>NC_082639.1:168057741-173057741 GCF_028023285.1 Balaenoptera ricei
TACATATTGTTATCACAGAAACTGTAACATTTGAATGCACTTTTTTGCCTGTCTCCCTACAGCAAATTGTGAGCAACTTTAAGGCTGAATAATGCACGGCATATGATAAAACCAAAGTTCTCAAATGCTGAGTTCCGTGCAATTTTGCTTATCTCAGAGAAGGAAATATAATTGACTTGACTGACATTCCTTTTTCAAAATATGTCAGTACATTGGAAAATAACTGACTTGAGTGTCTAAATATTTATTTAGACAATAGCTGTACTTTTGGACCTCATGTTTAACATGAAAAGGAATAAATTTAAAACCAAACTCTCATATGGAAGCATATATTGTAGTATGCTTGCATTAAAATAATTGTACCAGTATATTGTTAACACTTTATTGAAAAAAAAACAAACTACCATTGAAATTGTTTTAAAGCAATTTACCTGGCCTGCAAATTTACTGCTAGGATCAGCTGAAATAAACACACCATCCTTATCCTTTTGAAATCCATTGTGAGAACAATATGCCAGGTCAAAAGTAAATGTCTTCGTATGTTCTGGATTCTTAGGGTCTTGTATAATGGTAGTGGTCCTGGAATGCATGGAAATCACACATTTGCTCCCAGAATTCTTCTCTCTCTATAGTCAAATTACAAATTCAGAGTCAATCATTACAGTTTTTCTGCCATCTGATTGTTTTGCAGGTCTTTACATCTAGTAAGAAATTAAGCCAATAACTTATCATTTATTCATTTTGTTCTCTAATTATGTTATTCTTAGCAGCTATTATGACAACAGTTTCTCTTATACTTCCTCAGAAATTTTAAAAGGCTTGTCTCTAGTCATATTAAATTTCTGAGAATAGCATATCTAACACTCAGCTATACTAATAGCATAAACTATAGCATCAGAGATCCATTTCCAACATGACAATGTAAGAAACTCCACTGTCCCACTCCCCAGCAAAACTGGTGAAAATTATTAATGAAAAAAATGAAAATGAAAAAATTTAAAGCCTCTGGAAATGGTTCTAAAAGCAAACAGCCAATGAAGAAAGATCTATTCAATAAAATCTATCAAAATTTGGTAAGAAAGGAGAGTCTGTGTTGTTTAAGCAAGACTATTCCTTCCCTCTCCATTGCCAGCTCAGTAAAGCAGAGATGACTTCAGATTGCTGGAGCTAAGAACACAGGGTTCCCTTTCTCCCCAGATCCCAGTAGGAGGGATTTAGTCCTAGGAGGAGAATATCAGCATTTCTCACCCTGCCCCCATCTACCTGTGGCTGAGGCTAAGTATAGGAAAGTATAGGTGAGAGGTGAGAGTTCATTCTTCTACCCAGTTTCCACTCATGGAACGGAGATTCTACTTTGGTTGCAGCATGCTGAGAATACTGGGGTGCTGATCACCATTGCCCTGGCTCCTGAGGTAGTGGTTCTATACCAAAAGAGACAAGCTGAGAGGGTCACAGGCTGCTGTTCCACATTCACCAAGTGCTGGGCTTCTAGAGCAGGGGTGTCATACAGAGTAGCTTGTTGTTGTCCCCACCCACAAATCCAGAGTCCTGGTTTAGAGATCTTGCCTGGGCAGATAGCACCTAATCTCTTCCCAAAGGAACTGACTTCATTTGCCCCCTTAGAGAAGTTCAACCCTAAGGGCACTCTTAAGAACAGAGGCGGCTGTGATGAAAGGCAATTGGGAGATTCAAGGAACAGGTTAAAGTACAGGCCCTCTAGTTTACAGGGGAGGAACCCACCTGGACACTGAAAAAAATATCAAACACTGATCTCAGAAGTTAAACTTTTCAAAAGAACCAGAATTTGATTGAATTAGTTTGTAGAGCAATTTATGCCCAAGGTCATTGTTGAAAACAACACAGCAATCAATCAACAATCAGTGGAGTTTGCAGCTTGGTGTGGTTAAGAGGGAAAGGGAGCTCTACAAAAACTGTTACCACCCCAGGGTAACCAGGGCATACTCAAAGCTGTGTCTTCTTGAGGAGCAACAAAAAAAGTAGGGGTTGGGGGGCGTGTTTGGTATTTTCACCATTAAGCTTCTTTGCCATAACATATTTGCTGCACACATTTTCACCACAAACATTTTTGGTGCATAACTAACTGGCCATAAAGCAATTCTGCCATGCCAGATAAAATTAACTGGTTGACGGTTTGCTTTCAATTGGTTTAAATGCATTAGCAGTTCTTCCTGTTATCCATGTTACTGATGGATTTAACCGCCAGTGATGATGATTTATTTGTTCTAAGAGTTGTTTTCTTATTTTTTTTAATAAGGTATTTAAAAATTTTTTTGTGCTCCCCCCACCTTTTTAGGTTTTGATTTTCTCTTTTAAAAAAAAATTATTTATTTTGTTGCACTGGGTCTTAGCTGTGGCAGGTGGGCTCCTTAGTTGTGGCTTGCTGGCTCCTTCATTGCGGTGGGGGGGGGGGTCCTTAGTTGTGGCATGCGAACCCTTAGTTGTGGCATGCATGTGGGATCTAGTTCCCTGACCGGGGTTCAAACCCAGGCCCCCTGAATTGGGAGTGCGTAGTCTTAACCACTGTGCCACCAGGAAAGTCCCTGTTTTCTTATTTTGAAACACACTATGTTAGAGAAGAAAAAAGCTGAGGGCCTCAAAGGCACAGAGTTGAAACATTCCCCAGAGAACTTTGGAACACCCATCAAGGGACATGTGACAATATGCCAAGAACAAACAACAGTGTAGAGGCTTTCACAACACACCAAAGCTCAGTTATAAATACATATCCTAGTGTTTGGGAACTGATACCTGTCTTAATGAAGGAAAAAATTTTAGTGAAAAAGAAAAAAGTTCAATGCCAAATGAGGAGACTAATCAACAAGCAAAAAAATAAAAAGCATGATACTATAAATGAAAGACTTCAAAGATAAGTGCTTTAGGTACAAGCCACAAAATAAAATCAGTTATTTGTGCAGTATTGCTAAGAATCTACACATAACTTAAATGCAATCAAATATTTTGTATTTTGAAATAGTCTTTTAATGTTCCTCTTTTCTTTTTCATTACTTTATTTTTTTATGGCAAAACTACCCTATGGCCAACTAGTTATATGGTGAAAATATTTGCGGCAAAGAAGTTTACAGCAAAAGTACCTAGAACCTGGTGGGAGATAAGACTTAAGTAAAATAATCCAGCCAATCACTAAACAAATAAACAAGCAAATAACAATACCAAGCTACAGAGGGGCGGGAGGACCAGTACCCAGACTTGTTACAATATATTATCTAAAATGTCCAGTTTCCCTAAAAAACTGTGAGGCATACAAAGAAATAGGAAAGTAAGACCTACACATTGGAAAAAAAGCAGGCAACAGAAGTAACCAGATGCTAGAGTTATCAGAAAAATACTTAAAGTAACAATTATAAATATATTCACAGAACTAAAGGAAACCAGATTAAAGAACTAAAGGAAGGATTATAAAGGAATAGTATAAACAATTGATTACATTAGATAATTTAGATGAAATGGACAAAATCTTAGACACAAACTACTGAAACAGACTCAAGAAGAAATAGGCTATCATCTGAATAGACCTATAACAAATGAAGAGATGGTAGTAAAAAAACAACAAATAAAACTACTCATGAAGAAATGGCTTGACTGCTTAATTCTATCAAACATTTACAGAATTAATACCAATTCTTCATAAACTCTTCTAAAATATAGAAGAGGGAATACTCCCCAACTTATTTTTATGAAGCCAGTATTACCCTGATACCAAATCCAGATAAAGACATCACAAGAAAATAAAACTACAGACCAATATCTCTTATAAATATGGATGCAAGAATCCCTGACAAATTATTACCAACGTGAATCCAGCAACATATAAAAAGAATTATACACTGTAACAAAATGAGATTTATCCTAGGGATACAAGGTTGGTTTAACATCTGAAAATGATTCTATTGACCATGTTTTTTATTTTCTATATTTATGAACTTTGACACCCCTGGGGCCTGGAGAGATTGTCCCTCCCAGGGTTAATGAATTCGTAGAGATAGCAAAAAACTTACCTTTCATGCAAACCAACCAATCCAAAGTCCACATCCCAAACACCTCCTTTATCTAACTCACACACCAAGCCAATATTTTCCTCACCTTACATCACTCAGGGCCAGGTACCTGAAAAGAAGGCTGCACGCATGGAAACTACTCAAACTGTCCAATCCTAAGATTGCTCAAACTTGCCTACCATGCCTTGCCCATTCCTTCCTGTGGAAACCACCATAAGGCTGTGGGCCATGAATTCTTTTCTCCAGCCTTCTGACCAACTTTGATACTTCCCCATGTGGCTGCGTGGAATGCTCCTTTCTCTTGAGAATTATAAGGCAATTGTCACTAAATCTGTCACCTTATTATACCTGATTAAAACAAATCTTGGGTACACTTTAAAATAATGATTAATGTACTACATATCAATAAAATAAAACAAAAAAAATCACACATCTCAAGATGCAGAAAATGCATCTGACAAAATCCAACACCCTTTCATGATAAAAACACTCAACAAATCAGGAATAGAATGGAACTTCTTCAATCACATAAGGGGCATCTATGAAAAACCCACGACTAATATCACACTTAATAGTCAAGGCTGACTATTACCCCCT
Source organism: Balaenoptera ricei (assembly GCF_028023285.1). NCBI lineage: Eukaryota > Metazoa > Chordata > Mammalia > Artiodactyla > Balaenopteridae > Balaenoptera > Balaenoptera ricei. The sequence continues at coordinate 168,062,376 of NC_082639.1, forward strand.
AAGATCAGGACGAAGACAAGGATTTCTACTCTTGACATCTCTATTCAATATTGTATTGGAGGTTCTAGTCAGGGCAATTAGGCAGGAAAAAGAAACAAAAGGCATCCAGGTAGGAAAGGAAGAAGTAAAATGATTGCTCTTTGCAGATGACGTGATCTTAGAAAATCCTAAGGAATCCACTAAAAGCTATTAGAATGAGTTCAGTAAGTTTGCAGGATGTAAAATCAATATACAATAATCAACTGTATTTCTCTACACTTTAAATGAACAATCTGAAAAGGAAATTAAGAAAATTTCATTTCTAATACTACCAAAAAGAATAAAATCTTTAAGAATAAGGTTAACAAAAGAAGTACAAAACATATACTCTGAATACTACAAAACATTGTGGGAATTTAGAAACATTGTTTCTAAAAATTAGAAAAACACCCCATTTCATAGATCAAAAGACTTGGCATTATTAAGATAATGCTCCCCAAATTGATGTACATTCAATGCAATCTCTATCAGAATCCCACCTGACTTCTTTGTAGAAATTGACAAGCTTATTGTAAAATTCATATGGAACTGCCAGGCAACCAGAATAGCCAAAACAATCTTTAAAAAGAAGAAAAAAGTAGGATTCACACCAACTTCACAATTCAGTACAACCAACAGTGATCAAGTGTGTGTGGTACTGGCACAATGACAGACATACAGACTAATGTAATGAAGTGGAGAATCCAGATATAAACCCAAACATATATGATCAACTGATTTTCAACAAGGCTGCCAAAATGGAGAAAGAATAGCCTTTAGAAGGAATGGTGCTGGGAAAACTCAATGGCCACATGCAAAAGAATGAACTTGGATCCTTACCTCATATCATATATAAAAATCAACTCAAAATGGACCAAAGCCCTAAATGTAAGAGCTAAAACTAAAAAAGAAAACATAAATCTTCATGACATTGGATTGGGCAAAGAGATATATAACATCAAAAGCACAATTAAAAAAAATGGACTTCAAAATTTAAAACTTTTGCATTTCAAAGAATGAAAAGATGACCTTTTGAATGGGAGAAAACTTGCAAATCATATATCTAGTAAGAAATTGTATTAGAATATATAAAGAACAGTTCAATATAAAAAGATAATCCAATATAAAAATGAGCAAAGGATCTGCACAGACATTTCCCCAAGGAAGATATACTAATAGGCAATAGTACATGAAAAGATGCATGACATCATTAGTCATCAGGAAAATGCACATCAAAACCATGAGATACCACTTCACACCAACTAGAATGGCTATAATGAAGTAAAATAACAAGTGTTAGCCTGGATTAGAGAAACTGGAACCCTCATACACTGCTAGTAGTAATTTAAAATGGTGCATCTGCTTTGGAAAAGTCTGGCAATTCCTCAAATGATAACATAGAGTTACTATATGACTCAGCAGTTCCATGCTTAGGTATATAACCAAATGAAAACGTGTCCACACAAAAACTTATAAACAAATGTTTATAGCAACATGATTCATAATAGCTAACAGGTGGAAACAACCCTGACACCAAATAACTGACGAATGGATGAACAAAATGTGGTATATCCATACAATGGATTATCCAGCCGTAAAGAAATGAATTTTTGACATATGCTATAACATGGATAAACCTTGAAAACGTTATGCTGAGTGAAAGAAGCCAGTCATAAAAGACTATATAATTCCACTTATACAAATTGTACAGAACAGGGAAATATGCAGAAACAGGGATTAGTTTAATGGTTGTTTAGGACTGGGGGAATAAGGATGATAGCTAAAGAGTACAGACATTCTGGGCCCAAACCAAGATGGCAGAGGAAAAGGATGTGCTCTTACTCCCTCTTGTGAGAACACCAGAATCACAACTAGCTGCTGGACAATCATAGAAAGGAAGACACTGGAACTCACCAAAAAAGATACCCCACATCCAAAGACAAAGGAGAAGCCACAATGAGATGGTAGGAGGGGCACAATCACAACAAAATCAAATCCCATAACTGCTGGGTGGGTGACTCACAGACTGGAGAACACTTATACCACAGAAGTCCATCCACTGGAGTGAAGGTTCTGAGCCCCACGTCAGGCTTCCCAACCTGGGGGTCTGGCAACAGGAGGAGGAATTCCTAGAGAATCAGACTTTGAAGGCTAGTGGGATTTGATTGCAGGACTTTGACAGGACTGGGGGAAACAGAGACTCCACTCTTGGAGGGCACACACAAAGTAGTGTGTGCATCGGGACCCAGGGGATGGAGCAGTGAACCCAGGGGAGACTGAACCAGACCTACCTGCTAGTGTTGGAGGGTCTCCTGAAGAGGCGGGGGGTGGCTGTGGCTCACCATGGGGACAAGGACACTGGCAGCAGAAGTTCTGGGAAGTACGCCTTGGCGTGAGCCCTCCCAGAGTCTGCCATTAGCTCCACCAAAGAGCCCAGGTAGGCTCCAGTGTTGGGTTGCCTCAGGCCAAACAACCAACAGGGAGGGAACCCAGCCCCACCCATTAGCAGTCAAGCGGATTAAACTTTTACTGAGCTCTGCCCACCAGAGCAACACCCAGTTCTACCCACTACCAGTCCCTCCCATCAGGAAACCTGCACAAGCCTCTTAGATAGCCTCATCCACCAGAGGGTAGAAAGCAGAAGCAAGAAGAACTACAATCCTGCAGCCTGTGGAACAAAAACCACATTCACAGATAGATAGACAAGATGAAAAGGCAGAGGGCTATGTATCAGATGAAGGAGCAAGATAAAATCCCAGATAAACAACTAAATGAAGTGGAGATAGGAAACCTTCCAGAAAAAGAATTCAGAATAATGATAGTGAAGATGATCCAGGACCTCGGAAAAAGAATGGAGGCAAAGATCGAGAAGAAGCAAGAAATGTTTAACAAAGACCTAGAAGAATTAAAGAACAAACAAACAGAGATGAACAATACAATAACTGAAATGAAAACTACACTAGAATGAATCAAGAGCAGAATAACTGAGGCAGAAGAATGGATAAGTGACCTGGAAGACAGAACGGTGGAATTCACTGCTGCAGAACAGAATAAAGAAGAAAGAATGAAAAGAAATGAAGAAAGCCTAAGAGACCTCTGGAACAACATTAAACACAACAACATTCGCATTATAGGGGTCCCAGAAGGAGAAGAGAGAGAGAAAGGAGCAGAGGAAATATTTCAAGAGATTATAGTCGAAAACTTCCCTAACATGGGAAAGGAAATAGCCACCCAAGTCCAGGAAGCGCAGCGAGTCCCATACAGGATAAACCCAAGGAGAAACACGCTGAGACACATAGTAATCAAATTGGCAAAAATTAAAGACAAAGAAAAATTATTGAAAGCAGCAAGGGAAAAATGACAAATAACATACAAGGGAACTCCCATAGGGTTAACAGCTGATTTCTCAGCAGAAACTCTACAAGCCAGAAGGGAGTGGCAGGACATACTTAAAGTGATGAAAGGGAAGAAACTACAGCCAAGATTACTCTACCTGGCAAGGATCTCATTCAGATTCAATGGAGAAATCAAAAGCTTTACAGACAAACAAAAGCTAAGAGAATTCAGTACCACCAAACCAGCTCTACAACATTGCTAAAGGAACTTCTCTAACTGGGAAACACAAGAGAAGAAAAGGACGTACAAAAACAAACCCAAAACAATTAAGAAAATGGTCATAGGAACATACATATCGATAATTACCTTAAACGTGAATGGATTAAATGCTCCCACCAAAAGACACAGGCTTGCTGAATGGATACAAAAACAAGACCCATATATATGCTGTCTACAAGAGACCCACTTTAGACCTAGGGACACATTCAGACTGAAAGTGAGAGGATGGAAAAAGATATTCCATGCAAATGGAAATCAAAAGAAAGCTGGAGTAGCAATACTCATATCAGATAAAATAGACTTTAAAATAAAGAAGTTTACAAGAGACAAGGAAGGACACTACATAATGATCAAGGGATCAATCAAAGAAGATATAACAATTATAAATATATATGCACCAAACATAGGAGCACCTCAATACATAAGGCAACTGCTAACAGCTGTAAAAGAGGAAATCGACAGTAACACAATAATAGTGGGGAACTTTAACACCTCACTTACACCAATGGACAGATCATCCAAAATGAAAATAAATAAGGAAACAGAAGCTTTAAACGACACAATAGACCAGATAGATTTAATTGATATTTATAGGACATTCCATCCAAAAACAGCAGATTACACTTTCTTCTCAAGTGTGCATGGAACATGCTCCAGGGTACATCACATCTTGGGTCACAAATCAAGCCTCAGTAAATTTAAGAAAATTGAAATCATATCAAGCATCTTTACTGACCACAATGCTATGAGATTAGAAATGAATTACAGGGGGAAAAACGTAAAAAACACAAACACTTGGAGGCTAAACACTACGTTACTAAATAACCAAGAGATCACTGAAGAAATCAAAGAGGAAATCAAAAAATACCTAGAGACAAATGACAATGAAAACACAACAATTCGAAATCTATGGGATACAGCAAAAGCAGTTCTAAGAGGGAAGTTTATAGCTATACAAGCATACCTCAAGAAACAAGAAAAATCTCAAATAAATAATCTAATCTTACATCTAAAGGAACTAGAGAAAGAAGACAAACAAAACCCAAAGTTAGCAGAAGGAAAGAAATCATAAAGATCAGAGCAGAAATAAACGAAATAGGAACAAAGAAAACAATAGCAGAGATCAATAAAACTAAAAGCTGGTTCTTTGAGAAGATAAACAAAATTGATAAACCATTAGCCAGACTCATCAAGAAAAACAGGGAGAGGACTCAAATCAATAAAATTAGAAATGAAAAAGGAGAAGTTACAACAGACACCGCAGAAATACAAAGCATCCTAAGAGACTACTACAAGCAACACTATGCCAATAAAATGGACAACCTGGAAGAAATGGACAAATTCTTAGAAAGGTATAACCTTCCACGACTGAACCAGGAAGAAATAGAAAATATGAACAGACCAATCCCAAGTAATGAAATTGAAACTGTGATTAAAAATCTTCCAACAAACAAAAGTCCAGGACCAGATGGCTTCACAAGTGAATTCTATCAAATATTTAGAGAAGAGCTAACACCCATCCTTCTCAAACTCTTCCAAAAAACTGCAGAGGAAGGAACACTCCCAAACTCATTCTATGAGGCCACCATCACCCTGATACCAAAACTAGACAAAGATACTACAAAAAAAGAAAAGTACAGACCAATATCACTGATGAATATAGATGCAAAAATCCTCAACAAAATACTAGCAAACAGAATCCAACAACACATTAAAAGGATCATACACCATGATCAAGTAGGATTTATCCCAGGGATGCAAGGATTCTTCAATATACGCAAATCAATCAATGTGATACACCATATTAACAAACTGAAGAATAAAAACCATGTGATCATCTCAATAGATGCAGAAAAAGCTTTTGACTAAATTCAATACCCATTTATGATAAAAACTCTCCAGAAAGTGGGCATAGAGGGAACCTACCTCAACATAATAAAGGCCATATATGACAAACCCACAGCAAACATCACTCTCAATGGTGAAAAACTGAAAGCATTTCCTCTAAGATCAGGAACAAGACAAGGATGTCCTCTCTCACCACTATTATGCAACATAGTTTGGAAGTCCTAGCCTCGGCAATCGGAGAAGAAAAAGAAATAAAAGGAATAGAAATTGGAAAAGAAGAAGTAAAACTGTCACTGTTTGCAGATGACATGAGACTATACATAGAGCATCCTAAAGATGCTACCAGAAAACTACTAGAGCTAATCAATGAATATGGTAAAGTTGCAGGATACAAAATTAATGCACAGAAATTTCTTGCATTCCTATACACTAATGATGAAAAATCTGAAAGAGAAATTAAGGAAACACTCCCATTTACCACTGCAACAAAAAGAATAAAATACCTAGGAATAAACCTACCCAGGGAGACAAAATAGCTGTATGCAGAAAACTACAACACTGATGAAAAAAATTAAAGATGATAGCAACAGATGGAGAGATATACCACATTCTTGGATTGGAAGAATCAATATTGTGAAAATGACTATACTACCCAAAGCAATCTACAGATTCAATGCAATCCCTATCAAACTACCACTGGCATTTTTAGGGAACTAGAACAAAAACTTAAAATTTGTATGGAGACACAGAAGACCCTGAATAGCCAAAGCAGTCTTCAGGGAAAAAAACGGAGCTGGAGGAATCAGACTCCCTGACTTCAGACTATACTACAAAGCTACAGTAATCAAGACAATATGGTACTGACACAAAAACAGAGACATAGATCAATGGAACAAGACAGAAAGCCCAGAGGTAAACCCACGCACCTATGGTCAACTAATCTATGACAAAGGATGCAAGGATATACAGTGGAGAAAAGACAGTCTCTTCAATAAGCGGTGCTGGAAAAACTGGACAGCTACATGTAAAAGAATGAAATTAGAACACTCCCTAACACCATACACAAAAATAAACTCAAAATGGATTAGAGATCTAAATGTAAGACTGGACACTATAAAACTCTTAGAGGAAAACATAGGAAGAGCACTCTTGACATAAATCACAGCAAGATCTTTTTTCATCCACCTCCTAGAGTAAGGGAAATAAAAACAAAAAGAAACAAATGGGACCTAGTGAAACTTAAAAGCTTTTGCATAGCAAAGGAAACCATAAACAAGACGAAAAGACAACCCTCAGAATGGGAGAAAATATTTGCAAATGAATCAACGGACAAGCGATTAATCTCCAAAATATATAAACAGCTCATGCAGCTTGATATTAAAAAAACAAACAACCCAATCCAAAAATGGGCAGAAGATCTAAATAGACATTTCTCCAAAGAAGACATACAGATGGCCAAGAAGCACATGAAAAGCTGCTCAACATCATTAATTATTAGAGAAATGCAAATCAAAACTACAATGAGGTATCATCTCACACCAGTTAGAATGGGCATCATTAGAAAATCTACAAACAACAAATGCTGGAGAGGGTGTGGAGAAATGGGAACCCTCTTGCACTGTTGGTGGCAATGTAAACTGATATAGCCACTATGGAGAACAGTATGGAGGTTCCTTAAAAAACTAAAAATAGAATTACCATATGATCCAGCAATCCCACTACTGGGCATATACCTAGAGAAAACCATAATTGAAAAAGACACATGCACCCCAATGTTCATGGCAGCACTATTTACAATAGCCAGGTCATGGAAGCAACCTAAATGCCCATCGACAGATGAATGGATAAAGAAGATGTGGTACGTGCATACAATGGAATATTACTCAGACATAAAAAGGAACGAAATTGGGTCATTTGTTGAGACATGGATGGATCTAAAGACTGTCATACAGAGTGAAGTAAGTCAGAAAGAGAAAAAGAAATATCGTATATTAACGCATATATGTGGAACCTAGAAAAATGGTACAGATGAACCGGTTTGCAGGGCAGAAATTGAGAGAGAAATTGAGAAATCTCTACACAGATGTAGAGAACAAACGTATGGACACCAAGGGGGGAAAGCCGCAGGGGGGTGGTGGTGGTGGTGTGCTGTATTGGGCGATTGGGATTGACATGTATACACTGATGTGTATAAAATTGATGACTAATAAGAACCTGCTGTATTTAAAAAAAATGTGATCAAATGTATTCTATTGGAAAGAAGCAAAAATAGACCATATTTACTGTCTAAATTATATAATAATTTAATGATATTTAGCATCTATTGCAGATGTATTTATTATTGCAGATTGTATTTGCTTTATCAATGTCTTTGCTTTGGTAAGCATAAAATAAAATCTGAAAAAAAAGAAGAAATATGTAGGAACTCACTTTTGTTCTCTGATTAACTTTGTTCCTATGTTCTACTTCTGGGTCACAGATTCAGTATCTTCTCTTATCTGACAATATTAACTATGATGATAATGATTTTTGTTTGCTACCTGCATTATCTTTTGTTTTTTATTTGTCTTAGTCTTTGTGTTTGACTCTGAAGAATTTCCTCAGATAAAAAAAAAAAAAGAAGAAAAAAAAAGAGTACTTTCTTCTTTGAGGTGATAAAAATGTTCTATCAATTAATCTGACCATGGTGATGGTTGCATGTATCCGTGAATATATTAAAAATAATTGAATTATACACTGTAAATGAGTTAAATGTATAGAATGTAAATTATAATTTCAATAAAATCATTTAAAAGATATTGATATTATGGTGAAAAAAACTATAGCAGCTAATATTAAAAGTACTTACTTGTTAAGCATAGTGCTAACTTACAGATCATTTCATCCAGTGTTTGTAACAGTGACCCTGTGAGGTATCAGTATCTCCATTTTACACGTAAGGAATTCAAGGCTCAGAGCTTAAAAACGTGAAGGCTACACAGTGGGTAAGTGATAAAGTCAGGTTTTGAACCCAAGTTCATCCGACTTGAAACGCTCCTGACGGCCTTTTTCTTACAACAAAGGAAGTCTCATAAAGTTGGTTCTCTGATCCCACAGTGAAGATAAAGACTGGATACGAAGTTAGAAAATTGGGCAGGTTCTAGGTCACCAAGGTGGTGTAACAGTTGTCCAGGTGTGATCCATAACTCTTTACCCCCAAACCACCTCTTGTATTCATTCTCTTTCCTCCTTGCTACTATTCTAGTCTAAGATAACCAACTTTGGTGGTAGATTTGAATCAAATGCAATCACTTTTAGTGGACCTAAAGGCTGTATAATTATGTAACTGCTTTACTGCCCATTTCTATATCCTTGTTAACTGTTTAAAACTTGCAGTTAGTTTAGTGATATTAAAGTCCAGTGAAAAATACCCCTGGAATAACTTTCAATGTGTTGATGGGTTAGGTCATAAAATGGTTTTATTTCCCTTTTATTGGACAAAACATTTAATTTACTGATCACAAGTTAATTCTTTGACATTTTCTGCATCAGTTCCCTGAGAAACTATGCCACTTTAGAAACCTTAAATATCTGCTACACTTGAAGTTGTCTAGTTATACATATAAAGTTATCTAATCATGTATCTGCCTGATTGCTAAAATATTTTCTGCAATATAGAGGAATGTCAAGGGACAGGACAGAACTGATACCAACTGAAAATGTGCAAAGCAGTATTTTGTTTTAATGGACAAGAAAGAAAAAGCGGCAAATTGTACAAGTGGGAAAAAAGATGTAATATGAGGTCATCATTACACTGTATCCCACTCAGAATTAATTACTGTCAAATAGACCTTTGCATGCCGTTCTAGCATACTCTTATCCAAATCTTACTTATCCTTTATGGTCATCACAAATGCTTCTAGCTCCAGAAGTCTTCAAGTTCTGTGCAGGCAGAATGAACTATACCTGATCTTTCTCTGGTTGCCAAGATGGTTTACCTTACCATGGTACATACTGCTATAAATTATTAACATACATAGACGGTACACGGTATCCTCAGTTTCTAGTTCAGCGTTTGAGCCACAACAAACAATCAAAACTCTGCTGAAGGGGTGGTCAATTGTTAACAGTTATCTTAAGATTCAACTACTCCATTGAAAATCAAAGATAGGCCAATTGCTAAAGGTCCCAGAATGAGTATAATCTATAAATTGTTTAACGACTGGTGTTTCTGTAAAGTTATATAAATACAGTTATACATAAAAGCATGTAAAATGCAGAGTTCATTCAGAACCGGCAATTTGTTTGCTTATGATCTATTGTTTCTGAGGGGCAAAAAGTACATTATAAAAAATACATAGCACATGTCTATATTCACCAAACTGCACTGATTTAAAAAATTATTAACTTGACAATACGTTTTTCTTGTCAATTTTTTTATTGTGCTATTTGCTCAAACGAATGAAATGAAGTGTTTTCTGAATTATGTTTAGATCTTTAAATTACCCATTTAACAAGTTAATTTAAATAAATTTAATATTCGGTAAATGACAAGCAGCTTAAATACAAGTTTGATAATTATTATTAAAAAAATTAATAAAGTGAAAGTCATAGTCAAACTTTCAACAAGGCAATGTAACATTTATCACTAACCTGACTAAAAGGCCGCACTCGTACTGCCACTTTCACACTGTCAATACTTGGCATAGGCATTTTCATCATTTTCCCATTATTCGTATTGTTATTTGGTAGAAAAATAATGTAGAAAGTACACTGCTTATGCTTCACACTGAAACACTGAAAGCTTAGCCAACAGAAGCAGTCTGTTTCTAGACAATCAATTATTAATGGAGCATTCATTACACACTATCAATTACCTGTTATAATTTTACAATACTTATTTATCGATGAATTTTATAGCCCACATCAAGTATCACCACTTAATTGCACACAGTCACATTGCAGAGAACAGTGGTGTTTCTTTTCCTTTTTCCACATTTACTCACACTCTTTACGCATCCTCAATATTCTGTGCCTGAGGTCCTATGAGAATTTGTCATTTAAAAACCTGGATATTAAGGGATTTCTGCGATTCAGTAGCAAGCTCCTTCACAGCAAGAATACTTATAAAATTTGATCAGACTTCTCATTCTGTGAATATCGGGCACATACAAGGTGCACTGAATAGCCACGAAACAGATGTATTTTACATTTCCTTTCTGACTACTCAAACCCTTTTAAGAAGTTGCTAGTGAGCAGTGAACCGGTCAGTCTAACCTGGATAATCAGTCTCTGAATAATTAAGAGACTTTAAGGATAACAGCCTTTAAGCTTGCTGAACAACAAATGCCAACATTATATTTAACCAATGCATTACTTGGAAAATTACTAATTTGAGGTAGAATGCACAAAATATGTTAAACTACAAAAAAGTGGCAAAATTACATGCCCATAATTCAATTTCAACACAGTAACAGCCTTCCCAATTTATGATTAGAAATCTTAATCACAGAAGCAAAGTGCATACATTATAAAACAGCAACTTAAAAAAAACAGTTCAATCATCTTCATTTTAAAATTGGTCTAATACTTTTAACCACAGAGAAAGAAAATGGAACCAATACCTACTAGCATATAAAATCATTATTAAAACAGAAATCCCCTCTCAAAAATCTAACAGACACACAGACTACTGTGAAGTATACACTTTATTTAACATTCCAATAATAAGCCATATTTACATATTATATAAATGTATGAAGTCTTAATATAAAATAGAAAAAACTGCCTGGACTAAAAGAATCACACTCCATATGGAGTTACTTTACTTGTTGAAGACATTCTGTTTACAAAAATTTACAATAATTTATATAAATTATTTTCTTCCAAATTAGATGATTTTTAATAATCCACACAATTCTGATGACTTTACAAATAGGTGTACATTAAAAACTGGAAAAAAATTACAGCATTTTTCTGCGTAGAACTTGCTTTGGAAAAGAAGACAATTTCTTCCTGCTCCTTCCAAGACTTTTTCCTGTTACTTCTACAGTCTTTCTCGGTTTGCTCTTTACTCCATCAATTGGGCTTGCCAAGGGGGAAATCAGCTTAATTTCTACTGGAGGAGGTGACCAACTTTCTTTTTCTGTGTTTCTGAAATAAAGATTTAAGTAACAATAAACATGTTATAATATAAAATGTAACTGGCTTCCCAATATATTGAAAGAAACCTTAGGGATTAGTCTTTTCTAGTGCTTTATTTTATAAAGGAGAAGTGAAATAAAACTTCAGTCAAATAAACTTATCAGAGGCAGAGTTAAGGTTTCACATGACAGAAATTTTCTTTATGATTGGGATACTCAAAACAATTACTGCTGAATTTTCATTTAAATGTTTCATATGTATTAATAAATACTGCTGGGTTACAAGGAGGGGTCAAGTACCAGTAGCCAGTCCATGGAATGAGAGCCCAGCAGGCCCATAATGAGTTGTATGAGAAATGGCAATTCCCAAATACCAGCAATTAGCAACTGTGTATATATTTTCATAATATGAAGTAGTTTTCCACATATACACAAAGCCAATTTATATGTAGTGTTACTATAGTCAAAAGCTCTTGTTAAATCAGTTTTTAAAGTAAGATAAAATGGATTATTTTGTACTTTTATGAAATTCAACTTAAGCAAAATATATCTGAAATGGAGTAATGTCCCCATGGATGAAATTTTAATTGCTAATAGTGAAATAATCACAGGATTTTTAAAAGTTTTTAACGATTTTTACTGATAGTTATCTATCTTTACTAAGGAAAAGGTGAAACATCCCGCTCCCCTCCCCCAGCTCATTGTAAAAACAAAGATTCAGTGGGTATTCAACTACCCCCACCCTGCTACCCTTCTTTTTTTCTTTTTAATTAATTTTTATTGGAGTATAGTTCCTTTACAATGTTGTGTTAGCTTCTACTGCAGAGCAAAATAAATCAGCCATACATCAATCCCAATCTCCCAATTCCTCCCACTCCCCCCGTTTCCCCCTTGGTGTCCATACATTTGTTCTCTACGTCTGTGTCTCTATTTCTGCTTGGCAATTAAGGTCATCTGTATCATTTTCCTAGATTCCACATACATGCGTTAATATACGATATTTGTTTTTCTCTTTCTGACTTACTTCACTCTGTATGACAGACTCCAGGTCCATCCACCTCACTACAAATAACTCAATTTCATTTCTTTTTATGGCTGAGTAATATTCTGTTGTATATATGTACCACATCTTCTTTATCCATTCCTCTGTTGATGCGCATTTAGGTTGCCTCCATGACCTGCCTATTGTAAATAGTGCTGCAATGAACATTGGGGTGCGTGTGTCTTTTTGAATTATGGTTTTCTCTGGGTATATGGCCCAGTAGTGGGATTGCTGGGTCATATGTAGTTCTTTTTTAGTTTTTTAAGGAACCTCCACACCGTTTTCCATAGTGGCTGTATCAATTTACATTCCCACCAACAGTGTAAGAGGGTTCCCTTTTCTCCACACCCTCTCCAGCATTTATTGTTTGTAGGTTTTTTGATGACGGCCATTCTGACTGGTGTGAGGTGATACCCTTCTTTAAAAAGGATGAATGAATGGGCTTTCATGCTATATAAGAAAGCCACCTTCTGCAGTGAAATCTAACAATTACACAGAGCCAGTGCATATAAATGCCCCTAAAAATTACCCTTTTCTGATGAGCTTAATTTCTCTTTTTAAGTTGAGTCTTCTCTAATTTTAAGAAACAAAACAGAAAAAAAATAACAGCATAGAAAAGTCTTACTTGCTTGCTTGTTTTGTTTTTGCAGTCCTGGTTCTTTTCACTTGTTGCTTTCCCCCAGTTTCAACTGATTGAGCATCATCTTCCTATGGGTTAAAAATTTTAAAAGATGAACCTTAAGTAATTAAACAATTGAAATCTAAGCTAAAAAGTTCCATCCTGAGTCAAGGAATATAGCCAGACAGTGCTAAATGAATTTCAACTTAACAAATATCAAATGGACTCCTTATATTTTTTGGTAGAAACCTTGGTCATCTAGGACAGGCTCATTATCCCTTATCCCCACACATTCAGTTATCTCCAAGTCTTATCAACTTTATTCTGGAATGTTTCCATTGTCCCCTGCCCTTTTGTTCTATTGACTCTGTCCAAATCCAGGCTCTCGCGGCATAAGAATTAGGCCACCAGTGACCATTTTTCCTCCCTAGAATTCCCTTTTCACCGAAACTACTTAAAGCATGCACATGGCTATTTGCTAGTTTGTGAACAGCCCCACCCCCTTCCTCATGCATCGCCAGGCTCCTGCGCCTTTGCATCTGCTGTCTCCTCTTCCAGCAATGCCCGTCTCCTTTACCTACAGGGTCTACAGGGTTATCTGGGTATAAATGATTCTTATCATGCTGTGAAATAATTATCTGTATTTTTGCCTCTTCAATTAAACTGAACTCCTGAAAAACAAGGAATCTGCCTGAATTATTTTTGTGCCTTTTTCCTTGCATAGTAACTGGCTCACAGCAGATAATTCAAGACATGCTTATGAATTAAGACTGGTAAATATAAGGGTCTCATGCTCACATTCAATCCCTGAACTATTTTTATTTTAGAGTTACATGCAACTAGTCAGCTCTGAAACACTCTCTCTCCAAGTGTGGTCTGTGGATGACACTCCAGGGGGTCAGGGACCTACATTTTAAATAAATACATCCAGATAATTATGGTGGGACACTACAATTTAAAAACCCTTCCCCTAATAGGTAATTTAAACTGCAGCTGCCAATAATAAACCATGAGTAACATACCAATCTGTCTTAAAGGTAGTATCCCCAAAAGTGCAGAAAAGACAATTTTGGACTTACAGTATAAATGTCTGCTCTTTTTAAAAGAAGTTTATCTAGGAAGCATTGCTTAAAAAAATAAAAAGCATGTTTAAATACACATACAAATAAAATCATGCATTTCTTACCAGTTCATCTACAAGTTTGGATGTATTAGATGTGTTTTTCCGCCTGGTCCTTAAAGTAGGAGGTGAGAAGACAAATTGAGAAGGTAAATCCGAAACTAATTCTTGCAGCTGCACAGGAGCCTCTATTTTTTTAGCTAAAGAAAGGTAGAAAGAAAGAACAAAACACTGTATATCTATTCATATATATATCTATTTTATATATATAGACATATAAATTCAACTTGCAACAAAAAGCAAGATCTGTGAAGTGCAGTTAAGGGCAATAACGCAAAGCACAATAAAAAGAGGTATGGCATATTAGAAGGTTTGAAATATGGTATGGCAAAATGAAGGTTTGTGGCAAGTCTATCTGTGCCATTTTTCCAATAGCATTTGTTCACTTCGTGTCTCTGTGTCACATTTTTGGTAATTCTCCCAATATTTCAAACTTTCTCATTATTATTATATTTGTTACAGTAATCAGTGATCTTTGATGTTACTATCGCAAAAAGATTAGGCTCGCTTAAAGCTCAGATGATGGTTAGCATTTTTTAGCAATAAAGTGTTTTATAATTAAAGTATGAACATTTAAAAAATACTATTGCACACTTAAAAGACTACAGTATAGTGTAAACGTAACTTTTACATGCACTGGGAAACCAAAAAATTTGCATGACCTGCTTTATCGTGATATTTGCTTTACTGTGATAGTAAGGAACCTAATCTGCAAATATCTCCCAGGTATGCCTGCCCTGTGTAACCTGAGCTACTTTGCTTCATAATTCCTACTTTTCCAGAGGCAAGGTTTTTATTTTAAAAAGCAATTTTATTTACAAAGAAGAGACTCAAACCCTCTTTCCTTTCAGCTTATTCTGAGCCAGTTGTTCCACGCAAGGGGAACAATAGAAAAGTCCACAGCATAAAAGAAAAAAAGCAAGCAGAGAAAGTAACAATATAGAAAAACAGGCCGATAGGAAGATTTTCCATAGACAAATAGAAATGGTTTAATTAAGAATTACTTGAAAGTGTATGTAATTAAAAATATTTATCACACACTTCATCTCAGATTTTTTTCCCTGTTTTTTACTATAGGGTCTCCATATTAATGGCAGTTAGCAATGTAATTATGGAAGTGGCATGGTGCAGTTGAACCAGTCTGCCAGAAATTAAATCCTAGCTTCTGGATTTATTAGCTGTGGGACAAAAACCAAGTTACCTAAACCTCTCTGTGCCTCAGTTTCTATAAAATGAGATTCAAAATGGCACCTTTAAAGTTACTGTGGAGATTAAAGATTAGAATAATGTTATGCTTTACGGCTGTTTGCATGTTATAATGTTATTATTTCAAGAATATAATTTACAAATCTTTGGAATAAAATTCCCAAATTATAGTTCAATGATATTTCACCTACTGGGACAATCAAGAGTTCTATAAGATGTCAAATTCTGTAAAGCATGTGATTTTTAACAAAAGAAAAAAGGGGTGAGGGTCAGAAATAAAAGTCATCTCCGCTCCCAGCTGATAAGTGGCATCAGTGGCACTGGTGGTTAACTCCTCTCTTTTGCAGTTAAGATACAGACAAACAAATCTATGCTCTGTGAAAATGATACATTCTATTTTTCTTTTTCCAGGCTACCAGGAACAAGAGCTTCTTTGGCTTTTCAAAGACCAGCTCATATTTTTCACCTACAAGTTCCCCACTGCACCCAAAGGAATAAAGAAGGAAATACAAAAATACATTATCACGTGCAAAAATGTTCAGCCCCACCATTCCTTCCATACGCTTCTATTAGCCAGACAAGACTTTATTATACTTTCAATTCCTTGCGTACTTCGGTAAGCTTTCTGAGGGTAAGTTTTGGTGGCCAATGCTACTTAAGGCCTAAGAAGTTCGAAAGTCCTATAGATTCAAACCCAATAACGTACTGGTAAACAGCTTTCTGGGAAGGAAAAAACAACAACAAAAAAAAAACCCGCAACTCTGATTTATAGCATTTGCTTATTTCTGTGCTATAAATGTTCCATGGCTGGCTCACAAAATTCCTGAATACTTAACAATTGGCTCTCACTAGCCAGCAGGAATCGGCTCCAAGACATCACTATTTATTCATTACCTGGGTGATGTGGGTGCTCAGTTTCACTGAATTTCCATTTCCTCATTGTGGAAAGAAGGAATAATAGTACCTGTACTACACTGGGTTATACTGAGAATCAAATGAACTGGTGAATGTATACCCTAGTACAGCCTCAGGTATACAGCAAACCCTTCTTAAATATCTGCTGCTGAGTAATAGAATTTGAGAAAATCTATTGAAATGTAAAGCTTTACATTCTTTTTAGTTAGTGATTCTACGATATCTGTTTCTTTGACATGTTTCAATTAAATAGAGGATGGCCTCCAGCTTTCTAATCATATAATATTTCTGTATCCACTCTTCTCTGTACCTCCCACCCCTCCCTGAAGGAGTTTTTTTTTAAAAAAATGCAAGTTAAATAGGCACAAGGGACAGAAGGTATTGTAAGAGTGTAGAAACTATAATCTGAGGGCAAAATAAGAAAGGAAACTAACGGTGTTAATTGCTTTGTTAAAGTAGTGAACACTCAATACTCACAAGAACCCTACGTAGTAGGCATTATTACCCACATTGTAAAGATGAGAAAACAAGATTCAGAAAGGTTAAATGATTTTCTGCCCAGCTAGTTAGTGGCAGAAGTGAGAAATCTCAGTCCCAAATTTCTTATCACCTCTAACCTCATACTAGAAGATGCTTATTGTTAATACCAGAAAATCTGAAGACAATTCAAATACCTGGCAGGAGAATGCTTGAGTGATCTGCGGCACATAAGTGAGATGAAATGCCACACGTGGACTCTATCAATGTGTAAAAAACAAACAAAAAAAATACAAAACCACGAACACTCAGGGTTTTGAGGAAAAATGCTCAAGAAATAAGTAGGAGGTGGTGGGAGCAGTATATATATCTATACACAAACCGTAGTTTGTTGGGTTTTATAAAAAACAAACTATATATTTAACTAGAAGGATATAAAAGAAAATGTGAACAGTGGTTACTGGTCCTCTAGTTGACTAGATTAAATACTTCTAATTTCTAATTTTCTGTGGCAGGCATATATTATTTTTATTACAGAAAAAAGTTATAGGTAACATGTATACAGATGACGACTATGTAAAGATAACAAATATCAGAATTATTGAGATGTTTGGCTATGCTCTACCAAAAGAACCCCCAAATTTTGCGTTTACTATACTCTAAAAGTCATTAGAAAAGTATAAAAGAATTGTTAATGACATTCTTCTACCACTCACTGTTCTTTTTCATTTTAACTTTTACCTAAAATAGCAGCTTAGTAAAGTCAGCTAAAATCTCACATTTGGTCATTTCATTTTCCTCCATGCCAAGTATAAGCATAACCACACTTTCCCAACAGCAAGAAGAAATGGGATTATACAGTACTACCAAAATCTCCCATAACTACAGATCACTTTTTGGTCAAATGATCAATTCTATGGCAAAGGGCCCTTTCCTGGGCTTGTGCTATGTAAATATAACAACTGGACTTCATGAATACAATATACTTAAAGAGGTTTTTACACAGTGAATGTTGAAGGCAGAAAATTTCAGTTTGCAGATTTTTAAATGACTTATCTTTCTCCTGGCCTTCCCCAAGTCAGGAAGCAACTGTATAGGATGTTCACTAACGCATTTAAAAATGCATGCAACAGTTTAATAAAAAAGTTTAGTAGAACAACAAAGACACCTACTTCACTTACAAGTCCCTAATCTTTATCAGCACCTTTTTAGACCTTTTTCCTTGTCTCCCTCACTGAATTCCCCCCCCACAAGAAATCTTAATAGCACAGATAATACTGTATATCTGTTTATGTACTTTATGTATATCTCTGCTTTATACATAAAAAAGAGTAAGATATTTTCACCCTTTTGGGAGAGCCATCACTCCTGTTGAGAAGGTATGAACTATACCAACCAGGCAGTATGATCATTAGCTCACTTATCGCCAGTGAGGGGGGTTGGGCATGTAGCCTTGCCAGTTCACAGACAACAGGGAATATGGATTTAAATAATTTCTGTATTGTAATCAGTAGAATTCTACTGCTGTTTCCCTTCAAAACAATTTAAAGTTGTGGACACCAGCTGGGATATGAGCCAAAAATGATGGTTCTATCTGGGGGAGAAACCAAAATTAAGTCACATGATATAAGGGCAGAATGAAGAGAAATAATACTATTCTAAAAAATTAAACCTATGTCAAGTGAATTATAGTATTTAAAAAGTCATGGTGAAACAGAAATTCTTGAATGTAAAAATAAACTTTAAAATATAAAATATTTAAATTTTACTATCAAAAGATCAAAATTGGTTTTTGTTTATGTTTTTTGAAGGGGGAGGAATTCCCTGTAACTACAAATCAGTTTTAGAAGAAATAATCCGTAAGTGCCTTAACACAAAATCTAATCATGTTTGAACCAACAGAATTTTTTTTAAACTGAAGACTTTGAATGAGATGAAAATTATGCTTTGAAAAGAAATAAAAGTACCTTTCTCTTTCCTTGGAACCTTTGACACAGGAGGAGAAAATAAAAAAGACTCATTTTTTGGTTCAGAAAGGTCCGGCAACAAGATGGCCTTGCTAGATCTAGTCCTTGTGCTACGGGAAGATTTAGTCAAAGCAACTGTGGCAAGCAATTTTTCTTCTTGGTCATTCGGTTCTTTGTCTGTCATTTCTTCATCTATGCATTTTTCTGATATTGAGCGTAATAAACGTTTTTGGCTTTGGTTTTCAGTCCTTTTTGTAAGCTTCTTCTTAGAGCTCATTGCTGTAACAAGTTCCTCATTTGGCACTAAAACTGATTTTTCTAAAGCTGGTTTTCCAACATCAGTATTTTCACTTTTAGCTGGGGTGTTTCTTGTAGATCTCCTTTGGATGCTGAGACCTTCTCTCTTCTTGAGACTTCTTGCTTCCTTAACAGCCTTAGATTCTACATCTTCAGATGGATTAATTTTTCTTGGTCTACCACGTTTCCTAGGTGTAGCCGGAGTATCAAATTCTGCTTGAAGAGTCAACTGGGATGAACCAAGTTTGGAATCTTCTGTTACATCTGATGCACTAACTTCTTTCTTTTTAACCCTTTTACTATGTTGAATAGGCAGTTGCTCTTCGATGGACTCCCCATCTTGTTTATATCCTGTATTTTTAGAAGTTTCCAAATTAGCACTTCTCAATTTCCTGGTACTTCTGCTAGGACTTGCTACTTTACTGATTTTCAGATCATTTATAACTTCAACACTTTCCTGATTTTCGACAGATTTTTTAATTCGTTTAGGAGTCCTTTTTCTAACAGATGAAAGCTTAACTTCTTTTCTAAGAGAAGTTTCTTCAGTTGCTGGTTCCAACAGCTGAGATGATTTTAACCTTCTTAATTCCCTACCTGGAGTAACCTGTAATTCTTGTTCCACAGAATTAATATTTTCTAAAATGTCTTGATTAATTTCTTTTTTTCTCCTTCCTCTCCTAGGAGTAATAGAATTTTGAGGTATTTGCTGGTTATGAGATATTCCTTTATCATCAGAACAGGCACTTTCAAAAGCCCCCGAAATTTCTTTTGTTTTCCTAGTTCTCTTCGTAACTGAAAGTCCCAGCATCTCAGGAGTAGCAACATCTGCTGACTCTTCCTGTTGTGCCGATTTGACGTTCAGGTTTTGGACACGTCCTCTGTTGCGAGTTCTGGAGGAAATCATGTCATTAACCTCGCTGACATTTATAGTCACCGTACTTGTTTCCGGAACAGTCTTAAATGTAGATTTGGCTAACTTGGTGGAACACATTACCTTTTGGCTTATTAAAGGTATGTTTTCTTGAATGGACTGTTCCATTGTATCTGAAGTAATTTCTTTACTTCTTGTGTCTTTAATTACATCTAATAAATTTTCTGCGATTGCTACTTTAATTGGTTCAGGCACATATGGTAATGTCTCTACCCTTTGGGACTCCTGATCACTAGTTATGACAGATGGCAAATTTGCAACATGTCCGTGATTATCATTTTCCCCACTGTATACATGTTTTTCCTCAGTGGCTGCATTAGCTGCTTTAGCTAGCACATTAGATGCTGCAGAATCACCTGTCTCTACTTCTCCTTCTTCACCTTCCAAAATCAAGGTAAAGTTGCTCTGTGGCACAAAAAGTTCCCCATCTACTTCAGCAATGTCACACTCAGCAGAGTCTTTGTTATCAGGTAAGTCACAAAACTGTTGCTCAATGGTATCAAAATTGTATCGAAGCTTAAGAGTTCCTGAGGGATACAACTCATTAAATGAAAGATTCCTAGCCTCTTGTCCTGAATCTTGAACTTCAAGCTTTTCATGTTCAATTACCTAAAATGAATTAAAGATAAGAGACTGTTAATGTATACATTTATTTTAACCTAAAGCATAAATTTTTTTCATGACCACCTCTCCCTTGGTGTATGAATTGTTAAACATAAACTACATTTGATATGGCATATACTTATGGGTTTACTTTATAAAATATCCATTTAAGCAATCAGACTTTCTCACTCAGTCAAAATAACTAGATAGAAAAAGATTGAGATTCTGAATGGAATTAAAAGTAGAATTCTACATTTCCCTGGCTAAAAAAAGACAGTCTTAACAAAACCTTAAAAATTATTATGATGCCAACAGTTGTGATAATTAAGGACTTATTCTATTCTCACCCAAGGAAAGAAAAATTAACCGGAGAAAAAGAAACAACCCCCAAACTGTGTTTTAATGATAATCCCCAAATTACCTAACTAACCACACTTTTTCTAAACAGCATGATCCCCATAAGGTTGAAGAAGAATTCACCTACATAAGCTCCCTTGGGCTAGACTCAATCCTCTTCCCTTTGCTGGGGCTGCATAAACCATGAAATTCCTAAGGCTTTCAAGTTCAGTACCTCTCTTGCAAGGGTTTGGTGGAAGAAGGAATGCTCCTTGCATTTACCTTTTGGTAAGGGAAGGGGAGAAAAAGGAGGAGGCAGAAAGTAACAGAGAGATCTCCTGACCAAGAAGGTAGAACATTACCACCCACCTAAACAATGACATTTTCCCACTCCCCAAACATTCAGTGAAATGAAAGACTGGAAATACCCAGAAATGAGGATTCCCATTTACATCATGCCCACAAATTGTGTTAGCTCCCCAGCTGAAGGAACAGGGACTTTATCCATCTAACTCACAGTGAGAATACTCATGAAATTGAATATGGATAACCATGACATTTCTGAGTTAAGCCTCCCAAATATTATACAATCACATCTCTATAAATAATTAGAAGAGGTGATTTTTCTTCATCTTAAATTCATGTATCATATAAAAGTTGCCTGTTGATAATAAAAGAGATTTGGTGGAATTTTAGGAAATGTAAGTCATATTAAATACCAAAAACCTCCCCCCCCACATAAAAAAGCCCCCACCTTTCTGGAGTGTCTAAGAAGTTAACCCCCAGCCAGCAGAACAGTATTTTCCCACAAGTATGAATGGGGGGGTGGTGGGGTGGTGGGTGGGAAAGAACCCTAGTTAACTGTACTCAATTATTCTCAAATATACGCTCTGGATAGTTTCGATGTCATACATGTCTCTAGAGTAACCAATATCTGTTTTCTTATGGCTAAAAGAACTTTCATTTGAACCGGATACTGAGCAAAAACTAAATTATTAAAATTGTGACTTCTTTAACACAGCCTTTTGGTTTTCATGAAAAACAATTTCTTACTTAAAGGATGTGCTCTATAATTCCACAATATATTTATATACTTTTTTGAACACAGATTTTTATATAGAGGTTTTCATATAGCAGTCAAATAAATGAATATATTAGATTTGAACTATGGTTTGAAACCTAACTAAACCAAAACTGAAAGACTGACAAAGAAATAAAAAATTATTTTTTTTACATGAATTTCTTGAGTATCAGGAGAATCATCAGAAACTGGAGGCTTTTCTTCTGATAAGTCAACACTTGCTTTTAGTACATCAACTTCTATTTCATGATCTTCTTTTAAGTTCAGTGCTGTTTCCTGGTCAAGCCTATGTTCAGAGATAATAGGGCCTTCAGAGGTAACAAGCCCAGAGCTTCCACTATCACCAAGAACATCAGCCATAGCTGAAAGAAAAATGAGAGTTAATCTTCCATATTTTAAGCTAAAAACAGAGAAAGATATATACACAACTGGGGAAGCAAACAGAAGGGAAAAGGCTGCATTGCACTTAATGTTTCCTTGAAAAACTGTCATAGTGCCATACAATTTCTAACGTCTTAAAGGAGGAAAAGCCTATGAGGATCTACATGTCACTCCTGTTTCATCAGTATCCAATCACTCAGTTTAAACAATACATATTTGCTTTCTACAAAAATAAAACACAGAAGATAAATTTTACATTTAAAAATGACAACTTTGGTTTTTCTCAACTAGAATATAATTCTTGCCCTTACTGTGAAACTTCAATATGATGATAAACTGCTCGAGGAGCTCAGATGTTTGTTCCTTATTAATCTGAAAATTATGTTCACCAGGTGACTACTAGACAACCAGCTATCCTTGTTGAGCCATTACAGAATTACATGAGGGACATGCAATCTGGGCTTTGATCTGGCTGTGAAAAGGACTAGATATTTCCCTTTTGGCAGAAAGCATCCAAATGGCCACATATTCTACCACTTAAATAAACTGGGGTGGGGGGGATCATAAAGAAAAATTTCTCCTTATCTTTCACCTTCCTCTTTAAACAAGCTTTATTGGCGAAAAAACAATAAAATATTAAAAATCTGTGCACACTCCTTGACCCAGCAAGGCCATGTTTAGGAATCTGCTCAAAAGAAACACTGACACAGACTGTGCAAAGATGCATACACAATAATATTCATTGCAGAAATGAGATAGCAAAACAAACAAAAATGGTCATCAGCTCAAACTGTTCACCAATCAGCAATTAGTTAAGCATACCACAGAACATCCATACTATGAAATACTATTACAGCCACTAAAAAGAACAGAATTAATCTGTATTAATGACATGGGAAAATATCTTAAATATACTGTTAAGTGAAAAAGAAAGTTGTTTTTGATTATAATAAATTTAATTGTTAATAATTTATAATAGTTAACATTTATTGAGCTTTTATTAACAGTGAAAGCTATTAAATTTTATAGACAAAGAAACAGAGGTATAGCTCATAGTCTTATACATAGTAAGTGCAGAACAGGGTTATGAACCCAAGCAGTCTGTTCAAATCCTTGGTATTCTCTATCCACCGCACTTACCTCCTCTTTCAACATATTGGGGAAAAATGCACAGGAAAAAAACTCAGGGAAAAGACACTTTCTTAATAATAGATTCTTAAACTGGGTAACCGGGTTATGGGGATTTTTACTTTATATGTGAGACTATGATTTCCTGATTATTTTACAGTAAATATATATTACATTCTTAATGGGGGGCGGGGTGGGGAAGAACAGGTCTACTCAAGCTTGTCCTAAGCCCTATTCATAATTTGACAGGCAGAAGGATATAACGGTTAAGAGTGTGAGCTCTAGAGTCAGACAGTGTCAACATCGTATGTGAAATGCTTAGACAAGTTCTAGACACAGGCATTCAAGGTGTCTGCTTTCCCTAAACCCAACTGTGAGTTCAATGAAGAAAATATATCTTCCTCATCTCTGTATAGCCAGGGTCTAACTGAGAGGAGGCACTCAAAAAAAAAAAAAAATACAAAACAAATTCCATGTATCTGTTCATTTTCCCTGGAGCAAATTCAGTCATTTGAGATTATTTTCTAATAATAATAAGCCAATCTTGGCTATATGTTACCACAAACACAGAATAAATATGGAAGTTTCCCTGTATATATAACTGAATCTCAGAAGATCAAAAAGCAGGTGTGCAGCCTGGCTGGGGACTGGTAATTTACTTTGCTCTTCTTTAAATATGTCCACAAAAACCATTCTAAGACTTCCACTATGAGAACCATAGAGTGTTTTATAAGCAACCCACTGTTTGGTAGCTGACACACCTCCTCAGAATTCTATTTTTAGCTGGGGAAACAACTGGAGAATAACTGAGATAAGAAAGTCTGATTATCCAGATTCTTTTGTCCTAAGAATAGAACACTCTTTAGACACAACACTAAAATGAAATAATTCTAAAGTCAAAATAATACATACATTTATTGTTACCTGCTCTAATTGTAGAGGTACAGGTTTCAACAGATACTAGTCCTTCGTCTAAAACAGGTACCTTGGACTTCGGGGTGAGGATTTTCCTTTAGAAATAGAAATATATACTTTAGTGTGTAAGAAGATTTCATCTGCTCTAACCCGCTTTACCCAATTCTTACTTTTCATTTTGTTCATGAAAACTGAGGTTCAGAGAAAATATCATGCAACTTCATCCAGAATAATACTAAATAATTTACAAGTGAATTTAGAAACAAGTAATGCTGTATTTGTTTTTCCTATTTTCTAATTGTTTGTTGTTGAATACAATGGCATGACCTTAAACTACAAATAAAATGATTTTAAAATGCTGGTCAGTATAAATTACACTTAGGCCAATTTTTAATTATCTGTGGCCATATTCTTCAAATAAATCTATCAAATATTATGGACATTTCCCCCTTATACTCAGTAGAATCAGATTCAATATTTTTTTTTTTTTTAATAAATTTATTTATTTTGGCTGTGTTGGGTCTTCGTTTCTGTGCGAGGGCTTTCTCTAGTTCCGGCGAGCGGGGGCCACTCTTCATCGCGGTGTGCGGGCCTCTCACTGTCGCGGCCTCTCCCATTGCGGAGCACAGGCTCCAGACGCGCAGGCTCAGTAGTTGTGGCTCACGGGCCTAGTTGCTCTGCGGCATGTGGGATCTTCCCAGACCAGGGCTCGAACCCGTGTCCCCTGCATTGGCAGGCAGACTCTCAACCACCGCGCCACCAGGGAAGCCCCAGATTCAATATTTTAATGCTAACTGGAAAGCACATGATAAATGACTCAAAATCGGAGACCAGTGTGACCTGCATTAATCCACTTGATAAGTGTTCTGGAAAGATGGTGACAGTGGTCCCTTTCTATTCTGAGCTGGCCTTTCCCTAAAGCCAACTACAGCATGCTGATTTTTTAAACTGGACAAACTGTAAAGTAAATTCAAGAAAAAGTATGTAATTGGAATATACACACATTTATTTGTAGGTATATTTGTAAGACTTACCTCAATCACAATATTTATATAGTAAGGATAACTAAGAACCCACAACCAAATAAGTTTACATTTAAAAAGGAACTAGCTTGCCAAGGACGGTGAATATTCACCTAGATTGTTACTGATGACCACAAAGTTTCTGGTCAAGTGAATGCTCTTTTGATTTGCCATTGTTGTAATTATCCATCAAACCCATTAAAATAAATAATTAGTTTTCATTAAAATTTTAAAAACCTTAGAATTAAACAACAAAACAATCTTGATAATCCTTTTGTACTGTTTCTCCCTCTTTTTCCATGAAGGCCTGGCAAAGATCACAGTTAATCAGGATTTCTCTTCTCAGAAGTGAAGCATCTGATTGAGTTCAATGTATGAGAGGTGACTATTATGACACTGATTTTTCTGGGTGGTTTGTGAAGTCACTCTCAAGACTCATAAAGTAATGAACCATTTACAACGCCTTAAATTATCACATTTTATGTGGGCTAATCTTAGTAAATTACCCTTACTACTTCTTGATAACTGAAGCTGCAACTTTTTTGGTATTCTCTACCACAGCGGTCCCCAACCTTTTTGGCACCAGGGACCAGTTTCGTGGAAGACAATTTTTCCACGGATGAGGGGGGATGGTTCAGGCAGTAATGTGAGCGATGGGGAGCGACAGATGAAGCTTCACTTGCTCACCCGCCACAAACCTCCTGCTGTGCGGCCCGGTTCCTAACCGGTACCGGTCCGCAGCCCGGGGGTTGGAGACCCCTGCTCTGCAACAGTGTTACTCAAAGTGCTGATATACAATGTGTCCAGTCTTGCAATGAGATAAGGAGTTTATGCCAGAAGGTCAATCAATTACTTCAATGATTAGCTCAGCTGACTTTCAAAAAAGGCTACTGATATATATTCTAACAGAAGCTGCTATCTTGTTGTAGACCATAAACTGGGAACTGGCATCAATCTTATTAGACTGCACTTTAAGTAGCACTGCCATACATCATCTAGTACACTGGCTAAATGTGTTAAGTGCTAAATGAAACGGAATAATTGGGAGCATAACAGTTCCAGCAGTCACTGAAAAACAAAAACTGCCAGAGTCTTGTATCAATCAAATGGCAGGGAACACTACTGCCTCTGAACCATCTCCCTTACGCTCTGCCTTCGTGCTATAGGATACACACCTTATCACCCTGAAAACACTGAAAACGGGAGAGCACGGACGGATGTGTGGCTCTGAGTGACACTTTTGGTTTTCAACAAAAATAGAATCACCAAAGAATATTAAAGAGTTCTGTCTCAATTTATCATGTCTCTATATATTCAGGAAACATCTGGTATCATTCTCAGATTTCATAATAACTACGAAATAACACACAGTTGTACAAATGAACTTCTTTCATAACAGAAAACATTACCAAAATGGAAATGCCAAAGATCAAAATAAAAGCTAATCTATGCATAGAACAAATATCAATATTTACTACTGCTTCACAGTTTCATTAAACTTTATTAATATTTGAAATTTTCTCTATAAACTTACCCTTCACAGACTGATGGTACACAAAAAGAAGCTTCAACTCCTTGAATGGGGCTTAAGTTATTTAATCCTGAAAGTGCCCCCTGTGCAACTGAGAGATCCTTTGTTTCTGCATCTTCTAAAGTGCCTATAAATCACACAGTTAAGAACATTCATAATTATTTATGTTAAATGTTTAGTGATTACTCACGGTCTTGGCCTATTACTTTTTAATAAGTTGTTGGGTCTGCTTTTTGTACTTTTAGATTTACTCCATTGGCATCAGACTGCAAGTTCCTTCTAATTCTCTGAGCCTAGGCCAAGAGCCCCCCTCCCAACCCCCTCTCTTTCATCTACCACTCACACTTTTGGCTTAACAGGCACTGTTGCAAGTGTTTTACATTTAACAACTCTCTTAATCCTCAACATCCAAAGCGGTAGTACTATTACTCCCATTTTACAGATGAGAAAACAGAAGCATATGGTTACACTGCTTATCCCAGATCACAAACCTAGCAACTAGCTGAGCTAGTAAGATTCAAATCTAGCTTATTTCACTCTAAAGTCTGTGCTACATAATCCCCTACAAAAACAATAAAAATTTCCATTTGAGACTGTCTAATCATTTTAGGACTCATCAATGAAGATATTGCCATGAACATCCTTGTCGAACATTTACCATTCAAATATTTTAGTGGAACACAGCACATCAAAAGAATAACATAAACTTCTAAACATATGCTATTTATAAAGAGAGTCCTAAATTCTTAGAGCAATTAATAATGTGTATGTTTAT
Source organism: Balaenoptera ricei (assembly GCF_028023285.1). Taxonomy (NCBI): domain Eukaryota; kingdom Metazoa; phylum Chordata; class Mammalia; order Artiodactyla; family Balaenopteridae; genus Balaenoptera; species Balaenoptera ricei. The sequence continues at coordinate 168,090,385 of NC_082639.1, forward strand.
TAAATAAAGACATCATAGCCCCAACTTCACCACATTCACATTTTAAGAAACCTTTAGTTCAGCTTAGGCAGAACGTATTTCCCCAAAGAAACCACTATGACACAGATTTTTATACAAGTATTGGGTTTTACATATTTAAAGTTAGGAATTACCTTTAAATCTATGCAGGGGTAAGAAACATAAAAATAGAGTAAGTTTTCTGATCCACCAATTCTAAGCCAAATCTCTCCCCTTCCTGGTGTTCTACTGGTCCCTTCTACGTTCCCCAGTGTAGCGCTTATCAAACTACATTGTACATGCTTGTTTGATATAATCCACTAGGTTCAAAATTACATGTGGGCAGGTGCTATGTCTACTTATTACTTTATCACTTAACACCTAGCACACACAAAGCCGGAGCCCACCTGTTGCACGTAAATTAGAGGCTCAAAATTTTTTTGACAAATGAATATAAAGACAATAAATTCATGGGTCTTTGGACATTACTTTTCAGTTTCCAGTGATTATTTTGGAGGTAGGGATGGAGAGTAGAATGAACTTCCTGTTTTCTGAGCAGCTTTCTAGAAAGTTGAGGCTGCTGTATGGATAAGTTAATCTAGTCTGTAAAGGCAGTATTATTATTTCTCATAGCTATAGGAAGACTTTAAGTCACACTGAAACCCGGCATTTCTTCCTTAACCATTACCGTTCTTTTCCAAATTTCATTTCCAAATGAAAACAGAACACACATTAAGTTCTCCTCTCCTCAAATCTCACACCTACTTATAATGAATATAACAATATAAGTAAGCCATATTTGTAAGTGGAAAGAATTAAGATACGTGTATTATGTCTAGAGCCTACTGTGCTGTGATCATATAATTATTTAACCCTGATGCTTCTCTTATGACAGAAAAACCTCTATTACAAATTTTACTGAAGAGTATCAGTGGCCATTTTGAATATTTGGGATGAGTTCTTACCCATTTGTTTCTCCAGGTCTGGAGGAGTTACTTCCAATTCAAATGTATCTTTATCACTGTTCTCAGTCTGTTCAGTTAAATTAGTAATTTGTTCAGTGGAAGAGCGTGTCACTGGCTTAGAGGCCATGAAAATACATTCAAAGTCTCCTGGTGATGGAGCATCCTGATACTCCAAGGTAGTCTGGTCTGATCTGGTTGAAGTATTGCTATTTTCTATGCTCACATCCAGTTTCTCCAAACTTTGTGAAGTTGTATCCTGTGACCTCACATTCATTTCTTGATGGTCCTTTTCAGGGCTATTCAGGGGAAAAGATGTTGCCTTATCTTTATTCTTCAGCCATTCAGTTTCTGCTGGAACTGCACATTTATGGAAAGGTGCAGTAATAAATGCTTTTGTTTTGCTGTCATCTGCAGCCTGTTAAGTAAAAGGTTTGGAGAAAAATAATTTTACTAGTAAAAATCAGTCACGTCTAAGCTATCCATCCCAATCATACCCACCCTCTCCACGTTCCATTTTTCTCCAAATTCTTTTCTCCACCAAAATTCACTTATTCTAAATCCATTCTCTTCAGATTGCTGATTAAAAGTTAATGACTGTTAATGGTTCTCTAACTGGTGATAGATCACTATTCCCAAAAGACTAAAACACAGAAGAGGCAAGATGCCCAATAAGCACCAACGAGTTCCTATTAACCTACAGTGGAGCTCTGAAGACATACCCTCCCTAAATAGACAACAAACTACGAACTTAATAAGAGAAGCAGTACAATACGGGTTAAAAAACAAAGAAATTTAAAAAAACAAAACAAAACAATTCTAGTCCCATTTCTACCATCAAATAGCTATTTGGTTATAGATAATTTGACTTGGTGCTTCTAGCCCTATTTTCTTCACCTGTAAGTGACGGGTTTGGCTTAGCCAAGGCCCTAAAGTTGCCTTCTGAACTAATGTCTTCTGATTTTATGACTACCTGCAAGACTGTATATAAAAATCTGTAGTGATATTATACAAATCAATTTATCTAACTTTTTACTTATAGGAGCTAATATATTCTTATTAAATCCTTTTGTTCCAACTATTATCAAACTTACTCCAGCAGTCCATTTTGTGGTTATGCCTTCTTCCATGAATGAAATTCTAGTTTCTTTAAGTCGTAAAGGAGGAGTAAGAGACCTTCCAGGTGACAAAGAGGGAGACGCTAAAGGTGTTGTTCGAAGACCAGACCTTAGGATGGATTGAGGAGTGAACTCGGCAAATCCAGGGGAAGTAACTGACATAGCCAAAGTCTTAGCTTTCTATGACAAAGAGCAAATGGAATTCACCATTAGTGTTTGTAAAAGGCACCTACATAAGGACAGACAGGGCCAAGCGAGTCACAATGGTGGCTATATTCTCATCTCCAATAAAAATATCAATAAAAAGTTGTATCACACATTACTGGAAATACAAAATTCTGCTCAGGGCTTTCTATATATAAGGGTATAAAAATAAAACATAAAGCTGCATCCATAATCATTCTAAAGACCTTGGTTATTCCCAGGTTTAAGTTCAACATTATAAAGTGCTGAGATAAGATAATTTAACTACTGCTTAGAAAACTTTAGTTAGGTGAAAGAGATGATAGTGTGTGATGAACAGAACCTAGTTTAATTATAGCAAGCTAATCTAAATTAGACTGACTTTAAGACTGTTTTAGAAAAAATACAATTGCATCACATTGGAGTCAATAGTAACTGAATTACTTATAAGAATTCTGACTGGTTTACTATAATGAATACAAATAATTAGCATAGGAACTAGTTAGTAGAAATATTGATAATTCCTTCACTTAACCTCTCTTCCAAAGGACTAGTAAACAGATTATTGGATCCTATTAGATTATTAAATTCCATTAGAACTGTTACAAGGTTATATTGAATTTCTTCCTAGACTCATTTTTTAAAAAAAATTAATTAATTAATTAATTTATGGCTGTGTTGGGTCTTCGTTTCTGTGCGAGGGCTTTCTCTAGTTGTGGCAAGCGGGGGCCACTCTTCATCGCGGTGCGCGGGCCTCTCGCTATCGCGGCCTCTCTTGTTGCGGAGCACAGGCTCCAGACGCGCAGGCTCAGTAGTTGTGGCTCACGGGCCCAGTTGCTCCGCAGCATGTGGGATCTTCCCAGACCAGGGCTCGAACCCGTGTCCCCTGCACTGGCAGGCAGATTCTCAACCACTGCACCACCAGGGAAGCCCTCCTAGATTCACTTTGGTAGCAAGTACAAAATTATTCCCTCATTTAATTTCATTTGAACTTAGCCCTAGAGAATAAAATGTGAATGTTTTTCTATAGAAGAAAAAAAGTTAGAAATACTATACTGGATATTAAATGTCAGGACCTCAGTTATCTTAGCAAGCTTCTTTTCAACTTCTTTTAATAACTATTTTAGGTCTAGCATTTATTAAAGTATCTTTTATCCAACTTGAAAAATAAGAATTCCCTGGCTTCACTCTAAATGCTGGATATCCAGAAACAATTAAGAAAAAACAACAACAAAAAAGGAAACCTTCTGGGACTGAATCCAGAACACTGGACAACGAGCTTGTGGATAACATACGTGAAAACATTTCGACAATGGGAGGGTAGAAGTCCACTGTTACCAGTCATCACAAGTTTAGTTTTGTGGTTTCTCAGCTAATAATTTACCAGACAGGGTGAAGGAAAAAGCAATTCCCTACTGATAATAGGAAAGAGTAACAGTTTATAATTTTATTGAAGGCGCCAGAATTTTAAAATAAATTTTTCTAAAAATATTAAGAATTAAAAAGTATTTGATAAAGGAAAGAAATAATGGCAAAATGCTATCAGAAACTGAATTAAAAAAAAAAACAAAAGCAAACCCAAGAATATGAAAGCATTTTTCAAAGGAAAAAGGCCTATTTATAATAACCACAGAGGCTTGCATTACTTTCAGAGCAATGTAACTGTTAACCTTGAGCATAATGCCAGTTAACCACAAAGGGTAAATTTAATAAAGTCTGTTTCTGAAAACATAAAAATACAGTAAGCATTGTGGAAATATATCCACAGAAAAGAAAAAAGGAAAATAAAGGCTTAAAGCCCCTTATTACCCAGAGATATCAATTATAAACAGCTTATTTCTCTCTGCTACTTGAAAAGTAAGAACTTCCTAGCTTCACTAGGAATGCTAGACATGTTAATATTTACCTTAACTACAAGAGGAGTTTCAAGTAAATGTAATTCTGAAGCCCTGGAAGCATTGTGACGTGATCCGTTTGACTGTGAATTTACTGGCAATGAGGTGGATGCCAGGGACAAAGGAGATCTTGTGGGGCTTTGCTGAAGAAATCCCGAACACTGAGCAGGCTGGGGGACAGGATGAACAACCAAATCCAGCAGCCTGTAATCACAGTATACATATCAATAGAAAAGTCCTGGTAACACACTTGAGTTATACTGAAGAAACAAAAGAATTAGTATCCCATTTAATAACGCAGACTTCTATATTCACTGGTAAATATAACCATATGAAAATATAAATTCAGACAAGTATATTACTGTAATGCCACCCTTAGTTCCAGAAATCAAAATTAATTCAATAGCAAAAAAGAGAATTATGAATTCTAGATAACAATTTGGTCATCCTCCTGCAACCCTGAAAAGGAGTTCTAGCCCTCCTCCCTCCCTTTTACCAATATTTACTGAGCCCCTACTATGTGCCAGGCATTATTTTCAAATGAAGATGAACTGCTAATGATTTAAATACTCAAGAAAACAAGGCAATGTTTCCCTAGCAATCCATTTGCTACAATTCACTTTCACAACATAAAAATTCCTTTCACCCACATGTGAGGTACATAATGAATACTGGTTTATTTACCTTTATGGTTCTGATCACAATAAAGACTAGACTTACCAACCAAAAAAAAAGTTAAGTTTTCTCAAATTAATGAGGTTAGTGGCAAAAGAGAATCACAGGATTCTACTAAATGGCTTTCTATAGTGCCCTGGACATTTTTATCATATCAAATGATAGGATAGAGAGCCTTAACACTTTTATTATCGCTCCTTTCTTGAACCCCAGATCTATTAAAATACAAAGGAACTGAGAAAAAGTGACTTGTGGGAAAAATATCGAAACTACTGGTAGGAAAACAGAATGCCAGTGATAATGACATCCATTTGAAGCAATCTTCTTACCATCTCCTGAGGGTAATTAAAGGAAAAGAACCTCAATCTAATAAAATCTAATCCAAGAAAGGGAAAATCCTTTCACGATTTGAAAATATATCCATTATGTACACTACAAACAGCTTTGGCCCCAATTGCTTTTAAGTTATTAACTTATTCTGAGTACTTTATTCTTAGTATCATAGATTCAGATAACTTTATTCCCATAAAATTATGTCATTCTGTCATTGATAAAATGTAAACAATCAAAAATTTCCAACAATTATGGTCATATTATTGAAGAGAATCATTACATTGAGACACTTGTTTGTTCTCTGCTATTGATGATTATGAACACTTTTCAACTCTCCAATGTTCTTAAATAAAATAAACACAATCACAATTTCATGTTGGATGCAAAATTTCAATTTAACTATTTACTTTTCTAATACCACAGGTTAAGAAATAAAATATTATTGCATCTGAAGCCACTTAAGACATTTTAGTAGGCTCTGTTACACAGGAACAAGCTTTAAGAAGCCAACCAAGATTAGGTGGGATTTATGAAAATAAGCTTTATTCATGGGTCAATCAACAATGAGATTAAAGAAAGCAAGTTAACAGTTTATTTTGCTCATGATTTTAATAAAACAAAGTTTGCTTCTTTTCCCTAGGCAGTCTGAAATCATTAAGCAAAAATTCTAAGTAGACAATCAGCTGATGCAAAGTTTCTTAAAATTAATATAATGCTGCCCAAATTATTTATTTACAACAAGCATTAAAAACTCATTCAAGAATTTAAAACAGTATTTATAAAAATTTTAAAGACAATTTAAAAATTACAGTGTAATTATTAAGTGTATCACCTCACACTGGTCAGAAATGGCTATCATCAAAAAGTCTACAAATAACAAATGCTGGAGAGGGTGTGGAGAAACAGGAACCCTCCTACACTGTTGTTGGGAATGTAAATTGGTGCAGCCACTATGGAGAACAGTATGGAGGTTCCTTAAAAAACTAAAAATAGAGTGACCATATGACCCAGCAATCCCATTCCTAGGCACATATCCAGAAATGAAGAAAATTCTAATTCGAAAAGATACTTGCGCCCCAATGTTCATAGCAGCACTATTTACAATAGCCAAGACATGGAAACAACCCAGTGCCAATCAACAGACAATTGGTTTAAGAAAATGTGGTATATATATAATGGAATTAGTCATAAAAAAAGAATGAAATGTTGTCATTTGCAGCAACATGGATGGACCTAGAGAATACCATACTAAGTGAAGTAAGTCAGATAGAGAAAGACAAATTTTATATCACAGTGTAATTCTTATCTAACATTGTCTTTTAAAAGTGATTTAATAAATTCTTACCTAGAAATTTTTTGTGATGCTTTTGAAACTGGTGTTCCAACAAATGCCTCAGGCAGCTCTGGATCTGGGAGGGAATATACTATAGGAGATGGTTCCTCTATTTTAGGACTACAAAGAAAATAAAAATTTAACTTTTGATTATGTATCATGAGGAGGATTAAACTACAAATGCTATAAGAAGGTGAGATTAGATGGGAGAAGGGGGCTTTCATTTTTTTCCTTAGGGCATTTCTGCTTATTTACAAATAACGATGAACATAATTTGGTTTTAAATTTAAAGACAAAGAACATTCTTCTTGCAAGAAAAGTAGACAACATAAAAAAGAGTTTTCCTTTTTACATACATTAATAAGCTCTAAGGCTGGATTGTGTTTATGAATGCAGCTGATATCCAGGAAAGATTAACAAGTAGCATGACTATAAAAGGTGTAAGAAAAACATACCTATTGTAGACAGAGACGCTATTTTTAGGTTCATTACTTGCCCAGACCTCTCCAATTTTAGATAACACATTACTGATGAAAGTAGATCTTGTTAACACAGTCCCTGTTACAGCTTGCTTTGGAACTGCTGATAATGGTTTTGGCCTAGAAACTGTAAAATGAAAAAGGTAGGATTTAATTTCATCTCTAACACCAGAATTTTAATAGTAGATTAATATGAAAGATTGGAGAAAACGAAACACAACGTAAGAGCAGTTAAAATTATATTTGGTTTAGCAACATCTATGCAGAAATTTAACAATTTGGGCTTTTAGGAGATGGTAAAATAATTATTCTACATGTTTTCTAGAAGTTAGATAGGAGTCTTCAAATGAAATAAAAAGAGTTCCGTCATTTTGTATTAAATAAACTGTAAAAAGTTCCAAGAAAGCTTTTGACTTCTTGGGGTAGAGTAGCCAGTAAAAAAAAAAAGTATCGCTGTGATGAATCAAAGCAAAATTGAGCTAAATAGAAGATAATGATGGTTTCAGAAGATAATCAATCATTCAGTATGTTTTCTAGCCCAATACTTTATCACATTTTTCAATGATATCTTACCTTCTCGAAGAACTGATGATGCTGACAGATGGTAAGGCTTAGCTCGCTCAGTGGCTAATTTTCGCTGAACTCTAGGAAGAATTTTCCCATATTGGTCTAATATAGAATTTCGAGCCATTGATCTCTCTCGCAAACGAGGATCACGATCATTCTATTGAACATATCATAACTGGTAAAAATTTAATCTTCAAAAATGTTAGTGCTATGTTTATATATTTACCATTTAAAATATAATTATGAATACGCAAGAATATCTTCATCCTTCCTACATATCCATTCTTCCAAACCAAGGACCTCATACACACACCTAACTGCTTCATCAGTCCTTACCTGTCACTAAATTCCAAGCCTCTCCTTCCCAGCCTTGATTATTCACAATGAAAGCAATCGTTATCATTTACTAAGCAACATATTCACACACACCTCTGTGCATCTTCACAAAGAGATACTGTCATTTTACAATTGAGGAAACCAGGGTTCAGAGGGTGTGCTCATTTGTTCACACAGAGCAAATGAACAATTAGCCCAACCCCTACAGTCCATACTTGTTGCACTATTTATTTCCTACTGCTATCCTCTACCAATTCCTCTTGTTTTCTGAGTGAAGCAGTTAGTCTGGCAAGACTGTGGGCAGATATCTAAACAGAAATGGCATATATGAAAGAATTAGATAAGTAACAATACCCTGTTTCTCAATTCTGCTACAGAAGCCAAGAAGAGGACTTCCTAAACTCAAGATTATACAAAGCTCAGTGGCTACCAAACTACAAGCTCTTATATAATGAAGTCACCTGTTTTCCCTATTCTCTTGTCCCCCATAATAAAACAAGTTTAACTGTACCATAAGATTTATCTTCAGAGTTTGGTTCAGCTTCAAGGCAGGAATATAATTGGCACGCTGCAAATGGTGAACTAAAAGGAATTCATGATTCTGAACACTGGCACTGGACTGTAAGAATCTCACCAAACACTCCTAGAAAGAACAAGATAGATTTGTAAGCTACTAACTTATCCTGAGTTTCTGGATATAAGTTTATACTGTTAAGTCATTACCTGTTCAGTGTCTGTGAATGGCAGCTTCAGTAAATCCTCCATTAGGCCCACTTCCTGACAGACTTCATATGTGTGCTTGAGCAACTCCTCTATATCCAACCTATTAGAATGCTGTCGCAGTAAACTCCACGCTTCAACCATGCACCTGAAATCAATATTTATCAAAGTTTAGTTTTAGAAAAGCTATTTAAAATGTTCAAAACAAGTAATCCACCTGAAGAATCCCAAAGATACTTTGTACATGTAATTTAAAAGTACTTTAAAATTTTATTGAGTACTAATTACTGCATAACGAAGTTGTCAACAAGAAGATAAGGCATCTCTAAAGACTTTATAATAAAATGTTGAATATTTCATGTAATTTATTGAATACTGCACTGAAAGTAAGAAACAGAATTGTTCTATGGGTAGAGAACGGTTCTAAGCATATGAGTTATTTACCCTCGTGATCACGTGGCTGACTGGGAGCTGCAGCTTGCTGTCGCTGCTCAGCATCATTAGAGAGAATCACACTGCATATCATTAGCTCAGGAGAAGATCAAAATTCAAAATTCGAAGTATGGTTTCTACTTCATACAAGTATATCGCTTTGCACCATTTTAAAGTTGAAAAATTGCAAGTCGAACCATTTTAAGTCAGGGACCGTCTGTACCCAAGAGTTCAAGAAGACAAAAAACTAATGTGGTCTGCACAGTACTGAAAGATTAAAGCGAGGTTCTTAAGGAGGTGACACTCAGCATGAGAAGAGTGGAAAAGAAAGTGAGCAAAGACCTACAGACAGAAACAGCATATTGTATTTATGGGAAAATAAAGGACTTAGCTTAGTAACAGACGATTTTGGCTGATCTACAGCAAGATCTGACTGGAGAACTTGGGTCAAATTAGTTTTAGATACCATGTGGGGCTGCTGAAACATCCTTCTGTGGGCAATAAAGTGTTAAATGAAGCAGTGTTTCTCATGATATACTGTTAAGTAGAAATAAGCTTAAAACAGCATGAATAATTATTATTTCCAAAAATTAATCAATAAACAAAGCCTATAAATGTTTATGTATTTATTTAGATAACAAAATGTCTTGAAAAATATACACTAAAATTAACAATGATTAATCTGACAGGTAGAATTTTTGGAAGGGCTGATAACTGTCAAGTCAGAAGCAGGGGTAGAATAAAAAATGGCAAGCAGATAGGAATAATTTTCTAAAAAAAAAATCATCATTCCTAATTTTAAGTGAATAATTTTGATTTTAATAGGCATCTTGATTAAAAAGCTTTAGCTATAGTTTTTATTGAAATAAAAACAAAAACTGAAAGAAGGACTTATAAATAAATAACTGACCCTCGTAACTGACCCTTATAAATAAATAACTGACCCTGTGTTTCGTAAGAAACACAGAATGTGTGAACAAAGTTACAGCAATTAGTATTCATAATGAAAATGCATCTGAGGAAATTTTGGCAGCACTGTCCCAGACTCCCGCTAGACACAAAGTTTCTTGGGGAAGCAAATCCCACTGTTGGCAGTTCAGGGCCCTGTTAATTTTATTGTTTGGGGACTAGAATATTTTAACGTATTCCACAGAACTTATAAAACTAACGACCCAAATAAGTAAAACATTTCTGGTGTATTCCCTAAAAATCTGCATCTGAAATTGCCTTCCACTTCTGTTTCTACCAGGACAGGCATGACAGTGTAGTTGTTATAACCTGAGTATCTAAGAGGAGTAATTTTTTTCCTAAATCAAAAATCTGGGAATGTTAAAATGAGCACACCATTTTTGTAGAAAGAAAAATAGCTAATGAGGATGAATGAACATCTCACCATTAATTTTAATATAAAGAAATAGATGAAGTGGGTATAATACAATCTTGGTATCTGTTGAATTTGATTTAGGATGGGTGTATGGAATAGTCATTGCACTATTCTACTTTTTGTGTATTCTGGAATCTTCTTACAAAATGCTTACACCAAAATAAATTTCAGATCCATCAAAAATTTAAATGATAAAACAAAAAACATAGAATGGTAATAGAAACAGTGAGAGGATTAAATAATACTATTGAAGTGGAAAAGACACAAAAGTCATAAAAATATTGGTCATTCTGACTTCATAAAATAGCTCTTTATGAAAAGATGCGTTCAATTATTATAGTGAGATCATATTAATATTACCATTTTCACCTATCAGATGGATAAATGCAGGGGGTTAAACTGGCATGACATTCATGGAAAGCAACATGCCATTATCAAAATTACAATTGCAAATATCCTTTCACCCAGTAATTCCACTTCCAGGATTTTACCTTACAAAATAAATTTGCACTTGTGTAAAATGGGTGGTTACTCATACACAGCAGTGTTTAAAATGGTAAAACATTAAAACCACCTAAATGTTCACTAAGGGAAGCCAGTTAAATAAATACTGGTACATCCACACAATGAAGCTCTTTATGTACTATTATGAAATGAATTCCAAATTAGCTTTAAAAGTATATTGCAGAAGGATGTACTGTTTGTATTTTTTTAAAAAGGGAGAGAGGGGTGGTAATGACATATATACGCATTTGCTTAGTAGGTCCAGAACGGCTTAGGAAGGATACACTAGAAATTATTAACATTGTTTGGGTAGTGGGAGGAAGCTTAGGAGGCTGGGAATTCACTGTGTATCCTTTTGTACCTTTAGAAAAAAGCATGTAAATATCTTACTATTCAAAAACAGAAAGAGCCATATTCTTGCCCCTCTTCCCCCAGCCCATGGATATATGTTTTAAGTTTTCCACTTTAAAGTAAGATATCTACTCCCAGTTGAGCAGACATACTAGTAGGAGTAAGATTAATTTATTTATGACTTATTAAATATTAATCTAGTAACAGTGAGCATACCTGAAAGCAAAAGACAAATGATAATGTTTTTTCCCAGTTTCTCCCCTAGCAGGAGAAGACACAGTTACCTTCAACTACAAGAAACTGATGCACCATTTTGGGCCAACACTTGCATAAATTTTAAAATAAGTCTAGTCTCAAATTCCCACTCTCTCCTGCTTCCTATGGCAGAAAGGCATGATGCCAGGAAAAGCAGTAAGAAAATCACTTCAACTGATGAAAGGCTAAACTAGCATGTTGATAGTAAAAGTTATTTCAATAAGAAATGTATGGGGGTTCTTGGCGATACAGCAAGAAGACAGCCTGAAAAACACTCCTGTGACAAGCTCTAAAAATGCTAGATTGAATATAAACAATCTTTTGAAATGCATCATGGAGATCACAATGAAAAAAGAAATTCCAGAGAGGTAAACAAGCAACTACTGGTTTCCAGTGATTAGTGTAAGTTAAAATCTTAGGAAAAGATATATCATAAATAACAGAATATTGGTATAGCTACATTAACAGTTACTCATGATGAAGGTTACTCTATAATAATAAAAGGTTAAAGTCATTTTAAAAAACTCTTATGTACCTAATATTCGAAATACAAAAAGTTAGCAGTATTATGAGGAATGAACACATCCTTCATTAGAGTAGGCAACTTGCAGACCTTCCTTTCTATCTATCTATCTATCTATCTATCTATCTATCTATCTATCTATCTATCTATCTATCTATCTATCTATCTCTGCACCGCACAGCATGCAGGATCTTAGTTCCCCAACCAGGGATCAAACCCATGCCCAGCTGAAGTGGAAGTGCAGAGTCTTAACCACTGGACCATCAGGGAACTCCCGCAAACCTTTCTTAATAATTAAGCAGACCACACACACACACACACACACACACACACACATCATTAAGGACACACAAGGATTAAAACCACACAATGAACAAACTTGATCTTTTAGACAAATACACTTGACACCTCACCTAATAAATGAGCAACACACTGACTACTTGTGAATACAACAAGTCTTAATAAATTTTAGAGGATGGCTACCACACTGATCACATTATGTAGTCACGATGCAATTAAGATAGAAAAGAACAAGATAATTTTTAAACCCACATTTGTAAAGTGAAACTTCTAAATACCTGATAGGAAGAGAAAAAAATCATAATGAAAATTTTAAAATACTTAGAACAGAAAGATAATTAAAATTGTGGGATGATGCCACAGCAATAAACAGAACGTTCAGATTTATGTTTTTATATTAGTAAAGATAAAGGGTTGAGAATGAGAAATCATCCAACTTGAGTTAAAAAGCACAGCAGAGGACTTCCCTGGTGGCGCAGTGGTTAGGAATCCGCCTGCCAATGCGGGGAACACGGGTTTGAGCCCTGGTCCGGGAAGATCCCACATGCCGCGGAGCAACTAAGCCCGTGTGCCACAACTACTGAGCCTGCGCTCTAGAGCCTGTGAGCCACAACTACTGAGCCTGCGCTCTAGAGCCTGTGAGCCACAACTACTGAGCCCACGTGCCACAACTACTGAAGCCTGCACGCCTAGAGCCCGTGCTCCACAACAAGAGAAGCCACCACAATGAGAAGCCCGTGCACCACAACGAAGAGTAGCCCCCGCTTGCCGGAACTAGAGAAAAGCCCGCGCACAGCAACGAAGACCCAACGCAGCCAAAAATAAAAATAAATTTTAAAAAAATTAAAAAAAAAAAAAAGCACAGCAGAATAAAACCCACAGAAAGTGGGAAGAAAAGAATAAAGACAATGATTGCGCCTATACAAAAAGGTTTTCCAGCTCTATTGTACTTTTATGTTACTAAGACTGAATACTCAATGTTAACAGCTGAAAACCTAAAGCTGTTACTCTGAGGCTATCGTGTACTGTGCATCATGATTACTTTGCAGGTAAACCTATTTGCCAAGCCATAATTGTGATGGTATGTCTATAAATAAAGTTCATACAACTGAAAAGCTACCATCATAATGGTTTTAAAGAAAGATGATCTTAATAAAGAAGAGGTGGCAGAGGCTAGAGTCAGGAGTCAGGCTGGGAAGTTAAATAAATGACGGCAGGGACGGTTAACTTTAAAAAAATTCAATCTACCACCATTTACTAATGACTTACTACCTGCGACTATAATAGTGCTTGCAAAATTTAACCCTCGAAATGTTGCAAGGTGGTCATTATCAACCCATGAGGAAACCTGGGCTTGGAAAGGATAATTTAACTGCTTTTGATCATATTTTAGAATGTAGCAGGGTTCAGGTATAAATTCAGATCTATTTGAGTCCAAAGATTGTGCTCTTAACATCTTTGCTACCATCAGTAGCTGTTACAGTACTGTTATTTTTTTTAAAGATACAGATTAATAAATAATATCATCATTAATATAAATTCAAACAATAGCTGGAAAACCAAACAACACCTCACTTATCTAGCATGGGGTGAGTTTGGGGAGAGGGTTAGTATTCTGATGGTTGAAGTATCAAAATTTTTTCAGCTATTTTAACTATCACTGTGCAATCATGGCATATGGATGTTAGCAAGACCGCTATGTAGCCTGACTTACTTTTAGTTCAAACTTCCCAAGCTTAGCTTTTTTCCATGTTTCAAGCACACTGTGGTTAATCATTCTGTTGGATTAGAGATGTAGGCATTTCGGGAAATTAGGTGATTATGTGCTAAACATGGGACATAACCTCAGAACTTTGCTTTCTTGAATCAGTCCCTAAAAATCAGCTTGTTTTCTTGTCATGTACTTCTTTCTAATAAAAGTGGAGTGCAGAATATGTATGTAGCTGCATGACCTCCTGAGCAATGAAACATGGCTGCCTTTCTGCACAAGTATCAGTTCAAAAACTAAAGCAGCCTCTCCCTACATTGTTCTCTTACTTTCAATAAAAACAACAAAAAAGGATGAAATCTTGCCATTTGGACAACACGGATGGATCTTGAGGGTGTTAAGCTAAGTCAGACAAAGACAAATACCATATAACCTCACTTCAATGTGGAATCTATCAAAAACTCATGAAAAAAGAGATCAGATTTGTGGTTACCAGAGGAGGGGGGTGGGGAGTGGGTGAAATGGATGAAGGGTCAAAAGGTACAAACTTCCCGTTATAAAATAAGTAAGTCATGGTAAATAATACTGTATTGCATATTTAAAAGTTGCATATTTGAAAGTAAACCTTTAAAGTTCTCATCACAAGAAAAAAAATTCTATAACTAGGTATGGTAACAGATGTTAACTAGACCTATTGTGATCATTTAACAATACATACAAATTCAAACCATTATGTTGTACACTTGAAACTAATATAATATTGTATGTCAACTATACCTCAATTTAAAAACAAAAACAAACAAAAAACTCCCCTGCTACTTTTACTTAACAGTTGTCTTCTGCCTCTCTAACATTCGAGTCATTCTCCAGTTATAGAACCAGTAATTATCTTAAACATTTACTGAATCTGAAAACATGCTATCTCACAAATGGCATTTTGAGTGGTCCTTTGTTTTCACTCCTGCACTTACTGTAAAGGACACTTAATAATGCTAGTTTTCTGGAGACTAGATAACTGAGGCTTCACTGTACTTGAGAAATAAGGTTTTGAAATTATACTATATAAAGTTTGTATCATTATAAACATTATTACATAATGTTTGCTATGGCTAAGGGAGAGGAAATGAGAATCTAGCAAAACAGAGAAACATACTCTGGATGAATCAAAGGACAATGGAATGAAAAAGAGGAAAAACCACCAACCTTTCAAAGTTTTTTTCCCTCAATGTTCCAACATCTGCTTTTCTGATGTAAAAGTATTAGTGTGCAAGTACCACCTCTTTAAAGTCACTTAAGAGTGAGAAGTTTACATGCAACTGAAAAAAATTTACATGCTGCTTGCCTACCAAGTACTAGGACTCTTAACCCCTTTATTAAACATTTACCTCCTTTAGCTTCTTTAAATTTTTGTTCTTATATTCATTCTTAATTTATTCAGCTTAGCCAAATACTTTTGCTAACCAAAATTATTTCAACAAGTACTTCTTAGTTCATTACTTCTGAGGACACTGGAAGTTTCAATATGTCTAACGAGTCTATTATTAAACTGAAAGTCTGTCTGAAATGTAAAGATTCAACCCTCTCTCCTCAGAAATACATCCTGTTTAACCAAAGAGAACAAAGAAAACAACTTTCAGAGTGCTGACACTGAAGTGCTGTATGGTTCATAAATGACAATCTGGGATGAGTAAAGTGACCAATTTTAAAATATATAAAAAATGACCCAACCAATAAGGTTGAAAAAAAACCAATACAAGTTGAAAAAAATAGTTACAATCTAAGAAATTTCAGCCCCAAACGAGTTTCCCAACTAACTAGGTATTAAGAAAACACAAAAACCAGATTAATATATTTCCAATCATGCCATTTAACTTGTCAGTTATTATATACATGACAAATATAATTATAGCAACAGTGTATTGCTATAATGCAACAACAAAAATCAAAGAACTGCAAGACCCAAGCAACCAAGACTAACAAAAATATCAGAGTACCATCACTGGAATATACCCTCAAAGAGCATAATTTATCAACTCAACATATTTCTGGCTGCTTTTCAGCAAAATCAAACTTCAACTGTCCATGCAGGAGACTGTCAATATTGCCAGGTAGAAACAAATACAATTTTTAAACCTCAGTTTGATTTCCCCTTTTACTCAAGGTACTTCTTTTCTTCATCTTATTTTATTTTATTTTTTAAAATTAATTAATTAATTTATTTTTGGCTGTGTTGGGTCTTCGTTCCTGTGCGAGGGCTTTCTCTAGTTGCGGCAAGCAGGGGCCACTCTTCATCGCGGTGTGCGGGCCTCTCACTATTGCGGCCTCTCTTGTTGCGGAGCACAGGCTCCAGACGCGCAGGCTCAGTAGTTGTGGCTCACGGGCTTCGTTGCTCCGCGGCATGTGGGATCCTCCCAGACCAGGGCTCGAACCCGTGTCCCCTGCATTGGCAGGCAGACACCCAACCACTGCCCACCAGGGAAGCCCCTCTTCATCTTATTTTAGATAAAAGGTGCTTTACATTTTTCTTAATGATGAAAATATGAAGAACATAAGAATATTGTGTAATGCAACCAAATCAAAATATACATTGCTACTGCCTATTTCATCAATTCCACTTTATTAACACATGACCAAGAGTTTGACTGTACTTTCAAAATAGGTACTTACCTATTAAAGAGCAAAACGGTGAGGTGAAGGATAACATCACTACCACTGGACACTGTTGGCTTCATTGTTTGAATATATCTGAGGGCTTGTCTGTGCTCACCCTGACTCATGAAGGCTTCAATAATCTTTGAATGTTGCCATGACACAGGTTTTACAGTAGCTGGGTGAAACAGAAGATCCAAACCACTCTGCAAAAATGACATAAAAATTGGTAAATACAAATATAATGTTTTGCTTTTAGAAAGAAAAAAAAAAAGGCAATATACTAAACCTACATAAACCAAGATAAAACCAATTTAAATATATCTGAAAATATCTACTTTAATCTATGATATTGATATATTTTATTTTAAATAAAAGCCTTATCAAAAGCCTCATACTTTTGAGACCCTGTTAAGCTAGTATATAGAATCTTTCCATCACCAGTTTCATACATCAATGCCAAATTCTGCCTTCTCTAGTTCACCCAACACACCAACCATATCTCTAACATATCAATCACTATATTTGCACTATTAGTAATTGTTTATTTGTTTCCTTCCTTCTTTAGACAATAAGGAACCTGGGGTTCCAAACTATTTTATCTTTGTACTGCCTAAGATGGTGCTTGGTGAAGGTACTGATTAAATTGAATCCTTAAATTACCTCTGGAAGTAGACTGTGTCATATCTTTAATATCAAATTTAAATCCAGTTATGTATTTTCTCTAAAATTCTAATAATTTACAAAAGCTTACATTATAAGTGAACTACAGACTTACCTCATAGTCATTATGATCTATCAGCCAAAACCCTTGAATAAGTTTAACCTGGCCCCAAGAAATGGCAAAGGCAGTTGGAAATGATTCAATGGAAGTATCCGTTTTGTTTGGAAAGGAATACATAATATCAAGTAGCAAATAAATAGTCTTTAAAAAAGAGAATTAAGGACAATAAACAAAAAGAAAAACTCCTATGTATATATTTGCAATAGGTAGCAACAGAAGATATCAGAAAAAAGGCTTAAGACACTTCTTTAAGTGTTCAGAAAGCCATTATGGATGTCCAGCTACAGAAGTATAGTTTTATTAAACGTGGCTACAGCCAATCCCACAACCGACTTCATTCATTCTCAATAGTAAGTACCACCACAAAGGAGATGAACTGAAGCATACTTTCTTCATGAAGTTAGTAGCTTAGCAAATTTAAGAAAGCTATAGACGAAATTCCAGTTATCCAGCAAAACCTGGCAGCCTTTAAGCAAACACATCACTTATTTTATAAATTATTAATAAAACTACACATTTTGACTAAGAAACTGACATTAGTATAAAAGTCTTATTTAAGAGACCACAAGGCTCAAACACAACGCCTAAGTAATTTAAGCTAACTTATAATGCATTCATATTCAGAACGTGAATTAACCTCAGAGAATGACCACTTGCTAGCAATGTTTTAGAGCAGCTGTCCTTAACTTTGGGAGTGTCCTGGACACATTTGAGAGTCTGATAAAAGCCATGAACCCTATCCCTAGGAAAATAAACTTAAAACAAAATTTTGCATAGATTCAAGGTTAACCATAGACCATCTGAACCCAACCAACAGGTCCTGGATTAAGAATCTTTCCTTTAAAACAAATCCAAATGTGAAATTGAGATTGGATGAGATGCATAAGGTTCCCACTAGTCTGACACTGAATGATTTTGGTAATACATAAATTATTTGATAAAATGTTAAAGGATACAACAGAATGCTTGCTTGCTTCGGTAACGTTGTCCAGTAGGTATATGTCAAGTAATGCCTATTAAAACAAAATTTAGTGCCTTGTATATATTCGTTCATTTATGCTCCTTGTTTTCCCGAGCCCATGCCAGGTATGAAAAATCCCGCCCCAACTTTGGAGACTAAATGATATCATGTTATTGCAAACCTACATGTAGACTAGTAGGAGGATATTTTCCTGTGCCTCCTTCATCCCGTTTCCACAATTTCTCTACTCGATCTCCTAACTGAGAAACCATTCCATCAATCATCAAGCAATCAGGGTTCCACTTCCCTCTGCAATAAGGGCAACATTATGGGTATTTAGCGTTAGTGTTAAATTATTATTATCAAAACAATAAGCACCAAACTCTTAAAAGTAATGATCTCAACTATCAAAGGCAGAAGAGATTCGAGGACAGGATCCCATCATGAGAAATCCAGACATCAAGGAAAATTAGTCAGATAAACCCTGAAGAAGCTTCAAGTTTGGTCATCAGCAAGTCAGTCAGTGAAGGTCAGATTCCAGGGAAGAATGTGGTCTAGCCAGCAAAATGCCTGAGGCTTACTTTTTACCATCTTGAGCAAATTACCAAAGAGCATGGCAGCTCAGTATAGAGAAAATAATACTGCAGTTCAATGTCAATATTTTCAGTTTCATCACTTGGACTAGTCTTTTAACTCATTAATTCCCTGACAATATATATTACTGAGCACCTACAAGGGGGTAAGCAGATATGGACCTTGTCTGTTTCCTCATCTAATATTAATAACAGCAGGAGCAGTTACTAATTACTGAATGAAATTTTCTTATGAGTAAGGCACTGTAAGAGGTACCTTGCATATAATATTTTATTTCATCTTTATATTGACTTTATAATTTCTGTGAGAAATAGGATTAGAAAGCTTAGCCAATCTGCTCAAGGACATACACTCTGGAAATAACAGATCTAGAAATTTTCAATATGCCTAATAAATCTCCCAAGTCAATGCTCACTATCGCAGATCAGTTACTCTAAAGTACTGGATCCCCCAACTTGCCATGCACAGCCTTATACAGATTTCCAAGTGAGTCTGACACAACAAACCCAGAACCAAGGTTTGTGAATCACTGCTCTAAAGGTTCTAAGCTGCTCTACAATTCTGTCATTCCAACCTGAAGAAGAAGGCTCTTTATAATCCCAAGGTAGAGCCAAGGCTCTAAACACTACTCTTTTTTCTTCTATTACTTCTATATATTTATTTCAAAGGAACCAACTACACATGCATTTAAAGGGAAGAGGGGAGTATGTATTTAAAGAAAAGAGGGATAAAGGAAATAAAGAAAAAAGTGGTTGAAGTGCTGAAATGCAAATGGTAATGGAAAAATAATGTAAAATAACTAACGTGATATATATTTTATGCTTTAATAAACAGTTGCTTCTAGTCTTTTTCTGTGTAAGAATTCTCAGGAAAAATACATGCTTAAATTATAGAATCTCCTCCAATAAATCAATCATGTGGTAAATAGTTTTATTTAGGAAATAATAAATAGCTATACTCAAGTTCTAAAATAAAGGTGTAACCATTAGGTCAAGGCAAACATTACAACTAAAATAGTAATGCTGGTGACAAATTCATATACTTTACTGAGAAGTCCATCCATTTAATCGTTTTATAACATGATGAATTCTGTTCTGAGAAAGCTTTAACTTCTTACACAAGTAACTTCTAAAATAGTTTTTGAAGGTTCTGGATGCACTATACCTTGATGAACGCTCACACTTCTGTCGACGACTGGTGTAGTAGTTCTGAATTACAGGGTAGTTGTAGCATAACCTTGACAACTGCACAGCATCATCTAGATGTTTTTTAAGAGTTAGAAGAAAAGCTAGTAATATTTCCAAAATATCCCCAAAATACTTAAAGTTACATACATTGATATTTTACTATAATTTTGTAATGTTGTTCAATTTGCAGGCTTCTTAAAGTAATAAAAGAACACTGCACACCTTTATTAATAGATGCACAAATGAGAAAACTGAGTCTCTCATAAAAGTCTTGTAACAAAAGGATCCTGGCTTAAAACCATGGAAAAGCTATTCTAGAAAATGATTTTACTCCCTTAGGCACAAATGATAATTTAAAAGCAAGCAAGTTCATTATCTGTTCAAGTAAAACTCTAAGAGAATTATGAAAGAATAAGATCAACAGTAAGTATGCACAGTGGCAGAAGCACTTCTAAGTCCGTGTATCCTGGAAATGCGAGAAGTTGGAGACTTTTGTTCTAAACAAATATAGTAAGTCAAATTCTCTAATTCTTGGTGTTCGATGAGTTATTAGATAAAGAGGGTATTTAACTGATGGCTAATAATATTGGTTATTAAACATATTAAAAGAACCCTTAAGAGAAAAAGATGGACAAATTAGATTATAAAATTCATAGTTCTATGGCTCTAAATTATAGCCGGTGATATCACTGAACCCATCTTCAGAAGCCATGTTTCAGCAAATGTTCTTTCCTTTTAACCCAATAAACATGTATGGAACACATGTGTATCAGGCATGGGATGAAGCACTGAAGGTACAAAGTAGGGAAGAATGTAAGAAAAGAAGAATACAAGAAAACATAACTGAGGTGGTATAAGAAAGGAATCCTACAACAACAGAACAACAAAATTATAAAGATTTAAGAATGTTCCAATGTTAATATTTATAGATTAGGTAAATATTTTACCTAAGCCCTCTGGTAAAAGCCCAGAATGAGAGAACCAAAGAACCACTTGTGCATATTGACAGATGAGCTGGGTAACCATATACTTATTGCTTAAATCCATAAGACCTGCAAAGAGTTAAAATCTGTTGTTAGCTTTCAATTTATCAACCACAAATGAAAAATCAAGGCACTCAATAGTTTTCAAAAAAAGTAATTAATTACTTGGTGATTTTAAGCAATACGTATGTATTTTTAAACAAACTTAGCTTGAACAAATAATCTCCAAAATGCTAAACTAACACATTGACTAAAATAGACACTTCAGGTAAGTATGTTTCTATATTAGCTATACTTCCATTTATCTAATTTCAGTAGTCAGATTTTTATATTAAAACAAACTAGTACAGTATCATTATACAGGCTGTTCAAACCAGGCCTTTTGATGAAACTGGCTATTTTACTTAAATGGCAAAACAGAGGAGAAAAATTACAATGACCAACTCTATGAATAAAAACTTACATATAATTTAAAAATCTGAAATTCTACCATTAGTACACTATCTTAACAATCCTTAATCCCAAAATTTCCCAACCTTATTTAATCATCGGCTCATGGCACATCTATAATAACATTCTGTAGCTTTTCATAAAAAAAAAAAAAAAAAAATTCCAGCATTTGAGAAATGATGGCCTGTTTGCCCAGTAATCCATCTAATACATAGGAAATGTATTCTTTCTCGAAGTCAAGAAGTAAAAGTCAATGAAACACTCATTTATATAAGACAAAGAGCACACCTCTCTCGGTGATCTCTTGGGCCTCAGCTGCAAAACAGCTTAAGACTATATTAAGGTTGCTAAGAAGTAAATGGCACTGCTGGAGAGACTGTACAGTTTGTGGATCGATGAAACGACACGAACCATCAAATAATGGTGCACCTTTCAAGGATAAAATGTAAGATTAGTTTTGACACAGTACATCTGAATTAACTAAAGTCACAAATGCAAAACATATCAAATTCCAATTAGCAAGAGAATTATTCTATATGAGATCTACAAAGACAAGCTTCAAATGACAAATACCCTCAAGGAATCTAGAAGGGCAGATACAAATACAAATTTTTATTTTTTAAAAATGTAGAATGAGACTTCCCTGGTGGCACAGTGGTTAAGAATCCGCCTGCCAATGCAGGGGACAAGGGTTCGAGCCCTGGTCCGGGAGGATCCCACATGCTGCGAAGCAACTAAGCCCGTGTGCCACAACTGAGCCTGCGCTGTAAAGCCCGCGAGCCACAACTACTGAAGCCCACAAGCCACAACTACTGAAGCCCGCACGCCTAGAGCCCGTGCTCCACAAGAGAAGCCACCACAACAAGAAGCCTGCGCACCGCAACGAAGAGTAGCCCCCACTTGCCGCAACTAGAGAAAGCCCGCGCGCAGCGACGAAGACCCAATGCAGCCAAAAAAAATAATAATAATAAAATAAAATAAAAATGTAGAATGAGGTAAGCAATAGGTGAGCACAGAGGAAAGTGATATAGATTCAACTTCAGATTCACCAGAAATCAGTTTTATTCATTAAATGCTTCTCCTTCAAATAAATCTTTTATATCAGATCTTTTATGTACTATGTTGTTTTGTGATTATAATTTGATAAGAACTCTTTCTTTCACCTCCAGTCTTCAAAAGTGAGACAATGAAATTAAGACTCAGATAGAGACCTATTACAATATAATTTCATGCTTCCTACAATGAATGCACTGTAGACTCGGTTGTCCTCTCATTTCAAACTCAAGGTTGAGTTTACAAATGCACTTTTGGGAGAAGCTATTTTAGCAGCTATTGGTTACATCTTTTTAGATAAGATTTAATTACATTAATAATTATGTGTTATTTGACCAGAAAACAAATACCTTAATTCTGAATACTTCCTAAAATCATTTGCTTTACTTCCAGTACATTTAAAAAACTATTATGCTTTGTATTTTAATTATTCTTAGTTAAAAAAAAAAAATTAAACAGTAATAAAGCACAAAGCAGTAATAATAATGGTTGAGCTACCAAGTTCAACCCTGAAACACCACATTATGCTCAAAGCATAATAAAAGCATACAATTTATGAATTGAGTTGAATTTTTTTTTTTTGGCCATGCCACGTGGCTTGGGGGATCTTAGTTCCCTGACCAGGGATCAAACTCAGGCCCCCGCAGTAAAAGCACTGAGTCCTAACCACTGGACCACCAGGGAATCCCCAAGTTGAATTTTTTTTACATAACTTACATAATCAGCCCTGAAAACATTTTCCTCTCAAAAAAATATTTTTTTCACCCTGATTCTGAATTATCAGGTGTTCCACACTTCAAATGTACAATGATTACTGAAATATTTAAAATTACTTATTTCATGTTTACAATTTCCTTTAAGTACACCTTAAAAATACTATACAGAACCCCATGTACTCCTATCAAATTTTGTTGGTTTAAAAATCCTCTACTAAGAATAACTTTTTAAATAAGTCCAATGTGTTCATTCATCATGACATAATAATACTAATAACAAATACATATATACTTCTAAATAAACTTAAATTTTACTTTCATGTACAGGGCACTCATATATTACCTTTAACACTATTTTCGCACTAGTTGGGCATAATGGGTTTTTAATATTCACAGAATACAAGAAAACTCAAAGCGTACAATTCACTAATAAACAAGACTAGATAATGACTAATGACATCTGTTAGTAGAAGACAGGTGATTGAGTTTTTGCCCTGCTATTTAGCTTCATAAATATTTTAAATGGAAAATGAATAAAGCTCAGAAGTTAACTAGCATATTCTCTACTCCATCATTAGCATATTTTATAAATTAAATGCCTAAGATCAAAAGATAATTAAGCTATAATTCTGAAACTTGCTATTGTGGACATACGTAACATGCTGCCAATTTAAATGATCTGTTGAATTTAAGGGGAGTCCATCTCAAATTATCCATGATGATTGCAAAGGATTACATGAATAAGTAATATGAAATTGACATTTTTCAATGTGGGATATTTTTATTGTTTTATTAAAGCTAATACATGCTCATTTAAAAAATAAATAAATAAATAAACAAACAAAAAATAAACGATCTGTTGAAAAATCTTGTCACGCTAATGTAAAAAGAAATAGTTTCCTTCTGGGACTTCTTTAAAGAGTTTGCAACTTCAAAATGATTAAAAATTATTATTGTTATATACTCAAAACATAAACCAAGTTTAGTTTTTTAATATACTACTTACATAGTCTGTCAAATTCCTCTTTTGTGAGAACCGCTTTATTCCATGTCCATTCAAGAACAAAGCGCAAATTAGCAGCAGAATTTGGTTGTTCTTATTTGTAAATATGAAAGGGAAAAATGGAGAATGATTATTAATTACAAAAAAAAATAAAATTAAAAACTTTTCAGTGGAGAAACCTGACAGAAACCACCCTAACCAAGTGAGCGACCTTAACATCAACATTAATGGAGACAAACTGGTAACATGTACCTTCAGGGTATCACTTCAGGGAGCACATCAATTTATGTAACGCTATGGTAAAACTGTAAAATGTGAATCTAATCATGAGGAAAGATCAACAAACACAAACTGATAGGCAGGCTACAAAATAATACTGCCCATATTCTTTAAAAATGTAAATTTCTTCAAAGACAATCGCTTAAGAATTATACAAGATTAAGAGAGAGTTAAAAAGACCTGAAAACTAAATACAAAATACATTCTGGATTGGATTCTGAATTCCCCCTCCCTAAAAATGTTACGAAGGACATTAGGGCAATTAGTGAGATTCCAATAAGGTCTACAGATTATAGACAACAGCATGCACCAATATTAGCTTTCTTGATTTTTATAACTAAAAAGTGTTTTTTTAAGTGAATATCCTTGTTCTTAAAGGAATATATTGAAGTATTTCAGTAAAGAAGCATGATGCCTTCAACTTATTCTCAAACGGTCAGAACAAAAACAATGTGTGTGTGTGAAGTGTGTGTTTATAAAGAGAGTAATACGCACAACTTGAATGAATCCCCAGAAAATTTTTCTGAGTGATAAAGAGCCAATCCTAAAAGGTTACATACTGTAGGATTCCATTTATGAACATTTTTGAAATGACAGAATTATAGAAATAGACAATAAATGAATGGGTGCCAGGCATTAGGAATGGGGTGGCGGCCGGGGGTAGTAGGCATGGCTATGAAAGGGCAACAAGAGAGGTCCTGGGTGTGATATAATATTAGAGACTTGCCAGATCTTATCATTCATGGAGGTAAGGGTACACTGTAAATGTCTTACAACTGCACGTGAACCTACAATTATCTCAAAGTAAAGTTTAACTTAACCCCCCACAAAACAGTGAATTGATAGTTTTAAAAATACAAAAGTAGTTTTTAATTGTTAAAAATCATAATCTTACCTTCTGTTATCCACCTTTTGATACATCCAGTCAAAAGTCCCAGAGAACTTGTCTGGATTGCTGCTGACAATATAGCTTCTAACTGTTCTTCCTAAACCATGTGTTAAAAAAAAAAAAAAAAAAAAGGAAAGAAAGAAAAGAAAGGATATGTGATCAGAGACAGAGGTGGCAAGTTCTAGTTCAGAACACAAATTTTAAAAGGATTAAAAATCATTATGATTCACTAGGATGGCTATATACAAGGTAACAAGCATTGGTGATGGTGCAGAAAATCCTCATACACTGCTGGTGGGAATGTAAAATGGGACAGCCACTTTGGAAGATGGTCTGGTAGTTCCTCAAAATCTTAAACATAGAGTTACCAAATGACCTAGCAATTCCATACCCAGGTACACACGCAAGAGAAATGAAAACACATGTCCACACAAAAAGTGTATATGAAGCAGCATTATTCATAACAGCCAAAAATGAGAATAACCAAAATGCCCTTCAACTGAAGAATGGATAAATAAAATGCAGTATATTGTACAGTGGAATATTACACAGCCAGAAAATGGGATGAAGTACTGATACATGCTCCAATATGGATGAACCTTGAAAAACACTGTGCTAAGTCAAAGAAAACAGTCACAAAAGGCCATATATTATTTGATTCCATTTGTATGAAACGTCTAGTACAGGTAATCTATAGACAGAGAGTAGATTAGTAGCTACCAAAGGCTAGGAGAGAGAGACGGGAGGAAAAGGAATTGACTGCTAATGGGTATGGGGTTTGGGGGAAGGTGATAAAAATGCTCTAAAATTTAATGTTGTGATAGTTGTACAACTCCATAAATATACCAAAAACCACTGAACTGAATGGTATATGAATTAAATCTCAACAACACTGTTTTTTAAAAAAGCATTATATATCTCGTTTAAGAATCTATGAATTTCATTCACTACAGCAGCAAAGACTTTTTTAAAAAGGGATCATATGAACAAATAGATAAGTTAAACAGGAAGAGGGAGCTACAATATGATAAAGATTCCCCAAAACTAAAAACAGCATGATTCTAAATGAAGATTCATCAGAACAATTTACATTAAAATCAGGGACAAAACAAGGATGTCTGCTAGTACAATTATTTTTCTATAGTTTGTAGAGGTTCTACCAAATGCCATGAGAAAATAAAGTAATAAATAGAAACGGGGGGGGGGGGGGCGCGGAAAGCCTATATTTGCTGATGACTGCATACCTTGAAAATCTAAGAGATTCTAATTTAGTTAAGTAGATACCAAATGAATATACAAAAATCAACTCCATCTAGAAATGAATATAGGGAAAATGGTCTACTCATAAAAATACTACAAAACACTTAGGGATAAAAATAGAAAGAAACCCACTAGAAAATAATCATAAACTCTTACTGACAGATGTAAAACAAACCCTAAATAATTGGGAAGATATACCATTTATACCTAGAAGATTATCAAAATGCCAATTCTCCTCCAAATTAACATGAATATAATAAAATTCCCAAAAGAATTCCAACAGGAGCACTGGATAAAACCATCTTATAATTAATAAAAAAGAATTGCCTATGAACTTCCAAAAATTATAGATTAAAAAGAGACTGCATTACCAAATATCAAAGCAGTATATTAAAATGGTATAGAAATAGATAACTAGATTTACGAAACAAGATAAAAACCCAGAAATAGAACCCAGTAGATATGGACATATAATATCAGATAAAGGTGGTATTTCAGTAGCATGATAAAAGGATATTATGGGTCCTGTTTCACAAATGATATAGCACAGCTGGACTAATCATCTGGCAAAAAGAAAAATGTACCTTTACCTTATCTGACACACAAAAATGAATTATAGCCTTAAATGTTACAGAAACATTTAGGTGTTAGGAAAATTTTTTTAAGCCAGAGCTATAAAATGCATTTGACTATAAAAATATTATTTTGAATGTGGTAAGAGATACCATAAAACAGTGAAGAGCAAATGATGGGGGAAATATCTGTAAGATTTACGACAGGATAAATACCTACATATTTTAATAAAGAATTTCTATAAAGACAACCCAATAAGAGAAAAGGTAAAACCTACAAATACATAATCAATAGAAGAACAAATCCTGACAATATATGAAATTGCATATACGATATCATCCTTTTCATGTATATGGAGGGATAAAGAGATACAGGAAAGTACACATATCAAAAAGTCCATATACCATACATACAACTAACAAATAATTAGCAAGTGGACACTGATGAAACTATGGCCCAAGTCTAGATTGAGAATACTTCCCAGAAGCCCTGTCTCCTCCTACCTGATCAAAAGCAAATCCCACTTACTCCTCCCATCCCCCATGGTAACCACTCTCCAGCCTTTTGTAGGAATCACTTTTTTTTTTGACTGCGCTGGGTCTTTTTGCTGCACGCGGGCATTCTCTAGTTGCGGCGAGCGGGGGCTACTCTTCATTGCGGTGCGCGGGCTTCTCATCACGGTGGCTTCTCTAGTTGCAGAGCATGGGCTCTAGGCGGGTGGGCTTCAGCAGCTGTGGCACTCGGGCTCTAGAGCGCAGCCTCAGTAGTTGTGGCACACAGGCTTATTAGTCGCTCGGCGGCATGTGGGATCTTCCCGGACCAGGGCTCAAACCCGTGTCCCCTGCATTGGCGGGCGGATTCTTAACCACTGCGCCACCAGGGAAGCCCTAGGAATCACTTTCTTGCTTTTCTTTTTGTTTTACCTCTGTGTACGCATCACTAACCAATTCAGCTCAATTTGGTCTATTCTAGGAATAAAGTTTTAAAGAAGATACATGAAAAAAGTCAACAAAATGTCAATATTTGCATACTGCCATATACTTTAGTCAATTTTCTGAATTCAAATTATTCATGTATTATCTATATAAGTGGAAAAAACAACAAGGGTTGGATTAACAGATTCAAAATAATCACAGAAAACATTAAATGCTGTTTCATTAACATGATTGAATTATAAGTATTTTTCTAGTTTCACTTTTCTTTTTAAAACTTAGATATCATTGCTTTAACTAAACTTGATAATGTATAATGGCAGCGGGGGTGGGGAGGAATCAGTATTAATTCCCTAAAGTAAAAAACTTAAAATAGAGCACTTAAAGTGTCCAACTCCTTAAGGATGATGAACAGTTCCCACACAATACTAATTTGGAGCCTTTGGCAGGGAAGGATAGTCAGTTTCATTTCCTGACCAAAGGGCCCTATGAGCAGGGCCACCAGGGCAAAATTTACCTGAGGTCTTTTAATAAATCTAATTCAGAGCTGCATAAAGCCATTTTGAATCTTGTGTTTTCAATTTTGTTGTTTTCTTGGAGGGGAGGGGAATGGAAGCCCACTAGCTTAAATGCAAATGCCCAGCCCATAGATTATCCAGGGACCATTAGACAGAAGATATTTCTTCTGCACAATATATTAACAATTCTTCTAGAACATGCACCAAATAGATGGGCTAAAAAGATCATACTATTCGCAATGAACAAAAGAAGATTATGAACAAAACTATTTCAAAACCTCGAGCATCTAGAAAAGAAAGTGGACCTGTTGTAGAAACTGTTCAGGTTCCATTACTAACGTGAACAAAATTTGTTGGACCAGGTGGATATCAACTAAAAATAACTTCAGGCTGAAACAGGAGTAACTATTAGTCAGGTGGATGAAGAAATATTTTCTGTCTTTGTACCAACACCCAGTGCTACGCATGAAGCAAGAGACTTCATTACCGAAATCTGCGAAGATGATCAAGAGCAGCAGTTAGAAACTGGAGCAGTGTACACCACCACAATAACTGAAATCAGAGACACTGGAGTAATGGTTAAACTATTTCCAAATATGACTACAGTACTACTTCATAACACACAACATGACCAACGGAAGATTAAACATCCCACTGCTTTAGGATTAGAATTTGGCCAAGAAATTCAGATGAAATGTTTCGGACGTGATCCGGCTGATGGAAGAATGAGGCTTTCTTGTAAAGTGCTCCTGTCTCCAAATAGGCTTCTCTTAAAAAAAAAATTCTTGTTACTTGTGGCTAAAAATGGAACATCACACCACAGCCTTTATCTCCTACCCCTACATCATCACTGGGTCTCACTAAAATGATGGTAAAGAGTCAAAAAAGGTATAAATCAACAAGGACAAAGAAAAGAGAAGGGAAGGCATCATGGGATAAGACAGCTCAACAAAATTTTTGAAAAGCAGTACTAAGCAGAGGAAAGGTGACTGACTTAGTAGTGTGAAGGAAACCACGTCCTAGAGTCCCCACAGAGGGGAACTATAGATGAGAATAGAGCCAGTTTGGCTCTCAGAATCCTATCAGGTTAAGTTCTTGGAGAATCCAGGTACAGAGGAAAGTGGGTGAAAGAGTGATCAAACATGGGACTGAAAACAGGCAACGGGTTCAAACTTAGTATGTAGAACAGACAGTCCCCACCCTTCTGTTAGCCTGCAGCAAAGAACTGTGGAGCCAGCCTGATAGATCTCTGGAGACACAGAATATCCCCAGAAAAAAAATCTGCGTTTCTCAACTAAAATGGTGCACATCCAATCTATCATCCTAAAGTAAAAGACACCTCTGGATGAACTCTATCCACACAAAACACACAAAAGACAGTTTATAATCTGTTACTGACTCACTTAACATATGAAAAGGTAACTAAGAACCACCAAACATTTAAGGATAGCCACCAGATCAGAAAGACTACAATAATAAAAATAACTCCAGAGAAAATAGAGATAATACATGGAACTAAATAAAACCTGAAACATACATAACTAGGAGAAGATATTTCATCCATAAAATAGAACAGAATACTATGAAAAAAGGATGATCAAAGAGTAAGAGCTCACAGAAATTTTAAATTGGGGCTAAATTTTTAAAATCTAAAAGAAAGAAAGGAAGATGAAGAAATCTCCCAGAAAATAAAATCAGAGGCAAATGAGACAAACAGTTGGAAAGCAAAGATAAGCTAACCTAAGATCAACTCAGACAGTCAACATTTGTCTAATGGGGTTCTACAAAGAGCAAAAACAAACTGAAAAGAAAAAATTAAGGTTGTGTGAATGACAGGCTAGGCAAGGGTTTCTGATTTTTTGTTAAGGCCATCTGGAAACTCCAGGAAAAAACAAAAGTTATATAAGAAGAAAATGTTTATGCAGATATCCACAGTCAGTTCCTCATCCACGATTCAACCAACTGCAGACAGAAAACACTCAGGGGAAAAAAATTCCAGAAAGTTCCAAAAAACAAAACTTGAATTTCTCATGTGCCAGCAACTGTTTATATAGCATGTACACTGTAGTAAGTACTTTAATCTAGAGATGATTTAAAGTACTTGGGTGGGTGTGCATAGGTTACATGCATATACTATGCCATTTTACATGAGGTACTAGAGCATCCTTGAAATCTGGTATCTGTGGGGGTCCAGGAACCAATCCCTCATGGATATAGAGGGATGACTGTACATGACTGCACAGTGAATATTTGCTCAGTACAGTAATATAAAAGGAGAGGGGGGAGAGAAAGGAAAAAAAAATCTCCTGATGATAACAGTATTGAATATTTCTCTTATTTCTATGAAATTAGGTATTAAATTCCAACTGCAGGTGTTAAATCGCCAGCAGCAATATTTACATTTCATCTGATATTTAAAAGGCTCTTTCCCTAACAATTCATTATGTTACATACCTGCAATTATTTAAATAACTTAATTCAAACACTACTTGAGGGGAAAGTTAATAAAACATTTTCTCCTTCCCCACAGGAAAATGACCTGGGATTGGTTTACTTTCTTTAAGCACATTTTACTAGCAAACACCAAGTTAAAATAAATGTGAATTATAAGTTGTCACCAGGCAACAGTGTTTAAGAATGTCATCTGACTGGTAAAATGTATTGGGACTATAAAAACTGTGAGTGGATTTTACAATATTTTAATTTATATGTCCATTAGGAAATTAAGATTTTGGCTTCCATGACTAAGTCTGACCCCCATAACTGTCTTGTGTTTTGCAGGAACTTGGAATCTTCACTAAGAGGCTTTCACAAGACACTTGTTTCTATAGAGCAGTGGTTCTCAAACCACCACAAAATCACCTCAAGGCTTATCAAAATACGGACTGCTGGGCTCTACTCTTGGAGTTTCTGACTCAGTAGCTCTAGGGCAGGAACGAAGAACTTGCATTTCTAACAAGTTCCCAGGGAAGCTGATAGTGGGAACCCTAATTTGTGGCTATAGACTGTGAGATTCACCTAAGTCAAGATGGTTTCCACTCATGTGGTCTTATTCTCTTGCACTTATGCTGTTCTCTCTGGGGGCTAGAAAATGGCCCCTTGACTGTTATAATGACTTCTACTCATGACATGCCTGATGCAGCCATGATGTGTTTCCTAGTCTATAGACCTGGTGGCAAGTTAGGCCTATTGGGTCCTGCAGGTATGAATTTCAAGCCAAACCCAAGAACCACAGCTACTGACTTGCAGAGTTGGCATTATACTACTTAATCTACCTTTTTAGAAATTATCTAATAGATTTTTGTTATAATAGAAAGCTAATAACATGTGATCCAAAAGAAACAACAGAGTTAAAAATCTCTCACCTGACTTAAACTGGAAGGTTGAATATCAATAAGTCTTGGTGAGAGAAGGCCAGCCACAAGACATCGATTGTAACTATCAGGAATGACTTCATTGAGAGATGGTCCTGATTTCTTTAAAAAAGTCAAAGTCTATAATAGATTGATTAATATCAGTCACTATTCAATTCAAATAATCACATTTAAGAACAACTAATAAACTCATCACCCTACTTTACACTTAATATTTTGAATAAAACTAGAAGGCACTGAATGAAAATTGTGGAAGACTACATTTCTGTACTTCTTGCAGGGAAAAGTGCTAATAGGTTCTTGAGGTAACCAATGCTTGCTAGTTTCAAATAATACTACTGATAAGGATATTTTAAGTTGTTTATATGTAAGGTAACCCTGTTACCTTCTATAAAGCTGACAGACTTGGTAACAGATCTTAACAAACTTAATACACAAAGGAAAAATCTTGCAGTTTATTCCTCTTGGTCTAATGTGAAAGAGATCTGATATGAAGTATAAATATGGCATTCATCCACATCTAGCTGATTATCATTTAAAGGGTCTGCTACTTTGTGTTTTCCTGGAAAAGTATTTTCAACATACAGTCATAACCCACTCTGGGCCAGTCACTGTGCCACTGGGCTAGGTACCTTCTTTGCATTACTTTATTTACCCATAAGCTTTCTGAGAAGGAAGAGAATTAAGAGGATGGATAAAAAGGGATGCAGTAAAGCACTGATTTACTTTTGCTTGAGGTTCAGGAGCTAACATCCATTTAAAGCTGCTAAAAACATCCCAATACCTTAGAGCCTAGAAGGCTGCCATCAGTAACTGATGCTACTAGCTGCTAATCTCACAAACCTAGCAGAAGCTACCTTTTAAGACGAAACAATAGTTTATATAAATAACACTAAGTAAAGTTTAAATCCATGATCTGACTTCAGTTCAAGAAGAAACACTCTGTCCAAATTGTTATTTGTTACCTACCTCCTTCTGAAAACCACTACAAGTTATATGAACAACTCCTGAGTTTAACAAACAAGTGGCATCTAAAAAAAAAAAAAAAAAAGATTAAAAAAAAATCCACTTACATATTATATTTGGGATGGTATTAATACAATAAAATTTATCCTAATTACAGATTCCTAGGCAAGGTATGGAATTACTATATACAATAAATTTTTAAGTAATTTGTCCACGTATTTCTATCCTAACAAGATACCAAACCTTATCACAAGTGCACTTAATATGAAAGTTAATATCTTTTCTAGCAAATTCAAAATACTGATAATTTCTCTATAAAACATATAAACACTAAACTTCTTGTGTGCATATATCAAGTTAACTTCCTAACTTATCCATATATTAACTAATAACAATGAGAAATGAACAATACACTATACATACACATACACACAGCACAAATACAAACACATACTCCTGCATGTTATTTTTCTCAAAAGGTAACGTTAAAGAAATACATACCAAAGTTGTAAGTACTTGGGTTAAAAAACTGCTCAGGAGGTGGATATGAAGGAGGAACTCCTCGACTTAAACTTCTCTCATGTACTAATATATCCAAGATGTAATGTGAAGAAGTCCTACTTACAACAGAATCCAGTGACCACAATGCAAAATAAGAGCAATTATGTAGATATTCTCCTGATCTAAAAGAAAATTTTACACAATTATTAAGTCAATGAACTGCTACACATAAAAATTCCTATATATGTATATATAAATAAATACATACATATATACATAGAGAGAGAGAGAAAAATCATACCTTAACGAATCTGGCATTTGTGCATGATACCAACGATTTATGTCGAAAAGCCCCAAATATATAGAAGGCTTTCCCTGTCCATATATATTCACCTGCCAGGTAAAGACTGAAACACTGGTGTCAGGAGACAGAGCTAAAAGAAAAGAAGATAATTTTAAAAAATAGAATAAATAATCTCAAAATAAATCCCCCAAATAAAATTAGAGCAAGACTTTCTCATAAATTAAGAGGCTTAATTCATATTTGATTTGTCAAGACACATTTCTATCATTTATTCTGTAAGAAGAGATTCATTCACTTGTATGTTGACTGTTTTTCTATGTCAAGAAGACCTCATTAAAAAGTACTCATTGGCAACTTTGAGGTATTGTAGGTAGAAAAGTAGAAAACAATTTGAATGAAAATTCTCCCATGAATATGTCACTGCTACCAGAGAATATCAATACTTAAAATGGATGCCTTTAGGCTTTAGGGCTTAATTCTTTAGAAGAATTCTAGTTGAGAAGGATTGATCCAGCTATATGGTAACGGGTGGGGTGGGGGGAGATAGGTACCTGGATGGTGGCTGGCCTAGAAGGATAGGAACAAAGTTAAGAGATCAATAGAAGGAAAGAGGAAAGTAAAAATCTGAGGCACAACTAATAGGCAATATAAAAAAGAAGATGTGAGTGGGGAATAAGAGACAGGGTTTGATAAGTTCTGTTTGGACGTGTTTAGTTGGATGTGAAGAATGGATCACAAATACAGATGCAGGGACTAGGACAGAGGCAATCTCTGGAATGAATGAGCTAACCATGAGAATGAATCCCAATAAGAACAAACAAAATCAGGGCCCCACTGGGCATTCCCAGAACTGAATAAACCTATCCCATTATCACATTCAATCCTCACAACCGACCCTTTGCAGAAGGTAAAAATGTATTATTCCCCTCACAGGTAAGGAAACAAGAGGCTCAGTCACAAATGTTAAATAATTTATGAAAGGTTACAACTAGTGACAGAGCTGGGACTTGAATCCATGTTGGTTGGATTCTAAGATCTATGCAATTTTCACTATGCCAGGATGTTTACCAGGAAGAAGGAATAACACTAAAGGAGACAAAAAATTCAAGGCAACCAAAGCATGTTTGCCGTATACGTCTCAAAAAATACAGAGGTAAACATTATTCAGAGACTATTCAGATTATTCATACTAGTTACAACTAGAGACCTTTTTTTGTATGTCTGTCTGTTTTGAGAGCTGGATCAAAATACAAGGGTTCTTCATTTTCTTAATCTATTCAATTCTTGAGTTCTACACATGGCAATCTGGAGAGCAGGACATACCTCATATCTCATACAGATCTGAATAAATTCCACAATTAGTATTCCAATGAACTATAGAAAACAATACCTGTCATATATCTTAAATCAAGATAAATCTTAAATCAAGTATTCACATGATACATAATAAGAGTACTTTTAACCAACCTTCATTCATGCCTTCCTCCCTGTCACCATGAGATCGAAATTTCTCTACAGTTTGACATCCCAAAAGTTTGGTATTACCAGTCTGGCCCCTCAAAGGAAACATGCCACCTGTGAGGTCCAGTGTATATCTTTCTTCACAGTACTCTAACCCCTGAAATAGAAAACGTACAGCAATCTATATCCTAATAGGATTCTAGGAAAAAGTCATTCTAAAATTAAATGTTCTCTAAAAGAGTTTTCTTACAATACAAAGAAAAAAAAGTTAAAAGACTGAAGAGAACAAATTATTGAAAAGGGTTCTAAAATTTTATATAGCATAAAACACAAATAAAAAGACTAAATTTAGTCTCTCAAAAATAATTACCAAGAAATCTTCTAAAGCTGTTACCGAACACGGGAGCCTTCATGCACTACTGGTTGGGGTGTAAACCGGACCTAAGCATTAAAATTATATATACGTATACTCTAGACCAGCAAACCTACTTCTGTGTTTTCACTGAAGTTCTTGCTCTAAAACAGTAGTTCTTAAATTTTTGTTCACTGATCCCTGTAACAATCTGACAAAAGCTATGAATTTTTCCCCAGAAAAATGCATACAGTTGTCCCTTGCTGTCCATGGGGGATTGGTTCCAGGACCCTCTTCGGATACCAAAATCTGTGGATGCTCAAGTCCCTCATATAAAATGGAGTAATATTTGCATATAACCTACGCACATCCTCCCATATACTTTAAATCATTTCTAGATTACTTATAATACCTAATACAATGTGAATAATACGTAAATAGTTGCTGTGGCACGGAAAAGTCAAGTTTTGCTTTTTGGAACCCTGTGGAATTCCCCCTCCCCGCCCTGCCCCGCCCTGCATATTTTTGATCCAAGATTGGTTGAATCCACAGATGTGGAACTGGAGGATTGGGGGGCGGGGGGAGGGACGACGAGGACACTGTGATCATAAAGATGCCACACATAATTCAGGGGCTTCACAAATTCCCTAAAACCCAACCACATACCCTCAAATACTAGGTTAAGAAAGCCTGTTCTAGAGAAGTTAATGTGATGGCTAACCAAATACGGCTACTAGCAGCACCCCACTATTTCCTCAAGAATTCAGCCAGAAAAATAGTCATCTAAAACGCTAGATGCATTTATCCTCTTTTACAATTGCAAGTGACAAGACTATAAAGTCACCCCATGGCTTACTGCTTGTTATCTTAGAGCAAGAAAGTGGGGTTATTTTTCCTGGCTACCAATTAGGCCACAAGTTTGAGCCTTGTCTAATCCCCTCATTTTAGAGGAAAATGACACCAGAAGATTTTAAGATTGCTACCTTGGTAAAACACCAGTCTCCTGATCCCTAATCTAATACTTTTTCCATTACATTACGAATACAGTATTAACTTGAATAGAAGAATAACATTTCAATATCTCAGTATCTTAAAACAAAGACTTAAAACAGGCAAACAATGAACAAAATGGTACTCTGAACCCATACTACCATTACCATTTACCTCATATAAAATTTGTCCTGATGCCAAACACTTTCTGTCACCAAAGGCCAGCTGAAGCAGATGCAAACTCAAAACATCCCCTTCACTGAAAGAAACAGAAATTAGCTAAGGAGAAATAATATCGTATTAATGCATTAAGTACCTTTTATTGTCCAAATAAATTTAATCTGCATACAATATTGAGTGCATGTGACAAAACTGAGGTCACTGTAAAGAATTTAGTTTTACTTGGTTGTTTTCACAAAATGTAGTCCTTCGAAATAATAACTGATTTAATTCTTTATTGATTCTAATTAACTAAAGCTTATGTTGCTTGCATATTTTAGGTGACATCTTATGTGGCTGAGACTATAACTATTTACCCAATATTCCTTCTCCCTTTCTTCAATAGGTGTGCTTTACTTAGGCAATATTGGAAGAAAAAATAAATGGGATATAAAAATTGTTCAGATAAACGTCCCTTCTCATTCACCACATGGAGCCTTCACAAGGCACATTACTCAAGCTGCTGCCAGCCCACATTACACTCAGATGGATGGAAATACGGATTTCACTTAATGAGGAATATCCCAATAGCTGTCTCTATATTTTTATTTCTATTTTCCTCCAGGATTGAAAAAGTGACAAATCAATTCTTCCT
The DNA here is from genome assembly GCF_028023285.1 of Balaenoptera ricei. Taxonomy (NCBI): domain Eukaryota; kingdom Metazoa; phylum Chordata; class Mammalia; order Artiodactyla; family Balaenopteridae; genus Balaenoptera; species Balaenoptera ricei. The sequence goes on from NC_082639.1 coordinate 168,128,033, forward strand.
TCACTGACTTACTCACTAAAGCGTAAGACAAAACCTCAAAGTGAGGACATCTAACACCAAAACCCAAGTTGACCACAATTCATGTACGGACTTGGGAAGAGAAAGTATTAGGAGCAGTTATCAAGATCATGTCATTTATACCACAGACTTAATTGTTTCATTGATCATCAAAGAAAGTACTAAACACCAATGAAAAATAAGAGAAAATCAATACTTACACTGTCCTAGCACTGGAAATGAACAAGCTTAACCAGTTTGAAATTAAATTGAAAGGAAAGATTTCTCACAAGCTATAGCTGGAATAAAATTAAAGCTTATGAAAGACAGAAAAATTAACTGAATTAACCCTAGGAATATACTGCAAAAGGCAAGTAGAGGGACTAGAGAACACAGTACAGATACACAAAAATGAGAGAGGCATACACAACAAAGAGAAAAAAGGAATGAGATTATAAAAGAGAAAAAATGTTCTTATGAGAGAACATAGAAGGCCATAAAAATTGCCTAAGGAATAAGAGGTTGCCTACTCATGTGTATTGGCTTACTCTCTGAAATAACACCTAAACAGGTCAAGCAGGCACCATTTCTTCTTACTGATATCTCAGAATTACTCAAACATGCAGAAACAATCATTTACCTTTTAAAGTCATTTCAACTACCACTTTCCAATTCACTGAATTTATGTCGCTGTCACTAAAAAGAGACAACACAGTACAAAGCTTTGCAAAAGAAATTAACTGCTACTCCATTCCTGACACATATTTAAAACCATATGTATCACACTTACCTATCTTGTGTAGACTGAACAGCCCACAAGTAACAGCAATTACGAGGATCATTCTCAGGTTCTTGAAAAGTGACAGCATATACAGGAACTCTTCCACCTTCCAACTGTGTGTAGTATCTATAATAGGCACAAAAATCAGTACACTTCATACTTTTAAGTTATAATTTCATGAAAAGGAAGAAGATGCCTCATGTAAGAATTTGGGTTAGAGCAGCTGCTGTTCATACAATCGTCTTATCTTCAAAAATACACAGGGTACAAGACATCAAGACAATGAGCATGGCACCCCATCTCCCAGGTAGAGCTGGGAAGGGTTAAAATTACTAAAGCACATGCATATACACATGCGTGAACTAGTCCTTCCAGGCGTGTAAACGTATGCCATGATGTACTGTTCCCCAATAACAGGTACTCTAGAAAGAGAGGAAATACTGCCACAACACTCTATTTCAGCTGCTTGGGTTTAGAGTCAATTTCCCCATTACAACAACAGAATGAGTTAGAATCTGAAGAGTTCTCACAAACCCTTTGGAAAAGCATAATCAGTGAAGAGATGATAGCGCTAAAGAAAACACTGTAAAAGCCAGGTTCTCCAGGCACTCCTTTGGGAGCTATTCAAAAACAAGAGCTGATAAAAAGGTATCAACAAAGAGAGTTGAGATGGACTTCCCATAGGGAGCTACTAGGCAATAGCATTGCCACTTCATCACTGGCACTTTGCAGAAAAATTTGACTTTGAGGAAGTGCAAGGACAGTCAATGTTTACTTAAGGGGCTAGTAACACTAATATCATCAAAGAACCCAACAGTAAAAAATGGGTATAGATGAGGATCTTTTTATTTTCTACCTCTCTCTTTTTCCTTCACTTCAAACTTGGCAAATATTTATAACCAAACACAGCCAAGTAGGTACCAATTTGTTGGTGAGACGAACTGAGCAGAAAGTTTGGAAGGGTGACTATTTTGTTGACTCATTTGCAAGACAAATTACTCAAGAAAATATTCCAATATTACTTGGAAGAAAAAAGAAGAAATAAATATTAAATTGACAACTTAAGAGACAAATAGGTATCTACTTAACTCTTAACAGAGATTAGACTTAAAACCTATAGTGCCTTACCTCCCTCAATAAAGAGTCAATTCCTCAGCAATTTTAACAACATAAAGATTAATAAAAAGTATCAATATAATTATACTTGGGGGAAGTTTTTGACAGCATAAAAAATTTTAAACACAGTATTTTGTAACTTTTTAAAAAAGCTTTTGTTTTTCTGTCAACTGAGAACTACTATTATTAAACTACCTTACACAGATGGTTATGTAGAAAAGTACTTCTGAAGGAATTCATACTATACAAATACGTAGTTTATCTTAACAGAGTCACAGTTACTGGCAAATTGAACACCACAATGACTGCAATGCCTTTTTTTCCCCTGGCCGAGCCACACTGCTTGCAGGACCTTAGTTCCCCGACCAGGGACTGAATCCAGGCCACAGCAGTGAAAGCAGGGTCCTAATCACTGGACCACCAGGAAATTCCCTGAAATGCCTTTTAAATACACTGAATCAACCTAAATTCATGTGCTAGGTCACTCCTTTATTATACCAAGTTATGATTTAATGCAATGGAAAATTACATAGTCATTCAATCATTATCCTATCTTTTCCTGTTTATGCTAATTTTTAAATATTAGTAATTGAGAACAAGTTACATTCACAAAGAAATTACCAATAATCACATAATCAAAGAGAAAAAGTTGTACTTACTCTCTTTTCATGCTTTTCATATTCCAAAGTGCTAGATACCCATCAGAAAAACCAACAGCAAGCTGATTTGTCCGGTTTATGTAACTAAGGGTTGAAACGGCTGTTCCTGATGGGCTTACTAATTGAAAACACAGATGGCGTCCCTCTTGCATCACATTTTCTCTGATGTGTGGTACTTCAGCTGGGATACCAGTTATAACTTCAAGGTCTGATAAGTAAATAAGTAAGACAAGTAAGATTAACAAACTATAAACAGCATAAAAGCAAGTGTGTTGCCCATTATTCAAGCAGCAACTGAAAACTACTGGGGTCAATTAAAATAAGATTAGTGATAACAAAGCATACTGAACTATAAAATAATCACCTTTATTTTAAATGCTATAATTTTCAAAGTACATTTAATTGTATGATTTCTTAAAAATCTCATAGTACACATCAAATATTATCTAAAGTAGACTTTATTTTAAAAGAATTAAACAATTTCCTTAACAATCATAAATAACGCTGATGGTTTCTTTATTCAAATTTAGAACTAACAACCTAAATATTCCCCTTGGAGAATGGCTGGTTCCAAGTCAGAAGCAGAAAATATATAAGATGAGCCGGGCACATCCTGTGCCAGAAATCTAGGAAGCTATCAAAATCTGAGGGGATGTGTCAGACTACATGAAGGTGCCTTCGTTAGCAAAAACAGAACATTTTTGAGCATAAGACAATAATGAAAATGAATAAAACACATTAAGTACAATATATAAAACCCCATGAGTTCCTGCCCTCCTTACTCACAAGAGACCTTACTGAATTGAAACACTGAAAGTAGCTGAGTACCAGCTTCTTACTCTGAAAATTTGTACTTAAATAGTAATATAAGCATTTATTCTCTCTTTTCTGTACAAACTGTATTTCAAGGTGAACAAATAGCCCTAGTTAATCAGAAAATTATTCTTTAGATTAACAGAACTTTAAAATCATCTTTTTTTTGCAGCCCTAATGACACAAGAGACCTAGGCAACAATCTCAATGGATGCAACAAAGTATGGTTTTTCAACCTTGGCTCCACTGACATCTTGGGTCAGATAATTCTTTGCTGTGGGGGCTGTCTTGTGCTTTATAGGATGTTCACAGCATCCTTGGCTTCTTTCTACCAGACGCCAAGTAGCATCATCTCCCTCCAGTATTAATGGCCAAAAATGTCTCCAGATATGACCAAAAATCTAGAGGGCAAAAAATCACCCCCAGTTGAGAACCACTGGTACAAAGGTTGATGGATCATGCTGTCGTCATCTGAACCCACTGATCACTAAATATGAAACAAGACACCATGTGCCTCCTGCTGTGATACATTATGAAATACCCAGCACTTCTGAAGTATACTTGTCAAGTGTTAAATCAATCTAATCAGAGCTAACTTACAATTGCAGAAAATACAAAATGTAAATGACATCACATGAAGACACACAGATAATTCCAAAATGTGGGACATTTTACCAGATAACTAACATCTTCAGCAAGTCCGTGGCACTAAAAATAAATAAATGAATAAGGAGAGGATAGAGGGAGGACTGCTCTAAATTCAAATAGACATGAGAGGCAAACCGTCAAATGTAAGTCCATGTTTAATGTCGTTAACAGTGGTAAACGGCATCATGATTATGTAGTAAAATAACCGTTATTTGCTTTAGATTAGTACAGAGTAAAAAAGAGAGAAGGGTGACTTCCCTGGTGGTCCAGTGGTTAAGACTCCGTGCTCCCAATGCAGGGGGCAAGGGTTCGATCCCTGGTCTGGGAACTAAGATCCCGCATGCCACACGGTGCAGCCAAAAATAAAAATAAAAAAAAAAAAAAAGAAAGAGAGAGAGAGAAGGGGGGAAAAGGGAAATAAAAGAGAACAGATGCACATATGGGTAAATTTTGAAAACTAACTTGAATTTAGGTAACAGGTTTGTGGGAATTTTTATACTGGTCTATCTACCTGAAGATGTTTGAAATGTTTAAATAAAAAAAAAATTCAGGCCCATTCATTGATATAACTGTTGTGCAAGAGCAGATTCCTTCAACGCTGTTATGAAGGGGGAAAAAAATCCTATCACATTGTACTTGAATGATTACCCTCCTAATCCATTCTGCTTGATTTTTTCCCCCCAGAAAACAGCAAGTGATTACATTTTGCCAAAATAACTAGTTAATAAATGGAATACTGTAAACTTATTTAAGAGAATAAAGTAGACTCTATATGCACTGATATGGAAAGATGTATAAGAAATACTGTTAAGTTTGGAAAAGTTGCAAAATAGTATTTATAGTATGTTTATCATGTTAGGAACTTCATTTTTTATGTTGTGTGTGTTTCAGTGAAGTCTAAATAGCTGTAATTATAAATTACTTCTGTAAACAAAAAATTAATTTTGCATTAAACCCCAAAACTCAACTTTTTGTATGCTATAAAATTCAATGGCTTCCTAATTCTCATAATTGAGAAACAGATTCTGATCTTTGATTACAATCCAGAGAGTTTCACTATAAAATTACCCTTGTGTTGAATTTAACTACTAACTATTGACTCCTGAAATAAAGCATGTTTCAACTCTACTATTTTGATCTGAAGAGTTTTAATTATGAATACAGGTATTTTAATTAGCCTTAGACCTATAGCGATATCATGTACACGCCACTCTGGAACAAAACTCCATCAAGACTAATTCCTTCATCAATTTTCTACAAAGAGCAGTTAAATCATTTCTAATATTCTACAAATTCATTTTTAGTTACTGTTATTTATACTAATCAATTCTTTTCATTTAAACTTTACCCAGGATTTTATTAAGATCAATCAGATCTTAATACATATCAAATTTCCAGGTATAGTTTCCATCATTACGAGAATTTTTTTTGCCTTAAGTGCATGTGTGGCCATTATTTCTACCAAATCAAACTTTTTTACGTCATATTTTGCAGATTTAAATTTTGATCAGATAATCTGTTTCTTCAGTTAATTTCTGGTCAAACATAATTTTTACCACTTGCAGTTTTAATCAGTTTTATTACATACCAACAGTTCTTATTAGTTATACTCATTATAAATTGGGACAAAATACTGATTATTTGTATCTATTTCTTAGCTGATCCATAAATAAACAGATCTGCACTAATATTACAGGACTATTTTTTTTTAAAGATTTATTTATTATATTATTTATCTTTGGCTGCGTTGCGTCTTAGTTGTGGCATGCGGGATCTTCATTGAGGCACACGGGCTTCCCTCTAGTTGTGGCGTGCAGGTTTTCTCTTCTCTAGTTGTGGCGCACAGGCTCCAGGGAACGTGGGCTCTGTAGTTTGCAGCACGCAGGCTCTCTAGTTGAGGCGCCTGAGCTCAGTTGTTACAGGGTGTGGGCTTAGTTGACCCGCAGCACATGGGATCTTAGTTTCCTGACCAGGGATCAAACCCGAGTCCCCTGCATTGTAAGACGGATTCTCTACCACTGAACCACCAGAAGTCCCAACAGGACTATTTTAAAAATCAAGAAGGTCCTCAAGGAATAGTCCTTTCCTGAAACTTTATTGGTAATACACACATTTTTAGAAGTTTTTAGGTTAGCTCTCCTCCCTACATAAACCAATCAAGTAAGAGTCTCATAAATCACAAAAATAACAAAACAAAAAACACTTGAGCAGTAGATTTATAAATATATGCATTAGTATTAAAGGGGGAAAATTCTCTCTCTTCACTTAAGTAGCTTTAGTTCTATTTTAGGATGTTATTTTGTGAGGGAAGACTTTTAAATTACTGTTATTTATTGCTTTATTTCTATCTTGGGCTTACTGTAGGAACATAAACAGTATGCCAAAAACACTATGTTAGATCCTACATAGTTGGATAATTTTATACTGTTTGATAAGGATCAAGATATTATACCTTTCAGCCCTTCTTCTGGCATTTACTTAATAACTTGAATATATTATTCAAGTGTGTATCTGGAAATATATCCCTATCTCTTTCAAGACCTACTTTAGTCTATAAACACTTCATCAATAAAATAGAATAACTCATGCAAAACATCTCCATAGTGCCCAAAACAATAAAAGAGGAGCAAACAATTTTTTTAAAACAGATACATAAAGAAGTTTCCATATAACATTTTTTGACTATTTAAAAAAAAAAAATCAATCCATTGCATCAGAATACTCAGGTGCTTAATTTCTGGTTTCAAGCAAAGAATGACTAATTAATTACCTGATGCCTCTACTTCATTCTGATTGCCTGACAACTCATCCAAACACAGGTCAATAAGAAGGATCTGTCCAACATCAGTTACCACAGCTGCCACACCAAAAAGCCATCGTAGACTTGGGTGTAAATGCTGAGTACTTGCACTGGCTCCTCCATGATTAATTATAGGTTCAATAGCTGTTACCTAGAAAGCAGAATATATCATTTGCTTTTCTTATACAAAGTGAGAAAACACAACAAATTCTGAGGTTAAAGCAGGTTATTAGTTATACAGATGTTAACATTTTCCAATACGGAATCACAAATCTGCATTTGATACTTGCAAATCTGAATAACATAATGAAATGTTCAGATATAACAAGAATTACATGATACAGTTGGAATAATAACTGATGTTTATCAAGACTTTACTATATTCCAGGCATTATGCTAATCAATTCACAATAACCCTTTGATATCAGACTATATATAATTATCCCTGTTTAAAGATGAAACACCCTGAGGCTTAGAATAGCTGAGTTATTCAAGTCACACAGTCATTAAGTATAAAACTGAAACCTAGATTTTTCTCACTTTAAAACTCTTAACCAGCTACTGTATAAGTATATAGCCTCTCCTCTAAGGAGGAGTAAAAATAAATCATTCCAGAAAAATTTACTGTTTACACTTTTTTAAAAAGGTCCTTTTTATGCCCTAAAGCCTGAAGAGGTCTAACCTTCTTTAAAAGGGCTACATTATAATGGACTTCACACAAAGCTTTGGCAGTAACTGGATCACTGACATTTAACAAGGACTGAAATTACTTAAAGAAAATCATACTGTAGCTACATTATGGAGTTGTATTCTTCCTCTTCATCTCATGAGTCAAATTTTAAATGTCTGTACCTAATAGTCTGTATTTTAGTTTACACTTAGCTTTCCTTCTGTTTCTTATTAATTCACAAAAATTAATTAGGTATGATATTTGATAATTAAGTATTTGGTGATTTCTACTATAACACTGATGAATATCCTAGAAAGAAAAGAGGAAATTTGCTATCAATGGTTTATGTGTTAATGTAAGGTTAAAGTTTGTTTCAGGCTGTAATTTATTATTACAGACAAAACCCTGGCTTTCTCAATATTTCATTAGTACACAAAACATTCCTTAGTGTTTCTAATTCTGAAAGCTGTAATTTCATGGATTGTCTTTCTTTTCTAAATTATGTAATAATGTCTATAAATACTAAAGCATGTTCTCTTTAATTCCTTCAGTGAAGGGTAAGGGATCTGTTTGCATTCCTCATATAAATACTATACATGAAGTTATCGACAATGCTACCTTAATTAATTTTAAAGTGAGGCAGTTAAAAGCAAATTTAAGAGGGGATACTGCGCCCTAGTCAAAAAAGAGCTAGTGGGGGCTTCCCTGGTGGCGCAGTGGTTAAGAATCCGCCTGCCAACTCAGGGGACATGGGTTCGAGCCCTGGGCCAGGAAGATCCCACATGCTGCGGAGCAACTAAGCCCGTGCGCCACAACTACTGAGCCTGCACTCTAGAGCCTGCGAGCCACAACTACTGAGCCTGCGTGCCACAACTACTGAAGCCCACGCGCCTAGAACCCGTGCTCCGCAACAAGAGAAACCACCGCAATGAGAAGCCCGCGCACTGCAACAAAGACTAGCCCCCGCTCGCCGCAACTAGAGAAAGCCCGCGTGCAGAAACGAAGACCCAACACAGCCAAAAATAAATAAATAAAATAAATAAATTAAAAAAAAAAGAGCTAGTTGACTGAACTCCTTTTGAAGGTATCTATCACTCCTCTCCCAATCTTTTCTTTCCCCTATATTCCACGTGATATCAACCATTCATCCAATTAAGCAACCAATAATTTATCTAACTCTTATTCCTTCTCAATTACTCTTATCCAAATGATCAACAAGTCCTGTCCATGTTACCTCTGGAATCTACTTTGAATCTGTCCCATATTCTCCATTTCTTATGTCACTTCCTCGGTTCAGTCCATCATCCTTATTTACCTGAACTACCCCAACCAAATAGCTTTTTACACTACAATTCCACTTTAAATTTAAAATGATTTCACCACAGACTTTAGGAGGAGGCCCCTAACTGCAAATAAGGCCATTCACAATCTCAATCCTCATCATTTCTGGCACCCACTTCCTCCTTCCCTTCTCTCCCGCCATTCTCAATAAGACTAGTTTTCCAAATGTTCCATACACCGTGACTTTTTACATGTTGGCCTTTTTGCCTAAAATGTCCAACCTTTTTGAACAGAAATCATCCAGGTGTTCTCCACGTTCCAAGTGCTAAAATTATCAAAGCACTTATTATATTTATGCTATCATCCTATAATCTGTCTTCTCCCACTAGACTACAAGCCTTTTTGGACAGCATGGACCAAGTTCAATTCATCCACTTACCCCCAAAATCTAGCACATAGCTTGATTTACAGTAAGCACTCAATAAATTGTCAAAAATAATTCTGTCTTTAAAATCATCATCACTGGCAAGTACATATAAGATACCAGGCTATAAATTACTTCAGACCCCACATTAGCCCACTGGGTTGGTTTCCTCACTATAAAAAATTATTATTTTGTCATTAAGCCCCCTTTTAACTTTAAAAATTCTATTCTATGATGATATACATTACATACATATATATGCATACATACCTACATAAACTTTTGTGTGTAAAGTACATACTTCTTTCACACTGGTAGAAAAAGAATTCTACTCTTCCATGATTTTTGTCTTTGTATTTGTAAGTGTATACATTTTCTCACCATGTAAAAAGAGCAGTAATAAATCTGCTGAAGAAACAACCTGAATTCAAAGAACTTCTGTAATTACTACTGGATAAGATGCCTGGCATATCAAGGCATACATACGTTAGAATTAATAAATGGTGAAAATAAATGAACTCACTATTTAAATATATTATTCACATCTTAAATGGTAATAAAGACATATTTTACATATTGCTACAAGGCTACAGTCTCAAATTAAAAGAGAAAAAACAGAGGCAAGGAAAAAATGCCATAGTAATGAATATAATATTTTTATAAACTTTTGGTGTCCTCATGAAACACAACTGGATGTAAGAACAAAATTCAGATGATACTTTTCATCTAAAAGATTAGAACACTACATGTCATCACTATTTTTACTTTGTAATTTTCTAACCAAGAATAAGGAAGTTATATTTTAATTTTTTAAAAATTTCATTGATTTACGTTGTGTTAATTTCTTCTGTACAGCAAAGTGACTCAGTTATACATGTACATAGATATATATTCTTTATATATATATACATATTTTCTTTTCTATTATGGTTTGTCACAGGACATTGAATACAGTTAGTTCCCTGCGCCATATGGCAGGACCGATATATGTATCGTTTATCCATCCTGTTCATAATAGCTTGCCTCTGTGAATATGTAGCTCCCATCCCTTCCCTCCCCTACCCACCCCCACCCCACCTGCGGCAACCACAGTCTGTTCTATCTCTGAGTCTGTTTTTGTTTCATAGATATGTTGAATTGTATCATATTTTAGACTCCACATATAAGTGATATCATATGTGGAGTCTAAAATATGATACACTAAAATATTTTAGAGTCTAAATATTAGACTTTCTAATATTTCTGACTTACTTTGCTTAGTATGATAATCTCTAGGTCCATCCGTGTTGCTGCAAATGGCATTATTTCATTCTTTTTGATGGCTGAGTAATATTCCATTGTGTGTGTGTGTGTGTGTGTGTGTGTATACACACACACACACACACCACATCTTTATCCCAGGAAAGTTTTATTTTAAATGTTATGTTGCTTTGATAATATATTTTTAACCTCTTTATTTTAAACTTTTTAATGAAAAACAACAAACTTCCATAAAAGTAATCTAATTACAAATGTATATAGCTCAATGAATTTTCACAAAGTGAACACACCCATGTAACCAGCAGGGGTTCGGTTTTGAAAGCAGAATGTCCACATATCTTAAGCAGTACCTACCCTTCCAGGAAGAACAACTGCTTTAACCACTCTTGATAAACCAAGGTCATAAAGACAGAGAACACTCCCTTCTGCTTCTTCCAATCCAATTAACAATCCAGTTCTCTTCTGCCAAGAGAATTCTTTCACAGCTAGGACTATAGGAGGCTGTTCATTCACTCCACTGAATCTATATGCAGACAACCGCTCTCCTGTTAGAGAGTTTACTACCTCAAGTTGTGGACCACAAGCCAAGCAAGCAAGTCCACTTTTCCCTAGAAGGAAAAAAACAAAAATGTTTCTTATTTTAATATTGTATATATACAACAAAACTAAATAGCAGTTAGCTCTTTTGCATATATAATATATAGCTCATTATCTCCAAACTGAAATCTAAGCATTTACAGAACAGAGTGGTCCTCTAATTAGTAAAATAAATTGAACAACTACTAATGCAATAATAAAGTAACCATTCAGTAAAGGTACCATGTTATATGCTTAAATACATTATCTCACTTACTCCTTGTTACACCCCAATACAGAAATAAGGCAGCTAAACTTTCATACAACTGTATGAATGAATGACTTGCCCAAAACCCACATGGCTATGAATACCAGAGCCAGAAATGGATCGCAAGTCTGTTTAACTCCCAAACTCATATTTTTCCTACATTATACCTTAAAAGTTAAACTAGGTGTTATGGGAGTTATAAAAGTATAACTCATGATCTGTCACTGAAGAGTTCAAAATCTGAGAAGACGAGACATAACCAGTATAATAATAGGAAATATCAGAAGCCCTTCTTGGCCCCTGACTAGTCATGTCTGGATTTTATTCTTCATGCAATCTAAAGTAACTGGAGGGTTTTAAGCAGGACAGTGACAATCTGATTTACATTTTTAAATGTTAGTCCAGCTGCTAAGCAGAGAATGGACAATAAGGTGGGACCAGAGCAGAAGTAGGGAGATGGTACCCTATGCTTGGCTGGTGGTCATGAATACAGAAAAGTGGATTGACTGGAGATTCATCTCAGAGGCAGAACTAAAAGGATTTACTTGCTGATGAATAATATATAGGGAGGTGAGTAATACAGAAAAATCAAGAACTAGACCCTGAATTTTCCCTTGAACAGCTAGATGAATGATGTTAATTTTTACTACTAAATTTGTGATGTCTACGAGGCATCCAAACAGATAGCTGTATATACTAGATTATAGCTGAGAGAGGCTAGAGTTTTTTAAAAAATAGCATGGTACAGTGGGGACCAAGAACGCACGGGTTCAAAGCTCATTTTTGCCACTTGCTTTCTATGTAACTGGGACCAAGTTACTTAACCTATTTGATTCTCAGTTACATAGAATAGTAATAGTGCCTAATTAGAAAAACCTAGTAGTTACCTCAATGAAAAATTGTTACAGTACCTAGCATGTAAGAGTAGTACTGTTATTACCTTCAATATTCAAGAGAATAGCACTATAAATAGCTAAATTACTGATCTATATGTTTTGTTGTCTTCCTGCTAGGCAGGATGGCTATAAAACTCATTTTCAGAAAAGTCTTCTGCAATATATTTCACTAGACTGAAATCCGTAATTTAATGGTTTCTCTGGTCTAATTCTCTGCTGTATTATATAATGTAAAACATCATTATTATTAAGATCTTGTTCAGATTAATAGAATTAAGAAATAAGACTTTCAGAATATATTGTATCACCTAGGGCACTACAATCAGGTTTTTCTACTCATAAGACTGTTCAGGTTCTAATCTAAACTCATCACCGATAAAACTTACTAATTATAAAGGAAAACCAGCCATGTATCATTTCTACTTTCCAAATGCAGATACTCAATACTAAGAGATATAAAATATATGGTATTGCAAAAAGGAAAAATGAACTATAATACCCCAGAAGAGTCAATGAAAATGTGCTCAAGTAGGTAGAAATTAATACGTATGTACTTGTAGACGTAATATACTTATATAAGACCAGTCTAAGCAGGTTCTGCTTTTATTCTTCCACATTAAAGGAACTGCAATATATGCTTAATATTATTTATCTTAATATATGCTTATTATTAATCTTATTAAATTCAGCAATAATGTTGCTAAATTTTCAGCAACATTATTTTACCTGCAGCAAACTTTCCACGAAGCACAGATTCTAATGTTATTTCATCTTCTCCAAGGGCTTGGATAGTCACTTCTGGGAATTGTGCTGTTACAGTCACTTGTGCTGTTAGGTCTCGCATACTTCCACTGCAAATATTTTTTAAAGTAAGATTATTATGATATATTTGTACTATAAGACACTTGATTATCTCTAGCCAAGGGGAAAGGGAAAAAAGAAAAGAAAAAGAAAAAGCTACCATACAAAAGTAAATAAACTGAAACTAAAATCTGATTATGAACTACACATTATGTGCTTTGGGTCTGAGACATTCTCTCCTAAGAAAGTATTTCCCAAACAGACTTAGGAGGGTAAAGATTCATTAAGCCAGATGTCCTAAGGACATACATGAGTGCCTAGATTCTTCGAAGACTGGGTTCAATGCAATTAATCTTATTGCTTCATTTACTCTCAAAGAACATTTCACACACAAAACAGGAAAAATTGCTATTATTTTAGAAAAGTTACCACTAGAGTAAAAGAGGAGAAAGTCCATGAAAAATGTCCAAACCCACAGTAACCTCAGGAATTGAGTTTGGTACATGTCTTTAACTGCACAGAAAAAAATCTAAAATTATCTTTCATTTACAATGTATAGAACAGTAGATTTCCTAAATGACTCTTCCATTGTAAACAACGAAAAATGATGGCTGAAATATAAAAGTATCTTTTTGAAAGATTACGGAGTTGGCAAAGCCAAAAGTGGAAACAGTAGGAATGTTGGAAGATATACAAGCTGGCTTGGGTCTTGAGGGTTAGCTACTAAATCCAGTTCTGGTGACCCTGATCTTGTTTTGAGCATCCTGAGGTCCACAGAGGCTGAAGAAAAAGCTTAGGGCTAACCCCCCCAACCCCCATTAAACTCCATAGGGCTATATCATCAGCATAAAAGTGAGTGAGACAAACACCCTCTGTGCAGGACTGCGAGCAATAAAGCTGTTCATTTTGACCATGGCTGAAAGTTTCTACACAGAAAAAGAAAATTTCCCTTCATACAAATTAGTGGCCAGAATTCAAGCTATGGTACCAGAAAATATTCAGGTGAAGAATACTATAAAGTAGTCTCAGGTTGGTAATGCTCCAAGCAACCCACAGAAACCACCAAATATTTGAACTCTTTGGAATCTCAAAGAGTTCTCAAAGATGAAGTTCCAAAGAAAATGAGCTTACAATCAAAATAACAAAACCTTAACAAGCATATCAGGATCAAGAGCCAGCAGAATCAGGCTATCAAAGACTTCATTCAGATACTGAAAAGATCAGAGAACAGAAAATAAGTATGTTTAACAGGTTTAAAGAAATCAAAGATTTAGTTTGCTAATGAGGAATAAACTTTAAAAATTATAATGAAAATTGGTCAAGTAGATTTGGGGGGAAAAAAAGAACTTCTGGAATGAAAAATGAAGTAAAATTTAGAACTCAATGGGGAAAAAACCTCAATGGAGCAATGAGAATGTAGCAGCTACAGTGCAACAACATGAACAAACATCAGAGTATATTATTAAACAAAAGTAGAAAAAATACATGCAGAATTACATTTATATAAAGTTTAAAAGACTACAAAACTAAAAAAAATATTGCCTAAGAATACAAACACATGTAGCAATAGTATGAATAACACAAAGGAAACCATAAACACAAAGTCCACAATAGTAGTTACCTATGAGAGGAGAGAAAGGGGAATGGAATGGAGAAGAATACACAAAGGGACTCCAAGTAACGGTAATTTTCTTTTTCTAAAACTTGGTAGCGAGTACATAGGTATTCTTTGCATCATGGTTCTTCATAACTTACAAATATTCTTTTGTACCTACTTAAGTCAATAAAAACAAACTCAAAAGATAAGAAAAGCAGTGGAGAGAGAAAATGTAGCACAGAGAGACAAAAAGATGAGTAGTTAAAAGTTACAGACAATACAGGGAGAAAATCTAACATACGTTTATTCAGAATCCCCCCAAAATATAACATGAATAGCAAGGAGAAGGCAATATTCTAAAAGATATTTCCCAGATTTATAGAGACAAACTAATTCTCTGAAATCAGGAAGACCAGTGAATCCTAGGTCAAATAAAAAGAAATGACTTTTCAACAACAGCGGAAGTCAGAAGTCTGGAATATCTTCAAAATTCTAAGCAAAAATAGTTGTCAACATATAGTTTATATATCACTGAAATTATCCTCGAAAACAAATATGAAAACACATTTTTGGACAAAAACTGAGTTTAGCACAAACAGATCCTCCCTTAAAGGGAATTCTAAAAGAAGGCTTCAGGTAGAATAATGATCAGACACAACTTCTGAGACACAAAAAGAATGGTGTGTCAACGTACTGGTAAATAAATGGAAAAATCTAAAATATGGACAACATAACAGCAACAATAATAATGGTCAAGTAGTGGATTTAAATAAAGCATCTGTAATCCTCTTGTTGTCTTGAGAATGAAGAGACATTTGACTTATTTTAGACTTTGTTACATATCCAAGTGGAAAATATATATAGGAAGAGGCATACACAAGAATGTATATATTAGTAGAAAGTTTCCTTAATAGCAAAATACTAAAAATAACCAAACAAAATACAGAGAAATTTGCTTTATCAGATTATAAAAACATACTATTATTCAATACATTATAATAATTAAAACTGTAATAATAATATGCTAGTAACGGACAAATAGATCAATGAAACATAATTTAGACACAGAACCACAAAAATTTAGTAGATGATATAAGCATATTTGGATATTTCAAATCAGAGCAGAAGTATGGACTATTCAATTAATGTTACCAGTACAATTTGTTCCAGCAAAGAAGTTACACGTTGGTAGAGCAAAGTTATACACATTACCCACACACATACTATACACTCCTCCCCTAATATCTAGAAAATGAATAAAAGTATATGTGTGTGTGTACGTACATCATGAAACAATACAGAAGAAAGAAGGTGAGTTCAAAAAATCCATAGAATTCTAATATCCTTCAGTTTGGAAAGAAGTAAACTAAAAGGGTGAATAGATAACCCTAGGAAAATTCCAGGTCTAGAAGCCTCTCATTACATACTACATACCATTGAACCTCATCAGAGGGCCACATTCCAGGGCACTGTGCTGCTTTATTGGGAGAAAGGCATTAACATCCAAAGGGGTCTCCCTGGCAGGAGAGTGATACCAAGTACAAGTCATTTTACTAGGTACATGATTCCCCAGCAGGGACTACACGCAATTGTAACACTCAGCCCAAGCCATTCTCAGAAAATAAAATCAATACTATCAAACTGAAACCTATGGCAAAACAATAGTTAACAGCCACCCTTAATAGATCTTTCTTAAAAAAAACAAAACAAAAAAACCCACCACTTTTATAAAGAAATGACTGATGTGTTAAAATTATCATAAGCTTAATAATTCCTGTCCTTTAATTTTAGTTTTTTCTTATAAAATTAATTTTCTAAAAAATAACATTTATAGTCTATTGCATTTCATAAAACTAGTCTCTGTATAAAATCTTCTATCCATGTATCTGACTACAGAGATGTCTGAAATACAAAACATTAGTACTATTTACTTTGTGTGACCCAAATTTGGGGTGATTTGTTCCTTTCTTTATACTTTTTTGGTATGGCTTGGATTTTTTAAAATGTTTTTCATTTTTATAAAATAAATTAAGAACTTCTTAAAAACAAAAAAATCTGAAACAAAAAACTTTGAAAATACAGGAGATATTTAAATAATCTAAGATGGGAAGAAGGTGCAAATCAACCTAATATTCACTAACAATCAAGAAAATGCCATGTTAAATCATGATACCATTTTTACCAATCACTGTTAAAGGTATAGGGAAAATACACATGCGCTTATACACTCTTGCAGAAACATAAACCCCAAAAGCCTTTTTGGAAGATAATTTGCCGGGCCCTAATTTTATGTGGACAAATCTTTTGACTTGGTAATTCTAGAATTTTTATTTCCTACAGGTAAAAAACTTATATCCTTTACCTCATCATCATATCATCATACCAGATCATCAGGAGAAAGAGATCCCTGCTACTCCATGGCTTCAAATACTGTATGACAGCAACACCATATTCCTTCCAAAGTAACAGACACTACTAACCATTCCCTATGTGGATGCTTCCACTCACCTCACATTCAACATTTCCAAAATGAAACAATCTTTCTCCCTCCTCTCTACAGATTTGTTCCTTTTCTTCTGTTTCTTCTCTCAGTTAATGATTCCATCACCTACCCAGAAACTTTGAGGACTTGGTTAAAACAATGATTCTTCAAAAAAAATTTTCCTTGTCCGGGTTAAGTTACAATTCTATTTGTTCCTGATGAACCTGGTACTTCCCCTATCATGGATGGTACTTATCGCACTCTGTAATTTCCTCTTTGTATATATACCCAACTAGAAAGTTCTTAGGGGACAGATTAGATCTTACTTATTTTAATCCACGTAGTTTCCACACTGGAGGGGGCAAAGAATATTGGTTGACTACGTGAATAAATGGTTTCCTTTTCCTCCCCTTACCCTACAATACAAGTGGTCACCAAAAACTGCCCATTTTACCAAAAAAAAAAAAAAACAACCACCAAACCTCTGCCTTCTAGTCCATTATTTCTCTTCCTAGTGACTCAGCCTTTATCAAAAACTAGACTAATGGTCTTTTGATCTCCAGTCTCCTGTTCTTTCTGGTCATTCGATAATTGGCAAGTACTTATTCTCACTACCAATTTATGTGAAAAGAAAAAATATATTTGAAAAGGTTACTCAAAAACATGAGTTATAATTTTCCGTCCAGGCTATGAATGCTATTTTCTGGACAAAAATCTGATAAACTACCTCAAAAAACATGTATGTCACCATTAACTCAAAAAACTCAAAAAAAGTTGTGTTTGAGACTTAGTAGTTAAAGTGTAAGTTTTTTTTTTATCCAAAACAGATCTAAAAGTATAATCAAATATAAAGTAATTAGACTATTATTACTATAACATAGAGTCAGTGAGAAGTAATGACCATTAGCCTCTTATAATTATATTAAAATCTTATATATACATGACAGTCCTAGGCTCAAGCTTTAGATGCTGAAAGCATTACGTTTTCATAAAGTGATTGTATCCCTCTCCTCCTAAGTATTTTAGTACCAAAGAAAATTTTACACAAATTTAGGTAGGAAAGGCCACAATCACATTGTTATTACGTTGGTTTCACCTCTGACGGCCTTCTCTAGTCTTGATTTAAAAAACCAGTGTAATGGTAAACTGAAGTTAACACATTTTTCCTATTAAACTTAAAACCCAAATCATTTCTCTAGAGCTAAAACCTCCAAAATTCTGTACACTTTGGGTAGCTTTTCCCAAAGTACAGTCAGTGGAGTGTTCATGGACATCAGGCAAAAAAGTTCCATGATCACTGCAATTCAATCAAGATCACCCCAACAGAATTATGAGATGACTTCCACAAAGTGATTCTAAAATTCATCTGAAAGGTGCACAATAATCAATTTTTTGAAAAAGAAATATAATAAATGTTCCATTTCTCAGGCTGGATGTGTTTTCTGTTATGCTCTTTTTAATATAAAACAAAGATTACGATGTGGAAGTAGTGGCTCAAACAGTCGCAATATTTAAAAAGAGAACTGTAATTTCCATTCCCAATATATTCTCCCACCTAAAAAAAAGAAACGAAATATGTGAAAACAAGTTGTTCAGACACCAGACAATAGGTAGCACAGGACAGTGGTCCCTAAGAAAAGAAAAACAAACAAGATGACCTCTAGGACTGTCCCAGGTTACCATGTATAGCGTGTATCCAGGACACAGAGCAGAGAGAGGGAACCCACATAGAGTCCAAGGGTCGCCGTGAGTTGAGAAGACAGAGTTGAGAATTCCAAAGGTAGCTAGAATTCAAAGGACAGAGTACTGCAGTACAAAGGGTCATACAAAGAGCTCCAGAGATTTGCAGTGGGTTCTCTTGAATCTTCACATGGTTAATATAAGCATGTAAGGAAACTACCAGAAGCCAAGAAATAAATCATTGGAAAAGCAGAGGAGAAACAATCCCCAAAGTGTATGCACGCCCAGGTATAGCTCCAGAGTGAAAAAAAGCCTAATACATGGGCACTGAGTAGAGTACTCAGAAAGGTACTGACTGCTTCAGTAGTGGGGAGAAAAATTAGCCCTTGTCTAAAGGCTGCTCTGGTCTAAAGCTCAAAAAGCAAGCCTCAAAAGAATCAAACTGTTTCCAAGAAACTTAGCTGCATCCCAAAACAAAGCTCAAGAATACATAAATGATTGCAAAAATATTCAGTACTCAAGAAAGTAAAATTCACAATGTCTGGCATCCAATCAAAAATTGTCAGGCACGCAAAAAGCAGGAAAATATGACCCAGAATAAGGGGAAAAAACAACAACAAATAGAAACGGACCTAGAAATCACACAGAAGTTAGAATTATTAGATGAGAACAGTAAATCAGTTATTCTAGCTATAGTCCCAAGTCCAACAAGATAGAGGAAAGCATGAACATGTTAAGGAAAGACTTGGAAGATATAAAAAAGTCTAAATTAAATGTCCAGAGAAGAGAAATACATTGGATGGGATTAACAGATTAGACACAGAAAATATTAGTTAACTTAAACACCCACAATAGGAACTATCTAAATAAAATGAAGCACAGAAAGAAAAAGGCTGGGGTGAGGAGCAAAAGAAGAGAGCATCACTGAGCTATGAGGCAACCGCAAGTGACCTAATATGTGTAATAGGAATTTCCAAAAGGAGAGGACAGAAACATCTGGAAAACTAATGGCCAAATTATTCCTAAATTTGATGAAAACTACAAACTCATAAATCAAAAAGGTCAGTAAACTTCAAGCATGAGAAACATGAAGAAACTCCACCAAAATATTAATACATCCTAATCAAGGGACAAAAAGAAAATCTTAAAGTAGCACACTGCAGAGCAACAAAGATAAGAATTACAAGAGACATCTCACTGAAAACAATGCAAGCCAGAAAAGTGGAACAATGTATTTTAAGTTCTGAAAGAAAGAAAGCTGTCAACCTATAATTCTATATCCAGTGAAAATATCTTTTTAAAATGAAGGCAGGGCTTCCCTGGTGGCGCAGTTGTTAAGAATCCACCTGCCAATGCAGGGGACACAGGTTCGAGCCCTGGTCCGGGAAGAACCCACATGCCGCGGAGCAACTAAGCCCATGTGCCACAACTACTGAGCCTGCGTGCCACCAACTACTGAAGCCCATGTGCCTAGAGCCCATGCTCTGCAACAAGAGAAGCCACAACAATGAGAAGCCCGCGCACCGCAACGAAGAGTAGCCCCCACTCGCCGCCATCTAGAGAAAGCCCGTGCGCAGCAACGAAGACCAAATGCAGCCCAAAAATAAATAAATAAATAAATAAATATTTTTAAAAATAAATTTTAAAAAATGAAGGCAAAAGAAAGACCCTTCAGACACAGAAGAACTGAAAAGATAGTCACCAGCAGATCTGCACTACAAGGAATGTTTAAGAATTCCTTCAGGCAGAAGCAAAATGATACTAGATGGAAATCTGGATCTACGTAAAAGAATACAGACAACCAAAAAAGGTCAAAACACTTTTTTTTTCTTATTTTTAATCTCTTTAAAAGACAGTTGTCTCTTCGAAGCAAAAATGACAGCAATATATTGAGGAGTTTATAACATATTTACAAGGAAAACAAATGACACAATGGCACAAAGGCCTAGAGAGGAGAAATAGAAGCATATTGTTACAAGGTTCTTACACTATACACGAAATGCTATGAAGTTTGAAAATAGACTATAGTAATTTAAAGATGTACACTAGAAACCTTAAAATAAACACACACACACACACACACACACAGATATAATAAGCCAATGAAAGATAAAATATCAACATAAAAAAAGTTAATCCAAAAAATGGTATAAAAAGAGAGAAAGAACAAATGGCTAAATGGGAAAGGAATCTGAAAAAGAACAGATACATGTATACGTATAACTGAATCACTTTGCTGTACACCTGAAACTAATACAACATTGTTAATCAACTATACATCAATATAAAATAAAAAATTTTTACAAGAACAAGTGGTACAAATAAAAAAATAGGAAGATGGTAGATTGAAACCTAACCATATTACATCACTAATTACATTAACAAAATGACTTTAACATTCTAATTAAAAAGCAAATATCAGTCAGACTGGATAAAAAAGCAAGACAAAGTTTAAATAAAAAGCTTAGATAGGTTAAAAGTAAAATAATGGAAGATATATCATGCTAACAACCAAAAAAAGGCAGAAGCAGCTTATTAATGTCAAAGTAGAATTCATGGGACTTCCCTGGTGGTCCAGTGTTTAAGAGTCTGCCTTCCAACGCAGGGGACGCAGGTTTGATCCCTGCTGGGGGACTAAGATCCCACATGCCACAGGGCAACTAAGCCCGTGCGCTGCAACTGCTGGGCCCATGCGCTCTAGAGCCCACTCACAACTAGAGAGCCCAAGTGCTGCAACTACTGAGACTGCGCGCTCTGGTGCCCACGCACCACAACTAGAGGGCCCAA
This sequence comes from Balaenoptera ricei, assembly GCF_028023285.1. NCBI lineage: Eukaryota > Metazoa > Chordata > Mammalia > Artiodactyla > Balaenopteridae > Balaenoptera > Balaenoptera ricei. The sequence continues at coordinate 168,149,569 of NC_082639.1, forward strand.
GCACCGCAATGAAGGATCCCGCATGCCGCAACAAAGATCCTGCATGCCACAGCTAAGACCTGACACAGCCAATTAATTAATTAATTAATTTATTATTTTTAAAAGTAGAATTCAGAGCAAAGAATATTACCAGGGATAAAGAGGGTCATTTCATAACAAGAAAGGGGTCAATTCTGACACATAGGAGTTCAAAAAAATGTTCAGTGACTGAAAGAAAAAGTTTTCCAAATTTAGAAGTTAGCCTTTGAATCTGTAGGGCAAAAATTGGCTTCTGGTTTCCAGACCTTTCAAATCCCATATTTACAGTGTGAATTTTAACATTTTAAGCACACTGAAGAGAACTTCTAAAAATTATATTAGAAAGAACATCTTATATAAAGACATATCTATATATACGTCTTCAGAAAAACACATTAAGCAGCTATGTTCAGTACTATACAAAATTAAGTACAGTCCTAGCCTGACACGCCAGTATTGGCAACCTCTAAAAAGTAATTTACAAAGTTTCAAATCCTTCCAAGGTCTAGATAGGCAGAGCAAGAACACTGTGCCTAATTTCAATGAAAATATTGTCCACTGTCTTTATAAAGCACAGATGGATTTTCACTCCCTTCACAAAAACTTTCAATGACTCTCCTACTGAATATAAAAACTGACATCTTCAGCCACAGGTAATTAAGGCCCTCCACAATCTGGCAGTCTCAGACTATCTTTACAATGTTTGTCTCCCCACGCCCCTTCCTTCATCAGTTTACTACTGCCTCACATATTCATTCTTTTATTTATGCTGTTCCCTCCTCTACCTCCTTCTGCCAAAGCCCCATTTAAGGACTAGATTCCCAGTGTGGTCTGGGTAGATCAATCCTTTTCCTATTTACTCTCATCTCTGAGCTCACTCCTTTCCACATTTATGTTAGCAATCCTAAAAATAATTTTTGAAATCCATTATTTGTATTTGCCGGTCTTCCCCACAATACTATGAATTCCTAAAAGGCAAAAATCATACCTTATTCCTGTGAATTCCAGAGGGTCACAATACCTTGCAACTAACAGGTCCTAAACATGTCATAAATTAGGATAGCAAGATACTAGCAGGGACAGGAATAGACATGTTGAACAATAACTAAAATCAATTTTTAAAAACTCAATATTCTTAAAACCCAACGAGAAAACAAACAACCCAATTAAAAAATGGCCAAAGATCTAACAGACACCTCACTAAAGAAGATATACAGATGGCAAATAAGCACATGAAAAGATGCTCCACATCTTATGTCATCAGGAAAATGCAAATTCAAACAATGACCTACCACTACACACTTACTAGAATGGCCAAAATCCAGACGCTGACAACAACCTAATGGTGGTGAGAATGTGGAGTAACAGGAACTCTCATTCATTGATGCTGGGAATGCAAAATGGTACTGCCACTTTGGAAGACAGTTGGGCAGTTTCTTACAAAACTAAACATACTCTTACCATATGATTTGGCGATCACGCTCCTTGGTATTTACCCAAAGGAGCTGAAAACTTATATAAAACACAAAAACCTGCACATGGATATTTTTAACAGTTTTATTAATAATCGTCAAAACCTGGAAACAACCAAGATGTCCTTCAGCAGGTGAATTGATAAACAGTGGTACATCCAAACAATGGAATATTATGTAGTGCTGTAAAGAGTTACAAGCCAAGAAAAGACGTGGAAGAAACTTAAATGCATATTACAAAGTGAAAGAAGCCAATCTGAAAAGGCTACATAGTGCATAATTCCAACTATAAGAAATTCTGAAAAAGGTAAAACTATAGAGACAAAAAGATCAGTGATTGCCAGGAGTTAGTAGAGAGGGAGGGATGGAGAGGGGAGCACAGAGGATTTCTAGGGTGGTGAAACTACTCTGAATGATACCATAATGGTGGATACATGCCATTAGACATTGACCCAAATCCATAGAATGTGCAACACCAAGAATGAATAGTAATGTAAACTGTGGACTTTGGGTGAGGATGTGTCAGTGCAGGTTCATCAATTGTAACAAATGTTCCAGTCTAGTAGGGGATGTTGATAATGGGAGAAGTTATGCATGAATAGGAGCAGGGAAAGCGTATACTGGAAATCTCTGTGCCTGCCACTCAATTTTGCTGTGAACTTAAAACTGCTCTAAAAAATAAAGTGTATTAAAAAGAAAAAGCTCAGGGACTTCCCTGGTGGCGCAGTGGTTAAGAATCCGCCTGCCAAGGCAGGGGACAAGGGTTCGAGCCCTGGTCCGGGAAGATCCCACATGCCGCGGGGCAGCTAAGCCTGTGCACCACAACTATGGAGTGTGCGCCCTAGAGCCCGCGTGCCACAACTACTGAAGCCCGCACGCCCAGAGCTCGTGCTCCGCAAGGAGAAGCCACCACAATGAGAAGCCCGCGCACCACAACAAAGAGTAGCCTCCCGCTCGCCACAACGAGAGAAAGCCCGCGCGCAGCAACAAAGACCCAATGCAACCAAAAATAAATGAATAAATTAAATTGATTCTTAAAAAAAAAAAAAAGCTTAATATTGGATCCCACTTATTTTTAAGTGTACATTGCTTCAATATTAAGAAGCAAAGCAAAATTTGCAAAAGTACTAGGAAAGATATTGACACAATACGAAAGATCAGTTGTGTGAAATACACACATCCTAGAAGGCTGCTAAACTCCACAACAGAAAATAAAACTCTAATCTAGTTGTTCAATAATTATAATGCACCATATACTGAGCGAACATTTCTACAAAACATTTTGTATGCATTTTTACTTTTAAAAAAACAACTAAGAATTATGATATAAATGTAGACTAGCCATGGACCCAGAAACGTCCAGCCTTTCAGCAGTTGTTCTTTCAAACTTAATTCAAACAGTTACCAATCACGAACTACTTTTAAAACATTGCGTTGGGAAGGGAATGCAAGGGCAGAAAGATGACCTACTTCCTGACCTCAAGGAGTTTACATTCTAGGAGATACATAATCAACCATGAAAATAAATGCTACAATAACGGTGTATATTCTGTGAGATCCCAGGAAAGAACTGGGATAAAGAGAAATGAAAGAGTGTATAGAAAAGATGGCATTTAAGCTAAGGAGGATTTGAAAGCTGAAAACTTGAAAAAGGCAGAGATGGCACTCCAGGCTGAACGACAGGCGCAAAGGAACATTAAAGTACATCTTCAAGAAAATGGGCCCAGGATTGGGGATGATTCTGGAATAGCCGAAGCATAAATTCGTGAATAGTTGAGGGTGGACAGCAGACAAGATTTACTGTAGAGGCCGTTGACCTAACCTAGGGAAATGAGACTTCATTCTAAAGAAAACGAAAAATCTCCGGAAAATTTTTATGGTTAGGAAAGAAACAATGTTTTGTATCCTCTTAAATCGAGATGTGTCCATCTCAAAACTGCTGTATAACAATCTTTAAAAAAGAAAAAAAATGGTTTTTTTGGTAATTATTACTGTTCTGCGAATCGGTGACATTCTGGCACTAGATTATTGAAAAATTAGAATCAAAAATTACAGTACGGGGAGAATGTAGACTTTCCCTAGCGCTTAACACACTCAGAGCATCCCTCAAACGTTAACTTGCGCTGGGCTTGTCATCCCTAGTCAAATCCTCCAAAATAAGTAAACCTACCCTAATTTCTTCTCTCCTTACAGACTTAATCAATGAAAGCTCACTAAAGAAAAGTCCTTAACATCTACTGGCTCTTTAAGATATTTTAAGACTACACTCAAGTTTAGAGTTTCCAAGAGACCTATATTTTAACCTCAATGACCCAGGTTCTTATCAAATATCTTCTCAAACTGCCCATTTGAAAAAAGATAATAACGGCTAGTTTGAACCTCGTTGGCTTTGAGAACAAATTAACCTCCCCACGCCCCCCCAGTCCACGAGTAACAAAAGTAATCGTCCTCAAGTTTCCAGGTGGCACAAGCAAGGCAAATTAATACCCACTCCAAGATGTACAGTTATTTTAAATTTCCTTTATCGAACCAATTCACTGCACTTTTCAAATCACGAGGCAAACTTCTCCGCCCGGGACTCATCCTAGCCAGGCCCAGGAGCATGTGGACCACACACCAATGTTAAGACAGACTCAAAGTACGAGCAGGTTCCCCCGGAGGGGAGGCCCGCCAAGGTCTCAACCGCACCAAAGAACAGTGGGGAAGAGGCGCCGCGGTCCAGGCCGCCGGGAGGGCGTGAGCACCCTGCTGCCGGCGCGTTAGGCGCGGGGGCTGGACCCCGAGGCGCCTCTCCGCCGCCATGTGCCGCCGCTCCGCCGAGAAGGTTATATAACAAACTCCCGGAGCCCTGGAGCGTGCCGCACCCGCCAACGCCCGCATTCGCCCCCTCGGGCCGGCTCCGCGAGTCGGGCCGTTCCGCGAGTCGGGCCGCTCCGCGAGCCGGGCCGCCGCTGCTCGCTGAGCGGCCACAAGCCCGGCCTAGGCCCGGAGCGGGGAGGGCCCGGCGGGCCAGGCGCGGCGGGAGAAGCCGGGCCGCCGCTCCAGGCCGCGCCGACCCGTCCTCCACCGTCCCGGACAACCCCCTCCTTCCCTTCCCACTACCTGAGAAGGGCGGGTGACCGAGCCGCCGCGGCCGCCGAGTCCAGGGGGGGCGCGAGGCTAGGCGCGAGCTCCTCCCGCGCGGGTCCGTCACAGCATCTCCCAAGAGACACAGCCGCCACCGGCAGGGCGCGCACACCGACAGGGCGCGCACACCTCCGCACAACCCCCGCGAGCGCCTTCGCTGGCAACAGGCCGGCCGACCGCTCAGCGACTAAAACGCAGCCGATGCCTGCGCCGCGGCCCCGGGTCCCTTCCCCAAGCGACTCTGTCTCCTCCGCTCGCGCAGCGCAGGCCCCGCTTTGCGCATTACCACCCGGCCGACACACAGAGTCCCAAACAACCAGGAGGGGAGGAGCGGGGCGGGGAAGGGCGGAGAGAAGTGGGAGACGGAAAGGACATCTCGGCGCGGGGACCTGAGTTCTCGCGAGTGTTCCGGCCTTGGGCGCCGGCTCTGCGGGAATTTCAAACTCTCTGCGAAAAAAGGTGGGGGAGGGAAAGGGAGGAAAGGGAAGCAGGGTGGGGAAGGGCAGGTCCTTTTTATAAAATAGGATCTCCCCACCTCCAAAGAGCTGAAGGGAAGAACGACTACGAACCCCACAATGCCTTGCGCGTTAAACCGCTCTGGTCGCCCAGCCCTCGGGCCCAGTGCGGAGTCGGGAGTAGTAGTCTGTACCCGAAGTAGCGCCCGCGTAGCGGTCCCGCTGGGTGTCTAATGTGACGGGAGAGTCGCCGCGTTATCTTCTGGCTCCGCTTGCCGGCGGCCGAATGATAATCTTTGCCTTCGGTGTTTTTCTTTCTCCCTGCTCCGGCTTTCCGTGCCAAAAGTGGGCGCCTGACTTTTGGGGAAACGCTTCTTTCCCTTTCCTCTGTATTTTAAACATCCGAGTGTGCTTTCGTGGCCAGAGAAGTTCACGAGGTCTAGTCTAATCTTCTAAGTCAAAATTTTACCCCAAGTCAGTGTTGCATGTTTGGTCACCCTGGGGTTTCATTGTGGAATTTCTTTTTTTTGTTGTTAGTATCTTTGAAGTAAGTCCCAGCACCACACACTCTTCAAACGTGTGGTATATATCCAAATAGTAAATTCTAAATAAAAGAATTATAATGGGAGGTAGAGGTAGGATTCTAGCAGGCCACGTTTTTTTTTTAATCAGGAAAGTTTATTCTTTTCTGTTACCCTTTCCCATATGTTTCTTGTCAAAGGCTGTCTTTTAGAAATGTAATATCCTTTTTTCCATAATTTTTGTTCCTTTATTGACAGCAACCTCTGAACGTGACATTTGTTTGCAAAAGGTACTGGGCTAAGTTGTGGTGGAGAAGGAGTTAAAAGAGGTTTTGGGGGACTTCCTTGGTGGTGCAGTGGTTAAGAATCCGCCTGCCAGTGCAGGAGACATGGGAAGATCCCACATGCCATGGAGCAACTAAGCCCGTGCACCACGACTGCTGAGCCTGCGCTCTAGAGCCCGCCAGCAACAACTACTGAGCCCACGTGCCACAACTACTGAAGCCTGCATGCCTAGAGCCCGTGCTCTGCAACAAGAGAAGCCACTGCAATGAGAAGCTCGTGCAGTGCAACTAAGAGTTGCTCCTGCTTGCCACAACTAGAGAAAGCCCGCAAGCAGCAACAAAGACCCAACACAGCCAAAAAAATAAATAAATAAATTTATAAATTTATTTTTTTTTAAATGGTTTTTGGTTGTTTGTCTTAATTATTTTAGACTTCTTCAAACAGAAACTACCCTGCAGTCAGATGTGCTAATTCATGTCCTTGCTTTGCTCCCCATTCTACACTTCCTTTCCTTGGCACCATTTTATGCCCAATTCATGGGTGCTGTACTTCTTGGTAGTCTGAAGACCTGAGTTCTCAACTCAGGTGTGCTGCTAATGAGCTGTGTGACATTAGGAAAATCAAGTGACCTCTCTGGGCTTCGGTTATCAGATTTAGAGAGCAAGAATGGCTGGATTAGAGGTTCAATGGATTCGTTAGACAAACATTTGTTAACTTTGCTCTAAGAGCCCTGCCAGTTGTAAAATTCAAAAATCTGTCTCATCATACTTATTATCCAGATTAATTGACTTTCTAAAATGATCTTTCAGATTTTATTCTTTCTTTGCATAATTATGACAGAATGCTGGTATGGTTTCTGTATGATTGTCTATAATCTGGACCAACACTACCTGTACTATTTTATTGCCTTATGTAGTTTCTGAGAATCTTTTCTTCACTTTCCTCCAAACATGTTTCTCCCTTTCAGTGTCTTCCACTGAAAATGGTGCAGCTCAAGTCTCTTTTCTCTCACAAATCTTCTCAAATTCAGACCATATTAATCACTAAGAACTCGCACAGAATATATGCTGCGCATATTATTTTATGTCTGTTTCCCCTTTTGCCTCAGATTCCCTCCATCCACCCAGCACCCCCATCTCCCAGCTACACTGAGAGCAGACTGTATCTTATACTTTTTTTAATGCTTCCCTCATAACTGCTAGTTTTTTATTTCAATTGCTTTGTAAACCAAATTTCCACTTTAAAGCTCTCATTAATTCCTTTTTCCTCTTTTCAGTCATTTGAGCATATGACAAATTGTTTTACTTTCCAGAGATGTTAATAACTGTTAAAATGAAAAAAAATCTGTTTGGTAATCAGATGAGTTTGGGGAAAAGGGGACTAAATAAAATTAAACATTTCTTTTATGTAATACTTCACTGTCTTTAATATGCTTGGCATTTCTCAAAGTTACTTGACCATGGCATGAATCCATTTATGCTTGTGGAACACTTTGCCTCATTAATGTTCCACAGGATGGACTGGTAAACATGTCTTCAAAGCCTTCCATTACTGGAGGAAACACTGCGTAGTGGAAAGAACATGGTTATTTGGAACCAAACAAACTAGGGTTTTAATCCATTTCACTACTTTCTAGCAACATGATTTTAATGGAATTACTTCAGTTTCTCAGCCTGTTTTCTCATCTAAAAAGAAAGGCTAATGTTACTTATTTTCCTTGCAGAGCTGTTGCAGAGATTAAAGGGAAGTAAGTGCCCAGTTCGGAACTTCATTCCCAAGATAGCCTCATCCACCACAGGGCAGACAGCAGAAGCAAGAAGAACTACAGTTCTGCAGCCTGTGGAAGGAAAACCACATTCACAGAAAGATAGACAAAATGAAAAGGCAGAGGACTTAGTACCAGATGAAGGAACAAGATAAAACCCCAGAAAAACAATTAAATGAAGTGGAGATAGGCAACCTTCCAGAAAAAGAATTCAGAATAATGATAGTGAAGATGATCCAGGACCTCAGAAAAAGAATGGAGGCAAAGATTGAGGAGAAGCAAGAAATGTTTAACACAGACCTAGAAGAATTAAAGAAAAAACACCTAGAAAAATTGAAGAACAAACAAACAGAGATAAGCAATACAATAACTGAAATGAAAAATATACTAGAAGGAATCAATAGCAGAATAACTGAGGCAGAAGAATGGATAAGTGATCTGGAAGACAGAACGGTGGAATTCACTGCTGTGGAACAGAAAAAAGAAAAAAGAATGAAAAGAAATGAAGACAGCCTAAGAGACTTCTGGGACAACATTAAACGCAACAACATTCGCATTATAGGGGTCCCAGAAGGAGAAGAGAGAGAGAAAGGACCTGAGAAAATATTTGAAGAGATTATAGTCAAAAACTTCCCTAGCATGGGAAAGGAAATAGCCACTCAAGTCCAGGAAGCGCAGCTAGTCCCATACAGGATAAACCCAAGGAGAAACACGCTGAGACACATAGTAATCAAATTGGCAAAAAATTAAAGACAAAGAAAAATTACTGAAAGCAGCAAGGGAAAAACGACAAATAACATACAAGGGAACTCCCATAAGGTTAACGCTGATTTCTCAGCAAAAACTCTACATACCAGAAGGGAGTGGTATGATATTTTTAAAATGATGATAGGGAAGAACCTACAACCAAGATTACTCTACCCAGCAAGGATCTCATTCAGATTCAACGGAGAAATCAAAAGCTTTACAGACAAGCAAAAACTAAGAGAATTCAACACCACCAAACCAGCTCTACAAAAAATGCTAAAGGAACTTCTCTAAGTGGGAAACACAAGAGAAGAAAAGGACGTACAAAAATAAACCCATAACAATTAAGAAAATGGCCATAGGAACATACATATTGATAATTACCTTAAACATGAATGGATTAAATGCTCCAACCGAAAGACACAAGCTCGCTGAATGGATACGAAAACAAGACCCATATATATGCTGTCTACAACAGACTGACTTCAGAGCTAGGGACACATACAGACTGAAAGTGGGGGGACGGAAAAAGATATTCCATGCAGATGGAAATCAAAAGAAAGCTGGAGTAGCAATACTCATATCAGATAAAATAGACTTTAAAGTAAAGAACATTACAAGAGACAAGGAAGGACACTACATAATGATCAAGGGATCAATCCAAGAAGAAGATATAACAATTATAAGTATTTATGCACCCAACATAGGAGCACCTCAATACGTAAGGCAAATGCTAATAACCATAAAAGGGGAAATCAACAGTAACAAAATAATAGTAGGGGACTTTAACACCCCACTTACACCAATGGACAGATCATCCAGACAGAAAATTAATAAGGAAACACAAGCTTAAAATGACACAACAGACCAGATAGATTTAATTGATATTTATAGGATATTCCGTCCAAAAACAGCAGATTAACTTTCTTCTCAAGTGCACACAGAACATCCTCCAGAATAGATCACATCCTGGGTCACAAATTAAGCCTCGGTAAATTTAAGAAAATTGAAATCATATCAAGCATCTTTTCTGACCACAATGCTATGAGATTAAAAATCAATTACAGGGAAGAAAACATAAAAAATACAAACACATGGAGACTAAACAGTATGCTACTAAATAACCAAGAGATCACTGAAGAAATCAAAGAGGAAATCAAAAATACCTAGAGACAAATTACAATGAAAACACGATGATCCAAAACCTATAGGATGCAGCAAAAACAGTTCTAAGAGGGAAGTTTATAGCTATACAAGCATACCTCAAGAAATAAGAAGAATCTCAAATAAACAATCTAACCTTAAACCTAAAGGAACTAGAGAAAGAAGAACACACAAAACCCAAAGTTAGCAGAGGGAAAGAAATCATAAGGATCAAAACAGAAATAAATGAAATAGAAACAAAGAAAACAATAGCAAAACTCAATAAAACTAAAGCTGGTTCTTTGAGAAGATAAATAAAATTGAGAAACCATTAGCCAGACTCATCAAGAAAAAGAGGGAGAGGACTCAAATCAATAAAATTAGAAATGAAAAAGGAGAAGTTACAATGGACACTGCAGAAATACAAAGCATCCTAAAAGACTACTACAAGCAACTCTATGCCAATAAAATGGACAACCTGGAAGAAATGGACGAATTCTTAGAAAATATAACCTTCCAAGACTGAACCAGGAAGACATAGAAAATATGAACAGACCAATCCCAAGTAATGAAATTGAAACTGTGATTAAAAATCTTCCAACAAACAAAAGTCCAGGACCAGATGGCTTCACAAGTGAATTCTATCAAACATTTAGAGAAGAGCTAACACCCATCCTTCTCAAACTCTTCCAAAAAACTGCAGAGGAAGGAACACTCCCAAACTCATTCTATGAGACCACCATCACACTGATACCAAAGCTAGACAAAGATACTACAAAAATGAAAAGTACAGACCAATATCACTGATGAATATAGATGCAAAAGTCCTCAACAAAATACTAGCAAACAGAATCCAACAACACATTAAAAGGATCATACACCATGATCAAGTGGGATTTATCCCAGGGATGCAAGGATTCTTCAATATATGCAAATCAATCAATGTGATACACCATATTAACAAAATTGAAGAATAAAAGCCATATGATCATCTCAATTGATGCAGAAAAAGCTTTTGACAAAATTCAACACCCAATTATGATAAAAACTCTCCAGAAAGTGGGCATAGAGGGAACCTACCTCAACATAATAAAGGCCATATATGACAAACCCACAGCAAACATCATTCTCAATGGTGAAAAACTGAAAGCATTTCCTCTAAGATCAGGAACAAGACAAGGATGTCCTCTCTCACCGCTATTATTCAACATAGTTTTGGAAGTCCTAGCCTCGGCAATCGGAGAAGAAAAAGAAATAAAAGGAATAGAAATTGGAAAAGAAGAAGTAAAACTGTCACTGTTTGCAGATGACATGAGACTATACATAGAGCATCCTAAAGATGCTACCAGAAAACTACTAGAGCTAATCAATGAATATGGTAAAGTTGCAGGATACATCATTAATGCACAGAAATCTCTTGCATTCCTATACACTAATGATGAAAAATCTGAAAGAGAAATTAAGGAAACACTCCCATTTACCACTGCAACAAAAAGAATAAAATACCTAAGAATAAACCTACCTAGGGAGACAAAAGACCTGTATGCAGAAAAGTATAAGACACTGATGAAAGAAATCAAAGATGGCACAAACAGATGGAGAGATATGTTCTTTGATTGGGAGAATCAATATTGTGAATATGACTATACTACACAAAGCAATCTACAGATTCAGTGCAATCCCTACCACATGACCAGCGGCATTTTTTACAGAACTAGAACAAAAAATCTGAAAATTTATATGGAGACACAAAAGACCCCGAATAGCCAAAGCAGTCTTGAAGGAAAAAAACGGAGCTGGAGGAATCAGACTCCCTGACTTCAGACTATACTACAAAGCTACAGTAATCAAGACAATGTGGTACTGGCACAAAAACAGAAATAGAGATCAATGGAACAGGATAGAAAGTCCAGAGATAAACCCACATGCCTATGGTCAACTAATCTATGGCAAAGGAGGCAAGGAAATACAATGGAGAAAAGACTGTCTCTTCAATAAGTGGTGCTGGGAAAACTGGACAGCTACATGTAAAAGAATGAAATTAGAACACTCCCTAACACCATACACAAAAATAAACTCAAAATGGATTAGAGACCTAAATGTAAGACCAGACACTATAAAACGCTTAGAGGAAAACATAGGAAAAACACTCTGACATAAATCACAGCAAGATCTTTTTGGATCCACTTCCTAGAGTAATGGAAATAAAACCAAAAATAAACAGACGGGACGTAATGAAACTTCAAAGCTTTTGCAAAGCAAAGGAAACTACAAACAAGACGAAAAGACAACCCTCAGAATGGGAGAAAATATTTGCAAATGAATCAATGGACAAAGGATTAATCTCCAAAATAAACAGCTCATGCAGCTCAATATTAAAAAAACAAACAATGCAATCAAAAAATGGGCAGATGACCTAAATAGACGTTTCTCCAAAGAAGACATACAGATGGCCAAGAAGCACATGAAAAGCTGCTCAACATCACTAACTATTAGAGAAATGCAAATCAAAACCACAATGAGGTATCATCACCTCACAGCAGTTAGAATGGGCATCACCAGAAAATCTACAAACAATAAATGCTGGAGAGGGTGTGGAGAAAAGGGAACCCTCTTGCACTGTTGGTGGGAATGTAAATTGATACAGCCACTATGGAGAACAATATGGAGGTTCCTTAAAAAACTAAAAATAGAATTACCATATGATCCAGCAATCCCGCTACTTGGCATACACCCAGAGAAAACCGTAATTCAAAAAGGCACATGCACCCCAATGTTCATTGCAGCACTATTTACAATAGCCAGGTCATGGAAGCAACCTAAATGCCCATCGACAGACGAACGGATAAAGAAGAAGTGGTACGTATATACAATGGAATATTACTCAGCCATTAAAAGGAATGAGATTGGGTCATTTGTAGAGATGTGGATGGATCTAGAGACTGTCATACAGAGTGAAGTAAGTCAGAAAGAGAAAAACAAATATCGTATATTAACGCATATATGTGGAACCTAGAAAAATGGTACAGATGAACCGGTTTGCAGGGCAGAAATTGAGACACAGATGTAGAGAACAAACGTATGGACACCAAGGGGGGAAAGCGGAGGGGGGCGGGGGTGGTGGTGGTGGGATGAATTGGGGGATTGGGATTGACAAGTATACACGAATATGTATAAAATGGATAACTAATAAGAACCTGCTGTATAAAAAATAAATAAAATAAAATTCAAAAAACAAAAAAGAACTTCATTCGCTTTCTCCCTATATGATCAGTCATTTGTTATTTTGGTAAAAGGCCTAGAAAATGATAACGACTAGTGTGGACCCTCATGTTTCCATTTAGAATGTTTTATTCAAGAGACGCTATTTCAGCACCAATCCAGCATCCTGGGAGCAACAGACAGCCATCCAATTTCGGAGAATTTAGAACCTCACTGGGGACTTCCCCAATGCAGGGGGTGCGGGTTTGATGCCTGGTTGGAGAACTAAATCCCACATGCTGCGCAGTGTGGCCAAATAAATATATAAATAAATGGGAAAAAAAAGAAAACAAAAAGAAATGAGTGGCTTGAAAATCTTTAAAAAAAAAACAAAAACCTCATTGAAGTGTTCTGAATTAGATCTTGTTTGTTTCGCAAAGTAATGGGGGAAAACCTTGATATTTTAGCAATAACAACAAAACGGAGCTTCTCTGTCTCAAATAGAAGCGGTGCCTCTGTCAACAGCTACGTTTTCGTCAATTTTGTGGAGATGATTTTTTATAGCAAGCAGTACCCCAACCTTGATTTCTCCAATTGACAATAAACTTGGTGAGTGAAGAGTCATTTTTCATGTTCCCTACTACATTTCCAGTGATGGCATAGTGGCCAGCATATAAATAAGTGCTAAAATAATTTTTTAGTGAATGAGTATATATTTATTGATTTCACCATTCAAAAAGCAAAATATAGAATATTAGATTAAAAGGGACCCTAGAGATATTCTAGGTTAAACATCTCGTTCTATAGAGGGGGAAACAGATTGTCAAATAATTTGCCACAAATATTTTGGGACGGATTATACTTGTTTTGTTTAAAAAATAGACATTGAATCAAATCTAAAGTTTTTAAAGAAAAGCAATACAAATATTTTCTGCCATTAAAACATAGTCTTTTATGCAGTTGAAAAATTGTTTTTCATGAATGGTACCCCAAAAATGCCACAGATTTTATTTCTTTCTCTGAACACTGGTAATATTTGTCATAGACATGGTACCACATTTTAATTTCTTCTTAAAAATTGTTCCCCTTTCTACCTCTCCCTTTCTTTCACATCCTCTTCTTTTAAAGTTACTTTAAAAATCTGTATGTTTTAACTAAAAATATCACGGTTATGGTTTCTCTGTTCCTTAACCCCAAAGAACACTGTCAATGATGGATCTTGAAATTCTGCTATGGGTAGCTACAGGTTATGTACTCACATATCATTGCATTTTTTCATTTTTCAACCTTTAATTCCTCAAGACTCATGCTTGCCTTAGAGCATTGTTATGCCAAATTCCAGGGGGCACATAATAGTTTTTATGCTTCTTTTAGTCAATGGTGTTGCAAGTATTGTTCACAAGTCACAAATCTCTCGCCTGAAGCATCCTGCCTCTAAGGAAACCTGGTGGGTAAGAAAAGTTGGCTCTGCAGCATTGGAAAGTGATGGAAATGAGAACAGTCAAGTCTGATATTCCATTGAGGGAATAGGTCACCCATTTTAACAATGCTTCGTGCCTAGTTTATTAGATTGATTCTCAGTCTTATTTTTTCTTGTGAATTTAGTTTAATTCCATTGAGCTTGGCCGTCCTATATGAACTGTGATGTTTACATGGTGCTTCGTAAGTTTTCAAAGCATTTTAATTTGTTAGTCGAAACAATATCTCTACATGGTTTATATTATAGACTATCCGGATTTTTTTTCCTTTTGCCTTTTCTATCTTTACGCCTTCTTGGGTCCTCTGAATGGCATTTTAATAAATTTCAGGTAGACTTGTTAGATTTGATTGAAGAAAAGCATAGGTGACATGGTATCAATTTTTTACCATGAAATGTCTGAAAATTGAAACAAGATGTCAACTAGGATGCCCTAAGTCGAGAGCCAACAGTGGAATGCCCAGAATAAAGTTCAGCATGCCCTAGAGCAGCGGTCCCCAACCTTTTTTGGCACCAGGGACTGGTTTCGTGGAAGAAATTTTTCCACGGGGGGAAGGGGGGGATGGTTCAGGCAGTAATGCGAGCGATGGGGAGCGGTAGATGAAGCTTCGCTCACTCACACCCCCCCTCACCTCCTGCTGTGTGGCCCGGTTCCTAACAGGCCTCGGACCGACCCAGGGTTTGGGGACCCCTGCCCTAGACCATTCTTCTCTTGAAAATAAGTTTGAATGTCAAAGACCTTTAGGGTTTAGAAGTGAATTATTTATTAGCAGACCACATAATTCTTGCTTAGTGAAGAAAACAATACAGAACTTCAATGAAACCGAAATTACATCCTTAAGATTCCAAACTGTATTTTTCAGAATAGTTTTATTTTGTTTCAGTTCCCTGTCATTCATTCATCTGTTTGTTCAGCCATCAAATATCTATTGAATGCTTTTGATGGGCTAGTCATTACTTAGGGCACTGCGGATACAAAGCTTGGCAAGGCTAATATCTGTGTCCCTCAGCAATGCAATCAGGACAGCATAATTAAATAACAAATTACTTTTTGTTTGAAATATTTTTTAAAAAATTCTTTAAAATCGAAGAGAGTTACAACTCCTTCTTAAGCATCTTATTGATAATTATAATGAACCCTCAGTTCAGTGTACTAGTTTGTCATAGGAATATTCTAGTTTCACATTCTGGTTTAGGTCAAGCCATTTATTCACTAGAATTCATTGGATCACAAACTTATTTCCCACCAGTTGGACAAAAGGCACTTTTAAAGAAGGCTTGTCACTTTTATGTTTGGAGCGTTTTTGAACAACAGCTCTATAATCGCTCAGATTTCTTTTGTTCTTCTGATTCTGCATTCTCTTATTTTAAAGGGTCTAAATTTAAAGTTAGATAACTACCCTTTATTACCTTTGTCACAGATTATAGACATGAAAGTTTAGTACAGTTGGCAAATTTCAGATATTAACTATAATACAGTGTTTTGGTTAAAAGAGTGAATGACAAAACACACACTTGTTACCCATGTTCCCCTAGCACTTATATTTTTGTATCATAAGAAGGTTCTTACATTCTTTGGGTGATTGACACAGCAATCAATTATGTAATCTTTTAATCCTATCTCAGACAAACATATGTTGCCTCATCAATGGAGCAGCTTTTGGAAAAATAGGCACTTGGTAAACCTTTAGTGAATAAGGCCGAGGAGCTATCTCGTCAGCAGGGTAGACAGTGGAAACCAGAAAGGGGGACGGAGGGTAGGGAGGGACACACCAGAACCATTGTGTAAGAATTATTGTCTTATTGAGTTACAGTGTTCAGAGATTAGAAAAGAAGATCAAGAGTCTTTCAATTTGAAGATCATAAAGATTTCAAAGAGTAAAACGCAGTCCTACTAATACTATAAGACTTAGATGGAGTTTTGTTGCAGAAATATAAAAGGACAAAGTGATGTGTAAAAACCAACTTTGGCATATCTGAGAATAATTCCAGCTGATTTGGAAACCATTTGTAATGTAGATGAAATCTCAATAAACCATTCCATGACAGGTGGAGTCCTTAAAAACCAAGTGCTTTTTAAAATTTTATTTAATTAAAATCATTTCTTTCCTTTGCTAGTTTTGCTAGCACGTTTCAAACCTGCGTAATGTCAACCTCCTAGAGAAGAGGAGATCTGAGACAGTAGCTCCCAACTTTGTGTCAACCCTCAACTCTCCCCAGACCATCAGGGGCTCACGGGCCAGTATCAGCCTGAGTGAGCCACATCCCATTCTGGACGAGCCTCAACATGAATGCACTGGGATCAACCCCTCCAGCATGTGGTTTAAAGCAGCAGTCTCCTGAGAATTTCTTTGAATATACGAAGCACTTCGGGAAGCAGCTTGTTGAAACATAAAAAGCACTAAATTCAGAGGGAGAAGATCTAAATGTGAATCCTGATCTCTGATGTGACCCTTTGCTATCTGTGCATCTATGGACAAAGACCTTAAACTATCCAAGCCTCAGTTTCCTCATCTGTTGTGAGGATTATGTGTAAAAATATGTAGCAAATTTTAACTTCTACCAAATATTTGCTATTGCCAACACCTTGTTGGACATCAGATGACATATTTAAGCTGTAACAATAAGAACAATATGTGACAGTATAGAACAGATTTCTCTGTCTTTTTGGATAAGTTTTTCTACAAAAATATCAGGCTACATTCCATCATTGTATTAAGATTTTTTCAAGTTGCTGGTCCTTGATTTTTTTAATGTTAATTTGCCTAATATATAATTTCATATATTATCAAATAATAATTTCATAGATTATCGGACTCAGAGGACCCTTAGAAGTTACCAAATCCAGCTTGTTTCAATAAGATTTTTGCTCAAAGTTGTGTGTAGTTTTGGCAAACCTAGATAGGCAACACCCAGGTTGTCTCTCATTTGTCTCTGATCAAAGTCCCTGTCTCTCATTTTTTTCAACTAGAAGAAAATAAATTATCCTTTATGGCACAACTGCAAGCAATGTAAATAAAATCTATTCTCCTGCCCATGTTAAAACATCAACGTGGGTAACTAGACAGGAAACAAAACACAGTTGAGATATGAAAGAGAAACATTTCCAGCTTAATGAACCAGAAAAAAAAAATCTTACACCAAATTGCTGCTATTATCTGATGTGTTGGCAGCAAGTTAATAGAAAGGGTACTCCAGACAAAGGAAGTTAACGAATGATGTTGCTATCTGCACATAGTTGAGAAGCTTGCTGCTTTGAAATAAGGAAGGGTTCAAGGATCAATTGCAGTACCTATTACCCTGTATTCTGATTACTCTTTATAAGTTATCTTTCTGACTACACTGTGAGCTTTGTTAGGGCAGGGACAATGTCTTTGTCATCTTTTTTCCACAACACTCAGCAAGGTACCTAGCATCTAGTAGGTATTCACTTTTTTTTTTTTTTGAATAAATGAGTGAATACGCTTTTTCTTCTATTGGTGGAGTTAGGAAAAGAAGACAAAAAAAAAAAGATAAAGAGGTATCTGTTAATAAAAACAAACATGGGACTCTCCCTTTAATATCAATTAAAAATAGATTCTGTGAGAGATGGGTTTTAATTTACAGCTCATATTGATCCATCTCCTAACCGGCAATCTGGACACTATATTCAAGCAGAGGCAGATCCTCTGCTGGACCCTCTTCAAAGCAGCTCACAGTTCTCCCTGAGGAACTCCTTGGGTATGGTTTATGCTGAGGAGCTTGACAGTTTCTGTTTGAAGACTTGTTTCAATTAGAGAAGTCCTCCTGTCTATTGCCATTTCAAATCTTTAGTGCCCTGAGATGTTTTAGACCACAAAAGGTGACGGAAATCTAAAGCTCGCAATAATTCTATAAATGTTGGTGTTTAAGCCTTTTTTTTTTTTTTTTTTGGCAGTTGATTGTTTTTCCTAAAAGAGTGAGCAATGAAAATGGAAAATGCTAAACCCTTCCACCTGTTGACAGTTGGGCCATCATCCTCATGTCACTGCCTTTTGACTCTCCTGATGCCCACTCCCCAGCCTAGGTTTTTTTCACATGGACACCCTGATCGCTTCCTGTTTTTTTCTGGATCTACCTGTCTCGACATGATGGAGTCCCTCATGTACGCTGTGAAATTTTCCTCTGGTCTCCCTACAACATGGTTTTTATCAATACTTTCATTCTCCTCCAAAGCTTGTTCTTTCCTTGTGTCACTTTTCTGAATTACGTGGTTTTTTTTTTTAAAGTGTAGTTCCTATCATTTTCTCAGTTCTTATGCCATCTGATTCCTTACTCACTTTTAGCCTTCTGAAAAGTTTTCTTACCTCTTGGACCTTTATGTATTTCCTGGCAATTATACAGCCAACCACTGTGCTTGTTTATTTATTTATTTATTTATTTATTTATTTATTTTTGGCTGTGTTGGCTCTTCGTTTCTGTGCGAGGGCTTTCTCTAGTTGCGGCGAGTGGGGGCCACTCTTCATCGCGGTGCACGGGCCTCTCACTGTCGCGGCCTCTCTTGTTGCAGAGCACAGGCTCCAGACGCGCAGGCTCAGTAGTTGTGGCTCACAGGCCCAGTTGCTCCGCGGCATGTGGGATCTTCCCAGACCAGGGCTCGAACCCGTGTCCCCTGCATTGGCAGGCAGACTCTCAACCGCTGCGCCACCAGGGAAGCCCTCTGTGCTTGTTTTTGAAGTTGAAAAGAAGGGGGATGAGAGAGATGGCACCTGGCTGGCAGTCCCTGCACACCCTCTCAGGGTGACAGCACCATGAGCCTGGTTCTAGTCTTGGCCTTGGAGGTACAGAAACGTGGCCATGCCAGGACTCCTAGAGAGCTCCTCTGTCTCAAGGAGACTGACTTGTAGGAATCACACTCATAAGAAGTTCATATATAAACCCAAATTCTAATGTATTCATTTACAATACATTACAATACTATAGTGGATATTTTCTTGCTTTAACTGAGGTCCCTGTAACTCATATCCAGAGCACCCTCTTTTCTGATAGTGAGGTACCTGGGAAACAGAATAATCAAAAGATTACTTGGTGAACACGAAATCAAAGTTTAGAAGGGAGCATTGTTTTGAGTCAGATCTCATCCAGGCCTGGGGAGCCTGATGACTCATAATTGCCTCACAACAGAGGAGAGTCCGTGTTGGATAAACATGCCCAACTCCATGTCCCTGACTTCCTTTCCCACACTAGGTTCACCATCGCCAGTCTGAGTACAAGGTCAATCCAGACAAAGCCCAGTACAACAGATCGGGATTTTGCGGATGAAACAATCAGGCTGGTCTCCCTGAGATTGTTTCTAGGTCACTATGAGAAGTATATTGGGTGTTTCCACACCTCTCAACCAAACATTTATTCATACAATCTCTTAATTCATTCTCACTGTTGGTCAAGTCTATCCATGATACGTGTGGATTTCATTTGTTTGATTTTCAGAGGGCAATCTTATTTTCCTTATTTTATTTATTTTTTTTTATTGAAATATAGTTGATTCACAATATTATATTGGTTTCAGGCATACAGCATAGTGATTCAATATTTTAATAGATTATACTCTCTTTAAAGTTATTACAAAATAATGGCTATATTTCCTTGTGCTGTACAATATAGCCTTGTTGCTTATCTATTTTAATACATAGTAGTGTGTATCTCTTAATCCCATACCCCTGTCTTGCCCTTCCCCTCCTTCCCTCTTCCCACTGGTATCCACTAATTTTCCATATCTGTGAGTCTTTTTTTGTTTTGTTATGTACATTCATTTGTTTTAATTTTCTATAGTCCAAATATAAGTGATCTGTGTGTGAAAACATACAGTATTTGTCTTTCTCTGTCTGACTTATTTCATAAGCATAATACTTTCTAGGTCCATCCATGTTGTTGCAAATGGCAGAATTTCATTTTTCTTTATGGTTGAGTAGTATTCCATTGTATATATATAACACATCCTCTTTATCCATTGATGGACATCTGGGTTGCTTCCATATCTTCGTTATTGTAAATAATGCTATTATGAACATTGGGGTGCATGTATCTTTTCAAATTAATGTTTTTTGTTTTCTTCAGATATATACCCAGCAGTGGAATTGCTGGATCATATGGTAGTTCTATTTTTAGTTGTTTTTTTTTTTTAATATTTATTTATTTGGCTGCACTAGGTCTTAGTTGCTGCACGTGGGATCTTCGTTGCTGCGTGCAGGATCTTCGTTGAGGCATGCAGGATCTTTTTTTATTTGCAGCATGCAGGATCTTTAGTTGCAGCATGCAAGCTCTTAGCTGTGGTATGCATGTGGGATCTAGTTCCCTGACTAGGGATCGAACCTGGGCTCCCTGCATTGGGAGCGTGGAGTCTTAGCCACTGGACCACCAGGGAAGTCCCTATTTTTAGTTTGTTGAGGAACCTCCATACTGTTTTCCACAGCGGCTGCACCAATTTACATTCCCACCAACAGTGAACAAGGGTTCCCTTTTCTCCACACCCTCTCCAGCATTTGTTATTTGTAGACTTTTTGATGACAGCCATTCTGGTAGATATGAGGTACTATCTCACTGTGATTTTGATTTGCATTTCTCTAATAATTAGTGATGCTGAGCATGTTTTCACGTGCCTGTTGGCCATCTGTATGTCTTCTTTGGAAAAATGTTTACTCAGGTCTTCTGCCCAGTTTTTAATTGGGTTGTTTGTTTATTATTTCCCTTATTCTAATTTCTTGGGCAATGCCTTGTTCTCACCTCCATGAATTACTATGTACCAACTTCACTCTTGTATAATTCTAACAGAACATTTACAATAGCTATTGTTTTCCTCATATAACATATATACTGTGAAATTGTGGCAAGGAATGGGAGAGAGAAAGCACAAGGAAGAGAGTACATTCTGCAGAGTTGTTTGCAGAGGCCAGTACCTCATTCCTTGAACACTGGGAAGACAGTGTGGTATTGGGAAAGAGCAGTCGACCTGGGTTGGAATCCTGTCCCTACCACCCATTACCTATGAGACCGCGAGTGATTTACTTGATCTGTCTAAGCCATTGCTACTCCAAGTGTGATCTTCAGACTGTCTGGACAAATCTTCAAGGAGATAAGGAACTAATGCCAGAATATAGAATAATTTATGTCACTAAGCACACTGACTTTTTCTTTCAAAGAAAAACTTTCTCAGTGAAGGAAGCTGTGCATTGATTTACAGTCTGACCCAGGCTACTTAGCAATAAAATTGGAAAATAATACCAACTTCATAGGGCTATTATAATAGGAATAAAATTAATGGTGATGCACGTAAAGTGCCTGGAATGCTAGGTGTACAATAAATAGTGGTTTGTTTTGTTATTTTGTTGTTGTTATTGTTGCACAATTTGGCACTAACAGCAAACTTTTCCAGCAAGTATAACCCAGCAACAGGCTCACAGAGGAAAGAGAAGCAAGAAAGTGAGGGTTTTATATCCTGCCAGTCACCTCAGTACTCTGAAGACTCCAAGCCTTACCTCTCTAAGCATCTATTTTCTCATCTGTAAATTGGGGTAATAGTAGTGCCTACTTCATAGAGTTGTTATGAGAACTAAATTACATGTGCTATGTAACACCGAGAACAGTGCCAAACACATAGTAGGTATTCAACAAATATTAGTTTTCTTCCTTCATTTTCACCAGCTTAAAGGATACTTTCAAGAATATTGGCATAATATATAGGGAAACAGCAACCATATGCAAAAGTTTTCTAAAGGTAACAGCAGCTCCAGAACTCTAAAATAATTAAAGATGGGAGTAATGACATAGAAGGACCCTGCTGGTAAAAATGAAAATAAGAATACCATATTACCGTATTTTCTTTAAATTAATTCTGAAAAAGCAGCAAAATTTGAACTCTGGCTCAATCCAGTCATGTTAGAAGTAGTGAGACTAATGTCTCCTAAGGAGCTCTCCCCTGAACCATGGGCTTTCCTTCCTGACTGAGCTGAATGCTCTTATTTTTACATGTTCCCCAAAGTGACAGATCCTTCTCAGCTCCTCAAAAGTCTCTCACCTCCCCTATGCCTTCTTGCTATTGAGTATGTGGTCAGTGGAACTTCTGATGTCTTTACCATATTGCATACAAATGGAAAAAATCAAATTACTACTCTATTATATAATATAACTATCAATTATATACCAACAATTGTGGGTCTGTTAATATAAATGTATAAAAGGTACATTTTATAACAGTTAAATGTATAGGGAATCTAAGCAGTTCAGCTTCAGAATTTATTGCTTAAGTAGTATTTCTTTATCTCATGCCATAAGAAGAGGTGGCATTTGTGTTTTATTTTTTAAGTGGCTAGGTTTCAGTTATTGGAAGCCAAATGAATGAATAAGCTGTTGACATAACTCAACGCGAAAGGCTCTTTGCATTAAGAGGAGAGTATGTCTCACCTCCTTTATCCAAACACCTCTTGCTTTTGCTTAATTTTATTATTTGTGATCTTTTAGGAGAAAGACAAAATTGATGTTTGAATATAACTAAGATGGACTCTTGAATGGTTTAAAAATAACCACTGACGAGATTCAGATTTGCTACCCTTTGTGATTATGCATAATCCTTTAAAAATAATATTTCCAATCCAGAAACAGGTCCAAGTTACAGGGATTTGCAAAGGTTACCAACATTTTGTTGCTCATAGGGCTCTGTCACATCCCAGTTGAGTAGCTTTGGGCAAGTTACTTAACCATGCCATGCCTCAGTTTCCTCACTTGCAAAATACAAAAAGACAATAGTTTTAACTTCTAGGGTCATTGCGAAAATTAAATGATTTAACATGCATAAAACACTTTAGGACAGAACTTGGCACCTAGCAAGCAGTAATTCTCAAGAAGTATTAGTTATTCTTACGATCACTTTAAGAAGATTAAATAGATACCCCTAGTTTCTTCAAATCCACATTCTCCTTGTTTACTACCAATAAACATATAGTTAGTAATAAACCAAGAGCCTGACCTAATCATCCTCCTGTCACAAAATGTGTGCAATCTGTATTGTATGCAAAGTATTGTCATACAGTTGTCATCATACAAAGGTACTAAGACATCCTCAGCGTTTGTGCCCATTCAGTCTTCATATCAGTCACCCATGGCCTAGTCATCTGTTTTGGGAACAATTGGCTGGACTCTTTTTTTTTGGCTGCTCCACACAGCATGTGGGATCTTAGTTCCCCAACCAGGGATTGAACTCTGGCCCTGGGCAGTGAGAGCACGGAGTCCTAACCACTGGACCACCAGAGAATTCCCAAATTGGCTGGACTCTTGGTCTTTTTTATTTGTTGAATTCTGTCCTCCCTAAAAGATATGCTGAAATCCTAACCCCAGTACCTCAGAATGTGACCTTATTTGGAACTAGGGTCATTGCAGATATAATTAGTTATGTTTTCATTCTGGAGTAGGGTGGGTTCTTTAATCCAGTATGACTGGTGTCTTTATAAGAAGAGAAGAAACACAGAGACACAGAGACAAGATGCCCATATGAAGATGGAGACAGAAATTGGAGTGATGCTGCCACAAGCCAAGGAACACCTGAGGCTACCAGAAGCTGGAAAAGACAAGGAAGGATCTTCCACTGGAGGCTTTGGAAGAAGTAGGGCCTGCTGACACCTTGATTTTGAACTCCTATCCTCCAGAGCTGTGATAATTACCCAGTTTGTGGTAATTTGTTACAGTAGCCCTAGGAAACGAATACAGGCTCCTAGACCAGAAGCTGGCACTGAGAGGCAAGTCTCAGGTCAACCACAGAGAAGCACTGCTCCTTGGCTACAAGGACCCAAGTTGTCTACAAAACTAGTTTCTCTGTGAAGGATCCTCCATGTGGTGACTTTGGGGCCTGGTAAACCAGATGCTTGCAAAGTTAGGTTGGCCCTTTGAGACTAGAAAGGACAGAGTGAGGTCCATGGGCCTCATCAGAGGGGATTTCCCTGATCAAACCACCTAAAGTACACCTTTTCCTCCCTCACTCTTTATCCTCTTACCCTGCTTTTCTTCATAGCACCAGCTAACATATTTCGTCCTCATTTGTTTACTTACTCTCTAGCTTCCCAAGTACCACCTTCAGCACTAAAATGGAAACTCCATGAGAACAAGGACCACAGGTGATATTTTTCAGATTTTCTTTTCTGTCCCCTGTATTTTGCAAGTTGTTTTTGCCTTTTTGATAAGGCAAAGAGTATTAAAAACTACAAGATTTCTCTAAAGTTTGTTCACTGCTTGTCTCCAGCATATACTAGATACTCAGTGAATAGTCATTGAATGAATGATTGAATAGGTGATGTTATGTTTCTTTTATTCTTTATGTTTAATTCACCTCCCCATCCACCCCCAACAGTATTCAGCAACTTCTTTCTGGAAATTATTGCCTTTCTCAGCTATGCTGAAGAAGACCTGGGAAAAGGACTTGACCATGCCTTGGCCATACTTTCGAAGGGGGACATCCCCACCACCATTCTCCAAGGGTTCTGTATAGCCAGCTTTTTTCACATTCCTGGAATCTTGGTTAAATACTGGGTTTGCTCTACTGTACTAAGTGTTTCCTTATCATCATATGCTCAAACCTCAAGCCTCCTTTGGAGAGAGGCATGAGAAGACATTGGCAGACTCCAATATATTTAAATGTGTTAATGGGGCATTGCTAGCTATTGTTTTATTCATTAAGTTCTGGAAGGTCATCAAAGATTGTAAATTTGGATCTAGATGCTGATTGTTTATTTTAAGAAAACCTGTAGGGGCTTCCCTGGTGGCGCAGTGGTTGAGAATCTGCCTGCCAATGCAGGGGACACGGATTCGAGCCCTGGTCTGGGAAGATCCCACATGCCACGGAGCGACTAGGCTCGTGAGCCACAATTACTGAGCCTGCGTGTCTGGAGCCTGTGCTCCGCAACAAGAGAGGCCGCGATAGTGAGAGGCCCGCGCACCGCAATGAAGAGTGGCCCCCGCTTGCCACAACTAGAGAAAGCCCTTGCACAGAAACGAAGACCCAACACAGCCATAAAATAAAATAAATAAATAAATAAATAAAATTAAAAAAAGAAAACCTATAGAATATCCTCAGTAATAAAAAACAAAGAAACCTAAAACTCAGGGTAAGTGTAACACATGGGACATGGCTAAGTCCCTAAGGAGGCCCAAAAGGACAGCCATTCAGTTTTTCTTGTTTTAATATTTATTTATTTATTTATTTGGTTGCACTGGGTCTTACTTGTGGCAGGTAGGCTCCTTAGTTGCGGCGTGCAAACTCTTAGTTGCAGCATGCATGTGGGGTCTAGTTCCCTGACCAGGGATCGAACCCGGGCCCCGTGCATTGGGAGAGTGGAGTCCCAGCCACTGCACCACCAGGGAAGTCCCTGACCGTTCAGTTTTATCATAAATCCTGAAGTCTTCCACTTTTGCCATCCATAGAACAACTGTTCCTGAATACAAGGGCACTGGCACATAAATGAACAAATGACTTCAATTTGTCCTCAGCTGGCCAGACCCACCTCGCCAATCAAGCCAACCCGATAGTAACAAAAGGAGCTTGTCCTGAATTTCCCTGAGAGCCAACAGCGCTAAGAACTGTTAAACCAGGAGAATAAAATCCCCAAGTGTTGGCATCTACTCGCCAACCACATTGCCCAGCAGCTTAGAGCCAAGAACAGGAACAGGCAATGCTTGTCAGCTGTTCCAGGGAAAGGCTCCAAAATGATCTCATTCACCTTTGCTTAAGTTCAACCCATATTGCTGAAGAAGATCCATCACCTTTCTAGCGGCATAAGATAGATCTCCAGACTGGCAAGCACCACTGCACCACGGTTGTTACACTGTCACACCATTACTACTTCAGCTCTCACAGGACTAACAAGAAAATCCATGTAACTGGGAGATGAGGAACAGAGATTAGGATAATACAAGATTCTGATTGTCTTATCTAATGTGCAGGATTTCGAAATTGGGCTTCTACACACGGAAACGATGTGTGTCTAGAGCCTTAAAATTCATGCAAATTCCTCTAAAATGATCACTGATGAGATCATCTGTAAAAATGTGGAATCTGGGTTAGATGACCTCTAAAGCCCCTTCCAGCTCTAACCTCTGTGAGTCTCACCATCTCTGTGCTCTAACATTTTTTTTTTTTTTTTGCTTATTAAGTATTCAGAAAAATAATAACTGAGAAAGTCAAAATTAGCAAATATTATGTGATGAAATGCATATACATAATTTTATTTCATTAGAAGCAGAAGAAACTCTTTACACTCTAAACTCCAAAGTTGTCATTCTGCTCAGTACTACTAATCTCTTCATTGAGGTTGCCAATCACCTATACAGAACAGGAATAATTTAATTTTAATCCAAATCCATTTTATTTTGTATAAAGGAGATTTTATTTTTTAATTTATTTATTTATGGCTGTGTTGGGTCTTCGTTTCTGTGCGAGGGCTTTCTCTAGTTGTGGCAAGTGGGGGCCACTCCTCATCGCGGTGCGCGGGCCTCTCATTATCGCGGCCTCTCTTGTTGCGGAGCACAGGCTCCAGACGCGCAGGCTCAGTAATTGTGGCTCATGGGCCTAGTTGCTCCGTGGCATGTGGGATCCTCCCAGACCAGGGCTCGAACCCGTGTCCACTGCATCGGCAGGCAGACTCTCAACCACTGCGCCACCAGGGAAGCCCCTAAAGGAGATTTTTTTTTCAAGATTTGCTCCAGTCCTTTAAAAGGATAATCCCCTATATTTATATAGCACTGTTAACTTTCAAAGCCTATTCTATCATCTGTCTAGAGTGTGAGCTCCATGAGAGCACTGCTGGCCAGCACACAGTAGGTGTCCAATAAGTATCAGTTGAAATGAATGAATGTGATACTCACAACAACTCCGTGGGTGTTCAGGGATCTTATCGCTAAGTGCGTATCTGACAGACGTGGGTACTGAGGCACAGGAGCCAGGTCAGGAAACTCGCCAAAGTCACCAGGGGCCAAATGTTGACCTTGAGTGGATCCTGATTTGTTTAAAAAAAAGCTATAAAAGATGGTCATAAAGCAAATGGAGAGTTTTTAATATAGAATAGATATTAGATAGCATTATGAGACTATTACTTTTCTTAGATGATAATGGTGTTGTGATTGTTTAGGATAATGTCCTTATTCTCAGGAGATACATATTGCAATAGCAATATGTTGAGGTAGTATCGTGATATCTAAAATTAACTTTCTATTGGTTCAGCAAGAATAAAAAGATAAAGCAAATACTGCAAAATGTTAATATTTACTAAACCTATGTGGAGAGCAAATGGATGTTCTTAGAAATACTCTTTCAAAATTTTCATGAAAAGTTGGGAGGGAAAGGCAATGAAAGAAACCTCGGTGCGGAGGCAGTTGGGGGGGACTTCCCTGGTGGCCCAGTGGCTAAGGCTCTGAGCTCCCAATGCAGGGGGCCCGGGTTCAATCCCTGGTCAGGGAACTAGATCCCACTTGCCCACTAAGAGTTCACATGCTGAAACTAAAGATCCCATGTGCCGCAACGAAGACCCAGCGCAGTCAAATAAATAAATAAATATTAAGGAAAAAAAAAAAAAAAAGAAACCACAGGGGGAAATGGTGTATGTGACAACACAAAAACTTTAATCCTCTCTAATTATGGCTTATTTGGGTATTAGGACTGTACTGGACTATTTTCTTTTCATATTTTTCTAAGTTTTCCATATGAGCAGATATTATATTTATAATAAAATGTATTAAAATTTAAGTCATGTAGCAACTAGGAGATGAATCTCCGATACCTTTCTAGAAGCACAGTGGTGCAGATTGTATCTTCCAAAGATGGCTCTACCTATACATTTATCCCATCCTACATGCTTGTCTTACCATGAGCCTGACACTTCTCCCAAAGAGAGATGGGATCTCTGTTCCCTCCTTATGAACCTGAATAGGGACCTGTGACTGCCTCAAGCACTGGAGTTTGGCAGAATGCCACTAAATATGTGACTTTGAAGCCTAGGCCACACGAAAGATACAATCTCCATCTCTTTCTCCTTGTCTCTTGGGATACTTGCCCTTAGAACTCAGCCATCACGTGTGAGGAAATCCAGCCCACATAGAGGGAGGGGTCCAGTGCGGATACCCTGGCTGACAGCCCCAGCCAGCCCCCAGCCGTGAGCAAGCATCAACCGCTGTCATACAGTACGAGTGGATGATCCTTCAGACGATTCCAGCCTGCAGCCTTAGAGTTTTCCAGCTGATGCCCCAGATACTGTGGATCAGAAACCATTCTATA
Source organism: Balaenoptera ricei (assembly GCF_028023285.1). NCBI lineage: Eukaryota > Metazoa > Chordata > Mammalia > Artiodactyla > Balaenopteridae > Balaenoptera > Balaenoptera ricei. The sequence continues at coordinate 168,178,048 of NC_082639.1, forward strand.
CCTGGTCTGAATTTCTGACCACAGAAAGAGTGAGAAATAATACATTATATAATGCATGATTATTGTGCTTCAAGGCACCATGTTTTGGGGTAACTTTTTGCAGTCATAGTAAAAATGAAATCCTCTGACGTGGAAAGTGTGTTTGTTATTGATTTAGAAAATTGAGTGTCACGGGGGAGAAGAATTGAAATGCATTGTAAGTTATCATTAATCTCCCCCAGCCATCAGTTAATTAGAGATAGTCTCTCTTCAGAAAGAAGCATTTAAATGTTGAAAATGAACGTTACTGCAGAGAAGCTCCAGAGAGCATCTTTAGAACTTGTACTACTGAGATTGTCCCTTTTGCCTACAATGCATCACATATCAGATTATATGTTTCACAAATGTGCTCTTTGAAAAAAACCAGACTGCATTAAAAAGGCCAGTTTTTAATAGTCTTAGTCTTTCTTCCATCAGAACACAAGTTAAACTTTCACGAAGAATCTATAATTGTTTGTTTTTCCTGTCACATTTCACACAGTTTGCCATGTCATTACTTAAGGAAACAATCATATTGCAATACTTCCTCTTTTCAGTTCAAAGAAATTGTAAACATATCAGCAAAAAGGGAACCATACTTTTATCTGAAATACATATATTTAGAGAGTGAACAACAGGGCCACCCTAAAATTTCTCAGTGACCCAGATGCATTTTACTGTACTCAAGCAAGATGTTAGGATTGCTGTTTTGTAAAAGATATATATCTCCATATTTATATCTATCTGCCTAACTAGATAGATTTTTTATGGTGGGCTGCTGCTTTCTACAATGCTATTTGTCATATATGGAAAAGTAAAAACAAGTTGGTGCAGTAGCATAGACTATTACCCATGTTTTACATATATGTAAAAGCCCCAGAGAACAATTTCTTTCCATTCAGAGTGATCAGGCTATACAAGATCTGCCTGGCCATGCAGGACAAATTCTTTTCTTCATTTCTGTCCACTAATGCAGGTCAGTTCTCAATAGTTCAAGAAAGCTATCTAGCCTCCAAAGAACAGTACAAGTAGCTGCAAAAGCAAAGGATCCATGGCCATCTTTTGAACTCAAATGTTTTAATTTCATTTATCATTTAAAAAATGTTCATTGTGATGGTGAGCCTCCTGACTTAAGTCACTTACTAAAACTCACAGGGAAAAAAAATAAAAGAAAACTCATAGGAGGGTAAATTTAATAACCACGAAAAATTATCTATTTCAAAACCATGGGATAAAACTCTTACAAAGTATATACTTAACTCAGAATTGCCATCTTTAGCAGTATCATCCAAAAAGAAATTATATACATGTCATTCTTCTAATTAGGAATAACACTTCATCAGAAGTCATATATGTGTTAAAATCCTCCTCCAACTGCACCAGCCTGTAATCTGTTTATTCCATTCATGTGGCTATCTTGTTTTATGTGCATGTAGGTACTAAACAACAGCTTTCTAAATGAATGAATGCAAATATTCTACCTTCGTATAGTGCGTGCCATTAAATCCTAAACCCCTTTATTCCATTCTCTATCACTTCCATTACATAAAATGTGGCGCCATTGCTGTATAAGCCGCTTGTGCTCAAGTGAGTTGCTTCAACAGCTTTCTCCAAACTCACAGGCAGGTTCTGCTTCTCTTTGCTGGACCCTCAGGGAATCTTTCCAGGATGCCTCCCATCTACCCTACTAAGCTGACTTGTTCTCTCTTGCTAACTCTGCTTATGGTCTCTTTGCTTCACACTCAACATTCACCCATCAGCCTGATGCCTCTGAAAGTTGAAAGATGCTTCAGACTCTTTTCCTCGGTGCTCTCCCTGGACTCCTCATCCTGCAGCCTGCCTCACTTCTCCACCCAGCCCCAGCCTGGCAGGGAAGGTCAGACAGCTTGGACTTGCTGGTAAAGGTGATCTGACTACAGTGAACACTGACTCCAAGGATGACCAGCCTGGTGAGCCAAGTGTCTTCTTCACCACTCCCCTCACCACTCAATTAAAGAAAAAGATCTTCTCAGGAAGGCAAAGAATAAAGTAGCACCTCAGTGGCACATGAGCTTAGTTTAGTGTCTAGCACTGTATTTTGCACAAATACTCGTGGTCATGGCAGATTTTGGTAGTGACAATCCTTGCTGCCTGTACCTTTATAATCTTAGACAAATCTAAACTTCTCTTTAGGGAAACCCACACACAGTTTCCTTCTCCAGTTACTTCATAGGGCAGTCAAGGTGGGGCAAGAAGCCACAAAGCCCTGTCTAACAAATTAAAGCAATATTTATATTATAGGCTTGGTCTTTCATAATGGAAGGGAGGCTGCTGACTAATGGTGCTCAAGTCAGACTTCCTGCCACCGGCTGGGTGTCCACGTATGGTGAATGCAGGTGAACGGCTTGGGCTTTGCACCCATCATCACTGGGCCCTGGTTGCCCAATAACAGGAAGATGACTGGTGAGTCTGTATAATTGCTTTACATCTGTGTTCAGTGAATGGCACCATCAACCCTCAAGTTACCCAAGCTAGAAACCTGGTTGTCATCCTGAACTCTTGCTCTGTCTCACAACACACAACCAATTCATTTTACCAAATCCTGAAGATTTCACTTCCTAACTACCCTTCAAATCCACCCCCTTTCTGTGTTAATGCCTCTGGCTACTGACTTAATTCATGTCCTCATCATTCATCATCAGAGCTGTTGAAATTAGAAACAACTGGCCTCCTTGTGTTTGGCCCCGGCACCTCTAATCCAATGTCTTCTGGCAGGGTGGTCTTTCTAAATTACTAACGTGATCAGGTTTCACAGCCCTCTCCACCAAGCTTAAAACATTTCAGTGACACCCCGTTGCTTTAGGCTGAAGTTCAAACACCTTAGCACGGCAGACCATCCCCTGCCTCCCCACAGGCCCTTCATTCCAGCTATATCCCTCTAATTTCAGTTTCCTGATCATATCACACTCTTTCCCCGTTCAGTGCTTTTCCGTGCCATTCTTTCAGCCCGAAATGGTTATCCTTCACTAGTTACCTCCCCTCCCACTGCTTCGGCATTCATCTATTCATGAACTGTTTACTGAGGCTTACTACGCGTCGGATACTAATTTAGGTGCTGAGCATCAGTGAATAATACAGACAAAACTTCCTGACCTACAGAATTTGTACTCTAGTGGTGGTGATGGTAGTGGCGGGAGGGGACAGACAAGGAGCAAAATAAATAAGTAAATTATATAACAGACTAGGAGGGGTAAGTGCTGCAGAGAAAAATTAAGCAGGGAAGAAGAATGTGGGCGGGGTGCCAGAGCAGGTGTGGAGGTTATTGCAATTTCAAATGGAATGGTCAGGGAAGGCCTCACTGAGAAGGGACATTTGAGCAAAGACTTAAGGAAGTGAAGGAGCCAGCCAGGTGAGTATTCGGGGGAAAAGTATTAAGGGAAAAGTGAAGAGCCAGGGCAAAGGTCCTGAGGCAGGGGCAGCCCTCAAACATGGGAGGAACTGGAAGGAGACCAGTGTGGTCTGGGGAGAGTGAGCAAGGGGGAGAGGAGTGAAGGTCAAAGTGAGAAAGGTAAGGGGAGACCTTGTAAACCATGGCAAAGTTTTATTCTAAGTGAGATGAGGAGCTTATTGGAGGGTCTGAACAGGGAAGTTACATATTAGAAGGATCCCTCTGGTTGCTGAGTTGAGAACAGGCTGTAGGCAGACAAGGGTGGAAGCAGGAGACCTGTTAGGAGATTGCTGCAGAAATCCAAGCAAGAACCGCTGGTGGCTTGGCCCAGGGTGGGGGCAGTGGAGGCCGTGAGACATGGTTGAATTCTGGATGTAGCTTAAAGGTAGGTCTGATGGAATTTGCCGATGGATTGGATGTGGGATATGAGAAAAAGAAAGGTGACAAGGATGTCATCAAAGGTTTTAGTCTGAGCAACTCTAAGGATGGAGTTGGCATTAACTGAGATAGGGCACACTTGGAGGAACAGGTTTGGGGGGAATATCAGGAGTTCTGATTTGGGTTTGAAAAGTCTGAGATCCTTTAAGTTTCAACTTGAGTGTTTTCTCCTGAAAGCCTTCTCAGTTCTCTCCCCTCACCTAGAATATGCACATTTCTAACTCTGTTTCTATTGCTCTCATAGCCCTTAGTGCACAAAGCAGCCCTTTTAACACAAATGTTTTCGATTAAGCATGTATTGACTCAGACTAAAAAACAAACCAATAAGTTCTGTTCTGGCAGTGAAGCAGTAATTGAAATGGAACTTGCCCTTCTGGCATAAACAACTAGAAAACTGGACAAAACCTATGAAACGACTGTATTCAGATATTGGGACAATAGGCGGCGAAGAATGTGCCCCCGGAGATAAGAGAAACAAATAAGGTGAGCCCTACGATGGCTCCAGCTTTCTGCCTGAAGGCAATTTTTAAACTGCTCTGCAGGGGTTAGGAACCCAGTTAAAACCCATGAGATCCTGCTGAATTAAAGAGACAAAACTGGCATTGCGTATATGGGGTGGAGGTGCAGGGGGGTGCCAAGGGAATTTGCGAGGCAGAGGATTAAAGAGGAAGACACTATATAAAGGAAGTGCTTCATAAACATCATATGACGTCACTGATATGCGGGATCTAAAAAAAATGATACAAATGAACTTATTTATAAAACAGAAACAGACTCACAGACAAAGAAAACAAACTTATGGTGACCGAAGGGGAAAGGTGAGGGGGGGGTAGGGGGGAGGGATAAATTGGGAATTTGGGATTGACATATACACACTACTACCTACTGTATAGCACAGGGAACTCTGCTCCGTATTCTGTAATAACCTAAATGAGAAAAGAATTTGAAAAAGAACAGACATATGTATATGTATAACTGAATCACTTTGCTGTACACCTGAAATTAACACAACATTATAAATCAACTACAGTCCAATATAAAATAAAAATTAAAAATTAAAAAAAAAAAAGAAAGTGCTTCAGAAATCCACATGAGGATTCCCTTGAGACTCTGTGTGAATGCTAACCTGAGCACATGTTGGATGAAACCCCCAAGGCCTAGCAAAGAGCAACTGATGGGAATCTATAAGCTTAACAATTCCCAAAGCTGACACAGGGCTGGGAGACCTGAGTTCTTACTGTGCAGAGTGGAGAGCACTTGTTGAACCGTTGGGGTACAGAGTAAGGACCTCAGAAGTGTCGTGTCTTAGTAGAAGAGCTAAACTGGCCTATAGTAAAGGCCTCAAAATGAGGCTGTAATAATTCTAAAAGGTCAGCCTGATTTGCAAGTAACTCAACTGCCCAACAAAACAGACTTTAACTCTCTTTAAAGGAAGACAAGAAAAATCCCATCGCTCAACAACATTTACAATGTCAGGAATTTAAAATAACAAAACCATGAAATATTTATGAATATATCCTATGTGTGTTGGAACTGGCTCGCACGACAGGTGATTCTGTCATCTCTTCTGAACTCTACATTGGGTGACACCACGTTGAGAGCTTGAAGCTGGACATGGTGTGAGTATTTACACCACAAAAATTGGCAAACAGAACAAATTAGGACTTTATGACCTCCCACCTTGCCCCAAGATTTGGCTCACCAGCACATGGCTGTATAAACTTAACAAAATACGGGATGACCTCTAAGGCAAAACACTGCTGAGGGAAGTTAAAGGAGACCTAAATAAACAAAAAGATATCATTTGTTCTTGGATTAGAAGACTCAACATTAACACGTCAATTTGTCTAAATTACAGAGTCAATGGAATCCTAGTTAAAATCCCAACAGACAGGCTGATACTAAAATTTATGAGGAAAGGCAAAGTCTTAGAATTAACCAAAAGTTGAACAAGACATAAGTTGGAAGACTTATATTCCATGATTGTAATATTTACTATAAAGTTAAACTCATTAAGACAGTGTGGTATTGGTATATGATAAGATATACAGATCAATGAAACAGAATAGAGACTAGAAATTCACCTAGATATATATAGCTAATTGATTTCTTGGAGTTAGACATTCTATGACTACTTTACTGAGACTTCATAATGGTTGTTTTGGGCATTTGTTAATACTTTTGGGAAAAAAACTCTAAGCAAAAGTTATCATGAATATGTTTCATGGCATAGAGATTTGGACTTTAGTCACCCATTTGTCCTGTGCTGGAATAGACTCAGAACTGTTTTCTAAAGTGATTTATAAGTCCTTATCCCTAGTATATAACATGATGCCTGTCACATAGTAAGTGCTTAATAAATACTTATTGAGCTTAGTTCCTGAATGGTGGAAGGAGACCAGAGGAAACCAAATCTCTCCTCCAACTGGTGGGGAAGATATATTGTACTCAGTTTCTTGTGACCTCTTCAACACATCAAGCAGTTGTCAATAAATATATATGTTATAATCCAAAAAAAAAAACCAAAACTGTTTTCTAAAGTAAAATGTGCTTTACCTATGAACAGTCCTTTGGCCCTTCTTTGTACATTAGGCTTTTATTCAGTCAAGTGACCTACCTCTAATTAAAGTATTTTTTTTTTTTTTTTTTTGGCTGTGCCATGTGGCATGTAGAACTTCCCTGCCCAGGGATCGAACCCATGCACCCTGCACTGGAGGCGCAGAGTCCTAACCACTGGACCACCAGGGAGGTCCATAATTAAAGTATGCTCTTAATCAGCAACATAAGATGACTCTCATTCATTCAGACAATATTTATTGAACAACTACTATATGCCAGGCTATTCAGATATGATTTGGGAGTATAACCTCCAAGACTACGTATCAAAAGTTTGGTTGCAAGAATAGTATCTATGAGGGATAGTCGGAAAAATACATAGTCAATTCATTTCCCTACTTAATCTAAAATCATTCTTTCATTTAAGCTAGACTTTCAAATTGATATAGGCCTTTGCCCTTTCACAGAGACCCATGCACTAGCATTGTGCTCTATGGCCTAAAGCAAGTAGTGTTATAAAGCATAATCATAGGTTAGTTAGGGTCATTGGATTCCATGGAGCATAGACCCACTGAAATTTCCTCAAAACCGTATTAAAATAATATGGCTCTTTGGCTGACCCTGAGTTATTATGAGGTCAGGCTGTGGGCTAAAGTTCCCATCTTTATTTTCTTGGGCATGATGGCAATAAATCCTGAATACCTGAGTTTATCCGCGTGAACATTTGTTATCTGCAACTCAGAAAACCTATATAAACACATGTAGTTTTATAATAAAAATATTCCACAAAGTAAGCACCTACTATTCTGCCTGGATTAGATATTGTCATCAGCTCTGGGTCCCAGGATCTCTTCTTCCTAATAATCTCATCCAGTTCTAGGGCCCAACCATTTCTCCTTAGCTCTGAAATCCAACTCATATCAAACTACATGCTTGATATCTCCACTTGGTTACCTAATGGGCATATTAAAATGTAATGTGATCTGAAATGGAACTCTTGGTTCCCCTCGCTTAATTCACTCCTCAGGCCTTCTTATCTCTGTAAGTGACATCAGCATCCAATTCTTCCCCAAAGCCAGGTGTGTTCTTCATCCTCACATTCCCGCACACGCCACATCTGATTGACAGGTGAGTCCTGTCAGTTCTTCACCTCCCATCTGCCACTTCTCTCCATCTTCAACACTCTACTTCCACCCACCACCATGTTTCATTTGAGCCGCTGCTAGAGCTTCTTCACTGGTCTTCTTGATTCAGGGGCAGAAGCCCCTGCCCTTCTCTACTCTGCTTTCTACACAGAGAGATGTTCTCAAAGGAGAAATCTCATCATACTAACTCCCACTTAAAACCAACCAGTGACTTCCCACTGCTCTTCAAATAAAACCCATTTTCCTACCCTTTCTCTGTGTTGCAGCCAGAGAAATCTTTCCACCACAGACGGATCGTGTCTCTTTACCCCTCTCCCATGAGCGGAATACCCTCCAATGCTTCTTTTGCTTTAGGATGAAAACCATATTCCCTAAAAAGCCGAGTCAGCCCCCTCTGGCCCTCTCCTTTCCTGCAGCCGCAGTGCCACCAGACTTTGGTTTCTCTGCTCCAATCTCAGCGGCCCTGTTTTCATCCCAGATCCCCTTCTGCCGTAGGGCCTTTGTGTGAGAAGGCTCTGCTCGTCCCACTTTACACTTTTACTCAACTTCACTTCCTCAGGGAAGACTTCCCCACCTCCTGACTGGGTTGGATCCTCTCACACAGACTTTCCTTCACAAGGTTTGTCTTGATCGCTACCCTACAAGCTACATGCGTGATTACTGGGTAAATACCTGTCTCTCCTGCGGGAGGGCCCAGCTTCTCTCTCCTGCCTGCCCTTCATCACTATCACTTGTCTGCCCAGGAAGCAGAAGGCAAGACACCTTAGACTCTAGGGCTTGGAGTGAGAGGGGAGAGAGATGAGGATGAAAGCAGGGCTGGGGAAGCAGAGCCTGAGTCAGGCTCATGATTTATTGAGGGGCTGTTTTCAGGAAAAACCTGTAAGGGAGAGAGAGAGGCAGAATAGGTAAGGGGAGGGCAATCTTCAAGCAGGTAAGTTCTAAGTCAGCCGAAGGCTGTGGTCTCAGGCAAAGGCTAACAGAGGGGGACTCTGGAACATAACCTGCCCTGAGGCACGGGGGCAGCTTTTGTACCCCCATATCAGTCAGTCAGTGGAGCTGCCCCCTCCTCTTGGTGAAAAGGGTTCATAACTTCCCAGCAGGCAGCTCTTGCCAGCCAAGGGCGTTTCTTCTGAGAAGCGGAGGAAAAGGAGCAGCTGTGACATGTTAGCCGCCAGCACTCAGTGGTTGGCATGGGGATCTGGGCAGAGGCATCACCGCATCCACTAGAGTGGCAGTTCAGATTTCTTCTTCATAAAATGTGTATGGAAGAATTCAGATGACAAAAGAAAAGTTAAGGAGTAAGTGGAGGTAGAGGGGAGTTCTACTGGAAATCTTTTCTTTCTGTCTCTTATGTTTTGTTTTTTAGACTCAGCCTATCAGAAGCACTGCCCTAGAGTCAGACTTGAGAGTTAATGAAACAAAGAAGGGATCCTTCCTAGTTGTGACAAGATTACAGTCACGATCACCCCCAGTGTCACAGGTGTCAGGATGGTGGCCGTGGTGTCCACTGTCCAGTGTGGGCAGTGTCAGCGGTGCAAGCAGCAGTGGACTGGGGCTTTCTGTTCCTGTCTTCTCCAGGTCTGACTTTCCAGTCCCAGCGCCTCTCTGAGCTACCCAGTATCTTTTCAGGGTATTTGCCACTCTAACCTGCTAGAATTGGTTTCTGCTGCTTACAACCAAGATCCCTGAAGCACACCTTCTCAGGGCCGTGCTGCACAGCCCTCAACTCCCCCATCCTCATGACTACGGAGAGGATGGGCCTGATGCCAGCGGCCTGGCCCCTGACTCCTGTCACCAGGCCATGGCCACAGGGTGGGGGGCGTTTCACAGCCTGCTGGAGCTCTGAGGGCAGGTAGGGGGCAAGGGAAGGGTAGGGCTCTGCCTTTGGATCAGAGCATTTATGGACTCAGAACATGAGGAGACTTTGTGGAGCAAAGACGTTGTCTTGGTCGGACAGAGCAGGCTTCCAACACTACCCAGGGCCACCTGGGTGGAGACGGGCACTGCCAACACATACCCTCTGAAGAGGGGGTGCGACTCCTAAGCCCTTCCCCATCCAGCTGCTCCGGACAAGCATGTCAAGAGCTTAGTGTCATCACCCGTGGCCCCAGCTCCCTATAAAGCAGGAGCCATCTCCCGGAGGACTCAGACTTTCACTCCACTTCAGAATTCTGTCCCCAGCACTGCCAAGTACCCACCACCTCTGCCATAGTCCCAGTTTATCTTGACCCGGCCCAGACTCTCACTGCTGAGAGTGAATGATTTCTCCAGCAGAGGGCGGGGCCACCCCGTGCCTATCTTTCTCCAAATCTGGCAGGAGTAGGGGGTAGATATCCTTTTTAGAAAGGGACGTTTGTCTCAGTTGTCTGCTTCATGACATCCCACCTTGTGGCACCACTTCTGGCATTTGTGCTTGGGGTCATCTGAGGATCATTGCACATTCCCCAGTCCCAAATGTCCCTGGAATATGTGATCTCTGGGCTTCATCTCCAACCTTCTGTGCTTATATACCCTTGGCTGGCTCATGCCTAATGGTAAGAGATACTGTCAGCAAGATAGTGCACTTAATTCTCCGGCTATCCTCATCGACTAGTGTCAACCTGTTTATCCTCCAAGGACTCTGATGGCCAACATTTCAGGCACTCCCAGCCACCTCCTCTTTTGGCAGCTCCCATCCAAGCCTTTGCACTATTGCCCACCATCTGTAGTCGGCCAAATGGAAGTTATGAACCAGATGATAATGCGTCACAGTTCCTTGGTGGTAAGCAACAAAAACCAGCTTCAGCAAGTCAGACAAAAGGAGATGTTTGTTGAAACACTCTCGGGTAGCTCACAGAGTAGACAGGAGGCTGGACGCCCAGTCTTGAAACGGGACAGGAACCAAAGGAAACCGGTCAACTGCTTTACCTGAGAGTTACCGAGGCGATAGGTGTGCTCCAAGTGTTCATGATGCCTGGCTCGGTTCAAGAGTCACAGTCTCATGGGAATTCCCTGGCGGTCGAGCGGTTAGGACTCCGAGCTCTCACTGCCGAGGGCCTGGGTTCGATCCCTGGTTGGGGAACTGGGATCCCGCAAGCCGTGCAGGACAGCCCCCCCACCCCCCCCACCCCCCCGCCCAAAAAAAGTTACAGTTTCAGGAGAGAGTCTGAGCAACCTGGACCGCATCACGTGCCCACCCTTCGGCTGTGCGGGAAAGTCCCTTGATTTACTTTCCCACCGAGAGTGCACACAGGAGAGAGGCTTAACTCCACACACACAAACTGGAGTGATATTTCCAATAACGGGGAAGTGAACGCTGGGCAATTAAAAAAACAAATGGCTGCTACACGTACCTCTGTTGCTGTATGTTCTACCAGCCACGTGACTAATCAACCCACCTCACCACTGCGGAAACCACACGGGGGAAACTCTCCCCGCCTCCTCCACCCAGCCTGCTTCATAATCAGATGGCTTCCGCCTCAGCGACTTTCACATCGGGCTCCGCGGACCTGAGTGCACGACAGGCTGCCCAGAAGGGCCTCCAGGGTGCCCTGTGGGCGCCGAGGGCAGTGTAACTTCCTGGAGGACAAGAACGCAGTAAAGGTTACCGAATGAATGAATTCAACCAGCCTGAGCCCCAGGTAATGACACCCAGGTGGGTGGCGATGACTCTCCTCATAGTGTATACACAGCATCATTCTCTCTGACACCTGGAGAAAGCGCGTGGGGACTTCACATACCTTGGAGGTCATCAGTCCAGTGGCCTTCTGACTTTAATGGTCTCTTGCTACTCCCTTTCCCTGCTCTCTGCTCCATTCACAGCCACCCTCTGTCATTAGCCTTCCCACCCCGCCACCAATGATCCACCTTAAGGACCATCCACCCAGGACAGAGCAATGCTGAGCCTTCCAGAAAGGCTCAGAGGGAGGTGCCACCGTGGTTAGAGCATCCTACCAGGTGGCAGGGGAAATCCCGGCCCTGTTCTACTCCTGTGGTGGGGAGTATATGTCTGTATTCACTGAGCAAACCGAAATGTTCCCTTCTTCAATGTAAGAAGTCCACAGGCCCATTCAAATTCATTCCACAAATAGTTATTCAGCATTTACTACATGCCAGGTACCATGCTAGGCGCTGGTGACACAATGTTGAGTTTTAGGCTTGTGGGGAAGGAGACACTAATCAACTGAATGTGCGCATAGGTATTAAACTGTGATGTTTGCCCTGAGGAAAAAGCACACAATGTTTAGATTAGATTGCAGAGGGACCTGTTACCTGAAGAAGTGATGTCTGAGCTGCCATCTGAAGGGTGAATGGAATTAGGTAGATAGAGGGGGTTCATAAGGAAGACGGTGCTTGGCAGAAGGGACGGAGAAGCACAGTCCTGAAGGCAAGAGCGAGCTTGTCTAGTCTGGAGAACTGAAGGAAGATCTGTGTGCGGATGTGAGAGAGTCAGGAGGAGCGGGCATCAGATGAAGCAGCTGCAAGGCCACGCGGGGCCCTGGGTTGCAGTAGGGAGCTTGGTCTTTCTCCATTTAAGCAACCTGCTTAAATGGTTTAAGCAGGCTGCTATGGTTTGAGGGAAGTGCATTGATGGAAAGAAGGAGAATATTTAGGGAGGAAGCTAGGCAAAAGGGTGGTTTGACTCAGGAGAGAAGGAAGCAGAAGTGGAGAGAAGTGGATGGCATTTTGGCCGTGGAATCACGAGGACTTGATCGTGGATTGGAGGTAGAGAGGGTTCCCAGGATTCTGGCTTGCACACTTCTCTCTACAGCATTTACAACAAATTACCTAAACTGTATCTTTATCAAAGTCAGGGACCCTGTCTTATGCCTCCCACATCTGGATGCACAAAAAATACTTGGAGAATGAGTCAGCATCTCTCTTCCTCGACCGGCAGTTCTGCAGTTTGTAAGTCTCCCGGAAGGTGGCAGCACACGAAAACTAGCCGGTCACTGTTTCCGTGGCCTGAGCGTCGTTTCCTGCAGCCCGCGGATTTTGACTCCTTTTGGGAGTTTCCCACATTCCCAATTCCCAGAAAAGAGAGCTTTCCCCAGCCTTTCTGAGCTGCCTCAGTGGAGGGTGTGACTTAGCCGGGGAGCTTTTCATGTGGGGACCAAGGCCTGAATTTGCTCAGTGATTCTGTGGCCAGAGCCTCTTTATTTTCGGCTGCGGTGGTTTTGCACAGGCTTCTCTTGTCACCATCCCCGCCTATCACAGAGCACTCAGGCCAGGCTGATAGGGCCAAGGGGACCTTTCTTCTCCTTCCTGTTGCTCCAGGCTGGGCATCAAACCCCTAAGCAAGCCTAAGCAAGCCCTTCTCAGTTATGTCCGGGGGAGGCGGGAAAAGCCCAGGCAGGGACCGTCTCACCCAGAGTCAGGTGGGTTTGATCCAGGAAGGGAGGCTAGAACGCGCGCGGCCAGAGGGGATGAGCAGTTCTGAAAGGCCAGTGGGAACAGGTTCAAATTACCCCAATGACGTAAAAGGACTGATTGATCAAGTAAACATAACTCTCTGGGTTAGGAATGAGAAAGACAGGGGTTGAGTGGCAGGGGAGGAAGGGTGTGAAAAGTATAAAGAACAAAGACCCAGTGAGGGACACAGTAAGTTGAAGGTCAATTTAGGGGGGCACATTGCCAGGAGGAACACAAGTCAGAATCCAAAACCATCTCGCCCTGGGCCGGGGCTGGTTCCTGTGCAGTAAAGGGTAAAGGTCTGCAGCCACATGCAACAGCACATTCAGGACTTCGTCTCCCACTGCTCAGGTCCTTAGGCAGACAGACAGACAGAACAAGGTGTGAATGAAGGCTTTTACTCTGCAGGGTAAGTTGCTGGCATGCATCGCCGCCCCATTAGCACTCCCCTCTGCCAGATGCTCACCAGCCGACCCCTTTCAACCCCTTCTCTTCTGTGCCCACACCTTCTGCTTCTACTCCTTACCCTTCTTTTTTTTAGACTTGTGAATGTAACCCTACTGCTGATTTTGACTTTCAGTTTATTTATTTATTTTTATTTATTTATTTTCGGCTGCATTGGGTCTTTGTTGCTGCTCCCGGGCTTTCTCTAGTTGTGGCGAGTGGGGGCTGCTCTTTGTTGCGGTGCACAGGCTTCTCATTGCGGTGCCTTCTCTTGTTGTGGAGCACGGGCTCTAGGCACACGGTCTTCAGTAGTTGTGGCACATGGGCTCAGTAGTTGTGGCTGGCAGTCTCTAGAGCACAGGCTCAGTAGTTGTGGCGCACAGGCTTAGTTGCTCCGCGGCATGTGGGATCTTCCTGGACCAGGGCTCGAACCCGTGTCCCCTGCATTGGCAGGTGGATTCTTAACCAGTGCGCCACCAGGGAAGTCCCACCTTACCCTGCTGACTTCGTGATCTTTAGAGGGTAGAAAGAACTAGGGAATTCAATTTCGGGAAGCTTAGTCTCTCCTGACCTCATGCATATCTCCTTCATCCTCTGACTCATTTCCTGAAGTGTCATATTTCCTTTCATAGCTTTATTAATATTATTATATTTTAGTGTATATTATATATTTTATTATTATTATCAATATTTTTTATCTTAATGCTTTAGTGGTTGAGTTTAACAAATATGGGATGAGGAGCTACTTGGTAAATGGCCCAACCATCACTTAATTCAAACATACATACTCTGGGAGGACAACGCATTTATCTGTCATCTGTCATTTGCTCTTTAATTTTGAATATTGGTGCTCATGAGTCGCCCCTAACTCACCTTATATAATAGTTCCATACTTTGGTACCATGCCCAGGATTGCCCGATAGATTCTCCTCTGAGTCTACTGGTAAAAGTGCCCCAGGCTTGTCTCTGGTCATTCATATGTCATGTGCTCCAACCACGTTGAATAGTCTGCTGTTCTCCGGTGCCTCATTCTATACCACATACCTGCATCTTTGCTTGTTGCCTCCACTGCCTGAGATATTCCTTGACCTGTTTTCATCTGGCCAATTCTTAGCCATTAATTAGGACTCAGGTTAGTTGTCATCTCCTCCAGGAAGCCTCCCTTGACCACTCAGACAGGCAGGCACTTAGTATGTCCGAAGCTCTGTACTAGATCCTCAAGATCCAAAGATAAATAAATCAGAGTCCAGAACCTAAAAGTGCTCACAGTCTAGGAGAGAGGGCAGTGTGGTGAGTGCTATGGGAAACATGGAAGGAGCACCCAGCCCAGGGAGGGTGGGAGGTTCCCGGAGAATGTAACATTTCAACAGAGTCAGGCAAGAGAGGAAGCTGGAGAGGGGAAGGATGTTCCAGATCAAGAATTCCTGGTGAGAGGCATTGTAACTGTAACACATTTGGGCAATGGCTAGTCATTCAAAATGAGCTCAGAAGACAAAGCCAGGAAGAGACAAGAAATTAGGCTTGAATCAGAGCATCATATGACCAGATCATAAGGGGCCACACTACAGAATATGTCATTCTAAGGACTTTGGGCTTTATCGTGAAGACATTGTGGAACCCTGGAGGATTTGAAACAGAAGAAGATGGGCTCAAATCTGCACTTTAAAGAGATAACTGGCTGGAGTGAGAAGAATAAATCAGAGGGAACAAGGCAGGAGGCAGGGACTCTTCGTGGGCATTCAGATGTGAGATGAACTGAGATGGTAGTGTTGGGTCCAGGTGGGGAGAAGTGGGAAGATTCAGGAGATACCAGGGAGCTAGAATTGCTGAAACTGACAAGAAAGCCATCCAGGTCTCCAGCTTTGGCACTTGGAGGGATGGTGATGGGGTTTGCCAAGGTAGGGAACACCACGGGGCATCAGGTTTGGGGGAAAAGATTTGTTTGGGGGCAAACTGAGTTCAAGATTCTCTAAGATATTCAGACTGAGATGTCCAGTAGGCCGCTGGCTGTATAAGTCTAGAGTTGATAAAAGTCATTTGAATCTCACACCCGTTAAGATGGCTAATATCAAAACACCAGAAAATAACAAGTGTTGGTGAGGATGTAGAGAAATTGGGACCCTTATGCACTGTTGGTGGAAATGTAAAATGGTGCAGTTACTGTGGAAAACAGTATAGCAGTTCCTCAAAAAATTAAAAATAGAACTAGCATACGATCCAGTGATTCCACTTCTGGATATATATATCCCAAAGAATTGAAAGCAGGGTCTCAAAGAGATGTTTGTACCCCCATGTTCACAGCAGCATTATTCACAATAGCCAAGAGGTAGAAGCAACTCAAGTGTTCACTGATGGATGAATGGATGAACACAATGTAGTATATACATACAATGGAACATTATTCGGCTTTAAAAAGGGAGGAAATTCAGACACATGGTATATCATGGATAGACCTTGAGGATGTTTTGCAAGGTGAAATAAGGCAGTCACAAAAGGACAGATACTGTATGATTACACTGACATGGGTACCTAGAGTATTCAAACTCATAGAGACAGATAGTAGAATGGTGGCTGTCAGTAGTTGGGGGAGTGAGGAATGGGAAGTTATTGTTTAATGACTGCCTCCTTTGAGTTTTGCAAGATGAGACAGAGTTCTGGAGATGGGCAATGGTGATGGTTGTACAACAATGTGAAAGTACTTAATGCCACTGAGCCGTACACTTAAAAATGGTTATGATAAAAAAGAATCCCAAAAATGGTTATGATGGTACGTTTATGTTATTTGTATTTTACCACAATTTTTTTTTTTTTCCTAGAATGAGACTTTTATTTATTTATTTATTTATTTTTGGCTGTGTTGGGTCTTCGTTTCTGTGCGAGGGCTTTCTCTAGTTGCGGCAAGTGGGGGCCACTCTTCATCGCGGTGCGCGGGCCTCTCACTATCGCGGCCTCTCTTGTTGCGGAGCACAGGCTCCAGACGCGCAGGCTCAGTAGTTGTGGCTCACGGGCCCAGTTGCTCCGCGGCATGTGGGATCTTCCCAGACGAGGGCTCGAACCCGTGTCCCCTGCATTGGCAAGCAGATTCTCAACCACTGCGCCACCAGGGAAGCCCACCACAATTTTTTAAAAAGCCATTTGAGCCGCAGACAACAATTTGGGAATCTTTAGACTGTATAGATGGCAACTGAAGCCGTGATCTCACCTAGAGTAGGATAGAGAGGGAAACTATCAGTTGCAGGATTGGCGGAGAAAAAAGAAGACACCAAGGGCCTGAGAAATAGCAGCCAGAAGCATCGGAGGGAAAATAGGAGGATACATGCGGTAGGACGAGAGCAGGTCTCAGGGGCAGAAGCTGTAGAGACACCAAGAACGAGAAAGACTAAAAAGAACCCTGTATTTAGCAACAAAGAGAGCGTTTATGACCTAGGTGAAGGCAGCTTCAGGGGAGAAGTGGTAGAATCCAGATTATGGTGCGATGGGGTGTATGTAGGCTGAGGAAGTAGAGAAGAGGGCTGCATCCTGGAAGCTTGGCTGCAAAAGGAGGGGGAGAGGAGCTGGTAGTGGAGACAGATCCGGGGCTGTCAGAAGTTGATGACAAGATCATTGGCTTTGCAACTTGCTCCAATTTCATGCTCACTCAGCATCCTTCTGCACATATCCGGATTCCAGGACCCACACGAACATCTGGCCCACTAGGCAGAGTCACTCTGACTTGAGAAATTGTCATTCTACTTGCTACGTCTTCTCAAGAATCTGGTTAGCTGAAGGAAGCTAACTGGACGCCAAACAGCTCTGACAAGATCAAGTGTTCGGAAGTGCACAGCCCAGGATATTGGACTGCTTGAAGGCCCCCATGAGCCCCTACTGCATTTCCCCTCTCTGTCTCTCTGAAGTTGCCCTCTCTGTCTGAAATGCCATCCCTCTGACACACACAACTTGGTTTTATTCCCATGCATCCTCCTTCGAGACTCAGCTTAGGCTTTGCTCCAGAAAGCCTTCCCAGACCCCTCCCTCCTGCCCCAGGCTGGGTGACAGTCCCCTCCTCAGTGCACACTCCACAGGGATCCTGTGCCCGGGAAGGAGTACTTGTCATATTGTCTGGTGGTTATTTGCTTGTTTCCCCCAGTGAGCTGTGAACAACCAGAGAGCTTCTTGTTTTTGTAGCCCCTGTTCCCAGCACATTGTAGGTGCTCGATAAATGTTTACAGAATTGATGAATGAATGGCAAAGAAAGATTAGGTTGAAATTGCCTGGTGAATAACAGGACAGGAAATTCATGCGTAGAAGGCATTTTTGTTTGGCACACACCAGGTATGATGGGTATGTGAAAAGATCTGGACTCTATCCTTTAAGAGCATAGGCATGGGGAGCTCTTTTATCGTATCTTTCCTGTTTGAAAGAGGAATGGTAGTTATATTTGGCCTCTGTGTTCTCAAAATTATTTGTTCATACTTGAGGCTGGCACATCGTGCACAATAAATCTTTGTTGAATAGATCAATGAGCCTTTATTACGGAACTTATAATATGATTTCCTAGTTTTTATTTATGTGTGATTTTCTCCTCTAGATTGTGAGCTCCTGGAAGTCAGGGACTGTGTCTCACTCCTGTTAACAGAATCTAGCACAGAGCTTTGCCCATAGTAAGTATCAAAAATGTTTATTGGCTGAAAGAATAAATTTCTGAGATGAGAGCGAGAAGTGCGCGTGCACGCACGCACGCACACGCGCGCGCACACACACACACACACACACACATACACACAGTACGCTCTTTTTTTTTTTCCTCCCCAGTATTATTTTTTCCATAGGAAACCAGGTGAAAAATTCATTTCTTGTTATTGGTTTTTAATGAGACTGAATGCTTCTGCAGGCTTCCTTGGCAGTTTGCTCTGGCAGCAGCCGACACGCTTCCATTGCATTGATAGAGGTTCTGAAGGCTCCGGGAAGAAGCACAACCGGCGTGTGTGTGGAAGTCGGGAGAGGGCAGGGGGGTGCACCTGGTCCTCACGAAGCCTGTGACTGTGACGGCACCTAGCATTTCTCGGGGGGTTGGGGCCGGGAGGGGGACCCAGTGATAGAGACGGGGACATGCTGTCACCATGCAGCTGTGCACCTGGACAGGGGATGCAGGAAGGTTAGCTGAGGCTGCCCAGCTGAGCTGCATGCTTAACATTATTAAATTCTCTAATGAGTATATTCGGTTTACCAATAGGTACACAAAAGGGGGGTACCCAGTGGGTTTCTAGCCTAAGTTTCCCCTCCTCTGGCCCTCTTGTACAGCCAAAAGAACTCCCCTGCCCCCCTCCATCGTTGTCTTGCCTGTAAGAGAAGTGGGTTTGTCCAAGCAAGGATGAGATTCACAGGCGGGGTTAAGGGAGGAGGATGAGTATTTTAATATATCTTTTCCCTTTACTGACGGAATGAGGTTATCAAAGAACAAAAGCAGGGACTTCCCTGGTGGTGCAGTGGTTAAGAATCCGCCTGCCAATACAGAGGACACGGGTTCAAGCCCTGGTCCAGGAAGATCCCACACGCCTGAGATCAAGAAGATCTCCACTTCTTAGTGGAGAAACTAAGCCCATGCACCACAGCTACTGAGATTGTGCTCTAGAGCCCGCGAGCCACAACTACTGAGGCCTCGTGTCTAGAGCCCGTGCTCTGCAACAAGAGAAGCCACCGCAATGAGAAGCCCGCGCGCTGCAGCAAAGAGTAGCCCCTGCTCGCCGCAACTAGAGAAAGCCCGCGGGCAGCAGCGAAGACCCAAACGACACAGCCTAAAATAAATAAAAAAATAAATTTATTTATTTAAAAAAGAACAAAAGCAGGTCCTCAGTGCCACAGGTGATTTCATTTTGGAGGTTCTAAATGTGCCATGGGGGCTGCTCTGGCGGCTGTGAAACTGGCTGGATCAGAGCAAAGATGACAGCCCCTCCTGCCTGCTCCTGGGCCAGCTCAGCGCCATGTGGCTTTGTCCTCTTTGGAGACGAACTCTGCAGTCTAGATACATCCATTCTGTCCCCACCCTGGAACAAGCACTACAGGCTCATGAACCTTACTTACTTCAGCACTCGTTCTTACTGCCTACTGCCTTTGACAGGTGACACCAAGCAGCAGTCCAGGGTCAGCCCGGGAGGGAAATGCCCTTGGTGATGAATCTCTCTTCTAGGGCTTCCGGGTTTGGCTCCAGCTGTAGAAGCAGAGATGGGAAAGCCTTACACTTTAATGATCTATAGCCTGGTTTCTCTTGGACTAGCCTGATTTCTTTCCTGCTCTCTTCAGGCGGTGGTTGTCCAAATCATGTTCTGTTTATTCCCAAGGAAAAGAGCTGGCTTCCTCTTCAGCTCTTTTTCTCCTCTACATTACTTGTAAATTCCAACTCTCCAGCCTCCAGCTAGGCAAATTTACAAGTTATTATTAGTAGCTATGTGGAAACCTCATAGTCAAAATGTTTTCTGATAAAAGAATGGGGATGTTCTTTGTTAAAAAGTATTTCAGAAATACTTCGCCCCTTTCTTCCTGTTCTAACTCTCTCCTCTGTACCCACACCCTCTCCCAGCTCATGGCCACATGCAGTCATTTTACAGCTTCAAAACACTGCCTTCTCACGTGACACAAAACAGTATGGGTTTTAGTTAAAGTATTATTTAGACTTTTATGTAACGTTTATATTTATCAGAGAAAAAGAAAACCCCTGAAATCAATTGCTTTGCGCCCTCTTGCATGAGGTTCTGTCGGTGGCTGAGTTGCTATCTCAGTTCCTGAGCTGCCAGCAAGGCCACACCGTTTCCTTTGAGCACAACGAGATCTCAGTGTTACAGGCCGGTGTTTCTCCCACCTAACAACCATGGCTTGCCAACCATTCTTGCTGGACCTGGAAGTGAACCACTGATCCCAAAGATTAAAAAACAAAATAAGGAGATGTAGTGTCCCTGGGGACCTCTCTGCTTGACTCTACCGTGAATTACTAGCCCTGTCCTGTGCTCTGTTCCGGTTCCCAGGGAGAGGAGGTGGGCAGACCCACTAAAGCCGCCGAGGGCAGGGGAGTCTGGACCAAGATGACATGGTGCTTGACACTTGAAGGAGCTGAGGGTGCAGGATGAAACTGCTGATTCCAGAGCTACGGGTTTTAGCTAACTTGGTCGCACCCTCGTTTGCCATCGGTTAACCAACAGACTTCATCCCTGTGTGTTCCTGCAGTGTCTTCATTTATACTCGTGGCTCTCCAGCTTATGTGGGCATCAGAATCAACAAGTTCCACAAGAGAACTTGTTAAACCACAGATTTCTGGACCCTATTCCCAGGATTTCTGATTCAGTAGGATTGGTGTGGAGCCCAAGAATTTGCATTTCTAAGCAGTTCTGGGGCAATGCTGCTTTTTGGGGACAACACTTAGAGAACCATTGATTTAGACTGGTGGTTTTCTCTCTGTGCTGGGGTGAAATCAAGGTCAGGAGAAGAAGAGATGTGGTGGTTTTGCACAGCTCAGTGCTTCTGGGTGTGTTTATAACAGCAGCACACCGTTTCTACTGTTCTGTGCTCCAAACGTCGGGGAGGGATGCTGTTTGGGAAGGCACACATCAGTGTGGCTCTCAGCCAGGAAGGATTTTCTCTGGTCTTATGCTGACCCCTGCCCACTTCCCGGACTGGAAGTCAACTTGCAGTTTGCGTTTTTAGGTTGCTGTAAATTTATTAATGATGTTTCTCAAAATTCCACACCATAAGGGGTATTTGAAGCCATGTTCCAGGGTATCCTAATTCTACCTACCCCTCCTGCTTGCTGTTCCCATGGCATTTCAACCCTCACAAGCTGGCCGAGTATCTGGTTGTTATCTGTCTAGGCCACCCACGGAGGATGCTGGGCTGGGGTTTCTGCAACCAGCATTGATGCGCTGTGGACCAGCTAGCTGCATCCCAGGAGTTCTTGAGGTTCTGTCTGTCTTCTGATGTGATTTCGAGTTGAGTTATTGGTGGCACTAATGGAACAGCTCAGGAAGTGGAAAAATCCCTGATATGTGTGTGCTGTGTGTTTGGAGAAGGGGGGGGGGGGGGAAGGCGGGGAAGGGGGGAGGGGCAGTCTTTGTTTTCATGGTTCAGTAAATTTCCCCAAACAATCTCCACTTCCAACATTTAGCACTGAAGGAAAATCCCCAAATAGATTTAAAAAATCTAAAATCTTGACCAGCAAGAGCAGAGGGCAAAGGGTTGATAATATATTACTGTTTTCTTTATAGCAATTAAAACTTGATCTTTGCTGCGGGGCTTTATTTTTAGAGCAGTGGATAGTCTCTGCATACGACTGTGGTTTAATTTTTTATCCTCCTCTGTGTAAGACAGTAATTCATTATGCACATACTGTATTGTACAAGTCCTTCTGTTATTACTAAATTTTCATATATAGGAAAGTTTAACCAACATCTATCCTAGAATTATAGTTCTCTCTTACCTTGCACACTTTGGGAGTGTTTTAGAAATCTTGCTGTTCTCCCTGATGCTGACACAATCTCTTCTCAGGTAGGCAAATTAGAGACTTCATTACCTTCTCCTTAGCAGGAATCTTAGATCTGGAGCCATGTTTTATGAACTATGTCATTTGGTGACTTATCTGGAGAGACAGAGAGATACATTATAACTATTTGCCAGTGGTCCTTGGACTAGGTTACGTTTATGTTTTAATGCACCTCACCATTAGATGGTAGTATAGTAATAGGCATAATAATTTGGGGGCAGAGGGATAGTCTCTTCACCTGTTTAAACACGCTTGGTCTGGCTTGGTGTAGTAGAACTATCAGGTCCTTGTCAGCCCAACAGGGTAGATTTGGGCCTGGGACCTCTGTCCTAAGTAAGAATCAATGGAAAGTCAGACTGGTAACAGAACTTACTTTTGGTTGCAGGAAGCCCTGTTACCTTCAGATCAGAGATAATTATCATTGAAGCCTAAGAATGCTTGGATGGGGCTGGAGGTGTTGTTCTGAGACTCCTTAGCACAGCTTCTGGCTTCACTACTTTTCTAAATGTGGATGTTAAAATATATAACTTATCATTACTCTCTGATAGAGCTGTCATTTATCCACCATCGAATCAAATGCATTTCTTTACATTAGAATGTAATTTCCACTTCCTCATGTCTATATGCTCCTAAGTTGATATTTTCAAAAGGAGCAAGGCTAGTGTTTGGCAACTTTTCTCCCCCGTAACTTGTGACCTGTGGCAGAAAGAAATGGCTCTTCTCAGGTTCTGTCCCTCCTCGGTTTCCAGAGTCCGCTGCCCTTTGACACTGGTGTCCTCCGATCTTCCGCAGTGAGTCATAACGTGTCAGTAGCCGGGATTCTGTGCCCAAGAGGACAAAAGAAAACCAGGTCAAGGGGACTTGCATGGAAATTTAAACATTTTTAAGAATGGCGAGTTAGGCTTAATTTCTAACATAATTGAAAGACTCTCTAATGGTATTAGAATGTTAATGGGGCTATCCATGGCTGGTAGAGAAAGAAAAAAATCCAATTAGACCTAGTTTCAGTGAAGGTAATGAGTCCAAGAAGAAAACAAACCTGGAGAAATAGAGAAAACAGAGTGGATTTGATTTGTAAAGGTTTTCTTAGTTTCGGAATCAAGGTGGTAGAGAGATTTTCAAATGGGCTTCAGGGGTCGTAGGTTCTCAGAGGCAGTTCACCTGTGTGGGGTTCTGTTTCCTCACCCCCAGCACCTTAATGCTCCTTTAGGAACCTGGCACTGACAGTCACTCATTCATTGGGTCATTACCACAGGCTGTTTCACTGTTGAGTTTCAGGCTTTCCTCTGATTGCCTACCATCTCCAGGGAACATCGTAATTATCACAGCCAGGAGCTGGCCCTCCACACCCTGAGCCTGGATGATCACCAACCCTGGCCCCCTCCTCCAAGTCTGGCTCATCCTCACAGCATGGGGAGAGATGTCAAGCCAGACGACTGCATGCCTGCTGGGGGCAGACAGCCAAGGTCCTCCTGGCCTTGCCAGCTCCCAAAAAGGCTTCCACATCCCCGACGGCTGCTGAAGCCCCTCTGTTTCCTCCTCGTGTGAGTAGCCTTCGCTGTCCTCAATTCTGCTGCCTTCAAAGGCCAGAAGGTTAAGCACAGCTCGGGGGCCATGGCGGCCACACTGTTTGTGGGGCTGGAGTGCACCTTCCCTGCTCCTGGGCCCTGGGAAAGGCCTGCAAGAGCTGAGACTCCTCCAGGCCTGAAAATGGGGCAGCCCTGCCTGGTGGGCCACTCTCCAGCTGCCCCAGACTGCGTGCCCACTCTGAGGAACACACACCCGCCTCTCTCTCCCATCTGTTCGTAAATTACTTTTCCTAGAAAACAGGTGCCTCCTCAGGCCCTGAGAACGCTATTGTCCTTCCCTTCGGCACATCTTTGCTGGCCACTCCCAGGGATATTCCTACATGAAGTGAAGGCTTCACTCTCTTGCCCTCATCTTTCTCACGGCTCTAACTGGGAGCCATATCTTCCAGCCATGTCATGTGAGGGCTTCAGATATAAAAAAATACATAACGATAAGATTTATTGCATTTATAATTGCATGCAGTGGTGTGCTGGTAAATGTTTAAAAGCTACCTTAAGATGGGGAGAGGGGAGAAAGCTCTAATGTGTAGCATCTGCTCATTTCCATGGTGTAAATACTCTCACCATGGCCGATTTTGAGCTACTCTTATGATATCACAGAACATGGTGGTTGCGTTTCCAAAGGTGCTTTCAGAGCGGATATGAGCAGACTCTTGCACACCACTGATGGCATGCATTACCAGAACTTCCCGTCTGATCCTGTCCAAATCCTGACACTACTGTGAGGTAAGGAGGGCAGATATTATTATTCCCAGTTTATAGATGACAATCTTATGTGTCCCACACAGGTGGTTGGTTGAACAGTATATTCATTTGAGGCATGTGTGTTGTGACAGACCATATGCAGATTTTTAAAAGAAATATTTCAACACAGTTTTTTACAACCCTTAAGAAACCCCATCTGTGAAGGAATATAGAAGGATCAAGAAAATGGAGAGAGGGGAATTCGTGAGGAAAGTTATGATTGGACTGCCCTCTGTAAGAGGGGTGGAGCTGGGGCATGTTGCCTCCTTCATATCCAATTACAAGAGGAAAACCAGTCTGAGACCTACTTTGGGGAACTCCTGGGGAGGCTACAGCAGCCGTGGTTGTGGGAATAAATAGAGAGAGAGAAAACAGGGCTTCGTTTAAGAAAGAACTGCCCAAGAAACACAGACAAATAAATACAAAATAAATAAATAAATAAAAGATTTTTTTTAAAAAAAGAAAGAACTGCCCTACCACAGACAGTAGGAACCAACCAACATGGGCCTCACGATGGAGAGAGCAGGCCAGGAGACATTCTAAATTTGATCCGCGAGTTGGCCTGAGAAGGTGAGGGGGGTGAGAGGATTATCAGATGGAGAGAGAATCTGTGTGGGAGGAGCAGCCGGCAGAAGGAGGAGGGCATCACGGTGCCTACATGAGACTGAAACAAACATCACACCCAGGAAAGAGAAGTCCCCTTCACCATCTGCCAGGGCCTCGGAGAGCCTGCTACGAATTGTGCTGTCCCCTGACCTCTGCCCCTACCTACAGGCTGGGCGGGGGAAGTGCTGAGAGGTCCCATCTTGGAATGAATATCACAATGTGATTATTCTGGATACTTGGCCCAGACACCTAATTTCTGAAATGAGACTGTGTTTTGTGATTTAAACATCTGTCCATAGAGTGATCCAATACCTCAAAGTGAGCAGAAAAATTCTGGAGCCCACGGGGTTTAATCTAACGGCAGGAAACAGCTCACGGAATACATTTTGAAGGAGCAATGGGCGACAAAAAGTTGCTTTCGGATCACATGCCCTGAGTGGTGCTGGTCACGTGCGGATCTGGTGGTTAGCGGTGAGCGACAGGCCTCTGGGATCACTAATCTGCAGGGTTCTTTGGGGTGGGCCCTGTGATCACAGAGACATCCGGGAGGAGTGCGGGCCAGCCAAAGCCAACTCCATGGGAAGGGCTACTTGAAGAACTCTGAATCGTGGTAAAGGCTGAATTAAGAAATGCATCTGTTAATAAGATGATACATTTGCAGGCAGAGTTATTTCCTGAGTCAAAATTCCATGGGGCAGAGTCCTACTCCCATCTGTGGTCTCCCAGCCCCTTCCATGACTCACGAAGGGTGGGAATTTCATCCCCCCCCCCCCCCCCCCGCCCCTCCCGGTCTTCTTGAGAAGCCAATACTAAAATCTACCACATTAACCAAACTTCATCCTGTGCTGTTTCAGGGAGTCATAGCTGTGAGATATAGCTGTGCTTACAGGTGGATACTAGTTCCGGTTTGGAGAATTTCACCCCAGGGACACATGGCCAGGTCCTTAGGGAAAGATGTTAGTGGAAAGCTGAATTAACATGCAACATCCTTACACATTCTGCCAAGTATGCAGCTCTAGAAATCGTTGATTCTGTGTCTTGTCAGCAGCACAGTCCAGGAGCCAGAAGTTTTGCTCTCCAGGCTGTGCGATGTTTGCACTGCGTGTGTGTGTGTGTGTGTGTCCTGTGAGCTGCCACTGCGGCTGCCACCGCGGACTGCAGCTGGTGTTGATGGCGCAGAAGCGCTGAGTCACTGGCTGTTTAGTTGCCCTTACATCACGTTCCATTGTCCTTTCTTCCTTTCTAGGCTTTTAAGGGCTCTTTCAGTGGTTTGGTTTTGTTTTGTTTTTGCCTCCGGCCTATCCCTGTTAGGAAAAAGGGGTGTAAAAACTGAGAGGAGGCTGGGGCTTCTGAACAAAGCCATCCAGAGGGACAGCCAGTCCCTGCAGGCTGCAGAGAACACGCAGCACCCAGATCTCCCTCGGAGGCACCCAGCAGGCAGGGGAGGCGGCCAGGGCGCTGGGCTGGGCCCCAGTGGGGCCAGGGTGCTGCTGTGCTGGTTTGTATTGGAGCTGATGAGTTTAATAATCTCTTTATACGTTCTGCATCCAACGTTCTTCATGCCCTGTTTTAGCACAAGTGTGACAGGTGGTGCTAATTATCTATGTGACATAAATTCTTGAAGAGCTGGCCTCTGGAGAGTGCTATAGAAATTTGTTTAAATGACCATTTTGACCCAACAAGCTTGTCACTTTATTAACATTTTTTTTGGTTATAAAACTACCTGTTTATCCTGGAAAAAATTGGGAGAAAACCCAGAAAAGTGTAATGAATGAAATAAAAATTATCCATAATCCATCACCCAGGAATGATCACATTTTGATGCACAATTTTCCAATACTTTTTCTATATATCAATTGATATGCACACACATTTTACATAATTGGGCCCACACTGCACATTTTATTTGAACTGAAAAATATTCTGTGAATATACTCTTATGTTCTTTAAACCATACTCTGGAAGAAGTACAAACTAGTGCAGTCTGAAAAAAGAGATATGGCTGTATCTTTATTTTGTTTACTGTCTTTCATTTTTATTTCTAGAATTTTTCTCTTTCCTAGATAGCCTCATCCAGAGGTCCCATCCTTTTCTCCCACTTCTGCAAGGTCTTTAAAGCATTTTCTCAGATAACCATCTCACACCATCTCTTCTTCTTTTGCCTTCTGAGAACCCTTAACATGCATATATCTGGGTCAGAGGTTCTCAAACTTGAGGGCACATCAAAATCACCTGGAAGGCTCAAAAGAGAGCACTGGGCTTTGTCCCCAGAGTTTCAGATTAGTAGGGATGGCTGGGCGGGGGGGGGGAGCAAATTCGCAAAGACTGTGGCCTGTGTTGGTTCACTACTGAGCCGGAAGATATGGGGGAAAGGGTAGACAATTTGATTACTCCAAGCCCTCCCCCACCATTCCTTGGCTCCTTGTCCTTTTCCCTTAGAGCACTCCTCCTGTTTCCAAAGCCTTGCTTTTAACCTGTGCTCTCTCCTCATGGTGTCACCCATGCCTACAGAGGGCAGAACTACTTTCTTTTTTTTTTTTTTTTTAATTTTTATTTATTTATTTATTTATGGCTGTGTTGGGTCTTCGTTTCTGTGCGAGGGCTTTCTCTAGTTGCGGCAAGCAGGGGCCACTCTTCATCGCGGTGCGCGGGCCTCTCACTATCGCGGCCTCTCTTGTTGCGGAGCACAGGCTCCAGACGCGCAGGCTCAGTAATTGTGGCTCACGGGCCTAGTTGCTCCGCGGCATGTGGGATCTTCCCAGACCAGGGCTCGAACCCATGTCCCCTGCATTGGCAGGCAGACTCTCAACCACTGCGCCACCAGGGAAGCCCAGAACTACTTTCTTGATGGAGGATTGGAACCAAAGGCTTTGGAGAGGCCCCTCAGTACCTGAGAGGGGAAGACAGGGTGGTTTGTCCTTCACTGTCACCACATCACATTCTCCTAAACAGCTGGCTCAACAGGAAATGCACAGATGCCCAGGCTATTTGTTAAAGGAAATGACACATTATCCTCTTCCCAACATCTGGTAATTCCTAAAAGACAGTCAGGCCCTGATAATACTGTTGGCTCACTAGATGCCTAAGTCTTCTTTCCCGAGGGAAGGCGGGGCTGGGGGCAACCAAGGAGTACAGAGTCTATTTTCAGTGTCCGCCCAAGGGGACACCTTGAGGAGGGGAGGAGGGTCAACAGCACACCATTCTGTTCCCTGAGCTGGGAATGCAGGCTTCCCTCCTGTCCAGCCCTGAGCAACCGCCTCTTTCTGAAGTTTCAAATCTTGCATGGAGAGCTGAAAAGATTTAAACATGCCATGCCGGGCCGGCATGGCTGGACACAGGGCAGATGGACTGATTACACGGGCAGAGGAGATTGGCAGGACACTGGTTATTGAGGCTGCAGCAAAGGGGAGCAGAGCCGTGTCCGGTTGAGAGGCTGTCACAGTGCACAATGGTGGCTCAGAAGGACTCAGAAGCCTCGGCTAGGAAGTGCACAAATTTTTTCAGCCCTAAGGCACCCTCTGGAAGCAAAATGCAACATGCAGAAGGAATAGGAGAGGTGTGAGTGGGCTGCCTAGTTTCCCCAGGTAATCGATTTCACACAGGTGAAAAAGAGGCACAAAGCTTTGAACTCAGTCCGAGGAGTGGTAGTCTCCAGCCTGACCCCCTATTCAGCATCTAGACCAACGGAGCAACCTCAAGTCGAGGTCTGAGAGAAGCAAGTCTTGTTCTCATTAAATTAGCACAAGACTGGGGAGGGGGTGGAGAGAGGTGGGGAGGGCACTTCCACCTCCGGATCTGAGGGCATTTGTTGTGCCAGGCCTTTGTTTTGTTCCAGCCGGGGCACTCTGGTGAAAGCATCCTGGGAATTCGGCCTGCAAACAGAAAGGGCATTTCCTTGTGTGGGTTTCCTGTTTAGGTCTGCGTAGAAACCCAAAGGATCGCTTGGCCTCATAAATCCTCTAGACATTACTGATGTAGATGCTCTGGCCAGCTGCCATGGGAAAATTGCACAAAAATAGACGAAGGGAGGAAAGCACATTCACTCTCAGGATTCTGGGTGGGTTTCAGACTTCATGTTTTTGGATCTGTAAATAGAGGGGGTTGGGTTAGAGGAGAGGATCATTAAGGTCCCTTCCAGCTTTGACGTTCTCAGATTCCGTTTCCCTCTCAAGGGTCACCTGGAGCTCGCGCTGTCCAGCTTGGTGACGGGGGTCTGACGATCAGCTCACCAAACAGAAGCAGGATGAAAGTCTCAGGCCCAAATCAGGAAGTTGTCCTAGAGTATCTTTAGGCTCCTTCACAGAAAAAAGGTACTTTTGAACTCTGGTAATTCCCAGACTTTCCTAAACATTTAGTTTATTCCAAAAATGATAGACACCAGGATCAGGAATATTGAGGGAGCCTTGTGGCTGGGTTTCGGCACAAAGCAAGTACACAGAGCTGACCCCAAGGTGGTAAATAAGGTAAATAAGGTGTATGTTACGAGACAACACCCATTTCAGGATGCTTTTTTACTTCCTGTTCGCCTCAACTCCCGCAAATGTCAAATGGACATGCAAACTTGTTGTTTTAATGGAAGAAGCCATGTTTTCATACTTACCCTGTGGCTGAATCCACAGACTCCAAGCGGCAGATCCTCCACTTGGAGTCTATCCAGACATTAGATTAGTTGGGGAAGTGATGGGATAAGAACAGGATTTCTCACCGAAGTTTCTTTTGTCAACCGTGCTTTGTTCTGGTGAGGACATTGTCCTTGTCTTAAACTATATTCTTGTGTTCTTCTGTTTTCTCATTTGTCCTTGTTTGCATCATTAAGAAAAAAATTTGTGATATAGAACTGTCCTTTTTAGGGGGGAGGTACTAAAATGATATTGAGCAACATGAAGTGAATCTCCTTAGTCTGGCAATGCAGTGTTCTAGTACGTTAATTGGATTTTCTACTCGAATGTGGATAAACTCATTTATGCAGCAACATTTCCCATGATAAAATTGCTCCTTTAGAATTCAGTGTTGCTCTGTTCTCAGTTCTCTCAGGTATGAATTTGATGTTTGTCTCTAAACCTCATTCCCTAGAACAAGTTCTTACAGGTAAATAAATCGGCAAAGAAATTTTACGTCCAAGGTCCCATTCTGTTACTTCTTTTCCAAAGTTTGCTCTTATATATCTGAAATACATTCTCCATTTCCCTGACTGAACTGGTTCTTCAGTAATGAAGTGGGAGGGAGGTAAAATGACATGAATATCTAAGCTTTCTGGGTCAGTACTCCTTAGAACCCTGGTCCTGAGAAATGTGTTTTCAAAGGGGAGTTCTATGGTCAAATATGTTTGGGAAATGCTGCTCTCTTTAAGAATCACACTGCACCCTGATGTGTTACAAGCTCTGAAAATTCATGCAATAAAGAAACCTGTTCAATTTTAACTCAGCATTTCCCAAACTTATCTGATTGAGAACATTTCTTTTTATATTATTTCTACAGCTGTTAACAAATGGAGGCATAGTGTTCTATGGAACACATTTTGAGAAATGCTTCTTTCAACCAAAAGACAGAGTTCACTATCCTACCTTTAGCAGCTGGAGATATGTGTATCTATCTATCTATCTATGTATCTATCTATCTATCTATCTATCTATCTATCTATCAGTGTGTAATGGAAATGTTTCTGCTCTTTTCTGAATTTTAGCAAGCAATAGACTAGGATGATCGTAACTATGAAAACATTTTCATAGAAAAAATATTAGAAAGACACACCAAAACTTCAATTGTGGCTTCAATTGTGGCTATTGGTGGCTGGTAGAATGACAGGTAACTTTTTTCCTTCTTTCACATTCTCCCACAATGAACACGAATTATTTCTATATTTGGGGTGAAAAACAAAATAAACTTCATTTTTTAAAAAGAATCAATATACAAAGTTCTTTTTTTGTCATTTTAAAAAAATGCATCTTTATTGGAGTATAATTGCTTCACAATGCTGTGTTAGTTTCTGTTGTACAACAAACTGAATCAGCCATATGCATACATATATCCCCATATCCCTTCCCTCTTGAGCCTCCCTCCCACCCTCCCTATCCCACCCCTCTAGGTCATCGTAAAGCACTGAGCTGATCTCCCTGTGCTATGCAGCTGCTTCCCACTAGCTATCTATTTTACATTTGGTAGTGTATATATGTCGATTCTTTTCTCACTTCACGCCACCTTCCCCCTCCCCTGCCCGTGTCCTCAAGTCCATTCTCTATGTCTGCATCTTTATTTCTGCCTTGCCACTAGGTTCATCAGTACCATTTTTTTTTAGATTCCATATATATGCGTTAGTATATGGTATTTGTTTTTCTCTTTCTGACTTACTTCACTCTGTATGACAGACTCTAGGTCCATCCACCTCACTACAAATAACTCAATTTTGTTTCTTTTTATGGCCGAGTAATATTCCATTGTACATATGTGCCACATCTTCTTTATCCATTCATCTGTCAATGGACACTTAGGTTGCTTCCATGTCCTGGCAATTGTAAATAGTGCTGCAATGAACATTAGGGTACGTGACTCTCTTTATTTATTTATTTATCTATCTATTTTTGGCTGCATTGGGTCTTCATTGCTGCGCGCGGGCTTTCTCTAGTTGCAGCGAGCAGGGGCTACTCTTTGTTGCAGTGCGCAGGCTTCTCATTGCAGTGGCTTCTCTTGTTGTGGAGCATGGGCTCTAGGCGTGCGGGCTTCAGTAGTTGTGGCCCGCGGGCTCAGTAGTTGCGGCACACGGGCTTAGTTGCTCCATGGCATGTGGGATCTTCCCTTACCAGTGCTCGAACCTGTGTCCCCTGCATTGGCAGGCGGATTCTTAACCACTGCACCACGAGGGAAGCCTGATGTCTCTTTTTGAATTATGGTTTCCTCAGGGTATATGCCCAGTAGTGGGATTGCTGGGTCATATGGTAGTTCTATTTTTAGTTTTTTAAGGAACTTCCATACTGTTCTCCATAGTGGCTGTATCAATTTACATTCCCACCAACAGTGCAAGAGGGTTCCCTTTTCTCCACACCCTCTCCAACATTTATTTGTAGATTTTTTGTTGATGGCCATTCTGACTGGTGTGAGGTGATACCTCATTTTGGTTTTGATTTGCATTTCTCTAATGATTAGTGATGTTGAGCATCCTTTCATGTGTTTGTTGGCAGTCTGTATATCTTCTTTGGAGAAATGTCTGTTTAGGTCTTCTGCCCATTTTTGGATTGGGTAGTTTGTGTTTTTGATATTGAACTGCATGAGCTGCTTGTATATTTTGGAGATTAGTCCTTTGTCCGTTGTTTCATTTGCAAATATTTTCTCCCATTCTGAGGGTTGTCTTTTCATCTTGTTTATGGTTTCCTTTGCTGTACAAAAGCTTTTAAGTTTCATTAGGTCCCACTTTTTTAATTTTTGTTTTTAATTCCATTACTCTAGGAGGTGGGTCAAAAAAGATCTTGCTGTGATTTATGTCAAAGAGTGTTCTTCCTATGTTTTCCTCTAAGAGTTTTATAGTGTCTGGTCTTACATTTAGGTCTTTAATCCATTTTGAGTTTATATTTGTGTATGGTGTTAAGGTGGGTTCTAATTTCATTCTTTTACATGTAGCTGTCCAGTTTTCCCAGCACCACTTATTGAAGAGGCTATCTTTTCTCCACTGTATGTTCTTGCCTCCTTTGTCATAAATTAGGTGACCATATGTGCATGGGTTTATCTCTGGGCTTTCTATCCTGTTCCATTGATCTATATTTCTGTTTTTGTGCCAGTACCATATTGTCTTGATTACTGTGGCTTTGTAGTATAGTTTGAAGTGCGGAGCCTGATTCCTCTGGCTCCATTTTTCTTTCTCAAGATTGCTTTGACTATTCAGGGTATTTGTGTTTACATAGGAATTGTAAAGTTTTTTGTTCTAATTCTGTGAAGAATGCCATTGGTAGTTTGATAGGGATTGCATTGAATCTGTGGATTGCTTTGGGTAGTATAGTCATTTTCACAATATTGATTCTTCCAGTCCAAGAACATGGTATAGTTTTCCATCTGTTTATGTCATCTTTGATTTCTTTCATCAGTGTTTTATAGTTTTCTGTGTACAATTCTTTTGCCTCCTTAGGTAGGTTTATTCCTAGGTATTTTATTCTTTTTGTTGCAGTGGTGAATGGGAGTGTTTCCTTAATTTCTCTTTCTGACTTTTCATTGTTAGTGTATAGGAATGCAGGAGATTTCTGTGCATTAATTTTGTGTCCTGTTACTTTACCAAATTCATTGATGAGCTCTAGTAGTTTTCTGGTGACATCTTTAAGATTTTCTATGTACAGTATCATGTCATCTGCAAACAGTGACCGTTTTACTTCTTCTTTTCCAATTTGGATTCCTTTTATTTCTTTCTCTTCTCTGATTGCTGTGGCTAAAACTTCCAAAACTATGTTGAATAATAGTGGTGAGAGTGGGCACCCTCGTCTTGTTCCTGATCTTACAGGAAATGCTTTCAGTTTTTCATCATTGAGAATGATGTTGGCTGTGGGTTTGTCATATATGGCTTTTATTATGTTGAGGTAGGTTCCCTCTTTGCCCACCTTCTGGAGAGTTTTTATCATAAATAGGTGTTGAATTTTGTCAAAAGCTTTTTCTGCACCTATTGAGATGATCATATGGTTTTTATTCCTTAATTTGTTAATATGGTGTATCACATTGATTTGCATATATTGAAGAATCCTTGCATTCCTGGGATAAATCCCACTTGATCATGGTGTATGATCCTTTTAATGTGTTGCTGGATTCTGTTTGCTAGTATCTCGTTCAGGATTTTTGCATCTGTGTTCATCAGTGTTATTGGTCTATAATTTTCTTTTTTTGTGATATCTTTTTCTGATTTTGGTATCAGTGTGATGGTGGCTTTGTAGAACTATTTTGGGAGTGTCCCTCCCTCTGCAATTTTTTGGAAGAGTTTGAGAAGGATCAGTGTTAGCACTTCTCTAAATGTTTGATAGAATTCGCCTATGAAGCCATCTGCTCCTGGGCTTTTGTTTGTTGGAAGATTTTTAATTAGTTCAATTTACTTGTGATAGCTCTGTTTATATTTTCTAATTCTTCCTGGTTCAGTCCTGGAAAATTGTACCTTTCTAAGAATTTGTCCATTTCTTCATGGTTGTCCATTTTATTGTCATAGAGTTATTTGTAGTAGTCTCTTATAATCCTTTGTATTTCTGTGGCGTCAGTTGTGATTTCTCCTTTTTCATTTCTAATTTTATTGATTTGCATCCTCTCCCTTTTTTTCTTGATGAGTCTGGCTAAGGGTTTATCAATTTTGTTTATCTTCTCAAAGAACCAGCTTTTAGTTTTATTGATCTTTGCTACTGTTTTCTTCGTTTCTATTTCATTTATTTCTGCTCTAATCTTTATGATTTCATTCCTTCTGCTAACTTTGGGTTTTGTTTGTTCTTCTTTCTCTAGTTGCTTTAGATGTAGGGTTAGATTGTTTATTTGAGACTTTTCTTGTTTCTTGAGGTGAGATTGAATTGCTATAAACTTTGCTCTTAGAGCTGCTTTTGCTGTGTCCCATAGGTTTTGAGTTTTGTTTTCGTTGTCATTTGTCTCTAGGTACTTTTTTATTTCTTCTTTGATTTATTCAGTGATCTCTTGGTTATTCAATAGTGCACTGTTTAGCCTCCATGTATTTGTGGTTTTTACAGGTTTTTTTCCTGTAATTGATTTCCAATCTTATAGCACTGTGGTCAGAAAAGATGCTTGATATGATTTCAATGTTCTTAAATTTTCCGAGGCTTGATTTGTGACCCAACATGTGATCTGTCCTGGAGAATGTTCTGTGTGCACTTGAGAAGAAAGTGTCTTCTGCCACTTTCGGGTGGAATGTTGTATAAATATCAATTAAATCTATCTGGTCTATTGTGTCATTTAAAACTTGTGTTTCCTTATTTATTTTCTGTTTGGATGATCTGTCCATTGGTGTAAGTGAGGTGTTAAAGTCCCCTACTATTATTGCGTTACTGTCGATTTCTCCTTTCATGGTTGTTAGCATTTGCCTTTTGTATTGAGGTGCTCCTGTGTTGGGTGCATAAACATTTATAATTGTCATATCTTCTTCTCGGATTGATCCCTTGATCATTACATAGTGTCCTTCCTTATCTCTTGTAACAGTCTTTATTTTAAAGTCTATTTTACCTGATACAAGTATTGCTACTTCAGCTTTTTTTTGATTTCCATTTGCATGGAATATCTTTTTCCATCCCTTCTGTAAGTGTCCCTAGGTCTGAAGTGGTCTCTTGTAGACAACATATACATGGACTCTCCATAACGTCTTGTTTTTGTGTCTATTCAGCCAATCTGTGTCTTTTGGTTGGGGCATTTAATCCATTTACATTCAAGGTTATTATCAATATGTATGTTCCTATTACCATTTTCTTAATTGTTTTGGGTTTGTTTTTTTGGGTCTTTTTCTTCTCTTGTGTTTCCCGCCTAGAGAAGTTTCTGTAGCATTTGTTGTAAAGTTGTTTTGGTGGCGCTGAATTCTCTTAGCTTTTGCTTGTCTGAAAAGCTTTTGATTTCTCCATAGAATCTGAATGAGATCCTTGCTGGGTAGTGTAATCTTGGTTGTAGGTTTTTCTCTTTCATCACTTTAAGTATATCCTGCCACTCCCTTCTGGCCTGCAGAGTTTCTGCTGAAATATCAGGTGATAACCTTATGGGGATTCCTTTGTATTATTTTTTGCTTTTCCATTGCTGCTTTCAATATTTTTTCTTTGAATGTAATTTTTGTTAGTTTGATTAATATGTGTCTTGGTGTGTTTCTCCTAGGGTTTATCCTGTATGGGACTCTCTGTGCTTCCTGGACTTGGGAGACTATTTCCTTTCCCATGTTAAGGAAGTTTTTCATTATAATCTCTTCAAATATTTTCTCAGACACCTTCTTTTTCTCTTCTTTTTTTGGGACCCTTATAATTCGAATGTTGGTGCATTTAGTGTTGTCCCAGAGGGCTCTGAAATTGTCTTCAGTTCTTTTCATTCTCTTTTCTTTATTCTGCTCCTTGACAGATATTTCCACTATTCTGTCTTCCAGCTCACTTATTTGTTCTTCTGCCTCAGTTATTCTCTTATTGATTCCTTCTAGTGTATTTTTCATTTCAGTTATTGTATTGTTCATCTCTGTTTGTTCTTTAGTTCTTCTAGATCTTTGTTAAACATTTCTTGTATTTTCTCAATCCATGCCTCCATTCTATTTCCAAGATTCTGGATCATCTTTACTATCAATACTCTAAATTCTTTTTCAGGTAGATTGCCTATCTCCTCTTCATTTATTTGGTCTTGTAGGTTTTTACCTTGCTCCTTCATCTGTGAGATATTTTTTTGCCGTCTCTTTTTTGTTTGTTTGTTTTAATGGGTGGGATTGTATTCCTGTCTTACTGGTTGTTTGGTCTGAGGCTTCCAACACTGGACTGTGTAGGCTGTTGAGTAGAGCTGGGTCTTGGTGCTGAGATGAGGACCTCTGGGAGACCTCACTCCAATGAATATTCCTGGTTCGCTTCAATGTTCCTCCCATCTCCTTGGGCGTTGAGATCTCCCACCAGTATCCGGCAGGCACCCTAGTTGCGGGGAGATGTGAGCTCCGTGTCTTCCCATGCTGCCACCTTGACTTCACCTTTGTCATTTGTTCTTAAGTGACCACATCCACCTCCCTCAGAGAAGACATCAGATGATCTTCCCTCTTCTAGTCGTTTCTCCTAGTTTGCTTTGGGCTCTATGGCACTCGTCTTCTAAGGTTCCCTGTACCTGTCCTTGGAATACAAACAGCTACTTCTGACTTAAGAGGAAGCAAAGCAATTTACACATGATTGGAAGGTCAACCTGAGAGAAGGAAATGGCCCAATCAAGCCCGCCATACTCAGTTGTTGTTGGATCACATGTCCACGTAAGAAAGATTGGCATACCAATCAGAATTCATGGTTGCAACCAATGAAAATCTCTTCTAGTTGACTTGAGCGGAAGATGAATTTATTGAAATAATATTGTGTGGCTCACAGAATCAGTGGGAAGGCTGGAGAATCAGGCAGTGAAAATGAATAAAAGTCAAGGGAGGCAAGGCACAGCCGAGATCGTGCCACAGGGATAGTGTGCTTAAAATGCTGCCACTGAGGCTATCACTACTGGACACTTGTCACAGTGCTGCTGGGCTCTGCCACTAGCATTCATTGCCACACTGCTGGACACTCAAACCCACTACTGTCACTGCCAAAGGCTTCTGCTTCCCCACAGGCTTCATGTCCCAGATGGGGCCTTCGATCTGCAGAGCCCAGGTGATGTTCTAGTTTCCTCATTGCTGGGGTGAAGATAGAAACTCTCTGCCCTCTTTGCCTTCTAAAGTAGGAAGTGGAGTCCTGTCTTACCTCTACTTTGGGGTTTTCCCCAAATGGGAAGGATATTAAAGGCCTGGTAGCCAGAATGACAAATAGGAATAGCATTTAGGTATTCTGTCAGAGGGCTGCTAGGATGTTGGAGAGGCAGAGGTAAATCGAGGCCAGTCACGTTCAGAAGAGAACTTACCTTCCCCCAACTGCAGAATGCACACTTTCCTTTCAGCCTGGGTTCCTAAGATGGGAAAGCTTCCACTAGATTTCTTGATCAGTTGGTAGAAAATCTGCCCCTCAGAATAACTGACCTCTCTTAGTAAAAATCACACTAAATAATAAAACACGAATGATCATTTTTCAGAGGAACCCGGAGGCAAATGTAAAATGCCCATGTGACTGTGAGGGCTAGAGTTTGTTGCTTACTCTGTCTGTCAGCCACATGGATGTATGGCACTGACCAAGACAAATGAAGGAATAAAAGGCATTAGAAGGAATTTTTTTCTCTGAAGAACTTACAGTATAGGGAAGCTGATTAAATAGATTGACATTACCTCAGAGAAAGGCCCTGTTATGTACAGGGAACAGGAAAGGAGTGGAAAGTGTAAACACAGGTCTTTTATTGACTTCCTTCCTTCTTTCTGTTTGCAAATATCCAAATGTTGGGGTTAAGTCCAGAGACCAAGAGATG
Organism: Balaenoptera ricei; assembly: GCF_028023285.1. NCBI lineage: Eukaryota > Metazoa > Chordata > Mammalia > Artiodactyla > Balaenopteridae > Balaenoptera > Balaenoptera ricei. Next base: position 168,215,965 of record NC_082639.1, read on the forward strand.
AGGTCCAAGGACAGAATTGCTGCTGCTCTGACTGCTGTGAAATTCTTTTTTTTTTTTTTAATTAATTAATTAATTATATTTATTTTTGGCTGTGTTGGGTCTTCGTTTCTGTGCGAGGGCTTTCTCTAGTTGTGGCAAGCGGCGGCCACTCTTCATCGTGGTGTGTGGGCCTCTCACTATCGCGGCCTCTCTTGTTGCAGAGCACAGGCTCCAGTCGCGCAGGCTCAGTAGTTGTGGCTCACGGGCCCAGTTGCTCCGCGGCATGTGGGATCTTCCCAGACCAGGGCTCGAACCTGTGTCCCCTGCATTGGCAGGCAGATTCTCAACGACTGCGCCACCACGGAAGCCCCTGCTGTGAAATTCTTAGATGTCGGACACAGACCCCAAGCTGCACTGTGTAGAAGAAAACTGGTCGGATTGACCACTTCAGAGTTTGGAGTCTTAGGAGTGGAACTAGAAATCAGTGATTAAAAAATGAGAAAAACCCCTTTGTTTTGGAACTAATATGGATATGCTTCCATATTATTATAGCTGGTCAGCATGTGCCAGAACGAGGGTGACATCTTTAAACCTCAAAGCTTGTGTAGGACATCCAGGTAAACTTTCGTTTAGATTAAACTCAAAAAATGCCACAGCCACTTACTTTGATGTGACTGAAATTCATCAAGCGTCTCTGTGGTGGAAATAATTAACTTACATCTATAATATTAACAGATCACTAGCATTAAAATCCTATTAGTAGCAAATGCTTTGTTTCATTAAAGCCTTTTCTAATCAGCAGAGCAACAAGGTTAAAATGCAGCCATCTTGGGTCTTAATATTAAGATCCTTGAAAATGGAGTTCTCAAGTGGGGGGAACCATGGTTTCTTAAAGTATTTCTCACATGGAGGTCGCCAAGATTTGGGGAGAACTTGAGATTTTTTTAAACTTATGTTTTCATAGAATATAACTTTAGTTCCTTAATTCAGTTGTTTCTCCAACCAAGGTCTGTGAGAATTTTTTTCCTTTATGAGATTTCAGAGTAATAATGAAATTTGAGGAATATTGATATAGTGGAAAGGACATGGGCTTTGAAATCAGACACATCCATGTTCAAATTCTGTCTCTACTTAGACAAGTTACTTGGCGTCTCTGAGCCTCACTTTTCTCATCTGTAAAATGGTGATAATAGCTACCCATAATCTTGTTGTAAAGAGTACATATAAGTTATTTAACACATAGTAGGGGCTCCACAAAAATTATCTCCCATCTTTTTGTCCATTTTTCTTCTCCTCCAAAGAAAGAAGAAAGTGGTTATTCTGACTTTTTTAAAGGAAAGTAAAGAGAACCTCAACTGAGATAAATTTAACTGGTTTGTATTGGAGACCCAGGGATTCAGACAGTGATGGTGTGGTAGGCTGAATAATGTCCCCCTCCCCGACCTCAAGAAAAAAGATAGCCATGTCCCAATCCCTATAACCTGTGAATATTGCCTTATATGGCAAAAATGGACTTTACAGATCTTGAGATAGGGAGATTATCCTGATTATCCAAGTGGGTCCTAAATGCAATCATGAGCATCCTCATTAAAGGGAGGAAGAGGAAGATTTGACAGCAGTCAGAAAAGAAGGCAACGTGACCAGGGAAGCAGAGATTGGAGTAGTGCTGCCACGAGTCAATGAATGCCAGCAGCCACCAGAACCTGGAAGAAGAGGCAAGGAATAGATTCTCCCCTAGAGCTTCAGGAGGGAGCACTGCCCTGTCAACACCTTGATTTCAGCCCAGTGAGACTGATTAAGACTTCTGGTCTTCAGAACTGCGGGAGAATAGATGTCTGTTGTTTTGAGCCACCAAGTTGGTGGTAATTTGTTACAGCAGCAATAAGAAACTAATACAGATGGTTGGTATGACCCTGTAGATTGAATACGATGGAGACGGGATGGAAATGGATTGTGCTCCCCAGCAGAAATGTAAAAGCTCCCAAGCAAACATTCCAATTCTTCTCCTAGTCCTTGACTTCAAGGCCAACAGTTATGTAGAAGAGAAAATTCGTTTTAAAATGTAGCATTTTTCACACTGAGTGTTGAGACCTTAGCGGGCTGTGAACAGCATATTTTTAAAAAGTAAACTAGGATAAAACGAAAAGCCTGACAGCTAATGTTCTTGCCTCTGTAAACCACGTGCACTCCCACCTTCCCACGCGCAGCCATCACACAAGGTCTTTCTTGCAGTCTCTTTCCTTCTCCTGCTGCCTGTGGTCAGGCACCCTCATACGTGTTCTCACTGCACCTCATGCTTCCTTTGTTAATGTCCTCAACACCATGCAGCACATGCTGCTCATTCGTTCAGCAAGTCTGCTGCAAGTCCTACTGTGTGTCAGGCACTGTGCTGGGTGTTGGTCCTATCTGAGTGCTTGTCTGTCTCCCCACTGGGCAGCCATTTCTCTGAGGAATAGTGTTTTAACTGTGTCTCCAGCACCTCATGCAGTGCCTGGCACACTAGAAGATAGTCAATATGGTGACACACTGTGACTCTAGATTTTAGAATTATTCTTTTAAACAAATTCAAATGGTGCTTGGGGGAAGGTCACCTAGTATGGTCTTTCTAGGCCTGGGAAAGATATTGCTCTGTGGGCATAGGCCTGATGGGCATAGGCTTTCTAGAAGCATGACCATAGACATCCTCCAACTGGGCTTTCACCTTTTCGTAGCCCCTCAGTAGGATTGGACACATTTTCTCTCCTCTCCAAGTCACCCCTTGCCACACTATCCTGACCCTTTCTAGAGGGGGAATCACATGACTGGTAAAGACGTGGAAGGAGTGCTTTGTGCACCTTGGAGGTGGTCCTCATTGCAGGACCAGGTGGAGAAGCTAGCCAAAAATAAATCTCGGTCATTCAGGAATTTTTAAAAGAAGAGGATGCCTAACCTTCCCAACTTAGACTCTTTTGCTAATTTATTGTAATATCATCATGTCCTTAAGACATCAAACATGAGCGCCAAATCATATTCATCAATGTCTTAGGCAACAACCACACATGTAAAATATAGACGATGATATCATGGTTGACTCAATATAATTACACTCTTGTGTGTAAACTTTCTTTCTAGGCATTCAAAGCACACAATAGACATTATCTGTTTGTTTTTCCCAACACTTTTGCCAGCTAGGTAGGGAGCAGGTATCTTACTCTCCTCGTCGCACAAATATGTCGATAGATTTCCTGGGAATTATTTGTCCAAAACCCCATTGGTAATAAGAGCAACTGGAAAGAAAATGACTGGAGGCTTAATTTAAAAAACAGAACTTCCTGTTGAGGCAACTTCAGGTCACAGTGCTGGGATATTTCTAATTTCAAGCATTCTTGAAGCAAGGGAGCATAAAGCGTTAGTTATTTCTCTTTATTGTGGTTGTATAGGAGGGAATGGGGTAGCAGATAATTTAATTAAATCAATTCAACTGTTGGTATTTTGTGTTCAGCGTCTACAGGGAACTTCAGTATTTGTTTTCTTTCCATGATGGCAGTGGTATCACCAAGCATAGCTCAATAAAGTAGGACTAGCAACAAAATCTGGAACATAAATGTGATTCTATAGCAATTTTTTGCTATTAGAGGCAATTCTACTATAGTGATGAAAACATTTAGAGTTATAAAGGTCTGAGCTGGAGTACCAGCTCTGACACTAACTCGCTGAGTGATTTTGAGTAAGTCTCATAATATATCTGACTCTCTCTCTCTCTTTTTATTTTTTTTTGTCTGCAAAATGGTCACAAAAATATTTACTTTAACCAATGGCTATGAGAATAAGAAAAGATCATATATGTAAAGTGCTTTATAAACACTAAAATGCTATAGAAAAACAAGCTATATGAAGCTAATGGACCACTAAAATTATGATGCCTAGGGCAGGTTATATTTTCTTCCAATGGGGTCTATTTCCAATGGGTCAGTGGTGCAAGGAGCATGCCTTTAAATCTGTAAATTATTATCTTCCTGGAAAATCGAGAAAAGAAAATGAAGAGTGGAAAGGAGGCCTGGGGCTATAGGTATATCAAAATTTAAAGAATGTGTCAAATATGAACTGTAGTCTATGTGGTGGAATTCAAGTATCTATACACCGTAGGGGGCAGGAAGCTTGAAAATAAAGCCTTCCTATGCCTCCTGGAATGTGGACCCTTTGTTCAGGATCTACGAGGTAAAGCATTCCATAGGAAGTATTTGTTTAATTAATTGTAGCCAGAACTCAGCTGGGGGTAGGCCAGATTCCATCGTTTAATGTTATGGCGTGTGATGTTATTGCTTCTTCAACCAAGATACATGCACACTTTAAGCCAAGTGCAAACCCACAAGATTTGAACTCCTAACCTTTAAAATACAAGGCAGCTACTTTGGCCACCAGGCATCCCCGTTCTTGTTTACCAGGACTGGGAGTTCTCATCAGACAGAGCCCCATTTATTCCATGACCCTAGCAGAATAACATTGAGAAACTCAAAGGAATATCCATTTTAAAATAGTGTCTGTGGCACCAAAAGGATTCTGAAGCTCTGAATCAGCCCCTTACCTCATGGCAAAATTTACAGGCTTGCAGAGTTAAATGAAAATCAGATTGGAATGTACGGGCTTCTGTTTTTCTGTAATGACACGTTGTGAGAAGGAAGGCAATTTTCTTGGACATTCCTCTAAAACCAATGCACTTGCAGTGGTTGTTTTTGGTTTACAAAACCATCCAAAACAGACCCAGGGCCCGCGCTGTCCTCTCTGGGTGCAGGACTCTGGGCCATCGAAGCCACTTGTCCAGGGATTGTAATCAAAATCATTAATCGTGCCTCCCGTTGGACATGTGTTAGCCTCTCCTCAAAGCACTCAGAAAGTGGACTTTAGTAACTCATTCTTTCTCCGAAGTAATTTAATGATAATGTAAGAAAATCGATTCTCTAAAATACAATCTTAGACTTTGGCTCCACCCATGAGTTGAAAGAATTTTGTGAGGAAAGAAAGAAAAAAAGGAAAGAAATGTGCCTGTTTCTCATATCTGATGATGAAAAATCCATATACTATAACCTGAAAAGGAAAAATAAACATAGTCCATGAAACTCTGTGGCAAAAAGGAATGAAAATGTTCTTTTAAAAAAAAACAACAAAAAACGGAACTGTGTTCTCTGCAGGTTTAGCGGCAACCTTTGCCAAAATCTGCTTTCTGCAAACTTTCCTCTAGACCTGGCTCCCACCAACAGGCTTGGCTGCAGGAGAAAAGCTTGGATGACTGTGGTTTGGAATGTGTGAATGTTAAAATCAGACATTGTTCCCTTTCTTTATAACAACAACAAGCCTTTGGTTTTGGCCATATTCATGCTGTTTTCCGGTGCTGCCTTGTTTCTTTTCTTGTTACAGGTTAGAACTATTGACGTGCTCTTGATATTTTCAGTTCATTCTCTTTTTGACCACCACTTTCCCCTTTCTTGCAATGCCCTTGAGACGCTAGTAGACTCTATTTGCTTGCTGAAATAAAGAAATGACCGAATGAGTGTGAAATGATTCGTGGAAGCCACACAGCAAGTTGGAAGAAGATTCTGAATTAGAACTTAGAATTTCCTTGTCCTCTCAGGTCTGTAAACCTGGTCCACTGGGCTGAGTTTTTCTAAGACATTGAGGCCCACTGATGAATGCTGATCCACAGATGTAAAGTGAGACTTCAAACTGGTAGTCAGCACTATGTAGAGTGACTAGATATGAAATACTTTAATACAATAATTATCACCTGCTTGGGCAAAGTTATAACTTAACATTGTTTTACCATGGATTATTCTAATTTACAACACATTATAATTCAGATAGAACAAGGCCAATATTCAACCTAATCCCATCTATGAAAAGATTTGCTTAACAAACAACAAATATAAAATATAGTATAGGGACTATGTCTCATGTCATATATCATATGTCACATACTTAAGAATAAGACACAGGAGGGGCTTCCTTGGTAGTCCAGTGGTTAAGACTCCATGCTTCCACTGCAGGGGGTGCGGGTTCGATCTCTGGTCAGGGGACTAAGATCCCCTATGCCGCACGGCACAGCCAAAAAAAAAAGACACAGGAAATAACAGAATCGATGATTAATGTATTGTGGGGAACTATGTTTTCAGGAAGCACCACTATACAATAATCATTGATCCTGTTATTTCTCGTGTCTTGTTCTTACCTATGTGACATATGATATATGAATGAGACATAGTAGTCATCTCATAGAAGAGACATAGGTAGCCTGTGTAACCTACCATATTACATAGCAGCTGTTGCAACCGAAAAAGCTGTTCCCAGGAAAAGGGCACATGCTGATGTCATTTTCACTGGATCTTGGAAGTAAGCAGATCTCTTTATGTTTTGGTATTATGTAGAACCAGAATGTGCATAGCTAGAACCAGAGAACATGTTGAAGAATCTACGTAAAGGAGCAATGGTGGACTGAGAGACAGAGAATGCTCTGTAATCATGTAAAATGCTTCCTGATGCCAGGAAGATTTATTGATAGAGGAGGGCATGGGATATGGGACAGTGTGGGACACAGAAAAGAATCTATAGATGAGCAAGAACCAGGGACAATGGAAGGATCTGGAAGGACCAGAGCATAGATATTTGCCTTGGCCATACCTGTCTAAAATGAAAACCAGAGCCACATCATATATTAGCTTATTGCATGCATACATTTGTCTAAGTTACCTGTTTATAGTTGTTTTGTAATGTTGGTGCTTTTTATGCTTTCTGCTGATTTCATAAAATCAGATTAAAACCATCTCTTCTTGTATTAATAAAGATTGATATTAAGCATTTTAGTTGAAGATGGCAGATTAAATGTATACATTAGCCTTCATTCCTTTCTAAACTGTTCTAAAGTATAAATAAAGGAATTGGGATGGGGGGAGCCATAAACCATAATGAAAGAGAGAATAAGACAAGAGAAAACAAAGACGAAATTTGGGGTACTGGAAAGCACCTGGTCAAGTGATAGCTACTTGGGAAATCTGAGAATGCCAAATTTTATAGCAGTGTTTGAGAAGCTGAAAAGCAACCCGGTTTACACTGAAGAACTCCACCACTGAAGTGGTGACTGGAGGTTCTTCTTTTTTTTTTTTTTAATAATTAATTTATTTTTGGTTGTGTTGGGTCTTCATTTCTGTGAGAGGGCTTTCTCTAGTTGAGGCAAGCGGGGGCCACTCTTCATCGCGGTGCGCGGGCCTCTCACTATCGCGGCCTCTCTTGTTGCGGAGCACAGGCTCCAGACCCACAGGCTCAGTAGCTGTGGCTCACAGGCCTAGTTGCTCCGTGGCATGTGGGATCTTCCCAGACCAGGGCTTGAACCCGTGTTCCCTGCATTGGCAGGCAGATTCTCAACCACTGCACCACCAGGGAAGCCCTGGAGGTGCTTCTTGAAGTGAGGTTGAAGGTGAGCTACAATCAGCGGATTGGATAAAAGACTATTTAGAAAAGCAGTTAGATCAATGCATGGATATATAAAATGTGATATATCCATACAATGGAATATTATTCATCAAAGAAAGAGATGAAGTTCTGACTCAGTACACAACATGGGTGAATTTTGAAACATTATGCTAAGTGAAAGAAGCCAGATACAAAGGACCACATACTGTATGACTCTATTTATATGAAATGCCTACAATAGGCAAATCTATAGAAATAGAAAGTAGATTAATGTTTGTCTAGAGCTAGTGGGAGGTAAAATTGAAGAGTTTCTGCTAATGGAAATGAACTTTCTTTTGGAGGTAATAAAACATTCTAAGATTGTTTGTGGTGATGGACGCACAACTCAGTGAATATACTAAAAATCATTGAATTGTGCACTTTAAATGGGTGAAATTATATGGTATGTGAATTATATTTCAATAAAGCTGTTGATAAAAAAAAAACCAAACAATTAGATGTCCATATTATCTCTCCCACCCAGGAATATGTTTTCTGGACCAGAGAACACCAGACATAGTTCAGGATGGGGCTACCATATTAAAACTAGAGATATTAGGTGATATTTTACTCACTGATGTTGGTACATGTATTACCTCTTCCCTTAATCAGCTCTTGGTCTACTGGCAGCCAGGCTTAGGCTTTCCATCTAAGTAGAAAATTGGAAGTCTTCTCTGAAGAATCTGTCCAGCCCTTGAGAAAAGATCTAATGATACTGACATAGATGGGGCAGGGGGCGTCCTCTAATGAGGACTTTAGCCAGATCACTCTACAGTGATACCTGTAGCTAATAAGCCCCACTCATGTGTATGAAGATTTCAATCTGTTTCTTAGCATGCTTTTCTTAAATATAAGTGAACATCCAGAGATCACCAGACATTTGAGGAAAGCTTCTAATATGAAAGATAGAAAACAAACAGGAAAAGCAACTTGGATGAAACAGAGATGATGAGAGGAAAAGAGTATTTCAAAAGAAAAGCTATAATTAATATGCTCAGAGTGATATAAGGGAAGATATTAAACACATGAAATAAGAACAGTATACTATTTAAAAAATAAAGAAGAAAGAAAGATTCAGGCAAGTTTCCCAGAACATAAGGGTATGAATTTCAAATAGGAAAGGCCCACTGAATATCTAACTCACTGAATGAAAATATCCTCACACCAAAGCCTGTCAACATGAAATTTCAGAAGACTGAAGACAAGGAAAATATTCTACAAGAGGAAAAAAACAGATACTATATAAAGAATCAGGAATCAGAATAGCATCCCACTTCTCAACAGTCTCACTGGAAGCCAGAATACAAGGGAACAATGTCTTCAAAATTCTGAAAGAAAATGATCTAAAATCTAGACTTTTATACCTAGACAAAATCTCAGGCAAGTGTGAAGGTAGGTTAAAAATATTTTCAGACATGTAAGCACTCCCAAATTTTTCTTCACTAAAAAAGGGAGTAAACCAAAAACAGGGAGACATGGGATCTGTGAAACATAAGATCCAACCTGGAGGGAGTTCAGGGAATCCTCAGGAAGATGGTAAAGGGAGATCCCAAGAGGACAGTTTAGAGAGTAACCAATCCAGATTGAAGGGGATCAGAAGTTTCCAGGAAAGACTTCTTCAAGAAGATGAAATTAATAGAGTACTTAATGTGAGTAACTCTATTGAGAAAATATTTGCACAACTGGGGAAGAATTTGGAGATGACTCAGTCATAGTATACTAAAAAGTAAACACATTTTAAAAACAAACAAGACTATGGAAAATAAAATGTTTGGGAAAGAAAAAGTCAACATAGTATACCACATTGCTTAGCTGTTAATCATACCATATAGTCAAAATAGTATAAACACTGAATATAAAAATAAAATTAGGTTTCAACTGTATTGTAGAATGGGAGTTGAGGAGAGAGTGGATATGAGATACAGGGGGAGGACTGTGATGTTGAGAGAGCACTAAATCCTCACCTTCCAATGTGGGAAGTTAACAGATAATGTTGGAACTGAAAAATCAAAAAGTTGCAATATAAGCCTAGTTTTTAGAAATATGGAAATAATTGCTAGGAGAATCAGTTGAAAGGGTTGCCACTAAGGCTTAGGAAACGAGGGTGGATTCAAGAAAATGCTGATTTTAACACTTATAGATTTCTTGATTTTTTTTCAAAATTATGTGCAAGCATCACTTGGATAAAAAGAAAAAAAATTTTTTAATTAAAACTCAACAATAAGAACATGAACAACTGGATTAAAAAATGGGCCAATGACCTTAACAGGCACTTTACCAAAGAAGATATGCAGATGTCAGATAAGCACATGAAAAAATGCTGCACATCAAATGCAAATTTGATGTGGAGCATCAAATTTAAAACATCGATGTTTTAAATTTAAAACAAATGGGAAATACAAATTTAAAATATCGATGACATACCACTACACATCTATTGAATGTCCAAGTCAGGAACACTGATAACACCAAATGCTGGTGAGGATGTGGAGCAACAGGAACTCTCATTCATTGCTGGTAAGAATATGGAATGGTATGGCCACTTTGGAAGACAGTTTGGCAATTTCTTACAAAACTAAACATATTCTTACTAAAAAACCCAGCAATTACATTCCTTGGTGTTGATAACTTACATGCACACAAAAACCTGCACACAGATGTTTATAGCAGCTTTATTCATAATTGCTAAAACTTGGTTACAACCAAGATGTCCTTCAGTAGGTGAATGGATACATAAACAGTGGTACATCCAGACAATGGAATACTATTCAGCACTGAAAAGAAATCCTGTATGATTTCAATTATATGACAGTTCTGGAAAAGGCAAAACTATGGAGACAGGAAAGAGATCAGTGGTGGGCAGGGGTTGAGGGAAGGAAGGATGAATAGGCAGAACATAGAGGATTTTTAGTGCAGTGAACTATTTATTCTGTGTGATATTATAATTGGTGGGTGCATGTCATTATGCATTTATACATTTGTCAAAACCCAAAGAATGTACAACACCAAGAGAAAACCCTAATGTAATCTATGGACTTTGAGTGATTATGATGTGTCAGTTTAGGTTCATCAGTTGTAACAAATGTTCCACTCTGGCGGGGGATGTTGATAATGGTGTGTGTGTGGGCACAGGGGGTTTATGGAAAATCTCTGTATCTTCTGTACGATTTTGCTATGAACCTGAAACTGCTCTGGAAAAATAAAGCCCACTGAAAAATAAATAAATAAAAGAGAAAATAGAGATGGGTACAACCCCTGCCCTAATGAAGTATAGTTGCTAGCATGTATTACATTTGAAAAGAAGAAAAAAAAATCATAAGTACTTTTAAGACATTTTTTAAAAAGTTGACTCTAGAACTTGGTGTACTGGATGTGGAAAGACCAAACAGGCAGAATAGTGTCTGAACACAGCCTGTTCCTGCCAGGGTGCACCATACAGGGTCCTCATAGAGCAGGGCCCTTAATCCCCATATCAAATGAGAGTAGGGATGGCTTTGAGAGCATTAAAACTACGCAGAATAAAATAAAACCTTTGTACCAGATAGGTCTTAAAAGAAGTTAAGTACAAACACATTGTTTTACAAATGAAAATACTGTAGCTCAGGGAAATTAAGTAAATTAAGGGTAGAGTAAATTCGGTGGTGGAATGTGTTTTCAATGCATCATCTCACAGATACCCTAAGATGTATGGGATATTAGTGTCCCTGCTTTAAAGATGAAGAAGATGAGAGGCTGAGAATTTTGATCAAGTTCCTACAGCAAGTTAAATGGCAGAAATCAAGTCTAATTCCAGAACACGTGGTCTAACCTCTATGCTAGACTCCCTTCTTCAGCACTTGTCTTCATAAAAATAAATCTACTTGGTGGTGGATTACTTGATCATTTGTTTTGCATTTTAATCATACTCAGGGAAGTTCATTCATTTCCTTGGTTTGTTTTCTATGTTTTCTTTCCAGGATAAATTATTCCAACTTTATATTGCTATAGGAGTACTGTCGTCAAAGGAATTGTGAATTTTTTTCAGTCACAGCATTCTAAGAGCTTCAGTGGTGGGAATTCCCTGGCAGTCCAGTGGATAGGACTCTGCGCTTCCACTGCAGGGGGCATGGCTTCAATCCCTGGTCAGGGAACTAAGATTCCACATTTCGCATACCACATGGCACAGCCAAAAAAAAAAGAAAAATTAGGAAAGCTTCAATGGCAACAGCCACTCCAATCACCTCTTTGTACATGTCCAAAAGGTATAATCTTAAAAGGTTTATCTGAAAATATGATCTTGTTTTCATTCATTTATTTATTCTTTCAAGAAATATGCATTGAGTACTTTCTATGGGCTAGGCCTTGGGTATGGAATGAGCATTATAGACATGGTCCTTACATTCATGGAGCTTACAGTCTAATGGGGAAAGATAAACATGAAATAGGCAAACAGCTCAATACTCAGAATTATGTATGTTAAGAATCTTAAACAACTTGTGGGGGGACTTCCCTGGTGGCACAGTGGTTAAGAATCCGCCTGCCAATGAAGGGGACACTGCTTCGAGCCCTGGTCTGGGATGAGCCCACATGCCGCAGAGCAACTAAGCCCACAAGCCACAACTACTGAGCCTGCGTTCTAGAGCCGGTGAGCCACAACTACTGAACCTGCGTGCCACAACTACTGAAGCCTGCGTGCCTAGAGCCCGTGCTCCGCGACAAGAGAAGCCACTGCAATGAGAAGTCCGCACACCACAGCAAAGAGTAGCTCCCGCTCGCCACAACTAGAGAAAGCCCGCGCGCAACAACGAAGACCCAACACAGCCAAAATTAAATAAATAAATAAAAATTTATTTAAAAACAACAACAACAACTTGTGGGACCAAAGTGTGGTAGTTGAGGAGGAGAGTGTAGGAGATAAGGTTGGAGAATTAAACTGAAATCTGATCATGTAGGCCCTGTAGGCCATGTAAGGTTGTTTCATTTTCTATTAAATGCAATGGAAAACCAGTACAGGCTTTAAGGCATTTTAAACCATCTCTCTGCCCATTCTGGAGAGCACAGGAGGAAAGGGCAAGAGAAGAAGATGGGATAGTGCTTAGGAGTTCAGCTGCAGTAGTCCATTTGCGATGGTGAGAGCTTGGAGATGGAGAGATACAGACAGATTTGAGAAATATTTCGAAAGTGGTTTAAGTAGTATTTGGTAATGGGTTGGCTGTTATAAGCAAAGGGGAGGGAGCTTGCAGAGATGACTCCTAGGTTTGTGGTTTTAGCAGATGAACAGCTGGTAGTTTCATTTATTTAGATAAGGGAGATGGGAGGAGGAAGGTCAATAATTCAGTTTTGGGATAAGTTAATTTGGAGTCGCCTCTGAGATATCTGAGTAGGCAGTTGGATATCAAGCCCGGAGCTCAGAAAAAAGGTCTGGGCTGGAGATAAAAATATGGGAGTTAACAGCATTTTGGTGATTTTTAAAGCTATGGGACTGGATGAGATCCCCCAGGGGGAAAATGTAGAGAGAAATGAGCAACAAGCTCCAGAAGGAGTGCTGAGTGTCTCTAATAATATAGGCATAGGAAGAGCTGGCAGTGAGACTTACATTAGCCCAAGCTTAGGAGAGAGGAGCGAACAGCACGGCCACCAGAAAAGCCGAGGAGAGAGTGTTTCAGTAATGGCACAAGCAACTATGCTGAAGGCTGCTGAGAGGTCAAGTTGAGGTCTGGAAAATATCTATTGGATTTGGCATTATCACAGTACTGTGTGGAAGCTGAGTCCTATCCGCCCAGAAAACCTATTATGGGCATCTCCTTCTAATTCTGTGTTTAGCGATGACACACTGATAGTTTGAAATCAGCCGTGGTGGGAGTATTGACAACATGGAAGTTGACAAACAGTACATTTTTTTTTTCCTGGAAAGCTAGTTGTTAAACATGTACCAGCATGACACTGGCAATGTGACTCCATTTATAGTAAAATGAAGGGGAAAACAGGCTTCTCTGCTCTCTCTGGTCCCATCAGAAAGTTTTCAGAACATTTTTCATGGAAATGAATTCTCTTCAAAGAAACAAGCTGAATGTCTGAACTTCCTTTGAAGTGGGCTTTTACCTTTGCCACAGGACTTTCTAAAGTCTCAGCCTTTTAGTCAGTAACTTTCACAAATATGACGCAGACCAACAGGAAAAAAAATTCGGTGTGGTCATATGAAGAATTTCTTCCAACTCTGAGATGCTATTATCCTGAATTGGCTGCAAGAAATTCCAGGAAGCATAGCAGTAAACCACATTTCATTGACTCCTGGGTTTATTTACTTGGTAAAAATAATCATTAGAAGATTCCAGAATTCAGGGGTTAAGAGATGACATTTTCCCCATCTTTCTTTTTCATTAAAAACAATTGCTTGTTATTTTATGAAAATGTAGATAAGAAAATTAACTGGAAGTTGGAAAGTATGGTATTTTCAGTAACATGACAACTGAATTAGATCATTAGATAACCAAGTTAATTATTAGATAATCAGGTGTTAAAATAAAAGCACTTAAAGAACCATGCTTTTGACATTGTTTTAGTTATGACATGTAGCCACAGGCTAAATACTGTCCTCATCTAAGAGGAAACTAAAGATTGAACTGAATGCATTACAGAGTCTTTAGTTCACTGAAGAAGTCGGCACGCAAACCTAGCCCAAGCAGCTCTGAAAGTTTGTTCTTTGACACATCTTTACTCCAAACACATAGCAATGATAAATGAAATTTATCAAGCTTAAAAACTAAATAAACACTTCTGTGGCCCAGAATTGGGACAGAAATACAAAGCTCATGCTGAGCGGAAGCCACAGACTTACTGGGCTCTAGGTCTGGAACCAGGCAATGTTAGCTGGAGTTTGGCTCCTCCAGGGTAAATTAAAATAAAAAAGTTCCATGCCGAGATGGGAGACTGAAGCCAGGTTCACTGCTTGAAGCCAGAGGCAGAGGCAGGCTCCTTCTACTCATGAAAGGAGGTTGAAAAAGAAGTTATTCCTGCCTGGGGCTACAGCTTTTAGCAAACTGTGGACTTAGAGGAAAGAGAGGACACAGATATAACCTTGTGACCAGGAAAGGGAGCAGTCCATTTCCTGGTTTGGTGCCTGGGTCTGTGCTGTCCTCAGACACTGTGGGCTGGATCTCTGAAGCTCTGTTAGTAGATCTGGGTCTGAACTGGGGTCCACAGAGCCAAGTGCGGAATGAGGGCAATCACAAAACCACTAGACAGGAAGGAGAAAGTACACTGGGAGTTGAGGGAAGAAGAGAAAGAGAGACAGAGGGAATGCAAACCTAGTCTCAAAATGAGCTCTTCAACCAAAACCCAATGCTAAGAAAGATAGCCAACAAAACAAAAGAACATGAATTTATTACTGTTGAAACTAATGTTATGGAACCATCTGAGAAAAGATTTAAATATGTTTAGAATGCTCAAAGAGATATTTGAAGGAATAACTCATTAAAAAAAAAAGAGCAAGACATTGTGAGAAAAATGCCAGCATAAATGAAATCAGAATGGATGGATACTAAAAAGAACAACTAGAAATCTTGGAAATGAAAAATAGCGTCATCAAAATAAAAATTCAACAGATGAGATAAGCTCTAGACTGTAAATAGTTAAAGAGAATATGAATGAATTGAAGATAATGCTGAGGATTTCACCCAGGAAACAGGACAGAAAGACGAGAGACAAAAAAAATGTGAGAGAGCAATTAAAAGACAGAGAGGACCAATTGATTGGCTTCAACATAATGTCTACAGGAGTTCTAGAAAATGAGGATGAAAGGAATGGTGAGGAACCACTATCTGAAGAGGTAATAGCTAAGAATTTTCCACAGTTAAAGAAAGATCTGCGATCTCAGATTGATGAGCCATATTAAGTGCCAAGCAGGATAAACATAAATCCACACGTCTTAGTGAAACTGTGTAACATCAAAGATAAATATAGAACTTAAAAGCTGTTAGAGAGAAAAGACATATCACCTCAATAGAAATGAGAATTTGATTGATAGCTGACTTTTCATGTGTAGAAACCGATGCCAGAAGACAATGAAATAACATCTTTATAGTCCTGAGGGAAAATAGCTGAGAATATAAAAATCTTATATCTATTTAAACTATTATTTAACAGTGAGGGTCAAAGACATTTTCAAAAAGACAGTGATTAAAATATTTCCACTGAGAGACCCTCATGAAAATAAGTAGCAAGAACGTATTTCAGCAGGGACTTCCCTGGTGGTCCAATGGCTAAGACTCCATGCTCCCAATGAAGGGGACCTGGGTTCGATCCCTGGTCAGGGAACTAGATCCCACATGCCGCAACTAAGAAGTTGGCATGCTGCAACAAAGATCCCCCACATGGCACGGAGATCCCTTGTGCGGGCAACTAAGACCTGATGCAGCCAAATAAATAAATAAATAAATATTAAGAAACGAATGCATTTCAGCAAAAACAGAAGAGAACAGAGATTGATAATGATAAACAGAGAAATTGATAAATTAGTAAATTTAATTTAATTTTCTTACAAGACTCACCATTTTTTGCCTTTATTTAAAGGATGAACTCTAGACAAAACTCTGAACGAAAGTGAAAAAACTAGAGGGGGTAAAGGATGGGAAAAGAGGATGAGAATTATTCAAGGGGAAGTTAATATATGCTAAGATCAGTTTCATGTCAGGGAAAAGGATAAAAATACTGAATAACTTTAGATGTTCTCAGAAAATGGAATAGTTAAGTATGTATGTTAGTTTAAGGATGCCTACTAGAATAAATAAAATACCATGTCTGGCTCCTAAGACAGCAGAAGAGGAAAAAGGGAATGCAGAAAATGTTTTCAATGCAAGAGAAGGCAGGAAAAGTGGGGAAAAAACAGCAAAAGATGGTAAAAATACAATGAAAAGAAAGAGAGTTAAAAATAAGTTCAAATATTATCATTAACCTCAGCAAACATAAATGTGTTAAAAATTGATTTAAAACAAAGATATTATCAGAATGCATAAAATACCAAAATCAGTTATATACTATACACAACAGACATATCTAAAACAGAATAGTTTGGAAAAATAAAAAAAATGTAAGAATAGAAAATGATTTGCAGTAAAAAAATATTAACAAAAAGAAAGTTGGTATAGAAATCTTAATACCAGAAGCAATAGAATTTAAAAACAAAAATTAATAAGGATAAAGAGGTACACTACATAATAACATGATATATGTGATATGTAACAGTCACAAACCTGTAGGTACCTCAAAATACATTAAAAAAAACTGACCATATTATAGAGAAATTTACCAGTCCAGTATCATGGTAAAGAATTTTAACACACATTATTTTTTTTAAATTAATTAATTTTTATTTATTTATTTTTGGCTGTGTTGGGTCTTCGTTTCTGTGCGCGGGCTTTCTCTAGTTGTGGCGAGTGGGGGCCACTCTTCATCGCAGTGCGCGGGCCTGTCACTGTCGTGGCCTCTCTTGTTGCAGAGCACAGGCTCCAGACACGCAGGCTCAGTAGTTGTGGCTCACGGGCTTTGTTGCTCCACGGCATGTGGGATCTTCCCAGACCAGGGCGTGAACCCGTGTCCCATGCATTAGCAGGCAGACTCTCAACCACTGCGCCACCAGGGAAGCCCTTAACACACTTTTAATAGATCAAACAGAATTTTAAAAATTAGCAACTCCTCAGAATATTTGAACACCAAATTTAAAAGTTTGATCTAATACATAAATCTAATGCATGTAATACTCTGAACAAAGCAAATAAAGGATATATACAGCATATTCTTTTTCAGTATCTATGGAACTTTTACAAAAGAAATGTATCACCTACTAGGTTAAAAATTAGTCTCAACAAATTACAAAACAATCAATAGCAAACATAGTCTGACTATAATTCAATTAAATTGGAAATCAACACTAAAAATATTTAAATTTCTGCATGCTTCAAAACTTAAAAATTTAGGGCTTCCCTGGTGGCGCAGTGGTTAAGAATCTGCCTGCCAATGCAGGAAACACGGGTTCGAGCCCTGGTCTGGGAAGATCCCACATGCCGCGGAGCAACTGGGCCCGTGAGCCACAACTACTGAGCCTGCGCGTCTGGAGCCTGTGCTCCGCAAAGAGAGAGGCCGTGACTGTGAGAGGCCCGCGCACCGCGATGAAGAGTGGCCCCCGCTTGCCACAACTAGAGAAAGCCCTCGCACAGAAACGAAGACCCAACACAGCCAAAAATAAATATAAATAAATAAATAAATTTATAAAAAAAAAAAAAAAAAAAAAAAAAAAAAAAAAAACTTAAAAATTTACAACCAAGTAACTCAAGATTAAAAAGGAAATCACAATGAAAATTTTAAAAAATGAATCAAGCAGTATCTAGAGATAAAGGTATATCCTATTTTTTATTAAGAAAAAGATTGAAAATAAACAAGGTAAGCATTCAAAATAGAAACTGGAAAAACGATAGAGTAATAAACTTAAAGAGTAGAGAAGGAAGGTACATTAGTTTCCTAGGGCTGTCATAACAAACTACCACAGACTGAGTGGCTTAAAACAACAGAAATTTATTGGCTCACAGTTCTGGAGGCCAGAAGTCTGAAATCAAGATGTAGGCAGGGCCATGCTCCCTCTGAAGGGGAGGAATTATCCAGGCATCTCTCCTAGCTTTTGGCACCTCAGGTGTTCTTTGGCTTATAGATGCATCACTCTAATCCTGTCTTCACATGGCATTCCTTCTGTGCATGTTCACATCGTCTTCCCTCTGCACTTGTGTCTGTGGCCAAATTTTCCTCCTCTTATAAGGACACCAGTCATGTTGAACTAGGGACCCATCCTACTGCAGTATGACCTCGTGATAATTTAACTAATTCCATGTGCAATGGCCCTACTTCCAAATAAGGTCACATGGTGAGGTACCAGGGGTTAGGACTTCAACATCTTTTGGAGGAAGGGGGACACAATTTGATCCATAACAGAAAACATGAATAAAAATAAGAGCAGAAAGCTGAATAGAAAGCAAAGTCATAACAGAGTAAATAAATACAACCAAAAGTTAGTTCTTAGAAAAAAAATCTAATATGGATACGCAGTCTTTAACAAGACTGATCAAGGAAAACAAGGCACAAATAAACAATACTAGGAATCATAAAGAGGGTACAACCATGCATGCAGAACAGAATCACAAAATCACAAATCACTGCACTATAAAAAAGAGAATAATATGAATAACTTTAGGCCAACCAATTTGAAAACTTAGATGACATAGGTAATTTTCTTTAAAATATATGTTAGTAATTCATTGCAGAAGTTGAAGGACCCATGTGACATGTGAGTTCTTATAGCAGTCTTTCACTTAAAATTGATCCTGACTAGATGTTAACTCTACCTTCTGGAGTTCATGTTTTAGAAAAAGAAAATAAAGCAAAAGGAAAAAAGAACATGCAATTGAATTTGTCAAACAAAAGCTAATTCCATTCTCTTAATTATGGTAGCTAACAATTAACTTTATCTGGTTAATTTCATACAGTTATGACGGTCATCTATAGCAATAGAAAAAGTGACATCATTCTGGATTTAAGGGCTCTTGAACAAATATAGGCATGGATTTCAGCCATATACATACAAAATTCACATTTATTTTATTTAAAAAATTTTTTTAAATATTTATCTAATTTTTGGCTGCATCGGGTCTTAGCTGCGGCACACAGGATCTTTCGTTGTGGCACGTGGGCTCTTCATTGCAGTTGGGCTCTTCATTGTAGTGTGTGGGCTTCTCTCTAGTTGTGGTGCACAGACTCATTAGTTGTGGCGCATGGGCTCAGTTGTTGTGGCGTGCGGGCTTAGTTGCCCCGTGGCATGTGGGATCTTAGTTCCCTGACCAGGGATCAAACTGGTGTCCCTTGCATTGCAAGATGGATTCTTAACCACTGGACGACCAGGGAAGTCCACACATTTATTTTTAAAGCAAATTCTATAAATCTTGGAGAGAGTAGCATTTCAGTCTATTTTAAAAACTTGGATGGGTAGATGATTACATAATATCTCTATTTATAATAGCTATGTCTCTTCCCTGGGCTTATACTGGATCTTATTTTCAGGTTTTTAGGTGAAGAGTAAGGGACTGAGAAATGTGCCCTTAGCCAGTAGGGAGCTGTGGGGTTAGAAAAACAATTTCCAGGAACTTTTAATTTTAACCATTAAATAAATATTTCAGTATATTTGTACACACAGAGCATATATTTTTACCTACTCTAATCTTTCTGTGTGGATATAAAAATATATGCACAAGAAAATGATAATGGAACTACTGACAGATGCTTTGGTACAGCTGCAAAATGAAAATACTTCTCTCTATATATTCATAATCACTCTAGAGATAGAGATCTACAAACCTGCTGAGCTGGTATTTCACTTATGCACTATTTTCTGTCTGCTTCTTAAGAAGGGACTCCACATTCCACATATGACCCACATTTTATTTTAACTACCATGTTCTTGGCTTTGCTCTTTTCATGTCAGCTTTATCCTTTAACAGCCTGTTCAATAGTGATTTCTCAGCTTCAGACTCTGACTTGCTTTTCTTCCCCCTCAGAAATGTCCTGTAATTTTGTTTCTTGCTTCCCAAAGTGTGGCTCTCACTCATATTTTCCATGAATAAAACCTTTTCCCAGAGGGGACCAAATTAATGGAGTCGTCCTCTAGCTCCACTTAAAAACCATATTTAAATACAAATACTATTGCTTCCATTTGTTTGGCTTTACTTCTCATATTTAATCTGAACTATTAAGACATAACCAAGTGAAACCACAAGAGACTCTGAATAGGCAAAGCAATCCTGGGAAAGAACAAGGCTGGAGGCATCACATGTCTTAATTTCAAACTATACTACAAAGCTGTAGTAATCAAAACAGTATGGTACTGGCATAAAAATAGATACATAGACCAATGGAACAGAATTGAGATCCCAGAAATAAATCCTTCACATATGGTCAACTAATATTTGAAAAGGGAGCCAAGAATACTCAGAGGGGAAAGAATTGTCTCTTCAATAAATGGCATTGAGAAACTGGATAACCACATGGAAAAGAATGAAATTGGACCCCTATCTTAAACCACTCACAAAAATTAACTCAAAATGGATTTAAGACTTAAACATGAGACCCAAAACTGTAAAACTCTTAGAAGAAAACATAGGGGAAAATCTCCTTCACATTGGTCTTGGAAATGATTTTTTGAATATGACACCAAAAGCACAAGCAACAAAAGCAAAAATTAATAAGTGGGACTACATCAAACTAAAAAGCTTCTGCAAAGCAAAAGAAACAAGCAAAAAAATGAAAAGGCAACCTATGGAATGGGAGAAGATTGTTGCAAATCATATAGCTGATAAGTAGTTAATACCAATATATGTAAAGAACTCATACAACTCAATAGCAAAAATGTCAAACAGTCAGATTAAAACATGGGCAGAGATACCAAATAGACATTTCCCCAAAGAAGACATACAAGTGGCCAACAGGTACATGAAAAGGTATTCAACATCACAATTGTCAATGCAAATCAAAACCATGAGATATTGTCTTGCATCTATTAGAATGGCTATCATCAAAACGACAAGAGACCCACATATTGGCGAGGCTGTGGAGAAAAGGGAACACTGTCGGTGGGAATATAAATTTATATAGTCACTACAGAAAACAGTGTGGAGGTTCTTCAAAAATTACAAATAGAACTACCATATGATCCAGCAATCCCACTTCTGGATATATATACACAGGAAATGAAAACAGGATCTTGAAGAGATATCTGCACTCCCATGCTTATTGCAGCATTATTCAGAATAGCCAAGATATGGAAACAACCTAAGTGTCCATGAACAGCTGAATGGATAAAGAAGATGTGAGATATATATATATATATATATATATATATATATATTATTCCAATGGAATGTTATCCAGCCACGAGAAAGAAGAAAATCCTGCCATTTGCAACAACATGGATGGACATTGAGGGCATTACGCTAAGTGAAATAAGTTAGACAGAGAAAGACAAACACTGTATCTCACTTATGTGTGGAATCTAAAACAGCTGAACTCATGGAAGCAGAGAATAGAATGGTGTTTACCGGGGGCTAGGGAGTGGGGGAAATGGGGAAATGTTGGTCAAAAGGGACAAACTTTCAGTTATAAGATGAATAAGTTCTGGGGATCTAATGTACAGATGGTGATTATGGATAATAATAATGTACAATATACCAGAAATTTGCTAAGAGAGTAGATCTTAACTGTTCTCACCACAAAAAAAGAAGTGGTAATTATGTGATGTGATGGAGGTGTTAGCTAATGCTGTAATGGCAATCATTTTGCAATATAGAAGTGTATCAAATCACCATATTGGACACCTTATAAATGTACACGATGTTGTATGTCAATAAGGTAGAGTGGGGGAGGCATTACCAAAATCTAGCTTTTGTTTTTGGGATGGTGGCTTTTTATTCTAGCAAACAAACATTTTTGAGTTGTCTTAGAGTTACGTAATGCCCAGGAACAAGTTTTAAGATAGTCGTATAGTGACTGCATCTCAGCATTAATTAGACTATTAGATTTCTTGTACACACAACCATCTGTCCCTGTGCCTTTGCTTGCATTGGACACACCATCCAGAAATTTGGTTTCTTCTTTGCTACCCTTACTCAACCGATAAAGAAACTGAGGCCTGGAGCCTGACTTACCCAAGGTCACATCGTTAGTTAGGGCATAGCTGAGCCTAAAGATAATCTCTCAGCCTGTTGGTTCCCAGGGATTATTTTCTACCACACCCACTGCCTTTTCAAGGTTCTGCTCAAATAATGCCTTATTTCAGAAGCCTTGTTGAAATCTTCAAATAGAAGTAATCTGCCCCTTCCTTGAACTCCTACATGTTTAATTTTATTCCCCTAAGGATACTTATCACTTTAAATTTTGTGTGACAGTTGCTTGTGCTCACATCTTTTTTCCCCCAGGTATTCAGCTCTTTGAGGACTGGAATCTGCTTGATCCACTTTTATGTCTATCACATTCCCCAGCCTTGTATTAATAGGTGCTTAATGTCTGTTTAAAATAATTAAACCTCTTTTGGATTTTGGAAACCTTGTGTCCACAGAAAGCATAAAGAAAGCAGCTGCAGCAATATGCTAATGGCTTGGGGAATCCTTTCAAGCTTCCTTCACACTTCGATGGTTCTAGACCTGCATTGTCCAAGAGAACTTTCTGTAATGTTGAGAATGTTTGATATTTGTACTGTCCAATATGGTACTACTAGCCACATATAGCCATTGAGCATTTGAATGTGGCTAGTGAGATTGAGGAAATGAAATGTTAATTTTATTTGATTTTAATTTATATTTAAATAGCTACATGTGTCTGGTGGCTACCATACTGGACAACACAGTTCTAGACTATCTTGGCACCACATTTTGACAAATCTACACGTGTTGCCTCTTTGAACTTTGTCACACAATTGCCTGCTTAGTGAGAAACGGTATTGTTGTTCTCTAGGCTCCGAGCTCCGAGATTCCGCACACTTGACCTTCCTCCTTCCCCACTTTCCTCCCCAGGAGAAAGATGAGATTCATAAAGCTTTTCTTAAGCACTCCAATCTTCACTAACCTCCCTTGCCTCAGATTATGACTACATCTCTAAGGTATTGATATAACACTTAGATGGTATATGTCATTTGCTGCTGTTTTGAATTTTAGTATTTCCTAAATAAATTATAAACTACTTGAGGGCAAAGACCATGCATTCCACATCTTCTGGATCCTCCCTGGTGCCTTTTATGGTGCCAGTTATATCATAAATGTTCTATAAATATTGATCAGTTGCTTGATTGAAGGTAGTGAAAGGGAATCTGGTATGAGCAAGAAAGGACAGTACCTGAGACGTAGGGAAGAGGGCATGTCGATATTGTAAGATTTACTTAGCACCCTAAAAACTAAAGGATTTTTAGAATTATTTCTCTTATTCTTATAACTGTTTTAGCAAATGCCCATTAGTATTATTTTCCAGTCATCTTAGGAGCTCAACTCAAAAAAACCAAAAAAATTTTTTTTTCTGAGTACCCATGTGGCAAAAACTACGCTATCCATTTTGAATGTATTCCTTCCTAAGAGGGTCTTCTATCAAAGGAACTTTCTAACTACATTTATGAGCTTCATTGTAGAGCATTTACTGGAAAATTGAGAGGTTGCTAGATGTCCAAAACAGCACATTTGGTGGAACCAAAATTAGAATTTGGCTGTATGTTTGTTCAAAACCTCCCCTAGAAGGTAAGCTCTTGAATGTGTACAAGGCTGTGCTTCTTTGGTGGATGAGGAAATCAAGGCCAAGGTGTTAGTGTTGGTTCACCTTTCCCTCTTCCTTAAGCACCTAAATTATACATTGGCAAGATTGGGCTCCTACAGGAATCCGGATAATGGCAAAATTCCTGCTGACCACACCCTGTGTGAGACCACAGTGAGTCTTAAAGGGGCTTTGGCAAGAGGATGTAGGAAATTAATGATAGCTGCAAAGTGAGAAGGCCCAACCTTGGAATTCTCTCTCCTGTAGAGCCACATTGCCTGCCTGCCTGTGCTCCAGCCACTAGCTCCCAGTACCCAAAATATGAGAAGAAAATAAGGAGCCAGGAGGGAGTTGTCCTTGTGGGACAAGAATTTCAGCTGGCAATTGTTAATCACATTTTCCCAGCTATTTTGACATGTGTTATATAAGGGAACCAATTCCAAGACAAAACAGAAAACAAAATACTCTGACTACAGAAGTGCACATGCAGAGTACATTGGAGCTGACTTTTCCTTTTAACTTCTTATTTACATAGGATGGATTTGTTTAAGCAAATTTTTTTTTACTTCCATGAAGTTACAAATCAAGTATTTTATTCCCCTTACTATCTATTGTTCATTTTTATTTCTGCTAATTTCCATACGTTTAAAATATGTTTTCAATTTGCTGAAAATACTTATGAATCATATGCACACATGCATATGTACAATAAATCATTTTTATAGGATCAATCAAATCTGGCATCTTTTGTAGCTCATAGTAGTTCAAGAGTTCGAGGCCCTAGCCCTGTTTTGAGCTGCAACTTGATGCTCACAAAATAGGTGGGTCAAAGGTAAAAGTTCTGTTTAAAGTCCTTTGACAGATACATCTAGATTTAGTTGTAAGTAACATGGAGGAAATAACTTCTGTCTCATTCACATTCATGTCATGACTAATGAGAAAATACATAAAGAAGAATTAAAAAAAAAAAAGAAAAAGAAAAAGAAAATACAGTTGGTAGTCTGTACCCACACTGCCCAGTGTCAAAATAACCAAGGTCACATTTATCTGGTGATTGTTGATGGTGTGCTTTTGATGTAAAGATTCCACCAGAGTGCTGATGAATCCTAAATCATTCTTCCATTTCTGACTACTCTCCTTAGCTCCAAGGTCAAACATACCATTTCTACTTAGTGTCAAATAGTCTTCTCAAACATAGCATGTCTGAAAACCAACTCTTGACTCCACATTCCTAAAACTTGCTCTTCCCCCAGTCATCCCTATTTCAGTTAACAGCATCATTATTCACCTGGTTGGTCATTCTGCAAGTTTTGACATATGTATATAATCCTGTAAACACTACCACAATTAAGATATAGAATAGTTCCAATGAAGAACATTTAGGTTGTTTCCAGATTTTCATGATTATAAATAGAGCTGCCATAAACATTCATGTATGTGCTTTTGAACGAACATACATTTTCATTTCTTTCTGGGTAAATATTCAGGGGTAACATTGCTAAGTTGTATGGTAAGTATATATTTAACTTTGGAAGAAACTGCCTAACTATTTTCCAGAGTGGTTGTACCATTTTACACTCCCACCAGTGATGTATGAGAGATTTAGTTTCTCCCTGAGCTCGCCAGCATTTGTATTGACATTATTTTTTATTTTAACTGGTCTAGTAGATGTGCAGTGATATCTATTGTGGGTTTTTTTTCCATTTTAATATTATTTAATTCTATGGAAAAAACAAGTTTTATTACATTCCTTTTTTAAAATGGGGGGAAAACTGTACAAGTAAGCATGATCAAACCTCTGTTAGAGCTGGTTAATACTGATCTTATTGCCTCGAAGTCTCTCTAGTAGTGTCCAAGAAATTATGTTTAAGGTCCATCTGAAGAAAAAAAGCACTGGAGAGGTAAGAAAGGACTTGGGTAAAAAGCTTCAGAGGGTTGTAGGGAGATGGAACTTGCTTCTTAAAAAAATTATGTTGAGCTCTGGAGCGTCTCCATTTCTTAACATACCTTCCAAACCATACACTGGGATAGTTTTACCCATGTTTAAAGTCTCATATGCAGTTTGGGGGCTTTTAGAAATTCAGAAATAAAGTAATATAAAGAGTAGAATATTGAAGGCTTCAGAGTAGGGCTATAAGAGACTCAATACTGCTAAATAAGTTCCCAAACAAAAATGTTCAGTCACCCCCACCCCCAAACCTATGTGTAATAGGAGAAAATGCACAGCAAGAAGCAGAGGAAAAGCATGTAGACTGGAATAGATCATACACTGAACAGTCTAGAACCAAAGAAAAAAAGCAAACAACATACATATACACAAAAGCCTAAGAAGCAGCTATTCTCCTCATGTTTTTAGGTGAGTACCTCTACCCAGTAGATTATAGTCAGGAAAACAACTCAATTGTTGTTTTTTTTTAAAGTAAAAAACTGTTTCCCATCATGCTCCATTTTCTAGAACCTACCCTTTTTGATTGGTTGGTATAAACAAAAAGCAAAGCACATAAACATGCAAGTGTGCATGCGTGCGCACACACACGCACACACACGCGCACACACACACTGTCCTAAAATGTGAAAAATGCAGATATATAACGCTGGTATTAGAAATCACTTCAACTTTATACTTAGGAACTTACAGACCCTTCATTTGCTCCCCCCAAATATTTTTCCTTGTCCTTATTCTTTAAATGCCCAACCACCAAAAGAAAAAGGAAAAAAACAAAAGGCTTTAAATGCACATGTTTCAAGTCAGTGTCTTGTTAACAAAAAAGGTAGCGTTTTCTTCACTTTGGCCATTGTTAAAGATGCAGGCATAGATCAGGGAATGTTAAGACTCACATGTATTAAAAAAAAAAAGCAACATTAACAGAGCATATATCTTTCAAAAAAAGCTAAAATACTAACAAATACAAGTCAATGCACATATTTTTAACTAGTGCAATTTTATCTACAATGGAGTAAATGTTATTTTGTGTGCCAGGCATTGCAATACTGTTCATTTCCCTTTTATCATACAAACATGACAATTTTATCATTAAAAAAACCTTTATTGGGTCACATTCACGTTGCCCTCCCACCCAAATTAAGGGGGAAAAAGTCAATAAAAGAACCCCTCAAGATTTCATAACTATGAACATAAAGCTCCTAGATAATAGTGTATAGGCTGAATTTTCAGATTTGTATAAAAAAAATTATAACTTACGTAGATGTCTTCCTCACTGCTTACAACACAATGTGAAGTTACACTACTCTGAAATTTGTACCAACTGTACAAAAACCATGAAAAAAATTATGTTCTTCATGGCCTGAGAGCCTACATATTTTTGAGTAATTTAAAAGGGTAACTATGAGAGCCTGACATTTTTCTGTATCTCACCTCTTCTGCCTCTCTATCTGCAGGATTTGTAAATCAAAGTCAGTAACATCTTAGTAGCAAACGTCTCGTCTATCTCCCCCTTCTTCTCTCCTAACTAATCCTACTCAATTTTCTCTCATCTTCCTGAGCATTTTCCATGAACAGCATTGCAAGTTGGTTTAAAAAAAAAAAAAAAAGAAAGAAAGAAAAAGAAAAAAAGGAAAAAGAAAGTTTTACAAGGGTTTTGCTGGTTAATTATTTACTGGTGGAATCACTCCACCAGGAGTCTGATTTCATTGGCTAGCAGTTGGTTTCTGTTGAATAGGCCCCCTGGGAGCTTGGTGAGCAGCTCTCGCTCCGTGGTTTCAGGGTCGCTGTCAACTGAGCTGGAACTTGCGCTCATGTTGTCGACAGCAGTATTGGCTGGGGGACCCAACTCTGGCTCACTAGTGTCACTGGCCGTGGACACCATGGAGAGCAGGGACATACGCCAGGTGAGCTGGTCAGAGGGCAGAAGGGAGGCGGCAGAGTCCGCTCCGATACCAGCTACATCTAGATTACACGCCTTATCAAAGGCGATGAAACCTACATTTGCATTGGCCTCGCAGACACAGAAGGAGCAGTCGTCTTTCATCAACAGGTCAATGCCACACACATCCATTCCCAGGATGTTAGACACCTGGATAGCTAGCTGCTTCCCTTGTTCACTCAATGAACACATCGTCCCGACACCACGTAGTGAGCAGTTGCTTTGCATCCTCGCATCTGTTGAACAGCATAACACTGTGCCAACCACACGACATCCCACGACAATGACATGTACATCCCTTCCATGAGACTCTTTAACATACTTCTGAAACAGGTATGGAGCTTCATGGCGAATAAGATGGCTTAGATTAGCCAAAGGGTGCTTATCACGAGCCAAGAAAACCGCTTTGCCTCTATGACCCTGTGTATTCTTCACCACCTTTGGGAACTCCAGTACTTCTGCTTCATCAATCATTTTAGCAAAATTTTCATGACCACCTTAAGAGAAAGTATCTGGCAGAGGAACACCGTGACCTGCCAACTCTTGAAACGTCCAGAACTTATTAACACAGTTCAGGATGGCTTGAGGTCAGTTCATCAACCTGCTTCCCATCTTCTCTAGATGGCACAAAACAGTGATGTCACAATCACTTTGCACCCAAGGGGTTGGTACTCTCACTACCACCACCTGAGGATAGGCAGTAATTAGTTCTCCATTGATACAAAGACCCAGGTTTCCTTGCTCTATTGTTAGCACCACCTCATCTATCACCACAGCCCTAAAGTCCAGTTCCTCCTCACAACATTTGGCCTTTAATGCTCGTAAGATCTCTTTTGGGGGATAGTCTTCCCTGATTTGACGATCTGTCAAAAACCACAACTTGGCAGCCACAGAGCTACACATCTTGATCTGCCTGTTCTTCCTTTTCTGGGATTACTTCCTCCTGAATATAGACTCTTTCTAGCGAATCAAACTTGTATTCCCTCGCTGGCCTCCCAGCAAAGCCAATTTACTGACACTGGGATGTGGTGAGGGAAAGTACAGCGTTTATTGCAGGGCACCAAGGATGGAGAACAGGCAGCTCATCCTCAAAAGACCCGAACTCTCTATTGTGGTTTTAATTTGCATTTCCCTTATAAGGATGTTAAACATCTTTTCATGTGCTTACTTGCCATCTGTATACCTTCTTTACTGAAGAGTCCAAATCTTTTGCTTTTTTTTTTTTTTTTTTTGGTCTGCACCATGCACAACTTGCAGGATCTTAATTCCCTCACCAGGGATCGAACTCAGGCCTTTGGAAGTGAAAGTGTGGAGTACTGTCCACTGGACTGCCAAGGAATTCCCTTGCTATTTTCTAATTAGATTGTTTTCTAACTGTTGAGTTCAGAAAGTTTTTAAAAATAGTCTGGATAGAAGTATTGTGTTGGAGTTTTTAGGGTTAGGATTTTTTAGGCTAGTTTTAGGTTCACAGCAAAATTGAGCAGAAGGTACAGAGATTTCCCGTATACTCCTAGCCCCTCCACATGCACAGCCTCTCCTATTATCAACATCCTCCACCAGAGTGGAACGTTTGTTACAATTGATGAACCTACTCTGACACATCATAATCACCCAAAGTCCATAGTTTGCATTAGGGTACACTCAGTGTTTTACATTCTATGGGTTTGGACAAACGTGTGATGACATGTATCCATCTTTATAGTATCATATAGAATAGTGCTCCGCCTATTCATTCTTCTCCCCTAACCCTGGGCCACCACTGATCTTTTTACTGTCTCCATTTGCCTTTTCTAGAATTGTCATGTAGTTGGAATCATACAAGATACAGCCTTTTTTAATTGGCTTCTTTTACTTTGTAATACGCATTTAAGATTCTTTCACGTCTATTCATGGCTTGATAGCTCATTTCTTTTCAGTGCTGAATAATAATGCATTGAATGAATTTACCACTCTTTATCCATTCGCTCACTGAAGGACATCTTGGTTGCTTCCAAATTTTGACAATTTGAATAAAGCTACCATAAACATCCATGTGCAGGTTTTTGTGTGCCCATAAGTTTGTAAGAAACTGCCAAACTGTCTTCCAAAGTGGTTGTACCATTTTGCATTCCCACCAGCAATGAATGAGAGTTCCTTTTGCTCCACATCCTCACCAGCATTTGGTGTTTTCAGTGTTCTAGATTTGGCTATTCTAATAGGTGTGTAGTGGTATGTAGTTGTTTTTTTCACTTGCATTTCCCTGATGACATGTGATGCAAAACATCTTTTTGTGTGCTTACTTGCCATCTGTTATATTCTTTGGTGAGTTATCTGTTAAGGTCTTTGGACTATTTTTTGAGTTGTTTGTTTTCTTATTGTTAAGTTTGAAGAGTTCTTTGTATATTTTGAATAACAGTCTTTTATCAGATGTGCCTTTTGCAAGTATTTTCTCCCAGTGTGTGGCTTGTCTTCTCATTCTTTTGACATTGTCTTTGCAGAGCAGAAGTTTCTTAATGTTAATGAAATCCAGCTTATCCATTTTTTCTTTCATAGATCATGCCTTTGGTGTTGTATGTTAAAAGTCATTGCCATATCCAAGGCTAGGTTTTCTCCTATGTTGTCTTCTAGGAGTTTTATGGTTTTGCATTTTACATTTAGGTCTGTGATCCTTTTAAAGTTATTTTTGTAAAGGGTGTAAGGTCTGTGTCCAGATTTATTTTTTGCAAGTGGATGGCCAGTTGTTCCAGCATCATTTGTTGAAAAGATTATTCTCCATTGCATTTCTTTTGCTCCTTTGTCAAAGATCAGTTGACTATATCTATGTGGGTCTACTTCTGGGCTCTGAATTTTATTCAATTGATCTATTTGTCTATTCTTTCATCAATACCACACTGTCTTGATTACTGCAGCTTTATAGTAAGTCTTAAAAGTTGGGTAGTGTCAGTCCTCCACCTTTTCCTTCTTCAATATTGTGTTGGCTATTCTGGGTATTTTGCCTTTCCATATAGACTTTAGAGTCAGTTTGTTGATAGTCACACAACCTGCTGTGATTTTGATTGGGATTGCTTTGAATCTACAAATCAAGTTGGGAAGAACTGATATCTTGACAATATTGGGCCTTTCTGTCCATAAACATGGGATGTATCTCAGCTTATTTGTTTTTTCTTTGATACCTTTCATCAGAGTTTTGTAGTTTTCTTTAAATAGGTCTTATACATAGTTTGTTAGATTTATACCTAAGTATCTAATTTGGGGGGGCGGTGCTAATGTAAATAATATTATGTTTTTAACTTCAAGTTCTATTCGTTCATGACTGGTATATTAGGAAAGCAATCAACTGTTATGTATTAACCTCATATCCTACAACCTTGCTATAATTGCTTATTAGTTCCAGGAGTTTTTTGTCAATTCTTTTGGATTTTTTACGTACATAATCATGTCACCTGCAAACAAAGATAGTTTTATGTCTTCCTTCCCAATTGGTACACCTTTTCTTTTCTTTTCTTGTTCTATTGCATTAACTAAGACATACGGTATAATGTTGAAAAGGAGGGGTGAGAGGGGACATCTTTGCCTTGTTCCTGATCTTAATGGAAAAGCCTCAAGCTTTTCATTATTAAGTATGATGTTATCTGTAGGTTCTTTTGTTTTTATTTTGGGTTTTTTTGTAGATATTCTTTATCAAGTTGAGGAAGTTTCCCTCTATTTCAAGTTTACTGAGAGTTTTTATCATGAATGGTTGCTGGATTTTGTCAAATACTTTTTCTGCATCTACTGATATGACCATGTGTTTTTTCTTCTTTAGCCTGTTGATGTGATGGATTACATTAATGGATTTTCAAATGTTGAACCAGTCTTGCATAACTAGGATAAATCACACTTGGTCATGGTATATCATTCTTTTTATCCAATGTTGAATTCAATGTGTTAATATTTTGTTGATGATTTTTGCCTCTATTTCATGAGAGATAATGGTTTGTAATTTTCTTTTCTTGTAATTTTTATCTGGTTTTGGTATTCAGGAAATGCTGCCCTCATAGAATGAGTTAGGAAGTATTTCCTCTGCTTTTTTCTTCTGAAATAAACTGTAGTGAATTGGTATAATTTCTTCCTTACATGTTTAGCAGAATTCACCAGTGAATCCATCTGGGTCTCACGCTTTCTGTTTTGGAAAGCTATTAATTATTGATTCAAGATCTTTGAAAGATACAGGTCTACTTGGATTGCTTATTTCTTCTTGTGTGAGTTTTGGCAGATTGTGTCCTTCAAGGAAATAATCCATTTCATCTAGATTATAAAATTTGCGGGCATAGAGTTGTTCATAGTATTCCTTTATTATCCTTTCAATATCCATGAGGTCTGCTTACTTTGAATTTAATTTCCTCTTTTTTTTCTAATTTTCTAACGTGGAAGCTTAGATTATGATTTTAGATCTTTCTTCTGTTCTAATATATGCATTCAGTATATAAATTTCCCACTAAGCACTGCTTTCTATTGAGATATCTTCAAATTCAGAGATTTTTTTTTTTTTCCTCAGCAGTGTCCAGTCTACTAATAAGCCCATCAAAGGCATTCTTCCTTTCTGTTACAGTGTTTATTTTAATCTCTAGCATTTCTTTTTGGTTCTTTCATAGAATTTCCATCTCTCTGCTTACTTCACCCATCTATTCTTATAGACTGTCAACTTTATCATTAGATTCCTTAGCATATTAATCATAGTTGCTATAATTGCTGGTCTAATAATTCCAACATCCCTGCCATATCTGAGTCTGGTTCTGATACTTGCTCTATCTCATCAAACTGTGTTTTTTGCCTCTTATTATGCCTTGTAATTTTTTTCTTGATAGCTGGACATGATGTACTAGGTAAAAGGAAGTACTCTAAATAGGCCTTTAGTAATGTGGTAAGGTGTGGGGGAGGGGAAGCGTTCTATAATCCTATGATTAGGTCTCAGGCTTTTAGTGAACCTATGCTTCTGGACCGTGAATGTCACAAGTGCTTATTAATTCCTGAACTGCCCCCACCTCCCGCTGCAACCCTGCCTTAGGTGGGACAGGATGGCTAGAGTGGGCTGGAATTAAGTATTTCCGTTCCCCAAGGTCAGTTAGGCTCTGATAAAACCTTAGCAGGGTAGGCTCTAGTTTCTCCTGAGGACAGACCTTGTTAAGAAGAACAGAATGTTCTGGTGTGTTTCAAAATGGTTCATTTTCTCCTCCCCAGGCCAGAAGCACAAGGGAATTTTTCTGTGATACACAGTTGAGCACACAATTGAGTTCCTAGACACAAAACTCCCAAAAATGTGAAGGCCTCCCTATGATAGGGTCTTCCTGGAGCTTTTATCTCTCAGAGTTGTTCACACTGAGCCTATAATAATTTGTCAATTACAGTTCAGGTTTCTCTACCCCAGCACTGGTTCCCATGGAGGTTTTTGCTTGTGGGTTTCTGCTCTGGCAAGTTGTGATTCTCTGTATTTGCCTGTCTGTTTCTTCAATTTTGGGGTAGCAGCTTGCCTTGTGACCTCACTGCTCTTAGGGATCTAAGAAGAGTGGTTGATTTTTCAGTTTGTCAGCTGTCAACTTGTTAAGATGGAGTAGCAACTTCCAAGCTTCTTACATACTGGACTAGTTGTGCCCTGTTTTTAATCCTCTAAACAGTGTTTCTCAGAGAGCAGAAATCCTTAATTTTAATGAAGTCCAATTTTTTAATATCTTCTTTTATGGATCAAGCTTTTGTGTGTTGTATCTAAGAAATATTTGCCTAACTCAAGGTCACAAAGATTTTCATCTAGTTTCTTCTAGTAGAGTAATCTTTTTTAAGTGTAAATTAGATCACATCAGTCCCTTGCTAAAACTCTCCAAGCATTTTCCCTCATATTTAAAATAAAATCTAAACTCCTAAGTTTAGTCTACAAAGACCTGCACGATCTCACCTTCGGCTTCTTCTTTGACCTCTACCTTCTACCCCTTTCTTACTCGTTCACTCTGCTCCAGCCACATTTGCTTTCTCACTGTTCCACATACCCTACTGGAGCCCTTGTACTTGCTGTTACCTCTGACTGGATTACTTTCCTCTTAGATCTTCACGTGGCTCACTTATCAACACTGAGGACTCTGCTCAAATACCACTTCCTTGGGGAGCTCCCTTAGACCAGTCTATTTAAATAAGGTCCCTCTTTCATTTGCAATCTTATTAACTCTATTTTTTCATTGCATTTATCTGGAATTACTTTATTTATTTGATTACTTGTTTTTGCTTATTTGTGCCTCTAAAATGTAAGTTCTTTGAGGGTAATGAGTTCTGTTCTGTTTACTACTGTATTCTCTGAGTCAAGAACTATGTCTGGCACACAGCAGATGCTCATTAAATATATGCTGAAAAAATGACTTACACATTACTAAAAACTATACCTAATATCCTGGGAAACTCAAAATATGAATCTTGCGATAAGGGAGAGAGTAAGATTGGGACAGGGTGGGGCTTATTTTGAAGCAAAAGAAGAATGGACGGTTTCAGTGAGACCACCTGGAGAGAGGAAGCCTGCTGAGCAGGACAGCCAGTTCCCAAGAATGTTGACCCATGCATGATTCCCTTTCTAAAAAGAGTCCAAGAATAGACCTTCAGCAGCTAAAGCTCATTGCTTTCCTCTAGGGCAAGTGTTATCTCAGGATCTTGAGCTTAGTGTAATTTTAGGGGCCCTTCTGAGCTTCAAACTATATTGCCTCCAACGTAATTATTGACAGGGATGATGTCTTTCAAATTAAATTAAAGATTAAAAGTTTTGGCGTGAGAATAGACATATAGCTCAATGGAATAAGATTGAGAGTCCACAAATAAGCCTTTACATTTATGGGCAGTTGATTTTCAAGAGTGCTGGGATGATTCAATGGGAAAAGAATAGTCTTTTTAACTAATGGTGGTGGGACAACTGGATATTCACATGCAATAAAATGAAGTTGGACCCCTGCCTCAAACCATTTACAAAAATTAACTCAAAATGGATCACAGACGTAAATGTAAGACCTAACACTATACAACTCTTAGAAGAAAACATAATGGTAAATCTTTACGGGTTAGGCAATAACTTCTCAGGTATGGTACCAAAACATAAGTGACAAAAGAAAAAAATATATAAATTGGACTTGATCAAAATTAAAAACTTTTGTGCTTCAAAGGATGCCATTAAGAAAGTGAAAAAGGCAACTATATTCCAATAAAAAGAAAGTGAAAAAGATAACCCACAGAGTGGGAGAAAACTTTGGCAAATCATATAATTGATAAGAAACTTAGGTTAGAATATATAAAGAACACTTACATCTCAACAATAAAAAGACAAATAGCCTAATTTGGAAATGGGCAAAGGATTTGAATAGATATTTCTCCAAAGAGGATATGCAAATGGCTAAAAAAAAGCACAAGAAAAGGTGCTAAAAATTATTAGTTATTAGAGAAATGCAAAATGAGATATCACCTCATAACCACCAGGATGGCGATAATAAAAAAGATGGACAATACCAAGTGTCAGTGAGGACCTGAAGAAAATGGAACACTCGTTAATTGCTGGTTGGCGTATAAAATAGTGCAACTGCTTTGGAAACATTTTGGCAGTTTCTTAAAAAGTTAAATATAGAGTTCCCATATGACCCAGCAATTTCACTCCTAAGTATACACTTAAGAGAAATGAAAACACAAAAACCTGTACATGAATGTTAAAAACAATGTTATTCATAATAGCCAAAAAGTGAAAAAAACTCAAATGGCCATCAACAAATGAATGGATAAACAAAATGTGGTATAGCCATACAGTGGACTATTACTCAGCCTGTAAAAAGGAACGAAATAGTGGTACATGCTACAACTTGAGTGAGTCTTGAAAAGGTTCTGCTAAGTGAAAGGAACCAGTCACAAAAGACCATATGTTGTATGATTCCATTGATATGAAACATCAAGGCTAGGCAAATCTACATAGAAGGAAAGTAGATAAGTGGTTGCCTAGGACTGGGTCGGGGTACTGGGGGGTTGGGGAAGTGATAGCTAAAGGGTATGGGGTTTCTTTCTGGGGGAACAAAGAAGTTCTAAAATTAGATTGTTATGATTGTTTCACAGCCCTGTGAACTTACTAAAAACCATGGAATTGTATATTTCACAAGGGTAATTGTATGATGTGTGAATTCTATCTCAATAAAGCTGTTAAAAAATGTTTTTAATTAGAAATACCTGCTTTCAGTATCACATTCCTCCACCATTTACTGAGCAACCTCTATGTGCTACATGAGGCAGATGCCAAAGTAGATAAAACATAATGCTGCCCTTGAGCACCTTAACTACAGATAAGTAAAGACTCCAAACGCATCAACAGAGAAACTGAAACTCAGATAAAACAGTGCAGGATCCAGGAAGGCAGAACAAGCCATCATGCCCAATGTACTGGAGGAAATTTTTCAGAGGAGGTGATTTTTAAACTGAGATACAATGGACAAGTAGGACAATGAAAGAGGAAGTGGGGTTGGGAGGAATCCAGGCTCAGAGAATAGTGTACGTAAAGGCACAAAATCACTGGTGAGCCTGGGGTATTTGGGAAATTGTAAATTCATTTGGCAAAGGGGTGCATTTCTGGGGGAGTGATGAGAGATTAGTCAGAACGACAAGGAAAGCTAGGCTGAAGGGAATATTTATGCCATTTTTTTCTTTAAAAAAATTTTTTTTGGCTGCCTTGGGTCTTCGTTGCTGCACACAGGCTTTCTCTAGTTGTGGCGAGCAGGGGCTTCTCTTGTTGCGGAGCACGGGCTCTAGGCGCGTGGGCTTTAGTTGTTGTGGCACGTGGGCTCAGTAGTTGCGGCTCACGGGCTCTAGAGCACAGGCTCAGTAGTTGTGGCGCACGGGCTTAGTTGCTCCACGGCATGTGGGATCTTCCCGGACCAGGGCTCGAACCCGTGTCCCTTGCATTGACAGGAGGATTCTTAACCACTGCGCCACCAGGGAAGTCCCCATTTATGCCATTTTAAGACTTCCCAACATTACGTTACAGGAAAGGGGAGCCACACAAAAGAGACAATCAGTAACTCTGCAAACAGTGCAGGATGGAGCTGAGCAAGGAGAGGCTGGGGGCAGGGAAACCAGTTCAGAGGCTCTTTTCCAAGATGACCAGGGAGGTGACACCAGGAAAGGTGGCTTGGCTGTGCTCAAGAAACACTCCCGAGAGAGACTACCAGAATGTGTGGAGTAGATTTATTTGGATGAGGGTGAGGGAGGAATCTGAGATGACCCTGGCGTGTCTAATGCCAGAGACACAATTCACTAGGATAGAGACGCAGGTGAGAGCAGCTTTGGCCGGACGATAACATGTTTGATTTGAACATGCTATGTATGCTTCAGGTGCCTGCAGGACATCCAGGTGGAGTGTCCAGATGGTTGGAAATATGGGTCTGGAACTTGGGAGAGCTATCTGGGCTAAGACCCAGATTTGGGAGTCTTTAAGTCTGTAGGTGAAAACCGAAGCCTTAAAGTGGATGAATTGCCCAAGGGAAATATTCAATATACAGAGTCAAGGGGAGAGGGACCTCAGTATTGGGGCCCATTTTAGATGCAGGCAGATGAGAAGAGCTGGCGAGAGAGACAGAGGAGGAAGCATCTGAGAGTGGAGGGAAGGGGAATGTAGAAACCTGAAGTAGGGTTTGGAGCCATCCGTCAGGAAGGAAAGGAAGAAGAGAGTAAGGAGGCTGAAAACATACAGAAAAAATGGGTATTGAACTGATCAAGATGGGGAGACTGGGAGCAGGAGGGCATTAACCACAGTGGGGCTGAGCAGTTGCCACTGTGGTATCAGAAGGGCAACCAGAGCAGGATGGGGAAGTCGGAGCACACTTGCTGTCTCTATGACCTTGCCTAGTGTTGGTCTTCTTTAAATCGTGTTTTGAATTTTTTGCTGTATTATACAGATCTTCAATAATAAACAGGCAGTCACTTTAAATTGTTTGAGAATGCTGTCAGAAAAAATTGCCTTTGAAAATTTACAGAACCTCTCCTGCTTAAAGTTCATTTTGTTAGAATAAGAATTATAACATAGACATTGAAATATGTTAAAGAATCCTTTTTTCTGTTGTCAACATTCATCTAATTGTTTCTCTACTCCTTTTTCTGCTGTTTCCTGCAAATCCCTCTGCACTTGGGAGACTGGTTTTTATAACCTTTAATTAGGCACAGCCTGGAGGCAGATACTACTCATGGAAGTAGTCTGTCTCATGCAGCCACTCATGTGGGAATAAACCCACCAGATGACATGTGCCAGCACCGCTTCATGTGCTTCCTGAAGATCAGCATGGGGAGGAAGTAAAAAAAAAAAGAAAAAAAAAGCGGCTCCTTGTGGCCTAACCTAGGCTTAAACACAGATTTGCTGTGTGACCTTGGCCAAGTCATTGCAACTTTCTATCCTCAATCTCATCATCTACAAAATTAAGTGGTGGACTTCCCTGGTGGTGCAGTGGTTAAGAATCTGCCTGCCAACGCAGGGGACACGGGTTCGAGCCCTGGTCTGGGAAGATCCCACATGCCGCGGAGCAACTAAGCCCATGCACATGAACTACTGAGCCCGTGTGCCACAACTACTGAGCCTGCGCTCTCCTACCCCAGACCCAGGGGATCAGAGTCTCTGGGGGAGGAGATGGGGGTGTTGTGGATATAACAAGTGTTCCCAGCTCTGTGGTCACATCTTTCTATGGTGCTGGTTTATATCAAGGCAGAAGCCTGAGTGAACTGGAAATTCTCCTGATGCCCCAGCCTGAGGATCACTGCTGGGAGGTTTGTTGGAGGTGATGGGTAGAAATATGGATAAGGGTGCCTTTTATATGCTGGCCATTTATATGTATGTAGGGCACCTCGGCCTAAGGAAGAAGCAACAAAACAGTGGCTCCTTCATTTCTATCTTCCCTTCCTCTGCTCACTCCAGACATGCCCCTTTAGGGAAATGGGCACTGGGGCACAGAGCAAGAGACTTCCAAAGTAACGAGGAATGTTTTCTAAATGATGGTGTTGTGCTTTGAAAACACAGTGATGTCATTCAGTATTCTTCTTCCAGAGAGAGAGGCTGTTCTTTTGGTATTTCAGTTCATTTAGAATGGTGTCACTCATTAGGGTCTCCCAAAGGCTCCATTCAGAATAGCATCTTTAAGTACCCACTTAAGTGCCATGAAGCCATTAAAATAGGCATCATTTCCGCTTTGTCTAAGCTTTCCATCAGGATGGACAAATATGTCAAAGGGCAGACAAACACAGCTGCATAACATTGGGAAAAACATAAACAGAGACCCTATCCAGCAAATAAACATAATTTGAAATATTGACATTCTGAAAAGGGATTAGTACTTGTTCTTATGTTCTGGGTTAAGATGGTTGTAGCTAGTCTAGGGGTGCAGGATTCACTCCACTGTACGAACAGAGATTGTATTATTTCCTTCCTATCTATTCACCCTGTCTCCAAATTTTTTTTTTTTTTTTTAATCTTTTGGCCATGCTTCACGGCATGTGGGATTAGTTCCCCGACCAGGGATTAAACTCGCAGCCCCTGCATTGGAAGCGTGGAGTCTTAACCACTGGACCTCCAGGGAAGTACCCCCAAATTTGGGGGTTTTAATTTATTCATAAACATTCATTAAATTCTTCCTATTTTCTAATTGTTACACATGGGGATACAAAATATACAAAATATAAGACAATCCTGCTGTATTCTGGGGGCTTGGTAATGACAAAAGTTTGGAAAATATCAATACAAGAAGAATTTTTCACTAAGAAATAATGGAGACCTTTCTTATGAATTTAAGAGAGCCAAACTTCCAATAAGCATGTAAATGTTTAGATCACTATTTAAAATCAACTCGGCCTCCAAGCTTTATCCAGGATTAGTTAAAAGCCCAAGCTAGCTTATTCCATGGGAATTGCTGTAATTGTCTTATTGTAAAGTAATTGGATTTTTTTTTTTTTTTGTGGGTCAGGTGAGTTGATCTCATTTTGACTGGAAGCTGTTTTTTTTCCTTCTCTTTCTATTTGCAGGAAGCAGCAGGCCTAAGTAGATCAGCACTGTGGCTTGTATACATATGGACAGCTGATTCTTTTTAAGGCATTTTTATTTATTTATTTTTATTTATTTATTTATTTATTTTTAAAAACATAAGTAGTTTATTAAAATTTGAAGGCAAAAACATAATTTTAAAAGATTTAGTCCTATGTTAGGCATGATAGAGTATGGATGCTTTCTTAAAATTCACAGTCAGATCCAAGAGTATCACTTTCAGAATGTTCTAGTAGACTGAGTTTACTTTTAGTTGTCTTTGATGAAACAGTCACTATTCTACTCTCTTTCTTAACAGAAATGTGTTTTTTCAAAGACTCACTTTTAATTGCTTTATTAACCAAAGAATTCTTTTGCCCAATTCCTTTGCTTTTCTGCTTTACAGGTGAGTCAGAGCAGGAATGCAGGTCCTTCCCAGGTTGTTTCTTAGCAGAGTATTTTTTGGTTTATTCACCTGCTTTGCTCATTTTCTCTGAAGAAGACCTGCTATTTCTAGATAATTCCTCTTCTTTTCTTTGACTTCCAGTTCCAGAAATGACGTCTGCTGAAGGGAGAACATGTTCTAGCAATGAAATCTTCAAAAGACTCCTGCTGCTGCTCTGTGACTGGGACCCCCAGGTTGTCTTTGGAAGTTTCTAAGGCCTCCTGAGTAGAGACTGGGACATGGAAGGAGTCGAGAGGCAAAGGAAGCCCAGCATCACCTGTAATTTTCTGAAATTGGAGATTCTGCATTTGTACTGGGGCACTCTGCTTGGATTCTGATTTTTCTTCTTCAAGTGCCTTCTTTTCTTCTTTAGGTGGACTGCTAACAGTAGAATTCATCTGGGGACGACCTGCAATGCTTCTTGTTTCAAACTGATTTTCTCTGGCTCTTCCTGAACACTTTCTGAGGAATCTTCGACCTCTTCGATTTCTGAGGAGGAAGGACTCTCTACCGTCACAGTCACAGGAAATTCTGATGGACCTGCACCTGATTACATACATCACGAGCTTTGATGAATGGAAAGCCCTGTTGCTTTTTGCACGTTCTGCAGTACGCCACGGCAGAAAACCAGACACACCAGGTGGTAGAGGTTCAGGACCATAACATTCTTTACCAGCAGAGTGTTTCCTTCCATTACTTACAGGTTTCTTTGTGGCCAATCCTGCTAGTGTTGGAGGGTCTCCTGCAGAGGCAGGGGGTGGCTCTGTTTCACCGTGGGGACGGTGACGCCGGCAGCCGAAGTTCTGGGAAGTACTCCCTGGCGGCGTGAGCCCTCCCAGAGTCTGTCTAAGGCATTTTTAAATATGAAAGATTCTGGATGCTATTCTGTGAGCAGAGTCAAATGCAAACCTTCTTTAAGTCTGTGTTCAACTTTTTTTAGAGGTCATCTTTCAGAAACAGTGGAGTTTCCTGTATGTTGGTCCCTCTGAAGATCTGTTATGAAAATTGTTAACGAGCCAGGGGCAGAGAAAGTGGACCTGGAATCCTCAAAACATTGTCCAAGGACTTAATGAGTACCTCAAACTAAACCATCTTTGTACGCATCTAACTGTGCTCACAGCAAGAAACTGCCTGCTAAAGATTGGATGTATTTGGTCAAAGACATGATATAAATTTTTTTATATGTTGGCTGAAGATTTATGGGCCTATAGTTTGATTTTATGAAATGTAATTCGGTTTCACTTGCTGCCTTACTTCTACATTTACCTCCCAGCAAGCAATAAATTGGATCATACCCCAGCCTTATCCAAAAAGTCTTCCCTAATCCCTCCTAGCTGGTTAAGATACCTCTTCTCAGAGCTCTCAAAATACCCTTTGCATTTCACTTTTACTGATTTTTTCTTATTGTTTTATAGCCATAATTATCTTTATTTATCTGGCTACTAGATTATGAGCTTCTTGAAGGTAACAATATTATGTTGTTTATCTCTTCCTTGCTTGGCACATGGCAGATGTTTAACAAATGCATTTTAAATGAGTGATTAAATACATGAATATATGTATGTATGAATCAATGAATGAATTCTGCAAGGACAAACACATCATGAGACACAGAGGAATTTAGTGGTTCTGCTGTGGCACTAAAAATCCCCCTCTCTGGGGCTTCCCGGGTGGCGCAGTGGTTAGGAATCCTCCTGCCAATGCAGGGGACACAGGTTCGAGCTCTGGTCCAGGAAGATCCCACATGCCGCAGAGCAATGAAGCCTGTGTGCCACAACTACTGAGCCCGCACGCCTAGAGCCCGTGCTCCACAACAAGAGAAGCCACCGCAATGAGAAGCCCGCGCACCGCAACAAAGAGTAGCCCCTGCTTGCCACAGCTAGAGAAAGCCCACGCGCAGCATCGAAGACCCAAGGCAGACATAAATTAAGTAATTAATTAATTTAAAAATCTATTTAAAAAAATCCCCCTCTCTAGGGGTAACCATTTATCAGCTGTGGGTGTTAAAATTGACTTAGATCCCAGATTGCATGTGGTGCTCAATTTGAAAAAGTAGACATACCAGCTAAGTTGGTTATAAAGTGAGATTCTGTATCATGAACCCTATTTTGGGGAGGTGAGTTCTGGAGGAGATAGAGTCAAGGGAAGATAGCTTAGAACACAGAGTCAAATAGAAGAGTGTCAGTCAGAGCAGGGAGGACATTAGGCCTTTGAGCCAGTGGGGCTGAGGTCTGATGAAGCCATATGAGAGAATAAGGGAGAGGGAAGGGGGTCTAGGAGCTGGGGAGCCTTCTGAATTAGAGACTTGGTTCCCAGGCATTTGTCAGGTCATTGGAAAAGAAGCAAGTGATTAAGGGTTGGGACCTCTGGAACTGGTCTAGAAGCACTTGCACTGGTGCCAGTGGGGGCATCACAGCTGTAACCAGGTGGTCCTGAGCACCTGCCCCTCTGCAGCTCTTTCAGCCAGGAGGAGGAGAAGTGCCTGCCATCCCCTGTCACATTTTAGCATAGCAATTTCAATCCACTGAATGAAAAAGGAATTTTAAAATCCTGAAATCAAGAGTTTTCAGGTCATTACTAGGGATTTAATTCCCTGCTTTATTTATTTCCTAATGCTAAAATCTGGCAGACTTTTTCCTTTTGCCACAGGATGAGGAATACTTGTATTAAGAAAAGAATCTATTACACACACACACACAGCACACACAGTCCTTACTGTCTAGCTGGTTACAACTGAAACAATGGTTCTGACACTGAAAAAAGAACCTGATATGCAAAAAGCAGATATTTGACCCTGAACAAACTCTGCATATGTTATGGTCAAGTTAGAACAAGGAGAAGAAGAATGAGGTTTACTTCTTGAAAAGGAGGTGGTGCCAGCGAGTGAAAATAATTTTGCAGGGAGTCCCATGAAAATGGCAGGGATTTTATCCAAAAAGTAAATTATCAGGACAAGTTAAAGCAAAGTAGTAGACTTCTATGGGGCCTGCCTGTGCATGGTTTAGTTATAATTTAACACAGACCAACGTATGTTTTCCTGTTACACAGTATGTAGTTGTCTTTGCTTGATGATTGTCTGCATTTCTGTTTTAGATTTAAAAAAAAAAAAACAAAAAAACTTGGGGAGCTTCCTTTGGCTGCTGCCCTCATCTGTTCTGACTGCTGAGTGGGATTGTGGAAGGAGGTCAGATTTTATCCAGGGTGGCTGCTTGTCCTGATCGGTTGTTCTCAGACCCTGGTGACCTCAGATCTTGAATCATTCCTGCCACTTTTGCTAATAAATATCTGATCTGGTGTGTGTTTCCAGGCATCAGGCGGTCCAGCCTGTTCCACTTATTAAATGCTGCTCAGAAACCACACTGGGTTTGCTGCAGAGTGCCTTGGCTATGACGCAGAGAAAATGGTCTTATTTCCTTACATTTTTAATGCCAAGGCATGGGTTGGTTAAAAGAGGATTATGCCAAACCAATGTTGTTATTTCCTTTTGTGTTTCAGGGGCAGGATATATGGTGGTGGGTGAGTGGATGTCGGGTTAGAGGGAAGGAGCCCATATGAATGTGACTAAGGCAGTTGATTCTATGTCACATGATTTGCTAAGCCAGAGGCTGAGATACTATTAGCCTACTGAAAATTCCTAAACAGTGATTATCAGTGGCTCCTTATCAACTCAAGGACATCTTCAGGGGCTAGTTCTTTATCAGTAATTTAGATCAAGATATTGAAAGTAGTCACTAAATTTGAAGAGGGCACCCACTTGCAGGGAGGGGATGCTATCAACTTGAACATTAGGAATAGGATGCAACATGACTGAAAAATCAGAAAATTTGTGTACTGAAAACCAAGACTTGCTTTCAACCTCAGCAGAGACAAATGCATGTTAAAATCTTGAGGAGTCAGAAATACAGACTCAAAGAGGCTTAAGGCTAAAGAGTCACAAATGTAGTAGAAAGTGCTTCGCCAGAGTAAACCACAAACTAAATGACTTAGCAGCGTAGTATTATGATTGAAACAATTTATTGTGACTCAAGTATAAATTAAAGGGAGTATGCCATACAAAGACAAGAAATCATCTCTCCATGGTGTTTAACATCATTACACCTGGAATCCATTTTTTATGATCCCATTTTTAAAAGAGAAAATGCTCTGGAGAAATTCCATAATGGTGATCCTAGGAATGACAAATAGAAGAAATAGGAAAGTAATGACTCAACATTTGAGGTGC
Source organism: Balaenoptera ricei (assembly GCF_028023285.1). Classification (NCBI taxonomy): domain Eukaryota; kingdom Metazoa; phylum Chordata; class Mammalia; order Artiodactyla; family Balaenopteridae; genus Balaenoptera; species Balaenoptera ricei. Next base: position 168,260,298 of record NC_082639.1, read on the forward strand.
TGCTGAGGCTCTGCTTTTAGTGTCCATTACGTGAGATAGCATAACTGGATCTTAAATATTATTTTGGGGTCTCTCCTGCAGGGTCAAATTTTACGACTTTGGAACTCAGTTTTACTGAATAATGAAAAAATAGGTAAGCTGATGGGCTAAAATTAGCCACTAATTATTTGCGAGGCACTCCTCTATCAGGTTCTCCTCGTGCTTGTCCTACTTTTCTTTGTCCCTAGCTATAGAGACCATTTATCTTTTTAAACAACTGCAGAATCACAGCAGCACTTTCTTGGCCTGAAACTCAGGCTTCTTTTGTATTGATTCTAGCCAATTACTGCTCTTCACTAAAATGCTAAACCGCAAATAAGGGAGGAAGCAAACTTGAGGTTCTAAGCCAATATTTCTGGCAATTAGGTCCTCCCGGAATTACTCAGCTTGGGAGCAAACTCAGCGGGGCAGCTGAGCTGGTCTGGGCAAGGGGTGCCTCTTCTGGCCTCCATAGCACCCTGTGCTTCCTTCCATTATACCATTTATTACCCTGTCATGCTGTGCTTTTTCTATTTGTAATTTTATGCTTTAGATCAGTGTTTCTCAAACTTCAGTGTGCATTCAAATCACTTGGGGATCTTGTCAAAATCCAGATTCAGGTTCAGTAGGTTTGGGGTGGGGCCTGAGAGTCTACTTTTCTGTCATTCTCCTAGAAGTCCATGCTGTTAGTCCTGTGGAATGCACTTTGAATAGCAAGATCAACCTCGTGAGAGCTGAGAAAATCTCTTGATCTTTAAAAAAAAACAAAAAAAGAAAAAAAAAAAAAAACCTTTCTGTTGAAGAATCACATACATACAGAAATGTGTACAAATAACAACAGTTCAGTGTATTTCCAGAAAGTGAACACACCTGCATAACCAGTCCCCAGAGCAAAAATTAAAACCTTGCCAGCACCCTAGGAGCCCTCTTTACCACTTTATCCCAAAGGTAAATGGAATCTGCCCTCTTTCACTTTGGCTGTTACCTACAGTACTCCAGCGAACACTCTTGTCTGTGTCCCTTTACTCACGAATGCATGGATTTCTCTAGGGTTGTACCTGGACCCATTCTGATTTTCATAGTAGGAGGATACTCCACAGAAACATGAGTGCCTTGCATCTATATCAGGACAGCTCGACTTGGTCTCTGGATGGCTTTTGTCTAGGGAATCAAGGACTTATGAATGATTGATAAATGCTACTAATAGCTTTAAGTTGTTTTGCATTGCTTTGAGCTAAAACAGAATAACTGTGATCAGTGCCTCTCCATTGCCTGAAGTATGTTTGTTCTATACATGAAGTCTCAATTTAGAAACTATGACCCTATAATTTGTCAAAAAGAAATAGGCCTGGAGTTTTGAGGAAGTATATGGTATACTAGTTTAAAACATGAGTATTTTTTGAAAATGGGACAGACAAACCTCTGTCTACATTCTGAGGGAAAATACCCCTACTACTCATAGGGATAATAGTTTGGCAAGGACTGGTGTTCATAAATCAGGGTAGCATCTAAATAATTCTGATGACAGAACTCTTCTGGGGCTTTTCCAATTGAGTAGCTGATCAGCCATTAGGATAGGGTTATAATGTAGGTCTCTGTAATCTACAAAAGATGTACCCACAGTTGTAGGATTGCACAGCTGAAGAAAGCAACTTGTCTGGTGAAAAATGATTTAGGTTTTGATAATTCCATTTACAAAAGATTTACAATGGACTCAGTGTCCCAGAATCTAATTTCACCATTATGTAACTGTAGATATCAAAATCTTCACTGGAATCTGTTATCATCTAGTTCTTTGAGGTAATAATTATAAAATATTCATATGAAAGGTTATGAATTTAATAAGTGTCTGCAGTTGATTTTTGCACAGGATATTATTTATTACTTTGCCAGGCTGCTTTTGAGGAATTCAGTCTTTATATAATTGCTGATGTGTTTTTATCAGTCTCTAATCATGACTGAATAAGAGATGGATGATACTTTCTATTTTAATTCAGGTGATTTCCCTGGAGATATGACCCAATCTAAATTCTCTAAATAAGCAGGCTTGGCAGAACCATTACGAACTACGATGTCCAAGTGCTCCTAAATTAAGATGTTAGCTGGTGGATATTTAAAAATACATAATATTCAGAAGACTAGCATTTGTTTCCAGACATCTGAGGGATTAGCTTGCAGATTAGTAAAATGATACGTATGTACATTAAGGCATACTCATTTAGTGCTGTCAGGAAGCTGGGTTAGGATTATGAAAATAGTTTCTTCTTATGTGCATGTGATCACTTAGAGAAGATGTTTCTGTTACTAAATGCACGCAAAGCTCATTTATCCATTTAAAAAGGTCCACCAAGTACATGTCATACGCCAGGTGCCATGGCAGGCACCGAGGACAGAGAGACGAATGTGAGTAGTTCCTTTCCTGGTGTGATCCACGGTCTACCTGGGGAAATAGACATATAAGCAGACATTGGCAATTAGGGTGAGAATTTTTAAAATGTTGTATCCTATTTGTATTAACAGTGATTAACCCAGAACCTAGCATAGTACATACTCAAATAAAGAAGGCATATTCTCTAATACGGGAATGTCCTTAGAAGGTGCAATGGTGAACCAAAAGGAATATTTATCAACTCAGCCTGGGGTGGGGTGGGAGTGCCAGAATCAGGAAAGTCTTCACAGAGGAAAAAAATATATTGCTGGTGTGGTAGGCTGAATAATGTCCCCCCAGAGAGGTCCATGTGCTCATCTCCAGTACATGTGAGTATGTAAGTGACAAGAGGGACTTTGCAGATGTAAAGATTAACATCCTAAAAGTTAAAAATCTTGAGATGAGGGCAGGGGAGGGTGGTGGATTATCCAGGGTAATCACAGGGTCCTTATGAGAGAGAAGCAGGAGTATCTGAGTCAGAAGAGGGAGATACGAGAGAGGCAGAGGTTGGAGTGATACAGTTGTGAGGAAGGCACTATGGCCAAGGGATGCAGACAGCCCCTAGAGGCTGGAAGAGGCAAGGGGAGGGGCTCTGCCCTTGAGCCTCCAGAGAGAATCAGACTTGCTGACTCCTTGACTATAGATTAATGAGACTGATTTTAGACTTCTAACCTCTAAAACTGTAAGACAACAAATCTGTATTGTTTTAAGCCACTAAGTTTGTGGTAATTTGCTACAGTAGCAATAGGAAACTAATGCAATGGTTCACTGTCTGCTCTCTTCAAGTTCTCAGACCTCTCAGTTCATTGATTTCTTTCTTTCAGTGATTTCTATCCTACTTCAGTCACTCAGTCGCTTGGTGATAGCCTAGATTTAATATTACTAATAATTGCAAGTCTTCTGTAACTTTCACTTTCAAGGATCTCACTCTGACCACCACTTGCTATTTCTTCAGCACTCTCTGTAGTGCTCTGATTCCAGTAATCCTTCAATCCCACTGGATCCCCCAATCCTCTGATGCTACCATCTGTTCACTGTCCTTCACCCCGTGATGTCCTGGTTTCCCTCCTAACCCGATTTAGATTTCCTGGGCAGTCGTTGTAAACATTCCCTTGCCCACATTCTAGGCTCCCTTGCCTCTCTCTCACTTTGACATATTTGCTTGCCAAAATTCCACCCCTTCTTGTACCCAGTTTTCTGCCTACTCCTTGCCTGCATTTGGACAGCTGAAAGTGACCGAAGAAAAACACACAACCATGGTGTTGGTTCTAAATTAAACTAACAACCACTAATCTCCTGTAGCCCTAGTGCTGCCTGGCCATCCTATCACACTTCCAGAGGCGACTTCTCCGCTCACACCTTCCCCTCCCTCATCCTCCCTCTCCTTCACGCCCACCTGGCTTCTGATTTCACTAAGAGGACAGGAGCAGCCGTGAGAGGGCTCACATGTCCTCCTCCCACCACTTCTGCCCACCTTTCTGCGTCTCTCTCCACACACGCTCTTTCACCCTCCTCTTGTGATTCTGGATGAACTGCCTGTGCTCTTGTCTCAAGCCAACTTCTCATTCATGTGCTAATTCCCACTCTCTTTCCCAAGCTCAACACTGCTCCTGATAACGGTTTCCCTCATCTCCAACGTCATTATCTTTCCCCTCTGTTTTTGGATCATTCCCATGTGATAGCAAAACTCCTTGAAAGACTAGCCTACAGTTGCTAGCTCTATTTTCCTCCTCGCATTCTCTCTTTAATCTACTCCCATCAAGCTTTCTTTCCCACCATCTTACCGAAATAGATCTTTTCGAGGAGTCAGTAATGCCAGGGTGCTAAGCCCAATGGTCAGGCCCCATCCAACGTCGACTTTCAGACGCATTTGACACAAATGATCACATCTTCTTTCCTGAAATATTTTTTCTCTTAGCTTCTGGATCAATCTCCCTTGGTCTCCTCCTTCCAGGCTGATGACTTCTTTTCCACTTTTCTTCTCAATCTCTAAACACTTAGAGACCCCAGGGCTCAGTCCTTGGAATTTTCTTCTCTGTCTATACTCACTCCTCAGGGATCTCATCCAGATCTATGGTTTTAGGTAGGTGACTGCTCCCAAATTTATATCTCCAGATGGCCCATTTCTCTTTTCTGAACTCAGACTTTAACATCTAATTGCTGCCTCAACATCTCCACATGGATTTCTTATATGCATGTCAAAATCAACAAGTCTGAAGCTGAACTCCAGATTTCCACGTCTTCCCCCATTGCACGCCATCAAACCTGCCCCCCCCGACAGGTTTCTCAAATTTGGTGAATGGCAACTCCATCCCTCTAGAGACTCAAGCCTCAACCTTGACTCTTCTCTTTGCAGATCCTATCAGCTATACCTTCACAGTATGTTCAGGATCCAAGCACTTACCATCTCTACTGCTACAACTATAGTCCAAACTCTCTCCTAGATTATTCTATTGGCCTCATTATTGACCTCCTTGTTTCTGCCCCACCTCCCTGCCCCAGCAAGAAGAGTCAACTCTCAACGTGGAAGCCATTTATTTAACAAATATTTATTAATTGAACATTTGCTCTGTCTGAAATGTGAGACCTCGTCAAGCATCTGCTCCATGTCTCCAGAGTAAATGCCAAAGCCCTCACTGTGACCAAAAGGCTGAAAACTGTCTGCGCCCATCCCCGCCCGCGCCTTTGCTAGGGGTTTCCTGGCAAACCCCTCCTGTGCATTGTGCTCCAGCCACACCGGCCTCCTTGCCGTCCCTCCACCTCTAGGACTTTGTATTTGGGGTTCACTTTGCCTGGAGTGTACACCCCTTCCAAATCTTTACGTGGCTGGCTTTCCGCTTCTTTCAGGTCTCTGCTCAAATTTCACCTGATCAGCAAGAACTTCATAGAACAGCACTGCCTCACCTCCAGGCCCAGCACTCCCTTTCCCCTTACCTCACTTTATTCTTCTTCATGGCATTTATTTATGTTCTGACAATATTATTGTATATTTACTTGTGTGTCTGTTTATGGCCAGGCTCCCTACACTGGCATGTAAACCACATGAGAGCAAGAATTTGAGTTACTTTTGTTCGGCACTATATTCCCAGTACTTAGAATAGTTTCTGGCATGTGGTAAGTGTTCAGTAAATGTGTGAAGAATAAGTAGGTTTGCTAGATAAAGTACAGGATGCCCAGTTAAACTTGAATTTCACATCAACAACAAGTAATTTTTTAGTATAAGTATGTCACATGGAATATATGGACAGACTTATACTAAAAAGCATTTGTTGTTTATTTGAAATTCAAATAAACAAATGGGACCTAATTAAACTTAAAAGCTTTTACACAGTAAAGAAAACCATAAACGGGATGAAAAGACAACCCTCAGGATGGGAGAAAATATTTGCAAATGAAGCAATAGACAAAGGATTAATCTCCAAAATATACAAACAGCTCATGAAGCTCAATATCAAAAAAACAAACAACCCAATCAAAAAATGTGCGGAAGACCTAAATAGACATTTCTCCAAGGAGGGCATACAGATGGCCAAGGGGCACATGAAGGGATGCTCAAATCACTAATTATTAGAAAAATGCAAATCAAAACTACAATGAGGTATTACCTCACACCGGTCAGAATGGCCATCATCAAAAAATCTACAAACAATAAATGCTGGAGAGGGTGTGGAGAAAAGGGAACCCTCCTACACTGTTGTTGGGAATGTAAATTGATACAGCCACTGTGGAGAACAGTATGGATGTTCCTTAAAAAACTAAAAATAGAATTACCATAAGACCCAGCAATCCCACTACTGGGCATATACCCAGAGAAAACCATAATTCAAGAAGATACATGTACCCCATTGTTCATTGCAGCACTATTTACAATAGTCAGGACATGGAAGCAACCTAAATGTCCATTGACAGATGAATGGATAAAGAAGATGTGGTGCATATATACAATGGAATATTACTCAGCCATAAAAAGCAACGAAATTGAGTCATTTGTAGTGATGGGGATGGACCTAGAGTCTGTCATACAGAGTGAAGTAAGTCAGAAAGAGAAAAACAAATACTGTGTATTAATGCATATATATGGAATCTAGAAAAACGGTGCTGATGAACCTGGTGGCAGGGCAGGAATAGAGACGCAGATGTAGAGAACGGACTTGTGGACACAGGAGGGGTAAGGGGAGGCTGGGACGAATTGAGAGAGTAGCACTGACATATGTACACTACCATGTGTAAAATAGATAGCTAGTGGCAAACTGCTGTATAGCACAGGGAGATCAGCTTGGTGCTTTGTGACGACCTAGAAGGATGGGATGGGAAGGGTGGCAGGGAGGCTCAAGAGGGAGGGAATATGGGGATATATGTATACATATAGCTGATTCACTTTGTTGTACAGCAGAAACGAACACAACATTGTAAAGCAATTATAATCCAATAAAGACGTAAAAAAAATAATTTCACTGGACATCCTGTACTTTTATTTACTAAATCTGGCAACCTTATGCATGAATAGAATTCTGGAGGAAGACACGGGGTAAGAAAGACATTCTGGCAGAAAGAGTGAATTTGCAAAAGTACACAGGTGTGAAAGCAGTATCACTCATCTGGAGTAGATCAGTTTAGAAAGGTTTTCCTATCCTCAACTCTGCCAGAATTGCTTTGTTGGGAAATATATTTTAAAAGGGCTGGTTTCAAAACCTGGACAGACTTTAAGTCTCATCTTTATAGATGGGTGATGTTAAAAGTTTATAGAAAGTATAGAAGATAGGATCTTTGCTTCTCTTTCATGGCATTATTACAGGGAAGGAGATACAAAATATGTAAACATCCTTGGGGTGAGAGAAGTTATATTTTTGCCTTTTTGACCTTGGGATTATATGAAGTCATCCACAGTTACCATGTTATTAATACTGTTGATGTTTTTAGGCCTGATTTATCTGGGCTAAGTCTCCTGCCTTATAATGGAGGAAGTTATAGGCTTATTAGTTCTCTTCATTTGAGAAAGAAGAATTGACCTTATATAGTGGATGTTATGACATGGGGCCCATAGGCCCCTTCAAGACTGAGGCGCCCAGGACTTCCCTGGTGGTCCAGTGGTTAAGAATCTGCCTTCCATTGCAGGGGATGCGGGTTCGATCCCTGGTCGGGGAACTAAGATGCCACATGCCACGGGCAGCCCGTGCACCACAACTAGAGAGAAGCCTGCACACTGTAAAGGAGAACCTGCACACTACAATGAAAGATCCCACATACCGCAACTATGATCTGGCATGCTGCAACTGAGACCTGACACAGCCGAATAAATAAATAAATATTTAAAGAAAAGACTGAGGTGCTCATTCACCCAGCTGTCAAGAGTGTTGACATCTGACTACTCTCCTTTGAATTATTTTTTGTGAATTTCCATTAGCCCAGGAGAGCCACTTTGCCCAAGTCACCCTCTCCCTTGGGAGTGGCCCACATCCTAGCCCAGAACTCCCTATGGGATCAGCTGAGGTCTTTGTTATGACTGTAATGCAGTTCATCTCCTCCCTCTGCTCAGTCCTTCTTCCTTCATCTCCTGTTCATGGCGATCTGATGACATTCCTCCTCTCATAAATTCACCGTATGCTAATCCTCATCTCAGAGTCTGCCTCTTGGGGAACCTGACCTAGGATAGTTGGTTCCAGGACTGGTCTGAGAAAGCTGACTCAGAAATGGATTTTGGAGCTGTATTGCCCATGGTCATTGGCAATGACACCAACACTGTGGTAGGTGGAGCATGGATAGGCAAAACGACTATACTACCCAAGGCAGTCTACAGATCCAATGCAATCCCTATCAAATTACCAATGGCATTTTTCACAGATCTAGAACAAAAAAAATCTTAAAATTTGTATGGAGACACAAAAGACCCTGAATAGCCAAAGCCATCTTGAGAAAGAAAAACTGAGCTGGAGGAATCAGGCTCCCTGACTTCAGACTATACTACAAAGCTATAGTCATCAAAACAGTATGGTACTGGCACAAAAATAGAAATATACATCAGTGGAATAGGATAGAAAGCCCAGATGCTGAGCAGCTGTTAAGACTTTCCCTGGTGGTGAGCTGGCATGGGGTATTGGTGGGGGGGATCACAGGGGTAACATCTCAGGCATTTGAGAAGTTCAGTGGAAGTAGTAATTTTAAGAACTATGGAAATGGATGGCTGTTACTGTGGACATTTAATGTGTTGGAGAAAGACAATAAAAGCCTGAGGATGATTAATCAACAATCAGAAAGCCAGTTCTCTTTGGCATCATATATAGAGACTCTTATCTTACAGCTAGAACACAGGAAAAACTGAGCATCAGGCCCAGGACTTAATTACAAGCAAAAGAGAGCTCCAGGAGAGATTGAATTCATGTTTTCTACCTCTGTTGCAATGGTTCCTCTCCCTCAGCTCACATCTGGACCATGGAGGGTCCCTTATGACCAACGGACAGAGAGGAAAAAGGCCATGTTAAATTCATTGGGTCACCTTGGTGTGTGGACACAGGATGAAAATGAATTGTGCTTGCACTACAGCTCCATTGTAGCCCTGCAGTGGAATACCCTGAAAGACAGTGAAGGAAATCCTACCAGTCGGCAGATTTCTGAGCAGTGCACTTAGTCATCTACTCTTGGTGATTAGCTTCACTGATTGCTCAGGAGGCTAGACTCAGAAAGATTGGAGGACTGGGGGCAAAGACATTTGGAGGAGAGGCATGTTGATGGACCTATGGGCATGACCCAAAGTGTGAAGGTTTTTGAATCCCATTGTTAATTAATGCTTATCAGAGAGCAATCCACCAGGGGAGGGACACTAGAACCAATCAGACAGAATGCTGGTAGTCATCAGCCATCCCAGTGTTGGCACAAAGGGTGCATGAACAGAGAGCCATGGGAGTCCAAGAGCATGGACTCCCACTCGCCAAGGCTGGTCTAGCTACTACAATTGCCAAACATCCAACCTGCCAGAAACACAAACCAACCCCACATCCCCAATATGGTACCATCTCTCAAGGAGTCCCATTAACCATTTGGTGGCAAGTTAATTACACTGAAGCCTTTCTACCCTGGAAGGAGCAGCAATTAATCTTGACAGGAATCAATACCTATAGATGTGGGTTTGCCTTTTTTGCCTACAGGATCTCAGCCAGCACCACCTTCTGAGAGATTACAGTGTTTCACCCACAAACATGGAATCCCATATGACTCTGTATCAGTCCAGGGGAGTGTGAAAGTGGACACATGACCATAGTATCAACTGGACCATGCCAGCCTGCAAAAGGAATGGAATGGACTTTGAAGGAGCCACTGAGGCCCAGGCTTGGAGATGATAACCTGTGAGGACGAGGCATCATCCTCCAGGTTGCAGGACACACCCTAAATCAGCTACCACTATGTGGTACTGTATCCCCAGCAGGAAGAACACATGGGTCTGAGAAAGGAGGTGAAGTAGGAGTGGCTGTGTTTGTCATCACTATCAGTGACTGTCGGGAATGTGTGCTTTCTGTCTGTACAACTCTGGACTCTGTGGGTTTAGAGATCTTGTATCCTAGAGGGAATCCACTTCCACCAGGGACAGAGTAATCTTTCCATTAACCAATAAGCTATAGCTGCTGCACAATCACTTCAGACTCCTTGCTGTAAGAGACAAAAAAAAAAAAAAAAGGACTCATCATTCTGGGGATGAGTCATACTGGGGACACAGTAGGGGTAACTGACTCTGGTCACCAGGGGGAGGTGGGGCTGCTAATGTACAGTGGCAGTAAGTGAAAACGTGTTTGGCACTCAGGCCATCTCTAGGGGAGTCGCCTAGTAATCTCTTTCCCAATTTTGATAGTAAATGGACAAGTTGCCACAGTCAGAGCCTGAGAAGGCCATGGCAGCCAGGGTGTCTCAGATCTGTCAGGGATGAGAGTCTAGGTCACCCCACCAGGTAAGGCACCAAGACCAACAGAGAAGCTAGCCAAGGGTGAGAGGATATAGAATTGGCAGCAGAAGAGGGAGACGGTTAGTTGGAGCCTCAGGCTCCGTTACTGCAGTGATAGAAGTTGTGTTTTTTTTCCTGCAAACTTTCCTCTTTTAAATTTCCCACAAGAAGAACCAACCAGAATCCTGGAAGAACTGTTTGTAGAACTTAATTTACAAAGAAAATAATCCAAGCAGCAGAAAGGGTGGGCTATAGTTAATACTATGATACACTGCCCAGATCTTCCGTTCAGAACTGAGATATCATCTCCCCAGCTGCTGGGAGTGTTTGGTGGCTGAAGTCACCCTCCAGGAAATGCTCTCAATCCCTCACCCAAGAACATACCCTCCCTGGGGCCAGTCCCCACCCAAAGACTGATGAATGCAGGATACAAACGTCTACCCTCTTTGCGTCAAGGTGGGACAAGACAGGCCATGCACAGCTCCCCATTGGCTGCAGCCTGGCTCTGTTACAACCCAGCTCAGCTCCTCCCTCTGCCTTATCCTACTTCCTTCCCTCCCCATTGGTGCTGATCCTGAAGACACTCCCCAATAAACTTCCTACAAATCTCAAAGTGTATGTCTCAGGGGACATGACCTAAGAAATCTTTGTCACAAATTTATTACAGTTTATGACCAGGGACAGTTAAATAATATGAGAAACAACCTGAGGAAAGAGTCATAATCTGAAATCCACAAAGGATACTACACAGAGGAACTGGCTGAATAGTGCTATTAGATAATAAGAGTGTTGTTGGGTTAAGCTTTACAGATGGGGAAAGACACCCTGTTGAGATTGTTTCCGGGAGAGAATCAGAGTGATGACAAACGAAATAGAAGGTTTGGGCAAAGAGAATAATACGAGGCAATGTTCTGGGAGAAGATGCATATCAGAGACATCTTGCATCTTGTCTTATAACATTTTGACCCACTTTTTTATTCTAGTCACTGAGGTGACTGGTGTTACGTGAGGTTAAGTGGGGCTGCCTTGCACCCTAATAAGTAAGAATTTCACCAACAATGTGCCGGTGTAATCTGAGAGCAACCCACCTCAGCTGTATCACATTTCTCTCTATTTCTCTCACTTTGTACCCTGTGGGATGCCTTGAGGAACCCATTCAGCCATTCTGACAAAATGGCTGTGCAAACCTGGCAGGGAGTTTCATTTCCTGGGGCAGACATCCCCTTGACCCATGGGAGATACTCAGATGGACAATTCTGAGGCACATTTTACATGACCCCTTAGAACATTCCCAGCTGGATGGAGCCCAATGATTAGCTTAATGACACACCTTTGGATTGTTTTTTCTCCTTTCCTGTTTTACTCTTTTTAGCTTCATTTCTGTTCCTTGGGATCACGTCCCAAAATGAATTACCTGCATGCAAACCCTTATGTTAGGCTCTGCTTTTTAGGGAAACCCAGGCTTAAGACAGTTGGAACCAGAAGTACCGTGGAGAGGAAACTTTCAGAGAGGAGTCTCGCTCTTCCACCAGTCAAGGACCTCTGACTGGTGTTAAGGGAGGTGATAACAACCACCAGCTTGCGGCAGCATCCTAATCATGAAGAATTTCACCAGTGATGGGCTGGCGTGAGATGCAGGCAAATGTTGGAACGTTGTCTTACACCATAGTAATGGCACCTGAATGGTATGGGAGTGACGTGTATCATACGGATGTGGTGTTGGCTGGGTCTTGTTAACAGCATCACAAGTCATGAAAAAGAAAATGACAGGCTCAGTTGAATCAAATATCAACTGAAGATATGCTGTGAAAGTTAGAAAACCTTCACGGCAGCTTTTAAAAAGGCTCTTATCTTCCTTACCTCAGGCCCAGGATTTAATTATAAGGATGGCAGACCTACAACAAAGAGTGAACCTGCAGCCTTGAGAAGTCTGTGTCAAAACCAGAGCCCTGCTAGGGAATGAGTGAGACCCTGGAACATGGAGTGGATGAGCTAGAGAATTTGAGCCCCCGAGATCTTGGTCCCTCTGAACTCTCCAGGTTGGCAGAAGTGGCTCACTTATCCCAATGCTAGAGGAAAAGAGTCCCTCCTCTCCTGGAGACCCTTCAAAACCCTCACCTGAAGCAGTCGTCTTGTGGATGAGTGTCCTCCTCTGGATCTGCTCCTGCCTCCCTTCATGGCCCCAAGATCTGGCTAATATGTACTGGCAGGAAATGGGAAGCTATATCCAGGGATGGTTCTTGAGAGAGTTGGGCTAGGAAGGGCAGGATCTAAGGCTGTGTAGGTGAGAATTCATTGATATGAGAGTGTTCTAAGATTAGGAGTTTCATATCCTGGCAATGACATCGAAAATCAGTCCTAATACGGGCTGGGATTGCTCCATAAAAATTTAACATAATGTTGAGGTAGTTAATGAGGTAGAGATGCTGTAAATGAGGTAGAGATGCTGGAACTGTCTTGCAGAATATTGAGGAGGGGGTTAGAAATCTTGGGGAGATGAAAATATAAGAATGGGTTTATTATGTAATAATAAAGAGAACCCATTCCTGAGCGTGTGGTCCAAAGAACATTCCTTCCATTGAAGTGCTAAGGATGCGCTATCGAGGAGGGCACCAGCATCTCTGAGAAGCCCAATGATGGTTATCCCCACTGGTAACTGTAGGAGATCCTGCCTTGGACTGGGCTCCCTAGTGTCAGGATAGGTGAGAGAATTCTGGGATAGCAGAGCCAGGTGCTAGCACTTAACAGACAAGAGCAAGGTAAATATAACAGAAATAGGCAACAAGTCAAAATCTCATACGGGGTGCTTTCTCTCACAAAGTTTTATTGCAACAGCTAATAAAAGACCACAGTGATCCTAGGGAGGCAAGATAAATGGGCAGTTAGCTAAGATATTACTTCACTTATATAATGAGAAAAACTATAGAGCTTAGTGAGCAGAAAGTTAACATCAACTGCAGAATTGGAAAATCATGACCCCTCACTTAGTTTCCAGATCTGAGCTGGTTCTCACTCCCAGAGGCCATTAATTGAAGGAGAGGCTAGGTCCACTTGAGAAAGAACCCCACAATGCCACTACGGGATTATACAGTTATCATTTCCCCCAACCCTTTCCTAAAGGGATCTATGGTCATGTACTAGAATAAGTATATAGAGGGATAAGGGGAATGACCATGCCTTTTTAGGGCTATTGGATACAGGGGATTCAAAACACCAACACGATCCGCCAGTTACAGGTGAATCTTATGGAATCCAGGTAATAAATGGAATCCTGTCCAAATCCATCTGATGGTGGGTCTACTAAGTCTGCAGACCCAACTGTGGTTATACCCAGTCCCCAGGGGCATAACTGGGATACATATACCTAACAGAAAGCAGAATCCTTACATTGGACACCCGATCTATGGAGTAAGAGCTATTATGGTAGAAAGACCCAAGTGGAGGTCCTTAAAACTGCCCTCCTCCAGCCAAGATAGTAAATCAGGAGCAATCTTGTATACCAACAATTGTGGAGCTAGGCAAAGGGACGCAAGGATGGTGACCTCCATCACATCCCCATTCAGTTCACCTGCTTGGCCCTTGTGAAAACTAGATGGATCAAGGCAGGTGGCAACTGGGGCTACCCAGTTGCAACTGTTGTACCAGATGTTGGATCTTTACTGGAATATATTCACAAAGTCTCTGGCACTTGGAGTGTAACTATTGATGTGGTGAATGTGATCAGTAAGGAAAATGAAAAACCCATTTGCTTTTACAAGGCAGCAAGATACAATCACCATCTTGCCACAGGTCTGTGTTAACTTGTCTTCTTTCTATGACAACATAGCCCACAGAGACCTTGACTATCTTGATCATCTGTGGAAGCAGCACATCAGGCTGATCGATTGAATTAATGACATTATGCTCATTTTGATTCAGAAAGCAGGGACTGATGCAAACTTAGATGTCCTAGTGAAACACCACAAGGATTCATGGATGGAAGTAGACATAGTTGCAGACAAGCTCTGATGATTTGCAGCAATTTTCCCCAGAGGTGATGAAGTTACCAGTGAGATTAGATCCTGATGGTATTGTAATTCACTCATAACAGACAATAAAAGGAAAAGGAAAAGTTTCTGAGAGAGGAGTCTACAATAACCTCTTGTGTGTTTACCGAGCCTCCTGGTTTTTGGGTATGACCATTTTGCTGCTGCAACTAAGGAACAAATGAGTGAGTGGCAACAGAAAAACTTTAGAAATAGAGATTTATTGTTGTTGTTGTTTTGTGATTATGTTCTAAGAGGAACCCATCTTCTCGTTGGTGCTGCCAGGAAACCCAAATGACATGGGTTCCTTCAAAGTAAACAAATAGCCACTGCTATCCTTGGGAGAAATAAGGGGGGGAAAAAGACGCAAAAAAAAAAAAAAAAATCCCTCCAAAACAATAGGAGTGTGCAATCAACTGTGAACTCTGGCACCATTGGTGGAAGAGAATGCTAGAGTCAGCACAGGGGTGGCTGGGGATCATAGGGAAGCAGCAATGCCTGAGTGGAGGAAAGGAGGGGGAAGCAGCAGTGCAAAGAAGGCTGAAGAATGGACCATAAGTGTGGATGAGATAAAACGTGTGGGAAAGAGGGAGAAGCAGAGTCGTGAAAAGCTGAAATGAAAGACTAGGGAAAAAAAAAAACAAGTCTGTGACATTTATAAGGACAGCAAAGCTGAGTGACACCAAGAGACTGATCTACCTCAAAAATATTATTAATGCCTTTCCCCAATACAAAATCAATTGTTCTCAGGAAAGAAAATCATAAAATTCTCCTAAAAATTTGTTTTCAAACATAACTTTTATCACTTCTTTTTAGAAAAATTATGCTTGTTCATTTTAGACATTTTGTAAAAATATGAACTAGTGAAAATCCCATAATCCTACCACTCAGAAATTAATACCATTAATATTTTGATGTTTACTGTTCAAAGGGGTTGTATTCTATTTTAATAAAAATAGGATAATGCTGTGTAAGACAATTTCTTTTAAAAATGCATTATTTTCATCTGTGAGATGAACAATAGTGCTTGCCTCAAATCATATTCAATTTCTAAAAGGAACTCCACGGACAATAGGAAATCTCTTCTGGGATTATTTTTTTATTCGAATCCTCAACATCCTAGTTTCTTCTTCTGGAATGTGCTATATCACTGTACCATGAAGCCAGGGCCAGGTCAGGCTCAGCCTGGCTTTTTTCCCTCTGCAGAACTCCACAGTCTCCCTCATGTGACATTATCAGTAGCTTGCTACAGCTGACCCACATACTTAATTTATTTTTCTGGAGACTTTTTCTGGAACAACAACAACAAAAAATGTTCTGGGATGTCTTCCACAAGAAATGAAAAGGAAGTGTTGTCAGTGTAGGAGAATGGCAAGGCAGATCATTGCTCCCCGCTCACCACAACTCTGCTGCACGGGGTCTGTGTCTTACTGCCTTTGCCTTCACTTTGGTCCTAAGACTGGAAAGTGAAGCTGAATAGAAGTTTAGGAAGCCAGGTAATAAGTGGGGTATATATAATGACTCAAAGTCATCTTGCCTTCTCATTGCAATGAGATTTTGGACAAGTTACTTAAATTCTCTGAGCCTTGGTTTCCTTTCATCAGTTAATGGGAATAACACCTATGCCATAAAACAGTGACAAGAACGGAATAAGATTACATAGGTAAAGAACAGGCATTTCTGAAATAAGTGCAGGAACCACAAACCACTCATTCTGCAAACTTGCACACTAGAAGTAAGACGATTTATAGGAAAAACAGAGTTGGGGCAGGTTGCTCAAAATCTACGCAACTTTGTAACCAAAGCACTGACAATAACAATACCCATCCTAATAAAATACTATCACAGTTAAACTTCTCCTAAAAAAAAGAAATACTAAGTAAATATAAGACTTGCCTTTAAGAAAAGTTGATGGCTGCTTGATGAAAGAGGGTTTGAGTAAGGGTAGATGCTGCCAAGTTATGGAGATGAGGGCAAAATGCACCAAGATCCAGGAAAACTCCCAGTGAGCACTTCCAAGATAGAGCCAAGAGGAAGAAAGTGGGGTGAATGGGCACTGTGTTCTGTGCTAGATTACTTCATGGCTTCCCGTGTTTTTTTAAACCTTAATAAATAGTGTGCATTGAACTGTAAAATATTAACATGTGTGCACTGAGCTGCAAAATATTCACATGCTGGGGAAAACTACTTATGAATCAAAGTAATCTTGATTGTATTGATATCTCCCTATTTACCATTCAT
The DNA here is from genome assembly GCF_028023285.1 of Balaenoptera ricei. Lineage (NCBI taxonomy): Eukaryota > Metazoa > Chordata > Mammalia > Artiodactyla > Balaenopteridae > Balaenoptera > Balaenoptera ricei. The sequence continues at coordinate 168,276,940 of NC_082639.1, forward strand.
GTATGAACTAATTTGCATTATATGCATAGACACTGGAGAAGAACCAACTGTACTTAATAGAGTGGCTGCCTCATAGTAAATGCTCTTTAAATGATTGTGAAGTCATCATCAACATCATTATCATCATACTGATTATCAAAACCATCATATGATGATGTATGTAATTTTCCCAGATCAGGCATTCAGAATAGAGAAGAAAGTTCATACACAGAGCCAGCATATAGGGACCATAAGGAAAAACCATCCTAAAGCAAGATTCTCATCTGAGCCAGAGACTTAGTGTATGTTCCTGCTAACATAAAAACTGGTTCTAGGGTGTTGGCAGTTTTGAGTTCCAGCTGAAAGTGACAAGTGAGAGTAGAACCAGATGACTTAGGGGATAGTCATACCAAGATTTGGAATTTCCCGCTTAATCTACTTATGGCAAAATAGTATGGATGGGCTTATTTAGTGTCCCAGATAGAGAACAGAATGAGGTTCTCTGATTTTGTTTTTATAACTTGTCTACTGCAATGAAATTGTGAGTAAGGAAAAACCGAGTCTATTCCCTCTGTTCTACACCACTTCAGATTTAACATTTAGCACAAAAGGTCATGGAAAAATAGAGAGCTCATGTATTACCATAAGAACCACTAATGTTTCCTTGCTTTTGTAACAGCTTCTGTCCTGCTTGTTTGACAGAAATTTGTGGGAGGAGTCAATAATGATTTTAAGAATTAAAAAACAATTACTTGATATAGAACCTAATGCATCTATATGGAATCTAAAAAAAAAAAAAAATGGTACTGATGAACCTAGTTGCAGGGCAGGAATAAAGAGGTAGACATAGAGAATGGACTTGAGGACATGGATGGGGAGGGAGGGCGAAGCTGGGGTGAAGTGAGAGTAGCATCGACATATACACACTACCAAATGTAAAATACTTGGCTAGTGGGAAGCAGAAGCATAACACAGGGAGGTGGACTCAGTGCTTTGCGATGACCTAGAGGGGTGGGATAGGGAGGATTGGAGGCAGGTACAAGGAGGAGGGGATATGGGGACATGTGTATGCATATGGCTGATTCCCTTTGTTGTGCAACAGAAACTAACACAGTATTGTGAAGCAATTATACTTCAATAAAGATCTATTAAAATAAAATATTAATAAGAACTTCAATATCAGAATTCACTAGTGCCACATTAGCTCAGCTCCGCTTTGGCTGACAGAAACACCTTGTCCCAGGCTGCCTTGGAGAGCCACAATGGCCTAATGGGTGAAAGGAAACATAAAGTTGAAAAGACAAAACCTAGAATGGTGCTTGTTTTTATGAAACTGTCCATAAATAGTGTAACACAACAGTCTTATGAATTTAGACATTCAAGAAGCTGGAAATTCCAGAGTTCAGATTCTTATGTTGATTCAGCTATAGAGCACATTTAATATGGCTTATAACATGCCCTAAAAATATAAACCATAATGTGTTATGCTATAGTGTACCATGCAAAGGGAAAAATGGGAAGACCAACTTATGGGTAAAGAGCTCAAATGAACATTGCTATGAAAATCTTTGGAATTCCTTATGCTTGGATAATGAATGTTCTTAATGCGTGTGCTTCATTACCACATTTTTTTCTGAGTTTAGGTAGAAGGTATATCAAAAGAAAAAGTAGGGGCTTCCCTGGTGGCGCAGTGGTTGGGAGTCTGCCTGCCGATGCAGGGGACGCGGGTTCGGGCCCTGGTCTGGGAGGATCCCACATGCCGCGGAGCAACTGGACCCGTGAGCCACAATTACTGAGCCTGCGCGTCTGGAACCTGTGCTCCGCAACAAGAGAGGCCGCGATAGTGAGAGGCCCGCGCACCGCGATGAAGAGTGGCCCCCGCTTGCCGCAACTAGAGAAAGCCCTCGCACAGAAACGGAGACCCAACACAGCCATAAATAAATAAATAAAATTAAAGAGAAAAAGTAATCATTTTGCTAACGTCAAATCTCTAAGTTGTAATTTGTTTGAATTGGGAAGCCTTAAGTCAAAGTTCTTGCGAAAACCCGTAAAATGTTATATTTTGTGCTTGTTCTTAACTACTTTATTTAAATTTTCATGACTTTAGATTGGCTTGATTTTTTCTTTTCCTCCATTGGGAGTACATTCCTGCCAAGTTGGAAGTTTATAACAATCATTTTTGAATGACATAAATGCAAAAAAATCTCAATCGTCTGTCTGAAATAGGAAAAATTGTATTTCTTTCACCATTGTTTTACTGCAGGCTCATGAAGCTATTTTTATAAAACTCTTATTTTTTCATGGGGAGAGAAAGTTCAGTACAAAAATGTTGACTTAAAATCCAAACAAAAATTTTCTAGGGAAGCCTTCAGTAAATGGGTAACTATATTGTAGTCTTAAATTTTATTATTTAAAGTTTTGGGGGTTTCAATTTTCACTGACTTGAGCGATTTGGGCAAGGTGACTAGTCTTTCTAAACTTCCTTTACCAAAGTAAGATTGACTATAGTTTATGTAATAGACTACGGTAACTATTGTTATTTGTTTGCCCAGCAAGATTTCCCAACACCTTTCTTTGGTTAACATTTCCTGCCCTAGGAGTTCTTCCCTGGGATTTCTTGATTTGGAGTCTGAGGAGGAATAGCCCTGCCCCTGAGGTCAGGTGCTTGAGGCATATGAAGGCATGTGTAAGGGTGGGAGGGTAGAGAAGGTAGTCATCTTCCCATGAACAGAAGCCTGTCTGTAGTAGAGGATAAAATTAAGCAGAGACAGAAATGAGCAACATATGGGCGGAGGGTGGGGGGTGGAGCCAGTGAGAACACTATGAGCATGAACAAGGGTAAGACGTTCCTTGCCTTCTTTCCAATACCAGAAGCCCAGCTCCTGTAGGTCCAGATCAATCCCTTTGATCCTATGAAGTACCCCATTATCACAAGCCTCACGAACTACGATATTCCCTTTTATGCTAAAGTTAAATTTATAGTTAGATTCCTGATATCTGCAACCCAAAGAATTTTTTTTTTCTTTTTTTTTTTAATTTATTTTCGGCTACATTGGGTCTTTGTTGCTGCCCGTGGCCTTTCTCTAGTTGCGGCGAGCGAGGGCTACTCTTCCTTGTGGTACACATGCTTCTCATTGCGGTGGATTCTCTTGTTGCGGAGTATATGGGCTTTAGCCCCACGAGCTTCAGTAGTTGTGGCACGTGGGCTTCAGTAGTTGTGGCGCGCAGGCTCTAGAGCGCAGGCTCAGTAGTTGTGGCGCACGGGCTTAGTTGCTCCGTGGCATGTGGGATCTTCCCAGACCAGGGCTTGAACCCACGTCCCCTGCATTGGCAGGCAGATTCTTTTTTTTTTTTTTTTTACATATTCAGATGTTTATTTTAGCATTATTCACAATGGTAAAACACTGGAAATTTTTTTAAAAAGTTGATTAGGAAGAGAATGGCTGAATGATTTATGACATATTCACACCATAGAATAATATAAAGACATTGACTTAAGGTAAATCATTTGATTTAAAATGATAACTGAGTGAGGAAAGTAAGATAAAGAAAATTGTACATATCACATTTTTTTTTATTTCACACGCACACACTGTATTTTATTTTTACAAGAGATAAATAGGCTGACACCAAGCATTGTAAATGGGTAATGGCAGGCAGATTCTTTTTTTTTAAATTTTTTTAACATTTTTATTGGAGTATAACTGCTTTACAATGGTGTGTTAGTTTCTGCTTTATAACAAAGTGAATCAGTTATACATATACATATGTTCCCATATCTCTTCCCTCTTGAATCTCCCTCCCTCCCACCCTCCCTATCCCACCCCTCTAGGTGGTCACAAACCACCGAGCTGATCTCCCTGTGCTATGCGGCTGCTTCCCACTAGCTATCTATTTTATGTTTGGTAGTGTATATATGTCCATGCCACTCTCTCTAAGAAAAAGAAAAAAAAAAGGTCATGAAGAACCTAGGGGTAAGACGCGAATAAAGACACAGACCTACTAGAGAATGGACTTGAGGATATGGGGAGGGGGAAGGGTAAGCTGTGACAAGGTAAGCTGTGGCAGGCAGATTCTTAACCACTGTGCCACCAGGATAGCTGTTCTTGTTAATTTTATTGCATGGGGGTGTATATAGGGCAGTGCAAACTTTAGCATGCATCAGATCACCTGGAGGACTTGTTATAACACTGCTGGGCCCCATTCTTAGAATTTTCTTTGTTATTCAGTCAGTCTGGAGTGGAGGCCTGAGAATTTGTATTTCTAACAAATTTCCAGGTAATGTTAATGCTGCTGGTCCAGAGACCACATTTTCAGAAACACGGATTAAGGGTTAACACAAGTCTTTATACAACCAGAGCTCTTGAGCAAGGAACAGCTCCTCATTAAGCAATGAACTCCCCATCATCGAAAATATTCAGGAAGCAGCCAGGTGAAGATTCTTCAGGGATGCTCGTAGAAGGGATTTTGCATTGTGTGGAAAATTATACTACACTTCTAGGTTCCCTTCTAATACTAAAATTTTTTGTTTCTTTTAAATTTCTTCTAGGTGGAGGGAAGCAAAAGAACAACAAAACACTCTGTCTGGTTCTTCCAAATAACAGAGCAACACAGGAAAACTGAATGTGTTCCTGCCACAAATTCAGACTTGCTCAGTAAAGCAAGCACCACAGTGCATTTCCATATTGACTTTGGGAAAAATACACTGCCATTGTTTATGAAGTTCTGTAGTCAATCAGCAAACACAAATTTAGCCCATATTCAAGCTTGCTAATAAAGCATATTATTATGTCCTCACTCCCCAAACCCAATGTAGCAACTACAAATTACATACATGGATAACTATATCCAGAGTTTATTTTATAAAATATTAAAAATTCTAACTTGAGGAGGCAATCAATTTTACCAGCTCCAGAAGTTCAATTCTGTTACCATTACTAACAGTTAAATCTAACCATCTACTAGAATTACCATGTGGGGAAAAAAGTCCTTTGTTTCCTCTTTAAATTTTTGAGAAAGAACAAATTGTATGGAGCAAACATGATAGTGAAAATATTATAGTTTTACTGGGTATTATATTTTCATTGTGTTGTGACCACCTCTCAGGATTATTTTTTTAAATTTCTAACACAGGGCATTGTCTGTTTCTGAGTAATATACCCATGGTTACATGCAGTTGGTAGAACAAGAACAGACACACCAATTGTTGGGCAATGTCTATGACGTCCTGTTGTTTAATATGTTGAATATCACCTCTGAGTAATGATTTCTTAGAAATCATTCTTAAAGGCACAAGCCTCAGGAGGAATTCTTTGGTAAAAAAAGTGAGACACAAAATAACACTAGGTTACTTAAGTTGTGTTTGTTTGTTTGTTTGGTTGGTTGTTTTTTAGCCATGGTGCGTGGCTTGCAGGATCTCAGTTCCCCAGCCAGGGACTGAACACAGGTCATGGCAGTGAAAGCCCTGAATCCTAACCACTAGGCCACCAGGAAACTCCCTTAGTTGTGTTTTGAGACTTCAAAAATTTAACCAGGCTATTTTAGTCTTAAGATACTTTTATTATTATTATTTTTAAATAAATTTATTTATTTTATTTATTTATTTTTGGCTGCATTGGGTCTTCGCTGCTGCGTGCAGGCTTTCTCTGGTTGCAGTGAGCGGGGCCACTCTTCGTTGTGGCGTGCAGGCTTCTCATTGCGGTGGCTTCTCTCGTTGCGGAGCATGGGCTCTAGGTGCATGGACTTCAGTAGTTGTGGCACGTGGGCTCAGTAGTTGTGGCTTGCAGGCTCTTGAGCGCAGGCTCAGTAGTTGTGGTGCGTGGGCTTAGTTGCTCCGCGGCATGTGGGATCTTCCCGAACCAGGGCTCGAACCTGTGTCCCCTGCATTGGCAGGCAGATTCTCAACCACTGCGCCATCAGGGAAGCCCCAGTCTTAAGATATTTTTTAAAAAGAAACTAATGAAAATGAAGTAATTATCAATATTTCATGCTTTTGAAACTATACACATACGGATCTGCCACTTACTAGTCTTGTCAATTTGGGCAAATTTCAAGATTACTCAAGCTCCCCAAAGCTCAGTTTTCTCATCTCTAAAATGCAGAGATTGGGCTGGATGTTCTTTATAGTCCTTTCAAGCTAACAGTCTGCATCCTCATGGGGGAGGGATAGCATAATGATTCACTAAGAGTTTTCTTTAAACAATCTCAGTTTATTGAAGTTCCCAGAGTTCAGGAGTTTGAATCCATTCCATATGTTTATTTAGGAAGTAGAGACACTGAGAATGAGCAGTATATAACTAAGCTTCATGGGAACTGGTTACTTCATAAAAGAAGAAAATGTGAAACTCTGGAACTGGGCAGAAACCTGTGTATCAGAATAGTGGGCTTATGGAGAAGTGTTAGGAGGAAGACTGGTGCAACCCATTATTTATGGAGGTTCTTCTCTCTCCCAAAGCAGCATACCACCATGGTGGTTTCTTAATGGAATTTCACAGTATAATCTATGGTAGCTAAATTATTAACTTTCCTATATGGGGAGATGGAAATAAAAGAAGAAAGTAATTTTTCCAGGTTTATGCAATGAGGAAGTGTAAAATTCAGACTTAAAAGCTTGAAATTTAGGAGAAGACATAGTCATGTGAAGATACTGGAGAATTAATTTAAAATGTAGAAAGTCAATGTTGGCTGAGTTTCCTTTTCTATCAATATAAAAACTAAATAACTTTAAAGGAAATAATTGTGGAGGAACATTACATCATCACTATTTACAAAAGAAACTATTCAAAGTACTATGCTAACTCACTTTCAACTGCTGTTGAAAATCAAAAAACAAAATCAGAATCACAAATGAAATTTGGTATGGTTAAGTATAAATCGGCATAATTCGGGTGACCACAGTTAAAATGACAGATAAACTGTGTGTTAATAAGTGCAAAATATTGAAGATTTTGTGCAAAGGAGAGTATATATATTAAGTCTGAGTCTCCTGGTTTGAAAGGGATTAACCAAACTCAATAGAAGTAAAGCCAAAGAAAACATACACTTCATCTGTGGAGAAAATAAAAAATGCTTACATCTCTCTCGATGATGGCATAAGGCTATAGGACAATTAGGTCCTTGCAAAGATCAGTTCTCACATATTCAGTTAATAATATAAAACACACAGTCTTTACCACTCTATTGAGCCTGCTGGCATAATTCACAGCAGACAAAAGAAATATATCCTTTGGCAACTTTTGGCTCACTACCCAGAGAGTCTGATGTCTGATATATTTAATAAAACAGTGAAGCTTGATATTGTATTTCTACTGAGCAGAAATATCTCAAGAATGCCCAGAGAGAAAATAAATAAGAATGTGATTCTAGTAGAGGAGTTGAAACAAATGTGAAGACAGAGGAACATCAAAGTAGAAAAAAAAAATTAGACTTAGTTTCACATGCTAAACATTTTAAAATTACTGGCGATTTATTATATGTTGGTATCAGTTTGGAAGATCATACATCCATAAATCTATAATATAAATAAGATTTTTTAATATCTTAAAATAGATTATTAAAATATGGTTGGCTATACCATATTATCATGTTTAAAAGCAAATTCAGACAATAACTGTGGTTATAATAAAACAGTTGCTATAGCCACAATAAACAAAGCTAGAGGAAAGGAAGAGGAACTGGAGTGGTGGAAGGAGGTTCAACAGACTATGCCTGCAGCATATTGGATGGTCAGTAAAATGGAACTTAGAATGAGGCTCTGTAGTAAAGCACTTATCTAGTATCTTTATACGTCTTCACATGGCTGCCCAAAGAATATAGTTGCTTTAACTATTTTTTCTTACTTTCTGTATTATTGCTGCTCTGACATTTGGGGCCTTACAGATCTGGGGAACCACCCTCCCAGGGTTAACTAATTCCTAGAGAGGCAAACAACTTTCCTGCCAGCATACTTTTGATGTGCAAACAACACCCTCCACCAATTTCCTTTTCGCATACTTCTTCAGTCTGGGATATTATCTCCTGCCCTAATCACCACAGGACCAGGTATTGGACAACTGGGAACCATCCCTACAGTCCAGAGATTATCAAAATTATTCAGACTATCCAATCATAAGTTTGTACTTCTTGCTTACCTTGCTTCTCCCATTCCTTTCTCTGTAAACTTCAATAAAAGCTCCTGCCTACAGTTTGCCCCTCTCTCTGCTGGCTCATCTTGCTTTGGTGCTTCCCTCTGTGGCCCTGCATGGTGTGGTGTAGCATGGCATGCCTCCTATTTCTAGGGGATTGTGAGTAGAAGAAAAAAACTTCCTCCTTCATGGCAATCATTTTTTTGTCTCTTTGTCTAACTTGCCTGCTCAAAACAAGTGCCAGGCACATTTTTAGAGCAATTGTGTTATGCAAATTTACTGAATTTCTCAACTATCCAAATAGACTGTTCTAACTTAATACATTCTTCTGAGGTTGTCTGTTAGCCTATTACATATTACAGTCCCCAGTCCACCTTAACCTCACTGCATGTCTTCACTCAGCACTTTAATGATACTGTGGCTATGATATTACAGTGGACTCTTTTGGATGACCCTGCAAACTTTCCTATTCTTTTGGAAAATGAGAAATGAGTCCTCTCTTCTCAAATTAGTCCTTTGTTTGGTGCCATGCTTTTCTCTGTCCAGTGGATGAGCATGCAATCAAACTAGGTCAGCTAAACATTGTTTCCCTGAAATTTGGTTCTTACGTCACACGATACAAGGATAAAAAATGTTGAAGCTGATTTATCCTATCATTGGCACCTGGAAGAAATGGCCATTAGTTCTTGCTGTCTAGATCCTAACAGCTGTCTTGGTGATTCTGGCTTTCCTTTGATTTTGTGAGCTATCTCATAAGCTTCCAGCAAATTCCTTAAGTTAGCATTGGTTTCTGTTGCTTGCAACCATAGAATCCCACCTGACATGAATACAGTAAATAGAGACACTTTATGCAAAATTGACTGTTAATGTAAATTCACAGGGGTTTGCGAAAGTTCAGGATGTATTAAGAGAATTTGTGTGCACAAGTATTTTGTGAAATGGTAAGCAGCATATAGCATTGGCCTCTAGTCTTCCCTCTGTTCTTCTTCCTTACCCACCCCTTACTCTAAACCAAAAGCAAGGCTTTGGTATAGATATTCAGGTTTAAGCATAATTTATTGGCCACTCTATATCAGTGGATGGAATCACTGCACTGGGCTGAAATATTTGTTGTACAAGAATGGGTTCCCTTCTGGACTCCTCCCTCTAGGAAGTTAGACAAGTGAGATAAAGCCTAAGTCTCTTCCTTAAGAGTGTAGACTCACCCAGGGCTCTCTCATCCCTCACCAAAGGGTAAGGCAGCCAGTGGGATAAACTCTCACTGTCTTCTTCTCTTTAGATGCCTTTTTCCCCCCTTCCCATTCTGTGACTAATCTGAGAAGCCCTATGCTTCTGCCCTGATCTGAGAAGGCATGAGGTAGACAAGTTTAGGCTTTGAGGCAAACCATCTCTTTTGTGACTGTCCCTTTGGATATTTTGCTTCATATTTGGTGGATATGACCTTTCCAGGCAGAGGAGTGAAAAGATCTGAGAATCAAGTTCAGGTTTCCACTGGAAAAACACAAAGTAGGCCTTTGGGTCTACTTAAGTTTGAAGCTATTCAGATTTAACTTGAGTCCTTTGCTAGAAATTCAAAGCTCCAGCCAATGATAAGGTAACTTGTTGTATCTTTTGAGCTTATATTTGTCTTGCGTATCACATCTTTCAAGTCAATGAGTACACATTAATGTGGCTTTATCTATTGTTTATAGTTGTCATCCATTCTGGAATGTTTAGTGTTCATTCCCTACTGGTTGTTCTTTTGACATTTTGAATATCATCTCTTATATCCTTAATATCATACCCAATACCTCCTAAATGCAATTTTTATGATATTTGTGATACATGTCAAAAATGGTCACAATCTTTCATACTTCCATATATCTACACTCTTTGTAATGTGTCTTCTTCTGTTCAAAGGTGAAGTCCATTTTCCCATTCTCTGAATCTAGGCTGGATTTGTGACTTTGCTTTGGCCAATGCAGTGTGGCAGAAGTGATGGTGTGCCAATTCCAATCCTAGGCTTTTAGAGGCCTTGTGTGTTTCTCTTTGCACTGTTGGGACCCCTGCCTTTGCCATGTGAACAAGTCTAGGCTAGCCTGCTGGTGAATGTGAGACCATGCGGATCAGAGCAGAGTCAGCTCAGTTGTCCCAGCTGAGGCTCTAGACGTGTGAGAGCTCACCCAAGAGTGACAAATCGATCTGTAGCTGGCCACAGATGCATGAAGAAACCTAGCAGAAAAACTGCTAAGTGGAGCTTGAACTGCTGGCTCTAGTATCATGAACTTTATAAATGGTTGTGTTAAGCCACTAAATTTTGAAGTGGTTTGTTAGGCAACAACATCAAAAGTGCTAACTGGTGTAATATATTACTTATTATTCATAGAAAAAGTATACTTATCCAGCAATAAAGACAACTTTGAAAAGCAATAAGATCCTTGTCACTGGGATCTCTAAGCATCTCTAAGTTAATAAAACATCTATTGAGCATGGACTCAAAAAAGCCAATTGGTCATGTAATGACAGTGTAATAGAAGTGACAGATTCTGAAACACAAGCATCAACTTCTAAGTCATGGTCATGTCTTTAATATCTTCCCACTGTTGCTACTACACTTCAGGTAAATTCATGTTTTTGAGTTTTAGTTGCATGATCAATAAAATAGACACAGTAATCTTTCTCCATCTTAAGCTAATCACATATTCCTTCTACACAACTGAGAACTCAAGTTAGATTAAATTTACATATGAAGCACTATCACATGAGGAGAATAAATCTCTTAAGGAGAATATCTTGATAAATATATCACCTAAGGTATGAATATCCCCAAATAAAAGTATCATTGAAGAAATAATCAGGCTAGAACATAAATGATCAAACTGAATTATTACAGTGAGCCCTCAGTATTCGTGGGTTCCACATCCATGCATTCAATCAACCATGGGTCGAAAATATTAAAAAAAAATTTTTCAGAAAGTTCCAACTAGCAATACTTGAATTATTTACATAGCAGTTACATTGTATTTATGACTATTAACATAGCATTTACATTGTAGTAGTTATTATAAGTAAGCTAGAGATGATTTAAAGTATAAGGGAGGATTTGTGTGGGTTATATGCAGATACTGTGCATTTTATATAAGGGACTTGAGCATCCGTGGATTTTGGTATTCAAGGGAGGATCCTGGAACCAATCCCTGTCAGATGCCAAGGGACAGCTGTAATTGTGAAATATTAAATACTGTAGAAAATTTAAACTTATATTTACATAGAAGGCTGAAGAGAAAAATGAGTTATTAAAACTTCCAGAAGGATAGAGGTAAGAGTGGCACTAACAGAATACTCAGCACAGTTAACAGCTAAGCACCGAGTTCCCAAACAGACTTGCTTAGTCATCCATCAGATTTTAATTTTTTTTCTGAAATGAAATGAATAACTTACTTGTCCATGCCAGGAACTTTCATGATGTATATTTCAAGATGATGTATATTTCATATACACAAATATTTACATCCTGATGATTTAAAATTTTTTAATTGTGAAAAACACACAAAACTTACCATCTTAACCATTTTTAAGTAGTCCAGTAGTGTTAAGTATATTCACATTACTTTCTGGTGATTTTTAAAGCATTAATGACAGATGAAATGTTGCAAAAGTGGGAGTATCAGAAATATATTTTAAAGCCTCTGCATACATGGGAGCTTAAGGCCTTGAACTGTTGTATCAAAAATGTGGCCCAGTTGTGACTCTTATTTTGTAGGAGAATTGTCCCTGGGAATGTTTACGCAGAGGCTGCATGACTCCTGAACTGGGTACGATAATGATTTTTCCAGTTCAGAAACTTCAATGCCTGCTGCTTTGAATCTTGTTCATGCGTTCCATAATCACTTATTCAGCTCCCAGTCTGTGCCAGAGCACTGTTAGGGACCACAGGTGCGAAGTTGAATGGGAGTAGTCCAGTGGAGCCACGAGTCCTCAGGATATCTTACTGTGGTTCCTTTTTATGACTTGGCTTTTTCTAACAGATAGAACTATCAAGCTCATTAAGTTTCTCTTTGTTTTGTCACCATGGACTTTGGTAACAGACAGACTGGGTCCCAGTTCCAGCTCCGCCACTTACTTTCTACACCTGTTTCCTCATCTGGAGATAATAATGCTGCCTGATTCATAGGGGTGTTGTGAGGATCAAAGAAATGATGTGAGAAACATGTTCAGAACAGACCCCGCACTGAACATATGCTCAGAGTTTTCTGTTTCTCACTGCCCTCATGGAATGTCCTATGCATAGACTTTTCTTTCATCCCTCTACCTGCCACCAGTTGTCAGGAATAATTATATGCCTTGCATGCTCTTCCTTCAGCCCTGTCTCTTCTAGGTAAGGTAGTTCATCTAAATTTATATGAATGTGTTAATAGGCGCTAACTTCATGTTATGTCCCTGGTAATGCACTTACCAGAAGCTTATTTATTGAGACAGGTTATCTCTAATAAATATTTACAAATGAATCTTAATTGATTTTTATGAGAAGTTAAGGGGAAAAAGTAGTTGGAAGGTAAGAAGGAAAAAGAAGGAAAGAGAAATGGGAGAAGACTAAAAAAGAGAAAGGACACATAAAGGGGGAAGGGAAGGTAGGCAGAGGAAAAGGGGGAAGAAGTAGATAAACAGAAATAGCTACAGAAAGATACATTCGCCGAGACTGAGAGAGGTTAAGGTAAAAACAGAGGGAGAGAGCAAGAGAGAGCTGGGGAGAGAATTGTTTGTATTCTCAAAGTCCACAGAGACTGGGAAGCACCCAGCACACTGTCTGGTACGGTCAGTATGCCTGAGAGACGGTGTCATAGAGGGACACTGTCACTATCTGATTGCTCTTTGAGCTGAGGACATTCTGCCTTCATTATTTTTTTCTAATGACTTTCCTTTACAAGGCTAACTTGCTTTTAAACCATGGTTCATAGCTCCACAATAGTTTATTATTTAACCTTCAGAGGTTCCACTCTGAATAGGACTGCCATAGCAGACAATTAAAGGAGAAATCATTATTTGAATTTTAGCTCCAGTGCATATAAGCTCTAGATTGTATCCAGCCTGTGAAAAATGTTCCCCACCTGGACCTTAACCCAAAGCAGTGTCAGATTGTTGAAGGTGTTAGGCATCATGGTAGGGTACGGAGGGAGATGATAGTTTTAGGCAGGTGGCATCAGTCTGTGGCTGTTCTGGGTCTAATCAGATGCCAGCAATGATGATTCTCAGGCTCCACCCCATATAGGCCCTGAGTAGGGTAAGCCTGGCCTTATAGGGCACACTGACAACACTGACCATTAGGGAGCAAGATCTTGAAATAGGCCCTTGCTTGTACACCTTGGGTCTAGTGGTTCCAAAGTAACATTAGCTCCCAAACACCTCAGAGAGCTTCTACCTGACCCCTATTCTACTTGGTCAGCTTGTATGTCAGGCTTTGCATCTTGGTTTTGGGTTTCTGTTCCAATTCCCTGCTGAAATGAGTCCATCCCTTGTTGGCTGAGACCTGGAAACTCTCATGGGTTCCTGCCTTTGTATCCTCTTCCCACCTCTTTTAGTAACCAATGACACCCTAACCTAGAAGGACCACCATAATCCTAGCACCCACATGACAACTATCACTGCTTTTCTCAACCCTGTCCTCATGGAATTAGCCACTTGAATATTAAATCACCCACATAAGATTTCATTTAACCATGCCTGGATTTCATCGTACCTCTGTCCCTTCCTGGAGGGCCCTGATTCTTCTGTCCTGGCTTGTTTCCCACAGTGCTGAAGTTGGCTTTTCTTTTCTCCCTATTTGCAAGAATCCCCTCTGTCTGCTCTGTTCTATGAGTAATCCAAAGCTTACCAAAACATGTACTCTAATTCAACTGCTCAGGAAAATTTCTCTGCTTTATCACCTCCTACCAACCAATCTTTCTCTTCCAACTAAAAGGATATTAACAATATTGTGATACCTTTGCTTATAATTTAGAAGTGTATCTTTGGGGATTTGTACAATGAAGGTTGAACATCATCCACCTATACTTTTTACTTTGTTCCTGATGCAGATTGGGGGCTTGGTGAATGACTTGGGGAATGAATGAATGAATGAATGAAACTAAAACAGTTGAATGATTTGAAAAAATTGGGATTGCTTTTGTACTTGTTAATGATTAGCTAATACTTTTATGAGATGGTTAATTCCATTTTTAGTATGAAGTACTAAGAATGACAATGTAGTCATTGTCAATGAATGTAGTTTTATCACTGCCTAGACAATTATTTTTATTTAGAGAAAGTGTTTGTTCCACAGTGCTACCTTGTACTGTGGCTAGTTATTAAATAAATCATGCTCTTCTCACAAGGCAGGGTGAGTAAAAGGGTTCAGAGAAACTCAGCTCCATTGCTGAGAAAATAATCCACTAATAATCCACTAATGATCAACAGTTTATACAGGATAACATGTTATCATTATGAGAATCAGAGTTTCAAGGAACAGGAAAATCTAATGTTACAGTAAAGAAAAATACTTAATTTGTTTCTTCTAACATCATTTCTTAATATTATTCTCTAGCTTCTTATCCTGACCCATGCCACCCTAGTATCTGAAGAAGTGGTTGGAACAAGTCCCAAGTTTTAATACTTACAAAGATTTTTACATTGTTTCTTATCTTCTGCATGGATTTCTGCTTGTACTTTGTAATGTTAGGAACCTTTCTTATTTGAGGAAAGCCCCTCTTGATATCTCAAATTTAATTTTCTTGAATTTTCATTTCCCTTATTCCCATGAATGCCTGGGGTGCTCCAGATACCATCCTATTTGTGGGTTTATGTCTTGATACTTATTATTATTATTATTGCTATACGTTTTATCGTAAGGAACATTGCTGACAGTGTCTCATTTCATTTGGCTTGTAAGTGCTGATGCTGCTATGCTCTGGGTCAGAGAGAGGTCGCAGCCTGTTCTAAAACATAATTGCTGGCTCTACCATATGACTGTGGGTTTAATTAGTCCCCCGTACGGGCGCGGAAGCACTGAATCTTATTGCTGAAGGGAGCCTGGAGAGCACATCTGTTCTGATCCCATCACCTTCTGGCAGGTGGATTCCAAACTATTCAAGAGAGATGGCGGTTGAAATCGAATTGAAACGATCATTTTAAAGATCCTCAGATATTACAACTCCACAATTTCTCTTTGTGTCTGATTTTGGGGTTTACCAACCTGACAATTAAGAGTTTCTCTCTTTGTCTACATGAAATAAACCCTATTTCAATAAACTGTTCTCTCTGGTTTTGCTCTTCTTTATATGGAAAACAATTGACCAAACTCCTGCAAGAGAATGTCTTTTATGCTTCAAGGTTATAATGAAGTCATTTTCGTGTTCCCTTCTTTTTGTTAGACAAGAGGGCTTTGTCTAATTATGAATCAGTTAACTGATATTAGTTTTGTTAGCTTGTATTGGGGTAGGTTAACAAAGCATTTCAGCACACAGGCTTTAAAATGAATCTCACCTGGATTGAAAGCCTGACTTTACCACCTATCAACTTTATAACCATTGGAAAGTTACTTAAACTATCTAGTCCTTAGTTTTTCTATATGGAAATTTTATGAACCGAATGTTTGTATCCCACCTAAAATTCATATGTTGAAATCCTAATTCTCAATGTGATGGTATTAAGAGGTGGGGCCTTTGGGAGGCAATTAAGGTCATGAGGGTGGAGCCCTCATGAACAGGATTAGTGACCTTATAAGAAGAGACATGAGAGAGCTTGTTTCCTCTCTCTCTGCTCTCCACCATGTGAAGGTACAATGAGAAGCCAGCCATCTGCAAACTAGGAAGAGTGCTCTTACCAGGAACCAGTTTGTCCAGCGCCTTGATCTTGGACTTTCAGCCTCCAACTGTGGAAATGAAAGTTTGCTGTTTAAGCCACTCAGTCTATGGTAATCTGCTATAGTAGCCTGAGTTGATTAAGACAGAAAATAATAATAGTTTCTGCCCTATAAGGTTATTAAGAGGATTCAGTGAATGGAAAGTCCTTAGTTTGGTACTTGACATAGAAGGTGCACAATTAATGTTAGCTGTTATTAGTGTTGCTTGATGGGCACTGTACAACAAAGGATATGGCTATCACATCTCATTTTCCCAACCTCAATAACCCACATAAAGTGGTTATTCTGTTCCATTCTATTTGTTACATGTGCTTCACTAAGATTGGCCTAGATTCAAGGTGCAGACTCAACCTTCAATGAGAGAAGTGTTCAAGAATTTGTGACATGTGTTTTCAAACCATTATATATAGTATTTAAATCCTTAAGACTAATTGAGGTCACCTAGGGAATAGGTGTAAATAGAAAAGAGAAAAGGTTTCCAAAGACTGAACCCTGAGGCACTCCAATATTTAGAGATCAGGCATAGAAGGAGGACCTAGCAAAGAAGACTGAGGAGTGGCTAGTGAGGGAGGAGAAGATAAGGAGAGTGCAGAAGCCAGGTGAAGAAAAGTATTTCAATTGTGTGTGTGTGTGTGTGTGTGTGTGTGTGATTAGTGCTGTCAAAACTGCTAAAAGATCAAATGAAATGTAAAATGAGGATTGACCATTGGCTTTGGTAATGTGGAAGTCACAGTAACCTTGGCAGAGAGATTTCCAGAGTGGGGTAAATGGATTCTTCAACTCATTTTTTCTGCTGCCAGCCCCTAGGTCCTGGCTGTGTCACCTCTAGCCCCACCTCGGGATTGAGAAGAACACATTGGCTTAACTGGCTTGGTTTCTGTCATCACCCATGGCATGGAGCCTTTTGCCAAATGTTTCCTGCTGATGGAATTTATAAGAGAATGGCACCTGTCTTCTTAATATGCAAATTTACTAAACTGCTGTAATAGGGGGGCAATATCTGTATTATAATGTTTGACCCTAAACATATTTTTGAAAATTCCATTTATAGTAGAGCTTGTTTATGTAGAGCTTTAATGAGAAATTTAAATGCAAGATTTAAAGATAGGGCAAGGTAGGCAAGATCCACTGATAAGCAAGTGGGAAGTATTGGTTTGTGAACCTGAGTAAACATGCCCTAGATGAGGAGAGTTTGGTTGGGTTTTTAGGGTTTTTTTTTGAGAAATTAAAACAAAGCAAAATAAATATGAAAAGGGAGGAGTAAAAACTGCTCCTAGGTTAAAACCATGCCACTTTAAAATCCACTTAATTATTGTTCAAAGATAAGACGTTTGCTTTATTGCTTTTTTTTTTTTTAATAGTTTGGGTAAAACTGAAACTGTGTTGATTATATGTATGTAAATCCTTGGCCTGTTTGTCTTTACAGCCATTCCACATCCATCGCCTCCTGCTCTGCTCTGTATCTTTGGGGACAATGCATGCAGGCTCTCTTTCACAAGCTCTGTGTTAGCTGCAAATAGTGGGGGCTTCGCGGTAAGGGGATTCTCCTTCCCTTCTCTCTGCCTAGGCAGCCTCCCTGGTAGCCCTTGTACCTCCTCTGGGCTCCAGCTCCCTCCAGGCTTGGTTTTGGCTTCCACCAGCCTTGGGGTAGTAGCAGGTGCTGCCACCAAACTGTGGGTCACCTCACTCTCCCCTGTTTGTTTCCTCAGCTCTTCCATCACCTGTGTACCCATTTCTCGTAATTAAGGTTCCTCTGGTTTAAATACATGGGTGATTTCTCTTTTTCTGGTTGGATCCTGATCCATCATATGTGTTTCCCTCCTCTGCCCTGATGTCAATTTCTAATGTCCAAATACGTGAATTAACAACTATATCCCACTGCTTCCTGGTTACAACAGGAAGGAAGAGTTGGGTTTATGGAATTCTGCAGATCTTTCTGACCTCTCTTGTATAATGGTTAAAACCATGGGCTCAGGCCTGGTGTTGACTCCCAGCTCCTGTGTCACTTGCTAGCTGTGTGGTCATTCACAAGTTATCTAAGATATCTCTAAACCCGTTTCCTTATCTATGATATGGAAATGATACTTTGTCTACTCCATATGGTTATAATGATTGAATAGAATATCCTCAAAGTACTCAGGAGAGTATTTACACATTGTAAGTGTTCTGTAAAAGAGGTAATTATTAATTACAGTCTCCCTTTTTTATAACATAAGCCTTTGCAGCTGGTATTACTCATGTCAGGAGCCGGACATGAAGTGAGGACAAGCATTTGCTGGCATTTTATCCTCAGAGGGCTCTAAGCCAAGTCAGTCATTTGCAGGGTCAGGACGTGCTAGCTGGGCTGAAAGGTGACGTGGTAAAATATCTGTGTGTTACTATACATGAAGCCCTGCTGTGGCACTCACCTTGCTTTTGGCCCTGTTCTCCATCATTGAACCTATAGTTATTCTGGAGTAAGATACAGCAAGGTAAGAGTGGGGCTGGTTGTTATAAATTGGTAGATCAATTCTGTTCTTAGGCCAGAATTGGAGGATTTGTTGGACTAGGCTTAATGACTCCTGTTTTATTCTTTTCACTCTCCTATCTCTCTGTCCTCTCCTGTCCTATTTCTTTTCTGAAAGGTCAAAATAATACCCAGCATCTTCATAAAACTTTTCCTGATGATTTCAAACAATTTGTGTTTGCAGTGGTATACATCTAATCTCCAGGCCCCCAAGCAAAATTTCACAAAGAAGACCTCCTCCAGGTTTTTCATCCAAAGAAAAAAGTGCTACCCTGCCATGCAGCCTGTAGCACTCATGTTTTGCAGGATCACTTCAAGCACTGCAGGGCTGCTGGAGCTGCACCTTTCTTTGGTTTCATTAACAAGAATGTTCACACTTCAACCTAAACATTTAAAATAACACCCACACAATGTGTTTAGGGTCTAGTTAATTATTAAGTCTCTGAGCTTGAATTATTCAAGCAAAATTGATTGGGTTCAACCTTCTTCTTTCTCTTTGTGCTTTTTTTTTTTAATAAAAATAATAAGTTCTCCCCTTTACTCTCTCTAAATAATGTGGAAAAGGTTATTAAGTAACCATCAGTACCCTGGACTGTGGGTGGTACCCAAGTGCTAACAGAATATGTAGAGAGAAAACTGGCAGCAGGACTCTTTTGTTACAAAAACATATCTGTATCTCATATACTTCCACTGTTAATTAGCATTTATTGAGACAACGTGTTATAGGTTCTCTTTTAAACTCTTCTTTAGAGTTATTTACAAGTTGGATAAGTAGGTATCTTAGAGTCAGCTCTATGGTGTAAAAGCAGAAGGAATTGCTTCTTTCTTTGCTACCCCACCTCATGGTCAACTGAAAGTGTTAAAATGTCTTGGCTTCACCATTAAAAACCATGTTGCTTAAGAATATGTGTTGACCTGAGAACATGTTCATAATATATTGCTAAGTGAAAACAGGAGGCTATAAAACTGGCTTCTATTATGCATCATTTTATTAAAATACATAGGAAAGAGACTTGAAAAATAAACACCAAAATATTATTATCTGTGTTAGGATTAAACTTTTCTTTTTGCTTTTCTATTACTTTTAAAATTAGCCAATACACACACACATAAAGATGTCATGGCTATAAATGATCCATCTTTTGTCTGAATCTATGTAAGTATCACGTGTCAAGAGCTTACTGGAAATAATGTTGTCTCCTTATATAAGCCATGCAAGTGTAGATTTCACAAGAGTCACAATATTTTGTGAATGACAGAAACTTGAATAATTAACCTTAGCCTTCATTTTCAGACTTCATTTCTAGACCTTCATTTCTAGCTCTTCCTCAGCTTCCATATTAGTAAGATGTGAAAAATTGTGGCAATTGTAGGCATTAACATAGAAAACATAACTGCCTCACGGGTGTAGGAAGGGAATATAAAATAACTATTTTGGAGAAAGATTATAAAGGAGATGGCAGTTTTGAGAGGAAATGACAGAAATGCAGTGACCCAGTTTAGTGATACATTTAAATGTGGGATCTTCCATGAGAATTTTGTAGAGCGCTCTCCTAAAGTCAAGATTCAAAAAAACCCCGGAAGGCCCTAAATGGCCTTACCTATCGAATGACTTGCCTTTGCTGCCCAGTTTCTGCGTTGTGCCATTGGGCTACGTGTGTGCGCGCGCGCATGCGAGCACGCACAGGGGATGGAGTTTTGGTGAGAGTGGCGAACTGTCTTGACTCCCCTTCATTGGTTGAATCCCCTGTAGGTGGTAACCTAGGCTGGGGATAAAGGCAGCAGCTGGACTAGTTCCGGAGGAGAATACGTAGGGAAACTTTTGGGAATAGATTTGGAGAGTTCTGTTCTTCTCGCACACACACTCAGGACTTGGAGGGTAGCGCGTACATGTCTGTCATTGTATTTGCCCCGGTAAATGACACAAGAAGTGGTGTAATTGGACACCCAGGAAATTACTTTGGAGTGGTTGAGAACTGAATTTGGGGGGCGGGTAGAGAGCAGGTAAGAGGCGGTGAGAAAAGCACATTTACAGATCTGTTGGAAGCCTAAAGCCGTTTGCTTCTGGGCCCCCTTAGCAAACGTGCCAGTCGGGTGGTGCCTTCGAGGACCAGGAGGAAACCCCGCTTTGCGATCCCTACGAGAAGCCTCGAGGAACCGGGAACAGCGGCGAGGAGGTGGCGCAGTTCCCAACCCGCGCCTGGGTCCTCCCGCCTCCATACCGTCCGCCACCACCGCCGCCGCGGCCTCCCTCAGTCCTCCCGTATCCCTGCATTCCACGTTGCGGCAGCCGCAGCCTCTCCGGCCGAAGCGTCCCCACCCTCCCCTCCGGGTGGTGCAGCCGCCGCGCCCCCGGCCCCCACCCGCGCGCCCCCCAAGGCCTGGCTTCGGCTCTGCGGGGCCGCATAACCGGACCTCGACGCGCCGGCTGGGTTCGGGCGGGGGCGGGGCGGGGGCGGGGAAGGGAGAGGGCGGGTGCGCGCGTGTCGGGGGGCGGGGGCCGCCATATTGGATCCTGACTCGTCGGTGAGCCTCCGCCTGCGTGCGGCGGGGCCTGGAGCAGCCTCGCGGAGCCCAGGGCGCGAGCGCGAGAGGACGGGGAAGGAGGGGGAGGGGTAGAGGGAAAGGAAGGGAGTGGTTGCGAGCCGGGCTGCGGCAGCCTCTGGTCTCCTCACCAGCGGCACCAACCCCTCCTCCTGCGCCTCGGCCGCTCCCCTCTTTGCGGGGGAAAGATGCCCTTAACCCAGGGGTGTGAAGAAGGGGGAGAACTAGCTGCCGGAGCTACCCGCGCCGTCGCCGCCGCAGTTGCTGCCGTCCGTGTCCTTTGAATCCAGAAAAGCACCCCCTCGCCAGGGCGTCGGGAGTGTGGGCGGGCGGGCGAGCGGGCGGGCGGCCGCGGTGCGGGTGTGGGGGAGACCGGGCTCTGCGCCCGGCGCGGCCCAGGCCGGCGGCCCAGCGACCACCGACATGGAGCGGGCTCAGGCGGCCGAGTAGCCGCCGCTCCCGGAGCCGGGGGCGAGTGCCGCCCGCAGCCAGTCAGGCCCCTGGGAGAAGAGGGGAGAAAAATGAAGAGTTTTCATCGGAATCCGTTGGAAATAGGACTAACTGCAAAGCCTTAAAAAGAAGGACCTCGGGAGGAGAAAGGGAAAGCCTCCTCCGGGGAAGGCTTGGCGTGCTCCGAGTCGAGGGGCTGCTTCAGGGACCTCGCCCCCTCCCTTTCCCTCCGGAGAAATTGCCGCTGATGCGTTATCCAAGTGGTGGTTGGGAGGATTTGCAGCAGAATTTTTGGTTTTCCCTCCCCCTTATATACATTCTGGTTTTTTCCTTCCTTTTCGATTTTCCTTCTGCTTGGGAAGTGAATTGCTGATGCAGATCGGACTTAATTCATTAATGATGCAACTGGATTCGTTTCAGGATTATGTTGCACGAGTTGAATTTTGAATGAAGGAGAAGAGTTGTTTTTTTGTTTTTTTTTTAAAGAAGTGTTGACTCTTTGGTTCTCAGTACTTTTTAATTATTTTATTTAAATATACGATTTAATTGTATTATTCTTTTAAAAATGTTTTAAATATATTTTATGGTAACTTTCCCTCAAAATATATGTATATGTGTGAAATAGAAGACGCTTCAGTTAAGTGAGGTTACTGGTGTGTTGGATGTTGAATTCAGCACCGGCATTGCATGACAGTTGTTTGAATAACAAGTGGTTTATTTTTAAAACCACACCTTTTAAAATTTAGGTTCAAATAATCATAGTCAAAATCGGTTTAGTAATTGAAAGAAAAACCAGCAGAAGTTGAAGCAAACATGTCTGGAGAAGTGCGTTTGAGGCAGTTGGAGCAGTTTATTTTGGATGGGCCCGCTCAGACCAATGGGCAGTGCTTCAGTGTTGAAACGTTACTGGATATCCTCATCTGCCTTTATGATGAATGCAATAATTCTCCATTGAGAAGAGAGAAGAACATTCTTGAATACCTAGAATGGGGTAAGTTTGTATGTAAAATAACTCTTTAGCTAGCCATTATGGTTTAATTGTTATAGAGAGTTATGATAAACTCTCTGTAATGAGTATATAAATATATATTGTGTGTACGCAACATATATTATGTATTTAAATACATTATACATAATGTATTTAAATATATATACAATAAAAGAGTAGACACCGATTATTCAAGGTTTTTTTTGTAGTTTTCAGTAAATATTTTCCCAAGAGTAAAAGCATGCTACTCAGTTGTTGCCTAGATTTTTTTTTTTTAAACATCTTTATTGGAGTATAATTGCTTTACAATGGTGTTAATTTCTGCTGTATAACAAAGTGAATCAGCTATATATATACATATATACCCATATCTCTTCCCTCTTGCGTCTCCCTCCCTCCCACCCTCCCTATCCCACCCCTCTAGTGTTGCCTAGATTTAATGTGGAACTTATGAGGAAGAACTTATGTTTTTTGGTCAGCAGTAAGAGATTTTGAATAATTCTGTGATGGGCAAAAATGGATTATTGCTCGCTTTGCCGAGAGCGTGGTGGTATAACAGGCATTCAATTGAAAGATATTTATTAGTGGAAACATTCCTTCCCAGGCTTTGGAAATCACTCTGGAAATGGGAGGAGATATTAAAATATCTTAGGTCAACAGGAACTTGAAGGTGGTCATCAGTGGGTTTTATCACATCTCTATATAGTACAAGCAAAGGAAATTACTAAACACGGACTTGCCAAAAATTGTCATGTTTGTAAGATGACATAAATAGTTTAAGAATTTTGTGATAGTATTTGGTAGAGAATGTTTGGGAGCAGCTCCTGCCTGCCTGAGAGTTAGATTTACTCTAAATTTAATTCAAACCTAAACTGGCTAAATTTTTGTCTTCATTCTCCTAAATATAGGTGTGATTTAGAAGAGCTAGGTAGTGGAGTAGATCAGTGATGAGAGCAAATGCTCCATGTGACCTTCAAGCTTGAAGGCTTGGCTTAAGTTCTGTTTCCGATGTTACATGTGAGCAAGTTCCAACATCCACCAGTTCACTGTGGGAAGAGTACACATCATCACATATCATACTGTGTATAGTACATGTCAGTGTACCTGTATTGGTACATTGACTTTTGAAGGATATTAGCTAAAGAAGTTATTTTGTACCTTTGGAATACCAATATTTGAGTTTGTTGGCAAGTTTTTATACTAAAATGTCTTTGTTTCCAAGTAAATCTTTATTTTTCTGAAGTAAGAGTCAATTGGTGATTATTTCGTGTTTTTCACTTGAAATTTATTAAAAATTCGTTTGTCAGGTAAATCACTTATTCAAGATTGCCTACACATAATAACTTTAATTATTCAATTTCTCAGTATCAGAAGTTTTCTAGCAACTTCATGTCATAAGGGTTAAAAAAAATATATATATATGAAATGTGAATAGAATAATTTTTAAAAACAGATTACTAGACTCATACTGGGAATGTAAGAATTCTAAATGATCTTTCAAGAGACTGCTCTCTTAAGAATGAGACGGTTTTGACTTTGGTACTGGATTTGTGAATATATGTCCTTTATTTTTATGTGTAGAGTAAAATATTTTATAAAGCATGTGTAGTTTTACACCTCATGTTTAATAAATTTAGAAAATTTTTAGTTTTTTTTTAAGATTTAAAGAAAAGATTTTGATACTTTTAGAGTTTCAGTTCTTGAATTATGGTTTCATAGCGATTCTCTAGTCTATGATTATGATTGTCATTTTAACATCTATTATTTCTCATCTGCAAAATGATGGGAGAACTCTTCGTATGTGCCAGTTGTAAATGTAATTTAAAAATATGATTAAAAACTATATCCTCAATTACCTTTTGGTGATTAAGAATTTACATTTATGTTATGAGATATTTTTCTGTATTATTGGAATAATTTATATATATTTTCCACTAAATATGTTTTCTTGGATCTTGCTTCTTATATCTGTATTAAAAAATACCTTGTTTGTATATATATAATTTAAGCCAAATAAGCCAAAAGTCAAATAAGTGTTTGGCCAAATACATTTTATTTTTATTAGCAGATTTTAAATAATTTCAAGCAAGGGACTTTTCACAATTTTAAAGTAAATTAGGTTTTAGTAGTATCCTTCATATTTTGTCTTTTAGAAGTCTGGTGTGATGTAACAAAAATATACATTCTCTTAAGTAAACTCCTGTTGTGTTTCTCAGTAATAAAGAAGGAGAGACTAGAATTTTTAGGCAGTCATTTTGTAGGCTTTGGGACTAGGCAGTGTCTGTTAAGTCTTAGGCGTTTTTAAGTTGGAGTGTGAGGTCTTGAAAGTGGGAGTTACCAACCATAGAAGTTTGGGTAAGGAGGAAGAAAAGAAGGAATTGAAAAAGCTGTCAAGAAGTGCATCATGAGTAGTAGTATTTACTATCTTTAAGTTATATGAGAATTTAGGTTATTTAAGAATGCCAGTCTCCTCATTTAATTATTGAAATAGATCAGCTATTCTCGTACGAATTGATTACTACATTTTGGGGAAATGTCTTATTGGATTCTCACTACCTAACATTATATAAAAAACAAGTTAGATTAAGGAAGTTTCCAGATAGTGAATTGACCTCAATTTAATATTTTAAATATTATTTTTTTGGTCTGTGATGGAAATTGGAAGGAATTATTTGTTGGGGTTAAATTTGGTAATTTAGATTTGCCTTAAATGATACAATTTTTAGTTTGAGTTTTAAAAGACCCAATATTTGCAACAGAAGAGCTGTAGTAGTTAAATACTAGTACAGGATGTATATTTGTTTGGCTGTCTATATGAATGGAAGTGTCATCTAGATATGCCTTATTTTTATGCTGATGATACTTTTAAAAATGGAGTCAGCAAGATTCTGACTTGCTTCATTTACATCAATTTCACTTTATTCCTAGTTATAGCCCATTTCACTTTTATATTGATACAGTTAATGTTTCGCTCATTACAGTGTCATGACAGTAAGAAAACTGACAATTCAAAGTTAGATTTTTTTTTTTTTTTTTTTGATAGCACTCCTTGCATTTGGTGCTAATGGCTTGAGGGAGGAAACAAGTAGAGCTCTAGAGAGGAAGAGGGGATTAAGTCACTGAGCAATAGAGCAAGGGGATAAAGAGTGCCTTAAGGCCATAGATCACTTTTAAATTTAATAAGATTATTATTTTTATTAAATTATTAAATATTATTATATTTTCCTGTTATATACAACAAGCTTTGAAAGATTATGTTTTGGCCTTGTTTTTTAAGTAGTTGAAATGGTTATGGTTTGTATGTTTTGTTTATACAATAATAGTTTTGATATCAGTAGTGTGACTCTAGAGTTAAGTTACAGTAGAGCTGTAGAAGTAAAAATAACTTTTACATTATAAGCTAATCTGCTAGTAATGACTAAATGAATATGTTATTCATTGAATTGGTTATCTTCTACTTTGAAATGGAAAATCAGAATTTTAGGGAGTTCTTAACCAAGTTACTTAAAAAATAGGCATAAGATAATATTACTCAATACAAAAAAAGAAATGCAGAACTATCTGTATGTGGCCAACTGTATTTTGATGCTTTCTGAATCTTGGACTTTATAACATTTCATTTAAATTATCCTTAAACAACAGTAATTTTGTAGTTTATTCAGTGTATACACACACACACAATAGTCTGAATGACTAATAAACTTGTTACTAGAGTACATCAGCAGGTACTGTGGTTTAAACTTTTCATTTTATTAGAGTAGTTTTAAAGCTTATTCATGCTTTTGATATGTGGGTCATTTAAGTGAGATGATTATGGCTTGATTAGAAGAATCTGAATCTTTTCTTTGTTCTTCACTTATGTTGTTCCTCGTTGTTAGCTTTTCCTGAGTAGAATTTATTAATCATACCAAATTACCAAAAAGTTCATTTAATACACATGATTACGTTTATTTTTATTTAAGTCCTCAATTAAGATCATCATAAATGTCACCAGAAATGTAGGTTGGGCATTTGTTTCCTTTATACTAGTCACCTAATAATCTAGTCTCTTCTAAGAGTGATAGTAAGTACAATTATTTGATCTAACACAATGCTGGTATATGATAGAAGCATGCAATAAGTGATGGCTATTATTTTTCCATTTCCATTCTGTTTCTCTCTTTTTTAAAGGATGTACTGCTCCATGAGTGTGAACAGGTTTGTCAGGAATAACACTAATAATTTTAGGAACTTATTTATTTCATATGGAAATGTAAGGCATACCTTAACATAGCACTGTAAAAACACGTAGCATAATGTGTTGGAAATTTTATGAAATGTTCCATAATTCCTGGGACTTGGTTAATATTAGATAGTAAGCCCAGGCTATTTTAGGGTAAAAGAACTGAACTTGTTACAAATTAATATTTTATTCTACTACTCTTCTATGGTAGTCAAAAAAAATTCTTCCAAACCCTTTTCTATTCATGTACACTTATTGCCAGTATATTGTATATATTGCTCATTGTTTTTCATCCTATTGGTTTTGTTAGGTTTTAGAATCAATTTACTAAGTCCAACCAGCATTTAAAAAATTAAATATACTAGAATAGAAAATATCAAGTACATCATGTGTTGAAAGAATAAATATTGTTATACAGAACTCTTGTGTTTTCTTACATTTCTTACCGAAGATTGGAAGCAGAAGAGTTTGAATTCTAGTGTAGATGACGCTAAAACATGTTCACTGTTTAACAGTGAAAAAATTATAGACCTAGTTCCCTTTTTCAAAAAGCACACATGATTAAATTAGGGACAGACTGAAGAATTTAAAGAAAAGGAGTTTAGGTAGGGACAGGATACTTGGAAGGAGGGAGGGAGAATGGGAGAGAGGAGAAGTGAGAAAATGAGCATGAATATACTGTTTTCCTGGGTTGCTACTTTAGTCTGATTTGTGAATAATTGAGTATTTTTAATTTAGAAGAACTTAATGGACAGGGGAATTCACTCGATTTTGTTTTTGATGGTTCATTTCCTTTTTTTTTTTTTTTTTGACATTTTTCCTTTTCTGACTTTGGGCTCCTGGATGTTGACTTCCATTAACTGTAAAAGTTGTGTAACTTGTCAAACATGAGGGATATGACCTATAGACATTGGTTGTAGTTTTTTGTTTATGCCTTCCCATTACTCCAGATGAATGTTAGAGTAGATGCAGGTGAGAAGGATCTGCTAGTTCCATAGATTTTCTCATCCCTTGTTACTCATGAAACTTCCAGTGGGGGTGACTTCAAGTTTTCAGTAGCTAAGGTGAAGAATTGCTCAACAGCTTTGCTGTATCTTGAGTCAAGAAGTTCTTTCCATAAAGATTTTTTCTTTTTTTTTGAAATGACCCACACTATAAGTATAGGTCATCCCAGACATGAATGACTGTCTTTTGTTGTCACTCCCTATAAAACTCCTTTCCAGATCCAGGGGATTTCCTTTTTTCCCCTTTGATGCTGATCAGAGTAACAGGTTTGCTCTTCCCAGCTAGTTGCTCTGTACTTCCTCTCTACAGTGTCCACTTTTTCCAATTAGTAGCTGTTAGCCTCTATTGGCTAACACCTCTCCCCCAATTCTAGTGCTTCTTTATCTGCTGCTATAGGAGAGTAGCACTTCGGCTTTCATTGGTTAACAGGAGGCTCAGAGACCTGGCTCTCCACTTTCCAATCTCACTATTTGCCCCTTAATTCTTCCTCATAGGAACGATGGTTCATTTTTGGGTTAGGGTTTCTTTAGCCCCCTCCCTAGTTTCAAAATGTGTTCTGGAAATACATGGGATATTAATAGGTGCTTTGGGGGGGGGGTTGTGTGGGTGAATAAATTTGGGAAACTTTTACACAGAATTAAACATTAAAAATATTGTGGGTTATCCTAGAATTTATAATGTTTTGAGGAAGACGGATGGCAACCAGTGTTCCATGGAACACCCTTTGGGAAATGCTCTTTCAGTAGGAGGTCATGGTGTCCCTTGTGTCTTCAGGGTTAGAAAGAGATAATTGTGAGGGAAAGTTTGGAACACTGTGTGGTTTGGAGAGAAAATCCAAATCTGAGTAAGTTAGGTTTTACTTAGTGGTTGTGGACTTTCAATTGTCTTCTGTGTGATAGTCACAGATAAACTTAATCATGGTGGAGTAGCACATGTGTGAGGCTGGTGAACATTTGCGTCCAGGAAAAGCACCCTATAAAGTAGAATGAAATTAGATATAATAATGAACCAGTGCTATTAGCCTCTAAAGTCCTTGAAATTACTGACAAGTCTCTGTTTATGACCTTTTCTTGCTCTAATTAAACTTGCTTTTCAAGTATAGGCATTCACAACAAATTCAGAAATTCTCACCTTATCTTTTGCAGCTTTAGTTACTATAATTGTAACATGTTGCAAAACTATTGTTTGTGAAATAATGTTATTCATTACTTTGTGATATTTCAGAGGAAAAGATCATGGACATGCAATTTTACAATTCATTGTAGTGTTAAGTATTGTTTTTTCTAAGGTTACAATGTTTTTTGCTAAGCTGTTGGTTTCAGATTTTTGGATTAGTGTGGGAACTTTACTATTATTTGTATTTGTGAAACTATGGGTTTCAAGTGCCAGCACCTATTTATGTAGAGCATAAAGAAACCAGAATATACAATACTTTTATTAAAGAGGAAACCATATATAATTGGTGCTGTTTCAATACTATGTGAGCAATTAGAACTCTGTGATTACCATAAACTTCTACTCTGAGTATTAAGGTGGCAGATAATCATACTAGAGGATAATTTGACTCGATTTTAAAGATAAATAGCTTATAGCATAAATTAATTAGTCTTTTTTCTCTCTCTTCTGACATACATTTATTGTTCTCTTTAATTCTTCCCCATCAACACTATTCCTCTCACCCCCAATCTAATTATGCTTGAAAATACTACTTATGTGGATGAAAACAATCTTTTAAAAATACCTGTGAATTAGTTCAGTCGTGCAATCATTTATTAAATTTTGGTTTTATTTCAGATTGCTTACACATCACTGTAGGCTTAATCTATGAAAAAAAGAAAACATGTTCTAGTCAGTTTGCTCTATTCATAGTGATAAAGCTTAATTAAATTTACTTAGAGTTTCCATGGTGAAGATCTACAAGTGGAATACCTCAACCTGAAATATTTCTGTTCTAAACCTATAATACTAGAAAAGAGTAGGGGCTTTGGGTTCAGACTGACTCCCTTGATCATTGGCTGCGTGATTTAAGCAAGTTACTTAACCTAAGTCTGTTTTAACATCAGTGAAATTGGCATAATAGTAATAGCTTATTTTTCCAAAAGGTTGAAAGTTGGTTTAGGATTTTCTTTTTCTGGTGATTTATAGTTGCATTTTGTTGGCTTTTTTCTCATTCTGGTTTTTTTTCGTTTGTTTGTTTCCCAAAAATGATAAGAAGGTTTATTCAGGGAGATACACACTCCATAGACAGAGTGTGGGCCATCTCAGAAGGCAAGAGGCTTCTCATTCTGTTTTTGAAGTTTCTTACTGGCCTTATGATAAAGGAAGATAAAGTGCTATTTTTTGGTAAAGTTTAATTGAAGTGTATAGTTGTACTAATACAGGGATGTAAATAACTTTATTTCACTGTTAACAAACATACTCATAGCTTACTGATAATATTTTATTGAATTATATTGGCATCGGAGATGTCTTTCCCTGTGTGACTATGCAAACAGCATCTTATTCCTTCTTTCAGGATATTTTGCATTGGAACATTTTGTTGTTATTAACTGAACTTTTTTTTTATTAATTTTTATTGGAGTATAGTTGCTTTACAATGTTGTGTAGTTCTGAACTGTTTTTCAGTAAATATTAAGCCCATGCCTATTCTTTTCATCACCAACAGCAAATATTGTGAAATGGCTAGTTATGATTTATTTTTATACTTATGTAGCTCCAACCTGCAAATCAGTGGTGGAATTCTAGACCTCAACTCAGAAGATTAAAATAATCATGAAAAATTATTGATATGTCATTCAGTTAGGAATTTTCGTGGACTAAAGATTATGTAGCACCCATAAATGCATGTTGTAGACTGACAGTAAATATGAAGAAAATCCGCAGTATACCCTAGTGTTTCCTAAACTATGTTTCAATAGATATAAATGAAGATTTTGAAAATTAAGAGTTCAGTGTATATGTAAGATTGGGAAATAGTAGTTATTGCATTCCTCTTTGTATATTACAAAGCACATTATCATAGTAACACTTTTTAAAAGTTCTGTGGTACATAAACCTCTTTAACTTTGTTTTACCTAGAATTTGCCTAAGTCATTTGACTTTGGAACCCTTTTTATGAGGATAGCTGGCAGAGTTTGGGAAGTGCTGGCATACGCTAGGAATCCATAGGCAGTGTCAGAGCTTTTAAATTATATTTCAGAAAGTGGTTACTGAATTCTTCTATCACACTGTATTTTGAATATTATCACAGTTCACATCCAACTCCAAAGGCAGAGGTTTGAATGACTTGCCTTTATCCTTTTCGTGTTTAATGTTTTTTTAGCACTTCTGTTTGCATCACCTAGAAGGCAGTTCGGCAGTATGTACTAGGTTAATGTGGAGTTCTGCATTGGGTAAGTATGTGTTTATAGACAAAGAACAATAAAACTTGATACATGCCTTTGAGTTTATATTTATGTGTGTAGTTCGTGGTTTGCAAAGATGCTCCTGCTAACCTAGTGACTTTTTTGTTTTCAGTAGCAGTTGATCATTTTTTTAATCCAGTTATTTCTCTAACCGTTGTGCTGGTATAGAATTTGGGAGACAGACTGTCATGGCTGTGAAATAGAACAATGCTAATTCATTTTATGAGAGGTTTTTTTTGTCAAAGCAATGTTGTCCTGCTGCAACCAGAATCCCATCCTTAAATACCTGGTTTACTGGAAGTGGCTAACGCCCCAAGTTGACTCAGATATTACTAAAAGTAGTCACGCACTTACTTAGAAGTGTTCTGTCCTGAGATTTAAAAAAATATTTGTTTGAAAAGATTAGGAAAAACCGGCAGTGGCTAGAGCCCCAGTTTGTGATTGTATTGCTAGCTAATTATGGCCTTGCCCCGACCAAAAATCATAACTAAGGAACATTTAAAAACAGACCAAAAGCTCAGGTATGTGGTGCAGCCGACATATTGATATGATATCGTAAAGCTTCTCCATCTTCTGTACTTATAAAGATTTTCCTAGAGTTTATGGTTAAAACCATAATAATTTTTCCAAGTCTAGTGTGATTTCCATTTCTGCCTTTTTCCTGCATGCCTTTGTAACGTGTCACCCCATTTCTGACTGATGCGTGCTAAGTTGACAGTTTTTTCCAGGCGTTCCTTGCTGTGTTACATTGCTGTAAATTGTGATTAAGTGTGATCATACTTGTTTCTTTTACCTGTGTTCCTGTGGTAACCCCAATTAATTACAGCAGCTCTTGAGTTATCCTGGTACTGTTCAACCTCTGTGTGCATCTGCTCAGTTGACTTGTCTATGTTAAATGTATCTAAATGGATTACATTCCTGGGTCTTATTGACCTTATTAATCATGCTTTTTGTTTCTCCTTTAAAAGCTAAGTAACTTATAATCTCAGTATTACATGTGCACCTAACCTGAAAATATTGGGAATCCTACATATTCAAGGGCCTTTGTTTAGTAGAACTTTTAAAAAACGGTTACAACTTGGATCATGTCAACATCTTGCTTATTATCCTACAGTGACTACTGATAGCTTTCAGGATGACATTGAAACTCCTTAGCATGGCATATGGATATGGTCCTTGTCTATTTTTCTAATCTTTTTATTATTTAAAAAAATAATTTAAAAAAATTTGAAACAATCTGAAATGTACAGAAAAATTGCAAGTGTAGTACAATATTTTCCCCTCTGAACCATTGGAGAGTAAATTGCCGACTTGATACCCTAATCCTCAAATATGTTTGTGTGTATTTTGTAACATTCTTTTGCATAACCACAATGCAACTATTAAAATTAAGAAATTAACACTGATACATTAGTATCATCTAATCCTTAGACCTCATTCAAATTTTGTTAGTTGTCCTGATAATACCTCTATAGCAAAAGGATTCAGTTTAGAATCACATGTTGCATTTGGATGTCATGCCTTCTAGTGTCAGTCAGTCTGGACTAGGGCTTCAGATTTTCCTCAGTTTTCATGACTGACACTTTTGAAGATTGCCAGCTGGTTATTTTGCAGCATGAATTATTTTGCAGCATTTGAAGTAAACCCTAAATTTGGGTTTGTTTCCTCATGATAATACATCTTTGGCAAGAATATCCCAGAAGTGATGCCATGCAGCTCTTTAATGTGGATATCCTTTTCATTCAGCTCAGCCTTCAACACCCTACTCTGATCCACGATGCCTTCTGTTCCCCCATTCCTACTTTGATCTATTCCTCCTAATGGCATATATATGGTATATGTGTATGTATATATGCATATATGTATATATATAAATATATAATTTTGTTTATATTTATTTCCCATTCTCATCTTAAAGGATTTTTTAAAGTTATTCAAAAATTATATATATATAGTACAGCAGAAACTAACACAGCATTGTAAATGAACTGTACTTCATTACAAAAATTTATATATAGTAAAGTTCATTCATTTTGGTATATATCCTATGAGTTTTGACAAATGTAGACCAGTACCATAGTCAAGATACAAAGCAGTTCCATTATCCCCCAAATTCTCTTGTGCTGCCCTTTTGTACCACACTCACCTTTTTCCTCCAGCTATAATGAAGTGTTGACTCTTCTACTAATCAGATCTTTTACTTGATTATTCTTTAACTGTTCCATGGATTTCTTTCTTCATTGATGTATCCTGCTTTATTTCAGAAGGGGTTTCTTATAAGTAGTGATTCATAGTCCCGTCCCTTAGCAGTTGATAATCTATAAATAAGTATTTTATGGGGTGAAGGTAAGGAGAAGAGGGTGCTACTGTTTAAAGGAATAAGATAAAATGCAAATAGTCTCCAATTTTTAAAGGTAAAATTTTCTTACATTAAGTCTGTGTATAACCTTATTTGCAACAATGTCCAGCATAGTCTGGTGATGATGAATTGAACACACAAATGAGTTTCATTCTCTTCTGCAGCCCCACTAAAACTATGGTAAAGGAATTTTTAAGAAGTCTTAAATCTTCAAGGATGAGAAAAACACGGGAGGATACTGTGAAATTTTGGAAGCTGAAAAAGCAGGTAGATGGGTGATAACTGCTGACTTAGCAGATCTGAGAAAGTCAAGTCTTAAGTCAGTAATAGTGTAAGCTAGGACCTATCCCCTTTACTTGGCAGAATGCTCAAAAGTCTTAGAAATTGGTATTGTCAGGAATCTGTGAAAGTTGAGGTACAGGTGGAGCTAAAATGTGGAGGACTGATTGAATTGTTGTATAAGCAGTAGGAACTCTAGAGCCCTTCCCCTCCTACATGCTAGCTGGCTCCTGTCTTCTCTCCCCAAACAAAGACTGAATGTCTATTTTCGGTAGGACAGAGGTTCTCTTGTGTTGAGTGATGTTAGGCATAGTTTAGGATGGGCATTTCATATTGAAAACAGGAGAGTAAATAAATGTTTATATACTTTTGCTTGGCTCACAGAGTGTTGGCAACTAGGCCTTTATCACGAAGATAGGAGATTAGAAAAGTCTTCTCTGGAGAATCTGACCAGCCCAAGAAGAAAGATACAGATACATCAGAGATTCCTCAGTAAAGGGCTCAGGTAATCACACTTCAGTGCAGTTCATTATCAGTGGGCTTCACCCAAAGGTTCAGAGCTTCAGAGCATCTTTCCATTTTCTCATTCCAAATATAAAACCAGGGATTGTCAGATATCTGAAGAAAGCCTGTAATAAATAAGATACAGCTTCAAACAAACAAAAAACAGAGGAAAAAAAGCACCTTACATGAAACAGACTCTGCAGAGAAAGCATGACTTCAGAAACAAAAAACTATCATTAATATTCTCACAGATAAGAACCATGAAGTAAGTCAGGATGTCATAAAAAGGAACAGTGAAAAAAATGAAAATGTAAGAATGAAAAAAATAAAAAATGTGATAGCTAAAATTAAAACCTCAGTACACGAACTGGAAGGTAAAACAAAGAATTTCTCAGAAAATACAGCAGAAACCACAAAGGGATAGAAGAGAGGAGATTAAAAAGAAGAACATTGGAGGACCAATTTAAGAGGTCTGATTAATAATCTGAATAATAGGAATTCCAATAGGGAGAACAGAGGGGAGGAACCCAATGAAATCATTCAAGAAAATGTTCTGTAATTGAAGGACACGCGTTTCTAGATAAAGAGTCCCCACCAAATACCAGCACAAGGGGTGGAAATAGATTCATACCAAGATTTACAACCAATTCATTGTGGAATTTGCAGATCTCTGGGGACAAAGAACAGACTCAAAAAGTTTCCAAAGAGAAAATACAAAGGATCAGGAATCAGAAAGGCTTTGGACTTCTCAGCAGCAACACTGGAAGCTAGAAGACAATGTTAGTATTTTGAAGGAAAATGATTTCCGAATTGGAATTCTATAACCATCCAAATTCTCAGTCAAGTGTGAAGGTGGGATAAGGACAGTTTAAGACCTGCAAGTCTTCAAAAAATTTTTACCTTCTGCAACCTCTGGACTCCCAATAGGGTAACCCACCATCCAGGTTTACCTGGGACTAGGGAATTTCTTAGTATATAGACTTGTGCTGAAACCAGGAGAGCCATAGGCAAACTGTGATGAGTTGGATGCTCTAGCCCCAACTAAACAAGAGAGTAAATTAAGATGAGATAATATAAGATATCTCCTAGTAGGAGATCCAGTACAGGGGGGAGAAGAAAGGATTTCCTAAGATGATGGTGAAGAGAGAATACAGAATGATTGGTTTGCACCAAACATAGAGGTCAATCAGCCCAGATAAGAGGCAGCGCAGAAATCTCCCCGAGAGACTTCTTTAAATCTGATGCGAATGAACATCTTGAGAGGAGATTTAGAAATTTGGGGAGAGTCTGGGTTTGCTTGGAAAGTGAAGCAAATGAGAAAGCAGTGATTATGAAAAATAAAAATTTGTGTAGGAAAGGAAAATAATAATTTACATGGTTACAGTAGTGGAACCAGTGAATATTGAGTTAACTAAAATTATGCTATAACTATATTGGGAGGATGGTATAGGAAGGAAAAGGTTTTTGGTGAGGGTGATGGTACTTAACTGGGGCCTGGTGTTTTTCTTGAACCTTAATTGGCAATTGAATCTGTGTTTGTGAATAATAAACATTAAAACTTAAAAAATAGTATTAGTTTTTGAAGAATTATGAAGTCCCTATTCCTTTAATCCTTCCTCATTGATCCATTTTCAAACTTTTTTCCAAGTCTTTAAATGAGGAGCTGAAAACTGGATACAGTAAATAGAAGATTTAAAATTTATCAGTTAAAATTTATCTTTGAGCAGATCAGTCTTTTTTTCTTCTTTAGTGATTGCTCTGTTCTTATAGATGGCAATTTATAAATAGTCTTTATTTATCATAGGAAAAGGTAGTTTGTTCTTGAAAAAGCTATGTAGGGTAAATTCTATGTAATTACATTAATGATAAACAGATCCTTCTAAAGTTACATAAGGCACACACATAATACTCAGTGTTTATGGAATTGAACACACAACAAAGAACTCTTAACAGAGCAATAAAGACAAACTAAATTACACAAATGTTATGAATGATGGATGAAATTAGCACTTCTATAAACTAGTAAGCGACCAGGTACTGTGAGAGCAGACATCAGAACACTTGTCAGATACACAGCTGCAGGGTAGCTCTGTTTAACAGTACTCAGCCGCTCTTGAGTCTTCTGAAATCCGTGTTGGACCTTGTAAATGCAAGGAAATGCCTCATATTAAATGAGATTCTTCTTGTAATTTTAATATCTCACAGAAAATTTTTTGAAGCCTAAATAATTGAGCTGTCCTTTTCATTTCTGTTTTAGGGCTGAGTTAAGAGAAGCTTGTTTCAGGGAGTTGCTGAGCAGTAGGACTAAGTGGAAAACTGGTCAGCTTTCTAACTACCCCTGGTCAGGTTTTCAGGGAATGATTTCATTATTTAATTTGAACATTAGGATACATATTGAAAAACACACGCTAAAACAAATTATTATTGAATTGCTGCAGTGGTCTGAATGTTGGTGTCCCTCCAAAATTTATATGTTAAAATCTGAACCCCCCAAAGATGATGGCATTAGGAGGTGAGGCCTTTGGCAGGTGCTTAGGCCATGAGGATGGAACCTTCATGAACGGGATTATTAGTGCCTTTATAAAAGAGGCCCCAGAGAGCTTGTGAGCCATTCCACCATGTGAGGACACAGAAAGCAACCATGCTGGCACCTTGGTGTTGAAGTTCTGACTTCCAGAATTGTAAGAAATAAATTTCTGTTGTTATAAGCCACCCAATCTGTGGTATTTTATTATAGCAGCCCAAATGACTAAACGATTTTGCAATACTTTGTTTCCTTGCATTAGAGATTATTCTCCTGATTTTTTTGCTGACTGCACTACTGTTGTTCAAGGTCATTTTTATTTTATTTTCCAGATTGTTGGTAACTTATTTTGTTGGTGATTGTATACTTAAAAAATTCTGTTAGTGTTGCATTTCATCTAAAAGGGAAAAAGAAAACATTAAAAATAGTAAAGCCATAAATTAAAATTTATATCTTAAATTGATGATCATTTTTTAGTTTCTAGATTTAATGCCTTTACTTAGAATCAAAAGAATTTAAAGTAGATATAACTAGAGTTCCTAGAGAGCAACTTCCATAGTTTAAAATAGCTACTTAGGGTTAGAATGAAATATTTATGATAATCTAGTATGTTTTGTTTTCAATTAGGTATGCTACTAAAAAATACAACTTTAACCATCCCATTTAAAAAAAAGAAAGAGGTAAAAGGAAGTGATGTAATATAGCTAGTATTTGAAAATGATAAAGGAATTTTCCCCCTAGCAGTAGTAATATTTCCTTTACAGCAGTATCTAATTTACATTTCAATTCTGAAATCTACAAAGATAATTTTTGTAAGATTATATAGTATTTTTAAAAGAAATTTATTTTATTTATTTATTTATTTTTGGCTGTGTTGGGTCTTCATTGCTGTGCGCGGGCTTTCTCTAGTTGCGGCGACCTGGGGCTACTCTTCGTTGCGGTGCGCAGGCTTCTCATTGCGGTGGTTTCTCTTGTTGTGGAGCACGGGCTGTAGGCGTGCGGGCTCAGTAGTTGTGGCACGTGGGCTCCGGAGTGCAGGCTCAGTAGTTGTGGCACATGGGCTTAGTTGCTCCGCGGCATGTGGGATCTTCCTGGACCAGGGCTCAAACCCGTGTTCCCTGCATTGGCTGGTGGATTCTCAAACACTGTGCCACCAGGGAAGCCCCAGGACTATATAGTTTTTGAAATAGAAATTATTTAGATTTTAAAAAGCCCCAATTGTTTAGTGTTTATTAACACTAAGAATTTTCAGGTAAAGTTGTTTTAACTAATTTTTTTTTCTAAAATTCTCTGCATGTGACTCAAATTGTATTGGAGTCTGAATTTCTTGTTTTGAAAATTTGGAATGCTTTATGGAGAAATACCAAGAAAATGTTTAGTTGTTTACTACTGTCCTTTCACAGAAGGACTTTCACTATATTTGTTTCACTTGATTTATATTTCTTTTACTTTAAAGGTTGTCCATTTGTAGAAGATACTAGCCTCCAGAATGTAAAGAGTTGTACATATTTGATTCTCTTCTATCATATTGGATATGGAGTTTTATAGATAACCAATGTGTTTAGCTCGGCTTAGTTTTGACTATTTTTCCTTTGAGTTTTTAGGCTAGAGCAGAAATGGCTATACAAATGCCCATTATCTAGTTTATTCACGTGTTTAGACAAATTATTTAAACAAGTACTATTTTCTTTAGGTTGTTACTACAAAAAAATAATACAAGATGAGTGAACACAATTATAGTGGTTGAATTTCTGGTGCTATTTGGTCATAATTTAACTTATGGTTATTTTGTGTTTGTGTATATGTGTTGGATGTGCTCTAAATACTCCTTGTTACCAGTGCCTTGGAAATATATATGAGTTTGGAATCATGGTACAACTCTGGGGAGGGAAGGACCCTTGAAAATTGCAGCTGCCTGAAATTCTTACTTACTACACATGAGTGTGTGTGTGTGTGTGTGTGTGTGTGTGTGTGTATTTGTGTATTTGTTTGTCCTGAGATGGATGGAAAACAGTAATCCCTCTGGTTTCCCCCATTTCCCTGTCTCCGTTCTTATTATTTAAGGTGCTTTTTTTTTTTTGTGGCAAAACATATACAACAAAATTTGCCATTTTAACAATTTTTAAGTATTTAATTCAGTGACATTAATTATGTTTACAGTGTTTTGCATCCACCACTACTGTCTATTTTTAAAACTTTTTCATCACCCCAAACAGAAATTCTGTACCCATAAAGCAATAACTTTCCATTCTCTTCTCCCCTCAGCTCCTGGTAACCTGCAGTCTATTCCTTCTCTGTGAATTTGCCTATTCTAGATATTTCATGAAAGTGTAATCATATAATTTTTACCCTTTTGTATCTGGCTTATTTTACTTAACATAATGTTTTTAAGGTTCATCCTTTTTGTAGCCTATAGCAGAGTTTCATTTATCTTTAAGACCGAATAATATACCATTGTATATATATATACCACATTGTTTATCCATCCATCTTTTGGCAAACATTTGGGTCATTTCCACGTTTTGGCTATTATGAATAATACTGCATCAAACTTTGGTGTACAGGTATCTGTTTGATTCTTTGGGGTATGTACCCATTAGTGGAATTTCTGGGTCATACAGTAATTCTGTGTTTAACTTTCTTGAGGAACTGCCAAACCATTTTCCAAAGCAGCTGTACCATTGTACGGTCCTACCAGCAATGTACTAAGGTTCCAGTTTCTCTGTATTTTTGTCAACACTTGGCATTTTACGTTTTTTCATTGTATCTATCCTATTACCTGTGAAATGGTAGCTCACTGTAGTTTTAATTTGCATTTCCCTAAAGATTAGCGACTTGAGTATCTTTTCATGTACTTATTGGCCATTTGCATATCTTCTTTGGGTAAATGTCTATTCAAGTGGTTTGTCCATTTTTTTAAATCGGGTTGTTTGTTTTTTTGTTGTTGAGTTGTAAGAGTTCTTTATGTATTCTGGATATTAATCTCTTATCAGATATATGATTTGCAAACATTTTCTCCCATTCTGTGGGTTGCCTTTTTACTCTGTTGATAATTGTCTTTTGATGGACAAATTTTTTTTGTTTTCAGAAAGTCCAGTTTGTTTATTTTTTCTTTTGTTTCCTGTGCCTGTGGTGCCATATCTAAGAAGCCATTGCCAAGTCCAGTATCATTTACATTTAGGATGGATAAACAACAAGGCTCTACTGTATAGCACAGGGAACTATATACAGTCTCCTGGGATAAACCATAATGGAAAAGAATATAAAAAAAAGAATGAAAAAAAAAGATTTTGCCGTATGTTACCTTCTAAGAGTTTTATGGTTCAGCTCTTATGTTTAAGTTGTTGATCCATTTGGAGTTAATTTTTGTATATGGTTTGAAATAGAGGTCTAACTTCATTTTTTTGCATGTGGAAATCCAATTATCCCAGCATAATTCGTTGAAGAGGTTATTCTTTCTACACTGAATGGACTTACCATCCTATTCAAAAATCAATTGACCATAAATATATGGGTTTATTTCTGGACTTTCAGTTGTATTCCATTGATCTTTATGTCTGTTCTTAGGCCAGTACCAAACAGCCTTGATTACTGTAGCTTTGTAGTAAGTTTTGAAATTGGGACATGTGAGTCCTCCAACTTTGTTCTTCTTTTTCAAGATTATTTTGACTAGTCTGGGCCCCTTGCATTTCCATATGAATTTGAGGATTGGCTTTTCCATTTCTATAAAAAATGGGAAAAAAATGTTGGAGTCTTGATACGGCCCCCCCTTTTTTAAAGTTTTTTTGATGTGGACCATTTTAAAATTTATTTATTTATTTATTTATGGCTGTGTTGGGGCTTCGTTTCTGTGCGAGGGCTTTCTCTAGTTGTGGCAAGTGGGGGCCACTCCTCATCGCGGTGCGCGGGCCTCTCACTATTGCGGCCTCTCTTGTTGCGGAGCACAGGCTTCAGACGCGCAGGCTCAATAATTGGGGCTCACGGGCCCAGTTGCTCCGCGGCATGTGGGATCTTCCCAGACCAGGGCTCGAACCCGTGTCCCCTGCATTGGCAGGCAGATTCTCAACCACTGCGCCACCAGGGAAGCCCACGGCCCCCCTTTTGTATTAACAAAATTCAGTTGACCTTATTTTCTAGTTTTCTTTGCAGTTAGGTGTGGACACGTGACTAGTTTTGGCCATTAGATGTAAGTGGAAGGTGATATGTTTTATCAGAAGCTTCATTAAAAGGTGAGCTTTCTCCACTTATTCTTATTCCCTTCTGCTACACAGAACACATATCATGTGATGTCTTCAGAGGTTGGACCTTAAGGATGGGGACATGAGGGCCATGCTCCAAGGATGGCATAGTGGTGAGCTGAAAACATCCTGGATCCTTTGACAACTTTATCAGACTGCCTTATCAGCCTTGGACTGTTTACCTTCAGACTTCTTTTGTTTGTTAAAGAAATACGTTTTTATTTTGTTTAAGCTGAGAATTTGAGTTTTTTGTTAGATAGAACTGAACTTAATCTTTTTTTTTAAATAAATTATGTATTTTTATTTATTTATTTTTGGCTGCTTTGGGTCATGATTACTGTGCGCGGGCTTTCTCTAGTTGTGGCGAGTGGGGGCTATTCTTCGTTGCGGTGCGCGGGCTTCTCATTGCAGTGGCCTCTCTTGTTGCGGAGCGTGGGCTCTAGGCGCACGGGCTTCGGTAGTTGTGGCACATGGGCTCAGTAGTTGTGGCTCATGGGCTCCAGGGCACAGGCTCAGTAGTTGTGGCACACGGGCTTAGTTACTTCACGGCATGTGGGATCTTCCTGGACCAGGGCTCAAACCTGTGTCCCCTGCACTGGCAGACAGATTCCCAACCACTGTGCCACCAGGGAAGCCCCTGAACTTAATCTTAATTGATATACTTTTCCAATTATTAATTTGGTTATCCCTTCTTTGTGTGCAGTGTGTGAAGAGAGTGAGGAATAGAATACATTGAATAGAATATATTGCTAGAATTGCTGGAACTGTACTTAATTAAAAAATTTTGTATCTATATATATACAGAATTTGTATATATGTTTTGTGAATTTCACTATAAAATTATTTTTTCTTAATATATAATATTATGTTCTTAAATGACCTCTACAATTTTTTAAAAAGTAGAAAAAAATTTTGCCACTATAACATGGTAGCTTTTCTCATTTTTATACCTTCCTATTGAGTATTTTTTTTTAATGTATACATTAGTTTTCTACATAGGAACACTTTTGGTATATTTATACTCTGCTTTTTTCACTAACATGGTAAGTGATAGTGCATATTAATGAACCTCTTTGTTCCTCAGTTTCTTCATCTCTAAAAATGGGGATATGGATGGACCTAGAGTCTGTCATACAGAGTGAAGTAAGTCAGAAAGAGAAAAACAAATACCATATGCTAACACATATATATGGAATCTAAAAAAAAAAAAATGGTTATGAAGAACCTAGGGGCAGGACAGGAATAAAGACACACGTAGAGAATGGATTTAAGGACATGGGGAGGGGGAAGGGTAAGCTGGGACGAAGTGAGAGAGTGGCATGGACTTATATATACTACCAAATGTAAAATAGATAGCTAGTGGGAAGAAGCTGCATAGCACAGGGAGATCAGCTCAGTGCTTTGTGACCACCTAAGGGGTGGGATAGGGAAGGTTGGAGGGAGACGCAAGAGGGAGGAGATATAGGGATATATGTATATGTATAGCTGATTCACTTTGTTATAAAGCAGAAACTAACCATTGTAAAGCAATTACACTCCAATAAAGATGTTAAAAAAAAATAAAAATGGGGATAGTTATTATACATACTTCACAGGGTTGTGAGGATTAAATAAAATACTGCGCATGAGGTGCTAAACCAGCGCCTGGCACATAGTAAGCCCTCAATAAGTATTAGTTATCTTTATTATTAATATTGTATTAACCTCTTTTTCTGTATTATTGTATATAGAATGTATTCTATATTATTTCTATATTATTGTGTTTTTATAATGACCATTTTCAAAGTCAACTAAATAGATATACCATTATTTATTGGACATTGAAATGTAGTTTCAATATTTGTCACTTCCAATTTTTTTGCTATTATAAATAATGCTGTTATAAACTGATCTATGTTTAAATGTGATTTTATTACAAGCTAGAGCCATTTTTTTTTTTATTCAAGCAAAGTCAAAAAAATTATAATCATCCTCATCAGTTCACTCAGTCCCATGTAATTAATTTTTTTTCATCTTGATCTTTTGTTAGCACTTTTATGAATTCATCAGTTTTCCATTAGAGTTCTGAAAATGCTTATTCATTCAGTTCAGCAGTATAGTCAATTACCAGAAACCTGTACTTGTCAGAGTCTTTTCCATGAATTCCTTGAAGATGAAACCCTTTTATAGGAACATTTTTGCAAAAGCATCAGAGTACACCCAAAACTGTCTGTAAATGACAAAAGACTTAAAAATGACCATGGTTAAAGATTTGATGAAAGTTCATAATAATGCAATTGACAAGGAAATTTAGTTATTTCTGAGATATACATTTTAAAGTAATAACTAGAATTATGACTTATAACATTATACCAGAACATATAAGATTTTTAGGAATATCATGTAATGTCTGAAACATTTATATTAACATATTTCCATACAAATAACCCAAAGAAAGTTTAGTATTAGTTTTTTTTTTTAAGTTTTGAATTTTATTTTCTTTATTTTTTTATACAGCAGGTTCTTATTAGTCATCAGTTTTATACACATCAGTGTATACATGTCAATCCTAATCTCCCAATTCAGCACACCACCATCCCCAGCCCGCCCCGGGCTTTCCCCCCTTGGTGTCCATACATTTGTTCTCTACATCTGTCAACTTCTGCCCTGCAAACCGGTTCATCTGTACCATTTTTCTAGGTTCCACATACATGTGTTAATATATGATATTTGTTTTTCTCTTTCTGACTTACTTCACTCTGTATGACAGTCTCTAGATCCATCCACGTCTCAACAAATGACTCAATTTCGTTCCTTTTTATGGCGGAGTAATATTCCATTGTATATATATACCACAACTTCTTTATCCATTCGTCTGTCAATGGACATTTAGGTTGCTTCCGTGATCTGGCTATTGTAAATAGTGCTGCAGTGAACATTGAGGTGCATGTGTCTTTTTGAATTATGGTTTTCTCTGGGTATATACCCAGTAGTGGGATTGCTGGATCATATGGTAATTCTATTTTTAGCTTTTTAAGGAACCTCCATACTGTTCTCCATAGTGGCTGTATCAATTTACATTCCCACCAACAGTGCAAGAGGGTTCCCTTTTCTCCACACCCTCTCCAGCATTTGTTGTTTGTAGATTTTCTGATGATGCCCATTCTAACTGGTGTGAGGTAATACCTCATTGTAGTTTTGATTTGCATTTCTCTAATAAT
The DNA here is from genome assembly GCF_028023285.1 of Balaenoptera ricei. NCBI lineage: Eukaryota > Metazoa > Chordata > Mammalia > Artiodactyla > Balaenopteridae > Balaenoptera > Balaenoptera ricei. The sequence continues at coordinate 168,321,141 of NC_082639.1, forward strand.
TAGTGATGTTGAGCATCTTTTCATGTGCTTCTTGGCCATCTGTATGTCTTCTTTGGAGAAATGTCTGTTTAGGTCTTCAGCCCACTTTTGGATTGGGTTGTTTGTTTCTTTAATATTGAGCTGCATGAGCTGTTTATATATTTTGGAGATTAATCCTTTGTCCATTGATTCGTTTGCAAATATTTTCTCCCATTCTGATGGTTGTCTTTTCGTCTTGTTTATGGTTTCCTTTGCTGTGCAAAAGCTTTTAAGTTTCACTAGGTCCCATTTGTTTATTTTTGTTTTTATTTCCATTATTCTAGGAGGTGGATCAAGAAAGATCTTGCTGTGATTTATGTCAAAGAGTGTTCTTCCTGTGTTTTCCTCTAAGAGTTTTATAGTGTCCGGTCTTACATTTAGGTCTTGAATCCATTTTGAGTTTATTTTTGTGTATGGTGTTAGGGAGTGTTCTAATTTCATTCTTTTGCATGTAGCTGTCCAGTTTTCCCAGCACCACTTACTGAAGAGACTGTCTTTTCTCCATTATGTATCCTTGCCTCCTTTGTCATAGATTAGTTGACCATAGGTGCGTGGGTTTATCTCTGGGCTTTCTATCTTGTTCCATTGATCTATGTTTCTGTTTTAGTGCCAGTACCATTTGTCTTGATTACTGTAGCTTTGTAGTATAGTCTGAAATCAGGGAGTCTGATTGCTCCAGCTCTGTTTTTTTCCCTCAAGACTACTTTGACTATTCGGGGTCTCTTGTGTCTCCATATAAATTTTAAGATTTTTTGTTCTAGTTCCATAAAAAATGCCATTGGTAATTTGATAGGGATTGCATTGAATCTGTAGATTGATTTGGGTAGTATAGTCATTTTCACAATATTGATTCTTGCAATCCAAGAACATGGTATATCTCTCCATCTGTTGGTATCATCTTTAATTTCTTTCATCAGTGTCTTATAGTTTTCTGCATACAGGTCTTTTGTCTCCCTAGGTAGGTTTATTCGTAGGTATTTTATTCTTTCTGTTGCAATGGTAAATGGGAGTGTTACCTTAATTTCTCTTTCAGATTTTTCATCATTAGTGTATAGGAATGGAAGAGATTTCTATGCATTAATTTTGTATCCTGCAACTGTACCAAATTCATTGATTAGCTCTAGTAGTTTTCTGGTGGCATTTTTAGGATTCTCTATGTATGGTATCATGTCATCTGCAAACAGTGACAGTTTTACTTCTCCTTTTCCAATTTGTATTCCTTTTATTTCTTTTTCTTCTCTGATTGCCGTGGCTAGGATTTCCAAAACTATCTTGAAAAATAGTGGTGAGAGTGGACATCCTTGTCCTGTTCCTGATCTTAGAGGAAATGCTTTCAGTTTTTCACCATTGAGAGTGATGTTTGCTGTGGGTTTGTCGTATACGGCCTTTATTATATTGAGGTAGGTTCCCACTATGCCCACTTTCTGGAGAGTTTTTATCATAAATGGGTGTTGAATTTTGTGAAAAGCTTTTTCTGCATCTATTGAGATGATCATACGGTTTTTATTCTTCAGTTTGTTAATATGGTGTATCACATTAATTGATTTGCATATATTGAAGAATCCTTGCATCCCTGGGATAAATCCCACTTGATCATGGTGTATGATCCTTTTAATGTGTTGTTGGATTCTGTTTGCTAGTATTTTGCTGAGGGTTTTTACATCTATATTTATCAGTGATATTGGTCTGTAATTTTCTTCTTTTGTAGTATCCTTGTCTGATTATGGTATCAGGGTGATGGTGGCCTCATAGAATGAGTTTGGGAGTGTTCCTTCCTCTGCAATTTTTTGGAAGAGTTTGAGAAGGATGGGTGTTAGCTCTTCTCTAAATGTTTGATAGAATTCACCTGTGAAGCCATCTGGTCCTGGACTTTTGTTTGTTGGAACATTTTTAATCACAGTTTCAATTTCATTACTTTTGATTGCTCTGTTCATGTTTTCTATTTCTTTCTGGTTCAGTCTTGGAAGGTTATACCTTTCTAAGAATTTGTCCATTTCTTCCAGGTTGTCCATTTTATTGGCGTAGAGGTGCTTGTAGTAGTCTCTTAGGATGATTTGTATTTCTGCAGTGTCTGTTGTAACTTCTCCTTTTTCATTTCTAATTTTATTGATTTGAGTCCTCTCCCTCTTTTTCTTGATTAGTCTGGCTAATGGTTTATCAGTTTTGTTTATCTTCTCAAGGAAGCAGCTTTTATTTTTATTGATCTTTGCTATTGTTTTCTTTGTTTCTATTTCATTTATTTCTGCTCTGATCTTTATGATTTCTTTCATTCTGCTAACTTTAGGTTTTGTTTGTTTTTCTTTCCCTAGTTGCTTTAGGTGTAAGGTTAGATTGTTTATTTGAGAGTTTGCATGTTTCTTGAGGTAGGCTTGTATAGGTATAAACTTCCCTCTTAGAACTGCTTTGCTGCATCCCATAGGTTTTGGATTGTCGTGTTTTCATTGTCATTTGTCTGTAGGTATTTTTTTATTTCCTCTTTGATTTCTTCAGTGATCTCTTGGTTATTTAGTAACGTATTGTTTAGCCTCCATGTGTTTGTCCTTTTTACGTTTTTTTCCCTGTAATTCATTTCTAATCTTATAGCGTTGTGGTCAGAAAAGATAGTTGATACGATTTCAATTTTCTTGAATTTACTGAGGCTTGATTTGTGACCCAAGATGTGATCTATCCTGGAGAATGTTCCGTGCGCACTTGAGAAGAACGTGTAATCTGCTGTTTTTGGATGGAATGTCCTATAAATATCAATTAAATCTATCTGATCTATTGTGTCATTTAAAGCTTCTGTTTCCTTATTTATTTTCATTTTGGATGATCTGTCCATTGGTGTAAGTGAGGTGTTAAAGTCCCCCACTATTTTTGTGTTACTGTCAATTTCCTCTTTTATAGCTGTTAGCAGTTGCCTTATGTGTTGTGGTGCTCCTATGTTGGGTGCATATATATTTATAATTGTTATATCTTCCTCTTAGATTGATCCCTTGATCATTATGTAGTGTCCTTCCTTGTCTCTTGTAACAGTGTTTATTTTAAATTCTATTTCATCTGATATGAGTATTGCTACTCCAGCTTTCTTTTGATTTCCATTTGCATGGAATATCTTTTTCCATCCCCTCACTTTCAGTCTGAATGTGTCCCTAAGTCTGAAGTGGGTCTCTTGTAGACAGCATATATATGGGTCTTGTTTTTGTATCTATTCAGCAAGGGTGTGTCTTTTCATTGGAGCATTTAATCCATTCACGTTTAAGGTAATTATCGATATGTATGTTCCTATGACCATTTTCTTAATTGTTTTCGGTTTGTTTTTGCAGGTCCTTTTCTTCTCTTGTGTTTCCCACTTAGAGAAGTTCCTTTAGCATTTGTTGTAGAGCTGGTTTGGTGGTGCTGAATTCTCTTAGCTTTTGCTTGTCTGTAAAGCTTTTGATTTCTCCATCGAACCTGAATGAGATCCTTGCCAGGTAGAGTAATCTTGTTTGTAGGTTCTTCCCTTTCATCACTTTAAGTATATCATGCCACTCCCTTCTGGCTTGTAGAGTTTCTGCTGAGAAATCAGCTGTTAACCTTATGGGAGTTCCCTTGTAAGTTATTTGTCATTTTTCCCTTGTTGCTTTCAATAATTTTTCTTTGTCTTTAATTTTTTGCCAATTTGATTACTGTGTGTCTCAGCGTGTTTCTCCCTGGTTTTATCCTGTATGGGACTCGCTGCGCTTCCTGGACTTGGGTGGCTATTTCCTTTCCCATGTTATGGAAGTTTTCGACTATAATCTCTTGAAGTGTTTTCTCTGGTCCTTTCTCTCTCTCTTGTCCTTCTGGGACCCCCAGAATGCGAATGTTGTTGCGTTTCATGTTGTCCCAGAGGTCTCTTAGGCTGTCTTCATTTCGTTTCATTCTTTTTTCTCTATTCTGTTCTGCAGCAGTGAATTCCACCATTCTGTCTTCCAGGTCACTTATCCGTTCTTCTGCCTCAGTTATTCTGCTATTGATTCCTTCTAGTGTAGTTTTCATTTCAGTTATTGTATTGTTTATCTTTGTTTGTTCTTTAATTGTTCTAGGTCTTTGTTAAACATTGCTTGCATCTTCTCGATCTTTGCCTCCATTATTTTTCTGAGGTCCTGGATCATCTTCACTATCATTATTCTGAATTCTTTTTCTGGAACATTGCCTATCTCCACTTCATTTAGTTGTTTTTCTGGGGTTTTTTCTTGTTCCTTCATCTGGTACATAGCCCTCTGCCTTTTCATCTCGTCTATCTTTCTGTGAATGTGGTTTTTGTTCCACAGGCTGAAGGATTGTAGTTCTTCTTGCTTCTGCTGTCTGCCCTCTGGTGGATGAGGCTATCTAAGAGGCTTGTGTAAGTTTCCTGATGGGAGGGACTGGTGGTGGGTAGAGCTGGGTGTTGCTCTGGTGGGCAGAGCTCAGTAAAACTTTAATAGGCTTCTCTGCTGATGGGTGGGGCTGGGTTCCCTCCCTGTTGGTTGTTTGGCCTGAGGCAACCCAACACTGGAGCCTACCTGGGCTCTTTGGTGGGGCTAATGGCAGACTGTGGGAGGGCTTACGCCAAGGAGTACTTCCCAGAACTTCTGCCAGTGTCCTTGTCCCCACGGTGAGCCACAGCCACCCCTGCCTCTGCAGGAGACCCTCCAACACTAGCAGGTAAGTCTGGTTCAGTCTCCTCTGGGGTCACTGCTCCTTCCCCTGGGTCCCAATGCACACACTGCTTTGTGTGCTTTGCCCTCCAAGAGTGGAGTCTCTGTTTCCCCCAGTCCTGTCGAAGTCCTGCAGTCAAATCCCACTAGCCTTCAAAGTCTGATTCTCTAGGAATTCCTCCTCCCATTGCCAGACCCCCAGGTTGGGAAGCCTGACGTGGGGCTCAGAACCTTCACTCCAGTGGGTAGACTTCTGTGGTATAAGTGTTCGCCAGTCTGTGAGTCACCCACCCAGCAGTTATGGGATTTGATTTTACTGTGATTGCGCCCCTCCTACCATCTCACTGTGGCTTCTCCTTTGTCTTTGGATGTGGGGTATCTTTTTTGGTTAGTTCCAGTGTTTTCCTGTCGATGATTGTCCAGCAGCTAGTTGTGATTCTGGTGTTCTCACAGGAGTGAGTGAGAGCACATTCTTCTACTCCATAGGGCCATTTTTAAAATAAACATTTGACCCTGATTTTATAAGGAAATAGTGAAAAGAATATGAAGTAGATTTTTAAAAAAAAATTTCTTTGTCATAATAGCCTTGTATATCAGTCTCATGGCCATAGGGAATACAGCTGTCTTTCACAATAAATGACATTATTTTTTGATTGTGAAGCCAGTTCTGATAGCACATTTGTTGTAAGTTCTGTGAACTGGTAGATTGTTTGTTTGAATTCCTTTTCTGTGATAATTTTTAGAAATTGTAAACAATTAAGGATGAAAAGGTGATTATAAATATAGTGTAGTCACTATCTTGCAGCACATATAAGTATTTATTTGATAAATGAAAAAAATGGTGAATGAACAATGGAATAAATAGGCAATAAAATTAAAATTATTTTAATACAGTTAAATCTCAACATTGAGTCAAGTGTTTTGATGAAGAAAAACACTTCCAAAACCTCTACTTAAAAGCAATTCTATAGAAATTAGGAAAGAAAGAGAATATGACAAGGAGGGCAATTTAAATATCAAATGTTTTAATCCCCTTTCAGGTAAAGTTTTAACGAATTCAGAATTTTGATTAGTGGAAAGTAATAAGATTATGAGCAGATTATCTTAATACTTGTTGAATTTTCACTACATCTTCTAGGTAATAGAGAAAGAGTTATTTCATTTTATTTAATTTTATATTTTGGCCTCCCGCAGGGCATGCGGGATCTTACTAGTTCCCCGGCCAGGGATCGAACCCGTGCCCCCTGCTTGGAAGCGCTGAGTCTTAATCACTGGACTTCCAGGGAAGTCCTGAGAAAGAGTATTTTAATTCAGTGAACTTTATTGATGACTCATTTGTTAATAAAAATATTTTCAAAAATACTTGTTTTACTCCCATTCTGTCTAAAAATAATTGGAATAAGATCTTTTTCATAATAATTATATCTTTCATCTCTCAGGATAAAATATGGAAATGCTTGTGTCTCTAAATAGAGATATATATAATTAGTGAAATGTAGGTTTCACTTGAGATTTAAAAAATTACCTTAAACTTCATATTTCTTCTTTTAAACAGTGATACTTTAAAAATTATTATTCAATATAATAGATTGGTTGTAGACCGTAGGCCTGTTTATTATTTTCAAACTTTTTCTTTAAACTTGAATTTTGTGAGCATTTGTACTTTATTTCTTGAATTCATGATTCTGTAGCAGAAACAGGTAAGATTTCTGATGGTACAAGTTCTTCAGTGGTTGGGAAGAAAACCAAAATGATAGTACAGTAACAAGAAAAGATTGTTGATTACACATTAAAAATGGAGGGTTGATAGTGTGCTTTTGGCTATAAGTAACTGAAAATCTAATGCAAATTGGTTTAAATAATAAAGAAAGTTTTACTTGCTAACCTGTCAAGAGCAAAGGCAGGGTAAGATTTTGGTTTGGTGGCTTAACAGTGCTATCAAACATCCATGTTCTGCCAGCCTCACTGCTGCTGTAGTGTAGGCTTCTCTTAACACTTTTCCCTCAAGACTGTAGGATGGCACTGGAGCAACTTGATTCCTTGTTTAAGTGGGAGGAGAGAGATACAGACAGAGAGAACTGGCTTTCTGTAGCCGTCTCAAGAGGAACAAGCCTGCCTTTCATAGAAACACGCCAAAATCTCCCCTCCAGTTTAGTAGCCAGAATGAGGTTTCATGTCTATTCTTGAACTAGTCATTATGTTGGTGAGATTATTCAGGGTACATGGGCTATGTGAAGGAAGTGTAGATAACTTAATATTAGGATTCTATTTAGGAAGAGGGAATGGATTCTGGGTAAATCACAAACAGTCTCTACTACATTTGGCATTGTGGTTTTACAATCTATTTATAGCATTTTCATTAGGAATTATTAGTGCTACAGTAAAGTTTTATGGTGTCCTTTACCTTTTCCCTGACCACCTCTAAGTAATGCCTTCTCTAATGTGTGGGTTTGATTTAAGGATTCTGAGCCAGCGCTGCTGTATAGAAGGGAGAAAAGGATGCATTGTAGATATGTACAATTAAATTTTAATTTAAAAATTGCAGACGATCAAAAAAATATTGCAGATGGTCATTAAAATGATACTTTTCTCAGCCATGCCCTCCTTTGTTGGCTTATCCCTCTCTGAATGCCTATAAAATTTGTTTATGGTGCTTGTTTGGCAACCAATATGAATAATCTTAGATTATTAATTATCTTTTTATATATGTCACACCAAGGATCAGCTCTCATTGTATCTCTAACAAAAATAAAATCCAGTGTATCTTTATTGTTAGTGATATCTGTAGAAAGTGTGGTTAGGAGAAGGTCTGTTTAAAGTTAATTCATAAATATTTATTGTGCACAATAAACATTATGTATATAATGGAGTGTGGGAACAATAAAGATGAACAGCATGTGGTTCCTGCCCTGAAGGAATTAAACAATGTAAATATATTAAAGGAGGCATGGGAGAGATTACTTTTGATTAGGAGAGTAGGGAGTGGAAAAGGATCAATTATGGAGGTGACATTTGAGTTGATCCTTAAGAAGATAGCATTTTGTGAATTTGAGATAGGAGGAGGGCATTTTAGATGGAAGGGAACAGTGGAACTAGAGTGTGGAGGTGGGAAAGCTCAAAGGCATGTGCTTTGGAGCAGAGTGAGGGAATAATGGGAAATATATGATAGTTGGAATGGTGAGTTGGGGCCATTTGAGAAGGCTTACTACATAATTTGAATTTGACTCTAGACAGTAGGAAGCCATTAAATATGTATTAGTTTTTAAAGCCAGGAGTCTTGGAAATTGCTTTCTACCAAAGCATAAGTAGCCTTAGATTTGTAGTCTTTTGTTATGATAGAATGATTTTGGAGTTCACCCATTAATTCATTTTAACAAATATTTATTGCTTATCCAGTATGTGGTAGGTATAAGTTTATACAGATCCAGCAGTGACCAGGGCAGGCAGGGTCTCTGCTATCATGGAACATATATCATAATTTGTGGGGGGGGAATTCAGGAAATAAACATGTAAATAAATAGGATTACTTTAGATATTGTTAAGGGCTCTAAAGAAAATAAAAGAGTTAGCCATGACAGAGAGTGTTTTGGGTGGTAATTTAGATTGTTAGTCATGGGATGACCCATGTTTTTGCCCTGGGCAACCAGATGAATAACAATAGCTAATATTGTTATTTACTGTGTGCCAGGTACTGTCTAAGCAGTTTTCATGGATTATCTAATAATAATCATCATAACCTTATGAAGAATAGAAGGTAGAATTATTCTTATTTTATATATGAGTAGACTGAGGTACAGGTCTCAATAGCTAACAAGTGGTGGTGTCAAGATCCAAACCATTTAATCTGATTTTAGAGCACACACTCTTTATCACAACTACTCATTTCTACTACTGTAACTGAGATAGAATTATATGATGAGAGGACTGAATCAAGAATTCTGTTTTGGCCACATTTGGGATAGTAAGCAGTTGATATGTTAGTATGGAGATATATAGTTATTTGGGAGGTTAGAACTGGAGATATAAACTTCAGATTCATCAGCTTATAGGTGAAGCAGTAGGACTAGGTGAGAGTCCTTAACATGTGTAGATAAGAAAGAGGAAAAGACTAAGGGCTGACTCTTGAGGCATCCAAAATTTAGAGCTTGAACGGTAGAGGAACCAGAAATGGAGAGTGGCTGGTGAGGTAGAAGAAACCAGGAGAACGTGTTGTCAGGAAGCCAAAAGAAAAGTTTCAGAAGAAAGGAATATCACATGTGGTGAATGTGGCTAAGATGCAGGCAAAAGTCTAAGTCAAGTCAGATGAAAAGAAAATGGGAGCAAAGTGGAAGCCACGTATATATAGAGAGACAGTTTTTTACAGAGGTTTCACTGTGGTGGGGAGCAAAGAATTTTGGTGGTAGTTAGAGGGGGACATGGAATTAGGGAGTGTTTTTAAGCGTGGGGGAAAACTATGGTTGATAAAAGTGATCCAGTGAAGAGAAAGAAATTTATGGTATAGGAAAGAGGGAACATAAATATAGAGATTGGTCTTTGATTGAAGCAGGGCACTTTTTTGGTTTTTTTATAGTAGAGAGGCAGAGGACAAGGGTACAGATACAGGGTTGTGGGAAGATAAAGGAGTTCACTTCTGATTGCTCCTATTATTTCATTAATATTTAAGACAAAGTAATCAGCTGAGAGTGTTGGGAGGTAATGGGATTATTGGAAATTTAATGAGAGAGGAGATGTGTGTGTCAGGGTCCCCAAGACTACCCCCAAGTTACGTGCTTCACTAGCAGGACTCACAGAACTCAGCATGTAGTCATACTCATGGTTAGTATTTATTATTACGAAAAGCTACAAAGCAAAATCAGCAAAGGGAAAGAGCTCATGGGGCAAAGGCAGAGGAAACCAAACAGAAGCTTCCAAGAATCCTCTCCCATTGGTCACACAAGATGCGTTTAATCCCTTCAGCAGTGAATTGTGACATCACGTGTGAAGTGTTGTCTACCAGTGAAGCTCATTAAAAACTTAATGCCCAAGATTTTCCCTGGAGCCTGGTCACATAGGCTCCCTCTGCCTAGCACAGATCAAAATTCCAGACACCCAGAACAGCAAGCATTCAGCATAAGCCATATTGTTTACACAGTTTAGGTACACTGAGCCACTTAATCCTATCAGGATTGAGGGGACACTTCTCAAATCTGAGTTCCCAGACTCCAGGCAAGGGCCAACCTTGCAAGCAGGTCTTTCTAAGAATAGCAGCCTTAGGCCTGCAATGCCATCTTTTTTCTGCACAATATGAAATAGTGATTTTGGAGGGTAGGAGAGTGACCATCATAAGGAGAGGTATTGAAATTGTCAGGAATGTTATGTTCACATGACATGTGTGGTGATGAGTTTATCAGCTAGTAGGATTGTGATTTTTTTCCCCTGAAGCTACGTCCAGCTGCTCAGAAGCAGGCCATGTTGTAGTTTTAACTAAGGTGTGCCAAAATAATTTGACTTGTGCAAAAATGGCATTGCTCCTTTTTCGCATCAGTCTGAGACAGAGACAAAGGTGGAGTTTCTTGGATTTTATTCTCAATTGATTATTCCATAGTAAATCCTAAATAAATGATCCTCCCCCTAGTGACAGGAGCTTGTAGGACTCACAGAAGATAGAATTTGTAAGAAATAACCTGGCTATCTTCAGGAAAAGAAGAGCACCAGATCCTGAAAATCCTTCATTGTGACTTTTTATGGGGTCCCTTTACCTGGTTTGGTTTTGGGCCAGTTATTTCAGGGTTAGCTGGATGTAGTTTGGATCTGTTATTTCAAGGGCAGATAGATGGAACCAAAAGTGTAAATTTTGGTTTGTTTTTCATAGGTCTGTGTGGCTATTGAACAACTACTTAAGATGTAAAGTCCTCAAAAGAAATGGTTCTTAACTTAGGGTATACATCCAAATAAATTGTGTGGTTTTTTCAAAATATGTATGATTTTAACTCACTTCCAGAGATTATGATTCAGTTAACTCAGGATGCAGGAAATGGTTTGTGAATTTTTAAAATGTTTCCCTGTTGATTCTAATGTGCGCTTCTGATTAAGAATCACAGCTCCAGACTAGAGAATGTCAGCTTAATGTTTATAAAGTTTGGATCCTCCATTAATACTGTGGAGGCGGGCTTCCCTGGTGGCGCAGTGGTTGAGAATCTGCCTGCTAATGCAGGGGACACGGGTTCGAGCCCTGGTCTGGGAAGGTCCCACATGCCGCGGAGCAACTGGGCCCGTGAGCCACAATTACTGAGCCTGCGCGTCTGGAGCCTGTGCTCAGCAACGTGAGAGGCCCCCCGCTTGCCGCAACTAGAGAAAGCCCTCGCACAGAAACGAAGATCCAACACAGCCAAAAATAAAAGTAAATAAATAAATTAATTTAAAAAAAAATACTGTGGAGGCAGTTTGTTTTGCTCCCTGATTTATGCAAGAAACCAGAAGAATTTTGTCATGTTGGGCCATGTGTCTGGCTGGATAGACTGGAGAGCATTGATTGTTTGGACCATGTTTCTCCACCTGGAGGTGCATGCCAGGGAATTGAATCCTTTGGTCAGCCTGCCTAGAACTAAGTGGATTTCTAATAGTTGGGGGAACTTTGGATTCTAGCAAGAGAGAAACTCAACCAAATGTTGCCCTGAGGTCTAGGCTCAGGGACCAATTTAGTATTTCTTTAGGAATCATAGATTGAGAAAATAAGTACACTATCTTAAATGCTATTAAATTCAGGCATGCTCCTGAAAGTGATGGTGAGTGAAAGAATTGATAATTACTTGTTTGACCTTAGGTTTAAACTTACAGATTTAAGTGGGCTGGAAAACTAACCAGTATTTGTAACACTTTTTATGAGATATTGTATTCTAAATTTCAAATTAATTATTTGGAAATAAATATCTGGATTATGACTAGTTCATAACTTGTGAACTGCTTGAACTTCAGTTTTTCATTTTGAAAATAAAATGTAGAAAAGTAAATAAATCATTAATTTTTTAAGGAAATAATCCTTATAACATTTTTAGTTATAAAATATTAAGATATACTGTTAAATACCTATCAGACCACACCATTGTATCTGATATGGCAAGAGAAAGCATTAATTACTGTATATTAATTTCCTGTTAAGAAGAAAGAGTTTATGGACTGTTCATTAGTTACTTAAAATAAGCTAGTAAAGCACTTTGAAAGTAAATGTACTACAAACATTTTCATCAGACATAGATCTTCCTTTTTGGTTCTTAGATACATTTGCTATTATTTTTTAATGCAGAAAGACTGGCAAGTAAGACAACCAACACTGCAAGAGGGTTCCCTTTTCTCCGCACCCTCTCCAGCATTTGTTGTTTGTAGATTTTCTGATGATGCCCATTCTAATTGGTGTGAGGTGATACCTCATTGTAGTTTTGATTTGCATTTCTCTAATAATTAGTGATGTTGAGCATCTTTTCATGTGCTTCTTGGCCATCTGTATGTCTTCTTTGGAGAAATGTCTGTTTAGGTCTTCAGCCCACTTTTGGATTGGGTTGTTTGTTTCTTTAATATTGAGCTGCATGAGCTGTTTATATATTTTGGAGATTAATCCTTTGTCCATTGATTCATTTGCAAATATTTTCTCCCATTCTGAGGGTTGTCTTTTTGTCTTGTTTATGGTTTCCTTTGCTGTGCAAAAGCTTTTACGTTTCATTAGGTCCCATTTGTTAATTTTTGTTTTTATTTCCATTACTCTAGGAGGTGGATCAAGAAAGATCTTGCTGTGATTTATGTCAAAGAGTGTTCTTCCTATGTTTTCCTCTAAGAGTTTTATAGTGTCCGGTCTTACATTTAGGTCTCGAATCCATTTTGTGTTTATTTTTGTGTATGGTGTTAGGGAGTGTTCTAATTTCATTCTTTTGCATGTAGCTGTCCAGTTTTCCCAGCACCACTTATTGAAGAGACTGTCTTTTCTCCATTGTATATCCTTGCCTCCTTTGTCATAGATTAGTTGACCGTAGATGCGTAGGTTTATCTCTGGGCTTTCTATCTTGTTCCATTGATCTATGTTTCTGTTTTTGTGCCAGTACCATATTGTTTTGATTACTGTAGCTTTGTAGTATAGTCTGAAGTCAGGGAGTCTGATTCCTCCTGCTCTGCTTTTTTTCCCCTCAAGACTGCTTTGGCTATTCGGGGTCTTTTGCGTCTCCATACAAATTTTAAGATTTTTTGTTCTAGTTCTGTAAAAAATGCCATTGGTAATTTGATAGGGATTGCATTGAATCTGTAGATTGCTTTGGGTAGTATAGTCTCTTTCACAATATTGATTCTTGCAATCCAAGAACATGGTATATCTCTCCATCTGTTGGTAACATCTTTAATTTCTTTCATCAGTGTCTTATAGTTTTCTGCATACAGGTCTTTTGTCTCCCTAGGTACGTTTATTCCTAGGTATTTTATTCTTTTTGTTGCAATGGTAAATGGAAGTGTTACCTTAATTTCTCTTTCAGATTTTTCATCATTAGTGTATAGGAATGCAGGGGATTTCTGTGCATTAATTTTGTATCCTGCAACTTTACCAAATTCATTGATTAGCTCTAGTAGTTTTCTGGTGGCATTTTTAGGATTCTCTATGTATAGTATCATGTCATCTGCAAACAGTGACAGTTTTACTTCTTCTTTTCCAATTTGTATTCCTTTTATTTCTTTTTCTTCTCTGATTGCCGTGGCTAGGATTTCCAAAACTATGTTGAAAAATAGTGGTGAGAGTGGACATCCTTGTCTTGTTCCTGATCTTAGAGGAAATGCTTTCAGTTTTTCACCATTGAGAGTGATGTTTGCTGTGGGTTTGTCGTATATGGCCTTTATTATGTTGAGGTAGGTTCCCACTATGCCCACTTTCTGGAGAGTTTTTATCATAAATGGGTGTTGAATTTTGTGAAAAGCTTTTTCTGCATCTATTGAGATGATCATATGGTTTTTATTCTTCAGTTTGTTAATATGGTGTATCACATTGATTGATTTGCATATATTGAAGAATCCTTGCATCCCTGGGATAAATCCCACTTGATCATGGTGTATGATCCTTTTAATGTGTTGTTGGATTCTGTTTGCTAGTATTTTGTTGAGGATTTTTGCATCTACATTCATCAGTGATACTGGTCTGTAATTTTCTTTTTTTGTTGTATCTTTGTCTGGTTTTGGTACCAGGGTGATGGTGGCCTCATAGAATGAGTTTGGGAGTATTCCTTCCTTTGCAATTGTTTGGAAGAGTTTGAGAAGGATGGGTGTTAGCTCTTCTCTAAATGTTTGATAGAATTCACCTGTGAAGCCATCTGGTCCTGGACTTTTGTTGGAAGATTTTTAGTCACAGTTTCAACTTCATTACTTGTGATTGGTCTGTTCATATTTTCTATTTCTTCCTGGTTCAGTCTTGGAAGGGTATACCTTTCTAAGAATTTGTCCATTTCTTCCAGGTTGTCCATTTTATTGGCATAGAGTTGCTTGTAGTAGTCTCTTAGGGTGCTTTGTATTTCTGCGGTGTCTGTTGTAACTTCTCTTTTTCATTTCTAATTTTATTGATTTGAATCCTCTCCCTCTTTTTCTTGATGAGTCTGGCTAATGGTTTATCAATTTTGTTTATCTTCTCAAAGAACCAGCTTTTAGTTTTATTGATTTTTGCTGTTGTTTTCTTTGTTTCTATTTCATTTATTTCTGCTCTGATCTTTATGATATCTTTCCTTCTGCTCACCTTAGGTTTTGTTTGTTTTTCTTTCCCTAGTTGCTTTAGGTGTAAGGTTAGATTGTTTACTTGAGATTTTTCTTGTTTCTTTAGGTTGGCTTGTATAGCTATAAACTTCCCTCTTAGAACTGCTTTTGCTGCATCCCATAGGTTTTGGATTGTCGTGTTTTCATTGTCATTTGTCTCTAGGTATTTTTTGATTTCCTCTTTGATTTTTTCAGTGATCTCTTGGTTATTTAGTAGCGTATTGTTTATCCTCCATGTGTTTGTGTTTTTTACGTTTTTTTCCCTGTAATTCATTTCTGATCTCATAGCGTTGTGGTCAGAAAAGATGCTTGATATGATTTCAATTTTCTTAAATTTACTGAGGCTTGATTTGTGACCCAAGATGTGATCTATCCTGGAGAATGCTCTGTGCGCACTTGAGAAGAAAGTGTAATCTGCTGTTTTTGGATGGAATGTCCTATAAATATCAATTAAATCTATCTGGTCTATTGTGTCATTTAAAGCTTCTGTTTCCTTATTTATTTTCATTTTGGATAATCTGTCCGTTGGTGTAAGTGAGATGTTAAAGTCCCCCACTATTATTGTGTTACTGTCGATTTCCTCTTTTATAGCTGTTAGCAGTTGCCTTATGTGTTGTGGTGCTCCTATGTTGGGTGCATATATACTTATAATTGTTATATCTTCCTCTTGGATTGATCCCTTGATCATTATGTAGTGTCCTTCCTTGTCTCTTGTAACAGTGTTTATTTTAAATTCTATTTCATCTGATATGAGTATTGCTACTCCAGCTTTCTTTTGATTTCCATTTGCATGGAATATCTTTTTCCATCCCCTCACTTTCAGTCTGTATGTGTCCCTAGGTCTGAAGTGGGTCTCTTGTAGACAGCATATATATGGGTCTTGTTTTTGTATCCATTCAGCAAGCCTGTGTCTTTTCGTTGGAGCATTTAATCCATTCACGTTTAAGGTAATATCGATATGTATGTTCCTATGACCATTTTCTTAATTGTTTTCGGTTTGTTTTTGTAGGTCCTTTTCTTCTGTTGTGTTTCCCACTTAGAGAAGTTCCTTTAGCATTTGTTGTAGAGCTGGTTTGGTGGTGCTGAATTCTCTCAACTTTTGCTTGTCTGTAAAGCTTTTGATTTGTCCTTTGAATCTGAATGAGATCCTTGCCGGGCGGAGTAATCTTGGTTGTAGGTTCTTCCCTTTCATCACTTTAAGTATATCATGCCACTCCCTTCTGGCTTGTAGAGTTTCTGCTGAGAAATCAGCTGTTAGCGTTATGGGAGTTCCCTTATAAGTTATTTGTCGTTTTTCCCTTGCTGCTTTCAATAATTTTTCTTTGTCTTTAATTTTTTGCCAATTTGATTACTGTGTGTCTCGGCATGTTTCTCCTTGGGTTTATCCTGTATGGGACTCGCTGCACTTTCTGGACTTGGGTGACTATTTCCTTTCCCATGTTATGGCTGTTTTTGACTATAATCTCTTGAAGTATTTTCTCTGGTCCTTTCTCTCTCTTTTGTCCTTCTGGGACCCCTATAATGCGAATGTTGTTGCATTTCATGTTGTCCCAGAGGTCTCTTAGACTGTCTTCATTTCTTTTCATTCTTTTTTCTTTATTCTGTTCTGCAGCAGTGAATTCCACCATTCTGTCTTCCAGGTCACTTATCCGTTCTTCTGCCTCAGTTATTCTGCTATTGATTCCTTCTAGTGTAATTTTCATTTCAGTTGTTGTATTGTTCATGTCTGTTTGTTTGCTCTTTAATTGTTCTAGGTCTTTGTTAAACATTGCTTGCATCTTCTCGATCTTTGCCTCCATTCTTTTTCCGAGGTCCTGGATCATCTTCACTATCATTATTCTGAATTCTTTTTCTGGAAGGTTGCCAATCTCCACTGCATTTAGTTGTTTTTCTGGGGTTTTATCTTGTTCCTTCATCTGGTACATAGCCCTCTGCCTTTTCATCTTGTCTGTCTTTTTTAAAAATTATTTATTTTTTTATTTAGTTTTGGCTGTGGTAGGTCTTCGTTTCTGTGTGAGGGCTTTCTCTTGTTGTGGCGAGCAGGGGCCACTCTTCATCGCGGTGCGCGGGGCTCTCACTGTCGCGGGTCTCTTGTTGCGGAGCACAGGCTCCAGACGCGCAGGCTTATTAATTGTGGCTCACGGGCCTAGTTGCTCCATGGCATGTGGGATCTTCCCAGACCAGGGGTTGAACCCGTGTCCCCTGCATTGGCAGGCAGACTCCCAATCACTGCGCCATCAGGGAAACCCTTGTCTGTCTTTTCGTGAATGTTGTTTTTGTTCCACAGGCTGCAGGATTGTAGTTCTTGCTCTTTCTCTCCTTTTATAGTAGGGGATGTGTCCTGCCCAGGATTACTTGTGAGGTCCTGCCATGTCCAGAGCAGAAGTTCAGGTTTTCTGAGTCTCGGTAGTACTCTGTCCCACTCCTCTTCCTTGCCTCAGGCTTTGTCATCAAACTCTCAGTTGTAGGAGTTGGGAGCAGTTGTAAGGCTGTAGCTCTGGGTAGGGGGTGCTCAGAGACATACTGCTGCTCGGTGCTCAGGGCAGGACCTCCACGTCCCACTACGTCTGCTTCAGGGCAGGCATGGAGTATCTGCCACAGTAAACTCACCAGCTACAGGTGGGCAAGCCTGTGTGCTCTGGGCTGCTTTTAGGAGCCCTGGGATTGCTGCTTCTGAGGGCTTCATGTCTAGTGGGCCGTGGGATCCAAGACAGGACCCTGGCTTAGAATTGCCCTTGCTGGGATGAGGTTGGTGGCCCTTTGCTGGCTGACTGCCTCTGTCCCACAGCTTGGGAAACTCAGCCTGCTGACACCCTTAAGAGCTGTGTTCTGAGAAGCCTTGGAATTCCCCAGGCATGTCTGGGGTGTCAGAAGTAGGGACAGAAAAAAAAAGGCTGAGGGTCTAGGGCTCTGAACCTACTACCCCAGTGTGGTTTTGGGTAAAACCAGAGCAGCCAATCAGAAAAAAGAATTCTAATAATGAAAAGAACTTTTAAATGTGTATAATGGTTATTAACTTGAGAGAATGTGGGAGTAATTCTCCCCCTGTTGTCAACTCCAGAATGAGGGAAAGAATTTGATGGCTATCACCCTTTTAATGTGAAAGGAAAATTAAGAAATGTAATGTTAAAATTTTTGAAAGTACAAAAAAAAAAAAAAAAAAAAAAAAAATTCCACAAGGACTCAGAGGCAAAGAATATACAAATCAATTTTCACTGCAAAGTAAAGGAGCTGTTACAGTGGAGGATTACTGGACTGAATGTCAATACTATGACATAGTATGAGTGTGTTTCATGTTTGGTAATTGCAATCATTGTTGCTTTTGTTGTGGTCATCCATGTACAATGCTTGGTGTCAGTCGATTTATCTCTTGTAAAAATAAAATACAATGTGTGTGTGAAAAAAAAAAAAAAAAAAAGACAACTGAATAGAAAAATAAGCAGGCAATTCACATAAGGGAATGTACAAATTGTCAATAAACATAAGATGCTCAAAAACAAAAAAAAAACAAAAACAAAAACAAAAAAAAATTTTTGAAAGTACAGGGAACCATATTCTCTGTGATTTCAAGTATGTCAAAATAGAAACATGGAAAAAATAAACATGTTTGCTCAGAAACAAAAACAAACAAACAAAAAATTAAACGAAAAAATTTTTTCTTTTAATTGCAGCATTAGAGAGGTTTTAATAGGGCACCAGACTGACTTTCTTAGTTTGGTTTGGGCCTAGATTCTCATATGACTCAGCATTTTCTCTGCTCACACATGACATAGTATTTGGGAGTCTGGAGGACTGGAATTTGGGAGAATGTGGTGAGGGGGGAGGCAACAGGCCTGTCACTGTATCTGGACTATGGAACAGGCGCTAGACAGTTGCTGATGGAGTGTTGGCCTCCAGTAGCAGCAGTTGTGTCCCAGGGCACCTCAGAGGCAGTTTTGGCCCTGAGAAAGGGTTCTGACACCCTGAACTGCTGTACTGGGATCCCTGGCTGGCAAGCTTACCTTAGAGTGAGGAGGAGAGGGAGAGGGCTAAGAAAATGATTCCTATCAGTAGCCAAAATAACCCTCCTCACATACTGCAGATGATCCCTGTTAGAAAACAAAGCCTCCAGCATGGAGTCCTTTTTAAAGATACCATCATTCACTTACACCTGAGAGTCAATTAAAATCAGATTAAAACATTTTGTTAAAATACAAATTGTCAATTTCACTTAAAATTATCTATTAAAGCTCAGGATTATGATACTCTAGTATAGTAGTCTTCAAACTGAGGTAGCTGTACCACTGGTTCATGAAGGCACCCCAAGGGTATGTGGGTACATATAGTTTAATGGGAGTCAAATTCCAGATCCTCAACTTCCCTAAGTATTCTTTTCTAAAATCCATCTGTTTGAGAACACTATGAAGCCTGTTTTCTTTTTCCACTCCCATTTTATAATTGCTCATCTTCCGCTTTATAAGATAAAGGCATACTTCTTGTTTCAAATCTATGGTTCGTGCTTTAGCTTGTGAAAATCTCTTGGGTGCAAAACAAAAGGGACTATTTGAGAATGCATAGCTCCCAAGGGAGGGCAAAACAAAAAGCTCTATAAAAAGTATTGAGGCAGGTGTTTTATTTCACTAGCTTACAAACTAGTGACGAAGCTCTATCAGTCATCCATAATCTTTCTGAAAACTCTGAAGCAAAATGGGTGATATTGGGCTATGTAATAACACACTCATTTGAGTTAAAAATTAAAGTCAGACCTTTTCTAACAAAATAAGTCTTATTTTATAGATTGGTTTGATAGTGAGGCTTGGCTTTGCCAATTATATGGTGGACATTTCCCATAAATTTTCATAAATTCCAGGTTTTAATAGAATTCTATTTAAAGCATATATGCAGTATGAAATGTACTGGAAATTACATCATTTACAACTGTTAAACCTATAATTATTTGAGCTATAATTTAAAACTGTTGAAAGGAGCATGTTGTTTTTCAAAACCTTTGTAGAGATAGTATGTGAACAAAAATAATTTCATGACCACTGCTGGGGTGTTGTGGGAAAATCCTGGGTTTTAGAGTCATTCTGAGTACCCTAGCTTTGGATCTTGTCCTTGGCAATATGCCTTTAGAAGTTGACTTAAAAACTGCTTAAGAGTTTTATCCAATGTATCTATTCCTAATTTTCTAAAAGGTTTTAAGTTTTTTGTTATTTTAATAAAGATTGGTATTGCATTTTATTATTTTTTTGTGTTTGTTGAGATAATCATTTGATTTTTCATCTTTATTCCATTGATGTGGTGATAAACATTAAGTTTGAATATTGAATCAATCTGGCATTCCTTCATTAAACCCAACTTAGTTGTGATGTATAACATATATTTTTGGATTTGATTTACTAGTGCTTTGATTATCTTTTTTTGCATTGTGTACACAAGAGGGATTCTTTTCTTATGATGTCTGTGTAAAGTTTTGACATCAACATTATGCTGGCCTCACAAAACACATTGAAAAGTACTCCTTCATGTAATGCTGGTGCCATTACTACCTTAGATATTTGAAAGTTTGGAAGAATTCAATGACAAATCTATCTCATCCTGGAGTTTTCTTTCCAGAGAGATTTTAAAGTAGGGATTCAGTTTCTTTATTAGATGTAGGATTATTCAAGTTTCCTATTATTTCTTGTGTCATTTGACAAGTTGAAGTTTTTAGGAATTTGCCCACTTAATGTTAATTTTAAAATTTATTGGCATAAACTTGTTCGAAATGATGATTTTCTGGTTACTCTCTTAAGATCAGTAATTGTGTACATTTTTTTCATTGTAATATTGCTTATTTACGTCTTCTCTTTCCTTGGTCTCTTTTTAGAGATCTTGTGAAAAGATCTTGTCAGTCTTGTGAAAGAACCAATTTTTTCTAATGTTGATTTTCCCTATTTTCTATTAATCTGTACTCTCATCTGTATTATTTTCTTTCATTTACTTTTGTTATTTTCCCCATCTTTTAAAGTTCTTTGATTAGCCTATTAATCCTCAGCATTCTTCTTTTCTAATATAAATTTTAAGGCTTTAGATTTCTAAGTACCACTGTAGGTACATCCCACACATTTTGATATGTTGTCTTTTTATTATTCCATGTTAAATGCTTTCTAATTTCCTATTTCTGTTTTCTTCTTTGAACTATGAGTTGTTTAGAGGTGTGTTTTAATTTCCAAATGCTTTAAAAAAAAGTTATTATTTTTAAAAATTTCCAACTTATTTCCATCGTGGCCTAGTATTTGTTCCATGTATATAAATGTTCCACATGTTTTTCAAAATAATGTTTCTCCTGCAGTTGTTGTATGTGTCCAGTAGACCCAGCTTGTTATTTAGATTTTCAGATTTTTTTCTGCTTCACCTATAAATTATTGTGTATTAAAGTTATCTATCTTGATGGGGTATTTTCCAATTTTTCCATGTAACTCTCTCAGTTTTTGCTGATGATATACTTTGAGTAATACTAGATTAATTAAGTGTTGAAATGTAGAATTATTTTATTTTCATGATGATTTGTACCTTTTATGTAATGACAATCATTATCTTTAGTTAGGATTTTTGCCCTACAGTTCCTCTTTTTTTCCCTTATTATAAATAATGTGGCTTTATTTTGGTTATTTATGTGGTTTGTTTTTCCATCCTTTTATTTTCATTCTTTCTGTATTGTGTTTTGATGTTTTTTGGAAAAGCATCTGACTGGATTTTTCTCTCTCAGTGTGAAATCTTTGTATTTTGACTGTAACAGGCCACTTACATTTATTGTAAATATAGAATTATTTGGATTTATTTCTACCATTTTTTTCCTTTTTAAAAAAACTTTTAACATATTTATTTTTTCATATGTTCTCACTATCTTTTGGATTAATTCAGTTTATTTTCCTGAATCAATTTTCCCCTCTACTTGTTTGATTGACAAACATTCCATTTCTTTTCCTTTAGAGGTTACCCAATTGCAACTTAACACATGTAAGTTATCAAACTGTGAAGTTAATCACTGTCTTTTATGCTTCTCCCAAGGATGCTCTCCTGTGATTCCTAGTCTCTATTTCTTTTAATTGAGAGAGAGAGAGAATCTAATTGAGATAGCTTGGATCAGGTGTTTCCTTCTGGATCATAGCCATTGTAAGGAGTTGGGGAGGGGGAGGGTTTAGTAGAGATATGGCCACTAGGTTCTTCTCTTTTACCCCTTACCACCCCTCCTTTCCCTTCCCTGTACCATATATTACTGTCTCTTATCTGCCATTCAGGAGATATCTACTACAGAATTGCTGCAAATCCAAATATATCTAATTCTATATACTTTCTGTAAGACTTTTTTTTTCCTCACAAATTCACAGTTTGGGGAAGTGTGGGGAAATCTCTTCTTCCTCCTCCTCTTCCTCCTTCTCCCCCTTCTCTTTCCCCTCCTTATCCTTTCCCTTCTCTCCCTTCTCCCTACTTCCCCTTCCTTTTTTTTTTGGTATATGTGAATATTTGAAACCTATCAAAGTCAGTCCCCCCCCCCCCCCCCCCAGTTGATCATCTCTCCATGGTTGTGCTGTTTCAGAAGGCTTGGGTCATTTATGTCTTTTTCCTTGGTCTGTCCCTTCTTTTCCATTAGTGCTTATCTGCTTGAGAATGCCTAGGAAACTTTGAATGTGACATAGGTGTTCCTATACAAATAAATGACACCTGTGTGTCTCACACTCAAAGATTTTAGCAGGCAAAGACGTTCTTCTGAAGTCTCCACTGGCTATCATTCTTTGCATTTTAACTTGAGCTCCTTACCATTTTTATCAATCATCTTATAGCCACGTCTTGCCTTTTTGATGTTTTCATCTTATCTGTTTATAAAATACTTACCTTACCTTGCCAGTACCTTTGGGTTAATAAATAGTCTCCATAAAGAAACTGAGAATTAGGTTAAGAAACTTATCCAGTATTACATAGCTATTCAATTACAGTCAGGTTTGGAACTCAGGATCCAAACTGTGAAGACAGAGCTCTTAATTATTTGATATATTTGATTTAAGGCTTTTTAAATGTATGTTTTAAAATCAAGTTATTAAAAAAAAATTACCTACCATTTGCCCCATTTTGTATTATGAAGTTCTTTTTCTCTAACTACATTGCAAGAGCTCTTTGAATTTTAGGAATAGCAACCCTTTGACCTTCACAGTTTACAGGTATTTTCCTTGTTTGTAATATAATTTTCTTTTAAATTTATTCAGAGAATTAAAAAATCTGTAACTTTTAGATAAGCAACAAGGATATATTATATAGCACATGGAATTATAGCCATTATCTTGTAATAACTTACAATGGAGTATAATATGCAAAAATACTGAATCACTATGCTGTACACCTGAAACTAATATAATATTGTAAATCAACTATACTTCAATTAAAAATGTAACTTTAAAATTTTGTTAAATCTTTCTATCTTTTCCTTTAGAGTTTTTGCTTTTGGCATATGATTAGAAAAGTTCTTCCTCATCCCAAGAACATAAAAATGTCCTATTCTAATACATTTATGGTATACATAGGTTGTTTTTTAGATAATCTACCTATATTTAGACTGATACTTTTTTTAAAATAAATTTATTTTATTTATTTATTTTTGGCTTCGTTGGGTCTTCGTTGCTGCGCACGGGCTTTCTCTAGTTGCAACGAGTGGGGGCTCCTCTTCATTGCATTGCACGGGCTTCTCATTGCGGTGGCTTCTCTTGCTGCAGAGCACGGGCTCTAGGTGTGCTGGCTTCAGTAGTTGTAGCACGTGGGCTCAGTAGTTGCAGCTCACAGGCTCCAGAGCACAGGCTCAGCAGCTATGGCACATGGGCCCAGCTGCTCCAAGGCATGTGGGATCTTCCCGGACCAGGGCTCTAACCCACGTCCCCTGCATTGGCAGGAGGACTCCCAACCACTATGCCGCCAGGGAAGCCCCTAAACTGATACTTTTTAAATACATTTTTAATAGCTGGTAAAGCAAGACCCTTCATATTTCTTTTTAAATGTTTTAAAAATAGGTAAAAAATATAAACAAAGTGGCCAAACTATTTGTTTTTATTACTTTTGTCATATTTTAAACATATGGAATAATTTAAAAACACCATTTTATAATAGTGTTCTCACCAGCTGAGTGGAAATAAATTTATATAATGTCTATATTTATTTTCTCTTTTTTGGGATTTACTTCCCATAAAACTGTTATATAAAATTTCCTGTGAACCTATTATTTACTTATGCATTATTAATAGTGGTGATAACTGAAGATATTTGAAAGAAGTATGTGATGAGAGTAAATTGTTACTATGGGAAGACTAAGTAACTAGTCATTTCTAGCACAGTGGCTGGTACTGAACAGGAACTCAATAAAGAATTAAATGTAGAATTAAATGATTAATGAAGACATTTTGTTGGTGAATTTATGAGACTCAACCTTATAGAACTGATCAAATTAGGGATGCTAATATATTTGCTAGCCTTACTTATAGGAGGCAAAGTAGGTGAATTTAGAATGCTAGTTTAGTGATTTACAATAAAGAATATGTCTATCGAGCATTGGAGTTAGTTGTGTCAGCCCCACTGGTGCTTTTTTTTTCTTGCAGAAAATATTTTATTAGAAGTTTGCCTGAAGAATGGAGTTGGAATAAGGATAGTTACTCTAATGGATTTAAGTTCTGATAGCCCATGGCAGGAATGACATGTCAAGTGGATTAATATTTTGTTCATTTGTCAGCATCCCCATCTACTGTGCATGAAGGACTACTACTTAGGTTTCTCACTCACAGATATTCTCTCCTGATCAATATCATCCTCCTGGACACATTCTTTCTTTAGTTATATGATTGTTTTACCATCAGATTGTGCTCTTAGGAGCAATTATTTTAAAAAATATACATGTTATATTGGGTTGGCCAAAAAGTTTGTTCGAGTTTTTCCATAATCCCGAACTAACTTTTTGCCCAACCCAATACATGAACACAGGTTTATTTAAACCATTCAAACAATATATAAGTATAATTAGCATTTATTGA
Source organism: Balaenoptera ricei (assembly GCF_028023285.1). Lineage (NCBI taxonomy): Eukaryota > Metazoa > Chordata > Mammalia > Artiodactyla > Balaenopteridae > Balaenoptera > Balaenoptera ricei. The sequence goes on from NC_082639.1 coordinate 168,345,583, forward strand.
GCTTTTATATACATGAAATATCATGTTAAGTATTTTATTTTTTATTTAACTGTGAAACAACACAACAACAGCATGGAAGTACTGTATACCAATGTTCCCAGCAGCATTATTCACAATAACCCAAGTGTTCATTAACTGATGAATAGATAAAAGAATGTCACACACACACACACACACACACACACACACACGCAATGGAGTATGATTCAGCCCTAAAAAGGAATGAAGTTATGATACATGCTACAACATGGATGACCCTTGAAAACATTATGCTAAGTGAAATAAGCCACATATTGTATGGTTCCACTTACATGTGGTACCTAGAACAGGCAAATCAGAGAGAAATAAAGTAGATTATAGAGTTTACCAGGGACTGGGGCAAAAGGGGAATGGGGAACAATTGCTTAATAGTTGCAGAGTTTCTGTTTGGGGTGATGAAAAAGTTTTGGAAATAGAAAGCAGTTATGGTTGTACAACATTGTGAATATAATTAATGCCAGTGATGTACCCTCAAAAGTGGTTAAAATGACATATTTTACATTATATATATTTACCACAAAATAAAACTGAAAAAACAACCAACCTGTTGACTTAGGTTCTATTATTTCCATTTTGCAATGAGGTTCAGAAAAGATAGGTAACTAGTATGAGATCGTATAGCTAATAAGTGACACACCCTAACCTTGAACTCAGGTCTGTCTGACCTCAGAGTCCATATTTTTAACCAAATGTTTCTCTGCTTTCAGTAGTAAAGGTGAAAGTCCCTCCTTTTCTGTGCCCTATGTCTATTCTCTTTCACAGAAGTTCTCTGTATTAATTGTTTGGCCTATATCCTTTTAGACTCTTTTCCTGTGCATTCATTTAGGTATATGTGTGCAAATAACTGAACTTATTTCTGTTTCATTGTTTTGTTGGTCCAGGGTTCAGGAAGCTATGACACCGTTGGGCAAATCTGGCTCACCACCTGTTTTTATTTTAAAGAAATATTTTGTAAGGAAAGAAAGATTTTGTAAAGAAAGATGTTTTTAAATCTGTGCAATAAGTTCACCCTGTCTAGTTCCTAGTTGCTTCTAGTGTGTCATAGGAAGTAGAATTCATTGATGCTGGGAATGTGGAAAATGACATTCTCAGGCTATCGTATGGCTTAAAAGGCTGATTTTTTTTATCAGGTGATATTTTCTGTGATGACATGTAATTTGGTTTAATATGTCTACATACTTAATAGCTTTTAGAACATGATTTCTTTTTTTAAATTTATTTTTTTGTATTTATATTTTCTTTTTTCTTAGGTGGGAGAATTTTATTTTTTTGTGTGTGTTTTTTTTTTTTAACATCTTTATTGGAGTATAATTGCTTTACAATGGTGGGTTAGTTTCTGCTTTATAGCAAAGTGAATCAGCTATACATATATTTAAATATCCCCATATCTCCTCCCTCTTGTGTCTCCCTCCCACCCTCCCTATCCCACCCCTCTAGGTGGTCACAAAGCACTGAGCTGATCTCCCTGTGCTATGCGGCTGCTTTCTACTAGCTATCTGTTTTACATTTGGTAGTATATATAAGTCCATGCTACTCTCTCACTTCGTCCCAGCTTACCCTTCCCCCTCCCCATGTCCTCAAGTCCATTCTCTACGTCTGCGTCTTTATTCCTGTCCTGCCCCTAGGTTCTTCATAACCATTTTAAAAATTTTTTTAGATTCCATAAATATGTGTCAGCATATGGTATTTGTTTTTCTCTTTCTGACTTACTTCACTCTGTATGACAGACTCTAGGTCCATCCACCTCACTACAAATAACCCAATTTCGTTTCTTTTTATGGCTGAGTAATATTCCATTGTATGTATGTGCCACATCTTCTTTATCCATTCATCTGTCCGTGGACACTTATGTTGCTTCTGTGTCCTGGCTATTGTAAATAGAGCTGCAATGAACATTGTAGTACATGACTCTTTTTGAATTATGGTTTTCTCAGGGTATATGCCCAGTAGTGGGATTGCTGTGTCGTATGGTAGTTCTATTCTTTTTTTTTTAATTAATTTTTATTGGAGTATAGTTGCTTTACAATGTTGTGCTAGCTTCTACTGCACAGCAAAATGAATCAGCCATACATATACATATATCCCCTCCCTTTTGGGTTTCCCTCCCATTTAGGACACCACAGTGCATTAAGTAGAGTTCCCTGTGCTATACAGTAGGTTATCATTATTTATCTGTTTTATACATAGTACTGTATATATGTCAATCCCAATCTCCCAATTCCTCCCACCCCACCCCTTTCCCCCTTGGTATCCATACATTTGTAGAACATTATTTCTTAATCTAGGATTATGAAGTTATCTAGTAATCTTTCTGTATGATATATAAAATTTGAGGTATATGTGCTTTTTTGGGGGGAGGAGTTCATAGCCTTATACCGTATTCTTGAAGTAGTCTGTGATCTCTCTGTAAACTCCCCGTTTTTTTTGAGTTATTGATTCAGAGGTTTTTTTTTTTTTTTCAGTAAGGTTTGAGTAGTTAAAAACAGTATATAGAGAAGTAAATTGGTGATTTAAATTCATTATTTTATCATATATGCACATGTTACTATTTAAAATAACATTAAATTTCAATGACTATACCTTTAATTTCGTGACTTTTTTTGGTAGATTTTCATATCTGTTTGTTTTATCATTTATATTCTATCTCTTAGTCATCATTACCCACTTATTTTATGGTGTTTTTTAGATTGTACTATTCTCTTGAGTTCTTGGGGGTACTAATGTTCCTGTTTGTTTCGATTGCCTACTTTACACTATGGTGGACTATTTCCTCATGTGGTTTAAATTTTTAGATTGTGAGCTCACTTTTGACTTGGGTACATTTTTCTGGGTTGAGTTCTATTCTCTCTGAGTGCTTTGCTCTGTGGGGTTGGGACTAGATTTAATACTAATTTCTTGGTTGAGGATTCCTTTGCCACATGAGCAGTATAAATTCAGACTCCAAACTGTCACATGCTCTCCCATTACATTACCCCCCACTCCATCCTGGGCTGCTCACCTAAACCAAGAGTCAGAATTTTTGTTATTCCCTTATGTGGAGAAAGGGTCCTGGGTCTTGATCTTAATCAGGACTATTGATTCCATTCTTCTCCCCCTCTTAGGTCACCAGCAATACCCACATGTTTCCTGTGGATCTGTTAGCGACTGTGCCCAGGACCAATATTATGCTTTTTGCAGCATCTGCTCCTGTGTTTTGATTGGACTTCTTTCTTTATTTCTGGCTCTTGGGAATTTCCCCATGTCTCTCTCTCTCTGTTTTTTGAGTTTGAATGTATATTTAAAATTTCTCATGGGTGTGTCTTATTCAGCATTTCTGTGGGTTTGTTGCATGGTTTTATGTGTGTGGATCCCTGTTACCTTTGCCTATTAAGGTGCCAAAACCATAAACACATATGGACTATTTGGAAACTTCTTTCAGTAATCAATTATTTAAAAAATTGAAAAATACTCTGTCAAAGATACTATTTTATGGGCTTAAAAATGAATAACACAATGCTACACTTGTCCTCCTGTCATTGCTAAAAATCTCAGACACATACCACTTGTAGTTTTATTCTTTGTACAGGTGATTAGTATATAGTTGCAGTATATTTCATAATCTACTATATATTAATTTAAAAGTACACTGTATATTTTATTTGTAAAATATAGACATAAAACCTGATAAAATTGATAAAAGTTTAATGTGACTTCAGTAACTATTCTTTTGTCATGGCTCCCTCATATTTCTCTTCCTCCCTCCCTTCTGCATGGATTTTCTCCCTGCCTTAGTTTTGGTCCCTGATTCTCATGTTCCTCCACTGCAGATTAGTATCAGCATCCATAGTGGAAGGACATGCAGTAGAAAGGATAAGGGAGAGGACAGATGGAAGGATGGACGCCCACTGGAGAAACCTGAGAGGAAAGGGAGGAAGCAGAATCATGGGTGAAGGGAAGGTTAAAATCTCTTGCTCCAGTACTCACTGTTGTCTTCTAGGCCTCTTTATGCCTTCAGGCTCTGTCTTTGTTTTTATTCTTCATCTTCTCACTTTCCACTTTCTTTTTCTATTGGAACCACTAACTAGGTTCCTTTCTCAAGCCATGGCAGCTAATATTACCAGTGGTTTTAAACCAGCAGGCTGTTCCCATGAGGCCTCGACAGTAGCTGTTGGGAGGAGGCAGGCTGGAGGGGAGGACTGAAGGAGACTCCATGTTTAGATCTTGGGCTACATTCAGCAGGGAAAAGGGTATGCCTTGCAAGGTACACCTGGCATTTCATATTGAAACTTTGAATTCTTTTTACTTTAGAATCATTCATTCATTTACCCATTCATTTATCAGTGTACAGTGAACCAGGCAGTGTGTGAGTGGCTCAGATAGAAATATGCTTTCTTTCCAGGTTCAAAGAGATTTTTTTTAAACTTAGAATTATTTCATATTTGATTTCTGAAATTCCAGTATCTGTGTTAATTTCAAAACTTTTGGGAAGAAAGAGGCATGTTATATTGGAAAGGCTTTGGAGCCTGACAGATCAGAGCTTCAATCCTATTAGTGCCACTTATTAATAATCTTCAGAATTTATTTTACCTTTCTGAACCTATTTTCTTTTCTGTAAAATGGGAATAATACTACTTGTCATTCATCTCTGCTTCTCTTCATGCATGTGCTTTGTATCTTTCTGCAGAACTAGTTTTCTCCCCAGCTTTTAGCCTTGTGGTAGAACGCTTACCCCAATAACTACTGAGTTTTTATGTTAATTCTTATAACCACCTGCAGAGACTAAGTCTTTCTGAGTTCAGTTGTAAATTATTTGTTCCACAGCTTTGGTCAGTTTTCTACGCTGGATCACTTTACTCTGACCTGTGAAGTGTGGCCCCACAGTATATACTTAACTTTCCCCTGAGATTCTAGGGGAGATTTTCAGAGAAAGGAGAGCGAGGTGGCGTGGCACAGGCTTCAGAAAGTATGTGCCACAAGTGAAAGCACTGAACTGGACAGCACTAAAGAAAGTCAACGTATTGTTATCATTAGATGGTGTAGTGCTTTGTGAAAGGTCACTGAATATAGCATTTATTCAGTATAGACATAGCCATTGTTTAGCATTACAACAGACTGGATTGGGCCCTTATATTGCCTTGATTTTTGTCAAGGGCAGTAGTGTAGTGATTATTAATTCTTTGAATTATTGTAATGAATACAGAGTTTTGCAACTAGTCTTATATATCCAAAATTATTTAAATTACACTGAGTGCCTGAAATGGCCTTTTGGTAGATGGAATTCATGATTTTTTTCTTACATATCTTTGTATAAAGCATTTTTGGGGACTTCCCTGGTGGTGCAGTGGTTAAGAATCTGCCTGCCAATGCAGGGGACATGGGTTCGAGCCCTGGTCCGGGAAGATCCCACATGCCGCAGAGCAACTAAGCCCATGCACCACAACCACTGAGCCTGTGAGCCACAACTACTGAGCCTGCGTGCCACAACTACTGAAGCCCATGTGCCTAGAGCCTGTGCTCTGCAACAAAGAGAAGCCCCCCACTCGCTGCGACTAGAGAAAGCCTGGGCACATCAACAAAGACCCAACGCAGCCATAAATAAATAAATAAATAAAGCATTTTTGTTAGATAGTGCTAATGAACTTTTGGCAGTAAGTTGAGTGTATAATCAATTTTTTCAAATGCAATATAGAAATAAATGTTCCAGTAGTTGAAATTGTGAATCATCTCGTTCTATTTCATGATTTCATTTAATATCTGACCCTCAGCTCTAATAATGTGTTAGGGCATCTTTTCAACGTCTCAGACATTGTGAATGGAGTGCTCAGTAATAAATTGTATAGCTTTTAACTTTGTTTTGGTTCATTTTCTTTGTACTATTTGAGTATCGTAATATGACAAGATACCTATATACCCCTCTATAGATTTAATAGTTACTGTTGCTTATTTGGACCACAGATTATAATAATAGGTATAATATACCTTAAGTGTTAGCTGTGCAGCAACTTTTTTTTGGACTTCTGCTTTATCCTTGGGAGGAACTTGAAGTATGTATTAATAATACCTTTGTTTTGTGATCCTGAGATATAGTAGAAATCAAAGCTCCTTTTAAGTATTGGAGATTGATGTTATAATTTATTTGAATTATAGTTATTCTCCCATTTTCAGTTCTAATAAGGCCTTTATGTATCAACCCATTGCTGCATTGTCTCTATGGACCCCCACTTGGGCCCCAGTCTGGTCAAAGCCCCCTGCCTCCGTGGGGGTGCGGTGGGGGGAGATTCTTTTCCCGTGAGGATTTACACAGCCAACAACCAAACCAATGCTGAGACTGAAACAGCACAAGCTTTATTCAATGGCCAGAGAATGGAGAAGCAGGAACTTGGTTCGCAAATCAGTTTCTTTTAGGGGGAGCAGTCAAGGGAAGATTTTTAAACGTAGGGTTAATGAGGGGGAGGCACATGCATTGGTTTTATTGGAATAGGCAGGGTTCTTCTTGGAACTGGGATGCCACCTCCTTTTCTTCCTTCTATGGTCCAGTACTTCCTGTCATGGCTGTTGGTGGGTGTGTCATTTAGCATGCTAATGTATTACAGTGAACGTATAATGAGGCTCACGGTCTACTGGAGGTCAGGTCTCCCACCATCTTGGGTTTCACCAGTTCTAACCAGATCTGGTGGCCACTTGTTTTTCTCTTCTGGTGGTTTCCTGTAAGACAAAGATAACACTTCTCCCCAGCTTAGATTCTCTCAAGGAAGGGGGAGAGTTAGAGTCTGGGAGTAACAGCCATGGTAAGAAACCCATCTTGTCAAACTGTGTGTGTGTGTGTATGTGTGTGTGTATGTGTGTGTTAAGGTTTCTTCCTTAAAAGCTTTATTGAGATATAATTCACAGAGTAAACAATTCACTCATTTGAAGTATGCAATTCAGTGGTATTATCTTTCTGTTTTATCTTATTAATTTAAAAGAGTTGTGGTAAAGTACAGTTGACAATGTGGAGATTAAGGGCGCTGACCCCTGCACAGTGGAAAATCCACCTATAACTTTATAGTGGGCCATCTGCATCTGCGATTCTGCATCAGAGGTTCAGAACCAACTGCAGATAGTGTAGTACTGCAGTATGTATTTATTGAAAAAAATCCGCTTGTAAGTGGCCCCTTGCAGTTCAAACCCATGTTGTTCAAGGGCCAACTGTATGTAATACAAAATTGCCATTTTAACCGTACAATTTATTGGCATTAATTACATTCACAATGTTGTGCAGCCATCACCACTGTCTATTTCTAAAACTTTTTCATCACCCCAAAGAGAAATTCTATAACCATTATGCAATGACTCCCCATTTTCCACCCTCCCTCCAGCACCTGGTAACCTTTAATCTATTTTCTATCTCTATGAATTTGCCTGTTCTAGATATTTCATATAAGGTGAGTCAAACAAGAATTGCCTTTTTATGTCTGGCTTATTTCTTTTAGCATAATGTTTGCAAGATTCATCCATGTATCAGAATTTTATTTCTTTTTTAGGTTGAACTATTGTTGTATGTATATACCACATTTTGTTTATCCATTCATCTGTTGATGGACCTTTGGCTATTGTGAATAATGCTGTAATAAACATTGGTGTACAGGGATCTATTGGAATCCCTTTTTTCAGTTCCTTTGGATATATATCTAAAAATAGAACTGCTGGGTCGTAAGGTAAATCTATGTTTAGTTTTTTGAGGAACTGCCAAACTTTTCCAAAATAGCTTTTTACATTCATACATAAAAAGTATTTTACATTCCCACCAGTAATGTATGAGGGTTCCAGTTTCTCTAAATCCTTGTCAACACTTGTTATTTTCTGTTTTGTGAAATTTACTTATTAATTTATTATTATTATTGTTATTATTATTTATAGCTATCCTAGAGGGTGTGAAGTGATATCTCATTGTGGTTTTGGTTTGCATTTCCCTAATTATTGGTGTTTAGATGTTTAGTAACTTTTCATGTGCTTTTTGGCTATTTGTATATCTTTGGAGAAATATTTAAACAAACCTTTGCCCATTTTTTAATGGGGCTGTTTTTTAATTGTTGAGTTATAGGAGTTCTTTATATGTTCTAGTATTAATTCTTTTTCAAATATATGATTTGCAAATATTTTTCACCATTCTGTAGGTTTTTAAATTTCTCTCTTAATACTAACCTTTGATGTACAAAAGTTTTAAATTTTGATGAATCCAGTTTATTTATTTTTTTCTTTTATTGCCTGTGCTTTTTGTGTCATATCCAAGAAATTGTTGCCATATCCAATGCCATGAAGATTTTCCCCTATGTTTTCTTCTACAAGTATTTATAGTTTTAACTTTTAAGTTGAGATCTTTGATGCACTTTGAGTTAATTTTTGTATTTGGTATAAAATAAGGATCTATGTTCATTCTTATGTATATAGATATCTTGACTCCTTACCTGTACATACTTCGGCATCTGTTTTCTCAGAAATGAAAGCATTCTCTTAGATATCTCCACAGTACAATTATTAATTTAGCAAATTTAACCCTGATACAATATTATATAATACACATTTAATATTGAAATTTCACCAGTTATCCCAATAATATCCTTTATAGCAATGTTTATTTTTTATTTTTGGCTACGCGTTCCAATCCATTATTACACATTGCATTTAGTTTTTATTTTATTTTATTTATTTATTTTTTGGCCATGCTGTGTGGCTTGTGAGATCTTAGTTCTGCAACCAGGGGTCGAACCCGCACCCTTGGCAGTGAAAGGGCGGAGTCCTAACCACTGGATCGCCAGGGAATTCTGCACTTAGTTTTAATGTTTCTTTAGAATCTTTTAATCTGGAGCAGTTCTTTAGACATTTTTTTATCTTTCAGTGTCCTTGTTGTGTCTTGAAACTTGTCATACCACAGGCCTGTTATTTTATAGATTGTTCCTCAATTTAAGTTTGTCTGATTATTTCCTTGTGTTTAGAGTCAAGTTATCTGTGTTTGGCAGATGTGTAGTTGTAAGTGATATTAATTAATTAATTAATTTAACTTTTTTCCTCCTTATATTTTTGTTTTCTTCCTTCTACTTTGATTTTATTCTCTTGGTCTGACCTTAACATATTTGACATCTTAATTTTCAGCCTTCCTTCTTTCCCAGTATAAATATTGAGGGCTTCCCCCCCAGTTATATTCTAGAAGTTTTGATATGTAATATTTTTATTATTAAGTAGTTCTGAATATTTTCTAATTACCTTATTAATTTCTTCTTCAAAATTATTGTTGGATTTCAGAGCTTATGGGATTTCCTCTGGTCTTTCTGTTCTTGATTTCTAATTGCATTAATTGCATAGTACTCACAGAATTTTATTTTTGTGTTCCCAATGCTTTGAATTTTGTTGGAGGTAGTTTTATGTCTTGCATATTATAAAAATTTGTAGAGATTCAGTGTGTGTTTGAAAATTAATTCTTCAACTCTTAGGTGGAGTGTTACATGTATGCCACTCAATACACTAAAAAAATTGTTTGTTTTTTGGTCTGCTTGAGCTATGAGTTACTGAGAGAGACAGTAAAATCTCCCTTTAGGAAAGTGAGTTTGTTTCTTCTTCTATGTCTGTCAACTTGGCTTTACACATTTGGAGGTTATGTTGTTGGGTGTATACATGTTTAGACTTATTATGTCCTGGTTAATTTCAGCTGGGTTTTTTTTTTTTAATCATTATGTATGACTCCTTTTAATTTCTATTCCACTAATGCCTCCCCACCCAATACCTCTTTCATCTAATATCAATATGGCTATATTGATTTTTTGGGGGGTGAGAGCTGAGGGTTAATATTAGCCTGTATTTACTTTTTTTGAAATTTTATGTAAATTCAGGTAAGAATCTACTAAAACAGAAGAGAAAACTCCACAGAATTTTAGAAAGGATAAACAAATCTAAATAATGTATATTTGGAAAAATAGTTGTAAAATATGCAAACTTTCCAGCAATATTAGTAAAGAAAAATAATGAAAATAGACCTAAATATATAATGTTAGTAACTAAAAAGGGATCAAACCTATTCATATAGTAGAGTTTTATAAAGAAATGAATATTATGTCACCCTATTCAATAAATTTGAAAATTTCAATGCAATGTATAATTTCTTAGAAAAATATAATTAATACAGTTGTCACAGGTAGAAATAGAAAAATGAAAATGACAGTGTGAAAGAAGTGAAATATTAAAAATCCAACAAAATGACACGTGTAAGATGTTTCATTAGCAAGTTTTAGCAGACCTTATAGTCATAGTCTCCTTTATTGTCTTCTAAAACGTTTGTAGTTTTGTTTTTCACATTGAGATCTTTAAAAAACCTGGAATTATTTTATTTTAGAGAAAAGAAAAGGAGAGGAAGCTACTCAACATAGTTAATGAGGTTGGTTTATTATTGGTACCAAACCAAATGAAGATAGTACAGAAAAAATATAATTGTAAACCAGAATTGTTTATAAACACAAATGTAAGATTCCTAAGTAAAATCAAAGCAAAGCAATTTCATCTATATATTTAAAAATTACGTTATAACCAAGTAACGTTTATCTCAAGGTATACAAAGATGTATCAGCTTCTAAAATCTTTTTAAGTAAAATGTCATGTTAAGAGAATGAAAAAGAAAACCAAATCTTGTCCACAGAGGTTGTAACTAACAGTCCTACCAGTTATGTATGAGAATACCTGTTATTCATACTCCGGCAAACACTTGGTGGTTTCAGGTTTTTTATTTTTGGCATATTTGGTTGTTAAATAATAGAATATTACCAGTAAGTTTATTTGCATTTCTCTCATTTCTTGTAACGTGAGCATAATTTTCTGTGTATAAGTCTGTTTTAAACACACTGAAAATTTAAAATGGGAGAGTGACACTTATTGCATAATTTGTTTACTTGAGGACAGGGACTATTTTATTTATCTTTGTACTTCTAACATCTTATAAAATGCTTGGCATATAGTGGGTATTTAAAGATACTTTTTGAGTGAATTGAATAAATAATTAGTAATCTGTGAGCCTTCTGAAGAAATTTGTGACTTAACTCATTTTTGAATGTCTGAAAATAGAATAATTTTGCTATGTCAAAGAAATGGGATTTTTACTAGCAGGTTCCAGGAAGTAAAGAATGGACAGGATTATTCTTTTAGTTTATGTTAATACCACAGGCTCCCATAATGTGTGGATAGCTGATAAAATCCTTAATCCTAATTATGCATGATTTAACAGTATTCATTTGCTTGGTGCTTTCAGGGTGTATACTATTGCATGGAAAGATAATATCATTTATTTTTTGACATATTGTTATCCTTTGTACCTTACTAAAAGATTGTTTCAACAATCATTTGCTTACCTGAATTGTATTTCAGTTACTCTAATTTTAAAAAAGTTTCTTTTCCTGCTTTACGGTGGTGTTTTAGAGGATTGAAGTACCTAGATTTCTAACCTTTTAGATAAGTAGGATGTTACCCAGAGGAAGGTATACACAGAATTATTCTTTAAGAATAAACATAGTTGTCTGTGCTGAAATGCTGTTTGGATTTAGGGTCAGAATGAGACAAAGATGTAGAACATACCCTCTATTTGGATTAAGGTATTTGGAAATCTTGAGGGGGTCAGGGTAATAAAAAGTGAAGTAAAAGAAATAAAGAACTGTTAAGTGTAATGTTGTAGGCTGCTTTGTGATATTTTCCAGCTCTAGCTAACAACTAGACTAGCACTCTTCTCACACTGGCTGGCTCCACATCTTTATTTTTAATTTACACATTCTTTGTGTACTATTCTTAACCAAGTATTTCTGATATGCTTGTGTAGAAGCTGGGAAAGGGAGGGACACTAGTCTCAAGATGATTTCACTATTCCTTGCCATTCCCTTATAACCCACCTATACCTTTGTAAATAGTCTATTTGTAAATAAGCCTTCCTCAGATTGGGATAATTTATTTCCTGTTAGGACCCTGACTGATTCCCAGTTGCCACAGTCTCACCGTTTGTCCAGTCCAGTTTGTTCAAAACCAAGATGTCTTGGTCATTTTATCAAAATGTTCACTTCCTGGCTGCCATGGTTTTACATCTTCTCTCTCTTACAGTATGAGATCCTTTATACCTTTATTCAAATTTGATCTGTTTCTTTGATCATCTTTTCTGTTGTGTGAATTCCAAATAGAGATTCAATCTCTATTTCCTTTCCTTATAATCTAAAACACCAATGCAGAAATCTCTAATAGACTGGGTTTTGCAATGTGGAATACCCCTCTTTTCTTAAAGTATCAGTAGTTAGGGCTAAATACCTTTAGACCAAAGCAAGTGGTAAGGCCTGCTGTGTCTCTTTCCCTTTCTTTTTTTTTTTTTTTTTTTTTTTTTTTTTTTTTTTTTTTTTTTTTTTTTTTTTTTTTAGAAATTTCATGTAATGTCTGAAACATTTATATTAACATATTTCCATACATATTTCCATACTCTCTTTCCCTTTCTAATGCTCAAATGCATACCTCTGATCTTCCACACTCTCGTGCATGGTAGGAAGGAGAAGAGAGCTGTACCCATATACAGTGACCGTTTAATTGTATTAACTCCTTTTTGTGTGAGAATAAGGAGGGACATGAGGGGAGGAAAGGAGACAGGTCCAAATTTCTCTTAGAGGCAGCTGAACATGTAATTGGTTTTATAATTTTTTTAAAAATAATATGTTCCCTATAATTAATAGAATAATGTCTGAGTTCCTTGCATGGCATCCAAGGCCATTTACATTTTCCATTTTCTAGCCCTGATTTCTTTGTATTTCTTATAATTCTATAACAACAATGGATTATTTACCATTATCACCCAAGTTCACTTTCTTGCCTCTCTTCATTTGCTTATATTGCTCCCTCTGTTGGGAATATTTATAGTACATTGCAAACAGGCAAATTAGCAAAAGTCTACTTAGTCCTCAAGGTCCAGATCCAATGTTAGTTCCTCTGTGAAACATTAGTGTTCTTACAAGAGAATTAGGGTTCCATTTTCACTGATCCTGAAGCACTTTGTATTTATCTCTATTAGAAACTTTTATCACATTACTATGTTATATGTGTGTGTATACTGTATCTATTTCTGAAGACTGAGAAGTTCTTGAATGAAGGTACCATATTGTAATTATATTTGTTTTAAACTCCAGTAATTGCCACCATACTTTGTATAATGTCAACTCTTGCTAAAGGCATGTTAAAAATGATCAATAAATGAATGAGTGTGACAAATATTAATTTACTTGGTGGGGATTGCTGAATTTCTCTCTGGTGCCAAGAAATTTGCTTTTACTTCTTGGACCTTTGTGCTAAAATATGTGTCTAGCATTGAGTTAGAATACACGGAATGTATAAAATGAGAATAAATTGGTCTCATTTGTACATCACTAGTACTTTGCATTGTTTGGTGTTTAAAAATATGTTTCTCACCAAAAATATAATTCATATATAAGAAATAAACATCATATGAAAATTAAATCTATTTCTTCTCAATATAGTTTGATGAGACTATTAAATACTTTGGCTTAATCCTTAATCCTTATTTTCATTTTTATTGTTTAAGTAAGAAATATCATTATTTATATCTAATTTATATCACAGTTCATTAAGTAATTGATGTTGCCTTTTTGTTTCAGCTAAACCATTTACTTCTAAAGTGAAACAGATGCGATTACATAGAGAAGACTTTGAAATATTAAAGGTGATTGGTCGAGGGGCTTTTGGAGAGGTAAGAGATAAAGATTTTATAGAAGATCTGATAATTGTTTTGCAAGCTATTTTATACAGTCTGTGAGAGAATTTAACTGAAATATTATTTACTTGGTGTTGTAATTGATATCATTGATCAGAAATCATTAAACTTCTGAATGAAGTCTTTCTACATGGAATTTTTTTCCAAGATATTTCTATTTTTCATATGTCATTGAAGTTTGAGTATGTTTCTGTACACTCTTCTGTTCCATTGGTCTGTTTGTCTCTCACTGCCTTAAATTACTTTAGTTTAAAAAGTCTTGATATCTGGTAGTGTGTATACTCTAACTTCCTCCCTCTTCTCCTCTGTTCTTGGCCCTTTATATTTTCATATAATTTTAGAATAAGTGTTTCAGTTTTTACTTACTCTTAAAAATCCACATCCACACCCAGCACCCACACATCTGCTGGAATTTTGATTAGGATTGCACTGAAACTAGAGATTACTTTGTAGATAATTGACATCTTAACAATATTGAGTCAGCCAATCCATGAACATGGTATATTCCTCCATTTATTTAGGGCTTTATAAATTTAACCCACTAATTATTTGTAGTTTCCATTCAGTAGAGTGGATTTATACATCTTTCAGCAGATTTATTCCTAGGTATGTGATATTCTTTATGTTATTTTAATTAGAATTATTGGTTAAGTTTCATTTTCTAATTGTTTTTGCTAGTAGCTAGACACAATTGAATTCTGTTTATTGACCTCATACCCAGCAACCTCACTAATTTTACTTTTAAAATCATGAATTGTGTTGGATTTTAATAAAATGCTTTATCAGCATCTTTTGAGACACTCATGGCTTTTCTCCTTTACTCTGTTAATGTGTTGAGTTACACTGGTTTATTTCCAATGTGAAACTAACCTTGCATTTCTAAAATAAGCCAACTTTGTTGGGATGTATTATCCTTTTAATTTACCTTTGGACTCAGTTTGCTATTTGTGTGTGTTGTGTGTGTTTTGGATCTTTGAAAGAAATTGGCATGTAATTTTCCTACTTATCACATCCTGATCAGATTTTGGTATCTTGGTTATTCTGGCCTCATAAAAAGAGGAGGTATTTCCTTTTTTACTGTTCTTTAGAGGAGTTTGAGAAGATTGTTATTATTTCTTTCGTATATGCTTAGAAGATTTCACTGGTGAAGCCATTTGAGCCTGGAGGTTCCTAGAGAGAGAGTTTTAAATTATATATTTAATTTTTTAAATTGAAATTGAACTATTTGGATATTTTGTATAGATGTATCAGTTTTGCTAGGTTCATACATGTCATCTGATTTTTCATATTTATTACTATATTGGTCGTTTGCACTTCTCATTTTTTTCATTTGTTACGCTTAGCAGTTTATCAATTCTGTTATTTTTTCAATGAATTAACTTTTGCCTTTTGTATTTTTCTATGGTAGATTTGTTTTCTGTTTCATTAATTTCTGCTTTTATATTTTAATGTTCTTTTCTCCCTTTGGTTTCAACTTGCTATTCTTTTTCTAACTTTTTGAGTTAGATGCTTAGAGCATTGATTTCTAGATCTTTTCAAATGTGCTATACTTTTTCCTCTAAGCAGCTTTAGCTATAGCAAAATTTTGATATGTCATATTTTCATTATAGATTTCCTCAAAATACAATGTGATTTCCGATGTGATTTTAAATTTCTGTCATGGTTGTTCTTGATCTATGATTTTAGAAGTTTATCGCTCCATCTCTAATTATTTGGAAGGTTTTTAGTTATATTTCTGTTTTTGAGTTAGAATGTAATTCCAGAGCAGTCAGAGAATATACACTGTGTGATTTCAAGTCTTTGAAATTTGCTGTGCAGTGTTCTGTAAATATCATTTAGGTAAAAGACATTAATCTTATTTAAATCTTCCATATCCTTAACTGTTTTCTCTGCGTGGTATTTCATTTCCTGAGAGAGGATTTGCTTATTTCTTTCTTATTTTATTTTTTTCAGTTTTCACTGATAACAAATATCAAGTTATTATATCTCCCTAGTGATTAACTCTTTTATCATGATGTAATGATCCTTATTATCTCTAAGTAATGCTTTTTGAGTTAAACTTTACTTAATCTGATGTTAGTAGAATGATTCTAGCTCTTTTTATTAGTCTTCTGCATTAAATATCTTGCTCCACCCTTTTAGTTTCAGCTATTACTTTATATGTTTAGTGTTAAATAGAATATAGTTTTTATTTTTTGATCTAGTCTGATAATGTCTTATCTTTAATTGGAGTGTAGTCAGTTGACATTTAATGTAATTATATTACATATTACTATTTGTTTTCTGTTCGTCTTTCCATTCTGTATTATGTTTCTCTCAATTCTTGGATTAACTGAGTATTTTAAATTATTCTTTCCCCCTTCTATTCATTTCTGAGTTGTACCTTCTTTTATTGGTTTCCCTAGAGATTGCCACTTGTATTCTTGGTAAATTTGTATTTTGCCAGTTCCCATTTACCCAAATTTACCTTTCATTGTCATTAGCTCTACATATATTTGAAACCCCAAAAGATACGATTATAGTGTCCCTATTCATTTTAGATTTACCCATGTATTTACATTTTTTCTTACTCTTCACATTCACATACTTATTTATATTCATATACTTGTCTTTGATATAATTTTCCTTTTGACTTAAAAATTCCCTTTAGTATTTTGCCAAGTCTGCTGAGATAAATTATCTGCGTTTTTTGTCTGAAAATACATTTATTTTGAGGTCTTAACAAAATTGTCTTATATACACACATAGCTTAATGGATTTGTACATTTGCATGAACTTCTGTAACTATTATGCAGATCAAGATAGGCTCCCATTGCCCCCTCTATGTGGATAACCACCTTCTCATTAACCATCTATTCTGACTTCTATAATTATAGATTTATTGTGCCTGTTTTTGAATGCTATATTAGTGGAATTATATAATATATATTCTTTTGTTTCTACCTTCTTTTGCTCAGTATTCTGCTTGTGTGATTCATTTTTGTTTTTCATTGGTTCACAGTGTTGCTCTATATGAATATACCACAAGTATTTTATCCATACTAGTGTTGGTAGGTATTCAAGTTTGTAGTTTTTGGCCACTGTTAATAATGTTGTTATGAACATTCATGTACATGTCTTTTGGGAGATAGAAGCACTCATCTGTGTTTGATATAACCCTAGTGGAATTTCTGGGTTGCATGTTAAGCTTATTTAGTTTTAGTTGGTAGTGCCAAATAATATCCCAATTGGTTGTCAATTTGTACTCTGACCAACAGTGTATTAAGGTCCCAGTTGCTTCACAACCACACCAATACTTGGGTCATTTTTTAAACTTTGGACATTTTTTGGTGGATGAGTAGTGGTATGGGATTGTGATTTCATTTTGCATTTCCTAATAACTCTTAAAGTTGAGCCCATTTTCATATTACTTCATATAACTTGGATATCCTTTTTCATAAGTGCGCATTTTGGGATTGGGGGAGTGGGAGCAGGTGGGTAGGTTGTCTGACTTACTGGTATATTCTGGATACAAGTCCTTTGTTGGAAGTGTGTGTGTGTGTGTGTGTGTGTGTGTGTGTGTGTATTAAACAAAATGTCTTCCTGTCTGTGGCTTGGCTTTTCCCTCTCTGTATAGATCTTTTATTGAAGAGAAGATCTTAGTTTTGGTGAAATACATTTAATTAAGCTTTTCTTTATGATTAGTGCTTTTTTGTGTTCGTTAAAAAAGTTATTTTCTACCCTGAAGGTCATGAAGATATTTTCCTCTGAAAAATCTTTCATTTAGGTCTATGATCCGTCTGGTATTATTTTGTGTTTTGTGAGGTATAGATCAAGGTTCATTTTATTCTTTGTGGGTTTCTCAGCATTTATTTAAAGACTACTTTTTCTACATTTGATTGCAAAGGAACTTCCACTGTGAATCAGGTGACCCTATATGTGTTACTTTTATTAATTTTTAATAGTTTTTAATGTAGAATTCTTGTTCATGTTTCATTAAATTTATTTATCAGTCTTTGATGTTTGTGGATGAGCCTGTAAATGATATTTTTAGATTTCATTTTGTAACTATGTTGCTAGACTAGAAATACAATTAATTTTTGTGTATTGATCTTGTATTTAAGCATCTTGATATATTAACTTATTAATTCTAGTTTATAAATTAAAAAAATTTTCATGTACACAATCATACCATTTCCAAATAATGACAGCTTTTTTTCTTTCTTTTGTTATACTTGTTATTTCTTTTTCCTATATTATTACAACAGAGAATTTCTTCCTTAAAATATTAAATTCAGTTGTTGAAAATCAATTTTTTTCTGGTTTGTGATTTCAGGGGTAAGTATGAAGTTTGCAACAGCTTTTAAAAAAAAATTGTTACTCTTTTTTTAGGTTAAGGAAGTTACTCTTTTTTAGGTAAAGGAAGTTTTCCTTTTAGTCCTAGTCTGTTGAGAGCTTTTATCATGCATTAGAGTTTACTTTTATCAAAAGCTTTTTTATATCTATTTTGATGATATGATTTGATCTCTGTATTTAGTTAATGTGGAAATAATATTGATTAATTTTTACATATATAAATATTGGATTACTATATAAATCCAGTTGTTCCTTATGTATTCTTTTAGTATATTGTTGGTTTTGATTTGCTAATATTTTGTTTACCATTTTTTTTTGTTATGTGCATGAAAAAGATTGACCTTTATTTTACCTATCTTTTAATTTCCTTATATTTTTAAAATGTTATGCTTAGCTCATAAGACAATTTGGGAAGTATTCACGCTTTCTCAATTTTCTGAGTTTGAGAATATTATTTCCTTATATGTTTGGAAAAATTCTCTATTTTGTTATTTGTTTACATCTTTTGAGGTAAATTGTATATATGTTGAAATACACCAATTGTAATGTACAGTTCCATGAGTTTTGACAAATGGATTCACCCTTATCAAGATACAGAACATTTCCATCACCCTAAGAAGTTCCCTTTCCTGTTACTTCCCCATAACTTCCATCAAGTGGCAACCACTGTTCTAAATTTTAACTATGGATTAGTTTTGGCCGTTTGAAAATTTCATATAAATGGAAATCATACCATATGTACTCTTTTGTGTCTGGCTTCCTTTGCTCAGAATAATGTCTGTGAGATCCATTCTTGTGATCAAATGTAGTAATACTTTTTATTGCTGATTAGTAAGCTATATACCACTATCCTTCTATTGATGAACATTTGGATTGTTTCTCATTTTTGGCTGTTAGGATTAAAACTGATGTGAATATTCTTGTACAAGTTTTTATGGAAATATGTTTTCATTTTCCTTGGATAAATACCTAGGAGTGGAACTGCTATGTTAAGTGGTAGGTGCATATTTAAGTTTAAAAGAAACTGGCACATTTTTTCCAGTGGGGTTGTACCATTTTATATTCCCACCAGTTCCATGTTCTCACCAATATTTTTTTGTTAGTCTTTTAAATTTCAGTCATTCTAATGGGTGTGTAATAGTATCTCATGGTCTTAAATTGCATTGTTATGTGGATTTGTGGTATATATCAACATAATGATGGGTTTTTGTATGCTTATTCACCATTCTTATATCTTCCTTTGTGAAGTATACGTTCAGATATTTTGCTCATTAAAAAAAATGAGGTATTTGTGTCATCATTGAGTTGTAAGAATTCTTTATATTTTATATTTATAAATGTCTTTTGTCAGATGTATGTTTTGTCAATATTTTCTCAAAGGCTGCATAGCTTGCCTGTTAATTTTCTTAAAAATGTCTTCTGATGAGCAGAAGTTTTAAATTTTGATGGTTTAATTTTATCAATTTTTTCTCTTATGGTTATTATTTTCCGTGTTCTTTGTAAGAAATTCTTATTTATATCTAGGTCACAGATATTTACCTATGATTTTTTCCTAAAACCTTTATAGTTTTAGCTCTTATGTTTAGATTGGTGATTCATTTCAAATTAATTCATGTATGACGTGAGATAGGGATCGAGGTTCATTTTTTTCCATATGGATATCCAGTTGTTTCAGCACAATTTGTTGAAAAGGCTGTTTCTCCTCTATTGAATTACTTCAGTACCTTTGTCAAAAAAATCAGTTGACCATATAAATGTTGATCTACTTCTGCTCTTTCTATTCTATTTCACTGATATCTGTGTCTGTTCTCATCTCAGTACCACACAATCTTGATTCTGTAGCTTTATACTGTAGAGTTGAGAGTGTGTAATGAAGTCTGAGTGTAAGTCCTTCTTTGTTCTTTTGCAAAATTGTCTTAACTATTTGGAGACTTTTGCATTATTATATAAATTTTAGAATCACTGTGTCAGTTTCCATAAAAGCCTAGTGGTATTGAAATTGAGTTTGCATTCAGTTTATAGATCAATTTTGTGAGGACTGACATCTTAACAATCTTGAGTCTACTAGTTAGTCCATGAACAAGACATTTTTCTTTGTCTTTTAAGATCTATTTTAATTTTTCTCAAAAATTTTTTGTAATTTTAGTGTACAGGTCTTGTTCATAATTTGTTAAATTTATTGCTAAATTTTTAATGTTTCTTGATGCTATGGTAAATGATATTTAAAATTTTATATTTCAAATAGTATGCTGTTAGTATGTAGATACACCACTCTTTTTTTTTTAACATCTTTATTGGAGTATAACTGCTTTACAGTGGTTTGTTAGTTTCTGCTGTATAACAGAGTAAATCAGCTATACGTGTACATATATCCCCATATCCCCTCCCTCTTGCATCTCCCTCCCACCATCCCTATCCCACCCCTCTAGGTGGTCACAAAGCACTGAGCTGATCTCCCTGTGCTATGTACACCATTCATTTTTGAATCTGACTTTATTTTCTAAATTCATTTATTATTTTTTAAATAGTTTTTTGTTGTTTTGGTTGCTACTTTCTTAGTTGTTCTGTGTAAACAATCATATTGTCTGAGAATAAGACAATCATATTGTCCTTTTCACTTTCCAGACTTTATACGTTCTATTTCTTTATGTTGACTTATTATACTAATTTGGACCTCTAATACATTGTTGAATAGGTGTCATGAGGGTATATATCCTTACTTTATTCCTGAATTCAGGGAGAAAGGATTTAGTGTTTGACTAGTAAGTATGATGTTAATTGTAGGTGTTTTTGAGGGAACCCTTTATCTGATTGAAGAAGTTGTCTTCTTTTTTTTTTTTTAATTTTAAAAATCTACTCAAAATTTAATTCAAAGAAAAAATCAAAACCACAGTTTATACCAGGAATTTCAGAAAAGAGCAATACCTATTATGCTTCATACAAAAACATGCTACCAAAACTGCATATTTCATTGATTCATTACATTACAAAAAGAATGAAAATAAATTATTGAAGGCAGTTAATTCAAAATGAAAAAAGAAACCACAACATGGTTTGCTGAGAATTTAATAATCATATGGATTTGCTCTTTTATTCTGTAAATTTGGTGGACTACTTTGATTGACTTTTTAAATAGGCTTTGTGTTTTAGAGCAGTTTTATGTCCACAGCAAAACTGAGTGCAAAGTACACAGAGTTCTGTGTATCCATTGACCTTGCACATGTGCAGCCTCTCCCACTATCAACCTACCACACAAGGGTGATATATTTGTTACAACTGATGGATCTACATTGACACATCATCAGCTAAAGTCTGTAGTTTACATTAGGGTTCACTGTTGGTGTTGTATTACATATTGTGTGGGTTTGGACAAATGTACAGTTACCCCTATCCACCATTTTAGTATTATACATAATAGTTTCACTGCCTTAAAAATCCTCTGTGCTTTGCCAATCGATCCCTTCTTTCCCCTCACCTCTGGCCACCACTGATCTTTTTCCTGTCTCCATAGTTTTGCCTTTTCCTGAATGTCATAGAGTTGAAATCATACAGTAATGTACCCTTTTCAGATTGGCTTATTCCACGTGATAATGGGCATTTTGTTTCCTTCATGTCTTTTTATTGCTTTTACCACTGAATAATATTTCATTGTTTGAATGTACCACTGCTTATTTACCCATTCACCTACTGAAGGACATCTTTGTTTTCTTCCAAGTTTTGGCAATTATGAATAAAGCTGCTGTAAACATTCATGTGCAGGTTGATGTGATGTGTGGACATCAGTTTTCAATTCATTTGCATAAATACCAAGGAGCAGAATTGCTGGATCGTATGGTAAGAGCATGATTTAACTTTTGTAAGAAACCAACAAACTCTCTTCCAAAGTGGCTGTACCATTTTGCATTCCCACCGGCAGTGAATGAGAGTTCCTGTTGCTCCACATCCTCACCAGCATGTAGGAGTTGTCAGTATTTTGAATTTTGGCCATTCTATTAGGCGTGTAGTGATATCTCATGGTTGTTTTAACTTGCAGTTCCCTAGATGATGTTGAGCATCTTTTCATATGCTTATTTGCCATCTGTATATCCTCTTTGGTAAGGTGTATATTAGATCTTTAACTCATGTTTTAATGGAATGGTTTGTTTCCTTATTGTTGAATTTTAAGAGTTTTTTTTTCGTATATTTTAGATAACAGTCCTTTGTCAGATATGTCTTTATCAGATATGTCAATTATTTCTTTCATGAATTATGCCTTTGGTGTTATATAGATTGATTTTCAAATATTAAACTAATCCCTGGGATAAACTCCATTTGGTCATGACTTACTATCCTTTTGAGATATGGCTCTATTCAGTTCCTTAATATTTTAACTGTTTTCATATCTATATTCATAGGGAATGTTGACCTATAATTTTCTTTTTTTTATCATGTCTGTGTCAAATATTGACATCAGGGTTGTGCTGGACTTATAAAATGAATTGGGGAGTGTTTACTCTTTTTCAGAAAAAAACTTGTGTATATTTATTTTTATTTATTTATTTATTTCCTTAAATGCTTGAAAAATTTAGCAGTGATGCCATCTGGACTTGGGTTTTTCTTTGTGGGGCATTTAATCCTACTAATTTAACTTCTTGGTGGTTATAGAGCTATTAAGATTTTCTATTTCATCTTTTGTCAGCTTCAGTAAGTTTTGTGTTTCATGGAATTTGTGTATTTCATTTAAGTTTTCAAATGTATAAAGTTGTTCATAATATCTCTGTTATTTTTTTGATGTCTGTGGAATACAAGGTGATATTCTCTTTCATTGTGGATATTTATAATTTATGTTTTATTTCTCTTGATCAGTCACGTAGAGGTTTTTCAGTGTTGTTAATTATTGAACAAAGCTACTTTGGCTTTGTGAATTGTCTATATTTTTGTCTTCTTTTTACTTAAAATTTTTTTTTAAAAGTTAAGTAGTTTTTAAATCTTTGTTATTTCCTTCCTTCTATCAATACTTCCTCGGATTTAATTTATTCATGTTCTTCTAGCTTCTCAAGGTAGAAACTTAGATCTTTGAGACAACTGGGTAGCCAATTGGAAAAGTCCATTTGTGGATCCAATTAAAATTCATACCATATATTAGGAGAAAGTACAAATGTATCAAATGTTCAAGTATAAAAAATAAAATAGGGACTTCCCTGGTGGTCCAGTGAATAAGACTGCATGCTCCGAATGCAGGGGGCCTGGGTTCGATCCCTGGTCGGGGAACTAGATCCTGCATGCTGCAACTAAGATCCTGTGTGCCGCATCTAAGACCCAGTGCAGCCAAAATTAAAAAAAAAAAAAAAATAAAATAAATAAATAAATAAATGCAACACAAGTACCCATCAATGGATTGACTAAGTTATGGTCTATGTAATGCTGTGTAGCTGCAATAAAGAAAAAGTTCACTGTACTTCTGTGGAGAAATCTCCAGGATACATTGTAAAGTGAAAAAATCAGATGCAGGGGAATATATTGGGTTGGCCAAAAAGTTTGTTGGGGTTTTTCTGTAACATCCCCAATGAACTTTTTGGCCAACCTGATATATAGTACGCTATCTTTTGTTAAAAAGAGGTAGAAATATTATGATTCTTACTTGTATTTTCATAAAGTAACATTTTAAAGGGACAAGAGGGAATGGGGTACATGTAGAGTGTGAGTGACACTTCTAAGTGGAAACCTTTTTATTTTGTTTTGACTTCTGAAACATGTAAGTGTATCATCTATTTTAAAAATCATTAAAAAATTCTTCCAGGTTGGGATGTATTAATTTGCATGTTCTGTGAATCATTTAAGGAAGAAGCAATTCTAAGTTTAAACTTCCTCAGATAATAGAAAAAGAGGGACCACTGCCCAACTCATTTTATGAGGCTAGAATAATCTTGTTTCTAAAATCTAACTGTATGTTGAGTGAAGGAGGCAACATAAGGAAAAAATGCATATGATTTGATTTTATCACAAAAGTCAGGGTAATGGTTATCTCTAGTGGGAAGGTGGAAGTTGTGGTCAGGTGTGGCACATGGGGGGTTTTAGCGTTGCTCCAGTGTTCTATTTCTTGATCTCAGTTTTAGTTGTATTTTGTTCAGTTTATAATTGTGTTTAACTCTACCTTTGTTTTATTTTCTTTACCTATGTTCTAATCAATTACAAGTGTTATAAATTAATGAAAGCTGCTATAGTAATCGTGGAATACATGTTCATCTAACAAATTAGCTTTAAAATATATAAAGTAACAACTGATAGAATGTGCATAGGGGAATACAAGAACTTTCAACAGTTGAAGATAGAGCTTT
Organism: Balaenoptera ricei; assembly: GCF_028023285.1. NCBI lineage: Eukaryota > Metazoa > Chordata > Mammalia > Artiodactyla > Balaenopteridae > Balaenoptera > Balaenoptera ricei. Next base: position 168,370,027 of record NC_082639.1, read on the forward strand.
TAACCCTCCTCAGAAATTGGCAAGTTAAGCAGATGAAAAAAATCGAGACTTAGAAGTGTTTATTTTTTGAAGGTGGAACTTTTTAATGGCATAATTATTCCATTCTGTGTTAAAACATTTGGTAGAGCAGTGATTTTAAAAATTGATAAAAACTGGTTTCTCCCAAACTAGTTTCACCAAGGAAATTAGAGGTCAGTTAAATCTGTACCTAGTGGGGACCACCTAGTTTTGTTTTAAGCTATTTCTATTGGGATTTATACCCTGCAACTAGCACAGCAGTTCTGGCCAGTGTTAGAATTGTTCATACTATGATCAGCCCAGGTTCACTGCAAATAAAGCTTCTGGTAAAAAAAAAAAAAAAAAAAAAAAATCATGCTACAGAAAAGAACAGAGAGGGTATGCAACACTGGAAATTCAACAGATTTAGGGACCACAGGAAAAAGTGGCTTTCTTCATTTAAAGGGCTGTCTACCATTTCTCCTCTTAACTTTTTCCAAACCTAAAAAATAACTACTTGGGAAGATGTGGTGAATATATGTGGGAATTTAAATCCTTGTTAGGAATTCAGTTTTTCCTTTAAACCCTTCACGTTCTCACTCAGTTTTGCTCCCTGGAGATGTTGGTTGGGGAAGGTTTGGAGGTTGGTTGTAGCAGGCTTTGGAGCAGCAGACACTATGTAGAACTAGTCTCTGTGAAAGTTCTTATTAGGAAATTTAAAGGGTGCTCTGCCTTGTCAGCAGTAAGGATCAGTCCACTGATGAGGCTGAGATGTAGCCAGGGTTTGGAGTTATTTTCTGTGTAAGAGAGCTCTTTTTAACCCAGAAAGGATCAATTCAAATCGTATACACAGGTTTGGCCTAGTCTAGTCTTGTCATAGCCACCGTCTAAACTCTTCAGTCCTATCTGAACTGAAAAAAATAAAAGGAATTTCCACCCTCATATCCAACTTAACCCAACCTACCATATTAAAAGCAAAAACAAAAACAGTTTGTGCAGGGCTGGCTGGATAAGCCGCAGTAGGCTTAACTTTTTTTCTGGTATTGATCAGTACATGAGATTCTGTCCACTATCTCTGATTTGATTCCACCGTAGTCCTTTTCTTAGAGAATTTGAAGAAGAAATTGTCACTCTGCTCAGTTTTCTAGAGTTGACAGCCAGCCATTAGGGGGTGGCATTCTCTACTCTCCAGTCCAGGATGCAGATGGTGTGGCCTCCCTTCATTTCATTTGTGACACGCAGGAAGTTGGCATACACAGGGAAGGTTCCCTCTCCTGGGCCATTCTTGTAAACATCAGCTGTGATCTTCAGGGACATTGTAGAAACTGCAGCTGTAGTGCTTGTTATCTTTGTAGGAAGGAGTATAGCCAGGCTCACAGTCTTGCTGCACTTGGGAGTGTCTCTTCACCTCCATCACCTGGTAGCTGAGAGCCATTGAAATGGTGCTCACATTGTGGGATGGAATAGGGCCTACAGCCTACATGGGTGTCATAGAGGCCACCAGAGACCTTTCTTGGTCCAGAAATTCCAGGCTTTACAGGGAAAGCCCCCATACAGCCATCCCCATACTTCGCAGTAGATGAGCAGGTTTTCAGCAGGCATCTCTGTGGGGGCATTCCTATTGGTGTCAATACAGATCTGATCAGAAATGGTTTTTATGGCCCCAAATGCCCAGGAAGAAACACAGGACTGTTGGTAATGTCTTTTTTAATGTTTAGACAGTTTAGCCACTATTCCTCGGTAGCAAAATGTTTTTGGCGTATCTATTTTCTTAGCAAACTGTACTCTCTGAGGCAGCTTGGATCTATCCAGGAAATGCTTAAAAAGCCCATTCAGTGCATATCCCCATTATGGAGGCTGAACAGTTCATCTGCAGGGGTTCAAAATAAGGTCTGCTTGGGATACTGGGCAGCACCATCAGGCAGAAAAGGATGGCTAGGGCCCACCACACTTTGGCATCTGGATCCTGGATTTAATGAAGTTGTGGAGACCCTAAGCCTGCAGTTGCCACGTCTAATCTCAGTATCTGGTGTCTGGAACCCGAGTCCACCATGTTGCCACTTGGACAAGATATAAAATATTTTAATGACATGATTGTCATGCTGAACCTAATAGCTATATATAGAATTCTCCATCTAGCAGAGAATTACACATTTTTTTCTAGCACATACAGATCCTTCTTAAAATTTACATGTTCTAGGCCACAAAAGGTGCTTCAGTAGCTTCCAAAAAATCATCATTATGCAGACCATAATCTCTGGCCTTAATAAAATACAATAAATATCAGTCAGATAGCTAAAAATGACCCAAATGTTTGCACACTTACAAGCATAGATCATAAGAGAAATTATAAAATTATTGGATATTAATGGAAATGCTGCACTTCAAAGTTTGTGAGATACTTAAAGTGAGATTTATAACTTATAATATATTTACCAGGAAGTAAGAAACTTTGGTAATTGCTATGGGCTGAAATGTGTTTCCTTCCCCACCCCTTAAAAAAAAATGGATATACTGAAGTCCTATCCTCCAGTACTTCAAACTGTGACCGTAATTTGGAAATAGTGTCTTTACAGAGTTAAGTTAAAATGAGGTCAGTAGGGTAGGCCCTAGTCTAATATAATTGGTGTCTTTATAAGAAGGGGAAATTTGGACATAGGCATGGACAGAGGGAAGGTGACATAGAGACATAGGGGAGAAGTTGTCCATCTCCAGCCAGAGAGAGAGGCCTGGAACAGATCATTCCTTCACGACTCTCAGAAGGAACCAATCCTGCTGATACCTTGATGTTGGACTTCTAGTCTACTGAACTGTGAGAACAAATAAATTTCTGTTGTTTGAGCCACCCAGTCGGTGATACTTCAGTACAGCAGCCCTAGCAAACTAATACAGTAACTAATGAGACAAATATTAATTCAGAAGTTGGAAAAAGAACTATAGAGTAAACAAAAAGGAAAGAAATAATAAGGCCAGAAATCTGTTAGAGAGTATATATTATCAAAACCCAAAATTAGTTCTTTAAAAAAGTTAATATATTTAAAAATTGTTGGGTACATGATTTGTGCAATTTCAGAAAAAGCATAAATTTAATATACATCTATTAAGAAATAATAAAAGATAATGTCTTTAATTTGATGAAGGATATGTGCCAAAAACCTAAAGCAGACATTAATGGAAAAACTTTACATGCATTCCATTTAAGATCAGGAATAAGACAAAGATGGTTAACAGTGTTTTTTATGTTACTGGAGTTCCTGGCCAGTGCATTAAGAAAATAAATAGAAATGAATTAATGGGATTGGAAGAGAAGAGATAAATCTGTAAGTGTTTATAGATCACCTATATAAAAATCTGTAGGGGAAATAGACAAACTATGTGTATTAATAAGATAATTTAGTATTTCTTAAATAAAAGATTGTTTTCTAAAAATCAGAATTCCTTTGTACTCAAAATAATTAGCTAGAAGAGATGATATAAGATACCATTCAGAATAATAAAAGAAAAATCAAGTTTCTAGAATTTAATCTGACAAGTAATACACAAGATCTACATGGAGAAAATTCTAAAACTCTTATTAAAATGTATGATAAAAAGACCTGAAAAACAAATATACCATGTTCAGATATGGACCAAAATATTTCTGAAGATGTCAATTCTCCTTAAATTAATCTGTAAGTTTTGTGGAATGCCAGTCAAAATTCAGCGGAATATTTTGAGAAATTTGACATACTAAATAATTTGCATAGAACTTCTGATTCTAACACACTTGTTTATATCATACCAAATCTTCTGCTGAAAACAACTAGAAAACCTTGATTAAAATATAAACTCATCTATTTGAAGGCATAAGAGCTATGAAATCATTAAGGACTCAAGGGGCTAAGAGTCACAGAAATAGGTTTTTTGAGAGGTGAACCCCCAACATTCAGCTTTACCTTTCTCTTAGAGGCAGTTGTCTAGAGGCAGAGAAGTTAAAGACAACTTTCAGAAATCTCACAGGTAAGGGAAACAAAAATTGGAGTTCAGTTCTCAATAAAGAGGAGGGCTCTGTTAAATATCTCAGGTAGTTAATTGGAACCCCTGAAAGGCTACACCATTTGGTGTAAGGACAAATGGAAACAGGCCAGCCCTCACAAAACTCAACTCAGTTCTAATCAAATCAGTCCCAGATTGGATTAAGGTAATCAGTGTAGTAGAAATGAAACCTACAGTGATTTAAATTAAAACTTGATAGTTTTCACAGCAAACTGAAGAGAAGATTGGTGAACTGGAAAACAGGTCAGTAGGAAATACCTAGGCTGAAGCATGGAGAGGAAAAAAAATGGAAGGAAAGTTTAAAAATAAGTTAGGATTCATATTAGGCATAGTAAAAAAAATTAACATGTATGTATTTATATTTCCAGAAGGAGATAAAAGAGAGAAAATGGGACAAAAACAACGTTTGAAGAGAATGATGGCCGAGAATTTTTCAGAGCTAACTAAAAACATAAATCCATACATAGATTCAAGAATTCTGTTGACTCCATGACAGGATAAATACATCTAGGCACATAATACATCCAGCCATGTAATTGTAAAACTTCTGAAAACCATAGATAAAGATACAATTTTAATAGTAGTTAGAGGAAAGGGACTTGTAACTTCCAATAAACAATGAGAAGACAATTCACCTTTTAACAGAAATGATGGAAGTTGAAGATAATAGAAAATGGCATCTTAAAAGTGCTGAAAGAAGGAAACTTGTCATCTATGATTCTATACCCAGCAAATATTTTTTAAAAATGAAGGCAAAAGAATGAAGTTGGATTTTACCTCACACCATATAAAAAATTAACTCAAAACAGATCATAGACTTAAATGTAAGAGCTAAACCTGTGATACTCCTAGAAGGAAACATAGATGTAAACTTTTTTGACCTTGGTTTGGGCAGTAGTTTCTTAAATATATCACAATCACCAAATTACAAGCACCAAAGAAAAAAGAGACAAATTAGGTTTCATCAAAATTAAAAACTTCTGTTCTTCCAAATAACACTGTCAAGAAATTGAGGAGACATTTCACAGAATGGGAGAAAATATTTGCAAGTTGTATATCTGATAAGGGTCTATTGTCCTGAAATATATAAAGAATATTTATAACTCAACAATAAGAACACAAATTGACAACTAAAAAATTGACAACTGATTTCAATAGAAATTTCTCCAAAGAAGATATATAAATAACCAATAAGCACATGAAAAGGTGCTCAACATCATTAGTCATTAGGGAAATACAAGTCAAAACGACAATGAGATACCACTTCTCACCCACTAAGATGAATATAATTAAAAGACAGTAATAAGTGTTTGCAAGAATGTAGAAAGATTGGAACTCTCGTGCATTGCTGGTGGGAATGTAAAATGGTACAACTGCTTTGACAAACACCATTTAGTTCAGCAATTCTATTCCTAGATACATGCCCAAGAGAATTGAAAACACATGTAAATGCAAAACCTTGTACATGAACTTTCATAGTAGCCTTAGTCATATTAGCGAAGGAAACAGTCCAAATGCCCATCAGGTGATGAATGGATAAACAATTGTGGTATGTCCTTATAATGAGATATTATTCAGCCACACAGGGAATCAAGTACCGATATATGCTACAACATGGATGAACCTTGAAAGCATGTTAAGTGAAATTAATCAGACATAAAAGGACATGTATGACTCAATTTATATGAAATACCCAGAATAGGCAAATCCAAAAAGACAAAGTAGATTAGTGGTTGTCAGGAGGTGGTGGGAGGGGGGAGTGAGGCATGCTTACTTCTGGGTGTGGGGGTTCTTTTTGGGGTGATAGATGTATTCTGGCATTAGATAGAGGTGATGACTGTACAACTTGGTGAACATATTGAAAACCAGTGATTTATACACTTTAAAGGGTGAATTTTTATGGTATTTGAGTTATGTCTCAATAAAATTCTTTTAAATGAAGGTAAAATGAAGACAAAGAAAAATTGAGAATCTGTTTTTAGACAAAGAAAAAACTGAGAATCTGTCATCAGGAGACTTAAACTAAAGAAAATCCTAAAGGAAATCTTAACAGGCAGAAAGAAAATACTCCCAGATGAAGCACAGAAATGTAGGAAGGAACACAGAGCTTTGGAAAGGATAAATGTCTTTTGATGACTATATAAAACAATAACAGTATTGTCTTGTAGGATATGTTAAGTATGTAGGCTTAGATTACATAACAACAATAGTACAATGAGTCGGAAATTGGGAAATTAATGTGTTCCAAATCTATTCATTGTCTGGAGGTGGTAAGAATACTAATTTAATACATTGATATTATAAGATGTAATCTTTAGGACAGCCATTTAAAGAAAAGTAGTATAGTGTATAATTAATAAGCTATAGAGGTAGAAAAATCAAGTGATGGAAAATAAAAAAGAATATTGAGCAGATAGGATAAATAAGAAAAGTTAATACACCTAAACATTTAAGCAATTATACAAAATATAAATGGAGTAAATAATCCAAGTAAAAGAAAAAGATTGTTCACTTAGATAAAGAAGTAAAACTCAGGAATATCTGTTTAGAAGAGATATGTCTTTAATATAAGAATATAGAAAAGGTACAAATTTTTAAAAGTTACAAATGAAAAACAAAGTGATGTGGCTACTCCAAAATCAGACAAAGTAGACTTTAAGTCAAGAAGTATTTCTCCATCTAACCACATATAAAGAAAGAAATGCCGTATGTTAACAGATTCATGTGTCAGGAAAATATACATATACCCATTGAACTGTTTTACTCACAACACTGAAAACAAATGTGTGGTTTTTCTTTTTCTCATACCAACCAGTTCTCCAACTCTGGGCACCATCTGGGCATCCGACAGTTCAGTTGAATTCTGATATTATCTGCCTGGGGTTAGCATGAGATCCGACAAGACTGCCCCTACTTCAGAAACCATTTGCAAGTCCCAGGCCACCCGTACTTCTGACCAACCAGCTATAAATTAAGGGCTCCTATAACTCCTTCCTCAAGTTCAGTAATTTGCTAGGAGGACTCATAGAACTCAGGAAATATACTTAATATATTTTTTATTAATATATAAGTTTCAGGTGTACAACATTCTAGCTTGACATCTGTATACGCTACAGAGTAATTACCCCCCAAAAGTCTCATTACCGTCTGTCACCATACAATTGACCCCTTCACCACTTTTGCCTACCCCACCAACCCCCTTTGCCTCTGGTAACCACTGATCTTTTCTGTGTATTGATGTTTGTTTTTCTTTTGTTCTGTTTGTTTTGTTTTTTTAGATTCCACGTATGAGTGAAATCATACAGTATTTGTCTTTTTCCTTCTGACTTATTTCACTTAGCATAGTACCCTCTAGAGTCATCCGTGTTGTTGCACATAGCAAGATTTTATTCTTTTCTTATGGCTGAGTAGTATTCCATTGTATATACATACCCCATCTTTATCTATTCATCCATTGATGTACACTTAAGTTGTCCATATCTTGGATATTGTAAATAATGTTGCAGTGAGCATTGGGGTGCATAGATCTTTTTGATTTAGTGTTTTTATATTCTTTGGCTAAATACCCAGAAGTGGAATAGCTGGATCACATGGTAGTTCTATCCTTAACTTTTCAAACAGTCTTCACACTGTTTTCCATAGTGGCTGCACCAGTTGGTTTTTCTTTTTCTCGTACCAACCAGTGGTATGACACAGTGTTGGGAAAACTGGACAGCCATGTGCAAAAGCATAAAATGAGACCACCAAATTTACAATCCCACCAACAGTGTGCGAGTGTTCTCTTTTCTCCACATTCTTTCCAACACTTTCTATTTTTTGTCTTTTTTTTTTTTTAAAGAGCACAACTAGAAGCAACCTTTATTTTTTTATTTTTATTTTTATTTTTTATTAATTAATTTATTTTTATTTTTGGCTGTTTTGGGTCTTTGTTTCTGTGCGAGGGCTTTCTCTAGTTGTGGCAAGCGGGGGCCACTCTTCATCGCGGTGCGTGGGCCTTTCACTATCGCGGCCTCTCCTGTTGCGGAGCACAGGCTCCAGACACGCAGGCTCAGTAATTGTGGCTCACGGGTCCAGTTGCTCCACGGCATGTGGGATCTTCCCAGACCAGGGCTCGAACCCGTGTCCCCTGCATTGGCAGGCAGATTCCCAACCACTGCGCCACCAGGGAAGCCCTTTTGTCTTTTTTATGATAGCCATTATGATAGGTGTGAAGTAATATCTCATTGCAGTTTTGACTTGCATTTCCTTAATAATTAGTGATGTTGAACATCTTTTCATGTGTCTGTTGGCCATCTGTATGTCTTCTTTGGAAAAATGTCTATTCAGCTTCTCTGCTCATTTTTAAAATGGGTTCTTTGGGTTTTTGTTGTTGTGATTGAGTTATATGAGTTCTTTATATATTTTAGATATTACCTCCTTATCAGACACAAAAGATTTGCAAATACACTCTCCCACTCAGTAGGTTGCCTTTTCGATTTGGTGATGGTTCCCTTTGCTGTGCAGAAACTTTTTAGTTTGATGTACTCCCATTTGGTTATTTTTGCTATTGTTTCCCTTGCCTTGGAGTCAGATCCACAAAAACGTTGCTAAGGCTGATTTCAGTGAGGTTACTGCCTATGTTTTCTTCTAGGAATTTTATGGTTTCAAGTCTTACATTCAATTCTTTAATCTATTTTGAGTTAGTTTTTGTGTATGATGTAAGATGGTGGTCTAATTTTATTCTTTTGCACACAGCTGTCCAGTTTTCCCAACACCATTTATTGAAGAGGTTGTCCTTTCTCCATTGTATATGTTCTTTGCTCCTTTGTTGTGAATTAATTACCCATATATGTGTGGGTTTATTTCTGGGTTTAGTTCTTTTCCACTGAGCTCTGTGTCTGTTTTTGTGTCAACACCATACGTTTTGATAACTATAGCTTTGTAGTATAGTTTGAAACCAGGAAGCATGATACCTCCAGCTTTTTTTTTTTTAACATCTTTATTGGAGTATAATTGCTTTACAATGGTGTGTTAGTTTCTGCTTTATAACAAAGTGAATCAGTTATACATATACATATATCCCCATATCTCTTCCCTCTTGCACCTCCCTCCCTCCCACCCTCCCTATCCCACCCCTCGAAGTGGTCACAGAGCACCGAGCTGATCTCCCTGTGCTATGCAGCTGCTTCCCACTAGCTATCTATTTTACATTTGGTAGTGTATATATGTCCGTGCCACTCTCTCACTTTGTCCCAGCTTACCCTTCCCCCTCCCCATATCCTCAAGTCCATTCTCTAGTAGGTCTGCGTCTTTATTCCCATCTTGCCCCTAGGTTCTTCATGACCATTTTTGTGTGTGTTTTTTAGATTCCATATATATGTGTTAGAATACGGTATTTGTTTTTCTCTTTCTGACTTACTTCACTCTGTATGACAGACCCTAGGTCCATCCACCTCACTACAAATAACTCAATTTCGTTTCTTTTTATGGCTGAGTAATATTCCATTGTATATATGTGCCACATCTTCTTTATCCATTCATCTGTTGATGGACACTTAGGTTGCTTCCATGTCCTGGCTATTGTAAATAGAACTGCAATGAGCATTGTGGTATATGACTCTTTTTGAATTATGGTTTTCTCAGGGTATATGCCAGCTTTGTTTTTTTCAAGATTGTTTTGGGTGTTCCAGATCTTTTGTTGTTCCATACAAATCTTAGAATTATTTGTTCTGGTTCTGTGAAATATGCCATTGTAATTTTGATAGGGATTGCATTGAATCTGTAGATTGCTTTGGGTAGTATGGACATTTTAACAATACTAATTCTTACAGTCCATGAGCACTGAATAGCTTTTTATTTATTAGTATCTTCTTCAGTTTCTTTCATCAGTGTCTTATAGTTTTTAGTGTACAGGTCTTTCACCTCCTTGGTTAAATTTATTCCTAGGTATTCTTTTGATGCAGTGGTAAATGGGATTGTTTTCTTAATTTCTCTTTCTTATAGTTCTCTTTTAGTGTATAGAAATGCCATGGATTTCTGTGTATTGATTTTGTATCCTGCAACTTAGCTTAATTCATTTATTAGTTTTTTGATGGAGTCTTTAGGGTTTTCTATATATAGGGTTTTCTATATATATATTTGCACTTCTGCAAATAGTGCCAGTTTCACTTCTTTCCAATTTTGAGTCCTTTTATTTCTTTTTCTTGTCTGATTGCTGTGGCTAGGATTTCCAATGCTGTGTTGAATAGAAATGGTGAGAGTGGGCATCCTTGTCTTGTTCCTGTTAGAGGAAAAGCTTTCAGCTTTTCACCGTTGAATTGTATGATGTGGGTTTGTCATATGTTGCCTTTATTATGTTGAGGTACATTCCCTCTGTGCATACTTGTTGAGAGTTTTTATCATAAATAAATGTTGAATAATATCAAATGCTTTTTCTGCATTTATTGAGATGATTATATGATTTTTATCCTTTATTTTGTCAATGTGGTGTGTCACATTGTTTGATTTTCAGATGTTGAACCATCCTTGCATCCCTGGGATAAATCCCACTTGTTCATGGTGTATGATCCTTCTAATGTATTGTTGAATTCAGTTTGCTAATATTTTATTGAGAATTTTACATCTGTGTTAATCATGGATATTGGCCTATAATTTTTTCTTTCCTTCCTCCCTCCCTCCCTCCCTTTCTTTCTTTCTCTCTCTCTCTCTCCCTCCCTTCCTCACTCCCTCCCAACCTCCCTCCCTCCTTCCATCCCTTCCTTCCTTCCTGTCCTTGTCTGGTTCTGTATCAGGGTAATGCTGGCTTCATTAAAAGTGTTTGGAAGCATTCCCTCCTCTTCAGTTTTTTGGAAGAGTTTTAGAAAAATAGGCATTAACTGTTCTTTGAACGTTTGGAATAATTCACCAGTCAATTGGTTTAGTTCTGGATTTTTGTTTATTGGGAGTTTTTTGATTACTGATTCAATTTTGTTACTAGTAATCGGTCTAGTCAGATTTTCTTTTTTTAAAATTTTCAGTCTTGGTAGATTATATATTTCTGGAAATTTATCTCTTTTTTCTAGGTTGTCCAGTTTGTTGGTGTATATGTGTTCCTAATGTTCTCTTATGATCCTTTGTATTTCTGTGGTATCAGTTTTAACTTACCTCTTTCATTTCTGATTTTATGTTTTTGAGCCCTCTTTTTTCCTTGGTTAGTCTAGCTAGAGGCTTATTGATTTTTTTTTTTTTTTTTTGTCTTTTCAAAGAACCAGCTCTTGGTTTCATTGAGCTCTTCTATTGTTTTTTTAATCTCAGTTTTATTTATTCGTTTTCTTATATTTAGTATTTCCTTCCTTCTACTAACTTTGGGCTTTGTTTGTTCTGTTTTTTTTTTCCCCTAGTTCCTTTAGGTGTAAAATTAGATTGTTTATTTGAGATTTTTTTTTTATCTCTTGAGACAGGCCTGTATTGCTATGAACTTCCCTCTTATGACTGCTTTTGCTTCATCCCATAGATTTTGGTACATTTTATTTGTGTTTTCATTTGTCCCTAGGTATTTTTTGATTTCTCCTTTGATTTCTTCAATGACCCATTGGCTGTTCAGTAGCATTTTGTTTAATCTCCATGTTTTTTTTTTCAATTTTCTTCTTGTAATTGATGTCTAGTTTCATACCATTGTGGTCAGAAAAGACACTTGATATGATTTCAGTTTTTTTTTTTGAATTTATTGAGACTTGTTTTGTGGCTTAACATGTGATCTATGCATGTGAGAGAGAATGTTACATGTACACTTGAGGAGAATGTGTATTCTGCTGCTTTTGGATGGTGTATTCTCTATATATCTATTAACTCTATCTGGTATAATGTATCATTTAAGACCAGTGTTTCCTCACTGAATTTTCTGTCTAGATGATATGTCCATTGCTGTAAGTGGGGTGTTAAAGTCCCCTACTATTATTGTATTGCTTTCACTTTTTCCCCCTTAGGTCCATTAATATTTGCTTTATATATTTTTCATGCTCCTATGTTGGGTGCATATATATCTATAAATGTTATGTCTTCTTGGTGGATTGAACCCTTTATCATTATGTAGTGCCCTTGTCTTTTATAAGTCTTTGTTTTAAAGTCTATTTTGTCTGATATGAATATAGCTACACCACCTCTTTCCATTTCCATTTGCATGGAATATAGTTTTCTATCCCTTCACATACAGTCTGTGTGTATTCTTACTTTTGAATTGAGTCTCTTGTAGGCAGCATGTAGATGGGTCTTCTTTTTATCCATTCAGCCACTGTGTATGATTTTTGATTTGTGAATTTAGTCCATTTGCATTTAAATTAATTATTGATTGGTATTTACTTATTGCCATTTTGTTAGTGGTTTTCTGGCTGTTTTTGTAGCTCCTCTCTGTTCTTTCTTGTTCTCTTTCTCTCTTGTTTGCTGGCTTTTTCTGGGGTTATATTTAGATTCCTTTCTCATTTTCTTTTCTATGTTTACTATAAGTTTGTGTGTGTGTGTGTGTGTGTGGTTACTATGAGGTTCACATACAGCATCTTAAGTATACAGTAATCTTTTTTAAGTTGATAGTAACTTTTTTGAAAGTTTTAAATGATTACTCCTCTGTCATCTTTTTTATTTTTGATAACACCTTTTCCATGTTTTAATATTATGCTTTCCTTAACTAATCACTGTATTTTTAATTTTACTATTTTGTCTTTTAACCTTCATACTTGCTTTGTAAGTGACTTATCCACTACCTTTACTATATATTTACCTTTTCCCTTTTGTATGTTTTCTTATTATTAATTAGTGTCTTTTCTTTTCAGCTTAAAGAAGTCACTTTAGCATTTCTTGTATGGCTGATGTAGTGGTGATGAACTCCACTCTTGCTGAGTTCTGAATGATAACCTTGATGGCTAGAGAATTCTTGATTGGAATTTTTTTTTTTCTTTTAGCACTTGAGTAAGTCATGCTACTCCCTGTGGCCTGTAAAATTTCTACTGAAAAATCTGCTTATAGCTTCATGGGGTTTCCCTTGTATGTAATAGGTTGTTTTTTTCTTTATGCTTTTAAGATTCTCTCTTTACCCTTAACTTTTATCATTTTAATTATAATGTGTGTCACTGTGGTTCTCTTTGGGTTCATCTTATTTGGAACTCTCTGGGCTTCCTCAACTTGTATGTCTGCTTCCTTCCCCAGATAGAGTTTTCAGCCATTATTTCTTTTCTTTTTTTTTAAAATTTATTTATTGTATTTATTTTTTGGCTGTGTTGGGTCTTCGTTGCTGTGTGCGGGCTTTCTCTAGTTGCATCGAGTGGGGGCTCCTCTTTGTTGCGGTGCTTGGGCTTCTCATTGAGGTGGCTTCTCTTGTTGTGGAGCACGGGCTCTAGGCACACGGGCTTCAGTAGTTGTGGCACGCAGGCTCAGTAGTTGTGGCTCGCGGGCTCTAGAGTGCAGGCTCAGTAGTTGTGGCGCGTGGGCTTAGTTGCTCCGCGGCATGTGGGATCTTCCCGGACCAGGGCTCGAACCTGTGTCCCCTGCATTAGCAGGCGGATTCTTAACCACTGCACCACCAGGGAAGCCCCAGCCATTATTTCTTAAAATAATTGTTCTGGCCCTTTCTTTCTCTCTTCTCCTTCTGGGACCCCTATAATGCAAATGTTATTCACCTTGATGTTGTTCCAGAGGTCCCTTCAATTTTTAAATTCAATCTTCAATTTTTAATTTTTTTTTTTTTTTTTTTTTTTTTTTTTTTCAATTTTTAATTTTTATCTTCAATTTTTAAATTCTTTTTTCATTTTGCTGCTCTGTCTGGGTCATTTCCATTGCTTTGTCTTCAATTTTTAAATTCTTTTTTCATTTTGCTGCTCTGTCTGGGTCATTTCCATTGCTTTGTCTCAGCTCACTGATTCATTCTTCTACTTCATCCAGTCTGATTTTGAGCCCCTCAAGTATTTTTTCAGTTTAGTTATAACTTCTTTTTGGTACTTTCTTATATTTTCTATCTCTTTGTTTTTGGTTTGTTTTGTTTTGGTTTTGGTTTTTTTTGGCTGCACGGTTTGTGGGATTTTAGTTCCCTGACCAGGGATTGAACCCGGGCCCTGGCAGTAAAAGTACCAAGTCCTAACCACTGGACTGCCGGGGAATTCCCTCTATCTCTTTGTTGATGTCCTCACTGTGTTCTTTCTTCTCCCAGGTTCAGTGAGCCATCTTTACAGCATTACTTCTAACTGTTGTGTAAATTGCTTATCTCTGTTTCATTAAGGCCTTTCTCTGGAGATTTGTCTTGTTCTTTAGTTTGGAACATATTTTTATGCCTCATTTGCCTATGTTTGTCTTCACGTATTGGGCAAAACAGCTACTCTTCCAATTTCGAAAGAGTGGTCTTGTGTAGGAGATGACCCATGAGGCCCAGAAGTGCCATTTCCCTTGGCTATCAGTGCTAGGCACTCAAGGGATGGCACTCGTGTGGGGTGCATGTCCCTGATGGCTGTGGCAGAGCTGTGGCTGCTCTGCAGGGAGGGCAGGGTGTGTTGCACTTGCCTGGCTCAGCTGCTGCATAGGGTGGGCTGGGTGCAGGGTGCTCGTCCAGCCCTGCTGTAGCGTGGCTGGTGTGTGTGGTAAGTGGGGGTTCAGGGTGCTCACCTGACCAGGTTGTGGCATGACGTAGGTAGAGCATCCCTCCTGGTGCTAACAGGCTAGAGGGAGGACACCAAAAATGGCATTCATCAGCTCTGTCATAAGCAAGTTAGAATGTTATTGCAAAGCTTGCCAGTGCTTCTGTCCCCACAGAATGTTCCAACTGGCTCATGTCTCGCTGGCAGTTACTTTAAGATTAGTAAGTGGGTCTCCCTTGCTTATGGTGTAGGTGCTTTCCAAACCATTCCTTTTGCACTGGATCTCAGGGTGAGTGGGTCTGTATGTGACCCCTTTAATAGTGGGTTCTCCCTTCCCTTTGATTCTGTGGTTCTCCTGGATTTAATTCCCATTTATGTGCTAAATCAGATGTTTTGCGGGGGGGGGGTCACCTTTCCTGTGCCAGACCCAAGGGTTGGGGTACCTCATGTAGTGCTCAATACCTTCACTCCTTGAGGAAGAGTTCTGTATTTTTGGAATCCCTGCTAACTGTGGGTAACTGCTCCTGGGCTGGTGTCCCAAGTAAAACCATGTCTCTGCCTCTCCTGCCCCTCTCCATGTGTCTCTTTTATCTTTTGTTGCCAAGGTGTTGTTCATCTAGTTCTCAGGTCCTTTTCAGAGGAAAACGTCTCCTTATGTAGCTGCATATTTGTTGTGTTAATGGGAGGAGGTGAGTTCAGGGTCTTCCTATGCCGCCATCTTTATCTTCTCCCAGAAGTTTACTTGATATTACTGGTTTATTGTAACAGATACAACTCAGGAACAGCCAAATGGAAGAGGTGTATAGAGTAAGGTATGGAAGGAGAGGTATGGAGCTTCCATGCCCTTTCTGAGTGTGCCACTGTTCCAGCACCTTGATGTGTTCAGCAACCTGGAAGCTCCAAGAAGCCCTTCAATTAGGGGTTTTTATGGAGATTTCATTACATAGGCATTATTGATGAAATTGTTGGCCATTAACAACTCAATCTCTAGCCTCTCTCCCCTTCTCTGCATGTTGAGGGTGGGGCTGAAAGTCACAAGATTCTAATAATGGAGTAGTCTTTCTGGCAACCATCCCCCCACGCTGAACTATCTAGGGCCACTACTCATCTCCTTAACATACAAAAGAATATTATAACTCCACAAATTCAAAGGGTTTTAGGAATTGTGTGCCAGGATCTAGGGACAAAGGCAAAATATTTATTTTTATTATACTACATCCATTATAACTTTGTATTGTCTAATTGACAGTTTTTATGTATATAGAGCAAAAATGGACAGAACTAAAAGGATAGACATATCAATTTCATAGTAGGAAATTTTAACACTGTTTTCATAGCTGATAGAAGTAGACAAAAATCAGTAAGGAATAAAAGATGTGAACAACAATTAACAGACAACTTAATTGACATAGTATACTATGCTCAACAGCTGATGAACACATGGAACATTTACCATTTATTAGTATGTCAAGATGCAGTAGATTTTTTTGTATATGGACCTTGTATCCTGTGACCATTTTAAATCCATTTATTAGTCTTAGGAGATATTTTTTACATGTATGGCTCCCTGTTAGATTATCTATGTGTGCTGTCTAGTCTTTATTTCCTGTTCCTACCTGCTTTACAGTTACCAACATGAAAATTCAATCTCCAGAGTTTGGCAGAAACCTTCATGGTGAAAGCCAGCTATGTTTGCTTGTTTTTTAGTATTCTTAGATGCACTTAGTTTTGATGCTATACCAGTTTCTAGTTCTGAAATATGTTTAAAATGTGATTTTAATAGTTTTTCATATTTACTATGTTTAGAAAGCTCATTCAAAGTATCTAATCTTATATACCACCAAAAATAGAAGTGTTTATTTTTCTATATGAATTTTAGACGCAACTTGTCTACTTTAAAAAAGTGTTATTTTCATTGGGATAATGTTAAATTTACAGATTAATTAAAGGAGAATTGATACCCAGTCTTCTTTGGGATTACAATATGATTTATAATTTTTGAGAAGAAAGATGGGCAGTTTTCCTAAACTTTTGGCTCATTTACTAGGTATTTTTTCTTCTGTTGCTGTTGTTGGGATAGTTTACTACCATTATATTCTGATTTTCTTTCTTGGAAAATATGAAAGCTATTATTTTATATATACTAGTTCTTTAATATTACTTCGGTTACCAGCTGCCTTACCAAAGTACCTTGTGGTTTCTGATAGTTTCCTTTTCATTTATTATTTTATTCCTTTTAAAGTATACAATTATATCTTCTGGCAAAAATGCAAACATTTGGAATATACACTGACAGTTTCTTTATGAGCTCTCTTTAGTCTTTGAGTTTATTAATTTTGAGCTTTAACTCCCTATGTCATTGCTCTTACCTGTGCCTTAATTTTCTTCTGTAACATAATTTGGGCTATGGTTTCTCCATTCTTGTCTCTATCTAATCCCATTTTATTCATCCTAGATTTCAGGAATTCTTTAAAATATCTGATTCGTTGATGTTATTCTTCTTATTTTCCAGTGTTGTAATTTTATTCCTTTGAACAATATATATTTTCTGTAATTTCATGAGATTGAGAGTGAGAGAGAAGTAAATGAGTGTCCCTCGTTTACCATCTCAAAACCGTCTTTAAATACTAACAAAAAGAAAACATCAACAAAAGTCAGTGTACCTGGCTCTTGTGCTTCAGTAATTGAATATTTCTTGACTGGTCTGCACAGCTGAGGTTCTTTATACTACTTAAGTGTTTCCGTCCGTTGAGAATCCCAATCTTCCCTGTTCTGCGTCTACATACCTTTCATGAATGTCTCTAGTCCCTGTACTCTAGAATCCTGGATGTTTTTGATACTGTTTATTTCTGGGCTGTAAGACGTTGCATCCATGTAAGGACATAAGGTTCCAGTTACTCTGTTCTCTTTGCCTCTGGGTTTTAACCAGTATGTTGGAGCCAGATCAGGTTCAGTGTTATCAGGATCTGCTGTTAAAAAAGATTAAGGAACTTGGAGCCAAGCTGGAGACTTCCCACTACCTTCCCTCAAATGTAAACCTTTGTTCCCCACTTTGGATCTCAAAATAGACAAAAATTATGTATATCCAGCTAGCTGAATTGAGGTTTCCAGTCAGCCTTAGAAACTCATTTGCTAGTGGAACAGAGTCATATTAAGATACGGGCTTCTAGGCTGATTGCTAGAGGACAAGTCTTGAGTCTTAATCCACTTGTTAATCGTGGACAGAAGTGAAGGAGAATTACTCCTTTGTTTTTCAACACTTGTCTCTTGAGTCTAATAGAGAGGGTAGAACCTTTCTTGCTTTAAAGATAGACTATTTTTATTCACTCCAAATTTGAACTCTAGGAATAAAAAAGCAGCAGGATAAGTTTTACAGAAATGGGAAGTAGAGCAGAGTGAATTTGCCCAGGCACTCACCTTTTATTGATACAGTTCCTGCAGATACTTTGAAATGACTCATGCATTATATTTAAGGCCAATATTAATGGATATTGTGTTTTCAGAGAAAGTGGAGGTCATCTCGGCCTAACAAAATATATTTTGTTACTACTGTTGCTTCTTTAAAATCATTACATATTTGCAAATGAGTGAAAGAATTGATGGCAGAATGCAATCAGTGAAAGAACTGAATGGGAAAATGAAATCAGTAGCTTAATGAGTTTATAAAAATGGGAGTGAAGATGTAAGATACTTTTATCTTTCTAATGGGGAAGGTGAGAACCTTGTACAACTTCTTCCTAGCACTTATACTTTTAACTTTTAAATTCCTTATTTCTGTGTTTAATGTTTGTCTTCACCAATAGACTCTTAGTGAAGGCAAGGACTAAATTTCTTTATTCATTATACTCAGTACTTAGCACAATACTTTTAAATATAATAATTTTCCTTATTGGAGATTAAAAACAGAAAAATGAAGTTCTTTTTTTCTTTCATGCTTCTTTATTTTGACTAATGAAAAAAATACTTATTAATTATATACTATAATCCAAACATGTTCCATACCCTTGATTAGGATCACAGTCTAATCTACAAGAGGGAAAGGTACCCAGCATTGAGATCTACTTCTGTAATTTTGGGGGCATTTCTTTCCAATTTTATTTCTATTCATAGGTAATAAAATTGGGATAGTTTTATAAACATTGATATCTAACCAGCTTTTCTAACCAAATATTTTAAGTCTTTTCCCCATATGTTGAAACATTTCTTTTAAACCTGATTTCTAATGGCTCCATTGAAGTCCATTATGTGGAAGCTCTGTAATTTAGTTAACAATAATGTTAAGCTGGAATGTATGCTCCAAGAATATAGGAATTTTTTCCCTGTCAGTTCACTGCAATTCCCCAGCACCTACAACAGTGTCTAGTACATAGTAGGTGCTTAATACATAAAAAATGAATGAAATATTTAGGTTGTTCTATTTTTTCTATATTAGAAATAATGCTCTCCAAAGCATTTTTGTACAAAAGGCTTTCACTGTATTTCAGATGCTTTTCTAAATAATTACTTCTAGAAGAAACTTCTAGAAGAGGACCTTGCTGGTTGAAATGATATGGACAAACATGATTTCAGAGTCATTTTCTCTATGAAATAATGTTATCTGTGGCTTTCTTTTTTTTTTTCACACTTCAGTTTTATAAATTTTCTATAATAATAGTCTAAAAGAATCAAAATAGTTATTTTTTTCTTTTAAGTGCATTTCTTTTATTCAGGGAGCAGTTAGTGATCTTGTGCCTGGAATATAGGGTTTTTGTTGTTGGTAGTGAAAGAAGAGGATTGAAAGTTTTCTTGGGCAGATGCAGTGAATGATTTGGTATGCTAGTCTAAGGAACGTTATTTCACAGGAATGGGAGTCCTATCAAATGTTAATAAGCAGAGTAGTGATAGAATCAGAATGATAAGAAAGATAATACTGATAGTGTAGAGGAAGGATTTGGTAGAGAAGAGACCAGAGAGAGGGAGATGCTGGATTTCTCACTCTCTAGCCTCCACGTCATTCAATTAATCATTGATTTTTTTTATCCTAAGTATTTCTTGAATTTCTTCCTGTCTTCCTTAGTTAGGTCCTCAGTATCTTTCACCTCAGCTACTGCTGTAACCTTCTCATTTCTTTCCCTGCCTCAGAACCATTCTCCACAGAGCTATTAAAGTTATGTAGCTACAACCAAATATGAAGAATGGTTCCCTATTATCTACATTTTAAGGTTCTAGTTGATTAGCGTGGCATACAAACTCTTCCATTATTTGGATCCTTCACTTTGATTTCTAGCTATTCCCTGCTGTGACGAAAACCTTTCCTAAGAAAGAAAACTGCTTATTATCCCTGATTGTCTTCAGCCCTCTCCCCCGCACAGATAGCACTTGCTTCTGTGCCTTGCTCATGCTGCCCCCATTTCCCAAAATATTCCCTCTCTCCAGTCAGACCCCCCTTGGTCCCCTTTTTCTGGGGCTCACTGTGTAAGACTCATATGTCAATAACCTCTTCCAAGAAATGTTAACATAGATATTCACGGATTACATACCTCCCTCCTTTCTCCTGCCTTTTGGCTTAGGAATCTCTCTTCTGTGCTTTTTATAGGACCTTGTTGTTACCTTTCCTTTCATGTTGTACTATAATTATCTGTTTAGTTATGTTTCCCACACTGGACTGTGAGATTTTTGAGAGCAAGGGCTCTTTTATTTCTTTGTATTCTCAGCAGTTAGCGTAATGTCTGACATATAGTAAGGTGGTCAAAAAGGAACCTATTGTCATTTTTCAGATGAAATAATGAGGGCTTGAACTAGGCCAGTGGGCAAGAAGGATGGGTGGGATAGACAGACTGTTAAAGAAGTCACTTTGGATGTCAGTGATAAGTTAAAGGTAGAAATCATGGATGACTGAGGTATGCAACCTGAGTAAATGAGTTTAACGTGCAGCTTTTTGACTTCTTAAATTTGAAATATTTGCTGAACATTCTAGAGAGATGACTAATAGGTAACTAGAAGTATGGGTCTACCTATTAGGAGATAAGGATTTAGGAGTCATCAGCGTAGAGATATTAATTAGGGCATATGGAATAGATAATACAGGTCAGGAAGGAGAGGAAATATAAAAAAAGTGGAGTAGAGATCCTTGGGGAAAATCATTTAATAGGTTACAGAAAAAAGAATAAGTAGGGAAGTATATTGATTGTCAGTGATGTCCAATAATGAAGAGAGGTTGAAACAGATGAGAGTTGAGAACAATGTATTTTATTTGGAATTTGGAAGGTCATTATTGATCTTTGAGAGAGTAATTTCAGTCCAGTAGAGGGAAATAGCAACTAGATTGAAATAGGTGATTGAAAGAGGCTGAGAAACAAATGATGAACAAGTGGAAAAAGCAAGCATATAGTACTCTTTACAAATGTGCTTTATGGAGAAATGATACCTTGTGGAAAAAGGGATGTGATACCACTTTCTTGAGGGGAAGGTAGGATGGCAATAAAGTTTTTGTTTTACGTTTTGTTTTTGGATGGGAGCTGGTCATGGAAAAGTTTATCAATTGGTGTTCAGGAGCCATAAGAAAGAAGGCTTGAAGTCCAGAAATAAATCTTTAATGGAACAAGGGAAAGAAGAAAAAGAAGGGGAGAGTCTGGCGTTAAGATCTCAGATGATACTGTTATCCTTGCAAGTGGTGGGGACACTTCTTCCTTGGGCTCAAAAGGAAAAGAAGTAGGGAGAAGTAGAAATATAGAAACATTTAAAGGTGGTATGAGGGAATGTGAAGGATCTATTTTCTGTGAAGTAGGCTACCAGGTCATTAATTGCAGGGTAAGGTTTGGATAGGTCAGGGATAGGATAGATGGTGGTGGCAGGGTGGCACAGGTTATTTTACAAGATTGGTAAAGGACAAGGGATTAATGGTGAGGCTGCAGATGGATTTAGGGCTCAGTTGAGATTGAACTATGGAAAAAAATAAAGCAATAATATAAATGCTTAAATAATATGTGTATTTGTTTATATATTTTTTTCCATAAAAGGGACTGAAGAAAAGGACAGGGCCCTGGAGAATTGCTTATAGTTACTCATTAGGATTAAGTGAGGCAGATAGTTAAGGACAGTGATATTTGCTCTATAGTCCTAATGCTTGGAAGAATTGAAGAATGAGTGCAGGGTCGGGAGTGGGCTGCTGCAGACAGCAGTCTGGCTGTCAGTGGACTGAGAATAAGTCCTGCCTGGTCATAGGCCAGTGTGATCCAGAGTCAATTCAGAGTATTTAATGCATGGCTGATAATATTTGAGATTTAGTATGAGAAGGTGCCTTCCTTCCTTTTCTTTTCTTTTCTCTTCTCCTTCCTTCCTTCCTTTCTCTCTCTCTTCCTTTCTTCCTTCCTTTCTTCCTTCCTTCCTTTCTTTCTTTCTTTCGTTCGTTCTTTCTTTCTTTCTTTCTTTTCTTTCTTTCTTTCCTTCTTTCTTCCTTCCTTCCTTCCTTCCTTTTTTTCTTTCTTTCCTCCCTCCCTCCCTTCCCTCCTCTCCTCCCTCCCTTCCCTCCTTCCCACCTCCCTCTCTCCCTTCCTTCCTTCCTTTCTCCCTCTCCTTGCTCTGTATGTATATCAATTAAAGTATGTAAAATAAAAGCAACAAATAGATTGTAGATAATTTACTCTATTTTAAGACACAGTGAATTTTGTACAGAAAAGTAGTATTGGCTGGATTATGAGCTCTTACTGCTTAGTTATTCATTCCTGGTTAAAATATCTCTGGTGGCCTTACATACCCTGTAGTAGTTATCAACTAATAGATTTCAAAAGGCAAAGACAGCCCTAAAGAGATAATTTTTTTTTCTCCAAAGTATTTTGTCTTCTATCAGGAATTTGTCATTAGGTATTATACAGACCCAGTGGATAGGTTCATCTCTGGCATGGATATCTGACAGAAACGGCATTTCTCTCAATTATGCTTTTTCGTTAAACAAAACAAAACAAAATGACTCTGAAAATGAAAGCATAATTTATGTACCTCCTATAAGAAATGCGTAAATTATGGGAAATAATAAAGGAGCAAGATATAATTGAAAATCAACAGCTCTACGAGTTAAGAACCTTCTCTCTACGACTCAATTGTTGTCAATTACTGCTTAACTTAACGCTGGGTTTTCCTTTTTGCTTTCAGGAAAACCTTTAACTTACGCCCTGGGTGTTGCCTGTCCACAGTTTCCTGGTGGCTCACCGCTTCTGCCTGCTCCAGCCTTGCTCCGGCAGCTTCAAGGCTTCTGGGCTTCAGAGCTTGTTGTGAAAGCTTGCTGCTTTGGCCTGCTACCCCTGCTTCAGGTGTCAAAAGCTTTTAATTAGCTTGCTTCCTCTAATTACCATAACTAGGCCCTAATGTGTCTGCATAACCTAGTCTTAGGGTCTGAAAGGAGAATTATTTTTAGCCACTCATTCTTCCTTAAAAACTCTGTACCCTGGCTCTCCTGGGAGTCAAGGGAGAGTGAAAGAAGTTTGAAGTTATATTGCATGATTCACCTTTGATAGCCTCTGTATATGGGCTAGTCTTCAGTACATAGGGGCACACTGGCATGGGCATACTATATTTTTATAGCCGGTGTCTGCTCTAATTGGTCAATGCCCATGCCGTACCAATTTCTAAATATTTTGACTATCACTACTATATATATAAGTTACAACTCCATAGAGAGGATACCTCTAGCTGGTTTAGTGAACACTTTGTAGTGTTTTTAGTTTGCTTGTTAAAGAGACTCAGTATTTTTTTATTAAATATTTTGAATACAGACTGATCACTAACAGAACAGTTTATAAAAAACAAATACAGTGATTTCCATACAGATGAACAATGATCACCATTAACATGGCAATAGGAATCAAGACTATAGGCATGATGAATGGGAAGATCTCTTCAAGAACCTGGAGAACTATTCAGTACTCATAGCAGTAAATAACTCTAGCTCTGTCATCAGGTAGTGAGGACTGTAGAACCTACTTCAGAGCGGTGTAGGAATTGATTTTGGCAGTATATGCATTGTGCTCAGCCCAGTGCCAGTCACAGTAAGCTTTCTATAAATGAGTGTTTTTGTTTATTATTATTAATGATAAGTGATGGTAGACATTACACAGCAGAGATAAAAAGGAGACAAAGACACGGAGCAATAAATAGTGAACAGTAACAATACACAAAAGATAATAAAAGCTAAGTTGTGAAGTTGAGACTTTAAAAGCCATACATAATTGTTAAGAGAGCAATGTGAGCTGGAATAATCTGGTACACACTTAAACCTTAAGATACAGAATTGTATCTCTTTTATCATAATGCCTTATTTTTGAGTTTCAGTATCAATTTAGTAGTGTACTTGAAGCTGAGCATATTGATGCCTTTCAACTTTCTATGTATATACACTCATATAGATTACAAATCACTCGTGATTTATTCAGTAAATATTTATTGCATACCTATTGATTCCCAAGCACTGGGCACATACTAGTGAACAAATGAGAAAAAGATAATACCCACCCACATAGAGCTCATGTTCTAGTGAGTGAGGCAAACAGTAAGCAAAATACATAAATAGAATATACAGTTTGTTAAGTAAAAAGAGCTAAGGGGAAAAGGAAGCAAAGACATGGGATAGAAAGTGTGAAAGGGCAGAATGACATTTTAGGGAGGGAGTGAGAGAGCAAACCATGTAGCTATAGGGGGGAAAGACCATTTGAGACCTACAGAACAATAAGTGCAGAAACACTAAGTTGAGATTGAACAAGGTGACCAGTATGTTTGGAGAGAGTGATCTAGGAGGAGAGAAATATGAGATCTGGGAGACCACGATATGTTGGACCATGCTACTTAGGAGTTATAGCAAGGACTTTGACTTTTACATGGAGAGAGATCAGAAACTGAAGTTTTGGAGCAGAGTGTCATGATCTGAGCTAGTTTAAACAGAATCACTGTGGCTGATGTTTTGAGAACAGATTTTGGGCCGTGAGAGCAGAAGTAGAGAGGCTAGGTAGGATAGTCCAGGCAAGACATCATGGTAGATGGGAATGGTATGGACTAGAGGAGGAGGTATGGCAAATTCTGGATATATTGAATGTAGACTAGATTTGTAGGACTGCATGCCAGCTGCTTCTTGGATATTGAAATTCTGTTTAATATAGTATGATCATTCCTAAGTTATATGATGTATCTATAAGTCATGATTCTTAAATCGTGTTTAAGAACTCATTCATTTACATTTGTCACCTACTGATTTTTCTGTAGCGTTTGCAGTTTTTCTAACATCATAGTGCTTTTAATATGCTGTCTTTAAAGACAGCTCTATATTTGGTGTTTTTAAAAACATGTCTTTGTTCTGTATTAAATTTATCATCTTCCCATCCATACTAAGTGTACTTTTCATTTTGATCAAATTATATAAGAAAGGACATTTTAACATACTAACCTCTTATATGTCAGTTAGCTGTGGTTCTTGAAAATCTAGAACCTGAAGTTAGATTTCTAGGAGAATCTTCTTCTCCTTCTTCTTCTTCTTCTTCTTCTTCTCCTTCTCCTCCCCCTCGTCCTCCCCCTCGTCCTCCCCCTCGTCCTCCCCCTTCTCCTCCCCCTCCTCCTCCCCCTCCTCCTCCTTCTTCTTTATGAAATGAACGTGAAAATGATCTGTAGTGTTAAAGGAGAAAAGCAAGATCAGTTTTATTTTATCACTTCATCAACTTCATATTCTTGTCTCATCATGTCATCAATTTGATAATTTAAGAATATTTTCTGAACTGACTTTTAAAAAAATTGAAGTATAGCTGATTTACAATGTTGTGTTGGTTTCTGGTGTACAGCAAAGTGATACAGACACATATTTTTCATATTCTTTTCCATTATGGTTTATTACAGGATATTGAATGCAGTTCCCTGTGCTATACAGTAGGACCTTGTTGTTTATTTTATATATAGTAGTTTGTATCTGCTAATCCCAAACTCCTAATTTATCCCTCCCTCACCCCGTTTCCCCTTTGGTGAACTGACATTTTTATTTCACCACATCCCACCTCATTCCAGAAGAGTTTTTAGGCAGCTCATGAAACTGTTGTAAGATAGCTTTGAGAATGTTTTTCACCCTGCAGCAGCATGGCATTCCTGATTATCACATAGATGTGTAGTATGGGTCTCATTTTGGCCATTATCAGCCACACTATAAATACCTCAGTAATTAGTGGTCATTTCATGATCAGGATGAGGTATGGTATTCCATACTATCCCACCCCATGCTTCAAATTTTATATGTTCTGTACAGAAAATGTAGAAAGGGGAATAGAAATCATATCCCCTAGAAATACCTGATTTTTAAAATGTTTTGATGCCTGTCTTTCTCAGAATAAATATGGCATAGAAATGTATAGCTATATACTTTATGTTTATATGTAAAAAAATTAATTTTAGTGTACAAATTTTAATAAACTTCTTTTAAACAATATATTGTGAACTTTCCCTATTAAATAGTATTCTTTAACATTTTCAAGAATATTAATAATTTTCTATTGTTTGTGATATATTCAGTCACTTTCACCTTTCAGAATATTTAAGTTATTTACAATATTTTACTGTTGGAAAGCACGCGTAAATATTGTGGCTTAGTTTTTATTTGTGTATATATGTGTTTATTTGAGGATATTTCTAACTATATTTCTATGTTGATGTATGTGTCATGGGTATAAATTTATGAAGTTGGAAGTTGAAGAGATCAAGCTTCTTATTTCCTAGTTACAGAAATTGAAGAAATTAGGATGTATAACGTCTACCACATATTAGTGATAGAGTAAACAACAGTTGAGAGATTGGGCTATAATGTGCTTAGTGCAATGCTTGACACATAATAATAGCTATTGCTTATTGAACACCTATTAAGTGCCAGACCCTGTTTTAATATTTTATACTTGTGTATAACCCGAGTCTGGCTGTAGAGTCCATGCTATCACCACTACCCTGAACAGCCACAATAAGTGCTAGCTCAGTGTTTGAGTGTTCAGTAAGTGCTAGCTTATTTCTGCTGCACAGCTCTATAATCCAGAGGTGGTTTTGGTTCCAATATTATTTGGATTTTAGAAAGGTAATTTAATACATACACTCTATTTTATATAACAGTCCTATTGGGGTTTTGAGCAGAACCTCATAAACAAATGCATTGGTGTTTCTGCAGTGAAGCATGTTTATCTTTACACTGAGATTAAAAAGAAAACAAAACTCCCCCAAAACTATGCTTAGCCTGATGTCAGTATATGTTGCCAAATGAGTTGTGAAAACCATTTGGCTTTTAGAATTGCAGGTAAGGGATTGTGGACCTTCATAAAACTCTTAGAAGAGTAACTGGCATTTAGGACACACTCAATATGTGTTGGTGAATACTGCTGCTACGATACTGGTTATCATCAGATACTTATATACTCAAATGCATAGAAAATTCGTGAATCACACAGTGCTGGGAGGAGTTCTTTTCACACCACATGACCTGAGAAGGACAAATCTAAGTGTTGGAGTCTTTCAGCCATTCTTCCCTAAATCAGAATAAGAGAGGGCTTAAGTGATGGCCGTCCTTATCTCTTCCCTGTCTTAAATGCAGGCATGTCTAGCTCTATGCTCCTGTCCTTCCGTCTGTTTGTGCTCCCAGTTGTGCAGCATATGATTTGAGTCTACAGAATAGTGAAACTTGCGTTTTCAGACTTTCAGAGATCCTAGTGAAAAAATGTTTCAAGTTTTTCCTCGCTCTTTATCATAGCACTCCCCACCCCCCCCACCCCCGCCTTTTTTTGTGGTGAGAACATTTAGATCTACTTTCTAGCAACTTCCAAGTATATAATACAATACTGTTAACTGTAGTCACCATACTGTACATTAGACCCCCAGAACTTACTCATCTCTCATCTTATAACTGGAAATTTGTACCCTTTGACCAACATCTCCCCGTTTCCCTCAACTCCCAGCCCCTTTCACCACCTTTCTAGAATTAGAATTCTAGAAATAGAATTTTCTGTTTCTGTGAGTTCACCTTTTTCAGATTTCCCATAGAAGTGAGATCATACAGTTTTTGTCTTTCTGTTTCTGGCTTATTTCACTTAGTATAATGTCCTCTAGGTTCACCCATGTTGTCACAAAAGCAAGATTTCCTTCTTTTTTATGGCTGAATAACATTCCGTTTTCTTTATCCATTCACCTGTCATTGGGTATTTAGGTTGTTTCTATATCTTGTACAGCCCCTTTTCTTTAAACATGAACCAACTGATCCGTCATTTCTGCAGATATGACCAGTTATGACTAAAGACTAAAGTGACTGCATATGAATTTGAGATATTTCTTCTTCCTTCCCACCATTTTAATTGATGAGAAACTGTAATCACAGTCATTAGTATAACCATTTATGACAATTACCAAGATGTATTCTAGTTTAGATAATATTATAGTATTATACACTGATTTTAATTATATAGTCATATTATTGTTATTGCACTCTGATCCAAAAATAAATTTATTAAGTGCCCCTGATATGTACATTTGCTATTAAGATTTAAAAAATTTTGGACTTGAGTTTAAACCTATTCTCTATGCTTAGAACTATCCTTTTGAACTGTTTGAAGATATGTTGTATATAGTTTGTTTTCTCCTTCTGCACATTAGAGTAGTATTTGTCTTCTCCCTACTCCACCCACCCCCAGTAACTGGAAACAGCCTTTGTCTCCTCTTATGTAGTTCAGTCTCTGCTCTATAGCATCCCAAGTGAGCTGCAAGGGCCCTTTGAGGTTATCTAGTCAAACTGAGGGAGAGAAGTAGAAACAGAAATGTAATCAGTTTGTTGAGAGTGAAAATAGGGGATTACTTATTTGTATTTGACAGTTTTTTGAGCCATAACTAAAATACAAAATACAGAAATATCTGTTCCTTTTTTTGTTGGAAAGGTATGTGTGAAGTCTACAATTTGTAGAGATGTTAGCCTTAATTGATCTTCAGGTTGTGTGTGTGTGCGCACGTTGGGGGTTGTGGTATAGTGTGTAAGAATATGTGGCATGTCAGTTTATGTCATACTGTTTGATCCCTATGGAACATGTTTGTTTTGGCAGCTGGTTTTCCCTGTAGCATCGTGTTGGAATTTGGCATGCAGTGCTTAAGCTCTAGTTATTTCATTTGGTACATTTTGGTCAATTTCTTAGTGATAGTAGATATTGAGTTTAAATTCCAGAGCAGAAAACTTGAAAACAAGAATATAATATACAATCACCAACCGACACCATGTTCAAAAACACAGTTGTTTGTTTGGCACATGTTCACTAATGTAACTTTTTCAACTGACAATATTATTTGATTTAGGATCTTAGAATTTGAATTGCATAGAAATCTGATAATTTTGGTATTTATTTTTTTTTACAGAGAGGAAAAAGGAAAATGGATGACTGAAAAAAGTATTATTTGTCACATTTTAAAAGTTGTATTTCCTTTCCTAGGTTGCTGTAGTGAAACTAAAAAATGCAGATAAAGTATTTGCCATGAAAATATTGAATAAATGGGAAATGCTGAAAAGAGCTGAGGTAAGATTCTAATTATTGGAATATTTAAATAATATTTTAGAAATATTTTTAGAGAAAAATAAAATTATAGAGAGCCAATAGGTCTTTAAGTATCATTTAGTAACCTTTTATCTACGATGGCATTATTTTTTAAGGCCTAAGAGACAAATTCAATAATTCACAATTATGATATAGTTATGATGAATGTTACATTTGTGATGCTATTTTAATATTATCTGAAAACCAAATGGAAACCCTTAGAATGTCAGGCTTAGACACTTATGTTAAAAGGATGTGTGGAAACCAGTTTCTTTTATAGGAAGAAATTTTGTAGTGATTGACATCCAATTTGATATAACTTGTTTATATTATTTATCTGCATTCTGCTATAAGCAAATTCAGCAGGAATTTTGAATATGGCCTGTAAGAATTCTGTTTATTGCTGACTGTGCAGTTAAATTTATGTTTTGTTTTATATTATTAAAAATGGGAGTAAAATCTGCTGTTGCAAGAGTTGTCAGCATTTTAATCTTGGTGCTAGATTTGAGGGAAAGACTGGAATGATGTTGAAAATATCTAATAGCCGATATGTATGTCAAACCTGACATTACACATAAATTTGGGGAGTGGTTCTGGAGGTCTCCTGCTGTTCTGGGTTATAGTGAGTTGCTCAGTGAGGTAGGGCATTCAGAGGCCTCAGGGAAGCAGAACTTACCGGTGTGGAAGTATTTTAATATTTTAACTTACAGAAGGATTATACTGCTGAGTAGGCTGAGTGTTAGCTCTAGAGGGTAGTAAGATTCATAAGAGGATAATGATAAATTAGCCCTTAGAAATCTTTCTGTATATACCAGTACTTGTAGCAACCTGAAAAACAGCAAAATAGGGAAAAGCAAAAATGGTTCCCATGATGTTGGATACATACTGTGGTAGTGAAAGTAAATATTTCAATATTTCTTTCTTTTAGAAAATTTGAAGAAATAACAAAACACAAAGAAGAAACTAATAATCACTTGTATTCCATCACTTAGAATTAATAACATTTTGGGCAAGTTTTGCTTTCAGTCTTTTTTTTCTACTTGCCTACTGAAAAAAACTGCACACATGAAATTACAGATATATTCTTTGTAAAACAAATAATAGCACATTACAGATAAAGCTAAAGTACTCTTTGACTATACCCCGCCCAAGTCCAGCCCCTCTTTACCTCCCAGAGGTAATTACAGAGGTAATAAAATCATGTTTAAAAGTGTATCTGGAAAGTTTTATGTCACTCTCTGACATATGTGCCAGTGCCCGTTATATTCAATAACTTCAATGTTTACTTTTGTATTTCCCTAAAACTGAATTGCCTTACTGTCACTGGTCATATTTTCCACAATATGTTTCCATAATAAACACTGAGATTGAGTTTAGTATGCAGTCTGTTTATTAGGGGGTGCTTTTGAAATTGACATTGACAGATGGGAAAGGAGGTGAAATATGTTTTGTCAGGGAGAAGTCAAGCTGCCCCTTCAGCCTCTGTTGATCCAACAGGGATCCGTGGAGCAGAAATGGTCCTTCAGAGTTGTCCTGCCTTGGGCCAAATGGTTGACCTTTATGCACTTGCCTCAGTTAGTTAGTCATTGGATACGGGCTGCCTCCAGAAGGACATGGCCTTGGACTAGTAGGCTTTCGGTGGCTGAGGCAAAGCCTGGAGGGGCTGACAGCATTGCCAGCAGTTGGAACAATAAGTCTTATTATTAACAATTAGTAAAGAATTATGTTCTAATTGTTTCGCAGAACTCATAATTGTAGTGGTTTAGTGTTCCAGGGTTAGAACTTTTAAAAAATTTAATTAAAGTTTGTACTTACTTTTTATGATGTTGGATATGTTGGGGAAGAATTTTTTTTTTTAACATCTTTATTGGAGTATAATTGCTTTACAATGGTGTATTAGTTTCTGCTTTATAACAAAGTGAATCAGTTATACATATACATATGTCCCCATATCTCTTCCCTCTTGCATCTCCCTCCCTCCCACCCTCCCTATCCCACCCCTCTATGTGGTCACAAAGCACCGATCTCCCTGTGCTATGCGGCTGCTTCCCACTAGCTATCTATTTTACGTTTGGTAGTGTATGTATGTTGGGGAAGAATTTTGAAAAGAAAGAGTAACTGGTTTAACTTTCATTACTCACTGGAGGAAGTGGCAAAATTGAAGATAAAACAGGAATAATTAAAAATTAAATATTATTTTGTTGAATTAAAAGTCATTAATATGTTCTGTTTCTGGGGCAAGATGGAATAGATGTGCTTCTTCCTATCTTTCCCATTAAGTACAGCTAAAGACCATGGACATTACATATAAAACAGATATACAAAGACTCTGAAAGGCAGAGAGAATGTGGAACAGCTAGGGGCCTTGGGACCCAAGGAATGTCACTCATTCCTTGAGGTCAGTATTATTCTGATGGAATAACCAGATAAGGACCATACAAAGAAAGTTAAAGATCAATATGCCTCATGAACATAGATGCAAATATCCTTAAGAAAATATTAGCAAATAGAGTTCAGCAATATATAAAACAAATCATACACCATGACCAAGTGGGGTTTATTTGAGGGATACAAGGCTGGTTCAGTATTTGAAAGGAACTTGCCTCAAACTATTTGAAACTTTCATTTTTCAGGAAGAAATTCTACATTGAAACTTTTAAAAAGGAATTCATTTTAAAGTAGGATGGAATTATACTTCTGTGCTTGAATTGTCAAATCCTTTTTTAAAAAAACATTAAAAAGAAACCCATTCTGATCATTGCTTATCTAATTTTGGAAAACTGGTCCTACCAGTGATGCTTAATGAATTACAAATGAGCAGCAAAATTTCTTACTTTTTAAATCTGTGTATTGTTGATACTTTAGAACACTATTCAGAGATTTACCTCCAACCTGTTTGTCATATTTATTTCTATTTAAGGTATGTAACAGATATATAATTAGTGGGACATGGATTATTTGAAGATACTAGGAAATTTGTCTCTTTCTATACCTGGCAGATAGATAATTAGTAAATCTTATAGTTACAAAGATTAATATCTCTAAAGGGTCATCATTTACAAACTTTGTTAGTATGTCAACAATCCCTTAAGTTAACTTCTCCTAATCTATTCTATGAATTTTACTTTCACTTCAAATTTATTCACCTCTTATTGATTTCACTCATATAGGAGATGTCTTACTCATTTCGTTGAAAGATGCAGTATAGTTTACAGAAATGCTCTCCATCTCAAGAGTCAAACCTTTCCAAGGCTCAGTTATCTTATTTATTAAATAAAGATAATTGTCTCTATACCATAAGTGGAGGAATAATATATCTTAGTTTAACTGTGATAGTACTGGTTTATGCCTATTGTCTTATTTTTGTTATTGCTGTTAGCCCTGTTTTATTATTTTTATACATGTATGTGCCAGTAGTAGTAGCAGCAGTAGTTAATAGTAGTAATGAATTGAGGTCATTAGATTGGAACTGCCTCTACTTCCTGATCTGCTAGTATAGTAAAAAAAGAAAATGTAAGCACTCTAGAAAATAACAAGTAAAAAAATGAAAGCTTTTTTTCCCCGTCCCTCAGATGTCCAGTCTTTCTGTTCAAAGTAAATCATTATTAAGAGTTTCTTATTTATCCTTAATAGAAAATTTTACTATACTGGAATCATATTAAAAGGCTGATTTTTTTCACAGTGCTTTTATCACTTAATAATATATATTGGATTTTTCCATTTCCATATTTATACATTTACCTAATTCTTTTTTTTAAAAAATAAAGTATTTATTTTTTATTTTATTTTTGGCTGCGTTGGGTTCTTGTTGCTGCGTGCGGACTTTTCTCTAGTTGTGGTGAGCAGGGGTTACTCTTCGTTGCAGTGCGCAGGCTTCTCATTGCAGTGGCTTCTCTTGTTGTGGAGCACGGGCTCTAGGCACGTGGGCTTCAGTAGTTGTGGCTCATGGGCATGGTTGCTCCCCGGCATGTGGGATCTTCCCGGACCAGGGCTCGAACCCGTGTCGCCTGCATTGGCAGGCGGATTCTTAACCACTGCGCCACCAGGGAAGCCCTACCTGATTCTTTTTAATAGTTTCATTATACTGAATGGATATATTGTTTAGTAGGATGATTTTTTTTTTAAACGTTGATGGGCATTTAGATTATTTCCACCTTTTTATTATTTTTATTTGGTTATTTCACCAAATCTAACTATGTGTGTTTAGCAAAGAGAAATTTCAAAACAAGAGAGAAAATAGTGCATCAGAACTAGTCACGCCACCTAAGAAGTATATGCAATGTAACATAGAAATAGAAAGGGCTGGGCTTCCCTGGTGGCGCAGTGGTTGAGAGTCTGCCTGCCAATGCAGGGCACACGGGTTCGGGCCCTGGTCTGGGAAGATCCCACACGCTGCGGGGAAACTGGGCCGGTGAGCCACAACTGCTGAGCCTGCGCGTCTGGAGTTTTGCTCCGCAGCAAGAGAGGCCGCGATAGTGAGAGGCCCGCGCACCGCGATGAAGAGTGGCCCCCGCTCGCCGCAACTAGAGAAAGCCCTCGCACAGAAACAAAGACCCAACACAGCCAAAAGTAAATATAAATAAATTAATTAATTAAAAAAAATAAAATAGAAAGGGCTGTGAAATACTGTTAATCAGAGATATTGCTGTTGGCTACCCTTAGGTACTCCAGGTTGTGTATGCTGAGGTTGAAGGGATTTTAAGGATAATTTTTACGCTAAGGGATTTTCACGTCCTGCTGACTCTAGAATTTATCCACTCCCCAGATTAAATTCCTCAGTAGTGGAACTCCTGGGTTGTGTGGGACGGGTATACCTTTAAACTTCGATAGCTATTGCCAAATTGTCTTCTAAAAAAAGTTGGATCAGTATATCTTTGCACTCATAGTATGTAAACATGTCTGTTTTCTCACACATTTGCCAATTATGGATGTTATCAAATGATTTATGTGACGTGTCTCATGTTTGATTTGGTCACCAAATATATATTAATGTGGAGATTTAAAAGTAAATTGATGCTTTGGTGTGTAAGAGCTGATATTTGAAGTTCTTGCATTTTGCAATTTAAAATTCCACTTGTTTATTTTTTAAAAATAAAAAAAAAACTTGACTTTTTTCCCCTCAAACATTAGCTTAGAGAGAATGATTCAATTATTATTTGAAAGTCTTTTTTTGTGGTAATACTTCATGGGTGAGATAAGTCTTTATTACTT
The DNA here is from genome assembly GCF_028023285.1 of Balaenoptera ricei. Classification (NCBI taxonomy): domain Eukaryota; kingdom Metazoa; phylum Chordata; class Mammalia; order Artiodactyla; family Balaenopteridae; genus Balaenoptera; species Balaenoptera ricei. Next base: position 168,404,396 of record NC_082639.1, read on the forward strand.
ATAAATTAGAAGCCAAAGTAGATATATCATGAATGGATTTTCTCATTTTAACATGTGATTTCCAAGTATTTGGGCAATTTGGATATTCTGTATAAGAATGTTGATCTGATGATCAAGGCTCAGTTATCTTATTTATTAAATAAAGATAATTGTCTCTATACCATAAGTGGAGGAATAATATATCTTAGTTTAACTGTGATAGTACTGGTTTATGTATATTTAGGGTGTGACTAGTCAGGGTGTGTCTCAGGGAGACTTTGGATCTAGGGAAGAGAATCATGTGACAGTTTTGCAGAATTATTATCATTTCTATATGGTCTGTATTAACTTCTGTTTCAGCATAGGTATTCCTTTTCTTCTTTCTTTTTAACCAATAACCCATTAAGGATAAAATTTAAACAGTATATAACTGAATATTAACAATGTAAAACTGCACAACACTCAAAACCATCACTGTGCAAGCAGAATGTTTGGCTGAATAGAAACTGAGTGACAGAATCTGAAGAAGCTGTATGGTCTCCAGTAACCTCTCCTTTGTGATGATTGCATTCTTAGAGACTCAAATATTCTTTTTTTTAAGGGAGGATTTAAAAAAAATCTTACTTAGTTTTTTCAAAAATGTAATTGAAATGGACATTATTAAATGTCTTTATATTGAATCCTTGGTATACATGAATCATGATTGGGTTAATATTGATCTAGAACAGGGTTTTTCAGCAGTGGCACTTACGACGTTTGAGGCCAGGTAATTCCATCTGGGGGCTGTCCTATTCATTGTAGGATGTGAAGCAGCATCCCTGGCCTCTTCCCACTAGATGCTGGTAGCATTACCCCTCACCCCTCCTCAGCTGTGACAACCAACTGAGGACAGTGTGATATACTGAAGCAAAAAAGGAGACTATGCTTCACATCTAAACTAAGTATCTGAGGCATTAATAGGAATAGTCTATAATACCTAAGTATGTATGGATAAAATCATATGATGTCTGAGATTTGCTTCAAAAAAATCCTCTGTGTATATACATATGTGTGAGTGTTTGCATGTATGTGCGTGGAGGAAGGGTGGTGGTAAGTGGGTGAGAGTGTAGATGAAGTAAGATTGAACAATAAAATAATTGTTGAAATTGGTTGATGGGTACATTGGGGGCAGGGGATTATTTTACTGCTTTCTCTTGTATATGTTTAAAATTTTATATTATAGTTTATATTTTATGTTTTTAAAAATTAATTTATTTTTTCACTACATAGTTTAGAATAGATTAGAATCTACTAAAGTTAATCTGTTCTGTTGACAGGTAGTCTTTGGAGCTTTATTTAGTTTGGAGTCATTATTTAGTTTGGAGTCATCAGTCAGTCACATTTCCAGATTCTAGCTGGAAGTGTCTTTACAATTTCAGATAGTTGTCCTGGTAAGATAAAGCCAGGAGAAAGGAGTCTCCTAGGCTTGACAGACTTCACCACCTCTCTAAAATGTTAGCAGCAAACCATAATTTCAGGTCAGTTAAAGTCTAAAACATAAGTTAGTTGTATGTCAAGTGATTCTATTTTCCCCCTAAAGTGAACGAAAGCATAATATTGTAGATTTTAATAGTTGAATTGACAGGTAAAACTGCCCATTCATTTGGTTTAAGCTTTATTTGTTTTTAAAATTTTCCTTGGTGATGCTGTTTAATAAATGGCTTTGGAAATTCTATTGCATCAAATAAAATTTATGGAAATATGTGGAAAAAAATTAAGGTACGTAATTAGGGTAAATCAAGTAATGCTAATTGTTTTGTATATCATGGCTGTTGAATTTATCTTGTGGGAAATAAATTATTAGGCACCTGCTATGTGTAGAATACTGTATGATGGTTTTTCAGTGTGTATGGAATGTGGTACAGCCATTAAGAAAAATTAGGTCTCTATGTACTGGTGTGGAAAGCTGTTCAGATATATTATTACTTGAAAAAAAACGACTTACGGAGCACTGTGATCTCATTTGTGTAAAGGAAGAAAAGATAGGGGAGATGGGATGCCATATGAATATAGTGTGTGTGTGTGTGTGTGTGTGTGTGTGTGTGTGTGTGTGTGTGTGTTTATATGCTTATGTGTATACAGAAATTTTCTGAGAAGAAATTCAGCTGAGTTATTGGTAGTAACCTCTGGACATAACAGGTGGACAGTGAAACTATCAGGGTGTGACTCAGGGAGACTTTTAATTTCTGCTGTACCTTTCAGTTCTTTTTGGCATAGCAGCTTTTTAATTAAAAATTTAAAGATATATTATAGAATTATAAAGTATCATATAAATTATTTTTTATTTTTAGCCACACATTTCTAAGGTTCTCCAGGATATATCTTTATAATAGTGGAAATATATCCTCAGAATAAATTAAAACTTTTATAAATCAGTAAGAAAAAGACAATTCATTAGAGAAAATGGGCAAAGGGAGTTTTTCAAAGAGAAAACTCAGATGTCCAATAAGCATATGTAAAATTATTTATTTACAGGGAACTCTACTCGATGCTCTGTGGTGACCTAAATGGGAAGGAAATCCAAAAAAGAGGGGATATATGTATACATATAGCTGATGCACTTTGCTGTACAGTAGAAACTAACACAACATTGTAAAGCAACTATACTCCAATAAAAATTAATTACAAAATATGAGTGCAACAAAAAAAGATTTATTTGCACCTGTAATTAGGAATATGTTAATTAAAAGAATGATGAGATATTATTTCACACCCATCATATTGACACACACTTAAAAGTTTAACAATGCCAAGTGTAGTTGAGGATGTGGGGAAAAGGGGAGATTTCATACACTGGGGTGAGGGTAGTAACTGGTATACCACTTAGGAAACAAAATTGGCTGAATCTGGTAAAGCTGAAAACGCTTAAAACTAGTATTTCTGTTTCCAGGTGTATACTGTAGGGAAACTCTTGCAAGTCCCCTACAACGAACGAGTTCCGTTCCCTAGAGTGCGTTCGTAAGTCCAACCTGTTTGTAAGTCCAACAAAGTTAGCCTAGGTGTCCAACTAACACAGTCGGCTATATAGTACTGTACTGTAATAGGTATATAATACTTTTCACACAAATATTACATAAAAAGCAAACACAAAAAATAAAACATTTTTAATCTTACAGTACAGTACCTTGAAAAGTACAGTAGTACAGTACGACAGCTGGCATACAGGGGCTGGCATCAACTGAACAGGCAAGAAGAGTTACTGACTGGAGGAGGGAGAGGAGGTGGGAGATGGTAGGGCTGAAGGATCATCAGCAATAGGAGACGGAGGGCAAGCTGCAATTTCACTCACGCCTGACGTTGATGGCACAGGTTCTGGTTCCTTGCTGGATTCAATTCTATCTACCCTCTTGAAAAAACGATCCAGTGACGTCTGAGTAGTACTGTACCAGCTACATCACCGCTGCTTTTACACTTGCTTCCAGACATCCTGGGCTTGAAATAAAAATACTGTACTACTGTACTCTATACAGTGCTGTACAGTAAAGTATACACAAAAGCACAACCACTTGTAGAGGATGCTGCATGTGGCAACATATGCCAGACAGGTGAACTAACTTACGTGATTGGACATGCCAACACACGTTCACATCTTTGAAAGTTCACAATTTGAAGGTTCGTATGTAGGGGACTTACTGTACATTTGTACAAATATATTCATTGCAGCATTGAAATAACGCAAAATTGGGTGATTTTCATGATTGGGGGGTTACATAAATAAATTCTGCTGTATTCATACAATGGAATACCACAGCAATTAAAAGGTAAACAGCCATTATTGAGTAAAAAGGGATCTCGTTGCAAAGGGATAGATGAAATTACACTATTCATGGAAGTTTTCAAAACACAAAACAATTCTATTGTTTTTGGACACATACATGTGTAATAAAGCATGTGATGGGAAGAATATATACTAACTTCAGATTATTCATTTTCTCAGAGGGAGAAAGGACAGGAATGCTCTAGGAATAAGAAGGCTACAACTTGTATCATATTTTCTTAATAACAAAAAGATCAGAAGTAAATGTGACAAAATGTTGACATTTATATTATCTAGATGGTAGATTGGACCATGGCTGTTAAATAATTCTGTGTATTTTTCTGGTTTTTTTGAACTACAACAGTATTTTTAAATATAAAATACTTTTAAGTGAACTGTTCCAGTTGTTCAATTTCTGAGGGTTCTTTGAAACTTGACTTATTGGAAAGTCATATAATATTAGATGTATTCCCTTTTCAGAACGGAAAGTGTAATAAATATTTTAAGCAATTGTTTGCATAATATATTTCCTAGTTTTACATGAAGTATTCTTCATCTAAAAAAATGTTTTTTTCCTTTTCAGACAGCGTGTTTTCGTGAAGAAAGGGATGTGTTAGTGAATGGAGACAATAAATGGATTACAACTTTGCATTATGCTTTCCAAGATGACAATAACTTAGTAAGAATCTTTTTATATGTCTCTATATCCTTATTAATTTTTTATTGGCAGAATTTAGCATTATTTTCTCTTAAGCATTATTTAAATGTAAATGTTATTTAGAAAACCACTGAATTTTGGAGTATAAGTTGTTTATTTTGATATGTGATTTCTTTCCCTGGGTAATTCAATACCGTTCCATTGGAATTTTTTGTGTTTTTTCATAAATACGTCAAAACTAAATCCAAACAGATTTACATTCTATAAAAGGTGGTCAGGATTTTTTTCCATGATTTTCTCAAGGTATCTTATTTGTAGTATTCTATTACTATTTAGAATTTTACATATTTTTTGAAGTTGTCATGTGTTACTTTAAGTAGAGCCATATTTAATATCTAGGCTGTGTCTTAATTTTATATGAGCATCATGAACCACTTGACAAAAGAAGTTAGGAAAGAGCTTGGAGGAAAATCAAACTGTTAGAAGCACTACCAATTGAAGATTGAAGAGATGAACAAGTAAATAGGAAAACAGGTGATATCTGTCACAGTAGTGTGTACAACTCCTTGGTCTGTTATTCCGAGCTCTTCATTTTCTGACCCCAGTTGTTATTTCAAGGTTTATTTTTTAGCGTACATGTGTTGAGTTCCTGCTTTGTGCCAGCTACTACTACTATGTACTGGGATGTAAACATTAAGAAGACATTTTTCATTAAGTTGATAGATATTTATTGGACATGTGCTGTGTGCTAGGCATTGTTCTTTAGATTCTAGAGACTCAGTAGTGAACAAGACAGACAAAGGATCTCTTTTCTTATTCTTACATTCTTGTGAGGGGAACCAGACAAGGAATTCACAGTCAAGTAAATAATATTTTCACATTGTTTCGTATAAGAAAAATATAACATTTATTCAAAGGTATGAAGTCAAGAAGGGCTCTTCTAAGGCAAATGTACATTGGCTAAAACAAGAAGGGAGAAGAGGCGGAGATGGCTTGGTGAGCATGGAGATTTGAAGCCACCTGTTATGTTCCGCTTGATGCAGGATAGAAAAAGAGGCTTGGGGATGAGGGAGGAGAGATGAGAGAGTCACATAATATAGCACCTTATACGTTATGGTAAGGAAATTAGACTTTTACAGTTATGAGTTTCAAAAACAAATATTTTTTTGATCATGGAACTCTACTGTGTGTGTTTTGTAAAATGACATTATATCTGAAAGTCTATACAATGAAGCATATAGAAACGCAACTGCCCTGACTGATCTCTTAGCTTCCTCCTTCCACTTTCCTTCATGCTTTCTCAGGGTTCTTTCACAGAGCAAGTTTGGAAGCTGCTATTTTAGGACTGTAGAAAGGTTTGTGGCAGGAAAGGACTGAGATGGTTTGAGGGATGAAAGGAAGGCTAGTGTGATTATGATAAGGAGGGGAGAGAGGTGTAAAATGAGGCTTCCAGAGTGTAGGCCATGCAGAAGAGTTCAAATTTTATTCTAATTTCCAGGAGGGTTTTAAGGATAGTGTGATAATCAGTTTTATATTTTATATAGAACATCCTAGCAGCAGTGTTAAAGATGGATTTCAGGGGGCAAAACTAGAGCGACTAATTAGGAGACAATATTCAGGTGACAGATAATGAGGGATTGAATAAAGGTGACAGTGGAAGGGGATGGTTTCAGGTACTATTTAAGAAGTAAAATAATTAGAACTTGTTGTGTTTGAGTGAGTGTCAGTGGAGGAGAGAGGAGTCAGAATGATTCCCAGCTTTCTGGTGTCTGACTTGTGGGATTCAGTGGTTGGTAGGTGATGAATTGAGTTGGGGAATATAGGAGGAAGAGAAAATTTAAAGTAGGTGGGAAGATGATTAGTTTAATTTGATATATGTTGGGTTTGAATTGTCATGTGATCCATTTAATGGGTTAGATATGTAAGTCTGGTGTTTCTGAGGGTGTCTTGGAGTTCTTATAGATCAGATTTTGGCAAATTGTGGCCTGCAGCTCAAATCTGGCTCGCCACCTATTTTCGTACAGCCAGCAAGCTAAGAATTGTTTTTATATTTTTAAGTAGTTGGAAAAAATCAAAAGAAGAGTATTTTATGACATGTGAATATTATATAAAGTTCAAATTTCAGTGTTCATAAAGTTTTATTGACACACAGCCATGCCCATTGATTTATGTATTATCTATGGCTGCTTTGTGGCAGAGTTGACTAGTTGTGATGGAGATTGGCACTGTGACAGAGGGTAACACGCTATATGTGTTACTCATTGCTTTGCGCTGAGTCAGACTACAAAGTGCAGTGACATTTATAACTTGATAGCCTTTCAATTTATAACTTGATAGCATTTCAAGTGCTATATCATGACGTTTTATTATTTTTAAAATTAACAGTGCATATGCCTCATGTCAAAGTAAGAAAAGTAGACTTTTCAGTATCATGCTTTTAAGGCACAGTAGAGCGTGGATTATTTTGTTAATGAATTAAGTTACGGCATAGTGTTTATTGCACAACTACACTTCACTTGTACTAATAGAATACAATAAATGTCTACATTGCCAAACTGAGCACTCATCACAAAATTCCTAACTCACAGGAAAGCAGCAGTCAGAAAAGTTAGAAAATTTAAAACAATATCTTATCACAGCAGAATTTTTTCACAAAATAAAAAATGAAAATGAGGCTGCAACTGTAGTAAGTTCCTGAGTGGCTCATTTACTAGCCAAGCAAGGAAAGCCATTTAACAATCTTGAGTTAATTAAATCATGTTTGATTTCAGCAGCCAAAGAAATGTGTCCACAGAAAATAAACTTGTCTAAGACTATTAGCCTTTTGGTGAGAACAGTTGCTTCAAGAATCCAGGACAGTGGGAGCAGCATCAATGGTGGATTTTAAAAACAGGGAAATAATCATTTCCTGTCACATTGAGAGGGTTTCTTTGACTCTTGAGTTGAAAGATGGTGCTGATTCTGCTCAGTCCTTGTTACTTGAGGAGTCAGTGTTTGAATTTGAAATAGCTGAGGAGTTAGCCTCTATGAATATCTTGTGTGGAATCATTACAGTCATATTATTTTCAAAGAAGTTGAGAAAACACTGATTTGGTACAACCTGAATTGGAATCTGCTAAAACATATTACAATTGAGAGTGGTAAAAATATGTATGAGCAGGAAAAGGCTTATTTCAACAGATTTACAAATCATATGAAAATATTAGTTGCTTAAAGCATGTAGATGTTGTCTTATTAATCAGCAGGTAGTTTGCAGCAAATATTTGAATCTATCATGTGTTGAACCAGTAGTATCAACGTTGCGCTTCATTCAGTTTTTTGGAAACAACTATTATCATTTCCATGGATTTTTATCAGAAATCAAAGTTAAACATTCTTGCTGTACCATACAGCCATTCACTGGTTTTGCAGTGGTAACGTTTTATTGCGATATTTTGAACAAAGGACCGATTGAAATATTTCTGAACAAAAAACCCCACCCTCAACCATTATTATGAAGTATTGAAAAGGCCTGGAAATTAGCTTTTCCTGTAGACTTGATATGTTTTAAAAATAAATTTAAAATAAAATTACAAGGCAAAACAACACTTATATGCAAAACTATGCTATGGTGAAGTCATTTTGACAACTGACATTGTTTGAATCACAAGTAATGTCAAGCTGCTGTATCTACTTCCCATGCTGTCAAAAGTAAAAAGGAGTGAGATCTCCATTTCCACATAGATTTGCAGCCGATAGATCTTTTGAGCTCAAACTACAGTTTTAGCAGCAATTTTTGGAACTTGATGCAAGTGCAAAGCAAATGTTTGTAGTTCAACATCCATTTAACTGGGCAGTTGAGAACTTCCACCTAAATTTCAGTTAGAAGTGGTTAATCCGCAGTAATGACATACTTATACACAAGAATCAGGAGAAAATTTTAATAGCATTCTATAAATGCATTTCAAGTAGAGGAATATGCTCAATCAAAATTACATACTCATGAACTGATATGAGTATTTGGCAGTACCTGTCTTTGTGAATAGAGTTTCACAGATGAAATATGTAGAATCTCAGTACAGAGGCAGATTTACATTTGCAGTAGGTTTTTGATGATAGGGAATACTAACTTTGAGCCCAGTTAAGCAAACTGTTCTATTCCCCTCTCCCCACAAAAGAATTACATTTTCTCATTCGTAGTACATGTTACAAAAATTGTATTCACTTATCATTATTATATTTTGCATTTTGCTAATGAAATGTGTGGAAATTTGTTCTCTCTCTTATTATATATGTACCTATATAATATCCTTGATTTTGCCTCTTGGCCTGCCAAGCCTAAAGTATTTACTCTCTGGTCCTTTACAGGAAAACTTGGCCAACGCCTTTTGTAGGTAACAGTGAATACAAGGAGTAAATGAGAATCACTGAGCAGTGCTTGTAAAATGAGAAAACAAGTTTGCCTAGAGAAGTTGGAGATAGGGCACCCCAAGAAGTAGAAAACTAGTGGAAATGGTCAGAGCAAGAAAGAGAATCAAAATACTGCACCGTGGAAACTGAAAGGAGAGTTGGTAGAGAAAACCATTAATAGTGTTAAATATAGTATAGTGGTAAATAAAAAGATATGACTGGAAATATTGTGCCTGCCCAAATTCTCTGTTTCAGCCTCAGTGGAGGGAATACCCTCCATTCTTGAGCATTCTCTGTATTCGTTTACTTTTTGTCTTTGTTTTTATTGTCCATGATATCTTTCATACTAGTGCCACTCCTTCCTCTTCCTTCCACTAGTCCTGTTGAAGTCTAGCTAATACTTTAGAATTGTACTCAAATTCTGCATCTTAACAGTATTTCCAGAATTCCCAATTTGAATTAATCTTTATTTCATTTTAGCTTTACATTTTTTAGTACTGCTGTTATATGATTAACCTATGTATGTATACATCTTTGATTTTTTTGGTATAACTTAAAAAATTTTTAAATAGATGACATGAACCCTGCTATCTTTAGCTAAAATATAATTAGAGGTTAATGTAACTTAATAGCCGTGAAGTTTATCTGATTTCAGGCCAGGTTCAGGTGTTCAAACAGGGTCATTACTTGTCTTTGTACCCCGTACATGCTTCCAGAGTATAAAAGTGTTTTTCAAACTTCAAATTGTGAGTCATAAAATCAATTTAGTAGGTTGCACCAGCATTTAAGAAATTAAATAGACTAGAAAATGACAGAGTTCAAATAGTAAGAGTAAATATTGTTTCATGACATTTCTTTTATAATGGTTACTGAATAATCATATAAACCATATTATTTTTGTGGGTTATAGTCAGAATTGTTTAAAAGTCATAACATAGAGCTTTGCACATCTTAGTTGCTCAGTTGTTAAATTGAATGGAATATTTGACTTGAATTTACCATACTTATATGAAATTTTAGGGATGAATGTATCAGTACAAATATAATCTGCATAGATTTGTCAGCAAAATTAAGAGTAAATCAAACACATGCCAATTATTTGCTTAGCAAAATTATAACAGTTTATCATGATGACTTTTCAGATGTTTTTGGATAAGGACTAAAATCCACTATGACAATGAATTCTATGGTAGATATATATAACACTGTATATTTATGGATTGCTTAAAAATCTACATTTTGCTATAAGTATAGAAATATATATAGATACAGAAATAAAATGTCCAAATGCCAAATTTTATATAGCAAAATTTTGCCTAATTTTCCATGAATAAATGCCTGACTTATCATTCGCTCTCCTCTGAGTTATTTAGTCTTATCTCTGCTCTTTGCATTTGAGATTAGGATTAATATTTCTTTTTCAAAGACATTTCTAAGAAATTGTGTGTATATATCAGCCATTAATTATATTAGAATTAAAATTCCACAATAACTGGAGGAGGACTGAAATACTCTAGTAGTCAGCTCTCCTGTAAACTGCCAGTTTTTCTTTAGTTTAGGGAAACCTTCATGGTATATTAGTCTCAAGAGTCAGAAGTCCTAAATTGTCTTGTTATCATCAAAGATTTTCTTTTGAATATTCATGAAATATAAGAAAATAAAATCATTTAAAAACGTTGACAAACCTTGTTTTAGATACCCAAAAAGAAATTTTATTATACATAGTTATTTTCCAAAATAACTTTTAACCCTAGTAGCCCTAAAGCAGTCAAATAAGTAACATGATTTACAGAGCTATACAATTCAAGGAAGCTGTGGTAAATAATTTGACTTTCATTTGTAATATGCTCAAATATCACTATAGCCAGTTTATGAAAAAATATATGGTCATAGCATATGTGCATTTTATTTGTTTAGGAAGAACTTGCATAATTTAATGAATGATATTAAGATGTGATTAGAACATTTTTTCCTTAAGAAAAACTCATTAAATACAAACCTACTTAGTCGCATCTATATGGACACATAAACTTCTTATCACTTAGATATCATTTAGAATATTACAAATCAATGAAAATTTCTTTTTTCCTCACATTTTCTTATTCACTGTTTCCTATTATTTTATGTTTGAGGAAGAAAAAAAAACAGATAGGAAAATATTTAAAGCAAAAATTTTGCTTTTTGAATTAGCATTTGTAAACTGATTAGAGGATGAAAGATATTTAAATATTAAATTGTAATTAGTCGTATGAACTTTAAATTCTTTACAGGAATCCAGTTTGTGCTGGAGATAGAAATTATTAGAAAGGTATTTTTGTAAGAGTGAAAAAAAAAGGGCTAGGAGGGATAAATAAAAGGTGGGGCTCTAAGGATTGACTATTAATCTCTTCATGTGACAGCAAGATGACTAAAGGAGTTTGGTATTCTCCGTAAGAAGACTTCTAAAAGCATATCTGTTCTGTGAAATGTTTTTTCTCTGGACACAACCTATTTATTGTATGTTTTCACATGCTTTAGCATTCTTTCCTTGGAATGTAGTTCCTTAAAAAGCACAAACTTTGAATTAGAGATTTTTTAGAAATTCAGAGTTGAAAATTTTCTGATGTGTATATCTACACCTAGAGATCTGTGTATTTTGGAGGGATACAAGATTTCTGAAGACTCAGCCTGTATCCTTAATTTCTTATTTGTTATTCTGGTGCTTAGCACATACTCTTTTATGTCATGGATATTGTCAGCTTTTTTACTGAACACTGATTTTCTTTAATTTGAGTAAGAAGGAAACTGATCAAAGATCAAGAACTCTGAGTTCTGGCTTTCCTACTCTTTAATGTAATGTTTGGGCAAATCATTTATCTTTATTGTCTCTTACTACATAGCCATAAAGCAGGAATAACAGTTATGATCCCTATCTCCAGTATAGGGACATTATACAAATATTCCTGCACCCTCATTCTATAACTCCTACTTCCTGGAGAAAATGAAAGCCATTGGTCACTCAAGCATGAACTTTCTTAACTTTCTGTGCTCTGACCTCAGCATTTCCTTTCATCCTTCCCCCGTATACAAATTTATCCATATTTGGGCCTGTTCTTATTTTTTTTCTCAATGTGGTTGAGGTATATCTTTATATTTAGGATTATTCCTATCAACCTTTCCCTTTGACTCCATCACCTTTGGCCTTTTGCAGAACTTTACTCCATTGGTCAACTTTGATTTGACTAGATCTTTTCCTCTCTACAATACAGAGATCTATATACATTAAAAAGTTAATAGTCCTTACCTTCATCTTTCATTTCACCCTCTTGAGGTAACTAATGTTAACTTTGCTGTATCCTTTCATTTTTTACGCTTTGTATAATTGTATGTTTGTGTGTGTATGTATATTTTCTTCCTTTTTATAAAAATGGGATTACAAAGTATATATTACTCTGCAGCTTGCTGTTGCTTAAAATATCTCATGGGCATGTATATTTAATTTTTCTTTTGGGCAACAGTATCATATTTCATAGAATGGATATGTTGAATGGATCCATTTAACAGTTTTCTTGTTGATCTCTATTCATATTTTCTTATTTGTTCCAGTTATCAACAGTGCTGTCCAGTAAACATACTTGCCCATATGCCTTACACATTGGAGCTTTTATTTTAATTGACTATATTCCTAAGAGTGGAAATGCTAGATCAAGGGGTATGCACCTTTTAAAATTCAGTAGATACTGTGAAATTACTTTCCCAAATAGTTGCAGTTTATCACCTTCCAAAAAAGCAGTGTTGTTTTAAGTCACTTTCTCCAAAACATAATGATCATTTTGCTAATCTAATTGGTGAAAGATATCTCTTTGTTGCTTTGGTTTTGACTAGGTATTGGGTTTGCCAACAAGTTCATTCAGTTTTAAGTAAAAATAAAAGACATTTTTCACTTTCACGAAGAACTTTACGGAACAATGTAGTCACTAACCGAACGAGTTTGTTGGCCAGCCCAATATTAATTGGCTAATTGTGTTTCCTCTCATGTGAGGAAATAGCCTGTTAATAGCCTCAACCTAGTTTTGTTGGATTGCTTGCCCTCTTCTTAACAACTGATAGGACCTCTTTATGTTAGGATTATTATCTCCTTGACATGTCTTATGAATATTGCCTCTCAGTCTATGGTTTTCTTAAACTGGTTTAAAGACGCTTTTGCCATATTGAGTAATATTTTAAAGGTAGTCTATAAGTAAGAACTTGTCCTGATGGATATTAAATTTTACTAATTAGTCAATGAGAACAATATGATATTGATATAGAAATAGACAACTGTAGCAGAATAGAGTGCCCAGGAGCAGATCCAAGTGTATTAGCGTCTTAAAATACAATGAGGGGGCATTTCAATTAAACTGGGGGAAAGAATGGAATATTTAACTACTTGTTTTAGATAATTGACTCTCTGTATATAAGAAAATAGCCTTCATACCTTGTATAAAAATAAATTTCAGACAAATGAATGAATGAACCTGATTAAAAGGTCGGGTTCTATTCCTTTAAGAGCCTGCAGCAATACCCTCTTCTTATCCCTGTCAAAGATTTATATTACACTGAAATTGCCCATTAATTTGTGTTTTCTTCTTCATTAGATTGTAAATACCATGAAGGCAAGAATTATGTCTAATTTATTGTAGTATCTCCATTGCATAAGTATATTGTTAGCAATAGTAGGTTCTTATATATAAATATCTGTGGAATTAGTAAATGAATTTATTTGTCCCTTTCTTGTTCTGGATTCTATTTTCCATTCCCAAGAAAATTATCTACAGAATAAAATATATTAAATATAAATAATAAAATATATTAAGACTTTGGTCTTAAACTTGTAGTAGTAATATAGTCGAGAGGCCAGGAGCCTGGGTTAGGATTGTTGGTAGTGGGTAGGGATAGAAGTAGATGGACTTCACAGAGATTTAGTAGGGGGTAGACTCAACAAGACCTTGATGATTTAGTTGAATGTTGTAGTGAACAAAGGAAAAAACATAAAAGAATGACTTAGAGACTTCATTGAGGTATGTTATAGAGGAAAAGGGGCTTTTTTCCTATGTGAGGTTATTACTTGTTTGCCTTTCTGGATGCATGTTTGTCTCCCTAACACTAAAATCCTATTGCAAGTATAGTTCATTTTCAACTCATTGCTTTTCTCTTGAGAATCTTCTTTTGTGTTTTCTGCTTCTTGCTTCTCCCAGTTGCTGAATTCTGTCTTAACTACAGCTACTTTACCTCTGAGGACAAGGTGGGGAAAGAATGTGAGTAGGCAAAGCCAGAGCATTGTTTAGCAGGCAGCAGGAAAGGAAAACTAGGAATATTTATGTATTCATAATTTTTTATTCTATCTCAAGGACGTTTGTTTACTGTAGAAGAGGTTCAGTGAGGCACACTGAAAGGTTGGAAGTGAAGGGGTCCATGGGTTTATTAAGGGAAACACATAGCAGTATGTGGATGAAAGTAGAAGATAGATGATGACTCAAGGAGCCTAAGTTTTAAATGGTGACCGTGGGTGGCAAAAATGTTGAGATGATTATTTTTTAGCAGTTTATTGATAGATGGTGTACTCAGACCTTAGGAGTCTGGTATGGCAAGAAAGTACGCTTTCAAGAGAGGAAAGCCTTTGATGTAGAAGCCTTTGATCTCTTTATCCTCTGTTTGGTACCAAAAAAATTCCTGATTGGGACCTAGTAAATGTTTATTGAAGAAATGAGTTATGTTATATGACTTTCTATATATAAATATTAGATTACAGTTTTAATAGTAGACTTGTTTTTTTGTTTGAAAACTTTCTGTGTTTGCTACTATACTCAAAGTACTTCTTTTTAAAGTAAGAGCTGTGGATTTCTTCTCTACATCCATTGCCAATTCTAGCAACATGTTTATGTTAACAAAATTTTATTACATTAAATTATTTTGTTCTAATCTTCTTGACAGAGACTGTTAAACATTAGGCCTAGTAAATATAGCAAGTAAACCATAGACAAGGATTTGAAATACATTGTTGCCCTAACTTTCAAGGATTTGAAACATGAAATAAGTTTCTTTTGTTTACAAAATTGCCCATGCTTGTAGTTCTAATGTATAGTAATAAGAGTGTGAATTTTCTCAAGACTCTTTAACTCTTTTTTTTAAAAATTATTTAATTATTTAATTATTTATTTATGGCTGTGTTGGGTCTTCGTTTCTGTGCGAGGGCTTTCTCTAGTTGCGGCAAGCGGGGGCCACTCTTCATCGCGGTGCACGGGCTTCTCATTATCGCGGCCTCTCTTGTTGCAGAGCACAGGCTCCAGATGCGCAGGCTCAGTAATCGTGGCTCACGGGCCTAGTTGCTCCGCGGCATGTGGGATCTTCCCAGACCAGGGCTCGAACCCTTGTCCCCTGCGTTGGCAGGCAGATTCTCAACCACTGCGCCACCAGAGATGCCCAAGACTCTTTAGCTCTTAATGTCAATAAGATATTACTTGGTAATATCCTTGAAATAATAACTCCATTCTATAATAAAATCACCTGAACTTTAAGACATTATAACTGACATTCTAAATATATTCTATTTACTGACCATCATGCTAAGTGCTATACTCTGAAGAAGGTATCATTATTGTAGTTATATAGATGAGAAAGTAAAGTACCAAAGAAATTAAGTAATTTTTCAAAAGCCACTTATAACCCATAGTCAGAATTTGAATACAGGTCTCTCTGACTACAAAGTCCATCTTTCCACTATATCTAGTCTTCACGCACTGTATGACATGACATGACATGACATAACATAATATACACATGTATATGTAATACATATTTATAAAGCAATCCAGAAAATAACAAAAAGCTATGACATAGTCTGTAATCTAACAACCCAGAGATAATCGCTGTCAATATTTTGGTGTATACTCCTTGTTTTTTCTTTTTTGGTATACACACACTGTAAAGGAACACTCTGTTGTTTTTATTTACACTACACACAGTACTCTCTGCACAGTACTTCACTTCTGACATTAGATGTGTGGGTTTTCCACACATAAAGCAATTCTCCCACACTAGCTGGGTGTCCTATAATTTAACTCAATTCTGATACTATCTAACTGGAGATAGCATCAGATCTCACAGGTTGAGGGTTCAGTCCTGCAAGATGGCCCCCCATACTCCCCAGTCCAAAGTCCATGTTGTTACTTGTGCTTCTGACCTACAGGCTATAGATCAGAGATTTCCACCACCCCCTCCTCTGATTCAGTTGCTTTTCTAGAGCAGCTCACAGAACTCAGGAACAGCCCAATGAAAGAGATGTGTAGGGCAGGTGTGAGGAAAGGGGCACGGAGCTTCATGCCCTCTCCAAGAATGTACCACTCTCCCAGCACCTCCACTTGTTTGCCAACCTGGGCACTATCTAAACCCCATGCTGGTTTTTTATGAAGGCTTCATTACTTAAGCATGATTGATTAAATAATTGGCCATTGATTTTTTTGTTTTAATTGAAGTGTAGTTGATTTACAATGTTGTGTTAGTTTCTGGTGTACAGCAAAGTGATTCAGTTATACATATATATATACATATTCTTTTCTATTATGATTTATTATAGAATATTGGGTATAGTTCTCTGTGCTGTACAGTAGGACCTTGTTGTTTATCTATTTTATGTATAGTATTTTGTATCTGCTAATCCCAAACTCATAAGTTATCCTTCTCCCACCCCCTTTCCCCTTTGGTAACTATAAGTTTGTTTTCTATGTCTGTGAGTCTGTTTCTGTTTTGAACATAAGTTCATTTGTGTTGCATTTTAGATTCTACATATAAGTGATATCTTGTGGTATTTGTCTTTCTTTTTCTGACTTACTTCACTTAGTATGATAATCTCTAGGTCCATCCATGTTGCTGCAAATGACATTATTTTATTCTTTTTTATGGCTTAGTGGTATTCCATTGTGTATATATACCACATCTTCTTTATCCATTCATCTGTCAGTGGACATTTAGGTTGCTTCCATGTCTTGGCTATTGTAAATAGTGCTGCAATGAACATTGGGGTACATGTATCTTTTTGAATTAGAGTTTTCTCCAGATATAAGCCCAGGAGTGGGATTGTTGGATCATATGGCCGTTGATGATTGATTCAACTTCCAGTCCCTTTCCCTGGAGGTCGGGGGTTGGGGGGTGAGGCTGTGAGACTGAAAGTTCCAATACCCTAATCTTGGTTGGTTCCCTGGCAACCAGCTGCCATCCTTAGGTTTCCTAGGGGTTTTCCAAAAGTCACCTCATGAACATAAACTTAGGTGTGGTTGAAAGGGACTTGTTATAAATAACAAAAGACACCTATATCTTGTCATTTAGGAAATTCCAATGGTTTTAAGGAACTCTCTGTTCTATTCCAAAAAATACATATTTATTATAAATCACAGTATCACACACACATACCCATAAGAGTCCCTATCTAAAATTAGTTGGCTTCTGTTTATGTATACTTAAGAAAAGTCCATTCTGATAGTTGCACAGTATCAGAAATGGGAAGAGAAACGTATGGTGAGAATTGCTGTATATTTTATATACCAGTGGCTTCCAAATGCTGATCCAAGTGCTGGTCATAATAAAGTTGTAATTGGTTCAAGATGAAATAAGGAAAATGTAGTGAGATGAAGATGAATTTATTCAACGTAAATGACTGTCTTATTCTGAGTTTTAAAAATTTATTTGGAAAATTTAAATGTTTATTCTTCTATGAAATGTTGGTAAAACTGTGGTCTGTTGTTGTAGTTGATGATGATGTTACTTTTCCATATTTTTACTTTGCAAAAAACAACAAGAAAGCAATGTTAATCCTATATTGTTTCCTGCCTCAGTTTTTAGAAGATTTATTAACTGCTTTATGAAATTTTCAAGACTTATAAGTGACTGCTGCTGATCATCTTACCCAGCTCCTTGTTAATTAACAACAAAAGTATTTGATCCAGTGCTATTTGACCTTGGTTTACATTAGATACATTGTTTTTTCACCCTTATTTATTGAGTACATTTTATTTTTCATTCTCAGTACCTGGTTATGGATTATTATGTTGGTGGGGATTTGCTTACTCTACTAAGCAAATTTGAAGATAGATTGCCTGAAGATATGGCTCGATTTTACTTGGCTGAGATGGTGATAGCAATTGATTCAGTTCATCAACTGCATTATGTACACAGGTGAGTAAGATGCAGTGAAGGAGAGGATTGTATAAATGTCAAAAGAGATGTTTCTGTAAGAAAGTGGTGATTTTGATGGCCATGGAATAATTTCTTCTTTGTAAACTGTTTGACAGGTATAATGATTTATTTAAAAAATTTCCTACAAATGTGTTATTTTGTATACCGTTTAAGATGGAATGAAGGAAATGCAGGCCATCTACAAAATGATTTTTGTGTAGGTTTGTACTTATGCCTGTTGACACATATTAAAAATCTCTGTGTATGTAAACATCTCATAATAATTTATGTGTAGTAAAAAATGTTAAAACTTATTGAATGGTTTAAAAGGCAGTCTCACATTTTAAAAAGAAAGAAAGTAGGAAATATTCACAAAGTTATTGGTGAATTAATCACTCAAATGAGCAAATCTTTGCGTTGTGCAAAATGTGAGAAAGCGTAAAGAGACGCTAAGGAGAAGCAGGGAAAGGGAAGGGATCCTGGCATGTTGGAAAGAAACAACCATTTTCTAAGACCATAGTTTGCATGCATCAGAGTCATATGGAGGGCTGTTAAAACTCCAGAGTTTCTGATTGAGTAGGTTGGATGGGTCTGGGGACTTGGCATCTCTAACACCTTCCCAGGTGATGCTGCTGCTCCTGCCCCTGCTGGTCTAGTGACCTCACTTGTGATAACTTAGGCTCCAAGACAGCAATGGCTGTTTCTTTTTGCGTTGTGGGTAATGAGAGTAATCTCTGTGAAGAGCAAGAATGTTGGAAGAAGAAAACTTTTCTGTTCCAGAGTTTGTTTTTTTTAAGATTTGGGTATCTTATGCTGATTGATTTAATTAGTAGTGAAGTTTTAGGACATTATTAAAAGAAGAATATTTTGGTTAAAATATTTTGTATTTTTCAGATCTCAGTTTGACTTTTCCTCTTCACATGCTTTTCTCTGTCGATATCTGATAGTCACAAATTTTCTTGAAAGCAAAAACATGAACATACTTTGAAAACTGTAAAGCACAATGCAGTTTTTAAGATGGTATTGTTGTCTCAAGAGTGAATTATTTGGATGAGAAACCAACGTGCTGTTTTGTTGCTTAAGCAGTAAGCCAAGATCCTAGCTGAGGACTGTCATTTAAAAAATCACTTCATTGAACATTTAAAGAATGCTAGTCTTAGACTCGTGAAGTTTAGAGAAACCTTACTCAGTTCACATCTAAATTCGCAACAAGGACTGATTATTTCTGAAAATAATTCATCTAGATTAGAGATAGTAAATATGAGGTATTTCTGTTACCCTCCCTTCTGCCAGGCTGTGACAAATATTCTTAACTGATCACAGGACTCCTTCCCACTGACTATATATGCAGTCTTATAATTCTTCTCAAGACAGCATTCTGGGTAACAACTATCTTTCCGATATTGAAATGTGGATTGTAATCCATTTCAGCCCTGAGTGCTGCTTGAGTACCTCTAATTTTACAAGGTACTTAATGTTAAATGAATCCTATTTATTCCATTGTTGGACAGCTCCAATGTTATAGAATTTTACTTTATGTTAAGCTGAATTTCTTTTTCTCTTAATCATTGGTCTACTTTTGCCTTCAGAGCCACATATAATAATCTAGTTTATCTTATAGTCATCATGCCTTCTGAAGTCATCTCTTCTTTAGGTTAAACATCTATACATTTATAGTGTCTCTTATCAAAACTGACATACACATTTTCTCTCCCACTGTCTCACACACGTGTACACACACACACATACACACACACACACACACACACACACACATGCTCTTAGCCTGTGACCACTCCCACACCTCTTCTCCCTCCCTTCTTGTCTTTCCTTTTGCCTGTCAGTGGACATGTTCTGATGCATCGATGCGCTTCTTAAAATGTGATTCCCATTTTCTGGATAGAATATTTTCAGCAAATGCTTTACTGAGGAAATATTTATTGAGTCCTCTTTTATAAATAGCATTGTGCTAAACTATGTGAAATTTTAAGTAAGTATAGCATACAGTCCTGACACTGAAGATGCTTCCAGTCTGTGTGGGGACACAAAACACAAGACATAAATAAAAATTTTGTTTAGAGTAGTGAAGATTTTTTTGAAGATAAAAACAAGCTTATTTTAAAGTGTATATGGAAAGGCAACAACTAAAGTAGCTAAAATGATTTTGAAAAAGGAGAATAAATTAGGAAGAATCACTCTACCTGATATTAAGACTTACTATATCACTATCTTAAGCTTAAGCAAGACTCTGGTAATGGTGGAGGAATAAACGCATAGATCACTAGACAAAATAGAGGACCCAGACAGAGACTAACACAAATAACTCCCAATTGATTTTGACAAAGTTGCAAAAGCAGTTCAGTGGAGGAAATATAGTCTTCAACAATCGGGCTAGAATAATAGGCAAAAAAACCAAACTTCCCCAAACCTCACACAAATACAAAAAAATAATTCAAAATGGATCATTGGTTTAAATGTATGGTGTAAAAGTATAAAAGTTTTAGAAGAAAACATTGGAGAACATCTTCTGGACTTTGGGTTTGGTAAGGAGTTTTTAGATATGACACCAAAAACATGGTCCCTGAAACAAAAACTAGTGAAGTGGACTTCATCAAAATTAAAAACGTGTTCTACATAAGATTCTGGTAAGAAGATAAAAAGGCAAGCTATAGAAGGGGAGAAAATATTTGCAAACCGCATATCTGACGAAGGCCTTATATGTAGAATATGTTAAAAATACCTCTCAAAACAAAATTTAAAAATCTTGAACAATCCAATTATAAAATGGGCAAAAGACATGAACGGACATTTCACCCAAGGGGAGACAGAGATGTCAACTAAGCACATGAAAAGATGTTCAACATCATTAGCCATTAGAAAAATGCAGATTAAAACTACAATGAGATATCAAAGAGAAGGTATTAGAATAGCTAAAATAAAAAGTAGTGATACTACTAAATGCTGATATGCAGAGAAAGTAGATCTCTCACACATTGTTGATAAGAATGTGTACAGCTACTCTGGAAAACAGTGTGAAAGTTAAAAAAAAAATTAAACATGTACTTACTATGTGACCCAGCAATTACATTTTAAGGTATTTCTCCCAGAAAAATTAAAACTTATATTCACAGAAGAACCTGTACATGAATGTTCATAGCAGCTTTATTTGTAATAGCAAAATGCTGGAAACAGCCTAGATGCCCTTCAGTGGGTGATGGTTGAACAAACTCTGGTATATCCATGTAATGGATTATTACTCAACAATAAAAAGGAATGAATTACTGATGCATGCAGCAACCTGGATGGACCTTAAGGGCATTATGCTTAGTGAAAAGAACTAAAACTCAAAATGTTACATATTGTATGATTCCATTTATGTAACATTCTTGAAATACCAAAACTACAGAGATAGAGGACAGATTAATGGTTTCCAGGGGAGAGGGACAGGGAAGAGTGTGGAGAGTGAGAGGGAATATAAAAAGGCAACATGAGGGAATTCCCTAGTGGTCCAGTGCTTAAGACACCACGCTTCCACTGCAGGGGACATGGGTTCGATCCCTGGTCAAGGAACTAAGAACCCACATGCTGTGCTGCGTGGCCAAAAAGGCAGCAAGAGGGAGTTCTTTTTTGTGGTGGTGGAACAGTTGTGTATCTTGATTGTGGTAGTAGTTACACAAATCTGTGAGTGGGAAAAAATTGCATGGAACTACATACACATACACGAAGGTTGAAACAAAGGATGGAAACTGACTAAGGTCTATAATCTAACATTAATGTACAGGTGTCAGTTTCCTCATTTTACTATTGTGCTACAGCTATAATATGTTATAGGGAGTAAGGGGGGAGCTGGGTAGAAGGGTACGTGGGGTTCATTGTACTGTTTTTGCAATTTGCTTTGAGTCTGCAATAATTTCAAAATAATAAGATTTTAAGGAAAAAAGGAATTTGATTACTTGCTCTTCTGAAGTCTGGAAACCAAACCCAAGAAATTCTTTATGTTACATATGCAATTCTTATAAACTTTGGTGAACTCCTCAAGATTGACAGATTTGCTTAGGCTCCTGGCCTGCCAGGAAGTGGTTTTTCTTACCGCCGGTAAGGCTGGTACCTGTAATTCAAGTATGTGGGTGCCATTAACATATAGATGATACGCAAGTCATGGGATAAGCTGAGTTCACTCTGTGAAACAGAGTCAGTATTGAAGAGGATCCAGGACTGAGCCCTGAAGAGCTCCAGTTTTTGGAGACTGGGTGGAGTAGGAATAGTCAAGGAAGCAAACTAAGAAGGAACAGCCAGAGGTTAGGAGGAAAATAATTAGAGTGTAGATAAGGTGGCTTATGGGAAATAAAAGTAAATCATCTTTCCCTTTATATTTAATTACATTAATGTCCTAGGTGACACATTTCAAGCAAACATTTAATAATCTCTTTTTCCTGTGGATATTTCTATCCCGGGTGTTGGAGGTGGCAGTGGGGGCAGCTGTAAGATATCCCTTGCTTTTATGTTAAGTAATATAATATGCTCTTTACTTTCAATTTATTGTCTTTTGAAAGAAGATGTTTAACAAAATACTTATGCTTCATAGTGTGCCCAACTTGGACAAATTTTTAATTTTGTAAATTCATTCATCATGAAAGTTTTGTTCAATCAGTACTGTTTTCCCAGTGTTCTAGCTACTTTCTTGGGTGAGACAACAGAAATGAAAGAAATACCCCCTCATTTTGAGAAGTTATGTGGATAAATTTAACTGTAATAATAGAGAGCAATTAAATGATGAGAAAACCAGGTTAAAAAAAGTAGTAAAGTTGTATACTAAACATTGTGGAGATGTAAAATAAAAGAATAAATAAGTTAGGCGAACAAGTGAATCAGGAAGACCTCTTGGAAAAAGCCATGTATGTCATAGGAAGAAGACATTTCAAGAGATTGAATTAGCTTAACTAAGAAAGGAGAACCAAAGTAAACACGATACACAGAGAATGACCATTAAGGTTCAGAAGTAATATATTATCATTATTTTAATGTTAAAGGTAGCACTTGAATACTTAGAAAAATACAACACAGGTTACTCTTGAACAATGTGGGAGTTAGGATGCCGACACTCATGCAGTTGAAAATCCACCTATAACTTTATAGTCTGCCCTCTGTATCCTTAGTTCCACCCTTATCCTTGGTTCCGCTATATTTGAGGTTCCTCCATCTGTAATATTTACTATTTTAAAAAGGTCATGTGTAAGTAGACCCACCCAGTTCAAACCAAATGTTGTTCAAGGGTCAACTGTATCAAAAAATATCAGCATTATAAAAGCATGTCCGTTTTTCCCTATGCTTTTAACAAAATGGTTTTTTCCCCCCTGCATTTATTGAAATGCTATTTTGGCAGTCATAAAATATCTTCTTTTCAGTCATCTCTCAATTCAGATTTTAGACTTTGCCATAGGTGCAGTTTAATTTTCACCTTAAAGTTTGAAATGCCAGCATTTCCATTTTTTATTTGCTGAATAAGCAGTTTGCATTTTCAGGGTATGTCCTCTCTTTTCAATCATTTATTTGCTTATATGCAAAATTTGTGAATAGAGGTTATTTCTAACAACTACACAGCATCATTGGGTGTATCTGACTCAGGTTGATTAAAGTGTGTGCCAAATACTGGGTTATGGTAAAGTAAGCCCTAATTATAGGTTGAAAAAAAACCCAACTTATTTCTAAATAAATATGCTAAAACTAAACTCAGCAGTAGACTTTGTGTTCAAGTTGTCAGCTACAACTTCAAAAATGCTAATAATGAAAGACACACAGTCCCACTAGAACAACAATCTGATTGATCTAATTACAAATATTGTGTTTGATTTTCTTGCGGTTTAGTTTCAGATGACAAAAATGGAAAGATTAGGACTCTTATGGTGTTTTTCAGTACCATGTAGATACTCTACATAGATAATCAAAATGTCACCTGCTGATACCCTGTGTCCTTCAGGGACTAAGCCCTTACCTTGATTTCTGTTTCTAGTGTAGTTTTCTATAACACCATTTTAAGAGTACTGCACATTTTGCCTCCAAACTAGAAGTACCTTGCTAGAAACTACTTTGATTGAGAAGGGAAGGTCTTTGATGGTTGGCAGATTGTTCTGTTACAAACATCAATGATATTATAAAGTATACAACACTTTAAGGTTGTATACTTCTAGAGAGAATTAGATATGTGTACATAATCTGCAGAGATAATTTCCTTTATTATGGAGCACTTATCATTTTGCAAAAGGAAAAAAATTCTTTTAAGTTCTTAGTGAAAATAGGTATCCATATAGACAGATCATGGTAGACTAAACTTTTAAAGCAGTTTAAAAAAATGGAGAATTCCCTCTCCATTTTAAACCCTTCAAAGGCAATTTAAAAAAATGATATAAAAATCACAAACTTTTGTTGGCTCTACTCATAATTGCACTAGATATTATCTTTGATAATTAACATTTGAAATCATTGTTGTATTGCTGCTTCATATGATTTTTTTTCCAAACTTTTTTCACCCTTAGGAAAGAATGATCTCCGTTTTTTTGTATAACTTGCCAGTGGTATTCAGGGGATCTTTGTAAAAATTGCTGTGAGATTAAATTTATAAATAATCTTCTTTAACAGCTTTATTGAGATATAAATCACATATCATACTAGTCAGTCTTTTAAAGTGTACAGTGGTTTTTACTATATTCACAGGTAAGTGCAACTATCTCCTCAGTCCATTTTTATATTTAAAAATTTCTTTAATTGAAGTGTAGTTGATTTACAATATTATATTAGTTTCATGTGTACAAAATAGTGATTCAAAGTTTTTATAGATTATACTCTATTTGTGGTTATTATAAAATATTGGCTGTAGTCCCTGTGCTGTACAATATATCCTTGTAGTTTATTTATTTTATACATAGTAGTTTGTATCTCTTAATCCCCTACCCCTATCTTACCCCCCACCTCCACTGGTAACTACTAGTGTGTTCTCTATATCTGTGAGTCTGTTTCTTTTTTGTTATATTCATTCATTTATTTTTTAGATTCCACATATAAGTGATAACATACAGTATCTGTCTTTCTCTGTCTGACTTATTTCACTAAGCACGATACACTCCAGGTCATCCATGTTGTTGCAAATGGCAAAATTTCACTCTTTTTAATGGCTGAATAGTATTCCATTGTGTGTGTGTGTGTGTGTGTGTGTGTGTATACCACATCTTTATCCATTCATCTGTTGATAGACAATTAGGTTGTGTCTGTATTTTGGCTATTGTAAATAATGCTGCTGTGAACATCGGGGTGCATGTATCTTTTCAAATTAGTGTTTTTGTTTTCTTCAGATACATACCCAGGCATGGACTTGCTGGATTATAGGATAGTTCTATTTTTAGCTTTTTGAGGAACATCCACACTGTTTTCCACAGTGGCTGTACCAGTTTACATTCCCGCCAACAGTGTATGAGGGTTCCCTTTTCTCCACATCCTTGCCAACATGTGTTATTTGTGGTCTTTTTGATGTTATCCATCCTGATAGGTGTGAGGTGATTATTTCATTGTGGTTTTAATTTGCATTTCTCTGCTGATTAATTATGTTGAGCATCTCTTTTGTGCCTGTTGGCCATCTGTATGTCTTCTTTGGAAAAATGTGTATTTGGGTCTTATGCCCCCTTTTAAATTGGGTTGTTTGTTTTCTTGATATTGAGTTGCATGAGCTGTTTATATATTTTGGATATTAACCCCTTATTGCTCATATCAGTTTTGGTGAAATATTTTCTCCCATTCAGTAGGTTGTCTTTCCATTCTGTCAAATTTCCTTTGCTGTGCAAATGCTTTTAAATCTAATTAGATCCCATTTGTTTATTTTTGCTTTTATTGCCTTTGCCTTTTGTGTTTCCATACAAATTTTAAGTTGTTCTAGTTCTGTGAAAAATGCCATGGGTATGTTGATAGTGATTGCATTGAATCTGTAGATTGGCTTGCATAGTATGGTCATTTTTACGATATTCTTCCACTCCATGAATACAGTATATCTTTCCATCTGTTTGTGTTGTCTTCAGTTTCTTTCGTCAGTATCTTATAGTTTTCTGAGTACAGGTCTTTTACTGCCTTAGTTAGGTTTATTCCCAGGTATTTTATTCTTCTGATGAGATTGTAAATGGGATTGTTTCCTTAATTTCTCTTTCTGACAGTTTGTTGTTAGTGTATGGAAATGCAACAGATTTCTGTAAATTAATTTTGTATCCTGCAACTTTACCAAATTCATTGATGAACTCTAGTAGTTTCTTGGTGGTGTTTTTAGGATTTTCTATGTACAGTATCATGTCATCTGCAAAAAGTGACAGTTTTACTTCTTCCCTTCCAATTCAAATCCTTTTTATTTCTTTTTCTTGTCTGATTGCTGTGGCTAGGACTTCTAATATTATATTGAGTAAAAATGGCAAGAGTGGGCATCCTTGTCATGTTCGTGATCTTACGGGAAATGCTTTCAGCTTTTCACCACTGAGTATGATGTTAGCTGTGGACCTATCATATATGGCCTTTATTATGTTGAGGCATATTCCCTCTGTGCCCTCTTTGTGGAGAGTTTTTATTATAAATCAGTGTTGAATTTTGTCAAAAGCTTTTTCTGCATCTATTGAGCTCATCATATGATTTTTGTTCTTCAATTTGTTAATGTGGTATATCACTTTGATTTGCAGATATTGGACCATCCTTGCATCCCTGCGATAAAACCCACTTGACCATGGTATATGATCCTTTTAATGTGTTGCTGGATATGATTAACTAATATTTTGTTGGGAATTTTTATGTCTATGTTCATCAGTGACATTGGCCTGTAGTTTTCTTTTTTTGTGATATTGTTGTCTGGTTTTAGTGTCAGGATGATGCTGGGCCTGTAGGATGTAGAGGAAGTCTTCCTTCCTCTTCAGTATTTTGGAATAATTTGAGAAGTGCAGGTGTTAACTCTTCTTTAAATATTTGGTAGAATTCACGTGTGAAGACATCTGGTCCTGGACTTTTGTTTGTTGGGAATAAAGAGTTCATTTTGTTTGTTGAGAGAAAGAGTTCATCCTTGAACTCTTTCTTGGGAAGGTTGCCTGTCTACACTTTGCTTAATTCGTCTGGCATTTTATCTTGTTTCTTCATTTGGAACATGTTCCTCTGTCACCTCAATTTGCCTAATTTGCTGTCTTTGTTTCTATGTATCTGGGAGGTTAGTTATATTTCCCAACCTTGGAGAAGTGGCCTTCTGTAGGAGATGTCCTATTTGACTCCCCTTTGGTCACCAGAGCTATATGCTGTAGGGGTGCCCCTATGTGGGCTGTGTGGATCCTTCTGTTGTGGTGGGCTGAATACTGTGGATGGTCTTGTAGGCATGGTTGGTGGGGTCAGGTCACAAGGCAGCTGGCTGTAGAACTCCAGGGGGCCCCAGGGCTAGTGCTGGCTCGTTGGGTGGGGTCTGGGTCTAGGCAATTCCAGAGCTGTTGCTCACCCACTGGTAGGTGGAGCCAGGTCCTGGGGTTAATGCTGGCCCACTGGTGGGCCGAGCTGGGTCCTGGGGTCTGGCAGCAGAGCTAGAGGTACCACAGCTGGTGTCGGACTGCTGTGGGTGGGGCTGGCTCCTGATGCAGCTGGCTGTGGGGTACAGGGTGTCCCAAAGCTTGTGTCAGCCTGCTAGTGAGTAGGACTGGATCCTGGGGCTAATAAGCTAGAGGGAGGATTCCAAAATGGTGCTTGCCAGCACTAGTGTCCACGTGGTAGAATGGAGCTCCCCAAATTGGCTGCTGCCAGTGTCTAGGTCCCCAGAGTGAAGTTTCAGTCACTTCCTGCCTCTCCAGGAGACTCTCCAAGATCAGCAGGTAGGTCTGACCCAGGCTCCTTTCAGATTACTGCTTCTGCCCTGGGTCCTGGAGAATGTGAGATTTTGTGTGTGCCCTTTAAGAATAGAATCTGTATTTCCCACAGCCCTCTGGTCTCCCAAAAGTAAGACCCACTGGCCTTCAAGGCTAAACATTCTGGGGGCTCCTCTTCCCAATACGGGACTCCTGGGCTCAGGAGCCCAATGAGGGGCTCAGACCCCTCGCTCCTTGGGGAGAACCTCTGCAATTGTAATTACCCTCCCGTTTGTGTGTCAGCCACCCTGAGATACGGGTCTTTGCTATACTATGACTCCGCCTCTCCTACCCGACTCATTGTGGTTCCTTCTTTATATCTTTAGTTGTAGTGATCTTTTCTGGTAGGTTCCAGTTTTGCATCAATAGTTGTTCTATAAATAGTTGTAATTTTGATTTGCCCATGAGAGGAGGTGAGCTCAGGGTCTTCCTACTCCACCATCTTGGGAACTCTGTCCACCTCAGCCCACTTTAAACCATTTTCGTCACTTCAAAAAGAAACCCCAGGGGCTTCCCTGGTGGCACAGTGGTTAAGAATCCACCTGCCAAAAAAAAAAAAAAAAAAAAAAAAAGAATCCACCTGCCAATGCAGGGGACATGGGTTTGAGCCCTGGTCCGGGAAGATCCCACATGCCGTGGAGCAACTAAGCCTGTGCACGACAACTACTGAGCCTGCGCTCTAGAGCCCATGAGCCACAGCTACTGAAGCCCGCATGCCTAGAGCCAGTGCTCTGCAACAACAGAAGCCACAGCAATGAGAAGCCTGCTCACTGCAACGAAGAGTAGCTCCTGCTCACCACAACTAGAGAAAGCCTGTGTGCAGCAATGAAGACCCAACACAGCCAAAAAATAAATAAATAAGTAAATAAATAAATAAATTCTTAAAAAAAAAAAAAAGAAACCCCATACCTTTAAGTTCTCACCTCCATGTTCCCCTATTTCCCCAGCCCTAAGCAACCATTAATCTACTTTCTATCTGCATAGATTTGCCTGTTCTGGACATTTAATATAAATGAAATCATATAACATGTCTTGTTTGACTGCCTTATTTCACTTAGCTTAGTATTTTTGAGGTTCAGTTGTGTTGTCTCAACCAGGTTGACTGTCTCTTAAAACTAAAACGCTAACATTTTCCAGAGATTTTTGATAGAACTCAGAGTGTACATGACATAACATCACAGTGCACACGATACAACCCCAAATTAATCTATCAGGAAATTATGATTCAGTCTCAAGAGAAAAAATAGTTGACTTATCCACCTGAAGAGTCATTAGGACTAAGAATTATCAGACAAAACCTTTAAAGAAGGACTTACTTTAAATATACTCCACAAAGTAAAGGAAAACACGTTTGAAATGAATGAATGATGGAAAATCTCTGCAATGAAATAGATAATATAAAAGAACCAATGGGACTTACAGAGCAGAAAAATACAGTATCTCTAATAAAAATTCACTGAGTGGTTTCAATATCAAAAGGAGGTTTATAGGAAAAAGTCAGT
The DNA here is from genome assembly GCF_028023285.1 of Balaenoptera ricei. Classification (NCBI taxonomy): domain Eukaryota; kingdom Metazoa; phylum Chordata; class Mammalia; order Artiodactyla; family Balaenopteridae; genus Balaenoptera; species Balaenoptera ricei. The sequence continues at coordinate 168,433,808 of NC_082639.1, forward strand.
GAAATTGAATATAGATCAGTGGAAGTATCCTATGAAGAACAGAGATGAAAAGATTGAAAAAATAAAGGTGAATAAAAAGATCTATCATATATATAATTGGAGTCCCAGAAAGAGAGCAGGGAGGGAACAGAAGTTTAGGAACAGCCCTAAACTTCTCAACTTTGGAGAAATACATGAATTTATAGAATCAACAATTGCAGCACCAAAACAATATAAATTCAAAGAAAATCACACTTAGCACCTTATAATCAATTAATAGAAAGGATAATGAAGTAGCCTTGAAAGCATCTATAGAGCTAAAAGACATGAGTTTTCATATCTAAAGGGTCCACTATAGTCAACCCAATTATGGGATATAGACTCACTCAAGGCACATCACTTTCCTGAGGATGGTACGGATGAACTAATGTAAACAAATATATATATGCAAATGAACTAATATAAAGAATATGTGTAATGAATGATCACTTTGTAATTTGTTACATGCTTTGTTAAGGTATAGGATAGTGTACATTATCAAATTACTTATTTATTTTTATATTTGCCTCATTTTTCCACTAGAGGAAGGCAGAGACTGTGATGTTTTCATCTAATGTATTCAGTGGATATATATATATATTTTTTTTTTTTAGAAATTCACGTTCTTTTATTTATTTATTTATTTATTTATTTATTTATTTATGACTGTGCTGAGTCTTCGTTTCTGTGCGAGGGCTTTCTCTAGTTGCGGCAAGTGGGGACCACTCTTCATCGCGGTGCGCGGGCCTCTCACCATCGCGGCCTCTCTTGTTGCGGAGCACAGGCTCCAGACGCGCAGGCTCAGTAATTGTGGCTCACGGGCCCAGTTGCTCCGTGGCATGTGGGATCTTCCCAGACCAGGGCTCGAACCCGTGTCCCCTGCATTGGCAGGCAGATTCTCAACCACTGCGCCACCAGGGAAGCCCCAGTGGATATATTTTATTATGTATCTCTGGAGGTTTTCTTCCTCTAGACAGGGAACCTTGTGTTTTTTTCAAGGTCTTCTTACTGGGTTATGGGTTAATAGGTTGCTGCAACATAGCATTCCCATTGTCAAGTCATATTTTAGGAACAGTTACTGTTGCATCTATTATTTAGACTACACATAGGCTTAAAAAAGAGTTACATCATTTATTGTGTAGTGCCCACTGGGTTGTATTTCCTCATAGTGTAGTTATGTATCTAGTCATTTAATTTATTCCTTTCTTTCTCACCTCATTCCATAATGGATTTAGGTAGTTTAAAATGCATACAATAAAACACTGGCAAAATATAGGTACGAGTAAAGAATCATGAGATAGAACTTGCAATTAAAAGTAAAGAACCTAAACCAGGAAAAAATAACTAATGAGCAGAAGTTGTCATTATGTTTTCATATTTTTCATGCTTACCTTTAGTTGTTTTACTTGGTATAGCTTATTCATGTAAAAATGCTCACATTTTAGATCAGACAAGGATCCTAAGGTCTCAGGCACCCTAACTTTTTGTTGGATAGAATCTGTCTCTGAAGGCAAATTAGGTCGGTTTTGTGGAATGTAATGGAGTATGTGTGCTTTGCTGTGTTTGTTTTAAACATTAAGTACTGGCTTAAATAAATTCTTAGGATGGAAAGTATGTTTTCTGAAGTATTCTCTCCTTACCCTAGTCCAAAAATAAAAGGCAAAAAATAATTCACTTGTTATTCATGGATTTCCTCATAACTCGTACTTTTTCCTCATGGAATTTATTCAATATTCAAGATTTATGATTACAGTTTTTATTAACCTCATCTACTTAATGTTAGTACTGTTTTATATAATATGGTTAACTCTTGGGTAAAGTGTACTGATGCATTACAGGAAATGGATCCAACCTATTTTAATAGAAGTGGTTGAGGGAAATAACACAGAATTCAATTCTAAAGAGTTTTTTATCCCTTATCCCATAAGATTTTATGAAGGATAGGTATGTGCTCAGCCTCCACAAGGCCTTCAGGCAGATCGCGTCTCTTTAAGCTTGGATTTGTGGTATGATTTGTCTGTTATTCTCTTGGTATATGTAAAATCATTACACTTTTACAATGAGATAGAAAAACTTTGAAGCCTGACTCTAAGATAAAACTCCCTTCAGTCCCCCACAGTCCTGAGTCTCATTTGAAAACTAGAATTTTTTTTTTTTTATTTTATTTATTTATTTTTGGCTGTGTTGGGTCTTCGTTTCTGTGCGAGGGCTTTCTCTTGCTGCGGTGAGCGGGGGCTACTCTTCATTGCGGTGCGCGGGCCTCTCACTGTCGCGGCCCCTCTTGTTGCGGAGCACAGGCTCCAGACGCGCAGGCTCAGTAGTTGTGGCTCATGGGCCTAGTTGCTCCGCGGCATGTGGGATCCTCCCAGACCAGGGCTCGAACCCGTGTCCCGTGCATTGGCAGGCGGATTCTCAACCACTGCGCCACCAGGGAAGCCCTGAAAACTAGAATTTTTGATGCTGCTAATGGAGGAGGTATTTGTATAATATCTTGAAATTACTAAAGAATAGATAATTTTATAGTTAGAAATTGTCAAACTAGAGTTGTAGGTGAAGTTGGGATGTGCACCGTTACAGGGATCGTTTTATATAAAGATAGTCATCATATTACAGTGCATTTGGCATTTCAGTAACTGCAAGGAATTTGGGCCAACTTCACAGTTAAAAGGAACAGTCTCAAAAGACTACCCTTACTTCTGGCACCAATTACAGGTTCGGGGGCATCCCCAAAACCACTTTTAGTTTTAATAATTTGCGAGAAGGACTCAACAGGACTCACTGAAAGCTGTTCTACCTCCAGTTACAGTTTATTACATGGAAAGGGTACAGATTAAAATCACCTAAGAGAAGATGTGCACAAGGCAGATTTCAGGAGAAGTACGAAACCCAGAGCTTCTCTCCTGTTCTCCTTGTGAAATTAGGGCAGCTTTACTTTCCCGGCATCCATGAGACAGTACGAATGGAGTATTGCCAACCGAGGAAACTCACCTGAGCGTTTGGTTTCCAGAGTTTTGGGAGTTGCTCAGTCACATACTGCCTACAGGACTGATCTTCAGTCTCCAGCCCTTCCCTGAGGTTGGGATGATCCCTTTAGTTTCCAGTCCCTTTCGGAGATAAAACTGATACTACATGGCCCAAATAAATTATATCCATCATAGATTACATTGTCAATCTGTTTGGTGGCTCAAGGCCCCAAAGATACTCCTATTAGGCATGATATTCCAAGAACCTAGAGATCACCTCCCAGCAGCTGCAGCAAAGGCCAGACCTCTCATTGGGTAAGATTAGTTCTTCACTGTACAGGCCACTTCCTGGCCTTTAGCCAAGGCTCTCTTACAACAAAATGATAATTTTTTTTTGGTATTACATTTAGTGTAGCATTTATAGGATGGACACAGCAATAATATCATAGTGAATATGTCTGTCATTTGGAGGAGTCCAGTGTTGGGTAGGGATAAATTTAAAGAAACCACTAATTCATCTTATAAGGCCATTACATACATTCTCATATTTTTGTACTACTATTTTAATTGCTTGTTTTTCCCCTTTGATCTATTGTTATTTGTACCATATGATAAACTTGTGCAGAACTGTTTAGCATAGAGACTAAGCTGATGGTTAACGAAATCTAGTTCTTCCTCCGGCTGACCATTTTATTAGATCCTGAGGAGGCTTTAACTAAATCTCCCAGTACATTTAATTATTAATATCACTATTATCAAAAGGCCTGTTCACATAATGTGGTTGAATCTTATCAGCAAGGCCAGTGTTAACACCATATGGCAGTGTGGGGAGTCAGAAGATGCTGGCATGTTACCCGTGTCCCACCGACTCATCAGCCATCTAGTCCATCATCATTTCATATGACTACATTGTCTCCCAGAGTGATGCCACTCAGGTGCGCAGAATTCCATTTGATCATGCCAGGTTCCGAAGGCAGGCAGTTGTTTCAGCAACATACGGCTTCACCCATTCTGGTATTTGGTGTAACTGAGCTAAGAGACAATATCATATCTTTTTTGAATTTTTGAATTTTATTTTATTTATTTTTTTATACAGCAGGTTCATTAGTTATCCATTTTATACATATTAGTGTATATATGTCAATCCCAATCTCCCAAGACAATATCATATCTTGCTCTGAGCCTCTCACAGAGCATCAATATAATAATAGTGAATTTCCCTTATTGCATAACCCATTTATTCATTCTTTTATCCTTAGCTGTTACTTTTCCTTCTCTCTATTTGTCACTTAGTTTTGCCCAAACTTTTGGTCCTTTGGAAAGAATGTTAGGTTTGGCCACTGTGCTGGTCCAAATTGACAGCAGCAATACTAGTGTAGCAAGTGCCTCCATCTCAATGCATTGATGCAGTGTAGGGTTGCACAGATACAGAAATAGTGGGCTATCTCAACCACCAAGCAATCCAGCAGTATTCCTTGCCAGCCTTGGTTTTACTAGATGGAATGATGGCACGACTCACCCTATCAGGCCCTTAGGAGTACTGACATTAAGGTTTAAAGGCTAGAATTCCTTCTTAGGAATTATCCTTGCTTCTGGCACCTACAGTTGGAGCCCTGGTTCTGGGACTCTGCATCTGGTAGGGAGGTGAGGCGAGAAGGGAAGAACTATATAGTCATAACGGCATCCTCCCTCACTTCCTTTTTCCTTAGGGAAGTGAAGTATTACAAATTTACTTGTTATATGTTACTGGTGAAATAATTTTCTTTTAGTCATGATTTAGAGGTCCTTCTCATCACTAAGGGTGCTTTTCTTTTTTGCCTTGAAATTTACTTTGCATGTAAAATACAAGTATCCCAGGCTTTAGTAGCCATATTCCTGTGAATTTCTTTCATCTTGTTTATATTCTTTTCATTTTGAGCATCTCTTTAGTATGTGGCAATTAGTTGTTTTACTTGCTGATCCAGAAAAATCTGTGACTCATTAATGATTATGTGCTTTAATTACTTGTTTCAAGAGATGTGTTAACTTTTACAATATGGTATTGTATTTATCAAAAAAAGTCAAGTGAATAAGTATAAATTTTGAAACAAATAGATTCCAATGAAGACAGAAGTGCCTGCATAACATAACAGTATATAAATACATTTTAAAGTAATTTCATATTGTTATGGTAGTACCGTCTGAGAATTATTTGAAGAATCTTCAGAAGGATGCAAAATATGTCTGATCATTTTCTTGCAAGTTGGTGGCTGATTTCATTATGAAACAGAACATGCTGGGTTTTGGTTCAAATGGTCTCACTTCTGCTTCATGGTATCTAAAACCAATGCAGAGTTCTGATAGGTGTTAAATGAACTTTGTGGAACACCATGAAATGTTGAAGGAACCATTACGTTATCAATAAATATGACTGTATTGTGTATATATAATATAAAAATCACAGTATCAAGTCATATATTTATTGAAAAGAAAAATCTATTAAACTATTCATGATTATTCATTAGCATTTCTTATATAATTATATGATATTTTAAAATAGATAAGTTTTACCCATTAACTAACTATTTCCCCCCTATTTCTCATTATTTAATTTTAGCCGTAGAAATGCCTTGGTTAATCTCAGATATATATTTGATAACCCTAGCACCAAGTACAATCTGTGGTACATAGTATTCAATTGTTAGTTGATTAATTAATTAATAGAAACTGTAGAATAACATCAGTTAGGTAAGTGCTAAGCATAAATAAGCCTTGATTCAGAGTGCTAGTACATGAGGAGGTTTTAAGGAATATTCTACTTGTTATGGAATGAGGATATGTGTCCCCCCCGCCGCCCCCCCCCCCCCCCCCCCAGTTCATATGTTGAAGCTCTTAATCCCCAGTGTGCCTTTAGGAAGTAATTAGGTTAGATGATGTCATTATGATAGGGTCCTCATGATGGGATTCGTGCCCTTATAAAAGGAGACAGCAGAGAGGGCGCACAGGCGCCCTCTCCCTCTCCCTCTCTCCCCCTCCTTCTCTCCCTCTCCTTCTCTCTCTCTCTCTCTCTCTCTGAACACACCAAGGAAAGGCCATGTGAAGACACAACTAGAGGACAGACATCTGCAAGCCAGGAAAATAGTCCTAACTACAAGCCAAACCCTGCTGGACCTTGATCTTGGACATCCCAGCCTCTAGCACTGTGAGAAAATAAATTTCTGTTGTTTAAGCCACCCAGTTTATGGTATTTGTCATGGTAGCCCAAGCTGACTTAGACATTACCGTAGGAAAGAAAGGCAGTTTTTATAGAGCTTTAGCAAGATAGGTCTGGTGGAGGGAATATAGGGATAGACACCTTGTTTTATTGTGCTTTGCTTTATTACACATCAAAGATACTGAGCTCTTTACAAATTGAAGGTTATGGCAACCTTGCATTGTAAGATAATGGTTAGCATTTTTAAGTAATAAAGCATTTTTAAATTCAGATATGTACATTGTTTTTTTTAGATGTAATGCTATTGCACACTCACTAGACTTTTATATGCACTGGGAAACCAGAAAAATTCATGTGACTTCCTTTATTGTGATATCAGCTTTATTGAAGTGGTCCGGAACCTAACCTGCAGTATTTCTGAGGTGTGCCTGTAGTGTCAAAGGCGGTTCTCAGAAGAGAAGGCAATTATTCTTGCAGTTTAGGCCAACTGGGATTTATCCAGAGGAGCGGAGGCAAAGATCATGGGCAAAAGGGAATGTGAGAAACGACTGGGCTGAGAAGGACAAGGTCATAGGCGGTCCACTGATGAAAATCAGATACTATTGACTGGTACACAGTTTTAGAAGGTTTTTCTCTTTAGTGATATACTGTTTAAGTAAATATAAATATGTGTTAAAGAGATTATGTTAATGTATAACAAGACAATGAGGAGCAGAAGATAATAAGCCCATAAATTTTCTCAAGGTAATTTTTTGAGGCGGGCTTTAAAAAAAAGAAACTTTTTATTTTGAAATCATTTTAAATTCACAGGAAATTACAGACAGTACAAAAAGATCTCATGTACCCGTTACCCAGTTTCCCCCATTGTTACATCTTACCCCACTCGTAGTAGGACTTTTTCTTTCAGTGACAGTGGGTAGTAGTTTAGTCTACATTTCATCATCCCTGGACTTTCTGCTCTTTTCTTCTTTTTCCCATAGTCTCTTTCCCAGGTCTTCCTTTCCACATGCACTCTAGAGTTTGATCTGCTGGATTTGAATATTTATTTCTATAATTAGAAGTGATTTTAATTTTGTGGTAGACTTTCTTTGAGTTACACTGTAGGTGTGGGTTGTCAGTTTTACTTGTTTCCTCTTGTGGATTGTATCTAGATGGTTTTTTGAAGGATATGTAAAAGATCAGGATTTGGGCAGCCACTGTTGGGAAAGATAAGTTTGAGAAAAGTTTATTGACAGAACGTTATGAATAACTTTTTTTAATTGTAAGATGAGCTTCAAATTAATGTTCCTATTAAAAATTCAAATGTATGACTAACAGAAAGGCAGTTTGTGACTTAATTTTCCAGTGTGGGTTTTCTCTTCTTTATTACTGATATAATATGTATTTGACAAAATTAAGATATACTTTTTTTTTTTAAAGGAACCATTTTGAGATATGTCAGAGCACACGGTTCTTTTTTTTTTTTTAATTTTATTTATTTATGGCTGTATTGGGTCTTCGTTTCTGTGCAAGGGCTTTCTCTAGTTGCGGCAAGCGGGGGCCACTCTTCATCGCGGTGCGCGGGCCTCTCACTATTGTGGCCTCTCTTGTTGCGGAGCACAGGCTCCAGACGCGCAAGCTCAGTAATTGTGGCTCACGGGCCCAGCTGCTCCGCGGCACGTGGGATCTTCCCAGACCAGGGCTCGAACCCGTGTCCTCTGCATTGGCAGGCAGATTCTCAACCTCTGCGCCACCAGGGAAGCTCCTAAGATATACTTTTAATAAACATTTTAGTTGGAAAATTATAATACTATATGCTGATTTTCTTCTGTATGGGTATATAAAGAGGAGGAGTAGGAAGACCAGAAAATAAAAGCATTCTATTGTGAGAGCCTACTTCCCCAACCTGTATAAATGATGAAAAGGAACCAAATCGGAGACATTGACGTGAGGTTGATGGAAGGAGAGATACGTGTCCTAAATTAGTATTCTCAGTAACCAATCCCTATGCAGTATTCTGATTTGTGGTGTCTGGACTGGGGCCGAGGTACATATAGTTAAATAACCTCTACAGTTGATTTTGCTGTCCAGCCAGTGTTGAAAACTACTGCTTTGAAGGTTAACTAATGTTCTTTTATCCACATTTTACTATTATAGGAATAATAATTATAATAGTCATGCTCTGGTACTGATATATTCTACTGAAGTATTAAAGTAAAAATGACCTATAGAATATTGCCCTTTCAGTGTGGTCATTGTTTTGGGATGCTTTTTTAGTCTTAATGTTGTAAATAAAAATATGTATCATTATAAATATTAATTTTGACTTAGTTTTAAATAATGTTGTTCCTTTTAAGTCAAATGTTTTAAGTCAGATGTTCCTTTTAAGTCAAATAATGCTTTTCCTTGGGGACAAGGAAAACTGCAGATTACAGAAACTTTAATTCATGATAAGTGGTACAATTCATATTCAAATTAGGAAGAAACTTGAATAATACTTTTTTACAGTGATAATGTAGAGATTTTTATCTCTTCTAAACATTTCTGTCTCTTTCTTAGTTTTCATGGATTGTCAAGGTTGGAACTAATGTTTTGCCCGAATTTCCCTTTCACTTCCTTTATTGACAATACTTGGTATCTGGTTGGCTGGCTGCCGCCTTATTTGCAAGATGTCACTGACTCAGAGTGGTTCTGAACACCAGATGTTATTTTGCTTCTTATGTCAGAAAATGGAATTTGCCAGCCCATTGTTCCATTTATCCATTGCCATGCAACACATTGTATTTTCCAGAAACAGGGACTGAGACAGAATGGATGTATAATGCAAGATGTACTAAGGATTAACACCTTTGGGGGCGGAGCTGGAGGAAGCAGGGTTAGGCAGAGGGAGAAGTCAGTTTGCACTGCAGGCCAAAGCCTCAGCCAGCCGCACTAGGAGTTCTGGAAAGTCTATAGCCCATCAGAATTGTTACTCATTTAGTTAAATTGGCTGAGTCTTTATAGTTCCCTGTAAATTATTCAGTGGATATAGGTTGCCCAAGAAAGACAGGCCTTTTGGGGAAGAAGCTCTCTGTAACTTTAAAGCAGCTGAGAACTGAGTCTCAGGGAAGGACAGCATTAGGGGAATGGGAAGTATGCCTTCGGAAAAAGAGGAATCAGGAAAGAAGACTGAGAAGAATTGGTCTTAGTTGAGAAAATAGAGGAGAAAATGGTATAGTTGGGAGAATAATCAGCATTGTCAGATGTCACAGAGAAATCATTATAGGATTCAAACTGAAAAGATTCTACTGGATTTGGCAATTAAAAGGTTATTTGTCATCTTAGAATATTTTCTGCATATGAATGGGAATGGGAATGGGGAAGCCACAAAAATTTTTAAGAACTTCTTTTAAGCACTCAAATTTCTTTTAAAATTTGATGATACATTTCAGTGGTAATGTAAGAATAAAGACTTGCATTTTCTTGGGCAGATATAATAATGATAGATAACTTTATAACTATGACTTTACTTGAAAAGGTTTTGTTACTTACAGATTGTTAAACCTTTTCTTCTGTATGTAGCCTTCAAATTGCCAAAATCATGGTTCAATTATCAAATTATTTGTAGAGAGAATAGATAGGTGTTCACCTGCTTTTCTTTGATCCTGGCTCTTCTAGATGACAGAAAAGAACCTCTTGGGTTTGAGGGTACTGTCAGTTATGTAAGTGTAACCATCTTTCTATCATTTTACACTTGGGATCTCTTTCCATTCCTCTACTCCAGTGAGAACATTCTTATGAAGTAGTTAAGAGCATTTGTGACTCATATGATGGATATTGGTCAGCAGATGTATCCACACCTCCCCTGACATTTGTGGGGATTTGAACCTGCAGCTTCTGTTTCGCTTCGCCCACACTTCAAAAACCTAAAGTGCAAAAAGAACCAGGCCTATTCCTGTATATGTTAGGCCCAATTCAGATCATATTTTGTATACTTTCTCCCAGACATTTTTAGATTAGATTTAGATGAAAATGGCAGACAATCTTAAAGGAGAAAGGAAACCACAGAAGATCAAGCTGTAGTCTTTGGTTGAAAAAGGAGGAAGGGACATGTTTTCCTTTGTTTGAGGTGGTTAAGTGTGTGGACTTACATACGTTTTAGGCCTTCCTTGTGCCCGGTAATTTAGGTCATACTTAATGTCAGCTAGATAGAAAAGTCATTATTTCTTTCTTATGAATTCTTTAAGTTCTACCTCATATCTGCATTATACTTTGTCTCTCCCCCCCAAAAATAAAACAAACATAAATATTTTCAAACCTAACAGATGATTAAGGAATAGCTCATAGTTCATATACTCCTGAGGTTTTATTTATTTATTTATTTATTTATTTTTATTTTTATTTTTTTAGCGCTATCTTTTTTTTTTTTTTTAAGATTTATTTATTGATTAGTTGATTGATTGCTATGTTGGGTCTTCGTTTCTGTGCTAGGGCTTTCTCCAGTTGCGGCAAGCGGGGGCCACTCTTCATCGCGGTGCGCGGGCCTCTCACTATCGCGGCCTCTGTTGTTGCGGAGCACAGGCTCCAGACGCGCAGGCTCAGCAGTTGTGGCTCACGGGCCTAGTTGCTCCGCGGCATGTGGGATCTTCCCAGACCAGGGCTCGAACCCGTGTCCCCTTTATTAGCAGGCAGATTCTCAACCACTGCGCCACCAAGGAAGCCCCTGAGGTTTTATTAATTCAGAAGATTAGGAGAGTTTCCATCAAATCAAATAGAGACCATTTTAGAAACAGAGAGACTTCTTTTTCAGCCATGGAATAAACTTGGTATGTGGAATGACTCATTAGGCAACGTATTACATGAAATGTGTAATTGTATTCCCTGTTGGGCAAGCAGAGACCAATTTGTATTATCTTTATAACATTATCATATTTATCTATGATCTTGATACCCATTAATTATTTTCACTGAACAATATTGCTGACTGCAGATGATCATAGTGGCTTAGTCAAAACATTTTCATATTCTTGAATTAAATGACTCAGACATTATATACATGTATTTTGGGGTTTTTTAAATATTTTTTTTGAGGTGGACCATTTATAAATTTTAGACATATAATATATGCATTTTAGAATTTTTTTTGTTTTTTTTAATCAAGAAGAGTTGTTGAATTTAGTAAATACTTTTTTTTAATAAAATAAGAATAGGTAGATGCTTCCTTAACATGCTGTATGTGCGTGTATCTTTACCTCAAAAGTCAGCATCATGCTAAATAGATAACTTACTAAAGTCAAAACAAGACAAAGATGTTCATTGTCACCAATATTATTTTACATTGTAGTGGAAATACTAGCCAGTAAGGCAAAAGAAAAAAATTGAAAGTGTAAGAATAGTAACATTTATAGATGGTATTAATAGATGATATTATTTTATACCTGGAAAATCAAAGAGAATTAACCTAAAAACTACTACAAATGGCAAGAAAGTTCAAGAAGGATATCAAGAGCTTTTGTTGTCTAATTAATTGAGTAAATATTTATTGCATACTACACTGTGTCAGGCTCTTTTCCAGGTGCTGGGAATCTCGTAGAGAACAAAATTCCTATCTTTGTGGAATTTATAATGTAGAAAGGAACAATAATTATAAAGAGATATAGTAGAAGAAAAAAGACTCTAGGTATGGTATCTAAAAATATGGAATACTTAGGGATATATTTATTAAGAAATATATAGCATATTAACATAAATATACAGTGAGGAAGACAATCCGTACCAGATATTAAAATATCTGTATTTAATAATTAAAAGTATATTACCACGGTGTGTAAAGACAGACTAATGGAACCGAATTGAAAGTCTTATAGTAGATCCAAATACTTACAAGGGTTAACATCTGGTGAAGGTTGTGTCTTAAATAAGAGGTTCGATGAATGGTGTGTGGGAAAAATAAAATTGGATCATACCTTCCAAGGTGTACCAGGAAGAATTCCAAACGGATTAAACATTGAATCATATGCAGTCATGATCATAGCAAAGAGTATGGTTTCTGGAGCCAGACTGCCTGAGTTTAAATCCTGATTCCAATCACTATGTGACCTTGAGCATTAACTGTGTGGCTTAGCTTCCTCATCTCTAAAGGGGGAAAATAATTGTACCTACCTTGCAGTGTTGTTGTGAACATTAAATAAGTAAAGCACATAAAGTATTTAGAACGCTGCATGGAAATTAGAAAGTACTAAATAAGCATTAGGTGTTATTTTTTATCAAGATATAAGAAAAGATACAAAGAAATAGTGTTAGGAATTTAACTATATATTGTAGATTAAACAAATAATAATAGAATACAGTGAACAACTGTATTCCAATAAATTTGAAAATGTGTATGAAATGTATATTAGAAAACATAAATGACTATAACTTACTCAAGAAGAAATAGAAATTATCTCAATAAACTAAGAATGTTTAAAAAAACTGAGTCTGTAATGGAAAGTTCTCCCTCCACAAGACTGCAGTCTCATGTTTTTTAAAGGTACTTCTTGTCTTCACCCCTTTTATTTTTATAAATTGAAATACATATGATAAAGTCCACAAGTGTTAAATGTGCAGTGATGATTTTTGACAATGTATATACCTGTGTAACCACCATCCCAAATCAAGATGTAGAATGTTTCCATCACTCTAAAAGTTTCCTTGTGCACTTTTCCAGTTAGCATCTTCTATCCCTCCATCACCAGTTGTTTTGGTTTCTGTCACCATAGCTTAGTTTTACCTGTTCTGGAACTTCTTATAAATGGAATCATACGTCATATATTTTTTTTGTCTGATGTCTTTTGATCAACAAAGTTTTTGAGATTCATTGAGTTTGATGTAGTATCAACGGTATCAACAGATCTTTCCTTATTGCTGAGTAGTCTTCCACTGTGTAAATATGTGACAGTTTATCCACCCACCTGCTGATGGTCATTTGAGTTTTTTCCAGTTTTGAGCTGTTACGAATATAGCTGCTATGAACAGTTTTTTACCCACATGGCTTTATAGATGAGTTCTCTTTTATTTTTAAGAAAGGAATAATTGGGGACTTCCCTGGTGGTCCAGTGGTTAAGAATCCGTGCTTCCACTGCAGAGGGCATGGGTTTGATCCCTGGCCAGGGAACTAAGATCCCGCATGCCGCGTGGTGCAGCCAAAAAAAAAGAAAGGAATAATTGAATTCTGTATAAATTTCTTTTGAAATTTTGATAAGTCATTTATCTCACTTTATGAAGATAGTAAAACCTTAACAACGAAACTTGACAAGGGTAGTACAAGAAGAGAATGTTATATAGCACAATATCACTTATGAATATAAAAATAAAAGTTTTTTTTAAAACTTTTAATTAATTATTTTAGGCTGCATATGGTCTTAGTTGCGGCACATGGGATCTTCATTGCAGCATGCGGGATCTTTTGTTGTGGCGCGTGGGCTTCTCTCTAGTTGTGGCATGCGGGTTTTTCTCTCTCTAGTTGTGGTGCTCATGCTTCAGAGCGTGTGGGCTTTGTAGTTTGCGACACGCGGGCTCTCTAGTTGAGGTGCGTGGGTTCAGTAGTTGTGGTGCGTGGGCTTAGTTGCCCCGTGGCAACTTAGTTCTCCAACCAGGGATCGAACCCACATCCCCTGCATTGGAAGGCGGATTCTTTACCACTGGACCACCAGAGAAGTCCCTAAAAATAAACGTTTTTAAAAATCAAATTCAGCAGTATATATATTATATATTATGAGTGCTAAGACAAACATATTTTTCAATTTAATTTTTCTGAAATTTTTAAATAAATGGCTTCTAAAATTATAGTAGTCAATTTATTCTCTCTTTTAGTGGCACATGCCATAATGGTGCATCTTTACAATCAGTGGAGTTTTAGATTCAGTGATAGATGGCACATTAAAAAAAAAAGTATGGCCATGTAGGTTTTATTCCAGGATGCAAGGGAGTTTCAACATTATAAAATCTATTAGAGTAATACACTGTATTAATAGGTTAAAAGAGAAAAATAAACTCAATACCAAAAATGACAACGAAATTGAATATCCACTCCTGATACTTTTAGCAATTTGGGAGGAGAAGGTAATTCTCCTAATATTGAGTTTCTACTGGAAATCTAAACCAAAGATCACACTTAATGGTGAAATATGGGAAACATTCCCATGAAAATTGGAAGCAAAATGAGAATGTTTCTATGAAGAAAATCCTATTCACAATAGCAACAAAACTGTAAGGTATCCAAGACTGTCAATAGCAAAAGATGTGTAAGCTCTCTGTGGAAAAATATTGAATATTACTGAAGGACATAAAAGAAGACTCATAACTAATATATAAGGTATTTATATACATTAATTAAGATATGTGTCTATAATGTTAATTAACTTGATACATGGATGGGAAGAGTCATATTGCAAAGATATAATTTCTCTTCAGATTAATCTGTAAAGTCATTGTGATTCCCATCAAAATCTCAGTATGTTTTATGGAACATATTAAGCTAATTCTAGCATTTATCTGGAAGAGCCATGGCAATTTAAAAACATGGTCTACTGGTATAGAGAGGTCATTATAGAGCTCTCATAATTAAGACAGTAGTCTAGGTATAGGTATATAGATAGGGTGACCATACCTCTGTTTGCCTGTGACAGTTCCAGTTCATGCCTATTGTCCTGGGTTCCACGAAAGGCTCCCTTTCGTTCTAAAGATTTTTGATTAAAATTGCATGGGAAGTCCTGAAACAGATCCACTTGATTTATGACCGAGGTGCTATTAGAAATCAGTAGTGAAAGGATGTCATTCAATAAATGGTATTGGGACAGAAAGAAATATAGTGTGGTCTTTATCTTACACCACACACAAAAATTAATTCCAGGGAGATTAAAGACTTGAAATGAAAAGTAAAACTTTAAAACTTTTAAAAGAAAATATAGGACACTATCCTTATGAGCCCTGGAAGGAGAGGATAAGGGAGATTTCTTAGGACAAAAAATGCAAATTTTGAGAGTAGAATGATGGTTGACAGGAGCTGGGGGTATGGGAAATAGGGAGAAGTTGGTCAAAGGGTACAAATTTTAGGTTATAAGATGAAGAAGGTCTGAGGAGCTAATGTATAGCATGGTGATTATAGTTGATAATATTGTATTACTGAGAAAGTAGAATGGAAGTGTTGGCACCAAAAAAAAAAAAAAAAAAAAAGTAAACGTGAGATGAGATGATGGATATATTAACTCAGTGGTGGGGATCCTTTCACGATGTGATGTATATCAGATTAATCATCATGTTGTACTTTAAATATATTACAACTTTATTTGTCAATTACACCTCAGTAAAGCTGAAAAAAGTGAAAAAAGACAAAAAATACAAATTATAAATTATAAGACTACATTTAGCATTAAGCAATGTTTTTACGAGTAAGAAAGACACTATAAACAATGTGGAAAAACAAGCCCACATGCTGAGAGAAGAGATTTGTAACACATGTACTTAAATCTGAGGAAACGAAATTCCTGAAGATTAACCAAAAACAAACAGCACACACACAGTATAAAAAAATGTCACGGGATTTTAACTGGAATTTTACCGAAGAGGAATCTAAGATGACCATTGATCATGTAAAAAAGAGTCTTAACCTTAGTAGTAATCCTGCTAGTAAAGTTGAAGATGTACATGTCTTTTATCATAGCAATTCCACTTCTAGATAGCCTAGGGAAATGTTCCCATATGAGTACAAGGAGGTATTTGTAAAAATATTCATTTTGGAATTTTGTGTACTAGCAAAATAAAAATCTAAAACAATCTAAAATTGTTGGAAGCAATCTAAATTCCATAATCAGGAGCATTGATAGATAAATTGGATCTGTGAAAATATTCCATATAGCATTTAAATTAATGAACTAGAACAATATGTATCAACATGGATAAATTTTAGAAACATAACATTAGAATAAAACCAAGTTGCAAAAGACTACACACAGTTTGGTATCAATTATAAAGTTTAAAGACATTCAGAAAAATATATAGTCTTATGGTTGCATGTATAGGTACTAATAATATAAAATATGCATGATATAGTAAACACCAAATTCAGGATTGTGGTTGCTAACCTCTGGGGAGTGGAGGAAGGGGGTGATATCAGGAAGGGTAATGAGATACTTGGGGAGTGGCAGTATTATCTATAATGTCTTGTTAAATATTTTACATTTTATTAATTATTTGTTACAAGTGTATAAATACAATTTATTTCTCTTATTAAGTTTTAATATTTCCTGTTTTTTACATAGCCAAAAATATTATTGATGTTTATAAATCCTGTCTTTGTAATTCCTTTAGTCTCCTTTAAAATCTGAGAATTCTACCAGTAGCAGTTATGTGTAATGACTATACAGTTTAATATTTTTAAAAATAAAGAATAAAATACAGTTTTCCCCTCATCTAAAAATGGTCTAGGTAATTTCTAAGGTTCCTTCCAGCACTAAAGTGTACTTCTTTGATGTTTCTGAACAAGAGAAAAATCTTTTCTTAATATAGCATTTCTGAGAGTTGAGATTATAAATTCAAATATGGAGGACTATGAAGACAATTTCCTATGCAGGCTGTTGTTTTCAATCTATCTATCTGCCTGTCTGTATTAAGCAATCATCTATCATCTATAACAGGGGTCAGCAAACTTTTTCTATAAAGGGCCAGATAGGAAATATTTTAGGCTTTGAAGGCTATAGTCTGTCAGAACTATTCAACTCTGCCTTTTTAGTGGGTTAGCTGCCACAAAGGTTTGCAACACTTTTTATTATTCAGATGTAAAAATAAACACAAAAACTGGCATGATTTAGTTTGTTATTAGTTAGATTTGGATATCTTACAAGCCTTTGACTTAACATCTGTAAATAGCTTTATATAATATAGATCACTATTAAGTAGTGTTTCAGTTGTTTTCCGAATAAGCTTTGTGAAGCAATTCTTTTTGTGTTGTCATGACCTGCAGTAATTGAAAATTTATTTATTTACATTTATGTTCAGGCTCTAGGAAGTATATTTTTCCCTGTTCAGTTTCATGGGCTAGAAGGTAGTATGTTTTGTGGGTATCAGGTAATTACGGCTCTTCTCTGTATGCAGAAAGTAGGCCTACCATGGCCACATTGGAATCTGTGCAAATCTAAAGGAAGAATGGTAAGATTTAACCTGAATGAAAATTACCACAGTACTTTTTATCTCCAGAACACTGAAATTGCATGTGTTTAAAAAAGTTTTAATATGAATCAGAGCTAGGATTTGAACCCATGAAGAAATAGTCTAAAGAAATATATGTTCTTAGATTATTAATTTTAAAAGAAGTGGAGATTTTCAGACAAAATGGTTATCTTACCAAGTAACTGATTATGTTTATTTTTCCCAACTAAAAATTGAATGCATCTGTTTTTTTCAGGGACATCAAACCTGACAATATATTGATGGATATGAATGGACATATTCGGTTAGCAGATTTTGGTTCATGTCTGAAGCTGATGGAAGATGGAACGGTAAATAAAGATAAATCTTCAACTGTTTTACCCACAGACATCTCCCCTACTACTTGTCTTCTTTATCTGTTTTAGAAGCCATCTATTTATATTATCTATCAAACATCCTTCCATCCATTTGTCTTTCTATGCTCTACTTCCCTCCACTTAGGCATACTTTCTCATAAAAGGGCTTGTCTATAAAGTCATATACCATTTTCAACTGCTTATATTAATGATCTTAAGATTTATACACTATACCTTTTATGAGACTCATGTTTGTTCCTTTTTTAGCTGAACTGTTTATTATTGTACTTGAGATATTTACATAGTTCTGGAGGAGTGAAGAAAATAAATCCCGCATGGAAAAAGAAAATGTGACTTCTTCACTTTCATTTCTTTTCTCTTTCTTTACTAGTTGTCTGGTTTTCCTGAGAGACAGTGTTCAACAAGTGAATGCTTTTATCAGAAAGTCCTCTAGGCTGATTCAGTTTTATGTTACCATTTACTTTAGTTCTGCTAACCCTAGACCCCTCGGTTATATTCTCTCACTTACTTAAAAGTTTATATTCTCTCACTTACTAAAAAGTATTCCCTGTTTGTTATTGTTGTTGTTATTGTTGTAGTATTTACCTCAATTTCCTGGTTGTATAGCATACATCCAAATATATATCATTTTAATTGGCAGAAACTTTTTGGAGAGTAATTTAGTATAATACATTGCAAAAGCCATGAACATGTCACATTATACTGGACCAGAAATTTGACTTCTGAAAATTTATCCTAAGGAGATAACTTTTTTTAAAAGGATTATATGACTTCTGCCTCTGGCCATGATGGAGGGAGTAATTGATACCAAATTGTTCTTTCACTGTAAATAACTGTAAAACTGGATTTGAAACAACTGTTTTTAGGCTGTGGACAACAGGCAACACAAGACTGTTACCTCTGAGAGAAGTTAATTCACGAGTTATGCCTCACCATTTCCCAGGATTGGGACAGTTTGCTGACTCTGATGCAGAAAGCTAGAGTTAAAGCAGAGTTTAACCGTCTTACAGAGCTGAGGAGGAAGAGATCAGAGTTGGGTTAGCTGAGGCAGCTGGAATCTGCAGGGCTTACCATTGGAAAGGAGGGAGTTGTGCATAGAGAGGGCCTAAAATATCCATATGGGGCTATCTCATGATGGTTGGTCTGTACATATGTCATACAGTTGTCCCTTGGTATCTGTGGGGGATTGGTTCCAGGACTCCCCCCCCCGCCCCATGGATAGTAAAATCTGCAGATGCTCAAGTCCCTTATATAAAATGATGTAGTATTTTCATATAACCTATGCACATCCTCCTGTATACTTTGTATCATCTCTAGATTACTTACAATACCTAATACAATGTAAATGCTATATAAATAGTTGTAAATACAATGTAAATGCTATGTAAATAGTTGCCAGCGTGTGACAGATTCAAGTTTTGCTTTCTGGAATTTTCTGGAAGATTTTTTAAAAAATATTTTTGATCCATGATTGGTTGAATCTGCAAATGTGGAACCAGCAGATATGGAGGGACAACTGTATAAGAACATATGAGAATTACCAAAGAGTAGATGCTATCCATTTGAAAATTGAGCAGATTACTCGAAATCAAGCAGCGCTGGAGAAGACACAGTGCTAGGGGACATTGGAATATCGGCTAGTTAAGATGTTTGTAACATGTAAGACTTACTGTAAGCCTATCTAACAGCCTAAAACCAAGTCCTGATAAGATCAACGGAGTGTGAAAGTGGTCCTCCAAATAAAGGGGTTGAGATGAATCTTAGGTTTTCTATAAATTGCCTTTAAAGGGTATAACTGTAAGCCAACCCATGTTCAAGGAGATCAGTTAGTATTCTTTTATCTGCTTAAAGGAGAATTTAATATTCTTCAGAGGAAGGTAATAGAATTCATACTGTCCACAATGCTTTATTGACAGTGGCCAGCATTCAGTCAAAAATCACTAGACCAAACAAAAATAGAGGGTAGGGTAAGTGATTGTGATACAGAATTTAAAAATAAAAGTAGTCACTAAGAACCTGGCTAGCAGAGATGTTGGAGTTGCCAGACAGAGACTTAATGAAACTATCATATATATGTTTAAAGAATCAAAGGAAGATAATAGTCTTAAAGATTACACAGATAAGGAATCTCTGCAGAAAAATAAATCAAACAGATCTTTTAGAACTTGAAAATTATAGTAATAGAAATAAAAAATCCACAGGAAGAGGTTAACAGTAGATTAGAAATGAGAGAAAAAAGAGCCAGTGAATTTGAAGACAGATTAATAGAGATTAAACAGTCTGAAGAACAGAGAGAAGAAGATTGAAACAAAATCATTATAGGCTCAGATATCCATACAGTTAGAATCGTAGTAAAAGTGTGATAGTAACAGAAAACATTTGTAAGAATTGATGGCTCAAACTTTACCAAATGTGATGAAAAACACAGATATAAAATCCTAGCATATCTCAAGGTGATAAAAGGAACCACACCTGGCTACATCACAATTAAACTGCTGAAAATTAAAGATAAAGAAAAAAAATTGAAAGCAGCCAGAAGAAAAAACACTTTACACACTGTGGAAAAAGGGTAAAAATAACCACTGAACTCTCATCAGAAATCATGGAATGATATCTTTAAAGTGCTGAAAGAAAAAAAAGTCTGTAAATCAAGAATTCTATATCAAACAAAAATATTCTTCAAAAATGAAGGTGAATTAAAGACATTTTCAGGTAGATGAAAGAGGCCTAGATGCTAAAGAATGTCCTTCACACCAAAGGAAATTACACCATTTGGATACTTAGCTATATGATAAAGAATATCAGATATGATAAATAAGATTTACAGGATAAAGGAAAAAGATTATATTAATCTTTCTTTTTAAATTTACATAAAAGGTGTCTGACTATTAAAAGCGAAAATAATATTGTAATGTGAGGCTTGTGACATAGGTAGAAGTAATAGATGTGACAATAGTCATACAAACAATGTAAGACCGGTGTATGTAATTATTCTGCTCTAAGATAACGGCATGTGTTTGAAGTATATAGTGGGAAGTGGATAGTGCCAGGTATGACATGAGAGGGAGAGAAATAGCATGGTGGTCTAAGTTGAGAAAACACAGATGAAAGTCAGGTAGGCTGTGGTATCAGAAAGTTGTGGTCCACAATTCCGGAAAAGAGAGAGCTACACTGAGAAAGAATTCCAGGGGAAGAGGTAGTGTTTCCTCAGTCCTGCATGTTATAAGCCCCTTAAAGCTGGGGCTCCTGCTGTGGAGTCTGGTGTTGAGTCCTCCAAGTCCCTGTGCATTCCAGAATGCACTGAGTACTGTTTCTATCTATATGAGTTGCCCCTGATCAGATTTATTCCTAAAATTCTAGTGTGTCTTCCTAGTCATTCATTTTTTATTAATGATCTCAAATAATTTTCCTGGACATAATAGCATGTTGGTCCTCCATTTAGAAAATTATAATGAAGAAACCTTCTTTTTTCTTTATTTTTTATGTGATGTATACATATTTTAGGAAGACATCAGAAAAAACAGCATTCCTTTGTCCTGGTTCTTTCCCACCTCCAACTGTCTTTTTCTGCAGGCAGACACATAAAAATCTTTTAGCTCTTTCTTCCGTTGTTTCTTCTACTTATGTATTTTTTATTGTTTTATTCATGCTACTGCCTCTTGTTATTTAGTTTTAGATATTATCTATTAATTTCCTACCATGGAAGATGAGGATACAGGTCTTTTATACCCGTCTCAACCAACCCTTACACTTTCTCTTTATCTTCCCAGTGTTGTAATTATCACATAATCTTTCATTAAATCCTGTTCAGTTTTTTAATAATTATATAAATATTATTCATAGCTGTGCCATATTATTTATTTTAATTACCTTTCTTTTCTTGGACAGCTCTTTGTTCTCCCTGAAGTAAGTGACCCCTTTACTTTGCTTAGTTTTTCTGTATAATTCTCACTAGTTTATCCCCAGACTCTCTACCACGCATTAAGAAATTGAGCAATTCCTTTCCCTCTTAGATACAGTAAATAACTTAGTGGCTCCTTTGTCTGGAGGCGTGCATACTCTCATTCTAGTCTAGACTGTCCTATAGGCCTACTGGAGATAGGCCTATCTCCTATCTCCAGTTCTCTGATGAGAACTGTCATCCTAGACATACCTTTCCTTATCATCATGGAATTTATGTGTCGCTCTCTAGTATTGGATCCTCTGTTTCCTGGATCCATGTCTGTCTTTCTTCTCATTTGGTGGTAGCTGCCTGAGAAAGGTTCCAGGGGAAGTAAATATTTCATAATCTTGCATGTCTGAAAAATGCCTTCATTTCTTCTCTCATACTTGGTTGATAATTTATCTAGACTGGACATGGTATGATGGATTTGAACTTATTTTTCTCCTAGAATTTAGAAGACATTGCATTGTCTTCTAATGTACTGTTGTGACATCTGATGCCATCCTAATTTTCAGTACTTCTGTTATAACCTTCGTCCCTTATTTGGACGCTTTTAGGATGTTCTGTTTATTTCCGGTGTTCTGAAATGTTGTGATTATATAACTTTGTGTGGATCATTATTTATTATCTGGGCAGTTGCTTTAATTTTAACCTTTCCCAAAGTTTGTGACTTTCCAAATTAAGTTTCAACTTGCTTTTTGGGTCTCACGTCTGAGTTAAAATTATACCATCTTAATCACTATACCTTTGTAAGAAGTCAGTTTCTGTGAGGGGGTGTCCTGCTGTCATTCCTTTTCTGTCTCTAAAATTGTTTTGGCTATTCTTGGCCATTTGTTTTTCCATATGATTGTTAGGGTTATATTATTAGTTTATATACATACAGACAGACATATACAAACACCCTTTCACATATACAAGCTTGTAGACCTGCACTGAATTTAGAGATTAATTTTGGGAAAATTTTTGTCTATAACATGAAGTCTTCCCATCTGTGAATATGGTACCTCCATTGTTTTAGGTTTTCTCTTATGTCTGTTAATGAAGTTTTATAATAATGTTCAGGTAAAGGTAAATCCATTACCTTTGTTAGATTTGTTCCTAGGCACTTCATGGATTTTTTTTTTTTTTTTGGCTATTATAAATGGATAACTTTTAAAAATTTGCATTTTAATAGCTTGTTGCTCTTCTTTAGGACCACAGTTGATTTTTGCATATTCATCTTGAAACTAGCAAGCTCACTAAATTTTTTTATTAGTTCAAAATAATTTGTAGATTCTATGTGTATATGTATATTTTTCTATATAGACAATCTTATAATCTGCAGATAATGACACAGCCTTGTGTTTTGTCCTTTCCAGTCCTTACACTGTTATTTTGCTATATTTTTTCTCATCATGCAGTCAGTGACCTTAAACACAATATTAAATTGGTGTAGTAATTGGGAGCTTCTTTGCCTTTTTCCTGACTTTATTGGTGTTTTTTCTGTAGTTTCAAATTAAGTATGATGTTTGCTGTAAGCTGTTGGTATATATTCTTCATCAGATTAAGGAAATTTCTATTTCTGATTACCAAGAGTTTGTTATGGTTTTTAATACTGTGTAATCAAGTGATTTTTCTGCATCCATTGAGATAATACCAGGGTGTTTTTCCTTCAGTCTGTTAATATGATGAATGGCATAGATTGTCCAATGTTAAATCATCCATTCTTTGGATATAAACATAACTTTATCATCAAGTTGTATTGATATAGTTGAACAAACTGCTAGATTGACCATGTTAAAATTCTATATTGAATTGTTACCTAAGATTCATACCTGACATTGATCATATCTGAGATTGCAGTATAATTTTCCTTCTCAAATTTTTCTTACCTGTCTTGTTTTGTATTTAGGTTATTTTAGCCTTATAAAATAAACAGGGGAGCCATATCCCCTGCCCTTACCCATTTGGGGTCTAGAACAGTTATATAATACTGGGGTTATCTGTTTCTTATATAATTGGTAGAACTCACTTTTAAATCACCTTTGCTTTGGTGAGGTTTTGTTTTCTTCTGTTTTATTGTGTTTGTTTTCCAGGTAGATTTTATACTATTGATTCAAATTTTTTAATGGTTATAGGTCTCTTTGGTTTTCTATTTCTTCCTGAGTCAGTTTTGGTAAGTTATATTTTTTTCTATGAAAATTATCTATTTTCTCTGAGTTTTCAATTTTATTGGTATAAAGTTGTTCAGATTGCACTCTTTCTAGTTTTAAAATCTCTGTTACATGTGTAGTTTTGCCCTTTTTTCATTCCTAATGTTGTTTATTTGTGCTTTACTTTTCTTCATAAGTTTTGACATAGAGGATTTTACTAAATATTCTCCAGCTTTAGTTAGAACTCTTCTGTGGACCATTAATTATTTAGACATGTGCCTTTTAGTATTCATAGTGTTATGTTTACTTATTTGGTTGTTTATAGAAAGTTTTCTTTTACTGGAGAGTGGATCTATTTGTTATCAGTTTTTTAGCATTTGTCAAGATTGCTTTTAATTTTGTAACAGGCCAATTGTTATAACTGTTACATGTTTGTTTGAAAATAATACATTTTTTTCTAACTTTTGGGTACAGGTTTCTATATATGTCCGTAAGATTAAAGTTGTTAACTTTGTTGTTCAAAATTTTAATATTCTTACCAGTTTTATTTCTTTCTGATCTATTATTTATTATTTAAAAGTCCTTATGATGTTGAATTTATTGATTTTCCCTTGAACTTTTCAATGTTTTCACAACTCTTTTGTAGCTATGTTGTTAGTTACGTATTATTCAGAATTGCTCTTCCAGGGTATTTTCTAATTATGTTAATAAATCTTTAAAAATCATAATAATCATCTTGGCATTAGAATCTAATTTGACTGATATTAATACAGCTACCTTAACCTTCTTTTGTTTAACATATGCCTGGTATATCTTTTCCATCCTTTTATTTTTAACCTTTCTTTGTCTTTATGTTTAGGTGCATTAAGCAGATTATTGCTGATTTTTAAAAAATTTCTTCATTTTGGTTTTATTTGTCATCTAGTGTGATGACTCTGTCTTTTGATAGGTGAATTTAATCCATTTATGAATTTCATTATTAATATGTTTGTATTTATTTCTAGTATATTGTCTTGTACTATTTGCTCTAGGTTTTGCTTGTTTGTTTGCATGCATGCTTCTTCCCCACACCCCATTTCTTCTCTGCCTTCTATTGGCTGGGTCAAATGTATTTTTATTTCTTTTTTTCTTTACTTCTTCGGAAGTTATACATTCTATTTCAAATATTTTAATGTTTATCTTAAAAACTTTAGCATTTATCCTTTATGTAAAGTCTAGAGTCAGTTTCTCCACCATATTCCTAATCAAAGAAAAAAACTTAATTTGTCTTATACCATATATAAAAATTAACTCAAAATAGATCAAAAACCTAAATGTAAGAGCTAAAACTATAAAACTCTTGGAAGAAAACATAGTGGGCAGGGGGAGAAGTTTTATGACTTTTATTTGACAGTGATTTCTTGGATGTGACACCAAACAATAGGCAACAAAAGAAAAAATAGACAAATTGGACTACATCATCATTAAAAATTTCTGTGCATCAAAGGACACAGTTATCTTAGTGAGAAGGTAGCCTATGGAATGGGAGAAAATAGTTGTAAATCTATGTCTGATAAGAGGTTGCTATCCAGAATATATAAAGAACTCCTACAACTCAATAACAAACTAACAACCCAATTCAAAATAAGCAAAGGACTTGAAATGACATTTCTTCTAAGAAGATATACGAGTGGCCAGCAAGTACATGACAAGATGCTCAGCATCACTAGTCATCAGGGAAACACACATCTAAACCATAATGAGACACTACCTCACACCTATTAGGATAGCTACTATAAAAAAAAATAAGTTTTGGCAAAGATGTGGGAAAATTGGAATCCTTGTGTAGTGTTGATGGAGATGTAAAAAGCTGTAGCCACTGTGGAAAACAGAATGGCAATTCTTCAAAAAACTAAAAATAGAATTACCATATGATCCAGCAGTTCCGCTTCTGGGTACATGCTCCACAGAATTTAAAGCAGGGTCTCAAAGAGATATTTGTTCAACCATGTTCATTGCACGATTATTCACAAAAGTCAAGGGTTGTAAGCAACTCAGGTGTCCATCGTTGGATGAATGGATAACAAAAAATGTGGTATATACATACATTGGAATATTATTCAGCCTTAAAATTCTGATACATGCTACAGCATGGATAGACCTTCTTAAAAACATGCCAAGTGGTATAAGCCAGACACAAAAGAACAAATATTGTACGATTTCACTTACATGAAGTATCTAGAGTAGTCAAGTTCATGGAAAGTATAGTGGTGGTTGCCAGGGCCTGGGAGGAGGAGGGAATAGGGGAATTATTGTCTAATAGATTTTCAGTTTTGCAAGATGAAAAGAGTTTTAGAGATGGGGGTAATGGTTGCACAACAATGTAAATGTACTTAATGCCACTGAACTGTACACTTAGAAATGGTTATAATGGTAAATTTTATATTATGGGTGTTTTACCACAATTGAAAATAATAATTAAAAAGTAAATAAAAATTAGAAAACCAAGGAACCTAGAACATTGTAATCCTAATTGCTCCCTCAGTGACATGTTGTTTTCTAGTATTTTAGTTCCATCTTATTTTTCAACCTTCAAGTAGTTGTTCCTTCCTCATCCTCCGTCTCCTTTTTCTGTTGCTCCTGCTCCTCCTCCTCATCTTACTCTTTGTTGTCCTATTTCTCCTTCTCTCTGTCATTATTTTATCCAGTTAACAACCATTTAGATGTATGTTAAAGTTTACTAATATCTTTGTTCATAATTGCTTCTAGTGTCACATTCTTCCATCTGGGTTATATTTCTTGATTCTGAAGTATATCCTTTAGTACTTTTGTTCAACTGAAAGGGCTGCAAGTGGTAGTTCACTCAATCTTTGTACGAAAATATCTTTATTTAACCCTCATTCCCGTATTATAATTTAGGTAGGTAGGGAATATAATATTGACAGTTATTTTGTCTCATCACTTTGAAAATACAATTCCATTTTCTTCTGACTGCTGTGTTAGTATTAATAATTCAGCTGTCAGTCTAATTGTCATTCCTTGGTAGAAAAATCTCTCATTATCCTCTAATGTTTTTAAGATCTCTTGCCTTTGGTGCTCTGCATTTGTAACTACAGTGTGTATAGTAGTGGATCCGATTTCATTTATTTTTTCATATCTTTTATTTCAATGACTGCTTTTTTCCATTTCTAGGACCTCTCTTTAATTTTTTTCATCTTTGTCTTAGGTTTTTGATTTTTTAATATGCCTAATAATTTTAAGCATACTTATTTCATGAAGTGGAACTGATAATTGTTAGAGGTCTAATTGTTTGGATTTCTGACTTTTGCTTGTAATAGAATGTTTCCTCATTTTGTTATATTATTGGATTGTGAGCTCATCTTCAATGGCCTTTTATATGTAAGAATTATATGTGGCCAAGTTTGAGCATGTGTCCTCCAGGGTAGTTTTGAATTTGTTATGCCAGGCTTTCTAGGGGCACCTAACCTGGTGCCAGTATTTTTGCCAGTTTCTTGGCTTGAGAACTTCTGAACCACAGAAACCCTGTGACTTAGAATTCCAAATGGTGGGACTATGTGATCTAAAGTTATGAATTTCTAAAGGAGGAAATATTTTCACATATCAGTCACAGTCAAGATAGACAAAATGTCTTAATCTTTCTCTGCTGAGTGGCAGGTTTTTATAATTCACCTTTTCCTTACAATATACCTTTTAGGATAAAGGTTATATGGGGCAGCCTCTCACTTCAAACCTCCTATAAATTCAAGGTCTTTCCTTTTGTCCTTATGTATATGTTAAAAGCCAAGTACCTAGAAAATGAAAACCAATATTTCTCCAACTGCACTCCTGCTTTAATGTTTATCGCCCTGGTTCTCAATCATTTCTTGATTACTGGGCCCCTGAGACTGTCTCTTTATTTAAAGGCTCATTTATGTATTTATAAAAATGATTGTTATATTTTATCTAGTACTTTTAAGAGTTTATAGTAGAAGAGTTTTCAAGTTACTTAATCTCAGTGTTGCCAAGGAGGAAGTCTGTTCTAACGATTATTAAGAATGGTAATTTAGTCTAGAAGACTCAGAGTATTAACCATTATTTTATCTCGAGAATGTTCATTTCTTGATATGTTCTCTTAAAACATATAAAGAACCAATTTTCTTTTACTTTGGAATACGTTACAAAACATGTGCCCAGGATCTTTTTTAGCTTTGTTTTCTAATTTACATCCACCTTGCCATAATTGTATGCCCAGCTCTTTTTCTCTGTTGGGACTTTATTTTTTGAAGGATATATTTTTTTCCCTTTTATAATTTTTTTAAATAGATAAGTAGTTTGCGAGACATTGTTAACATTTATTTCCTTAGGTTTTCATTAAGGTGTTTTAAAATAATATCCAGTCTGCTCATAGTGTTAGCCAGACTTTTTTGTTTTTCCCCCTCATTAATTGTAAAATTTTCACAGTTCCATTTTTCATATGTAAGTGTTGGATGGATAATATCAATAATAAGAATGTTCTAAAATATATATTCAATTTGTGGTTAGTGGCTGTGGTGTTCAAATCATATTGTTACCCTAAATGTAGTCAATTAAGTAACAGCTATAATCAACATTCTATAGTGTTAAAAAATCTGGAGAACTTGTTGGTGTGGTGCTTATATAAATTTTAACTTATATGGGCAAGGAGGCTAAATTCAGATAATGACAAAGTTGTAGTTGTTATGAAATAATGCTACTGTGTTTTTAAGTAAATGTAAACATTTCTAATTTAAAATTATTATTTGTTTCTAATATATTATGGTAGATTACTAAAAATGTGAATTTCTTCAGGTACAGTCCTCAGTGGCTGTTGGAACTCCAGATTATATCTCTCCTGAAATCCTTCAAGCCATGGAAGATGGAAAAGGCAGATATGGACCTGAGTGTGACTGGTGGTCCTTGGGGGTCTGTATGTATGAAATGCTTTATGGAGAAACACCATTTTATGCAGAATCTCTGGTGGAAACATATGGAAAAATCATGAATCACAAAGTTAGTATATTTTACTAATTTTCAAATTAATGTGGTAAATAATACATATAATATTTAATAAAATTAAAATGTGATATTTAAAAAGAAAATTATTTTCCAAAACCAATAAACAATCTAATTTCTATGCTAATAAGGGACATGACAAACAAGAGTAATCAAGATCCATAAATTATGCATAAAATTTTTAGTTTTCACCTTCTCCTGTATTTCTTTAGAGGTGCTAATAAGTAGAAAATTAAATGTTCTCTTCAGTAGAATAACAAAGATCATAAGCAGATAATTTATATCATTACTACTATAGTATAAGTATAATCATGACTAGAATACATTTAAAATTCTCAATCTTAATAGTAATAACTAAAATGCAAATTAAAATAAGAATGGCATCCTTTTCCTCCCCCTGTCAAATTGGCAAAGATGAAAAGAAAAGTAGTACTTGTTACTGTAAATAATCCAGTGAGGTGGACATTGTTAGACATTGTTGATAGGAATGTGAATTGATATAATCTGTCTGTCAAGAAGTTTATAAGTATGCATCGACAGCCTTAAAAAAAAATGGTTAAAACATTTGGTTGAGTAACTTCAGTTCTAGGCATCTACCCTAAGGAAAATATTCGTAGAACAAGGATATATGTACAAGGATACCTATCCTAGTATTACTTATGATCACCAAACATTGGAAACAGTCCAGATGCAGAGCAGGAAAGAATGAATAAACTTTAATCCATTTAGTACCAAGTGAAATAGATTGTACAAGAAGAGGAAGAGTCTGATTATCAATCTCAGAACATTGTGAGCAATTGCAAAAACCTAGAATATGAATAGGAATATCCCATAAAGGGAGTGACAGTCTGTTCTTTTTAATTTGTTCTGGTGATACAATTATGATTAATTGCTACACATATATATAAATCAGTCTTACAGAGTCTATGCTTTTCTACCTGGCTGCAAAGATAATCTGCTAAATAGTTATGAAGAGTTGAAAGACAAGAAATAGCGACAAAGTTGTAAATAGCATGTAAAGCATTTCAGATAGAAATCATTGTACTATAACATGGTTGTTAAGAGCACAGATTCTGGAATCAGACAGTTTCAGTTCAAATCAGTTTATTACCATTTATTAGTTGTGTGACCTCAAGCAAATTGCTTGAACTGTTTCTTTGTTTCCTCTTCTATAAAATTAGAGTAATAGGAGTATCTACCTTATACAGTTGCTCTGAGGATTAAATGAGCTAAAGGAGTAATGCACTTCCAGTAGTGTAAAGTATGTATTACATTCTTTAAAAATGTTCCATACTATTAATCATTAATATGTGACTTATATGAACATTATCAATCATATACACTATTGAAATATTGAGTCACATTCTATTACATTTAATGAATTCATTTTGACAGCATTTAAGGTGTTTAAGCATTTAACTTATTCTTTCTATAGTGCATCTATGACTAAGTCACATATGAAATGAAAAGTTCTTTTAGGAAAATTATCCTTTTAAATTTATTCCTGCATCTCTTTTAGTATCAGTACTTTGTACCATATATTCTTATTATTTTAAAAAAATTTTTATTGGAGTATGCTTGCTTTACAATGTTGTGTTAGTTTCTGCTGTAGGACAATGTACCATATATATTTATTAGATATTTTTAAAAGAAAATATATTTTTAAGAAAGTAAATGCTAACATCAACCTACTTAGTAAATTGAATAGTGATTTATATTTTGTTTCTGTTATTCTCTGTTTAGGAGAGGTTTCAGTTTCCAGCTCAAGTGGCTGATGTCTCTGAAAATGCTAAGGATCTTATTCGAAGGCTCATTTGTAGCAGAGAACATCGACTTGGTCAAAATGGAATAGAAGACTTTAAGAAACACCCATTTTTCAGTGGAATTGATTGGGATAATATTCGAAACTGTGAAGCACCTTACATTCCAGAAGTTAGTAGCCCAACAGATACATCAAATTTTGATGTGGATGATGATTGTTTAAAGAATTCCGTGAGTATGACATTGTAAAGAAGTTCTGTCCTTCTGCTTTTCTTTTTCTTTTTTTTGTAAATATGGTTATAAAGTAATTTTATAGACCACCTTACCAATTATCAAACAGTTATCGTGGCTTCCAGTATTTACTCTCTAAATCAAGAAATTAGGAGAGTTTACTGAGGTGAACATAGTTATTCATGACTAGGAGCTAAATTAAAATTCAAAGATTTACTTCTTAGATTAGTTATGCCATTAGGTTTCTTAAGAAGAGGACAAATTAGATGCTTTAAAAAGTGGACTTCATGATGGCAGAGTGAAGACATTGGCAAATCTCTCCTTAAAAACCACCATGAAACTGGGCAAAATTGTCAAAAACAACCATTTCAGGGCTTAATAAATCAACCCAAGGTAAATAAATTGAGAAGCATTTATTCATGAAATACTGTTGAACTTTGGTTAAAAACAGCCCTCCCAGCTTTTCCCTCAGCTTAATGGGGACAGTAGAACTGCTAGCATGGAGCTGCTTGTAAAAACCAGCAGCTTTGCTGACAGAGGGAGCTGACTTGATTGTAGAGCTAAATACCTATGCCCAGTGGTGTTGCCACTAAAAATAGCAAACTTGGTAGGAAATGAATGGGGAGAGAACATCTATAGCCTTATTAGCCTAAAGTTATGGCTCTGTTTGCGGCAGGTGGCTGACCAGTGGATTAGCCAAATAGTCTTCCATTTTTACCAAAGCAGGCCAGCATAGTTTGTCAACCTCTGCTCTAAACCATTAGATTATATTAAATTAAAATTTAGGGAAATAACAATTTTTTTTGTTTTTTGTCTTTTTAGCCGTCTTAATTTTTAAAAAATTTTTATTGGAGTACAGTTGATTTACAAGGTTGTGTTAGTTTCTGCTATATAGCAAAGTGAATCAGTTATACAAATACATGTATCCACTCTTTTTTAGATTCTTTTCCCATATAGGTCATTACAGAGTATTGAGAAGTGTTCCCTCTGCTATACAGTAGGTCCTTAGCCTTCTTATTTTGAACTTTCATTTTTATTCAGTTATTTTATTTCTTATGGGTTTAATTCTGCACTAAGAATTTACTTTTCACTGTTCAGTAAGTACCATATTCAAGACAGATAAGAACTTCTCTTATACTTTCCTTACTGAACCTCACAAGAAAGAATTAAATGGAGTTTCCTCATCAGTTTTTTTATTACAAGAATTACATTTACTGTTAACAGGAATTGTGAGTCATTCCAAATTAAGTACACAGTAAAGTTGATTCTGACTATTTGCTGTAGTTATGTTCAGTAAAGTTGCTGCAAATACTGTATTAGTGAATCCTGAACCATTGCTCCTAGGGGAAATACACAGTCAGGTTCCTGTGAGCCTCTGGTCACAATGTTTTCATCAACCAATCAGTACAGTACATCAGCCAAACATTACCTTGTTTGATGTGTGTTTCTATTTAAAGACACATTATTTAACATATATTGTCAATTCATTGATGTCAAACTCATGGCCAACAGCCCTGTGACTCATGCTGGAATGAAGCGTGTCTAACACACACATTTTTTTTGTAAGGCACATTACAGCCTTCTTGTTGGGGCACAATAGATGGCATCTCAGCCCTACTCTTGGAGGCCATTTTAGATAGCAAAATCACCTGTAAAAAACACAAAAATGAGAAAAATGTGGCACAGGTAGACATTGAAAAAAACCATTTGTTTACAGTATGAGAGCTGAAACAAGAAGGCAGGTGTCTCCTTGTTCAACTCCAGCTGGGAACGTGTGTGTAGGGCAACTCAAATTTGTCTTTGCTCTGCAAGTGTCTGCAAATGACTACAAAAGTATTTGTGAATATTAATTTTGGGCTACAAATAAATTTTAGCGACTAGGCAAATTTGCAGATATGGAATACGTGAATAATGATTGTACTCTCAATATCTGTCAGACTTTAAATCTTTCTTTTCATTTTATTAGAATTCTACAATAGCAATATTTATGGTCTAAATTTTTTATCACTAAATGTCTGTACCAAACTTAGCAGTGTTTCTAAATTGATCAGTCACCTATTTACTATTGACAGGTAATATTTATAGCGCAGCCTGCAGTTTATAGTTATTCATTTCTTACCAGATGTTTTTTCCTCCTTTAGGAAACGATGCCCCCACCAACACATACTGCATTTTCTGGTCACCATCTGCCATTTGTTGGTTTTACATATACTAGTAGCTGGTAAGTTTGAAAGGTTAACATGATTTGGATGATTTAAATCAAATTAAAAATGAATTGAGGTTTTAAAAAGTATAATGCATAAGAGAGCCTTGTAAAAATTTTTTAAGAAAAAGGGTGAAGCTACTGCTGGAAAAAGTTAGACATTACAAAGTGAATAGAACATATAAGAATCTTAACTCATTTTGGAGGACAAATAGAGAGCTCAGAATCTAACTCTTAGCAATGGGGCAGGAATTAGAAGAGTCCCATGCTATTGAATAAATATTTTCTAGGTGTCAAGCATCAGAACTTTCAACCCATTGATCTTAGCATTCTTTTCACTGACCCTCATTCCACTCTTATCTTCTCCTTCCTCCTTACCTTTCCTTAAATATCATTGAGAATGACTATAGTCACTCCTTGGGTGCCCCCTCAATTCCTTGACCGTCTGTCATTCTGTAACACTGGTTTTGCTAGTTAACATTCATTATTACAGTTCCGTTTTCTGCCTATACCTGTGCAGTTCAAAGTGTCTAGAGAAAAATATCTGTCCATTCTTACTGCTCTCACTTTGAGTTCATGATTACCAACCTCAGGTGCCACTGACTGCTGCCCGGCAAATATACTGTGTTACCCTAGTGTATTCACTCTTCCACTCTCCTAGGTAACTATTTCATACTTTATACTTTTCCAATAAAACCCCTGTCATACTTAGTCTCACCTGATGATCTTGCTTCCTCTTTCACAGAGAGGTTGAAGCGATCAGCAGACAACTTCCCCAAGTTCCCATCACCACATTTACCACCTTCATACCGCTGGACCCATATAGTCTTCTTTTTATGGATGACGGTGTGATCTCCCTAGCTAAGCCGCATCCCTTCTGTCCCCTCTTACCTACTCTAGTGCATTGCTGTTACATCATAAATTTTTCCCTTTCTGTGTCATTTGCATAACAGATCATTTCCATCGGCTCACAAACATGCAGTTTTTTCTCCCATCTTAAAGCAAGATATAAAAACTGTTAATCTAACTTTCTTTACCTGCTACCAATCATTTTTCTGCTCTTCATTGTAGGAGAGTTACTTCAAATTCTTGTCTGTACTTTGTCCATTTTTCTCATACTCTTCTTTCTTGGCACCACTCCAGTCAGGTTTGTGCTCCCATCACTTCATGCAAACTGCTTTTATCCATGTCACCACTGACCTCCATGTTGCTAAATTTAGCAATCATTTCTCGGTCCTAGTTTGACTTATTTGCCTAGTCTCATCTCATTTGTCCTGGTTCCTTCCCATTAAAACACTTTCTTCTTTTAGCTTCCAGAGCACTTGCCTCGTTTCTCCTTACCTTTTTGGCCACCCCTTCTCATTCTCCACATTCCTGCTTATCTCCCTGTATCCTATTGCTTCATCTTTGGATCTTTTTTTGTTTATACTCTGGTGCTCTGGTATTATTTGCTGATGACTCCTAAATGTGTATTTTCAGCTGAGGCCTCTCTCCTCACTTCTACTTAAAATCTCTCTTAATCACCTATTTCAGATGTTGGTAACATCATTTCTTATATTTCTCTGAACCTATCTGAGTGATCCTGCTAAAAGATAAGTCAAGAGTATGTCACTCCCCTGTTCAGGACCAGTTCTCACTGCCCCCAGCTCCAGTGGCTTCATATCTTAACTCCAAAGTTCTTATAGGGCCCTACAAGACTGGCTCACTTTATCTTTCTGATTCTATTTCCTACTACTCTTCCCCTTGCTCACTTCACAGCCACACAGGTCTCCTTTCTGGCCCGTGAACATGCCAGACATACTCTTGTCTCAGGGCTTTTGCACTTCTTTTTAAAATTTATTTTATTGAAGTATAGTTGATAGGGCTTTCGTACTTGTATTTCATCTGCCGGGAATGCTCTTTCCTCTCATATTTCCTTGGCAGGTCCCCTTATTCCTTCTGGACTTATTCAGAGTTACTTTCTGAGTGATGACTTTCCTGACCACTTTATCTACATTTTTTATTTACTCCGCTTTAATACTTCATTTCCCCCTTTCCTGCTTTATGTTTTCTCCTTAGCATATAACACTGTCTAATGTATTGAATATTTTACTTGTTTGTTTATTTTTGTCTCTGCCACTGGAATATAAAACTTGCTCCATGGGCAAGTGTTGTGCATTTTGCTCACTGCTGAATGTCCAGCACTTCAAATGTTTTTAATGAAATTGTATTGAATTAAAGAAAGCATTTCACTTAAAAGTTTTTTTAATTGACGTATATAGTTTACATACAATATAAGTTACAGGTGTACAATATAGTGATTCACAATTTTTAAAGGTTATACTCCATTTATCGTTATTATAAGATATTGGCTATATTCTTTGTGTTGAACAGTATATCCTTGTAGCTTATGAAGGCATTTCACTTTTGAATTCCAAAGAGGACCCTGGTTGGTGCTTTTGACTACTGTTTCACTTAGGTGGTCACATTGTTTAAAGCTACCAATAACCCTTCAGTTATAATTTTTATAATTTGTGGTTATTAAAATAAATTCAAGACAATTTGGGCTATTTAAGTTTTCATTTTCAAAAATGCTTCTAAAAGGTTGTTTATGGTGATTTTGCAAAAAAATATGTTTTGTAATCACTCCAGATGGCTAGCTATAACTAGATGTTCAAATGATGTTTTAAATGAACAATTTCAAAAGGTTATCTTTTTCTCTTCAAACTTATTGTTTCAGTGTAAACCCACGTTTTTTTCCCCTTTTTTTCAGTGCTCTGTCTGATCGGAGCTGTTTAAGAGTTACAGCTGGTCCCGCTCCACTGGATCTCGATGTTAATGTTCAGAGGACTCTAGATAACAACTTAGCAACCGAAGCTTATGAAAGAAGAATTAAACGCCTTGAACAGGAAAAACTTGAACTTAGTAGAAAGCTTCAAGGTAAATATATTTTAAAGATAATATTTTCCCTTTTCGTATTGGACTCACAGTGTAGGTACTATTTATTATAAGTGGTTGTTTTATCTTGAAAAGAAATTTTTTATTAAATGGAAAAAAGCAAGTTGTAGACATTTATACAGAAAACAGTATAATGCCATTTATGTAAACTCATACAATTAACAGTAAACAGCAAAATAGCATTTGTTTCCCACAGGTATATATGTATGTATATAAAAATGTGGGAATAAATACCTCTGGGAGAGGAAAATAGAACTACTAAGAAAAATGGAACCCTTCTTATCCTACTGCACTTTATATGATTCCCTGCCATATTTTCTCAATTCTCACCTGTATTATTGCAATAGCTTCCTAACTGATTTCCCTGCCTTACCTCGTCCCACCCCCCACCCCTTCCCACTTTCCTGTTTTATTTTCTCCAAAAAATGTTATATACAATGTATTTTACTTATATACAATGGTTGCAATCATGTTTATACATTATATACAACATATACATTCCTTTAGTGAATGAAGGAATGTGTCTATAATCAGGAAACTTGTAACTCTTTTTTTTAAAATTAATTAATTAATTAATTATTTTGGCTGCGTTGGTTCTTCGTTGCTGCACGCAGGCTTTCTCTAGTTGCGGCAAGCGGGGGCTACTCTTCGTTGCGGTGTGTGGGCTTCTCATTGCAGTGGCTTCTCTTGTTGCGGAGCACGGGCTCTAGGTGTGTGGGCTTCAGTAGCTGTGGCACGTGGGCTCAGTAGTGGTGGCTTGTGGGCTCTAGAGCGCAGGCTCAGTAGTTGTGGCTCACAGGCTTAGTTGTTCCGTGGCATGTGAGATCATCCCGGACCAGGGCTCTAACCCATGTCCCCTGCATTGGCAGGTGGATTCTTAACCACTGGCCACCAGGGAAGCCCTGTATAATCCTTTCAATGTGTTCTTTAATTTGGTTTGCTAATATTTTGCTGAAAATTTTTACATCTATATTCATCAGGGATATTGGTTAATGCTGACCCTTGAACAACACAGGGGTTAGAGGCACAAGCCCCGTGAAGTCAAAAATCTGCATATAACTTTACAGTCATTCCTCTGAAACCATGGTTTTGCATCTGCTGACTCAACCACTGGGGATCATGTAGTATTGTAATACACATTTACTGAAAAAAATTCGTGTATAAATGGACCTGTGCAGTTCAAAACGTGTTGTTCAAGGGTCAACTTGAACAACAAGTTGTTTTCTTGTAGTCAAGTAGTTTTCTTGTGGTCTCCTTATCTGGTTTTGGTATCAAGGTAATGGTGGCCTCATAGAATGAGTTTAGAAGTGTTCCCTTCTCCTCAATATTTTGGAAAAGTTTGAGGAGGATTGGTGTTAATTATTCTTTAAATGATTGGTAGAATTTACCAGTGAAGCCATCTGGTCCTGGGGTTTTCTTTGTTGGGAGGTTTCTGATTATTGACTCAATCTCTTTACTCATTATTGGTCTGTTCAGATTTTCTAATTCCTCCTGATTCAATCTTGATAGGTTGTGTTCCTAGAAATGTGTTAGTTTCTTCTAGGTTATGTAATTTCTTGGCATACAGTTGTCCATAGTAGTCTCTTATGAGCATCTATATTTCTACAGCATCACTTGTAATGTCTCCCCTTTCATTTCTAATTTTATTTATTTGAGTCTTCTCTCTTTGTTTCTTAGTCTAGATGTTTTGTCACTTTTGTCTTTTCAAAAAAACAGCTTAGTTTTGTTGATCCTTTCTGTAGTTTTTCTTGTCTCTATTTCATTCATTTCTGCCCTGAACTTTGTTATTTCCTTCCTTCTGCTAACTTTGGGCTTAATTTGTTCTTCTTTTTTTAGTTCCTTGAAGTGTAAGTTTAGGTTATTGGAGATATTTTTAATTTCTTAATAGATGCATTTATTGCTGTAAACTTTCCTCTCAGAACTGCTTTTGCTGCATCCCACAAATTTGATATGTCATATTTCCATCTTAATTTGAGATAACTTTTTCTCTTTTGATTTCTTCTTTCACCCATTGGTTGTTCAGAAGTATGTTGTTTAACTTCCACATATTTGTAGATCTTCTCACTTTCCTCTCTTTACCGATTTCTACTTTCATACCATTGTGGCCAGAAAAGGTAGTTGGTATGATTTCAATATTATGTTTGTAAAGATATGTTTGTGTCCTGTCATATGATCTATCCTGGGGAATGTTCTGTGTGCACTTGAGCAGAATGTGTATTCTGCTGCTGCTGGAAGGAATGTTCTGTATATGTCTGCTAAATCTGTTTGTTCTAAAGATGGTTCAATTCCAATACTTCCTTATTGATTTTATGGCTGTACAGTTTATCCATTGCTGTTAGTGGCATATTGATGTCCCCTACTATTATTCTGTTGTTGTCTATTTCTCTCTTAGGGTTTCCTAGTATTTGCTTAATATATTTCGGTGCTCGGTTGTTTGGAGCATATATATTAACAATTGTTATATCTTCTTGATTTATTGACCCCTTTATCATTATATATAATGACCTTCTTTGTCTCTTGTTACTGTTTTTGGCTTGAGTATATTTTGTCTGATATAAGTATAGCCACGCCCACTTTGTTTTGTTTCTGCTTGGAATATCATCCTCCATCCCTTCACTTTGAGCTTACCTGTCTTTAGAGCTGAAATGAGTCTCCTGTAGGCAGCATATAGTTGGAACTTGATTTGTTTTTTTCATCCACTCTGTGCCTTTTGATTGGTGAATTCAATCCATTTACATTTAGGGTGGTTATTTGTATGTAAGGACTTACTATTGCCATTGGTCTTTTGCCTTCTGGTTATTTTGTATCTCCATTGTTTTTTTTTTTTTTTTCCTTCTTTTTGTTGTCTACCTTTGTAAGTTGATGATTTTCCATGGTGATTTGCTCATTGTCCCCTTGTTTATGTCTCATGTCTCTCCTTTAGATTTTTGCTTTGTCTTTACCATGAGGTTTACATAAAATATCTAATTGATAAAATAGTCCTTTTTCTGCCTATAGCAACTTATCTTCATTCACCTATAAAGGTTTCATCCTTTTATATCTCCTTTTAGATTTTTGATGTCACAGATGATCGCTTTTTATGCTGTGAATTTGCTACCAAATTGTAGTACAGTAATTTTTAATGCTCTTTTTCTTTAACATTTATGCTATAATTGTTTAACACACTATTGTAAAATACAGTTACAATTTTCTAACTCTGACTGTCTATTTATCACCTTAATCAGAGTTTTGTGTACTTTCAACTTTTTGTTTCAGCTTGAAGAGCTCCTTTCAGCATTTCTTGTAAGACAGGTCTAGTGGTGGTGAACTCCCTCAGCTTTTATTTATCTGGAAAAGCCTTTATTTCTCCTTCATATCTGAAGAATAACTTTGCCAGATAGAGTATTCTTGGCTGGCAACTTTTATCTTTCAATACTTTGAGTATGTTATTCCACACTCTCCTGGCCTATAGAGTTTCTGCTGAGAAATCTGCTTATCGCCTAATGGGGATTCCTTTGTAGGATACTTTCTTTTCTTCCCTGGTTGCCTTTAAAATTCTTTCTTTAGCATTGACTTTTTTTTTTAATTGGAGTATAGTTGCTTTACAATGTTGTGTTAGTTTCCGCTGTACTTGTGACAGTTTCATCATAATGTGTGCTGGAAAAGGTTTTTTTTGCATTGAGATAGCAAGGTGTTCTATTAGCTTCAAAGATGTGTATGTCCATTTTTTTCCCCAGGTTTGGGAAGTTCTCAGCTATTATTTCATTAAATAAACTCTCTGTCCCTTTCTCCCTCTCTTCTCCTTCTGGTATACCCATTATTCTTATTTTGGCTTTTTAAATGGAGTCTGATAGCTCTTGTAGGGTTTCTTCACTTAAAAAAAAAAAAAGAAAACTTAGTTCTCTCTCCTCTTCCACCTGAATCATTTCTAAATTCCTTTCCTCCATATGGCTTGTTCTTTCTTCCATCTGATCTGTTCTATTTCCAGTGCTTTCTAATGCACTATTCATATCACTTATTGAATTCTTCAGCTTCAGAATTTTTGTTTTGTTCTTTTTTTATAATTTCAATCTCTTTGGTAAAGTGCTCTTTCTGTTCATTAATTTTATTCCTGAGTTCATTGAGTTGCCTTTCTGAGTTTTCTTGTAGCTTGTTGAATTTCTTCATAACAACTGTCTTGAATTCTTTATCAATCTTTATCAGTTAGATTGCAGTATTCTGTGACTTTGAGTTGGTTGCCTAGAGAATTGTCATTTTTTTGGGATACTGTGTTACCATGATTTTTCATAGTGTTTCATGAACTGTGCCTCTGCCATCACATTTGAAGTAGCAAACACCTTTCTTATTTAGGTAAGGCTTTACTTTGACTCTAAGTTCAGCAGCTTGGCAATCAGAAGCCTTTCTTTTGTTTTCCAGAAGGTGGCGCTATAGCGCAAATTTTGGGTTTCTCTTAGCAGAGATGACCCTCCACTAAAGTTTGGAGTGTGTGCATGGTAAAAGCGGTTGACAGAGTCTAGGAGGTGTATGCTTAGTACCTGGGGCTTTTTAGTGGAGGAGTCCAGAAATCTGTGGACAGACAGCAGGAAATGCGCATTCCTTCATTTCTCTTTGTCTGCCTTCTTTCCTTCCTACCCTTGCCCCACCCACCCTCAGAAATCCAGGTATTGCTGAAAAGCAACAGGGTCCCTCCAGCTGCAGCCCTCACAGCCTTCACAGCCCAGCACTTTCACTCATCGCTTTCACTTTCTACCTCCTCTGCTAGAGAGGTCACTGTTGCCGGTACCTTGGATCTGCAGCCTCCTCTGAGGTCCAGTCTACCCACTTTTGGATACACATATGGATGTATCTCTGGTGTCCTGGTGTGCTGTGCAGAAGCAATTTTGTTCAGTTATGGATGTCCAATTAGTTGTAAATCGAAGGGAGAGGAAAAAGGAATGACCCATAGGGGCATGATACTGATGTCACTCAGTTTTGATTTTTAAATGGTGATACGCATACGGTAAAGTGTGCAAGTACTCTACTTTAAATTGTAAGCCCCGTAAATGTTTATATTAGTGTACTTTTATGTAACCTGCACCCCAATCAGTATATAGAACATTTCTAGCATAGGGTAAGGTTCCATCATGCTCCTTCCCAGTTTGTAGCTTACAACTCTGAAGTAAACACTATCCTAAATTTTTTCAGCATTAATTAATTTTACCTTTGAACTTCATATAAATGGTTTCATACAGTATGTTCTCATTTGTATCTTTTTTTAATAACATGGTTTTCCATGTATAAATATCAATAGTTCCTTTTTTTTAATTTTATTTTTTTTAATTTATTATTTATTTATTATTTTTATTTTTGGCTGTGTTGGGTCTTCGTTTCTGTGCGAGGGCTTTCTCCAGTTGCAGCAAGTGGGGGCCACTCTTCATCCCAGCATGCGGGCCTCTCACTATCGCAGCCTCTCTTGTTGCGGAGCACAGGCTCCAGATGCGCAGGCTCAGTAGTTGTGGTTCACGGGCCCAGTTGCTCCACGGCATGTGGGATCCTCCCAGACCAGGGCTCGAACCCGTGTCCCCTGCATTGGCAGGCAGATTCTCAACCACTGTGCCACCAGGGAAGCCCCCTAGTTCCTTTTTTTTTAAACTGCTGTTTAGTTTTACATTGTATACAAATACTAAAAAAATTTATCCAATGTCTGAATTTGTTCTGACTTTTATTTAAAAAGATACAACAGATTGGGTGGCTTATAAACAACAGAAATTTATTTCTCCCAGTTCTGGAGGCTGGAAGTCCAAGATCAAAGTGCCAACATGGTCAAGTGAGGATTCATAGCCAGCGCCTTCTTGCTGTGTCCTCACCTGGTGGAAAGGGCTAGGGATCCCTGTGGGTTTTCTTTTATAAGGCATTAATCCCATTCATGAGGGCTCCGCCCTTATAACTGTAACTTAAACACCTCCCAAGACCTCGCCTCCTAATAACATCATCTTTGGGGTCAGAATTTCAACATATGAATTTGGTGGGGGACACAGGTATTCAGACCGTATCATCTAAGCTGTTGTTGTTGAACATTTATTTCCAGATATAGACTACTGTAAACATAGCTTCTGTGAATATTGTTATATATTTCTCTTGATGGTCATATCTACTTATTTCTCTTGGATATCTACCTAGGAGTAGGATTTATGGGTCATGGGATAGCGTATTTTCAGCTTTAGAAAATATTGCCAAAGAGTTTTCAAAAGTGATTGCATCAATAGTTTCACTAATAATGTATGAGTTTCACTTGCTATATATTCCCATCAGAACTTGATATTGTCAGCTTTTTAAATTTTAGCCATTCTGGTATTTGTATAGTGGAGTTTTGCTATGATTTTAAATTTATATTTCTCTAATAAGTAATATTTACTGTTCATTTGGATATTCAGTCTTCTGTAGATTCTTGGCCTTTTTTCTCATTAGGTCTTCACATGTCTTTTAAATCATTTTTATTTTTCCACTTCACAAACAATATAAGACCCTTATAACAGCGCTTTAGGTTGTTGTTGTTTTATAGTTTACCTCTATCTGTGTTGTAAACCTTTCAATACACTTATTTTATTCTTGCTTTAAATATTTATTACTCATTAATTTTTAAAATATCTTTTTATTTACCCACATATTTACTCTTTTTGTGTTCTTTATTTCTTTCTAGTGATCCATGTATCCATCCAGAATCATTTTTCTTTAGTCTGCAAAACTTCCTTTAGTGTTTCTTGTGATTGTGTGTATTATAACTAAATCTCTCCGTTTTTGTTTGCCTGAGATGTCTTTATTTTGCCTTCATCTTTGAAGAATATTTGCTGGGTTAGAATTCTAGCTTGGCAGTTTTTTCTTTCAGTGCCCTATAGATATTATTTCATTGTTTTCTGACTTCCATCATCTTTGAGAAGCCAGCCAGCTATTAATCTTGGTCTCTTGAATGTATCTTTTCTTCCTCCCCTCTGGTTGCTTTTAAGTATTTCTCCTTAACTTCACTTTCAAACAGTTTGGCTATGATCTACCTGGGTGTAGTTTTCTTTGTATTAATGTAAAATCCTGTTGGGGATTTACTGAGCTTCTGAAATCTTGATTGATATCTTTCATCAATTTTGGAAAGTTCTAAGCATAATCTCTGTAGATATTTCTTTTGCCCCATTCACTATCTCTTCTTCTTCTGGGACTCCAATTACATATGTCTTAGACTGTGTCCCACATTCATTTTATGTTCAGTCCTGCTTCTTCCATTCTTAGGTTTTTTTGTGCTTAATTTGGATATTCTCTACTCACTTGCCTTCAGGTTCATTTGTCTTGTCGTCTGCTGCATCTGTTCTGATGTTAAGCCCATTCAATGAGTCTTAATTTCAAATATTGTCTCTTTTAGTTCAGGAATAATCATTTGATTCATTCTTATAGTTTTCAGTTCTGCATTGAAATTTCCCACTGTTTTGTCTTTTTTCCCCTATGTTTTCTTTAACATATTGATAATATTTATTTTAAAGTCTTGTCGGCTAATTATAACACCTGAACCATCTGCATGTGTCTCTATTTCTGTTTTTTCTTCTGATTATTGATCACACCTTCCTGCTTTTCTAAATGTCTCAATTTTTGTTGTATGACAAATATCATGAATAAAAATAACATAGAGAATGATGTTATTATGTTATTTTCACTTCAGAGAGGGTTTTCCCTTTTTTTTTGTCCAATCAGGAATTGAACTAGGACAAGGCTGGGTTGCAGTTTTAATTAGATTCAGCCTACTTCTGGTTTGAAGTGTCATGAAGGAAAACTAGCTGGAACCTGGTTTGGACTTACTCTATTAACTGTGAGAGATTTATTCTGACCTTCAGACTCTTACCCCATGCCACTTTCAAATTTGGCAAATGTTTAGATGGACCATGTGTTTGAAATAGGCTCTTTTCCTCAAGCAAGACTTTGTCTCTGAAATACTTCAATACTGTAGGAGATTTTGGTCTGACTTTTAGAAGCTCCTTAACTTCCCATGCAGTCTCCAGATACAGCAAATATACCATGAGGAAAATACCACCGCATATTTAGGGATCCTGAAGTTTCCCAATTGTTGCACCAGCCCACCCATTCTCCAGAATTTGTCATTTTTTTTCCAGCGTACTATCCCTCAATTCATGTGCTCACAGAATTGGATAAGATTCTGAGGTAAGAGGCAGCTGTCATGGTCTTTTCATCTCACAATGGCTCATCCCTCTCTGGTTTATTTTACTTAGTTCTCTTTGCTTTCCCAGATACATGGATGTTTGTAAAAATAAGTTTTTTTCAAATTATATAGTGTATTTTTACTTTTTGCAACAGGGGTGATAGAGCAATGACCTGTTACTTCTTACTTCATCCTATTCTGAATGAGAAGTTCCTATGTCCCATGTTTTTTTGATGTTTTAAATTCTTTAACCTGTTCTTAGAGAGTGTCATTACATACAGTTGGTGTCATTTGCCCAAAACAAACCCAGAAAATATTAGATCGTTGCCTTTTGGTACTAACACCTGTTTCATTTCATACAATGGCATAGGTGAACATTTAAGCTGATTCATCTATTTGTTAGCTACTTGTTGAGCGCCAGTTAGGCAGGAATTGTTCTGCACATGACTGGGGATATAATAATGAACAGAAAAAGAAAAAAATACCTGCCCTCTCAATGCTCACATTCCACTTTGAGGAAACAGATGATAAATCAAATACAAAGCAGGGTCATCAGCTGAGAATAAGGAAGGTAGAGAATGTATTAGTTTTGGGGGATATTTTTGGTTTTTTTTCCCTATTAGATTTTTGACAAGAAAAAGAGAAGATGTGAAATGGTAAGTTTAGAGAAGAGAGAAGAGTGAATGGACTAGGGAAATATTTTAGGATTGCCAGTGTTGATTGAAAAAAAAAATGCACAATGTGTGAGTTGTGAGTCAAGTTTTACTTGGGGTAAAATGAGAACTATAGCCCGGGAGACAGTATTTCAGATAGCTCTGAGAATCTCCTCCGAAGAGGTAGGGGGGAAGGTATTATATATGATTTTAGTGAAGGGGGGTACGTGCAGTGAAGCACACACT
This sequence comes from Balaenoptera ricei, assembly GCF_028023285.1. Taxonomy (NCBI): domain Eukaryota; kingdom Metazoa; phylum Chordata; class Mammalia; order Artiodactyla; family Balaenopteridae; genus Balaenoptera; species Balaenoptera ricei. The sequence goes on from NC_082639.1 coordinate 168,478,775, forward strand.
TTGGCAGAGGCTTGCTGCTAGTCACAAGGAGCAGATGTGATGGTTAATGATTTTAGTGCTTTTCTAGATGTGAGAAGATGCAAGAATTGGGCTCATAAAATTTTGTCCTGAAAATATCTGTCCTGAAAATTATCTGAAGACCTGCTCTGCCAGTTTTTCCCAGAGCACAGAGTGCCTCATTCTTGATCTCCACCCTGATCTCCTCTCAGGGGGTGTTGAAGGTCAGCGGCTGCTAGAGGCAGATGGCAAGTGCCAGTTTTTAGTTGGCATCAGGCATCGCCAAACTATTTAGACATGAATTTTGAATGGTTGGGCTTTCTTCTGTCACTTTCAGCTATTAAGGTGAAAGCACAGAGTAGAAGGAGAGTAGGATTTAGGTAAGACTGGGGCCTTCTAGCCTAAGTACAGTGGAAGAGAGAAGAGCAAAGAAATCCAAGGTGTGTATGCAAAGCAGTAGTAGTGATGGACCAAGGAATCTAACCTGGATGAATAAGGAAGAAAAGAGAAAAGGAAATAGTGTTAGGAACAGTGGATTGGCACTCTTGGTGGGGATGAAAAATTACTGAAGTGGTCCCTAGAGTAAGTTAAACTGTAAATATAAGAGATAGAGAGTATTTACTTGAAATCAAGATGTTGGAGGCTACATAGTTATTAATAATGACAGCCTGTACAGTAGCATTTCTCAGTAGGTGAACTGCAAGCATTTGGGACAGGGTAATTCTTTGATGTGAGAGACTGTTTCACATTCTGTAAGATACTGAGCTTACTTGGTCCCCAGACAGTAAAAGTCCATAGCAGTCTCCTAGGAGCCCACCCCAACCTCCGTTCCCCACCTCCCCACCCCCGCACACATACACATTTCTAAGTAAGGTCAGAGCCACAGGTCTAGGGCATGACCAGTAGATTTGGTGGTTGTGCTGGAGAGACGTCTACCAGCTAGGTTGTTTTAGGCGGCAAGTAATCGAATTCTTAAATAATACAGCTTTCTTACCTCACTTAAGAAATCAGAAGTTCACAGTTTCCGTGCTCTTATCAGGGTTAGCTTCTCTGTGATTTTCTTGGCTTTTCCCTCATGATTCCACATTACTATCAAAGTTCCAGACTTCATGACTTCACACATCCAAAGACCAAAAGAAAAAAGGAAGTTTCATTTCCTTTCATACATGTCTCACTTAATGGGACCTCTCAAGGTGACATCCATTCTAACTAGGTCACGTACCTAATTCTTAACCAGTCCTGGCAATGTAGAATGAGATCGGCATGACTGATGGAAGCCGTCTTCCTTTTGGCTGAGCCTACCTTGCCTAAGCACACTGTAGCCTGATACCTGAATTTGGTGCACAAGCAGGAAGAGATGGGTAGCTGCTGGGTAAACAGCCTCAACAGGGTCTGCATAGGAGGTTTGTGTGCCTGTGAAGCCAGCTGGATAGATCGTCTCTTTTGTTGTTAAAGTCACTAAGAATAATAATACAAAGAGTTGTAATGGAAGGAAGGGCAGTGGATAACTGTAATAAACAGGTAATGGGTTATACGGTAGGTCCTTGTTGGTTACCCATTTTAAATATAGCAGTGGGTACATATCCGTCCCAAACTGTATTACACGGGGAACTCTGCCTCATATTCTGTAGAAATCTAACTGGGAAAAGAATTTGAAAAAGAATACATACATGTATATGTATAACTGAATCACTTTGTTGTACACCTGAAACTAATACAACGTTGTTAATGAACTATACTCCAATATAAAATAAAAAGTTAAAAAAAAAAAAGCCAAGTAATGGGCATTTTAGCAGACGTGAGATTTATAGGGAGGACAGAGGTGACAAAGAGGAGCAAGGATACCTATCCCACCTCCATACCCTGCAGTGTGTGGGGTGTAGAAGGAAAAAAGCTACTAATGTCCAGTGGATATTTTTATTCTCCCCATTTTCTACTCCCAACTTAGATGTCTTTAAAAAAAAGGATATTCTTTTAAGAATAATAAATACAGAAAGTACCAGTTTTCAACATGTTTTGAACCCAAAGAAAAAGAAAATGTGTAAGAAATACTTTTTGGATGTAGAAGATCATGATTGAATGCACAATATGGTATATCTTACATCTTTAATTCAAATTAACAAATATTTATTGACCACCATGCATATGAATATCATGATACTGTTCTCTGTACAGATGATGAAGGTAAGTTAGAAAATCTCCATCCTCTGAAGGTCACAGTCCCTTGGAGTTTTAAATATATATATAAATAATATAAATATAAGTTATGTAAAGCAATATATAAATAATATTAGTAATCTAAAGCAGTCAGTAATGATTTGTACTAACAAAAAATTATGGTGAGGTAGAGATTTACTATTTGGGGTCCCTCTATAAGCTAGCAGAGTAACTGTTTTAGGACCATTTCTTTTTTTTCCACATCTTTTAATGGTATCTGGGAATGAGCTTCACTAGATTTAATGTTTCTTTAGTACCTTGCATCTTCTAATTAGAACCACAAGTTAAATGAATAATCCCTATTTTAACTAAGTTGATGAGCCAAGTCATCAATAGGTGGGCCTCAATGTTCATATATAAAATTTGGAAGGCCAGCACTTATACATATTCTATATTAACATCTCTAAACCTCTCTTCATACACCAGACTGTTTTTCATACATCATCTGACATACGTTTTTGGGTTATCACATGATGGCATTTTTTTTTTTAATTTTATTATTATTTATTTATTTATTTATTATTTTTGGCTGTGTTGGGTCTTCGTTTCTGTGCGAGGGCTTTCTCTAGTTGCGGCAAGCGGGGGCCACTCTTCATCGCGGTGCGCGGGCCTCTCACTATCGCGGCCTCTCTTGTTGCGGAGCACAGGCTCCAGACGCGCAGGCTCAGTAGTTGTGGCTCACGGGCCTAGTTGCTCCGCGGCATGTGGGATCTTCCCAGACCAGGGCTCGAACCCGTGTCCCCTGCATCGGCAGGCAGATTCTCAACCACTGCGCCACCAGGGAAGCCCACATGATGGCATTTTATGCTAGGATGGAATGGGGCTGAATAGTTGACTCACTGGCAGAATGTACCAACAGTATTTAAAACTGAAAACCTCACATATTAGAAGGTAGACTGTTTCCTACATATAATTTTAACAACATGCAGTGGAGTTTTGTGGTTTAATTTTAATGTGTTTACATGCTTTTTGTCAGTAGGTATATGCTTCGATCAGTACAATTAAATAAGGATTTCTCTAGAAAGAAATATATTGCTCTTAGTTTTTAAAATTTAAGAATATGAGCATATTTTTCATTCTTTCTTTTATTCTTTTTTTTTTTTAAAGAGTCAACACAGACTGTCCAGGCTCTGCAGTATTCAACTGCTGATGGTCCACTAACAGCAAGTAAAGATTTAGAAATAAAAAACTTAAAAGAAGAAATTGAAAAACTAAGGAAACAACTAAGAGGTAAATTTCTGTGATTCATTACTAATTCTGTTTAGTAGATATTTTAAAATGTTTTATTCACGCACGAAACATTTATTGAGTACCTGTTATGTGTTACATGATGTGAGCTATGTGCCAGTGAGGGAAAAGCAAATAAGAATGGTTCTGCTCTCAAGGAGCTCATGTTTTGGTCTTGGAAAAAGATAAACAAATAGTTTTTTGCAGTACATGTGAAAAGGCCAAAAGAAAAATAAACATAGGTACATAGAGAGTACACAGGAGGAGCACTTAACCCAGAATTAAGTGAAAAAAGGTGACTTTTTGGAGGACCTATTCATTTGGGATATTTGTCTGGCAAAGCATTTATATGAGTAGTTCATTTCTCAGTGTAGGTTAATTAAAATTAATTTTGACAATTGTTGATATGCCTATTATATCCATTCATTCATTTATGCCATTCATTCAACAAATATTTATTGAGTAGCTACTATGTACTAGGTGTTGTTTTATGCTCTTGGGATGCAGTACTAAACAAAATGATAAAAATCTTTGTCCTTGCTGGGGTGGAGGGCAAACAACAGACATTAAACAATAACTATGTAACTTTTTAAATGATACAGTATGTTAGAAGGTGATAAGTGCTTAAAAATAGAACAGAATATGGAGAATGGGTCAAAAGTGTAATGAGGTGTTTCGTAATTTTAAATAGGGTGATCCATGTGAGAAAAATATTGAAGGAGTTAAGGGGCCTAGCCATGCAGTTAAATGGGAAACACATGCTACAAGCAGACGGATCAGCCAGTGCAAAGGCCCTACTGTCAAAATGTGCCTCGTGAGTTCAAATAAAACATAGAAGGACAGCAAGGCTAGAGCAGAAGGAGCAAGCAGGTGGAATGGATGGACATGCGGGTAGAGAAATCAACAGGTGGAGAGGGCTCATTGCCTGCTCAGTGGAGTCCTACTGACTGTTAGGTCTTTGGTTTGTTCTGTGAGTGAAATGGGAGCCTTCTGCAGGGTTTAGAGGCATCACATGGTCTCAGTAAGTGTAAGGGGAGAGAGAGAGAGAAGGTACTATTTTAGCTAGAATAGTGAGACCTCTCTAGAAAAGTAGTTTTAGGCCAAAATAAGTGAAGAAAAGAAGGATCTGACCCAGTGTCTTTTACAAAAAGGATTATTTAAAATGCAATATTAAGACACCTGGAGATTTTAAATTTGAGCATAATTTATGCCGTTCTATTTTTTTAAGTGGCTGTCCTCCTAATAAACATCTCTTTGTCAAATTTCTGGAGCTTTATCTTTTTAAAACTAGGTTAGATTAGGAATATGATAAGTAGAATCATTTACTTTGCTTTGATATCAACACTAAAACATTATCAGTGGCACTGAATGCATTTGAGTTTTTTGGCACTGAAAAAGCAGTGAGACACAAGACACAACTAGGATGTTTAGTGATCCATATCACTTCAAAGAGGTGATATGGATTTGGAAAAACCTATTTACATAAGTCTATCTCACTTATATGTTCTAGGAGGGATTTTTGGTTTTTTGTTTTGTTTGTTTGTTTTTAAGATTCCTTGGGATTTTCTGTGCTGACCATCATGCATCTGCAAATAGGAACAATTTTCTTTTGCCCTTTCTGATCTGAATGTTTTGGGTTTTTTTCCCCTTATTTCACGGGCTAGAACTTGCAGCACTTTGTTGAAGAAGAGTGTTGAGAACAGACATCCTGGTTTTCTTTCCTATCTTAGGGGGAAAGTATTAAGTCTTTCACCTTTAATTGTAATATTAGCTGTAGGCCTTTTATAGATACTCTCATATCAATTTAGAAGCTCTCCTCTATTTCTGTGTTTCTAAGGGTTTTATCATGAATGGGTTTGAATTTTGTCAAATATTTTTTCTGCACTGATTGATATGAACATGTGTGTTTTTTTTTTTTTTTTCTTTAGTTAACCTGTTAATATGGTGGATTAAATTGGTTGATTTTGAAATATTGAATCATTGGAATATGAACATCCCTGGTCATGGTGTATAATTATTTTTATATATTAATTCTATTTCCACTGTTTTGTTCAGGAATTTTCAATCTGTATACATGAGAGATACTGGTCTTTGTTGTATTTTTCTTTTTTTTTTTTGTATTGCCTTTGTCTGGGTTTTTAGTTTGTTTTCTGTTTTTTTAATGAGATATGATTGACACGTAACATTATCTTAGTTTCAGGTGTACAACATAATGATTCAATATTTGTATATATTGTGAAATAGTCACCTTAGTAAGATTAGTTAACTTCCATCACCACATATAGTCATAAATTCTTTTTTCTCGTGATGAGGACTTGTAAGATCTATTCTCTTAGCAACTTTCAAATATACAATACAGTATTATTAACTGTAATAATAGCACCACGTTGTACATTACATCCCCAGTATTTATTTATTATATAACTGGAAGTTTGTACCTTTTGACCATCTTTCCTCCTTTAACCCACCCTGCACCCCTGTCTCTTGCAACCACCAATCTTTTCTATATCTGTGAGTTCAGTTTGTTGTTATTGTTGTTTTTGTTTTAGATTCCACATGTAAGTGAGATCTTACTGTATTTGTCTTTCTCTTTCTGATTTATTTCACTTAGCACAGTGCCCTCAAGGTCCAATCCATATTGTCACATATGGCAAGATTTATTTTTGTGGCTGAAAAGTACTCTATTGTATATATACAATTCCAGAAGTGGAATTGCTGGATCATATGGTAGTTCTATTTTTAATTTTTTGAGGACTCTCCATACTGTTTTCCATAGTAGCTGCACCAATTTACGTTCTCACTAATAGTACACAAGGGTTCCCTTTTTACCACATCTTTGCCAACACTTTTTATTTCTTACCTTCTGGATGAAAACCATATTAACAGGTACGAGATAATGTTTCATTGTGGTTTTGATTTACATTTCCTTGATAATTAGTGATGTTGAGCACCTTTTCATGTTGGCCGTTTATATGTCTTCTTTAGAAAAATGTCTATTCAGCTCCTCTGCCCATTTTTTGATAGGATTGTTTGTTTCTTTGCCATTGAGTTTATGAGTTCTTTGTATATTTTCTCTATCAACTTGTTGACCTTAAAAGTAAAAGTCAGTTATTTTACCAGAAAAAATGGGTTTATTTGAGAATTGCAGTTTGGGACAAGCAAGCCATGGCAAAAATCATAGGCAAGTTTAAAAAGTGAGGAACATTTTATAGAGAAAAATGAAGTTGGGAAAGGTTGTTTTGAATGAAAGCCCTTTGGAGAAAAGTGAGAGTTCAGGGTGAAGATGGTTTCTCATTGGCTTAGTTCCTGGGGTAGTTGATTTCTTATAGGAGATGTGATGTACTGTCTTTCCTGTTGGGGCCTGTAATTGATGATTCCGTTCTTGGTGTCTGTAATTGACAGTTCTTCCTGTAATTGATGAAGAGAGATACTGTGTGAGAGTTCCCCCTTCTGGCCTCCCAACTCCATTTTAGTGAGACTTCCCTTTATTAACTTTCACAAACACCTTGTCAAATATTTGATTTGCAAACACTTTCTCCCTTTCCATATGTTGCTTTCTAATTTTGTTTATGGTTTCCTCTGCTGTGCAGAAGCTTTTTAGTTTGATGTAATCCCATTTGTTGATTTTTGCTTTTGGCTGTGGTATCAGTGTAATGCTGGCCTCATAAAATGAGTTTGAGAGTATTCCCTTTTTTATTTTTTGAAAGAGTTTGAGAAGGAGTGATATAAATATCCTTATTCTTTTTTTAGTTGCTTGAAGTGTAAAGTTAGGTGTCTGAGGTTGTTTTTCTTTGTTTGTTTTGTTTTTTTACAGTAGGTGTTTATTGCCATGAACTTCCTTCTTAGAACTGCTTTTGCTGCATTCCAAAAGTTTGGGTATATTTTTTCCATTTTCATTTGTTTCAAGATTTTTTGAAATTTCTCTTTTAATTTCTTTTTGACCTGCTGGTTACTAATGTGATAATTTCCACATCTCTGTGAAATTTTCCAGTCTTTCCCTTTATTGGTTTCTAGTGTTATACCTTTGTGGTTGGAAAAGATCCTTGGTATGATTTCATTCTTTCTAAATTTGTTAAGACTTGTTTGGTAACCTAACTTGATGTATCCTGAAGAATGTTCCATGTGTGTTTGAGAAGAATGTATATTGTGCTGCTGTTGGATGGAATGTTTTGTATATATCTATTAGATCCATCTGGTCTAAAGTATAGGTTATGTCCAATGTTTCCTTATCAATTTTCTGTCTAGATAATGTATCCATTGTTGAAAGTAGAATATTGAAGTCCCTTACTATTATTGTGTTGTTGTCTATTTCTCCCTTCAGATATGTTGTATTTGCTGAATATATTTCGGCGCTACAGTGTTGGGGTCATAAAAATTTTTAACTGTTATGTCCTCTTGATGAATTGACCCCTTTATTATTATATAATAAACTTTTTTTGTCTCTTGTTATTATTTTTGACTTAACCTCTCTTTTGTCTGATAAAAGTGTAGCTACCCTTATTCTGTTTTGGATTCCATTTGTATGGAATATCTTTTTCCATCCCTTAATTTTAAGCCTATGTGTGTCCTTAAAGCTGAAGTGAGTCTCATAGGCAGCATGTAATTGGGTATTGTTTTTTTAATCCATTCAGCCACTTGAGGTCTTTATTGGAAAATTTAATCCATTTATATTTAAAATAATTATTGAGTAGGTATGGATTTACTAATGTCGTCTTATTAATTGTTTTCTGGCTGTTTTACAGTTCCTTTGTTCCTTTCTTCCTCTCTTACTGACTTCATTTGTGAATTGATGATTTTCCATAGTGGTGCTTTGATTTCCTTCTCTTTCGTGTATCTACTGAAGGTTTTTGCTTTGTGGTTACTGTGAGGCATACATAAAATATCTTATAACAGTCTATTTTATGTTGATGACAATTGTTTATTCTTCCTGTTTATTATATAATTGTTTCAATTATTTCCTCTTCAGATGTTTTAGAAGCACATCAGACAAGGTTATAGTGTTTCCTTAAACCATGAAGTATAATTTAGAAAGCTTAAGGGGGGAAAAAATCTATTCTATTTACCCATATTTTTACATGATGCTCTTTCTTCCTTCCTGATATTACTGAGTTCCTTGTTTTGTTGTTTGCTTTGTGTTTAGAGAACTTACTTTAGCCATTTTTAAAAGGTAGGTCTGCTACCAACAAATTCTCTTCATTTTTCTTCATCTGAGAATGTCCTGATTTTCCCTTTATTCCTAAAGAATATTTTTGCGGGGCATAGGGGCCTGGATTGATAGTTCTTTTGTTTTAGCATCTGAAAAATACTGTGCTGCTTCCTTTAAGTCTTCATGTTTTCTGAGGTGAAATTCACTGCTATTCTGAGTATTTTTTCCCTTACGCAAGAAGTTGTTTTTCTCTGGCTGCTTGCAAGTTTTTTCTTTAGTATTCTGATGTTTAATGGTATGTTTTGGCATGGATTTCTTTGGGTTTATTCTGTTTGGTGTTTGTTCATCTTCTTGAATCTGTAGGTCTATGTGTCTTGCCATATTTCGGAATTATTTTAGACCCTATTTTTCTAAGTACTTTTACAGACCTGCCTACTTTCTTTTCTCCTTCTGGGACTCTGATGATGCGAGTGTAAGATCTTTTGTAAATCATCACACAAGTCCCTGAGGCTCTGTTCATTTTTGTTTCCATTCTGTTTTTTCTTTCCTGTTATTCAGATTGGTTAATTTCTACTGTTAGACCTTCCAGTTCACAGATCCCTCTGATCCCTCCTTTGTGCTGCTGAATCTATCTACCAATATTTTTATTTTATTAATTTATAAAATTCCCATTTTCTTCTTCATTAATCTTCCATTTCTTTGCTGAGACTTTCTGTATCTTTGCTCAGGTCTTCTATTTATTCATTTGTTTCAGATATGTTTATAATTGCTCATTGAAGCATTTTTATTACACTGTGTTAATATCTTGTCAGATTATTCTGACATCTCTGTTATTTTGGTGTCAGCATCTATTGATTTTCTTTTCTCATTCAAGTTGAGATTTTTCTCGTTCTTGGTAGGATGAGTGATGTTTGATGAATGACTCTGGATCTTATTTAAACCTTCCATTTTAGCTGGCTTTTCCTGACACCATTCCAGCAGTGGGAAGGGGATTGCCATCTCCTTACTGCCAGGTTGAGGTAGAAATCCAGTTTCCCCACTTGACCTTCCTTGACACCCAAGGAAGGGCTCCTTGTTATTCTTGGAAGGGAATGGGAGTTCCAGCCCCCTGACTGGTTTCCACTGACACTGTGGTAGAGGTGGCCTTCTTACTGCTGGGCAATGGTGAAAGTTCTTACTCTTTTCTGATACCACCCCAGTGGGGAGAAGGGGGAGATCCTCATTAATGCTGGGTGGAGATGGAAGTCCTGGTTCCCCATGTGGTCTCCACTGACACTGTGTGTGGGAAGGGGCTTGTTACCAGCCAAGGGGGTTGAAAATCCTGGCCCCCCTTCTCTAATTACCCTCGTGGTGTGTTTGGGCACTTCATTAAAACCTCATGTGATTGGAAATCTAGTTCCTCACTTGTCTTTCGCTGACACAGGTGGTCATCGGGCCACAATGTTTTCTGTGGTGTTTAACTTGAGCAGAATGGTTATTTTCTAAAACTTTTCTGTCTTGCTAGTTTGCCCCCTTCTTGGTTCTTTGGCTAGAAAGAGTAGCCTTTTGTTCAGGCTTTTGTTTTCTGCTTCTGTTGGCATTTCTGGGTTGCTGGCTTCTTCAGCTCTAAGTCTGTGAAATAAGAACCAAAAAGAAAACCCAGGGAACTTAACACTGTGTAGTTTCAATGTTCCTGACACACTGTGTCAGGTTCCATTGTCCCTGGCCAGTCATCCTTTTTCTCTCCAATTTCAGACTTCTTAGTTTATTTTACATATAACGTCCAGCTTTTAAAATATATATCTGATCACATCACAGCTTCAACATACATACTTAAATGTTTTCAGAGGATCCCCGTTGCCTCTGGGATAAAATTAAAATTTCTCAATTCTGATTACAGGGTCCTTCATTATCTTGCATGTGTTTTCCTCTCTAGATTTGTCTTTTGTTATTACTCCCTCACCCACTGATCCCAGCCATGGTGAACTACTTTTAGTTTCACCTAATCACCTCCAGGTTTTTCACATATTTGGTTGTTGTTTTTTTATGTAGTCTTCTTTTTCTTCACCCCCATTTCATTCATTTTTTTCATCCATCCATCTGTCCATCCATCCATCCATCCATCTAAACATCTATTCGTTTCTTTCTTTCTTTCTGCTTGTTTGTTTGCTGGAAATACTCTTCACCTGGTAAATTTCTACTCCTCTATAAAACTTTTCACCACTGACACATTTTTAAAATTGCTTTACTTCCCTCGCCTTACCACTAGACTATAAGCTCCTTGAAAACAAGGACTTTGAGTATTTTATTCATTGAAATATCGAAGTGCCTATAATGATGCTTGGCACATAAAAACCCCTAAATCAATATTTGTTGATGAATGAGTGAATGAATGACTAAATGAAACCTCACTCTTGGAAATCTCTGACCACTTCCTAATGTATCTTCCTACGTTATGTCTTTACAGGCAATTCCCAACACGCTCACATCTCTTACATACAAATAAATGGTCCCTGGCATCACCCTAATTGGGGAGATTGATTACCATTAAATTACTGGTTGAAATGCCCTTCCTTTACTTTATTCCTACCTTCTCCCTAAAGTCAGTGCTTATAGGATTACTCTACTCATTATTTTTTATCCTTTCCCAGAGGTGGAATAGAATCAGTGAAAATAATGTTGTAAGAAAGGCTGTATCCCTCTTTTTAGTATTCTTCCTTCCCAAGCACTGTTTTCTTGATCATGTGTTAGTCCCAGTGATACTCTAGATTTTATTCCATCTCCTCAATATCATTCATTAATTCATTTTTAATCTTTTTTATTGTGGTAAAAAATACATAATATAAAAATGATCATTTTAACCATTTTAAAATGTACAGTTCAGTGACATTAAGCACATTCACAATGCTGTGCAATCCTCTCCACCATCCATCTCCACTTTACCCATTAAACAATAACTCCTATTCCTCCCCCCCACTAGCCACTGGCATCCACCATTCTACTTTCTGTTTCTTAGAATTTGACTACTCTAGGAACCTCATATAAATGGAATCATAAAATATTTGTCCTTTTGTGACTGACTTCTTTCGCTTAGTGTAGTGTATTCAAGGTTCATCCATGTTATAGCATGTGTCAGAATTTCCTACCTTAATACAATATTCCTCAGTATGTATATACCATATTTTGTTTATCCATTTATTTATAAATGGACTCTTGGGTTGCTTCCACCTTTTGTTTATTGTGAATAAAACTGCTATGAACATGACTGTACAAATACCTGTTCAAGTCCCTGCTTTCTCTTCTTTTGGGTATATAATAAGAAGTAATTCTTGGGGCCTCCCTGGTGGCGCAGTGGTTGAGAGTCCGCCTGCCAATGCAGGGGACGCGGGTTCGAGCCCTGGTCTGGGAAGATCCCACATGCCGCGGAGCAGCTAGGCCCGTGAGCCACAATTACTGAGCCCGCGCGTCTGGAGCCTGTGCTCCGGAACAAGAGAGGCCACGACAGTGACAGGCCCGCGCATCGCGATGAAGAGTGGCCCCCGCTTGCCACAACTGGAGAAAGCCCTCGCACAGAAACGAAGACCCAACACAGCCATAAATAAATAAATTAATTTAAAAAAAAATTAAAAAAAAAAAGTAGTAATTCTTATAAGAAGTAATAAGAAGGAATTCCTGAATTATATGTTAATTCTGTGTTTAATTTTTTAGGAATTGCCATACAGTGCCTCATGGGTTATGGTTTGCACCTCTGTGTACTGTCTGTGTCTCTCCAACTCTACACTGAAACCACCCTTTCTCTGTCTCCCTCTGTCCCCTTTCTCTCTCTTTCTGTCTCTGTCTCTTTCCCTCTCACACACACACAAACACACACACAATACTGTCCTACAGTATGTAAGTAAAGGAGAAAAATAGTGAATGGAGGGGAAGATAATAGGGGAATCTGTTTTCCTTCATCATGGTTAGAAGTAAAATCTCTTCACATCAGAAGAGTTATGGATTATTTGAGAAATAAGACCATAATGGAAAAGCTGTGACACTGCTCTTGTGTATCAGAGAGAGAGGTGCTTTGATTGTTCTGTCAACCACCTTCTGACTCCAGCCTCAGTCCCTCTGCAGTTTATCAGTGTTCCGCTGTGAGTGCCACTTTAGTCACGCCCTTCTCTTAATTCCTATATCATCCATATAACGTGCCACACAATTTGTATTTGATTTTCTGCTTTATGATTTAAAGAGTGTTACTCTTGTCTTCCTATCTCCTTCAAGACAGAGACCGTATTTTGTATTTCTCTTATATACCACACAGTGCAAAGAAAATTCCTGTGTATTGTGCCCTCATTAAATCCTTATTACTAACAGATTGAGTTTGAGGATTCTACTAGCAGCAGTGAGTTAAGAACCATTTTGTTGCTATGAGCTAACCTCACTTCCCTAGTACTGCTTTTCTATTTAATCACTAAAATAGTTTTTAATAACTTCATCTAAATGTTTTGGCTAGTCATGTTGTCATATATTTAATAGATATTTTTGATAGTCTTTGAGGATTTCTTTCAAAATTTTAATCGAATTTACTATTTGTTGTAGTGAATGTGAAAGCTCTTCTACCTGAGCCATTTTATAGTAGTTGGCCAAAGTTCAATACATTCTGAATTTTTCTTGATTTGGGGTTTTTATCTTTGGGGGGTACAAAATTCTGTGTATTCCAAATTACAAGTGCTATACTTTTCTCCATATTAGAGGGTTTTATAAGTAATTGGCTGGGTTTGTCTTCTCCAACTTCTTTATCCAGTACATTTCCTCATGTACTTCTCATAATTTACCTGTTGTTGTTGTCTAAATGAATATTTTGAGTTTTTGAGGCATTTTTAAAGTATCTGAAATATGAGTCATGAAAATCTGACACGTATTTTGTATTATCTACTTAACAATTCCATGGCAAAGCTGCCAACATGAAATGGCTGGGATAAAACTAAAATTTAACCTATATTGAAATAAAACAATAAAAACATCTTTAAAGACTGTTGAAGCTATCACATTTAATACATTTTGCTGTAAACTTTATATGATGCAGACATTTTATGAAATATTGACACTTTTTTTGTTTCTAACAGAGCAGTTTAGATAAATGGATGACTCAATAATCTGCAAAAAATTTTAACATGCTAGGGAAGAACTTTTCAAAGTAGAAGAAAGGAAGTGAGCATTCTCAGAAGGCATTACTAAATGTGCCATGTTACTACTCTAGATTGATATACCTTAACCATAAAATTTGATTAAAATGACCCCAGAAATGACAGAAGTCAGCTGTGTCACATACTAAATTTTGACTCCAAGTTATTAGAAATAACAAACTAAATTATACCTACTTTATAAATCATTGAAATCGTAAAAGTGCTGAAAAGTTAAAATAACAACAAGAAAAATTTAAACTTATTTTAAAGAAATTAGTATAAACAGAAATATTCCCACATGAAATGCTGAAATTTGAGAAAATGATAAAATGTAATTTTCTGAATATAAGACTGAATACCCTGTGATCCTTAAGATTAAACATCCATTGATATGTTTTATTGTTCTTCAAGGAAAACACTTAATACATACTATTAAGACAAAATGAAAACTAATCAAATGCAACTTTGCAGATATTTTCAAAATTGCTAAAAACTAATACCTAAGATAAATAAGCTTTTAATAAATCTATAAGTTTAGGGCACTGAATATTAGTAAATTATTTTATTTAAGGAATCTAGAACCAGTTAGTGTGTAATACATGGATACATTTAAGTTACTTCTTGACTACAGGACTTGTCTATACAAATGAAATGCTCTTTTCAATAGAACTAACGTATTATAAACACTTCTTCATTTATTGAAAGCATCACACTCAGCAGTGTGCAGTGCTCTGTGCATTTGTTCCCAGCCTTTAATTTGAGAATGAGCCACCTGAGGATCTTGTTAAAATATAGATTCTGATTCATTAGGTCTGGGGTGGGGCCTGAGATTCTGCATTTCTGACAAGCTCCCAGGATGCTAATGCTACTTCTCTGGGGATGACACTCAGAGTAACAAGGCTGTAAGGAATAGAAAATATCCAGAACAAAATTAACAATGAATGTGTTTAGATTTCTCTGTTTTCACTGGCTTCAATTCTTTAATTTGCTAATTTACTTTTGATGCCAGGGATATTTCATATCAATTTATTAAATTTTATTTAAGCATATGTTAAGATTAATTATTTTATTTTATAATAACTCTTCTGAACTTATAATGTTAAACATCGTTTAATTACATTACTTTTTAAGTTGGAGAGGTTGATGTAAGACTGGCGGGCTGTAGTTAGCTCTGATACTCATTTAGCAATGTGACCTTAGGCAAGTTACTCAACTCCCTGAGCCTATTTCAAATATTTGCTTTTAGAAATCAGAGTTTATTCTTCAAATCACTACTAGTGAAACCAGGCGGGGTGATCTGGAACCACAACGTTAGAAGTAAAACCATCATACAATAATTTGAGTAATATCAGCAGAAGAATGCTAACTAACAATAGAGGAAAACTTATCTATTTCGTTTGATTGGTCGTGTTCTTTTTTGTTAGTTTTAAGTTTTTAATTGGTTCTGAAGATACTGCTTTTTGGAATGATGGTCCTTTTTTTTCTAATAGATATGAAGGCATTTTTGCACATAAGTTCTGTGCAAAAACTTTGCACTTAAAATTTGTTCTTCATCCTGGCATTACCTATTCACCATCTTTACAGTGAACTGATAAGCACCTAATTTTCATGAGTCAGTGGCATGTGGTGTTGATAAGCTGAATACCAATTTCAAAATACTTTATTTTTTAAAATTTAGTTGCTTTAAACCTTGGTTTTCAGTATTTATTTTTATGCAAATAGTAAAAGAAACATTGTTTCCTGTTTTTAGAATCAAGTCACTTGGAACAGCAACTTGAAGAAGCTAATTCTGTGAGGCGAGAACTAGATGATGCTTTTAGACAAATCAAGGCTTATGAAAAACAAATCAAAACATTACAACAAGAAAGGGAAGAATTAAATAAGGTAAAAGTACATAGATAGATTGTTAAAGCCTTTTCTGAATTCTTAATCTTGTTTAATTTGTATATTGAAAGCATTCATAAGGAATTACAATAATATACGGTATACTTTGTCTGTAAAAAGATGGTTTAAAAATTTAAGAATTATTTTGGTGTATGACATTTGATGAATGGCTAGTTATGAAGAAACTTCTAAATTTTCGAGGCTTCAAAGTTCAGAATCTTTTGTTCTTTTGGAGTGTTAATAATCAAAGGACTTGATTGAAAGTAAATGTTATTGAAAAAGAAATATTATGAAGAAGTGAGAGAATAGTAAAAATCTGTTTATTGTCTATGGAAAAATGAAAAATACAGGCATATTTTCATCGTGACTTGCTAATGTGAACATTCTTTAAAGATTATGATAGAAAATTTCTTTAATTCTTTAATCATTTTTTTAGATGTCAGTTTATCTTTCAAAGCATGGATGAATAAGCTGAAGTTACTTTCATAAGAACTTTGTGAACATGTAAATATTACTATAAACATCAACAAAATTAATTAATAGCTAGGACACAGTAACACAGTCCAATAGGATATATAATATTCGAGCACTAGAGAAAAATACTTTACTTAAGTGATATGCTGTGTGTACTTTGCATTTCATTAACAAATTTTAGAATGTTGGAATTAATACTATCCAATGCAAAAAAGAAATGAGTGGTTTATGGCATAGTATAAATTGTATTCAATGGTGTTGTATATAATTCATTAATAAAACAGATGAAGTCCTTCTGGGGAAGACTTATAAGTCTTGCTGCCCATAAAGAAATGGAGGTAATTAAAAATAAAACAAATAACCTTTTGCCGATGAAGCTAATCAAAAAGATTAACAGAGAAAGCTATGAAGGTCAAAGTGAATTAGATTAGTATATTTTTACTTTTTTCTTGATGTGCTTTCAAGCAGTGTTTTGTATAGATTCATTTATATTCATGGTCAATTTAATAATATTTGGAATTTGTAACAGAGGTCCTATTTGTTTTAATAATATTATATTAATGGTTACTGTTATGTATTTAAAGGTAGGATTACTCAAACAAACTTGGTTAACATAATAAGGATGAGCATCTGATATCTAGATTTATAGTAACAGGTACTTGGCCAATTTTTAATAAGTTTTAATATTAAAAATCCTTTCAGTATATTTTGAGAAGAGGGTAGTGCTGAAATGAAACACATCATATTGATAAAGAATTTTAAATGATTTGCCTGATATCCTACAGGCAGCAGATATTCTTTTTAAGATTCTTTTCATTTGATGCATATAAAAAATAAATGTAACATTATATAAGTTTTGACGCAAATAATAAAATGAACCTAACATCCAACTTAAGAAATAGAGCATTACCTATTTTGTGACATAGCCCTGGGTAGTCATTTCCTATTCCTTTCTCATCACTTCCCCGACAATAGTAATCACTGTTCTGAATTTTATGTTAATCATTCCCTTACTTAAAAAATTTTTATCACATATTAGTGTATCTCTAAACAGTATACTAGTGTTAGCTTTTTTTGAGCTTTGTAAAATGGTATATGCAATCTTTTGCAATTTGCTTTTTTCACTCAAGATTGTTTCTAAGATTCGTCTATATAGCTGTTGCTCATTCATTTAGTTGCTATAAAATACACCATTATGTCAACACCCACAATTTGCTTATCTAATTTTTTGTTTGCTGACATTTAGGTTGCTTATAATTAATAGCTACTATAAATGATGCTGCTGTGATCATTCTTGAACATATATCCAGACACAAACACGAATAGAATAATTGGGTCATACGCAATAGAAATACTGTATTTTTTATGATGATGTCAAAGCATTTTCCACTGCTTGTACCAATTTATGCTCCTACCGGTAGTGTACAGGAGTTTTTATATTCAACAGTACTTCATATTACTAGATATATTATTTTTGGCCAACCTAATCTAAGTTGACATTTGAGGTCTAAAATGATGTTTTAGTATGGTCTTAATCTGCATTCTCTAATTACTAATGAGGCTGAGTATCCTCACACATGTCCATTTATCATTTATCTTTCTTCTTTTGTGAAATACTTCTTAATATACTTTATACATTTTTCTGTTGGGTTGTTTGTCTTTTCCTTATTGGTTTGTAAGAATTTTCTGGACATGCTAATCTTTTATCGATTATGTATGTTACAGATATCTCCCAGCTAGTGGCTTGTCTTTTCATTTTGTTTATGGGAGCTTTTGACTAACAAAAGTTTTTAGTCTTAATGTAGTCAAATTCATCAGTCTACATTTTTATGATTATTGCATTTGCTGGCTTATGTAAGAAATCTGAGGTAAAAAACAATTCTCCTAAATTTTTATCTTGAAGTTTTTAAGTTTGGTTTTCATATTTAAATTTTTAATGCATCAGAAAATTATTTTTGTGTATCATATGAAATAAGGATCCAATTTCACTTTTTCCCATATGGCTAGCCAGTTGTTCATTTACTAAATAGGCCCTCCTTCCCTTAGTGATGTGCAGTGTCACCTCTGTCAGATATTAAATTTCCACTTATGCATGGGTCTATATCTCAACTCTCTATTCCTTGAAAACTGTGATGGGATTTTGATTAAAATTGCATTAAATCCATAGAGCAATTTCAGGAGAATTGACATCATTATAACATTGAGTCTTTATATTCTTATCCATGTTTATTAATATCATTCTAAATGCACACAAGATTTCAAGAGCAAGGAAAGATTATTACGATTTACATTCAGAAAAGCAAAACAAAACAAAAACCACGTGGCTTTCCTGTATGCCCCTTCTTACCCTTTAGGGCAACACAATGAGAGCTGGTTGGATAAAACCATACACATATGGAGACTGTATGGTAGAGAAAGAGCCCTGAAATAGTGAATCAGGGTGTTTACAGAGAGGAGAGAGGCAGATGCTTCCTGCTTCCCCTCTATCTCTACCCACCTTTCTGCGGGTCTCCCTGGAAACCTAAAGAGAAGGATCTAAGACCCTTCGGAATATAAATAAGTCACTCCGGTGGAAAGATGTGTCCAAGTCTCCAGCTCTATAAAGAGATTATCTCCTTGGTACAGGCTCTTATCTCTCTCTCCAACCCTCCTTGAAATGTAAACACAAAAGTCCAGGAGTTAAATCTCTTTGGAGTTTTCTCACTACGTATCTAAATTAGTCATAAATTACTTTACAAGGCTTGCTTTTAACCCATGTTCCAAGTTTCAGTAAAATTTGCTTAGAAAGGCCTAACTGTACAAAAACATAAAATTATTTTCTCTGCAGTCCCACAGTCTTTTTATCCACAAACATGGTATATCTCTCTGTATCTTTAAAGTGTTTTAAAATGTTTCTCCATAAAATTCTATACAGGTCTTGTTTGCCTTTCCTTTAATTTATGATTGTAAGTTTTCATATTTTAAATGATACCTTTAAAATTATACTTTCTTACTGATTCTGTTTTAGCAACATTGCTAAACTCTTATTAATTGTAATAATATATTTGAGATTCTTTAAGGTTTTATGAAATGACAGGTTTTTTTCTTTGTCTTTTGATTTTTTTTTTTTTTTTTTTTACTTTTCTTTCTTTCCTTGTCTTACTGTATAAGCTAGGACCTCAAATACAACATTCAATAGAAGTGATGATAGCAGGCATCCTTATCTTATTCCTGATTTCTAAGAAAATAATAATGTTTTCTGTAAGTTTTAGGTAAATACTTTTTATCAGGTTAAGAAAATTATCTTCTATTCCTATTTTGCTAATCGTTTTTATTAAAAACGGGTATTGACTTTATTAAATGTGCTTTTTTTGCACAGTATTGCAAAAAATTTCTAGAAATTTGTTAATATCTATTGATGGAATTATGTGATTGTTCTCCTTTAATAAATTGGTTTGGGGCTTCTGTGGTGGCACAGTGGTTAAGAATCCGCCTGCCAATGCAGAGGACACGGGTTCGAGCCCTGGCCCGGGAAGATCCCACATGCCGCGGAGCAACTAAGCCCGTGTGCCACAACTGCTGAGCCTGTGCTCTAGAGCCCGTGAGCCACAACTACTGAAGCCTAGAGCCTAGAGCCCATGCTCCGCAACAAGAGAAGCCACCGCAATGAGAAGCCCACGCACCTCCAATGAAGAGTAGCCCCCGCTCGCCTCAACTAGAGAAAGCCCACGCCCAGCAACAAAGACCCAACTCAGCCAAAAATAAATAAAAATAAATTGGTTTGATGACTTACATTTATAAACTTTTTCTAACGTTAAACCGTTTTTACTTTTCTGAGTTAAAACTGAATTGCCCATGTATTGTCTCCTAAATATTAATATGATAATATAGGTAACAGTTACGTTGCATCTGTTCTAATAGTACTGCTTTAAGGGCTTTACATTTATTAGCTCATTTACTCTTTTAAAGAACCCTGTGATTTACGTATTAGTAAGTAGTAGCAGCAGCAGCGGCAGCAGCAGCGGTAGTAGTAGTGTTTTTATTTTATAAATGGTGAGATCCCACACAGAGAAGTTAGGTACATTTGCTCAAGATCATAGGGCTAGAAAGTGGGGGAACTGGAATTTCAACACAGGGAGTTGAGTTCCAGAGTTCATGTTTACCCACTTCAGATATCACTGACCTGATTTGCTAATGTCTTTGGGTTTTTTAAGGATTTTTTATTTGTTTTCTTCAATGAGATTGGCTTTTTCTTTTGTTTTCCTCTTTCTGGACTTTTTCTTTCTCTCTTTTTTTTTTTTTTTCCTTTGGTATCAAGATTATACTGGTCTTATAGAGTTAGCTGAGTAGCACTGCCTCTTTTTCTGTTCTCTAGAAAAGTTTGTATAAGAAGAATGTTTTGTTCCTCGAAACACATTGGAGGAATCATCTGTAAAACCATCTGAGTCTGGAGACTTTTTCCGACTGGGGGGATGGGGAATTTTTGTTAGCTATTGGTTTAGTTACTTTAATTGTTATAGGACTATTTAGGCATTCTATTTCTTCTTGAAACAGTTTTGCTAAATTTATTTTTATAGGAATTTGTTCATTAAGTTGAAAAATTTGTTGGCATAAAATTTTTCATTGCATCCTTTTACCTTTTTTGATTTCTCCTAGATTTGTAGTTATAACCTCTCCTTCTTTCTTCATATTATTTCTTTGTGCATTTATTCTTGTTCCCTTGTTTGACCTCACCAGATATTTAGTGAGATCAAAGAACAAGCTTTTGGCTTTGTTGATCTTCATTATTCTCATGTTTCCTTTTCATTAATTTATGTTCTTTATTATCATCATATCATATTGGGGGAAGCGGTTAATGCATTGTTCTCTCTAACTTTTTAGGTGGAATTTCACTGAATTTCAACTTTTCTTTAGTTTCAGTATAAGTATTTCAGGCTCTAAATTTCCCCCTGTGTATATACAATACCTTTTTACTGCATCCCCAAGTTTTAGTCTTTACTAAACATTTTTATTGTTTTGTGTATTTAAAATTTTTTTGGTTCTAAATATTTTAATACCCTTTATGATTTTTCTCCTTGATCTGTGAGTTATTATGGAATTTAGCCTTATTATCTTTTATTTCTATCTTAATGGTAATATTATTAAAGAACTTGATCTGTATGATATCTGTTCTTTGAAATCTTCTGAGAATTACTGCATGATCTAGACCTTTTCATTTTTAAATATTCAATATATGCTTAAGAAGAATGTGTTTCCCAATGTTGGATGCAAGCTTCTAAATATACATGAAGGTTATTAATTGAGCTTTTCAAATCTTCTTTATAGTCACTATTTTTTTAACTGCTTGGTTTATCTATTAATGATTGAGAAATTGGATTTTCTCATGATGATGTATTCACCAGTTTTTCTGTGAAGTTCTAGCGATTTTTTTTTTCTAATATATTTTGAGTCTATCTTATGGAATGCACAAAAATTTAGAGTGGAATTTCTTTCTAGTGAATAGAATTTTATCATTGCTATAATAATGCTTTTTCTATTTAAGTCTAGATTTTGTTTCATAATTTGGTATAACAAACTGCATTTAACTGGTGAACTTATTCCTTTTGTACTTATTTTGATTACTAATCTATATGGACATGTTTCTACCACTTTTTGTTTTCTGTTTGTCATGCATTTTCTATGCTTATCTTTATCTGCTTTCTCACTCTTTCTTTTTCTAAATGGAGTATAGTTGATTTACAATGTTGTATTACTTAGTGCTGTACAGCAAAGTGAATCAGTTATACGTATCCCCATATCTACTCTTTTTTAGATTCTTTTCCCATATAGGTCATTAGAGAGCATTGACCAGAGTTCCCTGTGCTATACAGTAGGTCCTTATTAGTTTTCTGTTTTATGTATAGTAGTGTGTGTATGTCAGTCCCAGTCTCCCACTTATCCCTCCCCACTTCCCCGCTGGTAACCATAAGATTGTTTTCTACATCTGTAACTCTGTTTCTGTTTTGTAACTAAGTGCATTTGTACCATTGTTTCAGATTCCACATATAAGCAATATCATATGACATGTCCTTCTCTGTCTGACTTACTTCGCTTAGTATGACAGTCTCTGGGTCCAACCATGTTGCTACAAATGGCATTATTTCATTCTTTTTATGGCTGAGTTTGCTCTTTTTTTTAATTGTGGCAAAATATATATAACATAAAATTTACTACCCTAATCATTTTTATGTTTATAATTGAGTAGTGTAAGGTACATCACATTGTTGTGAAACCAATCTCCAGAATTCTTTTCATCTTGAAAATTTTTTTCTTGATTTTTAATCGAGGTTTTTGTTTTCTTGTTCTCATTTTGCTCACTACTCATTCTAGCAGTTTCTAGTAGTATTGAATTTTTTGTATATTTAACAAAGTCTAAATTTAATATCTTTTTTTAAAATTCAATATTGGGTTGGCCAAAAAGTGCCTTCGGTTTTTAAGTAAAAATAAAAGAGTTATTTTTCATTTTCACCAAGAACTTAATTGAACAACGTATTGACCCTTTTATCCCACTACCTTCTGCCATTTTTCAGGCAACTTCATAATTCCATCTTCCCAAAACTTTTTATCTTTTTGAGCAAAGAACTGTTCCAGGTGCCTTTTACAGTCTTCCAGGGAACTGAAATTTTTTCCATTAAGAGAATTTTGTGAGGACTGAAATAAATGGAAATCTGAAGGTGCAATGTCTGGTGAATACGGCAGATGAATTAGACTTCCCAGCCAAGCTGTAACAGTTTTTGCCTGGTCATCAAAGAAGCATGTGGTCTTGTGTTACCCTGATGGAAGGTTATGCGGTTTCTGTTGACTAATTCCGGATGTTTTTCGTTGAGTGCTGCTTTCAATTGGTCTAATGGGAGCAGTACTTGTTGGAATTAATTGTTTGGTTTTCCGGAAGGAGCTCGTAATAGAGGACTCCCTTCCAATCCCACCATATACACAACATCACCTTCTTTGGATGAAGCCCATTCTTTGGTGTGGTTGGTGGTGGTTCGTGTCACTTGCCCCACGATCTCTTCTTTTCCACATTGTTGTACAGCATCCACTTTTCATCGCTCATCGCAATTTGCTTTAAAAACGGTATGTTTTCATTATGTTTAAGCAGAGAATCGCATGCAGAAATACGGTCAAGAAGGTTTTTTTTGCTTAACTTATGTGGAACCCAAACATCAAAGCAATTCACATAACCAAGCTGGTGCAAATGATTTTCAACGCTTGATTTGGATATTTTGAGTATGTCGGCTATCTCTCATGTGGTATAAGATTGATTGTTCTCAATTAATGTCTCAATTTGATCACTATCAACTTCAACTGTTCTACCTGACTGTGGAACATCGTCCAGCAAGAAATCTCCAGCATGAAACCTCGCAAACCACTTTTGACACGTTCAATCAATCACAGCACCTTCTCCATACACTGCACAAATCTTTCTTTTGTGTTTCAGTTGAGTTTTTACCTTTCTTGAAATAATAAAGCATAATATGCTGAAAATGTTGCTTTTTTCTTCCATCTTCAGTATTAAAATGGCTACACAAAAATTCACCAGTTTTGATAAGTTTTTTTTTTAACTGTATACTGTTACGACAGGCGTCACAAGAAAATCTAACAAAATTGTTTGGAATGAAGTTAAAGACAACTAAGCGCTACTAGAGCCATCTTACGGGAAAAACCGAATGAACCTTTTGGCCAACCTAGTATCTTAAACTGTTGCTCCCAAACACTTTGAGGACCTTTAACTCTATTGCTTCTTCCCAACTACTGTGCTTTTTTGGACCAATATGTTAGTTATGTCCTTTTTGTTTACTGTACAAATGAGACAATAATACAGTCTTATACACAAGTTTGCTTACATTCATATTTGTGTTTACCAATTTCTTAGCCCTCCACTTCTCTTTCATTAGACCTTCCTTCTAAAATCATTTTTCATTTTCCTGAAATAAATATTTAGAGGTTCCTTTAAGTTCAGATCTGGTTGTGGTAAGCTCTGTCAATTTGTGTTTGTATGAATCTCATTATTTTTTAGCCTCATACTTCAAAAGTAATTTTTCTGTGTGTACAATTTTAATTATTATCTCTTTAAAAATATGTCCTCCTGTTACTATTGTTACTTCTTAGATTTCTGCTCTAATTATCTTATTGTTTCCTTTTTGAGGATGGGGAATAGGTGATTTGTGTTTTTTCCCCTCTGACTTCTTTTTTTTTTTAATTTTTATTTAATGTTATATATTTTATTTTTTAGTTTCTGGGTTTGAGTTTCTTCATATTTTTCTTCATAAAGGTAGAGCTTTCTATATTGGTGGATTCATGTTTTTAATGTTAATACTTACGTTTTTTCATTTCTAAATGCTCTATACAATGTTTTGTAAACAGTTTTTCGTAGTCTTTTTGCCTCATCATTTTAAATAGTCTTTTGTCATTTTCCTATTTTTATGATTTCCTTTTATTCAAACATTACATGTATAGCAATCTTATCAGTATCTGATAGTTCTAATATCCAGATACCATTGGGGTTTATTTTTATTGTTTATAATGTTTGCTTGTGGTTGTTTGTCCTTTGGGTGTTTGGGAAATCTATGGTTGTGAGCTCGTATTTGTATGCTCTTAAAAAAAAAAAACAAAAAAACATAGATATCATTGAGACTCTTTTCCTCAAAGAAGGTTTGCATTTCCTTTTGCTGGGAGGCAGATGGTTCTACTGACCCAAGTCTACTTCAGCTCCTTCTAAGTTTCTCACTTTAATTAGCTTTTCTCTTTGCTGCTGGCCCAAGAGTTAGTCTCCACATCAAATATAACCCTTGTTTTTATCATTTGTAATCATTTGATATAATTTTTTAAAATCTCACAGATATCCATTAAATTTCACAAAATCTTTGTCTTTACCATTGTATCTTGTATTCCTATACCTTTATTTATTTATTTATTTATTTATTGAAAGTAAGGTACTGGAAGGTTAAATCAGTTGTTCCTTTGCAGTTAGCATGTTAGCATAAGGAATTGAGAATATGGACAGAGCACCGTGCTCCTAGTATCTGTTCAAAAGTAGTTCATTTCTTTTAATTTTGTTCTGAGGTGAATAATTTTGGCTCTTCTTGACTTCATGATAAATATTTTGATGGCCAAATTTGGTCCCTCGGTTGCAGAATTGGTAACTTATATTCTTTTTACAAAACTGTAGGAACTAGTCCAGGCTAGTGAGCGATTAAAAAACCAATCCAAAGAGCTGAAAGACGCACACTGTCAGAGGAAACTGGCCATGCAGGAATTCATGGAGATCAATGAGCGGCTAACAGAATTGCACACCCAAAAACAGAAACTTGCTCGCCATGTCCGAGATAAGGAAGAAGAGGTGGACCTGGTGATGCAAAAAGTTGAAAGCTTAAGGCAAGAACTGCGCAGAACAGAAAGAGCCAAAAAAGAGGTTAGTAGTCAGGCAAATTTGTAGTGCCCATGGGGTAGTGATTAAAGCTGCTTTTTCAGACTAGTGAAATAATATATATTTCATTCTTTAATTTTTGGAAAGTTTTTTCTTTTTAGTTTGGTAATATGATTTAATATGAATTTCAACATTTGAGTTATCTATCTATTGCAAGGTAAATTCCCCTGGGGAAACATTTTATTGGAGAAACAATTATAACCATGAAATCTGCTTTTTTCATTTTATTTTAAAGCTGGAAGTTCGTACAGAAGCTGTAGCTGCTGAAGCATCTAAAGACAGGAAATTGCGCGAACAGAGCGAGCACTATTCTAAGCAACTGGAAAATGAATTAGAGGGACTGAAGGTATCGTTTGATTTCATATTTATGAAGTTGAATTAATTTTCTCCTCTTTCTGCTTAACAGGACTATGTTATGTTCTCTTTTTGGTGTAGAGTAAAAACTAGCTATCCTTCAAACATAGTATTCTTAATTCTCATTCTTATCAATAGGAAGCTGGTGTAGACTTCTTAATCACGCTGTAAGGAAAGGGAAGGCTGTATTTAGTGGGGAGAAGAAATCTTTCAGGAAGGAGTTAAACTATTTATGAAGGGCTGCATACCTTGACAAGATAGATTGGTAATCTCATGGGAGGCATGGTTAGATGTCCAGATCCTCTGTCTTGTTAAGTGACTTAGGAGAGGCTCAGAGGTAGCTTTGCAGATACTTCGGTTAAGTGGGATGAGATGATAATTGGCCTGGGTTTAACCATCTCAGCAGAAGTGCTTAGCAAGGGAAATCTTTGTGCCAGCTCTAGAGTTGGACTATCTGGTTTTAAAGCCTAGCCTCATCAGTTACCAGCTGTGTAATGCTGGACAAAACATTTAATCTCTTTGGACCTTAATTTCTCATTTGTAAAACCCTATCTCATTGGTTTCATGTAAGGAGTACATGTACATGTATGTAAGCTGCCGTATCGTAAGTGGTCAGTAACTATTAGCTATAATAATAATATTATATATGTCAAAGTGAGAGAATTAGGATTAATTGATGTCGTATTTCTATAACACTAAATTATAATCTGAATATGATATCTGCCTTTTCTTGACTCTACCCTTTGCATATCCCGATTCCTCTGCATTGTCTGCCAGCCACCACCTCCACACGCTCCTTGTGTGCCTAGTCTAGTATCTTATTCATCCAGCAAATATAAGAATGAAGTCGAATGTCATCTCAGGAAGTCTAAATATTCCTTATTCTCTGCTGCTATATAATTTTGTTAATAACTTTACAATAGCTCTTATTGTAATTATTTATTCACAAAATGTCTCCCCACCTAAACTGTGACTTAGCTTATTGAGAACATAGACTGGTATATTATTTGTTTTGTTTTGATTAATCATGATTGCACAGTCTTGGTTAGCTTTCCAAAATAGAGATGTTTCTTCTATAAATAATCTATGCTTCTAGAGCAGGATTAGTGTATAGAAGTCATTACATTACCGTCTCAAATAACTTTCAGTCAGGGACTACTTTGTTTCCAGCACTATCTTAGGTGATTTTGGTAAACAAAAGAATCACAAAGTGCAAACTGGAGGAAATCTTAGAGATTATTTGCATTTGAGGAAAGCAAAACTCAGATGAGTTTAGGATTTTATAGTCTTAAATGATAGAGTACAATTTAAACCCAGGTTTTCTAATTCTCAGTACCATTCTGTCCACTAGTTTGATTTTTATTTTCTTCTGTAACAAACACTGCTCATTGAAAACTTGAGTCACATGTGTTTACCTACATATTAGACACTCATAATCTCTTGCATCATTTACAGATTTGGGAAATTTGGGATAATAATAAAACTACCCAATAAATTAGTTAATGCATTTAAAATGCTTAGCCCATGGCCTGGCACAAAGTAAAGGCTCAATAACTGTTAGCTATTAATTATTATTATCGTACTATCATTTCTTTAGGATATTTTCTAAAAGTGGAATTTCTTGATTTAAAGGTATACACATGTAAATTTTGAAACTTATTTTGGCCCCTTTAAAAGGTTGTAGGAATCTTTACTTCATTAAGAATACTCTTCAATAGAATTGAAGAGAAAAAAAGTTCTTGAATATAAGTTAGAAACTTTAATACCCCACTTCCGAAAATGTATAGAACATATAGACAGAAGATAAATAAGCATATAGATGTCTTGATCAACAATATAACCAACTAGAACTAACAGATACATATATAGAACCCTCCACCCAACAACAGCAGAATACATATTCTTCTCAAGTGCAATTGATACATTCTCCAGAATAGACCAGATGTTAGACCACAAAATAAATCTCAATAAATGTAAAAAGATTGAGATCACACAAAGTATCTACTCCAATCACAATGGAATGAAGCTAGAAATCAATAGCATAAGGAAAACTGGAATGCTAAAAAAAATGTGGAAATGAAATAAGACAGTCTTAACCGATCAGTGGGTCAATGAAGAAATCACAAGGCAAATTAGAAAATACCTATAGATTAATCAAATGAAAATACTACATGGGATGCAATGGAGGCAGTGCTCAGAGACAAATTTATAGCTGTCAATGCCTATATTAAAAGGGAAGAAAGATCTCAAATCAGTAACCTAACTTTATATCTTACAGAACTAGAAAAAAGGAGCAAAGGAAACAAAGCTAGCAGATGGAAGGAAATAATAAGGATTAGAGCAGTGTTCAATCAAATGAGAACAGAATAATAATAATAAAGGGAATGAAACCAAAGTTGATTCTTTGAGAGATCAACAAAATGGACAAACCTTTAGCTAGACTGACAGAGAGAGGGAGGAAGGGAAGAAACAAATAACTAACATCAGAAATGAAAGTGGATATTAATACCTATCATCAGAAAGCAAAAGGATTATAAAAGAATACTATAAACAACTCTATACCAACAAAATAAATAATCTAGATGAAATGGACAGATCAAGAAGCACACACATTACCTAAATGCAAGACAAAATAGAAAGTCTCAACAGACTTACAACAGGCAAAGAGATTGAATGGGTAATAAGAAACCTCCTGACAAAGAAAAGCCCAGGACCGGATGGCTTCACTAGTGAACTGAACCAAACTTTTAAGGAAGAATTAACACCAATTCCTCTTAAACTCTTCCACAGAACACAAGAATAGGGAACACTTCCTAACTCATTCCATAAGGCCAGCATTGCCGTAATACCAAAGCCATATGAATAATATCACAAGAAAAGGAAATTACAGACCAGTATTCCTAACGAATATAGACGTATGAATTCTTAACAAAACACCAGCAAACCAAATCCAAAGCCATATTAAAAGGATTATAAACCATGGCAAAGTGGGGTTTATCCCAGGAATGCAAGGGTGGTTGAATGTAAGAAAATAAATCAATGTAATACATCACATTAAAAGAACCAAAGGGAGGGGGGAACCACATGATCATCTTAATTGATACACGTAAGTCATTTCACAAAATTCAACATCCTTTCATGATAAAAACTCTCAGAAAACTAGGAATAGAAGGGAATATACTCAACATGATCAAAGGCATTTATGAAAAACCCATAGCTAACATCATACTCAATGGTGAATGACTGAAAATTTTTTCCCTGAGTTTAGGAATGAGACAAGGATGCCCATTTTCACCACTGCAATTAACATTATGCTGGCAGTTCTAGCCAAAGGAATTAGATAAGAAAAGGAAATAGAAGGCATCCAAACTGGAAAAGAAGAAGTAAAACTATCTCTATTTGCAGATCACAGGATCCTATATTTAAACACTCCAAAGAATGCTACCAGTTTCCAATCCAGTATATAAGAACTTCAGAAGTCACCACTTTGTTCTAACAACAAGTAAAAAGCTGAACAAATTGAAAAATCAACAACTCTTCTTAGATCTGTAAGGGAAGTAATATCACAGAACCAACTGCTGTCCTCCAGACTGGAGAGAGTGACAGGCAAATAGAGAGAATCACAACTTATGAGATCAGGAACCCTTGTAGGAAATCAGTACCAGTGTAGGGAGACCTGAACTGTTATTGAAAAATTGCTAGAGGCTCAGTGTGGACAAGTTTGAGAGATAAAAACTCCAGGGGAGCCTCGTCATTGGGGAGCCCTGAGAGTTTCATCAGTTTTACATCCTGGAGCTCTACCAGGTTTTCACAGTGAATATCAGAGAAAAATCCCCTTGTACTAACAATAGGAGTAACAATTTTGAATTCTTCAATTTTGATTCTTCAACCAGAATCTAACTTGCTGGGGTTTTATCAGACCTAACTGACTTGAGGGAAGGGAAATATTCAGCCCCAGCCCACTCTAGTCACCCTGTCAAAACAGGTAAGTGGGGGAGAAAAACTGACAAGGTTGTCTTAAGTTCACAGTCCAGAAGCACAGGCTCAGTAACATACTGATATCCAATCTTAGGACTATAGAACGCTTCCCCTCCCCCCACAGCTTGCGACCACATTACTAATAGCTTATTTACAGCAGTTCCTTTTACCCAGTACATCATGTTCACCTGTCAACCAAAAATTACAAGACATACTGAAAGGCAAAAAACACAGAATAGAGCAAACATCACAACCAGACTCAGGGATGTTGAAATTATCAGGCCAGGAATTGAAAACAACTGTGATTGATATGCTAAGGACTTTAATGAAAAAGTAGAAAGCATGGAAAAATAAATGGGCAATGTAAGCAGAGAGATGTAAATTCTAAGAAAGAACCAAAAAGAAATGCTAGACATGAAAAATATTGTAACAGAATGAAGAATGCCCTTTATGAGCTTATTAGTACACTGGATACAGCTGAAGAAAGAATCTCTGAGCTTGAGGATATCAAAATAGGACTGCCCAAACTGAAAAGCAAAGAGAAAAAAGTGAAAAAACAGAAAAGAATATCCAAGTATTGTGGAACATTTACAAAAGTTGTACCATACGTATAATGGGAACACTAAAAGGTGAACAGAGAAAGGAACAGAAGAACCGTTTGAAACAATAATGACTGAAAATTTCCCCCAAATTAATGTCAGACACTAAACCACAGATCCAGGAAGCTCAAAGAACACCAAACAGGATAAATACCCAAAAAATTACACCTAGACATGCCATTTTCAAACTATAGATAAAGATAAAAATCCTGAAAGCAGTCAGAGGTAAAAAAATACCTTACCTGTAGAAAACATAAGGTAAGAATTACATTTGACTTTTCCTCAGACCCATGCAAACAAGAAGAGAGTGGAGTGAAATATTTAAAGTGTTGAGAAAAAAAACCTACCCACCTAGAATTTTGTACTTTGAGAAATTATCTTTCAAAAGTGAAGGAGAAATAAAGACTTTCTGAGACAAAGATTTGAGGGAATTTGTTGCCAGTAAACCTGCCATGCAAGAAATGTTAAAAGAAGTTCTCCAGAGAGAAGGAAAATGATATAGGTCAGAAACTCAGATCTACATAAAGAAAGAAAGAGCATCAGAGAAGGAATACATGAAGGTAAAATAAATAAAAGCTTTTATTTTTCTTATTCTTAATCTAATAGATGAAATGTTCAAAATAATAGCAACAATGTATTCAATTATACTTATATATATGCTTATGTCTGATTACATGTATATATAAATATGCTTATGTATGCTTATGTATAACTGAAATGAATGACAGCAATTATACAAGGGATAGGAGGCAGGAATTAGGATTATTTCATTTTATGGTACTTGCACTATTCATGAAGTGGTAGAGTGTTATTTGAAACTGGACTTGGATTGGTTATAAATGGGTATTGCAAACTGTAGAATGGCCACTTAAAAAAGGAGTTCAACTGATATGCTCAGAATGGGGAGAAAATTGGATCATATAAAATGCTTAATTAAAACCACAAAAGACAGGGACTTCCCTGGCAGTTCTGTGGTGGAGACTCTGTGCTTCAAATGCAGGGGGCATGGGTTCAATCCCTGGTCAGGGACTGAGATCCCGCATGCCGCACGGCGTGGCCAAAAACAAGGGGAAAAAAACCCCGCAAAAGACAGAAAAGGTATGGAAGACAAAAATAGATACAAAGAAAGGAGCAATAAATAGAAAGCAGTAGCAAATATAATAGATATTAATCAAAAAACATCAACAATCATTTAGGATGTCAATGGTCTTAAGTATACCAATTACAAAACAGATTATGTCAGGTTGGATCAAAAAACAGTATCTAACTATATGTTGTCTAAAAAGCCCACTTTAGGTGTAGAGGCACATATAGTTGTTCCTCAGTATCCATGGGGCGTTGGTTCCATGCCCTCTCCGCACCCCATGGATACCAAAATCTGCACATGCTCAATTCCCTTATATAAAATGGTGTAGTACAGTCAGCCCTCCGTATCCATGGATGCAGAATTTGTGGATACAGACGCCAAGTGTCTAGATTAAGAGTACAGGCATACCTTGTTTTATTGTGCTTTGCTGTATTGTACTTTGCAGATATTACAAATTGAAGGTTTGTGGCAACCTGCATCAAGCAAGTCTGTCAGCACCATTTTTCCAATAGCGTTTGTTCACTTCATGATTTTATGTCACATTTTGGTAATTCTCACAGTATTTCAAATTTCTTCATTATTATATTTGTTGTGGTGATCTGTGATTATTGATCTTTGATGTTACTATTGCAAGAAGATTGCAACTCGCTAAAGGCTCAGATGATGGTTAGCATTTTTAGCAATAAAGTATTTTTAAAATTAAGGTGTGTACATTTTTTTAGACATAACGCTATTGCACAGTTAATAAACTGAGTATAGTGTGAATACAACCTTTATATGCACTGGGAAATCAAAAAATTCATGTGACGCACCTTATTGCAATATTTGCCTTTTTGCAGTAGTCTGGAACTGAACCCACAATATCCCCAAGGTATGCCTGTAAGTGGATGGAGAAAGATATCCCATGATAACACTAATCAAAAGAAAGTGGAAGTAGCTATATTCATTTCAGACAGGGTGGAATTTGGAGTAAGGAAAGTTTTTGGAAATAAAGAAGGGCATTGCTGTTCACCAAGAAGATGTAGCATACTTAATGTGTATGCGTGTAACAACATAGCATCAAAATGCATGAGGCAAAAACTGACAGAAGTGCAGAGAAAAAGAGATGAATTCGCTGTCATACTTGGGAACTTCAGCACCCCTTTATCAGAAATGGACAGATCCAGCAGGCAAAAAAATCAGTAAGGACATAGTTGAACTCAACATCCATCATCAATCAAATGGATGTAAGGACATCTATATACTGCTTCACCCAACAACAGCAGAATACACATTCTTCTCAAGCTTACATGGAACATCCACCAAGATAGACCACATTCTGGGCCATAAAACAAACCTTAAGAAATCCTTAACAAATTTAAAAGAACAGGAATCATACATTGTCTGCTCTCAGACCACAGTGGAATTAGACTAGATGTCAGTAACAAAAAGATAGCTGGAAATTCCAAAATACTTGGAATTAAGGCACCACCCTTATAAAAAACACATGAGCCAAAGAAAATGTCTCATGAGAAACTTAAAAATATTTTGAACTAAATGAAAATGAAAACACAAATTGTCAAAATTTGTCAGATACAGTGAAAGCAGTGCTTAGAGGGAAACTTGTGGCATTGAATGCATATATTAGAAAAGAAGAAAGATCTAAGATTAATCATTTTAGCTTCCACCTTAGAATACTAGAAAGAGAAGAGCAAATGAAATCTAAAGTAAACAGAAGAAAAATAATAAAAATTAGAGCAGAAATCCATCCAATTGAAAACAGGAAACCAGTAGAGAAAAATCATTGAAACCAAAGCTTATTCTTTAAAATGATCAATGAAATCGATAAGCCTCTATCCAGGCTAATGAAGAAAAAAAGGGGTCCCTTTATCTATTTTTGAAAGAAATCATATTCACAAGTTTTCTAGTATGAAACTGTTCTTACATTCTGGTAATCAGTTGCTCGTATAAATAACTGAATTTCAATACAGCAGTGGATTTCAAATGTTAACTTTTTATTAACAATTTTTACTGTTAAATGTATCAATATATTGAGATGAGTCTGGTTTTATTATTTGGTGTTTTGATCAGGTTTTGTTTCAGGCTTATCTTAATTTTATATAAAGTAGAGTAAAGCTTTCTTTTTTTCTCTGTGCTCATAGAAATAAACTCTTCCTTGAAATCTGAAAAAATTCTCTTGTAACACATCCTTTGTTACTACATAGTAGCTTCTCAGTGCTTTATTTTATTGTTGATTTGAGACAATTTGGTCACTTACATTTTTCCAGTAAAAATGTCTTTCAAACAGATTTTCAAACTTACAAGTTTGAATACCTTATATAAATTTAATAATTCCCTTGGAAACTTGAAAAGAAGGGGAATTACCTATCAATATAGTTTATATTATTTCATATATTTATAATTACCTTCACACTATAATTCTTTTAAAATTTTTCTTCTCTTTTCTGTGGTAAATATTTTTGCACAGAATATGCTTAATCTGTGTTTTGCCTGCTGTACTCTCTGCTATATCTTTAAACCTTTGATTGTAAAATAAAACACAAATACAAAGAAAAGAGAGACAGGATGCTACTAATATCAGAAATGAAAGACAGGACATCAGTATGCAACCCATGTACATGAAAAGGCTAATAAAGGAATACTATGAACAATTAATTCTTTGCCTACAAATTTGATAACCTAGATGAAATGGACCAATTCCTTCAAAGACACAGCTCCCATAACTAACCAAGGAGAAATAAATAATCTGAAACGGCTCTGTCTGTTAAAGAAATTGAATCAATAATTAATAATCTTCCAGAACAGAAAGCACCAGGCCCAGATGTATTCACTGGTGAATTCTACCAGACATTTAAGGAAGAAATCATGACAATTCTCTACAGTTGCTTTCAGAAGATAGAAATAGAGGAAATACTTCTTAACTCATTCTATGATGCAAGAATTATGCTAATACCAAAACCAGACAAAGACGTTACAAGAAAAGAATGCTACAGACCAATGTAGAAAGCCTCATAGACATAGGTGCAAAAGTCCTCAAAAAATATTAACAAATTGAATCCAACAATATATAAAAAGAATTATACACCACAACCAAATGGGATTTCATCCCATGTACACAAGGCTGGTTCAGCATTTGGAAGTCAATTAATGTAATGCATCATTGATGTGATAAAAAGCACATGATTGTATCAGTAGATACAGAAAAAGCATCTGACAAACTCTAATACTCATTCATGATAAAAACTCAGTAAACTAGGAATAGAGGGGAACTTCCTCAACTTGATAAAGAATACCTATCAAAAAACCTAAAGTAACATCATACTTAATGGCGAGAATCTTGAAGCTTTTTCATTCGGATCAAGAACAAAGCAAGGATTTTTCCTCTCACTACTGCTTTTCAACCTCATGCTGTATGTCTTAGCTAATGCAACAAGACAAGAAAACAAAAAAGAAGTATACAGATTGGGAAAGATGACATAAAATTGTCTTGGTTAGCAGATGATATGATTGTCTATGTAGAGAATCAAAAAAATTAACAAAAAAACTCCTGGAACTAGTAAGGCATTTATAGCAAGGTTGCAGGTACAAGATTAATACACAAAAGTCAGTCACTTTGGTTGGTATGGTCAGTCATACCAACCATGAATAAGTGGAATTTGAAATTTAAAACTCAGTACTATTAACATTAGCACCCACAAAAATGACATATTGAAGTATAAATATACCAAAATATGCATAAGATCTGTATGGGGGAAACTATAAAACTCTGATGAAAGAAATCAAAGAAGAACTAAGTATATGGAGAGACATTCCATGTTCATGGATAGGAAGACTCCGTACTAGGTATCTTATGTCAGTTCTTCCCATCTTCAACTACAGATTTAATGCAGTACAAGTCAGAATTGCAGCAACTTCTTTTATGGGTATCAACAAACTAAGCCTAAAGTTTATATGGAGAGGCAAAGACCCGAATAGCCAACACAACAGTGAAGGAAAAAAACATAGCTGGAATACTGACTTCAAGACTTATATAAAACTGCAACAATCAAGACAGTATGGTATTGGCAAGAGACTATACAGATAAATCATCTTTGACAAAGCAAAGACAATACAATGGAGCAAAGATGTACTTTTTAACAAATAGTGTTAGAAGAACTAGACATCAATGCAAAAAAAAAAGAAAATTGAATCTAGACACAGAACTTACACCCTTCACAAAAATTAACTCAAAATGGATCACAGACCTAGATGTAAAACACAAAACTATTAACACTCCTAGACGATAACGTAGGAGAAACCTAGATAATCTTTGGTATGGTGATGACTTTTTACTTTCAGCACCAAAGGCACAGTCCATGAAATAAAGAATTACTATGCTAGATCTCACTGAAATTGAAATTTTCTGGACTATGAAAGTCACGGCCAAGAATGAAAAGACGAGGCACAGACTGCAGGAAAATGCAGACATATCTGATACAAAACTGTTATCCAAATATTCAAAGAATTCTTAAAACTCAATAAGAAAACAAACAACCGCAGGGTTGCACGATCAACATATAGTAATTAGTTGTGTTCCTTATGTCAGCAATGAGCAATCCACAATGAAATTAAGAAAGCAATTATAGTTACAATAGCATCTAAAAGAATGCCTTGGAATAAAATTAACCAAGAATGTTGTGCACTGAAAATTATAAAACATTGCTGAAAGAAATTAAAGGTTACCTAAAATAAAGAAAAGATATCCCATGTTTATGAATAAGAAGACTTAGTATGGTTCAGATGTAGTTTTACCAAAAGTGATGTACAGGTTCAATTTGATCCCTATTATCAACAGCCCCTTTTGCAGAAATGGAAAATATGAGCCTCAAATTCATGTGGAATTGCCCCAAATAGCCAAAAAGCTTGAAAAAGAAGGCCAAAGTTAGAAGACCCACACTTCCCAATTTCAAAACTTATTACAAAATCACAGTAATAAAAAAATATGACACTGGCATAAGAATATAGACCACTGGGAGAGAATTAAGAGTCCAGAAATAAACTCATGTATCTATAGCCACAATTGATTTTTGACATAGGTACACATAAGTACTAAATCTGTTCAGTATGGAAAGAATAGTTCCTTCAACTCATGTGCCAGACAGCTGGATTTCTGCATGCAAACAAATGAATTTGGACCCCTACCTTACACCATATTAAAAAATTAACTCAAAATGGATCAACAACTTACATGTAAGAGCTACAACCATAAAACTCTTAGAAGAAAACATTGGGGTAAATCTTCATGACCTTGGGTTTGGAAGTAGATTCTTAAGTCACAGAAAGCATAAGCAACAAAACAAAAAATGGATAAATTAGACTTCATCTTAATAAAAACTTATTTGTATTGCATCAAAGGACATTTTTAAGAAAATGAAAAGATAACCTAAAGAATGGAAGAAATCATTTGTAAATCAAATATCTGATAAGGGTTTGATATCCAGAATTTATAACGAACTCCTACAACTTAACAGAAAAGATAAACTGCCCAATCAAAAAATGGGCAATCACTTGCATACACATTTCTCCAAAGAAGATATATCAGTAGCCAATAAGCACATGAAAAGATGTTCAGCATCATTAATTATTAGGGAAATGAAGTTAAAACCACAAGATACCACTTCATACCTTCTAAGATGGCTAAAATTAAAAACAAAAGCAAAATAAGTGCTCGCAGGAATATGAAAACAATTGGTGATTCCTCAATAAAAGTAAACGTAGAATTACCATATGACTGAGTAATTCAACTCCTAGTTATATACCCAAAAGAATTGTAAGCAGGGACTTCAAACAGACTCTTGTACACCAGTGTTCATTAAAACATTAGTAAAATGGCCAAAAAGGTATAAACCACCCAAGTGTTCATCAACAGATAAACAAAATGTGGCAAGTACATATCATGGAATATTATTCAACCATAAATGGGGTGAAGTTCTGATACATCCTGCAACATGGATGAATATTGAGAACATTATGCTAAGTGAAAGAAGCTAGACAAAAGGCGACAAATATTATATGATTCTACTTATATGAGATATCTAGAATAGGCAAATTCATTGAGATAGAAAGTGGAATAGAGATTACCAGGGGCAGGGTAGAGGGGGTAATGGGGTGTTTATTCCTTAATGGTTACAGAATTCTCTTTGAGAAGATGAAAAAGTTTTAGAAATTACAGTGTTGATGGTTGCACAACATTGTGAATGTAATACCACTGAATTGTACATTTAAAATGGTTAAAATGGCAATTTTTTGTTATATATGTTTTACCACTTTAAAACAATTAATGTAGTATACCAAAAACTACTGAATTGTTCACTTTAAATGGGTCAATAGTATGATATGTGAATTATATCTTGTAAAGCTGTTTTTTTGGTTAATATTTTATTTTTTAAACATTAATACAGCTATCATTTCTTGTCTGGATAAATATGTAATGTTCTGTCTGGTTTTCCTGGGCTTTTTTTCCCCCTAGTTGAAAAAAATTTGTTCTTCATATTGTAGTCAGAATAGTAGTTTTAAAGTCTTTTAGTTTTGTGCTTAAAATCCTTTCATGATACCACTTTGCTTTTCAGAAGAGGCTCAAACTTTGTAACATAGCTTTTACCTTATGAGGTCCTTGCTGTTCGAGATTTTAACTTACTATTTGGGTTTTCCTGCTCATACATCAGGTTTTCTCTAGTATCTAGACTTTTGTACATGTTGCCAGCAATATTCTACGCAGGTCTCAATTTAGATATAACTTGCTGTGGGTATCTTTCCTTCCATGGTGCTTCCTTCCACTGGGCCCTCTCCTCCCTGTTAGATATACCTCCCCTCTCCCCTATTGACTTTACTTGAGAAAGGCTGTTTTTTAAAAAAAAGTACTTTCCAATTGTTGCGATCATATACCACAGGAGTTTTTTTACCCCGTTGTATTAGTTTGCTAGGGCAGTTGTTACAAATACCCACAAACTGGGTGGCTTAAAAAACAGGAATTTATTGTCTCAATTATGGCAGTAGAAATCTGAAATCAAGGTGTTTGCAGAGTTGGCTTCTGATGGTTTGCTGGCAGTGTTTAGCGTTCCTTGGTTTGTAGATGTATCACCCTGATTTCTGCTTTAATCTTCATATGATGTTCTCAATGTGTGCGTGATTCTGTGTCTAAATTTCTTCTATTTATAAGGATACAGTCATATTGGATTAGGGCCTACACTGATGACCTCATTTTAAGTTGATTACCTCTGTGAAGACCCTATTTTTATTTTCATTTTTTTCAGGCTTTTTGAAGTACAAATGACAATTTAAAATTGTATGTATTTAAGATGTAAAACCTGATATTTGGATATATGTATACATCGTGAAATGTTTACCACAATCAAGCTAATTAACGTGTCTATCACCTCAGTTACCTCCTTCCTTCTACCTTCCCCATCTCCCTCCCTACCTCTCTCCCTTCCTTCCTTCCTTCCTTTTTTTTTTGGCTAAGAATACTTAAGATCCACTCTCTTAGCAAATTTCCAGTATGCAGTACAGTATTGTTAACTGCAGTTATCCTGCTTCACATTAGATCTCTAGAATTTATTTATCCTACATATCTGAAATTTGTGCCTTTTGACCAACATTTCCCCATTTCCCCTACCCCCTCAGCCCTTCGCAACCACTGTTCTACTCTCTGCTTCTAAGAGTTTGACTTTTTTAGATTCCACACATAAGTCAGATCATGCAGTATTTAAAGCCCTAGTTCTAAGTATGGTCACATTCTGAGGTACTGGTGTTTAGTACTTCAACGTATGAATTTTGGAGGGACACAAGTCAACCCTTAACCCTTATGTTTCACTTGAGAGTGTGATATAAGCTTTTTCTCTGTTTCATTATTATGTGATTGTCACAAACATAATTTTAATGATTATAGAAGAATATCCACTTAGCCAGTTTCCTACTGTTAAATACACTTGGCCCTTCATAGCCGCAGTTTCCATGTCTGTAGATACAGAGAGCCCATTGTTTGGGGTGGTGTGGGGGAGAAAATTCCAGAAGGCAAAATGCGAACTTGCCATGCCCTGGCAACTTATACATAGCATTTGTAGGTGATTTAAAGTATTTGAGAGTACGTTATATGCAAATACTACTCCATTTTATATATGGGACTTGAGCGACTGTAGATTTTGGTAATGGAGGGTGGACAGACCTGGAACCAATCCCCCCAAGCTGACTGTATTTATTTTTCACTTTTGCAGTATAATAATTACCATGGACCCTTTTATGCACTTCTTTTAGAACAGATACCTGGAAATGAAGTGGTCAGATCATTTTTAAGGCACTTGATACATGCCACAAATTTTTGCAAGTATGAGAGGCATTTCTTGCTTTCTTAGTAGATCATTTATTAATCATATTTTCTCTTTGTGAATTATCTCTTTAAGTCATTTGCCCATTTAATTTTGTAGTCTTAATGTTTTTCTTATCAATTCTTATAAAGTCTTTGCATAGTAAAATTTGTACTGTTTATCTTCTCTGCAACTGTTTTACCAATTTATCATTTGCCCTTTAATTTTGGTCTTGTTTCTTTTTCAAATTATAGATGATTTGTTTTTATTTTCCTCAATAGTTCTTCTATTGCTTCGAAGCTTGGCTTGTCCTTCTTTTTTCAGAGTTTGCTAAATATGTAATTCTGCTTTTTCCTGGATGTTTCTATTGGGTTTAAAGATATTTAGTTCTAATCCATCTGGAGTTTGTTTTGCTAAATGGTATGATGTGAGAATCATTCTTTTCTTTAATTGCTAGCTTGTGGTTTCAATTCCATTAATTAATCACTGCTTTCCTCAGTGATTGACAGTATCTCACATATCGAATTAAATTATTTTGGGGTGGAGATCTATTACACTGATACTTTATTAAAGATTTATCGTAGGGACTTCCCTGGTGGCGCAGTGGTTAAGAATCCACCTGCCAGCGCAGGGAACACGGGTTTGATCCCTGGTCCGGGAAGATCCCACATGCCGTGGAGCAACTAAGCCTGTGCACCACAACTACTGAGCCTGCGCTCTAGAGCTCGTGAGCCATAACTACCGAGCTCACGTGCCACAACTAGTGAAGCCCGTGTGCCTAGAGCCTGTGCTCCACAACAAGAGAAGCCACTGCAATGAGAAGCATGTGCACCACAACAAAGAGTAACCCCTGCTCGCTGCAACTAGAGAAAGCCCGCATGCAGCAACGAAGACCCAAGGCAGCCAAAATTAAATAAATAAAAATAAATAAATTTATAAAAGAAAAAAAGTCCACCTGCCACTGCAGGGGACACGGGTTTGATCCTTGGTCTGGGAAGATCACACATGCCACGGAGCAACTAAGCCCGTGTGCCACGACTACTGAGCCCACGCACCACAACTACTGAAGCCCACGTGCTGCAACTGCTGAGGCTGTGTGCTGCAACTGCTGAAGCCCACGCGCCTAGAGCCTGTGCTCTGCAACAAGAGAAGCCACCACAATGAGAAGCCTGAGCACCGCAATGAAGAGTAGACCCCACTCCCTGCAACTAGAGAAAGCCCGCGTGCAGCAACAAAGACCCGATGCAGACAAAAAATTTTTTTAAAAAATTGATAGTACATGTTAACATCTGAAAAGAACATTACCCTCTCTCCTTCTTTACTCTTTGTGCTTTTTCAGGATTTTCTTTGGTATTTTTACCAGTTTATTTTTGCGTGTGTGCTAGAACATTTGTCTCCATCTCTCACCCAGTATTACCTCCCACATTTA
This sequence comes from Balaenoptera ricei, assembly GCF_028023285.1. NCBI lineage: Eukaryota > Metazoa > Chordata > Mammalia > Artiodactyla > Balaenopteridae > Balaenoptera > Balaenoptera ricei. The sequence goes on from NC_082639.1 coordinate 168,520,101, forward strand.
AAATTTTTAAATTAAATTTACAGGGAAGATAATTTAAGAAACATTGAATATATGTACATTCAATCTTCCCTTTCAAGTACTTGGTATTTTTCTATATTGTCTTCTTTAAATCTTTTATAGAGACTTGTAGTTTTTTCATATAATTCAAACAAATTATTCACTGTTGTTATTACTTGTGTGTGTATTAGTTGCTGGTGATTTTTGTTGGATCTATTAAAAACAAATGAAAATTTTTTATTATTAACAATGAAAATTTTTACTATGATTGCTTATTCTACTGTCTAGAAGTACTGTTTGATTTATATTTATCTAATATGCAGTTGTTTTACTCAGCTTTATCAATTCCAACACTTTTCAGTGGATTTATTTGCATTTTCTGAGTGAACAGTTTATTAAGTGGAAATGATCATGATTTTCACCTATTCATGTTTTGTAACTATGTCACATGTTACTTAGAATATCTAAAATCTAATATTAAATAAGAGAGATAATGGAAGACATCCTTTTTGTTGTTATTATTCCTGGATGTATCTGGTGTTTCACTAGAAAGTATTATTTTGTCTGATAGCTTGAAAGAGGTTATTTCTTAAGAGAATTACTGAACTCTTTTTTTTTTTTTGTGGGACTTGGGGTAGTATTTTGGAATTGGTATTAGATTTTATCAAATACTTTTGGGCAGGGGTACTTACAGAGATTATCACATGGAGTTAATTTAATTTTTGCACAGTTATTAATGTTTGCTAATATTAAATTACCTTCAATACCTGTAATAAAACTTATTGTTTTGCAGTAGATTGTTCTTTTTTACCTATGGTTTAATTTTGTTTCTCAGCGTTTTATTTGGCTTTTTTACGTTCTTCTCAATTAGTGACATGAGTCTATAACTTTTTTTGGTGGTATCTTTGTGAGGTTTTGATTTCAAGGTAATTTTTGCTTGAAACTTCTAGTACATCTACTGCTATCCCAACAGACAAACTATACTAAAGTGAATAGCAAACTAAAAGTGTGCTTTAGGTGATTAGAAAAATGAAGAGTAGTATGGTAAGTGGTTAGTGCTGCAGATGTTGATTTAGGCACCATTTTCATGGAGTTGCATAAGAGCAACAACATGACTTGACATGGCTCTTCCCAGTTTCCGCCGAGCTCTGCATGTCAGGCTGACTCAGAAACCACTGGAAAATCTGGGTCCTGCTTATGGTAGGCACTTCATAAGCAGTTTTGAGTAAATGGTTAACATTACAGTGACTATCCCAGAAACATTTCTCAGGCCCACGTTGATGCCTATTTTTTATTTTTTTTTAAATTATAGACCTCAACTGTGAAAAGCTAGCATAGTTTTCTTTGGACTTTAAATCAAGGACTGTTACCAGTTTTCCTGCCCTTAATACTGACTTCAAAAAAGGATACAGTGTCCTCCAGATCTTGATTCCTTGTTGTCACTAAACATAAGCTTATAGGTTCTTTGAGTTTTAAAAGTTTTATTGTGGATCACCTGGGAAAATAGCATGTAACAAAGTAATAGAAAAGTTACTCAGGAAATCTTATAGTCATAACCTCTGTATGCTTCTGTTTACCTGAGCTGCTACCTGGAAGAACCTTTGGACATTACATTTTCCTTTCTCACTGATACCAAGAGTATATTTCAACCTCATTTCTAAAAAGATGTCTTTCAACCAAATTTCCCCTCTTAAAGCCCTACCTAAATGTGAAGAGATGTATCATTTTTTTCTAGAATAGATACAAAGATGTTAGATTAGACCTTTGTCATTTCTCCCCGGACCACTGCAGAAGCCTTCTTTCTCCCTTTTCTTTTTGTGCATTCTAGCTCTAGCACTCCTCCCCCAAGTTAATCTTTTAAAGATACAAATGTATTTATAACCTTTTATTAGTTCCACATCAGAAATAGGATGCAGTTAGATTTTTCCTTCACTCCATACACCAACAATATTATATATAAATTAGATATTTAAATGTAAAACAAATAATTATATAAGTACCAGCAGAAAATACAGATAAATATTTAATCTTGGTGTGAAGAAGACTGTAAAATACAGCAATAAAGGAATACACACATAGAAAAATATTGGCAAAAAAAAAAAAAAAGAAAAATATTGGCAACATATGGCAGGCAAAAGGTTAATAGCCTGAATAAAGAAAGTATTATTTTTATGTAATAATATACAAAAATAATATTCAGTTATATGAACAGTTCTTTATATTGTAGAAAGAGTTATTAGTTAATATTTTATTATTCTTACAGATTAACTAATCTTTTATTATTACTTCTATAGCAAAAACAAATTAGTTACTCACCAGGAGTATGCAGCATAGAACATCAGCAAGAAATAACCAAACTAAAGACTGATTTGGAAAAGAAAAGTATCTTTTATGAAGAAGAATTGTCCAAGAGAGAAGGAATACATGCAAATGAAATTAAAAATCTGAAGAAAGAACTACATGATTCAGAAGGCCAGCAACTTGCTCTCAACAAAGAAATTATGATTTTGAAAGACAAATTGGAAAAAAACAGGAGAGAGAGGTAAGAATCAAGTTATTTACTCCTCTAATAATTATTTATTGAATACCTGTTCGGTGTCCAGGACTGGAGATATATGGCAGTAAACATATTCCAGTTCTCAAGAAGACCAAAGTCAAGATTGGTAAACAGAAAATTATATTACAGCATCATAGGAAAGCAAATGGGATAAGTATAGGAACACCCGTAGAAGAGGCACAAAAGATAACTTTAGTGTGTCTAGGTTTTTTGGACAAAATTATTTCTGAGTTAAGACCAAAGATATACGAAATATATAGCTGTGGAAGAGTGTCCAGGCAAAGGTTAGCAGAATTTGCCAAGATCTAGAGGAAAAGGGTAGCATGGCACATTCAGAAAATGAAAGCTGTTCATTATGGTGGAAGCATAAAAAGAAAGATGAGTGGTGAGAAATGAGACTAGAAAGGAAAACAGTTGTAAGACCACTGAAGGAAAATTACATGATTATATCAATATTTACATTTTTGAAAGACCACTTTTGCTACTGTTTAGAGAATGGATTGGAAGGAGCAGACTGCAGATAGTAATCTAGCCATGAGAGATGAGGTGGCTGGACCTTAGATACGATAGTGAAGATGGAGAGAAGTTTATGGATTCAGAAGGTCTACCGAGAAGACAGAACCTGGATGACATGATAACCAGATATGAGAAAGTAGAAGCAGGAGAAATTATCAGTGATACTCAAGTTTCTAGGCTTTAGGTAACTGAATGTATGTTATTGTCATTCTCAACTTATATTGGAAGGCTAAGTTTAATTCAGTTTGGTCTGTTCGTTCAGCAAAAATTTTTAGAACCTGCTATGTGAAAGCACTGCTGTAGGCCCTGGAGGCATAACAGTGAACAGATAAAAATTCTCTCTCCTTATGGAGCTTTCCTTTAATTATGGTGAAAGACTATAAGCAAAATGTAAATGAAAGAAGTAAAATACAGAATATATAGGTAATGATATAGGATAGGTAATATATAGGTAATGATAAATTCTAAGAACAAAAAATAAGGCAGTGGATGGGGGCTATGAAGCATTAAGGGGGAAAATTAAATTTTAAATATACATATATATATGAATGAAATAACCAGGGAAAATTATACTGAGAAGGTGATTTCTCAGTAAGGACTGAAGAAAGTGGGGGAGATATCTATACAGATGTATGAGAAGAACATTTTACATGAGGAACAAGAAGTCTGTTAAAAAAAATAATGGGGGCTTCCCTGGTGGTGCAGTGGTTGAGAATCTGCCTGCCAATGCAGGGGACATGGGTTCGGGCCCTGGTCTGGGAAGATCCCACATGCCGCTGAGCAGCTGGGCCCGTGAGCCACAATTACTGAGCCTGCGCGTCTGGAGCCTGTGCTCCGCAACAAGAGAGACCGCGATAGTGAGAGGCCCACGCATCGCGATGAAGAGTGGCCCCCGCTTGCCACAACTAGAGAAAGCCCTCGCACAGAAACAAAGACCCAACACAGCCATAAATAAATAAATAAATAAAATTAAAAAAAAAAACAAAAACACATCCTCCATAGACCAGAATGTTTTAAAAAATAAATAAATAAATAATGGGAAGACAAAACTATGGAGATAGTAAAACGATCAGTGGTTGCAAGGATTGGGAGGAGGATGGGATGAATAGGCAGGGTACAGAGGATTTCTAGGGCTTTGAAACTACTCTGTATGAAACTGTGATAGGGGATATATGTCATTATACAACCTAATGTAAATTGTGACGTTTTAGTGATAATGATGTGTCAAATGTAGGTTCATCAATAGTAACCAATGCACCACTCTGAGTATATGGGCAATCTCTGTATTTTCCTCTCAGTATTGCTATGAACCTAAAACCTTTCTAAAAAATAAAGTCTATTAAAATAATAATACTAAAAAAGAGGCCAATGTGGATGAAGCAGATTTAAGGGGAGAGAATAGTGAGAGGTACATATGAGAGGTAATGGGGGCCAGATCGTGTAAGGCTTTGTAAGTCATGTTCAGTGACTTACAATTTTTTACTCTCAGTAAAACCACGGCAGGGCAGCATTGCAGGATTTTGAGTGGAAAACGGACAAATACTGACTTGTGTTTTAACAGGATTATTCTGACTACTAGATTAAGAAAAGTCTGAACTAGATAAGAGAAAAAGCAGCGAAACCATTTAGAAGGCTGTTGCAATCATCCAGGCAAAAGATAATGGTGGATTGGGCCTAGGGTGGTGGCAGAATTGGCTGTGAAAAATGTTCGAATTCCAGTTTCTTTAAAAGGTAAAAATAATGATATTTGCTGATAGACTAGATATGGGGTAAGAAAGAAAGAGGAAAAATCAAGGATGATGCTACAGTTTTTGGCCTTAGCAATTATGAGAATATAGTTACCATTTAGAGAGGAAAACTACAGAAGTAGCATTTTGGGGATGGGAATATCAGGAGCTCATTTTAAACAAATTATGTTTGAGGTGCTTTTTAGGCATCCAGGTAGAAATGTCAAGTAGGTCATCATACAGACTAGTCTGGATTTCAGGGCTAGAGATAAAATCCTGGGAGTATTTATCATTCACATGATATTTAAAGGGGTGAGACTATATGAGATCACTTAGTGAATGAATACAGATGGAAAAGAAGTCCTAGGACTGCAACCTGGAGCACTCCAATCTTTAGAAGTTTGGAAATGAGGAAGGAACAGCAAAGTGGAGAGAGAAAGAGTGGTAAGAATGATAGGAAGATGACCAGGCAAATTTGGTGTGCAAATTTGGTGTCCAAATTTGGTGTTATGATGAATGCATATCAAATCTGTCTACATGTTAAATTAGATGAGGTCTAAATCAAATAAGATGAGGACCATGTAATTGATAGTTGAGTTTAACAATATGAATGTCATTGGTGACTTTGATGAGAACAATTTCAGTGGAACAGTAGTGGGCAGAAACCCCATAATGGATCCAAAGACTTGAAGGAGAGCAATTGTAAGAGCAAGCATATAATAAAAGCAACGAGATAATAACTGGAGGAGAAATTTATCTCAAAAATAACACCATGCTTGTAATCTGATAGAAAGTACCAGTAGATGATTCAGGACAGAGAGGAGAAAAGTGTACTTGAGCAGGCGCATAAGCAAAGAGCAACCTTAGCTACATTTTTCTCCTGTAGTAAGAGAAGAATAAGTAGAGTGTATGATCGCAGGGGAAGGTACGTGGGGTGTTGGGAACTTGTTTTTCTGTTGTTAGGGTCGGGCATGTTGAATTTGAGGTGCTTGGGAGACGACTTTGGGGAGATATCAAGTCAGCAATTTGAAGCCCAGAAAAGCTTCAGATGTAGATTCAGAGTTTGTCAGCATAATGGATGATAATTGAAATAGGTGGTATAATGGATGAGAGAGCTCAGGGAAAATGTGTAAAAAAAAAAAAAAGTTGAGCACCTGTGACAGAATACCTGGGAGCATTGGCATTTACGCAGAGGAAAGAGGGGGTGGGGGGCTCACAAAGACAGCTGAACAGTCTAAATGTAGGCTGAAAATCAAGAAAGTGGGTATCACTGAAGCCAAGGGAGGACAACATTTCAAGAGGGAGGGAATGGACAACACTGTCAAAGGTAGCCAGTAGATTGGATAAAATAACAGTTGGGACAATAATGAGTTTTGGGACAACAGTTTTTTTGAGGTGGTGGCAGCAGAAGTCAGATTTTGGCACAGGGAGGAAAATTTAGGCAGTGAGGAAGTGGATACGGCAAACTCTCAAGATTTCAGGGTGGTTGCCAGTGAACGGGAAGACAAGGAAAGTGGAGAATGAAGTGTGACGTAGAGTTTAGGGAAGAGTTTGTTTATTTTGTTTCAGTATGAGAGAGACTTAAGTTTTGTTTAATGCTAATAGGAAAAAACAAAAATGGTTGTATATAGAAATTTTACTCAATTTATTCATATACTTATTTTTCTGAAAGGATGCTTCTTTGTAATTTTTTGTATTTTTTTCATTGTTGTTTGGAGTTGCTTCTGAATCAAGAAAGATTCCTAAACATAACTAAATTTCACATTTTGATTATAGATAAGAAGGAAAGGGACACATTTGTTTGGACACAGGATGGTTATTTTCCTAGAAGTTATCATTTAAATTATAATTTAATTTATATTCAATAATTTAGTGAGAAAGGGATTTTTAAGATTATATTTTTAAAATCAGCCATTACTTATGTCGTTTATTGACTTGGAAGCAATCATAAAATTACCCAGAACTGCTTCACATTGAAATTCATTTGCTGCTAACTAACATCCTCCATCATACTGCTGTAGAGATAAGCCTCTTTATTTGCACTTCAACTCAGTATTCAAAAACTGATTCCCCTTTCTCCCTTAGGAGATTTTTGTTGTTGTTTCTTTTTTTTTTTTTTTTTGTCTTTTTGTCTTTTAAGGCACTGTTTTTTATTTTCTCAATGATATAAGGTGCTTTACAAGTATGAACAATAACCTGCTACACTTTAATGTTTTGTATCCTTTCCATTGATTTCTTTAAATCTGGAATGTTATTCCCTGTGTGGCATCTGTTTTCTAATGTAGAAAAAATAACTTATCAAGCACTAAATTCTACTCTAAGGATACTAAATTTATCAATTTATTCCACTTTTGAAATGATAGCCCAAAATCCACCTGATAGATGCTCATTTGGCACGTTCTTCTCAATTCTGGTCGCTAAACTACATCCTGAGTTAGGATGAAAATAATGCAGCTTTCAGGCTTTGAAATGACTACATTGATATTGCCAAAAGGGTCATGAGGTTGTCTGCGCAGGACAATGTTTTCCATCACTTACAGAGTTACATTTGGCATGTCAAGAAGAGAGGACATAATCCCACAGCTGCAGACATTTAAAATAAAAGAAGACAGCCACCAGGATTCGTGCAGAATATTTTAAATATTCCCGTTGAGCAAAATGATTTAACTGATTTTTCTTCAAGGCCAATGCTCCTATATGCATCCTCTGAAAAATTAAAGATCCTAGAACAGCGTCTTCCATGTGGGACATCTTGAAAGATAATATTTTGGTTTCAGTGAGTTACACAGCAGGTCTTGTTAATTTAGCGAGTCTGTTCACAGTGTGGTGGTTTCATTCTTTAGATTTGCAGAGTTTATAGAGAAAGAAAATTACAGCCTGCACACCCAAGACAAGGACAATTCCTCCAATGAAACCGGCTGCATCAAAGGTAGACTTCCGCGCAGGTAGTGAAGTCGGAGTTAAAGTGGTATCAGTTGTACCTGATGTAGTAGCTGTGGTGGAAGCTGTAGAAGAGGAAGGCAGAGTTGTGGTTTTAGCTGTAGAATTGGTTGGCAATGGTGTGGCAGTGGACGCAGGACAGAATTCTGTGCTGTTCACCACCTTGCAATCACGAACTGTTGAATTATCTGAACAGTAGCCTTTACCTTTGCATTTTATCCAAAAGCAGGTAGTGTTAGCAGCATTAGCATCAAAACAGGAAACCCCGTTGTTGCAGCTTTCACAGATTTCTGGTGCTGGAGTGGTGCCCGGCGGAGCGGCGGCGGCACCGGGGTTTGTCCTGGTGGTAGCCGGTAAAGCCGAGGGTGGAGTCACGTTCGGGGGCCAGCGTAGTGTTCTGAGCCGCGCCCGTCACAAAGAGCTCGGCCAGGCAGCCGGCGGCCAAAAGCAGCGGGCGGGGCAGCGCCAGTATCGCGGCCTCCGCGCTGGCCTTTTGAGCCCGTCCGTCCCTCTGTCCCCTGCGGCGCCGCCTCCCAGACTCCTCCCTTTGGAGGTTTTTGAAAAGTTCGTTAGAACTGTGTTTACCCCTAAGGGTGAATCAGTTCTGTCCGTTAGAACTATAGTTTTAAATAAGTTTTATAATATTGTATGTATGTTTGTATGTGTAGATAGGTAGGTACGTAGGGAAGAAGGGAAGAAGGAAGGCAGGAGTAACGGAAGGATGGACTGAGTGTGTTGAGAGAACTGTTGGAAACGTAAGTTGAATTTTCTATGCAATCTAGAGCTGAGTGTAAGCAATTGTATTGCGGTCCCTATACCCTCCTTTTTCCCTAGCTTCCTCATTTTCCCATGCTTTCTACCATATATACAACTGAATAAGGTGAGCATAATCAGGATGTCTTCCTCAGATTTTCAAATGAAGAACAAAATAGATATTATTAAGCAGACAGATCTATCTATTAATTAAAAGGAAATGATTGTGACTTCCTAATTTTAAGGGAAATGTTTGGGATTTGGAGCAATTGAGATATAAGTGGCTTTTCAGAATAAGGCATATGATACAATAGCCAATCTGGGATACCATTATTTTACCTTTAATTCAATTCCTTTCTTTCCTTTTATATTTTGCATTGTATTAGTCAAAGTGAAAGGGAAGAATTTGAAAATGAGTTCACACAACAGTATGAACGAGAAAAAGTGTTATTAATGGAAGAAAATAAAAAACTGACAAGTGAGCTTGATAAGGTGAGTGATTTAATCTCATTGATATTCATTGATACGTGCTAGATGTTCAGCACTATCATAGAAATTATAGATATAATTTTATATTTGGTGTACATTTTTAAATTTAATATTCCTCCTAAACACAAGGATTGCTTCTGTGTACAGGCAATTTTTCATTTTACCAATCTGTACAGGAGTCTTCTTGGAGAGAGGACTTGGCTTACCTCGTCTTATTCTTTGTCCCATTTATTTTTTGAGCCCCTGTTCTTTATTTCACTTTCCATCTCTCTTTTACTATTAATCACTTACTTTGTCATGGCTAAGTTAAGGCCCGTCTTTGGCAAGAACAGGAACAATTAAGCCAAACTAGAGAAATTTTGACAGTTCTGATGTCATATTCATGATAGAGAACTGATAATAGCTAGAAGTAATACCATTGGTAGTTAAGAAGCCAAAGAAACCAACTCTGCCTATAAACTCTACAGCTTGAATAAAGAGCTGAACCATAGGTTAAACCTAGATTAAAACAGCTAGATTTATGAACAAAATTGTAAATACTTAAAGGAATCTTTTTCCATTTAGTATCTCAGATTTCTTGAACTGACATCATTCTGCATTTCTTGTCCCAGTTGTTAACAGCTGTAAAAATCCTAATATTAATCAGCAGTTTTAATAGTTTTACTTACTTTTAAGTAATAAGGTTTGGATAATTGTGCTTTGTAATGAGTTCAAGGATTTTCCTGCAGTAAAAGTATTATGTTCAATTAATAGTCATTTCAGTAACACATTGAAAGACAATGGCTAAATAGTCATAAAAGAGAGACTTTTCATTCATTCTATCTCAATTTTCCATTGTGTTCTATATTTCTTTTTATTTCTGTCACTATTTTCCCAATGATTATTCAGTTTTCTAAGCATTTAAAAATGATTTTGCTTGTTTGGTTGCAAACTACTTGAGAAAGAACTCTGTTAGTTTATTTTGTAATTACAAAGCGGATGCACACAAACACTGTGGAAAGTGGCCAAATAGTAAGTAGTATAAATTAGTTTTTAAACTATGAATACTGTATGAACATTATTGTATAACTCTTAGTTATTTCCACTAAAATAAAACTAACAGTATTTAAACTTTATCCAAATAGGTCACATAATTGTTATTTAATGGGCTTAAACAATATGACTATGAAATTAAACATCATTTCTGTCTACCAGACAGAATTTTAAGATTCTGTTAAGAGTTACCTTGAGGTAAGAAATATAATTAAACTCTAGAAGGCCACTTCAGGTAGAGTTTATAAGCAAATTACCTAGTAAAAGATGGTATTATAGTTTAAGAAAAATTGAATTGTGATATAATCAAATCGAATGTAGATCAAATCTTGTATTCACACCTTGGTTTCATTTCTTTATTAACCATAAAGTTCTGGCAAGTTTACCAGAAATACATCTTTAGAAATAATTTTTAAATAATACTCTTTTGATTTTGATGAGATCTGAAGGATAAAAATAAAAGCCTATCTCCTAATTTTATAAAAAATAGAATATTACCTTGTCTTGCTAAATTGAAGATGTGGTAAAGGATGTGAACAGAACTTTGAGAGCAAATCATATGGTTGGCAAGTATTCAGTGAGAAATGATAACAAGGAAATGTTTATTTCTGGAGAAATAGGGGAGGGTCTGGGTCTTCTTCCGTTTGAACCTCTTCTCTATTTTTGCTCCTTGTATTCAGCTTTACTTCTCTGTCAGTCCACCTAACTGCACATCTTCACTGTTTCTTTCCATTTACTCATTTTTTGGTTTGGTTGAATTGGGTATTTTCCCCAAGAGGGATAACCAAAGAATACCTTTGCCATTGCTACAACAACTGTTCCATTGGGAACCTGCTTGAAGAGAACCGAATTCCTTCTCAACAGAACTTCAGATATAGAAACCAAAAAGCAATTAGTATGTTAATTTTGAAACTTATATAACTAATAGATTCTCATAGTCAGATTTTTTAACTTCAAAAATAAAAATTAAAAAGGAAGTAGAAAAAAGTTTGTTGATATTTTCAGAAGTCTGTATTCAAAGTTTCTATTAAAGGTAACTTATTGCAAGTAAAATTAGCCATATATGCCAAGGAGTAGAAGTAAATGGTTTCCAGTAAGAAAATATTATCATTTGTGTCTTGTTTTTAAATAATTATTTTACATAAAAGCAAAATGACACAAAATATGGAAAATATTCAACATAAAAGTTACCTATGATTTCATCAACACGAAACAACTATCTTACTTTTATATGTTCCTTTTCAGGTTTGGTTGTATATGTATTATTACATAATTTCAGTCATATATACATTTTATTTTCTAATCTGCTGTTTCATTTAAAACATGAGCATTTTTCCATATTCCTATGTAGTCTTATAATTATCATAAGCCAGATATGTCAATTTACAAATAGTAAAACCTTCTCATTCCCAAACATGCAAAATGAAGTAATACTTAGGTAGAATTTACTTTGTGCAGGCCCTCTCCTGAGTTACTTTATATAAACCATATAATTCTCACAATAACTCTGTGAGGTATACCCTATTGTTCCTACCATTTTACAGATGAGGAAATTGAGGCAAAGGGAGATTAAGCTACTCTCGTAATCTCAAAACTAGGGAGTGGCAGGATGGGATTGGAACACAGGTAGTCTGGCTCCAGAGCCCGGTGCTTTTATTCAGTAAGAATGAAAAGATTAACTTTTCCTGACAAATACTAAACACATCTATTTAAGACTCCTTTTAACCACTGTAACATGACAGTGCAAAAATCTGTATTTCCTCCCCTTCTTGCAAATCTCCAGCTGAAACCCCAATCACAGATTAATTGGAAGTCAAAAGCAGTGGTGATCAGAAAAGGATGTGTTGTAGGAATTAGTGAAGACACTGCATCTGCAAAAAACATTCTCCAAAATAGCTTGTAGACTTCTGGCTATGCTAACATGAAGAGATTGATGAATCCGCTCAAGAAAAAAAAAGTTTCAAAGTGGACACAGTTTTTGAAAACAGTCATTTCAGAGCTCCCAGAGTTAACCAAAGGAAGACAACTACAAAACATTACTGAGATAAATTAAGGAATATCTAAACAAATGGAGAGATATACTGCATATTGTTAGGACTGCAGTTCTCTCCTAATAGATCTATCTATGGATTTGGGGAAATCACTATCAAAATTTTGGTAGGCTTTTTTGTTAGAATTGGCAAGCCTATCCTTAAATTTATATGGGAATACAGACGATCTACAGTAGCAAAAATATTTGGCGGGGGTGGGGAGGCAAGGTGTACAAAAGTTGGAGGATTTACACTACAGAATTTTGAAACTTACTGTAAATCTTTAGTAATCAAAAGATGGTAACATTGGCATAATGGAAAAGAGTAGAGAGTCCAAAAATAAGACATCATATTTATGGTTGATTGATTTTCAGCAAAAGTGCCAAGGCAATTCAGTGGGAAAAAGACAATCTTTTCAACAAATGGTGCTGGAATCATTGGATATCTATGTGTAAAAAATTAACTTAGATCCTTACCTCATAGCATATACAATTAATTCAAAGTGGATCATAAACTGAAATATAAGAGGTAAGCATAGGAGAAAATCTTTGTGATTTGGGGTTAGTCAAAGATTTTGTAGATATGACACAGAGCACAACCCTTGATAGAAAAATAATTATAAATTGGACCTCGTCAAAATTTAAAGACAACATTAAGAAAATGAAAAGACATATATAGATGAAAAGATTTTCAAGTAATTTATCTGATAAAAGACTTACATTTGCAATGTCTAAAGAACTCTTAAAGCTCAGTAATAAGAAATAATACAAACAACCCAATGGAAAAAAACGGGGGAAAAATTGAAAAGACATTTCATGAAAGAAGATATATGAATAACAAATAAGCACGTGAAAAGATGTTCACTATCATTAGTCATTAGGAACAATGCAAGTTAAACCATGGTAACATACTGTTGTACAGGCTCAAGAGTTAATTAATCAATCAGTAACCATACCAGCTGTTGGCAAGGATATGGAGGAACTGAAACTCCTACACTGCTTGTAGAAGTGGAAGATGGTATAACTACTTCAGAAAACAGTTTTGAAATTTCTCATAAAGTTAAGCATACACTTACCCTATAACTTGGGAATTCAGAAGAATTAAAAACATAGTCCCTTTAGAAACTTGTATATGAATGTTCATAGCATCATTATTCATAATAGCAAATAACTGGAAATAATACAAATGTTCATCAAGTAGTGAACAGATAAATAAAGTGTACTAATATCCATGTAATAGAATACTACCCTGCTATAAAAAGGAGTTAGTTCCTGATATGTGCAACACTGTGGTTGAACCTCAATAATACGATAAGTGAAAAAAGCCTGATACAAAAAACTATATATTGTATGATTTCACTGATATTACGTTTCTAGAAAAGGCAAAACTATAGACACAGAAAATAGATCAGTGATGCCTAGAACTCATGGTGGAAGCCAGGATTGACTGCAAACCAGCTTGAGGGAAATTTCTCAGGTATTGGAAGTATTCCCAAACCAGATAGTGGTGATTATTGCACAAATGTTTAAATTTACTAAAAATCATCAAACCATAAGTGTTATAATGAGTGAATTTTATAGTATGTAAATTATACCTTAATAAACCTATAAAAAGAAAATAGCTGGTAAAATACATTTTTAGAGGTAAATAGCACACCCTGGAGTACAAAATGTAAATTCCTTGTTCTCAATAGGCAGATAGCGATGTGCATTGGTAGTGACAGGTTCTCTGACCCTTTTTCTTTCTCAGAAGACCATGAGGTTGAGGATAGGATTAAATGGGGAATGCATAAAGTCATTTGTCTTTCGGCAGAGGGGAAGAAATGAAACTTTGCATTGTGACTTTTGCAAAAACTGCCTATCTCCCATGGAAGTACAGGTTAAAAACACACACCAGAAAAACCCTGGGTCATTAGGAGAATTCCAGATGAACTTAGATTAGGGAGTTGGCAAAACTTGTACATTTCTTCTAGTTTGTCCAATTTATTGGCAGAGAAAATTACAGGCCAATATCTTTGATAAATATAGATGCAAAAATCCTCAACAAAATATTAGGAAACCGAATCCAACAACCATAAAAAGGATCATACACCATGAGCAAGCTGGATTCATCCCAGGGTTACATGGATGGTTCAACATATGCAAATCAGTCTGTGTGATAAACCACATCAACATAAGAAAAGACAAAAACTACATGATCATCTCAATAGATGCAGAAAAAGCATTTGATAAAACTCAACATCCATTCATGATAAAAACTCTTTCCAAAGTGGGTATAGCGGGAACATATCTCAGCATATAAAAGCTATTTATGGCAAACCCATAGCCAACATAATACTCAAAGGTGAAAAGCTGAAAGCCTTTCTGCTAAAATCTGGAACAAGACAAGGATGCCCACTCTTACCACTTCTGTTCAACATAGTATTAGAAATCCTAGCCACAGCAGTCAGACAAGAAAAAGAAAGAAAAGGTATCCAAATTGGAAGGGAAGAGGTAAAGTTGTCATTGTATGCAGATGACATGATACCATATATAAGAAACCCTAAAGACTCCACACAGAAACTACTAGAACTGGTAAACGAATTCAGCAAGGTAGCAGGATACAAGATTAACATACAGAAATCAGTTACATTTCTTTACACTAACAATGAAATCTCAGAAAGGGAAAGCGAAAAGACAATCCCTTTTAAAATCGCATCAATAAAAAATCAAACAAACACACTTAGGAATAAACCTGACCAAGGAGGTGAGAGACTTATATGCCAAGAACTATAAAACATTGATAAAGGAAATTGAAAATGATTCAAAGAAATGGAAAGATATCCCATGCTCTTAGATTGGAAGAATTAATATTGTTAAAATGGCCATACTACCCAAAATAGTCTACAGATTTAATGTGATCTCTGTCAAATTACCCATGTCATTTTTTACAGAACTAGAACAAATATTCCTAAAATTTATATGGAACCACAACAAAAAAACAAAAAACAGAATTGCCAAAGCAATCCTGAGGAAAAAGAACAAAGCTGGAGACATAATCCTCTCAGACTTCAGACAATACTACAAAGTACAGTAATCAAAACAGCTTGGTATTGGCTGACAAAAACAGACCTATGGATCAGTGGAACAGAATAGAGAGCCCAGAGATAAACCGACACACACCTATGGTCAATTAATCTTCGACAAGGGAGGCAAGAATATACAATGGAGAAAAGACAGTCTCTTCAGCAAGTAGTGTTGGGAGAGCTGGACAGCTGCATATCAAACAATGAAGTTAAAACACTCCCTCACACCATACACAAAAATAAACTCAGAATGGCTTGAAGACTTAAATATTAAGACATGATACCATAAATCTCCTAGAAGAGAACATAGGCAAAACATTCTCTGATGTAAATCATAGCTCTAGTTTCTTATGTCAGACCCAGGAAGAGCCACAGTTTCAGTAAGAGACCAAGGACAGAATCCAATGTCCCAGCTTGAAAGCAAGTCAGGCAGGAGGCGTTCCCTCTTACTAAGGTCAGCCTTTTTTTCTATTCAGGCGTTCAACTGATTGAATGGGAACCATCCACATTAGGAAGGTAATCTGCTTTATTTAGTCAATCAATTCAAATGTTAATCTCACCCAGAGACACCTTCAAAGACACAACCAGAATGTTTGACCAAATGTCTAGGCACCCTGTGACCCCATCAAGTTGACTCATAAATTTAACCATCACATGGCCCCTCATCTTCACAAACCTATAAATAATTCTTGTAGGAAAAATTCATCTCCTTCAAGCTGAGTAATCAAAAAGAAAACTAACACAATATCTCTACAAATATATCAGAAAGGAAGAAAGGAATAGTAATAACTAATAGCAGATTGAGACCATTTATCAGAAAAATGTAGCCATGAAATAAAAATTATATGCAAATATTTTATCATGAACTTTTAAAAACTAAATAAACAAGAATTTTTGCTTCTGTGACAGATTAGGTTACATCATACCTACCACCTCACCAAGAGGAGCTATAAAGCTGGACTTAAAAAAAATGTTTTTAATACTGTAGCAATACTGCCTGGAAGTATTCATCTGCAGGAAGGCACTGGAGGGATAAGAAGGCAGCCGAGACTTTACTGACCCAAATCCTTTAGAAAGGAGTAGTACAGAGAGATGAGCCCAGCATTCAGTGCCAGTTTTCCTCTTGAGGCATTTGCTGATATGAAAGCTGTAGCAGAGAATCCAGGAAGTTGAGCGCAATATTCCACAGTATCACAAGTTTAGAGAGAAAAACTGAATATCAATGCCCACAAGGTGCAGGATCCTTGGTAATCAATTCAAGCTTTCAACTGAACTCATCGAAAAGGCTACATTTTAGAAATAAGGGTGAACCAGAGAGAGATGAGCCTTCTCAGTGACTGAAACCCAGCCTCTAAGTAATTGAATCCCTGATCTAATTGCCTACCAGAAGTAAAAGTAAACAGTCTCTGGAGGAAGATATTATATAGAGCCTCAAATTATCTCTAAAATTTTCATACGCTATATGTGGCATGCAGTAAGAAATTACAGTGCATACCAAGAGACACAACCAAAGAAAACCAAGACATAAAAGTATAACAGCAAAAACAAAGTAAGAAACTAATAAATGAGAAGAAAACCAGGCAGTCAGTATAAACAGACCCACACAATTCTGAGTGTTGGAATTTTCTTAATTGAACTTTAAAATAACTGTATGATATATTCAAGAAAATAAACATGATGAAGAATTTCAGCAGACAACTGGAATCTATACAAAACAGTCAAAGAAATCTTTAGAAGTGAAAAATAAAATAAATGAAAAATCCAACAGAAAATTTTAACAGTAGATTGGAAAGAACCAAAGAAAGGAAGGGGTAAATAAAAAACTTTCCATACTAAAGTCTGGATATAGATCTAAAAGGACAGAAAAACAGGGACTTCCCTGGTGGTCCAGTGGTAGAGAATCTGCCTTACAATGCAGGGGATGCTGGTTCGATCCCTGGTCAGGGAACTAAGATCCCATGTGCCGTGGGGCAACTACGCCTGCATGCCACAACTACTGAGCTTGCATACCTCAACTAGAGCCCATGTGCCGCAAACTACAGAGCCCATGTGCTCTGGAACCCACGCACCACAACTACACAGCCCATGTGCCCTGGAGCCTGTGTGCCACAACTAGAGAAGACAAAACCCTCACGCCACAACTAGAGAGCCTGTGCACCACAACAGAGATCCCGCGTACCGCGACCAAGACCAGACACAACCAAAAATAAATTAAATAAATAAATAAATAATACATGTTAAAAGATATATTAAGAAAAAAGGACAGAAGTACATAAAAAGAGGCTGTGAGACATAGGGGACATGATGAAAAGATCTGACATACAAATGTTTGCTTTCCCAGAAGAAGAGGAGAAAGACTGTGGTAGAAGCAATATTTGCAGAGTTAATGGCCCATAATTTTCCAAAACCTATGAGAAATATTTAGCCACAAATTCAAGATGTGCCACAAACCCTAAAGGTGATAAATAGAAATTCAATCCCTTAGGCACATTATAGAAAAATTGCTAAAAACCAACAACAAAAGAAAATCCTAGAAGCAGCCAGAGAAGAAAGACACATTGTATTCAAAGGAGCAAAAGCTAAACTTAAAGCTGTCTTTCCAACAGAAAAAATGGAACCCAGAATAAAAAGGAATGACATCTTTTAAAGTGCTGAAGGAAAATAACTGCCAATCTAAAAAATTATATACAGCAAAAAGTGTCTTTCAAAAATGAAGGCAAAAATTCAGACTGTAGAGAACTCTGCAGGACAAACAACATACTTTCTTCAACAAATAAATTACAAGAAAAATTAAAGTGTAGGAGGGGAACTGCTATGTACTAGATGTTTGTGTCCCTCCAAAGTTCAGATGTTGACACCTAGTACTATTTGGAGGTATAGGCTTTGGGAGATGATTAGGTCATGAAGGTAGAGCCTTCATGAATAGGATTAGTGCTCTTATAAAAGAGACCCCACAGAGCTCCCTCCTCCCACGACCATCTAGAAACCAGGAAGTGGGCCCTTGCCAGACACTGAATCTGCTGGCGCCTTGATCTTGGACTTCCCAGCATCCAGAACTGTCAGAAATAAATGTTTCTTGTTTAAGCCACTCAGACTGTGATATTCCACTACAGCAGCCCAAATGGAGTAATCTGGAGCCTATAAGTAAAAAAGACTTAACAGATAGAGCAACCATTAAGTTAACGTTTATTTGTTGGTATGATTCAATTTAACAGACTGTTAAGTCTTTTGATGTTTTGAGACAACTGGAAATTTGAACAATTACTAGCTATGTGATAAAGTAAGGAAACTTGTTACATTTGTTTAAATATGATAATGATATTGTGGTTATATGTAAAAAGAGAGCCTTATTTTCTAGAGATATACACAGAAATATATATGGATAAAATTATATGATGTCTGGTATTTGCTGCAGAATAATACCGGAGGAAAGGGTAAGAAGACAGGAGTACAAATGAAATAAGATTGACATTGAGGTGATAATTGTTGAAGTTAGTGATGATGGGCTCATGGGAATTCACTTATACTCTTCTGTTCATTTTTGTATATGCTTGAAATTATAAGTTTTTTTAAAAAGAGGATGACATAGAGATATTTTCAGACAAAAAAATGAGAGATGTTGTTACCAACAGAACTGGGGAGTTCTTCAGGCAAATGGAGAATGTTCACAGATGGAACCAATTCAACATGGGGAGTATGGGAAAAGCAAAGGCAGAAGGAGAATTCAGAGTACTTGATGTTTCCAAATTCAGTGACCAGAGGGTGCATAATAATAGGAAGTCAGAAAGACAAGCATTTTTGAGTTATCAGATTTAACAAGAGGCATCTGAGCACCTTGAATTCCTGTTCCTAAAAGTCACACGTCTTTAAGTACCTTAAAACTGCCTTTCAGCTTACCACTTTGTATGAGAACTTAAGTACATGCAATCAGCAGTTAGAAGAAGAGGTAAAAGATCTAGCAGACAAGAAGGAGTCAGTTGCACACTGGGAAGCTCAAATCACAGAAATAATTCAGTGGTGAGTACTCTCTTAAATCTGTTTTTGTGGGTAGTTTTTGGCCATATAGTCAAGTTGGTATGAATTCCAGGAGGAATATTTATTACTGGTCTGTGCTTCTATGTTGTCTGTTATTTTCCTCTTTTCTCTAACTCCATCAAATATTCCATATCAGCTTTTACACAGTTTCATTAGAAGCTGATATTTCTTTCTAAGAAAAGAAAATGTTATTGTCTCCTAAGATAGTTGGTCCTTAAAGAACTGAAGAAACTCATTCACTAGCTATGGATGTTCCTTTCTAAGATCAAAATTGCTGTATTTGTGATGACTTTAAGAAACAGAAAGCCTGGAGAATATTTTACAAGCTGAAGATGTGCTTTCACCTTTTTTGTAATTATAACAGACTAATTTACACACGGCATTTTGAAAACATTAAATGGTTACAGTTTAGTTTTATCAACTGTTCTTTAAGCCCCTAGGATTTAATTTGGGATAACTGCCTTAGTAACTTTCATATTAATTAACTCAAATGATTGTTCTGGTATTTGTAAAAATTTGTATATTTTTATAATACTTGAAGAAAGTAGAATCCAACAGGGACTTTATTTTCTAATGCAAATAGCCTAACTTTTTATATTTACTTTTTTAACTTTCTGACTCTTTTTTAGCACGTTATTGAGGTTTTATTTATATAAACAACTACTGGTTTCTTCAGATATCTATAGACCAATAATTTGGTGAGAATGTTAGTTTATCATGCTCTTATTTTTGTTCTCTAAGCATTTTTTCCTACTTAGACCAGCTTAATACCCTCCTTCTTAAATGAAATCATAAGTGAATAAACACTGCCTTTTTAAGTAATCTTACCCAAATGACTCAAGTATTTTGATATTGACTTAACTATAGAGCTCTTATGTTAACTCAGCTTTAGCTTATGAATGTGACTGTTGAGTGCATATCTGAAGGAAAATGCCCAAATTGTGGAAATAGGGTTGTGTTCCAAATAGTACAGTTAATGGTTCATTAATATTTAATTGAGATCCTTGTCATAAACTCTACATTTCCAAAGCAAAATCATTTTAATCTTTAGCCGTGCTTATAATATCAAACATTATGAGTTTTCATTTGTAACTCCATTATTATGTAATCAAATTTGTAATAAGATGTTAGAGAAAATGACTTTAAAGAAGACAAAACTGATTTGGCCAAAGCCTGAGATCCTAGACCACTGATCTTTTCAAGTGATTGCATGATGGGTTCAGATGGAATGGGAAGTGGTTCTAGTAAAGAAGCTTTAAATATGGACTATCTGGAAAGGCTTAGTAGAAAGGATGAAGATGAAAATTTTTGTGTGATACTACAAAGCACTCTTTTTACACATTTCACATTCAAGTGAAATATGCAGAAGAAATCAGGAATACAATGAATTCACTTTGCATTAAAGCTATTATTTAGAAATGGACTAATATATTAGATAATGAATTATTAAATACCTAATAGGCTAAAAGTAAAAGATATACTCACTGTTCTCAGAGTTCTCACCTATTTGAAAGTTATATCTCTGAGATATTCTGTGCAAGCTTATAAAGGTCAGAAGTCTCAGGCTATTCCTGGTTTTTTAATCTGGTATATTAAAAAATGAAGTAATGCCAAAACAAGGTTTTGGAAGCTTGTGCTATGCAGTGTTTTAAATGTTTCCATTGGCCAAATTAACAGTTTTAAAATAAAACAAACACTGCTGTGTATAAGACTTCATTTGAATGCATTTCTAATGGCCCTGTTACTCTGCTCCCTCTGCCTTTTCCTATGAAATACCTCTTTCATGTGAAAGAAAACCTTTTAGGTCAAGGAGACCTTGTTGCTCACACTGTATTGGAACAGGGACCTTTCTTCTCACCATTGACTCATCAGAAGACTTCACTCTTTCTCTTTGACATGGTACTACAAAAAGAGGTTGAAGTAATAGGCTGGTCCATAAGATTCATTTTTTAGATGTATCTCCTCACATATAATGCATTCTTCTGGTATAATAGGAGATAGAAAACTCTGTAAAATAGAGTACTTTGCCTTCAAGTACTAGCTTATAGTGTAACATTTAAAAGTTTAAAAACTAATGTGATCAGAGCTGGATATAAGTAACAAGACTTAAATGTAAATTGTCTTATGTACTGTACAAATACTGATTTTTCTATATGAGTATAGAGGAGAATTACTTCAGACTGGGTGCTAGAGAAAGTTGGGGGTCATCAGTGGAACTAGAATGCATTTTCTGAAAACACTGAGTTCAATAAAGAGTGCTACTATTCCTATAAAAGAATAGTAGGAAATAAGACCAATAAAGTTATTGCAGCACAATTAACATGAATACTGGGTAAGAATCAGAACTTCATTTATTTATAAGAAGAAGGAGAAGGCTTTTGTGCAAAGGGTTATGGAATTGACTGAGGTGATGCATTAGGAAGGTAACTCTTCATAGTGGTGTTCAGCATGAAATAGAAGGAAATTTGGGGGAAGCTGAACAAATGGAGAAGACATTATGGAAGAAGGATCTATAGGACTTAATTAATTATAAATGAAGGGCAAGAGATGAGGAGGAATTAGTATTTCTGAAACTCTGTGTTGGAGAGATGAAGAAAATGGTGATATCATTGAAGTAAGAAAAGTCAGGAGAAGGAACCAGCTTTGGGGAGGATGATATAATCAGTTTTAGTTGTTCTTTTGTTTGTTGGTGAGTCTGAGATCATTCTGAGATATCTGAGTGGAGATTTCCAATATGCTTTAGAAAAG
Source organism: Balaenoptera ricei (assembly GCF_028023285.1). Taxonomy (NCBI): domain Eukaryota; kingdom Metazoa; phylum Chordata; class Mammalia; order Artiodactyla; family Balaenopteridae; genus Balaenoptera; species Balaenoptera ricei. The sequence continues at coordinate 168,541,989 of NC_082639.1, forward strand.
ATGACTTAAAGGTTAGGATTAGAAATATAAATTTGGGAATTTAATCTCTAGTAAATAAGGCCATTGAAGTTGTTGGGTTTTATAATAGAAAGAAGGATAATGATGAGGGTGATAATAGTAGAAGACAGAGGAAACAGCTGTGTAAGACAATGAGGAAAATGTTTTAATAATCAGGAAAGGGTTTCAATAGTGAAACTTTTATTTTCCTTTGTTTAAATTCATTCACATTATTTGAAACACTCCTCATTCATTAATTTTCATTCCTGTGTAGTAATAGTTTACAGTGATTAAAAAATAGTATGTTGTAGGCATTAGGCTGAAAATTCACATGTTTTCTCATTTAGTTATCACAACAGTCCTATGAGGTAGGTATTATTATTATTCCCATCTTATAACTGAGATAACAGAGAGTTAGAGGGGGTAAATGACTTATCCAAAGACACACAACTGCTAAACAGTGAGCTAGGATTTGAACCTAGTTCTATATGACTGAAGAATCAAGTTCTTTTTTTTTTTTTTAATTAATTAATTAATTAATTTATTTATTTATTTATTTATTTATGGCTGTGTTGGGTCTTCGTTTCTGTGCGAGGGCTTTCTCTAGTTGCGGCAAGCGGGGGCCACTCTTCATCGCGGTGCGCAGGCCTCTCACTGTCGCGGCCTCTCTTGTTGCGGAGCACAGGCTCCAGACGCGCAGGCTCAGCAATTGTGGCTCACGGGCCTAGTCGCTCCATGGCATGTGGGATCTTCCCAGATCAGGGCTCGAACCCATGTCCCCTGCATTGGCAGGCAGATTCTCAACCACTGCGCCACCAGGGAAGCCCAAGAATCAAGTTCTTAATCACTCTACTGCATGTGTCCTGACTCCCAAACTTTTTTTTTAGTTTTCATTTTATGTTGGAGTATAGTTGATTAACAATGTTGTGTTAGTCTCAAGTGTACAGCAAAGTGATTCAGTTATACATATATATGTATCTATTCTTTTTCAAATTCTTTTCCCATTTAGGTTATTACAGAATATTTAGCAGAGTTCCCTGTGCTATACAGTAGGTCCTTGTTGGTTATCTATTTTAATTATAGCAGTGTCCCAAACTCCCAATCTATCCCTCCCCCGACCCTTCTCCCGTGGTAAGCATAAGTTCGCTAAGTCTGTGCTGACTCCTACACTTTTTAAGGACCATGTCTTATATGTCTTCATCAATCTTCCTAATATGCCTACATAATAATCAGTATTTAGTAAATATTTCTTGATTATTTTGACTTAGCCAAAGAAAAGATGAGAGACTTGCCTCTAAAACCGGTTTTTTTTTTTTTAAACGTCTTTATTGGAGTATAATTGCTTTACAATGGTGTGTTAGTTTCTGCTTTATAACAAAGTGAATCAGTTATACATTTACATATGTCCCCATATCTCTTCCCTCTTGCGTCTCCCTCCCTCCCACCCTCCCTATCCCACCCCTCTAGGTGGACACAAAGCACCGAGCTGATCTCCCTGTGCTATGCGGCTGCTTCCCACTAGCTATCTATTTAACATTTGGTAGTGGTATGTCCATGCCACTCTCTCACTTTGTCCCAGCCTACCCTTCGCCCTCCCCGTATCCTCAACTCCATTCTCTAGTAGGTCTGTGTCTTTATTCCCATCTTGCCCCTAGGTTCTTCATGACCATTTTTTTTTTTTTTAGATTCCATATATATGTGTTAGCATACAGTATTTGTTTTTCTCTGTCTGACTTACTTCACTCCATATGACAAACTCTAGGTCCATCCACCTCACTACAAATAACTCAATTTCGTTTCTTTTTATGGCTGAGTAATATTCCATTGTATATATGTACCACATCTTCTTTATCCATTCATCTGTTGATGGACACTTAGGTTGCTTCCATGTCCTGGCTATTGTAAATAGGGCTGCGATGAACATTTTGGTACATGGCTCTTTTTGAATTATGGTTTTCTCAAGGTATATGCCCAGTAGTGGGATTGCTGGGTCGTATGCTAGTTCTATTTTTAGTTTTATAAGGAACCTCCATACTGTTCTCCATAGTGGCTGTATCGATTTACCTTCCCACCAACAGTGCAAGAGAGTTCCCTTTTCTCCGCACCCTCTCCAGCATTTATTGTTTGTAGATTTTTTGATGATGGCCATTCTGACCGGTGTGAGATGATATCGCATTGTAGTTTTGATTTGCATTTCTCTAATGATTAATGATGTTGAGCATTCTTTCATGTGTTTTTTGGCAATCTGTATATCTTCTTTGGAGAAATGTCTATTTAAGTCTTCTGCCCATTTTTGGATTGGGTGGTTTTTTTGATATTGAGCTGCATGAGCTGCTTGTAAATTTTGGAGATTAATCCTTTGTCAGTGGCTTCATTTGCAAATATTTTCTCCCATTCTGAGGGTTGTCTTTTGGTCTTGTTTATGGTTTCCTTTGCTGTGCAAAAGCTTTTAAGTTTCATTAGGTCCCATTTGTTTATTTTTGTTTTTATTTCCATTTCTCTAGGAGCTGGGTCCAAAAGGATCTTGCTGTGATTTATAGCATAGAGTGTTCTGCCTATGTTTTCCTCTAAGAGTTTGATACTGTCTGGCCTTACATTTAGGTCTCTAATCCATTTTGAGTGTATTTTTATGTATGGTGTTAGGGAGTGTTCTAATTTCATTCTATTACATGTAGCTGTCCAGTTTTCCCAGCACCACTTACTGAAGAGGCTGTCTTTTCTCCATTGTATACTCTTGCCTCCTTTATCAAAGATAAGGTGACCATATGTGTGTGGGTTTATCTCTGGGCTTTCTATCCTGTTCCATTGATCTATATTTCTCTTTTTGTGCCAGTACCAAACTGTCTTGATTACTGTAGCTTTGTAGTATAGTCTGGAGTCAGGGAGCCTGATTCCTCCAGCTCCGTTTTTCTTTCTCAAGATTGCTTTGGCTATTTGGGGTCTTTTGTGTTTCCATACAAATTGTGAAATTTTTTGTTCTAGTTCTGTGAAAAATGCCAGTGGTAGTGTGATAGGGATTGCATTGAATCTGTAGATTGCTTTGGGTAGTATAGTCATTTTCATAATGTTGATTCTTCCAACCCAACAACATGGTATATCTCTCCATCTATTTGTATCATCTTTAATTTCTTTCATCAGTGTCCTATAATTTTCTGCATACAGGTCTTTTGTCTCCTTAGGTAAGTTTATTCCTAGGTATTTTCTTCTTTTTGTTGCAATCGTACATGGGAGTGTTTCCTTAATTTCTCTTTCAGATTTTTCATCATTAGTGTATAGGAATGCAACAGATTTCTGTGCATTAATTTTGTATCCTGCTACTTTACCAAATTCATTGATTAGCTCTAGTAGTTTTCTGGTAGCATCTTTAGGATTCTCAATGTATACTATCATGTCATCTGCAAACAGTGACAGCTTTACTTCTTTTCCGATTTGGATTCCTTTTATTTCTTTTTCTTCTCTGATTGCTGTGGCTAAAACTTGCAAAATTCTGTTGAATAATAATGGTGAGAGTGGGCAACCTTGTCTTGTTCCTGATCTTAGAGGAAATGGTTTCAGTTTTTCACCATTGAGGATGATGTTGGCTGTGGGTTTGTCATATATGGCCTTTATTATGTTGAGGAAAGTTCCCTCTATGCCTACTTTCTGGAGGGTTTTTATCGTAAATGTTTGTTGAATTTTGCCGAAAGCTTTCTCTGCATCTATTGAGATGATCATATTGTTTTTCTCGTTCAGTTTGTTAATATGGTGTAGCACATTGATTGATTTGCGTATATTGAAGAATCCTTGCATTCCTGGGATAAACCCCACTTGATCATGGTGTATGATCCTTTTAATGTGCTGTTGGATTCTGTTTGCTAGTATTTTGTTGAGGATTTTTGCATCTATGTTCATCAGTGATATTGGCCTGTAGTTTTCTTTCTTTGTGACATCTTTGTCTGGTTTTGGTATCAGGGTGATGGTGGCCTCATAGAATGAGTTTGGGAGTGTTCCTCCCTCTGCTATATTTTGGAAGAGTTTGAGAAGGATCGGTGTTAGCTCTTCTCTAAATGTTTGATAGAATTCGCCTGTGAAGCCATCTGGTCCTGGGCTTTTGTTCGTTGGAAGGTTTTTAATCACAGTTTCAATTTCAGTGCTTGTGATTAGTCTGTTTATATTTTATATTTCTTCCTGGTTCAGTCTCCGAAGGTTGTGCATTTCTAAGAATATGTCCATTTCTTCCAGGTTCTCCATTTTATTGACATATAGTCACTTGTAGTAATCTCTCATGATCCTTTGTATTTCTGCAGTGTCAGTTGTTACTTCTCCTTTTTCATTTTGAATTCTATTCATTTGAGTCATCTCCCTTTTTTTCTTGATGAGTCTGGCTAATGGTTTATCAATTTTGTTTATCTTCTCGAAGAACCAGCTTGTAGTTTACTGATCTTTGCTATCATTTCCTTCATTTCTTTTTCATTTATTTCAGATCTGATATTTATGATTTCTTTCCTTCTGCTAACTTTGGGGGTTTTTTTGTTCTTCTTTCTCTAATGCTTTAGGTGTAAGGTTAGGATGTTTGTTTGAGGTGTTTCTTGTTTCTTAAGATAGGATTGTATTTCTATAAACTTCCCTCTTAGAACTGCTTTTGCTGCATCCCATAGGTTTTGTGTCATCGTGTTTTCATTGTCATTTGCTTTTAGGTATTTTTTGATTTCTTCTTTGATTTCTTCAGTGATCTCTTGGTTATTAAGTAGTGTATTGTTTAGCCTCCATGTGTTTGTATTTTTTACAGATTTTTTCCTGTAATTGATATCTAGTCTCATAGCATTGTGGTTGGAAAAGATACTTGATATGATTTCAATTTTCTTAAATTTACCAAGGCTTGGTTTCTGACCCAAGATATGATCTATCCTGGAGAATGTTCCATGAGCACTTGTTGGTTTTGGATGGAATGTCCTATAAATATCAATTAAGTCCATCTTGTTTAGTGTATCATTTAAAGCTTGTGTTTCCTTATTTATTTTCATTTTGGATGATCTGTCCATGGGTGAAAGTGGGGTGTTAAAGTCCCCTACTATGATTGTGTTACTGTTGATTTCCCCTTTTATGGCTGTTAGTATTTGCATTATGTATTGAGGTGCTGCTATGTTGGAATAGTCTTCATTTTAAAGTCTATTTTGTCTGATATGAGAATTGCTACTCCAGCTTTCTTTTGATTTCCATTTGCATGGAATATCTTTTTCCATCCCTTCACTTTCAGTCTGTATGTGTCCCTAGGTCTGAAGTGGGTCTGTTGTAGACAGCATATATATGGGTCTTGTTTTTGTATCCATTTAGCCAGTCTGTGTCTTTCGGTTGGAGCATTTAATCCATTTACATTTAAGGTAATTATCGATATGTATGTTCCTATTACCATTTTCTTAATTGTTTTGGGTTTGTTATTGTAGGTCTTTTCCTTCTCTTCTGTTTCCTGCCTAGAGAAGTTCCTTTAGCGTTTGCTGGAAAGCTGGTTTGGTGGTGCTGAATTCTCTTAGCTTTTGCTTGTCTGTAAAGCTTTTAATTTCTCTGTCAAATCTGAATGAGATCCTTGCTGTGTAGAGTAATCTTGGTTGTAGGTTTTTCTCCTTCATCACTTTAAATATGTCCTGCCACTCCCTTCTGGCTTGCAGAGTTTCTGCTGAAAGATCAGCTGTTAACCTTATGGGGATTTCCTTGTGTGTTATTTGTTGTTTTTCCCTTGCTGCTTTTAATATTTTTTCTGTGTATTTAATTTTTGATAGTTTGATTAATATGTGTCTTGGTGTGTTTCTCCTTGCATTTATCTTGTATGGGACTCTCTGTGCTTCCTCGACTTGATTAACTATTTCCTTTCCCAGATTAGGGACGTTTTCAACTATAATCTCTTCAAATATTTTCTCAGTCCCTTTTTTTTCTCTTCTTCTTCTGGGACCCCTGTAATTCGAATGTTGGTGCATTTAATGTTGTCCCAGAGGTCTCTGAGACTGTCCTCAATTCTTTTCATTCTTTTTTCTTTATTCTGCTCTGCAGTAGTTATTTCCACTATTTTATCTTCCAGGTCACTTACCGTTCTTCTGCCTCAGTTATTCTGCTATTGATCCCTTCTAGAGAATTTTTAATTTCATTTATTGTGTTGTTCATCACTGTTTTTTTGTTCTTTAGTTCTTCTAAGTCCTTGTTAACCGTTTCTTGTATTTTCTCCATTCTATTTCCAAGATTTTGGATCATCTTTACTATCATTATTCTGAATTCTTTTACAGGTAGACTGCCTATTTCCTCTTCATTTGTTAGGTCTGGTGGGTTTTTGCCTTGCTCCTTCATCTGCGGTGTGTTTCTCTGTCTTCTCATTTTGCTTAACTTACTGTGTTTGGGGTCTCCTTTTCGCAGGCTGCAGGTTCGTAGTTCCCCTTGTTTTTGGTGTCTGTCCCCAGTGGCTAAGGTTGGTTCTGTGGGTTGTGTAGGCTTCCTGATGGAGGGGACTAGTGCTTGTGTTCTGGTGGATGAGGCTGGATCTTGTCTTTCTGGTGGGCAGGTCCACATCTGGTGGTGTGTTTTGGGGTGTCTGTGGCCTTATTATGATTTTAGGCAGCCTCTCTGCTAATGGATGGGGTTGTGTTCCTGTCTTGCTAGTTGTTTGTCATAGGGTGTCCAGCACTGTAGCTTGCTGGTCGTTGAGTGGAGCTGGGTCTTGGCGTTGAGATGGAGATCTCTGGGAGATTTTCGCCGTTTGATATTACGTGGAGCAGGGAGGTCTCTTGTGGACCAGTGTCCTGAACTTGGCTCTCCCACCTCAAAGGCACAGCCCTGACGCCTGGCTGGAGCACCAAGAGCCTGTCTTCCACATGGCTCAGAGTAAAAGGGAGAAAAAAAAGAAAGAAAGAAAGAAGATAAAATAAAATAAAATAAAGTTATTAAAGTAAAAAATAAAAATAATTATTAAAAAAAATTTTTTAAGGTAGTAAAAAAAAGAAAGAAAGAAGAGAGCAACCAAACCAAAAAACAAATCCACCAATGATAACAAGTGCTAAACCCTATGCTAAAAAAAAAAAAAAGACAGAACCCTAGGACAAATGGTAAAAGCAAAGCTATACAGACAAAATCACACACAGAAGCATACACATACACATTCACAAAAAGAGAAAAAGGGAAAAAATATATATATATCGTTGCTCCCGAAGTCCACCTCTTCAATTTGGGATGATTCATTGTCTATGCAGGTATTCCAAAGATGCAGGGTACATCAAGTTGATTGTGGAGATATAATCCGCTGCTCCTGAGGCTGCTGGGAGAGATTTCCCTTTCTCTTCTTTGTTCACACAGCTCCTGGGGTTCAGCTTTGGATTGGACCCACATCTGCGTGTAGGTCACCTGAGGGCGTCTGTTCTTTGCTCAGACAGGACGGGGTTAAAGGAGCAGCTGATTCGGTGGCTCTGGCTCACTCAGGCCGCGGGGAGGGAGGGGTACGGATGTGCGGCGAGCCTGCGGCGGCAGAGGCTGGCATGGCGTTGCACCAGCCTGAGGCGTGCCGTGCGTTCTCCCAGGGAAGTTGTCCCTGGATCACGGGACCCTGGCAGTGGCGGGCTGCACAGGCTCCCGGGAGGGGCGGTGTGGACAGTGCCCTGTGCTTGCACACAGGCTTTTTGGTGGCGGCAGCAGCAGCCTTAGCGTCTCATGCCCGTCTCTGGGGTCCGCGCTGACAGCCGTGGCTCGCTCCCGTCTCTGGAGCTCCTTTAAGCGGTGCTCTTAATCCCCTCTCCTCACACACCAGGAAACAAAGAGGCAAGAAAAAGTCTCTTGCCTGTTCGGCAGCTCCCGACCTTTTCCCGGACTCCCTCCCAGCTAGCCATGGCGCACTAGCCCCTTCAGGCTGTGTTCACGCAGCCAACCCCAGTCCCCTCCCTGGGATCTGACCTCCGGAGCCCGAGCCTCAGCTCCCAGCCACCGCACGTCCCAGCGGGTGAGCAGACAAGCCTCGGGCTGGTGAGTGCTGCTCGGCGCCGATCCTCTGTGCGGGAATTTCTCTGCTTTGCCCTCCGCACCCCTGTGGCCGTGCTCTCCTCCGCGGCTCCGAAGCTTCCCCCCTCCGCCCCCCGCAGTCTCAGCCCGCGAAGGGGCTGCCTAGTGTGTGGAAACCTTTCCTCCTTCACAGCTCCCTCCCACTGGTGCAGGTCCCGTCCCTATTCTTTTGTCTCTGTGTTTTCTTTTTTCTTTTGCCCTACCCAGGTACGTGGGGAGTTTCTTGCCTTTTGGGAGGTCTGAGGTCTTCTGCTAGCGTTCGGTAGGTGTTCTGTAGGAGTTGTTTCACATGTAGATGTATTTCTGATGTATCTGTGGGGAGGAAGGTGATCTCCACGTCTTACTCTTCCGCCATCTTGAAGCTCCTCCTAAAACTGTTTAAAAGAAAAAAAGTTAAGAGAATGAGTAGTGTAAGCTTAACCAGATGGCCTAGAAGGAAGCGGCAAGAGATGGTGTTGGGGCTGGGGAAAGTGCAATGTTTTTAAGATTTAGGTTGGAAGTAGACAATGATTATGAAAAGGAATTGTTGTGCAAGACCTAGGGCCTAGTGGAACTTAAATGGCATTAGCGTGTAGTTGACCGAGTCTTTTTTTTTTCTTTTTTCATCACCCTTCCCATCAGTAATTTTTTGTAGCCAGGAAAAATAGACATAGGTTTAATCAAAAGTTGAGAATTAGTGGAAGACCACTGTGGTAAGGGAATATGAATGTATTCAAGATGTAAATAAACAGCAAAGTTAGAAGGTATTGTTTTTTATATAATATTTCAAACAACATTATAGCAATTTACATGAAGTTATTTGATTTCCAAAGTGAATAAAACACACTGGATTTCATAGGTTCCTGGAAATGTGCATAAGCCAAGATCTCTGAGCTATGATAGATACTAAACCAGCACTGGCTGAGGCCTATTAGCCTGGTTAAATGGTAGTATAGTTTTCTTAATTGCTACTCTGTGAGTGTCTTTAGAGGAAAATAAAAAATGTCTTTGGAGGAAAAACAATCTTCCCCCATCTATATTTATTCTTTTTGTTATAGATTAGGTGATTAAATTAAAAGATTGTGGTCACTTGTGGTGTCGAAAGTTAAAGAATTTTAGAAGGAAACAGCATCCAAGTACACAAACTTTCTTAATATTTTCTTAAGCCACTTTAAAAGGCTATGAACATATATACATGTATGTAGAGCCTACAAATATGTTACTATCACTAGAGTGGGCAACTTCTTAACAGTGATTTTATTTGCTCCTTTATTCTTTTGATTGTCCTCCAAAGCACTTTCCCATCTGAGAGAAGAAGGGATCAAACCCCTTTTAAAGGGCCTCTTTAAGATGTAGATATGGAGTGATATGTAGGTAGACAAATGAATTTAACTCCTCAGGAGTTTAAATTGTAACAGATGCTGAATCAAGCCTCAAGATTTAAACTTGTCTGCTGTATGCATCACAGATACATATTGATTTACCTGAAATATACTTTCCTCATGGCTATTCAATGACCTGAATTTTATTGAATAGAATTTGAAAACATTTCTCTCTAAAATCATATAATTACATCAGCAAGATAGCCTTAAAATAGTAAATAGAAACTGAGTTTCGGGAATTCCTGGCTGTCCAGTGTTTAGGACTCCACGCTTCCACTGCTTACACTGCTGGGGGCCCTGGTTTGATCCCTGGTCCGGGAACTAAGATCCCACGTGCCTTGGGGCGCTGCCGGGGCAGGGCGGGGGCGGGGGGGTGTAGAAACTGAGTTTCAGTAGACTTTAATCTTTTCTCTTTTTATATCATTGACCACTTTAGAAAACAAAAGAGCTTTATTACAACACAGAATTTTTTTTTTTTACAGAATATTATACTTTAAACTTTCTAAATTTAGTGTACTTCAGTTTTAAGAAGGGTGTATTGTGTTTTCATTAGATAAAAAATGGAATCTAATTAATAAGAAATCTTATTCTTTAGAAGTCATGTGAGTGTATGTGTGTGTGTGTGTGTGTATGTTTAATGTTAGATTAAAAGAGTATTAATTCCGTGGCTCAAGGGTGAGTTTTACTGATTTATCAGATATGTATAATTTGGACCTTCCTAAACGTGGCCACCTTTATCTGTAAATAACTGAACAGTTCAGTAAACCATTTCCCACTTTTTGACAGATAGTAGTACTGTGGTAGACCTTTAAAAGAAGATATTAAGAACATCTTCAAATTTCTGTCACTTTTCACTTATTTCTTTATGATGCTTTAAAATAATATATATCTCACTGAAGTTTTCTATTTTACTTTGGTACTTGATCTCTGTCTTTATTTGCATATATTCTAGGGTCAGTGATGAAAAGGATGCACGAGGATATCTTCAGGCCTTAGCTTCTAAAATGACTGAAGAATTGGAAGCTTTAAGAAACTCCAGCTTGGGTACCCGAGCAACAGTAAGCTCTGCCATTTAGCAAGCAGGCTTATTATATTAGTCGGTGGGAAGGCTCAGAAAACACTGTAATAAATCTGAGTGCTTACATCAGTTTGTCTAGGCTTTGCCTACTGTAAAGATTTTCATGAGAAATCATTCAATGTTTTTCCAGTTTAGGAAATTATAATACATAGCTGCTTAACTATAATTTGTGTGGCTAGCCATTAATGGTAATAACCATAAAAAATAAATGCATTTATAATGTGAGTCTACAGTTATTTCTGAATTTAATGAAAAATAGTATGTTTTCACAAGTAATAGTTCTCTTTAATTCTTTAATTAGGGAAAGGTAGTTCTTTTAAGTAGTTTCCAAATTCACTTATATTACTAAATTTAAATGTTAAAAATAAAATCGAATGGAGCTAAAACCTCAGTCATATTATTTCATAGGATATGCCCTGGAAAATGCGTCGTTTTGCAAAACTGGATATGTCAGCTAGACTGGAGTTGCAGTCAGCTCTGGATGCAGAAATAAGAGCTAAGCAGGCCATCCAAGAAGAGCTGAATAAAGTTAAAGCGTCTAACATCATAACAGAACGGTAAGACTGAATAATATAGTCCCACTAGAGTGATTTCTAATTTGGTCCAAAAGTATCTGGAGAGAAGTTACACGTTTAGTTTCCTACCTACCCCTTTTTTTTTTTAAGTGATGACCAGAAAAAAACTATGACTATTTGAAAATGAATTGATGATTTTAGGCCTTGTGTGCAGTGATGCAATTTTAATGCAGCTTTGTTTCTATCTGACTTGTCCTTAAAGTGGAATTAATAGTACTAATTAATATTCTGTTATTTACTTATCCCCTTATTTGTAAAATTCACTCTCAAATTTTATTCTGTTAAATCCAAAATAATCTTTTGTTCAAGAATAGCACATTAGTCTAAAATTGCAGCATAGAGTCAGAACAAAATATAGTCATCTGAAAATTCTGGCCTCTACCATAGATTTTTTTACACATGAAGTTTCGAGTGATGGTAAATTTCATAAAGGTAGAATATACTTAAATTATCCTTTCTTTCATGTTATGTATTAAAAAAAGTGTATCGCCCACAGGTCCAGGACAGTTAGCTAATGGATACATTCCCTCCATTCTTACCACAACAGTAGAATAAATCATACTCAGAATAAATAAATGATAAAAGGAAACTCGTAATTAGATTGGTTCAAGAATAAGTTATAGAGGAATAAGGTGATACAGAGGGACAGTAGAAAGTTCATGTTACAAATCAAAATATAAATAGAAAAATCCATTTGGTGCTCAGAATACTAAATGTTGCAAAGGCATTCAGTCATGAAAAGAAATACAGTCCCATAAATGCGGTTTTTAATGGTATGAAGCACCCCAGTTGAATTATAAATTCTTGCTATGAATTATCCAATCATAAATTAATTATGCTTTACTGAAATGTGCTAGTGTAACATTGAAAATGGAAAAAAATTGTTTTTGGATAATATGAATTGATCCCAACGTAAAGAACTGCTAAATGTCATTCTCTGTATCGTAATTTGGAATAAATGTGATCTTTCTGCTTATGCTTAGGACATATAAATTTACACATTTGTTCATAAATCAGGAATGTGAGTCAAACTGAAAATTATATATTTAGTCACTTTCATGGTTCTCTACGAAAGAAGTCTAACAGAATTCTAAAATTAACCTTTGATTTTGTGACATTTTTTAATTTAATAATGTAGCTCAGAGCCAGCAACTTTTCTATAAAAGGAAAGATAATAAATACTTTAGGGCTTGTAAACCATATAGTTTCTGTCTGCTCAACTCTGCTGTTGAGTACAAAAGCAACCACAGACAGCATATAAATGAATGAGCCTGACTGTGTTCCAGTAAATCTTTATTTACGCAAGAGTAGATGACAGGCTAGGTTTGTCCTTCCTGCAGTAGTTTTCAGTTCCCTACATTATCATGACTGACATTTAAACCAATTAAGTTCAACTACATACATGATGGCTCACTAACCAACAATATAAATAATGACATTTTTCCTTTTTTTCCCTTAAGTAAACTAAAAGATTCAGAGAAGAAGAACTTGGAACTACTATCAGAAATTGAACAACTGATAAAGGACACTGAAGAGCTTAGATCTGAAAAGGGTATGGGAATGTGTTTTGCATCAACGAGGACTTAATGTTCTGTCATGAATGCATTTTATTATATAAGAATCAGCCTATTGTGTAGGCAGGAGAATTGTTCACATACACAATTCTGGCACTCATTTATAGATGTATGTGTATATGGCGCACACACACACACACGCACATATTTGGTAGACAAGTCTCCTGAGTCATTTTGTTTTACTTGATACACGTTGTTTAAAGATTTCTTAACAGAAAACTCACTTTGCCATAAATTTGACTGTTTTTTCAGGACCATGGACTATATCATGAACAATATTTTTGTGATTGGAAAAACTTGTTTTTATCATATACTTTATACTATTCTCAAATGTTATAGGGGATTCACTCTCAGGGTAGTTGACGAAATAATGTATGAAATAACTAAAGATTAACCTAATCCAGTATTAGAAAGGCAATTCAATGACAAAGAATTATTTGGGCATTTCGGTGTCTTCTTCCATGTTTGATACTCAAATTGTTTGCCCTGTGGGATTTTCCAGGATTTATTCCCATTTTCTTGAAAACATTACTTGAGCATTTTTTCATTAATGTAAAAAGTAACTCAGAGTGCTTGGTAGCTTTATGACGTGAACTTCAACGTTCTTTCCATAACATGGGCATTAAGAATGTGAAGATTTAATTTTTTAAAATTCAGGATGTTATTATCTTAATGAAAGGATCTCTTATATATAGCTGTTAGAAATTCATTTTCCTGACAGTATTCCTGACTGAATACTGAACTAGTTAATTGGCTCTATGTTGTACTTATGTGCCGCCTTATCATTTCCCTGTCCTATGACACACAGTGACGTAAAGCTGGTTGGGTCTCCGCATCTGCTTTTAAAATTGTGGAGGAAAGAGGGTAATCACACAAAGGAGTTAACATGAAAAAGCCATTAAAAGTAGTAGATGTTCAATAAATTTTTGTTGATTGAATTTCCTAGTGAACAAGAAGGAAGGAAGGAACCCAGAAAAAGTGAATTAGGAACTCAGATTAGGAGTACAAAGCATCATGCTAAAATGAGAATCAAGCTTAATTTTCATGTATGAAGAGTGGAAGGAGCTGCATGATTTAGTGAGCAGAGCAAAAAGAATATATAAGACATGGAGGACCTGTGGCCCTAAAGGCAATTTATATAGAAAAGAGACCACTGAAGAGTATGACTTACTGTAACACACCAGTTGGCATTGATTGCATCATTTTAAAGTAGATTTAAACTTGCAAAAGAAGAAATCGTTTATCCCATTGCAGACTAACCTATGGGTATGGCTTTTTATTTGGAATTTGAACGTTGCAGAATAATAAAATTTCACTATATGTTGTAAGATAATAGTCTACTTAAATAATACAATGTAATGTTTATATAATGAGGACAAGGATTTTGTTTTCCTGCTTTATTTATTATTATATATCCAGTATCTAGACAGGGTTTGGCAAATAAAAGGCTTTCAATAAATATTCATTGATGGAATGAATTTCTGAACATACTGCCTTATCTGGCAACTATGGTATACTATTAGAGAGTCATTCAAAAAGCACATAATTTGTTATCAGTTGATATCAGTTCCTTAAAAGATATGGAGATCAAAAATGTGTTTTGGTTGTTTCTCCTTTTCCTCCCTAGTATTTATCATTATGTGTATCTTAAGAATTAATTTGGAAATCATGTATTTAAAGTTAATGCCATAGCCAAGAGGTATGCGTGAAATTTTTTTAATTTGTCTGAGAAAAGCTAGGGTTTGGAGTCCTCATTCTCCAACCCTAGTTTTTCCCAGATAAAATTTTTTAATTTCATGCAATTTTTGTCAATAAAACAGTAAATGTAATCAGATTGAGGCCTTAGCAAAAGTTTTTTCATAATTAAATAAGTTTGTGGTATCACTGCATTTTTTAATAAAAGATTATTTATATTAATATGTACTATATGCTTGATGAGAGTATTTCAAAAAGGAAACCTTGTTTGGTGATAAATTACCTTAGAAAAATCAGGCATAACGAGGGTTCTATTTTAAAAATTTTCTCAAGAGTACCAAAACATTTAATGTGCTTCTTACAGTGTACTGTATAGGAAAAGAAATTCAGGAACTCAAGTAAGTCAAGAAACAAGTATTTCATGGAGTCTGATGTAATTTAACTATTGAGTGATATTCCAAAAAAAACTAATGTATTTTAGTTTTTTAAGTATGTGAAGTTAATGATATTAATTGGTTTTAAAAATACAGTAGTTTGCGAGCAGCTTTTTAATAGATTCAGACAGGAAAGGTTATCCATGAAAATTAGTCTTAATTGTTCTAGTTTTAAAAAAAGTTGCTGCTGTCTTCTAGGTATAGAGCACCAAGACTCACAGCATTCTTTCTTGGCATTTTTGAATACGCCTACCGATGCTCTGGATCAATTTGAAGTAAGTATTAAACTTTTCATATATCCTCTGCAGTCAATTTAAAATTTACTTTGTGATTTAAAATTTATTTGCAATAAAACTTTTATTGCATCCCATATAAGAGGACCTAGAATCTTATATAAACAAAAACGTATTAGGAAAGGAATATGTTCTGCAATGTTATGGAAACTTTAATCATAAACTCTTCTTGTGTTTAAGAAAAATCTAAGAAAGAGCTAAATAAGAGGGTCGTTGATAAGATTTAAAAGAAATTTCATCTCTTTCCCTGAGGAACAGTAAGTGCAGAACAAATCCTAACTTTAAATAATTTTGACACTTTTCTTTTTTCTCCAAAGCATAGAGCCACAGTAAAAAACAAGTGAAAATATCAGAGCTCACAATAGGGCAATGCTGGTTCTAGTTCCAAATCAATTCAGTTTTTTAGAAGTATACCAAAAGAATGCTTTCTGTTAAAAGTATTACATAGAGTTTATTTGGCACACTCCATTATAATGAAATAGTGATTATGTGACTCTGTCGTTCTTTGGTACTTAAATTCTTTGCTAGAAAAAAAAATTAAGATATGAAGTATATTTTTATGTCAGAAAATTTAAGTTAGTGATTATATCTTAATCAACAAATAATCGTATGTCTCTGTGCAAGGCACTGTTCTAGGTGCTGGAGATACAGTAGTGACCAAATTGACGAAGTCCTGCCCCTCAAGAAGCTTACATTCTAGCAGGAACAATTAGAGGCAGAGATTCTGTTGCTTACTTTTAGTTGTTACCTTCTGGAGTGCTTCCATTTAATTTGATTATTAATGAGCTTCAGCTTAATACATTTTGAGCACAGTATATGAATTGTATTTCATTCTTTTGGGAAAGGAAAAAAGAATCACACTTTAAAAAGTAATTAATGAATTTCTAAGTTTCTTGAGAAACAATGACAGTGACTGCTTTTCTCATTTATTTATTTGAATTAATGTCATTTGCCTTTCAATTGTTTTACAAAATTTTTGATTTGTTATTTGTTCTTATTAAATTGCTTCATCCATATTTTCTATTTTTTTATTGCTGTATTCGTTAAATAGGATTCCTTTTCTTCTTCCTCATCTTCACTGATTGATTTTTTGGATGACGTAAGTCTTTGATTTTCAAACCAATGCATCCTTCAGTAAAAGAGATCAGTGAATTGATATGAAGAATTTACCTAGTAATGCAGTCAGTTTTAGAAATATCAGACTTGATAATTTGTGAGCCAAAATGTGCTTCTTTCTTACTTTAAATACAATGAAGAGTTATCATTATTAAATATAATAAAGTAAAAATGTACTTTTAAAAATGTGTTGTCCCTCAGAGAATCTCTATAGTTCCATTCTTTGCAACAATTCTGAAGACTGGAATGCTTATTTGATTATTGTCACTATAGCTATATAGATATAAATAATTGCTCCTTTTTGTTTTTCATGGCAATTTCTATTTCACATTCCCCTTTTCTTTTCAGCACTTTACTATTTAGTTTATATGTTAGTTAAAAGTAAACCTCTGGTGGTATAATCAGAACAAGTGACACGTTTTATTAACTCTTCCAGTAGATTTTATCATAACACAATAATTGAGTACAGATCAATTTTTAATGCTGACAGAATTTCTCTTCTAATGTAAAAAATGATTTTAGTTAATAGATGCACTATATTCACTATAAATTGACTGCATTATCATTTTCTCTCTTAAATTAATTGTATAGATTTAATAATTTAGAAGTTCCTAATGTATAGTGTTCCTCTCTTTACAGAAATACCTGACATATACGTTCTCTCTAATCCACATTAAATGGCACAATAATTCTTGTTGTAAAGCATTGTATTATCCTGTTGAACATTCTATCTTTACAGAAATTTGGAAATAAAATGGGTTCAAATGCAAATATTGTGCATATAACTATTTTTAAACCAGGGGAAATTCTTTAAATGTTTTATTTTTTGTGTTTTGTTAAATATAATTCTGATATTGAGGAGAGTATTAAGCATAATTTTCTACTAAAGAAAACTCCTGATCTATATTTTTAAGTGATTTTTTATTTCTTTGAAATATTTATACCAAAGTGTGCACCTTTCCATTCTAAATGGAAACTATTTTATTATTCTTGAGACAAATAATTAAACTAGGTAATTCTGCAGTGTGATAAAAAGAGAACTCTTGATGTACAATAATATTTGATGTTATAATCTGATGTATATTTTACTATTCTAAAATACTCAGTATGGTATTTCCATACAGATAACATTCACCTTAAAAAGAATGGGAAGGAAGTTTGAACAAATATTTTAATTGTCCTTTCTCCTAGAAGACCATTTTCATTTTTCTTTCTAATAAACTCTTCTCTACATCCCTTTTTCTCCCACAAAAATCTTTGAATGTACAACACAGGAGTAGTATGTATTTTGGTAAATAGGTTAGCTCTTCTCAGCAGAAGCACATCTCAGCCCACTCCTATCTCATCTCTGCTCTCATATGCTGTCTTCTGCCACCATCCAGCTGTAGTGTCTGTTTCCCACTTTTACTTTTCCTCCAGAAGTACCCTTTCTTACCCTTCACCCACTATTACCCAGCATAGATACAGTTCAGACATACATGTAAATTGTAAAGTAGCACAGAGGAACTCCTATTATAAAGTAAACCGAAACTAAGTTCACAAAGGCTGCTGAATCTTTATGATTCAGGCTCCACGCTCTTCAAGGGCGTGGTTTTTCTCTCATTTGCTTCCTAAGCACTTTCCTCTCAATTTATTGCTTAAGCACTTAAGTTGATTCAAATCCTGCCTCTGCCACTTCCTAGGTATATAATTAGGAGCAAGTTATCTAACCTTTCTATGCACTGGTTTGCTCATCAGACAAACAAGGATAATAATAGTATTAATCTCATAAGGTTGTTTGAGAATTTAAAGAAACAGCGTATGTAATACCCTCAATAATATTGGTTATTATTTCCTTACTCTTAATAGACCAGTGCCCCTCCATTGCTGTGTTCTCTTTAGCTTCCTTTCTTGTCCACAAGTTCAATTTCACTTAAGTACTTTCTTAGCTCTTCACCACTCAGCCTTCCACTTACCACCAATGTGCATCACTATACTTTCCTCCTGTTGAATCACATTACCACTGGAAATGATTTTTACGTGTCAGGGCAAAGGCCAGCAGTAACCTCCCATTTAAAAAACTATTTTGTATTCTTAATTCATATTTTATGGCATAGACCTCTTATTTCTCTTCCTACTTTGTAACTGTGACCACCCTTCCCAGCATTATCATCCGTTTCACCTTCAAAGTCATAATAGAATGTTGTTTTGAATCATGGTATTCAATCTTTGGCATGCTTGGGTTCAGCATCCAAGATGTTTTGTATAAAACTCAAGTTCTGTAGCTTCCTTTCTCTTAGGCATGTGGATTCTTAAGGATTAAAATAAATCTTGATTGTTCTTTGTGCCCAAACTAGTTACGTTGTTGTGCATGAGGTTTAAAATATGCGACTGCGCTCTATACTAAGTAGACTCTGTCTCTTAATTAATCCATAGGACACATCCTCTGCTCATTCTTTTCTGTTTTCTATCTCATTGGTATAGAAAAGAAAAAGATTATGTTGAATTGCAGTGGAATTTGTAGGTATAGGAGGGAATTGAATTGCAGTGGAATTGAATTGCAGTGGAATTTGTAGGTGTAGGAGGGAATAAGGTTAGTTTTAAGCCAAATTGCACAAATGAAGTTTTCTTTTGTGTCCACACATCATTGACCTTCTCCATCTGCCCCCAGTAACCTAGTGCCCTCATACTGCCCTCCAATTCTTCAGAGCTTTATCACCAGTGCCGCCCCTCCCCCAAAATTACCTTCTAGTTTTTTCCTTAACCCTCCCACACAGGCCTATTAAAACTATAATTCTTTTACTTAAACAGTACACCTAATCACTCTCCTACCTCTAATTTTTCCTCAGTATGTTTTGCCTGTTATTCAAAATTCGGATGAATGCTAGGATTTGGGGCAATATGGGAAGACATTTGGAACAAGATGCTTTCCTTTTAAGTTACACTGTTTAGACAGCTCTTGACAGAAGAGAAAGAGTATATGTAACACCAGTCCCTCCTTCCCTCTGACTCAGGCACAGCAGAATACATTCTCAACATTCTGTTTCTGTAACTCAGCGTTTGGAGTTTTCTACCTGTAGAATAATAGACTTTTCAAGGAGAAGAGAACCGTAGAAAATCTTTAGTCCAGTGGTTTCAGTAATTATTTACCACAGCACTCCCACTAGTAGATAGGTTACTCTCCCATTAGTGAGAGTGACTTTTTAGAATTCTCAGTCTTTGGAGTAATAGGGAAGTGTTGACAAAAGGGTTACATGGCATTCTTTAGGGCAGATAAAAGGGGGGGGGTGAGTTAATTTTGAAAGAAACTGAGACCATTTTGATTAGTGGTCCCTTGGGTAAGGCACTCCCATGTGAGTTATTGAGATAGCAGTCGAACAGATACCAGGATCCCTTCTGCTGTGGAAATTATTTCCTCTTTTACCCTCATCTTTCTTCTCAACCCCACGTGCCCAATCCTAGACTGCCTGTGATACTGCATATTAGGCCCAGCGTCATCCTGCAGGTTGCAGGTGGGGGGAGGAAATGGAGCTCAGCAGCTTAGGTTTTCCCCCATCTGTTCCCTTCATTCCCATGATAGCAGATCCAGGGATCATCAGACTAAGCTTACAGGGACCTCCCATTCTGTTCAGTTCATTTTCTCCTTCTCAAGTGAACCCCCAAAATGCTTGACTTGACTATATTCAAGGAATACTAGTTATAGTTATATAAATGAATGAGTTGCTGTTTATATTTGATAAACGTATTGTCATATATATGAAACACATGCTAGGTAAGTTTTGAGTTTTATTAAATTACAGTTCTGTACTCTGTTCATTTAGCCTAAGTTCACAAAAATGGAATTTGCCCATTCATCTGGCAAATGCGAATGTATCAGCTTGCTTTTTGGAGGTTGTCTTACTCTAGTGTACTGAGGAAAAGAGTAAATCAAGGAATGAAAGTTCTAGAATATAAAGGTCAGACATAAAGGAATAGAGATAGTACCTTTAGTCCAACTGTCCAGTACTCCTAGTATCGTGTTCTTTTCTTGCATTCTGGCATATTAAGAGAAGAGTAGCCTGGGAGCATTGGCAAGCTGAGTTCTACTCTTGCTTTTGGCCTCATATAGAAGCTTACTAAGATGTCCCAAAATATTTAATTTCAGTCCTGGCTCCTAGATTCCTTCATTTATGTCTTGCCTTTAACATTGTTCTCCCTCCTAGGTTCTTTCATATTCTGTCATAACCAATCATAGAAATCTGGGCTTGGCAGCATAGGTTTAGCTGTATCTGGGAAAAGTCGATCACACGTGAGAATCAATGGAAGACAAATTTCTAAAACATGCGTTGTAAAGAGTTTTTAATCCTATGACCAAAGCTAGGCCTAGATCCTTCTGAGAAATTATGACATTTCTATAATTTCCTCCTTTAATACTTGTTTTTTAAAACTTCCACATGTTAAGCACAACCTGACTTGAAACTCTCACATTTCAGAAGATTGGCATATACAATTCTTCTCTAGTTTAGGTAGTATGTTATATTGTATATTATATATCATATATTATATCAATAATATATTTGGGTAACTAGAGGAAAGAACCATGACTACATAGTCTTTTACCTCTTCGGTATTTTATTAAATAAGACCTCTGGCATTCATTAACTGAACCTTAAAATCTATTAGCCAAATTCTGCGTCCACAAGATAAATTACTTCTTTTGGTTTCTGCTTACCGTGCTTACCTTCCATAATCAGCCTTAAAGTTCTGGTGGCAATTTATAGACCTAGATATAAAAAGGTATATGATTGCATATTAAGAAAATGTACTGGTTTCCAGTGCTTGCTATGAAATCAGTTTCAGTGTTTATAGAAAACCGTGGTATGTGTGGGTATGTATAAGAGTGTGTGTGTTTTCCTCTAATGACACCATCAGGAAAGTGTAATTTGCTCTTTTCTATTGAAAATATAAACATGGTCTGATTTCTAGGCAGCCACCTGGAGAAGAACATTATTACAATGGTGATTTAGTATCACTGTTAGCTTAGTGATACTAAATGCCAGCTTAGAAAACTTATTGTCCTTCATATGTAAAGATAGTTTTGAGAGACATTCTGACTTGTTTTGGGTATAGTGGTAATATAGTTTATTTTGAGCTATTCCTGCTCTTTCTCATGGTTTTAACATACTCTAGACTTTAGGAGGATGGATAGCCAAAAACTAAGGGCTTCTCTATGTTAAATATTTTACCACTTTTTACATGTGTGGTACTCTGCTGTGCACAGTGGTAGATGCTAAGATAAATCAGACTTAGAAGTAGACCTCAAAATGCTTATCTTCTTATTAGAAAAAAATACACAGTTAATGTATTATGTGAAGTAGAAAATGATAAATGCCATAAGAAATATTTAGGTTAAATATTGTAGAATTTCAGAAGGATTCATTCAATATTTACGCAGAATTTTAAAATTTACAAGCTTTATGCTAAGCATAATACAGTATTTCCGGCCCTTAAGGATCTGAGTCTGATGGAAAAGACAAACATCTAAATAATTATAACACCAATGGGAGCAGTACAATAATAAAAGATATGGACTGCATATCATGGGAATATAAAGGAGATATTATGGAGCTTAGATTTAATCAGTCCTATATGTAATAGTTATGAAAAGGCTTAACAGAGGAGAAAGGTGACCAGTTTCCTTTTGGACAAGTTAAGTTTGAGGTGCCTGAGGGACATCCATGTGGAAATGTCCAGCAGATAGTTTTCTAGATGAGTCAGAAGGTTAAGGAAAAGGAGTGAACTAGCAGTAGAAATTTGGGAATGATCAACGTAGTTGAAAATAGATTGAGATCTCCCAGGGAGAGATCGTAGCAAGAGAAAAGCAGTAAGTCAGAACAGAAACCTGGGATCTCTCACACTGAGAAGGGTGTGGAGGAATAGGACTCCACGTAAGAGAAGGAGGAGCCATGGTCACAGGGGATGACTCAGGAAAGTGTCGTGTCACGAAAACTAAGGGAGTACAGAGTTTTAAGAGGGAGTGGTCAGCAGCCTCAGGTACAGCCGGAGATACCTGGTACCGTAGGACAAACAGGAGATACTGATCTTATCAGCATTTCATTAGGGCGATCAAAGCAGAAGCCAAGTTGTACAGTATTGAGAAGTGAATTGAGAGGCTAGGAAGTAGAGACAGTGATAGTATACCATTCTGAGAAATCTGACTGAGAAGGTTTGAATCCTAACTCTACCACTTAACCAGTTTTGTGACCTGTTGCAAGTTAATCTGTTTTCTTCATGTTTAAAATTGGGATCATAATACCGACCTTATATTAATCCTTCTATGAGGATTTAAAAAGTTAATATATGTAAAGTACTTTGAAAAGTACGTGTATATATTTTACATATGATAAAAGTTAGCTATTATCATTATTAAGGAAGAGAAGGGAGAGTTAAATGTTAGAGGAAGGGTTGAGGGTTGAGTTACTTAATGTTTTGTGGTTTGGTTTGGGGGAGTGTGGAGGGAGACAGATACTTCCTGTTAATCACTGAAGGAATATAACCAGGCTTGAACCTGAGACTTTAGCCTCCACCGTAATGGAAGACTGACTGGACTAAGAAGAACCTGTTGAGAAATCTGCATACTTTCTAATCCTGGTTTGCTATTAACTCTTTGGGACACAGTGTTTAAGTCACCTTCCATCCCAATTTCCTACAGGACGAAATAATAGTTCCTGTGTACCAATCTGTCAGAGCTGTTGTACAAGTAAAACTGATCATCTTCAGTGATGTTTCTTATCCTTGAGGTTTTCTCTGAAATCTTCTGTAACTCCTATAGACTCAGTTTATAAATTCCCTCCTCTAGGTCCCCATAAAAATCTTGTACATCCCTTTTCCAGGTTCCCATACAAACTTCGTACATGCCCTTATTATAGCATTTGTCACATTGTTGATGGCATGATGTCTCCCCCACCAGTCTGTGAACTGCCATACCCGCTTTATCTTTTAAGTACCTGACATATTGTAAACACTTAGTAAATGTCAGGTTGAATTGAATATAGGAAATTGCCTGAGTAGAGATGGTATATATTTGTGAAACTCTATTACTTGAGCATCCCAAATTTCAAAAACTTGAAAAATATTTCTATATAATTATCTACTTATTGTTACTTTTTCTGAATTACTTAATTCTTTAATGTCAGAAAGGTGAAGATCCCTCTTTTGATTAAGCCTAATGTCTAGTCAGGATGGACAATATTGTTGAAGTAACTTTTTGTTTCAATTCAACATCAGTAGTTCTGAAGGCCTAATTTACCTCTTATCATTGAAAAGAGTCATCTTTGAAAAGAGCAAGAATTTGGTAGATAAACGTCCGAAGCAAGACTAGTTAATTAAATATTTTGTTAAATGCTTACTAGCACTAAATCAGAGTTATTTAGACCTTTTTGTGCTCCCATTTCAAGTTGCCACTACCGACCTTTCCAGAAAGGAAATTGGCCATAGCTTGATGGAGCATTATTTGGTGGGTGACTGTTTGTGCAAGGTCTAGTGAAAAACTTTATTACCACTCTTAGACCTAGCCTGAGGAACTGTTTCTTTACTTTCCTGTCTTCCAGTTTTTCCTGAAAATACATGTACTTTCAACCTATCAAAAATGTGTCTTTATATGTATGTTTATATACTTTGTCTGTTAATACAGTATTAGTCATTGAGAGTCACGTGTGTAAATATTTGTAACGTAGTATTCTCCTTTCTTTGTTGAAGCGCTCTCCATCCTGTACTCCAGCTAGCAAAGGCAGACGTGTAAGAGACTATTGCACTTGTGTGCCCGTCCGATGCCCTCTACCCCTATCTCTTATCCTTTTTGCCTGTGGTTGCAGTACATGCTACTGTTTTCGTGATGTATTATTACATTTATTGCATGCTTTGTGCTGCTGCTCCTGCTATTGCTACTCTGCTTTTCTGTACTTTCTTTTTTTTTTTTTTCTTTTTTGGCTTTGGCCGCAAAGCTTTAGGAATGTTCATATAAATTTCTGTAACCAAACTACTAAAATTATAAGGTATCTTTTTTATTTTGATTGGGTAAAAGAGTGATCCTAAAGTATGCTTTCTAAGTTGGTCACATACAAAGTAAATGAGTTTCTAAATAATCTGATGTAAGCAATTATGTGGAGATTCTTAGAAATTTTAATTACGTAGAAAGAAAGCTTGATAATTCATATTATGCAAAATTCAAAAAAGATTTGGGATAAGGTATAGATCTTACTGATGATAATTTTATGTAAATCAGTTCTGGAGAAACCTTTGATAGATTTTTTAAGGTAGTTCTAAGTTATATTCCTAAATATCTTGTATTTAGAGTTTCGAGGCAATGATGTTGGTAAGAAATCATTTATATTCTAAGATATTTCCAAGATTTAAAAAAAATTTTAGCATTCCTTATACATGTATTGATAACAAGCTATAAACATCTTCCTATGCTAAGGCTAGTTCAGTGTTTCTCAATCTGAAATGGGCCAGACACTACCTCTCTACCTCTATCCTGCAAGATTCTGATGTGCCCAGAGTGGGGAATCTGTTTGTGAAAAGGTCTCAAATTTTTCGAAAGCAGCCTCCACCCAAACACCAATATACACACATTCAAACTCACTAGTTGAGAAGCTAGCTGACACTGTTTGCTCTGGTTTTCATATACAATGTAAATAACAACATTAAAAAGGAAAATCTGTGATAGATACAAATTTAAAATTTCTACTTGTTGGCTTCATGATCATTGGTATTGATCAACACCTTAAATCCAGAATTTCAGACTGGGAAAGTTCTAAATCAGGGAATTATCTGCTTTATGGAAGGCATGGTAAGCAATAGAGTGACCCACTGCTTCCTGTACTCTTATCTTTCTGGTGTGATGGAGGGTTGATTGTAAAATGAACGCGATTAACCCTAATATAGCCCATGTTTTCAAACTACTGTTTAACAATGAATAAGCGGTTTCAGATACCAGTGGTATGGCCAGTAGAACTTCAACTTCAACTGATATCTCATTAATTAATGAAGTTTATGAAAAGATTGCTGGTCAACTGACTTCTTGATTATTTTGACATTTGTACAGAGTTAAAACCATTGGGTATTTGGATTTATCCAATCTGAATATACGTTCATTGGTATCATATAACCTCTAAAAGGGAAGACCAAGATGTTGTGTGCCCCGTTATATTAGGTTCAAATCATTAGCCTGTGGATTGACGACATTTTTATCTGTTTGCTTTTCAACAAATTTATCATTCAGAGAGATTTTGTTTTTCTGGTTAAATTTATCATAGATTAGTTATGTCTCTTACCTTGTAGACTTCTGGGGGCTTTGACCACCCAGAACATTTCTGTGAGTCTTTAAATAGGAAAAAAATTTTGAGGGAAATAGCTGTTATAAGACCCCTGCTATTTAGTCTACATTTTTATTCTATAGGATATAAATAAGTCACACTTAACCAGAGCCTAATGACTTATAATTACATATGATTTTTTTAAATGCAGATGTGATAGGCTTGGTAATTTGCTTTCCAGGCTTCCTTTAATTTTTCCTTTATTGAGTATTTGACAGATAAGAAGTCAGCCACTTAAAAGTGGTAATGTCTGTGAGGGAGATAACTGAAGAATTACCAATTATTCAACAGTTAAATAGAAACATAGAATAGTGAGGAACCTTAATAGTCCCTGGGAACATCCATGAAAACAGTAGGGCACAAATAGTTACCATTCCTAACAGTGACCTTGAATCTAACAGTGGCATACAATTTTATGTTACATACTGTGTTTTTAGACAAGAACTGTACAATACTTTCATAAATTTAAAATTCTCTGAATGAAATATCGTATAAATGAGGTATATATTTGTATTTCCCATGTGCTCTAAAGCCTCATTTACAATTTAAATAATGCTCTTTTTAAGTGGCGTTATTTAATTAATCATAGTGTAAGAAAGATTTGTTATTAATGTCATGATTAATGTCTGAATACAGATGGTTATGGAAAGGTTAATAGTGTTTTCATTAATAGTGAGAAACACTGAGTATCTATTAGATTATTCTAATAGATTAGATTATCTGTTAGATTATTCAGAATTTAAAGCAGAAATTGTAAATAGCCAACATGTGGCTGGACTTTCTTTTGTGTTTTCTTAGAACATGTGTAAATTCTCCAGAGTAGATATTCAAATCAATAAATTGAAAATAACTTAAGGAGAAATTTTCATAAAGAGAAACAAGTTACATTATTTGTAACTAGTAAGATTACATTTACTAGTCATAACTAACCTTCAGTAATTTATTATTTGTTTTAGAATGATAAAATATATTTACTGTTGTCCAAATGACATAGACAATGTCCAATACTGTTTTTAATCATAAGAACAATTAACAGAGATAACGATATCACTAAAAGCTTGAGTTATAAAGTGTATCTGAATATTAAAAAATTGGATTACCTGCCACTTTGTTTCTAAAATACTCCCAGCTACAGGATAAAGAAAATTGATGAAAACTGGATTTTTTCTGTTAACTTCGAGTTTTTTATTTACCAGTACAAAACAACATGTTAGATGTAAGCTATTTTTTAATCTATATCAAATTCGTATCAAGTGTTGGTATCTTTTTATTTGAAAACCAGGTTTCTTATATGAATGTTTTGCTATTTGTACTTGTTCAAATCTATAATTATTTTTGGAGTAGAAAAGACCTGTTGATACATGTTCAAGATAAGTAGTTTTTGATCCTTTTGTTATTTATAAGAAGGCCAAAGTGCATAATTTGAGAAATTCTTGATTAGTGGGTCATCTAAAAATCAGATGTGAGCCAAGGTGGAAAACAACTTTTCTATTTTATAATACCATACTGCTCTAAAAATACATTTTGTGGTTTATTCATTAGAGAAGTCCTAATAGATTCAGGAAACATTATGGACTTTTTACATGACAGTGTTATGCATTATGGACAATACACTGAGATTCAGTTTTTCTGCTTTTATTTTCCCAAGCAGTAGAGCAGTAAGTAAATCTGACATTAGAGTAGATGTTTCTAATACCTATTCATCGGAATAACTCCTTAAAGTATGTTTACTTAGAAAAAGACTCAGTTAATCAAAAAACAGAAAAAAAATCACATTTACATGAAGAGGTTTCTTATTTTTCTCAGTAGATGGCAGCTTATAAATATTGAGTGAATTGCTTATACTATTCAGTTAAGATTTGTTTCCAAGCTCTTCCTTTGGATTATATCAAAATATACTGTCCAATTAATATTAGCTATTGTTCCTTATTATTTTCCCTATTTTATTATTCTTTCTATAATCATAAACCCAGTTATGAATTAAGATATCACTGCTATTGATGTATATCATATTTATTAGCTTTTCTTGCATTATTAATTCAAGTCATTGCTTACATTTAATGCGGTAATTTTTTTTATAATACAAAGAATTTTTAACTTCCTTGGCTTTAATATAATATTAGTGATTATATTTGTTTCAAAGGTAAAAGTAACTAATATGCTATTAATCAGTTGCTTTGCTGTCATTTTTATATCTGAATCATTGCCAATTATCAAAATTAATTTTAGGCTATCTGTATATCCTGGCATATAGTCATTGAGTATTCTGAAAGTTTAGTAAAATTAATTGCTTTTTAGTAACTAGAATTACAAATTAATTATAAACGCATTGGTAAGCATGTAATTATTGATAAAATTAATAACATCTTGAAAACCATAGTCGTGTTGGGGTTAACACTTTGATGAAGAGAATATGTAAGTGATATTGTATTTTTCTTGTTACTGGTAACCTCTGTTGAGATACTGTTTACACTGGTAGTAGTCCAGAAAGGAAATGAAATATTAAAATCTATTAATCTAATCAGCTATTAGCTTCTACTAGAGTCTTTTAAAAGACCTGGGAAGTTTTTTTAAAGTTTGATATTCAAGACTTTTTTGCCATGAGTTTATTCATCTTTACCAAACTTTTGTGTCCTTGTCTTTATGAGAAACACACTTGGAAAATAAAGTGGTAATTTTTAAACTTCATTTATACATGCATGGTTTTTTTTAAAATCACAGCATCATTGTAAATGGCATAGTTCAACTCTTTAATAAGGTCAGTTAATGCCATCTCAAAATATTATTTCAATATTTCTTACTTTGAATTTTGTTAAACAAAATTGTCTTGATTTTGTTTAATCTCTGGAATTTATTTTTACTTTAAGAGCATAAAGCTCCAAAAAGCTAGTGTGGAAATTTTCATTATTCTATTGTACTATAATTAGGATGGGTTATTTTTAAAATTTAAGGGTTTTCCACTTCTGAAAAGCCAGTTTTAACCTCCTTCAGCTAAGAAAATCATTTTAAAATCTGCTCTCATTTCTATTGTTTTCTTTCATTTTATTGATGAGTTAAAATTTTTTAGGAGAAAAAGGTTTATAATGCTAGTAATTCTTCAGAAGGGCCAAGAGGTATGTGCTAAAAGCCTCAGTCATTCCTTAAGAGTCACTGATTTGTGTAATCACAGATTAAACTGTGATAGTGTTTTTTTTCTTGGCCAATATCAAACTGCCATAATGTCACATTTTCATAGGGTCATGAAACATGCTAGTAAATGTTTTAATGATCAACTTGATTTTTAGGTTTGACAATTTTCATGACGTGAACCCCCGCTTTCGAGCACATATTGGCAAAATGGCTTAAAGTGGTATATTCTAATTTCAGCACAGGAAAGTATATAAAACAGTGTGTTCAACTTCTGTCAGTATGTGTCCCCCATATGGCACAAAGAGCAAGCCTGCTTTAAAATTTCAGCCAGTACTATTGGGAACAGCAATGTCTTGCCTTTCTCATTTTTGAAGAATTTTTAAAGTAATTGGACCCAGGGCTACAAAGCCACTATATTAGTTATATTAAATTTGCTCCTCTCAGAAAATTGAGAATCACTGTCTTATTTTAAAATCTGCTTCAAGTAAAATGGAACCAAATTGTTTCTGAATTCTCTTTATCCCCTTTTTTAAACACTGCACTATCCTTCACACAGGAACTTCTGATTTTATGTCTTTTAATTAATCTATGGGCTAAAGGCTTTTGTGTGACAGGTCAGACGTTAAATTTTCTTAAAATAATCCAATTTTTTTACAAGTAGCAAATCCTCTATTTGGACACTTCTTTAAAACTTTATGAGATCATTAACTCTTGATTATTTGAGTCAGTTTTAAAATTCTTATTAGTGTAAAATTTATCAGTATTGCTTATCAGTTCCATTTTAATAGAACCTACTCCCCCAAGGACTTTTTAATTCAGCTTGCAATTAATATAAACTTAGGGAAACCAGAAGTCGATTTTTAGAAAATAAAAGACATTTTGCCTTATTCCCAACCTAGGGTCATATTTCAGGTTAACAATTTGAACTGATAACCTTCTCCATGGCTGTCCCTCAGTAAAATTGTGAACTCGGTAAAATTTGTCTGGAATCCCATTTTCTTCTTTCTTTTACTCTCCTGTTCCTGAGCAAAGTTCATTGTCAGTCTCCATGGTCACTAAATTGCTTTGACTATCTCTACTGTGGAGTTGCCTTGGTACAACCAAAGGAGTACTGAATTTGGAGTCAAGAGATGAGATTCAGGCCTGGCTCTCCCACCTCATAAGGCATACTAGTTTTATGAAATTATCCACATCACACACACAGAGCTGACATACAGCTGGGATGCATCGGTTCAATGGTTCAGTTTTTAAAATCTGAAATACTCTCCTAGCTGTTAGTACGTAGCTGCTACTCCAGGTCCCCCAGATGCCCTTACTGAGATCCTTACTGTCCCCGTTTCTCCTGAACCCAGTAGCTAAAGGTTTAAGGCCCAGCTGCCGGCCATCTTAGTCGGTCACACCAAAGTCCTGCCTTGCAGTTTGCCAGAATACCTGCCCATGCCCACCACCAAGGGAGGCCACAGGTGGGCACCAGCAGAGGGCTACTCCAGTATTTGCCAGCCCACTAGCCAGTCCCTAAAATAGTAACCATAATAATAATAGAGAAAGAATTTTTTTAAAAACCTTTTTAGTACATGTTTAAAATCCTTAAGCTGATTACTCTTTTTATTGATTTGTAAATCAGTAAGTGCTGGTTTACAATAAATGCTGACCTAAGCATTGTTCTTGCTGCACAACGTATTTGAAACAAATTCCCTAACCTTCCCAAGTTGTCTTCATTGCCTTTCATTTAAAAAACCCAATCCTGGTAATTTTGAAAACTGCTGAACTGAATATATATCATTGATCGGTGTGTTCCATAGGATCTTTTATGCTAAATTTTAACCCAAAGCATCTTCAGTTTCTAAAGATACTTGACTTGGTTAGAAGGGTGCGACTGAGTATAAGTGCCAGTATTTCTACTGCTGCAAAATAAAAAGAGAATTTAATTTAGTGACAAAGCTGATAGGTTTGTTTCTTTTACTTTCAACTAATGCATTGTAGAGGACCAAATTTCATTCTAATCAAGGACAAACTTATTTGTAATCTGCAGTACATATTTCTATTAAGTACTCTGTATTTATTTCACATGTATGATTTATTTTGTGGAATACAAATAAAGAACATACAGTAGCTTGAAATAAGAGATCAGTGGTGAAGATTGGAGCATTTTGTTAACTATTGTTATCTTGACCTTTGTTTAAAGCTAGTGGTTATGCTTTTGTATAATGACACATCCCTAATGTGAATATTCAAACTAAAGTTTGTTATTCTCCTTTCTCCAGTATGTTATCGTGATCATGCCTTACAGAAATTTACTAAGAGCTGCACACTGTTTAAAAGTGATTTCTTGGGTTTTTGTTTTTCCTGACTTATTTTCCTAGACTGATCCCGTTGAGAACACATATGTACGGAATCCGAACGTCAAGTTTTACATCCAGTCAAGTTCCACATCTCCTTCCACATCTAGTGAAGCTGAGCCAGTTAAGGTGCCTCACTGGAGCAGTCTTGCTCCCCAACTTTTCACTTGTGTCAGGAAAGAGGGACTTGCAAAAACAAGTGAAATCTGACTCTCTTCTTTTAATCGAATGTATTGTGTAATAAGTCACAGTATATTGAAGACCATTACATTTGACTGATAATATAGATAGGATTATAAAACTGAAGTAAAAAATGGTCCCCCCAAATTCAACCCAAAATAGACAGAAATTTTATTTAATTTTAAAGTAGTCTTTATCTTAAGTAGAGAGCTATATAGAAAAGAGGACAGAGTTGTGTGAATTTTGGAATTATCAGATAAAAACTCTGTGGACACATGGCAGTGTCAGGTGCCATTCTCATATTTTAATTCTTCTAGTCAATCTAATAAGGTATGACATAACTGTTACTTCATAAGTAGAGATTAAAATTGCCACTGCTGGCAACTGAATAGTTTATTCTAACTGTTAATCAGCAATAGGCATCCAACCTTTTAATATTTAAATCATGCCTTTTAATAGTGCAAAAACAGTGTTGTGTTTGCACCTTATGTAAGTAAATGGTTTTAAACAGCCAACTGATCAACTTTCTCAACAAGTCAGAAGGATGTATTATTCCTCAGTTAATGCTATCCTGCCTCAGATGCAGTTCTGGTTATTTACTCAAGCTTTACAATTCTGACATGGCTCCCTTGTTTCCCATTTGGTCATCAGACAGAGCTGTGTCTAGTTTTCTGATAGAAGCAGATAGTCCCATTTTGAAAGCTGTCTGAAGTGAAGTTTGAGTTGTAGTCAGATTCTGACTTGGTTTTTTCCAACCCTGTGATAGACTACTTGGTTAAGTTGATGATACCCTCTGATTTTAGATTTTCATTGTTTTAATATTTTGAGTGTATGCATTTTTATTTTAATGTTAAAATATTTAAAGCATACAGAAAATAATATTATAAACACCCACATAACCACCATCCACAGATTTAACATATGTGAACATTTTGCCCCAAAATTTGTATTAAAAAGAAAGAAAATATTCCAGACAGTTGAAATAACCTTCCCTATACCATTCCCCCTCTCCCTTCCCAGACATATCTAAATACCCTGAAATTGACATACTCCCTTTCTTCCTTACTTTTACATGTTTATTTCATTTGTAGCCATAAACAATACATAATAGTGTTTGTTGTATATTTAAATTTTACACAAAGGTTATCTGCATCTTATACAGATACATGTCTACTTAGTTCATTCATTATAACTGTTGCATAATATTTCATTGTATGAATATACCACAACTATTTATCCATTCTCCTGTTGTTGGATATTTAGGTTGTTTCCAGTTTTTTGTTATTACAGTCATTGCTGAAGTGAACATCCTAATAGCTATCTGCTTTTGCAAATGTGCAGAGTTTGTTTAGCATATATACCTAGAAGTGGAATTATTGGGTTGTGTGGAATATGCATTTTCAGCTTTAACTAGATCTTGTCAAATTATTTTCCACAGTGGTTGGACCCGTTTTCACTCCCACCAGCAGTGTGTGTGTGAGTGAATTCCCTATTTCCCCACATCCTTCCAACCCTTGGTACTGTCAGACATTAACTTTTGTCTATTTGATGGGTATAGAGTGGCATTTTTGTTTTAATTTGCATTTCTCTGATCTCAAGTGTTATTCAACATCTTTTTATATGTTTATTGACCATTGATGATTTGCCTGTTCATGTCTTTTTGTCTGTTGTTCTATTGAATTATTTTTCCACTTGTTTTGTAATTGTTCTTTATATATTCTGGATACTAATTCCTAGCTGGCTATATGCATTGCAAATATCTTCTTCCAGTCTGTGGCTTATTTTAAAATTTTATTTGTCGTATCTTTTTGTCTTGCAACAGTTTTTATTTTAAAGTAGTCATATTTGTCAGTCTTTTGTGACTTCTGCTTTTTATGTCTTTCTAAAACAGTTCTTCTCTATGCAGCAGTTATAAAGATTTTCTTCCATATTTTCTTCTAAAAGTTTTTAAATTTTGCTTTTACGTGTTTAGGACTTTAATCCAACTAAAATTTGTTGTTATGTATTATGAGAAATGGAGTTCTAATCTAATGTTTTTCTTGTATGAACCACCAACTCTCCTATATTTCCCCCATTGATGTGTAAATCTATCTCTGCTTTATATAAATGGGTCTGTTTGGGGATTCTCTATTCTCTTTCATTGTTCTTTTTGTCTGGGATTCTCTATTCTCTTTCATTGTTCTTTTTGTCTATTCCTGTGCCAACATCACATTGTCTTAATTATTGTAGCCTTCAAATAATTCCTGATACCTGGTATGATCAGCCACTCCCACATACCTTGTTCTTCTTCCTTTACTTCTTGACCCTTTAGTTTTTACATATGATTTTTAGGTTCAGCTTGTAGGTTCCATGTAAAGCTTTTGATTGGATTTGAATTTATAGATTATCTGAGGAGAACTGATCTCTTTGTGATATTGGGCCTTTCCGTCTATGAACATGATTTAGATATTTTTTTATATCCTTCAATAAAGTTTCATTATTTTCTTCCCGAATGTACACCAAATTGCTTGTTAGATTTGTTCCTAGGAACCTTAAATTTTTATTGCTATGGTGAATGGGATCTCTTTAAAATATGTTTCCTAAATTAGGCATTGCTGGTCTTTATGAATTGTGATGATCTTGGATTCAGCACCCCTACTTCACCCCTTTTAATTCTAAAAACTTCTCTTGGACTTTCTTGGTAAATTCTAGTGACAATTTTGTTTCCTATGAATTGTTCTTTATTAACTTTCATAAAGGTTTTGTATTCATCTCTTTTATTTCATATTTATTTTTTTAATGTTAAATTATAAATTGGGTTTAATACTTTTTTCAAGCTATTTAAAAGTAAATTAAATTTAAATTAGAACTAAACTCACAGTTAAGTTGAAAACTCTGAGAAGCCCATCTAAATTCCATTTTAAGGCTATCATGTGTATCAGATATTTGGCTTTTGGAGGTTATATAGTAACAAAGGCAAAGAGGGACCATCCATTTTTGTCTTAATATTTTAGAATATTCTGTAACTTTACACAAAGCTAGCTTTTTCCTCTTGCTTGCTTGCTTGCTTAGCATCCTAAAAGGAAGTCATTCTTCGTGTATTTTTTTTACACTTTGCTAATAAGTGATGTCTCTTTTTTTCCACAATATCATCCAGTAAAATCACTGGTTCCTTTCATTCAAAGAAATATCTTACAGTAATATGCCATAAAATAAAGATATGGCAAGTAATTAAATTTCTGTCAGTTCTGAATTCCAGTAATATTAAATAATCTAACTCCCTTCTTAGAAATGATTTTCTTCACAAAAATCCCACTAATCAATCAATCCATCAATCAATCAATCTCTATATCTCGCATGCGCTCTCTCGCTCTTTCTCTCTACACACATACACACAAATCCACAGAATTGTATTCCATATATGTAATATGCATTCTGTATATAGAAGTCAAAGGAGTTAAAAGAATCTTCTAAATATTTTGATTATAAATCTTGCTTAAAAACTTTCAGATACTTTATACAATTAATATGGCATTTTCAGTTGAACTTGAAAATTAATATCCTCATTTTTATGTAGGCTACATGCTATGACTTTCTTGTGTTCTTCTGCAGATTCTCTTTTACAAGTTATTTATTTTTAAATTTCCAGACTGAAATAATTTTTATAAATTGAACAAATATTTTATTTGTAGATATTGCAGGCAGAAATTTAAATTATCAACACTAAGAATTTTAGCTTCATTGAGATAATTTTTCCTTATTGCTGTTTTGTTTGGCTGTGTTTACTTTTATTTTTAGTGATGTTTGATATATATGGAGTGTTTTATGACATTTATTTCCTCTTTTCCCCTGGATTCAGACTGTAGACTATACTCCACTTCCAGTTCACACACCAACCTTAAGGAAAAAGGGATGCCCTGGTTCAACTGGCTTTCCACCTAAGGTATTCAATCTAGTTATAAGCATTGTATGTTGTGAAAAAAAAAAAAAAGAAAGAAAGAGAATGGATTTCTTCTGCTTTTTTATGTGCCATGATTTTTACTATTAGATTCCTCAAAATTATAAACATAAAAGCTGGGAAAGAGAATAAATTCTGTATGAATGGAAATAATCACCACTAAGAAAGGTAGGACAAACATGCAAAGTTTGTTTTGTTTTACTTCCATCTTCTTAAATTCAGTGTTTTGAAGTCTGTTACAGCAAGGAGTAGTGCTTGGACTATGTACTGTAAGGAAGGCATTAAGTTGAGGCCACTTGGGGAAGAATCTAAAATTGAGCTTAATAAACCACTTAGAAAGAGAAATGTTTAGAGAAAAATTCAGGTCATTTTTTTTTTTTCATTCCATTCAACATGACCATGTCCAAAGTATTGTATATGGTAGAACATGAAGATTTAGTTGCTTATCTCAAACTCCTACAAAGGAATTCTAGAAATTGGAACTCTCCATCCACTGAACGTAAACTTCGGGTAAACCCCAGAATGAGAGACAGATTGATGGATCTGAAAAACTAATAAAATATACCAAAGTATAACTGGTATAAAAAAAAGCAACAAACTGAATAATCTATGCTAGATAAATTTTGAGGCTAGACAGAGCATGAATTTAAAATAAGCATAATAAATATGTTCAAAGAGGTAAGAAAGGAAGTAAGTTGGCAACATGGGTCAGGATAAGGTACTTATAAAGAAAAATAATTTCCAGGTGCTTGACATGAAAATATAACTGCTAAAATAAAGAACTCAAGTAACTGGCTTTAATAGCAGAATGAGCAAACTGGATGTAGCAGAAAAACAAGTTGTGAGATGGAAGATGAGGTGGAAAATATGAAAGTTAAGCTATAAGACAGAAATAGTGTCTATCTATATAGTAGGACTTTCAAAAGAAAAGAAAAAATAGAGAGATGGAAATACTTAAAGAAATAATGACCTAATATTTCCCAGAAATAAAGATGGAAATCCTTATACTGAAATACATTATTATATGCTAAAAAGAGTAGGTAAGAAAACATTCACACTTGGACACATTATAGCAAAATTTAAGGATATCATAGATCAAGAGAAAATTCTAAAAACTTTCAAAGAGAAAGCAGATTATCTAAACAAAAGTCAAATTGATATTGGTCTTCTCAACAGCAACGAGATGCAAGAAGACAAGAAGTATGTTCAAAGTGTTGAAAAAAAAGAACTCTGAACCCTAAAATTCGTTCTGCTGATAGAAGTAAATAGCTAACAGGGTTAAAGGAAATTGCCCCTAGGAAGGACGACTTGGGGCAAACGGGTACTTCTGTTTTTGTTATAAGGATTGTGATACTGTTTACTCTTAAAACTATATACATGTATTAATTTGATTTTAAAAATTAAACATACATACATAGGAGAAAGTGTAGAATTGCTTTGTGACTAGGTAATGAAAATAAGATCTCAAATCACAATCATAAGGTGAAAATATTGATGGACTTTACTACATTAAAATTAAAGATCTTTGTACATTGAAAACATTGTTAATAGGTGGTTAATAAGTGATGACAGACTAGTAGAGGATATTTGCAGTGTTTAACACCAGTAAGGGATTCATTTCTAGAACACAGTATATAAGAAACTCCTGTAACTGCATGTGAAAAAGATTAGGAATCCAGTTGAAAATCTGGCAAATAATATAAGTAATTCCCATAAAAGGAAATCCTGATGGTCAGCAAGCATGTGAAGAAATGTCCAACCTTATTTATAATTGGTGAAATTAAAAATTAAAATAATTTAATAATTTTAAAATTAATACTACTTTATACTCACCAGATTGTCAAAAAATAAGTAAGGTAGCATCAAGGATGTGAAGAAACACGCAGCTTCACACACAGCTAGTGGAATTTTAAACAGGCACAACCATTCTGGAGAACAACCTGGCTACTAGAGTAGACATATACCACATAACCCAACAATCTCATTCCTTCAGAAAAATTTTTATGCAGATCCATTAGGCAACATGACAGAGATGCTTACTGCTGCATATGGTAACAGGGAGTTGGAAATAGAAGAAAGATAGGTAAAATGTGGTTGATGTGTAACAAAATCACATTTATATAAATTAGCAACACTCAAAAATATCTAACTCATAAGGCTGTGTGCATATCCAAGGACCTGTGTAGATCACATTAGATTGGGTGACAGATTTCATGGGGAAGGATGGGGAGTAGATCATCAAGGATGAATTAAAAATAAAATAAGGCTAAATACAAGACCAATGTCAAAGATCTTAGTCCTTATGCTCTTTTCTAGGAGTTTTATGGACTCAGGTCCATGTTCAATCCTTACTCCATCCTTACTTTTGAGTTGATTTTTATGAGTGGTTTAAGATAGGGGTCCAGTTTAATAAATAAATAAATAAATAAATAAATAAATAAATAAGGTCAAACAAAATTAGAGGGGCCTCCACGAAGCTCTGGTGATAATATTTCATGGACTGAATATTAACTCAATTTTGTACACCTATTGTTCCTCCCCAAAAAATAAAATAAAATTTACTTCATGTTTTTTAAAAGATGAAGGATTGAATCTATAATTATCTCAAAGTAAAAGTGTTTAAAAGGGAAAAAGGTTATTTAAAAAAAACTTTTAATAAAGGTTTGCTTGAGATAAAGACTCCTTTACTTGTCATTTATAGTGTAGAATCCTAATTATGTACAACTACTAATTTGTAAGTTCTCAAAAAGGGTTGGTTCTACTTTGTTCTCACATCTTTTATTAAAAGTATTTTACCTTCTCCACTGAGTAGCTTGAAGTCTGCAACACTGACAAAATTGGAATAGAAAAGAACCCTTCTTTCTATCAACTTCTTTAAATTTCGAGGTTATAGTTAATTCTCATTTCATTCCAAATTATCACATAATCTAAAATTAATTTGAGTTCATGCTTTAGGTTTAATGCCTCTTTTACTAATCATTTTTTTCTCCTCCTCCAACTACCTTTTGTGGAAGTATTAGAAATCAGGTATTAACCAGGAGACAAGAAGGGGGATCTTAGAAAGATCCAGAAGCCAAG
Organism: Balaenoptera ricei; assembly: GCF_028023285.1. NCBI lineage: Eukaryota > Metazoa > Chordata > Mammalia > Artiodactyla > Balaenopteridae > Balaenoptera > Balaenoptera ricei. Next base: position 168,580,120 of record NC_082639.1, read on the forward strand.
TGGTCTAGATCCTAGGGCTGAATTTACCTATCTTTTTGTTACTATTCATCTTCCCCCACCCCGCACCAGAAAGAAAGAAAACCAAAAGCCTATTGTGTGTTGCCTAAAGTTTGATGCTCTCAGAATCATGTTATTTATGTTATATATTATACTGTTCTTAGTTGGGATTAGTAAAACATGGACCATTAATCTTCAGTAGTGAATCACGCCCACCTCCTAGAATTTAACCAGCACCTGCCAGTTGGTCATTTAAAATCAATGCTTTGGTAAAACATTGTTTATCTTTCCTACTATTGCATACTTAGTTAAAATTATGACATCCTGAGCAGATCTCTGGGGAAAAAGTATATAATAAATATGTTTTGTAAGCAATTTTTAGATATTGCGATGTAATACTATTAAATTTGTCATGGGCATGGTTATTTTATTGCTGTCATTTCAGACATGTCTTCTTATCTTTTAGAAGAAGAAAAAAAGAACAGTTACTTACCTCAAGCCATTGACTAATTCTTTCATTGTAATAGAAGCCTTTAGAACCAATCAGTAACAAATTTTGCATTATTGCATTAATGTATTTTGAACAATTGAAAAAGTTAGCACTAGAAAATTTACTCTCATAGTTCCTGAAAGTTAAAAAAACTAAGAGTAAAAATTAGTATACAGGAGAAACGTTGAGCAAAATTTTATGTGATGTTAACAAATCAGGTATTTTTATCACAGGCATGGAGGCCTCTAGTCTTGACCTAACTGTGTCTTATGCAGTCTGGTGTTTTGGGTTTTTTTTTTGGATCATATTTTTCAGTTACATGTTTTTAAGTTATCGAACTCTGAAAGATGGCAGAATCAGATCCAGGCTTGAATTTTAACTCTACCAATAACTGTCTATTCATGACTAATTTATTTAATCTCTCTGAGTTTCAGTGTCTTCATCTATATAAAGAAATAATACCTGTCTTCCCAGAGGCATTGTCTCCATTAAATGAGATGATTGAGAATTACTGGCACAACGTCTGCACCTTGGTTGTTGCTCAGTCCACATACAGCAATTATAGAGCCAGTAGAAAGATAGTCTGTACCCTACTTAGAATAAAGTCAACCCAGTGCGGCTTTGAAACTGACCAAAGGTTCTGAGGAACTTCTAGAATAGAATGGTTTGAGGTTGGACCAGAGCTCATGACTGCTCTAAATTTGAGAATCTCATTCCATTCCAGGACCCTAATATAAAAAGATGATGTACTTTTCTACGCTTGATTTTTTTTAAATTTCTTTTGTTATATGTAAATATATCCCAGTTGAGAAGAGCAAAATTTATTTTTAACTTAAATTTTAAAGCTTTGAATATTCTCTTTAGTTTTTTGTTAATATGGTAAACTTCAACTGAAATAATACTACTTTAAAACTGTTTTCCATCAGTATCCACACATTACCAGAATACAGGATAAAGTTTTTACTAGTTTAAATCAATCACACATATAAAAAAGAAATAATTAGCCAAATTTGTTTTCAGAATATGTTTTATAAATATGTTTATATTTATAACATACATATGTAAATATGTTTTGAATGCTTACTCTGTGCCAGCACTGTTCAAAAGGCTTTGTTTATATTAATGCTCATTTAACCACCCCATGAAGTAGATATTATTACTGATTCTATTTTATAGAATAAAGAAAGTGAGACACAGAGGAGTTAAGTAATTTGTTCCTAAATTCACACAGCAGAGTGATAGAACAGTGGCTACAATTCATTCATTATTAAAACATGCTAAGAGTTCATTTGGAGAGGAAAGAAGTGTTCTAGAGAGCTGAAATCTACATTGGCGTACCACCATACAGATCAGCAAAGACTTAGAGAAGAACTTTAACTGCTGGGTTTTCAGTCTGTCTCTGGAATAATATATGTGTATTTATATCTGCTCAAGTGTAATACTGCCTGCTTCCAAGGGAGGAAACATGTTTGTTAAGCATGTTACTTGTTCGTGGTCCCAGAAAATCAAATACATGATTTTTAGTAGGGACAAGAATTTTAAATTACTGTTTGTTCTTCGTAAGAAGGTATAAAAGCATATTAAATTTCTTTATTTGTATAGGTATAAATATGCAAAATTTCACCTAATGCATTGCCAAAGAATTTACAAAAATCCTGAATTCAAAATTCATGAGCAAAAAAATGCTAGTTTATTTTATAACTTTTCAAACGGCATTCAAGAGCAATTGATTATCATTTAACTTCTTATATTATTTTTAGCATAATCCAGCTCAATATTGCCTAATAAAAATATTTAAAGAGCATTAATTATAGAAAGATGTGGTGAGAAATGAAAAGAATTCATTCTACACCTAATTAGAAAACATTCTAGCAGCTGGTGTGGTTCACAGAGATTCATATTATGGAAGTCCTTTAAATCAACAATGTGTATGTTTTTACCAATTTGTTTTGCAGCGCAAGACTCATCAGTTTTTTGTCAAATCTTTTACTACTCCTACCAAATGTCATCAGTGTACCTCCTTGATGGTGGGCTTGATAAGACAAGGCTGTTCCTGTGAAGGTAAGAACTAAATGGTAAGAAAATGTGACTAATTTAGAGTCCTGACATTTACTCCCTGAATTGTAATCAAATAGCTTTATTCTCTTTAAAAAGTATATAAATGTTTATTTATTTAACTTAATCATTTGCTTTTCTTTGGATAATAAACTGAACACCTTGCTAAAGTCTGTTGAATATTGGAAACTAGACAGATGGTCCCTAGAAACATTTTCCAGGGGAGCTATATTTAAATATGTTTCATTCATCTTTGTTTCATCATTCAGGAGAATTTGTGGTCCCCAAAACCCATTAACCTGTATGACAAAATATGTGAAAGTTATTCTTGAATCTATTCATTTAATTTTACTCTTGTTTAATTTATTAGAGAAATTATTATTAATAAGTAGACAATGAAGTATCTTTTCACAAATATTAAATGTTGGCTACTATGCCTCAAAAGATATTTTATTCCTAGTGTTAGTAGCAGAGGTTTTTCCCTACCATTCATTGATCCATCCATCACATGCTCGCAGAATGCCTGCTCTGTGCTTCTAGGCGCTGGGGATCAGTGTTCTACTGTTTGGCTAGTTCTCACAACCCAAGTGGAAGATCCTGATTGCATTATCTTAACTAGTCTCTTAGATGCATGGGTTTAGAGCCAAAGGAAATGGGCAGGCTTTAAAAGTAGAGATTTGAGAGTTCTGAATGTGTGAAGTGATGAATATGAATGATGTTTTCCAGGAAACACATGTAGAGTAAAAAGAGAACAAGTATGAGGACAGAGCCTTGGGAAACATAGTTAAGGGGAGGTTAAAGGTAAAGATAACAAAGTAATCTGAGAAGGAATAGCCTCTGTCATTGACTAGGGAGGTGTGTCTGAACCCAATGGAGAGAATTTGCTTTGTCTCATTGTGAAACTTAGCCAGTACTTATAAATGTGATTTTTTTAATCTGTTTATCAGAAAGAATCCTGGCAGCTACTTGGCTTTAGGTCTCTTGTCATTTTTTATGAACCAGAATCATTTGCAGTTCCATAGTAGGAATTTTTGAGATCTTCCCAATTCTCTTCCCTTCTAAGGGTCTCCTGCCATGAAATTGGGCCTTTTCTTCAGACTGACTCTTTGCCGCCTACCAGCCTACCCTATAAAGCTGTGGGGACACATTGGACTATGCTCAGGCTTTCATAAGTGTTGTATAATGTGGTTATAACCTCTAAAGATTCCTGTCATTTTAATTCTTCTTGGTTGAAATTAGATCCAGTATAGGACAATTATCTTATTGTTTCCATTGCCCGTTGGAAGAGAGATTTTTGCTTATTAAAGCAAATTGTAACTTGTTAGACACTCTACTTAGAAGTGAATGAGTTGTCTTACAGAAGATGAATCGTTTTTGACAGTCAGTACTAGTCCCTCTTGCCTCTCTGCTGGGTTTGTATCCATTTGTGATATACAATCCATTTTCCCACGTGTATGTGTTCCCATGATGGTATCCCTTCAGTTCCTCTTTTATTCCTTCCCAGATATTCTCCAGGATCCCCCTGAGAGTAGGAATTGTCTAAATAGATATTCTTAGTCTGTAACCCCTCCCAACAAGCTTGTTGGTTTTAAATATTGTAACCTTTAATTCTCAACCAACCAAGTCTCAGTGGAAGAGAGTTTATTTTTATTTATCATTTTGTCTTAGAATCTCAAGTTCATCATTTAAGTATCAAGAGGTATCATGGCAATACTCTTGGTAGTTACGTATGCAGGCTCTGAGCAAGACGGCCTGGGTTTGAATTCCAGCAATGCCACTTATGAGTTCTGTGACCCAGGGCCAGTCATATGTAAATGGGGATAATCTTACCTCTCTTAGATTATTACAGAAAAAATTAAAAACACTCAATAAAGTTAACTAATAAAGTTATCTTAGTAGTAATTTAAGTATATACAATAATATCAGTAACTCCTAAAATTTAAATTATACCTTCTTAATCATTGAACAATTTAAATTTCAAAAAGAGGGATTGGTAAAATTTGCCAGATATTGAAAAGATGTCAGGTAATTTAACATCCATCAGTGACTCTTGCAAGAGAGACTTCAGGTCAGATACCAAATTGCAGTGAGATGAAGAGTTAAAGAAAACTCCAGAAGCTACTCTTTTAAGAATTCAGTTTAAAACATTTGTTTTATTTGCAAGGTTAGATTTTTTTTCCATCTATTTGCTTCTCATTTTGATCACTAGTGTTAACACAGAACAGTAATATTACATATTACAGTAATAAAAAAGTATTTACTATTTCTCATTGAAATTCTTATTGGTGAGCAAATGAATCAGCTCCCCAAATGACAAAAATACTGTCAAGTTGTTTAAAATAAAATCAGAGGTAAGCATTCATTTAACATGGCACTTTGCATGTAATGAGTGCTCAGTGAATTTTCTCTTTGTAAAAACGAATTTTTATTGAACACTGTTTCTTTTTTCCCCTCCAAAAGTGTGTGGATTTTCATGTCACATAACTTGTGTAAACAAAGCTCCAACTGCTTGTCCAGTTCCTCCTGAACAGACAAAAGGTCCCCTGGGTATAGATCCACAGAAAGGAATAGGAACAGCATATGAAGGGCATGTCAGGGTAAGTATGATTAGGTTGGGTTTAGATTAATCTTTTAAGGCTAATTAATGAATGAAAGAAAATCACCTTACAAACACAGTCCTTGACAGAAAATTAGGTGAATAAAATTCATCTAACAGTTTTACTTCATTCACAGTAATGATCTGAAAACAAAAACCTAGCTTTCGCTCAGAATAAATTCCAAAATGTCTCATAATTTTCTGTACTGTCCCTGTATTGTAATGAACAGATGTTGCAATCTCCATAAAGGGGTCTTTGGCTCTTCATCTTGCTGGAGGGTTGGCATATGCTTATGAAGCAGGAGATATTGTCAAGACATAATCTTACTTGTAATCTTGAATAATATTTAAAGTGTAAGCTGCTTTTCATCCTACTACCAAATTTGGCTTTTATGCTACTTAGAAATCCATGAATGTTATTGTAATGAATTGCTAGAGAAAATTAAAATGGTACCATTAAAGTTTTTTTCAGAATATAATGTCAATCAGTGTTTGAAGAATGTGTTATCACACTTTCCCATGTTATTAATGATATATGTGTACCATCTGCTACTTTACCAAACACAGTGGCAGACTTACAACACGTGTACACTGTCGTTAGGTTTTCATCATGCAGTTACATATGTAATTAAAGGGGCTCTAACTGACATTTCAGTTTAGGTTGTTTTGTCTGTTTGTTTGCATGTCTAAGATCCCTAAGCCAGCTGGAGTGAAGAAAGGATGGCAAAGAGCACTGGCTGTAGTTTGTGATTTCAAACTCTTTCTGTACGATATTGCTGAAGGAAAAGCCTCTCAGCCCAGTGTTGTAGTCAGCCAGGTGATTGACATGAGGTAAGTTTGCGAAGGTGAAAATATTTGTATCTTTGCAACATAGGAATGAAAAGCATGTGATTTTTCTTCTAATTGCATTGCCATGTTTTTATTTAAATCTAATTTCATGTTAATTTTCTCATTTACTAATATTGCAATCGTAACATAATTACAAATATGAAATAAGGTGTAGTTATAGAACAGGTTGATGTGTGTTGGGTCAGGGAGAAGAAGCTAATGTTTGAAACCAAAAGACCAGTTTAAAGGTTGCTGGGGTTCTGGAGTCTCATGTGTGTAATGTTCATATCATCACCTAAAGTAAAGGCTTAGGTACAATTCCAATGTGAGGAAAGGAAATAAAAATCTCAAAATCGGACAGGCTCTTGGAATATAAAATGAATCAGTGAACATTTAAGTAAGTATATCTCTTGAATGTTTCTAGTTTCATTTTTCAGAATCTTCCCCTGCCCCTTGGGGTGCTCTGCTTACCCTCTTCTTGTGACTCTCTTAACGCTCTCCCTCAGTGATCTTATTGACTGCCATAGCTTCAGCCATCTCTGTGTTGACGACTCCCGGACATATGTCTCCAGTCCAGGTCTTTCTCCAGTGCTCAAAACTAGAATTTGTAGCTCTGGCTCACATTGGCATTTCATACCAGCATTTCAAACACATTATCTTCCCCACAAATATGGAATATAAAGGAACAGATGCAAGAAATACTAGCATATCAGTACGGAAAATTTGACAGAACCTCCTAAGGGACCAATTACAGAAAGGTAGGGAGAAGAATCAAAGATAAAACTAAGATGTCAAGTCTTCAAGACCAAGAGAATGATGGTACCAATAACCAAATTAAGGAAGTCACAAGGAATAAATTATTGTGGAGGAAATCTGTTTTAGGTGTTGAAGGAACAGTAAAATGTCAGATGAGCTGTGTTGAAGGCACTTGAGATGTATTATGAGAGGAAAGAGGGTGCAGTCTGCTGGAGATGCTGCAGACCTACCGGGGTTCGAATCCATATGTACTTACTGGCCTTTTGACTCCGAGTAAGCCAGAAATGATTTCTAACTCTTGTATAATGTGGCACTGTTAAATTACACTTGATAAATTACTTTTGGCACTATCAATTACAAAGGGAGAAAATTAAAAAATTTTAAAAATTTAATTTGGATATTTTGTGCAATTAAATTTTAAGGATTGCTTCATATGTGTTATTTGGATACACGCCTAAAACCACACACACATACCCACATACACTGACTTGTACTGTTTCCATTGACTTTTAACTTTTCCTTCAGGGATGAAGAATTTTCTGTGAGTTCAGTCTTGGCTTCTGATGTTATTCATGCAAGTCGAAAAGACATACCCTGTATATTTAGAGTAAGTATGTGTGCTGTAATTTGATCACTGAATTATTCGCTTTTCATGAGTATACGTTTTGCCTTTCTATATAGATCACAAACTTATTTGGAATAGAACCAAATCTTATAGACAATTTGTGCTAAGTAAATATTTAATTAGTAAAAGACCAATAGAAAGCATGAATAGGGCTTCCCTGGTGGCGCAGCAGTTAAGAATCCTCCTGCCAGTGCAGGGGACACGGGTTCGAGCCCTGGTCCAGGAAGATCCTACATGCCACGTAGCAACATAGCCTGTGTGCCACAACTACTGAGCCTGCACTCTAGAGCCCGTGAGCCACAACTACTGAGCCCATGTGCCACAACTACTGAAGTCCGCGCGCCTAGAGCCTGTGCTCCACAACAAGAGAAGCCCCCGCAATGAGAAGCCTGTGCACCGCAATGAAGCGTAACCCCGGCTCGCTGCAACTAGAGAAAGCCTGCGCGCAGCAATGAAGACCCAACACAGCCAAAAATAAAATAAATTTAAAAAAAAAAGAAAGAAAGCATGAATATATGGCTTCTAAAATAGATTCCCTCTTGGATAATATTTTTGAGTCACAATTCAATTTTCAGATAACCACTACAACATGAAAAAATGAATAAGCATGAGATTTCTCAATTTTTTAAAAAATAGAAGTTTCTTTAAGATCTCATTTAAAAAGTTAGTATGTTTCAGTTCTATTGCTTTGTAATAACCACTCCAAAACTTAGTGGCTTAAGCCAACAGTGATTTATTTTTCACCATTCTGTGGGTCAGTTCTTCAGGTATAAAGTTCTGGTGTCAACTGGGGTCTCTCATGTGACTGCATTCAGCTCATTTGGAGCAGGAATATCCAAAATGACCTTACTCTCACATCTGGGGCCTTGGTGCTGGCTGTTCGCCTTGGTACTTGGCTGTTCACTGGGCCACCTCAGTTCTCTGTATGAACTCTCCCCACGTGGTCTCTAATCATCCACTAGTCTGGCTGAGCTCTCCGTGACCGACTTCCAAGAGAGCAGAGGAAGCTGCCAGGCCTTTTAAGGACTAGGCTCAAAACAGGCATAATAACCCCTCTCCATTCTGTTGGCCAAAGCAAGTCATGAGGTCAGTCCGGATTTAAGAGAAGGGGAAATAGACTGCATTTCTTGATAAGAAGAGTGGGATTCCATAGAAGAATTGTTGGTAGCCATCTTTGGAGGCTGTCTAATACAGGGCCATCTCGAGTTGGTGAATTAAGGTAATAGAGGTTAATAAAAAGGACTGTTGCCTTAATGGTATGCCTATATGCTTTGTATTTGTCTATGAATCTTGTATATGAGGAAGGTCAGACAAAGACCATACTTAGTCTTTCAGTTCCTAGACCAACAACTATTCTCTCACCAGTACCAAGGGAGCCTACAGAGGCCCACTTATCTTAACTGATTCTAATTGTGGGATTTTATTGTCACTGCTGCTTAAATTACTTCTTTTTTTTTTTTTTTTTTTATATTAATTTATTTATTTAGCTGCGCCGTGTGTTAGTTGCAGCACGGGGGGCTTTTAGCTGCACCATGTGGGATCTAGTTCCCTGATCAGGGATCGAACCCAGGCCCCCTGCACTGGGCGTGTGGAGTCCCAGCCACTGGACCACCAGGGAAGTCCCAAATTACTTTTAGTAAAGGATCCATATATACATAATTTAATTCTGTTCTGATTATAGTGTCATTGTATAATTATAACCCTTCATTTAAATACTAGCTCAAGTGATCTGGTCTTCCCTGAGATGAGTTATTGTTATGAAGTAACAGAGAATCTTAAGTACTTCTGAGTATTTTTGACTTTTTTAAAACAAGTTGAAAATCAGTATAGTGTAGTGCTCACAAGCGTGGACACAGGATTCCAGTCTAGTTGTGTGTCCTTGGAGAAATTAATTTCTCTGCATCACAGTTTTTTTCATATATAAAATCAATATAATAACAATACCTACCTTGTAAAGATGTTGATGGAGTTAAATGAGTTAATACTTACAAAGTGCTTTGATCTGTGCCCAGTGCCCAGTAATTACTCAATAAAAATGTCAGTTGCTGTTGTTATATGACTGTGTGTAATGGATTTTTTAGTGATAGTATTCTGGCACTTTGCAGCAAAGAAAATACAAATGACACTAACATTTAGAATGGTATCTTCTACCTTTGTCATGAATTATAATGCTAAAACTATTCTTCTGATTATGAATAGCTAAACTCTGTTAAAGTTATCACTTAATGAATGCTCATTTTGTTGGCTAGTGCTAAGCAAACTAGCATCCGTATAAAACTGGCTTAAAAGGTATCTGTTTGCTGATATCATGAATTTTGATTAAATTGTTCTAGGTCACAGCTTCCCAGCTCTCAGCGTCTAATAACAAATGTTCAATCCTGATGCTAGCAGATAGTGAGAATGAGAAGAGTAAATGGGTGGGAGTGCTGAGTGAATTGCACAAGATTTTGAAGAAAAACAAATTCAGAGACCGCTCAGTGTATGTTCCCAAAGAGGCTTATGACAGCACTCTTCCCCTCATTAAAACGACCCAGGCAGCTGCAATCATAGGTATGAATTCATAACATTTATCTTGTTATAATTGTTTACTAATATACCCTGTCAGCAGGGACTGGTTTTCATCTAGGAATCCCGGTGTCTAACATGGTATTTGTTATATCACAGATGCTCAGTAAATGTTTATTGAATAAATGAGACCATATTAGAACTTTCTTTTTCAGTAAACAAGAATAAATACACTTTTCAAATGTGTTTTCTTCTGAAAAAGCAACAATGCTAAAGATTAACCTATTAACGAATCGATTTTCCGCTTGTGTGACTTAGGAAAAGTTGTTTAAAACATAAGCTGTTTCATAAAGCATCAGTTTCCTATGTAAAATGTAGGTACTAATTACCTTGCAGAGGGTTACTGTGAAGTTTAAATAAGACGGAATGTGTAACACAGAGTGCTCCATATATAATATGCCCTCAAAAATGGCAGCTTTTCTGTCTGGAGGTTTCAATTTTCACCATATTCTTACGTACACTGCCCACTCTTTTGTTACTTTCTAGTAAATAATGAAAAGTTTGATGAGTAGGGTTCAAATGCCTTTCACAATTTTTCCCTCCCCAAACAAGAAATGGAACTGGACACAGGGTGCTAACAAACTAGGGGGTTTTTTCTTTCACCTTTTATTGAATAAACATTTATATCTTTTTATAAGCATTGATATAAATTATTTTCTAATGATTGTTCTATTAAAAAAAGACACGAGATAATATTTACCACAGTAATCCGAAAGGAAATTTAATAGTGCAAATTGTTATTGCTATTTTTTAATTACTTATTTTATTTATTTGGTTTTTTGTACCAAATTTCTTTTGTTATCTGTTTTATTCTATGAATTTACATAGTTTCTACCTAATAAAAATACTTCATATTTATGTCTTATATAGATCATGAAAGAATAGCTTTGGGGAATGAAGAAGGGTTATTTGTTGTGCATGTCACCAAAGATGGTAAGAGAAAATTATTTTGGAGAAAATATTATTGATAAGAGTATTCTAACCTACAGATTCTGAATTCTAAAAAGAGCAGGATTTGCTCTTATTTATTCTGTAATTGAAATTTTCCAGGCCTAATTGGATACGTTTATAAGTCAAAAGATAATTTTTTAATTTTTATAATCCATCTGAGTTCTAAAACTTCCATGTGCATTATCTTTCTTGTGTCATTTTATTTACAGTTCTGCTGTATGAACTCAGATTGCATTTCTAAAGATGGTACATGAAAGAAAAATGCAACTTGATTTTTTTCATAGTTCTAACAGTACTAGAAGCGGTAACAGTCATTAAAATGTGTTTGTTGTTGGGGTCTTTTATCCCACAGTTTAACACAACAGATTTCTTTTTAGGGAGAGATTAAATACTGGGTGAAATAAAAAGGAACCCATTTAACTTAGCATTCTTGAATACAGTGTTCTAAGTTCTGTCTTTATATCAAGTTAGATCATGGGAAAACAATGCATTTAAACTTCATTAATTTGTTACCCAAAGAAATACCTTTAGTGAAACATGAGTTACTCAGTTTTTAAAAATAGTAACCCCGTGGTAAACTTCCCTAGGATTTGGTGAGAGTAAAGAGGTTTTTCTTAAAGATCTGGCATGCTTTATCACATAGGAACGCTTTGCCTTGGCTGCCAGAAATCTCAGTGCTAAATTTAATACCTTACTATAGATAGGTTAAATTATCTTATAATGGGTGTAATTATCTTCACCTTTCTCCATATGATTTCTGATCTCTCATTTTTTCTGTGTGTGTATCTATGTCTTTATTATAAGTTGACATATTCTTTTGAGTATAGTTGGGATATAATTAATAGGTAAACAAAACATTTTGCAGTTGATTTATTATTGTTTCTTTGCATAGAAATTATTAGAGTTGGTGACAATAAGAAGATTCATCAGATTGAACTCATTCCAAATGATCAACTTGTTGCTGTGATCTCAGGACGAAATCGTCATGTACGACTTTTTCCTATGTCAGCTTTGGATGGGCGAGAGACTGATTTTTATAAATTGGCAGAAACTAAAGGGTGTCAAACCATAACTTCTGGAAAAGTACGTCATGGAGCGCTTACATGCCTGTGTGTGGCTATGAAAAGGCAGATCCTCTGTTATGAACTATTTCAGAGCAAGACCCGTCACAGAAAATTTAAGGAAATTCAAGTCCCATGTAATGTCCAGTGGATGGCAATCTTCAGTGAACAACTCTGTGTGGGATTCCAGTCTGGATTTCTAAGATACCCCCTGAATGGAGAAGGAAGTCCATACAGTATGCTCCATTCAAATGACCATACACTCTCATTTATTGCACATCAACCAATGGATGCCATCTGTGCAGTTGAAATCTCCAGTAAAGAATATCTGCTGTGTTTTAACAGCATTGGGATATATACTGACTGTCAGGGCCGAAGATCTAGACAACAGGAATTGATGTGGCCAGCAAATCCTTCCTCTTGTTGTAAGATTCTCTTACTTTTCGCTGTCTTATCTTGCTGTTTCTTTCTTTTTCCTGCTACTTCATCTCCTTAAGGGTATTCATTGTTAATAACAGGTTGTTTTTTAAGTCATCTTTGAGGTTTTTCCTAAGCATCAAGTATGTTTTATTTAAAGTAACTAACCATATGTCGTTAAGACCTAGGCCAACAGGGTCAACATTAACAGGAACATAATTAAAGCTAATCTTCCTATGCAATATTTTACTTAGATAGATTTTTAACACATATTATTGTATTTTGAAATAACCCTAAGGAGGTATCTTCATGGTCCCCCCAAATACAGTGCTTGTGAGCACTAATAGCTCATAGGACTTATTCTAGAGAAGTGGTTACCTAGTGAATTATTTAATCAGTTATGTGAAGGTATAATGTAGCATTTGAAAAGTGTTATTCACTTTTACATTTTTATCTAGGTAGGTAGATACTTTCAAGAAACATTAAGATATTAATAAATTACTGAATACTTATTATGTGTCATTTTACTGTAAGAGATATAACATTGAGCAAAATAGACAGCCTTACCCTCACAGAGCATGAATGCAGTAGAATGGATTCCTGACAAAACAAGTTGCAGTAGAATATAAGTGCTCTGATAGCAGAAGTACAGGCATGTAGGAGGAATATCTAATCCAACACATTTTGTTTTTAGTGGAAGATACTTTGAGCATGTTTAAATGCCGAAGGGAAATAGTCACTAGGGAGCCAGGGAAAGGTTGATGACTATATGATAAATACAGGAAATAGAGTAAGATCCCCAAGAGGCCAAAAAGGATGGAAGTCAGAATATAGGGGAAAGGATTTGGAACAGGAGGAGTAAAACCTCTTTCACTGCAACAAGATAGGAGGAATGGTGGGTATGAGTATAGTCAAGTTTAAAAGTTCAATATAAGAAAGTTTAGGAGAGCCATATATATTTATTACAGAAAAATTAGAAAATCTAGATAAAAAGAACAAAAGAAAAATACTTCTACCTACCCAGACTTAAATATTCTTGATGTTTTGTTTCTTCTGAAATTTATACTCTTATCTATGACATCATATTTAGAATGAATACTAGTCAGAAAATAATTCAAAGTATTATGTGAATTGTACAGTGTTAATTGGAATTAGAATAAGAATTAGAATATCTGGCTTTTATGAATAGCTCTGCCAAAAATTTAATTCATGACCTTAGCTTAGGTAAATCATGTAATCTTTCTTTGCTTGTGTCACCATTTATTGATGTTCATTCTTTCAGTAAGTATATATTGAGTATCTCCTGTGCCAGATGCTTTATCATACTTTCATAAATGTGACCATAACTCTTACCTGAAGATTTCTCTACTTCGTAAGTTGTTTCACTGTCAAGAGCTTAACTACTTTAGGAATCAGTTATTTAAAGTGTAATGAAATTCCTTTATAGAACTAGTATGGGGCAAGGGAATAATATACCCTTGGTGTTAACAGGCTCCTTCTGTGTTATAATGGCCTTAAAACCTCTTCATTTATGATTTATGGGGTTTTTAACTTCAAAAAGGTATTGATGTGGCTACTATATGCTAACAATAGGATTTTGGTGGGATTCCACTCTACAGTTCTTTAGCATAGATCTTTCCAAATGTTTTGGGTTTAGCAGTTAAAAGTAACCAGCCAGCTCTTCTCTCCTTCCCATCTCCCAGGTTACAATGCACCGTATCTCTCAGTGTATAGTGAAAATGCAGTTGATATCTTTGATGTGAACTCCATGGAATGGATTCAGACTCTCCCACTCAAAAAGGTAATTTAACATTAAAAAATGGGCTAAGTGAACAAATGATTATAAGTGAAACACTAATATGAATATTTAGCTATTTTTCACTAGTTTAGCATTTTCTGTCACATATAATAACATAATTGGTAATCTGGGACTTAGCTAAGAGTAGAAAACAAGAAAAATCAAGCTGGTTAATTTTACAGGTAGCTCAGCACCATATTATTTTTATTACATTTTGTTTCACTATATAACGTATGATTATTATAATAATGAACAACTAGAATATATTCTCCAACTTGAAAGGTCAGTGTTATCTTCCACTTTAGTTTAAGGAGCTCTGAAGGAGTATATTATTTGTAATTTTACTGTTTTTCACATAATGGTATGCAATTTTAATCCTGTGAGGACAAATTTCATGGGCTAGAAAAGTGATTAAAATTAGAACCAATGCTCTGTATAAGCATCTCATGATTAAAAAATAAGGGTTTCACACATTCCTAATAAAATATAATATTTTCCTTTAACATTTCCCTATGATATATAAAGAGAATTTTTACCATTAATAGAATGGCTGTTTTGCAAAAATGAAGAATAATAGTTTCATGTAAGTATATGCAGCGTGTGTCATTAGTTGCAGGGCAGGGTTTAGAGGAATAGGTAAAAGAAAGTAACCAAGATCTTATTTCAAAATCTGACCCAATTTTAAACCATAACAGCAGTGGGAAAAGCTCTTGTAAATACTGCCAAATTTTATAAAACAACTAAATATGGTCCTCGAGTTTATAAATTCGGGCTGGTTACAATTAGTTTTCCCTTTTATGTTTATCATGTGAATTTTGAAGTATATATAAAAGAATATATGATCTTTATGAAGCATAATAATAAACTGATCACTTATGAACTCACCTCCTAACTTAAGAGCCAGAACATTACCAATTTTACTGAATCTACTTGTGTATTTTTCCCTTATCCTGAGTATTGTGTTTATCATTCCCTTGCTTTTCTTAAAATACAGAATTTTTTGTATATTTAAATATTTCTAAACAATATATTGTTCAGTTTTGCTTGTGTTTGAGATAATAAAATTTTATGTTGTATATCATCTTTTGCCTTGCTATCTTCATGTATTTACTGTTTCTAAGATTCATCCATGTTACATGTACTATATATATATGTACACACACATATATATATTTCATTGCTTTTCACTACTGTAAAATATTCTGTTGGGTGAATAGATCACAATTTATTTGTCTGATTAGCAGACATGTGAATTATTTCCCAGCTTTCTGCTATTATGAACGTTGCTGTAGAAGTCATATATGTCTTCAGGTGTGTATGTGCAGGAGTTTCTTTTAAGTCATATGGCTAGGAACGAAATTGATGGGACATGGAGAATGCATGTGTTCAACTTTACAAGATAGTGTCAAATTATTTTCCAACGTAATTGTACCAGTTGACACTCCCATCATCAGTATATAAGAGTTCTTAATGACCCATGCCGTTGTCAGAATTCATAATTTTATAACCATTTATTTATGGTTATAAAGTGATATCTCATTGAAGTGTTCACTTGCATGTCCCCAATTAACAGTGTTGCTGATAATCTTTCGTATGTTTATTCATCGTTCATATTTCCTCTTCTGTGAAATACCTGGTCATGTTTTTTGCTCATTTTCCTGTTTGGTTGGTCATCTTTTGATTTATTGAAATTATTCATATATTGTAGATACTGGTTTAGTGATGGGTGTGGTGAATCTTTTCCCTGTTTGTGACCTGTTAATTTTTATAGTGTATTTTGTGAACGTTTGCTGTTATTGCTTGAAAATTCATTGTTATAAAGTGTAATGTAATATCATTCTTATCCTTTTTACGTTTATCTTTCTTTTCTTAAGAAGCTCTTTCCTACCTCAAGGTCATAAAGATAGGATCTTTATTTTCTTTCAAAAGTTTGAAAGTTTTGCCTACTGTGTTTATGTCTCTATTCCATTTAGAATTGATTTTTTGTGTATGGTGTGAAGTAGGGATTCAGTTTCATTTGTTCCATATAGATACCCAGTTGCTCCATCACCATTTATTGACAGTCTCTCCTTTCCCCAGTGATGTACAATTTCATCTCTGTCATGTGTGTACATTTAGTTCAA
The DNA here is from genome assembly GCF_028023285.1 of Balaenoptera ricei. Taxonomy (NCBI): domain Eukaryota; kingdom Metazoa; phylum Chordata; class Mammalia; order Artiodactyla; family Balaenopteridae; genus Balaenoptera; species Balaenoptera ricei. The sequence continues at coordinate 168,596,382 of NC_082639.1, forward strand.
ATAAGATTCATAAGGTATCTGTATGAATATCTTAGTGTCATCGTCTGGTACTAATGGCTTTAAAAAGTCAAATTTAAGGTTTAAATGTATTTCTGCTTTTCTTTTTTTGCCCACAATATTCTTCCTTTAAAATGTTATCATTATAACTGTGTTTGTTCAAGTTAGATAATTTTATACCTTTCTAGTCAGAATTGTTGATTTCCTTCCTGAAGAGGAAGGATAAATTAAAGGTCTTAATAGTGTGTGCTTTATAAATATCTCAAAAGTTTTATGATTTAATTTTTGAATTTTGTTGAAATACTAATTTTATTTTTTATTATTTTAGGTTCGACCCTTAAACAGTGAAGGATCATTAAATCTTTTAGGGTTGGAGACGATTAGATTAATATATTTCAAAAATAAGATGGCAGGTAAGAAAATACACATTAGTAGGAGAGCTTCATAGAAGTATTCTCACTAATCTGACTGCTGAAGAAAATAAGTGGCAGAGCCACTTAAACTCAGGTGTATCTTACTCCAAAGTCTGTGAAGTTGACCACTATCAACTTCAATACAACTTCAATACATACTATCAATATATTGAGATAAACTACTAGACAAAAAGTCGTTCTGTTCAGGCTCACATAGCTGTATAGGCAAAATATTTGATTCTGACCTACCTTGTTATTTTTCTGTGGAGTACTGAGGTAAACAGAAAAAGTATAACTGAATATATCTTCTGTACTTTTAATACTGTAGAACCTAGCCAAAATTTGTAGCACTAAAATTATGAAAACTCATCCAGAGTTCCGTTTTGGGACTATTGGAATACATCTTCTGCCAATGCATAGGGCTTAGAACTTTTGAAGTGCTAATGACAACATGGGCAACAGAAGCAGGGACAAGAGGAAAGTCACCAGAGGGCCCAGAGTCAGGAGAGGGAATGGGAACCTGGGTGCTATGGACAGGACAAGGGCAGCATCCAAAGTAGTGAAGTGAGTCCTGGCCAGGGAGACTGCACACATCTAATTAGGTTGATTGCCAGAGAGTGCCTCTGAACAGTTAAAATCTCACTTTTAACAGATATTATTATAATGATATAAGTTATTCTCATGTCTTAGCAACAAATTTCTCCGTAACAGAGGTATTCATAAATTTATGATCTTTTCTGGTGGATCTAGTTAATGAAGATGTAATTATGGTACATTATGTATTTAGAATAATAATTTGACTTAAATGTAAGTAAAAACATTGGCATTAAGAAAACACATTAAAATGTTTATAATAGTTATCTCTGGGTAGTAGGATTATTATATTCCTTAATGCTTTTCTTTTTTCCCCCATATTCTTCCAATAAATTTGTATAGTCTATCCAAAAAAAAATACCGTCAAAAGTTTGTCATTTTTGTTTTGTTTGTTTTTAAGTACTAAGATACAGACAAATTTCTTGGCTTCAGATTTGATGCTCTGGTATATCCTCTTGGCACTGGAGGCTTCTTGGTATACAGACTGGTGACTGTAGGAAAAGTCCTATGCTAAGAGGATATTGCAGTATGACTTGAGAAAGGATATTCAGGGATTAGACAAGATTAAATCCACCCTCTTCTCACTGTATGTAAGGATTGTAGAATGTGTCCATAACCCAATTTGTCTCTATAGGATAAAACCTATTCCAACTCATCTTTTTTTATGCTCTCATCTTTCTACTCTAGGCTAGGAGTAAAGGTGGAGCTTGGAGAAGGAAGACCTGACAAAATTTCAACATAGTTGTCTTATCCTTTGAAAAGGAAAGGAAATCCTATTTCCTGTCTTATCCTTTGAAAAGGAAAGGAAATTCTATTTCTCTGTCTTGTCTGTTTCTCTTTCATCTCTCAGGAGCCCAAAGTGCTCTTGCAGTCCGCTGGCTGTCCAGAATCTCCCGTTGCCACTGCAACTCACCAAGATCTGCTTCACCCTCATAATTCTCAAATTCCAACTCTCAAATTCTCATCTACTTTTAAAATTTTATCCTTTTAACATTTGCTGTTAGGAAAGCAATCTGATAAAGCTATTATTATGATACAAGGAGAATGTTGCTTTTTTTTTTTACTAATCATCTTGCTTTGGCTTGCCTTACAGGCTCCTTTGGCTTCTTCCTACTACATTTTTCTCACTTTAACTTTTTGGGTGTTATAAACGTCTAAAGATTGGCTTTTCTCTTTTTCCTTACCTTATTTAGAGAATGGAATTCATCATGTTGTATGGATACAGTTGTCTGTTTTAGAGGATGTTTACCATATCCCAGCATGTTTTGGGAGCCCATGACTAAGAGTTTTGTTTACTTCTAGGTATTAAAATTGAGATAGGTGGGCATTAGGTGACTAGGTGTACATAATTAAGTATCCCCTGAAGATTAGAAGAGTAGAAATAGCAATAAGATTCTTACTTTTAGTAAAGGAAGCCAGAGTAAACACAATTCCTTTCCTGTACTCCACATCTTGCAAATTGGATCTACAAAGGACATGTTTTAATATATAAAAAAAATTTTAACTTATCATTTTCATGGATAATTTACCATTTATGCCTGATGACTGTGCAGGTCAACAATAAGAGCTTTTTAACACCCTAAGCCATTGAAACCAATACTGGGAAGGAGGGAGAAGATGGTGTAGAGATATTGGGGGTGGGGTGGCCAAAGTGATAGGACACCAAAGCAACTACATTTTCCTTTTTTTCTTCTAGTAAAATTGTACCATTTTATGTTTATAATCAAATAAAAGTGAAAATATACTCTGTAAGCTATATTTAATTTCAGCATATATTTGTTTACATATATTTCGTTGAAAATTATTACTTATGTACTATGATTTATCAACACAACTTTAAAAAATCAGAATTGCATATACTTGTATAATTGATTGATGTTTGTACTGTCTTAGAGATTAATGGATGAAAAGCATCTTAGCACTTTAAAGAACATCATTGTTCTTTGTTTTTTTGTTTTTTTTTAACAGAAGGGGATGAACTGGTAGTTCCTGAAACATCAGATAATAGTCGGAAACAAATGGTTAGAAATATTAACAATAAGAGGCGTTATTCCTTCAGAGTTCCAGAAGAGGAAAGGATGCAACAAAGGAGGTAGATATTTAATTCATACTCATCTAAAGATGCCTATAGCATCAGAAGGACTATTTGGTAATAATACTGTATTTGATTTGGAAGGAAAATTTGATCTCTGAAAGTCTGTCGTCATCATCTATGGTGTTAAAAACTGCAATAATGAATGTATTTCTCAGTGTAATTTTAACTAATACTTTCCCAATTGTGAGTGTGTACTAGATTAAAGTACCATATTTTGATTCATTTCTCTATGTATATGGAATAGTTACAATTTTTAGAATGTGGGCTTTTATAAACATAGAACATACCTGTGCAGATTAACTATTCTCATGACCAAACAGAAATAGGCTTGTAGTATTTCCAGTTACATATAAAAACATTTCTAATATATTAGCAATTATTTAAGAAGATGTCCATAAAATGTTCAGAATTATCTGTAAAATAGAGTAGAGCTTCTTTGATATTTAAACACTAAAATAACCCTCTCTGTTTTCCCACCAAAAATCATAAGATCTTTTTTAAAATGTAAAACAAAATCTTCTAAGTAAATGTTTAACTTAGTATATTCTATTATTTTAATTCTATCCTTATTAACATGATTTCACCGTTTATTTTTATGAAACGTAATTTTTCTCTAAAAGTGTCTAGATTGGTCATGGAATAAAAGCGTTTAAACAGGTGTTTTCTCTTACAGGGAGATGCTGCGAGATCCAGAAATGAGAAATAAATTAATTTCCAACCCAACTAATTTTAACCACATAGCACACATGGGTCCGGGAGATGGAATACAGATTCTAAAAGACCTGCCCATGGTAAGAGAAATGAAGAGTGAATGTGAATATAAATGGGGTTAAGACTAAGTTGGAGGGGGGAGGGGGTGGATACATGTGAATGTGTGTGCGCCCTTAAATACATACAAGACTTAAAAAGACATATTAGTATAATGAGGAAATGTTTATCTCAGTATATCACAATATATGTAAGATGCATAATGACATAGCTGATGAGAAAAACATAAAATATAGATGTGTATCAAAAACCAAACATACCAAGTTCTTATTTAGTTGAATACCCTATATACTTCTCTCATACCTAGATTTACTATTGTTGGAGAAATCAACCACCAGATTTGGAGACATTCTATACCAAGATTCAGAACTTTGTTACCAAATTACTAAAATTTCACTAAGTTTTAGCAATTCAACACAGATATTTGCCCCCCAAAGAACATTAGCTTGATCATTAACGGTCACACCTCTCATCTGATTATGAAATAAATCTTTTTCCTCTGCCCATTACAGACGTGTTGCCTAGTCAGTCTTATATTTTAAAAAAAGTACAACATAGGAAAACTGTTGTGTGGTTTGTTTTTTTTTTAACAACATGAAGATTGGATTCTTGGACCTAATATATTGAGATTAAGAACATTAGTGGAATTAGCTAATTATCCAAGCTCTGTAACATTTCAGTATCATGGTACTCTCAACAAACTATTGAAACTTTAACATGACTCTTTTGATAGGTGGTGATAGCATCTAGATTTTGCACAGAATTTTAGGCATGATTTAAATGCTATGACAGTTTGGGAGGTGATATGTAAATCTCGACCCAAAGCTCTTTCTGAGGCAGTCTGTGTTAATTACCCACATTACTTAACTCTACTGTGATAGAAGATATAGACATGTATCACTGACAGAAAAAATAATAGGTAATACAGTTTGTACAGTCAAGTTTTTTTAATAAAAATGTTAAGCTCTTAAAGGTAGTTTTTGCATTTCTTTCATAGGAGGAACAAAAAAATCTGCACTAATTTGAGCCTGAGTTCCGCATTATAAATGTCTCAATTGACCAGTTGCCCTGTTTAGGAATGGATGTGATGTTCTTACTGTCATTGTTTTTTCATCATCATCAAGATATTATTATACAATTATAGTACCATTACTTCCTTTCAAATCATTCACAATAGTCAGTTAACCTTTTGAAATGGGGATTTTTATGAGCCGTGCTAGGTAGCTATAAATAAAGTATGCAAAAAGATTACAGCCAATCTTGATATAGTAATTCAAACGAAGTAAGAAATTTAAGGCTGAGCATAAATATTAAGCTGAAAATATTGAGAGTAAATAAAGGCTGAGTTTACATAGTTAACTGTTACACTTATCTATCATATCTAAAAGCTATATACTACTTTTTCAGCTTTTGCCTGGGAACGAGAGTTCAGATTTTTCTCCATTCTTTTCCCGTTCTGAACATTTACTTAAGTCCTCAGTCTGCTTTTCCTTTATTCTCAGAAGTAAATGGAGCAGAGCCACGCAGTCCAAAAGCTTCTGTCATGTTTCCTTACAGAAGCTACAAGGTCAAGTACAAAGTACCTTAGGAGAGAGAATTTTTTAATGGTGATAAACAGTTGAAATGTGAATATATGTATAGCTTATATTTGATAGATCAATGTGAAAATTTTTGAAATTTAGTTAGCAAATAGTTTTTCAACATCTGCTATGTAGGTAGCATTATGGAGGGATAGAGGCATACAAATTTCAAATACATCCATATGTTGCAAAGCAACATATCAGCAAATACAAAATTATTTCAGTAGTGAACAAGGTTTTAATGGGTATTATGCTTTTAAAATTAAACTTTCTCTCACACTTGCTTCATTCTGGTGTACAAAAAAAGAACAGTATGGTTTCCCTCTCATATATTCCAATAACACAGCAAGAAGAATTATGGAAAATTTTTCTATAAATTCTGTTATATCCCACAGTATGTTCCTTAAGGAGAAATAGTTTTAGGATTTAATAAAATGTTCCTCTGCTTGACCAGGTGAAAAATCAGTTTGCTAATGTTCCAGAATGTTTTTCAGACCTTCATTCACAGTAAGACTTGGTCTTTCTACACCCTGAATAAGCACACTGAAGCAAAATGTGAAATTTCAAGCATTGTAAGAACTTTCATATCCCAGCATCCCTCCTTTTTCTCCCTTCACCCTCCCACCACTTAAAGTAAACGAAATCTCTATTTTGTCGTTGTTGTTGTTCAGAATAAGGTCCATTCTTAATTACTGGGCAAAACAAGTTCAGATAGCATTTCCCAAAGATTCAACATCGATCTGACCCCATGACACAGGGCCTCCTGTGCTGGCTACTTATTCCCATTAGACCTCTTGATTTTTAGTATTAGTGTCACTGATTTTGTTAACCCATGACTGCCTTGCTGGTTCTTTTTGTAATTAACACAAGTGACTTTTTACCCTAGAGGTGCAATCCAGTTTTTTTTTTTTTTTTTTTTTTTTTTTAATTTATTTATTTATTTTTGGCTGTGCTGGGTCTTCGGTTCGTGCGAGGGCTTTCTCCAGTTGCGGCAAGTGGGGGCCACTCTTCATCGCGGTGCGGGGACCGCTCTTCATCGCGATGCGCGGGCCTTTCACTATCGTGGCCCCTCCCGTTGCGGGGCACAGGCTCCAGACGCGCAGGCTCAGTAGCCGTGGCTCACGGGCCCAGCCGCTCCACGGCATGTGGGATCTTCCCAGACCAGGGCTCGAACCCGTGTCCCCTGCATTAGCAGGCAGATTCTCAACCACTGCGCCACCAGGGAAGCCCGCAATCCAGTTTTTAATGTTCCTTTCATTCCTTTCATGTTTTGTTATCACATAAGCACTTTTGAATGCCCAGGAAAAGAAGTTGGTGTAAATTTTTGAAACCTGTTCACCTGTACATGTAGTATTGTAGCAAAGATGTTATGTGTCTGAACTCCTGTTCTTTATTTTCACCTGACTTTCTTCCTTTCACTAGCAAAGAACATAAAAGCTGGGGTTTGTCATAGGCATCCATTTAATCACTTAACAAATATTTTTTGATATATTGTCATGCCAGAACTGTACCTACCTTGGAGTAGACACTGGTAAACAACACAGTAATATGCATGTCTGAAAAGAAAATAATACACATGTCTGTACCTCTGTGTGTGTGTGTATATGTGTGTGTGTGTATACATGTATTAAAAAGCTTGTGATATTTTAATATAGTCTCAGATTTTAGTATGTTCTTTCCACTGTAATTTTCTATATTTAATGAACTATTTCCAAAAATAAAGATGAATTTAATTCATCTAACGTTAACATGTATAAGAAGCACTTTCAAATACCAAAGCCATGATGTTGTCATTCGTGCAAAGAGCATGTACCCCAGAAATTTTTATGTTTAACTTATTCAAATCAGTATTGCCTTTCTCTGAAATACTTACAAGCTTAGAGAGTTTATTGAATGTCTTTGGGAGCTTATTCTGTTTCCTTTGTACCAAAATGATGCTGAAAAGGGTTGTTTGCCTCATGAATGTGGAAAAGATAGTAAGGGTAAGGAGTCATTTTTTTCTTTTATCTCCTATATCAGATGTGATATAGGAAATCTTTCATATGTGTCTTAGTGAGCCAAGAGAATATAAGCAATTAATATAAAACAGCATATGTGTCTTACAAATACATACTGTAGTAGTTTCCTTGAATCCTTTTTGTCATTTACCTTTTTTCATAAGTGGATACTTGTAATAAAGAATAGATTTGTCTCTAGTTGAATGCAAGAGTAATATTTTACCTCTAAAAGATTTATTTTTTTGAGCACATAAAATTTCTCCTAGCCTTTTACCCATTCCTAAAATTGTTAACAAATAAAATTTCAAGCTCGGTGACCTTTTAGACTTTTATGAAGTAATTTTACTTCTTAAAGTTACATTTATATCAATAGTTTTATCTTTTTGAAAAGAACCTTAGAAAGTACTGGTTTCACTCACATCTCTACCTTTCTTTTAAGCTTCCCTAATTTACCAGATTTTTTTTTTTTAACAAAGAAAGCTCATCTCAACTCATGAGAATATCAGTCAGCATGTCTCCGGGAAGTCATTCAGCCTGTCTCTAATGAAGAGATGGTAGGATGTTTTCCTGAAACACAGTTGTTCTCAGAAACTGAACTTAGAAAGTTCCCATTAGAGAAGGTGACTGGGTGCTGAGTGACAGTTCCCAAATGTTCACAAGTTATTTTAACATGAAAAACTAGAGCCCTTGTTTTCAAAAACTTTCTTCTATGTCTTTAGTATTACATTATTTCATTTTTTTAAAATACACCTGAACATTGAAGAGAAGGTTGTTCTCTTGTTAAAAACAAACATGTTCTTTGGGTGTCTAAGTGGAGATAAGCTTGGGCTACTTAAAGGTAAACCAATAATTGGTATATTCCACAGTTACTATTTCTGTTACAGGAAGATAAGATCAGTAAAAGCAAACACAGGTCAAGTCTATAAATACCAGGAAATGGTTTTAGTTTCTAAAGGAACAGTTTCATAACGCTTTTGGTGAGAGACTGGTTGTAGGTTCACTTGTTCTTTTCTTTAATTATTTCTCGCTTTTTCTATCCCTAATGTTCTTGGTAGATTTTTGCCATGTTTTGATTCTATCACATAGGAAAATACTGAACTAAATTTTGAAAATCTACTTGTATCTCTGAAAGTCCAGTTTCTACTCAGCTTGATAGTAATAAGAGAGAATAAGTTTATGAGGCAAATGATTTTTTGCAAATCAGCTCTTTAGGTAACTGGCAAGAGGATTACAAAATTTAACTTTCTAAGGCCGAAAAGTATTTCATTATGGATTCAATTCTTGATGTGAGATACTTACTTCATTTTTTCTACATGCATGTTGTCTGAAATGTCACATATATCCAGTGAATCCATTTTCATTACCTCATTACCTTTTTCTTCTTTCTGTTGTTTTTGATAGCCGGGTTTCCCTTATCCATCCCCTCATCATCACTCCGGTCTGATCTCCTCTCCGATCAACTTTGAGCACATCTATCACATGACTGTTAATTCTGCTGAAAAATTTCTCTCTCCTGATTCCATAAACCCTGAATATTCCCCGTCTCTACGCTCTGTCCCCGGTACACCAAGCTTTATGACTCTGAGGGTATGAACAGCTGAGTTAGGTGTTAACTTGTACTAACCATGTGCGGATCTCTGCCTGGCTTCATACGTAACACCGCCAAGGGGGTACATTCTGTGAACGTTTCCCTTTGGCCTGTTTCTCTGTTGCCAAACTTCTGTTCTTCCTCTTCCTCCTCTTCTGTCTTGGAGTTCTACTTTTTTCTTCTTTTGAGGAAAAAGATGAGGATTTGGGAAGATTTCAGTTTTATTTCTAAAACCGTATTGGAGGTTTTTCTATGTCTAATAAAACATCATCCCATCATGATATTTTTCATTACGGATACCATAAGAAATAGCCCCTGAAAAAAAAAAAAAGAAAGAAAGAAATAGCCCCTGAGTAAGTCTTTATTCTATTAAAAACAAACAAAAAAGGGATCTAGAATTTCTGAATTCTGTATTGCTCGTTACCCTAAAACCAGTTCAGTTCAGAGAAATTTTTTATATTTAGTGAAGTTAAAGTCTACAGAAGGGCCTGTCCAAAGGCCTTTTATCTACAATAAACCCCTTCTTGAAAAGCTCACAATTCTCAAAATTATAAAGTATAATAGTACCAGTGAATAACAGGAAAAATTACCAAAAGAAAGTAGTCTTTCTAATCTTTGAGTTGCTGATGCACCTTTAATTCCAGCCAGGATCCAAGATAAGAGAAGTAAATCAACTAGAGAAAAAAGCACAGAGTGCGCTGCATTCTGAAGGACCGTGGTACCTGCCACTGGGTCCTTCCACGCAGCCTTGCATCTTTGTAACTAGTGTCTCTGCAGTGGGATGGAGAGCAAGTGGCCATTCAAGCTGAATATCCATACATCTGTCAAGAAATATGTACTGACTTCAAGGGAGCATTTTCTCAAGTTTGTTTTGCAGATAATAAAATATTTAGATTGTATCATGCAAACGCATTTCCTCTGGCTTAGAAAATAATAGCATCCATTTTTTTATTTGTGTATTTAGTAAAGTAATTTTCCAATAAGAAAATTACCTGTAGGGTGAGAAGTTTATTTTTGTATTTTTGTTTGCATTCTAAATTGTGATGTTTTAAATGTCATTGTTATTGACATTAAACTATAATGTCATTTAAGTGTCTTATTTCACAAGATAAGATTACTTATGATAAACTAAGCTTCAATTTGCTTGGTAACAGATTTCAGGTAGTGGATTCTAGGGGAAGTTGTATAAACTAACCAGTCAAGAATTTTTGATATAAAAGATTGTGGGAATGTTGCTTAAGTTAGTCTTCTATAAATAGAAACACTACGATTGGTGGAAGTTTTACCCTAATCTTAAGCATATTTGTGCAGGAAAAGGACCATCAGCTTAGGTTTCACATTACTTCATAATGAAGTTGAACTTCAGCTGAATGAATGATAAACTGTTGGGTTTGGGTTTTGTGTGGTTTTTTTTTTTCCCCCCCAGAACATATCTTCTGTGTATCATTCGTTTATTACCTCAACATTCAGTGTTACTAAACCACTGGTATTTTTATAGGCTTAATTTTTGCCATTTTTTTCTAGGGTAGGTTTGTTTTATAGAAAAGGACGACACAAAGGTACCTTAAGGTTAATAGCAAAAACAATAAAAATGTAAAGGTTTAAACTGATATCCCCATCTCTCTTGAACTTGACTCTGCTGCATTGTATGCCTGTCATCGGCATCTCGCAGGGTTGCTCCTATGAGTGGCTGTTGAAATGCTAGCACTGTTTTCTGTTTTAAATTTTTTTATTTTCTTAGAGAAAAAAAGGTAAAGTGTTTGCTTTAAACAAATAACACAGTAAGAATTACATGGGCTTTGCAAATTTGATATATGAACCAAAATGGCAATGGTTGAATTTAGAGCCAGCCAGCCAGCCAAATCTCAATATGTGTGATTCTTTAAAATGTATGATTTGGAGTTTTTCAAGATATATTAGTGCATGTTTTCCAAGAGATGTTAGTGGATGTTTGCTAGCTGTGGCCCTGCATTAGTTGTGTTGCCATAACCTTCTCTCAGGTACCAGCCCTGACACCCCTTCTGGTCTGAAAAGGTTAGGGCCATCGAGGAGACCGTGTTCAGACAGCTGGTCCTACGCACCACCTCTCTAGGTGTGTGTGACTTCCAGAGTACTCTATGGCTCATTTTCCTCCCTTGGACACCAACATTATTCAATATTAGATGGGAAACTTCTCACACCAACACTCCCAAGTTAAATGACTTCACCCAGGCTGTGATTGTTAACAAGCGTCATATTTATGACTCGTGGTGCTGCCGTCTTTCTGTGAGGCAGGAATCTCATATGTAGCAAAAGCTTTGTTTCAGTTATCTGCAGAGGTCCATGTAATTCTACATTTCACTGTCACTTCTAACCATGTAACCTTCACTTACTGCACTCACAACAACAAGAACAAAATTGTTATCTGTTGGTAAGTATTTCAGTAAGTATAAAGATAAGCACTTATCCTTGGTTGGGGTGAGGGTTACCTCTGTTAGGGCTTTAGCACTTTTGCGGGCGGGGAGGATTATATAATGTTTCTTGTTCTGTATCACTCTGGTCAAGACAACTTTATTTCTTGAAATTAGGGTGAAAAATAGACATCTCTGTAGAGAATCAGTTTCACTCTGGATGAAGAGTTTTTCTTTCTCTTTTGCTTTTAGAACCCTCGGCCTCAGGAAAGTCGGACAGCATTCAGTGGCTCGGTCAGTATTCCATCTATCACCAAATCCCGCCCTGAACCTGGTCGCTCCATGAGTGCCAGCAGCGGCCTGTCAGCAAGTAAGTGGCCCCGGCTGCAGGGAGCATTTCCATAGCAAGGGAGCAGCCGTGCGTCATCGGTGGCCAGTGTCTCAGGCCTGGCTGGGTAACGCCTAGTAGGCACAAGTGCAGCTGTTACGAAAACAGTCATAGATCCTTTTAGAAGGTACAGTCCATGTGGGAGACAGACAAACAGCACTACAAATTGTGATGATAACATGCCCCGAAGGAAATAAACAGGGGACAGAAATAGAGAGTAACAGGCAGTAGCTGTTGAGGATGAATTCACACTTAGAATAATTAGCAAGGTCACGTGCCCGCCCCGGGGGTGAAGTCACATTGACTCATGTTTGAGTAACTGAAAGGAGGCACAGTGGCTACCTGGTAGTGGGCAGGGAGTGACAAAGAGTACAGCTCAAGAGGTAGGCAAGGGTCAGATCAAGCAGGGACTTGGGGACCAACGCAAGACATTTTTTATTTTTTAAAAAACACAGTGGGAAACCTCCGAAGAGTTTTAAGTAGGCAAGGACCATTAGGGCAAGACTGTTCTTGGCCAACAGCTGCTTCTCTGTCACTTTCTCCGAAGTAACCTGGTATTGGCTTCGATCAGAGAGAGCGGGGCGAGTGCGCCCGAGCAAACGCAGGCCCAGGGTGGACCCGGGGTAATGCTAACGTAGCCTCCCTCACCTCCCTGCAGCTGAGCTCTGAGAAGAACAGACGGTAGTAACTCCAGCTCACAGTTCAGAGTTTTTCAGGCAGAAGCGTATTCGTTGCCTTGTATTCTTGAATGGGAGACATTCGAGTCAGGCCTCCCGGTGCAGACTGAGTGTCCTCCTTCACTCACTGTTCATGCTGAGGACGCCAGTGTCAGCACCCGCCTTGTGCCCAGCTCTTGGTTTTAGGCTCTGGCAACACAGAAGTGAAGGGTGCTGGAATACCATTTGTTCTCTTGCTGTGGAACAAATTACCCCAAAATTTAGAAGCGTAAAAGAGCAAAAGTCTATTATCTCTCACAGTTTCTGAGGGTCAGGGATCTGGGAGCTTAGCTGGATGGTCCTGGCTCAGGGCCTCTCAGGAAGCTGCGGTCAAGCTGTCTGCCGGGGCTGCCATCAACTCCGAGCTCAACTGGGACTAGAGAAGCCACTTCCCAGCTCACTCACATGGTTGTTGGCAGGCCTCTGTTCCTCACCACCGTGGACCTGAGTGCCCTGGTGACATGGCCGCTGGCTTCCCACAGAGCAAGTGACCTGAGACAGAGAGACCGAGCAGCGGTCTCAGAAGGGACATGCCATCGCTTCTGCAGTCTGCTGGTGATCACACAGACCACCCCTGGGACCATGGGAGGACCCCGCCCCGGGCCTGCAAACCAAGGACAGGCGCCTGCTGCAGAGACTGGCTGCAGACGTACAGAGCGCGTGCAAGGAGTTTTCAGTCGACAGGCAGAAGTTGAAGTGTCCATCTTGTGACTTACTTGTTGTCATCTCCCAAAGTCATCTCTAAGCAGTGTGTAGCCTAGATTACAATGAAAATATCTAGCCAGTTGGAAAAATGGCAACCATTTTATGAATTATCTTTTTACTAATGGTAGCTCGATAAGATAACAGATTTAATATAACTAACCAGAAGCTATCAACACTTGAGATGCAAAGAAAGTATCACAATATTAATAGTTAAGTTCATAATCCCTTACCCAAAACTCTTGGGGCCAGATACCTGTTTTCAGAATTCAGATTTTTTTTTTTTTTATTTTAGAAGGGAATCTACCATATATTATATTACATTCCTAGCAAGATCTAAGACAGCACCTACAAACATATTAATACTTATACAGCAAAATTTATGACTAGTCATACTATGAATATATAAATAAATGTACTCTTTTTAAGTGAAGTCTGTAATCAGCCTCCAGTCAGTTCAGATTAAGTCTGCCACCACATGAATTTACATCAAACGTACGAAAAAAGTTTTGGTTTTCAGGGCTTTTGGATTTGTGGAATTGCAGGTGAGGATAGGACCTGTAATGCAGAGATTTAAAGGGCTGAGTGGCCATCTCCTTAGGAGCGCTGAAGTGAGGGTCCACTGTCATTGCTGACAATATGCAAGCTACAGACTGGAGCCAGCTCCAAATCCCTGTCAAGGCCTTTAATGCAATAATCAGGCGTGGCCTTCTTGAGATTCTTAGTACCAAGCTGTTTGTATAGAGATTAAGAGGAAGACCAGCCCAGGAATTCCAAGGGGCATCTGCCATTTAGAGTGCTTCTTGCTGGCTTCAAGAGTAGCCCAGCTCACGTAAAGAATTTCCAGAAGGACAGCCTGCCAAGAGAGACACAAGAAGAAACGGGGTTCCATGTTGTCAACCTCCAGAACCAGAAGCACAGGCTCTTCCAGGGCCAGACTTGCAATGGCTTCCTGACTGAAGTCAAATTAACACAGAGCTTTCCACTGTGACTCTACCCGCTCCTGTCAGTGACACGCTCACTGGGGAGCCTGCAGACTCTCCTAGAGGTCATGTAGAGTTACACACCGTCACCCCAAGAGATCTGGGGCCCAACCCCCTGAATCACCATCTAGAACTCTTTGGAAGAGACCCTGCCTGAGTTGGAACCACAGTTTTCAGATTGTCCCCCTTTGCTGTTCAATCAAAACAGCCCATCTCAATTTTTTAAGATTAGGGTGGTTGAGTGTAATTTTTCTCTGAAAGGAACATTCCCAAAGTTAAAAAAAAAAGAAAAGAAAAGAAAAAGTGTAAATCACAGAGGTGGATTAAGTTCTCTATTCTATAAACGATCACTAGGACGGAGGAAAAGAGCCCAGTAAGTGCATACTAAGCTCTGGGCAGCCCCCTCACACACCTTCCGTCTTACATTTCATTCTCCGTGTATTGAGTGCTCAGTTCCCACAAAAATCCCGGAAGGTAGAATTTATTTTCTTATTTACAAATGAAGAAAACTGAGACTTAGATAAAATAACTTGCTTAAGGTCACACAGGTTAGTAAGCAGAGCAGCAGAGCTCTCTGGCAGTTTGGGTTTTTTATTCAGAGCGACAAAATTTTAAAAATAGTAACTTACATTAGAGCTTTTGTTAAATTGAGCACTAAACTAGACATGGAATTGAAAGAGAAATCATAAAAAGTGATTTATGCCTTCAATTAGGTTGTAATCTAAGGAGACATAAGATCCACAGCAAAAAAGTAAAGAGTACATAGCCAAAGAAACACATCAACAAATGAAAATCAGTATATGTCTGGTGACAGATGCCTTAGAAACTGGATGGAGTGTTGGAAGTAAGATTAAGTCAGTGGTTCTCAGCCTGAGATGCATTCTAGAATCATCAGAAGGGCTTTTAAAAGTTAAGTCAGAAATTCTGTTATCATTGGTCTGGGATGGGGCCCAGGCACTGGTGTTTTTAAAGCTCCATAATATAATAGGCAGCATACAACCAGTGTTGGTAACGTCTGCAATAAGTAAATTATGGTGACACAGCTGAGGGGCTCAGGAAACAAACCGAAACTAGAAGGAAGCTGGGGGAGATCACCAAGGACAGGGCTTCAGCAGGCAGGCTTCACAGTCTATACCTAGTAGTTGTGCTAAAACCTCAACGCGGTCTCGCAGTCTTTTTTGACCAGTGATCTTAATATTGCAGCTCAGCAAGATTAAAACATTTTTCAGTAAAAACTAAAGAATAGTAGGGAATGCTAAGAGTTTTAAACAGGTACTCACAATACCCCAATATTTCTAAGATTTTTTTGGTCATCCTTTTTCTTCCTCTGAATGGTGCCCGTCCTCCTTTGATGTACCCCAACTCTAAGATCAAAATAGAGTGTGATTTTAAAGAAACTCACCTCATTTTTGTATCTCAGGCTTTTTGCCCTGTGGGATGAAAATGCTTCTCTTCTGTTCCTTTGTGTTTTTTATGAAAATTCTCTACAAGTTAAGTGACAGTTATGCATCATCAGGAGGCATGGTCTTCATTTCTGGGAACCGTTCTGTTCTGCTTCATCGTTTAGCATGTGTGTTTTGAGCACCTGCTGCATACCCGGTCCTGCACCGGGTCCTGCAGAGGCAGAGACCGTCCTTCTGTTCAGAGAATAGCAGGCACATAATTACAACATAAGATCCAAATGCTCTGAAAGAGGTGATAAGAAGTGCTGTAGGAGCTCCAGGGAGTGGGAAGGAAAACTCACTAAGGCAGTAGCGCGTGGGTGGAGACTGGAGGATTGATTCTGTGGAATCGTCTCGCAAGCAGGGCAGCCTGGGCACGGCCAGTGCGAGCAGGGGCCAGCGGCCCGGTGAGTGCTGCCCGCTCACCCAGCAGCCCTGGCGGCTGGGCTCCGAGGTGGGCTTGGGTGTCAGGGTAACGCAGCTGGACTCACGGCCCATCATGAAGGCCTCTAAGCGGGAGGGTGACCCCAGGGCAGCGGGAAGGATGGCTCGTCACCTCAGCAGTCTGTGCGCTTTCTAGAGGATCGTCCCCTTCTGCACGTATAAAGTTTCACCTGAACGATGTGCTGTAGGGTCATCCGCACAGAACGGCAGTGCATTAAAGAGAGAATTCTCCGGAGGAAGCTCCAGTGCAAAGCGGCAGCCCATGCCCTCCCCGTCAGAGGGCTCGCTGTCCTCGGGAGGCCTGGACCAGGGAAGTGACGCCCCGGCGGGGGACTACGACGCAGAGGTGAGTACCGCGTGGGCAGCACCTCTGTCTGGGGACAGGGGTTTGGAGAAGTCCTGAACGAGGACAGGCGAGTGCGTTTCCCAAAGCCGGCCCACCGCCTTGAGCCTGGCCTCCGCTGCCGCAGGGATCAGCCACTCACCGCAGCGGGGGTGGCGGAGCCAGTCACTTGGGTCGCAAACTGCAGTCTCCCTGGAGGTGTTCAGACTTCTCATAGCTTTTGTATGAAAACGGCCTACATTTCTAAAGACCTGCAGAAGGGACTGAGCGTTTGTTATATTCTGTGCCTCTTACTCAGCTCAGAAACGGGGCTTTCTACTGGCAGGAGAAAAGTCACGTCACTTCATTGGCCAGGGTGGCTGGAGGGGACCCGTGGTGGCCTGAGCCCCTCCCGCCCCTCTGCCGCTCCCTGACGTCTTCCTCTTGGCCTCACAGGACTCTGATTCTCCGAGGCATTCCACAGCTTCCAACAGTTCCAACCTGAGCAGCCCTCCCAGCCCGGTGTCGCCCCGGAAGACCAAGAGCCTCTCCCTGGAGAGCGCCGACCGCGGGAGCTGGGACCCGTGAGTGGCCTCCGCTCTCAGACCAGACGCCGGCAGCGGCCGCTCTGGGCTCCCCTCCGCTCACTCACCCTGTGCTCTCACTGTCATCCCCCCCTCCCCACCCCTGCCTGGAAGCGCCAGGGCCGCAGCAGCAGCAGGCGGGGACTCAGGAATTCTGCATCTGGGACTCGCGGCCACGCCCCCTCGACTGAACAGCGACAGCCGTAAAGGCAGACTTTCATTGAGCAGCTCAGATTAATACCGATTTCATTTCATACACTTAGCGTTGCTTTCCAGAATATTTCACCCCTCCCCTGAAAGGTAGCTTAAGTAGGCAGATTACACAAATGTAAGCGATAAGAATAAGATTAGACAGCCATTGTTCTCACAGCAGAGTCCCGTTGTAGCCCTGAGACAGCACGTGGGGCTCTCGCCAGTGGGCCCCGGGCACGCCAAGCCCCTTCAGCACCACAGTGAATGTCGACCTGATCGTTGCCAGTAAATCCCTGTTCACTAAAACAATGCATATTTTACTACAAAATAGAGTTTAACTAAATACACAAATGTAGAGCTTAAATACTGACTGTATATAATAAAAAGCATCTTGTGTTCAACAAAAGATGGATGCATATATGAGACAGAGATCACTTAATTTAAAGAAATGTGTTGTTTCTCGTCTGTTTTCCACCTGAGATATTAAAGGGTAGAACGGCCTCCAGCTGACGTTCACAGAGGGCGAGGGAGAGGCGTGGGAATTCCCCTTAGCGCCATTCCTCACACTGGCCGCAGCCACCTGGGAGCTTCAGGGAACGTTCCAAGGCTTTGGTTTCATCGGTTTGGAGTGTGACCTGGAAACCAGACTTTTAACATTTGAAGCCTCTTCAGCAGCATCATTAAAAGGCATATTTACTTCTATCCAAGACATTTCTTTTTCTAGCAGTAGAATTTGAACCACACTTCTCATGTATTACTATATTTTGGTGTCTTCTGCTGATGAATGTAGAAATGCATTTTGTCACCTTCTGGATCCCTTCCACCTGAAAGGACACAAGGAATGTCATAGTTTCTGAAGGTCCATAAAAGGGTTCAAGAAAGTGCTTTTTCTCCTTGGCTAATCCCCTTACTCCCTGAGTGGCAGCGAGGCGTCTGGGCCCCGGCTGCGGCGGCTTCTCTGGGGGCGGGGGGAGGTGTGTTTTGAGGGGGTGTGGGCTTCCTCAGATAAGCCTGGGAAAGGGGTTTAGTTACCAAATAAGGTAAAACCTCAAATGCAAGGACTTGACCAGCCTTAACCAAATACTCTTTCCCGCACCCAGTGGGAAATGGACGCGCTCAGCCCGGGCGCGGGCAGGAAGTCAGCCCGCGTGGTCATCTTGGCTGCTTAAGCTTTTCCTCCCCCAGTTGCTGTATTGTGGTATTAGTCACATTTCCATTTGGATTCCCGCTGTTTTAATTACCACAAGGAAATGAGATGCAGGACCAGGACTTCATGTCTCCAGAGTCATTTCACCAGTTAAGCACATGAGTAGAGAAAGGGATAGAAATAAAAATATTTCATGGAAGTAAAGAGAATCTGCCTCTCTTTTACTTTTTAATCTAAATTTCTCTGAGAAATAGAAACAGATTTTCTGCTCTCTTCTTTACAATTCAGCTGAAATGGAAGGATTTTCCTGCCGTTGCTTGTCTGAATTGCAGTGTTTGAGCACTGTCGTTTCACCCCGGCCCCGATTTCACATCTTTCTCCTCAGCAGCAGCTGTGCCGGCCTTCCCACCACAAGCCACAGGGAGCTATACCATTTCCACTGATGCCACTCTCTGGAGCAGGTTACTGAGGTTCAGTGAGGGAAGAAAGGATCCTGTTTGGGGATTATATTATAAAATGTTACAATAGAGAATTTTAAAATAATAACAGCTTTGACATATGAACTTGGTGCTTGCTCAGATTTGATTGTGTTTTACTTTGTATGGGCATAAATTACTGCACAATTCTAGCCTTCTAAATCCTTTGCTTTTGGAAAAGAAGTGTCATGTAAAAATATTTTTGTGCATTCAGATAGCAAGAGTCAGACCTTGAGTCTGGCTATTGCCAGGACTCCGGTAGCTCCTTAAGCTTGACACTTCTCGGGAGAGGAGGGAACCGGCCAGCCAGGGGCTGAGTGCACGTGGCCCGCTCTCCTCCAGACCCTCCCTCCCCCTGCTTTCCTTTCCCCTCGCCTCTTCCTGCCTCCCTTTTCTCCCCTGAGGAGGCAGACCAGGCTGAGATTCACGGGACTCCACACTAAGCCATTAGTTTATAGCTTTGACAACTAAGTTTCTGCTGCCTGTAGGTGCTTATTTTTAAAAGATGCTTTTAGGATCAAAATATAACCGTACCTGAAGTCTGGGCTCCACTACGTTGAGTCATACCCTGCAGCCCCCCAACAGGGCAGGTAAGAGAAGGGCTTGTCTTGGCCGCTGGGCTCACTGGGAGGTGTAATATTAACCCAGTGGATTATACGCCAGTAATCTGAAATGGTCTTACCAGTAGTGAGAGAGCAGTCCCAAATATGATTAGCTTCCAATAGTAGAACTTTGGGGGAGAAACACTGCCAAGGGTAGTAGTTTGGGAGGTATTTTGCCAAGATAATGATCATTCTGCTGGGCCTATCCCCATTCTTAAATATGAAGCAGTTACCTTCAGAAGCTTCTTGAGAATGGTTTGGAAAGATGGGGAATGGGTTCTAGAGAAACAGAAAACGTAATGATCATCGAAAGGGATCACTGAAAGATCATGGAACAGATGTGATGTTGCTGTCTGAAGTTATCCTTTGTTTTCGTGCAGGACATTCAAAGAATGTATATGGCAGCAGGAACTCATTTCTCTTCTCAGTAGAAAGTAAAAATAAGTGAAGAGGCATTTCTGGCATAGTCTAGATGTGTTGGTATTTGGTGCTATCTTTGTTCAGCCAATTTGTTGTCTACTCTTGAATTCTGACTACTTTAATCTGCTTGTGCTTTGGGTGTATAAAATTACATATATGCATATATATATATATATATATATATATATATATATATATATATATTTCTTTTTGCCAAAAACAAAAGCCTTCCTCCTTGTCAAATGATTGCTAAAGCAGATTTCACTTCTTTAGTTATGTGTGTACACACACACACACACACACCCACACACACACCCATACCTACACTGAGTGATTTATCTTCTTTCCCAGGGAGCACAGTTTTAAGGCTATGAAATACAATGAAAAAGGGTCCATCTACTGAGTTTTCCAAGCAATTCTTGTACCCAGGTTTCGGGGAAGAATCTGAAATTCCTGTTATGTTTACAGCAACAATCTGTCATTCCCCAGCTGGCTCTCAGCCTCTCTCTCTCTCTCTGCCTTCCATATGGTTAGAATCATGTCATTTTGCTACTCAGTGGCCGCATCTGCTTCTGTGAAAGACCAGTTGCATTTATGTGGACTCTCAGGTATCATTAAAGAAAAGCCAGAGGAGGGGTGAGTGGACATCCCTAACCCCCAGGTACAGCAGGGCCGTTTGCTGGCCTTTGGCCACGAACACTGTAGTCTCCCAGCTGAACAGAGCTTTGTAAAGCTCAGCATCCACTCTCTGGACAGAGGGGCATTCTCGGCAGCGGCCAGCCTTCGCCACTGCCCTGGTCCGCTGGGCTGAACAGGGAAGTAACTGGGCGCCTCGCTCCCCACCTCTCGGTGGCCCCGTCCCCGCATTCGTTAGAGAAGCCACATGGCATTTCGTTGGGCCCATCTTAAAACCTTTCCTTGTGATGACTTCATTCTGCAAGTCCAGCGTTCTCTGCTGAGTCCTGCTCCACAAGAGGGCCTCGCTTCAGCTGGTCTCTTGTTTCAGCTCAGGCCGGTAGGTAGGCCGGTGCTCCTCTCCCTTCCCAGGGACAACCGTTACACACAGAAACCATTGCATTTATGGGGGGAAATTGATGAAAACAAGTCAACCTTGAAATTTCATGAAAACAAAATGACCTGCCTTTTTATTTGATAGTGTAATACCATTTGTTTTATAAATTTTTTAGGGTTTTTTTTTCTCATTGTAATATTATTGTACAGTTTTGCATGGCCTGGGTGTAATCATTTTTTTGTTTAGAATATAATGCTGACAAATAAGTGTGTATGGAAGGGGAAAAGATACTGCTTTGGCCTCTTATCACTCCTTATTTCATTTTGTTTGGTTTTATCCCCTCATTGTCTTAGGGAACTTTATGAGATTCTCTGCTACCAAACAATGGTGTGGATTCTTTTGCACAGAAATATTTAAGGTGGGACAGTCAAAATATAACAGAAGACGCCTCACCGATATTTTACGTTGGTATCACTTAATATTAACCAGACTCTGATGTATTGCAATAAAACAGGGAACTGTTCGAATTGAGTATTTTGTCTTCTTTTCCCTGATTAAAAAGTCTGAGGAACGGAGGAAAGGTGACTGACTCTTTTCGTCTCGTTTGACCCCAATTTCTGCCAGCCCCTCTCCTCATCCGGCTTCCTCGTTACACTAGAAGGACGTGGGGTTAGTTTAATCTAGGACTTTCTTAGTTCCTTCCATAGCTCAGGTGGCATAGTGTTCCATTCTCTTCAAGCCTTCAACTCCCCTCTTCTGGTCAAAACTTCCCTGGTATTGGCTCAGTGTGCAAGGCCAGGCCGTGCCCTCGTTTGTGGGCGGCGCTGCTGTATGCCGTTGCCAGCAGGGAGCCCACTGCACTGAGGGCCCGCCCCCAGCCACACTTCCCTGCCGGTGCCACCGCTGACTAAACGGGGCAGCTGTTTGATCTTCCGTCTTCCTCCTGCAGAGAAGCAGCGGACACTTCCCATGACTTGTGCTGCAGCTCTTGAGTTAGAATGACACAGCTGGGGAGACCCAGGCAAGGCCTTTCTTAACAAAGGAAATCTTAAATTGGCTTCAGCTAAATAATTGTCCTGAGACCCCCTCCCTGTTCCATTTCACGTAGCACAAGCGCCACCTTGGACAGTACCGTGAAAACGTCACTTACGAAAACAGGCAGTGGTTTGGCCCAGGGGCCATAGTTTGCTAGCCTTTGGCTTGTAGTAGAGTGAGCATGGACGTCCGGCCAGCTCACCATAACCTCTGAGCCTCAGTTTCCTCATCTATAAAAATGCCCACTTTGAGTGTCCCAGGGGTTGTTCATGCGTAACTAGAATACGTACATCCTTTCTTTGAAAGGGCTGTGGAAGCTCCGACCGCAGATGGGCGCGTGGTGCTGGGCTCAGGGCTAAACCTCAAGGGCCCCCCAGCGGCTGTCATGGAGACCACCTCGGCCTCTGCATCCTGTCCCGGAGTCCAGCGTGTCTGTTGCCGTCAATCACAAACCGCAGAAAGGAATTTTCCTTTAAGAACCCAAAACTCTGAGGATGCATCTGGGACCACTGCCATCTCTCCGCGTTATTTCACCATCTGACGCACCTTTCAAGGTGTTCGCAGTCCGTTAGAAGGGCCCCCGCCTGAACGTTCAAGACGCCCCTGGGACCGAGGAATGAAGTTTGCCCCGGGAAAGTGCTCCTCAGCCGCGCCTGAACCCTGAAGTGGGTGTCACTGCCACTCAAGCCAGGCCCTCGCCCTGCGGGCTGGTGTCGACCTTTTCCCGCGGTTGCCAGCACCGCGTCATACAGCCTCTGGGGCAGCTGTGGCTTCTCCGCCTCTGCGCCGTGGGGCCTGGGAAGCTGCTGCGGCAGGGACCTGGCAGCTGTGCCGTCCCCTCCCCGCACCCTTTCTCCGACGAGGAATATGGGCTGAGCCTTCCAGGTTCAGGTACCAAGAGCCTCACGCTGGGAACAGGGGCAAACCTTGCAGAAGCGCCTGGAGGCGGGAAAGGGTGTGACGCTGACCTCGGGCCCCTCACCATCAGCTCAGAATCCTTTACAAGTGAAAGAATTAATCCACAGTGCTAGGATTTTTTTTTTTAATTGAAACAAGTAAATCAGACAATTACAAGAATTGTACAGAGGTTAACAGCCTGAAACGACCCCTTGGGTCCAAGCAGGTGACACGTGCACGTC
Source organism: Balaenoptera ricei (assembly GCF_028023285.1). Classification (NCBI taxonomy): domain Eukaryota; kingdom Metazoa; phylum Chordata; class Mammalia; order Artiodactyla; family Balaenopteridae; genus Balaenoptera; species Balaenoptera ricei. Next base: position 168,619,408 of record NC_082639.1, read on the forward strand.
ATCTTCCACAAAAGGCCCAGGCGCCGGAGCGGGAAGAAGGGCCCACACACACCCAGAGAGCATGTGGCTTTCTCTCCCCTTCTGCGGCTCCTGCCCCTCCCCACAGGAGGCAGCAGTTCTCTGGAAACCTCTGCTTGTCAAGAAAAGCCTCTAGGAACCAGCCAGAAGCAGGTGTGGGTGGGCCTCGCTTGGTGAAGTAGTGCTTGTTGGCACTGCTCAGATCAGCACTTCTCCCACGTGCAGATCCAAGCCGGAGAGGAAAAGGCAGAAAACACAAATCTCATTCTAGAAACACATACACACACACAAACCTTGTATTACACACTCCATAAAATCCAAAAAGGCTTTTCTGTTTCGTTTTTGGGTTTTTCTTGGTGGCAGGGAGTCAAAAGGAGAACTCTCATCTTCTGGTTACCATTCACATTAGCAAAAAGCCCTGTTACAAAAAGGAAAAGGAAATAAAATCGTCTTTTTATCGAGAGTCATTTCAGAGGATGCATAAACAATAAGCAGATTCTGCCAGACAGCAGTGGGGCTGCATTTCCGTGCTGGCGCCTCTCACCCCACACCCACTCAGCGATGAGAACCGTGTATAAGTGCTGGCCACGGGCTCTGAGCAGCGCGGCCCCCTCTCACTGGGTGAAGTTTAAACGGAGCGTGGGTACCACCGGCTTCCTACTAGTTTCAGCGGCAGGACGACGGAGGGTCCCGCCTAGCGGCCGGGCCCGCGGCTACTGCTGCTCGGCCTGCCTCCTGCAGTAGTTGCTGTAGGCCTCCTCGAACATGGCCTTGCAGGGGAACCGGGCCTTCAGCTTAGAGCAGATGAGGAAGGAGCCCCCCATCTTCCTGTGCAGCGAGTAGGTCTCCTCGGGCGGCGGGACAAGCCGGTGCTTCAGCATGATGGGGATCAGGCTGTGGATCTTCTCGGTGGTGCTCTGGGTGCCAAAGTCAAAGGGCTCCTCCGAGGCAAAGGCCTCCCCCAGGGTAAGGATGGCGTCCAAGTGGGCATCTTCCATGGCCTGGAGGGAGGCGAATGGAGGTGAGATCGAAGAGCCCTCACCAGCCCAGGGCTCCATCACGGGGCCTGGGCTGAGTGCTCCCCGAGGAGTGGGCCAGGTAGGTGAGTGTTTCAACCAGACTGAAGAACGGGGCCAGGAGAACATCATTAATGTGTGAACTGGGCTCGGTGTAAGAAGAAAGGAAGTGGCGGGGTCTGCGGCTGAATGCAGGGTGTGACCCTGCCTGGGGGCACGCGAATTCAAAGCTTTTACAAAACACCTGTCATTCCAAAAAGAACAGTCTGTAGGCCTGAGCTGACCTGAGCCTCTGCACTCCTCGTAGGTGGCAGACCTGAGACCACCTGTGTGTCTGCAACCCTTCCCCACTGTCATCAGGAGAGGAAGGTGCTGCTTTCTGAGTGGGTTCTGGGTGACAGGAACACAGATGCTCGCCCCTTCATGTAGAGGGCTGCTACGATTACTTCCAGCGCTCCCCTCACCCTTTCCCCGCTGAGGCCTGAGCGAGTGAGGGCTGCGCTTTGCCATCCCATCTGCCCACCCGGGCCCCGAGCGCCAACACGATGAGCCCAGTGCCTGGGATCTCGAATGGGCTGCAGTGGGGCGTAAAACAAGAGCTTGGTGACCAGTCCCCCGGCATTCTGAGGCCCTCAGCCCAGGGGCTGGGGTGGGGCCGGCCCAGGGGCCCTGTGGAGACCCTCGAGAGCAGCTGTCACTTCTGATCTCATGCATTTGTAAACTGAGATTCCCTTCAGGTTTCAAGGGAAAAGCAGTCCATGGCTCACCCTCCCCACACACACTGAAGTCGGCCTGGGGCTGAGTCTGGCTCAGCAGGCCTTGTGCGTCTCCAGAGTCACGGGGGGCTCACCTTGACCTCGTAGCCGGTGAGGAACTTCATCTCGATGGACTTCTTCAGCACGGCCTCCCTGTCCCGGTTAGCAGCAGCCCTGATGATCTGGGCGGAGGTGCAGAGGGGACCGTGGGCAGCACACAGAGGGGGAGCTCCTGAGGGTCCAGGGAGCCAGCACCTGCCCCGCCCCACACAGGCCAGCTGCCGGCCCACCCACCTTTCCCCTTTACTCCCCTGAGCCCGAGGCAGCTGCGGCCTCATCCACGGGCACCAAACGCTGCAGACAGGCAGGGACATGAGGACGGAAGCCCGCCCGCCCGTCCCCGAGTCCCAAGCATCCCATCTGAGCCTCAGGAGAACACGGGCCAAGGCCAAGCCCTGCCTCCACCCCTACCTGGATGTAGAGGTCCGTGAAGGATCTGTCATATTCCCGAGTTGCCCCGAAGTCCAGAAGAGCCACCTGGGAACGGGCGATACCGGGTAGGCTTTGCCCCAGTGGAGCACGGGTTGGGGAGACAGGGCGGCGGGGGGCCGAGACCCCCAGATCTCGGACCCTGCTCCAGCGGAGCTCAGGCTCCCCATGGGAGCCCCACTGGGCGCTCACCTTGTGCTGCTGCGGGTCATAAAAGAAGTTGGAACAGTTGGGGTCTGTCTGCATGAAGTGGAACTCGAACAGCTCCCTCAGGCACAGGACCAGGATGCTGTGGCAGATCTGGGGGCCGGGTGGGTCCTCGTCACCAGCGCCGGGCCACCCAGTGGCCCCTGGATCTGGGCCGGGGAAGCCTGACTCCCATTTCCCTCCCCATCTTCCACCCCATCCTGCCTCATGCCCAGAGCTGACTTTGAGGCCAAGCGTACCACCAGGTGGGGAAACGCAGCAGCCCTCCTGCCCGCTCTGCCCCACAGGGGGGCCTCGGGGCTCCAGGGCCACCCTGTGGCCCACCTCATTCCGGATCTCCTGGCTCAGCCCCTCGGCCTGGTCCAGCGGGAAGCCGGACACCAGCTCCGTGGTCAGCACATGGGGGCTGCACAGCTCGTCCACAATCTCGGGCACGTAGAAGAAGGGGTGGTCCTTCAGCAGCTCCCTGGCAGGGGTGGGTGGGAGGTGACACCCGGGCCTCCTTGATCCCCCTCCCCGACCAACGCCCTGGGGTGACACACAGGACAGCAAGGGGCTGAGCCCCCCAGGCGGAGGGCCATGCCCCAAGCTGGGCGGGACACGGCTCCGGCCTCAGGCCCCAACCCCAGCCATCGCCCCTCAGAGCCGGGGGGGCCTTCAGCCCAAGACGGGCTATCCGAAGCCGCCCCTTCTGTCTCCCCAGCGGGAGCAACAGGCAAGGGCCCGAGGCTGGAGCCGCACCTGAACCTGCGGGCACAGGCGGCCTCTCGCTGGCAGTCACACTCGAGGGCCAGCTCCCGCCTCAGCACGTCGATCAGGTGCTCAGGGAACAGGCCTGGGCCAGGGAGGACGGTGTCAGGGGGACTGGGGGCTCCCCGGGAGGCCCCCCGGGGTCCCCAGAGCCCGCCCACAAGCCTGCCCTTGCCCAGCGGCAGCCTCAGACCTTCTGGAAGCATGTTGCTCATGTTCAGCACGGCCATGAGGTTGTTGACGTCACTGCTGATGCTCTGGGCCACGCCGGGGTACTGCGGGGGACAGAGGGGAGTCAGGCAGACAGACACAGCAGGGCCCCGCGGGGCCCCCGCCCTCCTGGCACCCACCAGCTGCCCAGCTGTGTCCCTCCCGGACCCCGCACCTCCGCGAGGCAGAGCCAAGACCCCCCAGTGCTGCCGTGACCCCCGGGCCCACCACGACCCTGTTCTCCACTGCCGACCGCTCCCTCCCCCATCCCCATCCCTGGGCTCAGGCCCCAGACAGACAGTCACTTGTCCCCAGTCCCTGCACCCCCCCAAACCAAGCATGCTGGGAGGCTGTCCTCCCTCCTACAGTCACTCACTCAGCAAATACTTCTCAGCACCCACCGCTGACCAAGTGCCGGGACAGAAGTGAAGAGACACAGGCCCTGCCCTGGGCACGGGGACACACAGGGGACGTAGGGTGCAGAGGCCCCTCACTGCAGGGCCCGGCTTGGCCCTGTGCAGCCCCTGAGGGCACCGAGCCCACACCCCGGGTGCCCACCTGGATCTTCATGGCCACCTCGCGGCCGCCCTTCATGCGGGCCAGGTGCACCTGCCCGATCGAGGCGGCTGCAAAGGGCCGCTCCTCAAAGTACTCCAGCTTGTCCCGCCAGTTGGGGCCCAGGTCGCTGTTGAGAGTTTTCTGGAGGGGGAGGCCAGGGAGGGGCCGTGAGCACAGCCGGGGACACCCTGAGGGGCCCTCCCCCTACCCCTCCCGCAGGGCTGCCAGCACCCGGACCCTGAGCCGCACCGGCCTCACCATCATCTGCTTCAGTGGCATGAAGTCTGCACTCTGCCTGACCCGCTCGAAGATCTTGGCCAGATGGGGGTTGATGAAGGCGTCGTCTGGAAGGCAGCAGAGCATTCAGAGAGCGGAAGGCTGACCCCTCGGAAGGAGGGCGCACAGGCCACCTCGATCACCCCTGCCCAGCGAGGTCTCCTGGGAGGAGGCCGAGGTGCCGCTCTGCCCTTCAAACGCTGAACCCCAGGTTCAGAGAAGATGAGGCACAGGCCCAATGCCACACAGCAGGCCCAGCCTCGGATTCTCCCTGCTCCCACAGGGCGTTTCCCCACTGGCACACAGACCCCTGATACTGCGGACCAAGGCTCCAGAGGGGACGCAGGGACACTGACCCGTGCACACTCCTGGCCCACCTCGGCCAACAACCAAATCCGAGACCCCCGCAGCCCGGCCCACGGCACCCCTCCCCGCCCGGGCGCTGGGTGCATCTGTGCAGGCCGGGCCCTGCCGACGGCGTGCGGGGCGGCGTGTGCCGGGGCCTCTGAACGCACCCAGGCACCTGAGGAGGTGGATTCCTTAGAAAGAGCAGGCACGGCTTTTTATGATTATAAAAGAAACACATTTAGGGAATAAAGCGTATTAACTGTTTAAAATACCCATAATCTACATACAGAGAACTACCATTCTCTTTTTTCGTTTTGACCCTTTCCTATGCGTTTTTCCCTGACTGCAGTCACGCTGCCTGGAGACGCTCTGGCCGACTCCCCTCCTGAAGCCGTTTCTCACGAGCACTTCCCACGTCGCTGAATAGCTTTCGGAAATACTCTGTAATGCACACAGAAGCTTCAACACGCAGCTCACTAGCCGGACAGCGGCTGACTTCAGTTGGTTTGAGACCAGAAAGAATCCTTCGATGAAGCCGCTCCTGCAGAGCCCTGACCGCATCTCTGAGGCTCTCCGTCCTAGAGGCGGGGCTCACGCACGGAAGGGCTTCCGAGGGGCGCGTGCCGCTCGCTCGGGAGTCCGCACAGGCACAGGCAGTGCCTGCCCCCACCTGCCTGGGTGGTTATGCCTGTCCTGCACCTGGCCAGTTCAGTGAGTCCATCTGACTGCTTGTGGGGGGCACTGGCTGTGCTCCCACTCAGGACACCAGCCCCTCGGGTGCTCCTCCCTGGGAGGCACCATCAGAAGCCCCGAGGGCCCCCCAAACCCCAGCTCTGCTCTGGGGGCTGCAATGAGCCAGCCTCCGGCTCAGCCGCTGCCGCCTCCCCCCGCCTTCCTTCCTCGGGGCCACACAGCCCAGGCCCCAGCGTCACGCCACCGCAGGCCCGTGAGCTCCCTCAACAGCACCCTCGGACCACCACGCAGGGGCGCCGGGGGGCGTCAGCTGGACTCTCCCCAACTTTTGAGACGCCAGGACCTCTGGACATGTCAAAACACTCAGAGAGAAACCAGAAAAACAACCGTGGGCTCCTATTTAAGACGCTGTTTTTCAACATCCCAGGTGGGTTAACAGCCAGGCTTCAAGCAAGAGAAGCCCGTGGGCAGGAAACCTCCCACCCCTTCCCAGTGGGGCCAAGTGCGGCGCCCCCCACTGCTCGCCCCCCAGCTCCCCTCCCCACGCTGCCTCACCGCCCAGGCCGCGCAGCCGCACTCACCCTGGACGCTCAGCATCTGGCCCAGCTTGAGCGCCGCCCCGCGCACCTTGCACAGCGTCCGCACGATGCGCTCCGCATTGGCCTCTGACAGGAAGGGGCTGGAATCCAGCACGGCCTTCTTCCCTGCAGAGGAGCAAAGTCACCATGGCCTCCCTCAGGCGGGGCTGCTGGGCCTGGGATCCCCCAGAGGCCCCTCCGCCCGCCCCTGGTTGTGGGTCTTGGCAAACCACTGGTTCTCCCAGTAAAAACAGGGACAATAACAAGAGGTAAGGGTTTCACACGTTTTAAATGAGATGCAGTAAAGTCCCAGCACAGAGCTGGACACAAAGGGCTCAGTCAACGTCTTTCCTCCCGGGGGTCCACAAAACCGGCAATGCAACTTTAACCCACATTTCACACCCACCTCCCAGATGCCGAGGAAGGCCCTCCGGGGCCACCCAGGTCTCCCCGGGCCCACCTGAACACCCTCCCAACACACACACACACACACACAGGCTTGCCCACGGGGCCTCTCCCTCCGTATCAGCCCCTGCCAAGTCCCTGTCCCTCGCCCCTCAGTGTCCTGGACAAAGGTCACCAGCACCCCTGGAGTCTCTGCACAGTCACCTGCGGCCACTGGCTGCAGTGAGAGCGCAGTCCTCGAGGGAGGGGAGCTCAGGGTCAAGGACAGCCTCACCGGGCTGGTGCCAGCTGGCCCGGGGAGAACGCACAGGGACCTCAGGTGTGCAGATGACCTCCATTCAGCACAGTCGGGGGTGGGAGGGTGGAGGGTGGTGACTCAAGGTGATGAGGAGGGGGTGACCCGGTGACAGTCAGTGCTTTTCCTGCCCTCTGTCCTGTGAGCCCAGTTAGATCAGGAACCCCCGAGGGCTGCCCCCCACAGAGCCTGGCACTTTCCTCAGCCTGCATCACCACGGGCCTGGCCCAGCGCTCAGAGTGGGTCTGAGGTGGGTCCCCAAGGGGGGAACACGGGAGGTGGCCGTCATGCCACTGCCCTCCGTCCGGGGCCGTGTCCCGCATGGCCTCTGATATACCAGGGTGGGTGGGCTGCAGGAGGATGTGGAGGATGCCCTCCACACCTGAGGGCAGCTGTTAGGCCTGCGCGGGGTTAGGCTCACCCCAGGGCCCCGGACAGCAGGACAGGGTCCCGGGAAGGGGGGAGATCTCAGCTCCACAGGAAGAAGCCCAGCTGCCGGGGGTCAAGAAAGCTGTAGCCCCGGGGCAGGACCACTCCAGGGTGTCTAGGCCAAGAAGGGTGCCCAGATCACCCCTCACCTCGGGCAGCAGCAGGGACAGGCGGCCCTCTATGTCCGCTCTGCCCTCCCCAGCCCCTGGGCCCTGTGGGCCAGGACCTGGGCCTGTGTCCCTGAGGAGAGGTGGGCGGGGCACAGACGCTGGGAGAGAAGGCCACGGCCCAGGCGGGAGGAGGGAGATCTTCTCCCCTAGGGACACGGCAGGCCCGGGAGACAGCAGCGCCCCTGAGATCCAGGGACGGCGCCCGGCCCTCTTGCGCTTTCCAGGCAGCGCTCCTCACGGCTGGCCAGTCTCCACAGGCTGGAGTCTGGGCCCCTGCCCGGGCAAGGCTGGTTCTGAACACAACCCGGGGGGAGCCGGGGGTGCCCAAGGGCGTGGTGGGTGGGCCCCCCCTCAGGAGAGGCTCCCTGGGGAGGCCTGGGCCAGGCTGGTCGGTGCCCTCCAGGCCCAGGGGTTCCCGGGCCTGCTCAGGAAGCTAGGGCACGTCCCTCTGGGCCTGAGCCCCACATCCTGCTCTTGGGCCAGTGGTACTAGGCCCCTTGACCCCCAACAAGGGCCACCGCCTCCCTGGCAAAGGACACCAGCTGTAACCTTGGGGCCAGTATAGCTTCTTTCCTGCTTGGACGGGGCAGGACGGAGGGCAGCCAGTTTTGGGGGGGATGATGGGAGAGGTTGTGCCTGGGGAACGCTGGCTTCTCACTTCCCAGTCTCAGCACCAACACTAAAAATACCCTCCCTAATCCTCTCTGTTCTCCGGTCCCTTCCAAGGACACACACATACTCAGGGGCCTGGAGGACAGGCTAGCGCCTTCTCCGCGGAGGCCCCTCATCCCCTCGAGAGGGTTCTGCAGGTGAAGCGGGGCCATCCAGGTGGCTGGCAGGCCCCACTTCGGGGCCCCCAGGCTGTAACTAGGGCCTCAGGGACCACAGCACAGCAGGCCAGTGGGGATCACTCAGGGTCCCCAGGGAAGGGGGGAGGAGGTGTCAAGTACCGGAATGAACTGATGTCCCTGAATGGGCGAGGGGCAGGGGGCACTCAGCCCAGAACTTCAAGTAAACTTTGAGAAATCCACCAAGCAGATGGCTCTAGCAGGGCTGCTCTCAACAGCCCCCAGGACCCCGCTGAAGGGAAAGCGCCCTGCACCTGCCTAGCCGCCTCCCCCCAACACCGGGACAAGCCTGGGGGAGGGGACCAGGTAGGAGGTGGGTGGAGCCTCCAGCTGCCCCCTGACCCATCATCAGAGCGTCATAAGCACCCCAGGTTTCAGAGCAGCCAGTCTGCAGAATGTTCTCCATGGAGTACCGCCCACAGCTGGCCACCCAGACAAGGGGGAACTGAGCGTTCTGACCTGACCCCGGGCTGACCCTGGGAGGAAGGGGACAGAGGAGTCATGATCTTCACCTCAGAGACAAAGCGTCTGAAGCTGGAGAGGTAATGGCCACCCCAGGTCACGAGATGGGGGAATGGGGGGCCCCATGGGGTCTGTTCCAGCAGCTCCCATGCCCCTTGACCACAGCCAAACGGGGAGCCCTGGGCACCTGACCTGGCCAGACCTGGGGTCCCAGCAGCTCTGCAGAGCAGAGGCAGAGGCAGGGCCAAACCTGAGGCTCCTATCAGAAGAGGGAAGGTGTGCGGGCCCGGAGGAACCAGGACGGCTGGGTGAGCCAACGTGGGCCGGGACAGGAACAGAAGAGCCTTCAGGCCTCAAACTCCAGGGCTGCCATTCACACGGAACACAAGATGAAAGATGCCCCTGGAGGCCAACCCTCGGGGAACGCAGGTGGGAGCTGGGAGCTGGCAGGCCCAACTCTCAGGGCCCACACTGCCCTCCCCATCAAGGGCCCAGCTCACCTGAGGGGTCCTCAGGGCGGAGGCTCTTCTTGGCGACCTCGGCCAGGGCCCCGAAGCCCAGACCCACGGCCAGACCTGCAAGGAGGAGGTTGAGGGCTCTGGGCATTCGCTCGGGGGCTGCCCACTGCCCTCCACCCACGAGGCCCAGAGCAGCCCCGCACAGACACCTGCCTCGCTCCCCTGGGGAGTGCCCCCTGCCCCTGGGGACCTTCGCTGACACTCCAGACATCTTGAAAAGGGAGGGGATAAAAAGGTAGGAGATACACAGCTGTTGTTTTCAGAGAAGACCTGGCTCAAGGTTGGTGCTTTCGGTGGAAAAGCCTCCTCCACCGCCACCTCCATCACCTTCGCTACAGGCTCACGCGACAAACACACACACCCCAAAACAACGTACGACGGGGAAACGCATTGGGGGAGACGCAGCACAAATGGAATGTGGACCAGGAATGGTTGCAGGCCAAGGACATCCTGACAACACTGGGCATCCCCTTGGGATGCAGCCGCCCACTTCACAGTCTGTGTGAAGAGCCTCCAATACTCTAGAATTCTCTAATCCAGTTCACTGAAGCTGCAAGGAGAGGCATTACCACTGCAAGATAAAGCAGTCATTGGTGGGAACTGGAACATTTTGCAAAAGCCATGGGGACTCCCAGGAGCTCAGGCTACAGCCCTCACTTGCGGGGGAAGGCCCCACAGGCACTGACAGTGGTCTAAGGACAATGGGGTACCAGGCCCCCCTTTGAAATCAAGGTTTATTAACATCTCATTGGTCCAGAGGTTGGAAGTGGATGATCCCTACTGTCTAGGAGAGGCCTGAGGAGCCCAGCAGGTGCCACTAAGTGCACACAGAAAGCCCAGGAGCCTGGCTCAGGGCCTATTTCCTCTACTTTAAATACAGTTCCAGCTGGCTTGGGGGGCGGGAGCACACTAGCCGAGAGAGTGGAAAACACTTGGAGGAGCACGCTGACCACAGCAGGAGGAACAGCAAAGACCCAGGGAAGATACCAAAGATGCCCTGAGACCAGCGGGCCTTGGCAAGCACAGCCCTGGGGGGCTGGGAGTCTCACCCCGGGCAAGGAAACCTGCACATGCTTCTACATTTTCCAAATTTTCTACAATGATTATGTATTACTTTTATGAAAATTATTATTGAAGCTACTGAAAAAGTTATTTAATGAAAAATAAATTTTAAAAATCATAAGAAGATAATCCAATTTTTAAAAATGTTTTTGCAGTACATTTTACACACCATTAGACAACCGTGCACCCTCTGCTTTGCCGGCTGTAACGGTAGCTCCTGCCTCATGGGTCAGTGTGAGGATTAAACAGCTGAATAAGAGTGAAGCACCCCCAGTAGGGCTGGGCATAAGGCAACACTATTCAGGTGTTCGCTATTACTGTCCTTTCTCCTATTCAAAGGGCTAGACCAGTGCTGCCCAAAAAATATAATGCCAGCCGCATATATAATTTTAAATTTTCTAGGGGCTATGTTAAAAAAGGCAAAAAGAAGCATGTGAAAGGAATTCTGATCATATATTTTACTTAGCCCAGTGTATCCAAAATATTATCAATTCAACAAGTACTCAATATACACATCGTTAGAAAGATGTTACTTTTTTTTTTTTTTGTACTAAGTCTTCAAAATCCAATGTGCGTTTCATCCTCGAAGCATGTCTCAGCTTGGACCAGCCGCGTTTCAAGTGCTCAACACCCCATGTTGCTGGTGGGTCAGCACAAGGGCAGCATAAGACAAGTTCTGGCGACCAGAACAGAGGCCACGGTCATCTGGAAATGCCCCCAAAGACACCCTGGTGCGTTGGGATGGAGCTGCCACGGCCTGTTTCCCTCTGACACCCCAACCCAGCCCCGGAGGACACTGGGCACAGAGCTGCGTCCCCGGTCAAACAGTGACTCCCCTCCGCTCACCCCCCTCTACCCCGCTCAGCACACTGTCCAACTCAGCAAACTAATGGCAACAGCAACGCTAACCTTCAAACTGCAGCGACCTTCACCAATGCCTCTCTGCCTCTAGATTTTTCTCTGCCTACATCAAGTCCAAAGACAAGCCTACAAAAGAGGCAGACGTGTCCAAGGTGACCCGGGTGGGCCACTGCGAGCAGACGCCGAGCGCCCTTCTCTGCAGGGCCCCCAGCTGGGCCCCCTCACACGCTCTGCCAACCTCTTCTCTGGCCCATTCTGGGCTGCTGGGCAGAGCCAAAGCTCTCCAAGGCCAAGGACCTGTCACTGAACACCGAATCACGGAGGGAACATTCCACAAAGCAGGCCGCAGGCTCCTTCTGTGGCCCTGCGAGCTCCCTCAGGACCTGCCCGGTGCCAGGCCCGAGGAGGTGCCAACTGACAGGCTCCCCACCGCGGCCCCGGAGGCGAGAGCAGCCCCGCCAGCCCACCAGCCCTGACCTCAGGAGCTCCTGGCCCTCCCGCCATCCCCAACCTGGCTGACCTGAAAGGATTCTCAGGACCTTGCAGAGAGAGAAGGGCAGAGCCCAGCCAGGCTCTTCCTTCTCCCGGAGCTGGGTGGCACCTGCAGGCAGCTCCGGGAAGATCAGCGGCTCTGCCTCGGATTCCCCGTGTTGGTGAGGACAGCCCGAGCCCATGCTCGCTCACTCTCCGGTGTCACCTGAGGCCGTCCACTCCACCTCAGCCCCCCAGCCCTGAGGACCGCGCCTGTCCAAGTTCTGATCCACAGGCAGGCCCGGCCCGGCCCGCACGGATGTCCCAGAGGAGACCAGCCGCAGAACCGGCTCCACGGCCCCATGGCCCCCGTCAGCAGCCTGGCCGCCATCCTAGCCGGTGAGAAGGCGCCAGCCCTTTCCAAGAAAGTTCCTGACATTTCTCTCACAAACGGAGATTTTGCAGGCAAGAAACGCAGTGGGAGTGCGGAGCAGCAAGGAGCAGGGTCTCCCCAAGGGGGTGGGAGCGCTTTGGGCCGCTTCCCAGGCTGTGGGACTGATCAGGGAGCCCAGGCCCCTGGCCCAGCTCCTTCCTCCCCGAAGTCCCTCTGCGGGTCCTCAGAGCCAAATGAGTGCCCCCTGAGCAGCATTGGCCTTCTGCCCACACAGACACAGAGGTTAAGAAAAAAAGGAAATAAAAACCTTCTAACAAACAGCACCGTCTGTGAGGAGGCTTAGTGAGGGGTGCCTAACCTGCCAGAACCCCCAGGCATGTTTACAGAGCAAGGCTGGACGGAGGTCCTCTGCAGCAGCAAGGGCCAAATCTGAGGGTAAAACAGCTTCACTCACACAGTACCACCCACGTGCCAGGCACTGTTCTCAGGCCTCCCTTTTTCAACACGTCCAACAATCCTTCTGATCTGATAAGACAAAGTCCACACAAAAAAGGCAGCGGACAAGGCTATTTCCTTCTCTTCAAGGTGTTCCTGAACCCTTAGTAATTCCACCCTCTCTTCCATCACCTGCATCCTCCACGCTGTGCCAGCACCAGGCGCCGGGAAGAAGAGGGGGCCTGGGAGGGGGCTGCAACCCATGGCATCGCAGGAAGGCGAATAGGAAGGAGCGGTGGAGGAAGTTCCCTATAGAGTGTTCTCCTCGGTTCTCAGAACTAGGCCAGAGTGGGGCGGGGGGGAAGACCTGACCGCCCCTCTGCTGGTTCAGGGGAGATGGGACGAATTCAGGGGCGACAGGCTCAGACTGCCATCTGTATGATACAGGCCTCCTCAGCCCTGGTCCCAGGACCGTCACAAATGCACATATGGGCCTGGGTGACTGGCAACTGTGGCTCAGCTTCCTCATCTGTAACTGGAGATTATAACTGCCCTAATCTCCTTCACAGAGGCTCTAAGCGACAAAAAATAGACAAAAGAGTCCCTTTTAAAGTATACTCCTGGAAAAAGTAGAAACTATGCTCCCTCACCCCTGCCAAGGGCACAAACTGCTCTTGGACCTACAGGGCATCTGTCTTGCTGCCTCAGAGAGCACCGGAGGAGCGCTGGCTGCTTAGAGCGACAGCAAGTGTGCAGCGTGTACCCTCAGGAAGTCAGGCACGTAGTGCTCAACTCCTTTTGGTAAGTTTTCTCTAGTGCCTACTTTATCTGTTGGTCTCATTTCTATAATCGTCCAGTTCTCCCTCATTTCATAGGTGCAGAGGAGATGATAAGACATCTCCTCTGAACCTATATTACTGAAGCACAAATGAAAAATATAGAAAAGAGTTGAGGAGACACACAGGACAGAAGGGAAAAATCTAACATATGTGTAACTGGAATCCCAGAAGGAGAGGAGAAAGAGAACAGGGCAGAAACAATAATTGAAGAAATGACCAGAATTTTCCAAAATTGATGAAAAGACATCAAGCACAGATTTACGAAGCTCTGTAATCCCAAGCAGGATAAAAACAAAGTAAATCATACCCAAGCATGTCACAGCCACACTGCTGGAAAACAAAAGCAAAAGGAAAATTTTAAAAGCAGAGGACAAAATACAAATTACTTACAAAGGAGCAGCAATAAAACGAATAGTTAAGTTTTCAACAGAAACAATGGAAGTTAAGAAGACAACTGAGGGACTTCTCTGGTGGTCCAGTGGTTAAGACTTTGCACTTCCATTGCAGTGGGCGCGGGTTCAATCCCTGGTCAGGGAACTAAGATCCCACATGCCACATGGTGCGGCCAAAAAACAAAAACAAAACAAAACAAAATAAAAAAAAGAAGACAATGGAATAATATTGCTAAAGTGTCCAAAAGAATTAATTTTGAACATGGAGTATTATACCCAGCCAAAATACCTTCTAAAACAAAAGTGTAATAAAGACATTTACACACAAATAAAAACAGAGAATTAATGATTACCACTCTGCACTACAAAAAAGAGAAAAGGTAGTTCTTCAGAGAAGAGGAAAATTACCCCAAAAGTAATTCTAATATAAAAATGAAGGGAGAAAGAAGCACAAAAAGGGTAAATATGTGGCTAATCTAAACTCATATGGGCTATACAAAGAAATAACATCTTGTGAGGTTTAACATATCTTAATAATTTAGTATATAATATAAAATGTGTAGAAACAAAATACATATCCACATTAACATACACACACACACACACAAAGAAGGGATTTAAACTGTTCTGAAGTGCTAGCATTACTGGGGAAGCAGTAAAAATAATCACTTCTATTACATTGTAGTAAGTCAAGAATGTATGCTGTAATCTCAAGTGAAACCACTAAAAGTATAGTAGGATAATAACACACAAACTAATAAAGAGAAAACATGTACAATAAAAAATTTGATTAATTCAAAAGAAGGCAAGGCAAGTGGGGAGAGGGAAGGGGGAAGGGGAAGAAAGGGGTAGGGAATTAAGAGGTACAAACTACTATGTATAAAATAAATAAGCTACAAGGATATATAGTACAGCACAGGGAATATAGCCAATACTTTATAATAGCTACAAATGGAATCTAACCTTTAAAAATCGTGAATCCCTATGTTGTACACTTGAAACTTACATAGTATTATACGTCAACTATACCTCAATTAAAAAAAAGGTAAAAATTTGTAAAAAGAAGGTAAGACAGAAGAGAAAAAAGGGAACAGAATGGATGGGTCAAACAGTAAACAAAGACTAAGACAGTAAGTATAAACCACAATACACCAGCAACTCTATTAAATGTAAATGAACCTAATACTCACATTATAAGAGTAAGATTAAAGCACAATACACCAGCAACTCTATTAAATGTAAATGAACCTAATACTCACATTATAAGAGTAAGATTAATGTCTGTACCTAAATCACAGGAAAAGAAAATATATATATGCTGCTTACAAAACACATACCTTAAATATAAGGATACAAAAGTTTGAAAGGAGAAGGAAAGAAAAAGATATACAATGCAAACATTGACCACCCCCCCGCCAAAAAAAAGCTGGAAAACAGCTATACTAATATCAGACAATGTAGACTTTCATAGAGATGAGAGGTAAGACATAATAATAAAGGAGTCAATCCCCAGGAGGATATAAGAATTCTAAATCTGTAAGCAACCAATAACACAGCTTCAAAACGTTAAAGCAAAAATTGACAGAACTAAGAGGTAGGTAAATCCATGATCATAGCATAAGACTTTTAAATGTCTCTTTTGATAGCTGATACAATAAACATACCATCTAGAAAAATGGTATAGATGATCTTATTTGCAAAGCAGAAATAGAGACACAGATGTAGAGAACAAATGTATGGATGCCAAGGGGGAAGAGGTGGGGTGGGAGGAATTGGGAGACTGGGAGTGACACCTATACTTTATTGTTACTATGTGTAAAATAGACAACTGATGGGAACATACTATAGCACAGGGAAATCTACCTAATGCACTGTGGTAACCTAAATGGGAGGGAAGTCCAAAACGGAGGGGATATCTGTGTGTGTATGGCTGATTCATTTTGTTGTGCAATGGAGGCTAACACAACATTGTAAAGCAACCATACTCCAACAAAAATTAATTTAAAAAAGAATTTTAAAAAGAATTTTAAAAAAAGAACAAAAGAATAAACATACCAAAAAAATCATTAAAAGATCTGATTAACGTGAGTAACAAACTAGACTAGACAGATAGATAAACTGCACCTGACAATGCCAGAATTCTTTTCAGATACACATGGAACATTTACCAAAATATTCCCATTGGAGTCAATGGCAAGACCCCTATTTCACAGAAAGGCAAACCAAGGCAAGACCCAAGGCCATAGGAAGCAGGGCCGGAATTATAACCCAAATCTTATGATGACCTAAAGCCCAGTTCTGACCCCAAATCCAATATCTGATGCTATCTTTCATTTCATTCTCCAACAAAATCTAATATCCACAGATCACCATGCCCACAGCATCAGAGCCATAATGTCCCACAACCAAATTAGACCTAGAGTTCCTGCGCCATCTCGGCATCAGAATGAGCCACCCAAATGGAAAGCCCCTGCCTTCTGCCTCTATATAGCTGAATACCTGCTGCTGACCTTCCCAAATACAATCCTACCCCTCTGAGATCTAGAGCAATCCTTTTCTCTCATACCTGCAGTGTAACAACTTCCTAAAGTCTGTTAGTCTACACCTCAAAAACATCTCACCCTCATGAGGGGAAGAAAGGCCAGAAGCATTTTCTAGGAGAAGAAAGTAGAGCAGTGTTACTTCCAACTGTTTAGATAATGACCCACCAGTAAGCCATATACTTCACAATGCAATGAAGAACATACATCAATAGTATATTTAGATCTCTGAAACAGAAATATTTTTGCAACATGTGCCGTTCTAAGGATCTATGATACTAATTCTGATCCTTTTTTATTCAATTCCATTCTATTTAATTTGTTTTTTTTTAAATGAACGCATGTCAAAGATTTTATTTAATTTATTAAGGGAACCAGTATGTTACAACTTATTTAAATTTATTTATTTATTTATGGCTGTGCTGGGTCTTTGTTTCTATGCGAGGGCTTTCTCTAGTTATGGCAAGCGGGGGCCACTCTTCATCGCGGTGCGCGGGCCTCTCACTCTCGCGGCCTCTCTTGTTGCGGAGCACAGGCTACAGACGCGCAGGCTCAGCAGTTGTGGCTCACGGGCCCATTCGCTCCATGGCATGTGGGATCTTCCCAGACCAGGGCTCGAACCCATGTCCCCGGCATTGGCAGCCAGACCCTCAACCACTGCGCCACCAGGGAAGCCCCTAATTTGTTCTTTAAATGCTGGTCCTGACCCACTAAACTGATTTCACACTCACTAAAGGGTCATAAACCCCAGTTTGAAAACCTCTGGATAGGGTAGAAGGCCCAGAATTCACCTCTGGGGCCAGAATTGCACGTTCTTTCCAGACCTGGCTCCTCTTTGCTCCCATCCTGCCACCTCTAATCCTGAAACATGAGCTGCCAACTGCTTGGGCAACGTGTGCAGCTCCGAATCACAGCTGTGAGCAAATCTCCAGCACAGACTCTGAATGGCGGCTCCAGGCATCAGGCAGCTGTCAGCAAGGGCTCAAGAGGCTCCTGATGGTGCAAAGCCCCTACAAAGACCAGGGTCTCTCCTCACCCCAACCCTAGCTCCCTCTGGCAGCCCACGTCCCCCACGCCCTGAGGGGAGCCCTGTACCCTGGTTTTAATGAAGTTGACTTTTTGTCCTACACACCTTCCTATACAACCGCTTTCACTTCAGTCTGCTTTCCTTAACCCACCACCCAAAAAGGCCTGACTCTTGCCTGCTTCACCAGGACTTCCATCAAATACTAATTGGCCATCACGACCTTCATCCTGACCACTTTTCCCAAACAGGTCCTCCACTACCCCACCCCGGCAAAGACTCACGAGAGAGGCTTACACCCATTCTAAAATACATCAGTCAAACTAAGCCTTACGGGGACAGAGCTCTGTGGTGAGCCCTGGTCTGCAGAGAGGGGAGGAGGATTACAGGTTACAGAGAAAGACTAACTACAAAGTAAGAAGAGAACAGTTCCTGCCCTCAAATTAATGGGGGAGAGAACAGAATCTCCATCTAATACTTTAAGAATAATAAATGTCCCCACTAATAGCCACTGAGCAAAGCAGGGAAAGTGCCATGTCTTCTGGGGAATAAGGACCACTGGAAGCCACCAGAGCAGCAACCCAAACCCACTCTGGTAGTGGCACCCCAGGGAGTTACAATGTTCTATGAGGAGCTGCTTAAAACGCTCATCCATTAAAATGAAATGAAGCAATAATTTTGTGCTAAAACTCAGATGACACTGTATGCTAGATTCCTGAAAAGCTAAGTAGCAGCAGATGCCACATTTTAAGATAACAATTATGGAAGAAAACCTCAGAGTTGAGAAAATTCTATCCAATTAACCTAGTTTGCTCTGCACCTAAGGAAGACAGCCAGCCTTCCTTCAATGTTAGAACCCACGCATCAGGCCAGCTTGCAGAGGACCAGGTTATCAGGGAGCACAGAGCCACTCCTGAACAAGGAGTAAGATGGGGTTTCCAGAAGAGAAGAGGCAGCCGGGGAGAGCAGCGTGCCTGATGTACGGCCTGTGGGAGGGGAGACGTACAAACCAGCAAAGCAAAAGGCAGGTGGGTAAAGGCTCAGACATGTGAGAGCGGGCTCGTGACTAGTCAGCACTGGCACCAACGTGAACCAGTCAACGAGACCACTGTTACACAGAGCCTCGCAAATAAGCACTGGCCCCAGGTGAGTACGTGAATCAAGTGGCCAGGGCTGTTACTTTCATTAGCTGTATTGTCTGGAGAACCTACTGAGGATAAGCGGGCTTTAGAGAAGTCACTCCATCGTCAAGTAGAACCATAGCAAAGGATGGCACTTTCCACAGCAACATCTTGGTCGGATATGACAATACAATGTCATAAAAGCAGAGACAACTGCTGTAAACCTTCACTATAAAATGATCCTCCAACTTGGACGAAGAGAGCACAGGGGTACTGGACACAATGGCTATGCAAACCCCTAAAGAAAAGAACAAAGTCACAACTCCTCAGCACACTAAAATGGACGACAGCAGCTCAGGGCCACGGCACCTCGTTATCATTCCACTGATGCCCGCAGGCCCGTAGGAATCCAGCAAACGGGTCCCCAAATGGCTGGGCAAAAACCACTGGGTCCAGGAGCCAAAGAGCCCCACTGTCCCCCCTCCTCCCTGCAGGGGCCTCCAAAGGCCTGAGTGAAAAGCTGATGCTGCAGACGCTGCCCCCCAGAGAAGCAAAACCACAGCTCACAGCGTGGAATCAGCTACACACCGACCCCCAGGGGTGAGCTGAGGCAGAGACTGAATCGCCCACCCACGGAAAACATCCCGGAACAGTTAACACAGGAGCTACCATCCTCCCCAGGGCACCCCTGGGTCGCCAGCCTCCCTGCCGCACACAGGCCCCACGGTGGCCCCAGCCCCACTCACCGGGACTGGCACCTCACCTCCAAAGTTGGCCAACCGCCCAATCCGCGTGACTGGCACCTTCCGCTCGCGAGCCCGCTCGCTGAGCTAGAGGGCGAAAAGAAAGAGACCTCCAGGGATCAGTGAACAGGGACAGGACCAACCTTCAGGGGTTCACGCCGCCTCCCGCACGCCCTCTCCACCCGCAAAGGCAGCAGCTCCGCCCAGCAGCACACCCCTCCCAGAGGAGGCCCCCGTGAGCCTGACATTCCAGGCCATGGCACCCGAAGAACATCCCCGAAGAGGGGGCCTGACCCCAGCAGCCCTGAGCGAAGCGCCCCAGCCCCACTCGGGGGCCTCCTGCACGCACCATCTGCTTGTGCGGCTTGCTCTCGGGGCGGGCCTTGGCCTGCCGGGCCTTCTCAATGTCCTCAGCCGTCAGGCCCCCCACGGGGGACTGGTCCTGGTGGTAGAAACTTCGCCGCAGGCCCGTGGCAGAGGATGGGTCTCTGGGGTCTGCAAAGAGCCTCCCGTTCACCCTGCCCGTAGGGGAGGCGGCCTGGCCCCGGAGCCCGCCTTCCCTAAAGGGTCCGCTGGCAACATAGGCAGGAGCTGGGCCCTGGCTGCGGGCGTGATCCCAGGGCGGAGGGGACTGATCGGGGGAGGAGGCCGCAGACAACTCCTCGGAGGCGCCCTCGGCCCTCGGCCCTGAGAAGTGGAATTCTGCTTGCGGGTCGTCAAAGCTCTGGGCATAAGACTCTTCATGCTTCTCCTGACCCTGCAGGGAACAAACACCAACGTGAGAGAAGCAAGAGGCCAGCCAGGAGCCCCTCCCTGTGTGCATCCCCTTCTGGCCAGGACAGCACACCGGCGCGTCCCACCCTCTGACCCTCTGGAGGGCCCTACCATGTCACCCCCGTGGCCCGTGGCCAGTTCCGGAGGTGAGCAGCAGCCCAGGAGCCAGGAGGCCCGGGCTCCAGCCCTGCTCCTGCCAGGGCTCTGCCGCGTGGGCCCAGGCAAGCCGGCCGCCCATGGTCCCTGAGCACCCGCTGGGTGCCCCGCCCAGACCAGGTCCCTGAGCACCCGCTGGGTGCCCCGCCCAGACCAGGTCCCTGAGCACCCGCTGGGTGCCCCGCCCAGACCAGGTCCCTGAGCACCTGCTGGGTGCCCCGCCCAGACCAGGTGAGCGACCACTCTCCCGGCGGCAAGCTCCTCACCTGTAAATCCAGGCTAAAGAGAGGCTACCAGGGCTTTGGGGAAGGTGAACCAGGGCAAAAGATGGGGAAAGCTTTGAGAAGTAAGAGGACAGCCGAAGACCAGAGGAGGCGAGCGCAGCACACAGGGAGGGCCGCCCTGCCTCTCCAGGCCAGCGCCTTGCTGCAGACGCGGCTCCCGAGGGGCTCTCACCAGAGGGCTTGTCACTTCCAGGACCTGGCCTGGCTCTTCCAGGAGCAGGGGGGACAGGACAGGAGAGGAGGGGGAGAAAACACCATGTTTCCCCTGTAACAGTCGCCGAGACCTGAGCTTCAGGCCCAGGTTCTTTCCACTTTTGAACCCCTAGCGACCTGGAGAGAGTTCCTGACCCCTCTCTGCCACTTCCTCATCCGAAAAGAGGGCTCCCCGCAGTCACAGAGTTACGCGGGGCACAGACGGGGCCAGGGGAACAGGGCCGAGAAGGCTATAATTAGAACAGCACTGACTCCTGAAGGGAGGTCAGGGACCTGGATTCCCCGATTCCACTGAAATGGCCTCAGTGCGTGGAGTGCTGCCTGTAGGTTCTGCAGAAACAGCAGGAGACCCCAAAGCCTTCTCACTCTCAGCTCTGCAAGACACTGTGGGATCTAAGCAGATAAGACTTGCCCTCCAGAGAAAGGAACGAGACAGGCTGTTGCTCTCATCTCATAAGCGGCAAACGGAGGCCGAGAGAGCTGAAATAATCTGGTAAAGGCCCACCAGGCAGCCAACGGCGGAGCAGGTATCCCAAGCCAAGGCCTGCCCCGCGGGCCGCCCCGAGGCCGCCTGACAGCACCTGCCTCGGAGCAGAAATGAATTGTGTTTGGAATCAAGGGGCACCTGTCAAGATGGCCAGGGAAGCCCTGGAATGAAGGGGTCTGGGACAGGGTCCGAGAGCCACGTAACTCCTGTAGCTCCCACACTGGCCGCGGGCTCACCACTCCTTCTGCCCCACTACTCCAGCGCTGGCCGCCGGCCCTGCGTTACCATAAGCTGTTTATGTGGCAGCCAAGGGGCCTCAGTGTCTCAATGGGACCGGACTCAGTAAGTGTCTGCTGAATGAATACGCGAACAAATCCCTTGAGGAGCTAGAGAGAGAGAGGTTTCTGGAGCACCTGGCCCTCCGTCCCCTCACAGACAGGGGAGGAACCCACCTCTGAGTGTGCAGGGAGAGAATGGGAGCGCACTGGAGACCCTCGCCCTGCTCGGCGCCTCCTTCGCGGTGGGGGACCGCCACTCCCTCCCACCTCCGAGGGGCTGTCCCAGGGCGTGGCCCTGCCTCTTCCAAGGACCGGGGCCAGGCCTGCCCGAGGGGAGCACAGGGGTGAGCGGGGAGCCTGGGTTCCCTCTCACCCTTCAGGGAGGCCTGCCCAGGCCTAGCGTGCTCCTCTCTCCTGGGCGGCCCCAGGGTGCTGGGCAACCTCACTTCCTGGATGCTCCACAGGCAAACACCCAACAGGAAGGCGATGGCTCCTCACTAGCGAAGGCACCAAATGAGGCTGCCAGGGCACAGCCCAGCCTCAGCAGAGAGAGGGCGGGTGGGGAGTCTGAGACTGGGAAGAGGACACAGGATTCCGGTCCTGTCAATCAGTAATCGCATCAAACTGCTTAGTCTCAGTTTCCCCATCTGAGAAAGGGGGGCAAGCACTTGGGTCTGCACCCCTCCCAGGACAGCGGTGAGGCTTGTAAGAGATCACAGGTGTGAACACCTCTGCAAGTTGAAGGTATCTGTGTAGAGAGAGAGACACAGTATCGCCACTGGACCCTTAGAGAGCATGAGGGGAGAGCTGGGAATCCTAACTCTGAGAATGACCAGAGGCCGGCGGGCTGGGATGTCCCACAGCCTGGAGGAGCGTGCGTGTCCTTGTCCAGAAGGTCAGAGCAGAAATGGGAGGAGTGCGGCAGCAGGGCACCCTTGCAGCACAGCTCCCAACATACACATGCCCAGGCACACACATGCGTGCGCACGGCGCACGCGCACACTCGCGCCCCCTCCCCATGCCCTCAGACTGTCAGGAACAGGGGTGGGGACCATGCAGGTGATGACACGGTGGATGGCACTCTGCTGCAGCAGGCCATGTTGACAACCACGGCTCCAGCACTCGTTTTTGCTTAAAACCCTCCCCTTGGATGCTGAAACGTCAAGGCCCCCTCCCGCTGGCACCCACCCCCACTGCCAACTGGCCTCCTTACCTGCACCTGCCCCAAGACCATGCCGATCTGCTCTGCGGCCGTGGACTGCAGGGCCTTGGCCGCCATAATGAGCTCCCTGCCGAGGCCCAGGTGCTGCAGGTGGGTCTCCACGGCCGCCTGGGTCAGCTTGGCAAGGCCTTTGACCACCATGATGGTGTCCCCCAACATGGCAGCCATCCTTCAGGGCTGGAAGAGAGTGGGCCAAGTCAGGGTCGGGGCTCCACGCCTCACACAGGGTCGCACTCACACAGGCCACCTCTACCCCAAACTCTGGCTGTTTGGTTTTTCCACTGACCTCCCCTTCTGATCCAGGTTGACTGAGAGAAAAGAGAGGAAGGGCCCAGGGCTCAAGGTAAACTGAGTGACTCCCCACACTGCAGGGCGCCGATCAGAAAGAGAGAGTCCGTGGAGTCAGGGCTGTGCGCCCGACCATGTTTCCTCACCTGGGCCTCACAGCCACCCCGTGGCACAGACAAGTAAAGGGATTTGCCCAAAGTCTCTCAGCCACCAAGTGGCAGAACCAGGACTTGAATCTGGGTGTCCTGATTTAGTCCAGAGTTCTTCCCTCTGGACCAAAACCGTAGGTTGGGGAAGGAATGACACAGGAGGGAAGGGGGCAAGGCACAACCTCTGAAAGAATAACATAGCCCAAGGACATGACATAAACTGATTAGAACCAAATGGGCCCAAGATGGCAGAGAAGTCAACTTCCACTACACCTTGAGCCTCAGTATACGCTCACTGTAACACACCAGCAAGCTAAATGACACATCCACAGGCGCCACGACAGTTCCAAGGCCGACCATAAGGATGAAAGAGTGGGCCGTGGCCCAATTCCTCGAAATCCGCGCCCCTTCCCAAAATAGCTGGAATACTCCTCCCACTCGTTAGCCTATGAAATTACCCACCCCTATAAAAACTGACAACGCCATACCCTGGTGCCTTTCTCACCTTCCGAGATGGCCCACACTCTGTCTGTGGAGTGTGTTTCTCTCTAAATAAATCCACTTCTTACCTATCATTTTGTCTCTCACTGAATTCTTCCTGCCATGAGACAGCAAGAACCTGAGCTTCGGAGCCTGAACCAAGATGGAGTAGAAGGACGTGCGCTCACTCCCTCTTGTGAGAACACCAGAATCACAACTAGATGCTGGACAATCATCGACAGGAAGACACTGGAACTCACCAAGAAAGATACCCCACATCCAAAGACAAAGGAGAAGCCACAATGAGACGGTAGGAGGGGTACAATCACAGTAAAATCAAATCCCGTAACTGCTGGGTGGGTGACTCACAGACTGGAGAACACTTATACCACAGAAGTCCACCCACTGGAGTGAAGGTTCTGAGCCACACATCAGGCTTCCCAACCTGGGGGTCCAGCAACGGGAGGAGGAATTCCTAGAGAATCAGACTTTGAAGCCTAGTGGGATTTGATGCAGGACTCTGACAGGACTGGGGGAAACAGAGACTCCACTCTTGGAGGGCGCACACAAAGTAGTGTGCACATCGGGACCCAGGGGAAGGAGCAGTGACCCCAGGGGAGACTGAACCAGACCTGCCTGCTAGTGCTGGGGGTTCTCCTGCAGAGGCGGGGGGTGGCTGTGGCTCACCGTGGGGACAAGGACACTGGCAGCAGAAGTTCTGGGAAGTACTCCTTGGCCTGAGTCCTCTCAGAGTCGGCCATTAGCTCCACCAAAGAGCCCAGGTAGGCTCCAGTGTTGGGTTGCCTCAGGCCAAACAACCAACAGGGAGGGAACCCAGCCCCACCCATCAGCAGTCAAGCTGATTAAAGTTTTACTGAGCTCTGCCCACCAGAGCAACAGTCAGCTCTACCCACCACCAGTCCCTCCCATCAGGAAACTTGCATAAGCCTCTTAGATAGCCTCATCCACCAGAGGGGAGACAGCAGAAGCAAGAAGAATTACAATCCTGTAGCCTGTGGAACAAAAACCACATTCACAGAAAGAGAGACAAGATGAAAAGGCAGAGGGCTATGTACCAGATGAAGGAACAAGATAAAACCCCAGAAAAACAACTAAATGAAGTGGAAATAGGCCACCTTCCAGAAAAAGAATTCAGAATAATGATAGTGAAGATGATCCAGGACCTCGGAAAAAGAATGGAGGCAAAGATCGAGAAAAAGCAAGAAATGTTTAACAAAGACCTAGAAGAATTAAAGAACAAACAAACAGAGATGACCAATACAATAACTGAAATGAAAACTACACTAGAAGGAATCAATAGCAGAATAACTGAGGCAGAAGAACGGATAAGTGACCTGGAAGACAGAATGATGGAATTCACTGCTGCGGAACAGAATAAAGAAAAAAGAATGAAAAGAAATGAAGAAAGCCTAAGAGACCTCTGGAACAACATTAAACGCAACAACATTCACATTATAGGGGTCCCAGAAGGAGAAGAGAGAGAGAAAGGACCAGAGAAAATATTTCAAGAGATTATAGTCGAAAACTTCCCTAACATGGGAAAGGAAATAGCCACCCAAGTCCAGGAAGCGCAGAGTCCCATACAGGATAAACCCAAGGAGAAACACGCTGAGACACATAGTAATCAAATTGGCAAAAATTAAAGACAAAGAAAAATTATTGAAAGCAGCAAGGGAAAAACGACAAATAACATACAAGGGAACTCCCATAAGGTTAACAGCTGATTTCTCAGCAGAAACTCTACAAGCCAGAAGGGAGTGGCATGATATACTTAAAGTGATGAAAGGGAAGAACCTACAACCAAGATTACTCTACCCTGCAAGGATCTCATTCAGATTCGATGGAGAAATCAAAAGTTTTACAGACAAGCAAAAGCTAAGAGAATTCAGTACCACCAAACCAGCTCTACAACAAATGCTAAAGGAACTTCTCTAAGTGGGAAACACAACAGAAGAAAAGGACCTACAAACACAAACCCAAAACAATTAAGAAAATGGTAATAGGAACATACATATTAATAGTCACCTTAAATGTGAATGGATTAAATGCTCCAACCAAAAGACACAGGCTTGCTGAATGGATACAAAAACAAGACCCATATATATGCTGTCTACAAGAGACCCACTTCAGACCTAGGGACACATACAGACTGAAAGTGAGGGGATGGAAAAAGATATTCCATGCAAATGGATATCAAAAGAAAGCTGGAGTAGCAATACTTGTATCAGATAAAATAGACTTTAAAATAAAGAATGTTACAAGAGACAAGGAAGGACACTACATAATGATCAAGGGATCAATCCAAGAAGAAGATATAACAATTATAAATATATATGCACCCAACATAGGAGCACCTCAATACATAAGGCAACTGCTAACAGCTGTAAAACAGGAAATTGACAGTAACACAATAATAGTGGGGGACTTGAACACCTCACTTACACCAATGGACAGATCATCCAGACAGAAAATTAATAAGGAAACACAAGCTTTAAATGACACAACAGACCAGATAGATTTAATTGATATTTATAGGACATTCCATCCCAAAACAGCAGATTACACTTTCTTCTCAAGTGTGCACGGAACATGCTCCAGGATACATCACATCTTGGGTCACAAATCAAGCCTCAGTAAATTTAAGAAAATTGAAATCATATCAAGCATCTTTTCTGACCACAACGCTATGAGATTAGAAATGATTTACAAGGGGAAAAACATAAAAAACACAAACACATGGAGGCTAAACAATACGTTACTAAATAACCAAGACATCACTGAAGAAATCAAAGAGAAAATCAAAAAATACCTAGAGACAAATGACAATGAAAACACGACAATCCAAAACCTATGGGATGCAGCAAAAGCAGTTCTAAGAGGGAAGTTTATAGCTATACAAGCCTACCTCAAGAAACCAGCAAAATCTCAAATAAATAATCTAACCTTACACCTAAAGGAACTAGAGAAAGAAGAACAAACAAAACCTAAAGTTAGCAGGAGGAAAGAAATCATAAAGATCAGAGCAGAAATAAATGAAATAGAAACAAAGAAAACAACAGCAAAAATCAATAAAACTAAAAGCTGGTTCTTTGAGAAGATAAACAAAATTGATAAACCGTTAGCCAGACTCATCAAGAAAAAAGAGAGAGATGACTCAAATCAATAAAATTAGAAATGAAAAAGGAGACGCTACAACAGACACCGCAGAAATACAAAGCATCTTAAGAGACTACTACAAGCAACTCTATGCCAATAAAATGGACAACCTGGAAGAAATGGACACATTTTTAGAAAGGTATAACCTTCCAAGACTGAACCAGGAAGAAACAGAAAATATGAACAGACCAATCACAAGTAAGGAAATTGAAACTGTGATTAAAAATCTTCCAACAAACAAAAGTCCAGGACCAGATGGCTTCACAGGTGAATTCTATCAAACATTGAGAGAAGAGCTAACACCTATCCTTCTCAAACTCTTCCAAAAAATTGAGGAGGAAGGAACACTCTCAAACTCATTCTATGAGGCCACCATCACCCTGATACCAAAACCAGACAAAGATACTATAAAAAAAAGAAAATTACAGACCAATATCACTGATGAATATAGATGCAAAAATCCTCCACAAAATACTAGCAAACAGAATCCAACAACACATTAAAAGGATCATACACCATGATCAAGTGGGATTTATCCCAGGGATGCAAAGATTCTTCAATATACGCAGATCAATCAATGTGATACACCATATTAACAAATTGAAGGAGAAAAATCATATGATCATCTCAATAGATGCAGAAAAAGCTTTTGACAAAATTCAACACCCATTTATGATAAAAACTCTCCAGAAAGTGGGCACAGAGGGAACCTACCTCAACATAATAAAGGCCATATATGACAAACCCACAGCAAACATCATTCTCAATGGTGAAAAACTGAAAGCATATAAAAATGGGAGTGAAGATGTAAGATACTTTTATCTTTCTAATGGGGAAGGTGAGAACCTTGTACAACTTCTTCCTAGCACTTATACTTTTAACTTTTAAATTCCTTATTTCTGTGTTTAATGTTTGTCTTCACCAATAGACTCTTAGTGAAGGCAAGGACTAAATTTCTTTATTCATTATACTCAGTACTTAGCACAATACTTTTAAATATAATAATTTTCCTTATTGGAGATTAAAAACAGAAAAAGGAAGTTCTTTTTTTCTTTCATGCTTCTTTATTTTGACTAATGAAAAAAATACTTATTAATTATATACTATAATCCAAACATGTTCCATACCCTTGATTAGGATCACAGTCTAATCTACAAGAGGGAAAGGTACCCAGCATTGAGATCTACTTCTGTAATTTTGGGGGCATTTCTTTCCAATTTTATTTCTATTCATAGGTAATAAAATTGGGATAGTTTTATAAACATTGATATCTAACCAGCTTTTCTAACCAAATATTTTAAGTCTTTTCCCCATATGTTGAAACATTTCTTTTAAACCTGATTTCTAATGGCTCCATTGAAGTCCATTATGTGGAAGCTCTGTAATTTAGTTAACAATAATGTTAAGCTGGAATGTATGCTCCATGAATATAGGAATTTTTTCCCTGTCAGTTCACTGCAATTCCCCAGCACCTACAACAGTGTCTAGTACATAGTAGGTGCTTAATACATAAAAAATGAATGAAATATTTAGGTTGTTCTATTTTTTCTATATTAGAAATAATGCTCTCCAAAGCATTTTTGTACAAAATGCTTTCACTGTATTTCAGATGCTTTTCTAAATAATTACTTCTAGAAGAAACTTCTAGAAGAGGACCTTGCTGGTTGAAATGATATGGACAAACATGATTTCAGAGTCATTTTCTCTATGAAATAATGTTATCTGTGGCTTTCTTTTTTTTTTTTTCACACTTCAGTTTTATAAATTTTCTATAATAATATTCTAAAAGAATCAAAATAGTTATTTTTTTTCTTTTAAGTGCATTTCTTTTATTCAGGGAGCAGTTAGTGATCTTGTGCCTGGAATATAGGGTTTTTGTTGTTGGTAGTGAAAGAAGAGGATTGAAAGTTTTCTTGGGCAGATGCAGTGAATGATTTGGTATGCTATTCTAAGGAACGTTATTTCACAGGAATGGGAGTCCTATCAAATGTTAATAAGCAGAGTAGTGATAGAATCAGAATGATAAGAAAGATAATACTGATAGTGTAGAGGAAGGATTTGGTAGAGAAGAGACCAGAGGGAGGGAGATGCTGGATTTCTCACTCTCTAGCCTCCACGTCATTCAATTAATCATTGATTTTTTTTATCCTAAGTATTTCTTGAATTTCTTCCTGTCTTCCTTAGTTAGGTCCTCAGTATCTTTCACCTCAGCTACTGCTGTAACCTTCTCATTTCTTTCCCTGCCTCAGAACCATTCTCCACAGAGCTATTAAAGTTATGTAGCTACAACCAAATATGAAGAATGGTTCCCTATTATCTACATTTTAAGGTTCTAGTTGATTAGCGTGGCATACAAACTCTTCCATTATTTGGATCCTTCACTTTGATTTCTAGCTATTCCCTGCTGTGACGAAAACCTTTCCTAAGAAAGAAAACTGCTTATTATCCCTGATTGTCTTCAGCCCTCTCCCCCGCACAGATAGCACTTGCTTCTGTGCCTTGCTCATGCTGCCCCCATTTCCCAAAATACAAAATATTCCCTCTCTCCAGTCAGACCCCCCTAGGTCCCCTTTTTCTGGGGCTCACTGTGTAAGACTCATATGTCAATAACCTCTTCCAAGAAATGTTAACATAGATATTCACGGATTACATACCTCCCTCCTTTCTCCTGCCTTTTGGCTTAGGAATCTCTCTTCTGTGCTTTTTATAGGACCTTGTTGTTACCTTTCCTTTCATGTTGTACTATAATTATCTGTTTAGTTATGTTTCCCACACTGGACTGTGAGATTTTTGAGAGCAAGGGCTCTTTTATTTCTTTGTATTCTCAGCAGTTAGCGTAATGTCTGACATATAGTAAGGTGGTCAAAAAGGAACCTATTGTCATTTTTCAGATGAAATAATGAGGGCTTGAACTAGGCCAGTGGGCAAGAAGGATGGGTGGGATAGACAGACTGTTAAAGAAGTCACTTTGGATGTCAGTGATAAGTTAAAGGTAGAAATCATGGATGACTGAGGTATGCAACCTGAGTAAATGAGTTTAACGTGCAGCTTTTTGACTTCTTAAATTTGAAATATTTGCTGAACATTCTAGAGAGATGACTAATAGGTAACTAGAAGTATGGGTCTACCTATTAGGAGATAAGGATTTAGGAGTCATCAGCGTAGAGATATTAATTAGGGCATATGGAATAGATAATACAGGTCAGGAAGGAGAGGAGATATAAAAAAAGTGGAGTAGAGATCCTTGGGGAAAATCATTTAATAGGTTACAGAAAAAAGAATAAGTAGGGAAGTATATTGATTGTCAGTGATGTCCAATAATGAAGAGAGGTTGAAACAGATGAGAGTTGAGAACAATGTATTTTATTTGGAATTTGGAAGGTCATTATTGATCTTTGAGAGAGTAATTTCAGTCCAGTAGAGGGAAATAGCAACTAGATTGAAATAGGTGATTGAAAGAGGCTGAGAAACAAATGATGAACAAGTGGAAAAAGCAAGCATATAGTACTCTTTACAAATGTGCTTTATGGAGAAATGATACCTTGTGGAAAAAGGGATGTGATACCACTTTCTTGAGGGGAAGGTAGGATGGCAATAAAGTTTTTGTTTTATGTTTTGTTTTTGGATGGGAGATGGTCGTGGAAAAGTTTATCAATTGGTGTTCAGGAGCCATAAGAAAGAAGGCTTGAAGTCCAGAAATAAATCTTTAATGGAACAAGGGAAAGAAGAAAAGGAAGGGGAGAGTCTGGCGTTAAGATCTCAGATGATACTGTTATCCTTGCAAGTGGTGGGGACACTTCTTCCTTGGGCTCAAAAGGAAAAGAAGTAGGGAGAAGTAGAAATATAGAAACATTTAAAGGTGGTATGAGGGAATGTGAAGGATCTATTTTCTGTGAAGTAGGCTACCAGGTCATTAATTGCAGGGTAAGGTTTGGATAGGTCAGGGATAGGATAGATGGTGGTGGCAGGGGGGCACAGGTTATTTTACAAGATTGGTACAGGACAAAGGATTAATGGTGAGGCTGCAGATGGATTTAGGGCTCAGTTGAGATTGAACTATGGAAAAAAATAAAGCAATAATATAAATACTTAAATAATATGTGTATTTGTTTATATATTTTTTTCCATAAAA
Source organism: Balaenoptera ricei (assembly GCF_028023285.1). Taxonomy (NCBI): domain Eukaryota; kingdom Metazoa; phylum Chordata; class Mammalia; order Artiodactyla; family Balaenopteridae; genus Balaenoptera; species Balaenoptera ricei. Next base: position 168,649,955 of record NC_082639.1, read on the forward strand.
GGGACTGAAGAAAAGGACAGGGCCCTGGAGAATTGCTTATAGTTACTCATTAGGATTAAGTGAGGCAGATAGTTAAGGACAGTGATATTTGCTCTATAGTCCTAATGCTTGGAAGAATTGAAGAATGAGTGCAGGGTCGGGAGTGGGCTGCTGCAGACAGCAGTCTGGCTGTCAGTGGACTGAGAATAAGTCCTGCCTGGTCATAGGCCAGTGTGATCCAGAGTCAATTCAGAGTATTTAATGCATGGCTGATAATATTTGAGATTTAGTATGAGAAGGTGCCTTCCTTCCTTTTCTTTTCTTTTCTCTTCTCCTTCCTTCCTTCCTTTCTCTCTCTCTTCCTTTCTTCCTTCCTTTCTTCCTTCCTTTCTTTCTTTCTTTCTTTCGTTCGTTCTTTCTTTCTTTCTTTTCTTTCTTTCTTTCCTTCTTTCTTCCTTCCTTCCTTCCTTCCTTTTTTTCTTTCTTTCCTCCCTCCCTCCCTTCCCTCCTTGTCTCCTCCCTCCCTTCCCTCCTTCCCACCTCCCTCCCTCCCTTCCTTCCTTCCTTTCTCCCTCTCCTTGCTCTGTATGTATATCAATTAAAGTATGTAAAATAAAAGCAACAAATAGATTGTAGATAATTTACTCTATTTTAAGACACAGTGAATTTTGTACAGAAAAGTAGTATTGGCTGGATTATGAGCTCTTACTGCTTAGTTATTCATTCCTGGTTAAAATATCTCTGGTGGCCTTACATACCCTGTAGTAGTTATCAACTAATAGATTTCAAAAGGCAAAGACAGCCCTAAAGAGATAATTTTTTTTCTCCAAAGTATTTTGTCTTCTATCAGGAATTTGTCATTAGGTATTATACAGACCCAGTGGATAGGTTCATCTCTGGCATGGATATCTGACAGAAACGGCATTTCTCTCAATTATGCTTTTTCGTTAAACAAAACAAAACAAAATGACTCTGAAAATGAAAGCATAATTTATGTACCTCCTATAAGAAATGCGTAAATTATGGGAAATAATAAAGGAGCAAGATATAATTGAAAATCAACAGCTCTACGAGTTAAGAACCTTCTCTCTACGACTCAATTGTTGTCAGTTACTGCTTAACTTAACGCTGGGTTTTCCTTTTTGCTTTCAGGAAAACCTTTAACTTACGCCCTGGGTGTTGCCTGTCCACAGTTTCCTGGTGGCTCACCACTTCTGCCTGCTCCAGCCTTGCTCCGGCAGCTTCAAGGCTTCTGGGCTTCAGAGCTTGTTGTGAAAGCTTGCTGCTTTGGCCTGCTACCCCTGCTTCAGGTGTCAAAAGCTTTTAATTAGCTTGCTTCCTCTAATTACCATAACTAGGCCCTAATGTGTCTGCATAACCTAGTCTTAGGGTCTGAAAGGAGAATTATTTTTAGCCATTCATTCTTCCTTAAAAACTCTGTACCCTGGCTCTCCTGGGAGTCAAGGGAGAGTGAAAGAAGTTTGAAGTTATATTGCATGATTCACCTTTGATAGCCTCTGTATATGGGCTAGTCTTCAGTACATAGGGGCACACTGGCATGGGCATACTATATTTTTATAGCCGGTGTCTGCTCTAATTGGTCAATGCCCATGCCGTACCAATTTCTAAATATTTTGACTATCACTACTATATATATAAGTTACAACTCCATAGAGAGGATACCTCTAGCTGGTTTAGTGAACACTTTGTAGTGTTTTTAGTTTGCTTGTTAAAGAGACTCAGTATTTTTTTATTAAATATTTTGAATGCAGACTGATCACTAACAGAACAGTTTATAAAAAACAAATACAGTGATTTCCATACAGATGAACAATGATCACCATTAACATGGCAATAGGAATCAAGACTATAGGCATGATGAGTGGGAAGATCTCTTCAAGAACCTGGAGAACTATTCAGTACTCATAGCAGTAAATAATTCTAGCTCTGTCATCAGGTAGTGAGGACTGTAGAACCTACTTCAGAGCGGTGTAGGAATTGATTTTGGCAGTATATGCATTGTGCTCAGCCCAGTGCCAGTCACAGTAAGCTGTCTATAAATGAGTGTTTTTGTTTATTATTATTAATGATAAGTGATGGTAGACATTACACAGCAGAGATAAAAAGGAGACAAAGACACGGAGCAATAAATAGTGAACAGTAACAATACACAAAAGATAATAAAAGCTAAGTTGTGAAGTTGAGACTTTAAAAGCCATACATAATTGTTAAGAGAGCAACGTGAGCTGGAATAATCTGGTACACACTTAAACCTTAAGATACAGAATTGTATCTCTTTTATCATAATGCCTTATTTTTGAGTTTCAGTATCAATTTAGTAGTGTACTTGAAGCTGAGGATATTGATGCCTTTCAACTTTCTATGTATATACACTCATATAGATTACAAATCACTCGTGATTTATTCAGTAAATATTTATTGCATACCTATTGATTCCCAAGCACTGGGCACATACTAGTGAACAAATGAGAAAAAGATAATACCCACCCACATAGAGCTTATGTTCTAGTGAGTGAGGCAAACAGTAAGCAAAATACATAAATAGAATATACAGTTTGTTAAGTAAAAAGAGCTAAGGGGAAAAGGAAGCAAAGACATGGGATAGAAAGTGTGGAAGGGCAGAATGACATTTTAGGGAGGGAGTGAGAGAGCAAACCATGTAGCTATAGGGGGGAAAGACCATTTGAGACCTACAGAATAATAAGTGCAGAAACACTAAGTTGAGATTGAACAAGGTGACCAGTATGTTTGGAGAGAGTGATCTAGGAGGAGAGTAATATGAGATCTGGGAGACCACGATATGTTGGACCATGCTACTTAGGAGTTATAGCAAGGACTTTGACTTTTACATGGAGAGAGATCAGAAACTGAAGTTTTGGAGCAGAGTGTCATGATCTGAGCTAGTTTAAACAGAATCACTGTGGCTGATGTTTTGAGAACAGATTTTGGGCCGTGAGAGCAGAAGTAGAGAGGCTAGGTAGGATAGTCCAGGCAAGACATCATGGTAGATGGGAATGGTATGGACTAGAGGAGGAGGTATGGCAAATTCTGGATATATTGAATGTAGACTAGATTTGTAGGACTGCATGCCAGCTGCTTCTTGGATATTGAAATTCTGTTTAATATAGTATGATCATTCCTAAGTTATATGTTGTATCTATAAGTCATGATTCTTAAATCGTGTTTAAGAACTCATTCATTTACATTTGTCACCTACTGATTTTTCTGTAGCGTTTGCGGTTTTTCTAACATCATAGTGCTTTTAATATGCTGTCTTTAAAGACAGCTCTATATTTGGTGTTTTTAAAAACATGTCTTTGTTCTGTATTAAATTTATCATCTTCCCATCCATACTAAGTGTACTTTTCATTTTGATCAAATTATATAAGAAAGGACATTTTAACATACTAACCTCTTATATGTCAGTTAGCTGTGGTTCTTGAAAATCTAGAACCTGAAGTTAGATTTCTAGGAGAATCTTCTTCTCCTTCTTCTTCTTCTTCTTCTTCTTCTTCTTCTCCTTCTCCTCCCCCTCGTCCTCCCCCTCGTCCTCCCCCTCCTCCTCCTTCTTCTTTATGAAATGAACGTGAAAATGATCTGTAGTGTTAAAGGAGAAAAGCAAGATCAGTTTTATTTTATCACTTCATCAACTTCATATTCTTGTCTCATCATGTCATCAATTTGATAATTTAAGAATATTTTCTGAACTGACTTTTAAAAAAATTGAAGTATAGCTGATTTACAATGTTGTGTTGGTTTCTGGTGTACAGCAAAGTGATACAGACACATATTTTTCATATTCTTTTCCATTATGGTTTATTACAGGATATTGAATGCAGTTCCCTGTGCTATACAGTAGGACCTTGTTGTTTATTTTATATATAGTAGTTTGTATCTGCTAATCCCAAACTCCTAATTTATCCCTCCCTCACCCCGTTTCCCCTTTGGTGAACTGACATTTTTATTTCACCACATCCCACCTCATTCCAGAAGAGTTTTTAGGCAGCTCATGAAACTGTTGTAAGATAGCTTTGAGAATGTTTTTCACCCTGCAGCAGCATGGCATTCCTGATTATCACATAGATGTGTAGTATGGGTCTCATTTTGGCCATTATCAGCCACACTATAAATACCTCAGTAATTAGTGGTCATTTCATGATCAGGATGAGGTATGGTATTCCATACTATCCCACCCCATGCTTCAAATTTTATATGTTCTGTACAGAAAATGTAGAAAGGGGAATAGAAATCATATCCCCTAGAAATACCTGATTTTTAAAATGTTTTGATGCCTGTCTTTCTCAGAATAATTTATAATAATAATAATAATAATTTCTTTAGTATTCTGATGTTTAATGGTGTGTTTTGGCATGGATTTCTTTCGGTTTATTCTGTTTGGTGTTTGTTCATCTTCTTGAATCTGTAGGACTATGTGTCTTGCCATATTTCGGAATTATTTTAGACCCTATTTTTCTAAGTACTTTTACAGACCTGCCTACTTTCTTTTCTCCTTCTGGGACTCTGATGATGCGAGTGTAAGATCTTTTGTAAATCATCACACAAGTCCCTGAGGCTCTGTTCATTTTTGTTTCCATTCTGTTTTTTCTTTCCTGTTATTCAGATTGGTTAATTTCTACTGTTAGACCTTCCAGTTCACAGATCCCTCTGATCCCTCCTTTGTGCTGCTGAATCTATCTACCAATATTTTTATTTTATTAATTTATAAAATTCCCATTTTCTTCTTCATTAATCTTCCATTTCTTTGCTGAGACTTTCTGTATCTTTGCTCAGGTCTTCTATTTATTCATTTGTTTCAGATATGTTTATAATTGCTCATTGAAGCATTTTTATTACACTGTGTTAATATCTTGTCAGATTATTCTGACATCTCTGTTATTTTGGTGTCAGCATCTATTGATTTTCTTTTCTCATTCAAGTTGAGATTTTTCTAGTTCTTGGTAGGATGAGTGATGTTTGATGAATGACTCTGGATCTTATTTAAACCTTCCATTTTAGCTGGCTTTTCCTGACACCATTCCAGCAGTGGGAAGGGGATTGCCATCTCCTTACTGCCAGGTTGAGGTAGAAATCCAGTTTCCCCACTTGACCTTCCTTGACACCCAAGGAAGGGCTCCTTGTTATTCTTGGAAGGGAATGGGAGTTCCAGCCCCCTGACTGGTTTCCACTGACACTGTGGTAGAGGTGGCCTTCTTACTGCTGGGCAATGGTGAAAGTTCTTACTCTTTTCTGATACCACCCCAGTGGGGAGAAGGGGGAGATCCTCATTAATGCTGGGTGGAGATGGAAGTCCTGGTTCCCCATGTGGTCTCCACTGACACTGTGTGTGGGAAGGGGCTTGTTACCAGCCAAGGGGGTTGAAAATCCTGGCCCCCCTTCTCTAATTACCCTCGTGGTGTGTTTGGGCACTTCATTAAAACCTCATGTGATTGGAAATCTAGTTCCTCACTTGTCTTTCGCTGACACAGGTGGTCATCGGGCCACAATGTTTTCTGTGGTGTTTAACTTGAGCAGAATGTTTATTTTCTAAAACTTTTCTGTCTTGCTAGTTTGCCCCCTTCTTGGTTCTTTGGCTAGAAAGAGTAGCCTTTTGTTCAGGCTTTTGTTTTCTGCTTCTGTTGGCATTTCTGGGTTGCTGGCTTCTTCAGCTCTAAGTCTGTGAAATAAGAACCAAAAAGAAAACCCAGGGAACTTAACACTGTGTAGTTTCAATGTTCCTGACACACTGTGTCAGGTTCCATTGTCCCTGGCCAGTCATCCTTTTTCTCTCCAATTTCAGACTTCTTAGTTTATTTTACATATAACGTCCAGCTTTGAAAATATAAATCTGATCACATCACAGCTTCAACATACATACTTAAATGTTTTCAGAGGATCCCCGTTGCCTCTGGGATAAAATTAAAATTTCTCAATTCTGATTACAGGGTCCTTCATTATCTTGCATGTGTTTTCCTCTCTAGGTTTGTCTTTTGTTATTACTCCCTCACCCACTGATCCCAGCCATGGTGAACTACTTTTAGTTTCACCTAATCACCTCCAGGTTTTTCACATATTTGGTTGTTGTTTTTTTATGTAGTCTTCTTTTTCTTCACCCCCATTTCATTCATTTTTTTCATCCATCCATCTGTCCATCCATCCGTCCATCCATCCATCCATCTAAACATCTATTTGTTTCTTTCTTTCTTTCTGCTTGTTTGTTTGCTGGAAACACTCTTCACCTGGTAAATTTCTACTCCTCTATAAAACTTTTCACCACTGACACATTTTTAAAATTGCTTTACTTCCCTCGCCTTACCACTAGACTATAAGCTCCTTGAAAACAGGGACTTTGAGTATTTTATTCATTGAAATATCGAAGTGCCTATAATGATGCTTGGCACATAAAAACCCCTAAATCAATATTTGTTGATGAATGAGTGAATGAATGACTAAATGAAACCTCACTCTTGGAAATCTCTGACCACTTCCTAATGTATCTTCCTACGTTGTGTCTTTACAGGCAATTCCCAACACGCTCACATCTCTTACATACAAATAAATGGTCCCTGGCATCACCCTAATTGGGGAGATTGATTACCATTAAATTACTGGTTGAAATGCCCTTCCTTTACTTTATTCCTACCTTCTCCCTAAAGTCAGTGCTTATAGGATTACTCTACTCGTTATTTTTTATCATTTCCCAGAGGTGGAATAGAATCAGTGAAAATAATGTTGTAAGAAAGGCTGTATCCCTCTTTTTAGTATTCTTCCTTCCCAAGCACTGTTTTCTTGATCATGTGTTAGTCCCAGTGATACTCTAGATTTTATTCCATCTCCTCAATATCATTCATTAATTCATTTTTAATCTTTTTTATTGTGGTAAAAAATACATAATATAAAAATGATCATTTTAACCATTTTAAAATGTACAGTTCAGTGACATTAAGCACATTCACAATGCTGTGCAATGATCTCCACCATCCATCTCCACTTTACCCATTAAACAATAACTCCTATTCCTCCCACCCACTAGCCACTGGCATCCACCATTCTACTTTCTGTTTCTTAGAATTTGACTACTCTAGGAACCTCATATAAATGGAATCATAAAATATTTGTCCTTTTGTGACTGACTTATTTCGCTTAGTGTAGTGTATTCAAGGTTCATCCATGTTATAGCATGTGTCAGAATTTCCTACCTTAATACAATATTCCTCAGTATGTATATACCATATTTTGTTTATCCATTTATTTATAAATGGACTCTTGGGTTGCTTCCACCTTTTGTTTATTGTGAATAAAACTGCTATGAACATGACTGTACAAATACCTGTTCAAGTCCCTGCTTTCTCTTCTTTTGGGTATATAATAAGAAGTAATTCTTGGGGCCTCCCTGGTGGCGCAGTGGTTGAGAGTCCGCCTGCCAATGCAGGGGACGCAGGTTCGAGCCCTGGTCTGGGAAGATCCCACATGCCGCGGAGCAGCTAGGCCCGTGCGCCACAATTACTGAGCCCGCGCGTCTGGAGCCTGTGCTCCGCAACAAGAGAGGCCGCGACAGTGACAGGCCCGCGCATCGCGATGAAGAGTGGCCCCTGCTTGCCACAACTGGAGAAAGCCCTCGCACAGAAACGAAGACCCAACACAGCCATAAATAAATAAATTAATTTAAAAAAAAAAATTAAAAAAAAAAAGAAGTAATACTTATAAGAAGTAATAAGAAGGAATTCCTGAATTATATGGTAATTCTGTGTTTAATTTTTTAGGAATTGCCTTACAGTGCCTCAAGGGTTATGGTTTGCACCTCTGTGTACTGTCTGTGTCTCTCCAACTCTACACTGAAACCACCCTTTCTCTGTCTCCCTCTGTCCCCTTTCTCTCTCTTTCTGTCTCTGTCTCTTTCCCTCTCACACACACACAAACACACACACAATACTGTCCTACAGTATGTAAGTAAAGGAGAAAAATAGTGAATGGAGGGGAAGATAATAGGGGAATCTGTTTTCCTTCATCATGGTTAGAAGTAAAATCTCTTCACATCAGAAGAGTTATGGATTATTTGAGAAATAAGACCATAATGGAAAAGCTGTGACACTGCTCTTGTGTATCAGAGAGAGAGGTGCTTTGATTGTTCTGTCAACCACCTTCTGACTCCAGCCTCAGTCCCTCTGCAGTTTATCAGTGTTCCGCTGTGAGTGCCACTTTAGTCACGCCCTTCTCTTAATTCCTATATCATCCATATAACCTGCCACACAATTTGTATTTGATTTTCTGCTTTATGATTTAAAGAGTGTTACTCTTGTCTTCCTATCTCCTTCAAGACAGAGACCGTATTTTGTATTTCTCTTATATACCACACAGTGCAAAGAAAATTCCTGTGTATTGTGCCCTCATTAAATCCTTATTACTAACAGATTGAGTTTGAGGATTCTACTAGCAGCAGTGAGTTAAGAACCATTTTGTTGCTATGAGCTAACCTCACTTCCCTAGTACTGCTTTTCTATTTAATCACTAAAATAGTTTTTAATAACTTCATCTAAATGTTTTGGCTAGTCATGTTGTCATATATTTAATAGATATTTTTGATAGTCTTTGAGGATTTCTTTCAAAATTTTAATCGAATTTACTATTTGTTGTAGTGAATGTGAAAGCTCTTCTACCTGAGCCATTTTATAGTAGTTGGCCAAAGTTCAATACATTCTGAATTTTTCTTGATTTGGGGTTTTTATCTTTGGGGGATACAAAATTCTGTGTATTCCAAATTACAAGTGCTATACTTTTCTCCATATTAGAGGGTTTTATAAGTAATTGGCTGGGTTTGTTTTATCCAGTACATTTCCTCATGTACTTCTCATAATTTACCTGTTGTTGTTGTCTAAATGAATATTTTGAGTCTTTTAGGCATTTTTAAAGTATCTGAAATATGAGTCATGAAAATCTGACACGTATTTTGTATTATCTACTTAACAATTCCATGGCAAAGCTGCCAACATGAAATGGCTGGGATAAAACTAAAATTTAACCTATATTGAAATAAAACAATAAAAACATCTTTAAAGACTGTTGAAGCTATCACATTTAATACATTTTGCTGTAAACTTTATATGATGCAGACATTTTATGAAATATTGACACTTTTTTTGTTTCTAACAGAGCAGTTTAGATAAATGGATGACTCAATAATCTGCAAAAAATTTTAACATGCTAGGGAAGAACTTTTCAAAGTAGAAGAAAGGAAGTGAGCATTCTCAGAAGGCATTACTAAATGTGCCATGTTACTACTCTAGATTGATATACCTTAACCATAAAATTTGATTAAAATGACCCCAGAAATGACAGAAGTCAGCTGTGTCACATACTAAATTTTGACTCCAAGTTATTAGAAATAACAAACTAAATTATACCTACTTTATAAATCATTGAAATCGTAAAAGTGCTGAAAAGTTAAAATAACAACAAAAAAAATTTAAACATGTTTAAAAGAAATTAGTATAAACAGAAATATTCCCACATGAAATGCTGAAATTTGAGAAAATGATAAAATGTAATTTTCTGAATATAAGACTGAATACCCTGTGATCCTTAAGATTAAACATCCATTGATATGTTTTATTGTTCTTCAAGGAAAACACTTAATACATACTATTAAGACGAAATGAAAACTAATCAAATGCAACTTTGCAGATATTTTCAAAATTGCTAAAAACTAATACCTAAGATAAATAAGCTTTTAATAAATCTATAAGTTTAGGGCACTGAATATTAGTAAATTATTTTATTTAAGGAATCTAGAACCAGTTAGTGTGTAATACATGGATACATTTAAGTTACTTCTTGACTACAGGACTTGTCTATACAAATGAAATGCTCTTTTCAATAGAACTAACGTATTATAAACACTTCTTCATTTATTGAAAGCATCACACTCAGCAGTGTGCAGTGCTCTGTGCATTTGTTCCCAGCCTTTAATTTGAGAATGAGCCACCTGAGGATCTTGTTAAAATATAGATTCTGATTCATTAGGTCTGGGGTGGGGCCTGAGATTCTGCATTTCTGACAAGCTCCCAGGATGCTAATGCTACTTCTCTGGGGATGACACTCAGAGTAACAAGGCTGTAAGGAATAGAAAATATCCAGAACAAAATTAACAATGAATGTGTTTAGATTTCTCTGTTTTCACTGGCTTCAATTCTTTAATTTGCTAATTTACTTTTGATGCCAGGGATATTTCATATCAATTTATTAAATTTTATTTAAGCATATGTTAAGATTAATTATTTTATTTTATAATAACTCTTCTGAACTTATAATGTTAAACATCGTTTAATTACATTACTTTTTAAGTTGGAGAGGTTGATGTAAGACTGGCGGGCTGTAGTTAGCTCTGATACTCATTTAGCAATGTGACCTTAGGCAAGTTACTCAACTCCCTGAGCCTATTTCAAATATTTGCTTTTAGAAATCAGAGTTTATTCTTCAAATCACCACTAGTGAAACCAGGCGGGGTGATCTGGAACCACAACGTTAGAAGTAAAACCATCATACAATAATTTGAGTAATATCAGCAGAAGAATGCTAACTAACAATAGAGGAAAACTTATCTATTTCGTTTGATTGGTCGTGTTCTTTTTTGTTAGTTTTAAGTTTTTAATTGGTTCTGAAGATACTGCTTTTTGGAATGATGGTCCTTTTTTTTCTAATAGATATGAAGGCATTTTTGCACATAAGTTCTGTGCAAAAACTTTGCACTTAAAATTTGTTCTTCATCCTGGCATTACCTATTCACCATCTTTACAGTGAACTGATAAGCACCTAATTTTCATGAGTCAGTGGCATGTGGTGTTGATAAGCTGAATACCAATTTCAAAATACTTTATTTTTTAAAATTTAGTTGCTTTAAACCTTGGTTTTCAGTATTTATTTTTATGCAAATAGTAAAAGAAACATTGTTTCCTGTTTTTAGAATCAAGTCACTTGGAACAGCAACTTGAAGAAGCTAATTCTGTGAGGCGAGAACTAGATGATGCTTTTAGACAAATCAAGGCTTATGAAAAACAAATCAAAACATTACAACAAGAAAGGGAAGAATTAAATAAGGTAAAAGTACATAGATAGATTGTTAAAGCCTTTTCTGAATTCTTAATCTTGTTTAATTTGTATATTGAAAGCATTCATAAGGAATTACAATAATATACGGTATACTTTGTCTGTAAAAAGATGGTTTAAAAATTTAAGAATTATTTTGGTGTATGACATTTGATGAATGGCTAGTTATGAAGAAACTTCTAAATTTTCGAGGCTTCAAAGTTCAGAATCTTTTGTTCTTTTGGAGTGTTAATAATCAAAGGACTTGATTGAAAGTAAATGTTATTGAAAAAGAAATATTATGAAGAAGTGAGAGAATAGTAAAAATCTGTTTATTGTCTATGGAAAAATGAAAACTACAGGCATATTTTCATCGTGACTTGCTAATGTGAACATTCTTTAAAGATTATGATAGAAAATTTCTTTAATTCTTTAATCATTTTTTTAGATGTCAGTTTATCTTTCAAAGCATGGATGAATAAGCTGAAGTTACTTTCATAAGAACTTTGTGAACATGTAACTATTACTATAAACATCAACAAAATTAATTAATAGCTAGGACACAGTAACACAGTCCAATAGGATATATAATATTCGAGCACTAGAGAAAAATACTTTACTTAAGTGATATGCTGTGTGTACTTTGCATTTCATTAACAAATTTTAGAATGTTGGAATTAATACTATCCAATGCAAAAAAGAAATGAGTGGTTTATGGCATAGTATAAATTGTATTCAATGGTGTTGTATATAATTCATTAATAAAACAGATGAAGTCCTTCTGGGGAAGACTTATAAGTCTTGCTGCCCATAAAGAAATGGAGGTAATTAAAAATAAAACAAATAACCTTTTGCTGATGAAGCTAATCAAAAAGATTAACAGAGAAAGCTATGAAGGTCAAAGTGAATTAGATTAGTATATTTTTACTTTTTTCTTGATGTGCTTTCAAGCAGTGTTTTGTATAGATTCATTTATATTCATGGTCAATTTAATAATATTTGGAATTTGTAACAGAGGTCCTATTTGTTTTAATAATATTATATTAATGGTTACTGTTATGTATTTAAAGGTAGGATTACTCAAACAAACTTGGTTAACATAATAAGGATGAGCATCTGATATCTAGATTTATAGTAACAGGTACTTGGCCAATTTTTAATAAGTTTTAATATTAAAAATCCTTTCAGTATATTTTGAGAAGAGGGTAGTGCTGAAATGAAACACATCATATTGATAAAGAATTTTAAATGATTTGCCTGATATCCTACAGGCAGCAGATATTCTTTTTAAGATTCTTTTCATTTGATGCATATAAAAAGTAAATGTAACATTATATAAGTTTTGACGCAAATAATAAAATGAACCTAACATCCAACTTAAGAAATAGAGCATTACCTATTTTGTGACATAGCCCTGGGTAGTCATTTCCTATTCCTTTCTCATCACTTCCCCAACAATAGTAATCACTGTTCTGAATTTTATGTTAATCATTCCCTTACTTAAAAAATTTTTATCACATATTAGTGTATCTCTAAACAGTATACTAGTGTTAGCTTTTTTTGAGCTTTGTAAAATGGTATATGCAATCTTTTGCAATTTGCTTTTTTCACTCAAGATTGTTTCTAAGATTCGTCTATATAGCCGTTGCTCATTCATTTAGTTGCTATAAAATACACCATTATGTCAACACTCACAATTTGCTTATCTAATTTTTTGTTTGCTGACATTTAGGTTGCTTATAATTAATAGCTACTATAAATGATGCTGCTGTGATCATTCTTGAACATATATCCAGACACAAACACGAATAGAATAATTGGGTCATACGCAATAGAAATACTGTATTTTTTATGATGATGTCAAAGCATTTTCCACTGCTTGTACCAATTTATGCTCCTACCGGTAGTGTACAGGAGTTTTTATATTCAACAGTACTTCATATTACTAGATATATTATTTTTGGCCAACCTAATCTAAGTTGACATTTGAGGTCTAAAATGATGTTTTAGTATGGTCTTAATCTGCATTCTCTAATTACTAATGAGGCTGAGTATCCTCACACATGTCCATTTATCATTTATCTTTCTTCTTTTGTGAAATACTTCTTAATATACTTTATACATTTTTCTGTTGGGTTGTTTGTCTTTTCCTTATTGGTTTGTAAGAATTTTCTGGACATGCTAATCTTTTATCGATTATGTATGTTACAGATATCTCCCAGCTAGTGGCTTGTCTTTTCATTTTGTTTATGGGAGCTTTTGACTAACAAAAGTTTTTAGTCTTAATGTAGTCAAATTCATCAGTCTACATTTTTATGATTATTGCATTTGCTGGCTTATGTAAGAAATCTGAGGTAAAAAACAATTCTCCTAAATTTTTATCTTGAAGTTTTTAAGTTTGGTTTTCATATTTAAATTTTTAATGCATCAGAAAATTATTTTTGTGTATCATATGAAATAAGGATCCAATTTCACTTTTTCCCATATGGCTAGCCAGTTGTTCATTTACTAAATAGGCCCTCCTTCCCTTAGTGATGTGCAGTGTCACCTCTGTCAGATATTAAATTTCCACTTATGCATGGGTCTATATCTCAACTCTCTATTCCTTGAAAACTGTGATGGGATTTTGATTAAAATTGCATTAAATCCATAGAGCAATTTCAGGAGAATTGACATCATTATAACATTGAGTCTTTATATTCTTATCCATGTTTATTAATATCATTCTAAATGCACACAAGATTTCAAGAGCAAGGAAAGATTATTACGATTTACATTCAGAAAAGCAAAACAAAACAAAAACCACGTGGCTTTCCTGTATGCCCCTTCTTACCCTTTAGGGCAACACAATGAGAGCTGGTTGGATAAAACCATACACATATGGAGACTGTATGGTAGAGAAAGAGCCCTGAAATAGTGAATCAGGGTGTTTACAGAGAGGAGAGAGGCAGATGCTTCCTGCTTCCCCTCTATCTCTACCCACCTTTCTGCGGGTCTCCCTGGAAACCTAAAGAGAAGGATCTAAGACCCTTCGGAATATAAATAAGTCACTCCGGTGGAAAGATGTGTCCAAGTCTCCAGCTCTATAAAGAGATTATCTCCTTGGTACAGGCTCTTATCTCTCTCTCCAACCCTCCTTGAAATGTAAACACAAAAGTCCAGGAGTTAAATCTCTTTGGAGTTTTCTCACTACGTATCTAAATTAGTCATAAATTACTTTACAAGGCTTGCTTTTAACCCATGTTCCAAGTTTCAGTAAAATTTGCTTAGAAAGGCCTAACTGTACAAAAACATAAAATTATTTTCCCTGCAGTCCCACAGTCTTTTTATCCACAAACATGGTATATCTCTCTGTATCTTTAAAGTATTTTAAAATGTTTCTCCATAAAATTCTATACAGGTCTTGTTTGCCTTTCCTTTAATTTATGATTGTAAGTTTTCATATTTTAAATGATACCTTTAAAATTATGCTTTCTTACTGATTCTGTTTTAGCAACATTGCTAAACTCTTATTAATTGTAATAATATATTTGAGATTCTTTAAGGTTTTATGAAATGACAGGTTTTTTTCTTTGTCTTTTGATTTTATTTTTTTTTTTTTTACTTTTCTTTCTTTCCTTGTCTTACTGTATAAGCTAGGACCTCAAATACAACATTCAATAGAAGTGATGATAGCAGGCATCCTTATCTTATTCCTGATTTCTAAGAAAATAATAATGTTTTCTGTAAGTTTTAGGTAAATACTTTTTATCAGGTTAAGAAAATTATCTTCTATTCCTATTTTGCTAATCGTTTTTATTAAAAATGGGTATTGACTTTATTAAATGTGCTTTTTTGGCACAGTATTGCAAAAAATTTCTAGAAATTTGTTAATATCTATTGATGGAATTATGTGATTGTTCTCCTTTAATAAATTGGTTTGGGGCTTCTGTGGTGGCACAGTGGTTAAGAATCCTCCTGCCAATGCAGAGGACACGGGTTCGAGCCCTGGCCCGGGAAGATCCCACATGCCGCGGAGCAACTAAGCCCGTGCGCCACAACTGCTGAGCCTGTGCTCTAGAGCCCGTGAGCCACAACTACTGAAGCCTAGAGCCTAGAGCCCATGCTCCGCAACAAGAGAAGCCACCTCAATGAGAAGCCCACGCACCTCAATGAAGAGTAGCCCCCGCTCGCCTCAACTAGAGAAAGCCCACGCCCAGCAACAAAGACCCAACTCAGCCAAAAATAAATAAAAATAAATTGGTTTGATGACTTACATTTATAAACTTTTCCTAACGTTAAACCGTTTTTACTTTTCTGAGTTAAAACTGAATTGCCCATGTATTGTCTCCTAAATATTAATATGATAATATAGGTAACAGTTACGTTGCATCTGTTCTAATAGTACTGCTTTAAGTGCTTTACATTTATTAGCTCATTTAATCTTTTAAAGAACCCTGTGATTTACGTATTAGTAGTAGCAGCAGCGGCGGCAGCAGCAGCGGTAGTAGTAGTGTTTTTATTTTATAAATGGTGAGATCCCACACAGAGAAGTTAGGTACATTTGCTCAAGATCATAGGGCTAGAAAGTGGGGGAACTGGAATTTCAACACAGGGAGTTGAGTTCCAGAGTTCATGTTTACCCACTTCAGATATCACTGACCTGATTTGCTAATGTCTTTGGGTTTTTTAAGGATTTTTTATTTGTTTTCTTCAATGAGATTGGCTTTTTCTTTTTTTTTCCTCTTTCTGGACTTTTTCTTTCTCTCTTTTTTTTTTTTTTTCCTTTGGTATCAAGATTATACTGGTCTTATAGAGTTAGCTGAGTAGCACTGCCTCTTTTTCTGTTCTCTAGAAAAGTTTGTATAAGAAGAATGTTTTGTTCCTCGAAACACATTGGAGGAATCATCTGTAAAACCATCTGAGTCTGGAGACTTTTTCCGACTGGGGGGATGGGGAATTTTTGTTAGCTATTGATTTAGTTACTTTAATTGTTATAGGACTATTTAGGCATTCTATTTCTTCTTGAAACAGTTTTGCTAAATTTATTTTTATAGGAATTTGCTCATTAAGTTGAAAAATTTGTTGGCATAAAATTTTTCATTGCATCCTTTTACCTTTTTTGATTTCTCCTAGATTTGTAGTTATAACCTCTCCTTCTTTCTTCATATTATTTCTTTGTGCATTTATTCTTGTTCCCTTGTTTGACCTCACCAGATATTTAGTGAGATCAAAGAACAAGCTTTTGGCTTTGTTGATCTTCATTATTCTCATGTTTCCTTTTCATTAATTTATGTTCTTTATTATCATCATATCATATTGGGGGAAGCGGTTAATGCATTGTTCTCTCTAACTTTTTAGGTGGAATTTCACTGAATTTCAACTTTTCTTTAGTTTCAGTATAAGTATTTCAGGCTCTAAATTTCCCCCTGTGTATATACAATACCTTTTTACTGCATCCCCAAGTTTTAGTCTTTACTAAACATTTTTATTGTTTTGTGTATTTAAAATTTTTTTGGTTCTAAATATTTTAATACCCTTTATGATTTTTCTCCTTGATCTGTGAGTTATTATGGAATTTAGCCTTATTATCTTTTATTTCTATCTTAATGGTAATATTATTAAAGAACTTGATCTGTATGATATCTGTTCTTTGAAATCTTCTGAGAATTACTGCATGATCTAGACCTTTTCATTTTTAAATATTCAATATATGCTTAAGAAGAATGTGTTTCCCAATGTTGGATGCAAGCTTCTAAATATACATGAAGGTTATTAATTGAGCTTTTCAAATCTTCTTTATAGTCACTATTTTTTTAACTGCTTGGTTTATCTATTAATGATTGAGAAATTGGATTTTCTCATGATGATGTATTCACCAGTTTTTCTGTGAAGTTCTAGCGATTTTTTTTTTCTAATATATTTTGAGTCTATCTTATGGAATTTACAAAAATTTAGAGTGGAATTTCTTTCTAGTGAATAGAATTTTATCATTGCTATAATAATGCTTTTTCTATTTAAGTCTAGATTTTGTTTCATAATTTGGTATAACAAACTGCATTTAACTGGTGAACTTATTCCTTTTGTACTTATTTTGATTACTAATCTATATGGACATGTTTCTACCACTTTTTGTTTTCTGTTTGTCATGCATTTTCTATGCTTATCTTTATCTGCTTTCTCACTCTTTCTTTTTTTCTAAATGGAGTATAGTTGATTTACAATGTTGTATTACTTAGTGCTGTACAGCAAAGTGAATCAGTTATACGTATCCCCATATCCACTCTTTTTTAGATTCTTTTCCCATATAGGTCATTAGAGAGCATTGACCAGAGTTCCCTGTGCTATACAGTAGGTCCTTATTAGTTTTCTGTTTTATGTATAGTAGTGTGTGTATGTCAGTCCCAGTCTCCCACTTATCCCTCCCCACTTCCCCGCTGGTAACCATAAGATTGTTTTCTACATCTGTAACTCTGTTTCTGTTTTGTAACTAAGTGCATTGGTACCATTGTTTTAGATTCCACATATAAGCAATATCATATGACATGTCCTTCTCTGTCTGACTTACTTCGCTTAGTATGACAGTCTCTGGGTCCAACCATGTTGCTACAAATGGCATTATTTCATTCTTTTTATGGCTGAGTTTGCTCTTTTTTTTAATTGTGGCAAAATATATATAACATAAAATTTACTACCCTAATCATTTTTATGTTTATAATTGAGTAGTGTAAGGTACATCACATTGTTGTGAAACCAATCTCCAGAATTCTTTTCATCTTGAAAATTTTTTTCTTGATTTTTAATCGAGGTTTTTGTTTTCTTGTTCTCATTTTGCTCACTACTCATTCTAGCAGTTTCTAGTAGTATTGAATTTTTTGTATATTTAACAAAGTCTAAATTTAATATCTTTTTTTAAAATTTAATATTGGGTTGGCCAAAAAGTGCCTTCGGTTTTTAAGTAAAAATAAAAGAGTTAGTTTTCATTTTCACCAAGAACTTAATTGAACAACGTATTGACCCTTTTATCCCACTACCTTCTGCCATTTTTCAGGCAACTTCATAATTCCATCTTCCCAAAACTTTTTATCTTTTTGAGCAAAGAACTCTTCCAGGTGCCTTTTACAGTCTTCCAGGGAACTGAAATTTTTTCCATTAAGAGAATTTTGTGAGGACTGAAATAAATGGAAATCTGAAGGTGCAATGTCTGGTGAATACGGCAGATGAATTAGACTTCCCAGCCAAGCTGTAACAGTTTTTGCCTGGTCATCAAAGAAACATGTGGTCTTGTGTTACCCTGATGGAAGGTTATGCGGTTTCTGTTGACTAATTCCGGATGTTTTTCGTTGAGTGCTGCTTTCAATTGGTCTAATGGGAGCAGTACTTGTTGGAATTAATTGTTTGGTTTTCCGGAAGGAGCTCGTAATAGAGGACTCCCTTCCAATCCCACCATATACACAACATCACCTTCTTTGGATGAAGCCCATTCTTTGGTGTGGTTGGTGGTGGTTCGTGTCACTTGCCCCACGATCTCTTCTTTTCCACATTGTTGTACAGCATCCACTTTTCATCGCTCATCGCAATTTGCTTTAAAAACGGTATGTTTTCATTATGTTTAAGCAGAGAATCGCATGCAGAAATACGGTCAAGAAGGTTTTTTTTGCTTAACTTATGTGGAACCCAAACATCAAAGCAATTCACATAACCAAGCTGGTGCAAATGATTTTCAACGCTTGATTTGGATATTTTGAGTATGTCGGCTATCTGTCATGTGGTATAACATTGATTGTTCTCAATTAATGTCTCAATTTGATCACTATCAACTTCAGCTGTTCTACCTGACTGTGGAACATCGTCCAGCAAGAAATCTCCAGCATGAAACCTCGCAAACCACTTTTGACACGTTCAATCAATCACAGCACCTTCTCCATACACTGCACAAATCTTTCTTTTGTGTTTCAGTTGAGTTTTTACCTTTCTTGAAATAATAAAGCATAATATGCTGAAAATGTTGCTTTTTTCTTCCATCTTCAGTATTAAAATGGCTACACAAAAATTCACCAGTTTTGATAAGTTTTTTTTTAACTGTATACTGTTATGACAGGTGTCACAAGAAAATCTAACAAGATTGTTTGGAATGAAGTTAAAGACAACTAAGCGCTACTAGAGCCATCTTACGGGAAAAACCGAATGAACCTTTTGGCCAACCTAGTATCTTAAACTGTTGCTCCCAAACACTTTGAGGACCTTTAACTCTATTGCTTCTTCCCAACTACTGTGCTTTTTTGGACCAATATGTTAGTTATGTCCTTTTTGTTTACTGTACAAATGAGACAATAATACAGTCTTATACACAAGTTTGCTTACATTCATATTTGTGTTTACCAATTTCTTAGCCCTCCACTTCTCTTTCATTAGACCTTCCTTCTAAGATCATTTTTCATTTTCCTGAAATAAATATTTAGAGGTTCCTTTAAGTTCAGATCTGGTTGTGGTAAGCTCTGTCAATTTGTGTTTGTATGAATCTCATTATTTTTTAGCCTCATACTTCAAAAGTAATTTTTCTGTGTGTACAATTTTAATTATTATCTCTTTAAAAATATGTCCTCCTGTTACTATTGTTACTTCTTAGATTTCTGCTCTAATTATCTTATTTTTTCCTTTTTGAGGATGGGGAATAGGTGATTTGTGTTTTTTTCCCCTCTGACTTCTTTTTTTTTTTAATTTTTATTTAATGTTATATATTTTATTTTTTAGTTTCTGGGTTTGAGTTTCTTCATATTTTTCTTCATAAAGGTAGAGCTTTCTATATTGGTGGATTCATGTTTTTAATGTTAATACTTACGTTTTTTCATTTCTAAATGCTCTATACAATGTTTTGTAAACAGTTTTTCGTAGTCTTTTTGCCTCATCATTTTAAATAGTCTTTTGTCATTTTCCTATTTTTATGATTTCCTTTTATTCAAACATTACATGTATAGCAATCTTATCAGTATCTGATAGTTCTAATATCCAGATACCATTGGGGTTTATTTTTATTGTTTATAATGTTTGCTTGTGGTTGTTTGTCCTTTGGGTGTTTGGGAAATCTATGGTTGTGAGCTCGTATTTGTATGCTCTTAAAAAAAAAACAAAAAACATAGATATCATTGAGACTCTTTTCCTCAAAGAAGGTTTGCATTTCCTTTTGCTGGGAGGCAGATGGTTCTACTGACCCAAGTCTACTTCAGCTCTTTCTAAGTTTCTCACTTTAATTAGCTTTTCTCTTTGCTGCTGGCCCAAGAGTTAGTCTCCACATCAAATATAACCCTTGTTTTTATCATTTGTAATTGTGGTGGCCCCCAAGCTGTAAGCTTATTCAGCTTTCTGCTTTGCGGAGAACTGCTTGTCTCTTTCTTGGTATGCACTCCTGACGCTGCGGTATTGAGCGTAAAAAAGGAAAATGGCTTGCGGCCAGTTTCGTTCCAGGTGCCTGCTCTGGATCTAAGAGCCCCTGGTTGTTCCCCAGAAGAAGGACGTGCTGCCCTGAGGGGGAAGTCTGTATCTCCAAAGAATGGCCCATAAGGCATGCTGACGCATAGATAGTGATGCATAGATAGTGATGCATAGATAGTGATGCATAGATAGTGACACATAGATAGTGGCGCATAGATAATGGTGCATAGATAGTGGCGACAGAATTATGTGGAAATACAAGGTTTGCTGATTTGTTGTCTGGTATTCGTTCCGTACTAAACCTATATATACATTCATGCTCTTTGAATAAACTAGCCTTGCAACCATCAGTTGTCTTGGCCCTTCTGACCCCATACTGGTGCTTTTCAGTTCCTTACCCCTCACCTCCAGGAACTTCTAGCTTTCTGCAGCCGGTCTGCGGCATGTAATCATTTGATATAATTTTTTAAAATCTCACAGATATCCATTAAATTTCACAAAATCTTTGTCTTTACCATTGTATCTTGTATTCCTATACCTTTATTTATTTATTTATTTATTTATTGAAAGTAAGGTACTGGAAGGTTAAATCAGTTGTTCCTTTGCAGTTAGCATGTTAGCATAAGGAATTGAGAATATGGACAGAGCACCGTGTTCCTAGTATCTGTTCAAAAGTAGTTCATTTCTTTTAATTTTGTTCTGAGGTGAATAATTTTGGCTCTTCTTGACTTCATGATAAATATTTTGATGGCCAAATTTGGTCCCTAGGTTGCAGAATTGGTAACTTATATTCTTTTTACAAAACTGTAGGAACTAGTCCAGGCTAGTGAGCGATTAAAAAACCAATCCAAAGAGCTGAAAGACGCACACTGTCAGAGGAAACTGGCCATGCAGGAATTCATGGAGATCAATGAGCGGCTAACAGAATTGCACACCCAAAAACAGAAACTTGCTCGCCATGTCCGAGATAAGGAAGAAGAGGTGGACCTGGTGATGCAAAAAGTTGAAAGCTTAAGGCAAGAACTGCGCAGAACAGAAAGAGCCAAAAAAGAGGTTAGTAGTCAGGCAAATTTGTAGTGCCCATGGGGTAGTGATTAAAGCTGCTTTTTCAGACTAGTGAAATAATATATATTTCATTCTTTAATTTTTGAAAAGTTTTTTCTTTTTAGTTTGGTAATATGATTTAATATGAATTTCAACATTTGAGTTATCTATCTATTGCAAGGTAAATTCCCCTGGGGAAACATTTTATTGGAGAAACAATTATAACCATGAAATCTGCTTTTTTCATTTTATTTTAAAGCTGGAAGTTCGTACAGAAGCTGTAGCTGCTGAAGCATCTAAAGACAGGAAATTGCGCGAACAGAGCGAGCACTATTCTAAGCAACTGGAAAATGAATTAGAGGGACTGAAGGTATCGTTTGATTTCATATTTATGAAGTTGAATTAATTTTCTCCTCTTTCTGCTTAACAGGACTATGTTATGTTCTCTTTTTGGTGTAGAGTAAAAACTAGCTATCCTTCAAACATAGTATTCTTAATTCTCATTCTTATCAATAGGAAGCTGGTGTAGACTTCTTAATCACGCTGTAAGGAAAGGGAAGGCTGTATTTAGTGGGGAGAAGAAATCTTTCAGGAAGGAGTTAAACTATTTATGAAGGGCTGCATACCTTGACAAGATAGATTGGTAATCTCATGGGAGGCATGGTTAGATGTCCAGATCCTCTGTCTTGTTAAGTGACTTAGGAGAGGCTCAGAGGTAGCTTTGCAGATACTTCGGTTAAGTGGGATGAGATGATAATTGGCCTGGGTTTAACCATCTCAGCAGAAGTGCTTAGCAAGGGAAATCTTTGTGCCAACTCTAGAGTTGGACTATCTGGTTTTAAAGCCTAGCCTCATCAGTTACCAGCTGTGTAATGCTGGACAAAACATTTAATCTCTTTGGACCTTAATTTCTCATTTGTAAAACCCTATCTCATTGGTTTCATGTAAGGAGTACATGTATATGTATGTAAGCTGCCGTATCGTAAGTGGTCAGTAACTATTAGCTATAATAATAATATTATATATGTCAAAGTGAGAGAATTAGGATTAATTGATGTCGTATTTCTATAACACTAAATTATAATCTGAATATGATATCTGCCTTTTCTTGACTCTACCCTTTGCATATCCCGATTCCTCTGCATTGTCTGCCAGCCACCACCTCCACACGCTCCTTGTGTGCCTAGTCTAGTATCTTATTCATCCAGCAAATATAAGAATGAAGTCGAATGTCATCTCAGGAAGTCGAAATATTCCTTATTCTCTGCTGCTATATAATTTTGTTAATAACTTTACAATAGCTCTTATTATAATTATTTATTCACAAAATGTCTCCCCACCTAAACTGTGACTTAGCTTATTGAGAACATAGACTGGTATATTATTTGTTTTGTTTTGATTAATCATGATTGCACAGTCTTGGTTAGCTTTCCAAAATAGAGATGTTTCTTCTATAAATAATCTATGCTTCTAGAGCAGGATTAGTGTATAGAAGTCATTACATTACCGTCTCAAATAACTTTCAGTCAGGGACTACTTTGTTTCCAGCACTATCTTAGGTGATTTTGGTAAACAAAAGAATCACAAAGTGCAAACTGGAGGAAATCTTAGAGATTATTTGCATTTGAGGAAAGCAAAACTCAGATGAGTTTAGGATTTTATAGTCTTAAATGATAGAGTACAATTTAAACCCAGGTTTTCTAATTCTCAGTACCATTCTGTCCACTAGTTTGATTTTTATTTTCTTCTGTAACAAACACTGCTCATTGAAAACTTGAGTCACATGTGTTTACCTACATATTAGACACTCACAATCTCTTGCATCATTTACAGATTTGGGAAATTTGGGATAATAATAAAACTACCCAATAAATTAGTTAATGCATTTAAAATGCTTAGCCCATGGCCTGGCACAAAGTAAAGGCTCAATAACTGTTAGCTATTATTATTATCGTACTATCATTTCTTTAGGATATTTTCTAAAAGTGGAATTTCTTGATTTAAAGGTATACACATGTAAATTTTGAAACTTATTTTGGCCCCTTTAAAAGGTTGTAGGAATCTTTACTTCATTAAGAATACTCTTCAATAGAATTGAAGAGAAAAAAAGTTCTTGAATATAAGTTAGAAACTTTAATACCCCACTTCCGAAAATGTATAGAACATATAGACAGAAGATAAATAAGCATATAGATGTCTTGATCAACAATATAACCAACTAGAACTAACAGATACATATATAGAACCCTCCACCCAACAACAGCAGAATACATATTCTTCTCAAGTGCAATTGATACATTCTCCAGAATAAACCAGATGTTAGACCACAAAATAAATCTCAATAAATGTAAAAAGATTGAGATCACACAAAGTATCTACTCCAATCACAATGGAATGAAGCTAGAAATCAATAGCATAAGGAAAACTGGAATGCTAAAAAAAATGTGGAAATGAAATAAGACACTCTTAACCGATCAGTGGGTCAATGAAGAAATCACAAGGCAAATTAGAAAATACCTATAGATTAATCAAATGAAAATACTACATGGGATGCAATGGAGGCAGTGCTCAGAGACAAATTTATAGCTGTCAATGCCTATATTAAAAGGGAAGAAAGATCTCAAATCAGTAACCTAACTTTATATCTTACAGAACTAGAAAAAAGGAGCAAAGGAAACAAAGCTAGCAGATGGAAGGAAATAATAAGGATTAGAGCAGTGTTCAATCAAATGAGAACAGAATAATAATAATAAAGGGAATGAAACCAAAGTTGATTCTTTGAGAGATCAACAAAATGGACAAACCTTTAGCTAGACTGACAGAGAGAGGGAGGAAGGGAAGAAACAAATAACTAACATCAGAAATGAAAGTGGATATTAATACCTATCATCAGAAAGCAAAAGGATTATAAAAGAATACTATAAACAACTCTATACCAACAAAATAAATAATCTAGATGAAATGGACAGATCAAGAAGCACACACATTACCTAAATGCAAGACAAAATAGAAAGTCTCAACAGACTTACAACAGGCAAAGAGATTGAATGGGTAATAAGAAACCTCCTGACAAAGAAAAGCCCAGGACCGGATGGCTTCACTAGTGAACTGAACCAAATTTTTAAGGAAGAATTAACACCAATTCCTCTTAAACTCTTCCACAGAATACAAGAATAGGGAACACTTCCTAACTCATTCCATAAGGCCAGCATTGCCGTAATACCAAAGCCATATGAATAATATCACAAGAAAAGGAAATTACAGACCAGTATTCCTAACGAATATAGACGTATGAATTCTTAACAAAACACCAGCAAACCAAATCCAAAGCCATATTAAAAGGATTATAAACCATGGCAAAGTGGGGTTTATCCCAGGAATGCAAGGGTGGTTGAATGTAAGAAAATAAATCAATGTAATACATCACATTAAAAGAACCAAAGGGAGGGGGGAACCACATGATCATCTTAATTGATACACATAAGTCATTTCACAAAATTCAACATCCTTTCATGATAAAAACTCTCAGAAAACTAGGAATAGAAGGGAATATACTCAACATGATCAAAGGCATTTATGAAAAACCCATCGCTAACATCATACTCAATGGTGAATGACTGAAAATTTTTTCCCTGAGTTTAGGAATGAGACAAGGATGCCCATTTTCACCACTGCAATTAACATTATGCTGGCAGTTCTAGCCAAAGGAATTAGATAAGAAAAGGAAATAGAAGGCATCCAAACTGGAAAAGAAGAAGTAAAACTATCTCTATTTGCAGATCACAGGATCCTATATTTAAACACTCCAAAGAATGCTACCAGTTTCCAATCCAGTATATAAGAACTTCAGAAGTCACCACTTTGTTCTAACAACAAGTAAAAAGCTGAACAAATTGAAAAATCAACAACTCTTCTTAGATCTGTAAGGGAAGTAATATCACAGAACCAACTGCTGTCCTCCAGACTGGAGAGAGTGACAGGCAAATAGAGAGAATCACAACTTATGAGATCAGGAACCCTTGTAGGAAATCAGTACCAGTGTAGGGAGACCTGAACTGTTATTGAAAAATTGCTAGAGGCTCAGTGTGGACAAGTTTGAGAGATAAAAACTCCAGGGGAGCCTCGTCATTGGGGAGCCCTGAGAGTTTCATCAGTTTTACATCCTGGAGCTCTACCAGCTTTTCACAGTGAATATCAGAGAAAAATCCCCTTGTACTAACAATAGGAGTAACAATTTTGAATTCTTCAATTTTGATTCTTCAACCAGAATCTAACTTGCTGGGGTTTTATCAGACCTAACTGACTTGAGGGAAGGGAAATATTCAGCCCCAGCCCACTCTAGTCACCCTGTCAAAACAGGTAAGTGGGGGAGAAAAACTGACAAGGTTGTCTTAAGTTCACAGTCCAGAAGCACAGGCTCAGTAACATACTGATATCCAATCTTAGGACTATAGAACGCTTCCCCTCCCCCCACAGCTTGCGACCACGTTACTAATAGCTTATTTACAGCAGTTCCTTTTACCCAGTACATCATGTTCACCTGTCAACCAAAAATTACAAGACATACTGAAAGGCAAAAAACACAGAATAGAGCAAACATCACAACCAGACTCAGGGATGTTGAAATTATCAGGCCAGGAATTGAAAACAACTGTGATTGATATCCTAAGGACTTTAATGAAAAAGTAGAAAGCATGGAAAAATAAATGGGCAATGTAAGCAGAGAGATGTAAATTCTAAGAAAGAACCAAAAAGAAATGCTAGACATGAAAAATATTGTAACAGAATGAAGAATGCCCTTTATGAGCTTATTAGTACACTGGATACAGCTGAAGAAAGAATCTCTGAGCTTGAGGATATCAAAATAGGACTGCCCAAACTGAAAAGCAAAGAGAAAAAAGTGAAAAAACAGAAAAGAATATCCAAGTATTGTGGAACATTTACAAAAGTTGTACCATACGTATAATGGGAACACTAAAAGGTGAACAGAGAAAGGAACAGAAGAACCGTTTGAAACAATAATGACTGAAAATTTCCCCCAAATTAATGTCAGACACTAAACCACAGATCCAGGAAGCTCAAAGAACACCAAACAGGATAAATACCCAAAAAATTACACCTAGACATGCCATTTTCAAACTATAGATAAAGATAAAAATCCTGAAAGCAGTCAGAGGTAAAAAAATACCTTACCTGTAGAAAACATAAGGTAAGAATTACATTTGACTTTTCCTCAGACCCATGCAAACAAGAAGAGAGTGGAGTGAAATATTTAAAGTGTTGAGAAAAAAAACCTACCCACCTAGAATTTTGTACTTTGAGAAATTATCTTTCAAAAGTGAAGGAGAAATAAAGACTTTCTGAGACAAAGATTTGAGGGAATTTGTTGCCAGTAAACCTGCCATGCAAGAAATGTTAAAAGAAGTTCTCCAGAGAGAAGGAAAATGATACAGGTCAGAAACTCAGATCTACATAAAGAAAGAAAGAGCATCAGAGAAGGAATACATGAAGGTAAAATAAATAAAAGCTTTTATTTTTCTTATTCTTAATCTAATAGATGAAATGTTCAAAATAATAGCAACAATGTATTCAATTATACTTATATATATGCTTATGTCTGATTACATGTATATATAAATATGCTTATGTATGCTTATGTATAACTGAAATGAATGACAGCAATTATACAAGGGATAGGAGGCAGGAATTAGGATTATTTCATTTTATGGTACTTGCACTATTCATGAAGTGGTAGAGTGTTATTTGAAACTGGACTTGGATTGGTTATAAATGGGTATTGCAAGCTGTAGAATGGCCACTTAAAAAAGGAGTTCAACTGATATGCTCAGAATGGGGAGAAAATTGGATCATATAAAATGCTTAATTAAAACCACAAAAGACAGGGACTTCCCTGGCAGTTCTGTGGTTGAGACTCTGTGCTTCAAATGCAGGGGGCATGGGTTCAATCCCTGGTCAGGGACTGAGATCCCGCATGCCGCACGGCGTGGCCAAAAACAAGGGGAAAAAAACCCCGCAAAAGACAGAAAAGGTATGGAAGACAAAATAGATACAAAGAAAGGAGCAATAAATAGAAAGCAGTAGCAAATATAATAGATATTAATCAAAAAACATCAACAATCATTTAGGATGTCAATGGTCTTAAGTATACCAATTACAAAACAGATTATGTCAGGTTGGATCAAAAAACAGTATGTAACTATATGTTGTCTAAAAAGCCCACTTTAGGTGTAGAGGCACATATAGTTGTTCCTCAGTATCCATGGGGCGTTGGTTCCATGCCCTCTCCGCACCCCATGGATACCAAAATCTGCACATGCTCAATTCCCTTATATAAAATGGTGTAGTACAGTCAGCCCTCCGTATCCATGGATGCAGAATTTGTGGATACAGACGCCCAGTGTCTAGATTAAGAGTACAGGCATACCTTGTTTTATTGTGCTTTGCTGTATTGTACTTTGCAGATATTACAAATTGAAGGTTTGTGGCAACCTGCATCAAGCAAGTCTGTCAGCACCATTTTTCCAATAGCGTTTGTTCACTTCATGATTTTATGTCACATTTTGGTAATTCTCACAGTATTTCAAATTTCTTCATTATTATATTTGTTGTGGTGATCTGTGATTATTGATCTTTGATGTTACTATTGCAAGAAGATTGCAACTCGCTAAAGGCTCAGATGATGGTTAGCATTTTTAGCAATAAAGTATTTTTAAAATTAAGGTGTGTACATTTTTTTAGACATAACGCTATTGCACAGTTAATAAACTGAGTATAGTGTGAATACAACCTTTATATGCACTGGGAAATCAAAAAATTCATGTGACGCACCTTATTGCAATATTCGCCTTTTTGCAGTAGTCTGGAACTGAACCCACAATATCCCCAAGGTATGCCTGTAAGTGGATGGAGAAAGATATCCCATGATAACACTAATCAAAAGAAAGTGGAAGTAGCTATATTCATTTCAGACAGGGTGGAATTTGGAGTAAGGAAAGTTTTTGGAAATAAAGAAGGGCATTGCTGTTCACCAAGAAGATGTAGCATACTTAATGTGTATGCATGTAACAACATAGCATCAAAATGCATGAGGCAAAAACTGACAGAAGTGCAGAGAAAAAGAGATGAATTCACTGTCATACTTGGGAACTTCAGCACCCCTTTATCAGAAATGGACAGATCCAGCAGGCAAAAAAATCAGTAAGGACATAGTTGAACTCAACATCCATCATCAATCAAATGGATGTAAGGACATCTATATACTGCTTCACCCAACAACAGCAGAATACACATTCTTCTCAAGCTTACATGGAACATCCACCAAGATAGACCACATTCTGGGCCATAAAACAAACCTTAAGAAATCCTTAACAAATTTAAAAAAACAGGAATCATACATTGTCTGCTCTCAGACCATAGTGGAATTAGACTAGATGTCAGTAACAAAAAGATAGCTGGAAATTCCAAAATACTTGGAATTAAGGCACCACCCTTATAAAAAACACATGAGCCAAAGAAAATGTCTCATGAGAAACTTAAAAATATTTTGAACTAAATGAAAATGAAAACACAAATTGTCAAAATTTGTCAGATACAGTGAAAGCAGTGCTTAGAGGGAAACTTGTGGCATTGAATGCATATATTAGAAAAGAAGAAAGATCTAAGATTAATCATTTTAGCTTCCACCTTAGAATACTAGAAAGAGAAGAGCAAATGAAATCTAAAGTAAACAGAAGAAAAATAATAAAAATTAGAGCAGAAATCCATCCAATTGAAAACAGGAAACCAGTAGAGAAAAATCATTGAAACCAAAGCTTATTCTTTAAAAAGATCAATGAAATCGATAAGCCTCTATCCAGGCTAATTAAGAAAAAAAGGGGTCCCTTTATCTATTTTTGAAAGAAATCATATTCACAAGTTTTCTAGTATGAAACTGTTCTTACATTCTGGTAATCAGTTGCTCATATAAATAACTGAATTTCAATACAGCAGTGGATTTCAAATGTTAACTTTTTATTAACAATTTTTACTGTTAAATGTATCAATATATTGAGATGAGTCTGGTTTTATTATTTGGTGTTTTGATCAGGTTTTGTTTCAGGCTTATCTTAATTTTATATAAAGTAGAGTAAAACTTTCTTTTTTTCTCTGTGCTCATAGAAATAAACTCTTCCTTGAAATCTGAAAAAATTCTCTTGTAACACATCCCTTGTTACTACATAGTAGCTTCTCAGTGCTTTATTTTATTGTTGATTTGAGACAATTTGGTCACTTATATTTTTCCAGTAAAAATGTCTTTCAAACAGATTTTCAAACTTACAAGTTTGAATACCTTATATAAATTTAATAATTCCCTTGGAAACTTGAAAAGAAGGGGAATTACCTATCAATATAGTTTATATTATTTCATATATTTATAATTACCTTCACACTATAATTCTTTTAAAATTTTTCTTCTCTTTTCTGTGGTAAATATTTTTGCACAGAATATGCTTAATCTGTGTTTTGCCTGCTGTACTCTCTGCTATATCTTTAAACCTTTGATTGTAAAATAAAACACAAATACAAAGAAAAGAGAGACAGGATGCTACTAATATCAGAAATGAAAGACAGGACATCAGTGTGCAACCCATGTACATGAAAAGGCTAATAAAGGAATACTATGAACAATTAATTCTTTGCCTACAAATTTGATAACCTAGATGAAATGGACCAATTCCTTCAAAGACACAGCTCCCATAACTAACCAAGGAGAAATAAATAATCTGAAACGGCTCTGTCTGTTAAAGAAATTGAATCAATAATTAATAATCTTCCAGAACAGAAAGCACCAGGCCCAGATGTATTCACTGGTGAATTCTACCAGACATTTAAGGAAGAAATCATGACAATTCTCTACAGTTGCTTTCAGAAGATAGAAATAGAGGAAATACTTCTTAACTCATTCTATGATGCAAGAATTATGCTAATACCAAAACCAGACAAAGACGTTACAAGAAAAGAATGCTACAGACCAATGTAGAAGGCCTCATAGACATAGGTGCAAAAGTCCTCAAAAAATATTAACAAATTGAATCCAACAATATATAAAAAGAATTATACACCACAACCAAATGGGATTTCATCCCATGTACACAAGGCTGGTTCAGCATTTGGAAGTCAATTAATGTAATGCATCATTGATGTGATAAAAAGCACATGATTGTATCAGTAGATACAGAAAAAGCATCTGACAAACTCTAATACTCATTCATGATAAAAACTCAGTAAACTAGGAATAGAGGGGAACTTCCTCAACTTGATAAAGAATACCTATCAAAAAACCTAAAGTAACATCATACTTAATGGCGAGAATCTTGAAGCTTTTTCATTCAGATCAAGAACAAAGCAAGGATTTTTCCTCTCACTACTGCTTTTCAACCTCATGCTGTATGTCTTAGCTAATGCAACAAGACAAGAAAACAAAAAAGAAGTATACAGATTGGGAAAGATGACATAAAATTGTCTTGGTTAGCAGATGATATGATTGTCTATGTAGAGAATCAAAAAAATTAACAAAAAAACTCCTGGAACTAGTAAGGCATTTATAGCAAGGTTGCAGGTACAAGATTAATACACAAAAGTCAGTCACTTTGGTTGGTATGGTCAGTCATACCAACCATGAATAAGTGGAATTTGAAATTTAAACCTCAGTACTCTTAACATTAGCACCCACAAAAATGACATATTGAAGTATAAATATACCAAAATATGCATAAGATCTGTATGGGGGAAACTATAAAACTCTGACGAAAGAAATCAAAGAAGAACTAAGTATATGGAGAGACATTCCATGTTCATGGATAGGAAGACTCCGTACTAGGTATCTTATGTCAGTTCTTCCCATCTTCAACTACAGATTTAATGCAGTACAAGTCAGAATTGCAGCAACTTCTTTTATGGGTATCAACAAACTAAGCCTAAAGTTTATATGGAGAGGCAAAGACCCGAATAGCCAACACAACAGTGAAGGAAAAAAACATAGCTGGAATACTGACTTCAAGACTTATATAAAACTGCAACAATCAAGACAGTATGGTATTGGCAAGAGACTATACAGATAAATCATCTTTGACAAAGCAAAGACAATACAATGGAGCAAAGATGTACTTTTTAACAAATAGTGTTAGAAGAACTAGACATCAATGCAAAAAAAAAAGAAAATTGAATCTAGACACAGAACTTACACCCTTCACAAAAATTAACTCAAAATGGATCACAGACCTAGATGTAAAACACAAAACTATTAACACTCCTAGACGATAACGTAGGAGAAACCTAGATAATCTTTGGTATGGTGATGACTTTTTACTTTCAGCACCAAAGGCACAGTCCATGAAATAAAGAATTACTATGCTAGATCTCACTGAAATTGAAATTTTCTGGACTATGAAAGTCACGGCCAAGAATGAAAAGACGAGGCACAGACTGCAGGAAAATGCAGACATATCTGATACAAAACTGTTATCCAAATATTCAAAGAATTCTTAAAACTCAATAAGAAAACAAACAACCGCAGGGTTGCACGATCAACATATAGTAATTAGTTGTGTTCCTTATGTCAGCAATGAGCAATCCACAATGAAATTAAGAAAGCAATTATAGTTACAATAGCATCTAAAAGAATGCCTTGGAATAAAATTAACCAAGAATGTTGTGCACTGAAAATTATAAAACATTGCTGAAAGAAATTAAAGGTTACCTAAAATAAAGAAAAGATATCCCATGTTTATGAATAAGAAGACTTAGTATGGTTCAGATGTAGTTTTACCAAAAGTGATGTACAGGTTCAATTTGATCCCTATTATCAACAGCCCCTTTTGCAGAAATGGAAAATATGAGCCTCAAATTCATGTGGAATTGCCCCAAATAGCCAAAAAGCTTGAAAAAGAAGGCCAAAGTTAGAAGACCCACACTTCCCAATTTCAAAACTTATTACAAAATCACAGTAATAAAAAAATATGACACTGGCATAAGAATATAGACCACTGGGAGAGAATTAAGAGTCCAGAAATAAACTCATGTATCTATAGCCACAATTGATTTTTGACATAGGTACACATAAGTACTAAATCTGTTCAGTATGGAAAGAATAGTTCCTTCAACTCATGTGCCAGACAGCTGGATTTCTGCATGCAAACAAATGAATTTGGACCCCTACCTTACACCATATTAAAAAATTAACTCAAAATGGATCAACAACTTACATGTAAGAGCTACAACCATAAAACTCTTAGAAGAAAACATTGGGGTAAATCTTCATGACCTTGGGTTTGGAAGTAGATTCTTAAGTCACAGAAAGCATAAGCAACAAAACAAAAAATGGATAAATTAGACTTCATCTTAATAAAAACTTATTTGTATTGCATCAAAGGACATTTTTAAGAAAATGAAAAGATAACCTAAAGAATGGAAGAAATCATTTGTAAATCAAATATCTGATAAGGGTTTGATATCCAGAATTTATAACGAACTCCTACAACTTAACAGAAAAGATAAACTGCCCAATCAAAAAATGGGCAATCACTTGCATACACATTTCTCCAAAGAAGATATATCAGTAGCCAATAAGCACATGAAAAGATGTTCAGCATCATTAATTATTAGGGAAATGAAGTTAAAACCACAAGATACCACTTCATACCTTCTAAGATGGCTAAAATTAAAAACAAAAGCAAAATAAGTGCTCGCAGGAATATGAAAACAATTGGTGATTCCTCAATAAAAGTAAACGTAGAATTACCATATGACTGAGTAATTCAACTCCTAGTTATATACCCAAAAGAATTGTAAGCAGGGACTTCAAACAGACTCTTGTACACCAGTGTTCATTAAAACATTAGTAAAATGGCCAAAAAGGTATAAACCACCCAAGTGTTCATCAACAGATAAACAAAATGTGGCAAGTACATATCATGGAATATTATTCAACCATAAATGGGGTGAAGTTCTGATACATCCTGCAACATGGATGAATATTGAGAACATTATGCTAAGTGAAAGAAGCTAGACAAAAGGCGACAAATATTATATGATTCTACTTATATGAGATATCTAGAATAGGCAAATTCATTGAGATAGAAAGTGGAATAGAGATTACCAGGGGCAGGGTAGAGGGGGTAATGGGGTGTTTATTCCTTAATGGTTACAGAATTCTCTTTGAGAAGATGAAAAAGTTTTAGAAATTACAGTGTTGATGGTTGCACAACATTGTGAATGTAATACCACTGAATTGTACATTTAAAATGGTTAAAATGGCAATTTTTTGTTATATATGTTTTACCACTTTAAAACAATTAATGTAGTATACCAAAAACTACTGAATTGTTCACTTTAAATGGGTCAATAGTATGATATGTGAATTATATCTTGTAAAGCTGTTTTTTTGGTTAATATTTTATTTTTTAAACATTAATACAGCTATCATTTCTTGTCTGGATAAATATGTAATGTTCTGTCTGGTTTTCCTGGGCTTTTTTTCCCCCTAGTTGAAAAAAATTTGTTCTTCATATTGTAGTCAGAATAGTAGTTTTAAAGTCTTTTAGTTTTGTGCTTAAAATCCTTTCATGATACCACTTTGCTTTTCAGAAGAGGCTCAAACTTTGTAACATAGCTTTTACCTTATGAGGTCCTTGCTGTTCGAGATTTTAACTTACTATTTGGGTTTTCCTGCTCATACATCAGGTTTTCTCTAGTATCTAGACTTTTGTACATGTTGCCAGCAATATTCTACGCAGGTCTCAATTTAGATATAACTTGCTGTGGGTATCTTTCCTTCCATGGTGCTTCCTTCCACTGGGCCCTCTCCTCCCTGTTAGATATACCTCCCCTCTCCCCTATTGACTTTACTTGAGAAAGGCTGTTTTTTAAAAAAAAGTACTTTCCAATTGTTGCGATCATATACCACAGGAGTTTTTTTACCCCGTTGTATTAGTTTGCTAGGGCAGTTGTTACAAATACCCACAAACTGGGTGGCTTAAAAAACAGGAATTTATTGTCTCAATTATGGCAGTAGAAATCTGAAATCAAGGTGTTTGCAGAGTTGGCTTCTGATGGTTTGCTGGCAGTGTTTAGCGTTCCTTGGTTTGTAGATGTATCACCCTGATTTCTGCTTTAATCTTCATATGATGTTCTCAATGTGTGCGTGATTCTGTGTCTAAATTTCTTCTATTTATAAGGATACAGTCATATTGGATTAGGGCCTACACTGATGACCTCATTTTAAGTTGATTACCTCTGTGAAGACCCTATTTTTATTTTCATTTTTTTCAGGCTTTTTGAAGTACAAATGACAATTTAAAATTGTATGTATTTAAGATGTAAAACCTGATATTTAGATATATGTATACATCGTGAAATGTTTACCACAATCAAGCTAATTAACGTGTCTATCACCTCAGTTACCTCCTTCCTTCTACCTTCCCCATCTCCCTCCCTACCTCTCTCCCTTCCTTCCTTCCTTCCTTTTTTTTTTTGGCTAAGAATACTTAAGATCCACTCTCTTAGCAAATTTCCAGTATGCAGTACAGTATTGTTAACTGTAGTTATCCTGCTTCACATTAGATCTCTAGAATTTATTTATCCTACATATCTGAAATTTGTGCCTTTTGACCAACATTTCCCCATTTCCCCTACCCCCTCAGCCCTTCGCAACCACTGTTCTACTCTCTGCTTCTAAGAGTTTGACTTTTTTAGATTCCACACATAAGTCAGATCATGCAGTATTTAAAGCCCTAGTTCTAAGTATGGTCACATTCTGAGGTACTGGTGTTTAGTACTTCAACGTATGAATTTTGGAGGGACACAAGTCAACCCTTAACCCTTATGTTTCACTTGAGAGTGTGATATAAGCTTTTTCTCTGTTTCATTATTATGTGATTGTCACAAACATAATTTTAATGATTATAGAAGAATATCCACTTAGCCAGTTTCCTACTGTTAAATACACTTGGCCCTTCATAGCCGCAGTTTCCATGTCTGTAGATACAGAGAGCCCATTGTTTGGGGTGGTGTGGGGGAGAAAATTCCAGAAGGCAAAATGCGAACTTGCCATGCCCTGGCAACTTATACATAGCATTTGTAGGTGATTTAAAGTATTTGAGAGTACGTTATATGCAAATACTACTCCATTTTATATATGGGACTTGAGCGACTGTAGATTTTGGTAATGGAGGGTGGACAGACCTGGAACCAATCCCCCCAAGCTGACTGTATTTATTTTTCACTTTTGCAGTATAATAATTACCATGGACCCTTTTATGCACTTCTTTTAGAACAGATACCTGGAAATGAAGTGGTCAGATCATTTTTAAGGCACTTGATACATGCCACAAATTTTTGCAAGTATGAGAGGCATTTCTTGCTTTCTTAGTAGATCATTTATTAATCATGTTTTCTCTTTGTGAATTATCTCTTTAAGTCATTTGCCCATTTAATTTTGTAGTCTTAATGTTTTTCTTATCAATTCTTATAAAGTCTTTGCATAGTAAAAATTGTACTGTTTATCTTCTCTGCAACTGTTTTACCAATTTATCATTTGCCCTTTAATTTTGGTCTTGTTTCTTTTTCAAATTATAGATGATTTGTTTTTATTTTCCTCAATAGTTCTTCTATTGCTTCGAAGCTTGGCTTGTCCTTCTTTTTTCAGAGTTTGCTAAATATGTAATTCTGCTTTTTCCTGGATGTTTCTATTGGGTTTAAAGATATTTAGTTCTAATCCATTTGGAGTTTGTTTTGCTAAATGGTATGATGTGAGAATCATTCTTTTCTTTAATTGCTAGCTTGTGGTTTCAATTCCATTAATTAATCACTGCTTTCCTCAGTGATTGACAGTATCTCACATATCGAATTAAATTATTTTGGGGTGGAGATCTATTACACTGATACTTTATTAAAGATTTATCGTAGGGACTTCCCTGGTGGCGCAGTGGTTAAGAATCCACCTGCCAGCGCAGGGAACACGTGTTTGATCCCTGGTCCGGGAAGATCCCACATGCCGTGGAGCAACTAAGCCTGTGCACCACAACTACTGAGCCTGCGCTCTAGAGCTCGTGAGCCATAACTACCGAGCTCACGTGCCACAACTAGTGAAGCCCGTCTGCCTAGAGCCTGTGCTCCACAACAAGAGAAGCCACTGCAATGAGAAGCACGTGCACCACAACAAAGAGTAACCCCTGCTCGCTGCAACTAGAGAAAGCCCACATGCAGCAACGAAGACCCAAGGCAGCCAAAATTAAATAAATAAAAATAAATAAATTTATAAAAGAAAAAAAGTCCACCTGCCACTGCAGGGGACACGGGTTTGATCCTTGGTCTGGGAAGATCACACATGCCACGGAGCAACTAAGCCCGTGCGCCACGACTACTGAGCCCACGCGCCACAACTACTGAAGCCCACGTGCTGCAACTGCTGAGGCTGTGTGTTGCAACTGCTGAAGCCCACGCGCCTAGAGCCTGTGCTCTGCAACAAGAGAAGCCACCACAATGAGAAGCCTGAGCACTGCAATGAAGAGTAGACCCCACTCCCTGCAACTAGAGAAAGCCCGCGTGCAGCAACAAAGACCCGATGCAGACAAAAAATTTTTTTTAAAAAATTGATAGTACATGTTAACATCTGAAAAGAACATTACCCTCTCTCCTTCTTTACTCTTTGTGCTTTTTCAGGATTTTCTTTGGTATTTTTACCAGTTTATTTTTGCCTGTGTGCTAGAACATTTGTCTCCATCTCTCACCCAGTATTACCTCCCACATTTAAAATTTTTAAATTAAATTTACAGGGAAGATAATTTAAGAAACATTGAATATATGTACATTCAATCTTCCCTTTCAAGTACTTGGTATTTTTCTATATTGTCTTCTTTAAATCTTTTATAGAGACTTGTAGTTTTTTCATATAATTCAAACAAATTATTCACTGTTGTTATTACTTGTGTGTGTATTAGTTGCTGGTGATTTTTGTTGGATCTATTAAAAACAAATGAAAATTTTTTATTATTAACAATGAAAATTTTTACTATGATTGCTTATTCTACTGTCTAGAAGTACTGTTTGATTTATATTTATCTAATATGCAGTTGTTTTACTCAGCTTTATCAATTCCAACACTTTTCAGTGGATTTATTTGCATTTTCTGAGTGAACAGTTTATTAAGTGGAAATGATCATGATTTTCACCTATTCATGTTTTGTAACTATGTCACATGTTACTTAGAATATCTAAAATCTAATATTAAATAAGAGAGATAATGGAAGACATCCTTTTTGTTGTTATTATTCCTGGATGTATCTGGTGTTTCACTAGAAAGTATTATTTTGTCTGATAGCTTGAAAGAGGTTATTTCTTAAGAGAATTACTGAACTCTTTTTTTTTTTTTTGTGGGACTTGGGGTAGTATTTTGGAATTGGTATTAGATTTTATCAAATACTTTTGGGCAGGGGTACTTACAGAGATTATCACATGGAGTTAATTTAATTTTTGCACAGTTATTAATGTTTGCTAATATTAAATTACCTTCAATACCTGTAATAAAACTTATTGTTTTGCAGTAGATTGTTCTTTTTTACCTATGGTTTAATTTTGTTTCTCAGCGTTTTATTTGGCTTTTTTACGTTCTTCTCAATTAGTGACATGAGTCTGTAACTTTTTTTGGTGGTATCTTTGTGAGGTTTTGATTTCAAGGTAATTTTTGCTTGAAACTTCTAGTACATCTACTGCTATCCCAACAGACAAACTATACTAAAGTGAATAGCAAACTAAAAGTGTGCTTTAGGTGATTAGAAAAATGAAGAGTAGTATGGTAAGTGGTTAGTGCTGCAGATGTTGATTTAGGCACCATTTTCATGGAGTTGCATAAGAGCAACAACATGACTTGACATGGCTCTTCCCAGTTTCCGCCGAGCTTTGCATGTCAGGCTGACTCAGAAACCACTGGAAAATCTGGGTCCTGCTTATGGTAGGCACTTCATAAGCAGTTTTGAGTAAATGGTTAACATTACAGTGACTATCCCAGAAACATTTCTCAGGCCCACGTTGATGCCTATTTTTTATTTTTTTTTAAATTATAGACCTCAAATGTGAAAAACTAGCATAGTTTTCTTTGGACTTTAAATCAAGGACTGTTACCAGTTTTCCTGCCCTTAATACTGACTTCAAAAAAGGATACAGTGTCCTCCAGATCTTGATTCCTTGTTGTCACTAAACATAAGCTTATAGGTTCTTTGAGTTTTAAAAGTTTTATTGTGGATCACCTGGGAAAATAGCATGTAACAAAGTAATAGAAAAGTTACTCAGGAAATCTTATAGTCATAACCTCTGTATGCTTCTGTTTACCTGAGCTGCTACCTGGAAGAACCTTTGGACATTACATTTTCCTTTCTCACTGATACCAAGAGTATATTTCAACCTCATTTCTAAAAAGATGTCTTTCAACCAAATTTCCCCTCTTAAAGCCCTACCTAAATGTGAAGAGATGTATCATTTTTTTCTAGAATAGATACAAAGATGTTAGATTAGACCTTTGTCATTTCTCCCCGGACCACTGCAGAAGCCTTCTTCCTCCCTTTTCTTTTTGTGCATTCTAGCTCTAGCACTCCTCCCCCAAGTTAATCTTTTAAAGATACAAATGTATTTATAACCTTTTATTAGTTCCACATCAGAAATAGGATGCAGTTAGATTTTTCCTTCACTCCATACACCAACAATATTATATATAAATTAGATATTTAAATGTAAAACAAATAATTATATAAGTACCAGCAGAAAATACAGATAAATATTTAATCTTGGTGTGAAGAAGACTGTAAAATACAGCAATAAAGGAATACACACTTAGAAAAATATTGGCAAAAAAAAAAAAAAAGAAAAATATTGGCAACATATGGCAGGCAAAAGGTTAATAGCCTGAATAAAGAAAGTATTATTTTTATGTAATAATATACAAAAATAATATTCAGTTATATGAACAGTTCTTTATATTGTAGAAAGAGTTATTAGTTAATATTTTATTATTCTTACAGATTAACTAATCTTTTATTATTACTTCTATAGCAAAAACAAATTAGTTACTCACCAGGAGTATGCAGCATAGAACATCAGCAAGAAATAACCAAACTAAAGACTGATTTGGAAAAGAAAAGTATCTTTTATGAAGAAGAATTGTCCAAGAGAGAAGGAATACATGCAAATGAAATTAAAAATCTGAAGAAAGAACTGCATGATTCAGAAGGCCAGCAACTTGCTCTCAACAAAGAAATTATGATTTTGAAAGACAAATTGGAAAAAAACAGGAGAGAGAGGTAAGAATCAAGTTATTTACTCCTCTAATAATTATTTATTGAATACCTGTTCGGTGTCCAGGACTGGAGATATATGGCAATAAACATATTCCAGTTCTCAAGAAGACCAAAGTCAAGATTGGTAAACAGAAAATTATATTACAGCATCATAGGAAAGCAAATGGGATAAGTATAGGAACACCCGTAGAAGAGGCACAAAAGATAACTTTAGTGTGTCTAGGTTTTTTGGACAAAATTATTTCTGAGTTAAGACCAAAGATATACGAAATATATAGCTGTGGAAGAGTGTCCAGGCAAAGGTTAGCAGAATTTGCCAAGATCTAGAGGAAAAGGGTAGCATGGCACATTCAGAAAATGAAAGCTGTTCATTATGGTGGAAGCATAAAAAGAAAGATGAGTGGTGAGAAATGAGACTAGAAAGGAAAACAGTTGTAAGACCACTGAAGGAAAATTACATGATTATATCAATATTTACATTTTTGAAAGACCACTTTTGCTACTGTTTAGAGAATGGATTGGAAGGAGCAGACTGCAGATAGTAATCTAGCCATGAGAGATGAGGTGGCTGGACCTTAGATACGATAGTGAAGATGGAGAGAAGTTTATGGATTCAGAAGGTCTACCGAGAAGACAGAACCTGGATGACATGATAACCAGATATGAGAAATTAGAAGCAGGAGAAATTATCAGTGATACTCAAGTTTCTAGGCTTTAGGTAACTGAATGTATGTTATTGTCATTCTCAACTTATATTGGAAGGCTAAGTTTAATTCAGTTTGGTCTGTTCGTTCAGCAAAAATTTTTAGAACCTGCTCTGTGAAAGCACTGCTGTAGGCCCTGGAGGCATAACAGTGAACAGATAAAAATTCTCTCTCCTTATGGAGCTTTCCTTTAATTATGGTGAAAGACTATAAGCAAAATGTAAATGAAAGAAGTAAAATACAGAATATATAGGTAATGATATAGGATAGGTAATATATAGGTAATGATAAATTCTAAGAACAAAAAATAAGGCAGTGGATGGGGGCTATGAAGCATTAAGGGGGAAAATTAAATTTTAAATATACATATATATATGAATGAAATAACCAGGGAAAATTATACTGAGAAGGTGATTTCTCAGTAAGGACTGAAGAAAGTGGGGGAGATATCTATACAGATGTATGAGAAGAACATTTTACATGAGGAACAAGAAGTCTGTTAAAAAAAATAATGGGGCTTCCCTGGTGGTGCAGTGGTTGAGAATCTGCCTGCCAATGCAGGGGACATGGGTTCGGGCCCTGGTCTGGGAAGATCCCACATGCCGCTGAGCAGCTGGGCCCGTGAGCCACAATTACTGAGCCTGCGCGTCTGGAGCCTGTGCTCCGCAACAAGAGAGACCGCGATAGTGAGAGGCCCACGCATCGCGATGAAGAGTGGCCCC
The DNA here is from genome assembly GCF_028023285.1 of Balaenoptera ricei. Classification (NCBI taxonomy): domain Eukaryota; kingdom Metazoa; phylum Chordata; class Mammalia; order Artiodactyla; family Balaenopteridae; genus Balaenoptera; species Balaenoptera ricei. Next base: position 168,691,262 of record NC_082639.1, read on the forward strand.
CGCTTGCCACAACTAGAGAAAGCCCTCGCACAGAAACAAAGACCCAACACAGCCATAAATAAATAAATAAATAAAATTAAAAAAAAAAACAAAAACACATCCTCCATAGACCAGAATGTTTTAAAAAATAAATAAATAAATAATGGGAAGACAAAACTATGGAGATAGTAAAACGATCAGTGGTTGCAAGGATTGGGAGGAGGATGGGATGAATAGGCCGGGTACAGAGGATTTCTAGGGCAGTGAAACTACTCTGTATGAAACTGTGATAGGGGATATATGTCATTATACAACCTAATGTAAATTGTGACGTTTTAGTGATAATGATGTGTCAAATGTAGGTTCATCAATAGTAACCAATGCACCACTCTGAGTATATGCGCAATCTCTGTATTTTCCTCTCAGTATTGCTATGAACCTAAAACCTTTCTAAAAAATAAAGTCTATTAAAATAATAATACTAAAAAAGAGGCCAATGTGGATGAAGCAGATTTAAGGGGAGAGAATAGTGAGAGGTACATATGAGAGGTAATGGGGGCCAGATCGTGTAAGGCTTTGTAAGTCATGTTCAGTGACTTACAATTTTTTACTCTCAGTAAAACCACGGCAGGGCAGCATTGCAGGATTTTGAGTGGAAAACGGACAAATACTGACTTGTGTTTTAACAGGATTATTCTGACTACTAGATTAAGAAAAGTCTGAACTAGATAAGAGAAAAAGCAGTGAAACCATTTAGAAGGCTGTTGCAATCATCCAGGCAAAAGATAATGGTGGATTGGGCCTAGGGTGGTGGCAGAATTGGCTGTGAAAAATGTTCGAATTCCAGTTTCTTTAAAAGGTAAAAATAATGATATTTGCTGATAGACTAGATATGGGGTAAGAAAGAAAGAGGAAAAATCAAGGATGATGCTACAGTTTTTGGCCTTAGCAATTATGAGAATATAGTTACCATTTAGAGAGGAAAACTACAGAAGAAGCATTTTGGGGATGGGAATATCAGGAGCTCATTTTAAACAAATTATGTTTGAGGTGCTTTTTAGGCATCCAGGTAGAAATGTCAAGTAGGTCATCATACAGACTAGTCTGGATTTCAGGGCTAGAGATAAAATCCTGGGAGTATTTATCATTCACATGATATTTAAAGGGGTGAGACTATATGAGATCACTTAGTGAATGAATACAGATGGAAAAGAAGTCCTAGGACTGCAACCTGGAGCACTCCACTCTTTAGAAGTTTGGAAATGAGGAAGGAACAGCAAAGTGGAGAGAGAAAGAGTGGTAAGAATGATAGGAAGATGACCAGGCAAATTTGGTGTGCAAATTTGGTGTCCAAATTTGGTGTTATGATGAATGCATATCAAATCTGTCTACATGTTAAATTAGATGAGGTCTAAATCAAATAAGATGAGGACCATGTAATTGATAGTTGAGTTTAACAATATGAATGTCATTGGTGACTTTGATGAGAACAATTTCAGTGGAACAGTAGTGGGCAGAAACCCCATAATGGATCCAAAGACTTGAAGGAGAGCAATTGTAAGAGCAAGCATATAATAAAAGCAACGAGATAATAACTGGAGGAGAAATTTATCTCAAAAATAACACCATGCTTGTAATCTGATAGAAAGTACCAGTAGATGATTCAAGACAGAGAGGAGAAAAGTGTACTTGAGCAGGCGCATAAGCAAAGAGCAACCTTAGCTACATTTTTCTCCTGTAGTAAGAGAAGAATAAGTAGAGTGTATGATCGCAGGGGAAGGTACGTGGGGTGTTGGGAACTTGTTTTTCTGTTGTTAGGGTCGGGCATGTTGAATTTGAGGTGCTTGGGAGACGACTTTGGGGAGATATCAAGTCAGCAATTTGAAGCCCAGAAAAGCTTCAGATGTAGATTCAGAGTTTGTCAGCATAATGGATGATAATTGAAATAGGTGGTATAATGGATGAGAGAGCTCAGGGAAAATGTGTAAAAAAAAAAAAAAGTTGAGCACCTGTGACAGAATACCTGGGAGCATTGGCATTTACGCAGAGGAAAGAGGGGGTGGGGGGCTCACAAAGACAGCTGAACAGTCTAAATGTAGGCTGAAAATCAAGAAAGTGGGTATCACTGAAGCCAAGGGAGGACAACATTTCAAGAGGGAGGGAATGGACAACACTGTCAAAGGTAGCCAGTAGATTGGATAAAATAACAGTTGGGACAATAATGAGTTTTGGGACAACAGTTTTTTTGAGGTGGTGGCAGCAGAAGTCAGATTTTGGCACAGGGAGGAAAATTTAGGCAGTGAGGAAGTGGATACGGCAAACTCTCAAGATTTCAGGGTGGTTGCCAGTGAACGGGAAGACAAGGAAAGTGGAGAATGAAGTGTGACGTAGAGTTTAGGGAAGAGTTTGTTTATTTTGTTTCAGTATGAGAGAGACTTAAGTTTTGTTTAATGCTAATAGGAAAAAACAAAAATGGTTGTATATAGAAATTTTACTCAATTTATTCATATACTTATTTTTCTGAAAGGATGCTTCTTTGTAATTTTTTGTATTTTTTTCATTGTTGTTTGTTGTTTGGAGTTGCTTCTGAATCAAGAAAGATTCCTAAACATAACTAAATTTCACATTTTGATTATAGATAAGAAGGAAAGGGACACATTTGTTTGGACACAGGAGGGTTATTTTCCTAGAAGTTATCATTTAAATTATAATTTAATTTATATTCAATAATTTAGTGAGAAAGGGATTTTTAAGATTATATTTTTAAAATCAGCCACTACTTATGTCGTTTATTGACTTGGAAGCAATCATAAAATTACCCAGAACTGCTTCACATTGAAATTCATTTGCTGCTAACTAACATCCTCCATCATACTGCTGTAGAGATAAGCCTCTTTATTTGCACTTCAACTCAGTATTCAAAAACTGATTCCCCTTTCTCCCTTAGGAGATTTTTGTTGTTGTTTCTTTTTTTTTTTTTTTTGTCTTTTTGTCTTTTAAGGCACTGTTTTTTATTTTCTCAATGATATAAGGTGCTTTACAAGTATGAACAATAACCTGCTACACTTTAATGTTTTGTATCCTTTCCATTGATTTCTTTAAATCTGGAATGTAATTCCCTGTGTGGCATCTGTTTTCTAATGTAGAAAAAATAACTTATCAAGCACTAAATTCTACTCTAAGGATACTAAATTTATCAATTTATTCCACTTTTGAAATGATAGCCCAAAATCCACCTGATAGATGCTCATTTGGCACGTTCTTCTCAATTCTGGTCGCTAAACTACATCCTGAGTTAGGATGAAAAGAATGCAGCTTTCAGGCTTTGAAACGACTACATTGATATTGCCAAAAGGGTCATGAGGTTGTCTGCGCAGGACAATGTTTTCCATCACTTACAGAGTTACATTTGGCATGTCAAGAAGAGAGGACATAATCCCACAGCTGCAGACATTTAAAATAAAAGAAGACAGCCACCAGGATTCGTGCAGAATATTTTAAATATTCCCGTTGAGCAAAATGATTTAACTGATTTTTCTTCAAGGCCAATGCTCCTATATGCATCCTCTGAAAAATTAAAGATCCTAGAACAGCGTCTTCCATGTGGGACATCTTGAAAGATAATATTTTGGTTTCAGTGAGTTACACAGCAGGTCTTGTTAATCTAGCGAGTCTGTTCACAGTGTGGTGGTTTCATTCTTTAGATTTGCAGAGTTTATAGAGAAAGAAAATTACAGCCTGCACACCCAAGACAAGGACAATTCCTCCAATGAAACTGGCTGCATCAAAGGTAGACTTCCGCGCAGGTTGTGAAGTCGGAGTTAAAGTGGTATCAGTTGTACCTGATGTAGTAGCTGTGGTGGAAGCTGTAGAAGAGGAAGGCAGAGTTGTGGTTTTAGCTGTAGAATTGGTTGGCAATGGTGTGGCAGTGGACGCAGGACAGAATTCTGTGCTGTTCACCACCTTGCAATCACGAACTGTTGAATTATCTGAACAGTAGCCTTTACCTTTGCATTTTATCCAAAAGCAGGTAGTGTTAGCAGCATTAGCATCAAAACAGGAAACCCCGTTGTTGCAGCTTTCACAGATTTCTGGTGCTGGAGTGGTGCCCGGCGGAGCGGCGGCGGCACCGGGGTTTGTCCTGGTGGTAGCCGGTAAAGCCGAGGGTGGAGTCACGTTCGGGGGCCAGCGTAGTGTTCTGAGCCGCGCCCGTCACAAAGAGCTCGGCCAGGCAGCCGGCGGCCAAAAGCAGCGGGCGGGGCAGCGCCAGTATCGCGGCCTCCGCGCTGGCCTTTTGAGCCCGTCCGTCCCTCTGTCCCCTGCGGCGCCGCCTCCCAGACTCCTCCCTTTGGAGGTTTTTGAAAAGTTCGTTAGAACTGTGTTTACCCCTAAGGGTGAATCAGTTCTGTCCGTTAGAACTATAGTTTTAAATAAGTTTTATAATATTGTATGTATGTTTGTATGTGTAGATAGGTAGGTACGTAGGGAAGAAGGGAAGAAGGAAGGCAGGAGTAACGGAAGGACGGGCTGAGTGTGTTGAGAGAACTGTTGGAAATGTAAGTTGAATTTTCTATGCAATCTAGAGCTGAGTGTAAGCAATTGTATTGCGGTCCCTATACCCTCCTTTTTCCCTAGCTTCCTCATTTTCCCATGCTTTCTACCATATATACAACTGAATAAGGTGAGCATAATCAGGATGTCTTCCTCAGATTTTCAAATGAAGAACAAAATAGATATTATTAAGCAGACAGATCTATCTATTAATTAAAAGGAAATGATTGTGACTTCCTAATTTTAAGGGAAATGTTTGGGATTTGGAGCAATTGAGATATAAGTGGCTTTTCAGAATAAGGCATATGATACAATAGCCAATCTGGGATACCATTATTTTACCTTTAATTCAATTCCTTTCTTTCCTTTTATATTTTGCATTGTATTAGTCAAAGTGAAAGGGAAGAATTTGAAAATGAGTTCACACAACAGTATGAACGAGAAAAAGTGTTATTAATGGAAGAAAATAAAAAACTGACAAGTGAGCTTGATAAGGTGAGTGATTTAATCTCATTGATATTCATTGATACGTGCTAGATGTTCAGCACTATCATAGAAATTATAGATATAATTTTATATTTGGTGTACCTTTTTAAATTTAATATTCCTCCTAAACACAAGGATTGCTTCTGTGTACAGGCAATTTTTCATTTTACCAATCTGTACAGGAGTCTTCTTGGAGAGAGGACTTGGCTTACCTCGTCTTATTCTTTGTCCCATTTATTTTTTGAGCCCCTGTTCTTTATTTCACTTTCCATCTCTCTTTTACTATTAATCACTTACTTTGTCATGGCTAAGTTAAGGCCCGTCTTTGGCAAGAACAGGAACAATTAAGCCAAACTAGAGAAATTTTGACAGTTCTGATGTCATATTCATGATAGAGAACTGATAATAGCTAGAAGTAATACCATTGGTAGTTAAGAAGCCAAAGAAACCAACTCTGCCTATAAACTCTACAGCTTGAATAAAGAGCTGAACCATAGGTTAAACCTAGATTAAAACAGCTAGATTTATGAACAAAATTGTAAATACTTAAAGGAATCTTTTTCCATTTAGTATCTCAGATTTCTTGAACTGACATCATTCTGCATTTCTTGTCCCAGTTGTTAACAGCTGTAAAAATCCTAATATTAATCAGCAGTTTTAATAGTTTTACTTACTTTTAAGTAATAAGGTTTGGATAATTGTGCTTTGTAATGAGTTCAAGGATTTTCCTGCAGTAAAAGTATTATGTTCAATTAATAGTCATTTCAGTAACACATTGAAAGACAATGGCTAAATAGTCATAAAAGAGAGACTTTTCATTCATTCTATCTCAATTTTCCATTGTGTTCTATATTTCTTTTTATTTCTGTCACTATTTTCCCAATGATTATTCAGTTTTCTAAGCATTTAAAAATGATTTTGCTTGTTTGGTTGCAAACTACTTGAGAAAGAACTCTGTTAGTTTATTTTGTAATTACAAAGCGGATGCACACAAACACTGTGGAAAGTGGCCAAATAGTAAGTAGTATAAATTAGTTTTTAAACTATGAATACTGTATGAACATTATTGTATAACTCTTAGTTATTTCCACTAAAATACAACTAACAGTATTTAAACTTTATCCAAATAGGTCACATAATTGTTATTTAACGGGCTTAAACAATATGACTATGAAATTAAACATCATTTCTGTCTACCAGACAGAATTTTAAGATTCTGTTAAGAGTTACCTTGAGGTAAGAAATATAATTAAACTCTAGAAGGCCACTTCATGTAGAGTTTATAAGCAAATTACCTAGTAAAAGATGGTATTATAGTTTAAGAAAAATTGAATTGTGATATAATCAAATCGAATGTAGATCAAATCTTGTCTTCACACCTTGGTTTCATTTCATTATTAACCATAAAGTTCTGGCAAGTTTACCAGAAATACATCTTTCGAAATAATTTTTAAATAATACTCTTTTGATTTTGATGAGATCTGAAGGATAAAAATAAAAGCCTATCTCCTAATTTTATAAAAAATAGAATATTACCTTGTCTTGCTAAATTGAAGATGTGGTAAAGGATGTGAACAGAACTTTGAGAGCAAATCATATGGTTGGCAAGTATTCAGTGAGAAATGATAACAAGGAAATGTTTATTTCTGGAGAAATAGGGGAGGGTCTGGGTCTTCTTCCATTTGAACCTCTTCTCTATTTTTGCTCCTTGTATTCAGCTTTACTTCTCTGTCAGTCCACCTAACTGCACATCTTCACTGTTTCTTTCCATTTACTCATTTTTTGGTTTGGTTGAATTGGGTATTTTCCCCAAGAGGGATAACCAAAGAATACCTTTGCCATTGCTACAACAACTGTTCCATTGGGAACCTGCTTGAAGAGAACCGAATTCCTTCTCAACAGAACTTCAGATATAGAAACCAAAAAGCAATTAGTATGTTAATTTTGAAACTTATATAACTAATAGATTCTCATAGTCAGATTTTTTAACTTCAAAAATAAAAATTAAAAAGGAAGTAGAAAAAAGTTTGTTGATATTTTCAGAAGTCTGTATTCAAAGTTTCTATTAAAGGTAACTTATTGCAAGTAAAATTAGCCATATATGCCAAGGAGTAGAAGTAAATGGTTTCCAGTAAGAAAATATTATCATTTGTGTCTTGTTTTTAGATAATTATTTTACATAAAAGCAAAATGACACAAAATATGGAAAATATTCAACATAAAAGTTACCTATGATTTCATCAACACGAAACAACTATCTTACTTTTATATGTTCCTTTTCAGGTTTGGTTGTATATGTATTATTACATAATTTCAGTCATATATACATTTTATTTTCTAATCTGCTGTTTCATTTAAAACATGAGCATTTTTCCATATTCCTATGTAGTCTTATAATTATCATAAGCCAGATACGTCAATTTACAAATAGTAAAACCTTCTCATTCCCAAACATGCAAAATGAAGTAATACTTAGGTAGAATTTACTTTGTGCAGGCCCTCTCCTGAGTTACTTTATATAAACCATATAATTCTCACAATAACTCTGTGAGGTATACCCTATTGTTCCTACCATTTTACAGATGAGGAAATTGAGGCAAAGGGAGATTAAGCTACTCTCGTAATCTCAAAACTAGGGAGTGGCAGGATGGGATTGGAACACAGGTAGTCTGGCTCCAGAGCCCGGTGCTTTTATTCAGTAAGAATGAAAAGATTAACTTTTCCTGACAAATACTAAACACATCTATTTAAGACTCCTTTTAACCACTGTAACATGACAGTGCAAAAATCTGTATTTCCTCCTCTTCTTGCAAATCTCCAGCTGAAACCCCAATCACAGATTAATTGGAAGTCAAAAGCAGTGGTGATCAGAAAAGGATGTGTTGTAGGAATTAGTGAAGACACTGCATCTGCAAAAAACACATTCTCCAAAATAGCTTGTAGACTTCTGGCTATGCTAACATGAAGAGATTGATGAATCCGCTCAAGAAAAAAAAAGTTTCAAAGTGGACACAGTTTTTGAAAACAGTCATTTCAGAGCTCCCAGAGTTAACCAAAGGAAGACAACTACAAAACATTACTGAGATAAATTAAGGAATATCTAAACAAATGGAGAGATATACTGCATATTGTTAGGACTGCAGTTCTCTCCTAATAGATCTATCTATGGATTTGGGGAAATCACTATCAAAATTTTGGTAGGCTTTTTTGTTAGAATTGGCAAGCCTATCCTTAAATTTATATGGGAATACAGACGATCTACAGTAGCAAAAATATTTGGCGGGGGTGGGGAGGCAAGGTGTACAAAAGTTGGAGGATTTACACTACAGAATTTTGAAACACTGTAAATCTTTAGTAATCAAAAGATGGTAACATTGGCATAATGGAAAAGAGTAGAGAGTCCAAAAATAAGACATCATATTTATGGTTGATTGATTTTCAGCAAAAGTGCCAAGGCAATTCAGTGGGAAAAAGACAATCTTTTCAACAAATGGTGCTGGAATCATTGGATATCTATGTGTAAAAAATTAACTTAGATCCTTACCTCATAGCATATACAATTAATTCAAAGTGGATCATAAACTGAAATATAAGAGGTAAGCATAGGAGAAAAATCTTTGTGATTTGGGGTTAGTCAAAGATTTTGTAGATATGACACAGAGCACAACCCTTGATAGAAAAATAATTATAAATTGGACCTCGTCAAAATTTAAAGACAACATTAAGAAAATGAAAAGACATATATAGATGAAAAGATTTTCAAGTAATTTATCTGATAAAAGACTTACATTTGCAATGTCTAAAGAACTCTTAAAGCTCAGTAATAAGAAATAATACAAACAACCCAATGGAAAAAAACGGGGGAAAAATTGAAAAGACATTTCATGAAAGAAGATATATGAATAACAAATAAGCACGTGAAAAGATGTTCACTATCATTAGTCATTAGGAACAATGCAAGTTAAACCATGGTGACATACTGTTGTACAGGCTCAAGAGTTAATTAATCAATCAGTGACCGTACCAGCTGTTGGCAAGGATATGGAGGAACTGAAACTCCTACACTGCTTGTAGAAGTGGAAGATGGTATAACTACTTCAGAAAACAGTTTTGAAATTTCTCAAAAAGTTAAGCATACACTTACCCTATAACTTGGAAATTCAGAAGAATTAAAAACATAGTCCCTTTAGAAACTTGTATATGAATGTTCATAGCATCATTATTCATAATAGCAAATAACTGGAAATAATACAAATGTTCATCAAGTAGTGAACAGATAAATAAAGTGTACTAATATCCATGTAATAGAATACTACCCTGCTATAAAAAGGAGTTAGTTCCTGATATGTGCAACACTGTGGTTGAACCTCAATAATACGATAAGTGAAAAAAGCCTGATACAAAAAACTATATATTGTATGATTTCACTGATATTACGTTTCTAGAAAAGGCAAAACTATAGACACAGAAAATAGATCAGTGATGCCTAGAACTCATGGTGGAAGCCAGGATTGACTGCAAACCAGCTTGAGGGAAATTTCTCAGGTATTGGAAGTATTCCCAAACCAGATAGTGGTGATTATTGCACAAATGTTTAAATTTACTAAAAATCATCAAACCATAAGTGTTATAATGAGTGAATTTTATAGTATGTAAATTATACCTTAATAAACCTATAAAAAGAAAATAGCTGGTAAAATACATTTTTAGAGGTAAATAGCACACCCTGGAGTACAAAATGTAAATTCCTTGTTCTCAATAGGCAGATAGCGATGTGCATTGGTAGTGACAGTTTCTCTGACCCTTTTTCTTTCTCAGAAGACCATGAGATTGAGGATAGGATTAAATGGGGAATGCATAAAGTCATTTGTCTTTCGGCAGAGGGGAAGAAATGAAACTTTGCATTGTGACTTTTGCAAAAACTGCCTATCTCCCATGGAAGTACAGGTTAAAAACACACACCAGAAAAACCCTGGGTCATTAGGAGAATTCCAGATGAACTTAGATTAGGGAGTTGGCAAAACTTGTACATTTCTTCTAGTTTGTCCAATTTATTGGCAGAGGAAATTACAGGCCAATATCTTTGATAAATATAGATGCAAAAATCCTCAACAAAATATTAGGAAACCGAATCCAACAACCATAAAAAGGATCATACACCATGATCAAGCTGGATTCATCCCAGGGTTACATGGATGGTTCAACATATGCAAATCAGTCTGTGTGATAAACCACATCAACATAAGAAAAGACAAAAACTACATGATGATCTCAATAGATGCAGAAAAAGCATTTGATAAAACTCAACATCCATTCATGATAAAAACTCTTTCCAAAGTGGGTATAGAGGGAACATATCTCAGCATATAAAAGCTATTTATGGCAAACCCATAGCCAACATAATACTCAAAGGTGAAAAGCTGAAAGCCTTTCTGCTAAAATCTGGAACAAGACAAGGATGCCCACTCTTACCACTTCTGTTCAACATAGTATTAGAAATCCTAGCCACAGCAGTCAGACAAGAAAAAGAAAGAAAAGGTATCCAAATTGGAAGGGAAGAGGTAAAGTTGTCATTGTATGCAGATGACATGATACCATATATAAGAAACCCTAAAGACTCCACACAGAAACTACTAGAACTGGTAAACGAATTCAGCAAGGTAGCAGGATACAAGATTAACATACAGAAATCAGTTACATTTCTTTACACTAACAATGAAATCTCAGAAAGGGAAAGTGAAAAGACAATCCCTTTTAAAATCGCATCAATAAAAAATCAAACAAACACACTTAGGAATAAACCTGACCAAGGAGGTGAGAGACTTATATGCCAAGAACTATAAAACATTGATAAAGGAAATTGAAAATGATTCAAAGAAATGGAAAGATATCCCATGCTCTTAGATTGGAAGAATTAATATTGTTAAAATGGCCATACTACCCAAAATAGTCTACAGATTTAATGTGATCTCTGTCAAATTACCCATGTCATTTTTTACAGAACTAGAACAAATATTCCTAAAATTTATATGGAACCACAACAAAAACCAAAAAACAGAATTGCCAAAGCAATCCTGAGGAAAAAGAACAAAGCTGGAGACATAATCCTCTCAGACTTCAGACAATACTACAAAGTACAGTAATCAAAACAGCTTGGTATTGGCTGACAAAAACAGACCTATGGATCAGTGGAACAGAATAGAGAGCCCAGAGATAAACCGACACACACCTATGGTCAATTAATCTTCGACAAGGGAGGCAAGAATATACAATGGAGAAAAGACAGTCTCTTCAGCAAGTAGTGTTGGGAGAGCTGGACAGCTGCATATCAAACAATGAAGTTAAAACACTCCCTCACACCATACACAAAAATAAACTCAGAATGGCTTGAAGACTTAAATATTAAGACATGATACCATAAATCTCCTAGAAGAGAACATAGGCAAAACATTCTCTGATGTAAATCATAGCACTAGTTTCTTATGTCAGACCCAGGAAGAGCCACTGTTTCAGTAAGAGACCAAGGACAGAATCCAATGTCCCAGCTTGAAAGCAAGTCAGGCAGGAGGCATTCCCTCTTACTAAGGTCAGCCTTTTTTTCTATTCAGGCGTTCAACTGATTGAATGGGAACCATCCACATTAGGAAGGTAATCTGCTTTATTTAGTCAATCAATTCAAATGTTAATCTCACCCAGAGACACCTTCAAAGACACAACCAGAATGTTTGACCAAATGTCTAGGCACCCTGTGACCCCATCAAGTTGACTCATAAATTTAACCATCACATGGCCCCTCATCTTCACAAACCTATAAATAATTCTTGTAGGAAAAATTCATCTCCTTCAAGCTGAGTAATCGAAAAGAAAACTAACACAATATCTCTACAAATATATCAGAAAGGAAGAAAGGAATAGTAATAACTAATAGCAGATTGAGACCATTTATCAGAAAAATGTAGCCATGAAATAAAAATTATATGCAAATATTTTATCATGAACTTTTAACAACTAAATAAACAAGAATTTTTGCTCCTGTGACAGATTAGGTTACATCATACCTACCACCTCACCAAGAGGAGCTATAAAGCTGGACTTAAAAAAAATGTTTTTAATACTGTAGCAATACTGCCTGGAAGTATTCATCTGCAGGAAGGCACTGGAGAGATAAGAAGGCAGCCGAGACTTTACTGACCCAAATCCTTTAGAAAGGAGTAGTACAGAGAGATGAGCCCAGCATTCAGTGCCAGTTTTCCTCTTGAGGCATTTGCTGATATGAAAGCTGTAGCAGAGAATCCAGGAAGTTGAGCGCAATATTCCACAGTATCACAAGTTTAGAGAGAAAAACTGAATATCAATGCCCACAAGGTGCAGGATCCTTGGTAATCAATTCAAGCTTTCAACTGAACTCATCGAAAAGGCTACATTTTAGAAATAAGGGTGAACCAGAGAGAGATGAGCCTTCTCAGTGACTGAAACCCAGCCTCTAAGTAATTGAATCCCTGATCTAATTGCCTACCAGAAGTAAAAGTAAACAGTCTCTGGAGGAAGATATTATATAGAGCCTCAAATTATCTCTAAAATTTTCATACGCTATATGTGGCATGCAGTAAGAAATTACAGTGCATACCAAGAGACACAGCCAAAGAAAACCAAGACATAAAAGTATAACAGCAAAAACAAAGTAAGAAACTAATAAATGAGAAGAAAACCAGGCAGTCAGTATAAACAGACCCACACAATTCTGAGTGTTGGAATTTTCTTAATTGAACTTTAAAATAACTGTATGATATATTCAAGACAATAAACATGATGAAGAATTTCAGCAGACAACTGGAATCTATACAAAACAGTCAAAGAAATCTTTAGAAGTGAAAAATAAAATAAATGAAAAATCCAACAGAAAATTTTAACAGTAGATTGGAAAGAACCAAAGAAAGGAAGGGGTAAATAAAAAACTTTCCATACTAAAGTCTGGATATAGATCTAAAAGGACAGAAATACAGGGACTTCCCTGGTGGTCCAGTGGTAGAGAATCTGCCTTACAATGCAGGGGATGCTGGTTCGATCCCTGGTCAGGGAACTAAGATCCCATGTGCCGTGGGGCAACTAAGCCTGCATGCCACAACTACTGAGCTTGCATACCTCAACTAGAGCCCATGTGCCGCAAACTACAGAGCCCATGTGCTCTGGAACCCACGCACCACAACTACACAGCCCATGTGCCCTGGAGCCTGCGTGCCACAACTAGAGAAGACAAAACCCTCACGCCACAACTAGAGAGCCTGTGCACCACAAGAGAGATCCCGCGTACCGCGACCAAGACCAGACACAACCAAAAATAAATTAAATAAATAAATAAATAATAAATGTTAAAAGATATATTAAGAAAAAAGGACAGAAGTACATAAAAAGAGGATGTGAGACATAGGGGACATGATGAAAAGATCTGACATACAAATGTTTGCTTTCCCAGAAGAAGAGGAGAAAGACTGTGGTAGAAGCAATATTTGCAGAGTTAATGGCCCATAATTTTCCAAAACCTATGAGAAATATTTAGCCACAAATTCAAGATGTGCCACAAACCCTAAAGGTGATAAATAGAAATTCAATCCCTTAGGCACATTATAGAAAAATTGCTAAAAACCAACAACAAAAGAAAATCCTAGAAGCAGCCAGAGAAGAAAGACACATTGTATTCAAAGGAGCAAAAGCTAAACTTAAAGCTGTCTTTCCAACAGAAAAAAATGGAACCCAGAATAAAAAGGAATGACATCTTTTAAAGTGCTGAAGGAAAATAACTGCCAATCTAAAAAATTATATACAGCAAAAAGTGTCTTTCAAAAATGAAGGCAAAAATTCAGACTGTAGAGAACTCTGCAGGACAAACAACATACTTTCTTCAACAAATAAATTACAAGAAAAATTAAAGTGTTGGAGGGGAACTGCTATGTACTAGATGTTTGTGTCCCTCCAAAGTTCAGATGTTGACACCTAGTACTATTTGGAGGTATAGCCTTTGGGAGATGATTAGGTCATGAAGGTAGAGCCTTCATGAATAGGATTAGTGCTCTTATAAAAGAGACCCCACAGAGCTCCCTCCTCCCACGACCATCTAGAAACCAGGAAGTGGGCCCTTGCCAGACACTGAATCTGCTGGCGCCTTGATCTTGGACTTCCCAGCATCCAGAACTGTCAGAAATAAATGTTTCTTGTTTAAGCCACTCAGACTGTGATATTCCACTACAGCAGCCCAAATGGAGTAATCTGGAGCCTATAAGTAAAAAAGACTTAACAGATAGAGCAACCATTAAGTTACGTTTATTTGTTGGTATGATTCAATTTAACAGACTGTTAAGTCTTTTGATGTTTTGAGACAACTGGAAATTTGAACAATTACTAGCTATGTGATAAAGTAAGGAAACTTGTTACATTTGTTTAAATATGATAATGATATTGTGGTTATATGTAAAAAGAGAGCCTTATTTTCTAGAGAGATACACAGAAATATATATGGATAAAATTATATGATGTCTGGTATTTGCTGCAGAATAATACCGGAGGAAAGGGTAAGAAGACAGGAGTACAAATGAAATAAGATTGACATTGAGGTGATAATTGTTGAAGTTAGTGATGATGGGCTCATGGGAATTCACTTATACTCTTCTGTTCATTTTTGTATATGCTTGAAATTATAAGTTTTTTTAAAAAGAGGATGACATAGAGATATTTTCAGACAAAAAAATGAGAGATGTTGTTACCAACAGAACTGGGGAGTTCTTCAGGCAAATGGAGAATGTTCACAGATGGAACCAATTCAACATGGGGAGTATGGGAAAAGCAAAGGCAGAAGGAGAATTCAGAGTACTTGATGTTTCCAAATTCAGTGACCAGAGGGTGCATAATAATAGGAAATCAGAAAGACAAGCATTTTTGAGTTATCAGATTTAACAAGAGGCATCTGAGCACCTTGAATTCCTGTTCCTAAAAGTCACACGTCTTTAAGTACCTTAAAACTGCCTTTCAGCTTACCACTTTGTATGAGAACTTAAGTACGTGCAATCAGCAGTTAGAAGAAGAGGTAAAAGATCTAGCAGACAAGAAGGAGTCAGTTGCACACTGGGAAGCTCAAATCACAGAAATAATTCAGTGGTGAGTACTCTCTTAAATCTGTTTTTGTGGGTAGTTTTTGGCCATATAGTCAAGTTGGTATGAATTCCAGGAGGAATATTTATTACTGGTCTGTGCTTCTATGTTGTCTGTTATTTTCCTCTTTTCTCTAACTCCATCAAATATTCCATATCAGCTTTTACACAGTTTCATTAGAAGCTGATATTTCTTTCTAAGAAAAGAAAATGTTATTGTCTCCTAAGATAGTTGGTCCTTAAAGAACTGAAGAAACTCATTCACTAGCTATGGATGTTCCTTTCTAAGATCAAAATTGCTGTATTTGTGATGACTTTAAGAAACAGAAAGCCTGGAGAATATTTTACAAGCTGAAGATGTGCTTTCACCTTTTTTGTAATTATAACAGACTAATTTACACACGGCATTTTGAAAACATTAAATGGTTACAGTTTAGTTTTATCAACTGTTCTTTAAGCCCCTAGGATTTAATTTGGGATAACTGCCTTAGTAACTTTCATATTAATTAACTCAAATGATTGTTCTGGTATTTGTAAAAATTTGTATATTTTTATAATACTTGAAGAAAGTAGAATCCAACAGGGACTTTATTTTCTAATGCAAATAGCCTAACTTTTTATATTTACTTTTTTAACTTTCTGACTCTTTTTTAGCACGTTATTGAGGTTTTATTTATATAAACAACTACTGGTTTCTTCAGATATCTATAGACCAATAATTTGGTGAGAATGTTAGTTTATCATGCTCTTATTTTTGTTCTCTAAGCATTTTTTCCTACTTAGACCAGCTTAATACCCTCCTTCTTAAATGAAATCATAAGTGAATAAACACTGCCTTTTTAAGTAATCTTACCCAAATGACTCAAGTATTTTGATATTGACTTAACTATAGAGCTCTTATGTTAACTCAGCTTTAGCTTATGAATGTGACTGTTGAGTGCATATCTGAAGGAAAATGCCCAAATTGTGGAAATAGGGTTGTGTTCCAAATAGTACAGTTAATGGTTCATTAATATTTAATTGAGATCCTTGTCATAAACTCTACATTTCCAAAGCAAAATCATTTTAATCTTTAGCCGTGCTTATAATATCAAACATTATGAGTTTTCATTTGTAACTCCATTATTATGTAATCAAATTTGTAATAAGATGTTAAAGAAAATGACTTTAAAGAAGACAAAACTGATTTGGCCAAAGCCTGAGATCCTAGACCACTGATCTTTTCAAGTGATTGCATGATGGGTTCAGATGGAATGGGAAGTGGTTCTAGTAAAGAAGCTTTAAATATGGACTATCTGGAAAGGCTTAGTAGAAAGGATGAAGATGAAAATTTTTGTGTGATACTACAAAGCACTCTTTTTACACATTTCACATTCAAGTGAAATATGCAGAAGAAATCAGGAATACAATGAATTCACTTTGCATTAAAGCTATTATTTAGAAATGGACTAATATATTAGATAATGAATTATTAAATACCTAATAGGCTAAAAGTAAAAGATATACTCACTGTTCTCAGAGTTCTCACCTATTTGAAAGTTATATCTCTGAGATATTCTGTGCAAGCTTATAAAGGTCAGAAGTCTCAGGCTATTCCTGGTTTTTTAATCTGGTATATTAAAAAATGAAGTAATGCCAAAACAAGGTTTTGGAAGCTTGTGCTATGCAGTGTTTTAAATGTTTCCATTGGCCAAATTAACAGTTTTAAAATAAAACAAACACTGCTGTGTATAAGACTTCATTTGAATGCATTTCTAATGGCCCTGTTACTCTGCTCCCTCTGCCTTTTCCTATGAAATACCTCTTTCATGTGAAAGAAAACCTTTTAGGTCAAGGAGACCTTGTTGCTCACACTGTATTGGAACAGGGACCTTTCTTCTCACCATTGACTCATCAGAAGACTTCACTCTTTCTCTTTGACATGGTACTACAAAAAGAGGTTGAAGTAATAGGCTGGTCCATAAGATTCATTTTTTAGATGTATCTCCTCACATATAATGCATTCTTCTGGTATAATAGGAGATAGAAAACTCTGTAAAATAGAGTACTTTGCCTTCAAGTACTAGCTTATAGTGTAACATTTAAAAGTTTAAAAACTAATGTGATCAGAGCTGGATATAAGTAACAAGACTTAAATGTAAATTGTCTTATGTATTGTACAAATACTGATTTTTCTATATGAGTATAGAGGAGAATTACTTCAGACTGGGTGCTAGAGAAAGTTGGGGGTCATCAGTGGAACTAGAATGCATTTTCTGAAAACACTGAGTTCAATAAAGAGTGCTACTATTCCTATAAAAGAATAGTAGGAAATAAGACCAATAAAGTTATTGCAGCACAATTAACATGAATACTGGGTAAGAATCAGAACTTCATTTATTTATAAGAAGAAGGAGAAGGCTTTTGTGCAAAGGGTTATGGAATTGACTGAGGTGATGCATTAGGAAGGTAACTCTTCATAGTAGTGTTCAGCATGAAATAGAAGGAAATTTGGGGGAAGCTGAACAAATGGAGAAGACATTATGGAAGAAGGATCTATAGGACTTCATTAATTATAAATGAAGGGCAAGAGATGAGGAGGAATTAGTATTTCTGAAACTCTGTGTTGGAGAGATGAAGAAAATGGTGATATCATTGAAGTAAGAAAAGTCAGGAGAAGGAACCAGCTTTGGGGAGGATGATATAATCAATTTTAGTTGTTCTTTTGTTTGTTGGTGAGTCTGAGATCATTCTGAGATATCTGAGTGGAGATTTCCAATATGCTTTAGAAAAGATGACTTAAAGGTTAGGATTAGAAATATAAATTTGGGAATTTAATCTCTAGTAAATAAGGCCATTGAAGTTGTTGGGTTTTATAATAGAAAGAAGGATAATGATGAGGGTGATAATAGTAGAAGACAGAGGAAACAGCTGTGTAAGACAATGAGGAAAATGTTTTAATAATCAGGAAAGGGTTTCAATAGTGAAACTTTTATTTTCCTTTGTTTAAATTCATTCACATTATTTGAAACACTCCTCATTCATTAATTTTCATTCCTGTGTAGTAATAGTTTACAGTGATTAAAAAATAGTATGTTGTAGGCATTAGGCTGAAAATTCACATGTTTTCTCATTTAGTTATCACAACAGTCCTATGAGGTAGGTATTATTATTATTCCCATCTTATAACTGAGATAACAGAGAGTTAGAGGGGGTAAATGACTTATCCAAAGACACACAACTGCTAAACAGTGAGCTAGGATTTGAACCTAGTTCTATATGACTGAAGAATCAAGTTCTTTTTTTTTTTAAATTAATTAATTAATTAATTAATTTATTTATTTATTTATTTATTTATGGCTGTGTTGGGTCTTCGTTTCTGTGCGAGGGCTTTCTCTAGTTGCGGCAAGCGGGGGCCACTCTTCATCGCGGTGCGCAGGCCTCTCACTGTCGCGGCCTCTCTTGTTGCGGAGCACAGGCTCCAGACGCGCAGGCTCAGCAATTGTGGCTCACGGGCCTAGTCGCTCCATGGCATGTGGGATCTTCCCAGATCAGGGCTCGAACCCATGTCCCCTGCATTGGCAGGCAGATTCTCAACCACTGCGCCACCAGGGAAGCCCAAGAATCAAGTTCTTAATCACTCTACTGCATGTGTCCTGACTCCCAAACTTTTTTTTTAGTTTTCATTTTATGTTGGAGTATAGTTGATTAACAATGTTGTGTTAGTCTCAAGTGTACAGCAAAGTGATTCAGTTATACATATATATGTATCTATTCTTTTTCAAATTCTTTTCCCATTTCGGTTATTACAGAATATTTAGCAGAGTTCCCTGTGCTATACAGTAGGTCCTTGTTGGTTATCTATTTTAATTATAGCAGTGTCCCAAACTCCCAATCTATCCCTCCCCCGACCCTTCTCCCGTGGTAAGCATAAGTTCACTAAGTCTGTGCTGACTCCTACACTTTTTAAGGACCATGTCTTATATGTCTTCATCAATCTTCCTAATATGCCTACATAATAATCAGTATTTAGTAAATATTTCTTGATTATTTTGACTTAGCCAAAGAAAAGATGAGAGACTTGCCTCTAAAACCGTTTTTTTTTTTTTAAACGTCTTTATTGGAGTATAATTGCTTTACAATGGTGTGTTAGTTTCTGCTTTATAACAAAGTGAATCAGTTATACATTTACATATGTCCCCATATCTCTTCCCTCTTGCCTCTCCCTCCCTCCCACCCTCCCTATCCCACCCCTCTAGGTGGACACAAAGCACCGAGCTGATCTCCCTGTGCTATGCGGCTGCTTCCCACTAGCTATCTATTTAACGTTTGGTAGTGGTATGTCCATGCCACTCTCTAACTTTGTCCCAGCTTACCCTTCGCCCTCCCCGTATCCTCAACTCCATTCTCTAGTAGGTCTGTGTCTTTATTCCCATCTTGCCCCTAGGTTCTTCATGACCATTTTTTTTTTTTTAGATTCCATATATATGTGTTAGCATACAGTATTTGTTTTTCTCTGTCTGACTTACTTCACTCCATATGACAAACTCTAGGTCCATCCACCTCACTACAAATAACTCAATTTCATTTCTTTTTATGGCTGAGTAATATTCCATTGTATATATGTACCACATCTTCTTTATCCATTCATCTGTTGATGGACACTTAGGTTGCTTCCATGTCCTGGCTATTGTAAATACAGCTGCGATGAACATTTTGGTACATGGCTCTTTTTGAATTATGGTTTTCTCAAGGTATATGCCCAGTAGTGGGATTGCTGGGTCGTATGGTAGTTCTATTTTTAGTTTTATAAGGAACCTCCATACTGTTCTCCATAGTGGCTGTATCGATTTACATTCCCACCAACAGTGCAAGAGAGTTCCCTTTTCTCCGCACCCTCTCCAGCATTTATTGTTTGTAGATTTTTTGATGATGGCCATTCTGACCGGTGTGAGATGATATCGCATTGTAGTTTTGATTTGCATTTCTCTAATGATTAATGATGTTGAGCATTCTTTCATGTGATTTTTGGCAATCTGTATATCTTCTTTGGAGAAATGTCTATTTAAGTCTTCTGCCCATTTTTGGATTGGGTGGTTTTTTTGATATTGAGCTGCATGAGCTGCTTGTAAATTTTGGAGATTAATCCTTTGTCAGTGGCTTCATTTGCAAATATTTTCTCCCATTCTGAGGGTTGTCTTTTTGTCTTGTTTATGGTTTCCTTTGCTGTGCAAAAGCTTTTAAGTTTCATTAGGTCCCATTTGTTTATTTTTGTTTTTATTTCCATTTCTCTAGGAGCTGGGTCCAAAAGGATCTTGCTGTGATTTATAGCATAGAGTGTTCTGCCTATGTTTTCCTCTAAGAGTTTGATACTGTCTGGCCTTACATTTAGGTCTTTAATCCATTTTGAGTGTATTTTTATGTATGGTGTTAGGGAGTGTTCTAATTTCATTCTATTACATGTAGCTGTCCAGTTTTCCCAGCACCACTTACTGAAGAGGCTGTCTTTTCTCCATTGTATACTCTTGCCTCCTTTATCAAAGATAAGGTGACCATATGTGTGTGGGTTTATCTCTGGGCTTTCTATCCTGTTCCATTGATCTATATTTCTCTTTTTGTGCCAGTACCAAACTGTCTTGATTACTGTAGCTTTGTAGTATAGTCTGGAGTCAGGGAGCCTGATTCCTCCAGCTCCGTTTTTCTTTCTCAAGATTGCTTTGGCTATTTGGGGTCTTTTGTGTTTCCATACAAATTGTGAAATTTTTTGTTCTAGTTCTGTGAAAAATGCCAGTGGTAGTGTGATAGGGATTGCATTGAATCTGTAGATTGCTTTGGGTAGTATAGTCATTTTCATAATGTTGATTCTTCCAACCCAACAACATGGTATATCTCTCCATCTATTTGTATCATCTTTAATTTCTTTCATCAGTGTCCTATAATTTTCTGCATACAGGTCTTTTGTCTCCTTAGGTAAGTTTATTCCTAGGTATTTTCTTCTTTTTGTTGCAATCGTACATGGGAGTGTTTCCTTAATTTCTCTTTCAGATTTTTCATCATTAGTGTATAGGAATGCAAGAGATTTCTGTGCATTAATTTTGTATCCTGCTACTTTACCAAATTCATTGATTAGCTCTAGTAGTTTTCTGGTAGCATCTTTAGGATTCTCAATGTATACTATCATGTCATCTGCAAACAGTGACAGCTTTACTTCTTTTCCGATTTGGATTCCTTTTATTTCTTTTTCTTCTCTGATTGCTGTGGCTAAAACTTGCAAAATTCTGTTGAATAATAATGGTGAGAGTGGGCAACCTTGTCTTGTTCCTGATCTTAGAGGAAATGGTTTCAGTTTTTCACCATTGAGGATGATGTTGGCTGTGGGTTTGTCATATATGGCCTTTATTATGTTGAGGAAAGTTCCCTCTATGCCTACTTTCTGGAGGGTTTTTATCATAAATGTTTGTTGAATTTTGCCGAAAGCTTTCTCTGCATCTATTGAGATGATCATATTGTTTTTCTCGTTCAGTTTGTTAATATGGTGTAGCACATTGATTGATTTGCGTATATTGAAGAATCCTTGCATTCCTGGGATAAACCCCACTTGATCATGGTGTATGATCCTTTTAATGTGCTG
This sequence comes from Balaenoptera ricei, assembly GCF_028023285.1. Taxonomy (NCBI): domain Eukaryota; kingdom Metazoa; phylum Chordata; class Mammalia; order Artiodactyla; family Balaenopteridae; genus Balaenoptera; species Balaenoptera ricei. The sequence goes on from NC_082639.1 coordinate 168,713,030, forward strand.
TTGGATTCTGTTTGCTAGTATTTTGTTGAGGATTTTTGCATCTATGTTCATCAGTGATATTGGCCTGTAGTTTTCTTTCTTTGTGACATCTTTGTCTGGTTTTGGTATCAGGGTGATGGTGGCCTCATAGAATGAGTTTGGGAGTGTTCCTCCCTCTGCTATATTTTGGAAGAGTTTGAGAAGGATCGGTGTTAGCTCTTCTCTAAATGTTTGATAGAATTCGCCTGTGAAGCCATCTGGTCCTGGGCTTTTGTTCGTTGGAAGGTTTTTAATCACAGTTTCAATTTCAGTGCTTGTGATTAGTCTGTTTATATTTTATATTTCTTCCTGGTTCAGTCTCCGAAGGTTGTGCATTTCTAAGAATATGTCCATTTCTTCCAGGTTCTCCATTTTATTGACATATAGTCACTTGTAGTAATCTCTCATGATCCTTTGTATTTCTGCAGTGTCAGTTGTTACTTCTCCTTTTTCATTTTGAATTCTATTCATTTGAGTCGTCTCCCTTTTTTTCTTGATGAGTCTGGCTAATGGTTTATCAATTTTGTTTATCTTCTCGAAGAACCAGCTTGTAGTTTTACTGATCTTTGCTATCATTTCCTTCATTTCTTTTTCATTTATTTCAGATCTGATATTTATGATTTCTTTCCTTCTGCTAACTTTGGGGGTTTTTTTGTTCTTCTTTCTCTAATGCTTTAGGTGTAAGGTTAGGATGTTTGTTTGAGGTGTTTCTTGTTTCTTAAGATAGGATTGTATTTCTATAAACTTCCCTCTTAGAACTGCTTTTGCTGCATCCCATAGGTTTTGTGTCATCGTGTTTTCATTGTCATTTGTTTTTAGGTATTTTTTGATTTCTTCTTTGATTTCTTCAGTGATCTCTTGGTTATTAAGTAGTGTATTGTTTAGCCTCCATGTGTTTGTATTTTTTACAGATTTTTTCTGTAATTGATATCTAGTCTCATAGCATTGTGGTTGGAAAAGATACTTGATATGATTTCAATTTTCTTAAATTTACCAAGGCTTGGTTTCTGACCCAAGATATGATCTATCCTGGAGAATGTTCCATGAGCACTTGTTGGTTTTGGATGGAATGTCCTATAAATATCAATTAAGTCCATCTTCTTTAGTGTATCATTTAAAGCTTGTGTTTCCTTATTTATTTTCATTTTGGATGATCTGTCCATGGGTGAAAGTGGGGTGTTAAAGTCCCCTACTATGATTGTGTTACTGTTGATTTCCCCTTTTATGGCTGTTAGTATTTGCATTATGTATTGAGGTGCTGCTATGTTGGAATAGTCTTCATTTTAAAGTCTATTTTGCCTGATATGAGAATTGCTACTCCAGCTTTCTTTTGATTTCCATTTGCATGGAATATCTTTTTCCATCCCTTCACTTTCAGTCTGTATGTGTCCCTAGGTCTGAAGTGGGTCTGTTGTAGACAGCATATATATGGGTCTTGTTTTTGTATCCATTTAGCCAGTCTGTGTCTTTCGGTTGGAGCATTTAATCCATTTACATTTAAGGTAATTATCGATATGTATGTTCCTATTACCATTTTCTTAATTGTTTTGGGTTTGTTATTGTAGGTCTTTTCCTTCTCTTCTGTTTCCTGCCTAGAGAAGTTCCTTTAGCGTTTGCTGGAAAGCTGGTTTGGTGGTGCTGAATTCTCTTAGCTTTTGCTTGTCTGTAAAGCTTTTAATTTCTCTGTCAAATCTGAATGAGATCCTTGCTGTGTAGAGTAATCTTGGTTGTAGGTTTTTCTCCTTCATCACTTTAAATATGTCCTGCCACTCCCTTCTGGCTTGCAGAGTTTCTGCTGAAAGATCAGCTGTTAACCTTATGGGGATTTCCTTGTGTGTTATTTGTTGTTTTTCCCTTGCTGCTTTTAATATTTTTTCTGTGTATTTAATTTTTGATAGTTTGATTAATATGTGTCTTGGTGTGTTTCTCCTTGCATTTATCCTGTATGGGACTCTCTGTGCTTCCTCGACTTGATTAACTATTTCCTTTCCCAGATTAGGGACGTTTTCAACTATAATCTCTTCAAATATTTTCTCAGTCCCTTTTTTTTCTCTTCTTCTTCTGGGACCCCTATAATTCGAATGTTGGTGCATTTAATGTTGTCCCAGAGGTCTCTGAGACTGTCCTCAATTCTTTTCATTCTTTTTTCTTTATTCTGCTCTGCAGTAGTTATTTCCACTATTTTATCTTCCAGGTCACTTACCGTTCTTCTGCCTCAGTTATTCTGCTATTGATCCCTTCTAGAGAATTTTTAATTTCATTTATTGTGTTGTTCATCACTGTTTTTTTGTTCTTTAGTTCTTCTAAGTCCTTGTTAACCGTTTCTTGTATTTTCTCCATTCTATTTCCAAGATTTTGGATCATCTTTACTATCATTATTCTGAATTCTTTTACAGGTAGACTGCCTATTTCCTCTTCATTTGTTAGGTCTGGTGGGTTTTTGCCTTGCTCCTTCATCTGCGGTGTGTTTCTCTGTCTTCTCATTTTGCTTAACTTACTGTGTTTGGGGTCTCCTTTTCGCAGGCTGCAGGTTCGTAGTTCCCCTTGTTTTTGGTGTCTGTCCCCAGTGGCTAAGGTTGGTTCTGTGGGTTGTGTAGGCTTCCTGATGGAGGGGACTAGTGCTTGTGTTCTGGTGGATGAGGCTGGATCTTGTCTTTCTGGTGGGCAGGTCCACATCTGGTGGTGTGTTTTGGGGTGTCTGTGGCCTTATTATGATTTTAGGCAGCCTCTCTGCTAATGGATGGGGTTGTGTTCCTGTCTTGCTAGTTGTTTGTCATAGGGTGTCCAGCACTGTAGCTTGCTGGTCGTTGAGTGGAGCTGGGTCTTGGCGTTGAGATGGAGATCTCTGGGAGATTTTCACCGTTTGATATTACGTGGAGCAGGGAGGTCTCTTGTGGACCAGTGTCCTGAACTTGGCTCTCCCACCTCAAAGGCACAGCCCTGACGCCTGGCTGGAGCACCAAGAGCCTGTCTTCCACATGGCTCAGAGTAAAAGGGAGAAAAAAAAGAAAGAAAGAAAGAAGATAAAATAAAATAAAATAAAGTTATTAAAGTAAAAAATAAAAATAATTATTAAAAAAAATTTTTTAAGGTAGTAAAAAAAAGAAAGAAAGAAGAGAGCAACCAAACCAAAAAACAAATCCACCAATGATAACAAGTGCTAAACCCTATGCTAAAAAAAAAAAAAAAGACAGAACCCTAGGACAAATGGTAAAAGCAAAGCTATACAGACAAAATCACACACAGAAGCATACACATACACATTCACAAAAAGAGAAAAAGGGAAAAAATATATATATATCGTTGCTCCCGAAGTCCACCTCTTCAATTTGGGATGATTCATTGTCTATTCAGGTATTCCACAGATGCAGGGTACATCAAGTTGATTGTGGAGATATAATCCGCTGCTCCTGAGGCTGCTGGGAGAGATTTCCCTTTCTCTTCTTTGTTCACACAGCTCCTGGGGTTCAGCTTTGGATTGGACCCACATCTGCGTGTAGGTCACCTGAGGGCGTCTGTTCTTTGCTCAGACAGGACGGGGTTAAAGGAGCAGCTGATTCGGTGGCTCTGGCTCACTCAGGCCGCGGGGAGGGAGGGGTACGGATGTGCGGCGAGCCTGCGGCGGCAGAGGCTGGCATGGCATTGCACCAGCCTGAGGCGTGCCGTGCGTTCTCCCAGGGAAGTTGTCCCTGGATCACGGGACCCTGGCAGTGGCGGGCTGCACAGGCTCCCGGGAGGGGCGGTGTGGACAGTGCCCTGTGCTTGCACACAGGCTTTTTGGTGGCGGCAGCAGCAGCCTTAGCGTCTCATGCCCGTCTCTGCGGTCCGCGCTGACAGCCATGGCTCACTCCCATCTCTGGAGCTCCTTTAAGCGGTGCTCTTAATCCCCTCTCCTCACACACCAGGAAACAAAGAGGCAAGAAAAAGTCTCTTGCCTGTTCGGCAGCTCCCGACCTTTTCCCGGACTCCCTCCCAGCTAGCCATGGCGCACTAGCCCCTTCAGGCTGTGTTCACGCAGCCAACCCCAGTCCCCTCCCTGGGATCTGACCTCCGGAGCCCGAGCCTCAGCTCCCAGCCACCGCACGTCCCAGCGGGTGAGCAGACAAGCCTCGGGCTGGTGAGTGCTGCTCGGCGCCGAGCCTCTGTGCGGGAATTTCTCTGCTTTGCCCTCCGCACCCCTGTGGCCGTGCTCTCCTCCGCGGCTCCGAAGCTTCCCCCCTCCGCCCCCCGCAGTCTCAGCCCGCGAAGGGGCTGCCTAGTGTGTGGAAACCTTTCCTCCTTCACAGCTCCCTCCCACTGGTGCAGGTCCCGTCCCTATTCTTTTGTCTCTGTTTTTTCTTTTTTCTTTTGCCCTACCCAGGTACGTGGGGAGTTTCTTGCCTTTTGGGAGGTCTGAGGTCTTCTGCTAGCGTTCGGTAGGTGTTCTGTAGGAGTTGTTTCACATGTAGATGTATTTCTGATGTATCTGTGGGGAGGAAGGTGATCTCCACGTCTTACTCTTCCGCCATCTTGAAGCTCCTCCTAAAACTGTTTAAAAGAAAAAAAGTTAAGAGAATGAGTAGTGTAAGCTTAACCAGATGGCCTAGAAGGAAGCGGCAAGAGATGGTGTTGGGGCTGGGGAAAGTGCAATGTTTTTAAGATTTAGGTTGGAAGTAGACAATGATTATGAAAAGGAATTGTTGTGCAAGACCTAGGGCCTAGTGGAACTTAAATGGCATTAGGGTGTAGTTGACCGAGTCTTTTTTTTTTCTTTTTTCATCACCCTTCCCATCAGTAATTTTTTGTAGCCAGGAAAAATAGACATAGGTTTAATCAAAAGTTGAGAATTAGTGGAAGACCACTGTGGTAAGGGAATATGAATGTATTCAAGATGTAAATAAACAGCAAAGTTAGAAGGTATTGTTTTTTATATAATATTTCAAACAACATTATAGCAATTTACATGAAGTTATTTGATTTCCAAAGTGAATAAAACACACTGGATTTCATAGGTTCCTGGAAATGTGCATAAGCCAAGATCTCTGAGCTATGATAGATACTAAACCAGCACTGGCTGAGGCCTATTAGCCTGGTTAAATGGTAGTATAGTTTTCTTAATTGCTACTCTGTGAGTGTCTTTAGAGGAAAATAAAAAATGTCTTTGGAGGAAAAACAATCTTCCCCCATCTATATTTATTCTTTTTGTTATAGATTAGGTGATTAAATTAAAAGATTGTGGTCACTTGTGGTGTCGAAAGTTAAAGAATTTTAGAAGGAAACAGCATCCAAGTACACAAACTTTCTTAATATTTTCTTAAGCCACTTTAAAAGGCTATGAACATATATACATGTATGTAGAGCCTACAAATATGTTACTATCACTAGAGTGGGCAACTTCTTAACAGTGATTTTATTTGCTCCTTTATTCTTTTGATTGTCCTCCAAAGCACTTTCCCATCTGAGAGAAGAAGGGATCAAACCCCTTTTAAAGGGCCTCTTTAAGATGTAGATATGGAGTGATATGTAGGTAGACAAATGAATTTAACTCCTCAGGAGTTTAAATTGTAACAGATGCTGAATCAAGCCTCAAGATTTAAACTTGTCTGCTGTATGCATCACAGATACATATTGATTTACCTGAAATATACTTTCCTCATGGCTATTCAATGACCTGAATTTTATTGAATAGAATTTGAAAACATTTCTCTCTAAAATCATATAATTACATCAGCAAGATAGCCTTAAAATAGTAAATAGAAACTGAGTTTCGGGAATTCCCTGGCTGTCCAGTGTTTAGGACTCCACGCTTCCCCTGCTTACACTGCTGGGGGCCCTGGTTTGATCCCTGGTCCGGGAACTAAGATCCCACGTGCCTTGGGGCACTGCCGGGGCAGGGCGGGGGCGGGGGGGGGGTGTAGAAACTGAGTTTCAGTAGACTTTAATCTTTTCTCTTTGTTATATCATTGAACACTTTAGAAAACAAGAGAGCTTTATTACAACACAGAATTTTTTTTTTTACAGAATATTATACTTTAAACTTTCTAAATTTAGTGTACTTCAGTTTTAAGAAGGGTGTATTGTGTTTTCATTAGATAAAAAATGGAATCTAATTAATAAGAAATCTTATTCTTTAGAAGTCATGTGAGTGTATGTGTGTGTGTGTGTGTGTGTGTATGTTTAATATTAGATTAAAAGAGTATTAATTCCGTGGCTCAAGGGTGAGTTTTACTGATTTATCAGATATGTATAATTTGGACCTTCCTAAACGTGGCCACCTTTATCTGTAAATAACTGAACAGTTCAGTAAACCATTTCCCACTTTTTGACAGATAGTAGTACTGTGGTAGACCTTTAAAAGAAGATATTAAGAACAGCTTCAAATTTCTGTCACTTTTCACTTATTTCTTTATGATGCTTTAAAATAATATATATCTCACTGAAGTTTTCTATTTTACTTTGGTACTTGATCTCTGTCTTTATTTGCATATATTCTAGGGTCAGTGATGAAAAGGATGCACGAGGATATCTTCAGGCCTTAGCTTCTAAAATGACTGAAGAATTGGAAGCTTTAAGAAACTCCAGCTTGGGTACCCGAGCAACAGTAAGCTCTGCCATTTAGCAAGCAGGCTTATTATATTAGTCGGTGGGAAGGCTCAGAAAACACTGTAATAAATCTGAGTGCTTACATCAGTTTGTCTAGGCTTTGCCTACTGTAAAGATTTTCATGAGAAATCATTCAATGTTTTTCCAGTTTAGGAAATTATAATACATAGCTGCTTAACTATAATTTGTGTGGCTAGCCATTAATGGTAATAACCATAAAAAATAAATGCATTTATAATGTGAGTCTACAGTTATTTCTGAATTTAATGAAAAATAATATATTTTCACAAGTAATAGTTCTCTTTAATTCTTTAATTAGGGAAAGATAGTTCTTTTAAGTAGTTTCCAAATTCACTTATATTACTAAATTTAAATGTTAAAAATAAAATCGAATGGAGCTAAAACCTCAGTCATATTATTTCATAGGATATGGCCTGGAAAATGCGTCGTTTTGCAAAACTGGATATGTCAGCTAGACTGGAGTTGCAGTCAGCTCTGGATGCAGAAATAAGAGCTAAGCAGGCCATCCAAGAAGAGCTGAATAAAGTTAAAGCGTCTAACATCATAACAGAACGGTAAGACTGAATAATATAGTCCCACTAGAGTGATTTCTAATTTGGTCCAAAAGTATCTGGAGAGAAGTTACACGTTTAGTTTCCTACCTACCCCTTTTTTTTTTTAAGTGATGACCAGAAAAAAACTATGAATATTTGAAAATGAATTGATGATTTTAGGCCTTGTGTGCAGTGATGCAATTTTAATACAGCTTTGTTTCTATCTGACTTGTCCTTAAAGTGGAATTAATAGTACTAATTAATATTCTGTTATTTACTTATCCCCTTATTTGTAAAATTCACTCTCAAATTTTATTCTGTTAAATCCAAAATAATCTTTTGTTCAAGAATAGCACATTAGTCTAAAATTGCAGCATAGAGTCAGAACAAAATATAGTCATCTGAAAATTCTGGCCTCTACCATAGATTTTTTTACACATGAAGTTTCGAGTGATGGTAAATTTCATAAAGGTAGAATTTACTTAAATTATCCTTTCTTTCATGTTATGTATTAAAAAAAGTGTATCGCCCACAGGTCCAGGTCAGTTAGCTAATGGATACATTCCCTCCATTCTTACCACAACAGTAGAGTAAATCATACTCAGAATAAATAAATGATAAAAGGAAACTCGTAATTAGATTGGTTCAAGAATAAGTTATAGAGGATTAAGGTGATACAGAGGGACAGTAGAAAGTTCATGTTACAAATCAAAATATAAATAGAAAAATCCATTTGGTGCTCAGAATACTAAATGTTGCAAAGGCATTCAGTCATGAAAAGAAATACAGTCCCATAAATGCGGTTTTTAATGGTATGAAGCACCCCAGTTGAATTATAAATTCTTGCTATGAATTATCCAATCATAAATTAATTATGCTTTACTGAAATGTGCTAGTGTAACATTGAAAATGGAAAAAAATTGTTTTTGGATAATATGAATTGATCCCAACGTAAAGAACTGCTAAATGTCATTCTCTGTATCGTAATTTGGAATAAATGTGATCTTTCTGCTTATGCTTAGGACATATAAATTTACACATTTGTTCATAAATCAGGAATGTGAGTCAAACTGAAAATTATATATTTAGTCACTTTCATGGTTCTCTATGAAAGAAGTCTAACAGAATTCTAAAATTAACCTTTGATTTTATGACATTTTTTAATTTAATAATGTAGCTCAGAGCCAGCAACTTTTCTATAAAAGGAAAGATAATAAATACTTTAGGGCTTGTAAACCATATAGTTTCTGTCTGCTCAACTCTGCTGTTGAGTACAAAAGCAGCCACAGACAGCATATAAATGAATGAGCCTGACTGTGTTCCAGTAAATCTTTATTTACGCAAGAGTAGATGACAGGCTAGGTTTGTCCTTCCTGCAGTAGTTTTCAGTTCCCTACATTATCATGACTGACATTTAAACCAATTAAGTTCAACTACATACATGATGGCTCACTAACCAACAATATAAATAATGACATTTTTCCTTTTTTTCCCTTAAGTAAACTAAAAGATTCAGAGAAGAAGAACTTGGAACTACTATCAGAAATTGAACAACTGATAAAGGACACTGAAGAGCTTAGATCTGAAAAGGGTATGGGAATGTGTTTTGCATCAACGAGGACTTAATGTTCTGTCATGAATGCATTTTATTATATAAGAATCAGCCTATTGTGTAGGCAGGAGAATTGTTCACATACACAATTCTGGCACTCATTTATAGATGTATGTGTATATGGCGCACACACACACACACGCACATATTTGGTAGACAAGTCTCCTGAGTCATTTTGTTTTACTTGATACACGTTGTTTAAAGATTTCTTAACAGAAAACTCACTTTGCCATAAATTTGACTGTTTTTTCAGGACCATGGACTATATCATGAACAATATTTTTGTGATTGGAAAAACTTGTTTTTATCATATACTTTATACTATTCTCAAATGTTATAGGGGATTCACTCTCAGGGTAGTTGACGAAATAATGTATGAAATAACTAAAGATTAACCTAATCCAGTATTAGAAAGGCAATTCAATGACAAAGAATTATTTGGGCATTTCGGTGTCTTCTTCCATGTTTGATACTCAAATTGTTTGCCCTGTGGGATTTTCCAGGATTTATTCCCATTTTCTTGAAAACATTACTTGAGCATTTTTTCATTAATGTAAAAAGTAACTCAGAGTGCTTGGTAGCTTTATGACGTGAACTTCAACGTTCTTTCCATAACATGGGCATTAAGAATGTGAAGATTTAATTTTTTAAAATTCAGGATGTTATTATCTTAATGAAAGGATCTCTTATATATAGCTGTTAGAAATTCATTTTCCTGACAGTATTCCTGACTGAATACTGAACTAGTTAATTGGCTCTATGTTGTACTTATGTGCCGCCTTATCATTTCCCTGTCCTGTGACACACAGCGACGTAAAGCTGGTTGGGTCTCCGCATCTGCTTTTAAAATTGTGGAGGAAAGAGGGTAATCACACAAAGGAGTTAACATGAAAAAGCCATTAAAAGTAGTAGATGTTCAATAAATTTTTGTTGATTGAGTTTCCTAGTGAACAAGAAGGAAGGAAGGAACCCAGAAAAAGTGAATTAGGAACTCAGATTAGGAGTACAAAGCATCATGCTAAAATGAGAATCAAGCTTAATTTTCATGTATGAAGAGTGGAAGGAGCTGCATGATTTAGTGAGCAGAGCAAAAAGAATATATAAGACATGGAGGACCTGTGGCCCTAAAGGCAATTTATATAGAAAAGAGACCAGTGAAGAGTATGACTTACTGTAACACACCAGTTGGCATTGATTGCATCATTTTAAAGTAGATTTAAACTTGCAAAAGAAGAAATCGTTTATCCCATTGCAGACTAACCTATGGGTATGGCTTTTTATTTGGAATTTGAACGTTGCAGAATAATAAAATTTCACTATATGTTGTAAGATAATAGTCTACTTAAATAATACAATGTAATGTTTATATAATGAGGACAAGGATTTTGTTTTCCTGCTTTATTTATTATTATATATCCAGTATCTAGACAGGGTTTGGCAAATAAAAGGCTTTCAATAAATATTCATTGATGGAATGAATTTCTGAACATACTGCCTTATCTGGCAACTATGGTATACTATTAGAGAGTCATTCCAAAAGCACATAATTTGTTATCAGTTGATATCAGTTCCTTAAAAGATATGGAGATCAAAAATGTGTTTTGGTTGTTTCTCCTTTTCCTCCCTAGTATTTATCATTATGTGTATGTTAAGAATTAATTTGGAAATCATGTATTTAAAGTTAATGCCATAGCCAAGAGGTATGCGTGAAATTTTTTTAATTTGTCTGAGAAAAGCTAGGGTTTGGAGTCCTCATTCTCCAACCCTAGTTTTTCCCAGACAAAAATTTTTTAATTTCATGCAATTTTTGTCAATAAAACAGTAAATGAAATCAGATTGAGGCCTTAGCAAAAGTTTTTTCATAATTAAATAAGTTTGTGGTATCACTGCATTTTTTAATAAAAGATTATTTATATTAATATATACTATATGCTTGATGAGAGTATTTCAAAAAGGAAACCTTGTTTGGTGATAAATTACCTTAGAAAAATCAGGCATAACGAGGGTTCTATTTTAAAAATTTTCTCAAGAGTACCAAAACATTTAATGTGCTTCTTACAGTGTACTGTATAGGAAAAGAAATTCAGGAACTCAAGTAAGTCAAGAAACAAGTATTTCATGGAGTCTGATGTAATTTAACTATTGAGTGATATTCCAAGAAACACTAATGTATTTTAGTTTTTTAAGTATGTGGAGTTAGTGATATTAATTGGTTTTAAAATACAGTAGTTTGCGAGCAGCTTTTTAATAGATTCAGACAGGAAAGGTTATCCATGAAAATTAGTCTTAATTGTTCTAGTTTTAAAAAAAGTTGCTGCTGTCTTCTAGGTATAGAGCACCAAGACTCACAGCATTCTTTCTTGGCATTTTTGAATACGCCTACCGATGCTCTGGATCAATTTGAAGTAAGTATTAAACTTTTCATATATCCTCTGCAGTCAATTTAAAATTTACTTTGTGATTTAAAATTTATTTGCAATAAAACTTTTATTGCATCCCATATAAGAGGACCTAGAATCTTATATACACAAAAACGTATTAGGAAAGGAATATGTTCTGCAATGTTATGGAAACTTTAATCATAAACTCTTCTTGTGTTTAAGAAAAATCTAAGAAAGAGCTAAATAAGAGGGTCGTTGATAAGATTTAAAAGAAATTTCATCTCTTTCCCTGAGGAACAGTAAGTGCAGAACAAATCCTAACTTTAAATAATTTTGACACTTTTCTTTTTTCTCCAAAGCATAGAGCCACAGTAAAAAAACAAGTGAAAATATCAGAGCTCACAATAGGGCAATGCTGGTTCTAGTTCCAAATCAATTCAGTTTTTTAGAAGTATACCAAAAGAATGCTTTCTGTTAAAAGTATTACATAGAGTTTATTTGGCACACTCCATTATAATGAAATAGTGATTATGTGACTCTGTCGTTCTTTGGTACTTAAATTCTTTGCTAGAAAAAAAAATTAAGATATGAAGTATATTTTTATGTCAGAAAATTTAAGTTAGTGATTATATCTTAATCAACAAATAATCGTATGTCTCTGTGCAAGGCACTGTTCTAGGTGCTGGAGATACAGTAGTGACCAAATTGACGAAGTCCTGCCCCTCAAGAAGCTTACATTCTAGCAGGAACAATTAGAGGCAGAGATTCTGTTGCTTACTTTTAGTTGTTACCTTCTGGAGTGCTTCCATTTAATTTGATTATTAATGAGCTTCAGCTTAATACATTTTGAGCACAGTATATGAATTGTATTTCATTCTTTTGGGAAAGGAAAAAAGAATCACACTTTAAAAAGTAATTAATGAAATTCTACGTTTCTTGAGAAACAATGACAGTGACTGCTTTTCTCATTTATTTATTTGAATTAATGTCATTTGCCTTTCAATTGTTTTACAAAATTTTTGATTTATTATTTGTTCTTATTAAATTGCTTCATCCATATTTTCTATTTTTTTATTGCTGTATTCGTTAAATAGGATTCCTTTTCTTCTTCCTCATCTTCACTGATTGATTTTTTGGATGACGTAAGTCTTTGATTTTCAAACCAATGCATCCTTCAGTAAAAGAGATCAGTGAATTGATATGAAGAATTTACCTAGTAATGCAGTCAGTTTTAGAAATATCACACTTGATAATTTGCGAGCCAAAACGTGCTTCTTTCTTACTTTAAATACAATGAAGAGTTATCATTATTAAATATAATAAAGTAAAAATGTACTTTTAAAAATGTGTTGTCCATCAGAGAATCTCTATAGTTCCATTCTTTGCAACAATTCTGAAGACTGGAATGCTTATTTGATTATTGTCACTATAGCTATATAGATATAAATAATTGCTCCTTTTTGTTTTTCATGGCAATTTCTATTTCACATTCCCCTTTTCTTTTCAGCACTTTACTATTTAGTTTATATGTTAGTTAAAAGTAAACCTCTGGTGGTATAATCAGAACAAGTGACACGTTTTATTAACTCTTCCAGTAGATTTTATCATAACACAATAATTGAGTACAGATCAATTTTTAATGCTGACAGAATTTCTCTTCTAATGTAAAAAATGATTTTAGTTAATAGATGCACTATATTCACTATAAATTGACTGCATTATCATTTTCTCTCTTAAATTAATTGTATAGATTTAATAATTTAGAAGTTCCTAATGTATAGTGTTCCTCTCTTTACAGAAATACCTGACATATACGTTCTCTCTAATCCACATTAAATGGCACAATAATTCTTGTTGTAAAGCATTGTATTATCCTGTTGAACATTCTATCTTTACAGAAATTTGGAAATAAAATGGGTTCAAATGCAAATATTGTGCATATAACTATTTTTAAACCAGGGGAAATTCTTTAAATGTTTTATTTTTTGTGTTTTGTTAAATATAATTCTTATATTGAGGAGAGTATTAAGCATAATTTTCTACTAAAGAAAACTCCTGATCTATATTTTTAAGTGATTTTTTATTTCTTTGAAATATTTATACCAAAGTGTGCACCTTTCCATTCTAAATGGAAACTATTTTATTATTCTTGAGACAAATAATTAAACTAGGTAATTCTGCAGTGTGATAAAAAGAGAACTCTTGATGTACAATAATATTTGATGTTATAATCTGATGTATATTTTACTATTCTAAAATACTCAGTATGGTATTTCCATACAGATAACATTCACCTTAAAAAGAATGGGAAGGAAGTTTGAACAAATATTTTAATTGTCCTTTCTCCTAGAAGACCATTTTCATTTTTCTTTCTAATAAACTCTTCTCTACATCCCTTTTTCTCCCACAAAAATCTTTGAATGTACAACACAGGAGTAGTATGTATTTTGGTAAATAGGTTAGCTCTTCTCAGCAGAAGCACATCTCAGCCCACTCCTATCTCATCTCTGCTCTCATATGCTGTCTTCTGCCACCATCCAGCTGTAGTGTCTGTTTCCCACTTTTACTTTTCCTCCAGAAGTACCCTTTCTTACCCTTCACCCACTATTACCCAGCATAGATACAGTTCAGACATACATGTAAATTGTAAAGTAGCACAGAGGAACTCCTATTATAAAGTAAACCGAAACTAAGTTCACAAAGGCTGCTGAATCTTTATGATTCAGGCTCCACGCTCTTCAAGGGCGTGGTTTTTCTCTCATTTGCTTCCTAAGCACTTTCCTCTCAATTTATTGCTTAAGCACTTAAGTTGATTCAAATCCTGCCTCTGCCACTTCCTAGGTATATAATTAGGAGCAAGTTATCTAACCTTTCTATGCACTGGTTTGTTCATCAGACAAACAAGGATAATAATAGTATTAATCTCATAAGGTTGTTTGAGAATTTAAAGAAACAGCGTATGTAATACCCTCAATAATATTGGTTATTATTTCCTTACTCTTAATAGACCAGTGCCCCTCCATTGCTGTGTTCTCTTTAGCTTCCTTTCTTGTCCACAAGTTCAATTTCACTTAAGTACTTTCTTAGCTCTTCACCACTCAGCCTTCCACTTACCACCAATGTGCATCACTATACTTTCCTCCTGTTGAATCACATTACCACTGGAAATGATTTTTACGTGTCAGGGCAAAGGCCAGCAGTAACCTCCCATTTAAAAAACTATTTTGTATTCTTAATTCATATTTTATGGCATAGACCTCTTATTTCTCTTCCTACTTTGTAACTGTGACCACCCTTCCCAGCATTATCATCCGTTTCACCTTCAAAGTCATAATAGAATGTTGTTTTGAATCATGGTATTCAATCTTTGGCATGCTTGGGTTCAGCATCCAAGATGTTTTGTATAAAACTCAAGTTCTGTAGCTTCCTTTCTCTTAGGCATGTGGATTCTTAAGGATTGAAATAAATCTTGATTGTTCTTTGTGCCCAAACTAGTTACGTTGTTGTGCATGAGGTTTAAAATATGCGACTGCGCTCTATACTAAGTAGACTCTGTCTCTTAATTAATCCATAGGACACATCCTCTGCTCATTCTTTTCTGTTTTCTATCTCATTGGTATAGAAAAGAAAAAGATTATGTTGAATTGCAGTGGAATTTGTAGGTATAGGAGGGAATTGAATTGCAGTGGAATTGAATTGCAGTGGAATTTGTAGGTGTAGGAGGGAATAAGGTTAGTTTTAAGCCAAATTGCACAAATGAAGTTTTCTTTTGTGTCCACACATCATTGACCTTCTCCATCTGCCCCCAGTAACCTAGTGCCCTCATACTGCCCTCCAATTCTTCAGAGCTTTATCACCAGTGCCGCCCCTCCCCCAAAATTACCTTCTAGTTTTTTCCTTAACCCTCCCACACAGGCCTATTAAAACTATAATTCTTTTACTTAAACAGTACACCTAATCACTCTCCTACCTCTAATTTTTCCTCAGTATGTTTTGCCTGTTATTCAAAATTCGGATGAATGCTAGGATTTGGGGCAATATGGGAAGACATTTGGAACAAGATGCTTTCCTTTTAAGTTACACTGTTTAGACAGCTCTTGACAGAAGAGAAAGAGTATATGTAACACCAGTCCCTCCTTCCCTCTGACTCAGGCACAGCAGAATACATTCTCAACATTCTGTTTCTGTAACTCAGCGTTTGGAGTTTTCTACCTGTAGAATAATAGACTTTTCAAGGAGAAGAGAACCGTAGAAAATCTTTAGTCCAGTGGTTTCAGTAATTATTTACCACAGCACTCCCACTGGTAGATAGGTTACTCTCCCATTAGTGAGAGTGACTTTTTAGAATTCTCAGTCTTTGGAGTAATAGGGAAGTGTTGACAAAAGGGTTACATGGCATTCTTTAGGGCAGATAAAAGGCGGGGGGGTGAGTTAATTTTGAAAGAAACTGAGACCATTTTGATTAGTGGTCCCTTGGGTAAGGCACTCCCATGTGAGTTATTGAGATAGCAGTCGAACAGATACCAGGATCCCTTCTGCTGTGGAAATTATTTCCTCTTTTACCCTCATCTTTCTTCTCAACCCCACGTGCCCAATCCTAGACTGCCTGTGATACTGCATATTAGGCCCAGCGTCGTCCTGCAGGTTGCAGGTGGGGGGAGGAAATGGAGCTCAGCAGCTTAGGTTTTCCCCCATCTGTTCCCTTCATTCCCATGATAGCAGATCCAGGGATCATCAGACTAAGCTTACAGGAACCTCCCATTCTGTTCAGTTCATTTTCTCCTTCTCAAGTGAACCCCCAAAATGCTTGACTTGACTATATTCAAGGAATACTAGTTATAGTTATATAAATGAATGAGTTGCTGTTTATATTTGATAAACGTATTGTCATATATATGAAACACATGCTAGGTAAGTTTTGAGTTTTATTAAATTACAGTTCTGTACTCTGTTCATTGAGCCTAAGTTCACAGAAATGGAATTTGCCCATTCATCTGGCAAATGCGAATGTATCAGCTTGCTTTTTGGAGGTTGTCTTACTCTAGTGTACTGAGGAAAAGAGTAAATCAAGGAATGAAAGCTCTAGAATATAAAGGTCAGACATAAAGGAATAGAGATAGTACCTTTAGTCCAACTGTCCAGTACTCCTAGTATCGTGTTCTTTTCTTGCATTCTGGCATATTAAGAGAAGAGTAGCCTGGGAGCATTGGCAAGCTGAGTTCTACTCTTGCTTTTGGCCTCATATAGAAGCTTACTAAGATGTCCCAAAATATTTAATTTCAGTCCTGGCTCCTAGATTCCTTCATTTGTGTCTTGCCTTTAACATTGTTCTCCCTCCTAGGTTCTTTCATATTCTGTCCTAACCAATCATAGAAATCTGGGCTTGGCAGCATAGGTTTAGCTGTATCTGGGAAAAGTTGATCACACGTGAGAATCAATGGAAGACAAATTTCTAAAACATGCGTTGTAAAGAGTTTTTAATCCTATGACCAAAGCTAGGCCTAGATCCTTCTGAGAAATTATGACATTTCTATAATTTCCTCCTTTAATACTTGTTTTTTAAAACTTCCACATGTTAAGCACAACCTGACTTGAAACTCTCACATTTCAGAAGATTGGCATATACAATTCTTCTCTAGTTTAGGTAGTATGTTATATTGTATATTATATATCATATATTACATCAATAATATATTTGGGTAACTAGAGAAAAGAACCATGACTACATAGTCTTTTACCTCTTCGGTATTTTATTAAATAAGACCTCTGGCATTCATTAACTGAACCTTAAAATCTATTAGCCAAATTCTGCGTCCACAAGATAAATTACTTCTTTTGGTTTCTGCTTACCGTGCTTACCTTCCATAATCAGCCTTAAAGTTCTGGTGGCAATTTATAGACCTAGATATAAAAAGGTATATGATTGCATATTAAGAAAATGTACTGGTTTCCAGTGCTTGCTATGAAATCAGTTTCAGTGTTTATAGAAAACCGTGGTATGTGTGGGTATGTATAAGAGTGTGTGTGTTTTCCTCTAATGACACCATCAGGAAAGTGTAATTTGCTCTTTTCTATTGAAAATATAAACATGGTCTGATTTCTAGGTAGCCACCTGGAGAAGAACATTATTACAATGGTGATTTAGTATCACTGTTAGCTTAGTGATACTAAATGCCAGCTTAGAAAACTTATTGTCCTTCATATGTAAAGATAGTTTTGAGAGACATTCTGACTTGTTTTGGGTATAGTGGTAATATAGTTTATTTTGAGCTATTCCTGCTCTTTCTCATGGTTTTAACATACTCTAGACTTTAGGAGGATGGATAGCCAAAAACTAAGGGCTTCTCTATGTTAAATATTTTACCACTTTTTACATGTGTGGTACTCTGCTGTGCACAGTGGTAGATGCTAAGATAAATCAGACTTAGAAGTAGACCTCAAAATGCTTATCTTCTTATTAGAAAAAAATACACAGTTAATGTATTATGTGAAGTAGAAAATGATAAATGCCATAAGAAATATTTAGGTTAAATATTGTAGAATTTCAGAAGGATTCATTCAATATTTATGCAGAATTTTAAAATTTACAAGCTTTATGCTAAGCATAATACAGTATTTCCGGCCCTTAAGGATCTGAGTCTGATGGAAAAGACAAACATCTAAATAATTATAACACCAATGGGAGCAGTACAATAAAAAAAGATATGGACTGCATATCATGGGAATATAAAGGAGATATTATGGAGCTTAGATTTAATCAGTCCTATATGTAATAGTTATGAAAAGGCTTAACAGAGGAGAAAGGTGACCAGTTTCCTTTTGGACAAGTTAAGTTTGAGGTGCCTGAGGGACATCCATGTGGAAATGTCCAGCAGATAGTTTTCTAGATGAGTCAGAAGGTTAAGGAAAAGGAGTGAACTAGCAGTAGAAATTTGGGAATGATCAACGTAGTTGAAAATAGATTGAGATCTCCCAGGGAGAGATCGTAGCAAGAGAAAAGCAGTAAGTCAGAACAGAAACCTGGGATCTCTCACACTGAGAAGGGTGTGGAGGAATAGGACTCCACGTAAGAGAAGGAGGAGCCATGGTCACAGGGGATGACTCAGGAAAGTGTCGTGTCACGAAAACTAAGGGAGTACAGAGTTTTAAGAGGGAGTGGTCAGCAGCCTCAGGTACAGCCGGAGATACCTGGTACCGTAGGACAAACAGGAGATACTGATCTTATCAGCATTTCATTAGGGCGATCAAAGCAGAAGCCAAGTTGTACAGTATTGAGAAGTGAATTGAGAGGCTAGGAAGTAGAGACAGTGATAGTATACCATTCTGAGAAATCTGACTGAGAAGGTTTGAATCCTAACTCTACCACTTAACCAGTTTTGTGACCTGTTGCAAGTTAATCTGTTTTCTTCATGTTTAAAATTGGGATCATAATACCGACCTTATATTAATCCTTCTATGAGGATTTAAAAAGTTAATATATGTAAAGTACTTTGAAAAGTACGTGTATATATTTTACATATGATAAAAGTTAGCTATTATCATTATTAAGGAAGAGAAGGGAGAGTTAAATGTTAGAGGAAGGGTTGAGGGTTGAGTTACTTAATGTTTGGTTGTTTGGTTTGGGGGAGTGTGGAGGGAGACAGATACTTCCTGTTAATCACTGAAGGAATATAACCAGGTTTGAACCTGAGACTTTAGCCTCCACCGTAATGGAAGACTGACTGGACTAAGAAGAACCTGTTGAGAAATCTGCAGACTTTCTAATCCTGGTTTGCTATTAACTCTTTGGGACACAGTGTTTAAGTCACCTTCCATCCCAGTTTCCTACAGGAAGAAATAATAGTTCCTGTGTACCAATCTGTCAGAGCTGTTGTACAAGTAAAACTGATCATCTTCAGTGATGTTTCTTATCCTTGAGGTTTTCTCTGAAATCTTCTGTAACTCCTATAGACTCAGTTTATAAATTCCCTCCTCTAGGTCCCCATAAAAATCTTGTACATCCCTTTTCCAGGTTCCCATACAAACTTCGTACATGCCCTTAGTATAGCATTTGTCACATTGTTGATGGCATGATGTCTCCCCCACCAGTCTGTGAACTGCCATACCCGCTTTATCTTTTAAGTACCTGACATATTGTAAACACTTAGTAAATGTCAGGTTGAATTGAATATAGGAAATTGCCTGAGTAGAGATGGTATATATTTGTGAAACTCTATTACTTGAGCATCCCAAATTTCAAAAACTTGAAAAATATTTCTATATAATTATCTACTTATTGTTACTTTTTCTGAATTACTTAATTCTTTAATGTCAGAAAGGTGAAGATCCCTCTTTTGATTAAGCCTAATGTCTAGTCAGGATGGACAATATTGTTGAAGTAACTTTTTGTTTCAATTCAACATCAGTAGTTCTGAAGGCCTAATTTACCTCTTATCATTGAAAAGAGTCATCTTTGAAAAGAGCAAGAATTTGGTAGATAAACGTCCGAAGCAAGACTAGTTAATTAAATATTTTGTTAAATGCTTACTAGCACTAAATCAGAGTTATTTAGACCTTTTTGTGCTCCCATTTCAAGTTGCCACTACCGACCTTTCCAGAAAGGAAATTGGCCATAGCTTGATGGAGCATTATTTGGTGGGTGACTGTTTGTGCAAGGTCTAGTGAAAAACTTTATTACCACTCTTAGACCTAGCCTGAGGAACTGTTTCTTTACTTTCCTGTCTTCCAGTTTTTCCTGAAAATACATGTACTTTCAACCTATCAAAAATGTGTCTTTATATGTATGTTTATATACTTTGTCTGTTAATACAGTATTAGTCATTGAGAGTCACGTGTGTAAATATTTGTAACGTAGTATTCTCCTTTCTTTGTTGAAGCGCTCTCCATCCTGTACTCCAGCTAGCAAAGGCAGACGTGTAAGAGACTATTGCACTTGTGTGCCCGTCCGATGCCCTCTACCCCTATCTCTTATCCTTTTTGCCTGTGGTTGCAGTACATGCTACTGTTTTCGTGATGTATTATTACATTTATTGCATGCTTTGTGCTGCTGCTCCTGCTATTGCTACTCTGCTTTTCTGTACTTTCTTTTTTTTTTTTTTTTTTCTTTTTTGGCTTTGGCCGCAAAGCTTTAGGAATGTTCATATAAATTTCTGTAACCAAGCTACTAAAATTATAAGGTATCTTTTTTATTTTGATTGGGTAAAAGAGTGATCCTAAAGTATGCTTTCTAAGTTGGTCACATACAAAGTAAATGAGTTTCTAAATAATCTGATGTAAGCAATTATGTGGAGATTCTTAGAAATTTTAATTACGTAGAAAGAAAGCTTGATAATTCATATTATGCAAAATTCAAAAAAGATTTGGGATAAGGTATAGATCTTACTGATGATAATTTTATGTAAATCAGTTCTGGAGAAACCTTTGATAGATTTTTTAAGGTAGTTCTAAGTTATATTCCTAAATATCTTGTATTTAGAGTTTCGAGGCAATGATGTTGGTAAGAAATCATTTATATTCTAAGATATTTCCAAGATTTAAAAAAAATTTTAGCATTCCTTATACATGTATTGATAACAAGCTATAAACATCTTCCTATGCTAAGGCTAGTTCAGTGTTTCTCAATCTGAAATGGGCCAGACACTACCTCTCTACCTCTATCCTGCAAGATTCTGATGTGCCCAGAGTGGGGAATCTGTTTGTGAAAAGGTCTCAAATGTTTCGAAAGCAGCCTCCACCCAAACACCAATATACACACATTCAAACTCACTAGTTGAGAAGCTAGCTGACACTGTTTGCTCTGGTTTTCATATACAATGTAAATAACAACATTAAAAAGGAAAATCTGTGATAGATACAAATTTAAAATTTCTACTTGTTGGCTTCATGATCATTGGTATTGATCAACACCTTAAATCCAAAATTTCAGACTGGGAAAGTTCTAAATCAGGGAATTATCTGATTGGTTTATGGAAGGCATGGTAAGCAATAGAGTGACCCACTGCTTCCTGTACTCTTATCTTTCTGGTGTGATGGAGGGTTGATTGTAAAATGAACGCGATTAACCCTAATATAGCCCATGTTTTCAAACTACTGTTTAACAATGAATAAGCAG
This sequence comes from Balaenoptera ricei, assembly GCF_028023285.1. NCBI lineage: Eukaryota > Metazoa > Chordata > Mammalia > Artiodactyla > Balaenopteridae > Balaenoptera > Balaenoptera ricei. The sequence continues at coordinate 168,734,288 of NC_082639.1, forward strand.
TTTCAGATACCAGTGGTATGGCCAGTAGAACTTCAACTTCAACTGATATCTCATTAATTAATGAAGTTTATGAAAAGATTGCTGGTCAACTGACTTCTTGATTATTTTGACATTTGTACAGAGTTAAAACCATTGGGTATTTGGATTTATCCAATCTGAATATATGTTCATTGGTATCATATAACCTCTAAAAGGGAAGACCAAGATGTTGTGTGCCCCGTTATATTAGGTTCAAATCATTAGCCTGTGGATTGACGACATTTTTATCTGTTTGCTTTTCAACAAATTTATCATTCAGAGAGATTTTGTTTTTCTGGTTAAATTTATCATAGATTAGTTATGTCTCTTACCTTGTAGACTTCTGGGGGCTTTGACCACCCAGAACATTTCTGTGAGTCTTTAAATAGGAAAAAATTTTGAGGGAAATAGCTGTTATAAGACCCCTGCTATTTAGTCTACATTTTTATTCTATAGGATATAAATAAGTCACACTTAACCAGAGCCTAATGACTTATCATTACATATGATTTTTTTAAATGCAGATGTGATAGGCTTGGTAATTTGCTTTCCAGGCTTCCTTTAATTTTTCCTTTATTGAGTATTTGACAGATAAGAAGTCAGCCACTTAAAAGTGGTAATGTCTGTGAGGGAGATAACTGAAGAATTACCAATTATTCAACAGTTAAATCGAAACATAGAATAGTGAGGAACCTTAATAGTCCCTGGGAACATCCATGAAAACAGTAGGGCACAAATAGTTACCATTCCTAACAGTGACCTTGAATCTAACAGTGGCATACAATTTTATGTTACATACTGTGTTTTTAGACAAGAAATGTACAATACTTTCATAAATTTAAAATTCTCTGAATGAAATATCGTATAAATGAGGTATATATTTCTATTTCCCATGTGCTCTAAAGCCTCATTTACAATTTAAATAATGCTCTTTTTAAGTGGCGTTATTTAATTAATCATAGTGTAAGAAAGATTTGTTATTAATGTCATGATTAATGTCTGAATACAGATGGTTATGGAAAGGTTAATAGTGTTTTCATTAATAGTGAGAAACACTGAGTATCTATTAGATTATTCTAATAGATTAGATTATCTGTTAGATTATTCAGAATTTAAAGCAGAAATTGTAAATAGCCAACATGTGGCTGGACTTTCTTTTGTGTTTTCTTAGAACATGTGTAAATTCTCCAGAGTAGATATTCAAATCAATAAATTGAAAATAACTTAAGGAGAAATTTTCATAAAGAGAAACAAGTTATATTATTTGTAACTAGTAAGATTACATTTACTAGTCATAACTAACCTTCAGTAATTTATTATTTGTTTTAGAATGATAAAATATATTTACTGTTGTCCAAATGACATAGACAATGTCCAATACTGTTTTTAATCATAAGAACAATTAACAGAGATAACGATATCACTAAAAGCTTGAGTTATAAAGTGTATCTGAATATTAAAAAATTGGATTACCTGCCACTTTGTTTCTAAAATACTCCCAGCTACAGGATAAAGAAAATTGATGAAAACTGGATTTTTTCTGTTAACTTCGAGTTTTTTATTTACCAGTACAAAACAACATGTTAGATGTAAGCTATTTTTTAATCTATATCAAATTCGTATCAAGTGTTGGTATCTTTTTATTTGAAAACCAGGTTTCTTATATGAATGTTTTGCTATTTGTACTTGTTCAAATCTATAATTATTTTTGGAGTAGAAAAGACCTGTTGATACATGTTCAAGATAAGTAGTTTTTGATCCTTTTGTTATTTATAAGAAGGCCATAGTGCATAATTTGAGAAATTCTTGATTAGTGGGTCATCTAAAAATCAGATGTGAGCCAAGGTGGAAAACAACTTTTCTATTTTATAATACCATACTGCTCTAAAAATACATTTTGTGGTTTATTCATTAGAGAAGTCCTAATAGATTCAGGAAACATTATGGACTTTTTACATGACAGTGTTATGCATTATGGACAATACACTGAGATTCAGTTTTTCTGCTTTTATTTTCCCAAGCAGTAGAGCAGTAAGTAAAACTGACATTAGAGTAGATGTTTCTAATACCTATTCATCGGAATAACTCCTTAAAGTATGTTTACTTAGAAAAAGACTCAGTTAATCAAAAAACAGAAAAAAAATCACATTTACATGAAGAGGTTTCTTATTTTTCTCAGTAGATGGCAGCTTATAAATATTGAGTGAATTGCTTATACTATTCAGTTAAGATTTGTTTCCAAGCTCTTCCTTTGGATTATATCAAAATATACTGTCCAATTAATATTAGCTATTGTTCCTTATTATTTTCCCTATTTTATTATTCTTTCTATAATCATAAACCCAGTTATGAATTAAGATATCACTGCTATTGATGTATATCATATTTATTAGCTTTTCTTGCATTATTAATTCAAGTCATTGCTTACATTTAATGCTGTAATTTTTTTTATAATACAAAGAATTTTTAACTTCCTTGGCTTTAATATAATATTAGTGATTATATTTGTTTCAAAGGTAAAAGTAGCTAATATGCTATTAATCAGTTGCTTTGCTGTCATTTTTATATCTGAATCATTGCCAATTATCAAAATTAATTTTAGGCTATCTGTATATCCTGGCATATAGTCATTGAGTATTCTGAAAGTTTAGTAAAATTAATTGCTTTTTAGTAACTAGAATTACAAATTAATTATAAACGCATTGGTAAGCATGTAATTACAGATAAAATTAATAACATCTTGAAAACCATAGTCGTGTTGGGGTTAACACTTTGATGAAGAGAATATGTAAGTGATATTGTATTTTTCTTGTTACTGGTAACCTCTTTTGAGATATTGTTTACACTGGTAGTAGTCCAGAAAGGAAATGAAATATTAAAATCTATTAATCTAATCAGCTATTAGCTTCTACTAGAGTCTTTCAAAAGACCTGGGAAGTTTTTTTAAAGTTTGATACTCAAGACTTTTTTGCCATGAGTTTATTCATCTTTACCAAACTTTTGTGTCCTTGTCTTTATGAGAAACACACTTGGAAAATAAAGTGGTAATTTTTAAACTTCATTTATACATGCATGGTTTTTTTTTAAATCACAGCATCATTGTAAATGGCATAGTTCAACTCTTTAATAAGGTCAGTTAATGCCATCTCAAAATATTATTTCAATATTTCTTACTTTGAATTTTGTTAAACAAAATTGTCTTGATTTTGTTTAATCTCTGGAATTTATTTTTACTTTAAGAGCATAAAGCTCCAAAAAGCTAGTGTGGAAATTTTCATTATTCTATTGTACTATAATTAGGATGGGTTATTTTTAAAATTTAAGGGTTTTCCACTTCTGAAAAGCCAGTTTTAACCTCCTTCAGCTAAGAAAATCATTTTAAAATCTGCTCTCATTTCTATTGTTTTCTTTCATTTTATTGATGAGTTAAAATTTTTTAGGAGAAAAAGGTTTATAATGCTAGTAATTCTTCAGAAGGGCCAAGAGGTATGTGCTAAAAGCCTCAGTCATTCCTTAAGAGTCACTGATGTGTGTAATCACAGATTAAACTGTGATAGTGTTTTTTTTCTTGGCCAATATCAAACTGCCATAAAGTCACATTTTCATAGGGTCATGAAACATGCTAGTAAATGTTTTAATGATCAACTTGATTTTTAGGTTTGACAATTTTCATGACGTGAACCCCCGCTTTCGAGCACATATTGGCAAAATGGCTTAAAGTGGTATATTCTAATTTCAGCACAGGAAAGTATATAAAACAGTGTGTTCAACTTCTGTCAGTATGTGTCCCCCATATGGCACAAAGAGCAAGCCTGCTTTAAAATTTCAGCCAGTACTATTGGGAACAGCAATGTCTTGCCTTTCTCATTTTTGAAGAATTTTTAAAGTAATTGGACCCAGGGCTACAAAGCCACTATATTAGTTATATTAAATTTGCTCCTCTCAGAAAATTGAGAATCACTGTCTTATTTTAAAATCTGCTTCAAGTAAAATGGAACCAAATTGTTTCTGAATTCTCTTTATCACCTTTTTTAAACACTGCACTATCCTTCACACAGGAACTTCTGATTTTATGTCTTTTAATTAATCTATGGGCTAAAGGCTTTTGTGTGACAGGTCAGAACGTTAAATTTTCTTAAAATAATCCAATTTTTTTACAAGTAGCAAATCCTCTATTTGGACACTTCTTTAAAACTTTATGAGATCATTAACTCTTGATTATTTGAGTCAGTTTTAAAATTCTTATTAGTGTAAAATTTATCAGTATTGCTTATCAGTTCCATTTTAATAGAACCTACTCCCCCATGGACTTTTTAATTCAGCTTGCAATTAATATAAACTTAGGGAAACCAGAAGTCGATTTTTAGAAAATAAAAGACATTTTGCCTTATTCCCAACCGAGGGTCATATTTCAGGTTAACAATTTGAACTGATAACCTTCTCCATGGCTGTCCCTCAGTAAAATTGTGAACTCGGTAAAATTTGTCTGGAATCCCATTTTCTTTCTTTCTTTTACTCTCCTGTTCCTGAGCAAAGTTCATTGTCAGTCTCCATGGTCACTAAATTGCTTTGACTATCTCTACTGTGGAGTTGCCTTGGTACAACCAAAGGAGTACTGAATTTGGAGTCAAGAGATGAGATTCAGGCCTGGCTCTCCCACCTCATAAGGCATACTAGTTTTATGAAATTATCCACATCACACACACAGAGCTGACATACAGCTGGGATGCATCGGTTCAATGGTTCAGTTTTTAAAATCTGAAATACTCTCCTAGCTGTTAGTACGTAGCTGCTACTCCAGGTCCCCCAGATGCCCTTACTGAGATCCTTACTGTCCCCGTTTCTCCTGAACCCAGTAGCTAAAGGTTTAAGGCCCAGCTGCCGGCCATCTTAGTCGGTCACACCAAAGTCCTGCCTTGCAGTTTGCCAGAATACCTGCCCATGCCCACCACCAAGGGAGGCCACAGGTGGGCACCAGCAGAGGGCTACTCCAGTATTTGCCAGCCCACTAGCCAGTCCCTAAAATAGTAACCATAATAATAATAGAGAAAGAATTTTTTTAAAAACCTTTTTAGTACATGTTTAAAATCCTTAAGCTGATTACTCTTTTTATTGATTTGTAAATCAGTAAGTGCTGATTTACAATAAATGCTGACCTGAGCATTGTTCTTGCTGCACAACGTATTTGAAACAAATTCCCTAACCTTCCCAAGTTGTCTTCATTGCCTTTCATTTAAAAAACCCAATCCTGGTAATTTTGAAAACTGCTGAACTGAATATATATCATTGATCGGTGTGTTCCATAGGATCTTTTATGCTAAATTTTAACCCAAAGCATCTTCAGTTTCTAAAGATACTTGACTTGGTTAGAAGGGTGCGACTGAGTATAAGTGCCAGTATTTCTACTGCTGCAAAATAAAAAGAGAATTTAATTTAGTGACAAAGCTGATAGGTTTGTTTCTTTTACTTTCAACTAATGCATTGTAGAGGACCAAATTTCATTCTAATCAAGGACAAACTTATTTGTAATCTGCAGTGCATATTTCTATTAAGTACTCTGCATTTATTTCACATGTATGATTTATTTTGTGGAATACAAATAAAGAACATACAGTAGCTTGAAGTAAGAGATCAGTGGTGAAGATTGGAGCATTTTGTTAACTATTGTTATCTTGACCTTTGTTTAAAGCTAGTGGTTATGCTTTTGTATAATGACACATCCCTAATGTGAATATTCAAACTAAAGTTTGTTATTCTCCTTTCTCCAGTATGTTATCGTGATCATGCCTTACAGAAATTTACTAAGAGCTGCACACTGTTTAAAAGTGATTTCTTGGGTTTTTGTTTTTCCTGACTTATTTTCCTAGACTGATCCCGTTGAGAACACATATGTACGGAATCCGAACGTCAAGTTTTACATCCAGTCAAGTTCCACATCTTCCACATCTAGTGAAGCTGAGCCAGTTAAGGTGCCTCACTGGAGCAGTCTTGCTCCCCAACTTTTCACTTGTGTCAGGAAAGAGGGACTTGCAAAAACAAGTGAAATCTGACTCTCTTCTTTTAATCGAATGTATTGTGTAATAAGTCACAGTATATTGAAGACCATTACATTTGACTGATAATATAGATAGGATTATAAAACTGAAGTAAAAAATGGTCCCCCCAAATTCAACCCAAAATAGACAGAAATTTTATTTAATTTTAAAGTAGTCTTTATCTTAAGTAGAGCGCTACATAGAAAAGAGGACAGAGTTGTGTGAATTTTGGAATTATCAGATAAAAACTCTGTGGACACATGGCAGTGTCAGGTGCCATTCTCATATTTTAATTCTTCTAGTCAATCTAATAAGGTATGACATAACTGTTACTTCATAAGTAGAGCTTAAAATTGCCACTGCTGGCAACTGAATAGTTTATTCTAACTGTTAATCGGCAATAGGCATCCAACCTTTTAATATTTAAATCATGCCTTTTAATAGTGCAAAAACAGTGTTGTGTTTGCACCTTATGTAAGTAAATGGTTTTAAACAGCCAACTGATCAACTTTCTCAACAAGTCAGAAGGATGTATTATTCCTCAGTTAATGCTATCCTGCCTCAGATGCAGTTCTGGTTATTTACTCAAGCTTTACAATTCTGACATGGCTCCCTTGTTTCCCATTTGGTCATCAGACAGAGCTGTGTCTAGTTTTCTGATAGAAGCAGATAGTCCCATTTTGAAAGCTGTCTGAAGTGAAGTTTGAGTTGTAGTCAGATTCTGACTTGGTTTTTTCCAACCCTGTGATAGACTACTTGGTTAAGTTGATGATACCCTCTGATTTTAGATTTTCATTGTTTTAATATTTTGAGTGTATGCATTTTTATTTTAATGTTAAAATATTTAAAGCATACAGAAAATAATATTATAAACACCCACATAACCACCATCCACAGATTTAACATATGTGAACATTTTGCCCCAAAATTTGTATTAAAAAGAAAGAAAATATTCCAGACAGTTGAAATAACCTTCCCTATACCATTCCCCCTCTCCCTTCCCAGACATATCTAAATACCCTGAAACTGACATACTCCCTTTCTTCCTTACTTTTACATGTTTATTTCATTTGTAGCCATAAACAATACATAATAGTGTTTGTTGTATATTTAAATTTTACACAAAGGTTATCTGCATCTTATACAGATACATGTCTACTTAGTTCATTCATTATAACTGTTGCATAATATTTCATTGTATGAATATACCACAACTATTTATCCATTCTCCTGTTGTTGGATATTTAGGTTGTTTCCAGTTTTTTGTTATTACAGTCATTGCTGAAGTGAACATCCTAATAGCTCTCTGCTTTTGCAAATGTGCAGAGTTTGTTCAGCATATATACCTAGAAGTGGAATTATTGGGTTGTGTGGAATATGCATTTTCAGCTTTAACTAGATCTTGTCAAATTATTTTCCACAGTGGTTGGACCCGTTTTCACTCCCACCAGCAGTGTGTGTGTGAGTGAATTCCCTATTTCCCCACATCCTTCCAACCCTTGGTACTGTCAGACATTAACTTTTGTCTATTTGATGGGTATAGAGTGGCATTTTTGTTTTAATTTGCAGTTCTCTGATCTCAAGTGTTATTCAACATCTTTTTATATGTTTATTGACCATCGATGATTTGCCTGTTCATGTCTTTTTGTCTGTTGTTCTACTGAATTATTTTTCCACTTGTTTTGTAATTGTTCTTTATATATTCTGGATACTAATTCCTAGCTGGCTATATGCATTGCAAATATTTTCTTCCAGTCTGTGGCTTATTTTAAAATTTTATTTGTCGTATCTTTTTTGTCTTGCAACAGTTTTTATTTTAAAGTAGTCATATTTGTCAGTCTTTTGTGACTTCTGCTTTTTATGTCTTTCTAAAACAGTTCTTCTCTATGCAGCAGTTATAAAGATTTTCTTCCATATTTTCTTCTAAAAGTTTTTAAATTTTGCTTTTACATGTTTAGGACTTTAATCCAACTAAAATTTGTTGTTATGTATTATGAGAAATGGAGTTCTAATCTAATGTTTTTCTTGTATGAACCACCAACTCTCCTATATTTCCCCCATTGATGTGTAAATCTATCTCTGCTTTATATAAATGGGTCTGTTTGGGGATTCTCTATTCTCTTTCATTGTTCTTTTTGTCTATTCCTGTGCCAGCATCACATTGTCTTAATTATTGTAGCCTTCAAATAATTCCTGATACCTGGTATGATCAGCCACTCCCACATACCTTGTTCTTCTTCCTTTACTTCTTGACCCTTTAGTTTTTACATATGATTTTTAGGTTCAGCTTGTAGGTTCCATGTAAAGCTTTTTTTTTTTTTTTTTTTTTTATTTATTTATTTATTTATTTTTGGCTGTGTTGGGTCTTCGGTTCGTGCGAGGGCTTTCTCCAGTTGCGGCAAGCGGGGGCCACTCTTCATCGCGGTGCGGGGACCGCTCTTCATCGCGGTGCGCGGGCCTTTCACTATCGCGGCCCCTCCCGTTGCGGGGCACAGGCTCCAGACGCGCAGGCTCAGCAGTTGTGGCTCACGGGCCCAGCCACTCCGTGGCATGTGGGATCTTCCCAGACCAGGGCTCGAACCCGTGTCCCCTGCATTAGCAGGCAGACTCCCAACCACTGCGCCACCAGGGAAGCCCTAAAGCTTTTGATTGGATTTGAATTTATAGATTATCTGAGGAGAACTGATCTCTTTGTGATATTGGGCCTTTCCGTCTATGAACATTATTTAGATTTTTTTTATATCCTTCAATAAAGTTTCATTATTTTCTTCCCGAATGTACACCAAATTGCTTGTTAGATTTGTTCCTAGGAACCTTAAATTTTTATTGCTATGGTGAATGGGATCTCTTTAAAATATGTTTCCTAAATTAGGCATTGCTGGTCTTTATGAATTGTGATGATCTTGGATTCAGCACCCCTACTTCACCCCTTTTAATTCTAAAAACTTCTCTTGGACTTTCTATGTAAATTCTAGTGACAATTTTGTTTCCTATGAATTGTTCTTTATTAACTTTCATAAAGGTTTTGTATTCATCTCTTTTATTTCATATTTATTTTTTTTAATGTTAAATTATAAATTGGGTTTAATACTTTTTTCAAGCTATTTAAAAGTAAATTAAATTTAAATTAGAACTAAACTCACAGTTAAGTTGAAAACTCTGAGAAGCCCATCTAAATTCCATTTTAAGGCTATCATGTGTATCAGATATTTGGCTTTTGGAGGTTATATAGTAACAAAGGCAAAGAGGGACCATCCATTTTTCTCTTAATATTTTAGAATATTCTGTAACTTTACACAAAGCTAGCTTTTTCCTCTTGCTCGCTTGCTTGCTTAGCATCCTAAAAGGAAGTCATTCTTCGTGTATTTTTTTTACACTTTGCTAATAAGTGATGTCTCTTTTTTTCCACAATAACATCCAGTAAAATCACTGGTTCCTTTCATTCAAAGAAATATCTTACAGTAACATGCCATAAAATAAAGATATGGCAAGTAATTAAATTTCTGTCAGTTCTGAATTCCAGTAATATTAAATAATCTAACTCCCTTCTTAGAAATGATTTTCTTCACAAAAATCCCACTAATCAATCAATCCATCAATCAATCAATCTCTATATCTCGCATGCGCTCTCTCGCTCTTTCTCTCTACACACATACACACAAATCCACAGAATTGTATTCCATATATGTAATATGCATTCTGTATATAGAAGTCAAAGGAGTTAAAAGAATCTTCTAAATATTTTGATTATAAATCTTGCTTAAAAACTTTCAGATACTTTATACAATTAATATGGCATTTTCAGTTGAACTTGAAAATTAATATCCTCATTTTTATGTAGGCTACATGCTATGACTTTCTTGTGTTCTTCTGCAGATTCTCTTTTACAAGTTATTTATTCTTAAATTTCCAGACTGAAATAATTTTTATAAATTGAACAAATATTTTATTTGTAGATATTGCAGGCAGAAATTTAAATTATCAACACTAAGAATTTTAGCTTCATTGAGATAATTTTTCCTTATTGCTGTTTTGTTTGGCTGTATTTACTTTTATTTTTAGTGATGTTTGATATATATGGAGTGTTTTATGACATTTATTTCCTCTTTTCCCCTGGATTCAGACTGTAGACTATACTCCACTTCCAGTTCACACACCAACCTTAAGGAAAAAGGGATGCCCTGGTTCAACTGGCTTTCCACCTAAGGTATTCAATCTAGTTATAAGCATTGTATGTTGTGAAAAAAAAAAAAGAAAGAAAGAGAATGGATTTCTTCTGCTTTTTTATGTGCCATGATTTTTACTATTAGATTCCTCAAAATTATAAACATAAAAGCTGGGAAAGAGAATAAATTCTGTATGAATGGAAATAATCACCACTAAGAAAGGTAGGACAAACATGCAAAGTTTGTTTTGTTTTACTTCCATCTTCTTAAATTCAGTGTTTTGAAGTCTGTTACAGCAAGGAGTAGTGCTTGGAGTATGTACTGTAAGGAAGGCATTAAGTTGAGGCCACTTGTGGAAGAATCTAAAATTGAGCTTAATAAACCACTTAGAGAAATGTTTAGAGAAAAATTCAGGTCATTTTTTTTTTTTCATTCCATTCAACATGACCATGTCCAAAGTATTGTATACGGTAGAACATGAAGATTTAGTTGCTTATCTCAAACTCCTACAAAGGAATTCTAGAAATTGGAACTCTCCATCCACTGAACGTAAACTTCGGGTAAACCCCAGAATGAGAGACAGATTGATGGATCTGAAAAACTAATAAAATATACCAAAGTATAACTGGTATAAAAAAAAGCAACAAACTGAATAATCTATGCTAGATAAATTTTGAGGCTAGACAGAGCATGAATTTAAAATAAGCATAATAAATATGTTCAAAGAGGTAAGAAAGGAAGTAAGTTGGCAACATGGGTCAGGATAAGGTACTTATAAAGAAAAATAATTTCCAGGTGCTTGACATGAAAATATAACTGCTAAAATAAAGAACTCAAGTAACTGGCTTTAATAGCAGAATGAGCAAACTGGATGTAGCAGAAAAACAAGTTGTGAGATGGAAGATGAGGTGGAAAATATGAAAGTTAAGCTATAAGACAGAAATAGTGTCTATCTATATAGTAGGACTTTCAAAAGAAAAGAAAAAATAGAGAGATGGAAATACTTAAAGAAATAATGACCTAATATTTCCCAGCAATAAAGATGGAAATCCTTATACTGAAATACATTATTATGTGCTAAAAAGAGTAGGTAAGAAAACATTCACACTTGGACACATTATAGCAAAATTTAAGGATATCATAGATCAAGAGAAAATTCTAAAAACTTTCAAAGAGAAAGCAGATTATCTAAACAAAAGTCAAATTGATATTGGTCTTCTCAACAGCAACGAGATGCAAGAAGACAAGAAGTATGTTCAAAGTGTTGAAAAAAAAGAACTCTGAACCCTAAAATTCGTTCTGCTGATAGAAGTAAATAGCTAACAGGGTTAAAGGAAATTGCCCCTAGGAAGGACGACTTGGGGCAAACGGGTACTTCTGTTTTTGTTATAAGGATTGTGATACTGTTTACTCTTAAAACTATATACATGTATTAATTTGATTTTAAAAATTAAACATACATACATAGGAGAAAGTGTAGAATTGCTTTGTGACTAGGTAATGAAAATAAGATCTCAAATCACAATCATAAGGTGAAAATATTGATGGACTTTACTACATTAAAATTAAAGATCTTTGTACATTGAAAACATTGTTAATAGGTGGTTAATAAGTGATGACAGACTAGTAGAGGATATTTGCAGTGTTTAACACCAGTAAGGGATTCATTTCTAGAACACAGTATATAAGAAACTCCTGTAACTGCATGTGAAAAAGATTAGAAATCCAGTTGAAAATCTGGCAAATAATATAAGAAATTCCCATAAAAGGAAATCCTGATGGTCAGCAAGCATGTGAAGAAATGTCCAACCTTATTTATAATTGGTGAAATTAAAAATTAAAATAATTTAATAATTTTAAAATTAATACTACTTTATACTCACCAGATTGTCAAAAAATAAGTAAGGTAGCATCAAGGATGTGAAGAAACACGCAGCTTCGCACACAGCTAGTGGAATTTTAAACAGGCACAACCATTCTGGAGAACAACCTGGCTACTAGAGTAGACATATACCACATAACCCAACAATCTCATTCCTTCAGAAAAATTTTTATGCAGATCCATTAGGCAACATGACAGAGATGCTTACTGCTGCATATGGTAACAGGGAGTTGGAAATAGAAGAAAGATAGGTAAAATATGGTTGATGTGTAACAAAATCACATTTATATAAATTAGCAACACTCAAAAATATCTAACTCATAAGGCTGTGTACATATCCAAGGACCTGTGTAGATCACATTAGATTGGGTGACAGATTTCATGGGGAAGGATGGGGAGTAGATCATCAAGGATGAATTAAAAATAAAATAAGGCTAAATACAAGACCAATGTCAAAGATCTTAGTCCTTATGCTCTTTTCTAGGAGTTTTATGGACTCAGGTCCATGTTCAATCCTTACTCCATCCTTACTTTTGAGTTGATTTTTATGAGTGGTTTAAGATAGGGGTCCAGTTTAATAAATAAATAAATAAATAAATAAATAAATAAATAAATAGATAAATAAATAAGGTCAAACAAAATTAGAGGGGCCTCCACGAAGCTCTGGTGATAATATTTCATGGACTGAATATTAACTCAATTTTGTACACCTATTGTTCCTCCCCAAAAAATAAAATAAAATTTACTTCATGTTTTTTAAAAGATGAAGGATTGAATCTATAATTATCTCAAAGTAAAAGTGTTTAAAAGGGAAAAAGGTTATTTAAAAAAAACTTTTAATAAAGGTTTGCTTGAGATAAAGACTCCTTTACTTGTCATTTATAGTGTAGAATCCTAATTATGTACAACTACTAATTTGTAAGTTCTCAAAAAGGGTTGGTTCTACTTTGTTCTCACATCTTTTATTAAAAGTATTTTACCTTCTCCACTGAGTAGCTTGAAGTCTGCAACACTGACAAAATTGGAATAGAAAAGAACCCTTCTTTCTATCAACTTCTTTAAATTTCGAGGTTATAGTTAATTCTCATTTTATTCCAAATTATCACATAATCTAAAATTAATTTGAGTTCATGCTTTAGGTTTAATGCCTCTTTTACTAATCATTTTTTTCTCCTCCTCCAACTACCTTTTGTGGAAGTATTAGAAATCAGGTATTGACCAGGAGACAAGAAGGGGGATCTTAGAAAGATCCAGAAGCCAAGTGGTCTAGATCCTAGGGCTGAATTTACCTATCTTTTTGTTACTATTCATCTTCCCCCACCCCGCACCAGAAAGAGAGAAAACCAGAAGCCTATTGTGTGTTGCCTAAAGTTTGATGCTCTCAGAATCATGTTATTTATGTTATATATTATACTGTTCTTAGTTGGGATTAGTAAAACATGGACCATTAATCTTCAGTAGTGAATCACGCCCACCTCCTAGAATTTAACCGGCACCTGCCAGTTGGTCATTTAAAATCAATGCTTTGGTAAAACATTGTTTATCTTTCCTACTATTGCATACTTAGTTAAAATTATGACATCCTGAGCAGATCTCTGGGGAAAAAGTATATAATAAATATGTTTTGTAAGCAATTTTTAGATATTGTGATGTAATACTATTAAATTTGTCATGGGCATGGTTATTTTATTACTGTCATTTCAGACATGTCTTCTTATCTTTTAGAAGAAGAAAAAAAGAACAGTTACTTACCTCAAGCCATTGACTAATTCTTTCATTGTAATAGAAGCCTTTAGAACCAATCAGTAACAAATTTTGCATTATTGCATTAATGTATTTTGAACAATTGAAAAAGTTAGCACTAGAAAATTTACTCTCATAGTTCCTGAAAGTTAAAAAAACTAAGAGTAAAAATTAGTATACAGGAGAAATGTTGAGCAAAATTTTATGTGATGTTAACAAATCAGGTATTTTTATCACAGGCATGGAGGCCTCTAGTCTTGACCTAACTGTGTCTTATGCAGTCTGGTGTTTTGGGTTTTTTTTTTGGATCATATTTTTCAGTTACATGTTTTTAAGTTATCGAACTCTGAAAGATGGCAGAATCAGATCCAGGCTTGAATTTTAACTCTACCAATAACTGTCTATTCATGACTAATTTATTTAATCTCTCTGAGTTTCAGTTTCTTCATCTATATAAAGAAATAATACCTGTCTTCCCAGAGGCATTGTCTCCATTAAATGAGATGATTGAGAATTACTGGCACAACGTCTGCACCTTGGTTGTTGCTCAGTCCACATACAGCAATTATAGAGCCAGTAGAAAGATAGTCTGTACCCTACTTAGAATAAAGTCAGCCCAGTGCGGCTTTGAAACTGACCAAAGGTTCTGAGGAACTTCTAGAATAGAATGGTTTGAGGTTGGACCAGAGCTCATGACTGCTCTAAATTTGAGAATCTCATTCCATTCCAGGACCCTAATATAAAAAGATGATGTACTTTTCTACGCTTGATTTTTTTTTAATTTCTTTTGTTATATGTAAATATATCCCAGTTGAGAAGAGCAAAATTTATTTTTAACTTAAATTTTAAAGCTTTGAATATTCTCTTTAGTTTTTTGTTAATATGGTAAACTTCAACTGAAATAATACTACTTTAAAACTGTTTTCCATCAGTATTCACACATTACCAGAATACAGGATAAAGTTTTTACTAGTTTAAATCAATCACACATATAAAAAAGAAATAATTAGCCAAATTTGTTTTCAGAATATGTTTTATAAATATGTTTATATTTATAACATACATATGTAAATATGTTTTGAATGCTTACTCTGTGCCAGCGCTGTTCAAAAGGCTTTGTTTATATTAATGCTCATTTAACCACCCCATGAAGTAGATATTATTACTGATTCTATTTTATAGAATAAAGAAAGTGAGACACAGAGGAGTTAAGTAATTTGTTCCTAAATTCACACAGCAGAGTGATAGAACAGTGGCTACAATTCATTATTAAAACATGCTAAGAGTTCATTTGGAGAGGAAAGAAGTGTTCTAGAGAGCTGAAATCTACATTGGCGTACCACCATACAGATCAGCAAAGACTTAGAGAAGAACTTTAACTGCTGGGTTTTCAGTCTGTCTCTGGAATAATATATGTGTATTTATATCTGCTCAAGTGTAATACTGCCTGCTTCCAAGGGAGGAAACATGTTTGTTAAGCATGTTACTTGTTCGTGGTCCCAGAAAATCAAATACATGATTTTTAGTAGGGACAAGAATTTTAAATTACTGTTTGTTCTTCGTAAGAAGGTATAAAAGCATATTAAATTTCTTTATTTGTATAGGTATAAATATGCAAAATTTCACCTAATGCATTGCCAAAGAATTTACAAAAATCCTGAGTTCAAAATTCATGAGCAAAAAAATGCTAGTTTATTTTATAACTTTTCAAACGGCATTCAAGAGCAATTGATTATCATTTAACTTCTTATATTATTTTTAGCATAATCCAGCTCAATATTGCCTAATAAAAATATTTAAAGAGCATTAATTATAGAAAGATGTGGTGAGAAATGAAAAGAATTCATTCTACACCTAATTAGAAAACATTCTAGCAGCTGGTGTGGTTCACAGAGATTCATATTATGGAAGTCCTTTAAATCAACAATGTGTATGTTTTTATCAATTTGTTTTGCAGCGCAAGACTCATCAGTTTTTTGTCAAATCTTTTACTACTCCTACCAAATGTCATCAGTGTACCTCCTTGATGGTGGGCTTGATAAGACAAGGCTGTTCCTGTGAAGGTAAGAATTAAATGGTAAGAAAATGTGACTAATTTAGAGTCCTGACATTTACTCCCTGAATTGTAATCAAATAGCTTTATTCTCTTTAAAAAGTATATAAATGTTTATTTATTTAACTTAATCATTTGCTTTTCTTTGGATAATACACTGAACACCTTGCTAAAGTCTGTTGAATATTGGAAACTAGACAGATGGTCCCTAGAAACATTTTCCAGGGGAGCTATATTTAAATATGTTTCATTCATCTTTGTTTCATCATTCAGGAGAATTTGTGGTCCCCAAAACCCATTAACCTGTATGACAAAATATGTGAAAGTTATTCTTGAATCTATTCATTTAATTTTACTCTTGTTTAATTTATTAGAGAAATTATTATTAATAAGTAGACAATGAAGTATCTTTTCACAAATATTAAATGTCGGCTACTATGCCTCAAAAGATATTTTATTCCTAGTGTTAGTAGCAGAGGTTTTTCCCTACCATTCATTGATCCATCCATCACATGCTCGCAGAATGCCTGCTCTGTGCTTCTAGGCGCTGGGGATCAGTGTTCTACTGTTTGGCTAGTTCTCACAACCCAAGTGGAAGATCCTGATTGCATTATCTTAACTAGTCTCTTAGATGCATGGGTTTAGAGCCAAAGGAAATGGGCAGGCTTTAAAAGTAGAGATTTGAGAGTTCTGAATGTGTGAAGTGATGAATATGAATGATGTTTTCCAGGAAACACATGTAGAGTAAAAAGAGAACAAGTATGAGGACAGAGCCTTGGGAAACATAGTTAAGGGGAGGTTAAAGGTAAAGATAACAAAGTAATCTGAGAAGGAATAGCCTCTGTCATTGACTAGGGAGGTGTGTCTGAACCCAACGGAGAGAATTTGCTTTGTCTCATTGTGAAACTTAGCCAGTACTTATAAATGTGATTTTTTTAATCTGTTTATCAGAAAGAATCCTGGCAGCTACTTGGCTTTAGGTCTCTTCTCATTTTTTATGAACCAGAATCATTTGCAGTTCCACAGTAGGAATTTTTGAGATCTTCCCAATTCTCTTCCCTTCTAAGGGTCTCCTGCCATGAAATTGGGCCTTTTCTTCAGACTGACTCTTTGCAGCCTACCAGCCTACCCTATAAAGCTGTGGGGACACATTGGACTATGCTCAGGCTTTCATAAGTGTTGTATAATGTGGTTATAACCTCTAAAGATTCCTGTCATTTTAATTCTTCTTGGTTGAAATTAGAGCCAGTATAGGACAATTATCTTATTGTTTCCATTGCCCGTTGGAAGAGAGATTTTTGCTTATTAAAGCAAATTGTAACTTGTTAGACACTCTACTTAGAAGTGAATGAGTTGTCTTACAGAAGATGAATCGTTTTTGACAGTCAGTACTAGTCCCTCTTGCCTCTCTGCTGGGTTTGTATCCATTTGTGATATACAATCCATTTTCCCACGTGTATGTGTTCCCATGATGGTATCCCTTCAGTTCCTCTTTTATTCCTTCCCAGATATTCTCCAGGATCCCCCTGAGAGTAGGAATTGTCTAAATAGATATTCTTAGTCTGTAACCCCTCCCAACAAGCTTGTTGGTTTTAAATATTGTAACCTTTAATTCTCAACCAACCAAGTCTCAGTGGAAGAGAGTTTATTTTTATTTATCATTTTGTCTTAGAATCTCAAGTTCATCATTTAAGTATCAAGAGGTATCATGGCAATACTCTTGGTAGTTACGTATGCAGGCTCTGAGCAAGACTGCCTGGGTTTGAATTCCAGCAATGCCACTTACGAGTTCTGTGACCCAGGGCCAGTCATATGTAAATGGGGATAATCTTACCTCTCTTAGATTATTACAGAAAAAATTAAAAACACTCAATAAAGTTAACTACTATTATTATCTTAGTAGTAATTTAAGTATATACAATAATATCAGTAACTCCTAAAATTTAAATTATACCTTCTTAACCATTGAACAATTTAAATTTCAAAAAGAGGGATTGGTAAAATTTGCCAGATATTGAAAAGATGTCAGGTAATTTAACATCCATCAGTGACTCTTGCAAGAGAGACTTCAGGTCAGATACCAAATTGCAGTGAGATGAAGAGTTAAAGAAAACTCCAGAAGCTACTCTTTTAAGAATTCAGTTTAAAACATTTGTTTTATTTGCAAGGTTAGATTTTTTTTCCATCTATTTGCTTCTCATTTTGATCACTAGTGTTAACACAGAACAGTAATATTACATATTACAGTAATAAAAAAGTATTTACTATTTCTCATTGAAATTCTTATTGGTGAGCAAATGAATCAGCTCCCCAAATGACAAAAATACTGTCAAGTTGTTTAAAATAAAATCAGAGGTAAGCATTCATTTAACATGGCACTTTGCATGTAATGAGTGCTCAGTGAATTTTCTCTTTGTAAAAACGAATTTTTATTGAACACTGTTTCTTTTTTCCCCTCCAAAAGTGTGTGGATTTTCATGTCACATAACTTGTGTAAACAAAGCTCCAACTGCTTGTCCAGTTCCTCCTGAACAGACAAAAGGTCCCCTGGGTATAGATCCACAGAAAGGAATAGGAACAGCATATGAAGGGCATGTCAGGGTAAGTATGATTAGGTTGGGTTTAGATTAATCTTTTAAGGCTAATTAATGAATGAAAGAAAATCACCTTACAAACACAGTCCTTGACAGAAAATTAGGTGAATAAAATTCATCTAACAGTTTTACTTCATTCACAGTAATGATCTGAAAACAAAAACCTAGCTTTCGCTCAGAATAAATTCCAAAATGTCTCATAATTTTCTGTACTGTCCCTGTATTGTAATGAACAGATGTTGCAATCTCCATAAAGGGGTCTTTGGCTCTTCATCTTGCTGGAGGGTTGGCATATGCTTATGAAGCAGGAGATATTGTCAAGACATAATCTTACTTGTAATCTTGAATAATATTTAAAGTGTAAGCTGCTTTTCATCCTACTACCAAATTTGGCTTTTATGCTACTTAGAAATCCATGAATGTTATTGTAATGAATTGCTAGAGAAAATTAAAATGGTACCATTAAAGTTTTTTTCAGAATATAATGTCAATCAGTGTTTGAAGAATGTGTTATCACACTTTCCCATGTTATTAATGATATATGTGTACCATCTGCTACTTTACCAAACACAGTGGCAGACTTACAACACGTGTACACTGTCGTTAGGTTTCCATCATGCAGTTACATATGTAATTAAAGGGGCTCTAACTGACATTTCAGTTTAGGTTGTTTTGTCTGTTTGTTTGCATGTCTAAGATCCCTAAGCCAGCTGGAGTGAAGAAAGGATGGCAAAGAGCACTGGCTGTAGTTTGTGATTTCAAACTCTTTCTGTACGATATTGCTGAAGGAAAAGCCTCTCAGCCCAGGGTTGTAGTCAGCCAGGTGATTGACATGAGGTAAGTTTGCGAAGGTGAAAATATTTGTATCTTTGCAACATAGGAATGAAAAGCATGTGATTTTTCTTCTAATTGCATTGCCATGTTTTTATTTAAATCTAATTTCATGTTAATTTTCTCATTTACTAATATTGCAATCGTAACATAATTACAAATATGAAATAAGGTGTAGTTATAGAACAGGTTGATGTGTGTTGGGTCAGGGAGAAGAAGCTAATGTTTGAAACCAAAAGACCAGTTTAAAGGTTGCTGGGGTTCTGGAGTCTCATGTGTGTAATGTTCATATCATCACCTAAAGTAAAGGCTTAGGTACAATTCCAATGTGAGGAAAGGAAATAAAAATCTCAAAATCGGACAGGCTCTTGGAATATAAAATGAATCAGTGAACATTTAAGTAAGTATATCTCTTGAATGTTTCTAGTTTCATTTTTCAGAATCTTCCCCTGCCCCTTGGGCTGCTCTGCTTACCCTCTTCTTGTGACTCTCTTAACGCTCTCCCTCAGTGATCTTATTGACTGCCATAGCTTCAGCCATGTCTGTGTTGACGACTCCCGGACATATGTCTCCAGTCCAGGTCTTTCTCCAGTGCTCAAAACTAGAGTTTCTAGCTCTGGCTCACATTGGCATTTCATACCAGCATTTCAAACACATTATCTTCCCCACAAATATGGAATATAAAGGAACAGATGCAAGAAATACTAGCATATCAGTAAGGAAAATTTGACAGAACCTCCTAAGGGACCAATTACAGAAAGGTAGGGAGAAGAATCAAAGATAAAACTAAGATGTCAAGTCTTCAAGACCAAGAGAATGATGGTACCAATAACCAAATTAAGGAAGTCACAAGGAATAAATTATTGTGGAGGAAATCTGTTTTAGGTGTTGAAGGAACAGGAAAATGTCAGATGAGCTGTGTTGAAGGCACTTGAGATGTATTATGAGAGGAAAGAGGGCGCAGTCTGCTGGAGATGCTGCAGACCTACCGGGGTTCGAATCCATATGTACTTACTGGCCTTTTGACTCCGAGTAAGCCAGAAATGATTTCTAACTCTTGTATAATGTGGCACTGTTAAATTACACTTGATAAATTACTTTTGGCACTATCAATTACAAAGGGAGAAAATTAAAAAAATTTAAAAATTTAATTTGGATATTTTGTGCAATTAAATTTTAAGGATTGCTTCATATGTGTTATTTGGATACACGCCTAAAATCACACACACATACCCACATACACTGACTTGTACTGTTTCCATTGACTTTTAACTTTTCCTTCAGGGATGAAGAATTTTCTGTGAGTTCAGTCTTGGCTTCTGATGTTATTCATGCAAGTCGAAAAGACATACCCTGTATATTTAGAGTAAGTATGTGTGCTGTAATTTGATCACTGAATTATTCGCTTTTCATGAGTATACGTTTTGCCTTTCTATATAGATCACAAACTTATTTGGAATAGAACCAAATCTTATAGACAATTTGTGCTAAGTAAATATTTAATTAGTAAAAGACCAATAGAAAGCATGAATAGGGCTTCCCTGGTGGCGCAGCAGTTAAGAATCCTCCTGCCAGTGCAGGGGACACGGGTTCGAGCCCTGGTCCAGGAAGATCCTACATGCCACGTAGCAACATAGCCTGTGTGCCACAACTACTGAGCCTGCACTCTAGAGCCCGTGAGCCACAACTACTGAGCCCATGTGCCACAACTACTGAAGTCCGCGCGCCTAGAGCCTGTGCTCCACAACAAGAGAAGCCCCCGCGATGAGAAGCCTGTGCACCGCAATGAAGCGTAACCCCGGCTCGCTGCAACTAGAGAAAGCCTGCGCGCAGCAATGAAGACCCAACACAGCCAAAAATAAAATAAATTTAAAAAAAAAAGAAAGAAAGCATGAATATATGGCTTCTAAAATAGATTCCCTCTTGGATAATATTTTTGAGTCACAATTCAATTTTCAGATAAGCACTACAACATGAAAAAATGAATAAGCATGGGATTTCTCAATTTTTTAAAAAATAGAAGTTTCTTTAAGATCTCATTTAAAAAGTTAGTATGTTTCAGTTCTATTGCTTTGTAATAACCACTCCAAAACTTAGTGGCTTAAGCCAACAGTGATTTATTTTTCACCATTCTGTGGGTCAGTGCTTCAGGTATAAAGTTCTGGTGTCAACTGGGGTCTCTCATGTGACTGCATTCAGCTCATTTGGAGCAGGAATATCCAAAATGACCTTACTCTCACATCTGGGGCCTTGGTGCTGGCTGTTCGCCTTGGTACTTGGCTGTTCACTGGGCCACCTCAGTTCTCTGTATGAACTCTCCCCACGTGGTCTCTAATCATCCACTAGTCTGGCTGAGCTCTCCGTGACCGACTTCCAAGAGAGCAGAGGAAGCTGCCAGGCCTTTTAAGGACTAGGCTCAAAACAGGCATAATAACCCCTCTCCATTCTGTTGGCCAAAGCAAGTCATGAGGTCAGCCCGGATTTAAGAGAAGGGGAAATAGACTGCATTTCTTGATAAGAAGAGTGGGATTCCATAGAAGAATTGTTGGTAGCCATCTTTGGAGGCTGTCTAATACAGGGCCATCTCGAGTTGGTGAATTAAGGTAATAGAGGTTAATAAAAAGGACTGTTGCCTTAATGGTATGCCTATATGCTTTGTATTTGTCTATGAATCTTGTATATGAGGAAGGTCAGACAAAGACCATACTTAGTCTTTCAGTTCCTAGACCAACAACTATTCTCTCACCAGTACCAAGGGAGCCTACAGAGGCCCACTTATCTTAACTGATTCTAATTGTGGGATTTTATTGTCACTGCTGCTTAAATTACTTTTTTTTTTTTTTTTTTTAATATTAATTTATTTATTTAGCTGCGCCGTGTGTTAGTTGCAGCATGGGGGGCTTTTAGCTGCAGCATGTGGGATCTAGTTCCCTGATCAGGGATCGAACCCAGGCCCCCTGCACTGGGCGTGTGGAGTCCCAGCCACTGGACCACCAGGGAAGTCCCAAATTACTTTTAATAAAGGATCCATATATACATAATTTAATTCTGTTCTGATTATAGTGTCATTGTATAATTATAAACCTTCATTTAAATACTAGCTCAAGTGATCTGGTCTTCCCTGAGATGAGTTATTGTTATGAAGTAACAGAGAATCTTAAGTACTTCTGAGTATTTTTGACTTTTTTAAAACAAGTTGAAAATCAGTATAGTGTAGTGCTCACAAGCGTGGACACAGGATTCCAGTCTAGTTGTGTGTCCTTGGAGAAATTAATTTCTCTGCATCACAGTTTTTTTCATATATAAAATCAATATAATAACAATACCTACCTTGTAAAGATGTTGATAGAGTTAAATGAGTTAATACTTACAAAGTGCTTTGATCTGTGCCCAGTGCCCAGTAATTACTCAATAAATGTCAGTTGCTGTTGTTATATGACTGTGGGTAATGGATTTTTTAGTGATAGTATTCTGGCACTTTGCAGCAAAGAAAATACAAATGACACTAACATTTAGAATGGTATCTTCTACCTTTGTCATGAATTATAATGCTAAAACTATTCTTCTGATTATGAATAGCTAAACTCTGTTAAAGTTATCACTTAATGAATGCTCATTTTGTTGGCTAGTGCTAAGCAAACTAGCATCCGTATAAAACTGGCTTAAAAGGTATCTGTTTGCTGATATCATGAATTTTGATTAAATTGTTCTAGGTCACAGCTTCCCAGCTCTCAGCGTCTAATAACAAATGTTCAATCCTGATGCTAGCAGATAGTGAGAATGAGAAGAGTAAATGGGTGGGAGTGCTGAGTGAATTGCACAAGATTTTGAAGAAAAACAAATTCAGAGACCGCTCAGTGTATGTTCCCAAAGAGGCTTATGACAGCACTCTTCCCCTCATTAAAACGACCCAGGCAGCTGCAATCATAGGTATGAATTCATAACATTTATCTTGTTATAATTGTTTACTAATATACCTTGTCAGCAGGGACTGGTTTTCATCTAGGAATCCCGGTGTCTAACATGGTATTTGTTATATCACAGATGCTCAGTAAATGTTTATTGAATAAATGAGACCATATTAGAACTTTCTTTTTCAGTAAACAAGAATAAATACACTTTTCAAATGTGTTTTCTTCTGAAAAAGCAACAATGCTAAAGATTAACCTATTAACGAATCGATTTTCCGCTTGTGTGACTTAGGAAAAGTTGTTTAAAACATAAGCTGTTTCATAAAGCATCAGTTTCCTATGTAAAATGTAGGTACTAATTACCTTGCAGAGGGTTACTGTGAAGTTTAAATAAGATGGAATGTGTAACACAGAGTGCTCCATATATAATATGGCCTCAAAAATGGCAGCTTTTCTGTCTGGAGGTTTCAATTTTCACCATATTCTTACGTACACTGCCCACTCTTTTGTTACTTTCTAGTAAATAATGAAAAGTTTGATGAGTAGGGTTCAAATGCCTTTCACAATTTTTCCCTCCCCAAACAAGAAATGGAACTGGACACAGGGTGCTAACAAACTAGGGGGTTTTTTCTTTCACCTTTTATTGAATAAACATTTATATCTTTTTATAAGCATTGATATAAATTATTTTCTAATGATTGTTCTATTAAAAAAAGACACGAGGTAATATTTACCACGGTAATCCGAAAGGAAATTTAATAGTGCAAATTGTTATTGCTATTTTTTAATTACTTATTTTATTTATTTGGTTTTTTGTACCAAATTTCTTTTGTTATCTGTTTTATTCTATGAGTTTACATAGTTTCTACCTAATAAAAATACTTCATATTTATGTCTTATATAGATCATGAAAGAATAGCTTTGGGGAATGAAGAAGGGTTATTTGTTGTGCATGTCACCAAAGATGGTAAGAGAAAATTATTTTGGAGAAAATATTATTGATAGAGTATTCTAACCTACAGATTCTGAATTCTAAAAAGAGCAGGATTTGCTCTTATTTATTCTGTAATTGAAATTTTCCAGGCCTAATTGGATATGTTTATAAGTCAAAAGATAATTTTTTAATTTTTATAATCCATCTGAGTTCTAAAACTTCCATGTACATTATCTTTCTTGTGTCATTTTATTTACAGTTCTGCTGTATGAACTCAGATTGCATTTCTAAAGATGGTACATGAAAGAAAAATGCAACTTGATTTTTTTCATAGTTCTAACAGTACTAGAAGCGGTAACAGTCATTAAAATGTGTTTGTTGTTGGGGTCTTTTATCCCACAGTTTAACACAACAGATTTCTTTTTAGGGAGAGATTAAATACTGGGTGAAATAAAAAGGAACCCATTTAACTTAGCGTTCTTGAATACAGTGTTCTAAGTTCTGTCTTTATATCAAGTTAGATCATGGGAAAACAATGCATTTAAACTTCATTAATTTGTTACCCAAAGAAATACCTTTAGTGAAACATGAGTTACTCAGTTTTTAAAAATAGTAACCCCGTGGTAAACTTCCCTAGGATTTGGTGAGAGTAAAGAGGTTTTTCTTAAAGATCTGGCATGCTTTATCACATAGGAACTCTTTGCCTTGGCTGCCAGAAATCTCAGTGCTAAATTTAATACCTTACTATAGATAGGTTAAATTATCTTATAATGGGTGTAATTATCTTCACCTTTCTCCATATGATTTCTGATCTCTCATTTTTTTCTGTGTGTGTATCTATGTCTTTATTATAAGTTGACATATTCTTTTGAGTATAGTTGGGATATAATTAATAGGTAAACAAAACATTTTGCAGTTGATTTATTATTGTTTCTTTGCATAGAAATTATTAGAGTTGGTGACAATAAGAAGATTCATCAGATTGAACTCATTCCAAATGATCAACTTGTTGCTGTGATCTCAGGACGAAATCGTCATGTACGACTTTTTCCTATGTCAGCTTTGGATGGGCGAGAGACTGATTTTTATAAATTGGCAGAAACTAAAGGGTGTCAAACCATAACTTCTGGAAAAGTACGTCATGGAGCGCTTACATGCCTGTGTGTGGCTATGAAAAGGCAGATCCTCTGTTATGAACTATTTCAGAGCAAGACCCGTCACAGAAAATTTAAGGAAATTCAAGTCCCATGTAATGTCCAGTGGATGGCAATCTTCAGTGAACAACTCTGTGTGGGATTCCAGTCTGGATTTCTAAGATACCCCCTGAATGGAGAAGGAAGTCCATACAGTATGCTCCATTCAAATGACCATACACTCTCATTTATTGCACATCAACCAATGGATGCCATCTGTGCAGTTGAAATCTCCAGTAAAGAATATCTGCTGTGTTTTAACAGCATTGGGATATATACTGACTGTCAGGGCCGAAGATCTAGACAACAGGAATTGATGTGGCCAGCAAATCCTTCCTCTTGTTGTAAGATTCTCTTACTTTTCGCTGTCTTATCTTGCTGTTTCTTTCTTTTTCCTGCTACTTCATCTCCTTAAGGGTATTCATTGTTAATAACAGGTTGTTTTTTAAGTCATCTTTGAGGTTTTTCCTAAGCATCAAGTATGTTTTATGTAAAGTAACTAACCATATGTAGTTAAGACCTAGGCCAACAGGGTCAACATTAACAGGAACATAATTAAAGCTAATCTTCCTATGCAATATTTTACTTAGATAGATTTTTAACACATATTATTGTATTTTGAAATAACCCTAAGGAGGTATCTTCATGGTCCCCCCAAATACAGTGCTTGTGAGCACTAATAGCTCATAGGACTTATTCTAGAGAAGTGGTTACCTAGTGAATTATTTAATCAGTTATGTGAAGGTATAATGTAGCATTTGAAAAGTGTTATTCACTTTTACATTTTTATCTAGGTAGGTAGATACTTTCAAGAAACATTAAGATATTAATAAATTACTGAATACTTATTATGTGTCATTTTACTGTAAGAGATATAACATTGAGCAAAATAGACAGCCTTACCCTCACAGAGCATGAATGCAGTAGAATGGATTCCTGACAAAACAAGTTGCAGTAGAATATAAGTGCTCTGATAGCAGAAGTACTGGCATGTAGGAGGAATATCTAACCCAACACATTTTGTTTTTAGTGGAAGATACTTTGAGCATGTTTAAATGCCGAAGGGAAATAGTCACTAGGGAGCCAGGGAAAGGTTGATGACTATATGATAAATACAGGAAATAGAGTAAGATCCCCAAGAGGCCAAAAAGGATGGAAGTCAGAATATAGGGGAAAGGATTTGGAACAGGAGGAGTAAAACCTCTTTCACTGCAACAAGATAGGAGGAATGATGGGTATGAGTATAGTCAAGTTTAAAAGTTCAATATAAGAAAGTTTAGGAGAGCCATATATATTTATTACAGAAAAATTAGAAAATCTAGATAAAAAGAACAAAAGAAAAATACTTCTACCTACCCAGACTTAACTATTCTTGATGTTTTGTTTCTTCTGAAATTTATACTCTTATCTATGACATCATATTTAGAATGAATACTAGTCAGAAAATAATTCAAAGTATTATGTGAATTGTACAGTGTTAATTGGAATTAGAATAAGAATTAGAATATCTGGCTTTTATGAATAGCTCTGCCAAAAATTTAATTCATGACCTTAGCTTAGGTAAATCATGTAATCTTTCTTTGCTTGTGTCACCATTTATTGATGTTCATTCTTTCAGTAAGTATATATTGAGTATCTCCTGTGCCAGATGCTTTATCATACTTTCATAAATGTGACCATAACTCTTACCTGAAGATTTCTCTACTTCGTAAGTTGTTTCACTGTCAAGAGCTTAACTACTTTAGGAATCAGTTATTTAAAGTGTAATGAAATTCCTTTATAGAACTAGTATGGGGCAAGGGAATAATATACCCTTGGTGTCAACAGGCTCCTTCTGTGTTATAATGGCCTTAAAACCTCTTCATTTATGATTTATGGGGTTTTTAACTTCAAAAAGGTATTGATGTGGCTACTATATGCTAACAATAGGATTTTGGTGGGATTCCACTCTACAGTTCTTTAGCATAGATCTTTCCAAATGTTTTGGGTTTAGCAGTTAAAAGTAACCAGCCAGCTCTTCTCTCCTTCCCATCTCCCAGGTTACAATGCACCGTATCTCTCAGTGTATAGTGAAAATGCCGTTGATATCTTTGATGTGAACTCCATGGAATGGATTCAGACTCTCCCACTCAAAAAGGTAATTTAACATTAAAAAATGGGCTAAGTGAACAAATGATTATAAGTGAAACACTAATATGAATATTTAGCTATTTTTCACTAGTTTAGCATTTTCTGTCACATATAATAACATAATTGGTAATCTGGGACTTAGCTAAGAGTAGAAAAAAAGAAAAATCAAGCTGGTTAATTTTACAGGTAGCTCAGCACCATATTATTTTTATTACATTTTGTTTCACTATATAACGTATGATTATTATAATAATGAACAACTAGAATATATTCTCCAACTTGAAAGGTCAGTGTTATCTTCCACTTTAGTTTAAGGAGCTCTGAAGGAGTATATTATTTGTAATTTTACTGTTTTTCACATAATGGTATGCAATTTTAATCCTGTGAGGACAAATTTCATGGGCTAGAAAAGTGATTAAAATTAGAACCAATGCTCTGTATAAGCATCTCATGATTAAAAAATAAGGGTTTCACACATTCCTAATAAAATATAATATTTTCCTTTAACATTTCCCTATGATATATAAAGAGAATTTTTACCATTAATAGAATGGCTGTTTTGCAAAAATGAAGAATAATAGTTTCATGTAAGTATATGCAGCGTGTGTCATTAGTTGCAGGGCAGGGTTTAGAGGAATAGGTAAAAGAAAGTAACCGAGATCTTATTTCAAAATCTGACCCAATTTTAAACCATAACAGCAGTGGGAAAAGCTCTTGTAAATACTGCCAAATTTTATAAAACAACTAAATATGGTCCTCGAGTTTATAAATTCGGGCTGGTTACAATTAGTTTTCCCTTTTATGTTTATCATGTGAATTTTGAAGTATATATAAAAGGATATATGATCTTTATGAAGCATAATAATAAACTGATCACTTATGAACTCACCTCCTAACTTAAGAGCCAGAACATTACCAATTTTACTGAATCTACTTGTGTATTTTTCCCTTATCCTGAGTATTGTGTTTATCATTCCCTTGCTTTTCTTAAAATACAGAATTTTTTGTATATTTAAATATTTCTAAACAATATATTGTTCAGTTTTGCTTGTGTTTGAGATAATAAAATTTTATGTTGTATATCATCTTTTGCCTTGCTATCTTCATGTATTTACTGTTTCTAAGATTCATCCATGTTACATGTACTATATATATATGTACACACACATATATATATTTCATTGCTTTTCACTACTGTAAAATATTCTGTTGGGTGAATAGATCACAATTTATTTGTCTGATTAGCAGACATGTGAATTATTTCCCAGCTTTCTGCTATTATGAACGTTGCTGTAGAAGTCATATATGTCTTCAGGTGTGTATGTGCAGGAGTTTCTTTTAAGTCATATGGCTAGGAACGAAATTGATGGGACATGGAGAATGCATGTGTTCAACTTTACAAGGTAGTGTCAAATTATTTTCCAACGTAATTGTACCAGTTGACACTCCCATCATCAGTATATAAGAGTTCTTAATGACCCATGCCGTTGTCAGAATTCATAATTTTATAACCATTTATTTATGGTTATAAAGTGATATCTCATTGAAGTGTTCACTTGCATGTCCCCAATTAACAGTGTTGCTGATAATCTTTCGTATGCTTATTCATCGTTCATATTTCCTCTTCTGTGAAATACCTGGTCATGTTTTTTGCTCATTTTCCTGTTTGGTTGGTCATCTTTTGATTTATTGAAATTATTCATATATTGTAGATACTGGTTTAGTGATGGGTGTGGTGAATCTTTTCCCTGTTTGTGACCTGTTAATTTTTATAGTGTATTTTGTGAACGTTTGCTGTTATTGCTTGAAAATTCATTGTTATAAAGTGTAATGTAATATCATTCTTATCCTTTTTACGTTTATCTTTCTTTTCTTAAGAAGCTCTTTCCTACCTCAAGGTCATAAAGATAGGATCTTTATTTTCTTTCAAAAGTTTGAAAGTTTTGCCTACTGTGTTTATGTCTCTATTCCATTTAGAATTGATTTTTTGTGTATGGTGTGAAGTAGGGATTCAGTTTCATTTGTTCCATATAGATACCCAGTTGCTCCATCACCATTTATTGACAGTCTCTCCTTTCCCCAGTGATGTACAATTTCATCTCTGTCATGTGTGTACATTTAGTTCAAATAAGATTCATAAGGTATCTGTATGAATATCTAAGTATCATCGTCTGGTACTAATGGCTTTAAAAAGTCAAATTTAAGGTTTAAATGTATTTCTGCTTTTCTTTTTTTGCCCAGAATATTCTTCCTTTAAAATGTTATCATTATAACTGTGTTTGTTCAAGTTAGATAATTTTATACCTTTCTAGTCAGAATTGTTGATTTCCTTCCTGAAGAGGAAGGATAAATTAAAGGTCTTAATCGTGTGTGCTTTATAAATATCTCAAAAGTTTTATGATTTAATTTTTGAATTTTGTTGAAATACTAATTTTATTTTTTATTATTTTAGGTTCGACCCTTAAACAGTGAAGGATCATTAAATCTTTTAGGGTTGGAGACGATTAGATTAACATATTTCAAAAATAAGATGGCAGGTAAGAAAATACACATTAGTAGGAGAGCTTCATAGAAGTATTCTCACTAATCTGACTGCTGAAGAAAATAAGTGGCAGAGCCACTTAAACTCAGGTGTATCTTACTCCAAAGTCTGTGAAGTTGACCACTATCAACTTCAATACAACTTCAATACATACTATCAATATATTGAGATAAACTACTAGACAAAAAGTCGTTCTGTTCAGGCTCACATAGCTGTATAGGCAAAATATTTGATTCTGACCTACCTTGTTATTTTTCTGTGGAGTACTGAGGTAAACAGAAAAAGTATAACTGAATATATCTTCTGTACTTTTAATACTGTAGAACCTAGCCAAAATTTGTAGCACTAAAATTATGAAAACTCATCCAGAGTTCCGTTTTGGGACTATTGGAATACATCTTCTGCCAATGCATAGGGCTTAGAACTTTTGAAGTGCTAATGACAACATGGGCAACAGAAGCAGGGACAAGAGGAAAGTCACCAGAGGGCCCAGAGTCAGGAGAGGGAATGGGAACCTGGGTGCTATGGACAGGACAAGGGCAGCACCCAAAGTAGTGAAGTGAGTCCTGGCCAGGGAGACTGCACACATCTAATTAGGTTGATTGCCAGAGAGTGCCTCTGAACAGTTAAAATCTCACTTTTAACAGATATTATTATAATGATATAAGTTATTCTCATGTCTTAGCAACAAATTTCTCCGTAACAGAGGTATTCATAAATTTATGATCTTTTCTGGTGGATCTAGTTAATGAAGATGTAATTATGGTACATTATGTATTTAGAATAATAATTTGACTTAAATGTAAGTAAAAACATTGGCATTAAGAAAACACATTAAAATGTTTATAATAGTTATCTCTGGGTAGTAGGATTATTATATTCCTTAATGCTTTTCTTTTTTCCCCCATATTCTTCCAATAAATTTGTATAGTCTATCCAAAAAAAAATACCGTCAAAAGTTTGTCATTTTTGTTTTGTTTGTTTTTAAGTACTAAGATACACACAAATTTCTTGGCTTCAGATTTGATGCTCTGGTATATCCTCTTGGCACTGGAGGCTTCTTGGTATACAGACTGGTGACTGTAGGAAAAGTCCTATGCTAAGAGGATATTGCAGTATGACTTGAGAAAGGATATTCAGGGATTAGACAAGATTAAATCCACCCTCTTCTCACTGTATGTAAGGATTGTAGAATGTGTCCATAACCCAATTTGTCTCTATAGGATAAAACCTATTCCAACTCATCTTTTTTTATGCTCTCATCTTTCTACTCTAGGCTAGGAGTAAAGGTGGAGCTTGGAGAAGGAAGACCTGACAAAATTTCAACATAGTTGTCTTATCCTTTGAAAAGGAAAGGAAATCCTATTTCCTGTCTTATCCTTTGAAAAGGAAAGGAAATTCTATTTCTCTGTCTTGTCTGTTTCTCTTTCATCTCTCAGGAGCCCAAAGTGCTCTTGCAGTCCGCTGGCTGTCCAGAATCTCCCGTTGCCACTGCAACTCACCAAGATCTGCTTCACCCTCATAATTCTCAAATTCCAACTCTCAAATTCTCATCTACTTTTAAAATTTTATCCTTTTAACATTTGCTGTTAGGAAAGCAATCTGATAAAGCTATTATTATGATACAAGGAGAATGTTGCTTTTTTTTTTTACTAATCATCTTGCTTTGGCTTGCCTTACAGGCTCCTTTGGCTTCTTCCTACTACATTTTTCTCACTTTAACTTTTTGGGTGTTATAAACGTCTAAAGATTGGCTTTTCTCTTTTTCCTTACCTTATTTAGAGAATGGAATTCATCATGTTGTATGGATACAGTTGTCTGTTTTAGAGGATGTTTACCATATCCCAGCATGTTTTGGGAGCCCATGACTAAGAGTTTTGTTTACTTCTAGGTATTAAGATTGAGATAGGTGGGCATTAGGTGACTAGGTGTACATAATTAAGTATCCCCTGAAGATTAGAAGAGTAGAAATAGCAATAAGATTCTTACTTTTAGTAAAGGAAGCCAGAGTAAACACAATTCCTTTCCTGTACTCCACATCTTGCAAATTGGATCTACAAAGGACATGTTTTAATATATAAAAAAAATTTTAACTTATCATTTTCATGGATAATTTACCATTTATGCCTGATGACTGTGCAGGTCAACAATAAGAGCTTTTTAACACCCTAAGCCATTGAAACCAATACTGGGAAGGAGGGAGAAGATGGTGTAGAGATATTGGGGGTGGGGTGGCCAAAGTGATAGGACACCAAAGCAACTACATTTTCCTTTTTTTCTTCTAGTAAAATTGTACCATTTTATGTTTATAATCAAATAAAAGTGAAAATATACTCTGTAAGCTATATTTAATTTCAGCATATATTTGTTTACATATATTTCGTTGAAAATTATTACTTATGTACTATGATTTATCAACACAACTTTAAAAAATCAGAATTGCATATACTTGTATAATTGATTGATGTTTGTACTGTCTTAGAGATTAATGGATGAAAAGCATCTTAGCACTTTAAAGAACATCATTGTTCTTTGTTTTTTTGTTTTTTTTTAACAGAAGGGGATGAACTGGTAGTTCCTGAAACATCAGATAATAGTCGGAAACAAATGGTTAGAAATATTAACAATAAGAGGCGTTATTCCTTCAGAGTTCCAGAAGAGGAAAGGATGCAACAAAGGAGGTAGATATTTAATTCATACTCATCTAAAGATGCCTATAGCATCAGAAGGACTATTTGGTAATAATACTGTATTTGATTTGGAAGGAAAATTTGATCTCTGAAAGTCTGTCGTCATCATCTATGGTGTTAAAAACTGCAATAATGAATGTATTTCTCAGTGTAATTTTAACTAATACTTTCCCAATTGTGAGTGTGTACTAGATTAAAGTACCATATTTTGATTCATTTCTCTATGTATATGGAATAGTTACAATTTTTAGAATGTGGGCTTTTATAAACATAGAACATACCTGTGCAGATTAACTATTCTCATGACCAAACAGAAATAGGCTTGTAGTATTTCCAGTTACATATAAAAACATTTCTAATATATTAGCAATTATTTAAGAAGATGTCCATAAAATGTTCAGAATTATCTGTAAAATAGAGTAGAGCTTCTTTGATATTTAAACACTAAAATAACCCTCTCTGTTTTCCCACCAAAAATCATAAGATCTTTTTTAAAATGTAAAACAAAATCTTCTAAGTAAATGTTTAACTTAGTATATTCTATTATTTTAATTCTATCCTTATTAACATGATTTCACCGTTTATTTTTATGAAACGTAATTTTTCTCTAAAAGTGTCTAGATTGGTCATGGAATAAAAGCGTTTAAACAGGTGTTTTCTCTTACAGGGAGATGCTGCGAGATCCAGAAATGAGAAATAAATTAATTTCCAACCCAACTAATTTTAACCACATAGCACACATGGGTCCGGGAGATGGAATACAGATTCTAAAAGACCTGCCCATGGTAAGAGAAATGAAGAGTGAATGTGAATATAAATGGGGTTAAGACTAAGTTGGAGGGGGGAGGGGGTGGATACATGTGAATGTGTGTGCGCCCTTAAATACATACAAGACTTAAAAAGACATATTAGTATAATGAGGAAATGTTTATCTCAGTATATCACAATATATGTAAGATGCATAATGACATAGCTGATGAGAAAAACATAAAATATAGATGTGTATCAAAAACCAAACATACCAAGTTCTTATTTAGTTGAATACCCTATATACTTCTCTCATACCTAGATTTACTATTGTTGGAGAAATCAACCACCAGATTTGGAGACATTCTATACCAAGATTCAGAACTTTGTTACCAAATTACTAAAATTTCACTAAGTTTTAGCAATTCAACACAGATATTTGCCCCCCAAAGAACATTAGCTTGATCATTAACGGTCACACCTCTCATCTGATTATGAAATAAATCTTTTTCCTCTGCCCATTACAGACGTGTTGCCTAGTCAGTCTTATATTTTAAAAAAAGTACAACATAGGAAAACTGTTGTGTGGTTTGTTTTTTTTTTAACAACATGAAGATTGGATTCTTGGACCTAATATATTGAGATTAAGAACATTAGTGGAATTAGCTAATTATCCAAGCTCTGTAACATTTCAGTATCATGGTACTCTCAACAAACTATTGAAACTTTAACATGACTCTTTTGATAGGTGGTGATAGCATCTAGATTTTGCACAGAATTTTAGGCATGATTTAAATGCTATGACAGTTTGGGAGGTGATATGTAAATCTCGACCCAAAGCTCTTTCTGAGGCAGTCTGTGTTAATTACCCACATTACTTAACTCTACTGTGATAGAAGATATAGACATGTATCACTGACAGAAAAAATAATAGGTAATACAGTTTGTACAGTCAAGTTTTTTTAATAAAAATGTTAAGCTCTTAAAGGTAGTTTTTGCATTTCTTTCATAGGAGGAACAAAAAAATCTGCACTAATTTGAGCCTGAGTTCCGCATTATAAATGTCTCAATTGACCAGTTGCCCTGTTTAGGAATGGATGTGATGTTCTTACTGTCATTGTTTTTTCATCATCATCAAGATATTATTATACGATTATAGTACCATTACTTCCTTTCAAATCATTCACAATAGTCAGTTAACCTTTTGAAATGGGGATTTTTATGAGCCGTGCTAGGTAGCTATAAATAAAGTATGCAAAAAGATTACAGCCAATCTTGATATAGTAATTCAAACGAAGTAAGAAATTTAAGGCTGAGCATAAATATTAAGCTGAAAATATTGAGAGTAAATAAAGGCTGAGTTTACATAGTTAACTGTTACACTTATCTATCATATCTAAAAGCTATATACTACTTTTTCAGCTTTTGCCTGGGAACGAGAGTTCAGATTTTTCTCCATTCTTTTCCCGTTCTGAACATTTACTTAAGTCCTCAGTCTGCTTTTCCTTTATTCTCAGAAGTAAATGGAGCAGAGCCACGCAGTCCAAAAGCTTCTGTCATGTTTCCTTACAGAAGCTACAAGGTCAAGTACAAAGTACCTTAGGAGAGAGAATTTTTTAATGGTGATAAACAGTTGAAATGTGAATATATGTATAGCTTATATTTGATAGATCAATGTGAAAATTTTTGAAATTTAGTTAGCAAATAGTTTTTCAACATCTGCTATGTAGGTAGCATTATGGAGGGATAGAGGCATACAAATTTCAAATACATCCATATGTTGCAAAGCAACATATCAGCAAATACAAAATTATTTCAGTAGTGAACAAGGTTTTAATGGGTATTATGCTTTTAAAATTAAACTTTCTCTCACACTTGCTTCATTCTGGTGTACAAAAAAAGAACAGTATGGTTTCCCTCTCATATATTCCAATAACACAGCAAGAAGAATTATGGAAAATTTTTCTATAAATTCTGTTATATCCCACAGTATGTTCCTTAAGGAGAAATAGTTTTAGGATTTAATAAAATGTTCCTCTGCTTGACCAGGTGAAAAATCAGTTTGCTAATGTTCCAGAATGTTTTTCAGACCTTCATTCACAGTAAGACTTTTTCTTTCTACACCCTGAATAAGCACACTGAAGCAAAATGTGAAATTTCAAGCATTGTAAGAACTTTCATATCCCAGCATCCCTCCTTTTTCTCCCTTCACCCTCCCACCACTTAAAGTAAACGAAATCTCTATTTTGTCGTTGTTGTTGTTCAGAATAAGGTCCATTCTTAATTACTGGGCAAAACAAGTTCAGATAGCATTTCCCAAAGATTCAACATCGATCTGACCCCATGACACAGGGCCTCCTGTGCTGGCTACTTATTCCCATTAGACCTCTTGATTTTTAGTATTAGTGTCACTGATTTTGTTAACCCATGACTGCCTTGCTGGTTCTTTTTGTAATTAACACAAGTGACTTTTTACCCTAGAGGTGCAATCCAGTTTTTTTTTTTTTTTTTTTTTTTTTTTTTAATTTATTTATTTATTTTTGGCTGTGCTGGGTCTTCGGTTCGTGCGAGGGCTTTCTCCAGTTGCGGCAAGTGGGGGCCACTCTTCATCGCGGTGCGGGGACCGCTCTTCATCGCGATGCGCGGGCCTTTCACTATCGTGGCCCCTCCCGTTGCGGGGCACAGGCTCCAGACGCGCAGGCTCAGTAGCCGTGGCTCACGGGCCCAGCCGCTCCACGGCATGTGGGATCTTCCCAGACCAGGGCTCGAACCCGTGTCCCCTGCATTAGCAGGCAGATTCTCAACCACTGCGCCACCAGGGAAGCCCGCAATCCAGTTTTTAATGTTCCTTTCATTCCTTTCATGTTTTGTTATCACATAAGCACTTTTGAATGCCCAGGAAAAGAAGTTGGTGTAAATTTTTGAAACCTGTTCACCTGTACATGTAGTATTGTAGCAAAGATGTTATGTGTCTGAACTCCTGTTCTTTATTTTCACCTGACTTTCTTCCTTTCACTAGCAAAGAACATAAAAGCTGGGGTTTGTCATAGGCATCCATTTAATCACTTAACAAATATTTTTTGATATATTGTCATGCCAGAACTGTACCTACCTTGGAGTAGACACTGGTAAACAACACAGTAATATGCATGTCTGAAAAGAAAATAATACACATGTCTGTACCTCTGTGTGTGTGTGTATATGTGTGTGTGTGTATACATGTATTAAAAAGCTTGTGATATTTTAATATAGTCTCAGATTTTAGTATGTTCTTTCCACTGTAATTTTCTATATTTAATGAACTATTTCCAAAAATAAAGATGAATTTAATTCATCTAACGTTAACATGTATAAGAAGCACTTTCAAATACCAAAGCCATGATGTTGTCATTCGTGCAAAGAGCATGTACCCCAGAAATTTTTATGTTTAACTTATTCAAATCAGTATTGCCTTTCTCTGAAATACTTACAAGCTTAGAGAGTTTATTGAATGTCTTTGGGAGCTTATTCTGTTTCCTTTGTACCAAAATGATGCTGAAAAGGGTTGTTTGCCTCATGAATGTGGAAAAGATAGTAAGGGTAAGGAGTCATTTTTTTCTTTTATCTCCTATATCAGATGTGATATAGGAAATCTTTCATATGTGTCTTAGTGAGCCAAGAGAATATAAGCAATTAATATAAAACAGCATATGTGTCTTACAAATACATACTGTAGTAGTTTCCTTGAATCCTTTTTGTCATTTACCTTTTTTCATAAGTGGATACTTGTAATAAAGAATAGATTTGTCTCTAGTTGAATGCAAGAGTAATATTTTACCTCTAAAAGATTTATTTTTTTGAGCACATAAAATTTCTCCTAGCCTTTTACCCATTCCTAAAATTGTTAACAAATAAAATTTCAAGCTCGGTGACCTTTTAGACTTTTATGAAGTAATTTTACTTCTTAAAGTTACATTTATATCAATAGTTTTATCTTTTTGAAAAGAACCTTAGAAAGTACTGGTTTCACTCACATCTCTACCTTTCTTTTAAGCTTCCCTAATTTACCAGATTTTTTTTTTTTAACAAAGAAAGCTCATCTCAACTCATGAGAATATCAGTCAGCATGTCTCCGGGAAGTCATTCAGCCTGTCTCTAATGAAGAGATGGTAGGATGTTTTCCTGAAACACAGTTGTTCTCAGAAACTGAACTTAGAAAGTTCCCATTAGAGAAGGTGACTGGGTGCTGAGTGACAGTTCCCAAATGTTCACAAGTTATTTTAACATGAAAAACTAGAGCCCTTGTTTTCAAAAACTTTCTTCTATGTCTTTAGTATTACATTATTTCATTTTTTAAAAATACACCTGAACATTGAAGAGAAGGTTGTTCTCTTGTTAAAAACAAACATGTTCTTTGGGTGTCTAAGTGGAGATAAGCTTGGGCTACTTAAAGGTAAACCAATAATTGGTATATTCCACAGTTACTATTTCTGTTACAGGAAGATAAGATCAGTAAAAGCAAACACAGGTCAAGTCTATAAATACCAGGAAATGGTTTTAGTTTCTAAAGGAACAGTTTCATAACGCTTTTGGTGAGAGACTGGTTGTAGGTTCACTTGTTCTTTTCTTTAATTATTTCTCGCTTTTTCTATCCCTAATGTTCTTGGTAGATTTTTGCCATGTTTTGATTCTATCACATAGGAAAATACTGAACTAAATTTTGAAAATCTACTTGTATCTCTGAAAGTCCAGTTTCTACTCAGCTTGATAGTAATAAGAGAGAATAAGTTTATGAGGCAAATGATTTTTTGCAAATCAGCTCTTTAGGTAACTGGCAAGAGGATTACAAAATTTAACTTTCTAAGGCCTAAAAGTATTTCATTATGGATTCAATTCTTGATGTGAGATACTTACTTCATTTTTTCTACATGCATGTTGTCTGAAATGTCACATATATCCAGTGAATCCATTTTCATTACCTCATTACCTTTTTCTTCTTTCTGTTGTTTTTGATAGCCGGGTTTCCCTTATCCATCCCCTCATCATCACTCCGGTCTGATCTCCTCTCCGATCAACTTTGAGCACATCTATCACATGACTGTTAATTCTGCTGAAAAATTTCTCTCTCCTGATTCCATAAACCCTGAATATTCCCCGTCTCTACGCTCTGTCCCCGGTACACCAAGCTTTATGACTCTGAGGGTATGAACAGCTGAGTTAGGTGTTAACTTGTACTAACCATGTGCGGATCTCTGCCTGGCTTCATACGTAACACCGCCAAGGGGGTACATTCTGTGAACGTTTCCCTTTGGCCTGTTTCTCTGTTGCCAAACTTCTGTTCTTCCTCTTCCTCCTCTTCTGTCTTGGAGTTCTACTTTTTTCTTCTTTTGAGGAAAAAGATGAGGATTTGGGAAGATTTCAGTTTTATTTCTAAAACCGTATTGGAGGTTTTTCTATGTCTAATAAAACATCATCCCATCATGATATTTTTCATTACGGATACCATAAGAAATAGCCCCTGAAAAAAAAAAAAAGAAAGAAAGAAATAGCCCCTGAGTAAGTCTTTATTCTATTAAAAACAAACAAAAAAGGGATCTAGAATTTCTGAATTCTGTATTGCTCGTTACCCTAAAACCAGTTCAGTTCAGAGAAATTTTTTATATTTAGTGAAGTTAAAGTCTACAGAAGGGCCTGTCCAAAGGCCTTTTATCTACAATAAACCCCTTCTTGAAAAGCTCACAATTCTCAAAATTATAAAGTATAATAGTACCAGTGAATAACAGGAAAAATTACCAAAAGAAAGTAGTCTTTCTAATCTTTGAGTTGCTGATGCACCTTTAATTCCAGCCAGGATCCAAGATAAGAGAAGTAAATCAACTAGAGAAAAAAGCACAGAGTGCGCTGCATTCTGAAGGACCGTGGTACCTGCCACTGGGTCCTTCCACGCAGCCTTGCATCTTTGTAACTAGTGTCTCTGCAGTGGGATGGAGAGCAAGTGGCCATTCAAGCTGAATATCCATACATCTGTCAAGAAATATGTACTGACTTCAAGGGAGCATTTTCTCAAGTTTGTTTTGCAGATAATAAAATATTTAGATTGTATCATGCAAA
Source organism: Balaenoptera ricei (assembly GCF_028023285.1). Classification (NCBI taxonomy): domain Eukaryota; kingdom Metazoa; phylum Chordata; class Mammalia; order Artiodactyla; family Balaenopteridae; genus Balaenoptera; species Balaenoptera ricei. The sequence goes on from NC_082639.1 coordinate 168,773,847, forward strand.
CGCATTTCCTCTGGCTTAGAAAATAATAGCATCCATTTTTTTATTTGTGTATTTAGTAAAGTAATTTTCCAATAAGAAAATTACCTGTAGGGTGAGAAGTTTATTTTTGTATTTTTGTTTGCATTCTAAATTGTGATGTTTTAAATGTCATTGTTATTGACATTAAACTATAATGTCATTTAAGTGTCTTATTTCACAAGATAAGATTACTTATGATAAACTAAGCTTCAATTTGCTTGGTAACAGATTTCAGGTAGTGGATTCTAGGGGAAGTTGTATAAACTAACCAGTCAAGAATTTTTGATATAAAAGATTGTGGGAATGTTGCTTAAGTTAGTCTTCTATAAATAGAAACACTACGATTGGTGGAAGTTTTACCCTAATCTTAAGCATATTTGTGCAGGAAAAGGACCATCAGCTTAGGTTTCACATTACTTCATAATGAAGTTGAACTTCAGCTGAATGAATGATAAACTGTTGGGTTTGGGTTTTGTGTGGTTTTTTTTTTTCCCCCCCAGAACATATCTTCTGTGTATCATTCGTTTATTACCTCAACATTCAGTGTTACTAAACCACTGGTATTTTTATAGGCTTAATTTTTGCCATTTTTTTCTAGGGTAGGTTTGTTTTATAGAAAAGGACGACACAAAGGTACCTTAAGGTTAATAGCAAAAACAATAAAAATGTAAAGGTTTAAACTGATATCCCCATCTCTCTTGAACTTGACTCTGCTGCATTGTATGCCTGTCATCGGCATCTCGCAGGGTTGCTCCTATGAGTGGCTGTTGAAATGCTAGCACTGTTTTCTGTTTTAAATTTTTTTATTTTCTTAGAGAAAAAAAGGTAAAGTGTTTGCTTTAAACAAATAACACAGTAAGAATTACATGGGCTTTGCAAATTTGATATATGAACCAAAATGGCAATGGTTGAATTTAGAGCCAGCCAGCCAGCCAAATCTCAATATGTGTGATTCTTTAAAATGTATGATTTGGAGTTTTTCAAGATATATTAGTGCATGTTTTCCAAGAGATGTTAGTGGATGTTTGCTAGCTGTGGCCCTGCATTAGTTGTGTTGCCATAACCTTCTCTCAGGTACCAGCCCTGACACCCCTTCTGGTCTGAAAAGGTTAGGGCCATCGAGGAGACCGTGTTCAGACAGCTGGTCCTACGCACCACCTCTCTAGGTGTGTGTGACTTCCAGAGTACTCTATGGCTCATTTTCCTCCCTTGGACACCAACATTATTCAATATTAGATGGGAAACTTCTCACACCAACACTCCCAAGTTAAATGACTTCACCCAGGCTGTGATTGTTAACAAGCGTCATATTTATGACTCGTGGTGCTGCCGTCTTTCTGTGAGGCAGGAATCTCATATGTAGCAAAAGCTTTGTTTCAGTTATCTGCAGAGGTCCATGTAATTCTACATTTCACTGTCACTTCTAACCATGTAACCTTCACTTACTGCACTCACAACAACAAGAACAAAATTGTTATCTGTTGGTAAGTATTTCAGTAAGTATAAAGATAAGCACTTATCCTTGGTTGGGGTGAGGGTTACCTCTGTTAGGGCTTTAGCACTTTTGCGGGCGGGGAGGATTATATAATGTTTCTTGTTCTGTATCACTCTGGTCAAGACAACTTTATTTCTTGAAATTAGGGTGAAAAATAGACATCTCTGTAGAGAATCAGTTTCACTCTGGATGAAGAGTTTTTCTTTCTCTTTTGCTTTTAGAACCCTCGGCCTCAGGAAAGTCGGACAGCATTCAGTGGCTCGGTCAGTATTCCATCTGTCACCAAATCCCGCCCTGAACCTGGTCGCTCCATGAGTGCCAGCAGCGGCCTGTCAGCAAGTAAGTGGCCCCGGCTGCAGGGAGCATTTCCATAGCAAGGGAGCAGCCGTGCGTCATCGGTGGCCAGTGTCTCAGGCCTGGCTGGGTAACGCCTAGTAGGCACAAGTGCAGCTGTTACGAAAACAGTCATAGATCCTTTTAGAAGGTACAGTCCATGTGGGAGACAGACAAACAGCACTACAAATTGTGATGATAACATGCCCCGAAGGAAATAAACAGGGGACAGAAATAGAGAGTAACAGGCAGTAGCTGTTGAGGATGAATTCACACTTAGAATAATTAGCAAGGTCACGTGCCCGCCCCGGGGGTGAAGTCACATTGACTCATGTTTGAGTAACTGAAAGGAGGCACAGTGGCTACCTGGTAGTGGGCAGGGAGTGACAAAGAGTACAGCTCAAGAGGTAGGCAAGGGTCAGATCAAGCAGGGACTTGGGGACCAACGCAAGACATTTTTTATTTTTTAAAAAACACAGTGGGAAACCTCCGAAGAGTTTTAAGTAGGCAAGGACCATTAGGGCAAGACTGTTCTTGGCCAACAGCTGCTTCTCTGTCACTTTCTCAGAAGTAACCTGGTATTGGCTTCGATCAGAGAGAACGGGGCGAGTGCGCCCGAGCAAACGCAGGCCCAGGGTGGACCCGGGGTAATGCTAACGTAGCCTCCCTCACCTCCCTGCAGCTGAGCTCTGAGAAGAACAGACGGTAGTAACTCCAGCTCACAGTTCAGAGTTTTTCAGGCAGAAGCGTATTCGTTGCCTTGTATTCTTGAATGGGAGACATTCGAGTCAGGCCTCCCGGTGCAGACTGAGTGTCCTCCTTCACTCACTGTTCATGCTGAGGACGCCAGTGTCAGCACCCGCCTTGTGCCCAGCTCTTGGTTTTAGGCTCTGGCAACACAGAAGTGAAGGGTGCTGGAATACCATTTGTTCTCTTGCTGTGGAACAAATTACCCCAAAATTTAGAAGCGTAAAAGAGCAAAAGTCTATTATCTCTCACAGTTTCTGAGGGTCAGGGATCTGGGAGCTTAGCTGGATGGTCCTGGCTCAGGGCCTCTCAGGAAGCTGCGGTCAAGCTGTCTGCCGGGGCTGCCATCAACTCCGAGCTCAACTGGGACTAGAGAAGCCACTTCCCAGCTCACTCACATGGTTGTTGGCAGGCCTCTGTTCCTCACCACCGTGGACCTGAGTGCCCTGGTGACATGGCCGCTGGCTTCCCACAGAGCAAGTGACCTGAGACAGAGAGACCGAGCAGCGGTCTCAGAAGGGACATGCCATCGCTTCTGCAGTCTGCTGGTGATCACACAGACCACCCCTGGGACCATGGGAGGACCCCGCCCCGGGCCTGCAAACCAAGGACAGGCGCCTGCTGCAGAGACTGGCTGCAGACGTACAGAGCGCGTGCAAGGAGTTTTCAGTCGACAGGCAGAAGTTGAAGTGTCCATCTTGTGACTTACTTGTTGTCATCTCCCAAAGTCATCTCTAAGCAGTGTGTAGCCTAGATTACAATGAAAATATCTAGCCAGTTGGAAAAATGGCAACCATTTTATGAATTATCTTTTTACTAATGGTAGCTCGATAAGATAACAGATTTAATATAACTAACCAGAAGCTATCAACACTTGAGATGCAAAGAAAGTATCACAATATTAATAGTTAAGTTCATAATCCCTTACCCAAAACTCTTGGGGCCAGATACCTGTTTTCAGAATTCAGATTTTTTTTTTTTTTATTTTAGAAGGGAATCTACCATATATTATATTACATTCCTAGCAAGATCTAAGACAGCACCTACAAACATATTAATACTTATACAGCAAAATTTATGACTAGTCATACTATGAATATATAAATAAATGTACTCTTTTTAAGTGAAGTCTGTAATCAGCCTCCAGTCAGTTCAGATTAAGTCTGCCACCACATGAATTTACATCAAACGTACGAAAAAAGTTTTGGTTTTCAGGGCTTTTGGATTTGTGGAATTGCAGGTGAGGATAGGACCTGTAATGCAGAGATTTAAAGGGCTGAGTGGCCATCTCCTTAGGAGCGCTGAAGTGAGGGTCCACTGTCATTGCTGACAATATGCAAGCTACAGACTGGAGCCAGCTCCAAATCCCTGTCAAGGCCTTTAATGCAATAATCAGGCGTGGCCTTCTTGAGATTCTTAGTACCAAGCTGTCTGTATAGAGATTAAGAGGAAGACCAGCCCAGGAATTCCAAGGGGCATCTGCCATTTAGAGTGCTTCTTGCTGGCTTCAAGAGTAGCCCAGCTCACGTAAAGAATTTCCAGAAGGACAGCCTGCCAAGAGAGACACAAGAAGAAACGGGGTTCCATGTTGTCAACCTCCAGAACCAGAAGCACAGGCTCTTCCAGGGCCAGACTTGCAATGGCTTCCTGACTGAAGTCAAATTAACACAGAGCTTTCCACTGTGACTCTACCCGCTCCTGTCAGTGACACGCTCACTGGGGAGCCTGCAGACTCTCCTAGAGGTCATGTAGAGTTACACACCGTCACCCCAAGAGATCTGGGGCCCAACCCCCTGAATCACCATCTAGAACTCTTTGGAAGAGACCCTGCCTGAGTTGGAACCACAGTTTTCAGATTGTCCCCCTTTGCTGTTCAATCAAAACAGCCCATCTCAATTTTTTAAGATTAGGGTGGTTGAGTGTAATTTTTCTCTGAAAGGAACATTCCCAAAGTTAAAAAAAAAAGAAAAGAAAAGAAAAAGTGTAAATCACAGAGGTGGATTAAGTTCTCTATTCTATAAACGATCACTAGGACGGAGGAAAAGAGCCCAGTAAGTGCATACTAAGCTCTGGGCAGCCCCCTCACACACCTTCCGTCTTACATTTCATTCTCCGTGTATTGAGTGCTCAGTTCCCACAAAAATCCCGGAAGGTAGAATTTATTTTCTTATTTACAAATGAAGAAAACTGAGACTTAGATAAAATAACTTGCTTAAGGTCACACAGGTTAGTAAGCAGAGCAGCAGAGCTCTCTGGCAGTTTGGGTTTTTTATTCAGAGCGACAAAATTTTAAAAATAGTAACTTACATTAGAGCTTTTGTTAAATTGAGCACTAAACTAGACATGGAATTGAAAGAGAAATCATAAAAAGTGATTTATGCCTTCAATTAGGTTGTAATCTAAGGAGACATAAGATCCACAGCAAAAAAGTAAAGAGTACATAGCCAAAGAAACACATCAACAAATGAAAATCAGTATATGTCTGGTGACAGATGCCTTAGAAACTGGATGGAGTGTTGGAAGTAAGATTAAGTCAGTGGTTCTCAGCCTGAGATGCATTCTAGAATCATCAGAAGGGCTTTTAAAAGTTAAGTCAGAAATTCTGTTATCATTGGTCTGGGATGGGGCCCAGGCACTGGTGTTTTTAAAGCTCCATAATATAATAGGCAGCATACAACCAGTGTTGGTAACGTCTGCAATAAGTAAATTATGGTGACACAGCTGAGGGGCTCAGGAAACAAACCGAAACTAGAAGGAAGCTGGGGGAGATCACCAAGGACAGGGCTTCAGCAGGCAGGCTTCACAGTCTATACCTAGTAGTTGTGCTAAAACCTCAACGCGGTCTCGCAGTCTTTTTTGACCAGTGATCTTAATATTGCAGCTCAGCAAGATTAAAACATTTTTCAGTAAAAACTAAAGAATAGTAGGGAATGCTAAGAGTTTTAAACAGGTACTCACAATACCCCAATATTTCTAAGATTTTTTTGGTCATCCTTTTTCTTCCTCTGAATGGTGCCCGTCCTCCTTTGATGTACCCCAACTCTAAGATCAAAATAGAGTGTGATTTTAAAGAAACTCACCTCATTTTTGTATCTCAGGCTTTTTGCCCTGTGGGATGAAAATGCTTCTCTTCTGTTCCTTTGTGTTTTTTATGAAAATTCTCTACAAGTTAAGTGACAGTTATGCATCATCAGGAGGCATGGTCTTCATTTCTGGGAACCGTTCTGTTCTGCTTCATCGTTTAGCATGTGTGTTTTGAGCACCTGCTGCATACCCGGTCCTGCACCGGGTCCTGCAGAGGCAGAGACCGTCCTTCTGTTCAGAGAATAGCAGGCACATAATTACAACATAAGATCCAAATGCTCTGAAAGAGGTGATAAGAAGTGCTGTAGGAGCTCCAGGGAGTGGGAAGGAAAACTCACTAAGGCAGTAGCGCGTGGGTGGAGACTGGAGGATTGATTCTGTGGAATCGTCTCGCAAGCAGGGCAGCCTGGGCACGGCCAGTGCGAGCAGGGGCCAGCGGCCCGGTGAGTGCTGCCCGCTCACCCAGCAGCCCTGGCGGCTGGGCTCCGAGGTGGGCTTGGGTGTCAGGGTAACGCAGCTGGACTCACGGCCCATCATGAAGGCCTCTAAGCGGGAGGGTGACCCCAGGGCAGCGGGAAGGATGGCTCGTCACCTCAGCAGTCTGTGCGCTTTCTAGAGGATCGTCCCCTTCTGCACGTATAAAGTTTCACCTGAACGATGTGCTGTAGGGTCATCCGCACAGAACGGCAGTGCATTAAAGAGAGAATTCTCCGGAGGAAGCTCCAGTGCAAAGCGGCAGCCCATGCCCTCCCCGTCAGAGGGCTCGCTGTCCTCGGGAGGCCTGGACCAGGGAAGTGACGCCCCGGCGGGGGACTACGACGCAGAGGTGAGTACCGCGTGGGCAGCACCTCTGTCTGGGGACAGGGGTTTGGAGAAGTCCTGAACGAGGACAGGCGAGTGCGTTTCCCAAAGCCGGCCCACCGCCTTGAGCCTGGCCTCCGCTGCCGCAGGGATCAGCCACTCACCGCAGCGGGGGTGGCGGAGCCAGTCACTTGGGTCGCAAACTGCAGTCTCCCTGGAGGTGTTCAGACTTCTCATAGCTTTTGTATGAAAACGGCCTACATTTCTAAAGACCTGCAGAAGGGACTGAGCGTTTGTTATATTCTGTGCCTCTTACTCAGCTCAGAAACGGGGCTTTCTACTGGCAGGAGAAAAGTCACGTCACTTCATTGGCCAGGGTGGCTGGAGGGGACCCGTGGTGGCCTGAGCCCCTCCCGCCCCTCTGCCGCTCCCTGACGTCTTCCTCTTGGCCTCACAGGACTCTGATTCTCCGAGGCATTCCACAGCTTCCAACAGTTCCAACCTGAGCAGCCCTCCCAGCCCGGTGTCGCCCCGGAAGACCAAGAGCCTCTCCCTGGAGAGCGCCGACCGCGGGAGCTGGGACCCGTGAGTGGCCTCCGCTCTCAGACCAGACGCCGGCAGCGGCCGCTCTGGGCTCCCCTCCGCTCACTCACCCTGTGCTCTCACTGTCATCCCCCCCTCCCCACCCCTGCCTGGAAGCGCCAGGGCCGCAGCAGCAGCAGGCGGGGACTCAGGAATTCTGCATCTGGGACTCGCGGCCACGCCCCCTCGACTGAACAGCGACAGCCGTAAAGGCAGACTTTCATTGAGCAGCTCAGATTAATACCGATTTCATTTCATACACTTAGCGTTGCTTTCCAGAATATTTCACCCCTCCCCTGAAAGGTAGCTTAAGTAGGCAGATTACACAAATGTAAGCGATAAGAATAAGATTAGACAGCCATTGTTCTCACAGCAGAGTCCCGTTGTAGCCCTGAGACAGCACGTGGGGCTCTCGCCAGTGGGCCCCGGGCACGCCAAGCCCCTTCAGCACCACAGTGAATGTCGACCTGATCGTTGCCAGTAAATCCCTGTTCACTAAAACAATGCATATTTTACTACAAAATAGAGTTTAACTAAATACACAAATGTAGAGCTTAAATACTGACTGTATATAATAAAAAGCATCTTGTATTCAACAAAAGATGGATGCATATATGAGACAGAGATCACTTAATTTAAAGAAATGTGTTGTTTCTCGTCTGTTTTCCACCTGAGATATTAAAGGGTAGAACGGCCTCCAGCTGACGTTCACAGAGGGCGAGGGAGAGGCGTGGGAATTCCCCTTAGCGCCATTCCTCACACTGGCCGCAGCCACCTGGGAGCTTCAGGGAACGTTCCAAGGCTTTGGTTTCATCGGTTTGGAGTGTGACCTGGAAACCAGACTTTTAACATTTGAAGCCTCTTCAGCAGCATCATTAAAAGGCATATTTACTTCTATCCAAGACATTTCTTTTTCTAGCAGTAGAATTTGAACCACACTTCTCATGTATTACTATATTTTGGTGTCTTCTGCTGATGAATGTAGAAATGCATTTTGTCACCTTCTGGATCCCTTCCACCTGAAAGGACACAAGGAATGTCATAGTTTCTGAAGGTCCATAAAAGGGTTCAAGAAAGTGCTTTTTCTCCTTGGCTAAGCCCCTTACTCCCTGAGTGGCAGCGAGGCGTCTGGGCCCCGGCTGCGGCGGCTTCTCTGGGGGCGGGGGGAGGTGTGTTTTGAGGGGGTGTGGGCTTCCTCAGATAAGCCTGGGAAAGGGGTTTAGTTACCAAATAAGGTAAAACCTCAAATGCAAGGACTTGACCAGCCTTAACCAAATACTCTTTCCCGCACCCAGTGGGAAATGGACGCGCTCAGCCCGGGCGCGGGCAGGAAGTCAGCCCGCGTGGTCATCTTGGCTGCTTAAGCTTTTCCTCCCCCAGTTGCTGTATTGTGGTATTAGTCACATTTCCATTTGGATTCCCGCTGTTTTAATTACCACAAGGAAATGAGATGCAGGACCAGGACTTCATGTCTCCAGAGTCATTTCACCAGTTAAGCACATGAGTAGAGAAAGGGATAAAAATAAAAATATTTCATGGAAGTAAAGAGAATCTGCCTCTCTTTTACTTTTTAATCTAAATTTCTCTGAGAAATAGAAACAGATTTTCTGCTCTCTTCTTTACAATTCAGCTGAAATGGAAGGATTTTCCTGCCGTTGCTTGTCTGAATTGCAGTGTTTGAGCGCTGTCGTTTCACCCCGGCCCCGATTTCACATCTTTCTCCTCAGCAGCAGCTGTGCCGGCCTTCCCACCACAAGCCACAGGGAGCTATACCATTTCCACTGATGCCACTCTCTGGAGCAGGTTACTGAGGTTCAGTGAGGGAAGAAAGGATCCTGTTTGGGGATTATATTATAAAATGTTACAATAGAGAATTTTAAAATAATAACAGCTTTGACATTTGAACTTGGTGCTTGCTCAGATTTGATTGTGTTTTACTTTGTATGGGCATAAATTACTGCACAATTCTAGCCTTCTAAATCCTTTGCTTTTGGAAAAGAAGTGTCATGTAAAAATATTTTTGTGCATTCAGATAGCAAGAGTCAGACCTTGAGTCTGGCTATTGCCAGGACTCCGGTAGCTCCTTAAGCTTGACACTTCTCGGGAGAGGAGGGAACCGGCCAGCCAGGTGCTGAGTGCACGTGGCCCGCTCTCCTCCAGACCCTCCCTCCCCCTGCTTTCCTTTCCCCTCGCCTCTTCCTGCCTCCCTTTTCTCCCCTGAGGAGGCAGACCAGGCTGAGATTCACGGGACTCCACACTAAGCCATTAGTTTATAGCTTTGACAACTAAGTTTCGGCTGCCTGTAGGTGCTTATTTTTAAAAGATGCTTTTAGGATCAAAATATAACCGTACCTGAAGTCTGGGCTCCACTACGTTGAGTCATACCCTGCAGCCCCCCAACAGGGCAGGTAAGAGAAGGGCTTGTCTTGGCCGCTGGGCTCACTGGGAGGTGTAATATTCACCCAGTGGATTATACGCCAGTAATCTGAAATGGTCTTACCAGTAGTGAGAGAGCAGTCCCAAATATGATTAGCTTCCAATAGTAGAACTTTGGGGGAGAAACACTGCCAAGGGTAGTAGTTTGGGAGGTATTTTGCCAAGATAATGATCATTCTGCTGGGCCTATCCCCATTCTTAAATATGAAGCAGTTACCTTCAGAAGCTTCTTGAGAATGGTTTGGAAAGATGGGGAATGGGTTCTAGAGAAACAGAAAACGTAATGATCATCGAAAGGGATCACTGAAAGATCATGGAACAGATGTGATGTTGCTGTCTGAAGTTATCCTTTGTTTTCGTGCAGGACATTCAAAGAATGTATATGGCAGCAGGAACTCATTTCTCTTCTCAGTAGAAAGTAAAAAAAAGTGAAGAGGCATTTCTGGCATAGTCTAGATGTGTTGGTATTTGGTGCTATCTTTGTTCAGCCAATTTGTTGTCTACTCTTGAATTCTGACTACTTTAATCTGCTTGTGCTTTGGGTGTATAAAATTACATATATGCATATATATATATATATATATATATATATATATATATATATTTCTTTTTGCCAAAAACAAAAGCCTTCCTCCTTGTCAAATGATTGCTAAAGCAGATTTCACTTCTTTAGTTATGTGTGTACACACACACACACACACCCACACACACACACACACCCATACCTACACTGAGTGATTTATCTTCTTTCCCAGGGAGCACAGTTTTAAGGCTATGAAATACAATGAAAAAGGGTCCATCTACTGAGTTTTCCAAGCAATTCTTGTACCCAGGTTTCAGGGAAGAATCTGAAATTCCTGTTATGTTTACAGCAACAATCTGTCATTCCCCAGCTGGCTCTCAGCCTCTCTCTCTCTCTCTGCCTTCCATATGGTTAGAATCATGTCATTTTGCTACTCAGTGGCCGCATCTGCTTCTGTGAAAGACCAGTTGCATTTATGTGGACTCTCAGGTATCATTAAAGAAAAGCCAGAGGAGGGGTGAGTGGACATCCCTAACCCCCAGGTACAGCAGGGCCGTTTGCTGGCCTTTGGCCACGAACACTGTAGTCTCCCAGCTGAACAGAGCTTTGTAAAGCTCAGCATCCACTCTCTGGACAGAGGGGCATTCTCGGCAGCGGCCAGCCTTCGCCACTGCCCTGGTCCGCTGGGCTGAACAGGGAAGTAACTGGGCGCCTCGCTCCCCACCTCTCGGTGGCCCCGTCCCCGCATTCGTTAGAGAAGCCACATGGCATTTCGTTGGGCCCATCTTAAAACCTTTCCTTGTGATGACTTCATTCTGCAAGTCCAGCGTTCTCTGCTGAGTCCTGCTCCACAAGAGGGCCTCGCTTCAGCTGGTCTCTTGTTTCAGCTCAGGCCGGTAGGCCGGCGCTCCTCTCCCTTCCCAGGGACAACCGTTACACACAGAAACCATTGCATTTATGGGGGGAAATTGATGAAAACAAGTCAACCTTGAAATTTCATGAAAACAAAATGACCTGCCTTTTTATTTGATAGTGTAATACCATTTGTTTTATAAATTTTTTAGGGTTTTTTTTTTTCTCATTGTAATATTATTGTACAGTTTTGCATGGCCTGGGTGTAATCATTTTTTTGTTTAGAATATAATGCTGACAAATAAGTGTGTATGGAAGGGGAAAAGATACTGCGTTGGCCTCTTATCACTCCTTATTTCATTTTGTTTGGTTTTATCCCCTCATTGTCTTAGGGAACTTTATGAGATTCTCTGCTACCAAACAATGGTGTGGATTCTTTTGCACAGAAATATTTAAGGTGGGACAGTCAAAATATAACAGAAGACGCCTCACCGATATTTTACATTGGCATCACTTAATATTAACCAGACTCTGATGTATTGCAATAAAACAGGGAACTGTTCGAATTGAGTATTTTGTCTTCTTTTCCCTGATTAAAAAGTCTGAGGAACGGAGGAAAGGTGACTGACTCTTTTCGTCTCGTTTGACCCCAATTTCTGCCAGCCCCTCTCCTCATCCGGCTTCCTCGTTACACTAGAAGGACGTGGGGTTAGTTTAATCTAGGACTTTCTTAGTTCCTTCCATAGCTCAGGTGGCATAGTGTTCCATTCTCTTCAAGCCTTCAACTCCCCTCTTCTGGTCAAAACTTCCCTGGTATTGGCTCAGTGTGCAAGGCCAGGCCGTGCCCTCGTTTGTGGGCGGCGCTGCTGTATGCCGTTGCCAGCAGGGAGCCCACTGCACTGAGGGCCCGCCCCCAGCCACACTTCCCTGCCGGTGCCACCGCTGACTAAACGGGGCAGCTGTTTGATCTTCCGTCTTCCTCCTGCAGAGAAGCAGCGGACACTTCCCACGACTTGTGCTGCAGCTCTTGAGTTAGAATGACACAGCTGCGGAGACCCAGGCAAGGCCTTTCTTAACAAAGGAAATCTTAAATTGGCTTCAGCTAAATAATTGTCCTGAGACCCCCTCCCTGTTCCATTTCACGTAGCACAAGCGCCACCTTGGACAGTACCGTGAAAACGTCACTTACGAAAACAGGCAGTGGTTTGGCCCAGGGGCCATAGTTTGCTAGCCTTTGGCTTGTAGTAGAGTGAGCATGGACGTCCGGCCAGCTCACCATAACCTCTGAGCCTCAGTTTCCTCATCTATAAAAATGCCCACTTTGAGTGTCCCAGGGGTTGTTCATGCGTAACTAGAATACGTACATCCTTTCTTTGAAAGGGCTGTGGAAGCTCCGACCGCAGATGGGCGCGTGGTGCTGGGCTCAGGGCTAAACCTCAAGGGCCCCCCAGCGGCTGTCATGGAGACCACCTCGGCCTCTGCATCCTGTCCCGGAGTCCAGCGTGTCTGTTGCCGTCAATCCCAAACCGCAGAAAGGAATTTTCCTTTAAGAACCCAAAACTCTGAGGATGCATCTGGGACCACTGCCATCTCTCCGCGTTATTTCACCATCTGACGCACCTTTCAAGGTGTTCGCAGCAGTCCGTTCGAAGGGCCCCCGCCTGAACGTTCAAGACGCCCCCGGGACCGAGGAATGAAGTTTGCCCCGGGAAAGTGCTCCTCAGCCGCGCCTGAACCCTGAAGTGGGTGTCACTGCCACTCAAGCCAGGCCCTCGCCCTGCGGGCTGGTGTCGACCTTTTCCCGCGGTTGCCAGCACCGCGTCATACAGCCTCTGGGGCAGCTGTGGCTTCTCCGCCTCTGCGCCGTGGGGCCTGGGAAGCTGCTGCGGCAGGGACCTGGCAGCTGTGCCGTCCCCTCCCCGCACCCTTTCTCCGACGAGGAATATGGGCTGAGCCTTCCAGGTTCAGGTACCAAGAGCCTCACACTGGGAACAGGGGTAAACCTTGCAGAAGCGTCTGGAGGCGGGAAAGGGTGTGACGCTGACCTCGAGCCCCTCACTCACCATCAGCTCAGAATCCTTTACAAGTGAAAGAATTAATCCACGGTGCTAGGATTTTTTTTTTTTTTAATTGAAACAAGTAAATCAGACAATTACAAGAATTGTACAGAGGTTAACAGCCTGAAACGACCCCTTGGGTCCAAGCAGGTGACACGTGCATGTCATCTTCCACAAAAGGCCCAGGCGCCGGAGCGGGAAGAAGGGCCCACACACACCCAGAGAGCATGTGGCTTTCTCTCCCCTTCTGCGGCTCCTGCCCCTCCCCACAGGAGGCAGCAGTTCTCTGGAAACCTCTGCTTGTCAAGAAAAGCCTCTAGGAACCAGCCAGAAGCAGGTGTGGGTGGGCCTCGCTTGGTGAAGTAGTGCTTGTTGGCACTGCTCAGATCAGCACTTCTCCCACGTGCAGATCCAAGCCGGACAGGAAAAGGCAGAAAACACAAATCTCATTCTAGAAACACACACACACAAACCTTGTATTACACACTCCATAAAATCCAAAAAGGCTTTTCTGTTTCGTTTTTGGGTTTTTTTTGGTGGCAGGGAGTCAAAAGGAGAACTCTCATCTTCTGGTTACCATGCACATTAGCAAAAAGCCCTGTTACAAAAAGGAAAAGGAAATAAAATCGTCTTTTTATCGAGAGTCATTTCAGAGGATGCATAAACAATAAGCAGATTCTGCCAGACAGCAGTGGGGCTGCATTTCCGTGCCGGCGCCTCTCACCCCACACCCACTCAGCGATGAGAACCGTGTATAAGTGCTGGCCACGGGCTCTGAGCAGCGCGGCCCCCTCTCACTGGGTGAAGTTTAAACGGAGCGTGGGTACCACCGGCTTCCTACTAGTTTCAGCGGCAGGACGACGGAGGGTCCCGCCTAGCGGCCGGGCCCGCGGCTACTGCTGCTCGGCCTGCCTCCTGCAGTAGTTGCTGTAGGCCTCCTCGAACATAGCCTTGCAGGGGAACCGGGCCTTCAGCTTGGAGCAGATGAGGAAGGAGCCCCCCATCTTCCTGTGCAGCGAGTAGGTCTCCTCGGGCGGCGGGACAAGCCGGTGCTTCAGCATGATGGGGATCAGGCTGTGGATCTTCTCGGTGGTGCTCTGGGTGCCAAAGTCAAAGGGCTCCTCCGAGGCAAAGGTCTCCCCCAGGGTAAGGATGGCGTCCAAGTGGGCATCTTCCATGGCCTGGAGGGAGGCGAATGGAGGTGAGATCGAAGAGCCCTCACCAGCCCAGGGCTCCATCATGGGGCCTGGGCTGAGTGCTCCCCGAGGAGTGGGCCAGGTAGGTGAGTGTTTCAACCAGACTGAAGAACGGGGCCAGGAGAACATCATTAATGTGTGAACTGGGCTCGGTGTAAGAAGAAAGGAAGTGGCCGGGTCTGCAGCCGAATGCAGGGTGTGACCCTGCCTGGGGGCACGCGAATTCAAAGCTTTTACAAAACACCTGTCATTCCAAAAAGAACAGTCTGTAGGCCTGAGCTGACCTGAGCCTCTGCACTCCTCGTAGGTGGCAGACCTGAGACCACCTGTGTGTCTGCAACCCTTCCCCACTGTCATCAGGAGAGGAAGGTGCTGCTTTCTGAGTGGGTTCTGGGTGACAGGAACACAGATGCTCGCCCCTTCATGTAGAGGGCTGCTACGATTACTTCCAGCGCTCCCCTCACCCTTTCCCCGCTGAGGCCTGAGCGAGTGAGGGCTGCGCTTTGCCATCCCATCTGCCCACCCGGGCCCCGAGCGCCAACACGATGAGCCCAGTGCCTGGGATCTCGAATGGGCTGCAGTGGGGCGTAAAACAAGAGCTTGGTGACCAGTCCCCCGGCATTCTGAGGCCCTCAGCCCAGGGGCTGGGGTGGGGCCGGCCCAGGGGCCCTGTGGAGACCCTCGAGAGCAGCTGTCACTTCTGATCTCATGCATTTGTAAACTGAGATTCCCTTCAGGTTTCAAGGGAAAAGCAGTCCATGGCTCACCCTCCCCACACACACTGAAGTCGGCCTGGGGCTGAGTCTGGCTCAGCAGGCCTTGTGCGTCTCCAGAGTCACGGGGGGCTCACCTTGACCTCGTAGCCGGTGAGGAACTTCATCTCGATGGACTTCTTCAGCACGGCCTCCCTGTCCCGGTTAGCAGCAGCCCTGATGATCTGGGCGGAGGTGCAGAGGGGACCGTGGGCAGCACACAGAGGGGGAGCTCCTGAGGGTCCAGGGAGCCAGCACCTGCCCCGCCCCACACAGGCCAGCTGCCGGCCCACCCACCTTTCCCCTTTACTCCCCTGAGCCCGAGGCAGCTGCGGCCTCATCCACGGGCACCAAACGCTGCAGACAGGCAGGGACATGAGGACGGAAGCCCGCCCGCCCGTCCCCGAGTCCCAAGCATCCCATCTGAGCCTCAGGAGAACACGGGCCAAGGCCAAGCCCTGCCTCCACCCCTACCTGGATGTAGAGGTCCGTGAAGGATCTGTCATATTCCCGAGTTGCCCCGAAGTCCAGAAGAGCCACCTGGGAACGGGCGATACCGGGTAGGCTTTGCCCCAGTGGAGCACGGGTTGGGGGGACAGGGCGGCGGGGGGCCGAGACCCCCAGATCTCGGACCCTGCTCCAGCGGAGCTCAGGCTCCCCATGGGAGCCCCACTGGGCGCTCACCTTGTGCTGCTGCGGGTCATAAAAGAAGTTGGAACAGTTGGGGTCTGTCTGCATGAAGTGGAACTCGAACAGCTCCCTCAGGCACAGGACCAGGATGCTGTGGCAGATCTGGGGGCCGGGTGGGTCCTCGTCACCAGCGCCGGGCCACCCAGTGGCCCCTGGATCTGGGCCGGGGAAGCCTGACTCCCATTTCCCTCCCCATCTTCCACCCCATCCTGCCTCATGCCCAGAGCTGACTTTGAGGCCAAGCGTACCACCAGGTGGGGAAACGCAGCAGCCCTCCTGCCCGCTCTGCCCCACAGGGGGGCCTCGGGGCTCCAGGGCCACCCTGTGACCCACCTCATTCCGGATCTCCTGGCTCAGCCCCTCGGCCTGGTCCAGGGCGAAGCCGGACACCAGCTCCGTGGTCAGCACATGGGGGCTGCAGAGCTCGTCCACAATCTCGGGCACGTAGAAGAAGGGGTGGTCCTTCAGCAGCTCCCTGGCAGGGGTGGGTGGGAGGTGACACCCGGGCCTCCTTGATCCCCCACCCCGACCAACGCCCTGGGGCGACACACAGGACAGCAAGGGGCTGAGCCCCCCAGGCGGAGGGCCATGCCCCAAGCTGGGCGGGACACGGCTCCGGCCTCAGGCCCCAACCCCAGCCATCGCCCCTCAGAGCCGGGGGGGCCTTCAGCCCAAGACGGGCTATCCGAAGCCGCCCCTTCTGTCTCCCCAGCGGGAGCAACAGGCAAGGGCCCGAGGCTGGAGCCGCACCTG
Organism: Balaenoptera ricei; assembly: GCF_028023285.1. Classification (NCBI taxonomy): domain Eukaryota; kingdom Metazoa; phylum Chordata; class Mammalia; order Artiodactyla; family Balaenopteridae; genus Balaenoptera; species Balaenoptera ricei. Next base: position 168,790,166 of record NC_082639.1, read on the forward strand.
AACCTGCGGGCACAGGCGGCCTCTCGCTGGTAGTCACACTCGAGGGCCAGCTCCCGCCTCAGCACGTCGATCAGGTGCTCAGGGAACAGGCCTGGGCCAGGGAGGACGGTGTCAGGGGGACTGGGGGCTCCCCGGGAGGCCCCCCGGGGTCCCCAGAGCCCGCCCACAAACCTGCCCTTGCCCAGCGGCAGCCTCAGACCTTCTGGAAGCATGTTGCTCATGTTCAGCACGGCCATGAGGTTGTTGACGTCACTGCTGATGCTCTGGGCCACGCCGGGGTACTGTGGGGGACAGAGGGGAGTCAGGCAGACAGACACAGCAGGGCCCCGCGGGGCCCCCGCCCTCCTGCCACCCACCAGCTGCCCAGCTGTGTCCCTCCGGACCCCGCACCTCCGCGAGGCAGAGCCAAGACCCCCCAGTGCTGCCGTGACCCCCGGGCCCACCACGACCCTGTTCTCCACTGCCGACCGCTCCCTCCCCCATCCCCATCCCTGGGCTCAGGCCCCAGACAGACAGTCACTTGTCCCCAGTCCCTGCACCCCCCCAAACCAAGCATGCTGGGAGGCTGTCCTCCCTCCTACAGTCACTCACTCAGCAAATACTTCTCAGCACCCACCGCTGACCAAGTGCCGGGACAGAAGTGAAGAGACACAGGCCCTGCCCTGGGCACGGGGACACACAGGGGACGTAGGGTGCAGAGGCCCCTCACTGCAGGGCCCGGCTTGGCCCTGTGCAGCCCCTGAGGGCACCGAGCCCACACCCCGGGTGCCCACCTGGATCTTCATGGCCACCTCGCGGCCGCCCTTCATGCGGGCCAGGTGCACCTGCCCGATCGAGGCGGCTGCAAAGGGCCGCTCCTCAAAGTACTCCAGCTTGTCCCGCCAGTTGGGGCCCAGGTCGCTGTTGAGAGTTTTCTGGAGGGGGAGGCCAGGGAGGGGCCGTGAGCACAGCCGGGGACACCCTGAGGGGCCCTCCCCCTACCCCTCCCGCAGGGCTGCCAGCACCCGGACCCTGAGCCGCACCGGCCTCACCATCATCTGCTTCAGTGGCATGAAGTCTGCACTCTGCCTGACCCGCTCGAAGATCTTGGCCAGATGGGGGTTGATGAAGGCGTCGTCTGGAAGGCAGCAGAGCATTCAGAGAGCGGAAGGCTGACCCCTCGGAAGGAGGGCGCACAGGCCACCTCGATCACCCCTGCCCAGCGAGGTCTCCTGGGAGGAGGCCGAGGTGCCGCTCTGCCCTTCAAACGCTGAACCCCAGGTTCAGAGAAGATGAGGCACAGGCCCAATGCCACACAGCAGGCCCAGCCTCGGATTCTCCCTGCTCCCACAGGGCGTTTCCCCACTGGCACACAGACCCCTGATACTGCGGACCAAGGCTCCAGAGGGGACGCAGGGACACTGACCCGTGCACACTCCTGGCCCACCTCGGCCAACAACCAAATCCGAGACCCCCGCAGCCCGGCCCACGGCACCCCTCCCCGCCCGGGCGCTGGGTGCATCTGTGCAGGCCGGGCCCTGCCGACGGCGTGCGGGGCGGCGTGTGCCGGGGCCTCTGAACGCACCCAGGCACCTGAGGAGGTGGATTCCTTAGAAAGAGCAGGCACGGCTTTTTATGATTATAAAAGAAACACATTTAGGGAATAAAGCGTATTAACTGTTTAAAATACCCATAATCTACATACAGAGAACTACCATTCTCTTTTTTCGTTTTGACCCTTTCCTATGCGTTTTTCCCTGACTGCAGTCACGCTGCCTGGAGACGCTCTGGCCGACTCCCCTCCTGAAGCCGTTTCTCACGAGCACTTCCCACGTCGCTGAATAGCTTTCGGAAATACTCTGTAATGCACACAGAAGCTTCAACACGCAGCTCACTAGCCGGACAGCGGCTGACTTCAGTTGGTTTGAGACCAGAAAGAATCCTTCGATGAAGCCGCTCCTGCAGAGCCCTGACCGCATCTCTGAGGCTCTCCGTCCTAGAGGCGGGGCTCACGCACGGAAGGGCTTCCGAGGGGCGCGTGCCGCTCGCTCGGGAGTCCGCACAGGCACAGGCAGTGCCTGCCCCCACCTGCCTGGGTGGTTATTCCTGTCCTGCACCTGGCCAGTTCAGTGAGTCCATCTGACTGCTTGTGGGGGGCACTGGCTGTGCTCCCACTCAGGACACCAGCCCCTCGGGTGCTCCTCCCTGGGAGGCACCATCAGAAGCCCCGAGGGCCCCCCAAACCCCAGCTCTGCTCTGGGGGCTGCAATGAGCCAGCCTCCGGCTCAGCCGCTGCCGCCTCCCCCCGCCTTCCTTCCTCGGGGCCACACAGCCCAGGCCCCAGCGTCACGCCACCGCAGGCCCGTGAGCTCCCTCAACAGCACCCTCGGACCACCACGCAGGGGCGCCGGGGGGCGTCAGCTGGACTCTCCCCAACTTTTGAGACGCCAGGACCTCTGGACATGTCAAAACACTCAGAAAGAAACCAGAAAAACAACCGTGGGCTCCTATTTAAGACGCTGTTTTTCAACATCCCAGGTGGGTTAACAGCCAGGCTTCAAGCAAGAGAAGCCCGTGGGCAGGAAACCTCCCACCCCTTCCCAGTGGGGCCAAGTGCGGCGCCCCCCACTGCTCGCCCCCCAGCTCCCCTCCCCACGCTGCCTCACCGCCCAGGCCGCGCAGCCGCACTCACCCTGGACGCTCAGCCCAGCTCCCCTCCCCACGCTGCCTCACCGCCCCCAGCCCGCGCAGCCGCACTCACCCTGGACGCTCAGCCCAGCTCCCCTCCCCACGCTGCCTCACCGCCCCCAGCCCGCGCAGCCGCACTCACCCTGGATGCTCAGCATCTGGCCCAGCTTGAGCGCCGCCCCGCGCACCTTGCACAGCGTCCGCACGATGCGCTCCGCGTTGGCCTCTGACAGGAAGGGGCTGGAATCCAGCACGGCCTTCTTCCCTGCAGAGGAGCAAAGTCACCATGGCCTCCCTCAGGCGGGGCTGCTGGGCCTGGGATCCCCCAGAGGCCCCTCCGCCCGCCCCTGGTTGTGGGTCTTGGCAAACCACTGGTTCTCCCAGTAAAAACAGGGACAATAACAAGAGGTCAGGGTTTCACACGTTTTAAATGAGATGCAGTAAAGTCCCAGCACAGAGCTTGACACAAAGGGCTCAGTCAACGTCTTTCCTCCCGGGGGTCCACAAAACCGGCAATGCAACTTTAACCCACATTTCACACCCACCTCCCAGATGCCGAGGAAGGCCCTCCGGGGCCACCCAGGTCTCCCCGGGCCCACCTGAACACCCTCCCAACACACACACACACACACACACACACAGGCTCGCCCACGGGGCCTCTCCCTCCGTATCAGCCCCTGCCAAGTCCCTGTCCCTCGCCCCTCAGTGTCCTGGACAAAGGTCACCAGCACCCCTGGAGTCTCTGCACAGTCACTTGCGGCCACTGGCTGCAGTGAGAGCGCAGTCCTCGAGGGAGGGGAGCTCAGGGTCAAGGACAGCCTCACCGGGCTGGTGCCAGCTGGCCCGGGGAGAACGCACAGGGACCTCAGGTGTGCAGATGACCTCCATTCAGCACAGTCGGGGGTGGGAGGGTGGAGGGTGGTGACTCAAGGTGATGAGGAGGGGGTGACCCGGTGACAGTCGGTGCTTTTCCTGCCCTCTGTCCTGTGAGCCCAGTTAGATCAGGAACCCCCGAGGGCTGCCCCCCACAGAGCCTGGCACTTTCCTCAGCCTGCATCACCACGGGCCTGGCCCAGCGCTCAGAGTGGGTCTGAGGTGGGTCCCCAAGGGGGGGAACACGGGTGGTGGCCGTCATGCCACTGCCCTCCGTCCGGGGCCGTGTCCCGCGTGGCCTCTGATATACCAGGGTGGGTGGGCTGCAGGAGGATGTGGAGGATGCCCTCCACACCTGAGGGCAGCTGTTAGGCCTGCGCGGGGTTAGGCTCACCCCAGGGCCCCGGACAGCAGGACAGGGTCCCGGGAAGGGGGGAGATCTCAGCTCCACAGGAAGAAGCCCAGCTGCCGGGGGTCAAGAAAGCTGTAGCCCCGGGGCAGGACCACTCCAGGGTGTCTAGGCCAAGAAGGGTGCCCAGATCACCCCTCACCTCGGGCAGCAGCAGGGACAGGCGGCCCTCTATGTCCGCTCTGCCCTCCCCAGCCCCTGGGCCCTGTGGGCCAGGACCTGGGCCTGTGTCCCTGAGGAGAGGTGGGCGGGGCACAGACGCTGGGAGAGAAGGCCACGGCCCAGGCGGGAGGAGGGAGATCTTCTCCCCTAGGGACACGGCAGGCCCGGGAGACAGCAGCGCCCCTGAGATCCAGGGACGGCGCCCGGCCCTCTTGCGCTTTCCAGGCAGCGCTCCTCACGGCTGGCCAGTCTCCACAGGCTGGAGTCTGGGCCCCTGCCCGGGCAAGGCTGGTTCTGAACACAACCCGGGGGGAGCCGGGGGTGCCCAAGGGCGTGGTGGGCGGGCCCCCCCTCAGGAGAGGCTCCCTGGGGAGGCCTGGGCCAGGCTGGTCGGTGCCCTCCAGGCCCAGGGGTTCCCGGGCCTGCTCAGGAAGCTAGGGCACGTCCCTCTGGGCCTGAGCCCCACATCCTGCTCTTGGGCCAGTGGTACTAGGCCCCTTGACCCCCAACAAGGGCCACCGCCTCCCTGGCAAAGGACACCAGCTGTAACCTTGGGGCCAGTATAGCTTCTTTCCTGCTTGGACGGGGCAGGACGGAGGGCAGCCAGTTTTGGGGGGGACGATGGGAGAGGTTGTGCCTGGGGAACGCTGGCTTCTCACTTCCCAGTCTCAGCACCAACACTAAAAATACCCTCCCTAATCCTCTCTGTTCTCCGGTCCCTTCCAAGGACACACACATACTCAGGGGCCTGGAGGACAGGCTAGCGCCTTCTCCGCGGAGGCCCCTCATCCCCTCGAGAGGGTTCTGCAGGTGAAGCGGGGCCATCCAGGTGGCTGGCAGGCCCCACTTCGGGGCCCCCAGGCTGTAACTAGGGCCTCAGGGACCACAGCACAGCAGGCCAGTGGGGATCACTCAGGGTCCCCAGGGAAGGGGGGAGGAGGTGTCAAGTACCGGAATGAACTGATGTCCCTGAATGGGCGAGGGGCAGGGGGCACTCAGCCCAGAACTTCAAGTAAACTTTGAGAAATCCACCAAGCAGATGGCTCTAGCAGGGCTGCTCTCAACAGCCCCCAGGACCCCGCTGAAGGGAAAGCGCCCTGCACCTGCCTAGCCGCCTCCCCCCAACACCGGGACAAGCCTGGGGGAGGGGACCAGGTAGGAGATGGGTGGAGCCTCCAGCTGCCCCCTGACCCATCATCAGAGCGTCATAAGCACCCCAGGTTTCAGAGCAGCCAGTCTGCAGAATGTTCTCCATGGAGTACCGCCCACAGCTGGCCACCCAGACAAGGGGGAACTGAGCGTTCTGACCTGACCCCGGGCTGACCCTGGGAGGAGGGGGACAGAGGAGTCATGATCTTCACCTCAGAGACAAAGCGTCTGAAGCTGGAGAGGTAATGGCCACCCCAGGTCACGAGATGGGGGAATGGGGGGCCCCATGGGGTCTGTTCCAGCAGCTCCCATGCCCCTTGACCACAGCCAAACGGGGAGCCCTGGGCACCTGACCTGGCCAGACCTGGGGTCCCAGCAGCTCTGCAGAGCAGAGGCAGAGGCAGGGCCAGACCTGAGGCTCCTATCAGAAGAGGGAAGGTGTGCGGGCCCGGAGGAACCAGGACGGCTGGGTGAGCCAACGTGGGCCGGGACAGGAACAGAAGAGCCTTCAGGCCTCAAACTCCAGGGCTGCCATTCACACGGAACACAAGATGAAAGATGCCCCTGGAGGCCAACCCTCGGGGAACGCAGGTGGGAGCTGGGAGCTGGCAGGCCCAACTCTCAGGGCCCACCCTGCCCTCCCCATCAAGGGCCCAGCTCACCTGAGGGGTCCTCAGGGCGGAGGCTCTTCTTGGCGACCTCGGCCAGGGCCCCGAAGCCCAGACCCACGGCCAGACCTGCAAGGAGGAGGTTGAGGGCTCTGGGCATTCGCTCGGGGGCTGCCCACTGCCCTCCACCCACGAGGCCCAGAGCAGCCCCGCACAGACACCTGCCTCGCTCCCCTGGGGAGTGCCCCCTGCCCCTGGGGACCTTCGCTGACACTCCAGACATCTTGAAAAGGGAGGGGATAAAAAGGTAGGAGATACACAGCTGTTGTTTTCAGAGAAGACCTGGCTCAAGGTTGGTGCTTTCGGTGGAAAAGCCTCCTCCACCGCCACCTCCATCACCTTCGCTACAGGCTCACGCGACAAACACACACCCCAAAACAACGTACGACGGGGAAACGCATTGGGGGGGACGCAGCACAAATGGAATGTGGACCAGGAATGGTTGCAGGCCAAGGACATCCTGACAACACTGGGCATCCCCTTGGGATGCAGCCGCCCACTTCACAGTCTGTGTGAAGAGCCTCCAATACTCTAGAATTCTCTAATCCAGTTCACTGAAGCTGCAAGGAGAGGCATTACCACTGCAAGATAAAGCAGTCATTGGTGGGAACTGGAACATTTTGCAAAAGCCATGGGGACTCCCAGGAGCTCAGGCTACAGCCCTCACTTGCGGGGGAAGGCCCCACAGGCACTGACAGTGGTCTAAGGACAATGGGGTACCAGGCCCCCCTTTGAAATCAAGGTTTATTAACATCTCATTGGTCCAGAGGTTGGAAGTGGATGATCCCTACTGTCTAGGAGAGGCCTGAGGAGCCCAGCAGGTGCCACTAAGTGCACACAGAAAGCCCAGGAGCCTGGCTCAGGGCCTATTTCCTCTACTTTAAATACAGTTCCAGCTGGCTTGGGGGGCGGGAGCACACTAGCCGAGAGTGTAGAACACTTGGAGGAGCACGCTGACCACAGCAGGAGGAACAGCAAAGACCCAGGGAAGATACCAAAGATGCCCTGAGACCAGCGGGCCTTGGCAAGCACAGCCCTGGGGGGCTGGGAGTCTCACCCCGGGCAAGGAAACCTGCACATGCTTCTACATTTTCCAAATTTTCTACAATGATTATGTATTACTTTTATGAAAATTATTATTGAATCTACTGAAAAAGTTATTTAATGAAAAATAAATTTTAAAAATCATAAGAAGATAATCCAATATTTAAAAATGTTTTTGCAGTACATTTTACACACCGTTAGACAACCGTGCACCCTCTGCTTTGCCAGCTGTAACGGTAGCTCCTGCCTCATGGGTCAGTGTGAGGATTAAACAGCTGAATAAGAGTGAAGCACCCCCAGTAGGGCTGGGCATAAGGCAACACTATTCAGGTGTTCGCTATTACTGTCCTTTCTCCTATTCAAAGGGCTAGACCAGTGCTGCCCAAAAAATATAATGCCAGCCGCATATATAATTTTAAATTTTCTAGGGGCTATGTTAAAAAAGGCAAAAAGAAGCATGTGAAAGGAATTCTGATCATATATTTTACTTAGCCCAGTGTATCCAAAATATTATCAATTCAACAAGTACTCAATATACACATCCTTAGAAAGATGTTACTTTTTTTTTTTTTTTGTACTAAGTCTTCAAAATCCAATGTGCGTTTCATCCTCGAAGCATGTCTCAGCTTGGACCAGCCGCGTTTCAAGTGCTCAACACCCCATGTTGCTGGTGGGTCAGCACAAGGGCAGCATAAGGCAAGTTCTGGCGACCAGAACAGAGGCCACGGTCATCTGGAAATGCCCCCAAGGACACCCTGGTGCGTTGGGATGGAGCTGCCACGGCCTGTTTCCCTCTGACACCCCAACCCAGCCCCGGAGGACACTGGGCACAGAGCTGCGTCCCCGGTCAAACAGTGACTCCCCTCCGCTCACCCCCTTCTACCCCGCTCAGCACACTGTCCGACTCAGCAAACTAATGGCAACAGCAACGCTAACCTTCAAACTGCAGCGACCTTCACCAATGCCTCTCTGCCTCTAGATTTTTCTCTGCCTACATCAAGTCCAAAGACAAGCCTACAAAAGAGTCAGACGTGTCCAAGGTGACCCGGGTGGGCCACTGCGAGCAGACGCCGAGCGCCCTTCTCTGCAGGGCCCCCAGCTGGGCCCCCTCACACGCTCTGCCAACCTCTTCTCTGGCCCATTCTGGGCTGCTGGGCAGAGCCAAAGCTCTCCAAGGCCAAGGACCTGTCACTGAACACCGAATCACGGAGGGAACATTCCACAAAGCAGGCCGCAGGCTCCTTCTGTGGCCCTGCGAGCTCCCTCAGGACCTGCCCGGTGCCAGGCCCGAGGAGGTGCCAACTGACAGGCTCCCCACCGCGGCCCCGGAGGCGAGAGCAGCCCCGCCAGCCCACCAGCCCTGACCTCAGGAGCTCCTGGCCCTCCCGCCATCCCCAACCTGGCTGACCTGAAAGGATTCTCAGGACCTTGCAGAGAGAGAAGGGCAGAGCCCAGCCAGGCTCTTCCTTCTCCCGGAGCTGGGTGGCACCTGCAGGCAGCTCCGGGAAGATCAGCGGCTCTGCCTCGGATTCCCCGTGTTGGTGAGGACAGCCCGAGCCCATGCTCGCTCACTCTCCGGTGTCACCTGAGGCCGTCCACTCCACCTCAGCCCCCCAGCCCTGAGGACCGCGCCTGTCCAAGTTCTGATCCACAGGCAGGCCCGGCCCGGCCCGCACGGATGTCCCAGAGGAGACCAGCCGCAGAACCGGCTCCACGGCCCCATGGCCCCCGTCAGCAGCCTGGCCGCCATCCTAGCCGGTGAGAAGGCGCCAGCCCTTTCCAAGAAAGTTCCTGACATTTCTCTCACAAACGGAGATTTTGCAGGCAAGAAACGCAGTGGGAGTGCGGAGCAGCAAGGAGCAGGGTCTCCCCAAGGGGGTGGGAGCGCTTTGGGCCGCTTCCCAGGCTGTGGGACTGATCAGGGAGCCCAGGCCCCTGGCCCAGCTCCTTCCTCCCCGAAGTCCCTCTGCGGGTCCTCAGAGCCAAATGAGTGCCCCCTGAGCAGCACTGGCCTTCTGCCCACACAGACACAGAGGTTAAGAAAAAAAGGAAATAAAAACCTTCTAACAAACAGCACCGTCTGTGAGGAGGCTTAGTGAGGGGTGCCTAACCTGCCAGAACCCCCAGGCATGTTTACAGAGCAAGGCTGGACGGAGGTCCTCTGCAGCAGCAAGGGCCAAATCTGAGGGTAAAACAGCTTCACTCACACAGTACCACCCACGTGCCAGGCACTGTTCTCAGGCCTCCCTTTTTCAACACGTCCAACAATCCTTCTGATCTGATAAGACAAAGTCCACACAAAAAAGGCAGCGGACAAGGCTATTTCCTTCTCTTCAAGGTGTTCCTGAACCCTTAGTAATTCCACCCTCTCTTCCATCACCTGCATCCTCCACGCTGTGCCAGCACCAGGCGCCGGGAAGAAGAGGGGGCCTGGGAGGGGGCTGCAACCCATGGCATCGCAGGAAGGCGAATAGGAAGGAGCGGTGGAGGAAGTTCCCTGTAGAGTGGTCTCCTCGGTTCTCAGAACTAGGCCAGAGTGGGGCGGGGGGGAAGACCTGACCGCCCCTCTGCTGGTTCAGGGGAGATGGGACGAATTCAGGGGCGACAGGCTCAGACTGCCATCTGTATGATACAGGCCTCCTCAGCCCTGGTCCCAGGACCGTCACAAATGCACATATGGGCCTGGGTGACTGGCAACTGTGGCTCAGCTTCCTCATCTGTAACTGGAGATTATAACTGCCCTAATCTCCTTCACAGAGGCTCTAAGCGACAAAAAATAGACAAAAGAGTCCCTTTTAAAGTATACTCCTGGAAAAAGTAGAAACCATGCTCCCTCACCCCTGCCAAGGGCACAAACTGCTCTTGGACCTACAGGGCATCTGTCTTGCTGCCTCAGAGAGCACCGGAGGAGCGCTGGCTGCTTAGAGTGACAGCAAGTGTGCAGCGTGTACCCTCAGGAAGTCAGGCACGTAGTGCTCAACTCCTTTTGGTAAGTTTTCTCTAGTGCCTACTTTATCTGTTGGTCTCATTTCTATAATCGTCCAGTTCTCCCTCATTTCATAGGTGCAGAGGAGATGATAAGACATCTCCTCTGAACCTATATTACTGAAGCACAAATGAAAAATATAGAAAAGAGTTGAGGAGACACACAGGACAGAAGGGAAAAATCTAACATATGTGTAACTGGAATCCCAGAAGGAGAGGAGAAAGAGAACAGGGCAGAAACAATAATTGAAGAAATGACCAGAATTTTCCAAAATTGATGAAAAGACATCAAGCACAGATTTACGAAGCTCTGTAATCCCAAGCAGGATAAAAACAAAGTAAATCATACCCAAGCATGTCACAGCCACACTGCTGGAAAACAAAAGCAAAAGGAAAATTTTAAAAGCAGAGGACAAAATACAAATTACTTACAAAGGAGCAGCAATAAAACGAATAGCTAAGTTTTCAACAGAAACAATGGAAGTTAAGAAGACAACTGAGGGACTTCTCTGGTGGTCCAGTGGTTAAGACTTTGCGCTTCCATTGCAGTGGGCGCGGGTTCAATCCCTGGTCAGGGAACTAAGATCCCACATGCCACATGGTGCGGCCAAAAACAAAAACAAAACAAAACAAAAAAAAGAAGACAATGGAATAATATTGCTAAAGTGTCCAAAAGAATTAATTTTGAACATGGAGTATTATACCCAGCCAAAATACCTTCTAAAACAAAAGTGTAATAAAGACATTTACACACAAATAAAAACAGAGAATTAATGATTACCACCTCTGCACTACAAAAAAGAGAAAAGGTAGTTCTTCAGAGATGAGGAAAATTACCCCAAAAGTAATTCTAATATAAAAATGAAGGGAGAAAGAAGCACAAAAAGGGTAAATATGTGGCTAATCTAAACTCATATGGGCTATACAAAGAAATAACATCTTGTGAGGTTTAACATATCTCAATAATTTAGTATATAATATAAAGTGTGTAGAAACAAAATACATATCCACATTAACATACACACACACACACACACACACAAAGAAGGGATTTAAACTGTTCTGAAGTGCTAGCATTACTGGGGAAGTAGTAAAAATAATCACTTCTATTACATTGTAGTAAGTCAAGAATGTATGCTGTAATCTCAAGTGAAACCACTAAAAGTATAGTAGGATAATAACACACAAACTAATAAAGAGAAAACATGTACAATAAAAAATTTGATTAATTCAAAAGAAGGCAAGGCAAGTGGGGAGAGGGAAGGGGGAAGGGGAAGAAAGGGGTAGGGAATTAAGAGGTACAAACTACTATGTATAAAATAAATAAGCTACAAGGATATATAGTACAGCACAGGGAATATAGCCAATATTTTATAATAGCTACAAATGGAATCTAACCTTTAAAAATCGTGAATCCCTATGTTGTACACTTGAAACTTACATAGTATTATACGTCAACTATACCTCAATTTAAAAAAAGGTAAAAAATTTTAAAAAGAAGGTAAGACAGAAGAGAAAAAAGGGAACAGAATGGATGGGTCAAACAGTAAACAAAGACTAAGACAGTAAGTATAAACCACAATACACCAGCAACTCTATTAAATGTAAATGAACCTAATACTCACATTATAAGAGTAAGATTAATGTCTGTACCTAAATCACAGGAAAAGAAAATATATATATGCTGCTTACAAAACACATACCTTAAATATAAGGATACAAAAGTTTGAAAGGAGAAGGAAAGAAAAAGATATACAATGCAAACATTGACCACCCCCCCGCCAAAAAAAGGCTGGAAAACAGCTATACTAATATCAGACAATGTAGACTTTCATAGAGATGAGAGGTAAGACATAATAATAAAGGAGTCAATCCCCAGGAGGATATAAGAATTCTAAATCTGTAAGCAACCAATAACACAGCTTCAAAACGTTAAAGCAAAAATTGACAGAACTAAGAGGTAGGTAAATCCATGATCATAGCATAAGACTTTTAAATGTCTCTTTTGATAGCTGATACAATAAACATACCATCTAGAAAAATGGTATAGATGATCTTATTTGCAAAGCAGAAATAGAGACACAGATGTAGAGAACAAATGTATGGATGCCAAGGGGGAAGAGGTGGGGTGGGAGGAATTGGGAGACTGGGAGTGACACCTATACTTTATTGTTACTATGTGTAAAATAGACAACTGATGGGAACATACTATAGCACAGGGAAATCTACCTAATGCACTGTGGTAACCTAAATGGGAGGGAAGTCCAAAACAGAGGGGATATCTGTGTGTGTATGGCTGATTCATTTTGTTGTGCAATGGAGGCTAACACAACATTGTAAAGCAACCATACTCCAACAAAAATTAATTTAAAAAAGAATTTTAAAAAGAATTTTAAAAAAAGAACAAAAGAATAAACATACCAAAAAAATCATTAAAAGATCTGATTAACGTGAGTAACAAACTAGACTAGACAGATAGATAAACTGCACCTGACAATGCCAGAATTCTTTGCAGATACACATGGAACATTTACCAAAATATTCCCATTGGAGTCAATGGCAAGACCCCTATTTCACAGAAAGGCAAACCAAGGCAAGACCCAAGGCCATAGGAAGCAGGGCCGGAATTATAACCCAAATCTTATGATGACCTAAAGCCCAGTTCTGACCCCAAATCCAATATCTGATGCTATCTTTCATTTCATTCTCCAACAAAATCTAATATCCACAGATCACCATGCCCACAGCATCAGAGCCATAATGTCCCACAGCCAAATTAGACCTAGAGTTCCTGCGCCATCTCGGCATCAGAATGAGCCACCCAAATGGAAAGCCCCTGCCTTCTGCCTCTATATAGCTGAATACCTGCTGCTGACCTTCCCAAATACAATCCTACCCCTCTGAGATCTAGAGCAATCCTTTTCTCTCATACCTGCAGTGTAACAACTTCCTAAAGTCTGTTAGTCTACACCTCAAAAACATCTCACCCTCATGAGGGGAAGAAAGGCCAGAAGTATTTTCTAGGAGAAGAAAGTAGAGCAGTGTTACTTCCAACTGTTTAGATAATGACCCACCAGTAAGCCATATACTTCACAATGCAATGAAGAACATACATCAATAGTATATTTAGATCTCTGAAACAGAAATATTTTTGCAACATGTGCCATTCTAAGGATCTATGATACTAATTCTGATCCTTTTTTATTCAATTCCATTCTATTTAATTTGTTTTTTTTTTAAATGAACGCATGTCAAAGATTTTATTTAATTTATTAAGGGAACCAGTATGTTACAACTTATTTAAATTTATTTATTTATTTATGGCTGTGCTGGGTCTTTGTTTCTGTGCGAGGGCTTTCTCTAGTTACGGCAAGCGGGGGCCACTCTTCATCGCGGTGTGCGGGCCTCTCACTCTCGCGGCCTCTCTTGTTGCGGAGCACAGGCTACAGACGCGCAGGCTCAGTAGTTGTGGCTCACGGGCCCATTCGCTCCATGGCATGTGGGATCTTCCCAGACCAGGGCTCGAACCCATGTCCCCTGCATTGGCAGGCAGATTCTCAACCACTGCGCCACCAGGGAAGCCCCTAATTTGTTCTTTAAATGCTGGTCCTGACCCACTAAACTGATTTCACACTCACTAAAGGGTCATAAACCCCAGTTTGAAAACCTCTGGATAGGGTAGAAGGCCCAGAATTCACCTCTGGGGCCAGAATTGCACGTTCTTTCCAGACCTGGCTCCTCTTTGCTCCCATCCTGCCACCTCTAATCCTGAAACATGAGCTGCCAACTGCTTGGGCAACGTGTGCAGCTCCGAATCACAGCTGTGAGCAAATCTCCAGCACAGACTCTGAAGGGCGGCTCCAGGCATCAGGCAGCTGTCAGCAAGGGCTCAAGAGGCTCCTGATGGTGCAAAGCCCCTACAAAGACCAGGGTCTCTCCTCACCCCAACCCCAGCTCCCTCTGGCAGCCCACATCCCCCACGCCCTGAGGGGAGCCCTGTACCCTGGTTTTAATGAAGTTGACTTTTTGTCCTACACACCTTCCTATACAACCGCTTTCACTTCAGTCTGCTTTCCTTAACCCACCACCCAAAAAGGCCTGACTCTTGCCTGCTTCACCAGGACTTCCATCAAATACTAATTGGCCATCACGACCTTCATCCTGACCACTTTTCCCAAACAGGTCCTCCACTACCCCACCCCGGCAAAGACTCACGAGAGAGGCTTACACCCATTCTAAAATACATCAGTCAAACTAAGCCTTACAGGGACAGAGCTCTGTTGTGAGCCCTGGTCTGCAGTGAGGGGAGGAGGATTACAGGTTACAGAGAAAGACTAACTACAAAGTAAGAAGAGAACAGTTCCTGCCCTCAAACTAATGGGGGAGAGAACAGAATCTCCATCTAATACTTTAAGAATAATAAATGTCCCCACTAATAGCCACTGAGCAAAGCAGGGAAAGTGCCATGTCTTCTGGGGAATAAGGACCACTGGAAGCCACCAGAGCAGCAACCCAAACCCACTCTGGTAGTGGCACCCCAGGGAGTTACAATGTTCTATGAGGAACTGCTTAAAACGCTCATCCATTAAAATGAAATGAAGCAATAATTTTGTGCTAAAACTCAGATGACACTGTATGCTAGATTCCTGAAAAGCTAAGTAGCAGCAGATGCCACATTTTAAGATAACAATTATGGAAGAAAACCTCAGAGTTGAGAAAATTCTATCCAATTAACCTAGTTTGCTCTGCACCTAAGGAAGACAGCCAGCCTTCCTTCAATGTTAGAACCCACACATCAGGCCAGCTTGCAGAGGACCAGGTTATCAGGGAGCACAGAGCCACTCCTGAACAAGGAGTAAGATGGGGTTTCCAGAAGAGAAGAGGCAGCCGGGGAGAGCAGCGTGCCTGATGTACGGCCTGTGGGAGGGGAGACGTACAAACCAGCAAAGCAAAAGGCAGGTGGGTAAAGGCTCAGACACGTGAGAGCGGGCTCTCGTGACTAGTCAGCACTGGCACCAACGTGAACCAGTCAACGAGACCACTGTTACACAGAGCCTCGCAAATAAGCACTGGCCCCAGGTGGGTACGTGAATCAAGTGGCCAGGGCTGTTACTTTCATTAGCTGTATTGTCTGGAGAACCTACTGAGGATAAGCGGGCTTTAGAGAAGTCACTCCATCTTCAAGTAGAACCATAGCAAAGGATGGCACTTTCCACAGGAACATCTTGGTCGGATATGACAATACAATGTCATAAAAGCAGAGACAACTGCTGTAAACCTTCACTATAAAATGATCCTCCAACTTGGACGAAGAGAGCACAGGGGTACTGGACACAATGGCTATGCAAACCCCTAAAGAAAAGAACAAACTCACAACTCCTCAGCACACTAAAATGGACGACAGCAGCTCAGGGCCACGGCACCTCGTTATCATTCCACTGATGCCCGCAGGCCCGTAGGAATCCAGCAAACGGGTCCCCAAATGGCTGGGCAAAAACCACTGGGTCCAGGAGCCAAAGAGCCCCACTGTCCCACCTCCTCCCTGCAGGGGCCTCCAAAGGCCTGAGTGAAAAGCTGATGCTGCAGACGCTGCCCCCCAGAGAAGCAAAACCACAGCTCACAGCGTGGAATCAGCTACGCACCGACCCCCAGGGGTGAGCTGAGGCAGAGACTGAATCGCCCACCCACGGAAAACATCCCGGAACAGCTAACACAGGAGCTACCATCCTCCCCAGGGCACCCCTGGGTCGCCAGCCTCCCTGCCACACACAGGCCCCACGGTGGCCCCCGCCCCACTCACCGGGACTGGCACCTCACCTCCAAAGTTGGCCAACCGCCCAATCCGCGTGACTGGCACCTTCCGCTCGCGAGCCCGCTCGCTGAGCTAGAGGGCGAAAAGAAAGAGACCTCCAGGGATCAGTGAACAGGGACAGGACCAACCTTCAGGGGTTCACGCCGCCCCCCGCACGCCCTCTCCACCCGCAAAGGCAGCAGCTCCGCCCAGCAGCACACCCCTCCCAGAGGAGGCCCCCGTGAGCCTGACATTCCAGGCCACGGCACCCGAAGAACGTCCCCGAAGAGGGGGCCTGACCCCAGCAGCACTGAGCGAAGCGCCCCAGCCCCACTCGGGGGCCTCCTGCACGCACCATCTGCTTGTGCGGCTTGCTCTCGGGGCGAGCCTTGGCCTGCCGGGCCTTCTCAATGTCCTCAGCCGTCAGGCCCCCCACGGGGGACTGGTCCTGGTGGTAGAACCTTCGCCGCAGGCCCGTGGCAGAGGATGGGTCTCTGGGGTCTGCAAAGAGCCTCCCGTTCACCCTGCCCGTAGGGGAGGCGGCCTGGCCCCGGAGCCCGCCTTCCCTAAAGGGTCCGCTGGCAACATAGGCAGGAGCTGGGCCCTGGCTGCGGGCGTGATCCCAGGGCGGAGGGGACTGATCGGGGGAGGAGGCCGCAGACAACTCCTCGGAGGCGCCCTCGGCCCTCGGCCCTGAGAAGTGGAATTCTGCTTGCGGGTCGTCAAAGCTCTGGGCATAAGACTCTTCATGCTTCTCCTGACCCTGCAGGGAACAAACACCAACGTGAGAGAAGCAAGAGGCCAGCCAGGAGCCCCTCCCTGTGTGCATCCCCTTCTGGCCAGGACAGCACACCGGCGCGTCCCACCCTCTGACCCTCTGGAGGGCCCTACCATGTCACCCCCGTGGCCCGTGGCCAGTTCCGGAGGTGAGCAGCAGCCCAGGAGCCAGGAGGCCCGGGCTCCAGCCCTGCTCCTGCCAGGGCTCTGCCGCGGGGGCCCAGGCAAGCCGGCCACCCATGGTCCCTGAGCACCCGCTGGGTGCCCGGCCCAGACCAGGTCCCTGAGCACCCGCTGGGTGCCCCGCCCAGACCAGGTCCCTGAGCACCTGCTGGGTGCCCCGCCCAGACCAGGTGAGCGACCACTCTCCCGGCGGCAAGCTCCTCACCTGTAAATCCAGGCTAAAGAGAGGCTACCAGGGCTTTGGGGAAGGTGAACCAGGGCAAAAGATGGGGAAAGCTTTGAGAAGTAAGAGGACAGCCGAAGACCAGAGGAGGCGAGCGCAGCACACAGGGAGGGCCGCCCTGCCTCTCCAGGCCAGCGCCTTGCTGCAGACGCGGCTCCCGAGGGGCTCTCACCAGAGGGCTTGTCACTTCCAGGACCTGGCCTGGCTCTTCCAGGAGCAGGGGGGACAGGACAGGAGAGGAGGGGGAGAAAACACCATGTTTCCCCTGTAACAGTCGCCGAGACCTGAGCTTCAGGCCCAGGTTCTTTCCACTTTTGAACCCCTAGCGACCTGGAGAGAGTTCCTGACCCCTCTCTGCCACTTCCTCATCCGAAAAGAGGGCTCCCCGCAGTCACAGAGTTACGCGGGGCACAGACGGGGCCAGGGGAACAGGGCCGAGAAGGCTATAATTAGAACAGCACTGACTCCTGAAGGGAGGTCAGGGACCTGGATTCCCCGATTCCACTGAAATGGCCTCAGTGCGTGGAGTGCTGCCTGTAGGTTCTGCAGAAACAGCAGGAGACCCCAAAGCCTTCTCACTCTCAGCTCTGCAAGACACTGTGGGATCTAAGCAGATAAGACTTGCCCTCCAGAGAAAGGAACGAGACAGGCTGTTGCTCTCATCTCATAAGCGGCAAAGGGAGGCCGAGAGAGCTGAAATAATCTGGTAAAGGCCCACCAGGCAGCCAACGGCGGAGCAGGTATCCCAAGCCAAGGCCTGCCCCGCGGGCCGCCCCGAGGCCGCCTGACAGCACCTGCCTCGGAGCAGAAATGAATTGTGTTTGGAATCAAGGGGCACCTGTCAAGATGGCCAGGGAAGCCCTGGAATGAAGGGGTCTGGGACAGGGTCCGAGAGCCACGTAACTCCTGTAGCTCCCACACTGGCCGCGGGCTCACCACTCCTTCTGCCCCACTACTCCAGCGCTGGCCGCCGGCCCTGCGTTACCATAAGCTGTTTATGTGGCAGCCAAGGGGCCTCAGTGTCTCAATGGGACCGGACTCAGTAAGTGTCTGCTGAATGAATACGCGAACAAATCCCTTGAGGAGCTAGAGAGAGAGAGGTTTCTGGAGCACCTGGCCCTCCGTCCCCTCACAGACAGGGGAGGAACCCACCTCTGAGTGTGCAGGGAGAGAATGGGAGCGCACTGGAGACCCTCGCCCTGCTCGGCGCCTCCTTCGCGGTGGGGGACCGCCACTCCCTCCCACCTCCGAGGGGCTGTCCCAGGGCGTGGCCCTGCCTCTTCCAAGGACCGGGGCCAGGCCTGCCCGAGGGGAGCACAGGGGTGAGCGGGGAGCCTGGGTTCCCTCTCACCCTTCAGGGAGGCCTGCCCAGGCCTAGCGTGCTCCTCTCTCCTGGGCGGCCCCAGGGTGCTGGGCAACCTCACTTCCTGGATGCTCCACAGGCAAACACCCAACAGGAAGGCGATGGCTCCTCACTAGCGAAGGCACCAAATGAGGCTGCCAGGGCACAGCCCAGCCTCAGCAGAGAGAGGGCGGGTGGGGAGTCTGAGACTGGGAAGAGGACACAGGATTCCGGTCCTGTCAATCAGTAATCGCATCAAACTGCTTAGTCTCAGTTTCCCCATCTGAGAAAGGGGGGCAAGCACTTGGGTCTGCACCCCTCCCAGGACAGCGGTGAGGCTTGTAAGAGATCACAGGTGTGAACACCTCTGCAAGTTGAAGGTATCTGTGTAGAGAGAGAGACACAGTATCGCCACTGGACCCTTAGAGAGCATGAGGGGAGAGCTGGGAATCCTAACTCTGAGAATGACCAGAGGCCGGCGGGCTGGGATGTCCCACAGCCTGGAGGAGCGTGCGTGTCCTTGTCCAGAAGGTCAGAGCAGAAATGGGAGGAGTGCGGCAGCAGGGCACCCTTGCAGCACAGCTCCCAACATACACATGCCCAGGCACACACATGCGTGCGCACGGCGCACGCGCACACTCGCGCCCCCTCCCCATGCCCTCAGACTGTCAGGAACAGGGGTGGGGACCATGCAGGTGATGACACGGTGGATGGCACTCTGCTGCAGCAGGCCATGTTGACAACCACGGCTCCAGCACTCGTTTTTGCTTAAAACCCTCCCCTTGGATGCTGAAACGTCAAGGCCCCCTCCCGCTGGCACCCACCCCCACTGCCAACTGGCCTCCTTACCTGCACCTGCCCCAAGACCATGCCGATCTGCTCTGCGGCCGTGGACTGCAGGGCCTTGGCCGCCATAATGAGCTCCCTGCCGAGGCCCAGGTGCTGCAGGTGGGTCTCCACGGCCGCCTGGGTCAGCTTGGCAAGGCCTTTGACCACCATGATGGTGTCCCCCAACATGGCAGCCATCCTTCAGGGCTGGAAGAGAGTGGGCCAAGTCAGGGTCGGGGCTCCACGCCTCACACAGGGTCGCACTCACACAGGCCACCTCTACCCCAAACTCTGGCTGTTTGGTTTTTCCACTGACCTCCCCTTCTGATCCAGGTTGACTGAGAGAAAAGAGAGGAAGGGCCCAGGGCTCAAGGTAAACTGAGTGACTCCCCACACTGCAGGGCGCCGATCAGAAAGAGAGAGTCCGTGGAGTCAGGGCTGTGCGCCCGACCATGTTTCCTCACCTGGGCCTCACAGCCACCCCGTGGCACAGACAAGTAAAGGGATTTGCCCAAAGTCTCTCAGCCACCAAGTGGCAGAACCAGGACTTGAATCTGGGTGTCCTGATTTAGTCCAGAGTTCTTCCCTCTGGACCAAAACCGTAGGTTGGGGAAGGAATGACACAGGAGGGAAGGGGGCAAGGCACAACCTCTGAAAGAATAACATAGCCCAAGGACATGACATAAACTGATTAGAACCAAATGGGCCCAAGATGGCAGAGAAGTCAACTTCCACTACACCTTGAGCCTCAGTATACGCTCACTGTAACACACCAGCAAGCTAAATGACACATCCACAGGCGCCACGACAGTTCCAAGGCCGACCATAAGGATGAAAGAGTGGGCCGTGGCCCAATTCCTCGAAATCCGCGCCCCTTCCCAAAATAGCTGGAATACTCCTCCCACTCGTTAGCCTATGAAATTACCCACCCCTATAAAAACTGACAACGCCATACCCTGGTGCCTTTCTCACCTTCCGAGATGGCCCACACTCTGTCTGTGGAGTGTGTTTCTCTCTAAATAAATCCACTTCTTACCTATCATTTTGTCTCTCACTGAATTCTTCCTGCCATGAGACAGCAAGAACCTGAGCTTCGGAGCCTGAACCAAGATGGAGTAGAAGGACGTGCGCTCACTCCCTCTTGTGAGAACACCAGAATCACAACTAGATGCTGGACAATCATCGACAGGAAGACACTGGAACTCACCAAGAAAGATACCCCACATCCAAAGACAAAGGAGAAGCCACAATGAGACGGTAGGAGGGGTACAATCACAGTAAAATCAAATCCCGTAACTGCTGGGTGGGTGACTCACAGACTGGAGAACACTTATACCACAGAAGTCCACCCACTGGAGTGAAGGTTCTGAGCCACACATCAGGCTTCCCAACCTGGGGGTCCAGCAACGGGAGGAGGAATTCCTAGAGAATCAGACTTTGAAGCCTAGTGGGATTTGATGCAGGACTCTGACAGGACTGGGGGAAACAGAGACTCCACTCTTGGAGGGCGCACACAAAGTAGTGTGCACATCGGGACCCAGGGGAAGGAGCAGTGACCCCAGGGGAGACTGAACCAGACCTGCCTGCTAGTGCTGGGGGTTCTCCTGCAGAGGCGGGGGGTGGCTGTGGCTCACCGTGGGGACAAGGACACTGGCAGCAGAAGTTCTGGGAAGTACTCCTTGGCCTGAGTCCTCTCAGAGTCGGCCATTAGCTCCACCAAAGAGCCCAGGTAGGCTCCAGTGTTGGGTTGCCTCAGGCCAAACAACCAACAGGGAGGGAACCCAGCCCCACCCATCAGCAGTCAAGCTGATTAAAGTTTTACTGAGCTCTGCCCACCAGAGCAACAGTCAGCTCTACCCACCACCAGTCCCTCCCATCAGGAAACTTGCATAAGCCTCTTAGATAGCCTCATCCACCAGAGGGGAGACAGCAGAAGCAAGAAGAATTACAATCCTGTAGCCTGTGGAACAAAAACCACATTCACAGAAAGAGAGACAAGATGAAAAGGCAGAGGGCTATGTACCAGATGAAGGAACAAGATAAAACCCCAGAAAAACAACTAAATGAAGTGGAAATAGGCCACCTTCCAGAAAAAGAATTCAGAATAATGATAGTGAAGATGATCCAGGACCTCGGAAAAAGAATGGAGGCAAAGATCGAGAAAAAGCAAGAAATGTTTAACAAAGACCTAGAAGAATTAAAGAACAAACAAACAGAGATGACCAATACAATAACTGAAATGAAAACTACACTAGAAGGAATCAATAGCAGAATAACTGAGGCAGAAGAACGGATAAGTGACCTGGAAGACAGAATGATGGAATTCACTGCTGCGGAACAGAATAAAGAAAAAAGAATGAAAAGAAATGAAGAAAGCCTAAGAGACCTCTGGAACAACATTAAACGCAACAACATTCACATTATAGGGGTCCCAGAAGGAGAAGAGAGAGAGAAAGGACCAGAGAAAATATTTCAAGAGATTATAGTCGAAAACTTCCCTAACATGGGAAAGGAAATAGCCACCCAAGTCCAGGAAGCGCAGAGTCCCATACAGGATAAACCCAAGGAGAAACACGCTGAGACACATAGTAATCAAATTGGCAAAAATTAAAGACAAAGAAAAATTATTGAAAGCAGCAAGGGAAAAACGACAAATAACATACAAGGGAACTCCCATAAGGTTAACAGCTGATTTCTCAGCAGAAACTCTACAAGCCAGAAGGGAGTGGCATGATATACTTAAAGTGATGAAAGGGAAGACCCTACAACCAAGATTACTCTACCCTGCAAGGATCTCATTCAGATTCGATGGAGAAATCAAAAGTTTTACAGACAAGCAAAAGCTAAGAGAATTCAGTACCACCAAACCAGCTCTACAACAAATGCTAAAGGAACTTCTCTAAGTGGGAAACACAACAGAAGAAAAGGACCTACAAACACAAACCCAAAACAATTAAGAAAATGGTAATAGGAAGATACATATTAATAATCACCTTAAATGTGAATGGATTAAATGCTCCAACCAAAAGACACAGGCTTGCTGAATGGATACAAAAACAAGACCCATATATATGCTGTCTACAAGAGACCCACTTCAGACCTAGGGACACATACAGACTGAAAGTGAGGGGATGGAAAAAGATATTCCATGCAAATGGATATCAAAAGAAAGCTGGAGTAGCAATACTCGTATCGGATAAAATAGACTTTAAAATAAAGAATGTTACAAGAGACAAGGAAGGACACTACATAATGATCAAGGGATCAATCCAAGAAGAAGATATAACAATTATAAATATATATGCACCCAACATAGGAGCACCTCAATACATAAGGCAACTGCTAACAGCTGTAAAACAGGAAATTGACAGTAACACAATAATAGTGGGGGACTTGAACACCTCACTTACACCAATGGACAGATCATCCAGACAGAAAATTAATAAGGAAACACAAGCTTTAAATGACACAACAGACCAGATAGATTTAATTGATATTTATAGGACATTCCATCCCAAAACAGCAGATTACACTTTCTTCTCAAGTGTGCACGGAACATGCTCCAGGATACATCACATCTTGGGTCACAAATCAAGCCTCAGTAAATTTAAGAAAATTGAAATCATATCAAGCATCTTTTCTGACCACAACGCTATGAGATTAGAAATGATTTACAAGGGGAAAAACATAAAAAACACAAACACATGGAGGCTAAACAATACGTTACTAAATAACCAAGACATCACTGAAGAAATCAAAGAGAAAATCAAAAAATACCTAGAGACAAATGACAATGAAAACACGACAATCCAAAACCTATGGGATGCAGCAAAAGCAGTTCTAAGAGGGAAGTTTATAGCTATACAAGCCTACCTCAAGAAACCAGCAAAATCTCAAATAAATAATCTAACCTTACACCTAAAGGAACTAGAGAAAGAAGAACAAACAAAACCTAAAGTTAGCAGGAGGAAAGAAATCATAAAGATCAGAGCAGAAATAAATGAAATAGAAACAAAGAAAACAACAGCAAAAATCAATAAAACTAAAAGCTGGTTCTTTGAGAAGATAAACAAAATTGATAAACCGTTAGCCAGACTCATCAAGAAAAAAGAGAGAGATGACTCAAATCAATAAAATTAGAAATGAAAAAGGAGACGCTACAACAGACACCGCAGAAATACAAAGCATCTTAAGAGACTACTACAAGCAACTCTATGCCAATAAAATGGACAACCTGGAAGAAATGGACACATTTTTAGAAAGGTATAACCTTCCAAGACTGAACCAGGAAGAAACAGAAAATATGAACAGACCAATCACAAGTAAGGAAATTGAAACTGTGATTAAAAATCTTCCAACAAACAAAAGTCCAGGACCAGATGGCTTCACAGGTGAATTCTATCAAACATTGAGAGAAGAGCTAACACCTATCCTTCTCAAACTCTTCCAAAAAATTGAGGAGGAAGGAACACTCTCAAACTCATTCTATGAGGCCACCATCACCCTGATACCAAAACCAGACAAAGATACTATAAAAAAAAGAAAATTACAGACCAATATCACTGATGAATATAGATGCAAAAATCCTCCACAAAATACTAGCAAACAGAATCCAACAACACATTAAAAGGATCATACACCATGATCAAGTGGGATTTATCCCAGGGATGCAAAGATTCTTCAATATACGCAGATCAATCAATGTGATACACCATATTAACAAATTGAAGGAGAAAAATCATATGATCATCTCAATAGATGCAGAAAAAGCTTTTGACAAAATTCAACACCCATTTATGATAAAAACTCTCCAGAAAGTGGGCACAGAGGGAACCTACCTCAACATAATAAAGGCCATATATGACAAACCCACAGCAAACATCATTCTCAATGGTGAAAAACTGAAAGCATATAAAAATGGGAGTGAAGATGTAAGATACTTTTATCTTTCTAATGGGGAAGGTGAGAACCTTGTACAACTTCTTCCTAGCACTTATACTTTTAACTTTTAAATTCCTTATTTCTGTGTTTAATGTTTGTCTTCACCAATAGACTCTTAGTGAAGGCAAGGACTAAATTTCTTTATTCATTATACTCAGTACTTAGCACAATACTTTTAAATATAATAATTTTCCTTATTGGAGATTAAAAACAGAAAAAGGAAGTTCTTTTTTTCTTTCATGCTTCTTTATTTTGACTAATGAAAAAAATACTTATTAATTATATACTATAATCCAAACATGTTCCATACCCTTGATTAGGATCACAGTCTAATCTACAAGAGGGAAAGGTACCCAGCATTGAGATCTACTTCTGTAATTTTGGGGGCATTTCTTTCCAATTTTATTTCTATTCATAGGTAATAAAATTGGGATAGTTTTATAAACATTGATATCTAACCAGCTTTTCTAACCAAATATTTTAAGTCTTTTCCCCATATGTTGAAACATTTCTTTTAAACCTGATTTCTAATGGCTCCATTGAAGTCCATTATGTGGAAGCTCTGTAATTTAGTTAACAATAATGTTAAGCTGGAATGTATGCTCCATGAATATAGGAATTTTTTCCCTGTCAGTTCACTGCAATTCCCCAGCACCTACAACAGTGTCTAGTACATAGTAGGTGCTTAATACATAAAAAATGAATGAAATATTTAGGTTGTTCTATTTTTTCTATATTAGAAATAATGCTCTCCAAAGCATTTTTGTACAAAATGCTTTCACTGTATTTCAGATGCTTTTCTAAATAATTACTTCTAGAAGAAACTTCTAGAAGAGGACCTTGCTGGTTGAAATGATATGGACAAACATGATTTCAGAGTCATTTTCTCTATGAAATAATGTTATCTGTGGCTTTCTTTTTTTTTTTTTCACACTTCAGTTTTATAAATTTTCTATAATAATATTCTAAAAGAATCAAAATAGTTATTTTTTTTCTTTTAAGTGCATTTCTTTTATTCAGGGAGCAGTTAGTGATCTTGTGCCTGGAATATAGGGTTTTTGTTGTTGGTAGTGAAAGAAGAGGATTGAAAGTTTTCTTGGGCAGATGCAGTGAATGATTTGGTATGCTATTCTAAGGAACGTTATTTCACAGGAATGGGAGTCCTATCAAATGTTAATAAGCAGAGTAGTGATAGAATCAGAATGATAAGAAAGATAATACTGATAGTGTAGAGGAAGGATTTGGTAGAGAAGAGACCAGAGGGAGGGAGATGCTGGATTTCTCACTCTCTAGCCTCCACGTCATTCAATTAATCATTGATTTTTTTTATCCTAAGTATTTCTTGAATTTCTTCCTGTCTTCCTTAGTTAGGTCCTCAGTATCTTTCACCTCAGCTACTGCTGTAACCTTCTCATTTCTTTCCCTGCCTCAGAACCATTCTCCACAGAGCTATTAAAGTTATGTAGCTACAACCAAATATGAAGAATGGTTCCCTATTATCTACATTTTAAGGTTCTAGTTGATTAGCGTGGCATACAAACTCTTCCATTATTTGGATCCTTCACTTTGATTTCTAGCTATTCCCTGCTGTGACGAAAACCTTTCCTAAGAAAGAAAACTGCTTATTATCCCTGATTGTCTTCAGCCCTCTCCCCCGCACAGATAGCACTTGCTTCTGTGCCTTGCTCATGCTGCCCCCATTTCCCAAAATACAAAATATTCCCTCTCTCCAGTCAGACCCCCCTAGGTCCCCTTTTTCTGGGGCTCACTGTGTAAGACTCATATGTCAATAACCTCTTCCAAGAAATGTTAACATAGATATTCACGGATTACATACCTCCCTCCTTTCTCCTGCCTTTTGGCTTAGGAATCTCTCTTCTGTGCTTTTTATAGGACCTTGTTGTTACCTTTCCTTTCATGTTGTACTATAATTATCTGTTTAGTTATGTTTCCCACACTGGACTGTGAGATTTTTGAGAGCAAGGGCTCTTTTATTTCTTTGTATTCTCAGCAGTTAGTGTAATGTCTGACATATAGTAAGGTGGTCAAAAAGGAACCTATTGTCATTTTTCAGATGAAATAATGAGGGCTTGAACTAGGCCAGTGGGCAAGAAGGATGGGTGGGATAGACAGACTGTTAAAGAAGTCACTTTGGATGTCAGTGATAAGTTAAAGGTAGAAATCATGGATGACTGAGGTATGCAACCTGAGTAAATGAGTTTAACGTGCAGGTTTTTGACTTCTTAAATTTGAAATATTTGCTGAACATTCTAGAGAGATGACTAATAGGTAACTAGAAGTATGGGTCTACCTATTAGGAGATAAGGATTTAGGAGTCATCAGCGTAGAGATATTAATTAGGGCATATGGAATAGATAATACAGGTCAGGAAGGAGAGGAGATATAAAAAAAGTGGAGTAGAGATCCTTGGGGAAAATCATTTAATAGGTTACAGAAAAAAGAATAAGTAGGGAAGTATATTGATTGTCAGTGATGTCCAATAATGAAGAGAGGTTGAAACAGATGAGAGTTGAGAACAATGTATTTTATTTGGAATTTGGAAGGTCATTATTGATCTTTGAGAGAGTAATTTCAGTCCAGTAGAGGGAAATAGCAACTAGATTGAAATAGGTGATTGAAAGAGGCTGAGAAACAAATGATGAACAAGTGGAAAAAGCAAGCATATAGTACTCTTTACAAATGTGCTTTATGGAGAAATGATACCTTGTGGAAAAAGGGATGTGATACCACTTTCTTGAGGGGAAGGTAGGATGGCAATAAAGTTTTTGTTTTATGTTTTGTTTTTGGATGGGAGATGGTCGTGGAAAAGTTTATCAATTGGTGTTCAGGAGCCATAAGAAAGAAGGCTTGAAGTCCAGAAATAAATCTTTAATGGAACAAGGGAAAGAAGAAAAGGAAGGGGAGAGTCTGGCGTTAAGATCTCAGATGATACTGTTATCCTTGCAAGTGGTGGGGACACTTCTTCCTTGGGCTCAAAAGGAAAAGAAGTAGGGAGAAGTAGAAATATAGAAACATTTAAAGGTGGTATGAGGGAATGTGAAGGATCTATTTTCTGTGAAGTAGGCTACCAGGTCATTAATTGCAGGGTAAGGTTTGGATAGGTCAGGGATAGGATAGATGGTGGTGGCAGGGGGGCACAGGTTATTTTACAAGATTGGTACAGGACAAAGGATTAATGGTGAGGCTGCAGATGGATTTAGGGCTCAGTTGAGATTGAACTATGGAAAAAAATAAAGCAATAATATAAATACTTAAATAATATGTGTATTTGTTTATATATTTTTTTCCATAAAAGGGACTGAAGAAAAGGACAGGGCCCTGGAGAATTGCTTATAGTTACTCATTAGGATTAAGTGAGGCAGATAGTTAAGGACAGTGATATTTGCTCTATAGTCCTAATGCTTGGAAGAATTGAAGAATGAGTGCAGGGTCGGGAGTGGGCTGCTGCAGACAGCAGTCTGGCTGTCAGTGGACTGAGAATAAGTCCTGCCTGGTCATAGGCCAGTGTGATCCAGAGTCAATTCAGAGTATTTAATGCATGGCTGATAATATTTGAGATTTAGTATGAGAAGGTGCCTTCCTTCCTTTTCTTTTCTTTTCTCTTCTCCTTCCTTCCTTCCTTTCTCTCTCTCTTCCTTTCTTCCTTCCTTTCTTCCTTCCTTTCTTTCTTTCTTTCTTTCGTTCGTTCTTTCTTTCTTTCTTTTCTTTCTTTCTTTCCTTCTTTCTTCCTTCCTTCCTTCCTTCCTTTTTTTCTTTCTTTCCTCCCTCCCTCCCTTCCCTCCTTGTCTCCTCCCTCCCTTCCCTCCTTCCCACCTCCCTCCCTCCCTTCCTTCCTTCCTTTCTCCCTCTCCTTGCTCTGTATGTATATCAATTAAAGTATGTAAAATAAAAGCAACAAATAGATTGTAGATAATTTACTCTATTTTAAGACACAGTGAATTTTGTACAGAAAAGTAGTATTGGCTGGATTATGAGCTCTTACTGCTTAGTTATTCATTCCTGGTTAAAATATCTCTGGTGGCCTTACATACCCTGTAGTAGTTATCAACTAATAGATTTCAAAAGGCAAAGACAGCCCTAAAGAGATAATTTTTTTTTCTCCAAAGTATTTTGTCTTCTATCAGGAATTTGTCATTAGGTATTATACAGACCCAGTGGATAGGTTCATCTCTGGCATGGATATCTGACAGAAACGGCATTTCTCTCAATTATGCTTTTTCGTTAAACAAAACAAAACAAAATGACTCTGAAAATGAAAGCATAATTTATGTACCTCCTATAAGAAATGCGTAAATTATGGGAAATAATAAAGGAGCAAGATATAATTGAAAATCAACAGCTCTACGAGTTAAGAACCTTCTCTCTACGACTCAATTGTTGTCAGTTACTGCTTAACTTAACGCTGGGTTTTCCTTTTTGCTTTCAGGAAAACCTTTAACTTACGCCCTGGGTGTTGCCTGTCCACAGTTTCCTGGTGGCTCACCGCTTCTGCCTGCTCCAGCCTTGCTCCGGCAGCTTCAAGGCTTCTGGGCTTCAGAGCTTGTTGTGAAAGCTTGCTGCTTTGGCCTGCTACCCCTGCTTCAGGTGTCAAAAGCTTTTAATTAGCTTGCTTCCTCTAATTACCATAACTAGGCCCTAATGTGTCTGCATAACCTAGTCTTAGGGTCTGAAAGGAGAATTATTTTTAGCCATTCATTCTTCCTTAAAAACTCTGTACCCTGGCTCTCCTGGGAGTCAAGGGAGAGTGAAAGAAGTTTGAAGTTATATTGCATGATTCACCTTTGATAGCCTCTGTATATGGGCTAGTCTTCAGTACATAGGGGCACACTGGCATGGGCATACTATATTTTTATAGCCGGTGTCTGCTCTAATTGGTCAATGCCCATGCCGTACCAATTTCTAAATATTTTGACTATCACTACTATATATATAAGTTACAACTCCATAGAGAGGATACCTCTAGCTGGTTTAGTGAACACTTTGTAGTGTTTTTAGTTTGCTTGTTAAAGAGACTCAGTATTTTTTTATTAAATATTTTGAATGCAGACTGATCACTAACAGAACAGTTTATAAAAAACAAATACAGTGATTTCCATACAGATGAACAATGATCACCATTAACATGGCAATAGGAATCAAGACTATAGGCATGATGAGTGGGAAGATCTCTTCAAGAACCTGGAGAACTATTCAGTACTCATAGCAGTAAATAATTCTAGCTCTGTCATCAGGTAGTGAGGACTGTAGAACCTACTTCAGAGCGGTGTAGGAATTGATTTTGGCAGTATATGCATTGTGCTCAGCCCAGTGCCAGTCACAGTAAGCTGTCTATAAATGAGTGTTTTTGTTTATTATTATTAATGATAAGTGATGGTAGACATTACACAGCAGAGATAAAAAGGAGACAAAGACACGGAGCAATAAATAGTGAACAGTAACAATACACAAAAGATAATAAAAGCTAAGTTGTGAAGTTGAGACTTTAAAAGCCATACATAATTGTTAAGAGAGCAACGTGAGCTGGAATAATCTGGTACACACTTAAACCTTAAGATACAGAATTGTATCTCTTTTATCATAATGCCTTATTTTTGAGTTTCAGTATCAATTTAGTAGTGTACTTGAAGCTGAGGATATTGATGCCTTTCAACTTTCTATGTATATACACTCATATAGATTACAAATCACTCGTGATTTATTCAGTAAATATTTATTGCATACCTATTGATTCCCAAGCACTGGGCACATACTAGTGAACAAATGAGAAAAAGATAATACCCACCCACATAGAGCTTATGTTCTAGTGAGTGAGGCAAACAGTAAGCAAAATACATAAATAGAATATACAGTTTGTTAAGTAAAAAGAGCTAAGGGGAAAAGGAAGCAAAGACATGGGATAGAAAGTGTGGAAGGGCAGAATGACATTTTAGGGAGGGAGTGAGAGAGCAAACCATGTAGCTATAGGGGGGAAAGACCATTTGAGACCTACAGAATAATAAGTGCAGAAACACTAAGTTGAGATTGAACAAGGTGACCAGTATGTTTGGAGAGAGTGATCTAGGAGGAGAGTAATATGAGATCTGGGAGACCACGATATGTTGGACCATGCTACTTAGGAGTTATAGCAAGGACTTTGACTTTTACATGGAGAGAGATCAGAAACTGAAGTTTTGGAGCAGAGTGTCATGATCTGAGCTAGTTTAAACAGAATCACTGTGGCTGATGTTTTGAGAACAGATTTTGGGCCGTGAGAGCAGAAGTAAAGAGGCTAGGTAGGATAGTCCAGGCAAGACATCATGGTAGATGGGAATGGTATGGACTAGAGGAGGAGGTATGGCAAATTCTGGATATATTGAATGTAGACTAGATTTGTAGGACTGCATGCCAGCTGCTTCTTGGATATTGAAATTCTGTTTAATATAGTATGATCATTCCTAAGTTATATGTTGTATCTATAAGTCATGATTCTTAAATCGTGTTTAAGAACTCATTCATTTACATTTGTCACCTACTGATTTTTCTGTAGCGTTTGCGGTTTTTCTAACATCATAGTGCTTTTAATATGCTGTCTTTAAAGACAGCTCTATATTTGGTGTTTTTAAAAACATGTCTTTGTTCTGTATTAAATTTATCATCTTCCCATCCATACTAAGTGTACTTTTCATTTTGATCAAATTATATAAGAAAGGACATTTTAACATACTAACCTCTTATATGTCAGTTAGCTGTGGTTCTTGAAAATCTAGAACCTGAAGTTAGATTTCTAGGAGAATCTTCTTCTCCTTCTTCTTCTTCTTCTTCTTCTTCTTCTTCTTCTCCTTCTCCTCCCCCTCGTCCTCCCCCTCGTCCTCCCCCTCCTCCTCCTTCTTCTTTATGAAATGAACGTGAAAATGATCTGTAGTGTTAAAGGAGAAAAGCAAGATCAGTTTTATTTTATCACTTCATCAACTTCATATTCTTGTCTCATCATGTCATCAATTTGATAATTTAAGAATATTTTCTGAACTGACTTTTAAAAAAATTGAAGTATAGCTGATTTACAATGTTGTGTTGGTTTCTGGTGTACAGCAAAGTGATACAGACACATATTTTTCATATTCTTTTCCATTATGGTTTATTACAGGATATTGAATGCAGTTCCCTGTGCTATACAGTAGGACCTTGTTGTTTATTTTATATATAGTAGTTTGTATCTGCTAATCCCAAACTCCTAATTTATCCCTCCCTCACCCCGTTTCCCCTTTGGTGAACTGACATTTTTATTTCACCACATCCCACCTCATTCCAGAAGAGTTTTTAGGCAGCTCATGAAACTGTTGTAAGATAGCTTTGAGAATGTTTTTCACCCTGCAGCAGCATGGCATTCCTGATTATCACATAGATGTGTAGTATGGGTCTCATTTTGGCCATTATCAGCCACACTATAAATACCTCAGTAATTAGTGGTCATTTCATGATCAGGATGAGGTATGGTATTCCATACTATCCCACCCCATGCTTCAAATTTTATATGTTCTGTACAGAAAATGTAGAAAGGGGAATAGAAATCATATCCCCTAGAAATACCTGATTTTTAAAATGTTTTGATGCCTGTCTTTCTCAGAATAATTTATAATAATAATAATAATAATTTCTTTAGTATTCTGATGTTTAATGGTGTGTTTTGGCATGGATTTCTTTGGGTTTATTCTGTTTGGTGTTTGTTCATCTTCTTGAATCTGTAGGTCTATGTGTCTTGCCATATTTCGGAATTATTTTAGACCCTATTTTTCTAAGTACTTTTACAGACCTGCCTACTTTCTTTTCTCCTTCTGGGACTCTGATGATGCGAGTGTAAGATCTTTTGTAAATCATCACACAAGTCCCTGAGGCTCTGTTCATTTTTGTTTCCATTCTGTTTTTTCTTTCCTGTTATTCAGATTGGTTAATTTCTACTGTTAGACCTTCCAGTTCACAGATCCCTCTGATCCCTCCTTTGTGCTGCTGAATCTATCTACCAATATTTTTATTTTATTAATTTATAAAATTCCCATTTTCTTCTTCATTAATCTTCCATTTCTTTGCTGAGACTTTCTGTATCTTTGCTCAGGTCTTCTATTTATTCATTTGTTTCAGATATGTTTATAATTGCTCATTGAAGCATTTTTATTACACTGTGTTAATATCTTGTCAGATTATTCTGACATCTCTGTTATTTTGGTGTCAGCATCTATTGATTTTCTTTTCTCATTCAAGTTGAGATTTTTCTAGTTCTTGGTAGGATGAGTGATGTTTGATGAATGACTCTGGATCTTATTTAAACCTTCCATTTTAGCTGGCTTTTCCTGACACCATTCCAGCAGTGGGAAGGGGATTGCCATCTCCTTACTGCCAGGTTGAGGTAGAAATCCAGTTTCCCCACTTGACCTTCCTTGACACCCAAGGAAGGGCTCCTTGTTATTCTTGGAAGGAAATGGGAGTTCCAGCCCCCTGACTGGTTTCCACTGACACTGTGGTAGAGGTGGCCTTCTTACTGCTGGGCAATGGTGAAAGTTCTTACTCTTTTCTGATACCACCCCAGTGGGGAGAAGGGGGAGATCCTCATTAATGCTGGGTGGAGATGGAAGTCCTGGTTCCCCATGTGGTCTCCACTGACACTGTGTGTGGGAAGGGGCTTGTTACCAGCCAAGGGGGTTGAAAGTCCTGGCCCCCCTTCTCTAATTACCCTCGTGGTGTGTTTGGGCACTTCATTAAAACCTCATGTGATTGGAAATCTAGTTCCTCACTTGTCTTTCGCTGACACAGGTGGTCATCGGGCCACAATGTTTTCTGTGGTGTTTAACTTGAGCAGAATGGTTATTTTCTAAAACTTTTCTGTCTTGCTAGTTTGCCCCCTTCTTGGTTCTTTGGCTAGAAAGAGTAGCCTTTTGTTCAGGCTTTTGTTTTCTGCTTCTGTTGGCATTTCTGGGTTGCTGGCTTCTTCAGCTCTAAGTCTGTGAAATAAGAACCAAAAAGAAAACCCAGGGAACTTAACACTGTGTAGTTTCAATGTTCCTGACACACTGTGTCAGGTTCCATTGTCCCTGGCCAGTCATCCTTTTTCTCTCCAATTTCAGACTTCTTAGTTTATTTTACATATAACGTCCAGCTTTGAAAATATAAATCTGATCACATCACAGCTTCAACATACATACTTAAATGTTTTCAGAGGATCCCCGTTGCCTCTGGGATAAAATTAAAATTTCTCAATTCTGATTACAGGGTCCTTCATTATCTTGCATGTGTTTTCCTCTCTAGGTTTGTCTTTTGTTATTACTCCCTCACCCACTGATCCCAGACATGGTGAACTACTTTTAGTTTCACCTAATCACCTCCAGGTTTTCACATATTTGGTTGTTGTTTTTTTATGTAGTCTTCTTTTTCTTCACCCCCATTTCATTCATTTTTTTCATCCATCCATCTGTCCATCCATCCGTCCATCCATCCATCCATCTAAACATCTATTTGTTTCTTTCTTTCTTTCTGCTTGTTTGTTTGCTGGAAACACTCTTCACCTGGTAAATTTCTACTCCTCTATAAAACTTTTCACCACTGACACATTTTTAAAATTGCTTTACTTCCCTCGCCTTACCACTAGACTATAAGCTCCTTGAAAACAGGGACTTTGAGTATTTTATTCATTGAAATATCGAAGTGCCTATAATGATGCTTGGCACATAAAAACCCCTAAATCAATATTTGTTGATGAATGAGTGAATGAATGACTAAATGAAACCTCACTCTTGGAAATCTCTGACCACTTCCTAATGTATCTTCCTACGTTGTGTCTTTACAGGCAATTCCCAACACGCTCACATCTCTTACATACAAATAAATGGTCCCTGGCATCACCCTAATTGGGGAGATTGATTACCATTAAATTACTGGTTGAAATGCCCTTCCTTTACTTTATTCCTACCTTCTCCCTAAAGTCAGTGCTTATAGGATTACTCTACTCGTTATTTTTTATCATTTCCCAGAGGTGGAATAGAATCAGTGAAAATAATGTTGTAAGAAAGGCTGTATCCCTCTTTTTAGTATTCTTCCTTCCCAAGCACTGTTTTCTTGATCATGTGTTAGTCCCAGTGATACTCTAGATTTTATTCCATCTCCTCAATATCATTCATTAATTCATTTTTAATCTTTTTTATTGTGGTAAAAAATACATAATATAAAAATGATCATTTTAACCATTTTAAAATGTACAGTTCAGTGACATTAAGCACATTCACAATGCTGTGCAATCCTCTCCACCATCCATCTCCACTTTACCCATTAAACAATAACTCCTATTCCTCCCCCCCACTAGCCACTGGCATCCACCATTCTACTTTCTGTTTCTTAGAATTTGACTACTCTAGGAACCTCATATAAATGGAATCATAAAATATTTGTCCTTTTGTGACTGACTTCTTTCGCTTAGTGTAGTGTATTCAAGGTTCATCCATGTTATAGCATGTGTCAGAATTTCCTACCTTAATACAATATTCCTCAGTATGTATATACCATATTTTGTTTATCCATTTATTTATAAATGGACTCTTGGGTTGCTTCCACCTTTTGTTTATTGTGAATAAAACTGCTATGAACATGACTGTACAAATACCTGTTCAAGTCCCTGCTTTCTCTTCTTTTGGGTATATAATAAGAAGTAATTCTTGGGGCCTCCCTGGTGGCGCAGTGGTTGAGAGTCCGCCTGCCAATGCAGGGGACGCGGGTTCGAGCCCTGGTCTGGGAAGATCCCACATGCCACGGAGCAGCTAGGCCCGTGAGCCACAATTACTGAGCCCGCGCGTCTGGAGCCTGTGCTCCGCAACAAGAGAGGCTGCGACAGTGACAGGCCCGTGCATCGCGATGAAGAGTGACTCCCGCTTGCCACAACTGGAGAAAGCCCTCGCACAGAAACGAAGACCCAACACAGCCATAAATAAATAAATTAATTTTAAAAAAAAAATTAAAAAAAAAAAAAAGAAGTAATTCTTATAAGAAGTAATAAGAAGGAATTCCTGAATTATATGGTAATTCTGTGTTTAAATTTTTAGGAATTGCCGTACAGTGCCTCAAGGGTTATGGTTTGCACCTCTGTGTACTGTCTGTGTCTCTCCAACTCTACACTGAAACCACCCTTTCTCTGTCTCCCTCTGTCCCCTTTCTCTCTCTTTCTGTCTCTGTCTCTTTCCCTCTCACACACACACAAACACACACACAATACTGTCCTACAGTATGTAAGTAAAGGAGAAAAATAGTGAATGGAGGGGAAGATAATAGGGGAATCTGTTTTCCTTCATCATGGTTAGAAGTAAAATCTCTTCACATCAGAAGAGTTATGGATTATTTGAGAAATAAGACCATAATGGAAAAGCTGTGACACTGCTCTTGTGTATCAGAGAGAGAGGTGCTTTGATTGTTCTGTCAACCACCTTCTGACTCCAGCCTCAGTCCCTCTGCAGTTTATCAGTGTTCCGCTGTGAGTGCCACTTTAGTCACGCCCTTCTCTTAATTCCTATATCATCCGTATAACCTGCCACACAATTTGTATTTGATTTTCTGCTTTATGATTTAAAGAGTGTTACTCTTGTCTTCCTATCTCCTTCAAGACAGAGACCGTATTTTGTATTTCTCTTATATACCACACAGTGCAAAGAAAATTCCTGTGTATTGTGCCCTCATTAAATCCTTATTACTAACAGATTGAGTTTGAGGATTCTACTAGCAGCAGTGAGTTAAGAACCATTTTGTTGCTATGAGCTAACCTCACTTCCCTAGTACTGCTTTTCTATTTAATCACTAAAATAGTTTTTAATAACTTCATCTAAATGTTTTGGCTAGTCATGTTGTCATATATTTAATAGATATTTTTGATAGTCTTTGAGGATTTCTTTCAAAATTTTAATCGAATTTACTATTTGTTGTAGTGAATGTGAAAGCTCTTCTACCTGAGCCATTTTATAGTAGTTGGCCAAAGTTCAATACATTCTGAATTTTTCTTGATTTGGGGTGTTTATCTTTGGGGGATACAAAATTCTGTGTATTCCAAATTACAAGTGCTATACTTTTCTCCATATTAGAGGGTTTTATAAGTAATTGGCTGGGTTTGTCTTCTCCAACTTCTTTATCCAGTACATTTCCTCATGTACTTCTCATAATTTACCTGTTGTTGTTGTCTAAATGAATATTTTGAGTTTTTGAGGCATTTTTAAAGTATCTGAAATATGAGTCATGAAAATCTGACATGTATTTTGTATTATCTACTTAACAACTCCATGGCAAAGCTGCCAACATGAAATGGCTGGGATAAAACTAAAATTTAACCTATATTGAAATAAAACAATAAAAACATCTTTAAAGACTGTTGAAGCTATCACATTTAATACATTTTGCTGTAAACTTTATATGATGCAGACATTTTATGAAATATTGACACTTTTTTTGTTTCTAACAGAGCAGTTTAGATAAATGGATGACTCAATAATCTGCAAAAAATTTTAACATGCTAGGGAAGAACTTTTCAAAGTAGAAGAAAGGAAGTGAGCATTCTCAGAAGGCATTACTAAATGTGCCATGTTACTACTCTAGATTGATATACCTTAACCATAAAATTTGATTAAAATGACCCCAGAAATGACAGAAGTCAGCTGTGTCACATACTAAATTTTGACTCCAAGTTATTAGAAATAACAAACTAAATTATACCTACTTTATAAATCATTGAAATCGTAAAAGTGCTGAAAAGTTAAAATAACAACAAAAAAAATTTAAACATGTTTAAAAGAAATTAGTATAAACAGAAATATTCCCACATGAAATGCTGAAATTTGAGAAAATGATAAAATGTAATTTTCTGAATATAAGACTGAATACCCTGTGATCCTTAAGATTAAACATCCATTGATATGTTTTATTGTTCTTCAAGGAAAACACTTAATACATACTATTAAGACGAAATGAAAACTAATCAAATGCAACTTTGCAGATATTTTCAAAATTGCTAAAAACTAATACCTAAGATAAATAAGCTTTTAATAAATCTATAAGTTTAGGGCACTGAATATTAGTAAATTATTTTATTTAAGGAATCTAGAACCAGTTAGTGTGTAATACATGGATACATTTAAGTTACTTCTTGACTACAGGACTTGTCTATACAAATGAAATGCTCTTTTCAATAGAACTAACGTATTATAAACACTTCTTCATTTATTGAAAGCATCACACTCAGCAGTGTGCAGTGCTCTGTGCATTTGTTCCCAGCCTTTAATTTGAGAATGAGCCACCTGAGGATCTTGTTAAAATATAGATTCTGATTCATTAGGTCTGGGGTGGGGCCTGAGATTCTGCATTTCTGACAAGCTCCCAGGATGCTAATGCTACTTCTCTGGGGATGACACTCAGAGTAACAAGGCTGTAAGGAATAGAAAATATCCAGAACAAAATTAACAATGAATGTGTTTAGATTTCTCTGTTTTCACTGGCTTCAATTCTTTAATTTGCTAATTTACTTTTGATGCCAGGGATATTTCATATCAATTTATTAAATTTTATTTAAGCATATGTTAAGATTAATTATTTTATTTTATAATAACTCTTCTGAACTTATAATGTTAAACATCGTTTAATTACATTACTTTTTAAGTTGGAGAGGTTGATGTAAGACTGGCGGGCTGTAGTTAGCTCTGATACTCATTTAGCAATGTGACCTTAGGCAAGTTACTCAACTCCCTGAGCCTATTTCAAATATTTGCTTTTAGAAATCAGAGTTTATTCTTCAAATCACCACTAGTGAAACCAGGCGGGGTGATCTGGAACCACAACGTTAGAAGTAAAACCATCATACAATAATTTGAGTAATATCAGCAGAAGAATGCTAACTAACAATAGAGGAAAACTTATCTATTTCGTTTGATTGGTCGTGTTCTTTTTTGTTAGTTTTAAGTTTTTAATTGGTTCTGAAGATACTGCTTTTTGGAATGATGGTCCTTTTTTTTCTAATAGATATGAAGGCATTTTTGCACATAAGTTCTGTGCAAAAACTTTGCACTTAAAATTTGTTCTTCATCCTGGCATTACCTATTCACCATCTTTACAGTGAACTGATAAGCACCTAATTTTCATGAGTCAGTGGCATGTGGTGTTGATAAGCTGAATACCAATTTCAAAATACTTTATTTTTTAAAATTTAGTTGCTTTAAACCTTGGTTTTCAGTATTTATTTTTATGCAAATAGTAAAAGAAACATTGTTTCCTGTTTTTAGAATCAAGTCACTTGGAACAGCAACTTGAAGAAGCTAATTCTGTGAGGCGAGAACTAGATGATGCTTTTAGACAAATCAAGGCTTATGAAAAACAAATCAAAACATTACAACAAGAAAGGGAAGAATTAAATAAGGTAAAAGTACATAGATTGTTAAAGCCTTTTCTGAATTCTTAATCTTGTTTAATTTGTATATTGAAAGCATTCATAAGGAATTACAATAATATACGGTATACTTTGTCTGTAAAAAGATGGTTTAAAAATTTAAGAATTATTTTGGTGTATGACATTTGATGAATGGCTAGTTATGAAGAAACTTCTAAATTTTCGAGGCTTCAAAGTTCAGAATCTTTTGTTCTTTTGGAGTGTTAATAATCAAAGGACTTGATTGAAAGTAAATGTTATTGAAAAAGAAATATTATGAAGAAGTGAGAGAATAGTAAAAATCTGTTTATTGTCTATGGAAAAATGAAAACTACAGGCATATTTTCATCGTGACTTGCTAATGTGAACATTCTTTAAAGATTATGATAGAAAATTTCTTTAATTCTTTAATCATTTTTTTAGATGTCAGTTTATCTTTCAAAGCATGGATGAATAAGCTGAAGTTACTTTCATAAGAACTTTGTGAACATGTAACTATTACTATAAACATCAACAAAATTAATTAATAGCTAGGACACAGTAACACAGTCCAATAGGATATATAATATTCGAGCACTAGAGAAAAATACTTTACTTAAGTGATATGCTGTGTGTACTTTGCATTTCATTAACAAATTTTAGAATGTTGGAATTAATACTATCCAATGCAAAAAAGAAATGAGTGGTTTATGGCATAGTATAAATTGTATTCAATGGTGTTGTATATAATTCATTAATAAAACAGATGAAGTCCTTCTGGGGAAGACTTATAAGTCTTGCTGCCCATAAAGAAATGGAGGTAATTAAAAATAAAACAAATAACCTTTTGCTGATGAAGCTAATCAAAAAGATTAACAGAGAAAGCTATGAAGGTCAAAGTGAATTAGATTAGTATATTTTTACTTTTTTCTTGATGTGCTTTCAAGCAGTGTTTTGTATAGATTCATTTATATTCATGGTCAATTTAATAATATTTGGAATTTGTAACAGAGGTCCTATTTGTTTTAATAATATTATATTAATGGTTACTGTTATGTATTTAAAGGTAGGATTACTCAAACAAACTTGGTTAACATAATAAGGATGAGCATCTGATATCTAGATTTATAGTAACAGGTACTTGGCCAATTTTTAATAAGTTTTAATATTAAAAATCCTTTCAGTATATTTTGAGAAGAGGGTAGTGCTGAAATGAAACACATCATATTGATAAAGAATTTTAAATGATTTGCCTGATATCCTACAGGCAGCAGATATTCTTTTTAAGATTCTTTTCATTTGATGCATATAAAAAGTAAATGTAACATTATATAAGTTTTGACGCAAATAATAAAATGAACCTAACATCCAACTTAAGAAATAGAGCATTACCTATTTTGTGACATAGCCCTGGGTAGTCATTTCCTATTCCTTTCTCATCACTTCCCCGACAATAGTAATCACTGTTCTGAATTTTATGTTAATCATTCCCTTACTTAAAAAATTTTTATCACATATTAGTGTATCTCTAAACAGTATACTAGTGTTAGCTTTTTTTGAGCTTTGTAAAATGGTATATGCAATCTTTTGCAATTTGCTTTTTTCACTCAAGATTGTTTCTAAGATTCGTCTATATAGCTGTTGCTCATTCATTTAGTTGCTATAAAATACACCATTATGTCAACACTCACAATTTGCTTATCTAATTTTTTGTTTGCTGACATTTAGGTTGCTTATAATTAATAGCTACTATAAATGATGCTGCTGTGATCATTCTTGAACATATATCCAGACACAAACACGAATAGAATAATTGGTTCATACGCAATAGAAATACTGTATTTTTTATGATGATGTCAAAGCATTTTCCACTGCTTGTACCAATTTATGCTCCTACCGGTAGTGTACAGGAGTTTTTATATTCAACAGTACTTCATATTACTAGATATATTATTTTTGGCCAACCTAATCTAAGTTGACATTTGAGGTCTAAAATGATGTTTTAGTATGGTCTTAATCTGCATTCTCTAATTACTAATGAGGCTGAGTATCCTCACACATGTCCATTTATCATTTATCTTTCTTCTTTTGTGAAATACTTCTTAATATACTTTATACATTTTTCTGTTGGGTTGTTTGTCTTTTCCTTATTGGTTTGTAAGAATTTTCTGGACATGCTAATCTTTTATCGATTATGTATGTTACAGATATCTCCCAGCTAGTGGCTTGTCTTTTCATTTTGTTTATGGGAGCTTTTGACTAACAAAAGTTTTTAGTCTTAATGTAGTCAAATTCATCAGTCTACATTTTTATGATTATTGCATTTGCTGGCTTATGTAAGAAATCTGAGGTAAAAAACAATTCTCCTAAATTTTTATCTTGAAGTTTTTAAGTTTGGTTTTCATATTTAAATTTTTAATGCATCAGAAATTTATTTTTGTGTATCATATGAAATAAGGATCCAATTTCACTTTTTCCCATATGGCTAGCCAGTTGTTCATTTACTAAATAGGCCCTCCTTCCCTTAGTGATGTGCAGTGTCACCTCTGTCAGATATTAAATTTCCACTTATGCATGGGTCTATATCTCAACTCTCTATTCCTTGAAAACTGTGATGGGATTTTGATTAAAATTGCATTAAATCCATAGAGCAATTTCAGGAGAATTGACATCATTATAACATTGAGTCTTTATATTCTTATCCATGTTTATTAATATCATTCTAAATGCACACAAGATTTCAAGAGCAAGGAAAGATTATTACGATTTACATTCAGAAAAGCAAAACAAAACAAAAACCACGTGGCTTTCCTGTATGCCCCTTCTTACCCTTTAGGGCAACACAATGAGAGCTGGTTGGATAAAACCATACACATATGGAGACTGTATGGTAGAGAAAGAGCCCTGAAATAGTGAATCAGGGTGTTTACAGAGAGGAGAGAGGCAGATGCTTCCTGCTTCCCCTCTATCTCTACCCACCTTTCTGCGGGTCTCCCTGGAAACCTAAAGAGAAGGATCTAAGACCCTTCGGAATATAAATAAGTCACTCCGGTGGAAAGATGTGTCCAAGTCTCCAGCTCTATAAAGAGATTATCTCCTTGGTACAGGCTCTTATCTCTCTCTCCAACCCTCCTTGAAATGTAAACACAAAAGTCCAGGAGTTAAATCTCTTTGGAGTTTTCTCACTACGTATCTAAATTAGTCATAAATTACTTTACAAGGCTTGCTTTTAACCCATGTTCCAAGTTTCAGTAAAATTTGCTTAGAAAGGCCTAACTGTACAAAAACATAAAATTATTTTCCCTGCAGTCCCACAGTCTTTTTATCCACAAACATGGTATATCTCTCTGTATCTTTAAAGTATTTTAAAATGTTTCTCCATAAAATTCTATACAGGTCTTGTTTGCCTTTCCTTTAATTTATGATTGTAAGTTTTCATATTTTAAATGATACCTTTAAAATTATGCTTTCTTACTGATTCTGTTTTAGCAACATTGCTAAACTCTTATTAATTGTAATAATATATTTGAGATTCTTTAAGGTTTTATGAAATGACAGGTTTTTTTCTTTGTCTTTTGATTTTTTTTTTTTTTTTTTTACTTTTCTTTCTTTCCTTGTCTTACTGTATAAGCTAGGACCTCAAATACAACATTCAATAGAAGTGATGATAGCAGGCATCCTTATCTTATTCCTGATTTCTAAGAAAATAATAATGTTTTCTGTAAGTTTTAGGTAAATACTTTTTATCAGGTTAAGAAAATTATCTTCTATTCCTATTTTGCTAATCGTTTTTATTAAAAATGGGTATTGACTTTATTCAATGTGCTTTTTTGGCACAGTATTGCAAAAAATTTCTAGAAATTTGTTAATATCTATTGATGGAATTATGTGATTGTTCTCCTTTAATAAATTGGTTTGGGGTTTCTGTGGTGGCACAGTGGTTAAGAATCCTCCTGCCAATGCAGAGGACACGGGTTCGAGCCCTGGCCCGGGAAGATCCCACATGCCGCGGAGCAACTAAGCCCGTGCGCCACAACTGCTGAGCCTGTGCTCTAGAGCCCGTGAGCCACAACTACTGAAGCCTAGAGCCTAGAGCCCATGCTCCGCAACAAGAGAAGCCACCGCAATGAGAAGCCCACGCACCTCAATGAAGAGTAGCCCCCGCTCGCCTCAACTAGAGAAAGCCCACGCCCAGCAACAAAGACCCAACTCAGCCAAAAATAAATAAAAATAAATTGGTTTGATGACTTACATTTATAAACTTTTCCTAACGTTAAACCGTTTT
Source organism: Balaenoptera ricei (assembly GCF_028023285.1). NCBI lineage: Eukaryota > Metazoa > Chordata > Mammalia > Artiodactyla > Balaenopteridae > Balaenoptera > Balaenoptera ricei. The sequence continues at coordinate 168,832,906 of NC_082639.1, forward strand.
TACTTTTCTGAGTTAAAACTGAATTGCCCATGTATTGTCTCCTAAATATTAATATGATAATATAGGTAACAGTTACGTTGCATCTGTTCTAATAGTACTGCTTTAAGTGCTTTACATTTATTAGCTCATTTAATCTTTTAAAGAACCCTGTGATTTACGTATTAGTAGTAGCAGCAGCGGCGGGAGCAGCAGCGGTAGTAGTAGTGTTTTTATTTTATAAATGGTGAGATCCCACACAGAGAAGTTAGGTACATTTGCTCAAGATCATAGGGCTAGAAAGTGGGGGAACTGGAATTTCAACACAGGGAGTTGAGTTCCAGAGTTCATGTTTACCCACTTCAGATATCACTGACCTGATTTGCTAATGTCTTTGGGTTTTTTAAGGATTTTTTATTTGTTTTCTTCAATGAGATTGGCTTTTTCTTTTTTTTTCCTCTTTCTGGACTTTTTCTTTCTCTCTTTTTTTTTTTTTTTCCTTTGGTATCAAGATTATACTGGTCTTATAGAGTTAGCTGAGTAGCACTGCCTCTTTTTCTGTTCTCTAGAAAAGTTTGTATAAGAAGAATGTTTTGTTCCTCGAAACACATTGGAGGAATCATCTGTAAAACCATCTGAGTCTGGAGACTTTTTCCGACTGGGGGGATGGGGAATTTTTGTTAGCTATTGATTTAGTTACTTTAATTGTTATAGGACTATTTAGGCATTCTATTTCTTCTTGAAACAGTTTTGCTAAATTTATTTTTATAGGAATTTGTTCATTAAGTTGAAAAATTTGTTGGCATAAAATTTTTCATTGCATCCTTTTACCTTTTTTGATTTCTCCTAGATTTGTAGTTATAACCTCTCCTTCTTTCTTCATATTATTTCTTTGTGCATTTATTCTTGTTCCCTTGTTTGACCTCACCAGATATTTAGTGAGATCAAAGAACAAGCTTTTGGCTTTGTTGATCTTCATTATTCTCATGTTTCCTTTTCATTAATTTATGTTCTTTATTATCATCATATCATATTGGGGGAAGCGGTTAATGCATTGTTCTCTCTAACTTTTTAGGTGGAATTTCACTGAATTTCAACTTTTCTTTAGTTTCAGTATAAGTATTTCAGGCTCTAAATTTCCCCCTGTGTATATACAATACCTTTTTACTGCATCCCCAAGTTTTAGTCTTTACTAAACATTTTTATTGTTTTGTGTATTTAAAATTTTTTTGGTTCTAAATATTTTAATACCCTTTATGATTTTTCTCCTTGATCTGTGAGTTATTATGGAATTTAGCCTTATTATCTTTTATTTCTATCTTAATGGTAATATTATTAAAGAACTTGATCTGTATGATATCTGTTCTTTGAAATCTTCTGAGAATTACTGCATGATCTAGACCTTTTCATTTTTAAATATTCAATATATGCTTAAGAAGAATGTGTTTCCCAATGTTGGATGCAAGCTTCTAAATATACATGAAGGTTATTAATTGAGCTTTTCAAATCTTCTTTATATTCACTATTTTTTTAACTGCTTGGTTTATCTATTAATGATTGAGAAATTGGATTTTCTCATGATGATGTATTCACCAGTTTTTCTGTGAAGTTCTAGCGATTTTTTTTTTCTAATATATTTTGAGTCTATCTTATGGAATTTACAAAAATTTAGAGTGGAATTTCTTTCTAGTGAATAGAATTTTATCATTGTTATAATAATGCTTTTTCTATTTAAGTCTAGATTTTGTTTCATAATTTGGTATAACAAACTGCATTTAACTGGTGAACTTATTCCTTTTGTACTTATTTTGATTACTAATCTATATGGACATGTTTCTACCACTTTTTGTTTTCTGTTTGTCATGCATTTTCTATGCTTATCTTTATCTGCTTTCTCACTCTTTCTTTTTTTCTAAATGGAGTATAGTTGATTTACAATGTTGTATTACTTAGTGCTGTACAGCAAAGTGAATCAGTTATACGTATCCCCATATCCACTCTTTTTTAGATTCTTTTCCCATATAGGTCATTAGAGAGCATTGACCAGAGTTCCCTGTGCTATACAGTAGGTCCTTATTAGTTTTCTGTTTTATGTATAGTAGTGTGTGTATGTCAGTCCCAGTCTCCCACTTATCCCTCCCCACTTCCCCGCTGGTAACCATAAGATTGTTTTCTACATCTGTAACTCTGTTTCTGTTTTGTAACTAAGTGCATCTGTACCATTGTTTTAGATTCCACATATAAGCAATATCATATGACATGTCCTTCTCTGTCTGACTTACTTCGCTTAGTATGACAGTCTCTGGGTCCAACCATGTTGCTACAAATGGCATTATTTCATTCTTTTTATGGCTGAGTTTGCTCTTTTTTTTAATTGTGGCAAAATATATATAACATAAAATTTACTACCCTAATCATTTTTATGTTTATAATTGAGTAGTGTAAGGTACATCACATTGTTGTGAAACCAATCTCCAGAATTCTTTTCATCTTGAAAATTTTTTTCTTGATTTTTAATCGAGGTTTTTGTTTTCTTGTTCTCATTTTGCTCACTACTCATTCTAGCAGTTTCTAGTAGTATTGAATTTTTTGTATATTTAACAAAGTCTAAATTTAATATCTTTTTTTAAAATTTAATATTGGGTTGGCCAAAAAGTGCCTTCGGTTTTTAAGTAAAAATAAAAGAGTTAGTTTTCATTTTCACCAAGAACTTAATTGAACAACGTATTGACCCTTTTATCCCACTACCTTCTGCCATTTTTCAGGCAACTTCATAATTCCATCTTCCCAAAACTTTTTATCTTTTTGAGCAAAGAACTCTTCCAGGTGCCTTTTACAGTCTTCCAGGGAACTGAAATTTTTTCCATTAAGAGAATTTTGTGAGGACTGAAATAAATGGAAATCTGAAGGTGCAATGTCTGGTGAATACGGCAGATGAATTAGACTTCCCAGCCAAGCTGTAACAGTTTTTGCCTGGTCATCAAAGAAACATGTGGTCTTGTGTTACCCTGATGGAAGGTTATGCGGTTTCTGTTGACTAATTCCGGATGTTTTTCGTTGAGTGCTGCTTTCAATTGGTCTAATGGGAGCAGTACTTGTTGGAATTAATTGTTTGGTTTTCCGGAAGGAGCTCGTAATAGAGGACTCCCTTCCAATCCCACCATATACACAACATCACCTTCTTTGGATGAAGCCCATTCTTTGGTGTGGTTGGTGGTGGTTCGTGTCACTTGCCCCACGATCTCTTCTTTTCCACATTGTTGTACAGCATCCACTTTTCATCGCTCATCGCAATTTGCTTTAAAAACGGTATGTTTTCATTATGTTTAAGCAGAGAATCGCATGCAGAAATACGGTCAAGAAGGTTTTTTTTGCTTAACTTATGTGGAACCCAAACATCAAAGCAATTCACATAACCAAGCTGGTGCAAATGATTTTCAACGCTTGATTTGGATATTTTGAGTATGTCGGCTATCTGTCATGTGGTATAACATTGATTGTTCTCAATTAATGTCTCAATTTGATCACTATCAACTTCAGCTGTTCTACCTGACTGTGGAACATCGTCCAGCAAGAAATCTCCAGCATGAAACCTCGCAAACCACTTTTGACACATTCAATCAATCACAGCACCTTCTCCATACACTGCACAAATCTTTCTTTTGTGTTTCAGTTGAGTTTTTACCTTTCTTGAAATAATAAAGCATAATATGCTGAAAATGTTGCTTTTTTCTTCCATCTTCAGTATTAAAATGGCTACACAAAAATTCACCAGTTTTGATAAGTTTTTTTTTAACTGTATACTGTTATGACAGGTGTCACAAGAAAATCTAACAAGATTGTTTGGAATGAAGTTAAAGACAACTAAGCGCTACTAGAGCCATCTTACGGGAAAAACCGAATGAACCTTTTGGCCAACCTAGTATCTTAAACTGTTGCTCGCAAACACTTTGAGGACCTTTAACTCTATTGCTTCTTCCCAACTACTGTGCTTTTTTGGACCAATATGTTAGTTATGTCCTTTTTGTTTACTGTACAAATGAGACAATAATACAGTCTTATACACAAGTTTGCTTACATTCATATTTGTGTTTACCAATTTCTTAGCCCTCCACTTCTCTTTCATTAGACCTTCCTTCTAAGATCATTTTTCATTTTCCTGAAATAAATATTTAGAGGTTCCTTTAAGTTCACATCTGGTTGTGGTAAGCTCTGTCAATTTGTGTTTGTATGAATCTCATTATTTTTTAGCCTCATACTTCAAAAGTAATTTTTCTGTGTGTACAATTTTAATTATTATCTCTTTAAAAATATGTCCTCCTGTTACTATTGTTACTTCTTAGATTTCTGCTCTAATTATCTTATTTTTTCCTTTTTGAGGATGGGGAATAGGTGATTTGTGTTTTTTTCCCCTCTGACTTCTTTTTTTTTTTAATTTTTATTTAATGTTATATATTTTATTTTTTAGTTTCTGGGTTTGAGTTTCTTCATATTTTTCTTCATAAAGGTAGAGCTTTCTATATTGGTGGATTCATGTTTTTAATGTTAATACTTACGTTTTTTCATTTCTAAATGCTCTATACAATGTTTTGTAAACAGTTTTTCGTAGTCTTTTTGCCTCATCATTTTAAATAGTCTTTTGTCATTTTCCTATTTTTATGATTTCCTTTTATTCAAACATTACATGTATAGCAATCTTATCAGTATCTGATAGTTCTAATATCCAGATACCATTGGGGTTTATTTTTATTGTTTATAATGTTTGCTTGTGGTTGTTTGTCCTTTGGGTGTTTGGGAAATCTATGGTTGTGAGCTCGTATTTGTATGCTCTTAAAAAAAAAAAAAAAAAATAGATATCATTGAGACTCTTTTCCTCAAAGAAGGTTTGCATTTCCTTTTGCTGGGAGGCAGATTGTTCTACTGACCCAAGTCTACTTCAGCTCCTTCTAAGTTTCTCACTTTAATTAGCTTTTCTCTTTGCTGCTGGCCCAAGAGTTAGTCTCCACATCAAATATAACCCTTGTTTTTATCATTTGTAATTGTGGTGGCCCCCAAGCTGTAAGCTTATTCAGCTTTCTGCTTTGCGGAGAACTGCTTGTCTCTTTCTTGGTATGCACTCCTGACGCTGCGGTATTGAGCGTAAAAAAGGAAAATGGCTTGCAGCCAGTTTCGTTCCAGGTGCCTGCTCTGGATCTAAGAGCCCCTGGTTGTTCCCCAGAAGAAGGACGTGCTGCCCTGAGGGGGAAGTCTGTATCTCCAAAGAATGGCCCATAAGGCATGCTGACGCATAGATAGTGATGCATAGATAGTGATGCATAGATAGTGATGCATAGATAGTGATGCATAGATAGTGACACATAGATAGTGGCGCATAGATAATGGTGCATAGATAGTGGCGACAGAATTATGTGGAAATACAAGGTTTGCTGATTTGTTGTCTGGTATTCGTTCCGTACTAAACCTATATATACATTCATGCTCTTTGAATAAACTAGCCTTGCAACCATCAGTTGTCTTGGCCCTTCTGACCCCATACTGGTGCTTTTCAGTTCCTTACCCCTCACCTCCAGGAACTTCTAGCTTTCTGCAGCCGGTCTGCGGCATGTAATCATTTGATATAATTTTTTAAAATCTCACAGATATCCATTAAATTTCACAAAATCTTTGTCTTTACCATTGTATCTTGTATTCCTATACCTTTATTTATTTATTTATTGAAAGTAAGGTACTGGAAGGTTAAATCAGTTGTTCCTTTGCAGTTAGCATGTTAGCATAAGGAATTGAGAATATGGACAGAGCACCGTGCTCCTAGTATCTGTTCAAAAGTAGTTCATTTCTTTTAATTTTGTTCTGAGGTGAATAATTTTGGCTCTTCTTGACTTCATGATAAATATTTTGATGGCCAAATTTGGTCCCTAGGTTGCAGAATTGGTAACTTATATTCTTTTTACAAAACTGTAGGAACTAGTCCAGGCTAGTGAGCGATTAAAAAACCAATCCAAAGAGCTGAAAGACGCACACTGTCAGAGGAAACTGGCCATGCAGGAATTCATGGAGATCAATGAGCGGCTAACAGAATTGCACACCCAAAAACAGAAACTTGCTCGCCATGTCCGAGATAAGGAAGAAGAGGTGGACCTGGTGATGCAAAAAGTTGAAAGCTTAAGGCAAGAACTGCGCAGAACAGAAAGAGCCAAAAAAGAGGTTAGTAGTCAGGCAAATTTGTAGTGCCCATGGGGTAGTGATTAAAGCTGCTTTTTCAGACTAGTGAAATAATATATATTTCATTCTTTAATTTTTGAAAAGTTTTTTCTTTTTAGTTTGGTAATATGATTTAATATGAATTTCAACATTTGAGTTATCTATCTATTGCAAGGTAAATTCCCCTGGGGAAACATTTTATTGGAGAAACAATTATAACCATGAAATCTGCTTTTTTCATTTTATTTTAAAGCTGGAAGTTCGTACAGAAGCTGTAGCTGCTGAAGCATCTAAAGACAGGAAATTGCGCGAACAGAGCGAGCACTATTCTAAGCAACTGGAAAATGAATTAGAGGGACTGAAGGTATCGTTTGATTTCATATTTATGAAGTTGAATTAATTTTCTCCTCTTTCTGCTTAACAGGACTATGTTATGTTCTCTTTTTGGTGTAGAGTAAAAACTAGCTATCCTTCAAACATAGTATTCTTAATTCTCATTCTTATCAATAGGAAGCTGGTGTAGACTTCTTAATCACGCTGTAAGGAAAGGGAAGGCTGTATTTAGTGGGGAGAAGAAATCTTTCAGGAAGGAGTTAAACTATTTATGAAGGGCTGCATACCTTGACAAGATAGATTGGTAATCTCATGGGAGGCATGGTTAGATGTCCAGATCCTCTGTCTTGTTAAGTGACTTAGGAGAGGCTCAGAGGTAGCTTTGCAGATACTTCGGTTAAGTGGGATGAGATGATAATTGGCCTGGGTTTAACCATCTCAGCAGAAGTGCTTAGCAAGGGAAATCTTTGTGCCAACTCTAGAGTTGGACTATCTGGTTTTAAAGCCTAGCCTCATCAGTTACCAGCTGTGTAATGCTGGACAAAACATTTAATCTCTTTGGACCTTAATTTCTCATTTGTAAAACCCTATCTCATTGGTTTCATGTAAGGAGTACATGTATATGTATGTAAGCTGCCGTATCGTAAGTGGTCAGTAACTATTAGCTATAATAATAATATTATATATGTCAAAGTGAGAGAATTAGGATTAATTGATGTCGTATTTCTATAACACTAAATTATAATCTGAATATGATATCTGCCTTTTCTTGACTCTACCCTTTGCATATCCCGATTCCTCTGCATTGTCTGCCAGCCACCACCTCCACACGCTCCTTGTGTGCCTAGTCTAGTATCTTATTCATCCAGCAAATATAAGAATGAAGTCGAATGTCATCTCAGGAAGTCGAAATATTCCTTATTCTCTGCTGCTATATAATTTTGTTAATAACTTTACAATAGCTCTTATTATAATTATTTATTCACAAAATGTCTCCCCACCTAAACTGTGACTTAGCTTATTGAGAACATAGACTGGTATATTATTTGTTTTGTTTTGATTAATCATGATTGCACAGTCTTGGTTAGCTTTCCAAAATAGAGATGTTTCTTCTATAAATAATCTATGCTTCTAGAGCAGGATTAGTGTATAGAAGTCATTACATTACCGTCTCAAATAACTTTCAGTCAGGGACTACTTTGTTTCCAGCACTATCTTAGGTGATTTTGGTAAACAAAAGAATCACAAAGTGCAAACTGGAGGAAATCTTAGAGATTATTTGCATTTGAGGAAAGCAAAACTCAGATGAGTTTAGGATTTTATAGTCTTAAATGATAGAGTACAATTTAAACCCAGGTTTTCTAATTCTCAGTACCATTCTGTCCACTAGTTTGATTTTTATTTTCTTCTGTAACAAACACTGCTCATTGAAAACTTGAGTCACATGTGTTTACCTACATATTAGACACTCACAATCTCTTGCATCATTTACAGATTTGGGAAATTTGGGATAATAATAAAACTACCCAATAAATTAGTTAATGCATTTAAAATGCTTAGCCCATGGCCTGGCACAAAGTAAAGGCTCAATAACTGTTAGCTATTATTATTATCGTACTATCATTTCTTTAGGATATTTTCTAAAAGTGGAATTTCTTGATTTAAAGGTATACACATGTAAATTTTGAAACTTATTTTGGCCCCTTTAAAAGGTTGTAGGAATCTTTACTTCATTAAGAATACTCTTCAATAGAATTGAAGAGAAAAAAAGTTCTTGAATATAAGTTAGAAACTTTAATACCCCACTTCCGAAAATGTATAGAACATATAGACAGAAGATAAATAAGCATATAGATGTCTTGATCAACAATATAACCAACTAGAACTAACAGATACATATATAGAACCCTCCACCCAACAACAGCAGAATACATATTCTTCTCAAGTGCAATTGATACATTCTCCAGAATAAACCAGATGTTAGACCACAAAATAAATCTCAATAAATGTAAAAAGATTGAGATCACACAAAGTATCTACTCCAATCACAATGGAATGAAGCTAGAAATCAATAGCATAAGGAAAACTGGAATGCTAAAAAAAATGTGGAAATGAAATAAGACACTCTTAACCGATCAGTGGGTCAATGAAGAAATCACAAGGCAAATTAGAAAATACCTATAGATTAATCAAATGAAAATACTACATGGGATGCAATGGAGGCAGTGCTCAGAGACAAATTTATAGCTGTCAATGCCTATATTAAAAGGGAAGAAAGATCTCAAATCAGTAACCTAACTTTATATCTTACAGAACTAGAAAAAAGGAGCAAAGGAAACAAAGCTAGCAGATGGAAGGAAATAATAAGGATTAGAGCAGTGTTCAATCAAATGAGAACAGAATAATAATAATAAAGGGAATGAAACCAAAGTTGATTCTTTGAGAGATCAACAAAATGGACAAACCTTTAGCTAGACTGACAGAGAGAGGGAGGAAGGGAAGAAACAAATAACTAACATCAGAAATGAAAGTGGATATTAATACCTATCATCAGAAAGCAAAAGGATTATAAAAGAATACTATAAACAACTCTATACCAACAAAATAAATAATCTAGATGAAATGGACAGATCAAGAAGCACACACATTACCTAAATGCAAGACAAAATAGAAAGTCTCAACAGACTTACAACAGGCAAAGAGATTGAATGGGTAATAAGAAACCTCCTGACAAAGAAAAGCCCAGGACCGGATGGCTTCACTAGTGAACTGAACCAAACTTTTAAGGAAGAATTAACACCAATTCCTCTTAAACTCTTCCACAGAATACAAGAATAGGGAACACTTCCTAACTCATTCCATAAGGCCAGCATTGCCGTAATACCAAAGCCATATGAATAATATCACAAGAAAAGGAAATTACAGACCAGTATTCCTAACGAATATAGACGTATGAATTCTTAACAAAACACCAGCAAACCAAATCCAAAGCCATATTAAAAGGATTATAAACCATGGCAAAGTGGGGTTTATCCCAGGAATGCAAGGGTGGTTGAATGTAAGAAAATAAATCAATGTAATACATCACATTAAAAGAACCAAAGGGAGGGGGGAACCACATGATCATCTTAATTGATACACATAAGTCATTTCACAAAATTCAACATCCTTTCATGATAAAAACTCTCAGAAAACTAGGAATAGAAGGGAATATACTCAACATGATCAAAGGCATTTATGAAAAACCCATCGCTAACATCATACTCAATGGTGAATGACTGAAAATTTTTTCCCTGAGTTTAGGAATGAGACAAGGATGCCCATTTTCACCACTGCAATTAACATTATGCTGGCAGTTCTAGCCAAAGGAATTAGATAAGAAAAGGAAATAGAAGGCATCCAAACTGGAAAAGAAGAAGTAAAACTATCTCTATTTGCAGATCACAGGATCCTATATTTAAACACTCCAAAGAATGCTACCAGTTTCCAATCCAGTATATAAGAACTTCAGAAGTCACCACTTTGTTCTAACAACAAGTAAAAAGCTGAACAAATTGAAAAATCAACAACTCTTCTTAGATCTGTAAGGGAAGTAATATCACAGAACCAACTGCTGTCCTCCAGACTGGAGAGAGTGACAGGCAAATAGAGAGAATCACAACTTATGAGATCAGGAACCCTTGTAGGAAATCAGTACCAGTGTAGGGAGACCTGAACTGTTATTGAAAAATTGCTAGAGGCTCAGTGTGGACAAGTTTGAGAGATAAAAACTCCAGGGGAGCCTCGTCATTGGGGAGCCCTGAGAGTTTCATCAGTTTTACATCCTGGAGCTCTACCAGGTTTTCACAGTGAATATCAGAGAAAAATCCCCTTGTACTAACAATAGGAGTAACAATTTTGAATTCTTCAATTTTGATTCTTCAACCAGAATCTAACTTGCTGGGGTTTTATCAGACCTAACTGACTTGAGGGAAGGGAAATATTCAGCCCCAGCCCACTCTAGTCACCCTGTCAAAACAGGTAAGTGGGGGAGAAAAACTGACAAGGTTGTCTTAAGTTCACAGTCCAGAAGCACAGGCTCAGTAACATACTGATATCCAATCTTAGGACTATAGAACGCTTCCCCTCCCCCCACAGCTTGCGACCACGTTACTAATAGCTTATTTACAGCAGTTCCTTTTACCCAGTACATCATGTTCACCTGTCAACCAAAAATTACAAGACATACTGAAAGGCAAAAAACACAGAATAGAGCAAACATCACAACCAGACTCAGGGATGTTGAAATTATCAGGCCAGGAATTGAAAACAACTGTGATTGATATCCTAAGGACTTTAATGAAAAAGTAGAAAGCATGGAAAAATAAATGGGCAATGTAAGCAGAGAGATGTAAATTCTAAGAAAGAACCAAAAAGAAATGCTAGACATGAAAAATATTGTAACAGAATGAAGAATGCCCTTTATGAGCTTATTAGTACACTGGATACAGCTGAAGAAAGAATCTCTGAGCTTGAGGATATCAAAATAGGACTGCCCAAACTGAAAAGCAAAGAGAAAAAAGTGAAAAAACAGAAAAGAATATCCAAGTATTGTGGAACATTTACAAAAGTTGTACCATACGTATAATGGGAACACTAAAAGGTGAACAGAGAAAGGAACAGAAGAACCGTTTGAAACAATAATGACTGAAAATTTCCCCCAAATTAATGTCAGACACTAAACCACAGATCCAGGAAGCTCAAAGAACACCAAACAGGATAAATACCCAAAAAATTACACCTAGACATGCCATTTTCAAACTATAGATAAAGATAAAAATCCTGAAAGCAGTCAGAGGTAAAAAAATACCTTACCTGTAGAAAACATAAGGTAAGAATTACATTTGACTTTTCCTCAGACCCATGCAAACAAGAAGAGAGTGGAGTGAAATATTTAAAGTGTTGAGAAAAAAAACCTACCCACCTAGAATTTTGTACTTTGAGAAATTATCTTTCAAAAGTGAAGGAGAAATAAAGACTTTCTGAGACAAAGATTTGAGGGAATTTGTTGCCAGTAAACCTGCCATGCAAGAAATGTTAAAAGAAGTTCTCCAGAGAGAAGGAAAATGATACAGGTCAGAAACTCAGATCTACATAAAGAAAGAAAGAGCATCAGAGAAGGAATACATGAAGGTAAAATAAATAAAAGCTTTTATTTTTCTTATTCTTAATCTAATAGATGAAATGTTCAAAATAATAGCAACAATGTATTCAATTATACTTATATATATGCTTATGTCTGATTACATGTATATATAAATATGCTTATGTATGCTTATGTATAACTGAAATGAATGACAGCAATTATACAAGGGATAGGAGGCAGGAATTAGGATTATTTCATTTTATGGTACTTGCACTATTCATGAAGTGGTAGAGTGTTATTTGAAACTGGACTTGGATTGGTTATAAATGGGTATTGCAAGCTGTAGAATGGCCACTTAAAAAAGGAGTTCAACTGATATGCTCAGAATGGGGAGAAAATTGGATCATATAAAATGCTTAATTAAAACCACAAAAGACAGGGACTTCCCTGGCAGTTCTGTGGTTGAGACTCTGTGCTTCAAATGCAGGGGGCATGGGTTCAATCCCTGGTCAGGGACTGAGATCCCGCATGCCGCACGGCGTGGCCAAAAACAAGGGGAAAAAAACCCCGCAAAAGACAGAAAAGGTATGGAAGACAAAATAGATACAAAGAAAGGAGCAATAAATAGAAAGCAGTAGCAAATATAATAGATATTAATCAAAAAACATCAACAATCATTTAGGATGTCAATGGTCTTAAGTATACCAATTACAAAACAGATTATGTCAGGTTGGATCAAAAAACAGTATGTAACTATATGTTGTCTAAAAAGCCCACTTTAGGTGTAGAGGCACATATAGTTGTTCCTCAGTATCCATGGGGCGTTGGTTCCATGCCCTCTCCGCACCCCATGGATACCAAAATCTGCACATGCTCAATTCCCTTATATAAAATGGTGTAGTACAGTCAGCCCTCCGTATCCATGGATGCAGAATTTGTGGATACAGACGCCCAGTGTCTAGATTAAGAGTACAGGCATACCTTGTTTTATTGTGCTTTGCTGTATTGTACTTTGCAGATATTACAAATTGAAGGTTTGTGGCAACCTGCATCAAGCAAGTCTGTCAGCACCATTTTTCCAATAGCGTTTGTTCACTTCATGATTTTATGTCACATTTTGGTAATTCTCACAGTATTTCAAATTTCTTCATTATTATATTTGTTGTGGTGATCTGTGATTATTGATCTTTGATGTTACTATTGCAAGAAGATTGCAACTCGCTAAAGGCTCAGATGATGGTTAGCATTTTTAGCAATAAAGTATTTTTAAAATTAAGGTGTGTACATTTTTTTAGACATAACGCTATTGCACAGTTAATAAACTGAGTATAGTGTGAATACAACCTTTATATGCACTGGGAAATCAAAAAATTCATGTGACGCACCTTATTGCAATATTCGCCTTTTTGCAGTAGTCTGGAACTGAACCCACAATATCCCCAAGGTATGCCTGTAAGTGGATGGAGAAAGATATCCCATGATAACACTAATCAAAAGAAAGTGGAAGTAGCTATATTCATTTCAGACAGGGTGGAATTTGGAGTAAGGAAAGTTTTTGGAAATAAAGAAGGGCATTGCTGTTCACCAAGAAGATGTAGCATACTTAATGTGTATGCGTGTAACAACATAGCATCAAAATGCATGAGGCAAAAACTGACAGAAGTGCAGAGAAAAAGAGATGAATTCGCTGTCATACTTGGGAACTTCAGCACCCCTTTATCAGAAATGGACAGATCCAGCAGGCAAAAAAATCAGTAAGGACATAGTTGAACTCAACATCCATCATCAATCAAATGGATGTAAGGACATCTATATACTGCTTCACCCAACAACAGCAGAATACACATTCTTCTCAAGCTTACATGGAACATCCACCAAGATAGACCACATTCTGGGCCATAAAACAAACCTTAAGAAATCCTTAACAAATTTAAAAGAACAGGAATCATACATTGTCTGCTCTCAGACCACAGTGGAATTAGACTAGATGTCAGTAACAAAAAGATAGCTGGAAATTCCAAAATACTTGGAATTAAGGCACCACCCTTATAAAAAACACATGAGCCAAAGAAAATGTCTCATGAGAAACTTAAAAATATTTTGAACTAAATGAAAATGAAAACACAAATTGTCAAAATTTGTCAGATACAGTGAAAGCAGTGCTTAGAGGGAAACTTGTGGCATTGAATGCATATATTAGAAAAGAAGAAAGATCTAAGATTAATCATTTCAGCTTCCACCTTAGAATACTAGAAAGAGAAGAGCAAATGAAATCTAAAGTAAACAGAAGAAAAATAATAAAAATTAGAGCAGAAATCCATCCAATTGAAAACAGGAAACCAGTAGAGAAAGATCATTGAAACCAAAGCTTATTCTTTAAAAAGATCAATGAAATCGATAAGCCTCTATCCAGGCTAATGAAGAAAAAAAGGGGTCCCTTTATCTATTTTTGAAAGAAATCATATTCACAAGTTTTCTAGTATGAAACTGTTCTTACATTCTGGTAATCAGTTGCTCGTATAAATAACTGAATTTCAATACAGCAGTGGATTTCAAATGTTAACTTTTTATTAACAATTTTTACTGTTAAATGTATCAATATATTGAGATGAGTCTGGTTTTATTATTTGGTGTTTTGATCAGGTTTTGTTTCAGGCTTATCTTAATTTTATATAAAGTAGAGTAAAGCTTTCTTTTTTTCTCTGTGCTCATAGAAATAAACTCTTCCTTGAAATCTGAAAAAATTCTCTTGTAACACATCCTTTGTTACTACATAGTAGCTTCTCAGTGCTTTATTTTATTGTTGATTTGAGACAATTTGGTCACTTACATTTTTCCAGTAAAAATGTCTTTCAAACAGATTTTCAAACTTACAAGTTTGAATACCTTATATAAATTTAATAATTCCCTTGGAAACTTGAAAAGAAGGGGAATTACCTATCAATATAGTTTATATTATTTCATATATTTATAATTACCTTCACACTATAATTCTTTTAAAATTTTTCTTCTCTTTTCTGTGGTAAATATTTTTGCACAGAATATGCTTAATCTGTGTTTTGCCTGCTGTACTCTCTGCTATATCTTTAAACCTTTGATTGTAAAATAAAACACAAATACAAAGAAAAGAGAGACAGGATGCTACTAATATCAGAAATGAAAGACAGGACATCAGTATGCAACCCATGTACATGAAAAGGCTAATAAAGGAATACTATGAACAATTAATTCTTTGCCTACAAATTTGATAACCTAGATGAAATGGACCAATTCCTTCAAAGACACAGCTCCCATAACTAACCAAGGAGAAATAAATAATCTGAAACGGCTCTGTCTGTTAAAGAAATTGAATCAATAATTAATAATCTTCCAGAACAGAAAGCACCAGGCCCAGATGTATTCACTGGTGAATTCTACCAGACATTTAAGGAAGAAATCATGACAATTCTCTACAGTTGCTTTCAGAAGATAGAAATAGAGGAAATACTTCTTAACTCATTCTATGATGCAAGAATTATGCTAATACCAAAACCAGACAAAGACGTTACAAGAAAAGAATGCTACAGACCAATGTAGAAAGCCTCATAGACATAGGTGCAAAAGTCCTCAAAAAATATTAACAAATTGAATCCAACAATATAAAAAGAATTATACACCACAACCAAATGGGATTTCATCCCATGTACACAAGGCTGGTTCAGCATTTGGAAGTCAATTAATGTAATGCATCATTGATGTGATAAAAAGCACATGATTGTATCAGTAGATACAGAAAAAGCATCTGACAAACTCTAATACTCATTCATGATAAAAACTCAGTAAACTAGGAATAGAGGGGAACTTCCTCAACTTGATAAAGAATACCTATCAAAAAACCTAAAGTAACATCATACTTAATGGCGAGAATCTTGAAGCTTTTTCATTCAGATCAAGAACAAAGCAAGGATTTTTCCTCTCACTACTGCTTTTCAACCTCATGCTGTATGTCTTAGCTAATGCAACAAGACAAGAAAACAAAAAAGAAGTATACAGATTGGGAAAGATGACATAAAATTGTCTTGGTTAGCAGATGATATGATTGTCTATGTAGAGAATCAAAAAAATTAACAAAAAAACTCCTGGAACTAGTAAGGCATTTATAGCAAGGTTGCAGGTACAAGATTAATACACAAAAGTCAGTCACTTTGGTTGGTATGGTCAGTCATACCAACCATGAATAAGTGGAATTTGAAATTTAAACCTCAGTACTCTTAACATTAGCACCCACAAAAATGACATATTGAAGTATAAATATACCAAAATATGCATAAGATCTGTATGGGGGAAACTATAAAACTCTGACGAAAGAAATCAAAGAAGAACTAAGTATATGGAGAGACATTCCATGTTCATGGATAGGAAGACTCCGTACTAGGTATCTTATGTCAGTTCTTCCCATCTTCAACTACAGATTTAATGCAGTACAAGTCAGAATTGCAGCAACTTCTTTTATGGGTATCAACAAACTAAGCCTAAAGTTTATATGGAGAGGCAAAGACCCGAATAGCCAACACAACAGTGAAGGAAAAAAACATAGCTGGAATACTGACTTCAAGACTTATATAAAACTGCAACAATCAAGACAGTATGGTATTGGCAAGAGACTATACAGATAAATCATCTTTGACAAAGCAAAGACAATACAATGGAGCAAAGATGTACTTTTTAACAAATAGTGTTAGAAGAACTAGACATCAATGCAAAAAAAAAAGAAAATTGAATCTAGACACAGAACTTACACCCTTCACAAAAATTAACTCAAAATGGATCACAGACCTAGATGTAAAACACAAAACTATTAACACTCCTAGACGATAACGTAGGAGAAACCTAGATAATCTTTGGTATGGTGATGACTTTTTACTTTCAGCACCAAAGGCACAGTCCATGAAATAAAGAATTACTATGCTAGATCTCACTGAAATTGAAATTTTCTGGACTATGAAAGTCACGGCCAAGAATGAAAAGACGAGGCACAGACTGCAGGAAAATGCAGACATATCTGATACAAAACTGTTATCCAAATATTCAAAGAATTCTTAAAACTCAATAAGAAAACAAACAACCGCAGGGTTGCACGATCAACATATAGTAATTAGTTGTGTTCCTTATGTCAGCAATGAGCAATCCACAATGAAATTAAGAAAGCAATTATAGTTACAATAGCATCTAAAAGAATGCCTTGGAATAAAATTAACCAAGAATGTTGTGCACTGAAAATTATAAAACATTGCTGAAAGAAATTAAAGGTTACCTAAAATAAAGAAAAGATATCCCATGTTTATGAATAAGAAGACTTAGTATGGTTCAGATGTAGTTTTACCAAAAGTGATGTACAGGTTCAATTTGATCCCTATTATCAACAGCCCCTTTTGCAGAAATGGAAAATATGAGCCTCAAATTCATGTGGAATTGCCCCAAATAGCCAAAAAGCTTGAAAAAGAAGGCCAAAGTTAGAAGACCCACACTTCCCAATTTCAAAACTTATTACAAAATCACAGTAATAAAAAAATATGACACTGGCATAAGAATATAGACCACTGGGAGAGAATTAAGAGTCCAGAAATAAACTCATGTATCTATAGCCACAATTGATTTTTGACATAGGTACACATAAGTACTAAATCTGTTCAGTATGGAAAGAATAGTTCCTTCAACTCATGTGCCAGACAGCTGGATTTCTGCATGCAAACAAATGAATTTGGACCCCTACCTTACACCATATTAAAAAATTAACTCAAAATGGATCAACAACTTACATGTAAGAGCTACAACCATAAAACTCTTAGAAGAAAACATTGGGGTAAATCTTCATGACCTTGGGTTTGGAAGTAGATTCTTAAGTCACAGAAAGCATAAGCAACAAAACAAAAAATGGATAAATTAGACTTCATCTTAATAAAAACTTATTTGTATTGCATCAAAGGACATTTTTAAGAAAATGAAAAGATAACCTAAAGAATGGAAGAAATCATTTGTAAATCAAATATCTGATAAGGGTTTGATATCCAGAATTTATAACGAACTCCTACAACTTAACAGAAAAGATAAACTGCCCAATCAAAAAATGGGCAATCACTTGCATACACATTTCTCCAAAGAAGATATATCAGTAGCCAATAAGCACATGAAAAGATGTTCAGCATCATTAATTATTAGGGAAATGAAGTTAAAACCACAAGATACCACTTCATACCTACTAAGATGGCTAAAATTAAAAACAAAAGCAAAATAAGTGCTCGCAGGAATATGAAAACAATTGGTGATTCCTCAATAAAAGTAAACGTAGAATTACCATATGACTGAGTAATTCAACTCCTAGTTATATACCCAAAAGAATTGTAAGCAGGGACTTCAAACAGACTCTTGTACACCAGTGTTCATTAAAACATTAGTAAAATGGCCAAAAAGGTATAAACCACCCAAGTGTTCATCAACAGATAAACAAAATGTGGCAAGTACATATCATGGAATATTATTCAACCATAAATGGGGTGAAGTTCTGATACATCCTGCAACATGGATGAATATTGAGAACATTATGCTAAGTGAAAGAAGCTAGACAAAAGGCGACAAATATTATATGATTCTACTTATATGAGATATCTAGAATAGGCAAATTCATTGAGATAGAAAGTGGAATAGAGATTACCAGGGGCAGGGTAGAGGGGGTAATGGGGTGTTTATTCCTTAATGGTTACAGAATTCTCTTTGAGAAGATGAAAAAGTTTTAGAAATTACAGTGTTGATGGTTGCACAACATTGTGAATGTAATACCACTGAATTGTACATTTAAAATGGTTAAAATGGCAATTTTTTGTTATATATGTTTTACCACTTTAAAACAATTAATGTAGTATACCAAAAACTACTGAATTGTTCACTTTAAATGGGTCAATAGTATGATATGTGAATTATATCTTGTAAAGCTGTTTTTTTGGTTAATATTTTATTTTTTAAACATTAATACAGCTATCATTTCTTGTCTGGATAAATATGTAATGTTCTGTCTGGTTTTCCTGGGCTTTTTTTCCCCCTAGTTGAAAAAAATTTGTTCTTCATATTGTAGTCAGAATAGTAGTTTTAAAGTCTTTTAGTTTTGTGCTTAAAATCCTTTCATGATACCACTTTGCTTTTCAGAAGAGGCTCAAACTTTGTAACATAGCTTTTACCTTATGAGGTCCTTGCTGTTCGAGATTTTAACTTACTATTTGGGTTTTCCTGCTCATACATCAGGTTTTCTCTAGTATCTAGACTTTTGTACATGTTGCCAGCAATATTCTACGCAGGTCTCAATTTAGATATAACTTGCTGTGGGTATCTTTCCTTCCATGGTGCTTCCTTCCACTGGGCCCTCTCCTCCCTGTTAGATATACCTCCCCTCTCCCCTATTGACTTTACTTGAGAAAGGCTGTTTTTTAAAAAAAAGTACTTTCCAATTGTTGCGATCATATACCACAGGAGTTTTTTTACCCCGTTGTATTAGTTTGCTAGGGCAGTTGTTACAAATACCCACAAACTGGGTGGCTTAAAAAACAGGAATTTATTGTCTCAATTATGGCAGTAGAAATCTGAAATCAAGGTGTTTGCAGAGTTGGCTTCTGATGGTTTGCTGGCAGTGTTTAGCGTTCCTTGGTTTGTAGATGTATCACCCTGATTTCTGCTTTAATCTTCATATGATGTTCTCAATGTGTGCGTGATTCTGTGTCTAAATTTCTTCTATTTATAAGGATACAGTCATATTGGATTAGGGCCTACACTGATGACCTCATTTTAAGTTGATTACCTCTGTGAAGACCCTATTTTTATTTTCATTTTTTTCAGGCTTTTTGAAGTACAAATGACAATTTAAAATTGTATGTATTTAAGATGTAAAACCTGATATTTAGATATATGTATACATCGTGAAATGTTTACCACAATCAAGCTAATTAACGTGTCTATCACCTCAGTTACCTCCTTCCTTCTACCTTCCCCATCTCCCTCCCTACCTCTCTCCCTTCCTTCCTTCCTTCCTTTTTTTTTTTGGCTAAGAATACTTAAGATCCACTCTCTTAGCAAATTTCCAGTATGCAGTACAGTATTGTTAACTGTAGTTATCCTGCTTCACATTAGATCTCTAGAATTTATTTATCCTACATATCTGAAATTTGTGCCTTTTGACCAACATTTCCCCATTTCCCCTACCCCCTCAGCCCTTCGCAACCACTGTTCTACTCTCTGCTTCTAAGAGTTTGACTTTTTTAGATTCCACACATAAGTCAGATCATGCAGTATTTAAAGCCCTAGTTCTAAGTATGGTCACATTCTGAGGTACTGGTGTTTAGTACTTCAACGTATGAATTTTGGAGGGACACAAGTCAACCCTTAACCCTTATGTTTCACTTGAGAGTGTGATATAAGCTTTTTCTCTGTTTCATTATTATGTGATTGTCACAAACATAATTTTAATGATTATAGAAGAATATCCACTTAGCCAGTTTCCTACTGTTAAATACACTTGGCCCTTCATAGCCGCAGTTTCCATGTCTGTAGATACAGAGAGCCCATTGTTTGGGGTGGTGTGGGGGAGAAAATTCCAGAAGGCAAAATGCGAACTTGCCATGCCCTGGCAACTTATACATAGCATTTGTAGGTGATTTAAAGTATTTGAGAGTACGTTATATGCAAATACTACTCCATTTTATATATGGGACTTGAGCGACTGTAGATTTTGGTAATGGAGGGTGGACAGACCTGGAACCAATCCCCCCAAGCTGACTGTATTTATTTTTCACTTTTGCAGTATAATAATTACCATGGACCCTTTTATGCACTTCTTTTAGAACAGATACCTGGAAATGAAGTGGTCAGATCATTTTTAAGGCACTTGATACATGCCACAAATTTTTGCAAGTATGAGAGGCATTTCTTGCTTTCTTAGTAGATCATTTATTAATCATGTTTTCTCTTTGTGAATTATCTCTTTAAGTCATTTGCCCATTTAATTTTGTAGTCTTAATGTTTTTCTTATCAATTCTTATAAAGTCTTTGCATAGTAAAAATTGTACTGTTTATCTTCTCTGCAACTGTTTTACCAATTTATCATTTGCCCTTTAATTTTGGTCTTGTTTCTTTTTCAAATTATAGATGATTTGTTTTTATTTTCCTCAATAGTTCTTCTATTGCTTCGAAGCTTGGCTTGTCCTTCTTTTTTCAGAGTTTGCTAAATATGTAATTCTGCTTTTTCCTGGATGTTTCTATTGGGTTTAAAGATATTTAGTTCTAATCCATTTGGAGTTTGTTTTGCTAAATGGTATGATGTGAGAATCATTCTTTTCTTTAATTGCTAGCTTGTGGTTTCAATTCCATTAATTAATCACTGCTTTCCTCAGTGATTGACAGTATCTCACATATCGAATTAAATTATTTTGGGGTGGAGATCTATTACACTGATACTTTATTAAAGATTTATCGTAGGGACTTCCCTGGTGGCGCAGTGGTTAAGAATCCACCTGCCAGCGCAGGGAACACGTGTTTGATCCCTGGTCCGGGAAGATCCCACATGCCGTGGAGCAACTAAGCCTGTGCACCACAACTACTGAGCCTGCGCTCTAGAGCTCGTGAGCCATAACTACCGAGCTCACGTGCCACAACTAGTGAAGCCCGTCTGCCTAGAGCCTGTGCTCCACAACAAGAGAAGCCACTGCAATGAGAAGCACGTGCACCACAACAAAGAGTAACCCCTGCTCGCTGCAACTAGAGAAAGCCCGCATGCAGCAACGAAGACCCAAGGCAGCCAAAATTAAATAAATAAAAATAAATAAATTTATAAAAGAAAAAAAGTCCACCTGCCACTGCAGGGGACACGGGTTTGATCCTTGGTCTGGGAAGATCACACATGCCACGGAGCAACTAAGCCCGTGCGCCACGACTACTGAGCCCACGCGCCACAACTACTGAAGCCCACGTGCTGCAACTGCTGAGGCTGTGTGTTGCAACTGCTGAAGCCCACGCGCCTAGAGCCTGTGCTCTGCAACAAGAGAAGCCACCACAGTGAGAAGCCTGAGCACCGCAATGAAGAGTAGACCCCACTCCCTGCAACTAGAGAAAGCCCGCGTGCAGCAACAAAGACCCGATGCAGACAAAAAATTTTTTTTAAAAAATTGATAGTACATGTTAACATCTGAAAAGAACATTACCCTCTCTCCTTCTTTACTCTTTGTGCTTTTTCAGGATTTTCTTTGGTATTTTTACCAGTTTATTTTTGCCTGTGTGCTAGAACATTTGTCTCCATCTCTCACCCAGTATTACCTCCCACATTTAAAATTTTTAAATTAAATTTACAGGGAAGATAATTTAAGAAACATTGAATATATGTACATTCAATCTTCCCTTTCAAGTACTTGGTATTTTTCTATATTGTCTTCTTTAAATCTTTTATAGAGACTTGTAGTTTTTTCATATAATTCAAACAAATTATTCACTGTTGTTATTACTTGTGTGTGTATTAGTTGCTGGTGATTTTTGTTGGATCTATTAAAAACAAATGAAAATTTTTTATTATTAACAATGAAAATTTTTACTATGATTGCTTATTCTACTGTCTAGAAGTACTGTTTGATTTATATTTATCTAATATGCAGTTGTTTTACTCAGCTTTATCAATTCCAACACTTTTCAGTGGATTTATTTGCATTTTCTGAGTGAACAGTTTATTAAGTGGAAATGATCATGATTTTCACCTATTCATGTTTTGTAACTATGTCACATGTTACTTAGAATATCTAAAATCTAATATTAAATAAGAGAGATAATGGAAGACATCCTTTTTGTTGTTATTATTCCTGGATGTATCTGGTGTTTCACTAGAAAGTATTATTTTGTCTGATAGCTTGAAAGAGGTTATTTCTTAAGAGAATTACTGAACTCTTTTTTTTTTTTTGTGGGACTTGGGGTAGTATTTTGGAATTGGTATTAGATTTTATCAAATACTTTTGGGCAGGGGTACTTACAGAGATTATCACATGGAGTTAATTTAATTTTTGCACAGTTATTAATGTTTGCTAATATTAAATTACCTTCAATACCTGTAATAAAACTTATTGTTTTGCAGTAGATTGTTCTTTTTTACCTATGGTTTAATTTTGTTTCTCAGCGTTTTATTTGGCTTTTTTACGTTCTTCTCAATTAGTGACATGAGTCTGTAACTTTTTTTGGTGGTATCTTTGTGAGGTTTTGATTTCAAGGTAATTTTTGCTTGAAACTTCTAGTACATCTACTGCTATCCCAACAGACAAACTATACTAAAGTGAATAGCAAACTAAAAGTGTGCTTTAGGTGATTAGAAAAATGAAGAGTAGTATGGTAAGTGGTTAGTGCTGCAGATGTTGATTTAGGCACCATTTTCATGGAGTTGCATAAGAGCAACAACATGACTTGACATGGCTCTTCCCAGTTTCCGCCGAGCTTTGCATGTCAGGCTGACTCAGAAACCACTGGAAAATCTGGGTCCTGCTTATGGTAGGCACTTCATAAGCAGTTTTGAGTAAATGGTTAACATTACAGTGACTATCCCAGAAACATTTCTCAGGCCCACGTTGATGCCTATTTTTTATTTTTTTTTAAATTATAGACCTCAAATGTGAAAAGCTAGCATAGTTTTCTTTGGACTTTAAATCAAGGACTGTTACCAGTTTTCCTGCCCTTAATACTGACTTCAAAAAAGGATACAGTGTCCTCCAGATCTTGATTCCTTGTTGTCACTAAACATAAGCTTATAGGTTCTTTGAGTTTTAAAAGTTTTATTGTGGATCACCTGGGAAAATAGCATGTAACAAAGTAATAGAAAAGTTACTCAGGAAATCTTATAGTCATAACCTCTGTATGCTTCTGTTTACCTGAGCTGCTACCTGGAAGAACCTTTGGACATTACATTTTCCTTTCTCACTGATACCAAGAGTATATTTCAACCTCATTTCTAAAAAGATGTCTTTCAACCAAATTTCCCCTCTTAAAGCCCTACCTAAATGTGAAGAGATGTATCATTTTTTTCTAGAATAGATACAAAGATGTTAGATTAGACCTTTGTCATTTCTCCCCGGACCACTGCAGAAGCCTTCTTCCTCCCTTTTCTTTTTGTGCATTCTAGCTCTAGCACTCCTCCCCCAAGTTAATCTTTTAAAGATACAAATGTATTTATAACCTTTTATTAGTTCCACATCAGAAATAGGATGCAGTTAGATTTTTCCTTCACTCCATACACCAACAATATTATATATAAATTAGATATTTAAATGTAAAACAAATAATTATATAAGTACCAGCAGAAAATACAGATAAATATTTAATCTTGGTGTGAAGAATACTGTAAAATACAGCAATAAAGGAATACACACTTAGAAAAATATTGGCAAAAAAAAAAAAAAAAGAAAAATATTGGCAACATATGGCAGGCAAAAGGTTAATAGCCTGAATAAAGAAAGTATTATTTTTATGTAATAATATACAAAAATAATATTCAGTTATATGAACAGTTCTTTATATTGTAGAAAGAGTTATTAGTTAATATTTTATTATTCTTACAGATTAACTAATCTTTTATTATTACTTCTATAGCAAAAACAAATTAGTTACTCACCAGGAGTATGCAGCATAGAACATCAGCAAGAAATAACCAAACTAAAGACTGATTTGGAAAAGAAAAGTATCTTTTATGAAGAAGAATTGTCCAAGAGAGAAGGAATACATGCAAATGAAATTAAAAATCTGAAGAAAGAACTGCATGATTCAGAAGGCCAGCAACTTGCTCTCAACAAAGAAATTATGATTTTGAAAGACAAATTGGAAAAAAACAGGAGAGAGAGGTAAGAATCAAGTTATTTACTCCTCTAATAATTATTTATTGAATACCTGTTCGGTGTCCAGGACTGGAGATATATGGCAATAAACATATTCCAGTTCTCAAGAAGACCAAAGTCAAGATTGGTAAACAGAAAATTATATTACAGCATCATAGGAAAGCAAATGGGATAAGTATAGGAACACCCGTAGAAGAGGCACAAAAGATAACTTTAGTGTGTCTAGGTTTTTTGGACAAAATTATTTCTGAGTTAAGACCAAAGATATACGAAATATATAGCTGTGGAAGAGTGTCCAGGCAAAGGTTAGCAGAATTTGCCAAGATCTAGAGGAAAAGGGTAGCATGGCACATTCAGAAAATGAAAGCTGTTCATTATGGTGGAAGCATAAAAAGAAAGATGAGTGGTGAGAAATGAGACTAGAAAGGAAAACAGTTGTAAGACCACTGAAGGAAAATTACATGATTATATCAATATTTACATTTTTGAAAGACCACTTTTGCTACTGTTTAGAGAATGGATTGGAAGGAGCAGACTGCAGATAGTAATCTAGCCATGAGAGATGAGGTGGCTGGACCTTAGATACGATAGTGAAGATGGAGAGAAGTTTATGGATTCAGAAGGTCTACCGAGAAGACAGAACCTGGATGACATGATAACCAGATATGAGAAATTAGAAGCAGGAGAAATTATCAGTGATACTCAAGTTTCTAGGCTTTAGGTAACTGAATGTATGTTATTGTCATTCTCAACTTATATTGGAAGGCTAAGTTTAATTCAGTTTGGTCTGTTCGTTCAGCAAAAATTTTTAGAACCTGCTCTGTGAAAGCACTGCTGTAGGCCCTGGAGGCATAACAGTGAACAGATAAAAATTCTCTCTCCTTATGGAGCTTTCCTTTAATTATGGTGAAAGACTATAAGCAAAATGTAAATGAAAGAAGTAAAATACAGAATATATAGGTAATGATATAGGATAGGTAATATATAGGTAATGATAAATTCTAAGAACAAAAAATAAGGCAGTGGATGGGGGCTATGAAGCATTAAGGGGGAAAATTAAATTTTAAATATACATATATATATGAATGAAATAACCAGGGAAAATTATACTGAGAAGGTGATTTCTCAGTAAGGACTGAAGAAAGTGGGGGAGATATCTATACAGATGTATGAGAAGAACATTTTACATGAGGAACAAGAAGTCTGTTAAAAAAAATAATGGGGGCTTCCCTGGTGGTGCAGTGGTTGAGAATCTGCCTGCCAATGCAGGGGACATGGGTTCGGGCCCTGGTCTGGGAAGATCCCACATGCCGCTGAGCAGCTGGGCCCGAGAGCCACAATTACTGAGCCTGCGCGTCTGGAGCCTGTGCTCCGCAACAAGAGAGACCGCGATAGTGAGAGGCCCGCGCATCGCGATGAAGAGTGGCCCCCGCTTGCCACAACTAGAGAAAGCCCTCGCACAGAAACAAAGACCCAACACAGCCATAAATAAATAAATAAATAAAATTAAAAAAAAAACACAAAAACACATCCTCCATAGACCAGAATGTTTTAAAAAATAAATAAATAAATAATGGGAAGACAAAACTATGGAGATAGTAAAACGATCAGTGGTTGCAAGGATTGGGAGGAGGATGGGATGAATAGGCCGGGTACAGAGGATTTCTAGGGCAGTGAAACTACTCTGTATGAAACTGTGATAGGGGATATATGTCATTATACAACCTAATGTAAATTGTGACGTTTTAGTGATAATGATGTGTCAAATGTAGGTTCATCAATAGTAACCAATGCACCACTCTGAGTATATGCGCAATCTCTGTATTTTCCTCTCAGTATTGCTATGAACCTAAAACCTTTCTAAAAAATAAAGTCTATTAAAATAATAATACTAAAAAAGAGGCCAATGTGGATGAAGCAGATTTAAGGGGAGAGAATAGTGAGAGGTACATATGAGAGGTAATGGGGGCCAGATCGTGTAAGGCTTTGTAAGTCATGTTCAGTGACTTACAATTTTTTACTCTCAGTAAAACCACGGCAGGGCAGCATTGCAGGATTTTGAGTGGAAAACGGACAAATACTGACTTGTGTTTTAACAGGATTATTCTGACTACTAGATTAAGAAAAGTCTGAACTAGATAAGAGAAAAAGCAGTGAAACCATTTAGAAGGCTGTTGCAATCATCCAGGCAAAAGATAATGGTGGATTGGGCCTAGGGTGGTGGCAGAATTGGCTGTGAAAAATGTTCGAATTCCAGTTTCTTTAAAAGGTAAAAATAATGATATTTGCTGATAGACTAGATATGGGGTAAGAAAGAAAGAGGAAAAATCAAGGATGATGCTACAGTTTTTGGCCTTAGCAATTATGAGAATATAGTTACCATTTAGAGAGGAAAACTACAGAAGAAGCATTTTGGGGATGGGAATATCAGGAGCTCATTTTAAACAAATTATGTTTGAGGTGCTTTTTAGGCATCCAGGTGGAAATGTCAAGTAGGTCATCATACAGACTAGTCTGGATTTCAGGGCTAGAGATAAAATCCTGGGAGTATTTATCATTCACATGATATTTAAAGGGGTGAGACTATATGAGATCACTTAGTGAATGAATACAGATGGAAAAGAAGTCCTAGGACTGCAACCTGGAGCACTCCACTCTTTAGAAGTTTGGAAATGAGGAAGGAACAGCAAAGTGGAGAGAGAAAGAGTGGTAAGAATGATAGGAAGATGACCAGGCAAATTTGGTGTGCAAATTTGGTGTCCAAATTTGGTGTTATGATGAATGCATATCAAATCTGTCTACATGTTAAATTAGATGAGGTCTAAATCAAATAAGATGAGGACCATGTAATTGATAGTTGAGTTTAACAATATGAATGTCATTGGTGACTTTGATGAGAACAATTTCAGTGGAACAGTAGTGGGCAGAAACCCCATAATGGATCCAAAGACTTGAAGGAGAGCAATTGTAAGAGCAAGCATATAATAAAAGCAACGAGATAATAACTGGAGGAGAAATTTATCTCAAAAATAACACCATGCTTGTAATCTGATAGAAAGTACCAGTAGATGATTCAGGACAGAGAGGAGAAAAGTGTACTTGAGCAGGCGCATAAGCAAAGAGCAACCTTAGCTACATTTTTCTCCTGTAGTAAGAGAAGAATAAGTAGAGTGTATGATCGCAGGGGAAGGTACGTGGGGTGTTGGGAACTTGTTTTTCTGTTGTTAGGGTCGGGCATGTTGAATTTGAGGTGCTTGGGAGACGACTTTGGGGAGATATCAAGTCAGCAATTTGAAGCCCAGAAAAGCTTCAGATGTAGATTCAGAGTTTGTCAGCATAATGGATGATAATTGAAATAGGTGGTATAATGGATGAGAGAGCTCAGGGAAAATGTGTAAAAAAAAAAAAAAGTTGAGCACCTGTGACAGAATACCTGGGAGCATTGGCATTTACGCAGAGGAAAGAGGGGGTGGGGGGCTCACAAAGACAGCTGAACAGTCTAAATGTAGGCTGAAAATCAAGAAAGTGGGTATCACTGAAGCCAAGGGAGGACAACATTTCAAGAGGGAGGGAATGGACAACACTGTCAAAGGTAGCCAGTAGATTGGATAAAATAACAGTTGGGACAATAATGAGTTTTGGGACAACAGTTTTTTTGAGGTGGTGGCAGCAGAAGTCAGATTTTGGCACAGGGAGGAAAATTTAGGCAGTGAGGAAGTGGATACGGCAAACTCTCAAGATTTCAGGGTGGTTGCCAGTGAACGGGAAGACAAGGAAAGTGGAGAATGAAGTGTGACGTAGAGTTTAGGGAAGAGTTTGTTTATTTTGTCTCAGTATGAGAGAGACTTAAGTTTTGTTTAATGCTAATAGGAAAAAACAAAAATGGTTGTATATAGAAATTTTACTCAATTTATTCATATACTTATTTTTCTGAAAGGATGCTTCTTTGTAATTTTTTGTATTTTTTTCATTGTTGTTTGTTGTTTGGAGTTGCTTCTGAATCAAGAAAGATTCCTAAACATAACTAAATTTCACATTTTGATTATAGATAAGAAGGAAAGGGACACATTTGTTTGGACACAGGAGGGTTATTTTCCTAGAAGTTATCATTTAAATTATAATTTAATTTATATTCAATAATTTAGTGAGAAAGGGATTTTTAAGATTATATTTTTAAAATCAGCCACTACTTATGTCGTTTATTGACTTGGAAGCAATCATAAAATTACCCAGAACTGCTTCACATTGAAATTCATTTGCTGCTAACTAACATCCTCCATCATACTGCTGTAGAGATAAGCCTCTTTCTTTGCACTTCAACTCAGTATTCAAAAACTGATTCCCCTTTCTCCCTTAGGAGATTTTTGTTGTTGTTTCTTTTTTTTTTTTTTTTTTTGTCTTTTTGTCTTTTAAGGCACTGTTTTTTATTTTCTCAATGATATAAGGTGCTTTACAAGTATGAACAATAACCTGCTACACTTTAATGTTTTGTATCCTTTCCATTGATTTCTTTAAATCTGGAATGTAATTCCCTGTGTGGCATCTGTTTTCTAATGTAGAAAAAATAACTTATCAAGCACTAAATTCTACTCTAAGGATACTAAATTTATCAATTTATTCCACTTTTGAAATGATAGCCCAAAATCCACCTGATAGATGCTCATTTGGCACGTTCTTCTCAATTCTGGTCGCTAAACTACATCCTGAGTTAGGATGAAAAGAATGCAGCTTTCAGGCTTTGAAATGACTACATTGATATTGCCAAAAGGGTCATGAGGTTGTCTGCGCAGGACAATGTTTTCCATCACTTACAGAGTTACATTTGGCATGTCAAGAAGAGAGGACATAATCCCACAGCTGCAGACATTTAAAATAAAAGAAGACAGCCACCAGGATTCGTGCAGAATATTTTAAATATTCCCGTTGAGCAAAATGATTTAACTGATTTTTCTTCAAGGCCAATGCTCCTGTATGCATCCTCTGAAAAATTAAAGATCCTAGAACAGCGTCTTCCATGTGGGACATCTTGAAAGATAATATTTTGGTTTCAGTGAGTTACACAGCAGGTCTTGTTAATTTAGCGAGTCTGTTCACAGTGTGGTGGTTTCATTCTTTAGATTTGCAGAGTTTATAGAGAAAGAAAATTACAGCCTGCACACCCAAGACAAGGACAATTCCTCCAATGAAACCGGCTGCATCAAAGGTAGACTTCCGCGCAGGTAGTGAAGTCGGAGTTAAAGTGGTATCAGTTGTACCTGATGTAGTAGCTGTGGTGGAAGCTGTAGAAGAGGAAGGCAGAGTTGTGGTTTTAGCTGTAGAATTGGTTGGCAATGGTGTGGCAGTGGACGCAGGACAGAATTCTGTGCTGTTCACCACCTTGCAATCACGAACTGTTGAATTATCTGAACAGTAGCCTTTACCTTTGCATTTTATCCAAAAGCAGGTAGTGTTAGCAGCATTAGCATCAAAACAGGAAACCCCGTTGTTGCAGCTTTCACAGATTTCTGGTGCTGGAGTGGTGCCCGGCGGAGCGGCGGCGGCACCGGGGTTTGTCCTGGTGGTAGCCGGTAAAGCCGAGGGTGGAGTCACGTTCGGGGGCCAGCGTAGTGTTCTGAGCCGCGCCCGTCACAAAGAGCTCGGCCAGGCAGCCGGCGGCCAAAAGCAGCGGGCGGGGCAGCGCCAGTATCGCGGCCTCCGCGCTGGCCTTTTGAGCCCGTCCGTCCCTCTGTCCCCTGCGGCGCCGCCTCCCAGACTCCTCCCTTTGGAGGTTTTTGAAAAGTTCGTTAGAACTGTGTTTACCCCTAAGGGTGAATCAGTTCTGTCCGTTAGAACTATAGTTTTAAATAAGTTTTATAATATTGTATGTATGTTTGTATGTGTAGATAGGTAGGTACGTAGGGAAGAAGGGAAGAAGGAAGGCAGGAGTAACGGAAGGACGGGCTGAGTGTGTTGAGAGAACTGTTGGAAATGTAAGTTGAATTTTCTATGCAATCTAGAGCTGAGTGTAAGCAATTGTATTGCGGTCCCTATACCCTCCTTTTTCCCTAGCTTCCTCATTTTCCCATGCTTTCTACCATATATACAACTGAATAAGGTGAGCATAATCAGGATGTCTTCCTCAGATTTTCAAATGAAGAACAAAATAGATATTATTAAGCAGACAGATCTATCTATTAATTAAAAGGAAATGATTGTGACTTCCTAATTTTAAGGGAAATGTTTGGGATTTGGAGCAATTGAGATATAAGTGGCTTTTCAGAATAAGGCATATGATACAATAGCCAATCTGGGATACCATTATTTTACCTTTAATTCAATTCCTTTCTTTCCTTTTATATTTTGCATTGTATTAGTCAAAGTGAAAGGGAAGAATTTGAAAATGAGTTCACACAACAGTATGAACGAGAAAAAGTGTTATTAATGGAAGAAAATAAAAAACTGACAAGTGAGCTTGATAAGGTGAGTGATTTAATCTCATTGATATTCATTGATATGTGCTAGATGTTCAGCACTATCATAGAAATTATAGATATAATTTTATATTTGGTGTACCTTTTTAAATTTAATATTCCTCCTAAACACAAGGATTGCTTCTGTGTACAGGCAATTTTTCATTTTACCAATCTGTACAGGAGTCTTCTTGGAGAGAGGACTTGGCTTACCTCGTCTTATTCTTTGTCCCATTTATTTTTTGAGCCCCTGTTCTTTATTTCACTTTCCATCTCTCTTTTACTATTAATCACTTACTTTGTCATGGCTAAGTTAAGGCCCGTCTTTGGCAAGAACAGGAACAATTAAGCCAAACTAGAGAAATTTTGACAGTTCTGATGTCATATTCATGATAGAGAACTGATAATAGCTAGAAGTAATACCATTGGTAGTTAAGAAGCCAAAGAAACCAACTCTGCCTATAAACTCTACAGCTTGAATAAAGAGCTGAACCATAGGTTAAACCTAGATTAAAACAGCTAGATTTATGAACAAAATTGTAAATACTTAAAGGAATCTTTTTCCATTTAGTATCTCAGATTTCTTGAACTGACATCATTCTGCATTTCTTGTCCCAGTTGTTAACAGCTGTAAAAATCCTAATATTAATCAGCAGTTTTAATAGTTTTACTTACTTTTAAGTAATAAGGTTTGGATAATTGTGCTTTGTAATGAGTTCAAGGATTTTCCTGCAGTAAAAGTATTATGTTCAATTAATAGTCATTTCAGTAACACATTGAAAGACAATGGCTAAATAGTCATAAAAGAGAGACTTTTCATTCATTCTATCTCAATTTTCCATTGTGTTCTATATTTCTTTTTATTTCTGTCACTATTTTCCCAATGATTATTCAGTTTTCTAAGCATTTAAAAATGATTTTGCTTGTTTGGTTGCAAACTACTTGAGAAAGAACTCTGTTAGTTTATTTTGTAATTACAAAGCGGATGCACACAAACACTGTGGAAAGTGGCCAAATAGTAAGTAGTATAAATTAGTTTTTAAACTATGAATACTGTATGAACATTATTGTATAACTCTTAGTTATTTCCACTAAAATACAACTAACAGTATTTAAACTTTATCCAAATAGGTCACATAATTGTTATTTAATGGGCTTAAACAATATGACTATGAAATTAAACATCATTTCTGTCTACCAGACAGAATTTTAAGATTCTGTTAAGAGTTACCTTGAGGTAAGAAATATAATTAAACTCTAGAAGGCCACTTCATGTAGAGTTTATAAGCAAATTACCTAGTAAAAGATGGTATTATAGTTTAAGAAAAATTGAATTGTGATATAATCAAATCGAATGTAGATCAAATCTTGTCTTCACACCTTGGTTTCATTTCATTATTAACCATAAAGTTCTGGCAAGTTTACCAGAAATACATCTTTCGAAATAATTTTTAAATAATACTCTTTTGATTTTGATGAGATCTGAAGGATAAAAATAAAAGCCTATCTCCTAATTTTATAAAAAATAGAATATTACCTTGTCTTGCTAAATTGAAGATGTGGTAAAGGATGTGAACAGAACTTTGAGAGCAAATCATATGGTTGGCAAGTATTCAGTGAGAAATGATAACAAGGAAATGTTTATTTCTGGAGAAATAGGGGAGGGTCTGGGTCTTCTTCCATTTGAACCTCTTCTCTATTTTTGCTCCTTGTATTCAGCTTTACTTCTCTGTCAGTCCACCTAACTGCACATCTTCACTGTTTCTTTCCATTTACTCATTTTTTGGTTTGGTTGAATTGGGTATTTTCCCCAAGAGGGATAACCAAAGAATACCTTTGCCATTGCTACAACAACTGTTCCATTGGGAACCTGCTTGAAGAGAACCGAATTCCTTCTCAACAGAACTTCAGATATAGAAACCAAAAAGCAATTAGTATGTTAATTTTGAAACTTATATAACTAATAGATTCTCATAGTCAGATTTTTTAACTTCAAAAATAAAAATTAAAAAGGAAGTAGAAAAAAGTTTGTTGATATTTTCAGAAGTCTGTATTCAAAGTTTCTATTAAAGGTAACTTATTGCAAGTAAAATTAGCCATATATGCCAAGGAGTAGAAGTAAATGGTTTCCAGTAAGAAAATATTATCATTTGTGTCTTGTTTTTAGATAATTATTTTACATAAAAGCAAAATGACACAAAATATGGAAAATATTCAACATAAAAGTTACCTATGATTTCATCAACACGAAACAACTATCTTACTTTTATATGTTCCTTTTCAGGTTTGGTTGTATATGTATTATTACATAATTTCAGTCATATATACATTTTATTTTCTAATCTGCTGTTTCATTTAAAACATGAGCATTTTTCCATATTCCTATGTAGTCTTATAATTATCATAAGCCAGATATGTCAATTTACAAATAGTAAAACCTTCTCATTCCCAAACATGCAAAATGAAGTAATACTTAGGTAGAATTTACTTTGTGCAGGCCCTCTCCTGAGTTACTTTATATAAACCATATAATTCTCACAATAACTCTGTGAGGTATACCCTATTGTTCCTACCATTTTACAGATGAGGAAATTGAGGCAAAGGGAGATTAAGCTACTCTCGTAATCTCAAAACTAGGGAGTGGCAGGATGGGATTGGAACACAGGTAGTCTGGCTCCAGAGCCCGGTGCTTTTATTCAGTAAGAATGAAAAGATTAACTTTTCCTGACAAATACTAAACACATCTATTTAAGACTCCTTTTAACCACTGTAACATGACAGTGCAAAAATCTGTATTTCCTCCCCTTCTTGCAAATCTCCAGCTGAAACCCCAATCACAGATTAATTGGAAGTCAAAAGCAGTGGTGATCAGAAAAGGATGTGTTGTAGGAATTAGTGAAGACACTGCATCTGCAAAAAACACATTCTCCAAAATAGCTTGTAGACTTCTGGCTATGCTAACATGAAGAGATTGATGAATCCGCTCAAGAAAAAAAAAGTTTCAAAGTGGACACAGTTTTTGAAAACAGTCATTTCAGAGCTCCCAGAGTTAACCAAAGGAAGACAACTACAAAACATTACTGAGATAAATTAAGGAATATCTAAACAAATGGAGAGATATACTGCATATTGTTAGGACTGCAGTTCTCTCCTAATAGATCTATCTATGGATTTGGGGAAATCACTATCAAAATTTTGGTAGGCTTTTTTGTTAGAATTGGCAAGCCTATCCTTAAATTTATATGGGAATACAGACGATCTACAGTAGCAAAAATATTTGGCGGGGGTGGGGAGGCAAGGTGTACAAAAGTTGGAGGATTTACACTACAGAATTTTGAAACACTGTAAATCTTTAGTAATCAAAAGATGGTAACATTGGCATAATGGAAAAGAGTAGAGAGTCCAAAAATAAGACATCATATTTATGGTTGATTGATTTTCAGCAAAAGTGCCAAGGCAATTCAGTGGGAAAAAGACAATCTTTTCAACAAATGGTGCTGGAATCATTGGATATCTATGTGTAAAAAATTAACTTAGATCCTTACCTCATAGCATATACAATTAATTCAAAGTGGATCATAAACTGAAATATAAGAGGTAAGCATAGGAGAAAAATCTTTGTGATTTGGGGTTAGTCAAAGATTTTGTAGATATGACACAGAGCACAACCCTTGATAGAAAAATAATTATAAATTGGACCTCGTCAAAATTTAAAGACAACATTAAGAAAATGAAAAGACATATATAGATGAAAAGATTTTCAAGTAATTTATCTGATAAAAGACTTACATTTGCAATGTCTAAAGAACTCTTAAAGCTCAGTAATAAGAAATAATACAAACAACCCAATGGAAAAAAACGGGGGAAAAATTGAAAAGACATTTCATGAAAGAAGATATATGAATAACAAATAAGCACGTGAAAAGATGTTCACTATCATTAGTCATTAGGAACAATGCAAGTTAAACCATGGTGACATACTGTTGTACAGGCTCAAGAGTTAATTAATCAATCAGTGACCGTACCAGCTGTTGGCAAGGATATGGAGGAACTGAAACTCCTACACTGCTTGTAGAAGTGGAAGATGGTATAACTACTTCAGAAAACAGTTTTGAAATTTCTCAAAAAGTTAAGCATACACTTACCCTATAACTTGGAAATTCAGAAGAATTAAAAACATAGTCCCTTTAGAAACTTGTATATGAATGTTCATAGCATCATTATTCATAATAGCAAATAACTGGAAATAATACAAATGTTCATCAAGTAGTGAACAGATAAATAAAGTGTACTAATATCCATGTAATAGAATACTACCCTGCTATAAAAAGGAGTTAGTTCCTGATATGTGCAACACTGTGGTTGAACCTCAATAATACGATAAGTGAAAAAAGCCTGATACAAAAAACTATATATTGTATGATTTCACTGATATTACGTTTCTAGAAAAGGCAAAACTATAGACACAGAAAATAGATCAGTGATGCCTAGAACTCATGGTGGAAGCCAGGATTGACTGCAAACCAGCTTGAGGGAAATTTCTCAGGTATTGGAAGTATTCCCAAACCAGATAGTGGTGATTATTGCACAAATGTTTAAATTTACTAAAAATCATCAAACCATAAGTGTTATAATGAGTGAATTTTATAGTATGTAAATTATACCTTAATAAACCTATAAAAAGAAAATAGCTGGTAAAATACATTTTTAGAGGTAAATAGCACACCCTGGAGTACAAAATGTAAATTCCTTGTTCTCAATAGGCAGATAGCGATGTGCATTGGTAGTGACAGTTTCTCTGACCCTTTTTCTTTCTCAGAAGACCATGAGATTGAGGATAGGATTAAATGGGGAATGCATAAAGTCATTTGTCTTTCGGCAGAGGGGAAGAAATGAAACTTTGCATTGTGACTTTTGCAAAAACTGCCTATCTCCCATGGAAGTACAGGTTAAAAACACACACCAGAAAAACCCTGGGTCATTAGGAGAATTCCAGATGAACTTAGATTAGGGAGTTGGCAAAACTTGTACATTTCTTCTAGTTTGTCCAATTTATTGGCAGAGGAAATTACAGGCCAATATCTTTGATAAATATAGATGCAAAAATCCTCAACAAAATATTAGGAAACCGAATCCAACAACCATAAAAAGGATCATACACCATGATCAAGCTGGATTCATCCCAGGGTTACATGGATGGTTCAACATATGCAAATCAGTCTGTGTGATAAACCACATCAACATAAGAAAAGACAAAAACTACATGATGATCTCAATAGATGCAGAAAAAGCATTTGATAAAACTCAACATCCATTCATGATAAAAACTCTTTCCAAAGTGGGTATAGAGGGAACATATCTCAGCATATAAAAGCTATTTATGGCAAACCCATAGCCAACATAATACTCAAAGGTGAAAAGCTGAAAGCCTTTCTGCTAAAATCTGGAACAAGACAAGGATGCCCACTCTTACCACTTCTGTTCAACATAGTATTAGAAATCCTAGCCACAGCAGTCAGACAAGAAAAAGAAAGAAAAGGTATCCAAATTGGAAGGGAAGAGGTAAAGTTGTCATTGTATGCAGATGACATGATACCATATATAAGAAACCCTAAAGACTCCACACAGAAACTACTAGAACTGGTAAACGAATTCAGCAAGGTAGCAGGATACAAGATTAACATACAGAAATCAGTTACATTTCTTTACACTAACAATGAAATCTCAGAAAGGGAAAGTGAAAAGACAATCCCTTTTAAAATCGCATCAATAAAAAATCAAACAAACACACTTAGGAATAAACCTGACCAAGGAGGTGAGAGACTTATATGCCAAGAACTATAAAACATTGATAAAGGAAATTGAAAATGATTCAAAGAAATGGAAAGATATCCCATGCTCTTAGATTGGAAGAATTAATATTGTTAAAATGGCCATACTACCCAAAATAGTCTACAGATTTAATGTGATCTCTGTCAAATTACCCATGTCATTTTTTACAGAACTAGAACAAATATTCCTAAAATTTATATGGAACCACAACAAAAACCAAAAAACAGAATTGCCAAAGCAATCCTGAGGAAAAAGAACAAAGCTGGAGACATAATCCTCTCAGACTTCAGACAATACTACAAAGTACAGTAATCAAAACAGCTTGGTATTGGCTGACAAAAACAGACCTATGGATCAGTGGAACAGAATAGAGAGCCCAGAGATAAACCGACACACACCTATGGTCAATTAATCTTCGACAAGGGAGGCAAGAATATACAATGGAGAAAAGACAGTCTCTTCAGCAAGTAGTGTTGGGAGAGCTGGACAGCTGCATATCAAACAATGAAGTTAAAACACTCCCTCACACCATACACAAAAATAAACTCAGAATGGCTTGAAGACTTAAATATTAAGACATGATACCATAAATCTCCTAGAAGAGAACATAGGCAAAACATTCTCTGATGTAAATCATAGCACTAGTTTCTTATGTCAGACCCAGGAAGAGCCACTGTTTCAGTAAGAGACCAAGGACAGAATCCAATGTCCCAGCTTGAAAGCAAGTCAGGCAGGAGGCATTCCCTCTTACTAAGGTCAGCCTTTTTTTCTATTCAGGCGTTCAACTGATTGAATGGGAACCATCCACATTAGGAAGGTAATCTGCTTTATTTAGTCAATCAATTCAAATGTTAATCTCACCCAGAGACACCTTCAAAGACACAACCAGAATGTTTGACCAAATGTCTAGGCACCCTGTGACCCCATCAAGTTGACTCATAAATTTAACCATCACATGGCCCCTCATCTTCACAAACCTATAAATAATTCTTGTAGGAAAAATTCATCTCCTTCAAGCTGAGTAATCGAAAAGAAAACTAACACAATATCTCTACAAATATATCAGAAAGGAAGAAAGGAATAGTAATAACTAATAGCAGATTGAGACCATTTATCAGAAAAATGTAGCCATGAAATAAAAATTATATGCAAATATTTTATCATGAACTTTTAACAACTAAATAAACAAGAATTTTTGCTCCTGTGACAGATTAGGTTACATCATACCTACCACCTCACCAAGAGGAGCTATAAAGCTGGACTTAAAAAAAATGTTTTTAATACTGTAGCAATACTGCCTGGAAGTATTCATCTGCAGGAAGGCACTGGAGAGATAAGAAGGCAGCCGAGACTTTACTGACCCAAATCCTTTAGAAAGGAGTAGTACAGAGAGATGAGCCCAGCATTCAGTGCCAGTTTTCCTCTTGAGGCATTTGCTGATATGAAAGCTGTAGCAGAGAATCCAGGAAGTTGAGCGCAATATTCCACAGTATCACAAGTTTAGAGAGAAAAACTGAATATCAATGCCCACAAGGTGCAGGATCCTTGGTAATCAATTCAAGCTTTCAACTGAACTCATCGAAAAGGCTACATTTTAGAAATAAGGGTGAACCAGAGAGAGATGAGCCTTCTCAGTGACTGAAACCCAGCCTCTAAGTAATTGAATCCCTGATCTAATTGCCTACCAGAAGTAAAAGTAAACAGTCTCTGGAGGAAGATATTATATAGAGCCTCAAATTATCTCTAAAATTTTCATACGCTATATGTGGCATGCAGTAAGAAATTACAGTGCATACCAAGAGACACAACCAAAGAAAACCAAGACATAAAAGTATAACAGCAAAAACAAAGTAAGAAACTAATAAATGAGAAGAAAACCAGGCAGTCAGTATAAACAGACCCACACAATTCTGAGTGTTGGAATTTTCTTAATTGAACTTTAAAATAACTGTATGATATATTCAAGACAATAAACATGATGAAGAATTTCAGCAGACAACTGGAATCTATACAAAACAGTCAAAGAAATCTTTAGAAGTGAAAAATAAAATAAATGAAAAATCCAACAGAAAATTTTAACAGTAGATTGGAAAGAACCAAAGAAAGGAAGGGGTAAATAAAAAACTTTCCATACTAAAGTCTGGATATAGATCTAAAAGGACAGAAATACAGGGACTTCCCTGGTGGTCCAGTGGTAGAGAATCTGCCTTACAATGCAGGGGATGCTGGTTCGATCCCTGGTCAGGGAACTAAGATCCCATGTGCCGTGGGGCAACTAAGCCTGCATGCCACAACTACTGAGCTTGCATACCTCAACTAGAGCCCATGTGCCGCAAACTACAGAGCCCATGTGCTCTGGAACCCACGCACCACAACTACACAGCCCATGTGCCCTGGAGCCTGCGTGCCACAACTAGAGAAGACAAAACCCTCACGCCACAACTAGAGAGCCTGTGCACCACAAGAGAGATCCCGCGTACCGCGACCAAGACCAGACACAACCAAAAATAAATTAAATAAATAAATAAATAATAAATGTTAAAAGATATATTAAGAAAAAAGGACAGAAGTACATAAAAAGAGGATGTGAGACATAGGGGACATGATGAAAAGATCTGACATACAAATGTTTGCTTTCCCAGAAGAAGAGGAGAAAGACTGTGGTAGAAGCAATATTTGCAGAGTTAATGGCCCATAATTTTCCAAAACCTATGAGAAATATTTAGCCACAAATTCAAGATGTGCCACAAACCCTAAAGGTGATAAAGAGAAATTCAATCCCTTAGGCACATTATAGAAAAATTGCTAAAAACCAACAACAAAAGAAAATCCTAGAAGCAGCCAGAGAAGAAAGACACATTGTATTCAAAGGAGCAAAAGCTAAACTTAAAGCTGTCTTTCCAACAGAAAAAAATGGAACCCAGAATAAAAAGGAATGACATCTTTTAAAGTGCTGAAGGAAAATAACTGCCAATCTAAAAAATTATATACAGCAAAAAGTGTCTTTCAAAAATGAAGGCAAAAATTCAGACTGTAGAGAACTCTGCAGGACAAACAACATACTTTCTTCAACAAATAAATTACAAGAAAAATTAAAGTGTTGGAGGGGAACTGCTATGTACTAGATGTTTGTGTCCCTCCAAAGTTCAGATGTTGACACCTAGTACTATTTGGAGGTATAGCCTTTGGGAGATGATTAGGTCATGAAGGTAGAGCCTTCATGAATAGGATTAGTGCTCTTATAAAAGAGACCCCACAGAGCTCCCTCCTCCCACGACCATCTAGAAACCAGGAAGTGGGCCCTTGCCAGACACTGAATCTGCTGGCGCCTTGATCTTGGACTTCCCAGCATCCAGAACTGTCAGAAATAAATGTTTCTTGTTTAAGCCACTCAGACTGTGATATTCCACTACAGCAGCCCAAATGGAGTAATCTGGAGCCTATAAGTAAAAAAGACTTAACAGATAGAGCAACCATTAAGTTACGTTTATTTGTTGGTATGATTCAATTTAACAGACTGTTAAGTCTTTTGATGTTTTGAGACAACTGGAAATTTGAACAATTACTAGCTATGTGATAAAGTAAGGAAACTTGTTACATTTGTTTAAATATGATAATGATATTGTGGTTATATGTAAAAAGAGAGCCTTATTTTCTAGAGATATACACAGAAATATATATGGATAAAATTATATGATGTCTGGTATTTGCTGCAGAATAATACCGGAGGAAAGGGTAAGAAGACAGGAGTACAAATGAAATAAGATTGACATTGAGGTGATAATTGTTGAAGTTAGTGATGATGGGCTCATGGGAATTCACTTATACTCTTCTGTTCATTTTTGTATATGCTTGAAATTATAAGTTTTTTTAAAAAGAGGATGACATAGAGATATTTTCAGACAAAAAAATGAGAGATGTTGTTACCAACAGAACTGGGGAGTTCTTCAGGCAAATGGAGAATGTTCACAGATGGAACCAATTCAACATGGGGAGTATGGGAAAAGCAAAGGCAGAAGGAGAATTCAGAGTACTTGATGTTTCCAAATTCAGTGACCAGAGGGTGCATAATAATAGGAAATCAGAAAGACAAGCATTTTTGAGTTATCAGATTTAACAAGAGGCATCTGAGCACCTTGAATTCCTGTTCCTAAAAGTCACACGTCTTTAAGTACCTTAAAACTGCCTTTCAGCTTACCACTTTGTATGAGAACTTAAGTACGTGCAATCAGCAGTTAGAAGAAGAGGTAAAAGATCTAGCAGACAAGAAGGAGTCAGTTGCACACTGGGAAGCTCAAATCACAGAAATAATTCAGTGGTGAGTACTCTCTTAAATCTGTTTTTGTGGGTAGTTTTTGGCCATATAGTCAAGTTGGTATGAATTCCAGGAGGAATATTTATTACTGGTCTGTGCTTCTATGTTGTCTGTTATTTTCCTCTTTTCTCTAACTCCATCAAATATTCCATATCAGCTTTTACACAGTTTCATTAGAAGCTGATATTTCTTTCTAAGAAAAGAAAATGTTATTGTCTCCTAAGATAGTTGGTCCTTAAAGAACTGAAGAAACTCATTCACTAGCTATGGATGTTCCTTTCTAAGATCAAAATTGCTGTATTTGTGATGACTTTAAGAAACAGAAAGCCTGGAGAATATTTTACAAGCTGAAGATGTGCTTTCACCTTTTTTGTAATTATAACAGACTAATTTACACACGGCATTTTGAAAACATTAAATGGTTACAGTTTAGTTTTATCAACTGTTCTTTAAGCCCCTAGGATTTAATTTGGGATAACTGCCTTAGTAACTTTCATATTAATTAACTCAAATGATTGTTCTGGTATTTGTAAAAATTTGTATATTTTTATAATACTTGAAGAAAGTAGAATCCAACAGGGACTTTATTTTCTAATGCAAATAGCCTAACTTTTTATATTTACTTTTTTAACTTTCTGACTCTTTTTTAGCACGTTATTGAGGTTTTATTTATATAAACAACTACTGGTTTCTTCAGATATCTATAGACCAATAATTTGGTGAGAATGTTAGTTTATCATGCTCTTATTTTTGTTCTCTAAGCATTTTTTCCTACTTAGACCAGCTTAATACCCTCCTTCTTAAATGAAATCATAAGTGAATAAACACTGCCTTTTTAAGTAATCTTACCCAAATGACTCAAGTATTTTGATATTGACTTAACTATAGAGCTCTTATGTTAACTCAGCTTTAGCTTATGAATGTGACTGTTGAGTGCATATCTGAAGGAAAATGCCCAAATTGTGGAAATAGGGTTGTGTTCCAAATAGTACAGTTAATGGTTCATTAATATTTAATTGAGATCCTTGT
Source organism: Balaenoptera ricei (assembly GCF_028023285.1). NCBI lineage: Eukaryota > Metazoa > Chordata > Mammalia > Artiodactyla > Balaenopteridae > Balaenoptera > Balaenoptera ricei. The sequence goes on from NC_082639.1 coordinate 168,875,044, forward strand.
CATAAACTCTACATTTCCAAAGCAAAATCATTTTAATCTTTAGCCGTGCTTATAATATCAAACATTATGAGTTTTCATTTGTAACTCCATTATTATGTAATCAAATTTGTAATAAGATGTTAAAGAAAATGACTTTAAAGAAGACAAAACTGATTTGGCCAAAGCCTGAGATCCTAGACCACTGATCTTTTCAAGTGATTGCATGATGGGTTCAGATGGAATGGGAAGTGGTTCTAGTAAAGAAGCTTTAAATATGGACTATCTGGAAAGGCTTAGTAGAAAGGATGAAGATGAAAATTTTTGTGTGATACTACAAAGCACTCTTTTTACACATTTCACATTCAAGTGAAACATGCAGAAGAAATCAGGAATACAATGAATTCACTTTGCATTAAAGCTATTATTTAGAAATGGACTAATATATTAGATAATGAATTATTAAATACCTAATAGGCTAAAAGTAAAAGATATACTCACTGTTCTCAGAGTTCTCACCTATTTGAAAGTTATATCTCTGAGATATTCTGTGCAAGCTTATAAAGGTCAGAAGTCTCAGGCTATTCCTGGTTTTTTAATCTGGTACATTAAAAAATGAAGTAATGCCAAAACAAGGTTTTGGAAGCTTGTGCTATGCAGTGTTTTAAATGTTTCCATTGGCCAAATTAACAGTTTTAAAATAAAACAAACACTGCTGTGTATAAGACTTCATTTGAATGCATTTCTAATGGCCCTGTTACTCTGCTCCCTCTGCCTTTTCCTATGAAATACCTCTTTCATGTGAAAGAAAACCTTTTAGGTCAAGGAGACCTTGTTGCTCACACTGTATTGGAACAGGGACCTTTCTTCTCACCATTGACTCATCAGAAGACTTCACTCTTTCTCTTTGAAATGGTACTACAAAAAGAGGTTGAAGTAATAGGCTGGTCCATAAGATTCATTTTTTAGATGTATCTCCTCACATATAATGCATTCTTCTGGTATAATAGGAGATAGAAAACTCTGTAAAATAGAGTACTTTGCCTTCAAGTACTAGCTTATAGTGTAACATTTAAAAGTTTAAAAACTAATGTGATCAGAGCTGGATATAAGTAACAAGACTTAAATGTAAATTGTCTTATGTATTGTACAAATACTGATTTTTCTATATGAGTATAGAGGAGAATTACTTCAGACTGGGTGCTAGAGAAAGTTGGGGGTCATCAGTGGAACTAGAATGCATTTTCTGAAAACACTGAGTTCAATAAAGAGTGCTACTATTCCTATAAAAGAATAGTAGGAAATAAGACCAATAAAGTTATTGCAGCACAATTAACATGAATACTGGGTAAGAATCAGAACTTCATTTATTTATAAGAAGAAGGAGAAGGCTTTTGTGCAAAGGGTTATGGAATTGACTGAGGTGATGCATTAGGAAGGTAACTCTTCATAGTGGTGTTCAGCATGAAATAGAAGGAAATTTGGGGGAAGCTGAACAAATGGAGAAGACATTATGGAAGAAGGATCTATAGGACTTAATTAATTATAAATGAAGGGCAAGAGATGAGGAGGAATTAGTATTTCTGAAACTCTGTGTTGGAGAGATGAAGAAAATGGTGATATCATTGAAGTAAGAAAAGTCAGGAGAAGGAACCAGCTTTGGGGAGGATGATATAATCAATTTTAGTTGTTCTTTTGTTTGTTGGTGAGTCTGAGATCATTCTGAGATATCTGAGTGGAGATTTCCAATATGCTTTAGAAAAGATGACTTAAAGGTTAGGATTAGAAATATAAATTTGGGAATTTAATCTCTAGTAAATAAGGCCATTGAAGTTGTTGGGTTTTATAATAGAAAGAAGGATAATGATGAGGGTGATAATAGTAGAAGACAGAGGAAACAGCTGTGTAAGACAATGAGGAAAATGTTTTAATAATCAGGAAAGGGTTTCAATAGTGAAACTTTTATTTTCCTTTGTTTAAATTCATTCACATTATTTGAAACACTCCTCATTCATTAATTTTCATTCCTGTGTAGTAATAGTTTACAGTGATTAAAAAATAGTATGTTGTAGGCATTAGGCTGAAAATTCACATGTTTTCTCATTTAGTTATCACAACAGTCCTATGAGGTAGGTATTATTATTATTCCCATCTTATAACTGAGATAACAGAGAGTTAGAGGGGGTAAATGACTTATCCAAAGACACACAACTGCTAAACAGTGAGCTAGGATTTGAACCTAGTTCTATATGACTGAAGAATCAAGTTCTTTTTTTTTTTAATTAATTAATTAATTAATTAATTAATTAATTTATTTATTTATGGCTGTGTTGGGTCTTCGTTTCTGTGCGAGGGCTTTCTCTAGTTGCGGCAAGCGGGGGCCACTCTTCATCGCGGTGCGCAGGCCTCTCACTGTCGCGGCCTCTCTTGTTGCGGAGCACAGGCTCCAGACGCGCAGGCTCAGCAATTGTGGCTCACGGGCCTAGTCGCTCCATGGCATGTGGGATCTTCCCAGATCAGGGCTCGAACCCATGTCCCCTGCATTGGCAGGCAGATTCTCAACCACTGCGCCACCAGGGAAGCCCAAGAATCAAGTTCTTAATCACTCTACTGCATGTGTCCTGACTCCCAAACTTTTTTTTTAGTTTTCATTTTATGTTGGAGTATAGTTGATTAACAATGTTGTGTTAGTCTCAAGTGTACAGCAAAGTGATTCAGTTATACATATATATGTATCTATTCTTTTTCAAATTCTTTTCCCATTTAGGTTATTACAGAATATTTAGCAGAGTTCCCTGTGCTATACAGTAGGTCCTTGTTGGTTATCTATTTTAATTATAGCAGTGTCCCAAACTCCCAATCTATCCCTCCCCCGACCCTTCTCCCGTGGTAAGCATAAGTTCACTAAGTCTGTGCTGACTCCTACACTTTTTAAGGACCATGTCTTATATGTCTTCATCAATCTTCCTAATATGCCTACATAATAATCAGTATTTAGTAAATATTTCTTGATTATTTTGACTTAGCCAAAGAAAAGATGAGAGACTTGCCTCTAAAACCGTTTTTTTTTTTTTAAACGTCTTTATTGGAGTATAATTGCTTTACAATGGTGTGTTAGTTTCTGCTTTATAACAAAGTGAATCAGTTATACATTTACATATGTCCCCATATCTCTTCCCTCTTGCGTCTCCCTCCCTCCCACCCTCCCTATCCCACCCCTCTAGGTGGACACAAAGCACCGAGCTGATCTCCCTGTGCTATGCGGCTGCTTCCCACTAGCTATCTATTTAACGTTTGGTAGTGGTATGTCCATGCCACTCTCTAACTTTGTCCCAGCTTACCCTTCGCCCTCCCCGTATCCTCAACTCCATTCTCTAGTAGGTCTGTGTCTTTATTCCCATCTTGCCCCTAGGTTCTTCATGACCATTTTTTTTTTTTTAGATTCCATATATATGTGTTAGCATACAGTATTTGTTTTTCTCTGTCTGACTTACTTCACTCCATATGACAAACTCTAGGTCCATCCACCTCACTACAAATAACTCAATTTCATTTCTTTTTATGGCTGAGTAATATTCCATTGTATATATGTACCACATCTTCTTTATCCATTCATCTGTTGATGGACACTTAGGTTGCTTCCATGTCCTGGCTATTGTAAATAGAGCTGCGATGAACATTTTGGTACATGGCTCTTTTTGAATTATGGTTTTCTCAAGGTATATGCCCAGTAGTGGGATTGCTGGGTCGTATGGTAGTTCTATTTTTAGTTTTATAAGGAACCTCCATACTGTTCTCCATAGTGGCTGTATCGATTTACATTCCCACCAACAGTGCAAGAGAGTTCCCTTTTCTCCGCACCCTCTCCAGCATTTATTGTTTGTAGATTTTTTGATGATGGCCATTCTGACCGGTGTGAGATGATATCGCATTGTAGTTTTGATTTGCATTTCTCTAATGATTAATGATGTTGAGCATTCTTTCATGTGATTTTTGGCAATCTGTATATCTTCTTTGGAGAAATGTCTATTTAAGTCTTCTGCCCATTTTTGGATTGGGTGGTTTTTTTGATATTGAGCTGCATGAGCTGCTTGTAAATTTTGGAGATTAATCCTTTGTCAGTGGCTTCATTTGCAAATATTTTCTCCCATTCTGAGGGTTGTCTTTTTGTCTTGTTTATGGTTTCCTTTGCTGTGCAAAAGCTTTTAAGTTTCATTAGGTCCCATTTGTTTATTTTTGTTTTTATTTCCATTTCTCTAGGAGCTGGGTCCAAAAGGATCTTGCTGTGATTTATAGCATAGAGTGTTCTGCCTATGTTTTCCTCTAAGAGTTTGATACTGTCTGGCCTTACATTTAGGTCTTTAATCCATTTTGAGTGTATTTTTATGTATGGTGTTAGGGAGTGTTCTAATTTCATTCTATTACATGTAGCTGTCCAGTTTTCCCAGCACCACTTACTGAAGAGGCTGTCTTTTCTCCATTGTATACTCTTGCCTCCTTTATCAAAGATAAGGTGACCATATGTGTGTGGGTTTATCTCTGGGCTTTCTATCCTGTTCCATTGATCTATATTTCTCTTTTTGTGCCAGTACCAAACTGTCTTGATTACTGTAGCTTTGTAGTATAGTCTGGAGTCAGGGAGCCTGATTCCTCCAGCTCCGTTTTTCTTTCTCAAGATTGCTTTGGCTATTTGGGGTCTTTTGTGTTTCCATACAAATTGTGAAATTTTTTGTTCTAGTTCTGTGAAAAATGCCAGTGGTAGTGTGATAGGGATTGCATTGAATCTGTAGATTGCTTTGGGTAGTATAGTCATTTTCATAATGTTGATTCTTCCAACCCAACAACATGGTATATCTCTCCATCTATTTGTATCATCTTTAATTTCTTTCATCAGTGTCCTATAATTTTCTGCATACAGGTCTTTTGTCTCCTTAGGTAAGTTTATTCCTAGGTATTTTCTTCTTTTTGTTGCAATCGTACATGGGAGTGTTTCCTTAATTTCTCTTTCAGATTTTTCATCATTAGTGTATAGGAATGCAACAGATTTCTGTGCATTAATTTTGTATCCTGCTACTTTACCAAATTCATTGATTAGCTCTAGTAGTTTTCTGGTAGCATCTTTAGGATTCTCAATGTATACTATCATGTCATCTGCAAACAGTGACAGCTTTACTTCTTTTCCGATTTGGATTCCTTTTATTTCTTTTTCTTCTCTGATTGCTGTGGCTAAAACTTGCAAAATTCTGTTGAATAATAATGGTGAGAGTGGGCAACCTTGTCTTGTTCCTGATCTTAGAGGAAATGGTTTCAGTTTTTCACCATTGAGGATGATGTTGGCTGTGGGTTTGTCATATATGGCCTTTATTATGTTGAGGAAAGTTCCCTCTATGCCTACTTTCTGGAGGGTTTTTATCATAAATGTTTGTTGAATTTTGCCGAAAGCTTTCTCTGCATCTATTGAGATAATCATATTGTTTTTCTCCTTCAGTTTGTTAATATGGTGTAGCACATTGATTGATTTGCGTATATTGAAGAATCCTTGCATTCCTGGGATAAACCCCACTTGATCATGGTGTATGATCCTTTTAATGTGCTGTTGGATTCTGTTTGCTAGTATTTTGTTGAGGATTTTTGCATCTATGTTCATCAGTGATATTGGCCTGTAGTTTTCTTTCTTTGTGACATCTTTGTCTGGTTTTGGTATCAGGGTGATGGTGGCCTCATAGAATGAGTTGGGGAGTGTTCCTCCCTCTGCTATATTTTGGAAGAGTTTGAGAAGGATCAGTGTTTGATAGAATTCGCCTGTGAAGCCATCTGGTCCTGGGCTTTTGTTCGTTGGAAGGTTTTTAATCACAGTTTCAATTTCAGTGCTTGTGATTAGTCTGTTTATATTTTATATTTCTTCCTGGTTCAGTCTCCGAAGGTTGTGCATTTCTAAGAATATGTCCATTTCTTCCAGGTTCTCCATTTTATTGACATATAGTCACTTGTAGTAATCTCTCATGATCCTTTGTATTTCTGCAGTGTCAGTTGTTACTTCTCCTTTTTCATTTTGAATTCTATTCATTTGAGTCGTCTCCCTTTTTTTCTTGATGAGTCTGGCTAATGGTTTATCAATTTTGTTTATCTTCTCGAAGAACCAGCTTGTAGTTTTACTGATCTTTGCTATCATTTCCTTCATTTCTTTTTCATTTATTTCAGATCTGATATTTATGATTTCTTTCCTTCTGCTAACTTTGGGGGTTTTTTTGTTCTTCTTTCTCTAATGCTTTAGGTGTAAGGTTAGGATGTTTGTTTGAGGTGTTTCTTGTTTCTTAAGATAGGATTGTATTTCTATAAACTTCCCTCTTAGAACTGCTTTTGCTGCATCCCATAGGTTTTGTGTCATCGTGTTTTCATTGTCATTTGTTTTTAGGTATTTTTTGATTTCTTCTTTGATTTCTTCAGTGATCTCTTGGTTATTAAGTAGTGTATTGTTTAGCCTCCATGTGTTTGTATTTTTTACAGATTTTTTCTGTAATTGATATCTAGTCTCATAGCATTGTGGTTGGAAAAGATACTTGATATGATTTCAATTTTCTTAAATTTACCAAGGCTTGGTTTCTGACCCAAGATATGATCTATCCTGGAGAATGTTCCATGAGCACTTGTTGGTTTTGGATGGAATGTCCTATAAATATCAATTAAGTCCATCTTCTTTAGTGTATCATTTAAAGCTTGTGTTTCCTTATTTATTTTCATTTTGGATGATCTGTCCATGGGTGAAAGTGGGGTGTTAAAGTCCCCTACTATGATTGTGTTACTGTTGATTTCCCCTTTTATGGCTGTTAGTATTTGCATTATGTATTGAGGTGCTGCTATGTTGGAATAGTCTTCATTTTAAAGTCTATTTTGCCTGATATGAGAATTGCTACTCCAGCTTTCTTTTGATTTCCATTTGCATGGAATATCTTTTTCCATCCCTTCACTTTCAGTCTGTATGTGTCCCTAGGTCTGAAGTGGGTCTGTTGTATACAGCATATATATGGGTCTTGTTTTTGTATCCATTTAGCCAGTCTGTGTCTTTCGGTTGGAGCATTTAATCCATTTACATTTAAGGTAATTATCGATATGTATGTTCCTATTACCATTTTCTTAATTGTTCTGGGTTTGTTATTGTAGGTCTTTTCCTTCTCTTCTGTTTCCTGCCTAGAGAAGTTCCTTTAGCGTTTGCTGGAAAGCTGGTTTGGTGGTGCTGAATTCTCTTAGCTTTTGCTTGTCTGTAAAGCTTTTAATTTCTCTGTCAAATCTGAATGAGATCCTTGTTGTGTAGAGTAATCTTGGTTGTAGGTTTTTCTCCTTCATCACTTTAAATATGTCCTGCCACTCCCTTCTGGCTTGCAGAGTTTCTGCTGAAAGATCAGCTGTTAACCTTATGGGGATTTCCTTGTGTGTTATTTGTTGTTTTTCCCTTGCTGCTTTTAATATTTTTTCTGTGTATTTAATTTTTGATAGTTTGATTAATATGTGTCTTGGTGTGTTTCTCCTTGCATTTATCCTGTATGGGACTCTCTGTGCTTCCTCGACTTGATTAACTATTTCCTTTCCCAGATTAGGGACGTTTTCAACTATAATCTCTTCAAATATTTTCTCAGTCCCTTTTTTTTCTCTTCTTCTTCTGGGACCCCTATAATTCGAATGTTGGTGCCTTTAATGTTGTCCCAGAGGTCTCTGAGACTGTCCTCAATTCTTTTCATTCTTTTTTCTTTATTCTGCTCTGCAGTAGTTATTTCCACTATTTTATCTTCCAGGTCACTTACCGTTCTTCTGCCTCAGTTATTCTGCTATTGATCCTTTCTAGAGAATTTTTAATTTCATTTATTGTGTTGTTCATCACTGTTTTTTTGTTCTTTAGTTCTTCTAAGTCCTTGTTAACCGTTTCTTGTATTTTCTCCATTCTATTTCCAAGATTTTGGATCATCTTTACTATCATTATTCTGAATTCTTTTACAGGTAGACTGCCTATTTCCTCTTCATTTGTTAGGTCTGGTGGGTTTTTGCCTTGCTCCTTCATCTGCGGTGTGTTTCTCTGTCTTCTCATTTTGCTTAACTTACTGTGTTTGGGGTCTCCTTTTCACAGGCTGCAGGTTCGTAGTTCCCCTTGTTTTTGGTGTCTGTCCCCAGTGGCTAAGGTTGGTTCTGTGGGTTGTGTAGGCTTCCTGATGGAGGGGACTAGTGCTTGTGTTCTGGTGGATGAGGCTGGATCTTGTCTTTCTGGTGGGCAGGTCCACATCTGGTGGTGTGTTTTGGGGTGTCTGTGGCCTTATTATGATTTTAGGCAGCCTCTCTGCTAATGGATGGGGTTGTGTTCCTGTCTTGCTAGTTGTTTGTCATAGGGTGTCCAGCACTGTAGCTTGCTGGTCGTTGAGTGGAGCTGGGTCTTGGCGTTGAGATGGAGATCTCTGGGAGATTTTCGCCGTTTGATATTACATGGAGCAGGGAGGTCTCTTGTGGACCAGTGTCCTGAACTTGGCTCTCCCACCTCAAAGGCACAGCCCTGACGCCTGGCTGGAGCACCAAGAGCCTGTCTTCCACATGGCTCAGAGTAAAAGGGAGAAAAAAAAGAAAGAAAGAAAGAAGATAAAATAAAATAAAATAAAGTTATTAAAGTAAAAAATAAAAATAATTATTAAAAAAAATTTTTTAAGGTAGTAAAAAAAAGAAAGAAAGAAGAGAGCAACCAAACCAAAAAACAAATCCACCAATGATAACAAGTGCTAAACCCTATGCTAAAAAAAAAAAAAAAGACAGAACCCTAGGACAAATGGTAAAAGCAAAGCTATACAGACAAAATCACACACAGAAGCATACACATACACATTCACAAAAAGAGAAAAAGGGAAAAAATATATATATATCGTTGCTCCCGAAGTCCACCTCTTCAATTTGGGATGATTCATTGTCTATTCAGGTATTCCACAGATGCAGGGTACATCAAGTTGATTGTGGAGATATAATCCGCTGCTCCTGAGGCTGCTGGGAGAGATTTCCCTTTCTCTTCTTTGTTCACACAGCTCCTGGGGTTCAGCTTTGGATTGGACCCACATCTGCGTGTAGGTCACCTGAGGGCGTCTGTTCTTTGCTCAGACAGGACGGGGTTAAAGGAGCAGCTGATTCGGTGGCTCTGGCTCACTCAGGCCGCGGGGAGGGAGGGGTACGGATGTGCGGCGAGCCTGCGGCGGCAGAGGCTGGCATGGCATTGCACCAGCCTGAGGCGTGCCGTGCGTTCTCCCAGGGAAGTTGTCCCTGGATCACGGGACCCTGGCAGTGGCGGGCTGCACAGGCTCCCGGGAGGGGCGGTGTGGACAGTGCCCTGTGCTTGCACACAGGCTTTTTGGTGGCGGCAGCAGCAGCCTTAGCGTCTCATGCCCGTCTCTGCGGTCCGCGCTGACAGCCATGGCTCACTCCCATCTCTGGAGCTCCTTTAAGCGGTGCTCTTAATCCCCTCTCCTCACACACCAGGAAACAAAGAGGCAAGAAAAAGTCTCTTGCCTGTTCGGCAGCTCCCGACCTTTTCCCGGACTCCCTCCCAGCTAGCCATGGCGCACTAGCCCCTTCAGGCTGTGTTCACGCAGCCAACCCCAGTCCCCTCCCTGGGATCTGACCTCCGGAGCCCGAGCCTCAGCTCCCAGCCACCGCACGTCCCAGCGGGTGAGCAGACAAGCCTCGGGCTGGTGAGTGCTGCTCGGCGCCGATCCTCTGTGCGGGAATTTCTCTGCTTTGCCCTCCGCACCCCTGTGGCCGTGCTCTCCTCCGCGGCTCCGAAGCTTCCCCCCTCCGCCCCCCGCAGTCTCAGCCCGCGAAGGGGCTGCCTAGTGTGTGGAAACCTTTCCTCCTTCACAGCTCCCTCCCACTGGTGCAGGTCCCATCCCTATTCTTTTGTCTCTGTTTTTTCTTTTTTCTTTTGCCCTACCCAGGTACGTGGGGAGTTTCTTGCCTTTTGGGAGGTCTGAGGTCTTCTGCTAGCGTTCGGTAGGTGTTCTGTAGGAGTTGTTTCACATGTAGATGTATTTCTGATGTATCTGTGGGGAGGAAGGTGATCTCCACGTCTTACTCTTCCGCCATCTTGAAGCTCCTCCTAAAACTGTTTAAAAGAAAAAAAGTTAAGAGAATGAGTAGTGTAAGCTTAACCAGATGGCCTAGAAGGAAGCGGCAAGAGATGGTGTTGGGGCTGGGGAAAGTGCAATGTTTTTAAGATTTAGGTTGGAAGTAGACAATGATTATGAAAAGGAATTGTTGTGCAAGACCTAGGGCCTAGTGGAACTTAAATGGCATTAGGGTGTAGTTGACCGAGTCTTTTTTTTTTCTTTTTTCATCACCCTTCCCATCAGTAATTTTTTGTAGCCAGGAAAAATAGACATAGGTTTAATCAAAAGTTGAGAATTAGTGGAAGACCACTGTGGTAAGGGAATATGAATGTATTCAAGATGTAAATAAACAGCAAAGTTAGAAGGTATTGTTTTTTATATAATATTTCAAACAACATTATAGCAATTTACATGAAGTTATTTGATTTCCAAAGTGAATAAAACACACTGGATTTCATAGGTTCCTGGAAATGTGCATAAGCCAAGATCTCTGAGCTATGATAGATACTAAACCAGCACTGGCTGAGGCCTATTAGCCTGGTTAAATGGTAGTATAGTTTTCTTAATTGCTACTCTGTGAGTGTCTTTAGAGGAAAATAAAAAATGTCTTTGGAGGAAAAACAATCTTCCCCCATCTATATTTATTCTTTTTGTTATAGATTAGGTGATTAAATTAAAAGATTGTGGTCACTTGTGGTGTCGAAAGTTAAAGAATTTTAGAAGGAAACAGCATCCAAGTACACAAACTTTCTTAATATTTTCTTAAGCCACTTTAAAAGGCTATGAACATATATACATGTATGTAGAGCCTACAAATATGTTACTATCACTAGAGTGGGCAACTTCTTAACAGTGATTTTATTTGCTCCTTTATTCTTTTGATTGTCCTCCAAAGCACTTTCCCATCTGAGAGAAGAAGGGATCAAACCCCTTTTAAAGGGCCTCTTTAAGATGTAGATATGGAGTGATATGTAGGTAGACAAATGAATTTAACTCCTCAGGAGTTTAAATTGTAACAGATGCTGAATCAAGCCTCAAGATTTAAACTTGTCTGCTGTATGCATCACAGATACATATTGATTTACCTGAAATATACTTTCCTCATGGCTATTCAATGACCTGAATTTTATTGAATAGAATTTGAAAACATTTCTCTCTAAAATCATATAATTACATCAGCAAGATAGCCTTAAAATAGTAAATAGAAACTGAGTTTCGGGAATTCCCTGGCTGTCCAGTGTTTAGGACTCCACGCTTCCCCTGCTTACACTGCTGGGGGCCCTGGTTTGATCCCTGGTCCGGGAACTAAGATCCCACGTGCCTTGGGGCACTGCCGGGGCAGGGCGGGGGCGGGGGGGGGGGTGTAGAAACTGAGTTTCAGTAGACTTTAATCTTTTCTCTTTGTTATATCATTGAACACTTTAGAAAACAAGAGAGCTTTATTACAACACAGAATTTTTTTTTTTACAGAATATTATACTTTAAACTTTCTAAATTTAGTGTACTTCAGTTTTAAGAAGGGTGTATTGTGTTTTCATTAGATAAAAAATGGAATCTAATTAATAAGAAATCTTATTCTTTAGAAGTCATGTGAGTGTATGTGTGTGTGTGTGTGTGTGTGTATGTTTAATGTTAGATTAAAAGAGTATTAATTCCGTGGCTCAAGGGTGAGTTTTACTGATTTATCAGATATGTATAATTTGGACCTTCCTAAACGTGGCCACCTTTATCTGTAAATAACTGAACAGTTCAGTAAACCATTTCCCACTTTTTGACAGATAGTAGTACTGTGGTAGACCTTTAAAAGAAGATATTAAGAACAGCTTCAAATTTCTGTCACTTTTCACTTATTTCTTTATGATGCTTTAAAATAATATATATCTCACTGAAGTTTTCTATTTTACTTTGGTACTTGATCTCTGTCTTTATTTGCATATATTCTAGGGTCAGTGATGAAAAGGATGCACGAGGATATCTTCAGGCCTTAGCTTCTAAAATGACTGAAGAATTGGAAGCTTTAAGAAACTCCAGCTTGGGTACCCGAGCAACAGTAAGCTCTGCCATTTAGCAAGCAGGCTTATTATATTAGTCGGTGGGAAGGCTCAGAAAACACTGTAATAAATCTGAGTGCTTACATCAGTTTGTCTAGGCTTTGCCTACTGTAAAGATTTTCATGAGAAATCATTCAATGTTTTTCCAGTTTAGGAAATTATAATACATAGCTGCTTAACTATAATTTGTGTGGCTAGCCATTAATGGTAATAACCATAAAAAATAAATGCATTTATAATGTGAGTCTACAGTTATTTCTGAATTTAATGAAAAATAATATATTTTCACAAGTAATAGTTCTCTTTAATTCTTTAATTAGGGAAAGATAGTTCTTTTAAGTAGTTTCCAAATTCACTTATATTACTAAATTTAAATGTTAAAAATAAAATCGAATGGAGCTAAAACCTCAGTCATATTATTTCATAGGATATGCCCTGGAAAATGCGTCGTTTTGCAAAACTGGATATGTCAGCTAGACTGGAGTTGCAGTCAGCTCTGGATGCAGAAATAAGAGCTAAGCAGGCCATCCAAGAAGAGCTGAATAAAGTTAAAGCGTCTAACATCATAACAGAACGGTAAGACTGAATAATATAGTCCCACTAGAGTGATTTCTAATTTGGTCCAAAAGTATCTGGAGAGAAGTTACACGTTTAGTTTCCTACCTACCCCCTTTTTTTTTTAAGTGATGACCAGAAAAAAACTATGAATATTTGAAAATGAATTGATGATTTTAGGCCTTGTGTGCAGTGATGCAATTTTAATACAGCTTTGTTTCTATCTGACTTGTCCTTAAAGTGGAATTAATAGTACTAATTAATATTCTGTTATTTACTTATCCCCTTATTTGTAAAATTCACTCTCAAATTTTATTCTGTTAAATCCAAAATAATCTTTTGTTCAAGAATAGCACATTAGTCTAAAATTGCAGCATAGAGTCAGAACAAAATATAGTCATCTGAAAATTCTGGCCTCTACCATAGATTTTTTTACACATGAAGTTTCGAGTGATGGTAAATTTCATAAAGGTAGAATTTACTTAAATTATCCTTTCTTTCATGTTATGTATTAAAAAAAGTGTATCGCCCACAGGTCCAGGACAGTTAGCTAATGGATACATTCCCTCCATTCTTACCACAACAGTAGAGTAAATCATACTCAGAATAAATAAATGATAAAAGGAAACTCGTAATTAGATTGGTTCAAGAATAAGTTATAGAGGATTAAGGTGATACAGAGGGACAGTAGAAAGTTCATGTTACAAATCAAAATATAAATAGAAAAATCCATTTGGTGCTCAGAATACTAAATGTTGCAAAGGCATTCAGTCATGAAAAGAAATACAGTCCCATAAATGCGGTTTTTAATGGTATGAAGCACCCCAGTTGAATTATAAATTCTTGCTATGAATTATCCAATCATAAATTAATTATGCTTTACTGAAATGTGCTAGTGTAACATTGAAAATGGAAAAAAATTGTTTTTGGATAATATGAATTGATCCCAACGTAAAGAACTGCTAAATGTCATTCTCTGTATCGTAATTTGGAATAAATGTGATCTTTCTGCTTATGCTTAGGACATATAAATTTACACATTTGTTCATAAATCAGGAATGTGAGTCAAACTGAAAATTATATATTTAGTCACTTTCATGGTTCTCTATGAAAGAAGTCTAACAGAATTCTAAAATTAACCTTTGATTTTATGACATTTTTTAATTTAATAATGTAGCTCAGAGCCAGCAACTTTTCTATAAAAGGAAAGATAATAAATACTTTAGGGCTTGTAAACCATATAGTTTCTGTCTGCTCAACTCTGCTGTTGAGTACAAAAGCAGCCACAGACAGCATATAAATGAATGAGCCTGACTGTGTTCCAGTAAATCTTTATTTACGCAAGAGTAGATGACAGGCTAGGTTTGTCCTTCCTGCAGTAGTTTTCAGTTCCCTACATTATCATGACTGACATTTAAACCAATTAAGTTCAACTACATACATGATGGCTCACTAACCAACAATATAAATAATGACATTTTTCCTTTTTTTCCCTTAAGTAAACTAAAAGATTCAGAGAAGAAGAACTTGGAACTACTATCAGAAATTGAACAACTGATAAAGGACACTGAAGAGCTTAGATCTGAAAAGGGTATGGGAATGTGTTTTGCATCAACGAGGACTTAATGTTCTGTCATGAATGCATTTTATTATATAAGAATCAGCCTATTGTGTAGGCAGGAGAATTGTTCACATACACAATTCTGGCACTCATTTATAGATGTATGTGTATATGGCGCACACACACACACACGCACATATTTGGTAGACAAGTCTCCTGAGTCATTTTGTTTTACTTGATACACGTTGTTTAAAGATTTCTTAACAGAAAACTCACTTTGCCATAAATTTGACTGTTTTTTCAGGACCATGGACTATATCATGAACAATATTTTTGTGATTGGAAAAACTTGTTTTTATCATATACTTTATACTATTCTCAAATGTTATAGGGGATTCACTCTCAGGGTAGTTGACGAAATAATGTATGAAATAACTAAAGATTAACCTAATCCAGTATTAGAAAGGCAATTCAATGACAAAGAATTATTTGGGCATTTCGGTGTCTTCTTCCATGTTTGATACTCAAATTGTTTGCCCTGTGGGATTTTCCAGGATTTATTCCCATTTTCTTGAAAACATTACTTGAGCATTTTTTCATTAATGTAAAAAGTAACTCAGACTGCTTGGTAGCTTTATGACGTGAACTTCAACGTTCTTTCCATAACATGGGCATTAAGAATGTGAAGATTTAATTTTTTAAAATTCAGGATGTTATTATCTTAATGAAAGGATCTCTTATATATAGCTGTTAGAAATTCATTTTCCTGACAGTATTCCTGACTGAATACTGAACTAGTTAATTGGCTCTATGTTGTACTTATGTGCCGCCTTATCATTTCCCTGTCCTGTGACACACAGCGACGTAAAGCTGGTTGGGTCTCCGCATCTGCTTTTAAAATTGTGGAGGAAAGAGGGTAATCACACAAAGGAGTTAACATGAAAAAGCCATTAAAAGTAGTAGATGTTCAATAAATTTTTGTTGATTGAGTTTCCTAGTGAACAAGAAGGAAGGAAGGAACCCAGAAAAAGTGAATTAGGAACTCAGATTAGGAGTACAAAGCATCATGCTAAAATGAGAATCAAGCTTAATTTTCATGTATGAAGAGTGGAAGGAGCTGCATGATTTAGTGAGCAGAGCAAAAAGAATATATAAGACATGGAGGACCTGTGGCCCTAAAGGCAATTTATATAGAAAAGAGACCAGTGAAGAGTATGACTTACTGTAACACACCAGTTGGCATTGATTGCATCATTTTAAAGTAGATTTAAACTTGCAAAAGAAGAAATCGTTTATCCCATTGCAGACTAACCTATGGGTATGGCTTTTTATTTGGAATTTGAACGTTGCAGAATAATAAAATTTCACTATATGTTGTAAGATAATAGTCTACTTAAATAATACAATGTAATGTTTATATAATGAGGACAAGGATTTTGTTTTCCTGCTTTATTTATTATTATATATCCAGTATCTAGACAGGGTTTGGCAAATAAAAGGCTTTCAATAAATATTCATTGATGGAATGAATTTCTGAACATACTGCCTTATCTGGCAACTATGGTATACTATTAGAGAGTCATTCCAAAAGCACATAATTTGTTATCAGTTGATATCAGTTCCTTAAAAGATATGGAGATCAAAAATGTGTTTTGGTTGTTTCTCCTTTTCCTCCCTAGTATTTATCATTATGTGTATGTTAAGAATTAATTTGGAAATCATGTATTTAAAGTTAATGCCATAGCCAAGAGGTATGCGTGAAATTTTTTTAATTTGTCTGAGAAAAGCTAGGGTTTGGAGTCCTCATTCTCCAACCCTAGTTTTTCCCAGACAAAAATTTTTTAATTTCATGCAATTTTTGTCAATAAAACAGTAAATGAAATCAGATTGAGGCCTTAGCAAAAGTTTTTTCATAATTAAATAAGTTTGTGGTATCACTGCATTTTTTAATAAAAGATTATTTATATTAATATATACTATATGCTTGATGAGAGTATTTCAAAAAGGAAACCTTGTTTGGTGATAAATTACCTTAGAAAAATCAGGCATAACGAGGGTTCTATTTTAAAAATTTTCTCAAGAGTACCAAAACATTTAATGTGCTTCTTACAGTGTACTGTATAGGAAAAGAAATTCAGGAACTCAAGTAAGTCAAGAAACAAGTATTTCATGGAGTCTGATGTAATTTAACTATTGAGTGATATTCCAAGAAACACTAATGTATTTTAGTTTTTTAAGTATGTGGAGTTAGTGATATTAATTGGTTTTAAAATACAGTAGTTTGCGAGCAGCTTTTTAATAGATTCAGACAGGAAAGGTTATCCATGAAAATTAGTCTTAATTGTTCTAGTTTTAAAAAAAGTTGCTGCTGTCTTCTAGGTATAGAGCACCAAGACTCACAGCATTCTTTCTTGGCATTTTTGAATACGCCTACCGATGCTCTGGATCAATTTGAAGTAAGTATTAAACTTTTCATATATCCTCTGCAGTCAATTTAAAATTTACTTTGTGATTTAAAATTTATTTGCAATAAAACTTTTATTGCATCCCATATAAGAGGACCTAGAATCTTATATACACAAAAACGTATTAGGAAAGGAATATGTTCTGCAATGTTATGGAAACTTTAATCATAAACTCTTCTTGTGTTTAAGAAAAATCTAAGAAAGAGCTAAATAAGAGGGTCGTTGATAAGATTTAAAAGAAATTTCATCTCTTTCCCTGAGGAACAGTAAGTGCAGAACAAATCCTAACTTTAAATAATTTTGACACTTTTCTTTTTTCTCCAAAGCATAGAGCCACAGTAAAAAAACAAGTGAAAATATCAGAGCTCACAATAGGGCAATGCTGGTTCTAGTTCCAAATCAATTCAGTTTTTTAGAAGTATACCAAAAGAATGCTTTCTGTTAAAAGTATTACATAGAGTTTATTTGGCACACTCCATTATAATGAAATAGTGATTATGTGACTCTGTCGTTCTTTGGTACTTAAATTCTTTGCTAGAAAAAAAAATTAAGATATGAAGTATATTTTTATGTCAGAAAATTTAAGTTAGTGATTATATCTTAATCAACAAATAATCGTATGTCTCTGTGCAAGGCACTGTTCTAGGTGCTGGAGATACAGTAGTGACCAAATTGACGAAGTCCTGCCCCTCAAGAAGCTTACATTCTAGCAGGAACAATTAGAGGCAGAGATTCTGTTGCTTACTTTTAGTTGTTACCTTCTGGAGTGCTTCCATTTAATTTGATTATTAATGAGCTTCAGCTTAATACATTTTGAGCACAGTATATGAATTGTATTTCATTCTTTTGGGAAAGGAAAAAAGAATCACACTTTAAAAAGTAATTAATGAAATTCTAAGTTTCTTGAGAAACAATGACAGTGACTGCTTTTCTCATTTATTTATTTGAATTAATGTCATTTGCCTTTCAATTGTTTTACAAAATTTTTGATTTATTATTTGTTCTTATTAAATTGCTTCATCCATATTTTCTATTTTTTTATTGCTGTATTCGTTAAATAGGATTCCTTTTCTTCTTCCTCATCTTCACTGATTGATTTTTTGGATGACGTAAGTCTTTGATTTTCAAACCAATGCATCCTTCAGTAAAAGAGATCAGTGAATTGATATGAAGAATTTACCTAGTAATGCAGTCAGTTTTAGAAATATCACACTTGATAATTTGCGAGCCAAAACGTGCTTCTTTCTTACTTTAAATACAATGAAGAGTTATCATTATTAAATATAATAAAGTAAAAATGTACTTTTAAAAATGTGTTGTCCATCAGAGAATCTCTATAGTTCCATTCTTTGCAACAATTCTGAAGACTGGAATGCTTATTTGATTATTGTCACTATAGCTATATAGATATAAATAATTGCTCCTTTTTGTTTTTCATGGCAATTTCTATTTCACATTCCCCTTTTCTTTTCAGCACTTTACTATTTAGTTTATATGTTAGTTAAAAGTAAACCTCTGGTGGTATAATCAGAACAAGTGACACGTTTTATTAACTCTTCCAGTAGATTTTATCATAACACAATAATTGAGTACAGATCAATTTTTAATGCTGACAGAATTTCTCTTCTAATGTAAAAAATGATTTTAGTTAATAGATGCACTATATTCACTATAAATTGACTGCATTATCATTTTCTCTCTTAAATTAATTGTATAGATTTAATAATTTAGAAGTTCCTAATGTATAGTGTTCCTCTCTTTACAGAAATACCTGACATATACGTTCTCTCTAATCCACATTAAATGGCACAATAATTCTTGTTGTAAAGCATTGTATTATCCTGTTGAACATTCTATCTTTACAGAAATTTGGAAATAAAATGGGTTCAAATGCAAATATTGTGCATATAACTATTTTTAAACCAGGGGAAATTCTTTAAATGTTTTATTTTTTGTGTTTTGTTAAATATAATTCTGATATTGAGGAGAGTATTAAGCATAATTTTCTACTAAAGAAAACTCCTGATCTATATTTTTAAGTGATTTTTTATTTCTTTGAAATATTTATACCAAAGTGTGCACCTTTCCATTCTAAATGGAAACTATTTTATTATTCTTGAGACAAATAATTAAACTAGGTAATTCTGCAGTGTGATAAAAAGAGAACTCTTGATGTACAATAATATTTGATGTTATAATCTGATGTATATTTTACTATTCTAAAATACTCAGTATGGTATTTCCATACAGATAACATTCACCTTAAAAAGAATGGGAAGGAAGTTTGAACAAGTATTTTAATTGTCCTTTCTCCTAGAAGACCATTTTCATTTTTCTTTCTAATAAACTCTTCTCTACATCCCTTTTTCTCCCACAAAAATCTTTGAATGTACAACACAGGAGTAGTATGTATTTTGGTAAATAGGTTAGCTCTTCTCAGCAGAAGCACATCTCAGCCCACTCCTATCTCATCTCTGCTCTCATATGCTGTCTTCTGCCACCATCCAGCTGTAGTGTCTGTTTCCCACTTTTACTTTTCCTCCAGAAGTA
Organism: Balaenoptera ricei; assembly: GCF_028023285.1. Classification (NCBI taxonomy): domain Eukaryota; kingdom Metazoa; phylum Chordata; class Mammalia; order Artiodactyla; family Balaenopteridae; genus Balaenoptera; species Balaenoptera ricei. The sequence goes on from NC_082639.1 coordinate 168,894,329, forward strand.
CCCTTTCTTACCCTTCACCCACTATTACCCAGCATAGATACAGTTCAGACATACATGTAAATTGTAAAGTAGCACAGAGGAACTCCTATTATAAAGTAAACCGAAACTAAGTTCACAAAGGCTGCTGAATCTTTATGATTCAGGCTCCACGCTCTTCAAGGGCGTGGTTTTTCTCTCATTTGCTTCCTAAGCACTTTCCTCTCAATTTATTGCTTAAGCACTTAAGTTGATTCAAATCCTGCCTCTGCCACTTCCTAGGTATATAATTAGGAGCAAGTTATCTAACCTTTCTATGCACTGGTTTGCTCATCAGACAAACAAGGATAATAATAGTATTAATCTCATAAGGTTGTTTGAGAATTTAAAGAAACAGCGTATGTAATACCCTCAATAATATTGGTTATTATTTCCTTACTCTTAATAGACCAGTTCCCCTCCATTGCTGTGTTCTCTTTAGCTTCCTTTCTTGTCCACAAGTTCAATTTCACTTAAGTACTTTCTTAGCTCTTCACCACTCAGCCTTCCACTTACCACCAATGTGCATCACTATACTTTCCTCCTGTTGAATCACATTACCACTGGAAATGATTTTTACGTGTCAGGGCAAAGGCCAGCAGTAACCTCCCATTTAAAAAACTATTTTGTATTCTTAATTCATATTTTATGGCATAGACCTCTTATTTCTCTTCCTACTTTGTAACTGTGACCACCCTTCCCAGCATTATCATCCGTTTCACCTTCAAAGTCATAATAGAATGTTGTTTTGAATCATGGTATTCAATCTTTGGCATGCTTGGGTTCAGCATCCAAGATGTTTTGTATAAAACTCAAGTTCTGTAGCTTCCTTTCTCTTAGGCATGTGGATTCTTAAGGATTGAAATAAATCTTGATTGTTCTTTGTGCCCAAACTAGTTACGTTGTTGTGCATGAGGTTTAAAATATGCGACTGCGCTCTATACTAAGTAGACTCTGTCTCTTAATTAATCCATAGGACACATCCTCTGCTCATTCTTTTCTGTTTTCTATCTCATTGGTATAGAAAAGAAAAAGATTATGTTGAATTGCAGTGGAATTTGTAGGTATAGGAGGGAATTGAATTGCAGTGGAATTGAATTGCAGTGGAATTTGTAGGTGTAGGAGGGAATAAGGTTAGTTTTAAGCCAAATTGCACAAATGAAGTTTTCTTTTGTGTCCACACATCATTGACCTTCTCCATCTGCCCCCAGTAACCTAGTGCCCTCATACTGCCCTCCAATTCTTCAGAGCTTTATCACCAGTGCCGCCCCTCCCCCAAAATTACCTTCTAGTTTTTTCCTTAACCCTCCCACACAGGCCTATTAAAACTATAATTCTTTTACTTAAACAGTACACCTAATCACTCTCCTACCTCTAATTTTTCCTCAGTATGTTTTGCCTGTTATTCAAAATTCGGATGAATGCTAGGATTTGGGGCAATATGGGAAGACATTTGGAACAAGATGCTTTCCTTTTAAGTTACACTGTTTAGACAGCTCTTGACAGAAGAGAAAGAGTATATGTAACACCAGTCCCTCCTTCCCTCTGACTCAGGCACAGCAGAATACATTCTCAACATTCTGTTTCTGTAACTCAGCGTTTGGAGTTTTCTACCTGTAGAATAATAGACTTTTCAAGGAGAAGAGAACCGTAGAAAATCTTTAGTCCAGTGGTTTCAGTAATTATTTACCACAGCACTCCCACTGGTAGATAGGTTACTCTCCCATTAGTGAGAGTGACTTTTTAGAATTCTCAGTCTTTGGAGTAATAGGGAAGTGTTGACAAAAGGGTTACATGGCATTCTTTAGGGCAGATAAAAGGCGGGGGGGTGAGTTAATTTTGAAAGAAACTGAGACCATTTTGATTAGTGGTCCCTTGGGTAAGGCACTCCCATGTGAGTTATTGAGATAGCAGTCGAACAGATACCAGGATCCCTTCTGCTGTGGAAATTATTTCCTCTTTTACCCTCATCTTTCTTCTCAACCCCACGTGCCCAATCCTAGACTGCCTGTGATACTGCATATTAGGCCCAGCGTCGTCCTGCAGGTTGCAGGTGGGGGGAGGAAATGGAGCTCAGCAGCTTAGGTTTTCCCCCATCTGTTCCCTTCATTCCCATGATAGCAGATCCAGGGATCATCAGACTAAGCTTACAGGGACCTCCCATTCTGTTCAGTTCATTTTCTCCTTCTCAAGTGAACCCCCAAAATGCTTGACTTGACTATATTCAAGGAATACTAGTTATAGTTATATAAATGAATGAGTTGCTGTTTATATTTGATAAACGTATTGTCATATATATGAAACACATGCTAGGTAAGTTTTGAGTTTTATTAAATTACAGTTCTGTACTCTGTTCATTGAGCCTAAGTTCACAGAAATGGAATTTGCCCATTCATCTGGCAAATGCGAATGTATCAGCTTGCTTTTTGGAGGTTGTCTTACTCTAGTGTACTGAGGAAAAGAGTAAATCAAGGAATGAAAGCTCTAGAATATAAAGGTCAGACATAAAGGAATAGAGATAGTACCTTTAGTCCAACTGTCCAGTACTCCTAGTATCGTGTTCTTTTCTTGCATTCTGGCATATTAAGAGAAGAGTAGCCTGGGAGCATTGGCAAGCTGAGTTCTACTCTTGCTTTTGGCCTCATATAGAAGCTTACTAAGATGTCCCAAAATATTTAATTTCAGTCCTGGCTCCTAGATTCCTTCATTTGTGTCTTGCCTTTAACATTGTTCTCCCTCCTAGGTTCTTTCATATTCTGTCCTAACCAATCATAGAAATCTGGGCTTGGCAGCATAGGTTTAGCTGTATCTGGGAAAAGTTGATCACACGTGAGAATCAATGGAAGACAAATTTCTAAAACATGCGTTGTAAAGAGTTTTTAATCCTATGACCAAAGCTAGGCCTAGATCCTTCTGAGAAATTATGACATTTCTATAATTTCCTCCTTTAATACTTGTTTTTTAAAACTTCCACATGTTAAGCACAACCTGACTTGAAACTCTCACATTTCAGAAGATTGGCATATACAATTCTTCTCTAGTTTAGGTAGTATGTTATATTGTATATTATATATCATATATTACATCAATAATATATTTGGGTAACTAGAGAAAAGAACCATGACTACATAGTCTTTTACCTCTTCGGTATTTTATTAAATAAGACCTCTGGCATTCATTAACTGAACCTTAAAATCTATTAGCCAAATTCTGCGTCCACAAGATAAATTACTTCTTTTGGTTTCTGCTTACCGTGCTTACCTTCCATAATCAGCCTTAAAGTTCTGGTGGCAATTTATAGACCTAGATATAAAAAGGTATATGATTGCATATTAAGAAAATGTACTGGTTTCCAGTGCTTGCTATGAAATCAGTTTCAGTGTTTATAGAAAACCGTGGTATGTGTGGGTATGTATAAGAGTGTGTGTGTTTTCCTCTAATGACACCATCAGGAAAGTGTAATTTGCTCTTTTCTATTGAAAATATAAACATGGTCTGATTTCTAGGTAGCCACCTGGAGAAGAACATTATTACAATGGTGATTTAGTATCACTGTTAGCTTAGTGATACTAAATGCCAGCTTAGAAAACGTATTGTCCTTCATATGTAAAGATAGTTTTGAGAGACATTCTGACTTGTTTTGGGTATAGTGGTAATATAGTTTATTTTGAGCTATTCCTGCTCTTTCTCATGGTTTTAACATACTCTAGACTTTAGGAGGATGGATAGCCAAAAACTAAGGGCTTCTCTATGTTAAATATTTTACCACTTTTTACATGTGTGGTACTCTGCTGTGCACAGTGGTAGATGCTAAGATAAATCAGACTTAGAAGTAGACCTCAAAATGCTTATCTTCTTATTAGAAAAAAATACACAGTTAATGTATTATGTGAAGTAGAAAATGATAAATGCCATAAGAAATATTTAGGTTAAATATTGTAGAATTTCAGAAGGATTCATTCAATATTTACACAGAATTTTAAAATTTACAAGCTTTATGCTAAGCATAATACAGTATTTCCGGCCCTTAAGGATCTGAGTCTGATGGAAAAGACAAACATCTAAATAATTATAACACCAATGGGAGCAGTACAATAATAAAAGATATGGACTGCATATCATGGGAATATAAAGGAGATATTATGGAGCTTAGATTTAATCAGTCCTATATGTAATAGTTATGAAAAGGCTTAACAGAGGAGAAAGGTGACCAGTTTCCTTTTGGACAAGTTAAGTTTGAGGTGCCTGAGGGACATCCATGTGGAAATGTCCAGCAGATAGTTTTCTAGATGAGTCAGAAGGTTAAGGAAAAGGAGTGAACTAGCAGTAGAAATTTGGGAATGATCAACGTAGTTGAAAATAGATTGAGATCTCCCAGGGAGAGATCGTAGCAAGAGAAAAGCAGTAAGTCAGAACAGAAACCTGGGATCTCTCACACTGAGAAGGGTGTGGAGGAATAGGACTCCACGTAAGAGAAGGAGGAGCCATGGTCACAGGGGATGACTCAGGAAAGTGTCGTGTCACGAAAACTAAGGGAGTACAGAGTTTTAAGAGGGAGTGGTCAGCAGCCTCAGGTACAGCCGGAGATACCTGGTACCGTAGGACAAACAGGAGATACTGATCTTATCAGCATTTCATTAGGGCGATCAAAGCCGAAGCCAAGTTGTACAGTATTGAGAAGTGAATTGAGAGGCTAGGAAGTAGAGACAGTGATAGTATACCATTCTGAGAAATCTGACTGAGAAGGTTTGAATCCTAACTCTACCACTTAACCAGTTTTGTGACCTGTTGCAAGTTAATCTGTTTTCTTCATGTTTAAAATTGGGATCATAATACCGACCTTATATTAATCCTTCTATGAGGATTTAAAAAGTTAATATATGTAAAGTACTTTGAAAAGTACGTGTATATATTTTACATATGATAAAAGTTAGCTATTATCATTATTAAGGAAGAGAAGGGAGAGTTAAATGTTAGAGGAAGGGTTGAGGGTTGAGTTACTTAATGTTTGGTGGTTTGGTTTGGGGGAGTGTGGAGGGAGACAGATACTTCCTGTTAATCACTGAAGGAATATAACCAGGCTTGAACCTGAGACTTTAGCCTCCACCGTAATGGAAGACTGACTGGACTAAGAAGAACCTGTTGAGAAATCTGCAGACTTTCTAAGCCTGGTTTGCTATTAACTCTTTGGGACACAGTGTTTAAGTCACCTTCCATCCCAGTTTCCTACAGGAAGAAATAATAGTTCCTGTGTACCAATCTGTCAGAGCTGTTGTACAAGTAAAACTGATCATCTTCAGTGATGTTTCTTATCCTTGAGGTTTTCTCTGAAATCTTCTGTAACTCCTATAGACTCAGTTTATAAATTCCCTCCTCTAGGTCCCCATAAAAATCTTGTACATCCCTTTTCCGGGTTCCCATACAAACTTCGTACATGCCCTTAGTATAGCATTTGTCACATTGTTGATGGCATGATGTCTCCCCCACCAGTCTGTGAACTGCCATACCCGCTTTATCTTTTAAGTACCTGACATATTGTAAACACTTAGTAAATGTCAGGTTGAATTGAATATAGGAAATTGCCTGAGTAGAGATGGTATATATTTGTGAAACTCTATTACTTGAGCATCCCAAATTTCAAAAACTTGAAAAATATTTCTATATAATTATCTACTTATTGTTACTTTTTCTGAATTACTTAATTCTTTAATGTCAGAAAGGTGAAGATCCCTCTTTTGATTAAGCCTAATGTCTAGTCAGGATGGACAATATTGTTGAAGTAACTTTTTGTTTCAATTCAACATCAGTAGTTCTGAAGGCCTAATTTACCTCTTATCATTGAAAAGAGTCATCTTTGAAAAGAGCAAGAATTTGGTAGATAAACGTCCGAAGCAAGACTAGTTAATTAAATATTTTGTTAAATGCTTACTAGCACTAAATCAGAGTTATTTAGACCTTTTTGTGCTCCCATTTCAAGTTGCCACTACCGACCTTTCCAGAAAGGAAATTGGCCATAGCTTGATGGAGCATTATTTGGTGGGTGACTGTTTGTGCAAGGTCTAGTGAAAAACTTTATTACCACTCTTAGACTTAGCCTGAGGAACTGTTTCTTTACTTTCCTGTCTTCCAGTTTTTCCTGAAAATACATGTACTTTCAACCTATCAAAAATGTGTCTTTATATGTATGTTTATATACTTTGTCTGTTAATACAGTATTAGTCATTGAGAGTCACGTGTGTAAATATTTGTAACGTAGTATTCTCCTTTCTTTGTTGAAGCGCTCTCCATCCTGTACTCCAGCTAGCAAAGGCAGACGTGTAAGAGACTATTGCACTTGTGTGCCCGTCCGATGCCCTCTACCCCTATATCTCTTATCCTTTTTGCCTGTGGTTGCAGTACATGCTACTGTTTTCGTGATGTATTATTACATTTATTGCATGCTTTGTGCTGCTGCTCCTGCTATTGCTACTCTGCTTTTCTGTACTTTCTTTTTTTTTTTTTTTTCTTTTTTGGCTTTGGCCGCAAAGCTTTAGGAATGTTCATATAAATTTCTGTAACCAAGCTACTAAAATTATAAGGTATCTTTTTTATTTTGATTGGGTAAAAGAGTGATCCTAAAGTATGCTTTCTAAGTTGGTCACATACAAAGTAAATGAGTTTCTAAATAATCTGATGTAAGCAATTATGTGGAGATTCTTAGAAATTTTAATTACGTAGAAAGAAAGCTTGATAATTCATATTATGCAAAATTCAAAAAAGATTTGGGATAAGGTATAGATCTTACTGATGATAATTTTATGTAAATCAGTTCTGGAGAAACCTTTGATAGATTTTTTAAGGTAGTTCTAAGTTATATTCCTAAATATCTTGTATTTAGAGTTTCGAGGCAATGATGTTGGTAAGAAATCATTTATATTCTAAGATATTTCCAAGATTTAAAAAAAATTTTAGCATTCCTTATACATGTATTGATAACAAGCTATAAACATCTTCCTATGCTAAGGCTAGTTCAGTGTTTCTCAATCTGAAATGGGCCAGACACTACCTCTCTACCTCTATCCTGCAAGATTCTGATGTGCCCAGAGTGGGGAATCTGTTTGTGAAAAGGTCTCAAATGTTTCGAAAGCAGCCTCCACCCAAACACCAATATACACACATTCAAACTCACTAGTTGAGAAGCTAGCTGACACTGTTTGCTCTGGTTTTCATATACAATGTAAATAACAACATTAAAAAGGAAAATCTGTGATAGATACAAATTTAAAATTTCTACTTGTTGGCTTCATGATCATTGGTATTGATCAACACCTTAAATCCAGAATTTCAGACTGGGAAAGTTCTAAATCAGGGAATTATCTGATTGGTTTATGGAAGGCATGGTAAGCAATAGAGTGACCCACTGCTTCCTGTACTCTTATCTTTCTGGTGTGATGGAGGGTTGATTGTAAAATGAACGCGATTAACCCTAATATAGCCCATGTTTTCAAACTACTGTTTAACAATGAATAAGCAGTTTCAGATACCAGTGGTATGGCCAGTAGAACTTCAACTTCAACTGATATCTCATTAATTAATGAAGTTTATGAAAAGATTGCTGGTCAACTGACTTCTTGATTATTTTGACATTTGTACAGAGTTAAAACCATTGGGTATTTGGATTTATCCAATCTGAATATATGTTCATTGGTATCATATAACCTCTAAAAGGGAAGACCAAGATGTTGTGTGCCCCGTTATATTAGGTTCAAATCATTAGCCTGTGGATTGACGACATTTTTATCTGTTTGCTTTTCAACAAATTTATCATTCAGAGAGATTTTGTTTTTCTGGTTAAATTTATCATAGATTAGTTATGTCTCTTACCTTGTAGACTTCTGGGGGCTTTGACCACCCAGAACATTTCTGTGAGTCTTTAAATAGGAAAAAATTTTGAGGGAAATAGCTGTTATAAGACCCCTGCTATTTAGTCTACATTTTTATTCTATAGGATATAAATAAGTCACACTTAACCAGAGCCTAATGACTTATCATTACATATGATTTTTTTAAATGCAGATGTGATAGGCTTGGTAATTTGCTTTCCAGGCTTCCTTTAATTTTTCCTTTATTGAGTATTTGACAGATAAGAAGTCAGCCACTTAAAAGTGGTAATGTCTGTGAGGGAGATAACTGAAGAATTACCAATTATTCAACAGTTAAATCGAAACATAGAATAGTGAGGAACCTTAATAGTCCCTGGGAACATCCATGAAAACAGTAGGGCACAAATAGTTACCATTCCTAACAGTGACCTTGAATCTAACAGTGGCATACAATTTTATGTTACATACTGTGTTTTTAGACAAGAAATGTACAATACTTTCATAAATTTAAAATTCTCTGAATGAAATATCGTATAAATGAGGTATATATTTCTATTTCCCATGTGCTCTAAAGCCTCATTTACAATTTAAATAATGCTCTTTTTAAGTGGCGTTATTTAATTAATCATAGTGTAAGAAAGATTTGTTATTAATGTCATGATTAATGTCTGAATACAGATGGTTATGGAAAGGTTAATAGTGTTTTCATTAATAGTGAGAAACACTGAGTATCTATTAGATTATTCTAATAGATTAGATTATCTGTTAGATTATTCAGAATTTAAAGCAGAAATTGTAAATAGCCAACATGTGGCTGGACTTTCTTTTGTGTTTTCTTAGAACATGTGTAAATTCTCCAGAGTAGATATTCAAATCAATAAATTGAAAATAACTTAAGGAGAAATTTTCATAAAGAGAAACAAGTTATATTATTTGTAACTAGTAAGATTACATTTACTAGTCATAACTAACCTTCAGTAATTTATTATTTGTTTTAGAATGATAAAATATATTTACTGTTGTCCAAATGACATAGACAATGTCCAATACTGTTTTTAATCATAAGAACAATTAACAGAGATAACGATATCACTAAAAGCTTGAGTTATAAAGTGTATCTGAATATTAAAAAATTGGATTACCTGCCACTTTGTTTCTAAAATACTCCCAGCTACAGGATAAAGAAAATTGATGAAAACTGGATTTTTTCTGTTAACTTCGAGTTTTTTATTTACCAGTACAAAACAACATGTTAGATGTAAGCTATTTTTTAATCTATATCAAATTCGTATCAAGTGTTGGTATCTTTTTATTTGAAAACCAGGTTTCTTATATGAATGTTTTGCTATTTGTACTTGTTCAAATCTATAATTATTTTTGGAGTAGAAAAGACCTGTTGATACATGTTCAAGATAAGTAGTTTTTGATCCTTTTGTTATTTATAAGAAGGCCATAGTGCATAATTTGAGAAATTCTTGATTAGTGGGTCATCTAAAAATCAGATGTGAGCCAAGGTGGAAAACAACTTTTCTATTTTATAATACCATACTGCTCTAAAAATACATTTTGTGGTTTATTCATTAGAGAAGTCCTAATAGATTCAGGAAACATTATGGACTTTTTACATGACAGTGTTATGCATTATGGACAATACACTGAGATTCAGTTTTTCTGCTTTTATTTTCCCAAGCAGTAGAGCAGTAAGTAAAACTGACATTAGAGTAGATGTTTCTAATACCTATTCATCGGAATAACTCCTTAAAGTATGTTTACTTAGAAAAAGACTCAGTTAATCAAAAAACAGAAAAAAAATCACATTTACATGAAGAGGTTTCTTATTTTTCTCAGTAGATGGCAGCTTATAAATATTGAGTGAATTGCTTATACTATTCAGTTAAGATTTGTTTCCAAGCTCTTCCTTTGGATTATATCAAAATATACTGTCCAATTAATATTAGCTATTGTTCCTTATTATTTTCCCTATTTTATTATTCTTTCTATAATCATAAACCCAGTTATGAATTAAGATATCACTGCTATTGATGTATATCATATTTATTAGCTTTTCTTGCATTATTAATTCAAGTCATTGCTTACATTTAATGCTGTAATTTTTTTTATAATACAAAGAATTTTTAACTTCCTTGGCTTTAATATAATATTAGTGATTATATTAGTTTCAAAGGTAAAAGTAACTAATATGCTATTAATCAGTTGCTTTGCTGTCATTTTTATATCTGAATCATTGCCAATTATCAAAATTAATTTTAGGCTATCTGTATATCCTGGCATATAGTCATTGAGTATTCTGAAAGTTTAGTAAAATTAATTGCTTTTTAGTAACTAGAATTACAAATTAATTATAAACGCATTGGTAAGCATGTAATTACAGATAAAATTAATAACATCTTGAAAACCATAGTCGTGTTGGGGTTAACACTTTGATGAAGAGAATATGTAAGTGATATTGTATTTTTCTTGTTACTGGTAACCTCTTTTGAGATACTGTTTACACTGGTAGTAGTCCAGAAAGGAAATGAAATGTTAAAATCTATTAATCTAATCAGCTATTAGCTTCTACTAGAGTCTTTTAAAAGACCTGGGAAGTTTTTTTAAAGTTTGATATTCAAGACTTTTTTGCCACGAGTTTATTCATCTTTACCAAACTTTTGTGTCCTTGTCTTTATGAGAAACACACTTGGAAAATAAAGTGGTAATTTTTAAACTTCATTTATACATGCATGGTTTTTTTTTAAATCACAGCATCATTGTAAAAGGCATAGTTCAACTCTTTAATAAGGTCAGTTAATGCCATTGCAAAATATTATTTCAATATTTCTTACTTTGAATTTTGTTAAACAAAATTGTCTTGATTTTGTTTAATCTCTTGAATTTATTTTTACTTTAAGAGCATAAAGCTCCAAAAAGCTAGTGTGGAAATTTTCATTATTCTATTGTACTATAATTAGGATGGGTTATTTTTAAAATTTAAGTGTTTTCCACTTCTGAAAAGCCAGTTTTAACCTCCTTCAGCTAAGAAAATCATTTTAAAATCTGCTCTCATTTCTATTGTTTTCTTTCATTTTATTGATGAGTTAAAATTTTTTAGGAGAAAAAGGTTTATAATGCTAGTAATTCTTCAGAAGGGCCAAGAGGTATGTGCTAAAAGCCTCAGTCATTCCTTAAGAGTCACTGATTTGTGTAATCACAGATTAAACTGTGATAGTGTTTTTTTTCTTGGCCAATATCAAACTGCCATAAAGTCACATTTTCATAGGGTCATGAAACATGCTAGTAAATGTTTTAATGATCAACTTGATTTTTAGGTTTGACAGTTTTCATGACGTGAACCCCCGCTTTCGAGCACATATTGGCAAAATGGCTTAAAGTGGTATATTCTAATTTCAGCACAGGAAAGTATATAAAACAGTGTGTTCAACTTCTGTCAGTATGTGTCCCCCATATGGCACAAAGAGCAAGCCTGCTTTAAAATTTCAGCCAGTACTATTGGGAACAGCAATGTCTTGCCTTTCTCATTTTTGAAGAATTTTTAAAGTAATTGGACCCAGGGCTACAAAGCCACTATATTAGTTATATTAAATTTGCTCCTCTCAGAAAATTGAGAATCACTGTCTTATTTTAAAATCTGCTTCAAGTAAAATGGAACCAAATTGTTTCTGAATTCTCTTTATCACCTTTTTTAAACACTGCACTATCCTTCACACAGGAACTTCTGATTTTATGTCTTTTAATTAATCTATGGGCTAAAGGCTTTTGTGTGACAGGTCAGAACGTTAAATTTTCTTAAAATAATCCAATTTTTTTACAAGTAGCAAATCCTCTATTTGGACACTTCTTTAAAACTTTATGAGATCATTAACTCTTGACTATTTGAGTCAGTTTTAAAATTCTTATTAGTGTAAAATTTATCAGTATTGCTTATCAGTTCCATTTTAATAGAACCTACTCCCCCATGGACTTTTTAATTCAGCTTGCAATTAATATAAACTTAGGGAAACCAGAAGTCGATTTTTAGAAAATAAAAGACATTTTGCCTTATTCCCAACCTAGGGTCATATTTCAGGTTAACAATTTGAACTGATAACCTTCTCCATGGCTGTCCCTCAGTAAAATTGTGAACTCGGTAAAATTTGTCTGGAATCCCATTTTCTTCTTTCTTTTACTCTCCTGTTCCTGAGCAAAGTTCATTGTCAGTCTCCATGGTCACTAAATTGCTTTGACTATCTCTACTGTGGAGTTGCCTTGGTACAACCAAAGGAGTACTGAATTTGGAGTCAAGAGATGAGATTCAGGCCTGGCTCTCCCACCTCATAAGGCATATTAGTTTTATGAAATTATCCACATCACACACACAGAGCTGACATACAGCTGGGATGCATCGGTTCAATGGTTCAGTTTTTAAAATCTGAAATACTCTCCTAGCTGTTAGTACGTAGCTGCTACTCCAGGTCCCCCAGATGCCCTTACTGAGATCCTTACTGTCCCCGTTTCTCCTGAACCCAGTAGCTAAAGGTTTAAGGCCCAGCTGCCGGCCATCTTAGTCGGTCACACCAAAGTCCTGCCTTGCAGTTTGCCAGAATACCTGCCCATGCCCACCACCAAGGGAGGCCACAGGTGGGCACCAGCAGAGGGCTACTCCAGTATTTGCCAGCCCACTAGCCAGTCCCTAAAATAGTAACCATAATAATAATAGAGAAAGAATTTTTTTAAAAACCTTTTTAGTACATGTTTAAAATCCTTAAGCTGATTACTCTTTTTATTGATTTGTAAATCAGTAAGTGCTGATTTACAATAAATGCTGACCTAAGCATTGTTCTTGCTGCACAACGTATTTGAAACAAATTCCCTAACCTTCCCAAGTTGTCTTCATTGCCTTTCATTTAAAAAACCCAATCCTGGTAATTTTGAAAACTGCTGAACTGAATATATATCATTGATCGGTGTGTTCCATAGGATCTTTTATGCTAAATTTTAACCCAAAGCATCTTCAGTTTCTAAAGATACTTGACTTGGTTAGAAGGGTGCGACTGAGTATAAGTGCCAGTATTTCTACTGCTGCAAAATAAAAAGAGAATTTAATTTAGTGACAAAGCTGATAGGTTTGTTTCTTTTACTTTCAACTAATGCATTGTAGAGGACCAAATTTCATTCTAATCAAGGACAAACTTATTTGTAATCTGCAGTGCATATTTCTATTAAGTACTCTGCATTTATTTCACATGTATGATTTATTTTGTGGAATACAAATAAAGAACATACAGTAGCTTGAAGTAAGAGATCAGTGGTGAAGATTGGAGCATTTTGTTAACTATTGTTATCTTGACCTTTGTTTAAAGCTAGTGGTTATGCTTTTGTATAATGACACATCCCTAATGTGAATATTCAAACTAAAGTTTGTTATTCTCCTTTCTCCAGTATGTTATCGTGATCATGCCTTACAGAAATTTACTAAGAGCTGCACACTGTTTAAAAGTGATTTCTTGGGTTTTTGTTTTTCCTGACTTATTTTCCTAGACTGATCCCGTTGAGAACACATATGTACGGAATCCGAACGTCAAGTTTTACATCCAGTCAAGTTCCACATCTTCCACATCTAGTGAAGCTGAGCCAGTTAAGGTGCCTCACTGGAGCAGTCTTGCTCCCCAACTTTTCACTTGTGTCAGGAAAGAGGGACTTGCAAAAACAAGTGAAATCTGACTCTCTTCTTTTAATCGAATGTATTGTGTAATAAGTCACAGTATATTGAAGACCATTACATTTGACTGATAATATAGATAGGATTATAAAACTGAAGTAAAAAATGGTCCCCCCAAATTCAACCCAAAATAGACAGAAATTTTATTTAATTTTAAAGTAGTCTTTATCTTAAGTAGAGCGCTATATAGAAAAGAGGACAGAGTTGTGTGAATTTTGGAATTATCAGATAAAAACTCTGTGGACACATGGCAGTGTCAGGTGCCATTCTCATATTTTAATTCTTCTAGTCAATCTAATAAGGTATGACATAACTGTTACTTCATAAGTAGAGCTTAAAATTGCCACTGCTGGCAACTGAATAGTTTATTCTAACTGTTAATCGGCAATAGGCATCCAACCTTTTAATATTTAAATCATGCCTTTTAATAGTGCAAAAACAGTGTTGTGTTTGCACCTTATGTAAGTAAATGGTTTTAAACAGCCAACTGATCAACTTTCTCAACAAGTCAGAAGGATGTATTATTCCTCAGTTAATGCTATCCTGCCTCAGATGCAGTTCTGGTTATTTACTCAAGCTTTACAATTCTGACATGGCTCCCTTGTTTCCCATTTGGTCATCAGACAGAGCTGTGTCTAGTTTTCTGATAGAAGCAGATAGTCCCATTTTGAAAGCTGTCTGAAGTGAAGTTTGAGTTGTAGTCAGATTCTGACTTGGTTTTTTCCAACCCTGTGATAGACTACTTGGTTAAGTTGATGATACCCTCTGATTTTAGATTTTCATTGTTTTAATATTTTGAGTGTATGCATTTTTATTTTAATGTTAAAATATTTAAAGCATACAGAAAATAATATTATAAACACCCACATAACCACCATCCACAGATTTAACATATGTGAACATTTTGCCCCAAAATTTGTATTAAAAAGAAAGAAAATATTCCAGACAGTTGAAATAACCTTCCCTATACCATTCCCCCTCTCCCTTCCCAGACATATCTAAATACCCTGAAACTGACATACTCCCTTTCTTCCTTACTTTTACATGTTTATTTCATTTGTAGCCATAAACAATACATAATAGTGTTTGTTGTATATTTAAATTTTACACAAAGGTTATCTGCATCTTATACAGATACATGTCTACTTAGTTCATTCATTATAACTGTTGCATAATATTTCATTGTATGAATATACCACAACTATTTATCCATTCTCCTGTTGTTGGATATTTAGGTTGTTTCCAGTTTTTTGTTATTACAGTCATTGCTGAAGTGAACATCCTAATAGCTCTCTGCTTTTGCAAATGTGCAGAGTTTGTTCAGCATATATACCTAGAAGTGGAATTATTGGGTTGTGTGGAATATGCATTTTCAGCTTTAACTAGATCTTGTCAAATTATTTTCCACAGTGGTTGGACCCGTTTTCACTCCCACCAGCAGTGTGTGTGTGTGAGTGAATTCCCTATTTCCCCACATCCTTCCAACCCTTGGTACTGTCAGACATTAACTTTTGTCTATTTGATGGGTATAGAGTGGCATTTTTGTTTTAATTTGCAGTTCTCTGATCTCAAGTGTTATTCAACATCTTTTTATATGTTTATTGACCATCGATGATTTGCCTGTTCATGTCTTTTTGTCTGTTGTTCTACTGAATTATTTTTCCACTTGTTTTGTAATTGTTCTTTATATATTCTGGATACTAATTCCTAGCTGGCTATATGCATTGCAAATATTTTCTTCCAGTCTGTGGCTTATTTTAAAATTTTATTTGTCGTATCTTTTTGTCTTGCAACAGTTTTTATTTTAAAGTAGTCATATTTGTCAGTCTTTTGTGACTTCTGCTTTTTATGTCTTTCTAAAACAGTTCTTCTCTATGCAGCAGTTATAAAGATTTTCTTCCATATTTTCTTCTAAAAGTTTTTAAATTTTGCTTTTACATGTTTAGGACTTTAATCCAACTAAAATTTGTTGTTATGTATTATGAGAAATGGAGTTCTAATCTAATGTTTTTCTTGTATGAACCACCAACTCTCCTATATTTCCCCCATTGATGTGTAAATCTATCTCTGCTTTATATAAATGGGTCTGTTTGGGGATTCTCTATTCTCTTTCATTGTTCTTTTTGTCTGGGATTCTCTATTCTCTTTCATTGTTCTTTTTGTCTATTCCTGTGCCAGCATCACATTGTCTTAATTATTGTAGCCTTCAAATAATTCCTGATACCTGGTATGATCAGCCACTCCCACATACCTTGTTCTTCTTCCTTTACTTCTTGACCCTTTAGTTTTTACATATGATTTTTAGGTTCAGCTTGTAGGTTCCATGTAAAGCTTTTGATTGGATTTGAATTTATAGATTATCTGAGGAGAACTGATCTCTTTGTGATATTGGGCCTTTCCGTCTATGAACATTATTTAGATTTTTTTTATATCCTTCAATAAAGTTTCATTATTTTCTTCCCGAATGTACACCAAATTGCTTGTTAGATTTGTTCCTAGGAACCTTAAATTTTTATTGCTATGGTGAATGGGATCTCTTTCAAATATGTTTCCTAAATTAGGCATTGCTGGTCTTTATGAATTGTGATGATCTTGGATTCAGCACCCCTACTTCACCCCTTTTAATTCTAAAAACTTCTCTTGGACTTTCTATGTAAATTCTAGTGACAATTTTGTTTCCTATGAATTGTTCTTTATTAACTTTCATAAAGGTTTTGTATTCATCTCTTTTATTTCATATTTATTTTTTTTAATGTTAAATTATAAATTGGGTTTAATACTTTTTTCAAGCTATTTAAAAGTAAATTAAATTTAAATTAGAACTAAACTCACAGTTAAGTTGAAAACTCTGAGAAGCCCATCTAAATTCCATTTTAAGGCTATCATGTGTATCAGATATTTGGCTTTTGGAGGTTATATAGTAACAAAGGCAAAGAGGGACCATCCATTTTTCTCTTAATATTTTAGAATATTCTGTAACTTTACACAAAGCTAGCTTTTTCCTCTTGCTCGCTTGCTTGCTTAGCATCCTAAAAGGAAGTCATTCTTCGTGTATTTTTTTTACACTTTGCTAATAAGTGATGTCTCTTTTTTTCCACAATAACATCCAGTAAAATCACTGGTTCCTTTCATTCAAAGAAATATCTTACAGTAACATGCCATAAAATAAAGATATGGCAAGTAATTAAATTTCTGTCAGTTCTGAATTCCAGTAATATTAAATAATCTAACTCCCTTCTTAGAAATGATTTTCTTCACAAAAATCCCACTAATCAATCAATCCATCAATCAATCAATCTCTATATCTCGCATGCGCTCTCTCGCTCTTTCTCTCTACACACATACACACAAATCCACAGAATTGTATTCCATATATGTAATATGCATTCTGTATATAGAAGTCAAAGGAGTTAAAAGAATCTTCTAAATATTTTGATTATAAATCTTGCTTAAAAACTTTCAGATACTTTATACAATTAATATGGCATTTTCAGTTGAACTTGAAAATTAATATCCTCATTTTTATGTAGGCTACATGCTATGACTTTCTTGTGTTCTTCTGCAGATTCTCTTTTACAAGTTATTTATTCTTAAATTTCCAGACTGAAATAATTTTTATAAATTGAACAAATATTTTATTTGTAGATATTGCAGGCAGAAATTTAAATTATCAACACTAAGAATTTTAGCTTCATTGAGATAATTTTTCCTTATTGCTGTTTTGTTTGGCTGTATTTACTTTTATTTTTAGTGATGTTTGATATATATGGAGTGTTTTATGACATTTATTTCCTCTTTTCCCCTGGATTCAGACTGTAGACTATACTCCACTTCCAGTTCACACACCAACCTTAAGGAAAAAGGGATGCCCTGGTTCAACTGGCTTTCCACCTAAGGTATTCAATCTAGTTATAAGCATTGTATGTTGTGAAAAAAAAAAAAGAAAGAAAGAGAATGGATTTCTTCTGCTTTTTTATGTGCCATGATTTTTACTATTAGATTCCTCAAAATTATAAACATAAAAGCTGGGAAAGAGAATAAATTCTGTATGAATGGAAATAATCACCACTAAGAAAGGTAGGACAAACATGCAAAGTTTGTTTTGTTTTACTTCCATCTTCTTAAATTCAGTGTTTTGAAGTCTGTTACAGCAAGGAGTAGTGCTTGGAGTATGTACTGTAAGGAAGGCATTAAGTTGAGGCCACTTGTGGAAGAATCTAAAATTGAGCTTAATAAACCACTTAGAGAAATGTTTAGAGAAAAATTCAGGTCATTTTTTTTTTTTCATTCCATTCAACATGACCATGTCCAAAGTATTGTATACGGTAGAACATGAAGATTTAGTTGCTTATCTCAAACTCCTACAAAGGAATTCTAGAAATTGGAACTCTCCATCCACTGAACGTAAACTTCGGGTAAACCCCAGAATGAGAGACAGATTGATGGATCTGAAAAACTAATAAAATATACCAAAGTATAACTGGTATAAAAAAAAGCAACAAACTGAATAATCTATGCTAGATAAATTTTGAGGCTAGACAGAGCATGAATTTAAAATAAGCATAATAAATATGTTCAAAGAGGTAAGAAAGGAAGTAAGTTGGCAACATGGGTCAGGATAAGGTACTTATAAAGAAAAATAATTTCCAGGTGCTTGACATGAAAATATAACTGCTAAAATAAAGAACTCAAGTAACTGGCTTTAATAGCAGAATGAGCAAACTGGATGTAGCAGAAAAACAAGTTGTGAGATGGAAGATGAGGTGGAAAATATGAAAGTTAAGCTATAAGACAGAAATAGTGTCTATCTATATAGTAGGACTTTCAAAAGAAAAGAAAAAATAGAGAGATGGAAATACTTAAAGAAATAATGACCTAATATTTCCCAGCAATAAAGATGGAAATCCTTATACTGAAATACATTATTATGTGCTAAAAAGAGTAGGTAAGAAAACATTCACACTTGGACACATTATAGCAAAATTTAAGGATATCATAGATCAAGAGAAAATTCTAAAAACTTTCAAAGAGAAAGCAGATTATCTAAACAAAAGTCAAATTGATATTGGTCTTCTCAACAGCAACGAGATGCAAGAAGACAAGAAGTATGTTCAAAGTGTTGAAAAAAAAGAACTCTGAACCCTAAAATTCGTTCTGCTGATAGAAGTAAATAGCTAACAGGGTTAAAGGAAATTGCCCCTAGGAAGGACGACTTGGGGCAAACGGGTACTTCTGTTTTTGTTATAAGGATTGTGATACTGTTTACTCTTAAAACTATATACATGTATTAATTTGATTTTAAAAATTAAACATACATACATAGGAGAAAGTGTAGAATTGCTTTGTGACTAGGTAATGAAAATAAGATCTCAAATCACAATCATAAGGTGAAAATATTGATGGACTTTACTACATTAAAATTAAAGATCTTTGTACATTGAAAACATTGTTAATAGGTGGTTAATAAGTGATGACAGACTAGTAGAGGATATTTGCAGTGTTTAACACCAGTAAGGGATTCATTTCTAGAACACAGTATATAAGAAACTCCTGTAACTGCATGTGAAAAAGATTAGAAATCCAGTTGAAAATCTGGCAAATAATATAAGAAATTCCCATAAAAGGAAATCCTGATGGTCAGCAAGCATGTGAAGAAATGTCCAACCTTATTTATAATTGGTGAAATTAAAAATTAAAATAATTTAATAATTTTAAAATTAATACTACTTTATACTCACCAGATTGTCAAAAAATAAGTAAGGTAGCATCAAGGATGTGAAGAAACACGCAGCTTCGCACACAGCTAGTGGAATTTTAAACAGGCACAACCATTCTGGAGAACAACCTGGCTACTAGAGTAGACATATACCACATAACCCAACAATCTCATTCCTTCAGAAAAATTTTTATGCAGATCCATTAGGCAACATGACAGAGATGCTTACTGCTGCATATGGTAACAGGGAGTTGGAAATAGAAGAAAGATAGGTAAAATATGGTTGATGTGTAACAAAATCACATTTATATAAATTAGCAACACTCAAAAATATCTAACTCATAAGGCTGTGTACATATCCAAGGACCTGTGTAGATCACATTAGATTGGGTGACAGATTTCATGGGGAAGGATGGGGAGTAGATCATCAAGGATGAATTAAAAATAAAATAAGGCTAAATACAAGACCAATGTCAAAGATCTTAGTCCTTATGCTCTTTTCTAGGAGTTTTATGGACTCAGGTCCATGTTCAATCCTTACTCCATCCTTACTTTTGAGTTGATTTTTATGAGTGGTTTAAGATAGGGGTCCAGTTTAATAAATAAATAAATAAATAAATAAATAAATAAATAAATAAATAGATAAATAAATAAGGTCAAACAAAATTAGAGGGGCCTCCACGAAGCTCTGGTGATAATATTTCATGGACTGAATATTAACTCAATTTTGTACACCTATTGTTCCTCCCCAAAAAATAAAATAAAATTTACTTCATGTTTTTTAAAAGATGAAGGATTGAATCTATAATTATCTCAAAGTAAAAGTGTTTAAAAGGGAAAAAGGTTATTTAAAAAAAACTTTTAATAAAGGTTTGCTTGAGATAAAGACTCCTTTACTTGTCATTTATAGTGTAGAATCCTAATTATGTACAACTACTAATTTGTAAGTTCTCAAAAAGGGTTGGTTCTACTTTGTTCTCACATCTTTTATTAAAAGTATTTTACCTTCTCCACTGAGTAGCTTGAAGTCTGCAACACTGACAAAATTGGAATAGAAAAGAACCCTTCTTTCTATCAACTTCTTTAAATTTCGAGGTTATAGTTAATTCTCATTTTATTCCAAATTATCACATAATCTAAAATTAATTTGAGTTCATGCTTTAGGTTTAATGCCTCTTTTACTAATCATTTTTTTCTCCTCCTCCAACTACCTTTTGTGGAAGTATTAGAAATCAGGTATTGACCAGGAGACAAGAAGGGGGATCTTAGAAAGATCCAGAAGCCAAGTGGTCTAGATCCTAGGGCTGAATTTACCTATCTTTTTGTTACTATTCATCTTCCCCCACCCCGCACCAGAAAGAGAGAAAACCAGAAGCCTATTGTGTGTTGCCTAAAGTTTGATGCTCTCAGAATCATGTTATTTATGTTATATATTATACTGTTCTTAGTTGGGATTAGTAAAACATGGACCATTAATCTTCAGTAGTGAATCACGCCCACCTCCTAGAATTTAACCGGCACCTGCCAGTTGGTCATTTAAAATCAATGCTTTGGTAAAACATTGTTTATCTTTCCTACTATTGCATACTTAGTTAAAATTATGACATCCTGAGCAGATCTCTGGGGAAAAAGTATATAATAAATATGTTTTGTAAGCAATTTTTAGATATTGTGATGTAATACTATTAAATTTGTCATGGGCATGGTTATTTTATTACTGTCATTTCAGACATGTCTTCTTATCTTTTAGAAGAAGAAAAAAAGAACAGTTACTTACCTCAAGCCATTGACTAATTCTTTCATTGTAATAGAAGCCTTTAGAACCAATCAGTAACAAATTTTGCATTATTGCATTAATGTATTTTGAACAATTGAAAAAGTTAGCACTAGAAAATTTACTCTCATAGTTCCTGAAAGTTAAAAAAACTAAGAGTAAAAATTAGTATACAGGAGAAATGTTGAGCAAAATTTTATGTGATGTTAACAAATCAGGTATTTTTATCACAGGCATGGAGGCCTCTAGTCTTGACCTAACTGTGTCTTATGCAGTCTGGTGTTTTGGGTTTTTTTTTTGGATCATATTTTTCAGTTACATGTTTTTAAGTTATCAAACTCTGAAAGATGGCAGAATCAGATCCAGGCTTGAATTTTAACTCTACCAATAACTGTCTATTCATGACTAATTTATTTAATCTCTCTGAGTTTCAGTTTCTTCATCTATATAAAGAAATAATACCTGTCTTCCCAGAGGCATTGTCTCCATTAAATGAGATGATTGAGAATTACTGGCACAATGTCTGCACCTTGGTTGTTGCTCAGTCCACATACAGCAATTATAGAGCCAGTAGAAAGATAGTCTGTACCCTACTTAGAATAAAGTCAGCCCAGTGCGGCTTTGAAACTGACCAAAGGTTCTGAGGAACTTCTAGAATAGAATGGTTTGAGGTTGGACCAGAGCTCATGACTGCTCTAAATTTGAGAATCTCATTCCATTCCAGGACCCTAATATAAAAAGATGATGTACTTTTCTACGCTTGATTTTTTTTAAATTTCTTTTGTTATATGTAAATATATCCCAGTTGAGAAGAGCAAAATTTATTTTTAACTTAAATTTTAAAGCTTTGAATATTCTCTTTAGTTTTTTGTTAATATGGTAAACTTCAACTGAAATAATACTACTTTAAAACTGTTTTCCATCAGTATTCACACATTACCAGAATACAGGATAAAGTTTTTACTAGTTTAAATCAATCACACATATAAAAAAGAAATAATTAGCCAAATTTGTTTTCAGAATATGTTTTATAAATATGTTTATATTTATAACATACATATGTAAATATGTTTTGAATGCTTACTCTGTGCCAGCGCTGTTCAAAAGGCTTTGTTTATATTAATGCTCATTTAACCACCCCATGAAGTAGATATTATTACTGATTCTATTTTATAGAATAAAGAAAGTGAGACACAGAGGAGTTAAGTAATTTGTTCCTAAATTCACACAGCAGAGTGATAGAACAGTGGCTACAATTCATTATTAAAACATGCTAAGAGTTCATTTGGAGAGGAAAGAAGTGTTCTAGAGAGCTGAAATCTACATTGGCGTACCACCATACAGATCAGCAAAGACTTAGAGAAGAACTTTAACTGCTGGGTTTTCAGTCTGTCTCTGGAATAATATATGTGTATTTATATCTGCTCAAGTGTAATACTGCCTGCTTCCAAGGGAGGAAACATGTTTGTTAAGCATGTTACTTGTTCGTGGTCCCAGAAAATCAAATACATGATTTTTAGTAGGGACAAGAATTTTAAATTACTGTTTGTTCTTCGTAAGAAGGTATAAAAGCATATTAAATTTCTTTATTTGTATAGGTATAAATATGCAAAATTTCACCTAATGCATTGCCAAAGAATTTACAAAAATCCTGAGTTCAAAATTCATGAGCAAAAAAATGCTAGTTTATTTTATAACTTTTCAAACGGCATTCAAGAGCAATTGATTATCATTTAACTTCTTATATTATTTTTAGCATAATCCAGCTCAATATTGCCTAATAAAAATATTTAAAGAGCATTAATTATAGAAAGATGTGGTGAGAAATGAAAAGAATTCATTCTACACCTAATTAGAAAACATTCTAGCAGCTGGTGTGGTTCACAGAGATTCATATTATGGAAGTCCTTTAAATCAACAATGTGTATGTTTTTATCAATTTGTTTTGCAGCGCAAGACTCATCAGTTTTTTGTCAAATCTTTTACTACTCCTACCAAATGTCATCAGTGTACCTCCTTGATGGTGGGCTTGATAAGACAAGGCTGTTCCTGTGAAGGTAAGAATTAAATGGTAAGAAAATGTGACTAATTTAGAGTCCTGACATTTACTCCCTGAATTGTAATCAAATAGCTTTATTCTCTTTAAAAAGTATATAAATGTTTATTTATTTAACTTAATCATTTGCTTTTCTTTGGATAATACACTGAACACCTTGCTAAAGTCTGTTGAATATTGGAAACTAGACAGATGGTCCCTAGAAACATTTTCCAGGGGAGCTATATTTAAATATGTTTCATTCATCTTTGTTTCATCATTCAGGAGAATTTGTGGTCCCCAAAACCCATTAACCTGTATGACAAAATATGTGAAAGTTATTCTTGAATCTATTCATTTAATTTTACTCTTGTTTAATTTATTAGAGAAATTATTATTAATAAGTAGACAATGAAGTATCTTTTCACAAATATTAAATGTCGGCTACTATGCCTCAAAAGATATTTTATTCCTAGTGTTAGTAGCAGAGGTTTTTCCCTACCATTCATTGATCCATCCATCACATGCTCGCAGAATGCCTGCTCTGTGCTTCTAGGCGCTGGGGATCAGTGTTCTACTGTTTGGCTAGTTCTCACAACCCAAGTGGAAGATCCTGATTGCATTATCTTAACTAGTCTCTTAGATGCATGGGTTTAGAGCCAAAGGAAATGGGCAGGCTTTAAAAGTAGAGATTTGAGAGTTCTGAATGTGTGAAGTGATGAATATGAATGATGTTTTCCAGGAAACACATGTAGAGTAAAAAGAGAACAAGTATGAGGACAGAGCCTTGGGAAACATAGTTAAGGGGAGGTTAAAGGTAAAGATAACAAAGTAATCTGAGAAGGAATAGCCTCTGTCATTGACTAGGGAGGTGTGTCTGAACCCAACGGAGAGAATTTGCTTTGTCTCATTGTGAAACTTAGCCAGTACTTATAAATGTGATTTTTTTAATCTGTTTATCAGAAAGAATCCTGGCAGCTACTTGGCTTTAGGTCTCTTCTCATTTTTTATGAACCAGAATCATTTGCAGTTCCACAGTAGGAATTTTTGAGATCTTCCCAATTCTCTTCCCTTCTAAGGGTCTCCTGCCATGAAATTGGGCCTTTTCTTCAGACTGACTCTTTGCAGCCTACCAGCCTACCCTATAAAGCTGTGGGGACACATTGGACTATGCTCAGGCTTTCATAAGTGTTGTATAATGTGGTTATAACCTCTAAAGATTCCTGTCATTTTAATTCTTCTTGGTTGAAATTAGAGCCAGTATAGGACAATTATCTTATTGTTTCCATTGCCCGTTGGAAGAGAGATTTTTGCTTATTAAAGCAAATTGTAACTTGTTAGACACTCTACTTAGAAGTGAATGAGTTGTCTTACAGAAGATGAATCGTTTTTGACAGTCAGTACTAGTCCCTCTTGCCTCTCTGCTGGTTTTGTATCCATTTGTGATATACAATCCATTTTCCCA
Source organism: Balaenoptera ricei (assembly GCF_028023285.1). Lineage (NCBI taxonomy): Eukaryota > Metazoa > Chordata > Mammalia > Artiodactyla > Balaenopteridae > Balaenoptera > Balaenoptera ricei. Next base: position 168,918,912 of record NC_082639.1, read on the forward strand.
CGTGTATGTGTTCCCATGATGGTATCCCTTCAGTTCCTCTTTTATTCCTTCCCAGATATTCTCCAGGATCCCCCTGAGAGTAGGAATTGTCTAAATAGATATTCTTAGTCTGTAACCCCTCCCAACAAGCTTGTTGGTTTTAAATATTGTAACCTTTAATTCTCAACCAACCAAGTCTCAGTGGAAGAGAGTTTATTTTTATTTATCATTTTGTCTTAGAATCTCAAGTTCATCATTTAAGTATCAAGAGGTATCATGGCAATACTCTTGGTAGTTACGTATGCAGGCTCTGAGCAAGACTGCCTGGGTTTGAATTCCAGCAATGCCACTTACGAGTTCTGTGACCCAGGGCCAGTCATATGTAAATGGGGATAATCTTACCTCTCTTAGATTATTACAGAAAAAATTAAAAACACTCAATAAACTTAACTACTATTATTATCTTAGTAGTAATTTAAGTATATACAATAATATCAGTAACTCCTAAAATTTAAATTATACCTTCTTAACCATTGAACAATTTAAATTTCAAAAAGAGGGATTGGTAAAATTTGCCAGATATTGAAAAGATGTCAGGTAATTTAACATCCATCAGTGACTCTTGCAAGAGAGACTTCAGGTCAGATACCAAATTGCAGTGAGATGAAGAGTTAAAGAAAACTCCAGAAGCTACTCTTTTAAGAATTCAGTTTAAAACATTTGTTTTATTTGCAAGGTTAGATTTTTTTTCCATCTATTTGCTTCTCATTTTGATCACTAGTGTTAACACAGAACAGTAATATTACATATTACAGTAATAAAAAAGTATTTACTATTTCTCATTGAAATTCTTATTGGTGAGCAAATGAATCAGCTCCCCAAATGACAAAAATACTGTCAAGTTGTTTAAAATAAAATCAGAGGTAAGCATTCATTTAACATGGCACTTTGCATGTAATGAGTGCTCAGTGAATTTTCTCTTTGTAAAAACGAATTTTTATTGAACACTGTTTCTTTTTTCCCCTCCAAAAGTGTGTGGATTTTCATGTCACATAACTTGTGTAAACAAAGCTCCAACTGCTTGTCCAGTTCCTCCTGAACAGACAAAAGGTCCCCTGGGTATAGATCCACAGAAAGGAATAGGAACAGCATATGAAGGGCATGTCAGGGTAAGTATGATTAGGTTGGGTTTAGATTAATCTTTTAAGGCTAATTAATGAATGAAAGAAAATCACCTTACAAACACAGTCCTTGACAGAAAATTAGGTGAATAAAATTCATCTAACAGTTTTACTTCATTCACAGTAATGATCTGAAAACAAAAACCTAGCTTTCGCTCAGAATAAATTCCAAAATGTCTCATAATTTTCTGTACTGTCCCTGTATTGTAATGAACAGATGTTGCAATCTCCATAAAGGGGTCTTTGGCTCTTCATCTTGCTGGAGGGTTGGCATATGCTTATGAAGCAGGAGATATTGTCAAGACATAATCTTACTTGTAATCTTGAATAATATTTAAAGTGTAAGCTGCTTTTCATCCTACTACCAAATTTGGCTTTTATGCTACTTAGAAATCCATGAATGTTATTGTAATGAATTGCTAGAGAAAATTAAAATGGTACCATTAAAGTTTTTTTCAGAATATAATGTCAATCAGTGTTTGAAGAATGTGTTATCACACTTTCCCATGTTATTAATGATATATGTGTACCATCTGCTACTTTACCAAACACAGTGGCAGACTTACAACACGTGTACACTGTCGTTAGGTTTCCATCATGCAGTTACATATGTAATTAAAGGGGCTCTAACTGACATTTCAGTTTAGGTTGTTTTGTCTGTTTGTTTGCATGTCTAAGATCCCTAAGCCAGCTGGAGTGAAGAAAGGATGGCAAAGAGCACTGGCTGTAGTTTGTGATTTCAAACTCTTTCTGTACGATATTGCTGAAGGAAAAGCCTCTCAGCCCAGGGTTGTAGTCAGCCAGGTGATTGACATGAGGTAAGTTTGCGAAGGTGAAAATATTTGTATCTTTGCAACATAGGAATGAAAAGCATGTGATTTTTCTTCTAATTGCATTGCCATGTTTTTATTTAAATCTAATTTCATGTTAATTTTCTCATTTACTAATATTGCAATCGTAACATAATTACAAATATGAAATAAGGTGTAGTTATAGAACAGGTTGATGTGTGTTGGGTCAGGGAGAAGAAGCTAATGTTTGAAACCAAAAGACCAGTTTAAAGGTTGCTGGGGTTCTGGAGTCTCATGTGTGTAATGTTCATATCATCACCTAAAGTAAAGGCTTAGGTACAATTCCAATGTGAGGAAAGGAAATAAAAATCTCAAAATCGGACAGGCTCTTGGAATATAAAATGAATCAGTGAACATTTAAGTAAGTATATCTCTTGAATGTTTCTAGTTTCATTTTTCAGAATCTTCCCCTGCCCCTTGGGCTGCTCTGCTTACCCTCTTCTTGTGACTCTCTTAACGCTCTCCCTCAGTGATCTTATTGACTGCCATAGCTTCAGCCATGTCTGTGTTGACGACTCCCGGACATATGTCTCCAGTCCAGGTCTTTCTCCAGTGCTCAAAACTAGAATTTCTAGCTCTGGCTCACATTGGCATTTCATACCAGCATTTCAAACACATTATCTTCCCCACAAATATGGAATATAAAGGAACAGATGCAAGAAATACTAGAATATCAGTAAGGAAAATTTGACAGAACCTCCTAAGGGACCAATTACAGAAAGGTAGGGAGAAGAATCAAAGATAAAACTAAGATGTCAAGTCTTCAAGACCAAGAGAATGATGGTACCAATAACCAAATTAAGGAAGTCACAAGGAATAAATTATTGTGGAGGAAATCTGTTTTAGGTGTTGAAGGAACAGGAAAATGTCAGATGAGCTGTGTTGAAGGCACTTGAGATGTATTATGAGAGGAAAGAGGGTGCAGTCTGCTGGAGATGCTGCAGACCTACCGGGGTTCGAATCCATATGTACTTACTGGCCTTTTGACTCCGAGTAAGCCAGAAATGATTTCTAACTCTTGTATAATGTGGCACTGTTAAATTACACTTGATAAATTACTTTTGGCACTATCAATTACAAAGGGAGAAAATTAAAAAATTTTAAAAATTTAATTTGGATATTTTGTGCAATTAAATTTTAAGGATTGCTTCATATGTGTTATTTGGATACACGCCTAAAACCACACACACATACCCACATACACTGACTTGTACTGTTTCCATTGACTTTTAACTTTTCCTTCAGGGATGAAGAATTTTCTGTGAGTTCAGTCTTGGCTTCTGATGTTATTCATGCAAGTCGAAAAGACATACCCTGTATATTTAGAGTAAGTATGTGTGCTGTAATTTGATCACTGAATTATTCGCTTTTCATGAGTATACGTTTTGCCTTTCTATATAGATCACAAACTTATTTGGAATAGAACCAAATCTTATAGACAATTTGTGCTAAGTAAATATTTAATTAGTAAAAGACCAATAGAAAGCATGAATAGGGCTTCCCTGGTGGCGCAGCAGTTAAGAATCCTCCTGCCAGTGCAGGGGACACGGGTTCGAGCCCTGGTCCAGGAAGATCCTACATGCCACGTAGCAACATAGCCTGTGTGCCACAACTACTGAGCCTGCACTCTAGAGCCCGTGAGCCACAACTACTGAGCCCATGTGCCACAACTACTGAAGTCCGCGCGCCTAGAGCCTGTGCTCCACAACAAGAGAAGCCACCGCGATGAGAAGCCTGTGCACCGCAATGAAGCGTAACCCCGGCTCGCTGCAACTAGAGAAAGCCTGCGCGCAGCAATGAAGACCCAACACAGCCAAAAATAAAATAAATTTAAAAAAAAAGAAAGAAAGCATGAATATATGGCTTCTAAAATAGATTTCCTCTTGGATAATATTTTTGAGTCACAATTCAATTTTCAGATAAGCACTACAACATGAAAAAATGAATAAGCATGGGATTTCTCAATTTTTTAAAAAATAGAAGTTTCTTTAAGATCTCATTTAAAAAGTTAGTATGTTTCAGTTCTATTGCTTTGTAATAACCACTCCAAAACTTAGTGGCTTAAGCCAACAGTGATTTATTTTTCACCATTCTGTGGGTCAGTGCTTCAGGTATAAAGTTCTGGTGTCAACTGGGGTCTCTCATGTGACTGCATTCAGCTCATTTGGAGCAGGAATATCCAAAATGACCTTACTCTCACATCTGGGGCCTTGGTGCTGGCTGTTCGCCTTGGTACTTGGCTGTTCACTGGGCCACCTCAGTTCTCTGTATGAACTCTCCCCACGTGGTCTCTAATCATCCACTAGTCTGGCTGAGCTCTCCGTGACCGACTTCCAAGAGAGCAGAGGAAGCTGCCAGGCCTTTTAAGGACTAGGCTCAAAACAGGCATAATAACCCCTCTCCATTCTGTTGGCCAAAGCAAGTCATGAGGTCAGCCCGGATTTAAGAGAAGGGGAAATAGACTGCATTTCTTGATAAGAAGAGTGGGATTCCATAGAAGAATTGTTGGTAGCCATCTTTGGAGGCTGTCTAATACAGGGCCATCTCGAGTTGGTGAATTAAGGTAATAGAGGTTAATAAAAAGGACTGTTGCCTTAATGGTATGCCTATATGCTTTGTATTTGTCTATGAATCTTGTATATGAGGAAGGTCAGACAAAGACCATACTTAGTCTTTCAGTTCCTAGACCAACAACTATTCTCTCACCAGTACCAAGGGAGCCTACAGAGGCCCACTTATCTTAACTGATTCTAATTGTGGGATTTTATTGTCACTGCTGCTTAAATTACTTTTTTTTTTTTTTTTAATATTAATTTATTTATTTAGCTGCGCCGTGTGTTAGTTGCAGCATGGGGGGCTTTTAGCTGCAGCATGTGGGATCTAGTTCCCTGATCAGGGATCGAACCCAGGCCCCCTGCACTGGGCGTGTGGAGTCCCAGCCACTGGACCACCAGGGAAGTCCCAAATTACTTTTAATAAAGGATCCATATATACATAATTTAATTCTGTTCTGATTATAGTGTCATTGTATAATTATAAACCTTCATTTAAATACTAGCTCAAGTGATCTGGTCTTCCCTGAGATGAGTTATTGTTATGAAGTAACAGAGAATCTTAAGTACTTCTGAGTATTTTTGACTTTTTTAAAACAAGTTGAAAATCAGTATAGTGTAGTGCTCACAAGCGTGGACACAGGATTCCAGTCTAGTTGTGTGTCCTTGGAGAAATTAATTTCTCTGCATCACAGTTTTTTTCATATATAAAATCAATATAATAACAATACCTACCTTGTAAAGATGTTGATAGAGTTAAATGAGTTAATACTTACAAAGTGCTTTGATCTGTGCCCAGTGCCCAGTAATTACTCAATAAATGTCAGTTGCTGTTGTTATATGACTGTGGGTAATGGATTTTTTAGTGATAGTATTCTGGCACTTTGCAGCAAAGAAAATACAAATGACACTAACATTTAGAATGGTATCTTCTACCTTTGTCATGAATTATAATGCTAAAACTATTCTTCTGATTATGAATAGCTAAACTCTGTTAAAGTTATCACTTAATGAATGCTCATTTTGTTGGCTAGTGCTAAGCAAACTAGCATCCGTATAAAACTGGCTTAAAAGGTATCTGTTTGCTGATATCATGAATTTTGATTAAATTGTTCTAGGTCACAGCTTCCCAGCTCTCAGCGTCTAATAACAAATGTTCAATCCTGATGCTAGCAGATAGTGAGAATGAGAAGAGTAAATGGGTGGGAGTGCTGAGTGAATTGCACAAGATTTTGAAGAAAAACAAATTCAGAGACCGCTCAGTGTATGTTCCCAAAGAGGCTTATGACAGCACTCTTCCCCTCATTAAAACGACCCAGGCAGCTGCAATCATAGGTATGAATTCATAACATTTATCTTGTTATAATTGTTTACTAATATACCTTGTCAGCAGGGACTGGTTTTCATCTAGGAATCCCGGTGTCTAACATGGTATTTGTTATATCACAGATGCTCAGTAAATGTTTATTGAATAAATGAGACCATATTAGAACTTTCTTTTTCAGTAAACAAGAATAAATACACTTTTCAAATGTGTTTTCTTCTGAAAAAGCAACAATGCTAAAGATTAACCTATTAACGAATCGATTTTCCGCTTGTGTGACTTAGGAAAAGTTGTTTAAAACATAAGCTGTTTCATAAAGCATCAGTTTCCTATGTAAAATGTAGGTACTAATTACCTTGCAGAGGGTTACTGTGAAGTTTAAATAAGATGGAATGTGTAACACAGAGTGCTCCATATATAATATGGCCTCAAAAATGGCAGCTTTTCTGTCTGGAGGTTTCAATTTTCACCATATTCTTACGTACACTGCCCACTCTTTTGTTACTTTCTAGTAAATAATGAAAAGTTTGATGAGTAGGGTTCAAATGCCTTTCACAATTTTTCCCTCCCCAAACAAGAAATGGAACTGGACACAGGGTGCTAACAAACTAGGGGGTTTTTTCTTTCACCTTTTATTGAATAAACATTTATATCTTTTTATAAGCATTGATATAAATTATTTTCTAATGATTGTTCTATTAAAAAAAGACACGAGGTAATATTTACCACGGTAATCCGAAAGGAAATTTAATAGTGCAAATTGTTATTGCTATTTTTTAATTACTTATTTTATTTATTTGGTTTTTTGTACCAAATTTCTTTTGTTATCTGTTTTATTCTATGAGTTTACATAGTTTCTACCTAATAAAAATACTTCATATTTATGTCTTATATAGATCATGAAAGAATAGCTTTGGGGAATGAAGAAGGGTTATTTGTTGTGCATGTCACCAAAGATGGTAAGAGAAAATTATTTTGGAGAAAATATTATTGATAGAGTATTCTAACCTACAGATTCTGAATTCTAAAAGGAGCAGGATTTGCTCTTATTTATTCTGTAATTGAAATTTTCCAGGCCTAATTGGATACGTTTATAAGTCAAAAGATAATTTTTTAATTTTTATAATCCATCTGAGTTCTAAAACTTCCATGTGCATTATCTTTCTTGTGTCATTTTATTTACAGTTCTGCTGTATGAACTCAGATTGCATTTCTAAAGATGGTACATGAAAGAAAAATGCAACTTGATTTTTTTCATAGTTCTAACAGTACTAGAAGCGGTAACAGTCATTAAAATGTGTTTGTTGTTGGGGGTCTTTTATCCCACAGTTTAACACAACAGATTTCTTTTTAGGGAGAGATTAAATACTGGGTGAAATAAAAAGGAACCCATTTAACTTAGCATTCTTGAATACAGTGTTCTAAGTTCTGTCTTTATATCAAGTTAGATCATGGGAAAACAATGCATTTAAACTTCATTAATTTGTTACCCAAAGAAATACCTTTAGTGAAACATGAGTTACTCAGTTTTTAAAAATAGTAACCCCGTGGTAAACTTCCCTAGGATTTGGTGAGAGTAAAGAGGTTTTTCTTAAAGATCTGGCATGCTTTATCACATAGGAACTCTTTGCCTTGGCTGCCAGAAATCTCAGTGCTAAATTTAATACCTTACTATAGATAGGTTAAATTATCTTATAATGGGTGTAATTATCTTCACCTTTCTCCATATGATTTCTGATCTCTCATTTTTTCTGTGTGTGTATCTATGTCTTTATTATAAGTTGACATATTCTTTTGAGTATAGTTGGGATATAATTAATAGGTAAACAAAACATTTTGCAGTTGATTTATTATTGTTTCTTTGCATAGAAATTATTAGAGTTGGTGACAATAAGAAGATTCATCAGATTGAACTCATTCCAAATGATCAACTTGTTGCTGTGATCTCAGGACGAAATCGTCATGTACGACTTTTTCCTATGTCAGCTTTGGATGGGCGAGAGACTGATTTTTATAAATTGGCAGAAACTAAAGGGTGTCAAACCATAACTTCTGGAAAAGTACGTCATGGAGCTCTTACATGCCTGTGTGTGGCTATGAAAAGGCAGATCCTCTGTTATGAACTATTTCAGAGCAAGACCCGTCACAGAAAATTTAAGGAAATTCAAGTCCCATGTAATGTCCAGTGGATGGCAATCTTCAGTGAACAACTCTGTGTGGGATTCCAGTCTGGATTTCTAAGATACCCCCTGAATGGAGAAGGAAGTCCATACAGTATGCTCCATTCAAATGACCATACACTCTCATTTATTGCACATCAACCAATGGATGCCATCTGTGCAGTTGAAATCTCCAGTAAAGAATATCTGCTGTGTTTTAACAGCATTGGGATATATACTGACTGTCAGGGCCGAAGATCTAGACAACAGGAATTGATGTGGCCAGCAAATCCTTCCTCTTGTTGTAAGATTCTCTTACTTTTCGCTGTCTTATCTTGCTGTTTCTTTCTTTTTCCTGCTACTTCATCTCCTTAAGGGTATTCATTGTTAATAACAGGTTGTTTTTTAAGTCATCTTTGAGGTTTTTCCTAAGCATCAAGTATGTTTTATGTAAAGTAACTAACCATATGTCGTTAAGACCTAGGCCAACAGGGTCAACATTAACAGGAACATAATTAAAGCTAATCTTCCTATGCAATATTTTACTTAGATAGATTTTTAACACATATTATTGTATTTTGAAATAACCCTAAGGAGGTATCTTCATGGTCCCCCCAAATACAGTGCTTGTGAGCACTAATAGCTCATAGGACTTATTCTAGAGAAGTGGTTACCTAGTGAATTATTTAATCAGTTATGTGAAGGTATAATGTAGCATTTGAAAAGTGTTATTCACTTTTACATTTTTATCTAGGTAGGTAGATACTTTCAAGAAACATTAAGATATTAATAAATTACTGAATACTTATTATGTGTCATTTTACTGTAAGAGATATAACATTGAGCAAAATAGACAGCCTTACCCTCACAGAGCATGAATGCAGTAGAATGGATTCCTGACAAAACAAGTTGCAGTAGAATATAAGTGCTCTGATAGCAGAAGTACAGGCATGTAGGAGGAATATCTAACCCAACACATTTTGTTTTTAGTGGAAGATACTTTGAGCATGTTTAAATGCCGAAGGGAAATAGTCACTAGGGAGCCAGGGAAAGGTTGATGACTATATGATAAATACAGGAAATAGAGTAAGATCCCCAAGAGGCCAAAAAGGATGGAAGTCAGAATATAGGGGAAAGGATTTGGAACAGGAGGAGTAAAACCTCTTTCACTGCAACAAGATAGGAGGAATGATGGGTATGAGTATAGTCAAGTTTAAAAGTTCAATATAAGAAAGTTTAGGAGAGCCATATATATTTATTACAGAAAAATTAGAAAATCTAGATAAAAAGAACAAAAGAAAAATACTTCTACCTACCCAGACTTAACTATTCTTGATGTTTTGTTTCTTCTGAAATTTATACTCTTATCTATGACATCATATTTAGAATGAATACTAGTCAGAAAATAATTCAAAGTATTATGTGAATTGTACAGTGTTAATTGGAATTAGAATAAGAATTAGAATATCTGGCTTTTATGAATAGCTCTGCCAAAAATTTAATTCATGACCTTAGCTTAGGTAAATCATGTAATCTTTCTTTGCTTGTGTCACCATTTATTGATGTTCATTCTTTCAGTAAGTATATATTGAGTATCTCCTGTGCCAGATGCTTTATCATACTTTCATAAATGTGACCATAACTCTTACCTGAAGATTTCTCTACTTTGTAAGTTGTTTCACTGTCAAGAGCTTAACTACTTTAGGAATCAGTTATTTAAAGTGTAATGAAATTCCTTTATAGAACTAGTATGGGGCAAGGGAATAATATACCCTTGGTGTTAACAGGCTCCTTCTGTGTTATAATGGCCTTAAAACCTCTTCATTTATGATTTATGGGGTTTTTAACTTCAAAAATGTATTGATGTGGCTACTATATGCTAACAATAGGATTTTGGTGGGATTCCACTCTACAGTTCTTTAGCATAGATCTTTCCACATGTTTTGGGTTTAGCAGTTAAAAGTAACCAGCCAGCTCTTCTCTCCTTCCCATCTCCCAGGTTACAATGCACCGTATCTCTCAGTGTATAGTGAAAATGCAGTTGATATCTTTGATGTGAACTCCATGGAATGGATTCAGACTCTCCCACTCAAAAAGGTAATTTAACATTAAAAAATGGGCTAAGTGAACAAATGATTATAAGTGAAACACTAATATGAATATTTAGCTATTTTTCACTAGTTTAGCATTTTCTGTCACATATAATAACATAATTGGTAATCTGGGACTTAGCTAAGAGTAGAAAACAAGAAAAATCAAGCTGGTTAATTTTACAGGTAGCTCAGCACCATATTATTTTTATTACATTTTGTTTCACTATATAACGTATGATTATTATAATAATGAACAACTAGAATATATTCTCCAACTTGAAAGGTCAGTGTTATCTTCCACTTTAGTTTAAGGAGCTCTGAAGGAGTATATTATTTGTAATTTTACTGTTTTTCACATAATGGTATGCAATTTTAATCCTGTGAGGACAAATTTCATGGGCTAGAAAAGTGATTAAAATTAGAACCAATGCTCTGTATAAGCATCTCATGATTAAAAAATAAGGGTTTCACACATTCCTAATAAAATATAATATTTTCCTTTAACATTTCCCTATGATATATAAAGAGAATTTTTACCATTAATAGAATGGCTGTTTTGCAAAAATGAAGAATAATAGTTTCATGTAAGTATATGCAGCGTGTGTCATTAGTTGCAGGGCAGGGTTTAGAGGAATAGGTAAAAGAAAGTAACCGAGATCTTATTTCAAAATCTGACCCAATTTTAAACCATAACAGCAGTGGGAAAAGCTCTTGTAAATACTGCCAAATTTTATAAAACAACTAAATATGGTCCTCGAGTTTATAAATTCGGGCTGGTTACAATTAGTTTTCCCTTTTATGTTTATCATGTGAATTTTGAAGTATATATAAAAGGATATATGATCTTTATGAAGCATAATAATAAACTGATCACTTATGAACTCACCTCCTAACTTAAGAGCCAGAACATTACCAATTTTACTGAATCTACTTGTGTATTTTTCCCTTATCCTGAGTATTGTGTTTATCATTCCCTTGCTTTTCTTAAAATACAGAATTTTTTGTATATTTAAATATTTCTAAACAATATATTGTTCAGTTTTGCTTGTGTTTGAGATAATAAAATTTTATGTTGTATATCATCTTTTGCCTTGCTATCTTCATGTATTTACTGTTTCTAAGATTCATCCATGTTACATGTACTATATATATATGTACACACACATATATATATTTCATTGCTTTTCACTACTGTAAAATATTCTGTTGGGTGAATAGATCACAATTTATTTGTCTGATTAGCAGACATGTGAATTATTTCCCAGCTTTCTGCTATTATGAACGTTGCTGTAGAAGTCATATATGTCTTCAGGTGTGTATGTGCAGGAGTTTCTTTTAAGTCATATGGCTAGGAACGAAATTGATGGGACATGGAGAATGCATGTGTTCAACTTTACAAGATAGTGTCAAATTATTTTCCAACGTAATTGTACCAGTTGACCCTCCCATCATCAGTATATAAGAGTTCTTAATGACCCATGCCGTTGTCAGAATTCATAATTTTATAACCATTTATTTATGGTTATAAAGTGATATCTCATTGAAGTGTTCACTTGCATGTCCCCAATTAACAGTGTTGCTGATAATCTTTCGTATGCTTATTCATCGTTCATATTTCCTCTTCTGTGAAATACCTGGTCATGTTTTTTGCTCATTTTCCTGTTTGGTTGGTCATCTTTTGATTTATTGAAATTATTCATATATTGTAGATACTGGTTTAGTGATGGGTGTGGTGAATCTTTTCCCTGTTTGTGACCTGTTAATTTTTATAGTGTATTTTGTGAACGTTTGCTGTTATTGCTTGAAAATTCATTGTTATAAAGTGTAATGTAATATCATTCTTATCCTTTTTACGTTTATCTTTCTTTTCTTAAGAAGCTCTTTCCTACCTCAAGGTCATAAAGATAGGATCTTTATTTTCTTTCAAAAGTTTGAAAGTTTTGCCTACTGTGTTTATGTCTCTATTCCATTTAGAATTGATTTTTTGTGTATGGTGTGAAGTAGGGATTCAGTTTCATTTGTTCCATATAGATACCCAGTTGCTCCATCACCATTTATTGACAGTCTCTCCTTTCCCCAGTGATGTACAATTTCATCTCTGTCATGTGTGTACATTTAGTTCAAATAAGATTCATAAGGTATCTGTATGAATATCTAAGTATCATCGTCTGGTACTAATGGCTTTAAAAAGTCAAATTTAAGGTTTAAATGTATTTCTGCTTTTCTTTTTTTGCCCAGAATATTCTTCCTTTAAAATGTTATCATTATAACTGTGTTTGTTCAAGTTAGATAATTTTATACCTTTCTAGTCAGAATTGTTGATTTCCTTCCTGAAGAGGAAGGATAAATTAAAGGTCTTAATCGTGTGTGCTTTATAAATATCTCAAAAGTTTTATGATTTAATTTTTGAATTTTGTTGAAATACTAATTTTATTTTTTATTATTTTAGGTTCGACCCTTAAACAGTGAAGGATCATTAAATCTTTTAGGGTTGGAGACGATTAGATTAACATATTTCAAAAATAAGATGGCAGGTAAGAAAATACACATTAGTAGGAGAGCTTCATAGAAGTATTCTCACTAATCTGACTGCTGAAGAAAATAAGTGGCAGAGCCACTTAAACTCAGGTGTATCTTACTCCAAAGTCTGTGAAGTTGACCACTATCAACTTCAATACAACTTCAATACATACTATCAATATATTGAGATAAACTACTAGACAAAAAGTCGTTCTGTTCAGGCTCACATAGCTGTATAGGCAAAATATTTGATTCTGACCTACCTTGTTATTTTTCTGTGGAGTACTGAGGTAAACAGAAAAAGTATAACTGAATATATCTTCTGTACTTTTAATACTGTAGAACCTAGCCAAAATTTGTAGCACTAAAATTATGAAAACTCATCCAGAGTTCCGTTTTGGGACTATTGGAATACATCTTCTGCCAATGCATAGGGCTTAGAACTTTTGAAGTGCTAATGACAACATGGGCAACAGAAGCAGGGACAAGAGGAAAGTCACCAGAGGGCCCAGAGTCAGGAGAGGGAATGGGAACCTGGGTGCTATGGACAGGACAAGGGCAGCACCCAAAGTAGTGAAGTGAGTCCTGGCCAGGGAGACTGCACACATCTAATTAGGTTGATTGCCAGAGAGTGCCTCTGAACAGTTAAAATCTCACTTTTAACAGATATTATTATAATGATATAAGTTATTCTCATGTCTTAGCAACAAATTTCTCCGTAACAGAGGTATTCATAAATTTATGATCTTTTCTGGTGGATCTAGTTAATGAAGATGTAATTATGGTACATTATGTATTTAGAATAATAATTTGACTTAAATGTAAGTAAAAACATTGGCATTAAGAAAACACATTAAAATGTTTATAATAGTTATCTCTGGGTAGTAGGATTATTATATTCCTTAATGCTTTTCTTTTTTCCCCCATATTCTTCCAATAAATTTGTATAGTCTATCCAAAAAAAAATACCGTCAAAAGTTTGTCATTTTTGTTTTGTTTGTTTTTAAGTACTAAGATACACACAAATTTCTTGGCTTCAGATTTGATGCTCTGGTATATCCTCTTGGCACTGGAGGCTTCTTGGTATACAGACTGGTGACTGTAGGAAAAGTCCTATGCTAAGAGGATATTGCAGTATGACTTGAGAAAGGATATTCAGGGATTAGACAAGATTAAATCCACCCTCTTCTCACTGTATGTAAGGATTGTAGAATGTGTCCATAACCCAATTTGTCTCTATAGGATAAAACCTATTCCAACTCATCTTTTTTTATGCTCTCATCTTTCTACTCTAGGCTAGGAGTAAAGGTGGAGCTTGGAGAAGGAAGACCTGACAAAATTTCAACATAGTTGTCTTATCCTTTGAAAAGGAAAGGAAATCCTATTTCCTGTCTTATCCTTTGAAAAGGAAAGGAAATTCTATTTCTCTGTCTTGTCTGTTTCTCTTTCATCTCTCAGGAGCCCAAAGTGCTCTTGCAGTCCGCTGGCTGTCCAGAATCTCCCGTTGCCACTGCAACTCACCAAGATCTGCTTCACCCTCATAATTCTCAAATTCCAACTCTCAAATTCTCATCTACTTTTAAAATTTTATCCTTTTAACATTTGCTGTTAGGAAAGCAATCTGATAAAGCTATTATTATGATACAAGGAGAATGTTGCTTTTTTTTTTTACTAATCATCTTGCTTTGGCTTGCCTTACAGGCTCCTTTGGCTTCTTCCTACTACATTTTTCTCACTTTAACTTTTTGGGTGTTATAAACGTCTAAAGATTGGCTTTTCTCTTTTTCCTTACCTTATTTAGAGAATGGAATTCATCATGTTGTATGGATACAGTTGTCTGTTTTAGAGGATGTTTACCATATCCCAGCATGTTTTGGGAGCCCATGACTAAGAGTTTTGTTTACTTCTAGGTATTAAGATTGAGATAGGTGGGCATTAGGTGACTAGGTGTACATAATTAAGTATCCCCTGAAGATTAGAAGAGTAGAAATAGCAATAAGATTCTTACTTTTAGTAAAGGAAGCCAGAGTAAACACAATTCCTTTCCTGTACTCCACATCTTGCAAATTGGATCTACAAAGGACATGTTTTAATATATAAAAAAAATTTTAACTTATCATTTTCATGGATAATTTACCATTTATGCCTGATGACTGTGCAGGTCAACAATAAGAGCTTTTTAACACCCTAAGCCATTGAAACCAATACTGGGAAGGAGGGAGAAGATGGTGTAGAGATATTGGGGGTGGGGTGGCCAAAGTGATAGGACACCAAAGCAACTACATTTTCCTTTTTTTCTTCTAGTAAAATTGTACCATTTTATGTTTATAATCAAATAAAAGTGAAAATATACTCTGTAAGCTATATTTAATTTCAGCATATATTTGTTTACATATATTTCGTTGAAAATTATTACTTATGTACTATGATTTATCAACACAACTTTAAAAAATCAGAATTGCATATACTTGTATAATTGATTGATGTTTGTACTGTCTTAGAGATTAATGGATGAAAAGCATCTTAGCACTTTAAAGAACATCATTGTTCTTTGTTTTTTTGTTTTTTTTTAACAGAAGGGGATGAACTGGTAGTTCCTGAAACATCAGATAATAGTCGGAAACAAATGGTTAGAAATATTAACAATAAGAGGCGTTATTCCTTCAGAGTTCCAGAAGAGGAAAGGATGCAACAAAGGAGGTAGATATTTAATTCATACTCATCTAAAGATGCCTATAGCATCAGAAGGACTATTTGGTAATAATACTGTATTTGATTTGGAAGGAAAATTTGATCTCTGAAAGTCTGTCGTCATCATCTATGGTGTTAAAAACTGCAATAATGAATGTATTTCTCAGTGTAATTTTAACTAATACTTTCCCAATTGTGAGTGTGTACTAGATTAAAGTACCATATTTTGATTCATTTCTCTATGTATATGGAATAGTTACAATTTTTAGAATGTGGGCTTTTATAAACATAGAACATACCTGTGCAGATTAACTATTCTCATGACCAAACAGAAATAGGCTTGTAGTATTTCCAGTTACATATAAAAACATTTCTAATATATTAGCAATTATTTAAGAAGATGTCCATAAAATGTTCAGAATTATCTGTAAAATAGAGTAGAGCTTCTTTGATATTTAAACACTAAAATAACCCTCTCTGTTTTCCCACCAAAAATCATAAGATCTTTTTTAAAATGTAAAACAAAATCTTCTAAGTAAATGTTTAACTTAGTATATTCTATTATTTTAATTCTATCCTTATTAACATGATTTCACCGTTTATTTTTATGAAACGTAATTTTTCTCTAAAAGTGTCTAGATTGGTCATGGAATAAAAGCGTTTAAACAGGTGTTTTCTCTTACAGGGAGATGCTGCGAGATCCAGAAATGAGAAATAAATTAATTTCCAACCCAACTAATTTTAACCACATAGCACACATGGGTCCGGGAGATGGAATACAGATTCTAAAAGACCTGCCCATGGTAAGAGAAATGAAGAGTGAATGTGAATATAAATGGGGTTAAGACTAAGTTGGAGGGGGGAGGGGGTGGATACATGTGAATGTGTGTGCGCCCTTAAATACATACAAGACTTAAAAAGACATATTAGTATAATGAGGAAATGTTTATCTCAGTATATCACAATATATGTAAGATGCATAATGACATAGCTGATGAGAAAAACATAAAATATAGATGTGTATCAAAAACCAAACATACCAAGTTCTTATTTAGTTGAATACCCTATATACTTCTCTCATACCTAGATTTACTATTGTTGGAGAAATCAACCACCAGATTTGGAGACATTCTATACCAAGATTCAGAACTTTGTTACCAAATTACTAAAATTTCACTAAGTTTTAGCAATTCAACACAGATATTTGCCCCCCAAAGAACATTAGCTTGATCATTAACGGTCACACCTCTCATCTGATTATGAAATAAATCTTTTTCCTCTGCCCATTACAGACGTGTTGCCTAGTCAGTCTTATATTTTAAAAAAAGTACAACATAGGAAAACTGTTGTGTGGTTTGTTTTTTTTTTAACAACATGAAGATTGGATTCTTGGACCTAATATATTGAGATTAAGAACATTAGTGGAATTAGCTAATTATCCAAGCTCTGTAACATTTCAGTATCATGGTACTCTCAACAAACTATTGAAACTTTAACATGACTCTTTTGATAGGTGGTGATAGCATCTAGATTTTGCACAGAATTTTAGGCATGATTTAAATGCTATGACAGTTTGGGAGGTGATATGTAAATCTCGACCCAAAGCTCTTTCTGAGGCAGTCTGTGTTAATTACCCACATTACTTAACTCTACTGTGATAGAAGATATAGACATGTATCACTGACAGAAAAAATAATAGGTAATACAGTTTGTACAGTCAAGTTTTTTTAATAAAAATGTTAAGCTCTTAAAGGTAGTTTTTGCATTTCTTTCATAGGAGGAACAAAAAAATCTGCACTAATTTGAGCCTGAGTTCCGCATTATAAATGTCTCAATTGACCAGTTGCCCTGTTTAGGAATGGATGTGATGTTCTTACTGTCATTGTTTTTTCATCATCATCAAGATATTATTATACGATTATAGTACCATTACTTCCTTTCAAATCATTCACAATAGTCAGTTAACCTTTTGAAATGGGGATTTTTATGAGCCGTGCTAGGTAGCTATAAATAAAGTATGCAAAAAGATTACAGCCAATCTTGATATAGTAATTCAAACGAAGTAAGAAATTTAAGGCTGAGCATAAATATTAAGCTGAAAATATTGAGAGTAAATAAAGGCTGAGTTTACATAGTTAACTGTTACACTTATCTATCATATCTAAAAGCTATATACTACTTTTTCAGCTTTTGCCTGGGAACGAGAGTTCAGATTTTTCTCCATTCTTTTCCCGTTCTGAACATTTACTTAAGTCCTCAGTCTGCTTTTCCTTTATTCTCAGAAGTAAATGGAGCAGAGCCACGCAGTCCAAAAGCTTCTGTCATGTTTCCTTACAGAAGCTACAAGGTCAAGTACAAAGTACCTTAGGAGAGAGAATTTTTTAATGGTGATAAACAGTTGAAATGTGAATATATGTATAGCTTATATTTGATAGATCAATGTGAAAATTTTTGAAATTTAGTTAGCAAATAGTTTTTCAACATCTGCTATGTAGGTAGCATTATGGAGGGATAGAGGCATACAAATTTCAAATACATCCATATGTTGCAAAGCAACATATCAGCAAATACAAAATTATTTCAGTAGTGAACAAGGTTTTAATGGGTATTATGCTTTTAAAATTAAACTTTCTCTCACACTTGCTTCATTCTGGTGTACAAAAAAAGAACAGTATGGTTTCCCTCTCATATATTCCAATAACACAGCAAGAAGAATTATGGAAAATTTTTCTATAAATTCTGTTATATCCCACAGTATGTTCCTTAAGGAGAAATAGTTTTAGGATTTAATAAAATGTTCCTCTGCTTGACCAGGTGAAAAATCAGTTTGCTAATGTTCCAGAATGTTTTTCAGACCTTCATTCACAGTAAGACTTTTTCTTTCTACACCCTGAATAAGCACACTGAAGCAAAATGTGAAATTTCAAGCATTGTAAGAACTTTCATATCCCAGCATCCCTCCTTTTTCTCCCTTCACCCTCCCACCACTTAAAGTAAACGAAATCTCTATTTTGTCGTTGTTGTTGTTCAGAATAAGGTCCATTCTTAATTACTGGGCAAAACAAGTTCAGATAGCATTTCCCAAAGATTCAACATCGATCTGACCCCATGACACAGGGCCTCCTGTGCTGGCTACTTATTCCCATTAGACCTCTTGATTTTTAGTATTAGTGTCACTGATTTTGTTAACCCATGACTGCCTTGCTGGTTCTTTTTGTAATTAACACAAGTGACTTTTTACCCTAGAGGTGCAATCCAGTTTTTTTTTTTTTTTTTTTTTTTTTTTTTAATTTATTTATTTATTTTTGGCTGTGCTGGGTCTTCGGTTCGTGCGAGGGCTTTCTCCAGTTGCGGCAAGTGGGGGCCACTCTTCATCGCGGTGCGGGGACCGCTCTTCATCGCGATGCGCGGGCCTTTCACTATCGTGGCCCCTCCCGTTGCGGGGCACAGGCTCCAGACGCGCAGGCTCAGTAGCCGTGGCTCACGGGCCCAGCCGCTCCACGGCATGTGGGATCTTCCCAGACCAGGGCTCGAACCCGTGTCCCCTGCATTAGCAGGCAGATTCTCAACCACTGCGCCACCAGGGAAGCCCGCAATCCAGTTTTTAATGTTCCTTTCATTCCTTTCATGTTTTGTTATCACATAAGCACTTTTGAATGCCCAGGAAAAGAAGTTGGTGTAAATTTTTGAAACCTGTTCACCTGTACATGTAGTATTGTAGCAAAGATGTTATGTGTCTGAACTCCTGTTCTTTATTTTCACCTGACTTTCTTCCTTTCACTAGCAAAGAACATAAAAGCTGGGGTTTGTCATAGGCATCCATTTAATCACTTAACAAATATTTTTTGATATATTGTCATGCCAGAACTGTACCTACCTTGGAGTAGACACTGGTAAACAACACAGTAATATGCATGTCTGAAAAGAAAATAATACACATGTCTGTACCTCTGTGTGTGTGTGTATATGTGTGTGTGTGTATACATGTATTAAAAAGCTTGTGATATTTTAATATAGTCTCAGATTTTAGTATGTTCTTTCCACTGTAATTTTCTATATTTAATGAACTATTTCCAAAAATAAAGATGAATTTAATTCATCTAACGTTAACATGTATAAGAAGCACTTTCAAATACCAAAGCCATGATGTTGTCATTCGTGCAAAGAGCATGTACCCCAGAAATTTTTATGTTTAACTTATTCAAATCAGTATTGCCTTTCTCTGAAATACTTACAAGCTTAGAGAGTTTATTGAATGTCTTTGGGAGCTTATTCTGTTTCCTTTGTACCAAAATGATGCTGAAAAGGGTTGTTTGCCTCATGAATGTGGAAAAGATAGTAAGGGTAAGGAGTCATTTTTTTCTTTTATCTCCTATATCAGATGTGATATAGGAAATCTTTCATATGTGTCTTAGTGAGCCAAGAGAATATAAGCAATTAATATAAAACAGCATATGTGTCTTACAAATACATACTGTAGTAGTTTCCTTGAATCCTTTTTGTCATTTACCTTTTTTCATAAGTGGATACTTGTAATAAAGAATAGATTTGTCTCTAGTTGAATGCAAGAGTAATATTTTACCTCTAAAAGATTTATTTTTTTGAGCACATAAAATTTCTCCTAGCCTTTTACCCATTCCTAAAATTGTTAACAAATAAAATTTCAAGCTCGGTGACCTTTTAGACTTTTATGAAGTAATTTTACTTCTTAAAGTTACATTTATATCAATAGTTTTATCTTTTTGAAAAGAACCTTAGAAAGTACTGGTTTCACTCACATCTCTACCTTTCTTTTAAGCTTCCCTAATTTACCAGATTTTTTTTTTTTAACAAAGAAAGCTCATCTCAACTCATGAGAATATCAGTCAGCATGTCTCCGGGAAGTCATTCAGCCTGTCTCTAATGAAGAGATGGTAGGATGTTTTCCTGAAACACAGTTGTTCTCAGAAACTGAACTTAGAAAGTTCCCATTAGAGAAGGTGACTGGGTGCTGAGTGACAGTTCCCAAATGTTCACAAGTTATTTTAACATGAAAAACTAGAGCCCTTGTTTTCAAAAACTTTCTTCTATGTCTTTAGTATTACATTATTTCATTTTTTAAAAATACACCTGAACATTGAAGAGAAGGTTGTTCTCTTGTTAAAAACAAACATGTTCTTTGGGTGTCTAAGTGGAGATAAGCTTGGGCTACTTAAAGGTAAACCAATAATTGGTATATTCCACAGTTACTATTTCTGTTACAGGAAGATAAGATCAGTAAAAGCAAACACAGGTCAAGTCTATAAATACCAGGAAATGGTTTTAGTTTCTAAAGGAACAGTTTCATAACGCTTTTGGTGAGAGACTGGTTGTAGGTTCACTTGTTCTTTTCTTTAATTATTTCTCGCTTTTTCTATCCCTAATGTTCTTGGTAGATTTTTGCCATGTTTTGATTCTATCACATAGGAAAATACTGAACTAAATTTTGAAAATCTACTTGTATCTCTGAAAGTCCAGTTTCTACTCAGCTTGATAGTAATAAGAGAGAATAAGTTTATGAGGCAAATGATTTTTTGCAAATCAGCTCTTTAGGTAACTGGCAAGAGGATTACAAAATTTAACTTTCTAAGGCCTAAAAGTATTTCATTATGGATTCAATTCTTGATGTGAGATACTTACTTCATTTTTTCTACATGCATGTTGTCTGAAATGTCACATATATCCAGTGAATCCATTTTCATTACCTCATTACCTTTTTCTTCTTTCTGTTGTTTTTGATAGCCGGGTTTCCCTTATCCATCCCCTCATCATCACTCCGGTCTGATCTCCTCTCCGATCAACTTTGAGCACATCTATCACATGACTGTTAATTCTGCTGAAAAATTTCTCTCTCCTGATTCCATAAACCCTGAATATTCCCCGTCTCTACGCTCTGTCCCCGGTACACCAAGCTTTATGACTCTGAGGGTATGAACAGCTGAGTTAGGTGTTAACTTGTACTAACCATGTGCGGATCTCTGCCTGGCTTCATACGTAACACCGCCAAGGGGGTACATTCTGTGAACGTTTCCCTTTGGCCTGTTTCTCTGTTGCCAAACTTCTGTTCTTCCTCTTCCTCCTCTTCTGTCTTGGAGTTCTACTTTTTTCTTCTTTTGAGGAAAAAGATGAGGATTTGGGAAGATTTCAGTTTTATTTCTAAAACCGTATTGGAGGTTTTTCTATGTCTAATAAAACATCATCCCATCATGATATTTTTCATTACGGATACCATAAGAAATAGCCCCTGAAAAAAAAAAAAAGAAAGAAAGAAATAGCCCCTGAGTAAGTCTTTATTCTATTAAAAACAAACAAAAAAGGGATCTAGAATTTCTGAATTCTGTATTGCTCGTTACCCTAAAACCAGTTCAGTTCAGAGAAATTTTTTATATTTAGTGAAGTTAAAGTCTACAGAAGGGCCTGTCCAAAGGCCTTTTATCTACAATAAACCCCTTCTTGAAAAGCTCACAATTCTCAAAATTATAAAGTATAATAGTACCAGTGAATAACAGGAAAAATTACCAAAAGAAAGTAGTCTTTCTAATCTTTGAGTTGCTGATGCACCTTTAATTCCAGCCAGGATCCAAGATAAGAGAAGTAAATCAACTAGAGAAAAAAGCACAGAGTGCGCTGCATTCTGAAGGACCGTGGTACCTGCCACTGGGTCCTTCCACGCAGCCTTGCATCTTTGTAACTAGTGTCTCTGCAGTGGGATGGAGAGCAAGTGGCCATTCAAGCTGAATATCCATACATCTGTCAAGAAATATGTACTGACTTCAAGGGAGCATTTTCTCAAGTTTGTTTTGCAGATAATAAAATATTTAGATTGTATCATGCAAACGCATTTCCTCTGGCTTAGAAAATAATAGCATCCATTTTTTTATTTGTGTATTTAGTAAAGTAATTTTCCAATAAGAAAATTACCTGTAGGGTGAGAAGTTTATTTTTGTATTTTTGTTTGCATTCTAAATTGTGATGTTTTAAATGTCATTGTTATTGACATTAAACTATAATGTCATTTAAGTGTCTTATTTCACAAGATAAGATTACTTATGATAAACTAAGCTTCAATTTGCTTGGTAACAGATTTCAGGTAGTGGATTCTAGGGGAAGTTGTATAAACTAACCAGTCAAGAATTTTTGATATAAAAGATTGTGGGAATGTTGCTTAAGTTAGTCTTCTATAAATAGAAACACTACGATTGGTGGAAGTTTTACCCTAATCTTAAGCATATTTGTGCAGGAAAAGGACCATCAGCTTAGGTTTCACATTACTTCATAATGAAGTTGAACTTCAGCTGAATGAATGATAAACTGTTGGGTTTGGGTTTTGTGTGGTTTTTTTTTTTCCCCCCCAGAACATATCTTCTGTGTATCATTCGTTTATTACCTCAACATTCAGTGTTACTAAACCACTGGTATTTTTATAGGCTTAATTTTTGCCATTTTTTTCTAGGGTAGGTTTGTTTTATAGAAAAGGACGACACAAAGGTACCTTAAGGTTAATAGCAAAAACAATAAAAATGTAAAGGTTTAAACTGATATCCCCATCTCTCTTGAACTTGACTCTGCTGCATTGTATGCCTGTCATCGGCATCTCGCAGGGTTGCTCCTATGAGTGGCTGTTGAAATGCTAGCACTGTTTTCTGTTTTAAATTTTTTTATTTTCTTAGAGAAAAAAAGGTAAAGTGTTTGCTTTAAACAAATAACACAGTAAGAATTACATGGGCTTTGCAAATTTGATATATGAACCAAAATGGCAATGGTTGAATTTAGAGCCAGCCAGCCAGCCAAATCTCAATATGTGTGATTCTTTAAAATGTATGATTTGGAGTTTTTCAAGATATATTAGTGCATGTTTTCCAAGAGATGTTAGTGGATGTTTGCTAGCTGTGGCCCTGCATTAGTTGTGTTGCCATAACCTTCTCTCAGGTACCAGCCCTGACACCCCTTCTGGTCTGAAAAGGTTAGGGCCATCGAGGAGACCGTGTTCAGACAGCTGGTCCTACGCACCACCTCTCTAGGTGTGTGTGACTTCCAGAGTACTCTATGGCTCATTTTCCTCCCTTGGACACCAACATTATTCAATATTAGATGGGAAACTTCTCACACCAACACTCCCAAGTTAAATGACTTCACCCAGGCTGTGATTGTTAACAAGCGTCATATTTATGACTCGTGGTGCTGCCGTCTTTCTGTGAGGCAGGAATCTCATATGTAGCAAAAGCTTTGTTTCAGTTATCTGCAGAGGTCCATGTAATTCTACATTTCACTGTCACTTCTAACCATGTAACCTTCACTTACTGCACTCACAACAACAAGAACAAAATTGTTATCTGTTGGTAAGTATTTCAGTAAGTATAAAGATAAGCACTTATCCTTGGTTGGGGTGAGGGTTACCTCTGTTAGGGCTTTAGCACTTTTGCGGGCGGGGAGGATTATATAATGTTTCTTGTTCTGTATCACTCTGGTCAAGACAACTTTATTTCTTGAAATTAGGGTGAAAAATAGACATCTCTGTAGAGAATCAGTTTCACTCTGGATGAAGAGTTTTTCTTTCTCTTTTGCTTTTAGAACCCTCGGCCTCAGGAAAGTCGGACAGCATTCAGTGGCTCGGTCAGTATTCCATCTGTCACCAAATCCCGCCCTGAACCTGGTCGCTCCATGAGTGCCAGCAGCGGCCTGTCAGCAAGTAAGTGGCCCCGGCTGCAGGGAGCATTTCCATAGCAAGGGAGCAGCCGTGCGTCATCGGTGGCCAGTGTCTCAGGCCTGGCTGGGTAACGCCTAGTAGGCACAAGTGCAGCTGTTACGAAAACAGTCATAGATCCTTTTAGAAGGTACAGTCCATGTGGGAGACAGACAAACAGCACTACAAATTGTGATGATAACATGCCCCGAAGGAAATAAACAGGGGACAGAAATAGAGAGTAACAGGCAGTAGCTGTTGAGGATGAATTCACACTTAGAATAATTAGCAAGGTCACGTGCCCGCCCCGGGGGTGAAGTCACATTGACTCATGTTTGAGTAACTGAAAGGAGGCACAGTGGCTACCTGGTAGTGGGCAGGGAGTGACAAAGAGTACAGCTCAAGAGGTAGGCAAGGGTCAGATCAAGCAGGGACTTGGGGACCAACGCAAGACATTTTTTATTTTTTAAAAAACACAGTGGGAAACCTCCGAAGAGTTTTAAGTAGGCAAGGACCATTAGGGCAAGACTGTTCTTGGCCAACAGCTGCTTCTCTGTCACTTTCTCAGAAGTAACCTGGTATTGGCTTCGATCAGAGAGAACGGGGCGAGTGCGCCCGAGCAAACGCAGGCCCAGGGTGGACCCGGGGTAATGCTAACGTAGCCTCCCTCACCTCCCTGCAGCTGAGCTCTGAGAAGAACAGACGGTAGTAACTCCAGCTCACAGTTCAGAGTTTTTCAGGCAGAAGCGTATTCGTTGCCTTGTATTCTTGAATGGGAGACATTCGAGTCAGGCCTCCCGGTGCAGACTGAGTGTCCTCCTTCACTCACTGTTCATGCTGAGGACGCCAGTGTCAGCACCCGCCTTGTGCCCAGCTCTTGGTTTTAGGCTCTGGCAACACAGAAGTGAAGGGTGCTGGAATACCATTTGTTCTCTTGCTGTGGAACAAATTACCCCAAAATTTAGAAGCGTAAAAGAGCAAAAGTCTATTATCTCTCACAGTTTCTGAGGGTCAGGGATCTGGGAGCTTAGCTGGATGGTCCTGGCTCAGGGCCTCTCAGGAAGCTGCAGTCAAGCTGTCTGCCGGGGCTGCCATCAACTCCGAGCTCAACTGGGACTAGAGAAGCCACTTCCCAGCTCACTCACATGGTTGTTGGCAGGCCTCTGTTCCTCACCACCGTGGACCTGAGTGCCCTGGTGACATGGCCGCTGGCTTCCCACAGAGCAAGTGACCTGAGACAGAGAGACCGAGCAGCGGTCTCAGAAGGGACATGCCATCGCTTCTGCAGTCTGCTGGTGATCACACAGACCACCCCTGGGACCATGGGAGGACCCCGCCCCGGGCCTGCAAACCAAGGACAGGCGCCTGCTGCAGAGACTGGCTGCAGACGTACAGAGCGCGTGCAAGGAGTTTTCAGTCGACAGGCAGAAGTTGAAGTGTCCATCTTGTGACTTACTTGTTGTCATCTCCCAAAGTCATCTCTAAGCAGTGTGTAGCCTAGATTACAATGAAAATATCTAGCCAGTTGGAAAAATGGCAACCATTTTATGAATTATCTTTTTACTAATGGTAGCTCGATAAGATAACAGATTTAATATAACTAACCAGAAGCTATCAACACTTGAGATGCAAAGAAAGTATCACAATATTAATAGTTAAGTTCATAATCCCTTACCCAAAACTCTTGGGGCCAGATACCTGTTTTCAGAATTCAGATTTTTTTTTTTTTTATTTTAGAAGGGAATCTACCATATATTATATTACATTCCTAGCAAGATCTAAGACAGCACCTACAAACATATTAATACTTATACAGCAAAATTTATGACTAGTCATACTATGAATATATAAATAAATGTACTCTTTTTAAGTGAAGTCTGTAATCAGCCTCCAGTCAGTTCAGATTAAGTCTGCCACCACATGAATTTACATCAAACGTACGAAAAAAGTTTTGGTTTTCAGGGCTTTTGGATTTGTGGAATTGCAGGTGAGGATAGGACCTGTAATGCAGAGATTTAAAGGGCTGAGTGGCCATCTCCTTAGGAGCGCTGAAGTGAGGGTCCACTGTCATTGCTGACAATATGCAAGCTACAGACTGGAGCCAGCTCCAAATCCCTGTCAAGGCCTTTAATGCAATAATCAGGCGTGGCCTTCTTGAGATTCTTAGTACCAAGCTGTCTGTATAGAGATTAAGAGGAAGACCAGCCCAGGAATTCCAAGGGGCATCTGCCATTTAGAGTGCTTCTTGCTGGCTTCAAGAGTAGCCCAGCTCACGTAAAGAATTTCCAGAAGGACAGCCTGCCAAGAGAGACACAAGAAGAAACGGGGTTCCATGTTGTCAACCTCCAGAACCAGAAGCACAGGCTCTTCCAGGGCCAGACTTGCAATGGCTTCCTGACTGAAGTCAAATTAACACAGAGCTTTCCACTGTGACTCTACCCGCTCCTGTCAGTGACACGCTCACTGGGGAGCCTGCAGACTCTCCTAGAGGTCATGTAGAGTTACACACCGTCACCCCAAGAGATCTGGGGCCCAACCCCCTGAATCACCATCTAGAACTCTTTGGAAGAGACCCTGCCTGAGTTGGAACCACAGTTTTCAGATTGTCCCCCTTTGCTGTTCAATCAAAACAGCCCATCTCAATTTTTTAAGATTAGGGTGGTTGAGTGTAATTTTTCTCTGAAAGGAACATTCCCAAAGTTAAAAAAAAAAGAAAAGAAAAGAAAAAGTGTAAATCACAGAGGTGGATTAAGTTCTCTATTCTATAAACGATCACTAGGACGGAGGAAAAGAGCCCAGTAAGTGCATACTAAGCTCTGGGCAGCCCCCTCACACACCTTCCGTCTTACATTTCATTCTCCGTGTATTGAGTGCTCAGTTCCCACAAAAATCCCGGAAGGTAGAATTTATTTTCTTATTTACAAATGAAGAAAACTGAGACTTAGATAAAATAACTTGCTTAAGGTCACACAGGTTAGTAAGCAGAGCAGCAGAGCTCTCTGGCAGTTTGGGTTTTTTATTCAGAGCGACAAAATTTTAAAAATAGTAACTTACATTAGAGCTTTTGTTAAATTGAGCACTAAACTAGACATGGAATTGAAAGAGAAATCATAAAAAGTGATTTATGCCTTCAATTAGGTTGTAATCTAAGGAGACATAAGATCCACAGCAAAAAAGTAAAGAGTACATAGCCAAAGAAACACATCAACAAATGAAAATCAGTATATGTCTGGTGACAGATGCCTTAGAAACTGGATGGAGTGTTGGAAGTAAGATTAAGTCAGTGGTTCTCAGCCTGAGATGCATTCTAGAATCATCAGAAGGGCTTTTAAAAGTTAAGTCAGAAATTCTGTTATCATTGGTCTGGGATGGGGCCCAGGCACTGGTGTTTTTAAAGCTCCATAATATAATACGCAGCATACAACCAGTGTTGGTAACGTCTGCAATAAGTAAATTATGGTGACACAGCTGAGGGGCTCAGGAAACAAACCGAAACTAGAAGGAAGCTGGGGGAGATCACCAAGGACAGGGCTTCAGCAGGCAGGCTTCACAGTCTATACCTAGTAGTTGTGCTAAAACCTCAACGCGGTCTCGCAGTCTTTTTTGACCAGTGATCTTAATATTGCAGCTCAGCAAGATTAAAACATTTTTCAGTAAAAACTAAAGAATAGTAGGGAATGCTAAGAGTTTTAAACAGGTACTCACAATACCCCAATATTTCTAAGATTTTTTTGGTCATCCTTTTTCTTCCTCTGAATGGTGCCCGTCCTCCTTTGATGTACCCCAACTCTAAGATCAAAATAGAGTGTGATTTTAAAGAAACTCACCTCATTTTTGTATCTCAGGCTTTTTGCCCTGTGGGATGAAAATGCTTCTCTTCTGTTCCTTTGTGTTTTTTATGAAAATTCTCTACAAGTTAAGTGACAGTTATGCATCATCAGGAGGCATGGTCTTCATTTCTGGGAACCGTTCTGTTCTGCTTCATCGTTTAGCATGTGTGTTTTGAGCACCTGCTGCATACCCGGTCCTGCACCGGGTCCTGCAGAGGCAGAGACCGTCCTTCTGTTCAGAGAATAGCAGGCACATAATTACAACATAAGATCCAAATGCTCTGAAAGAGGTGATAAGAAGTGCTGTAGGAGCTCCAGGGAGTGGGAAGGAAAACTCACTAAGGCAGTAGCGCGTGGGTGGAGACTGGAGGATTGATTCTGTGGAATCGTCTCGCAAGCAGGGCAGCCTGGGCACGGCCAGTGCGAGCAGGGGCCAGCGGCCCGGTGAGTGCTGCCCGCTCACCCAGCAGCCCTGGCGGCTGGGCTCCGAGGTGGGCTTGGGTGTCAGGGTAACGCAGCTGGACTCACGGCCCATCATGAAGGCCTCTAAGCGGGAGGGTGACCCCAGGGCAGCGGGAAGGATGGCTCGTCACCTCAGCAGTCTGTGCGCTTTCTAGAGGATCGTCCCCTTCTGCACGTATAAAGTTTCACCTGAACGATGTGCTGTAGGGTCATCCGCACAGAACGGCAGTGCATTAAAGAGAGAATTCTCCGGAGGAAGCTCCAGTGCAAAGCGGCAGCCCATGCCCTCCCCGTCAGAGGGCTCGCTGTCCTCGGGAGGCCTGGACCAGGGAAGTGACGCCCCGGCGGGGGACTACGACGCAGAGGTGAGTACCGCGTGGGCAGCACCTCTGTCTGGGGACAGGGGTTTGGAGAAGTCCTGAACGAGGACAGGCGAGTGCGTTTCCCAAAGCCGGCCCACCGCCTTGAGCCTGGCCTCCGCTGCCGCAGGGATCAGCCACTCACCGCAGCGGGGGTGGCGGAGCCAGTCACTTGGGTCGCAAACTGCAGTCTCCCTGGAGGTGTTCAGACTTCTCATAGCTTTTGTATGAAAACGGCCTACATTTCTAAAGACCTGCAGAAGGGACTGAGCGTTTGTTATATTCTGTGCCTCTTACTCAGCTCAGAAACGGGGCTTTCTACTGGCAGGAGAAAAGTCACGTCACTTCATTGGCCAGGGTGGCTGGAGGGGACCCGTGGTGGCCTGAGCCCCTCCCGCCCCTCTGCCGCTCCCTGACGTCTTCCTCTTGGCCTCACAGGACTCTGATTCTCCGAGGCATTCCACAGCTTCCAACAGTTCCAACCTGAGCAGCCCTCCCAGCCCGGTGTCGCCCCGGAAGACCAAGAGCCTCTCCCTGGAGAGCGCCGACCGCGGGAGCTGGGACCCGTGAGTGGCCTCCGCTCTCAGACCAGACGCCGGCAGCGGCCGCTCTGGGCTCCCCTCCGCTCACTCACCCTGTGCTCTCACTGTCATCCCCCCCTCCCCACCCCTGCCTGGAAGCGCCAGGGCCGCAGCAGCAGCAGGCGGGGACTCAGGAATTCTGCATCTGGGACTCGCGGCCACGCCCCCTCGACTGAACAGCGACAGCCGTAAAGGCAGACTTTCATTGAGCAGCTCAGATTAATACCGATTTCATTTCATACACTTAGCGTTGCTTTCCAGAATATTTCACCCCTCCCCTGAAAGGTAGCTTAAGTAGGCAGATTACACAAATGTAAGCGATAAGAATAAGATTAGACAGCCATTGTTCTCACAGCAGAGTCCCGTTGTAGCCCTGAGACAGCACGTGGGGCTCTCGCCAGTGGGCCCCGGGCACGCCAAGCCCCTTCAGCACCACAGTGAATGTCGACCTGATCGTTGCCAGTAAATCCCTGTTCACTAAAACAATGCATATTTTACTACAAAATAGAGTTTAACTAAATACACAAATGTAGAGCTTAAATACTGACTGTATATAATAAAAAGCATCTTGTGTTCAACAAAAGATGGATGCATATATGAGACAGAGATCACTTAATTTAAAGAAATGTGTTGTTTCTCGTCTGTTTTCCACCTGAGATATTAAAGGGTAGAACGGCCTCCAGCTGACGTTCACAGAGGGCGAGGGAGAGGCGTGGGAATTCCCCTTAGCGCCATTCCTCACACTGGCCGCAGCCACCTGGGAGCTTCAGGGAACGTTCCAAGGCTTTGGTTTCATCGGTTTGGAGTGTGACCTGGAAACCAGACTTTTAACATTTGAAGCCTCTTCAGCAGCATCATTAAAAGGCATATTTACTTCTATCCAAGACATTTCTTTTTCTAGCAGTAGAATTTGAACCACACTTCTCATGTATTACTATATTTTGGTGTCTTCTGCTGATGAATGTAGAAATGCATTTTGTCACCTTCTGGATCCCTTCCACCTGAAAGGACACAAGGAATGTCATAGTTTCTGAAGGTCCATAAAAGGGTTCAAGAAAGTGCTTTTTCTCCTTGGCTAAGCCCCTTACTCCCTGAGTGGCAGCGAGGCGTCTGGGCCCCGGCTGCGGCGGCTTCTCTGGGGGCGGGGGGAGGTGTGTTTTGAGGGGGTGTGGGCTTCCTCAGATAAGCCTGGGAAAGGGGTTTAGTTACCAAATAAGGTAAAACCTCAAATGCAAGGACTTGACCAGCCTTAACCAAATACTCTTTCCCGCACCCAGTGGGAAATGGACGCGCTCAGCCCGGGCGCGGGCAGGAAGTCAGCCCGCGTGGTCATCTTGGCTGCTTAAGCTTTTCCTCCCCCAGTTGCTGTATTGTGGTATTAGTCACATTTCCATTTGGATTCCCGCTGTTTTAATTACCACAAGGAAATGAGATGCAGGACCAGGACTTCATGTCTCCAGAGTCATTTCACCAGTTAAGCACATGAGTAGAGAAAGGGATAGAAATAAAAATATTTCATGGAAGTAAAGAGAATCTGCCTCTCTTTTACTTTTTAATCTAAATTTCTCTGAGAAATAGAAACAGATTTTCTGCTCTCTTCTTTACAATTCAGCTGAAATGGAAGGATTTTCCTGCCGTTGCTTGTCTGAATTGCAGTGTTTGAGCACTGTCGTTTCACCCCGGCCCCGATTTCACATCTTTCTCCTCAGCAGCAGCTGTGCCGGCCTTCCCACCACAAGCCACAGGGAGCTATACCATTTCCACTGATGCCACTCTCTGGAGCAGGTTACTGAGGTTCAGTGAGGGAAGAAAGGATCCTGTTTGGGGATTATATTATAAAATGTTACAATAGAGAATTTTAAAATAATAACAGCTTTGACATATGAACTTGGTGCTTGCTCAGATTTGATTGTGTTTTACTTTGTATGGGCATAAATTACTGCACAATTCTAGCCTTCTAAATCCTTTGCTTTTGGAAAAGAAGTGTCATGTAAAAATATTTTTGTGCATTCAGATAGCAAGAGTCAGACCTTGAGTCTGGCTATTGCCAGGACTCCGGTAGCTCCTTAAGCTTGACACTTCTCGGGAGAGGAGGGAACCGGCCAGCCAGGGGCTGAGTGCACGTGGCCCGCTCTCCTCCAGACCCTCCCTCCCCCTGCTTTCCTTTCCCCTCGCCTCTTCCTGCCTCCCTTTTCTCCCCTGAGGAGGCAGACCAGGCTGAGATTCACGGGACTCCACACTAAGCCATTAGTTTATAGCTTTGACAACTAAGTTTCTGCTGCCTGTAGGTGCTTATTTTTAAAAGATGCTTTTAGGATCAAAATATAACCGTACCTGAAGTCTGGGCTCCACTACGTTGAGTCATACCCTGCAGCCCCCCAACAGGGCAGGTAAGAGAAGGGCTTGTCTTGGCCGCTGGGCTCACTGGGAGGTGTAATATTAACCCAGTGGATTATACGCCAGTAATCTGAAATGGTCTTACCAGTAGTGAGAGAGCAGTCCCAAATATGATTAGCTTCCAATAGTAGAACTTTGGGGGAGAAACACTGCCAAGGGTAGTAGTTTGGGAGGTATTTTGCCAAGATAATGATCATTCTGCTGGGCCTATCCCCATTCTTAAATATGAAGCAGTTACCTTCAGAAGCTTCTTGAGAATGGTTTGGAAAGATGGGGAATGGGTTCTAGAGAAACAGAAAACGTAATGATCATCGAAAGGGATCACTGAAAGATCATGGAACAGATGTGATGTTGCTGTCTGAAGTTATCCTTTGTTTTCGTGCAGGACATTCAAAGAATGTATATGGCAGCAGGAACTCATTTCTCTTCTCAGTAGAAAGTAAAAATAAGTGAAGAGGCATTTCTGGCATAGTCTAGATGTGTTGGTATTTGGTGCTATCTTTGTTCAGCCAATTTGTTGTCTACTCTTGAATTCTGACTACTTTAATCTGCTTGTGCTTTGGGTGTATAAAATTACATATATGCATATATATATATATATATATATATATATATATATATATATATATTTCTTTTTGCCAAAAACAAAAGCCTTCCTCCTTGTCAAATGATTGCTAAAGCAGATTTCACTTCTTTAGTTATGTGTGTACACACACACACACACACACCCACACACACACCCATACCTACACTGAGTGATTTATCTTCTTTCCCAGGGAGCACAGTTTTAAGGCTATGAAATACAATGAAAAAGGGTCCATCTACTGAGTTTTCCAAGCAATTCTTGTACCCAGGTTTCGGGGAAGAATCTGAAATTCCTGTTATGTTTACAGCAACAATCTGTCATTCCCCAGCTGGCTCTCAGCCTCTCTCTCTCTCTCTGCCTTCCATATGGTTAGAATCATGTCATTTTGCTACTCAGTGGCCGCATCTGCTTCTGTGAAAGACCAGTTGCATTTATGTGGACTCTCAGGTATCATTAAAGAAAAGCCAGAGGAGGGGTGAGTGGACATCCCTAACCCCCAGGTACAGCAGGGCCGTTTGCTGGCCTTTGGCCACGAACACTGTAGTCTCCCAGCTGAACAGAGCTTTGTAAAGCTCAGCATCCACTCTCTGGACAGAGGGGCATTCTCGGCAGCGGCCAGCCTTCGCCACTGCCCTGGTCCGCTGGGCTGAACAGGGAAGTAACTGGGCGCCTCGCTCCCCACCTCTCGGTGGCCCCGTCCCCGCATTCGTTAGAGAAGCCACATGGCATTTCGTTGGGCCCATCTTAAAACCTTTCCTTGTGATGACTTCATTCTGCAAGTCCAGCGTTCTCTGCTGAGTCCTGCTCCACAAGAGGGCCTCGCTTCAGCTGGTCTCTTGTTTCAGCTCAGGCCGGTAGGTAGGCCGGCGCTCCTCTCCCTTCCCAGGGACAACCGTTACACACAGAAACCATTGCATTTATGGGGGGAAATTGATGAAAACAAGTCAACCTTGAAATTTCATGAAAACAAAATGACCTGCCTTTTTATTTGATAGTGTAATACCATTTGTTTTATAAATTTTTTAGGGTTTTTTTTTCTCATTGTAATATTATTGTACAGTTTTGCATGGCCTGGGTGTAATCATTTTTTTGTTTAGAATATAATGCTGACAAATAAGTGTGTATGGAAGGGGAAAAGATACTGCTTTGGCCTCTTATCACTCCTTATTTCATTTTGTTTGGTTTTATCCCCTCATTGTCTTAGGGAACTTTATGAGATTCTCTGCTACCAAACAATGGTGTGGATTCTTTTGCACAGAAATATTTAAGGTGGGACAGTCAAAATATAACAGAAGACGCCTCACCGATATTTTACGTTGGTATCACTTAATATTAACCAGACTCTGATGTATTGCAATAAAACAGGGAACTGTTCGAATTGAGTATTTTGTCTTCTTTTCCCTGATTAAAAAGTCTGAGGAACGGAGGAAAGGTGACTGACTCTTTTCGTCTCGTTTGACCCCAATTTCTGCCAGCCCCTCTCCTCATCCGGCTTCCTCGTTACACTAGAAGGACGTGGGGTTAGTTTAATCTAGGACTTTCTTAGTTCCTTCCATAGCTCAGGTGGCATAGTGTTCCATTCTCTTCAAGCCTTCAACTCCCCTCTTCTGGTCAAAACTTCCCTGGTATTGGCTCAGTGTGCAAGGCCAGGCCGTGCCCTCGTTTGTGGGCGGCGCTGCTGTATGCCGTTGCCAGCAGGGAGCCCACTGCACTGAGGGCCCGCCCCCAGCCACACTTCCCTGCCGGTGCCACCGCTGACTAAACGGGGCAGCTGTTTGATCTTCCGTCTTCCTCCTGCAGAGAAGCAGCGGACACTTCCCATGACTTGTGCTGCAGCTCTTGAGTTAGAATGACACAGCTGGGGAGACCCAGGCAAGGCCTTTCTTAACAAAGGAAATCTTAAATTGGCTTCAGCTAAATAATTGTCCTGAGACCCCCTCCCTGTTCCATTTCACGTAGCACAAGCGCCACCTTGGACAGTACCGTGAAAACGTCACTTACGAAAACAGGCAGTGGTTTGGCCCAGGGGCCATAGTTTGCTAGCCTTTGGCTTGTAGTAGAGTGAGCATGGACGTCCGGCCAGCTCACCATAACCTCTGAGCCTCAGTTTCCTCATCTATAAAAATGCCCACTTTGAGTGTCCCAGGGGTTGTTCATGCGTAACTAGAATACGTACATCCTTTCTTTGAAAGGGCTGTGGAAGCTCCGACCGCAGATGGGCGCGTGGTGCTGGGCTCAGGGCTAAACCTCAAGGGCCCCCCAGCGGCTGTCATGGAGACCACCTCGGCCTCTGCATCCTGTCCCGGAGTCCAGCGTGTCTGTTGCCGTCAATCACAAACCGCAGAAAGGAATTTTCCTTTAAGAACCCAAAACTCTGAGGATGCATCTGGGACCACTGCCATCTCTCCGCGTTATTTCACCATCTGACGCACCTTTCAAGGTGTTCGCAGTCCGTTAGAAGGGCCCCCGCCTGAACGTTCAAGACGCCCCTGGGACCGAGGAATGAAGTTTGCCCCGGGAAAGTGCTCCTCAGCCGCGCCTGAACCCTGAAGTGGGTGTCACTGCCACTCAAGCCAGGCCCTCGCCCTGCGGGCTGGTGTCGACCTTTTCCCGCGGTTGCCAGCACCGCGTCATACAGCCTCTGGGGCAGCTGTGGCTTCTCCGCCTCTGCGCCGTGGGGCCTGGGAAGCTGCTGCGGCAGGGACCTGGCAGCTGTGCCGTCCCCTCCCCGCACCCTTTCTCCGACGAGGAATATGGGCTGAGCCTTCCAGGTTCAGGTACCAAGAGCCTCACGCTGGGAACAGGGGCAAACCTTGCAGAAGCGCCTGGAGGCGGGAAAGGGTGTGACGCCGACCTCGGGCCCCTCACCATCAGCTCAGAATCCTTTACAAGTGAAAGAATTAATCCACAGTGCTAGGATTTTTTTTTTAATTGAAACAAGTAAATCAGACAATTACAAGAATTGTACAGAGGTTAACAGCCTGAAACGACCCCTTGGGTCCAAGCAGGTGACACGTGCACGTCATCTTCCACAAAAGGCCCAGGCGCCGGAGCGGGAAGAAGGGCCCACACACACCCAGAGAGCATGTGGCTTTCTCTCCCCTTCTGCGGCTCCTGCCCCTCCCCACAGGAGGAAGCAGTTCTCTGGAAACCTCTGCTTGTCAAGAAAAGCCTCTAGGAACCAGCCAGAAGCAGGTGTGGGTGGGCCTCGCTTGGTGAAGTAGTGCTTGTTGGCACTGCTCAGATCAGCACTTCTCCCACGTGCAGATCCAAGCCGGAGAGGAAAAGGCAGAAAACACAAATCTCATTCTAGAAACACATACACACACACAAACCTTGTATTACACACTCCATAAAATCCAAAAAGGCTTTTCTGTTTCGTTTTTGGGTTTTTCTTGGTGGCAGGGAGTCAAAAGGAGAACTCTCATCTTCTGATTACCATTCACATTAGCAAAAAGCCCTGTTACAAAAAGGAAAAGGAAATAAAATCGTCTTTTTATCGAGAGTCATTTCAGAGGATGCATAAACAATAAGCAGATTCTGCCAGACAGCAGTGGGGCTGCATTTCCGTGCTGGCGCCTCTCACCCCACACCCACTCAGCGATGAGAACCGTGTATAAGTGCTGGCCACGGGCTCTGAGCAGCGCGGCCCCCTCTCACTGGGTGAAGTTTAAACGGAGCGTGGGTACCACCGGCTTCCTACTAGTTTCAGCGGCAGGACGACGGAGGGTCCCGCCTAGCGGCCGGGCCCGCGGCTACTGCTGCTCGGCCTGCCTCCTGCAGTAGTTGCTGTAGGCCTCCTCGAACATGGCCTTGCAGGGGAACCGGGCCTTCAGCTTAGAGCAGATGAGGAAGGAGCCCCCCATCTTCCTGTGCAGCGAGTAGGTCTCCTCGGGCGGCGGGACAAGCCAGTGCTTCAGCATGATGGGGATCAGGCTGTGGATCTTCTCGGTGGTGCTCTGGGTGCCAAAGTCAAAGGGCTCCTCCGAGGCAAAGGCCTCCCCCAGGGTAAGGATGGCGTCCAAGTGGGCATCTTCCATGGCCTGGAGGGAGGCGAATGGAGGTGAGATCGAAGAGCCCTCACCAGCCCAGGGCTCCATCACGGGGCCTGGGCTGAGTGCTCCCCGAGGAGTGGGCCAGGTAGGTGAGTGTTTCAACCAGACTGAAGAACGGGGCCAGGAGAACATCATTAATGTGTGAACTGGGCTCGGTGTAAGAAGAAAGGAAGTGGCGGGGTCTGCGGCTGAATGCAGGGTGTGACCCTGCCTGGGGGCACGCGAATTCAAAGCTTTTACAAAACACCTGTCATTCCAAAAAGAACAGTCTGTAGGCCTGAGCTGACCTGAGCCTCTGCACTCCTCGTAGGTGGCAGACCTGAGACCACCTGTGTGTCTGCAACCCTTCCCCACTGTCATCAGGAGAGGAAGGTGCTGCTTTCTGAGTGGGTTCTGGGTGACAGGAACACAGATGCTCGCCCCTTCATGTAGAGGGCTGCTACGATTACTTCCAGCGCTCCCCTCACCCTTTCCCCGCTGAGGCCTGAGCGAGTGAGGGCTGCGCTTTGCCATCCCATCTGCCCACCCGGGCCCCGAGCACCAACACGATGAGCCCAGTGCCTGGGATCTCGAATGGGCTGCAGTGGGGCGTAAAACAAGAGCTTGGTGACCAGTCCCCCGGCATTCTGAGGCCCTCAGCCCAGGGGCTGGGGTGGGGCCGGCCCAGGGGCCCTGTGGAGACCCTCGAGAGCAGCTGTCACTTCTGATCTCATGCATTTGTAAACTGAGATTCCCTTCAGGTTTCAAGGGAAAAGCAGTCCATGGCTCACCCTCCCCACACACACTGAAGTCGGCCTGGGGCTGAGTCTGGCTCAGCAGGCCTTGTGCGTCTCCAGAGTCACGGGGGGCTCACCTTGACCTCGTAGCCGGTGAGGAACTTCATCTCGATGGACTTCTTCAGCACGGCCTCCCTGTCCCGGTTAGCAGCAGCCCTGATGATCTGGGCGGAGGTGCAGAGGGGACCGTGGGCAGCACACAGAGGGGGAGCTCCTGAGGGTCCAGGGAGCCAGCACCTGCCCCGCCCCACACAGGCCAGCTGCCGGCCCACCCACCTTTCCCCTTTACTCCCCTGAGCCCGAGGCAGCTGCGGCCTCATCCACGGGCACCAAACGCTGCAGACAGGCAGGGACATGAGGACGGAAGCCCGCCCGCCCGTCCCCGAGTCCCAAGCATCCCATCTGAGCCTCAGGAGAACACGGGCCAAGGCCAAGCCCTGCCTCCACCCCTACCTGGATGTAGAGGTCCGTGAAGGATCTGTCACATTCCCGAGTTGCCCCGAAGTCCAGAAGAGCCACCTGGGAACGGGCGATACCGGGTAGGCTTTGCCCCAGTGGAGCACGGGTTGGGGGGACAGGGCGGCGGGGGGCCGAGACCCCCAGATCTCGGACCCTGCTCCAGCGGAGCTCAGGCTCCCCATGGGAGCCCCACTGGGCGCTCACCTTGTGCTGCTGCGGGTCATAAAAGAAGTTGGACCAGTTGGGGTCTGTCTGCATGAAGTGGAACTCGAACAGCTCCCTCAGGCACAGGACCAGGATGCTGTGGCAGATCTGGGGGCCGGGTGGGTCCTCGTCACCAGCGCCGGGCCACCCGGTGGCCCCTGGATCTGGGCCGGGGAAGCCTGACTCCCATTTCCCTCCCCATCTTCCACCCCATCCTGCCTCATGCCCAGAGCTGACTTTGAGGCCAAGCGTACAACCAGGTGGGGAAACGCAGCAGCCCTCCTGCCCGCTCTGCCCCACAGGGGGGCCTCGGGGCTCCAGGGCCACCCTGTGGCCCACCTCATTCCGGATCTCCTGGCTCAGCCCCTCGGCCTGGTCCAGCGGGAAGCCGGACACCAGCTCCGTGGTCAGCACATGGGGGCTGCACAGCTCGTCCACAATCTCGGGCACGTAGAAGAAGGGGTGGTCCTTCAGCAGCTCCCTGGCAGGGGTGGGTGGGAGGTGACACCCGGGCCTCCTTGATCCCCCTCCCCGACCAACGCCCTGGGGTGACACACAGGACAGCAAGGGGCTGAGCCCCCCAGGCGGAGGGCCATGCCCCAAGCTGGGCGGGACACGGCTCCGGCCTCAGGCCCCAACCCCAGCCATCGCCCCTCAGAGCCGGGGGGGCCTTCAGCCCAAGACGGGCTATCCGAAGCCGCCCCTTCTGTCTCCCCAGCGGGAGCAACAGGCAAGGGCCCGAGGCTGGAGCCGCACCTGAACCTGCGGGCACAGGCGGCCTCTCGCTGGCAGTCACACTCGAGGGCCAGCTCCCGCCTCAGCACGTCGATCAGGTGCTCAGGGAACAGGCCTGGGCCAGGGAGGACGGTGTCAGGGGGACTGGGGGCTCCCCGGGAGGCCCCCCGGGGTCCCCAGAGCCCGCCCACAAGCCTGCCCTTGCCCAGCGGCAGCCTCAGACCTTCTGGAAGCATGTTGCTCATGTTCAGCACGGCCATGAGGTTGTTGACATCACTGCTGATGCTCTGGGCCACGCCGGGGTACTGCGGGGGACAGAGGGGAGTCAGGCAGACAGACACAGCAGGGCCCCGCGGGGCCCCCGCCCTCCTGGCACCCACCAGCTTCCCAGCTGTGTCCCTCCCGGACCCCGCACCTCCGCGAGGCAGAGCCAAGACCCCCCAGTGCTGCCGTGACCCCCGGGCCCACCACGACCCTGTTCTCCACTGCCGACCGCTCCCTCCCCCATCCCCATCCCTGGGCTCAGGCCCCAGACAGACAGTCACTTGTCCCCAGTCCCTGCACCCCCCCAAACCAAGCATGCTGGGAGGCTGTCCTCCCTCCTACAGTCACTCACTCAGCAAATACTTCTCAGCACCCACCGCTGACCAAGTGCCGGGACAGAAGTGAAGAGACACAGGCCCTGCCCTGGGCACGGGGACACACAGGGGACGTAGGGTGCAGAGGCCCCTCACTGCAGGGCCCGGCTTGGCCCTGTGCAGCCCCTGAGGGCACCGAGCACACACCCCGGGTGCCCACCTGGATCTTCATGGCCACCTCGCGGCCGCCCTTCATGCGGGCCAGGTGCACCTGCCCGATCGAGGCGGCTGCAAAGGGCCGCTCCTCAAAGTACTCCAGCTTGTCCCGCCAGTTGGGGCCCAGGTCGCTGTTGAGAGTTTTCTGGAGGGGGAGGCCAGGGAGGGGCCGTGAGCACAGCCGGGGACACCCTGAGGGGCCCTCCCCCTACCCCTCCCGCAGGGCTGCCAGCACCCGGACCCTGAGCCGCACCGGCCTCACCATCATCTGCTTCAGTGGCATGAAGTCTGCACTCTGCCTGACCCGCTCGAAGATCTTGGCCAGATGGGGGTTGATGAAGGCGTCGTCTGGAAGGCAGCAGAGCATTCAGAGAGCGGAAGGCTGACCCCTCGGAAGGAGGGCGCACAGGCCACCTCGATCACCCCTGCCCAGCGAGGTCTCCTGGGAGGAGGCCGAGGTGCCGCTCTGCCCTTCAAACGCTGAACCCCAGGTTCAGAGAAGATGAGGCACAGGCCCAATGCCACACAGCAGGCCCAGCCTCGGATTCTCCCTGCTCCCACAGGGCGTTTCCCCACTGGCACACAGACCCCTGATACTGCGGACCAAGGCTCCAGAGGGGACGCAGGGACACTGACCCGTGCACACTCCTGGCCCACCTCGGCCAACAACCAAATCCGAGACCCCCGCAGCCCGGCCCACGGCACCCCTCCCCGCCCGGGCGCTGGGTGCATCTGTGCAGGCCGGGCCCTGCCGACGGCGTGCGGGGCGGCGTGTGCCGGGGCCTCTGAACGCACCCAGGCACCTGAGGAGGTGGATTCCTTAGAAAGAGCAGGCACGGCTTTTTATGATTATAAAAGAAACACATTTAGGGAATAAAGCGTATTAACTGTTTAAAATACCCATAATCTACATACAGAGAACTACCATTCTCTTTTTTCGTTTTGACCCTTTCCTATGCGTTTTTCCCTGACTGCAGTCACGCTGCCTGGAGACGCTCTGGCCGACTCCCCTCCTGAAGCCGTTTCTCACGAGCACTTCCCACGTCGCTGAATAGCTTTCGGAAATACTCTGTAATGCACACAGAAGCTTCAACACGCAGCTCACTAGCCGGACAGCGGCTGACTTCAGTTGGTTTGAGACCAGAAAGAATCCTTCGATGAAGCCGCTCCTGCAGAGCCCTGACCGCATCTCTGAGGCTCTCCGTCCTAGAGGCGGGGCTCACGCACGGAAGGGCTTCCGAGGGGCGCGTGCCGCTCGCTCGGGAGTCCGCACAGGCACAGGCAGTGCCTGCCCCCACCTGCCTGGGTGGTTATTCCTGTCCTGCACCTGGCCAGTTCAGTGAGTCCATCTGACTGCTTGTGGGGGGCACTGGCTGTGCTCCCACTCAGGACACCAGCCCCTCGGGTGCTCCTCCCTGGGAGGCACCATCAGAAGCCCCGAGGGCCCCCCAAACCCCAGCTCTGCTCTGGGGGCTGCAATGAGCCAGCCTCCGGCTCAGCCGCTGCCGCCTCCCCCCGCCTTCCTTCCTCGGGGCCACACAGCCCAGGCCCCAGCGTCACGCCACCGCAGGCCCGTGAGCTCCCTCAACAGCACCCTCGGACCACCACGCAGGGGCGCCGGGGGGCGTCAGCTGGACTCTCCCCAACTTTTGAGACGCCAGGACCTCTGGACATGTCAAAACACTCAGAGAGAAACCAGAAAAACAACCGTGGGCTCCTATTTAAGACGCTGTTTTTCAACATCCCAGGTGGGTTAACAGCCAGGCTTCAAGCAAGAGAAGCCCGTGGGCAGGAAACCTCCCACCCCTTCCCAGTGGGGCCAAGTGCGGCGCCCCCCACTGCTCGCCCCCCAGCTCCCCTCCCCACGCTGCCTCACCGCCCAGGCCGCGCAGCCGCACTCACCCTGGACGCTCAGCCCAGCTCCCTCCCCACGCTGCCTCACCGCCCCCAGCCCGCGCAGCCACACTCACCCTGGACGCTCAGCCCAGCTCCCCTCCCCACGCTGCCTTACCGCCCCCAGCCCGCGCAGCCGCACTCACCCTGGACGCTCAGCCCAGCTCCCCTCCCCACGCTGCCTCACCGCCCCCAGCCCGCGCAGCCGCACTCACCCTGGATGCTCAGCATCTGGCCCAGCTTGAGCGCCGCCCCGCGCACCTTGCACAGCGTCCGCACGATGCGCTCCGCGTTGGCCTCTGACAGGAAGGGGCTGGAATCCAGCACGGCCTTCTTCCCTGCAGAGGAGCAAAGTCACCATGGCCTCCCTCAGGCGGGGCTGCTGGGCCTGGGATCCCCCAGAGGCCCCTCCGCCCGCCCCTGGTTGTGGGTCTTGGCAAACCACTGGTTCTCCCAGTAAAAACAGGGACAATAACAAGAGGTAAGGGTTTCACACGTTTTAAATGAGATGCAGTAAAGTCCCAGCACAGAGCTGGACACAAAGGGCTCAGTCAACGTCTTTCCTCCCGGGGGTCCACAAAACCGGCAATGCAACTTTAACCCACATTTCACACCCACCTCCCAGATGCCGAGGAAGGCCCTCCGGGGCCACCCAGGTCTCCCCGGGCCCACCTGAACACCCTCCCAACACACACACACACACACACAGGCTTGCCCACGGGGCCTCTCCCTCCGTATCAGCCCCTGCCAAGTCCCTGTCCCTCGCCCCTCAGTGTCCTGGACAAAGGTCACCAGCACCCCTGGAGTCTCTGCACAGTCACCTGCGGCCACTGGCTGCAGTGAGAGCGCAGTCCTCGAGGGAGGGGAGCTCAGGGTCAAGGACAGCCTCACCGGGCTGGTGCCAGCTGGCCCGGGGAGAACGCACAGGGACCTCAGGTGTGCAGATGACCTCCATTCAGCACAGTCGGGGGTGGGAGGGTGGAGGGTGGTGACTCAAGGTGATGAGGAGGGGGTGACCCGGTGACAGTCAGTGCTTTTCCTGCCCTCTGTCCTGTGAGCCCAGTTAGATCAGGAACCCCCGAGGGCTGCCCCCCACAGAGCCTGGCACTTTCCTCAGCCTGCATCACCACGGGCCTGGCCCAGCGCTCAGAGTGGGTCTGAGGTGGGTCCCCAAGGGGGGAACACGGGAGGTGGCCGTCATGCCACTGCCCTCCGTCCGGGGCCGTGTCCCGCATGGCCTCTGATATACCAGGGTGGGTGGGCTGCAGGAGGATGTGGAGGATGCCCTCCACACCTGAGGGCAGCTGTTAGGCCTGCGCGGGGTTAGGCTCACCCCAGGGCCCCGGACAGCAGGACAGGGTCCCGGGAAGGGGGGAGATCTCAGCTCCACAGGAAGAAGCCCAGCTGCCGGGGGTCAAGAAAGCTGTAGCCCCGGGGCAGGACCACTCCAGGGTGTCTAGGCCAAGAAGGGTGCCCAGATCACCCCTCACCTCGGGCAGCAGCAGGGACAG
Organism: Balaenoptera ricei; assembly: GCF_028023285.1. Taxonomy (NCBI): domain Eukaryota; kingdom Metazoa; phylum Chordata; class Mammalia; order Artiodactyla; family Balaenopteridae; genus Balaenoptera; species Balaenoptera ricei. The sequence goes on from NC_082639.1 coordinate 168,961,605, forward strand.
GCGGCCCTCTATGTCCGCTCTGCCCTCCCCAGCCCCTGGGCCCTGTGGGCCAGGACCTGGGCCTGTGTCCCTGAGGAGAGGTGGGCGGGGCACAGACGCTGGGAGAGAAGGCCACGGCCCAGGCGGGAGGAGGGAGATCTTCTCCCCTAGGGACACGGCAGGCCCGGGAGACAGCAGCGCCCCTGAGATCCAGGGACGGCGCCCGGCCCTCTTGCGCTTTCCAGGCAGCGCTCCTCACGGCTGGCCAGTCTCCACAGGCTGGAGTCTGGGCCCCTGCCCGGGCAAGGCTGGTTCTGAACACAACCCGGGGGGAGCCGGGGGTGCCCAAGGGCGTGGTGGGCGGGCCCCCCCCTCAGGAGAGGCTCCCTGGGGAGGCCTGGGCCAGGCTGGTCGGTGCCCTCCAGGCCCAGGGGTTCCCGGGCCTGCTCAGGAAGCTAGGGCACGTCCCTCTGGGCCTGAGCCCCACATCCTGCTCTTGGGCCAGTGGTACTAGGCCCCTTGACCCCCAACAAGGGCCACCGCCTCCCTGGCAAAGGACACCAGCTGTAACCTTGGGGCCAGTATAGCTTCTTTCCTGCTTGGACGGGGCAGGACGGAGGGCAGCCAGTTTTGGGGGGGATGATGGGAGAGGTTGTGCCTGGGGAACGCTGGCTTCTCACTTCCCAGTCTCAGCACCAACACTAAAAATACCCTCCCTAATCCTCTCTGTTCTCCGGTCCCTTCCAAGGACACACACATACTCAGGGGCCTGGAGGACAGGCTAGCGCCTTCTCCGCGGAGGCCCCTCATCCCCTCGAGAGGGTTCTGCAGGTGAAGCGGGGCCATCCAGGTGGCTGGCAGGCCCCACTTCGGGGCCCCCAGGCTGTAACTAGGGCCTCAGGGACCACAGCACAGCAGGCCAGTGGGGCTCACTCAGGGTCCCCAGGGAAGGGGGGAGGAGGTGTCAAGTACCGGAATGAACTGATGTCCCTGAATGGGCGAGGGGCAGGGGGCACTCAGCCCAGAACTTCAAGTAAACTTTGAGAAATCCACCAAGCAGATGGCTCTAGCAGGGCTGCTCTCAACAGCCCCCAGGACCCCGCTGAAGGGAAAGCGCCCTGCACCTGCCTAGCCGCCTCCCCCCAACACCGGGACAAGCCTGGGGGAGGGGACCAGGTAGGAGGTGGGTGGAGCCTCCAGCTGCCCCCTGACCCATCATCAGAGCGTCATAAGCACCCCAGGTTTCAGAGCAGCCAGTCTGCAGAATGTTCTCCATGGAGTACCGCCCACAGCTGGCCACCCAGACAAAGGGGAACTGAGCGTTCTGACCTGACCCCGGGCTGACCCTGGGAGGAAGGGGACAGAGGAGTCATGATCTTCACCTCAGAGACAAAGCGTCTGAAGCTGGAGAGGTAATGGCCACCCCAGGTCACGAGATGGGGGAATGGGGGGCCCCATGGGGTCTGTTCCAGCAGCTCCCATGCCCCTTGACCACAGCCAAACGGGGAGCCCTGGGCACCTGACCTGGCCAGACCTGGGGTCCCAGCGGCTCTGCAGAGCAGAGGCAGAGGCAGGGCCAAACCTGAGGCTCCTATCAGAAGAGGGAAGGTGTGCGGGCCCGGAGGAACCAGGACGGCTGGGTGAGCCAACGTGGGCCGGGACAGGAACAGAAGAGCCTTCAGGCCTCAAACTCCAGGGCTGCCATTCACACGGAACACAAGATGAAAGATGCCCCTGGAGGCCAACCCTCGGGGAACGCAGGTGGGAGCTGGGAGCTGGCAGGCCCAACTCTCAGGGCCCACACTGCCCTCCCCATCAAGGGCCCAGCTCACCTGAGGGGTCCTCAGGGCGGAGGCTCTTCTTGGCGACCTCGGCCAGGGCCCCGAAGCCCAGACCCACGGCCAGACCTGCAAGGAGGAGGTTGAGGGCTCTGGGCATTCGCTCGGGGGCTGCCCACTGCCCTCCACCCACGAGGCCCAGAGCAGCCCCACACAGACACCTGCCTCGCTCCCCTGGGGAGTGCCCCCTGCCCCTGGGGACCTTCGCTGACACTCCAGACATCTTGAAAAGGGAGGGGATAAAAAGGTAGGAGATACACAGCTGTTGTTTTCAGAGAAGACCTGGCTCAAGGTTGGTGCTTTCGGTGGAAAAGCCTCCTCCACCGCCACCTCCATCACCTTCGCTACAGGCTCACGCGACAAACACACACACCCCAAAACAACGTACGACGGGGAAACGCATTGGGGGGGACGCAGCACAAATGGAATGTGGACCAGGAATGGTTGCAGGCCAAGGACATCCTGACAACACTGGGCATCCCCTTGGGATGCAGCCGCCCACTTCACAGTCTGTGTGAAGAGCCTCCAATACTCTAGAATTCTCTAATCCAGTTCACTGAAGCTGCAAGGAGAGGCATTACCACTGCAAGATAAAGCAGTCATTGGTGGGAACTGGAACATTTTGCAAAAGCCATGGGGACGCCCAGGAGCTCAGGCTACAGCCCTCACTTGCGGGGGAAGGCCCCACAGGCACTGACAGTGGTCTAAGGACAATGGGGTACCAGGCCCCCCTTTGAAATCAAGGTTTATTAACATCTCATTGGTCCAGAGGTTGGAAGTGGATGATCCCTACTGTCTAGGAGAGGCCTGAGGAGCCCAGCAGGTGCCACTAAGTGCACACAGAAAGCCCAGGAGCCTGGCTCAGGGCCTATTTCCTCTACTTTAAATACAGTTCCAGCTGGCTTGGGGGGCGGGAGCACACTAGCCGAGAGAGTGGAAAACACTTGGAGGAGCACGCTGACCACAGCAGGAGGAACAGCAAAGACCCAGGGAAGATACCAAAGATGCCCTGAGACCAGCGGGCCTTGGCAAGCACAGCCCTGGGGGGCTGGGAGTCTCACCCCGGGCAAGGAAACCTGCACATGCTTCTACATTTTCCAAATTTTCTACAATGATTATGTATTACTTTTATGAAAATTATTATTGAAGCTACTGAAAAAGTTATTTAATGAAAAATAAATTTTAAAAATCATAAGAAGATAATCCAATTTTTAAAAATGTTTTTGCAGTACATTTTACACACCATTAGACAACCGTGCACCCTCTGCTTTGCCGGCTGTAACGGTAGCTCCTGCCTCATGGGTCAGTGTGAGGATTAAACAGCTGAATAAGAGTGAAGCACCCCCAGTAGGGCTGGGCATAAGGCAACACTATTCAGGTGTTCGCTATTACTGTCCTTTCTCCTATTCAAAGGGCTAGACCAGTGCTGCCCAAAAAATATAATGCCAGCCGCATATATAATTTTAAATTTTCTAGGGGCTATGTTAAAAAAGGCAAAAAGAAGCATGTGAAAGGAATTCTGATCATATATTTTACTTAGCCCAGTGTATCCAAAATATTATCAATTCAACAAGTACTCAATATACACATCGTTAGAAAGATGTTACTTTTTTTTTTTTTTGTACTAAGTCTTCAAAATCCAATGTGCGTTTCATCCTCGAAGCATGTCTCAGCTTGGACCAGCCGCGTTTCAAGTGCTCAACACCCCATGTTGCTGGTGGGTCAGCACAAGGGCAGCATAAGACAAGTTCTGGCGACCAGAACAGAGGCCACGGTCATCTGGAAATGCCCCCAAAGACACCCTGGTGCGTTGGGATGGAGCTGCCACGGCCTGTTTCCCTCTGACACCCCAACCCAGCCCCGGAGGACACTGGGCACAGAGCTGCGTCCCCGGTCAAACAGTGACTCCCCTCCGCTCACCCCCCTCTACCCCGCTCAGCACACTGTCCAACTCAGCAAACTAATGGCAACAGCAACGCTAACCTTCAAACTGCAGCGACCTTCACCAATGCCTCTCTGCCTCTAGATTTTTCTCTGCCTACATCAAGTCCAAAGACAAGCCTACAAAAGAGGCAGACGTGTCCAAGGTGACCCGGGTGGGCCACTGCGAGCAGACGCCGAGCGCCCTTCTCTGCAGGGCCCCCAGCTGGGCCCCCTCACACGCTCTGCCAACCTCTTCTCTGGCCCATTCTGGGCTGCTGGGCAGAGCCAAAGCTCTCCAAGGCCAAGGACCTGTCACTGAACACCGAATCACGGAGGGAACATTCCACAAAGCAGGCCGCAGGCTCCTTCTGTGGCCCTGCGAGCTCCCTCAGGACCTGCCCGGTGCCAGGCCCGAGGAGGTGCCAACTGACAGGCTCCCCACCGCGGCCCCGGAGGCGAGAGCAGCCCCGCCAGCCCACCAGCCCTGACCTCAGGAGCTCCTGGCCCTCCCGCCATCCCCAACCTGGCTGACCTGAAAGGATTCTCAGGACCTTGCAGAGAGAGAAGGGCAGAGCCCAGCCAGGCTCTTCCTTCTCCCGGAGCTGGGTGGCACCTGCAGGCAGCTCCGGGAAGATCAGCGGCTCTGCCTCGGATTCCCCGTGTTGGTGAGGACAGCCCGAGCCCATGCTCGCTCACTCTCCGGTGTCACCTGAGGCCGTCCACTCCACCTCAGCCCCCCAGCCCTGAGGACCGCGCCTGTCCAAGTTCTGATCCACAGGCAGGCCCGGCCCGGCCCGCACGGATGTCCCAGAGGAGACCAGCCGCAGAACCGGCTCCACGGCCCCATGGCCCCCGTCAGCAGCCTGGCCGCCATCCTAGCCGGTGAGAAGGCGCCAGCCCTTTCCAAGAAAGTTCCTGACATTTCTCTCACAAACGGAGATTTTGCAGGCAAGAAACGCAGTGGGAGTGCGGAGCAGCAAGGAGCAGGGTCTCCCCAAGGGGGTGGGAGCGCTTTGGGCCGCTTCCCAGGCTGTGGGACTGATCAGGGAGCCCAGGCCCCTGGCCCAGCTCCTTCCTCCCCGAAGTCCCTCTGCGGGTCCTCAGAGCCAAATGAGTGCCCCCTGAGCAGCATTGGCCTTCTGCCCACACAGACACAGAGGTTAAGAAAAAAAGGAAATAAAAACCTTCTAACAAACAGCACCGTCTGTGAGGAGGCTTAGTGAGGGGTGCCTAACCTGCCAGAACCCCCGGGCATGTTTACAGAGCAAGGCTGGACGGAGGTCCTCTGCAGCAGCAAGGGCCAAATCTGAGGGTAAAACAGCTTCACTCACACAGTACCACCCACGTGCCAGGCACTGTTCTCAGGCCTCCCTTTTTCAACACGTCCAACAATCCTTCTGATCTGATAAGACAAAGTCCACACAAAAAAGGCAGCGGACAAGGCTATTTCCTTCTCTTCAAGGTGTTCCTGAACCCTTAGTAATTCCACCCTCTCTTCCATCACCTGCATCCTCCACGCTGTGCCAGCACCAGGCGCCGGGAAGAAGAGGGGGCCTGGGAGGGGGCTGCAACCCATGGCATCGCAGGAAGGCGAATAGGAAGGAGCGGTGGAGGAAGTTCCCTATAGAGTGTTCTCCTCGGTTCTCAGAACTAGGCCAGAGTGGGGCGGGGGGGAAGACCTGACCGCCCCTCTGCTGGTTCAGGGGAGATGGGACGAATTCAGGGGCGACAGGCTCAGACTGCCATCTGTATGATACAGGCCTCCTCAGCCCTGGTCCCAGGACCGTCACAAATGCACATATGGGCCTGGGTGACTGGCAACTGTGGCTCAGCTTCCTCATCTGTAACTGGAGATTATAACTGCCCTAATCTCCTTCACAGAGGCTCTAAGCGACAAAAAATAGACAAAAGAGTCCCTTTTAAAGTATACTCCTGGAAAAAGTAGAAACTATGCTCCCTCACCCCTGCCAAGGGCACAAACTGCTCTTGGACCTACAGGGCATCTGTCTTGCTGCCTCAGAGAGCACCGGAGGAGCGCTGGCTGCTTAGAGCGACAGCAAGTGTGCAGCGTGTACCCTCAGGAAGTCAGGCACGTAGTGCTCAACTCCTTTTGGTAAGTTTTCTCTAGTGCCTACTTTATCTGTTGGTCTCATTTCTATAATCGTCCAGTTCTCCCTCATTTCATAGGTGCAGAGGAGATGATAAGACATCTCCTCTGAACCTATATTACTGAAGCACAAATGAAAAATATAGAAAAGAGTTGAGGAGACACACAGGACAGAAGGGAAAAATCTAACATATGTGTAACTGGAATCCCAGAAGGAGAGGAGAAAGAGAACAGGGCAGAAACAATAATTGAAGAAATGACCAGAATTTTCCAAAATTGATGAAAAGACATCAAGCACAGATTTACGAAGCTCTGTAATCCCAAGCAGGATAAAAACAAAGTAAATCATACCCAAGCATGTCACAGCCACACTGCTGGAAAACAAAAGCAAAAGGAAAATTTTAAAAGCAGAGGACAAAATACAAATTACTTACAAAGGAGCAGCAATAAAACGAATAGTTAAGTTTTCAACAGAAACAATGGAAGTTAAGAAGACAACTGAGGGACTTCTCTGGTGGTCCAGTGGTTAAGACTTTGCACTTCCATTGCAGTGGGCGCGGGTTCAATCCCTGGTCAGGGAACTAAGATCCCACATGCCACATGGTGCGGCCAAAAAACAAAAACAAAACAAAACAAAATAAAAAAAAGAAGACAATGGAATAATATTGCTAAAGTGTCCAAAAGAATTAATTTTGAACATGGAGTATTATACCCAGCCAAAATACCTTCTAAAACAAAAGTGTAATAAAGACATTTACACACAAATAAAAACAGAGAATTAATGATTACCACTCTGCACTACAAAAAAGAGAAAAGGTAGTTCTTCAGAGATGAGGAAAATTACCCCAAAAGTAATTCTAATATAAAAATGAAGGGAGAAAGAAGCACAAAAAGGGTAAATATGTGGCTAATCTAAACTCATATGGGCTATACAAAGAAATAACATCTTGTGAGGTTTAACATATCTTAATAATTTAGTATATAATATAAAATGTGTAGAAACAAAATACATATCCACATTAACATACACACACACACACACAAAGAAGGGATTTAAACTGTTCTGAAGTGCTAGCATTACTGGGGAAGTAGTAAAAATAATCACTTCTATTACATTGTAGTAAGTCAAGAATGTATGCTGTAATCTCAAGTGAAACCACTAAAAGTATAGTAGGATAATAACACACAAACTAATAAAGAGAAAACATGTACAATAAAAAATTTGATTAATTCAAAAGAAGGCAAGGCAAGTGGGGAGAGGGAAGGGGGAAGGGGAAGAAAGGGGTAGGGAATTAAGAGGTACAAACTACTATGTATAAAATAAATAAGCTACAAGGATATATAGTACAGCACAGGGAATATAGCCAATACTTTATAATAGCTACAAATGGAATCTAACCTTTAAAAATCGTGAATCCCTATGTTGTACACTTGAAACTTACATAGTATTATACGTCAACTATACCTCAATTAAAAAAAAGGTAAAAATTTGTAAAAAGAAGGTAAGACAGAAGAGAAAAAAGGGAACAGAATGGATGGGTCAAACAGTAAACAAAGACTAAGACAGTAAGTATAAACCACAATACACCAGCAACTCTATTAAATGTAAATGAACCTAATACTCACATTATAAGAGTAAGATTAAAGCACAATACACCAGCAACTCTATTAAATGTAAATGAACCTAATACTCACATTATAAGAGTAAGATTAATGTCTGTACCTAAATCACAGGAAAAGAAAATATATATATGCTGCTTACAAAACACATACCTTAAATATAAGGATACAAAAGTTTGAAAGGAGAAGGAAAGAAAAAGATATACAATGCAAACATTGACCACCCCCCCGCCAAAAAAAAGCTGGAAAACAGCTATACTAATATCAGACAATGTAGACTTTCATAGAGATGAGAGGTAAGACATAATAATAAAGGAGTCAATCCCCAGGAGGATATAAGAATTCTAAATCTGTAAGCAACCAATAACACAGCTTCAAAACGTTAAAGCAAAAATTGACAGAACTAAGAGGTAGGTAAATCCATGATCATAGCATAAGACTTTTAAATGTCTCTTTTGATAGCTGATACAATAAACATACCATCTAGAAAAATGGTATAGATGATCTTATTTGCAAAGCAGAAATAGAGACACAGATGTAGAGAACAAATGTATGGATGCCAAGGGGGAAGAGGTGGGGTGGGAGGAATTGGGAGACTGGGAGTGACACCTATACTTTATTGTTACTATGTGTAAAATAGACAACTGATGGGAACATACTATAGCACAGGGAAATCTACCTAATGCACTGTGGTAACCTAAATGGGAGGGAAGTCCAAAACGGAGGGGATATCTGTGTGTGTATGGCTGATTCATTTTGTTGTGCAATGGAGGCTAACACAACATTGTAAAGCAACCATACTCCAACAAAAATTAATTTAAAAAAGAATTTTAAAAAGAATTTTAAAAAAAGAACAAAAGAATAAACATACCAAAAAAATCATTAAAAGATCTGATTAACGTGAGTAACAAACTAGACTAGACAGATAGATAAACTGCACCTGACAATGCCAGAATTCTTTTCAGATACACATGGAACATTTACCAAAATATTCCCATTGGAGTCAATGGCAAGACCCCTATTTCACAGAAAGGCAAACCAAGGCAAGACCCAAGGCCATAGGAAGCAGGGCCGGAATTATAACCCAAATCTTATGATGACCTAAAGCCCAGTTCTGACCCCAAATCCAATATCTGATGCTATCTTTCATTTCATTCTCCAACAAAATCTAATATCCACAGATCACCATGCCCACAGCATCAGAGCCATAATGTCCCACAACCAAATTAGACCTAGAGTTCCTGCGCCATCTCGGCATCAGAATGAGCCACCCAAATGGAAAGCCCCTGCCTTCTGCCTCTATATAGCTGAATACCTGCTGCTGACCTTCCCAAATACAATCCTACCCCTCTGAGATCTAGAGCAATCCTTTTCTCTCATACCTGCAGTGTAACAACTTCCTAAAGTCTGTTAGTCTACACCTCAAAAACATCTCACCCTCATGAGGGGAAGAAAGGCCAGAAGCATTTTCTAGGAGAAGAAAGTAGAGCAGTGTTACTTCCAACTGTTTAGATAATGACCCACCAGTAAGCCATATACTTCACAATGCAATGAAGAACATACATCAATAGTATATTTAGATCTCTGAAACAGAAATATTTTTGCAACATGTGCCGTTCTAAGGATCTATGATACTAATTCTGATCCTTTTTTATTCAATTCCATTCTATTTAATTTGTTTTTTTTTAAATGAACGCATGTCAAAGATTTTATTTAATTTATTAAGGGAACCAGTATGTTACAACTTATTTAAATTTATTTATTTATTTATGGCTGTGCTGGGTCTTTGTTTCTATGCGAGGGCTTTCTCTAGTTATGGCAAGCGGGGGCCACTCTTCATCGCGGTGCGCGGGCCTCTCACTCTCGCGGCCTCTCTTGTTGCGGAGCACAGGCTACAGACGCGCAGGCTCAGCAGTTGTGGCTCACGGGCCCATTCGCTCCATGGCATGTGGGATCTTCCCAGACCAGGGCTCGAACCCATGTCCCCGGCATTGGCAGCCAGACCCTCAACCACTGCGCCACCAGGGAAGCCCCTAATTTGTTCTTTAAATGCTGGTCCTGACCCACTAAACTGATTTCACACTCACTAAAGGGTCATAAACCCCAGTTTGAAAACCTCTGGATAGGGTAGAAGGCCCAGAATTCACCTCTGGGGCCAGAATTGCACGTTCTTTCCAGACCTGGCTCCTCTTTGCTCCCATCCTGCCACCTCTAATCCTGAAACATGAGCTGCCAACTGCTTGGGCAACGTGTGCAGCTCCGAATCACAGCTGTGAGCAAATCTCCAGCACAGACTCTGAAGGGCGGCTCCAGGCATCAGGCAGCTGTCAGCAAGGGCTCAAGAGGCTCCTGATGGTGCAAAGCCCCTACAAAGACCAGGGTCTCTCCTCACCCCAACCCTAGCTCCCTCTGGCAGCCCACGTCCCCCACGCCCTGAGGGGAGCCCTGTACCCTGGTTTTAATGAAGTTGACTTTTTGTCCTACACACCTTCCTATACAACCGCTTTCACTTCAGTCTGCTTTCCTTAACCCACCACCCAAAAAGGCCTGACTCTTGCCTGCTTCACCAGGACTTCCATCAAATACTAATTGGCCATCACGACCTTCATCCTGACCACTTTTCCCAAACAGGTCCTCCACTACCCCACCCCGGCAAAGACTCACGAGAGAGGCTTACACCCATTCTAAAATACATCAGTCAAACTAAGCCTTACGGGGACAGAGCTCTGTGGTGAGCCCTGGTCTGCAGAGAGGGGAGGAGGATTACAGGTTACAGAGAAAGACTAACTACAAAGTAAGAAGAGAACAGTTCCTGCTCTCAAATTAATGGGGGAGAGAACAGAATCTCCATCTAATACTTTAAGAATAATAAATGTCCCCACTAATAGCCACTGAGCAAAGCAGGGAAAGTGCCATGTCTTCTGGGGAATAAGGACCACTGGAAGCCACCAGAGCAGCAACCCAAACCCACTCTGGTAGTGGCACCCCAGGGAGTTACAATGTTCTATGAGGAGCTGCTTAAAACGCTCATCCATTAAAATGAAATGAAGCAATAATTTTGTGCTAAAACTCAGATGACACTGTATGCTAGATTCCTGAAAAGCTAAGTAGCAGCAGATGCCACATTTTAAGATAACAATTATGGAAGAAAACCTCAGAGTTGAGAAAATTCTATCCAATTAACCTAGTTTGCTCTGCACCTAAGGAAGACAGCCAGCCTTCCTTCAATGTTAGAACCCACACATCAGGCCAGCTTGCAGAGGACCAGGTTATCAGGGAGCACAGAGCTACTCCTGAACAAGGAGTAAGATGGGGTTTCCAGAAAAGAAGAGGCAGCCGGGGAGAGCAGCGTGCCTGATGTACGGCCTGTGGGAGGGGAGACGTACAAACCAGCAAAGCAAAAGGCAGGTGGGTAAAGGCTCAGACATGTGAGAGCGGGCTCGTGACTAGTCAGCACTGGCACCAACGTGAACCAGTCAACGAGACCACTGTTACACAGAGCCTCGCAAATAAGCACTGGCCCCAGGTGGGTACGTGAATCAAGTGGCCAGGGCTGTTACTTTCATTAGCTGTATTGTCTGGAGAACCTACTGAGGATAAGCGGGCTTTAGAGAAGTCACTCCATCGTCAAGTAGAACCATAGCAAAGGATGGCACTTTCCACAGCAACATCTTGGTCGGATATGACAATACAATGTCATAAAAGCAGAGACAACTGCTGTAAACCTTCACTATAAAATGATCCTCCAACTTGGACGAAGAGAGCACAGGGGTACTGGACACAATGGCTATGCAAACCCCTAAAGAAAAGAACAAAGTCACAACTCCTCAGCACACTAAAATGGACGACAGCAGCTCAGGGCCACGGCACCTCGTTATCATTCCACTGATGCCCGCAGGCCCGTAGGAATCCAGCAAACGGGTCCCCAAATGGCTGGGCAAAAACCACTGGGTCCAGGAGCCAAAGAGCCCCACTGTCCCCCCTCCTCCCTGCAGGGGCCTCCAAAGGCCTGAGTGAAAAGCTGATGCTGCAGACGCTGCCCCCCAGAGAAGCAAAACCACAGCTCACAGCGTGGAATCAGCTACACACCGACCCCCAGGGGTGAGCTGAGGCAGAGACTGAATCGCCCACCCACGGAAAACATCCCGGAACAGTTAACACAGGAGCTACCATCCTCCCCAGGGCACCCCTGGGTCGCCAGCCTCCCTGCCGCACACAGGCCCCACGGTGGCCCCAGCCCCACTCACCGGGACTGGCACCTCACCTCCAAAGTTGGCCAACCGCCCAATCCGCGTGACTGGCACCTTCCGCTCGCGAGCCCGCTCGCTGAGCTAGAGGGCGAAAAGAAAGAGACCTCCAGGGATCAGTGAACAGGGACAGGACCAACCTTCAGGGGTTCACGCCGCCTCCCGCACGCCCTCTCCACCCGCAAAGGCAGCAGCTCCGCCCAGCAGCACACCCCTCCCAGAGGAGGCCCCCGTGAGCCTGACATTCCAGGCCATGGCACCCGAAGAACATCCCCGAAGAGGGGGCCTGACCCCAGCAGCCCTGAGCGAAGCGCCCCAGCCCCACTCGGGGGCCTCCTGCACGCACCATCTGCTTGTGCGGCTTGCTCTCGGGGCGGGCCTTGGCCTGCCGGGCCTTCTCAATGTCCTCAGCCGTCAGGCCCCCCACGGGGGACTGGTCCTGGTGGTAGAAACTTCGCCGCAGGCCCGTGGCAGAGGATGGGTCTCTGGGGTCTGCAAAGAGCCTCCCGTTCACCCTGCCCGTAGGGGAGGCGGCCTGGCCCCGGAGCCCGCCTTCCCTAAAGGGTCCGCTGGCAACATAGGCAGGAGCTGGGCCCTGGCTGCGGGCGTGATCCCAGGGCGGAGGGGACTGATCGGGGGAGGAGGCCGCAGACAACTCCTCGGAGGCGCCCTCGGCCCTCGGCCCTGAGAAGTGGAATTCTGCTTGCGGGTCGTCAAAGCTCTGGGCATAAGACTCTTCATGCTTCTCCTGACCCTGCAGGGAACAAACACCAACGTGAGAGAAGCAAGAGGCCAGCCAGGAGCCCCTCCCTGTGTGCATCCCCTTCTGGCCAGGACAGCACACCGGCGCGTCCCACCCTCTGACCCTCTGGAGGGCCCTACCATGTCACCCCCGTGGCCCGTGGCCAGTTCCGGAGGCGAGCAGCAGCCCAGGAGCCAGGAGGCCCGGGCTCCAGCCCTGCTCCTGCCAGGGCTCTGCCGCGTGGGCCCAGGCAAGCCGGCCGCCCATGGTCCCTGAGCACCCGCTGGGTGCCCCGCCCAGACCAGGTCCCTGAGCACCCGCTGGGTGCCCCGCCCAGACCAGGTCCCTGAGCACCTGCTGGGTGCCCCGCCCAGACCAGGTGAGCGACCACTCTCCCGGCGGCAAGCTCCTCACCTGTAAATCCAGGCTAAAGAGAGGCTACCAGGGCTTTGGGGAAGGTGAACCAGGGCAAAAGATGGGGAAAGCTTTGAGAAGTAAGAGGACAGCCGAAGACCAGAGGAGGCGAGCGCAGCACACAGGGAGGGCCGCCCTGCCTCTCCAGGCCAGCGCCTTGCTGCAGACGCGGCTCCCGAGGGGCTCTCACCAGAGGGCTTGTCACTTCCAGGACCTGGCCTGGCTCTTCCAGGAGCAGGGGGGACAGGACAGGAGAGGAGGGGGAGAAAACACCATGTTTCCCCTGTAACAGTCGCCGAGACCTGAGCTTCAGGCCCAGGTTCTTTCCACTTTTGAACCCCTAGCGACCTGGAGAGAGTTCCTGACCCCTCTCTGCCACTTCCTCATCCGAAAAGAGGGCTCCCCGCAGTCACAGAGTTACGCGGGGCACAGACGGGGCCAGGGGAACAGGGCCGAGAAGGCTATAATTAGAACAGCACTGACTCCTGAAGGGAGGTCAGGGACCTGGATTCCCCGATTCCACTGAAATGGCCTCAGTGCGTGGAGTGCTGCCTGTAGGTTCTGCAGAAACAGCAGGAGACCCCAAAGCCTTCTCACTCTCAGCTCTGCAAGACACTGTGGGATCTAAGCAGATAAGACTTGCCCTCCAGAGAAAGGAACGAGACAGGCTGTTGCTCTCATCTCATAAGCGGCAAACGGAGGCCGAGAGAGCTGAAATAATCTGGTAAAGGCCCACCAGGCAGCCAACGGCGGAGCAGGTATCCCAAGCCAAGGCCTGCCCCGCGGGCCGCCCCGAGGCCGCCTGACAGCACCTGCCTCGGAGCAGAAATGAATTGTGTTTGGAATCAAGGGGCACCTGTCAAGATGGCCAGGGAAGCCCTGGAATGAAGGGGTCTGGGACAGGGTCCGAGAGCCACGTAACTCCTGTAGCTCCCACACTGGCCGCGGGCTCACCACTCCTTCTGCCCCACTACTCCAGCGCTGGCCGCCGGCCCTGCGTTACCATAAGCTGTTTATGTGGCAGCCAAGGGGCCTCAGTGTCTCAATGGGACCGGACTCAGTAAGTGTCTGCTGAATGAATACGCGAACAAATCCCTTGAGGAGCTAGAGAGAGAGAGGTTTCTGGAGCACCTGGCCCTCCGTCCCCTCACAGACAGGGGAGGAACCCACCTCTGAGTGTGCAGGGAGAGAATGGGAGCGCACTGGAGGCCCTCGCCCTGCTCGGCGCCTCCTTCGCGGTGGGGGACCGCCACTCCCTCCCACCTCCGAGGGGCTGTCCCAGGGCGTGGCCCTGCCTCTTCCAAGGACCGGGGCCAGGCCTGCCCGAGGGGAGCACAGGGGTGAGCGGGGAGCCTGGGTTCCCTCTCACCCTTCAGGGAGGCCTGCCCAGGCCTAGCGTGCTCCTCTCTCCTGGGCGGCCCCAGGGTGCTGGGCAACCTCACTTCCTGGATGCTCCACAGGCAAACACCCAACAGGAAGGCGATGGCTCCTCACTAGCGAAGGCACCAAATGAGGCTGCCAGGGCACAGCCCAGCCTCAGCAGAGAGAGGGCGGGTGGGGAGTCTGAGACTGGGAAGAGGACACAGGATTCCGGTCCTGTCAATCAGTAATCGCATCAAACTGCTTAGTCTCAGTTTCCCCATCTGAGAAAGGGGGGCAAGCACTTGGGTCTGCACCCCTCCCAGGACAGCGGTGAGGCTTGTAAGAGATCACAGGTGTGAACACCTCTGCAAGTTGAAGGTATCTGTGTAGAGAGAGAGAGACACAGTATCGCCACTGGACCCTTAGAGAGCATGAGGGGAGAGCTGGGAATCCTAACTCTGAGAATGACCAGAGGCCGGCGGGCTGGGATGTCCCACAGCCTGGAGGAGCGTGCGTGTCCTTGTCCAGAAGGTCAGAGCAGAAATGGGAGGAGTGCGGCAGCAGGGCACCCTTGCAGCACAGCTCCCAACATACACATGCCCAGGCACACACATGCGTGCGCACGGCGCACGCGCACACTCGCGCCCCCTCCCCATGCCCTCAGACTGTCAGGAACAGGGGTGGGGACCATGCAGGTGATGACACGGTGGATGGCACTCTGCTGCAGCAGGCCATGTTGACAACCACGGCTCCAGCACTCGTTTTTGCTTAAAACCCTCCCCTTGGATGCTGAAACGTCAAGGCCCCCTCCCGCTGGCACCCACCCCCACTGCCAACTGGCCTCCTTACCTGCACCTGCCCCAAGACCATGCCGATCTGCTCTGCGGCCGTGGACTGCAGGGCCTTGGCCGCCATAATGAGCTCCCTGCCGAGGCCCAGGTGCTGCAGGTGGGTCTCCACGGCCGCCTGGGTCAGCTTGGCAAGGCCTTTGACCACCATGATGGTGTCCCCCAACATGGCAGCCATCCTTCAGGGCTGGAAGAGAGTGGGCCAAGTCAGGGTCGGGGCTCCACGCCTCACACAGGGTCGCACTCACACAGGCCACCTCTACCCCAAACTCTGGCTGTTTGGTTTTTCCACTGACCTCCCCTTCTGATCCAGGTTGACTGAGAGAAAAGAGAGGAAGGGCCCAGGGCTCAAGGTAAACTGAGTGACTCCCCACACTGCAGGGCGCCGATCAGAAAGAGAGAGTCCGTGGAGTCAGGGCTGTGCGCCCGACCATGTTTCCTCACCTGGGCCTCACAGCCACCCCGTGGCACAGACAAGTAAAGGGATTTGCCCAAAGTCTCTCAGCCACCAAGTGGCAGAACCAGGACTTGAATCTGGGTGTCCTGATTTAGTCCAGAGTTCTTCCCTCTGGACCAAAACCGTAGGTTGGGGAAGGAATGACACAGGAGGGAAGGGGGCAAGGCACAACCTCTGAAAGAATAACATAGCCCAAGGACATGACATAAACTGATTAGAACCAAATGGGCCCAAGATGGCAGAGAAGTCAACTTCCACTACACCTTGAGCCTCAGTATACGCTCACTGTAACACACCAGCAAGCTAAATGACACATCCACAGGCGCCACGACAGTTCCAAGGCCGACCATAAGGATGAAAGAGTGGGCCGTGGCCCAATTCCTCGAAATCCGCGCCCCTTCCCAAAATAGCTGGAATACTCCTCCCACTCGTTAGCCTATGAAATTACCCACCCCTATAAAAACTGACAACGCCATACCCTGGTGCCTTTCTCACCTTCCGAGATGGCCCACACTCTGTCTGTGGAGTGTGTTTCTCTCTAAATAAATCCACTTCTTACCTATCATTTTGTCTCTCACTGAATTCTTCCTGCCATGAGACAGCAAGAACCTGAGCTTCGGAGCCTGAACCAAGATGGAGTAGAAGGACGTGCGCTCACTCCCTCTTGTGAGAACACCAGAATCACAACTAGATGCTGGACAATCATCGACAGGAAGACACTGGAACTCACCAAGAAAGATACCCCACATCCAAAGACAAAGGAGAAGCCACAATGAGACGGTAGGAGGGGTACAATCACAGTAAAATCAAATCCCGTAACTGCTGGGTGGGTGACTCACAGACTGGAGAACACTTATACCACAGAAGTCCACCCACTGGAGTGAAGGTTCTGAGCCACACATCAGGCTTCCCAACCTGGGGGTCCAGCAACGGGAGGAGGAATTCCTAGAGAATCAGACTTTGAAGCCTAGTGGGATTTGATGCAGGACTCTGACAGGACTGGGGGAAACAGAGACTCCACTCTTGGAGGGCGCACACAAAGTAGTGTGCACATCGGGACCCAGGGGAAGGAGCAGTGACCCCAGGGGAGACTGAACCAGACCTGCCTGCTAGTGCTGGGGGTTCTCCTGCAGAGGCGGGGGGTGGCTGTGGCTCACCGTGGGGACAAGGACACTGGCAGCAGAAGTTCTGGGAAGTACTCCTTGGCCTGAGTCCTCTCAGAGTCGGCCATTAGCTCCACCAAAGAGCCCAGGTAGGCTCCAGTGTTGGGTTGCCTCAGGCCAAACAACCAACAGGGAGGGAACCCAGCCCCACCCATCAGCAGTCAAGCTGATTAAAGTTTTACTGAGCTCTGCCCACCAGAGCAACAGTCAGCTCTACCCACCACCAGTCCCTCCCATCAGGAAACTTGCATAAGCCTCTTAGATAGCCTCATCCACCAGAGGGGAGACAGCAGAAGCAAGAAGAATTACAATCCTGTAGCCTGTGGAACAAAAACCACATTCACAGAAAGAGAGACAAGATGAAAAGGCAGAGGGCTATGTACCAGATGAAGGAACAAGATAAAACCCCAGAAAAACAACTAAATGAAGTGGAAATAGGCCACCTTCCAGAAAAAGAATTCAGAATAATGATAGTGAAGATGATCCAGGACCTCGGAAAAAGAATGGAGGCAAAGATCAAGAAAAAGCAAGAAATGTTTAACAAAGACCTAGAAGAATTAAAGAACAAACAAACAGAGATGACCAATACAATAACTGAAATGAAAACTACACTAGAAGGAATCAATAGCAGAATAACTGAGGCAGAAGAACGGATAAGTGACCTGGAAGACAGAATGATGGAATTCACTGCTGCGGAACAGAATAAAGAAAAAAGAATGAAAAGAAATGAAGAAAGCCTAAGAGACCTCTGGAACAACATTAAACGCAACAACATTCACATTATAGGGGTCCCAGAAGGAGAAGAGAGAGAGAAAGGACCAGAGAAAATATTTCAAGAGATTATAGTCGAAAACTTCCCTAACATGGGAAAGGAAATAGCCACCCAAGTCCAGGAAGCGCAGAGTCCCATACAGGATAAACCCAAGGAGAAACACGCTGAGACACATAGTAATCAAATTGGCAAAAATTAAAGACAAAGAAAAATTATTGAAAGCAGCAAGGGAAAAACGACAAATAACATACAAGGGAACTCCCATAAGGTTAACAGCTGATTTCTCAGCAGAAACTCTACAAGCCAGAAGGGAGTGGCATGATATACTTAAAGTGATGAAAGGGAAGACCCTACAACCAAGATTACTCTACCCTGCAAGGATCTCATTCAGATTCGATGGAGAAATCAAAAGTTTTACAGACAAGCAAAAGCTAAGAGAATTCAGTACCACCAAACCAGCTCTACAACAAATGCTAAAGGAACTTCTCTAAGTGGGAAACACAACAGAAGAAAAGGACCTACAAACACAAACCCAAAACAATTAAGAAAATGGTAATAGGAACATACATATTAATAGTCACCTTAAATGTGAATGGATTAAATGCTCCAACCAAAAGACACAGGCTTGCTGAATGGATACAAAAACAAGACCCATATATATGCTGTCTACAAGAGACCCACTTCAGACCTAGGGACACATACAGACTGAAAGTGAGGGGATGGAAAAAGATATTCCATGCAAATGGATATCAAAAGAAAGCTGGAGTAGCAATACTCGTATCGGATAAAATAGACTTTAAAATAAAGAATGTTACAAGAGACAAGGAAGGACACTACATAATGATCAAGGGATCAATCCAAGAAGAAGATATAACAATTATAAATATATATGCACCCAACATAGGAGCACCTCAATACATAAGGCAACTGCTAACAGCTGTAAAACAGGAAATTGACAGTAACACAATAATAGTGGGGGACTTGAACACCTCACTTACACCAATGGACAGATCATCCAGACAGAAAATTAATAAGGAAACACAAGCTTTAAATGACACAACAGACCAGATAGATTTAATTGATATTTATAGGACATTCCATCCCAAAACAGCAGATTACACTTTCTTCTCAAGTGTGCACGGAACATGCTCCAGGATACATCACATCTTGGGTCACAAATCAAGCCTCAGTAAATTTAAGAAAATTGAAATCATATCAAGCATCTTTTCTGACCACAACGCTATGAGATTAGAAATGATTTACAAGGGGAAAAACATAAAAAACACAAACACATGGAGGCTAAACAATACGTTACTAAATAACCAAGACATCACTGAAGAAATCAAAGAGAAAATCAAAAAATACCTAGAGACAAATGACAATGAAAACACGACAATCCAAAACCTATGGGATGCAGCAAAAGCAGTTCTAAGAGGGAAGTTTATAGCTATACAAGCCTACCTCAAGAAACCAGCAAAATCTCAAATAAATAATCTAACCTTACACCTAAAGGAACTAGAGAAAGAAGAACAAACAAAACCTAAAGTTAGCAGGAGGAAAGAAATCATAAAGATCAGAGCAGAAATAAATGAAATAGAAACAAAGAAAACAACAGCAAAAATCAATAAAACTAAAAGCTGGTTCTTTGAGAAGATAAACAAAATTGATAAACCGTTAGCCAGACTCATCAAGAAAAAAGAGAGAGATGACTCAAATCAATAAAATTAGAAATGAAAAAGGAGACGCTACAACAGACACCGCAGAAATACAAAGCATCTTAAGAGACTACTACAAGCAACTCTATGCCAATAAAATGGACAACCTGGAAGAAATGGACACATTTTTAGAAAGGTATAACCTTCCAAGACTGAACCAGGAAGAAACAGAAAATATGAACAGACCAATCACAAGTAAGGAAATTGAAACTGTGATTAAAAATCTTCCAACAAACAAAAGTCCAGGACCAGATGGCTTCACAGATGAATTCTATCAAACATTGAGAGAAGAGCTAACACCTATCCTTCTCAAACTCTTCCAAAAAATTGAGGAGGAAGGAACACTCTCAAACTCATTCTATGAGGCCACCATCACCCTGATACCAAAACCAGACAAAGATACTATAAAAAAAAGAAAATTACAGACCAATATCACTGATGAATATAGATGCAAAAATCCTCCACAAAATACTAGCAAACAGAATCCAACAACACATTAAAAGGATCATACACCATGATCAAGTGGGATTTATCCCAGGGATGCAAAGATTCTTCAATATACGCAGATCAATCAATGTGATACACCATATTAACAAATTGAAGAAGAAAAATCATATGATCATCTCAATAGATGCAGAAAAAGCTTTTGACAAAATTCAACACCCATTTATGATAAAAACTCTCCAGAAAGTGGGCACAGAGGGAACCTACCTCAACATAATAAAGGCCATATATGACAAACCCACAGCAAACATCATTCTCAATGGTGAAAAACTGAAAGCATATAAAAATGGGAGTGAAGATGTAAGATACTTTTATCTTCCTAATGGGGAAGGTGAGAACCTTGTACAACTTCTTCCTAGCACTTATACTTTTAACTTTTAAATTCCTTATTTCTGTGTTTAATGTTTGTCTTCACCAATAGACTCTTAGTGAAGGCAAGGACTAAATTTCTTTATTCATTATACTCAGTACTTAGCACAATACTTTTAAATATAATAATTTTCCTTATTGGAGATTAAAAACAGAAAAAGGAAGTTCTTTTTTTCTTTCATGCTTCTTTATTTTGACTAATGAAAAAAATACTTATTAATTATATACTATAATCCAAACATGTTCCATACCCTTGATTAGGATCACAGTCTAATCTACAAGAGGGAAAGGTACCCAGCATTGAGATCTACTTCTGTAATTTTGGGGGCATTTCTTTCCAATTTTATTTCTATTCATAGGTAATAAAATTGGGATAGTTTTATAAACATTGATATCTAACCAGCTTTTCTAACCAAATATTTTAAGTCTTTTCCCCATATGTTGAAACATTTCTTTTAAACCTGATTTCTAATGGCTCCATTGAAGTCCATTATGTGGAAGCTCTGTAATTTAGTTAACAATAATGTTAAGCTGGAATGTATGCTCCATGAATATAGGAATTTTTTCCCTGTCAGTTCACTGCAATTCCCCAGCACCTACAACAGTGTCTAGTACATAGTAGGTGCTTAATACATAAAAAATGAATGAAATATTTAGGTTGTTCTATTTTTTCTATATTAGAAATAATGCTCTCCAAAGCATTTTTGTACAAAATGCTTTCACTGTATTTCAGATGCTTTTCTAAATAATTACTTCTAGAAGAAACTTCTAGAAGAGGACCTTGCTGGTTGAAATGATATGGACAAACATGATTTCAGAGTCATTTTCTCTATGAAATAATGTTATCTGTGGCTTTCTTT
Source organism: Balaenoptera ricei (assembly GCF_028023285.1). Taxonomy (NCBI): domain Eukaryota; kingdom Metazoa; phylum Chordata; class Mammalia; order Artiodactyla; family Balaenopteridae; genus Balaenoptera; species Balaenoptera ricei. Next base: position 168,982,525 of record NC_082639.1, read on the forward strand.
TTTTTTTTTCACACTTCAGTTTTATAAATTTTCTATAATAATATTCTAAAAGAATCAAAATAGTTATTTTTTTTCTTTTAAGTGCATTTCTTTTATTCAGGGAGCAGTTAGTGATCTTGTGCCTGGAATATAGGGTTTTTGTTGTTGGTAGTGAAAGAAGAGGATTGAAAGTTTTCTTGGGCAGATGCAGTGAATGATTTGGTATGCTATTCTAAGGAACGTTATTTCACAGGAATGGGAGTCCTATCAAATGTTAATAAGCAGAGTAGTGATAGAATCAGAATGATAAGAAAGATAATACTGATAGTGTAGAGGAAGGATTTGGTAGAGAAGAGACCAGAGGGAGGGAGATGCTGGATTTCTCACTCTCTAGCCTCCACGTCATTCAATTAATCATTGATTTTTTTTATCCTAAGTATTTCTTGAATTTCTTCCTGTCTTCCTTAGTTAGGTCCTCAGTATCTTTCACCTCAGCTACTGCTGTAACCTTCTCATTTCTTTCCCTGCCTCAGAACCATTCTCCACAGAGCTATTAAAGTTATGTAGCTACAACCAAATATGAAGAATGGTTCCCTATTATCTACATTTTAAGGTTCTAGTTGATTAGCGTGGCATACAAACTCTTCCATTATTTGGATCCTTCACTTTGATTTCTAGCTATTCCCTGCTGTGACGAAAACCTTTCCTAAGAAAGAAAACTGCTTATTATCCCTGATTGTCTTCAGCCCTCTCCCCCGCACAGATAGCACTTGCTTCTGTGCCTTGCTCATGCTGCCCCCATTTCCCAAAATACAAAATATTCCCTCTCTCCAGTCAGACCCCCCTAGGTCCCCTTTTTCTGGGGCTCACTGTGTAAGACTCATATGTCAATAACCTCTTCCAAGAAATGTTAACATAGATATTCACGGATTACATACCTCCCTCCTTTCTCCTGCCTTTTGGCTTAGGAATCTCTCTTCTGTGCTTTTTATAGGACCTTGTTGTTACCTTTCCTTTCATGTTGTACTATAATTATCTGTTTAGTTATGTTTCCCACACTGGACTGTGAGATTTTTGAGAGCAAGGGCTCTTTTATTTCTTTGTATTCTCAGCAGTTAGCGTAATGTCTGACATATAGTAAGGTGGTCAAAAAGGAACCTATTGTCATTTTTCAGATGAAATAATGAGGGCTTGAACTAGGCCAGTGGGCAAGAAGGATGGGTGGGATAGACAGACTGTTAAAGAAGTCACTTTGGATGTCAGTGATAAGTTAAAGGTAGAAATCATGGATGACTGAGGTATGCAACCTGAGTAAATGAGTTTAACGTGCAGCTTTTTGACTTCTTAAATTTGAAATATTTGCTGAACATTCTAGAGAGATGACTAATAGGTAACTAGAAGTATGGGTCTACCTATTAGGAGATAAGGATTTAGGAGTCATCAGCGTAGAGATATTAATTAGGGCATATGGAATAGATAATACAGGTCAGGAAGGAGAGGAGATATAAAAAAAGTGGAGTAGAGATCCTTGGGGAAAATCATTTAATAGGTTACAGAAAAAAGAATAAGTAGGGAAGTATATTGATTGTCAGTGATGTCCAATAATGAAGAGAGGTTGAAACAGATGAGAGTTGAGAACAATGTATTTTATTTGGAATTTGGAAGGTCATTATTGATCTTTGAGAGAGTAATTTCAGTCCAGTAGAGGGAAATAGCAACTAGATTGAAATAGGTGATTGAAAGAGGCTGAGAAACAAATGATGAACAAGTGGAAAAAGCAAGCATATAGTACTCTTTACAAATGTGCTTTATGGAGAAATGATACCTTGTGGAAAAAGGGATGTGATACCACTTTCTTGAGGGGAAGGTAGGATGGCAATAAAGTTTTTGTTTTATGTTTTGTTTTTGGATGGGAGATGGTCGTGGAAAAGTTTATCAATTGGTGTTCAGGAGCCATAAGAAAGAAGGCTTGAAGTCCAGAAATAAATCTTTAATGGAACAAGGGAAAGAAGAAAAGGAAGGGGAGAGTCTGGCGTTAAGATCTCAGATGATACTGTTATCCTTGCAAGTGGTGGGGACACTTCTTCCTTGGGCTCAAAAGGAAAAGAAGTAGGGAGAAGTAGAAATATAGAAACATTTAAAGGTGGTATGAGGGAATGTGAAGGATCTATTTTCTGTGAAGTAGGCTACCAGGTCATTAATTGCAGGGTAAGGTTTGGATAGGTCAGGGATAGGATAGATGGTGGTGGCAGGGGGGCACAGGTTATTTTACAAGATTGGTACAGGACAAAGGATTAATGGTGAGGCTGCAGATGGATTTAGGGCTCAGTTGAGATTGAACTATGGAAAAAAATAAAGCAATAATATAAATACTTAAATAATATGTGTATTTGTTTATATATTTTTTTCCATAAAAGGGACTGAAGAAAAGGACAGGGCCCTGGAGAATTGCTTATAGTTACTCATTAGGATTAAGTGAGGCAGATAGTTAAGGACAGTGATATTTGCTCTATAGTCCTAATGCTTGGAAGAATTGAAGAATGAGTGCAGGGTCGGGAGTGGGCTGCTGCAGACAGCAGTCTGGCTGTCAGTGGACTGAGAATAAGCCCTGCCTGGTCATAGGCCAGTGTGATCCAGAGTCAATTCAGAGTATTTAATGCATGGCTGATAATATTTGAGATTTAGTATGAGAAGGTGCCTTCCTTCCTTTTCTTTTCTTTTCTCTTCTCCTTCCTTCCTTCCTTTCTCTCTCTCTTCCTTTCTTCCTTCCTTTCTTCCTTCCTTTCTTTCTTTCTTTCTTTCGTTCGTTCTTTCTTTCTTTCTTTTCTTTCTTTCTTTCCTTCTTTCTTCCTTCCTTCCTTCCTTCCTTTTTTTCTTTCTTTCCTCCCTCCCTCCCTTCCCTCCTTGTCTCCTCCCTCCCTTCCCTCCTTCCCACCTCCCTCCCTCCCTTCCTTCCTTCCTTTCTCCCTCTCCTTGCTCTGTATGTATATCAATTAAAGTATGTAAAATAAAAGCAACAAATAGATTGTAGATAATTTACTCTATTTTAAGACACAGTGAATTTTGTACAGAAAAGTAGTATTGGCTGGATTATGAGCTCTTACTGCTTAGTTATTCATTCCTGGTTAAAATATCTCTGGTGGCCTTACATACCCTGTAGTAGTTATCAACTAATAGATTTCAAAAGGCAAAGACAGCCCTAAAGAGATAATTATTTTTTCTCCAAAGTATTTTGTCTTCTATCAGGAATTTGTCATTAGGTATTATACAGACCCAGTGGATAGGTTCATCTCTGGCATGGATATCTGACAGAAACGGCATTTCTCTCAATTATGCTTTTTCGTTAAACAAAACAAAACAAAATGACTCTGAAAATGAAAGCATAATTTATGTACCTCCTATAAGAAATGCGTAAATTATGGGAAATAATAAAGGAGCAAGATATAATTGAAAATCAACAGCTCTACGAGTTAAGAACCTTCTCTCTACGACTCAATTGTTGTCAGTTACTGCTTAACTTAACGCTGGGTTTTCCTTTTTGCTTTCAGGAAAACCTTTAACTTACGCCCTGGGTGTTGCCTGTCCACAGTTTCCTGGTGGCTCACCGCTTCTGCCTGCTCCAGCCTTGCTCCGGCAGCTTCAAGGCTTCTGGGCTTCAGAGCTTGTTGTGAAAGCTTGCTGCTTTGGCCTGCTACCCCTGCTTCAGGTGTCAAAAGCTTTTAATTAGCTTGCTTCCTCTAATTACCATAACTAGGCCCTAATGTGTCTGCATAACCTAGTCTTAGGGTCTGAAAGGAGAATTATTTTTAGCCATTCATTCTTCCTTAAAAACTCTGTACCCTGGCTCTCCTGGGAGTCAAGGGAGAGTGAAAGAAGTTTGAAGTTATATTGCATGATTCACCTTTGATAGCCTCTGTATATGGGCTAGTCTTCAGTACATAGGGGCACACTGGCATGGGCATACTATATTTTTATAGCCGGTGTCTGCTCTAATTGGTCAATGCCCATGCCGTACCAATTTCTAAATATTTTGACTATCACTACTATATATATAAGTTACAACTCCATAGAGAGGATACCTCTAGCTGGTTTAGTGAACACTTTGTAGTGTTTTTAGTTTGCTTGTTAAAGAGACTCAGTATTTTTTTATTAAATATTTTGAATGCAGACTGATCACTAACAGAACAGTTTATAAAAAACAAATACAGTGATTTCCATACAGATGAACAATGATCACCATTAACATGGCAATAGGAATCAAGACTATAGGCATGATGAGTGGGAAGATCTCTTCAAGAACCTGGAGAACTATTCAGTACTCATAGCAGTAAATAATTCTAGCTCTGTCATCAGGTAGTGAGGACTGTAGAACCTACTTCAGAGCGGTGTAGGAATTGATTTTGGCAGTATATGCATTGTGCTCAGCCCAGTGCCAGTCACAGTAAGCTGTCTATAAATGAGTGTTTTTGTTTATTATTATTAATGATAAGTGATGGTAGACATTACACAGCAGAGATAAAAAGGAGACAAAGACACGGAGCAATAAATAGTGAACAGTAACAATACACAAAAGATAATAAAAGCTAAGTTGTGAAGTTGAGACTTTAAAAGCCATACATAATTGTTAAGAGAGCAACGTGAGCTGGAATAATCTGGTACACACTTAAACCTTAAGATACAGAATTGTATCTCTTTTATCATAATGCCTTATTTTTGAGTTTCAGTATCAATTTAGTAGTGTACTTGAAGCTGAGCATATTGATGCCTTTCAACTTTCTATGTATATACACTCATATAGATTACAAATCACTCGTGATTTATTCAGTAAATATTTATTGCATACCTATTGATTCCCAAGCACTGGGCACATACTAGTGAACAAATGAGAAAAAGATAATACCCACCCACATAGAGCTTATGTTCTAGTGAGTGAGGCAAACAGTAAGCAAAATACATAAATAGAATATACAGTTTGTTAAGTAAAAAGAGCTAAGGGGAAAAGGAAGCAAAGACATGGGATAGAAAGTGTGGAAGGGCAGAATGACATTTTAGGGAGGGAGTGAGAGAGCAAACCATGTAGCTATAGGGGGGAAAGACCATTTGAGACCTACAGAATAATAAGTGCAGAAACACTAAGTTGAGATTGAACAAGGTGACCAGTATGTTTGGAGAGAGTGATCTAGGAGGAGAGTAATATGAGATCTGGGAGACCACGATATGTTGGACCATGCTACTTAGGAGTTATAGCAAGGACTTTGACTTTTACATGGAGAGAGATCAGAAACTGAAGTTTTGGAGCAGAGTGTCATGATCTGAGCTAGTTTAAACAGAATCACTGTGGCTGATGTTTTGAGAACAGATTTTGGGCCGTGAGAGCAGAAGTAAAGAGGCTAGGTAGGATAGTCCAGGCAAGACATCATGGTAGATGGGAATGGTATGGACTAGAGGAGGAGGTATGGCAAATTCTGGATATATTGAATGTAGACTAGATTTGTAGGACTGCATGCCAGCTGCTTCTTGGATATTGAAATTCTGTTTAATATAGTATGATCATTCCTAAGTTATATGTTGTATCTATAAGTCATGATTCTTAAATCGTGTTTAAGAACTCATTCATTTACATTTGTCACCTACTGATTTTTCTGTAGCGTTTGCGGTTTTTCTAACATCATAGTGCTTTTAATATGCTGTCTTTAAAGACAGCTCTATATTTGGTGTTTTTAAAAACATGTCTTTGTTCTGTATTAAATTTATCATCTTCCCATCCATACTAAGTGTACTTTTCATTTTGATCAAATTATATAAGAAAGGACATTTTAACATACTAACCTCTTATATGTCAGTTAGCTGTGGTTCTTGAAAATCTAGAACCTGAAGTTAGATTTCTAGGAGAATCTTCTTCTCCTTCTTCTTCTTCTTCTTCTTCTTCTTCTTCTTCTCCTTCTCCTCCCCCTCGTCCTCCCCCTCGTCCTCCCCCTCCTCCTCCTTCTTCTTTATGAAATGAACGTGAAAATGATCTGTAGTGTTAAAGGAGAAAAGCAAGATCAGTTTTATTTTATCACTTCATCAACTTCATATTCTTGTCTCATCATGTCATCAATTTGATAATTTAAGAATATTTTCTGAACTGACTTTTAAAAAAATTGAAGTATAGCTGATTTACAATGTTGTGTTGGTTTCTGGTGTACAGCAAAGTGATACAGACACATATTTTTCATATTCTTTTCCATTATGGTTTATTACAGGATATTGAATGCAGTTCCCTGTGCTATACAGTAGGACCTTGTTGTTTATTTTATATATAGTAGTTTGTATCTGCTAATCCCAAACTCCTAATTTATCCCTCCCTCACCCCGTTTCCCCTTTGGTGAACTGACATTTTTATTTCACCACATCCCACCTCATTCCAGAAGAGTTTTTAGGCAGCTCATGAAACTGTTGTAAGATAGCTTTGAGAATGTTTTTCACCCTGCAGCAGCATGGCATTCCTGATTATCACATAGATGTGTAGTATGGGTCTCATTTTGGCCATTATCAGCCACACTATAAATACCTCAGTAATTAGTGGTCATTTCATGATCAGGATGAGGTATGGTATTCCATACTATCCCACCCCATGCTTCAAATTTTATATGTTCTGTACAGAAAATGTAGAAAGGGGAATAGAAATCATATCCCCTAGAAATACCTGATTTTTAAAATGTTTTGATGCCTGTCTTTCTCAGAATAATTTATAATAATAATAATAATAATTTCTTTAGTATTCTGATGTTTAATGGTGTGTTTTGGCATGGATTTCTTTGGGTTTATTCTGTTTGGTGTTTGTTCATCTTCTTGAATCTGTAGGTCTATGTGTCTTGCCATATTTCGGAATTATTTTAGACCCTATTTTTCTAAGTACTTTTACAGACCTGCCTACTTTCTTTTCTCCTTCTGGGACTCTGATGATGCGAGTGTAAGATCTTTTGTAAATCATCACACAAGTCCCTGAGGCTCTGTTCATTTTTGTTTCCATTCTGTTTTTTCTTTCCTGTTATTCAGATTGGTTAATTTCTACTGTTAGACCTTCCAGTTCACAGATCCCTCTGATCCCTCCTTTGTGCTGCTGAATCTATCTACCAATATTTTTATTTTATTAATTTATAAAATTCCCATTTTCTTCTTCATTAATCTTCCATTTCTTTGCTGAGACTTTCTGTATCTTTGCTCAGGTCTTCTATTTATTCATTTGTTTCAGATATGTTTATAATTGCTCATTGAAGCATTTTTATTACACTGTGTTAATATCTTGTCAGATTATTCTGACATCTCTGTTATTTTGGTGTCAGCATCTATTGATTTTCTTTTCTCATTCAAGTTGAGATTTTTCTAGTTCTTGGTAGGATGAGTGATGTTTGATGAATGACTCTGGATCTTATTTAAACCTTCCATTTTAGCTGGCTTTTCCTGACACCATTCCAGCAGTGGGAAGGGGATTGCCATCTCCTTACTGCCAGGTTGAGGTAGAAATCCAGTTTCCCCACTTGACCTTCCTTGACACCCAAGGAAGGGCTCCTTGTTATTCTTGGAAGGAAATGGGAGTTCCAGCCCCCTGACTGGTTTCCACTGACACTGTGGTAGAGGTGGCCTTCTTACTGCTGGGCAATGGTGAAAGTTCTTACTCTTTTCTGATACCACCCCAGTGGGGAGAAGGGGGAGATCCTCATTAATGCTGGGTGGAGATGGAAGTCCTGGTTCCCCATGTGGTCTCCACTGACACTGTGTGTGGGAAGGGGCTTGTTACCAGCCAAGGGGGTTGAAAGTCCTGGCCCCCCTTCTCTAATTACCCTCGTGGTGTGTTTGGGCATTTCATTAAAACCTCATGTGATTGGAAATCTAGTTCCTCACTTGTCTTTCGCTGACACAGGTGGTCATCGGGCCACAATGTTTTCTGTGGTGTTTAACTTGAGCAGAATGGTTATTTTCTAAAACTTTTCTGTCTTGCTAGTTTGCCCCCTTCTTGGTTCTTTGGCTAGAAAGAGTAGCCTTTTGTTCAGGCTTTTGTTTTCTGCTTCTGTTGGCATTTCTGGGTTGCTGGCTTCTTCAGCTCTAAGTCTGTGAAATAAGAACCAAAAAGAAAACCCAGGGAACTTAACACTGTGTAGTTTCAATGTTCCTGACACACTGTGTCAGGTTCCATTGTCCCTGGCCAGTCATCCTTTTTCTCTCCAATTTCAGACTTCTTAGTTTATTTTACATATAACGTCCAGCTTTGAAAATATAAATCTGATCACATCACAGCTTCAACATACATACTTAAATGTTTTCAGAGGATCCCCGTTGCCTCTGGGATAAAATTAAAATTTCTCAATTCTGATTACAGGGTCCTTCATTATCTTGCATGTGTTTTCCTCTCTAGGTTTGTCTTTTGTTATTACTCCCTCACCCACTGATCCCAGACATGGTGAACTACTTTTAGTTTCACCTAATCACCTCCAGGTTTTCACATATTTGGTTGTTGTTTTTTTATGTAGTCTTCTTTTTCTTCACCCCCATTTCATTCATTTTTTTCATCCATCCATCTGCCCATCCATCCGTCCATCCATCCATCCATCTAAACATCTATTTGTTTCTTTCTTTCTTTCTGCTTGTTTGTTTGCTGGAAACACTCTTCACCTGGTAAATTTCTACTCCTCTATAAAACTTTTCACCACTGACACATTTTTAAAATTGCTTTACTTCCCTCGCCTTACCACTAGACTATAAGCTCCTTGAAAACAGGGACTTTGAGTATTTTATTCATTGAAATATCGAAGTGCCTATAATGATGCTTGGCACATAAAAACCCCTAAATCAATATTTGTTGATGAATGAGTGAATGAATGACTAAATGAAACCTCACTCTTGGAAATCTCTGACCACTTCCTAATGTATCTTCCTACGTTGTGTCTTTACAGGCAATTCCCAACACGCTCACATCTCTTACATACAAATAAATGGTCCCTGGCATCACCCTAATTGGGGAGATTGATTACCATTAAATTACTGGTTGAAATGCCCTTCCTTTACTTTATTCCTACCTTCTCCCTAAAGTCAGTGCTTATAGGATTACTCTACTCGTTATTTTTTATCATTTCCCAGAGGTGGAATAGAATCAGTGAAAATAATGTTGTAAGAAAGGCTGTATCCCTCTTTTTAGTATTCTTCCTTCCCAAGCACTGTTTTCTTGATCATGTGTTAGTCCCAGTGATACTCTAGATTTTATTCCATCTCCTCAATATCATTCATTAATTCATTTTTAATCTTTTTTATTGTGGTAAAAAATACATAATATAAAAATGATCATTTTAACCATTTTAAAATGTACAGTTCAGTGACATTAAGCACATTCACAATGCTGTGCAATCCTCTCCACCATCCATCTCCACTTTACCCATTAAACAATAACTCCTATTCCTCCCCCCCACTAGCCACTGGCATCCACCATTCTACTTTCTGTTTCTTAGAATTTGACTACTCTAGGAACCTCATATAAATGGAATCATAAAATATTTGTCCTTTTGTGACTGACTTCTTTCGCTTAGTGTAGTGTATTCAAGGTTCATCCATGTTATAGCATGTGTCAGAATTTCCTACCTTAATACAATATTCCTCAGTATGTATATACCATATTTTGTTTATCCATTTATTTATAAATGGACTCTTGGGTTGCTTCCACCTTTTGTTTATTGTGAATAAAACTGCTATGAACATGACTGTACAAATACCTGTTCAAGTCCCTGCTTTCTCTTCTTTTGGGTATATAATAAGAAGTAATTCTTGGGGCCTCCCTGGTGGCGCAGTGGTTGAGAGTCCGCCTGCCAATGCAGGGGACGCGGGTTCGAGCCCTGGTCTGGGAAGATCCCACATGCCACGGAGCAGCTAGGCCCGTGAGCCACAATTACTGAGCCCGCGCGTCTGGAGCCTGTGCTCCGCAACAAGAGAGGCCGCGACAGTGACAGGCCCGTGCATCGCGATGAAGAGTGACTCCCGCTTGCCACAACTGGAGAAAGCCCTCGCACAGAAACGAAGACCCAACACAGCCATAAATAAATAAATTAATTTTAAAAAAAAAATTAAAAAAAAAAAAAAGAAGTAATTCTTATAAGAAGTAATAAGAAGGAATTCCTGAATTATATGGTAATTCTGTGTTTAAATTTTTAGGAATTGCCGTACAGTGCCTCAAGGGTTATGGTTTGCACCTCTGTGTACTGTCTGTGTCTCTCCAACTCTACACTGAAACCACCCTTTCTCTGTCTCCCTCTGTCCCCTTTCTCTCTCTTTCTGTCTCTGTCTCTTTCCCTCTCACACACACACAAACACACACACAATACTGTCCTACAGTATGTAAGTAAAGGAGAAAAATAGTGAATGGAGGGGAAGATAATAGGGGAATCTGTTTTCCTTCATCATGGTTAGAAGTAAAATCTCTTCACATCAGAAGAGTTATGGATTATTTGAGAAATAAGACCATAATGGAAAAGCTGTGACACTGCTCTTGTGTATCAGAGAGAGAGGTGCTTTGATTGTTCTGTCAACCACCTTCTGACTCCAGCCTCAGTCCCTCTGCAGTTTATCAGTGTTCCGCTGTGAGTGCCACTTTAGTCACGCCCTTCTCTTAATTCCTATATCATCCGTATAACCTGCCACACAATTTGTATTTGATTTTCTGCTTTATGATTTAAAGAGTGTTACTCTTGTCTTCCTATCTCCTTCAAGACAGAGACCGTATTTTGTATTTCTCTTATATACCACACAGTGCAAAGAAAATTCCTGTGTATTGTGCCCTCATTAAATCCTTATTACTAACAGATTGAGTTTGAGGATTCTACTAGCAGCAGTGAGTTAAGAACCATTTTGTTGCTATGAGCTAACCTCACTTCCCTAGTACTGCTTTTCTATTTAATCACTAAAATAGTTTTTAATAACTTCATCTAAATGTTTTGGCTAGTCATGTTGTCATATATTTAATAGATATTTTTGATAGTCTTTGAGGATTTCTTTCAAAATTTTAATCGAATTTACTATTTGTTGTAGTGAATGTGAAAGCTCTTCTACCTGAGCCATTTTATAGTAGTTGGCCAAAGTTCAATACATTCTGAATTTTTCTTGATTTGGGGTGTTTATCTTTGGGGGATACAAAATTCTGTGTATTCCAAATTACAAGTGCTATACTTTTCTCCATATTAGAGGGTTTTATAAGTAATTGGCTGGGTTTGTCTTCTCCAACTTCTTTATCCAGTACATTTCCTCATGTACTTCTCATAATTTACCTGTTGTTGTTGTCTAAATGAATATTTTGAGTTTTTGAGGCATTTTTAAAGTATCTGAAATATGAGTCATGAAAATCTGACATGTATTTTGTATTATCTACTTAACAACTCCATGGCAAAGCTGCCAACATGAAATGGCTGGGATAAAACTAAAATTTAACCTATATTGAAATAAAACAATAAAAACATCTTTAAAGACTGTTGAAGCTATCACATTTAATACATTTTGCTGTAAACTTTATATGATGCAGACATTTTATGAAATATTGACACTTTTTTTGTTTCTAACAGAGCAGTTTAGATAAATGGATGACTCAATAATCTGCAAAAAATTTTAACATGCTAGGGAAGAACTTTTCAAAGTAGAAGAAAGGAAGTGAGCATTCTCAGAAGGCATTACTAAATGTGCCATGTTACTACTCTAGATTGATATACCTTAACCATAAAATTTGATTAAAATGACCCCAGAAATGACAGAAGTCAGCTGTGTCACATACTAAATTTTGACTCCAAGTTATTAGAAATAACAAACTAAATTATACCTACTTTATAAATCATTGAAATCGTAAAAGTGCTGAAAAGTTAAAATAACAACAAAAAAAATTTAAACATGTTTAAAAGAAATTAGTATAAACAGAAATATTCCCACATGAAATGCTGAAATTTGAGAAAATGATAAAATGTAATTTTCTGAATATAAGACTGAATACCCTGTGATCCTTAAGATTAAACATCCATTGATATGTTTTATTGTTCTTCAAGGAAAACACTTAATACATACTATTAAGACAAAATGAAAACTAATCAAATGCAACTTTGCAGATATTTTCAAAATTGCTAAAAACTAATACCTAAGATAAATAAGCTTTTAATAAATCTATAAGTTTAGGGCACTGAATATTAGTAAATTATTTTATTTAAGGAATCTAGAACCAGTTAGTGTGTAATACATGGATACATTTAAGTTACTTCTTGACTACAGGACTTGTCTATACAAATGAAATGCTCTTTTCAATAGAACTAACGTATTATAAACACTTCTTCATTTATTGAAAGCATCACACTCAGCAGTGTGCAGTGCTCTGTGCATTTGTTCCCAGCCTTTAATTTGAGAATGAGCCACCTGAGGATCTTGTTAAAATATAGATTCTGATTCATTAGGTCTGGGGCGGGGCCTGAGATTCTGCATTTCTGACAAGCTCCCAGGATGCTAATGCTACTTCTCTGGGGATGACACTCAGAGTAACAAGGCTGTAAGGAATAGAAAATATCCAGAACAAAATTAACAATGAATGTGTTTAGATTTCTCTGTTTTCACTGGCTTCAATTCTTTAATTTGCTAATTTACTTTTGATGCCAGGGATATTTCATATCAATTTATTAAATTTTATTTAAGCATATGTTAAGATTAATTATTTTATTTTATAATAACTCTTCTGAACTTATAATGTTAAACATCGTTTAATTACATTACTTTTTAAGTTGGAGAGGTTGATGTAAGACTGGCGGGCTGTAGTTAGCTCTGATACTCATTTAGCAATGTGACCTTAGGCAAGTTACTCAACTCCCTGAGCCTATTTCAAATATTTGCTTTTAGAAATCAGAGTTTATTCTTCAAATCACCACTAGTGAAACCAGGTGGGGTGATCTGGAACCACAACGTTAGAAGTAAAACCATCATACAATAATTTGAGTAATATCAGCAGAAGAATGCTAACTAACAATAGAGGAAAACTTATCTATTTCGTTTGATTGGTCGTGTTCTTTTTTGTTAGTTTTAAGTTTTTAATTGGTTCTGAAGATACTGCTTTTTGGAATGATGGTCCTTTTTTTTCTGATATGAAGGCATTTTTGCACATAAGTTCTGTGCAAAAACTTTGCACTTAAAATTTGTTCTTCATCCTGGCATTACCTATTCACCATCTTTACAGTGAACTGATAAGCACCTAATTTTCATGAGTCAGTGGCATGTGGTGTTGATAAGCTGAATACCAATTTCAAAATACTTTATTTTTTAAAATTTAGTTGCTTTAAACCTTGGTTTTCAGTATTTATTTTTATGCAAATAGTAAAAGAAACATTGTTTCCTGTTTTTAGAATCAAGTCACTTGGAACAGCAACTTGAAGAAGCTAATTCTGTGAGGCGAGAACTAGATGATGCTTTTAGACAAATCAAGGCTTATGAAAAACAAATCAAAACATTACAACAAGAAAGGGAAGAATTAAATAAGGTAAAAGTACATAGATAGATTGTTAAAGCCTTTTCTGAATTCTTAATCTTGTTTAATTTGTATATTGAAAGCATTCATAAGGAATTACAATAATATATGGTATACTTTGTCTGTAAAAAGATGGTTTAAAAATTTAAGAATTATTTTGGTGTATGGCATTTGATGAATGGCTAGTTATGAAGAAACTTCTAAATTTTCGAGGCTTCAAAGTTCAGAATCTTTTGTTCTTTTGGAGTGTTAATAATCAAAGGACTTGATTGAAAGTAAATGTTATTGAAAAAGAAATATTATGAAGAAGTGAGAGAATAGTAAAAATCTGTTTATTGTCTATGGAAAAATGAAAACTACAGGCATATTTTCATCGTGACTTGCTAATGTGAACATTCTTTAAAGATTATGATAGAAAATTTCTTTAATTCTTTAATCATTTTTTTAGATGTCAGTTTATCTTTCAAAGCATGGATGAATAAGCTGAAGTTACTTTCATAAGAACTTTGTGAACATGTAAATATTACTATAAACATCAACAAAATTAAGTAATAGCTAGGACACAGAAACACAGTCCAATAGGATATATAATGTTCAAGCACTAGAGAAAAATACTTTACTTAAGTGATATGCTGTGTGTACTTTGCATTTCATTAACAAATTTTAGAATGTTGGAATTAATACTATCCAATGCAAAAAAGAAATGAGTGGTTTATGGCATAGTATAAATTGTATTCAATGGTGTTGTATATAATTCATTAATAAAACAGATGAAGTCCTTCTGGGGAAGACTTATAAGTCTTGCTGCCCATAAAGAAATGGAGGTAATTAAAAATAAAACAAATAACCTTTTGCTGATGAAGCTAATCAAAAAGATTAACAGAGAAAGCTATGAAGGTCAAAGTGAATTAGATTAGTATATTTTTACTTTTTTCTTGATGTGCTTTCAAGCAGTGTTTTGTATAGATTCATTTATATTCATGGTCAATTTAATAATATTTGGAATTTGTAACAGAGGTCCTATTTGTTTTAATAATATTATATTAATGGTTACTGTTATGTATTTAAAGGTAGGATTACTCAAACAAACTTGGTTAACATAATAAGGATGAGCATCTGATATCTAGATTTATAGTAACAGGTACTTGGCCAATTTTTAATAAGTTTTAATATTAAAAATCCTTTCAGTATATTTTGAGAAGAGGGTAGTGCTGAAATGAAACACATCATATTGATAAAGAATTTTAAATGATTTGCCTGATATCCTACAGGCAGCAGATATTCTTTTTAAGATTCTTTTCATTTGATGCATATAAAAAGTAAATGTAACATTATATAAGTTTTGACGCAAATAATAAAATGAACCTAACATCCAACTTAAGAAATAGAGCATTACCTATTTTGTGACATAGCCCTGGGTAGTCATTTCCTATTCCTTTCTCATCACTTCCCCGACAATAGTAATCACTGTTCTGAATTTTATGTTAATCATTCCCTTACTTAAAAAATTTTTATCACATATTAGTGTATCTCTAAACAGTATACTAGTGTTAGCTTTTTTTGAGCTTTGTAAAATGGTATATGCAATCTTTTGCAATTTGCTTTTTTCACTCAAGATTGTTTCTAAGATTCGTCTATATAGCTGTTGCTCATTCATTTAGTTGCTATAAAATACACCATTATGTCAACACCCACAATTTGCTTATCTAATTTTTTGTTTGCTGACATTTAGGTTGCTTATAATTAATAGCTACTATAAATGATGCTGCTGTGATCATTCTTGAACATATATCCAGACACAAACACGAATAGAATAATTGGGTCATACGCAATAGAAATACTGTATTTTTTATGATGATGTCAAAGCATTTTCCACTGCTTGTACCAATTTATGCTCCTACCGGTAGTGTACAGGAGTTTTTATATTCAACAGTACTTCATATTACTAGATATATTATTTTTGGCCAACCTAATCTAAGTTGACATTTGAGGTCTAAAATGATGTTTTAGTATGGTCTTAATCTGCATTCTCTAATTACTAATGAGGCTGAGTATCCTCACACATGTCCATTTATCATTTATCTTTCTTCTTTTGTGAAATACTTCTTAATATACTTTATACATTTTTCTGTTGGGTTGTTTGTCTTTTCCTTATTGGTTTGTAAGAATTTTCTGGACATGCTAATCTTTTATCGATTATGTATGTTACAGATATCTCCCAGCTAGTGGCTTGTCTTTTCATTTTGTTTATGGGAGCTTTTGACTAACAAAAGTTTTTAGTCTTAATGTAGTCAAATTCATCAGTCTACATTTTTATGATTATTGCATTTGCTGGCTTATGTAAGAAATCTGAGGTAAAAAACAATTCTCCTAAATTTTTATCTTGAAGTTTTTAGGTTTGGTTTTCATATTTAAATTTTTAATGCATCAGAAATTTATTTTTGTGTATCATATGAAATAAGGATCCAATTTCACTTTTTCCCATATGGCTAGCCAGTTGTTCATTTACTAAATAGGCCCTCCTTCCCTTAGTGATGTGCAGTGTCACCTCTGTCAGATGTTAAATTTCCACTTATGCATGGGTCTATATCTCAACTCTCTATTCCTTGAAAACTGTGATGGGATTTTGATTAAAATTGCATTAAATCCATAGAGCAATTTCAGGAGAATTGACATCATTATAACATTGAGTCTTTATATTCTTATCCATGTTTATTAATATCATTCTAAATGCACACAAGATTTCAAGAGCAAGGAAAGATTATTACGATTTACATTCAGAAAAGCAAAACAAAACAAAAACCACGTGGCTTTCCTGTATGCCCCTTCTTACCCTTTAGGGCAACACAATGAGAGCTGGTTGGATAAAACCATACACATATGGAGACTGTATGGTAGAGAAAGAGCCCTGAAATAGTGAATCAGGGTGTTTACAGAGAGGAGAGAGGCAGATGCTTCCTGCTTCCCCTCTATCTCTACCCACCTTTCTGCGGGTCTCCCTGGAAACCTAAAGAGAAGGATCTAAGACCCTTCGGAATATAAATAAGTCACTCCGGTGGAAAGATGTGTCCAAGTCTCCAGCTCTATAAAGAGATTATCTCCTTGGTACAGGCTCTTATCTCTCTCTCCAACCCTCCTTGAAATGTAAACACAAAAGTCCAGGAGTTAAATCTCTTTGGAGTTTTCTCACTACGTATCTAAATTAGTCATAAATTACTTTACAAGGCTTGCTTTTAACCCATGTTCCAAGTTTCAGTAAAATTTGCTTAGAAAGGCCTAACTGTACAAAAACATAAAATTATTTTCTCTGCAGTCCCACAGTCTTTTTATCCACAAACATGGTATATCTCTCTGTATCTTTAAAGTATTTTAAAATGTTTCTCCATAAAATTCTATACAGGTCTTGTTTGCCTTTCCTTTAATTTATGATTGTAAGTTTTCATATTTTAAATGATACCTTTAAAATTATGCTTTCTTACTGATTCTGTTTTAGCAACATTGCTAAACTCTTATTAATTGTAATAATATATTTGAGATTCTTTAAGGTTTTATGAAATGACAGGTTTTTTTCTTTGTCTTTTGATTTTTTTTTTTTTTTTTTTTTTACTTTTCTTTCTTTCCTTGTCTTACTGTATAAGCTAGGACCTCAAATACAACATTCAATAGAAGTGATGATAGCAGGCATCCTTATCTTATTCCTGATTTCTAAGAAAATAATAATGTTTTCTGTAAGTTTTAGGTAAATACTTTTTATCAGGTTAAGAAAATTATCTTCTATTCCTATTTTGCTAATCGTTTTTATTAAAAATGGGTATTGACTTTATTCAATGTGCTTTTTTGGCACAGTATTGCAAAAAATTTCTAGAAATTTGTTAATATCTATTGATGGAATTATGTGATTGTTCTCCTTTAATAAATTGGTTTGGGGCTTCTGTGGTGGCACAGTGGTTAAGAATCCGCCTGCCAATGCAGAGGACACGGGTTCGAGCCCTGGCCCGGGAAGATCCCACATGCCGCGGAGCAACTAAGCCCGTGCGCCACAACTGCTGAGCCTGTGCTCTAGAGCCCGTGAGCCACAACTACTGAAGCCTAGAGCCTAGAGCCCATGCTCCGCAACAAGAGAAGCCACCTCAATGAGAAGCCCACGCACCTCCAATGAAGAGTAGCCCCCGCTCGCCTCAACTAGAGAAAGCCCACGCCCAGCAACAAAGACCCAACTCAGCCAAAAATAAATAAAAATAAATTGGTTTGATGACTTACATTTATAAACTTTTTCTAACGTTAAACCGTTTTTACTTTTCTGAGTTAAAACTGAATTGCCCATGTATTGTCTCCTAAATATTAATATGATAATATAGGTAACAGTTACGTTGCATCTGTTCTAATAGTACTGCTTTAAGTGCTTTACATTTATTAGCTCATTTAATCTTTTAAAGAACCCTGTGATGTACGTATTAGTAAGTAGTAGCAGCAGCGGCGGCAGCAGCAGCGGTAGTAGTAGTGTTTTTATTTTATAAATGGTGAGATCCCACACAGAGAAGTTAGGTACATTTGCTCAAGATCATAGGGCTAGAAAGTGGGGGAACTGGAATTTCAACACAGGGAGTTGAGTTCCAGAGTTCATGTTTACCCACTTCAGATATCACTGACCTGATTTGCTAATGTCTTTGGGTTTTTTAAGGATTTTTTATTTGTTTTCTTCAATGAGATTGGCTTTTTCTTTTGTTTTCCTCTTTCTGGACTTTTTCTTTCTCTCTTTTTTTTTTTTTTTTCCTTTGGTATCAAGATTATACTGGTCTTATAGAGTTAGCTGAGTAGCACTGCCTCTTTTTCTGTTCTCTAGAAAAGTTTGTATAAGAAGAATGTTTTGTTCCTTGAAACACATTGGAGGAATCATCTGTAAAACCATCTGAGTCTGGAGACTTTTTCCGACTGGGGGGATGGGGAATTTTTGTTAGCTATTGGTTTAGTTACTTTAATTGTTATAGGACTATTTAGGCATTCTATTTCTTCTTGAAACAGTTTTGCTAAATTTATTTTTATAGGAATTTGTTCATTAAGTTGAAAAATTTGTTGGCATAAAATTTTTCATTGCATCCTTTTACCTTTTTTGATTTCTCCTAGATTTGTAGTTATAACCTCTCCTTCTTTCTTCATATTATTTCTTTGTGCATTTATTCTTGTTCCCTTGTTTGACCTCACCAGATATTTAGTGAGATCAAAGAACAAGCTTTTGGCTTTGTTGATCTTCATTATTCTCATGTTTCCTTTTCATTAATTTATGTTCTTTATTATCATCATATCATATTGGGGGAAGCGGTTAATGCATTGTTCTCTCTAACTTTTTAGGTGGAATTTCACTGAATTTCAACTTTTCTTTAGTTTCAGTATAAGTATTTCAGGCTCTAAATTTCCCCCTGTGTATATACAATACCTTTTTACTGCATCCCCAAGTTTTAGTCTTTACTAAACATTTTTATTGTTTTGTGTATTTAAAATTTTTTAGGTTCTAAATATTTTAATACCCTTTATGATTTTTCTCCTTGATCTGTGAGTTATTATGGAATTTAGCCTTATTATCTTTTATTTCTATCTTAATGGTAATATTATTAAAGAACTTGATCTGTATGATATCTGTTCTTTGAAATCTTCTGAGAATTACTGCATGATCTAGACCTTTTCATTTTTAAATATTCAATATATGCTTAAGAAGAATGTGTTTCCCAATGTTGGATGCAAGCTTCTAAATATACATGAAGGTTATTAATTGAGCTTTTCAAATCTTCTTTATAGTCACTATTTTTTTAACTGCTTGGTTTATCTATTAATGATTGAGAAATTGGATTTTCTCATGATGATGTATTCACCAGTTTTTCTGTGAAGTTCTAGCAATTTTTTTTTCTAATATATTTTGAGTCTATCTTATGGAATTTACAAAAATTTAGAGTGGAATTTCTTTCTAGTGAATAGAATTTTATCATTGCTATAATAATGCTTTTTCTATTTAAGTCTAGATTTTGTTTCATAATTTGGTATAACAAACTGCATTTAACTGGTGAACTTATTCCTTTTGTACTTATTTTGATTACTAATCTATATGGACATGTTTCTACCACTTTTTGTTTTCTGTTTGTCATGCATTTTCTATGCTTATCTTTATCTGCTTTCTCACTCTTTCTTTTTTTCTAAATGGAGTATAGTTGATTTACAATGTTGTATTACTTAGTGCTGTACAGCAAAGTGAATCAGTTATACGTATCCCCATATCCACTCTTTTTTAGATTCTTTTCCCATATAGGTCATTAGAGAGCATTGACCAGAGTTCCCTGTGCTATACAGTAGGTCCTTATTAGTTTTCTGTTTTATGTATAGTAGTGTGTGTATGTCAGTCCCAGTCTCCCACTTATCCCTCCCCACTTCCCCGCTGGTAACCATAAGATTGTTTTCTACATCTGTAACTCTGTTTCTGTTTTGTAACTAAGTGCATTTGTACCATTGTTTTAGATTCCACATATAAGCAATATCATATGACATGTCCTTCTCTGTCTGACTTACTCCGCTTAGTATGACAGTCTCTGGGTCCAACCATGTTGCTACAAATGGCATTATTTCATTCTTTTTATGGCTGAGTTTGCTCTTTTTTTTAATTGTGGCAAAATATATATAACATAAAATTTACTACCCTAATCATTTTTATGTTTATAATTGAGTAGTGTAAGGTACATCACATTGTTGTGAAACCAATCTCCAGAATTCTTTTCATCTTGAAAATTTTTTTCTTGATTTTTAATCGAGGTTTTTGTTTTCTTGTTCTCATTTTGCTCACTACTCATTCTAGCAGTTTCTAGTAGTACTGAATTTTTTGTATATTTAACAAAGTCTAAATTTAATATCTTTTTTTAAAATTTAATATTGGGTTGGCCAAAAAGTGCCTTCGGTTTTTAAGTAAAAATAAAAGAGTTAGTTTTCATTTTCACCAAGAACTTAATTGAACAACGTATTGACCCTTTTATCCCACTACCTTCTGCCATTTTTCAGGCAACTTCATAATTCCATCTTCCCAAAACTTTTTATCTTTTTGAGCAAAGAACTCTTCCAGGTGCCTTTTACAGTCTTCCAGGGAACTGAAATTTTTTCCATTAAGAGAATTTTGTGAGGACTGAAATAAATGGAAATCTGAAGGTGCAATGTCTGGTGAATACGGCAGATGAATTAGACTTCCCAGCCAAGCTGTAACAGTTTTTGCCTGGTCATCAAAGAAACATGTGGTCTTGTGTTACCCTGATGGAAGGTTATGCGGTTTCTGTTGACTAATTCCGGATGTTTTTCGTTGAGTGCTGCTTTCAATTGGTCTAATGGGAGCAGTACTTGTTGGAATTAATTGTTTGGTTTTCCGGAAGGAGCTCGTAATAGAGGACTCCCTTCCAATCCCACCATATACACAACATCACCTTCTTTGGATGAAGCCCATTCTTTGGTGTGGTTGGTGGTGGTTCGTGTCACTTGCCCCACGATCTCTTCTTTTCCACATTGTTGTACAGCATCCACTTTTCATCGCTCATCGCAATTTGCTTTAAAAACGGTATGTTTTCATTATGTTTAAGCAGAGAATCGCATGCAGAAATACGGTCAAGAAGGTTTTTTTTGCTTAACTTATGTGGAACCCAAACATCAAAGCAATTCACATAACCAAGCTGGTGCAAATGATTTTCAACGCTTGATTTGGATATTTTGAGTATGTCGGCTATCTGTCATGTGGTATAACATTGATTGTTCTCAATTAATGTCTCAATTTGATCACTATCAACTTCAGCTGTTCTACCTGACTGTGGAACATCGTCCAGCAAGAAATCTCCAGCATGAAACCTCGCAAACCACTTTTGACACGTTCAATCAATCACAGCACCTTCTCCATACACTGCACAAATCTTTCTTTTGTGTTTCAGTTGAGTTTTTACCTTTCTTGAAATAATAAAGCATAATATGCTGAAAATGTTGCTTTTTTCTTCCATCTTCAGTATTAAAATGGCTACACAAAAATTCACCAGTTTTGATAAGTTTTTTTTTAACTGTATACTGTTATGACAGGTGTCACAAGAAAATCTAACAAGATTATTTGGAATGAAGTTAAAGACAACTAAGCGCTACTAGAGCCATCTTACGGGAAAAACCGAATGAACCTTTTGGCCAACCTAGTATCTTAAACTGTTGCTCCCAAACACTTTGAGGACCTTTAACTCTATTGCTTCTTCCCAACTACTGTGCTTTTTTGGACCAATATGTTAGTTATGTCCTTTTTGTTTACTGTACAAATGAGACAATAATACAGTCTTATACACAAGTTTGCTTACATTCATATTTGTGTTTACCAATTTCTTAGCCCTCCACTTCTCTTTCATTAGACCTTCCTTCTAAAATCATTTTTCATTTTCCTGAAATAAATATTTAGAGGTTCCTTTAAGTTCAGATCTGGTTGTGGTAAGCTCTGTCAATTTGTGTTTGTATGAATCTCATTATTTTTTAGCCTCATACTTCAAAAGTGATTTTTCTGTGTGTACAATTTTAATTATTATCTCTTTAAAAATATGTCCTCCTGTTACTATTGTTACTTCTTAGATTTCTGCTCTAATTATCTTATTTTTTCCTTTTTGAGGATGGGGAATAGGTGATTTGTGTTTTTTCCCCTCTGACTTCTTTTTTTTTTTAATTTTTATTTAATGTTATATATTTTATTTTTTAGTTTCTGGGTTTGAGTTTCTTCATATTTTTCTTCATAAAGGTAGAGCTTTCTATATTGGTGGATTCATGTTTTTAATGTTAATACTTACGTTTTTTCATTTCTAAATGCTCTATACAATGTTTTGTAAACAGTTTTTCGTAGTCTTTTTGCCTCATCATTTTAAATAGTCTTTTGTCATTTTCCTATTTTTATGATTTCCTTTTATTCAAACATTACATGTATAGCAATCTTATCAGTATCTGATAGTTCTAATATCCAGATACCATTGGGGTTTATTTTTATTGTTTATAATGTTTGCTTGTGGTTGTTTGTCCTTTGGGTGTTTGGGAAATCTATGGTTGTGAGCTCGTATTTGTATGCTCTTAAAAAAAAAACAAAAAACATAGATATCATTGAGACTCTTTTCCTCAAAGAAGGTTTGCATTTCCTTTTGCTGGGAGGCAGATGGTTCTACTGACCCAAGTCTACTTCAGCTCCTTCTAAGTTTCTCACTTTAATTAGCTTTTCTCTTTGCTGCTGGCCCAAGAGTTAGTCTCCACATCAAATATAACCCTTGTTTTTATCATTTGTAATCATTTGATATAATTTTTTAAAATCTCACAGATATCCATTAAATTTCACAAAATCTTTGTCTTTACCATTGTATCTTGTATTCCTATACCTTTATTTATTTATTGAAAGTAAGGTACTGGAAGGTTAAATCAGTTGTTCCTTTGCAGTTAGCATGTTAGCATAAGGAATTGAGAATATGGACAGAGCACCGTGCTCCTAGTATCTGTTCAAAAGTAGTTCATTTCTTTTAATTTTGTTCTGAGGTGAATAATTTTGGCTCTTCTTGACTTCATGATAAATATTTTGATGGCCAAATTTGGTCCCTAGGTTGCAGAATTGGTAACTTATATTCTTTTTACAAAACTGTAGGAACTAGTCCAGGCTAGTGAGCGATTAAAAAACCAATCCAAAGAGCTGAAAGACGCACACTGTCAGAGGAAACTGGCCATGCAGGAATTCATGGAGATCAATGAGCGGCTAACAGAACTGCACACCCAAAAACAGAAACTTGCTCCCCATGTCCGAGATAAGGAAGAAGAGGTGGACCTGGTGATGCAAAAAGTTGAAAGCTTAAGGCAAGAACTGCGCAGAACAGAAAGAGCCAAAAAAGAGGTTAGTAGTCAGGCAAATTTGTAGTGCCCATGGGGTAGTGATTAAAGCTGCTTTTTCAGACTAGTGAAATAATATATATTTCATTCTTTAATTTTTGGAAAGTTTTTTCTTTTTAGTTTGGTAATATGATTTAATATGAATTTCAACATTTGAGTTATCTATCTATTGCAAGGTAAATTCCCCTGGGGAAACATTTTATTGGAGAAACAATTATAACCATGAAATCTGCTTTTTTCATTTTATTTTAAAGCTGGAAGTTCGTACAGAAGCTGTAGCTGCTGAAGCATCTAAAGACAGGAAATTGCGCGAACAGAGCGAGCACTATTCTAAGCAACTGGAAAATGAATTAGAGGGACTGAAGGTATCGTTTGATTTCATATTTATGAAGTTGAATTAATTTTCTCCTCTTTCTGCTTAACAGGACTATGTTATGTTCTCTTTTTGGTGTAGAGTAAAAACTAGCTATCCTTCAAACATAGTATTCTTAATTCTCATTCTTATCAATAGGAAGCTGGTGTAGACTTCTTAATCACGCTGTAAGGAAAGGGAAGGCTGTATTTAGTGGGGAGAAGAAATCTTTCAGGAAGGAGTTAAAATATTTATGAAGGGCTGCATACCTTGACAAGATAGATTGGTAATCTCATGGGAGGCATGGTTAGATGTCCAGATCCTCTGTCTTGTTAAGTGACTTAGGAGAGGCTCAGAGGTAGCTTTGCAGATACTTCGATTAAGTGGGATGAGATGATAATTGGCCTGGGTTTAACCATCTCAGCAGAAGTGCTTAGCAAGGGAAATCTTTGTGCCAGCTCTAGAGTTGGACTATCTGGTTTTAAAGCCTAGCCTCATCAGTTACCAGCTGTGTAATGCTGGACAAAACATTTAATCTCTTTGGACCTTAATTTCTCATTTGTAAAACCCTATCTCATTGGTTTCTTGTAAGGAGTACATGTACATGTATGTAAGCTGCCGTATCGTAAGTGGTCAGTAACTATTAGCTATAATAATAATATTATATATGTCAAAGTGAGAGAATTAGGATTAATTGATGTCGTATTTCTATAACACTAAATTATAATCTGAATATGATATCTGCCTTTTCTTGACTCTACCCTTTGCATATCCCGATTCCTCTGCATTGTCTGCCAGCCACCACCTCCACACGCTCCTTGTGTGCCTAGTCTAGTATCTTATTCATCCAGCAAATATAAGAATGAAGTCGAATGTCATCTCAGGAAGTCGAAATATTCCTTATTCTCTGCTGCTATATAATTTTGTTAATAACTTTACAATAGCTCTTATTATAATTATTTATTCACAAAATGTCTCCCCACCTAAACTGTGACTTAGCTTATTGAGAACATAGACTGGTATATTATTTGTTTTGTTTTGATTAATCATGATTGCACAGTCTTGGTTAGCTTTCCAAAATAGAGATGTTTCTTCTATAAATAATCTATGCTTCTAGAGCAGGATTAGTGTATAGAAGTCATTACATTACCGTCTCAAATAACTTTCAGTCAGGGACTACTTTGTTTCCAGCACTATCTTAGGTGATTTTGGTAAACAAAAGAATCACAAAGTGCAAACTGGAGGAAATCTTAGAGATTATTTGCATTTGAGGAAAGCAAAACTCAGATGAGTTTAGGATTTTATAGTCTTAAATGATAGAGTACAATTTAAACCCAGGTTTTCTAATTCTCAGTACCATTCTGTCCACTAGTTTGATTTTTATTTTCTTCTGTAACAAACACTGCTCATTGAAAACTTGAGTCACATGTGTTTACCTACATATTAGACACTCATAATCTCTTGCATCATTTACAGATTTGGGAAATTTGGGATAATAATAAAACTACCCAATAAATTAGTTAATGCATTTAAA
Organism: Balaenoptera ricei; assembly: GCF_028023285.1. NCBI lineage: Eukaryota > Metazoa > Chordata > Mammalia > Artiodactyla > Balaenopteridae > Balaenoptera > Balaenoptera ricei. The sequence continues at coordinate 169,007,800 of NC_082639.1, forward strand.
ATGCTTAGCCCATGGCCTGGCACAAAGTAAAGGCTCAATAACTGTTAGCTATTATTATTATCGTACTATCATTTCTTTAGGATATTTTCTGAAAGTGGAATTTCTTGATTTAAAGGTACACACATGTAAATTTTGAAACTTATTTTGGCCCCTTTAAAAGGTTGTAGGAATCTTTACTTCATTAAGAATACTCTTCAATAGAATTGAAGAGAAAAAAAGTTCTTGAATATAAGTTAGAAACTTTAATACCCCACTTCCGAAAATGTATAGAACATATAGACAGAAGATAAATAAGCATATAGATGTCTTGATCAACAATATAACCAACTAGAACTAACAGATACATATATAGAACCCTCCACCCAACAACAGCAGAATACATATTCTTCTCAAGTGCAATTGATACATTCTCTAGAATAGACCAGATGTTAGACCACAAAATAAATCTCAATAAATGTAAAAAGATTGAGATCACACAAAGTATCTACTCCAATCACAATGGAATGAAGCTAGAAATCAATAGCATAAGGAAAACTGGAATGCTAAAACAAAATGTGGAAATGAAATAAGACACTCTTAACCGATCAGTGGGTCAATGAAGAAATCACAAGGCAAATTAGAAAATACCTATAGATTAATCAAATGAAAATACTACATGGGATGCAATGGAGGCAGTGCTCAGAGACAAATTTATAGCTGTCAATGCCTATATTAAAAGGGAAGAAAGATCTCAAATCAGTAACCTAACTTTATATCTTACAGTACTAGAAAAAAGGAGCAAAGGAAACAAAGCTAGCAGACGGAAGGAAATAATAAGGATTAGAGCAGTGTTCAATCAAATGAGAACAGAATAATAATAATAAAGGGAATGAAACCAAAGTTGATTCTTTGAGAGATCAACAAAATGGACAAACCTTTAGCTAGACTGACAGAGAGAGGGAGGAAGGGAAGAAACAAATAACTAACATCAGAAATGAAAGTGGATATTAATACCTATCATCAGAAAGCAAAAGGATTATAAAAGAATACTATAAACAACTCTATACCAACAAAATAAATAATCTAGATGAAATGGACAGATCAAGAAGCACACACATTACCTAAATGCAAGACAAAATAGAAAGTCTCAACAGACTTACAACAGGCAAAGAGATTGAATGGGTAATAAGAAACCTCCTGACAAAGAAAAGCCCAGGACCGGATGGCTTCACTAGTGAACTGAACCAAACTTTTAAGGAAGAATTAACACCAATTCCTCTTAAACTCTTCCACAGAATACAAGAATAGGGAACACTTCTTAACTCATTCCATAAGGCCAGCATTGCCGTAATACCAAAGCCATATGAATAATATCACAAGAAAAGGAAATTACAGACCAGTATTCCTAACGAATATAGACGTATGAATTCTTAACAAAACACCAGCAAACCAAATCCAAAGCCATATTAAAAGGATTATAAACCATGGCAAAGTGGGGTTTATCCCAGGAATGCAAGGGTGGTTGAATGTAAGAAAATAAATCAATGTAATACATCACATTAAAAGAACCAAAGGGAGGGGGGAACCACATGATCATCTTAATTGATACACGTAAGTCATTTCACAAAATTCAACATCCTTTCATGATAAAAACTCTCAGAAAACTAGGAATAGAAGGGAATATACTCAACATGATCAAAGGCATTTATGAAAAACCCATAGCTAACATCATACTCAATGGTGAATGACTGAAAATTTTTTCCCTGAGTTTAGGAATGAGACAAGGATGCCCATTTTCACCACTGCAATTAACATTATGCTGGCAGTTCTAGCCAAAGGAATTAGATAAGAAAAGGAAATAGAAGGCATCCAAACTGGAAAAGAAGAAGTAAAACTATCTCTATTTGCAGATCACAGGATCCTATATTTAAACACTCCAAAGAATGCTACCAGTTTCCAATCCAGTATATAAGAACTTCAGAAGTCACCACTTTGTTCTAACAACAAGTAAAAAGCTGAACAAATTGAAAAATCAACAACTCTTCTTAGATCTGTAAGGGAAGTAATATCACAGAACCAACTGCTGTCCTCCAGACTGGAGAGAGTGACAGGCAAATAGAGAGAATCACAACTTATGAGATCAGGAACCCTTGTAGGAAATCAGTACCAGTGTAGGGAGACCTGAACTGTTATTGAAAAATTGCTAGAGGCTCAGTGTGGACAAGTTTGAGAGATAAAAACTCCAGGGGAGCCTCGTCATTGGGGAGCCCTGAGAGTTTCATCAGTTTTACATCCTGGAGCTCTACCAGCTTTTCACAGTGAATATCAGAGAAAAATCCCCTTGTACTAACAATAGGAGTAACAATTTTGAATTCTTCAATTTTGATTCTTCAACCAGAATCTAACTTGCTGGGGTTTTATCAGACCTAACTGACTTGAGGGAAGGGAAATATTCAGCCCCAGCCCACTCTAGTCACCCTGTCAAAACAGGTAAGTGGGGGAGAAAAACTGACAAGGTTGTCTTAAGTTCACAGTCCAGAAGCACAGGCTCAGTAACATACTGATATCCAATCTTAGGACTATAGAACGCTTCCCCTCCCCCCACAGCTTGCGACCACGTTACTAATAGCTTATTTACAGCAGTTCCTTTTACCCAGTACATCATGTTCACCTGTCAACAAAAAATTACAAGACATACTGAAAGGCAAAAAACACAGAATAGAGCAAACATCACAACCAGACTCAGGGATGTTGAAATTATCAGGCCAGGAATTGAAAACAACTGTGATTGATATGCTAAGGACTTTAATGAAAAAGTAGAAAGCATGGAAAAATAAATGGGCAATGTAAGCAGAGAGATGTAAATTCTAAGAAAGAACCAAAAAGAAATGCTAGACATGAAAAATATTGTAACAGAACGAAGAATGCCCTTTATGAGCTTATTAGTACACTGGATACAGCTGAAGAAAGAATCTCTGAGCTTGAGGATATCAAAATAGGACTGCCCAAACTGAAAAGCAAAGAGAAAAAAGTGAAAAAACAGAAAAGAATATCCAAGTATTGTGGAACATTTACAAAAGTTGTACCATACGTATAATGGGAACACTAAAAGGTGAACAGGGAAAGGAACAGAAGAACCGTTTGAAACAATAATGACTGAAAATTTCCCCCAAATTAATGTCAGACACTAAACCACAGATCCAGGAAGCTCAAAGAACACCAAACAGGATAAATACCCAAAAAATTACACCTAGACATGCCATTTTCAAACTATAGATAAAGATAAAAATCCTGAAAGCAGTCAGAGGTAAAAAAATACCTTACCTGTAGAAAACATAAGGTAAGAATTACATTTGACTTTTCCTCAGACCCATGCAAACAAGAAGAGAGTGGAGTGAAATATTTAAAGTGTTGAGAAAAAAAACCTACCCACCTAGAATTTTGTACTTTGAGAAATTATCTTTCAAAAGTGAAGGAGAAATAAAGACTTTCTGAGACAAAGATTTGAGGGAATTTGTTGCCAGTAAACCTGCCATGCAAGAAATGTTAAAAGAAGTTCTCCAGAGAGAAGGAAAATGATACAGGTCAGAAACTCAGATCTACATAAAGAAAGAAAGAGCATCAGAGAAGGAATACATGAAGGTAAAATAAATAAAAGCTTTTATTTTTCTTATTCTTAATCTAATAGATGAAATGTTCAAAATAATAGCAACAATGTATTCAATTATACTTATATATATGCTTATGTCTGATTACATGTATATATAAATATGCTTATGTATGCTTATGTATAACTGAAATGAATGACAGCAATTATACAAGGGATAGGAGGCAGGAATTAGGATTATTTCATTTTATGGTACTTGCACTATTCATGAAGTGGCAGAGTTTTATTTGAAACTGGACTTGGATTGGTTATAAATGGGTATTGCAAACTGTAGAATGGCCACTTAAAAAAGGAGTTCAACTGATATGCTCAGAATGGGGAGAAAATTGGATCATATAAAATGCTTAATTAAAACCACAAAAGACAGGGACTTCCCTGGCAGTTCTGTGGTTGAGATTCTGTGCTTCAAGTGCAGGGGGCATGGGTTCAATCCCTGGTCAGGGACTGAGATCCCGCATGCCGCACGGCGTGGCCAAAAACAAGGGGAAAAAAACCCCGCAAAAGACAGAAAAGGTATGGAAGACAAAAATAGATACAAAGAAAGGAGCAATAAATAGAAAGCAGTAGCAAATATAATAGATATTAATCAAAAAACATCAACAATCATTTAGGATGTCAATGGTCTTAAGTATACCAATTACAAAACAGATTATGTCAGGTTGGATCAAAAAACAGTATCTAACTATATGTTGTCTAAAAAGCCCACTTTAGGTGTAGAGGCACATATAGTTGTTCCTCAGTATCCATGGGGCGTTGGTTCCATGCCCTCTCCGCACCCCATGGATACCAAAATCTGCACATGCTCAATTCCCTTATATAAAATGGTGTAGTACAGTCAGCCCTCCGTATCCATGGATGCAGAATTTGTGGATACAGACGCCAAGTGTCTAGATTAAGAGTACAGGCATACCTTGTTTTATTGTGCTTTGCTGTATTGTACTTTGCAGATATTACAAATTGAAGGTTTGTGGCAACCTGCATCAAGCAAGTCTGTCAGCACCATTTTTCCAATAGCGTTTGTTCACTTCATGATTTTATGTCACATTTTGGTAATTCTCACAGTATTTCAAATTTCTTCATTATTATATTTGTTGTGGTGATCTGTGATTATTGATCTTTGATGTTACTATTGCAAGAAGATTGCAACTCGCTAAAGGCTCAGATGATGGTTAGCATTTTTAGCAATAAAGTATTTTTAAAATTAAGGTGTGTACATTTTTTTAGACATAACGCTATTGCACAGTTAATAAACTGAGTATAGTGTGAATACAACCTTTATATGCACTGGGAAATCAAAAAATTCATGTGACGCACCTTATTGCAATATTTGCCTTTTTGCAGTAGTCTGGAACTGAACCCACAATATCCCCAAGGTATGCCTGTAAGTGGATGGAGAAAGATATCCCATGATAACACTAATCAAAAGAAAGTGGAAGTAGCTATATTCATTTCAGACAGGGTGGAATTTGGAGTAAGGAAAGTTTTTGGAAATAAAGAAGGGCATTGCTGTTCACCAAGAAGATGTAGCATACTTAATGTGTATGCGTGTAACAACATAGCATCAAAATGCATGAGGCAAAAACTGACAGAAGTGCAGAGAAAAAGAGATGAATTCGCTGTCATACTTGGGAACTTCAGCACCCCTTTATCAGAAATGGACAGATCCAGCAGGCAAAAAAATCAGTAAGGACATAGTTGAACTCAACATCCATCATCAATCAAATGGATGTAAGGACATCTATATACTGCTTCACCCAACAACAGCAGAATACACATTCTTCTCAAGCTTACATGGAACATCCACCAAGATAGACCACATTCTGGGCCATAAAACAAACCTTAAGAAATCCTTAACAAATTTAAAAGAACAGGAATCATACATTGTCTGCTCTCAGACCACAGTGGAATTAGACTAGATGTCAGTAACAAAAAGATAGCTGGAAATTCCAAAATACTTGGAATTAAGGCACCACCCTTATAAAAAACACATGAGCCAAAGAAAATGTCTCATGAGAAACTTAAAAATATTTTGAACTAAATGAAAATGAAAACACAAATTGTCAAAATTTGTCAGATACAGTGAAAGCAGTGCTTAGAGGGAAACTTGTGGCATTGAATGCATATATTAGAAAAGAAGAAAGATCTAAGATTAATCATTTTAGCTTCCACCTTAGAATACTAGAAAGAGAAGAGCAAATGAAATCTAAAGTAAACAGAAGAAAAATAATAAAAATTAGAGCAGAAATCCATCCAATTGAAAACAGGAAACCAGTAGAGAAAGATCATTGAAACCAAAGCTTATTCTTTAAAAAGATCAATGAAATCGATAAGCCTCTATCCAGGCTAATGAAGAAAAAAAGGGGTCCCTTTATCTATTTTTGAAAGAAATCATATTCACAAGTTTTCTAGTATGAAACTGTTCTTACATTCTGGTAATCAGTTGCTCGTATAAATAACTGAATTTCAATACAGCAGTGGATTTCAAATGTTAACTTTTTATTAACAATTTTTACTGTTAAATGTATCAATATATTGAGATGAGTCTGGTTTTATTATTTGGTGTTTTGATCAGGTTTTGTTTCAGGCTTATCTTAATTTTATATAAAGTAGAGTAAAGCTTTCTTTTTTTCTCTGTGCTCATAGAAATAAACTCTTCCTTGAAATCTGAAAAAATTCTCTTGTAACACATCCCTTGTTACTACATAGTAGCTTCTCAGTGCTTTATTTTATTGTTGATTTGAGACAATTTGGTCACTTATATTTTTCCAGTAAAAATGTCTTTCAAACAGATTTTCAAACTTACAAGTTTGAATACCTTATATAAATTTAATAATTCCCTTGGAAACTTGAAAAGAAGGGGAATTACCTATCAATATAGTTTATATTATTTCATATATTTATAATTACCTTCACACTATAATTCTTTTAAAATTTTTCTTCTCTTTTCTGTGGTAAATATTTTTGCACAGAATATGCTTAATCTGTGTTTTGCCTGCTGTACTCTCTGCTATATCTTTAAACCTTTGATTGTAAAATAAAACACAAATACAAAGAAAAGAGAGACAGGATGCTACTAATATCAGAAATGAAAGACAGGACATCAGTATGCAACCCATGTACATGAAAAGGCTAATAAAGGAATACTATGAACAATTAATTCTTTGCCTACAAATTTGATAACCTAGATGAAATGGACCAATTCCTTCAAAGACACAGCTCCCATAACTAACCAAGGAGAAATAAATAATCTGAAATGGCTCTGTCTGTTAAAGAAATTGAATCAATAATTAATAATCTTCCAGAACAGAAAGCACCAGGCCCAGATGTATTCACTGGTGAATTCTACCAGACATTTAAGGAAGAAATCATGACAATTCTCTACAGTTGCTTTCAGAAGATAGAAATAGAGGAAATACTTCTTAACTCATTCTATGATGCAAGAATTATGCTAATACCAAAACCAGACAAAGATGTTACAAGAAAAGAATGCTACAGACCAATGTAGAAAGCCTCATAGACATAGGTGCAAAAGTCCTCAAAAAATATTAACAAATTGAATCCAACAATATAAAAAGAATTATACACCACAACCAAATGGGATTTCATCCCATGTACACAAGGCTGGTTCAGCATTTGGAAGTCAATTAATGTAATGCATCATTGATGTGATAAAAAGCACATGATTGTATCAGTAGATACAGAAAAAGCATCTGACAAACTCTAATACTCATTCATGATAAAAACTCAGTAAACTAGGAATAGAGGGGAACTTCCTCAACTTGATAAAGAATACCTATCAAAAAACCTAAAGTAACATCATACTTAATGGCGAGAATCTTGAAGCTTTTTCATTCAGATCAAGAACAAAGCAAGGATTTTTCCTCTCACTACTGCTTTTCAACCTCATGCTGTATGTCTTAGCTAATGCAACAAGACAAGAAAACAAAAAAGAAGTATACAGATTGGGAAAGATGACATAAAATTGTCTTGGTTAGCAGATGATATGATTGTCTATGTAGAGAATCAAAAAAATTAACAAAAAAACTCCTGGAACTAGTAAGGCATTTATAGCAAGGTTGCAGGTACAAGATTAATACACAAAAGTCAGTCACTTTGGTTGGTATGGTCAGTCATACCAACCATGAATAAGTGGAATTTGAAATTTAAACCTCAGTACTATTAACATTAGCACCCACAAAAATGACATATTGAAGTATAAATATACCAAAATATGCATAAGATCTGTATGGGGGAAACTATAAAACTCTGATGAAAGAAATCAAAGAAGAACTAAGTATATGGAGAGACATTCCATGTTCATGGATAGGAAGACTCCGTACTAGGTATCTTATGTCAGTTCTTCCCATCTTCAACTACAGATTTAATGCAGTACAAGTCAGAATTGCAGCAACTTCTTTTATGGGTATCAACAAACTAAGCCTAAAGTTTATATGGAGAGGCAAAGACCCGAATAGCCAACACAACAGTGAAGGAAAAAAACATAGCTGGAATACTGACTTCAAGACTTATATAAAACTGCAACAATCAAGACAGTATGGTATTGGCAAGAGACTATACAGATAAATCATCTTTGACAAAGCAAAGACAATACAATGGAGCAAAGATGTACTTTTTAACAAATAGTGTTAGAAGAACTAGACATCAATGCAAAAAAAAAAGAAAATTGAATCTAGACACAGAACTTACACCCTTCACAAAAATTAACTCAAAATGGATCACAGACCTAGATGTAAAACACAAAACTATTAACACTCCTAGACGATAACGTAGGAGAAACCTAGATAATCTTTGGTATGGTGATGACTTTTTACTTTCAGCACCAAAGGCACAATCCATGAAATAAAGAATTACTATGCTAGATCTCACTGAAATTGAAATTTTCTGGACTATGAAAGTCACGGCCAAGAATGAAAAGACGAGGCACAGACTGCAGGAAAATGCAGACATATCTGATACAAAACTGTTATCCAAATATTCAAAGAATTCTTAAAACTCAATAAGAAAACAAACAACTGCAGGGTTGCACGATCAACATATAGTAATTAGTTGTGTTCCTTATGTCAGCAATGAGCAATCCACAATGAAACTAAGAAAGCAATTATAGTTACAATAGCATCTAAAAGAATGCCTTGGAATAAAATTAACCAAGAATGTTGTGCACTGAAAATTATAAAACATTGCTGAAAGAAATTAAAGGTTACCTAAAATAAAGAAAAGATATCCCATGTTTATGAATAAGAAGACTTAGTATTGTTCAGATGTAGTTTTACCAAAAGTGATGTACAGGTTCAATTTGATCCCTATTATCAACAGCCCCTTTTGCAGAAATGGAAAATATGAGCCTCAAATTCATGTGGAATTGCCCCAAATAGCCAAAAAGCTTGAAAAAGAAGGCCAAAGTTAGAAGACCCACACTTCCCAATTTCAAAACTTATTACAAAATCACAGTAATAAAAAGAATATGACACTGGCATAAGAATATAGACCACTGGGAGAGAATTAAGAGTCCAGAAATAAACTCATGTATCTATAGCCACAATTGATTTTTGACATAGGTACACATAAGTACTAAATCTGTTCAGTATGGAAAGAATAGTTCCTTCAACTCATGTGCCAGACAGTTGGATTTCTGCATGCAAACATATGAATTTGGACCCCTACCTTACGCCATATTAAAAAATTAACTCAGAATGGATCAACAACTTACATGTAAGAGCTACAACCATAAAACTCTTAGAAGAAAACATTGGGGTAAATCTTCATGACCTTGGGTTTGGAAGTAGATTCTTAAGTCACAGAAAGCATAAGCAACAAAACAAAAAATGGATAAATTAGACTTCATCTTAATAAAAACTTATTTGTATTGCATCAAAGGACATTTTTAAGAAAATGAAAAGATAACCTAAAGAATGGAAGAAATCATTTGTAAATCAAATATCTGATAAGGGTTTGATATCCAGAATTTATAACGAACTCCTACAACTTAACAGAAAAGATAAACTGCCCAATCAAAAAATGGGCAATCACTTGCATACACATTTCTCCAAAGAAGATATATTAGTAGCCAATAAGCACATGAAAAGATGTTCAGCATCATTAATTATTAGGGAAATGAAGTTAAAACCACAAGATACCACTTCATACCTACTAAGATGGCTAAAATTAAAAACAAAAGCAAAATAAGTGCTCGCAGGAATATGAAAACAATTGGTGATTCCTCAATAAAAGTAAACGTAGAATTACCATATGACTGAGTAATTCAACTCCTAGTTATATACCCAAAAGAATTGTAAGCAGGGACTTCAAACAGACTCTTGTACACCAGTGTTCATTAAAACATTAGTAAAATGGCCAAAAAGGTATAAACCACCCAAGTGTTCATCAACAGATAAACAAAATGTGGCAAGTACATATCATGGAATATTATTCAACCATAAATGGGGTGAAGTTCTGATACATCCTGCAACATGGATGAATATTGAGAACATTATGCTAAGTGAAAGAAGCTAGACAAAAGGGGACAAATATTATATGATTCTACTTATATGAGATATCTAGAATAGGCAAATTCATTGAGATAGAAAGTGGAATAGAGATTACCAGGGGCAGGGTAGAGGGGGTAATGGGGTGTTTATTCCTTAATGGTTACAGAATTCTCTTTGAGAAGATGAAAAAGTTTTAGAAATTACAGTGTTGATGGTTGCACAACATTGTGAATGTAATACCACTGAATTGTACATTTAAAATGGTTAAAATGGCAATTTTTTGTTATATATGTTTTACCACTTTAAAACAATTAATGTAGTATACCAAAAACTACTGAATTGTTCACTTTAAATGGGTCAATAGTATGGTATGTGAATTATATCTTAGTAAAGCTGTTTTTTTGGTTAATATTTTATTTTTTAAACATTAATACAGCTATCATTTCTTGTCTGGATAAATATGTAATGTTCTGTCTGGTTTTCCTGGGCTTTTTTTCCCCCTAGTTGAAAAAAATTTGTTCTTCATATGGTAGTCAGAATAGTAGTTTTAAAGTCTTTTAGTTTTGTGCTTAAAATCCTTTCATGATACCACTTTGCTTTTCAGAAGAGGCTCAAACTTTGTAACATAGCTTTTACCTTATGAGGTCCTTGCTGTTCGAGATTTTAACTTACTATTTGGGTTTTCCTGCTCATACATCAGGTTTTCTCTAGTATCTAGACTTCTGTACATGTTGCCAGCAATATTCTACGCAGGTCTCAATTTAGATATAACTTGCTGTGGGTATCTTTCCTTCCATGGTGCTTCCTTCCACTGGGCCCTCTCCTCCCTGTTAGATATACCTCCCCTCTCCCCTATTGACTTTACTTGAGAAAGGCTGTTTTTTAAAAAAAAGTACTTTCCAATTATTGCGATCATATACCACAGGAGTTTTTTTACCCCGTTGTATTAGTTTGCTAGGGCAGTTGTTACAAATACCCACAAACTGGGTGGCTTAAAAAACAGGAATTTATTGTCTCAATTATGGCAGTAGAAATCTGAAATCAAGGTGTTTGCAGAGTTGGCTTCTGATGGTTTGCTGGCAGTGTTTAGCGTTCCTTGGTTTGTAGATGTATCACCCTGATTTCTGCTTTAATCTTCATATGATGTTCTCAATGTGTGCGTGATTCTGTGTCTAAATTTCTTCTATTTATAAGGATACAGTCATATTGGATTAGGGCCTACACTGATGACCTCATTTTAAGTTGATTACCTCTGTGAAGACCCTATTTTTATTTTCATTTTTTTCAGGCTTTTTGAAGTACAAATGACAATTTAAAATTGTATGTATTTAAGATGTAAAACCTGATATTTGGATATATGTATACATCGTGAAATGTTTACCACAATCAAGCTAATTAACGTGTCTATCACCTCAGTTACCTCCTTCCTTCTACCTTCCCCATCTCCCTCCCTACCTCTCTCCCTTCCTTCCTTCCTTCCTTTTTTTTTTGGCTAAGAATACTTAAGATCCACTCTCTTAGCAAATTTCCAGTATGCAGTACAGTATTGTTAACTGCAGTTATCCTGCTTCACATTAGATCTCTAGAATTTATTTATCCTACATATCTGAAATTTGTGCCTTTTGACCAACATTTCCCCATTTCCCCTACCCCCTCAGCCCTTCGCAACCACTGTTCTACTCTCTGCTTCTAAGAGTTTGACTTTTTTAGATTCCACACATAAGTCAGATCATGCAGTATTTAAAGCCCTAGTTCTAAGTATGGTCACATTCTGAGGTACTGGTGTTTAGTACTTCAACGTATGAATTTTGGAGGGACACAAGTCAACCCTTAACCCTTATGTTTCACTTCAGAGTGTGATATAAGCTTTTTCTCTGTTTCATTATTATGTGATTGTCACAAACATAATTTTAATGATTATAGAAGAATATCCACTTAGCCAGTTTCCTACTGTTAAATACACTTGGCCCTTCATAGCCGCAGTTTCCATGTCTGTAGATACAGAGAGCCCATTGTTTGGGGTGGTGTGGGGGAGAAAATTCCAGAAGGCAAAATGCGAACTTGCCATGCCCTGGCAACTTATACATAGCATTTGTAGGTGATTTAAAGTATTTGAGAGTACGTTATATGCAAATACTACTCCATTTTATATATGGGACTTGAGCGACTGTAGATTTTGGTAATGGAGGGTGGACAGACCTGGAACCAATCCCCCCAAGCTGACTGTATTTATTTTTCACTTTTGCAGTATAATAATTACCATGGACCCTTTTATGCACTTCTTTTAGAACAGATACCTGGAAATGAAGTGGTCAGATCATTTTTAAGGCACTTGATACATGCCACAAATTTTTGCAAGTATGAGAGGCATTTCTTGCTTTCTTAGTAGATCATTTATTAATCATATTTTCTCTTTGTGAATTATCTCTTTAAGTCATTTGCCCATTTAATTTTGTAGTCTTAATGTTTTTCTTATCAATTCTTATAAAGTCTTTGCATAGTAAAAATTGTACTGTTTATCTTCTCTGCAACTGTTTTACCAATTTATCATTTGCCCTTTAATTTTGGTCTTGTTTCTTTTTCAAATTATAGATGATTTGTTTTTATTTTCCTCAATAGTTCTTCTATTGCTTCGAAGCTTGGCTTGTCCTTCTTTTTTCAGAGTTTGCTAAATATGTAATTCTGCTTTTTCCTGGATGTTTCTATTGGGTTTAAAGATATTTAGTTCTAATCCATTTGGAGTTTGTTTTGCTAAATGGTATGATGTGAGAATCATTCTTTTCTTTAATTGCTAGCTTGTGGTTTCAATTCCATTAATTAATCACTGCTTTCCTCAGTGATTGACAGTATCTCACATATCGAATTAAATTATTTTGGGGTGGAGATCTATTACACTGATACTTTATTAAAGATTTATCGTAGGGACTTCCCTGGTGGCGCAGTGGTTAAGAATCCACCTGCCAGCGCAGGGAACACGGGTTTGATCCCTGGTCCGGGAAGATCCCACATGCCGTGGAGCAACTAAGCCTGTGCACCACAACTACTGAGCCTGCGCTCTAGAGCTCGTGAGCCATAACTACCGAGCTCACGTGCCACAACTAGTGAACCCGTGTGCCTAGAGCCTGTGCTCCACAACAAGAGAAGCCACTGCAATGAGAAGCACGTGCACCACAACAAAGAGTAACCCCTGCTCGCTGCAACTAGAGAAAGCCCGCATGCAGCAACGAAGACCCAAGGCAGCCAAAATTAAATAAATAAAAATAAATAAATTTATAAAAGAAAAAAAGTCCACCTGCCACTGCAGGGGACACGGGTTTGATCCTTGGTCTGGGAAGATCACACATGCCACGGAGCAACTAAGCCCGTGCGCCACGACTACTGAGCCCACGCGCCACAACTACTGAAGCCCACGTGCTGCAACTGCTGAGGCTGTGTGCTGCAACTGCTGAAGCCCACGCGCCTAGAGCCTGTGCTCTGCAACAAGAGAAGCCACCACAATGAGAAGCCTGAGCACTGCAATGAAGAGTAGACCCCACTCCCTGCAACTAGAGAAAGCCCGCGTGCAGCAACAAAGACCCGATGCAGACAAAAAATTTTTTTTAAAAAATTAAAAAAAAATTGATAGTACATGTTAACATCTGAAAAGAACATTACCCTCTCTCCTTCTTTACTCTTTGTGCTTTTTCAGGATTTTCTTTGGTATTTTTACCAGTTTATTTCTGCCTGTGTGCTAGAACATTTGTCTCCATCTCTCACCCAGTATTACCTCCCACATTTAAAATTTTTAAATTAAATTTACAGGGAAGATAATTTAAGAAACATTGAATATATGTACATTCAATCTTCCCTTTCAAGTACTTGGTATTTTTCTATATTGTCTTCTTTAAATCTTTTATAGAGACTTGTAGTTTTTTCATATAATTCAAACAAATTATTCACTGTTGTTATTACTTGTGTGTGTATTAGTTGCTGGTGATTTTTGTTGGATCTATTAAAAACAAATGAAAATTTTTTATTATTAACAATGAAAATTTTTACTATGATTGCTTATTCTACTGTCTAGAAGTACTGTTTGATTTATATTTATCTAATATGCAGTTGTTTTACTCAGCTTTATCAATTCCAACACTTTTCAGTGGATTTATTTGCATTTTCTGAGTGAACAGTTTATTAAGTGGAAATGATCATGATTTTCACCTATTCATGTTTTGTAACTATGTCACATGTTACTTAGAATATCTAAAATCTAATATTAAATAAGAGAGATAATGGAAGACATCCTTTTTGTTGTTATTATTCCTGGATGTATCTGGTGTTTCACTAGAAAGTATTATTTTGTCTGATAGCTTGAAAGAGGTTATTTCTTAAGAGAATTACTGAACTCTTTTTTTTTTTTGTGGGACTTGGGGTAGTATTTTGGAATTGGTATTAGATTTTATCAAATACTTTTGGGCAGGGGTACTTACAGAGATTATCACATGGAGTTAATTTAATTTTTGCACAGTTATTAATGTTTGCTAATATTAAATTACCTTCAATACCTGTAATAAAACTTATTGTTTTGCAGTAGATTGTTCTTTTTTACCTATGGTTTAATTTTGTTTCTCAGCGTTTTATTTGGCTTTTTTACGTTCTTCTCAATTAGTGACATGAGTCTATAACTTTTTTTGGTGGTATCTTTGTGAGGTTTTGATTTCAAGGTAATTTTTGCTTGAAACTTCTAGTACATCTACTGCTATCCCAACAGACAAACTATACTAAAGTGAATAGCAAACTAAAAGTGTGCTTTAGGTGATTAGAAAAATGAAGAGTAGTATGGTAAGTGGTTAGTGCTGCAGATGTTGATTTAGGCACCATTTTCATGGAGTTGCATAAGAGCAACAACATGACTTGACATGGCTCTTCCCAGTTTCCGCCGAGCTTTGCATGTCAGGCTGACTCAGAAACCACTGGAAAATCTGGG
This sequence comes from Balaenoptera ricei, assembly GCF_028023285.1. Classification (NCBI taxonomy): domain Eukaryota; kingdom Metazoa; phylum Chordata; class Mammalia; order Artiodactyla; family Balaenopteridae; genus Balaenoptera; species Balaenoptera ricei. Next base: position 169,022,915 of record NC_082639.1, read on the forward strand.
TCCTGCTTATGGTAGGCACTTCATAAGCAGTTTTGAGTAAATGGTTAACATTACAGTGACTATCCCAGAAACATTTCTCAGGCCCACGTTGATGCCTATTTTTTATTTTTTTTTAAATTATAGACCTCAACTGTGAAAAGCTAGCATAGTTTTCTTTGGACTTTAAATCAAGGACTGTTACCAGTTTTCCTGCCCTTAATACTGACTTCAAAAAAGGATACAGTGTCCTCCAGATCTTGATTCCTTGTTGTCACTAAACATAAGCTTATAGGTTCTTTGAGTTTTAAAAGTTTTATTGTGGATCACCTGGGAAAATAGCATGTAACAAAGTAATAGAAAAGTTACTCAGGAAATCTTATAGTCATAACCTCTGTATGCTTCTGTTTACCTGAGCTGCTACCTGGAAGAACCTTTGGACATTACATTTTCCTTTCTCACTGATACCAAGAGTATATTTCAACCTCATTTCTAAAAAGATGTCTTTCAACCAAATTTCCCCTCTTAAAGCCCTACCTAAATGTGAAGAGATGTATCATTTTTTTCTAGAATAGATACAAAGATGTTAGATTAGACCTTTGTCATTTCTCCCCGGACCACTGCAGAAGCCTTCTTTCTCCCTTTTCTTTTTGTGCATTCTAGCTAGCTCTACCACTCCTCCCCCAAGTTAATCTTTTAAAGATACAAATGTATTTATAACCTTTTATTAGTTCCACATCAGAAATAGGATGCAGTTAGATTTTTCCTTCACTCCATACACCAACAATATTATATATAAATTAGATATTTAAATGTAAAACAAATAATTATATAAGTACCAGCAGAAAATACAGATAAATATTTAATCTTGGTGTGAAGAAGACTGTAAAATACAGCAATAAAGGAATACACACATAGAAAAATATTGGCAAAAAAAAAAAAAAGAAAAATATTGGCAACATATGGCAGGCAAAAGGTTAATAGCCTGAATAAAGAAAGTATTATTTTTATGTAATAATATACAAAAATAATATTCAGTTATATGAACAGTTCTTTATATTGTAGAAAGAGTTATTAGTTAATATTTTATTATTCTTACAGATTAACTAATCTTTTATTATTACTTCTATAGCAAAAACAAATTAGTTACTCACCAGGAGTATGCAGCATAGAACATCAGCAAGAAATAACCAAACTAAAGACTGATTTGGAAAAGAAAAGTATCTTTTATGAAGAAGAATTGTCCAAGAGAGAAGGAATACATGCAAATGAAATTAAAAATCTGAAGAAAGAACTACATGATTCAGAAGGCCAGCAACTTGCTCTCAACAAAGAAATTATGATTTTGAAAGACAAATTGGAAAAAAACAGGAGAGAGAGGTAAGAATCAAGTTATTTACTCCTCTAATAATTATTTATTGAATACCTGTTCGGTGTCCAGGACTGGAGATATATGGCAATAAACATATTCCAGTTCTCAAGAAGACCAAAGTCAAGATTGGTAAACAGAAAATTATATTACAGCATCATAGGAAAGCAAATGGGATAAGTATAGGAACACCCGTAGAAGAGGCACAAAAGATAACTTTAGTGTGTCTAGGTTTTTTGGACAAAATTATTTCTGAGTTAAGACCAAAGATATACGAAATATATAGCTGTGGAAGAGTGTCCAGGCAAAGGTTAGCAGAATTTGCCAAGATCTAGAGGAAAAGGGTAGCATGGCACATTCAGAAAATGAAAGCTGTTCATTATGGTGGAAGCATAAAAAGAAAGATGAGTGGTGAGAAATGAGACTAGAAAGGAAAACAGTTGTAAGACCACTGAAGGAAAATTACATGATTATATCAATATTTACATTTTTGAAAGACCACTTTTGCTACTGTTTAGAGAATGGATTGGAAGGAGCAGACTGCAGATAGTAATCTAGCCATGAGAGATGAGGTGGCTGGACCTTAGATACGATAGTGAAGATGGAGAGAAGTTTATGGATTCAGAAGGTCTACCGAGAAGACAGAACCTGGATGACATGATAACCAGATATGAGAAAGTAGAAGCAGGAGAAATTATCAGTGATACTCAGGTTTCTAGGCTTTAGGTAACTGAATGTATGTTATTGTCATTCTCAACTTATATTGGAAGGCTAAGTTTAATTCAGTTTGGTCTGTTCGTTCAGCAAAAATTTTTAGAACCTGCTCTGTGAAAGCACTGCTGTAGGCCCTGGAGGCATAACAGTGAACAGATAAAAATTCTCTCTCCTTATGGAGCTTTCCTTTAATTATGGTGAAAGACTATAAGCAAAATGTAAATGAAAGAAGTAAAATACAGAATATATAGGTAATGATATAGGATAGGTAATATATAGGTAATGATAAATTCTAAGAACAAAAAATAAGGCAGTGGATGGGGGCTATGAAGCATTAAGGGGGAAAATTAAATTTTAAATATACATATATATATGAATGAAATAACCAGGGAAAATTATACTGAGAAGGTGATTTCTCAGTAAGGACTGAAGAAAGTGGGGGAGATATCTATACAGATGTATGAGAAGAACATTTTACATGAGGAACAAGAAGTCTGTTAAAAAAAATAATGGGGCTTCCCTGGTGGTGCAGTGGTTGAGAATCTGCCTGCCAATGCAGGGGACATGGGTTCGGGCCCTGGTCTGGGAAGATCCCACATGCCGCTGAGCAGCTGGGCCCGTGAGCCACAATTACTGAGCCTGCGCGTCTGGAGCCTGTGCTCCGCAACAAGAGAGACCGCGATAGTGAGAGGCCCACGCATCGCGATGAAGAGTGGCCCCCGCTTGCCACAACTAGAGAAAGCCCTCGCACAGAAACAAAGACCCAACACAGCCATAAATAAATAAATAAATAAAATTAAAAAAAAAAACAAAAACACATCCTCCATAGACCAGAATGTTTTAAAAAATAAATAAATAAATAATGGGAAGACAAAACTATGGAGATAGTAAAACGATCAGTGGTTGCAAGGATTGGGAGGAGGATGGGATGAATAGGCCGGGTACAGAGGATTTCTAGGGCAGTGAAACTACTCTGTATGAAACTGTGATAGGGGATATATGTCATTATACAACCTAATGTAAATTGTGACGTTTTAGTGATAATGATGTGTCAAATGTAGGTGCATCAATAGTAACCAATGCACCACTCTGAGTATATGGGCAATCTCTGTATTTTCCTCTCAGTATTGCTATGAACCTAAAACCTTTCTAAAAAATAAAGTCTATTAAAATAATAATACTAAAAAAGAGGCCAATGTGGATGAAGCAGATTTAAGGGGAGAGAATAGTGAGAGGTACATATGAGAGGTAATGGGGGCCAGATCGTGTAAGGCTTTGTAAGTCATGTTCAGTGACTTACAATTTTTTACTCTCAGTAAAACCACGGCAGGGCAGCATTGCAGGATTTTGAGTGGAAAACGGACAAATACTGACTTGTGTTTTAACAGGATTATTCTGACTACTAGATTAAGAAAAGTCTGAACTAGATAAGAGAAAAAGCAGTGAAACCATTTAGAAGGCTGTTGCAATCATCCAGGCAAAAGATAATGGTGGATTGGGCCTAGGGTGGTGGCAGAATTGGCTGTGAAAAATGTTCGAATTCCAGTTTCTTTAAAAGGTAAAAATAATGATATTTGCTGATAGACTAGATATGGGGTAAGAAAGAAAGAGGAAAAATCAAGGATGATGCTACAGTTTTTGGCCTTAGCAATTATGAGAATATAGTTACCATTTAGAGAGGAAAACTACAGAAGAAGCATTTTGGGGATGGGAATATCAGGAGCTCATTTTAAACAAATTATGTTTGAGGTGCTTTTTAGGCATCCAGGTGGAAATGTCAAGTAGGTCATCATACAGACTAGTCTGGATTTCAGGGCTAGAGATAAAATCCTGGGAGTATTTATCATTCACATGATATTTAAAGGGGTGAGACTATATGAGATCACTTAGTGAATGAATACAGATGGAAAAGAAGTCCTAGGACTGCAACCTGGAGCACTCCACTCTTTAGAAGTTTGGAAATGAGGAAGGAACAGCAAAGTGGAGAGAGAAAGAGTGGTAAGAATGATAGGAAGATGACCAGGCAAATTTGGTGTGCAAATTTGGTGTCCAAATTTGGTGTTATGATGAATGCATATCAAATCTGTCTACATGTTAAATTAGATGAGGTCTAAATCAAATAAGATGAGGACCATGTAACTGATAGTTGAGTTTAACAATATGAATGTCATTGGTGACTTTGATGAGAACAATTTCAGTGGAACAGTAGTGGGCAGAAACCCCATAATGGATCCAAAGACTTGAAGGACAGCAATTGTAAGAGCAAGCATATAATAAAAGCAACGAGATAATAACTGGAGGAGAAATTTATCTCAAAAATAACACCATGCTTGTAATCTGATAGAAAGTACCAGTAGATGATTCAGGACAGAGAGGAGAAAAGTGTACTTGAGCAGGCGCATAAGCAAAGAGCAACCTTAGCTACATTTTTCTCCTGTAGTAAGAGAAGAATAAGTAGAGTGTATGATCGCAGGGGAAGGTACGTGGGGTGTTGGGAACTTGTTTTTCTGTTGTTAGGGTCGGGCATGTTGAATTTGAGGTGCTTGGGAGACGACTTTGGGGAGATATCAAGTCAGCAATTTGAAGCCCAGAAAAGCTTCAGATGTAGATTCAGAGTTTGTCAGCATAATGGATGATAATTGAAATAGGTGGTATAATGGATGAGATAGCTCAGGGAAAATGTGTAAAAAAAAAAAAAAGTTGAGCACCTGTGACAGAATACCTGGGAGCATTGGCATTTACGCAGAGGAAAGAGGGGGTGGGGGGCTCACAAAGACAGCTGAACAGTCTAAATGTAGGCTGAAAATCAAGAAAGTGGGTATCACTGAAGCCAAGGGAGGACAACATTTCAAGAGGGAGGGAATGGACAACACTGTCAAAGGTAGCCAGTAGATTGGATAAAATAACAGTTGGGACAATAATGAGTTTTGGGACAACAGTTTTTTTGAGGTGGTGGCAGCAGAAGTCAGATTTTGGCACAGGGAGGAAAATTTAGGCAGTGAGGAAGTGGATACGGCAAACTCTCAAGATTTCAGGGTGGTTGCCAGTGAACGGGAAGGCAAGGAAAGTGGAGAATGAAGTGTGACGTAGAGTTAGGGAAGAGTTTGTTTATTTTGTTTCAGTATGAGAGAGACTTAAGTTTTGTTTAATGCTAATAGGAAAAAACAAAAATGGTTGTATATAGAAATTTTACTCAATTTATTCATATACTTATTTTTCTGAAAGGATGCTTCTTTGTAATTTTTTGTATTTTTTTCATTGTTGTTTGTTGTTTGGAGTTGCTTCTGAATCAAGAAAGATTCCTAAACATAACTAAATTTCACATTTTGATTATAGATAAGAAGGAAAGGGACACATTTGTTTGGACACAGGATGGTTATTTTCCTAGAAGTTATCATTTAAATTATAATTTAATTTATATTCAATAATTTAGTGAGAAAGGGATTTTTAAGATTATATTTTTAAAATCAGCCATTACTTATGTCGTTTATTGACTTGGAAGCAATCATAAAATTACCCAGAACTGCTTCACATTGAAATTCATTTGCTGCTAACTAACATCCTCCATCATACTGCTGTAGAGATAAGCCTCTTTATTTGCACTTCAACTCAGTATTCAAAAACTGATTCCCCTTTCTCCCTTAGGAGATTTTTGTTGTTGTTTCTTTTTTTTTTTTTTTTTTTTGTCTTTTTGTCTTTTAAGGCACTGTTTTTTATTTTCTCAATGATATAAGGTGCTTTACAAGTATGAACAATAACCTGCTACACTTTAATGTTTTGTATCCTTTCCATTGATTTCTTTAAATCTGGAATGTAATTCCCTGTGTGGCATCTGTTTTCTAATGTAGAAAAAATAACTTATCAAGCACTAAATTCTACTCTAAGGATACTAAATTTATCAATTTATTCCACTTTTGAAATGATAGCCCAAAATCCACCTGATAGATGCTCATTTGGCACGTTCTTCTCAATTCTGGTCGCTAAACTACATCCTGAGTTAGGATGAAAAGAATGCAGCTTTCAGGCTTTGAAATGACTACATTGATATTGCCAAAAGGGTCATGAGGTTGTCTGCGCAGGACAATGTTTTCCATCACTTACAGAGTTACATTTGGCATGTCAAGAAGAGAGGACATAATCCCACAGCTGCAGACATTTAAAATAAAAGAAGACAGCCACCAGGATTCGTGCAGAATATTTTAAATATTCCCGTTGAGCAAAATGATTTAACTGATTTTTCTTCAAGGCCAATGCTCCTATATGCATCCTCTGAAAAATTAAAGATCCTAGAACAGCGTCTTCCATGTGGGACATCTTGAAAGATAATATTTTGGTTTCAGTGAGTTACACAGCAGGTCTTGTTAATTTAGCGAGTCTGTTCACAGTGTGGTGGTTTCATTCTTTAGATTTGCAGAGTTTATAGAGAAAGAAAATTACAGCCTGCACACCCAAGACAAGGACAATTCCTCCAATGAAACCGGCTGCATCAAAGGTAGACTTCCGCGCAGGTAGTGAAGTCGGAGTTAAAGTGGTATCAGTTGTACCTGATGTAGTAGCTGTGGTGGAAGCTGTAGAAGAGGAAGGCAGAGTTGTGGTTTTAGCTGTAGAATTGGTTGGCAATGGTGTGGCAGTGGACGCAGGACAGAATTCTGTGCTGTTCACCACCTTGCAATCACGAACTGTTGAATTATCTGAACAGTAGCCTTTACCTTTGCATTTTATCCAAAAGCAGGTAGTGTTAGCAGCATTAGCATCAAAACAGGAAACCCCGTTGTTGCAGCTTTCACAGATTTCTGGTGCTGGAGTGGTGCCCGGCGGAGCGGCGGCGGCACCGGGGTTTGTCCTGGTGGTAGCCGGTAAAGCCGAGGGTGGAGTCACGTTCGGGGGCCAGCGTAGTGTTCTGAGCCGCGCCCGTCACAAAGAGCTCGGCCAGGCAGCCGGCGGCCAAAAGCAGCGGGCGGGGCAGCGCCAGTATCGCGGCCTCCGCGCTGGCCTTTTGAGCCCGTCCGTCCCTCTGTCCCCTGCGGCGCCGCCTCCCAGACTCCTCCCTTTGGAGGTTTTTGAAAAGTTCGTTAGAACTGTGTTTACCCCTAAGGGTGAATCAGTTCTGTCCGTTAGAACTATAGTTTTAAATAAGTTTTATAATATTGTATGTATGTTTGTATGTGTAGATAGGTAGGTACGTAGGGAAGAAGGGAAGAAGGAAGGCAGGAGTAACGGAAGGACGGACTGAGTGTGTTGAGAGAACTGTTGGAAACGTAAGTTGAATTTTCTATGCAATCTAGAGCTGAGTGTAAGCAATTGTATTGCGGTCCCTATACCCTCCTTTTTCCCTAGCTTCCTCATTTTCCCATGCTTTCTACCATATATACAACTGAATAAGGTGAGCATAATCAGGATGTCTTCCTCAGATTTTCAAATGAAGAACAAAATAGATATTATTAAGCAGACAGATCTATTTATTAATTAAAAGGAAATGATTGTGACTTCCTAATTTTAAGGGAAATGTTTGGGATTTGGAGCAATTGAGATATAAGTGGCTTTTCAGAATAAGGCATATGATACAATAGCCAATCTGGGATACCATTATTTTACCTTTAATTCAATTCCTTTCTTTCCTTTTATATTTTGCATTGTATTAGTCAAAGTGAAAGGGAAGAATTTGAAAATGAGTTCACACAACAGTATGAACGAGAAAAAGTGTTATTAATGGAAGAAAATAAAAAACTGACAAGTGAGCTTGATAAGGTGAGTGATTTAATCTCATTGATATTCATTGATACGTGCTAGATGTTCAGCACTATCATAGAAATTATAGATATAATTTTATATTTGGTGTACCTTTTTAAATTTAATATTCCTCCTAAACACAAGGATTGCTTCTGTGTACAGGCAATTTTTCATTTTACCAATCTGTACAGGAGTCTTCTTGGAGAGAGGACTTGGCTTACCTCGTCTTATTCTTTGTCCCATTTATTTTTTGAGCCCCTGTTCTTTATTTCACTTTCCATCTCTCTTTTACTATTAATCACTTACTTTGTCATGGCTAAGTTAAGGCCCGTCTTTGGCAAGAACAGGAACAATTAAGCCAAACTAGAGTAATTTTGACAGTTCTGATGTCATATTCATGATAGAGAACTGATAATAGCTAGAAGTAATACCATTGGTAGTTAAGAAGCCAAAGAAACCAACTCTGCCTATAAACTCTACAGCTTGAATAAAGAGCTGAACCATAGGTTAAACCTAGATTAAAACAGCTAGATTTATGAACAAAATTGTAAATACTTAAAGGAATCTTTTTCCATTTAGTATCTCAGATTTCTTGAACTGACATCATTCTGCATTTCTTGTCCCAGTTGTTAACAGCTGTAAAAATCCTAATATTAATCAGCAGTTTTAATAGTTTTACTTACTTTTAAGTAATAAGGTTTGGATAATTGTGCTTTGTAATGAGTTCAAGGATTTTCCTGCAGTAAAAGTATTATGTTCAATTAATAGTCATTTCAGTAACACATTGAAAGACAATGGCTAAATAGTCATAAAAGAGAGACTTTTCATTCATTCTATCTCAATTTTCCATTGTGTTCTATATTTCTTTTTATTTCTGTCACTATTTTCCCAATGATTATTCAGTTTTCTAAGCATTTAAAAATGATTTTGCTTGTTTGGTTGCAAACTACTTGAGAAAGAACTCTGTTAGTTTATTTTGTAATTACAAAGCGGATGCACACAAACACTGTGGAAAGTGGCCAAATAGTAAGTAGTATAAATTAGTTTTTAAACTATGAATACTGTATGAACATTATTGTATAACTCTTAGTTATTTCCACTAAAATAAAACTAACAGTATTTAAACTTTATCCAAATAGGTCACATAATTGTTATTTAACGGGCTTAAACAATATGACTATGAAATTAAACATCATTTCTGTCTACCAGACAGAATTTTAAGATTCTGTTAAGAGTTACCTTGAGGTAAGAAATATAATTAAACTCTAGAAGGCCACTTCAGGTAGAGTTTATAAGCAAATTACCTAGTAAAAGATGGTATTATAGTTTAAGAAAAATTGAATTGTGATATAATCAAATCGAATGTAGATCAAATCTTGTATTCACACCTTGGTTTCATTTCATTATTAACCATAAAGTTCTGGCAAGTTTACCAGAAATACATCTTTCGAAGTAATTTTTAAATAATACTCTTTTGATTTTGATGAGATCTGAAGGATAAAAATAAAAGCCTATCTCCTAATTTTATAAAAAATAGAATATTACCTTGTCTTGCTAAATTGAAGATGTGGTAAAGGATGTGAACAGAACTTTGAGAGCAAATCATATGGTTGGCAAGTATTCAGTGAGAAATGATAACAAGGAAATGTTTATTTCTGGAGAAATAGGGGAGGGTCTGGGTCTTCTTCCGTTTGAACCTCTTCTCTATTTTTGCTCCTTGTATTCAGCTTTACTTCTCTGTCAGTCCACCTAACTGCACATCTTCACTGTTTCTTTCCATTTACTCATTTTTTGGTTTGGTTGAATTGGGTATTTTCCCCAAGAGGGATAACCAAAGAATACCTTTGCCATTGCTACAACAACTGTTCCATTGGGAACCTGCTTGAAGAGAACCGAATTCCTTCTCAACAGAACTTCAGATATAGAAACCAAAAAGCAATTAGTATGTTAATTTTGAAACTTATATAACTAATAGATTCTCATAGTCAGATTTTTTAACTTCAAAAATAAAAATTAAAAAGGAAGTAGAAAAAAGTTTGTTGATATTTTCAGAAGTCTGTATTCAAAGTTTCTATTAAAGGTAACTTATTGCAAGTAAAATTAGCCATATATGCCAAGGAGTAGAAGTAAATGGTTTCCAGTAAGAAAATATTATCATTTGTGTCTTGTTTTTAAATAATTATTTTACATAAAAGCAAAATGACACAAAATATGGAAAATATTCAACATAAAAGTTACCTATGATTTCATCAACACGAAACAACTATCTTACTTTTATATGTTCCTTTTCAGGTTTGGTTGTATATGTATTATTACATAATTTCAGTCATATATACATTTTATTTTCTAATCTGCTGTTTCATTTAAAACATGAGCATTTTTCCATATTCCTATGTAGTCTTATAATTATCATAAGCCAGATATGTCAATTTACAAATAGTAAAACCTTCTCATTCCCAAACATGCAAAATGAAGTAATACTTAGGTAGAATTTACTTTGTGCAGGCCCTCTCCTGAGTTACTTTATATAAACCATATAATTCTCACAATAACTCTGTGAGGTATACCCTATTGTTCCTACCATTTTACAGATGAGGAAATTGAGGCAAAGGGAGATTAAGCTACTCTCGTAATCTCAAAACTAGGGAGTGGCAGGATGGGATTGGAACACAGGTAGTCTGGCTCCAGAGCCCGGTGCTTTTATTCAGTAAGAATGAAAAGATTAACTTTTCCTGACAAATACTAAACACATCTATTTAAGACTCCTTTTAACCACTGTAACATGACAGTGCAAAAATCTGTATTTCCTCCCCTTCTTGCAAATCTCCAGCTGAAACCCCAATCACAGATTAATTGGAAGTCAAAAGCAGTGGTGATCAGAAAAGGATGTGTTGTAGGAATTAGTGAAGACACTGCATCTGCAAAAAACATTCTCCAAAATAGCTTGTAGACTTCTGGCTATGCTAACATGAAGAGATTGATGAATCCGCTCAAGAAAAAAAAAGTTTCAAAGTGGACACAGTTTTTGAAAACAGTCATTTCAGAGCTCCCAGAGTTAACCAAAGGAAGACAACTACAAAACATTACTGAGATAAATTAAGGAATATCTAAACAAATGGAGAGATATACTGCATATTGTTAGGACTGCAGTTCTCTCCTAATAGATCTATCTATGGATTTGGGGAAATCACTATCAAAATTTTGGTAGGCTTTTTTGTTAGAATTGGCAAGCCTATCCTTAAATTTATATGGGAATACAGACGATCTACAGTAGCAAAAATATTTGGCGGGGGTGGGGAGGCAAGGTGTACAAAAGTTGGAGGATTTACACTACAGAATTTTGAAACTTACTGTAAATCTTTAGTAATCAAAAGATGGTAACATTGGCATAATGGAAAAGAGTAGAGAGTCCAAAAATAAGACATCATATTTATGGTTGATTGATTTTCAGCAAAAGTGCCAAGGCAATTCAGTGGGAAAAAGACAATCTTTTCAACAAATGGTGCTGGAATCATTGGATATCTATGTGTAAAAAATTAACTTAGATCCTTACCTCATAGCATATACAATTAATTCAAAGTGGATCATAAACTGAAATATAAGAGGTAAGCATAGGAGAAAATCTTTGTGATTTGGGGTTAGTCAAAGATTTTGTAGATATGACACAGAGCACAACCCTTGATAGAAAAATAATTATAAATTGGACCTCGTCAAAATTTAAAGACAACATTAAGAAAATGAAAAGACATATATAGATGAAAAGATTTTCAAGTAATTTATCTGATAAAAGACTTACATTTGCAATGTCTAAAGAACTCTTAAAGCTCAGTAATAAGAAATAATACAAACAACCCAATGGAAAAAAACGGGGGAAAAATTGAAAAGACATTTCATGAAAGAAGATATATGAATAACAACTAAGCACGTGAAAAGATGTTCACTATCATTAGTCATTAGGAACGATGCAAGTTAAACCATGGTGACATACTGTTGTACAGGCTCAAGAGTTAATTAATCAATCAGTGACCGTACCAGCTGTTGGCAAGGATATGGAGGAACTGAAACTCCTACACTGCTTGTAGAAGTGGAAGATGGTATAACTACTTCAGAAAACAGTTTTGAAATTTCTCAAAAAGTTAAGCATACACTTACCCTATAACTTGGGAATTCAGAAGAATTAAAAACATAGTCCCTTTAGAAACTTGTATATGAATGTTCATAGCATCATTATTCATAATAGCAAATAACTGGAAATAATACAAATGTTCATCAAGTAGTGAACAGATAAATAAAGTGTACTAATATCCATGTAATAGAATACTACCCTGCTATAAAAAGGAGTTAGTTCCTGATATGTGCAACACTGTGGTTGAACCTCAATAATACGATAAGTGAAAAAAGCCTGATACAAAAAACTATATATTGTATGATTTCACTGATATTACGTTTCTAGAAAAGGCAAAACTATAGACACAGAAAATAGATCAGTGATGCCTAGAACTCATGGTGGAAGCCAGGATTGACTGCAAACCAGCTTGAGGGAAATTTCTCAGGTATTGGAAGTATTCCCAAACCAGATAGTGGTGATTATTGCACAAATGTTTAAATTTACTAAAAATCATCAAACCATAAGTGTTATAATGAGTGAATTTTATAGTATGTAAATTATACCTTAATAAACCTATAAAAAGAAAATAGCTGGTAAAATACATTTTTAGAGGTAAATAGCACACCCTGGAGTACAAAATGTAAATTCCTTGTTCTCAATAGGCAGATAGCGATGTGCATTGGTAGTGACAGGTTCTCTGACCCTTTTTCTTTCTCAGAAGACCATGAGGTTGAGGATAGGATTAAACGGGGAATGCATAAAGTCATTTGTCTTTCGGCAGAGGGGAAGAAATGAAACTTTGCATTGTGACTTTTGCAAAAACTGCCTATCTCCCATGGAAGTACAGGTTAAAAACACACACCAGAAAAACCCTGGGTCATTAGGAGAATTCCAGATGAACTTAGATTAGGGAGTTGGCAAAACTTGTACATTTCTTCTAGTTTGTCCAATTTATTGGCAGAGGAAATTACAGGCCAATATCTTTGATAAATATAGATGCAAAAATCCTCAACAAAATATTAGGAAACCGAATCCAACAACCATAAAAAGGATCATACACCATGAGCAAGCTGGATTCATCCCAGGGTTACATGGATGGTTCAACATATGCAAATCAGTCTGTGTGATAAACCACATCAACATAAGAAAAGACAAAAACTACATGATGATCTCAATAGATGCAGAAAAAGCATTTGATAAAACTCAACATCCATTCATGATAAAAACTCTTTCCAAAGTGGGTATAGAGGGAACATATCTCAGCATATAAAAGCTATTTATGGCAAACCCATAGCCAACATAATACTCAAAGGTGAAAAGCTGAAAGCCTTTCTGCTAAAATCTGGAACAAGACAAGGATGCCCACTCTTACCACTTCTGTTCAACATAGTATTAGAAATCCTAGCCACAGCAGTCAGACAAGAAAAAGAAAGAAAAGGTATCCAAATTGGAAGGGAAGAGGTAAAGTTGTCATTGTATGCAGATGACATGATACCATATATAAGAAACCCTAAAGACTCCACACAGAAACTACTAGAACTGGTAAACGAATTCAGCAAGGTAGCAGGATACAAGATTAACATACAGAAATCAGTTACATTTCTTTACACTAACAATGAAATCTCAGAAAGGGAAAGTGAAAAGACAATCCCTTTTAAAATCGCATCAATAAAAAATCAAACAAACACACTTAGGAATAAACCTGACCAAGGAGGTGAGAGACTTATATGCCAAGAACTATAAAACATTGATAAAGGAAATTGAAAATGATTCAAAGAAATGGAAAGATATCCCATGCTCTTAGATTGGAAGAATTAATATTGTTAAAATGGCCATACTACCCAAAATAGTCTACAGATTTAATGTGATCTCTGTCAAATTACCCATGTCATTTTTTACAGAACTAGAACAAATATTCCTAAAATTTATATGGAACCACAACAAAAACCAAAAAACAGAATTGCCAAAGCAATCCTGAGGAAAAAGAACAAAGCTGGAGACATAATCCTCTCAGACTTCAGACAATACTACAAAGTACAGTAATCAAAACAGCTTGGTATTGGCTGACAAAAACAGACCTATGGATCAGTGGAACAGAATAGAGAGCCCAGAGATAAACCGACACACACCTATGGTCAATTAATCTTCGACAAGGGAGGCAAGAATATACAATGGAGAAAAGACAGTCTCTTCAGCAAGTAGTGTTGGGAGAGCTGGACAGCTGCATATCAAACAATGAAGTTAAAACACTCCCTCACACCATACACAAAAATAAACTCAGAATGGCTTGAAGACTTAAATATTAAGACATGATACCATAAATCTCCTAGAAGAGAACATAGGCAAAACATTCTCTGATGTAAATCATAGCACTAGTTTCTTATGTCAGACCCAGGAAGAGCCACAGTTTCAGTAAGAGACCAAGGACAGAATCCAATGTCCCAGCTTGAAAGCAAGTCAGGCAGGAGGCATTCCCTCTTACTAAGGTCAGCCTTTTTTTCTATTCAGGTGTTCAACTGATTGAATGGGAACCATCCACATTAGGAAGGTAATCTGCTTTATTTAGTCAATCAATTCAAATGTTAATCTCACCCAGAGACACCTTCAAAGACACAACCAGAATGTTTGACCAAATGTCTAGGCACCCTGTGACCCCATCAAGTTGACTCATAAATTTAACCATCACATGGCCCCTCATCTTCACAAACCTATAAATAATTCTTGTAGGAAAAATTCATCTCCTTCAAGCTGAGTAATCGAAAAGAAAACTAACACAATATCTCTACAAATATATCAGAAAGGAAGAAAGGAATAGTAATAACTAATAGCAGATTGAGACCATTTATCAGAAAAATGTAGCCATGAAATAAAAATTATATGCAAATATTTTATCATGAACTTTTAACAACTAAATAAACAAGAATTTTTGCTCCTGTGACAGATTAGGTTACATCATACCTACCACCTCACCAAGAGGAGCTATAAAGCTGGACTTAAAAAAAATGTTTTTAATACTGTAGCAATACTGCCTGGAAGTATTCATCTGCAGGAAGGCACTGGAGAGATAAGAAGGCAGCCGAGACTTTACTGACCCAAATCCTTTAGAAAGGAGTAGTACAGAGAGATGAGCCCAGCATTCAGTGCCAGTTTTCCTCTTGAGGCATTTGCTGATATGAAAGCTGTAGCAGAGAATCCAGGAAGTTGAGCGCAATATTCCACAGTATCACAAGTTTAGAGAGAAAAACTGAATATCAATGCCCACAAGGTGCAGGATCCTTGGTAATCAATTCAAGCTTTCAACTGAACTCATCGAAAAGGCTACATTTTAGAAATAAGGGTGAACCAGAGAGAGATGAGCCTTCTCAGTGACTGAAACCCAGCCTCTAAGTAATTGAATCCCTGATCTAATTGCCTACCAGAAGTAAAAGTAAACAGTCTCTGGAGGAAGATATTATATAGAGCCTCAAATTATCTCTAAAATTTTCATACGCTATATGTGGCATGCAGTAAGAAATTACAGTGCATACCAAGAGACACAACCAAAGAAAACCAAGACATAAAAGTATAACAGCAAAAACAAAGTAAGAAACTAATAAATGAGAAGAAAACCAGGCAGTCAGTATAAACAGACCCACACAATTCTGAGTGTTGGAATTTTCTTAATTGAACTTTAAAATAACTGTATGATATATTCAAGAAAATAAACATGATGAAGAATTTCAGCAGACAACTGGAATCTATACAAAACAGTCAAAGAAATCTTTAGAAGTGAAAAATAAAATAAATGAAAAATCCAACAGAAAATTTTAACAGTAGATTGGAAAGAACCAAAGAAAGGAAGGGGTAAATAAAAAACTTTCCATACTAAAGTCTGGATATAGATCTAAAAGGACAGAAATACAGGGACTTCCCTGGTGGTCCAGTGGTAGAGAATCTGCCTTACAATGCAGGGGATGCTGGTTCGATCCCTGGTCAGGGAACTAAGATCCCATGTGCCGTGGGGCAACTAAGCCTGCATGCCACAACTACTGAGCTTGCATACCTCAACTAGAGCCCATGTGCCGCAAACTACAGAGCCCATGTGCTCTGGAACCCACGCACCACAACTACACAGCCCATGTGCCCTGGAGCCTGCGTGCCACAACTAGAGAAGACAAAACCCTCACGCCACAACTAGAGAGCCTGTGCACCACAACAGAGATCCCGCGTACCGCGACTAAGACCAGACACAACCAAAAATAAATTAAATAAATAAATAAATAATACATGTTAAAAGATATATTAAGAAAAAAGGACAGAAGTACATAAAAAGAGGCTGTGAGACATAGGGGACATGATGAAAAGATCTGACATACAAATGTTTGCTTTCCCAGAAGAAGAGGAGAAAGACTGTGGTAGAAGCAATATTTGCAGAGTTAATGGCCCATAATTTTCCAAAACCTATGAGAAATATTTAGCCACAAATTCAAGATGTGCCACAAACCCTAAAGGTGATAAATAGAAATTCAATCCCTTAGGCACATTATAGAAAAATTGCTAAAAACCAACAACAAAAGAAAATCCTAGAAGCAGCCAGAGAAGAAAGACACATTGTATTCAAAGGAGCAAAAGCTAAACTTAAAGCTGTCTTTCCAACAGAAAAAATGGAACCCAGAATAAAAAGGAATGACATCTTTTAAAGTGCTGAAGGAAAATAACTGCCAATCTAAAAAATTATATACAGCAAAAAGTGTCTTTCAAAAATGAAGGCAAAAATTCAGACTGTAGAGAACTCTGCAGGACAAACAACATACTTTCTTCAACAAATAAATTACAAGAAAAATTAAAGTGTTGGAGGGGAACTGCTATGTACTAGATGTTTGTGTCCCTCCAAAGTTCAGATGTTGACACCTAGTACTATTTGGAGGTATAGCCTTTGGGAGATGATTAGGTCATGAAGGTAGAGCCTTCATGAATAGGATTAGTGCTCTTATAAAAGAGACCCCACAGAGCTCCCTCCTCCCACGACCATCTAGAAACCAGGAAGTGGGCCCTTGCCAGACACTGAATCTGCTGGCGCCTTGATCTTGGACTTCCCAGCATCCAGAACTGTCAGAAATAAATGTTTCTTGTTTAAGCCACTCAGACTGTGATATTCCACTACAGCAGCCCAAATGGAGTAATCTGGAGCCTATAAGTAAAAAAGACTTAACAGATAGAGCAACCATTAAGTTACGTTTATTTGTTGGTATGATTCAATTTAACAGACTGTTAAGTCTTTTGATGTTTTGAGACAACTGGAAATTTGAACAATTACTAGCTATGTGATAAAGTAAGGAAACTTGTTACATTTGTTTAAATATGATAATGATATTGTGGTTATATGTAAAAAGAGAGCCTTATTTTCTAGAGATATACACAGAAATATATATGGATAAAATTATATGATGTCTGGTATTTGCTGCAGAATAATACCGGAGGAAAGGGTAAGAAGACAGGAGTACAAATGAAATAAGATTGACATTGAGGTGATAATTGTTGAAGTTAGTGATGATGGGCTCATGGGAATTCACTTATACTCTTCTGTTCATTTTTGTATATGCTTGAAATTATAAGTTTTTTTAAAAAGAGGATGACATAGAGATATTTTCAGACAAAAAAATGAGAGATGTTGTTACCAACAGAACTGGGGAGTTCTTCAGGCAAATGGAGAATGTTCACAGATGGAACCAATTCAACATGGGGAGTATGGGAAAAGCAAAGGCAGAAGGAGAATTCAGAGTACTTGATGTTTCCAAATTCAGTGACCAGAGGGTGCATAATAATAGGAAGTCAGAAAGACAAGCATTTTTGAGTTATCAGATTTAACAAGAGGCATCTGAGCACCTTGAATTCCTGTTCCTAAAAGTCACACGTCTTTAAGTACCTTAAAACTGCCTTTCAGCTTACCACTTTGTATGAGAACTTAAGTACATGCAATCAGCAGTTAGAAGAAGAGGTAAAAGATCTAGCAGACAAGAAGGAGTCAGTTGCACACTGGGAAGCTCAAATCACAGAAATAATTCAGTGGTGAGTACTCTCTTAAATCTGTTTTTGTGGGTAGTTTTTGGCCATATAGTCAAGTTGGTATGAATTCCAGGAGGAATATTTATTACTGGTCTGTGCTTCTATGTTGTCTGTTATTTTCCTCTTTTCTCTAACTCCATCAAATATTCCATATCAGCTTTTACACAGTTTCATTAGAAGCTGATATTTCTTTCTAAGAAAAGAAAATGTTATTGTCTCCTAAGATAGTTGGTCCTTAAAGAACTGAAGAAACTCATTCACTAGCTATGGATGTTCCTTTCTAAGATCAAAATTGCTGTATTTGTGATGACTTTAAGAAACAGAAAGCCTGGAGAATATTTTACAAGCTGAAGATGTGCTTTCACCTTTTTTGTAATTATAACAGACTAATTTACACACGGCATTTTGAAAACATTAAATGGTTACAGTTTAGTTTTATCAACTGTTCTTTAAGCCCCTAGGATTTAATTTGGGATAACTGCCTTAGTAACTTTCATATTAATTAACTCAAATGATTGTTCTGGTATTTGTAAAAATTTGTATATTTTTATAATACTTGAAGAAAGTAGAATCCAACAGGGACTTTATTTTCTAATGCAAATAGCCTAACTTTTTATATTTACTTTTTTAACTTTCTGACTCTTTTTTAGCACGTTATTGAGGTTTTATTTATATAAACAACTACTGGTTTCTTCAGATATCTATAGACCAATAATTTGGTGAGAATGTTAGTTTATCATGCTCTTATTTTTGTTCTCTAAGCATTTTTTCCTACTTAGACCAGCTTAATACCCTCCTTCTTAAATGAAATCATAAGTGAATAAACACTGCCTTTTTAAGTAATCTTACCCAAATGACTCAAGTATTTTGATATTGACTTAACTATAGAGCTCTTATGTTAACTCAGCTTTAGCTTATGAATGTGACTGTTGAGTGCATATCTGAAGGAAAATGCCCAAATTGTGGAAATAGGGTTGTGTTCCAAATAGTACAGTTAATGGTTCATTAATATTTAATTGAGATCCTTGTCATAAACTCTACATTTCCAAAGCAAAATCATTTTAATCTTTAGCCGTGCTTATAATATCAAACATTATGAGTTTTCATTTGTAACTCCATTATTATGTAATCAAATTTGTAATAAGATGTTAAAGAAAATGACTTTAAAGAAGACAAAACTGATTTGGCCAAAGCCTGAGATCCTAGACCACTGATCTTTTCAAGTGATTGCATGATGGGTTCAGATGGAATGGGAAGTGGTTCTAGTAAAGAAGCTTTAAATATGGACTATCTGGAAAGGCTTAGTAGAAAGGATGAAGATGAAAATTTTTGTGTGATACTACAAAGCACTCTTTTTACACATTTCACATTCAAGTGAAATATGCAGAAGAAATCAGGAATACAATGAATTCACTTTGCATTAAAGCTATTATTTAGAAATGGACTAATATATTAGATAATGAATTATTAAATACCTAATAGGCTAAAAGTAAAAGATATACTCACTGTTCTCAGAGTTCTCACCTATTTGAAAGTTATATCTCTGAGATATTCTGTGCAAGCTTATAAAGGTCAGAAGTCTCAGGCTATTCCTGGTTTTTTAATCTGGTATATTAAAAAATGAAGTAATGCCAAAACAAGGTTTTGGAAGCTTGTGCTATGCAGTGTTTTAAATGTTTCCATTGGCCAAATTAACAGTTTTAAAATAAAACAAACACTGCTGTGTATAAGACTTCATTTGAATGCATTTCTAATGGCCCTGTTACTCTGCTCCCTCTGCCTTTTCCTATGAAATACCTCTTTCATGTGAAAGAAAACCTTTTAGGTCAAGGAGACCTTGTTGCTCACACTGTATTGGAACAGGGACCTTTCTTCTCACCATTGACTCATCAGAAGACTTCACTCTTTCTCTTTGACATGGTACTACAAAAAGAGGTTGAAGTAATAGGCTGGTCCATAAGATTCATTTTTTAGATGTATCTCCTCACATATAATGCATTCTTCTGGTATAATAGGAGATAGAAAACTCTGTAAAATAGAGTACTTTGCCTTCAAGTACTAGCTTATAGTGTAACATTTAAAAGTTTAAAAACTAATGTGATCAGAGCTGGATATAAGTAACAAGACTTAAATGTAAATTGTCTTATGTATTGTACAAATACTGATTTTTCTATATGAGTATAGAGGAGAATTACTTCAGACTGGGTGCTAGAGAAAGTTGGGGGTCATCAGTGGAACTAGAATGCATTTTCTGAAAACACTGAGTTCAATAAAGAGTGCTACTATTCCTATAAAAGAATAGTAGGAAATAAGACCAATAAAGTTATTGCAGCACAATTAACATGAATACTGGGTAAGAATCAGAACTTCATTTATTTATAAGAAGAAGGAGAAGGCTTTTGTGCAAAGGGTTATGGAATTGACTGAGGTGATGCATTAGGAAGGTAACTCTTCATAGTGGTGTTCAGCATGAAATAGAAGGAAATTTGGGGGAAGCTGAACAAATGGAGAAGACATTATGGAAGAAGGATCTATAGGACTTCATTAATTATAAATGAAGGGCAAGAGATGAGGAGGAATTAGTATTTCTGAAACTCTGTGTTGGAGAGATGAAGAAAATGGTGATATCATTGAAGTAAGAAAAGTCAGGAGAAGGAACCAGCTTTGGGGAGGATGATATAATCAATTTTAGTTGTTCTTTTGTTTGTTGGTGAGTCTGAGATCATTCTGAGATATCTGAGTGGAGATTTCCAATATGCTTTAGAAAAGATGACTTAAAGGTTAGGATTAGAAATATAAATTTGGGAATTTAATCTCTAGTAAATAAGGCCATTGAAGTTGTTGGGTTTTATAATAGAAAGAAGGATAATGATGAGGGTGATAATAGTAGAAGACAGAGGAAACAGCTGTGTAAGACAATGAGGAAAATGTTTTAATAATCAGGAAAGGGTTTCAATAGTGAAACTTTTATTTTCCTTTGTTTAAATTCATTCACATTATTTGAAACACTCCTCATTCATTAATTTTCATTCCTGTGTAGTAATAGTTTACAGTGATTAAAAAATAGTATGTTGTAGGCATTAGGCTGAAAATTCACATGTTTTCTCATTTAGTTATCACAACAGTCCTATGAGGTAGGTATTATTATTATTCCCATCTTATAACTGAGATAACAGAGAGTTAGAGGGGGTAAATGACTTATCCAAAGACACACAACTGCTAAACAGTGAGCTAGGATTTGAACCTAGTTCTATATGACTGAAGAATCAAGTTCTTTTTTTTTTTTTAATTAATTAATTAATTTATTTATTTATTTATTTATTTATTTATGGCTGTGTTGGGTCTTCGTTTCTGTGCGAGGGCTTTCTCTAGTTGCGGCAAGCGGGGGCCACTCTTCATCGCGGTGCGCAGGCCTCTCACTGTCGCGGCCTCTCTTGTTGCGGAGCACAGGCTCCAGACGCGCAGGCTCAGCAATTGTGGCTCACGGGCCTAGTCGCTCCATGGCATGTGGGATCTTCCCAGATCAGGGCTCGAACCCATGTCCCCTGCATTGGCAGGCAGATTCTCAACCACTGCGCCACCAGGGAAGCCCAAGAATCAAGTTCTTAATCACTCTACTGCATGTGTCCTGACTCCCAAACTTTTTTTTTAGTTTTCATTTTATGTTGGAGTATAGTTGATTAACAATGTTGTGTTAGTCTCAAGTGTACAGCAAAGTGATTCAGTTATACATATATATGTATCTATTCTTTTTCAAATTCTTTTCCCATTTAGGTTATTACAGAATATTTAGCAGAGTTCCCTGTGCTATACAGTAGGTCCTTGTTGGTTATCTATTTTAATTATAGCAGTGTCCCAAACTCCCAATCTATCCCTCCCCCGACCCTTCTCCCGTGGTAAGCATAAGTTCGCTAAGTCTGTGCTGACTCCTACACTTTTTAAGGACCATGTCTTATATGTCTTCATCAATCTTCCTAATATGCCTACATAATAATCAGTATTTAGTAAATATTTCTTGATTATTTTGACTTAGCCAAAGAAAAGATGAGAGACTTGCCTCTAAAACCGTTTTTTTTTTTTTTAAACGTCTTTATTGGAGTATAATTGCTTTACAATGGTGTGTTAGTTTCTGCTTTATAACAAAGTGAATCAGTTATACATTTACATATGTCCCCATATCTCTTCCCTCTTGCGTCTCCCTCCCTCCCACCCTCCCTATCCCACCCCTCTAGGTGGACACAAAGCACCGAGCTGATCTCCCTGTGCTATGCGGCTGATTCCCACTATCTATCTATTTAACGTTTGGTAGTGGTATGTCCATGCCACTCTCTAACTTTGTCCCAGCTTACCCTTCGCCCTCCCCGTATCCTCAACTCCATTCTCTAGTAGGTCTGTGTCTTTATTCCCATCTTGCCCCTAGGTTCTTCATGACCATTTTTTTTTTTTTAGATTCCATATATATGTGTTAGCATACAGTATTTGTTTTTCTCTGTCTGACTTACTTCACTCCATATGACAAACTCTAGGTCCATCCACCTCACTACAAATAACTCAATTTCATTTCTTTTTATGGCTGAGTAATATTCCATTGTATATATGTACCACATCTTCTTTATCCATTCATCTGTTGATGGACACTTAGGTTGCTTCCATGTCCTGGCTATTGTAAATACAGCTGCGATGAACATTTTGGTACATGGCTCTTTTTGAATTATGGTTTTCTCAAGGTATATGCCCAGTAGTGGGATTGCTGGGTCGTATGGTAGTTCTATTTTTAGTTTTATAAGGAACCTCCATACTGT
The DNA here is from genome assembly GCF_028023285.1 of Balaenoptera ricei. Classification (NCBI taxonomy): domain Eukaryota; kingdom Metazoa; phylum Chordata; class Mammalia; order Artiodactyla; family Balaenopteridae; genus Balaenoptera; species Balaenoptera ricei. The sequence continues at coordinate 169,045,659 of NC_082639.1, forward strand.
TCTCCATAGTGGCTGTATCGATTTACATTCCCACCAACAGTGCAAGAGAGTTCCCTTTTCTCCGCACCCTCTCCAGCATTTATTGTTTGTAGATTTTTTGATGATGGCCATTCTGACCAGTGTGAGATGATATCGCATTGTAGTTTTGATTTGCATTTCTCTAATGATTAATGATGTTGAGCATTCTTTCATGTGATTTTTGGCAATCTGTATATCTTCTTTGGAGAAATGTCTATTTAAGTCTTCTGCCCATTTTTGGATTGAGTGGTTTTTTTGATATTGAGCTGCATGAGCTGCTTGTAAATTTTGGAGATTAATCCTTTGTCAGTGGCTTCATTTGCAAATATTTTCTCCCATTCTGAGGGTTGTCTTTTTGTCTTGTTTATGGTTTCCTTTGCTGTGCAAAAGCTTTTAAGTTTCATTAGGTCCCATTTGTTTATTTTTGTTTTTATTTCCATTTCTCTAGGAGCTGGGTCCAAAAGGATCTTGCTGTGATTTATAGCATAGAGTGTTCTGCCTATGTTTTCCTCTAAGAGTTTGATACTGTCTGGCCTTACATTTAGGTCTTTAATCCATTTTGAGTGTATTTTTATGTATGGTGTTAGGGAGTGTTCTAATTTCATTCTATTACATGTAGCTGTCCAGTTTTCCCAGCACCATTTACTGAAGAGGCTGTCTTTTCTCCATTGTATACTCTTGCCTCCTTTATCAAAGATAAGGTGACCATATGTGTGTGGGTTTATCTCTGGGCTTTCTATCCTGTTCCATTGATCTATATTTCTCTTTTTGTGCCAGTACCAAACTGTCTTGATTACTGTAGCTTTGTAGTATAGTCTGGAGTCAGGGAGCCTGATTCCTCCAGCTCCGTTTTTCTTTCTCAAGATTGCTTTGGCTATTTGGGGTCTTTTGTGTTTCCATACAAATTGTGAAATTTTTTGTTCTAGTTCTGTGAAAAATGCCAGTGGTAGTGTGATAGGGATTGCATTGAATCTGTAGATTGCTTTGGGTAGTATAGTCATTTTCATAATGTTGATTCTTCCAACCCAACAACATGGTATATCTCTCCATCTATTTGTATCATCTTTAATTTCTTTCATCAGTGTCCTATAATTTTCTGCATACAGGTCTTTTGTCTCCTTAGGTAAGTTTATTCCTAGGTATTTTATTCTTTTTGTTGCAATCGTACATGGGAGTGTTTCCTTAATTTCTCTTTCAGATTTTTCATCATTAGTGTATAGGAATGCAACAGATTTCTGTGCATTAATTTTGTATCCTGCTACTTTACCAAATTCATTGATTAGCTCTAGTAGTTTTCTGGTAGCATCTTTAGGATTCTCAATGTATACTATCATGTCATCTGCAAACAGTGACAGCTTTACTTCTTTTCCGATTTGGATTCCTTTTATTTCTTTTTCTTCTCTGATTGCTGTGGCTAAAACTTGCAAAATTCTGTTGAATAATAATGGTGAGAGTGGGCAACCTTGTCTTGTTCCTGATCTTAGAGGAAATGGTTTCAGTTTTTCACCATTGAGGATGATGTTGGCTGTGGGTTTGTCATATATGGCCTTTATTATGTTGAGGAAAGTTCCCTCTATGCCTACTTTCTGGAGGGTTTTTATCATAAATGTTTGTTGAATTTTGCCGAAAGCTTTCTCTGCATCTATTGAGATGATCATATTGTTTTTCTCCTTCAGTTTGTTAATATGGTGTAGCACATTGATTGATTTGCGTATACTGAAGAATCCTTGCATTCCTGGGATAAACCCCACTTGATCATGGTGTATGATCCTTTTAATGTGCTGTTGGATTCTGTTTGCTAGTATTTTGTTGAGGATTTTTGCATCTATGTTCATCAGTGATATTGGCCTGTAGTTTTCTTTCTTTGTGACATCTTTGTCTGGTTTTGGTATCAGGGTGATGGTGGCCTCATAGAATGAGTTTGGGAGTGTTCCTCCCTCTGCTATATTTTGGAAGAGTTTGAGAAGGATCGGTGTTAGCTCTTCTCTAAATGTTTGATAGAATTCGCCTGTGAAGCCATCTGGTCCTGGGCTTTTGTTCGTTGGAAGGTTTTTAATCACAGTTTCAATTTCAGTGCTTGTGATTAGTCTGTTTATATTTTATATTTCTTCCTGGTTCAGTCTCCGAAGGTTGTGCATTTCTAAGAATATGTCCATTTCTTCCAGGTTCTCCATTTTATTGACATATAGTCACTTGTAGTAATCTCTCATGATCCTTTGTATTTCTGCAGTGTCAGTTGTTACTTCTCCTTTTTCATTTTGAATTCTATTCATTTGAGTCGTCTCCCTTTTTTTCTTGATGAGTCTGGCTAATGGTTTATCAATTTTGTTTATCTTCTCGAAGAACCAGCTTGTAGTTTTACTGATCTTTGCTATCATTTCCTTCATTTCTTTTTCATTTATTTCAGATCTGATATTTATGATTTCTTTCCTTCTGCTAACTTTGGGGGTTTTTTTGTTCTTCTTTCTCTAATGCTTTAGGTGTAAGGTTAGGATGTTTGTTTGAGGTGTTTCTTGTTTCTTAAGATAGGATTGTATTTCTATAAACTTCCCTCTTAGAACTGCTTTTGCTGCATCCCATAGGTTTTGTGTCATCGTGTTTTCATTGTCATTTGTTTTTAGGTATTTTTTGATTTCTTCTTTGATTTCTTCAGTGATCTCTTGGTTATTAAGTAGTGTATTGTTTAGCCTCCATGTGTTTGTATTTTTTACAGATTTTTTCTGTAATTGATATCTAGTCTCATAGCATTGTGGTTGGAAAAGATACTTGATATGATTTCAATTTTCTTAAATTTACCAAGGCTTGGTTTCTGACCCAAGATATGATCTATCCTGGAGAATGTTCCATGAGCACTTGTTGGTTTTGGATGGAATGTCCTATAAATATCAATTAAGTCCATCTTCTTTAGTGTATCATTTAAAGCTTGTGTTTCCTTATTTATTTTCATTTTGGATGATCTGTCCATGGGTGAAAGTGGGGTGTTAAAGTCCCCTACTATGATTGTGTTACTGTTGATTTCCCCTTTTATGGCTGTTAGTATTTGCATTATGTATTGAGGTGCTGCTATGTTGGAATAGTCTTCATTTTAAAGTCTATTTTGCCTGATATGAGAATTGCTACTCCAGCTTTCTTTTGATTTCCATTTGCATGGAATATCTTTTTCCATCCCTTCACTTTCAGTCTGTATGTGTCCCTAGGTCTGAAGTGGGTCTGTTGTAGACAGCATATATATGGGTCTTGTTTTTGTATCCATTTAGCCAGTCTGTGTCTTTCGGTTGGAGCATTTAATCCATTTACATTTAAGGTAATTATCGATATGTATGTTCCTATTACCATTTTCTTAATTGTTCTGGGTTTGTTATTGTAGGTCTTTTCCTTCTCTTCTGTTTCCTGCCTAGAGAAGTTCCTTTAGCGTTTGCTGGAAAGCTTGTTTGGTGGTGCTGAATTCTCTTAGCTTTTGCTTGTCTGTAAAGCTTTTAATTTCTCTGTCAAATCTGAATGAGATCCTTGCTGTGTAGAGTAATCTTGGTTGTAGGTTTTTCTCCTTCATCACTTTAAATATGTCCTGCCACTCCCTTCTGGCTTGCAGAGTTTCTGCTGAAAGATCAGCTGTTAACCTTATGGGGATTTCCTTGTGTGTTATTTGTTGTTTTTCCCTTGCTGCTTTTAATATTTTTTCTGTGTATTTAATTTTTGATAGTTTGATTAATATGTGTCTTGGTGTGTTTCTCCTTGCATTTATCCTGTATGGGACTCTCTGTGCTTCCTCGACTTGATTAACTATTTCCTTTCCCAGATTAGGGACGTTTTCAACTATAATCTCTTCAAATATTTTCTCAGTCCCTTTTTTTTCTCTTCTTCTTCTGGGACCCCTATAATTCGAATGTTGGTGCATTTAATGTTGTCCCAGAGGTCTCTGAGACTGTCCTCAATTCTTTTCATTCTTTTTTCTTTATTCTGCTCTGCAGTAGTTATTTCCACTATTTTATCTTCCAGGTCACTTACCGTTCTTCTGCCTCAGTTATTCTGCTATTGATCCCTTCTAGAGAATTTTTAATTTCATTTATTGTGTTGTTCATCACTGTTTTTTTGTTCTTTAGTTCTTCTAAGTCCTTGTTAACCGTTTCTTGTATTTTCTCCATTCTATTTCCAAGATTTTGGATCATCTTTACTATCATTATTCTGAATTCTTTTACAGGTAGACTGCCTATTTCCTCTTCATTTGTTAGGTCTGGTGGGTTTTTGCCTTGCTCCTTCATCTGCGGTGTGTTTCTCTGTCTTCTCATTTTGCTTAACTTACTGTGTTTGGGGTCTCCTTTTCGCAGGCTGCAGGTTCGTAGTTCCCCTTGTTTTTGGTGTCTGTCCCCAGTGGCTAAGGTTGGTTCTGTGGGTTGTGTAGGCTTCCTGATGGAGGGGACTAGTGCTTGTGTTCTGGTGGATGAGGCTGGATCTTGTCTTTCTGGTGGGCAGGTCCACATCTGGTGGTGTGTTTTGGGGTGTCTGTGGCCTTATTATGATTTTAGGCAGCCTCTCTGCTAATGGATGGGGTTGTGTTCCTGTCTTGCTAGTTGTTTGTCATAGGGTGTCCAGCACTGTAGCTTGCTGGTCGTTGAGTGGAGCTGGGTCTTGGCGTTGAGATGGAGATCTCTGGGAGATTTTCGCCGTTTGATATTACGTGGAGCAGGGAGGTCTCTTGTGGACCAGTGTCCTGAACTTGGCTCTCCCACCTCAAAGGCACAGCCCTGACGCCTGGCTGGAGCACCAAGAGCCTGTCTTCCACATGGCTCAGAGTAAAAGGGAGAAAAAAAAGAAAGAAAGAAAGAAGATAAAATAAAATAAAATAATGTTATTAAAGTAAAAAATAAAAATAATTATTAAAAAAAATTTTTTAAGGTAGTAAAAAAAAGAAAGAAAGAAGAGAGCAACCAAACCAAAAAACAAATCCACCAATGATAACAAGTGCTAAACCCTATGCTAAAAAAAAAAAAAAAGACAGAACCCTAGGACAAATGGTAAAAGCAAAGCTATACAGACAAAATCACACACAGAAGCATACACATACACATTCACAAAAAGAGAAAAAGGGAAAAAATATATATATATCGTTGCTCCCGAAGTCCACCTCTTCAATTTGGGATGATTCATTGTCTATTCAGGTATTCCACAGATGCAGGGTACATCAAGTTGATTGTGGAGATATAATCCGCTGCTCCTGAGGCTGCTGGGAGAGATTTCCCTTTCTCTTCTTTGTTCACACAGCTCCTGGGGTTCAGCTTTGGATTGGACCCACATCTGCGTGTAGGTCACCTGAGGGCGTCTGTTCTTTGCTCAGACAGGACGGGGTTAAAGGAGCAGCTGATTCGGTGGCTCTGGCTCACTCAGGCCGCGGGGAGGGAGGGGTACGGATGTGCGGCGAGCCTGCGGCGGCAGAGGCTGGCATGGCGTTGCACCAGCCTGAGGCGTGCCGTGCGTTCTCCCAGGGAAGTTGTCCCTGGATCACGGGACCCTGGCAGTGGCGGGCTGCACAGGCTCCCGGGAGGGGCGGTGTGGACAGTGCCCTGTGCTTGCACACAGGCTTTTTGGTGGCGGCAGCAGCAGCCTTAGCGTCTCATGCCCGTCTCTGGGGTCCGCGCTGACAGCCGTGGCTCACTCCCGTCTCTGGAGCTCCTTTAAGCGGTGCTCTTAATCCCCTCTCCTCACACACCAGGAAACAAAGAGGCAAGAAAAAGTCTCTTGCCTGTTCGGCAGCTCCCGACCTTTTCCCGGACTCCCTCCCAGCTAGCCATGGCGCACTAGCCCCTTCAGGCTGTGTTCACGCAGCCAACCCCAGTCCCCTCCCTGGGATCTGACCTCCGGAGCCCGAGCCTCAGCTCCCAGCCACCGCACGTCCCAGCGGGTGAGCAGACAAGCCTCGGGCTGGTGAGTGCTGCTCGGCGCCGATCCTCTGTGCGGGAATTTCTCTGCTTTGCCCTCCGCACCCCTGTGGCCGTGCTCTCCTCCGCGGCTCCGAAGCTTCCCCCCTCCGCCCCCCGCAGTCTCAGCCCGCGAAGGGGCTGCCTAGTGTGTGGAAACCTTTCCTCCTTCACAGCTCCCTCCCACTGGTGCAGGTCCCATCCCTATTCTTTTGTCTCTGTTTTTTCTTTTTTCTTTTGCCCTACCCAGGTACGTGGGGAGTTTCTTGCCTTTTGGGAGGTCTGAGGTCTTCTGCTAGCGTTCGGTAGGTGTTCTGTAGGAGTTGTTTCACATGTAGATGTATTTCTGATGTATCTGTGGGGAGGAAGGTGATCTCCACGTCTTACTCTTCCGCCATCTTGAAGCTCCTCCTAAAACTGTTTAAAAGAAAAAAAGTTAAGAGAATGAGTAGTGTAAGCTTAACCAGATGGCCTAGAAGGAAGCGGCAAGAGATGGTGTTGGGGCTGGGGAAAGTGCAATGTTTTTAAGATTTAGGTTGGAAGTAGACAATGATTATGAAAAGGAATTGTTGTGCAAGACCTAGGGCCTAGTGGAACTTAAATGGCATTAGGGTGTAGTTGACCGAGTCTTTTTTTTTTTCTTTTTTCATCACCCTTCCCATCAGTAATTTTTTGTAGCCAGGAAAAATAGACATAGGTTTAATCAAAAGTTGAGAATTAGTGGAAGACCACTGTGGTAAGGGAATATGAATGTATTCAAGATGTAAATAAACAGCAAAGTTAGAAGGTATTGTTTTTTATATAATATTTCAAACAACATTATAGCAATTTACATGAAGTTATTTGATTTCCAAAGTGAATAAAACACACTGGATTTCATAGGTTCCTGGAAATGTGCATAAGCCAAGATCTCTGAGCTATGATAGATACTAAACCAGCACTGGCTGAGGCCTATTAGCCTGGTTAAATGGTAGTATAGTTTTCTTAATTGCTACTCTGTGAGTGTCTTTAGAGGAAAATAAAAAATGTCTTTGGAGGAAAAACAATCTTCCCCCATCTATATTTATTCTTTTTGTTATAGATTAGGTGATTAAATTAAAAGATTGTGGTCACTTGTGGTGTCGAAAGTTAAAGAATTTTAGAAGGAAACAGCATCCAAGTACACAAACTTTCTTAATATTTTCTTAAGCCACTTTAAAAGGCTATGAACATATATACATGTATGTAGAGCCTACAAATATGTTACTATCACTAGAGTGGGCAACTTCTTAACAGTGATTTTATTTGCTCCTTTATTCTTTTGATTGTCCTCCAAAGCACTTTCCCATCTGAGAGAAGAAGGGATCAAACCCCTTTTAAAGGGCCTCTTTAAGATGTAGATATGGAGTGATATGTAGGTAGACAAATGAATTTAACTCCTCAGGAGTTTAAATTGTAACAGATGCTGAATCAAGCCTCAAGATTTAAACTTGTCTGCTGTATGCATCACAGATACATATTGATTTACCTGAAATATACTTTCCTCATGGCTATTCAATGACCTGAATTTTATTGAATAGAATTTGAAAACATTTCTCTCTAAAATCATATAATTACATCAGCAAGATAGCCTTAAAATAGTAAATAGAAACTGAGTTTCGGGAATTCCCTGGCTGTCCAGTGTTTAGGACTCCACGCTTCCCCTGCTTACACTGCTGGGGGCCCTGGTTTGATCCCTGGTCCGGGAACTAAGATCCCACGTGCCTTGGGGCACTGCCGGGGCAGGGCGGGGGCGGGGGGGGGGGTGTAGAAACTGAGTTTCAGTAGACTTTAATCTTTTCTCTTTGTTATATCATTGAACACTTTAGAAAACAAGAGAGCTTTATTACAACACAGAATTTTTTTTTTTACAGAATATTATACTTTAAACTTTCTAAATTTAGTGTACTTCAGTTTTAAGAAGGGTGTATTGTGTTTTCATTAGATAAAAAATGGAATCTAATTAATAAGAAATCTTATTCTTTAGAAGTCATGTGAGTGTATGTGTGTGTGTGTGTGTGTGTATGTTTAATGTTAGATTAAAAGAGTATTAATTCCGTGGCTCAAGGGTGAGTTTTACTGATTTATCAGATATGTATAATTTGGACCTTCCTAAACGTGGCCACCTTTATCTGTAAATAACTGAACAGTTCAGTAAACCATTTCCCACTTTTTGACAGATAGTAGTACTGTGGTAGACCTTTAAAAGAAGATATTAAGAACAGCTTCAAATTTCTGTCACTTTTCACTTATTTCTTTATGATGCTTTAAAATAATATATATCTCACTGAAGTTTTCTATTTTACTTTGGTACTTGATCTCTGTCTTTATTTGCATATATTCTAGGGTCAGTGATGAAAAGGATGCACGAGGATATCTTCAGGCCTTAGCTTCTAAAATGACTGAAGAATTGGAAGCTTTAAGAAACTCCAGCTTGGGTACCCGAGCAACAGTAAGCTCTGCCATTTAGCAAGCAGGCTTATTATATTAGTCGGTGGGAAGGCTCAGAAAACACTGTAATAAATCTGAGTGCTTACATCAGTTTGTCTAGGCTTTGCCTACTGTAAAGATTTTCATGAGAAATCATTCAATGTTTTTCCAGTTTAGGAAATTATAATACATAGCTGCTTAACTATAATTTGTGTGGCTAGCCATTAATGGTAATAACCATAAAAAATAAATGCATTTATAATGTGAGTCTACAGTTATTTCTGAATTTAATGAAAAATAATATATTTTCACAAGTAATAGTTCTCTTTAATTCTTTAATTAGGGAAAGATAGTTCTTTTAAGTAGTTTCCAAATTCACTTATATTACTAAATTTAAATGTTAAAAATAAAATCGAATGGAGCTAAAACCTCAGTCATATTATTTCATAGGATATGCCCTGGAAAATGCGTCGTTTTGCAAAACTGGATATGTCAGCTAGACTGGAGTTGCAGTCAGCTCTGGATGCAGAAATAAGAGCTAAGCAGGCCATCCAAGAAGAGCTGAATAAAGTTAAAGCGTCTAACATCATAACAGAACGGTAAGACTGAATAATATAGTCCCACTAGAGTGATTTCTAATTTGGTCCAAAAGTATCTGGAGAGAAGTTACACGTTTAGTTTCCTACCTACCCCTTTTTTTTTTTAAGTGATGACCAGAAAAAAACTATGAATATTTGAAAATGAATTGATGATTTTAGGCCTTGTGTGCAGTGATGCAATTTTAATACAGCTTTGTTTCTATCTGACTTGTCCTTAAAGTGGAATTAATAGTACTAATTAATATTCTGTTATTTACTTATCCCCTTATTTGTAAAATTCACTCTCAAATTTTATTCTGTTAAATCCAAAATAATCTTTTGTTCAAGAATAGCACATTAGTCTAAAATTGCAGCATAGAGTCAGAACAAAATATAGTCATCTGAAAATTCTGGCCTCTACCATAGATTTTTTTACACATGAAGTTTCGAGTGATGGTAAATTTCATAAAGGTAGAATTTACTTAAATTATCCTTTCTTTCATGTTATGTATTAAAAAAAGTGTATCGCCCACAGGTCCAGGACAGTTAGCTAATGGATACATTCCCTCCATTCTTACCACAACAGTAGAGTAAATCATACTCAGAATAAATAAATGATAAAAGGAAACTCGTAATTAGATTGGTTCAAGAATAAGTTATAGAGGATTAAGGTGATACAGAGGGACAGTAGAAAGTTCATGTTACAAATCAAAATATAAATAGAAAAATCCATTTGGTGCTCAGAATACTAAATGTTGCAAAGGCATTCAGTCATGAAAAGAAATACAGTCCCATAAATGCGGTTTTTAATGGTATGAAGCACCCCAGTTGAATTATAAATTCTTGCTATGAATTATCCAATCATAAATTAATTATGCTTTACTGAAATGTGCTAGTGTAACATTGAAAATGGAAAAAAATTGTTTTTGGATAATATGAATTGATCCCAACGTAAAGAACTGCTAAATGTCATTCTCTGTATCGTAATTTGGAATAAATGTGATCTTTCTGCTTATGCTTAGGACATATAAATTTACACATTTGTTCATAAATCAGGAATGTGAGTCAAACTGAAAATTATATATTTAGTCACTTTCATGGTTCTCTATGAAAGAAGTCTAACAGAATTCTAAAATTAACCTTTGATTTTATGACATTTTTTAATTTAATAATGTAGCTCAGAGCCAGCAACTTTTCTATAAAAGGAAAGATAATAAATACTTTAGGGCTTGTAAACCATATAGTTTCTGTCTGCTCAACTCTGCTGTTGAGTACAAAAGCAGCCACAGACAGCATATAAATGAATGAGCCTGACTGTGTTCCAGTAAATCTTTATTTACGCAAGAGTAGATGACAGGCTAGGTTTGTCCTTCCTGCAGTAGTTTTCAGTTCCCTACATTATCATGACTGACATTTAAACCAATTAAGTTCAACTACATACATGATGGCTCACTAACCAACAATATAAATAATGACATTTTTCCTTTTTTCCCCTTAAGTAAACTAAAAGATTCAGAGAAGAAGAACTTGGAACTACTATCAGAAATTGAACAACTGATAAAGGACACTGAAGAGCTTAGATCTGAAAAGGGTATGGGAATGTGTTTTGCATCAACGAGGACTTAATGTTCTGTCATGAATACATTTTATTATATAAGAATCAGCCTATTGTGTAGGCAGGAGAATTGTTCACATACACAATGCTGGCACTCATTTATAGATGTATGTGTATATGGCGCACACACACACACACGCACATATTTGGTAGACAAGTCTCCTGAGTCATTTTGTTTTACTTGATACACGTTGTTTAAAGATTTCTTAACAGAAAACTCACTTTGCCATAAATTTGACTGTTTTTTCAGGACCATGGACTATATCATGAACAATATTTTTGTGATTGGAAAAACTTGTTTTTATCATATACTTTATACTATTCTCAAATGTTATAGGGGATTCACTCTCAGGGTAGTTGACGAAATAATGTATGAAATAACTAAAGATTAACCTAATCCAGTATTAGAAAGGCAATTCAATGACAAAGAATTATTTGGGCATTTCGGTGTCTTCTTCCATGTTTGATACTCAAATTGTTTGCCCTGTGGGATTTTCCAGGATTTATTCCCATTTTCTTGAAAACATTACTTGAGCATTTTTTCATTAATGTAAAAAGTAACTCAGAGTGCTTGGTAGCTTTATGACGTGAACTTCAACGTTCTTTCCATAACATGGGCATTAAGAATGTGAAGATTTAATTTTTTAAAATTCAGGATGTTATTATCTTAATGAAAGGATCTCTTATATATAGCTGTTAGAAATTCATTTTCCTGACAGTATTCCTGACTGAATACTGAACTAGTTAATTGGCTCTATGTTGTACTTATGTGCCGCCTTATCATTTCCCTGTCCTGTGACACACAGCGACGTAAAGCTGGTTGGGTCTCCGCATCTGCTTTTAAAATTGTGGAGGAAAGAGGGTAATCACACAAAGGAGTTAACATGAAAAAGCCATTAAAAGTAGTAGATGTTCAATAAATTTTTGTTGATTGAATTTCCTAGTGAACAAGAAGGAAGGAAGGAACCCAGAAAAAGTGAATTAGGAACTCAGATTAGGAGTACAAAGCATCATGCTAAAATGAGAATCAAGCTTAATTTTCATGTATGAAGAGTGGAAGGAGCTGCATGATTTAGTGAGCAGAGCAAAAAGAATATATAAGACATGGAGGACCTGTGGCCCTAAAGGCAATTTATATAGAAAAGAGACCACTGAAGAGTATGACTTACTGTAACACACCAGTTGGCATTGATTGCATCATTTTAAAGTAGATTTAAACTTGCAAAAGAAGAAATCGTTTATCCCATTGCAGACTAACCTATGGGTATGGCTTTTTATTTGGAATTTGAACGTTGCAGAATAATAAAATTTCACTATATGTTGTAAGATAATAGTCTACTTAAATAATACAATGTAATGTTTATATAATGAGGACAAGGATTTTGTTTTCCTGCTTTATTTATTATTATATATCCAGTATCTAGACAGGGTTTGGCAAATAAAAGGCTTTCAATAAATATTCATTGATGGAATGAATTTCTGAACATACTGCCTTATCTGGCAACTATGGTATACTATTAGAGAGTCATTCCAAAAGCACATAATTTGTTATCAGTTGATATCAGTTCCTTAAAAGATATGGAGATCAAAAATGTGTTTTGGTTGTTTCTCCTTTTCCTCCCTAGTATTTATCATTATGTGTATGTTAAGAATTAATTTGGAAATCATGTATTTAAAGTTAATGCCATAGCCAAGAGGTATGCGTGAAATTTTTTTAATTTGTCTGAGAAAAGCTAGGGTTTGGAGTCCTCATTCTCCAACCCTAGTTTTTCCCAGACAAAAATTTTTTAATTTCATGCAATTTTTGTCAATAAAACAGTAAATGAAATCAGATTGAGGCCTTAGCAAAAGTTTTTTCATAATTAAATAAGTTTGTGGTATCACTGCATTTTTTAATAAAAGATTATTTATATTAATATATACTATATGCTTGATGAGAGTATTTCAAAAAGGAAACCTTGTTTGGTGATAAATTACCTTAGAAAAATCAGGCATAACGAGGGTTCTATTTTAAAAATTTTCTCAAGAGTACCAAAACATTTAATGTGCTTCTTACAGTGTACTGTATAGGAAAAGAAATTCAGGAACTCAAGTAAGTCAAGAAACAAGTATTTCATGGAGTCTGATGTAATTTAACTATTGAGTGATATTCCAAGAAACACTAATGTATTTTAGTTTTTTAAGTATGTGGAGTTAGTGATATTAATTGGTTTTAAAATACAGTAGTTTGCGAGCAGCTTTTTAATAGATTCAGACAGGAAAGGTTATCCATGAAAATTAGTCTTAATTGTTCTAGTTTTAAAAAAAGTTGCTGCTGTCTTCTAGGTATAGAGCACCAAGACTCACAGCATTCTTTCTTGGCATTTTTGAATACGCCTACCGATGCTCTGGATCAATTTGAAGTAAGTATTAAACTTTTCATATATCCTCTGCAGTCAATTTAAAATTTACTTTGTGATTTAAAATTTATTTGCAATAAAACTTTTATTGCATCCCATATAAGAGGACCTAGAATCTTATATACACAAAAACGTATTAGGAAAGGAATATGTTCTGCAATGTTATGGAAACTTTAATCATAAACTCTTCTTGTGTTTAAGAAAAATCTAAGAAAGAGCTAAATAAGAGGGTCGTTGATAAGATTTAAAAGAAATTTCATCTCTTTCCCTGAGGAACAGTAAGTGCAGAACAAATCCTAACTTTAAATAATTTTGACACTTTTCTTTTTTCTCCAAAGCATAGAGCCACAGTAAAAAAACAAGTGAAAATATCAGAGCTCACAATAGGGCAATGCTGGTTCTAGTTCCAAATCAATTCAGTTTTTTAGAAGTATACCAAAAGAATGCTTTCTGTTAAAAGTATTACATAGAGTTTATTTGGCACACTCCATTATAATGAAATAGTGATTATGTGACTCTGTCGTTCTTTGGTACTTAAATTCTTTGCTAGAAAAAAAAATTAAGATATGAAGTATATTTTTATGTCAGAAAATTTAAGTTAGTGATTATATCTTAATCAACAAATAATCGTATGTCTCTGTGCAAGGCACTGTTCTAGGTGCTGGAGATACAGTAGTGACCAAATTGACGAAGTCCTGCCCCTCAAGAAGCTTACATTCTAGCAGGAACAATTAGAGGCAGAGATTCTGTTGCTTACTTTTAGTTGTTACCTTCTGGAGTGCTTCCATTTAATTTGATTATTAATGAGCTTCAGCTTAATACATTTTGAGCACAGTATATGAATTGTATTTCATTCTTTTGGGAAAGGAAAAAAGAATCACACTTTAAAAAGTAATTAATGAAATTCTAAGTTTCTTGAGAAACAATGACAGTGACTGCTTTTCTCATTTATTTATTTGAATTAATGTCATTTGCCTTTCAATTGTTTTACAAAATTTTTGATTTATTATTTGTTCTTATTAAATTGCTTCATCCATATTTTCTATTTTTTTATTGCTGTATTCGTTAAATAGGATTCCTTTTCTTCTTCCTCATCTTCACTGATTGATTTTTTGGATGACGTAAGTCTTTGATTTTCAAACCAATGCATCCTTCAGTAAAAGAGATCAGTGAATTGATATGAAGAATTTACCTAGTAATGCAGTCAGTTTTAGAAATATCAGACTTGATAATTTGTGAGCCAAAATGTGCTTCTTTCTTACTTTAAATACAATGAAGAGTTATCATTATTAAATATAATAAAGTAAAAATGTACTTTTAAAAATGTGTTGTCCCTCAGAGAATCTCTATAGTTCCATTCTTTGCAACAATTCTGAAGACTGGAATGCTTATTTGATTATTGTCACTATAGCTATATAGATATAAATAATTGCTCCTTTTTGTTTTTCATGGCAATTTCTATTTCACATTCCCCTTTTCTTTTCAGCACTTTACTATTTAGTTTATATGTTAGTTAAAAGTAAACCTCTGGTGGTATAATCAGAACAAGTGACACGTTTTATTAACTCTTCCAGTAGATTTTATCATAACACAATAATTGAGTACAGATCAATTTTTAATGCTGACAGAATTTCTCTTCTAATGTAAAAAATGATTTTAGTTAATAGATGCACTATATTCACTATAAATTGACTGCATTATCATTTTCTCTCTTAAATTAATTGTATAGATTTAATAATTTAGAAGTTCCTAATGTATAGTGTTCCTCTCTTTACAGAAATACCTGACATACACGTTCTCTCTAATCCACATTAAATGGCACAATAATTCTTGTTGTAAAGCATTGTATTATCCTGTTGAACATTCTATCTTTACAGAAATTTGGAAATAAAATGGGTTCAAATGCAAATATTGTGCATATAACTATTTTTAAACCAGGGGAAATTCTTTAAATGTTTTATTTTTTGTGTTTTGTTAAATATAATTCTTATATTGAGGAGAGTATTAAGCATAATTTTCTACTAAAGAAAACTCCTGATCTATATTTTTAAGTGATTTTTTATTTCTTTGAAATATTTATACCAAAGTGTGCACCTTTCCATTCTAAATGGAAACTATTTTATTATTCTTGAGACAAATAAACTAGGTAATTCTGCAGTGTGATAAAAAGAGAACTCTTGATGTACAATAATATTTGATGTTATAATCTGATGTATATTTTACTATTCTAAAATACTCAGTATGGTATTTCCATACAGATAACATTCACCTTAAAAAGAATGGGAAGGAAGTTTGAACAAATATTTTAATTGTCCTTTCTCCTAGAAGACCATTTTCATTTTTCTTTCTAATAAACTCTTCTCTACATCCCTTTTTCTCCCACAAAAATCTTTGAATGTACAACACAGGAGTAGTATGTATTTTGGTAAATAGGTTAGCTCTTCTCAGCAGAAGCACATCTCAGCCCACTCCTATCTCATCTCTGCTCTCATATGCTGTCTTCTGCCACCATCCAGCTGTAGTGTCTGTTTCCCACTTTTACTTTTCCTCCAGAAGTACCCTTTCTTACCCTTCACCCACTATTACCCAGCATAGATACAGTTCAGACATACATGTAAATTGTAAAGTAGCACAGAGGAACTCCTATTATAAAGTAAACCGAAACTAAGTTCACAAAGGCTGCTGAATCTTTATGATTCAGGCTCCACTCTCTTCAAGGGCGTGGTTTTTCTCTCATTTGCTTCCTAAGCACTTTCCTCTCAATTTATTGCTTAAGCACTTAAGTTGATTCAAATCCTGCCTCTGCCACTTCCTAGGTATATAATTAGGAGCAAGTTATCTAACCTTTCTATGCACTGGTTTGCTCATCAGACAAACAAGGATAATAATAGTATTAATCTCATAAGGTTGTTTGAGAATTTAAAGAAACAGCGTATGTAATACCCTCAATAATATTGGTTATTATTTCCTTACTCTTAATAGACCAGTTCCCCTCCATTGCTGTGTTCTCTTTAGCTTCCTTTCTTGTCCACAAGTTCAATTTCACTTAAGTACTTTCTTAGCTCTTCACCACTCAGCCTTCCACTTACCACCAATGTGCATCACTATACTTTCCTCCTGTTGAATCACATTACCACTGGAAATGATTTTTACGTGTCAGGGCAAAGGCCAGCAGTAACCTCCCATTTAAAAAACTATTTTGTATTCTTAATTCATATTTTATGGCATAGACCTCTTATTTCTCTTCCTACTTTGTAACTGTGACCACCCTTCCCAGCATTATCATCCGTTTCACCTTCAAAGTCATAATAGAATGTTGTTTTGAATCATGGTATTCAATCTTTGGCATGCTTGGGTTCAGCATCCAAGATGTTTTGTATAAAACTCAAGTTCTGTAGCTTCCTTTCTCTTAGGCATGTGGATTCTTAAGGATTAAAATAAATCTTGATTGTTCTTTGTGCCCAAACTAGTTACGTTGTTGTGCATGAGGTTTAAAATATGCGACTGCGCTCTATACTAAGTAGACTCTGTCTCTTAATTAATCCATAGGACACATCCTCTGCTCATTCTTTTCTGTTTTCTATCTCATTGGTATAGAAAAGAAAAAGATTATGTTGAATTGCAGTGGAATTTGTAGGTATAGGAGGGAATTGAATTGCAGTGGAATTGAATTGCAGTGGAATTTGTAGGTGTAGGAGGGAATAAGGTTAGTTTTAAGCCAAATTGCACAAATGAAGTTTTCTTTTGTGTCCACACATCATTGACCTTCTCCATCTGCCCCCAGTAACCTAGTGCCCTCATACTGCCCTCCAATTCTTCAGAGCTTTATCACCAGTGCCGCCCCTCCCCCAAAATTACCTTCTAGTTTTTTCCTTAACCCTCCCACACAGGCCTATTAAAACTATAATTCTTTTACTTAAACAGTACACCTAATCACTCTCCTACCTCTAATTTTTCCTCAGTATGTTTTGCCTGTTATTCAAAATTCGGATGAATGCTAGGATTTGGGGCAATATGGGAAGACATTTGGAACAAGATGCTTTCCTTTTAAGTTACACTGTTTAGACAGCTCTTGACAGAAGAGAAAGAGTATATGTAACACCAGTCCCTCCTTCCCTCTGACTCAGGCACAGCAGAATACATTCTCAACATTCTGTTTCTGTAACTCAGCGTTTGGAGTTTTCTACCTGTAGAATAATAGACTTTTCAAGGAGAAGAGAACCGTAGAAAATCTTTAGTCCAGTGGTTTCAGTAATTATTTACCACAGCACTCCCACTAGTAGATAGGTTACTCTCCCATTAGTGAGAGTGACTTTTTAGAATTCTCAGTCTTTGGAGTAATAGGGAAGTGTTGACAAAAGGGTTACATGGCATTCTTTAGGGCAGATAAAAGGCGGGGGGGTGAGTTAATTTTGAAAGAAACTGAGACCATTTTGATTAGTGGTCCCTTGGGTAAGGCACTCCCATGTGAGTTATTGAGATAGCAGTCGAACAGATACCAGGATCCCTTCTGCTGTGGAAATTATTTCCTCTTTTACCCTCATCTTTCTTCTCAACCCCACGTGCCCAATCCTAGACTGCCTGTGATACTGCATATTAGGCCCAGCGTCGTCCTGCAGGTTGCAGGTGGGGGGAGGAAATGGAGCTCAGCAGCTTAGGTTTTCCCCCATCTGTTCCCTTCATTCCCATGATAGCAGATCCAGGGATCATCAGACTAAGCTTACAGGAACCTCCCATTCTGTTCAGTTCATTTTCTCCTTCTCAAGTGAACCCCCAAAATGCTTGACTTGACTATATTCAAGGAATACTAGTTATAGTTATATAAATGAATGAGTTGCTGTTTATATTTGATAAACGTATTGTCATATATATGAAACACATGCTAGGTAAGTTTTGAGTTTTATTAAATTACAGTTCTGTACTCTGTTCATTGAGCCTAAGTTCACAGAAATGGAATTTGCCCATTCATCTGGCAAATGCGAATGTATCAGCTTGCTTTTTGGAGGTTGTCTTACTCTAGTGTACTGAGGAAAAGAGTAAATCAAGGAATGAAAGCTCTAGAATATAAAGGTCAGACATAAAGGAATAGAGATAGTACCTTTAGTCCAACTGTCCAGTACTCCTAGTATCGTGTTCTTTTCTTGCATTCTGGCATATTAAGAGAAGAGTAGCCTGGGAGCATTGGCAAGCTGAGTTCTACTCTTGCTTTTGGCCTCATATAGAAGCTTACTAAGATGTCCCAAAATATTTAATTTCAGTCCTGGCTCCTAGATTCCTTCATTTGTGTCTTGCCTTTAACATTGTTCTCCCTCCTAGGTTCTTTCATATTCTGTCCTAACCAATCATAGAAATCTGGGCTTGGCAGCATAGGTTTAGCTGTATCTGGGAAAAGTTGATCACACGTGAGAATCAATGGAAGACAAATTTCTAAAACATGCGTTGTAAAGAGTTTTTAATCCTATGACCAAAGCTAGGCCTAGATCCTTCTGAGAAATTATGACATTTCTATAATTTCCTCCTTTAATACTTGTTTTTTAAAACTTCCACATGTTAAGCACAACCTGACTTGAAACTCTCACATTTCAGAAGATTGGCATATACAATTCTTCTCTAGTTTAGGTAGTATGTTATATTGTATATTATATATCATATATTACATCAATAATATATTTGGGTAACTAGAGAAAAGAACCATGACTACATAGTCTTTTACCTCTTCGGTATTTTATTAAATAAGACCTCTGGCATTCATTAACTGAACCTTAAAATCTATTAGCCAAATTCTGCGTCCACAAGATAAATTACTTCTTTTGGTTTCTGCTTACCGTGCTTACCTTCCATAATCAGCCTTAAAGTTCTGGTGGCAATTTATAGACCTAGATATAAAAAGGTATATGATTGCATATTAAGAAAATGTACTGGTTTCCAGTGCTTGCTATGAAATCAGTTTCAGTGTTTATAGAAAACCGTGGTATGTGTGGGTATGTATAAGAGTGTGTGTGTTTTCCTCTAATGACACCATCAGGAAAGTGTAATTTGCTCTTTTCTATTGAAAATATAAACATGGTCTGATTTCTAGGTAGCCACCTGGAGAAGAACATTATTACAATGGTGATTTAGTATCACTGTTAGCTTAGTGATACTAAATGCCAGCTTAGAAAACTTATTGTCCTTCATATGTAAAGATAGTTTTGAGAGACATTCTGACTTGTTTTGGGTATAGTGGTAATATAGTTTATTTTGAGCTATTCCTGCTCTTTCTCATGGTTTTAACATACTCTAGACTTTAGGAGGATGGATAGCCAAAAACTAAGGGCTTCTCTATGTTAAATATTTTACCACTTTTTACATGTGTGGTACTCTGCTGTGCACAGTGGTAGATGCTAAGATAAATCAGACTTAGAAGTAGACCTCAAAATGCTTATCTTCTTATTAGAAAAAAATACACAGTTAATGTATTATGTGAAGTAGAAAATGATAAATGCCATAAGAAATATTTAGGTTAAATATTGTAGAATTTCAGAAGGATTCATTCAATATTTATGCAGAATTTTAAAATTTACAAGCTTTATGCTAAGCATAATACAGTATTTCCGGCCCTTAAGGATCTGAGTCTGATGGAAAAGACAAACATCTAAATAATTATAACACCAATGGGAGCAGTACAATAATAAAAGATATGGACTGCATATCATGGGAATATAAAGGAGATATTATGGAGCTTAGATTTAATCAGTCCTATATGTAATAGTTATGAAAAGGCTTAACAGAGGAGAAAGGTGACCAGTTTCCTTTTGGACAAGTTAAGTTTGAGGTGCCTGAGGGACATCCATGTGGAAATGTCCAGCAGATAGTTTTCTAGATGAGTCAGAAGGTTAAGGAAAAGGAGTGAACTAGCAGTAGAAATTTGGGAATGATCAACGTAGTTGAAAATAGATTGAGATCTCCCAGGGAGAGATCGTAGCAAGAGAAAAGCAGTAAGTCAGAACAGAAACCTGGGATCTCTCACACTGAGAAGGGTGTGGAGGAATAGGACTCCACGTAAGAGAAGGAGGAGCCATGGTCACAGGGGATGACTCAGGAAAGTGTCGTGTCACGAAAACTAAGGGAGTACAGAGTTTTAAGAGGGAGTGGTCAGCAGCCTCAGGTACAGCCGGAGATACCTGGTACCGTAGGACAAACAGGAGATACTGATCTTATCAGCATTTCATTAGGGCGATCAAAGCCGAAGCCAAGTTGTACAGTATTGAGAAGTGAATTGAGAGGCTAGGAAGTAGAGACAGTGATAGTATACCATTCTGAGAAATCTGACTGAGAAGGTTTGAATCCTAACTCTACCACTTAACCAGTTTTGTGACCTGTTGCAAGTTAATCTGTTTTCTTCATGTTTAAAATTGGGATCATAATACCGACCTTATATTAATCCTTCTATGAGGATTTAAAAAGTTAATATATGTAAAGTACTTTGAAAAGTACGTGTATATATTTTACATATGATAAAAGTTAGCTATTATCATTATTAAGGAAGAGAAGGGAGAGTTAAATGTTAGAGGAAGGGTTGAGGGTTGAGTTACTTAATGTTTGGTGGTTTGGTTTGGGGGAGTGTGGAGGGAGACAGATACTTCCTGTTAATCACTGAAGGAATATAACCAGGCTTGAACCTGAGACTTTAGCCTCCACCGTAATGGAAGACTGACTGGACTAAGAAGAACCTGTTGAGAAATCTGCAGACTTTCTAATCCTGGTTTGCTATTAACTCTTTGGGACACAGTGTTTAAGTCACCTTCCATCCCAGTTTCCTACAGGAAGAAATAATAGTTCCTGTGTACCAATCTGTCAGAGCTGTTGTACAAGTAAAACTGATCATCTTCAGTGATGTTTCTTATCCTTGAGGTTTTCTCTGAAATCTTCTGTAACTCCTATAGACTCAGTTTATAAATTCCCTCCTCTAGGTCCCCATAAAAATCTTGTACATCCCTTTTCCAGGTTCCCATACAAACTTCGTACATGCCCTTAGTATAGCATTTGTCACATTGTTGATGGCATGATGTCTCCCCCACCAGTCTGTGAACTGCCATACCCGCTTTATCT
This sequence comes from Balaenoptera ricei, assembly GCF_028023285.1. NCBI lineage: Eukaryota > Metazoa > Chordata > Mammalia > Artiodactyla > Balaenopteridae > Balaenoptera > Balaenoptera ricei. The sequence continues at coordinate 169,066,720 of NC_082639.1, forward strand.
TTTAAGTACCTGACATATTGTAAACACTTAGTAAATGTCAGGTTGAATTGAATATAGGAAATTGCCTGAGTAGAGATGGTATATATTTGTGAAACTCTATTACTTGAGCATCCCAAATTTCAAAAACTTGAAAAATATTTCTATATAATTATCTACTTATTGTTACTTTTTCTGAATTACTTAATTCTTTAATGTCAGAAAGGTGAAGATCCCTCTTTTGATTAAGCCTAATGTCTAGTCAGGATGGACAATATTGTTGAAGTAACTTTTTGTTTCAATTCAACATCAGTAGTTCTGAAGGCCTAATTTACCTCTTATCATTGAAAAGAGTCATCTTTGAAAAGAGCAAGAATTTGGTAGATAAACGTCCGAAGCAAGACTAGTTAATTAAATATTTTGTTAAATGCTTACTAGCACTAAATCAGAGTTATTTAGACCTTTTTGTGCTCCCATTTCAAGTTGCCACTACCGACCTTTCCAGAAAGGAAATTGGCCATAGCTTGATGGAGCATTATTTGGTGGGTGACTGTTTGTGCAAGGTCTAGTGAAAAACTTTATTACCACTCTTAGACCTAGCCTGAGGAACTGTTTCTTTACTTTCCTGTCTTCCAGTTTTTCCTGAAAATACATGTACTTTCAACCTATCAAAAATGTGTCTTTATATGTATGTTTATATACTTTGTCTGTTAATACAGTATTAGTCATTGAGAGTCACGTGTGTAAATATTTGTAACGTAGTATTCTCCTTTCTTTGTTGAAGCGCTCTCCATCCTGTACTCCAGCTAGCAAAGGCAGACGTGTAAGAGACTATTGCACTTGTGTGCCCGTCCGATGCCCTCTACCCCTATCTCTTATCCTTTTTGCCTGTGGTTGCAGTACATGCTACTGTTTTCGTGATGTATTATTACATTTATTGCATGCTTTGTGCTGCTGCTCCTGCTATTGCTACTCTGCTTTTCTGTACTTTCTTTTTTTTTTTTTTTTTTCTTTTTTGGCTTTGGCCGCAAAGCTTTAGGAATGTTCATATAAATTTCTGTAACCAAGCTACTAAAATTATAAGGTATCTTTTTTATTTTGATTGGGTAAAAGAGTGATCCTAAAGTATGCTTTCTAAGTTGGTCACATACAAAGTAAATGAGTTTCTAAATAATCTGATGTAAGCAATTATGTGGAGATTCTTAGAAATTTTAATTACGTAGAAAGAAAGCTTGATAATTCATATTATGCAAAATTCAAAAAAGATTTGGGATAAGGTATAGATCTTACTGATGATAATTTTATGTAAATCAGTTCTGGAGAAACCTTTGATAGATTTTTTAAGGTAGTTCTAAGTTATATTCCTAAATATCTTGTATTTAGAGTTTCGAGGCAATGATGTTGGTAATAAATCATTTATATTCTAAGATATTTCCAAGATTTAAAAAAAATTTTAGCATTCCTTATACATGTATTGATAACAAGCTATAAACATCTTCCTATGCTAAGGCTAGTTCAGTGTTTCTCAATCTGAAATGGGCCAGACACTACCTCTCTACCTCTATCCTGCAAGATTCTGATGTGCCCAGAGTGGGGAATCTGTTTGTGAAAAGGTCTCAAATTTTTCGAAAGCAGCCTCCACCCAAACACCAATATACGCACATTCAAACTCACTAGTTGAGAAGCTAGCTGACACTGTTTGCTCTGGTTTTCATATACAATGTAAATAACAACATTAAAAAGGAAAATCTGTGATAGATACAAATTTAAAATTTCTACTTGTTGGCTTCATGATCATTGGTATTGATCAACACCTTAAATCCAGAATTTCAGACTGGGAAAGTTCTAAATCAGGGAATTATCTGCTTTATGGAAGGCATGGTAAGCAATAGAGTGACCCACTGCTTCCTGTACTCTTATCTTTCTGGTGTGATGGAGGGTTGATTGTAAAATGAACGCGATTAACCCTAATATAGCCCATGTTTTCAAACTACTGTTTAACAATGAATAAGCGGTTTCAGATACCAGTGGTATGGCCAGTAGAACTTCAACTTCAACTGATATCTCATTAATTAATGAAGTTTATGAAAAGATTGCTGGTCAACTGACTTCTTGATTATTTTGACATTTGTACAGAGTTAAAACCATTGGGTATTTGGATTTATCCAATCTGAATATACGTTCATTGGTATCATATAACCTCTAAAAGGGAAGACCAAGATGTTGTGTGCCCCGTTATATTAGGTTCAAATCATTAGCCTGTGGATTGACGACATTTTTATCTGTTTGCTTTTCAACAAATTTATCATTCAGAGAGATTTTGTTTTTCTGGTTAAATTTATCATAGATTAGTTATGTCTCTTACCTTGTAGACTTCTGGGGGCTTTGACCACCCAGAACATTTCTGTGAGTCTTTAAATAGGAAAAAAATTTTGAGGGAAATAGCTGTTATAAGACCCCTGCTATTTAGTCTACATTTTTATTCTATAGGATATAAATAAGTCACACTTAACCAGAGCCTAATGACTTATAATTACATATGATTTTTTTAAATGCAGATGTGATAGGCTTGGTAATTTGCTTTCCAGGCTTCCTTTAATTTTTCCTTTATTGAGTATTTGACAGATAAGAAGTCAGCCACTTAAAAGTGGTAATGTCTGTGAGGGAGATAACTGAAGAATTACCAATTATTCAACAGTTAAATCGAAACATAGAATAGTGAGGAACCTTAATAGTCCCTGGGAACATCCATGAAAACAGTAGGGCACAAATAGTTACCATTCCTAACAGTGACCTTGAATCTAACAGTGGCATACAATTTTATGTTACATACTGTGTTTTTAGACAAGAACTGTACAATACTTTCATAAATTTAAAATTCTCTGAATGAAATATCGTATAAATGAGGTATATATTTGTATTTCCCATGTGCTCTAAAGCCTCATTTACAATTTAAATAATGCTCTTTTTAAGTGGCGTTATTTAATTAATCATAGTGTAAGAAAGATTTGTTATTAATGTCATGATTAATGTCTGAATACAGATGGTTATGGAAAGGTTAATAGTGTTTTCATTAATAGTGAGAAACACTGAGTATCTATTAGATTATTCTAATAGATTAGATTATCTGTTAGATTATTCAGAATTTAAAGCAGAAATTGTAAATAGCCAACATGTGGCTGGACTTTCTTTTGTGTTTTCTTAGAACATGTGTAAATTCTCCAGAGTAGATATTCAAATCAATAAATTGAAAATAACTTAAGGAGAAATTTTCATAAAGAGAAACAAGCTACATTATTTGTAACTAGTAAGATTACATTTACTAGTCATAACTAACCTTCAGTAATTTATTATTTGTTTTAGAATGATAAAATATATTTACTGTTGTCCAAATGACATAGACAATGTCCAATACTGTTTTTAATCATAAGAACAATTAACAGAGATAATGATATCACTAAAAGCTTGAGTTATAAAGTGTATCTGAATATTAAAAAATTGGATTACCTGCCACTTTGTTTCTAAAATACTCCCAGCTACAGGATAAAGAAAATTGATGAAAACTGGATTTTTTCTGTTAACTTCGAGCTTTTTATTTACCAGTACAAAACAACATGTTAGATGTAAGCTATTTTTTAATCTATATCAAATTCGTATCAAGTGTTGGTATCTTTTTATTTGAAAACCAGGTTTCTTATATGAATGTTTTGCTATTTGTACTTGTTCAAATCTATAATTATTTTTGGAGTAGAAAAGACCTGTTGATACATGTTCAAGATAAGTAGTTTTTGATCCTTTTGTTATTTATAAGAAGGCCATAGTGCATAATTTGAGAAATTCTTGATTAGTGGGTCATCTAAAAATCAGATGTGAGCCAAGGTGGAAAACAACTTTTCTATTTTATAATACCATACTGCTCTAAAAATACATTTTGTGGTTTATTCATTAGAGAAGTCCTAATAGATTCAGGAAACATTATGGACTTTTTACATGACAGTGTTATGCATTATGGACAATACACTGAGATTCAGTTTTTCTGCTTTTATTTTCCCAAGCAGTAGAGCAGTAAGTAAAACTGACATTAGAGTAGATGTTTCTAATACCTATTCATCGGAATAACTCCTTAAAGTATGTTTACTTAGAAAAAGACTCAGTTAATCAAAAAACAGAAAAAAAATCACATTTACATGAAGAGGTTTCTTATTTTTCTCAGTAGATGGCAGCTTATAAATATTGAGTGAATTGCTTATACTATTCAGTTAAGATTTGTTTCCAAGCTCTTCCTTTGGATTATATCAAAATATACTGTCCAATTAATATTAGCTATTGTTCCTTATTATTTTCCCTATTTTATTATTCTTTCTATAATCATAAACCCAGTTATGAATTAAGATATCACTGCTATTGATGTATATCATATTTATTAGCTTTTCTTGCATTATTAATTCAAGTCATTGCTTACATTTAATGCTGTAATTTTTTTTATAATACAAAGAATTTTTAACTTCCTTGGCTTTAATATAATATTAGTGATTATATTTGTTTCAAAGGTAAAAGTAGCTAATATGCTATTAATCAGTTGCTTTGCTGTCATTTTTATATCTGAATCATTGCCAATTATCAAAATTAATTTTAGGCTATCTGTATATCCTGGCATATAGTCATTGAGTATTCTGAAAGTTTAGTAAAATTAATTGCTTTTTAGTAACTAGAATTACAAATTAATTATAAACGCATTGGTAAGCATGTAATTACAGATAAAATTAATAACATCTTGAAAACCATAGTCGTGTTGGGGTTAACACTTTGATGAAGAGAATATGTAAGTGATATTGTATTTTTCTTGTTACTGGTAACCTCTTTTGAGATACTGTTTACACTGGTAGTAGTCCAGAAAGGAAATGAAATGTTAAAATCTATTAATCTAATCAGCTATTAGCTTCTACTAGAGTCTTTCAAAAGACCTGGGAAGTTTTTTTAAAGTTTGATATTCAAGACTTTTTTGCCACGAGTTTATTCATCTTTACCAAACTTTTGTGTCCTTGTCTTTATGAGAAACACACTTGGAAAATAAAGTGGTAATTTTTAAACTTCATTTATACATGCATGGTTTTTTTTTAAATCACAGCATCATTGTAAAAGGCATAGTTCAACTCTTTAATAAGGTCAGTTAATGCCATTGCAAAATATTATTTCAATATTTCTTACTTTGAATTTTGTTAAACAAAATTGTCTTGATTTTGTTTAATCTCTTGAATTTATTTTTACTTTAAGAGCATAAAGCTCCAAAAAGCTAGTGTGGAAATTTTCATTATTCTATTGTACTATAATTAGGATGGGTTATTTTTAAAATTTAAGTGTTTTCCACTTCTGAAAAGCCAGTTTTAACCTCCTTCAGCTAAGAAAATCATTTTAAAATCTGCTCTCATTTCTATTGTTTTCTTTCATTTTATTGATGAGTTAAAATTTTTTAGGAGAAAAAGGTTTATAATGCTAGTAATTCTTCAGAAGGGCCAAGAGGTATGTGCTAAAAGCCTCAGTCATTCCTTAAGAGTCACTGATTTGTGTAATCACAGATTAAACTGTGATAGTGTTTTTTTTCTTGGCCAATATCAAACTGCCATAAAGTCACATTTTCATAGGGTCATGAAACATGCTAGTAAATGTTTTAATGATCAACTTGATTTTTAGGTTTGACAGTTTTCATGACGTGAACCCCCGCTTTCGAGCACATATTGGCAAAATGGCTTAAAGTGGTATATTCTAATTTCAGCACAGGAAAGTATATAAAACAGTGTGTTCAACTTCTGTCAGTATGTGTCCCCCATATGGCACAAAGAGCAAGCCTGCTTTAAAATTTCAGCCAGTACTATTGGGAACAGCAATGTCTTGCCTTTCTCATTTTTGAAGAATTTTTAAAGTAATTGGACCCAGGGCTACAAAGCCACTATATTAGTTATATTAAATTTGCTCCTCTCAGAAAATTGAGAATCACTGTCTTATTTTAAAATCTGCTTCAAGTAAAATGGAACCAAATTGTTTCTGAATTCTCTTTATCACCTTTTTTAAACACTGCACTATCCTTCACACAGGAACTTCTGATTTTATGTCTTTTAATTAATCTATGGGCTAAAGGCTTTTGTGTGACAGGTCAGAACGTTAAATTTTCTTAAAATAATCCAATTTTTTTACAAGTAGCAAATCCTCTATTTGGACACTTCTTTAAAACTTTATGAGATCATTAACTCTTGACTATTTGAGTCAGTTTTAAAATTCTTATTAGTGTAAAATTTATCAGTATTGCTTATCAGTTCCATTTTAATAGAACCTACTCCCCCATGGACTTTTTAATTCAGCTTGCAATTAATATAAACTTAGGGAAACCAGAAGTCGATTTTTAGAAAATAAAAGACATTTTGCCTTATTCCCAACCTAGGGTCATATTTCAGGTTAACAATTTGAACTGATAACCTTCTCCATGGCTGTCCCTCAGTAAAATTGTGAACTCGGTAAAATTTGTCTGGAATCCCATTTTCTTCTTTCTTTTACTCTCCTGTTCCTGAGCAAAGTTCATTGTCAGTCTCCATGGTCACTAAATTGCTTTGACTATCTCTACTGTGGAGTTGCCTTGGTACAACCAAAGGAGTACTGAATTTGGAGTCAAGAGATGAGATTCAGGCCTGGCTCTCCCACCTCATAAGGCATACTAGTTTTATGAAATTATCCACATCACACACACAGAGCTGACATACAGCTGGGATGCATCGGTTCAATGGTTCAGTTTTTAAAATCTGAAATACTCTCCTAGCTGTTAGTACGTAGCTGCTACTCCAGGTCCCCCAGATGCCCTTACTGAGATCCTTACTGTCCCCGTTTCTCCTGAACCCAGTAGCTAAAGGTTTAAGGCCCAGCTGCCGGCCATCTTAGTCGGTCACACCAAAGTCCTGCCTTGCAGTTTGCCAGAATACCTGCCCATGCCCACCACCAAGGGAGGCCACAGGTGGGCACCAGCAGAGGGCTACTCCAGTATTTGCCAGCCCACTAGCCAGTCCCTAAAATAGTAACCATAATAATAATAGAGAAAGAATTTTTTTAAAAACCTTTTTAGTACATGTTTAAAATCCTTAAGCTGATTACTCTTTTTATTGATTTGTAAATCAGTAAGTGCTGATTTACAATAAATGCTGACCTAAGCATTGTTCTTGCTGCACAACGTATTTGAAACAAATTCCCTAACCTTCCCAAGTTGTCTTCATTGCCTTTCATTTAAAAAACCCAATCCTGGTAATTTTGAAAACTGCTGAACTGAATATATATCATTGATCGGTGTGTTCCATAGGATCTTTTATGCTAAATTTTAACCCAAAGCATCTTCAGTTTCTAAAGATACTTGACTTGGTTAGAAGGGTGCGACTGAGTATAAGTGCCAGTATTTCTACTGCTGCAAAATAAAAAGAGAATTTAATTTAGTGACAAAGCTGATAGGTTTGTTTCTTTTACTTTCAACTAATGCATTGTAGAGGACCAAATTTCATTCTAATCAAGGACAAACTTATTTGTAATCTGCAGTGCATATTTCTATTAAGTACTCTGCATTTATTTCACATGTATGATTTATTTTGTGGAATACAAATAAAGAACATACAGTAGCTTGAAGTAAGAGATCAGTGGTGAAGATTGGAGCATTTTGTTAACTATTGTTATCTTGACCTTTGTTTAAAGCTAGTGGTTATGCTTTTGTATAATGACACATCCCTAATGTGAATATTCAAACTAAAGTTTGTTATTCTCCTTTCTCCAGTATGTTATCGTGATCATGCCTTACAGAAATTTACTAAGAGCTGCACACTGTTTAAAAGTGATTTCTTGGGTTTTTGTTTTTCCTGACTTATTTTCCTAGACTGATCCCGTTGAGAACACATATGTACGGAATCCGAACGTCAAGTTTTACATCCAGTCAAGTTCCACATCTTCCACATCTAGTGAAGCTGAGCCAGTTAAGGTGCCTCACTGGAGCAGTCTTGCTCCCCAACTTTTCACTTGTGTCAGGAAAGAGGGACTTGCAAAAACAAGTGAAATCTGACTCTCTTCTTTTAATCGAATGTATTGTGTAATAAGTCACAGTATATTGAAGACCATTACATTTGACTGATAATATAGATAGGATTATAAAACTGAAGTAAAAAATGGTCCCCCCAAATTCAACCCAAAATAGACAGAAATTTTATTTAATTTTAAAGTAGTCTTTATCTTAAGTAGAGCGCTATATAGAAAAGAGGACAGAGTTGTGTGAATTTTGGAATTATCAGATAAAAACTCTGTGGACACATGGCAGTGTCAGGTGCCATTCTCATATTTTAATTCTTCTAGTCAATCTAATAAGGTATGACATAACTGTTACTTCATAAGTAGAGCTTAAAATTGCCACTGCTGGCAACTGAATAGTTTATTCTAACTGTTAATCGGCAATAGGCATCCAACCTTTTAATATTTAAATCATGCCTTTTAATAGTGCAAAAACAGTGTTGTGTTTGCACCTTATGTAAGTAAATGGTTTTAAACAGCCAACTGATCAACTTTCTCAACAAGTCAGAAGGATGTATTATTCCTCAGTTAATGCTATCCTGCCTCAGATGCAGTTCTGGTTATTTACTCAAGCTTTACAATTCTGACATGGCTCCCTTGTTTCCCATTTGGTCATCAGACAGAGCTGTGTCTAGTTTTCTGATAGAAGCAGATAGTCCCATTTTGAAAGCTGTCTGAAGTGAAGTTTGAGTTGTAGTCAGATTCTGACTTGGTTTTTTCCAACCCTGTGATAGACTACTTGGTTAAGTTGATGATACCCTCTGATTTTAGATTTTCATTGTTTTAATATTTTGAGTGTATGCATTTTTATTTTAATGTTAAAATATTTAAAGCATACAGAAAATAATATTATAAACACCCACATAACCACCATCCACAGATTTAACATATGTGAACATTTTGCCCCAAAATTTGTATTAAAAAGAAAGAAAATATTCCAGACAGTTGAAATAACCTTCCCTATACCATTCCCCCTCTCCCTTCCCAGACATATCTAAATACCCTGAAACTGACATACTCCCTTTCTTCCTTACTTTTACATGTTTATTTCATTTGTAGCCATAAACAATACATAATAGTGTTTGTTGTATATTTAAATTTTACACAAAGGTTATCTGCATCTTATACAGATACATGTCTACTTAGTTCATTCATTATAACTGTTGCATAATATTTCATTGTATGAATATACCACAACTATTTATCCATTCTCCTGTTGTTGGATATTTAGGTTGTTTCCAGTTTTTTGTTATTACAGTCATTGCTGAAGTGAACATCCTAATAGCTCTCTGCTTTTGCAAATGTGCAGAGTTTGTTCAGCATATATACCTAGAAGTGGAATTATTGGGTTGTGTGGAATATGCATTTTCAGCTTTAACTAGATCTTGTCAAATTATTTTCCACAGTGGTTGGACCCGTTTTCACTCCCACCAGCAGTGTGTGTGTGAGTGAATTCCCTATTTCCCCACATCCTTCCAACCCTTGGTACTGTCAGACATTAACTTTTGTCTATTTGATGGGTATAGAGTGGCATTTTTGTTTTAATTTGCAGTTCTCTGATCTCAAGTGTTATTCAACATCTTTTTATATGTTTATTGACCATCGATGATTTGCCTGTTCATGTCTTTTTTGTCTGTTGTTCTACTGAATTATTTTTCCACTTGTTTTGTAATTGTTCTTTATATATTCTGGATACTAATTCCTAGCTGGCTATATGCATTGCAAATATTTTCTTCCAGTCTGTGGCTTATTTTAAAATTTTATTTGTCGTATCTTTTTGTCTTGCAACAGTTTTTATTTTAAAGTAGTCATATTTGTCAGTCTTTTGTGACTTCTGCTTTTTATGTCTTTCTAAAACAGTTCTTCTCTATGCAGCAGTTATAAAGATTTTCTTCCATATTTTCTTCTAAAAGTTTTTAAATTTTGCTTTTACATGTTTAGGACTTTAATCCAACTAAAATTTGTTGTTATGTATTATGAGAAATGGAGTTCTAATCTAATGTTTTTCTTGTATGAACCACCAACTCTCCTATATTTCCCCCATTGATGTGTAAATCTATCTCTGCTTTATATAAATGGGTCTGTTTGGGGATTCTCTATTCTCTTTCATTGTTCTTTTTGTCTGGGATTCTCTATTCTCTTTCATTGTTCTTTTTGTCTATTCCTGTGCCAGCATCACATTGTCTTAATTATTGTAGCCTTCAAATAATTCCTGATACCTGGTATGATCAGCCACTCCCACATACCTTGTTCTTCTTCCTTTACTTCTTGACCCTTTAGTTTTTACATATGATTTTTAGGTTCAGCTTGTAGGTTCCATGTAAAGCTTTTGATTGGATTTGAATTTATAGATTATCTGAGGAGAACTGATCTCTTTGTGATATTGGGCCTTTCCGTCTATGAACATTATTTAGATTTTTTTTATATCCTTCAATAAAGTTTCATTATTTTCTTCCCGAATGTACACCAAATTGCTTGTTAGATTTGTTCCTAGGAACCTTAAATTTTTATTGCTATGGTGAATGGGATCTCTTTAAAATATGTTTCCTAAATTAGGCATTGCTGGTCTTTATGAATTGTGATGATCTTGGATTCAGCACCCCTACTTCACCCCTTTTAATTCTAAAAACTTCTCTTGGACTTTCTAGGTAAATTCTAGTGACAATTTTGTTTCCTATGAATTGTTCTTTATTAACTTTCATAAAGGTTTTGTATTCATCTCTTTTATTTCATATTTTTTTTTAATGTTAAATTATAAATTGGGTTTAATACTTTTTTCAAGCTATTTAAAAGTAAATTAAATTTAAATTAGAACTAAACTCACAGTTAAGTTGAAAACTCTGAGAAGCCCATCTAAATTCCATTTTAAGGCTATCATGTGTATCAGATATTTGGCTTTTGGAGGTTATATAGTAACAAAGGCAAAGAGGGACCATCCATTTTTCTCTTAATATTTTAGAATATTCTGTAACTTTACACAAAGCTAGCTTTTTCCTCTTGCTCGCTTGCTTGCTTAGCATCCTAAAAGGAAGTCATTCTTCGTGTATTTTTTTTACACTTTGCTAATAAGTGATGTCTCTTTTTTTCCACAATAACATCCAGTAAAATCACTGGTTCCTTTCATTCAAAGAAATATCTTACAGTAACATGCCATAAAATAAAGATATGGCAAGTAATTAAATTTCTGTCAGTTCTGAATTCCAGTAATATTAAATAATCTAACTCCCTTCTTAGAAATGATTTTCTTCACAAAAATCCCACTAATCAATCAATCCATCAATCAATCAATCTCTATATCTCGCATGCGCTCTCTCGCTCTTTCTCTCTACACACATACACACAAATCCACAGAATTGTATTCCATATATGTAATGTGCATTCTGTATATAGAAGTCAAAGGAGTTAAAAGAATCTTCTAAATATTTTGATTATAAATCTTGCTTAAAAACTTTCAGATACTTTATACAATTAATATGGCATTTTCAGTTGAACTTGAAAATTAATATCCTCATTTTTATGTAGGCTACATGCTATGACTTTCTTGTGTTCTTCTGCAGATTCTCTTTTACAAGTTATTTATTTTTAAATTTCCAGACTGAAATAATTTTTATAAATTGAACAAATATTTTATTTGTAGATATTGCAGGCAGAAATTTAAATTATCAACACTAAGAATTTTAGCTTCATTGAGATAATTTTTCCTTATTGCTGTTTTGTTTGGCTGTATTTACTTTTATTTTTAGTGATGTTTGATATATATGGAGTGTTTTATGACATTTATTTCCTCTTTTCCCCTGGATTCAGACTGTAGACTATACTCCACTTCCAGTTCACACACCAACCTTAAGGAAAAAGGGATGCCCTGGTTCAACTGGCTTTCCACCTAAGGTATTCAATCTAGTTATAAGCATTGTATGTTGTGAAAAAAAAAAAAGAAAGAAAGAGAATGGATTTCTTCTGCTTTTTTATGTGCCATGATTTTTACTATTAGATTCCTCAAAATTATAAACATAAAAGCTGGGAAAGAGAATAAATTCTGTATGAATGGAAATAATCACCACTAAGAAAGGTAGGACAAACATGCAAAGTTTGTTTTGTTTTACTTCCATCTTCTTAAATTCAGTGTTTTGAAGTCTGTTACAGCAAGGAGTAGTGCTTGGAGTATGTACTGTAAGGAAGGCATTAAGTTGAGGCCACTTGTGGAAGAATCTAAAATTGAGCTTAATAAACCACTTAGAGAAATGTTTAGAGAAAAATTCAGGTCATTTTTTTTTTTTCATTCCATTCAACATGACCATGTCCAAAGTATTGTATACGGTAGAACATGAAGATTTAGTTGCTTATCTCAAACTCCTACAAAGGAATTCTAGAAATTGGAACTCTCCATCCACTGAACGTAAACTTCGGGTAAACCCCAGAATGAGAGACAGATTGATGGATCTGAAAAACTAATAAAATATACCAAAGTATAACTGGTATAAAAAAAAGCAACAAACTGAATAATCTATGCTAGATAAATTTTGAGGCTAGACAGAGCATGAATTTAAAATAAGCATAATAAATATGTTCAAAGAGGTAAGAAAGGAAGTAAGTTGGCAACATGGGTCAGGATAAGGTACTTATAAAGAAAAATAATTTCCAGGTGCTTGACATGAAAATATAACTGCTAAAATAAAGAACTCAAGTAACTGGCTTTAATAGCAGAATGAGCAAACTGGATGTAGCAGAAAAACAAGTTGTGAGATGGAAGATGAGGTGGAAAATATGAAAGTTAAGCTATAAGACAGAAATAGTGTCTATCTATATAGTAGGACTTTCAAAAGAAAAGAAAAAATAGAGAGATGGAAATACTTAAAGAAATAATGACCTAATATTTCCCAGCAATAAAGATGGAAATCCTTATACTGAAATACATTATTATGTGCTAAAAAGAGTAGGTAAGAAAACATTCACACTTGGACACATTATAGCAAAATTTAAGGATATCATAGATCAAGAGAAAATTCTAAAAACTTTCAAAGAGAAAGCAGATTATCTAAACAAAAGTCAAATTGATATTGGTCTTCTCAACAGCAACGAGATGCAAGAAGACAAGAAGTATGTTCAAAGTGTTGAAAAAAAAGAACTCTGAACCCTAAAATTCGTTCTGCTGATAGAAGTAAATAGCTAACAGGGTTAAAGGAAATTGCCCCTAGGAAGGACGACTTGGGGCAAACGGGTACTTCTGTTTTTGTTATAAGGATTGTGATACTGTTTACTCTTAAAACTATATACATGTATTAATTTGATTTTAAAAATTAAACATACATACATAGGAGAAAGTGTAGAATTGCTTTGTGACTAGGTAATGAAAATAAGATCTCAAATCACAATCATAAGGTGAAAATATTGATGGACTTTACTACATTAAAATTAAAGATCTTTGTACATTGAAAACATTGTTAATAGGTGGTTAATAAGTGATGACAGACTAGTAGAGGATATTTGCAGTGTTTAACACCAGTAAGGGATTCATTTCTAGAACACAGTATATAAGAAACTCCTGTAACTGCATGTGAAAAAGATTAGAAATCCAGTTGAAAATCTGGCAAATAATATAAGTAATTCCCATAAAAGGAAATCCTGATGGTCAGCAAGCATGTGAAGAAATGTCCAACCTTATTTATAATTGGTGAAATTAAAAATTAAAATAATTTAATAATTTTAAAATTAATACTACTTTATACTCACCAGATTGTCAAAAAATAAGTAAGGTAGCATCAAGGATGTGAAGAAACACGCAGCTTCACACACAGCTAGTGGAATTTTAAACAGGCACAACCATTCTGGAGAACAACCTGGCTACTAGAGTAGACATATACCACATAACCCAACAATCTCATTCCTTCAGAAAAATTTTTATGCAGATCCATTAGGCAACATGACAGAGATGCTTACTGCTGCATATGGTAACAGGGAGTTGGAAATAGAAGAAAGATAGGTAAAATATGGTTGATGTGTAACAAAATCACATTTATATAAATTAGCAACACTCAAAAATATCTAACTCATAAGGCTGTGTACATATCCAAGGACCTGTGTAGATCACATTAGATTGGGTGACAGATTTCATGGGGAAGGATGGGGAGTAGATCATCAAGGATGAATTAAAAATAAAATAAGGCTAAATACAAGACCAATGTCAAAGATCTTAGTCCTTATGCTCTTTTCTAGGAGTTTTATGGACTCAGGTCCATGTTCAATCCTTACTCCATCCTTACTTTTGAGTTGATTTTTATGAGTGGTTTAAGATAGGGGTCCAGTTTAATAAATAAATAAATAAATAAATAAATAAATAAATAAATAAATAGATAAATAAATAAGGTCAAACAAAATTAGAGGGGCCTCCACGAAGCTCTGGTGATAATATTTCATGGACTGAATATTAACTCAATTTTGTACACCTATTGTTCCTCCCCAAAAAATAAAATAAAATTTACTTCATGTTTTTTAAAAGATGAAGGATTGAATCTATAATTATCTCAAAGTAAAAGTGTTTAAAAGGGAAAAAGGTTATTTAAAAAAAACTTTTAATAAAGGTTTGCTTGAGATAAAGACTCCTTTACTTGTCATTTATAGTGTAGAATCCTAATTATGTACAACTACTAATTTGTAAGTTCTCAAAAAGGGTTGGTTCTACTTTGTTCTCACATCTTTTATTAAAAGTATTTTACCTTCTCCACTGAGTAGCTTGAAGTCTGCAACACTGACAAAATTGGAATAGAAAAGAACCCTTCTTTCTATCAACTTCTTTAAATTTCGAGGTTATAGTTAATTCTCATTTTATTCCAAATTATCACATAATCTAAAATTAATTTGAGTTCATGCTTTAGGTTTAATGCCTCTTTTACTAATCATTTTTTTCTCCTCCTCCAACTACCTTTTGTGGAAGTATTAGAAATCAGGTATTGACCAGGAGACAAGAAGGGGGATCTTAGAAAGATCCAGAAGCCAAGTGGTCTAGATCCTAGGGCTGAATTTACCTATCTTTTTGTTACTATTCATCTTCCCCCACCCCGCACCAGAAAGAGAGAAAACCAGAAGCCTATTGTGTGTTGCCTAAAGTTTGATGCTCTCAGAATCATGTTATTTATGTTATATATTATACTGTTCTTAGTTGGGATTAGTAAAACATGGACCATTAATCTTCAGTAGTGAATCACGCCCACCTCCTAGAATTTAACCGGCACCTGCCAGTTGGTCATTTAAAATCAATGCTTTGGTAAAACATTGTTTATCTTTCCTACTATTGCATACTTAGTTAAAATTATGACATCCTGAGCAGATCTCTGGGGAAAAAGTATATAATAAATATGTTTTGTAAGCAATTTTTAGATATTGTGATGTAATACTATTAAATTTGTCATGGGCATGGTTATTTTATTACTGTCATTTCAGACATGTCTTCTTATCTTTTAGAAGAAGAAAAAAAGAACAGTTACTTACCTCAAGCCATTGACTAATTCTTTCATTGTAATAGAAGCCTTTAGAACCAATCAGTAACAAATTTTGCATTATTGCATTAATGTATTTTGAACAATTGAAAAAGTTAGCACTAGAAAATTTACTCTCATAGTTCCTGAAAGTTAAAAAAACTAAGAGTAAAAATTAGTATACAGGAGAAACGTTGAGCAAAATTTTATGTGATGTTAACAAATCAGGTATTTTTATCACAGGCATGGAGGCCTCTAGTCTTGACCTAACTGTGTCTTATGCAGTCTGGTGTTTTGGGTTTTTTTTTGGATCATATTTTTCAGTTACATGTTTTTAAGTTATCGAACTCTGAAAGATGGCAGAATCAGATCCAGGCTTGAATTTTAACTCTACCAATAACTGTCTATTCATGACTAATTTATTTAATCTCTCTGAGTTTCAGTTTCTTCATCTATATAAAGAAATAATACCTGTCTTCCCAGAGGCATTGTCTCCATTAAATGAGATGATTGAGAATTACTGGCACAACGTCTGCACCTTGGTTGTTGCTCAGTCCACATACAGCAATTATAGAGCCAGTAGAAAGATAGTCTGTACCCTACTTAGAATAAAGTCAGCCCAGTGCGGCTTTGAAACTGACCAAAGGTTCTGAGGAACTTCTAGAATAGAATGGTTTGAGGTTGGACCAGAGCTCATGACTGCTCTAAATTTGAGAATCTCATTCCATTCCAGGACCCTAATATAAAAAGATGATGTACTTTTCTACGCTTGATTTTTTTTTAATTTCTTTTGTTATATGTAAATATATCCCAGTTGAGAAGAGCAAAATTTATTTTTAACTTAAATTTTAAAGCTTTGAATATTCTCTTTAGTTTTTTGTTAATATGGTAAACTTCAACTGAAATAATACTACTTTAAAACTGTTTTCCATCAGTATTCACACATTACCAGAATACAGGATAAAGTTTTTACTAGTTTAAATCAATCACACATATAAAAAAGAAATAATTAGCCAAATTTGTTTTCAGAATATGTTTTATAAATATGTTTATATTTATAACATACATATGTAAATATGTTTTGAATGCTTACTCTGTGCCAGCGCTGTTCAAAAGGCTTTGTTTATATTAATGCTCATTTAACCACCCCATGAAGTAGATATTATTACTGATTCTATTTTATAGAATAAAGAAAGTGAGACACAGAGGAGTTAAGTAATTTGTTCCTAAATTCACACAGCAGAGTGATAGAACAGTGGCTACAATTCATTTATTATTAAAACATGCTAAGAGTTCATTTGGAGAGGAAAGAAGTGTTCTAGAGAGCTGAAATCTACATTGGCGTACCACCATACAGATCAGCAAAGACTTAGAGAAGAACTTTAACTGCTGGGTTTTCAGTCTGTCTCTGGAATAATATATGTGTATTTATATCTGCTCAAGTGTAATACTGCCTGCTTCCAAGGGAGGAAACATGTTTGTTAAGCATGTTACTTGTTCGTGGTCCCAGAAAATCAAATACATGATTTTTAGTAGGGACAAGAATTTTAAATTACTGTTTGTTCTTCGTAAGAAGGTATAAAAGCATATTAAATTTCTTTATTTGTATAGGTATAAATATGCAAAATTTCACCTAATGCATTGCCAAAGAATTTACAAAAATCCTGAGTTCAAAATTCATGAGCAAAAAAATGCTAGTTTATTTTATAACTTTTCAAACGGCATTCAAGAGCAATTGATTATCATTTAACTTCTTATATTATTTTTAGCATAATCCAGCTCAATATTGCCTAATAAAAATATTTAAAGAGCATTAATTATAGAAAGATGTGGTGAGAAATGAAAAGAATTCATTCTACACCTAATTAGAAAACATTCTAGCAGCTGGTGTGGTTCACAGAGATTCATATTATGGAAGTCCTTTAAATCAACAATGTGTATGTTTTTATCAATTTGTTTTGCAGCGCAAGACTCATCAGTTTTTTGTCAAATCTTTTACTACTCCTACCAAATGTCATCAGTGTACCTCCTTGATGGTGGGCTTGATAAGACAAGGCTGTTCCTGTGAAGGTAAGAATTAAATGGTAAGAAAATGTGACTAATTTAGAGTCCTGACATTTACTCCCTGAATTGTAATCAAATAGCTTTATTCTCTTTAAAAAGTATATAAATGTTTATTTATTTAACTTAATCATTTGCTTTTCTTTGGATAATACACTGAACACCTTGCTAAAGTCTGTTGAATATTGGAAACTAGACAGATGGTCCCTAGAAACATTTTCCAGGGGAGCTATATTTAAATATGTTTCATTCATCTTTGTTTCATCATTCAGGAGAATTTGTGGTCCCCAAAACCCATTAACCTGTATGACAAAATATGTGAAAGTTATTCTTGAATCTATTCATTTAATTTTACTCTTGTTTAATTTATTAGAGAAATTATTATTAATAAGTAGACAATGAAGTATCTTTTCACAAATATTAAATGTCGGCTACTATGCCTCAAAAGATATTTTATTCCTAGTGTTAGTAGCAGAGGTTTTTCCCTACCATTCATTGATCCATCCATCACATGCTCGCAGAATGCCTGCTCTGTGCTTCTAGGCGCTGGGGATCAGTGTTCTACTGTTTGGCTAGTTCTCACAACCCAAGTGGAAGATCCTGATTGCATTATCTTAACTAGTCTCTTAGATGCATGGGTTTAGAGCCAAAGGAAATGGGCAGGCTTTAAAAGTAGAGATTTGAGAGTTCTGAATGTGTGAAGTGATGAATATGAATGATGTTTTCCAGGAAACACATGTAGAGTAAAAAGAGAACAAGTATGAGGACAGAGCCTTGGGAAACATAGTTAAGGGGAGGTTAAAGGTAAAGATAACAAAGTAATCTGAGAAGGAATAGCCTCTGTCATTGACTAGGGAGGTGTGTCTGAACCCAACGGAGAGAATTTGCTTTGTCTCATTGTGAAACTTAGCCAGTACTTATAAATGTGATTTTTTAAATCTGTTTATCAGAAAGAATCCTGGCAGCTACTTGGCTTTAGGTCTCTTGTCATTTTTTATGAACCAGAATCATTTGCAGTTCCACAGTAGGAATTTTTGAGATCTTCCCAATTCTCTTCCCTTCTAAGGGTCTCCTGCCATGAAATTGGGCCTTTTCTTCAGACTGACTCTTTGCAGCCTACCAGCCTACCCTATAAAGCTGTGGGGACACATTGGACTATGCTCAGGCTTTCATAAGTGTTGTATAATGTGGTTATAACCTCTAAAGATTCCTGTCATTTTAATTCTTCTTGGTTGAAATTAGAGCCAGTATAGGACAATTATCTTATTGTTTCCATTGCCCGTTGGAAGAGAGATTTTTGCTTATTAAAGCAAATTGTAACTTGTTAGACACTCTACTTAGAAGTGAATGAGTTGTCTTACAGAAGATGAATCGTTTTTGACAGTCAGTACTAGTCCCTCTTGCCTCTCTGCTGGGTTTGTATCCATTTGTGATATACAATCCATTTTCCCACGTGTATGTGTTCCCATGATGGTATCCCTTCAGTTCCTCTTTTATTCCTTCCCAGATATTCTCCAGGATCCCCCTGAGAGTAGGAATTGTCTAAATAGATATTCTTAGTCTGTAACCCCTCCCAACAAGCTTGTTGGTTTTAAATATTGTAACCTTTAATTCTCAACCAACCAAGTCTCAGTGGAAGAGAGTTTATTTTTATTTATCATTTTGTCTTAGAATCTCAAGTTCATCATTTAAGTATCAAGAGGTATCATGGCAATACTCTTGGTAGTTACGTATGCAGGCTCTGAGCAAGACTGCCTGGGTTTGAATTCCAGCAATGCCACTTACGAGTTCTGTGACCCAGGGCCAGTCATATGTAAATGGGGATAATCTTACCTCTCTTAGATTATTACAGAAAAAATTAAAAACACTCAATAAACTTAACTACTATTATTATCTTAGTAGTAATTTAAGTATATACAATAATATCAGTAACTCCTAAAATTTAAATTATACCTTCTTAACCATTGAACAATTTAAATTTCAAAAAGAGGGATTGGTAAAATTTGCCAGATATTGAAAAGATGTCAGGTAATTTAACATCCATCAGTGACTCTTGCAAGAGAGACTTCAGGTCAGATACCAAATTGCAGTGAGATGAAGAGTTAAAGAAAACTCCAGAAGCTACTCTTTTAAGAATTCAGTTTAAAACATTTGTTTTATTTGCAAGGTTAGATTTTTTTTCCATCTATTTGCTTCTCATTTTGATCACTAGTGTTAACACAGAACAGTAATATTACATATTACAGTAATAAAAAAGTATTTACTATTTCTCATTGAAATTCTTATTGGTGAGCAAATGAATCAGCTCCCCAAATGACAAAAATACTGTCAAGTTGTTTAAAATAAAATCAGAGGTAAGCATTCATTTAACATGGCACTTTGCATGTAATGAGTGCTCAGTGAATTTTCTCTTTGTAAAAACGAATTTTTATTGAACACTGTTTCTTTTTTCCCCTCCAAAAGTGTGTGGATTTTCATGTCACATAACTTGTGTAAACAAAGCTCCAACTGCTTGTCCAGTTCCTCCTGAACAGACAAAAGGTCCCCTGGGTATAGATCCACAGAAAGGAATAGGAACAGCATATGAAGGGCATGTCAGGGTAAGTATGATTAGGTTGGGTTTAGATTAATCTTTTAAGGCTAATTAATGAATGAAAGAAAATCACCTTACAAACACAGTCCTTGACAGAAAATTAGGTGAATAAAATTCATCTAACAGTTTTACTTCATTCACAGTAATGATCTGAAAACAAAAACCTAGCTTTCGCTCAGAATAAATTCCAAAATGTCTCATAATTTTCTGTACTGTCCCTGTATTGTAATGAACAGATGTTGCAATCTCCATAAAGGGGTCTTTGGCTCTTCATCTTGCTGGAGGGTTGGCATATGCTTATGAAGCAGGAGATATTGTCAAGACATAATCTTACTTGTAATCTTGAATAATATTTAAAGTGTAAGCTGCTTTTCATCCTACTACCAAATTTGGCTTTTATGCTACTTAGAAATCCATGAATGTTATTGTAATGAATTGCTAGAGAAAATTAAAATGGTACCATTAAAGTTTTTTTCAGAATATAATGTCAATCAGTGTTTGAAGAATGTGTTATCACACTTTCCCATGTTATTAATGATATATGTGTACCATCTGCTACTTTACCAAACACAGTGGCAGACTTACAACACGTGTACACTGTCGTTAGGTTTCCATCATGCAGTTACATATGTAATTAAAGGGGCTCTAACTGACATTTCAGTTTAGGTTGTTTTGTCTGTTTGTTTGCATGTCTAAGATCCCTAAGCCAGCTGGAGTGAAGAAAGGATGGCAAAGAGCACTGGCTGTAGTTTGTGATTTCAAACTCTTTCTGTACGATATTGCTGAAGGAAAAGCCTCTCAGCCCAGGGTTGTAGTCAGCCAGGTGATTGACATGAGGTAAGTTTGCGAAGGTGAAAATATTTGTATCTTTGCAACATAGGAATGAAAAGCATGTGATTTTTCTTCTAATTGCATTGCCATGTTTTTATTTAAATCTAATTTCATGTTAATTTTCTCATTTACTAATATTGCAATCGTAACATAATTACAAATATGAAATAAGGTGTAGTTATAGAACAGGTTGATGTGTGTTGGGTCAGGGAGAAGAAGCTAATGTTTGAAACCAAAAGACCAGTTTAAAGGTTGCTGGGGTTCTGGAGTCTCATGTGTGTAATGTTCATATCATCACCTAAAGTAAAGGCTTAGGTACAATTCCAATGTGAGGAAAGGAAATAAAAATCTCAAAATCGGACAGGCTCTTGGAATATAAAATGAATCAGTGAACATTTAAGTAAGTATATCTCTTGAATGTTTCTAGTTTCATTTTTCAGAATCTTCCCCTGCCCCTTGGGGTGCTCTGCTTACCCTCTTCTTGTGACTCTCTTAACGCTCTCCCTCAGTGATCTTATTGACTGCCATAGCTTCAGCCATGTCTGTGTTGACGACTCCCGGACATATGTCTCCAGTCCAGGTCTTTCTCCAGTGCTCAAAACTAGAATTTCTAGCTCTGGCTCACATTGGCATTTCATACCAGCATTTCAAACACATTATCTTCCCCACAAATATGGAATATAAAGGAACAGATGCAAGAAATACTAGCATATCAGTAAGGAAAATTTGACAGAACCTCCTAAGGGACCAATTACAGAAAGGTAGGGAGAAGAATCAAAGATAAAACTAAGATGTCAAGTCTTCAAGACCAAGAGAATGATGGTACCAATAACCAAATTAAGGAAGTCACAAGGAATAAATTATTGTGGAGGAAATCTGTTTTAGGTGTTGAAGGAACAGGAAAATGTCAGATGAGCTGTGTTGAAGGCACTTGAGATGTATTATGAGAGGAAAGAGGGTGCAGTCTGCTGGAGATGCTGCAGACCTACCGGGGTTCGAATCCATATGTACTTACTGGCCTTTTGACTCCGAGTAAGCCAGAAATGATTTCTAACTCTTGTATAATGTGGCACTGTTAAATTACACTTGATAAATTACTTTTGGCACTATCAATTACAAAGGGAGAAAATTAAAAAATTTTAAAAATTTAATTTGGATATTTTGTGCAATTAAATTTTAAGGATTGCTTCATATGTGTTATTTGGATACACGCCTAAAACCACACACACATACCCACATACACTGACTTGTACTGTTTCCATTGACTTTTAACTTTTCCTTCAGGGATGAAGAATTTTCTGTGAGTTCAGTCTTGGCTTCTGATGTTATTCATGCAAGTCGAAAAGACATACCCTGTATATTTAGAGTAAGTATGTGTGCTGTAATTTGATCACTGAATTATTTGCTTTTCATGAGTATACGTTTTGCCTTTCTATATAGATCACAAACTTATTTGGAATAGAACCAAATCTTATAGACAATTTGTGCTAAGTAAATATTTAATTAGTAAAAGACCAATAGAAAGCATGAATAGGGCTTCCCTGGTGGCGCAGCAGTTAAGAATCCTCCTGCCAGTGCAGGGGACACGGGTTCGAGCCCTGGTCCAGGAAGATCCTACATGCCACGTAGCAACATAGCCTGTGTGCCACAACTACTGAGCCTGCACTCTAGAGCCCGTGAGCCACAACTACTGAGCCCATGTGCCACAACTACTGAAGTCCGCGCGCCTAGAGCCTGTGCTCCACAACAAGAGAAGCCACCGCGATGAGAAGCCTGTGCACCGCAATGAAGCGTAACCCCGGCTCGCTGCAACTAGAGAAAGCCTGCGCGCAGCAATGAAGACCCAACACAGCCAAAAATAAAATAAATTTAAAAAAAAAGAAAGAAAGCATGAATATATGGCTTCTAAAATAGATTTCCTCTTGGATAATATTTTTGAGTCACAATTCAATTTTCAGATAAGCACTACAACATGAAAAAATGAATAAGCATGGGATTTCTCAATTTTTTAAAAAATAGAAGTTTCTTTAAGATCTCATTTAAAAAGTTAGTATGTTTCAGTTCTATTGCTTTGTAATAACCACTCCAAAACTTAGTGGCTTAAGCCAACAGTGATTTATTTTTCACCATTCTGTGGGTCAGTGCTTCAGGTATAAAGTTCTGGTGTCAACTGGGGTCTCTCATGTGACTGCATTCAGCTCATTTGGAGCAGGAATATCCAAAATGACCTTACTCTCACATCTGGGGCCTTGGTGCTGGCTGTTCGCCTTGGTACTTGGCTGTTCACTGGGCCACCTCAGTTCTCTGTATGAACTCTCCCCACGTGGTCTCTAATCATCCACTAGTCTGGCTGAGCTCTCCGTGACCGACTTCCAAGAGAGCAGAGGAAGCTGCCAGGCCTTTTAAGGACTAGGCTCAAAACAGGCATAATAACCCCTCTCCATTCTGTTGGCCAAAGCAAGTCATGAGGTCAGCCCGGATTTAAGAGAAGGGGAAATAGACTGCATTTCTTGATAAGAAGAGTGGGATTCCATAGAAGAATTGTTGGTAGCCATCTTTGGAGGCTGTCTAATACAGGGCCATCTCGAGTTGGTGAATTAAGGTAATAGAGGTTAATAAAAAGGACTGTTGCCTTAATGGTATGCCTATATGCTTTGTATTTGTCTATGAATCTTGTATATGAGGAAGGTCAGACAAAGACCATACTTAGTCTTTCAGTTCCTAGACCAACAACTATTCTCTCACCAGTACCAAGGGAGCCTACAGAGGCCCACTTATCTTAACTGATTCTAATTGTGGGATTTTATTGTCACTGCTGCTTAAATTACTTTTTTTTTTTTTTTTAATATTAATTTATTTATTTAGCTGCGCCGTGTGTTAGTTGCAGCATGGGGGGCTTTTAGCTGCAGCATGTGGGATCTAGTTCCCTGATCAGGGATCGAACCCAGGCCCCCTGCACTGGGCGTGTGGAGTCCCAGCCACTGGACCACCAGGGAAGTCCCAAATTACTTTTAATAAAGGATCCATATATACATAATTTAATTCTGTTCTGATTATAGTGTCATTGTATAATTATAAACCTTCATTTAAATACTAGCTCAAGTGATCTGGTCTTCCCTGAGATGAGTTATTGTTATGAAGTAACAGAGAATCTTAAGTACTTCTGAGTATTTTTGACTTTTTTAAAACAAGTTGAAAATCAGTATAGTGTAGTGCTCACAAGCGTGGACACAGGATTCCAGTCTAGTTGTGTGTCCTTGGAGAAATTAATTTCTCTGCATCACAGTTTTTTTCATATATAAAATCAATATAATAACAATACCTACCTTGTAAAGATGTTGATGGAGTTAAATGAGTTAATACTTACAAAGTGCTTTGATCTGTGCCCAGTGCCCAGTAATTACTCAATAAATGTCAGTTGCTGTTGTTATATGACTGTGGGTAATGGATTTTTTAGTGATAGTATTCTGGCACTTTGCAGCAAAGAAAATACAAATGACACTAACATTTAGAATGGTATCTTCTACCTTTGTCATGAATTATAATGCTAAAACTATTCTTCTGATTATGAATAGCTAAACTCTGTTAAAGTTATCACTTAATGAATGCTCATTTTGTTGGCTAGTGCTAAGCAAACTAGCATCCGTATAAAACTGGCTTAAAAGGTATCTGTTTGCTGATATCATGAATTTTGATTAAATTGTTCTAGGTCACAGCTTCCCAGCTCTCAGCGTCTAATAACAAATGTTCAATCCTGATGCTAGCAGATAGTGAGAATGAGAAGAGTAAATGGGTGGGAGTGCTGAGTGAATTGCACAAGATTTTGAAGAAAAACAAATTCAGAGACCGCTCAGTGTATGTTCCCAAAGAGGCTTATGACAGCACTCTTCCCCTCATTAAAACGACCCAGGCAGCTGCAATCATAGGTATGAATTCATAACATTTATCTTGTTATAATTGTTTACTAATATACCTTGTCAGCAGGGACTGGTTTTCATCTAGGAATCCCGGTGTCTAACATGGTATTTGTTATATCACAGATGCTCAGTAAATGTTTATTGAATAAATGAGACCATATTAGAACTTTCTTTTTCAGTAAACAAGAATAAATACACTTTTCAAATGTGTTTTCTTCTGAAAAAGCAACAATGCTAAAGATTAACCTATTAACGAATCGATTTTCCGCTTGTGTGACTTAGGAAAAGTTGTTTAAAACATAAGCTGTTTCATAAAGCATCAGTTTCCTATGTAAAATGTAGGTACTAATTACCTTGCAGAGGGTTACTGTGAAGTTTAAATAAGATGGAATGTGTAACACAGAGTGCTCCATATATAATATGGCCTCAAAAATGGCAGCTTTTCTGTCTGGAGGTTTCAATTTTCACCATATTCTTACGTACACTGCCCACTCTTTTGTTACTTTCTAGTAAATAATGAAAAGTTTGATGAGTAGGGTTCAAATGCCTTTCACAATTTTTCCCTCCCCAAACAAGAAATGGAACTGGACACAGGGTGCTAACAAACTAGGGGGTTTTTTCTTTCACCTTTTATTGAATAAACATTTATATCTTTTTATAAGCATTGATATAAATTATTTTCTAATGATTGTTCTATTAAAAAAAGACACGAGGTAATATTTACCACGGTAATCCGAAAGGAAATTTAATAGTGCAAATTGTTATTGCTATTTTTTAATTACTTATTTTATTTATTTGGTTTTTTGTACCAAATTTCTTTTGTTATCTGTTTTATTCTATGAGTTTACATAGTTTCTACCTAATAAAAATACTTCATATTTATGTCTTATATAGATCATGAAAGAATAGCTTTGGGGAATGAAGAAGGGTTATTTGTTGTGCATGTCACCAAAGATGGTAAGAGAAAATTATTTTGGAGAAAATATTATTGATAGAGTATTCTAACCTACAGATTCTGAATTCTAAAAGGAGCAGGATTTGCTCTTATTTATTCTGTAATTGAAATTTTCCAGGCCTAATTGGATACGTTTATAAGTCAAAAGATAATTTTTTAATTTTTATAATCCATCTGAGTTCTAAAACTTCCATGTGCATTATCTTTCTTGTGTCATTTTATTTACAGTTCTGCTGTATGAACTCAGATTGCATTTCTAAAGATGGTACATGAAAGAAAAATGCAACTTGATTTTTTTCATAGTTCTAACAGTACTAGAAGCGGTAACAGTCATTAAAATGTGTTTGTTGTTGGGGGTCTTTTATCCCACAGTTTAACACAACAGATTTCTTTTTAGGGAGAGATTAAATACTGGGTGAAATAAAAAGGAACCCATTTAACTTAGCATTCTTGAATACAGTGTTCTAAGTTCTGTCTTTATATCAAGTTAGATCATGGGAAAACAATGCATTTAAACTTCATTAATTTGTTACCCAAAGAAATACCTTTAGTGAAACATGAGTTACTCAGTTTTTAAAAATAGTAACCCCGTGGTAAACTTCCCTAGGATTTGGTGAGAGTAAAGAGGTTTTTCTTAAAGATCTGGCATGCTTTATCACATAGGAACTCTTTGCCTTGGCTGCCAGAAATCTCAGTGCTAAATTTAATACCTTACTATAGATAGGTTAAATTATCTTATAATGGGTGTAATTATCTTCACCTTTCTCCATATGATTTCTGATCTCTCATTTTTTCTGTGTGTGTATCTATGTCTTTATTATAAGTTGACATATTCTTTTGAGTATAGTTGGGATATAATTAATAGGTAAACAAAACATTTTGCAGTTGATTTATTATTGTTTCTTTGCATAGAAATTATTAGAGTTGGTGACAATAAGAAGATTCATCAGATTGAA
Source organism: Balaenoptera ricei (assembly GCF_028023285.1). Lineage (NCBI taxonomy): Eukaryota > Metazoa > Chordata > Mammalia > Artiodactyla > Balaenopteridae > Balaenoptera > Balaenoptera ricei. The sequence continues at coordinate 169,093,566 of NC_082639.1, forward strand.
CTCATTCCAAATGATCAACTTGTTGCTGTGATCTCAGGACGAAATCGTCATGTACGACTTTTTCCTATGTCAGCTTTGGATGGGCGAGAGACTGATTTTTATAAATTGGCAGAAACTAAAGGGTGTCAAACCATAACTTCTGGAAAAGTACGTCATGGAGCTCTTACATGCCTGTGTGTGGCTATGAAAAGGCAGATCCTCTGTTATGAACTATTTCAGAGCAAGACCCGTCACAGAAAATTTAAGGAAATTCAAGTCCCATGTAATGTCCAGTGGATGGCAATCTTCAGTGAACAACTCTGTGTGGGATTCCAGTCTGGATTTCTAAGATACCCCCTGAATGGAGAAGGAAGTCCATACAGTATGCTCCATTCAAATGACCATACACTCTCATTTATTGCACATCAACCAATGGATGCCATCTGTGCAGTTGAAATCTCCAGTAAAGAATATCTGCTGTGTTTTAACAGCATTGGGATATATACTGACTGTCAGGGCCGAAGATCTAGACAACAGGAATTGATGTGGCCAGCAAATCCTTCCTCTTGTTGTAAGATTCTCTTACTTTTCGCTGTCTTATCTTGCTGTTTCTTTCTTTTTCCTGCTACTTCATCTCCTTAAGGGTATTCATTGTTAATAACAGGTTGTTTTTTAAGTCATCTTTGAGGTTTTTCCTAAGCATCAAGTATGTTTTATGTAAAGTAACTAACCATATGTCGTTAAGACCTAGGCCAACAGGGTCAACATTAACAGGAACATAATTAAAGCTAATCTTCCTATGCAATATTTTACTTAGATAGATTTTTAACACATATTATTGTATTTTGAAATAACCCTAAGGAGGTATCTTCATGGTCCCCCCAAATACAGTGCTTGTGAGCACTAATAGCTCATAGGACTTATTCTAGAGAAGTGGTTACCTAGTGAATTATTTAATCAGTTATGTGAAGGTATAATGTAGCATTTGAAAAGTGTTATTCACTTTTACATTTTTATCTAGGTAGGTAGATACTTTCAAGAAACATTAAGATATTAATAAATTACTGAATACTTATTATGTGTCATTTTACTGTAAGAGATATAACATTGAGCAAAATAGACAGCCTTACCCTCACAGAGCATGAATGCAGTAGAATGGATTCCTGACAAAACAAGTTGCAGTAGAATATAAGTGCTCTGATAGCAGAAGTACAGGCATGTAGGAGGAATATCTAACCCAACACATTTTGTTTTTAGTGGAAGATACTTTGAGCATGTTTAAATGCCGAAGGGAAATAGTCACTAGGGAGCCAGGGAAAGGTTGATGACTATATGATAAATACAGGAAATAGAGTAAGATCCCCAAGAGGCCAAAAAGGATGGAAGTCAGAATATAGGGGAAAGGATTTGGAACAGGAGGAGTAAAACCTCTTTCACTGCAACAAGATAGGAGGAATGATGGGTATGAGTATAGTCAAGTTTAAAAGTTCAATATAAGAAAGTTTAGGAGAGCCATATATATTTATTACAGAAAAATTAGAAAATCTAGATAAAAAGAACAAAAGAAAAATACTTCTACCTACCCAGACTTAACTATTCTTGATGTTTTGTTTCTTCTGAAATTTATACTCTTATCTATGACATCATATTTAGAATGAATACTAGTCAGAAAATAATTCAAAGTATTATGTGAATTGTACAGTGTTAATTGGAATTAGAATAAGAATTAGAATATCTGGGTTTTATGAATAGCTCTGCCAAAAATTTAATTCATGACCTTAGCTTAGGTAAATCATGTAATCTTTCTTTGCTTGTGTCACCATTTATTGATGTTCATTCTTTCAGTAAGTATATATTGAGTATCTCCTGTGCCAGATGCTTTATCATACTTTCATAAATGTGACCATAACTCTTACCTGAAGATTTCTCTACTTTGTAAGTTGTTTCACTGTCAAGAGCTTAACTACTTTAGGAATCAGTTATTTAAAGTGTAATGAAATTCCTTTATAGAACTAGTATGGGGCAAGGGAATAATATACCCTTGGTGTTAACAGGCTCCTTCTGTGTTATAATGGCCTTAAAACCTCTTCATTTATGATTTATGGGGTTTTTAACTTCAAAAATGTATTGATGTGGCTACTATATGCTAACAATAGGATTTTGGTGGGATTCCACTCTACAGTTCTTTAGCATAGATCTTTCCACATGTTTTGGGTTTAGCAGTTAAAAGTAACCAGCCAGCTCTTCTCTCCTTCCCATCTCCCAGGTTACAATGCACCGTATCTCTCAGTGTATAGTGAAAATGCAGTTGATATCTTTGATGTGAACTCCATGGAATGGATTCAGACTCTCCCACTCAAAAAGGTAATTTAACATTAAAAAATGGGCTAAGTGAACAAATGATTATAAGTGAAACACTAATATGAATATTTAGCTATTTTTCACTAGTTTAGCATTTTCTGTCACATATAATAACATAATTGGTAATCTGGGACTTAGCTAAGAGTAGAAAACAAGAAAAATCAAGCTGGTTAATTTTACAGGTAGCTCAGCACCATATTATTTTTATTACATTTTGTTTCACTATATAACGTATGATTATTATAATAATGAACAACTAGAATATATTCTCCAACTTGAAAGGTCAGTGTTATCTTCCACTTTAGTTTAAGGAGCTCTGAAGGAGTATATTATTTGTAATTTTACTGTTTTTCACATAATGGTATGCAATTTTAATCCTGTGAGGACAAATTTCATGGGCTAGAAAAGTGATTAAAATTAGAACCAATGCTCTGTATAAGCATCTCATGATTAAAAAATAAGGGTTTCACACATTCCTAATAAAATATAATATTTTCCTTTAACATTTCCCTATGATATATAAAGAGAATTTTTACCATTAATAGAATGGCTGTTTTGCAAAAATGAAGAATAATAGTTTCATGTAAGTATATGCAGCGTGTGTCATTAGTTGCAGGGCAGGGTTTAGAGGAATAGGTAAAAGAAAGTAACCGAGATCTTATTTCAAAATCTGACCCAATTTTAAACCATAACAGCAGTGGGAAAAGCTCTTGTAAATACTGCCAAATTTTATAAAACAACTAAATATGGTCCTCGAGTTTATAAATTCGGGCTGGTTACAATTAGTTTTCCCTTTTATGTTTATCATGTGAATTTTGAAGTATATATAAAAGGATATATGATCTTTATGAAGCATAATAATAAACTGATCACTTATGAACTCACCTCCTAACTTAAGAGCCAGAACATTACCAATTTTACTGAATCTACTTGTGTATTTTTCCCTTATCCTGAGTATTGTGTTTATCATTCCCTTGCTTTTCTTAAAATACAGAATTTTTTGTATATTTAAATATTTCTAAACAATATATTGTTCAGTTTTGCTTGTGTTTGAGATAATAAAATTTTATGTTGTATATCATCTTTTGCCTTGCTATCTTCATGTATTTACTGTTTCTAAGATTCATCCATGTTACATGTACTATATATATATGTACACACACATATATATATTTCATTGCTTTTCACTACTGTAAAATATTCTGTTGGGTGAATAGATCACAATTTATTTGTCTGATTAGCAGACATGTGAATTATTTCCCAGCTTTCTGCTATTATGAACGTTGCTGTAGAAGTCATATATGTCTTCAGGTGTGTATGTGCAGGAGTTTCTTTTAAGTCATATGGCTAGGAACGAAATTGATGGGACATGGAGAATGCATGTGTTCAACTTTACAAGGTAGTGTCAAATTATTTTCCAACGTAATTGTACCAGTTGACACTCCCATCATCAGTATATAAGAGTTCTTAATGACCCATGCCGTTGTCAGAATTCATAATTTTATAACCATTTATTTATGGTTATAAAGTGATATCTCATTGAAGTGTTCACTTGCATGTCCCCAATTAACAGTGTTGCTGATAATCTTTCGTATGCTTATTCATCGTTCATATTTCCTCTTCTGTGAAATACCTGGTCATGTTTTTTGCTCATTTTCCTGTTTGGTTGGTCATCTTTTGATTTATTGAAATTATTCATATATTGTAGATACTGGTTTAGTGATGGGTGTGGTGAATCTTTTCCCTGTTTGTGACCTGTTAATTTTTATAGTGTATTTTGTGAACGTTTGCTGTTATTGCTTGAAAATTCATTGTTATAAAGTGTAATGTAATATCATTCTTATCCTTTTTACGTTTATCTTTCTTTTCTTAAGAAGCTCTTTCCTACCTCAAGGTCATAAAGATAGGATCTTTATTTTCTTTCAAAAGTTTGAAAGTTTTGCCTACTGTGTTTATGTCTCTATTCCATTTAGAATTGATTTTTTGTGTATGGTGTGAAGTAGGGATTCAGTTTCATTTGTTCCATATAGATACCCAGTTGCTCCATCACCATTTATTGACAGTCTCTCCTTTCCCCAGTGATGTACAATTTCATCTCTGTCATGTGTGTACATTTAGTTCAAATAAGATTCATAAGGTATCTGTATGAATATCTAAGTATCATCGTCTGGTACTAATGGCTTTAAAAAGTCAAATTTAAGGTTTAAATGTATTTCTGCTTTTCTTTTTTTGCCCAGAATATTCTTCCTTTAAAATGTTATCATTATAACTGTGTTTGTTCAAGTTAGATAATTTTATACCTTTCTAGTCAGAATTGTTGATTTCCTTCCTGAAGAGGAAGGATAAATTAAAGGTCTTAATCGTGTGTGCTTTATAAATATCTCAAAAGTTTTATGATTTAATTTTTGAATTTTGTTGAAATACTAATTTTATTTTTTATTATTTTAGGTTCGACCCTTAAACAGTGAAGGATCATTAAATCTTTTAGGGTTGGAGACGATTAGATTAACATATTTCAAAAATAAGATGGCAGGTAAGAAAATACACATTAGTAGGAGAGCTTCATAGAAGTATTCTCACTAATCTGACTGCTGAAGAAAATAAGTGGCAGAGCCACTTAAACTCAGGTGTATCTTACTCCAAAGTCTGTGAAGTTGACCACTATCAACTTCAATACAACTTCAATACATACTATCAATATATTGAGATAAACTACTAGACAAAAAGTCGTTCTGTTCAGGCTCACATAGCTGTATAGGCAAAATATTTGATTCTGACCTACCTTGTTATTTTTCTGTGGAGTACTGAGGTAAACAGAAAAAGTATAACTGAATATATCTTCTGTACTTTTAATACTGTAGAACCTAGCCAAAATTTGTAGCACTAAAATTATGAAAACTCATCCAGAGTTCCGTTTTGGGACTATTGGAATACATCTTCTGCCAATGCATAGGGCTTAGAACTTTTGAAGTGCTAATGACAACATGGGCAACAGAAGCAGGGACAAGAGGAAAGTCACCAGAGGGCCCAGAGTCAGGAGAGGGAATGGGAACCTGGGTGCTATGGACAGGACAAGGGCAGCATCCAAAGTAGTGAAGTGAGTCCTGGCCAGGGAGACTGCACACATCTAATTAGGTTGATTGCCAGAGAGTGCCTCTGAACAGTTAAAATCTCACTTTTAACAGATATTATTATAATGATATAAGTTATTCTCATGTCTTAGCAACAAATTTCTCCGTAACAGAGGTATTCATAAATTTATGATCTTTTCTGGTGGATCTAGTTAATGAAGATGTAATTATGGTACATTATGTATTTAGAATAATAATTTGACTCAAATGTAAGTAAAAACATTGGCATTAAGAAAACACATTAAAATGTTTATAATAGTTATCTCTGGGTAGTAGGATTATTATATTCCTTAATGCTTTTCTTTTTTCCCCCATATTCTTCCAATAAATTTGTATAGTCTATCCAAAAAAAAATACCGTCAAAAGTTTGTCATTTTTGTTTTGTTTGTTTTTAAGTACTAAGATACACACAAATTTCTTGGCTTCAGATTTGATGCTCTGGTATATCCTCTTGGCACTGGAGGCTTCTTGGTATACAGACTGGTGACTGTAGGAAAAGTCCTATGCTAAGAGGATATTGCAGTATGACTTGAGAAAGGATATTCAGGGATTAGACAAGATTAAATCCACCCTCTTCTCCCTGTATGTAAGGATTGTAGAATGTGTCCATAACCCAATTTGTCTCTATAGGATAAAACCTATTCCAACTCATCTTTTTTTATGCTCTCATCTTTCTACTCTAGGCTAGGAGTAAAGGTGGAGCTTGGAGAAGGAAGACCTGACAAAATTTCAACATAGTTGTCTTATCCTTTGAAAAGGAAAGGAAATCCTATTTCCTGTCTTATCCTTTGAAAAGGAAAGGAAATTCTATTTCTCTGTCTTGTCTGTTTCTCTTTCATCTCTCAGGAGCCCAAAGTGCTCTTGCAGTCCGCTGGCTGTCCAGAATCTCCCGTTGCCACTGCAACTCACCAAGATCTGCTTCACCCTCATAATTCTCAAATTCCAACTCTCAAATTCTCATCTACTTTTAAAATTTTATCCTTTTAACATTTGCTGTTAGGAAAGCAATCTGATAAAGCTATTATTATGATACAAGGAGAATGTTGCTTTTTTTTTTTACTAATCATCTTGCTTTGGCTTGCCTTACAGGCTCCTTTGGCTTCTTCCTACTACATTTTTCTCACTTTAACTTTTTGGGTGTTATAAACTTCTAAAGATTGGCTTTTCTCTTTTTCCTTACCTTATTTAGAGAATGGAATTCATCATGTTGTATGGATACAGTTGTCTGTTTTAGAGGATGTTTACCATATCCCAGCATGTTTTGGGAGCCCATGACTAAGAGTTTTGTTTACTTCTAGGTATTAAGATTGAGATAGGTGGGCATTAGGTGACTAGGTGTACATAATTAAGTATCCCCTGAAGATTAGAAGAGTAGAAATAGCAATAAGATTTTTACTTTTAGTAAAGGAAGCCAGAGTAAACACAATGCCTTTCCTGTACTCCACATCTTGCAAATTGGATCTACAAAGGACATGTTTTAATATATAAAAAAAATTTTAACTTATCATTTTCATGGATAATTTACCATTTATGCCTGATGACTGTGCAGGTCAACAATAAGAGCTTTTTAACACCCTAAGCCATTGAAACCAATACTGGGAAGGAGGGAGAAGATGGTGTAGAGATATTGGGGGTGGGGTGGCCAAAGTGATAGGACACCAAAGCAACTACATTTTCCTTTTTTTCTTCTAGTAAAATTGTACCATTTTATGTTTATAATCAAATAAAAGTGAAAATATACTCTGTAAGCTATATTTAATTTCAGCATATATTTGTTTACATATATTTCGTTGAAAATTATTACTTATGTACTATGATTTATCAACACAACTTTAAAAAATCAGAATTGCATATACTTGTATAATTGATTGATGTTTGTACTGTCTTAGAGATTAATGGATGAAAAGCATCTTAGCACTTTAAAGAACATCATTGTTCTTTGTTTTTTTGTTTTTTTTTAACAGAAGGGGATGAACTGGTAGTTCCTGAAACATCAGATAATAGTCGGAAACAAATGGTTAGAAATATTAACAATAAGAGGCGTTATTCCTTCAGAGTTCCAGAAGAGGAAAGGATGCAACAAAGGAGGTAGATATTTAATTCATACTCATCTAAAGATGCCTATAGCATCAGAAGGACTATTTGGTAATAATACTGTATTTGATTTGGAAGGAAAATTTGATCTCTGAAAGTCTGTCGTCATCATCTATGGTGTTAAAAACTGCAATAATGAATGTATTTCTCAGTGTAATTTTAACTAATACTTTCCCAATTGTGAGTGTGTACTAGATTAAAGTACCATATTTTGATTCATTTCTCTATGTATATGGAATAGTTACAATTTTTAGAATGTGGGCTTTTATAAACATAGAACATACCTGTGCAGATTAACTATTCTCATGACCAAACAGAAATAGGCTTGTAGTATTTCCAGTTACATATAAAAACATTTCTAATATATTAGCAATTATTTAAGAAGATGTCCATAAAATGTTCAGAATTATCTGTAAAATAGAGTAGAGCTTCTTTGATATTTAAACACTAAAATAACCCTCTCTGTTTTCCCACCAAAAATCATAAGACCTTTTTTAAAATTTAAAACAAAATCTTCTAAGTAAATGTTTAACTTAGTATATTCTATTATTTTAATTCTATCCTTATTAACATGATTTCACCGTTTATTTTTATGAAACGTAATTTTTCTCTAAAATTGTCTAGATTGGTCATGGAATAAAAGCGTTTAAACAGGTGTTTTCTCTTACAGGGAGATGCTGCGAGATCCAGAAATGAGAAATAAATTAATTTCCAACCCAACTAATTTTAACCACATAGCACACATGGGTCCGGGAGATGGAATACAGATTCTAAAAGACCTGCCCATGGTAAGAGAAATGAAGAGTGAATGTGAATATAAATGGGGTTAAGACTAAGTTGGAGGGGGGAGGGGGTGGATACATGTGAATGTGTGTGCGCCCTTAAATACATACAAGACTTAAAAAGACATATTAGTATAATGAGGAAATGTTTATCTCAGTATATCACAATATATGTAAGATGCATAATGACATAGCTGATGAGAAAAACATAAAATATAGATGTGTATCAAAAACCAAACATACCAAGTTCTTATTTAGTTGAATACCCTATATACTTCTCCCATACCTAGATTTACTATTGTTGGAGAAATCAACCACCAGATTTGGAGACATTCTATACCAAGATTCAGAACTTTGTTACCAAATTACTAAAATTTCACTAAGTTTTAGCAATTCAACACAGATATTTGCCCCCCAAAGAACATTAGCTTGATCATTAACGGTCACACCTCTCATCTGATTATGAAATAAATCTTTTTCCTCTGCCCATTACAGACGTGTTGCCTAGTCAGTCTTATATTTTAAAAAAAGTACAACATAGGAAAACTGTTGTGTGGTTTGTTTTTTTTTTTAACAACATGAAGATTGGATTCTTGGACCTAATATATTGAGATTAAGAACATTAGTGGAATTAGCTAATTATCCAAGCTCTGTAACATTTCAGTATCATGGTACTCTCAACAAACTATTGAAACTTTAACATGACTCTTTTGATAGGTGGTGATAGCATCTAGATTTTGCACAGAATTTTAGGCATGATTTAAATGCTATGACAGTTTGGGAGGTGATATGTAAATCTCGACCCAAAGCTCTTTCTGAGGCAGTCTGTGTTAATTACCCACATTACTTAACTCTACTGTGATAGAAGATATAGACATGTATCACTGACAGAAAAAATAATAGGTAATACAGTTTGTACAGTCAAGTTTTTTTAATAAAAATGTTAAGCTCTTAAAGGTAGTTTTTGCATTTCTTTCATAGGAGGAACAAAAAAATCTGCACTAATTTGAGCCTGAGTTCCGCATTATAAATATCTCAATTGACCAGTTGCCCTGTTTAGGAATGGATGTGATGTTCTTACTGTCATTGTTTTTTCATCATCATCAAGATATTATTATACGATTATAGTACCATTACTTCCTTTCAAATCATTCACAATAGTCAGTTAACCTTTTGAAATGGGGACTTTTATGAGCCGTGCTAGGTAGATATAAAGTATGCAAAAAGATTACAGCCAATCTTGATATAGTAATTAAAACGAAGTAAATCTTATTTCACAAGATAAGATTACTTATGATAAACTAAGCTTCAATTTGCTTGGTAACAGATTTCAGGTAGTGGATTCTAGGGAAAGTTGTATAAACTAACCAGTCAAGAATTTTTGATATAAAAGATTGTGGGAATGTTGCTTAAGTTAGTCTTCTATAAATAGAAACACTACGATTGGTGGAAGTTTTACCCTAATCTTAAGCTTATTTGTGCAGGAAAAGGACCATCAGCTTAGGTTTCACATTACTTCATAATGAAGTTGAACTTCAGCTGAATGAATGATAAACTGTTGAGTTTGGGTTTTGTGTGGTTTTTTTTTTTTCCCCCCCAGAACATATCTTCTGTGTATCATTCGTTTATTACCTCAACATTCAGTGTTACTAAACCACTGGTATTTTTATAGGCTTAATTTTTGCCATTTTTTTCTAGGGTAGGTTTGTTTTATAGAAAAGGACGACACAAAGGTACCTTAAGGTTAATAGCAAAAACAATAAAAATGTAAAGGTTTAAACTGATATCCCCATCTCTCTTGAACTTGACTCTGCTGCATTGTATGCCTGTCATCGGCATCTCGCAGGGTTGCTCCTATGAGTGGCTGTTGAAATGCTAGCACTGCTTTCTGTTTTAAATTTTTTTATTTTCTTAGAGGAAAAAAAGGTAAAGTGTTTGCTTTAAACAAATAACACAGTAAGAATTACATGGGCTTTGCAAATCTGATATATGAACCAAAATGGCAATGGTTGAATTTAGAGCCAGCCAGCCAGCCAAATCTCAATATGTGTGATTCTTTAAAATGTATGATTTGGAGTTTTTCAAGATATATTAGTGCATGTTTTCCAAGAGATGTTAGTGGATGTTTGCTAGCTGTGGCCCTGCATTAGTTGTGTTGCCATAACCTTCTCTCAGGTACCAGCCCTGACACCCCTTCTGGTCTGAAAAGGTTAAGGCCATCGAGGAGACCGTGTTCAGACAGCTGGTCCTACGCACCACCTCTCTAGGTGTGTGTGACTTCCAGAGTACCCTATGGCTCATTTTCCTCCCTTGGACACCAACATTATTCAATATTAGATGGGAAACTTCTCACACCAACACTCCCAAGTTAAATGACTTCACCCAGGCTGTGATTGTTAACAAGCGTCATATTTATGACTCGTGGTGCTGCCGTCTTTCTGTGAGGCAGGAAGGCTGCCTGGTGACTGGGATGGGAACATGCAAATGGCACCTTCAGTATCAGGACAATAGAAGGTGTACTTGAGAAGAATGTACTTTTAAGTGACTTTCTTCTAAATGGGCTTGTTCAGCTTTTGAATTATCCTAAGAAAATAAAAATCTCATATGTAGCAAAAGCTTTGTTTCAGTTATCTGCAGAGGTCCATGTAATTCTACATTTCACTGTCACTTCTAACCATGTAACCTTCACTTACTGCACTCACAACAACAAGAACAAAATTGTTATCTGTTGGTAAGTATTTCAGTAAGTATAAAGATAAGCACTTATCCTTGGTTGGGGTGAGGGTTACCTCTGTTAGGGCTTTAGCACTTTTGCGGGCGGGGAGGATTATATAATGTTTCTTGTTCTGTATCACTCTGGTCAAGACAACTTTATTTCTTGAAATTAGGGTGAAAAATAGACATCTCTGTAGAGAATCAGTTTCACTCTGGATGAAGAGTTTTTCTTTCTCTTTTGCTTTTAGAACCCTCGGCCTCAGGAAAGTCGGACAGCATTCAGTGGCTCGGTCAGTATTCCATCTGTCACCAAATCCCGCCCTGAACCTGGTCGCTCCATGAGTGCCAGCAGCGGCCTGTCAGCAAGTAAGTGGCCCCGGCTGCAGGGAGCATTTCCATAGCAAGGGAGCAGCCGTGCGTCATCGGTGGCCAGTGTCTCAGGCCTGGCTGGGTAACGCCTAGTAGGCACAAGTGCAGCTGTTACGAAAACAGTCATAGATCCTTTTAGAAGGTACAGTCCATGTGGGAGACAGACAAACAGCACTACAAATTGTGATGATAACATGCCCCGAAGGAAATAAACAGGGGACAGAAATAGAGAGTAACAGGCAGTAGCTGTTGAGGATGAATTCACACTTAGAATAATTAGCAAGGTCACGTGCCCGCCCCGGGGGTGAAGTCACATTGACTCATGTTTGAGTAACTGAAAGGAGGCACAGTGGCTACCTGGTAGTGGGCAGGGAGTGACAAAGAGTACAGCTCAAGAGGTAGGCAAGGGTCAGATCAAGCAGGGACTTGGGGACCAACGCAAGACATTTTTTATTTTTTAAAAAACACAGTGGGAAACCTCCGAAGAGTTTTAAGTAGGCAAGGACCATTAGGGCAAGACTGTTCTTGGCCAACAGCTGCTTCTCTGTCACTTTCTCAGAAGTAACCTGGTATTGGCTTCGATCAGAGAGAGCGGGGCGAGTGCGCCCGAGCAAACGCAGGCCCAGGGTGGACCCGGGGTAATGCTAACGTAGCCTCCCTCACCTCCCTGCAGCTGAGCTCTGAGAAGAACAGACGGTAGTAACTCCAGCTCACAGTTCAGAGTTTTTCAGGCAGAAGCGTATTCGTTGCCTTGTATTCTTGAATGGGAGACATTCGAGTCAGGCCTCCCGGTGCAGACTGAGTGTCCTCCTTCACTCACTGTTCATGCTGAGGACGCCAGTGTCAGCACCCGCCTTGTGCCCAGCTCTTGGTTTTAGGCTCTGGCAACACAGAAGTGAAGGGTGCTGGAATACCATTTGTTCTCTTGCTGTGGAACAAATTACCCCAAAATTTAGAAGCGTAAAAGAGCAAAAGTCTATTATCTCTCACAGTTTCTGAGGGTCAGGGATCTGGGAGCTTAGCTGGATGGTCCTGGCTCAGGGCCTCTCAGGAAGCTGCGGTCAAGCTGTCTGCCGGGGCTGCCATCAACTCCGAGCTCAACTGGGACTAGAGAAGCCACTTCCCAGCTCACTCACATGGTTGTTGGCAGGCCTCTGTTCCTCACCACCGTGGACCTGAGTGCCCTGGTGACATGGCCGCTGGCTTCCCACAGAGCAAGTGACCTGAGACAGAGAGACCGAGCAGCGGTCTCAGAAGGGACATGCCATCGCTTCTGCAGTCTGCTGGTGATCACACAGACCACCCCTGGGACCATGGGAGGACCCCGCCCCGGGCCTGCAAACCAAGGACAGGCGCCTGCTGCAGAGACTGGCTGCAGACGTACAGAGCGCGTGCAAGGAGTTTTCAGTCGACAGGCAGAAGTTGAAGTGTCCATCTTGTGACTTACTTGTTGTCATCTCCCAAAGTCATCTCTAAGCAGTGTGTAGCCTAGATTACAATGAAAATATCTAGCCAGTTGGAAAAATGGCAACCATTTTATGAATTATCTTTTTACTAATGGTAGCTCGATAAGATAACAGATTTAACATAACTAACCAGAAGCTATCAACACTTGAGATGCAAAGAAAGTATCACAATATTAATAGTTAAGTTCATAATCCCTTACCCAAAACTCTTGGGGCCAGATACCTGTTTTCAGAATTCAGATTTTTTTTTTTTTTATTTTAGAAGGGAATCTACCATATATTATATTACATTCCTAGCAAGATCTAAGACAGCACCTACAAACATATTAATACTTATACAGCAAAATTTATGACTAGTCATACTATGAATATATAAATAAATGTACTCTTTTTAAGTGAAGTCTGTAATCAGCCTCCAGTCAGTTCAGATTAAGTCTGCCACCACATGAATTTACATCAAACGTACGAAAAAAGTTTTGGTTTTCAGGGCTTTTGGATTTGTGGAATTGCAGGTGAGGATAGGACCTGTAATGCAGAGATTTAAAGGGCTGAGTGGCCATCTCCTTAGGAGCGCTGAAGTGAGGGTCCACTGTCATTGCTGACAATATGCAAGCTACAGACTGGAGCCAGCTCCAAATCCCTGTCAAGGCCTTTAATGCAATAATCAGGCGTGGCCTTCTTGAGATTCTTAGTACCAAGCTGTCTGTATAGAGATTAAGAGGAAGACCAGCCCAGGAATTCCAAGGGGCATCTGCCATTTAGAGTGCTTCTTGCTGGCTTCAAGAGTAGCCCAGCTCACGTAAAGAATTTCCAGAAGGACAGCCTGCCAAGAGAGACACAAGAAGAAACGGGGTTCCATGTTGTCAACCTCCAGAACCAGAAGCACAGGCTCTTCCAGGGCCAGACTTGCAATGGCTTCCTGACTGAAGTCAAATTAACACAGAGCTTTCCACTGTGACTCTACCCGCTCCTGTCAGTGACACGCTCACTGGGGAGCCTGCAGACTCTCCTAGAGGTCATGTAGAGTTACACACCGTCACCCCAAGAGATCTGGGGCCCAACCCCCTGAATCACCATCTAGAACTCTTTGGAAGAGACCCTGCCTGAGTTGGAACCACAGTTTTCAGATTGTCCCCCTTTGCTGTTCAATCAAAACAGCCCATCTCAATTTTTTAAGATTAGGGTGGTTGAGTGTAATTTTTCTCTGAAAGGAACATTCCCAAAGTTAAAAAAAAAAGAAAAGAAAAGAAAAGAAAAAGTGTAAATCACAGAGGTGGATTAAGTTCTCTATTCTATAAACGATCACTAGGACGGAGGAAAAGAGCCCAGTAAGTGCATACTAAGCTCTGGGCAGCCCCCTCACACACCTTCCGTCTTACATTTCATTCTCCGTGTATTGAGTGCTCAGTTCCCACAAAAATCCCAGAAGGTAGAATTTATTTTCTTATTTACAAATGAAGAAAACTGAGACTTAGATAAAATAACTTGCTTAAGGTCACACAGGTTAGTAAGCAGAGCAGCAGAGCTCTCTGGCAGTTTGGGTTTTTTATTCAGAGCGACAAAATTTTAAAAATAGTAACTTACATTAGAGCTTTTGTTAAATTGAGCACTAAACTAGACATGGAATTGAAAGAGAAATCATAAAAAGTGATTTATGCCTTCAATTAGGTTGTAATCTAAGGAGACATAAGATCCACAGCAAAAAAGTAAAGAGTACATAGCCAAAGAAACACATCAACAAATGAAAATCAGTATATGTCTGGTGACAGATGCCTTAGAAACTGGATGGAGTGTTGGAAGTAAGATTAAGTCAGTGGTTCTCAGCCTGAGATGCATTCTAGAATCATCAGAAGGGCTTTTAAAAGTTAAGTCAGAAATTCTGTTATTATTGGTCTGGGATGGGGCCCAGGCACTGGTGTTTTTAAAGCTCCATAATATAATAGGCAGCATACAACCAGTGTTGGTAACGTCTGCAATAAGTAAATTATGGTGACACAGCTGAGGGGCTCAGGAAACAAACCGAAACTAGAAGGAAGCTGGGGGAGATCACCAAGGACAGGGCTTCAGCAGGCAGACTTCACAGTCTATACCTTGTAGTTGTGCTAAAACCTCAACGCGGTCTCACAGTCTTTTTTGACCAGTGATCTTAATATTGCAGCTCAGCAAGATTAAAACATTTTTCAGTAAAAACTAAAGAATAGTAGGGAATGCTAAGAGTTTTAAACAGGTACTCACAATACCCCAATATTTCTAAGATTTTTTTGGTCATCCTTTTTCTTCCTCTGAATGGTGCCCGTCCTCCTTTGATGTACCCCAACTCTAAGATCAAAATAGAGTGTGATTTTAAAGAAACTCACCTCATTTTTGTATCTCAGGCTTTTTGCCCTGTGGGATGAAAATGCTTCTCTTCTGTTCCTTTGTGTTTTTTATGAAAATTCTCTACAAGTTAAGTGACAGTTATGCATCATCAGGAGGCATGGTCTTCATTTCTGGGAACCGTTCTGTTCTGCTTCATCGTTTAGCATGTGTGTTTTGAGCACCTGCTGCATACCCGGTCCTGCACCGGGTCCTGCAGAGGCAGAGACCGTCCTTCTGTTCAGAGAATAGCAGGCACATAATTACAACATAAGATCCAAATGCTCTGAAAGAGGTGATAAGAAGTGCTGTAGGAGCTCCAGGGAGTGGGAAGGAAAACTCACTAAGGCAGTAGCGCGTGGGTGGAGACTGGAGGATTGATTCTGTGGAATCGTCTCGCAAGCAGGGCAGCCTGGGCACGGCCAGTGCGAGCAGGGGCCAGCGGCCCGGTGAGTGCTGCCCGCTCACCCAGCAGCCCTGGCGGCTGGGCTCCGAGGTGGGCTTGGGTGTCAGGGTAACGCAGCTGGACTCACGGCCCATCATGAAGGCCTCTAAGCGGGAGGGTGACCCCAGGGCAGCGGGAAGGATGGCTCGTCACCTCAGCAGTCTGTGCGCTTTCTAGAGGATCGTCCCCTTCTGCACGTATAAAGTTTCACCTGAACGATGTGCTGTAGGGTCATCCGCACAGAACGGCAGTGCATTAAAGAGAGAATTCTCCGGAGGAAGCTCCAGTGCAAAGCGGCAGCCCATGCCCTCCCCGTCAGAGGGCTCGCTGTCCTCGGGAGGCCTGGACCAGGGAAGTGACGCCCCGGCGGGGGACTACGACGCAGAGGTGAGTACCGCGTGGGCAGCACCTCTGTCTGGGGACAGGGGTTTGGAGAAGTCCTGAACGAGGACAGGCGAGTGCGTTTCCCAAAGCCGGCCCACCGCCTTGAGCCTGGCCTCCGCTGCCGCAGGGATCAGCCACTCACCGCAGCGGGGGTGGCGGAGCCAGTCACTTGGGTCGCAAACTGCAGTCTCCCTGGAGGTGTTCAGACTTCTCATAGCTTTTGTATGAAAACGGCCTACATTTCTAAAGACCTGCAGAAGGGACTGAGCGTTTGTTATATTCTGTGCCTCTTACTCAGCTCAGAAACGGGGCTTTCTACTGGCAGGAGAAAAGTCACGTCACTTCATTGGCCAGGGTGGCTGGAGGGGACCCGTGGTGGCCTGAGCCCCTCCCGCCCCTCTGCCGCTCCCTGACGTCTTCCTCTTGGCCTCACAGGACTCTGATTCTCCGAGGCATTCCACAGCTTCCAACAGTTCCAACCTGAGCAGCCCTCCCAGCCCGGTGTCGCCCCGGAAGACCAAGAGCCTCTCCCTGGAGAGCGCCGACCGCGGGAGCTGGGACCCGTGAGTGGCCTCCGCTCTCAGACCAGACGCCGGCAGCGGCCGCTCTGGGCTCCCCTCCGCTCACTCACCCTGTGCTCTCACTGTCATCCCCCCCCCCCCACCCCTGCCTGGAAGCACCAGGGCCGCAGCAGCAGCAGGCGGGGACTCAGGAATTCTGCATCTGGGACTCGCGGCCACGCCCCCTCGACTGAACAGCGACAGCCGTAAAGGCAGACTTTCATTGAGCAGCTCAGATTAATACCGATTTCATTTCATACACTTAGCGTTGCTTTCCAGAATATTTCACCCCTCCCCTGAAAGGTAGCTTAAGTAGGCAGATTACACAAATGTAAGCGATAAGAATAAGATTAGACAGCCATTGTTCTCACAGCAGAGTCCCGTTGTAGCCCTGAGACAGCACGTGGGGCTCTCGCCAGTGGGCCCCGGGCACGCCAAGCCCCTTCAGCACCACAGTGAATGTCGACCTGATCGTTGCCAGTAAATCCCTGTTCACTAAAACAATGCATATTTTACTACAAAATAGAGTTTAACTAAATACACAAATGTAGAGCTTAAATACTGACTGTATATAATAAAAAGCATCTTGTGTTCAACAAAAGATGGATGCATATATGAGACAGAGATCACTTAATTTAAAGAAATGTGTTGTTTCTCGTCTGTTTTCCACCTGAGATATTAAAGGGTAGAACGGCCTCCAGCTGACGTTCACAGAGGGCGAGGGAGAGGCGTGGGAATTCCCCTTAGCGCCATTCCTCACACTGGCCGCAGCCACCTGGGAGCTTCAGGGAACGTTCCAAGGCTTTGGTTTCATCGGTTTGGAGTGTGACCTGGAAACCAGACTTTTAACATTTGAAGCCTCTTCAGCAGCATCATTAAAAGGCATATTTACTTCTATCCAAGACATTTCTTTTTCTAGCAGTAGAATTTGAACCACACTTCTCATGTATTACTATATTTTGGTGTCTTCTGCTGATGAATGTAGAAATGCATTTTGTCACCTTCTGGATCCCTTCCACCTGAAAGGACACAAGGAATGTCATAGTTTCTGAAGGTCCATAAAAGGGTTCAAGAAAGTGCTTTTTCTCCTTGGCTAATCCCCTTACTCCCTGAGTGGCAGCGAGGCGTCTGGGCCCCGGCTGCGGCGGCTTCTCTGGGGGCGGGGGGAGGTGTGTTTTGAGGGGGTGTGGGCTTCCTCAGATAAGCCTGGGAAAGGGGTTTAGTTACCAAATAAGGTAAAACCTCAAATGCAAGGACTTGACCAGCCTTAACCAAATACTCTTTCCCGCACCCAGTGGGAAATGGACGCGCTCAGCCCGGGCGCGGGCAGGAAGTCAGCCCGCGTGGTCATCTTGGCTGCTTAAGCTTTTCCTCCCCCAGTTGCTGTATTGTGGTATTAGTCACATTTCCATTTGGATTCCCGCTGTTTTAATTACCACAAGGAAATGAGATGCAGGACCAGGACTTCATGTCTCCAGAGTCATTTCACCAGTTAAGCACATGAGTAGAGAAAGGGATAAAAATAAAAATATTTCATGGAAGTAAAGAGAATCTGCCTCTCTTTTACTTTTTAATCTAAATTTCTCTGAGAAATAGAAACAGATTTTCTGCTCTCTTCTTTACAATTCAGCTGAAATGGAAGGATTTTCCTGCCGTTGCTTGTCTGAATTGCAGTGTTTGAGCGCTGTCGTTTCACCCCGGCCCCGATTTCACATCTTTCTCCTCAGCAGCAGCTGTGCCGGCCTTCCCACCACAAGCCACAGGGAGCTATACCATTTCCACTGATGCCACTCTCTGGAGCAGGTTACTGAGGTTCAGTGAGGGAAGAAAGGATCCTGTTTGGGGATTATATTATAAAATGTTACAATAGAGAATTTTAAAATAATAACAGCTTTGACATTTGAACTTGGTGCTTGCTCAGATTTGATTGTGTTTTACTTTGTATGGGCATAAGTTACTGCACAATTCTAGCCTTCTAAATCCTCTGCTTTTGGAAAAGAAGTGTCATGTAAAAATATTTTTGTGCATTCAGATAGCAAGAGTCAGACCTTGAGTCTGGCTATTGCCAGGACTCCGGTAGCTCCTTAAGCTTGACACTTCTCGGGAGAGGAGGGAACCGGCCAGCCAGGTGCTGAGTGCACGTGGCCCGCTCTCCTCCAGACCCTCCCTCCCCCTGCTTTCCTTTCCCCTCGCCTCTTCCTGCCTCCCTTTTCTCCCCTGAGGAGGCAGACCAGGCTGAGATTCACGGGACTCCACACTAAGCCATTAGTTTATAGCTTTGACAACTAAGTTTCGGCTGCCTGTAGGTGCTTATTTTTAAAAGATGCTTTTAGGATCAAAATATAACCGTACCTGAAGTCTGGGCTCCACTACGTTGAGTCATACCCTGCAGCCCCCCAACAGGGCAGGTAAGAGAAGGGCTTGTCTTGGCCGCTGGGCTCACTGGGAGGTGTAATATTCACCCAGTGGATTATACGCCAGTAATCTGAAATGGTCTTACCAGTAGTGAGAGAGCAGTCCCAAATATGATTAGCTTCCAATAGTAGAACTTTGGGGGAGAAACACTGCCAAGGGTAGTAGTTTGGGAGGTATTTTGCCAAGATAATGATCATTCTGCTGGGCCTATCCCCATTCTTAAATATGAAGCAGTTACCTTCAGAAGCTTCTTGAGAATGGTTTGGAAAGATGGGGAATGGGTTCTAGAGAAACAGAAAACGTAATGATCATCGAAAGGGATCACTGAAAGATCATGGAACAGATGTGATGTTGCTGTCTGAAGTTATCCTTTGTTTTCGTGCAGGACATTCAAAGAATGTATATGGCAGCAGGAACTCATTTCTCTTCTCAGTAGAAAGTAAAAATAAGTGAAGAGGCATTTCTGGCATAGTCTAGATGTGTTGGTATTTGGTGCTATCTTTGTTCAGCCAATTTGTTGTCTACTCTTGAATTCTGACTACTTTAATCTGCTTGTGCTTTGGGTGTATAAAATTACATATATGCATATATATATATATATATATATATATATATATATATATATATATATATATATATATTTCTTTTTGCCAAAAACAAAAGCCTTCCTCCTTGTCAAATGATTGCTAAAGCAGATTTCACTTCTTTAGTTATGTGTGTACACACACACACACACACCCACACACACACACACACCCATACCTACACTGAGTGATTTATCTTCTTTCCCAGGGAGCACAGTTTTAAGGCTATGAAATACAATGAAAAAGGGTCCATCTACTGAGTTTTCCAAGCAATTCTTGTACCCAGGTTTCAGGGAAGAATCTGAAATTCCTGTTATGTTTACAGCAACAATCTGTCATTCCCCAGCTGGCTCTCAGCCTCTCTCTCTCTCTCTGCCTTCCATATGGTTAGAATCATGTCATTTTGCTACTCAGTGGCCGCATCTGCTTCTGTGAAAGACCAGTTGCATTTATGTGGACTCTCAGGTATCATTAAAGAAAAGCCAGAGGAGGGGTGAGTGGACATCCCTAACCCCCAGGTACAGCAGGGCCGTTTGCTGGCCTTTGGCCACGAACACTGTAGTCTCCCAGCTGAACAGAGCTTTGTAAAGCTCAGCATCCACTCTCTGGACAGAGGGGCATTCTCGGCAGCGGCCAGCCTTCGCCACTGCCCTGGTCCGCTGGGCTGAACAGGGAAGTAACTGGGCACCTCGCCCCCCACCTCTCGGTGGCCCCGTCCCCGCATTCGTTAGAGAAGCCACATGGCATTTCGTTGGGCCCATCTTAAAACCTTTCCTTGTGATGACTTCATTCTGCAAGTCCAGCGTTCTCTGCTGAGTCCTGCTCCACAAGAGGGCCTCGCTTCAGCTGGTCTCTTGTTTCAGCTCAGGCCGGTAGGTAGGCCGGCGCTCCTCTCCCTTCCCAGGGACAACCGTTACACACAGAAACCATTGCATTTATGGGGGGAAATTGATGAAAACAAGTCAACCTTGAAATTTCATGAAAACAAAATGACCTGCCTTTTTATTTGATAGTGTAATACCATTTGTTTTATAAATTTTTTAGGTTTTTTTTTTCTCATTGTAATATTATTGTACCGTTTTGCATGGCCTGGGTGTAATCATTTTTTGTTTAGAATATAATGCTGACAAATAAGTGTGTATGGAAGGGGAAAAGATACTGCTTTGGCCTCTTATCACTCATTTCATTTTGTTTGGTTTTATCCCCTCATTGTCTTAGGGAACTTTATGAGATTCTCTGCTACCAAACAATGGTGTGGATTCTTTTGCACAGAAATATTTAAGGTGGGACAGTCAAAATATAACAGAAGACGCCTCACCGATATTTTACGTTGGTATCACTTAATATTAACCAGACTCTGATGTATTGCAATAAAACAGGGAACTGTTCGAATTGAGTATTTTGTCTTCTTTTCCCTGATTAAAAAGTCTGAGGAACGGAGGAAAGGTGACTGACTCTTTTCGTCTCGTTTGACCCCAATTTCTGCCAGCCCCTCTCCTCATCCGGCTCCCTCGTTACACTAGAAGGACGTGGGGTTAGTTTAATCTAGGACTTTCTTAGTTCCTTCCATAGCTCAGGTGGCATAGTGTTCCATTCTCTTCAAGCCTTCAACTCCCCTCTTCTGGTCAAAACTTCCCTGGTATTGGCTCAGTGTGCAAGGCCAGGCCGTGCCCTCGTTTGTGGGCGGCGCTGCTGTATGCCGTTGCCAGCAGGGAGCCCACTGCACTGAGGGCCCGCCCCCAGCCACACTTCCCTGCCGGTGCCACCGCTGACTAAACGGGGCAGCTGTTTGATCTTCCGTCTTCCTCCTGCAGAGAAGCAGCGGACACTTCCCACGACTTGTGCTGCAGCTCTTGAGTTAGAATGACACAGCTGCGGAGACGCAGGCAAGGCCTTTCTTAACAAAGGAAATCTTAAATTGGCTTCAGCTAAATAATTGTCCTGAGACCCCCTCCCTGTTCCATTTCACGTAGCACAAGCGCCACCTTGGACAGTACCGTGAAAACGTCACTTACGAAAACAGGCAGTGGTTTGGCCCAGGGGCCATAGTTTGCTAGCCTTTGGCTTGTAGTAGAGTGAGCATGGACGTCCGGCCAGCTCACCATAACCTCTGAGCCTCAGTTTCCTCATCTATAAAAATGCCCACTTTGAGCGTCCCAGGGGTTGTTCATGCGTAACTAGAATACGTACATCCTTTCTTTGAAAGGGCTGTGGAAGCTCCGACCGCAGATGGGCGCGTGGTGCTGGGCTCAGGGCTAAACCTCAAGGGCCCCCCAGCGGCTGTCATGGAGACCACCTCGGCCTCTGCATCCTGTCCCGGAGTCCAGCGTGTCTGTTGCCGTCAATCCCAAACCGCAGAAAGGAATTTTCCTTTAAGAACCCAAAACTCTGAGGATGCATCTGGGACCACTGCCATCTCTCCGCGTTATTTCACCATCTGACGCACCTTTCAAGGTGTTCGCAGCAGTCCGTTCGAAGGGCCCCCGCCTGAACGTTCAAGACGCCCCCGGGACAGAGGAATGAAGTTTGCCCCGGGAAAGTGCTCCTCAGCCGCGCCTGAACCCTGAAGTGGGTGTCACTGCCACTCAAGCCAGGCCCTCGCCCTGCGGGCTGGTGTCGACCTTTTCCCGCGGTTGCCAGCACCGCGTCATACAGCCTCTGGGGCAGCTGTGGCTTCTCCGCCTCTGCGCCGTGGGGCCTGGGAAGCTGCTGCGGCAGGGACCTGGCAGCTGTGCCGTCCCCTCCCCGCACCCTTTCTCCGACGAGGAATATGGGCTGAGCCTTCCAGGTTCAGGTACCAAGAGCCTCACGCTGGGAACAGGGGCAAACCTTGCAGAAGCGCCTGGAGGCGGGAAAGGGTGTGACGCTGACCTCGGGCCCCTCACTCACCATCAGCTCAGAATCCTTTACAAGTGAAAGAATTAATCCACGGTGCTAGGATTTTTTTTTTTAATTGAAACAAGTAAATCAGACAATTACAAGAATTGTACAGAGGTTAACAGCCTGAAACGACCCCTTGGGTCCAAGCAGGTGACACGTGCACGTCATCTTCCACAAAAGGCCCAGGCGCCGGAGTGGGAAGAAGGGCCCACACACACCCAGAGAGCATGTGGCTTTCTCTCCCCTTCTGCGGCTCCTGCCCCTCCCCACAGGAGGCAGCAGTTCTCTGGAAACCTCTGCTTGTCAAGAAAAGCCTCTAGGAACCAGCCAGAAGCAGGTGTGGGTGGGCCTCGCTTGGTGAAGTAGTGCTTGTTGGCACTGCTCAGATCAGCACTTCTCCCACGTGCAGATCCAAGCCAGAGAGGAAAAGGCAGAAAACACAAATCTCATTCTAGAAACACACACACACACACAAACCTTGTATTACACACTCCATAAAATCCAAAAAGGCTTTTCTGTTTCGTTTTTGGGTTTTTTTTGGTGGCAGGGAGTCAAAAGGAGAACTCTCATCTTCTGGTTACCATTCACATTAGCAAAAAGCCCTGTTACAAAAAGGAAAAGGAAATAAAATCGTCTTTTTATCGAGAGTCATTTCAGAGGATGCATAAACAATAAGCAGATTCTGCCAGACAGCAGTGGGGCTGCATTTCCGTGCTGGCGCCTCTCACCCCACACCCACTCAGCGATGAGAACCGTGTATAAGTGCTGGCCACGGGCTCTGAGCAGCGCGGCCCCCTCTCACTGGGTGAAGTTTAAACGGAGCGTGGGTACCACCGGCTTCCTACTAGTTTCAGCGGCAGGACGACGGAGGGTCCCGCCTAGCGGCCGGGCCCGCGGCTACTGCTGCTCGGCCTGCCTCCTGCAGTAGTTGCTGTAGGCCTCCTCGAACATGGCCTTGCAGGGGAACCGGGCCTTCAGCTTGGAGCAGATGAGGAAGGAGCCCCCCATCTTCCTGTGCAGCGAGTAGGTCTCCTCGGGCGGCGGGACAAGCCGGTGCTTCAGCATGATGGGGATCAGGCTGTGGATCTTCTCGGTGGTGCTCTGGGTGCCAAAGTCAAAGGGCTCCTCCGAGGCAAAGGCCTCCCCCAGGGTAAGGATGGCGTCCAAGTGGGCATCTTCCATGGCCTGGAGGGAGGCGAATGGAGGTGAGATCGAAGAGCCCTCACCAGCCCAGGGCTCCATCATGGGGCCTGGGCTGAGTGCTCCCCGAGGAGTGGGCCAGGTAGG
The DNA here is from genome assembly GCF_028023285.1 of Balaenoptera ricei. Lineage (NCBI taxonomy): Eukaryota > Metazoa > Chordata > Mammalia > Artiodactyla > Balaenopteridae > Balaenoptera > Balaenoptera ricei. The sequence goes on from NC_082639.1 coordinate 169,117,373, forward strand.
TGAGTGTTTCAACCAGACTGAAGAACGGGGCCAGGAGAACATCATTAATGTGTGAACTGGGCTCGGTGTAAGAAGAAAGGAAGTGGCGGGGTCTGCGGCCAAATGCAGGGTGTGACCCTGCCTGGGGGCACGCGAATTCAAAGCTTTTACAAAACACCTGTCATTCCAAAAAGAACAGTCTGTAGGCCTGAGCTGACCTGAGCCTCTGCACTCCTCGTAGGTGGCAGACCTGAGACCACCTGTGTGTCTGCAACCCTTCCCCACTGTCATCAGGAGAGGAAGGTGCTGCTTTCTGAGTGGGTTCTGGGTGACAGGAACACAGATGCTCGCCCCTTCATGTACAGGGCCGCTACGATTACTTCCAGCGCTCCCCTCACCCTTTCCCTGCTGAGGCCTGAGAGAGTGAGGGCTGCGCTTTGCCATCCCATCTGCCCACCCGGGCCCCGAGCGCCAACACGATGAGCCCAGTGCCTGGGATCTCGAATGGGCTGCAGTGGGGCGTAAAACAAGAGCTTGGTGACCAGTCCCCCGGCATTCTGAGGCCCTCAGCCCAGGGGCTGGGGTGGGGCCGGCCCAGGGGCCCTGTGGAGACCCTCGAGAGCAGCTGTCACTTCTGATCTCATGCATTTGTAAACTGAGATTCCCTTCAGGTTTCAAGGGAAAAGCAGTCCATGGCTCACCCTCCCCACACACACTGAAGTCGGCCTGGGGCTGAGTCTGGCTCAGCAGGCCTTGTGCGTCTCCAGAGTCACGGGGGGCTCACCTTGACCTCGTAGCCGGTGAGGAACTTCATCTCGATGGACTTCTTCAGCACGGCCTCCCTGTCCCGGTTAGCAGCAGCCCTGATGATCTGGGCGGAGGTGCAGAGGGGACCGTGGGCAGCACACAGAGGGGGAGCTCCTGAGGGTCCAGGGAGCCAGCACCTGCCCCGCCCCACACAGGCCAGCTGCCGGCCCACCCACCTTTCCCCTTTACTCCCCTGAGCCCGAGGCAGCTGCGGCCTCATCCACGGGCACCAAACGCTGCAGACAGGCAGGGACATGAGGACGGAAGCCCGCCCGCCCGTCCCCGAGTCCCAAGCCTCCCATCTGAGCCTCAGGAGAGCACGGGCCAAGGCCAAGCCCTGCCTCCACCCCTACCTGGATGTAGAGGTCCGTGAAGGATCTGTCATATTCCCGAGTTGCCCCGAAGTCCAGAAGAGCCACCTGGGAACGGGCGATACCGGGTAGGCTTTGCCCCAGTGGAGCACGGGTTGGGGGGACAGGGCGGCGGGGGGCCGAGACCCCCAGATCTCGGACCCTGCTCCAGCGGAGCTCAGGCTCCCCATGGGAGCCCCACTGGGCGCTCACCTTGTGCTGCTGCGGGTCATAAAAGAAGTTGGACCAGTTGGGGTCTGTCTGCATGAAGTGGAACTCGAACAGCTCCCTCAGGCACAGGACCAGGATGCTGTGGCAGATCTGGGGGCCGGGTGGGTCCTCGTCACCAGCGCCGGGCCACCCGGTGGCCCCTGGATCTGGGCCGGGGAAGCCTGACTCCCATTTCCCTCCCCATCTTCCACCCCATCCTGCCTCATGCCCAGAGCTGACTTTGAGGCCAAGCGTACCACCAGGTGGGGAAACGCAGCAGCCCTCCTGCCCGCTCTGCCCCACAGGGGGGCCTCGGGGCTCCAGGGCCACCCTGTGACCCACCTCATTCCGGATCTCCTGGCTCAGCCCCTCGGCCTGGTCCAGGGGGAAGCCGGACACCAGCTCCGTGGTCAGCACATGGGGGCTGCAGAGCTCGTCCACAATCTCGGGCACGTAGAAGAAGGGGTGGTCCTTCAGCAGCTCCCTGGCAGGGGTGGGTGGGAGGTGACACCCGGGCCTCCTTGATCCCCCACCCCGACCAACGCCCTGGGGCGACACACAGGACAGCAAGGGGCTGAGCCCCCCAGGCGGAGGGCCATGCCCCAAGCTGGGCGGGACACGGCTCCGGCCTCAGGCCCCAACCCCAGCCATCGCCCCTCAGAGCCGGGGGGGCCTTCAGCCCAAGACGGGCTATCCGAAGCCGCCCCTTCTGTCTCCCCAGCGGGAGCAACAGGCAAGGGCCCGAGGCTGGAGCCGCACCTGAACCTGCGGGCACAGGCGGCCTCTCGCTGGTAGTCACACTCGAGGGCCAGCTCCCGCCTCAGCACGTCGATCAGGTGCTCAGGGAACAGGCCTGGGCCAGGGAGGACGGTGTCAGGGGGACTGGGGGCTCCCCGGGAGGCCCCCTGGGGTCCCCAGAGCCCGCCCACAAGCCTGCCCTTGCCCAGCGGCAGCCTCAGACCTTCTGGAAGCATGTTGCTCATGTTCAGCACGGCCATGAGGTTGTTGACGTCACTGCTGATGCTCTGGGCCACGCCGGGGTACTGCGGGGGACAGAGGGGAGTCAGGCAGACAGACACAGCAGGGCCCCGCGGGGCCCCCGCCCTCCTGCCACCCACCAGCTGCCCAGCTGTGTCCCTCCGGACCCCGCACCTCCGCGAGGCAGAGCCAAGACCCCCCAGTGCTGCCGTGACCCCCGGGCCCACCACGACCCTGTTCTCCACTGCCGACCGCTCCCTCCCCCATCCCCATCCCTGGGCTCAGGCCCCAGACAGACAGTCACTTGTCCCCAGTCCCTGCACCCCCCCAAACCAAGCATGCTGGGAGGCTGTCCTCCCTCCTACAGTCACTCACTCAGCAAATACTTCTCAGCACCCACCGCTGACCAAGTGCCGGGACAGAAGTGAAGAGACACAGGCCCTGCCCTGGGCACGGGGACACACAGGGGACGTAGGGTGCAGAGGCCCCTCACTGCAGGGCCCGGCTTGGCCCTGTGCAGCCCCTGAGGGCACCGAGCACACACCCCGGGTGCCCACCTGGATCTTCATGGCCACCTCGCGGCCGCCCTTCATGCGGGCCAGGTGCACCTGCCCGATCGAGGCGGCTGCAAAGGGCCGCTCCTCAAAGTACTCCAGCTTGTCCCGCCAGTTGGGGCCCAGGTCGCTGTTGAGAGTTTTCTGGAGGGGGAGGCCAGGGAGGGGCCGTGAGCACAGCCGGGGACACCCTGAGGGGCCCTCCCCCTACCCCTCCCGCAGGGCTGCCAGCACCCGGACCCTGAGCCGCACCGGCCTCACCATCATCTGCTTCAGTGGCATGAAGTCTGCACTCTGCCTGACCCGCTCGAAGATCTTGGCCAGATGGGGGTTGATGAAGGCGTCGTCTGGAAGGCAGCAGAGCATTCAGAGAGCGGAAGGCTGACCCCTCGGAAGGAGGGCGCACAGGCCACCTCGATCACCCCTGCCCAGCGAGGTCTCCTGGGAGGAGGCCGAGGTGCCGCTCTGCCCTTCAAACGCTGAACCCCAGGTTCAGAGAAGATGAGGCACAGGCCCAATGCCACACAGCAGGCCCAGCCTCGGATTCTCCCTGCTCCCACAGGGCGTTTCCCCACTGGCACACAGACCCCTGATACTGCGGACCAAGGCTCCAGAGGGGACGCAGGGACACTGACCCGTGCACACTCCTGGCCCACCTCGGCCAACAACCAAATCCGAGACCCCCGCAGCCCGGCCCACGGCACCCCTCCCCGCCCGGGCGCTGGGTGCATCTGTGCAGGCCGGGCCCTGCCGACGGCGTGCGGGGCGGCGTGTGCCGGGGCCTCTGAACGCACCCAGGCACCTGAGGAGGTGGATTCCTTAGAAAGAGCAGGCACGGCTTTTTATGATTATAAAAGAAACACATTTAGGGAATAAAGCGTATTAACTGTTTAAAATACCCATAATCTACATACAGAGAACTACCATTCTCTTTTTTCGTTTTGACCCTTTCCTATGCGTTTTTCCCTGACTGCAGTCACGCTGCCTGGAGACGCTCTGGCCGACTCCCCTCCTGAAGCCGTTTCTCACGAGCACTTCCCACGTCGCTGAATAGCTTTCGGAAATACTCTGTAATGCACACAGAAGCTTCAACACGCAGCTCACTAGCCGGACAGCGGCTGACTTCAGTTGGTTTGAGACCAGAAAGAATCCTTCGATGAAGCCGCTCCTGCAGAGCCCTGACCGCATCTCTGAGGCTCTCCGTCCTAGAGGCGGGGCTCACGCACGGAAGGGCTTCCGAGGGGCGCGTGCCGCTCGCTCGGGAGTCCGCACAGGCACAGGCAGTGCCTGCCCCCACCTGCCTGGGTGGTTATTCCTGTCCTGCACCTGGCCAGTTCAGTGAGTCCATCTGACTGCTTGTGGGGGGCACTGGCTGTGCTCCCACTCAGGACACCAGCCCCTCGGGTGCTCCTCCCTGGGAGGCACCATCAGAAGCCCCGAGGGCCCCCCAAACCCCAGCTCTGCTCTGGGGGCTGCAATGAGCCAGCCTCCGGCTCAGCCGCTGCCGCCTCCCCCCGCCTTCCTTCCTCGGGGCCACACAGCCCAGGCCCCAGCGTCACGCCACCGCAGGCCCGTGAGCTCCCTCAACAGCACCCTCGGACCACCACGCAGGGGCGCCGGGGGGCGTCAGCTGGACTCTCCCCAACTTTTGAGACGCCAGGACCTCTGGACATGTCAAAACACTCAGAGAGAAACCAGAAAAACAACCGTGGGCTCCTATTTAAGACGCTGTTTTTCAACATCCCAGGTGGGTTAACAGCCAGGCTTCAAGCAAGAGAAGCCCGTGGGCAGGAAACCTCCCACCCCTTCCCAGTGGGGCCAAGTGCGGCGCCCCCCACTGCTCGCCCCCCAGCTCCCCTCCCCACGCTGCCTCACCGCCCAGGCCGCGCAGCCGCACTCACCCTGGACGCTCAGCCCAGCTCCCTCCCCACGCTGCCTCACCACCCCCAGGCCGCTCAGCCCAGCTCCCTCCCCACGCTGCCTCACCACCCCCAGGCCGCGCAGCCGCACTCACCCTGGACGCTCAGCCCAGCTCCCCTCCCCACGCTGCCTCACCGCCCCCAGCCCGCGCAGCCGCACTCACCCTGGACGCTCAGCCCAGCTCCCCTCCCCACGCTGCCTCACCGCCCCCAGGCCGCGCAGCCGCACTCACCCTGGACGCTCAGCCCAGCTCCCCTCCCCACGCTGCCTCACCGCCCCCAGCCCGCGCAGCCGCACTCACCCTGGACGCTCAGCCCAGCTCCCCTCCCCACGCTGCCTCACCGCCCCCAGCCCGCGCAGCCGCACTCACCCTGGATGCTCAGCATCTGGCCCAGCTTGAGCGCCGCCCCGCGCACCTTGCACAGCGTCCGCACGATGCGCTCCGCGTTGGCCTCTGACAGGAAGGGGCTGGAATCCAGCACGGCCTTCTTCCCTGCAGAGGAGCAAAGTCACCATGGCCTCCCTCAGGCGGGGCTGCTGGGCCTGGGATCCCCCAGAGGCCCCTCCGCCCGCCCCTGGTTGTGGGTCTTGGCAAACCACTGGTTCTCCCAGTAAAAACAGGGACAATAACAAGAGGTCAGGGTTTCACACGTTTTAAATGAGATGCAGTAAAGTCCCAGCACAGAGCTTGACACAAAGGGCTCAGTCAACGCCTTTCCTCCCGGGGGTCCACAAAACCGGCAATGCAACTTTAACCCACATTTCACACCCACCTCCCAGATGCCGAGAAAGGCCCTCCGGGGCCACCCAGGTCTCCCCGGGCCCACCTGAACACCCTCCCAACACACACACACACACACACACACACACACACACACAGGCTCGCCCACGGGGCCTCTCCCTCCGTATCAGCCCCTGCCAAGTCCCTGTCGCTCGCCCCTCAGTGTCCTGGACAAAGGTCACCAGCACCCCTGGAGTCTCTGCACAGTCACCTGCGGCCACTGGCTGCAGTGAGAGCGCAGTCCTCGAGGGAGGGGAGCTCAGGGTCAAGGACAGCCTCACCGGGCTGGTGCCAGCTGGCCCGGGGAGAACGCACAGGGACCTCAGGTGTGCAGATGACCTCCATTCAGCACAGTCGGGGGTGGGAGGGTGCAGGGTGGTGACTCAAGGTGATGAGGAGGGGGTGACCCGGTGACAGTCGGTGCTTTTCCTGCCCTCTGTCCTGTGAGCCCAGTTAGATCAGGAACCCCCGAGGGCTGCCCCCCACAGAGCCTGGCACTTTCCTCAGCCTGCATCACCACGGGCCTGGCCCAGCGCTCAGAGTGGGTCTGAGGTGGGTCCCCAAGGGGGGAACACGGGAGGTGGCCGTCATGCCACTGCCCTCCGTCCGGGGCCGTGTCCCGCATGGCCTCTGATATACCAGGGTGGGTGGGCTGCAGGAGGATGTGGAGGATGCCCTCCACACCTGAGGGCAGCTGTTAGGCCTGCGCGGGGTTAGGCTCACCCCAGGGTCCCGGACAGCAGGACAGGGTCCCGGGAAGGGGGGAGATCTCAGCTCCGCAGGAAGAAGCCCAGCTGCCGGGGGTCAAGAAAGCTGTAGCCCCGGGGCAGGACCACTCCAGGGTGTCTAGGCCAAGAAGGGTGCCCAGATCACCCCTCACCTCGGGCAGCAGCAGGGACAGGCGGCCCTCTATGTCCGCTCTGCCCTCCCCAGCCCCTGGGCCCTGTGGGCCAGGACCTGGGCCTGTGTCCCTGAGGAGAGGTGGGCGGGGCACAGACGCTGGGAGAGAAGGCCACGGCCCAGGCGGGAGGAGGGAGATCTTCTCCCCTAGGGACACGGCAGGCCCGGGAGACAGCAGCGCCCCTGAGATCCAGGGACGGCGCCCGGCCCTCTTGCGCTTTCCAGGCAGCGCTCCTCACGGCTGGCCAGTCTCCACAGGCTGGAGTCTGGGCCCCTGCCCGGGCAAGGCTGGTTCTGAACACAACCCGGGGGGAGCCGGGGGTGCCCAAGGGCGTGGTGGGCGGGCCCCCCCCGCGGGCCCCCCCTCAGGAGAGGCTCCCTGGGGAGGCCTGGGCCAGGCTGGTCGGTGCCCTCCAGGCCCAGGGGTTCCCGGGCCTGCTCAGGAAGCTAGGGCACGTCCCTCTGGGCCTGAGCCCCACATCCTGCTCTTGGGCCAGTGGTACTAGGCCCCTTGACCCCCAACAAGGGCCACCGCCTCCCTGGCAAAGGACACCAGCTGTAACCTTGGGGCCAGTATAGCTTCTTTCCTGCTTGGACGGGGCAGGACGGAGGGCAGCCAGTTTTGGGGGGGACGATGGGAGAGGTTGTGCCTGGGGAACGCTGGCTTCTCACTTCCCAGTCTCAGCACCAACACTAAAAATACCCTCCCTAATCCTCTCTGTTCTCCGGTCCCTTCCAAGGACACACACATACTCAGGGGCCTGGAGGACAGGCTAGCGCCTTCTCCGCGGAGGCCCCTCATCCCCTCGAGAGGGTTCTGCAGGTGAAGCGGGGCCATCCAGGTGGCTGGCAGGCCCCACTTCGGGGCCCCCAGGCTGTAACTAGGGCCTCAGGGACCACAGCACAGCAGGCCAGTGGGGATCACTCAGGGTCCCCAGGGAAGGGGGGAGGAGGTGTCAAGTACCGGAATGAACTGATGTCCCTGAATGGGCGAGGGGCAGGGGGCACTCAGCCCAGAACTTCAAGTAAACTTTGAGAAATCCACCAAGCAGATGGCTCTAGCAGGGCTGCTCTCAACAGCCCCCAGGACCCCGCTGAAGGGAAAGCGCCCTGCACCTGCCTAGCCGCCTCCCCCCAACACCGGGACAAGCCTGGGGGAGGGGACCAGGTAGGAGGTGGGTGGAGCCTCCAGCTGCCCCCTGACCCATCATCAGAGCGTCATAAGCACCCCAGGTTTCAGAGCAGCCAGTCTGCAGAATGTTCTCCATGGAGTACCGCCCACAGCTGGCCACCCAGACAAGGGGGAACTGAGCGTTCTGACCTGACCCCGGGCTGACCCTGGGAGGAAGGGGACAGAGGAGTCATGATCTTCACCTCAGAGACAAAGCGTCTGAAGCTGGAGAGGTAATGGCCACCCCAGGTCACGAGATGGGGGAATGGGGGGCCCCATGGGGTCTGTTCCAGCAGCTCCCATGCCCCTTGACCACAGCCAAACGGGGAGCCCTGGGCACCTGACCTGGCCAGACCTGGGGTCCCAGCAGCTCTGCAGAGCAGAGGCAGAGGCAGGGCCAAACCTGAGGCTCCTATCAGAAGAGGGAAGGTGTGCGGGCCCGGAGGAACCAGGACGGCTGGGTGAGCCAACGTGGGCCGGGACAGGAACAGAAGAGCCTTCAGGCCTCAAACTCCAGGGCTGCCATTCACACGGAACACAAGATGAAAGATGCCCCTGGAGGCCAACCCTCGGGGAACGCAGGTGGGAGCTGGGAGCTGGCAGGCCCAACTCTCAGGGCCCACCCTGCCCTCCCCATCAAGGGCCCAGCTCACCTGAGGGGTCCTCAGGGCGGAGGCTCTTCTTGGCGACCTCGGCCAGGGCCCCGAAGCCCAGACCCACGGCCAGACCTGCAAGGAGGAGGTTGGGGGCTCTGGGCATTCGCTCGGGGCTGCCCACTGCCCTCCACCCACGAGGCCCAGAGCAGCCCCACACAGACACCTGCCTCGCTCCCCTGGGGAGTGCCCCCTGCCCCTGGGGACCTTCGCTGACACTCCAGACATCTTGAAAAGGGAGGGGATAAAAAGGTAGGAGATACACAGCTGTTGTTTTCAGAGAAGACCTGGCTCAAGGTTGGTGCTTTCGGTGGAAAAGCCTCCTCCACCGCCACCTCCATCACCTTCGCTACAGGCTCACGCGACAAACACACACACCCCAAAACAACGTACGACGGGGAAACGCATTGGGGGGGACGCAGCACAAATGGAATGTGGACCAGGAATGGTTGCAGGCCAAGGACATCCTGACAACACTGGGCATCCCCTTGGGATGCAGCCGCCCACTTCACAGTCTGTGTGAAGAGCCTCCAATACTCTAGAATTCTCTAATCCAGTTCACTGAAGCTGCAAGGAGAGGCATTACCACTGCAAGATAAAGCAGTCATTGGTGGGAACTGGAACATTTTGCAAAAGCCATGGGGACTCCCAGGAGCTCAGGCTACAGCCCTCACTTGCGGGGAAGGCCCCACAGGCACTGACAGTGGTCTAAGGACAATGGGGTACCAGGCCCCCCTTTGAAATCAAGGTTTATTAACATCTCATTGGTCCAGAGGTTGGAAGTGGATGATCCCTACTGTCTAGGAGAGGCCTGAGGAGCCCAGCAGGTGCCACTAAGTGCACACAGAAAGCCCAGGAGCCTGGCTCAGGGCCTATTTCCTCTACTTTAAATACAGTTCCAGCTGGCTTGGGGGGCGGGAGCACAGTAGCCGAGAGAGTGGAGAACACTTGGAGGAGCACGCTGACCACAGCAGGAGGAACAGCAAAGACCCAGGGAAGATACCAAAGATGCCCTGAGACCAGCGGGCCTTGGCAAGCACAGCCCTGGGGGGCTGGGAGTCTCACCCCGGGCAAGGAAACCTGCACATGCTTCTACGTTTTCCAAATTTTCTACAATGATTATGTATTACTTTTATGAAAATTATTATTGAATCTACTGAAAAAGTTATTTAACGAAAAATAAATTTTAAAAATCATAAGAAGATAATCCAATTTTTAAAAATGTTTTTGCAGTACATTTTACACACCATTAGACAACCGTGCACCCTCTGCTTTGCCGGCTGTAACGGTAGCTCCTGCCTCGTGGGTCAGTGTGAGGATTAAACAGCTGAATAAGAGTGAAGCACCCCCAGTAGGGCTGGGCATAAGGCAACACTATTCAGGTGTTCGCTATTACTGTCCTTTCTCCTATTCAAAGGGCTAGACCAGAGCTGCCCAAAAAATATAATGCCAGCCGCATATATAATTTTAAATTTTCTAGGGGCTATGTTAAAAAAGGCAAAAAGAAGCATGTGAAAGGAATTCTGATCATATATTTTACTTAGCCCAGTGTATCCAAAATATTATCAATTCAACAAGTACTCAATATACACATCCTTAGAAAGATGTTACTTTTTTTTTTTTTTTGTACTAAGTCTTCAAAATCCAATGTGCGTTTCATCCTCGAAGCATGTCTCAGCTTGGACCAGCCACGTTTCAAGTGCTCAACACCCCATGTTGCTGGTGGGTCAGCACAAGGGCAGCATAAGGCAAGTTCTGGCGACCAGAGCAGAGGCCACAGTCATCTGGAAATGCCCCCAAGGACACCCTGGTGCGTTGGGATGGAGCTGCCACGGCCTGTTTCCCTCTGACACCCCAACCCAGCCCCGGAGGACACTGGGAACAGAGCTGCGTCCCCGGTCAAACGGTGACTCCCCTCCGCTCACCCCCCTCTACCCCGCTCAGCACACTGTCCGACTCAGCAAACTAATGGCAACAGCAACGCTAACCTTCAAACTGCAGCGACCTTCACCAATGCCTCTCTGCCTCTAGATTTTTCTCTGCCTACATCAAGTCCAAAGACAAGCCTACAAAAGAGGCAGACGTGTCCAAGGTGACCCAGGTGGGCCACTGCGAGCAGACGCCGAGCGCCCTTCTCTGCAGGGCCCCCAGCTGGGCCCCCTCACACGCTCTGCCAACCTCTTCTCTGGCCCATTCTGGGCTGCTGGGCAGAGCCAAAGCTCTCCAAGGCCAAGGACCTGTCACTGAACACCGAATCACGGAGGGAACATTCCACAAAGCAGGCCGCAGGCTCCTTCTGTGGCCCTGCGAGCTCCCTCAGGACCTGCCCGGTGCCAGGCCCGAGGAGGTGCCAACTGACAGGCTCCCCACCGCGGCCCCGGAGGCGAGAGCAGCCCCGCCAGCCCACCAGCCCTGACCTCAGGAGCTCCTGGCCCTCCCGCCATCCCCAACCTGGCTGACCTGAAAGGATTCTCAGGACCTTGCAGAGAGAGAAGGGCAGAGCCCAGCCAGGCTCTTCCTTCTCCCGGAGCTGGGTGGCACCTGCAGGCAGCTCCGGGAAGATCAGCGGCTCTGCCTCGGATTCCCCGTGTTGGTGAGGACAGCCCGAGCCCATGCTCGCTCACTCTCCGGTGTCACCTGAGGCCGTCCACTCCACCTCAGCCCCCCAGCCCTGAGGACCGCGCCTGTCCAAGTTCTGATCCACAGGCAGGCCCGGCCCGGCCCGCACGGATGTCCCAGAGGAGACCAGCCGCAGAACCGGCTCCACGGCCCCATGGCCCCCGTCAGCAGCCTGGCCGCCATCCTAGCCGGTGAGAAGGCGCCAGCCCTTTCCAAGAAAGTTCCTGACATTTCTCTCACAAACGGAGATTTTGCAGGCAAGAAACGCAGTGGGAGTGCGGAGCAGCAAGGAGCAGGGTCTCCCCAAGGGGGTGGGAGCGCTTTGGGCCGCTTCCCAGGCTGTGGGACTGATCAGGGAGCCCAGGCCCCTGGCCCAGCTCCTTCCTCCCCGAAGTCCCTCTGCGGGTCCTCAGAGCCAAATGAGTGCCCCCTGAGCAGCATTGGCCTTCTGCCCACACAGACACAGAGGTTAAGAAAAAAAGGAAATAAAAACCTTCTAACAAACAGCACCGTCTGTGAGGAGGCTTAGTGAGGGGTGCCTAACCTGCCAGAACCCCCAGGCATGTTTACAGAGCAAGGCTGGACGGAGGTCCTCTGCAGCAGCAAGGGCCAAATCTGAGGGTAAAACAGCTTCACTCACACAGTACCACCCACGTGCCAGGCACTGTTCTCAGGCCTCCCTTTTTCAACACGTCCAACAATCCTTCTGATCTGATAAGACAAAGTCCACACAAAAAAGGCAGCGGACAAGGATATTTCCTTCTCTTCAAGGTGTTCCTGAACCCTTAGTAATTCCACCCTCTCTTCCATCACCTGCATCCTCCACGCTGTGCCAGCACCAGGCGCCGGGAAGAAGAGGGGGCCTGGGAGGGGGCTGCAACCCATGGCATCGCAGGAAGGCGAATAGGAAGGAGCGGTGGAGGAAGTTCCCTGTAGAGTGGTCTCCTCGGTTCTCAGAACTAGGCCAGAGTGGGGCGGGGGGGAAGACCTGACCGCCCCTCTGCTGGTTCAGGGGAGATGGGACGAATTCAGGGGCGACAGGCTCAGACTGCCATCTGTATGATACAGGCCTCCTCAGCCCTGGTCCCAGGACCGTCACAAATGCACATATGGGCCTGGGTGACTGGCAACTGTGGCTCAGCTTCCTCATCTGTAACTGGAGATTATAACTGCCCTAATCTCCTTCACAGAGGCTCTAAGCGACAAAAAATAGACAAAAGAGTCCCTTTTAAAGTATACTCCTGGAAAAAGTAGAAACCATGCTCCCTCACCCCTGCCAAGGGCACAAACTGCTCTTGGACCTACAGGGCATCTGTCTTGCTGCCTCAGAAAGCACCGGAGGAGCGCTGGCTGCTTAGAGCGACAGCAAGTGTGCAGCGTGTACCCTCAGGAAGTCAGGCACGTAGTGCTCAACTCCTTTTGGTAAGTTTTCTCTAGTGCCTACTTTATCTGTTGGTCTCATTTCTATAATCGTCCAGTTCTCCCTCATTTCATAGGTGCAGAGGAGATGATAAGACATCTCCTCTGAACCTATATTACTGAAGCACAAATGAAAAATATAGAAAAGAGTTGAGGAGACACACAGGACAGAAGGGAAAAATCTAACATATGTGTAACTGGAATCCCAGAAGGAGAGGAGAAAGAGAACAGGGCAGAAACAATAATTGAAGAAATGACCAGAATTTTCCAAAATTGATGAAAAGACATCAAGCACAGATTTACGAAGCTCTGTAATCCCAAGCAGGATAAAAACAAAGTAAATCATACCCAAGCATGTCACAGCCACACTGCTGGAAAACAAAAGCAAAAGGAAAATTTTAAAAGCAGAGGACAAAATACAAATTACTTACAAAGGAGCAGCAATAAAACGAATAGTTAAGTTTTCAACAGAAACAATGGAAGTTAAGAAGACAACTGAGGGACTTCTCTGGTGGTCCAGTGGTTAAGACTTTGCACTTCCATTGCAGTGGGCGCGGGTTCAATCCCTGGTCAGGGAACTAAGATCCCACATGCCACATGGTGCGGCCAAAAAACAAAAACAAAACAAAACAAAACAAAAAAAAGAAGACAATGGAATAATATTGCTAAAGTGTCCAAAAGAATTAATTTTGAACATGGAGTATTATACCCAGCCAAAATACCTTCTAAAACAAAAGTGTAATAAAGACATTTACACACAAATAAAAACAGAGAATTAATGATTACCACTCTGCACTACAAAAAAGAGAAAAGGTAGTTCTTCAGAGATGAGGAAAATTACCCCAAAAGTAATTCTAATATAAAAATGAAGGGAGAAAGAAGCACAAAAAGGGTAAATATGTGGCTAATCTAAACTCATATGGGCTATACAAAGAAATAACATCTTGTGAGGTTTAACATATCTCAATAATTTAGTATATAATATAAAGTGTGTAGAAACAAAATACATATCCACATTAACATACAGACACACACACACAAAGAAGGGATTTAAACTGCTCTGAAGTGCTAGCATTACTGGGGAAGTAGTAAAAATAATCACTTCTATTACATTGTAGTAAGTCAAGAATGTATGCTGTAATCTCAAGTGAAACCACTAAAAGTATAGTAGGATAATAACACACAAACTAATAAAGAGAAAACATGTACAATAAAAAATTTGATTAATTCAAAAGAAGGCAAGGCAAGTGGGGAGAGGGAAGGGGGAAGGGGAAGAAAGGGGTAGGGAATTAAGAGGTACAAACTACTATGTATAAAATAAATAAGCTACAAGGATATATAGTACAGCACAGGGAATATAGCCAATACTTTATAATAGCTACAAATGGAATCTAACCTTTAAAAATCGTGAATCCCTATGTTGTACACTTGAAACTTACATAGTATTATACGTCAACTATACCTCAATTAAAAAAAAAGGTAAAAATTTTTAAAAAGAAGGTAAGACAGAAGAGAAAAAAGGGAACAGAATGGATGGGTCAAACAGTAAACAAAGACTAAGACAGTAAGTATAAACCACAATACACCAGCAACTCTATTAAATGTAAATGAACCTAATACTCACATTATAAGAGTAAGATTAATGTCTGTACCTAAATCACAGGAAAAGAAAATATATATATGCTGCTTACAAAACACATACCTTAAATATAAGGATACAAAAGTTTGAAAGGAGAAGGAAAGAAAAAGATATACAATGCAAACACTGACCACCCCCCCGCCAAAAAAAAGCTGGAAAACAGCTATACTAATATCAGACAATGTAGACTTTCATAGAGATGAGAGGTAAGACATAATAATAAAGGAGTCAATCCCCAGGAGGATATAAGAATTCTAAATCTGTAAGCAACCAATAACACAGCTTCAAAACGTTAAAGCAAAAATTGACAGAACTAAGAGGTAGGTAAATCCATGATCATAGCATAAGACTTTTAAATGTCTCTTTTGATAGCTGATACAATAAACATACCATCTAGAAAAATGGTATAGATGATCTTATTTGCAAAGCAGAAATAGAGACACAGATGTAGAGAACAAATGTATGGATGCCAAGGGGGAAGAGGTGGGGTGGGAGGAATTGGGAGACTGGGAGTGACACCTACACTTTATTGTTACTATGTGTAAAATAGACAACTGATGGGAACATACTATAGCACAGGGAAATCTACCTAATGCACTGTGGTAACCTAAATGGGAGGGAAGTCCAAAACGGAGGGGATATCTGTGTGTGTATGGCTGATTCATTTTGTTGTGCAATGGAGGCTAACACAACATTGTAAAGCAACCATACTCCAACAAAAATTAATTTAAAAAAGAATTTTAAAAAGAATTCTAAAAAAAGAACAAAAGAATAAACATACCAAAAAAATCATTAAAAGATCTGATTAATGTGAGTAACAAACTAGACTAGACAGATAGATAAACTGCACCTGACAATGCCAGAATTCTTTGCAGATACACATGGAACATTTACCAAAATATTCCCATTGGAGTCAATGGCAAGACCCCTATTTCACAGAAAGGCAAACCAAGGCAAGACCCAAGGCCATAGGAAGCAGGGCCGGAATTATAACCCAAATCTTATGATGACCTAAAGCCCAGTTCTGACCCCAAATCCAATATCTGATGCTATCTTTCATTTCATTCTCCAACAAAATCTAATATCCACAGATCACCATGCCCACAGCATCAGAGCCATAATGTCCCACAGCCAAATTAGACCTAGAGTTCCTGCGCCATCTCGGCATCAGAATGAGCCACCCAAATGGAAAGCCCCTGCCTTCTGCCTCTATATAGCTGAATACCTGCTGCTGACCTTCCCAAATACAATCCTACCCCTCTGAGATCTAGAGCAATCCTTTTCTCTCATACCTGCAGTGTAACAACTTCCTAAAGTCTGTTAGTCTACACCTCAAAAACATCTCACCCTCATGAGGGGAAGAAAGGCCAGAAGTATTTTCTAGGAGAAGAAAGTAGAGCAGTGTTACTTCCAACTGTTTAGATAATGACCCACCAGTAAGCCATATACTTCACAATGCAATGAAGAACATACATCAATAGTATATTTAGATCTCTGAAACAGAAATATTTTTGCAACATGTGCCGTTCTAAGGATCTATGATACTAATTCTGATCCTTTTTTATTCAATTCCATTCTATTTAATTTGTTTTTTTTTAAATGAACGCATGTCAAAGATTTTATTTAATTTATTAAGGGAACCAGTATGTTACAACTTATTTAAATTTATTTATTTATTTATGGCTGTGCTGGGTCTTTGTTTCTGTGCGAGGGCTTTCTCTAGTTACGGCAA
The DNA here is from genome assembly GCF_028023285.1 of Balaenoptera ricei. NCBI lineage: Eukaryota > Metazoa > Chordata > Mammalia > Artiodactyla > Balaenopteridae > Balaenoptera > Balaenoptera ricei. The sequence continues at coordinate 169,133,085 of NC_082639.1, forward strand.
GCGGGGGCCACTCTTCATCGCGGTGCGCGGGCCTCTCACTCTCGCGGCCTCTCTTGTTGCGGAGCACAGGCTACAGACGCGCAGGCTCAGCAGTTGTGGCTCACGGGCCCATTCGCTCCATGGCATGTGGGATCTTCCCAGACCAGGGCTCGAACCCGTGTCCCCTGCATTGGCAGCCAGACCCTCAACCACTGCGCCACCAGGGAAGCCCCTAATTTGTTCTTTAAATGCTGGTCCTGACCCACTAAACTGATTTCACACTCACTAAAGGGTCATAAACCCCAGTTTGAAAACCTCTGGATAGGGTAGAAGGCCCAGAATTCACCTCTGGGGCCAGAATTGCACGTTCTTTCCAGACCTGGCTCCTCTTTGCTCCCATCCTGCCACCTCTAATCCTGAAACATGAGCTGCCAACTGCTTGGGCAACGTGTGCAGCTCCGAATCACAGCTGTGAGCAAATCTCCAGCACAGACTCTGAAGGGCGGCTCCAGGCATCAGGCAGCTGTCAGCAAGGGCTCAAGAGGCTCCTGATGGTGCAAAGCCCCTACAAAGACCAGGGTCTCTCCTCACCCCAACCCTAGCTCCCTCTGGCAGCCCACGACCCCCACGCCCTGAGGGGAGCCCCGTACCCTGGTTTTAATGAAGTTGACTTTTTGTGCTACACACCTTCCTATACAACCGCTTTCACTTCAGTCTGCTTTCCTTAACCCACCACCCAAAAAGGCCTGACTCTTGCCTGCTTCACCAGGACTTCCATCAAATACTAATTGGCCATCACGACCTTCATCCTGACCACTTTTCCCAAACAGGTCCTCCACTACCCCACCCCGGCAAAGACTCACGAGAGAGGCTTACACCCATTCTAAAATACATCAGTCAAACTAAGCCTTACGGGGACAGAGCTCTGTGGTGAGCCCTGGTCTGCAGTGAGGGGAGGAGGATTACAGGTTACAGAGAAAGACTAACTACAAAGTAAGAAGAGAACAGTTCCTGCCCTCAAATTAATGGGGGAGAGAACAGAATCTCCATCTAATACTTTAAGAATAATAAATGTCCCAACTAATAGCCACTGAGCAAAGCAGGGAAAGTGCCATGTCTTCTGGGGAATAAGGACCACTGGAAGCCACCAGAGCAGCAACCCAAACCCACTCTGGTAGTGGCACCCCAGGGAGTTACAATGTTCTATGAGGAGCTGCTTAAAACGCTCATCCATTAAAATGAAATGAAGCAATAATTTTGTGCTAAAACTCAGATGACACTGTATGCTAGATTCCTGAAAAGCTAAGTAGCAGCAGATGCCACATTTTAAGATAACAATTATGGAAGAAAACCTCAGAGTTGAGAAAATTCTATCCAATTAACCTAGTTTGCTCTGCACCTAAGGAAGACAGCCAGCCTTCCTTCAATGTTAGAACCCACACATCAGGCCAGCTTGCAGAGGACCAGGTTATCAGGGAGCACAGAGCCACTCCTGAACAAGGAGTAAGATGGGGTTTCCAGAAGAGAAGAGGCAGCCGGGGAGAGCAGCGTGCCTGATGTACGGCCTGTGGGAGGGGAGACGTACAAACCAGCAAAGCAAAAGGCAGGTGGGTAAAGGCTCAGACACGTGAGAGCGGGCTCGTGACTAGTCAGCACTGGCACCAACGTGAACCAGTCAACGAGACCACTGTTACACAGAGCCTCGCAAATAAGCACTGGCCCCAGGTGGGTACGTGAATCAAGTGGCCAGGGCTGTTACTTTCATTAGCTGTATTGTCTGGAGAACCTACTGAGGATAAGCGGGCTTTAGAGAAGTCACTCCATCTTCAAGTAGAACCATAGCAAAGGATGGCACTTTCCACAGGAACATCTTGGTCGGATATGACAATACAATGTCATAAAAGCAGAGACAACTGCTGTAAACCTTCACTATAAAATGATCCTCCAACTTGGACGAAGAGAGCACAGGGGTACTGGACACAATGGCTATGCAAACCCCTAAAGAAAAGAACAAACTCACAACTCCTCAGCACACTAAAATGGACGACAGCAGCTCAGGGCCACGGCACCTCGTTATCATTCCACTGATGCCCGCAGGCCCGTAGGAATCCAGCAAACGGGTCCCCAAATGGCTGGGCAAAAACCACTGGGTCCAGGAGCCAAAGAGCCCCACTGTCCCACCTCCTCCCTGCAGGGGCCTCCAAAGGCCTGAGTGAAAAGCTGATGCTGCAGACGCTGCCCCCCAGAGAAGCAAAACCACAGCTCACAGCGTGGAATCAGCTACGCACCGACCCCCAGGGGTGAGCTGAGGCAGAGACTGAATCGCCCACCCACGGAAAACATCCCGGAACAGCTAACACAGGAGCTACCATCCTCCCCAGGGCACCCCTGGGTCGCCAGCCTCCCTGCCGCACACAGGCCCCACGGTGGCCCCAGCCCCACTCACCGGGACTGGCACCTCACCTCCAAAGTTGGCCAACCGCCCAATCCGCGTGACTGGCACCTTCCGCTCGCGAGCCCGCTCGCTGAGCTAGAGGGCGAAAAGAAAGAGACCTCCAGGGATCAGTGAACAGGGACAGGACCAACCTTCAGGGGTTCACGCCGCCCCCCGCACGCCCTCTCCACCCGCAAAGGCAGCAGCTCCGCCCAGCAGCACACCCCTCCCAGAAGAGGTCCCCGTGAGCCTGACGTTCCAGGCCACGGCACCCGAAGAACGTCCCCGAAGAGGGGGCCTGACCCCAGCAGCACTGAGCGAAGCGCCCCAGCCCCACTCGGGGGCCTCCTGCACGCACCATCTGCTTGTGCGGCTTGCTCTCGGGGCGGGCCTTGGCCTGCCGGGCCTTCTCAATGTCCTCAGCCGTCAGGCCCCCCACGGGGGACTGGTCCTGGTGGTAGAACCTTCGCCGCAGGCCCGTGGCAGAGGATGGGTCTCTGGGGTCTGCAAAGAGCCTCCCGTTCACCCTGCCCGTAGGGGAGGCGGCCTGGCCCCGGAGCCCGCCTTCCCTAAAGGGTCCGCTGGCAACATAGGCAGGAGCTGGGCCCTGGCTGCGGGCGTGATCCCAGGGCGGAGGGGACTGATCGGGGGAGGAGGCCGCAGACAACTCCTCGGAGGCGCCCTCGGCCCTCGGCCCTGAGAAGTGGAATTCTGCTTGCGGGTCGTCAAAGCTCTGGGCATAAGACTCTTCATGCTTCTCCTGACCCTGCAGGGAACAAACACCAACGTGAGAGAAGCAAGAGGCCAGCCAGGAGCCCCTCCCTGTGTGCATCCCCTTCTGGCCAGGACAGCACACCGGCGCGTCCCACCCTCTGACCCTCTGGAGGGCCCTACCATGTCACCCCCGTGGCCCGTGGCCAGTTCCGGAGGTGAGCAGCAGCCCAGGAGCCAGGAGGCCCAGACTCCAGCCCTGCTCCTGCCAGGGCTCTGCCGCGGGGGCCCAGGCAAGCCGGCCGCCCATGGTCCCTGAGCACCCGCTGGGTGCCCCGCCCAGACCAGGTCCCTGAGCACCTGCTGGGTGCCCCACCCAGACCAGGTCCCTGAGCACCCGCTGGGTACCCCGCCCAGACCAGGTCCCTGAGCACCTGCTGGGTGCCCCGCCCACACCAGGTGAGCGACCACTCTCCCGGCGGCAAGCTCCTCACCTGTAAATCCAGGCTAAAGAGAGGCTACCAGGGCTTTGGGGAAGGTGAACCAGGGCAAAAGATGGGGAAAGCTTTGAGAAGTAAGAGGACAGCCGAAGACCAGAGGAGGCGAGCGCAGCACACAGGGAGGGCCGCCCTGCCTCTCCAGGCCAGCGCCTTGCTGCAGACGCGGCTCCCGAGGGGCTCTCACCAGAGGGCTTGTCACTTCCAGGACCTGGCCTGGCTCTTCCAGGAGCAGGGGGGACAGGACAGGAGAGGAGGGGGAGAAAACACCATGTTTCCCCTGTAACAGTCGCCGAGACCTGAGCTTCAGGCCCAGGTTCTTTCCACTTTTGAACCCCTAGCGACCTGGAGAGAGTTCCTGACCCCTCTCTGCCACTTCCTCATCCGAAAAGAGGGCTCCCCGCAGTCACAGAGTTACGCGGGGCACAGACGGGGCCAGGGGAACAGGGCCGAGAAGGCTATAATTAGAACAGCACTGACTCCTGAAGGGAGGTCAGGGACCTGGATTCCCCGATTCCACTGAAATGGCCTCAGTGCGTGGAGTGCTGCCTGTAGGTTCTGCAGAAACAGCAGGAGACCCCAAAGCCTTCTCACTCTCAGCTCTGCAAGACACTGTGGGATCTAAGCAGATAAGACTTGCCCTCCAGAGAAAGGAACGAGACAGGCTGTTGCTCTCATCTCATAAGCGGCAAACGGAGGCCGAGAGAGCTGAAATAATCTGGTAAAGGCCCACCAGGCAGCCAACGGCGGAGCAGGTATCCCAAGCCAAGGCCTGCCCCGCGGGCCGCCCCGAGGCCGCCTGACAGCACCTGCCTCGGAGCAGAAATGAATTGTGTTTGGAATCAAGGGGCACCTGTCAAGATGGCCAGGGAAGCCCTGGAATGAAGGGGTCTGGGACAGGGTCCGAGAGCCACGTAACTCCTGTAGCTCCCACACTGGCCGCGGGCTCACCACTCCTTCTGCCCCACTACTCCAGCGCTGGCCGCCGGCCCTGCGTTACCATAAGCTGTTTATGTGGCAGCCAAGGGGCCTCAGTGTCTCAATGGGACCGGACTCAGTAAGTGTCTGCTGAATGAATACGCGAACAAATCCCTTGAGGAGCTAGAGAGAGAGAGGTTTCTGGAGCACCTGGCCCTCCGTCCCCTCACAGACAGGGGAGGAACCCACCTCTGAGTGTGCAGGGAGAGAATGGGAGCGCACTGGAGGCCCTCGCCCTGCTCGGCGCCTCCTTCGCGGTGGGGGACCGCCACTCCCTCCCACCTCCGAGGGGCTGTCCCAGGGCGTGGCCCTGCCTCTTCCAAGGACCGGGGCCAGGCCTGCCCGAGGGGAGCACAGGGGTGAGCGGGGAGCCTGGGTTCCCTCTCACCCTTCAGGGAGGCCTGCCCAGGCCTAGCGTGCTCCTCTCTCCTGGGCGGCCCCAGGGTGCTGGGCAACCTCACTTCCTGGATGCTCCACAGGCAAACACCCAACAGGAAGGCGATGGCTCCTCACTAGCGAAGGCACCAAATGAGGCTGCCAGGGCACAGCCCAGCCTCAGCAGAGAGAGAGGGCGGGTGGGGAGTCTGAGACTGGGAAGAGGACACAGGATTCCGGTCCTGTCAATCAGTAATCGCATCAAACTGCTTAGTCTCAGTTTCCCCATCTGAGAAAGGGGGGCAAGCACTTGGGTCTGCACCCCTCCCAGGACAGCGGTGAGGCTTGTAAGAGATCACAGGTGTGAACACCTCTGCAAGTTGAAGGTATCTGTGTAGAGAGAGAGACACAGTATCGCCACTGGACCCTTAGAGAGCATGAGGGGAGAGCTGGGAATCCTAACTCTGAGAATGACCAGAGGCCGGCGGGCTGGGATGTCCCACAGCCTGGAGGAGCGTGCGTGTCCTTGTCCAGAAGGTCAGAGCAGAAATGGGAGGAGTGCGGCAGCAGGGCACCCTTGCAGCACAGCACCCAACATACACATGCCCAGGCACACACATGCGTGCGCACGGCGCACGCGCACACTCGCGCCCCCTCCCCATGCCCTCAGACTGTCAGGAACAGGGGTGGGGACCATGCAGGTGATGACACGGTGGATGGCACTCTGCTGCAGCAGGCCATGTTGACAACCACGGCTCCAGCACTCGTTTTTGCTTAAAACCCTCCCCTTGGATGCTGAAACGTCAAGGCCCCCTCCCGCTGGCACCCACCCCCACTGCCAACTGGCCTCCTTACCTGCACCTGCCCCAAGACCATGCCGATCTGCTCTGCGGCCGTGGACTGCAGGGCCCTGGCCGCCATAATGAGCTCCCTGCCAAGGCCCAGGTGCTGCAGGTGGGTCTCCACGGCCGCCTGGGTCAGCTTGGCAAGGCCTTTGACCACCATGATGGTGTCCCCCAACATGGCAGCCATCCTTCAGGGCTGGAAGAGAGTGGGCCAAGTCAGGGTCGGGGCTCCACGCCTCACACAGGGTCGCACTCACACAGGCCACCTCTACCCCAAACTCTGGCTGTTTGGTTTTTCCACTGACCTCCCCTTCTGATCCAGGTTGACTGAGAGAAAAGAGAGGAAGGGCCCAGGGCTCAAGGTAAACTGAGTGACTCCCCACACTGCAGGGCGCCGATCAGAAAGAGAGAGTCCGTGGAGTCAGGGCTGTGCGCCCGACCATGTTTCCTCACCTGGGCCTCACAGCCACCTCGGGGCACAGACAAGTAAAGGGATTTGCCCAAAGTCTCTCAGCCACCAAGTGGCAGAACCAGGACTTGAATCTGGGTGTCCTGATTTAGTCCAGAGCTCTTCCCTCTGGACCAAAACCGTAGGTTGGGGAAGGAATGACACAGGAGGGAAGGGGGCAAGGCACAACCTCTGAAAGAATAACATAGCCCAAGGACATGACATAAACTGATTAGAACCAAATGGGCCCAAGATGTCAGAGAAGTCAACTTCCACTACACCTTGAGCCTCAGTATACGCTCACTGTAACACACCAGCAAGCTAAATGACACATCCACAGGCGCCACGACAGTTCCAAGGCCGACCATAAGGATGAAAGAGTGGGCCGTGGCCCAATTCCTGGAAATCCGCGCCCCTTCCCAAAATAGCTGGAATACTCCTCCCACTCGTTAGCTTATGAAATTACCCACCCCTATAAAAACTGACAACGCCATACCCTGGTGCCTTTCTCACCTTCCGAGATGGCCCACACTCTGTCTGTGGAGTGTGTTTCTCTCTAAATAAATCCACTTCTTACCTATCATTTTGTCTCTCACTGAATTCTTCCTGCCATGAGACAGCAAGAACCTGAGCTTCGGAGCCTGAACCAAGATGGAGTAGAAGGACGTGCGTTCACTCCCTCTTGTGAGAACACCAGAATCACAACTAGCTGCTGGACAATCATCGACAGGAAGACACTGGAACTCACCAAGAAAGATACCCCACATCCAAAGACAAAGGAGAAGCCACAATGAGACAGTAGGAGGGGTACAATCACAGTAAAATCAAATCCCATAACTGCTGGGTGGGTGACTCACAGACTGGAGAACACTTATACCACAGAAGTCCACCCACTGGAGTGAAGGTTCTGAGCCACACATAAGGCTTCCCAACCTGGGGGTCCAGCAATGGGAGGAGGAATTCCTAGAGAATCAGACTTTGAAGCCTAGTGGGATTTGATGCAGGACTTCGACAGGACTGGGGGGAACAGAGACTCCACTCTTGGAGGGCGCACACGAAGTAGTGTGCACATCGGGACCCAGGGGAAGGAGCAGTGACCCCAGGGGAGACTGAACCAGACCTGCCTGCTAGTGCTGGGGGTTCTCCTGCAGAGGCGGGGGGTGGCTGTGGCTCACCGTGGGGACAAGGACACTGGCAGCAGAAGTTCTGGGAAGTACTCCTTGGCCTGAGTCCTCTCAGAGTCGGCCATTAGCTCCACCAAAGAGCCCAGGTAGGCTCCAGTGTTGGGTTGCCTCAGGCCAAACAACCAACAGGGAGGGAACCCAGCCCCACCCATCAGCAGTCAAGCTGATTAAAGTTTTACTGAGCTCTGCCCATCAGAGCAACAGTCAGCTCTACCCACCACCCGTCCCTCCCATCAGGAAACTTGCATAAGCCTCTTAGATAACCTCATCCACCAGAGGGCAGACAGCAGAAACAAGAAGAACTACAATCCTGCAGCCTGTGGAACAAAAACCACATTCACAGAAAGAGAGACAAGATGAAAAGGCAGAGAACTATGTACCAGATGAAGGAACAAGATAAAACCCCAGAAAAACAACTAAATGAAGGGGAGATAGGCAACCTTCCAGAAAAAGAATTCAGAATAATGATAGTGAAGATGATCCAGGACCTCGGAAAAAGAATGGAGGCAAAGATCCAGAAGATGCAAGAAATGTTTAACAAAGACCTAGAAGAAGTAAAGAACAAACAAAGAGAGATGACCAATACAATAACTGAAATGAAAACTACACTAGAAGGAATCAATAGCAGAATAACTGAGGCAGAAGAACGGATAAGTGACCTGGAAGACAGAATGATGGAATTCACTGCTGGGGAACAGAATAAAGAAAAAAGAATGAAAAGAAATGAAGAAAGCCTAAGAGACCTCTGGGACAACATTAAACGCAACAACATTCACATTATAGGGGTCCCAGAAGGAGAAGAGAGAGAGAAAGGACCAGAGAAAATATCTCAAGAGATTATAGTCAAAAACTTCCCTAACATGGGAAAGGAAATAGCCACCCAAGTCCAGGAAGTGCAGAGAGTCCCATACAGGATAAACCCAAGGAGAAACACGCTGAGACACACAGTAATCAAAGTGGCAAAAATTAAAGACAAAGAAAAATTATTGAAAGCAGCAAGGGAAAAATGACAAATAACATACAAGGGAACTCCCATAAGGTTAACAGCTGATTTCTCAGCAGAAACTCTACAAGCCAGAAGGGAGTGGCATGATATACTTAAAGTGATGAAAGGGAAGAACCTACAACCAAGATTACTCTACCCAGCAAGGATCTCATTCAGATTCAATGGAGAAATCAAAAGCTTTACAGACAAGCAAAAGCTAAGAGAATTCAGTACCACCAAACCAGCTCTACAACAAATGCTAAAGGAACTTCTCTAAGTGGGAAACACAACAGAAGAAAAGGACGTACAAAAACAAACCCAAAACAATTAAGAAAATGGTCATAGGAACATATATATCGATAATTACCTTAAACGTGAATGGATTAAATGCTCCAACCAAAAGACACAGGCTTGCTGAATGGATACAAAAACAAGACCCATATATATGCTGTCTACAAGAGACCCACTTCAGACCTAGGGACACATACAGACTGAAAGTGAGGGGATGAAAAAAGATATTCCACGTGAATGGATATCAAAAGAAAGCTGGAGTAGCAATACTCGTATCAGATAAAATAGACTTTAAAATAAAGAATGTTACAAGAGACAAGGAAGGACACTACATAATGATCAAGGGATCAATCCAAGAAGAAGATATAACAATCATAAATATATATGCACCCAACAGAGGAGCACCTCAATACATAAGGCAACTGCTAACAGCTGTAAAACAGGGAATTGACAGTAACACAAAAATAGTGGGGGACTTTAACACCTCACTTACACCAATGGACAGATCATCCAGACAGAAAATTAATAAGGAAACACAAGCTTTAAATGACACAACAGACCAGATAGATTTAATTGATATTTATAGGACATTCCATCTAAGAACAGCAGATTACACTTTCTTCTCAAGTGTGCACGGAACATGCTCCAGGATACATCACATCTTGGGTCACAAATCAAGCCTCAGTAAATTTAAGAAAATTGAGATCATATCAAGCATCTTTTCTGACCACAACGCTATGAGATTAGAAATGATTTACAAGGGGAAAAACATATAAAACACAAACACATGGAGGCTAAACAATACGTTACTAAATAACCAAGAGATCACTGAAGAAATCAAAGAGGAAATCAAAAAATACCTAGAGACAAATGACAATGAAAACACGACAATCCAAAACCTATGGGATGCAGCAAAAGCAGTTCTAAGAGGGAAGTTTATAGCTATACAAGCCTACCTCAAGAAACAAGCAAAATCTCAAATAAATAATCTAACGTTACACCTAAAGGAACTAGAGAAAGAAGAACAAACAAAACCTAAAGTTAGCAGAAGGAAAGAAATCATAAAGATCAGAGCAGAAATAAATGAAATAGAAACAAAGAAAACAACAGCAAAAATCAATAAAACTAAAAGCTGGTTCTTTGAGAAGATAAACAAAATTGATAAACCATTAGCCAGACTCATCAAGAAAAAGAGGGAGAGGACTCAAATCGATAAAATCAGAAATGAAAAAGGAGAAGTTACAACAGACACCGCAGAAATACAAAGCATCCTAAGAGACTACTACAAGTAACTCTATGCCAATAAAATGGACAACCTGGAAGAAATGGACAAATTCTTAGAAAGGTATAACCTTCCAAGACTGAACCAGGAAGAAACAGAAAATATGAACAGACCAATCCCAAGTAATGAAATTGAAACTGTGATTAAAAATCTTCCAACAAACAAAAGTCCAGGACCAGATGGCTTCACAGGTGAATTCTATCAAACATTTAGAGAAGAGCTAACACCTATCCTTCTCAAACTCTTCCAAAAAATTGCAGAGGAAGGAACACTCCCAAACTCATTCTATGAGGCCACCATCACCCTGATACCAAAACCAGACAAAGACACTACAAAAAAAGAAAATTACAGACCAATATCACTGATGAATATAGATGCAAAAATCCTCAACAAAATACGAGCAAACAGAATCCAACAACACATTAAAAGGATCATACACCATGATCAAGTGGGATTTATCCCAGGGATGCAAAGATTCTTCAATATACGCAGATCAATCAATGTGATACACCATATTAACAAACTGAAGAAGAAAAATCATATGATCATCTCAATAGATGCAGAAAAAACTTTTGACAAAATTCAACACCCATTTCTGATAAAAACTCTCCAGAAAGTGGGCATAGAGGGAACCTACCTCAACATAATAAAGGCCATATATGACAAACCCACAGCAAATATCATTCTCAATGGTGAAAAACTGAAAGCATTTCCTCTAAGATCAGGAACAAGACAAGGATGTCCACTCTCACCGCTATTATTCAACATAGTTTTGGAAGTCCTAGCCTCGGCAACCAGAGAAGAAAAAGAAATAAAAGGAATACAAATTGGAAAAGAAGAAGTAAAACTGTCACTGTTTGCAGATGACATGATACTATACATAGAGAATCCTAAAGATACCACCAGAAAACTACTAGAGCTAATCAATGAATTTGGTAAAGTTGCAGGATACAAAATTAATGCACAGAAATCTCTTGAATTCCTATACACTAATGATGAAAAATCTGAAAGAGAAATTAAGGAAACACTCCCATTTATCATCGCAACAGAAAGAATAAAATACCTACAAATAAACCTACCTAGGGAGACAAAAGACCTGTATGCAGAAAACTATAAGACACTGATGAATGAAATTAAAGATGATACCAACAGATGGAGAGATATACCATGTTCTTGGATAGGAAGAATCAATATTGTGAAAATGACTATACTACCCAAAGCAATCTACAGATTCAATGCAATCCCTATTAAATTACCAATGGCATTTTTTACAGAACTAGAACAAAAAATCTTAAAATTTGTACGGAGGGCTTCCCTGGTGGCGCAGTGGTTGAGAATCTGCCTGCCAATGCAGGGGACACGGGTTCGAGCCCTGGTCTGGGAAGATCCCACATGCCACGGAGCAACTAGGCCCGTGAACCACAATTAAGGAGCCTGCACATCTGGAGCCTGTGCTCCACAACAAGAGAGGCCGCGATAATGAGAGGCCTGCGCACCGCGATGAAGAGTGGCCCCCACTTGCCGCAACTAGAGAAAGCCCTCGCACAGAAACGAAAACCCAACACAGCCATAAATAATAAATAAATAAATAAATAAATTTTTTTTAAAAAGACAAAACTGTAGTTCCCAGAGGCTCTCATTATAAAAAATAAAAAATAAAAAAATTTGTATGGAGACACAAAAGACCCCGAATAGCCAAAGCAGTCTTGAAGGAAAAAAACAGAGCTGGAGGAATCAGACTCCCTGACTTCAGACTATACTACAAAGCTACAGTAATCAAGACAATATGGTACTGGCACAAAAACAGAAACATAGATCAATGGAACAAGATTGAAAGCCCAGAGGTAAACCCACGCACCTATGGTCAACTAATCTATGACAAAGGAGGCAAGGATATACAATGGAGAAAAGATAGTCTCTTCAATAAGTGGTGCTGGGAAAACTGGACAGCTACATGTAAAAGAATGAATTAGAACACTCCCTAACACCATACACAAAAATAAACTCAAAATGGATTAGAGAGCTAAATTTAAGACCAGACACTATAAAACTCTTAGAGGAAAACATAGGAAGAACACTCTTTGACATAAATCACAGCAAGATCTTTTTTGATCCACCTCCTAGAGTAATGGAAATAAAAACAAAAATAAACAAATGGGCCCTAATGAAACTTAAAAGCTTTTGCACAGCAAAGGAAACCATAAACAAGACGAAAAGACAACCATCAGAATGGGAGAAAATATTTGCAAACCAATCAACGGACAAAGGATTAATCTCCAAAATATATAAACAGCTCATGCAGCTCAATATCAAAAAAACAAACAACCCAATCCAAAAATGGGCAGAAGACCTAAATAGACATTTCTCCAAAGAAGAGATACAGATGGCCAAGAAGCACATGAAAAGCTGCTCAACGTCACTAATTATTAGGGAAATGTAAATCAAAACTACAATGAGGTATCACCTCACACCAGTTAGAATGGGTTTCATCCAAAAATCTACAAACAACAAATGCTGGAGAGGGTGTGGAGAAAAGGGAACCCTCTTGCACTGTTGGTGGGAATGTAAATTGATACAGCCACTATGGAGAACAGTATGGAGGTTCCTTAAAAATCTAAAAATAGAACAGCCATATGATCCAGCAATCCCACTACTGGGCATATACCCAGAGAAAACCATAATTCAAAAAGACACATGCACCCCAATGTTCATTGCAGCACTATTTACAATAGCCAGGTCATGGAAGCAACCTAAATGCCCATCGACAGATGAACGGATAAAGAAGATGTGGTACATATATACAATGGAATATTACTCAGCCATAAAAAGGAACGAAATTGGGTCATTTGTAGAGACGTGGATGGACCTAGAGACTGTCATACAGAGTGAAGTAAGTCAGAAAGAGAAAAACAAATATCTTATATTAACGCATATATGTGGAACCTAGAAAAATGGTACAGATGAACAGGTTTGCAGGGCAGAAATTGAGATACAGATGTAGAGGACAAACGTATGGACACCAAGGGGGGAAAGCAGCAGGGGTTGTGGGTGGTGGTGGGATGAATTGGGTGATTGGGATTGACAGGTATACACTGATGTGTATAAAATCAATGACTAATAAGAACCTGCTGTATAAAAAAAAAAGAAAAGATTTCCCCCTGAAAACCAACAGGGAGATCGTTCAGTATATAAAAGGATTTAAAGCGAAAAAATAAAATAAAATAGGTAAACAACAACAAAAAGAACCTGAGCTTCATTAAGTCCTGAAACCAGGTGTGTGATCTCAGTTGGAAGACTGTGGGTTTTGGCTGGGTTCGAGTCCCGGCCGCATGCGTTCAAGTCCCAATCAGGGTTTTGACCAGGTATGAGTCCTGGCCACATGGGTTCAAGTCCCAGTCTGGGTTTAGGCTGGGTTCGAGTCCTGGCACCTGGGTTCAAGTCCCAATCTGAGGTGCACGGTTTCAGGAACACCTGCTCCGGAAGCAGTTCCCTGCAGGGACCCAGGGGCCCCAAGCCCAACTCCTCAGGGACTGCCTGTCCCTGCCCAGCCACTCTTGCTCTGCCCAATGAAGCCTCTGACAGACACCCACCAAGGGACAGCCAGAGCCCCTCCCCACCCTCAGACTCAACTCTTCCCCAAGCCAGTGTTTTCAAACTGCAGTCCAGACCACAGGGCAATGCACTTGGAAAATCCTAACCAGCATTAAAAACAACACCAACATGATGTCGGACAGGGAAGCATCAGGGCACACTGCGGGCAGGACTGGGGCTGAAACCTGGTTCCCCTCCACGTGCGCATGCGCTGCTCTCTTCTTTCTGCTGGGCCACAGCGTAAAACGTGTTTATGTCAGGGTCAAAGAAGTGGAAAGCCAGAGTACACAGGGTGCCTCACAGGGTTGGGTGTGTGCTGGCAATCTCCCAAGCACTTCTCAAGACCTACCTGGAGCTGTGTGCTGGGAGGGATAAGATAAGGTAAAATAAGGTGGCTGAACAAAAAAACAAAAAGGAAAGGAGCAGGAGAACCCAGAGTGGGGAGGGAGCACTCTGGCCAGGGGGCAGGGAGGAGCTGGGATCTGCCAGGAGTCTCAGAGATAAGATAAGAGGAGCAGGTGTGGAAGGCACAGCAGGCAGGAGACCTGCACAAACAAACCTGTGTGCAAATGCATGGAGGCTGACTTGAGAAGGGCCTGAATCAACAGAAGCACAGACAGGAAGGTCAGGCAAGAGCACTGACAAGGATCTGAACCAGAACTCTCGTGCCTTCCAAAGACCTCAGGCTCGCTCCCACCTGCCCTTCATGGGGAATCAGCCCCAGTCAGTCCAAAGACTCCTGCCCAGATCCGCTCCGCTCCTGAGCATGGGACACAGCTACTTTTATTTAAAAGGAGAGCTGTAGTGATAGCCAGAGAAACCCACGAATGCGCAGGAGCCTAGAAAGTTAAGATGACCCACCATAACCTGCCCTCAAAGAACCCTTCACCTTCATAGGAAAGCAGCTCCCAGGCACTGGGCTGGGGTGCTTTTCATACTTCATCTCCTTTTAATCTTTATAAACAACCTAAATGACATGGATGTTATTGCCCCCATTTCACAAAGGAGAAAACCAAAGTCAGAGAGCTTAACTAACTGGCTGAGGTCATTCAGCTCCTGAACGGTGGCCCTGGGATCTGATACCTGCCCTCCGCTGCTCTGTGCCCACCACACCACACTGCTTCCCCAAACGCTCGGTCCACCAACTCCAAGGCACCCCCACAGGGACAGGGTACTGATTAGACACAAGTGGACCTCCTGTACCCTAATCAAAGCCAAGGAGCTTTTTGGAAGGTGACCACACTCTTGAAGGAGACAGGAGAGAGAAGGGGGAGCTAGCCCTGCCCATCACCTGGTGCTATTTCACACCCTGGGCTCCACTCTGGGCTCCTGCACCTTATGGCAGTAAACAAGTGTGAGCCCCATAGACCAAATGTCTAGGACTGGGAAAACAGCATGTAATCAGAGCTCAAATGCAGCTGGTGCCAGCTCTCAACCGCTCCCCTGCCCCCTGGCCCCGGACACACACAGACACATTTCACTCTTGAGGAAAGAGGTTTTTGAAAGAGACATCAGGGACATGCAATGGCAGAGGCCAGGGCCCCAGCTCCATCTGTTCAGAAAGACCCTTGCTGGTGGACCATCCACCATACCCCACTGCCCCAGGGGTCCCCAGAAACAGGCTTTCCCCTTGCTCACCTCTAAATCCAATCCAGATAACCAAGGCCACCGTCTCCCATAAGCCACAAGCCTGGATAATTTCAAAACCTTCCCTTGTCTGGTAACTGATATAAGACCCATTTAACTCAGACTTTGTTTTCAGGCTTAAAACTAATTCTGCCTAAATTTCTCACCCAAGTTATCATACCCACAAACTAAAGTTTCACTAGCGCAAAGCTGATACGTGATTTTTTTGGCCAGTTTCCCCTGCCCTAGCTCTGCAGTTCAATGTGAAATACCCACTTCTGGTCCTGCACTCTGCAGATGTAGGTCTGGAACCCACCAGAGTCCAGTCCTAACTTTTCCGGTCTCTAAGTATGTCAGCTCTGAGCATAGTTCTGTGATGGGCCAGGATTACACCTACTTTATGACGATGATTTTTTTTAAATTCCAAAGAGGAAACAGTGTTAAATAAACTGACCAAGTGTTTTATTAAATTCCTGCATTTGAGACATATGAGTAATAATGGTCTCCTGCAGTATTTTCCTAACTTTTTTAGTTCACATATCCCACTTTCAAAGTGGAAAATAAATACGTCATCTTTAAAAAGTACACATTAAAAATTAATTAGCTATGCCTTTCTTCCTGCCTGAACGGCTGTGTCCTCATACCGGAGAACTTTCCATGGGTTCCCGTCTCACCCGGCACAGCGAGCGCCGTCGTGGAGGAGGAGGACGAGAGCCAGCTCCCTGGGAAGACAGGCTCCATCCACATGGAAATGACATCACGGAAAGCTACCATCCCGCCACTATGGGGCAGTCCCTCCCCTTCTCACATGAACAGATGCTCATAAACAGTCTGTCGTCGTGAGCAGATTCACAGGTGGATGCACATTTCAAAACCGCAGCCCGTGCCAGCCCCCTTAAGGATTATTTATCTCATGTTCAAGGGACGCTGTCCCCAAACCTCCCCACATGCTGCTCTGCTGGGTACAAAGTGACCTGAGTCAATACCAGGTATTTTTTCGCAAAGGAGTGCCTACCCTCAAGGAGCAGGGGTGGGAAGGCGAACAACTGCCAGAGGAAATACCTTTCCAGAACTTTGTTCACCTCCTGGTTTTCAAAAATTGGCTCTCATAAACCCTACTTCTAATGCACCAGAATCCCAACGTGACTCAGAATTCAGCTGTCCTGAATGGTGGGGCAAACCCCCCAACAGGAATGCACAAGCGCCAGGCACTCAGCTACACCAGCAGGCATTTTCATCAGGACCTTAAGTAAATGAAATCAAAAGCCCCCAAAATACATTAACCACAAGTTTAAAATCTTATCCTCACCACGATTTCATCTACAAGTATTAGAGGCCTCACCCACCCCGCTTCACCCTGCTGGTCCCTGAATGGGTTTCCGGGACCTCACGGAGGAGCAATACGGGGATGGAGGGCGCATTCAGGCTCTTCGCCCACTTGCCCTAGAAGGCCTGGGCACCGCCCGGTCTCCTCTGAGCGAGCTCCAATGGATACGGCGGTGAGAGTGGAGGCCAGGCACTCACATTTGAGAGTGCCCACTAGGTACCAGCACCAAAATAGTCATTTGGTCAATTCTTTGAACACACGTTCACTGACGTCTCCCCCCCCCAGTGCTCTGGGTTAGTCTGTGCAGGTTCTGGGATGAACCTGCCCTTGGCCCTGGGGTGCTCACAGCTGCAGGAGCATGCAGGCACATCTATAACGGGCACAGACACCACGGAGATGGCCAGAGGCCAACTGAGGCTGACACATGGCGATCAGGTGCAGAGGAGGCAGCTGAGCAGTGGCAACGCCGGGGAGGCTGGACGGCTCAGCCACTGCCGCCACATGTGCTGCCTGCCTCTTCACCCTCCGCAGCAAGGGGGGGCTTCAGGTGGCTCACCAGGCCCCTTTTCCAGTCCTAACATGCTAAAGCGCTATAAAGGAAGTGAGCAAAGTTGTTGTCTAGAGAGAGAAAGAACTGGAATAAATACAGCTCACCACTCCCCAGGGACAGAGGCTGAGAAAGCAGCACAGCCAGTGTCCCCTGACATGAGTCCTCAAGCTCCAAGAGGAAATTTTCCTGCTGAACCCTCACTCTCTGACCTTCCCAAAGAGCTTTCTGAGATACCATTTCATTCATGTTGAAACTCAGACTCAGAGACTCCATTAGCTGGAAATTATCTGGGGTATGAGGACCTTCAAATCTAGTCTCCAAAACTAAAAAAAAAAAACAAACAAAAAAACCACCAAGTGATGCCTACCTGGCCAGATGCAATAAGATATATCAGCAGCAATAAGTTGTGTTCTTTTTAAAAATATATGGGAATTCCCTGGTGGTCCAGTGGTTAGGACTTAGCACTTTCACTGCAGTGGCCCAGGTTCAAGCCCTGGTCGGGGAACTAAGATCCTGCAAGCCGTGTGGCACGGCCAAAAATAAATAAATAATTACATACATACATACATACATAAAACAGGCAATCCTGACAAGCATTAAGCAAATGAAGGCATCATAAACCTTTCCACCAGGACCCACATAGGGGAATTTTATTTGGGGGGGAGGGTTCCCGTATGCACCCCCAAGCCCCTCCCTTCACAGCCAGAACTCACCATCTGTCGCTTGTCTCTTCTCACGAGGTGACAATAAGCCAGGGACAGTGCATGAATTTACTAAGCCACTGTTCAACCCCCTTCGTAAGTATAAAGTGTGACAAGGCAGACCAGCTCCCATCCAAGCAAAGCCAGAGTGTCTATACCTCCAAAGCCAGCACGCCCTCCTCTTGTCTCTTCCCATCCTGAGCTGCCCCAGAAGCCACGGGATGACTGGTGTAAGGACCCAAAAGCAAGCTGCACAGCAAGCCCTTTGTCTTGGGGAGGGTGTGAGAAGCTCACTGAAAAGCCTTCTCCTGAGCAGCGTTCATCCTGCAGCTGCTGCGTGCACATCACCCAATGGCTCACAGGCATCAAGCTCGGCATGTCCAGAACTGACCTCACCCCCCTCACCCCGCCCACCCCATGCTCCCCGTCCTGAGCACTGCGACCACCCCCCACTTCTCTCCAACCCTTCCCACCTCCCCTAGTCCCCCAGGGTGCTCCCAGCTGGGCAACCGCAGCAGCCCCTAACTGGCCTCTCTGGCCCCCGCCTTGCACAGGAACGCATGTCTTTCCTCCTCACCAGATCCCAACTCAAACAGCACCTCTTCTGGGATGCCCTCCCCAACATGTCCCATCCCTAAAGCCCATCCATGTCCCCCCACGGCTCCCTGTTCTTTCCCCAAGGTAGCAGTGACCATGCTCTAAACCTGCCTATGTACCTGTCTTTCCGCCACACTGGGCTGTCAGCCAGAGGAGGGCACAGACCACATCTGTTGTCCCCTCTCTGTATCTCCAGCAACTAGCACCGTGCTTGACACAGAGCAGACAGAAATGAACTCAGCTGGTCCCCCCAAGGTTTAAGAAAGCCTGCCATTTCTGGAACTGACTCACACCTGCTTGCATTTTTTAATCTATATATGGAATCAAAGGTCTCTTAGGAGCCTAGTCTGAGGTAGGGTTCTCAGGCTTTAGTGGGCATCAGAATCACTCGGGAGACTTGCTAAAACACAGACTGCTGTACCGCCGCCCCGGGTTTCTGATTCTATAGGTCTTAGATGGGGCCTGGAAAACTATATTTCTAACAAATTCCCACCTGCTGCTGCTGGTGGTCCTAGAAACGTACCTTAAGAACCTTGTTCTGGAGGAAGAGGGGAAAATGGAACACAGGTGGCCCAAGCCCAAGGTCAGGCAGGAAGTCTAAACAGAGATCCTTTCCTAAAAGTTTCTCCCTGTTACTCCCTCCCCAAAAGTCTGGCTTTGTCCTTAAGTGGAAACCTTCCACCTGCCCCTTCCTTTCCCACTATTCCCTCAAGAAACGAAAAAGAACATCAGAAATGAATGGGCTTAAAGACAATGACCCACAGAACCAGCCACCAACGGAATCTCAAGATTGTCACTTTAGTACTCCCAGGAAAGAACTGTTTAATGATATCCGGGAGGCCTCAGGGCGGGGGCTCACAGGTGGCCCTCTGCCCCCTCCCAGCCAAGGACAATCTTTTTACTTTGGGCGTGAACAGTCTGTGTGGACACTGGAAAGTTCCTTTACATTCTTGAAATTTTTCTTTTTTTCTTTTCCTCTTAGAAAAAGGAAATACAGTCAACTGTTTCCTCCAAGGACTCAGAAGAGTATATGTGTTAGGGGAAAGACTTAGACTTCTGAACCAAAAATCCATGAATTTCTTTAGATGTGCCCTTCGCCTCAGCCTTTAAAATCACACCCCAGGGCCCATCACTCAAATATCTCAGGCACTCCAGGCTTCTACATAGTGAGGTCTGGCTTCAGGGTCCATCTGGCAGCAGGTTCAGAAATATCCTAATACATATCAATTTTCAAAGGCAACTAAAAACATGAAGAAGAACCCAGGGGAAGATATAGAGAAAAAGAGCCTCTGCCCCCACTCAAACCCCACCTCATACCCTCCCCCTCCCCTGTCAGTCAGCCCCAGCCAGGCCTGGCGAGTCAACCTTCTACGGTGAGAGACAGGCCACTAGGGTCACTCATTCCCCACAGCTGCAAGTCACCTCTGGAATGCCCCAAAGCTGCATGTCTACCACTAAAGTCCCCTTTCCCTGTCTCCTTCCCAGGCCATCCTGCCTGATAGTTCTCTAAGCATCCAGCCAAATTCTGTCAAACTGCATTTCCTTAACAGTGGATGTGTGATAATGCAGCCACAAGAATGTAAATCACAACACTGTCTAAGACTGGCTACGTAAATAGTGGTGCACCCATTAGACGCACTGCTACACAGCCATCTACACTGACACTGTGAAAGGTATTTATTGACAAATAAGAAAGTTTACTATATATTCCCATGTAGGAAAAACGCAGGTTACAAAACAGTATTATCCTTTATTTTGGAGGGAGGGAGGGAGGAAGGCAAGAAGGGATGGAGGGAGACGGATGATAGAAACAGAGCATGCAAAACAGGAACACTGGTTTTCTCTGGGTGGTAGAGTGATAGATTCTTATTACTTAACTTCCTAAAATTTTCTACAAAGAACATGTACTACTTTTATAACAGAAAATAAGTTATGTAAAAATAATCTTAAATATCTGTTGTTAAAATAAAAAAATAAAAGCAAGCACACAAAGGTGTGATTTAAAGAAACTATCCCACATCCCTGAAGCGTTTGTCCTGGGCGGGATGGGCAGAGGGTCAGATAGCAAATCAGAATGCTATAAATACTACCTCTCTACACCCTTTAGCCACTGTCCTTCATCAGCAAACAACTGCCCCTGACAGGCCACCAGGAAGGTGGAACACGGCCGCCCCACTTTTGGGAAAGAGGCTCAACTGCCCTTCTCAGAAAGTGGTGAGAAAACCACTTGACAGAGGCAGGTCTAATGCTGGCCCCTGTGTTAAAAGATAGAAATAATTAACGGTACTTTCCCCCAAAGAGGATCCTAGTTTAGAATAATGTAGTAAGTGCAACGATCACATTTTTCTGAACCAAAAGTTAAGACATGTATGGGTTGGCAAAAAATTTGTTTGGGTTTTTCCGTAACATGACTGGTGCCCTTTTAGATCAGGGGTCAGCAAACCATGGGGCCAAATGCAGCCCTGCTGCCTGTTTTTGTAAATAAGCATTTACTGGAACTCAGCCTTGCTCATTCATTTAGGTATTGGAAACAGCTCATTCATTTACATATGCATTATCTATGGCTGTTTGGGGTTTTTGGGTTTGGTTTGATTTGGTTCTAAGCTATAACAGCACGGTTAAGCAGTTGCAAGTGAGAACTATGGCCCACAAAGCCTAAAATATTTCCTATCCAACTCTTTTTTTTTTTTTTTTTCTATCTGGCTCTTCAAGGAAAATTTGTTGACCCTTATTCTAGGACAACAGTGTAAAATGTAACCACAACTGTCCCAGGAAATCTGGAAAGGTCACTAGAGTTATATCAGAGCAGCCCAACAAGGCTGGTGTTGGGGCGAGGACCCCCCCCCCATTACAGCTCTGCTCCTGACCCCAGAAGATGGGTACCTCACCAGGCACAGAGCTGCCCACCACCCAGAGGCCCTAGGGACAAAGGGAGGGCTCTGTGGTGACCACCTTTTACTGGGTCACCCAGAACAGGGCAGCCGAGTTCTGGGGGGGTGGGGGGGCGGCGGCGGCAGTTGGAGGGGAGACACAGGCAGACACGATGTCCACTACTGTGGGGCTGGACGGCCTCCTGCCCTGGTCCAGGCAGCTCACCACAGACCCCACACGGGTCTGAAGCCACAGCCCTTGGGTGGCACAGCAGAATTGTGCCCCATAAGGAAAGGAGCTCGTTTCTGGGCCTCAAGCTGTCTCCTGGGCTAAGGACTTCATGTTCCTCCAAAAACCATTTCTGGACTATTGGGATTTTTCTTGGAACCATTTAAAAAGTATACACTCTTATGCCAACACACTCAAGAGCTTGTTGAATAGCAGGCACTCTGACATTCTCCTCCAATGAATTTCACCAGTTCCCCAAACATTTTTATTCTGTGAGAAGCAGAAAACCAGCACAATGTGATGATAACTATATTTAGCTATTATTTACTGGGAGTTTATTATATGCCAGGCTGTGTGCTAAGTGTTCTATGTGTATTACCTCACTCATTTTTAACAGGTAAGTACTATTATTTTGCCCATTTTACAGATGAAGGAACTAAGGCACAGAGAGGTTAACTAAACTTGCCCAAAGTCACACAACAAATAACAAGTAGAGCTAGAACTCGAATCTATCATGGCTCAGGAGCCAGGCAACCATTTAACAGATAAAAGGAGAAAACAAGTAAGAGTGTGTTTTGATGTCCTAGACTGCAAGCCTCCATTCTCCACCCAATGGGTGATTAAGAAGACATTCTTAGGGGCTTCCCTGGTGGCGCAGTGGTTAAGAATCCGTCTGCCAATGCAGGGGACACGGGTTCGAGCCCTGGTCCGGGAAGATCCCACATGCTGCGGAGCAACTAAGCCCGTGCACCACAACTACTGAGCCCACGCGCCTCTAGAGCCCGTGCTCTGCATCAAGAGAAGCCACCACAATGAGAAGCCTGCGCACCGCAATGAAGAGTAGCCCCCGCTCGTCGCAACTAGAGAAAGCCCGTGTGCAGCAACAAAGACACAACTCAGCCAAAAATAAATAAATAAATAGATAGATTTATTAAAAAAAAAAAAAAAAGAAGAAGAAGACATTCTTAGGATTCCCTGGTGTGTTGCCCCAAGGTGGGCACTGGGCTGGGGCCAGGGAGGAGGAGATAATAAAGCAGCAGAAGGAGAAGTTCCAGCCTCTAATGATAATCCAGAGAGAAACCCAATGCTGTGTATGAACCTGCACGGGCCCGGGAATCCAAAGCACAGGTGAGTAGCACAGAGGGTCCCAGGTGGTCTTTCCTCCCACTGGGGAGCAAACGTAACTGATTACAAATACCAACCTGCCAACCACGGGGTCCTGAGGGCAATTTCATTTTCTGACCAAAAACCCACCAAAGTTTTCTGCTTAAAACATTAAAAAAGATTTCGTTCAGGAAGTGATACTGATGAAGCAGTCAAGATGCTCTGGAGTTGGGCGTCCCAGGTTCAAATCCTGACTCTGCTGCTGACCTAAGTAGTCATTTAAGCTCATCTTTGCAACTCAGTTTCCCTCCTCTGTTCTCAAGAGGAGTGGGTTAGATAATCCATATAACAGTACTTAGAACCCCAAGTGCCTGGCACACAGTAGGTGCTCAAAACCATTAGCCGACATGATTAAGACCACACGGACACTCTGGAAGGACTCACCAAGTCACTCAGGCTTGGTGAGACCAGAGGGAGCACAAATGAGACCAGTGTGGACAACCCTCTTACTGATTTATACCCCCAGCACCCGGGCTGGGTACAGTACCAGATCTGACTCGGGGAGGGCAGACTCGCCCTCTCTCGGGGGCCAGGGAGGCTTATTCAGCTGTGGTGTGAGGCATCATTCAGGAGAGGTGGTCTGGTGTGCTGGCGGCCTGCTTGGGAGTGCCTAGGACAGCCAGGACATAAATACCGCTGGTAATCCTCACCACGGTCAATACCACTCTCAGAGGAGATAATAGCACAGGAGGCTTTCGCCAGGTAAGCACAGGCTTTCAACAGTGCTGGGGAACCCCTCTGACCCCCACAAGTTCCCTGTCTCCAAGCTACAGCCCATCTGCTGCCAGATTAACCTTCTCCAAATCCATTTTCATCATGTTAACCCCTGGCTCAAATGGCTCGTAGTTTTCTACAGAATAAGCTCCAAACTCCTAAGCCTGAGGTTGGAGGCCGAAGTCAGGACCCAGGCCTCCCGTCCAGCCTCCACTTACACCTGTGCCATGTAAGCGTTGCTCCAATTCCTTCCCTCTCACACCAAGCCCTTCATCCCTGCACTTCTAAAACTGAATGAGGCCAGCCTCCGGGCGTGTGCATCAGCTCCGCTCCGCCCAGCCAGGCCACTCCAGGCCTGTCCCTGAACCTGTTTCCTATAATCTGTCTCCTCACCTGGATATTACGACAGCATAAGTTCTTATTATGTCCAATCTAAATAAGAGAGGCAGAAGTACTTTGAAATGTATGAACATGTCATACATATTCAAGGACACATTTCTAATCAGGCCCTAATTTACTCTTGGCTCTTATGATTTTGTCTTCCCATTAGCTGATGTAAATTTTCCAGTGCTGGTCAGATTCTGCCCCGTTTTGTAAGTTATCTTTGGCACACACAAGTCTTTCCAATAATAAGACCCTTGTGGGGAGGCTCACATCTCACACACCTCTGACTCTTTCCTCACCTACCTCCACACACGGACCCTGACCACACAAATACAAGTGTCATCTGCACTGTCACACAGGTAGGTGAATAAGAACCCTGGTGGGGAACCCTGGAGCTGTAGTTGAGGAGTTTATCTTAAACTAAAATCAGATATTTAAGGGGTTGTGTTTAAATCTGGCCAAAATACTGTGGGTGGCTTTGGGAGGCTGACTGATGGCCCCCCAGAGATGTTCACACCCTAATCCCCAGAACCTGTGACTATGTTCTCTTATGTGGCAACAAAAGGGACTGCTGAAAGTGTGATTACGTTACAGATCTTGAGATGGGGGGATTATCCACCTGGGCCCAATGTAATCAAGGGTCTTTATGGGAGAGAGAGAGGCAGGAGGATCTGAGTCAGAAGAGGGAGATGTGAGAAAGGCAGAGGTCGGAGTGATGCAGTTGTGAGGAAGGAACCACGGCCAAGGATGCAAGCAGCCCCGAGAGGCTGGAAAGGCAAGGGGAGGGGCTCTGCCCTTGAGCCTCCGGAGAGAATCTGCCCTGCTGACTCCTTGATTTTAGCCAGGTGATACCCATTTCAGACTTCTGACTTCCAGAACTGTAAAATAATAAATTTGTGGTGTTTTAAGTCATTGAATTTGTGGTAATTTGTTATAGCAGCAATAGGAAACTAATGCAGTGGCTATTTTTAAAAGATACATCATTGTGTTGGGAAGAGGGGCGATATTCTAGAATAATTTCCAGATCATTCATCTAAAATACCTTAGTTTAGTCACTCCACAAGTGGTACTGAGTGCCAGCTAAGTGCCAGGTGCTGCGGTAGTTTCTGGCATATCCCATGGGCAGCTCAAGACACATTCTTGTTCTGATGACAGAGTCCTGCCTGCTTTCAGTATAAGCATGCCCCATTTGTCCACCAGCCTCTTTCCCAGGCTCGGTTCCACACTGAAACCGTTATGGAGCACTTACATTACATGCCAGGCACTGTGCACAGCCTGGGGTACCGCAACGTCCAAGTAAGAGCCTGCACCCCTCAAAATGCTCCTCATCAGTTCTTACATTCTTAATCTTTCAAAACACTTTCACTTCGGATTAAATATTTCAGTGAAATAGTATTAATAACAAGAACAGCTACCAGTTATTACTCCCCTTCTGTGTGTATCACTTTTTATTACTCCTAATCCTACCGCAACCCTGTGAGGTATTACTGTCTCCATTTGCTGATGAGACTCAGCTCCGCAAGGTAAAGAAACCTCCTCTAAGTCCCAACGCTGTCAGGGGCTGGCCTATCCATGCCTGTCTGACTCCAGGCTCAAGTCCTTTCCTCCTGCAGCCTAGGAAGTGAGCAGGTAAGAAACCTGCCCCCAGGTCAGTAACATGTTTTTAAATCAATAGTCACTCTCCTGGGGGCTTCCCTGGTGGCGCAGTGGTTGAGAATCTGCCTGCCAATGCAGGGGACACGGGTATGAGCCCTGGTCCGGGAAGATCCCACATGCCACGGAGCAACTAGGCTCGTGAGCCACAACTACTGAGCCTGCACGCCACAACTACTGAAGTCTGTGCGCCTAGAGCCCGTGCTCCGCAATAAGAGAAGCCCGCGCGCCGCAACGAACATCCAACACAGCCAAAAATAAATAAATAAAATAAATTAATTAAAAAAAAAAAAAAAAGAAATGCCTTAAAAAAAAAAAAAAAGTCACTCTCCTGGAAACACGGCAAGGTTCATGCCCTGGTTGCAGAAAATTATAAGTCATAAAAATCCAGGAGCTGGCTGGGCTCTCAAAGGCCACCTGGCCAAACTCCCTTTCTGGAAAGCTCCTCAGCTACCAGGTTGAGAGTGTTAGGCTTCTCAACACCAGCGATCCCATGCCGGTTCTGTCTCAGACCTAAGTGGGAGAAAGAGGCAGGAGCCCCACGCTGAGTCCACTCTGGGCGTGCACCTCCGGAAGGAGCTGTTGGGTACGCGGCCCCCAGCCCTGCCACGCTGACTCCCGGAACCATGCTCCACCAGCAGCACCCCCAAACACCACACACAGGCCAGGCACGGACACCTGTGCACGTCACTGGTGCAGACATTAAATTAACGGGTCCTGCCACCGAGGGCCCGTGCAACCCTCTGGCACTACAAGCGTACACAAAACCCCAATAGTTTTTAAGACCAGTGAGTTAACCCTACGAGGGACGACCCTAGACAGACAACAATACTCAGGAAGAGAAATGAGAAAAGGATGGACAGAGGAAGAGGCGACTGTCTCCTCACTGACCTCCACTCTCCTTTGCCGGCAGAACTAAGGCCGTGGGCCCAGGCCTGGCCTTCAAGGCCCTTCACTGTGGACCCCAAGACATCTTTCCAGCTTTTATTTCCTACTGTCTCCACCCCACGCCAGCGCTTCAGCCAGAATGGCTCATGCCCCAAAACACACACACACACACACACACACACACACACACACACACACACTTTCCTACTTCCACGTGCTGCTCCCACCTCCTCCCCCGGGACACCCTTTCCTCTGCCAAAATCCTACCCATCCTGATGGAATGTTAGACGCTCTATAGTGTCTGCCCCCCATCCTAAAGTCACCTCTTGTCCTCTAACGTCCCTCATCTCTTAATGGCCTAAGGTCGCCTTGCCATGCCCTATATGACTCTTTGCGTACCTGTCCCGTCTTCCAGGCTGCATGGTGCGCTCCTGGAGAGGGGATCTCTTACCCAGACCTATACTCCCCTTGAGGGTTGGTGCTGTACCATGTCCATACCAGGAGTTTAACACCCACGGGCGCCCAGGGGCTCCCCAGCTTCTCAAGCTCCCTCTTCTAGAACCCAGAACCCAAGAGACACCAGGGATGCTAAGCATCTGGGAAACGCTCTTTCTGTCACCAATCACCCTGAAACTGCCACCAGCCAGCGCCATGGACACAGCGGCAGCGGCATCCTGTGTTAAATGGGGAGAGGGCAGAAGAGGGAGAATGGAGGAAGAGCGACGTCCACAGGGGCCCGGAGCCTGCTCACATGCGCACACAGACACTGGTAGGGAGGGGTGGCGGCCCCCCCAGGATGCGGCCCCTCTACTGCGTCCTCTGCTCGGTCCCACTCCTTGCTTAGAAGAAGAATGAGAGGGAAGAGGGACAAAAGACAGCAGGCCTGGCTGACAGTGAGCTCACGCGGGCTGGAACAGGGGCACAGCAGGCCTGACCTGTACGTGGTGCCCAGCCCTTGCTTTACCAAATGCTGGCTGTAAACACATTAGGGGGCAAGAGCCACAAACTGCTTTTTTGATCTCAGACAGATGAGATGTTTGCTCCAGCACCTGTCAAACAGTAACCACCTGCAGGTCACAGGGCAACCTATTCTTACCTTCACCCTCCCCTGAGCCAGGACCCGGGCCAAACGCAGAGAAAACGTGCCAGGCAGAAAGCAAACACTGGCTTGACCCCAGGATCTGGATTTAATGTAACAGTTCCGGGTGTGTGAACAGACCCCAGGACCTCCCATCCCACCCAGCAGACTGCAGAATCACTGCCGTCAGGCCCTCCGGTTCCCAGACAACGAGGGTACTACGATGAGGCTGATGGAGGAGGGTGGCCAGCTAGGCCCGGGTTCCAGGCCCACCCTGGGCACCAGCCACATGTGACCCTGAGCACACCCGCTCTCCCTTGGGCCTGAGTTTCCTCGTTTCCTCATGTGTAAAACAAGGCGATTGACCTAGATGATTTCCAGTTCCCAGAGATTAGGACACGGCCGTTTACCCTGAGCATAGAAGGTTGACACAGGGCTGTGCTGAAAATTGGGATTTAACAGGTTCTAGAAAGAATCATACACAAAAGAATCTGAGTACTAACCCTTCTAGACGTTCTATGGAAATAGCAAGTGAGGAGGGGCAGACCTGCTTCTCGGGGGTGGTGAGGTGGGGACCACGCGGCTTCTCTCAGCAAACACCTCTGGGAAAATCCAGCGGGCGGGGCAGGGAGCGCGCCCCTTCTCAGACGGCCAGGAAACCCACCCTGCCCCGTTACACACACACACACATGCACACACCCTCCTCAGAGGCTGGCAGGAGCCCCGGTCCCCTTCAAGCGCCACCCCCAGCCCAGCCTCCCCCTCTCACATCAAGCAGAGGGCCTCACTCACTGCAACTGACCTCCTGTTTCCTCAAAACAGAGGCAATCAGATGTGCTCACCCTCAACCCTCGGTCCGGGTCTCAGCCCTCCCGCCACCTCTCCTCCCATCCTATCTCCTCCCCGCACTGGCCGTTCCCCTCCTCCCTCTCCCTCCTCCTCTAGGACTTTGCCCCTGACCCATTTTTAATTTTGCCTTCAATGTCTCCTTCCGCAAAAGCTTTCCCCCTCAAGCCCACAAACGCTGCTCTCGGCTTTCAAGCACCAAATATTGAAAAACCTCCCATTGACTCTGCTTCTCCTTCAGCCTCATCCCGGCCAACCCTGCCTTCCCTTCTCCCTCAGCACAGGCTGCCGGGCCCCGACCCCGAGCTCTCCCTCTGTGGCACTCACAACGGTCACCCGATGGCTCCATCCACCTGAGTCAGCACCACCCTCCTCAGCCTTTCCCGCGGGTCCCACCCTCTCCCCTGAAATCCTCTCCTGGGTTCCCATGGCTCACCCGGCCCCTCATCTCAACCTCCCTCACCAGCTCCTCTTCCCCCTCCACCTCCACAGGAGTCCCCAGGCCTGGTCCCCAGCCCCATCCTCCTTGGTCTCTACGCTGTCCCCTGGGCTGCTTCAGCCTCCCCAGGGGCTGGCGGCTCCTCCAGGACCGTGCATCCCATTCCCGGGCAGGCCATCTCAACCACTGGCCCAATTCTAGAACAAATCCAGTTATACACACGCCACGTCTCTCCCTCCAAGTCCCACGGGCACCGATGAAGGGGCACAGGGAACCCGGGGGGCAGGGAGGACGGAACCGTTCTGGACCTTGACTGTGGTAATGGTTACATGACTATATGCATTTGTCAAACTGCACAACCGCACACTAGAAAGTGTGAATTTACTGTATGTAAATTGTACCTTAATAAAAAAGGATAGGAAAAAAGTCCCGCAGGCACGTCAACCCCTTCCCGTCTAAAACTAACATCACCATCTTCCTGCCGCCAGCCCAGCTCTGCCCCCTCTGTTTTCAGCAGTGACACCACCATCCACCCCAAACAGTCCCCACCCCTCCTGCCACTAGAAATCTCAGCCCAGTGGCCAAGCAGTAACTTAGTCTAGAGATTCCACCTGCACAGATTTATAATCTCTTGAATCTACGCCATCATTCCACCTCCCCACTACCCGCCACCTGGGACTCAGGCCGCCCTCACTTCTCATAGGCCGCCTCACGGGTCTCCCTCCCCATCCACCCTGACCCCTGAAACCTGTTCATCCTTCAGGCCCTAGCTCCTAGACCTCCCAGCACAGGAAGGCAGTTTCCCGGCCCTTTTCCAGCAGAACCAGCACCGCTGCGCCCTGGGTTCCCACAGCAGAGGACTGCACCCCCCCAGGTCCTGCACAGTCTGCCAGTACCCACAGGTACCCACGTCCACTGTGCGCATGCCAGGGCAGGGAGCCGCCTCCCTCTCTGTCAGAGCCCCCTAGGCTGCAGCTGAGTTGTGGGTGCCCAGGGAACCCTTTCTGGCCTGAACTGAACTGTCAGCTGAAAATTACCAGGAGCCCTATGCCAAAACCCCGCTGGCCCCCCGACCCTACGGAAGCACAAGTGGCAGCAATGCTGATCAGACTATCCTGAACTCCTAAGGGCAGATCACACAAGCTGCTTCAACAGAAAGTGGGGTGGGGGACTCACCCCAATCTGCTCCCTAGCCCAGCCTCCCACTGCTCCCCTCCCACTCCCCACCCTCCGGCCAGGCTGCACTCACCCCTACCAGGCACTCACCCACCCAATGCCTCTGCTCAAAGGGCCCACTGCCTGGACCAATGCTACTCAAAGAACGGTCCTTGGACTCATATTGTCATCCTCGATGAGATAACAGGAGTAAGAGCTCAGAAACCTTCACAACAATTTAGCAGTGTCAGGACATGTTTACTGTGTTTTGCAAAAGCACTGGTCTGCAACAAACTGGGAAAAAATAAAACCTGGCCTTCAGCACAGAGCGTCTGGGAAGCACTGGCCCCTCACCCCTCCAAACTCCCGCCTCCTCCTGCTGACATCCTGCTCATTCTCAGAGTCCCAGCTAACACGCCTTCTCCTCCAAGCGCCTTGCCGTTTCCACCAGCCAGAAGTGGTCTGATCTAGACCCCGAGTCCAAACCACACTGAGGGTGTTTAGGTGGTATCTGCACACCCCTTATGACAATTCCCTGAGGTCCGGGAACCAAGGAATTGTTCACTTTTGTATTTCCAATGCCACGCTCGAGGCAGACAATCAATCAATATTTGTTCAAGGAGTGAATAACCCACAATTCCAGAGCGGGCTTTTCTTCAGGGCAGGATGTGGAGAAGCACCAACCCTTAGAGCACACAGGGATTTTCCAGGTTTCTACCAAGTGCAGCCCCTCTCCCTCAGCCCAGATGGAAATGGGATATTTTAAAAAGCAAGTCGAGGACTCCGTCACTATTCACTACAACAGAACCTACAATACCCTGAAAGGGCAAGGTGAGTGAAAAACACTCAGCTTTCTCAGGAATCCTTCTCTACATGCACAGAGTAAAAATAAAGCACACCCAAGTATGAAGAATAAAAAGAGATTTTTCAGGGTCATTTCCACTGTTAGATATTCCGTGGGCCCCTGACCTCAAAGCAGAAGGTCAAGGGCTCAGGAGCCTGTAACCCCACAACAAACATGCTTGTGGACAGACCAGTGGATACCCACTTGGGTTTGAAAAGTGTGGGGAGCAGCCCACCCAGACACATCAGGGTCTGCCTCAGAGTCAGCAGACCCCATCCCCCCAATAGGTGCAACTCCTCAAGGAGCAGGGCCCTCGCACTCCCCCTCTCCCACTGGCTCTTCTTTCTACTGGCTCTCCCAGGTTCCTGGCTGTTGTTTAGCAAGAATGCTGGAACTATTTCCAGATGCCACTGTCAGATCAAGACAACTCTCTAAATATTCCTGTCTAATTTTGCACACAGCTCTTGTTTCAACTAACAAAGATAATGACTCAGTGCCCACGGCTCTTGATGGAAAATCATCGTGCCAAGTTTGGAGCTTCCCAATAATACGCTCCTCTAAACTTCTTTCCGAGAAAAGAGAAGTGACCTCCCTGTCCAGATGCTTTTCTATAGGCAAGAAAGGGCACCCAGAAGACACCCTAACTAACCAAGGAATGTTATGGGAAAATCCTGATACATCCCCATAGGATCAATTAACAACAAGAAAAACAAATTCATGGTAGGGGTTTCAGATGTGTTTCCTTGCCCTGTACAATAATCACCATTCTTCACTTTTCTGCGTCCCCAGCAGTTTGGGACTTTGAAGTTTGGGGCATAAATTCTGGGTTACAGTGAAGGCAAAATCTAGACTCAGAAGTAGTGTCTTTCCCTGCACAAAAAGAAATGGCTCACTGTCTCTGATGCTTCAATCAACTGTAAAAGAACTGTACAAATTGTACACGTGTCCATTCTGCACTCCTGGGTAGCCTCTCTCTTGGAGGAGTACACGGCACATGTACATATCCCCACATATATGTCTGAAATGCAGCCACACACTTACTCTCTGCAGACACAGGCCTGGCACCCTCCCACATCATAAGACATGTCTCAGCAAACCAGTAAGGATGAGCAAAGCATCACCTTGGAAAAGCCACTTATGGATAACTGAATTGGCCTTTCTGCCAGCATTCAGACAGCGTAAACTTGTTTGCTCACTATTTAAAAACTGCCCCATGGTTATTTCATATGTATATCTCCCACAGTCTTGCAAAGTCCCCAAAGACAGAAACCACAAGTCTCCCACTTCTTTTGTACTCTGGACCCAGCCAGTCACTGCCATGCACCCAGCAGGCACAGCAAATGACCATGGGTTTCTACCTCCTATCTTACTCCTATCCTCCCAGGTGCAGAGTGGGGGACTCCATTAAAGCCCAACCTACAGGGCTTCTATCATTGGTTTAGGACAGAGATGCTACCCTTTACATAAACCTCTCAGCCAGTCATGGACAGGTCCTAGGGGGCCTCTGGCAGCATGGGAAGACTCTTTTTACAGTTTTACCTCAGTGGTTCTCAACCAAGGTTGCTTTTGTCCTCTAGGAGACATGTGGCAATGTCTGGAGACATTTTTGGGTGTCACAAATAGTGTGTGTGTGTGTGTGTGTGTGTGTGTGTGTCGGGGGGGAGTGCTACTAGCATCTAATGGATAGAGGCCAGGGATGTTGCTGAAGGTTGAGAAACCCTGTCTTATGTGACACACACGTAAGTGCTCAAAGCACCTTAGTTCACTTTTCCTTTGAGTTGCCCAAGGTCAGGCCCAAAATCCTAACCCTGCCTTGTCTGCATTATTTGCAAAGTTGAAAATGCCCAAAGTCATCACCAGTCTTAAAGATGCTGCTCCTGAGAACCACCAGCCCCCCCTTTGTTTCTTCTCCAGAGAAGGGCCCTCCTGCCAGCATGACCCACCCATGCACAGTATGACAATTGGCAGGCTGGCATCAGGCATGCTCAAAACCTTTAGCAACAAGTTAGACCTGGCAGGCCCAGCTCTTCAGTCTTCTGTCACGCACACCCAAGGCGCAAGTGAGCGTGGACAAGTTTTCCAATGGGCTGCAGGCCCTACCCTGGATGAGAGGCTGCACGTAAGTCTCTCACCCTTCAGAGGACTGGCACCTGTCATCCAAATGGAGAGCTCCAGCATCCAGGCCTGCCCCCGCAGCATTTTCCATCCCACAAGGCACATGGGAGAACTGGCCTG
Organism: Balaenoptera ricei; assembly: GCF_028023285.1. NCBI lineage: Eukaryota > Metazoa > Chordata > Mammalia > Artiodactyla > Balaenopteridae > Balaenoptera > Balaenoptera ricei. The sequence continues at coordinate 169,165,985 of NC_082639.1, forward strand.
GGTTTGGCAGAGGGGCAGAGACTGGGCAAAGGCAAGAGTTTAGGCAATTAAGCCCAAACCATTCACAAGACCCCCAGCGTTTGGAAAAGTAGGAGGATGGGCCAAAGAAAAGCCAACGGAGGAAAGGACCAAGAAGGGTCCTCTTTCCCAAGTTCACCCAAAACCCCCAACTGTGGAACCCAACAGCTGGCTCGGGTCAAGGGAGTCAAAGTCCTGACACAAACCTGGGGCCAGGGGCAGTTAGCGCCCCTGAGACAGTGCAAAGGGGTCTAGGCGTGAAGAGAAATATTATCATGAGAAAGCGAGGCAGGAAAGCAGTACTGGCGACCAAGAGACAAGGCATCAGGTCACCGGGGCTGCTCGGCGCGTTCCGGGGACCCATGGCTCCAGCACGCGGCCCTCGGCCCCTCCCCGAGACACGTATGGGCTAAGGTGGGCACGGGGGTAGGAGACAGCCGCAGGGCGCCCAACGCGCCGCGGCCCGGAGCTTGGAGCAAATGAAACTCGCAAAGGGGAAGCCGCGCTGTTACTTGAGGATACAAGAAGGGCCCAAGCAGGTGGTGAGCGCAGCTCTGGCCGCAGGCAGACGGCGCCCAGGGCACGCGGTGGGCGGCAGCCTTACCCGGCTGCAGGAAGCTGGGATCCGCGGTCACCTTCGCGCAGCCCCCGCGCGCTCGCCGTAGCGTTGGCACCCGGCACGCGCTCCGGATCTGTTTACCAATTCGCCCTAGCCCAGAGACCCAGAGCCGGGAGCCCCGCCCCGCAGGCCGCTCCCATTGGCTGCGCCGCCACCCGCCCCCAGGCCAACGTCGCGCGGCGCGGGGCAGCGTGCACAGCCCGTGCGCTCGACCCGCGGCCAATCGGGACGGAGGGCAGAGAGAGAGGAGCCAATGGGAGGCCGCCCCAGCGCTTGGGCCCCCTCCCATTCTTCCCTACCGGCGGCCCTTTCCTCTAGTTGGGAAGGCTGGGTAAAGGCCGGGTTGCAAGGGTGGGTGCTTGATGCGGGTGCACCCCGAGAACTAGCCTTTCGGCAGATGAGGCGGCGGGCGCAGCCGCGGTTGCCAGCGGTTGGATGTCACGCCCCGGCCGGTGCTCGCCGGGCCTCCGAGCGGGACTGGAGGGGAGGCGGTGGAAGGAGCTGAAGTGACTGCAGCGGGCCGGCCCGTGCTCTCCTTTATGTAACGAGGGCCCCCTCCCAGTTCCCACAAAAGACTCCCACAGAAGTCGGAAGCGCTGTGGGCCGCTGAGTGCGGGCCCGCCTCCGGCGCCCGGCCCCGCCCACATGTTGCGTTTCTCTTCTGGCTACCAGTGTTGGCCCTGTGGGCGCGTCCCAGGCTGGGCCGCCCGAGCAGTGGCCCCGGTGCGTGTGGGGTCGTATACCCCTGTCGCAAGGCTCTTCGCGGAGGCCGGCCCTCCTCCGAGTAGTGGGCACAGGCAAGCACGTGGAAGGAGCGGAAGCGGGCCCTGCGGCGGGCGGCCGGCTCGATAAGAAGCGGAAGACAGGGAGCTGCCCCCTGAGGAAGTGCCTCCTCCCAAACGGAGTGGCCCCAAGTCTCCTCGTCAGCCCGAGATATCACACCTGAGCCCCGGTTGTCTTGACCGTTTCCACTCCCTGGTCTGCAGCTCTGTCCAGGGATGTCGGTGGAGCAAAGGGAAATCAGAACAATTTAGTGGCTCTTTCACAAAACTAAATATTCAAGCCAACGGATTGTCCTTTATTCCGAAATGATTTTGATGAATTAACATTTAACATTTTGGAAACGTGTTTACTATTACTACTTAGGGAAATTGACCGTTGTATGCTGATGCCTGCAATGGGGGGAGAGGGTTGTGATAAAATCCAGACGTGAACCGAGCTTCACCGTTCCTCATGGACGCTGGAGCCCGGCGTCCAGGCCGTCCCGGCCGTGGGACCTGAGCTGAGGCAGCGTGTCCCCCGCAGCGCAGAAGCGGAGCGTGCGGGACCGGGGTGGCCCAGCTGTGAGCTTCTCTGGCCGGCTGCTCTGCGCTGCGGGGTCTCCTCTGCAGGAACGTTCACGTACTCCTACCAGTCCAAATTCTGCACACACACCCCACCCCCAATCATCTCCACATTAAGTACAACGTATATTTTGAGAGAGAATTAAGGAGATGTTGACAAGTTTCAAGGAACTGCCCCAAGCAGGGTGGGGCTAAGAACTGGGAACTTGCCTTGAGTACGCAACTGGCTCCCGTTTACCACACAGGAGAGAAAGTTCCAGCCCCCCTGGGTTAGGCCTTCAAGAGATGTCCGTCCATTGCTCCCTTCTGAGCTAACTGTTCCTTTAACTGCCTGTGTTCCTCCAACCCCTGCCAGCGTTGTGACCTCTACCACTGCCCATAGGATAATGGAGTCCCCGGTTCATCCCTTCCCGTAGTGTACAAACTCTACCTGGTGAGACTTCACTGGGAAGAGGGTGTGATTTTCATCAGCTCCAGCTTCTGCCGAAGGGGAGAGAGGATGTGGTGCTTTAGTGAGGAGGGAATTGGGTACTTCCATGCCAGTTCAGTCTCACTCCACCAGCAATGCCAGGGTTAGATTTTCTCTAAAGTACCTGAAGACCAGCATTACCCAGTACCATAAACATTAGTTTTTCTTCAGAGACCACCAGTCTAGTTTACTGGAGAAATACCCCCCAACTAGTTTATGCAAGTTGTGAAATACGAAATTATGTGAAATGTGAAATTATGACCTCAGCTTTATTGTGCTAAAAACACCCTTCTTTCCTGACCTGATTTTTTTATTGCAAAGATTTCCCCCATTAACCCTCCAACACTGTTGGTGGGAATATAAGTTGGTACAACTATTATGGAGAACAGTATGGAGGTTCCTTAAAAAAACTAGAAATAACACTACCATATGATCCAGCAATCCCACTCCTGGGCATATGTCTGGAGAAAACCATAATTCAAAAAGATACATGCACCCCAATGTTCATTGCAGTACTATTTACAATAGCCTGGACATGGAAGCCACCTAAATGTCCATCGACAGTGGAATGGATAAAGAAGATGTGGTACACATACACAATGGAATATCACTCCGCCATTAAAAAGAACAAAATAGGGCTTCCCTGGTGGCGCAGTGGCTGGGAATCCTCCTGCCACTGCAGGGGACACAGGTTTGAGCCCTGGTCCGGGAAGATCCCACATGCCGTGGAGCAACTAGGCCCGTGTGCCACAACTACTGAGCCTGCACTCTAGAGCCCGCGAGCCACAACTACTGAGCCCGTGTGCTGCAACTACTGAAGCCTGCACGCCTAGAGCCTGTGCTCCGCAACAAGAGAGGCCACCACAATGAGAAGCCCGCACACCGCAACAAATAGTAGCCCCCGCTCGCCGCAACTAGAGAAAGCCTGAGTGCAGCAGCAAAGACCCAACGCAGCCAAAAATAAAATAAATAAAATAAAATAAATAAATTAAAAAAATAATAATAATAATGCCATTTGCAGCAACATGGATGGACCTAGAGATTGTCATCCTGAGTGAAGTAAGTCACACAGAGAAAGACAAATATTCGCTTACATGTGGAATCTAAAAAAATTGTACAAGTGAACTTATTTACAAAACAGAAATAGAGTCACAGATGTAAAAAACAAACTTATGGTTACCAGGGGGAAAGCAGGGGGAGGGATAAATTGGGAGATTGGGATTGACATACACACACTCCTATATATAAAATAGATAGCTAATAAAGACCTACTGTATAGCACAGGGAACTCTACTCAATACTCTGTAATAATCTATATGGGAAAAGAATCTAAAAAAGAGTGGATATATGTATAAATGACTCACTTTTCTGTACAGCAGAAATTAACACAACATTGTAAATCAACTACACTCCAATAAAAATTTTTTTAAAAAAAGATTCCCCCATTACTTCAAGTTAAAGATTCCTTCAAATTATTTTTTGGTTATGATAATGGCATTGTAGTTAGGTTTTTTTTAAAAGAGTCCTTATGTTTTAGATATACACACTGAATTATTTCCAGATAAAATAATAAAATGCATGGGATTAGTTTCAAAATGCTACAAGGCTGGAGGGAAGAATGGGTCATGAGTTGATAACTGAGGAAGGAGAATGATAGATATATTGGGGTTCATATTCTGTCTCTTTATGTTTGAAATTCTCCATTAAAAAGTTAAAATAAAAAAGAAACCTGGGCCAAAAAAACCCAGTTGGAAGATAATACTAATAATGAAGGCAGAGTGAACGACAAGAAAACAACGAATAACAATCGTTACTACTCTTCTAGGTATAAACTCACTACAAAGTAAGAGCAAGGATGAATCTAACTGTAGCTGATAAAGAGACAGCCAGAAAATTCAAAATTAACAAGAAGATATTTGAAGCATGGATTTATTCACTATGTACCTCACTCTGAGTGTCTGAGTGCCTGAGGTATTATTGATTATATGATACGTCATCTTAATTATCGACTTTTTAAAAAATTTATCTTAAAGGTCTAAAAATTTACATTTTTGTGTATCTTTTCTAATGGGCATAATATATTACTAGAGTATTATTCAAAACACACACAAATCTGTGTATACATACATGCACATGTACGTATATACATATTCTCCCAATAATCAAAGATGCCAATGCCTGGGACGTTTGGGTGAGAAGCATGATGCTGCAGCAATTCCCCTCTGATCTCAAAATTTCTTCCTTAATAGCAGAGACAGAGAAGACAATTATCAGTTTTTCCCACTCCACTCAATTATTCCTATCAGCATACAAACCTTTTAACTGTCTCTCACTCTTCATCCCATCTCCATTTCTCTGCTCCCATTTTCAGCAAACTCATGGAAGAATTGCCTATGTTCATTTTCTCCTCCTCCTTTTCTTCCATTCTACCTGAATCAATCTAGTCAGCTTTACCCCCCATCATTCCCATAAACTGCTCACCAGTGATCTCCATGTTGCCAAATCAAGTAGTCAATCCTCAGATCTCATCTTGAACCATCAGCAGCATTTGACACAGTTGATCACTCCCTTCTTTTTTCTTAGTGGTTGCCCTGGGGTATAATTAACATAACATTCTAGTTCAAATTAATACTAACTTAATTTCAATAATATACAAAAACTTTGCTCCTATATGGCTCTGTTCTCCCCCCTCTTTTGTACTGTTATTATTATACAAGTTGTATCTCTGTTCATTTTATGCCCATCCCCACAGATTTATCATTGTTGCTTTATGCAGTTATTTTTTTAATCAGGCAAAAAAGTAAGAGTTACCAACAAAAATATACCTATGCTGCCGTTTATATTTACCTATATAGTTTCTTTTCCATTTTCTTTATTTCGCCATGTGGATTCAAGTTATTGTCCTTTCATCTCAGCCTGAAGGACACACTTTCTTTCTTACAGAGTGTATGTTCTAGTGATGAATGCCCTTGGTTTTGTTTATTTAGGAACGTCTTAATTTCTCCTTCATTTTTAAAGAATAGTTTTGCTAGATATAGAATGTTTCATTGACAGGGGTTTTTTTTTCTTCAGTACTTTATATCATGCCACAGATTTCTGCCTTCCATGTTTCTGATGAGAAATCAGATGTCAATCCTATTGAGGATCTTCATGCATGATGAGTTGCTTCTTTCTTGCTGTTTTCAACTCTCTCTGTCTTTGTCTTTTGACAGTTTGATTATCATGTGTCTAGTTGTTTCTCCTATCTGAGTTTATTCTATGTAGACTACAGTGTGCTTCTTAGACATATAGATTAATGTTTTTTTATCAAAATTGGGAAGTTTTCTGCCATTATTTCCTCAAATATTCTTTATGTCTTTTTTTCCCCTCTCTCTTCTCCTTCTAGAACTCCCATTATAGGTATGTTGCTACATTTGATGATATCCCACAGATTTCTGAGGTTGTGTTCATTTTTCTTCATTTTTTTCCTTTCTTTTCTTCAGACTGGCTCATCTGAATTGGTTCCTTTCTTCAGTTTCATTGATTCTTTCTCTGGCCTGCTCAAATCCACTGTTGAGTTCCTCTAGTGAATTTTTCATTTTACTTACTGTATTTTTCAACTCTAGAACTTCTATTTGACTATTTTTTAATAATTTCTATCTTTTTATTGATATTCCTTATTTGGTGAGACATCATTCGCATATAAACCCAGGGTTTGTTGTTGCTGCTGCTTATTGTACTAGTATTCTTTGTTTGCTTAGTGACTTTTCTGAACTCATTCTATAAAGTCTGATTTTGTTGTATGTGGCCACTGAAGTCTCTACTCAGTTAGCTTAGTGGTGAGCTAATGATAGACAGAAATTTCCTTAAATGCCTGGAACTAATAAATCATCCAGTCTTTGCTGAGGGACTCCGTGTGCACGCTGGGGCATGATTTCAACACTCAGCCAGGCGGTTGACGACTCTTCCTAAACCTAACTTCCTGCTTGTGCAGAGCCTCACAGTCAGAGGTGAGGTCTCAGTGCCTTCCCTGAGCATATGCCCAGCCCTGCCATGTGTGTGGCCTTCTAGAGTCCCAAGAATATGTTAGATTTTCAAAGTCCCTGTGGATGTCTCATTCCCCAGCTCTCCTTAAGCTTTCTGGTTAGTCTATTGTTTGTCTCAACTGTGATCCACTGCCTCAGGCAGCTGCAAAGTTAAAACACATGTCTGTAAAAATTTTTTTTTTTTTTTTGACAGATGCTTCTTAGGAAAAATGGTTTTCACACTGGGTAAGCTTGAGTCAGGTCACATACAGACAGCCTTGCAAGTGGAGTCTTCCAGAGAACCACCAGACAGGTAAAATAATGACAATGCTCTGAGAATTTGGCTTTGAAAACGTTCCAGTTCCATTATGCTCCCTTGGCCAGGCTGAACCAGGAATGTGGACTGTTATTTTTCAAGCTACCACATAGGTGGAGGTGGTGGTGGGGGGGGGGGGGTGGAGGCAGGGCACGGGTGAGACTAAAGCAAGTTACACCACCACAAAGCTCATTTTTCTTACTGAGATTCAGCCATTTTTCTTCACTCCCCAGGTTACTGCAAGCCTTTGGTTAGTTTTAAGAGTTCTGAAAAAAAACGTTGATTCTGAATATTTTTGCCAGTTTTTTCACTATTTTTGTGGAGGACAGAATTTTCAAATGCCCATCCTTTGCCATTTTCTCTAATATCACCCCACTCCCTCCTTCCTGAAACAGTTTTTTAAATTTAGCCCCTGGAACATTATACTCTCCTGGTTATCCTTCTGAGAACCAGCCTTTTCTCCTCAATTTCACTTGCTGGGTCTTCCTCATCTTCCTGACTTCTAAATGTTGGAGGGCCTCAGGACCCAGTCCTTGTATCCCTTCTCTGTCTGCACCCACTCTCTTAGTGATTTCATCCACTTCCCACAACCTGACAACTTCCAAAGTTTTACCTCCGGCACGAACCTCTCCTGTGAATTCCAGACTCACAAATCCAACAGCCTATAAGGATCTTCACTACGATGTCCACTAGATATCAAACTCAAAATGTCCAAGACTGAACCCTTGATTTACCACCCATCCCTGCTCCTCCCCTAAGGCTCCCTGCCTCAAATAAGTGGCCTTCATTCACTGCTCAGACCAAAGACCTTGGCATTCCCCTTGACTACTCTGTTTCTTTCGTACTTCACATCAAATCCATGAGCAAATTCTTCCACTCTATCTGAAAAATACACCTTGGATCAGCCAATTTTTGCCTCAGCATCACTGCCACCCTAGTTCAAACCAACATCTTCTTTCACCTGAATTATTCTAAATAGCCAATGAACTGGTCTTCTGTTTCCACACATCATCTTACAGTGATCCTTTTTTGTTTGTTTGTTTCTTTGCTTGAAAACAAAAGTCAGATCATGTTATTTCTAAACTCAAACCCCTCTGATGGCTTCTCATCCCACTCAGAATGAAATCCAACATTATTACATTGCTCTGTAAGACCCAGCATAATCTTACCCCCAGGTATCTTTCAGATGTTATTTTCAATTGCCTTCTCCCTCTCTAATTTTATTCCAACCAAAAAAGGCCTCCTTTCAGTATTCGCCTAGCATGCCAAGAACGGTCCCATGTCACACTTTGCACTTACCCTTCCTTCTGCCTGGAACACTCATCCCTCAGACATCCTCATGGCTCACTCTCATGCTTTATGTGGTTCTGTGACAAAATGTCACCTTATTAGGGAATCCTTTCCTGATCATCCTACCAAAACATGACCTATCCTGTTCCTTAACTTGTCCTAAGAGGACTCTTTATTCCCTTATCTTGCATTATTTTTCTTCCTTGTACTTTTTATCACCTAACATATTTCTATTTGTTTACTTGTTTGTTTAATCATCTGTATCCCCCAACTGGAATGTAAGTTTTATGAGAGCAAAATCTTTGTTTCTTTAGTTCACCATTGTATTCCCAGAACCTAGAACAGTTCCTGGCAAATAGTAAGTTTATGGTTAAGAACATGGACCTTGGACCCAGAATGTGTGGATTAGAAACCCAGCTCTGCTACTTACTAACTGTGTGACCCTGAGGTAGTTACTTAACTTTTCTGTGCCTCAGTTTCCTCCTTTGTAAAATGAGGATAATACTAATATCTGTATGTAATAGGGTTGTTGAGGATTAAATGAATTAATATATGTAAAGTACTTAAGATGGTGCCTATCGCATGTATACTTTATATAATTCTAGTTATTATTTTTGCTTAATAAATGAATGATAAGCCCAACATTGTAACATGTATCATGTGTTCAGCAAGATACTATATTAATATCCATTTTTCACTAAATTGTTACCATACATACACCTGAAAATGACTTCTAGATTTTGACATGAAAAAAATTAAATTAAAAAGGACCACATTTTCTGCAATTTCATCTAATTTATTAGCTATGGTGTTTCAAGTACTTTTAGACCATCTTGATATTACTAACCCATAGTAAAAATCAACTAGTTTACTTAATAATTGCATCTTTCATTTCTAAGTCAAAGCTTAGTCTTTATTGATAATACTTAGAAAATGTATATACTGGCTGCAATATTTTCTCTTTAACACTAGGTTCTGAAGTAGAAGAGCTTAATTTTCTAGCTAAGAGGTTGATAAATCATAACTTTCAGACCTGGAGAAAAAATTCTGAGGCACTTTTGTAGAATTATGACTTTTGTGCTCCACATTACCTAGTGGTGTTCAACATCAGTATTCTTTTTGATTCTGTTAAAGAAAAAAAATTCATGGCACTTGTTAAAGATGGTAAAGCAGACATTATTCAGGCCCATTGTTATAAGTACAGGGACCACTGCAGTAGGAATTTGCAGGAGGGAGAGAGATTGAGCTCAACTCTGAATATAACATAGGCAAGTGGGAATTTACAGCCAAGGAGCAGGGTAAGAGGTGAGTGTATGGAAAATAACTAAGAGGAAACATTAGGGGTAAAGGGGATTCTAGCTAAAGTAACCTAACAGGATTCTTGCTGAAGACAGGCCAGGGTGATCAGACAACACCTGGGGGATGGTGGAGGATGGGGAGCCTGATCAGATATCGAGCGATCAGACGTGGAGGAGGCGGGTTCTTGCTAAACCGACTCAGCTGGGCTCTCGATAAAGCTGGATCTTACAGGGAAATGCACAGATGGGCCTAGGAGAAGGTTCAGGAGCCTGTCCAAAGTCTGGTCAAACAAAGAAGCTTGACAGTCAAGCAAAGAATCTTTGTCAATTCCTGGACCGTTTGGCGTATATATTAAACAGCATGTGGCTAAGAATAAAAACAACTCATAACTGTGTGATAGTCAAAACCACCAGTTCAGGAGGAGTTGTTTCAAAGTGGGAAGATGCCTGAGCAACTGGGTCAGAGCCTGCAGGCCTCCTCTCCACAGGCTGCCCAGTGTGAGCGCCCCACACCACCAGGGCTCTGTTACAGGAAAACAGTTGTTTAATATCTATTTTCTTCCTTAAATGTAAGAAAGTAGGAATGAAAACAAATTCCACTACTGGTTTTTTTTTTCAATTTTTTTTTATATATTTATTTTTGGCTACGTTGGGTCTTTGTTGCTGTGCGCGGGCTTTCTCTAGTTGCGGCGAGCGGGGGCCACTCTTCGCTGCGGTGCGCGGGCTTCTCATTGTGGTGGCTTCTCTTGTTGCGGAGCACGGGCTCTAGATGTGCGGGCTCAGTAGTTGTGGCACGCGGGCTTAGTCGCTCCGCGGCATGGGGGATCTTCCCGGACCAGGGCTCGAACCCGTGTTCCCTGCATTGGCAGGTGGATTCTTAACCACTGCGCCACCAGGGAAGCCCTCCACTACTGTTTTAAGTACATGAATTTTCCACGACACCTTCACAAACCACTGTGTGGGAACGCTGGATAGGGTGAGCCCCCTTTCCCTAAAACATTTTCCTACTTTTAAAAAATTTTGAACATTTTAATAGATTTCAATCTTCCATCAGGTAATACCTTCACAGGATTTTTAAACAACTATTCTGAAAAGGTTTGCAGTGAAAATTCTCCCCCGACTCCATGTCTCTCCCACCCACTTCCCAACCCCAATGCCCCCCACACCCCTACACCCTCCCACTCAAATGCAACCACTGTTCTTAAGTTTTTTGTCTCTTTTCAAAGTTTCTTCATACATATGTAAGCAAATACAAACATACAGCCCTATATTTTATACTGACGCTCATACTGCACACTATGTTCTGTTTTTTGATTTAAGATTACGTATAGCTTGAAGCTCTTTCCAAATTAGTATGTAGATAAGTGTCCTCATTCTTTTTTCAGTATTATGTTATGTGCATGAACCATAATTTATTTAACCAGTCTCCTGTTGATGGTCATGCAGACTGTTTCAATTCTTTTGCTATTTCAAACAAAAGCAACAGGAATAATCCTGTTTTCAAAATGTGATTGATTTGGACCCAAGCAAGCCTGGGTTGGTGCACCAAGAAAGCAGAGCCAGTGCAGAGCCCACAAGTGCCCCCCCTGTGCTCTGAGACCTGACACCCATGACTCACTGGTTCCAAGATTAGTCACGTATGCCCAAACACCCCATGGTGAAAACAGATCATTTCTGGAGCACCAGGAATGCACCATCACAGGCCGCAATCTGAGGAGGTTGCTGGACTCAGAAAAGTCCAACCGAATCAGCTAAGGGAATGACTTCAAGGGATTCCCAAGCCTGTTCAACTAAGGCAAGCCTAATGACCGTAATTAGCTGACTGCACAGTTAGAAGTGATTAAGCACATTACAGAAGAGGCTCAGCTCCCGCAACTGGAAGCATCCCAGCTCAGCCCACTAGCAATGTCGGCTGCTTTCCTCTCCGTTTTCTTAGCCTTTGCAGCACATGTCTGCCTTCACCGTAGGGTTATGATTTTTCTTTTCCAGATTAACTTCTTTTCAACACACTGTAGCATATGGACATCAGCCAAGTGTGCCTAATCATTGGTTTAATTTTTCCACTTTAAAATTGAAATATAGGGAATTCCCTGGCGGTCCAGTGGTTAGGACTTCATGGCGCTCTCACTGCTGGAGGCCCGGGTTCAATCCCTGGTGGGGGAAGAAGATTCCTGCAAGCCACGAGGTGTGGCCAAAAACATAAAATAAAATAAAATTGAAATATAACTTATATGCAGTAAAATGCACAGATCTTAAGTCTATAGTTTATAAGGTTTTGCAAATGAATATATCATGTAACCAACACCCCAATTAAAATATAGAACAAATTTCTTCCCTCCAAGAAGTCCTTCATGCCCTTCTTTCCAATCACCCCCTACCTCGCTCCAGGCAACTGTTCTGATTCTAAGTTAATGTTGTTAAGGAGAAATAACTGATTATATGACACGGATTGGGAAAGAGCACCCTCTGAATTGAAAAAGAGTATGTAATTTATTCTCTTGTCCTTAAATTCTCAAGCATGTGTGGGCAGCCATTCTAGCTGCTGAATATGTTTTTTACTTTGTTCTCCCTCAGACAGTCACTGGATACTTTTTAAAACTTTTTTAAAAATTCACTTAAATTTAGGAGTAGTGTCCAGATCTGGGCCCCAAGTTTGTAGACTAGAGCAGCAACAAACATACTGGAAGCTGAGAACCAGGAGCAGAGCTTAATTGTATGTCAATCTCTTGCACCGCGTCCTTCTGAGCTATCCAGAGTCAGGATTTAAGAGAGCGAGGCTGTGAAGGGGAGTTTAGAAAAGAGAGGAGAGGTGTGTCCCAAACAGAAAGAGCTCCTGCTGCCAGGAACCTCATTCAAGGCAAGTAGGAGGGCTGCAAGGAAAAACACTTCAGCCTAAAGGTGAGGACAGACCAAGGGCACACACAAGGCTCCATTTTGCCAATGATCAAGGAGGTCGAAAGTCAGTGTGAACTTTCAGTACGAGTGCAGGAGTGCTTGGTTCCCTAGAGTGAAATAAATAATCTCTGGAAGAGACTAGAAGGCGTGAACCTACAAGTCTGGGTAGGGCAGCTTGTCTTACACGTAATTAAACTCTGGGTTCTATTTTCTTTCTCTGAGCCAATGAGAGAGGTGTCAGCCAGTCACCCTGGTCATGGTAAAGCATCTCACATAGTTGTCCCCACCCCAAGAACCCCAGGAGTGTGTGTGTGTGTGTGTGTGTGTGTGTGTGTGTGTGTGTGTGGTGGGGAAAGGCAGGCAGGGAGGGAGTCATAGAAGGGAAGGAAGATAGCTGTATTGTTACAGGGCAAGTGTAGCTGAGAAGGAAAAACTCCCGCCTCCTGGTGCCGTGGATCCCAGGGAATGATAGAGGACAGGCATTCTGCATCCATGAGGAGACCCCAAACTACCTCTTACCCAGAGTCCCTGGGCAGCTGGTGCCTGGGTGGATGGGGGAGCTGTGAATTTATCTGAGAAGCAGAGCTCCGAGATCACGGTCCTGGACCACCGGTGAGGAACACTGTTCACCAAGTTCAAAGTGACAGGAGTGGAATTGTCTTTCCTGAGGAGCCACAGAGACCTGGGGACTCATATGGCCACTAGACAGACGAGAGACCAGTGGTCCCTGCTTGCATGTGAAAGTCAGACCAACCCCATCCCCTACTTTGAACTGTGTAAGTCTTTGGATTTGGGGACAATTAAGGAGTGAAGGAGCCCCACGGAGGAGATACTGAACTTCCTGCTAACCAGGCAAATGGGGAATTAAGCCGGTTTTCTTTATGGGAGAAAATAAAAGACAGGCTCACCTTGCACCCTAACTTTGTGGGGCAGTTCATCCTACTTACTCAGGTATCATCTGAACCCCCAGATCTCTTTGTACTGGGGTAACAGGTCCTGCCTAAGCAGTAACTTCTAGAACTTGTGCTCCAACTATTGCCCTTGCCTCCAGTGTCCTCCCTTCCTACCTGTAATCATTAAAATGCTACTCATTCTTTAAGACCTAATTCCAGTGTTACTTGCTACAGCCCCTCTGACCACCTCAACCAGAAACAGTCTGTCTCTCTTCTTTACTTTTAGCGTACTTTGTTTTAGCATTTGCATGCCTCGTTCAACTTTTCTTTTTATACCTTATATATTATAAACTGCATATCTTAATACCTCCCACAGTGTCTTGTACCTAGAAAGTAGCCCTTAAATTAAAAAAAAAAAAATTAAAATTGCTACCACGGTGTGGTAGACATTGGGAGTGTCTTTCCAACACCTCTTGTCCTCCTCTCCATTGTGTAGTCACCATAATGTGAGTGGCATTGACCTACCCCAATTCCAGGGGTGGTCCTCTATGGTGTAGGCCAATCCCAACGCACCTGCCAAAGTGATAGGTTTTTTTGAGCCTGAGCCAGTCAGCGCATAGCACGCCCACAGTGATTGGTCCTGGGGGTGGTCCAATCAGAATGAAGCTAGGACTTACCCTCAGTGGTTAAGGGAAGCAATAGTCCTTTTCTCCCCAGATTAGTTGTCAAGAAATTTCAACTGAGTTGGTCAGTTCTAACTGAGCTGCTGTTCACAGGCATCTTGTAACCACGAAGAAAGCCAGCCTAAAAAGGAATCTGGCGCACAAATGTGGACAGGGCAGAGAGAATCAGAGACATGGAGCTGGAGCCCCAATTAAACCATATTAGAAGGCTTCCCTAACTTAACTTTTCAGCCATGTGAACCAATAAATTCTCTTCATGGTTTTTCTTACTTGCACCCCAAAGCATCTGAGCCAGTGCATTGGGAAGGCAGCATTACAGTGAACATTGTGGGTTCACATGTGTTGTGTGCACACAGTGTGCACACGCACCCCTTACCCCAGCGCCCAGCCTAAATCTTTCCAGCGAGAGGGAAAACACACACACACACACACACACACACACACAAAAGTGAACACTTTAAAGCTTTTGCTAACAATCACCAAGACATGGAACTGATGTCTTTTGAAAAGTTTTAACTGATTTCTGTATTAAAAATGATTTGCAATTTTAACCTGAATTCTTAAGGATATCTCAGACTCTAGCAACTGGTAATAAATTGTGTAAATTTTTTTCCTTAAAAAAAAAAATCATATATTGTTTGGGACCCTGTAATAGTACTTAAAGTAATAAAATCAGCCTTTACCTTTATGTGAAGTTTGTATTTTCAACATTTTTCTTCGAAGGTGAAATGGGGTTCGAATAATTGAAAGGCGATATTGACTTCTTCTTGACTGGTTCCATGTCTTGACCTGATTTACAACTTAAGATTTTCCAACAAGTCTGCTTGTTTACTTGCTTTCTTAGCAAGCATCTCTGAGTCTCCTCTCTAGGGGCCTAACTCCTTGTGAGCTGGGACCACATCTTGTGCCTCTTTCATAACATGTGTCCTCCTCATGCCATGAGGAGTTCCACAGCTTCCCAAGAGCTGGTGGACAGCCCATGGAAATTTCCACAGCATCTGCCCAGCTCCAGCCCCCCAGCCTGGGCCCTGGCCTGCAAGTCCTACCAGCCCAAGTACACTGAGCCTGGCTCCGGGTCAGGTCTGCGGTCTATTTATGACTTCTTATCTCAGGATTTGTGCCTTGGCACTTTGCACTCAAGAAACTTCCGCCCCTCCTCACCAGTCAACACATGTCCTTATCTAGAGAAGAGAAGAGTGGGGCGATAAACAAACTCTCTTCCTCCACGGCTGCTTAGATGGCCCCAATGTCTCCCTACCTTTGGTTCATTCTTCTTGTTTTGGGGCCCAAATCCTTTGATGGGAACAAAGAAAACCTTCTGACATTCAGATGAAATATCGTTATGACCACTGATGAGCTTATTAATGAATTTGTTTCTCACATGCTTCCCCTTACTAGGGAAAATTTGTCTCCCAAGTGGAAGGAACCTCTTCCTCACTCCTACCGGGCATAATCCTGAGCTTAGCTCATGGGCAGAACGAGTCATTGATAGACCCCAAGGTCCCTGTGGGAGCTGCTCAGGGAAGAGCTGAGCTCAGGAGGGACCAGGAGCACACGGTGCCCGAGGAGCTACCCTGCTTGCAGCCCTGCAGCATCGTTCTGTCCTCCTGGGCATGGAGTGAGAACAAGGGACCAGGAGCGAGAGAACCTGAGAAGAGAGCAGAGCTCTACCGTCACACCAGGTCCCTTAGGTACGTTACATAACCTCTCTGGGCTTCAGTGTTCTAAGGTGCCAAATACCTGACCTACCTACTTAATTCTTAATTTAATCTTAAGATATTATTACTATTATTTTATTTTATTTTATGTGACTCAGATGTCAGCTGAAGCCTCCCGAGATAAGACTGGTTCAAACGACCATTCCATATCCTGCAGAAGCTTAAAGTCCTGCCCCCCATATTTTGGCCAATTCTGGGATGCCAGGGTGGAAGGTGGGAGAAGGCTTCTGTGCACAGTCACCTCTGGCCCTGAGCCCCTGCAAATGCGGAGTTCTATCCATTTGTGGACGGTCTTGCCATCTCTGTGCTGTCCCTGTCCAGAGCTGTGCCTACTCCTTTGGGGAATGGAAGGAATCTACATGACGTTAGATTAAATATGAGACACCTCTGTCCTCGGAAGTTCTTTAGCTATCCCATCCTATGAGGACTTTTATCAGCTGATCTCACTCATGGAGCGGTCCAGCTTAGTGGTTTTTTCCTCTCCTCACCTTCCCATCTCTCCCACTTATCCCTTCCCTTTTAGACTGCCTCCAGAGCTCCAAATTCTCACTGTATTCTGTAGAGTCATTGATTTCTCTGCCATTTCTTCTGCCAAACTCAGCCATTCAAACTTATCAAGGTGTAAAGTAGGCCCTTCCAGACAGCAAGATCAACCTTCCTTCTGTACCAGGCAATTGTGGCTGTACATGTTTTTTTCTCACTCTATTAAAATCGCAATATGGCTTCTGCTAAATTCTTCTGCCGAAATGACAATTCCATTTCTTAGAAAGCAGAGAAAATAAAGAGGAGCAGCATTTTGGATCTAATTCTGCACAACCAGGGAAATTTGCTCATCAGGTGAAAGTGAGAGAAAGCTCACTGTCACCCAGGGGTCTGGGACAGCTGGGAAGGGCCTGCTAGACGGTCCAGTGTGTGCCAACGCTCAGGAAGGAGACTCCGAAAGTATTTGGAGAAAAGTTAGGTGTGATTGGTCTTGTGATCCAAGAATAAAGGAAAGACAGCTCAAGCAGGACCAAGTGAAGTTGTAAATTACAAATGATCCCACAGGGGGAAAAGAGAAAAACAGTTTCCACAGTCAAATACACCTGTAGGTAGGTGAATGGGTCAGCAAGGTGTTCCTTTCCACACTGGCTGACAAGAGCTCTGGCATCTTCATCACGTGACTTCCAAGGTTGCCGTGGGAGTCTTCTCCATTCAGTGTGGGAGATTAGTGGGCCCGGCCTGGCAGTGGCACACATACTTCTGTTCACGCTCCCTCCTGAAACTCAATCACATGACCACACCCACCTGCAGGGGAATCTGGGAATGGAGTCTAGGTGTGTGCTCAGAAGGGAGGGAAGAACACAATTTTGTCCAGCAGCTAGCAGTCTCTGCCACATACTCTTTCAATTTTCCTTATTAAGTGTGGAAAGTTGAGGAACAACATCGGTAAGAAGATCTGAAGGTCCAAGTATGGAAGGAGGTAGAAGGACAGTACCTTGATGCCCCAGAAGAGCTCAGGTCTTCTGACCTGGATGAATTATACCCAGGGGTACTGAGGGGGCTCACAGACAAGCTAACTTATCTTTGGGGAACTGTAAAAAACAGAACTGCTACTAGAAGGCTGAAGAGGCAGGCACTGTCATCCTGATTTTCATAAAGACTAAGAAATTGGAATCTAAAAAGTATACAAGGGTGAACTTGACATTAATATGGGATGAGTGGCTCAAAGAGATAATCAGATGGATGGTCTCGAACTCTGAGAAGGAAAGCATTGACCACTAATAGCCAGCATGTGGTCCAGGCTAAACTCATTTTCTCTTTTGAAAGAATTATCTTTAACAATGTTCATATCCTTAGACTTAATAATACTCCTTCAGGAAGTTTGTGCTATGGAATCAATGCAAATTATGGACAAAGTTATTTTGCACAAAAAGATGTTGTCACCATTCTATTTATAATAGCAAAAAATTAGATACAATCTAAAAGTACAGCAATAGGGGAGTGGTTATGTAAATTATTAATCATTAATACAATGAACTATTATACAGCCTTTAAAACTGTTTTTGAAGAATGTTTAATGATATGAGAAAATACATATGAAATACTGTCAATGAAAAAATCAGGATGCAAATACCAGAGAATATATGCTCTCAGTGATGTGAAAAATATCAGCACAGAAATGTGATGAAGGAAATATGCTAAAATGTTAACAGTAGTTATCTCAGATAGTAGAATTATTAGTCACTGTTAATTTCCTCTACATACTTTCCTATATTTTGCCACAGTGGGCGTGTATTACTTCTACAAAAAGGGGAAAAAACCTATTTTCTGGAAAAAAAATCACCAAGCTGGTAGAGCAGGTCAACCACACATATAAATAGGACATCATGGGACTTCCCTGGTGGCACAGTGGTTAAGAATCCGCCTGCCAATGCAGGGGACACAGGTTCGATCCTTGGTCCGGGAAGATCTCACATGCCACAGAGCAACTAAGCCTGTGAGCCACAACTACTGAGCCCGCCTGCTGCAACTACTGAAGCCTGTGCACCTAGAGCCCGTGCTCCACAGCAAGAGAAGCCACCACGGTGAGAAGCCTGTGCGCCGCAACTAGAGAAAACCCACGCGCAGCAATGAAGACACAACAAAGCAAAAAAAAAAATAGGACATCATGATTTCACAAGGCATTTGACAATGTCCTTCAACACTACTCACTTCACTGATAGATAAGATTGTGACTCAATATGAATATAGGTGGTTGATAATCACAGAATGACCATACCCCATCCAGAATTAGGTTTCCTGTTCAATATTTTTACCCTTGTCTCAGGCGAACATCTGCACTATCCAATATGCTATCCACTAGCCATGTGTGAATAATTGGTTTTAAATTAATTAAAATTAAATACAATTTAAAATTCAGTTCCTCAGTTGCACTAGCCTTATTTTAAGTGTTCAATAGGCACATGTGGCTAGTGACCATTGTATTGTACAGCTTAGCTATAGAGCATTTCCATCACTCTAGAACATTCTGTTGGAAAGTGCTGATCTACAGGTAATGATTATCAGTTTCACAGAGGACACAGGCTGAAGGAGAGTCAGCTTCCCAGGTGATCACCACGGGCTGGCACAACGAGCCAGGTCTAGACAGATGAATTTGAACAGTTCTAAGCATAACATCCTCCATGGGGGCTCCAAAATATGACTGCAGATGTATAGCAGAATGGAGGGGCGTTAATTTTTGTTGAAGAAAAGCTCCATAGGTATCTGTGAGGGTATTGCAGCTAACCAAAATAATGAGCTCTTGAGTTGAACTAATGAAGCATAAGGTTCAGAACAAGAAAGTGATAGTTCCAAGCTACGTTGGTCAGACTACACTGAGAATGTGTTTTTCCTTCACTGGTGTTTCAGAACTAGAATTGGCCAGAATGAAACTGATGAAATAGAAAAAATATTTTGCATCACTGGAGACTGCTGTTGGTTATGAGCAGATCTCAATTGGGAATTAGCACAGAGTATGGGAGGGAAAAAACTGTTAGGAAGAGTCCAGCTACTAGGTTTTAACAGCTTTGTGCCTTGTTTACTAAACCATGAGATAATAAGTCAAAGTTGCAAGACTGGCAAGAAACTGTTAACATGGTGCTGCTGTCTGTGGGGTGGGAGGAGAGAGAGAGAGAGAGAAAGGGTAGCGGGGAGAGAGAGAAACTGAGACTATTACCCTTGAGCAAATGCCAGAGGTGATCAAGTGATATTTAAGGTTTTATAGCAATCCTACCAGAACTATGAAAACAGCTTTGTTATCAAATTGTTTGCAAGAAAATTAATTTTGTTACTGTACATCTAAAACTTTCTATTCCTTAACCCTGATTTAAAGAAAACAGTTCTTACGTTAGTTTAGAACTCCTCTTTAAAAAGTTGTTTTTTGATAATGTGTGATTTCCCCAGAATGCAACTATCATATTATAGTGGAGTAGACAGAATTGTATTCAGTTTTGGGTATTTCAGTCCAAAAGGGATGCTGGAGTACTTGAGCAAGTCAAGAGAAAAAGGAGCAAAGTGGATAAAGTTCTAGAAACAATGGCTACAGAAGATATTTAGAACAGAAACTGCTGTGTGTACACCTGGGAGAAAGGGGAGTGATGGGAACTGGATCTCAGCTCAACACAAGGAAGGGCCTTCCAACAGTCAGAGATGATGGAGTGGCTGTAGGAAGTAGTACCGGGGTGAGGAAGGCCGAGTAAGAGGCCAACCTGAGTTGCATTCTGGAACTTTCTAGCCATGTGACCTTGGGCAAGTTACTTAGCTCTTCTAAGCCTCAGTTTCTTCACCTGTAAAAGAGATAATAACTCTTAGTGTTACTATAAGAATTAAATAGGGACTTCCCTGGTGGCACAGTGGTTTAGAATCCGCTTGTCAATGCAGGGGACACGGGTTCGAGCCCTGGTCCGGGAAGATCCCACATGTCGCGGAGCAACAAAGCCCATGCGCCACAACTACTGAGCCCGCGTGCTGCAACTACTGAAGCCCACTCGCCTAGAGCACCTGCAATGAGAAGCCCACGCACCCCAATGAAGAGTAGCCCCCGCTCGCCGCAACTAGAGAAAGCCCGCACGAAGCAGCAAAGACCCAACGCAGCCATAAATAAATAAATAAATAAATTTATTTTAAAAAAAGAATTAAATAAGCTAATGCATCTCTAGTGCTTATCATAGTGCCTGGTACACGGCAAACCCTCCATCAGTGTTACCTATTGGCCATTATGATTGTTCATGGTGATCAAGCTCCTTGTCTCTGGATGTTCCAACAGAGTCTGCTCGATTACTGATTGGAATAATAGGACAGATTTCTGCATTGGTAGATGGTTAGGATGTGCTGTGCCAATACTAGCAACCTGGAACTTAAGAGGCGATGTATGAAAAGGATTCTGTGGTTAAATCAGTTGACAAATGCTGGAAAATGCTGTCGAAATTCAACAGGTTTCTTTATACTCTGTGACTTCTCTGAGCCTTTAATACACTACCCTGAGCTTTAAATCCCCATCATACTTGGCCACAGAACCCTTTTTCTTAGAACATTTGAGGGAAGAGAGTGTTTTGAACACATTTTAGGAAATACTGAATTAGATGATTTCTGAGATTCTTTCTGACCCTGACATCTGAAAAAGTTGTGAATTTCAAACGCAGTGAAGTTTACAGCTACTCTTTATTGAGCACTTACTGTGAGCCACGTGCTGATTTGAGCACTTTAGATGCCTGTCACATGATTCTCACAGTAACCCTATGACATTTCATCACCCCCTTTTTACAGCTGAGAAAATTGAGACTCAGAGGTTAAGCAGCTTCCCCAAGTTCACACAGCTAACACATGGTGGAACCAGGAATACAACTTTTCCTGCTCTTCAAAGCCCTGCTCTTAACGGCCAGGCCATGCTTCAGCAGAAACTGCTGATTTTTTGTGCATCAGTGGGTTGACTAAATATGATGATGACTACTTAGGGAAAAAAAAAAAACAATGTGGGGTTGGCATAATAGTAAAAGGGAGAAAACACAGTCCAGAAGCCAAGAGACTTGGGACTTGAAGGCTTGTCTTACAAATTTAGATCTTATGCCCTTTCTACTGACCAATGTTCAAGCCAGCTATTCATGCCAGGTTGCTTTAAGGTTGTTGGGAAGAGGTCATTAGCTAACAGAAAGTGAGAGGATTGTCTGTGTTAAATGACCACAGGCTCTCTTTTTCCTTTGCTAGAGGTTTCCATGGCTGTTGAAAAATGAGGCCCTTCACATATGCCCTTTACCTCTACCTTCATCCAAGATGCGATAAAAGGAGAGAAGAATTCCTTTGCTCCCTCTCTCGCCTTACTTACCCCTTTACTGTGTTAACTACACGCTACTTAACAGGAAGGGGAGCAGGATACTCCTTCCTTGCGGGCAGTGCTGATGAGAAGGGAGCACGTCCAGGTTAAAGCTGAGAACCTGGAGAATGGGCTTCTCAGCTCATCTCGACATCGAGGTCATGTTCATTCCCAAACATGTCAACCTCTGCCGTGTGGTCAGTGTCTGGCCTGGGCCTGGATCAAACCTAGTCCTCTCCTGGCTCCTCGGCTCACTGGGAGGGAGCACAGGGGTGCTGCATCTTCTACAGGCAAGGACTTGGGTTTATCACCTTTGCTTCCCCAGCACCACTGGCCAGACACCCGACAGGAACTCAGTGCTGCAGGCTGAACCCTGAACACTGGGGCTTGAGGGCCTCACGGTGGCTTCTGGCAGAATCTGCTGCCCTCATGTGGCCATCCTGGCTCAGAGATAGCAGAAGAGGAAATTCAAACCCTTGAGAGGCTGGGAAGGACAGTTGAACTGATAGCCACCAGGTGAAAGTAGCAGCCTTGTGTGTGGGGGGAGGAGGGGAGGCAGTGGTCCTCCAACTTTTTGGTCCCAGTACCCCTTTACACTCATAAAAATTATTGAGGACCCCAAAGACCCTTTGTTTTTGTTTTGTTTTGTTTCTTATAAATTTTTTTATTTTATTTATCTTTGGCTGCATTGGGTCTTCATTGCTGCACGCGGGCTTTCTCTAGTTGCGGCGAGCAGGGGCTACTCTTCGTTGTGGTGCATGGACTTCTCATTGTGGCGGCTTCTCTTGTTGCGGAGCACAGGCTCTAGGCATGCAGGCTTCAGTAGTTGTGGCACGCAGGCTCAGTAGTTGTGGCTCGCGGGCTCTAGAGCACAAGCTCAGTAGTTGTGGCACACGGGCTTAGTTGCTCCACGGCATGTGGGATCTTCCCAGACCAGGGCTCGAACCTGTGTCCCCTGCATTGGCAGGTGGATTCTTAACCACTGCACCACCAGGGAAGCCCCCCAAAGACCTTTTGTTATGTGATTGATTCTCTCCTAGAAATTACAACTGAGAATAATTTTACTTTTTTTTTTTAAATTATTTTTTTAATTTATTTTATGGCTGTGTTGGGTCTTCGTTTCTGTGCGAGGGCTTTCTCTAGTTGTGGCAAGCGGGGGCCACTCTTCATCGCGGTGCGCGGGCCTCTCACTGTCGCGGCCTCTCTTGTTGCAGAGCACAGGCTCCAGACGCGCAGGCTCAGTAATTGTGGCTCACGGGCCTAGTTGCTCCGCGGCATGTGGGATTTTCCCAGACCAGGGCTTGAACCCGTGTCCCCTGCATTAGCAGGCAGATTCTCAACCACTGCGCCACCAGGGAAGCCCAAGAATAATTTTAAAATATTGATGTGTCAGTTCTTTTAGAAGTAACAATAAACATTTCATGTTAACATAAATAACATAGTTATCAAAAGAGGTGTATTTTGCAAAACAAAAGGAAACTTTAATAAAACGAGTGGCATTTATTTACATTTTTTCAATTCTCTTTAATAGAATACAGTAGTTCAACAGAAGACAGCTGGACTCTCATTTCTTTTGCATTCAGTCCCTTGCAGTATAGTGTCATGAAACTTATAGAAAACTCTAGCACACATTTGCGAGAGAAGGAGAATGAAATAGGCAAAGAATATCTTAGCATTATTGTGAAGTAGTCTTGACTTTATGGGGCCCTGGAACCACATTCTGAGACTAGTCCTGACTCAGGGTCCTCCTCTATCAGCTGAAGAGCCCAAGGCCAGGGAAGCCAGGACGGGAAGCACCCTAGGTGGCCTCTACTCCAAGAGGAAACTTCCACAGAAATAGATAGGAAAGCCTTCTAATTTTTTTTTCTTTTACATTTAAAAGAGCTGGACTGATGTGAGACAGAAAAATTGGGAAAGAGTCAGTGTTTCTCCATCAGAGACAAGATTTTTAAATTTTCTCCAGGCTGAGGGAGAGAAGAGTGTGCAAGAGGAGATGAATAGAAAGAGGTTCTGGCAGAGTCTGTGGGAAGAGCTCAGGCCCCGTGGCCCCCCTCTTCTCCCTCATTAGGCTTCTCTCTAAAGGAGGTGGCTGAACCCCAGATAACAGAGGGGACCTGCCCCCTCCTGCCCAGAACCCTGGGGACCACAGGTGCTCAGAGGTCCTTGTCCTACCTGTCATATGGATACTCAAGGGAAGAGGTGGCCACATGGAGGTACAGGCAGAAGGACCCAAGATTCCTCTGGGTTTTCTGTGGTCCCAGAGAGCAGCACCCTTCCTGTGCCCGGAGAAGGGCACAGAAGCCAGCAGAGGGGGAGGGAGGGAGAAACTGAGAGGGTCCCCTAGTTGGGACAAGGGAGTGTGGTATGCATCCTAAGGCCAGAGATCATCTCAGTCACAACCAAAGTAGACTAACCATGAACAATCCAAAAAGGAAATTAAGAAAACAATCCAATTTATAACAGCATCAAAAAGAATAAAATATTTAGGAACAAACTTAATCCAGGAGGCAAAACTACAAAACATTGCTGAAAGAAATTAAAGAAGACACAGAGAAATGGAAAGACATCCATGTTCATGGACTGGAAGACTTAATATTGTTAAGATGTCAATACTCCCCAAAGTGATCTACAGATTCAGTGCAATCCCTACCAAAACCCCAATGACATTTTTTGCAGAAATAGGAAAAAACATCCTGAAGTTCATGTGGTATTTCAAAGGACCCCAAATAGCCAAAACAATCTTGAAAGAGGACAAAGTTGGAGGCCTCATACTTCCTGATTTCAAAACTTACTAAAAACCTACAGTAATCAAAACAGGGTTGTATAGCATAAAGACAGATCAATGAACAGAATAGAGAACCCAGAAATAAACCCTTGTGTATATGGTCAAATGATCTATGAGAAGGGTGCCAAGACCACTCAATGGGAAAAGGATGGTCTCTTAAACAAATGGTGTTGGGAAAGCTGGACATCCATATGCAAAAGAATGAGGTTGAACCCTAACCTTACATCATACACAAAAATTAACTCAAAATGGATTACATAAGACCCCAAACTATAAAACCCCTAGAAGAAAACATAGGCGAAAAGCTTCATGCCATTGGATTTGACGATTTCTTGGATATGACCCAAATGTACAGGCATCAAAAGCAAAAAGAGACAAATGGGACTTCATCACACTTAAAAACTTCTGTGCATCAAAGGAAACAATCAACAAAGTGTGAAGGCAACCTAAAGAATGGGAGAAAATATATGTAAATCATATATCTGATAAGCAGTTTAATAACCAGAATATGAAAAGAACACCTACAACTCAACAACAAAAAACCAAATAATCTGATTGAAAAATGGGCAAAGAAATAAAATAGATACTTCTCCAAAGAAGATATACAAATGGCTTACAAGCACATGAAAAGATGTTCAACACTGTTAATCATTAGGGAAATGCAAATCGAAACCACAAATAGATATCACCTCACATCCATTAGGGTGGCCGCTATCAAAACAAAACAAAACAGAAAATAACAAGCATTGGTGAGGACGTGGAGAAATTGAAACTCTTGTGCAATGTTGGTGGGAATGTAAAATAGTGTAGCCGCTATGGGCAATAGTATGCTGTTTCCTCAAAAAATTAAATAGAATTACCATATGATCCAGCAATCCCACTTCTGGGTATATATATCCCAAAGAAATGAAAGCAAGATCTCAAAGAGATATTTGCACAGCTATGTGCATTGCAGCATTATCCACAATGGCCAAGAGGTAGAAGCAATCCAAATGCTCATTGACAGCTGAATAGATAAAGAAAATGTGGAATGTACATACAATGGAATATTATTTAACATAAAAAGGAATGAAATCTGTCACATGCTACAACATGGATGAACTTGAAGGACTTTATGCTAAGAGAAATAAGCCAACCACAAAAAGAGAAATACTGTATGAATTCCACTTAGATGAGTTATCTAGAGCAATCAAAATCATAGAGAAAGTAGAGCAATGGTTGCCAGGGGCTGGCGGGGAGAGAAAAATGAGGAGTCGTTCAATGGGTACAGAGTTTCAGGGTTGCAAGATGAAAGCATTCTGGAGATTTAATCCACAACAATGTGAATATGCTTGACACTACTGAACTCTGCACTTGAAAATGATTAAGATGGTAAATTTTATGTTATGTTTTTTACCACAATTAAAAAGAAATCAAAGCATATAGGTGCCAATCAAGGACTACATGTGCTTCCCCCATCCCTCCACACTTAGGTGCTACTCCAAGAAGAAGGGAGAAGATGACAATTCATAAAACTGAGTTTATCAGTTTTATTTTCTAACAATAGGCACAATGGGACTTAAGTTACAGAAAAAGTAAGAAAGTTATTGTGGCAAACACTGTTAGTTGTCTATCTAGAACCTTCCCTGCTCCTCTGCCATTTCTTCCTTAACTAACAGAACTCCAATTTTATTCAGATATCCACCCCTCCCTCGTGAGACTCAGGGTTCAGTTCTGATTGGTCTAGGCTGGCCATGGCAATCCCACACTAAACCAGTGATTGGTTTAGGTGTCGGGATGTGACACAATTCTGGCCAATGAGATTTAGGGGGAAATCTGCCCAGGGGGCTTCTAAGAATGATTTGCATTGACCTTAAAAAATGACACAGGAATATTCATTCTCTCTCCCCCTCCCCTCTTCTCTCTCTCTGCATCTGGCTCTGCACAGGTGAGAATGCCAGAGAAGAAAATGGAAAGAATGAAACAATAATCAATGATGATTTCGTTGAACTGCTGAATAAACCAAACCCAGAACCACCATATTCTACTTCTTGTCATGTGAGATAACAAACTCCTGACTGTTTAAGTCCATTGGAGCCTAAATTAAGACAAGACCTACCCCAATTTAAACAAATTAATTTCATTTAAACAATTAAAAAAAAAAGTCCCCTACTAAGGCCTTCAGATACTTGTAGCCACAGCATCCTGGTGGTTTTCTGTATTTTTTCACATCTGGAAACATGGTGTAAAATAAGTCCCCCTCATTCTGCACCATGGCCATCTGGAATCAGGGAGGGTCACCTTTCCCTCAGGTATCTCAGTTACCTCTCTGAGGTTCCCATACCTCTGACCAGCTCTGCTTTGCTGTCTGTTTTGTCACTGCAGCCCTCTTGGGTTTGACTTGTGCTTCTGGAAACTAAAAATTCTTTTAGTGGCCAGACTCCAAGCCCCTTGAGACCTGAATCTTTTCATTTCTATATCTCCATGCTGCCTGGAATACACCAAGGAGGTAGCAAGTTCTCTGGTAGGAATAAATTAATTTCCTCCTGAACCAGGGCAGACCATGCCCAGAAAAGTCTCCTTCTGTGGTGACAACTGACAACTCTGCCTGTACCAGCCCCTCCAACTACCCTCAATGCACAGGGCCTGGACCAATAGGGACGAGCCTGGGACAATTAACCAAGTCCCAGGCCAGGGGCTGAAGGGCAGGCAGAGTTCCCTTTGTGCCAAGGGTCCCACTTTCCTCCCTCCCAAGAGCCCTGTGTCACCCCCCCCCCCGCCATGTTTAATTCTGGTCTACCAGACTCGCTGTGGTTATTAGCTAATAGTTCGAGTGGCCTTGCCGTAGCTTTTTAAAAACTGTTAAAATACCATTTGGATCACTTTTACTACTCTTCAAATCACTAGTTTGGGAATCACTAATGTGTTTTAAACCCTTCACTTTATAAATGTGAGAAACTGGGGTCCAGAGAGGTAAATTGGCCAGCTGGTCATGGCTGTGGGTAGCTGACTATAAATCGACTTTCTAGGCCCCAAACAGCCATACATTTTATTGTATTACACTCTTCTTTTGTCAGGAAACTGTGACTATAGGAGAATCCCATGTGTATTTGCTTTAGGAAGATACAATTTCTTAGCCTAATGAGAAGGTAGAGGGAGACATTGGTTATGCTGGGGCAGGTCTTGTCTTAATCTGGTTCCCTCAGCAGCCAGCCTGAGATGAGGATTGAGAGCAGGCAGCTCCTGTGCACTGCGGGGGATGTTCCAGTATGGGGGGGAGGGGGAGGGAAGAGGGGGAGGAGAGGGAGGAGGGGGAGGGGTGGGAGGAGGGGAGGGGGAGGGGTGGGAGGAGGGGAGGGGGAGGGGTGGGGCGGGGAAGGAGCGGGGGCAGCAGCGGGTCAAGGTGCGTCATCAGGCTTCTGGCGGGGAGGCCAGTGGGGGGCAGGGAGTGTTGACTGAACAATTCCCCAACCCACCCCGACTCCTACATCTGCAAAGGAAAGTCACTCCCCGATCCTGTTCTAGTCCTTCATCCGTAAATATGAGCCATCAAGCAGGGATCATTGGCCATTTTAGAACAGGTATAAAAAAGAAAAGGATAAGCAGATGAAGAAAAAGATAACCTCCAAGAAAACTGGGAGGATTCAGAGAGTAGAAAACTTTTAAAACTGATTAATTTTTCCAGAGAGATCTGAGATGATATTATCTATGTCAAAACATTAACAGGTCAGCTGTGAGAAAGGAACAAGTAGAGGTGAACACATCCGGGAAATTTTTAAAAATATGATGCCATTCATCACACACACACACACAATTCTGTTAACTGTGTGTGGTGATGGATGTTAAGTAGGCTTATTGTGGTGACCACTTCACAATATATACTCTTAAAAAAGAAACAATAGGCCCAAAATAGAGTCACCTGTGCTAAGCCCACGTCACCAAACTGAGACTTAATGTCTAACCTAATTGCAGTCAGCCTGTCCAGAACTGTAATCTTAACCAGTCTGTCTGGAATTTCCTGGTCAGCACTACTGAGGTCATCTGCCAGCTAGACCCCTGCCATCCCCCAAAGGCAGGTGACCTTCCCTGAAACAATCCACTCTCTGCTTGTAACTTCCTTGTCCTGTCTCCTTCTGCCTATAGAAGTCTTCCATTTTGTACCGCAGTTCAGACCTCCTTTCTATCCGCTAGATGGGATGCTGCCTGATTCAAAAATCATTGAGTAAAGCCAATTAGATCTTTACATGTACTCAGTTAAATTTTGTTTTTTTTAACAATACAAATATCAAATCATTATGTTGTACATCTGAAACTAATATAATATTATATGTCACTTAATTTTTAAAAATGTGATTGCCAAAAAATAAAGTGTTGGAAGGCTGAAAGATAAATTAGAATATAGGCAGGAGGAGAGACAAAGAGAGAGCACAAGTGAATAGTTTAGAGACATGTCCTGCACACTACTAAGGAACAATTTGAAAGATCTAACAGCAGTCTCAAAAAAGCAAACAAACAAACCAACAAAAACCTAAAAGAGAGAATAGAGGAAATATGAGAACATTTCTGAGATCTAAACAAAGACACAACTATTCATACTGAAGGGACACAAGGAATACTGAGCAGGATGGAGGAGAGAAGATAAAATTCACATCCCTGGCTTCTGTAAGTCATCTGCACATAACACTATTTCAGGGTTGGGCTGACGTGATCAAAGGTTTGGGGGGTTCTGGGGTGAGGTAACATCACAGAGTGTGGCCATGGGCCTCCCACTGGCTCTTTTTCTTCCCTCATCAAGTAGATGCCAAACTCTCCTCCAGGAATTATTATTCTACCTCCTAGTGTATGAGGATTAAAGGCATTAACACATGAACTCATTTAGCAAACTCTGGGTAAAGCGTTGCTGTTCTCACCATCACTCTCCAGAAAGTTCTCAGGCATTGCCTCGAGGTCCTTCCAGAGGTGCTCCACGCTCACCCTCCTCAACCCACGGGTCTCCTGTCTGTCCCCAGGAAGCTCGTCCAACTTCCTCAAAGCCCTCTGGCCACTTGCTCAGACCCTTCCTACCTAGCATCATTCAAAGCTGTCCGGAAATCCCATGTCCTGCACACTACCTTTCCCGAGCAGCTGGAAGAAAGGTGGTGACTTACAGGGCCCTTCCTTCTCAGCAGATGACCCCAGGACCCCCTCTCCCCATTCAACTCACATAAATAATCCCACATCACCGAATCACAGACCCCCGGAGCATTTCTGCATCGGGTAGTTTGGTCAGCTTGCAGTGCCTGCAGGCTGTGTTGTGAGGCAGGGAAATGCCCCCTAGCAGGGGCCATAGATTTGCACCACATCCTTCATAAGTGTAAGCTGCTGGCAGGCACTCTGTAACGCAGTGGATAGCAGGAGGGGTCTCCTAGCTCATGGATATTGTGCTAGTGCACCTCCATCACTCTCTCTCCTGCCTGTTTTAACTCCAGGATGACTGTCTACCGTAATCCCTGGCTGTCGTCTGTGATCTCCCAGGGCCTATTTCTACCTTCTTCGAAGACACCAGCTTGTGGTCCACACTATCCCTCATGACCTCGTTTTCTCATACTGTTTTGGTAACTTCAAGATCTATGTTGGTGAATCAGAAGACACACCATAACCGCATACTTCCTTCTCTTCTTTAGACGGATATATGGTCATTTGAAATAAAGATATTTCTCAGTCTCCCTTGTAGCCATGTGAATAATGGCCAACTGAATATAAGTAGGAGTGCTGTGGGCGACTTTAAGAGGAGGAAGTGCATCCTTTTCTTATCCTCCTTTCATGTCAGATGGAGTGTGGATGGCTAGAGCCCGGCAGCCAATTTGGACCATGAGGTGAAAGCCACATACTGAGGACATCAAACAAGAAGATAGAAGACTGACCCCTGAGACCACAAGCTATCATGACCTCTCTGAGCTGCCTGTTTGTGGGAGAACAATAGCCATATTGTTTAAATCACTGCTATTTTTGTTATATACAGTTTAACTTAATCCTGTTATCAGGAAATTTAAGAGACTTCCCTCAGGTCACACGGTAAGTAACTGGCAGAGGCAAAATTTGAACGTTGGCAGTTTTACTCCAGAGCCCGTAAGGACACTCATGAAAGTGGGGTTTGCCTCATCTCGAGGGCCTTACAGAGGGGGCACAGCCCAAGGGACTGCAGTCATGAGCTCCAGGGGGCAAGAAGAAGCTGAGAGAGTGTGTGATGGAGGAAGAAAAGGGAGTAAGAGGAACACAGAGCAGAGGGAGTGGGTAAGCCTTCCCGTACACTCTGCGTCCTCCTTCCCATGGCACTGAGCAAGGAGACAGAGGGAGAGGAAAGCTGGCATTTGGGCTGAACTAGTTACACCAGGTTTCATTCCAGGACTGTCTTTTTATCCAATGAATACAGACGTTGATTCCTACAGCAACTTGACACTGGTATAATGTAGTTTTGTACTACTTTTGGAGATGTGGTGTAATCAGATTTACATACCCTCTGCCTCTAGAATCCCAGGAATGGAAGCTCCCAGAAAGAGCTCCATCTTTTCTTTTCACCACTGGACTTCTCTGCTTAGAATCACTTGGTGAGGTATTGGCGTGGGAGAGTGCACGTACCAGTGGAACAGAACAGATGGCTCAGAAGCCATTTATGGAAACTTGGTGAATATCTGGATAGTTCTATAAGCTCATGGGGAAAGCAGAAACTGTTCAATAAATAGTGCTGAGACAACTGTTCAGATGCAGAAAAACAAAATTGAGCCCCTGCTAAATAAAGTACACAAAAATAAATTTCAGATGAATTAAAAATCTTAATACGAAAATAAAAATTTAAGCTTTTAGAAAAACTTGAGGGCAGGGAAGGATCTCTTTAAAGATTCAAAGGCATAAGCCATAGAGGTGAAAGACTGCTACATTTAACAACACTAGCATTTAAAAATTACTTTGGCATCACAGAAGACTCCAAAGGGAGGATAGGGAAGACAAGCCACAGCCTAGGAAAGATACTTGAAATGCATATAATTGACCAAAGATTAGCATCTCTCCAGAATATATATCTCAAGAGGCCTAACTATCTGTAAGTAAAAGGCTAAGCATCGAAATAAAAACTGGGCAAAGGATATGGACAAAAAACAAGGGAATCTGGGGAATTCTCTGGCGGTCCAGTAGTTAGGACTCCGAGCTCTCACTGCCAAGGGCCCAGGTTCCATCCCTGGTTGGGGAACTAAGATCCCACAAGCCGTGCAGTGCAGCAGAAAAAAAAAAAAAGGTGGGGGAATCCACACAGTCAAAACGTGAGAAGATGCTTAACTTCATTGCAAACTCAAACCTCAGGAGGTAACACCTACCCAATGAGCAAAAGTGAAAAATTTGATAATGCCAAGTGTTGGCAGAGCTGGGGGAAAAGGGGGAACTCTCAGATGGCTGATGGGAGGATCAAGGGATTCAAGTGCTTGGGAAGCAAGTGGGAACATCCAGTCAATGAGAGGACTGCTGGTACGCACCCAAATTCACAAAACAGGATGCTCGTTGCAGTAGTTATAATACAGAAACCCTGCAAAAACCTGGAGTGTCCATCAATAACATCACGCATAAACAGTGGAATATCACGCAATGCAATACTAAACAATAGTTAAGACAAAGAACCAGAGCTTCATCTACATACATGAATGTCTCAGAATGTAATACTAAAATTTTTTTAGATGTCAAGTATGTACAGTATGATACCATTTCTATAAAGTTTTAAAAAACATGCCAACATGCAAAACTAAAGTAAACATGGATGGGAAGGACACAAGCTGACTTCAAGACAGTGGAAGGGAGTAAATGCAATTGGGGCAGAATACAAATAGCACTGCAGAACAGTAAGATTTTATTTGTACAAACAAATCTGGAGTGAATATGGAAAAAATACTAAGATTAATTGATTGGTTACCAGGTGGGGGACAGAGGGGTTTGCATACCACTTCTCTGTTCTTCTCAGCATGCATGCCTGAATTACCTTTTTTCATCCTCTTTTTTCCTCTCCTCCACTTGGGTGCTGGGTTCCCTAGTCTCCCAGCGACTCAGGGACCACGCTTCCATGTGTAGAGTCTCCTCAAGCATCTTTGTTTTCTCACCAGTGGCTTTTGCCCTTTTGCCTCCTCACATTTGTTCCTTCCCAGTCTTCATATTAATCTTAGCACCTCATCAGGGCACCGTTCACCTCTCCTCCCCTCACTGTCCATCTCTACCTTCTGCTTTTACCTCTAAATGAGGCTCCACCCCCAGCACCCTGGTCAGGCCTTTGACAAAGGCCTTTTAAGCCTAACCAGTCAAAACACTTGTCAGATCTCCTCTTTGGAAGCCCCACCCTGAGACCCCTCTTTCAAAGATAAACATTGCCCTACTTGCCAAACTGAAGAGTTTTTCCCAGTTTTTCTTCCCCTTTAATCTCCAGGGAGCTTTTACTATCACGGCCCAGCCCTCATCGTCTTAAAATTCTCCCTACCTTCAGCTTTCGAGGCTGTGATGCCGCCACCCTGGGTGTCACCTGCGAGTCAGTCACAAGCCAGTGACAGCTGTCCGGATTGAACTGCCACCCCCAGGCCAAGCACACTGGCCTCCAGGCTTCCACGCCTCCCTCAGTGCTTCTACAAACAGCCCAGGGGAAAAGGAAGCTAAGTCAAACACCAAAGTACACAATTCTTTCATCTCCTTGTGATACCCAGCCTCCTGATACCCAGGCTCCTGCGTTTCTCGTTTCTCGGGTGTCTGACAGCCGCGCTCCCCGCGGGCCCAGCGGCCTGCTCTGCAAGGCCTCAAGGGGCTCAAATTCCGGTCTGGAGGCTGAGGTTCTCTTTGCAGCCCGTGAAAGATGTAGAGAAACAAAGGAAAAACCCCTCTGCCCACCTCCCACCCCCCGCAGTGCCCAGAGACATGGCCATAGAAGGAAAGGAGAGCGGGTTCCTGGGCTCCCACCTGGCCCCCGCTGCGCTGCTTCCGCCGGGGACCAGCCCTGCTCTCTCACTCTGTGTTTTGGCAACAGCCTTGCAGTGTTTATGAAGACAGCCAGCCCGGCACCCGCCCAGCTGTCAGACAGCGGGCCTCGGGAGTCTGTGAGCGCCTCTGTTTAGGAAACCTAGTTAAAGAAACGATTGCAGAGAGGGGGGCAGTTAAGCCTCTCTCCTCACAACTAGGCAAATCTCTTCCCTTTCGTGCCCAGAGCACGTTATCCCAGGATGCCGGAAGAGGGGCCCACACTGATGAACAGACCAAACCCCAACACTGCAACAGGATTCGTCTATTTATTGATATTAAGACACTTCCCAGCAGTAACTGCTGTAACAAGGACTCTAAAGGTAATAAAATGATGACAACATCATAGACAAAGCGTTGGGAACATTCCTTGCAGAGAAAATTGGCTTTTCCTCTCTGGCCAGAGTGACCAGGCGCTACAGGCCGTCCCGGGCGTGACCTCCCGGTCCTGAATATATGCGCCCCGTCATCCGGCTGGGCCCTCATAGGACTCCAGGCTGTGGGGCGAGGGCAGGGGCCTTCCCCAAGCCCCTCCCACATCTCGGAACCTTCCGCAGCTCCTCTGGACCGATTTCCCATGTCTCCTGTTGGTGAAGCAAGTGCTCACGAAGGGGTGAGCCACGGCCTGGTGACAAAACAACCAGCACCAAAAAGCTGTCCTTCCGCTTCACAAAGTAAACACAACACTTTTTTATTCTCTTTTTTTTTTTTTTTAAAGGAAAGAAAAGTCTCAAAAATATATGGCACTAGAGTGTAAAACTGTACAACTGCATCCAGTTACCATTTCTTCCAGCTTCCAGGCCACGGTGCCCAGGCTTCCCCTCAGATGTAGAGCTGATGGGAGGCCAGGGTGTCCATGAAAGGCCGTACCAGGTTGTCCGTGGAGAAGTAGAAGATCAGCCCGAACGTGATGGAGATGGGGAGGGCAGGCAACGCTTTCTTGAACACGGCGAGCAGCAGGAGGGTCAGACACAAACCCTGCAGGACACAAAGGTGAGGGGGTTGGTGGTGACCACGGGCGTGGACGGGGGACGGGGAGCAGTCAGTGATGGTACAGTGCCCGGGTTCAGGAGCCCTGGACACCCCGTCGTCTTCCCTGGTCCTCTCAACAGCTCTGTGAGGTGCCTGAGGGCAGGAGCTCTCATCCCGTAGCAACGCCCTGCACATGGACGGCTGAACCAGAAAGCAGGCCTCCTGACCCCTAGAACGGGGCTGCCACTACCAGACTACCTCCCCTGGCTGGCTGCTGTAGGGACGTGTGGCCTGATGGTGGGAAGCTTCCCCCAAGGGGACATATATTTATACAAGAACTGGACGGGCTGGACTGAAAGCCAGCAATGTTCTCAGCAGCTGACACCAAGGGAACCAAGATGCC
Organism: Balaenoptera ricei; assembly: GCF_028023285.1. Taxonomy (NCBI): domain Eukaryota; kingdom Metazoa; phylum Chordata; class Mammalia; order Artiodactyla; family Balaenopteridae; genus Balaenoptera; species Balaenoptera ricei. The sequence continues at coordinate 169,200,518 of NC_082639.1, forward strand.
ATGTGACCCCCCCCACCCCGGGAAGCAGGCACAGTGGCTGCCTATCCTGTTCCCACCCCAGCCAATGCAGGCAGTGGCCCAGGGTGGGGACAGGGAACCAGAGTGTCTGCCCTATCCCTGGGGGGAGCAGGAATTCAGGGCAGACGATCCGGAAGTGGAGGAGCCTGGGACTTCTCTACCCCATCCCTGACACACACTGGGCAAATACAAAATGTCCAAAGAACTGGAGCCTCAGCCCTAACGTGCCACGTGCCACCCGGGGTTCACCAGGCAGAACACCGAGTATGCACCGTTCAGAGCCTCCACCTCTCCAATCGCCATAAGACGCTTCCCCACCATGTGTATCTGGCCATGTTAAGTGACATACAGGTCTCCAAATTTCACTGCTGGGGTTCAATGTGATGGGCCCCCGTCTCAAGTCCCAGGAGATCCCATGGGGATTCACAACCCCATGGTGCCTGGGTGGCATGGAGGGAAAACACACAGCCCTGGCTTCAGAGACTCGAGTTCAAATCATAGCTCGGCCCTCACAGCTTTGTGCCCACGGGCCAGGCCCTCAACCTGTTCCGTCTTCTGTAAATCTCAGGTCACCATCCCTGCCTCACAGGTGCCGTGAGACAAATGCATGGAGCGAGCCAAGACCTTGGCACCCGGCGCACAAGCTCAGTAATGTCAGAGCCCCTGGTCGCTCCTCCCCTGTGCTGTGCCTGCATCTGTTGATGACCAGAACCTCCTGTAAACCTCGGTCTCATCTTGAGGATCTTCTTGGCAACCCTGCCCAGCCCCTCCAAGGGATGACAGCATCTGAAAATTCCCCTGGGTTCCTGGGCCCCCCACCAGACCCTCAGCGGCCCCATTGCCCAGGGCTGGGCGGGGAGCATCCCCCAGCCCACTCACGATGAGGATGGCCACAAAGCAGGCCAGCGTGGTGTTCCAGTCCCCACTGCCCGTGGCTGCCGCCTTGCCCACCAGCACGCTGTAGAAGATGAAGTCTCCGAGGCCGAGCTTCACGCCCCCTGTGTGGTGGAGACAGAGGGAACCCATAGGTCTCGGAAGCCCCAGGAGGAAGCGGCAGAGAAGGCTGACCCCAGCCAAACAGCCCAGGTTCTCTGCCCAGCCCAGGGGCCAGAGTCCTGAGGAACGCAGAGGGCAGATGGGGTAGTGTCACTGCCCAGCTCACCTCACCTGGACTCTGGGACAAGGACTGGCTGCCTTGGAAAAACAGCAGCCAGTGGGAGAAAGGGGGAACCTGTAGCCTGAGCGACTTGCATTCTGGGCTGTGCAAAGCCAGCATTTCTGATAACCAAGTGCCAAGCACCAGTTTTACTCGAGTTAAGACAAGAGCGAATAAAATGCATTGTCCGGGGCTGATGGGAGGCTACCCAACTGGGCACTCAGTTTGAATTATAAATGCTTTTTAGGAAACTTAATTTCACTACTTTCAAGAACATGTACAATACCTGAGGTTCTCTGGAGACTCATGTCCCTCAAAAATAGGTAAATGTACACTGCAAATCAACTGAACTTCAATTAAAAAAATAAGTAAACATAATTTGTAACTAGTGTATCCACTACTAATAAGGAAACAAGAGCTTCTAGAATGCTTTCATTTGTTTCCTTTAGTACAACCGCCCTGTATGCTTGTTTATAGGATAATTTTATTCATCACCGACAATAAAAATGTTTACGAAACAGACTTGAATTGAGGAGGTCTGCATCAAGGAAACATGCTCTGCCCCGTCTGCGCCCCTCGCCTCCCTTCTGGGCTCCAAGCAAGAGGCACCTCACCTTGGTCTGTCCCTTCCTCCACGCCCCCTCTTCTCTGACTTCAGCTTCCTCACTTTGGCTCCTGCCTCAGCACAGAGCAAACACTCCAGTTTTGTCACCTTACAGAGGTGACTTCTCTTGCCGTGCTCTCTCTCGCCACTACCCCCACTCCTGCTTCCCTGCTCTCTCCCCTCCCTTCTCTCTTTTTCAATCAGTTCTTTCTCAAAGGAACTGCGCTCACCTCCCAGGCACTTCAGAGATCTGTGGCGGCAGGTCCCACATCCCCCAGCCAACGTGCTCTGGCCAGGCCACCGCCCAGCCCCCGTGGACACCCTCACGCTACCTGTCTGTCTCAGTGCCCTGTCCCTTGGCTGGCTACTCCCCGGGGTCCTCCACAAGCACCCTTCCCTTCATCCTGTAAACGTCACCCACGCTGTCCCTCTCGCTCTCCATTCCGACCCTACACCTTCCCTGGGTACCTTCTGGGGACCCACAGTTCTGACAACATGTATATCCTGGTGACTCCCACTTGGGCCTCCAACCCCGACCTTCCTGAGCATCCCTCCCCTTCGTGTGTCTGTGGCATCTCCATCTGATGTCCTGCAGAGCCTCCCACCTTCCCCCGTCACCCTCCACGCCTCCCTGCCCATCCCTTGCCCAGCCAAGTCCCGCCATTGCGTCCCAGGTATGTGGTGGCACCAGCTCCTCTCAGCCTGCTGCCTGAGCTGGGCCCTCATGGCTCTTCCCGCACCTGGTCCCCCAGCAGTCTGTGTTCCTTGCTGCTGCCCGGGATCTGTCTGGGATGCCGCTCTGCTCACTTCAGTTCCCTGCAACAAACCACTCACGGCTCCCCACAGCCTGCAGGATGAAGTTCGAGCTCCCGTGGGCGCTGCTCACCCTTAAAAGGCCTGGCCCCCAGCTGCCTGGGCCACCCAACCGCCCGGAGCTCCCTGAAGGCCTCCTCCTCTCTCATCTGAGCCTTTGCCAGTGCTGCTGTGTAACAAAGAATCTAACTGGCCTTTGTCCCTGGTTCCAGGAGGGAGACCAAATCCTTGGAATTTCCCCAGTAACAGGAGTGTCTTTGTTATTCAGGAGCCCCTTGGATCAATGCAAATGAGAGGATCAGGATGGCGCTGGTCACCAGAAAGACCACGTGGTTATGAGATAAGGGGGTTGGGACTCTGGGCCAGACCAACCTCTGGGGAGAAGAGGGAGCCTGGAGATGAAGTCCAGTCCCACGAGCAATGTGGCTCTTCATTTGACTGGTCCTGATTTGTACCCTTTGTACTAAAACTGTAATTGTAAGTTTAGTACTTTCCTGAGTTCTGTGAGTCGTTCTAGCAAATTTTCCAACCTGGGGGGGTTGTGGGAGCCCCCAGATTTGTAGCCAGTCGGTCAGAAGTGCGGGTGGCCTGGAGGTCCCCAGGACTTGCGGCTGGTGTGTGAAGGGAGGGTGGCCTTGTGGACTGCGCCCCGGTGGGATCCGTGCTGACTCCAGGGGCTCAGTGCCAGGCCTGGGCTGCAGCCTGGCAGCCTGTCTGCGGGGTGACTGCCAACTTGTCCTTCCAGGCCCACCTCGGCATTATCTTCTTCCCCATGTCTGCCCTGAGTACTTTAACCTCCCCCCGCCTGGGCTGCTCCCACGGGAACTTCTCAAGGGCAGAGGCTGCTTTAACCCTGCAGCACCTCCCTGTTCCCATGTGCCACGCGGCACATAGTAGGTGGTCCATAAATGTGTGCTAATGGAATAGCTATTTTAATCCCCTTGGGATCACAAGCATATGTTAGAACGTCTCTGGGTGCGTCTTCAAGACGGCCTTCCACACCAGCTCCCCCTGCTCCCAGACACCCGGGGCTCTGCCTGGGGGAGTCTCCACCCCAGCTCCACAGCCCACTGTCAGTCCCCTCAAGGAGCCGTGCTGCTGGCGCCGACCTGCCCAGCCACTGGGACGCCCGCCGGCCACGCAGGCGCACATCTCGCCGGCCACAGGCCTGCCCTTCTCCCTCATGGCCCTCCTCCCACGCAGCTCGAAACCCTCCCCCACCCCCAACGGCTCCCACTGCTCACGGGACACAGACCAGCATCCCCGTTTTGATCCAGAAGGCCCCTCAAGTCCCTGCCTGCCTCCCTGCCCCATCTCTGCACTCGGGTCTCAGCGTCCTGCCTTCACTTGCTCTAACTCACCGTGCCGTCTGCCTCAGGGTCTCTGCTCCCAAGGTCCCCTCAGCTGGAAACGCACCCCCGCTGTGCGTCCCCCTCTCCGAGTTCCAGTGGCTCAGCCTCTGGAGCTCAGCTCAGAAGTTACTTCCTCAGGCGACTTCCTCTGACCCCTTGAAACAGGTCAAGAGCCCCGTCAGTGCTCCCCATCACCCCGTGCTCTCCTTCACGGTCCTCCCGGCTCCGGGGAGGGCGGTCAGTGCCCACGCCCGCGTGGGTGCGTCCCCCAGAGCCGCATCCGCACGACCGCCCCCCAGCGCACAGCGGGCACACAGCTGGTACTCAGCCAACGTCTGTCACACGCGAGGTGCAGCCTGGGCGTAGAAGTCCCCGCGGCCTGCCAACAAGGCTGCGCCTTTGCAGGCTCCTCGACTTTGCGAAGCCACCTCTGATGTGAAAGGGGCTCCTCCCCACGCGCCCTCCTCCCCTGACCTCAGGGAGCCCCACCCGGGCCCACGCAGGCCATCTGGACACCTTACTTTCCTCCTCCTCCTCCAGCTCCTCCCCCGGATAGCCAGGCACGGGGGGCTCAAAGATTTCAGGGTACGAGGGCTCCCCCAAACTGTCATAGGAGTCCTCTTCTGGGTGTCCGGCGTCGTGTGAGCAGAGAGCAAGGGAGAGAGACAACAGCCCGTCAGAGGGTCCTCTGAGCCCAGGGCTCCCCTGCCCTCACCATCCCCCTACCCCCCCGCCACCATGCCAAGCCCGACCCAAAGAGGATTCTCCAGTCCACACAGCAAGGGAAGGGAAGGGAAGGGAGAGGAACGGGGCCGAGGCAGAGGAGCGCAGTCCCACCGCACTCGATCCCCAGGGCGTGTGTGTCCAGGGGGGCTGGTCTTCCCACCTGCCCCCCCGGTCCCCGTGCCTCCCGCAGAGGCCAGGCCAAGCTGAGCTGGATGTGGTGAAAAGCCACCCCCGATGATGAGAGGCTGTCAGCCCCCTGATACTCACCCATCTCTGGGTCGTAGGGGAGCTGAAGGGCTCCCTGAGAGGAGGGGTCCAACTTGGCCATGCCCACTGTCCACACCATGGCGGCTGGGGAGGGAGAAAAGGGTCAGGCCTCAGGCAGTACTACCTGTGGCTGCCCCCAGGGCCTGGGAGGCAGGCGGGCCAGCCTGTGTCCACAGAAAGCCTGCACGGGACCCTCAGTTCCTGTGGGTATTTGCTTATGCCCCACTGCTAGGGGGCCGCTGGGGGTCCAGACTCACTGACCAGGTGTGGGCAGGCAATGCTTCTTCCCGTCTTTTTCTGCCTCCTCACAAAAACAATGATAATGTTATTAGTGAACAAGTTTGGTGAACTAATTATGTTTTTGTTTTATTGTGGTAAAAAAACATGTAACATGAAATATGTCATCTTAACCATCTTTAAGGTACAGTTTAATAGTGTTAAGTATACTCACACTGCTGTGAAAGAGATCTCCAGAACTTTTTTTGTCTTACAGAACTGAAACGTTGTACCCACTCCCCATCCCCCAGCCCCTGGCAAGCACCATTCCACTTTCCGTTTCTATGATTTTGACTACCTAAGATACCTCGTATAAGTGGACTCATACAGTATTTATCTTTCTGTGACTGGATTATTTCACTTAGCATAATGTCCACAAGGTTCATCCATGTTGGAGCACGTGTCAGAATCTCCTTCCTTTTTCAGGCTGAATAATAATCCATTCTATGCATATACCACATTTTGTTTATCTGTTCATCCATCCACAGACACCTGAGTTGCTTGCATCTCTTGGATATTGTGAATAGTGCTGCTATGAGCATGGGTGCACAAAAATCTGTTCAAGATCCTGCTTTCAATCCTCTTGGGTCTATGTCCAGAAGCAGGACTGCTGGATCCTGTGGTACTAACATGTTCTCTCTCTCTGGCCTGGAAACTCTCTCCTGAATTCTTATCCCATCTCTCGAACTCTCTATCTGAACGTCCAGTGAGCATCTCAAACTCAACAAGCCCTAAACGCTCTCAACAACTGCCCTCCGACCCGCCCACCAGCCTTCTCCTTCTCAGTAAGCAGCAACTCCATCCTTTTTGTTGCTCAGGCCCAAAAAACTGACAGTAACCTTGACTCTCTTTCTTACAACCTGCACCCCAACCATCAGAAAATCTCGCCAATTCTGCCTCCAAAATGTCTGCAGAGTCCAAGCACATCTCAACGCCTCTACTGCTGCCCTGGGGCCAGACGCCAACATCTCTCTCCCGGATTATTATTCAGCCTCCAAACCTGGCTCCTGCTTCCACTCTTGTCCCTGATAGAAACTTCGCGGTCCTGTTAAAACGTAGTCAGGTCAGTCCACAACCTTCCAGTGGCATCACATCTCACTCAGCAATAGAAGCCACGTCCCCACCATGGCCTAACAGCATCTGACCTCCCCCGCTCCCCGCTGGCTCCCTCTGCCTGGCCTCGGGGCGCTCCGAGCACACCAGGCCCACACCCATCTCAGGGCCTTTGCACTTGCCGCTGTTCCTTCTGCCTGGAGTTCTGTCACCAGTTATTCCTAAGGCAGGTCTCTGGTCAAATGTCACCTATGACACAGGGCCCCCTTGACCACCTTCTGTAAAACAGCACCCCTCACTACCCTGGAGTCCTTCACGCCCCCCCGCTTTATCTTTCTATGGAGCTCTCACCTCCTGACTTCTGTTGGCCTGTTGAGTCCCTGTCTGCCTCCCCTCCTAGAATGTAAGCTCCATCAGAGCACAGAGATGGTGAGCGGAAGTCTGACACGGCTCAGTCTTTCCATACACGGTCTCTGCTCATTTTTTAGGCTGTGCCTGGAATGTGCTTTCTCACCCTGGGGCCAGGCCGCCAACGGCTCTCCACGACGAGCTCGGTTCTTCATTTGTATAGAGTGCCAACTCTAGCCATTCATAGACTGTTTCCCAGTGCGCCCTGCAGACAACTGAGCCCCAGAAATTCAGGCTCTCTACGTGAATAACAGAGGGGAGGGCATGAAAACCACAGCGCTGTGAGCTCCCTGAGGCCTGGGACCTTGTGGATCTTGTTTCCATGGCAACCCCACTGCCCAGCACAGCGCCCACCACAAAGTATGAATTTGATGCATGTCTGTTGATGCCTTTACAAGTACAAATCCCCAAGTGCACTGGCCCCGAGGCCAGCAGCAACCCCGAGGGCATTCCCTTCAGAGACTTCACTTCAACCAGCCACGAAGCTGTTGAGGCAGCCCAGGGAAAGGCAGGCGCACCCTCCCCCGCCAGACCCCCACCCTGAAGAGTCCCTCTCCAAAGTCCCTTATCAGGGGCCTGGAGGGCTGAGGCCTTGGGCTCATGGGAACGTGGCCTGTAGCCACCACATGCCACTGGAGCTAGGTGGGAGGAAGCTGTGGGGCAGGACCACATCCTCTGGTGCCCTCTTCCTGCTGTGACTTTCCAAGTTTCTTCCTGTCTAAGAGCAAGACACAGCCCACCTTCGTCTCGGAAGGTGGAGCCCTCCTGGGGTCACCGAGGCTGCCTCGTCTCCTTTCGTCAGGGAAAGGGTTAACTATCTCTTCATCACCTCTGAAAGCCATGTATGTATCATATACTCACATGAATATATCAGGGCAGGAAATATGGGCTCGTTTCTCTCCTGGGCAGTTTCTACCAGCATTCTCAGCGGCCCTTTGGGGCACAGCACAGCCACGAGATCTGGGAAAGCAAAGACGCCCTTGGCATGTTAAGAAACATGTTTACTCCCAAGCAGTCCCCAGAGAGGAACCAGCCCTCTAACACCAGGCGTCAGAGCGAGTGTGTCCCAGAGCCCCAGGACAAGGCTCTCAGACCACGCCCTGCTGCTCCAGCAATCCCACCCCCGGGGTTTCAGCCACGATCCCTAGAGCCTGCATTGGCTGGAGCCCACAGCTCCGGGGTCTGAGCGGGGTCTAAACAGGCTAGCTGCAAACAGGGAACTGCTGTGTGCCTCAGAGACCAGAGGATGGGCTTGAAGTCCCACTTCTCTGAGCCCCAAATTCCTTATCCTAACAACGTAAGAAGCAGTACTGGTGATGGTTATCACACTAATACAGTCGGCTCTCCATATCTCTGGGTTCCGTATCCATGGATTCAACCAGCTGTGGATCAAACATATTCAGAAAAATATCCCAGAAAGTTCCAAAAATCAAAACTTGTATTTGCTGCACATCGGCAGCTATTTACATATTGTTTATGTTGTATTATGCATTTAAGTAACCTAGAGATGATTTAAAGTATTCGAGAAGATGTACGTAGGTTATATGCGAATACTACATCATTTTATGTAAGAGACTAGAGCATCCTCAGATTTTGGTATCTGAGGGGGTTCTGGTACCAGTCCCCCGAGGATACCGAGGGACGACTATACTAACTGAAGAGCAGCTAACATTTTGGGTGCTCGTCATTTATCGGTACTGTGCCCAATCTCAGGGTTGTTCTGAGGAACAAATGACTTCCAGTGTGCAAAGTGCTTAACGGTGTGAGTGCTCAGTAAACATCTGCTGTTATTAGTAACCATGTCAACAGTCACGATTCCACAGGACCCCATTTGTTATTTTACAAAGGTGAACTTTCTAGAAAGGGGACCATCCAGGCCTCCTGGGGCAGGGGTGGGGGGAGGGGGGACTTCTCAACACCCATCACCCTTGTCCAGCAGTGAGGACTCAGCCCTGGACGTCGCTCCATGGCCCACCCCTGCAAGCTCATGGCCCACCTACCATACACAGAGATGGCGCCCAGGATAACCCACGCAGACCACTCCGGGAGGTACTTGATGAACACCAAGGCCATGAGCGCGCTGATCATGATGAGATAGGCCTGCTGCAGCACCAAGGGACCCTTCCAGTGGATGCACACCATGCCCACCGCCCCGAAGTTCCAGACGGTCAGGAACAGGGTGGGGTAGTCCATGGCCACATTGTAGGTCTTGAGCACTTCCCTGCGGGACCACAGTCAAGGCCGTGAGCTGGGAAACTCAGTGGAGATGTTAGACCCTGACACAGTTCAACACCCTTCCATCATTAAGTCCCAGCCTGGGTTCTTCCAAACTCTGGCTTCATTTGCTGACATCTCCTTCCCTGTTTCCATGAGCCCTACATGTAACCACTTGAAAAATTTATGAAACGGTGGGAAGTACCCCAACGTCTCATCCTTGGGCTGGTTCCCGTAAACGTGAGCCGGCACGACCCGGAAGACCCTCTGCCTGTGGAAAAGGTCCTTGGAAAAGTGTTCTCTCCTGTCCCTCCAGTCTCTTTGGGCCCCTGGGTCAGGCTGATGTCCCAAATCCAGGGCAAGAGAGATCCCTTTCCCCATAAACTAGGAGGCAGCCAGGCCCAGCCCGAAGATCAGAATGTAAATTTTGAGGGGTTTCTGCCCCTGAACCCCTCCCCCACCCCCCGCTGGGGTTCACAGAGAACCTCCTCTGTGATGGCTCTGCGTTATTTGTTTAAAATCAGGAACCAGAAGGAGACGTGTGGCCCAACTCGCAGCTCCACTCCCGTGTCGAGGAGGCCGGGCTCCTGGAGCAGCAACGTGGGGAAGGTGTGGAGACCAAGGGGCGCCCTTCCCTCCCAGGTCCTTCAGGCCCACCCGTACCACAGGGTGGGGGCCTCCTGAAGGACCCTGTTGCCCACCGGCTGCCACTCACCCAAGGTAGATGTAGGTGAAGAGGAACAGCAGCATCAGGGAGGACACGATCAGCCAGCCGTGGATGAACTAGGTGGAAACAGGCAGCATGACCGCAGGCCCCGGTCCTCGGGACTGACGCCCAGGCCTGGAAACCCTTCTTCCTTAGGCTCCTTCCTCCCTGACTATGGTGGAAGGCGGCCATTGTACAGATAAGGAGGGCACAGAAATTCAAGGAGTTCTCTCCAGGTAACCCAGCAAGCATACGAAGGAGCTGGAGCTCCTTCAGGTCTAAACACCTAGAACTCTACTCGTTCACTTGGAAAGGACACACCAGGCACATTCCACGCTCTGGAGATAAAGCTGGCAAGGTGTCTGCCCCCAGGGGCTGCAACCCGGTGTGAGGGCAGTGGGACAACAAACACACAGACACATGTTAGCATGAAGTGATAAGGGCTACGGAAAAAACCTTGGCTGGGTAAAGTGACAGGAGACCCACTGGGGTGCTACTTTATTAGACAGAGTGGTCAGGGAAGACTCTTGAGGCAGCCTGTTTAGAAGAGTCAGCGCGGGGAGTCACTGCCCACCTGAGGGCCTATAGACAGGTCTTCAGAAAGACACGTTCCTCCTCCCCTGGCCAAATAAGGGAGGGTGAAGGGCGAGGGTGGGGCTGATGCTAAACCAGTCCTTTAGCCAGCCGTCAGCGGCGTGGTGGTCACCGCTACCAGCCTCCCTGGAGGACAGACCCATCAGTCACCAGCTCAGGCCGCTGGGGACCTCAGCAGCCACCTGGTCTGTCTGCCATGCCGTGCGCACCACCCAAAGGGGAAGGGGCCGCCTCCGGAACGTGCTGACCCTCCTCATCCCACCTGGGCCTGCTCAGTCCACTGTCATCTCCTGCCCGCGTCACGGAGTAAATCTTACTGAACAGAGGGTCGAGCTGCCTCTTAACAGTCCCTGGGAGTGGTCGCGTGACACCTGCTGACCAGAGCGGTGCCAGCTTTTCACTGGCCACGCTCCTTCTAGCTTGTCCTTACGCGTGCTGTATCCTCTCCTCCAAACACAAAGCCCTCTACCCTGCTTCCTGCCATCCACGGCCATCCCTGCCCCAGTTACGAACTCTGCCTTGTTTATACAGGTAGCTATTTATTGAGAAGCTCCAGCTCTCGGACACTCCCTTCCCACCGCTCACCCCCATGGTCACCCCCAGATGGGACGGGGCTCATCCCTCTAGACGGAGCCTCCCCATCTGTACCTACCTGCTCCACAGATGGCGGCAGCCTAATATCAAGTGCTGCGCACGCCTGAGTGTGAACGGTTTTAAATCAGATAATGTCTAGTTCAACTTCCCTTCAGTCTTCAGGGTTTCAAAGCCTTCCTTGGGAGAAAAGCCTGAAACCCGTGCCTAAAAGCTTACGGATTTCTATGGATGATTTGGGCCACGTGGGACTCAACTCCCCTGTTCCTCCCTGGGACTGCCCCGCAGTGCAGGGGGCCCACCCGAACATCTCCCAGTGTTGGAAGACCTCGGCACAGCAGCTGTACATCTCCAGCCGAAAGGGAAATGGGAAAATAAAAATAAACTTGGAGGAGAAGTATCGGGTGAAAGGAGCCCAAAATAGAACATCTCATTTCTTCGGAAGGAGAAGCAAAATAAAATTAACTTATGAATGTGAGAAATAACCCTATGAACACTGCAAAGAGGAACTCAAGTAAGTGGGATTATGTGTAAGTTCAAAGGACAGGAGTATTAGGTAATCCATGGGGGGGCAGAGGTGGGGTGGGAAAGAGTACAGGCAAACCTCAGTGAGGTTAGGGTTGGGTTCTGGACCACAAGAAAGAGAGTACGCAAGAAAGTGAGTCACAAATTTTTTGGTCTCCCACTGCACGTAGAAGTTAACGTCTATACTATACTGTAGTCTATTAAGTGTGCAATATATAGCATTAGCATTATGCTAATTAGTATTAGCAATAGCATTATGTCTAAAAAAATTTTAAAACAGCATTAATTAAAAAATAATACTGGGGCTTCCCTGGTGGCGCAGTGGTTGAGAATCTGCCTGCTAATGCAGGGGACACGGGTTCGAGCCCTGGTCTGGGAAGATCCCACATGCCACGGAGCAGCTGGGCCCGTGAGCCACAACTACTGAGCCTGCACGTCTGGAGCCTGTGCCCCGCAACGGGAGGGGCCGCGATAGTGAAAGGCCCGCGTACCGCGATGAAGAGTGGTCCCCGTACCGCGATGAAGAGTGGCCCCCGCTTGCCGCAACTAGAGAAAGCCCTCGCACGAACCGAAGACCCAACATAGCCAAAAATAAGTAAATAAATAAATAAATAAAAAAGAAAAATAACAAGTGACAAGTGTTGGCAAAGATTTGGAAATAAAAAAATAATAATAATAATAATACTGTTGCAAAAATGGCACCAACAGACTTGCTCAATGCAGGGTTGCCACAAACCTCCAATTTGTAAAAAACGCAGTGTCTGTGAAGCCCAATAAAACGAGGTATGCCTGCACCAAAAATCAGGGTCTATTTTACAGAAAAAAAATGAACTCTGTTAAAAAAAAAAAAAAGAGCCAGGGTTGCTGCCAAAGAGGCACTGAGGTGTGGCAGGCAGGAGGAGGAGAGCAGGCGGACCGGCGCTCACCTTGTAGCAGCGGTACTTGTAGAGCACGACCAGGAAGATGGTCATGACGACAATGACGCTGATCATGATGAGGGTGTTGAGCACGGAGTTGAGGAGGCGCTGGCCCACCGAAGGTGTGTCCTCGGTGAAAGGTGTGTAGATGCTGAGGGAGGGGCAAGGGCTAGGTCTCTGTGCCCTGCCTGCTTACACGCCTCACCCCGAGGGAGCCTGGACCTGGGGGGCAGGTGCCCTGGGCACCCCTGCCCCGCAGCACCGAGCTCTGGCTGCCCTGGCGAGTGCTGCCCGCCATCCCCATGAGCTGCCCTGCCTTCCCGTCTCCTGGCTCCTGACTTTGGCCTATGACTGAGCCGATGTAGCCGCACGGAAGGGCCTGGCTGGCCTCACCAAGGCCTCCCCTGGCCCCCACACCAACTCAGCCCTCCCCTGGAAGTGCTTCTCCCTGCTGACCCCAATCCCCAGCTCTGGTCCAGGGAGACCCACCAGTTCCCTACATCCACTTCCTTATCGGCCCCATCCAGCCTAGGATGCCTCCGCCCCCCCTGCTTCCCCTACCCACACCCAGCGTAACCCAGGAGCTGCACAGGCAGCTAATAAACTCAGAAGGCAATTCACTGATCCCTCGCTCTGGACGTAGGGAAACAAACTGCCTGCGAAGTTCTCAGGGTCTCTTAACGTTCTTCACCCGAGCTGCTCTGAGTCCCCCAACAGACTACAAGCTTCCTGAGGGCAAGGGCTTCTTTCTCTACTCTTTTCATTAAAAAAACCATAAAGAAAATTTAACAAAAACTCCCTAAAAAAAAAAAAAAAGATGTTTAGAGAAGGTACTCAGCAGCAATTACCACAGGGAGGCTGGGGGAGGGAGCACAGGCAGCCCTCCCATTTTCCCAGGCCGCTGCTTCTGCCTGCGTTTTCTTCATTAAAATAAACAAAATCTCCCGTGCAAGGCTGGAAGTGAGCTAAGAAATCATCTGGTCCTCCTTGGTTTACATTCATGGGGATATGAATGAGAGGCCCAGAGAGAAAGCAACTTGCTCGTGGTCACCCAGTGACGGGTGGTACAGCCACACCCGGGACGGAGAGCTTGCCTCCTGCAGTGAGACCCAGCGTGCCGGAGCCCTGCCCCGAGGGTGGCAGGTGTTCCTCTAAGCCCTTTACATGGATTAACTCACTCAATTCTCCTGGTAACCTTGTTATCAAACCCATCATACAGATGAGGAAACTGAGGCCGAGAAAGGTTAGGAAAGTGCCCAGGCAGGTCACACAGCCAGGAGGCAGTGGACGGACCAGGGTGTGGACTCAGGCAGCTCCTCGGCCCTGCTCTTCACTGCTGGCATGGGGCCGCAGGTGCAGTGGCCAACACAGGCTGCACTCCCCTCCCCCAGCTCCTCCTCCCCCGCCCCGCCAAGCCCCCAACTCACAGCTGTCCATTCTTCTCCGTGTAGAAGCGCACGGACTTGATGGTGGCCACCACCACGATCATGCACAGCGTGACAGGCACAAATAGCATGATCACGTGCTTTGCCCCATATTTCAGGGTCAGCTCCTCCTCCAGGCCTGGTGGCCGCCCGGGGACCCCGCTGCAGGCGTAGCGGTCAGGGTCCTCCTCATGGTCCTCCTCGCTCTCCTGGCCTCTCTGTGGGAAACCACGCTGTGAGGGCCACGGAATGCCCTCCCCCGAGACCTTAGCGACATAGCGCATGGGTGTTTTGGAACCGGAAACGAGAACTTTGAATGTTGCTTTCCAGATGTAAGAGCCAGTCTATGGGCTGTAGTTTAGATGTGGGAGTGGTGGAATTGCAGGACATTTGAAAAGTTTACGAGGACGAGAGATTTAAGTTGGCACTGACCACCACAGATGCAGGAAGGGAGGCCGCTTTGCTGTGGAAGAGGACGGTCCGTTTAGCTGTGGAAGAGGACGGTCTGCAGAATGGGTCTGGAGCATGTCTAAAGATCCGTCCCCTCCCTCAGTATAGGGACTCAGGATGCCACTCAGTTCTGTTCACACGGCCACACTAATTTGGCAGGCCAGGTGATAGGAGGAGGGCAGAAATTAAACACTGTTGGTTGAAAAATCACAAACTAGAATGGTCAGCACACATGGGGACGTGGGGACTCTCTCTGATTGTGAATAAGACACTGGGAATTTGCAGAGGAAGAGATTACTTTGAACTTTTTGCACCCCGTCCCGCCCCCCAAAGCAAGCATGCAAGATTTGCAGCTCTGAAGCAAAGGGGCTAACTGGGCATCAAGCATCTGGGAGGACCTGGGTTACATATAAATGAGGAGGCAGCGAAGGAGGACAGGACGCCTGCCAGGCGCTGGCACACACTGATCTGCAAGGATTTGTTTTGGAATTGTGGCAATTCAGGATCATTAGCTGCTTTGTTAATTACATTAACAGCCAAGACAAAGCCAAATGAAACAAAAATCATAAGTGGCTGTTGTTTGTTATCAGTTCTTTGCAGAGAGAATTCCACCTATATATTCATCTAAGAAAGGAAAACTGTTAATGAACAGGAACTGAAATAGCTGAAATGCACAAGAACTCCAGGAGATAAAAGACAAAGCCACTAGCAAGAAACGGGCTAAGGAGTAGCTGTGCAGTGGCCTTGAGCTGGTGAGATCTCTCTCAGAGCCCAGAGGAGGATAGGAGAAGTGAGCTCAAGTTTCAGCAAAGGGAAATAAGGCTGGCTGGAAGAAAAGATTACTATAATGGCAAAACGAAGAATGGAATTTAGGCAAATTCAGATGTTGTTTTACCCTGATGAGAAGGGAGGTGGCTTGGCTAGATGACTCTCCCAAGTATATCCTCCACTTCATACTGTTGCAATCTCCTGCCCTGCGGGCTGCAGAGGTAAAATCGCAGTGCAGCCCACCCCTCCTGCTATGGGCTGAATGTTTGTGTCCCCCAAATTCACATGCTGAAGCCTAACTCCCAATGTGATGGTGTTAAAAGGTACGGCCTTTGGGAGATGATTAGGTCACGAGGGGGGAGCCCTCACGAATGGGATTCGTGCCTTATAAAAGGGGCCCTAGAGAGCTCCCTCACCCCTTTTGCCAGGTGAGGACACAGAGAGAAGACAGCTGCCTATGAACCAGGAAGTGGGCCCTCACCAGACATCAGATCTGCCGGCACCTTGATCTTGACTTCCCAGGCCCCCAGAACGGTGAGAAATAAACTTCGGTTGTTTGTAAGCCACCCAGTCTATGGTATTTTTGTGATAGCAGCCTGAATTAACTAAAACACATCCCCAGCTCAAAAGTCAAACATGAATCAGGTAACCTCTTGGTGACCATGTCTGGCCATCTACCAAAAAGGTTCCCTCTAGCAGTTTCCTCCTACCATCCTTTCGTCTCTGCGCTGCCTGTCCTGGCATCCAAACTCACTCTCAGGTTCCTGTGGAAATAGTAACCTGCACTAGGAAGGTAAACCTAAGGGGCAGGGCCAGGATGGAGAGAATCACTCAGTCCATTGCGGAGTCGATCTGTAATAGGCTGTGTCTGTGCAGAGTCTACTCTCAAGCCTTCACAGACCTAGGATCCACCATGGTGGGCCACCCGCCCTTTTGGCCAATTCTCACCTTTCCTTTCCCCTCCCTCCCACATCAGGGAATGCCTGATTTCTGGCCACTAGGACCCCAGGGACCTGTCCGGAGGCCTTGGACTGCTGGTGGGAACCTACCCACTGGGCGGCACCCTCTCCGTTCTCCAGGGCCTGCCTGCCTTCCTGGCAGGAGCGCGGCATGGGGCTCTCAGCTGACATCAGGGACGTCCGCTCGTCACACACTTCTTCCTCGCTGTCAGAGGCCATGAATGTGAGCATGACCCTACCTCCGAAAGTGCCTGGAAAAGGAGCACAGGGGACCTCGTTCCACTCTCCTGCGAGGCAAAGGCCGCGGAAGGTGAGAGGCGGCCTTAAGACCTGCACACAGGTCCTGCCCGCAATGACCACCCAAGACGCGCTTGTCAAAGGACTGCTATAAAGCAACAGTCCCCAGGAGCCACTAATGAGGCTGCAGCAACCTCGAGAGGGACTGGCTAGAGGAGATCCAGGCCACAGGGGGCAAAACCCCCAACTAGAAATGTCAGAGCCACTCCAAACTGTCAGCACACTCACTCATTCAATCAACAAACATCTGTTCAGCACCTATCGTGTGCCAACGACACTTTTGTCGTAAAAAATTAAAAACCAACCATCCAATGTGACAAATTATATAATCCAGGTGTTCACCAAGAGGTACAGAAGCACAAAGAAGGGACTAAAACGCAGAGATCAGGAGTGTTTTCTGGAGAAGATAACATCATTTGATGGAGACAGCTTTTCCCAGGTGGGAGGGAATGGCAGAGGGCGTGAAGAATGTTCCAGCCTGAGCCCAGCACTGCCGGGGTTGGGGTGGTGATGCTGTATGCTGTGGAGGTGTGAAGGGTCTCTGGTGCCGAGTTCAGGAGGTGTGCTTCATCCCCCAGGACAGAGGTGACAGATCAGATCTCTGGTTAGAAATATCAGTCTGGCGACTGACTGAAAAAGGAGTAAAAAGAAGGAAAGGTGACCTCCCTGGAGACAATTGTGGGAAGTGAAGAGGGCCTAAGGTGGCAAGAATAGATGGGAGTAAGGAGAGAGAATCCAGAAAGGGTAGGAGGTAGACAGACAGGACCAGATGTGGGGGACAAAACGGGACAGAGTCCAGGACTACGGCCAGACAGGGAGTAGGATGGGGAAGGCGGGAGAACAAGGTTTCAGAGGAAAGACTGTGAATTTGATCCAGGAATCTGCTGAATGTAAGTGGGTTAAAAGGGGGAAGATGCCTGGGAGGCAGCTGAGTGCAGGGGCCTGAGGTGGAGGGGAGGGAGATGAGAGTCATGAGTTTAGAAGTGGTGGCCACGGGAGCAGTGAGCTGAGACCACGAGAGGCGAGCGTGTGTGTGTGTGTGTGTGTGTGTGTGTGTCTGTGTGTGTGTGTGCTGGGGAAGTACAGCTGAGCGTGGGACCCACAGGAAAAAACAAGGCTGAAGGGACCATACGGGAGGGAGCCTGTCCCCCGGGACTGCTGTGCCGCAGTGCTGTGGACAGGGCAGCACCACCGGGAAGCCGGGGCAGCCCGAAGCCCTACCAACATCCTGGGCAGGTCAGCTGGGCTAGCAGCAGGGCCAGCTCCCCCAGCACCTGCTTCCTGGGACCCTGGGGCAGCCTCACGCCACTCGGCACAGTCAGGTCTGCTCTCAGCTCAAAGTTCATCTCCACGTCAGTTGCCCCCAAGAATTTATGATTTTCAAGTGGGGCAGGCAGGTTCCTTCTACTGAGTCAGCCCCAGTTCTGTTCATCTTGGCAGGGTCCGAGGCTGCTGCTTTCTTTGAAGACAGTGCCCCAGGCTGTGGCCTGGATTACTACCCAGCTGGACTTCAACTCCATCCCCAAGTACAGGCCCACGGCAGGGCCTGACTCTGCTCACCCCACAGACTCGGGCCCTCACAGAAGGCTCCCCCGTGGCTCTCACAGGGATTTCAGAATGAACAAGCTAAGCTCCCCAGGGCTCAGCAGAGATAAGACAAGCACAGGAGTGACAGCAGTAGTGACATCAGTAGGAAGTAAAGTACAGTAGCTGCCAGGAGGGGTGACGAGGGCGCTGTGCTACTGCAGTTATGACTAAGGCGGGGCAGGCGGGGGGAGTCTACCAGCTGCCGGGGGCAGATGTCTCAGATCTCCAGGAGAAAGAGCGACGTGAAACGGGCCTCGAAGGTTAGGAATATCCTGCCAGGCAGAGACTGAAGGAGGTGGGGCACCTGGAAGTAGCCTCGTAACTAGATGGTGGGATGGGTGACCGGATGGGGCCGATCCTGACAACAGCCAGCAGGCTGATGTGGCTGAAGCGTGGGGACCAGGGAGGCAGCGGTGGGAGGTGGGACCATCCCAGGGAGGGGCGTGGAGGCCTGACCGGGGAGGGGGAGCTGAAGCTAGCAGAGGGGGCCAGCCAGGGTTTTGGTGCTGAAGAGGGCTGTGACCAGAGTGCACTTCGTGGGAGCAGAGGGCCAGCTGAGCCCTCCTGCCTCTTCCCGGAAGCCCCCAGGACTAGTGTGGCCTAGGGCCCAGGAGGCGGATCTGCTCCTCAGTGCCCAGGCCTGGGACCAGCAGAGTCTACCTAAGAGCCCAATTTGAGGGGACACGGCTTTGCAGCCCCACAGGCTGTGAGACCTTGGGAAGTTCTTAGCTTCCTTCATCTGCAGTAACGGTAACGAAAGAAACTACTTAATGGAGACCCAGGAGGGAAAACTTCAAAGCGCTCCTCCTCTGCAAGGCGGGGCCCCGCCAGATAAATCCCAAACAGACACCTGCCTGGACCCAGGAGATCCCCTCGCTGCCCACTCTGGCAACGGTGAGTCCATCCTTACTCAAAAAGGGGTACCCGCACACAGAGCTGGCTGCATTTCTTCAAGCTAAACCAGGACATTCCAACTGGAGCAGTGCAGTGGCTCTTTCCATACTTTATTCTGTAGCACGTCAGATTTGTCTGGGGCGTGAATTAATAATTTAGTTACGATCTCACTCCTTCTATTCTTCCCACGCCTCTGGAGGGCCTGTGATTCGTCTTTACCGTGACTGGAGGGGCAGATCAGGAGTCCCTGCATCTAAACGGCAGGGCTGCACCCCCAGGGCAGAGGGCAAGCTCACCCTTCAGAACCACAACGGCCGCAGCATCCTGGCTGCCTCTTCCCCTAGTAGGGAAATGGGCAAACAAGGAGTGAAGATGCTTCTTGGAAGGAGAAAGGGAGCTACGGGGCGGGTGCGGGACAGAAAAGCACGGGACCCGGATCAAGTAAAGTCCTTCCAATTTCCATTTCCTCAGCCAGTCACCAGATCCCAGGAAAGCACTCCTGCCTCCCAAAGTCTGTGAAGGACGCGCCCAGGGAGAGTGAGCTTAAAAAAGGACTGTATCCCTTCCATGCGGCATTGCAGTGCACAGAGGCAGGAAGTCAGAAAACTACAAAACATGCTTTTCCATCCACCGCATGTAATTCATGGCCTCCTCACCAGAAAACAAATGCTCCCTGAGCAGATTCCTTCCCTCCTTGCGCTCTGCCCAGGACTCCCAGAAAACCAGGGCACAGAGGGGCTGCAGCAGGGAAGAGCTGGTCTTGGCTGTGGCTCTAATCACAGCCCTCTGTGCCTGGTGGTCATGAGCCCAGGTGGAGGTGCCTCTCGCAGCTCCTAGCACCTGAGGGCACGGCTTAGGACTTTCAGAAAGCTGTAAGATGCTTGAGATGCTCAAAGTGGTCCAAGCCACCTGAGGGGTGGTGACAGAACAGCTGCTGAGCACTCACTATGCACTAAACACAACAGTCAGGTACGAGGTACTGCTATCCTCCTCCATTTCACAGATGAGGAAACAAGATTTAAAAAGCGATAGGTTCAAAGTCATCCTTGGACCTAGGTAGTCAGGTTCTGGGCTCTTAAACGCTACGCTAGGGTGCTTAATTTAAAATGCAGATCCTAAGTTCCATCCTGGCCAGAGGTCCAGGGATCTGCATTTTGAGATGGTCCCTGGGCAATTCTTAGGCTGGTGTTAGACCTTCCCTGGAGCTGCTGCCGAGTAACCAGATGCCCCAGCCAGGGCCCAGACTTGGTACTGGAAGTGCCCAGTTACAGTTCCCCTCCCTGTCGCAGGGGCAGGGCACCTCGCTCACCGACCTTGGCACACCTACTGCTCTGTACAACTTGCTCACTGAATGGGGGCGTGAAAGAACGCACCGTCCTTTCTCCTGAATACCCTGTGCCCGGTCAGAGAGCCACTGGGGAGGCACATGGGCAGGAGATTTTCAGACTAGGAGAGCCACAGGGGGAGAAGAGAGTGGTCTGGCTGAAAAAGTCCCCAAGCAATGCCCACCTCGAAGGAGGGTGTGGTAAAACTGGGGCTCAAGCGTTGCTGGTGCAAACTGGACCAGCCTTTCTGAAGGCAGTAAAAATCGAGGGCTTTAAAAACATTCATACTTTTTGATCCTGAAATGCTACTTCTTGGAATTTGTCCTAAGAAAATAATAAAAGATTTACATAAAAACATGGTTGTTGCATTTATAATTTTTTTTAAAAAAGTGAGAATGACCAAGATGCCTGACTCTGTATGATAATACATCCATTTGATGGGGTCTAACATATGACTACTAAAGATCTCACTTCAAAGAATATTTACTAAAAAAAAAAAAAAAAAAAAAAGAATATTTACTAACATAAAAAAACAAGATGTTAAATCTAATGGATATAAAACTTGACATACATAATTATCTGAATTGTCTTAGAAAATGCATGTATATGAAGGATTGGCAAGAAATATTACAAAACATTAAAGGTGGTTATCTTTGGATAGTGAGATTGTGGGTGATACTTTATATTTTTCTGCATTTCTCAAAGCTTCTATAATAAACATGGATTGTGCCTGGCGTTTTTTGTAAAGTTATTAATTTTTTAAAGGGAAATAACACGTATCAACATTTAGACAGATTTTCTTCCATCCCGCCTTCTCCCACATCCTCTCTTCCTGGACTTGGGGGGGAACAGATGGACTCAGGAAGCCGCTTTTACACCTTCTCCTAACCCCTCCTATTACCTGGTTCCTGAAGGAGAACAGAGCAGCTGGGATGTACTCCTTTTGCTTCTAAGTTGGAATTGAAGACTGATGATACTCTGCAATCCTTGGAGGGAAAAATCACCACTCAAATGTATGCAGATAAACAACCTTCTTGCTAGATGTTTGTCCACATCAGAGCACCAGTGACGCCAAGAACTCCTGCGGGGAGGCTGACTCACAGGCAGGTGCTGGTGGGACTGGGTGACTCTCCTACTGCTGATGTCAAATCCTATCAACCACACAGCAACCGGCTCTCCGTTCTCTCTGACAGAGCAGCGGGAAAATGCAGAGAAGCTAAGGGGAGGAACAGGTGCCTAAGACTGCATTCTGGAAACCCTTTCCAGAACAAAGCACTGTGGCTGAAAGCTCCTTGGATTAGGATGTAAAATCAAACAACCAAAGAAGCCACTGCTCATCCCCCCCCACCACATTAATCAGCTGAATGGGATCCAAATGCTGAATGAGCCAAACCAAGGGAGTCTGACCCAGAGAATTTCCCCAACCTTGCTTATGTCAGCAGTTCCTGCAATTATTATAGAAACCCTGGTGACCCAATTTCCTCAACCTGATTTTCATTTCAGACAAATGCAAAGGTTTTGACCTTAAAATTTAAGGCCAATGGACCTAAGTAGGAAATCGATTCCTACCTAAGTAGGAAATCGATCTTTAAATGTCATAGTAAACACCAGTGCCTCATGCAAAAAGATGGAAATTTCGGCTCCAAAAGAAAATTGGGAGTCACTGCACTTAAGACAAACAGGTGGTCAGCAGAGAAAGGCTTGGATCCGGGTACTTGTTTTCTTGTTTTCACAGGCCTAACTGAACAGTGCCCCTCACTTTCTTTCATTATTGAAGGATAGTTGACTTCCAATATTACAGTAGTTTCAGGTGTACAACATAGTGACTTGATAGTTTTATAGATATTCCATATAATGTTATTGCAAAATATTGGCTATATTCCCTGTGCTGTACATTACATTCTTGTATCATTTATTTTATACATAGTTGTTTGCACCCCTTAATCCTCTTCCCTTATCTTGCCCCTCCCCGTTTCCTTCTCCCCACTAGTAACCACTGGTTTATTCTGTTGGTCTGTTTCTGTTTTGTCACATTTGTTCATTTTACTTTTCAGTGCTCCCTCAAAGAGGGTGGCATTGGTTTTAAATGGGCCTCTTTCTATGGTCACACGGCTACTTCACAGAGCTCCCATGACCCCTGGGGGGTTCCCTGCCTTCGCTCATACCAGGGAAGAATTTCCTGAGCTGAGGAAATTCCCTTAGAAATTCCCACAGCTTGCCTGCCTGTCTCCCCCGACCATGTACTGGCCCTGGCTGACCTTCATCCACCTGTCCATCCACCCTGCCCATACTCTGATGCACATCACTTGCCAGATGGCTCTCCCCAGCACAGGGAGGTGGCCTCGGCCGGAGCCAGGGCCTGAGTCCCACAGGGAGGCCCTGAAGTCCCACTCCGCCCTCCCAAGTCACAGGCCCCAGGCGACCCTATGGGGCCTCCTGAAACCTTGATCCAGGCTCTAGATTTACCTCTGTCTGCCCTTTCCTACTCAGAAGTTCCCAGGAAACATTTTCTCTCATTTCCTGAAGGAGCCTGGAAAAGGGGCGGTTTGGAAGTGGCAGAGGGAAGCTGTGAAGGTAGCCACCGTTGAGTAGGGCCCAGAAAAAATTGTGGGTTTTTTTGGTTTGTTTGTTTGTTTTAATGAGAAGCAGTAAGCCAGTGGTCAAAAGCTGAGCCTTAGAAACGGACAGAGTTCCAACCAGCCAGCTGACTGATGCAAACCACACGCTGCGACAAGTGGCCCACACACTCGGGCCACTTCACATGGCCCCTGTCCCCTTCTGTAAAAAGCAGGAGAGGCACACTTTGCAAGATTACTGTAAAAACTAAAGATAATGTGTAAAGTGTCTGGCACAAAGCTCAATAAACGGTAGTTATAATGAAGATGAAATAAAGGCAGGGGACTCAGTGAGAAAGGATAACAGAAGCCTGTTGATGGCCCTCTTGGAAAGCTACCATCTGCTAAACCACCAGACACACGAGTTGAGCACCAAGGTCACGCCTCATCCAGGCCCTGGGTGTTTCCACTTTAGCCCCAGCCCAGGGCACGCTGGCAATGTGAACATTCTGTCAAACAAAGGGGCAAGTCCGTAGACTGATGTCAGAGCTGGCAAGGACCTTAAAGGCCATCCGGTCAGCACCCCATTTTCCATTTAGGGAAACTGAAGCCAAGAGGGACAAAAGGACAAAAGGTTAAGGGCCCATGACCAGAATCCACAGTTACAGCTCAGGTCTCCAAATTACCAACAAGGAGCTCTTCCCTGCTGCTCAAAGTACTTGTGAGGGTCACATACTCAGTGGCCCAGGGCCATAGTCACACAGGTAGCCTACAAAACACAGATGAGGTCAGGATATGTCTCAGCAGATACGGTACCGCAGAAAGTGAGCACCCTTTAATTTTTCTTCCCACTGCTCCAGAAGACTGTATTTTAGCAAAGACAAATGAGCAACCCATTCTCCCAGGCAACGAAGAAACTGGACAGAAATGATCTCCCTTCCTCACATCTGGTCCTCCCTTAGGATCAATTTGAAATTACTTTTCCCCAGACTGTAATAACACAGCAGCCTCACCACCTCCAGGTCAAGAAGCCAACACTGACTACACAGGGCTTGAAGCCCCTGTCAGATCCAGCCAGCTCAAGGTGCGGAGAACCTCTCAGGCCCTGGCCAGGGGCAGTGCGGAGGGTGTGCCAGCCTCAGAGCCCCTGTATTCCACCCCCAGCCCCACCCCCAGCTGCTGCAGTCCAGGAACAGGTGGAAGTACTGGCAGAAACATTTGTTGTCTTGCCAGTCCCCAACTAAACAGTGTCTAAAAGTCAAATCAACAGCTGAAAAACAGCCAAACATGTCTTCAATAGAAACATAATGTGACCTACACACACACTGCTTTGGTTTCTTTATAAAAAAAATTTTTTTTTTTTTTTTTTTTTTGCTTTGCCAGGTAGCTGCTAATGGAGACCACATAACAATGTCCTGGGCGGTAGTGCAGTGACATGGGTAGGGCGTGAGTGTGGGAAGCCTGCTGTGCAAAAACTCAAAAGGTGAAGGAGACACAGACAGCTGGGTTCAAATCCTGGTGCTCACAGTCACGGAAGCCACACAATAGGACAAGCCGCTTGTCTCCCTGAACCTCAGTTTCCCCTTCCGTAAAAGGGTAAAACTAAGAACGGCTTCAGTGTGACTGATGCTCTTAAGACAACTGTGACAACTACTGTACAAAATGGCTTTTTATTGTATATGACAAACGTAAGTTATGTTATTGTCATTATTATCATCAGTGACTTAGAGAGAGGCCAAGGTAGGTGGGAGCCTCTCATTTGGCAAAGTCCGGGGGTGCAGCGGGGCTGTGAGTAGCCACAGAGGAGCTGGGGGAGAGGGGCGACGGGCCCCCAGGCACATCTGAGCGGCAGCCCCTGGCCACGCTCTTCCTTGTCCTCCTCTTCCTCAAACAGACAGGCTCAGGGCATTCACCTCCCATGCATGCACATGTCAGACTCTAGACTTGGTGCACGGATACTTCAACACCAAACGATACAGAATTTTTCCTAAAAACCTGACACAACATCCATCCCACTCCACAGCAACATTCCACCAAGCCCCCCACCTCCAGCCTCTGCCCTGAATGCTCCCCCTCGCACACCCAGGGCACAAACCTGGATGGCCTGCCTGATGGGTGGCTGAAGCTGCAACTCTGAGCTGGAGACAGGACCCGAGGCCCTTTCACCAGCCGGGCTCAGAAAACACCGCTGCTAACACATTTCCCTGTCCCACACAGCCACATTCACACAGAGGGGAACCTGAGGCTCACACACCAGAAGCAGCTTTATACGAAGCCTTGTAACTACTGCCAAAGGTCTTGGCTGAAGTCCTTGGAGACTCAGGTGTCTACAGAATGGGGTCTATGTAGAAGTCAGGGGCATCCATA
Organism: Balaenoptera ricei; assembly: GCF_028023285.1. Classification (NCBI taxonomy): domain Eukaryota; kingdom Metazoa; phylum Chordata; class Mammalia; order Artiodactyla; family Balaenopteridae; genus Balaenoptera; species Balaenoptera ricei. Next base: position 169,225,364 of record NC_082639.1, read on the forward strand.
CCGGAAGCCGGGGTCTGTACCGATCAGTTACTCTCAGGACAGGCTGGCAACCCAAGCTGTCAATTTTGGGTCAGGTTGGCTCTGCAATCGTTCTGGATGGGATGGATCCTCTCAGGTTCTCCGTCTGGAAATGAGGATGCAGGTACTGCACCAATCCACAGTTCGTACCGTAAAAAGGGAATACTCATTAAGTCACAGACGGGGGCATTTCATCCAACTGTCAAAGGGCTGAGGTCTAGTCCCAGGGCTGGACAACAGAACTAGAGTCCAGGACAACGGGTTCTAAGCCTCGCTCTCATATATCCGACCTGCGTGACCTTGAACAAAGTCACTTTAGCTCTGTGGGCTGAGTTTCTTCACTGATAAAATTTGGGATGGGAACTAGCTTCTGTTTCGGGCTTCTTCAGCTTCAAAAACTAGATTCTGCGAGTCTCCTCGCAGCTGTAAATGCCTGATACAACGGCCAAATACCGCTGATAACGAAACTGGGGTCTCCAAGTCCGGACCTGAGGTCCTGTTCCTCACGTACGCGGGAAGACCTCCGCCTCCCCTCCAGCCCCCGCCAAGCAGTGCCCGGGCCGGGTGCCACAGGCCGGCAGGACTGGGCGCCCATTAGGTGCCAGCCAGGAGAGAGGAACACAATGCCGCGTCCGCACGCCTTCGAGACCCACGTGCACTGCTCCTTTAAATGCCCCGGCCCTTTAACAGCTCGCACCGCGCCCACCCCGGCGGGGGCTCCGGCGGCCCGGTGGACCGGGCCCTGCTGAAGGCCCGAAGCCTGCGGCCCCTCCCCGCGCTCCTTCCACTCCCCAGTTCCGGGCCGGCCCCCATAGCCGCTGTCCCGGCGCCCTCCCCTCCCCGGCCGCTGGGGCCGCAGCCCAGGAACCCGCCAAGGGGCCGCGACCGGCCGCCGCAAACGGCGTGCGGAGGGCAGGGCCCGGCAAGCGGGTTGCGGCTCCACCCCGTGCCCTTCGAGCCGCGGGAGACCGGGCCGCGACCCGCGCGCGCCTTCCAGCCCACTCACCTGCTCCGCCGCGGCGCTCCGGCAGTGTTTACGCAGCTGGCAGAGCGCCCGCCGGACCCGGCGCCGGCGCAGACCCCGCCCCCGGCCCCGCCCCGGCCCCGGCCCCGCCCCCGCCCCGTCGGCGACGCTACGCTCCCTGGTCCACGTCGGGGCTCCGACCGGAGGCGCGTCCCTGGAAAGGCAAGGGGCGCGAGAGGGGCCGGGCCTACCCCGCTGCGCCGCAGGGACCCCGGAATGGACCTGACGTTGGACTGAGCACTGACCTTAGAGTGAGTGGAGGCTGGGCCTGTACTGTAAGAAGGCCTTGGCAGCAGCACCATAGGGCGGTAGCGCATTTGCTTCGTGGACAGTCTCCTGTCTTGTAGTTTTAGGTCCCCGCATTCCAACCCCCCCACCCCACCCCCGGGATTTACTCACAATAAGGGAGCACTAGTGGCCTGGGGTGAGCTAACATCTTGAGAGTTTTCCTGGTCTGTATTCTAGAGCTTCAAAACTACCAGGTAAAATTGAACAGGGATAAAATTGAACAGGGATGAAATTGCTACCCATGACCTGAGAATTGACCTGGAACGTTGTTTCCAGGATTTGGAGTCCAAGGGGTGAGTTGTCAATAATCTGATATTTCTGAGTGGCTTCACTTTAAAAAGGTGAAATTCACTCAACATAACAATTTTAAAGTGTGCAGTTCAATGGCATTTAGTACTTCACGGTATGGTACAATCCCAGCCACCTCTATCTAATTCTGAAACATTTCCATCACTCCAAAATAAAATCTCCTACCCATTTAAACAGTTTCTTCACATCTCTTTCTCCCCTCAGTCCCTGGCGACCTATTTACCTCTTTTGGATATTTCATATAAACGGAATCATAACAATATGTGACCTTTTGTATCTGGCTTCTTCACTTAGCATAAATGTTTTCAAGGTTCATCCACATTGTGGCATGTATCAGCACTTCATTCCTTTTTTAATTTATTTTTTAATTTTTTAATTTTTTTAATCAGTCATCAATTTTATACACATCACTTTATACATGTCAACCCCAATCGCCCAATTCAGCACACCACCATCCCCACCCCACCGCAGTTTTACCCCCTTGGTGTCCATACGTTTGTTCTCTACATCTGTGTCTCAACCTCTGCCCTGCAAACTGGCTCATCTGTACCATTTTTCTAGGTTCCACATACATGCGTTAATATACGATATTTGTTTTTCTCTTTCTGACTTACTTCACTCTGTATGACAGTCTCTAGATCGATCCACGTCTCAACAAATGACTCAATTTCGTTCCTTTTTATGGCTGAGTAATATTCCATTGTATATATGTACAACATCTTCTTTATCCATTCGTCTGTTGATGGGCATTTAGGTTGCTTCCATGACCTGGCTATTGTAAATAGTGCTGCAATGAACATTGGGGTGCATGTGTCTTTTTGAATTACGGTTTTCTCTGGGTATATGCCCAGTAGTGGGATTGCTGGGTCATATGGTAATTCTATTTTTAGTTTTTTAAGGAACCTCCATACTGTTCTCCATAGTGGCTATATCAGTTTACATTCCCACCAACAGTGCAAGAGGGTTCCCTTTTCTCCGCACCCTCTCCAGCATTTGTTGTTTGTAGATTTTCGGATGATGCCCATTCTAACTGGTGTGAGGTGATACCTCATTGTAGTTTTGATTTGCATTTCTCTAATAATTAATGATGTTGAGCATCTTTTCATATGCTTCGTGGCCGTCTGCATGTCTTCTTTGGAGAAATGTCTATTTAGGTCTTCTGCCCATGTTTGGATTGGGGTGTTTGTTTCTTTAATATTGAGCTGAATGAGTTGTTTATATATTTTGGAGATTAATCCTTTGTCCGTTGATTCGTTTGCAAATATTTTCTCCCATTCTGAGGGTTGTCTTTTCGTCTTGTTTATGGTTTCCTTTGCTGTGCAAAAGCTTTTAAGTTTCATTAGGTCCCATTTGTTTATTTTTGTTTTTATTTCCATTACTCTAGGAGGTGGATCAAAAAAGATCTTGCTGTGATTTATGTCAAAGAGTGTTCTTCCTGTGTTTTCCTCTAAGAGTTTTATAGTGTCCAGTCTTACATTTAGGTCTCTAATCCATTTTGAGTTTATTTTTACGTATGGTGTTAGGGAGTATTCTAATTTCATTCTTTTACATGTAGCTGTCCAGTTTTCCCAGCACCACTTATTGAAGAGACTGTCTTTTCTCCATTGTATATCTTTGCCTCCTTTGTCGTAGATTAGTTGACCATAGGTGCGTGGGTTTATCTCTGGGCTTTCTATCTTGTTCCATTGATCTATGTTTCTGTTTTTGTGCCAGTATCATATTGTCTTGATTACTGTAGCTTTGTACTATAGTCTGAAGTCAGGGAGTCTGATTCCTCCAGCTCCGTTTTTTTCCCTCAAGACTGCTTTGGCTATTCAGGGTCTTTTGTGTCTCCATACAAATTTTAGGATGATTTGTTCTAGTTCCGTAAAAAATCCCATTGGTAATTTGATAGCGATTGCATTGAATCTGTAGATTGCTTTGGGTAGTATAGTCATTTTCACAATGTTGATTCTTCCAATCCAAGAACATGGTATATCTCTCCATCTGTTGGTATCATCTTTAATTTCTTTCATCAGTGTCTTATAGTTTTCTGCATACAGGTCTTTTGTCTCCCTAGGTAGCTTTATTCCTAGGTATTTTATTCTCTTTGTTGCAATGGTAAATGGGAGTGTTTCCATAATTTCTCTTTCATATTTTTCATCATTACTGTATAGGAATGCAAGAGATTTCTGTGCATTAATTTTGTATCCTGCAACTTTTCCAAATTCATTAATTAGCTCTAGCAGTTTTCTGGTGGCAGTTTTAGGATTCTCTATGTATAGTATCATGTCATCTGCAAACAGTGACAGTTTTACTTCTTCTTTTCCAACTTGTATTCCTTTTATTTCTTTTTCTTCTCTGATTGCTGTGGCTAGGACTTCCAGAACTATGTTGAATAATAGTGGTGAGAGTGGACATCCTTGTCTCATTCCTGATCTTAGAGGAAATGCTTTCAGTTTTTCACCATTGAGAATGATGTTTGCTGGGGGTTTGTCATATATGGCCTTTATTATGTTGAGGTAGGTTCCCTCTGTGCCCACTTTCTGGAGAGTTTTTATCATAAATGGGTGTTGAATTTTGTCAAAAGCTTTTTCTGCATCTATTGAGATGATCATATGGTTTTTCTTCTTCAGTTTGTTAATATGGTGTATCACATTGATTGATTTGCGTATATTGAAGACTCCTTGCATCCCTGGGATAAATCCCACTTGATCGTGGTGTATGATCCTTTTAATGTGTTGTTGGATCCTGTTTGCCAGTATTTTGTTGAGGATTTTTGCATCTATATTCATCAGTGATATTGGTCTGTAATTTTCTTTTTTTGTAGTGTCTTTGTCTGGTTTTGGTATCAGGGTGATGGTGGCCTCATAGAATGAGTTTGGGAGTGTTCCTTCCTCTGCCATTTTTTGGAAGAGTTTGAGAAGGATGAGTGGTAGCAGTTCTCTAAATGTTTGATAGAATTCACCTGTGAAGCCATCTGGTCCTGGACTTTTGTTTGTTGGAAGATTTTTAATCACAGTTTCAATTTCCTTACTTGTGATTGGTCTGTTCATATTTTCTGTTTCTTCCTGGTTCAGTCTTGGAAGGTTATACCTTTCTAAGAATTTGTCCATTTCTTCCAGGTTGTCCATTTTATTGGCATAGAGTCCTATAAATATCAATTAAATCTATCTGGTCTATTGTGTCATTTAAAGCTTCTGTTTCCTTATTTATTTTCATTTTGGATGATCTGTCCATTGGTTTAAGTGAGGTGTTAAAGTCCCCCACTATTTTTGTGTTACTGTCAATTTCCTCTTTTATAGCTGTTAGCAGTTGCCTTATGTATTGAGGTGCTCCTATGTTGGGTGCATATATATTTATAATTGTTATATCTTCTTCTTGGATTGATCCCTTGATCATTATGTAGTGTCCTTCCTTGTCTCTTGTAACATTCTTTATTTTAAAGTCTATTTTATCTGATATGAGTATAGCTACTCCAGCTTTCTTTTGATTTCCATTTGCATGGAATATCTTTTTCCATCCCCTCACTTTCAGTCTGTATGTGTCCCTAGGTCTGAAGTGGGTCTCTTGTAGACAGCATATATATGGGTCTTGTTTTTGTATCCATTCAGCAAGCCTGTGTCTTTTGGTTGGAGCATTTAATCCATTCACGTTTAAGGTAATTATCGATATGTATGTGCCTATGACCATTTTCTTAATTGTTTTGGGTTTGTTTTTGTAGGTCCTTTTCTTCTCTTGTGTTTCCCACTTAGAGAAGTTTCTTTAGCATTTGTTTTAGAGCTGGTTTGGTGGTACTGAATTCTCTTAGCTTTTGCTTGTCTGTAAAGCTTTTGATTTCTCCATCAAATCTAAATGAGATCCTTGCCGGGTAGAGTAATCTTGGTTGTAGGTTCTTCCCTTTCATCACTTTAAGTATATCATGCCACTCCCTTCTGGCTTGTAGAGTTTCTGCTGAGAAATCAGCTGTTAACCTTATAGGAGTTCCCTTGTATGTTATTTGTCATTTTTCCCTTGCTGCTTTCAATAATTTTTCTTTGTCTTTAATTTTTGCCAATTTGATTACTATGTGTCTCGGCATGTTTCTCCTTGGGTTTATCCTGTATGGGACTCTCTGTGCTTCCTGGACTTGGGTGGCTATTTCCTTTCCCATGTTAGGGAAGTCTTCGACTATAATCTCTTGAGATATTTTCTCTGGTCCTTTCTCTCTCTCTTCTCCTTCTGGGACCCCTATAATGCAAATGTTGTTGCGTTTAATGTTGTTCCAGAGGTCTCTTAGGCTGTCTTCATTTCTTTTCATTCTGTTTTGTTTAGTCTGTTCCACAGCAGTGAATTCCACCATTCTGTCTTCCAGGTCACTTATCCGTTCTTCTGCCTCAGTTATTCTGCTATTGATTCCTTCTAGTGTAGTTTTCATTTCAGTTATTGTATTGGTCATCTCTGTTTGTTTGTTCTTTAATTCTTCTAGGTCTTTGTTAATCATTTCTTGCATCTTCTCAATCTTTGCCTCCATTCTTATTCCGAGGTCCTGGATCATCTTCACTATCATTATTCTGAATTCTTTTTCTGGAACATTGCCTATCTCCACTTCATTTCGTTGTTTTTCTGGGGTTTTTTCTTGTTCCTTCATCTGGTATATAGCCCTCTGCCTTTTCATCTTGTCTATCTTTCTGTAAATGTGGTTTTTGTTCCACAGGCTGCAGGATTGTAGTTCTTCTTGTTTCTGCTGTCTGCCCTCTGGTGGTTGAGGCTATCTAAGAGGCTTGATGGGAGGGACTGGTGGTGGGTAGAGCTGACTGTTGCTGTGGCGGTCAGAGCTCCGTAAAACTTTAATCCACTTGACTGTTGATGGGTGGGGCTGGGTTCCCTCCCTGTTAGTTGTTTTGCCTGAGGCAACCCAACACTGGAGCCTACCTGGGCTCTTTGGTGGGGCTAATGGCAGACTCTGGGAGTGCTCACGCCAAGGAGTACTTCCCAGAACCTCTGCTGCCAGTGTCCTTGTCCCCACGGTGAAACAGAGCCACCCCCCGCCTCTGCAGGAGACCCTCCAACACTAGCAGGTAGGTCTGGTTCAGTCTCCCCCAGGGTCACTGCTCCTTCCCCTGGGTCCCGATGCGCACACTATTCCGTGTGCACCCTCCAAGAGTGGGGTCTCTGTTTCCCCCAGTCCTGTCAAAGTCCTGCAATCAATTCCCACTAGGCTTCAAAGTCTGATTCTCTATGAATTCCTCCTCCCATTGCCGGACCCCCAGGTTGGGAAGCCTGACGTGGGGCTCAGAACCTTCACTCCAGTGGGTGGACTTCTGTGGTATAAGTGTTCGCCAGTCTGTGAGTCACCCACCCAGCAGTTATGGGATTTGATTTTACTCTGATTGCGCCCCTCCTACCGTCTCACTGTGGCTTCTCCTCTGTCCTTGGATGTGGGTTATCCTCCTTGGTGAAGTCCAGTGTCTTCCTGTCGATGACTGTCCAGCAGCCAGTTGTGATTCTGGTGTTCTCGCAAGAGGGAGTGAGAGCACCACTTCATTCCTTTTTATGGCTGAATAATATTCCATTGCATGTATAAACCACAATTTGTTTATCTGTTCATCCACTGATGGGCCTTTGTGCTGTTTCCACCTTTTGGCTATTGTCAGTAGTGCTGCTGTAGACATGTGTGTACATATATTTGTCTGAGTACTTGTTTTCAGTTCTTTGGGGTACATACCTAGGAGTTGAATTGCTAGATCATATGGAAATTCTATTTTTAACTTTTTGAGGAACCATCAAATGGTTTTTCACAGAGCCTGAACCATTTTACACTCCTACCAACAATGAACAGAGGGTTCCAATTTCTCCACATTCTCCATCACTTGTTATTTTCCATTAAATTTTAAAATTATTATTTATTGCCTTCCTAATGGGTATGAAGGTTTTGGTTTGGATCTCCCTGTTAACTAGTGATGTTGATTGTCTTTCCTGTGCTTGTTGACCATTTGTATATTTTCAGAGAAATGTCTATTCAAGTCCTTTGCCCATTTCTAATTGGGTTATCTTTTTGTTGTTGTAAGTGGTTCTTTATATATTCTGGATATCAGACCCCATCAGATATATGATTTGCAAATATTTTCTCCCATTTTGTAGGTTGTCTTTTCACTTTCTGATAATGTCCTTTAACGTATACATGGCTTTAATTTTGATGAAGTCCAGTTTATCAATTTTTTCTTTTATTGCTTGTGCATTTGGTGTCATAGTCAAGAATCTATTGTCAAATCCAAAGTCATGAAGATTTACCTCTGTGTTTTCGTCTAAGAGTGTTATGGTTTTAACACTTACATTTAGATTGTTGATACATTTTGAGTTAACTATTGTATATGGTGTGAGGTCCGGGTCCAGCTTCATTCTCTGGCATGTGGTTATCCAGTTGTCCCAGCACCATTTGTTGCAGAGACTGTTCTTTCCCCCAGTGAATGGTCTTGGCCCCCTTGTCAAAAATCACTGGGCTATAGATAAACGGGAAAAAACAAATTTTAAAAAGAGCTATTTAAATGAAAATTAACCCAAGATGGAAATGGGGCAGGTCAGCATTTTGACAGACAAAATAATGATCCAAATAATGACCTTCGATAAATTAGAGAAATGAATTACAAGTAACAGAAACAATGATTAAATAATAGGTTCTTTAAAATGTAAAGATCCTTGAGGGTCACAAACTCAACTGATGTATGAGCCATCTCTGCAGAATCCCCAAGAAAGGACTGCCCAGCCAGGTTTGTCGTTGTTTTGGGAACTTTCAGTATTGTACTTTATTGAGAGGTTGAATTTCAGCCCCTAATGTGGAGCATAAAGACTCGTAAAATGAGTTTAGGAAGTAGTCCCTCTTCTATTTCCTGGTAGAGTTTGAGAAGGATTAGGTGTTAATTCTTCTTTAAAGGTTTTGTAGAATTCACCCAGAGAAGCCATCTGATCCTGCCTTTGGAGAGATTTTTGATCACTGATTCGATCTCTTACTTCAATCTCTTTACTTTTTATAGGTTTGTTCAGATTTCCTATTTATTCTTGAGTCAGTTTTGGTAATTTGTGTGTTTCTAGGAATTTGTCCATTTTCTGTAGATTATCTAATTTGTTGGTGTATAATTGTTCATAGTATGCCCCTATAATTCTTTTTTTTTCTGCAAGGGTCATAATGATGTCCCCACTGTCATTCTGATTTTAATTATTTAATTATACCTTTTCTCTTTTTTATCAGTCTAGCTAAAGGTTTGTCAATTTTATTGAGCTTTTCAAATTTTTCATTTTAGTTATTGTACATTTCAGCTCCAGAATTACTTCTGTTTGGTTCCTTTTTATAATTTCTGTCTCTTTGTTGATATCTTCTATTCGTTTATACATTGATTGTTCTCTGGTTTCCTTTAGTTCTATGTCCACAGTTTCCTTGAGCTATTTGAGCATATTTAAGACAGTTCATTTAAAGTCTTTGTCTTAACAAGTCCAGTTTCTGGGCTTCCTCAGAGATGGTTTCGGCCAAATTCTTTTTCCTGTGAATGAGTCATACTTTTTCTTTGTATGCCTTGTAATTTTTTGTTGACAGCTAGACAATTTGAATATTGTGGCAGCTCTGGAAATCAGATTCTGTACCCCTTGGCAAGGTTTGCTGTTATTGCTTGTTAAGGGTTACAATCATCCATTTGTTTAGTGACATTTCCAAACTATTTTTGCAGACTGTATTCCTTTTTTTAATTTAATTTTTATTTTATATTGGGGTATAGTTGATTTACAATGTTGTGTTAGTTTCAGGTGTACAGCAAAGTGATTCAGTTATACATATACATATATCCACTCTTTTTCAGATTCTTTTCCCATATAGGTTATTAAAGAATATTGAGTATAGTTCCCTGTGCTATACAGTAGGTCCTTGTTGATTATCTATTTTATATATAGTAGTGTGTATCTGTTCATCTCAAACTCCTAATTTATCCCCTTTCCCCTTTGGTAACCATAGGTTTGTTTTCGAAGTCTGTGAGTCTGTTTCTGTTTTGTAAATAAGCTCATTTGTATCATCTTTTAAAATTCCACACATAAGTGATATCATGTGATATTTGTCTTTCTCTGTCTGACTGACTTCACTTAGTATGATAATCTCTAGGTCCATCCATGTTGCTGCAAATGGCATTATTTCATTCTTTTTTATGGCTGAGTAATATTCTATTGTATATATGTACCACATCTTCTTTATACATTCCTCTGTCGATGGACATTTAGGTTGCTTCCAAGTGCAGAATGTATTCCAATCATGTGTGGTCACTGAGGTCTCTGTTCCATTATCTCATTGGTCAGCCACTGACTTGACACAGATTTCCTTAAATACCTGGAGTTCCCCCTCCACCGCCCCAAATTAGAAGAAACCTCTCCTGGTCCTTGTAGATTGGCCCTGAGGTGAGTACTCCTGCTGCACTTAACCAGGCCACCTGCAACTCTGCCTTAGTCTTTATTTCCTGCTTGTATGGAAGATCAGCCAAAAGTGCAAGCCTAGGGTCCTCTCAGGTCTTTTCTGAGCATGTGTCTGGCCCTGGACATGTGTGTTGTAGTCTGGATTCCCTGATATAAGAAGTAGCCCTGCAAAGCCCTTATTCTTCCAGTATCTTCCTCCTCAGTCTTCCCCTTTCCAGGCTTTTTGGTTTGTCTGCTGCTTAACCCCATCTGCCGCCCCTTGCCCCAGACAACTATGGGTACTGTATGTCTTTAAATCCTTTCAAAAGACGCCACCTGGGAAGCTGTTCCAGTCTGAGGGGGGTGAAGCAAATGTCAGCCTCTGCACCCTCACGGAACTGCCAGCTGGGCCAAAATGTACAGCCACATTTTTGAGAACAAGGTCTGTATTGCCCACCCTGGCACCAGCAAGCCACAACGGATTCAGGCTGTTGTCCCCCTGGCTGCTGCTGGGCTGGGGAATGGGAGATGGTGGGTGGGTAAGCAAAAATGCTGCAACAATTTCTTACTGAAATAGCAGCCTCTTTCTTCATGAGTCACTCCCCTGGTTGCTCTAAGTTATTTTTTATTAGATTCCAGAGTTTCAGAAAAGCTGATTCTGTCAGATTTTATCAGCTTAATGGTTGCTTAAGTGGAGGTACTGATTCTTGGAGCTCCTGGTCTGCCATTTTCCATGACATCACTCCTAAGTAGCCTCACTTTTACCACTGAACACTATTGACTGAAAAATTTTCTCCTTGATGCCGTGCTCGCCTTATTTCTCTCCATGGTGGACTTCACCTCCTCTGCCCATTGTTGCTTCCAGGCGTCACTGGAGTTCTGTTCTCACTGTGCACACTCTTCTTGGGGAATCCACCCATGACCCAAGCTGCCACCTCTATGTTGATGAATCTCCAACTTAGTCCCCTCCCCAGAGCCCCAGACATATGGACCACTACTCATGGACCGCTCCACTCAGAAATCCCACAGGTCACTCTAGGTGAAGCCGTGTGAGTAAGTTCTGGCTAATGGGATGGAAGGAGAAGAGGTACATCCTTACTCTTATTCTTCTTGCTATCTGGAACGTGGAGGTGATAACCAGAGCTCAAGCAGCCATCTTGGACCATGATGACCATGAGGATGGAGAATCAGCTCTGTCTTTGATGATTGTGGAGCCACTAGCTTAGAATTGCTTACCTTCTTACTCTGTCTCAGGGAGGGAAAACCAATTTTATCTTGTTCAACAGGCTGTTGTTATTTTGTGACTCCCTCACATGAAGCTAAACCAAAGCTTGCTTAATGCACAACACTGTTGCAGCCCTATTCCCCTTGCACCATTGCTCCACTGGCTGTACTAAGCTACGTGCAGCTCTCTCTGCTAGCATTCCTTTGCACAGCATCTACTGCAGACAAGTCACTTGTCTCCCTCACTTCCTGTGAACATCTCTAGAGCAGGACCTATACATTTCTTGGATTCCTGACATGTCAACTTTTTTAAGGCAAGAAAAAGAGGAATAGGGAATGGACAGTTCTTGGATCCCATTTGTATGTGCTTTACATTTTATTTGTCTTAACTTGAACTATTAGAACAACTCTGTGAGGGGTGGAACATTATTATTGCTCTTTTATATATGGGGAAATGGAAGTCAACAAAGACAAAGCTGTTTCCCAAATATACATGGATAACGAGGGGCAGAATTAAGTGTAGACCTAGAGTCTGTCTGACCTGATGCAGCAGCCCTCTTTAGCCCACTTATAAGTTTCCATGTCAGTGCATCGGCTGGGCTGTGGCTGAGTAATCTTTGATGAATTAATTCCCTTCATGGTTCTCCTTTGAGATTGTCACTCTCAGCTGCTTTTCACATGCTCGTTTGTGAAGGATGAGTAAGCGCCTTCCTGAACCTGACCTCAGTTCCAGAAGGGGTGGCCTCTGCTTCAGGTTTTGGTGTGCAGGGGATTTTAAGTTTCCTCAAAAAATTAAAACTATGGTCCAGCAATTCCACTCCTAGGTATTTATCCAAAGAAAATGAAAACATTACTTCGAAAAGATATATCCACCCCTATGTTCATTGTAGCATTGTTTACAATAGCCAAGATAGGGAAGCAATCTAAGTGTAAATAATTTTTAATTTTTTGAGCAACCTCCATACTGTTTTCCATAGTGGCTGCACCAATTTACATTGCTACCACCAGTGCACAAGGGTTCCCTTTTCTCCACATCCTTGCCAACACTGATTATTTCTTCTCTTTTTGATAATAGCCATTCTGACAGGTGTGAGGTGATATCTCATTGTGGTTTTGATTTGCGTTTCCCTGATGATTAGTGATGTTGAACATCTTTTCATGTGTGTTGGTCATCTGTATATCTTCTTTGGAAAAATGTCTATTTAGCTCCTCTGCCCATTTTTTAATTGGGTTATTCATTTTTCTGATGTTGAGTTGTATATTTTGGATATATTATATTTGTATATTTGGGATATTAACTCCTTATCAGATGTATTATTTGCAAATACTTTGTCCCATTCAGCAGGCAGCCTTTTCATTTTGTTGATGGTTTCCTTTGCCATGCAAAAGCTTTTTAGTTTGATGTAGTGCTATTTGTTTATTTTTGCTTTTGTTTCCCTTGCCTGAATAGACAGATCCAAAAAAATATGCTAAGACCAATGTCAAAGAGCCTACTGCCTATGTTTTCTTCTAGGAGTTTTATGGTTTTATAAAACCTATGACTTAGGTCTCACATTTAAGACTTTAATCCATTTTGAGTTTATTTTTGTGTATAGTGTGAGAAAGTGGTCCAGTTTGATTCTTTTCCAAGTGGCTGTCCAGTTTTCCCAACACCATTTATTGACAAGGCTGTCTTTCCCCCACTGTTTATTCTTGCCTCCTTTGTCATAGGTAAATTGACATATAAGGGTGGGTTTATTTCTGGGTTCTCTATTCTGTTCCATTGATCTATGTGTCTGTGCCAGTATCATACTGTTTTGATGACTGTAACTTTATAACGTAGTTTGAAATCAGGGATTGTGATAACCTCCAGCTTTGTTCTTCTTTCTCAAGATTGTTTTGGCTATTCAGGATCTTTTGTGTTTCCATACAAATTTTAGAATTATTTGTTCTAGTTCTGTGAAAAATACCATGGATATTTTGATAGGGGTTGAATGGACTCTGTAGATTGCCTTGGGGAGTATGGGCATTTTAACAATATTAATTCTTCCAAACCATGAGCATGTTATATCTTTCCATTTGTCTTTGTCATCTTCAGTTTCTTTCATCAGTGTCTTATAGTTTTCCAAGTATAGGTCTTTTACCTCCTTGGTTAGATTTATTCCTGGGTATTTTATTCTTTTTGATGCAATTGTAGATGGGATTGTCTTCTTAACACATTATTGACCAGAGATGTATTAATCCGTTTTTAGAGAGTGATACAACTAACATCACCGTGCAAAGTTGTTAGAACTTAAAATTGATCAAGGGTTCATTATAGAACTCATGATTGTCATTATCATTCACATTTTGCTCCGTTAGGTTTTTGTTCCAACCTTATGTATATTATAAATGTAAAATTTTCTAACATGACGCATCACAAAATTTTGAGTGAAGAAGAATTTTTCGGCGAATTTTATGCAGATACTTTCGCTGATTGTCCGAGTGACATATATACTAGTGTCTCAGAAGGTGATAGTTCTTCAGAATATAGTTCTGATTCAGACGATGTGAATATTAGGCCAAAAAAAGACAAAAAACCTTAGTGATTGATTCTGATATGGAAAGTGAAAATGAAACTCATGGTGCTGGAGAGTGCTCCTTTGCTTCTACAGAAGAGTGGATTGAAGATAACATTTCATGAAAATTAGAAGACTTTACAGGTGTGTCAGGTGTAACTATTGAATATAATAAACCCTCTAAGTGTTAGTGAAATAACATAATTGGTTTTTAGCTGGCCAAAATAAAAATCACCTGCCACAGGCATTAGTTTCTGCAAAAATCCCCCAGTCAATAATGAGTTAATTTTATTTTCTGGTAGTTCATTATTAGTGTATAGAAATACAACAGCTTTCAGTATATTAATTGTGTATCCTGCAACTTCACTAAATTTATTTCTTAGTTCTAATAGTTTTTTGGTTGATGTTTTTAGGATTTTCTATATATAGTATCATGTCCTCTGAAAACAGTGACAGTTTTACTTCTTCCTTTCCAGTTTGGATTCCTTTTATTTCTTTTTCTTGTCTGATTGCTGTGGCTAGGACTTCCAGTACTATGTTGAATGAAAGTGGTAAGAGTGGGCATCCTTGTCTTGTTTCTGATTTTAGAGAAACACTTTCAGCTTTTCACCCTTGAGTAAAATGTTGGCTGCTAGTTTGTCATATATAGCCTTTATTATGTTGAGGTATGTTCCCTCTATAACTGCTTTATTGAGAGTTTTTATCATAAAGAGGTGTTGGATTTTGTCAAAAGCTTTTTCTGCATCTATTGAGATGATACTGTGATTTTTATTCTTCATTTTGTTAATGTGGTGTATCACATTGATTGATTTTAGATAATGAACCATCCTTGCATCCCTGGGATAAATCCCACTTGATCATGGCATATGTATGATCCCTTTAATGTATTGTTGAATTTGGCTTGCTAATATTTCCTTAAAGACTTTAGCATCTGTGTTCATCAGTGATATTAGCCTGTAATTTTCTTTTTTTGTGGTGTCTTTGTCTGCTTTCAGGCTTCATAAAATGAGTTTGGGAACATTCTTTCCTCTTCAGTTTTTTGGAATAGTTTGACATTAATAGTTTGATATTAATTCTTCTTTAAATATTTGGTAGAATTCATCTGTGAAGCAGTCTGGTTCTGGACTTTTGTTTGTAGGGAGTTTTTTTTTTTTTTTTAATTACTGATTCAATTTCATTATTGGTAATTAGTCTGTTCATATTTTCTATTTCTTTCTGGTTCAGTCTTGGGAGATTGTATGTTTCTAGGAATGTATCCATTTCTTCTCGGTTGTCCATTTCATTGGCATATAATTGTTCATAGTAATCTCTTATGAGTTTTTGCATTTCTGTGGTGTCAGTTGTAACTTCTCCTCTTTCATTTCTGATTTTATTGATTTGGGTCCTCAATCTGTTTTTCTTGATGAGTCTGGCTAAAGATTTATCAATTTTATTGGTTTTTTCAAAGAACCAGCTCTTAGTTTCATTAATCTTTTCTTTTGTTTTTTAAGTGTCTATTTCATTTCTTTCTGCTCTGATCTTTACGATTTCTTTCCTTCTGCTAACTTTGGGCTTTGTGTGTTCTTTTTTCTGGTTCTTTCAGGCATAAGTTTAGGTTGTTTATTTGAGATCTTTCTTATTCCCTGAGGTAGGCTTGTATTGCTATAAACTTCCCTCTCAAGGCTGCTTTTGCTGTGTTCCATAGGTTTTGGATTGTTGTGTTTTCAAGTCTGGAACAGTTTCTTTGCCTCCCCTTTGAGCCATGCAAAGCCACTTTCCATGATACACCATGTTTGGATAGTCTCACCAGTAGGGTTTCAGGACAGAGCCAGTCTGCCAGCTATGAAACCCAGCCATGGGCCAGTTGCTGGCAACAGATCTGCAGTATTGCCAGTCATGGGTGACACTGTGGACAGAAGGGATGCTTGAAGGACACCCTGAAACAGCTCTTGCCAGTAGGTCTAGAAATTGCCAGCAATTGTCTGAAAGATTATGTCAATTCACGTAATGACTCACATTTATATCATTTTCTCTGCATGATAGCTAGGATGGCTCATCTCTCCTCAGAGGATGTTTGTATTATTATTATTATTATTATTATTATTATTATTATTATTATTAATTATTATTTGGCTGCACCATGCAGCTTGCAGGGTCTTATTTCCCTGAACCAGGGATTGAACCTGGGGCCCTGGCAGTGAGAGCACCGAGTCCTAACCACTGGACCACCAGGGAATTCCCGATGTTTGTGTTATTTTAAAGGAGTTCCTATGATGTCTGCTTTTACCATTTCAATAATTTAAGCTAGACATTTTCTAACTTTTTGGTTTTGCTACCCCTTTATGCTCTTAAAACTGAGGACTCCAAAAAGCTTTTGTTTATGTGGACTATATCTATCAATATTTACGGTATTAGAAATTAAAACTGAGAAATTTTAAAAATTTATTCATTTTAAAGTAATAACAACCAATGACATATTAACATAACATTTTTTTTAAACTTTTTTGGGGTTTATTTATTTATTTAATTTATTTATTTATGGCTGTGTTGGGTCTTCGTTTCTGTGCGAGGGCTTTCTCTAGTTGCGGCAAGTGGGGGCCACTCTTCATTGCGGTGCGCGGGCCTCTCATTATCGCGGCCTCTCTTGTTGCGGAGCACAGGCTCCAGACGCGCAGGCTCAGTAATTGTGGCTCACGGGCCTAGTTGCTCCGCGGCATGTGGGATCTTCCCAGACCAGGGCTCGAAGCCGTGTCCCCTGCATTGGCAGGCAGATTCTCAACCACTGCGCCACCGGGGAAGCCCCAACATAATATTTTAATGAAAAATAACTATATGTTACCCAAAAAAATTAGTGAGAAAAGAGGCACTGTTTTACATTTGTGGTAGGTAGAATAATGTCCCCCAAAGAAGTCTATACCCTATTCCCTAGAACCTGTGAATATGTTACTTTAAATGGCAAAAGGGACTTTGTAAATGTGACTAAGGGTTAAGGACCCTGAGATGGGGAGTTTTCCTGGATTGTCCAGGTGGGCTTAGTCGCACAAATCCTTAAAAGTGCAGAACCTTTCCTGGCTGTGGTCGGAAGGAGATGCAACAACTAAAGAAGAGTCAGAGGGAAATGCAGTGTTGCTGGCTTTGAATATAGAGGAAAGAGACCTCAAGCCAAGGAAAGAGCGTGGCCTCCACAAGTTGGAAAAGGCAAGGAGACACCTTCTCCATTAGAGCCTCAAAAAAGGAGCACAGCCCTGTAACACCTGTTAGTCCCGTAAGATGTGTGTTGGACTTTTGCCCTACAGAACTGTAGGGTAATAAGCATGTGTTACTAAGCCACTAAGTTTGTGGTAATTTTTTATAACAGCAAAAGAAAACTAATACAACATTTTTACATATTTCTTTAATGTCTGGCTTATAAGAAGACAACTGGATCCTCACATCTGCTTCTGCATTCAGTCTTTTGTGATATGCCACTTTGGCAGAAGTATACGAAGAAAATTTGACCTTGCATAGATTTAAAGTTAGAAAACATAAGAGTGTTTCAATAGCCTTCTCAGATCATTGTGGATTATTCTGATACTATGCTAAATTTAACAATTGTAATTTCTTATAGTTGCAGAGTGGAGTCTGAAATGATATCAATGAACTTTTCATATGTTACATTAAAATCCATTGATCTCTCTTGAACTTTAATGGATCCTTTTACCCATGCATGATTTTATAACATCATGTATTGACCATTTAGAAAAACATTGGTTCACTGAATTATGTAGATCTTCCAAATGTTAACACACTTCATTTTACAATATAAACAACACAAATTTTTAATATCACCACCAATCTCATCCAAAAAATCTTTAGGTGCTGGGAAGCTATTAAAGTCACTATGGCAGATACAAGTTTTCTAGAATTCTCATTTTCACTTGAAAGCTCAAATTTTGTCATTAGCAACACATACCATCAGTATCTTCCTATGACTTGTTTCCCTTGAAATGACAGGCCCACTTTGTTCATTTTCAAGAAAATGTCTGCCAGGTACATAAGTCTGAATAACTTTCAGTTGTCCATCATACTTCCAAGCAAAAATGATGTTCTCTAGAAAAAGCAGCTAGTGCAGCTTACATGTAAGTGTAGTCACGTAAGTGCTTTTCATAGAGACAACCAAGACACTTCAGAGTGTAGCAGAAATGCTTGATGCCTGCTTCCCATTTCACTACACAGAATATTAAAAGGATTATAAATCAAGGGTAGAGATTAAATAAAATTGATAACCTTTACTGATTTCTTTTGTACGTTCTCAGTTGAATCTGGCACTTTTAAAAAGTCACTAATTTGTGGCAGTGACTGATGTAATGACTACCAGTACTGTTTGGTGCTGCTGAGTTCTTCTACACTCCGACACCAGAAGTTTTACCTGCCATTGCTTCAGTGCACATGTCAACATAGTGAGAAAGAGTAATAATAAAATCTTAGTATTAGTATGAAAACCACGTTGCCCACACACATACCCTAGGGGTCTGCAGATCGCACTTGGAGAACCACCAATTGAAGCCGTTTTCTCTCAGGGCTCCACCTTCGTTCAATATTTCTATGGCATGAAGCGGATGGGCGCAGCATTTTGATGTTTGTTTCTTTAAACCATTTCTAGGATGTGCATATCACCTTGTCGTTTTTCTTACAAGATTTATGAAATTAAATTATA
Organism: Balaenoptera ricei; assembly: GCF_028023285.1. Classification (NCBI taxonomy): domain Eukaryota; kingdom Metazoa; phylum Chordata; class Mammalia; order Artiodactyla; family Balaenopteridae; genus Balaenoptera; species Balaenoptera ricei. The sequence goes on from NC_082639.1 coordinate 169,243,827, forward strand.
CTTTGTAGACAACTCGGCAAACATTTTTTTTAATAGCCTGGCTACCACTTTCTTATTTTCTTTGGTTGTGTGTACCACTCTACACGTGTTAGTTTAGGAAGGAAAGTAGTAGCTATCCAATAGTCATGCCCACTGAGGGAGGAATTACTTTACTGAACGTGGAGGGAAAAGGTGTGATGCACATTAAGGTAATCAAACAAGGAGGCCATTAGACTGAATTGGCTCTAATGCGTTGGTGCCCCACGCAAGCAAACCAAAACCTAAGCCAGAGTTGATGCACTTGAACCAGAGAAAATGAAACTTAAGAACCACCAACACAGCCAACTAGGCTTTCCCAGATAAGGCAACTAACTGCTTAAGCTGTGGCCAGTCAAATAATTTCCTTGCTTTGCTTCTTCTCTGTAAAACCCCTCCCCTAGCTCCTGTCAGTGAGAGCTCCTAATCACCTTTGGTTTGGTGCTGCCCAATTAAATCAATGTGGACTCAAATAAACTCTTAAAAAAAAAAAAAAGTTAATGTGCCTCAGCTTACCTTTTAACGTGCATATGTCTGGACAATATTTAGTTTCATTACACTTTGTTTTCCTCCACACCTAAATCATACGGTAACGTTGGATTGTGATATGCTAATCAACACTCATCATTTTCTCTGGCTTTACAACGTTTGTTTCTATGGTAAAGCGATACATATTCATTAAAGAAAAATTTTAAATTCTAAGTAGTAAAAAGGAGAAGAGAGTAATGAATAGTCCCGCCTCCCAATGATGATGAATGATAACATTTTGGTGCATTTCCTTCCAATCTTTTTAAAAAATACATTATGTGAACCATTTTATAGCCTACTTTTTTTTCCCTTAACATTGCATTATATTCATGTATTACTATGTAGTTTTCATAAACATTATTTGAAATAGTGGGACAATATTCCAGTGAATAGATACACCACACTATGTTTAACCATTCACTTACTATTGTACTTTTTAGATTATTTCCAGTTTAAAAAAATTTTAGGGTATAGATTTCTTTGTATTTAGAATTATTTCCTTTAGGATAAATCTGCATAAATGAAATTATTGGCGCTTTTGAAGAATATTATGAAATTGCTTTTCAAAAGATTTGCATTAAAGTTTCCTCCCCTCCAGCAAGGCATGAGACTGTCTCTTCCCTCTACCCTGGCTATTTTTAGAAATTACCATTTTTATAAAATTGCTAATTTTTTTTGAATTTTATTTTTTTTAATACAGCAGGTTCTTATTATCTATTTTATGCCTATTAGTGTATATATGTCAATCCCAATCTCCCAATTCATCACACCACCACCCCCCCCACTTTCCCCCCTTGGCGTCCATACGTTTGTTCTCTATATCTCTGTCTCTATTTCTGCCTTGCAAACCAGTTCATCTGTACCATTTTTCTAGATTCCACATATATACATTAATATACAATATTTTTTTTCTCTTTCTGACTGACTTCACTCTGTATGACAGTCTTTAGGTCCATCCACATCTCTACAAATGACCCAATTTCGTTCCTTTTTATGGATGAGTAATATTCCATTGTATATATGTACCACATCTTCTTTATCCATTTGTCTGTCAATGGGCATGTAGGTTGCTTCCATGACCTGGCTATTGTAAATGGTGCTGCAGTGAACATTGGGGTGCAAGTGTCTTTTTGAATTATGGTTTTCTCTGGGTATATGCCCAGTAGTGGGATTGCTGGGTCTTATGGTAATTCTATTTTTAGTTTTTTAAGGAACCTCCATACTGTTCTCCATAGTGGCTATATCAGTTTACATTCCCACCAAAAGTGCAAGAGGGTTCCCTTTTCTCCACACCCTCTCTAGCATTTGTTGTTTGTAGATTTTCGGATGATGCCCATTCTAACCCGTGTAAGGTGATACCTCATTGTAGTTTTGATTTGCATTTCTCTAATAATTAGTGATGTTGAGCAGCTTTTCATGTGCTTCTTGGCCATCTGTATGTCTTCTTCGGAGAGATGTCTATTTAGGTCTTCTGCCTTTTTTTTTTTTAACATTTTTATTGGAGTATAATTGCTTTACAATGATGTGTTAGTTTCTGCTTTATAACAAAGTGAATTAATTGTACATATACATATATCCCCATATCTCTTCCCTCTTGCATCTCCCTCCCTCCCACCCTCCCTATCCCACCCTTCTAGCTGGTCACAAAGCACCGAGCTGATCTCCCTGTGCTATGCGACTGCTTCCCACTGGCTATCTAGTTTACATTTGGTAGTGTATATATGTCCATATATACACTTTGTCCCAGCTTACCCTTCCCCCTCCCCATGTCCTCAAGTCCATTCTCTAGTAGGTCTGTGTCTTTATTCCCATCTTGCCCCTAGGTTCTTCATGACCATTTTTTTTTTTTTTAGATTCAATATATATGTGTTAGCATACGGTATTTGTTTTTTCTTTCTGACTTACTTCACTCTGTATGACAGACTCTAGGTCCATCCACCTCACTACAAATAACTCAATTTCATTTCTTTTTATGGCTGAGTAATATTCCATTGTATATATGTGCCACATCTTCTTTATCCATTCATCTGTCAATGGACACTTAGGTTGCTTCCATGTCCTGGCTACTGTAAATAGAGCTGCAATGAACATTGGGGTTCATGTGTCTTTTTGAATTATGGTTTTCTCTGGGTATATGGCCAGTAATGGGATTGCTGGGTTGTATGGTAGTTGTATTTTTAGTTTTTTAAGGAACCTCCATACTGTTCTCCATAGTGGCTGTATCAATTTACATTCCCGCCAACAGTGTATGAGGGTTCCCTTTTCTCCACACCCTCTCCAGCATTTATTGTTTGTAGATTTTTTGATGATGGCCATTCTGACGGGTGTGAGATGATATCGCATTGTAGTTTTGATTTGCATTTCTCTAATGATTAATGATGTTGAGCATTGTTTCATGTATTTGTTGGCAATCTGTATATCTTCTTTGGAGAAATGTCTATTTAGGTCTTCTGCCCTTTTTTGGATTGGGTTGTTTGTTTTTTTGATATTGAGCTGCATGAGCTGCTTGTAAATTTTGGAGATTAATCCTTTATCAGTTGCTTCATTTGCAAATATTTTCTCCCATTCTGAGCATTGTCTTTTCGTCTTGTTTATGGTTTCCTTTGCTGTGCAAAAGCTTTTAAGTTTCATTAGGTCCCATTTGTTTATTTTTGTTTTTATTTCCATTTCTCTAGTACGTGGGTCAAAAAGGATCTTGCTGTGATTTATGTCAAAGAGTGTTCTTCCTATGTTTGAGAAGGATAGGTGTTAGCTCCTCTCTAAATGTTTGATAGAATTTCGCCTGTGAAGCCATCTGGTCCTGGGCTTTTGTTTGTTGGAAGATTTTTAATCACAGTTTCAATTTCAGTGCTTGTGATTGGTCTGTTCATATTTCCTATTTCTTCCTGGTTCAGCCTCGGAAGGTTGTGTGTTTCTAAGAATGTGTCCATTTCTTCCAGGTTGTCCATTTTATTGGCATATAGTTGCTTGTAGTAATCTTTCATGATCCTTTGTATTTCTGCAGTGTCAGTTGTTACTTCCCCTTTTTCATTTCTAATTCTATTGATTTGAGTCTTCTCCCTTTTTTTCTTGATGAGTCTGGCTAATGGTTTATCAATTTTGTTTATCTTCTCAAAGAACCAGCTTTTAGCTTTATTGATCTTTACTATTGTTTCCTTCATTTCTTTTTCATTTATTTCTGATCTGATCTTTATGATTTCTTTCCTTCTGCTAACTTTGGGGTTTTTTTGTTCTTCTTTATCTAATTGCTTTAGGTGTAAGGTTAGGTTGTTTATTTGAGGTGTTTCTTGTTTCTTAAGGTAGGTTTGTATTGCTATAGACTTCCCTCTTAGAACTGCTTTTGCTGCATGCCATAGATTTTGGGTCATCGTGTTTTCATTGTCATTTGTTTCTAGGTATTTTTTGATTTCCTCTTTGATTTTTTCAGTGATCTCTTTGTTATTAAGTAGTGTATTGTTTAGCCTCCATGTGTTTGTATTTTTTACAGATTTTTTCCTGTAACTGATATCTAGTCTCATAGCATTGTGGTCGGAAAAGAGACTTGATATGATTTCAATTTTCTTAAATTTACCAAGGTTTGATTTGTGACCCAAGATATGATCTATCCTGGAGAATGTTCCATGAGCACTTGAGAAGAAAGTGTATTCCGTTGTTTTTGATGGAATGTCCTATAAATATCAATTAAGTCCATCTTGTTTAATGTATCATTTAAAGCTTGTGTTTCCTTATTTATTTTCATTTTGCTTGATCTGTCCATTGGTGAAAGTGGGGTGTTAAAGTCCCCTACTATGATTGTGTTACTGTCTATTTCCCCTTTTATGGCTGTTAGTATTTGCCTTATATGTTGAGGTGCTCCTATGTTGGGTGCGTAAATATTTACAATTCTTATCTCTTCTTCTTGGATTGCCCTTGATCATTATGTAGTGTCCTTCTTTGTCTCTTGTAATAGTCTTTGTTTTAAAGTCTATTTTGTCTGATATGAGAATTGCTACTCCAGCTTTCTTTTGATTTCCATTTGCATGGAATATATTATTCCATCCCCTCACTTTCAGTCTGTATGTGTCCCCAGGTCTGAAGTGGGTCTCTTGTAGACAGCATATATACGGGTCTTGTTTTTGTATCCATTCAGCCAGTCTATGTCTTTTGTTTGGAGCATTTCATCCATTTACATTTAAGGTAATTATCGATATATATGTTCCTATTACCGTTTTCTTAATTGTTTTGGGTTTGTTATTGTAAGTCTTTTCCTTGTCTTGTGTTTCCTGCCTAGAGAAGTTCCTTTAGCATTTGCTGTAAAGCTGGTTTGGTGGTACTGAATTCTCTTAGCTTTTGCTTGTCTGTAAAGCTTTTAATTTCTCCGTCAAATCTGAATGAGATCCTTGCTGCATAGATTAATCTTGGTTGTAGGTTTTTCTCCTTCATCACCTTAAATATGTCCTGCCACTCCTTCTGGCTTGCAGAGTTTCTGCTGAAAGATCAGCTGTTAACCTTATGGGGATTCCCTTGTGTGTTATTTGTTGTTTTTCCCTTGCTGCTTTTAATATTTTTTTTATATTTAATTTTTGATAGTTTGGTTAATATGTGTCTTGGCGTGTTTCTCCTTGATTTATCCTATATGGGACTCTTTGTGCTTCCTGGACTTGATTAACTATTTCCTTTCCCATATTAGGGAAGGTTTCAACTATAATCTCTTCAAATATTTTCTCAGACCTTTTCTTTTTCTCTTCTTGGGACCCCCATAATTCAAATTTTGTTGTGTTTAATGTTGTCCCAGAGGTCTCTGAGACTGTCCTCAATTCTTTTCATTCTTTTTTCTTTATTCTGCTCTGCAGTAGTTATTTCCACTGTTTTCTCTCGCAGGTCACTTATCCGTTCTTCTGCCTCAGTTATTCTGCTACTGATTCCTTCTAGAGAACTTTTAACTTCATTTATTGTGTTGTTCATCATTGTTTGTTTGCTGTTTAGTTCTTCTAGGTCCTTGTTAAACGTTTCTTGTATTTTCTGTATTCTATTTTCAAGATTTTGGATCGTCTTTACTATCATTACTCTGAATTCCTTTTCAGGAAGACTGCCTATTTCTTCTTCATTTGTTAGGTCTGGTGGGTTTTCGCCTTGCTCCTTCATCTGCGGTGTGTTTCTCTGTCTTCTCATTTTGCTTAACTTACTGTATTTGGGGCCTCCTTTTCGCAGGCTGCAGGTTCGTAGTTCCCGTTGTTTTTGGTGTCTGTCCCCAGTGGCTAAGGTTGGTTCTGTGGGTTGTGTAGGCTTCCTGGTGGAGGGGACTAGTGCCTGTGTTCTGGTGGATGAGGCTGGATCTTGTCTTTCTGGTGGGCAGGTCCACGTCTGGTGGTGTGTTTTGGGGTGTCTGTGACCTTATTATGATTTTAGGCAGCCTCTCTGCTAATGGGTGGGGTTGTGTTCCTGTCTTGCTAGTTGTTTGGCATAGGGTGTCCAGCACTGTAGCTTGCTGGTCGTTGAGTGGAGCTGGGTCTTGGTGTTGAGATGGAGATCTCTGGGAGATTTTTGCTGTTGGATATTACATGGAGCTGGGAGGTCTCTGGTGGACCAATGTCCTGAACTTGGCTCTCCCACCTCAAAGGCACAGCCCTGATGCCTGGCTGGAGCACCAAGAGCCTGTCATCCCCACGGCTCAGAATAAAAGGGAGAAAAAAAGAAAGAAAGAAAGAAAAAGATTTTTTAAAAAAAGTTATTAAAATAGAAAACAAAAAATAATTATTAAAAAACTTTTTAAATTAATTTTTAAAAAAGAAAGAAAGGAGAGAATAGCCAAACCAAAAAACAAATCCACCAATGATAACAAGCACTGAAAACTATACTAAAAACAAAACAAAACAAAACAAAACAAAATGGACAAACAGAACCCTAGGACAAATGGTAAAAGCAAAGCTATACAGACAAAATCACACACAGAAGCACTCACAGAAGACACACACAGAAGACACACTCACAAAAAGAGAAAAAGGGAAAAAAATTTATATATCGTTGCTCCCAAAGTCCACCTCCTCAATTTGGGATGATTCGTTGTCTATTCACATGTTCCACAGATGCAGGGTACATCAAGTTGACTGTGGAGATTTAATCCGCTGCTCCTGAGGCTGCTGGGAGAAATTTCCCTTTCTCTTCTTTGTTCATACAGCTCCCGGGGTTCAGCTTTGGATTTGGACCTGCCTCTGCGTGTAGGTCACCTGAGGGCATCTGTTCTTCTCTCAGACAGGATGGGGTTAAAGGAGCAGCTAATTCGGGGGCTCTGGCTCACTCAGGCTGGGGGGGGAGGGAGGGGTACAGAGTGCGGGGCGAGCCTGCGCAACAGAGGCCCACGTAACATTGCACCAGCCTGAGACGCGCCATTTGTTCTCCCAAGGAAGTTGTCCCTGGATCACGGGACCCTGGCAGTGGTGGGCTGCACAGGCTCCCGGGAGGGGAGGTGTGGATAGTGACCTGTGCTTGCACACAGGCTTCTTGGTGGAGGCAGCAGCAGCCTTAGCATTCCATGCCTGTCTCTGGGGTCCGCGCTGATAGCTGCGGCTCGCGCCCGTCTCTGGAGCTCCTTTAAGTGGCGCTCTTAATCCCCTCTCCTCGCGCACCAGGAAACAAAGAGGCAAGAAAAAGTCTCTTTCCTCTTCAACAGTTCCAGACCTTTTCCTGGACTCCCTCCCAGCTAGCCGTGGCGCACTAGCCCCCTTCAGGCTGTGTTCACGCAGCCAACCCCAGTCCTCTCCCTGGGGTCTGACCTCCAAAGCCCGAGCCTCAGCTCCCAGCCCCCGCCCGCCCCAGCAGGTGAGCAGACAAGCCTCTCGGGCTGCTGAGTGCTGGTCAGCACTGATCCTCTGTGAGGGAATCTCTCTGCTTGCCCTCTGCACCCCTGTTGCTGTGCTCTCCTCCATGGCTCCGAAGCTTTCCCCCTCTGCCTCCCGCAGTCTCTGCCCGTGAAGGGGCTTCCTAGTGTGTGGAAACCTTTCCTCTGGACTGGTGCAGGTCCCTATTCTTTTGTCTCTGTTATTTCTTTTTTCTTTTGCCCTACGCAGTTACGTGGGGAGTTTCTTGCCTTTTGGGAGGTCTGAGGTCTTCTGCCAGCATTCAGTAAGTGTTCTGTAGGAGTTGTTCCACATGTAGATGTATTCCTGATGTATTTGTGGGGAGGAAGATGATCTCCACGTCTTACTCTTCTGCCATCTTGAAGCTCCTCCTTCTGCCTATTTTTTGATTGGGTGTTTTTTTTGTTAATATTGAGCTGCATGAACTGTTTATATATTTTGGCGATTAATCCTTTGTCCGCTGATTCATTTGCAAATATTTTCTCCCATTCTGAGGGTTGTCTTTTTGTTTTGTTTATAGTTTCCTTTGCTGTGCAAAAGCTTTTAAGTTTCATTAGGTCCCATTTGTTTATTTTTGTTTTTATTTCCATTTCTCTAGTATGTGGGTCAAAAAGGATCTTGCTGTGATTTATGTCAAAGAGTGTTCTTCCTGTGTTTTCCTCTAAGAGTTTTATAGTGTCTGGTCTTACATTTAGGTCTTTAATCCATTTTGAGTTTATTTTTGTATATGATGTTAGGGAGTGTTCTAATTTCATTCTTTTACATGTAGCTGCCCAGTTTTCCCAGCATCACTTATTGAAGAGACTGTCTTTTCTCCATTGTATATCCTTGCCTCCTTTGTCATAGATTAGTTGACCAAAAGTGCCTTGGTTTATCTCTGGGTTTTCTATCCTGTTCCATTGATCTATATTTCTGTTTTTGTGCCAGTACCATATTGTCTTGACTACTGTAGCTTTGTAGTATAGTCTGAAGTCCGGGAGTCTGATTCCTCCAGCTCCTTTTTTTCCCTCAAGATTGCTTTGGCTATTCGGGGTCTTTTGTGTCTCCATACAGATTTTAAGACTTTTTTTTGTTCTAGTTCTGTAAAAAATGCCATCGGTAATTTGATAGGGATTACATTGAATCTGTAGATTGCTTTGGGTAGTATAGTCGTTTTCACAATGTTGATTCTTCCAATCCAAGAACATGGTATATCTCTCCATCTGTTTGTGTCATCTTTTATCTCTCCATCTGTTTGTGTCATCTTTGCTAATTTTTCAAGATTAAAAAAATACAAGAACAACTCCATGTTGTTATAAATTACATTGATTGCTAGGAAGTATGAATCTTTTTCTATATTTGTTTACATTTTTTCTTTTGTGAATTGCCTATTGAGTCATGTGTATGTATCTTTTGGTTTCTCGATGCTTTTCTTAATAATTTATATGAGCTTTTGTAATAAGGATATTGGCCCCATTCAAATATTTGCTATGAATATTTTCTGAGCTAACACAAAGGATCAGATGAAACTGGACTGACCTGAGGCAGAGATCTTGCCAGTATCAAATTTATGAATATAATAATCAAGAGGCACCTGCAAAGCAGGGGGAAGTCTGAGACATCCCTGGTGGTTCCCGGTTCTGTCCTTCCTGCTTGGACATGTGCTCTCTGGCTCAGAATAATATATGAAGTCTCTAATGAGGTTTGCAGGGCACCTCACACAGTGGGCGTTGTGGGGAGGAGTGGCATTTAGGTTATCTAAATTTAGGTCATCTCTATTTTATACCCAATAGTTGTACAACTATAATATTACCCTTTCCAGTCATAAATCCAGAGCCTAGGTCTGTTTATGATAAGCAATTCTAAACCAGAGACATCAAGCTGAAAGAATTTAGTTTATAAGCACTCTCCTCCTAGACAATATCCAGTTGTCAGTATATTTACAAGGAGATTAGACCAGGTCGTTGGTCTTTCTTTCCCTGGGAATGTCCCCCACTAATCGGAAGAGGAGTGGGTCCAAGCCAGCTGCTTAATTTGTTTCTTCCTCATTTTCCAAGGTAGCTGTTTGCATTAAAAAAAAATTTTTTTTTTGGACTCTAGAAGTTCTTAAAAATTGTAGTGTAATTAAGGGGGTTTCTGGTTTCAACAATGACAGAGTAGCTTATATTAGTCTAATCCTCTTACAGACAACAGTTACAAACTCTAGACAAAATATTTTAAAAATACATTATTTTAAGACACTGGAGAGCAAAGAAAGCAGGCAGAAACTGGAGGGTATTTGACTCTTGAGGAGGGAGGTGCACTATGTAAATCCCTCTTTTCTGTGACTTTCCCCTGGAGGCACTGACCAATCTGTAATAGCTTGGGGTGACTAAAAGTCAAGTAGGAAGCCACAGTCAGTCACAGACACAGTCAAATGTATCCAAAGACACAAAGTTAGGTACCAGAGCATGGAGTTTGAGGCTGGCAGAGTAACTAGAAATCAGGGGAGACCATCCTGGAAAGAAGGAGCCACAGAGGGGAGAGCCCCCTCCCAAATCTGCATGTAAATTCCCCTCAAAGACATGGCTGACCCCTGAACTGTATTACTGTATCACCAGAGATGAAGGGCATTTTATAATGATAAAAGAGACAATTCATCAGGAAGATACGACCATCCTAATTATGTATGTATCTAACAATAGAGGTTCCAAGCTCATGAAACAAAAACTGAGAACTGAAGGGAGAAGTTGAAAAATTCACAATCATGGTTGGAGAGAGCTTAACCGTCCTCTCTTAGGAATTGATAAAATGAGACAAAACACATACACGCACACACGCACGCACACAACAGTAATGATAAAGATTGGAACGACACTGTATTAGTTTCCTATGGCTGCTATAACAAATTACCACAAAGTTGATGGCTAAAAATACAAAATAACTCTCTCACAGTTCTGGAGGTCAGATGTCTGAAATCAGTTTCTCTGGCCCCAAATCAAGGTGCCAGTGGGCAGCACTGCCTTTGGAGGCTCTGTTTCCTTGCCTTTTCCAGCTTCCAGAGCTGCATCCTTGGTTTGTAGTCCCTTCCTCCACCTGCAAAGCCAGAAATGTAGCATTTTCCTTCACATTTCCTTCTTCTCTGTAGTCAAGTGTCCCTGTGCCTGCTTCTTACAAGGACCACTTGTGATTACATTTAGGGCCCACCTTGGTAACCCATGATAATCTTCTCATCTCAAGATCCTTAACTTAGTCACACATGTAAAGCCCCTTTTGCCCTTGTATAGAAAACCCACACCACTCCTGTGAGTCTCTCCTCTGCTCTCACATGACTACTACACTCACAACACTTCTGACACCAGATGTGTGGGGTTATTCCCCACACCAAGCAATTCTCCGCAACACCAGATGGGTGTCTACAGTTTAACTCAATTCTAACACTATCTACCTGGAGATGGCATTGATCCCACAGGTGAAGGGCTCAGTCCCACAAGACTTCAGATGCCACTCACAAGTAGTTGGTCCCCAGGTTACCCACAACTTGTGTCCAACGTGACAACTGATCAGTGATTCCCATGACCTTCTGCCCCTTGGATTCAATTACTTGCTAGAGTAGCTCTCAGAACTCAGGGCAACACTTATGTTTACCATCTATTAAAGGATATGATAAAGATACAGAGGAACAGCCAAATGAAGAGATACATAAGGCAAAGGCTGGGAGAGTCCCAAGCGTGGGAGTTTCTATCCCCATGGAGTTGAGGAGCTTCACCCTCCTGGCACATGGATGTGTTCACCAACCTAGAAGCTCTCTGAACCCCACACTATTAGGATTTTCATGGTGGCTTCATCATGTAGGTATGATCAATTTTTAAATCAATTTTCAGATCCACTCCTCATTCTCCAGAGAGGGGAGAGGAGCTGGAAGTGGAGTTAGTGATCAATCATGCCTGCATGATGAAGCGTCCATAAAAATCCCAGTAGTTTGGGGTTTAGAGAGCTTCCAGGTTGGTGAACACATGGAGGTGCTAGGAGAGTGGTGGGCCCCGAGAGGGCATGAGAGCTCCATGCCCCTTCCCATATACCTTGCCCCATGCATCTCTTCCATCTGGATGTTCGTGTGTATCTTTTATCATATTTTTAATAATAAACTGGTAAACAGTAAGTAAACGGTTTTCCTGAGTTCTGTGGGTCACTGTGGCAAATTAATCAAAACCAAAGGGAGCGTTGTGGGAACCTCCAATTTACAGCTGGTTGGTCAGAAGCACAGGTAACAGTGTGGACTTTTGATTGGCATCTGAGATGGAAGGTGGGGGGCGGGCAGTCTTATGGGATCTGATGCTGTCTCCAGGTAGATAGTGTCAGAATTGAGTTGAATTGTAGGACACTCATCTGGTGTCATACAATTGCTTGGTGTGGGAAAAACTCTCACACGTCTGGTGTCAGAAGTGTTGTGAGTGTGATAATAGTGTGAGAGTAAAGGAGAGACAAAAAAGAGGAGGACTGAGGTTTTCTTTAAAGCCATATAAGGTAATATTCACAAGTTCCAGGGATTATAACCTGAATATCTTTGGGGACCATTTTTTAGTCAACCACAGTCCAACCCTCAGCCCTCAAAGTGTCACGTCTATCAAAACATAGAAAAGATAGTCACCTCATCCTAGCATCCTCCTAAGTCTCAACCTATGACAGTATCATCTCAAGCCACAAATCTTGTCTAAATATCATCAGCTCAAAATCTCATCACGTATATCATCTAAAACAGGTATGGGTGAGACTCTGGGTATGATCCATCCTGGAGCAAAATTCCTCTCCATCTGTGGACTTGTAAAATTATAAAACAAGTTACCTGCTCCCAAAATACAATTGTGGGACAGGCACAGGATAACCGCTGTAGACATTCCCATTTCAAAAGGGAGAGAATGGAAGGAAGAAAGAGTCACCAGCCCCAAGCAATTTTGAAATCCAACTGGCCAAACTCCATTAGGTCTCAAGACCCAGGAGTTATCCTCTGTGGCTTGAGGCTTCCGCCCCTACCCTGCCCCCTGCTTCCCCATCTTCATTTTTCTTGAAGGGTAGCACGTGTTTGCAGCAGAGTAGTTTTATCAGCCTGTTACCGGCCTCTAGAATTTTGGTGACAACCTTGTTTCATTTCACCCTCTCTCTTTCAGTTCGAGCTGGCAGTGTTTCTGCTGATATAACATTCTCAAAACCCTTGTGTATGTCAAGGACATTAATCACACCATGAAACAAGAGGTTCTTCCACAGAGCTTCCCTGGAGTCTCCCATCTCTATTCTTGCCTTCTGCTGAAATGGCTGGGGGGATCCACGGTGACGTGTCTCACCTCTTCAGCACTAGCAAATGGCTCTCCAGCCACACCCTTGGCCTTCTCTCTACAGTCTGCTTTTTGGACAGTGACTCTCCTAATTAGCATCTTTTGCAATCTGGATGGGTCGAGGGTTTCCCAAATCATCAATTCTTGGTGCTTAACAGTTCTTCCCTCAATTTATCTGTTACCTCTCAAATTTTACTATAAGCAGCAAGAAGAAACCAGGCTGCATCCTCTGCACTTTGCTTGGAAGTCTCCTCAGCTACACATCCAAGTGCCTTGCTCACAAGTTCTGCTTTCCTCACAACAGGAGGACATAATTCAGCTAAGCTTTCTGCCATGATATAATAAGGATCCTCCTCCCTTCTGATCACATGTTCCTCATTTCCTCTGAACCTTCACCAGCAGCACCTTTAACATCCATATTTTTTGCCAACAGTCTGTTTATGACAATCTAGGTAGTCTCTAAGATTATGTGGGCTTTTCTACTGTGCTCCTCACTTCCATCTGAGCCATCACTGACAGAGTCTTTTTTTTTTTTTAATCATCAACAATTTTTATTTTATTATTATTTTTTTTAACAGGCAGTAAGTCTTTTTTTTTTTTTTTTTTTTTTTATGGCTGTGTTGGCTCTTCGTTTCTGTGCGAGGGCTTTCTCTCTAGTTGTGGCAAGTGGGGGCCACTCTTCATCGCGGTGCGCGGACTTCTCACTATCGCGGCCTTTTCTTGTTGCAGAGCACAGGCTCCAGACGCGCAGGCTCAGTAATTGTGGCTCACGGGCCTAGTTGCTCCGCGGCATGTGGGATCTTCCCAGACCAGGGCTCTAACCCATGTCCCCTGCATTGGCAGGCAGATTCTTAACCACTGCGCCACCAGGGAAGCCCACTGACAGAGTCTTTAGCAACCATATTTCCCCTAACAGTCTACTCACAGCAATCTAGGCTCTTTCTATCATGCTTCTCAAAATTCTTCCAGAGTCTATCCTTTCCCCAAATGCAAAGCTACTCTGTGTTTTCAGGTATTTGTTACAGCAGGACCCCGCTTCCAGGCAGTAGAATCTGTATTAGTTTCATATGGCCCCTGTAACAAATTACCACAAGCCGGTTGGCTCAAAACAACATACATTCACTCTCTTCTACCTCTGAAGGTCAGAAGTCTGCAATTAGTTTCACAGGGCCAAAACCAAGGTGTCAGAAGGCAGTGCACACTCCAGAAGCTCTAGGGGAGAATCCATTTCCTTGCCTTTTGCAGCTTTTAGTGGGGTTTCTCCTGCAGATTCCAGCTTGCATTCTGTGGCTCATGGCTCCTTTATCCATCTTCAATGCCAGCAGCATAACATCTTCAGATTTCTCTCTGCTTCATCATTGCATCCCCTTCTCTTCTGTCTCTGTAATCACATCTCCCTCTGCTTCCCTTAGAAGTACACTCATGATCACATTTAGGGCCCATCTGGATAATCCAGGATAATCTTCCCATCTCAGGATTCTTAACTTAATCATATCTGCAAAGGTTCTGTTGCCATATGTGGTTAATTTTATGTGTCAACTTAGCTAGGCCATGGTACCCAGATATTTGGTCAAGCATTATTCTAGATGTTTCTGTGAGGGCATTTTTAAGATGAGATTATCATTTGAATCAGTAGACTTTGAGTGAAGCAAATTACCCCCCATAATGTGGATGGGCCTCATCCAATCAGTTGAAGCCTTAATAGAAAAAGACTGACTTCCCTGGAAGAAAAGGGAATTCTGCCAGCAAATGGCCTTTGGACTCAAACTGCAACTCTCTTCTGGGTCTCCAGCCTGCCAACTACCCTGCAGATTTTGGATTTGCCAGCCTCCATGATTGCATGAGCCCAATTCTTTAAAATCTCTCTCTCTCTCTCTATAAATTTATACACACACATCCTATTAGTTCTGTTTCTCTTGAGAACTTGACTAATACATCATATAAGGTAACATTCAGTTTCCAAGAATTAGGACCTGGATACCTTTGGGGCCATTGTTCAGTCTATCACAAATGCCATCAATTCTTTTCAAGTGCATATGGAATATTCATCAAAATAGACCATATGCTGAACCATAAAATAAGTCTTAGTACATTTCAGTCCTACATAGTATGTTCTCTTTTGACAACAGGAATAAATGAGAAATCAATAATAATATAACTAGAAAAGTCCCACATATCTGGATATTAAGCAGTACCCATAGGACAAGGGAGAAATCACAAGGAGAGTTAGGAAATATTTCATACTGAATAAAAATACAACCTATCAAAAACTGAGGGTTGCAGCTAGGCAGTGCTTAGAGTAAAATTTATAGCATTAAATGCTTACAGTGTTAGAAAAGAAGAAAGATTTAAAATTAATGATCTAAGTTTTACTTCCAGAACTAGAAGAGTGATTTAAACCCAAAGTGAGTAGCAGCAAAAATAATGATAAGAACAGAAATCAACAAAATAAAAAATAAGTGATAGAGTAAATTAACAATTCCAAAAGTTGGTTTTCTAAAATGATTAATAAAATTGGTAAACCCCAGTAAGACTGATTAAGAAGAAAAATAAAGAAAGAAAACATAAATTACCAGTATCAGCAATAAAAGAGGGGTATCATCACAGATTCTACAGATGTTAAAAAGATAATAGATGAATATTATAAATAACTCAATGACACTAAATCTGAAAACTTAGATGAAATGAGAAAATTTCTTGAAAAATCCAAATTATCAAAACTGACACAAAAATAAATACAAAAATTTAATGGTCCCTTTTTACAAATATTGTCTATTACAGATGTTGAATTCCTAATTAAAAATCTTCCCACAAACAAAACTCCAGAACCAGATAGTTTCATTGGTAAATTCAATAAAACATTTAAGGAAAAAATAATAATGCCAATCTTACACAAATCCTTTCAGAACACAAAGGAGGAAGGAAGAGTTTCCAATTTGTTTGGTGACACCAGCAATAAATAATCTTGAAGCCAAAATATGACAAAGATGCTACAAGAAAAGAAAATTACAGATCAATATCCCTCATGAATATGGATACATAAATCTTTAACAAAATATTAGCAAATTGAATCCAGCAATGTGTAAAAAGAGCAATACATCAAGTCCAAATGGGATTTATCCCATGAGTGCAAGATTGGTTTCATATTGGAAATCAATCAAAGTAATTCATTGTATCAACAGAATAAAGAAAAACCATATGATCTCAATAGATGTAGAATAAGCATTTGAAAGAATGCAACACTCATTCATAATAAAAATCTCAGAAAACTAGGGGTACAAGGGAATTTCTTCATTCTGATAAAGGCCACCTATGAAAAACCTATAGCTAACATACTTAATGATGAAATATTGAATGTTTTTCCCTAAGACTGGGAAAAAGGCAAGAATGGTCTCAATTTTATTCAGCATTGTACTAGAGCCATAATGATTGCAATCAGGCAAAGAAAAATAAATAAAAGGTGTAAAGATTGGGAAGGAAGAAGAAAAACTATTTACATCTGACATAACCATATATGACATCTATGAAACAACCACTAGAACTAATAAGTGAGTTTAGTAAGGTCACAGATTACTAGGTCAATATACAAAAGTTAAGTGTATGTCTATATACTCACAGCAAGCAGTTTAAAATGGAAATTAAAAAATCTCTTTTTAATAGTATCCACAAACAAAAAAAATTAGGAAAAGATTTATCAAAATACATGCAGAACTTTACCATGAAAACCACATGACAATCATGAGGAAATTTAAGAAAATCTAAACCAATAGAGAAATATATCATGTTTGTAGATTAGAAGATGTCAGTTCTCTCCAAATCTATCCATAAATTCAATGTGCCAGTTAAAGTCTCAATTAAATTAAAATCTTTTTGGTGGGAAATGACAAGTTGATTAAAATTTTCTAATGGAAATGTAAAGAACCTATAATAGTTTAAACAATCTTGAAAGAGAACAATTGAAGGCTCCACAGAATCTGATTTCAAGACTGCTGTGGTAGTCAGGACAGAATGGTATTGGCATAAAGGCAAATAGATCAATGGAACAGAATATATAGAGTCCACACATAGATAATCAATTGATTTTTGACAGAGTTGCCAAGGTAATTCAATAAGGAAAGGAACGTATTTTCAATAAATGGTGCTGGAACTATTGGATAAATGTATATGAAAAAATGAACCTTGTCCCCATCATAAACCTAAACGTAAATGCTAACACTATAAAACTTCTAGAAAAAATTTAGGTCATTATTTTCATGACCTTGGGATTGGGGACGTTTTCTCAGAGCAGACACAAAAAAAGCACTAAACATAAAATTAAAAACTGATAAATTGGAGTTTTTTGAAGTTGAAATTTTCTGCTTACTAAAAGACACCATCAATAAAACAAAAGGACAGGGCTTCCCTGTTGGCACAGTGGTTAAGAATCCACCTGCCAATGCAGGGGACATGGGTTCGAGCCCTGCTCTGGGAAGATCCCACATGCTGTGGAGCACTAAGCCCGTGCACCACAACTACTGAAGCCCGCGTGCCTAGAGCCCCTGCTCCGCAACAAGAGAAGCCACCACAATGAGAAGCCCGTGCACCGCGATGAAGAGTAGCCCCCACTCGCCGCAACCAGAGAAAGCCTGCACACAGCAATGAAGACCCAATGCAGCCAAAAATAAATAAAATAAATAAATTTATAAAAAAAACAAAAAACAAAAGGACAAGTCAGATTGTTGGAAAATTTTTGCAATACATGTATTTGACAAAAGACATATCCAGAATATATAAAAAACTCCTATAAATAAATAACAAAATGACAGACTACCCAATTAAAAATGGGCAAAAGACTTGAACAGATACCTGACAAAAGAAGATAAACAAATGGTTTAAAAAGGCATGAAAAGATGCTCAACATCATTAGTTGCCAAGGAAATGCAAATTCAAACCCCAATGAGATACGATTTCTCGCCCTGACAATGCCAAATGCGGTGAGAACAGCAAGCAGCTGGAACTCTCATACAGGTGAGAGTGTTAAACGGTCCAGTCATCATGAAAAACTGTTCCACATCCGTCCATACTATGACCCAGCTGTTCTATTCCATTCCTAAGTATTTATCCACAAGAAATAAAACATAATGTCCAGAAAAAGTTTCTAATGAGAATTTTCATAGCAGTTCTATTCCTGTGTCAAAAATTGACAACAGCTCTAATATCTATCAACAGAATGGATAAACAAATTATTGTATATTTATACAATAGAATATTCAGCAATAAAAAGTAATATACTGGGCTTCCCTGGTAGCACAGTGGTTAAGAATCTGCCTGCCAGTGCAGGGGACATGGGTTCGAGCCCTGTTCTGGGAAGATCCCACATGCCACGGAGCAACTAAGCCCGAGCGCCACAACTACTGAGCCTGCGCTCTAGAGCCCGTGAGCCACAACTACTGAAGCCCACGTACCACAACTGCTGAAGCCTGCGCACCTAGAGCCCATGCTCCGCAGCAAGAGAAGCCACCACAGTGAGAAGCCCGTGCACCGCAACGAAGAGTAGCCCCCGCTCGCCACAACTAGAGAAAGCCCACACACAGCAACAAAGACCTAACGAAGCCAAAAGAAAGAAAAAAGAAGACCATTAAAAAAAAAAAATGTACTGATACATGCAACAGCATGAGTAAATCACAAAAATATTATAGTAAAAGAAGACAGGCACATTAAGAGTACATATGGTATGATTCCATTTGTAAAAAGTTTAAGAATGGGCAAATTTATCTATGGGCTAGAAATCAGAATAGTGGTTTCCTCTGGGGGGTGAAGATTAACTGGAAGCGGGTATCAGGAACTTTCTGGGTAATAAAATTGTTGTGTATTTTGTCAGAGTAGTGGTTATATGGATGTGTACGCATATCCAAACTCACTGAATTGTATATTTAATATCTGCATTTCACTGTATGTACATTTTTATATATTGTGTGTATAATATAAAATATATATTTATATTTGTTACGGGCATCCCAGTATCTCAAAAATAAGTGCTACTTAAGGTGAAGCTCAAAAGTAAAATAAAATACATTTAACTGGGTTTGTTTTTCCCCTCCTCTTTCCTTGTCTATTGTAAATATGCAATATCTTAAGTTAAAATAAATAATAAAGATTGAAAAAATTTCATTGTCTTTTTAAGTATTCTATCCAATCAAAGCTTAAAGAGTCTTGCTGAGATAGAAATTTGAAAAACATATTTATTTCTCTTATATATTTTTTTCTGAATTTCTCTTTAATCCATCCAGAATTTAGTGAGGAGAATGCCTGATTCTAGCAGTAGAGAGGAAAGGGCTTTCTTTTCACCTCCACGTTCTTTCCCCTTCCCTCCTTGCTTCTAGGTGCCTGCTTCTTCTGGCCAAAGAAAGAGGCAGTAGAAAAGTGTGAGGTGGCTATTCAGGGTGAGAGTTGAGTGTCGCCCTCTCCACAAAAGGGCACTTGTCCTTTTCCTGCTCATGACTGTCTTTGTCTAAATGACCTCATTTTCTGATTAATACAGCTCAAAATTGGCCCATTTCCTTGAAATTAAAACAAAAGTACAGTCCCGGAAACGCTCAAAAGAGGATAAAGCAGAAATAGTTACCTGAAAAAATAGGAAAATGCTCTAAATGGAATTTTATACCCATCCTGTGAAACGCATGGAGTGTTGTACATCTGATAAATATGGACCTTTGGGGAAAGGATGATTCTGTGATTGGCTCTGGTCTTTGGGCATCAGCCCTGGGGAGCCGGGGGTAGTTGGAAGTACATGCAGTAAGAGGTGCCTGAGTCTGACTTACGGGGTCATTTCAGTGCCAGGCTTAGTGGCATCTACACTCTGTTCTTAAACTAAAGAGCAGCTGGTCTTGGCACGAGTTGAAGAGAACTTTGGTCTCAGAGCCTTTTTCAAAGCTAGGTCTACATGGCAACCACTGTCAGCAATGGCAACATCTGCAGATACAAGAAGCAGCCAGGCAATTATTGTTGATCTTCCATAGATCTTCATAGCGTTTATTTGAGGGTGTTTAAAACCGTGAGACCAGAATTATCTGGGATTTGTGAACGCTGCAAAACGTGATGATAGGATAAAGCTGTGTGAAACTTTGTCTCCAGCTCACACCCCTAAGTGAATGTTACCCTCCCAAATCACCGCAGGAAGCACCACGTGGGTGCCTGGCTTAGAACATGCTTTAGATTTCTTCTGTTCAAATTGATGTAAGAATCAGCATATGATCCACAAGGGGGAAATCAGCTTGGTTTTCTTAATTCGCATCAGTTGGTTGTGAATAACTTGTGTCTGTTTCCAAAAATTCAGTCCACCCCCAGAAAGGACAAAGATTGGCCAGCAGTGAAGGTATTAAAGGAAATTCCGGTCCACTCTTTTGAAATGTTTGCCATCAGAGTTCTCCACGGACATAAGGTGGTTGGTTGCCTTCCGCACGGAGCTGACTCTGAAGGGACTGCTCTCATTGGACACATCGGTCCTATTGGCTTGTCACCGCACTTCTCCTGCATGCCATATTCCTTTAGGGTTGGACCTCATCAGCACTTACAGATTTCCCTTCTGCTCAAAGTGAAAAACAAATGTCAACCCTGCCGCTAATATTTCTGCCTTTTCTTCTAACTCTTTCTTCCTCTCCTGCTCCCACTTGATGGTTTGGAGGATGAGAGGTGATAAAAGATTTCTGAGGGGTGGAAGGAACAAAAGCTTTTCTCATATCTCCGTACCCCGCAATTTTCCAACCTAAAAAATGACCACTTTCCTCACCAGATGACATCAGCACAGTCACAGTGATTCACCTGGATCCCGGGTGAGGGCTGAGTTCCCTCTGTTTCACGCCTCCCTCCTTCTCTGCTCTCCTCCAGGCCCCCAGTGATGTTCCCTGCAGAGCAAAGGCCCTAAAATGTTTATTCCCTCTGCTTCCTTTCCTCTGCCTACCACATGTTCTTCTTGTCTTTGCCTGATAAGCATCTATTCTGTATACTTTTATTTACCGAAATTAAAAATTTTTTCTTGTTCATATAAGATAGACTTTAAAATATATTTTAGAAACGCTGTAACATCTACTTATGACATTTAAAAATGTACAGTGTTCTAAGGTTCCTAAATTGCAATCCCTTTCTAGCCCATCTCTCCTTTGGCCTTTTGTTTTTTACTTTATTTTTATTTTTAGTTGTGGTAAAATACACATAACATAAAACTTACCATCTTAACCATTTTTAAGTATACAGTTCAGTAGTGCTAAAGTACACTCGCATTGTTATGCAACCATCGCCACCATCCATCTCCAGAACTTTTTTTAAAAATTACTAAACTTTATTTTTTGGAGCAGTTTTAAGTTCACAGCAAAATTGAGCGGGAAGTGCAGAGTTCCCGTATACCCCTGTCTACACAACCTGCCCTACTATCAACATCCTGCACCAGGGTAGTACATTTGTTACAATCCCTGTACCTACACTGATGCATCGTTATCACCCAAAGTTCTCCAGAACGTTTTCATCTTGTGGAACTGAAACTCCATACCCATTAAACAGCGACTCCCCATCCTCCACTTCCCCCAGCTCCTGGCAACCACTGTTCTACTTCCTGTCGCTATGAATTTGACTGCTCTAGGTGCCTCTTTTTTTTTTTTTGAATTTTATTTTATTTTATTTTTTTAATACAGCAGGTTCTTATTAGTTACCAATTTTATACATATTGGTGTATACGTGTCAATCCCAATCTCCCAATTCATCCCCCCACCCCCCCCCACCCCCCTTTCCCCCCTTGGTGTCCATACGTTTGTCCTCTACATCTGTGTCTCTATTTCTGCCTTGCAAACCGGTTCATCTGTACCATTTTTCTAGATTCCACATATATACATTAATATACGATATTTGTTTTTGCCTTTCTGACTTACTTCACTCTGTATGACAGTCTCTAGGTCCATCCATGTCTCTACAAATGACCCAATTTCGTTCCTTTTTATGGATGAGTCATATTCCATTGTATATATGTACCACATCTTCTTTATCCATTCGTCTGTTGATGGGCATTTAGGTTGCTTCCATGACCTGGCTATTGTAAGTAGTGGTGCAATGAACATTGGGGTGCATGTGTCTTTTTGCATTATGGTTTTCTCTGGTCTAGGTGCCTCATATTTAAGTAGGATCATACAATTTTTGTTCTTTGGTGCCTCGCTTATTTCACTTAGCATACATAATATCTTCAAGGTTCATCCATGTTGTTGCATGTGTCAGAATTCATTCCTTTTTAAGACAATGATATTCCATCGTATAGATGGACCACATTGTGTTTATCCACTCATTCGTTGAAGGACACTTGAGTTGCTTCCACTTCTTGGCTATCATGAACAATGCTGCTATGAGCATGGGTGGACAAATATCTCTTTGAGACACCTCATTTCAATTCATTTAGGTATATACCCAGAAGTGGAATTGCTGGATCATATGATGATGATAGTTCTATGTTTAATTTTTTGAGGAACTGCCATGTTGTTTTCCACAATGTCTGCACCATTTTACATTCCCATTAACATTGCACAAGAGTTCCATCCTCGGCAATACTTTTTATTTTCTCTCTTTTGGTCTTTCTGTCTTTCTTTCAGAGTAGCTGTCCTAATGGGTGTGAGGTGTTGTGCACTTTTACTTTTTAAGCTTTTATTAAAAGCCTGGTGTCTTTCAGTCACGATCTGATTTCCTTCAGATCCGAAGTAGGCACTTTAGGATCTTCTGTGTATCTACTTGTATATCAAATGTTCATCTGTACATTTTCTTTCTCAAAATGTGTACAACAGGAGTGCATTGTCTTTCTGATTTAAGCGTAACTGAATTGATATCTTCAGATGGGAAGACAACTTAGCCAGCAGAGACACCTGCCCCCATGGAGAGTACCTGGAATGATTCAGCCAGGTTTCCTGGTTTGGATGGGTCCCCTTCCTCCTACACCATTCCCGGACACCTGTCCCAAAGCTCTGACTGATGTCCCTCCAAGAGAATAGCCTTCCCAGACAGACCTCTCTGTGCAGCAGTCTGAGGTACTTGGATACATTTACAGATTATATGTTGTGTGTGTGAATTTAGTGGTAGCAGTCTCAATCTCACTGAGAAATAATGAAAAGAGTCTAAAATCCGGTCATAATGGAAGGCACTCATTATTAAAACCGTGTGCCTTATAACAAAGCATTCTTTTTTTTAATATAGATTTACTTTATTTATTATTTATTTATTTATTGGCTGCGTTGGGTCTTTCGTTGCTGTGCACGGGCTTTCTCTAGTTGTGGCGAGCGGGGGCTACTCTTCGTTGCAGAGCTAGGGCTTCTCCTTGCAGTGGCTTGTTCCGGAGCACGGGTTCTAGGTGTGCAGGCTTCAGTAGTTGTGGCACGCGGGTTCAGTAGTTGTGGCTCGCGGGCTCTAGAGCGCAGGCTCAGTAGTTGTAGTGAACAGGCTTAGTTGCTCCGCGGCATGTAGGATCTTCCCGGACCGGGGCTCGAACCCGTGTCCCCTACATTGGCAGGAAGATTCTTAACCACTGCGCCACCAGGGAAGCCCCTAGGAAAGCATTCTAAAATCACATGGAAGCTAGCAAACGCAGGGAGTACAATTTTTCCTCTTTCTACCCTGAGTCAGGGATCTTAGGGAGGTGGTGTTTCCAGGGCCATGTCACCCCTTTGGTTACTGCTTGGCAGGGTGGCTCAGCATCCAGCCCTGTTGGTCTGACTGGGAAGCAGTTTCTCTCCACTAGAGGGCGTCAGGCTCCTTTGTTCAGATCATTCTTTGGAAATCCAGGGAGGCCTCTTGCTCTTTTATGTTGGACTGGGCCTCCGGCCTCTATTTTTAGGCCCTCTGTGTTGACCTTGAGTGTTCAGGCCTGGAGACCCCCCACCTCCCCAAGTCAGGAAACTGCATATTCTCTTGGAGACCTTGGCCGAGACCCCCTCTGGGAGTCAAGTTCCTGCCGGAAAGCAGGCTGTGAGGGTGGGGTAAGACAGGTCACCTTGCACAGAGCATTCAAGGCCCCTGGGGGTTGGGGGCTGGTGGGGGGAAAGCATGCCATTGTCTCGTCACATTTTAAGTTCTCAAAAATAAAGTAAAATTTTAAAATAAAAGAAAAATTGCAAAGTCCAAAAAAAAAAACAAAACAAAACTGCCTTTATCTACTTTGCCTTCCTCTATGGTACTTCCTAAAAAGTTGAGAATTGTGTGGGAGGCACAGGAAGCCGTCCTCTCTGCTTCCTCACTTGATTGTGTGACCTCTTGGTAGCATTTAGACCATGGAAGCTTTAAGAGTCACCAGATAAAAGAGCAGACACCCAGGCCCCACCCTCAGAGGTTCCAGCTCAGTAGGCCCAGGGTGTGGCCCAAGAATCTGCCTTTTTGGCAAACACCTTATTTGATTCTCAGGCAGAGGATCCTCAAACCACACTTTGAGAAACTTTCCACTGTACTACATCCTCTGGTGCCATTCACATAATCTGAGAGTTCTAAGGTAAGTTTCCTATTCCACGTGGGAACCATCCATGCAGGAATTCCATACATTTTAATATTTCAGTTACAGGCCACTTCTCTTGTGTAACCCTGAGCCCCCTGGGCAGCCCCCATCTTAGGGTCTGAAGTGTAGTGTCTCCCAGCCTCCCTCCACCCCACTTCTAACCCCTGCTGCCTGTTCTGTCCTCAGCCTCCTGTTGCGGATGCTTCCTAACTCCCCCGGGCCAGGCAGCCTTCTAAATTGCTTTCATTTTTTTCATAGCTCTTGGGAGAAACCTTTCCTCCTGGGATGGAAGCCCCCAAATGAGGGTTTGGCTGTGCCTTTCCCTCCCTCATATAGGAGCTTGTCTCAACACCAACTCCAAACACACACACACACACGCACTGTGCAGCTCTAACAACTACGACTGTTCTCTAAGTACAGCCCAGCAGCCAGACTGTAGCTCAGTTTTAGGCGTTTCATGGTGCCTTCTGCTCTGAGGGTGCTGGGTGAAAGTTCATGTCAACAAGCTTGAGGATCAATCATTACCCTACCTGTGTCTGGGAGTGCCAGGATTAGGACCGCTGAACCAATATCCACTTTGGAGAACTTGAAGCCCAAGCAACAAGTAATTGGGAGGGGGACTCCTGGCACCTCTTAGTCTGACACGAATGGTGTCTTTAAGACATAGCAGCACATACTGCTGCATCTTCGACACACGAGAATAAACACACACACACACAATGCCTGATTTCCCATTCCCTGCTACTACGGGTTCCCCGCTTTCAGCACTTTCTTGCTTGATTCTCATACTAATTCCTACGCCTCTGGGTGGCAGCCCTTGGCTATCTACTCTGGGTCTGGTATTGAGATCTAAGACTAAATCCGTCATCAGTTTGCAATTACCTGGTACTGAGCTCCCACACGACTCCAACATCAGAGGCAACCTCTTGGAAGAATGCGCCGGGGCCTGTCTTCTGAGAGGCCACCCCACCTGCTCCCAGTGGAGCGTCCACTCATAGGCCCAAATGGCAGCCAACAGAGGTCCAGGGTTGCAGGGAAGGGGGCTCACAAGTTAGCCTGGCCCTAAAGAAGGTGGGTCACCATGGCTCAGTGGTGCTGGGACCCAAGTAGGCTTACGAGAGACCGACGCATGAAGCCATCACTTACAATGAGAAATAAGATCAGCTAGTTCTATCAGCCCAACCAACTCAACAGGCAGGGGCAGGGAGTGAGGCTGGGGAGGGGGCTTCCTTTTGTGGGTGTGGCTCAGAACAAGTGTGGTGGGAAGTACGACTCCGGTGTAAGTGGCAGGGGTCTCTGCTGGCGTTCAGTCAGAGTGGATATTCAGCAGAATACCCTCCATGACTCCACAAATTATTAATGGCTGGAGCTTATTCTGACTGAGCAGCACCTCTGCCATATAAGTTAAATATTTTAAACATTACCCTTAATAATAGGTGCGTGTAACACCTGCTGGAAGAGTCAGAGTTTCTGGGAGGCTGACAGGTTGTCTCTCCCCCGGACTGACTATAAGCCCCTCATTAGACTTCACAAGGTTCTACTCCTTGGTTAATTTAGCATCTAACACATAGTAGGTGCTCAATGGCACATAATAGGTGGTTGTGATGTTGAGCTCAAACAACTGATAGTGGCCGCCTGGGCTCTGCCACGTTTGCCCCTGGGCTTCCCTTTTCTGGGCCTCCGTGGTTGACTACTCCCCTAGTTGTGACATTCTTTCTTCGCATACACCAGGCTGTCCTGGAAGGTACCCTGTCTTTCAGGTGACCTTGCTGACTCAACAACCAATATTTGACTGAGCAACTACTACATGCCAGGCTTGGGGGATTTGACAGTGAGCAAAATAGTCATGGTTCCTGCTCTCCTGGAGTCAAGTCTGAAAAACGAGTTGGGCATTAAACACATAAGATGAATAGTGTGGACAGAGAAGGACCAGGGTTATGGGAGGACATGGCAGAGGAATGAGGCAGCCTCTTGGAGGAAGTGATGTTACAGTGAGATCTGAAGAGTTCACTGAGTAAAGGGAAGAGGGGCAGGAGAGGTAAGAGGAAGGATAATTCAGGCAGAGCAAACAGCATTTACAAAGACTCAGGTGTGGGAAAGAGTGAGTTGTGTCAGAGCAGCAGGAGAGGAGCTGAAGAGGTGGGCTGCCGGCACGTCGAGGACTTGGGATGTGGTGGCCGGATGAATGCACCTTGGAAACCTCCAGCTCCGTGGAGTGTAATTGGCCGAGAGCTCCCGCTGCCACGCTCTAAAATCCACTCACACCAAAGCGTGGCTTCCCTGGCTGCTCCCAGGCAGTGCCTGGGCACCTCGGGGTACAACGCAGGGCAGGCTCATTCCCGGGAGGCACGGGGCTCCCGCGATGCCAGCTTTGGCTCAAGGACTCAGTGGCTTTGCTGAACCTTCCTTAGACTGCACAGCAGTCTGGGACACTTCTACCTTCCCTTCTCGCCTCTCTCCTTCACTGGGGGTCAGACTCGCATCACAGTCTGACGGCTCTCCCAGTCTCTCACGTTTCTCTCACCGACATTTCCCCAAAGAAGATCCTTACATGTTTAATATTAACTTTGTGTCTGCTTCTGGGAAGATCTGGACGAACACCTGAGGCTTTATCCTCGTGATAATGGCCAGTGGTGGAGGGTTTTAAATGAGTGACACGATCAGAGTATATCTGGAAAAGAACAATGTGGCTGCAGGGTGAAGAATTTGGTAGGAGAGGATGGGGAGTAGGGCCAGGAAGGCGATTAGGAGGCTGTTACAGTGGCCCAGGTGAGATAGCTTAGACTAGGGGGCGGCAGTGGGGATTCAAAAATGTGATCGATGGTGGAAAACAGGAAGAAGGAGAAGTGGCACTGGGTGATGGATTGAATGTGGAGTGTGAGGGAGGAGTTGAGGATGACTCCAGGATCCTGGCTCATTCTACAAGCGGGTGGAGGCTAGTCGTCAGGTGCTGTCCAGCTCTGCTGAGGGAAAATGCAGCATCCGGCCAACAGAAAGGTGAGCTCTATTATGGGTCAGAACAGCTCACTGGCCTTCGCACTACCTGGGTGAAACACCTCTTGGGAACATCCAGCACGGTTTGTTTGAGTTCATGCTCACTTAACAGCCTTCGGATGGTTAATTAGACACATGGGCATTCAGATGCCAGGCAGATCCCTCTGGAAAGGAATAGTGCCAATGAAAAATGAGTAAATGAATTGGCATTCTAGTTTACCCAACAATGTCCTGGGTGCCTGATGTTCCTGAGCCAACCTCTCCAAGCTGATCAGCTCTGTGATACTGGAGACTGGACCCTGGACCAGAGAAACTCCACTCTGCTCTCAGAGGCCCTGGTGTAGACAGCCAGCTGGCCTAGTAGGATGTGGAGGGATGAATAATGGCTGCTAAAGATGTCCATATCCTAATCCCCCAAACATGTGACTGTGTTACCTGATGTAGTAAAAAGGACTTTGCAGATGTGATTACATTAGGACTGTGTGTTGGGGAGATCATCCTGGATTATTGTCTGAGTGGAACCAATGTAATCACAAGGGTCCTTAAAAGAGGGACAAGGAGAAGCAGAGAGCAGTAGATGTGACAACAAAAACAAGAGATTGGAGTGATGCAGGGAAGGCGCCAATTTCCAGATGTGGGCAATCTCTAGAATCTGGAAAAGAAAAAGAGACAGTGTCTGTTCTAGAGCCTTCAGAAGAATTACCAGACTGCTGACACCTTAATTTTATCCCAGTGATATTGATTTCAAAATTCTGACCTCCAGAAATATAAGATAATAAACTCGTGTTGTTTTAAGCCACTAAGTTAGTGGTAAGTTGTTACAGCAGTAATAGGAAACCAACACACAAACCAACTGCACCACCTCACCTTTTCAAGAGGCAATAAATAGCAGATTTATACTATGTTGTACACCTAAAACTAATACAATATTGTAAATTAACTATATTTCAATTTTTAAAAATAGCAGATTTAAAATGAATGAAATAATATATAATATAGTAATAATTATATATATAATATAATTTTATATATATAATACCTATTTTCAGGTCATAGTGACTAAAATAAAGGGCCATGTAGAGTGGATATGTGTCATATTTGTGACTGCTTAACATCTTTTGAATAAATAACTTTCCTATTGTCAGACTTTTAGGCCAGAACTACATTTCCCAGGATCGCTTGCAGCTAGAACACAAGCATGTGACCCAGACTCCACCAATCAGATGCACCATTGTGAGAAGGCACCTGGAGGAATTCTTTCCTAGGGGCCTCAGGGGAGCAGTCATTGAGATCTCAGGACAGCAGGGGCAGAGGTGGTGGTGTCCTATCTCAGTAGCTAAAGTGCCAATGGCACCTTCACTCCAGCAGTGGTGGGAAGGTGATTTGGGTATTGTTCCAGGCTGTAGAGCCTCCAGGTATGATCTTCTGTCCTTCCTAGAAATTCTGTAAGCCACACAATTATCCTTCAATAAATCAGTTTGCTAGTTAATCTTACGGTGTGGATTTTTTTTGTTTGCAGTTAAGGACCCTGAATGATACATCACTTCATGGCATTGTGGTAAGTAGCCGGTCAATTTTAGCAGCTGGAAGGTGAAGCATTTTGCTCTTCCAGCCAGGCAGAATTGTTTGTAGGATCAGGAGATGGAGGCCAAAGTGCACATTAGTTCCCAATTACAGCTGCAGAGCATCAGGGCAACCGCAGAACAGCTGGTCCTCTTTAAGCCTTGAGCGGCCATGGAGAGAGACCAGGGTTCACATAATGAGTGTGGAAAGCTCCAAATGGGTTTTCCTGAGCTGCAGAAGGGCCCATCTGGAGGAGGCGAGGGATTACTAAAATAGTTTCCTCAGACACAGGTGAGGGAGCTGCTAGAAACATCTTTCAGAGTCAGTTTCCCCCAGGGGCGGGTAGCCAGTCCCCATTTCCGGTTTGGGGAGAAATGCCTGAAGTGTTCCTGACCTTTCTGGGGCTGAGAGCTCTCAGGGATGAGGCAGCCAGATGTGAGCTGAGCCTTGACACCCATCCCGCTTCCAGGAGCTCATGCTCATCCTGGAACACTGTCAAGGAGATGACAGATGTGCCTTCTTCTTTGGGTCAGCTTCAGATGAAGTCTCCTTTCCCTCTGGACTCTGTCAGGATTAGTTCTTGGTATTTCTGAGTCACTTGACAGTTTATAAGCACTTTGGGAACCAGAGGTACTGAGTGTCTCTGTGCATGAAATTTTATACTGTGCCTTTACTCCTGAGGATGCTCTGGAAACCCTGAACCAAGAATGTTGACCCCAAAATTAAATGTTACATAGATAGAGACTTTTGAGAATTTAAGAAGCATAAGAGAAGGGGAAACTGCGAATGGACATTCAAGAAGGCATAGGAATTTTAGCTACTAGGAAATCAAATCCATGTCTCTAGATGATCTCACATCCTCCCGGGAATGCTGTTTGTGTTTTCTTGGATCCTACAAGGGGCAAGTAAAGTAGAGTGGTTTTATATATGGTTTCATTTGAAGAATGCTAATCCCAGGAAGATTTTTCTTCCTTACAAAATATTGTTGAGGAGAGGTTTTCTGATTACCATTGCCTGATCTACCCTTAGACATTTTTATTCCTTTGATTTAAGGCTAAAACATCCTAATCCAAAGTCTCTAGAGGGTAAACGTTACGACCTTCCCAATAATTACTAATAATAGTAATCAATATAAGGATTTGATCAGATCCTTTCCAACATCCCTTCAGCAGAACAGTTTCCCAAGAAATAAATTTCAAGTTTTGATTGCGGGGGTAGGTTAGGACATTAATTGATGAGCTAATTACACTTAGGGAAAAACTGTTCATTCCCAAGGAGCCCTTTCTAGAGGAAAGCTGGAAAGATGTCTTGGACGCATCCTCCCTTCCTTTATGGTACGTGTGCTTTATTCATTACCCTGGGAAGTTTAGCCCCAGATAGGGTTTGCTCTGGGCCTGACCCTACTAGTTAAAAGTTCAAGTAGAATTCTGATAGTAACTAAGATTACTACCCAGTGCAATACAAGAATCAGTGATCCGTGTTAATCGTGCTTTGCTGATACGGCTGCAATAAATCGAAATCATTGCGGATGTGGATACAGTGAGTTGTATGTGAACAATAATGTCTATTTAATGCCTCTTTTTCCCAAGTGCATGTTCATTTAAACCAGAGTCTTTAAAGAAGACTCTAGCTCCAGGTCCAGCCAACCACTTGGTACACGTGGTGAACACAGGAGACCAAGGGCCACCCTTCCCAATCAAGGGATCCCTGAGTGATGTCCCCTTGTCCCCCAGCCACCCAATTCACCCATGGAGGAGGATCCCTGCCCCTTTCCATGTCTGCAGCAAGTGCATTGCTTTTCCTTTTTTTTTTTTTTTAAATTTATTTATTTATTTATTTATTTTTGGCTGCGTTGGGTCTTCGTTGCTGCGTGCAGGCTTTCTCTAGTTGTGGCGAGCAGGGGCTACTCTTCACTGTGGTACGTGGGCTTCTCATTGTGGTGGCTTCTCTTGTTGCAGAGCACGGGCTCTAGGTGCACGGGCTTCAGTAGTTGTGGCACACGGGCTTAGTTGCTCCATGGCATGTGGGATCTTCCCAGACCAGGGCTCTAACCCATGTCCCCTGCATTGGCAGGCGGATTCTTAACCACTGCACCACCAGGGAAGTCCCTACATTGCTTTTCTGATATGGGCATTCTTGGCCAGACTTTGTACCATACAAGAGAATCTAAACATTGTTCCTCTCCTGCTCACTCAAGACAGTCTCTTTCTCCAGAGCTGGATCTCAGAGCTGGGCAGTCCCTGGTGCTGTCACTATGTGTCCAGGTGGGATGCATTTGGCAGATAGAACTCACTTAACACACCCATCTACCACCACAACCCCAGATCCTCCAAGACAGCCCTTCCTGATACTCTTAGCACCCAACTTGACACTCAGAACCCAAATAATGTGTCAGCTTTACACGGATCACCTGCTTTGCAGGATCTTGACTCCTGAAGTTAGGAAGATCCTGGAGGGTCACCACTCAGCTTTCCCCAATGCTGGTGCCAGTTTAATTCCAAGATGGTCTAACACATTTTGTTGTTTGTTTCTGCTCTGAGGTGACCCCTGCCCTTCCTGCACCCCAGGAAGCAGGATGTAGTCACTCTTCAGTAATCTATAAAATACCAAGAATCACCTACTCAACATTCTGAAAATGATAGCAAACGTTTTTAAGTATTACAGCAGGAGGACATGGTAACGTGTATCCTGCTTTGGAACTAACAAAACATCCCCTTTAGCCCTTTGCTTCCTTTCCCTCCCTGAAGGAATTTGCTATTGTTTGTAAATATAATATACTCTTAACACTGGCTTTGTTTAACCACTTATTCAAACTTAGCCTTTCTGATTATTCTTAGTAAGTCAGTTTTGATTTTTTTTTTGAACCAACTCTATTGAGGTATAATTTACATGCAATAAAATGCACCTGTTCTAAGCGTACAGTTGAATGAGATATGACAAACTCATTGTGTAACCACCACCATACTCAAGATATAGAATATTTTCCATCACCCCCAAAAGTTTCCTCATGCCCTTTCACAGTCAACCCCCCTCCCCACCCCCAGTTCCAGGCAACTAGTGATCTGCTTTCTGTCACTATAGATTAGTTTTAAAGAGCTTTGATTTTAATGAGAATATATTGTGGTCAATAAAGTAACATTCTACATGATTCTGCTCAAAACCCTTCAAGGGGACAACATGAGACAATTTTAACATTGAAAAAAATTGCAATTTGTGTGTTATTTGAGCCACATAAAATCTACCCCTCTGTTGACTTCCTTTCTTTCTTTAGTGTGGCAAATTGTTTTCAAAGATGGCGCCAACAATTCCATCCTCCCTGTGACCTCATGCCACTCCTCCCAACAAGTGGTGGAAGATACCTCTCCTCCCCTTGAACCGAGCCTGTCTTTGTGACTTGATTTGACCAAAAGAATGCGGAGGAAGGGATGCTCTGCCAGTTCCAGGCCCAGGCCTTACAAGACCTGATAGTGTCTGCTTTTGGCCTCTTGGGATTTGGCCACCATGGATAAGCTCAGGCCAGAGAGCTGAACGGCAAGAGCCTGCCTGGGGAGGGAGAGGCCCGGTCAGCTCCCTGCTCTTCCAGCCCCAGCCAAGGAGCCAGACATGTGAGTGAAGCCATCCTGGATGTTCCAGCTCCGGCCAAGCTCTCAGCTAAATGCAGCCACGTGAGTGACCTCAGCCAACTCAATACAGATCAGAAGAACTAACTGCCTGGCCGAGGCCAGCCAACCCACAGAATCATGAAAAATAATAAATTTTTATTGTTTTAAGCCACTAAGCATTAGGGTAGTTTGTTGTACAGAAGCAGATATCTAATGCAGTTAGGAACAGTGATGGAGGGTAATGCCCTCCTAGAAACACTTGAAACAACACTGGAGAAAGGAAAGGACACACAGCTTCCACAATGCCCTGAAGCCCTGTCTGCTCCTCTGTGAATTTTCAGATGTGCGTTAAACTCACTCCTACTAGAGACACCAGAACCCAGGGTGCAGTCCCGGGCCAAGAGGGGCCTCGTCAGGGGCTCTCGAGAACTCAATGTGAGGGTTGGTTCAAGGAAGAAAGGGGCCCCAGACCCTCTTAGTTCCCTTTCTCCCTGTGGCCTTTCAAAGGGAGGGTCTCACACAGATAGGAGTCATAGCTGAAGAATCTGAGTCTCTAAGGAGACCTAGGACCCTATAGGAGGTTAGGAGCTTCTGAGAGCCGAGTTTCCTTAGGAAGACCCAGATGAGAAATAATGCAGGAGTTCCCATGTTCAAGGCCTGGCATGACCCATAGCATGTAACAGTTACTCACAAAGGTGTTAAATCAATCAATTTCTGCCTGAGTTATCTGGATATTTCATTAGGTTCAGGGAATCCAAGACTGGTGCTAAGGTATCCCCCAGGCATGGACAATCCACTTGGACAATTCCTGGGGCATCATACACACTCTCCAGACCAGAGAGAGCCACAGGAAATTTAATTTGGAGATGAATTGTTGGCCTGTTGTAGACTTGACCTTCACCTACCATTGAGCCACATGGTGGGGTGAGCTTGGGTCATCAACATAAGCCCATCACTTGCATTTCTTTTCTGAAGACCCCCTCATCTTCAACCAAATCTCCAGGTCATGGAAAAAAGATCTCCTCTAGCAGTTACTCATTTGAATTGGGGAGGGCTCCTAATGGGATGTATGTAAATTGTTGCTCTAAATGTTTGAATAACCAGGTGGTAAAAGCAAGGGGACCAGCATTTCCTGATAAATATAGGCAGTCAGCTGCCAGCAGAAGCTGTTTTGAATTGGATACGGTAAGCAGTGAGAACAAAACGGCTTTGCCTCTGTTTCACCCGAAGTATCCACTGGTTGACAAGCCCCTGAGAAGAAGGAAGACAGGGGACAAGAGGAGTTCCCTGTATTGGGGCCAGAAGATGCTTCTCTCCCTCATCTTAATCTTTCAGTGTTTAGAATGGCCCCAGCCCATTTTCTGGGTCTTCGTGTTCCCCGTGCATGCATTTGAGGTGGGTTTCCATAGAGTCACCTCTCAGAAAACAGAGGAAGGGGAAAGAGGTGGAAATGTGGTACCACGGGAGTCTTTCTGCAAGAAGGGCCATGAGCGAGTGGCAAAGGCAAGGGAGACCAGGGCACAGGCCAGCAGTCAATGTGGAGCAGCACAAAGGGGGGTGTCAGAAAGAGTTTTCACTTTCTAAATTGGCTTGTGCCTTTTTGCACAAATCAAAAGGCCGTGTTCCTCTGCTTATGCAACATCTCTCCGTGTATGCAAGCTGTTTTGAAATGCTTTAAGTGCTGCATGAACCACAGGTAGAGTGACTGCTGTTATTAGCTCTGTCTGTAACTGGAAGATGGCCACACCCGCTGGCATCTGACTGAGTAGGAAAAAGGCCCCAGGGTATCCTGTGCTGGGGACACCAGGTGACCGTACAGAGTCCACGCCAGCCAGGAGATCCCAACAGGTGCAGGGCTGATGGGAAATGAGCAAGCTTGGACGGTTTTCCTGCCTAGATGGAGCGTCCGGCTGAGTCACTCTTCCCTCTGCCTGGGGGAGTGAAGTCACAAGTTCTTTGCTCTGTCTTGCCAGCCCTTCTCTTCCCTCCCCTTAGCACTCTTGCCTTCTGTAGGACAGCAAACTAAACATAACTAGGATCCAGAACACACTTACTTTAACAGACTTTCCCTCATATACTTAATATCTAAGAAAAAGGGTCACATGGCAAACAGACACCTCCCAAAACAAGAGCCAACCACTTGGCAAAACCAAGCTATTATCAAGGATTTTTAAAAGAAAACAAGAGGTGAAGTATAACGTAGGGTCAAAGACAAGTCCAGAACCATCCTACCCTTAATACTTTTATAGGCTGAAAAATGAGATTGATATTCTTTTTTTTTTTTTTTTTTAATTTTAGGGAAGGCTCTTATTTATTTATTTATTTTTATATTTATTTTTGGCTGTGTTGGGTCTTCGTTTCTGTGCGAGGGCTTCCTCTAGTTGCGGCAAGTGGGGGCCACTCTTCATCGCGGTGCGCGGGCCTCTTCACTATCGCGGCCTCTCTTGTTGTGGAGCACAAGCTCCAGACGCGCAGGCTCAGTAGTTGTGGCTCACGGGCCTAGTTGCTCCGCGGCATGTGGGATCTTCCCAGACCAGGGCTCGAACCCGTGTCCCCTGCATTGGCAGGCAGATTCTCAACCACTGCGCCACCAGGGAAGCCCGAGATTGATATTCTTAATGTGATGACTTCATCACAGAGATCCTCAGACATATTCAAAAGTAATATTTTATTATTTAATTTGCATGCTGTTCCATATCCTTTTTGGAATGAAACAAGGCAATAATAATAATATATTTTAAAGGCTTTTGCAAGTACTTCCACATACTTTATTTTCTTTGATCTTTGGTCTTACAACGGCCTGTTGAACTGGTGGAGTCTTGAATGGGTCAAAGACAACCTGCCTTTTGGGCTTTGTCTGAATCTGTAGCACAGAGTTGGGGCACCTACCACCATCAAGGCGGTGGCAGGGTGGGTATATGTGGCTGGACATGTGGATGTCCTGACAGCTTTCCTGTCTTTTGCTGACCCTGTTGGCCGGTGACTTTCTGACGACGTGTTAGGGACAGCATTTTAATCTCCGTGACATGTAGGAATACAGCCTCACTGGCTGGGGATGTTCCTTGGGCCATTATAAAAGTGAAGTTTACCTTCGGACTCTTTTAGTCACAAGTTACAGAAATCTGTTTAAATTGGCTCAAGTAAAAAGGGGACATTTGTATCAGGATATACTGGTGTCTCCAGGAACCCAAGGGTAAGAAGGGCAAGTAGTCTTGCGAGGGCCTAGAACCAGAACAAACACACGTTCCAAACAGACAGACAGATCCAAACAGATTTCTGAATCTGCCAGCAGAGAATGTCGGAATCTTCTACGACCCAGCTGGGTCTGACCCACTCGATGAAATGGTGTAGTCCCAGCCCAAGAGGGGACAGGGAGACAGCCAGAAAAAAATACCCTATTACATACAAAAATTAAATGTGTGATAAAGCATAACAAATGGGAAAGATTAGTCAACAAATGGTGCCAATAGCATTTAGAAGTTCATTTTACTTAATAAACCAAAATAAACTCCAAACTAATTAAAGGTATACATTTTTAACTAGTTTTTAAAAGTATACCATAAAAACTAAAATAAAATATCACTTAATGTTAATTGAGACGCTAATGAAAAAAGGGAATAGCTTCTAAGCCCAGAAAGCACAGAGAAAAATAACAAAGAAATGTTGACATCTATTGAGTGCTTAATTATGGTCAGTCTCTATTTTTAAGCACTTTGTCCACATAATCTAATATATCTTTCAACCTTATGAAAATGGTATTATTATTCTCGTTTTTAAAGATGAGTGAACTATGGCAGAGAGATATTAAGTAACTTGCCCAAGATCACACAGTTCGTGGCAGAGCCGTTTTACCTGGAACTGTCTATCCTGAAAGCCAATGCGCTAATCCTCCATATCGTAAGGTCTCCTTCATATACATTTAAATGGGTTTAAAAGGGCCCAGTTCATTCACTCATTTGTTCAACATGTATTTATTGAGCTCCCACTAAGGGATGGACACTGCTCTAGGCCCTGGGCATACAGTGATGATTCGGGCAGGCAAGCCGCCTGACCTCAGGGAGCTTATGTTCTAGACTCTAGAATCTAGAGAAGGTACAGACTATTTTTTTTTTTTAATGGATAAATAAACCAGGGAGTTTCCAACTGCGGCAAGCACTGTAAAGAAGAAAATCTAGGGCTCTGTGATGAATAGTGACTTAGGTAGATTGGATGCTTGGGGAGAGCCAGGGAACGGAGCCTGGCTGGTGGAGGAGACACAAGGCTTCGGGGAACAAGAAGAAGCCAGAAGGACTCAGATTCCGGGCTAGGGTGGATTGTAGTGCCATTTACTAAGATGGGGAAGAACAGCAAAGGTACAGCAGGTTTAGGGAGCAATATTGAGGGTCCCATCTCAAGATGTGTTAAATTTGAATGGCCCATTAGGCACCCAAGCTTGCCTTACAACTTCTAATACGTGCATAGCAAATATCACAAAGCGTTCGTATTGGATACCTTGACAAGAAAAACACACAACTTCCAGCAGACGTGTGGGCAAAGGATGGGAAAAGACAATTTAGAAAAAGGAAAATATAATCAATCAACAAACCTGGGAAAATATTCAGTCTCACTAGTAATCCAAGAAATGAAACTTGAAACATGAATGAGGTAGTATATTTTTAAGTACTAAATTAGAAAAAAATTTAAAAACAACACCCAGTGGAGCCAGGGTGAAATGGGTACTCTTCTTCACACACTGATGATGACATTGTAAAGTGGCACAAATATTTTGGAAAATAATTTGCCAAGGGTCATAAAAATTCTTATATCCTTTGACCCAGTTTTTTCGCTTTGGGGAGTCTCCCTTTAGGAAAAAGTACTGTGTGCCCATGGTATTTAGCACGGAATTATTAAGAGTGAAAATTCGAAA
Organism: Balaenoptera ricei; assembly: GCF_028023285.1. Classification (NCBI taxonomy): domain Eukaryota; kingdom Metazoa; phylum Chordata; class Mammalia; order Artiodactyla; family Balaenopteridae; genus Balaenoptera; species Balaenoptera ricei. The sequence continues at coordinate 169,281,053 of NC_082639.1, forward strand.
ACAGAAACAAAGCAGCAGGGAGATGGTTACATAAATTATGGTAAATCTACTCCACTAGAGCCCCGTGGCTGCTGGTTTACCTCCAGTAATGAGTGAGGAAAGTTCCTCCTGGTGGCTAAGGTGATCCAGTAGAAACAGAGCAGGCTGGGAGGCCACAGCCTGCCTCAGGTGTCCCGAGAGGCCCAGGCCTGGCTGGAGGGACCCTTCAGGCCTGGTCCCCACAGCCGGGGCACCTGGGAGGACGGAGCCACTGTAGCTCCTGGGACTGGCTGGAGTCTCTGAGATGCCACAAGGTGAGAAGGGAGGAACCCACATCCTGCAAGGCCTGTGCCCCATTTCTGCCTCACGTTACGGAACTTCTGACAACACCTGCGTGACTGCGGAGGCCTTTCCCCGAGATGCAGATAGAGCCGGATGACCCCTGCTGCTCGGCAGGGGGCCCCCGGCCCCCGCAGTTTGCCTCTCTCGGTGCTGTGTCTCTGACCACCCTCCGCTTTGCATGGGCTTTGTCGTGAAACACCTGAAATCACAAGTGAAGTGGCTCAAGGTCATCGCCCTTCAGCTGCTCGGCAAGCTGTTTAAATGTGAGGCAGAATGTCACACCACTGGTTCCTAGGCAGTTTCCTTGGTGACCACTAAAGCCGGCGTGGATGACCACTAAAGCCGGCGTGGAATGCGTTCTCCGGTCTCAGCGGGCAGTCTTCTCAGGGGGAGATTTCCTAGGAGTCAGATGACCCCCAGTTTTTCCATGCATGTGAGGAGGAGGGAACCCCGGCCCTGTCTCCAGGAGAGCCTCTGTTAGCCCAGCCCCTGACCCCTCCGAGCAGCTTAGGCCAAGGGCACTTCAAAAGTGACCCGAGGAGGTACAATGGACCAGAGAATGTGGCCAAGGGCAGGAAGGAGGCTCAGAGGAAAGGCCCATCACAGCACAGCGAATCAGGAATCCAGGATCACCTCTCACTCCTTCCCACGATCCCTTGGAGAGACTACCGTGTCCAAGTCAGACAGCACTCGGGAGCCTCCCTGCCCCCCGGACCGGACCCAGCTTGCGTCTCAGGGGTGGCAGCACCTCTGCCGCCAGCCTGCGGGTGGAGCTGTGCCAGGAGGCCACAGCGGACATGCAGTGGAGCAGCCCCGGCTGAGAGCCTGAGAACCGGGCACTGCACGCCCGCTGCAGCCCCTGCTAACCCACTCGGTCGCCAACATTTTCTGGAACCAGCTGTGCCCACCTGTCTCGAGGTTCCATCTCCCAGGAAAGCAATAGACCTCCTAGACACACAGCTCTGTGGCCACACACCTCACCCTTACGCAGGGCCTGATGCAGACACCCAGAGCTTGCCTTAAATATGTGCTAACGATTTCCCTGATATGAACTTAGAATACTTGGTGTATTGCCCTTCTCAGTCCCCACCTCGCTCAAACACCCAGCACGGGGCAGGCTGCAGAGATCTCTCCAGAGGTGCCGATCATTGCTTTTCATTCACCCCTCCCACCTCCAGCCCCGTCACTGCTGAATGGATCCAGCTGAGCTCATAATTTAGCTCCAGGGCCCTGCCCCTGGCTACAGCAGTTTGGACCAAATGGGGTATCTGAATGTCGGCCAGCAAGCTGTGGCTGTAGCTCCAGCATGAGAGGGGCTGCTCAGATTTCTCTCTGGATTCATTCAGCATCAGGAAACTGAGGGCTCTGGCAGAGAGTCCAGAGCTCCAGGAGGATGGGAGGCTGACAGAGGAAGAGTGCAAAAGGGACAAAAGTGCCTCTATAAGAAGCTGAAGTAGGGGACTTCCCTGGTGATGCAGTCGTTAAGAATCTGCCTGCCAATACAGGGGACACGGGTTCGAGCCCCGGTCTGGGAAGATCCCACATGCCGGGGAGCACGCGACTACTGAGCCCGTGTGCCACAACTACTGAGCCCGTGCGCCTAAAGCCCACAACAAGAGAAGCCACCGCAATGAGAAGCTTGCACACCACAATGAAGAGTAGCCCTCGCTCGCGACAACTAGAGAAAGCCCGCGCGCAGCAAGAAAGACCCAACGCAGCCAGAAATAAACAAACTTATTTATTTATTTATTTATTTATTTATTAAAAAAAAAAAGCTGAAGGAAGCATCTGGTTCCCCACCAGCGGTGGTCAGCCGGCAGGAAGAGAGATCTTCCTTACAAGCCCTTTGGAGTGACTGCTGTCCTAAATCTTTATGACTCCGAGCTGTGTTCCAATGCTCCCAACAAGGGTAATCCCAAACGAGAGACCCCGTCACCCAGAAACGTGCAACCGATCCGTCTGGGGCTCACAGGGCACAGGTACCCGGAGCATCCCCTATGGGCGGGGCTGACTGACTTCCTCAGACACCAGAAGGAGGAAGCCGGTGCTTCCTGTTGTCTCACTTTTGTTCTCGCTCAGCGCTGACTGTCCACTGGGCTTTCAAGGCTGAAGGCCCCACGACCATCCTGATACCCTCGCTAAAGCCACAGCTGTGTCCTCAGCCTCCCTTTTGACAAGCCACATAATCTGTATGGCTTGGGTGGTCTCTTTTTACCCAGGTTTGTCTGGATTCCATGCTGCACCAGAATCACTAGAGGAGAGAGGCTGCTTATTAATCATATATTGACTTCCAGGTCTCACCCCAGACATAGTGAATCAGAATCTCCGGACCTGGAGTCCTGACCCTGTATTTTATAACGCTCCCAGAGGATGCTGATGCACAGCCCAGGGTGGGAACCACTGAGCCAGGCCAACTCCATCTACTCCAGAGGTGGAGACAGGCCGCGGGAGGGGAGGTGTCTTGCCTCGGCCCCTCAGCTTTTAGTGGTAGTGGTGGCTGGGTGCTTTCCTCTCTAAACAAGGTGCATTCCCAAACAAGGTTCCATTTGTGTAGTCACCTGGGTCTGATTTCTCTCATGCTCACTGGGAGCACAAGTGGGGGAGAGGAAATGGACAAGTTGACATTTATTTCACATTCAGGACCTGGGCCCCGGACCCACCTCATTTATCCACATCCCTATGGAGATGTACATACATGTGTATTAATATATAGCTTCTTAATCATGCAAAAGGAGGACAGAAAGGACACCACTTAGACAGACTTTCCATTTCTGGCCAGTTGAGCTATTTCTTGTTACTGGATGTGGTTTCCCTGCTCAATTCCCTAAGGCTCATAACAATAGAGAGTCAACATACACAAACCTCGGGCACTGACAGCACCCCCTGAAAGGGAGTACTAGTTTCTCCTACTCCGCAACCCTCGAAGGAACCAAAAAACAAGACAAACCTGGAGAAACCCTGGTAAAGCCCCAAGGGCAGAGCAAGACCTGTTTCGTTCATCACTGAGTGTGTCTTCAGGCTCGAGCACAGTGTCCGACGTACTGTGATGTTCACTAAAGACCTGTCAATCAATCAAACTTCCAGCTTTTTATGGCTCCCATTAACCCAGCTTGATCGATCTCTTCTATTCTGTTAGCGTCAGCGATCCCCCTGGGCTCTGGAATGAAGGGGTGTCCTGTAAAGCATGAGCAATACCCGCTTCTAGAACTTTGCAGAGGTGCTTTCCCTTTTGCCCAGCCATGACAGATCTCTCCTCCCTCCAAACTGCTGCGTTCCCTGCCTCCTGAATGGCCCCTCCCTCTCTAGCCAGGGAGCATTTGGACGCTGATCTCACCCACTGTACCTTGCTGGTTCTACCTCTTCAACAGGTCTCTCTCACCTTTCCTCTCCCCTCTGTGGGCCTCAAGTCACACTTGGCTCCTCCCCAAGCCATCCTCCCTCCACTCACTTCTTCCCAAAGGGCAAGTATGTTGGTCTGATGGATTGGTTTCCCAGACACGAATTGGGCCATGATTCCTGTGGGCGCCATCTTGAAGATATTCCTGATCCTTAATGAGGCAAACATGTTCTACTGCTCTGCCTCCTGAGGCTGCCCTGAGGCTTTTCCTCACATAAAAGTTACCCTTTTATTTTGATAACTGGGATTTAGGACAGCTAAAGAGCACTGATCTCTAGCCTAGGCCAAAAAATATTGCACATGGTTCAGCCCAGTTTAATAGAGGTTGGGATTTGGACCCCAAACACCAGCTTATATTAAACTTGGAGTCTTAGGGACTACAATAAATGACAAGCTTGTTTTCCTCATCCAACTTCTGGACTAATTTAGAGATAAAAAAGGAGGAACAAGGCATATGGATGTCAAATTGTCATCTTTGTTATAGATAAAGCTGATATTAGAGAACGTGGCTTATCCTGGAAGCAAGTAGGATCTCTTCCCTACAGTCAGTTCTGGACCAGGGCAGCTTCCAGAATGGGAGACTGGCAGATGTCAGCTCCCATAAAACCTGAAGCATGGACCAGCAGACTGCAGTGTGTGCTTTCTCCCCTGGGAGGAATCCGGGAAGCAGTGGCAAGAGACCAGAGTACTGTGCTAACTGATACAAGGACAACTGATCCTTCTAAGCTTGGAAGGAAACACAAAGAAAGGGGAATTAATATGGCAACTTAACAAAAGTGATATTTCCTCTTTCTTGCTCAGCCTCCATTCCCTGGATGTTTCCCCGGGAGCTTTGTAGGTTGGCAGGTGGTTGGGCTGGAGCAAGATTAGACATTCCTGGGTCCTCTGTCTTGATAACCTTATAACAGTACCCAGGCCCACCATCATGCCTAAACCCGTCATCCCTCTTGCTGCTGCAGAATTTCAGGCCTTTGTCATCACCTCCCATCTGTGTTACTCCAGTGGGCTCCTGTCTTTGTCAGTTTGGGCTGCTATAATAGAATTCCATAGACTGAGTGGCATATAATATAAGCAAGAGAAATTTATTTCTCACAGTTCTGGAGCTGGAAGTCCAAGATCAAAGTGCCGGCGCATTTGGTGTCTGGTGAGAGCCCACTTCTTGATTCATAGATGGTTGTCTTCTTGCTGTGTCCTCACATGGTGGAAAGGGTGAGGGAGCTCTCTGGGGCTTCTTGTATAAGGGCACTAATCGCATTCATGAAAGCTTTGCCCTCATGACTGTGTCACCTCCAAGGACCCCGCCTTCCAATATTATGACGTTGAGTGTGGGTTTCAACCTACGGATTTCAGGGAGAAACAAACTTTCAGACCATAGCAGCTCTTCACTAGAGTCCCTAAGCCAGTTCCCCCTTGAAATCAACCTCCCACTTGCACCCAGAATGATCTTTCTAAAAACACAGATCTGACCATGTGACTCTGCTGCTAAAACCCGCAGTAGGCTCCTCGCCAGTTACAAAATAAAATTCTGATTAGCGTGACCCCTGCCGGATAAGAGCCCAGAACTTCCAGTGGAGGGGTCAGTGTGAGGATAGGTTTCTGGTTGCCAGGATTGAAATTTACTCAATCTGGGTTGCCTGAAAATGTAGCTCAAAAAATTTGTGGTAAAGTTCATCTAAGCTCAAATGAAGGATCAAATTCAGATGCCTCAGTTCAGCATCAACCCGGAAACCCAAAGATATAATACCTCCCTTTCAATGGCTGGATATCTGACATGACCTAAACAGGGTGTTCGGACATTGATGGATTTTCCCATCCCTCCTTACCTTCGGGTCTGTAGCAGCGGCCTCAGCCTAGAGTCTCTCACCTGGTCCTTCTCAGATGGAGCAAGAAGGTCAAAATCTGATAACAAACTGTTATCAACTCAGGCCCTCTTCTCTCTCGGTTCACAGACTGGACCCCATAGACTTGAGGATGAAACAAATCTCAAAGTATTCTGTGCTAGCTTCCACTACATGTGCTCCCCCCAGCTCCATGTCACAGGTGATGTTTGCACCGACAATGGCAGAACTTTAACTGTGTTTTCACCCAACTGAGTGGAGTGAGAAGTGACACAGGGAGAAGATGCCTGTCTCATAACGTCTCACCATCCCCTGTACCATCCAACACGGTGGCGAGACTCCCTTGTCTGCCTCTGCAGACGCTCAGCTCAGCTCTCTCCTGAGCAGCCTTGGGGCTGATGATTCACTCCCCTCCCCCACTTCCCAGCCCCTTGCAGCAGGGCGTCCAGAGGTCACCTCTGTCCCCTGTCCATTCTCCTCTGGATGTGGAAATCAGCCTGAGAGGTATAAAGTAAACTGTTTTCTGATGACAGATGGTTCTGTGGTGGAAAATAAAAGAAAGAAAAGAATAATGATACTAGTTATTCCAACTTTTTTTTTTTTTTTTTCCTTTTGGGAAAATGTCATACATAAAATAGAAGGAAGCAAGATTTTGCCGTAAAATATATCTTCCTGGAGTACTCCAACAGTGGCTCTGCTGAGTGCTCAAGGCCTGATCTGGCTGAACTAATACGTACTCAGTCAAGGACGAGAGTGAGAACCCAGTCCAGGCCCCGGAGGCCCTTACAACTTCTGAGGGATGTCCTGGCGTGGGACTCGGCTCCCCCAGACAGAGCAGGTAGCCAGCAGAAGCTCCTTTCAGCAGGAGGTGCCAGCTGGAGGGGTGAAGCCCACAGTGCTCACCTCTGATGGCCGTGGGCCGGTTACTCAGTGCTCACCCTGGTGTCCCTCCCCACGGCCAAGGGCCTGTCTTTGGATCACTGAGAAGGTGAGCAGCTGGGTTCCCTCTTGAGGTCCCAGGTAAGAACCTGGGCCTGACAGATGCTACAGCCCTGACACAGGTGAAAAGGGACAGTGGCCAGACAGCTCCACTGCTGTCAGCAGACGGACAGACCCAGTTCCAAAACCCCGCGCCAGCTTGACCCTTCCTCTCTAGGTGAGGGAAATCAAACTCTGCCTGGGTAGGTTTTGAAAGGATAAATGGGATGAGGTACCAAAAAGTGACCAGCACAGTGCTTGGAACGTGATAGACGCTTAGTAATTAACTGAGCAAGTGGGTTCGCTGCCGTCTGCGCAGAACGACCAAATACCGAGGCAACAGTCTTCTGCGGAAAGAAAAAAGCTTTATTGCAGGGCGGCCAAGCAAGGAGACAGGAAGTAATGCTCAGATCTATCTCCCCATCAGCTTTTGAGGTGGGATATTTATAGTGGAAGTAGGGAGCAAGAGGGGGAGGGGGCTTAGAAATGATTGGTGGAAGCAGTTTGTAAGTTTCAGGCGTTCTTTGTGCAGCCTTGCCTGCTCTTCCTGCCTCTTCATGGGTCCTACATCTCCTCGGTGAGCAGAAGCCTGAGGCCTTCGGGTGTCTCAGGCCCCCAGTTTGGGGAGGCAGTGGGGAACAGGCCCAGGCTGGGATGTCGGGGGGGGGGGGGGCGGGGTTCAGAGCCCCTCTTGGAGAAAGATGCTGGGGGCTGATTCCTTAAGGTGATTTCCTGGGGCCCAGCTGCTTGCAGGACAAATTGATTCTAAAGTCCAACGGGGCCCACAGGCCATCAGACCCAGTCCTTATCTATCTTCAAAGGGAAAACACGGCTGCTTCAGGGCACGCCTTCCTTCTCAGCTAGAAGATACCATTAGCTTTTGTTTTGTCATTGTTCTCATTATAATATTCAGAGTCCTCCTACTGGGTGAGACAACCTGCTGGATTCTATGCCTGGCCAGGTGTCTTGAGGGCCAGGGCAATGCAACTCTCTTCCCTCCCCACCCGACTCCCCACTGTCCAGGATCTGATCTGTCAGTCTTCTGGATGCTTCTAGACCTGATGAAGGTAGGAATCAGTGGCGGTACAGGGAACCGTCCACCGAGACAGAAAGGTGGCATTTGGAAGCCTGCTGGGGAGTGGAGCGGTGCTCTCCCTGGACCCGCAGCGTGAGAGGATGGCTGCCCTGTGACTCATCTGCCGGTGCCATCTTTCCCTTAGCTTCCGCCTGGCCCTGCCACCCCTCTGCTACATCACGCGCTGTGCCCACTGGGCTCTGGATGAAGAAGGGGCTCCTTCAGCTCCACCCTGGAGATGGGGGTAATGGGGCTGGTACCTGCACATCCCTACACCTCACCCCCCAGGCAGAGGGTAGGAATCCAAGGCCCTCCCCTCCCACCCTTGGCTCTGGCTCTGTGTTTCTCTACCTTATTTTGCCCTCCTAGGTAGCCACTAATTCTAATTTTAACCAAGATTTTTGTTCAATCAGCATAGTGTTCCACATGTCCTAAAGAAGCCCTGTTCTTACTGCCCCTTGGAGAAAACCAGAAATGAGTACATTTAAGGAGTGGTTCGGAATGTGGGCTCCAGCTGGGGGTCTCCATAGGGTATCCCCAGTACGCACCCATGGGCAGGAGGCAAGCTGTGGCCATCCACACTCATGGGGAGAAGCCAAAGGACAGAGACCATTTACCACAACAAACTTGGGAATCGAAAATACTCAAATTCCACAGTGCCTCAGCTAATGGAAATGCTTTAAGATTACCTCTTTACGTACCTCACTTTTCCCAATTTTATTCATCGTGGATAGAGTTCTTTTTAAAATGTTTAATTCACTTTCCTGTCTTCCCAGAAGAGTAAGTTGAAATTGATTTTACCTACTTTTCGTGACTCTGTTATCACTTTGAGTATTGGTAACGGTCTGTGATATATTGGAACGCCCTCACGAACCATTTACAAAAAACAGTTGTGACAATTGGCCGCTAGTCTACTATGTTTTTTGAAGTCTACTTTTCTTAATTCTTTCTCGATAATAAAAAATATGTATATTTACATAGGTAGAGTAAAAACACCTTTCTTTTCTTCCAGTTTTTAGTCTGCAGTAGATAGAGAACAAGATGAGGAAGTCTGATAGAACTATTTGTAAATTAAGTGTCAACATGACTTGAGTGAGTGTCTTAAGAGGCTCCCCGTGAGTGAAGTTCAGGATATTTAAAATAGAAATTTTGTGGCATTTAAGCTGCCTCAAGTCCTTTTCTCACATATTCAATCACTCACCAAATAGCTCTTGAACACCTACCAGCTGCCTGGCCTTTTCTGAGCACCATGGCTACAACAGCGAACAGGAGAGCAAGCTCTCTGCTCTCCCACACCCAGCTTGCTTCCTAGCGGTTGGCTGTGGTGTCAAAGGTGAAATTGCTGAGTAACTAAGTTCCAGGTAGAAAGAATGTGGCTGCGTGTGCCTTTTGTATGTGGTTCAGAGACATACATTTAGTTCAGAAATGTGTTAGGACACACATACATTTCTCAGACACTGTGCTCCCAAATCCCTCTAAATCCACCCCAGTCTCCTCCTGCCATTGGTGCCAAAGACACAGCTGAGAGTAGAGGAGCTCAACCATTTACAGAAAATAGAATCCTGACTTTAATTGCCATCTGTGGACAGATGGGCAGATAATTATGAGACGAATTTCAAAAAGAAAATGTAGTTCCCAGAGTGTCCCGTCTCCTTTCCTCTCTTCCTTCCCTTCTTCCTCCCTTCCTTTTATTCATATAACAACATTTGTTGAGCACCTACTACATACCAGGCCCTGGGCTAAATACTGGAGATGTAAAGTTAAAGAAGACTTACCTCTTATCCCTGAGGACCTGACACTGTAGTGAGAAGTGATTGTCGTCATCAGGGATGATGAATACCAGGATGGAGATGCACTGCTGCACAGGGAGATCTGGGGACACACAGGGAGAGATTTAATCCTGAGTGAGAAGAGGAAAGAGAGCATCAAGGAGGGCTTCCTGGAGGAGGAGGCAGCGAAACTCAATTTTGAAAGATGAGTGAGAATGGGTCTGCTTCTCGCCTTTGACATCTAACCACCAAGTCGGATCCCATAGGTTGGAAGTCCCACCTAGGCGAGGTGGGCAAGAATGGAGCCATCTGGGGTATGGAAGGCAGGAAGTGTTGTTAGAACCCTTTAAAGACCCCTAGTGTTCATGTCCTTCCTCACTAGCCACCTCCGAGGCCTATTTTTAAGATCATTCTGAGCCAAGTCCTTTTCAGAACTGGTAACCTCTGAGAGGGGCTGTTGGACCAGCAGACACTGGGTTTGTCTATTTGTGACCTCAATACCCCTGCAAGCTGGTGGAGCCTGGTGGGTGGCACTTTTGTTCACTGAGCATTTTTTGTGCACCTACTGTGTGCCAAGCCCTGTCCCAGGCAGTGGGATCCATGAGTGAGCAGACAAGCCCTCAGCCCTGAGAGGCTGACAGTGTATTATGTGTAATTTGATGATCTCAAGCAAAACAAAGTCCTCCAAACATGCCCTCACTCACTTGAACCCACTCAAGGTTTCTTTAAAAAAAAAAAACGAAGTATTGACTAACCCCTTTTCTTCTTTGCAAAAATTTCTTCTCAAGAACTGAAATAAGTGTTTCTGCTTCCCTGCTTAAGTATGCAGTGTTTTAATGGACTGTTTTCTTCCTGTGTTGCTTTTGTCAAGAAAAATAAGAAGAGCACCCCTTTCCTTTCTCCTAATGACGCAGCAGAGAACATTTTCAACTCGACACTCCCCCATTTCCTCTCCCCACCCCTTCCCAAACCAATCTGGCATTTGTCCACTTTCCACCTTCAGGTTCAAAGTGAGTCTATGTGCTGTGAGAACAAGGTCATGTCTGGAACTCATCTCTACCCTGTGTGCTGTGACATTTTAGGTTTCGCTTTTTTCAGCAGAAATACCTGGGCTTGGTGGGGAGGAATCAAGCAGATCTGAGTTCGAATCCTGTCTCCTGCATTTACCGCTGACGTGAACTTGGGCGGGTCACTTAACCTCCCTGACCCTGTTTCCTCCTCCGTAAAGTTGAGCTGAACCATCAAGCCCAACTGTTGACTCTTCCAGGTTGGAAGGGTTAGTGACAAATGCTGGGACAGGAGAGAGGGGGTCATCCTGAAAATACACCGCGAGTAAAGACATGGGAAATCAGCCCAGCGTCAAGACAACTGGGCTGCCAATGGAATCACTTGTCAAACTGCCCACTACAGTCCTGGCCCCCCTGAGGCTCAGTTAATACTTCTTCCTGTCTCATCCACCTTCTCCAGTGAGACCAAGGTCAGGGACGATCCAGACAGCTTTGGTCTATCCCACGTGTTCTGGGATTGTCAGGACAGCCCCGATTTCCTTTCAAATGTTCTCTGCAGGTATCCTCATATAACATCAAAATTGTTGAGAAATCCAATATTTCAGCATATATCCAATGACTCTCAGACTACCTCTCATATGGGAAACTAGCACAAGTGTGCCTTGTTCAAGCATAAGTCCTGTGTTTTGTTTCCAAAACGCCGTTCATATAGCTGTGAGGTCTCTATGGGGCAGACCAGGAGAATGAGGTTGGGTCCACGCAGCCTGTCTCACTGAGGTCTGCTCAGGGCTCTTAACACCCTGGCTTCTGTGTGGCCTCCTGAATTCTTCGGGCTCTGCAGTCAAGCACTGTGTTTGGTTCCTTGGCGATAACAACTCCCTTTCTGATTACCTGCTGTGCACGTGGGCCACTTGGAGGCCATTTTCAATCTATGGTTTTGATTGATTTTCATAAGAATCCTGCAAGGTAAATCTTTGTTTTCACATTGCAAGGGATATAGACAAATGTTATTTGCCCCAGGCCAGGGAGGGCTACTGTAAAGACGTATTGGAAGTGAAGAAACACAGGGTCTCTGGGTGTCAAGACAATGGAACCTCAAGGAAAACAGGGAGATTGTTCTGGATCAGGTGTGCCCTAGATTGTTCTGGACCAGGTGTGCCCTCAGAAGCAGGCGTGCACGTGTTGGGTCCCACCTGAGTGTCTGCCCGACAGTGATTCAATTTATCCGGGTCTCTGTAGTATCTGCAGCTGCTTCTCTTGCCCCTACTCTCTCCATTTCTCTTCAAGCACCTTCTTTCTGCCTCAAGGCTTCTGCTGACTCGTGGGTTTCCTCACTGTCCTTTCCTGGCTGACATTCAGCCCCCGGAGTCCCCTCCGTGTGTCTCTCCGCAGCCACCCTCCGGTGCAGCAGGCAGAGTCTTTCTGCAGGGCCCCCTGAGGGCCTCTGCAGCTCCCACAGGGCTGCCTTGGAGGTTCCCAGGTCCAATCAGTGGTGGGGTCACATGTGCAGAACAGGGTCACCCATGCTCGAGAAATTGCCGGGACCTGCTTAATGAAGAGCCACAGCTGGGCAGCTGCTCAGCACCATAGCCTGGTCAGGGACTGGCCCTTTGTATAGGTGAGGAAATGGACCCCGAGGAAGAGTCAGTATTAGTGGCAGAGCAAGGACCAAGCTCAGTTCTGGCATCTGCAAACCCATCACACTCCTCTGCTTCCTGCTTCTGTCCTCCCATGCAGGATCAGAGGCAAGAGGAGCTTCTCCTGGCTGCTACCTGCTTTTTGCCTCTGTCCTGATATGACCTGAGTGTCCATCATCCCCAAACATTCCCCTCGCCTCTCAGCAGCTGGCCAAGACTTGAAAGTCCCCCTGCTAGAGTCCCTAATGACTCAGACAGGAGGGCCCCGGTCTCCCGGAGGACCCAGTGAACCCACCATTGGCCTGATGGCCAGGTGGGTCCTGGGACGGTGTGAGGGAAGGCCCAGGCTCATGGCACCAAGGCTGCACTAAGGAAATAGAGGGCCAGCAGGCAAGGTGGCTGCAGCTCAGAGAGGGCAGCTTGAAGCACCCGTGGGTGAGTACAGACGTGCAAGGCCTCCACTTCCATCTTCCATCTAGGGACCCCCAGTCCATAGCTGATCAGGTTTCTGGGCCCCAAACTGGAACACGTGGTCCAATATATCATGTTTAGACAGTGAGACAAAAGATTCAAAATCGGGACTTCCCTGGAAAATCCAGTCCCTCCTGTGGTCTTCAGGTGGGTGTTTGGTTGGGTTCAACTTCACGTGCGAGCTCCCGTCAACCACAGGTGGCTGGGGCCCAGGAAGGAGGCGCCTCTTGCAAAGGCGCCCTTGAGAGACGCGCTCTCCCCAGGGCAGGCGGCCCCAACTACTTCTCAGCTCCTGTGGTAAACTCGAGAAGATCAAGGGAGAAGGAACCTGTCACCTCCTCCTGCTCCTCCGCCCTCCCCCCCCCCCCCCGTCTTCATTCTGTCTCCCCTCAGCCCGGAGTTGCTCTCTCTTCCCAGCTCACTGCATGCCTGAAGTGCCCAGTGAGTCCTCCCACTTTGCAGATGAAGAAATGGACGTCTTCGGGGGACTTCCCTGGTGGTCCGGTAGGTAAGACTCTGTGCTCCTAATGCAGGGGGCCTGGGTTGGATCCCGGGTCAGGGAACTAGATGCCACATGCATGCCACAACGAAGATCCCACATGCCACAACTAAGACCTGGTGCAGCCAAAATAAATAAATAAATACATAAATAAATAAATAAATAAATAAATATTTTTTTAAAAAGAGAGAGAAAGAAATGGGGGTCTTCAGGGCATAAGGACACTTTCCAAGATCATAGAAGACAGGTTAGCCGGAAAGTTTCTATAATTTAAGACTCAATCTGGCAGCCTGTCTGTCCCCGAGAAGGCCTGGCACCATGTGTCCAGTGCTGAGTTGGGCACCATGGGAATTAAAACACAAAAGAACAAAATTCTTACTCAAGAGGTATGTGGTCTACATGTGGAGATAAAGCTAGAAAACAGAGTAGGGACTGAAATGCAGCCTGAGCTCTGCTCTCCAAGTTGCAGTTGCCCTGGTAGGGGTTGGAAGAGACGCCTTTTTAAAACTTGCACCAAAGGTACTCTGTGGACGAGGAAAGACCTTCAGAGGTGAGATTCCCCAGGACTGGGCAAGCTAGACAGACAGAGTTGTTTGATGTTGAGACAATTGGTGGTAATAGGGAGCCACCGTGTGTCATGGAGCTACTGAGTACCGAGACAGGCTGGGGGAAGCCAGCAGTGAGAGGGGCTGCCGGATGCACTGGAGAGGGAGAGCCTGGGAGGAGGCGTGTCACAGCCCACAGCCAATGCGGTGATGATGGGGACAGCCCAGAGCTGGGGCTGACGATGAAGTTAGCCCCACCCCCAGCCCAGGCCATCACCCACGTTCACAGGGCCACTTACAGCCCCTCCTCCCCAGCACTTAGCCCAGTGGTAACTTAACATCCATGTGTGGTCATCTGATGAAGGTCTGTGGACCTTCCCCTCCCCCACCCCCAGACTGAATGCTCTGCGGCGGCAGGGGTTGTATATTTTTCTGTCTTTTTTTTTTGTTTAATTGGAGTATAGTTGATTTACAATGTTGTGTTACTTTCTGCTGTACAGCAAAGTGAATCAGTTATACATATACATATATCCACTCTTTTTTAGATACTTTTCCCATGTATGTCATTACAGAGTATTGAGTAGAGTTCCCTGTGCTATACAGTAGGTCTTTATTAGTTATTGTTTTATATATAGTAGGGCATATATGTCAATCCCTATCTCCCAATGTATCCTTCCCCTATTTTTTAGTCTTGTATCCCCAGCACTTAGAAGTCACTCCACAGGGCTTCCCTGGTGGCGCAGTGGTTAAGAATCCGCCTGTCAATGCAAGGGACATGGGTTCGAGCCCTGGTCCGGGGAGATCCCACATGCCGCGGAGCAACTAAGCCCGTGCGCCACAACTACTGAGCCTGCGCTCTAGAGCCCGCGTGCCACAACTAGTGAGCCCATGAGCCACAACTACTGAAGCCTGTGCACCTAGAGCCCGCGCACTGCAACGAAGAGTAACCCTCGCTCGCCCAACTAGAGAAAGCCCGCATGCAGCAATGAAGACCCAACGCAGCCAAAAATAAAATAAATAAATAAATTTATTAAAAAAAAAAAAAAGAAGTCACTCCACAAATGACCATTGAATGAATGAAAGAATGAATGAATGAGGGAAAAAGTGATCAGTGACCAAACTGGTCACTTTGATAAAGGAGTTTTATATTTGCTTTCAGTTTTCCAATATCCACTTTCTCGGTGAGTGAAATGATATGTTTTTCTCTTTCCCTCTGCTTCCAAAGGTAGAGTAATAGTAACACTTTTTAAAAAGATTGGTGGGACTTCCCTAGTGGTGCAGTGGTTAAAAATCTGCCTGCCAATGCAGGGGGCACAGGTTCGATCCCAGGTCCGGGAAGATCCCACATGCCACGGAGCAACTTGGCCCGAGCGCCACAACTACTGAGCCTGCACTCTAGAGCCTGTGAGCCACAACTACTGAAGCCCGCGCGCCTAGAGCCCGTGCTCTGCAACAAGAGAGGCCACCATGATGAGAAGCCCGCTCACCACAACGAAGAGTACACCCTGCTCACCGCAAATAAAGAAAGCCCATGCACATCAATGAAGACCCAACACGGCCAAAAATAAAAATAAATAAATAAATAAATTTGGACCAAAAAAAAAGATTGGTATTCCTCTGGAATCTTTTTTTGTTCTTTTTTTTCCTCTTTCAGCCTCTGACCATGAAAGTAAAACATGGTCATTATAGGAATTTTTTAAGTAGAAAAAAGCATAAAGAAGCTGGAAAAAAAAAATTACTCATGACCCCATCATGAAGACGCTTCAATAGTCAGTTTGTTGGTGTATTTCCTTCAGGACTCTGACATCTCTTAGGGGCAGAATAAGATTTCAAAGGCCTTGGCCTCAGGACTTGTTCTCAGGCCTCCTTCCCAGCTGCCTCACTCACAGCCATTTCTCCAATTTACCAGGGAACCATTCCTTACCCTTCTCCCCTGCTCTAGTCCTAGCGCTATCCCAAGGCCTTGACGAGCCTTGGGAAGGCTGCCCTCCACTTAATGATGGAAATGAAGAAGCGACTTTGGACTTGAGCTTTTCCCCTGTAGCTGGCAGCCAAGCTCTCCTGGTGCTGGGTGTCAGGTGTATGGGTGTTTGGCATTATGTTAATCTCTTGCACTATTATTCTTTTCCAATTTTTCTGTCCCTTTCCAGACTAGCTGACATTTCAAACAGTTGACTCAGCCATCAGCATGTCACTAAAATGAGTTGTGAAGTTTCTTCAAAATTACTTGCCTAAGACATTTATAATTTCTGGGTTTTCAAGATGGTGCTGTTCTTTGAGTCTCTCCTGGGAACAACACTGGTCCTTTGGAAGCCACAAAGGAAGCACAGGCAGGGGCGGAAAGAGGTTTCATCTGCATGCTCAATCTATACAATTGGTGACTGCAGCTGCAGGTGCTCTGAGGAGGACTCTGAGTCACGTCCAAGTTCACTGGGAAAAAGTAATGTGGTTGATTAGTTATGTCTGCCATGGGAATGGAATGGGGATGGGGAATGGAATGTCTTTTGCCAGCCTGATTATAAGATGGTTAGGCCTGCAAGGAGCATAATGATTCCATGGTGAAAGCAAATTAAATTCAAAGTCAAATAATATGGGCTAAAATGAGTGATATTACTGGAGTTCCCGTGAGGGAGAAATCAAAACCGGCTGGGAGGTCCTGAAAGGAAGTCAGACAATGGCTGGGCCAGGAGGAGATGAGAATACACTCCAGACTAAGGAAAGAACTTGAGGAAAGTACTACCATGACATGTTTCAGGGGGATGTGAAGAGACCAGCCTCTTCAAAGTCAACATAAAACTTTAGAATACGTGTAGCCAGAACTTACTGGGTAAGTTAAATCACATCTAGTACAGAGTAAAAATGCATTTAAACTTTTTAAAGTGATGACTACCTTTTTAAACTTGTGAAATGTTTAAAAATGCAAGGGGGTGGGGTGGTGTAAGAATGATATAACAAAAACTTATTCTTAATTTTTCATATATTGTCATATTTGTCCCATCTCTTTTTATTTTCAAAGAAATAAAATACTGTATGTAAAACTTCAATCCTTTTGACTGTCACCCCATCCAATTCCCCAGGAGCAACCACAATCACTATCAGAAACTTGAAGTCTGTCTTTCTAGACCATTTTAAATATTTTTACATACCAACCTATGTACATTTTTGACCTTTTTTTGACTTTTTTCATCCTTTTAGTTTCAAGAACTAATAATTCTCTACTTCAAATTAGCTCAAATACAACCTTCTCCTTGCCAACCATGTGTCCTCAGCCATTTTCTTTAGACCCCCTTGGGACCCTCCTGCCACTCCCATTACCTCCCCTCACATTCCCCTGCCCCTCCCCCAATAAGCTGCCTCTCCCTTCTTGCAGAATAAACCTTGTACTTTTCTTTCTTCCCTTTCTCCAAGCCCACTCCACGTGATTTCCCCCTTGTTTTGAACTCCTCTAATACTGATACATAAAACCTGGCCGATATGACTACCCATTTTTATAAGTTGAAGGTTTCCACTGTATTAAGTATTTAGATGAATTAGAGAATGACCAAGAGGAGAGGCTAGATTTCTCTTGTATTCATCATACTCTACAACACAGAGCGAGGCTTAAAATAGGATCTTAACAGTTGCTTAATGGATGAATAAAGCCATTATGTAGAGTTTTTCTCTGTCAAGTGTCAGAGGCTGATAACCATCCCTCTTTTTCTAAATAATAGAAGGGATTCCTAACGTGGGGTCTACAGACCTTAAAGGGTTTGTCAATAGAACCATATTTCAGTATGATTGGATTCTTCTGTACTTCTATGTATTTATTTTATTCATTTAAAAACGTTATTCTGAGAAGGTGTACGAAAGCTTCGCTAGACTGCCAAAGGGATCCATGGCAACAACAACAACAAAAGGATAAAAATCCCTATACCCTTGATGTTTAGTTGGGCATGTTGCTGTGTAGAATAGAGATATACTTTCCAGTTTGTTCTGACAAGTGTAATGCTATAGAAATGGTGTTTGCAATTCCCTCAAAGAGTCCTTAAAAAGAAGGAATATATCCTTTCTCTCTTCCTCCCTTCTGCTTCCTGGATTCCAGACATAATGGCTGGAGCTCCAGTAGCTATCTTGGGCCTTGGGAATGGAAGCCACAGATGGTAGTGCAACAAGATAGAAGACCCGGTTCCTTGACAGCATGGAAGGCTGCACCAGCCCTAGGATGACTACCTCCAGACTTCTTACATATGAGAAGGAAATAAAATTCTAGTTTACTTAAGCTACTGTTATTCTGGGTTTATGTTACTTGCCACTAGGCGTAAGCCAAACTAATGCAGCAAGCCTTTCTGAAAAATCAAAAATGGTGTTGTTTATCTGAAGAGTTTTCAGAAATCATCTTTCATTCTAGACAAAGAATCATTTCAGACCTAGACGATGACTCTTTCAGGGCCTAACCATATACGTAGTATTTTTTTTTTTAAAGCTAGTTGTGTGGAAACATATTTTATTCAGTTTCCATTTTCTGACACAACTAGTAAACTTGGTAACTTTTTGAAATTCTCATTTTTCAGCCACTTCTTTAGTCTGCTTTTGTCTCCCCCAAAGAGCATTTATGAGTAGACTAGCTTGGTGCCCACCAACTCTTAATTTATGACAGTGGTTCTTTTAAGAACACGTCTTAAGTATTTTAAAAACCAAATAGTAAAGATTTTTCTGGCATGTCCATTATATTATTGATGGATTCAGAATATATGTATGATATAACCATCAATAACACACCTTTTTTTTTTAAGGATGCTGCGGTAACTGAAAGGTATAGAATAGCAGTGCCTTTCCTCAAAAAAAAATTATGATATAATTAGGGCAATAGACATGAAAAGATCACTAGCATACAACATGTGTCATAAGAACAATGCAATCAGCAAGTGATAAGGTAATTCAGAAGAGGGAGCAACTACAGTCCTTGGAAGAAGGATACAGTTCTGATAAAGGAAAAAGAGCAATGACAATGAAGGCTAGAGAAAAGAAGGAAATGGGTCTACCAGTTGGCTGGGGGAGAAGTCTAGCTCAAATGACATCTCTGTAAAGCCCTTCCTGACTTCCCCAGGTGGAATTAATCCATCTTTCCACATAGCTATGTTTCTGTGTAGCTTTGTGTGTGTTTTTTTAAATTGAAGTGTAGTTGATTTACAATGTTGTGTTAATTTCTTCTGTACAGCAAAATGATTCAGTTACACACATATATATACATTCTTTTTTATATTCTTTTAAAATGGATAAAGAAGATGTGGTACATATATACAATGGAATACTACTCAGCCATAAAAAAGAATGAAATAATGCCATTGTCAGCAACATGGATGGACTTAGAGATTATCATACTAAGTGAAGTAAGTCCATATAGCTTTGTGAATGCTTCTAATATCACAGGAGGGTGATACATCCTCATTTTTATAAGCCCCACACCTACATGAGCTTCTAAAGTTACCATGAATGAATATAATTTTTTATGAGTGTACATACTACATCTTTTAATGAACCATCCCCACTTAATATTTTCTTTAAAATTACATAAACAAGTCACATTTATTGTAGAATTATTTTAAGATATCTAAGTAGGGACTTCCATGGTGGTGCAGTGGTTAAGAATCCGCCTGCCAACGAAGGGGACACGGGTTCGAGCCCCTGCAGTCCCGGAAGATCCCACATACCGCGGAGCAACTAAGCCCATGCGCCACAACTACTGAGCCCGCGTGCTGCAACTACTGATGCCCGCGCGCTGAGAGCCCATGCTCTGCAGCAAGAGAAGCCACCGCAATGAGAAGCCCGCGCACCGCGACGAAGAGTAGCCCCCACTGGCCACAACTAGAGAAAGCCGGTGTGCAGCAACAAAGACCCAACACAGCCAAAAATAAATAAATAAATAAATAAATTGTTAAATAAGTTGTTGTAAATCTAGAATAACCATATTGAACTCATTGAAAGGCCAATTGTTTTAAAAAATAAAGTATCTAGGTAAACACAAAAAAGGAAATTAAAATTCCCATTTTTAATCCCACAATCCAAAGATAAGACAGAACCACTCTTAATATTTTAGTGTACATCCTCACACAGTCACACATATAGGTTTCACTTTTTTGATTCTGACCTGGAAATCTGGGTCTAATTTTTCTGGAATGGCCATCCCAATATCTGTAGAATGCATGAAGATATATACATTTCAGAGTGTTCTGACTGAAGCTGCCCTGAGCATGGACCCAGAAGCTGAGGTGGGCAGCCAGCTGGTGAAGTGAGCCAAGTCCTGAAAAAGACCATTGTTGCATCACAGAAATGATAAGCACAGGAGGCTTTAGTGTATTACAGGCTTTGAGTGGAGAGAATGGAAAAGGCTTTCTCAGAGAGCTTAACGAATAACTCATCCTCAGGCAGCCACTGCTGAGGTTCCATTGTGAAACACTGTCATTTAATTGTCTCCCTTAATTAAAAAAATTACTGAGGTGAAATTCACATGATATAAAAAATTAGCCTTTTTTTTAAAGTGAGCAATTCAGTGGCATCCAATCATTCACAATGCCTTGCAGACACCACTTCTAAGTAGCTCCAAACTTTTTCCACCACTCCCAAGTAAAGCCCCACACCCAGTTTCACCTCATCGCACCTTTCCCCTAACCTCTGGCAACAACCCATCTGTGTTATGTCTCTATGGATTTATCTCTTCTGAATATTTTATGTAAAAGGAATCAAATAACGTGACATTTTTGTCTGACTTCTTTCACTTAGCATAATATTTTCAAGATTCATCCACAGTGTAGCAAGTATTAGTTCTCCCTCTTTATGGATGAAAAATATTCCATCCTATGTATATAACAGAATTTGTTTATCCATTCATCTGTTGATGGACCTTTACTCTCGGCAAGGTACCTATAAAAGGAAAGATTTGCAGATCTGGGATTTACAGACAAGGTCTCATAGGGAGGGGGCAGCGGTTCATTTGGGGTCACATGTCAGCCCATATCACTCTCAGTTTGGGAGTGTCTAGTGCACTCAAGTGCCCCTGGGGTATAACTGGTGGGACTCAGAAAACCTCATTATAATTCTACTCCATATTTGCTTCCCAACTTTCCACCTACGTGAGACAATCAGGACAGAAAAGCTTATCCCCGTTTCATAGATGAGGGACCTGAATTCCAGAGACTAGAAGTCAGATGACCTGGCTGGGAAATATTCATTGTCAGGGCACACCCAGTCCTTGTGATCAAATTTATCCCTCACCTCCTTTAAACGGTTACCACTAACAATAACCACAGTGAAAGACAAAGACCTGGGTGGGAGGGAGATTTGCGTGTCAGGAATAAATCTGGTGGCAAATGAATGGAAGTGAACAATTGCAATTCTGTAAGAGCAGGAATGACACTGGTACCGAGGATGGAGAATGCCTTTCTCCATCCAACACTCCATCCTCGCTGTTCTCCATCTGCTGCCCACGCATCAAAGCATTTGAGCAGGAATTCCCGTTTCACCTCTGCGGATCCTGCTTCCTGTAGATCTGGGAAGATGGCATCCTGGACATGGTGGGCGTGGGGTGGGCAGAGAATGTTCCGAATGGAAGCAGGCAGCACTATGCCTTTTACACGTAGAGGCACTTAGGCAATGTTTGTGGGCTGAATGAATGAATGGACAAATGAACTGGCTCAGAGCTCTTTTGAATCTTTTGCAACTTTTTCTGCTAGGCAGCTTATTCTCTTTGCATCAAAAACAAAGTCTCCATGCAACAGTGGCCATCAATAGACCAGAGCGTGTGCTTTTCCCCTGTCTCTAGGAGAGAAAGGGGAAGCAGAGCTTTCCTATGTGCGTTAGTTAGGGTGGAGGCCAGACAGCTATAGCAGAAATCCCAAGATGTCAGTGGCTTAAAGCAGGGGTCTCCAACCCCCGGGCTGGAGCGAGGCGTGTTGGGAACCGGGCCGCACGGCAGGAGGTGAGTGGAGGGCGAGCGAGCAGTGCTTCATCTGCTGCCCCACATTGCTCGCATTACCGCCTGAACCATCCGCCTGAATCATCCCCCGGAGCCCCTGCCGTCCGTGAAAAAATTGTCTTCCACGAAACTGGTCCCTGGTGCCAAAAAGTTGAGGACTGCTGGCTTGAAGAACAAGTATGTGTAGAGAAAAGGGAACCCTCATACACTGCTGGTGGGAATGTAAATTGGTGCAGCCACTGTGGAAAACAGTATGGAGGTTTCTCAAAAAACTAAAAATAGAACTACCATATGACCTAGCAATTCCACTCCTGCATATATATCCGAAAAAAATAAAAACACCAACTCGAAAAGAGACATGCACCGCAATGTTCATAGCAGCATTATTCACAATAGCCAAGATATGGAAGCAACCTAAGTTTCCCTCAACAGATGAATGGATAACGAGGACATGGTACATATATACTATGGAGTACTACTCAGCCATAAAAAAGAACGAAATTTTGCCATTTGCAGCAACATGGATGGATTTGGAGGGCATTGTGCTAACTGAAGTAAGTCAGACAAAGACAAATACTGTATGATATCACTTATATGTGGAGTCTAAAAAATACAACAAACTAGTGAATATAACAAAAAAAGAAGCAGACTCACAGATATAGAGAACAATCTTGTAGTTACCAGTGGGGAGGGGGGAGAGGCAGTATAGGGGTGAGGGAGTAGGAGGTATAACAAGAAAATTTCTAAAAATTTAAAAATTAAAAAAATAAAAAGAACAAATACATTTAAATCTCTCTCCTGTACAGTTTCACGTGAGCATTCTAGGCTGGTGGGCATCTTTGTTCTTCCTGGTCATTCAAAGAAAAATGGTACAAATGAACCTATTTACAAAACAGGAATAGAGTCACAGATGTAGAAAACAAACTTATAGTTTTACCAAGGTGGGAGAGCTGCGGGGAGGGATAAATTGGATTTACGTATACACACTACTATATATAAAATAGATAACAAATAGGGACCTACTGTATAGCACAGGGAACTCTACTCAATACTCCGTAATGACCTACGTGGGAAAAGAATCTAAGAAAGAGTGGATATATGTATATGTATGACTGATTCACCTTGCTGTACAGTAGAAACTAATACAACATTGTAAATCAACTGTACTCCAATAAAAATTAATTTACAAAAAAAAAAAAAAGACCCAGGCTCCTTCCTAGTCATTGCTGTGTCATCACTGAGACATGGTTGTCATCTGCATGTCAAAGCTTAGTTGCTGCGAGTTCCAACTGGCCAGCTGGTGGAAAGAGAGAAGAAGCATGCAGGAGGAAAGCCTACTGCCTTGAGGCCTAGCAGGAGTTGCACACATTACTTCTGCTCAAATTCTATCGGCGAGAACTTCACCCCATGAGCATACTGACTGCAAGGGAGGTGGGGAAATACAGTTTAGCCATGCGCCCTGAAGAAAGCGAGGATAGATCAACTCACACACGCGCTTGCTCTCTCCCTACTACCTCGTGACCCCTCTCCAAACTGCCATGTTTCATTGGCCATCCACCTTGTGCAGTGGTCTTTGTCCGATTCTGCCGGTAAAGAAACAGAGGCTCAGAGAAGTTAGACGACTGTCCTGGGGCACACAGCCAATAGGCGAGAAGCCAAGAGTTGAGCCCAAATGTGTCTGACCACACAAGTCTCCCATCATCACCACCCTGCCTCTCCTGACGTGAGCAATGCCTTAACAGGACAAACTCTGAGGCTCCCAAGCCCCCTTCCCGTGAAAGAAGTTGTCCCTGTGTTCACATGAGCGACCGTGCTGGACAACACAAGGACAGAGGTCGGACGCGTGTGCCCATCTCAAGCCTTTGCTTCAGCGAGGCTGTGTCCCCTCGTTCACAGCTTCCTCCTCGTGCCGGAACGATGCGAGGGCTGTGAATCCGCAGGAAAGCTCTTCTTCCAAAGACCAGAAAAGGAGCTGGGCCCTCAAAACAGCAATAAACCCCACAAGGTTTTGTGAATTTAAACAGTGTAATCCGTGGCAGGGAGGGGTTCAAGGGCCACAGACGGAGCCTGAATGACTCCCAGAGGAAAAGAAAGGGAGAGCCGGGCTTCCCATCTGTTTATTGGGAGCACTGCTCCTCCAGCCCAAACTGCATCTCCATAATAGGGAAGAGGAGAGCGGCGCTTTAAGGGAGTCTTGACTCTTAGGGCCGGAAAAGAGCAAACGATGCTCCTTTGGTCTGCAAAATATCAGCCTCAGACTTTCCATTTCCCTCTCCTCTCCCTCTCCGATCCCCCCCACTCCACCCCCAGCCCTGGGGTTTTTGGCCTTTTGCTTGCATGAAAATTTATTTCACATCTTGACACTGTTGAGATAATCCATAGCACCTTCTTAGGACGAGATGAACAAGAAGCTGCAGGAAATGGAATCGAAATTTCCACAGTCTGGGCAGCTGAGCTTTCGGAGAATAGAATGGAGAAAGCTGAACCTCGTCTTGTGGAAGCGTGAAGTCTGAGGGGCTCTGCCGTCCCAGCCTGGTCCTCAGCGTCGCTGGAGCCCTTATCACAGCTGGGGGGAGGCTGGCTCAGCTGCTGGGCCTGGGGACGGAACCTGCTCTGTGGTGTCTGTGACAGAGGCAGGAAGGCAGGAGATGGCTTTGTGTCCTGAGAGCCTCCAAATTATGAGGATGTCCAGCGATGGATTTCACCACCCTGGCCAGTCTTTTCTTCCCCAGAAACCTCCTGGTGTTGTTATAAGTGCCTAGGAGAGAGCTCTTGTTTTTAAGGGACTGAGAGAGAGATTCGTGACTCCACTTGTTCTGGCTTAGGGGTAAAGACAGCTGGACGGTTTATGGCAGGCGCTGTGGCATGGATGGATGCCGCCTGATGAAGACCAGAGCTTCTCAGGCCAACTTGCCCAGTGCAGTCAGGGATTGTTCGAGGCCCTTCACAGGCACCTAGACACAGGCCAGGTCAGCCTCCCCCTCCCCTATTTGTTAATAGGCTCCCGCCTCCAGGGCTGTGACGGGTGGTGTGTGTGTGAGATAGAGTGTGCATGTGTCCATGTGGGTGTGAGTGTACAGCAGGAGGTCTCCTGGGGTCACAGTTAACTTGGCAAATTCGCCACAGGTCAGGTTCAATCATTCAGGCTCAAGAATCTAATGTCAGTCAGAATGAGTGTGCCCATTTTCTCAAGGGCCAATTCACACTAACCTGGCTCACAGAGACTGATGTATAGACCAGAGTGCCCTCATTCAAAGTGAGAATACAGTCACCGGGAGGACCAGTCAGAGCATTCCCAGTTGATGGGTGAGTGATGTGGGAAGTGAAAGTGTCACTGGGACTTTGCTTGGTAAACATGGCTGAGGAACAAGGGGAACGGATCACATTCATTAAATTAAATGGTCTAGTATCTGCTCACTCCTGTTCCCCACACCACAGTCACGCCAAACAACTTGCGTTTCCATGGATGTGCCACATTGCCTATTGTGTGCATTTGTTGGTTCCCCATCCAGTAACCTTTCCCCTCCTAACAAGGTTCAAACTGTTATCACAATATCAGCCATGCACACCCCATGGGTTTCAGGGAGACTGACTTCATCTGCAGCTCCCAATCCAAACTGAACCATGACTGGCCCCCCAAAAATCCATTAAAAATTCCATACTCCAAATAAAGCATCAATTGGGGCAGAAAAGTGACTTTATCTGAAGCTCACATCCTCCAGACAAATGGTTCTCAGTTTGTGGGGATGATTGGGTAATACTACCCCTTGTGGCATTTTGGAAACGTATAAGGCCCTTTTAGCTGTCATAGTGCTTGGGGATGTTAGGTGTTACTGGCATTTAGTTTGTAGGTGCCAGGAATACTAGATATTCTGCAATGTGTAGAATATTCCACACAGCAGAGAACTGTCTATAGTCCTGCAAGACCTGTGTATGTCTTATCTGACATCAATGTTGGTAAAAATCCTGTTCTTTTAGTTTGAGTTGTCCCCAGAGCAGATCTTGAAGTATAGGCTTATGTGTGGTTTATTTAGGAGGTGATTTCAGGAAGCAAAGAGTATGTGATGGTTAATTTTACGTGTCAACTTGACTGGGCCATGGAGTGTCCAGATATTTGGTAAAACATTATTCTGAGTGTGTCTGTGAGGGTGCTTCTGGATGAGATTAACATTTGAACTGGTTGACTGAATAAAGCAGATTGCCCTCCTCAGTGTGGGTGGGCCTCATCTAATCTGTTGAAGGCCTGAAGAGAACAAAGGCTGAGTTGGTTGAGTCCAACTTTCTCTCTGCCTATCTTTGAGCTGGAATATTGGTCTTCTGCTCCTTTTGGACTTGAATTCAAACTGAAACACCATCAGCTCTCCCGCCTCTCAGCCTTCAGACTTGGATGGAACTGCACCATTGGCTCTCCCAGGACTCCAGCTTACTGACTGCAGACCTTGGAACTTCTCAGCCACCATAATAAATAATCTCTTATAATAAATAATCTCTTTCTCTCTCTCTCTCTCTCTCTCTCTCTCTCTCTATATATATATATATATATATATTTAATATATATTCTATTGTATAATATTATTATATAATACATAATATAAAATAATATATTTTCTAGTATATATTTTATAATTACATATTATATAATTATATATATATACATATATATATGTTATATATATGTATATATATAACATATATATTCTCCTATTGATTCTGTTTCTCTAGAGAACCCTGACTAATACAGAGAATGAAGCAGGAAAGAGAAAAAACTAATAGTAACTGGGGCTCAATCCCACGTGAAGAATGAGAGGCATCTATCCATGGTTCCTTGTTGGCCAGGAGTGTCCCAGATGCTACACTCGCCTCCACTTCCTAGTTGTGCAGGTGCTGTTATGTGTGCCCCACTGGTATCCAGGGTGGGAGATGCCTGAGGCAGGAAGCCAACGTACTTGGGGTGCACTTGAGGCAAGCCTCTCTTTCCCGGAGGTGGGAGTCTGCGCGGACTGCATACTGCAGCAAGAGCTGGACTCCGTGTCTGGTAGGCAGAATACTCGCCCCCAGGTATGCCTGCATCTTAATCCCCCGAGCCTGTGAATGCTACCCCCCAGCAAAAGGGACTCTGCCGATGTGATAAGTTAAGAATCTCAAGGAGAAAGTATTAAGCAGGATTATCCAGTTGGGCCTGATGTAATCACAGCACTCCTTATAAGAAGGACACGGGAGAAGTCAGAGTCAGAGAAAAAGGGCATGTGATGATGAAACAGAGGTTGGAGTGATGCACTCTGAAGGTGGACAGAGGGGCCGAAAGCAGGTGGCCAGGAGAAGCTGAAAAAGGTAAGGATGTGGATTTTCCTTTCAGAGCTTCTAGAAGGAACCAGCCTTGGTAACATCTTGACTTTAGCACAGAAATTGTCTTTGGACTTCTGGCTTCTAGACCTGTAAGAGAATAAATCGGGGTTGTTTCAGACCACTAAGGTTGTGGTAATTTGTTACAGCAACCGTACAACCATAGGAAACTAATACACAAAGGTGTGTCAGAGGGGACATGAGGCAGCCGATACATCTGATTATAATTAATTGAGCCTAGAACCTAAGTCTGTTTTATGTACAAACCCAGGGCACTTTTTTCACAGTTTTAGAATATACCAGATTTTCCAGGGAAGACTGGGGGTCCACTACTCAGAAGTTCACCGAGAGTCTTTCCTCACTTCAGGCAAAGGTACCCGTGGTGGCTGACTCGCCAAATCCACAGACCTGTATCAGCCTGTGTTTGTCACCGTCACCGTTATGGAGATTCTAAGTGCAGATGCCAACATCTCACTATGTCTTCTAGAGTAGCTGTGTCCCAAAATTCACATATTGAAATACATATTATTTTGTTATAAATATGTTCCTTTTTTTTCTTCCTCGATATGAGCCTCTATGACCTAGTTAGGGCCTGATATTGCTTTTTTTAAAAACATATGTATGCATGTAGGTTATATTATGCACTTATTCCCTTCCCGGAGATATAAACTATTTGTTAGAGAACAGGACTTTGGGTCACATAGAGCTGATAATGACGGCTCTCAAACTTTGCTGTTGTTACGTGCATCCGCTATCTAAGTAATCACGTCTTCCCTCCTTTTCTCTAAGACTGGCCTGACGATTGTGCAGTGTCCTGCCGGTCCCCACTCCCTCACCTATAGCAGACGTATTAGTTCAGTACAGCATTCTTTTCCATTGAGAGTGATTTCGGCTAAAAATTCTGCTCACCTGAGTGCTCTAAGCAGCGCATTGGCTAGAGTCAAGGGCTGTCCTTTCGTCCAGACGCGGCAGGTGCCTTGGCCTGAGACACCCTCTTCCTGCCCAAAGGCCATTGCTGGCCTTTAGACACCTCCTCCTCAGGAGGCACCCACCCCCCCGGTGGGACAGGAGTCTTCCCTTGGCTTTCCCATGGCTCCTGTGTTCTTCTGGGTCACCCCACCCATCTCCCAGTTTGCAAAGTGCCTGCTTATTTTTCTCTCCCCTTCTGAATTCAGGCTCCTTGAGAACAGGAACTGTGACACATCCCTTGCACTTAACATAGTGCCTGGTAGGGACTAGGAACTCAATAAATCTCTTTTCAAATCAGGCACGCAAATCGACACAACCAGAGCCTGCCTTCAAATTTTCTATTTCCTATTCTTCTGAGACTTACTAATTCCCTTCTGACTGATGATTTTTAATTTAGAGGTGCTAATAGATCCCGTCAGTCTGCAGTAAAGCTGGGGGCCTGTGAAGAACCTGTGTCGTTTCAGCCACCCACCTGCCAAACAGCCCTCGGTTGGGAGAATCCCAGCCCTGGTGGGAGGGAAGTGCAGGCACGAGGCCTGAAGGATCAGGCAGATGCCCTTACGCAGGACTTAGACTCTTGAGGGAGGGACACTAAGACACAGAGTCAGTCAGAGCCACCAGCACAGCTGTGGTGGACCCTACAGCCCAGAACTGGGGGCGGGGGGAGTTCGGGGGCTGCAGCATCCTGTAGGATGCTGGTGAGTGTCTGGGGTCCAGAGGAGCAGTAATAAATGTGCATGGTGATGAGGGCAGCAGTGGCCTAAACGGATGACTCCTGGGGATTCTTGACTAGATCGCGTCTTGTTTGGCTCTGTCCGAGCCTGTTCTCCAGCTCCCTGTCAACTGCGTGAGTTCCCAGAGAGCCTCCGTCCTCAAACTTGTCCCGGATTCCCGCTCCTTTCCCCACAGCTTCTTTCTTCCTGTGTCTCCCACCAAATCTTCAACCTCAACCTCCACCCTGCCCCCAACACACCTCAGATCTCAGTCCCCTGTCCTCCCAAGCTCTGTGGCTGCAGTGGGATGTGGCCCCCATTCTCAAGGAGAGGAGCGAGGCCAGCTGCCCGCCCTGGGAAAGCATGGATGCGGGTGCTCCGGTGGGAATTTCCAACCAGAGGAACGAGGGAAGAATGAGGGCAATGTTACTGAGTGGCAGAACGACGCCTCCTGGAAATCCTGATCTTCTAGAATCTGGGAATTCCCACACGTGAGAGGCGGATCCAAAATCTACAGAAGCTCGTCCATGAAAACTCATGTTCATTTTTCATATGTTCGTATATTTCATTTTCATTGTCCAACTCCGTATTTAAGACGAATTCTTTTCTTAGTTCAGAAGGCGCCTGACCAGCCCTTGTTGCCAATGAAACCGCATCGCGGGGACGAGCAGCTTTGGTTTCTTCTTACTCCAGCCAGGGGCCTACCTGGGTCATAAAAGAGCAACATTAATCTTTAATGACGCCTTGATTTGTTGCCCTGGGAAGGGCTCCAAGTTCAATGGAGTTCTTCCGATGGAGGGGTGTGGAGGGTAGTCAGATCCTCCTGCCACAATAACGAGAATGATGACGACGAAAGTGTCCGGCCCAAGTATGCTGCTTAGCCCGGCCCTCAACACACGGCAGAGAGGATGTCACTCAGTGTGACAGCAATTCCGTGCTGGTGCTGGGAGCGCAAGCACCCACACGCTGTCAATGCGGAAACGGAGGCACAGAGGGACTGTGTCCCTTCCCGGGCCCGAGAGTGGGCTCTTGTCTAACGCTCGGAGAGGAATTGTCCGAGGAGACACACGTGCTGACAAAGCAAAAGACTTTATTGGGAAGGGGCGCCCCGGTGGAGAGCAGCAGGGTGAGGGACCGCAGGAGACCTGCTCTGCCACGTGGCTCACAGTCTCAGGTTTTGTGGTGATGGGGCTGGTTTCCGGGCTGTCTCTGGCCAATCATCTTGCTTGGCCCATATTTGGTCTGACTCAGGGTCCTTCCTGGTGGTGCGTGCATCCCTCAGCCAAGATGCATTCCGGTGAGGAGGATTCTGGGAGGTTGGTAGGACGTCCTTTTGGCCCCTGCCGAATTCTCCCGGTTAGTTTTCGGGCGGCCGCACTGCGTTCTTTATCGGGACCTCCTGTTGTGAGACAACTCAGGCAAGCGGTTATCAGCATGCCTGGCCAAGGTTTGAGTCAACGGTTCCTTGACAGGACTTTCCAAAGGTCACACAGCTAGCGACAGGCAGTCTTAGATGCTAAGCCCTGAAGGATGGGAGGAAAAAGGAGAACAAGGGAAGAATGAGGGAAATGTTACTGAGTGGCAGAACAACACCTCCTGGAAATCCTGATCTTCTAGAATCTGGGGCCAAGAACTAGTACAAAGAATTGTGTACCAAGCTAGGCACATTTTTTTAAAAAATATGTTGGATTTTTGAATACATTGACTGGGTCGCCAAAGAGAACTATCTTTTGTCTCTTCTCCAAACAAATAAAGAAACGTCCTCTTATGAAAATTGGACAGGGATGACAATTTAACACAAACACGTTATTCTGGAAAAACTCACATACAACATTTCACTATCCTACTGGAACTTCGCAGAATATAGAGTTGGATTGTGTTAAAAGAGTGGATGAAGAGCCATATCGATGCAGTGTTTGGTTTGGACGCCTCCTGGGTAGAACTCAGGTTGCCTCTACAAGCCTTCTGTAGCCCTTTGTTCTGCCCTGGGCCTGGGCCTTCAGCACTCTGCATATCACACATGTGTACCAGAAATAAATGTATCAAGTCACACACAGATGGCTTTGTCACTGGGATCTGGTGCTCAACGTGAGTACAGCGAGGCTGGTAACCGTAAACATCCACTCTATTAACTAACACCATTCAGGCCCAAGAAACATGCTTCTCTACATCTATTGCCGCATATTTTCAAGACAAAAAGTGACTGCCTCTGAGTGCCATGAAGTTTGTGGGTTGTATCACTGCCAACTTTGGAGAAGGACACTATTTTTGGAGTGTGGAAAGATTTGAGCAGTGGAAGAATTTAGATAAAAGACAAATTAATTAACTTGTTAAGTCCTCTTCTCAGCACGAATGCAATAGATTCTTGTACAATGAAGCATCATTTCCCAGGGGGGTCAAACATGCATTTTCTTCCTTATCCTTGGATTCCCACTCGTGGTTCCGGAGGCCCTCACTAGTGCAGTGTCTGCCACAGTTGCACATGCCAACCTTAGAATACTTTGCAATGTTAAACATCACTCTTAGGTTTGGATAGACAGTCAGTTTTTATTATTTGAAGTAGTTATGTTCTATAAAATCACCACAAACCCTGAATTAATGAATACTGAACCACTGTTCCTACAAGAAATACAGAATTAGGTTCCTGAGAGCCTCTGGTCACAACATTTTTGTCAATTGATCTATACATAACCTGGTTTTATGTGTGTTCCTGTTTAAAAACACCCTATTTAATAAGTATTGCTGATTCATTGACATTGAACTCATGGCGACCAGTGCTGTAACTGATGCCTGAACAAAGCTTATGTAACACACGTAGCTCCTTCATAGGCTCAGCACAGCTTCTTGGACTTAGGACTCTAGACAGCACCACAGCACTATGTAGGGGGACATTCTGAACAGCAAAGTCACCCCAAAAAGCACAAAAATTAGAAAAGAGTGGCTCTAAATAGACCACAAAAAGGATGCTTATTTACAGTATGAAACAAGAAGCCGGGGTGTCCCTTGTTCCACCTCAGCTGGGAGCGTGTGTATCACGTGGCTCAAATTTTTCACCGTAGTCCCCAAATGACCTAAAAAGCCCTGCAAATATTGATTTGGGGGTTACAAATCAATTTTAGCAAGTAGGTGAATTCTTAAATACAGAATCCATGCATAAAGAGGGACAGCTGTATATGATCTAAATGTAACCTGTGTGAAGTAAGATACTAATTTTTTACACTATATTAGCTAGTTGGGCATGGAATGCCAGAATGCAAACACTTTTATTCTTATAAAAAAATGTAATAAGATTTAATTAAACCTTCAATAAAGTAAATTAAAAATTTCATCTTTAAATAATTTTGATCAAAATGTTTATATTTATTAATTTATAATTTGGCTTTTAATTTTATTAGATAAGATTAAGTATTTTTAAAGAAAAATAACTTTTAAGAAAGCATAAAGACTTCCCTGGCGGTCCAGTGGTTAAGACTCCACATTCCCAACGCAGAGAGCACGGGTTTGATCCCTGGTGGGGGAACTAAGATCCCGCATGCTGCAGGGCGTGGCAAAAAAAAAAAAAAAAAATTTATAAGTTTATTGCATTTTATTTATATGTTTGTGAAAATATTTTGAAATGTGTACTTTGAATATGATTTTTTTATTATTTAATTCTTTAGATCATTATTGTTAGTGGAAAACAAATTATCCAAATATCTTTATTACAATACCATAATTAATAATGTTGCTAAAATAAAGATAAGAAAAATTAATTTTATGGAATAAATAATATGATAATATGTGAATTATGTATGTCTTTATTTTGTTACTCATCTAGATATTGCAAGCCTATCAACTGAAGCCCAGACATATCCTATAAATAAATTTATATTTATATATAATAATAAATAGATACATAACTATCTATTCTAAATAGATAAATTGTTAGAAAGATAAATTTATCAAGGTAGGAGGAGGGAGCACGTTTTATTTTACAGCTTATTGGTTTGCTTGATCTCTTCTTACTTTTTAGACATAGTGTATGTGGAATTTGTACTCTTGCTCTGGGGTGGGCCTGTTACTATGGAGATTGGCGGTTTTAGGGGCGTTTTGGAGTCTGCATTCAAGAAGAGCAGCAGCTCAGCCTAGCAGATATTCTGATATTCTGATCAGGTCTCGCCCCAAATCTCAGAACAAGAGACAGCAACAACATCGAACCAAGCTAGAAACTCCCCGATAATAGTGCTAAACATCGTCGCAGGGCTGAAAAAAGTCCACCCTGGCAGCCTGGAAGCCAGAAGTGGAGGGGGTGAGAAAATGCAGGGCCACGATGGCAACAGCAGGGAAAGGATCCTCAGAGAGTTGTTTGTTCTGCTGATCAGAACAAGAAATCAATACACTTCACCGTCCAGCCCTGAAGGACTTCTCCAATGGGACCAAGACCCCGTCCACCCTGAGCATGGAAGGTTCCAGGCAACAGAACTGTGTCCTGGGGCTCCCACCTCAGATTAGCCCCAAACCAAGGCTCCTCCAGAGCATGTTTATAAGAAACTGAAGACAAAATGCCATCTGCCCAGGTATTAAAGTTAGGGCTGTAAATCATCTGAGGAAAGATTCAGCATATGTGAAATTTCAGGGGACACAGAAAGTGACCTGGGTTCTACTTCCAGTTTCTAGTTTCGATACTAACTACCTGTGCGACCTGGGACAATTTTTTTTAACCTCTGCAGGCCTCTGTTTCCTCATCTTGAAGACAAAAGCATAGTCTTAGTTGATTTTTAAGGTCCTTCTTGTTTTGCAACTCCACGATTTATCTGCCAGAGGGATTCCTTCTGTGTGTCTTGGACAACGTCCAGTATAAGGATTACTTATTCCCAAAGGCAGCTGTTCTTTTGTTTGCTGTCCTCAGGGGGAACCCAGATATTTTATGATGTTATGAGGGAGCGGGGCGGGGGGGGGCAGTGAGTGACCGGCAGGTTTCCCTCCGCCTCGGGGCCCCCGTCATTGGCACCGGCCCAGGCTCTTTGGTGGATGTCATCCCACCCTTGTTATGCGGTCAGCCTGGCTACCTTCAGGGAAGTACCCACAAGACAATAGCTCCCTTTGACAGCACCACATCCTTCCAATTGCGACAGACAGCCCTTGGGCTCTCTAATGGGGTTCAGTCTGTAACTTCCTTAAACCATGACTTATCCTTATTATCTCATTCAATAAATGTTTATTTTGGGGATAATAATATCTACCGTGTAGTATTTCTGTGAAGAGTAAACAAATTCATATAGAACGGACTATGCCTAACACATAATACACTCCAATAAACGTTAGCTATAGAGTATCTACTATGTGCCAGGCACGAGTAGGCACCGGAATGCCAGAAGGAGTTAGACCAGCTCCCTGAGCAGTGCACCGCGGGGATGGACATGGGCAGAACAAGAGCACACTGTGAGAAGCAATGCAGCAGGAAGAAATAAAACTTATGGGAGTACAGACAGGGAGGTACTGATTCTTTCTGGCGCAGGAACGAAGAATGGAAGGTAAGTACCCAGCATCGCATCCCTCCCGTCTTCAGATAGGAGAAGCCCTCTTACTTGTGGGGAATTCATTCCATGTAGTCAGGAAGGATGATGAGGGCAGGTGACCCAAGTCTGGCCAATCAGAATATCTACCTCCCTGATGACAATCATTGCTCAAGGATGACCATGTGGCACACACAAGGACAATCAGCTACTGAAGACTTTTATCAAACCTATTAGAAAAGCATTCATTGTCTTTTTGTCTGGGGTCCTGAGCTTTAAAGATAATGCATGCCTGAAGTTCCCAGTGACCATCTGTAACTTTAGGTGGAGAGAAACTGAACCTAAGTCGAGGAAAATCTTGGAGGGAAGGAGAGACAGAGAGACAGAGACAGAGAGCAGTCATGGCATTCTGAACCTCTGGATCCAGTTGAGCCTGAAGCTACAACCACTCCGTCACATGAGCCAGTAAAGTACCCCTTTGCCTAAGCTAGATTGTATTGGATTTCTGACGTTTGCAACCATCAGCCTTGGCTAATACAGAAAGGTGTCTTTTTTCCAATTATAGAAAGTTTTAAAGAAGAGGGGATATATGAGCTGAAGTTTGAGGAACATGTAGGAGCTCATGAGGCAAAAAAAGTAACATTAGTCTTTGAGATTCAGTAACAAATCATAATTCCCTGGAATTCTTGAGATTTCCCCCCAAATCACAAATTATTCTATATTTTATAACACTTTATGTAGTTGTT
Organism: Balaenoptera ricei; assembly: GCF_028023285.1. NCBI lineage: Eukaryota > Metazoa > Chordata > Mammalia > Artiodactyla > Balaenopteridae > Balaenoptera > Balaenoptera ricei. The sequence continues at coordinate 169,315,807 of NC_082639.1, forward strand.
TTCAAAAAATAATGGGTGACCATAATAATAAATCATGATCATGTTTCTGTGGTAGGGTTATAAAAAATGTTTCAGAGGTTTTCCATTTTTAAAAAGACATAATAATAAATGTATAATTTATTATTGTTATGAAGAAATATATAGTGCTTGTAGATTATATATTTCAATAACACAAATAATCTCTACCTGATATAGACATTTGACAGTAGAAAACAATAAAAGTTATACCAGAAGAACAAAATAAATACCAAATAAAAGTCATTAAAATTGAAAGATATTATCACAGATACTGAAAGTTATTGTTCTTTTTTTAAAGTTTTTAAAAATTTATTTATTTATTTTTGGCTGCGTTGGGTCTTTGTTGCTGCGCGCGGGCTTTCTCTAGTTGCAGCGAGCGGGGGCTACTCTTCATTGCGGTGCGCGGGCTTCTCATTGTGGTGGCTTCTCTTGTTGCAGAGCACGGGCTCTAGGTGCGCGGGCTTCAGTAGTTGTGGTGCGTGGGCTCTAGGGCGCAGGCTCAGTAGTTGTGGCACACGGGCTTAGTTGCTCTGCGGCATGTGGGATCTTCCCGGACCAGGGGTCGAACCTGTGTCCCCTGCATTGGCAGGCAGATTCTTAACCACTGCGTCACCAAGGAAGTCCCTGAAAGCTATTGTTCTTAAAATGAAATGTTTAAACACAGAAAGCATCAATTGCCCTAAACAATGGTCTTGATCTTTGTTTCATGGCAAGTGTTCCATAGGTAGAAAAAGACCTTTCAATTTGTGTTGACACAGGTTGAATTGTTGAAAGTGCATCCAAAAGCATCCTTAAGTTGGGCAGAGGGTCCACGTTGTTTCATGTAAGCTCATTTCCTATGTAATGATGAAAATATTTCATCTCCTTGCCCTGATTTTGATTTTGCCTTTGCAATCAGTATCTCTTTTGCTAGTGTAGACTTCAGACTGTGCCTGACTTCATGTCATCTTCTCATGGGGTTTCTTCTTTTCTAGGGTCCATCTGGGCACCCCAGGTGCTCAGCAGGGCTCGCCCACTCTGGCTCTGGGAAAGGCCAGCTACTCACGGTACTGCCTGGCTTCTGGGGTCTCCAGGCAGCTTGCAGCCTCACAGCCTCACAGCTCTCTGTCCATCCCTCTGCCAAGGACCACCACACTCAAACTCCTGGGCTCCCTTCTCTCCACTTTCCCACCCCACAAATTCCGGAGCTCTTCCTCCTCGGCTCCATAAAACTGCCTCTCTCTGCATCTCCTTGCTGTGGTTCAGAGAGTGGTCCCAGGAGCAGGAAGCTGGGGTGGATGTGCGGTCACCTGTGGGTATCCCAGCTCTCAAGGATCACAGCCCTGTGTTGCTCGTGCTCCAATTCCTGGAAACAGTTGTTTCATCTGTTTTGCCCATTTTTATAGTCATTTAAGCAGGACAGTATATCCAGTACCAGTTACTCCAAGATGACCAGATATAAAAACCCATCCCTGATTTTCAGTAGAAAATTGCTATTATGATCATGATTATTATTACATTGTCCAAGTTTATAACACGTCTGTTCTGGTTTTGTAGCCATAATTCCACCCCTTTCTTTTCTTTTCTTTTTAGCAATAATACTATATTTAAATAGATTCAGTATTCTCCCTAATACCCTAAATGTAATTTTTACAAAGTTCTCTTGATTCTTGAGTTCTTCATTTGATTCATTCCCCTAAAGGTTTGATTTTATAACAAATAGGTTTTTGTTTTGGTTTGTGTTTTTCAAAAAAGACTGATAGGTGCTACATTCCTGAGCTCTTTCAAGTTTGAGAATGTCTGCCTTTTGTCTTTATACTGAAATGGCATCTTGTCTGAGTATCATTTTCTCAGTCATGCTTTGTTTATAGTACTATATATATTTTTCTTTATAGTGCTCTATTTTCTTCCTTAATTATTTTCCTAGTGACTAAAAGAATCTTTAAAATGTCAAACAACAATATCATCTCACACCTGTGAGAATGGTTACCATAAAAAAATCTACAAATAACAAATGTTGGAGAGGGTGTGGAGAAAAGGGAACCCTTCCACACCGTCAGTGGGAATGTAAATTGGTGCAGCCACTATGGAAATCAGTATGGAGGTTCCTCAAAAATCTAAAAATAGAACTACCATAGCAATCCTACTCCTCTGGTGTATAGCTGGAAAAAATGAAAACACTAATTCAAAAAGATACATGCACCCCAGTGTTCACAGAGGCACTATTTACAATAGCCAAGATGTGGAAGCAACCCAAGTGCCCATGAACAGACGAATGGATAAAGATATGGTGTATATATATATATATATATATATATATATATATATATATATATAATGGAACATTACTCAACCATAAAAAAGAATGAAATTCTGCCATTTGGAGCAACATGGATGGACCTAGAGAATATTATGCTTAGTGAAATAAGTCAAACAAATACTGTATGATATCACTTATATGTGGAATCTAAAAAATAATACAAACGAATGTATATGCAAAACAGAAACATTCTCACAGATATGAAAAACAAACTGGTGGTTACAAAAGGGAAGGGGGGGAGGAACAAATTGGGGTAGAGAATTAAGAGGTACAAACTACTATGTATAAAATAGATAAGCAACAAGGATATATCATATAGCACAGGGAATTATCCATTATCTTGTTATAACTTTTAGTGGAGTATAATCTGTAAAAATACTGAATCACTATGCTGTATATCTGAAACTAATATAGTATTGTAAATCAACTATGCTTCTATAGAAAACTTTTTTGATAAATTAATTTTTTAAATGTCTAGAATTTTGTTTCCTTTATTCTTATGAAATATTGATACCTATTAAAGAATGTGCATAAACTATATATTATAAATCATCATAATAAAATGAACATGCATGAATTCATCAGCTAACCTCATAACGGATACATTATTGCTACTGGTGAATCTCCCTTTGGGCACCTCCCCAAGCTGAGTTCCTCTGACAACCCTCAGAGAAAATCATTATCCTAAACTTCCTTTATAGATTTACCGCGAAATTTTCCTTAAGTAATATATAATTGTTCTTTAACATGAAATGTGCAGCATGTTTCTTAAGATTTGATCACATTGATGTGTGTAGCTGTAGTGCATTTATCATCACTGCAGTAAAGTATTCAGTTTTATGAATACACTACAATGTATCTATTCTGTTGTCAATTGACACGTTGTTTCTAGTTGTTTTCTATCTTGAGCAATGCTGTTATGAACATTCCCCGCTTGGTGCTTTGTGTCCACTGTTTCCTGGCCTTGAATGTCACTTGTGAAGAGGGCTGAGTCCTGCTGGTTTCTGCTCCCCTGGAATGATTTGCTTTTTCTGTCAAATGCCTGAAGAATTTTTTCTTTATCATCGAAGTTCATAATTTCATTAGACTATATGTTGGTATTTAACATTCTGCATCATGTTTCCTTGGAACAGTGTATTCTGCTTTTTTATATATTTAGCCCTTCCTTTCATGGAAACTCACTTGATCATATTTACATTTGAATACATCTTTTGTCCCATGTGTTGGGCCCTCTACTTAAGGACCATCAGTTATCTTTATATTTAATCACTTTTTCTCTCTTCCGTACCTATTTCTCTCCCAGTCTCTCTCTTCCATACCTATTTCTTTCTCAGTTACATTCACGGTGATTATATTAAGCTTTACCTCTGCATCATAATTCAAATTTCAACAGTACCTATCCTGTTTCTTCTTATTCTGTTCTTCTTATTTCTAATTTATATTTTCATTCTATAATATTGTCCTCTGTGTGTTTCCTTAAATCTGAAATCTCCCTTTTCATCTCATTTCTGTTGTTTTACAGTCTCGTCTTTGAGTTCTTCTTTCACTGGATTCATGCTCTAATTAAGCCGTATAGCATGAAGAAATTGGGAGGAATTTCCTTCTGTTGCTTGATTTACTATTTCTTCTCATCTGGGTTCCTGGTCTTTTGCATGTTGCTTCTCCCTAGCCCTCACTCTATAGTATGGTTTTATTGTTGTCATGCTTATTATTTCATTTTGCTCACGTATAGGGAATTACATCCATTCAGTTTATTTGTTCTGATAGAGTGTGGGTGACTTCTTGACTCCTTCCCTGTTGTATTTGAGATCAGTTTGTTTTTCTCTCTGTTTCATTGTGAGGATCAAGGGAGCTGCGGAGTGGTGGCACCAGAAGGGAAGCTCAGTGGGCAGAGTGTTGGTGGTTGGAATGTCTGGGCTCTGCTCTTTCTGCTGCGATTTTGGAGATGTGTCAGGATTTAATCCTCAGGTTTGGATAGTATACATCGTTCCCTGATGGGTAGAACCTCAAGCTTTCATTGTTGCCCAAATTCGGTTTGTTGCCCTGAAGACTTTACTTTGGTCAGAATCAACCCCAATGTTCACTCGCCCAATTTTACCCATTTCTCCCCAATAGCTATTTCTACTACTTTTCAGTCAGTGGAGGAAATGGATGTGGACACCTACATGCTTGGCTTCTCTTGGCTTTGGGGGTATTAGTGAGAATTCCCAGGACTTTGCAGATTCTCCATTGCAGCCTCTAGGTCAGCAGGGACCAGGTTAGGAGCCAAGCCTTGCTGGCCTTCTCTACTTTACCCCCAAATTTTGTTTCCTTTCTTGGTTAACAGTTTTTGAAATTTATTGTACAGGGTATGCCTCTTTCCTTATTTGATTGCTGTTGGTGAATTTCTTCTGCTTATTTTTACTTCTTTATTGTTTTGGCTATTTGTTGAGGTATTGGCAGAATAAAACTCTATGAGAAAGTTGCAATCTGATATCTTAGTCCAGAAGTCTTTCATTTGTTGTATGTTATCTGGTAACCCCACTGGAATGTAAATTCCACGGGGACAGGGATCTTGTTTGGTTTATCCCTGTGTTCCCAGGTCCGGAAAAGTGTTTGGCTTATAGTAGGTGCTCAATAAAATGTGTAGAATGGACAGACTGACGGACAGATAGAGGGATGGAGAAACAAAGAAATCAACTAGAAGGCTATCACCTTAGTGTCATGCAGGGATGACGTGCACCTGAGAAGTAGAAGCAGAAATGGAGAGGTAGGGGTGGATTTGAGTCACAAGCTGGAGTAGAATTGAGTTTCAGTTGGGGTGAGGGGCAGAGAGAAAGAAGCCAAGTCAATCCCTTAAGGTTAACTGAAGGCTCTAGGGTTTCTAGCTCAGATGACCGGGTGGTGTCATTAGGTCCTCAACTGAGAGAGGGACCACCAAAGGAACAGAAGATACTGGTTCGATGTGGACTCACGTTTGATTTCATCGGGCTGCCTTAGATATGAGGCTGATGTTTGGGAGAGAACAGGGCTGGGCAGTCTGCGGTGTTATCGGCAAAGGTGGAGTTCCAGGCGGCGGAGTTAGAGAAGAGAATGGGGCACAGGAGTGAACAATTTATCGGCATTTAAGGTGGGGGAGGAATGAGGGGCAAAGAAATCCAATTCATGAAGCTCCAGGTCCTAGAAAATGTTTCTAGAAGTAAAAGAAAAAAAACAAAACGGTTATGCAGATGTATATCACATTTGTGCCCAACTTGACTTCCTCCAGGGTCCACCTTCTCCCCGAGTCTTCCCTACCATCCTTCAGCCTCCATCAAGTGTTTCCAAGGTACAAAAAGAAAATGCAGATTTGCATAACCTCAAGAAGAGTGAAACCACTGCATTTGGAACAGGAATGGTTCCTTTCTTTTCGCGTTCACTAAAGTGCACAGTATGAGTCATTTGAGGTTCTGAAAATTCAGCAGGACCTGGGCTTTTTAATACTCTAATCAGTGGGGGGAAGGGCAGTGGGGGTAGACAAGCACCAGGCAGGAAATGCTGAGTGTCACACAAGGGAAGATCCCAAGAAGGTTTCCCTTCAGTGACGACTCTGGGTCTGGAAACAATGACGTCAGTACAAGCTGCAACGCTGCGATCGAGCCAGCTCTCCTCTTACTTGGGTCTGAGACCCAGGGCTGGGGACACGTCCCATCATCTCCCAGCCTACCTCGTCTTCCATGCCCGCACCCCCTCTATCCTACAGCGTATTTAGGGCTGGGGTGATGAGTCCAATTTCTGTGAGCTACACCCAAGGCCATGCTGACCAGCGCCATCCCGAGGCATCCTCACAGGAATTGGACGCTGGGGAATGCAGGGTTGAAGTGGAGTCACCTTGGACTCCAAAGGGCTTTAGTTACTGAATTGCCACGTGCAGATCTGAGCCAGGTGTTGTCAGGAAGGAAGGAGTTCCTGTTTTGCAAATTTTCGTCCTTCTTCAGTCAACTAGCTGAGGCTTCAGAGTAAGGGCTACTGCCAATGGTCACAAAAATAAAATTATAATCATTAATAACATAATTGGCTGATTATTGCTAAATTAATACTAATTTTACTGTGGCTAATAATTATTCTCATTTATTATGCACTCACAATGCTAGACCAATTAACTTATACACATGAGCTCATTTAGGCTTCCTAACGACCCCTGAAGTACACATTACCATTTGTGTTTTATTACTGAGAAAACACATTCACTCATTTATTCATTCAGTCGATGGTTAGGGATGTAATGTGAATGAAACGGATGCTGTTTCACTGTTGATGGCTCACCCAGATCCCTTCACTGGGCAGGTGGGCCCATCTCCAGTGGCTCTGACCATTGGCTGCTAATGCCTCACAGAATTGCCCTTGACCAAAAGGGAGCTGCTTCAACTGGGAGGGTCCTCCGCCTCCTCCCCTGTAGCCCATAGCCAATGATTCACCTGCACATAGAGGAACAAAAAGTTGGCTCCCTTCTCGCCTCAAGATGGGCAAACTCTGTGGTGTAATTCATGCTCTAGAGTTCCCCATGGGACTAGGCTGAAGAAATTACCTAGTTTCCAGCTAAGACTATATCCTTCCTTTCACATCCTTCCCCGTCCTCACCCCCTTTCTCTTGTGAGCACTTCATATATAAGTGATGGGCACTGGTGTCTCAGGCTCTATTTCTGGTGGGCCCACCTACCACACTGGGGCAGTAGAATGAGCATAGGCTTTTGTTTCAGACAGACCTGAGTTCAAATATATCTGTGTGGCTGTGTAATTTTAGGCAAGTCAATTAACCTCTCTGAGTCCTAATGTCTTTATCAGTTTTTAAAAGTTGAAATAATACTACTAATTTAATCTTCACTCCTTCCTCCTGTCAATAAACTTTAACATTGGACTCTACGCTGGGAAAATAGAGACTAAAAGGCATGTTGTGAGAGAACGCAGGTTCTGCGGCTCTTCTATCCCTTCCTCCTGCTCCCAGCCCCACCCTGCTCTGGGATTCTTCCACCCGGCTTCCTCTACCGCGGGGAGCTTGCCTGAAGGGGCCTTGGACTGCACACTGACGATGTACAGTGGCAGCAGGTTGGGGGCCCTGCAGGAGTGTGTGGGGACCACAGCACACCCAAGGATGCTGGGCCTTGGGGTTCAAAGAATTCAAAGGATCAAAGTGCTGACCAGGAGAGGTTGACTACCAAGGGACACCATTTACAGAGAGTTTACTCCAAGCCAAGCACAGGCTACATGGGCTTTACATATGTAGCATCAAATCCTTACAATAACATGGAAAGTTAGATATTATTATCTCCATTGTCCAGATGAGGAATTTGAGGCTCAGAGAAGTTTACTGCTTTGCCCAAAGTTACACAGTAATTGCTGAGCCAGTATATGAAACCAAGCATACCTGACTCCAAAATGCATACTCTTACACTGTCCATCCTTGAGTATGTTGCTGTCTTGTAACATCTTAACTTGCAGTGAACAGTTCAGCATATAATAGGAACTCAATAAATACTTTTTGTATGAATGAACAGGTGGACAGCTGGATGGGATGGTTTAGGGTGCCACAAGCAGCTGTCCCTTGAACTCCAGCCCTTTGTTGACTTTTCACCTGTGTTGGAGAATATTTGGCTCTGTATATGTGAAAGGTACAATTTTTCTGAATGAAGACACACTATTCATCAAACTAATTATTATCATGACAACTTTTAAGCAAAAACAAATACTTCATGAAATCAGGTTACTCTTTAAATGATCATTGTAGGCATTGAGAAAACGTGAATTGATTTTTTAATGTTTATAATGCGAGGGAGGCAAACAGGACAATATTTTCTTTGTTAGCAATGAAGGATTCACGGACAGTCACAGCTAAAGGACTTTAGCAATTATCCCTTCCAATATCCTCATTTTGTAGATGGGTAATCGGGCCCCAGTGAGGAATGTATATGTTTACATGGTTATTTAATAATTATTCCATCTTTCACTACAGACAAAACTTCATTTCTCGGGCTTCCCTGGTGGCGTAGTGGTTAAGAATCCGCCTGCCAATGCAGGGGACACGGGTTCGAGCCCTGGTCTGCGAAGATCCCACATGCCGGGGAGCAACTAAGCCCGTGTGCCACAACTACTGAAGCCTGCGTGCCTAGAGCCCGCGCTCCGCAGCAAGAGAAGCCACCGCAAGGAGAAGCCCGTGCACCACAACGAAGAGTAGTCCCTGCTTGACGCAACCAGAGAAAGCCTGCACACAGCAACGAAGACCCAACGCAGCCAAAAATTTTTTAATTAATTAATTAATTAATTAATTTTAAAAAAACCCCAAAACTGCATTTCTCTGTAAGTGGTCCTTATCTAACTTATTTAACCTTTCTGTTACTCAGTGTCATTGCCTTTAAAGTGGGAATAATAATATTACCTACCTTACGGCTGTGATAATGAAATGAGTACTACATGGAAATGACATGTGTAAGGTGCTTAGTAACAGTGACTGGAACCCAGTAAGCACTCAAACAATTCAAATATCATTATGATTATTATCACCCACTGGCAAGAAACTGGGAGCTTGTGCTAATCAATTCTCAGCTTAAAAACTGAACTGATCCCTCTTTCCTTTCTTATCTTTATTTTACTATGTTAACTTTTGAACAGAACTCTGATTAGAATTAGAGTTTTCTTGTTTTGCCTAAACACACACACACGTGTATATGCATATACATGTATATGTGTATATGTGAAAAAGAAAGTATGAAACATCCAATCCATCGGGAGATGACTCTCCCTTCAAAATGCATCCAGAATCTGTCTCCTTCTCGCCACCACCACCCTCCCACCGGGTCCCACTTCCGCCCTCCCGCCTGCATTCGTGCAGTAGCCACTTAATCTCGCCCTGCCTGCGCTCTTTCTCCTCAACAGTCTGCTCCCCACCAGAGTAAGAGGGCTCCTTCCAAAATGTGAGTCAGATAATTTCACTTCTCTGTTCAAAACCTTCCAACAGCACCCCTCCTTGTGCTGGATAAAACCTCTCCCATCTCCCTGCTCTTATTTCCTCTGACTTTCCCCTCCCTCTCTCTCTGCCCCAGCCACAGTTGTCCCTTGAACACCCAGGCGTGCTCCTGCCTCGGGTCCTTTGCTCGAGCTGCCTCCTCTGTCGGTGATGCTCTCTCCCAGGGAGCCCCCCAACTCTCCTCCTCCCTCCCTCCAGCTCTCTCTCTGCTCAGATGTCACCTTAGCAGGTCAGTCTTCCCTGATCAGCTCAAGAAAGTAACCCCTCTTACCCTGATTATTCTCCACAGCACTTAGCAATACCACCCCCCCACACACTTGTTTGTTATTCCTGTCTCCCACAAAAGTGTCATCTTTCCAAGGTCAGGGATTGCGTCTGTTTGGCTCTATCCTCATTGTGTAGAATCTGCCTGCTCAATCACATGATAAGGAATAAATTTGTCTTCTTCCTTTTTTACATGGAACTGCTTTTTAATTACTGAAAGAGAGAAGGTTTTGTGAGACCTGGAAATAAACCCTGGGGCTCCAGTGGACACCGATCATTTTTAGCAGCCCAGCCTCTGAGCCCCACGTGTTCGTCCCAGCCTCCCTGCCGTGGGCACAGACTCATGACCAGGCTCAGCCTGTCAGGCACACGCACCAGACTTGGACACAGAGGAGCAGGGGCCTGGCAAGGCCACCTTGGTGGTGATGGGGGCAGCAGTGGTGGCCACATCCTGGAGTAACCCACTGCAGTACCAGCTGTGTTGACATTGCCATGCCTGGTGCTGGACTAGCTCTGGGGCTCAGAGCCTCCCTCCTTCTTGCTGCACTTCCTAAGCCTGATTTTCCAGCATTCTTGATGATTTTATGAGCTCCCCAATATCTCTTACTATAAAATTATCTTCTGCTTATAGAGGCTAAACTCAAGTTTCTGTTGCTTGCCATTAAGAACCCTGACTACTACAGGCTCTGCTCTGTGATACTCCATAGCAATAAGCACCAGCACCAACAGAGGGTGGGGACATTCAGTGACCACTGAGATCAGAGGGACGACTGGGAAAGCAGTAGCCTCATAAAAGCCTTCCTAACTTCTCACAATCTAGCTTCCCAAATGTGAGCAATTTAGTATTCTTTGCATCTCACAATTTGAAGTCATTTGTCTTTGTGCTTTTTCAGAGTGTCTGTGGTCTTTGGAAAAGATGTCTTGTTTGAAGTTATTATGCATCTGGGCATTCTGGAGTCTTCTTCAGATGGATTTCCTGCACATGATGTGAGCTCTCCAAGCTGGTGGCAATTTCACCACATGGAGGCAGAATTTGAATGGGAAGCTTTCAACCCGAGCATTCATGACCCAGGACTCCTCTGGGAGATATTCTTCTAGAGCTCCATTTCCAGGAAATTTGCATGTCTTATTTTAGAATCACAACCACTGCAGCTGTGCTCAGGAGACCTGACTGAGGAAGAGGCTCCCCGCCTATCCCTAGCTCCATCTTCTGAGCTCTGCCTTAGTTGGGAGCTACCCCACCCCACGCCAGCCCCGTTTACCCCAGCCTTCTATCCTTAATCGTGCGTCTTAGTTTAGTACAGAGGTAGGCACATAATAAATAACTTTAAAAAGCAATCCAGGGCTTCCCTGGTGGCGCAGTGGTTAAGAATCCGCCTGCCAATGCAGGGGACACGGATTCGAGCCCTGGTCTGGGAAGATCCCGCATGCCGCCGAGCAACTAAGCCCGTGAGCCACAACTACTGAAGCCCGCGTGCCTAGAGCCCGTGCTCCGCAACGAGAGAAGCCACCGCAATGAGAAGCCTGTGCACCATAACCAAGAGTAGCCCCTGCTCGCCACAACTAGAGAAAGCCCGCGTGCAGCAAAGAAGACCCAACGCAGACAAAAATAAATAAATAAAATAAATTAAAAAAAAAAAAGGCAATCCAAGGCTTTCTCTTCTGCTGGTCTGTGGACTGCAGATAAGAGTAAATGGAGACAGGGACTTCCTTGGTGGTCCAGTGGTAAAGAATCCACCTTCCAATGCAGGGAATGTGGGTTCGATCCCTGGTGGGGGAACTAAGATCCTACATGCTGCGGGGCAACTAAGCCCGCACGCCACAACTATTGAGCCCGTGCGCCTCAACGAGAGAGCCCGTGTGCCGCAAACTATAAAGCCCACGCACCCTGGAGCTCTCGTGCCACAACTAGAGAGAGAAAAATCCCGCACACCACAACCAGAGAGAAGCCCGCACACCACAGCTAGAGAGAAACCCCAACAGACCGTGCACCGTAACGAAAAGGTCCTGCATGCCTCAGCAAAGATCCTGTGTGCCACAACTAAGACCCAACACAGCCAAAAAAAAATAAAATAAAATAAGGAAAATAAATTTTAAAAAAATAAATATTTTTTTTAAAAAAAAGAGTAAATGGGGACAGTTTTAAGTAGGTAATTGATAAGTAAAACTGAGGGATGCATGGAAGTCAAGTCCAGTGCAGGAGGCTGTGGACTCTAGAACCTGGGATGGGGCAGTAGGAGCTCATCTGTCATTTTGCTTACTACTGTTCAGGGAGAGAAAGAGGTAATGACCTTGAGGGATTTCTGCTGTCTCTAAGTCCACTGTGTTGCCCTTGGCTTCACATCCCCTCTGTGCCTGGCAGTGCCATGCCATCGAATGAATGCTGGACCTTAAGGGTGGAGGGGACCTGCCCATTTCAGGGCCCTGGCAGAACATCTGGAGAGGAGGATGTGGCCCTGGAGCCCACGTCCTAGAGGGCAGTCAACAAGTATTTATCAGGTAGTTAGCAAATGGGTGGAGTGTCCACGCCATGAGATGCAAGGTCCTCCTACTTTTACCACTGAGGTGACCTTGATGTTGGGTGTGTCTGTGACAGTCTTGATGACAGTCCTCTCAGGAGAAGCCTGGAACCCAGGCTCTCTCATAGCTGGGACTTGCTTTGTGTTGGACCTTGAACAAGGCCTAATGTCCATCTGGGTCTGTACTATTGGCCTTAGTTACTGGCTAAGCCTGGATGTGGCAAGCCCTGTGCCAGGTTCTTCTATATATGCCATCTCATTTAATCCCTCAAGATTCCTGTGGGGTAAGCAGCAGTATCCCTGTTTTGCAAATTAGGAAGCTGATGCTCAGAGAGCCTACCTAACTTCCAAATTCACACAGCTCTAAATGGCAGAGCAGGAGTCCCAACCTTTGTCCATCACAGACTTAAAACAAAGGACCCTATGGGTAATAAGAAAAAAATAACAGGAAAAGTTCAGATATTCGACATCTCATAGGCCGACAGCAATGGCTTCCTAATCGACCTTCTCAAGGAAGCATCCCCACAGTTGCCAGATTGGTCCAGATAACCTGTCTTTGGATTCACAGCCCCCAAGAGTATTCCTATCTTGTCTTCCCCTGATTATTCCGAAATAGTTTAAGATCTGTCTCCCTCCCTAGAGACAGACTCTAAAATGACCCTGAAGTATTCCTGCTTACAGGTGTTCATAGCCCTGTGTAATCCTCTTCTCTTGAGCGTGGGTGGCATGTGGAACTTACGTCTAAGCAATAGAATATGGAGAAGATGATGAGCTATCACTTCTGTGATTGTTATATAAGAGCACCACTTCTGTCTTGTTAGCAGTCTCTCTCCATTGCCTTCTCAGCTCACATGTTTTGATGAAGCCAGTGGCCATGCTGAGGAGGTCCACATGGCAAAGAACGGAGGGCTGCCTCTGGCCAAAGCCAGCAAGCAGCTGAATCCCACCATCAACAACATAACCTTGGAAGAGGATCCTTCCCCAGTTGAGCCTCAGATGAAACCTCAGCCCTGACCAACACCTTAACTGTGGCCAGAAGCAGAGGACTCAGCTAAGCCACACTGCATCTCACACAAACTGTGGGATAATAAATATGTGTTGTTTTAAGGCACTATGTTTCTGGTAATATTTATGGCAATAGGCAATTGGTATACTCCCTCAGTTGCAACCTCCTAAAAGGCAGGGATGGCGTTCTATTCATCTTTGAAGTCCTAGTACCCAGCACAGGTGCTCTAAGAATGTGGCCCCACTGAACTGGCCTCTGTCTCCCCTCTAACATATCCTCCACATTGCCTCAAGGAGATTGTTCTAAAATGCTAACGTAATTGTGTCACTCTCTGCTTCAGACTCCTCAGAGCCCCTTATTATTTTTAATAAAAGTCCTATTAGCATAGCAATCAAGGAACCTCACTACATGTCCCTAAACTGCTGTTCCAGGCTCTTCTCCCCCAGTACTGAGCCTCTCCCACCCTCTGCTCCAGCCACACCCACCTACCACTCTTCCACCTGCTCCTCCATAGCTCAGAGCCCTAGCACATGCTGGGTCCCTCCCTGCCTAGAAGACAGGTGAGTCTTCTTCTTCGCCCGGTGAGTTCCTACTTAGCCTTTATGGCCCAGCTCAAATAGTGCCCTTTCCTGGAGGCTTCCCACCTCTTCCTCCAGCCCAAGGGCAGCCCGCCACTGTGCTCTCCTGGTACTTTGAATGCTGTTATAACATGTATTACACTGAGTTATCCTTGTTTTCAAACTCGACTTCCCTGATGGTCTATGAGTTCTCTGAAGAACTTCCTAGACTTCTAGTCTTCTTCATATACCTCCTCCTGTCCTTCTCGCCCACTCTCCCTGCCTGGAAAACTCCAGAATGGATTGATGCGTGAACGAATGGCATTAATAATAATACCCAAGGCTGAAACAAGGTGCTCATGGGTCAAACAAGAGCTAAATAGGCTGCATGCATGGGTACACAGGGAAAGCTCTAGACACCTACAGTGTTGATGGACGGTGGTTTGCAAGCACGAGAGATATGATCTCATGTTGCTGATACTGTTCCTTCATGGTGAGGAACAGGAGAAATGGGAGGCCTAAGAAACTTCCTCTTTCTGCTGGAGATAGCTGTCTATTTTGTATTAGAACATTACACAGTGACCTTTTCTGAGACTTTGTCCTTAAAGACTCCGTATGTAAACTTTACACTTCCTTCCTCTTCCTAAAATATTAGATGATGGGATAGGTTTGACTCAAAGGCTCTCTCTGGCCCTCTTGGACTTGCTTATTGAGACCACTAAAGCCCAAGGCAGACTATATCATAACTTCAAAGGAACTATCTTATAAATTTCATGTAACTTACATGTCCTCCATGCTCTTTCTCATCACTTCCTTTTGTCACAGGGGGTCCACAGATATCACACAAATCCAGTTATCTAGAGAAGGCATTACGGAAGGGGTGTAGATGCGAGGCTGCTCCTTAAGCAGCTCCTGAAGCTATTTGCTTCAGTTTTTAAGCCTTACAATAAGAGCAGCTTTTTCAGTCACAAACAGGCTCAGTGAGTGGGAGGGAATCCCTGGAGAAGGGGTGTATATGGTACAAAACCATAGACCCAGTATCTTTTTTTTTTTTTACTTATTTATTTGGTTGCCCTGGCTCTTAGTTGCGGCATGTGGGCTCCTTAGTTGTGACATGCGAACTCTTAGTTGTGGCATGCATGTGGGATCTAGTTCCCTGAACAGTAATCAAACTGGGGCCCCCTGCATTGGGAGCGTGGGATCTTAACCACTGCGCCACCAGGGAAGTCCCTACCAGTATCTTAAACTGATAACAAACGACTTGGTTTAAATTTGAACGATGTCTTGACACCACATTTCAACAGGAGTGTTGAAGTCGGCTAAGTTTACAATTAGATATGAAAAGCAGGAGCACATCTTTTCAATCCATCTCTTATCAGTTCATGGTTGCTTGCAGACAATGAAAAAAATATATTTATATATATAAACCACTAGCTTAGATAATGGCTGATCCACGGCATTTGCATGTCCATGCTTGAATCAGATCTGTAACACATCCAATCCAACTGTGCAGAAATCTGTTATTCAAGTGGTTGAAAAGTCTATTTGAAACTAGATAATTGTTCCACATGTAAGTAGGGTCTACCTATTTATGCTTTGTGGCAGGAATATTTCCAGCCAGTTTGATTTTCCAGCACCACCTCAAAGTAGAAAGTAGAAAAAATCCTTCTGCTTTTTGCCCCTACCTGAGGTGGAGACAGTGATCATTCAACAAACATTTATCAAGTACCTTCTCTACATCAGGCCCTGCAGCTGCAGATGGGAATGAGGCATTATTATTCCCTGCCTCAAAGAGAAGGAAACAAAGGGAGCAGATTACAACAGATGTGTAGTGAGTGGTGTTGAGTAAATGTTTGATGAATGAATGGAAGAAATAAAGAATAAGCTATCATAACACAGGGAAGCCCCGATGATAAGGGCTGTACACAGGAAAATAAGAAGACTGGGGGGTGGGCAGGGGTCAAGATGGGCTTTTTCTGCTTCCTGTCAACCTAGAATCACAACCTGTGCTATTTGCATTTTGCTCCTCCAGATTCTGTGGCCTATTAGTAGTAGCAGAGGGCAGCAAGACTCTGTGTGTGTGTCTTTTTTTTAATTTTTTTTTTTAAGATTAAGGAATTAATCGTGAATAAATATTTCTGTGTAAGGTAAGGTATTAGGTGGCTGGGAGAGGGTGGGGTTGTTCATAGAAATGCCACAGCTGTTCACATACCTAAGGGCAGACACAGAACCTGCCAGCCTCATGGGCATGGCATCTGGGATGCCACCAGTTGGTGAGGCAACTCCTTTCTCTCTCCCTGCCTTTCACCCGGAGCTGTAGTTTCTCTGGTCTCCACACCTGTCCTGCACTCCCCACTTCCCTAGAAATCTTTTGCTCATTCCTGGTTTCTCTTATACGTGCTTCACTAGCCCCAAGTTTACTACGTGATCCTTCTGTTCATTCCTGTAATCAGGCTTCCAAAGTCCCGTGTGAAGAATCCAACTGACTGCCTCATATTTTCATGCCAGGTCATTAGCCAGCCTGTGGATTAGCTGTCTTTGGGAGCCTTGTCCATCTTGGTCTAATTAGCTGTGGGCCCAGCATGGCCCTTTGATAACCCAGCATTTCTAATCAGGAACAGGCAGGCAGATTCACTTAGAAGGGGATGTGGCCTGGGAACAGGCATCTCTCATGTAGTTTTTTACATGCCTGAACGTGGGC
Source organism: Balaenoptera ricei (assembly GCF_028023285.1). Classification (NCBI taxonomy): domain Eukaryota; kingdom Metazoa; phylum Chordata; class Mammalia; order Artiodactyla; family Balaenopteridae; genus Balaenoptera; species Balaenoptera ricei. Next base: position 169,332,150 of record NC_082639.1, read on the forward strand.
ATAGCCAACCTAGGTGTCATTAGACCTCAGAGTTTCTCAAGATAGAACAAAGAGAAACTGCTCAAACCCCTCCACCCTTGGTGCTCCCACCAGGAGATCAGAGTAGCATCAGCATAGGAAGGAAGGGTATCTGGGTACTAAAGAATCTATTCTAGAAGCAACTATTTATTGAGTACCTGCTTTGTGTAAGGCAGATTCTTAGATCCACTAAATCTTGGATCTTTTTGGTGTGAGAGGCTAAGGGGTTGAGAGCTACTTTTTTAAGAAAGCATATCTTTTGGAGTGCTTAACTGTGCTTTATCTAATAGATCTCCATAAGAACATTGTGGAGAAGGGTATTAGAATGCTTGCTATTTTACAGAGCTCAAAACTGAGGCTCAGAGAGTTTCAGTTACTTGCCTAAGGACACACAGCTATGGGAAATGGAGGAGCCTATAAGATCCTCAGCTCTAACTGAGCTGTGTCTCCCTCCCTCCCTCCTTGGCAGCAGCTGAAGGAAGGGTACAGCCTATTCTTTTTTTTTTTTTAAACCAAATACCAGATTTATTTATTTTTAATTAATTAATTAATTTATTTATTTTTGGCTGTGTTGGGTCTTCGTTTCTGTGCAAGGGCTTTCTCTAGTTGCAGCAAGCGGGGGCCACTCTTCATCGCGGTGCGCGGGCCTCTCACTATCGCGGCCTCTCTTGTTGGGAGCACAGGCTCCAGACGCACAGGCTCAGTAGTTGTGGCTCACAGACCTAGTTGCTCTGCGGCATGTGGGATCTTCCCGGACCAGGGCTCGAACCCGTGTGCCCTGCATTGGCAGGCAGATTCTCAACCACTGCGCCACCAGGGAAGCCCGGTAGAGCCTATTCTTGATGCACTTGCTGGTCTTCCCCTAGAGTGGGGGGCAGGGATAGTCTTCATCATCTTGTGTTTAGTAGCTGCTGCAGGCCTGATGCACAGCTCCCACTCACTAGTCCAATACCTAAGGAATGAGTAAGTCATCTACTGCCTTACCCAGATCAGGGGGAAGGCGAGGGAAACAAGTGAAGAAGGGGTCAGAGGGTCCAGGGCAGACAGCTTTCCTAATGGTACTGATTCCTTGGTCCTTTTGCATAATGATTTGATTGCTTGATTCATCTGTCTATTTTTTTTTTAATTTAAAAACATGTAAGATTGCCACTACATTGTAAATCAACTATACTTCAATAAAAATATATTAAAAAATAAATAAAAACATGTATAGATCCATTCTGTGTGGGGCTAACCCTAAGGCTAGAAAAATAAATAAATCAGGGTCCTTCCCTTCAAGAGTTCACTATCTAGGAAAGAACAGGAAAGATCGTAAGACTGAAGATTTTTACAGTGCAGCAAATAACAGAGTTATATATGATGGGGAGAGGGGACACAGAATTATTCCATGAAGTTCTTGAGTGGTGAATGATTTCATATTTTACCCAGAGAGTATATCATATGTCAGGCACTGTGCTTGGCACTAGGATGGGGGCCCATAACATCCTTATCAAAGGCTGTATCTGTCCATAGCTATTTTTAAAAAGTATTTATTAAGTTATAATTGATATACAGTCCAATAACGCACATATCTAACATTTCATAATTTGATAAATTTTCCCTGGTGTATACATTTCCTTACAATTAAGATAGTGAACGTATCTATCACCTCCAAAAGTTTCCTCATGCCCCTTTGTCTTCCCTGTCTCCCATTCCTCCCCACAGCCCCCCATTTTTAGACAGCCACCAATCTGCTTTCTGTTATTATAGATTAATTTGTGTTTTCTAGAATTTTCTATAAAAGGAATTATGCAGTAGATACTCTTTTCAGTCTAGCTTCTTTCACTCAGCATAATTATGTTGAGACTCATCCATGTTGTATGTATATTGATAGTTCATTTCTTTTTGTTGATGAATAGTATTCCATTGTATAGACATATCACAATTTGTCTATTCATTCACATGTTGATGAACATTTGGGTTGTTTCCTGTTTATGACTAATTCAAATAAAGCAGCTATGAACATTGGTGTACATATCTTTGTATAGACATATGCTTTCATTTCTCTACAGTAAATACCTAAGACTGGAATGCTTGGGTCATACGATAGGTATATGTTTAACTTTTTAAGAAACTGTCAAACTGTTTTCCAAAGTGGTTATATCGTTTTATATTCCTACTAGCAGTGTGTGAGAGCTCCGTTCCCCCATATTTTTACCAAGTAAGTTTTTACGTTTTTAACCATTCTAATAGGTGTGTAATGTTGTTTAATTGTGGTTTAACTTGCACTTCCCTACTGACTAATGATGTTGAGCATCTTTTCATATGCATGTTTGCCACTCTTATACCTTCTTTGATGAAGTGTCTGCTCAAATCTTCTGCCCGTTTTTTTTAATTGAGTGTTCTCTTATTATTGAGTTTTAAGAGTTCTCTTTCTAGATATAAGTCCTTTATCAAATATACACTTTGCATACATTTTCTTCTAGTCTGTAACTTGTCTTTTCATTCTTTTCAGAAGAGCAGAAGTTTTAAATTTTAATATAGTCCAACCTGCCAAAATTTTTTTTGTGGATCATGCTTTCAGTATTGTATCTAAGAAATAGTTGCTTAACTGAAGATCCCAAAGATATTCTCTTATGTTTTCTTATAAAAGTTTTATGGTTTTAGCTTTTACAATTAGATCTATGAGCCATTTTGATTTAATTTTTTGTATGTGGTTCAAGATATGGATTGAAGTTCTTTTTTTTTTTTTTTTGCATATGCATATCCAATTGTTACAGCACTACTTGTCAAAAAGAATCCTTTCTCCACTTTTCTGCACCTGTATCAAATATCAATTGTCCAATGACCACCTAGAGGGGTGGGATAGGGAGGGTGGGAGGGAGATGCAAGAGGGAGGAGATATGGGGATATATGTATATGTATAGTTGATTTACTTTGTTATAAAGCAGAAACTAACACACCATTGTAAAGCAATTATACTCCAATAAAGATCTTTTTAAAAAAAATCAATTGTCCATATGTATATATGTTGGCCTATTTCTAGACTCATATTCTGTCACATTGATCTATTTGTCTAACTTTATGTTAATACCACATGTTCCTGATTATTGTAACTTTATGATAAGTCTTGAAATCAAATAGTCCTTCTACTTTGTTCTTTTTCAAAGCTGTTTTGGCTCTTCTAGATCCTTTTCAGTTTCCAATGAAATTTAGAATAAGCTTGTCAACTTCTACAAAAATAAAAACTTGCTGGGATACTGATTTTGATTGCACTGGCTCTATAGATCAATTTGGGAAGAATTGACATCTTAACAATATTGAGTCCTCCAATTCATGAACATGGTATATCTCTCTGTTTATTTAGGTCTTCTTTAATTTTTTTCAGTAGTGTCTTGTAGTTTTTACTCTATGGTTTTATACATCTTTTTTTCATGTATATCCCTATATATTTTATAGTTTTTTTAAAAATTAATTAATTAATTAATTAATTAATTTTTTTTTTTGGCTGTGTTGGGTCTTCGTTTCTGTGTGAGGGCTTTCTCTAGTTGTGGCGAGCGGAGGCCACTCTTCATCGCGGTGCACGGGCCTCTCACTGTCGCGGCCTCTCTTGTTGCGGAGCACAGGCTCCAGGCGTGCAGGCTCAGTAGTTGTGGCGCACGGGCTTAGTTGCTCCACGGCATGTAGGATCTTCCCAGACCAGGGCTCGAACCCGTGTCCCCTGCATTGGCAGGCAGATTCTCAACCACTGCGCCACCAGGGAAGCCCCTTTTATAGTTTTTGATGATATTATAAATATTATTTTGTAAGTTTTGATTTCTGATTGTTCATTGCTAATATGTAGAAACCAATCGATTATGGTATATTGGTCTTGAATCCAGCAACCTTGTTGCTATGGGCTGAATAGTGTACCCCAAAATTTACATGTTGAAGTTCTAATTCCCAGTACCTTAGAATGTGACTGTATTTTGAGATAGGGTCCTTAAAGAGGTAATTTAGTTAAAATTAGGTGGGCCCTAATCCAATATGACTGATGTTCTTACAAGAGGAGGAAATTAGAACACAGACACACAGAGAGAAGACCATGTGAAGACATAGGGGGACGATGGCCATCTAAAAGCCAAGAAGAGAGGCCTTATAAGAAACCAAACCGACCAACACCTTGATCTCAGACTTCTTGCCTCCAGAACTGTGAGAAAATAAATTTCTATTGTCTAAGCCACTCAGTCTATGATACTTTGTTACAGCAGCCCTTGCAACTAATACACTTGTTAAACTCACTTATTAGTTCTAGTAGCTTCTTTGTAGACTCCATAGGATAATCTACATAGGCAATCATATTGTCAATAAATACAGTTTTACTTCTTCCTTTCCAATCTGGATGCCTTTTATTTCTTTTTCTTGTCTAGTTGCTCTGACTAGAACTTCCAGTACAATATTGAATAGATGTGGCAAATTGCTTACCACTTTGTGCTTTAATTTCTTCATCTATAAAATGGGGATAATAATAGTATGTATCTCATACAGTTGTTATAAGGATTGAAATGTGTAAATATTTATAATGTGCTTAGAACGGTGCCTGGATAATAAGTGCTATATAACTTTTTTTCTTTGTTCATTTAAAATCATGGAAGGCTACCAGATTCTGCTTCAAGATGCAAGCCAACCATGCTGGCTTCCAGATATGGCTTTTGCTCCATCTTTTCCTTAATCCCTGCCGTCCTTGGTAGCACAGTTAGAATTTTACACTGGTAGAACTATCATTTAGTTCTACCGCCAGCCCAAGGCAGGAATCCCTTCAGCATGCCATACCTGACCAGTTGCTGGCTGTGTTCTGAGCAAGAACTCTTCAGGCTGATTGAACATTCAGGAAGCCTGAATTTCTCTGTTCTTCGGAATGCCAATGATGTCTGGCTGTGAGGTGACAGTGAGAGTTCCCAGAGGCTGGAAAGCTAAGATTCGGTGTTCACTGTATGCACTGCTAGGTCCTCCAGTTGTTTCCACCATGACACCTGGCATGGGTGTTTGCATTTCCTATGATAGAAATAAGCTCCATGGAGTGGGTCTCCTGGGAACTGGCAGCTCCTGTGTCTTGCCACCGGGGAAGCGAATTAGGGGCAAGGGTAGGGCTGGCTTCTCTGCCTTAGCAACTGCCCAGATCCTGAGTCAACACCTGAATAAACTCTGGGCTCTTTTTATTTAGCCCCACTGGGGATGGGAGAGGAACCAGGCTCAGTCTTTTCAACATGGCACGTTAAAAAAACAAGTAGGACTCAAAAGTGTCTCATTCCTGGGAATTCTTAGCTAGAAGATCTCAGTTTCAGATTTAACATGAGTCTTTTTCTGATGCAGCAGCAGGCTGCTTTTCTCACTTAAAGAGTATTGTTACATAAACAAGCAAGAGATGGGTTTGCCACAAGCAAAGTCAAATTTCCATCTAAATTTTAGCTAATAAGACTATTAGGACTGATTCAGGCTTTAGAGTTTTACATTTCCTGAGCCTGGCAGCTGTATTTTCCCTCTTTCCACTAAATTCTGTAGTGTAGAATTTAGGGAATTATGGAAAACACACTTGCAGCACCAGAGCTTAAATGCGGTAAGATCCCTGCCCAGTAGTAATTGCTGATGGTGGGGGAAAAAGTCTCTTGAAAATTATCCAGCTGCAGGAGACTGAGCAAGGGGTCTCAGGCCTTCTTAGTTCCAGGACTATCCTTTTTCTTAAAATAACTTTGAGAATTGAGTGCAAAAATATGCCAATGTCACATTTGCTGTGTGCATTTAGCAATAGAAAAATGTGCAGTGCAAAGGCGTGTTTATACAACTAGCAATTGCACTGCAAAACCATCAGCAGCTCACAGCCCAACCAGTCTTCCAAAATACAAGTGTGAAGCATTTAAAATCTGCAACTCTGCAACGAGGTGCCCACAAAGTACCTTCTTCGAATTTGCATATTTGTGTACAAGAACACAAACCGTTTATATAAGGCTTTAGCCCGTTTTAAAAGTTAAAATAAGTCCCCATGATTTGCTTTGCTTAAAATGCACGCTCAAACTTTATTAAAAACATTTTTCAAAAAAAGTTTCATAAAGCTAGCCGTCAGCGAGTCTCGCTGGAGGGTGTGGAAAATGGATCGTATATCTTTAACCCGCAGAAGTTAAAAGGTTTTTTTTTTTTGGTTGTTAGCTAACAATGGAAACTTTTTTTTTTTTTTTTAAGTGTTTCCCTCCCTCGGTCTTGCCAAGCAATAGAAAAAAAAGAAGAAAAGAAAAACTTGTTCCGCTGAGTTCAACCCCAGACAGGCTCACAACTTCCTTCCTGCTTTCCTCCCCCAAGCCCCCGCCTTTCTCCCTCCTCCCTCCTCCACCCTAAGCACCCCCCCCCACCCAACTTTTTTTTTTTTTTTTTTTTTTTTTTATCGCACATTGAACAAACACTGAAGTAGCCGGGAGCAGACACTGACAGGGGTAGTATCTCCACAGCCCACAAGGGCGTGCAGGGCCGGCCGGCGTCGCCACCGCCCCGGATCTCCCGCCCCGGCCGAGGAGCTTTCCCTCTTTTTTCCCATTCCCCTTTTTTTTTGTCTTCCAAAAGAAGTGAGGAAACCATTTCCGAGCTTTTTTACTTTTAAAGCCATCTTTCTCCTTCGAGGTCTGCGTCCCCGGGCCATGTAGTCTGCACAGGACGCGGGAATCTTGAGCAATTGCAGGTAAGTTTGGCGGCTTTTTAATGGCTCTCGCCTCCAAACCCTCTTTCCCCTCTCTCTCTGCTCTGGAGCGAATCTGAGGGTTCCGGGTTCTGAAAAGGCGCAGAGAGGTGGGCCGGGGAGACGGGCAAGGGGGTTTGACTGGGGAGGGTGGCGTGGAGAGGAGGGAGAGGCGAGTTTTCGGCGTTTCCCGTGCTCGCCTTCCGGGCCGCTGACTCCCCGCCGCCTACCTCGGCGCGCTGCAGGCGTCCACGGGCTCCGGCCGCCGGGCAGCCGGCTTGGCGCCGGGCGAGGCTGCCCAGGATGCGGAGAAGCCCTGCACTCGGCCGCGCCGCCTCCGGGCTTAGAGCGGGGCCCCGGGAGGTTTGCAGAGCCCGGGCTTCCGCCCGGCTGCAGCCATGCACACCCTGGAGTCCTTCCGAGTGGGCAGGGGTCCCGGAGCCCGCAGAGGCAGCCGCGTCCTGCGGCACAGGGTGTGCGGAGTGCGGACTCGCTGTCCGCGCGCGTACACACACACACACACCCCTACGCGGGGGGCGACAGCGTGGGGGGGGGGGCGGCGTGTATTGGTTCCGGTACAGGGGACGAGCAGCGCCTCGGCCCCGGGCGCGCGCAGACGCACCCACACTCACAATACACACTTGTTTGGGGACTGGCGACAAAGCCAGTGCTGAAAAATGCCTAGGCTGCGGCCCCGCCGCGCGCCCAGGCCGTCGTAGGCCGAGGGACACAGCACCAAGGCCAGGGTCAGGAAGGTAAAAGGCAGGCACGCAGGGGTCTCCCTAGATCCGGGCTCAGGCAGCGGCCGGGGAAGGCAGGTCCAGCTCAGGTTCCCTCCGAGTGGGTCCCTGATGGCCAGAGAGAGTGGAGCGAGGAGATCCTGAAGCCCAAGGCGGGGGTGGGGAGCTGCCCCGTTATACCCGATGTAACCAGTGTTTGCAAAGCCGAGGGGACCCAGAGACGGTGGAGGGGGTGTCCTCACTCTCGGAGAGCTCGGAATCTGCCGCGCCCCGCACATAGCCCGCTTAGGAATCAAGTGGTTGTACAGTCCCCCGCCCGTCCGCGCGGCTCTGGAGGCAACTCTTAGAATTTGGAATTTGAAGGGACCTTCAAGCGCATCACAATCTGGGGCGAAGGGTGGGAGCGCAATCGGAAAACACACCCACAACCTAGCTGGCGACCGAGGGCCCCCGGGGTTTGTGTCCTCGCCGTGCCGCACAGTCCCTGTAGATAAGATGTCCAGTGGCACCGATCCCCGACCGATTGGGGGATCCCAATCCCAGTCCTAGCCCCCTAGCCGTCCCCCGCCCCCGCCCTCTGGGGTCCTGACTTTTCTCCTTGTGTCTCCACAGCGGCGCTGTTGTTTACGGAACTCTGGGCGGGGGCTGAGCCCGCGGTCTTGCCCCCCGCCCAACGCCCAGGCCATGCCACCCCATCCGCGCGCGGAGCCGCGGCCGCCGGGCCTCTGGGGCTGAGCCGGGAGCCGAGAGCCGCGGGAGGAGGAGGCGCCGGCGGCGGAGCCGGAACAGGAGCGGCGGCGGCCGGCAGCGCAGCGGACCCAGTACTATGGCTATGTACTGCTATGCACTCAACAGCCTGGTGATCATGAATAGCGCCAACCAGGTGAAGAGCGGCGGCGGCCCTCGGCCCAGCAGCAGCGAGACGCCCCCGCCGCCGAGGAGGGCCGTGTTGAGCCCCGGCAGCGTTTTCAGCCCCGGGAGTGGCTCCTCTTTCCTCTTCCCCGCAGCCGAGTCGTTGTCGCCGGAGGAGCCCGGGAGCCCCCCGGGCTGGCGGAGTGGCCGGCGCAGGCTGAATAGTAGCAGCGGCAGCGGCAGCGGCAGCAGCGTGGGCAGCCCGAGTTGGGCGGCTCGCCTAAGAGGCAACCGGCAGCAGGTGGTGACCACCGGTACCCTCTCCCCTCCGGGGCCGGAGGAGGCCAAAAGGAAGCTTCGAATCCTACAGCGCGAGCTACAGAACGTGCAGGTGAACCAGAAAGTGGGCATGTTCGAGGCGCACATCCAGGCGCAGAGCTCCGCCACTCAAGCGCCCCGCAGCCCGCGTTTGGGCAGGGCTCGATCGCCCTCCCCGTGCCCCTTCCGCAGCATCAGTCAGCCCCCAGGAAGGGTCCTGGCTCAGACTGAGGAGCGGAGGACAAAGTCCTGGGGGGAACAATGTCCGGAGACTTCGGAGGCCGAGTCCGGGAGAAGAGGAGGGACGCCCAGCCAACGCCTCTCGAAGGACAAGGAGGGAGTAGCACCTTTCCCCGGCCCTGCTGCCCCGGCAGGATCAGCGGCTCAGGGTCCAGGCGCTTCGGTGAAAATGAGGAAGCCGGTCCCGGCCGGACCCCGCTGTGGCTCACCCATTGCTATGGAAGTTGACAAGAGGGTTTCTCCTCTTTTGGGAACTCAGAATTACCAAGCTCCCTCGTTGGGGCTGGTCGGAGTGACTTTAACGATGGCCACAGAAGTGGCAGCGAGAGCCACATCCACTGGGCCACACCATCCACAGGACCCTGCCCTCACTGAGCTGTCTGAGACGGCCCGCGAGCTTGGGGGTGTGTACCCCCGGGAGGCTCTGGCCAAGAGTCAGGGGCAGTCTTTGGGCAGTGAGACAAGTCCGGCCCCAGAGAGGGGCGGGCCCCGCAGTGGAGAGCCCCCTGGGAAGGTGGGGAGAGAAAATCTGCCCGGTGGCGTGCCCGGCCCCGGGGCGCCTGAAGCGGACAAAAAGCCAGAGGAGAGGACTGTGAACGCGCAAAGTCCGGCGGAGTCCTCTGAGGCCCCGAGCTGGTTCAGGCAGCCCGGAGACCGGGGCTCTGTAGGCTCCGAGGGGACCCTGAGTGGGGCCCTAGTGGCCAGGGAGGCACGGCCGCGCTCCAACAGAGTGGATGAAGGGTCTCCGACGCTGGGCTTGCTTGGGGGCTGCAGCTCAGCACAGCCAGGCCCCGGGGAGGTGGAGGCGGGGATTCCCTCTGGCGGAATGCTGGAGCCTTTGCCCTGTTGGGAAGCAAAAGATCTGAAAGAACCTCAGTGCCTTCCTGGGGACCGGGTGGGTGTGCAGCCTGGGAGCTCCAGGGTTTGGCTGGGCACCATGGAAGAAGCGGGTCTGGCCTGGACGTGTGGCACAGGGGTGCAACCCGAGGGGACTCGGGGAAGCCAGCCGCAGGGCAGAGATGCCCACCCCAGCCCAGAGCAGCTCTCCCCAGATCAGAAGGACAAGCCTTCCCGGGGAGAGGCCTGCAGCCGAAGCAATATCCCTGCCGTCATCATTACAGACATGGGTGCCCAGGAGGATGGTGCCTTGGAGGAGGCGCAGGGAAGCCCTCGGGGCGGCCTGCCGCTGAGGAAACTGTCCTCTTCCTCTGCGTCTTCCACTGGCTTCTCCTCCTCCTATGAGGACTCGGAGGAGGACATCTCCAGTGACCCCGAGCGCTGCCTGGACCCCAACTCCGCCTTCCTGCATACCCTGGACCAGCAGAAGCCCAGAGTGGTAGGTCTTGCCCTGAGATTTTTCTAGAACTTGTGCTGCTTTCATACCCATGTGTCCCTTTTGCTTACCTTCTACTGAGTCAGAAAGACTCTGACCAGGGCCCTGGGGCAGTCACAACTTATAATTCTCTCCAAGTGTGTTTGCTGGGGAGGTACCTAGGCACTGGCCATGCACTTTGTAGCTTGGATAGCGAACCGGAGTCATTTCTGTTGTTATTTCCGTGTACATCTTAAAAGACATTTTTTAAGGTACCTCTGGTAGGTCACCACTCATTTTTGGGGAAGATAATATTCATGAATGTTACCAAAAGCTTCCCGGTGAATCTCCAAAGATAGTGAACAGAGCTGCTGAGTGTAGCTTTTGTCTGATCAGGTGAAACACTTAATTCTGTGATTCATTTAGGCGGAGGAGAACTGACAAGGATGTCATCGAATTAACTCAGGCTCTACTAATAGGCCAGGAAAATGAGTGACGTGATTCTGGAACAGGGCCCTGACACCTGCAGATGTGGCAGTGGCCGGTCTTCTGGGTGAACAACCACCTAGCCTTAGTAAATTGTCGGGACATTGCAATATTTGTGGGGCCAGCAGAAGATACAGTTTGATGTATGAATTAAAATGAAAACTAGGCTTTGAGCTAAGCAGATAGTTTCTTTAATAACAGAATATTATATTACATTAGGTTGAATTGCATCTGGGTGATATCCCTAGGGTAGATACCTCGTCATGGATATGCTCGTTGGCTGGTACAGGTACATTTCAAGTATGTTTTCAAGTGCATCTGTTGTGATTCAGCACACTGACATCTTGTTCTGGCTATGGCAGTAGACAGGGGTTTATTTCTGTACACAGTTCATCTCAGTCCTAGGCTGTTTTCACTCTTAGGAGGATCAGAGCGTCGTATGAAAGATGTAAGAGTTGAAGCTAGCGCTTCTGAAAAGGTCTGGACTTTCTCTTAGCTTTTCCAGAGTCTGGGGAATTTCCTAGTTCGGTGTGTAAGGGGTTCTTGTGCTACCTTGGGCGAAAGTCTGCATTTTATTGTAGTAGGTAGTCTTCCGATTTAATCTTGAATATCAAGTACTATTTGCTGTACCTCAATAACTTAAACCACAGCAACTGAGAACTTTGTATTTCTACTCTACATGCTGCTCTATAAGTTATTTTGGACTCCAAAGTATGTGTCTGTCAGACTCCCACTTCAGAAATCACAGTCTGAATCTTTGTAGACCAGGCATTTCTTTTCATGAGACTCTGCTTTCTGCTGATGATGGGGAGGCAAATGTGTGTGCAGAATCTGGCCCCAATCAGCCTGGCATTTTGTGGCCAGCACAGGGCATCTGGCACGGGCACACCACCTTTAGAGGAGGGATGGTCCACCTGGAAGGGGCTGGATGGTGGTGAAGGGCAGGTGGAGAATGCTTCTCACTGAGGATATGGCTCAGGTTTCTCTGCCTTCTTGCCCACAATTAAAGATCTATGAGATGGTCCTCTGTTCCACTCCTCCCTTTGGCTTTTTATACCCTGGAGCGTGGCCAGCATAGCCAAGTTGTTTTAACTTGTTCTCCAGCTTTCCATTTGCCCTTTCTAGTGGTGGATTAGCAGCTCCTATTGGCTGGCTCTCAAAGTATTTTGTGTGTCCCGATGTTTGAAAAGGGCTCTTGTCTGGAAGTGAGTTAAAGGGGAGATAAATAATGATAGATGACAATATTTTTTTTTTCATTTGCCAGAGGGATGCCAGCTAAGAAACCAGAGGGTTGAGTGGTGTCAAGGTAGCGAACGGGTCCAGAGGTAGAAACGAGGCCTGCCCGTGGTCCAGCCTACCTCCCTTCTTTAAACAAGGTTTCAGACACCCACAGAGAAGGGCCAGGGAAAAAGCCCCTGCCAGCCTCGCTCTCCTGTCATGTGCGGCTGATAGGGAGTGTCTGTGGGGGGAAGGGTGGGTAACCAACTGGAAATTATGGGATCCTAGGGACTTTTGAGCTTTTGGTTGAGTGCTTGCACGATAAGCTCAGTTTTCTTTTTCATGTACAGATTGTTGCGGTGGAGCCTTATCTGTGACACCAAAACATCTGCTCCTTGAGTCAAAAATCACTTGATTAGCTGAGATTGATATTTTGTCTACAGAAGGCCAGATAACTTGATTGACTGGGCCTTTTGGCTTGGCTGTTCAGTGTTTTATAGATAAAACCCCAGCCGGCGCTGTTTGAGGCTCTACAGTATCAATACTCGGTCCTCCCCTCAGACTGTGCTGCTTCTGTCTACACCGCTACACTGCACCCAGGGGCACCCATCCTCACCCGTGCGCACCCTCACACACACACTCCCAGCAGCCCACTCACACACACAGGTTGGAAAGTGCACGTTCAGCCTTCTGGTCACACAACCAACCCCTGACCTTCAGACCCACACTGAGAACACTTTTTTTTGTGCTGCTGTGTCTTTGAGCAGAGTTAGACCTTTCATGCCTCGTGTGGCAGTTCTTTGCTTCTGCAGAGGGATGACTGTGTGTGACGTGGTACGCAGGCAGAGGTGACAGCCCCGCAAAGCCAGGAGCCTGGCTGCTGGGTTAGCTCTCCTGCTGTGTGGCCTCCCTGCCTGCTTATCACTGTGAGAAGTCCCAGCGCCAGTGTAGGGGAATTGGAAGATGTCCCTGTAGTTAAAAACAAAGTGACAAGCAGGTTGTTTGGAAATGCACTCTGAAACTTATTTAGCCATTTAGATTATGCAAATTAGCAGAGACCTTTTTACTGAAAGGGAATGTGGTGAGAAGCGCCTCTGCTCATTTGCTTCCATGGGTAGGAGCTGTATGCAAAGTGCTTCAGGCCTTTCCTACAGCTCAGGCTTCAGATATGCCTGTCTCTGAAATAGAGTGTTCTGAGTTTTTGCTCCTCTGTGTCTGTTTCTAAAGGAGCAGGCGCTTGAAATTTGCTCAGAAGTAGTTGTATCACGCGCTTTGCGTTCAGTGGCTTAAATTCAGGCGTGTTCACATTTACGGCTTTCTGAGATCTGAACAGAAGCGAATTGCACTGAGGAAGAAGGGTGTTCTCTCTTGTTCTTTAAGACAACTAGAAATTAATCAACAGTTCTTGACCTCCCTGTGTTATTCCATTTAAAAGTAACTGGGCCATTGAAACACCAGGTTTAAAGTGCTAAATTAAAATAAGCATGCATCTTCCAAAAATAGATTTTGTTGATTTATTCCAAAATTGTACTATCAATCATGTGTACAAAAACCAAAACAAAATGCTGGTCTAGTTACCTGGGGGACATTTAAGGAATTATAATTCAAAATCCTTGCCTTCTTGGTGCTTACTATTTTTTCAGGGCCATTGGAATTTTGTTTCCTTTACTTTTTTTGTGTGTTGACTAGTTTTGTTGCCTTTTTTAAAGTAAAAAACTAACTAATATATATGGTAAAAAAATTCGAGCAGTTTAAAATGGTTTTATGTGGTTTTTAAAAGTGTGAAATTTTTATTTGGGGGTAAACGCAATTAAAATTTAAAAGCCTTAGAGGGATACTTACTTAAAAAAAAAAAAAAGAATCTAGTGGTAAGTACTTTTAAGTGGGAAATTCTTATCTGGAAGAGAATATGGAAGGCCCAGATTTATGGGGTTATGAGTTCGGGTTGCATATGCTGTTTTCTTAAGATGGGGCACCCTTCCCCCTCAGGTGTGCAGCCAGGATCTTTCTGGAAAGGCTTCAGGACCTTTCAGATCTGGGAGGACCCCTAGTCATTTATGTGAGGTTCTGGGTGTTACCCTGATCTGTTTAAGAAGGAGGAAACCAAGACTCAGGGGCAAAGGGACCCAAGGGCTGCAGCTCTGGCTCAGATTCCTCCTTTTAAAATTTGCATTCTGTGTGAGGATGAGCTCATGGGGGCCTGTAGAGTTCTAACTCTCTGTGACTATGTAATTCCAGACATTTGATTCAAAACCTGCTGTATGTGAAGTACATATCAGGGTGTCTGGAAATGTGACAAGATTTCTTTGGTGTGGACCTCAGGCAGTTGAGGCCGAAACTGGGCACATTTAATTGTGTGCTTTTCCTTAAGATCCATTAACTATCTGCCTCTCATCTCTCTTAACTGGAAGAATGGTTCTTTGTAATTTCACATTGAAAAAGTATCATCAAAATAAATCAGTACAATACCCAAGATTCTCGTTAATGGTTAGACTGATATTAGAGGCCGTGCTGGTAGGATGCCAGCACATTAACCTGACAAGTGAAAAATGCATTGTTCTCTTGAGGGCTTCGGCCTCCTCAGTTAAGTTTGGAAACTGAGGCTTTGCCTCTGCAGAGCCAAAACGTCACTTCAAAGACCTCGTTTTATCAAAGATAAAAGTAATTCATCCAGCTTGAATCATTTCAAATAAAGGTGGGGCGTAGAGAAAAAGGGAGATTGGTGTTTAGGCATCACAAAAACACAGCTCAAGATTTACCAGGCTTTTAGGTTTAACAAGAAAAAACGTATTAAACTGGACGACTTCTGCTTTTAGAGAAATGTATTTCAGGTGTTACAGAAAGCATTTTCAGAACTTTGGTTTTTAGCGCCAAATTGCTACCAAGCCACTTTTCTGATTTTGTTGGCACATGCCAGTTAAATGTAGTTACAGATTAGATTAGTTCTCTGTAGTTTATTTATATTCCTGGGAGCACTGATAACATTGTTTATAGGCTTATTATATTTTGTCAGGTTTCAACTTAGTTGTCTAAAGGCAGAATTTTAAAATATTTAATGGAAAGAATTTTATATCTTGGTTGAAAAAACTTTGTAGACTTCAGGTAATCAGTGATTCGGGATTAACTCACGAACTCTTCTAAATTGTGTTGTGGACACACCGTCAGCATGGGAGGGTCTATATATATACATATTTTAAATTTATTTAGGCTGCGCCGGGTCTTAGTTGCAGCACTCGGGATCTTCAGTTGCGGCATGCGAACTCTTAGTTGCAGCATGCGTGCTGGATCTAGTTCCACGACCAGGGATCGAACCTGCGGCCCCTGCATTGGGAGCACAGAGTCTTATTCACTGGACCACCAGGGAAGTCCTGGTCTATGTGTTTTGATAAGAGACGAGATCTTGGCATTGTAGGTTATACACATTATTCCCTCCAGCCCATGACAAATGTGCCTTGCAGTGATTTTTTCCTGACTGGCTGTAATTGACATTGTGAATGATGTATTTTTCATGAATTGGGGAGCTCATTGTTTACAAAATCACACCAAACCCAACCGTGAACTCTCTGGTAACATGAAAAGCCAGTTAGAGTGCCAACCTCCATTGTCTCATTGGGATATTTGGGATTTTGTATGTCCGGTTCTCCTGAGACTGTGTGCCCTCCTGTGGTTGCATACTATTATCTTAGTTAACTAAGGACTGTGGTACTACAGGTGGCCTCAACAACATGGAAACACTCAGCATTGTAGCATTCCCTCAGACCGATGGGTCCAGTCTGCTAGACTGTGGAGGCCACCCTGGGAGTCTGGAAGAATCTGGTCCAACCTGGTCCCATGATCCTGTAGTCAGACTCGACTTGCTGTAATTCTGCCATCAACTATCTCGTTGTGGTTCCCCCAGACACCTGGTCGTTCATTTTTCCAGGGGTATATTATTGTTTTAAAGACAATTCAGGTCTCCTGGGCTAAAAGACACTATAGATATAAATATGATCTCATTAGGAAGTTAGGCCTCTGTTCTTAGAATTTAAAAAATAACGGTTTTTTTTCTATAACCTACATAAGTATCATAATATAAATCTGTGTCTGGGAGAGGCTTTAGAGCTCATTTTCTCCAATATCCACATTTTACAGGTAAGGAAAGCGAGGCCAGAGCGTATTCAATACAGTTATGTTTACATTTTTCTTTTCCCTTAAAAAACTTCATTAGTCCTTAAAAAACTTCATTAGTGGATAAACTCCTTACTCACCTGGGGAGATCCACCTTGGCTTTAAACATAGGACGTGTTTTTAAAATGTTTGTTAAAGGAATGGATGAATGAATGAATGATAGACAGTAGCTCTGCTGCATTATCTACCCATAAAAGAACTGTCGAGTCATCCGGGAGAGGAGGAACAAAAAAAGGGAAAAAAGGAACAATTAAGGCAGGCTCATTGCTTATTCCTGTGACCTTCCTGCCATAGGAGTAGGGGTACCAGACTGGGGTTTAGGAGACCTAGGTGAAATCCCAGTCTGCACATGGCTTGCAAGCCCTCTGAAAAATGGAGAGAGTAGACCATGACCTCACGGGGTGGGGGATGAGAGTTCAGGGATGCAGTGTTCTAAAAGTGCCTCGGATGGCTCCTGGCACATGGTACAGGCTCAATTAATGTTAGTGGAGGTGGAATTAGGAGACATCTTAAGTACTGGTGAGGCAGTGTCTGTCTGGAAATTTCGTTGGGTCCCTTGGAAGAAATCCTTGGTAGCAACTCTAGGATTTTGTTGAGGTGCCACTTTGACCCAGTACCATCCTGGAAGATGATTCTGCCTCACCCAATAAGGCTGCCATGAAATTGATTTCTCAAAGACGGGTATTCACAGGCTACCCGTGAATTCACACGCTATTGTGGGACCACAACAGCTTCCTGAAGTGTATTTCATGGAACACTGAGAAGAAGGCTGGTCTTACCCTCTGTCTCTGTTTCCTAGTGTAGTTTCCTTTGGTTCAGTTATGGGGCTGGGGATCAAAGACCAATACAGGCCTCAGGGAACAAGATCAGTGAGGACACCTTCTCGCAGAGTGTGTGCAGCGAAGACCACTCTGATGTTTCTTACGGGAAGGCAGGGCCCTCCAGGCTTTCTCTGATGAGGAATGATTTATGATCATCCTTTCACTGGTAAGCCAAGACGCAGGCTTTTGACTAACTTGTCCGGTGTGTTTCTCAGCAGTTCCGTTAGGAATTCACTCCTAGAGATCTGATCTTTCCCCTCCATTGAGCTTTACTTGGGCATTTTATTTACTTGATATCACTTAATGGAAACCCATTCAACAAAAGGTATCTCTTCAGGCCGCTAGTCAGTACTACATTTTTTATTTCCTGAAATGTTTATTTCTGTTTTGCTCCAAACCAGCTGATAAGTTTTATAAGTAACCAAAAGTAGGAGCTGCAGACAGTAAGCAAGCAGAATGAACCTCTGCAGTTCATATTTATGTATGATTTAATGGGGTAAGGGGGAGCGTGGAGGGGGAGTATACTTGTTGTATACTCTAAGTATACTTGTTGTTTTTTATGTTTTTATTTTCCCATCTCAGAATAAGTAGGAAAAAACTTCTCATTCGACCTGGTGGTAACCAGTATTCAACTGAAGAGACTCCACCCTCTTGAAGGTCACTGTTATCCTGTTAATCTAGCATTTTACCTTTGTGGTAAGATTCTGGGTGGAAAGGGAAAACAAAATGATACAGCATCTCAAACAAAGGCATTGAGATCATTTCCATTGACCTGGTGACTAAGATTAGGGTTCGCCTAACCCAGAGATGATATATGTATTGTGAGGCCCGGTAAGGCTCTGTCCTTGCAGAGCTTGCCGAAAGGGTGGTCTGGTCCATTTGCTCACGTTTATAAAATTGGTCTTAATGCATCCGGAGGGCAGGAATGAGGTACTTTGGCCTTGGGCTTTTGGGGCTGTGACAGCTGTTTTCTTTCTTTACCCTTCTTAATGGGTCCTCTGCATCCGGCCCCCCCCCCATTCCATTTAATCAGGGTAAATAAACTGATTGTTTATTGTTCTTCCAAGAAGAAGCTGTAATACATTTTATATTAGCAGCGCTTAATATTTTCATTCACTATGGGGAGTCTTCAGCGTGCCTCGGGACGGAGGGATTTGGTTCCCTGGTGACTGGCCATCCACCAGCTCACCTGGCAATTTCTCTTGGTATGCTGAGAGTTGGTGGGACCCCGGCAGTTACCGGGGAGGTCCCTGCACCCCCAGGCGGTTCCCAGCGAGTGTTTTTTCCAATTTCACTGACATTCTTTCCAGGCTCAGCTCAATTTGTTTTCTTCTTCTCTATGGCAATTGATGACTGAGTCGTAAAATGTATAATTCAGCAGGATCTTGTGTTAAGTGCTTCTTCCACAGTCGTTCGGAAGCTGGTGTTTGGCTAATCCTCTGCTATGCATGGGTGTGTAAGATTTTCTTTTTGTAAGTTAGCTCTCTGGAGAGTAGGTTTAATACACCTCGTAACTATGGGGAAAGGAGACTGGCTGGGGGATGGAGAGGAACTCAGGGAGTATCACTTCTGTAATCCTTATCTAACCTGAATCTATTAGCAGGAAACTGAAAAGGCCTGTGTATGACAATGAGATAAACAGTTTAATCTCTTAACAATGTCAAGTGGAAAATCCAACCGCAGCCAGTAACTTAAGAAATGGCTAGGAGGTTTTGTTGGGACAGCAGATCCTGAGACCCAGGCTGCTGAGCCAAGGGTAGGAAAATTGGTTGCTGTATGTTCAAGCTGGGAGGTTGGGAAGACACTGGTTCGAGAAACTACTGAAAAATCCTTACGGATACAAAAATATGCTAACGTAGGGGACATTTTGAATGCGTTATGATTGGTATTTTAGTCTGTATGAGGCCATTGAAACCTTTTCCTCCTCTTCACCATTGTCATCATCATTGTCACAGCATTTAAGTACTCATTAGTATTCAGCATCTTGCTAATTCCAAGTAATTTAGGACATGTAAGACCTTCTCTGAGAACTTTCCTGGGCATACTCTAGGAGTGCAGTGTGCTGGAAAGACTAGGACTCTCAGATTCGGCGCTTGGCCTCTTTGGGCTTTGGTGTCCTCATCTGTAAAATGGGTGCACTGATAATCTTCCTACATCATGCGGTCTTTGTGAGTCTTAAATGAGATCGTGTTTGTAGAGTCATTTTGAGAGTGTATTCTTTCCCGCCTAAATTTTTTTTTTCACGAGTACTATGATGTTGCCTTTTTTCCCCAGATTTTCTCTTGATTTCTACAGTACTCATTTGTTTATTTCTGTCATGCACACTCTAAGTATACTTGTTTTTTAATAAACAATGATCTATTTTTTTTAAATTGATGTGTAATATTACCTTATAATATTATATTAGTTTCAGGTGTACAACTGTGACGTTGTTTTTAAAGCTTTCCCAAGAGGATGGACCAGGGCAAGCACTGCATCAGTGCAAGATATTCCCACATCTGTGTTGGTGAAAGAGAAATTGCTAAGGACTCTGTCAGATACAAGCTCTATGTCCACAGCAGAGCCAGTTCTGACGTGGACGTGGCAGTGGGCCCGGGGAGCAGGGATGAGTAGACATTCGGAATTACATCCTAGTTCCACTCCGGCTGCTCAGTAGCGCCACCTCCTGCCCAAGTGACCATCGAAGCCAGTGCTGACTGTGGACAAAGCTTCATGCCCCTGTGGTTTGCTAACTGGTCCATGGAGATGCGAATGTGATGGACCTGAGGAAAGGCTGGAGGGAGCGAGGAGGGGCCACAGAGCAGGGGTCTGATGTTCCTGGAGCAGGTCTGTCAGCTCCTGAATAATTGAGAGCAGACTCCGCTCCATCCAGAGTCCGAGGATGCTTAATGGGAGCATTGATTTTTCCAATACCGAGTTGTGGTTTTCCCTTCTGTGTCCTGCAAAGTGAAAGGGAGGAATTCAGCAAAGTCTTGAGTTTTTTTAAAGCAGACATTACATTCAGCAGATATTTCCTGGGCACTTCCTAAGTATGGCCGGGCCCTGGGCTTGATCCCGAAACCCTTCTTCATAGAGCTGGACCTCCCTTCTGGTGGCTGCCCACGTTGAGAGGCGGATGTGGCACCCCCGTGGCTGCCCAAACAGCAGGCATTTATCTACCGCCTCTGTCTGCAGATACCTGTGCTTGGGAGAATGGCTTAATTGCTGCTATCCCTGTCCTTGGGGATGTGCCCCCTAAGGCAGAGTGGATGCCAACAGACAGACTTGAGATTTGTGAAACTCAAGAACAAGTTGTCTAGCTATTAAACGAGCACATTCATTAAATATGAGTTAATAAATAATGAACCAGTGTTGGCATGGGAAATGCAGGAAGCTTCAGTGCGTGTCGTGGAACAGGGAGTAGAGGAATTGAATTTGGGCGACAGCCACTGAAGACAGTCAAGGCCTTGAGGGGTTTGCTGTCTCTGTTAGAAGTGGTCAAGCAAAGGGACTACTCTGGATCCAAAGACTCTGCAAGGTTGGAAGGGAAGAGGGCACCCCCACCCCCCTGCAAGCCTTAACGCCCTGCGTTGAGCACCACACAAATTGATGCTCAGCAGATAAAGAATGTAGTGCTTGGACGGCTAAAATGGGGCCTCGGGAGAACCCCCATCCCCACCCCAGTCGACCAGAGGGACACGGTCAGGAAAACTTGGGAGGGACTTCTGCTCAGTGAGTGTCTGCTCAGTCTGAAGCTTTGGAAGAGCCCTGGGGGTGGCTGGGCTGGGGGTTGTGTAGACCCTTCCAGGGAGAGAGCCCTGGCGTGGTGTCAGGACAGTCCTGGGTTTGAGTCTAAGCTCTGCCACTTCCTGACTGCGTGACCCTAGAGAAATGTCTTACCTTTCTGTCCCTCAGTTTCACCATCCGTGCAGTGGGGCTGCTAATACCAGCCTTAAGGTTGTGAGCCTTAAACGAGGTCGCGTGTGAAGTGCCTGGCACAGTGACTGGACATACTATAAATGCCCAACAAACGGCAACTGCGAGGACTTAAGAGGCAGCCGTGATCTCCTTCCTGAGCGTATTATGCTGAACCTGCAATGTCCACCCTTCTCATTGTTTAGGTGAAAGTGACGAGGGTACCCAAGGGAGTATTGCTTGCTGGGGCCCTTCTTCCCCTAGCAGAAAAAATGGGGCCTGGGGGCTCTTTGATGCTGAGGTTAGTAGGAGGTCTGTGCTAGAGTGGGGAGGAAGTGAGAGGGTCTGCTGGAGAGGGGGCTCCGGCCAGCCACACCCTCACTCCGTCCCAGACCTTGGCAGGGACTTCACTTCTTTGAGCCTTGGTTTCTTCATTTCCCACGTGAGGATAACAACCCTCTGTCACGTGCTGTTGTGAAGATGAACGGAGATCCTGCGGCCCGAGGACCTGGCACAGAACAGGCAGGGATAGAGGCAGCCCCTCTTCTGGTCCCCCCTCCCCAGTTGTGACACTAACTTGCCTTCAAGTGGCCTCAGCCACCTCATCCCAAAGTGCAGTTACTCGTAAAGGATGATGACAAAATAGGCAGCAGGACTTTTTTTTCCAAGAAGGTTTCTCAGTTGCAGGAGAGGCCTCACTTTGTCACCAGGGTTCAGAGCTTAAAGTTTAAAAAACAATCCATTATATTCAGTAGCTTGGCAAGAGGTGTCAGGTTACTCACCGGGGACCAGCCTCTTTTTATTCTGTTTTGGAGGTGGAAACTGGCTGAGGTCACCCAGGCACGGGAGGCCCAGCCTTTGCGGGTGAAGAAAGCTCCATCTCTTCTCTCCCCTCCCCTCACTCCTCTGCTTTCTTGGTGTGTCTTTTAGAGTCACCATTGCTCATAAGAGAGAGAATGAAATATATATACATGTGTATAAGAAACATCACCGCTGTGTATAGCTGTGGCTCTTCCTGCCAGGGAGGTCTTTGAACTTGTATGTGATTTAACTGGCCTTCATTGTTTTCCTGTGCCGTGTCTAGTGGCGGGCTGGGCACATGCTTATTAAGATGTTTTTTTTTTTTTTTAAGAAAGTTTTATTATTTATTTATTTATTTATTTATGGCTGTGTTGGGTCTTCGTTTCTTTGCGAGGGCTTTCTCTAGTTGCGGCAAGCGGGGGCCACTCTTCATCGCGGTGCGCGGGCCTCTCACTATCGCGGCCTCTCTTGTTGCGGAGCACAGGCTCCAGACGCGCAGGCTCAGTAGTTGTGGCTCACGGACCTAGTCGCTCCGTGGCATGTGGGATCTTCCCAGACCAGGGCTCGAACCCGTGTCCCCTGCATTGGCAGGCAGATTCTCAACCACTGCGCCACCAGGGAAGCCCTAAGATGTTTCTTATTCTCTCTCTTAGAATAAAGAGATGCTTTCTTCCACTGCAGGCCCAACTGAGGTCTTGAGGCCCAGGCTGGTGGTCTCTGCAGCAAGCTTTGCACACCCCAAAGGAGAGTGAGCAAAGGAGAGCCTGCCCAACACCTCCTAGCCACACGGCTGCTTTTTGCCGTTGTCCTGGCTGAGCAGACCCGGCCTGCTGGCCTGTTCTCAGGGCTGGGAGGGTGGAGGGTGGTATGGAGGGAGAATGCAGTCAGGCAGCCGGGCTCAGCTGGACTGACCTGGGCATACCAGCATACTTCGGAGTTCCAGGAGGGCCTGTGGGAGTCTGTGCAGACCCTGGCAGGAGCTGGGGCTCTGTGGCCGCAAGTCCCCGCTGAGCAGCACAGACTGCTCCGGGGCCAGACATCACCATAGTCTTGGGCACCCTGCCTGCCAAACACGGGCTTCTACTTTGCTGCACACTCGATGTGTGATGTGGAAATCCCTCTTTCCTTCTTGGCTGTAACATGGGGTGGCAGCCTGTGGTGTGCACCCTTGGGGTTCGCATCCTTTCTGTCTGCCGCTGGTCCACGCTCACCTTCCCACCCCAAGACGGCCACTAGGCATCCGAGCAGAGCTTCCAGGCCCTAAACTGTTGGGTCCTTCACGTGGCGTTACTGGGCCACGCACCTTTCTGGAGAGATGGGTCTCAGGGCTGGCCTGTGCTAACATGCCCCCTCCCCCGAGCCCCAGTCTCCTCCTGTCCTTTGCAGGGATGGAGGGGCTGATGTCTGGAAGGAATGAAACCACGAAAGGAACTTGTTAGTGTGTGGCAGCCTTGACCTCAGAGGCGGTCTGGATAGTGAGTGCACAGGACAGTACCTCCCTATTGCCCCGACCTGGAAATACACACAGGACGGTAATTAGTTTCCATCCCAGGCTAAAGCCATATGGAGCAGCGTCTGGGTTGCTGTTTACATTGTGGTATCACACTGCACATTAAAAATCAGCCCACTCCCTCCGGAGAGCCGCCTCCCCCCCTCACTGTGGGCTGGCTGCTGGTTCACGCTGAGAAGCTGAACAAAGTCTTGCAGGTCAGAGGTTCTTCCTGGCATCCTTTCTTTGGCATTCTGGACTGGCCTAGATTTTCTGATCTGTCACCATTGGCCTCAAATACCACATCCCCAGGGGGAAGGCAGGAGAGTCTCACCAGGAGATGCAGAGGAAGGGAGCGGGCCCTAAGGGTCAATGGGGGTGAGCCTGGCGGGAAGTGCCCTGAACGTCCCAGGTGGCACACTGCTGGGGATCATTCGCTTGACTTCTGACCGTGGTTTGCAGACATGTTACACTGACTTTGGAAATAAGATTTCAAGAATTTCAAAAAATAGTTCAGTATGACTCCATGACCAGGTATTGTAAAAGAGGATGTAAGTCCTGAGTAGAGGTTTTACACAGTCAGCTGCACGAAGGATGGGATGGAGGGGACCCGGCTCAGCAATATTTCTTATGAAATTCGCTGGGAGTTATAACGTTAACAAAAATTCAGCGTGCATTAGCTGGTGGTGCAGCTGTTACAAATGCCCAGCAGTCTTAGGCTGCACAGCAATAATCAAATAACAGTGGCTAGGATTTCAGAAGTATCTGTTCTGTGCCAGGTGCGTTCCATAAGTGACTTCATTCAATTTCTGTAAGGCGTATATTATTTTCCTCCTTTTACAGCAAGCAGACTAGGGATCAGGCAGATGAGGTTGCCAGTCCCAGGGGCACAGCTGGGCATTGGCAGGGCTGGGATTTGAACTCATGGGTATCTCCCAGCTCCCTGCTCCTTCCATTGTCTGTCACCTGGAGGAGAGAGGAAGGGGATGGAGCTCTGTGCAGAGGGATGCTGAGTTTAGTTCTGGGCTCCGTGCTTTAGGAATATGGGGACTAATTGTACGAGTGCAGAGGAAGATGCTGGGCTGACGAGGGGTCTGAAGCACAGGCCTTGGAGATGGTTGAGGGAACTAGAGTTGCTTGTTGCCGCGGACATATTACATCCGGGGGGGCGGGCAGGAGAGTTGCCTTCACATGGTTGCCTTGGAGTAGCATTTTAGTCTGGTTCAAGATCAGTTTTCTGTTCACAGGGGTGGAACTGAGAGAGGATTCTTTTCCTTCTAAATGAATGGGCCTTTGTACAGAAACACAGATCGGTAGATGGAACTGCAGCAGAAGTGAGCTTCTGGAGCTCCCTCTCGGTCCCCAGCCTGGTGGAGTGGAAAAGTGAAGAACTCCTAACCCAAAAGGGCAATAAAAAGTCAAAGCTCCTCACTGCTCGGACAGAGCTGGGCTGTGAGCCCCTCACCGTGGCGGGAGGGGAGGGCATCAGGCATTCGTTCTGCAGCCCCCAGGGGCCCTGGGGACTCGCCTGCCCCCTCCCATAGGAGAGAGAGGGCAGTGCTGCCCGAGGACAGGGGTCCCCGCAGGTACAGAGCAATGATTTGTACGTGTCCCGTTTGCTCAGGCCACCCAGAGGGGCGTCACGGGCCTCTTCGTTTCATGGGTTCCTGGATTCGGTTATACGGCACAGCCCCAGGTATTCTGGCCCCTTTCAAATGACACAGGTGAAAGCCTGTCCTGGGTTTATATTTCAAACACAGTATTAGCACCTCACTTGGAAGTGGGTGCATCAGGTTGCATCACCTACCTACAGACTTCAGGTAAATTAGGAGACACTGGATGAGCTAAGGGAGGAAATTTATTCCAAAGGGGCAGGTGGCAGGGAGGCCAAGGCTTCCCATAGATGATTGCCCCGGGGCTCCTGACCTACAAGAAGAGACTTTTCTGTGCATAGCCTCAGTGGGCAGAGCTGAGACCTGAGGGTGTGGGCTCCGGGGATGCCGTGTGTCTCCTTAGGAGCACAGCACTGTCACCACCGGAAGGTGACCTCCGGTGAGCACCATGTAGGGGCCACGTGGGGCAGTGAGCAGTGCCACAGGGCAAAGGCGGGCAGGGGTGGAGGGACCGCCGCCCTCTCATGGGGCCCCTCAGCTTGTCAGTTGGAATTCTCAGCCTCGGCTTGGCCTTCTGAGACTCTGAAGAAAGTCTCACTTTTAGGAGGGGACATCTAGGTGGTTTCCAGTTTTTGGTTCTTTAGGTAGAGCTGCTGCGAACCTTCACGTACAGGTTTTTGTGAGACCATAAGCTCTCATTTCTCTGAGCTGAATGTCCAGGGGTGCAGTCGCTGGGTCATAGGCTGTTGCATATTTATTAACGTTTTTTAAGAAACTGCCAAGCTGTTTCCAGAGTGCCCACACCCTCGTACGTTCCCACCAGCAGTGATGCCGTTTGCCTGCGTCCTCGCCAGCACGGGGTGGTGGTACTATTTTTTATTCTAGCCGCTCTGATAGCCATGCAGGGCTGTCTCTTTGTGGCTCTAATTGGTTTTTCCCTGATGGTGTTGAACATCTTCCCCTGTGCTTATTTGCCATCTGTGTATCCTCTTCGGTGAAATCACCTGGCTTAGAGAAAAAAAAAAAAATTCCACAGAGTTGCTGTGAAACCATGGGCAGGGGTCAAAAGCCTTGGGCATTGGTCCCCTGCCCCCGCATGAGCTCCCCCTCTCAGGGCTTCAGGGGAGGGTGCTTGGTCGTCTCTGAGGTCCCTTCATGCCCCAAGCTTCTCTGGCTCCAAAATAGCGTGGTGCCCCAGAGCAGCGCCTCCTTGGCGGGACCGCGGTGTGCAGGAGGGAGGTCCCGGGCCTCCTCACCCACACACCGTCAGCTCTTGTCTCCTCAGGATCCCGCCGAGGCTGACTCACAGGTGCTATATTTAAGGCAAGGTGTCTTTGGGCCTGGAAATAAAAGCAAAAACAAAGGAAGAACTGTCGAGTGTCTCCGTGCCCCCCCTGGGCCTCCTGGAAGGCTGTGGCCCAGCAGGCCCCCCGTCCCCGAGATGCTCCTTCCCTCTGCGTCTCCTCAGCGGGGCCTGTGCTGTGCGGTTTAGTTTTGCAACAGGGTCATGCTGAAGGTCCCAGCAGTGCTTCCCTTTTTATGTTAATTAAACAAAAAAATGTGTCGTGTAATTTAAAACCGCTAAGGACAGTGGTGACTGAAGTCATTGTTCAGGGTGCACTGAATCGCACCCTCTCACCCTCGGCTTCTTGGCAATGTTGTTGATTTTTCGCCTCTTGCCTCCTGTGTCAGGAGTAGGGGCGGCCGGAAGTGGTCTTGAGTGTTAATGGAATTGCTACCAGTTTGAGGGCCTGCTGGAGGGTTTGGTCTCCACTGGGAAGCAGGGTAGATGACATCTGCTTAAGAATGTATTTATTTTTGTTCTTCTGTCTAATGATGTATATGGGACTTTACAGCGTGTGAAATAAGCATCCTTGATCTTCGTGTCAGTGAGTCATAAGAAATGAAAAGACAGGGTTGTTTCTCCCTCGGTATAATGAAGTATAATATTTGCAAAATCTCCTTTGATGAAATTGTACAAACAATCTATCATAAAGAAGGAATTGTTTTCTGTGTGGGCTTAGAGGAGTTTCGGAGAAAGGGCAGAGGAGTGGCCCTTGAGCCCGGCCCGGGCAGTGGAGATAGTCTCCTGGACGTAGATGGTCACGGGCTTTTCCCCGTGGCCCATTAGAATATTCCAGCACATTGTAGCGGTCATTTGATTGGGTCCAAGACCAAAGATGGAGCTGAATCACATGATGGTTTGGTTCAGAATGCTTTTCTGGTTTGGTACTTTTTGAAAATCTAGGTTTATTTCTGGTTTGAACTTGTTCAATAGAGTTAAGAAAGAAAAAAAAAAAACCCTCTTGTTACGTTCCTGGTTCAAATTATATTTGCACTTGGTTTGAGGTTGAATAAATAAAACGTATTGTGCCTGTTGGTGAGAAGTTCATTTTGATTCAAGTCACTTCTCCAGATAGCATCACTGTTATAAAACTCATTTCCCATGAACTTGCATTCTTCCAGGATGGTGTGTGTGTTGACCTCATTTCTTAAATATTCTGGATAATGAGAGTTACTATACTTGCATTAGTACTTTGCAATGAACTAGAAGTAATAAAATACTTAACGTTAAAACCAGCAGAGGTTTTGCTAGGTTCACAGACTTTGTCTTCTTGGGACCAGGCGGAGGGTTTTATCTACTATTTGCAACTAGCTAACTTTCAGGGAAGGGTGAACTAACTATTCCTACAGCCCACAAACATTTATTATGTGCTGACTGCATCCAAGTTGTGCTGGCAGGTAGGGATCTGCATATTAGGGAAGCTTAGTTCCTACCCTCTAGGAATTTTCAGTTCAATCGAGGAGGCAAACGACAATACCCAACATCTATTATGCGTTTACTTACTTCATTTTTTGGTTTTGTTTTGTCTTTTGGTTTTTATGGCTGTGCCACGCAGCATGTGGGATCTTAGTTCCCTGACCAGGGATCGAACCCATGTCCCCTGCAGTGGAAGCTTGGAGTCTTAACCACTGGACCGCCAGGGAAGTCCCTATTACACATTTATTATGTGGTCGGCATTGAATGAGGAGTTAAGTGACCTGCCTAAAATCACAGTAGTAGAAGAGTCAGAGTATGAATCCAGACATTCTTATTCTAGAATAAGTTTTCTCAACTTTGGCACTATTGACATTTTGGACCAGATATATATACATACATACATATATATATACATACATAGTTTGGGGGACTGTTCTGCACACGGTAGGGTGTTTAACAGTATCCCTGACCAATAGCACTCCCTCAGGTTGTGACAACCAAAAATATTTTCAGCCATTGCCAAATGTCCCCCGAGGGGCAGATCACCTCTGGTTGAGCCACTGCTCTAGAGCTTGTCCTAGTAACCACGGCTCTATACTGCCTACCCAGGTAATAAGTGCTTAGCACAGTATCCGTGTGTTTAGAATGATAAGTCCATGCAGAGTCCTGTCGGAAGCAGAGGACAGATGCCACTCTATCTGGGGTCATTGGGAAGAGAAGTCTCCAAGATAGTGCTGTTTGAGTTCAATTTTGGAGGAATTCACTTAGGTAGAGAAAGGGGAAGGATATTTGGAATAGAAGGACCCACAGGCACAAAAGCGTGAAAGCGTGAGAAGACAAGGCAGGTTTAAGTGATGACAGTTCCCTCTGGACCCTTCACTTCCTTCTCTTGATGTTTTCTTGTTTCCTTAGCAGCAGGCTGGGTTCACAGCAGCCGTATAATTCTTACTTTCAATCAAAGGTGTTGTATCAGTCAGGATGAGCTAGGTTTTGTTGCATAACAACCCCGCAATCAGCGGCTTAAAACATCAAACGTTTGTTTCTTGCTCATGCCTGCTGCCTGATCTGGGTCAGCTGTGGGCTCTGCTGCTTGTCGTCTTCACTCTGTGACCCAGGCTGGTGGTGCAGCCACTTCTGGAACACTGCTGGGCACCAGGGCAGAGGGAATGAGAATGTGGTGTATCCCATCCTGGCTCGTAAAGCTTCAGCCCAGAAGTAGCATCTATCACTTCTGCTCATACTTAATTGGCCAAGCAAGTCTCATGTCCTCAACTTTAAGGTGGCAGGGGATTCGAGTCCTACCACGTGCCCGGGGAAAGAACCGGAAATGTGCTGGAGACAGCACTCACGTCTACCACAGATGTCAAAGGTCCTCACCTGGGATGTGCGACCACGGACACGTCATCCTCTCTTTGAGGGCCTCCTAGCTTGGCTTTCAATGATGGCCTATTGCCAAAGCCAGTGTGAAATCGCTGAGCAAAAAGAGAAAATTAAACTATTAAGATTCCAAAAAATTTTAACACTCTGAATAAGCCAGAGAGGTCCTTGTGGGTTAGGACCAAGTCACAGGCCCTCATTTTAGAGTTAGGATGTTGGGGGTGGGAGTGGGAGAAAGGAGTCAAGAAAATAAGACCTGGATGCAGTAGGTTGTTTTATGGAAGTGGGTGTAGTTGTTCAGGACTCTGGTAGTTATCTCAACACCCAGGATGCTTTCCCTGGCTGATCCTGTAGTAAGTAGAACAGCTTTCAAGCCTGAGCCAAGTAGCAAGATGGTGTCCTTCGTAGACTGTAAATTTATGGGGCTGTTCTGAGACAGAAGGAAGCCCTGGATGAGAGCAGGAGCCACCGAGAGCATTTGGGATGATTTTAGAAAGTCTCAACCAATGCCTTATAAATAACCCAGGAGCATTTTCCTTGCTGGAAACTCGCTCAGACCGCGCCTCTGTCCCAGGCCCTGGGGTGAGGAGATAGAGACAGAGGCTGGCTGCAGTGGATCTAAAATGGGAAAAAACCGGAAACCTGTGGGGAGGATGCAGTCCTTGTCACCCCTAGGCAGAGGGGGCACAGAGGTCTTAGAAAAATAGAAATAAAAGATAGCAATCGTTGGCCACTTCCCTCCCCAATGAAATGCTCTCTCCAAACCTGGTTTCCACTCTGTTTCCAAACTGTTTCTCCCTGTGGTGTGTAGGGAGACAGGGCAAGTGAGGTGGACAGAAATGGGGCGGGCGGGGGGGACACACAGGCATCGACCCACAGGGAGACAGGATGAGTCACAATCTGGGAACTTGGAGGTAGGGGCTCTAGGGACCAGAAGAGCCGAGAACAGCCGGCTAGGTCCAGAGTCTCCTTACCTCTGGGGTCTTGCTGGAGCGTGTGTGAGTGTGAGTGTGCACGCGCGTGTGTGCAGCTGTAGGGGCGCCTGGGGTGCCTGTACCCAGGGGAGGGCTGCGATGCCAGGTGTGCAGTGGGGTAGCGTTCCTGACCGTCCTGCGGTTTGCTGACAGCTGCCTAACCTGGGTTGCACGGGCTTCCTCCCTCTGCTGTCGGATACCCCAGGGTGCTCCGTGATGCACCATGGCTCCCTTCCATTTTTCACACCCCCAGCCTGTCCTGTTCTTTCTCCGTCTGAGAGAGCATCAAAGCTGATGGTGCCCTTCAGCAGGTTATGCAGGACCAGACGGGAACAGACAGGTGGACCTGCGGGGTGCAGGGCCAGGGCCAGGCCAGCTCCCCCTCCGCCCAGGCCAGGGCTCCCCAGCCAGGACCACCGTCCCTTCAACACCTTTTTCTCGGCTGTAAAGCGGGCATGCTGCAGGTAGCTGAGCAGGAACTGTTTGCAAGTGCACGGGCTCTGGGGACCTGTTTGGGCAGAGGAGGCCTGTAGCCCAGCTGCGTTTGCCGTCTTTCTCAGTTGCCCACTTAGTGTGGGGAGGCTGTGAACTCTTGCTAACCCTTCACTCATCCTCAGATTGGCACTGTGCCCACAGTGATCAAGAGGGCAGGGGACCCAGACTGCTGTGGCCCCCACAAGGGCCCGACCCTTCCCAGCAGGGCTCCGAGAAGGGCTGCTTCCTGGTGAGCCCTCCCCACCCCTGGGGAGGTGGAAGGTGGTTAAACCTGTCCTTCCCCGCTCTGAGGTCTCCGGAAGACACAGGTGCTATATATAAAACTCGGCGATTATCTCACTCTTGCTAAGTTTCCACCCTGGCTTGGCTCACTGTAGCCACCGCAGGGAGATTTCCTGAAGCCCTCCTCCCAGTCCCGGGGGCTGGGGGACTCTCCCCCCACCCAGGGCACTGCAGGGTTTGCTTGGGAGGAGGGTGGGAGGGAATGAAGGGCGTCTAGAAGAATGATCAACCTCACGCTCAAGCTCCTGATAACTGACTTGGGGCCCCAAATGGCCCCAGCCTGCCATGAAACCCCTCTTTCTTCTCTTTCTTGCCCTTCACGTGGGGCCTCGGGGCCAGGGACCGGCGTGGTGGGTGAGGGGTGCTAAGTACTGGCAGACACCCCAGCAGTTCAGCTCAAACCTGGAAGAGACAACGGGCAGAACTCCTGAGCTATTTCTGGTGTCGCCTCCATGACAGAGGAGAGGAGGTCCGGAAGGGCAGGTTTCCACTGAAGCTTTGGTGACTCGAAATTCCCCTGCGTGGTTTTTCTAGCTGGGGCGTTGCTGGCATATGCTGGGTAGGACCCGTCTCATAGTTTGGGACTGCCCAGCACACTGCTGGCCATCTAGTATTTTCCACCACTGGGCACTGTTTGCCAGTAGTAACCCCCCTGTCCGCTGTGCACCCCCCTTCCAGACGCCCCCTGGGGCCAGGCCACATACTGTGTCTGGTTAGGAACCACTGCAAGGAATGAGTTACTTGGGCAGCTTCTCAGGAGGACCCCAGTCAGAGCCAAAGGATTTTGGAGAGGTGGAGAGAAGACAGGGGTGGGATATTAGGCAAACACCTTGTTAGCTTGAGCCGGGTATGGGCCTGATGTATTTTTTTGTTTGTTTTTGGTCATTTATTTATTTTTTAACATCTTTATTGGAGTATAATTGCTTTACAATGTTGTGTTAGTTTCTGTTGTATAACTAAGTGAATCAGCTATACGTATACGTATATCCCCATATCTCCTCCCTCTTGAGCCTCCCTCCCACCCTCCCTATCCCACCCCTCTAGGTGGTCACAAAGCACCGAGCTGATCTCCCTGTGCTATGCGGCTGCTTCCCACTAGCTGTCTGTTTTACATTTTCATTCCATCTTCTCTGAATCAGCACTGTTAACCTCAGGGCCAGCTTCATGGGTGCGTGAGCAGTGCAGTCACACAGGGCCCCGTGCTCCCTGCAAAGTCCCCACCCTTGGGCTTAATGCTCTGCAGTCGCCATCTTGACATTCTTAATAATTCTGTCTCTGAGTTGTGTTTTGTAAATGAAGTCCTGTGAGACAATGGAGCCTGGGTCCCCTGGGTTGGGGCGCCACCTGCCTCCTTTCCCCACCCCCCAGCAATTGCTGACGTCCCAGCAGGGGCCTGGGGGAGGGGTCTGGGAGGGCCAGGGTCTGTGCCACTGGTGTCGCAAGGTGGGGCGTGGTGGCCATCCCCACCCCAGGCTGGCAACGCCGCAAAGCGACAACTCAGTGGGGTCGAGCCTCACGCTCCCTCCCCATCCAGGTACCAAGAGTGTCCCACACGGAGGTTGTGATCCTTTGGGTGCTCCCATCCTGGGGCAGGCGAGCCTGTGGGGAGAGGAGACCTCTCCGCCCCTGACCTGGCGGCTGGTGGGAGGGGACCCGGCAGCCCCCTTGAGTGGCCAGAGTCATGGGGTGAGACCCCTGGGTCCCGTGAGGGTCTGCACTAGCCCAGAGATGTTAAACAGCAGAGAATCAACACTACATCAGGTAGAGAAAGAGAGACTGTGGAAGAAAGAAAAAAGTTTTAT
This sequence comes from Balaenoptera ricei, assembly GCF_028023285.1. Lineage (NCBI taxonomy): Eukaryota > Metazoa > Chordata > Mammalia > Artiodactyla > Balaenopteridae > Balaenoptera > Balaenoptera ricei. Next base: position 169,364,492 of record NC_082639.1, read on the forward strand.
ATTTTATTACCTTTCCTGGCCCTTTTCCCTGCATTTTGAACAATAGGTGCTGCTGTTTTCACTTTGCCCTGGGCCCTGCAAATTATATAGCATTCTTACCTGCCATTTCTGTTTAGTCCTCCTTCCCGTTTCTGGAAGGAAAAAAGACAAGTAGTTGAAAGGGATCACTGTGAATGTAGGAGATTCCATGTGTTTTCTCCCTCTGTCCTTCTGAAGGTCATGGTCACCAGCCTCAAACTTTTCCAACAATACCTGTTGGCACAGCAGCTTCTACAGGAAGCGGCAAACTGGGAAGAGGAGAGAGAGGGGAGGGGAAGGGAGATGTGTCTGTCGCTGGAACGTGGCTGGAGTTTTTGGCCAGTCAGTCAAATCTTCCTTAGTCAGTGAGCTGTTTCTTCACAGGCACTTACTGTGTGCCAGTTCTGGGCCAGTACTGGCCTGGGCAGGACACTGGAGGGATACCAGACAGGAACCATGAAGCCAGGTTCCAGGAAATGAGGCTCCCCTCTCATCGGCAAGCTGTATTAAAGGATTGTGAGCAGGTGTAGATAGTGTCGCACCAAGCAAATTACACACACCTCGTGCTCGGCCTGGGGGATTGTGCCGTAAGACATGGCCTGCTGGAGAGAGAACATGCGGCCGACGTGACCACAGATGAGGTGAGTCTATAGACAGTGGACCGGCGCTGGCCAGAGGCAGGGGAGTCATATTCAGACAGGGCAGGCTCAGGGAAGTTTCTGCTTCATCAGTGAAGCTCTTATGGGGGAAGTTGGAGGTCAGGAGCCTCTGTGCTCCTCCAGGTCCTCTACCGCCTGCTGCACAGCTGCCAAACCTCCCAGGACCATAGCAACGCCTGCCCCACCCCTGCATTTGAAGCATCAGCCACTTCTTGTCTGTTACTATATCATGCTCATCAGACCTTCCTAGACTCATGGGAGACCTCGTGAGGCCAGACGCAGGCCATCCTCCTACCTCTGGGCCAGACACACTCAGGGCAGCCCAGATGATGACCGGGGGGCAGGGGGGCCATCTCCATGTCCAGTGTGCAGGCAAAGGCCTTTGTCCCTAGTCTGGTGCCTGGCAGAGAGGGGAGAGCTGGAGCAGAGGCATGGAATCCTCACATATGGGATATACTTATACTAAAAAGTTACCGTTCTTTATCTGACTCAAACTTAGCTGGGTGTCCTGTACTTTTCCTGGCAGCCCTACTCCAGAGGGCAGTTTTGTCCCAGGCTTTGTGAAATGTGTGAATCCAGAAATGAGCGTTGGAGGCCAGGAGGCCTCTGGAGGTCCCCTCTTAAGGGGCCAGGCGTCTGGGGCTCTGCTGCCCAGTGCTGTCACCTGCTTGCTGTGCCACCTGGAGTTGTCCTTAGGCCTCTTTTGTAAGATGGGGATAGAAAAGCCAGTGTCTTGTCTTCTTCCACCTGCCCTGACCTCTCTCCCAGGATGGGCTACAGTGAGGCCTCCTGGCAGAATCCACAGGGCCCGGGGCTTCGAGGGCGCTGCTCAGGCTCCCTGCCTCATTAGTTAAGATGCTCTCGCTGCAAGTGTCAGAAAACTGCAATTCTGCGGGCTTGAACAGTAAGGAAAATATAATGTTTCACCTTAAGTAATTAGCTCCAGCATAGGCAGCTGCAGCGCTGGGTAATTCATTAGAGCAGCAGAGTCACTCATGTCCTTTGCATCGATCTGCTCCGTCCCCGCAGCACGGTGATGCCCCTCTTCTCAGGGTGGTGCAGGTCCAAGTGTCCTGTGTGGAGGGTAAAAGGGGATGATTCTTCCTTGTGTCTGAGGCATCTTTCTCAGAAGATGGCTGGCAGATAGCCCCGTCTCACTGACCAGAATGCGTCACAAGCTTGTGCCCAAGTCCGCCTCTGGCGTCGAAGTGACTTAAAACCATTAGTACGTGTTTACTCCTGGAAGGCTCCACCCAGCACACGTTTTTGCTGGGTTCCTTCAGGGCAGATATAGACACCCAAACAATATCAGATCCCTCGCTCTGTTCCCTGCCTCATCCTACAAAGGGTTTGAGGCAGTGTTGATTATTTTCTTTGTTCTTTTTGATTTTTAACATAAACATTAGGGAGAAGGACTAACGATAACCATGATCAAACGAATGATTTCACTCATTCTGAGTGTACTTTGATAAGCTGCATAGTTTTGTTTTACATACGTGTAATCTGATTGTAGTATTGATAGTTTTATCTTTTGATTGTATCATTTTAATGTCATCTCACATTTTCATTTTCATGAATTGACATGGGGTCATCTGCTTGTCATTTTAAGTGAATATAATAGTAATAGCACCTAACTTGTATCAAGTACTTATTGTATAGCAGGCACTGTTCTAAGTGTTTTCTATGGATTATTTTACTTAATCCTCATAGCAGCCCATTTTCAGATGAGGAAACTGAGGCACAGAGTATCTAGAAAGGTACTGCAGCCTGATTCCTGAGTCTCAGCTTTGAACCGCTACGTAATTTACATGGTCATGCCTTTACTGTAGCTGTTGCTATATGCAGCAATGAGCATTTTCGTAAAATTACCCTTTCTCTACTCCCTTTGGTTACTAATTTGGAAAATGTTCCTCTTAGTGGTATTGTCGGTCAGAGCCCAAGAAGAACATATGGCTGTGTCATCTTTCCACCTTACCCTCTGGAAAAACTGAACCAATTCAGGGTCATCTGCAAGGTCTAAATGCTCTGGCTTCCCTACCACCATTGGGTTTTCTTTCTAGTTTGGTATTGTCTAATTGTCCCTTAACTTTTTTTTTCCCTAAAGTTTTAATTTGTAATTCTTTAGTTAAAGTGAGACCCTACGTGTTTCCTTGTGATGATGCCTTTAATTATGCAAACTGGCTGCTTATCCCCATTGAGCAACCATGTAATTGAATTGTAGTATTAATGGCCCGTGTTGATAGCATTTTTCTATAGTAAGTGATCAGTTATATTATTTACAAATGTCTTTCTATTCTGTGGTTTTCTCTGAAAATCATACTTCATTTTGCAACAGTGTTTCATTCCGATTTATTCTAATCTATCTCTTTTTTTTCCCCCCTGTGAAACTGTTCTTAATTGTCCTGGCCTGGAAATAGGGACCATGTGGTACTTGAGGGCAATGATTTTTACTGATTTTTCTTATGCAACCAACCTTTGTGATGGGTCCTTGGAGGACTGAACTGTGCCTCACCCTGTGAAGACTGGGTTTTTTGAAAACCCCCTTTTGAACTCCCAGGAGGCAATTTGGTGGAGAGCTGGTGCCTGGGTGCTGGCTAGCTGGCGGCTGGCCATATCCAGCCAGCCCCCGCCCCCGGGCCATCTGTACACCTTGGCAACCGAGTGGCGACCGACACACCCAGGCCCAGAAAGCCAGACAGAGTGGCGGCTGGAGACTTAACGGAATCCTTGTAATTAGAAAGGGAAAGAGCCTGTTAGCGCATGTGGTGTCCTCCCCTCCCACAGGCCCAACCAGCTTTAGAAGGTGCCTTGTAATTTGCTCTGTCACCTGGAGCACTCAATTAAGTTTCTGGGTCTTTGAAGTCCAGGAGTTGGACTAAATCGGTGGTTTTTAACCCCTTTTTGGGTCTTGTGCTTTTGGAAAGTGGTTGAAAGCAGTGCACCCTTTCCCTGGAAGAATGCACATTTCGAAAACCATCTTGCATGCTCTTTCAGGACACTTACAGCTAGAAGCCCATCTCAACTTCATTCCACAGTCTGCAGGTTTAGAACCCAAAGACTCGTTGATCTCTGAGGTCCCTTTTTAGCTCAGAAAGTCCAAGTTCCAGAAAGTTTCCGGTCAAGGAACCTGGGATTAGAAGTGGGCAAAGGGGAGCCTCTTGTACGTACTTGGAGGAAGCAACTGTCCAGCCCGAAGGGTTTTACTATCTGGTTTGTTTGTTTGTTTTGTGTTGTTTGTTATTTTCCAGGGTTGAGTTCAACTTTGTGATACCATGTTCTTTTCTTATATCTTATTCTTTCAAAATTTTGTACTGCCTCTGAAACTACTGAAATCTTTTAGAGTTTTGGGGGTGGAGATGGGTTCCGAATGCTTTTTGACATTCCTATCGCAGGAAGGGGGAGGGGAACATCTGCCCAGATGTTCCTGGCAACTCCCAGCAGCTATTAGCCTTCGCCTGCTGACCCTTCGCCTTTAGCAGCTTGGGACATGAGAGAATGGGCTGGTTGCATTGATGTTTTTGTGAGCAGATGGGTCCTTGGGAGTTGGAAGAGGGGGAGGAAAATTTCTTCTGGTTGATCAGAGTGCTTTCCCAGCACCTCTGGGCCTGCTTGGTTAAGAGGCTTTGCTTCAGTTCCCAGGGACTTTTCTAATTCCTCAAATGACCTGCCTGAGAGGGAGCTGAAAGGAATGACTCGGGTCTCAGAGATCTGTTCTCAGGGGTCAGGAGAAAAGTCCCAGTGTAATTTGGCATTAGCTGGAGGGGAGATGCCCACAGTCACCAGCTGAGCCTCCAGCTGTCCAGGCCAGCCCAGCCTCCTGCAATGGGACGGAGACAGTCACAGATACAAGTCTTTCTGGTCGGAGGTTGAAGGTATGTGTGCATATGTGTGCACACAGCTGCTTCTCAATATTTGGATTCGACCCAGGAAGCTGACAGGACTTGGGGCAGGAGGGAGAGAATCAGAACCTTCAACCCCGATTTTAGGTTTCTGGGATCTCTTCCCTCCCTCTGGCCGTCAGAATGTTTACATAAAATGTGGGGCAAGTGATAAAGGAATTAGCCCCTAAATATTTTACAAAATTTTAGGATGATTTTGCTGTGTGGGAGAGTGGCCTAAGTGTGGGGAACCTATGGACCTGGTTCTACCATAGTTACTGGTACTTTTTTTGTTTCCTGCGTATTCTGGAACTCATCTCTGAACATTTAGCACTTTTAACCAAGCAGGAGCAATGCTGTGATTCTTCTAAAAAGCACACACACGATTTTGCCAGTAGTTCTCCCTTCCAGTTCTAAGTTTTGAGGAGTTTTTTCACAGTGTAAGAGAGCCTACAACTTTAAGAAAGTTCATTCCAGCACAAGATTTCAGATGAAGCTGAAATTGTGTGGAGTCACAGTTTTTCCCGTTATCAGCTGAGGAGGCGAAAGCCTCTTACTCCTAGACTGGGCACTGCATTGTTGAACGTCCATCACTTACTGTTTAAGTAGCCAGTGATCCCTGAAAAAAGCCTGCCTGTAAAGTTGCCAAACTGATGCACTGCTTTGTTTCAAGCCACTGTAAACTCTCTTTCCGCATGTCATTTTTATCTCCAGTGCTTTGGTCAAGGTCTTTCTGTTTGTTCTCCAGAGTGAGAAAATGCTGCATTCCCCAAGAAAATCTCCCAGAAAGACAGTCTTCATTGTTGCTTGCTCAGTTCAGTTCTTCATAATGACCCAGGAAAGAAACTAGCTGGGTTTTTCTTCAGTCTCATACATTTTCATCAGCACACACAAGTTTTATACAGGAAATTGTCACAACTTTGACCAGTCATGTTGGCTGTTGGGGGGTGGGTGTGTGGCTAGCCTAGATTATATAACAATTTTTAAAAAGAGAAGTCATTTTTATTACTTTCTTAGTCATGTACAATTACATCGGGGACCTAATTTTATAACAGTTAATAATTTGTAACTGATATTTTATGGCATGCTAAATAGATTTTTCTTAAGTGCTTGTACTGTTAATGTTTATTCTGCTCTAAACTCTTAGTTTAGCAGCCCCCTTTTTTCATACTCCGAAATATATTGAATTCAGACTAAGACTGAATTATCCCAGGTTCTCTGAGCTGTGAATAAATAGTATTAGAGCCTGACCCTCTCAGTGTTTGAGGTCTAGGGCAATACAAGCTTAAGTCTGCCGGTTTCGTTTGCGGGACTGGTCAGTACCCTTCGCAAGCTGTCCGTGGCGTTGGGCACAGTGTTTTCTGAAGAAATGAAGGGTTTTGTTTCTTTGTGGGTTTTGGGGTATCAAGCCTTTACACAAAGTTAACTAACAGTGAGACCAGAAGTTGTTGCTCCTGGGGTGTGAGAGGGATGGGGAAGACATAAGAGCCGGTAAGTTCGGTAATTCAATATGGGCTGAATTCAACATACTTGGCGGTATGAAAAACGGGGGCTGCTCAACGAATGAGTCGTATAAATAGTAACAGTACAAATACTTTAGAAAAACCTGTTTAGCGTGCCATAAAATACCAATTACAAGTTATTGCTAACTCAGTAAATTAGGTCAGCAGACCTAGATTGTCCCTTTCGGTTCTCACAAAATCCCTACAAAAGAGCTATTCTACCCATTTTACAAATGCGGAAACCGAGACTTCGATAAATCCTCCCAAGACCACGGAGCTGGCAAATAGCGGCGCTGAGATTCCTTCCCAAAGGGTGCAGTGGCGGACCCCAGCCTTTCCCACCGCCAGGGGACCAAGCAAACGCGCAGGAGAGCCTCTTATGTCCGCTTAACCCGGCCGCGGGCAGAAGCGCGGGCCCGCCCCTGCCGTCACGTGACCGCCGCGGGCGCGCGCGCCCCGCCGCCGAGCATGCCGGGAGACAGTGCCCCGCTTCAGGCCGCGGGCTTCCGCGAGCGGGCGGCGAGCGGGCAGCGGATAGTGGGCTGCGGGTGGGGCTCCCCGGGGCTCCCCGGAGGAGCACGCGCTGGGTGGTTGGGGCCGGGCGCGAGGAGGAGCCGCTGGGCGGCCAAGCCCCTCCGAGAGCAGGCTCTCTTCCGACCTCCCTGGCAGGGCGAACCGGAGAGGAGGGCGGAAGGCCCGCCGCTCCGTCGCTTAATTGTAAACAGCTCGAGTGGGAAATGAAGTCAGGCTTGGCCCCCTGGGTCCCCGGTGCAGACTTCGCTGGTTTCAAGGGAGGCTCAGACCTTCACACCCAGGGGTGCTGGCCCTCGCTTTTTCTCATACTTAGGCGGTAGGACTTTGTGTGCAATCTCATTTTTCCAGCAATATCTGCACCTCTTTCCCTTTCACCTACTCAGACATTCCCGTGTTTCTTCATAATCACTTTCTTCTACTTAAACATACACACTTAGCCGTTGGCAAGCCAAGTGGAATCTTGGGTCCTTGTCAGACCTCAGTGTTTAAGCTGCTGAAACGCAGGGCATATTTGGTTTAGATATTTTACTGTTGTGAAAATAAACCACCTCCTGCAGTTTCACCAGCTCAGATTTTTCCTCGTTAGGGTCAATGTAGATTATCTACTGGAGGAAAAAATGTTTAATTAGAAAGGAATGAAATTATTCTAACTCCTGGTTCCTTGAGCCTGGGGGGAGCTGAGGCAAGGAGCAGTTACATAGATGAGTACAAAACATACCAGGGCCTAAAGAAACCCCTGTCGAAATGCAATGTCTGTGGGCTCCTGGTGACGGACTTTCCTTAAATTTGCTTTCTTGCTCATAGCACGTGGCCCCAGGTTCCCTGGCTCTGGGTTTCTCTGTTCTTACTCCGCTCGAGTCTTAGAGAGTTCTAGACCGATGAAGTGGGAAGGCGCCCTGTTAATGGGTCTGCATTACCGCCTGCCCAGTAAAGAGACTGTGAGCAGTTGTTTCATGGGTTTCTTAGAGCCAAATGATGGGAATTAAGTCTATGCTCTTACTGTGTAAATGTAGTTGCTGCCTCAGCTCCTCTCTCTCTAGGCATAGTGCCTGTTGTTTCCTGCCTTTTTAATGGAGATACAGTGAGGCCCTAGGAAGATGACAGGCAGCCCGGCAGAAGGTAACTCTTGGTACCTCACTGTGATGAGATAGAGGGGGAGTCTCAAGCTGATCTTTCTGTTAGGGAAATAGTTGCCCTGCTCAACAAATACCTGGTGCAGTTTTCTTGTCTCTTTCTGTTCTCTGGTATTTTCTCAGGTCTTAGGCAAGCATTTCCTGCTTTTTCTGATCCTCTCAGTGTGTGTGCAGGGGTGTTAGAGGAGGAAGGAGGAGGAAGATTGCTGATAAGGGAGCAACTGGTGAGCAGGAAATGGCTATTTGGTACTGGTTGTTCTGCAGAAGTAGGGAGTGTTTATGGTGCTGATGCTGTGAGGTCAGTGAGAAGCATTCAGTTCGTGACCAGGAGGCTTCTCATCACAAGCGGGTAGGTTAGTGAGGGTCCCTGAAGTGTGCTCATTTCAGGCCCAGTCAGCAATGGGCGGAATCCCCACCTCTTCTACTCTCTGCCATGCTGACAGTTCACTGAGCAGGTCTCCCATGTCTCTGTGGCGCTTAAAAGATGAGGTCCTTAGAGAAGATGGGGAAAGTCAAGTTTTCCAAGTGGGGCTCTTGTTAGAAGATGTTAAGAGTCCTCAGAGCCTTACAGGAATTCTCCTGTTGGGATTGTACTTTCTGTTCTGTAGAAATGGTACTTCCAAAAGCAGGAAGTTCCCGGCTAACATAGCAGGGAGCCTCACCTGTAGCTCACACTGACCCTGCATGGCTGGCTTCTGATCTGAGTGCCAAGAGTATTTGAAGTCCTTGGAAGTGTGTTCACACGAAGAATGGAAGGTACTGTATACTGCCGTGCAATGCCCTGTGCAATCTGAAATCCAGAGTCAAAGGGAAAGCTCAAATGATGACAAACCTAGGTCCAGAGAAAGACACAGACCTTTCCAAGACAGTGAATTTCTTCTGAGGTCCACAGCGTCTCTTTTTGTATTCTCTTCTTCTCTTGCTTGACTTCTGTTTGGGCTTCTGCTTCCGTCTTGCTCCGTGCTGAGCAGGTGGTGGTTAGCAGTCAGGCAGTGTAGCCTGTGGGAAGAAGAAGCAGACTCTGTAGTCAGAGGCTGAGTTTCAATCCCAGCCTGGACAGTTACTAGTATCATCTTAGGCAAGATATTTATCTTCTGTGAAAATACTTCCTGCATTGGGTTTATGCGGGGAGTGAGTGATGTAAGTCTCCACGGTGCATACGTGGTAAATGGTACTAATTGTTTTTGTTTTTGTTTTACATTGATGAGGCCGTGCTACGCTGGGCACTACGGAGAATATCTGAGTGAGGACTGCTCTCAGAAAGCTGACAGTAAAGATGATAATAGTTAACTACTGTGGGCCTCCTATGACCAGGCATTGTTCTCGGCGCTTTCAATCTCTTGGCTTATTTAATCCTCATAATGGCCCTGTGAGGTGAGGCTGTTAATATATCTGTTTTGCAGATGATGAAACTGAGACACAGGTTAAGTAACTTCTCAAGTCTCAGAGAAAGTTCTAGTATGTGAAAATAGGCGGCCTGGCTCTGGGGTCTGGGCTCTGAATTACTCTGCTCTCCCCTGCCTCTCAGTATAGGCTATTAGACTAGGGAATCAGTGTTGTCAGCAGCCAGTGGGTGCCTGGTGGTGCTGAGACCCTCAGAGGTCATCCTCCAGGCACCCTGCCCTTGAACCTTTCCTTACTGTGTCCCAGTGCCACTGTGACTCGGAGGCCGCTTACTCAGCTTTCCTACTAAACAAACGGCCCACTGAATACTTCCCTTTTGGCTGAGACCTTTCCCTCTCTCTTGGCCTGATAGATCCTTATTATCAGTGTGTTAGAAAGTCAAGGCTGTTCTTTATGGAAGATGGCTGGGGGGAGAGGAGGCCACGGGGGGAGAGGAGGCCACAGGGCCATGGAGAGTTCAAGAAACCCGAGGGAAACTTAAGGCATTGTTCCTTGGCCATCAGCTCCTCCCTGGGTCCTCCCCAGCAGTTTGTTGGAGCTTCCAGATGACCCTGGTTTGATATGAGTTTTCCAGCTCTTTCTTGAGCTGCCAGGCTCAATCTTCTTATTTTTAGCAAGTAAGTGCAGCAGGTTGGAGAGGCCAGAGCTGTGACCAGCATAGCAGAGCTAGTGCTGCCCAGGGCTCTTCCTGGAGCTCATCAGCAGATCTGTGAGTGCTGAGTCAGCAGGAGGGGAGGAGAAGCCAGGTGCAGGGCTGAGCTCGAGCTCAGTGGCCTGGCGGGGAGAGGGTTGCCCCATCCGGGATGCAGCCTTCCAGAACCTCCTGCAGAGGATGCCTCTCCTCTCCCTGATGCTCTGACCTCAGTCAGCAGCTCCCTAGCTTTGGGATCAGCCACGTGCAGGAGGCGTCTGTCTTTTCTGTTTGTCTCCAGCTGCTGGAGTTATGGAGTTATGACCCATTCAAATGTGAGTGAACAAAAACTGTCCCCCGGCCTCTGTCCTTCCAGGTGTGGTTTGGCTGGGCCCTGCTCTGAGCTTGGGGAGAGGCAGAATGAAGTGAAAAGACACGCGCTTTCCAGCCTTATGATTCTGAAAGGCGCTCCTCCTCTAATTAGCTCAGAGCATCCACGTTCTCAGTTAAGAGAGGTTTCTCATCACGCATGCATTCAGCATCCCTAGCCCTGCCCCTCTGTCCCGAGGCCAGCCCTGTGCAGTCCAGAAATGAGCTGTAACTCCTGCTTTAGAGGCCTTAACAAGTCAGTGACCTTTCTCATCTTTCACATCAACAGAGATTTCCTGAACATCCACCCTATGCCAGGCACCATGCTAGGCGCTGCAGAAACAGAAATTCAACAGATCTTCTGCCCTTAGGAAACTGTCCAGTATGAGTGATTCCTCTTGGCCCCTTGACAGTCACATCCGTGACATTTAGGGAACAGAAAACAAGATTTGAACTGGTTGGGCAGACAAACCCAAAGCTGCCTTTCAGCCTGTGGTGCTGTCCTGACAGTGCCACACCATCTGTCTGGAGGGGGCAGTGTGACACATGTGCCTCTGGGTCTGGTAGCTTTGACCAGCACTGTCCCAAGAGGGTGTTTGCTCCTCTCTGGGGCCCTTTACATCCAGATGGAAAGGCACCTCTGTTGCTGGCTGTTCTCGCCCACTCTGACAGGACCCTTCCCTGGAATGATCGCTGAGGAGATGCTTCAGCCTTCATGCACGTGGAAAGGCACTTTTGGGGGATAATGTGTAACAGAGGACCGGCCACATCACCAAATTCTGCCCTCCTTTTAGGGTTCGGTTTTGGCAGTTACTTTTCCCTTTGAGGGCTTGGCTTGGGAAAGGAAGGCTCGAGAGCCCGTCGCCCCTCAGTCCTAACCCTTCAGGCCCTCACCCACCTCTGTGAGGTCTCCCAGGAGACACCAACAATCCTAGCTAAGGGCCCTGGCCTGGGGCGTGGCTGGGGCCCAGTGTGCCAGGCGAGGCCGGAGAACCGTGGCCTTGCTGGGGCAGCCCTCGCTGGGAGAGCTCAGGGTTCTGGGCAAAGATGCTGAGAGTTCTGCCTCTCTCATTCATGCCACCCGGAGCGGGGTGCCGGTGTCTTCCCCTGAAATCACCCACCCTCCAGCCCCGGCAGTTGTGCTGAGAAGTGACTGAGCCCTGATCAGAGTGCTGGGAACCACGTGCAGCCCGTCTTCATGTGAGATGTGCTCCATTTCAGCTTCCCCCTCAGTGTGGAAGTGGCTAGATGTCAACTGCAGAGTTGGAGAACCGGAGCAAAGGGATCCCGCACCCGATGTCCCAGCAGGGAGGGTGCCAAGAAGAGGAACCAGTGCCTTCACTGGCTCGTGCCAGGGCTCTGTCTGCTGTGCTCTCTCATCTCCAAGGCGGGGATTCTGTTTCTCGTGTTCGCTGTGCTGTGTGTTCGTGATCTTTTCAGATTTGCTTATTGTTGGAGAAAAGGGAAAGAAACTTCACATCTGTTGAATATTCGCCAAACACTGCACCGTGCCCTTAAATGCGTCATGCCTTCATCACACCCCACAGTGATTATTTCCGCCATCTCTCAGCCAAAGAAACAGATGCAGAAAGGTTAACCACCTTGCAACAGGCACGTAGCCTGAATCAGTGGATTTCCTCCTGGACCTACCAACTTGTAGTTGATGCTTGCCCGTGTTTTCTGGTTCAGTGAACTATATGGTTGTTATTCTCAGATGATTACAACTCCAAATTCAAGTGAACCAGTTTGTTTAGTGGTTCCTGGTATGATTTGTTCCCAAGAAGGCTGGATGAATGAACATCAGGGTGCGTCCTCTTTTTAATTAGGGACACTCTCTATCTGTCCTTATGTAGGAAGCTGGCATCCCTGAGTGTGGTCCATGCAGGGGATTCCTGGGAGTGGGGACGGGTTGTGCCGGGCTCCCTGCGATCCCTACGTGGGGACTCAAGCCTAAGGGGGAGGCTGGGACCATGTCACCTCTGCTGTGTCTCAGCTCTGAGATTCCGTGACCTTACTAAGTGTGATGAAGCACTTAGAAAATATGCAGAGCCCTCACTGGATGTCAAGGCGTTGCGTGTTGTTTTTCTCATTGCTAATGCCAGCAGTGACTTCTCCGGAGAAAATCGGTCATCTTAGTGGTCACTTTGTCTCTGAAGGGACCCTGAGAAACAGGAGCAGCTAATGCTCCAACTGGAAGACGATGTCCTCAGGAAACGGAGGAGAAGGTGCAGGGCCTGGCCCGCCACCGTTTCCTCTCTTAGCTGTGGCCTCGTCAGAGGTGGGAGCTGGCATTCGGGGTAGTAGAATAAGGTTACTATCTACCTGCCAGGGTTGTCCGTTACATCTAATTCTAGGTACCAGGAGCACTTTCTGTGGGCCAACCTAATTCTCATTTAATCCCATAGCAAAACTATGAGCAAAACTATTATCCCCATTTCACAGATAAGGCAACTAAGGCTTAGAGAGATGAAATAATTGGACCAAATCATACAGTTAGTAATTGGTAAAGCCAGGATTTTAACCAATTGTATTGAATTCCAAAGACTCTCAGGTAGGGCATTAGTGAGTGGGTAGTGGGCGAAGCTGGGTGTCCTAGGTGAGGGGCAGGCAGGAGCTGGAGGGACGAGGGAAAATGAAAGTGGGAATGACAGTTGGAGGGCTGAGGAGGAGGCCTGGGGGCCATGAGTCTTTTCCCCTACTCTGCCTTTTTCTCTTTTCTTCTTGGTCCTGGGCCTAGGGCCCTTCTGCCCTCTCCCTGCCCGCATCCTCCTGCAATGCCCCCGCACTGGGGGTTCCATTGGTGGTGTGGGTCTTGCCATAGTTTCTCCATTCCCCTCCTCCTCTTCTCCTAGCCATTTCCCCCACCTCCCTTCCTTTCATCTCTCTTCCTTCTTGCCGTCTGTCTGCCAGTTTTACGGCACGCCGGACTCCTCGGAAGGGCAGGGTGAGGATGGGGCGGAGGCAAGTTCTCCAGGGGCAGCGGGGGCTCTGCAGTGTCTCAGGGTCCGCTGCCATGGGTGGGGAGGGGGGAGAGGACCACGGGGCGGTGCTGGAGCAGTGGAGCTGGATTGAAGGGCAGGAGACACGTGCACGCTGCTCACGAGCTCGGCCCCCGCCCCTGGTCTGCCATATATAACTGCTGTTAAACTGGCATCAGCCTTACTGCACAATGGGTATCTTTAACACCAAAATACGGACTCCATTCTCTTTTATTGTTGATTTTGGCCTAACATTTCACTCAAGATAATTCTGACTCCTGTGAATTTCTGTGATTTATCCTATTCACCGTCCCGCCCAGCTTTTTGCAAGGGTAGGAAGAATAAGGAGACTTGAATGCAAATACAGCCCTGGCAACTTTTTAACTCTGGACCTAGAGACACTTTTTGTCTGTCACAACTACAAGGGAGGGGGTGCTACTGGTATTTTATGGGTAGAGGTCATGGACGCTGCTCAACATCCTACATGCACAGCAGAACAAAGAATTACTCCATCCAAACTGTCAGTATGGTAGAGGTTGAGAAACCCTGATGGCTGAGTCTGAGTTTCTTCAGCTGCAAAATGAGTGTCCTGATCCCAGGCTCCCTCACTTGGGAGGCTCAAATGAGATAAGATATGTGAAAGTACTTGATAAAACCGTGATGTGCAATATGGGCCTCCAGTTCATCCGGTCAGTTAGGATGGAAGGCACTCCAGACCAGTTAGTCCTGCTGTGTTCACCAGTTATAAGAAGTCACTGATATCAGTGAAAAGGTTGTCTAGGGTTAGACTCAGGAAGGAACCCTGTGGGGTCCTAACAGAAGCATCCCTCAAGGTTCCTAAAGGTCTGTTGTCATTAGTCCCCAGGATGTAGTTCAAACAGCTTCAAAACTATTCAACCATGCTCTCGTGCAGATTTTATTTCTCTGCCTCTTCATGCAACTTGGTGAGATATAAACACATTCTCTGTGGCATTCTTCCTGGTTTTGTAGCCTGCATCCAAAGAAGAAATGAGAGTGGTTTGTTGAGATTTTTTTCTTACTGAATGCATTAGACTGTTAGCAATTTCTACTTTTCTCTGTTTGTTCACAAATCACTTGTTCTATAATCCAGCCCTTTGTTTGCCAGTTGGCAGCTTCCAGAATCCAGGTTGGCAGAATATTAGGCAAATACATATTGACCTGTCTGTAGTCCTCTGAGCCTTTTCCTACTCTCTGTGCTGTCTTAAGTGTTACTAGTAGCGGTTCTGTGAACACACAGTTGAGTTCTTTCGGGCTGTCCCTGAAGACAAGTATAGTAAGCAAAGTGCGCTGGGAGATCCCCTGTGGCTGGGGCCCTTGGATAACTTGAGTTCTCTTAAAAGAACCACATGAGGCTTTGTGGGGAAATTGGGGTTATCCAGGAAAGGGGAATAAGATACACATCAGCCCCCGACGTAGCCCTTCTGTCTGACCCATGGTGTCAGCACATGATGTGAACTCAGAATGGAAGGACTGCCTGCTATGGACATAGAAAGTGGTTCTAAAGTCTAGAAATTAAGTTCTGAAAACCATGACTCTTAGACAGGCGTTTCCCTAATCTCTGTGTGTAAAGAGGTTCTCAGCATTGCTTGATGGTATTCAGTTTAGACCAGCCAGGAAAAGGCAGGAGAGGTGGAAGGGGGTGATGGAGGGCCCTGACTCCTTCCAGAAGCCCGAGGCAAACTTAGCTCAGTGTCTTCTGTGCTCTGCTTTTGGGCTCCTGGGCCTCCCATTCCATGCAGTAACTTTCGTCCAGCTTCTGGAAAAGCTCTGTGCTGTCTGCTCCCAGAAGTTGACCAGAAGGTCTGTTGTAACAGTGTTGCCTTGAAGGGCTCTTTGGTCCTCGGACAAAAAGCAGCAAACTGGACCGAAATGCCTGCTTTGTTCCCTGACAAGCGAGCTCTGTTCCAGTCGGGTCTGAAGTAGCTCCAGGGCCAGGAGACTAAAGCCGTGGACTTAGGGCCAGATGTTGAGATTTTATTGTCTGCTGGTTGTTGGTACGTGTTAGGAAAAGAAAAGGAGAAATGAGAGACAGCGTTCCCATTGGCAAAAATACTTCCACAAGGTACTGTCGCATGGTGAGTTGGCCTCTTTCTTTCTTTCCATTTCTTAAGAAGTTGGCGTGTTCCTCAAACTTGAGTGTTTATATTCTGGACATTAGTAGTTCTGCAGGTGAAGCTAAGTCTCTGGAACACCATGTGCCCTCCAGCTCTTTCTTTGGGGTTCAGCCGGGGGGTGGTGTGATGTGACTTTTCCTTACAGTGGTGGCTCAGGAATAGCCAGCATGGCCCAGACCCCCAGCCTCTCTAGAGGCCAAGTTCAGCCTCAGCTCCTTTGGGGCAGGGTAGGGTGGAGATCGGCCTTGGTTTCTGTTGAGGATTCCAGGGCTGCAGAATGGGGGTGCTTTCTTTAGAAGCTTACCCCTTTAAAAATAATTTCCAGTTTCCTATTTATTTGAAGAGGATTTCGGACTTACGTTTTTGAAACCTCTTCCCGCCATTTCATGTGACTTGGGACACAGCAGCTGGAATGATGTTCTTTTTACTCAAATGGAAAGTTGGACTGGGCTGGGGCCTCCAGAAAACTTGGGAAAGCTTAGAAGCCAGTCAAGTGAGATTTAAAAAAAGTATAAAAGTCATTGTGAGAGGCAGCTGAGCGTAATGGAAAGAGTGTAAACTGTGGAGTCAGATGACTTGGAGTTGAATTCTAGCTCTTCTTTTTGGGCAGATTGCTGAATTTCTTCTCCTTCATTAAACTGGACAAGTATACGGTTGTGAAGCCTCATGAAAAATTAAGGTCTAGCATCGTGCACATAGTAGGCCCTTGATAAATACTGACACCCCCCCCCCCCACCTCCCCACCCCAGGCCTTTTATCCTTGTTTTCCCAGAGCTGTTCTCTTTCATTGCTGGCCCTTCATAAGTCACCATTTGGGCTACAGCCGGTACCTGGGAGCCCAGGACAAAGAGTAACCGCTATGGACTCTGGGTGGGTCGTGGTTGGGCCTCCCGGGACCCACTGCAACCTGCCTTGGGGATTAGGGCTGATACAATCTAGAGCTGCTCCCAGAGCTCTTCTGTGTTTATTTTTAGTTTGGGGTCATTTAAAATTGAACTTATCACGTACAAAGACTCCATGGGGAGAGATGGAAGCAACACAGAAGAAATATTTGGAAGCAGAGTACACAGCTGTTTAGGTGACAGGACAGACTCCTGGGCATTACAGCATTATTATTTATCAGGGAAAGTTGAAATTGGTCAGAGAACAAAGTTTTCCTTAACACATCAGTCTTAGTACCAGAAGTCTCTTTTTATTGTTCCTGCATTAAAATTATTTGCTGTGCTCTCTATTGGGCCAAATACACGAGCCAAAATACTGTTTTGCAAATTGGGAGGGGGCGTGTGTCTGCTAATTCTAGATCCTCCCTTTCCTCCTGTTGATTGAGGCTTGAGCTAAGGCATTTATATACATTTGGGGGCTTTTTCTGGGGCTCATTTTAGAATGTCTGCTTACTGTGTGTGCAGCTGCATTCGGCCACCGCCTGCTGCTGACACTGGAAGCCTTATGGTCTGAGGTTGGGAAGAGAATAGAAGAAACTGATCTTATGAATGTGTCTATGGTTAATTTGAGGAAAAGAATATGCATCTTACCCCCAAGGAGAATAAACAAGTTTTTTTTTAAAGTGTGGAAAATTTACTTTTTAAAAAAAAAAAATTGAAGTATAGTTGATTTACAATGTTGTGTTAGATTCTGGTATACAGCACAGTGATTCAGATATATATATCATTTTTCATTATAGGTTATTACAAGATACTGAATATAGTTTCCTGTGCTATACTGTAGGACCTTGTTGTTTATCTATTTGATATAGAGTAATTTGTACCTGCTAATCCCAAATCCTAATTTATCCCTCCCCCACCCCCTTTCCCCTTTAGTAACCATAAGTTTGTTTTCTATGTCTGTGAGTCTGTTTCTGTTTTGTAAATAAGTCCATTTGTGTCATATTTTAGATTCCACATATGAGTGATATATTTGTCTTTCTCTGTCTGACTTACTTCACTTAGTGTGATAATTTCTAGGTCCATCCATGTTGCTGCAAATGGCATTGTTTCGTTCTTTTTTATGGCTGAGTAGTATTCCATTATATATATATACACCACATCTTCTTTATCCATTCATACATCGATGGACATTTAGGTTGCTTCCATGTCTTGGCTATTGTAAATAGTGCTGCTATGAACATTGGTGTGCATGTATCTTTTCAAATTAGAGTTTTCTCTGGATATATGCCCAGGAGTGGGATTGCTGGATCATATGGTAACTCTATTTTTAGTTTTTTGAGGAACCTCCATACTGTTTTCCATAGTGACTGCATCAGTTTACATTACCTACCACCAAAAGTGTAGGAGGGTTCCCTTTTTTCCACATCCTCTCCAGCATAAAATTTACCATTTTAACCATTTTTAAGTGTGCATTTCTGTGGCACTAAGTACATTCACATTGTTGTGTAACCAACACCAGAGCCATCCATCTCCAGAACCTTTTCACCTTCCCAAACTGAAACTCCATACCATTAAACACTAACTCCCCATCCCTCCCTCCCAGCCCCCGGCAGCCACCATTCCGCTTTCTGTCTCTATGAATTGGACCACTCTAGGTCCCTCATATCAATGGAGTCATATAGTATTTGTCTTTTTGTGACTGGCTTATTTCACTTAGCATAATATCTTCAAGGTTCATCCATGAGTCAGAATTTCCTTCCTGTTCAGGGCTGAATAATATTCCATTGTAAGTGTAGAGCACATTTCGTTCATGCATTCATCCATTGATGGATACTTGGGTGGTTTCCACCTTTTGGCTATTGTAAGAAACTAGTTTTGACATGTTGGGATGGAGGCCTGCTTTCCCTGCCTCCTTGTGAGATTGACAAGTTGCGTGGATGGTACTCTGTGTGAGTGAGTGAGGCACGTCTGGATGTGTCTGAGTGTCCATCTGTCTGTCTACGTTTACATAAATAGTTAGGGTATAAGAGTCCTGTTTAATATCTGGGGAAACTCTCCCTGCCCACCTGGCTTGTCACAGAGTCCTGATGAAAGGATAAACAGTAGGCGCGTGCAAGGTCAGCTCTCGACACAAGAGGAGACACGCGTGGCAAGCTCCTCCCCTGGGCCCAGATGGAGTTTCCCTGCTCTGAGCAGCCTCTCCTGACCAGCCCCACCTCACCTCCTGTACTAGGATGGCCTGTTTACTGCCGTGTGCTGCATTGGTGGGAGATCCAGCTGGGAGCCTGGCAGCCTGGGGCCAGCACCAGTCCTGTAATTCCCGGGTTGTGTGACTTTGGCTAAATCACTGAACCTCACTCAGTCTCAGTCTTTGCATTTAAGAGGACCTTTTTTTTGGTGTGCGTGTATTAAAGGCAATGTAGCAAAAGCTGTTAGCCCAGTACCTGGCTTATGGTATGCATTCCCCCCGAAATCTTTGTTCCCTTTCTCCTCCCTCCTCCACCAGATAGTGAGCACCTTGCTGGGACAGGCCTTGTTTTATTTACCTGTATTGCCTCGGGGCCTAAACAGTGCCTGGCTCACAGTAGCAGCGGCTAGTTCAGTGCTTATAACATTATGCTGGACTATATGCAAAACAGAGGCTCTGCTAGGACAGGACTTTCCAAAAGTGTTCTGAACAAACAAAGCACCAGTGCAATGAGGGCAGGGCCCCCTAAGGAGACCCCTTTGAAGAAAATATTGTTTATTTGGTTGGGTAGATTCTGGCTTGATTGAAAAACAAAAACCTAATACTGGTCTCATTACTTTTTTGGTCATCGCCTCCTTGTCTGTGTGTAGAGTGCCTCTCAAAGATTATTGGTTGGGACTTTAAAAATAGGCCAGTTGTCAGATATCTTGGCAAGAAAACATATCCCAGTAGCTTTAGGTATTTTCATAAAGCTAAACGTCTCTCCTTGGAGAGAGCTCTTTGGATGAAGAGTCACTAAATACCCTGAGGAAGTCAGAGAACAAACTCCGTCTGTCCCAAGCTAGTGGCGTGGAATCTGGATGTCAGTAAAGTGGGGAGGGCTTGTGTGTTGGCGTTGGGGGCCGAAGGATTGGTGACGGGAGCATAAAGGGTTCAAATCCGACCACCACCCTCCCCTCCACCCCACCAAGGGTGCCTGTCTTTGGTTTGACCAGTGAATCATACCAGCCTCCGTGGGTATTTGGTGGCTTGGGCAGAGAGGAGGATGCAGGGATTGTTGGTGGGGTTCCAGACGCCAGGTGGAAGGCAGAGGAGAAAGTTCTAGCATACAAGCTCTGTCCTGGGCTGGACAGGCCCCTCCCACACATGGGAATGTTGCACTGGCTCTGAGATCCGGTGGCTCTGAGCAGCCCCCTAATTGCGACGGGCCTCGTTAGCGTCGCGCCATGGGCCCAGCAGTGTCTCTGCCGTCAGGGTTGCTTTGGTGATGAGACCTCCCTTCCTCCTTTCTCCTCGTGGCTTTCGTTATTACCTAATGCCAAATATAGCAGGATGGGGGTGGCTCTTCTCTTTGTCTTACAGGAGACGCTAAACGGATGGGGGCTGTCCTGGCAGAGCCGGGGGTTTACATTCTGGGTCTCCAGGAACAGCTCTGCCCAACATGGCAGCTGTCACATAGAGGACTGTGGTGATAAAGGGAGCACTCTTCTTTTCTGGGCCCCTCAGGGCTGCAGGGAACTTCTTTACAGTAATATCACTAGTCTAGTTTGTCATTTCAGAGGGACTTGGAATCGGTGCTTAGCTCTATCAGACGGGTTAGGCCCAGGGTTTTTTTTTTCCTTGCCTTGGATTTGGGCCAGACTTGGTATATAAGCTTCCACTTTTCCTTATCCTAAGGAAAATTTAGGAAGATTGGGTGCTTTCTCCTGTTTCTTGTTTTAAAAAAAAACAGGGGGGAAAAGGTTGTTGCAGACACCCTTGGCTGGTCCTGGTTCTCAGGAGCAGCTCTTTCCCCTCCCCAGATGCCTGCAGGAGCTGGTGAGCTCCTTGAGGAGGTGTGGGGATGGTGTCTTTTGATCTCAGCCTCTGTTGCCTTGCAGAGGGCCACGTGTAAGGGGCCCTTGAAGGTGAGGAACGATCACGGAGCTGCCCTGGTCCCCACTGGCATCTGCTTGGCTGTCTCTGCTCCAGGCAGGGCCGAGGGAGGGCAGGAGGCACTGCGTCTCCAGGTGAGTGGGGCTGCTAGGACCAGGATTTCAGGGAACTCCTCGGTTTCACTGGCTTCAAGTCTGAAAGCTCAGAAGCAGACTTTGTGTCAGAGCTCGCTCACGTTCCTTTACGGTGGAGGAAGCAGTTTCCGGGGACAAAAAGCAGAATCTCTTTTCCAGGCTGACCCCTGGGCTGGAGAACAGAAACCAAGGAGCTTTGGGGGACATGGAACACAGCAGATGGCAGCTGAGACCCTTCGGTGGCCCCTTTTTTAGGCCCACTTTTGGCAGCTCTGGGTGGGGTTTTTGTTTCCATCCAAGGATGAGAGCTGTGGACTCATGACTCTGAAAGAGCTCTCTTCACAAGTAATTTATGGTTCCATACCTCATGGGCTAAATATTCGGCAGCATTCCTATTTCCTATCCCTATGCTCTGTTTCTGCTTTCTCCTCTTAACCAGAGTTTACTTTGCTCCACCCTGAACTTACTTCAGCCCACGTGTAAATGATGGTCTAGAAAGATTCCTTTTTTAGGTATTCCTTTTTGCTCACCAACTACAGAACTGGAAACTCAAGGCAGCAGATGACTTGTACCACGTCAGTGAGGCAGGGGTTGGTCCAGGGCCGCAGCACTCCCTGGAGGTTCAGGCCGTGCACCCAGCCAGGCGAGCCCTCCGGGGGCTTTTGTTGTCACACAGTCAGATCCTCCCGAGCAGTGCCTTTCCTCTCCCCACGTGTCCTCCTGCACCTCATGCTCTGCTCCAGCCCCTCCCATCGCCATAAACCAGCCACAGGTAGCCCCCAGGCGCATACACCCAAACCCTTTGGGTGCCCTTTTCCAACACTGTGCGTAGCTAATACTACAGAAGGGAATCCTAGGTGGGCAGGAGGTACTTTTAGCGCTGGGTTGGTCTGTGCTGGGTGAAGGGCGCTCACAGCTCAGGCTGGAGGAGGCGGGGCCTCTCAGAGGCTGGGGAGGGGCGGTGCAGGAGCTTCTTGTTTTCCCACTGGGCGTGTTTTCCCAAGGAGCCTTGCTTGAATGGTCTGAGCCTTCTGAATTTATCCCATTTTCCTAAAGCCCAAGGTGGATCCCCAGCTCTGGACTGCAAAATGCTGGAGGGGACCCGAGTCCAGTAATGGTATCTGTGTGAACCCGAGGGAATTTGTCCATGTCCTTTGGTAACTAACCATGCCCTCCTTTTCAGTCAATACCAGGCATGCCCAGAGTGGAATTAGGCTCACTGGGTGGCTAAGGAATTGGAGACGTTCTCCAGCCAGCCGGAGCCTCGCTGCTGATCTAAGAGCAGATGCTTCTGTGACCTGCCCCCAGCTTACCCACCTCCACTGCTTCCTTACAGCAGACAAAACCAGTTGGGAAGCCTGCTAGCCCACATGGCTTTCCCTTGGGTTCTCCTGAAGTTCCCTGGGAGTGCTGTGGGCATGGGCCTTATCTACCATGCTGGACGAGCTATTCGCTTTCCTGTGGCAACTTGTCCTGTTAATCGGGGGTGGGTATCATCATCCTCCCCCGACTCTTCACTCAGCTGCTTACACCCACCATCAGCTCCTGTGTTGCTCCACATTTATCTGCTCAGGGAAAGCCTTTTCCCGAAGACTGCCCATCAGTCCCCTGCCCTCCTGGCACTCAGAAGCAAGCCACTTCACTCCCCCAGATCAAGAGCTTTGTAATCAAGAAAGGGGATTTTTTTTTTTTCCTTCTACAGTGTGTTTGGACTTTTCATTAGTTCATTTTATAAACACTGAACTAAACCACTGAACTAAACACTTGTTACATGCTAAGCATTCCAGCTGAGCGAGACCCAGTGCCTGCCCTGGAGGAGCTGGAGGTGACACGCTGGTCACAGGGGTGCAATCAGATCGGGAGCCTGGGAGTGGCAGGGCAGGGCTGTGGGGCACACTGGGAAGGCTCCAGCCCAGAGCCATCCGTGAAGGCTTCCCGGACGCGGGGTCAGTGGAGCCACGTCTTCACTGGTGAGCTGGACATCGGTGGCTGGACAGGGAGGGAAGTAAGATTCCATGTCAAAAGAGGCAACAACCAAGAGACTTGAGAGAATGTGGTGGGACCGGGAAATGGTGAGTGAGCCAGCGTCCCAGGACTGTGGGGCAGGGGTGGGGAAGAGCCGGAGTGTCTGTACCGAGGGTACTGAATATTGAGCTCAACGGGAGCTGAATTTTGATGGGCATTACTCTCAGGAGATTCAGATATCCTGCGAGTGACAAGAGGACATGTCGAGGTTTGAAAACGGCAACAACACATCTAGGTGTAGAGAGGCAACTCTGACGACAGGGACTTCGGGATGCCTCTCTGACCATGTTGCTCCCGTTGATGGACTGTTTCCCTCCTGGTGCATGGAAGGTTACCTCCTTCATTCCCCACCTTGGTTTTGATGGACCTGTGGATCAGTCTGATCCTGAGTTCTATATTCTGCCGCCCCGGGAATGCTGACCCATGGGCACGAGTGG
This sequence comes from Balaenoptera ricei, assembly GCF_028023285.1. NCBI lineage: Eukaryota > Metazoa > Chordata > Mammalia > Artiodactyla > Balaenopteridae > Balaenoptera > Balaenoptera ricei. The sequence continues at coordinate 169,387,276 of NC_082639.1, forward strand.
CGGAGGGCAGGAGGCAGGGTGCCAGGATGGAGAGGACAGCACAGTGGCCTCTGAACCCCCCTGTGTCCCTCTGGGCGAGTCATTTAGGCCCCTGTGCCTGGGTTTTCTTATCTGTAGATGTGAATGACTGCACATCTTCTGGATTCTCCCTGAATGGCAAATGATACCCCTGCATGCATGCATTTGTAGTCCTGTACCTGGCCCTACCAAGGGCTTTCACTGGCTTCCTCCATTGTGGAAACGACTTTCTGCCTGAGAAGGGCTCTTAGAGACCCCAGTTCTGGGTCATGTGTGATTTTGGGTTTGTATGGACTGTACCTGTGCATGTCCCTTTTTGGTTTAAAAAAAAAAAGAGCTACCTTTTGTCCACCCCTCCCCGCTCACTGACAGAAGGGCTGCTCTGTGAATCCAAACGTAGGCATTCTGCACAGGCTTTTGAAGGAGGTTGGTGGGGTCTAAGGGCTGGTGCTCATCTCCTTCTGGAAGCCTTGTGCCAGGCGGGCCGGTTGGAGAGGGCCTGGTAACAGATGAGCAGGAGTTTCTCCTGCCTTGAGTTCTTTGGGGATGAGTCTCTACTTCTACCACATTCCCTTCTGGTAATGCTTGTGCGGGTTCCATCTCATTCCCCTCGGTTTTGTTCCTAATAGCGCCACATCACTACTTCATGCTAAGGGCAGGAGAGAATTCTGTTGGTGAGAACTGGGTGCTGTACAGGGGCTATTTTTCTACTATTTCAAGTTCATTTACTGTCTGTATTGGACATTTCCCTGAGACCCAGCAAGCCAGATGGTTTGTCAATATGGTGCACGCCTTGGGGAATTAGCAGGATATCTGTGCCTTCTTTGGCTGGAACTTAACATTTCCCACTTTGGATCAGCAACTAATAAACTCTCTTTGCAAAATACCTTGCACTATCCTCATTTCCTTAAAATGAAGTTTGGTAAGATTAAAGCTCTGGTCTGGGGCATAGATCTTGTAAGGGGCTTGGTGGTTGGTTTTTTCGTCCTCCTATAACCTGGCCTTGGGTAGGTGGCTTGGCCATTTCTCAGTTGAAGATAGGAGACAGGCATAGAAAAGAGGGAATGATGTGTTGCCCGCATTTACAGTTTTGGAATTGAAAATCAAGCCTGCCACCTCTCCTCATCACCCGCCCCCCGCCATATTTCACAATTGACTTACACTACACAGCTAGTGGGAGGGATTTTGAAATGGGTAGGGGCAAGGGGACATAGCGTGGTGGAGAGAAACGGGTTCTCAGTACACAGACATGGATTCAAGTCCTGGTTACGCCCCCCGATGAGTTCTGTGACCTTGAGCAAATCATGGGATCTGCTGAGCTTCTGTTTTCTTATTGGTGAACGAGGGTAATTTAGTCCCTGCATCGCCTGCCTCACAGGTCTGTTTTGAGCATCATATGACATAATATATGCAGAAGAGCTCCATCAACTCTGCGGATGTGGAGGAAGAGAGGAGAGGAAAAGGAGACATCATCATGTTGGCAGCAGGGTCTTTTATGCTGGGCTGCTCAGAGCATGAATGGGGAACTGTTGTTCCAGAGTGGGATTCCCCCCTTCCTCTCTGCCTTTGGACACCTGTCACAGATTCCCAAGCTCTGTCTCTTCCACCCAGGTCTGCACACGTTTGTACAGGACAGGTGGCAGTTTGCTGTGGTATGGCTGCCCCCCTGGGGCCTGGCTCCCCTCGGAGCGTCATGATGTCATGGCATCAAGTAGGAGGGAGGGAGGAGGCGTGGGTCCCTGGGCGGACAGACTTGTCCTGGGCAGAGCTGCCTCGGGTGACATAACCCAGGGTGACACAATCCAGTCTGATGGCCACCCACTTTGGGAGGTAGAGCTGTAGCCAAATGCATTTGGCTTCTCCCCCGAGTACACCCCTCCTCCTGAGGCTGAACGTGGAAGTGAAAAGGGGACTGGAGGTGGGGAACCAAAGTGGGAGGTGTCCTGGAGGCTTGGAGGGCTGCCCTGCCTGTCTCCCACGCCACTTCCGAGCTTCATGGAGCTCCTCCCCAAAGAGGTATGACTCTCACTCACTCAAGGGGGCCCCGCTGAAGAGTGCCGTCAGCCCACGGCATCCCTTCTCTTCACACCAAGTGCGAGTTAATCCTAGGTGGTTTGTTAACAGTCAGGGCATCACCTACCGAGGACCTAATACGTGCCAGGCAGTGTCCTAGTACAGCTAGTCCTTAAAACAGCCCTGTGAGGGAAGTATTATTATTAACACCCCCACTTTACAGACCAGGAAACTAAGGCTCAGAACCATTAAGCGGCTTGGCCTGGGCCACACAGTGGGCAGCATGCTGGAGCTAGGGTTCTGATTTCTGCTTGCCTGGCTCTGAAACCTATGCTCTACCTTGCCAACTCACCTTCACTGCTGGTCCAACAGAAGTCCTCAGGAACCCCGAATGGCTTGCTGAATGTTACTTCTGTTTTCCCAGCCCTTTGGGGCCACTATGACCAAACACTAGCCCAGTGGTTCTTCCGTAGGCTGCACACTGGAAACGTGGGAGCGTTAACCAATCCCGATGCCAGACTGCAGTCCAAACCAAACAAGTCAGACTTTCTGGGAGTGGGACCCAGGCAACAACGGTTGTCATGCTCCCAGGTGACGCTGTGCAGCCAGGAGTGAGGACCACTGCACTCACCCACCAGGCCTCTAGCCGGCGGTGCTCCTTTGAGTAACGGAAGTTAGATGGTGGCAGCTGCCTGGGATCCTTCAGGAGGCCAAGAAATTCTTCAGCCCGCCCTTTAGGTGGCCCACCTCCATGGCTGCTACACTCTTTCCAGGTAGCTCTGCCACTGACTTTTTATTTAATGGTGTCAGACAGCCTATAAGCTTTTATTTTTTTAATTTATTTATTTTTGGCTGCGTTGGGTCTTTGTTGCGCTGCACGCGGGCAGCGTGGTGAGGAGCACAGGCTCTAGGCGTGCAGGCTTCAGTAGTTGTGGCTCGCGGGCTCTAGCGCGCAGGCTCAGTAGTTGTGGTGCACGGGCTTAGTTGCTCCGCGGCATGTGGGATCTTCCCAGACCAGGGCTCAACCCGTGTCCCCTGCACTGGCAGGCTGATTCTTAACCACTGAGCTGCCAGGGAAGTCCCAGCCTATAAGCTTTATAAGCAGCATGAGAAACTCCCAGTCTGGGTTTCTCAAGACAGATGTGGGAATGAAGGTATTTGTTTTGAAGAGGGAGGTGAGGTACTGTCAGGAGAACTGTGTCCTGCAGGGATGCCAAAAAGATGGCCAGCTAGTAGACCTGCATTCACTCCCTTTTTCAGCACTGGGGTTGAGGCATGTAAATGTTGCAGGTGGGAAAGGATAAGTACAGATCCAAATCTGTACAATGCAAAAATATGCAAATTGGGTTTTAAAATAAAATACTATATTTAATTTTTAAATCAAATCTTCTACCTTGATGAAGGTGCCCCAGGCAATTGCAGGAAGGCAGCCTGACATCTAGCAGACCTGGGTTAGATCTGGGCTCTGGATTTATCAAAATTTCTACACTTACTCACTCTGTGCCCTTGCCAGGGTGGCAGATAAGCCTGAGAGAATGGACACAGTCTCTCTCACACAATGCCAGGCACAGAACGCACACCCGACACACATGAATTCTTTCCCCTTCCTTCTCTGCCCCATTTTAAAGACGGGGATGTCTGCTGCTCTGCAGTAGTAAACCTGCTAGTCAACCTAATGTTAAGTGAAGTAAAACCCCTCAAGAGCAGAAGGCCTGGTCTAGGCAGGATCCACAGGCTGGGAAGAAAGGAGCTATTTGGCTTCTCCGTGGGAACTGGCAACAGCCCACCACACAAGTGTTAGATCTTCTCTCAAGACCACCCGGTCTGACATGGTAAAAGAAAGCGGATGGTTAATTTTCTGACCAAGGTGCTCAGCTGAAAGGTCACCGGAGGTGGCACTAATAATTCTGCCATCCCTGGTGAATTTTGGTTTCAGAGGACAGTACCTCTCAAAGGCACTGTCAAGCACAATGACTTCACCTCACAGGCTGACCATTTCCTGTTTGGGGACATTTTCTCAGCATATGAAGAAACACACCCACCTAGCCATCACAAGGCGCGCGCGCGCGCGCGTGTGTGTGTTGGAGTGTGGTGTGGTCTTGCATTCACCCAGCATGAGGTGGAACATTCTTCCCTGTTTATCGCAGGGACAGGCTAGCTCTCTTATGTCCAGTGGGCTTCAAGGCAAGAGGGTAGCATAAATCCCTGTGATGAGAGAAGGCATTTAAAATGTCTCCTGGACAACAGTTCCTGGCTTAAGTTCCCTTGATCTGACTTTTCTTTGGCTTGAGTTGCCTCCCAGCTAAGCTGAAAAGCCTGGGTCCCCTTTTTGCTTCCTCCCCAGATTGTGAGACTTTGCTTTCCTTTTTAATACAAATCGTGGATAACTTAATACAATTAATCACGGTAAAGTCACCTGTCCAGTAACTCGTCCACCCGCTGTTCTTAGACGAGGACCCTGAAACGTTCAGCCTTATCTCTTTAGGGGAAGAGTTTCTGTTCCTCCTGTCGGTACTCAGCTGCCCTCGGGCTTTCCTGCCTTCCACCTCGCGGCCAAAAGGGATTTAGAACCTCAAATCTCAAAGGAATGCGAATTAAATTTCCAGAAGAGTGGCGCTCTTTCCGGGTCGCGCTGATTTGGGCGGCTCGTGATCCCAGTGCGCCGGTCCCTGCGCTCCGGCCCCGCCCTCCCGCGCTCCGGCCCCGCCCCCACACGCTCCGGCCCCGCCCTCCAGCGCCGCGACTCTTCAAGGCAGGGGCGGGGCTGCGGTCACGTGGTCGGCGTGAGGCTGGGAGGCTCGGCCTTCTGACTTTCGGGTTAAATTTCAGCCTCCTGCTGGGGCCAGGGCTGCCGGGAGTTGACTTCCCGCTCAGAGATGTGTCTTAGGCTTGGAGGTGGTCTCCGTAAACACGTTAGAGGCGTAGACGCGGGGCCAAGGTGCCCATATCAGTAGGAAAACAACAGGTTGTCAGGGGCTTTTCGCATTTCTCTTTCTCCCACGCCTGGCATCGCGTTAACTCTTGTCAGGTTTCTGCCTGGTTGGGAGTGAGGGCAGTTCACAGTGGTGAAGAGGGATATTTCTGAAGTCAGATTCTTAACCCTGTCTCCAGCAAAATATAATATGGAACAGTAACGTTTAAGTTTCTTGAAAACGTTATACGTCCGTTGTAGACAATTGGATAAATCCAGAAAACTATAAAGAAATGAAAATCACCTATACTTATCGTGTTAGACATTTTAAAGCATTTAAAAAAATATTGCTTTCATACTGTCAAAATGCAATTTTAAGTATACTCTTTTGGGTTACTCTGATAAGGTACAAATTTTCCATTCTCTTATCTGCTTTCTCTCTTAAAAATCACTTCAAAAGGGAAGCAGAATATTAATGCAGGTCAGTAACCACAATTTGGCCTTTTTTGAGATTATCCCAAGACCACGGAATTTCAGAGCCAGCTATTGTTTTTGAGTTTATGTGGTTAATCCTTCCGGTTTGTGGACTGAGACTCAGAAGTGACATGACAAGCTTGGGGTTGCCGAATTAGCTGCAGATCTCCCCGAACTCCAAGAGCACGGAATAGGACAACTCATTTTCAGGTTGGAAATCTAAAATAAGAAAGGCAGAGAAGGGTACAGGGGAAGTAGGCAGTCAAGTTAGAGAGGGACAATTTTCTTTGGAATTTTGATACATTCTAATTTCTTTTTACAAATGGAAATAAAATGACATTTTCTAAAATTCTAAATAGATGCTGTCCCCATTGGAAGAAAACACCAGCAAGAAGATGGATACATAGAGAGGCAGAGGTCTCTGTCTTAGAGAGGCACCCATTTCTTTGGGATACATGGCCGTATCTATGAAGAAGTCAGTCCCCAAATCCTCTAGCCAAAGTCCTGACAGCTGTGTGCTTTCTCCTGCTGGTCTGTCCTCTGGGCTGCCACCATTCTCCATTTGCCCATTACTAGCACCTTCTCTGGGGCCTGCCCCTTGGGGATGCTCCACTTCCTGGCATCCGCTCTGTGCCTGCCCTGTTTCTCTTGCTGGGAGAATTAATTGACACTCCTCGTCACTTCCTGGGAGGCCTCGCTCTTCACACAGGAAACCTCTTTCCTGAGAGCAGCCTAGAGTAAGCCTCATGTGAACAGGGTTGTCAAGACCATGTAAAAACCCAACCAAAGCCTTAGCCCAGCTTGGCTCTTTTTGGAATAGATAATTCACTCTTTTTCTCTCTGACTGGGACGGTAATGATAATAAAAATGGACACCTATGAGACTGGAAGGAAGGGGGCAGGGCACAATCATTGAAAGAATGACACAACCGTTAAGAAGAACAGGATACCACAAAAACTGGTCAGAACCTACTAGGCCCAAAATGGTAGAAGATTTGACTTCCAGTAGACCTTGAGCCTCATTATCCACTCATTGTAATACATCAGCATATGCTAAATGACACACCCACAGGTGCCGGGACAGTTCCAAGGCAGACCATAAAAGGCCAAAATGTGGGTGGTGCCCAATTCCTAGAAATTCCCACCCCTTCTCCAGTATAGTTAGAATATTCCTCCCACTCGTTAGCCTATGAAATTACCCAGCCCATAAAAACTAACCACCCCACACCTCGGGGCCTTTTGAGATAGACCGGAATGCATTCTGTCTGTGAAAGGTGTTTCTCCCAGTTCCCTTTCCAAGACCCCAACCCCATGCCCTGGGACGGCCTACACTCTGTCTATGGAGTAGGTATCTCTCTAAATAAACCTGTTTTCACTTAACTATGGCTTGCTCTTGAATTCTTTCCTGCACGAAGCCAAGGACCCTCACTTGGCGGCCCATCCTGGAGACTCACACGAGACCTGAGCCATGACTATCCTCTCGCACCCCATTTATTCCTACAACACCTAGAGAGCATTTAATGCTATCTCAATGTGTCCCATGCTCATTTCACAGATGAGGAAACGGATGGGGCACAGACAGGCTTACCTGGAGTCATAGGGCTAGTAAATGGCAGAGCCAGAATTCACACTTGGCCTGGCTCCAGAGATCATGTTTCTAACCACTAGACTAGACTAATTGGTTTCCTACAGGGGTTCAGCCCTTTCCCTGTGTGACAGCATACTATAAGAGGTCTGCAGCCATCTGCGCAGAGATTTTATTTTCTTCTCTCCTGAGCCAGAGTCTGAGGTCTTGAACACTAGGTAGAAGCCTTGGTTCCTATGCTCTGTCCTAAGTTTGCATGGCAGCCAGTTTTCATTTTGTGTCATTTTCTTTTCTTTCCAACAGGCCATTTTTGTCATGTTTAATAACTAATTGTCATATAGTAACTGGTTCTTTTGTAAAATTTTTCATAGCAATAATGTTAGAAAAATAATCTTTGTCAGCTTCTATGTCCTGGTTTGGGTTTGGACAAGTGTAGATGTGTGACCAGAGAGCATATTCTGGAATTGGACAAATCTGTTTAAATCTAGATCACCACTGACTGGCAACATATCTTTTTAAAAAATTCCTTCATTTGATGTTCAAGTAATGCCTATACAAGCTTGTTATAGCAAGTGAAATAATATAAGTGACATACCCGTACAGGCGGGATAATACATCACAAGATATATAAAAGTGAAGTTAGTCATCTCCCCCTTCAACGCTGTCCCTCTTCATCAGTGTTAGGCACTTTCTTCTCCTGGGCAATTTACTTAGCCTCTCCAAGCTTGTTTTCTTGTCTGTAATGCGAGCATGATGCCCCACTTTGTGAAGGACTGAGCGTGATTTATGTAGAAGGTTCTCTTTATTTATTTAAGATTTTTTTGATGTGGACCATTTTTCAAGTCTGTGTTGAATTTGTTACGATATTGCTTCTGTTTTATGTTTTGATTTTTTGGCTGCGAGGCATGTGGGATCTTAGCTCTCCGACCAGGGATCGAACCCACACCCCCTGCATTGGAAGGTGAAGTCTTAACCACTGGACTGCCAGGGAAGTCCCTAGAAGGTTCTCTTCAAATGGTAGTTGTTTGTGGAACCAAAAAAAAAGATACAAAGGAATTTATTTACAAAACAGGAATAGATTCACAGACACAGAAAACAAACTTATGGTTACCACAGGGGAAAGCGGGGGTGGGAAGGGGGATAAATTAGGAGTATGGGATTAACAGATACACACTACTATATATAAAATAGATAAACAACAAGGTCCTACTGTATAGCACAGGGAACTATATTCACTATCTTGTAATAACCTATAATGGAAAAGAGTCTGAAAAAGAATAGATATATATGTATAACTGAATCACTTTTCTATACACCTGAAACATTGTAAATCAACTATACTTCAATAAAAATAAATAAATAAAATGGTAGTTGTTATGTAGTGGGAACATATGTCCATTAGGGCTGCAGTAAGTTGCGTTTTTGCTGTGGAAAGAGGGGTTCGCCAGCTTTCCCACTCGCTCTTGTTTTTCCAGGCTCCTCCGTCTTGCAGCCTCTGGCACAGCCCGGAGCTCAGGCGAGTGGGCAGCGGCGGCTGGTGACTCCCAGCGAGGCCAGAAGGCGGGTGGGAGCTCACCTCTCCCACCTCGAGCCCCAGCCAGAACTCTGGGTCTGAGTTCCAGGCCTTCTGATCCTGGGGCTGGGCTTGTCTGAGATCCAGATGAGGTTAGAGAACTAAGGAGGAAGGAGAGACAGCCTTAACGCCCCCTCCCTCCCCCTCAAACCTCAAGCAGCAGCTCATGCTTCTCTCCTGCACACACACCTCTTCCTGCCTTCTCCACCTTGACGCCCAGGTCTCTCCCCAGCCTGGTGGCATCTTGCCTGGTGCTAATAATAGAGAGGGGTAAATCTGCCAGGCAGTGTATTCAGCAGGCTGTCCCAGCTCTGCTCTTTCACCGTGATCCTGGCAAACTTGCTGGGCTGACTTGGTAAATAGCCTTTGTGAGCAGAATAAGCCTTTGTGTGTCCTGGAAACTCCTGCTGTCCCTCCCTGAGGGCACCGCCCTCCTGGAAGTGTGACGGGGATGCCTTTGGCCTGGAGATCTTAGGGAAACCTAGTTTCAAATAGCCCTAGACTTCCAACCCAGCTGGGGTCTGGGAAGGGAGGGCTTGCAGGTTTGGCCAAGTTGCTGCCCCAGGTGCTGGGGGAAGAAGTGGGAAGGCGGGGTGTGTGTGTGTGTGTGTGTGTGTGTGTGTGTGTGTGTAAATGTGAGGAGGCTACGCCGCATAGTTCTACCTGAAAGGCAACACAATATTCTTATGGTAGTCCTTTTCAAGTCTCTAAAGCAGAAATCAGAGTGAAAGAAGAAAAGTAAAAGATCTACAGTTTTCCTATTTAAAAAAATCCCCAAAGCCTACTATCCAGTTCATGTGGTGGTTTTTGTAACTTGCTTGTATGAACTTCTTTAGAAATTGTTGAAGCATCCCTCCGGGCAGCTACCTTAAATTCTTGTTAAATGAATGTAGGATATATGTCCATTAATGGATTCAATAAAACACTTCCAGATTTGGGGGTTATTCTCCAGGCACTTTTGCTAGGTAATACCTCGCACTTGGATGATGTTTTGTGGTTTGCAAAGCACTTTCACATCTGTTTTCTCACTTTGTTGTCACAATAACCTTGGGAGACAGGCAGGGCATGTCTTGTTATTATCCCTGTTTCACAGATAAGGAAGCCAAGGTTTTGGAGGGTTCAGTGGCCTGCTCAAGGTCACACGGGGGGCGGAGAGGGCCCTGGAGCTCAGGCTTTCCTTAACTGGCCTGCCTCCCACTGAGATGAAACAGCAGGATGGTTCCTGGGACCCAAGATCTGGGGGTGGGGTGGGGGTGTTCTTGGATTAAATTAATTCACAGTTCTTTTAAAAATAAATTTATTTTTGGCTGCATTTGGTCTTTGTTGCTGTGCGCGGGCTTTCTTTGGTTGCGGCGAACGGGGGCTACTCTTCGTTGTGGTGTGCAGGCTTCTCATTGCGGTGGCTTCTCCTGTTGCGGAGCATGGGCTCTAGGCACGCGGGCTTCAGTAGTTGCGGCGCGCGGGCTCAGTAGTTATGGCTTGCGGGCTCTAGAGCGCAGGCTCAGTAGTCGTGGCGCACGGGCTTAGTTGCTCCGTGGCAGGTGGGATCTTCCCGGACCAGGGCTCGAACCCGTGTCCCCTGCATTGGCAGGCGGATTCTTAACCACTGCGCCACCAGGGAAGTCCCCACAGTTCTTTATGAACTTTATGTGTGGACCTGCTGGTTGTGGCTTTTCTTCATTAGAATTTGCACGTAAACAAAGATGGCTGACTTTTACTGTGCCAGACCCAGCCTGCTTTTGCACCGTGCACAGTGGCGTGGATTAGCCTGGGGGTGTCCATGATTCTTTTTTCTGCATTGCTTCACACATCAGAATTGCCCTGCAGGTAATCGTGAGTTAAAAGACCATACACAAAGGCATCAGGCAGCAGCCAGATGTTCATTTTAATAAATGGAAAATATGACTCCGAACTGGGGCCACTCTGACCCACCAAGCAGGCAAATTAGCCATTGAGGATGAAGTCTTTGTCTTTGGATTGATTGTAGAAGATGTGGGAGCAGGGGCCCAGGGTCAGGTAGTTTTGTTTATTTTTCCCCACTTTTTCTGTTTGGTCTTGCTTAGATCCTCTGACCAGACTCTATAGGATATTCTACCAAAATTCTGCAGAACTGTGGGCAGAATAATAAACAAGGCTCAGAAGGATGAGTTGGGCAGGTACTCAAGTGGAAATGTAGCTGAGGGGATGAGTTGGAGGAGCTAGAGATCAGCACTCAGGAAAGCTTTGTAAAGATTTGAATCTTGTTGATGGTAACAGCCTGCATTGGCATAGCACGTTGGAGTGTCCTTTATGCCTTCACCTTTATGCCTTATTCCATATCAATCTCACAACAGCCAAGGATGTGAGCAGAGCAGTCAATAATATCCCCGTTTTATAGAGGAAGTAGAAACCGAGAAGCAGGGAGGTTGAGTAATTTGCCCAAGGTTCCACAACTAGTAAATGGCAGAGCTGGGACTAAACCCGGGTCTTCTGACCCTTGCTTAGTTGAGTGTTCTTTCCAGGCTTCTTCCCCTTCTCCTCCCCTCAGCTGCCCAGGGGGTCCTGGCCGTCTGTCTGCTTAGAGGTAAGGGAAGTGATAGTGAGAATTTTTCCAGTGCTGAGATGTTTCTGGAAAAAAGTGGACCTGTGTCTGTGTCCTAATCTGTGCTTTTTAAGGTTTAGGGTAATAGGACTGAGTCTTAGACACTCAGCTCTGGAGAGTGCTGTGCAAGCGTTTCCAAGTGTGGCCGGTTTCTTGCACGCTGCTAGTGGAAAGTAGTAAGAGTTCCATTTTCCTGTTTCAAGCGAGCATTTCCCCCTTGGGGTTATAGTAACCACTTCCTCTTCAGCACCCAGTGGAACATGGTAAACACCAGTTACAGAAGAGTATTCCCTTCTGAGAGCCTCATCGGGTTCCTTTTTTTCCTCTTGTCTTCAAATACACACACAGGGCTGTGAAGGATAGGTCCCTTTCCCCTCTGATGCAGGGTTTTCGGAACACAGAAAACCCACACGCAAGTCAGATGCAGGTCTGCCGAGGTGCTTTGTCATCCTGCTTCATTTTGGAGGGAACTGGGTTGGAGGCAACTTAGTAGGAATACGGAGCCGTTAATTATCGGGGGTGGAGGGGGACACACTGCATCACATCGCAGACTCGATGGTCAGGGTGTTAGGAAGGATAAGGAACAGACCCTGCAGTGGTTCTTTTGAAAGTGGCAAAGGGAGCAGAGCAGGACTTGGTGGTTAGGTAATGATGAAAAGGAAGCAAATAGGGATTCTAGAGAAATTAAAAGGGTGTGGGGAATATAAGGAAAGGGTCAGTAAAGGATGAGTAAAATGTCTGAAGAGAGACTGTTGATTTTAGATATTTTTAAAGTACTTTAATACTGAAAAAAAAATTGTAATTGCTGGTTTGGGGTTACAAGAACTTCTGAACCCACCCCAGTCTTTCTTAGAGCTTTGAAGACCGTGAAATCCCATCACCAGAAAATGCTTATGATGTAGATCACCCTGATCACCCCTGACTTTGGAGGGTGGCAACTGAGATTGACCGGGAAGTGGAGGAGTTTGAGGCATGTGTGGGCTGTAAAACCTCCTGACTCTGTCCTCCAATTATGCAGTAACTGAGCCAAAGGAGGGGGAAAAAAAAGTAAAGCCACTCTTTGTGTGTTTGTGCTTAATCTTTATGCGTTATTAAATAGAACAATAAAAGAGCAGATCTCCGAGCCTATCTGGGAGAGATGTCTCTGCAGAACAAGAAGGAGCTTCCTGCAACTCCGGCAGGGTTGCAGGACAGTCCAGATATAGAAACTTCAATTGCACACAGGCTTGTAACGTTTCTCACTTTGTGCAGATAGATAATAAAGCTGAAAGGCCAAGAAACAAAACTATATGACGTGTATCTAATGTATATGATGTGTATTATGTATCCATCTATAGCTATGCTATACTCTGTACTGTACAGGCTCCAGAAGACCTATCAAATATTTCCATATGTCTAGAGAATTTAGGAGGATCCCCTGATAGGTAGGAGTTGAGACTCTGGCTACGGGTTGGGTGTTGGCCGACCTGGTTACTAGTACCGCCCCCGGTTGCTGTGCTTGTGTTTAGACTGACCGAGGCCTCTGTGTTGGCCTTCCTCACATCATCTCCACTCCTGAGCAAGACTGAACCTGTTTCCACAATTTCTCCAATGCATCCCTTTTTTAAAAAATGGGAATATCTAGAAGAAGATTCTTGTCGTTACACTTGGTACAGTTTAAAGCATGTTCTCCACTTGTCAGAAGCAGGATTCTGGTTAGGAAGGGCCAGTGTTCTGAACGTGGTGGGGATTTCTCATCACTGGAATTGGGGGACAGAAACCGAGTGCAGACTCTGTACCGGGGACCTACTTCCTGTTTGTCCGCCCAAGTTCACACCTCTCTTAGGAGCTGCAGTCTGGAGTGAGATTATTGCACCCCTAATCAAACGTGGAATTCCTTCCAGGCTTCACCTCCCACCGAGGCCCACCCAGGGCAGCACCCCTCACCTGCCCACAGACAGGCTCTTATCTCTGGCACAGGATTCCTTCCCACTTCCCTGTTGTCTGTTTCCCAAGGTCTTTGGAAGCCCCTACTTTGAACAGGGATCTCGCCTCCAGGCTAGAGAGGGCATGTGAAGGAGCTGTGCTCTCACACCCAGAGACCAACAGTCATGGTCCAAAGCAGAGAGCTGTTGGTTTTTTCAAAAGTCTATCTTCCTCTCTTACCTGGACGATTACAGCAGCCGCAAAACTGATCTCTCTTCTCTGCCCTGCTTTCTCTTCCCCAGGTCTGCTCTTCACAGGCTGAGTGAGCCTGCTTTAGACACTCCTCTCCCAAAACCCTCCAGTGCCTTCCTGTCTCACTCACATAAAATCCAAGATCCTCAGTGCAGCCTGAAGAGCTCTGCCTGAGTGGACCTGGTTTCATTCCACGCCCCTCTTTGCTCACTCCATTCGGCCACTCTGTTGCTCTTGCTGGCCTTTGAACCTGCCCAGCACGCCCTATCTCAGGCCTCTGTACTTGGCTGTTCCCTTGGCCAGGACCAGGAGGTGTGCAGGGCTCAGGCCCTCACCTCCTGCAGGAAGGGCTTCCCTCTCAGCGCCCAGCCCAGACGGCACAGCCTCCCCCTGCCCTCGGCCATACCCTTTCCTCCACCTCCCGTTCTCTTTCTTCAAAACACTTGCTGCCATCCAAGGTACTGTGCATGTATTTATATGATGTACTATTTATATATTTATGCCTTTTTCTACTTGGAAGGGAGAGGCTTTGCTGTGTCCACTGCTGCGTCCCCCGTGCCTAGGACCCTGCATGTGGTAGGTACTCTATAAATATTTGTCCAAAGGCCAGCAAAGAAATGCATCCACAAGCTGTAGCATTTGTGGAGCTCTTGCTTGGGTGTCGTGTTTGTAGCAAGGGGCACAAAGATGAATCTCATAGCCCTGCTCGTTGCACAACCTTGATCTCTTCTCTGTGGGGGGGTTTCACACATAATTCTGTTCCCCACTCCTGTTCTTGCCTGTGCTTTTTGAATATTGGGAAGGCCACTCACCATGTGCTTCTAGTTTGTTATCCTCTGCTAATGTTTCTGGGCTTCCAGAGTTCCACGGGGTCCCATTCAGGGAACAGGGTTCAGTCTCGACCTTGAGGAGCCTACCCAGAGGGGAAGGAAGGCTGCTTCTCCCTCAGATGAAGAGGCGTTTTGGAGGGGGCTGTGTTCTCAGATCAGATGCAGGGAGAAGCACTGAAGGTGCTGGAGGAGATACGGCAGCAGCGGATTCATGTCGCCTGTTTTGTGTGTGTGTGTGTGAGATCCGTACATTTTTTTAAATTGTAAAAGCAGACTAACCACACGCAGACATTTAAAAAATAAAGCAAAAGGGCCTATAACCATACTATCAGCATAACCCTAAAATCTTAACTAAATCTATTGATTCTGTTGATTATTAATTGGTTACTTTATATTCCATCTTAATTCAAAAAGGTTTGAGGATGCTTACAAACATATGTAGTGCAATAGAATATAATAAATAGCTAAGAAATCAGAGCAAAGGGTTAAATAAGTTTATGGAAGTCAGTATAAATTTAATATGCAGAAATGCGTACTAATGCACCTATTCATATAAATTGGTATATTTCTTCCTGGCCTTTTTTTGTTTGTTTGTTTTTGTTTTTTTTATTTTTGGCCGCACCGCGCGGCTTGTGGGATCTTAGTTCCCCAACCAGAGATCGAACCCATGCCCTCAGCAGTGACAGCGCAGAGTCCTAACCACTGGACTGCCAGGGAATTTCCCCCTCCTGGCCTTTTAAATGTGCACATTCTTCACAGTCTCTTCTGCTTTCGCCCCCACTTAACATTTTACCAAATTTTCCATGTTTCCTTCTAAGTCTTATTGTTCAGGACCAAATGATAAATCCCAAGGACAGACCCCTAATTTATTTAATCATTCCTCTATTGTTGGATCTTGGGTTATTTTCAATGCTATTGTTAAATAAACAATGGCCTAATTAACATCTCTGTGCTTGTAATTTTTTCCATATTTTAGAGTATTTCCTTAAGGAGATTTCCAGAGGGAAAATAATTAATGAAAAGTTCAGACATTTCTATCGCCTTTGAAACATATTCGAGGGCTGGTTTCCCCGAGGGTCCTGTGCACTTGGGGTGTCTCCAGCAGACTTCCATGGCGTCCTGCGCCTCACAATCACTTGTATTGATTATTTTTCTGTTTTTTGCTAATTTAATAGGGAAATTGTATATTGTTATTTTCATTATGTGTTTGTTGAATTTTGTGTATGTTGCCAAGTTATCTGTTGGCATCTAAGAGGTTTTTTTCACCCATTTCTTTGAGCTCTTTATGTACAGATGTGTTAACCCTTCCACCATAATGTATATTGTAAAATTTTTTTTCCAGTTTATTTGACTTTTATTTTGATTTGGGGGTTTCTTTGCCTTTGATACTTGGAAGTCTTACAGTTTGGATAGTCAAAGCTTTTGTTAATTTCCTCCGTCATCTCTACCTATTTCCCTAGAGACTGTAGTCCAAGTTCATTAGCCTGGCAGTCCAGGCCTTGGTGATCTTGGCTTGGTTCTCCTTTGCCAAAGCCTCACCTTTTGCTCTCCTCTTGAAACCTTCTTGTCAGGAAGCTGAATCAGTGGCATATCTAGCATATTTGGCACCAGGCATGGATGATTTTTTTAACACTCCTCTCTTCTGTATGACAGAGTTATTTTCAGTGATAATTAAGAGATAAAACAAATAATGAAAATGGCCAGAAAAGACTTGCAGACAGTGAAACTTTTCTCTTACTGAATTTTGTGTATATGATCATGGCAGTAAATAAAAACTGTGTGTTTGGTGGGGGGGCGGGGGATTAGTAGTGGAGAGAGCACAGCTGGACTGTTTGCTCTCAGTAAGGATAGACCCTTCTGGAGAGGAGGGCTGACAAAGAGAGGTGACAGACATACGTGTGGAACCAGCTTTGGCCTGGGTACGGAGAGACCTGGATTTTTCTCTGCTGAGCTTGTGATCTGGGCAGGTCCCTTCCCTCTGGGTATTCTCTGCGGTGATGGGACCTGCACAGTGTGGCCTGAGCTCTGGCTGCTTCTTGCTCCGATGGTCAGAGCATCACACAAGGTGCCTTTGGGGGATCTGCCTTCCTTGTGTGTCCTAGTCCCCAGGTGGCCCTGCCCTAGGTCTGCGGGAGGAAGCCGACCCACAGTGTGCCGTGCGCAGGCCAGGAGCAGCCTCTGACAGCGGGGAGGCCTGGGGGCCCACCCAGGGACAGCGGCCTGGCTCCGGGCTCTGGGGCTCTTCCTGAGGGGCTGGCCCTGGTGGCGGGACCTCATGCAGGCCTCAGAGGCTGCTGCCTCTGGTTCTTGACCTCTGCGTGAGTGTGAGGTTCCCCTTCCTGGTTTAGGAACCCCCAGCCTTCAGCCAGACTCCTGAGTGAGGGCTGGGGGTTCCGGGCAAGTCTCCCTCCTGCCTTCCCAACCAGGCTCTGAGTCTAGGGGGCTCCCAGCAGTTTAGTGTAACAGGCGCTTAATGCTTCCTGACCCTGGGAAAGTAGTGTGCTAGGGCCTAGGGGTCCAGCTGTTCGCTGCCCTCAAGGATGGCTCTCTGTAGTGGGGGTGACAGCCGGGGTACAATCAGGGGATTTGAATACACTCTAAGAGGAGCAGCAAATGCATGTACAGGGTATGAAGGAGCAGTTCTGCAGAGGAGGAGGCAAGGAGCTTTTTCATGCGCTGGACAAGGGGAAGTGGGCTCTGGGGAAGGGCAAGGAGGAGGTGATAAGTGAGCATGGTTTGAGAGAATGGAGGAGAACTCTCTGGGCAGGTTAGGGGAGGGCTCTCCAGCCAGAGGGAACAGCACCAAAGGCTCAGAAGCATGAAGCAGCAGGATGTATCTTGGCGGATAGGTCAGTTTTTCTTCAGCATAGGGGGTAAAGGGGCATGGCTGGGCAGGAGTTCTTGAGAGCCCATCTGAAGGAGTTTGGTCTTTGTCCTGAAGGCTTTGGGGAAGCTATTGAATGAAGGTTTAAAGCAGGGAGGGGTCTGCTGGAATTGCTGTGATGAGCTTTACATTTTAGAAAGATCTCCAAGGCAGAGGTGTGGAGAGGGGCCTGCAGGAGGGCACACCTGGAGAACGGGAAGGCTGTCTAATCCAGGAGAGATGGGAGGAGCAAGGGGTGACGCGGATAGGGACGGGAGAGGTGTCAGGGAGGTAGAATCAGGGGCCTTTGGTGATCTCCTGGATGTCCTGGAAACACAGTACCAGAGTCTCCTTACCTTGCCTGAGAGGAGATTCCAGAGTCCCCCACATAAGTTGTGATCTTCATAGTTCCATCAGGCCTGCTGGGTGGGAGCTACAAGGCCGGGCATTGGAGCAGGACTGTGCCCAGAGCCCCTAGAGCCCCCAGCCACCAGGAAACCAGTTGGGGGTTAGGACAAGCAGTGGGGCTCCTACCCTCTGGATGCTCTGGGAAGGAGCTGGTAATGCCAGGAGCAGTGAGCACTTGGGCTCCGCCCTCTGAGCGCCTCTGGCTTTTTGGGAGGCGCCCTTATTGGATGGCCCATCGCTGAGTCCCCAGCCCCTAGCCACAGGCACACAGGCCATGGGATCCCATCCCGTGCTCCCTGCTCTTCTCGTTTCACAGTCACTCTCTCCCCAGCTTTCCCTCGTGCGTTGCCTTCGGGAGGACTAAAGGATGGAGGTGGGACCAACGCATTTACCACTGACACCTCTCCTCGTCTGGGAGAAGCCCCTGGGTAGCTAGCCCTCTACCATCGAGTCTGTCATTTCGTTCTTATTTTCGGCAGGTTTGGGGGGAGAGAGAGGATGGGGCAGGGGCTTTGGCTCTGGCGTGGCGACTGTCCTGTGAAATACTCAGAGGCCGTGGGACCCTCTGGGTTTCCCCTAGCATTTGAGCGTTAAGTTTCATAGCCAGGACGTGAGGCTTCCTCCTGACCCGCTGCAGATGCCATGGCGAGTGTCACCTCTCCAAGGCTGGACCACAGCTGGCAATCCAAAGGACCAGGCACCCCCCAGTTCTAAATTCTGCTCTAACTGACTCGAGGCCCATCAGAGCCTGTTCTGTTCGGCCGTGAACGAGTGATGTCCCACCTCTCTGGTGAGCAGGCGGGGCCTGGTTGGGGGGATTCAGAAGTCCCCGGTTCTATTTCAGCTCCTGTAAGCAACTACTGAGCCACCTCTTGTCTCCCCCTCCCCGGCTACTAATCCAATCATAGAGGCCAACTTTCTCTGAGTGTTTTATTTTATCCTTTAGACCTAAACGGCCATCTCACCTGGCCTGTGGGGTGGGCGGGTGCTCAAAGCACTTCTCTTGTTTCCCCACGCCATCCTCCCTACAGTCTGAGAGGCGGGGGAGGTTCTGAGCACTGTCTGCAGATGGAGAGACAGAAGCTCAGGGAAGGAGGTGACTTGTCCATGTTACATGGCAGTGATTGGCCTGCTTACGACCAGTTGGGGTCCTAAGGCCGTCCTTGGCACTCCGTCCCCTTCATCTGTCCTCGAATGCCGTCGGGGGCCGGACAGGTGATGCATATGAACAGGGCCTGGTGACAGGGGGCGGAAGGCCCGTCTCAAGGTGTGCAGTTCAGCTGCAGCCCACAGACGGTCGCTACCGGGAATGTGGGCCCAGTATTTCAAAGAACGCTGGAGATCTGGATGTTTGTGTGAAATGTCCCGATTTTTAAGTGTTGGCAACTAATTTAGAACAACAAAAAAAATTGTTGCCAAAGAAAATAAGTCTGCTGGCCACTGGCCGGAAACTCAGCCCTGCATCACTGGTCACTAAGTGGCTTTCCTCTTGGTCTGATTCAGGGTTGAGGGGGAGCTCCACTGACTGACTTCCCCGGCGAAGGGCAGGGGAGAACTGAGCTTGGGAAGTAAGGGAAGAGGAAACGGCCCCAGGAGCTGCCAGCCCATCCGCGTCATGCTGGCCAAGCACCGTGTACACAGCTCAGCCGCCTGCATTCCCAGGGCAAATACTTTCCATTTTCCTCTTGGGTCACCCTGAATTCTGGGGTTCTTTGGAGGTTTATCGCCTCACTTCCTTTTCTAGAGATTGAAATGACGATGGCTTGAAAATATTTTCTTCATTTGGGTTTTTCCTTGGTGACCTCATTCAGAGACAGATGTGCCCTAATAATAGCATCGAAAGTTGAGGGGAATAAATCAGCCAGCTGGTTCTGTTCCCTAGAAGTGATCTTACAGTTCCTAAATGTGGACCGTCCCCAGAGACCCGGGGTGGGGGCGGAGCCTGCGACAGGGCCACGGTCATTGTGAGACTCCGGAGTGTCCCTCTCTCTGGGACAGAGTCCCTGCGGCTCTGTTCACCCAGGAGGGCAGCTCTCACGTCTCGTCCGGGCTCCCAGCTTAGCTGCCGGTCTCCCAGCACACGGCAGCTGGACATCGCAAAGGTTTGCACTTGTCACGGATTGGCAGACAGAGCGCTCACTCTGCTCCTGCCTTTTCCCTGTGCACAGAGGCCCGGAGCTTGGTGACACCTAAACCCAGTCTGTCTCAAGTAGCCCAGTCCTCCAAAGGGTCTCTCCAGTTCCTTTGGTTCAGGGCCACTGGCCGGAAGGACCCTCAGTCTTTAAGCCCCTTCCTCAGCCCCTCCCATTCCAGAATACATTTTCCAGACAACCCGCTCGCATCTCTCAATAACGTTTCACTTCCTCTAACTCAGTAGGAAGGGGATGAAACACATCTGAGAGAACCAGAAGCCTTCCGTAAGCTGCACAGGCAAGAGGGGGACTTCTGTGGGTCAAGCTTTGACGTGGAGGGTGGTGTGTACCTGAGATAGAAAAGGTACCATCCATATGCAGGTGCTGATGCTGGGTTGTGGGTTAGCTTCTCTTTAAATCCGAGGGAGAGGACGGGAGAGACTGCAGCGGAAGCCGGCTTTGCCCATCTCTTAACACAGGAGATCCCCACCACAGTGCTGTGAAGGTCCGTCCCCGTGTAATTACCCCAAGAGCTGCTGTAAAATACCTCAATATAAAATGAATGTTAATGCATTGTAGCCTAAAGCCAAAAAGTGATGGAAACAGTGATGGGGTGTCCTTGCTTCCAGGGTGTGGGAGACCCCCTTGCAGTTGGGCATGCAGGCTGCCAGGGATAGGGGTTGGGGCAGGAGCCCCAGGTCTGTCCCCTGATTGGGACCCAAGCCTGGCTGAGCCCCTTGGCCCCTGCTGCTCAGGGAATGAGAGGTGAGTCCGCTGCCTGTTTCTCAGGGCCCCGGGTGGCTCCTGCTACACAGGAAAGTGCTAAGTAAGCACTCGGGGCCCCAGCTGACAGAGATGCACGGGGACGGGCGATGAGTCAATCTGTTTATGAAAATCACACATACTGACACGGACGTCAGGATGACCCCCCCCCCCCCGGGGTCATCTCACAGCTGCGCTCTGAGAGCTGACGAGTCTTGCTCATACTTGGGGGTTCACTGGTGTGTCTTTTTGGCCTCCAGCAGTCTACACATGAACAGATGCATGACCGCCTCACTGAGACAGGCCTGTGCCCTGAACAGCCCTGGTCGGGAGAGGGAGGCCGGGTGACTCAGAGCTGGTGTCAGAGCTGTACCTCAGCCTCTGGTGGGCAGGGCTGCAGCAGCTGGGTTTCTGAGCCTCTGCGAGTCTGCCTTCCCATTTGCTGAGCACCGTTTAGCCACAGGCAAATCAGTGTAATCTGTCAGAAATATGAATTGCACCAGTATGTCTTGCTGGGAAATATTTTCTAAATATAGCTAAATATTTGATACTGCACATGATTTGTTCTCATGTGGTATTCATGCTCTTCCTGAAAAGTTTCCTTGTTAGAAATTCCTTTGGTGGGAGTTCCCCCCAAGTCTGACTTTGGAGTTAGTCCAGAATAAGCCCCTTACCAAATCCCTTACAAGTGCTTTCTGGGTTCTCCGAAACTACTTAAAAGGTAGTATTTTGTCTGTGAATGTTCTTAGCCTAGAGAAGTAAACTTTCAGCAAGCTGGAGATTGAGGAAATCTTGTCCCTTCTACTATGTACACAGTAGGATCCTTAGGTTCTCAAATTTACAACCAGAAGATTTTCAATCTCAGGGAATCTCGGAGAAAATACAGGAGCTCCTAACACAGGAGAAGCTTGTTTCCATAAGCAGGGCTGTGCTTGTAAGAGTGGGGGGCAGAGAAGAAAACTTTTCTGATTCTTCCTCATTTTGCAGAAAACTTCCTTTCAGATTGCTGGCTTAATTTAAATGTCATCTTCCAGCATGGGATGAAGCAGTCTGTTTCCACATGGGCCACCTGTCAGAGCCCATGGGTCCTGTTGCTGGGTTGAGCCTCCCTGGGAACAGGCAGAGTTACTTCCTTCAGACTTTGGGTCCATGGGGTGGACTGGGGCAGTGGGAGGGGAGGGTCTGCAGGAAACAGAAGGACCGCTGGTGGCTTCCGTGCGAGGCCACCTCCTTACGTGCTGCCTCTCACACCCATCCTAGAAGGGCTCCTGGGCATTCTGGACTTCCAGAAAGTCTCTGTTTAAGGCCAGCCCCCAGCTCCTCCAGGGTTCATTTCATGGCAAGGAATCGGCTTGTTACTGGGGACCCACTGCCTGCCATCTGTGGCCTTCACCCTCTGCCCTTTCCTCTTGGAAAAGTGGCCCCTGAAGGCCAGGGCTGGGATAGAGGAGGAGGTGATCAGACCCTGCTGCTAATTCTGCTGAGCCAACGCAGAGTCCCCTCCTGTGTGTTTCATCCCACAGACAGTCTCATGCCCTCAGGGGGCTTACAGACCAGACTGGACACATGAGAGGTTTGTAGGGTAGGTGGTATTCCCATTTTACAGATAAGGAGGAAACTGAAACTCAGAGAGGTTTGGTAACTTGCCTAATACCACCAGCCAAGAATAACAGGATCTAAACCTAGGTTTATCCGGCTATAAGTTTACATGTTACAAATGACCAGTGAGGTAGCCTAGCAGAGTGATGGAGAGCTTGGACCCTGGAGCCAGACTGCCTGGGTTCAAATCTTGGCTTTGCCACTTACCATGTGTAGAACCTTGGGCAAGTTGCTTAATCTCTCTGTGCCTCAGTGTCCCCATCTGTAAAATGGGCTAATGAGATGACCTGTGTGACAGGTTGAGATATTTGTATCATGCATACATAATACTTATCAAGCACTTGGCATTGTGTCTGGCTCTAGAAGACAGTCGAGACATATCACCTATTTATTACTAGAACAGCCCACATGCTATTGGCTCCACCCCACTGCCCGCCTGGCCTTACGTCTTGGGAGCCGAGAAGGAGGGATTGAGCTGGAGGAGCTGTGTTGGGGCTTGGGGGTGTCATGACTGGCCCCTGTGAGGAAGTCGCCCAGGAGGGGCACTGGGGGTGCTCAGCCGTCCCAGGCCTTCAGTGCCAATTGTCTGTTGACCAGTAAAGACCTTCAGTAAATTTCCACCCTCTGTAACTCGGCCTTGTTTTTTGCATTTTAACCAGAGTAAAAATAAAATCTCTGGGGAGGGGTGGACGAAGTGAAGGGAGGGAAGGGACCTGGTGTGTGTCGCAGGGGCCGCCTCCACCAGCTGGGCAGGGCTCTGGATGCCCTTTCCCAGAGGAAAGGCTGAGCCTTTCTGTCCTCTGAGCTTTGTCCGTTAGGAAGTCGGCTGCTAGAGGCTGCCATTCCCCATCCCCCAGGGCTCTTCCTCAGCCCCCTGGCCACTCCCTGTTTCCTGCAATTGTTGGCTCCCCCCAACCTCTGCTCCAGCGGCCCCAGCAGGCTCCTGGTGTGAGAGGTAGGCTAGGCCCCTGCGCACCAAAGCATTTCCTTTGCTTTCAACTGCTTCCCCTCTCTCGCCTCTTTCTTCCAGCGCTCCATTATTTTTAGTTCTTAAGAGGATGAAGTCCAGGAGGGAGGAGGAAGGAGGAGCCAAGTCTGTGACCTTCTAGATCAGAGATGGAGCATTTGCCGGGCCTTCCTGGTAGGGAGTGTTTGGAGTATTTCCATTTTGGGTGAAGGATACCTCCATTCCTTGGTAACCAAAAAAAACGCTGGTTTGGCAAGACTGTGAGCCCCTTTGTTGCCAGCTCCTGTAAAGTTAGGAAGAGGGAAGGAGGGTGGATCTGGAACAGTCATTGGGAGAAGTGCTTTCTTTGCTGGGTTGACTAACCAGAGTGAAAGAGTGACCCTCATGTGTGCATGTGAAAAGGCCCCTGGGGTCGGGGCCCGCTGTCCTGGAGCCTGGTGGTGTGTAGTGAACCCCAGGCAGATTGGACAGGCAATCCCCCCAAGTATTCCCCCTGGAGATGTCTCTGGAAAGATCCAAGCTTGGGCATGTGAGCATGAAGAGGTATGAGCTGGTTGAGGTGTATTTCAACTTCTAGGAGATGGCACGTAGCAGGGCCTGAGCCCCTGCCGTGTGATGGACCTGTAAAATTTTCTCATCGGTCACGCAGCTGGTAGTATCGTACTCCCACTGTGTGTCCAGCCTGGGGGGGCGTCCAGAAGTGTTAGGACAAATTCCGGTTCTCCAGAAGCTTACCCTCTGATGGGAGACACAGCACAGGACACAAGAATCATGAAGCTCTCAAAGCCTGTCCTGCTAGGGAGGAGGATTCTTGGAATGGCCTGTGGCTGGTCTGAGAGGCTTTATGGAGAAGGTCGGGCCAGCTCACGGACTCCAGCACCATCAGCTGTGAGGACAGTGGGATGTGGGTAAAGGAAAGGAGGGGGGAGAACACTGCAGGCAGAGCACCTGCGTGAGCGGGGACCTAGAGGTGGGGTAGGCATGGGACAAGAAGGTGACCAGCCCTGCAGGATCAGAGAGGGTGTCCAAGAACGTGTGCATAGGAGAGGAGGGTGGGCAGGTGTCTGGGGCGGCCCTCTGTCCCTGGTGGGGCCTTGATCCCGTCTGTAGGTGGTCAGGGAACTCTTGGTGGCCAGTCGGGCCAGCTGGGCCTGGGCGGACTCCTCAGGCAGGGATTCTGGATGATGGTAGGGGAGGGAGAATGGCAATGAGGGATGGACCCCTGTGTGCCGATCTGGGTGCTACCCTTGTCCCAGAAACGGGGCCTCTGGTTGCGACAGGAAGAAGGCAGCCGCTCAGCGTTTTCCTGGTTTTGGCCAGAATGTGCTGCTGGGAGTTCACCGACCAAGGTGGTAACCCTCAGGGAGGGCCAGCCCGAGCTGAACACTTGCATCAGGAGCTCCCGTTTTTCAACAGGAGCTCTGGGCCCTTACCGGGTCCTACGCTCCAAACCCGGAGCAGAGCAGCCCTCTGACCCGACCAGGAGTGGAGAGGACGGAGCACCCACCCTGAGAACACAGAGCTGGTTCCTGCCTCTCACGCCCTCAGTAGCCAAGGGGTCCAGGCCTGCAGGGGCTGGTGAGGGCCCGCCGTCCTCATTCTCCTGCCCTAGAGCAGCCACTGATGCTGTGGGAGGTACGTCGCCCACCTCACTGCCCTCAGCGTGATTCCGACCACCTGTGGGTGGGTTCCCTGCAGGACAGGTGAGGAAACGCTGTGCCAGCCGTAGACTCTGAACCACTCATCTTGTGGGAACACCATGTGGGGTGGGGAGAGAGGTAGGGATGAAATTCAACATTACTCAGGTCTTTCTCAAAGAGTGTTTCTGCATTCAGTTTTTAGGGGAGTTTCCTTGTTTGTTAAAGGGGAAAGACGGTTAGTCTTAAAATCCAGATTCTTATTTTTAGCCAGAGCTACCTGCCCTGCCAAGTCCTTGGGCTTTGTTTCTCCTACCCTTGGTGTTTTGGTTTTGAAAGGCCTTCCCTCCTCCGCTCCAGGCTCCCAGCTCACTTTGGCAGGGGTGGGTCTGGCCCCAGCCAGGTTTCTAACCAGGCCTCCAGGACGGAGCTATTGAGCCAGGGGCCCCTACCTGCCTGGGCTTGCACCCAGCTGCCGTCACAGGAGGGCCCTGCCAGGGCGAATACAATGAACAAAGTTGGCTTGCCTTGGCTCTGCCTCCTGGGAGAAGCACAGTCTTTTCCCCAGCGAAGGAAAGAACGATCACTAGGGAAACCCAAACTGCTTTTTTAGAAAGACCAAAAGAAGAAAAGAAGGAAGAAAAAAGCATTTTTTTTCCAAACATGGATAACTCAATGCCTTTTGCTCAGACTTCTGCAAGGCCAGAACAAAGGCACTGACACAGAATGAACTTTCCCGGGCAGGGGCGTCTTCACCCACTTTCAGCACTTTGTTAATGTGTCTTCCCAAAGTGGGTGTCAGTGAGGCTGTTCTGGGAACCACTTGGAAAGGAGGGCAAGGCGGGTCATTATTCAGGCCTGCCCCATCTGAAAGGTCACTCTTTTGACAAAGCGCTTGCTGTTTATCTGAGGCTATTTTTTAACTGGAGGAGAGACGATGGGGGCCCAGTTACCCTGTTGGCTGAAACAAAACAAAATCCTCGGAGCAAACCAGGAAGCTGTGTGACCTTGAGCAAGTTACTTAACCTCTCTGAACATGTTTCATCATTTGCAGAATGTAGATAAGTATTAGTGCTGTGAGTGAGGATTACATGAAATATTAGAATAGTACCTAGCAACATGTTAGGCATTTAATATGTGATTTCTCTGCCTCTTTCCCCGGACAAGCCAGCTTATCACCACTAACCAGCACATACACACAGGCATCATATACACATGCACACGTGTGCAGCAAGGCAAAGGATTCTGGCGGTATTGCTTTGGAGAGTTATACGGTCCAGAGATAATTTCCCTTTTCTGATATTTTAGAGATTTCCCTTCATCTCTTTCACTCAAAAAAAAGGATACTCTTTATAATTATCTAAAAATAAAAGTTTGGCAAGTGATCTAACTATTTAAATAAAAAGGGAAGTACTGGAGGAAAAAGTAGAATATTGGGGGAACAGCTCAGATGGGAAAGGGGTTAAGAAGAGTGTGTAAACCCTCTGTGTAAAATGAAATCCGTTCTGCAGTCTTACTATTTATTATGTTCTTCGCTGGTGCCTAGCAGAGTTCCACATGTGTGAAATGGCGTTCTTTGGGGAACTCTTCTTTCTCCTTTTAGCAACTTTACTGACCTTCTGAACCAGAAACTGGTGTCGAGGCACCTGGACGCCGGTCGGCTCTGCTCTCCCTGAGTCACAGAGCTCGAGGCCCCAGGAGCCGCCCTGTGTGTTCCTAGTTGCCATGAACATCCAAAGGGAAGCTTTGTAAGCAATTAACCAAACAATTAGCTCATCTTCTTGCCACCGGCAATGATTGACCCTCTGGAAGTGCCCAGCGGATTTTTGCCAGTCTCCTATGCCTTGGAGGAGAAAGCTGTTTCAATTAAAACAAACAAACAAACAAAAAACAGACACAGAAGTACAAACAAAGTGAACATCTAAGGTTCACCTGTCCAATGACGGTATACAGAGCACCTGTGTACATGTGTACCACCTTATCAGTTCTCTCGGAGCTGATAGAGTGTGCATCAGGGCAAGTGTGTTGTTATCGTGCCCAGTTTACAGGTGAGAACGCTGAGGTCGGAGAGGTTCAAAGGCTTGCTCACAGCTGCAGCCAGGAGGTGGCAGAGCAAGGGATCGTTCTAGCTCCAAAGCCTGGGTCGTGTGCTGTCTTCTGGAAACAAAATCCAACGCTGTGGCCTGCCTCAGAGGCAGAGGATTTTAAACACGCTCGAGACGGAGGGGAAGGGTGCGTTGCTTCAGCCTGAGTTTGCAGGGCGCAAAGAGTGGCAAGCTTGGCAAAGCCAGCGGGAAGGGAAGCTGCAGGAAGGGCCGGCTGCCTTGGGTAAAGTGGGATTGTGGGGAACTGTCTTCAGGAGGCCTGCTTCTCCAGACAGGAGGCAGCGCAGGCACTGCTGGGGCCGACAAGAGGGGAGCAGAGCCCGCAGCACCCTGGAAACTTCAGCTTACTCCGGGAGGCTCTGACCAGGTTCCCGACGGGCGGTGTTGGATTTGGTCTCCCTCCTCCTGAGCCGGGCGGGGCTTGGCTCAGCCTGCAGGCCTAGCTGACTGGCCGTGGTGGCCTCTCCAGGACCCGCGGCAGGGGGTTGCCAAGGATCTGGTGGAGCCAGGTGCTGGGGGTCCTGGCTGTCGGGAGGGTACACTCGCCCGGAGGAGAGCTGGGGCGCAGGTGTGCCCCGGGCACTGTGGGAGCACCCAGGAGGGACGGCTCCAGCAGAGGAAGGGCCTCCGGGGCCTCTGAGCTGCCTAGGGGGTTAGCGGAGTCCTTTGCCTCCGCGCCCGTGCTTGCGAAAGAAAAATGCCTGGTGGCGGAAGGTGTCACCCTTGCGGTGCCTGAGGGTGGGTGAGGAGGGGTACATGCAGCGAGCCAGGAGTCACCTGCAGAATCTCACGGGCCTGAGAGAACATGTGTTTACTGAACTGCAAATACCTCCGTGTGTGGATGGGGGAGGAGACCTAGGGCTGCAGACATCCTAGGGCATGTGAGGCAGTCCTCCAGCAAAGGAACAGCTGGCCCCCATGTCACTGCCCCTTCTGGGCTGTGCATGTCATGCAGCTGATCCTGATGACAGCTAAAGCGTCCTGTGAGTGGGGTGGCTAGAGGCCCCCAGCCTCGCCTCGGCTCTGGGTCCCTGCTTCCCCGCCTTCCTCCTCCTCCTCCTCCTCCTCATCTCCACCAGTCCTTTTTGCCTGTGTGATGGAAGACAAAGGCCTGCCTTTGAGGTCATCCACTTAGCCCTTTTATTTAAGGCAGTGTTCCCTGCAGCACGAGGCAGATGACTGGCTGGGGGAAGCAACCAGAGGGTGGCGTTTACGCAGGAGCCATTAGCATCCCTGGGAGGCTTGGAGTCTGGTTTAGATAAACACAGAATCAGAGACGCTGCCCAGGCTTCCTCCCTTGGGCCCCACTGGCCAGTGGACCGTTTCCGCGCTGGGCTCTCAAGGGCTCTGGGTGAGTCCAGGCCAGAGGGATGAGGAGCTGCCTTCCTCGCCAGGGCTGCCCCGAGCGCTCTGAGGCTCTGCGTGCTGAGTGGAGAGGTCGCCACACATTGGTATCGGCCGTTAGGGAGTAGATGCACATCTGCTGTGAGGCCAGAAGTCTTTGGGCAAAGAGGAGGAGGGAAAAGTGAGAGCCCCGAGCCTTCCAAAGGCACCAGTGGCTGGAGAGGGCTCAGCTGGGGTTGGCCAGGTTCTGAAACTCCCTTTCCAGGTGACTTCTGTCACCTCAAGCTTGAAGAGGGTTGGGGTTTTGTTGTTACTAGGCTTTTTCTCCTGCTACAAATCCCTCTCCACATTCTCTGAATATTTTAGCTCCTGTCAAGTCAGGTATGAAGGGAGGGAACTGCCCAGAGCAGTTTCAGAGCACCAGACGTCTCCAGCCACCCTGAGTCTTAAAGGACCAACCTCCGCTCCTCAGGTCTGGCTATTTTCTGATCCTTCTGAACTTCTCTGAGTGAATTAGGGCCCTACCTTTTCCTGTGCAGCCAAAGTAGAGAACATGACCCCACCTCTTACAGAGCGAGGTCAGGGCTGTAACAAACATCAGCAGAAGGCCCTGCCCTGCACTCAAGTAGAAAACAGAGCGAAACCAAAATCAGTGCTGATTTAACCCAGGAGTGCAGTCCTCTAGGGATTTGTGGAGCTGGGTCATCCAAGCCCATAAACCTGAGGTGTTACCTGAAAAACCTCACTTCTGGTCTGCAGTTGGCTTACACCCAGCACAGAATCAAGGTGAGAGCTGTGTGTCGTCAGCCCACCCTGTGGCTCCTTCCCTGCTCAAGAGGCAGTCAGCTTTGTGGGGCTTGCCTTTCCCTTGAAGTGCCGCCCAAGAACATCCCAAGTGTAAAATTCCAGCCACAGTATAGGAGCGATTAGCTGGTCTGATCTGACTCATGGGAGAGCCTTGTGTCACCTGGTAGCTAAGCTGGAAGTGGCACCTGCCCAGCCCCGGAATGAGACCTGTCTGGGGTTTTGATGGCCAGCTGTGGAGCCTCTCCCAAAGGCTCTGGGCGCCTCTGCTGAAGAAGCAGCCAGAAGGCCCCCGACCCCGGAGCACTGTCCTGCCAGCCCAGCTCCCGGGCTGCTCAGGGGAACCTCCCTGAAGAAATCTCCTTGTCCTTCCTGCCCAATCTTCTGTCTCCATCACCTTGCCCAGCGTGCTCTGGGCTGGAAGGGCCCCTGCTTGTTGATAGGCACAGCACTTGGTGAATCGGTTTGAGGTTCCCAGGGTGATCAGGCACCTACTGGCAGGAAGGAGAATGGAATGACTTTGGGGAAGCAACTCAGCTTGTAAGATTCTTCATCTTACAGAGAAAATAATCCTGTCTACCACCAGGTTGTTTGAAGATGAGAAATGAGGCCCTAAGGAGCCCGGTCCCGCTCCTGTCACATAGTGAGAGCCCGTAAGTGGTGAGTCATGAACGCTCACTCCAGGCCCAGTGCTGAGGGAGGCTGGCCGTCCGTCCTGTTGCACATCTAGGGAAAAGAGCCCTGCCGGTGAGATGACAACTGATGCCAGCTTGCAGGGAGTTTCTAAGAGCCATTCCCTTTGCTCTGTCATGCCCAGCAGACTTAGGAAGAACACCCCAGCTTATCCATTAGGTAGGCCATTTTATCCATCAGATCTGCGTGTAAGTAGCGTGCCAGAGTAGAGCTTGGCGGAGTCAGCTAGCTGACTCCTCAGATTTACACAGGAGGACCCCGCCACCCAGAGAGGCCAGGGGACCTGTCAGGCATGTGGAGCTCTAGGGGGCGTTCCAGGAAGGGTCAGCAGAGGGTGTCCAGATGACCCTGGTGATTGGGAGGTGATGGAGGGACGGGGCCAGTGAAATCAGCTGGCAGCCCGCGCTGCCAAGGGGGAGCGACCAGGTGCCCTTTGCCACACCGTGTTCAAGGCATTTGAGAGCTGCCTGTGTGTCTGACAAAGCTCAGCTTGTTAAATTCGAGACCTGGGACTGTAGTCCGATTGCAGAGAAGTGACTGAGGCTATTGAGACTCTCCCAGGAGAGAAAAGGTGATCAATTCCTCTGGATGGAATTCTTCCAGGTTGTTGGGCTGCCCTCCTTTCTTGCCTCGTCGGCTGTCTTGGGTGGGGAAGAGGCCTGGCATCCCTTTCTGAGGACTGTGTCTTCCTCCAGCGAGGGGCTTGCCGGGAGACTGTTAGCCCAGCTGACCCTCCGGGACCCACCACCTGGAAGCGGCTTCTGCCTAGAGTTGGTGGTGCCTAGAGCACCTAAATGGGTGCTGTGGTCTCCCGGGCATCGTAAGGGAATCGATTCTCTGTAATCTCCTGCCCTAATCGTTCTCTCCACTCCCATGGGCCGGGGGTAGGGGCGGTGGTCACTCTGCCGCCTTCTTTCCTGGGCCTTTCCTGGACCTGCTTTTCTGTTTAATGTTTGGCAGCGACTCTAGGCACTGCCTGGGTGCTGCTATTTAAAAACCACAGGAAAATCCCCTGCTTGCTGCTGCCAGCACAGTCGAGAAATCCCGTGGTGTGCAAACCCGCCCCAGTGGAATATTCCACCTTGGAAGCCGGGGGACGCTCTGGCCTTGGCCATATGGGGCCCAATTTTCATGTTGAAGAAATGCTCCCTTGTGGAGGAGGTGTGGGAAAGAGGAAGCTACGTGGAAAAATGCCCCATTTACTCAGAGCTCAGCCGTGTTTGGGAGGCTCTTGGGTCCCACGAGCCATCAGAGGACCCCTCCCTGGAGCACCCCTCTCCTTTCTGGACCCCTGAAGAGGGGTCCGGGAACTAGAGGTTTCACAGCTCAGATGCCCCTGCTGGACTCGAACCTGGCTATTCTCACCCAGCTCTTTTCCCTCCTGCCTCCCGGGTCCCAGGCCCACTGCCCAGTGTGTCCCCCCCGTGGATCCCCAGAGAGCTGCATCCTGACAGGGTGGGTTTGGTCCAGCCCCAGGCTCCGTGACCTTTATTCCTGAGTAACTATGGCAACACCTCCACTTGGCTCCGGCCTGACTGTTCCTGGGATGACTTCAGGGACACCCCTCCTTGAACTCAGACCAGTAAGACTCTTCCACAAACACCCCTGTGCCCGTGAACTTCTAATGGCTTTACCTCCGGGGCTCAAAGGAATGTATGTGTTATTCCCATTTTACAGGGAAGATAATAGGGCCTCAAGGGGAGGGTCAGGAACTTGCCCCAGGTCACTCAGTGAGGAGCAGGCGGAGCCAGGACTCAGGCCCAGGGCAGCCTGCCTCCCCAACACCACACTCCCCGGAGTCCAAGCGTCTCGGCCCGGCGTGCAGAGCCGGACTCGCCCTCTCACCCTTATCAGCCACTGCTTCTGGCTCCCATTCCCAGCACGTCCGGCCCAACTGCTCCAAAGCCCAGTCCCGGACCTCTGTTCCCACAGGCCCCGCTGCCTGCAGTAGTCTTCTCCTGCTCCCTGAGTGTGCCCCCAGCCTGCGTCTGCGGGGTCAGCCTCTGTGATGACCTTCCTCCCCGGCAGGCATCAATCTTTGCAGGCCCCTGACGCCGGCAGCGGGACACATTCTCCCTGGGTCCTCTGCTGGCACCGCATCTGCAAATGCAGTAGGAGGTGACACGCTGCAGCTGGGTGATCGTGGCCTCTCTAGTCTTCCTCTGAGGGGCCCTTGTTGTTGGCATGCGAGAAGTCATTTTTCAGAGTCCTAGAGTGTCCACTGATCCAAAGAGCGTGGGGGGGGGCCAGTTGTCCATCCCTCACTAGACAGATGAGGAAGCTGAGGCCCTGAGAAGGGGGCATGAAGAAGGGCAGTGTGGGTTTAGTGGTCCCCTGATGGGGGAGTGGCATGGGATGGGGTCCGCCCTGGATGGAGAACAGTCTGCCCTCCCCCTCCTCCCACCCCACTCTGAACCCGTTGGACCCTCGTCCCTTCTGAGCTCTGTTGCAGGGGTGTGACCAGCAGGTAGTGAGAACTGTGCACTTTTCTTCTGGACCCACCTAGACGTCTTCCCCGTGGGTGGAACAAACCATCACTTGGTTGGTCGTCTCATGTAATTAGGTTTTCCCATTGCTGCCCTCATGCATTGTCTGTCCTGAGTGTTTGTGCAGCCTTCTGGGTGCTTAGATAAGAAACGCTGGCTTTCCTTAGCCTTCTTCGGAGATCTCCATCAGAAGGATCTAGGAAAAACACCCTTGTCGGTGAGGCCGGCCCTTTGTCACATGGCCTGGCAGAGCGCTGCCCTCGCTTTAGACTAGGTCTTGGCGGTAGAGTGAGGGTTTCTGGGGTGGGATAAACATTGCCAGGTTCGGTAGGGAAGAATTCTTCTCCTTAAACAGATTTTAACTTGAAACCTTGATGACAGAAGCAGCTGAGTCTCACCAGAGAGAAAAAAACAAAGGAGACGGATTTAACCTTGGGCTCCAGCAGCTGGAGTCAGTCCAGCAACCTCAGTGTGGCTGCTAGCGGACGCTGCAGAACAGAGAATGAGGAACCGCCTCTCCAGGGGTCCACTGTCCAGGCAGGACCACTCCTCACCTCCCTCTTCTGTAGAATTCCCAGCTCCTCCTTCCCAGCGCAGAGCCTTGGGGGTTTACTGTCTGTGGTTTTGCTAGTCAGGGATCCGCTTCTCAGGAGCTTGAAATGCTTCACCTCTCATCACTCCCTTCAGGGGCACTTGATCTTCATGTCTACAGCCCGGTCTTATTAAAGTAACTTAGGGATATTTTTATAGAGAGCAATGTGTATAGCTGGGGATAAAAAGGATTTTCTTTAAAGTAGTCATATAGGTGAAGGTTTAAATGTGGCTTTATCACTTACTTGTCTGAGGCTTGGGTTCTGCAAATGGAAATAACAATGATTACCTTGCATGCTTGCTGTGAAAATAAAATAAGAAGGTGCTCAATAAATGTTAGTTCTCCTTTCTGCCCAAGGAACCCCTCCTACACACACACACACACACACACACACACACACGAGTTTTTACTTAAGAAATGTCTTGAGAAGGAGAAGTGCAGTGGAGAGAGAGTCCTGCGGGCTGGCTCACCCCTGAGTGCACCAAAGCCTCGGAGGCACTGCTGTCCCCGGGGAGTTCCCTTTAAAGTCTCCTCAAACCTCTCACAGGCAAGAGGTGCCTCTGCTGGCACCGCATCTGCAAATGCAGTAGGAGGTGACAGCTGGGTGATCGTGGCCTCTCTAGTCTTCCTCTGAGGGGCCCTTGCTGTTGGGATGCAAGAGGTCATTTTCCAGAGTCCTAGAGTGTCCACTGATCCAAAGAGCATGGGGGACCAGCTGTCTATCCCTCACTAGACAGATGAGGAAACTGAGAGGGGGCACAAAGAAAGGCAGTGTGGGTTTAGTTGTCCCCTGATGGGGGAGTGGCGTGGGATGGGGTCAGCCCTGGATGGAGAACACTCTGTCCCTCCTCCCTTCCTCTGTTCCCAGAGCCTGTCAGATCCTTGTCGCCTTGATTCTGGGTGTTTTACTCAGCCTGTTTGTAGAATGGGGCAAAGCCCATAGATGCATGCCACGTAGTTGATGGAGGTGAAGTCCTCAGAGCTGCCTGCGCCGTGGGCCTGGCACTCACCTCTTGTCCTGTGCCACAGGCAGCGGGTTCCCTGGTTTTGAATTCATCCTAACCGGAAAGCAGTAGTTCTGTTTCTAATGTAGAGCTTTTCGTTTGCTTGTTTCTAGAGCAAATCATGGAGGAAAATAAAAAACATGGTGCACTGGTCTCCCTTTGTCATGTCCTTCAAGAAGAAGTACCCCTGGATCCAGCTGGCAGGACACGCAGGTAGCCACAGCTCTCCCGGACTTTCTGACAGGATGTCCAGCTCTCTGGGGAGGCGTCCAGCGCGTGTGGGGGACGGGCCTGGCCCTGGATGCTCCCGGGGATGAAGCATCTGAACAGGTGCTCCCCGAGAGACTTCGTGGTCTGCAGTCGCAGGCGTACTTGAGAGACGGGCCTTAACACCGCCTCGAAAATGCACATGGACACCCGCCCTCTCCACAGTCTGTGCCACCTCTTCACAAATCGCACACATTCCCCCCTCAGTCTCTCTGTCTCTTTCAATCTCTCTACCATTTTAACTCAATAAAACAGATGAAGTCATCAGTCTTTATAGCTTGCCTGCCATTTGTCACCTGGGACAAAGAGACAAAGCTAAGTGCTTCCCTGAGTGCCTGTTGTATGCCCTCATCAAGGTGCTCCTCTGGGTGACAATACGTATGCAGATACAGTGTCTGCCCCGAAGGAGCTCGTAGCTGGTGGGAGAGGCAGGCAGGTCGCCCCAAGAGTGTTAAGACGTAGTGGAGTACCGGCTGCAGTGGCCACGCCCTGGGCTAGCCGTGAGGTCTCCAGGTGGCCCCTCAGTGACAGGGCAGGGCGTCTAGAGCTGTCTAGCCCACTCATGGTGGTCCTTTGGTGGGCATCGTCCTCAGGGGACAATTCAGTGGCCGCCCGTGGACTTCAGGCCAGCATAGGGTCTGACATTTTTTTTTTACACCCTTAACCACGTTGGCCCAGACCCCAAGGCAGGTGGATGGACACCCTTCCTCAATACTTACCTGAGGGTGTGGCTCAGAAGGAGCGCCGCCCAGCCGGGCAGAGCCTTGGCCGCTGCTTCTCAGCCGGTCTCCCTCTCCTGGCGCTACATCCTGTTGTATCAGGGCTTCTCCTCCACTGAGACCGGAGACACTTTCGTGGCTGGGAAGCAGGGTTGACGGTGGGGTTGGGGGGTGGTAGTCACACAGAGAGGGGTGAATAGGTCCTGGCGCAGACCTCTCACTTCGCCTTCCTCACCCTCCAGCGGTGAGCACTGGCGTACTTCCATCTTCAGAGGAGGAGCCTGGGGTCTGGGAAGTCGGGGAACCAGCCCAGAGTTGCCGTCAGGGCATGGCAGCGGGGGGGGGGGACTTGCACCCACTCTGCTTAAAGGGCTCGGTCCCCCAGTGGGGACCTGGGCACACCTCCAGCCCCGTGCTGGCAAGCTCCACAGCATGCCCGAGAGGCCCGGGCCCTGTGATGGAGGCCGTGTCTGGCAGGGGCGGGGGTCACAGCGAGGAGGGCTCAGGCTGGGGACCCAGGGCCTCCTCCCACCTTGCTCTGCAGGGAGCTTCAAGGCGGCTGCCAATGGCAGGATTCTGAAGAAGCACTGTGAGTCGGAGCAGCGCTGCCTGGACCGGCTGATGGCCGACGTGCTGAAACCCTACGTGCCTGCCTACCACGGGGACGTGGTGAAGGACGGGGAGCGCTACAACCAGATGGACGACCTGCTGGCCGACTTTGACTCGCCGTGCGTGATGGACTGCAAGATGGGCGTCAGGTGAGCCAGGCTCCTCAGATGGGGCACACCCGCCCCTCAGCCCCCAGCTGGCCGGGCGGCAGATACCGGGCACGGCATTGCAGGCTTCCAGGAGGCCGGGCTTTCTGGGCTGTCCCTGAGGCCTCATGTGGGCGAGGCCGGGCCAGGGGTCTGGTTGGACCCCGCTCTGGTCATCTCACATATGTGCTGGCTTTGCCCAGGACGGCCCCTTCCCTTCTCTGGCGAGCCAGGGGCCGGCGGGGGAGGGGACGGGAGCCGGTAGCCAGTGGGACCAGAAAGGGGACCTGGTGGATGCGGAGCCTCCCCAGGGAGAGGGCAGAGAGAACTGCCCATCTGGTCAGGTGGGATTGCTGGGGGGAGCAGGGGGCGGCTTCCCGTTAATGTGGGCTGCGAGGGGGAGACTGGAGTAGAGGCTGTTCTCATCCCACCCTCCCCGCCCTGCACCCCAACCCCGAGCCAAAGAGGGAGCCGGTTAGCAGATTGTGGTGATTTGCCAAAAGAGACTTGCGCCTGTCATAAGGGTGCAATGGAGGAGGGAGGAGCGTGAGAGGCCCTGACAACAGTCACCAGCTTGCTGCGTTCTGGACTGGGGCTGGCGGTGACCCCAGCCCAGTGGCTGCGTGGTCCAGGGCACAGGGCCAGATGGGTATGTGGGCATGTGTGTGGAAATGCGTGTCCCCCCCCCACCAGGCTCCGCCCAGAGAAGAACCGGGAGGGAAGGAGGCAGGGGGAGCGGGCTGGAGAAGACAGGGTGGAGGGCAGAGCCAGGAGGACCCGAGCCCCGGGCGCCTGAGCTCTGGGCCCTGCTTTGGCAGCAGGGTTTTCTCATCTCCTCTCAAACTCTGACCATTCCGTGTCAGGAGTCATGGAGTAGCTCCTCCCCAGCAGGTCAGCGGGTGGTGAAGTCCTCTGAAGCCTCAGAGAGCCGCCGACTGCAGGTGCCCAGACGGGAGGGCCAGACGCGGGCCTCCTCCATCCGGCCCGCCGCTCTCCGGGGAGACCAGGCTCCGAGACGCAGAGCTCACAGCTGGAGCCTGCGTTTGCTTTGGATGGTTTAAGCAGTTTTATTTCTTATAAGAGGAGTTTGAGAAAAGGGTGTGTGTGTGTGTGCCCGCAGGAAAGAAGCAGGCCAAGCCAGTCAGTTTTCCTTCCTTCCTCATTCCTCCTGGGAATTGTGTTATAAAATCAGACCCTGACCCTGCAGCCTGACCCGCTGTGTTCCCTTGGCTTTGCCTCGAGGGCAGGGACGAAGGGGTGGGGAAATATAGACCCCACTCTTTGCACTGTCCCCAGCCTTTCCCTCCCTCCATCCAGGGGTCTCACCATCTCCAGCCCACAGAGAGAAGACAGAATGTCCCTCCAGCCACCACTCGGCCACTGCTCTCCCCAGGGTCTTATTTCTCTCCCTGGAAGGACTTCCCGTGATGCACCAGGATGTGCCCTCTCAAGGGGAGACACATAAATATTCCGATCGGTATTCACTCAGACCGGGGCCAAAGAAAAGTACACCCTGTGGGAAGAACGTGTGGCCAGTCCGTCCTAAAAGGCTGCCGGGGTGCCTGTCTGTTCCCTGGAGGCTGCTGGGGACAGGAGCCCCCTCTCCTACCAAGGCTGCCCCATCCCCCTGCTGCCTGGAGCTTCTGTCCCACTGCACCCAGGGCTCTCAGGAGAGACCCAGCGTGACCAGCAAGGCTGGGACGTGTTTAACCCAGTCCTGGGCGGGGCCGCCTGGAGGCTGAGGGAGGAGGTGTGTGAGGATCCCGTATGGAGGGGAGGAGGTTGGTCTCCCCAGAACGGGTCCCACCCCAGCACCCCCTTCCCTGTCTCACGGGTCCTGAGGACGGGGTGGAGGCCCTTCTGTACTCTGAGCGCTGGGTGCTCCTTACAGCTGCCCAGGCAGATGGGCCACCATCCAGTCTGAGCAGGAGGACCTTTGACCCCAGAGGCTAAGGGACTCCCCAGGGCCACGCAGGCAGGCAGCCATACAGACCTCCTCTGCACCAGGCCTCTGACTGCCAGTCGAGCCTGGGCTGCAGCCTGGCACTCCCCAAGGGTTCTGTGCTTGCCAGAGGGAGGAGGCCGCAGCCCAGGGCCACCACAAACCCTGAGTCCGGGGCATGAGAGGTTGAGACTTGTCACAGACTTGCAACAGTGGTGGAAGGGCTAGCTGGTCAGCAGACCCAGCCGTGGTGAGGCCTGAGGAAAAGATGATGCAGCCACCTGCGGTGTCCTAACGAGGGGCGTCTTGGGACCCCAGTTCCACACGGACATAAGCTCACATTGCTCTAGGGCGTCTTCTTAGATTTGACCCCGTATCTCTTGTGTGTCATGTAGCCTGCCGTGGAGAATCAGGAGTGTCTTCCTGACCTCTGGACCAGGGCTGGCAGGTGGAGACCAGAGCTGTCTGTAGCACCTGTGCCCTGGTGGGAAGCAGGTTGGAGAGAGCGTGGGGGGAAGTGGGTGGCTTTGGTGTATCACCTGTTGGCTCCCCACGGGCTGGCTGCCTTCCTGAGGGGAACACTGCCTTTACTTAGTCTTGTGGCTTCACCCAGCAGGCTTCATGGACGTGTGACCTTCCTGCTGGGGTGGGCGAGGTGGGCCGGGCCAGTGTCGGGACACCAGGGTTGGGGAGGCTTTGCAGCTCACCTCCCGGTGGACCCCTGACCCCACCACCAGGCTCGTGACCCCTGTGGGCATCTCTGCCCGGCCCCTTTCCTCTCCCAGAGGGTGAGCAACTCTGCCCAGACTGAGCTGCACAGGCCCTTTCTGGAGCAAGCCCCATGTGGAAAGGGATTTGACAGTGAAGCCTGCTTCCTGCTTAAGGAGCTACTGAGAAGTCTTTGCAGAAGTGCACCACCCACCCACCCGCAGGCCCCTGCAGCGCACTCAGGAACATTGGGGATGGCAAACCCTTTGCCCGCCACACAGCACGCACACAAATACACACATGGGCCAGCATGACACAAGTCCATGCAAAAGCAGCCTGCCTCGCAGCTCTGCCCTGTAGCGCTCATCAGCACTGACCTGGCTCTGCACGCAGTAGTGTTTGTACATGCATGTGTGCGTGCATGGGCGTGCATACAGTAGTGTGTGCGTGTGTGTGTGTGTGTGTGTGTGTGCAAGGGCACAACCAAGGACAGAACCTCCTTATGGTCTGCATCATCCGCTGGAAGGTCCTGAATGACCAGACCCAAGTTCACCACCAAGGATTTGCTTTTTTCTTGAAAGAGTTGGTACGGTGGTTCTGGAAACTTATCTTTTAAAGGATTTGACCAGTCTGTTCTGGGTCCCAAACCGGCTGGTTGGAGGTATGGTGGGAAGCGGTAGAGCAAGGCCCCGGGGACAGATGGAGAGTGGAGGCTGGGCCTGCTGTCACAGACCGCCGTGTGGGCAACGCCCACGCACACGGGCCCAGGGAGAAGACTTCTCTCTACTCAACTGACATTGCGGATTCCTGTTTCAGGAAGGGTCACAGGCAGCAGCTGAGCCCACTGTGGGGGAGAAGGGGAGTTTAAAATAGGAGCAGGGAGGAGGGTGGGCGTCTGTGATGTGCAGCAGGGGTGACTCACCCCGTTGGCGAAGGGGGCCAGGGAGGCAGCCTGGGGCCAGGAAGCCGGTCTTGGGCTGCCCAGATCCTGTACTGTCCCCACTCCTGTTACCTCTGCCAGTTTCTAGGGGACCCCTGCCAGTTCGGCCTGCAGTCTCCTCGCAGCCCGTGCGGAGGGCAGGGCGGTGAACAGTTTACTTGGCCACATTGTCTTGAGGCCTGGGGTCCGAGGGGCAGGAAGAGCCCAGCCCATCTCTGCAGTAGAAAAAGAGCCCCGAGGCTTTCCCTCCCATCATGGGCTTCTCCCTCCAGCACTGGGGCCACTTCAGAGGCCTTCTGGCCTGAAGGTGTTCCCTCTTCGGAGAGAGCCCTTAGGCTGCTGGAGCAGCAGGGAGATGGGTGGGGTGGACAAAACGCGCTCCCCGACTCACACAGGTGCTGGCTTACGAAGCCCTCGCTTCGTGGAAGGCAGCCAAGAGGGGGGACAGCTGGACCCTGAGCGGACCTGCCCTCCACCCCCTTCCCCACCGTCACCCCAGCAGAACGAGTCGCCAAGCGGACCCTCCTCCTCCCTCCTCTGCTGGTCCCGTGAGGTGCCCTAGAAGGAAGAGCTCCTTGGGCTTTGTCCGGCCTTCCCAGTGCTCTTGGAACGAAGCTGCTCCCACTAGGCAAGGCTGGCCCGTGCTCAGTCAACAGCCAGGCCCAGCCCAACCAAATGTGCGCCTGTCCGGGATGAGGCTGACTTGGCCAAGCTGACTGCAGCCCTCGGGCAGGGCACCAGTGGGCCGCGCTCCAGCCAGCGGCCCTCATGTGGCTTCCCCTCCCTCCCAGGACCTACCTGGAGGAGGAGCTCACCAAGGCCCGGAAGAAGCCCAGCCTCCGGAAGGACATGTACCAGAAGATGATTGAGGTGGACCCAGAGGCCCCTACCGAGGAGGAGAAAGCCCAGCGGGCTGTGACCAAGCCGCGGTACATGCAGTGGAGGGAGACCATCAGCTCCACGGCCACGCTCGGGTTCAGGATCGAGGGCATCAAGGTGAGGACAGCCAGCGGTGGCCTGAGGCTGCCTGAGCCGCCCCGCTCCTGGGTGGGGAAGGGGCTGGGTCCTTGGGCTCCAACAGCATTCACCCAGCGGTCCTGGCTGCTCTCAAGACCCTACGGAGGCTGTAAGATTCCTCCCCATACGGGCCCAGGGCCTGGGCAGCCAGCCCCAGGGACAGACATTTGGGGAAATTGGCTTACTCCTTGGTCTGGGTCTGGGTGCGATGGCCATGTAGGGGACTGGGGGCTGGGGCCTTGGAGCAGGGGTGGCTTCTAGCCCCGCCCAGCGTTGAGCCCTCTGCCGGGGACCCTACGTTTAGCCCAGACCATGCCCAGCACTGAGAACCCACCCAGGAGGCAGCTCGCTCGCTGGATGCCAGTGCCGGGAGACAGCTCATTCTGCCCAGGGCCCCAAAATCAGGACTGGCAGTGAGATGCAGCCAAGGGAGGGAGCGTGCGGCTGCCTTTGACATCCGAGCCATCTGCCTGGGGGGCAGGACCAGGCGCTGCTCCTACACGCGTCACCGAGCCCCCTGGGGAGGCTGCACCGAGGCCACCCCCAACGTCTGGGCCACCTCATTCTCTTTTCTTTCCTCTTCACTCTCCCAAGAAGGGCCTGAGAATGCGCTCCCTAGACCCAGGCTCCTACACGCCTCCTTTGCTGTTCTGTTTGAGAGCCGGCTCAGACACACGCTTCACCCCAAGGAGCGGGGCTGTGAGGCGGGGCTGTGAGGCGTGGCCCCTCGGTCTCGGGCAGCCATCCCTCTCAAGCAGAGGGCAGTCCGAGTGTACTCGGGTTTCTGTTCTCTGCCCATTCTTGGCCCACGTTGGCCAGCCCTCGAGTCAGAGTATCAGAGTAGGGCAGCGGGGAGCCCTGACTCACGAGCGAGAGAAGCCAGGACAGCCTCCTTGCCCATGGCATTGGCTGGAAGTTTCTGCGGGGCAGTGCCTCGCTGCCGATGGTTTGGTTTCGAGTGGGGCAAAGTTTTCACCTTCCCCTGTGACAGCTGCTTTACGATCTCCAGGCTGAGAAAGCCATTTGCCCCACCCCTGTCTTCTGAAATCGGCTTTTGCTGTTTTTTTGGATCCAGTGTGAGAGTAAATTATACGCTCGTCCTCTTCCTCTCAATGCTCCGTTCCTTTCTGTATCTCTCTGAAACAGTCTGCTTTTCCCTTGACCTCTCTCTCCGTCTCATGCTGGATCTCCTGGTCTCTGTCCACTGTCCAGCTGCAGGAACGGCCAACAGCCCATCTTCTTGGGCTGAGGGCCACCAGCTCCGAAAGAAGCCAGCTGCCTTCACCAGCAACCCCCGCCTCCCCCGTCCCTGGTCCAGGAAAGGCCCTGCAGAGACCCCTGTGGGGAAGGCCTGGCTCTCGGCTCTCTCCCTCTGCCCAGGGTCCTGCCTGTTCTTGCAGAGGCAGTGACAGTGCTCGGCTCCACCCTGCTGGTGCACAGACGCACATCTGGGGGCCTAGTGGAGCCAGCCTTTCTCACCCTTTGATCTTAAAGAATAGCTTTCCTCGTAGAGATGCTAAGCCCCAGGTGCTGCCTGAACAGCCTGGAACAGACATAGTACTGGGCTCAGGAAAGGGAGCCATTCTGTGCGCTGGGTGGGGCAGGGAGCAGGATGGGCTGTGTTACGTCTTCGCCTTCAGGGGACCTAAGTAAGAGACCTTCCATTACAAAGGGAATCGAGCTGAACTTGGGGCGAGGAGCGCCTCTTTCCTGTGGTGAGGGAGGGTGTCCCTGGGCAGCAGGGACTTTCAGGCACCCCGGT
Organism: Balaenoptera ricei; assembly: GCF_028023285.1. Lineage (NCBI taxonomy): Eukaryota > Metazoa > Chordata > Mammalia > Artiodactyla > Balaenopteridae > Balaenoptera > Balaenoptera ricei. The sequence goes on from NC_082639.1 coordinate 169,428,923, forward strand.
TCCAGGGACCCGGCCCCTCGTGGAAGCAGAGGCCCGTACACCTTCCTCAGCCCCCTGCTGCTCACACTCAGGACCTTAAGGATGGACGGGCGGGCCCCGCAGCCTCGCTCTTCCAGTCTTGGTCCAAGCGCCCCTCGTGCCTCCGGGCCTTCCTAATGCCGTTTACTCTGCCTGGGACGCTGGTGCCACCGCCTTTGTTCTCCTCAGCCAGAGCGCAGGACAGGCTCCCCCGTGCCGTGTGGTCGCATTGACCACGCGGCGCCTGCCTCCTTGTGCCCCGTGTGGGCACCTGGCTGCCTGGGGGTCAGCCTGGGGCTCATGGCTCTGAGGCACTGTGTCATTCTCCTTATCAGAAAGAAGACGGCTCCGTGAACCGGGACTTCAAGAAAACCAAAACGAGGGAGCAGGTGATCGAGGCCTTCAGAGAATTCACTAAAGGAAACCGGAACATCCTGGTGAGTCGGGTGCCCCTTGTGAAGGGGTCGGGCCGTGTGGTCTCCGGGCAGGGGTAGCTGCGCCCCCTCTGGAAGTTCTTGCCCAGCCCGAGACGGAGCCAAGGTTCCCATACAGAAAACCCTGGCCCCAAACTTCTGCTTGGAAGGTGAAGAGGGAGGTGGTGTGGTTGTCAGCCCGTCCAGCGGGTGAACACGCACTCACTCTTTCCCTTAGCCAGCAGCTCAGCTCCCGAAAAAAGTCTCCATCCCCTTCAGAGCAACCCTTTCCTCTAGCACCCGCTGCAGGCCAAGTATTGTGCCAAGTGCTCACCAAACCCTCATAGCAGCCCTCTGCAGCGGGTTGGCATCCGTGTCCCCATTTTACAGATGAGGAGACTGAGAGGTCAAGGGCACACAGCTAGGAAAGGGGGAGCTGGAGCTCACACCCAGGTGGGCCGGCAGCCTGCTGGTCCCTGCGCTTCTAGGCCTGGCTGGGCCTCCACCAGGCTGAGACTGAGTGAGGGAGGTGTGCGGGCATTGCGGGGCGAGGTGCCGTGTCACCCTCCCCAGCCAGAACTGATGGGCTCTCTGAGCCTGGAGGTGTGGGTGGCAGAAGTTCACGACAAAGTGACTTCATTCGCCGCAGGCAGGCTGCTGGACGGACACTCTGAGCGCTGGGATCAGCTGAGGTAGGGTGTGTTGAGTCGCCACACCCCAAGGACAGTCAGAGACCTGGGTACACCAGGGCCCTGAGCCCTGGAGCGCCTGTGAGAGGCACCTTCCCCTGCACAGGCTCCCGGGATGCTGAGTGGGGAGGGCTGGACCCAGACAGCCTTTCTCCAAGGAGACTCCGCACCGGCTGGAACTGGGGAGTTTCCCTACCCCCCTTTTCCAGCTGGGAGACTTCGCTTGGCCCGTGGTAAGAGCCGAGGCTTCAGTCACGGGGCAGGCACCCCAACTCTTCCATAGCTGGAGACTCTGGACTCCGGGTCAGCGGCCGGGGAGGATTCCAGCTCCTCAGCGGAGTTTGCCACAGAACGCGCGCTGCCTGCACCCGGACGAGAGGGATTATTCCTGGTCCGGAGCCCCAGGCTGGCACTGCTTCAAATGGGTGTCAAGGGACCCTATGTGCCTGTGTGCGACATGCTTCCCTCGTGGCCCCTGGGGAGGGTGGGCACCCCCAGGGCCAGCACAGCTCTGTGGAGAGGCCACTGGCAGAGTAATTTGTGGCTCTGGCTCTCTTATTCTGTTCTTTTCAAGAGTTCAGGGCACTGAAGTTTGTATCAGGAAGACAAGCACCATGGCAACCGGGCTCTGGGTGCTGCCTCCACACTGCTGGCGTTCCAGAATAGACTTAACCCTCGTGCGAGGGGCTCCTGGAGGCCTCCCGGCTGTTCGGGAACTGTCCCCCGCTCCCCCGTCCCCAACCGCGCCTCCTGTCACAAAGCAGTGGAGGGAGCGTGGGACCAGGGCCCCAGCTGCTCTGCCTTCTTTGGGCCTCAGTTTCTTCATTTCTAGATGAGGAGGTGGGAATAATCAGGGTGTAAGGCCCTCTCATGCTGACGCTCAGAGACTCTAATGGGCCAAATAGCACCTAAAATCCACCTCCCACACCCACGTGTCTAAAAATCTGGTCATCTTTCTGTTCCCAGATCGCCTACCGGGACCGGCTGAAGGACATTCGGGCCACCCTGGAAGTCTCTCCCTTCTTCAAGTGCCATGAGGTAGGTGTTGGGCTTTGTCCTCGGGGACAGAGAGCCGTGTTCCGTGTGGTTGGCCACGACCCCTGGGCGCGCCCGCCTGAGCTGTGGGCCTGACCCCCGTACTAGCAGACCTGCTTGTTCCTAGATGGGCCGCCCATAAGGAAGGAATGGGGCGTACGGAGGGCCGGCTCGGCCTGGCTCTGCCCTGTGTAGCTGCACTGGGTCCGGCCATTCTGGAAATGCCCTCTTCTCCCTTTGTCCTCGCTGAAGCCCAGTGTCCCTGGGTGCTTGGCTTCTCCTGGGGTCTCTGCCTTCTCAGCTTTGCGCAGCCTGCAGAACTTCCTCCAGCTGGCCTGCTTTCTCTGGGGGACAGCCTGGGGCCAAGGCTGAAAGGACCTGAGGCCGAAGAGCCGCGCATGACCTCCTGCGTGGACGGAAGGACCCGTGGCTGCCCACTTGGCAGCCCCAGGCTTCGTCTCACAGCTTTGCCCTCCCTTCTTCAGCACTTTGCTCTTATTTCCTGAAAAACTGTTTTGCTATACTCTTTCTGGAGTTTCACTTGGAAACTTCAGGTCTAGACCGAGGCCAAATTAGCTGGGGCTTCTGCTTTTTTCCATCTGGGAAGAGAATGCCCCCTTCTCTGGGCTCAGCATGTCCAGGGGGTCTTCCCTGCCCTGGCCGGGGCCCTGGGAGCTAGAATGACACTTCAGCGCCTCCCCACACCCCCATGTCTCCTTCGGGCCTCACACAGGTGACCCAGGGGGTTGGAGGGTGTGTTCATATTTGGGAAAGCGCCTTACCCCACGCAGGTGCCCTGACCTGGCCCACAGCAGGGAGGGGTCTTGGTGCCCACTGTCCCTGGCAGAGACCGTGAGCAAAGACCAGCCTCAGAAGCCCTGTCTGCCCAGGACTTGCAGCAGGTGTGCTTCCAGGCTGGGGGGTGACCTGTGCCTGACGGCCCACCCTCCCTGGGGGCTGTGAGTGCCTTGGGACAGGGTCCTTTCCGATCTTCCCGCAGACAGGCGTGTGGTATCTCCTTGGCACCTCCCCCTCGGGGAGTTGGGGAGGACTCAGTGGTGCCGAGGGATGGGTTAGCTGTGGTCTAGAAATAGAGGAAAGTGTGCAGGTTGGGACTGGGGGATGGGGACGAGGTCTGCCCTCCTGGACAGTCCTCCCTGGCGGTGTGGGCGGCCATTGTTCTGGGTCCCATGTCCTCCGTCCATTGCGTGGCCACTCGGGCAGGCTCTGCTGCTCAGGTGAGAATGGGGGACAGAACCCATCGGCTGAGCAAAGCTCGCTCCACTTCACCGAGGTCTCAGGCTTTTCCAAGCCCCCCTAAGGTGCCGGCTTGCTGTCTGGAGGGCAGGGCGGGGCCTCAGCCCTTCCCCGCCTCACCTCCCTGCTCCCCTCCAGGTCATCGGCAGCTCCCTCCTCTTCATCCACGACAAGAAGGAACAGGCCAAGGTGTGGATGATCGACTTTGGGAAAACCACGCCCCTGCCCGAGGGCCAGACCCTGCAGCACGACATCCCGTGGCAGGAAGGGAACCGGGAGGACGGCTACCTGTCGGGTCTGAACAACCTCATAGACATCCTGACGGAAATGTGCCCGGGCGCCCCCCTCTCCTGAGGCCACCCTCTGCCCCACCTCGTCGCCACCCTGGCCTCTCCTCCCCCTTGCTTCCCTTCTCCTTCTGAATTTTTCCTTCACTTCCACCTGGGTGCAAGCCCTAGAACTGACCCTCCCGAACGGCACTACAAGACACTTTGTAGACGAGATGAGATGAGATTTTCTAGTTACTGCCTGATTGAAGGGTTTGGAGCAGGGGCTTCCATTTTGCTTTCTCAATAGGATCTCCTACTAGCAGAGAAATGCCCAAACCCAGGCTTGGCCGCCTGCAGGGAGGTCAGTAGGGTTTAGATCTGAGGGAGGTTCAGGTAGCCATGGGGTTCCTGGCTCCAGAGGGGACCCTAACAGAAGAACCCCCCACCCCAAGCCTCTGGGCAGGTTACCTGTGAGGGCCTGCTGCCCCCTGGTGGCCAGTGCCATTGGCACCACTGTTCGGCACAGCCTGTTCCTGCCCCATCCTCTCAGCCTGGGGATGGGCTGGTGCTGTAAAAATAGGTGCCTGGTGCCAGGCTTTCTGGTATTTGGGGCACAAAACCACTGGGAACAGAATGTTGGCCATGAATAAAGTACCCTCTGCTTAGCAGCCTAGGGACTCCGAGAGATGCCGTGGTGGCCTTTGTAGGGCTGCTAAAGCAGAGACCCCACCCATCCGGTATTGAAACCCTCCGGCACTGGGACAGACCCAGGAGCCAGAAGTCCAGATCCAACTTGACTGTGCTCTCTGACATTGGCCTTCCGAGGAGTGGGCAGGTAGGAGCTGTGTTCTCCCTCTCTGATTTTCGCCCGTGAATTCAGAGGGACATTCTGCAAACCTGAGCTTCCAGGGATGCCACCCAACCCCCAGAGCCACTCGTACCCCCCACTCCCCACCTTGCTGTGACAGGGTCCTCAGGGCTGGATGGCAGTGGGCCAGGGCCCAGGCAGCCCCAGGGGAAAAGAGACAGAACCTGCCAAGGACATTCCTCTCCTGTCCCCTCGCCTCCCAACTTCCTGGTGCCAGGTGGTCCCCCTGCTGCACACCCAGGATGCTCATGAGGCCCAAGGTCCCCAGCAGTTACGGGGCAGAGCTGCAGGCCAGTGCTACGCAGGGAGGAGGCAGGAGGCTGGCTTACCGCCATCATTCCCCCACCCCGGCCCCGAAATAAGTCTTAACAGCCTGAAGGGCTTAGACCCGCTTCCCAGATACGGCGTGAGCAGCTTCCAGAGTATGTGGAGGGTGCCAGGCATCTCTTCCTGGGGTCTCTAGGTTGCTTGAAGATTCACAAGGAACCAACTGTAAGCCTTATTTTAATTGTAAAGCAAGTAGGTCTATATTATTGAGAAGAATGTAAATTTGCGTGAGTTGTAAAGAACAATAAGTCCAGCTCTTTGGCCATTTGGAGCTGGGCCCCAGGTGTTCACCTTTGCTGTCAGAGGTTGGACCCGTTGCTCTGCAGGGAGCTGCTCCAGGGACACTTGGAGATGATGTGTCCCCAGGGGTGTGTGCCTGGAGGACCAATCCAGAGGGAAGCCTTCCTGGGCTGCCCCCTGTCACCGCAGGGTCTCTGGGGGAACTGTCAACTTGCCCACGTGACACGTTCGTTTCCCCTTTCATGCTGGGTGAGTGACGGTTGGTGGGGGCAGAGGGTGGGACACATGAGGATGCATAAGCACAGAGTTTAAAAATGGAAATCACTTTTGAACTTCCTGGCTCTTGTTCAAAACAGCAGTGAGCTCCTGTGTGGGCTGCCTTGCTAAAGGTCACACCCCCTCCCGGCTGAGCACGAGAGACCTTGTGACACCACATGACCCTAGAAGGCAGAAGCACCAAAGTCAGCCCGGGGTCTTGGGAGCTGTAGTCAGCTGGGTCAGAAGGGACCCCGGGGGTCTGGGCTGCTCCTGTCTGTGGGGAAGGGACATCATTAATTCAGATGTAAAAGTTCTACAACTATGGGCTGGCCAAGTTATCCTCATTCTATCTATGAAAAAAGTTTGCTAAAGCAAATTAATGCTATGAACAAAAATTACAGGGGACCAGCTTAACCAATTTAAGAGAACAAACTTTCCAAGCACTTTAAGCAGGCACCAGTTGTTTGCAAACAATGTGCTAATATGCAAGTGACTTGTTCATTAAAGGAGGCCCATCGGGCCTCTTACTGGTGATCCTTTGCTTTGAGTTACAGTATATATGTGAATGGTAGAAAGTGGCATCTTTCTAGGGTTATGCTATTAGGGGTTTGGGGGTTTTGTATTTCCCATGCTAGTTCTCCTGCACACCTACTCTCTCTCTCAACCCATTCTCCCCTCTGTCCCCCACTCCCTTAACCGAGCGGGATAGATGGATCCTGGAATGTGATTTCCCAGAACCCCTGCCTAGGCGGTCTGAAAACCTTCCCCAGCCAGCCTGGTCCAGGCAGGGACTCCTTGGGTCTCGGCCGTGCAGGTGCCAGGAGGGTGGGACGAGGTGTGCACACCTGCGCACAGGTGAGTGGGCGCCCTTTCTGCCCTGTCCCCATGGGGCCCTGGGGCTCTTGGGGTTCAGCACTGCTCAGCAGTGGAGGGAGGTATCTCAACTGCTTGTCCCAGATGTGCCTTTAGTGTCATGTAAGAAGTTTTTAAGTTATATTTATTTTGTTGGGTTTTTTTAATTGCACAAAACACTAAGTCTGAGAGGCTGGATTCTGTTTCTCCTTTAAAGCTTTGCCTTCCTTCTGAATTTCCTTTCCCACCCAATGGAAAGAGCCGGATGCAGCCCTGGCCATCCTCCCACCCTACCCCGCCACCCTCCGCCATGGACTCTTTCCACGCTTCGCTGTATTTAGCTTTGAGTTTCTCTGCGTCTGGTCAACTCCCGTGTGTATATAACCCAGGCCGTTGCTTGGGAAGAAGCAGGGTGCTCACCCCCTGCCAGTGCCTTTTTCTGGAGGAGAGAACTCCCCTGAACGTCCTCCTTCCTTCTGCACCCCTCTCCCCGCCACACCTTTGGAGAAAACTGAGCTGTTACAAACCCCCGCACAGTGCCTGTCAAACAGACTGCAGATGCTCTGTACCTTCCTGAATAAAGGCCCTGGAGATCACGGTGCTGGGTGCTGTCTGCGTGTGGTCCTTCTCACCCCAAGCCCTCCAGGATTGTCTGGGGGTGAGGGGGTCTTTGGAAGCTGGAGGATCCAGTGGGGCTATGACAGCCCCCAGGGGTGGGGGTCAGATTGGGTAATATTTTAATCTGCAAAGGATTTTAAACACTCTTCAAAACTGCTCTTTTCTGCTCTCTCCATGAAAACTTTTACATAGCAGCTCAGGGATGAAGCAACAAAGCGCTCCCCACTCCACCCCCCCCACCCCGGGCTGGCGGAGCTGCCAGCAGCTTTTGCTTATGGAGCCCCGCTCTGTACGAGGCACTGGGTGCTTGCAGGTCAGTAGTTCCCTGCCCCTTCACCACACCCCTCACTGACGGATGCAGCCTGACTGGCTTCCCCGAAAGTGGTCCTATGAGATCAAGCAACACTTTGATCCCTGTATTAACTCCATGAATAACGCTGTATAGTCTACAGATGGGGAAACTGAGGCTCAGAACAAACACCTTGACCTGGGTAATAAGTGGGAAGCAGGGCTTCAGATCCAGAATTTGTCTGGTTTCAAAACCAATTCTGTCTTCCTCCCTCCCTAGGGAGCATCTAGAGGGCAGAGAGCTTGTCTTATCTTTACCCTGCATCCCAGGCGCTAAGCACCGGGCCTGGCACATAGTAGCTGCCCAGCGAGGGTTTGATGGACTAATGAATGGCCATGTGGCTGGGATGGCCAAGGAAGACAGCTGAGAGCAGGGGCCCCTGCAGCACATCAAGGGTTCACCATGCACTTCCCTTCAGGCCTCTCCAGCTCTGGATAGCTACTGGCTTCATTTGCAGAACTCAGAATTCTGTATCTGGAGGCTGGTGCATCCTTCCTTTATCATTTTGAAACATTATAGGACAAAAGTACAAAAAGGCCACAGTGCCTTTGCACCTTCTGTCCCTTCTGCCTGGACTGCTCTCCCCAGGTTATCATGTGGTAACTATGCTCACTCCAGATTCTCACACCTGTATCTCATTCCTGCCCCACAGCTGGCTCAGTGGGCTCCAACCATTGTCTACACAGGTTCACGCAAACTGCTTCCTGCCCTTCCTTCCCTGTCAGCCCAGAGCCCTGGGATGTACCCAGGCCCGTGCCCGTGTAACCCTGAAGTCTGGGGGATTTAACCCCCCTATGGTACAAACTTTTCCCCGATGGGAGATGAGAACAGGTCAATAGGTCCCTGCCCCTTCACCACACCCCTCACTGACGGATGCAGCCTGACTGGCTTCCCCGGAAGTGGTCCTATGAGATCAAGCAACCAGCTGCACTTAGTGGGGGTTGCACTCTGACAAAGCAGCAGGAAATAAGCCTCCTCCTCAGGCTTTTCTCCCTGGGGAACCTGAACAGAGATACACCATCGTTTAGATCTTGGCTCAAATGTTGCCTCCTTGGAGAGGTCTCTGAACCCCCAGCTAAAGCAAGCGTACCCCAGCCGCGCTCTCAGTGCCCTGTCTCATCTCCCACACTCTTGCTCAGTGTTCAAAACCATCTACAGGACTTGGGGTCTGTCTCTTCCATTGCGACACTGCCCCTGAGGGTGGGGACTTGACCTTTTAACTGTTGTTTTCAGTGTCTCACAGTGCCAGGCACAGGTGCTTAGGGAATGTTGATGGGGTCCCTGAGCACCCTGCGTGACCATGGCAGTTGGGCACACAGACACCCCTTCTCAGGCAGGAGGACAACTCCCAGGTGGTGTGGATTCTCTGGCCTCGGTCCTCTCCTGCGATCCTACCTGTGCCCCTTTCAGCCAGCCGTTCTCAGTGTCTTTCTCCAGATCTTGCTGTTGCCAGTAATTGACCAGTAAAGGCACTCAACCAGTACTTTCTGGAATGGGTGAGTGGCACTCCCTCTTCTCATCCTTTCTGCTGTGGTTACCCCCCCGCCCAGGGCTTTGTGATCACGCCCAACCCATGTGGAGCCCCTGTGGCCGTGAAACCCCGGCCTCTTGTGTCCGCCTGGGTTTCCCTGCTCAGCCTCCTGTGTCCAGTGCACAGGCTGATGGAGATGCTGCTACAACCCTTCGGAGGTGGTGCCGCTGTCCCCCACTCCCGCCCGCCCTGGGCCACCCGTTGGAGGGAGCTCCTCTCAAGCGCTGCACCTGTGAGGGCACCTGCAGCATCCAGACCTTCTCAGCTTCTGCACCCCTCATCCTGCTAACCTGGAGTGGACGCCACACATCCCCTAGGCGCTCTGGCCACAGAGAAAGGACCAGACCCCAGGCCATGGGGAGACCCTTAGAGGAGCCTGGGCACCACCAGGGCGCGGGCCCCTGGATGGGGAAGAGTTGTTCTCTGGCTCAGTTAATGGGATCCTGGGTCTTTCTGCCTGCTTCAGACGAACTTCAATGGCCAAGGCGGCCTGTCGAACTCTGCCTGCCCTGGGAAGGGAGAGTCAGCCTGGGAACCGGTGGAGCTCAGGGAGGCTGCTGCCTACGGGCCCCATTCATCCTGGGTGGAGGCGGGATTGGCGGGGAGTGGGGTTCTGAGTCATTGCAGCGCGGCCCAGCCGCCTCAGAAGCGTTTGACCTTGGTCCCAGCAGCAGGGAGGAGTGCCACCTCTTTCCCTCAATGGTTCTCACCTGGCTGGGCGTCTGCGCAAAACAGCCTGAAGCAGCTGCTCACGTTCAGCTGCTTCATTGGGAGAATCTACCCCAGTCAAGGAGCTGAAGTGAGGTTCCATCCGCTGCAGATTAAACCCATTCCAGTTATACGCCTGGGAACCGGGCTGGCTCTGTGGACTCAGGGCGAGATGGCTTGGGGCGCAAACTCCTTCATCCCATGGACTCTATAAGCCCCTCTCTAAGCAGAGGCCCAGGGTGGCCTTTCAGGTGTCAGGCAGCCCTGTCGGCACAAACCCCCGAAGACTGACGGCTGGTGCAGCGGGAAAGTGCTGACCCTCCCAGAACGACGTCAGCTCACAGACCCCGGCCCCTGACTGGGGCCTGCCCCTGCTCGCCTGCCACCTGCCCGTCGCCCCACTGGACCACAGGGGAGAGCCACGGCTGCCTCACTGCCTCCAGACCGGGGGGCGCGCCGACTTCTCAACCCCACCCTGAGGTTCCGCTTTCTAGGGAGACAGACTGTCCGGGACAGTCCTGCGTCATGGGGAACCTGAAGGTCAGTCACCCTGCTGCTTCCCAGGACCACTTCTGGCGCCAGCTGCCTCGGCTGGGTTCCCTGAAACACGGAACCCGGGGTAAAAGCTTATGAGCTAACACTTCATTGGGCAGAGTGGTCCCAAGGGGCGGGGTGGGGGAGGGGGTCGGGGTGGGCTGGCAGGGACGAAGGCAACGTAAACACGAGGGGACACGTCAGAGGGGCCTACGCACTAGTGTCGGGGGTCGGTCCTGGGGGGCAGGGAGGAGCAGACCTTCCCACTGGTTCTCTGCACAGATCTCCGGAGTGGCACTGCCAGCCTCTCCGGCAGCCTGGGTACAGGTGCCTGTCCCTAGCAGGTGGCTGTGGCGGTGGCAGGGGAGGCGATGTGACTCCGGAACCGTGGGGAGCACAGGGCTTTGCTGAGCTGCTGCACCCTGGGGTGCTGCTGTGGGAAATAAGTTTGATCAGGAGCTCTTTCCGTAAATACCCGCAGGGCAGTGCCCATCTGACCCCCATGCCCAGGCCGGTCCTCACTTCTGCCTCTTGCATTTCCCTGACTGAGAGGCTCACCTCCTTACCCAATTGGGCAGGAAGCTGGTCACATCAAACTTCCCCCCAGTTCTGCCAGGGCTGGGGAGGGGAGAGAGGTTGAAAATAACAGAGCTCTCCGGGGGATCTACAGAGGGTTGGCTGGAGAGTTCTCGGCTGTCTTGGTAACGAGGAGGCTGTCTTGGGACCAGGGATCAACAGGAAAACCTCCTTGAGCCAGTTTGAGAACCAGAGGTTAGAGGAAGGCCTCTGGGGAAGGGACCAGGAGACCCCTGCCTGCTTCTAAGCAGCTGTGTCCCACTCAGCCAAGGGACCTCTCCTCCCACATCTGTCATGGCCCCAAGGTCTCCCAGGGCACTTCACTGAAGTCTGGGGAGTCACGTGGCTTAACACAATGGTCTTTCACCTTTTGAGGATCACAGATGTCTGAGATAATCTACAGGGAGCTATGAGCCCTCTTCCCAGAAAAATGTCCATAAGCATATACATAAACAAACGTATGTACAAATTTAAGGACTCCTAGACACCTCCCCAAAGCCCCTTGAAAAATTCCCAGATGGTCTATGGACCCTGGTTTAAGAACCCTTGGATTGTAATAGCCTTTCCTAATAATACATTAGGGACACGTGCCCGCCTCCCCTCGCTGCAAGGACATCTCTGTGCATCAGAGACCTGCCTGGCCTCTGCAACCCCCCTCTCCCCCGCCTTAACCATGCAGCCTTCTGTACAGGCACCACCTTTGAACTACAGCCCACCTGTTTTTAAGCAAAGCTTTATGGGAAACAACCATGTCCATTCCTTTATGTACTGCTTATGGCTGCTTTCATACTAAACAGCAGAATTGAGTAGTTGCCAGAGACTGAACAGCTGCAAAGCCTGAAATATTTACTCTCTGGCCCTTTATCGAAAAGTCCTCCAACCCCTGCCTTAGAATAACGGTGACCACTGATGAAGCATTGCTACCTGTCAGGCACCATACCAGGTAATTTAAGGCTACATAGTTTAATCCTTATAAAAACTTCATGAAATGAGCTTTGTTAACCCCATTTTGTACACAAGCAAGAAGAGGCACAGAGAGGGTGAGTAACTTATCTAAGATCACACAGCTGCTAAACAACAGACCAGGCTTTGAACCAAAGCTCAAGATCTTTCCATGACCCTGCATGACTGAGTTTCCCAAGCAGCAGGGTTTGTCCCTACACCTGGCTGCATCACAGGATTGCTGGAATGGCCTGTTGTCAAGCCAGGAGTCCATGTTTTGGCGACTATAAACCTGACCAGGCCCTGGGAATGTTAATCCCAAGCATGGCCTTCTCCTGGGGCTGGGGGATGAGCTGCAGAGCCCCCAAGACCAACAGGCTGGACCTGGTCTCCAGCCAGCCTGAGGGAGTCGGGGGTGGAGGGAGACCCTGGATCAGGTGCTCTCTGATGAGGCACTGTTTGTTCTAGACTCTGTGGGACCCTGCAGGGAAGTGCAGCCTGCACAGCACCGTGACACCAACACTCAGACTCACACTGCTCCCCCCACCCCACCCACAGCAGACTGTGCAGAGCCAAGTTCACTTGCCAGTTCACGGGCTGGCTCACACGTCTTTCCACAGAAAAACAGAAAACGCGTCCTAGCTTTCGAAAACACCAGGAAACAGCACGTGTGTCGTTTTTCTCTCTTTACTGTGACAGCTGTGGCCTGCTCCTGGCTTTTGGTGTGCTGTGTGCAGGCCTGAGGTGACAAATTCAACAGAGAAGTCAGAAAGGGAGTGGAAAGTGCTGAGTGAGAAGAGGGCTTTCACACTTTAGCAAGAGGTGAGGGCTTGCGGTTATTTCTTTTTTTTTTAAGAAGAAAATAACTAGTTTGATATAATACTGACAACAATAATAATATAAGAAAGGGAAGTGCTTCCCTGACTAGGTACCTGTCTCAAAACATAACCAAAAGTCACAGACTGGGTGGCTTAAACAGCAAAAATTAATTTTCTCCCAGTTCCGGAGGCTGGAAGTCCCCGATGAAGGTCTGGCAGGGCTTGGTTTCTGGTGAGGGTTTCTCTCTTCCTGGCTTGCAGATGCTGCCTTCTCACTGTGTCCTCACACGGCACAGTGGCCGGGAGTGGGAGAGTAACTCCTGTGTCTCTTCCTCTTCTTCTAAGGGCACCAGCTCTATCTGATTAGGGCCCCACCATTATGACCTCACTTAACCTTTATCAGGGCCTCACAGACCCCATCTCCAAATACAATCACTTCTGGGGGTTAGGCCTTCAACGTATGAATGGGGCAGGGAGAGACAGTCCATAACAGAGCTCCTGTGCTACCTAACTTCAGGGACTGTTTCCAACTCCACCTTCCAGTCCTGTACCTTCCAAACTGGTGAATTAGTAAAGCAGTTTGGGGGTGGGTTTGGGGAGTGCAACGCTAGTTTCTGTGATTTGCAATGTGGTTTGCAACCTGTATTTGGGTTATTTTAAAAATAGTTTCTGCAAATCATAGACAAACAGCATCTTACTGAGACAATTTGCTGTCGACAGCAGCCCTGTTTTATTTCAATGGGAAAAAATGCCCAATTTTAGTCATGCTTTCGAGAACACATGCTGGAGTGAAATCAAGACTGCAGCCTACACAGGCTGCTGAAATAATGCGGCCACTTCAGGGGAGGGTGCCCCCTTCTGGACAGTCATGTACATTACAAGGTACATGAAGAAAAGGAAGATGGGTGGAGAGTTCGTTGAACTTCCAGGCTCAGCGAGCCTCCTTCCTCTGCTGTCCCCCAGGAATGCCCTGGGGAAGAGAAAGTTCCCTTCCTTTCATGGCTTCTCCAAGCCTAGCTACATCTTTAACTAACAGGGATGCAGTGGCCGTGGCAAAGATGAAGGAATCACCAACTACCATTACAGAGGGTTCAGTGTTGGGTGGGGAGGCATGGTGGTGAGCACGGTACGTACATTACCTCATTTAATCCTTACAACACCCAGCTGAGGTAGGTACTGTTAGTATTACTACCTGTGTTGTCTAAATCAGGGAACTGAGGCTTAGAGAGGTTAAGTAATTTGACCAAGCTTGCACTGCAAGTAAATAAATACCAGCTGTGGACCCAGGTGTACAGGCATGGCGCGGAGGTGGGCAGTAAGCAGGCACGTGCAATGCAGTGTGAAGAGGGCCATGTTGGGGTAAACATGGGGCTCCACGGGGCACAGAGGAGGGTGCCTGATCCAGGAGAGGCACAAGAAGGCCACTGGAGAGAGTCTTTGCAGAGGAGGTGCCACCCAAGGTCGGTTGACAGGCTTAGTAGGAATTATCTGGAAGGGGAGGGCAGGTAGAGGGAACAGAACCTGCAAAGCCACAGAGGCACATGGGAGGACACGGGTCAGCTGTCACTCAGGTGGCAGGACCATAGCGTCTGTGTGGGGCTGAGGTGGCGGATGGGACTGGGGGACGGGCAGGGCCCTATCACAGGGCTGGTGAGCCCGGTGCGGTGCATGGACTTTTCCCCCCTGGTAAGGGGCCGTCCTATAGGCTCTTACACCAGGACGTGACGAGATCGCCATTTGTATATGGCGGATGGCTCTGGCTGCCTGTGCCTTTGGAGTGGGGTGGGGGGACGGACGAGGTGAGGGGATTCATTAGGAGGAGGTTAGGATAAGCCAGAAGAGAAATACTGGGGTCCTGAAATGAGGCGAAGGCTGTGGGCTGCAGAGGTGTGAGAGACGCAGTGTGGGTGCCCTTCCATGAGTGGCCGCAGGAGGGCTGGGCCTGGGGGCCCAAGAGTGCCCAGCTGGTAGATTGGGGCAGGGTGGCACCACTCTCCCAGGGGAAAGGCGGGGAGGAGAAGCAGGACTGGGGTCGGGCTAGGGGGAGCAGATAATGAGTTTAGTTTGGATGTCCTGAGTTAGAGGTGCCTGGGGCACATCCACGTGGAGCCGTCCTCGGACAACTGGGCACACGGGCCTGGAGTTCAAGAGCCAGGTCCGGGGGGGAAACGATGCTTCTGGAGTCGTCGGGATAGACTGTGGGCTTCCCCAGGGAGGCCGGAGCAGGGAGAATGCTCACAATATCACCATAAGTAAGAAAAGCAGAATTCAGAATTGTATGTGCTATTTAGCCCGGGTTTTTGAAGTTAAAAGGAAAACAGATTATTAACGGTGTTTTTTTTGAGTGATGGGATCATGAGTGCTTTTAATTTCCTTCCTTACAGTTTTCTATTTAATCAAAAATTTCCCAGCAAGCGTAATTTGCTTTCATAATCAGAAATTTTGTTTTAGTCACTACATCTGTAACCAGATCATCCGGAACCCGCCCAGCAGTGGTGGGTACCCCTTTCCGAGTCCCCCAGCCCTTCTGGTGCTTATCACACACTGTTGTAAGTATTTGTTTAACTGCGGGAGGGTCCAAGTCCTTGTCATCCCAATGTCCTCAGCTCCAGCCCAGGACCTGGCACACAGAGGTGGCATGATAAATGTTGCATGAATGGAAAAATAAAACCTAAAAGGCCTACCACAAAGCATGTACCCCCGAGCCTTGACAGTGCCCTTGTCAGGGTTCACAGGCTTGGGCAGGGGACAGGAACTTGCTCTTTACGGAGCTCTCAATCCTTGGCAAAATCTGTTTATAAAGAAAAATATATTTGTAAATGCTAATGAAATGCTAATATGAAATAAGGATCAGTAATGAATAATATATCAACTCAGAAATGAGCTCATAAAGTGCAACGCTACTCATGGACATGTATACACTACCAAATGTAAAATGGATGGCTAGTGGGAAGCTGCCGCATAGCACAGGGAGGTCAGCTCCGTGCTTTGTGACCACCTAGAGGGGTGGGATAGGGAGGGTGGGAGGGAGACGCAAGAGGGAGGAGATATGGGGATATATGTATACATATAGCTGATTCACTTTGTTGTACAGCAGAAAGCAACACAACATTGTAAAGCAATTACACTCCAGTAAAGATATATTTAAAAAAAAGATGCCATATAAACCCAAGTTCTAACCACCTCCTCCAAGGTACTCATCACTGGGTGCTCCCATATGTACGCACAATGCACACACTAATAAACTTCTGTCTGTTTTTCTCTTGTTAAAAAAAGCAACGCTACTTTCATAGGGGAAAATTTGGTGGTAAATAGTCCCAAGTTTTTAAAGCACATACATACCCGCTGACTGAGCAAAACTATCCAGGTGTTTACTTATAGATACCATAGCCCATATGTCCGATGACACTGACACAAGAATATTTATTCCAGGACAGCAAAAGATTGCAAGCGCCCTCCGTGTCATCGTGGGGACTGTCTAAATGCATCCTTCTAACGCAGCTGTTACAAAGAACGATACGTCTCTATCAGTACTGAGAGGCAACCCGCTCCAGAGCATGTAGTGAATTGGAAAAAAGCTAGGTTGATAACAGTGTATGTTTGTTATTGTGTAGACTCTTTGGCAACAATACTTGCTTCCGGGGTGGGGGGAGAGCTGTGGGTGGTATCCCGTGGGAAGGGGCCTCTTCTCACCGCAGTGTGTCTTTTTGTTACTTTGAGTTTTGTACCATGTTTAGGTACCCCCATATGAAAAAATTAATAAAATAAGATAAATAAATATTTAGTGAGGCACAATTAATACCAAGCTATAGCAAATACATATTTTATTTTATCTATTTATTTTTTTGGCTGTGTCACACAGCCTGTGGGGATCTTAGTTCCCAACCAGGGATCGAACCCCAGCCCCCGCAGTGGAAGCATGGAGTCCTAACCACTGGACCACCAGGGAATTCCCAGCAAATACATATTTTAAACCACAGGGTGTTGTATTTTGTTTTCCCCTTTTCAGACAAAGTTGTGCTCAGAAACACTAACCTCTCTCGTTTTCAGGCAGCGCAACTCTCCTATGTATCTTAACAGATTCTCTTGAAAGAAGTTTAGATGAAGGACCGGTTTGGTTGTTTCTTTAGAAAATGTGATTGAGGGGCTTCCCTGGTGGTGCAGTGGTTAAGAATCCGCCTGACAATGCAGGGGACACGGGTTTGAGCCCTGGTCTGGAAAGATCCCACATGCCACGGAGCAACTAAGCCCGTGCGCCACAACTACTGAGCCTGCGCTCTAGACCTCACGAGCCACAACTACTGAGCCCGCGTGCCACAACTACTGAAGCCCGCATGCCTAGAGCCCATGCTCCACAACAAGAGAAGCCACTGCAATGAGAAGCCCACGCACCACAACAGAGAGTAGCCCCCTCTCACCACAACTAGAGAAAGCCTGCGTGCAGCAACAAAGACCCAACGCAGCCATAAATAAATAAATAAATAGTTTAAAAATGAGACTGAATGTGCCATATCTGACTTTTCTGCCCTTTTCTTGCTGCCAGTCCCATGAAGGGGTCATTCAAGGAGGTACCAGCTGCTATGTGGAGCAGATTAGGTTTCAGGTGGCCTGTGAGTATGGTGGTGGGCTACTGGGAAGGTGCAGGTGGGATGGAGGAGCCATACGTGGAAAAGCCCCTGACCCTCATCTGCCTGAGGTTGTTGGCCCTCTCATTTGCTAACTGGTGTGAGAAGAACCTTGCAGGGTCCAGAGGTGGGAACTGCTGCTCGGAGCTGTGTGGGCTTGAGCTTCAGTTTCCTTCCCTATGACATAGGCATAACCTCAGGCTCAAAGGATCACAAAGGAGGGAAACCCCTGCACCTTCCAAGCAGGATAGAAACTCTGGATCCAGCCCCAGAGCATCATTCCCTTGGATTTCCTGTGAATGGTGCTGCCTGGAACCCACAACCTGGGCCTTTGGGCTTTATTCCAACTGCAGAACCCCAGGAACCACCCCTGAGGGTCTGCAGTGGACATTGGCCAGGTGGTAGCCTGGGGTGTGATCAGAGGGAACGAGTGTGTCCTAGGTCCCCAGGGGAGTGGGAGGTCAGTATCCAGGAAACTGACCAAAGAGTGAGTAGGACTTTAAACAGTGTGGGGTCAAGAAGCAAAGGAGCACAAGAGCTTGAGAGGAGGGGTCCAGGGCAAGGTGCTGAGGGCCTGGTTTTGCTGGGTGCTGGGTGAGGGCTGGACAGGCTGCCCCTTAAAAGTGAAGGGCCAGGTTCACAGGTGGGAATTTTGTTCGACCCCACAAAACAGAAGGAGAGATGGTCCTCAACATTCTTCCCCTAGACGCTGCCTAGAGTCTCCCTCCAGGCTGTCCTCCCACCCTGCTGAGGCCCAGGAGGTCTGGCTCCCCTGGCTACTGGATGTGGGCATTGTGATTCACACAGGCCTTGTGCTAGCAAACACCCAGGATCTTTAGAGAAAAGTGTTAGAGATTTGTGATTTGGGGGCCTGTTCAGGCTTTACTTTCCAAGCCCTGTACTTCTATAGGGCACCAGGGGCTCAGGGCTGGGTCAGACTGGGAAATTTGGGACATTACTAAATGCACCAACATACATATATATAGACTACCAGAAGGAGAGGAGAGAGAGAAAGAAGCAGGAAAAAAAAATCATTAGAAGATATGTATGAAAGACAGACTTTTAACATTTGATGAAAATCACTAATCTACACATCCAAGAAGCTCAACAGACTCTTAGTATAAACACAAACACTTCATAGAATAAATCCTGGAAGACACAGGTAAAGAGAAAATATTGAAAGCAGCAAGAGAAAAGTGACTTGTCACATATAAGGGAACCCCAATAAGATTATAGCTAACTTCTCATTAGAAACAATGAAGGCCAGAAGGCACTGGCATGACATTTCAAAGTGATGAAAGGAAAAAAAAACAAAAACAAAAACAGTTTTATATCCAGCAAAACTATCTTTGAAAAATGAAGGTGAAATAAAGACATCCTCAGTTATAAAGAAAATAAAACATGTTGCTAGCAGACCCATCTCACAAAAAAATATAGGGAGAAGGGAGAAGCAGAACTATTTCTTTTCACAAGCAGCATGATCTTGCATATGGAAGATCCTAAGTATCTACTAAACAAACTATTTGAACTAATATACAAGTTCAGCAAGGTTGAAGAATACAGGATCAATATAGAAAACTCAACTGTATTTCTATATACTTGCAATGAATAATCTGAAAATAAATTTAAGATCTATTTAAAATAGCATCAAAAAGAATTAAATAGGAATAAATATAACAAAAGAAGTGAAAAACTTAACCTCTGAAAACTACACAACATTACTGACAGAAATTTAAGAAAACATAAATAAATGGAAAAGCATCCCATGTTCATAGATTGGAAGACTTAATATTGTTAAGATGTCATACATCCTAAGTTGATCTACAAATCCAATACAATCCCTATCAAAATCCAAGCTGGTTGGATTTTGCAGAAATTGACATATTGATCTTAAGATTTATGTGGAAATAAAGGGATCCAGAATGGACAAGACAATCTTAAAAAAAAAAAAAAAAAAAAAAAAAAAAGAACAAAGATGGAGGACTCATACTTTCTGATTTCAAAATTTTCTAAAAAATTAGAACAACCAACAGAGGTGTGACCAAGATGGCAGAGTAAGAAGACCCTGAGCTCATCTCCTGGCACATCAAAATTCAACTATTTACAGAGCAACTATCTATGAGAATGACCTGAAAACTAGTAGAAGAGATTTTCCACAACTAAACTAAAGGTATAAAGAAGGAACCATAATGAAATGAGTAGAAGGAGTGGAGATATGGTACAGTCAAGACCCATATCCCTGGGTAGGTGACCCACAAATGGGAAGATAATCACAACTGCAGAGGTTCTCCCCAAGGAGTGAGGGGTTTGAGCCCCACATCAGGCTCCCCAGCCTGGGGGTCCTTCACCAGGAAGATGAGTCCCCAGAATGTATGGCTTTGAAGGACAGCAGGGCTTGCATATAGGAGAGCTGGAGGGCTGTAGGAAATGGAGACTACAGTCTTAAAAGGCTCATGTAAAATCTCACATGCTCTGAGACCCAGTGCAGAGGTAGTAATTCAAAAGGAACCTGGATCAGACCCACTTGCTGATCTTGGAGAGCCTCCCAGAGAGGCAGGAGGCAACTGGGACTCCCTCCGGGGGTATAAATGCTGGCAGCAGCCATTTGGGGGAGCTCATTCTATCACAAGGACACTGGTGCTGGAAAGCACTATTTTGGAGTCCTCCCTCTAGCCTATTAGTGCCAGAGACTTACCTGCCACCAGTAGGCCAGCACCAGCCTCAGGTGTCCCCAGGTCCCACAGCCAGCCACCCTGGAACCCAGCCCTGCCCACCAGCAGGCTGGCAGCCCGTTCACAAGGCAGGGCCTAGCAGCCAACCAGACCATGACCCAGCCCTGCTGACCAGTGCACTCACAGTAGTCAGCCCTGCCACAATAGAAGGACTCATGTAGCCCAGAACATATAGCTCTGGTGACAAGAGGGGAGTGGGCTGCTGGACCCCATTGAACTTCTCCTATATAAGGCCACTTCTCCAAGATCAAGAAAGGTAACCAACCTATCTAATACATAGAAATAAACACAGAGAATTAGACAAAATGAGGAGACAAAGGAATATGTTCCAAATGAAGGAGAGATAAAAGAAGAACTAAGTGAAGTGGAGATGAGCAAACTACCTGATAAAGAGTTCAAGGTAATGATCATAAAGATGCTCAACAAACTCAGGAGAAGAAAGAATGAACCCAGTGAGAAACTTAACAAAGAGTTAGAAAATGTAAAGAAGAACCAAGTGGAGATGATGAATATAATAACTGAAATTAAAAATACACTAGAAGGAATCAACCAAAGATTAGTAGATTAGAAAAGGAATGGATCAGTGAACTGGAAGACAGAGTAGTGAAAATCACCCAAGCTGAACAGAAAAAAGAAAAAAGAATTTTTAAAAAATGAGGATAGTTTAAGAGACCTCTGGGACAACATCAACCATACTAACATTTGCATTATATGGCTCCCAGAAGGAGAAGAGGAGTGAAAGGGGCAGAGGACTTATTTGAGGAAATAATAGCTGAAAACTTCCCTAACCTGGGAAAGGAAACAAGCATCCAAGTCCAGAAATCACAGAGAGTCCCAAATAAGATGAACCCATAAAGGTTTATACCAAGATGCATTATAATTAAAATGGCAGAAATTAAAGTTAGAGAGAGAATCTTAAAAGCAGGAAGAGAAAAGCAACTAGTTACTTACAAGGGAACTTGCATAAAGTTATCAATTAACTTTCAGCAGAAACATTGCAGGCCAGAAAGAAGTGGCATGATATATTCAAAATGATGAAAGGAATAAACCTACTACCAAGAACACTCTACCTAGTAAGTCCATCAGTCAGATTTGAAGGAGAGATGAAGAGTTTTACAGACAAGCAAAAGCTAAAAGAGGTCAGCATGACTAAACTGGCTTTAAAAGAAATGTTAAAGGAATTTCTTTAAGCAAAAAAGAAAGGACCATAAATAGAAATATGATAATTATGAAAGGAAAAAATTTCATTGGTAAAGGCAAACATACAGTAAATGTAGTAGATCAACCACTTATAAAGCTAGTAGGAACATTAAAAAACAAAAGTAGTAAAATCATCTATATCAACAATAAGTAGTTAAGGGATACACAAACAAAAAAGATGTAAAATATTATATCTAAAACATTAAACATGAAGGAAGGAGTAAAAGTTAGGGGTTGTTAAAATGCCTTCAAACTTAAGAGATAATCAACTTAAACATGTATGTATATGAAATAATCATAGTGTTATATATGAACCTCATGGTAACCACAAACCAAAAATCTATGATAGATACATACACAAAAAAGAGAAAGTAGTCCGAATATAACACTAAAGATAGTCATCAAATCATAAGGGAAGAGAGTAAAAGAAGAAGAAAGGTACAAAAAAGAACTATCAAAACAACCAGAAAACAATTAACAAAATGGCAATTAGTACATACATATGAATAATTAGTTTAAATGTAATGGACTAAATGTTCCAGTCAAAAAACATGGAGTGGCTGAATATATTTTAAAAAAATTTTAAAAAAGACCCAGCAAGCCTTCACCTTCTATGCTGCCTACACGAGACTCACTTCAGATGTAAGGGCACACACAGACTGAAAGTGAAGGGATGGAAAAAGGTATTCCATGCAAACAGAAACAAAAAGAAAGTTGGGTAGCAATACTTATATCAGATGAAATAGACTGTAAAACAAAACCTATAAAAAGAGACAAGGACATTTCATAACGATAAAGGGATGAATCCAGTAAGAATATGTATAACAATTGTAAATACATAAGGGCCCAATATATGAGCACCTAAATACATAAAGCAAATATTAACAGACGTAAAGGGAAAAATTGACAGTAACACAATAATAGCAGGGAATTTTAACACCCCACTTACAACAATGGACACATCACCCAGACAGAAAGTCAATAAGGAAACACTGGCCTTAAATGATACATTAGGCCAGATGGAATTAATAGATATGAAGAGAAAATTTAATCCAACACCAGCAGAATACACATTCTTTTCAATTACACATGGAGCATTCTTCAAGATAGATCACATACTAGGCCACAAAACAAGTCTCAATAACTTGAAGAAGATTGAAAGCATATCAAGCATCTTTTCCTGCCACAATGATATGAGACTAGAAATCAACTACAAGAAAAAAAAAATTAAAAAATCACAAACATGTGGAGGCTAAACAATACACTACTAAACAACCAATGGGTCACTGAAGAAATCAAAGAGGAAATCAAAAAATATCTGGAGAGAAATGAAAATAGAAACAAAATGATCCAAAATCCGTGGGATACAGGAAAAGCAGACTTAAGAGGGAATTTTGTAGCAATACAAGCCTAACCTAGGAAACAAGACAAATCTCAAATAAATAATCTATCCTTATCCTTATACCTAAAGAAACTAGAAAAAGTTTGAGAATATAACCCAAATAGTGGAAGGAAAGAAAAAATAAAGATCAGAGCATAGGGCTTCCCTGGTGGCACAGTGGTTAAGAATCTGCCTGCCAATGCAGGGGACATGGGTTTGAGCCCTGGTTGGGAAATATCCGACATGCTGTAGAGCAACTAAGCCTGCATGCCACAACTACTGAGCCTGCATGCCACAACTACTGGAGCCTGCATGCCTAGAACCCATGCTCCACAATAAGAGAAACCACTGCAATGAGAAGCCCATGCACTGCAACGAAGAGTAGCCCCTGCTCGCTGCAACTAGAGAAAGCCTGTGCATGGCAGCGAAGACCCAACACAGCCAAAAATAAATAAATAAAATAAATAAATTTATTTTAAAAAATGATCAGAGCATAAATAAATAAAATGGAGACTGAAAAAACAATAGAAAAGATCAATGAGGCTAAGATCTGGTTCTTTGAAAAGATAAACAAAATTGATAAATCTTTAACCAGATGCCTCAAAAAAAATAAAATAAAATAAAAAGAGGGCCCAAATGAATACAATCAGAAAGGAAAATAGAGAAGTTGCAACCAGCATCACAGACATACAAAGGATCATAAAAAGACTACTGTGAACAATTATATGCCAATACAATGGACGACCTAGAAGAAATGGATAAATTCCTAGAATCTTACAATCTCCAAGACTGAATCAGGAAGAAATAGAAAATATGAATAGACTGACTACCAGTAATTAATTTGAATCAATAATAATAATAATATTTTTAAAACTCCTAACAAATAAAAGTCCAGGACCAGATAGCTTCACAGGTGAATTCTACCAAACATTTAAAGAAGAGTTAACACCTATCCTTCTCAAACTATTTAAAAAAATTGAAGAAGGAATGCTTCCAAACCCATTGTACAGGCCAGCATCAACTTTATATGGAAACCAGACAAAGATATCACAAAAAAATAAAATTACAAGCCAATATCAATGATGAATATAGATGAAAAAAATCCTCAACAAATATTAGCAAACCAATTCAATCATACATTAAAGATATACACCTTGATCAAGTGGGATTTATCCCAGGGATGCAAGGATGGTTTGATATCTGGAAGTCAGTCAATGCAATACTACACATTAACAAACTGAAGAATAAAAATCATGTGATTATCTAAATAAATGCCGAGAAAGCTTTTGACAAAATCCAACATCCATTTATGATAAAAACACTCAACAAAGTGGGTAGGGAATATACCTCAACATAGTAAAGGCCATACAAGACAAACCCACAGCCAACATCATACTCTGCAATGAAAACATTTCCACAAAGATCAGGAACCAGGCAAGGATGCCCACCCTCACCACTTTTATTCAGCATATTATTGGAAGGCCTATCCACAGCAATCAGACAAGAAAAAGATATAAAAAGAATCTAAATTGAAAAGGAAGAAATAAAACTGTCACTGTTTTCAGATGACAAGATACTATATATAGAAAATCCTAAGGACACCACCAAAAAATATTACAACTAAGAAATGAATTCTGTAATGTTACAGGATACAAAATTAACATATGGAAATCTGCTGTATTTCTATACACTAAAAATGAACTATAAGAAGAGAGATTAAGAAAATAATTCTATTTATAATGACATCAAAAAGAATAAAATACCTAGGAATAAATCTAACCAAGGAGGTAATAGACCTGTACTCAAAAAACTATAAGACACTGATGAAAAAAATTGAAGATGACAAAAACAAATGAAAAGATACCGTCTTCATGGATTGGAAGTATTAATATTGTTAAACTGACCATACTCTCCAAGGCATTGTACAGATTTAATGCAATCCCTATCAAAATACTAAAGGCATTTTTCACAGGACTAGGACAAATAATTCTAAAATCTGTATGGAAACACAAAATACCCCCAAATAGCCAAAACAATTTTGAGAAAGAAGAACAAAGTTGGAGGTATCGCACATCCTGATTTCAAACAACACTACAAAGCTACAGTAATCATAACAGTAAGTATAGACACATAGATCAATGGAACAGAATAGAAAGCCCGGAAATAAACCCACACTTATAGGTCAATTAATCTATGACAAGGGAGTCAAGAATATATAAAGGGTAATATGTAGACTCTTCAATAAATGGTGTTGGGAAAACTGGACAGATACTTGCAAAATAATCAAACTGAACTACTCTCTCACACCATACAAAAAAATAAATAGTTGGTGGGAATGAAAAATGGGCACTTTGAAAAACATTCTCACAGTTCCTCAACAGGGTAAATATGGAATTACCATATGATCTAGAAATTTCACTATAGGTTTATACCCAAGAGAAATAAAAACATATGTCCACACAAAAACTTGTACACAAATGTTCACAACACCATTATTTATAATTGTCATAAGTGGAAACAATACAAATGTCCATCAACTAGTGAATGGATAAATAAAATTGGTATATCCACACAATAGAATATTATTTGAAAATAAAAATGAATGAAGTACTGATACATGCTACAACATGGACAAACCCTGAACACATTATGCTAAGTGAAAGAAGCCAGACAACATATCAAATGGTTCCATTTGTATAAGACATCCAGAATAGGCAAATTTGTAGAGACAGGAAGTAAATAAGTGGTTGTCTAGAGCTAGGGGGATTGGGATGAAAGGGAGAGTGACTGCTAACTGTTATTGAGTTTCCTTTTGGAGTGATGAATATGTTCTAAAATTGATGATGGTAACTATCCTTATAAGGGATAATAGTGCATCATTTAAAAGGATAAGAAATAATTATTATAAATAACTTTTTTTAAAATAAATAACTTTAAATTAACAACTCAGATAGAATGGACAAGCTACCAATGCTCACTCAAGAAGAAATAAATAAATTGAATAGTCCTATATCTCTTAAAGAAAATTAATTTGTAGCTAAAAATCTTTCCACATCAATTGGTTCAAGATGGCAGAGTAGAAGGACGTGCACTCACTCCCTCTTGTGAGAGCACCGGAATCACAACTAACTGCTGAACAATCATCAACAGGAAGACACTGGAACTCACCAAAAAGATACCCCACATCCAAGGACAAAGGAAAAGCTGCAGTGAGACAGTAGGAGGGGCGCAATCACAATAAAATCAAATCCCATAACTGCTGGGTGGGTGACTCACAAACTGGAGAACGATTATACCACAGAAGTCCACCCAGTGGAGTGAAGGTTCTGAGCCACATGTCAGGCTTCTGAACCTGGGGGTCCAGCAACGGGAGGAGGAATTCTCAGAGAATCAGACTTTGAAGACAAGCAGGATTTGATTGCAGGACTTCAACAGGACTGGGGGAAGCAGAGAATCCACTCTGGGGGGAAACACACAAAGTAGTGTGCACATCAGGACCCAGGGGAAGGAGCAGTGACCCCATAGGAGGCTGAACCAGACCTACCTGCTAGTGTTGGAGGGTCTCCTGCAGAGGCAGCAGCTGTGGCTCACTGCGGGGACAAGGACACTGGCAGCAGAAGTTCTGGGAAGTACTCCTTGGCGTAAGCCCTCCTGGAGTCTGCCATTTGCCCCACCAAAGAGCCTGTAGGCTCCAGTGCTGGATCACCTCAGGCCAAACAACCAACAGGGAGGGAACTCAGCCCCACCCATCAGCAGACAAGTGGATTAAAGTTTTACTGAGCTCTACCCATCAGAGCAACACGCAGCTCTACCCACCTCCAGTCCCTCTCATCAGGAAGCTTGCACAAGCCTCTTAGATAGCCTCAGCCACCAGAGGGCCAACAGCAGAAGCAAGAAAACTACAATCCTGCAGCCTGTGGAATGAAAACCACATTCACAGAAAGATAGACAAAATGAAAAGGTAGAGGACTATGTACCAGGTGAAGGAACAAGATAAAACCCCAGAAAAACAACTAAATGAAATGGAGATAGGCAACCTTCCAGAAAAAGAATTCAGAATAATGATAGTGAAGATGATCCAGGACCTCGGAAAAAGAATGGAGGCAAAGATTGAGAAGATGCAAGAAATGTTTAACAAAGACCTAGAAGAATTAAAGAACAAACACCTAGAAGAATTAAGGAACAAACAGAGATGAACAATACAATAACTGAAATGAAAAATACACTAGGAGGAATCAATAACAGAATAACTGAGGCAGAAGAACAGATAAGTGACCTGGAAAACAGAATGGTGGAATTTACTGCTACAGAACAGAATAAAGAAACAGGAATGAAAAGAAATGAAGACAGCATAAGAGACCTCTGGGACAACATTAAACGCACCAACATATAGGGGTCTCAGAAGGAGAAGAGAGAGAGAAAGGACCCGAGAAAATATTTGAAGAGATTATCGTTGAAAACTTCCCTAACATGGGAAAGGAAATAGCCACCCAAGTCTAGGAAGCACAGAGAGTCCCAGGCAGGATAAACCCAAGGAGAAACACACCGAGATGCATAGTAATCAAAGTGACAAAAATTAAAGACAAAGAAATATGATTAAAAGCAACAAGGGTAAAATGACAAATGACATACAGGGGAACTCCCATAAGGTTAACAGCTGATTTCTCAGCAGAAACTCTATAAGCCAGAAGGGAGTGGTACGTTATATTTAAAGTGATGAAAGGGAAGAACCTACAACCAAGATTACTCTGCCCAGCAAGGATCTCATTCAGATTTGATGCAGAAATCAAAAGCTTTACAGACAAGCAGAAGCTAACAGAATTCAGCACCACCAAACACCAAGCACTTAGGAACTTCTCTAAGTGGGAAACACAAGAGAAGAAAAGGACCTACAAAACAAACCCCAAACAGTTAAGAAAATGGTAACAGGAACATACATATCGATAATTACCTTAAATGCGAATGGATTAAATGCTCCAAACAAAAGACACAGGCTCACTGAATGGATATAAAAACAAGACCCATGGAGAGACCTTCAAGATGGCAGAAGAGTAAGACGTAGAGATCACCCTCCTCCCCAGAAATACATCAGAAATACATCTACATGTGGAACAACTCCTACAGAACACCTACTGAACGCTGGTAGAAGACATCAGACTTCCCAGAAGGCAAGAAACTCTCCACGTGCCCGGGTAGGGCAAAAGAAAAAAGAAAAACACAGAGACAAAAGAAAAGGGATGGGACCTGCACCACTGGGAGGGAGCTGTGAATGAGGAAAAGTTTCCACACACTAGGAAGCCCCTTTGCTGGTGGAGAAGGGGAGTGGGGGGTGGGGGGGAGGCTTCAGAGTGACAGAGGAGAGAGCAGCAACAGGGGTGCAGAGGGCAAAGCGGAGAGATTCCCGCACAGAGGATCGGTGCCGACCAGCACTCACCAGCCTGAGAGACTTGTCTGCTCACCCGCCGGGGTGGGCGGGGGCTGGGAGCTGAGGCTCGGGCTTCGGAGGTCAGAACCCAGGGAGAGGACTGGGGTTGGCTGCGTGAACACAGCCTGAAGGGGGCTAGTGCACCACAGCTAGCAGGGAGGGACTCCAGGGAAAAGTCTGGACCTGCCTAAGAGGCAAGAGACCATTGTTTTGGGGTGCGCGAGGAGAGGGGATTCAGACCACTGCCTAAACAAGCTCCAGAGATGGGTGCGAGCCACGGCTACCAGTGCAGACACCAGAGACGGGCATGGGACGCTACGGCTGCTGCTGCCACCACCAAGAAGCCTGTGTGCGAGCACAGGTCACTATCCACACCGCCCCTCCTGGGAGCCTGTGCAGCCCGCCACTGCCAGGGTCCCGTGATCCAGGGACAACTTCCCCAGGAGAACACACGGTGCGCCTCAGGCTGTTGCAACATCATGCTGGCCTCTGCCACCGCAGGCTCGCCCCGCATTCTGTACCCCTCCCTCCCCCCGGCCTGAGTGAGCCAGAGCCCCCTAATCAGCTGCTACTTTAACCCCGTCCTGTCTGGGTGGGGAACAGATGCGCTCAGGTGACCTACACGCAGAGGTGGGTCCAAATCCAAAGCTGAACCCCAGGAGCTGTGCAAACAAGAGAAAGGGAAATCTCTCCCAGCAGTGTCAGGAGCAGTGGATTAAATCTCCAAAATCACCTTGATGTACCCTGCATCTGTGGAAGACCTGAATAGACAATGAATCATCCCAAATTGAGGTGGTGGACTTTGGGAGCAACGATATATATATATATTTCCTTTTTCTCTTTTTGTTGAGTGTGTATGTGTATGCTCCTGTGTGTGATTTTGTCTGTATAGCTTTGCTTTTACCATTAGTCCTAGGGTTCTGTCTGTCCGTTTATTTTTTAGTATAGTTTGTAGTGCTTGTTATCATTGGTGGATTTGTTTTTTGGCTTGGTTGCTCTCTTCTTTCTTTCTTTTATTACTTTTTTTTTTTACTTTTAATAATTATTTTTTATTTTAATAACTTTTCTTTTTTCTTTCCTTCTTTCTTTCCTTCTTTCTTTCTTTCTTTCTTTGTTTCATTGTTTCTTTCTTTCTTTCTTTCCTTCCTTCCTTCTTTCTTTCTCTGTTTTCTTCTGAGCCATGTGGCTGACAAGGTCTTGGTGCTCTGCCCAGCTGTCAGGCCTGTGCCTCTGAGGTGGGAGAGCCAAGTTCAGGACAATGGTCCACCAGAGACCTCCCAGATCCATATAATATCAAATGGTGAAAGCTCTCCCAGAGATCTGCATCTCAACACTAAGACCCAGCTCCACTCAATGACCAGCAAGCTACAGTGCTGGACACCCTATGCCAAACAACTAGCAAGATAGGGACACAACCCCACCAATTAGCAGAGAGGCTGCCTAAAATCATAATAAGTTCACAGACACTCGAAAACACACCACCGGACGCAGTCCTGCCCACCAGAAAGACAAGATCCAGCCTCATCCACCAGAACACAGGCACTAGTCCCCTCCACCAGGAAGTCTACACAACCTACTGAAACAACCTTAGCCACCGGGGGCAGACACCAAAAAAACGGGAACTACGAACCTGCAGCTTGCAAAAAGGAGACCCCAAACACAGTAAGTTAAGCAAAATGAGAAGACAGAGAAACACACAGCAGATGAAGGAGCAAGGTAAAAACCCACCAGACCAAACAAATGAAGAGGCAATAAGCAGTCTACCTGAAAAAGAATTCAGAGTAATGACAGTAAAGATGATCCAAAATCTTGGAAGTCAAATGGAGAAAATACAAGAAAAGTTTAACAAGGACCTAGAAGAACTAAAGAGCAAACAAACTGATGAACAAGACAATAAATGAAATTAAAAATTATCTAGAAGGAATCAATAGCAGAAACTGAGGCAGAAGAACGGATAAGTGAGCTGGAAGATAAAATGGTAGAAATAACTGCCAGTGAGCAGAATAAAGAAAAAGAATGAAAAGAATTGAGGACAGTCTCAGAGACCTCTGGGACAACATTAAATGCACCAACATTCGAATTATAGGGGTCACAGAAGAAGAAGAGAAAAAGAAAGGGACTGAGAAAATATTTGAAGAGATTATAGTTGAAAACTTCCCTAATATGGGAAAGGAAATAGTTAATCAAGTCCAGGAAGCACAGAGAGTCCCATACAGGATAAATCCAAGGAGAAACACACCAAGACACATATTGATCAAACTATCAAAAATTAAATATAAAGAAAAAATATTAAAAGCAGCAAGGGAAAAACAACAAATAACATACAAGGGAATCCCCATAAGGTTAACAGCTGATCTTTCAGCAGAAACTCTGTAAGCAAGAAGAGAGTGGCAGGACATCTTTAAAGTGATGAAAGGGAAAAACCTACAAGCAAGATTAATCTACCCAGCAAGGATCTCATTCAGATTTGATGGAGAAATTAAAACCTTTACAGAGAAGCAAAAGCTAAGAGAATTCAGCACCACCAAACCAGCTATACAACAAATGCTAAAGGAACTTCTCTACTCAGGAAACACAAGAGAAGGAGAAGATTTACAATAACAAACCCAAAACAATTAAGAAAATGGTAATAGGAACATACATATCGATAATTACCTTAAAGGTAAATGGATTAATGCTCCAACCAAAAGACATAGACTGGCTGAATGGATACAGAAACAAGACCCGTATAAATGCTGTCTACAAGAGACCCACTTCAGACCTGGGGACACATACAGTCTGAAAGTGAGGGAATGGAAAAAGATATTCCATGCAAATGGAAATCAGAAGAAAGCTGGAGTAGCAATTCTCGTATCAGAAAAAATAGACTTTAAAATAGAGACTATTACAAGAGACAAAGAAGGACACTACACAATGATCAAGGGATCAATCCAAGAAGAAGATATAACAATTGTAAATATTTATGCACCCAACACAGGAGCACTTCAATACATAAGGCAAATGCCAACAGCCATAAGAGGGGAAATCAACAGTAACACAATAATACTAGGGGACTTTAGCACCTCACTTTCACCAATGGACAGATCATCCAAAATGAAAATAAATAAGGAAACACAAGCTTTAAATGATACATTAAACATGATGGACCTAATTGATATTTATAGGACATTCCATCCAAAAACAACAGAATACACTTTCTTCTCAAGTGCTCATAGAACATTCTCCAGGATAGACCATATCTTGGGTCACAAATCAAGACTTGGGAAATTTAAGAAAATTGAAATCGTATCAAGTATCTTTTCTAGCCACAACGCTATGAGACTAGATATCAATTACATGGAAAAAATCTGTAAAACTACAAACACATGAAAGCTAAATAATACACTACTTAATAACCAAGAGATCACTGAAGAAATCAAAGAGGAAATTAAAAAATTCCTAGAAACAAATGACAATGAAAACACGACGACACAAAACCTATGGGATGCAGCAAAAGCAGTTCTAAGAGGGAAGTTTATAGCAATACAAGCCTACCTCAAGAAACAAGAAACATCTCAAATAAACAACCTAATCTTACACCTAAAGCAATTAGAGAAAGAAGAACAAAATAGCCCCCCAAAGTTAGCAGAAGGAAAGAAATCATAAAGATCAGATCAGAAATAAATGAAAAAGAAATGAAGGGAACAATAGCAAAGATCAATAAAACTAAAAGATGGTTCTTAGAGAAAATAAACAAAATTGAAACACCATTAGCTAGACTCATCAAGAAAAAAGGGAGAAGACTCAACTGAATAGAATTAGAAATGAAAAAGGAGAAGTAACAACTGACACTGCAGAAATACAAAGGATCATGGGAGATTATTAGAAGAAACTATATGCCAATAAAATGGACAACCTGGAAGATATGGACACATTCTTAGGAAAGCACAACCTTCTGAGATTGAACCAGGAAGAAATAGAAAATATAAACAGACCAATCACAAGCACTGAAATTGAAACTGTGATTAAAAATCTTCCAACAAACAAAAGCCCAGGACCAGATGGCTTCACAAGCAAATTCTATCAAACATTTAGAGAAGAGCTAACACTTATCCTTCTCAAACTCTTCCAAAATATACAGAAGGAGGAACACTTCCTAACTCATTCTACGAGGCCACCATCACCCTGATATCAAAACCAGACAAAGATGTCACAAAGAAAGAAAACTACAGGCCAATATCACTGATGAACATAGTTGCAAAAATCCTCAACAAAATACTAGCAAACAGAATCCAGTAGCACATTAAAAGGATCATACACCATGATCAAGTGGGGTTTATCCCAGGAATGCAAGGAGTCTTCAATATATGCAAATCAATCAATGTGATACACTATATTAACAAATTGAAGGAGAAAAACCATATGATCATCTCAATAGATGCAGAAAAAGCTTTTGAAAAAATTCAACACCCATTTATGATAAAAACTCTCCAGAAAATGGGCATAGAGGGAACTTACCTCAACATAATAAAGCCCATATATGACAAAGCCAGAGCCAACATCGTTCTCAATGGTGAAAAACTGAAAGCATTTCCTCTAAGATCAGGAACAAGACAAGGATGTCCACTCTCACCACTATTATTCAACATAGTTTTGGAAGTCCTAGTCATGGCAGTCAGAGAAGAAAAAGATATATAAGGAATACACTTTGAAAAAGAAGAAGTAAAACTGTCACTGTTTTACGGTGACATGATACTATACATAGAGAATCCTAAGGACGCTACCAGAAAACTACTAGAGCTAATCAATGAATCTGGTAAAGTAGCAGGATACAAAATTAATGCACAGAAATCTCTTGCATTCTTATACACTAATGATGAAAAATCTGAAAGAGATATTAAGGAAACACTCCCATTTACAACTGCAACAGAAAGAATAAAATACCTAGGAATAAACCTACCTAAGGAGACAAAAGACCTGTATACAGAAAACTATAAGACACTGATGAAAGAAATTAAAGATGATACAAACAGATGGAGAGATATACTATGTTCTTGGATTGGAAGAATCAACATTGTGAAAATGACTCTACTACCCAAAGCAATCTACAGATTGAATGCAATCCCTATCAAACTACCAATGGCATTTTTCACAAAACTAGAACAAAAAATTTCACAATTTGTATGGAAACACAAAAGACCCCGAATAGCCAAAGCAATCTTGAGAAAGAAAAATGGAGCTGGAGGAATCAGGTGCCCTGATTTCAGACTATACTACAAAGCTACAGTAATCAGGACAGTATGGTACTGGCACAAAAACAGAAATATAGATCAATGGAACAGGATAGAAAGCCCAGAGATGAACCCATGCACATATGGTCACCTTATTTTTGATAAAGGAGGCAAGAAGATACAATGGAGAAAAGACAACCTCTTCAATAAGTGGTGCTGGGAAAAATGGACAGCTACATGTAAAAGAATGAAATTAGAACACTCCCTAACACCATACACAAAAATAAACTCAAAATGGATTAGAGACCTAAATGTAAGGCCACACACTATCAAACTCTTAGAGGAAAACATAGGCAGAACACTCTATGACATAAATCACAGCAAGATCCTTTTTGACCCACCTCCTAGAGAAATGGAAATAAAAACAAAAATAAACAAGTGGGACCTAATGAAACTTAAAAGCTTTTGCACAGCAAAGGTAACCATAAACAAGATGAAAAGAGAGCCCTCAGAATGGGAGGAAATATTTGCAAATGAAACAGCTGACAAAGGATTAATCTCGAAAATTTACAAGCAGCTCATGCAGCTCAACACCAAAAAAATAAACAACCCAATCCAAAAATGGGCAGAAGACCTAAATAGACATTTCTCCAAAGAAGATATACAGATTGCCAACAAACACATGAGAGAACGCTCAACATCACTAATCATTAGAGAAATGCAAATCAAAAGTAAAATGAGGTATCACCACACACCAGTCAGAATGGGCATCATCAGAAAATCTACAAGCAACAAATGCTGGAGAGGGTGTGGAGAAAAGGGAACCCTCTTGCACTGTTGGTGGGAATGTAAATTGATATAGCTACTATGGAGAACAGTATGGACATTCCTTAAAAAACTAAAAATAGAATTACCATATGACCCAGCAATCCCACTACTGGGTGTATACCCAGAGAAAACCATCATTCAAAAAGACATAGGCACTCCAATGTTCTTTGCAGCACTATTTACAATAGCCAGGTCATGGAAGCAACCTAAATGCCCATTGACAGATGAATGGATAAAGAAGATGTGGTACGTATATACAATGGAATATTACTCAGCCATAAAAAGGGAAGAAATTGGGTCATTTGTAGAGATGTGGATGGACCTAGAGACTGTCATACAGAGTGAAGTAAGTCAGAAAGAGAAAAACAAATACCGTATATTAACGCATATATGTGGAACCTAGAAAAATGGTACAGGTGAACTGGTTTGCAAGGCAGAAATAGAGACACAGATGTAGAAAACAAACATATGGACACCAAGGGGGGAGAGGAGGGTGGTTTGGGAATGAATTGGGAGATTGACATATATACACTAATATGTATAAAATAGACAACTAATAAGAACTTGCTGTATAAATAAATAAATAAATAAAATATGTATATGCAAAAAAAGAAAAAATCTTTCTACAGAGAATAATTCAGGCCATGATGGCTTCATTAGCAAAATCTACTAATTGTTGAAAGAAACAAAAATACCAATTCTATACTAACTTTTCCAGAATGTAGAAGAGACGGGAACACTTTCCAACTCATTTTGTGAGGTCAGCAATACCCTATTATCAAAACCAGACAAGCCATTACAAGAAAATGACAGATCAATTACTTTCAGGAACATAGACACAAATATTTTCAACAAAGTGTTAGCAAATCATGTCCAGCAATATGCAAAAAGAATAATACATCATGACCATATGGGGATTATCCTGGGGATGTGAGACTAGCTCAGATTTGAAAGTTAATCAATGCAATTCATCATATCAATAGACTAAATAAGAAAAGATATATGATCATATTAATAGATGCCAAGAAATTATTTAACAAAATTCATCATCCATTCAACATTCAATTCCAGGTAAATAGGAATCAAAAAAACTCCTTAACATAATAAAGGCTTCTACAAAAAAACTGCAACTAGCATCATACTTAATGGTGAAAGACTAAGTGTTTTTCTCGTAAGAATGGGAACAAGGCAAGGATATGTTCTCTCACCACTCCTATTCAACATTGTACTGAAGGTCGTATCCACTGAAATAAGGCCAGAAAAAGAAATTAAAAACATGCAGATTGCAAAGGAAAAAAATTAAATGTTCTCTATTTGCAGATGACATTTTTGTCTACTCAGAAAATCCAAAAGAACCTTACAAAAAAGCAACTAAAACTAACAGGTGAGTTTAGCAGTGTCTCAGGATACAAGGTAAATACACAAAAATCAATTATTTTTTCTATATACTAGTGATGAACAAACAGATATTGATCTTTTAAGAACAGTACCGGGATTCCCTGGTGGCACAGTGGTTGAGAATCTGCCTGCCAATGCAGGGGACACGGGTTTGAGCCCTGGTCTGGGAAGATCCCACATGCCGCGGAGCAACTGGGCCCGTGAGCCACAGTTACTGAGCCTGCGCGTCTGGAGCCTGTGCTCCGTGGCGGGAGAGGCTGCAATAGTGAGAGGCCCGCGCACCGCAATGAAGAGTGGCCCCTGCTTGCCACAACTAGAGAAAGCCCTCGCATAGAAACGAAGACCCAACACAGCCATAAATAAATAAATAAATAAAAACATCTGATTGTCTTAAAAAAAAAAAAAAAAAGAACAGTACCATTTACCATAAATCATGCCAAAAATGATGAAATACTTAGGTATAAATCTAACAAAATATGTGCAGGATCTATATGCTGAAAACTGTAAAATGCTGATGAAAGAAATCAAAGAAGCACTAAATACATGGATTAATATAACATATTCATGAATGGGAAGACTCAATCTTGTTAAGATGTCAAGTCTCAAAATTCATGTAATCAAAATCCTAGAAGGATTTTTTTGGGGTAAAAACTGATAAGTTTATCCTAAAATATACATGGTAAGACAAAGTAATTAGAATAGCCAAAACAATTTTGAAAAAGAACAAAGTTGGAGGACTCACACTACCTGATTTCATTACTTACTATAAAGCTAGAGTAATTGAGACAATGTGGCACCAATACATAGGTACATATATATAGTGGAATACTACTCAGCCATAAAAAAGAACAAAATGATACCATTTTCAGTAACATGGATGCAACTAGAGATTATCATACTAAGTGAAGTAAGTCAGAAAGAGAAAGACAAATACCATATGATATCACTTATATATGGAATCTAAAATATGACACAAATGAACCTATCTGCGAAACAGAAACAGACTCACAGTCATAGAGAACAGACTTGTGGTTGCCAAGGGGAAGGGGAGGTGGGGGAGGGATAGATCAGGAGTTTGGGATTAGCAGATGCAAACCATTATCGATAGAATGGATAAACAGCAAGGCCCTACTGTATAGCACAGGGAACTATATTCAATATCCTGAGATAAACCATAATGGAAAAGCATTTTTAAAAGAATGTACATATATGTATAACTGAATCACTTTGCTGTACAGCAGAAATTAACACAACATTGTAAATCAACTATACTTCAATTTTAAAAAATAAATTAAAAAGAATAAACACATAAATCAATGGGACATGAGAGAGAGTTCAGAAAGAGATCTATACACAGATTATGAGTTCATTTTCAACAAAAATGCAAAAGTAACTCAAAGAAGAAGGGATAGTTCTTTCAACAAATAGTGCTGGAACAATTGGACATCCATACACAAAATAAACAACCTTGACTCAAACTTTGCATCACATACAAAAGTGAACTCATGCAAACTGAGCTCATGTAAACTCATGTAAAACCTAAAACTATAAAACTTCCAGAAGAAAATATGGGATAGCATCTTTGTGATCTGGAGTTAGGAGGAGAAACTTCTGTTCTTTTTTTTAATTAATTAACTAATTTATTTATTTATTTATTTTTGGCTGTGTTGGGTCTTCATTGCTGCGCGCAGGCTTTGTCTAGTTGCAGCAAGCAGGGGCTACTCTTCGTTGCGTTGCATGGGCTTCTCATTGTGGTGGCTTCTCCTGTTGTGGAGCACGGGCTCTAGGCACACAGGCTTCAGTAGCTGTGGTATGCAGACTCAGTAGTTGTGGTGCACTGGCTTAGCTGCTCTGTGGCATGTGGGATCTTCCCGGACCAGGGCTCGAACCCACGTCCCCTGCATTGGCAGGCGGATTCTTAACCACTGTGCCACCAGGGAAGTCCCTAAAACTTCTGTTCTTTTAACAGTATTGTTAAGAAAATGAAAAGACAAGCCACAGGCTGAGAAAAAATATTTGCAAAACACGTATCTGACAAAGGATGCAACCATTGTATCCAGAATATATATAAAAAAAATTTTTTTTTGTGGTAAAAAACACATAACATGAAATCTACCTTCTTAACAAAATTTTAAATGTACATTACGCTACTGTTAACTCTATGCACATTGTTGTACAATAAATCTCTAGAATTTTTTCGTTTTGCATAACTGAAACTCTGTACTCATTAAACAGCAATTCTCCGTTTCCTTCTCCATCCAGCCTCTGACAACCACCATTGTACTCTCTGTTTCTGTGAGTTCAACTACTTTAAATACCTTGTGTAAGTGGAATCATACAGTATTTATCATTCCGTGGCTAGCTTATTTTACTTTGCAGAATGTACTCAAGTTTCATCCATGTTATAGCACATGACAGGATTTCCTTCTTTTTAAAGCTAAATACTATTCCATTCTATATCTATGTTTTCTTTGTCCATTCATCCATTGATAGGCATCAGAAACTCTTGAAACTCATCAATAAGAAAACGAATAACCTTCCGCCAAATGGGCAAAACATCTGAACAGACATCTCACCAAATAAGATAGGAAATAAGCACATAAAAAGATACTCAACATCTTTAGTCATACGGAAAATGCAAATTAAAACCATAATGAGCTGCTACTACTTACCTATTAGAATGGCTTGAAAAAACAAACTGTGATTGCAAGTGCTGGTGAGGATACAGAGCAAGTGGGACCCTGACTCACTGCTGAAGGGGATACTGAAGGGAATGGTGCAGTCACTTTAGAAAATAGTTTAGCAGCTTCATATAAAATAAACATACGCTTGTCATACAATCCAACAATCCCACAATCTCTTGTAGTTACCCAAAAGAAATGAATGTTTTATGTTCACACAAGAACATTCCCAAATGTGTGTAACAGCTTTATTCACGATCATGAAAAACTGAAAACTCTGCTTATCTCCGTCAACTTGTGAATACATAAAAACTGTGGTCATCCTTGCAGTGAAATACTACTCAGCAATGAACAGGAACAAACTACTGGTACAGGCAATGACATGGATGAATCAGAAATGCATTATGCTAAGTGAAAGAAACAATTATTCTAGTTATAATTATATATGATTCTCATGATATGACATCCTGGGAATGTAAATGCTACAGTGACAGAAAACAGCAGTGGTTGCCAAAAGCTGAGGTTCGGGGCAGGGCTTGAACACAGGAAACTCTTTGGTGTGAAGGAACTCTTCTATATCTTCATGGTGGTCATGGTTATACAGCTGTATGTGTTTGACAAATTGTACATAGGACTGTATATAGAACTATTCCCTATAAAGGGTGAATTATGTAAATTATTTCTCAAAAAAACTGACTGAAAAATTAATTCATCTCTGTTATGAATTTAAAAAGCTTGGAACATAAAGAAAATAAATCACCCAGCATCACTGTTAGTGTCTTGGACTAATTCCTTCTACATTTCTTTTTTATGCATCATCACCCTTTACCCTTTGCCTGCTCTATATCAGCTCTGTTCTAGGCATTGTGCACGTGTTATTTCATTTATCCTTAAACATGGTCATTATTTACAGAAACCAAGTGTGATGGTCAGTTCTGTGTGTCAACCTCATGTTGCTGTGAAGGTATTTTATAGATGTGTTTAAAGTCCATAATCAGTTGACTTTCAGTAAGGAAGATTATCCTAGATAACCTGGAGGGCTGGATTCAATCAGGTGACAGACTATAGGAGCAGAACTGAGACTTCCCAGGAGAAGCAACTTCACCTGTGCGTGGTAGCTTCTGCTCACGCCCAAGCATTCCAGCATGCCCTTCCTGGTGGCCTGCCCTGCAGGTTTTGGATTTGCCACAATTGCCTAAACCATTTCCTTGCTATCTATGTCTCCTACTGGTTCTGCTTCTCTGGTTGATATGCCTGAAAGATACACCAAAACTCAGAGAAGTCACAGATAGGTATCAGCTTACTCAGCTAGTTAGTAGCTCGGTGGGTCCTGTTCTTCCCCACTGTGTTATCCCACTCAGAGGCGAGACCCTCAGGGACAGAAGAAAGAAACATTTTGACTTGCCTCTCAGTTTAAAAAGAAAGGAATGGCATCCGGACCTTTCCCTCCCTCCCTCCCTCCTCCCCTATTTCTTCTGCAAAATCCCAGTCAGTGATTCTCTCTCTGGGGCCCCTTCTTTATTTTAAGCTTCTCCCTTCCTCTCCCCTTCCTCCCTACTCAGTCTCCGGCTTCCCCTGCACTAGGTTGACAAGAGCTCCTTCCCTGGTGAAAGAGCCACAGGCTTTCCTGCAGCAGGGCCTTCCAGAGAGGAGCTGGAGTCCTCCCAGCC
Source organism: Balaenoptera ricei (assembly GCF_028023285.1). Lineage (NCBI taxonomy): Eukaryota > Metazoa > Chordata > Mammalia > Artiodactyla > Balaenopteridae > Balaenoptera > Balaenoptera ricei. The sequence goes on from NC_082639.1 coordinate 169,468,375, forward strand.
AGCATCCACTCTCCTCTACCTGCCTCTGGCAGGCGACAGTGGCTATGGAAGAGGCTCCTTCTCTTGGCCCGTTTGTTCGGGAGAGAACAGAGTGGATGCGCCAGCAGTGGCAGGGCTGAAAGTTCTAGCATCTGCAGGGAAGGGTGCGAGTTGGCTCAGGCTCTCTCAGGGCTCGGGGTGTGGGGAGTGTGGGGAGTCTTAAGCCTGGGGTTGCAATCACTCAGGAAGGGAAGCCGAGGTGGGTGCCGAGGACTCATTTATTTCATGGCTGCGTCTAAACCTGTGTTGGGCAGTGAGGTGACAATTGCAAGGACAGAGCTGTGGTGACCCCAGCTCTTTTCTAATCTCAAGGCACTGGATTGTGGGGCACTGGGACTTGCGATCTAGTTGGTGAGACACCCACACACACATACACTTATCAGCAATCAAAACACTTGGACTAGGATTCCTTGTTCAAAACATGGGCATGTCTGGAATCCAGGTCACATGGGTGACAGTTAAAAGGACCAAAGGTATTTACCCTGCAGAAGAGAAGAGGAGATGGAGACAAGAGAGACACCTTCAGATGATCGAGGGGCTGGTTATCTAGTAGAAGAGGGAGAGGACCTCCTGTACTCCCATCTTATCCTCATTCTTTAGCTCTGGAAAGAACCACTGGGACTGATGGGGAGAAGTTACAGGAAAGTAGGTTATGACTCAACCAACAGGCTCTCACAATTCTCTTTCCATCCCACAGAGGAATAAGGTAGCGAGTCCCTGGTCATTGGAGGAATCTACACAGAAGCTTCATGACCACTCATCTGGCAGACGGTAGGGGGGATTCACAGAAAAGGTAGGGGTTGGGGCACCGTGACCTCCAAGCTCCCTCCCAACTCTGAGATTTTATGAAGAGCCACTTGACATGCAGAAAAGTAATTTTCAACCAACAAATAAGCTTTTATTTTAACTGCCTTTTTACATTTTCCAAAATGTTTTCATGAACATGTATTGCTATTATAGTGAAAAACATACATTTAAAGGCTCAATTTTTTTTGCATCAAATCCTGCAAAAGCAGATGGTCTGCCTGTGTCCTGAGGAGGATGTAATAATGGCATAATTGACAGGAAATGAGTGTGGAAAGCAATCTGGGGAGGTGAGTTTTGAACGGGATGGTCTTGACCTTCACCACTCAAACCAAACTACTGTCAGTAGAGAATTTGATCTCTCCAACTGGGCACTCAGGGCAGGCCATCTCCACGGGGACCAATTCCCAGGCTGGGACCTCGAGGCCAAGGCAGCAGTTGAGGCCAGTGACCCGCAGTGACTTCTTTCCTTACACCGTGGTCCTTGGCACACGCAGTGTTCCTCACCTCTGCAAAGTGTGGCTCCCACAGATGTTTCCAGACATGCTCCCAAATGACCTGGGGCCTCAGGACTCTGGGCTGCCATATGGCCACAGCAAACAGTGCCTCTTGAGTCTCACAGCAAAGAGAGAACAGAGTCTGAAGGTTAATGCTTTCGCTGAAATTGAGAGACATTTTGGAAATCCTTGTCAGTCCACCCAAGTGTCAGCATCGCTTCGAGAGGCTTGGCTGTTCATCTTCTTCCATATGTTTGTTCTCTTTCTGTCTAGCTTCTTTCTGGTCCAGATGAAATTCTTTGACTTGTGCTTATTTTCATGACTAGTAACCAGCCTTTCAGACAGGCAGGAAGCCAACGGACACAAACTTTGCTTCTATCCTAGGTTCCGAGATGGTCCTTTGCACAGAATATTTCCCATTTTAGGTAGAAGGTGGGAGGTGGAAGAGGGGGCCAATATGCAGGTGTGCTTCATGTCCATTAGCAGCTTGCTGCTTCTAACTCTTCCTTCCCCGTGCAATGAAATTTCCCAGGAACAGGGCCAGAGATGGCACGAGGGAAATAAAAATATTATCGGAGCTGGTGCTATTTGGGGGAGAGTTTCATGTCTGAGAAGCCTAGTTCCCTCTGTGAAGTGACTTGGGCCACTGGCCTTGCTTTGTGGAGAATTTAGTGGGGCTGGACGGCAGGACACTGACTGAGGGTCCAGAATCACAGAGAATTCCCAGGGACTTTGGAACACTAACCTCTGGGTGCAGTTCTCACAACGGCTAAAAAGGAGAAACTTAGACGTAAGTCCTGAGCCTTCAGCCTTAGTTTCTTATTCTCTAACTGGCTCCTCATGAACCAGCTAGCAACTCCCAGCATGCTTTTGGTGCCTTGCCACGTGCTCGAAGGCCCTGCACCCACCTGGAGGGTCCATACTTACAATCTTTTATTGGTGGGGAAAGAAAGGGGTTTTGTATGTATGTTAACCTTTTCTGGAACTTCTTATTTATTTATTTATTTATTTATTTATTTATTTATTTGGCCATGCCATGAGGCTTGTGGGATCTTAGTTCCCCAATCAGGGATCGATCCCAGGCAGTGAAAGCGCGGAGCCCTAACCACTGGACCACCAGGGGATTCCCTGGAACTTTTTAATGTAAAAAAAAGTTTTCATTGAAATCACTGCATATATACACCTACATTTTTTCTTCTAAATAGTGTTCTCCACTACCGTCAGGTGAGACAGGAGGGGTCGGGTGGAGTGGGAAGCTGGGAGGACAGGGCTGGAAGAGATGAAATCCTGAAACACGTAGGAGGCAGATCCATCACTTGTCACAGGTGGAAAACAATCACTCGTGTGCCCAGGCCTGGCGCATGCACACGTGTGTGTGAGTGTGTGTATATATGTATGTGTATGTGTACATGCAATGTACGTAAGGATCTAGTCTGTGTCTGACGCGTTGTAGAAGCTCAGTAGATGGCGGATATTGTTCATAGGTGGGAAGAACAGTGAAGATAGGATGACTCAGAGGAGGCTTTGGGAACAAATATTTACTTAGGATTTTTTCTTATTAGTGAGAGAATCTCAACTTGAACAAGTTTATGAAAAGGAAGAAAGAAAAAAAGGCAGGGAGAGGGGGAGGGAGAGAGGGGAGAGGAGCATAGATGGCTCATGCATTTAAACTGTGGGATGGGCAGGGGTGGTACTGCCTTGGGGGTGACGGGTGACATCCTCCCTCCCTCTCTCACCTCTACTCTTCCCCGTGTGCTGACGTCTTGCTCCATCCTCGTGTCTCCATGAGTTGGGGGACCTTGGCCATTGGCAGATCTGGGCTGACAAACCACCGCCTCAGGACCAAGGAGGGAAAATAGCTTTCCTGTACTCCTGTTAGAAAGATCTCAGGAAAGAGCCAGATTTTTGCAGGTTAGCCCAGCAAAAGGGACATGCTATGGGCCTGTCTGGGGTGGGGAGGGGTCTGTGAGTGGCTTCCTCCCCCAGAATCCCATGCGCTGAGTAGGGGAGGAGCTGGCCCCTGGGAAAGGCAGGTGGAGAGCAGAGCAAAGAAGATTGCAGTCTTGTCTCGCCCTGGTGGATGCGGTTCCTGAGCTGGGCCTGGGAGCCAGCGAGGATCTGTGTGGCGAGGGGAGGAGGGCTGTCTCCGCTCAGGGAGAGGGAGCAGGCGGCAGAATCTGGGGACACCCCCATGCTGGGGGGACAGGATGCTCAAAGCCACAGCTCTGACCCCTTTGTAATAAAAATCTATACCTCACCACCTCAGCTTTTTCAGAAGATTCGGGATGTGTTTCAAGTTTCCCCAGAAACTCAAAAGCAACAGCGGAGGCGAATCCTCTGTCCCCTGACTGCTGGGTTCCCCTCCTGGCCTGGAACCTCAGGAGATGGGGACAGCTTCTAAGGGTTTGGAAAGTGCTTATTTCCTTCACTGAAGACATTCCTAGTTTTAAAAGTTTCTTTGCTTTCTAGAGCCTTTTTTTTTTTTTTTTAAACATAGCTATTTTTGACAAAAATATAAATATCCACCGCCCTGACTGGAGAGACAGCTGCAGGCTCCTGCTCTGAGCACCTTCGCCTCTGATTACCCTCCACGGAGCCAGAGCCCGTCGGGGGGCCTGGACTCAGCATCGTGGGCGGAGGGGGCACTAACCCAGGGGCCATTCAGGTCTCCAGGTTTTCCACAAGGACACTCAGGGCCACAGGCCACACGAGTGGCTGCACAGCTGCGCCCCACAGACACTGGGAAGTGGGTGGGCACCGGAAGTACCCAAGGCAACCTGGGCCCAGGACGTGGGTCTGCCCCCGGAGCCATGAAAGTGTACCCCACTCACGTGGCCAGACATTGCTCTGTCTCCTCTTTTTTTTGCAGGGGGTCCCCCTTCGCCTCCTGCTACCAGCCAAGTGACCATCTCAGTAATTCCTAGTTTATGTCGCTGTGTGAGAAGGTCTCAGTGACCTAGCTGGCGGCCATCCTCCAGGACTTTGGGCCACTGGCCAGCTGGGGGCTGGGGACAGGTCACGGGGCTGGGGGAGAGGAGCCATGCGTACAGGACGCAACTTCCTGCTCAGGGAGCTGCCCGGGCCCGCTGCTTCCTCAGCACCTCTGCCCTCCCTCCCTCCCTCCATTCCATTCTTCCTTTCCATAAACGGATTCAAGTCGAGTCCCTCTCACTAGTGACAACAAATCCTAGTTAAGTCCTTGCTCCCAGGACGCTCTCTGCCCCAGCTGGGTGCTCTCTTCCTGCTCGGAAGGCCATGCATCTTCAGAATAGATCCACGGCCCCGTCCACAAACCCAACCACGGCCCACCCGCCTCCTGTCCCCCGTGTATCCTGCCGCATCCCCTCCTGTGACTGACTACAGGCGACCACAGATCTCCCCCAGAGCCTGGGCTCTGGGAGTGCAGGGACCTCTGGACAGCAGATGGCTCTGTGCTTTTCACAGCCCCTTCCCTCTGGGTCTGAGGAGAACTCTCTGTCTCTTTGGGGGACACTATTCCTCACCCTCCAGGAGAAGCACTAGAAGTTTCAGCCATGTCACCTTCCTCAGGATGAGTGGGTGGCGGCGGGGAGCGGAGAAATGTCGGTGCCCCCCAGGGTTCTTTTCTGTCACATAGCAGGGCTGGAGGGTGCTGCTAACTTCATCTCCCACTGTGCCATCCCACCAGCCCCTCTGAAGCCGGAACCCTCTGCAGGAAGAAGTCTCTAGCCAAAAGCATTCCTGGAATAATCTGAGCACAGTAAGTACTTGGAAGACGCACACGGTCAAGAAATGCTCCCTGGGGTGTCTGGGCGACCGTGATGTGCCTTCGGTCATTATGCTGCCTCGAGCTTTGCGTCCTGGTTTTAGCAGCGACTAAAGTCAACCCTTAGGCACAGATGGCATTTCTGGGGCCTCGAAGCAGTCCCTGAGGTTGAGCCTGAAGTCTCCCTGGAAGGTGTACCTTGCAGCAGATTCACTCTTTGGGGCCACAGCAACATCAAGGCCCCGAGATGGCAGCATCTCTCAGTATAGACACACCAAAACGCCCCCCCGGCAAGTGGACGAGGATGGCGGCCACCAGGGGTCCCAGGCTGACATGAGGAAACAGTGAGCGGCAAGGCCGTTCCCTTGGGGTGTGAGTATTGGGGTGGCACGTGGGGATTCACCTCCCACAGCCCCCAGTGCTGAATGCAGCACTGCAGATGTGGCCTCGTTCTGGACCCCAGCTTGTTGCTCCTAAGGCATCGGAAATCAGACGGTCTGTTCTGTCACCTACACCGCAGAGCTGCTGAGTGCAAGCTGCCTGTCAGATGCTTCCCTGGCACGAGGGAGAGCCTGGAGCCTTCTTAATTCCAAGCACGACTTGTTCATTTAACGCTATTAGATTTCATCTTGTTAGATGGCCACTGCCTCTCAAGAGCTTTTTGAATTCTGATTGGTCTAATATATTTAGTTCCCTTCATCAACACATTTGATAAGCTCTCTAGGTCTTCACTCAGTTATTAAAGAGAACACCGACTGGGCCACGGGCCATGCCCTGAAATTCCCTCCAAGGTAACATCAGCTCAACCAGTCCCTTGTTACAACTGAACCGCTAGTTATAAGTCCTCCTAACCACACTTACCCAGCTTCTCATTTACACAGGAGACTTGCACAAATAAGTACGCTATACACACGTCCCTCATCAACCCGTCTGGCAATCAAGAGAAGGAAATGAGTTTCATCTGTACACTTATTTTTGGAAAACCCAGTCTGGGCCCAACACTCGATTTAGCGTGCAAACTCCAGGTTGAGAAGGGATCAGATTACCAAACATGTGGGCCTTTGAGGAGTAACTTGTACAAGCCTCCCAGGAGAAGGGGGATGCGAGGAAGAAGTCTGAAGGAAGGCAAGGCCCGCCTTGGAGAAGGGCAACCTTCGTAACAGGAAGGACACCAACAGCAAATGCTGCCGAGGGAGAAGGAGGGAGGCATCGAGGACCAGTCAGAGATCTGCCCAATTCTGAAAATGAGAGGACACAGGGATTTGAGAAGCCACCAGAAAGGTCACATGGGTGTTTATTACATAGAAAAGAGGGAAAGGAAGAAAAGGTTTCCAAAGCCATAGTTCCGGGATTTTAAAAAACACAAACTTGGAATGTCAGAGAGATGCCATGCTTTCTATATTTATAATAGGAATATATAAATATGTACATGGAGATATGTACACAAGTTTTTATTGTCATATATGGTATTTTTCATTACATGTACAGTAAAGGTGCTTGAATTACACATCTGAAAGCTGGCAGAAGGCTGGAGAAAACGGAACCCTGCTCAGTGCCTAGAGGGCGCTGTAGAGACCCAGCAGCAGTGGGCAGGTCCGCCAGGGCTGGGGATGGGGGCTGGGTTTTGAGGGTCTGTGGGAGCTAAGCTGCAGGCAGGCCTGGGTCCCAGGCTGCAAGGTTTGGGCCAGGGCAAGTCTGGAAGCTTCCCTAGTCTGTGACATTAGAAATTTCTTCCTCTCTTGGAACCGAGGAAGGCTCCAGTCATTGCCATGGGCTGGAAAAGCCCCTTGGCTGGATTGGATCCCAGGGGAAGCTTGTGGAGGTAGGGTGGGCTCCCAATGGTCAGGGTAGAAGTGAGACAAGAAAGCCCTGGAGATGAGTGAGTAGCTCTTGCCAGAGAACAATAGAACTGTACGGCGATTAATTTAACATAAAGAAGAGCGACCCAAACAAAGCCAATCACAGAATCAAAAACTGTAAACCACAACACTCATCCATATATAAATTCAACTGATATGCACAGAACCAGTCTTGTTTCTATGTATGTTGTTTTTTTAAAAAATGGCACCATGTACAACAGCATGGAGCTTAGCCTGTGAAGGGGGCCGGCCAAGGGCTCGCTCAGGGCGCCCAGGCCACTTATAGCCACCATCACCCTCTCCCTGCTTGGAACATGGGCCAAGCGCTAACCCAGAAAGTGGGGTGGACGTGACCTCCGTCCCCTTTCTCTCCTCACTGGTTCCTATACCGGGGCCGGTGGGAGGGTGGTAGGAACAGATAAGGACCTCAGAGGACAGGGTTGTCTGCAGTCCTACAGGAGCCCGGAAAGAGACCATTGTCCCCTCTTCTCTGGGAAGACTCCTCTCGCCCCTCCCACAGAAGGCCAAGCAGGGGCATGGGGCTGAGCACAACCAGGTTTGCTGGGGTGCGGGTGCTAAGCCCGTGGACCCTGGGAGGAAGAGGTCCAAGACCAGGGGCCCCGGAGGGAGAGGAAACAGTGTGGGCATCTGGGCCTGGGATGGGGGTGATGACGACAAAAGTGCCACCAGCCAGAGCCCCTGCCGAAGGGAGATGGCTCCTGCATGGGGCACGGGGCTCCTTTGGAAACTTTAAGTCCCAATCCTGAGTCTCCAGACAGACCCTGGCCTGACTTCTCCCGGCATCAAAGGGGCTGTGAATGTGCACATGCACGCCGTGTGTGGGTGTGAGCATGTGCACAGGTGGGGGTGTGCATGTGTCTGTGCTTCTGCTCACTCCAGGGTGAAAGTGCGGGGTCAGGGATGACTGTGGAGTCCGGACCAGCCCAGGTGGTTGGCATTTTGGCAAATCCAGACGGGGAGGAAGAGGGGTTAGGAACAGAGATTCCACAGCTAAATCAAAAGCGAGAGACAACTTGTACCAGAAATTAGGACACACAAGTGGGACCCTGTGGTCAACCTCCCCTCTCTGGGGCAGGATCAGGAAGGGAGAGTGGAATTGGGGGGCCAGTGTTTCTGTTTTACTAGGAAGAGTCCCGGCCTCTAAGTCCATGGGGCCAGCTACTCCCTGTCCGTCCCTCGCCTGACAAGGCTCATCCTCCAAGCCCTTTGCTCTGAGAGAAGTGGGAAGAAGGACGGTTGCCCAAGCCCCTCCTTGTACCCAAGCTATAGGTTTTAAACTGAGGCACAAGACACTGGGAGAGACGAATAGCGCTGAGGCTGGAACTCACCCCCCAGGCTTGGGGGACGTTCGGGGTCACTCTGGTTGGAGTTTCCCCCATCCGTCACCAGAGTGGCTCGTCCTGTCTCCACGTGGGATCTGGGGTGGATCCATGAGAATCTGAACAACACCTCTGTTGAGCCCAAGAACGTTCTGAAGTTCTGAGAATCCAACGGGAAGAAAAGTGATGACAAATACAGGACCCCGGGCACCGCCACTTGCTCAGGCTGACCTCAGCCTCCCTTCCCCTGACAGCCTGGACTCCTGTCTCCTCCAATACACACAGAGCTCTCTGGGGGGGAGAGGCTCCAGCCCCAGGCCTTGGAGAGCATCTACCCTCTTGGACCTCCGCTCACCTTGCTATTCCACCTGTGGAGGTGGGGATGCTAGAGACACTGCTCACCAGGGAAGTGGTATCTTTGAGCTGCTTCTCCGAGGCCACGCCCAGGACCTGCTTGGCCCACTTAGTGCCCACTGAGCGCTTGCTGAATGCATAAAAGCAAAACGGGGAGCCTCCACTGGTAGGCCTGCTAGAGGCCAGCACAGGGAGCCCATAGAGACAAAGGCCAGGTTCCATGGGGGCGTGTGTGTGAGCCGAGGGTCAGCAACTGCTTCAAACTGCTCGTCCCACAGACAAGGTCATGGTCTCTGGGGAGGGTCTGTGTGGCTGAGGTGGCGGTGGGTGCTTTAAAAGTGCTCATCCACCTCCCATGCCCCTGTTGAAAGCCCTCTAAGCAAGCCGGCAGAGGGAGTAGCAATAACAGTGAACAGCCCCTGCAACCAACAACTGGAGGACTTACATCTCAATTACACATCCCCAGGCCGTTTACACAACGGAGGAGGCTTTCTCTGTCAACATCACTAACAGGATTAAAACAGTGTCATTAAATCCTGTCATTAAATCCCCATGGCCCAGTGCTTCTCCCAGGGTGGGATCCGCCCTGGCTGGCGCCCAGCGGCCCAGAGGAGCTGGATCCAGGCAGAACGGAAGTGACCCTCACAAACTCACCTGTCTGGGCAGGGATGGGGGCTCACTAAAGAAAACATGTCAGGTCTTTGTTTTTTTGTTTTTTTAATTTTAAAGAGCCAAGATGGCCCAGAAAGACCACTGTCAGCCAGTGCCTTGCTTTCCTCCTCAGGAGCCCCAGGCCTTTGGGAGCCATCCTCCCGGTCCTGTGGATTCGGTGTCTCCTTTCGCTGGCCTCAGGGCTTGGTGTTTGAGTTTTCTTTCTGAGATCTGGGTCCCGTTCCTCCAGGGGGAAACGTTGCCGTGTGGCTTTCTTTCTGTACTCCCTGTTTGCCAGCTCCCTACAGCCCCTCAGCCCTGGTGGCGCCCAGACGAGGCTGAAGTCACTGCCGTGCCTCTGAGACGCGGTGGGTCAGGGACCGGAGCCCCTGGGCAGGGTCCTGCGTGTTGGGACCAGGCAGGTTTGCCTGCCTTCATCGAGGGAGCGCAGGTTTGAGGGCCACCCAGGATGGTGACAGCAGGGTGCCACCCTATTACTTCTGGGTGGGCCGGACACTGACCCCGAGAGGACCCTCTCTTGGCGCCTCAGTTCTGACATCTGAAAACCACCCCACCCCCTCCCATCCCCGCACACTGATATTCCCCCGCCTCCAATTCCCCGGCAGGCTATCGGTAAGGGTCACAGGAGATGAAATGCACGCCACAGTGCCTGGCAAGGGCCCAGCATCTAGAGGCTGCCCTTGTCATTGGGGCTGACACGTGAGTCCGAGGCAGCAGAGAGAGGGCCTCGTGTCCCTTCCTTACCTTCCCTCAAGCGCAGCCAGAGGCTGGCTCCAAGGCCAGGCCTGCTGCTCGTCAGGCGGGGGCTGCGGGAGGGCTCCTGCTTGCAGCCTCAGCACCACGGCGGGCAGGAGGGGTGCCGGACCGGAGCCGGGAGCCATCCGCCCCTGTTGCTCCCCACGGGGACCCCGGCCTTCCCGGCCCGAAGTCTTGGCTTGGGCTCCGATCTTAAGGTCCAGGTCAGCTGTCTCCACTGTCCACAAGACACTCCCAGGCGGCCAGGTGGCTCATTCTTGCTCCAGGATCCTGCTCTGGCCCAAGGGAATTGCCACTGTGTTCCAAGTGTCATAATTAGGTTCTGGGAGTATCTCATTCACTGCGAAGTTCTCTGTGTGCCTGTGATCCCTGCCCCGAACACCCGTGGCCTAGGAATGTCCTACGGAATTCTGACTGACAAATGGCTGGACCTGAAATGCACCCTGGGGTTTCTGGACCATCACCCTTGTGCTGCACCACTGAGGTAAGCCCAGATCTGTCACCAGAGGGCTGTGTGTCAACCAAGGTCTCGCTGGCCAGAGAACTATGCTTTTCAGCTGGCTGGTGTTTCATAAATTACCTTTGGCCATCTAAAAGCCTGAGCGGCCAGCTCAGAGGACTAGCGGTACACCAGCCACTGTTCCTTATCTAATGATGACGATGATGCTGAGACCATGGTCTCACTCAGAGAGAAGCTATTTTGAGCTGATCCACCCGCCTGGCAATCCGCATAGACTCATTGTTCAGAAGACGGGCTGGGGTCCTCTTGGTTTCTTCTGCACGTCAGTTACCTGGAAAGGGGCTGCCTCTTGAGGCTGGTGTCTTCTCAAGCTTGGAGAAGCAGCCGCAGGTGAGGGGAGGATCTGGGGAACTGGGGGGTAGGAGGGGAGATGTCCTTCCAAGCACACAGACCCTGGCATGAAGCCATCCCACACTGGGACACATAGTGACACTTGACACTCAGGAAAACTCCACCTGTGTCTGAATGTGTCACTAAACACGAGACATAAATTGCTCTGTCTTCTCTACCTCCTCAGCAGCCACCCCTGGCCATGCCAGGAAAATAAGATCCACCCTCTCCCTGTGGGGGCAGTCCCCTCCTGACACCTGCTATCTCTCCGGCGTGTCAAGCAAACTCGGGGGAGCTGTTTGGGGTGACGGGCCGTGGGCTGGAGTTACTTCCCTCAGCTGGAGCTGTTTTGATCTGATTCTAGGGGAGGCTCTGGGCTCTGACGCCGCTTCCTCGAGAGCAGCCAGCCGCCAGCCTGCCCTCCTCTTGGCCTGGAGGCTGCTGTCTTCACACAGCAGAAGGTTCTGACTTTCTGCATAAAACCAGATCTGAGCCCACACCTTGAAAACACAGAGGCTTCCACATGTGAAAGAAGCAGCAAAGGCCCAGGTTGGGGCCGGGGAGAAAGGAGGGGGAAGACATAGACACTGCCAGGTGTCCAGAAAGTGCAACCCGGCCCCAGGCAGCTCATCAGAACTAAGGGGTAGGATCAGGCCAAGGAGGAGAGAACCCACCCCTGAGTCAGGGCCAGGGTGGGCTGGGGGAGCAAGTGGCTGGTAGGAATTCTGTCTCTCCCAGGATGCCGGTTTGCTCTCCAGGCCACAGGGACCCTGAGGTCCACTTCCCAGCAGGACTGTAATTAGAAAGCCCAGTGGATGGGGTGGGTGGGCCACTGCCCCAGGTGGAGGGTTGTAGGAACAGAGACTATGCAAGCAGCGGCTCGCAAAGGGGCTCACGGTGGAGCAAGGGACCTGTCCTGCGGCCGGCTCCCCAAGCCTTCCTGTCTAGCACGGGAAAAAAGGCCAGACAGACCACTCCTCCAGCCCTGGCCAAATTCTGACTGAGCCCCTGATGGATAGGAAATGCCCCTTGGAGAGAAACACACCCAATGGCACAAAGTCCAGTAAGGCCAAAAACTCGGCTTTGGGCCAGTCCCACATTCTAGCGATTCCTACATTAGAATGAAAATGAAAAGAAAACAGACATGTAAATGTCCACCTTGTCACTGTCATTTAGATCTCCGTTCTCTTAATTTCTGATTGATCTTGAATCAGACAGCTTCTGTTGACTCCGGCTCTGTAACAATCACTTACAGAGGCGTCTTAAAGAGCCTGACCGTCCCTTTGCAACAGGAGAAATCCCTGTGTAACACCAACAGTACCACCTGAATGCATCTGTTTGCAAGAAGGATTTTCAGAGAGAGGGCCAGCACCCCATACAGTTTTTTTTTCTTTTTCTTTTTTCACAATTCTAAAACCGCCAAAGCTCTCAAATGGTGAGTTTTCTCCCATAGCTTATTTAGTGGCAAAATCTGACCTGTACTGTGGTAAGGCTATTTACAGTTTTATTGATCCTAATTAGTCTGACTATTCACATGTTTCTCTGCAGAAATGGTCGCGCGTTTGATGGTGGTGCGCTGTCCAGACTCTGCCGGGCTGTAAGGAAATGTACGGCAAATATCTCTTATTCTCCTCCTCAGATGCAAAATTTGTCACGTCAGAGACCCATTCGGCCCCAAGGATTTCAGAAAAGGGAGTGTGGACCTCAAATGGTGTTAAGTATAATGGGGAAGGCTGCCCATGCAAGCCTGGGTTGGTAAATTTGTGAATGAACATCCGGCAATTCCAGCAGTTTCGCCCCGGGAATAGAGCCACTGCCCTCCTTCCCAGGGAAACAAAGGTCAAACACACCCAGGCCTGGAGATTTCAGGGGCGAGGAGGTGAGGGCTGCGATTAGGGTCAGCAGACACCTGCGGGGATCCGTCCCCCTGACAGCTGAGGGCACAGCAGGCCTTTCCACACTGGGCTGGAGTCTGTCCATCCTCACACCCGCTGCCCCCAGGAGACCAATCTGGCAGCGGCTGGGCACCCGGAGGAGGTGTCCGCTGCAGTCCTGCCCCTTGACGAGCCCTGCTCGTCTGGACGGGGCCACCGCTGCCTGGACTGGCGGCCCCTCGCGCCCTCGCAGTGGGCAGCGGGTGACGCGAAGCGGGCCGGGCCGGGGCGCTCCTGCCTCTCTCTAGGCATTCCCATCTCCATCCCACTCCCCACCCAACCCAGATGCCCTGTGTGTCTGCACTACAGGGCTGTCTGGAGCAGCGGGAGGAGCTGGTAGCCCTTAGAGCCTGCTGAGAAAAGCAGATGCGTTTTCAAAATAAATAATATTTTTAAGTCCCCTTTTTCCACTTCAAACCCGGGAAGCGGCAGAAGACAATGTGTGAAGACCCCGTGCCCGCCTCTGCCTGACGTGGCCCTCCTGGACACCGGGCTTCTCAGTGGCTCGCCCGGGCTCACAGCTGCTGTGGGATGCCCTGCTCCTTGTAGCCTGTAAGGAAGAAGCAGAGGAGAGATGGTCAGACACCCACATCCCTCAGCACTTCTCCAGGCGGTGCCCCCAGACAAGAATATGCTAGAACTTATTCACACAGAGGTGTAAATGACTGCCAAGGTCATTGGCTTTTAATGGGAAACAAAGGGATGAATGGAGAACAGTGGATCTTTGGGTTTAGTGGGGGATATATGAGAGGAGGGTGTCTGCTGCAGATCTGGTGGGGCTTGGAAGGTTATCACTGTGCTCCTGAATCCACACCCCTGAAGCTACTGCACAAAAGTGGCCGCAGCAGACTGGCCTGCTGTGATTTCCCAATGCGGAGCCTTGGGAGAAGGTACCAGGCCGGCTTCCCCAAGTGATGGGCATCTGGTACATGTGGACCGAGAGGAGGAAAGAATTAAAAAGGAAGACAGCGTACAGCAGGCGGGAGCCAAGCGTGCGTGCTCCATCAGCTGGACGTCTCTGACACAGGCCAAGGCGACTGATGGCTTCGAGCCTTTAAAGCCTTGGTGATGATTACGAGGACATGGGAAAAAATTGACCATTGTTGATATCAAGGAACTGATGCTAGTTTATTTGAGCATGAAAGGGTATTGTGGTTTTGTTTGTTTCTTTTTTTTTTTTAAAGACATCTACTGAAATATTTAAGGGTGACATTATAAGTCTGGAATTTGCTGAGCGGTTACCCCTGTTAGCTGGTAACTCAGCCCACAGAGGAGCATCAGGGGACTTACATGTAGTTTTTCTCTTTATTTACCAGATATTCATCAGATTTAGGTGTTCGGGGTAGAGGAAGATGTAGGGAGTAATAGATGAAACCAGAGTGGCCGTGAGCGGATAATGGTTAAAGCCAATATGCGCGTTTAGGGTCTCATTGTACTAGACCTTCTACTTGTGTCTGTGTTTAATTAAACATTGTCCAAAATAAAAAAAAAAAAAGAAGCTTCTGAAAATAGAAGCTTGTTGACCAATTGGGAGCGGGGGTGTTTGTGTGCATTGGGGGTGCGGGGCAGGGCAGTGAAGGGGAGGCCCCAGACAGCCCAGGCATGAGGCCTGTCATCCCCCAACAGACTCACCTTGGGAAACTTTGGAGCAACACAGGGGTATGAGGCAGCATGAGGAGGAGGAGAAAAAGAGAAAGAGAAAACAGTCTGAAAACAGAGGCCAGAGGGACTGCCTGAAATATAAAAAGAGGGAGAATGCACAGTGGGGCCCAGGAGATGGAAGCGGGCTGTGGCCAGTATTTACGGTGACCAGCCACTGCGGCCAGCGGCCAGCCCCAGCAGGCGTGTGGACTTGGCTGCAGGAGCGCACAGAGAGCGTGCTCCCCTCCCTGGGGGTCACACTCGGTGAGACACTGCCAAGAAGCTCTCTCCCCTTCCCTCCATATCTCAGCCAAGGCCGCTCTTCTGCTCACCTCCTGCCCCTCACTCTTCTTCCACCCCCAACCCATGTTTGTCTTGAGATGAATTCTGGATGGACCCCAAGAGGGACGGGTACAGGACAGGTTTAACTGTGACAGCCTAAAGATGTTGAAGTGACCCATCCTGGCCCCAGCCCAGCTCTGTCTGAGCCACGGGGTTCGCCTTTTATGTGGACAGGAGCCACATATATAAAACCTATTGCTTTGGGAAAGACCCAGGTGGGGGATGGCAAACAGACTTTATCTTGCAGACATCTTGGATCCATTGATAGTGACTGCCTGAAGCCCTGTGTTAAGAACATGTAAGACTATTCAGCAGGAAGTGTCATGATTGATTAGCCATGTCTGTCATGGGTATGGCAGTAGAAAGAGGCTCTCGTACAACTACCAAATATTTATTGACCCACAACCAATACAGGCTGTTGTTGACTGTTATTTGTTATTATTAATATAAATAGAGCAGCGGCCTTATAAGTTCCTGATTTTAACTTTTACTTTGATCTATATCTCTCTGATTCCCCTCTTAGGAGGTTTTTCTTGATGGTACATTTCTTGATGACACCCCAGGCAATGCCAGGTAAAAAAAATCACCCTGTATTGTTATAATTGAAAAGTTCCCTTCATTTTCACAGGATGGGGCTGGAGTGACACCAGAAAGGACAGCCCCTTATCCAACTACCTACCAGGACAAATAAGTCAATTGTGGCTATTCTCGTCTACATAGTCATCCTGGGATACACACACTCCATTGTTGCTCGGGGCAGTTCCAGCCCACAGCACCATCTCAACAGTGGCAATTACTCATCCTTTGAGGGTGGGCTTACTTTTTGGAGAAGGGGCAAAGGCACCCCTTGCTGAGATGGGTGAGCAAGTCTGGTGGCCAGGTCGGGTAAGTGGGTAGCGGTGAGGTGTGTTGGGTTTTCTGGTGCAGCCCTCAAGTGCATACCCCAAACAGTGTTCTAAAAAGTCTGACACAAAGACAGCATGCCTGGAACCAAGGAGGTGACCTACAGTGAAAGCTTGGATGGGGGGGAAGAGGGTAGGAAGGGTGGGAAGGTGGGTTCCAGCAGTTGATTAGCCTGCAGCCCAAATATGGCCCCGACACCAGCCACAGAAGAGGGATTTCTACTGAGTCAACAGCTAGGGTGATGGAAGGTGAGGAAGTGACAGGTCCCCATCTGCCCTTCTCGGGTCTCTGTTTCCTCCTCTAGGAGGTGACAAGGGGAGTTCTTGAAGCTATCTCTAAGATCCAGACCCTGTGGGTCCTGGTATCAAGCATGACCAAAAAAAAAGAATACCAGAAAGCTCTAGGGATCAGATTAGGCACCAACACATTTATTGAGACCCACCCTGTGACACAGGCTTGTGCCGCTGTAACAGGAAATTTCCGTACTGACATGCCCCAGTGCCTGGCCAGACAGTTGTGTGATGAGGAGATGATGCAGTAAGAGGGGTCGGGGCTCATACTGGGTGGAGACGGGGCAGCCGTCACAGGCTGTCCATCTGCCGCTGAGGAAGCCTCTGAGAGCAGAGGCCCCTTCCAGTTTCCAACTGGGACCAGGGTCCGGAGCTTACACAGGCCTCTCGGGAAGCACCCAACTCCCCTGGGAAATTGTCAGACTTGGCTTCTCAGGACTCACGGGATGACAGCCAGCACTTCTGTCCAATTAGCGATGCTCTGCACCCCTCCCCACAAACGCAAGTGGTCCGTGGACAGGCCCGTGGGGCGAGGCTCCCATGAGGGGCCTGCCTTGGTCTCTGCCTGCTCTGCCCACTCACCGACGTCCTCCCTGACAGCAGCCCCTGCCCCGAGAGCTGCTCTCCCCAGCAAGGAAGGACTGTCTTCTGACTGCTCCTCAGCTTCTGCCTGCCCAGTGTCCCCCTCCCTCTTCTCTGGCGCCCCTGTCTCCCAGCTCTAACTTTGGGATGCCCTGGCAGTCCAGCATCGCAGGCGGGGGGGAGCTGCTTCCAAGCAGCCTGTCTGACCAATCTACGGGCTCTGCCGAGCTCGCTCAGGCTCAGGGACCTGCATTTTCTCCGGCCTGGTGGCTTAATTGGTCACTGACCCGAGCCTTGCTGGGCCCTGGCATCTGTGTGTGCCCTGAATCTGGGATCCTCACAGGATCCTGAACTCAGACTGGGTCAACTAGGAATCATTCTAGATCATTCTAGAGCCCCCGACCCCTGGGCTTCCCCTCCTGCTTCTGCTGTCCTTACCTGGCACATCTCACCTCTGGCACTGACATTCCACCTGCCAATGGTTTTGTCAGGTGTAGGACACAGTAGGAGCGCGGAGTGCGGGGAGAAGGGCAAAGGGCCTGAGGAGACGTGGTCCTTGTTAGTGAGGAACTGAGGCCTAATGAGGTAGACAGAACGTGTGACAATACAGGGAGGGACATGCACAGGGGCACAGGGTGACGAGCGTGGCTGCTTAAAATAGGTGTCTGTTTTAAGATCTCACTAGGTTATTTTTAAAATGTTAATCAAGTCTCCTCTGGTAGTTTTGTGTCGGGATCAAGTTTGTGTTAAGTGACTGGTGAAGGTCCACTGCAGACAAATTAGGAAGAGCAAGGCTTTAGCATCAAGGAACAAAGAGCTTAGTTTAAAAGAAGTTGAAATGATGCTGTTCTAGTTGTAAAAAAACAGTTACAGTGTTTCCTGAGGGCAAACATACCCAGTGGCCTTTTCCTTCTTTCTGGAAATGGCATGATGGAGGCACAGGGGATCTGAGCTCACGCGGGCCACACCCCCGCTACCATGGTTGTCAGCCGGGCTGTTTCTGAGCTGAACGGGGGCTCCCTCCCTCCCTGATTCACGCCCTTCCCCTCCGGCTCAGGTGTCTCAGATTCCCTGCAGGCCTCGGGGCTGGTCGTGCGGGGAGGGTCCCGGAGCCAGGCGGCCACGGGCACTAGTGAGCAGGACACAGGTGAGCCCTGGGAGGAGAAGCGGGCCCAGGTGTGCAGATCGCCCTGCGCAGCCCCCATGCCCCGAAGGATCGCAAACGCCCAGACCACCCTGGGCCCTGCCCCTCCTCCAGCCCTGCTCCCCGCCTGCCGGCCCCGCTCCAGCGCCTCCGGGAGGGGTGGCGCCAGCGGCTACTCACTGGCGAGGATGACCATGTCCATGCCCCAGAAGATGCTCATGATCCAGCCCACCATGACGATGGCCGTGAGCATCTGGATGAGGGCCGCAGCGATGTTCAGCCAGAAGACGCAGCACACGTGCCTGTCCGGGAGGTCAGTGCGGGCACCACACAGCACGGTGAAGGCCGAGACGAACGTCCCTGTGAGAGGCCGGAGGGGACAGCCTTCTGAGGCCGCTGGGAGACACAGCGGCACGTGTGCTCATCACTAGCCTGGGGCCCAGCGGTTCGCCCTCCGGCAGCTCCGAGAGAGCGGCCTGTGTGGCACCTTCCTGCTCAGACCACCTCTGCTGCCCGTACTGGAGATGCCAATGTACCAGCCTGGAGGAGGCATGGCCTGGGGATGCCAAGGACCCAGCACAGTCCTGGGGCCTCTGGGGGAACACAGATGTCACATGACAATCGGGCCCTGCCATTAAGGAGCAACGGTGCAGCCACTTTCAAGGACAACAGACAGTGGGTGGAAAGGGCACCAACCTCATGTGGCAACGATCCTTAGGGCCTAAGAGTTCAGAGGTAGGAGCTGCTGCCACTGAGGTGACACAGAAGCCACCCACAGGGTAAATTCAGGAAATGACCCCCAGCACACACGCTGATTGTGGGTGCCAGCAGAGGGGAGAGAGGCCAGGGCATATCTCCCAGAACCCTTCCCTGAGGGGACGCCCCCAAGCACCCCAGACCTGAAAGGGGAAGGACAGAGAGCCCGAGATTTACTGAGCAGCCACAAGGCACAGAGCAACGTGGTGGGTGTGTCCACGGTCTTTACCTTGTCCCAAACTTCCCAGAGCCCTGCGGGTAATATTGCTACATTTACTGACATTTCTCTCCAGCCAGGCTTTTTTCTACACAGGCTCTGAGCCCCTCAATGACCCTGCAAGGCAGCTGGCCTTCCTTCTATTTGTATGAGTTTCCTATGGCTGTTGTAACAAGTTACCACAAACTTAGTGGCTTAAAACAACACAATGCTGGAGATAAGAAGTCTGAAATGGGTCCTCAGGGCTGGGTCCTTTCTGGAGGCTCTGGGGGACAGTTGGTTTCCTGGCCTTTTCCAGCTTCTTGAGGCTGCCTGCATTCCTTGGCTCGTGGCTGTGTCATCACAGCCAGGAGCTGCACATCTCTCCTCTCTGACCTCAGCTTCCATCCTTACATCTTCTCTCTCTGACTCTGATCCTCCTGTCTCCCTCTTATAAGGACCCCTGTGATTACATTGGGCCCACCGGATAATCCAGGGTAATTCCCACGTTTTAAGATCCTTAACTTAGTCACATCTGCAAAGTCCTTTTTACCATGTAAGGTACCATATTTGCAGGTTCTGGGGACCAGGGTATGGACATCTTCGGGGTGGGGGGGCATCCTTCTGCCCACCACACTATCTTACATATTGTATTAAGCAGGTGTTTCTGATGCTTTGCTATCTGGGGCCTTGCTGACCCTGGAGAGACCCCCTCCCAGAGCTAGCCAAGTCCTAGAGGTACTAAATGACTTTCTTACGCAAGCCAACCGATCCAAAGCCCACACCCAAACTCCTCCTTTATGGACTCTCACACTCTGGGTGATTCCCCCCTACCCTAATCACCCAGAGCCAGATACCAGACCACTAGGGCAGCCCCTACACGCCAGAGACCACTGAAATGATTCAAACTAGCCAATCCTAAACCTGCTTACCCTGTTTCGCCGTTCCTTCTCATGGAAACCACAGTAAAGGCTCCTCCCCACGTTTTCCCCTCACTCCCTCTGCCTCCTAACTGTGCCTTCCTCATTCGCCACCCCCAAAGTGCGGTGTGTCCCCTCCTCTTAGGAACTGTGAGTAACAAACTATCTTTCCTGCAAACTATTATATATAGAATGGATAAACCACAAGGTCCTACTGTAGAGCACAGAAAACTGTATTCAGTATCCTGTGATAAACTATAATGGAAAAGACTATGAAAAAGAACATATATATGTATAACTGAATCACTTTGCTGTACACCAGAAATTAATACAACATTGTAAATCAACTATACTTCAGTAAAAGAGGAATGTTAAAGAGAAAAAAAACTGTCTTTTCAGTGGCCATAGTTTCCTGATCTGTTGGCCTCACCATACCTAACTAATAATACAATCTACATTTTAAAGCACGCACACACACACAATCAAGAATTAAGTATCTTGCCCAAGGTCACACTCACAGGTGGGCATTGACCCCACCGCTGTCTGATGCTGATGGCCATGCTCTGTCATCCTGACCTCACAGGTGGAGTGACCTGGGAAAGCAGGTCCAGACGAGAATGCAAGCCACTTGGGAAATCAGCCCGTGATTCTCATGTTCCTACTTCTCATACTTCCTGCTCCTTGAGGAAACTACTCGGCAGGCAGGGGTTGGGGTGGATGGAGCTGGGGGAGCTTTGATTTCCCTCCCTCTCTGCACCCTGGCTTCTGGCCCTTCTTTGCCCAAACTTTGTGGCTCCTACTGGCTTCCTAATGTGGCCTTTCCCTCAGCCCACACACTCGTGCCTCAGATCCGAGGCCGACCCCTGAGTCCACCAGGCTGATTTCTGATCCCAACCCTGCCCCGTCCTCCTCCTCATCCGAACAACTGCCACTGCTTGTGAGTGCTTCTGCCTCTTGAGTTACTGAGAACTCCTCTGAGGTCCCAGGTGGCATCCCATGTACCTTTCTGCCCCCAGCCCAGCACAGTGGCTGGTGAACAGCAGGTGGGATACGGGGACCCAAAGAAATGCAACCAGTGTGACGTTCATCCTCAGACCACCTGCATCATCACCTGCAGTATTTGTTTAAAATGCAGATGCCTGGGTGTCCATCTGAAAGCTGGATGTCTAAGGGGTGGCCCAGGAATCTGCATTTCTAAGCAAGTTTCTCCTTCCACTCAAATAATGATAATGCTCACTAAAGTGTAATTACCAAGGGTTCAAGTTCAACCAAACAGATTCAGGATCAAGATTCAAGTCTAAACAGCCCCTCTGTGTTCCTGACACAGCGCCAGGGGTGGCCCTCTGGGAGATTTGGGGAGGCAAATGCTGTTCTCCCACTCTCACCAAATGGACAGTCCGTTTTTGTTTTTTGTTTTTTTGGTTTTTAAAATTTTATTTATTTATTTATTTTTGGCTGTGTTGGTCTTTGTTGCTGCGCACAGGCTTTCTCTAGTTGCAGAGAGCAGGGGCTACTCTTCTCTGCGGTGCGGGGGCTTCTCTTGTTGCAGAGCATGGGCTCTAGGCGTGCAGGCTCAGTAGTTGTGGCTCGCGGGCTCTAGAGCACAGGCTCAGTAGTTGTGGCGCATGGGCTTAGTTGCTCCGCGGCATGTGGGATCTTCCCAGACGAGGGCTCGAACCCGTGTTCCCTGCATTGGCAGGCAGATTCCTAACCACTGCGCCCCCATGGAAGTCCCGTGAATGGATTTATGGATTTATAATATAAAAACATCGTTTTAACCTATTCAACCAGAAATTTTAAAAATGATTTTAGCACCCTTTCATATGAAGAGGTGTTAATTACTTTAAATGAGTCTTCCGCTAAAGAACGAACCCTCTCCAGCAGCGACGGGTTAGCTCTAACTTATTGCATGAGCACCAACCACGAGCCCGTGCTGGGCCCTGGGAATACAGAGTGCAGCAGGAGGTGGGGCTTGGCTGGGTCCCACGCCAGGAGCTCACATTCTGGTGGGGACACTGGGTCACAAAAGGAACAGTGACGAATCTTGTTTGGTTTATCAGGAAAGGCTTCACAGAAGAGAACATGAAGTGGGGAGACGTCTGGAAAGCTGATGGGAAACAATCAAGGGGAGGAGGAGGGGAAGAGCATCCCAGAGATGACCCAGTGTGTCCGTCCGGAAGCTCAGAGGGTGGCAGGGGACTTTGAGGGCACAGGGAGCTGAGCATAGGGTGCGGCGTTCGGGGTAGGGATGAAGAACGGGGCTGGAGGCGGGCAGGGGTCAGACTGCAGAGGGCCCTGAAGGACTTGCTGTGGGGCCCGACTTCCTCTTCTAGGCAACACGCAGCCCCGGGAAGGGTTTCAATGGGGAATCACAGACCAGGATTTTGACTCCCAAGGGGAGGACGGGGCAGAAGGGGTGAGGCAGAGGCTAGGAGATGAGATGAGGTGAGGTGGGCAGGGAGGCGTGGCAGCGGGGAGGGGAGGGGGAGAAGGACCCCCAGGAGGGGAGGGTGTCCCAGGGATTGGGGGACCTGCTGCATGTCGGGGAAGGGAGAAGGGGGCACAGGTGGGTCTGGGTGTCTGGTTTCCCACACTGTGTGATGAGGGTGGAGCCACGATCCAGGTGTGGAGCCCAGCGAGGGTCGTGCCCACGGGCTGCTGAGCAGAGCCGAGCTGGAGACAGGGGCTGCGGGTAGCGCAGGTCACCAAAGCGAATGAGGTGAGGTCACCCGGGAGGGCATGGAATTCAAGGAAAGATCTCTGAAAGACCCAGGGGGACATTAAGAACACAAAGGGGACAGAGCAGGGCCGATCCGAGAGGTGAGGGAGAGTGTCCCAGAAACAGAGGCATCTCAGGGAAGAGAAGCTGGTGGACAGGGTCACTTACCGCAGAGATGGAGAAGGGACAGGTGGGTCCCGGGTCTGGTTAGGTCACCAGCAGCCTCAGAGGGGGGCTGAGAGGATGATGAGGAGGGAGCAGGATGTCAGAGGTTTGAGGGGAGAATGAAGTGAGGATTTCAGAACACAGGTGAGGACCACTCTCTCAAAAGTACTTGGGAGAAACTTCAGCTTGTCTGCCTGCTGAGGAGAAGCCGCCAGAGAGGGGAGAGGGTGAGGACATGACCAGATAGAGGGTAAGTGGGTGGCAAGGTTCTCGACAAGGTGAGAAGGTGAGGGGTGAGGGGGGGGTCTACAGCAGATTTCCCAAAGCGGTTTGCGCATTAGAATTCTCCAACTGAAGTTCATGCAAATGCAGGTTGCAGAGCTGCACCCCCAGACCACCAAAGGCACAGTGACGCATCCAGGGATGGGTCCAGGGATTGCTTGTTTGAAAGGATGAAAGAAACAGTCCCCCAGCTGATTCTAACTCACAATCAGGTTTGAGAATCCTTCTCTGAGAGGCGGAGAGACTGGCATCCTGGATACAGAACCGGAAAACCACACAACATTGTAGGAAATTAGTCCGTGATTCCGGCCTTTCACTCTGTCCCACAGCGTCCGCCACGTGACCCGGCAGTGAGTCAGGGAGATTACCCTCTGCAGCAGAGGCCAGGGGCCTGGCCATAATGTTTCTGGCGGTGTCGAGGCCCGGCCAACACTAACTGGCACAAAGGAAAAGGATGGTAATGAACTGAACTGTCAACCACCAAAATCAGTGTGCTATAAGACACCTGCAACTTAGGCATGGACATGTGCTTTGCGTGTCCTACAGGATCCTGAGGGAGAGAGGAGGGTGGGAGAAGCCTGAGGAGGACCCCACCCTCACCGCACAGAGATTTACAGCAAAGACCCCCAAGGACTTTGCAGCCATAGCCCTCTCTGGCCACCATGGCTCTGCCGAGGTCACTGGCTTCCCCGAGGAGCTCAGGGCTCAGGCCCCAGGCGCAGGCAGTGGGGAGGGGAAAGCATCCCCCCACTTCCATCCTGGATATCCCAAAGGGTCCTGGGGGAGGGCTCCTGGTTCCCCCCCCCCCTTCTGTCAGGCGCCAGAAGAGAAGCAGCGCAAAGTGGACTGGCGGTCTCCTGTCAGGAGAGGGGCTGGCTCTGCTCCATAGGATGGAGCCTGGGGGCTGAAATCGTCCTTCATGAGCCCCGTCAGGTTCAGCTTGTCAGATGACTCATGTGGGAGAAGTAGAAGGTTCTGGGCTAGAGGGGGTCTCTCAAGGCCTCTTGAACTCAGGGGGAGAAGGGCAGAGCTGTCCTCTGAAGAAGCTGCTCCCCAGAAAATGCGCTCCCCTGGGACGGAGACCAGTAAGTCCAGTTGGATCCCAGCCATCACCTGAAGCTGGCTCTGCGGTCATTAAGATGTGCTACTCATCAGCGGCCGAGACTTACACCTGAACCCCCTCCATCATTCCTCCAGGGAGGGTTGGTTGAGCACAGCTCTCTTACCAGCACAACCTTGAATGTGAGCTTCGGGGGACGGGAAGGAAATGTAAGGGAAGGCTTGGCCTGGACTTTGCAGCCGATTTGGAAGGACAAGCCACACCATACAAAACACGTCCCCCTGCTGACTGTGTGTGTCCAGTTCAGAGCCATAATAAGATAAATGGAAGATCACGTTCAGGGTCAAACTCAGTCTATGAAATTTCAATTCTCAAACCTGGAGGTGGGGGCATAAGAAGCAATGGAGACTGTGCTAAAAATACACCTTCCTGGGCTACACCAACCTGAGATTGTAATTCAGTGGGTCTGGTCATCATCTTTTCATCATTGTGCAATCATGGAAATGGAAAAGGAAAGGAAAAAGAAGTGACTACAAGTTCACAAATGATTCTGGACAAAAGCCCTAGGAAGACAGAATCAGGAGGGTTTAAAAGTCCCCGTGACAGCCACTATGGAGAACAGTATGGAGGTTACTTAAAAAAATAAAAATAGAACTAACATATGACCCAGCAATCCCACTACTGGGCACATACCCAGAGAAAATCATAATTCAAAAAGACACATGCACCCCAATGTTCATTGCAGCACTATTTACAATGGCCAGGACATGGAAGCAACCTAAATGTCCATCAACAGAGGAATGGCTAAAGAAGATGTGGTACATATATACAATGGAATATTACTCAGCCATAAAAAGGAATGAAATTGGGTCATTTTTAGAGACGTGGATGGATCTAGAGACTGTCATACAGAGTGAAGTAAGTCAGAAAGAGAAAAACAGATGTTGTATATTAATACATATATGTGGAATCGAGAATAAATGGTATAGATGATCTTATTTGCAAAGCAGAAATAGAGACACAGACGTAGAGAACAAACGTATGGACACCAACGGGGGAAAGGGGAGGGGGTGGGATGAATTGGGAGATTGGGATTGACATATATACACTACTGACGCTACGTATAAAATAGATAACCAATGAGAACCTACTGTATAGCTCAGGGAACTCTACTCAATGCTCTGTGGTACCTAAATGGGAAGGAAATCCATAAAAGAGGGGATATATGTATACGTATAGCTGATGCACTTTGCTGTACAGTGGAAACTAACACAACATTGCAAAGCAATACTCCAATACAAATTATACTCCAGTAAAAATTTTTATACTCCAGTAAAAATTAATTAAAAATAAAATAAAAGTGCCTGTGGCCTAAGTAAGCCAGGGTCGGTCTGCAGAAGATAAGGTCTTGGTCCTGGATGGGGCTCTGCATGCTCCTTCTGTCATCCCGGCTCCTGTGGTTCTGATTTCTTAACAGACGGGGCAGAAAGGGGAGAGGCTTTTGGACACTGTGTGTTCACATGTGCTTGTGGGAAGGCACTGTCTGTTTTTTCAGCTTGATAACTCGAACAGAGTCTGAGGAGGCTGTACTAGGCGGTCAAGGAAGGCACGCCAGACCACTGCGAGCGGGACCTCGTGCGTCTCAGAGAACGAAGGGTATCGCTGTGAGCCAAAGGACAGTCAGCCCAAGGTCCAAGGCTGTGGAGGTCTGTGAGGACGACTGTGTCCTCATCCAGAAAGTGTTCTGTAGACCCAACACCATGCTTCTCATGTCCTGGCCAGCAAGGAACTTGCAAGAGGAGACAAATTATAAAACCAAGAGAGAACAGTGCAGGCAAAACATGGACAGTTCTAGTATTTTCGTCATCCTGACCACCCTCAACGTCTTCAAAACAAATCTGCCTTGTTTCTTCAAAACAAAGCTAACTGCATTCCTCAAGAACAAAACAAAAAGGCCACATACTTAATGGGAGAAGATATTTGCAAATGATATATCCGACATGGGGTTAACATCCAAAATATACAAAGAACTCATACAATTCTACATCAAAACAAAAACAAAAAAAAAGAACACAACCCGATTTAAAATTGCACAGAGAAACTGAATAGACATTTTTCCAAAGAAGATACACAGATGACAATTTTCCAAAGAAGACATACAGATAACACATGAAAAGATGCTCAACATCAATAGTCCTCAGGGAAATGAAAATCAAAGCCACAATGAGATATCACCTCACATCTGTCAGAATGGCCATCAATAAAAGGCAACAAATAACAAGTGTGGGCGAGGATGTGGAGAAAAGGAAACCCTCATGCACTATTGGTGGGAATGTAAATGCAGCCACTGTGAAAAACAGTATGGACGTTCCTCAAAAAATTAAAAACAGAACTACCATACGATCCAGCAATCCCACTTCTGGGTATTTATCTGAAGAAAACGAAACACTAATTTGAAAAGGTATATGCTATGTTCATTGCAGCATTATTTTCAGTAGCCAAGGTAGAGAAGCAACCTGTGTCCATCAATAGATAAAAGGATAAAGAAGATGTGGTACGTGTATATATATATATACATATATATATACACACAGTGGAATACTACTCAGCTATAAAAAAATAATGAAGTTTGCCATTTGCAACAACACGGATAAACCTAGAGGGAATTATGCTAAGTGAAATAAGTCAGACAGAGAAAGACAAATACCGTATGATTTCACTTATATGTAGAATCTAAAAAAAACCCAAAACAAATGAACAAACATAACAAAACAGAAACAGAGTCATAAACACATAAAACAGAGTCTGGTGGTTGCCAGAGGGGAAGGGGTGGGAGAGGAAAGAAATAGGTGAGGGAGATTAAGAGTTACAAACTTCCAGTTACAAAATAAATGAGTCATGGGTATGAAATGTACAGTGGGTAATACAGTCGATAATTATGTAATATCTTTGTATGGTGACAGATGGTAACTAGACTTATCATGATGATCATTTTGAAAGGTACAGAAATATCGAATCACTACGTGGTATAACAGTCACTAAAATAGTGGCATAGTACTATTATACTTCAAAAACAAATAAACAAACACAGTTGCAGAAAAAGAGATCAGATTTGTGGTTACCAGAGTCAGGGGATACAGGGAAGGGCAACTGGATGAAGGGGGTCAAAATGTACCAACTTGAGGTTAGTTATAAGATAAATCAGTACTATTTATGTAATGTAATGTACAACATGATAAATATGATAAACACTGCTCTATGTTATATATGAAAGCTGTTAAGAGAGTAAATCCTAAGAGTTCTCATCACAAGGGAAACATTTTTTCTATTTCTTTAATTTTGTATCTACATGAGATGACGGATGATCACCAAACCTACCGAGGCGATCATTTTATGATGTGTGTAAGTCAAACCATTATGCTGTACACCTTAAACTTATATAGTACCGTATGTCAATTATATCTCAATAAAACTGGAATAAAAATATATTAAAAAAATCTGCTAGTGTCTTTGCCCCATAGATCCTGGACCAGTGGCAAAAGGGTTTGTGAACTGTTCTCTCCATTCCAAACAGCACAAAGATCCCTAATGAGGTGGCAGCCCCCCATCAGAAGGCGGCTTAGAAGTGTTTGGTTGGAAGCTCATCATTTTAGTGCAGTAACTGGGGTTCTCTCCTGCTGTTAGCATCTCCTAGGGGCCGTTCTAGCCACCTCTGATCAATTAGAGACAAGAAAGTGAATTTATTATGACTTAAACCTTTCCAAAATCAGTTTCATGGAAGAAAAATAATGAAGGGTGGACAGATGGGCCTTCTGTGCCCCCAGTAAAGAGAAGGTGTAAGGTACCCAGGACCACTTCACCGTTAGCCCCAGCTGCTACCCCACACCCGGTGCCCCCTCTCCTCTCCCCTCTCCTTAGTCGGAAAGTACCAGCTCGGAGTACCCTCTCTGTATTCCTCCCTGGCCCTCAGGCAAATGCTGAGGAGTCACATGGGGACCCGAGGATTGAGGAGCTCGGACAAAGGCAGCCAGGAAGAAGCCTTCAGATGGATAAGGGGGGTTGCAAGGGAGACCTCGGCAGGTAACAGTCCTGGGTCGAGACCACAGCCACGGAGGGGCCTTAGATTTTCCAACTGAAAAGGCTCCGTGGCTTAAAGGAAGGAGGACAGGGAGCCCCTCTGGCTGCCACTAATAAATCTGTCATCCTTCCTTGGAGGGCAGAGAAAATGAGACCAGCTCCCTCCTCCGTCCCTCTTACTGCCTCCACCGTGACATGAGGCTGATTATCCCGCGGAGCGGCGGGTTGACTGGAGCTGATAATTAATTTTAATGGCACTGGGCATTGCATCAGCCTCCCTGTGGTTGTGAGCACATCTCCTCTGCCCTCAGCCTCCCTGCCACATCCTTGACGCGCTCCAATATGTGCCCCCAGCCCTAGACGAGCTGCAGGACAGAACTGGACACCTTAGGTCTCTCGGGGGCCCCAGAGAGGCCCCAAGATCTCCCCGGGATCTTAAGCCTGAGCAGAAATGTAACCACGTGGAATTTCTCAGTTCCCCAGTTCTGAGCCTTGTCAGGACAGATTCTGGCTCAAACGGCAGAGGGTAAACTGAGGAAGTGGGGATAGGACCAGGAGGGCGGCTATGTAATGACCAGGGCTAGGAGTGTCCCGGCCCTCAAGAATCTCACAGGATGGTGAGAGAGAAGAAGCCACGGAACACAACTTGTGTGGTCAGTCCTGGGGGACAGGGCAGAGGCAGGGTGACCCCACGTTACAAAGGGGGACTCTGGCGTCAGAATTCCGGCTGCCCCCCCAGAAGCCTAGACAAGTGACCTAACCTCTCTAGACCTCAGTTTCCCCATCTATGAAGTTAAGGTAATGATAGTAGCCTGCCTCATAGGGATGTGAGGACTGAATTTGTGCATGTAAAGTACTTGGAACACCCTCATGGGAGCAAGGGGAGGGCCCTCACCCCGACCAGGGAGACCCAGAGTCTTCCCCAGGAGGTAATGTTGGAGCAGAATCCTGAAGAATAAGGAGTTATTCTCAGTGAACATGAGTGAAACTGAAGATCTCCATGAATCCTGCTCTCCTAGCGGCTTGTAGCCAATGGGACTACTCTTCACTCCACCTTAAAACAAAGTTTACTACAATTGCCGAGTTCACTATGTCAGCCTCATGGAGCCGGAGGCTTGGTACGCATCATATGCCACGGTACCATGCAGCCAGTAAAAATTATAGTTATGATAACTACGCAGCAAGCCAGGCCAGTGCTTTAAGTGAAATTACAAAAATAGTATGTATACTGTGCAGAGGACTATTTAAAAAATATTTACGCTGTTGACAAGGATTGGAGTGTATCAAAGCAAAATGAGAACTGTTTTGCCATGGCAGAATTAGAGGTAGCTTTTTCTCTTTGTTCAAAAACAAATTCTCTTTTCAGTTAAAAAAAGTTTCAGGCACCTGTCAAGATCCAACTCTGCTGTCCGCCCAACAGCATCTTACTGGTGACAGAGAAAACCATGTGGCAGTCAAGCAAACTAGGGGACAGATGGCATGCAGACACCTGACACAGAAAATAAATGATGCCATGTGACCACGTAAGGGCTGTGACAAAATCCCCTGAACTTCCAGGAACACCTCTGGAATGCAGCCCCCAATCCTAGGGCGTCTTTCCCACTTAGGCAGGCAAAGCCAGGCTATCAAGCTAAATGGGAGGCTTGGGCTCACCTGCTGGAGGTGGGATGAGAGGGAGGATGCTCCAGGTTGCTGTTTGGAAGCCAGGAAAGGACTCCAGTCCCAAGAGACCTGGAGGAGCCATGGTGGATTCATTTAGGAGGCTATACGACAACAAGAGCAGAAAAGGAGGTGGCTGGGCTGAGCTGGTACCCCAGCCTGCCGGAGGACTGGGGAGGAAGGAGGGAGGGCGGCAGGAGGCCTGTGTGGGGCTCGTGCTCAGATGCTCCCTGTCCGGCTGGGGACTCCTTGCTGGCCCAGCAGACACACCTGCTCCTTCCTGGAGCCGTGCCCTGCAGGGTGGCCCATGTGTGTGCTTCCGTGACAGGGACAACTTCCTGCTGGGGCTCCTGGGACTAGGCTCAGGTTGGCTCTCTCCAAGCAGGGCTGACGTTGCACCACGTTGGCACAGGAGCATGCCACGCTGGCAGAGAGGGGTTGTCAGTTGTGGTCTTTATTTTGGAAGTAAGCAACTCAAACAGGCTCAAACGACACAGGGATTTGCTAGTTCACATAATTGGAAAAGTCCAGAAAGGTGGTGTGGGGCAGTGGTTAGGCATGTAGGCTCGAAGGTCAGACTGCTGAGTGTGATTCCTGCCTATCATTTACTGGCTGTGGGAACGTGGGCAAATTACTCTGCCTCTGGAGGCCTGTCTCCTCATCAAAAATTTGTAGACCTATTTCCTCATCTGTAAAGTAGGAGTTAAAATAGTACCCTTATCCAGGGCTCTTTGTAAGGCTTAAAAGAGATTACACATTTAAAGTGCTTGGAACATACTAAGTCCTTAACTGCTGTATGCTGTCTTACTATTAATAAGAATTCAGGATTGGTTTGATTCCATGACTCAGTGATTCAACAGGGACCCAACATCTTCCATCTCTGCTGTGTCTTCCATGGTATCAACTGTATCGCAAGACCAACTTCCCTCACGGTGAAAAAATGGTTGCAGCAATTCCAGTTTTCACATCTACATACCACTTGTCCAGAGAAGACAGAACATTTCTATCCCAGTGTTCCAAGCAGGAGTCCTGAGATCTACCTAGATCGGACTGTGTAGGTCACATACCCACCCTTGAACCAACGATTTGGCAAAGAAAGTGGAAGGTACTTACTGGCTTAAGCAATTGGGCCCACCCCTGGAGATAGAAATAGGGTCAGATTTCCCTACAACGACCAGATTGCGTGAAGGAGGTGTCAATTCCTGAGTGAAAATCTTAGTTTGTGGGGGGGAAGTGAGAAGAGGGTAAAATGAGGCTGGTAAGTGGTCTGTGATGTTTGCTAACAGAAGAGAAATGTGTTACAAAATCCAGCAGAGAAATGACACATTGGACCATCATTTTCTAAATGGAGGTGTGGTGATTTTAAAAGATCGCCCCAAATTCTTTGACACTCTTCCATCAAGAGGTGGGGTCTAAATTCCTTCCTCTTAAACTGTACTCTGTGGCTGGCCAGCAGGATATAAGAGAAGTAACACTGTGCTAGTTTCCCAGGTCAGGCCGTAACAAACTGGTGCTTCCACTTCCTGAATCTCTACCTTCGCACTCTTACACCCAGCGGGCATGCTGTAAAGAAGCCCAAACCAGCCTCCTCAAGAAGCCACGTGGAGAGGTGTGTAGGTGTCCAGCCAACAGCCCAGGTAAGATCTCAGCTGATGGCCAGTATCAGCCACCAGACATGTGAGTGAAGATGCTTCCAGGTAAGTCCAGTCCCCAGCCATCAGGTCACCTTGGTCTTTGAGTTTTTGCAGCTGAAGCTCCAGACATCATGGAGCAAAAGATAAAATATCCTCAGTGTGTCCTGTCCAAATTCCTGACCCACAGAACTGATGAGCCTGCCGCAAGGCTTTTCTCACACCACTAAATTTGGGGGAGTTTTGCTGGACAGCAATAGATCATTGGAACAGGGGTGTCACTGAGCAACATGTCAGTGGTGGGGAAGGAAGGGTAGCAGGAAATGGGCCAGGCTGTTTGGTTCTTACAGCGTTCATTTACCACCTGACTCCAATCCTAGAGGGCCAGTTCTGCTTGCCCCCGGGCACTGGGTGCCTACTGCCATCCTCCACGCCGAGCTAGCACAGCCGCCGACAGTCAGGGATTCAGTTAGGACAACACCACACTGGAGCAGTGTTACTAGAAGTGCTCAATACTGTCAAAACATAGGGCTGCCGGCCACCTATGGTATGACCTTTGACCCACACAACTGGAGGCGGCCGCCGGGGACAAGAGAGGCTCATTTGCCCTGTAGCTGGGCCACTCTGACTTCTGTGTCTCCTGGACAGTGAACTGATGCCCTCGCCTCCCCCTCCAACCCCCCACTCCATCGAGGACCCCGGGGCTATGGGGAAAGAGAGAGGAAGGGGCCAGCGAGGAGGGGCTCCCTGAGGACCGTGCCAGGTGGACAGGGACAGACTAATAATTCACTGAGAAGGAAGAAGAGAGAACTGCTTCGACTGTCCTTTCTGCCAGATACGTGTGCTTGATGTCTACAGAAAGGTCCTTTCCCGACCTTCCTACGGCCAAGTGTATAACCGTTATTATGATTCTGATTATGGATCTATAATGTATCGAGCATTCGTTAGAGGTTAACATTTTACTATATTACCTCACCTGGTTCCCACAACAAGCCACGTCTTTATCCTCATTTAACAGACAAGACCTGGAATAAAAGGTGCATTAACCAACTGTAGTCAATTGCAGAAGTGGCCCCGATTCTCTACCCCCTGTACCCACGTCCTTCGCCATGTGACTCAGCACCTCCTCCCATGAAAAGAACCTGTTTCCCCACCCTTTGAACCCAGACTGGCCTTGTGACTTTCATGGGCCGATACATGTGCTAGAAGTGGCATCGGGCCAGTTCTGGGCCGAGGCCACAGGACAACGCGTTCCTTCACCTGCTCTCGCAGAGCTCCGGCCAGCCGCCATGTGAACAAGTCTAGCCTGTCCGCTGGGGGATGAGGCCACATGGAGGAGACTCCAGCCCCCCGGCCATCCTGGCTGAGAACCACGCCCAGCCCTCCTGAGCCAAGCCCACATCGCAACCCACGGACTGAGTAAATGGCTGCTGTTTTAAGCCACTACATCTTGGGGAGGTTTGCTATGCAGCAAAAGCTAACTAAACACCAACTGTGCCTGTTTTCAGAACCCAGTGGCCGCCAGGAAAGGGGAACAAGAGGCCGGAAGACTGGAGGTCCTCAGCTCCATCAAGAGAACAGGAGGGAGGGGTGGACTCAGGCTTTGGCTGCAGAACCTATCCTGGGACCTGAGAAAGCCTTTTCAGAAAATAGGAGCCAAACAAAATTGGTCTGGCTCCCCATGGATTGCCCTCTAGAGGGACCACCTCTGGGGCAGCCTGTACTTGCTGATTTCTTAAAGGGGCCAAGGGCAGAATGGATTTGATAAACCTACTTATTTCAGGAAAGGACCAAGAATTAAAACCAGCTGTCCTGATGGAGGCCTTCCCTCAGGTCCGGGAGGCTGGGACCTGATCCCTATAGGACAGGGGCTGCACAGCTGTCCCAGCTCCAGCCTCGGTATTGGTGGAGCTGAGGCAGCACCCCTGGGACCACGCTTCCAAGAGGAGGCTGGGAACTTCCACCGTGGCTGCAGGGTGACTCAGCCGAGGGGCCCACAGGGGAGGGACGCGGAAGCTGTGATGCTCAACGGGGCAGATACACGAGTGGGGAGAGAGGGGAGGGCAGAAGCTGGGTGGTCTTCAGTTGGAAATGGAAAAAAAGAAGATTTCAGTGGAATCCCAGTTGCGAAGGGGACATCTATATTACTACCCAAGGAGACTGGCCATGGTCAGTCCAGAGAATGGCTCTGCCTGAGCCATTGCAGCTTCTCGGTGACCCGAGGGCGCCAGGCTGGGCTCAGGGGGGAACTCACTAACGGGTGGTAAGTCTCCCAGCACCAGCTCCTCCCCCAGTGCCCGGCCTCCTACCCACCAGCCACCTCTTCTCAGCCGATTTTGCTAGTTTCCTATTCTTCTCCCCGCCCACAAGCTGGCTGTCCGTCCGTCCACCCCCACCATCTTCTCCGCTTACACTCCCTCCCGCTGTACAACCCACCTGAACACTCCAGCTCGGAGCCCAGGTGGTGTCACAAGCAGCCCACGCTCCACCCGGGCACCACGGACCTCCGATCACCGCTTTGTACTATTTGCAGGTAGATCGCTCACCACGGTGCAAGGGCTTTGAGGGCCCTGGCCTTGCCTGGTCCACCTTTGAGGCCCCTACATTGCCTAGAAGCATAATTGGCACATAGAAGGTACTCAAGTATCTAACGAATCTGAATGGAGCACAATGAAGACAACTCCTGGCTGGAGAGCGGCCCCAAGAAGTTACACTCTGCCCCCCACACAAGCTACAAGCCCTTCGAGGGGTGCAGCCAAAAGGTAAGAAACCCAGCCTACTTGGGTCTGAGCCCTGGCTCTGCCCCTTACCACCTGGGTGACCTTGGACAAGTCACTTAACCTCTCTGGGCCTCAGTTTCCTCATCTGAGAATGAGAGCAATAATCTCTACTGCTCTGTGTCGTCATCGACGTTATAGGAGGAGTTTGGTGCTTAGGACAGTACAGGGCGCCCAATAAGTGCGATGGAAGTGTGTGCTTTAACTATTAGAACACTAGAAAGAGGGTTTGCATTTTACTCCCCTTTATCTTTCAGGCACTGGTGCGATGCCTGGCACGTGGCAGGCCTTTAGTAAGGGTTTATTAAATGAATAGATCTCTACAGAGGCATCGGCTAAGGCCTGAAGATCTGTGTGTCTACAGAACTGGGCAAGATGTGTTTGTGGGTTTCTACATCTCCACTGGGTTCCCATCCCACACCCGGACCCGCTTCTGTGGTCGGCACACAGCTCACATTAAAGCAGTGCCCTTGCGGGACCATCAAAACGAGGAGACGGATCTGCTCTTCCTTGTCCCTACAGATGAGAGACGGCCTGACGTCCTGGGAAGACAAACGGACTACCTGCACATGCTCCAAATCCTTGGGCTGTTTAGGAAAGGTCACGTGGTAAAGGAGAGCAGAGTCACATCCCGGCCTCCAGCTCTACTTGGACACATCGCTCACTGCAGGACCTCGGCCATCACTTCCCCTCTCTAAGCATCCTCCTACTCCGGGGATGGTTATTATTACTGATGTTATTATTATTGGCACCCAGCAGGATTCAGTCCCCAGGATGTTTGATCTGGGCACCACTTTGCCTTCTGAAATGGAAATGACCCAGCTTCTTGGGGGCTGTGCAGTCCAGGAAGTAGCTCCCCACTCTCCCCGCAGGCCTGGCAGGGTCGGAGAAGGGGACAGGAAAGGGACAGAAGCCCTCGGGGGACGGGAGCCCTCGGGGGACAGCCTGACAACAAGAGACCAAAGCCCTGTTGAGAAGGCGCTCCATGCCCAGCGTAAGGACTTTATGTCCCAGAGCGTCCCACACCCTAAAGTGGACACAAACAGACCCAAGCGCACATCAAGGAAAATGTCCTTAAAGAGTTTGGGGGACCATAGCCCCCTCCCCCGCAACGAAATGGCAGGAACATTTCAAGATATGTGAACAATTATTCCACACAGAGAGTCGCCCCAAAGTACACGCTTCCTTCCCCGAGATGCCGTGACAGTGTTGCACCCACACTGTCAGGACAGGCGCGCTGCAGCAGCCCCTCAGAGCCCACACCAGGATTCAGACTCCTGGGTCTTGGTCACAGTTAACCCTGATGGAAGTCAGAATACTTGGCTCAGTCACTCACTTTATTCACCTCACTTGGCTGCAAATTGGCTCTTTCCAGAAATTAATTTCACCCTCCTTGGGTGTGCTTTCTGGGAATGATTTAGAATTTTCCAAAAAATGTGCTGCCGACCTTGAGAGCAGATCCCCAGGGCATGAGCTTTTTCTGAGCAGCGGCAGCCCTGCTAAGACCGATGACACGCAGGACAAGAGGATCACCCATAAATGTGCGTCTTGTAGGTGAGAACTTCTTTCATGTCCCAGTCACCCCCTCAAAGGCGATGGCGTCCAAAGGCAGAGCACACAAGCGTTGGTTAAAAACAAAAGCCTCTTCCCTTATGTCCCTTTCCAGTGCTTCACCAGTGGGGACGGGCAACGGGAGGTTTGGATGCCGGAGGGCAGTTGCTACCTTCAGCATCACCAATCTCATCTCTAGAGGTGAGATTAGAGCAGAGTCAGGCCTACCCTGCACTCCTAGACTCAGCACATCATCTGCTGCAGTGTTGCACGCCTCCTCCACAGGGCTGGAGGAAGTAGGTGCAGATGGAGAGAGGCATCGGCACTTATGCAGACACCCTGGTGGAACGGCAGGCACCCCAACCAAGGTCCTGGGGCTGGTCCGGGTGCATGGATAGTGCAACTGGATTTGTTACATTATATCTACATGTACAGTTAATGGCAGGCTCATGTCATTCTTGAGGCTGGTAAATTGCCCTGTTGTTATGCTTTGTTTCCAAAGCACTTCGAGGATCTAATCGAGGAACATAGCTACTCAGAGATGGTATCTCTTGGTATGCTTTGGGCTGAACGTGACACAAAGCCAACTCAAACGAGCTTGAGCGATATGAAGAGTGTATCATCTCAAATGATAGGAAGTCTAAAGCAGCTCAATTGTGTCCCCAAGGGCCCAGGCTCTTTCCGTACCTGCACGGCCACTCTGAGAGTTGGCTTCAACCTCAGGCTGTACACAGATGGCTGTGGCAGTTCCAGAGATCTCAATCCAGACATGACAATGTCTGCAAGAGTAAAGATAACCTCTTCCTGTGGCCCTCTTTCAGGCTTGAGGAAACATTTCCCTGATTAATGATCATTGAGTCACCTGTCAATTTCTGAGCCAGTCACCCATAAGAGAGTTGGAATTATAAGACTGGCTTGGACTAGTCATCTTGGTGGAAAGGATGCTGGGAGTCAACCTCCCTGCCCACCGCTCACAGCCTTTACCTGAGAGCAGTGGGCCTCTCTCCTTCCTCCTCCTGGGCACATCTCTTCCCAGGCAAGCAAATCAATCCTAGAGACTACTACGGTGAGATGTCACAGCTAGACATCTAGAGAGTCCCTCAGAACAATCACTGCATTTCAAAAATGCCCTACCCAAGTGTGCATCACTGACGAATGGATACACAAAATGTGGAATATATACAATGGAATATTATTCAGTCTTGAAAAGGAAGGAAATTCTGACACGTGATACGACATGGATAAAACTTGAAGACATTATGCTAAGTTGAATAAGCCAGTCACAAAAGGACAAATACGGTATGATTCCACATAGAGACAGAAAGTAGAATTGAGGTTACCAGGGGCTAAGGGAGGGGGAGTGAGGAGTTACTGTTTAAGGGATACAGAGTTTCCGTTTCAGATGATAAAGTTCTGGAGAGTGGTGATGGTTGCACAACAATGTGAATATACCTAATGCCACGGAGTTGTACACTTAAAAATAGTTAATATGGTCGATTCTATGTGATGTATATTTTACCACAATAACAAAAGTAACTTTTGGATCTCTCCTAACTCACTAGTCGGCAGCCTCAGTGAGAGGTGAGCCTTTACCGGGACGTACACACCCCGCACGGCAGCCACTCGGGAGCCTTGATCCTGTGTAATGTCTCCATGTCTCAATTTAATTTCATCACGGCTCTTAGCATACGGAAAGAATCCTTTTTCTTCTCTGACTTGAATGCCATTTTGATTAAAGAGGTCCAACCTATAGGGAGGCAGTGTGTGAACGCCAAAATCAGGGCCGCTGACCCCCCCTCTAGGGGCACTCACAGCTGGGGACCCCGGAAGACACAGCCTGCCACCCCATCCCCCCCCCCCCCCAGTACAGCTCAGTCCCTCTAACTCTGCTCCTGCAGCCACCCTGGTCAGCAGCTCCAGGAGATTGTGTGTCACTCACTTTAATGAAGAGCTTCTGAGACCTGGAGTAAGGACAGACCATCAATCTACCTGCCAGGGAGCGGCCGGGAGAGGAGTCGTGTTCCTTCCTGTGATCTGACTACCGAGCCAAGGAGAGAAGCATAGAGTCAGATAGAGCCGCTTCCGCAGCTGATGGATTTCTTGGAGCAGAACTCATTAGGTGGAAGGAGACTTATCTGGGGGCTTTGCAACCTCGGCAGGACATTCTCTTTCCAGAGATCTAAACAAGCAGGAAAGAAATGGAGATGGCAGCTCGGGAGCTGGGAGGTGGGACTTGGCCCCAGTCCAGACGCCCAGGCAGGCTCTGGGGAGCTGCTCACCCCCAGACATTGCAAGAAGGCTCTGCAGATATGAAAAGCAGAATTTGTGGGCAGAGTGTAGTTCCCTTCAATATTTTAGAAGTTCAAACTCGCCACTATAGGTCCCAATCTCCTAAAAGGGGGCTGGAAACTGGGCGAGTGAGTAAGGCATGCCATTCTGTAGAAACAGTTGGTTGTTTTTTTCCTCTCGGAAATGGCACTTTGGAAAATCTTGTCCTCTGATGGACTCCCAGAAATCCCCGCCCCGATCTCCCCAGCAGGGACAGTGTCCGTGGAGACTGGCCCATTGCCCCTGCCCCAGACTTCCCCTGTTGCCACTTAGCCATGCCCCGCTCTGCTGCTCCCCACGACCCAGGGGCCAGCCAGGCCTGGCTGCCGAGTTCAGCGACCAGCCGCTTCCGTCCGGCCTCTCTCCCCGGCTACCCACCCCGGGTGCTCTGCTGGGGTGGGGGCCAGAGAGTGGCCTGCTGGAGAACTAGGCCAGGCCAACCTATCTCTCTGGGAACCTTCAGCTCCCAGCTGGGGTGCTTCCTAACTTCCTGCTCCCCGTCCTAGGTGTGCAATGGGGCAGGGCGACAGCGCTCAGTTTCACTTGGGGCTCGCTCTGTGCCGGGCCTGTTCAAGTGCTACACCTGCAAAGTCTCCTTCCGTCCCCACAAAAGCCCTGAGGTGGGCGCTCCTGGCAAGGGAGGGGGTGGGACCTTGGTCACGGGCTGCTGATGGTGCTAGGGTGCCCATGTCAACCTGGCTCTGCCCCCTTCCAACCTTGGGCAGGTCAGCTAGGCTCTCTGTGCCTCTGGCCTCCTTCTGCCCCACAGGGCTGATGTTAACTGTACCTGCTGCACAGGTGTTTCAGGCAGCTCGGGCCGCCATAACAAAGTGCCACAGTCTGGGTGGCTTAACAGAAATTTATTTCTCACAGTTCTGGAGGCTGGGAAGTCTGAGATTAAAGTACCAACTGACTTCAGTTTCTGGTGAGAGCTCTCTTCCAGCTCTTCAGGTGGCTGCCGTCTCACTGTGTTCTCAGGTGGCAGAGGGAGCGAGAGAGAGTTAGCCTCTGGGGTCTCCTCTTATAAGGACACTAATCCCATCAAGAAGGCCCCACCCTTATGACCTTATTTAACCTCAGTTACCTCCTAAAAGCCCTCCCACATACAGACACACTGAGGATTAGAGCTTCAGCGTAGGAATGGGGTGGCTGGGGGCAGACACAATTCAGCCCATAGCAACAGGCCTGGTGTGATGAATGAGTGAGTACACACAGAGCTCCTGCAACACAGCCAGGCACACGGTCACACCTACAGGGAGAGTCTAGGTGTGTGACCCAGACTTGTACTCGTCACCCTGACTCTGTGGACACTCTCCACCCTGCTCATAACACAGGATGGGGGTGACAATCCACACCTGCTCTGGTTGCTTGTCCCCTGTGAGTGCTAGACAGGCCTTTCCCTGGAGGGTTATGAGGTCTGCAGCCCTGGGGTCCCCTGACACCCAGCCTGGTGCCCCCTTCCATTTCTCTGGTTCATTCACTGCCAGAACCTGACTCCTATCCCCTTCTGGGCTTCAGGAATCCTCTCACAGCCCCAGCTCAGGTGTATTCCTGGGGATGTTTACATTCTGGACTCCGTAACAGATTTCTGAAGCCTGCCCCATAGCTCCTTCAGAAAGGTGTTTCCTGTCCACACAGGGCAAAGACTGGTAGACAGGAACCACACTTATGGACCCAAATCTATTAACCAATATGAGTAACTCCCCAAGGAAACCCCTCCATCCTGCCTCGGATTTATATCAGGGACAATTTCTCTAACACTTTGTCCATTTGCTTGGGCTGCAAACCAGTTGCAGCCACCGTGGCCCCTTCCTCCACTCAGCTCTCTCCATTCTGAGAGTTGGCAGTGGTAACGTCCCCACCGTCAGCTCCCCTACATGCACATGTTTCTGTGAGGTCACCACATTCCTCACCTGTCTGCACACCTGTAATTTTTACCTACTTCATATCAGTTTCCCTTCTTCTGGAAACAGTGCCCATAGCTTCCTTTGGGGCCTCCCTCTCTCCCATGCTCAGGCCATGAAGTTTGGGTGGGAATGACCTTGGCCCCCAACTCCCAAGGCAGATGCATGATACAGACCTGGACGATCCAGACATTCCACTCCCCAGGCCACAGTGACTGGCTCAGAGATGGGCACATGACTCAAGGCAGGCCCTTGAGATTCAGTTCCAGGAGTTTACTGGACCAATTGGGAGAAAAAGCCCTCTTTACACTGGAATTGCTAGTTTAAAAGACATTGTCAACATGGAGCACCTGGGAGCTATCGTGTAGAAAGAGCCCATCTAAAAATCAAACGTAGAGGAATGGAATTAGGGCCAAGAGCTGGGAAGAGAAACTGAGTCCTGAGGACATCTTTGAGCACCTGGATCCAGCAAGACCTGAAATCCACTGTGCCACTAGATTCCACAGTTCTGTAAGGCAATATATTCTCTCTTTTGTTTAAGCCAGTTGAATTGGTTTCCTGACACTTCTAACTTAAAGACAGTAACCCATCACCATGTGTTCCAAGAGCTCTATGTGTGTTAACTCATATGACAACAAGCCTGTGAAGTAGGTACTAGTAATATCAGGTTGTTTGAATACAGGCACAAAGAGCTTCATTGACCTGCCCAAGGTTAGAAAAAGTAGAGCCAGGGATGGCAGGGCTGATGTACCACTTTGGAAAACCTTAGTATGCAGTAACTAACCAAGGTGGGGATCCAGATCACCTTATCAGAATTGCCCAGGTAACACGCTGTGGGTGCTGAACTGACTCTCGGATAGTTGTATTAAAACAACAAGCCAAACTCCATAAACTGCAACAGCCCCAGGACTCAGGCGTGACCTGCGTCCTGCCTGGGGCGAGAGGAGGAAGGTGTGGTCACATCACACCGCTCAGGACTTGTGGTCAGGGGACCAGGGCTCTCTCCCTGCCTCTTGCCACTGCCCCACGACCTGGGAGAGTCCCTCTCACTCTGACCCACCAGTGTCCAAGTCTGTAAATTGAGAGGCTTGGATGGCATGTTCCCGAAGGACCCTTCCAGGTCTCACTTTTTGTGGCCCGGGTCCTGTGAAACAGAAGAAAGACCTTCTGGCAGAACCAGCACCACGGGGCCCACAACTTTCCTGCTCGGTGTTGGAGCAGAATCACTGGTGGGCGGGGGAGGGAGGATTTGAGCATTTGCTCAGAGGCTGGTGGGGCCCCCTACACGTAGGCTTGCCCTGTGGCAGGCAGAGAGCGCCTGGGCCCCAGGAAGCCTGCCCGGTGGCTGAGTCCGGGACTCTGGGAACACACAGAGGTTTCCCTGCCCACGTAACCCGCCTGCAGGCCTGCCCGGTGGGTGGGGCTCGTGCAGGGCACCCCCTCCTCTGACCCAGAGGTCTCGGTGCTCTGCAGTGAGGCAGGGTCCGCTCCCGGTGCCACCTGATTGGCTTCGCTTTCTGTCTCCCGCGGGCACCTGGCCGCACAGGACTGTCAATCTCCCCACCTGGGTTTTCCTGGTTTCCGCTGAAGCCCGGCTTCATGAGAACAGCACTGCAGACCCAGGATCTAGTTGAGTGACTAAATTTTAGGCACTTGATACATACTTGTTGAAAGCTGTTACATGGATGTAGTAAACATTAGAGAAACAGACTGAAAACAAGCCCCATAGCTGTCCCTCATAGTCAGAAGCTCTCATCTTTCCAAGGTCAAATCACATCTCAATGACCTTGGCCCGGGACGCCTGTGTTGAGAATGCCCCTCTCTGTGGAGGAAGGTGAGGGCAGAGGCCTCCTTGAGGACACAGGTCACGGGTTCTCATGGCAGCCCCAGCGCCACCATGCCCGTCAACGCGTATTCGCTGTGTTTGTTCAACAGTCTTGCTGCCTCTCTGTCTGTCTGTCTGTCCATGCCCGTGGAGCAGCTCTGACAACATAGGTTTTTAAGCAACTTTGGTTAACAGGGCTAGGTACACAGAAGTGCGAAGTAGGAGGATTAGGAAGGGAAAAGTTTCTAAGGGGGTAAACCGGGGGCCACAAACCCCCTGGGGATCCACGAACTAGGACTGGAAAAAATTTACTTCTTTATTTTCACTAACCTTTAACTCAATTTCAGCATTTCCTTTCATTACAGATGTAGGCAACAGCCACCATAATATTAGCAGAACCTGGTCTTCATCACCAATAAGATATTTCCATACCACAGTGAAGCTGAGAAGTAGATTTCTCAAAATACCATTGACACTGATTACTATTTCAAAGTTATGGCACTTATTAGACTCACGGCTGGATCTTCTTATTTAGTATATTAATACAGGAGCCTGGTGTTTCTTCTATATACAAATTTGTTTTTAATATTTTTTTTTTTAGCAATTTCATGTATCTTTATTTATTTTATTTATTTATGGCTGTGTTGGGTCTTCGTTTCTGTGCAAGGGCTTTCTCTAGTTGTGGCAAGCGGGGGCCACTCTTCATCGCGGTGCGCGGGCCTCTCACTGTCGCGGCCTCTCTTGTTGCGGAGCACAGGCTCCAGACGCGCAGGCTCAGTAATTGTGGCACACGGACCTAGTTGCTCCGCGGCATGTGGGATCTTCCCAGACCAGGACTCGAACCCGTGTCTCCTGCATTGGCAGGCAGATTCTCAACCACTGCGCCACCAGGGAAGCCCTGTTTTTAATATTTTGATAACTGTGTTTAAAAATTATTCATTTTCTTTATAAGTCTATGTAGTAAATGCATTAAAAATGCATTAAAATTATTTTGAAAGGGGATCCAAGGCTTTACTAGACCGTTAAAGGGTCCAATGGCACCAAACAAGTTTCAGAACCCCTGGATTTGGGTCTGATATCTCCTCCAGGGCTCAAACCTGCCACTCTTCAATTACAGACCATGGAAGGCCATTTGATTGGACGCTGGGTCTCCAGGTGCCGGGGAAGGAGGGAGCCATGAGGAGAGGAAAGCCCTCCAAGTGATGCTTGTTCCACCGGCCAGAAGGAAGCCGCGAGGAGGGAAGTGGCTTGGCGTCCCTGGGTAGGAATTTTTCTCCCGCGGAGCTCGCTAATCTAAACCAACAGCTGCTGCATCTGTTCAGGGTTCTGAGTTTTTCTACCTGTTGGAGGCACTATGCTCAGACTTTTCTCTCGTACTCTACAGATTTTTATTGTATCTGCGATGGTGCTTGCAGGCATCATTGGATGTTCTGACACTGCCAGTGTGCTCTGGATGAGCCCTGTTGCTAAGAAACAAATCCCAGAGGTATCTTTTAACACACAGCTCCATAAAAGCACATTCCTCCTCACTCAACTCCAGCGTGCCTTTTCTCTGGCTGCTTAGGTTAAACGAATAGCTGTTTTCCAAAGGCCTCGTTTTGAGCCTGGAGGAAAATCCAATGAACTGCCCCAACGATGCAAACAGGGGAGCTACTTTCAGAGCTTGGGGTGGTGGCCTTGGACAGAAAGAAGGGCACCACCCTGGCGAAAGTTGCCTGCAAGGCTCTGAGCAGGTGGTTGGTGAAGGAGGGCCTCCTAGGAGGGACCAGCGCAGGCTGAGAGGACAAGCAGGGCCCTGATGTGCAGAGATGCCTCGAGGGACCCCCCCACCCCATCCTGGGGGCTCCTTTGAGGGTTTCTAGGAACCACTGACCTCACCATTCCCTGTAGAGCGGTTCCAAGTTAAACATGCTTTAGACCGAATTCAACCACAACTTCTCTCCCCGGGAGGCTCCAGTCTTCCTTGGTGTGTCCACCAGACAGCACAGAGCAAGGGCTCCTGTGAGGGACACCACCTTCCCCTCGCAGCCCTACCCCATTCCTACTCCTATTGGTAGGAGTGAGGTGGGCCTGAGGAACTTGCATTTTTAAAAAAGAACCCCATTTGAGAAACTCCTGGGGCAGGCCCTGCTGGTAGCAATCACCCCTGGTTCCCTTCTCCTCCAGGCCTGGCTCTGGGGACACCACAGAGTGCCACAGACTGAGTGCCCCACCCCACTCCTACTCATACTAAACCAAACCCTCAGAGGATGAAAGCTGGGAGTTGACATTTAACAAGCTTCCCAGGGGATTCTAATACACCCTGAGGTTGAAGAACGACAGTGTAGGACCACACATCAGCCATGTCCCCAGCTGGCA
Source organism: Balaenoptera ricei (assembly GCF_028023285.1). Classification (NCBI taxonomy): domain Eukaryota; kingdom Metazoa; phylum Chordata; class Mammalia; order Artiodactyla; family Balaenopteridae; genus Balaenoptera; species Balaenoptera ricei. The sequence continues at coordinate 169,512,335 of NC_082639.1, forward strand.
ACTCTGATCCCAAATTACTGAGGATCTGCTATGAGCCAGGCATTGTACCAGCCTCGGAGGGGCAGAGCTGAGTGTGAGGACGGGTCCTGTGCTCAACAGGCCCATAGTCTAGAGGCCCTGCTGGTTTATACAGCATCCGTACTCTCAGTGCTGGAATGGGAGGGCTAGCTTCACCCCAATACAAATTCCAAGGATGATAAGAATGATATTTAATTTTTCAAAAAAGCAGTTTAAAAATAGGCAAAAAACCTGAATAGACATTTTTCCAAAGAAGACAAATGGCCAACAGGAAAAAATGCTCAACATCCTTAATCATCAGGAAAATGCAAATCAATGAGCTATCACTTCACACCTGTCAGAATGTCTATTATCAAAAAGACAAGAGCTAACAAGTGTTGGAGAGGGTGTGGAGAAAAGGAAACCTTCGAGAACTCTTGGTGGGAATGTAAACTGGCGCAGCCACTGTGGAAAACAGTACAAAGGTTCCTCAAAAAATTAAAAATAGAACTACCATATGACCCAGCAATTCCACTTCTGGGTATTTATCTGAAGGAAATAAAATCATTATCTTGATGAGGTATTTGCACTTTCATATTCATCACAGCATTATCATCAAGATATGGAAACAGCCTAAATGTCTGTCAATGGATGAATGGATGAAAAAACTGCCGTGTATATATGTGTGTGTATATATATATATATATATATATATATATATACACACATATATACATATATACACACACACAAACACATATATATGAATGTTATTCAGCCTTTAAAAAAGAAGGAAATCCTGCCATTTGTGACAACATGGATGGAACTTAAAGGCATTATACTAAGTGAAATAAGCCAGACACAGAATGGCAGATATTGCATGATCTCACTTACGAGTGGAATCTTTAAAAAAAAAAAGCCAAATTCCTAGTAACAGAGAGTAGAATGGTGGTTAGCAAAGGCTGGGGTGTAAGGGAAAAGAAGAGGTAAAAAAATAAATTCCTTTAGAGCTTGGGAAAAAATGTAGTCCTCACTGTGTTCCAAGCACTATTTAAGCACTTTATGTGTAATAGCTCATTTCCTCTTCAAAAGAGTCCCATGAAGTGGGTACTATTATTATCCCCATTTTGCAGATGAAGAAACTGAGGCACAAGAGGTTAAGTAACTTGCCCAAGTCACACAGCTATCACATGGTAGAGTAGAATCCAGGCCCTCAGCAAAATAAAGAAGTTATACCCAGAAAAGGATCACCAGGATTCATTGAAGCACACACAGAAAATTGGGGATCCCCGACTCCCCACATCAAATGCCCTTTTGCTCCCGAGCCCACAGCGGGCCTCTCCCTCCCACGTCCCCATCTCTGGGCAGTGTAGCAGGTGGTTCTGCTTCTACTTATTTTTCCCACCCTGAGAATGAAATCTTCCCAGTCCTGGCAGGGGGAGCAAGGGCCCGCCTGGCCTTCCTGCACCCTGAGCATTGAGGAGCATCTCAGAAGGCAACGCCCCAGGGCAAAGCTCTCCACTGCAGTCCACGCCTGGGCCTCCACCCTGCAGCAGGGCAGCAGCCGCCAGAGGGGGCAACAGGCAAAAAGGCTCCAGGCTCCTTCCCTCCCCCAGCTGCCCGACAGCCGCAGCCATGCTGCCTGCTACTGATGCATTATTTAAAAAAACGTCTAAATTAAATATGTATTCAGGGAAGAGGCTGGAGCAGTGCTCCGGGCACTGTTCTGGTTCTGATTCCCACTCTGGACGGGGCAGTGAGCCACTTTCCGGCAGCTCTCTATGCCAAATTCCTCTGGGCTATTTCAGGGCAAATAAAAATGCCTGGGAAGCCCTCTGAGCAGCCCTGGAAGGCATCACTGCAAACTGGTCACCAGGTCGTAATCAAGTCACTCCACCCAGGGTTGACAGCCAGAAACACCCCATGCCCCAGGCAAGGGAAGCCCCAGCAGCGAAGGTGCCAGCTCTCCAGCCGGCGTCCACAGTGGGACCCAGCCCAGGTCACCCCCACAGTGAGCCTTGCCCCAAGCCTCACCTACTCTAGAAGCACAAAAGGGCGCCTCACGCCTCTCCTTCACACTCTTTTTCACTTTCAATAAACACCCTTAACAAATAACCGGTCAGCAGCAGCTGCTGTCTCCAGAGTCTGTAGACTGGATAGTCCACTGTGTGAGGGGCTCTGTACCTTTCTAACTTGTGCAAACTCTGAACATGCCCTTGTCCTGTGCACACCGGGGGCGCCAGTGTGCAGGCTCACACGTGCACACACCGGGGGTGCACATACAGCCTCTCCCGGGCATCGCAGTTTGGCTTTCAAGGGACGGAGAGCAGCACTCCGCCAGACAGGGAGTCTGGCACATCCTCTGGGTGGCCCTGTTCAAATTTCCGGCACTACATAAATAATAACAGTCAACACAATGGCTTTCTAGTAATTCATAATTCCTTATGATTCATAATTCTGTATGATTCAAACCCCTCGGCTGGGCCCAGGTGCTCAATTAGCAACTCCTGGCACTGAGTGCCTGCCCTGCTCACTAGAGAGCCCTCGGTGGAATTTATCTCATGCTGACACACTTCCTCTTTTAACTCCTTTTACTGGTCATTTCTTTTCCAAAACATTTTTAGTTACTAGAAAATCCTCTCTCTTATGCGTTCTGCTTCTCCCTCGATGGCTTTGTATATTCCATTTTCTGGGAAATGAAGTTTCACTGTGAAGCCCCTCTGTTTATGAGCCAAAGAAATATCTAGCATCATTGATAAAAAGTCTGGTGCCACTGGGACCATCTACCTCTTCTTCTAATTAAATCTGCTTTTCCTTAACTGCTGGCATTCAAGATGACTATAAAACTCTTTCTGAGTCAATGTCTTCTTGTTTTGTTTAACAGTTAATATTGTTACATTTTGATTTCCTGTTATTTTCCATTATAGATTTCAGCATTTCAGCAGTATTGTGCATTTAATGGGATTTTTTTATTTTTGACAAATCTGGTTAAAAGGAATAAAAGAGCCCTCAGGCTCTTCACCACACCTTGGGTAGCTCAAGGGTGTCTGGTCCTCAAAGGCTTTCTGAAACCCAGGTTTAAAGAGACTGCAGGTCACTGAGACCTGGACAGGATCATTGATCAGCTGAGACCACGCCCACAGTCCACCACCCATTGGTTTCATCCGGAGAGCAGGCTGGCCTCCTTCTCCCCTGACCAAGTCCACTTCCCAGAAGCCTCTCGTGTCGATTGCATTGTTTAGAGATCCAGGTCTCTGTCATAACATGGATCCTTGGAATCAGATTTGTAGCCCTTGAGGGAGCAGCAATGGGTGGCTGACAAATTTACCACCTACTTTCCCCCAACCACATCAACCTCAGCCTTCAATGTGCAAAAATCTCGACAAGAATCATGTTTATGGAAATTATATCACCATGGCAACTGGAAAGGTCTCACAAGTATTTTTAAAATAGCAAATTAACAAAACCCACTTATAAAAATCTAAAATCTGTTCTTTTACGGGCATTAGTGAACACACAGATTCGAACAAATACAAAATATGTTTCATGACATGATGCCCGAAAGTCAGTAAAAAGGGCTCCTGACCCTAGATTAACTGGGGACAGAGGGCTGAATTTGTGAAAGCAAAGTTTCCTTTTTCTAATAACAGGTTGCACCTTGGATTTATTCTGGAAAATGACACCAAGCTCTCCTAGTGCAGAAAAATGTGGATAAGAGACCTGAATTGCTGAAATACTAATTTCTTACTTTCTATTTTCACATCACTGATATTATTACCTTCCCCACTCTGCAAGACTATTCCATTTTTAACTCATAGGTTTTTAACAGTTGCATAAGCTTCTGCCGCTGTGATTTAGCCTGGCTGAATCTCTATTATAAAATCTGCTTCTCAGAAGTCTGCACACAAATCACACAGGAGGAGGAAAAAAACAGATCAGAGGTACCCAACCAGAACCTTTTTGCTTTTTAAAAATGTTAATTGGTATGGCTATCAAAGGGGATCCTTTTAAGTAGATGATGCACTCATTTTTGGTGTCTTTTGTAAAGACTTAAAACGTAATAGGCGTATTTTGATGACTCTTCTCATAACAAGGAACCTTTGAGGGTTTTAACAACTCAAACAGTGGGGGTTCTTTTTGAGAGTGGAGGGAGAAAAATCAAACCATGCACCTGACGACTTCGTTCTCTAACTGTTCTCAGTCTCCACAACAGGGAGGGCTGGTGGTGGGTACAACCAAAGGAAATGGGGGGCAAAATACAAAATGATGGGTCCTCCAGAGAGGAACACACGCTGGATGGAGGTGGTGATTTGCTTTCAGTGTCTTCCATTTATAGCAGGAAGCGTGAAGAGGAATAGCTGTTACAACAGCCTGGGCTGCTGCTGCATCTTCCAAAATGATCACAGAGATCACAAGCAAAAAGCTGCTTGTGAATGGTGAGCTAGCTCTGAAAAGGTGGACGGTGTTCTGATTCATGTCAGGGGAAGAGCGGGAGAGGGGGCTGAGTGGCCAATAGGCAAGTAAAGAAGGGGGCTCCAGGGTGAAGGAGCAGCGCCTCCTGGGGCAGCCATGCTTCCGGCGACCTAAATCTGCAGAGGGGACGGAGTGGGAGCCAGGTGCATAGAACCTGGCTTCTGCCGCTGGGGAAAGAGGGGCAGCGCGCAGATCTCTGAGCCAGGCGCCAGGGGCCAGAACTGCCCAGGGAGGAGGTGGGGCTGGTGCCCGCCTGCCGTTAAACAAGAACATGAAAAACCATAAAGGAAAACACAGAAAGAAGATGCCTGGGACCCGGGGGCGCCGCTCAGCACCGTGTCAAGCACCCCCCTCCCTGCGCCGCCCCCTCCCCTGGGCACTCTTGGGAATGTGGCATCTCACGAGCACGAGAGCCATTTGGAAGCTGGACGCCCACGCTTTTCTGGCTCTGTGTACTGGCTGTTCCAGAGCTTCCAGGAGGAAGACTGTTAGAATCCAACTTCTTTAGGAAAACCGGGCTGGGTCGGGATGGGGCGTGGTTGCCAGGTTGGCGGCCAGGCGGCGGTAATGGTGCCAAGCTGGTGGTTCAGGATCCCACAGCTCAGCTGGGGGCGCTAGAAACACAGGTCTCTCTGCCAGTGGGGGTCAGGGTCTTAAGGCAGTGACTGTTGACAGAGGTCTGGGCAGGACCAGGAGAACCAACCTGTGAAATGCTGATGTTTAGCAGCAGAAGAGCAGGAACGGGGGTGTTGTCTGAGTCTCGAGAGGGCTGGGTGGAGGAAGAGGGGTGCAGGACAGAAACCATGGTCAATACACAAGCCGAAGGGAGCCGGAGGGGCAACGTCCAACCTCTCTCTTCCTTTACTCCATCCCCTGCCAGTGCCCCCCATTGGCCAACACGCCTGGAGCAGGTGAGGTCACGTAGAGGTCAGCCTCAAGGCCAGGGATGAGTTGAGAATGGATGGGGGTCAGGAGGAAGGATGTGCAAGCCTCCGCTCCTGCCCACCTCGGCAAGGGCAAGCCTCGTGCCCTCAGAACGTGAAAGCAGGAGATCAGCCAGACTGCATGGGTGGGACGAGCCAGACAAGCTGCTGGAGCAGAGCCCCCATTCACTTCCTGACTTAAAGGGACATGGTGCATATGACCCTGATCTTATTTCGTTAACTATCTCAGCGCAAACAAGGAGGCAAGAAGAATAATCACTCTTGCTTCGGAGGAGTACAAAGTAGGGCCCATCAGGGAGGTGAGCACCATCGGGCCGAGGGTACTGTTGACGACAGATCTGGAATGAGAAGCTGCGATGCCAGATCTCAGCCCAGCAGGGGCCACACTCCTTCCCAGCTTATTATCAGTCAGCAAGTGTGGCTGGGATCCTGCTCGGTGCTCTGCGCTGGACCACACTCTAGGGGACGACACAAAAGAGGTGTAGTTGAAGAGACAAGACGAACCCATGTGACAGATTGGAAAACCCAAAGTTAGAGCAGCAGGTAGGCCAGATAATCCAAAAGAGTAAATAAATGCTCAGTTTTAAGGCATATTCTACCCATCACCCTACCCCCTAACACCAGTCAGTTTTCATTGTGTTCAGACTTAGGCTGAGAACCACGTGCCTTTCTCCCATGATTGGTGGTACTGCCGATCCCCTGATGCCTGGGGGCGGTGGGTGAGGAACCCCATGCAGAATATGAAATGATGGGATGCAAACAGCACAGGGGAGACATAACTGCTCACTCCTTCCTTCCTAGGTCTACCTTTAAGGAGTGCATGGGTCCATCTCCAAGTACCTACATCCTGACATGGGGTAGACCAGCTCTTGTCCTCAGGGGAACCCGCACAGGATCATTGACAGCACCCTGTGGCAGGTTCTACACTGGGCTCAGAGAAGCCGGCAGGGAAAATAAAACACACAGCCATGGGACTTCCCTGGTGGTCCAGTGGTTAAGACTTCACGCTTCCAATGCAGGGGGCGCGGGTTCCAGCCCTGGTCGGTGAACTAAGTTCCCACAAGCTGCGTGGCCAAAAAAAAAAGTGTACAAGAAAACCAAAAACCAAAAACAAGACACACAGCCATCCTACCCAACTGTGGGCCCAAGCAATTGGGGATCTTGCCCAGGCCATTGCTTTTGTCTGCTTTCCTTTAGCCCAAATCAATTCCCAAGCCCCACAGTGAGGCCCCTCTCCTCAGGACGGACTCAGAGTCCAGCCATAGACACTGAGGTCCCAGACTTCGGAAACCTGGCCACGCCCAACTTGTGAGCTTTGGTGCATCAGCCACTACCCTCCCCCCTTCTGCCTTGAGCCTCAGAACCCCAGCTTTAGGGCCTAAGACGGTTATGTTTATTTTTCTCCTTCCTGAGTCAGGCCACAGGATGATCCCTGAAAAGATTCCACTTGTATGTTCTAGCCACATGACCCCTCAGAATGGCCGAGGCCAACGGTAGGCTCTCCCATGCCCTCCCGGAATGGTGTGGTCATTGGTTGTTGGCTTGAGGCTGGTTTCTTTGAGGTCCACAAATGATTCTTGGACTCCACACTGAGATGTCAAAAAGAGGAATTACCAAGACAAGAAAGACTTCTCCAAAATAGCTCTGCAGCATCGGGACCTGCTCCAGCTCTGGCTGAAACATTCAGATGCCTGACCGGCCCCAAAGGAAGGCTGGGAATGCAGCCGGGTCAGCCCCAACGAGCCACTGCAAGGCCGGCTAGTTGTGTGCACTGCCCACGGGCCCCAGCCTCCCGGGTAACTCACTTTAGTTATAATCAAGCCTGTTGTACTTGATTAATGTGCTGATGGAACAGAGGAACGGTTCACGCTCCCAAATGTCTGCAATAAGCTTCTGTGCCTCCTTGGGGTTTTAATAGTTGGCATCCCTAAATTGCACAATTTAGGTGCAATTGCTATATCTGAACTATGTGAGTTCAGAACGTTCGGCTTTTAACCATATAATTTTTAACCTATTAGAAAATACTTTCAAACTTACAGAAAAGTTTCAAGAATAATATAGAAAAATCATGTCTACCCTTTGCCCAGATTACCAGATTTTAACACTTGACTATATTTGTTTTGTTTTTCTCTCTCTTTCTCTTTACATAGTGTTATCTTTTTTTCTGAACCATTTATAAACAAGGTTGCATACATCATGGCTTTTTATCCCTTAATACTTCAGTATGTTTCCAAAGACAGAGGTATTCTCTTACGTATCCACAGCACAGTTACTGATTTTAGGAATCATAATATGGATACAATATTTTTTCTAATCTACAGTCCATATTCCGATTTTATCAATTGTCTCAATAATGTCCTTATTGGTATTCTTTTTCCCTCCAGTACAGAATCCAATACCCCGAAGATTATGCTTTGTATTTAGTGGTCAGGTTTTTCTGTCTCCTTTAATCTTTCATAATGATGATATTTTTGAAGAATACAGGCCAGGTATTTTGTAGAATGCCCCTCGATTTGGAGCTTTTCTGATATTTCCTCATGAATAGATTCAGATTATGCACCCCTGGCTAGAATACTACAAAAGTGATGTTGTGTCCCTCTCAGGATGTCACATCAGGAGGCATGTGATGTCTGTTCCTCCTTGGTGATGTTAATATTTTTAACAGCTTTATTGAGATATAATTCATATACCATAGCATTCACCCATTTAATCATTCAGTGGCTTTTAGTATATTCAGGTGTGCCACTATCACCACAATCAATTTCAGAACATAGTTTATCACCTGAAAGAGAAACCCCATACTTATTAGCAATCATTCCCCACGTCCTCCCAACCATGCCACTCCTCCCCCGACAGCTATTTTCTGTCTCTACAGATTGGCCCATTCTGGACATTTCATATAAATGGAATCATACAATATGGGGTCCTTTGTGACTGGCTTCTTTCACCTAGCATGACGTTTTCAAGGTCCAGGTAATGTTATTTTGTTCACCCAATCAAGGTGCTGTCTGCTTTCTCTGCTGTATGACTTTTCCTCTTGCAAGCAATAAGCATTCTGTGGAGAGACACTTGAAGATCATGCAGATATCCTGCTTCTAATCAAAATGTCCCCTTAGATTTAATTTGATGGCTATTGCCCAAACCAATCTTTATTAAAATGGTTTACGAAGATAGACCGCCTCCACTGCTCCCCCCTCCCCATCCCCGCCCACGCTTATCAGTTGTTGGCTGAACAACTTGGAAGGATGGATTCTGACCCAGCTCTTCCCAGTCACATGGTGACTGTCCTCAGTGAAATTCCCCACAGAGCAAGCCCTGTGGCCCAGCGATGGGGGCGGCCAACATCCCTCCCCTGCCCCATGTCCCTCCCCTGAGTGGCTGGAACACCAAGGACCCACCAGAGACACACATGTTGTGGTACAGCATGTACCACACGCCTCCAGTCCTGCCTCAGCCCTGAGAACTGGATCCCATCCTTCCCTCTGAGCTGGGAAGGCTGAGAAGTGACACGAGAGCCTATGTCCTTTGGGTAAGAGACACACTCACTAGGTTAACGGGGCTAGTTCATGCTCTTGACTCCGCCTTCACAACCAGAAGTCAGTCTGCACACACATCTTTCCTTCAACAAATGCCTACTGGGCCGTGCTAGGTGCTGTGGGAGGTTGAAGTGATAAAGCACGGCCCTTACGCTCAAGGAGATGATTCATATGAGAAGATTAAGACACTAACAGCAGAACAGAATTTAAGGGGAGCAAGAGAAATGTCCTAAGTGGCCTGACAGCCCCAGGAAGGAGGAGCTCCCCACACGGAAACGGTCAAGAAAAGCTTGGAGGGGCAGGGCGTTGGCGGTGGGCCTGGAAGCTGGGCGGGATTTGGGCACGATGGTGGAGAAGGGTGTTCCAGGCAGGGGTACAGAGGGGCAAAAAGGCATGGGCAGAACCATAAAAGCAAGTCGTCCGGTTTGATTCAGTAAAGGGAGGGAAAGAATAGGTGAAGTTCATTGAATCCTGGTGGGTCTAATGTGGAATGTGAACTTAGTCCGTGGACAATAGGGAGCTACTGAAGGCTTCGGAGCAGAAGAATGAAATGGGCAGAGCTGAGCCATGGGCAGACACAGGCTTAATCTCTTAGCATAGAAATTCTACTAAAACCATAGGTGCACTGAGCTGTTGCCCAGGAAGACCCACGTCCACCTGAGGTGCTGTGGGCACTCCCTTCTGCCGCCTGGCCTAAGGGTGACTCTTCTCGGGCCAATGCAACACCCACAACCAGGGCCAGAGCCCATCTGTCTCCAGAGGGAGGGGCTCACTCCATCTCGGAAACGGCCCACGTTTCAACTTATGCCACTGGTGCCATGCTTTTACGTTTCTCATTGAGAAAGTTTTCCCTCTTGGTGAGATGCTTCTTTTTAAAACAAAACAGAAAATAAAACATGACAACCTCCCAAAAAATGTTTCTTCCGAAAGCCTCCAGGCGGCTCGCGTCTCGCCCATCTGGGCCTCGCCTTCTGAGATGCGGATTGCTGACTAGCAGAACTCTGAGAAAAAGGTACCCAGACAATCACTCTTCCTCAAAACCACCTGCCTGAAGGTGTTCTTGTCACATTAAGCTTCCAAGGTTCTCAAAGGAGACGGGCCAAATGGTGATATTGGAAAGCAGGGCAGGGGAAGGAGCAAAAGGTTCTGAATCTGCTAAAACCCACTGAGTTGTATACATTGAAAGAGTGACGTTTATTTTATGTAGCTATATCTCAATAAAGCTGTTATGAAGGGGAAAAGGCTGGGGCAGTGAGAAAAAGAAGGTCCAGGTGGTGGGATCGGATGTGATCACTGACAAGTCATGTATTGTCCCCTGCAGCCCTCATCAGGTCTTTATAATAGCCACACACTCATTTAATTCGACAAATAGTAATTAACCCTCCAGTACAAGCCAGGCACTGGAGTGGGCAGGAAGACCTTGGGCTGGGGTAAGTGATGTGAGATTGTGGGTAAGAGCCTTCGGTCCGGGAGGAGACCTCTTCTCTGTAAAGTGAAGGGGTTGGACGGCCCTAAAGCTGCCTGGCCCTGGGAAAAGGGGACCATTTTCTTTGTTGAGGTTTTAGGACAGGTGACAGGCTCTTGTCCACAAACACCAAATTATTCTTGGCTTTGGGGTCAAACTTCTCAGTCAGTGAAGACCAAAGCCTACAGAAGACCTGGCCGTGGCCCCTACACAGTCCAGGTTCCAGGACAGCCCTGGTCTCATGTCATTTTATTCTTTTCAAGAAAAATGACTTCTTCAATGAATTTAAGACCGTTCATAAAATAAATGCTTATAAGTATCCATCAATAGACAAATGGATGATGTGGTATATATACACAATGGAATATTACTCAGCCATAAAAAAGAATGAAATAATGCCATTTGCAGCAACATGGGTGGACCTAGAGATTATCATACTAAGTGAAGTAAGTCAGAAAGAGAAAAACAAAGACCATATGATATCACTTATATGAATCTAAAATACGACACAAATGAACCTATCTACAGGACAAAAATAGGCTCACAGAAATAGAGAACAGCATTGTGGTTGCCAAGGAGGGGGAAGAGGGGAGAGGGAAGGATTAGGAGTTTGGGATTAGCAGAGGCAAACTGCTATATATAGGATGGATAAACAACAAGGTCTTACTGTATAGCACAGGGAGCTACATTCAATATCCTGTGATAAACCATAATGGAAAAGAATATGAAAAAGAATATATATTTATGTATAACTGAATCACTTCGCTGTACAGCAGAAATTAACACAACACTGTAAATCAACTATACTTCATTAAAATTAACTTTAAAAAATGAAATTCTGCTATTTGCAACAACATGGGTGGACCTGGAGGGTATTATGCTTAGTGAAATACGTCAGACAAAGACAAATAGTGTATGATATCACTTATATGTGGAATCTAAAAAAATAAAACAAATGAATGAATATAACAAAGCAGAAACACAGAGAGAACAAACTAGTGGTTACCACTGGAGAGACGGAAAGGAGGAGGGGCAAGTTAGGGGCAAGTCTGTTAGAGATACAAACTACTATGTATAGAATCAATAAGCAACAAGGATATATTACACAGCACAGGGAATATAGCCAAAACTTTGTAGTAACTTTAAATCTATAAAAACACTGAATCACTATGTTGTACCTGAAACTAATGTAATATTGTAAATCTACTAAACTTCAATAAAAATACATCCTCCCAAGGCCAACCTCTGCCCCTTGCCCAGGTGATAGGGCTTCAGGGCTACAAACCACCTACATGGCCTCCAGGATGAATAAATGGTCTCCCTGGACTCATGAGCTGGGAAGTTCAAACACAGACCTAGGATCTGTCTAACTTTTACAGTAAGATAACTACAAGTAAAGCTTGCGGGGCATTTGTGCATGTGCCTGCGTGTCCAAATACACACGCACACATTCATTCTCCAGTCTGATGCTCCCACAGCCTTTTACCAAACGGTAGTCGGCCTCAGAGACACGTCCCTCTCAGAGGCCCAGGGTTTTGGGGTTATAATGGCAGAACCTTCTGGTAAATGGTAAACCAAGCCCTAGAGAATGTGCGCTGTTGCCCCCTTGCCCCCAGCGTGTTGGGTATGGGAGGTCCCAGCAGTGCCCAGCAGGAGGTCCCAGGTCTCGGCTCTGAGGCACATGGGACCAGATGCTGAAAAAGCTGCCCTGCTTACAGCTCTCCTGCTAACCCTCGTGCCACTGTGAGGAAAAGCCCAGGATGAGCTTGGGAACAAAGGACATTTTGTCAATGTTAACTGGTAGTGATAACCCTCCTTCTGACCACGGAGTGCTTCGCGGTTAAACAGAACATAACGACCCTGCGAGGTGGCAGAGTGGGGATTATTTCCGTTTCACGGATGGGGAAATGGGCTCAGAGAGGCGAAGGGGCTCAGGGCTGCATGCATCTGAAAAATCAGAACTAGCTCTGGGGCCTCCTAACTTCTAGTTCACCCCCTTTCCACGACGCCTCGTGGCTTCATGAATCTGATGCGCAATGGGAGATGTGATTTAGTCCAGTGCCCTCCAGGTCACCCCACTGTATTTCCCCTACCTGCCTACCTATACATTGCAGCATCACTCAAAAGCCAATGTATAAATGTCACTGTGCCAAGCGACACTCGCTCAGTGAGTCTCCCATGGGACGTATCCCGTAGTGAGTTGGGTCACAGCCTAGGCAGTGATACTTTGAGGGGTGACCAGGTCCGGTTCAATAATGTAAATAGCATCCACATTTCTTCCCAGATGTTGCAAGAAACGGAGCTGCTGTGGGGAGTGGACGTGGTCAGTCAGCAGGTGATACTAAGGAAGTTTGTGCTGCAATCAAGTGTAGACCCAGGGGCGTGCTGAGCAGAGGACAGTTGACTCGGTGCCTACTACACAGCACATCACTCTCAGATGTGCACCGTGCTCCTGCTGAGATGCAAGGTCAAAGGGGACAGGGTCCCTGCAGTATACCGTATGTTTGATAGTGAGAGTGCTCTTAAGGAAAATGAACTAGGGAAAGGTAGGGAGTCTGGGGAGGAGGAGGAGAGCCACAATTTTAAGTAAGATCGTCTGGAAGGTGTTATGGGCTGAACTGTGTCCCCTCAAAACTCCTATATTGAAGTCCTAACTCCCAGTGCCTCAGAATGTGACTGTGTTTGGAGATAAGGTCTTTAAAGAGGTAAATAACTTAAAATGAGGTCTTGAGGATGGGCCCTAACCCCATATGACTGATGTCCTTATAAGAAGAGGAGATCTGGACACAGAGACACACAGACAGAAGACCATGTAAAGACACATGGGGGAAAGTGGTTGTCTACAAGCCAAGGAGAGAGAATTCAGGAGAAACCAACCCTGCTAATACCTTGATCTTGGACTTCCAGCCTCCAGAACTGTGAGAAAATAAATTTCTCATATTGAAATGCATTGAGGGCTTACCTGGTGGTGCAGTGGTTAAGAATGCACCTGGCCAATGCAGGGGACATGGGTCCGAGCCCTGGTCCAGGAAGATCCTACATGCCGCGGAGCAACTAAGCCCGCGAGCCACAACTACTGAGCCCACATACCACAACTACTGAAGCCCGTGCGCCTAGAACCTATGCTCTGTAACAAGAGAAGCCACTGCAACGAGAAGCCCGCACACCGCAACCAAGTGTAGCCTCCACTCGCCGCAACTAGAGAAAGCCCGCGTGCAGCAACGAAGACCCAACGCAGCAAAAAAAAAAGCATTGAATGATGAAATTTTGGATATACTGGGTTAAGTACAATATACTAATAAAGTTAATTTCACCTGTTCCTTTTTACTTTTTTTATAATATAGGTACTAGAAATTTTAAGATTACACCTGTGGCTCATGTTATATTTCTTTTTAACAGCTCTGGCCTAGGGCCACGTGGGTCATCATGAGGACTTGAGCTTTTACTTGAGTGACATGAGAGCCATTGGAGGGTTTCCAGCCCAAAAGTAACATTATCTGATTCACTTGTGTTTTAAAAGGATCCCTCTTATGGCCACGTTGAGGACAGGCTATAAGGGAGGTCAGTAAGGGCAAGCAGCCCTTTAAGAGGCCACTGCACTCTGGAGAAGATGGAGGCTTGGACCAGTGAAGTAGACACAAGATGATGAGAAGTGGTCAGATACTGACTACATTACGAAAGCAGAGCCAAGTGTTTCCTGACAGACTGGGCGTGGGGTGTGAGAAAAAGGAGTCAAGGATGAATTCCAGCTTTTGGCCTGAGCTACTGGAAGGATGCCATTTGCTGAGATGGGGAAAGACGAGGGAGAAGTAAGTTTGGGGAAGAAAATCAGAAGTTTGGTTTTGGGTAAGTTAAGTCTATGATGCCTTTTGCTTTCCAAGGGGAGATATTGAGAAGTCAGTTGGATATAAAACTCCGGAGGTCAGGGTAGAGGTCTGAGCTGGAGATCTGGATCTGGGAGTCATCATCGCAAGGATGCAATGTAAAGCCAGGAGACTCAGCATGAACATCGGGGGTTGAGTGTAGGCAGAAAAGAGATCAAGATCAAAGAGAAGATCAAGATCAAGAAGATCAAGTGCCCTGGGGAACTCCCAAGTTTAGAAGTTGATGAGATGAGCAAAGGAAACAGAGAAGGAGTCACGAGGTATAAAGAAAACTAGGAGAGGGTGGTGTTCCAGAAGCCGAGTGAAGACAGTGTTTGGAGGAGGGAGTGAGCAATTGTGTCCAATGCGACTGAGAGGTCCGGGAAGGTGAAGGCAGAATTGACCACTGGATTCAGAAAATCTGGAGGAGACTGGTGATACTGATTAAGTACAATTTAGGTGACTGATGGAGGTAAAAACATGCTTAGAGTGTGTTCAAGAGAAAATGAGGGAAGAGGGATTGAAGACAACAAATCTAGACAACTCTTTCAGGGAATTGAGCCACAAAGGGGAACAGAGAGATGGGCAATGGGCAGAGGTGGGTGTGGGATCAAGAGATCCTATTTCAAAATGATGGGAGACAATTTCAGTATGTATATGTGCTAATAATGAGTCACTAGACAAAGGAAAATTGAGATGTCTGAAAGAGTGGGAATTCTTCTGGTGTTTTCCTAATCTCCAGAGTATGCTTATATTGCTTTTTTTGTTTTATCAACTTTAGACATCACTTATTGACTTTCTGCTATGATACATAAGAGTTAGCTTACTTAACCATTCCTCATCTCCCTTCTACTCTTGTTCCCACATTATCCCATTGTCCCAAAACATCATTACTGTATTTCAGTGCATCTGTTGATTTCCTTGGTAGTCTTTATTTCTTGGTCTAGCAACTACAGACAGTATGTCTTCATCACCCACTCCACATGAGGAGGGTATTAACATCTCTACCCTCCACACATTAGTCAGCTTTGGTAGGTTGTGTTGGGACAATAACAACACTAACACAACAACAGAAAAATCTCAGGAACTCAGGCTTATTACTCACTCACGTGACATGTCATGCCTTGCTTCTGATATCCTCTTTATTCTGGGAGCCAGGTTGAAGAGCAGCCCCCATCTGAGACCTGCCATTCTCATGAGAGAGGGAAAAGAACAATGGCAGAACCTCACAATACCTCTGAAAATGTCTGCTCAGGCATGGCATATGTCACTTCCACTCACTCAACTGGCCAAAGCAAGTCACATGGCCAAGCCTGATATCGATGGGCAGGAAACGAAGTAGTCCCCTCCCACAGGAATTGTGGCAAGCCACAGGGCATTAAGTGGAGATGTGCCATCATCTTTCAGTGGATAAGTGGGAACAATAATTTAATCTATCACAATCTACCTGCCAACTTCTACAAGCTGTTTTTTTTTTTAATTTTATATTGCCAAGGTAAAAAAAATCTTTCACACTCCTTTATAGCTATTATTAAGTACTCTTCAGTGCTTTGCCTGTGGTTGGTTTTAAAAGCTGAAAACCACTGAGGAGGGCGGAGTCAAGATGGCGGACTAGGAGAACGTGGAATTCGGGTCTCCGCACAACTAGGGCACCTACCAGGCACTGGTGGGGAACCATAGACACCTAAGGGGACGGGAGGAACCCCCAGTGAGTGGGTAGGCCGTGGGGCATGGGGGGAGTGAAGGGGGAGGAGTAGTGGAGGCCAGACGGAACTGGTGTCCCTGAGGGGCGGCTGGGGGAGGAGAAGGGATCCCACATCCGAAGGGAAAATTGGGGGACCATTGGGAGGGTGAAGGATCAAAAGGGAGTGTAGCCAGGTTTTCCCTGCCCACTTGGACCCCCAGGAAACTGCTGAGATCCCAGGCCTGATCCTCTGCCCACCTAGGCCCCCTCCAGCTGTGCGGGTCCTGAGGGAGTGGGAGGGAGGGAAGGGGGAGCAAAAGTACAGGCCGGACCTCCAGGACTGGCACCCCTGAGGGGTGGCTGGGGGAGGGGAGGAGTTCCTACACCCAGCGGGACCCACCCACTGTTAGGGGTCCAGCAGGGACAGAGGAGACCCTGGGGGAGACCATGGGAGGGGGGCATGAAGGAACAGAAGGGAAAGTGGCCAGTGCTTTCCCTGTACACTTGGGCACCAGGGAGCCTGTTGGGTTCCCGGGCCAATCCTCTGCACTCGGAGCCTACCTCCTCCCGTGCAGGGCCCAAGCCCCGCCCCTACACCCCCACCCAGGGCCCCACCTCTACACTCAGAGACCCCCTCCATCGTGCTGGGCCTAAACCCCACCCACACACCCTCACCCAGGGCCTTACCTCCAAACTCCGGAACTCCACACTCCAGAGACCCTCCTTTCCATGTGCTGCCTCTCCCCTTCTGGGCACATCCTAAGCAGATGCCCCGCCCCACACTCAAACGCCACCCCCCCACCCACCTAGGTCCCGCCCCACCCTAAACCCCGTCCCTGCCTAAGTTCCACCCCCGCCTAAACTCTGCCTCCACAGCCAAGGCTTTTTTTTTTTTTTTCTGTTGTGGTTTTATTTTACCTTGTTGCAGTTGTTTCAATTATATTTTTATTTTTCCTAATATATTTTTTATCTTTCTATTTTGTTTTTTATTCTTTGTTATTGTATTGCTCCTATTTTTTTTTTTGCCACACCACTTAGCTTGCGGGATCTTGGTTCCCAGGCCAGAGGTCAGGCCTGAACTCCTGTGGTGGGAGCTCCGAGTCCAAACCACTGGACTAACAGAGAACCTCAGACCCCAGGGAATATTAATCAGAGTGAGGCCTCCTGGAGGTTCTCTTCTCAGCACCAAGACCCAGCTCTATCCAACTGCCTGCAAACTCCAGTGCTGGACGCCTCAGGCCAAACAACCAGTAAGACAGGAGTACAGCCACACCCATCAAAAAAAAAAAAAAAAATAGAAACGACAAAAAAATGTTACAGATGAAGAAGCAAGGTAAAAACCTACAAGACCAAATAAATGAAGACAAAATAGCCAACCTACCTGAAAAAGGATTCAGAATAATGATAGTAAAGATGATCCAAAATCTCAGAAACAGAATGGAGAAAATACAAGAAACATTCAACATGGATCTAGAAGAACTAAAGAGCAAACAAACAGTGATGAACAACACAATAACTGAAATTAAAAATACTCTGGAAGGAATCAATAGCAGAAACCGAGGCAGAAGAACAGATAAGTGAGCTGGAAGATAAAATGGTGGAAATAACTGCCAGTGAGCAGAATAAAGAAAAAAGAATGAAAAGAATTGGGGACAGTCTCAGAGAGCTCTGGGACAACATTAAACACACCAACATTCGAATTATAGGGGTCCCAGAAGAAGAAGAGAAAAAGAAAGGGTCTGAGAAAATATTTGAAGAGATTATAGTCAAAAACTTCCCTAACATGGGAAAGGAAATAGTCAATCAAATCCAGAAAGCGCAAAGAGTCCCATACAGGATAAACTGAAAGAGAAACATGCTGAGACACATATTAATCAAACTATCAAAAATTAAATACAAAGAAAAAATATTAAAAGTAGCAAGGGAAAAGTAACAAACAACACACAAGGGAATCCCCATAAGGTTAACAGCTGATCTTTCAGCAGAAACTCTGCAAGCCTGAAGGGAGTGGCAGGACATATTTAAAGTGATGAAAGGCAAAAACCTACAACCAAGATTACTCTACCCAGCAAGGATCTCATTCAGATTCAATGGAGAAATCAAAAGCTTTACAGACAAGCAAAAGCTATGAGAATTCAGCACCACCAAACCAGCTTTACAGCAAATGCTAAAGGAACTTCTCTAAGCGAGAAACACCAGAGACGAAAAGGACCCACAAAAACAAACTGAAATCAATTAAGAAAATGGTAATAGGAACATACATATTGATAATCACCTTGAATGTCAATGGATTAAATGCTCCAACCAAAAGACATAGACTGGCTGAATGGATACAAAAACAAGACCCTTATATATACTGTCTACAAGAGATGCACTTCAGACCTAGGGAGGCATACAGACTGAAAGTGAGAGGATGGAAAAAGATATCCATGCAAATCAAAATCACAAGAAAGCTGGAGTAGCAATACTCATATCAGATAAAATAGACTTTAAAATAAAGACTGTTACAAGAGATAAGGAAGGACACTGCATAATGATCAAGGGATCTATCCAAGAAGAAAACATAACAATTATAAATTTTTATGCATCCAACATAGGACCAGCTCAATACATAAGGCAAATGCTAACAGCCATAAAAGGAGAAATCGATAGTAAGACAATAATACTGGGGGAATTTAACACCCCACTTACACCAATAGACAGGTCATCTAGACAGAAAAGAAATAAGGAAACACAAGCTTTAAATGACACAATAGACCAGATAGACTTAATTGATATTTTTAGGACATTCCACCTGAAAGTGGAAGAATACACTTTCTTCTCAAGTGCACACAGAAAGTTCTCCAGAGTAGATCACATTTTGGGTCACAAATCAAACCATGGAAAATTTAAGAAAATTGAAATTGTATCAGACATCTTTTCCGACCACAACACTATGAGATTAGAAATCAATTACAGGAAAAAAACAGGAAAAACACAAATACATGGAGGCTAAACAGTGCACTGCTAAATAACCAAGAGATCACTGAAGAAATCAAAGAGGAAATCAAAAAATTCCTAGAAAGAGATGACGACAAAAACACGATGATCCAAAACCTATGGGACGCAGCAAAAGCAGTTCTAAGAGGGAAGTTCATAGCAATTCAAGCTCACCTCAAGAAACAAGAAAAATCTCAAATAAACAATCTAACCTTACACCTAAAGCAACTAGAAAAAGAAGAACAAAGAAAACCCAAAATTAGTGGAAGGAAAGAAAACATAAAGATCAGAGTAGAAATAAATGAAATAGAAACAAAGAAAATAGCAAAGATGAATAAAACTAAGAGCTGGTTCTTGGAGAAGATAAACAGAATTGATAAACCTTTAGCCAGACTCATCAAGAAAAAAAGGGGGAGGATGCAAATCAATAAAATTAGAAATGAAAAAGGAGAGATTACAACTGACACCACAGAAATACAAAAGATCATAAGAGACTACTACAAGCAACTATAAAGTGCCAATAAAATGGACAACCTGAAAGAAATGGACAAATTCTTGGAAAAGTACAACCTTCCAAAATTGAAACAGGAAGAATTAGAAAATATAAACAGACCAATCACAGGTAATGAAATTGAAACTGTAATTAAAAATCTTCCAACAAACAAAAGTCCAGGACCAGATGGCTTCACAGGTGAATCCTATCAAACTTTTAGAGAAGAGTGACACTTATCCTTCTCAAACTCTTCCAAAAAATTGTGGAGGGAGGAACGCTCCCAAAGTCGTTCTACAAGGCTACCATCACACTGATACCAAAACCAGACAAAGATATCACAAAAAAAGAAAATCATAGACCAATATGACTGATAAACACAGACGCAAAAATCCTCAACAAAATACTAGCAAACAGAATCCAACAGTACATTAAAAGGATGATACACCATGACCAAGTGGGATTTATCCCAGGGATGCAAGGATTCTTCAATATACGCAAAACAATCAATGTGATACGCCATATTAACAAATTAAAGAATAAAAACCATATGTCATCTCTGTCATCTCAACAGATGCAGAAAAAGCTTTTGACAAAATTCAACACCCATTTATGATTAAAAACTCTCCAGAAAGTGGGCATAGAGGGAACCTACCTCAACATAATAAAAGCCATATACTACAAACCCACACCAAACATCATTCTCAATGGTGAAAAACTGAAAGCATTTCCTTTAAGATCAGGAACAAGACAAGGATGTCCACTCTCGCCACTGTTATTCAACATAGTATTGGAAATCCTAGCCACAGCAATCAGAGAAGAAAAAGAAATAAAAGGAATACAAATTGGAAAAGAAGAAGTAAAACTGTCACTGTTTGCCAATGACATGATACTATACATAGAAAATCCTAAAGATGCCACCAGAAAACTACTAGAATTAATCAATGAATTTGGTAAGGTTGCAGGATACAAAATTAATGAACAGAAATCTCTTGCATTCCTATACACTAACAATGAAAGATCAGAAAGAGAAATTAAGGAAACAATCCCATTTACCATCACAACAAAAAGAATAAAATACCTAGGAATAAATCTACCCAAGGAGGCAAAAGACCTGTACACAGAAAACTATAAAACACTGATGAAAGAAATCAAAGGTAACATAAACAGAGGGAGAGATATACCATGTTCCTGGATTGGAAGAATCAATATTGTGAAAATGACTGTACTACCCGAAGCAATCTACAGGTTCAATGCAATCCCCATCAAATTACCAAAGCCATTTTTCACAGAACTAGAACAAGAAATTTTACAATTTGTGGGCTTCCCTGGTGGCACAGTGATTAAGAATCCGCCTGCCAATACAGGGGACACGGGTTCGAGCCCTGGTCTGGGAAGATCCCACATGCCATGGAGCAACTAAGCCCGTGCACCACAACTAATGAGCCTGTGCTCTAGAGCCTGCAAGCCAAAACTACTGAGCCCACGTGCCACAACTACTGAAGCCCGCGTGCCTAGAGCCCATGCTCCACAACGAGAAGCCACCATGATGAGAAGCCCACGCACCAAAATGAAGAGTAGTCCCCACTCGCTGCAACTAGAGAAAGCCCATGCATGGCGATGAAGACCCAACGCAGCCAAAAATAAATAAAAATAAAAATTAATTAATTAAAAAAAAAAGTTTTACAATTTGTATGAAAGCACAAAACACCCCGAATAGCCAAAGCAATCTTGAGAAAGAAAAACAGAGCTGGAGGAATCAGGCTCCCTGACTTCAGACTATACTACAAAACTACAGTAATCAAGACAGTATGGTACTGGCACAAAAACAGAAATATAGATCAATGGAACAAGATAGAAAGCCTAGAGATAAACCCACGCACATATGGTCACCTTATCTTTGATAAAGGAGGCAAGAATATACAATGGAGAAAAGACATCCTCTTCAATAAGTGGTGCTGGGAAAAATGGACAGCTACATGTAAAAGAATGAAATTAGAACACACCCTAACACCATACACAAAAATAAACTCAAAATGGATTAAAGACCTAAGTGTAAGGCTAGACACTATAAAACTCTTAGAGGAAACCATAGGCAGAACACTCTATGACATAAGTCACAGTAAAATCCTTTTTGACCCACCTCCTAGAGTAAGGGAAATAAAAACAAAAATAAACAAATGGGACCTAATGAAACTTAGAAGCTTTTGCACAGCAAGGGAAACCATAAACAAGACAAAAAGACAACACTCAGAATGGGAGAAAATATTTGCAAATGAAGCAGCTGACAAATGATTAATCTCCAAAATATACAAGCAGCTCATGCAGCTCAATATCACAAAAACAAACAGCCCAGTCCAAAAATGGGCAAAAGACCTAAATAGACATTTCTCCAGAGAAGACCTACAGATGGCCAACAAATGCATGAAAAGATGCTCAACATCACTAATTATTAGAGAAATGCAAATCAACACCACAATGAGGTATCACCTCACACCGGTCAGAATGGCCATCGTCAAAAATCTCTGAACAATAAATGCTGGAGAGGGTGTGGAGAAAAGGGAACCCTGCTGCACTGTTGGTGGGAATGTAAATTGATACAGCCACTATGGAGAATAGTATGGAGGTTCCTTAGAAAACTAAAAATAGAACTACCATATGACCCAGCAATCCCACTACTGGGCATATACCCTGAGAAAACCATCATTCAAAAAGAGACATGCACCCCAATGTTCATTGCAGCACTATTTACAATAGCCAGGACATGGAAGCAACATAAATGTCCATCAACAGATGACTGGATAAAGAAGTGTGGCACATATATACAATGGAATATTACTCAGCCATAAAAAGGAATGAAATTGAGTTATTTGTAGTGAGGTGGATGGACCTAGCATCTGTCATACAGAATGAAGTAAGTCAGAAAGAGAAAAACAAATACTGTATGCTAATGCATATATACGGAATTTAAAAAAACAGTACTGATGAACCTAGTGGCAGGGCAGGAATAAAGACGCAGACGTAGAGAGCAGACTTGAAGGCACAAGGGGGAAGGGGAAACTGAGATGAAGTGAGAGAGTAGCATTGACATATAAACATTACCAAATGTGAAATGGATGGCTAGTGGGAAGCTGCTGCATAGCACAGGGAGATCAGCTCGGTGCTTTGTGACCACCTAGAGGGATGGGATAGGGAAGGTGGGAGGGAGGTTCAAGAGGGAGGGGTTATGGGGATATATGTATACATATAGCTGATTCACTTAGTTGTACAGCAGAAACTAACACAACATTGTAAAGCATTTATACTCCAATAAAGATGTGGAAAAAAACCCAAAAAACTGAGGAGCATTTATATCATTATGACTAAGCAAATATTCTTCACTGCACAATCAAAGGGAAGCTAAGAGCCCATACAGTGCACCACTGTTCCAATGACAGATTCTATGCACTTAAAAGAGCTTTCCTTACATTCCACCACTTGCTTAAAATCAGGCCACATTTTGATTTGCTTCTTATTTGAGCTATACCTTTAATAATTTTTTGTTGTTGTTTTTCCTGAAGTTGTTATTACCTCTCTTTTTTATTGTTGGTAGAAGAAACATGTGCTTTCTACATCATATCCCTAGTATCCTCAAATTCTTTCTCATTTATTGTTTGGAATCTTCTATTCTTTTTGAAGCCTACTGGCCTCCTGATACAATTGGGTAGGTTGCTTCATTTGAGGATATTAATGCTTTTGCATAGCCTTTTGTCTTTACTGCAGTTACTAATTGCCTTCTGTTTTTCTTGCTTGCTTTCTGTTTTGTATCACAACTTTAATCTCTTGCAGTATACCAATAATATTCTCTACTCTGTGGAATGTCCCCTTCTCACATCATCCTCAGAAACCTGTTTCCTGGAGCCTCCTACCCTCCCACTCTAATGAAGACTGACTGCTCTCCAGGCTTGCTGAACAATTTTATCCTGCGTTGCTTTTCATGTCTGCCCTGAATTGGATACATTATTCCCTGGATCTCATATCTTCTTTCTTGGTTTACTCTCTTGTTTTGCTGAAATACACCCTCAAATGACTTCCTTAAAAACGTTGAGTAGGATGTGAACTTCCTTGGTCCTTTCATCCTCCGGCCTGCCTCACTTCTATATAAAATAAAGGCATTGGGCGAGATGATCTCTAATGCCTATTCAAGGAGTAAAATTCTGGTCAGTGTGCATTCCATAAATAGCATATTGATAGTATATCAAGGAGAAACTTTAAATGGTTCCTGCTGTCAAGGAACTTACAATCTATCTAGATAGACAAATAATAAACTCTTGAAACAATAATAAAAAGGCAACAATACAAAAGATGGCACAGGGTAGGGAATGATTCGTCATCAACTAGAGGCTCAGGCTTAAAGGAAAGAGAGAGAGAAGCTGAGCCAGCCTGTGGTGCTCTGACCAGGGAAGCAAGACCTTAGCTGAGTGTCAAAGAGTAGGCAATATATTAGGGATAGATTAAATATTTATGAATATTCAGCAGTAGATTAATATCCAACATTAATCTGATGGAATGGTTAACAGTCAATGGAAGTTCTCCTCTGTCCAACTTTCCCTGCCACTATCTGAGTTATCAACATTTTCATTTCACCAAGTCAATCAAGATAGATACAGTTTTCAAATATGAAAGTATAATTTGGATCCTAACCAATAGATAAACCCTCTGGCCATTTGGGGGCATAACAGTGAAATTCCATTACATGTATGAGTAATTGTGTATACTTATAAATGCCCTACCAGCTGGACTATGAAGGTCCATTGATCTTTATTAGTAGACTTTCACTGAATAGGAAATTACCATCATCCATTTTTCAAATTTATTTTGTATCGTTCCAATGAGGAGTCAGAGCGATCATAATGACTTCTCCTTCCCATCCACTCCCCAGGAAAGGAAACACCCCTCTTATGTATGTTATCCCAACAGCACTGCTGCTTGGGTGGAGAAGGCACCAGGGAATTGTAAGGACTGGGCTTCTCTATGGCAGGTCCTGCAGACTGGATGGACCTGAGACACTCTACCAGAGAAAAACCGTGCCTTCATTCAGCCCAACACTGGCACTCTCATCCAATCTGCAAATGAGGAGAGGACTTGCAGGTGAGGATGCTTCCAGAAAAAAGAAGAGCTCTTTGGGCCAATGCTGTGACCAGTTTCCAGAGAGTGGGAGTGAAGTGAGGATGGCAAGTGCTTGGGGCCTCGTGATGGATACTCTCAGCAAAGTCTAACCCAATACTACTCCCTCTGGGAGGCTTTCTCTGAACACCCACCCCAACCCTGGAAGAATCACTTACTGCTCAAATACTCTTCCTGCTGCCATCATAGCACTTTCAAATTTAAACAAAGTTTGCATCCATTTCCCTCAACTATCTATGACATCTTGACTGATTTATTCATCGTCACATCCCCAGTGCCGGGTATGTGGTTGGTGCTCTGTGTTTGTCGAATGAATGAGTGAATGCATTAAAAGAAGCTTCGCTTCCTCAAAGGGCAGAGCTAGACATGAATACTCAGTTTTTGCAGAGCATCAGATAAGCCAGGAGGACCTGGAGAGGTGGATCTGGGTTGAGGGAAAAATTTCTGAGAGCTGGGACCATTCAAACCACTGGGGAGGGGGCAGTGCAAAAAAAAAAAAAAAAAAAGCCTGCAAGTTTTGCCTGTGCTGCTTTGTCATCCAGGACTCTACTGCAGGTCGAGGGGAACAGAGAGATCAATAAGTACTCAGAAGAAAGGTCCCGGGGGTGGCCCCACATACCAGAGATGGGAGCAGCACTCAGCTCTGTAGAAGGGCAAAGAGCAACAGGGACCCACGGTCTCCAGAACACTCTCTAATGGCCAGACCCTGAGCTTTACGTAATCTCATTTCATCCTCCCAGCAACCTGGAGAGACAGGCATCCCTGACTCAGAGATATGAAACACCAACAAGGATCTGGAACCCCCTTCAGGGTGGAGAGGCGCCGGGGCCTGTGCACTCAGTCCACTGTACAATGACAGTCAAAACAAAACGATAAAATGCCTGGATTTCGTCATTGAAAATTCCTAAGTCTGTATACCCATGGCTCATCTCAGCCTGTTTTATTACTTTTGTAGTTTGCTTTTTTTCCTCTTTATTTTCTTCTAGCTTCTTAGAAAGGTTTCTTACAAAAATCCCATAGGATTCGGATCTAACAAAGGGAAGTGTAAAGAGGGAAGAGCTGGATGCCCAGGGCGGGGGGGCAGAAGGGCAGGGGGCGTGGCAGCAGGGCTAAGGGTGGGAAAGGGACCTAGTGAGGCAGACCCAGGAGGGCAGGTGCAGGTGCACAGGGGCTGTGGCCTCAGCCAGCAGAGACTTGACGGAGCTCCTCCCACCAGGCCCCAATGTGCTTCCTTCCTCAAAGACCATAAGGTGGCATTTACTTCACCACTTTAAGAAAAGTGGAATCGAGACACATCCCTGCTCATGATCTTCACATCCCCAGAGAGACGGACAGGCAGTGTGTTTTTACTCCAGCAGGTGGGGATTTCTGACAACTTAAATTAACGTCGGCTGCGTCCCCACCGTGTCTAAATGTGCGAAGAGAGCCGCCCTGACACCAACCAGCCTGCTGAAGGCACCAACAAGGCGGACGCCCAACTAAAGACCACCTAACTTCCTGCTCAGACAGATACGCTGCTCTGGCCACAGCCCCCCACCTCCCCCCAGGGGTCAGAAAGGTGAGCACGAAGGGGAAAGTGAACGCGACCTGCGTGGGTGGGTGTGATCTTCGCTATCAGCGCTGCAGAGGACCCTGCAGAGCTGGCTGAGAGCGGGGCCGTGAGAAAGGCCAAAGCAAAACAGAAAACCACTTCTAGCTGACCTCTGTTCTTGGGAACTTGGAGCCTTACAGCGGCAAGCTTTCTCCTGGGCACAGAGGTGCCTGCCTCTCCAGTCCCGCACGGAATTGGGGGGTGGGGTGCTCTTAGCACGGAAGAACAGCCGGTGCCAAGCTGGCAAGCTGGGAGTGGGGGGAGGGCGTGCAGACAGATTTGGGGGTGAGGTTAGGAGAGGGAGGGTCAAGAAAACCTAGCATTTCCTCCCTTTAGGCCCTCTTCGGCACTCCTATCTCTGTGATGGGCGTCTGTTTTAAAATTTGGGACACTGCATCAAGGACCCTGCAGGCAGCCAAAGTCTGACACCGAATTACAGCCGCGCTCTCCACTTTCTCAGGAACGGAAGTGATGGGATGGAGTTATGGGGTCACTCCTGGCCAAGTGCGGTTCAAACCCACAGGCACCTAAACTAACAGAATCATCCCCCTTCCCCTCGGCCTCCTGCGGGGCTGCCGGCGGAATCGCGGGCACTCGGGAAGGAGGTGGAGGAGACTCTGGCTGAAGAGCTCTCGCCCACACACGCCCAGCACCGCGCGAACGCAGGCGGGGCTGCGGGGAGCCTTCTATCCGGGCTCGCCCCGCTTTTCCCCAGCTCGGCCGACTTCTCGAATGCCCGGGACCTTGGCCACCCCCACTCGCGGCCCCAACGCTCTTCCGGCTGGGGGCCCGCGCCCCTCCGAGAGAGGAGCTCGTAGGGGGGTGCGCGCGGCGGAGGGAAAAGACAGGATTTGGGGGCGCCTGGAGGGGAACCTAGCCGGGGGCCGAGAGAGCCACCCGGGCCGCCGCCCGCGGGATCCAACATTCCGGGCAAAGTTTCTGGCTCTTTGGGCCCGGATCACCTGGCTCCCAGGTCGGAGAAGGTGAAAGGTGTGTCAGGAGCCCTTCGCCGCGCTTCCCTCCGGGCGCCCACTCCAGGCGCTTCTGCCACCTGCCAGAGGGCGCTGGGAGCGCCGGCGCAGCACGTGCCGCCCGTGGGCGCCGCCCGAGGGTCCCTCCCCGGCGCCTCCCCTGCCGCCCTCCCGCGCCGGTGCCCGGGGCGCAGGGGTCGCGGCCGCCGCGTCTTACCCAGTCCCGGCACGAAAGTGTTGAGGAAGAGACAGATGACGGCCACGGGGAAGGGCATGTAGGGGATGGCGGCGCGCAGGGGGCCCTTCTTCTCGCGGACCTGCACCACCACCCCGCTGGACGAGGACGTCCCCCGGTCCGCCGCCGCCGCCGCAGCCACCGCCGCCGCCGCTGCCGCCGTCTCGGCGTCTTTGTGCGAAGGCTCCATGGCGGGGCGCGCTCCCCGGGAGCCGGGCTGCCGCGGCCGGGACTGCCGCCCAGGGCACAGGGGGCGGGTGGCGGCCGGCTCCGGGCTCCGGGCTCCGGGCTCCGCGCCGAGCTCAGGCGTCCAGCGTGCTCGGTGTGCCGCGCGGCTCGCCCAGAACCCCGCACTCCCGCGTCCCCAAGCGCCCGGCCCTCTGCCGCGCGCTCCGCTGCGCTCCCACACCCCCGGCGGAGGGGCGGGGAGGGCGGCGTGACACTCGGTGACAGCGCTCCGACGCCCCTCCCCGCGGGGCCCCTTCCCCGCCCTCCCCTCCGCTGCCCCCACCCCCCCAAAATACCGCTTACAAATCAGGGAGGAGGGAAGAAAGTAGAAGAGGAACGCAGAGGAAGCTGGTGTCCAGGTATTGGGAGGAATGGACACACGTCTCACTCCCCAGACAGGTGAACCGGGCGGGAACCTCAGCCAAGGACACCGCGAATTGGGCGTGTGCGCTCGGCTGGCAAGGCGGGGAAAGGCTTCGAGGCTGAGTCCTTTACTCCGGAGGATGCATTTAACGCTAGGGAGATGGAGGCAAGGAACGCGCCGCGCCTGGTGCCTGGTACGCTTTAAATTCGTTCTGATTTAAATGGACTTGAGTCAGAGAAAAAGCGATTTTAGGATCGATAATCGAGCTGAAAGCAGGAGACGCAGCTTTTCAAACAGGTCTCCATGAGACTAGTTTAAATGGGACCCTTCCTTACATACACATACACACACACACACACACACACACACACACACGAGATGGGAAAAGCAAAAAGAAATGAGCCTGTTGCTTGGAAGTGGGTGTGTGTGGTGGGGGGCAGTGTTGGGGACCATCCCCTGAACAGTTCTGGGAGAAACCTGGGGCTTCTGTGAGCTGGACCTGGTGTTTAAAAAGCCAGCGAAGACACAGCGCCGTCTGGTGTTGATAATGCAGCAGTTGGTAGAAGCAGAAGGATGTGGCCGGGCCGTGTCCAAGAAGGCAGCAGGAGGCCCCATATTTAATCAGATTTCCTGAATAACGGCCGCCTTCACCTCCACACCTGGAAAAAATAAACGAAAGCAACTGCCTCTTATGTTAGGGAGGGATTCAAGGCATCAGAATTATCCAGATGTTCAGCAAATTGTCTGCATAAATCCCCTTCCTTTTCAGTAACCCTCTTTCTCCAGGAAAAATGGTGATTGAATAATCCCCAAACAGCCCAGGGACTCCGAGGAAGGATGCTAAAAAGAACCATGGGTATTCTTTTATGGGTATCCGAATAAAATAATTTTAAAAGCAGGTGGTCAGCAGGGGGTAGTGGTGATACCGGAGAGCACACACACAGTAACTAGTTAGGCCTGGCAGTCAGAAGTGAACAGGACCGAAATGTTTGTCTCTATTCGGCCACTAATTACCTGTATGACTTAAAAGAACTCATTTAACCTCTTATGGGCTTGAGTTACTGTGATTGTAAAATCAAAGCAATATTCAGTTTAATACTTACTTATTGAAGACCTAATATGACTTGGATTCTGGGGAGAGGGAAAGGAGTAAAACCCAGCCCCTGACTTCAAGAGTCTAATAGATGAACTGATAGATACTAACAACCGCAAGGGACAGAATTACAGACGGTGATGAATGCTGTAGCTGGATAAGCTGAAGGTGCTGAGAAAACATGGAACCATCTGTGAAACCAGCTACAGAGGGGAGGCGTCAGGAGGTTTCCCAAAGAAGGTGACAGTGGATGAGATTTGAGCAATGACTACAGTTAACTACTTGCAGGAGATTTATTTTATTTTAAACAAACATTTATTTATCCAAGCACTCTGCCGGGCACTAAGCACTTTACACATTTTAACTCATTTAATCCTTACCACACTCTGTGAAGTAAGTATTATTTATTACCCCATTTTACCAATGGGAAAATTGGAGTACAGAGAGGTTTAGTAAACATTCTTTGAACATTCTTTTGCAAAGCACCTGAATGGTTTTAGGGCCACTAAAACGATTTCAGGGAAGGAAATGGATTTGCATCCTCTAGTTTTCTAGATGATTTGCTTAATATCTAGAATGGATGTCAGAAAGACATCTAGGCAGAGCAACAGCATGTATGAAGGCATGGAAACCTAGAAAAGTAGGAACATTTCAGGAATTCAAGTGTGGCAGGACTAAGGCTGGTATGGGCAGGGGCTAAAGATGGCTCTGGTGGGGTGGGCAGGAACCAAGTAATGACTGGCAAAGGAATCTGGATTATATGGAATCACTGCAACATTTTAAGCAGGGATGTGGCATGACCTGAATATTCCAGTCACTATTACTACGTAACAAACTACCCCCAGACACAGCTATTTTGTTATGATCCCAAATTCTGTGGATCAGGAAATTGGACAGAGCACAGCTCAGACAGGCCTTCTTTGCTTTATTACGTCTGGAGCTGAGAGGACTCAAACGGTGGCAGCTGGAACAGCTGTGGCTAGAGGATCCACTTCCAAAAGGATTGTCAACTCTGATACCTTGACTGGGATAACTTGACAGCTGGCTCAGCTGGGACTGTTCCGTAGAGCATCTACACATGGCCGTTCCACGTGACGTGGACTTTTCACAATGTGGTGGCTGGGTTCTGGGAGAAACTTCCCCAGAGGGCGCATTGCAGGACCAGTGGAAGCTGTGTGGACCTTCTGCCCTAACCTCAGAAGTCACACAGTGTCAGTTCTGTGGGCTCTGTTGGTCAAAGCAGTCACAAACCTGCTTAGATTCAAATGGAGGACACCATACCTCTCAATGGAGTAATGTCAAAGAATTTGAGCCCTGGTTTTAAAACTACCCTAATGAGATACGGTTTGGGGGAAGGACCACTCAGTCAACAGTGTGGAGGATGGATTCAAGGGGGTTGTAGACAGAAAAAAAAAGGTTGCCATTATATCAGTAAACAACGAATGTTACCCTCCATCAAGCCATCTGTAACTGCAGCCACCCTGACGGTGCGCCCTGAGGGGAATTCAGGATGGAGGGAAACGGGATACTGGCCCTAGGTAGTTAAGATGCATATCAAAGGTATAATTTCAATGAGCCCAGACTCTTGCAACTTCCCAGCCATAGAAAAGCACTAAAATTATTAACTTGAGATGTCTGTTTTTTGTGAGTAGCAGTAATCTTTTGATGCTGGACTACATGTTTGTTTGTTTTTCAACGAAAATTCCTATACATCCCAGCTCCTCCCTTACCTCTTTAAAAGAGTCCTTCAGAGCTATCTGAGAGGCTATTTCCGAGGCTATAGTCATCAGTAAGGTTCCCTAATAAAACATAACCAACAACTTTTAGGTTGTGCATTTTTTGTGGGGTTTTTTGTTTGTTTGTTTGTTTTTGTTCTTCAGTTGACAGTGTAAACTTAGGGCTCATGAGAGGGAGGACTCTTCCTGACCTCCATGGATGGGGAATAGGGAAGGGATAGTTCCCAAATGAACAAATAATAATGATATTATTAGCAGACAAAGCGGAAAAGCTGAGTTTGAGGGACTGAGGACAGCCAAGGGGTGGTGGGCACTTGTTGATTATATAACCAGCTGTCTTGACTGTCAATTAGTCAGTGTGAGTCTCAGTAAAGCTATTTGGGCTGCAGATTTTGGAGCCATCAGCATACAAATAATACTTAAAGCCCTGTGGAGTAACGCAAATGTGGAATAAGAAGACTAGAGTTTCCAGGAAACTCACCAGAGGCTACTGAAACTAAGCAGAAAGAAAGGAGGAGGGAGAAGGAGGTTTTAAAGGAGAAACACTAAGAATGTTTCATGGGAGCCAAAGAGGAAGATTTTTAAGGAGGAGAGGTCAGCCGTGTCAAATGCCATAGAAAGATGGAGTAAGACCCCGAAAGTGCCTATTGGATTTGGCTGTTAGGAGGTTCAGCTCACTGGAATCCCAGCTCAAAAGTCTCACCTACTGTGTCCATTTTCAAGGAATTTGTCCCATTTCACCTAAATTGTTGAATTTGTTAGCATAAAATTATTCATAATATCCTTTTATTATCTTTTTAATGTCTGTGAAATCTGTAGTGATGTCTCCTCTTTCAGTCCTGATATTGGTCATTTGTGCTTTCTCTTTTTTCTTAATCCCTCTTGCAAAGGGTTTATATCTATTTGACATTGTGACCATGACTGATGTTTGAAGGTGAGTTTAAGATCTAAGCTACTTCAGGTAGTAAGAGGTCTCCAAAAAAGGTGAAACCTTAAAAAATAATCTCCCCCCGAAATCAGACACAAATACAGCAGAGGAAACAAATCAAACAGTTGATTACTTCAGCCAAATACATCTAGGCCATGCATTGGGTCATGAAGATAAAATCTGTTGTTTGGCCTTGTTCTGTCATCAGCTGAATAAAGTACCTCAGCTTTGAACCTCTTTTTAGCTGAAAAATTTTTTTTTGCTTAAGTCAGCTTCCAAACTGTACAAGGAATTCATATATCAACCAGGATTGCTCCTTTTGGAAAAGACTACATCGTAGCCTTGGCAGTAGAAAGACAGACTTTATTTGGAGCTCCCTGTATTTAAACAATTTCTTAACTTCTCTGAGCCTCAGTTTCCAAAACTGTTAATAATACTTATCTCATTTGTGTATGTGTCGGGAGTAAGGGAGAAAATATGTGCAAGATACTCAATAAAGGGGAACTGAGTCAGGAGCCTTTTCACCCCAAGTGATAGAAAAACCCAACTCCAATTTAGCTTACAGGGAAAAAAGGAATTTATGGATGTGATGGTTTTTGACGTATGAACGTGGCAAAGCTGAATTACAGTTCCCAGAATTCCCTTTCTAATTTGTTTCCATTTAGCATGGGCTACAGATGATGATTGCTCTCAAGAGCTGAAGGACAGATGGAGGCCGTGGTCACTTTATACCATACGTGCACCTCCTCTGAGGCATTTAATCAAATACTAATCTAGGTGTTGTGGCGAAGCAATTCTGCATATGTGATTGAAGTCCCTAATCAGCCAAACTTAAGTTAATTTATGAGTGTCCTGGCTGGGCCTGACTTAATCAGTTAGAAGTGCTTTTAAAAACAGGCTTAGGCCTTCTCTGAGGGAGCAACTCCAAGAGACTGTTAGGTCAGCAGTTGCTTTCCCTTCCTTCTACATCTTCCTTTGTGACCAAAACCTGTGAACGTCAAGTTTCAACTCTTACCAGGGGCTTCCCGCTTGCTTGTGATCTTCTCTCCCTGTCTGCCTGGACCTCAGATTTGCTTAGCCAGCCCCCACAGTGGTGCAAGCCAATCCCTTGTAATAAATCCATATCTGTATCCTTATCTATCTGTCAATCATCTGTGATTCTGCTGGATCTACTTCTCTGATTGAATCCCAACTGATACAATGGGCTCACATGGCTGGGAAGTCCAGAGAAGGGCTCAAACTATGACAATGAGTCATCGAATCAATTCCTCTCTCTCTCTCTTTTTTCCTCTCTCTCTCTCTCTCCATCTCTCAGCTCTGCTTCCCTCTCTGTGTAGTGGCTTCATTCTGTTCATTCTGTACACTGGTTCTCCCCATGTGGTGAGGAAGATGGCCTCTGAACCCTAGGTTCACATCTTCCCAGTCAAACCAAGCAGAAAGAGACTTCTTTCTTTCCCACAGAGAAGGGGTTCTGACTGGTCCACATTTTGGATCAATCACTTTTGCCAGAATACTATGTTAAGTTTGACCAGGCTTGTCATGAGTGGGATTCTGTGATTGACAGCCCCCATCAAACCTCAAGGAGTGGGTAGAAGCACCCCCCAAAAAAGAGGTGCTACTGTAACCAGAACAGGTGTCTGGGGATGTATGCTAGACAAACATAGCTGTAGTGACCACAGTCTACTGCAAAGACTGTTAGTGGGCTTCTTGGTGATGAGCCTTCTAAGTCACTGATCTTGATCTACACGAGTCATGTGTTCAGACTTCCATCCACATGCTGACTTCCACTGACACATCTTCTGGTTGCCTCTCCCAGACACAACACACTCATGTGAAGTGTGGTGTTAAAGACAGAGCCCAACCTGGTTTCTCTTCACATCTGCACTTCCCCCCAACTGTGTGATCTCAGTCAGAGCAAGTCATCTCTCTGTGCCTCCATTTATCCATTTGTTGAATAGAAATTTTCATGCCCAACCTTCTCACACTAAAAGACCAGGAATGTGGATTTAGATCATAAATTAGAACAGTAGTATTATTTCAGGTCTTGGGATCAGGTGGATCCCTTCCCTGCTTCCTCTGTGGATGGAACTTCTCATCTTCCTTCCTAAAGTGACATTTGCCCTCCCTACGCCTCCCCCAAAGCCATAATAGTATAAGGTTTGCAGAGGAACATAATGAGAGAAAGGGAATGTTTATAAGGCCAAGATCAAACAGAGAAGTAGAGGCCCGGGCCCCCCACTCTCCCATCTTCCCATGCCGGAGCCAGAGTGTTCTACTGGACTCAGTGTGGGTCCCTGTTCTAGTGGAGGGGCGCTCCCCTTTGTGGGTATTCTTTCTTTTATTTAATAGGTAAGCATGGTAGAAACCTTGGCCATAATCAGACCAGGCTGTCTAGATTTGGACACTAACTGTTTACAGAATTTGGAAACCTAGTGCTTATAGGAAGTCGCCCCTCACAGGGAAGGGTGAAGCTTAGCAGCAGTTACCTATCCCCCAAGTGGGAAGGTGAGCTTGGACATAGCATCTCCACCCCAGGGGAAGAAGGACCTGGGACCCAGAGTTACTGTTAAACAATATTGCTCCTTGCTCTGCACAGTATTTAAGGATCAAGGGAAGAATTATTATCACACTGAATTTAGAGTCTTGATGACCTGAGAAAAACACGTTAAGGCGACGAGCAAGGCCTGGGGGGGGAGACTGCTATCTCTTTAAGAGTCCTCAGCAGACCCTCAGCCAGAGCTTTATCTGGCCAAGTCCTACTTCTTGTGCAAACAGTTTTACCGTTTTCTAAAGTTGGTCAGGCTGCAATTACTAAGAAAAATATGGAATGCTGTTAAGAGAGAGACCAGGAGAGCTAGCAAAGCCCTTTCTGATCTAAAAGCAGGCAGATTTGCAGTTTCTTAAGAGCCAAGCACTCCTGGACTCTGGCACGCTGAAGCGTGGGCCAAATTCAGAACCACCAGAGGCAGAGAGGACCCTACCCCGGGGACCTCTTCTCTATATGGGGAAGTAGTTGAAAGGGTAAAAGTGTTGCCTCCAGAGAGACTGAGCAGCCTAGAGCCTGCCTGGGACACGTAGCAGCTATCAAGCGGCTCAATATGGGAGCTGTGGCTACCTGTGGCTACCTAAAGTTCATTAAAATTCAGCAAAACTTAAACTTCAGTTCCTCAGCTGCACTAGCCATATTTCAAGTGCTAAATGTCCACCTGTGGCTCGTGGCTACCATACTGGATGGTGCAACTAGAGAACGTTTTCCTCATTGCAGAAAATTTGATTGGACAGCACTGAATTAGAATAGGATTGAGCTGCGTGTTAAAAAGATGCAACACCGAGTGGCTTAACCAAGATATTAGTTTATTTCTCTCTTTTATAAAATTCCGTGTCAGTAAAGTGGCTCAATTCCCCAAAGTCATCAAGACCGGTTATGCTCATGTGGTGTCCACAGAGTTAGGGACCCAGGTTCCTTCCATCTTGACGCTCTGCCACTGCGAGGGTGTTTCCTGGTCCACATGGTTGAGAATGGTGCCCCAGCCGGGGGAAGGGGGAAAGAGGAAGCATCGCAGCTCCTTTTAAAGGCATCACCTAGGCCTGCATCAATCCCTTCCACTTCATCCATTGGCCCCATTTTGTCTCATGGCCTCACCTAACTACAAGGGAAGCTGGGAAACTTTATTCTGGTGAAAAATTAAAAGTTTATTCCTGGACTTCCCTGGTGGTGCAGTGGTTTAGAAGCCGCCTGCCAATGCAGGGGACACGGGTTCGATCCCTGATCTGGGAAGATCCCACATACCGTGGAGCAACTAAGCCCGTGTGCCACAACTACTGAGCCTGCACTCTAGAGCCCACGAGCCACAACTACTGAGCCCACGTGCTGCAACTACTGAAGCCCGCATGCCTAGAGCCTGTGTTCCACAACAAGAGAATCCACCCAATGAGAAGCCCGTGCACCGCAACGAAGAATAGCCCCCACTTCTCGCCGCAACTAGAAAAAGCCCGCACGCAGCAACGAAGACCCAATGCAGCCAAAAATAAATAATTAATTAATTTTTTTAAAAAGTTTATTCCTATGGGAGAAAGGGAGCATGGATGTTGGGGGCACGTAGCAATCTCTTCCATGGCAGTTATGTGGGTAGCCCTGGAATCCATTTCTGCCAAGTTTTCTTTCTTGTAACCGTTCTCTCTGTTCTCTATCTTCCTACTTTCCTATTTCCTCCCTCTTCCTTCTACCCCACTCCCCGCTGCACCCCCTTCAATGCAGCAGGCCCCGTGCTCCCCAATTTCACATACACAGTCTCATTTTACCATCACAGCCACCTAGTGAGGGAGGTAGTAATTGTGCCCATGTGACAGATGAAGACAGTGTGACTCAGAAAAGTTCAGTGATGAGCTGGACTAGATGGGTCCCGCAAGCTTTCTCTCCCGTTCACTAAATTCCACCTGTTTCTTCCTCTCTCCCCGGCCCAGGCCCATCTCTCCTTCTCCTTGGATTCTCTCCACTGCCTGTCTCTCTCCTCACATCCTAACCCTCTCCCTTCCTCTCCCGGTTTTTGGGCTTTTATTCTTCTTTTCTGTCTCCCAATGTAACAAGGATGACCTCACTCAGCCGATTACTCACTGCTTCCACTCAGCTTCTAATAAATCTATTAAGTTGTAATCAACCTATAAATCAGCTCTCCTGAGAAAACCTGGTAGGGATTAGGTTTGCGTTTCCCTGTAATTACAGCTGAGGAGCTGAGCAATGAATCAAATTGACTGACAGAAAAAATGGGGTGACCTCAGACACCTTATGTCTTCTCTCCTGTGGCCTGTCCAGCCAGGGCCTGACCACAGATGGCCTGGCTCGCTGCTGTGCCCCTCCCCACCTGTCCCCAAAGCTGAGGCTATGGGGGCCAGACCAGACCTCTGACCTCAGGTTGGAGGTCAAGATCCTAAAGGTCACAGAAAAAGGGGGTCTCCAAGATAGGCAAGAATCTTCCAGAGCTCTCATCCTCCCGTTCACAAATACCCCTCCTCCTCTGGGTCTTGGGTAATTTCTCCCTCCTTTGGTTTCCTGGGGTTTCTCTCCCTCCACTGGGGTACAGAAGTGGGAGGGAGTGGGACTTTCTGAGAAGTGTCAGTCCCCTAAGTGGTCTGGAAACTCTGCACTTGATTTTGGCTGTTTCTGACAGAAACAGAAGGGGACGGCAGGCAGCAGTGAGCCTTTGGGGGGGACCAAAGATGGACAGGGGTGATAAGAAGGCCAGAGGGTGAAGATGCCCTGAAAACTGTGGGGACCAAAGATGGGGGCAGGGGTGCTAAGAAGGACAGCTGGGGAAGATGCCTTGGAAACTGAAAATCAATCTGCATCTCCTTTCTCTCCAGGAAGCCAGGTGGGATTGGAGCAAGTGTGCTTCGTCCAGGCCGGGATGCTGACCTTTCTTCCCGCCCTCCTACGGAGACTCCTTACCATCTGGCTTGGGCTTCTGTGGCCTTCACGCCCACACCGGCAACTCCTCTTCCCTGCAATACCCTCCCGCACCGGCCTGAGCACAGCGGCTGGCACATCCCGGGTGTTCGATCAATGTGAATTGAGTTCGCCTACTCATTCAGGTGCCAATCAGTTCATATATCTCCACATGCAATTTTTATTATCCGGCTGTCCCAGATATTCCCCAATTCACTGATGTCTTTTTGGAAACAGTGGGAGTCCTAGAACTGATGACTCGCTAGAGGGTGAGAGAAACCAGGAGGAATCAAAAGAGAAATAGCCAAGATGAGAGAGAAGAAAAGAGAGAGGAGGGTATGGGAGAGGAAAGGCAAGACAGAGACAGAGACAGAGGGAGCTTGCCTTTCACCTTAAAGGTGATCTGAACCAGGGCACAAGGGTGGATCGTGTGCCATTACACTCACAACCCTGGCATTTAACTGAGAGAGTAACAGACTAGAAAACAAAACAGAGAAAGGCAACCACAAAGCCCAGCCAACATAGCAGGCAGGCGCTGTCAGCCCTGGACACCCTCAGATCACTGAAGGTGGGTCATAGCAGAGACCCAGTGTCTTCTTACTGACCTGGTTCCGAGCCCGTCAGCTGAACTCCCTCTGGCCCTAAACTGGGAGTCCTAGCCCTGCGGCCACTCACCAGCAGCCTGGCTGGCTCCTGCTTCCTGGCCCCTCTTTCCACCTTCCGGGGGCCCCTCCCTGGGTCCCAGGCTGCTTTTGCACAGGTGCCTGGTCTCTTGCTTCCTGTGATGACGCCTGGGGACACGAAGCTCTGTTGTTCTGGCAGGCACCACAGACTGGGCTCTGTCGGCCCTTAGTCCCTGGGCGTAGGTTGGTTTGTCTCTCCGGTAACCACCCAGCACTGATGTCAGAGGGGCTTCAGAGGGGCTGAAGGAGGCCTCTCAGGCCTGCACCCCATCTGCACCCCCACTCGCCCAGGGTCCCGAGGGAGCCTCAGAGAGCCCCAGGGGGCCGTGCCCTGGGAGGTGTGCACATGCACGCTCAATACCCAGGACACAAGGGTATACGCTCGGGCTCACGAGAGGCCGTTGCATGGGCTCTGGAGTCAGACATTCCAGGGGGTGCAATCCTACTTCTGTCACTCAGCAACTGTGCAAGCTGGGGCAAGGGACAGACTCTCAGAGACTCTGTTTCCACACTTGCAAATGGGGCCAATAATAGTGCCCACCTCATAACGTTGCCCTGAGGGCTGCATAGAGAGTGCCGAGCACGACGCCTGGCACGTGGCAAGTGCTCAGTTACCATTATCCTTATTGACACTTTCTAGAGGAGACCAGGACAACTCCATTGGTGCCAGGGGCTCTAGTCTTCCCATTTGCCAGATACAAGCACACAAAGTCCAGGTGATTTACTAGGCCAGTTGTCTTCTGGGGTGGTGGGAGGAGGGAGGCATGACCCTAGAACCCTATAAGAGATGACCCTATAAAGTAGCAAACTACGTGGTTATCTAAGCAGAGTAATAAAAAGTGACCTTCCCAGCATCTCAGTAAACCATCTTTACCACAAATTAGTCCCGAATCCCTAAAACATCCAACACTGGTCACTTATTTGGGATAAGGCAGAGGCCCCAGACAAAGAAAATGCATTGAGTCCTCTTTGGGAGACTTACTTCTTTGATCTGATCATGTCGGCCTTGTTGGACAGCAGGGAGAAAAGTTGCGTTGGGGTAAGATGGAAGGCTGAGTCTCTGATTACCAGCTGAGAAGAGCGGGTCTGGAGTTGGGCATGGGGTTGGGAGGGGAGTGAGGATGGGGAGAGTATGTGGGTCTCAGCAAGCAAGGTCATGGATTAGGGCCCTGGAGCCTGGGGTTTCTAAAAGGGGGTGTGTGGGACACACTCCAGGGTGGCCTCCATGATTCCTACCCCCTGCTGTTCACACCCTTTGAGCCTGGGTGGGAACTGTGACTTATTCTAGCCAGTGGCATATCGTAAAGGTGAAGGGATTTTGCAGATGGCAGTAAGGTCCCAACTCAGTTGATTTTGAGTTAATTTAAATGGAAATTGTTCTGGGTGGGCCTGACTTAATCAGGTGAAACCACTTAAAATGGGACTGGGTCCCCCTTGAGGTAAGAAGCTCTCCTTGCAGCCTGGGTGAAGTCAGCAGCCATACTGAGGAGGCCCACAAGGCGGGAGCTGACAGCCTAGTACCTGAAGGCAGCTTCCGGCCCAAAGACAGCAAAAAGCCAGAAGCCTCAGTCAGATCAGTGCAAGGAAATAAACCTTGCCAATAACTCGAATGAACTTGGAAGTGGGTTCTTCCCCAGTCAATCCTCCTCAGGAGAAGGAGGCCAGCTGACACCTGGGTTGCAGCCCAGTGAGCCCCAGAGCAAAGGACCCAGTTAGGCCACGCCTAGACTCCTGAGCCACAAACACTGTGATAGAATAAAGTGTGTTGCTTCATGTTGCTAAACATGTGTGATCTGTGACGGTGACAGAAAACTAATATTATGGAGGGAAATGTCCTGGAGCTGAAGACAGCCTCCAACTGTAATGCATTCGCCTGCTTCTCTCTCCAGGAAGCACCTGCTTGGGCTAAAATATTCAACCCTGATCACCTTGCTGGTCCCACTCTATTTTTGTCCTGAGGTGGAAAGGGGCCATGTCTGTGGATCCTGCTCCCCGAAGAACCCTTGCCTGAAGCTGCTATAAGGAGAGTGGCACCCTTGAGTCACACCGCCAAGACCCCTCACCCTGAGAGAAAGCCAAGTACTCTGTAGCAAAAGTGCCCTGGCTCCCAGGCTCACCCAGGGAGGGGGCTGCTGGGAGCTCAGGGGGAGCTCCAGGTTCTCCAGCCAGACCTGGTCCAAGACCAGTGCCCTCCCTCTCTTTCTGTGCTCCCAGGGAGTGGTCATTGAGCATCCCTGGCCCTGGCTCTGTCACCTGAGACCTCACACCACCTTTAGTTAGACATGGGGCCACCCCTGGGTAAGTAGGCAAGCATGCCGAGACTGTACCCTCAGCCTTGGTCCTGGAGCTGATGCTTGACCCTGCGCACCTTGGCTGCTTCCCTCCCTCCCTCCATGGCAAAGGCCTGTGGGCCTGCTTCCCGTCTCTGACCCTGTGTGTGACATTCCCCCATCCCGTGTCCCCACCTGCAGCACAGCCCTTGAGCTGACTTCATGTTTCTTATGGATAAAATTCCTCTGAGTGACTTCTTAACTTTTATTTTCTTAGAACCCTTTCTTTGCACAAAAATCATACAAGAAAACTCAGTCTGCAAGGACACAAAAGTGGAGCAGCTCTGATTGAGTGGAAGGAGGTGAGTGGCCTCTACCCAGCAGACCCCTGCCTGCCCCCTCCCCGACTTCAGCTGAAGTGCTTCTTGGAAGTTTGTTTAGACCTTCCTGGCCACGGCCCAGTCAGGACTTCCTGTTTGTCTTCCTCAGTCTGGCCAGGACAGGAAGTTCCACCCTCTCATCCCCAGCACAGCTGTCGATCAATGAGAGCAAAAAGAATGTTCCCAATCCATACTGAGTCCCTAAATATACAGCCACTAAGATATTTTCCACCTGGAAGACTATGATCCCTGTCCCCCGATGCACCTCGCAAATGCCCTGACGTGAACTTGCCACCTGTGAGACAAATGTTCTTCCTGGCCTGCCTAGGAGAGCTTTAAATAGACTCAGAGTTGAAAGGAAGCTTATGGTTACTTAATCCATCTCCTAACGCAGGGAAGCATTCCCTATACATCCCCACCAGGCTCTCTTTGGATACCTCCCACGACGGGGAACTCACTATCTCACAAAGCAGGTGTCTCCCTATTAAAACTCTAATCTGTCTCCCTGTAACTTTCCCCCACTGGCCCTGCTTCTGGGGCTCAAAGAATAAGTTACGTAACCTATACAAAGAGGAACACGGCTCACTCCAGGCCCGTCTGCTCCTTCCCTATGCCACTCTCCTCTGGTACGTTGGTGGCCCAAGGAACCATGCCTCCCAGTATCCGTGGAGATATATCTGTCTATCCTCCTGTCTCATTAACTCTGGGATTGGCCATGTGACTTGCTTTGGCCAATTGAGATATTAGCCAGGTGAGGCTTGATTTACCACTTGCAAATTGGGGCTTGCCCTCTTACAGAGTTCCCTCTTAGGAGACAGCTACCGTGCTGAAGGAGCACACGTTAGGCTATTGAATGATACAAGGCCGTGTGAAGACAAGCTCTGGAGGACGGCAGGCCGTCTTGGATGTTCCAGCCACAGGTGAGCGCCCAGCTGAGTGCCACCACGTGAGTGACCTAAAAGATTCACATGGAACTGCACTGCCCGGGGGAGCTCAACCAACCCACAGAATCGTGAGAAACAATAAATGGCTATTTTAAGCCACTACATCTTGCAGTGGTTGTTATGCAGTGATAGGTAACCGAAAACCACTGAGAGGTTTTTTCTGGGAGCAAGTTTCTGGGATAGTATAGCCAAGATTTTTCATCCCAGGTCAGTCATTTACAAAGAGCATAGACCAGCTGGCTCAGCTGTGAGATAACAAACATCTTCACTGGGGATACTGGGAGCCCTGCCACTTGGAATTAAATTAGAAGGAGCCAGTCAGAGATGGGGGGTAGGTAAGAGCCTTTGGCTTGAGCAAGTCGGAGAGCCCTGGCTGGATGACAAATCACGCAGAACAGCTTGGCTTTCTGCACAAAATGGAATTATGCTTTGGTTCAAATTTTTTGCCACTTATAAATTACTTTTTATTTTATTACCCTCCAAACTGCCATCCAGACAGACTTGGAGGCTGTCTTGGATACGCCAGTTGCTTTCCAAAGCTGTGAAGGCGCAAATCATGTGTCATCCCCAGTGGTTTGGGAAGAGATGCCTTTTCTTTCAAAAAAAAAAAAAGCAATTTGGGTACACGTGTGGTAATGACTTAGAAGTGGAAAAATAGCAAGATCCTTTGGGGATTATAACAACATCCTGAATAGGGAGAATTAATGTGAAATGTTCTAGAATGAACGCTGCCCCAGACTCCACGCATTCACTCCATAAGCATTATTTGAGCACCTACAATCCCTGCCTTCCCGGAGCTCACTGTTCAAGGGGAAAGACTGACAGGTGAACCAGCAGGTGCAATGTGGTGTGATAACGGGTAAGTTTGGGGTTAGAGAAGCACCTAGAAGAAGGCTGACTCCTAAAGAAGCTGTATCTAAGTTGAGAACAAAGGGTCAATAGAGCAGCTGAACAAAGAGAAATGACATTGAATGGCAGAGATTACTAGTTCCTGCCCAATATCTATCCATCACTTCCTTATGATTAGAATATCTTCTTAGCCCGGTGTGCAATGCGCCCAGCTAAAACACTCCCTTGTTTCTAATAATGAATAATGAGATATAAGTGGAAGTTTATATAGATTCTTTGGAAGGAATTCTGTCTCACCTAGGACCTGCCTAGAATCTGTACCGGATGGCTGGAATTCCAGCAGCCATTTTGTGCCATGAAGCAAATTTGAGGATAAAAACCAACTGCTAAGAATGGTAGAGCAGAAAGTTAAAAGGACCCTGGGTCCCTGACAACTATGAAGCAGCTGGGCCAGCCCTGGAGAGCCTCCCACCTAGCTTCTTTCACACACAAGAGAAATAAACACCATATTCAAACTACTTATTAGTTGTGTTGTTGTTGCAACATGCCTG
Source organism: Balaenoptera ricei (assembly GCF_028023285.1). Classification (NCBI taxonomy): domain Eukaryota; kingdom Metazoa; phylum Chordata; class Mammalia; order Artiodactyla; family Balaenopteridae; genus Balaenoptera; species Balaenoptera ricei. The sequence goes on from NC_082639.1 coordinate 169,555,198, forward strand.
GTCCTAACAGATACAACTGCATGTGCCATGGTCCAGAGGTGAGAGAGCACATGGCGTATTCCACACTCTGCAAGTGGTTCCAAGTGGCTGGAAGTGAATCATGGTGTGTGATGGGGGAAGGTGTGGTGGGAGGGCTTGGAAAGGGAAGCAGGGTGAGACTGGAGTTCTTGGGATGGTGCGGCACAGAGGGAAATCGTAATTGCCGGCCCTGAGGAAGGGTTTTTAAGAAGTGGTTCTCCTCTTCCTCTTCCCCACATCTGGAGAAAGGATGACTTCCTGTTCCCCCAGAGACTTAGGACTAGGAAACAAAGTGTCTAAGTCAAAGAGTGTGTCTCAAAACTGGAGACCTGGTCACAGATGACTGCCCTCATGACTTCTCCTAAACTAAATTAAATGAGGCTCTGAGCCCCTTTCCCGGGTGGTGCCACTCAGCCTCCCCCTCCCGAGAGCTGCGCAAAATTAGAGAGCAGAACTTGCAGAAACCAGGAAAGGATTCTAGCCTTCCATGACGGGATCGTATCTGAGATGCCCATTGCCAGGCTGGCATGGTCCATGGGCAGCTTTGTTTCTGTCCAGCTAAGGCTGGGAACAGGGATCCCCGTGGAGGAGCCCAAGTCCGTAGCTCACTGTAAACGGCCTCCTGCATCCACGGGCCACCCCTGCAGAGGTCTGACAACTCCCAGGCTCCAAGGGGAGCAGAGCTTGCTCCCTGCCACCCTCAGAAACCCCCAAACGCTAGCCCCTCACCTTTCTTGGGGAAACTTCTTCACCTGCTTCTGGATCAGCCCCTCCCAGCACCAGCCCTGGCCCCTCCTCCAACCCAAAGGAATTCAGCTTGAGTCTCTTGAGGCCTCAAACACAAAATTTACCTCCCACCTTTCTATCCTTTCTCCCTGCCATGGGGAAAAGGATGTTATAAGGAACTCTTTTGAAAACTCAATTAGGCGTCTCCCACCATCACTGACAGAAGAGGCCCCTGAAAATGATGCGGGCCGAGAGCAACTTGTCACGCCAGACAGCGAGGAAGCAATCAAAGACAACTAGGGCCAGGGCCGAAGGACTCAGGAGCCAGGCTGAAGAGGCTCTCCCTGGCAAGAGAGACAACAGTGTGTATCAGTGAGGACAGTAACTTCAAGAGATTGAAACAGGTCAAATATATTTAAGTCTGTGAGTCTGTAATGATAGTTTTAAAAAAACAGAAACTAATTGATTATCAGTTGAGGATGTTAATAAACTATTTCATTACTTCAAAACGGACAAATAAAAGGAAAAACTCAAGCAAGAGACAAGGATAGAAAGAAACCACTCTGTTCTGAGTAAATATATCCCAAGATGCTAAAGAAGAAGAAGGAGGAGGAGGAGGAGGAAGAAGAGAGAAGGAGTTTAGCCTGTAATGACTCTGATGTCATGGAAACAGGAAAAGCAGCAGCTTTCCACAGGGGACCTGGGGACCACAATTTCTCTGTACCTTGCTGGTCAGCGGGGCGTCTCTGTGGGCTGGAGCAGGCAGGGCTTCCTAGAATGTGGTCCTCCAGAGAAAACGTCCTGCCAAAGAGAGCGGGGTGCTCTTGGGATGGGAGAGCAGCAAGAATATTCCAGAAAGCATGTGGGCATTTTCCCAGAGTCCAAAACAAGCTATTTTACACAATGCTGAGTGATGTAAAGAAGATGCCCCCTCTGTGGGAAGGATGAGAACCGAGCAAAGCCATCGAGTTTGGCAGTTTGCAGACTCTGAATATCCTTCAAGGGAGTCGACTCAGGGAAGTCACGAGTTGTCCCCAAACTACAGTGGGAAAGGTCAGCCAGCCCAGCAGGAAAGTCAGAGAAGGAAAGTTGACTTGAGGATGGAGCAGGGACAAGGGAACTTCTTTTTAGCCTTTTTTTTTTTTTTTTTTTAAAGCAGAGGCAAAATACCGTAGTGGTTAAGATCATCAATTCTAGAATCAGACAGCCTTGGCTGAATCCCAGCTCTGCCAATTACTAGCTGCACGACGTTGGACAAGTTACTTAATTTCCCTGTGCCTCAGTTTCCTCAGCTGTAAAATGGGATATAGCAGTGGGAGATGCTGGAGCAGCCGAGCATTACAGAGTGGACAAGACATGAACAAGAGGACGGCTGACCAGTCATGACGTGAGAGGGAGGCCATGAATTTCCAGGTTGGTGACTGTCCTGGTCCTCACTCAGGGCCGCTGGCCTTTGCTTTGCGATGCTCTCCTCTGCGGGGTCTCCACGTGGGCTGGGGGTCCCCTGGGGCTGAGCACCTGAGGGTGTCCTCTTGCCATGTCTTCTCTGAAATCTTCCCCCTCGGAGGATAAGCTTAAAAGCTGGTCTTCGGACATAGGTTTTATGCCAGGTGCTTTCTCATTGTCATCTTGTTAAGTCTCTGTCTAGACAACAACATGAAGTAGGTATTATCCACTTTTTTTACAGGTGAAGAAAATAAAGTGGTCAGAGGTCACACAGAGAAACGGTGAGAAGGAGCAGCTCGAGCCCGTCTCGCGGTGGCCCTGGCAGTGCCCCCCCCACAGCCCATCGCTTCTCCATCGGCCTCTCTCTCCAAAATGGGCTTCACAAGGCGGGCTTCAGGCGCTTGAGGGGTGCAGCGTGGCCTGAGACCTTCTCTTCCACCGAAGCTTTAAACCCATCCACATGGCGGGTACCAAATAGTAGTCTGCTGAGTGCCAGGCTCGATTACTTAGGCCTGAGCTGGCAGCGATAAGCATCATCTCATTTAAACTTCTCAGCCCACATGAGGCGGGAACTGAAAACAAGCAGACTCACAGGACAAACATCTCTGAGAGAGGGGTGTTGAGCTGGCTCCTGCGGAGTTAATGACCAGCATGAAAGCCTGCGTGCAGGGCAGGTAGTGACAGGAAATGACAGGGAAAGGCAAGAGAAAGAGACATGGTTGAGTTGGGGCTGGGAGGTGGACACCTTGAGAGATCGCTTTATAATTTTGGTGAGCAACCTTGCATTGTACCAGCCTGGTCTGTTCACTTTCCTCCCTTACCCACTTCTTCATTCGAGGATAGACAGGGGTCCAAACACCCAAGAGAAAGACAAAGAGATTCCAACGCCCTCGTTCCCGAGAGACCAGGAGGTCAGTGGACAGTGCTGGAAAGTCTAGGCCACCTGGAGCCAATGGGACAGGGGAGGGGGATGGGAAGGGATGTTGGTGAGGGGGCGGGGGGAGAGTGAAGAGGAGGGTGGGTTGGGAAGCGAGGTAAGGAGGGAGCTGGCAGACACGGAAATGCAGTATAATTGGAAGTTGCTACCATTGCATCTGACACTTTCACTGTTCAGGTGAGACAATTTAGACCCCAAAGGGCCAGTTCTTGACCACAAAGCTCATCTGTACCCCAAAGGGGAAGGACAGAGGTGAGAAACATGCGAAAACTAGGTAGACACCTCTCCCGGAGACCCCATCACGGAAAAAAAGGCCAAAAGATCCCTGGCTCCACCTAGGTCAGGTGACTTTGGAGGGTGGTGCTTGAGGGAGGGCCCAGGAGTCTAGGGTGCATGGGTGCAGGCCCGTCCTTCAGGGTTAGTGCCGCCCTTTCCCAAAGCTCTCAACTCTGCAGGGAAGTTCGTGGGCTTAACTGCTATTCAGCGTGTGAAGTAGGAGACAAGAGACTTGGAAACATATGAACACCTGCCCGATGGAGAGAGGACAAGGTGGCCCTCGTTATGCACACAGGTGGGACTCAGGCCTGCTCCAGCGAGGCAGGCTGTCCCCACCAGGCATGGACCACAGTCACCGTGGAGACCTCCCCGTAAAGGACTGAATGACCTGCATTTTGAGTTTCATCTCCCGACATAGGATTTTATCAATAGAATGCAGAAGGCAGAGACAGGGATGGGTTTTCTCTTGTCTCCGTGCCAGCTGAGCAGCATACAGAGCCCAGGAGGCAGCCAATGAGCTGCTCTGGTGTATGTATGGAGCGGGGGCATCTCCTTGAGCCATCCTCTGCCATTGGCCACTCTGCTTTACTCATACAGGTTCCAGGTGCTGCGTCAGGTACCGAGGACATGAAGATGAGTAAGGGACAAATCCTGACCCAAGGAAGGGCACAGTTGAGTTGGGGAAACAAATACACAAATAAGTCATTACAACCCCATGGGGCATGTGCACTGGGCATGCAGCCCAGAGCGATTTGCTCAATAAAGTAGGTGAAAGAGGGGCAATGGGAGGACGGAGGACTGGAAGGAAGTGGTGAAGATTTACAGTCCTTAAGGGAGATCAGGGGACCAGGTCAAGTGGCGATGGACGCTTGGATCACAGGCCAATGTACAGGCCATGTGATTTTCTCCAGCAGGGCTTAGCTGAGAAGGTGTGTTGTAGAGGCTGCAGCCAGAGAGTGAAACATTGGTTGGAAGTAAAGATTTAGGCAGAGGAGCAGCTGTGGACATAAAGGCAAGGTCCAGGGTGGGCCCTGCCAGTGGATGGCGTCCAGGAGTGGAGAAGAGACACGGGAGTTGCAGAGGTACAGGCATTCCATCCTGCTGTAGGACAGGCTGTGTCCACAGACACTGCCGTCTCCTGGGATGGAAGGGATGCTGGCAGGAGTGGGATGGAGAAGGTGGACGCCGCAGCCCAGCCGCTCAGGGAACTGGATCCCTCTCTCTGCCCCGGTTCCCTCACGTGAAGCAGGGGTGATAACACTGCTCTCTGGATCCCTGTTGGGGCGTCCAAGGCTGGGCACGTAGTGTGCCCTTCCTTCTTCCCACACTGCCCCGTTTACTTCCCCAGATCACTCGGGAGAGCAGAGCTCTGTTTGCGACGCGGGTACACCTGGCTCGGAACCCTCGCCAGCTCCGGGCTAAGTATGGACATTGAGCCACGACTGAACATTGGTTCTAGACTGTATCCAATGCATGTTATCACATTAAATAAAGGAATGAGAATTCTTCAAGCAAATAAGAGAGAAAAGGACAGCCTGAAGGAGGTAAGTTGAAGGCTTTTCCCAGGTTAAAATAGCCTGGCGCTCTCTCCTTGGTCATGGGGGGGCTGGCAGCCTTTTCACATGCTGAGCAGGCATCTGTCAAGCCATTTCCTGCTGGGGTGAATAACAAGCACCCCAAAAGGAGTGTTTAAAGGAGATTCAAGGCTCCTCTTTATAGAGAGCCAGGTTGATAAGAGTTTACTCATCCCCTCCCCAGCCCCCTGACTGCAGCTGGAAGAAGCCGCCCCCCTCAGTGCCACGACCCCCTTCTGGCAGCCAGAGTCCTCCAAGGAAAAAAGCAGGACTAGCTGAGTCCTCATGCCCTCCTTTGCACTGGAAAGGTGAGACTAGTGGGATCAGCCTCAGCCTCAGCCTTGGCACCAGAAGACCTTCGTTTGAATCCCAGCCTTACCACTTTCTGCTGTGTGACCTTGGGTAGCTCAATCAGCCTCTCTGAGCTTTGGTTTCCTGTCTAGTAAGACAAACAACGTGGGGTTGTCGTTGAGGGCCAAGGGTCAGAGTCATACTTCTAGAGTCCAAATCCTGGTTTTGCCATTTACTAGCTGGTGACCTCATCCTCCCCAGTTTTGAAGCCCAGCCTTGCCAGCACTCTGCACAGCCAAATGACCGTGTGACCCTCCCATGGCCACTCTGGGACTGTCTGGTCCAGCTGGGTCCCTAGGGGCCTAGGAAGAGGGACTATGTTACCCACACGTGTCCCCCAGTCCTGCCTTTCCTGATTCTCCGTGGCCTGCACTGTGTGTGGCCTGCACTGCCTTCCTTCTTCTGCCCTTCACAGAGCCTGCCTGGGATTCTCATCCGGCTTGGATCCCATCAAAACCTCCTAAAGGCCTTCCTCCTGATTCTGTTTTTTGCCTCTTTGGTACCATTTAACCACGTGCTTTCATGTGCCAGAGCAATTTGTATTCACGCGCCTTTCCCCCCCGGGATAACTTACTGGCTCTGTCCAATACCTGGGCACAGCCTGCTCCCCCTGCCTGCCACAGAGTGACCTATCTGTAGGGCAACCAGGGTTATTTGGTGTCGATTTTTCCAGAATTCAGTGATCATTTTTAACTGCTTTATTGAAGTATCATTTACATAGTATTCAGTGGTTTTGTGTCAATTTACAGTTGTGCAACCAGCACCACAGTTGAATTTTAGAACATTTTCATCACCCCCAAAAGATCCCTATGTGCAACTGCAGTCACTCGCTGATCCTAGTACCAGCCCCAGGCATTTTATAATATTTTTACTAAAACATATGAGTCAAACTTTTTTTCCAAATGCTTTGCTTTTGAAAATAGAGCTTCGAAAACATTCTTATAGGAGAAGAATGTTCATTTCCTATAAGAACATTCTCGTAGGAACGTTCTTATGCGTATTTCTCACAGACTCACTGATGCTGCAGGGGAGTGCCGAGTATGTGACCTGGACCCCACGTCCCACAGGGGACATGGGGGTGATGAGCACCCTCCTAAGACCACAGAGTCCCCGCAGAGCAGGAACCCTCCAGCCCTCCTCGCCCAGCAACGGCCACTTCAGCAGCTCTGTCCCTCTAATGACAGCTATCCTAGTTACCTGGTCTTAGTTAAGTTTATTTTTTTCTTCCACACTTTTCTTACCCTCCCTCCGCTCAACAGAAAGGCTAACTAGATTGGACTGGCTCAGAAACAAACAGCAAAGAGGGAGGTGGAAAAGAAAGGGCTATGAAATCAGAAGTCATTCTCCAAACTTCTCATGCAAGGCAGGAGGCTTCTCCTTGGCTTTCCCACCTCCACGTGGGTCTCCCAGTGTCCAGAAGCTCACAATTGACGGTCTCTGTCTGTCTTTTTTTTTATTATAGGTTATTAGATGATATTGAGTGTAGTTCCATGTGCTATACAGTAGGTCCTTGTTGTTTATCTGCTTTATATATATAACAGTGTATGTCTGCTAACCCCAAATCCCCAATTTATCCCTCCCTGCTACCTTTCCCCTTTGGTTACCATGAATTTGTTTTCTATGTCTGTGAGTCTATTTCTGTTTTGTAAATAAGTTCATTTGTATCATTTTTTTAGATTCCACATATAAGTGATATCATATGACATTTGTCTTTCTCTGTCTGACTTCACTTAATATGATAATCTCTAGGTCCATCCATGTTGCTGCAAATAGTATTATTTCATTCTTTTTTATGGATGAGTAATATTCCATTGTGTGAGTGGGGGTGTGTGTGTGTGTATCTTCTTAAGCCAATCGTCTGTTGATGGGCACTTGGGTTGTTTCCACGTCTTGGCTATTGTAAATAGTGCTGCTATGAACATTGGGGTGCATGAATCTTTTCAAATTAGAGTTTTCTCTGGATATGTGCCCAGGAGTGGGATTGCATAATCATATGGTAACTTGATTTTCATTTTTTTAAAGAACCTCCATACTGTTCTCTATAGTGGCATGTCTTTCTTTTCCAGGTCCAGAAGACCCATTTCCTCCGATGTGTCCTTATGTGCCATGAACATGTTCTTCTGGATACACTTATTTGTGAGTAGGAGGCTTTGGATCAATGGTGGGGTGGGAGTAGGGAATCCTAACTCCGCTGTTCACTAGCTGTGTGACTTCAGGCGCCTCCCTAACCTCTTTGAGCCTTGGTGTGCTCATCTGTAAAATGCAACCAGAATTGCCTGCCTCAAAGAATTATTGGGAGAATGCAATAAAATAGTATAGGCAAAACACCAGGTACAAAGTACGTGATCAATAAATGGTAGGTTTTTTAAAAAATTAATGTATGTACCACTTAAACTGTGATCCCAGTAACAGCTACCTGAATATACTTCTATATATTACAGTCATATGTATTATACACTTACGTGTATGGGGCCTCTCCCATACACTGGGGACTCTTTTCCTTCTGCTGTGAACCGAAGTGTTCTCCCAGCATGTTTTCCTGTCCCCTTTGAGGACAATGCACCCTCACCCTGTAGATGCAGCTGGTCCTTAACCGGACACAAGTTTTTAAAAAGTTCAGATGGCGGGACTTCCCTGGTGGTCCAGCAGTTAAGACTCCGCACTCCCAACGCAAGGGACCTGGGTTCGATCCCTGGTCAGGGAACTAGATCCGGCATGCCGCAACTAAAGGTCCCGCATGCCTCAACTAAGACCCGGCGCAGCCATATAAATAAATAAATATTAAAAAAAAAAAAGTTCAGGTGGCAATGCAGGGAATAGATTGTAAAGGTAAAAACTAGAGACCAGGAAGCCTGGTAAGGGATCATGCAACAATCCAGGTAAAAGATGATAAGGTCCTGAGAAGGAGGCGGCAATGAGGAGAAGCTGGGGAGGACAGTCCTGAGAGATATTTAAGAAGTAGACTCGGGACTTCCCTGGCAGTCCAGTGGTTAAGACTTCGCCTTCTGATGCAGGGGGTGCGGGTTCAACCCCTGGTCGGGGAGCTAAGATGTCACATGCCTCGCAGCCAAAAAACCAAAACATAAAACAGAAGCAATATTGTAACAAATTCAATAAAGACTTTAAAATGGTCCACATTAAAAAAAAAAAAGAATGAATAAACTGTCTTTAAAAAAAAAAAAAAAGAATTAGACTCAGTGGCTTTGCTGAACAGCAGAAATTAACACAACACTGTAAATCAACTATATTTCAATAAAATATATATATTATATATATATAGAAATTGGACTCAGCAGAACATGACAGATGATTGCAGAAGGCAGCATGGTGTAATGAAGAGAACTCGAGCTCAGCCAGCCAGGGAGACCAGAGCTCACTCGCTCTCTGCTGTGTGAGGACACAGCAAGAAGGCAGCTGTCTGCATGTCAGGAACTGACTCTGCACCTTGACCTAGGACTTCCCAGCCTTCAGGATTGTGAGAAATAAATGTTGTTTAAGCCACGCAACCAATGGTATTTTGTTGGCAGCCTGAGCTGACTACATCATATGTGTAAGGTCTTTTAGGAGACTCTCTGCTCTGCTCCATTGGTCAATTTGCTGTCCCTACACTAACCCCCCATTGCCTTAATTATTGTAGGTTCGTAAGTCCTGATGTGTGGGGGGCATTCCCCACCTTCTTGCTATTCCTCTTCAGAAGTACTCTGCTATTCTTAGCCTTTTACTTCTTCCATATGAATTTTTAAATGATTTTATCAAGTTCTATGAAAAACATTGTTCAGATTTTGATAGAAATGGCATTGAATCTATAGATCAAATTGGGCAGAATTGGCATCTTCATGATCTTAAAACTTCCTGTCCAGAAGTTTGGTGTATCCACTTATTCGGGTCGTTAACATCGTTAACAAAATTTTATAATATTCTCCATAGAGGTCCCGCACATATTTTGGTAGATTCTTGATATTCTCTGATGCTTTTATTAGACACTTGATATTCTCTACTGTCTTCAGTAGTAATTACATTCCTAATCATTTGCTGCTGGTATACAAAAATGTACTGGAATCTTATATCCAGAAATTTTGCTAAACTCTGGTATGATGCATGTCAATAATAGCATATGAATTCTTTTGGCTTTCCTATGTAGCAATCATGTCACCAGCAAATACTGAGTTTTATTACCCCCTTTCCAGTTTCATGTCTCTAATCTCTTTTTCTTGTCTTACTGAACTGCCCAGGTCTTCCAATACAATAGAACTTATGGTAGCAGGGATCCTTGTCTCATCCTTGATTTTAAAGGAAATGCTTCTTATATTTCCCCTATTAGGATTTTATTTGTTTGGTTTTTTACGGATACTTGTTTTCAAAAAAAATCTTTAATTTAGAAACAGTTTTTAGCATGAAAGTGTTCAAATTTATCAAAGCTAAATCTACTGCCCCTCTTGAAATGGTTAGATGGCTTTTCTCTTTCAATCTGTTAATATGGTGTTATATTTGCAGTTTTCTATTACTAGGGCATCCCAGATAGCTGGGATATATACCCAGTTAAATGTGGTGTATTATTTTTTAATGCCGTGTTGATATTTTCTTTGCCAATATTTTGTTTAGTGTTTTTGCATCTATATTCATGAGTGGAGTGGGTGCATGATTTTCCTTTCTGATAAAATCTGTGGTTTTGCTGTCAGTACAGGGAAAGGAAGATGCTGTAATCCGGCTTTAATATCTTTACACAGAAATCTTTGAAAGCTCATTTTTAATAAACAATCAGGGATTTCCCTGGTGGCACAGTGGTTTAGAGTCCGCCTACCGATGCAGGGGACACGGGTTTGATCCTTGGTCCAGGAAGATCCCACATGCTGTGGAGCAACTAAGCCCGTGTGCCATATCTGCTGAGCCTGTGCTCTAGAGCCCGCGAGCCACAACTACTGAGCCCACGTGCCACAACTACTGAAGCCCGCGCACCTAGAGCCCGTGCTCCACAACAAGAGAAGCCACCGCAATGAAAGGCCCACGCACCACAGCGAAGAGTGGCCCCTGCTCGCCGCAACTAGAGAAAACCCTCGTGCAACAACGAAGACCCAAAACGGCCAAAAATAAATTTTTTTTAAAAATTTATTAAAAAAAAAAAGACCAGCAATCAAGGGCACCTAGTGAGGACTAGTTTCTTCCCCTAAGTACTCAAAAAATCAACGAACTTAACAATTTTCTGTAGCATTTTCTTGTGGATTGACATCATATTCACCAACGCATAGATGTTAAAATCTGTCTTGTTCCCTCTAAAAAGATCTGGATGGGTTTTCCCGGCTCCACCCCCCAGCACCTCTCCCCCTTGCTGTCATTCCTCGGAGTGGACCGACCACTGTGCCTCCAGCACACCTGTGCGACCCCGAGAGCGCCTCACAACCTGGACGTGGCTCCCGAGAAACCCAAGAGCCAGCTGGTAGGCGACGTGTGCTTTGGGCACAGCGCGGGAGGCTCCCCAAGTTTCTTAGAAAACAAATAACTTTACATCAAAGATATCATTAGGGTGTGGACTCTTGGCGAGTACACTAACGTTACCCTTCAAACAGAACTTTCTAGATCTGCTTCTGGGCAGGCACCCCAATGTGAGAGCACTCTGTGGCCAGGCAGTGCCACCCAGGAGCAAGGCATCACTGTCGTCCCCGGCAGGAGCATCTCGGGGCCGGCTTTCGGCTCCGGCAGGGCCTCGCCTGCATCAGCATATGCTCTGCTCATCCTCTCCCCAGCGAGCAGCTGGGCTCCAGGAACCCCTCAGGGCGGAGCGAGGTCCAGCTGTGAAGTTCCAAAGCAAGGAAACACCTGCACCTGGCGTCTCCCAGCACAGCATCCCTGCCTTCGCTCCTTTCGTGTTCTGGCTGCAGACAGGCCACGTCGTCACCACATGGGGCCCCTCCTGGCTCCTGCGTGGAAAGTCACGGAGGCCCCTTCTGCTGGACAGGCCCAGCCAGGCTCTGCTCTGGATTAAAGACAGGGCATCGCTCTCCAGAAGACCTAAGGGGTTTCTGAGCACTGCGATCATAGGATAAGGTGGCCAGTTCCCTAAAGAGAAAGGGTTTGTGCTTTGTCCCCTTGCCCCTTCTCTTTTCCCCTTTCCCTCCTTCCCCTCTAGAAGGAAAGAAGAAAGGGAGAAAGGAAAGTAGGAACAGGGAGGAAGGAAGGAAGGGAGGAGCGAGGGAGGGAGGGAGGAATGAAGGAAGAGAGGAAGGAAAGAAGGAGGAAAGGGAGGGAAAGAGGGAGAAAACTTCAGGCAAATAAAACCACACATCTTGAATTTCTGTGAACAGAGGAAGTGGATTCATTAGTCAGGGTAGCGGGAGGTAACCGAGGCAGCTCTGAGCGTGGGAGGGCAAGCTGGCTGTGAGGGTTGATGCCAGTAACGTTTGGCAGCTCAGTGGACACGCCATACCCTGACCGGGGGCTGCACGGAGCTGCCGCGAAGCGATGAGCCCTGTACACCCTCCCTGGGATGGCCAAACCTGCAGCCCCGAGGCTGCTCTGTGCTCGATTAGCTGGACTAGCTCCCTCCATGGAAGTATCTGTCATGGCCCTAGTTTCCTGCCCAGCCCCTGACTGATACTTTCCCCATCACCCCAGCCACCCCTTACCCTCACCAGTTTTTTTTTGTTTTTTTTAAATTAATTTATTTATTTTTGGCTGTGTTGGGTCTTCGTTTCTGTGTGAGGGCCTTCCCCAGTTGCGACAAGCGGGGGCCACTCTTCATCGCGGTGCGCAGGCCTCTCACTATCGCGGCCTCTCTTGTTGCGGAGCACAGGCTCCAGACGCGCAGGCTCAGTAATTGTGGCTCACGGGCCTAGTTGCTCCGCGGCATGTGGGGGATCCTCCCAGACCAGGGCTCGAACCCGTGTCCCCTGCATTGGCAGGCAGATTCTCAACCACTGCGCCACCAGGGAAGCCCCCCTCACCAGTTTTATGATACCCTGCGGGCCTCTGTTTCTTTCCAGGTGCTGTTTGTTTGTCTCTAACCAGACTTCATCAGGACAAAAGAATGAGAAAGAGAATGGCCCTGTCTGTCTCAAAACACTTCTGTGATGTTTATTTTTTCCATTATAAAAGAAGTAGCCAGAGGAAGTATGGAAAAGTACAGGAAAGTTTTAAAAAGAAAGAATTTACCCATAGTTCCACTGCTCAGAGACAAGTGACATTAATATTTGGGGGAACACTTATGCCCCACTTAACACCTTTTAATTTTTTCCAATTTAAGAAGATAGAGGTAAATAGGTATTAAACAAAATGACAATTATCACAACAGAGATATTCTTAGTAAAAGAACTGTCCTCCTTAACCTCCTAGCTAAGTTTTCCCTAAAAATCATTCTCCTGAACTATTATAATGTGGTGGTGGGGAGAGTCTCTTACTCTCTCTTCTCATGCTTTCCAAATCAGTTCTTTATTTATTATTTGAATTCTTATCCATCACATTCATGTTACTTTGAGAGATTACAAATTTATTCTCCAATATCTCCAATAGCCTCAGAAAGAGAAGATCTTATGCATATGTACAAGTCTAAACCCAATGTGGCAGATTGAAGATGGTCACAAATTCTTGGACAAATTTTTGTGTTTCCCCCCCGACATTCACATGTTGAAGTCCTAACCCCCAGTTCCCTAGAAGGTAACTGTTTTGGAGACAGAGCTTTAAAGAGGTGATTAAGGTAAAATGAGGTCATTAGGGTGAGCCCTAATCCAATATGACTGGTGTCCTTATAAGGAGAGGAAATTTGGACACACACAGAGACACCAGGGATGTGCCTAAACACAGGAAAGACCATGGGTGAAAGTGGCCATCTGCAAGGCAAGGGGAGAGTCCTCAGGAGAAAGCAAATTTGCTGACACCTCGGTCTTGCACTTCCAGCCTCTGGAACTGTAAGAAAATAAATTGCTGTTGTTTAGCTTACGTAGTCTGTGGTATTTTGTTATGGCAGGCCTAGCAAACTAATAAAATAGCTGTGCAGCCTTGGGCAAGTCACTCAACCTTTCTGAACCTCAGATCTCCATATATAACCTGGGTCATCACAAAGGTAAGAATCAACGTATGTGATGCATAGTGCTCTCCAACATTCATTAAGTGGCTAAATCAAGGTGCAGAGTGGCATAGCTAGAATGCTTCCTTCTGTATAGAAAAAATGTATATCTATGTTTTGGTTATCTACCACTGCATAAAAAACCATCCCAAAACTTAATGGCTTAACACATCAACAAACATTAACTTATCTCTCATGAATCTGTAAGTTCACTGAGCGATTCTCTTGCAGGTTTTTTTGGAGGGTGGTTCTCATGCTGCTGCAGTCAGATGGCTACTGGGCTGAATGGTCCAGGATGTCTCACTCACATGTCTGGTGTGTTGGCGGGATGGATGAGAGGCTAGGACGTCTCTATCTCCCCATGGCTAGCTTGGGCTTTTATATTTGGCAGCTGAATCCTAAATCCCAAGGGTGAATGTACCAAGGAGGAAATGAAAGCTGCCCGTCCTCATAGGCCTAGAATTAGCAGAGGGTCACTTCCTCTGCATTCTATTGGTTAAGGCAGTCCCAGGACCAACCCAAGTTCAAGGGAAGGGGGAAGAAGCTTCATCCCTCGGGGAGAGAGTAACAAAGAATTTGTTACCTCACTAATCCACCACAAAATGGGAGGGGATAATGTGAATACATATGTATTTGCTTATATTTTTTAAAATTGATGAGTGGATAAACCAAATGCTAATAAATATTACTTATGTTAATAAAAGTTACCCATGCAGAGAGAAAACAGGATGGAGGAGATAGGGGTGAAAGCTAGATTTCTCTGAATGTATTTTGTTATATAGTTTTGACTTTGAATCCATATTTTAAACAAAAAAATCAAAAAAGCAAGTCTTAAAAATTGAAAGCAAACAGAAAGAAATGCACCTAACTGCATATCAAGATGGTGGCATAACAACACACACACAAAATAATTGCTTCGAATAATTTTAAAATATAGAATTGATTATACAGTCCTAGTAGGAAATATTCTAAGGACAAAAACAAAGATATCTTATACTGCATTAAGTCATCTTATTGCCAGCAGCGATATGCATATAGCTATTTTGAAATTATTATACTTGTATTGTGGAACAGGCAAACAAGCAATTGTGTTAAAGTCATTAAAAACCAAGTTTTTCAGCAAAGAGAAAGTGAAAGTGTAAATTCAACCAAGTTAAGTGAAAACTCTGTAATCTTACATTTGAATTGGAAATATTAGTATGAACTCATGATTGTTTCCTCTTTAAAAAATATGAGAGTACAAACAGCACAATTATGCAAATTTCAAAACCAAGCAAAACTTAGGATGTTAGAAATCAGGAGAGTGGTTTTCTTTGTGAAGTGGTAGTGCCTGGGAGAGGCCATAAAGTGGCCTTCCAGATGCTAATAATCAACTTCTTCTTTAAAAAATTATTTATTTATTTATTTATTTATTTTTGGCTGCGTTGAGTCTTCAATGCTGCACACGGGCTTTCTCTAGTTGTGGCGAGCAGGGGCTACTCTTCATTGCGGTGCACGGGCTTCTCCTTGCGGTGGCTTCTCTCGTTGCAGAGCACGGGCTCTAGGCGCACAAGCTTCAGTAGTTGTGGCGCGTGGGCTGAGCTCTGGATATCCCCCAACCCAGGGCAAGATGGACCAACCCCAGAGGACAGGGCATGGCAGGAGCCTGTGAAGGAGACTAACTGACCCTTAGGGTGAGGGTTCAAGTACTGAACTAGTCACGTGAAGTTTTCTATTATACACACATACACACACACACATTGCTTATATGATTGAATTCGTATTAGAATAATTTTGTTGTATTGCTTTTGTCCCCTTTCATAATGCAATAGCCAGTTATTTTACCAGGAAAACTGAGTTTATTCAGGAATAGCCAGAGGAACCACAACTCGAATACACAACCTAGGGCAAACCATAGACAAATCCAGAGAACAAGGAAGGGGAACTTGCTTTTTTAGGGAAAGTGGGGGTGGGGAGGGGTTAGAAGAGCTTGTAATAACCAAAGAGTCCATTGGAAGAGCCAGGAGTCCAAAGTATAGAGGCTTCTCATTGGTTGGGCTGCTACAGTCTTTGATTGGCTGGGCTGTCCTCCAGTGAAGAGAAGTTTTCTTCTTCCTGCTACAAAGTAAAGTAGGCAACACCTTCCTGTCTGAGATGTAAGTGTACATCTCTTCCTGTTTAGAGTAATTGAGGATGCATGGTGGGGCGTGAGAGCCTCCCCTACAGGCCTGTCTCGACTCTAGTTTTAGCTGAGATTTCTTTAATTAATCCCACAGTTTTTATTACATTTGTACTCTGCTGTCTCTTAAGATTTGTTCGCATAGCTTCTCGCACATGTAGCATCACTATATACTGTCAGATTTTTTAACAGTAGAAATGCCCTCCAGCCAGCCAGGAAAAGAGGCTCAGCACCCCTCATCTGAGCAATAAGGCTCGTCGCCTAAGTGTTGGGGGACCTGGATCTGTAAGTTGAGAAGCTATTTTGGACTTGCCTCCCGTGCTGACGATATTCTGAGAGATCAAATAATTGGGGGAATTAGATCGCCTGGCTGCAAGTGTAGGTAATTTTAAATGAGGTAGCTCCCCTTCCCTGTTCAAATCCCGAGGCCGCCAATGATCTGAACCCTAAAGGTGGTGACAGGGAATGCCCAGCCCAGCCCCTCCTCAGGTCCTTGCCTTGGGGCACCTGTAGTGTCATGATAATGAGGGAAATGACCCAGGCCCTCCCAGCCCAAGAAAACTACCTAAACCTAAACCTTTCTTTAGAATTCAGTTGGAAAATAAACTTCTATTTCAAAACTAAATGCCAAAATATTAAAATACAAACAGACAAGCTATTTCCCAATGCAAAAGTCATGTTCTTAGTTGGATAACTCCTCACTTGTTCAGCATTCACCATGGGCTGGCTTGTATATATTCTCCATGGAGAGTTCTCCCCCAAAGAGACTGCAAATAGCCTCAGGGCAGCTCTCTCTTGCCCAGCACTTAACAGAACAGCCAGCCTAGAAGACTCTTGATGTTTGCTAACTACAATCATATTTCAAAAGCACTGATAAAGGGGCCACAATTCGCTTTATTATTAGAGCCTGAGTGATGGTTAAGAAATGAGCGTTTATTGCATCATATAACCTTCCATTCTCCTCCTGTCTCTCTCTTTTTTCACACTCCTCCCTTCCCCCCTCTCTGCATCTGAGTATGTGTGCGTGTGCACACGTGTGTAGGCACAGGTGTGTGCGTGCACGTGGTGGAATGCTGGTGAGAGTCGGGGGAGGAAGGATGTTGGTCTCACGCACACCCCGTCTTTTCAACGTCCTGACCTTTTCTTTTTTCCCATCCCCACTTCCATGCCTTTCAATATATTAAGAGGCCCTGCCCCTGTCCCCGCCCCAAAGCCTCTTCCCGGTCTGGGTTGCTTGGGCAGGAGTGGGTGGGAAAGAGAATGTCAGTGGCACCTCTGCCCACGATGAAGATGGCCTCTCAGGCTCCCGCTCCCTCTTCCCTGCGCTCTGGGAGACTGGTGTCCTGAGAGCACAGTCCCGGGAGATGAAGAAGGACCGAGTGAGCTGGCCGACTTCAAACTGTCCTCCCAGAGCAGATGTGGCCTGAGGCTCTGTCATCGGGCTCCGCCTTCCCTTATGTCATTTTTTTGTGAGCAGGGCTGACTGCCCTCCTCAGCTGCGACTGTATTCATTGCTTTTTCCCCTAAGCGCTCAGGCAGTAGTGTGGGTGCCCGAGAGCTGCCTGGAGTGTGAACAAAAGCCCACTTAGGAACCACATCCTGGTTTCTCTCCCCCCACTCACACCCCAGCTGCCTGCACTGGCCAGCAAAGTCCTCTTCTTGGGGACAGAGGGGTCACCGTGACAGCACCACTCGCCTCAGAAACCCCTATGCAACCCGCTAAGGATAATTCTTAGAGAAACCCTGGCATCTCCATTCCATGGAGACACTAATTAGTTCCAGAGCTGCTAATTAAAGGCCCAAGCTGCTGCATACGAAGGTTCTCTGTGTGCTGGGATGAGGCCACAGTGAGAAGCGGGAGATAAAGCTGGAGGCATGGCTGGGCCCGCACTGGGGGACTCTTCAATGACAGGCCCAAGAAATAAATGAACCTCCAAAGGCCCTTTAATTTTCTCACTTAGCTGTTTTGCTGTTTTGATAGGAAAGGACTAAAGCCTCATCATGATTTGCTGGGCCATTTGCGGACAAATGAGGGACAGACTCCGGAGCTGAAGTGAATCCTGCTCTCTCTCCAGGGTGAGCTTCTGTCTTACATTAACTGGGGGCTAATGAATGTCTCGAAGGAGAGGCTTTGAGACTTTGATGCGTATTGAAGGATCACTCCAGTGGCAGCTAAAATGCCAGTGACGGCCTGCCTTTGGCCCGTGACAGCATCAATAGCCCCTTCAAGACATGGGCAACTTCTACCAGAGCCGGTCCTTTGCTCAGTGGCCCCCATGGGAGTTAATAAACAGAAAAGGTCAGATCCCGCAGCCGCCTGGAATATACACAGTCCTGGAACTCTGCACCACGTGCACAGGCCTGCAGACTGGCCAGGCACAGGCTCTTCCTTGGCCCAGGCTGGGGCTGGCGTTTGCTGGCAGGTTCTCCCTCAGGGAAGTCACAGCATCTGGGAGTTTCCGCGCAGAGGTGCTAAGGGAATCCAGTCGGGTCTTGGACACACCACACCACAGCCCCTGGGTGGGAAATGCAGGAAGGAGCTTTGGAGAGAAGAGGAAAGGGCAAGAATTGAGGAAGGCAAAGGGCAGGGGGTAGGGAACCAGGGAAGGTCCTCTGGTCAGACGGGGGAAGCTCACCGCAGCAGCGCCTAGCCATACTTACCCAGACCTGCCCCGCGGCCCCGGTACAGCTGCTCCCCTCACTCCCCACCTTCCTCAGAAGATGAGCCGGGCCAACGCAGCCTTTCCGAGGCAGCTCTGTGGGCCAGTGGCCTTGGGTGAGTCACTTCCCTTCTCTGGGCTCAGTTCCCTCCTCCATTAATGGTGGTGGGCTCACTGGATGCTCTCACGTACGGACGCCTCTGGGCTGGCTTGGAGGGCTTGGGTGGAGTAAGGTGACACTTCCTTCACGGAGTAGAGGGCTCAGCCCAAACACCTGGCAGTCCCCCTCCCTGGCCCTGTGGGTAACGTCACTAAGGACCCCACACTGCCCGTCAGGCCCAACAAAGCTCTCCAGCCGACATCACATCCCCAGCGCTGCGCCACCCACCCTAGCCACGACCCTCCCCAGTCCTCCGAACCCCTTGCTGGTCTGGCAGCGCCCTTCATGCCTGCGGCTCTTTCTGCCCCCTCCCAACCAGCCCCCTACTCCCTCTCTCGCCCTTTACCTTGTTTCATTTTTCTTCAAAGCCCACTTCACCACCAGATACCATCAAATCTATGAGTTTACTCGTCGCCTTTCTCCCCTCCTCGACGGCAGGAACAGGGTCCGCCCTGATCGCTGCAACACACGGTGAGTCCTCAGCAAATAACTCCGTGCCTTTGCGCCCACAGCTCCGCTGTTCCCCGCCACCTCCCTCCAAGATCCAAGATCGTCACCACCTCATGTCTCCCCTCACCTGCCTCTGGAAGCCTCTCCAGCTCTGAGGCCCCCTTCACTCTAATGCCTACAGGACCAGGCTTCCCTGAGGGTCACGGCAGTAAGCAGTGCTGGGGACTAAACCGTGCTCAGAATGTCAGCCCCAGGGCCAGAGGTTCCAACGTGATGGTTTAGACAAAGAAAACCAAATACCACGCATGTAATTGGCACAGAGGGAAAAAAATCTTCTCAAAGCCTCCAGCCCACAGAACTCCACTAGTCCCTGCTGGGTACCACAGATGCTTAGTGACAGCTGAGATCTGTCTTCCAGAAGCAGGAACCAGGGAGTATTTCTGGCCCAATTAAGCTTTAGTGCTTGACAAGTAGGAAGTGCAGCCTCACCTCTTTACGTTCCTCGTGTGAGAAGCACATGGGCTCCGTGTACATCTGAGCCATCTTGCTTGCCTTCCTGTAGGTACGTCACGCCAAGGACACAGGTGGATGTGCAGGCCATGATGAGGGCATCTCTAAAAGGATGCGGTCGACTGGTGGCATCTGCCTCAGGCAATGGGTACAAATATTGTTTTACAAATTATCAATATTAGAAAATCAAGCAATTATCTCCATTTCAAAGGTATGAGAACTCTTCTCATAACTATTATTACCAGCAGCATCGAGTTTATAAGTGCAGTGCTGCCAGGAATATGGTTTCTATTCTTCCAGGCATGGCAGATTTTACCCTGTCAGTTTTAGCAGGGAGACCAGATCTGAGTCGTGATCCCTAATTGAACCCTAGATAGGTAGGTAGATGAGAAGACAGATTAGATTGTCTATTTAAGTACACACATTTGAAAAACTCTTAAAAGAAACACATCAACTCTAATGTTAAGTGCCCATTTGAAACAGACCCCGTTCCAGGCAGTGAATGTCTGGCTCTCCCCCAGAAAGAACCACAAGCATCTTGTCCTCAGGGTGGAGAGAACCTGTCCCGCCCCCCTCCCCAGGCTGGTCCCCACCCTGCCCTGAACACTAGAGGCCTGTCCTTGGCCTGTGCTCAGGACCCTGCTGTACCACCCCCTGCATCAGCCATGAAGAGCTCTCTTCCCCGAGGACTGATCACTTTCAAGGAGGGTCAAAGGCCCCTCTGTGTCAGCAGCCCCTTGCCTTTGTGTAGGCACTGGCCCTGTGTGACACTGATCCTCCTCCGTCTTGGCCTCTCTGTGGGAACTCAGGACCATAGACCATTATAGGTAGGGGTGTCTCCACACAAGATAGCGGAGGGGTCGGTGTAAGGGGAGGGAGGTGGTGAATGGCCAGTACCTCGTTCATTTATTTGAGCTCTACGTAGCACTTAGTATGTAGTTTATGGTGTTCTTCTCTGAAGCCCAGGGTCTAGCAGAGTGTGTGGCATGTGGCAAGCTCCCAGGAGTTGCTGGGGCCGAATATAGGCATAGTCAGGTTGGCAAGGGGAAGATGGTCAGCTTGACCCATCAGAGTCAAATCAATTACAACAATATTAGTTACCATTTATAAAGCTTACTCTATGCCAGGTACTTTACTGACTTTTAACATAATGAACATTTACGGCCTCCCAGGGAGAAAGGTGTTATGAGCCTCATGTTTCAGATGAGAAAACTGAGGCTCAGAGGGGTTAAGCAACTTTCCCAGAGTCACACAGCTTATGACATAGCTGTCAAACCCGGGATAGTCTGACCCCAGAGCCTGTGTTTTTGACCACTATGTACTTCTCCCCTTCTCTCCCCTCCCCTCCTCTCAGAAAAAGCAAGTGAGGTCAGGACCAGGAATCTGAGGTCAGTAACCTGACCAACCCCTGGGGAAGCCTTGAGGGAATGTGGCTCCAATGGAGCCTTCAGACAAAGCAGCTGCCTCCACAAAGGAGCCCTATAATTGAGGCTTGGTTTTCTACCCGACTGTCATTCAGCAGAGCCACCAGGACTGCTAACCAGTTGGTGTGCACCGGTACAGTTGTACCTGTGGGTAAAACTTTGAAATGCATTCATGCACATTGACAAACAGCTGCTGTCCTAATGTCTTCCTCCTGGACCCCATCACCCTGATGACTCAGGAGCCCCCATAGGAACCCTGGAGCTTCCCCTGATCCCACACCTCAAGGGTTAATGCCTGGCCCTGCTGGAACCTCCAGGCCCCTGCTCCAGGGGAGGGCTGGGGCTTAGTCAACGCTGGGTCCATTCCTGTGCAGACCACTTTTTCATAATTTTGAAATTCTCCTTCGGGTCCCACCCTCTCATGGGAACTGCTGGTCTGAAAGGACATCTCCAGCAGCTCCTGAGTCCCAGGGATGAAATAGTCCTCCTTACCCGACCCCCTAGGGAAGCTGCATCTGGGGGGTCAGGCTCCGCCAGAACAGAGGGGTGGTCCCCAAGGCAGGGAATTGGCGAGGGCAGCCATCTCTCCTTCAGAGCCCCCCATAACCAGAATGGGCAACACCCAAGCACGCCTGAACCAATTGCGGGACCCTGGAGAGCCAGGAGGGCTGGAAGGATGGTCCAGGGAGGGGGTCTGCGGTGGCCCAGAAGGGACTAAATGCTCAGGAAGTCAAAGCTGGATAATCAACTGTGAGTGTGGATCTGTGGGGTGGGGCAAAGCCAGAGAAAGAAACGAGCCTCAAAGACAGAAGCTGGAAGAGCAAGGACAATTTGGTCAGAGGCTTTGGAGGTGGGTCAGAGCATGTGATTTCAGCCTAAGATGTGAATACTATAAGGCGGCTTGAGGCCTGTTTCACGTGGTGCTGGTACGTGGCCTGCAGTCTCTAAGACTGGCCGGGTGGAGGCCCAGGACCTGAACGCATGAAAAGCTGTAAGAAGGGCAGCTGTGACTGAGGAAAAGGACAACATTTTGCTATCAGCAAGGACAGCACAGGTCCCTCCTCCTGCCCCCGCCCCAAGCCCCCAGCTTGTACTTAGTGCGTCTCCCATCCCCACGTTCTGAGTCAAAATGTGATCAGACTTTATGTACCAGAGCACAGAAAAACAACAAAGCCCTGTGGATTCCTCTCTGCTCAATTCCACCCTCCCAGGCCTGCTGTTTGCTTCACAGCCTCATATTGCGTTTGTGTGCAGTTCAATAGATTTTTTTTATTACAGCTGGAATTAAATAACTGAAAGATGGATCCAGTGGGCTGAGGGAAAACAGAAGTTTAATCAAAGGAAATAACAGAGTCGGCCTGGTTCTAGAATTGCAGGATGTACTGAAGCGCCCAGCAGGGCCTGGTGACGATGTCCCTCTCTCAGACTTTCCCTTTGAGGCTTCCTCCCCCAGCTTGTGCCCATGAGGGGGCTTCAGAGGTGACTCACCCCCTACAGGTAGGAGACGCAGTGGGCTGGACCAGGGCCAGGCTCTCAGGGCCACCACGAGCTCAGGAAAGATCAAACCCAGGGCCTCCATCACATCATCAAAGTATTGCTGAAGGGGATTATCCTTTTACTTTTCTCTTGCTCTGAGGTTCTACGGGCAGCAAACCCTGCTGAAAGGGATTATAAGTTCTGGCTTGGGGTCCTGTAGTCTTGGCTGTTGCCAGGACTCATGTGGCAACAGGAAAGGTTATATGAGGAGGGGGGAGACAAAGTGTGAGATCTTGGAACCCAGCTGGGCGTGGCCCTGTAACTGGGGCAGCTGGCGGGTGGCAGGACCTGGATGGGACCTCCCTGGAAGGTGCGGCGGGAAGGGGCAGGGCTCAGGCCCACCCCAGGGGAGGCCTGATCGAGCCTGCTCAGGGGGCTGACAGGCAGCCGCCGGTTTAGAAAGCCCCTACCCGCATTGCCAGCCTCTCTGTGCCCCTTCTCCCTCTCATCCACTGTGCTCCACACTCAGAGGTTCCCCCAGGCATCTTCCTGCCTCAGAACCTTCACACGTCACTTCCTCAGGGAAGCCCTCCCTGACGCCCTCAGGCCTGCTCAGCCTCCCCTATGAAACACTCCACAGCCCTTAGGGTCTCCACGGCGCTGACCACCATTACCATGTTATGTTCAGTATCTTTCTGCCTTGCCGCCTATGAGCTCCCCCCGGGCCTGGGCCATCTCGTTTTATTCTCCACTTTCTCCCCAGTGCCCGCTGAAGTGTCTGGCCTGTAGAAATGGCTCAACAACATTAAAAAATAAAGGACTTGAGTCAGACCTTACCTGTAGGTGTTAGGAAGGTTCCAAGACAAGGCAGAGCAGGTAAGGGGATGGAGGCCAGGGCAGGGAGGGCTTCCAGGGGCCAGCAGGACTCCAGTCCCAGGGGTGTGGAATCTGCCAGGAGCAAGGAAGGACCAAATCCAGGGACCCCCCAGCCTGGG
The DNA here is from genome assembly GCF_028023285.1 of Balaenoptera ricei. Taxonomy (NCBI): domain Eukaryota; kingdom Metazoa; phylum Chordata; class Mammalia; order Artiodactyla; family Balaenopteridae; genus Balaenoptera; species Balaenoptera ricei. The sequence goes on from NC_082639.1 coordinate 169,578,415, forward strand.
CCGCTCACCGTGATGGGACTCAGGCCCCAGGAACAAGACGTGGTCCGGTTCTCCATCACTGAGACCCAAGCAGTCACTCAACCTCCGGGAGCCCTTGTTTCTCATTCGTAAAATGGGGATAAAAATTCCTGCCTCACAGGTTGCTATGAGGATTAAATGAACTCAGGAAGTGGTAGCTTTTTTCTTCCAAATGTGTGCCTTTGCCTGGACTGTCTTTGGTGGTATCTATGTATCTATATGTACCCATCCATCTATCTTATCTACAACTATATAACTACACCCATTTCTATTTCTACCTCTAGATCCCACTGTCTCTACCTCCATATTGTTCCCCTCTCTCTAAATCTCCCTCAGAGCCTGAGCTCTGAGCTCTGACACTCCAGCAGCAGCTGGAGGAGGTTGGGTTTGTTAATATTTGGACAAATACTAACGAGACTGGCAGGACCGGCCCTTCCTAGATTACACAGATGCTTCTTCACAGCCCACAGATGCCCCCGACCTAATTAACTTGGCAGACTCAGGAGAGATAGAACAGGCTTGCAAATTAAATCCTGTGATTGGCTTCAAAGGGTGCTGCTCCCTTCACATACACACCCCTCTGTGTGCGGGGAGAGGCAGCCTCAGGGCTTCTGCTTAGCTGCCGGGGCACACCAGGCTTTCAGGGTTGCTGCATTACCAGAGAAATAACCCCATCAGCTGATTCCAGGCCTCGATCAATTTCAGCAGCAGCTTTGGGGCTTTCCACAGGAGGTCCTAAAATCAAAGCTTGCCACTCCACACATGCCTTGAAGGAATAGGAATCACCTCTCTGGAGGCAGCGAAGGGAGTCGGGGGAGGTTGTGTTTGGCTTCATGCAGACCCCAGTTGAATCCTGGGTCTGCCGCTTACTAGCCGTGTGACCCTAGTCAATGAGCTCAACCTCTCTGACCCTTGGTTCCTCGTCTGCATAGTGGGGTGACCAGACTATGTCCAAGGGCTGATAAGAAGATTAAATAGGCCTGTAAAGTGCCTATTCAACAGAAGCTCATTCTCTCCCCTTATTCCAGATCAAGACTGGGAGATGCAGCACTATTTACAATAGCCAGGTCATGGAAGCAACCTAAATGCCCATCAACAGACGAATGGATAAAGAAGTTGTGGTACATATATACAATGGAATATTACTCAGCCATAAAAAGGAACGAAATTGAGTCATTTGTTGAGACATTGGTGGATCTAGAGACTGTCATACAGAGTGAAGTAACTCAGAAAGAGAAAAACAAATATCGTATATTAACGCATGTATGTGGAACCTAGAAAAATGGTACAGATGAGCCGGTTTGCAGGGCAGAAGTTGAGACACAGATGTAGAGAACAGACATACGGACACCAAGGGGGGAAAACTGCGGTGGGGTGGGGATGGTGGTGTGCTGAATTGGGCGATTGGGATTGACATGTATACACTGATGTGTATAAAATTGATGACTAATAAGAACCTGCAGTATAAAAAAAAAAACAAACAAAACAACTAATACTAAACTTTCATTGGGTTATTTGTATGGAAATATGTTGATATAAATGTTTCAGACATTACATGAAATTTCTAAAAATCTTATATGTTCTGGTATAATGTTATAAGTCATAATCCTAGTTATTACTTTAAAATGTGTATCTCAGAAATAACAACAACAACAAAAAAGACTGGGAGAGTTGCCAGCAAATATATCAGATCCCAGCAGAGGACGGTGCGTCTCCCTCCTGTTCACTCTGCTGCGGAGCTAGTGAGAGGTCAAAGTCAGATCCCACCTGGGGAAATGTCCTCTGCAAGGAGTAAATTCGCTTGCGCCCAGGTCCTGCTGGTGTATAAGACTCCTCTGTAATTACCGGCTTCCACGACCTTGTACCCACCTGATGTCATCCCCCCACCCCACCCCCGCCCCGGGTCATGGCTGACCCGTGCTTGGGAATGATCTGTCCCAAGGCTGTCACGGGAGGCCTGACTTACTTGCTGTTATTTCGGCTCAGATTCCAGGACACTTGCCTTGTCCCCTTGTCCCTCCCCCTCCTATACTTCAGCCTCAAGAACTGTCCCCTGTATTACCACTATCTGCCTCAATATCCGTGCCTTGAGCCATCCCCTGGGAGCAGGCATCCCGCCTTCCCCCAAATCTAACCTCAGTACTCCCTCTAAACCCAGCTCCCAGAGGCTGGACCTCCCCGGGGGCAACTGGCTATCAGCCCAGACTACTGGCTCCACCTGCCGCCATACGTGCCTGACTCTGAGTGCCAAATGCCTGCTATCTGGGACCTCCGCCTCCCTGTGACAGCTGGACGTTTGAGGGCCACCAGCTCCATGCCTCCCTCGCTACCGCCTGCTGCCACAATCCCTCACATCACCTGCTCCAGGGCCAGCTTCTGCTGTCTGGCTCCACCTGGCCGGCCTAAGCCCAGGCTGGGACACTCCCGAGCAACTCGTCATTGCTGTGGGACGAAAGCCTGCCTAGAAGTGGCTCTGACAGGGAAAGGCTCTGGCTTCTGCTAACCAATGTCACAGTGTCCCCAAGGTGGGAGCAGAGGTGGCATTTTATTTCTTACAGGTTCTAACTTTCCTACATGAGACTCCAAAGGCAGGACGCTGTCCAGAGCACAGGGAGGGCTCTGGTCCTGAGCTAGCAGCTCTCCTAACCCCCAAGGGCTCGGCCACTGCTCAGAACCATCAGGAGATGGGGAAGAAACCCTGGTACCCAGGCTGAAGAACAAGAAATGCGCTTCCCCTCCCAAACATTACTACAGGTTTTTATCCTGTCTTCCTCCAAAACCCCACTGAAATGAAAACAAAGGCATTTTTGAAAGTATAAGCCCAAAGACTAGGAGAATTTCTGCTCTAGGAGAGGAGACAATTATAGATAAGAGATTTTGACAAAGTTTAGAAGATGAAAAGCAGATGGAGGAGGAAAATTAGCAGAGGCAGATATAAGCTGAAATGCCTGCAAAGGAGGTTCCAGATGAGAAGCAAACCCATTTGCCTGGCAGAAAACCTGGGATGCTCAGGACATGGAAGCAACAGGTACAGAAAGTTGTGGGCAGGAGTGGGGCTGGGAAAAGGAGGTTTGTGTGGGTGTCTACACTGAGTGAGACCCCCCCCCCAGATTCCCCCCTTTGCCCTGCACAACTGGGCAGCTCACATGCTTCCTCCACCCCACCTGGGCAAGATGCCCAAGGCTTGTTCTCTGGTGAAGCAGAGAGAAAGCTCCAAATTTGGGGATACCAGGCAAAGTGAGGGGTAAGGCTCAGGACTGCATTCTAAAAACTGCACAGTGGGTTTCTGAGTCCCATTTTCTGGTCCTGCTACAGGCATCCTGCCCCCAAGCAAGAGATTAGAGGATTCTCCTCTTGAGTAGCTGAACTACCCCAGAGAAAAAGATCTCTAAATACTGGCATTTGACAATTTCCAATGTAAAAAGCCCCACCTGTCTTCACGCTCCACCCAAGCACTCAGAACTTTCAATCCGCTTTATAGAGCCTCTTGGAAATATCATCAGATAGTCAAGGATTAACAGATATTTGAGGAAAGACTCCAACATGAAAAAGAGATCAAAACAAAGGCAGCGCTGGAGTAGGTGTCAGAGCACCTAGCATCTCAGAGGCAGGGCAAGGAGCAGAGGACAGTTTCAAAACGAATTGTAGTGAAAATTCTGAGAATCAAGAGTAGACATTGCCCTTTATGGGAAAGGAAATAATCAGAAAACAAGAAAGAACTCTTGGAGATTAAAAATATACATAACAGTTGAAATTAAAATTCAATAAAGGGAAACCTGCCAGAAAAGAAAATTAAAACACAAAGAGGGAAAACAGGACAGATGAAATTTTTTTAAAATTTCAAGAATCAAAGAGAAAACAGGTGGGAGGAAATAATTTTTAAATATATATATAAATATTCCTGGAATAGAAGGGCATGAATTTCAATATTGAAAGGGCCAATTGAGAGTCTATCATTACAAATGAAAAAAAATACCTACACCAATTTTGAAATGTCAGAACACCAAAGATAAAGAGAAGATCCAAAAAGCTTGGGTCTGAAAGCTGAAACAGGGCACAATAAGAGAAGTAGGAATCAAAATGGCACCAATTTCTCAGCAGCAACACTAGAAGCCAGGAGATGAGGAAACAATGCCTTCAGCATCCTCAGGGGGAAAATGTTATTTTCAAACTGGATTCTATATTCAGCCACTCTCAGTGTGTGTGAGGGTAGAAAAAAGACATTTTTTCAATGTAAACAGACTCAACCAAATTGACCAACCATGTACCCTGTCTTAAAAAACTGCTGAAGGATGTGCTCCAACAAAACTAGGCTGTAAATCAAGAAAGAAGATACGGGCCTGAGGAAACAGCAGAGCTAGGATTGGACAGAGCAGTGAATGCAAGTCCCTGGATGACAGATGTGCAGCAGACCTAGAGAGCAAGCTTATGGTTTGGAGAAGGAGGGAGAGCTGCTCCAGGAGGGAGACCACCGGGGGAAAATGGGATAGATACATTAAATGATAGGTCTCACCATTCAGAAATTATACTGTTAGGCCTTTGCCAGAACCGAAGCAGCAAGTTACACAGAAAACTAGGTGAATTCTTTTTTTTTTCTTTTTTTCTTTTTGGCAATAAAGCAGGTATATTTTAATAGGGGCAGGCAGCTAATTTGCACTCAATTTATATATTTTCCATCCAATTTCATTCCACTGGTTCAAGTTTCTTCATAGCCATGGCAAATGCTTCTTCACTGAAATGAACATTTTTACCCAATAATATTGTCCTAACCATTAACATTTCCAGAATGGGAGGAAGAAGTAAGGTAAATGGACATTTTTTTTTAAAGTAAAAGATAAACGTTCAAACATGAACCCCAGGGCTTCCCTCGTGGCACAGTGGTTGAGAATCTGCCTGCTAATGCAGGGGACACGGGTTTGAGCCCTGGTCTGGGAAGATCCCACATGCCACGGAGCAACTAGGCCCGTGAGCCACAACTACTGAGCCTGCGCGTCTGGAGCCTGTGCTCCGCAACAAGAGAGGCCACGATAGTGAAGAGGCCCGCGCACCGCGATGAAGAGTGGTCCCCGCTTGCCGCAACTAGAGAAAGCCCTCGCATAGAAACGAAGACCCAACACAGCCAAAAATAAATATAAAAACAAATTAATTAATTAATTAATTTAAAAAAAAACACATGAACCCCAAAGTTTAATATGCATATGAAACACAGCATAAGATGTAGCCTCTGATTCAGTAGTTCTGGAGTGGGACCTGAGATACTGCATTACAAACAAGTCCCCAGGTGGATGCTGCTGGTCTGTGGGTCATACTTTGAGTAGCAAGTATTTATACAGAGATAAATGGCAATGAAAACATCTGTTGAGCTATGATAATAATATTTGCCATTTATCTAGTGCCTACTGTATACCAAGCAGTATACTGTTTTGCATGCATTATCTCAATTTACTCCTCAAAATCCTTATTATTATTATCCTCATTTTACAAATAGAGAATTGAGGCTAAGAGGAGAAGTAATTGCCCAAGCTCTGACAAATGCTAGTTGGTGGAGCAGGGACTGAAGTAAGATTTATGTCGCCTCAAAGTCCAGATTTTTTTCCTTAGAATTACAGCTTCAACCTCCCCTGCAATGTAAGGAGACAGAAATAAATGGAAAGACAGTCTGTGTTCATGGATTGAAAAACTCCATGTTGTTAAAATGTCCATACTCCCCAAAGTGATTCAACGCTATCTCCATCAAAATCCCACTGGCATTTTTTACAGAAATTTAAAAATGAATGCTAAAATTCATTTGAGACCACAAAAGACCCAGAATAGACAATGTGATATTCAGAAAGAAGAATATAGCAGGAGGCATCACACTCCTTGATTTTAAAATATATTATAAAAATAAAGTAATTTTAAAAGTATGGTACTTTATGATTGTAAATGGGATTGTTTTCTTAATTTCTCTTTCTGATAGTTCATTGTTAGTGTATAAAACTATGAAACATTTCTGTATATTAATTTTGTATCCTGCAACTTTACCAAATTCATTGAGGAGTCCTAGTAGTTTTCTGGCGGTGTCTTTAGGATTTTCTTTATATAGTATCATGCCACCTACAAACAGTGACAGTTATACTTCTTCCCTTCTGCTTTGGATTCCTTTTATTTCTTTTTCTTGTCTGATTGCTATGGCTAGGACTTCCAATACTATGTTAAATGAAAGTGGTGAGAGCAGGCATCTGTGTCTTTCTTGTTCCTGATCTCAGAGAAAATGCTTTCAGCTGTTCACCATTGAGTATGATGGTTGATGTGGGCTTGTCTTATATGGGCTTTATTATGTTGAAGTATGTTCCCTCTAATGCATTTTGTTGAGAATTTTTATCATAAATAGATGTTGATTTTGTCAAAAGCTTATTATGCATCTCTTGATATGTTCATAAGATTTTTATTCTTCAATTTGTTAACATGGTGTGTCACATTGGTTAATTTATGTATGTTAAACAATCCTAGCATCCCAGGGATAAATCTCAATTGATCCCAATAGCAGGAGTTGGGCTGGCAGGATGCAGCTATATTCAGGGGCTAACTATACCCAAGTGCAGCAGGGCAGGCCAGTGACAGGAGACAGGGTTTTCCTGAGTTAGGGTTACACATTTTTGCTGTTCTTCTGTTTAAAAACATACTTTTAAATTTCTTTAACAACCTTGCTTTGTCAAATCACACTTGGGAAAAAAAGAGAGCTGCAGTACCTCCTGAAACTGTCGTCTTATTCTCTTGACTCTAAAGGTTCATTGCCATTTTCCAATAAGAATGGCCTGAAAACATCCCATCTTTCTAAGCCATGATGAATGAGCATTGATTAAAAGTAGTTTCTTGCCTCCAAGCAGCCCACAGAGCAGTCAGGGCCACAGGCCTGGGCACCTAAGGCAGCCGAGCCAAGACACTTCTGGCTGTAGTGCTCAGAGCAGGCACACCATCAAAAAAGCACTAGGTGAATTTTTAAATGAGATAATTATTAATCCCAGGATAAACAAAGGAAGGTAGGAAATATAATCACTGCATATTACTTGCTCTACCATAAATAATATTCACACAGTTATAATAATTATACACCAACTGCTTATATTAACTAAAAGTATCGGAGCCATTATCCTGGGAGGGTAAGAGGAGGGAAGGGAATGGGAAGAGGATGAATCCTTGTCTGCCATATCAGGACCTCAATAGATAAATTCTAAATTTGGTAAATCAAGGAAAGAAATATAAGCACATTACTTAGAAATATAGAGATAAATACTAGAAGAAACAGCTCAAAGAGTGTGCTTGTTTTCTATTGCTGCATCACCATAAACTTAACAGTTTAAGACAACACATTTATTATCTCATGGTTTCCCTGGGTCAGGAGTCTGGGCATGGATCTTCTACAGAGGGTTGAAATCAAGGCATCAGCTGGGACTGTGTTCTCATCTGAAAGCTCAACTGAGAAAAAATCATCTTCCAAACTCATTCAGGTCACTGGCAGGATTAATTTCCTTGTGGTTGTATGACTGAAAGCCCCAGCTTTTTACTGGCTGTTAGCTGGCGGCCACCCTCAGGCCTCTAGTCCTCCTGAAGTCCCTAGAAGCCACTCACGGTTCTTTGCCATGGGAGCTTCTCCAACATGGCCACTGACTTTATCAAGCCCCCAGGGAGAGCCTCTGGCTCCAGTTTGCTAAGAAGAAAGTCTTATATAACACAGCATAATCGTGGCAGTAATATCCCATCACCTTGCCATGGGAGGGGAGATGGGAGATGTGAACGCCAAGAGGCTGGGACCACTGGGATCACCCTAAATTCTATCCACCACAAAGAGGTTCTTAAATGTTTTTTCATAAAGAAGTCATGCTAAATACATAAAAGAGTATTAATGGATCCCTCCCACCCATTTCCTAGCCAACACATTCTCTTCCCTGGGAGGCAACAAATATAACCAGTTTCTCTCGTAACTTAACAAATGACTCTGTGTATATAATACATGTGCACATACACACGTTACTCCTCACTCCCTTAGCTCTCTGCTCCAATGTGCCAGGCCTTTCCTGAGCCCTCTATAAAAATGATGATACATACATATTTTTCCCCTTTTTTGCATAACTGGTACCATGTTATGTAAACACATATGCATCTCACTATTTGCACTTCATCTATCCTGAGATGGTTTAAAATTGGTACATAAAGAGATTCTTCACTGTTTTTCTGCCATGGTATAGCATTCATTGACCATTTGATGGACAGTTAGGTCATTTCCAACCCTTTTCTATTGTGAAGTTAGATATTTCTAACGCTTCAGTGAGTATCTCTGAGGGGAGGTCATCTTACTAATAGTGTTGCCTCTGGGGAGTGGGACAGGAAAGGGCAGGGATCTACTGCTTTCATTACAAGCCTTGTGCACCACTTGATTTTTTTTTTTTTTAACCATGCACACATATTACTTTGATAATTGTAAGAGGGCTGTGTGATCTGTTCGGGGGTGAGGCCGGCTACATGGGGAACCTCTCTCATCCTCGCCACCATCAGAACAGGCTTCCAAGCTCCTCTGAGCTGCTAGCGCCCACTCCCACTCAGGCTTTATTCTTTTCCTTTCTCAGCGTTTATTGGGCATCTGCTGTGTGTCAGGAACTTGGAGACTGGAGCTTCAGAGAAAAATTATACTTCTCACTTCAGGCCAAAGATTCTACTTTGCAATATCCCTTGTAATATATGAGAGCAAACATGCACACAGCTCTCCTGGGCTCTCGGGAGAGAAATGGGCTTCCAGCGGCCTCAGCTGGAGCCAGAGCCCCCTCCAGGGTGCAGGAAGTGCACAAGCAGTGGCTACCCTCCAAGGTGGGGAGTTTGGGAATTGTTTGGTGTTAAAGTTCTGCTTTCCAGTGGGTCTGAGGGGCGGCCCCCAGGGGCAGCTTCCCTTATTGCAGTCATCCACTCCTTCCTCTGCAGCCCCAGCAGTAGCTTCGGGAACACTGCCAGCCCCCTCGAGGTCCCCATTTGTCACATTGTAAGACCTCCCCCATAAAAGGGCAAGACTAGAGAGACCCTCTGTGTCTCCCTCATTCCCTCCCCCTCACCTTTCTCTGCCCCCTTCCTCCTGTAACTCCAATTTGTTTTCCTTCCTTACAACTGCTTCTCCTTTTCTTCTCCTCCCCTAGTGATTATCCTTGGCTTCAGCTGTGTCCCTGAGTGTCCAAGGGGGGCCGAGACCCTGTGACCCTACACCTGCCATCTCCCTTTGACCCAGTGGACAACAGAGTCTAGCATTTGCCCAGTGAGGTGGGTACACACCTGTTTTAACTGGGGAAAAAATTAGGCCTTCGTGCCTCATTTCCCATAGCAATGCACCGTGATGAACTTGATCTCCATCAGAGTGACAGTTACTGAGCAGTCTCCTGGGCATCAGACCATTTCGTCCTCACAGCAACTGCACAAGACGGTATTGCTATGATCCCTGCTTTATAAATGAGGGAACCAAATTAGTTACATCTCTGGGAGATGTAACAAATCTACCTGCGGTCACACAGCTAAGAAGTGGCAGAGCCGGTATTTAAACCTGCATCTGCTTGTTTCCAAAACCAAGGCTCTTAATCTCAGTGCTGTGGGCTTCATCCTCTACACATGTGGCAAACATATTTTCTGTTTCCTTTCTAGTGAGCATTGGCCTCATGACCCACACTGACATCAACCCAATAATCATGACTGTGTGGGTGCAGTTTTCCATCAGTTCAAAATCCACTTAATCCAGAAAACAAATTTATGATTACCAGGGGGAATGGGATAAATTGGGAGATTGGGATTGACATATACACACCACTATATATAAAATAGGGAACTAATAAGGACCTACCATATAGCACAGGGAACTCAATACTCTGTAATGACCTGTATGGGAAAAGAATCTAAAAAGAGTGGATATATGTATATGCATAACTGATTCACTTTTCTGTACACCTGAAACTAACACAACGTGTAAATCAACTATACTCCAATAAAATTTTTTTTTAAATCCACTTAATCCACCATCAACGGGCCCACATTTCTTCAGCTTGGCTGCAAGGACTTGAGGCATTTCATCAAATGCTTTGCTGAAATCAAGTCTACATTGCAACATTGAATTTCCTCAAGACTTTACCTCCCAAGGCTCCCTGAAGTAATAAACCAACACCCAACAAGCTCCCCCAACCCTCCCCAAGTCTTTCTGTGCTGTTATATCTGGCCTGGCCCTGATCAAGGTGCTCCTCTGACCTCCTGAAATCAAGATCAAAAAGGCTGGTGGTGTTTGGAAGTGATAGCGGGCAGTGGGAGGAAGTAGAGGGTGAAGTGTGACAGCGGCTGCCAAGTGGCAGAAGTGAGATTAAAATGGATTCGAAAAGTGGCTGGTGCAGCGGTGAGGAGATGTGGCCTTCCATCAGTCTGGGGCAGCAGACTGAAAGATGCACTGGGGCCCGAGGTCCTCCCTACAAGCTCTTCCTTCTTTTCTGGAGCAGGGCTTGCAAACTGAAGCCTGCAGGCATCGGGCCAAGACCCTAAATAGGGGAAGTTGGTCCTGGGGGAAGTGATAAATTAATTGCATGTAAAGTATGCCTGGCACATGTCAGAACTCCCTAAGTGTTCATTGTTATTATCAGTTGTTATTATCATCATCATCGTCATCATTATTATTATCACTATTATTAGAGAAGCAGCTGTGACTCAACCCCAGACAACTATTGTCCTTCAGCAAGGTGGATGTAGTGATGCCAGATTTCCCATTACATCAGAGAAGCTGGGAATCTGGATTTCTGTTTAAAATCTCTCCATTTTTCCATTTGGCAACTAATGCAATTAGAACAAAAACCAGTGCCTGTGTGGACCAGACGAAATCAGCCTGTGGGCCACCCTCAGGCCTGCGTGCTCAGTCCTGGAGCCTGTGGCAGAAGCTCTGTGCCCAGGATCCCACAGTCTCCGGGGATTAGGAACGTGGCTGTGACAGTCTTCCAAGCCTCCTTGTGTCCCACACCCCTACACACACACACACACACACACACACACACACACACACCAGAAGCACTCCAGGGACGTTGCATCCCCAGCTGAGCCCTTGAGCCTGACAAGGGGCCAGCTGCACTTCCAGCCTGGCAAGGAGAGCGGCGAAGGGAGAACGGTGGCCAGCCGGGAGGAGAAGGGCTCACGCAGGCCTCTTCAAGGAAGAAGCCCAGGGTCCCCGCACGGCCCACAGCACTGGGCAGCTCAGCCTCTGCTTGGCAGAGGGAGAAGGAGCCAGCCGTGGACCATGAGAGGCTCCCCGCTTCCTGGGCCCTGAGAATGTCTCCCCTGAGCAAAAATGGGCTTGAGTTGGATTAGGTCCCTTCTGCTGCCCACCTTCTCTGATGCCCTCCTGCCTTAGAATTGTGACTGCAGTGGCTGCCACTATGAATGTGGGGTGGCCGCTGTCACAACAGATATGCCAGAGCATAAACAAAGAAAGCGAAGCACAGCTGTAAAGAAGGCCAGAGAACTCCCGAAGCTGTGGTCTGCCCGCAACCGCCAAACCAAAAGGGTGGAGTGACGCCCCGTGGTGCGGGACAGCCTGCCCCTGAACTGTGGGCGGGCGGGGGGGACCGTCTGCCAGGAGCTGTGGTTGTCCTTTCCCTCAGCTCCCTTTGTCCATAGTTCTCAGCGAGAGGGGGTGCATCGCAGCAGCCTCTAGAACCTTCTCTGTGGTCCTTTCCCTCCAAAGCTCTTCTCTGCAAGGACCCTGGAGGAGTTCTATTGATGCTTTCATGGAAGGGGATGATATCCCGTCAGCCCCTCTTTGCAGAATTTCTCCTGTTTTTGAGATAGGTGATCATCTAGGAATGGGAAGGGTGGGGATGGGAAACAACTCAATACCATCGTCATCATAATTACATTTTTGTGGCTTTCAAAAGCTTTATTGAGGTATTACTGACATACAATACATAGTTAAAGTATTCAATTTGGTAAGTTTTGACACATGTACACACCCATGAAACGTTCAACACAATCAAGATAGTGAACATACCCCAAAGTTTCCTTGGTGTCCTTTGTCATCCCTCCCCTCCCCTCCCTTCATCCACAGGCAACCACTGATCTTTCTGTCACCAGAGATTAGTTTGCGTTTTCTGCAGTTTTATATAAATGGAATCTTACAGTATGTATTCTTTTTCTGTCTGGCTCCTTTCACTCAGCATAACTGTTCTGAGATCCATCCACGTTGCCGCGTTGCTGCTTGTATCAGTAGTTCATTCCTTTTTGTTACTGAGTGGCATTCCATTATATGAACATAATTACTTTTTTAAATATATATATATAATTACTTTGTATTAAGTACTTCCTATATGCCAGGAACTCTGCTAGTGAGTTCACGTACATTATCTTTTTCAGTCCTCAAACTGATCCGCAAATAAGAACAGTCATCTCCACTTTACAGCTGAGGCAAGCAAGGCTCAGAAAAGTTAGGAAACTTCCCACAGGTCACACAGCAGGGAAGTGTAACATTCAGGATTTGAACTCGTCTCCCTGCACTGAGCTATACTGCATGTGCAGTTTTCCCTCTGAGCACCTGGCCATCCCAGGTGTCCCGGGCTGGTCAGCAGCAGGACGCCTTTGACCTTCCCTTCTAGCTCCCCGCCACGGGCCCGGGAGCACAGCGGACCGGCCTGGCCGCCTTGCTCCCACCTCCTCCGGCGACCGTGACACTCTGAGCACATTGCCCGCGGAGGGGAGGAGGTCAAAAGTAAGGGGCCGGAGCACCTGGAGGCTTGAACCCCTTCTGCCCGCAGCACCCCACCTCCACCCCCCGCCTGTTTGCAGAAGAAGATTTTTACTGGAGTCAACTTGCTTTGAGCTGAGGTGGAACACGCTCCCGGAGCCTATCAATAGAACGAGGCAGAAGGGTGACCACGCGGCAGATGGCACGGGTGGGCGGAGCGGCTCCTCTGTCGTGTTCGGCGGTGGTGAGAGATTCCCGACTGCGGGCACCGGCACTTCCCTTCTCCTCCATCCCTTCAGCCCACTGCAGCTGAGCTTCTTCCGTCACAATCCGCCTTTTCCGGGTTCCCGGAGATCCTGCAAAGGCCGCCGGGCGGATGAGCACCAGGGCCTCAGGGCCGCAACTGCGAATCCCGAGAGACAGCTCCTGCCTCGTGTTTCCGGAGACCACGTCTCCAAGTACCCTGCAGAAGGGCGGGAATCACTGTCGCTGGGGCCTGTATTCAGTATTTACGTCCCACCCCACCTGCCTCTTCTGGAACTTCGCATGGCCCGGGCCTGGCATCTTCAATCTGCCCCTCTCGCCTTGCTCCTTCTTTGGGGCAGACTTCCTTTACCCAAATCAAAATCCTTCTCTTGATTCTGCTTCCCCTTCACATTACCAAACTTCCTAAGTTATCTCCTCAGAAGCCCTCCCCCCCATCTGGAACTGTATGTATATACACACAGTAGAATATTATTCAGCCTTCAAAAGGAACTAGGTTGACCTCCCTAACAAGCCTCTCCAATGAGTGCCTTTGGGGGCGCGCATCCTACGTGTGATTCCCTGTTGGAAAAGCATCATGCTCATTAGGCTGCTAGCACCATGAGGCAGGGAGTCCCTAATCCGTCATTGTGGTTTCTGCAGCACCCAGCACAGTGCCTGCACACAACAAATGCTCAGTGAATACGTGATTTCTGGAAATAAAGTTTTAATACTTGCAAGAGTGAACAATGTATTATTTAGAGGTACATATATTTAGTAAAACTATAAAGAAAAGCAAAAGAATTACACACTCAAGATCAGGATGGAAGTCATACCCATTAGGATGGCTGTTTAAACATACACACACACACACACACACACACACACAGAAAAACAAATGCTGGCTGTGGAGAAATTGAGGCCCTTGTACATTGCTGGTGAAAATGTAAAATGGTGCAGCCACTGTGGAAAACAATCTGGCAATTCCTCAAAATATTAAACATAGAATTACATTTGACCCAGCAATTCCCACTTCTGGGTATATACACAAAAGAAAGCTGGGACTCAGCTATTTGTGCACCAGTGTTCGTAGTAGCACTATTCACAATAGCCAAAAGGTGGAAACAACCCAAATGTCCATCAACAGATGAACGGATAAGTAAGATGTGGTATATACATACATACAGTAGAATATTATTCAGCCTTTAAAAGGAAGAAAATTCGGACACAGGCTACAACATGAATGAACCTGGAAAACATTATGCTGAGTAGAATAAGCCAGTCACCAAAGGACAAATATTGTACTAATCTACTTATATGAAGTACCTAGAGTAGCCAAATTCATAGAGAAAGAAAGTAAAAACAGTGGTTACCAGGTCTGCAGAAGGGAGGAATGAGGAGGTATTGTTTAACTCAGTTTATTTAACTTTAGTTTGGGATGATGAAAAAGTTCTGGAGGTGGATACTGGTAATAGTTGCACAACAATGAGAATGTTCTTAATGCCACTGAACTGTACACTTAAAAATTATTAGAATGGCAACTTTTATGTTATATATATTGTACCACATTTAAAAAAAACAAAACCAAAAAACCAAGATGGTGGTCACCGCAGCGGAAGGGAGGGGGAAAAAGAAAGGGCTATAACTGTACTGAGGGTGAGTCCCCGGGTACTCAGACTCTTATACTTTTTGAGTACATTGCCTATGTCCAGCCACACCTGCCCCCTCTGCAACCACACATGTATGCTATGTACCTGATTTCATGGATTCTAAAGCTCACATTTTAAAAAATGTAATCTCTCTGAAACTAGGATGCATCTCACAACCAATGTGGTTAGAATAGCCTTGTGCCATAGTTTACGTGGTAGGCTATTATCTTTCTCTGTGGTGCATAAAACAATGCTGCTTCTGGGACTTCCCTGTAGTTAAGGGAAGTGTCCAGTGGTTACAACTCCGTGCTTCCACTGCAGGGGGCGCGGGTTTGATCCCTGGTCAGGGAGCTAAGATCCCGCATGCCACGCAGCATGGCCAAAAAAAAAAAAAAAAAAAGATGCTTCTGACAATTGATGGTGTCTAAGAGCAGATGAAATACAGGGTATGTATTTGTAAGTAAAAATATTTCGTAATAAATTTTTATTTATTTTTACTGAAGTATAGTTGATTTACAATGTTGTGTTAGTTTCAGGTGTACAACAAAGTGATTCAGTGATTCTTTTTCATATTCTTTTCCATTATAGTTTATTACAAGATACTGAATATAGTTCCATATGCTATACCGTAGGACATTGTTGTTGTTTTTTTATATATAGTAGTTTGTATCTGCTAATCCCAAACTCTAATTTATCACTCCCTGCCCCCTTTCCCCTTTGGTAACCATAAGTCAATCTCTGTGAGTATGTTTCTGTTTTGTAAATAGATTCATCATTTATATCATATTTTAGATTCTACATGTTAGTGATATCATATGATTTTTTTTCTGATATGTGTTTTCCTGTCTGACTTCACTTAGTATCATAATCTCTAGGTCCATCCATGTTGCTACATTTGGCATTGCTTCTTTTTTTTTTTTGGCTGCACTGGGTCTTCGTTGCTGCGCATGGGCTTTCTCTAGTTGTGGTGAGCAGAGGCTACTCTTCATCGTGGTGCGCGGGCTTCTCATTGCGGTGGCTTCTCTTGTTGCAGAGCACAGGCTCTAGGCACGCTGGCTTCAGTAGTTGCAACACGTGAGCTCGTAGTTGCGGCACATGGGCTCTAGAGCACGGGCTCAGCAGTTGTGGCACACAGGCTCAGTAGTTGTGGCACATTGGCTTAGTTGCCCCACGGCACATGGGATCTTCCCAGACCAGGAATTGAACCCGTGTCCCCTGCATTGGCAGGCAGATTCTTAACCACTGGACCACCAGGGAAGTCCATTTCATTCTTTTTTATGGCTGATTTAGATAGATAGATAGATAGATGTGTATAGATATATCACATCTTCTTTATCCATTCATCTATTGATGGACACTTGGGTTGCTTCCGCGTCTTGGCTATTGTAAATAGTGCTGCTATGAACATTGGGGTGCACGGATCTTTTCAAATTAGAGTTTTCTCCAGGTATATGCCCAGAAGTGAAAATGCTGGATCATATGGTAACTCTATTTTAAGTTTTTAAGGAACCTCCATACTGTTTTCCATACTGGCTGCACCAATTTACATTCCCACCAAGAGTGTAGGAAGGTTCCCTTTTCTCCACACCCTCTCCAGCATTTATTATTTGTAGGCATTTTGATGATGGCCATTCTGACCAATGTGAAGTGATACCTCATTGTAGTTTTGATTTGCATTTCTCTAATAGTGACGTTGAGCATCTTTTCATGTGCCTACTGACCATCTGTGTGTTTTCTTTGGAGAAATGTCTATTTAGGTCTTCTGCCCATTTTTTGATTGGGTTGTTTGGTTTTTGATATTGAGTTGTGTGAGCATAACAAATTTTTAAATAACAGTTCTAGTGACATATAATTCACATACAGTACATTCACGCATTTAAAGTATACAATTCAATGGTTTTTAGTATATTCACAGAGTTGTGCAATCACACAATACATGGTCTTTTGTGACTGGCTTTTTTTACTTAGCATGTTTTCAAGTTTCATCTGTGTTGTAGCATTATACTTAATTTTTAAAGTGATCCATTCACTCCTCAACTCACTGGAATCTGGCTTCTGAATCCACCTCTTTATTAAAATGACTCGTGTAGGTCACAAGTAATTTCCTCATTATACAGTCTAGTGGACATATCTCAGGCTTCATTTCGACCTCATTCAACACAAATATGGGTTGAGTGTTAACTAAATGCCAATTTTTACTGGCATCACTCACTTCCTTCTCTCTGACAGGCTCCTTCCTCAAATTCCACACCTCATGCTCATTTGCCTGTTTCCCTGTCTGGACCTTCTGTGTCTGCTTCCTTGGTTCTCCCTTCCCCTCTCCTTTGGCTTGTCTTTGGCATTTGTCCCCTCCTTTGACGTTCTTCCAGTGATATCCAGCAGACTGGTATCCTCCATGATCAGGCCCTCAACCTGACACAGGCCCTCAACCTGACACAACCCTCAATCAGGTTGTATCTTCAGCTCCAACCTCTGTTTCTCCACCTGCCTGCTAGACCTTTCTCTCTGGGTGTTGCACGGGTGTCTCACCCTCCACGCTAGATGGAATCTCTCCTCTGCATAACTCAGCACTTCTCTTAAGCCACTTAAATTCTGCCTTATACTCTTTCATTCAACAAAATTATTTACTCGAGGCCTGTGTCACAACCATGCTCCGCCAGATCATTGGTCAGACCAAGAATCATCCTAGCTTGATCCCCCTCTTCGTATTTATTGCAGCAGGAGGTACTGGAGCAGCTCTGTGTGTCTGGTGCCTGGCATTGTTCAATCCAGATGTCAGTTGGGACAGAAAGAATTAACCCAGAACCCTGGAACAAAGTGGGTCCCAATGATTAATACAAGTTCTACCCAGTGAATGTAGATTACAGCAAAGTGAAGAAAGAAGATCCAGACTTCTAAATGAGATGTTTCACTAGAAAGCTGCTTAGAATGAAGGTCTTCCAGAAGCCATCTGCACAATTTTACACTTGACCAGGAAATAGTTCCCTTCTCAATGTGTGATCATGTTGGTGTATTGTGTTGGGGTTTACACTGATTAATAAATAATCTGAAACTTAAAAAAAAAAGTTACTGAGAATCTGCTGCTGTTTGAAGTACTAAAGACATGTTAGAAAAGAAAACAAAGTCCCTTTTCTCCAAGAGCTTCCCTTCTAGGGAGAGAGCCAGGTGGTCAACCATGAACCTGCAATAGGGCCAGTGGTGATGAGTTCCTTAAAACAATTAGAACGGGTAAAGGGATCAAAAGTGACAGTGGGATGTGCTGGTTAGTCTCTGCTTACTGTCCCTCCCTCCCATACAATTCACCCATCGTCCTCCCTCTCAGCCCTGTTCCATGCCCCAGGGGCTGGCCTTCAAGGCTTCTTTCACCCAAACTCCCTCGCCCTCTGCCTTCCTATTGGCTTAGGCAGAAAGAGGAGATGAGAGAGTGGGGGGGCAGTGGTGTGGTAATAAATGTTTATCAGCCAGCTTTCCAAGGAAAAGCAACATGATCTGTAGCATTTGCCCTTTTCTGTGGTGTAAATACTCCACCTTGAGAGATTTCAAACAGCCATCTTGATGTCGGAGTTGGAAAGAGATGCTTACCGTGGGTCCTGATGAACCAGTATAAGCCAGTTTCAACACACCATTGGTGGGAGGAGAGGGAAGTCTGGGAACGTCTTCTCAGCTTCCTCTTGTCCTCGGTCCTGGCATCCCTTCAGGACTGCAGCTCTAGACAACAGTGCCTCTTAGGCCACTCCAGCTCTAACGAGATGCTGATACCCCCATTCCCGCCTCCTACCTCTTCAGGCCTGGGATTGGGAACAGCTTCTCAGTGAAGCTGGCCCCTGGGTGCCTCACTATCCCTAGCTTCCTTTCCCTACTCCCAGCTCTTCATTAATGTTCTTCAAAATCCTTGTGGAATGTGCCGACTGTTTCCCGTGGGACCCGGGCTCATACAGGAGGGTTGTCTTTTGTCGTAGAGTGCACAGGAAGGCCTTTCTGATACTGAAACACTGAAGCACAGAATGAGGGTGTGGGAAGTGATTCGTGTGTTGATCCTGCCACCTCCTCTCCAGTTTCCCCATCCCCATGCCTGGTAACCATTTCTCTTGTATTTGATTTCCTGCAGTGCCAATCCCAGTTCTTTGCATGTATCCAAAAAAACGTTTGTTGAATTGTACCAAAACAGGGCCATCTATTGCTTTTCTTCTGCTCTCTAAAAAGTGTTCCTTGTTCCTATGAATTTCACTAATGCTCTTTCATTCTTCATTTGAATCTTCTATTGGGTCCATGCCCAGTGAGCCAGTGCTAACAGAAGCTGGTATAAAATCCTCCTACAAAAATTACCGTCCTCAAAAGAAAAAAAAAAAAAAAAACACCACAGTCCTCTTATAAAAAGTGCTGGATTTGAGGCCACAGTAGATAATTTACATAGGTTGAGAAGATGAATTCAAAAGCCATTAAATCTAAGCATATGAAATAAAAATCAGCACAATTTGCTACCATTGTACTTAAACTCAACATGAAGGCCAAGTGGTAAAATAGCATTCTGAAGTTACACCACTTTATACAGCAAATACCACTAGTGTTCATGCTGCCTGGTGGGCCTGGGTCTGAGAACAAAACGTTCCTGCTGTGGTTCTGCACTCCCCTCCCCGCCAGCTATTAACCCCCTGTGCCAAGGCAGGCTGCCTTCATGAGGCCCATTGTGTCCACACCCACTCCACCCACCAAGTGGGCCCCTTGCATCATGTCAACCAGCCTATCTGCAGAGGTATCAGCTTGGTAGGGAGAATGAACTCTTTGTGGAGAAGATTAGGATTAGGGCTGGGATTTGGGTTGAGGTTTGTGATGGTTAATTTTATGTGTCAACTTGGCTGGGCCATGGTGTCCAGATATGTGATTAAACATTACTCTGAATGTGTCTGTGTCTGTAAGGGTGTTTTTGTTTTTGTTTTTTTATATAATTTTTTATTTGTTTTATTTATTTATTTTGGACTGAATTGGGTCTTCATTGCTGTGCGTGGGCTTTCTCTAGTTGTGGTGAGCAGGGGTTACTCTTCGTTGTGGTGCGTGGGCTTCTCATTGCGGTGGCTTCTCTTGTTGTGGAGCACAGGCTCTAGGCACATGGGCTTCAGTAGTTGTGTCATGCAGGCTCAGTAGTTGTGGCACACGGGCTTAGTTGCTCCGCAGCATGTGGGATCTTCCCAGACCAGGGCTCAAACCCATGTCCCCTGCATTGGCAGGCAGATTCTTAACCACTGTACCACCAGGGAAGTCCCAGTAAGGGTGTTTTTGCATGAGATTAATGTTTAAAGCAGTGACTTTGAGTGAAACAGATTGCCCTCCATACTGTGGGTGGGCCTCATCTAATCAGTTGACAGTCTGAATAGAATAAGACTGACCTTTCCTGAGCTAGAGGGAATTCTGCCAGCAGACAACCTTTGGACTTGAGCTGCAACACTGGCTCTTCCTGCAGATGTTGGACTTGCCATCCTCCATAATCATATAAGCCAATTCCTGAAAATACATCTTTCTTTATATACACACATGTAATTGGTTCTGTTTCTCTGGAGAACCTGACTAATACAAGGTTGGAGTTGTGACTGGATTTAGGGTTAAAGTTAAGGTTAACATTAGGGCAGGGTTACAGTTAGGGTTAAGATTAGAGGGAGATTGGGGCTAGAGTTGGCATTCAGGTTGAGTTTGAGGTAGGGATAGGATTAGCATGAAGGGTAAGGTTAGGAATCAGGTTAGAGTAGGGTTAGGATTAGGGTTGGGTTGAAGTTAGGGTTAGAGTTAGGGTTAAGTTTGGGATAGGGATCAAATCAGTTAAAATTAAGTTTAGTTTTTAGGATGAACTGGGAGATTGGGATGGACATATATACACCAATATGTATAAAATTGATAACTAATAAGAACCTGCTGTATAAAATAAATAAATAAACAAAATTCAAAAAAAAGAGAAAAGAACAACAACAAAAAGAATATAATTGGGACTTCCCTGGTGATGTAGTGGTTAAGAATCCGCCTGCCAATGCAGGGGACACGGGTTCAAGCCCTGGTCCGGGAAGATCCCACATGCCGCGGAGCAACTAAGCCCGTGTGCCACAGCTACTGAGCTTGCACTCTAGAGCCCGCGAGCCACAACTACTGAAGCCCGCGCACTTAGAGCCCGTGCTCCGCAACAAGAGAAGGCACCTCAACGAGAAGCCCGCACACCGCAACGAAGAGTAGCCCCCGCTCGCCACAACTAGAGAAAGCCCATGCACAGCATCAAAGACCCAGTGCAGCCAAAAATAAATAAATAAATGTATTTAAAAAACAAAAAGAATATAATTACCAATAAAAAAAAAGTTTAGTTTTTAAACAATGCCTGGGGTTAAGGAACATTAAGCTGTTGACTAGGGCTTAACAGCTGATGGTGCATCCTATCACCCTGGGCTGCCTAACTCAAGACTACTTTTGCAGTAAGAGAGAAATAAATTTTCTTAGCCTCTGTTATTTTGTATATTATTGTTTTCTGCAGCTGAACCAGACCCTGATTAATCCAGCACCCCAGAATGGGGTTACCTACTGCCCTAGATGCATGCCAAGCACCTGTGCCTCCGCCATCAGCATATTTAGATCAGGGTCCTGCGAGCACTTGCCCGTGTTTTTTGGTCTGTATTCCTATTCAGCTCTGAGGTACCAGACAGCAGGAATTTAAGTTTCCAGCACACATATAGTGCCGGGGTCAGTACCTCACAAGGAACGTTACATCACATGCCATCTTCACTATTAAACATGGAATCCTGGCCCCCTTGGCCATATGTCTGGCCTCAAGCATCCTCAGAGCCACCTGTCTATGAGAAGCCTGGAGGACAGGACTGCCCTCTGCCCATGCACTACCTCTGCAGAGGGCTGACCAGACCAGGATGAAAACAGTAGTATGGGCAAATTCTGCCCATGACACGGACTCCTTCTAAATGCAGTGATCAATTAATTGCTATGACCAGGCCCCCAAGAAGCTGCTGGGACAAGAGGCAAGCTGCACAGACTTCCTGCAGAGCTGGGATTGAGGGTAAAGTTAGGAAAGGTTGCCTCATTCTTGGGTGGTTGGCCCAAGACAAACCCAAGCTGTGTTCACATTCTGATTCCCAACTGCTTGTTCAGAGATAGTAAATAACAGTAGCTATTGTTATTATTGAGGTTTACAATATGACAGACTCCATTCTAAATGCTGTATCTGGATCATCTCATCTAATCTTTACAGTAGCCCTATGAAGTAGATATTATTTTCCCTTTTTACAGATGAGAAACAGAGGCATGGAGATGTTAAATGATGTGCCTGAGGTCACAGAGCTGGTTAAGTGGTACAGTTGGGATCAGAACCCGGACAGTCTGAGACCAGAGCCCATGCTCTTAAGCACCATGCTCCACTTCCCTCCTAAAAGACCCACTCATTCAGCAAATAATAATAGTTACTGTCTGTTGAGCACTTTCTATGCGTCAGGTTCCATACCAGGGATTCTCAACCAGGGCAATTTTGCCCCCCAGGGAATATGTGGCGATGTCTGGGAACATTTTTGCGCATCACCACTGTGGTGAGGGGTACCGTGGCATTGAGTGTGTAAAGGTCAGGGATGTTGCTAAACATCCTGCAATGCCCAGCACAACACAGAATTATCCAGCCCAAAATAGGGCCAAGGCTGGGGAATTCTGCTCTGTCCTAAGCACTGTACATTTTTTGATTTAATCATCATAATAATCCTGTGAAACAGTTGCTGTTATTCCCATTTTACAGGTGAAAAAACTAAGGTTTAGACTGAGATTAAATAATTTCTCCAAAGTCACATAGCAAGTGGATGAGGAGATAATTCAAACCAAGATCTGTTGGATTCCTAAACACTTTCTGCATCCAGGTACTGTGCTATTTGATTTATATATTGTATAAAGTTTCCTATGACTACTATCAAAAACTACACAAACTTGGTGGCTTAAAACAACAGAAATGCATTCTCTCAGGGTTCTGGAGACCAGACATCTGAAATCAGTGTCCCTGGGCCAAAATCAAGGTGTCAGCAAGGCCACACTCCTTCCAGAGGCTCTAGGAGGGAATCCACAAGTCAGCATTCCTTGGTTTGTGGCCACATCATTCCAATCTTCAAGGCCAGCATCTTAGAATCTCTCTTTCCTCCATCTTCACATCACCTTCTCCTTTGTGTGTGGTCAAATCTCCCTCTGTCTCCCTCTAATAAGGACACATGTGACTATAGTTAGAGCTCGCTCAGGTAATTCAAAATCGTCTCCCCAGCTCAAGATCTTTTACTTAATCATAACTGCAAAGATCCTTTTTCCAAATAATTTAAAAGTTACAGGTTCCAGGGATTATGGTGTAATATCTTTGGAGGCCATTATTCAGCCCACTTCACATATATCTTCCCAACCCTGCTCATAGTTTTATTATGCCTATTTTACAGATATACCCAGCTCTGAGGGACATGATCTGAGCTCTGGATGTGTATGGCCAAGTCTATGACCCCTATCAGATGAACCAAAAGCCTGTTCAGGAACAACCCCACACTCACCACACCCATACAAGCACACACAAACATAGATTGATCCGACAGATTTGGCCTTCCGATAATTACTTCTAAATTCAGAAAATATTTTTAAACTGTAAATTACACTGCATTTTTAACGTTGCTAGAGAAGACTACTTTTTAATCCACCTCTGAAGGCTTTATTTGCAAAGTGAAGATGTTCTTATAATGCAAATAACTGCTCCCTAGTCTAGCTGTACCTTAACGCTGACTTTTTAATGAGCTTTTTTTAAAGTCAGGGACTCCACTGGTACTATAATATACTAATACCTAATATCTGTTCTACCTTTTTGTTTAACACTTCATATTGACTAAGGGACTTTGGTCTGTATTAGCTGCTATGCTCTACTTGCTAAGTTGGGGGCAGTGTGGGTGCCCGATGTGATAAGTGAAACAGGACAGGTAAAGTAAACATCAGTGACTATTCCACTTCATCAGGCAGTCTCCAGGTAGCTCCAAGGGAGAGTTCTCAGAACATTCCTTCTTGTTCTACTTTCAGAAGATTAAGATTTGGACTCATTAAAACACAGGTAACCACACCTCACCGAAGAAGATATACAGATGGCAAATGGGCATGTGAAAAGATGCTCTACATCACATGCCATCAGGGAAGTATAAATTAAAGCAATAATGAGACAGTACTACATACCTATTAGAATGGCCAATACCCGGAACCCTGACAACATCCAATGCTGGCGAGAATGTAAAAATAACAGGAACTCTCTCATTCACTGCTGGTGGGAATGCAAAGTGGTACAGCCACTTTGGAAGACAGCTTGGCAGTTTTTTACAAAACTAAACATACTCTTACCATATGATCCAGCAATCGCGTTCCTTGGTATTTACACAAATGAGTTGAAAACTTACGTCCACACAAAAACCTGTACACTGTTTATAGCACTGTAAAGCTGTTTATTTATAATTGTTAAAACTTGGAAGCAACAAAAGTGCCCTTCAGTAGGTGAATGGATAACTAAACTGTAGTACATCTAGACAATGGAATATTATTCAATGCTTAAAAAAAAAAGGAGCTATCAAACTATGAAAGGACATGGAGGAATCTTAACTGTATATTACTAAGTTAAAGAGACAATCTGAAGAGGCTGCGTACTGTATGATTTGAACTTTATGACATTCTGGGGAAGGCAAAACTATGGAGACAGTAAAAAGATCACTGGTGGTCAGGAGTTGGGGGAAGGAGGGATAAATAGGCAGAGCACAGAGAATTTTTAAGGCAGTGAAAACACTGTATGATACTATACAGATGGATACATGTCATTATACATTTGTCCAAACCCATAGAATATACAACACCAGGAATGAACCCTGATGTAAACTATGGACTTTGGGTGATGATGATGTGTCGATATAGGTTCATCAGTTGTGACACACGTATCACTCTGCTGGGGATGTAGATAATGGGGAGGCTAAGCCTGTGTGGTGGCAGGTGTATGTGGGAACTCTTCGTATCTTCCTCTCAATTTTGCTGTGAACCTAAAACTGCTCTAAAAAAAAATTAAGTCCCTCTTTTTTTTTTAAAATTTATTATTTATTTATTTATTTATTTGTGACTGTGTTGGCTCTTTGTTGTTGCGCGCGGGCTTTCTCTAGTTGCGGTGAGTGGGGGCTACTCTTCCTTGTGGTGGGCAGGCTTCTCATTATGGTGGCTTCTCTTTTTGCGGAGCACAGGCTCTAGGCACGTGGGCTTCAGTAGTTGTGTCACGCAGGCTCAGTAGTTGTGGCACACGGGCTTAGTTGCTCCGCGGCACGTGGGATCTTCCCGGACCAGGGCTCAAACCCGTGTCCCCTGCATTAGCAGGCGGATTCTTAACCACTGCGCCACCAGGGAAGCCCAAGTCCCTCTTAAAACACACGCAGGTGACCTAGGAACCTCTCTGGTGTTCATGAGACCCTTTCATTTATTCATTCATGGGCCAATGCTAGTTGAGAGCCTGTGTGCCAGGCACTATGGAGACACAATGGGGGGCAAAACTGCATCTATCCCTGCTTTGATGCTGCTCATGCCTGAGTGGGAGGAGTAGACCCTTCACAATGAGGACCAGGAAGAAAAGGAAGGCGGCTCTATGACAATGGTGGCCCCAGAGCTGACCTTCCTTTAGGACTTAGTCCAAGTACCACTGATTCCACAGGCTCCCAGGGGCCTCATTCTCTGAATTCCAGCCGTCTGGCAAGGCAGCACCCCGCCATCCTCCCATAATGCAGTGTGTCAGAGCCCCCTTATCCAGCACTTTCAAACCTGGAAGCCGGTGTGTTAATCAAAACAAAGAGTGAAATCACTTAAAATGAAGTGTCCCTTAAACATGTTATTTTTATGTACATCACATAAATATTCCTCCATTCTTTTACTGTGGAGTCAAGGCTGTGCTTGTAGATCTGCCGCTGGGAGTTATGAGTCCTCTTTCTCACAGGAAGCATGTCCATGATTTATCCCTGAGGATTTCCAGTCTCCATTTCCTTAAAGTGAGGGGAAGTGGTAAAGATGCTTGTGAGGCAACCTGAGTTCAGAATCCTGGCTCTTCAGTATCTTTCCCCCTATCTTTTTCTCTCATCTACATCTAAAATGTTTTTTGTATGATTTGCCTTTATTAAATCCTTCCAAAGCATTTAGGTTAATTTTCCAGAAAAACCTTTTGCACTCAGATTTTACCAGTTTACATGATATTAATTAAATTACATTAAGTGCAATAACAAATCACAATCAGGTTTGGGAACAACTGATTCTGGGTAAAAAATACAGGTCGGGACTTCCCTGGTGGTCCAGTGGTTAAGAATCCTCCTTGCAATGCAGGGGACAAGGGTTTGATCCCTGGTCGGGGAACTGAGATCCCACATGCCGTGGGGCAACTAAGCCCGTGCGCTCTAGAGTCCACGCGTCACAACTACTGAGCCCACATGCCACAACTGGAGAGAAGCCCGCGCACCACAACGAAAGATCCCACATGCCGCAACGAAGATCCTGCATGCGCAACTAAGACCTGATGCAGCCAAAGAAATAAATAAATATTTTTAAAAAAAACAAAAAACATGTCAAGTATGGAGGCAAAAGTGTGCAGGGCTCTGGTGGGTTCTGGGTGGTTACACTTTACAGAGGGCATGAGACTTCCCTGGTGGGCCAGTGGTTAAGACCACTGCAGGGGGTGCAGGTTCGATCCCTGGTCGAAAATGTTTTATGGAGGGCATGGGGAGTGAAGGTGAGTTAGGTGAGTGGGCTAAGCAGAGGATGGTAAGAGGGCCTCTACAGATCCTTGGCTTGAGAGCATACCGGAAGAAGTCATGGGTCCAAGCCAGTGTAGCTGGGGCATCAGGACCTGCAGGCCCCACGGAAGGCTCTCCCAAGGTGTTTCGGAGGCTGGGGGTTAACTAAAATGGATAAAATCAGGAGACCAGAGCTGGTGGGAGGGAAGTGGGGCAGGGTGCCCTTCTGCAGCTGTCACTCAGGCCTCCAAAAGTCCAC
The DNA here is from genome assembly GCF_028023285.1 of Balaenoptera ricei. Classification (NCBI taxonomy): domain Eukaryota; kingdom Metazoa; phylum Chordata; class Mammalia; order Artiodactyla; family Balaenopteridae; genus Balaenoptera; species Balaenoptera ricei. The sequence goes on from NC_082639.1 coordinate 169,605,085, forward strand.
TGGCAACTCCCAAGATGATCAAAACTAAATTACTGAGGGCTTGTTCTTTGTCTTTGCAACTTGCTCTAACCATGGAAGAAAAAGCCACTTACCGCCCATCTCTCGGCAAAAAAAACCTCCCTGCTGTACTCCCACGGCTGGGCAGAAAGAGGAAGAGTGCTCCTGTTTTGAACCCCTGGCTCCCTGCTGGTCAGGCCGGTTGCACAAGCCTTGGATCAGGAGCGTCCAAAGAGCTGGAATGAAGTGGCAGCCCTACCACTCCGGAGCCAGGGAACTAGGCTGGCCCCTCCTCACTGCTCACAGGAGAGGGATCGTACTTCACCCAGGGAGCCTCTACGGATCACCTGCACTATCTCCGTGGCATCTCAACAGCAGTAAGCACCCCCCCACCCCACCCCCCACCGGCTGGGCTGAGGTTAGGTGCAGGTGTCCCTGTCTCTCTGACTGCAGGATCAACAGGTGCCTCTGTTTCACTCCGAGGACAATCATTTAGCATGTTGTTGTTACATTTGTGTCAACACAGACTTAGTATGGAGTAGAATGAGAAATCCTCATGACGATTTAAGAGGACACCAGACTTCAGATTTTAAACCTGCACACAAGCCACACGGGGCTACACCACAGACCCCTGAGAACAAATCACCACCCTCTGCCTTCCTGCGCTTGGGCCGTTAGGGGCACGTCCTGGGGAATGGCTGAGACAAGCTGAATCATGTGAATACACTCAGCAAACGACTAAGCGCTAAACAAACAGAGGAGGTTATTCTTATTCCTATTCTTTTATTGTGTGTTAGTCTAGGGTCCCCAGCTAGATGGAAAGTTCTCAAGATCAGAAACGATCTTTTTTTCCCTCAAGCTCCCTCTCCCTTTCTTCCCTCTCAGCCTGGCACTGAGCGTACCGCAGGGCTCCGTAAGTACAGGGGCAGTGAGGGCAATGAGGAGACCTTAAGTTTTAGGTCAAAGTCACCTGGGTTTGAATAAATTTCCACTGAAAGTGATGGGAGTCTTCACAGAGCCCCCTCCCCAAGCCCCAGAGAGAGCCTTGGGGTTGCTAATTGAAATCATCATCCTCTATGAAGGGTCTGACTCAAGACTGGCTCCTAGGCTTTCTGTGCTGCAGAAGAAATCTGAGAAGGGGCCGGAAAGACAGCCCAGAGAGGCCCTGGGAGATGGGGTAGATGGGAAGAGAGAGATCAAGTCAACCTGCAGAAAGAGAAGGAAAAATACCCATTTGCCCTCCAAGGGTTGGCCTGTTCCCTGCAGTGGAGGCCTTGTGGGGGGATCCATGCCCTGCCCTGGACAGCAGCTGTTGGGGGCTGAGGGATAAGTGATGTGTATCACAGCAGGTCTCCGAGGGTCACAGAGGATGAGCGTGGTCATGCAGTGGGCGTGACCAGTATGTCCAGGAAGACGCAGCGACCACAATGTCAGAGGGAGGTTATCAAGGACACCTGTGTTTGAGGGCCACTCTATCCAGATCAGCAAAAGAGTTGATGTGACGTGTGGATAACCGTGTCTGGATGGCGACCACAGGCCACTCCTGACAGCCACAGGCTTGGAAGGAAAGAAGGGAAAGAAGCGGGAAGGACAGAACCCCCAGGAGGAGGAACATCTGCCACCCCCAGGACAGGGCAGGTGATGTGAAAGGGAGTTGGGTAGTTCAGCACAGGGAACTATATTCAGTATCCTGTAATAAACCATAATAGAAAAGAATATGAAAAAGGAAAAATATATGTATATATGTAACTGAGTCACTTTTCTGTACACCTGAAACTAACACAACATTGTAAATCAACTATACTTCAATATAAATAAATAGATAGATAGATGAAAGAGGGAGTAGGAGAGGGACAAGTCAACCCCCAAATCATCTTCCCTCCAGCCCTTAGCCAGTGCGGTGGACCCACTCAAGGTAACAAAAAGAAAAAAGGTTGGAGCAGTCCAGGAGACAGAGAACACAGCCACTCCCTCAAAAAAGCGTTCACCGTGGTCCCTCCACAGAGGCATCTGGGACGTTACACAATCACAAGGAGACTGGCTACAGTTAGCTCAAGTTCTGCAAGAAAGAGATCCATCAGGTTGCTTGCATGTCCTGGCTATTGTAAATAGTGCTGCAATGAACACTGGGGTGCATGTACCCTTTCGAATTATGGTTTTCTCAGGATATATGCCCAGGAGTGGGATTGTTGGACCATATGGTAGCTCTATTTTTAGTTTTTAAAGGAATTTCCTTACTGTTCTCCATAGTGGCTGCACCAATTTACACTCCCACCAACAGGGAAATCTACTCAATACTCTGTAATGATCTGTATGGGAAAAGAATCTAAAGAAGAGTGGATATATGTATATGTATAACTGATTCACTTCGCTGTACAGAAGAAACTAACACAACATTGTAAATCAACTAGACTCCAATAAAAATTTTTTAAAAAAGAGAGATCCATCAGGGTTGGCTCTTTCTTAGGAACTTCAAAGCCAAACAGTGTCCCCAGCACATGATACAGAGGTGACATCATGTCTAAGGTGGTGGAAAGAGCAACACAGATACAATCAGGGAGACACGGTGACGAGGGCTGGAGATCTCGGTACTGTGACATCTGAGACCAAGGACACAGTGACCTCTGATGCCAGAACAGGAAGCTGCAAAGGGGATCAGGTCTCAAGCATTTGTCCCTAAAGAACCCTTTCCAGCTCTTTCATCCCAGCTTAACTAAATAACAAGAGAAGCCTGCAATCTCAGAGTGGGGTGCTCTCTTCTGTTTGAAATCCCATGCTCCACAGCCTATTGTGACCTTGGAGTGGATTCTGTGATGTCAGCCGTGTCTGAGACCCCAATGTGCAGTGAAGCGGAGCCCACCTCACACCCCCGCTCGGCAGAACCACGTGAGTGTCCCCGGCCTCAACTCCTCTCTGGCTTTGGCTCCCCAGGGCTAGGGCTGAAGTCACAGTCTGAAGGTTAGGGACTACCACCACTACCCCTCTTCTTCCTCCTCTTCCTCCTCTTCCTTTCCTTCCCCTTGAATGTCCCTGAACCTAGATATTCAGTCCAGTCCACAGATTAGCAAGAACAAAACTCATGTTCATTCCCTCAGTATATTCAGGGTAGGAAGGAAGGACCAGCAGCATTTGCTGGCAATAGAATAAGAAAGTCTATCTAAACAGCTGCTCCTCCAATACAGCAGTCACGAGCCATAAATGGCTATTTAAATTTAAATGAGTTTAAAAAGTTTAAAATTCAACCCCTCAGCTACATGAGCCACATTTCAAGTGTTCAAGAGCCACATGTGGCTACCAGTCACTGAGCTGGTCAGTGCAGGACACAGAATTGAACATTTCCATCATCATAGAAGGTTCTATCAGCCAGTAGTTCCACTCCAAGGTTTATACCCTAGAGAAGCCTTCACATATGTGTTCCGGGAGAAACCACAAGAATCTTTAGAGCAAAATAATCTATAATAGCAAAGCACTAGAAACAGCTTCAATGTTCATCCTATGCACAGACTATATGGACTACAATGGAAATTAATAACATCTTTACACATTTGTGTGGATAAATCTCACATAATGTTCAATTTAAAAAAGCAAGTCAGGGACCTCCCTGGTGGCACAGTGGTTAAGAGTCCGCCTGCCAATGCAGGGGACACGGGTTCAATCCCTGGTCCGGGAAGATTCCACATGCCATGGAACAACTAAGCCCGTGTGCCACAACTACTGAGCCTGTGCTCTAGAGCCCGTGAGCCACAACTACTGAAGCCTGCGTGCCTAGAGCCTGTGCTCCGCAACAAAGAGAAGCCACCGCGATGAGAAGCCCGCGCACCGCAACGAAGAGTAGCCCCTGCTCGCCACAACTAGAAAAAGTCCGTGCGCAGCAATGAGACCCAATGCAGCCATAAATAAATAAATAAACTTATAAAATAAATAAATAAATAATAAAATAAAAGAGCAAGTCAGCCTTCCCTGGTGGCACAGTGGTTAAGAATCCGCCTGCCAATGTAGGGGACACGGGTTCGAGCCCTGGTCCAGGAAGATCCCACATGCCACGGAGCAACCAAGCCCGTGCACCACAACTACTGAGCCCGTGCACCTAGAGCCCATGCTCCGCAACAAGAGAAGCCACCGCAATGAGAAGCCCACGCACTGCAACGAAGAGAAGCCTCCGCTCACCACAACTAGAGAAAGCCTGTGTGCAGCAATGAAGACCCAACACAGGCAAAAGTAAAAATAAATAAATTTATTAAAAAGAAAAAGCAAGTCTCCATCAACGGACTAATAGATAAACAAAATGTGGCATATCCATGCCATGAAATATTATTTCATGATAAAAAGGAATGAAGTACTGATACATGCTGTGATATGGATGAATCTTGAAAACATCACACTAAGTGAGAGAAGCCAGTCACAAAAGACCACATATTACGAAAGGCCAGAATAGGCAAGTCCTATTTTTTCTGTCCTAGAGACAGGAAGTAGATTAGTGGTTGCTTAGAACTGAGGCTGGGGCTGGGGCTGGGGAGAAAGGAGAGTGATAACTAGAGTTTATTTCTGAAGTGATGAAAATGCTCTAAAATTGACTGTGGTGATGGATGCATATATCTGTGAATATACTAAAACCATTAAAATGTGTACTTTAAATGGGTGAATTGTGTGTATGGTATGTGAATTATATCTCAATATGGCTGTCTTAAAATAAAATGAAGGGACTTCCCTGGTGGTCCAGTGGGTAAGACTCCGCGCTCCCAATGCAGGGGGCCTGAGTTCAATCCCTGGTCAGGGAACTAGATCCCACATGCATGCTGCAACTAAGAGTCTGCATGCCGCAACTAAGAAGTCAACATGCCGCAACTAAAAGACCTCCGTATGCCACAACTAAAGATCCTGCATGCCACAAGGAAGATCCTGCGTGCTGCAACTAAGACCCAGTGCAGCCAAAATAAACAAATATTTTAAAAATAAATAAAATAAAATGAAAAAGCAAGTCACTCAAGAATATATATGATATGATTCCATTTATGAAGCAGATCAAAAACACGACCAAACAATGTATTGTGTAGGTTACATATTTGGTAAACTGTAAGGAAAACAAGGGCATGATAAACACAAAAAATCCAGGAGAATGGCTGCCTCTGGGGTGGAAAGGACAGAGACGTGGTCACGGAGGTGGACACAGAGGCCTCCAATAGTGTTGGGAATGATTCTGTTTCTTCAGCAAGGTGGTGGGTCACAGGGGTTTAAGTCTGACATGAGAATGTCTTACAATTGCTGTCAGCAGATGGCAATGATGACATAGTTGTCGTTGCCTGGAACATATCTTCTTTTTTTTTTCAAATTTTAATTTTTCAGCTGTGCCGTGCAGCATGGGGATCTCAGTTCTCCAACCAGGGATCGAACCCGTGCCCCTTGCAGTGGAAGCACAGAGTCTTAACCACTGGACCACCAGGGGAGCCCCAATGCCTGGAACATACCTTAGTACATTTTTTTCATTTATATTTGCCTTTTTGTGTATGCACAGTTACACAGGCCATAAATCTAAATCTGAAAGACCTCTTTCAGCGAGTATAAAATTTAAAAGTCTAAGTGATAAGAAGAATACAAAACAGAGAAGAGAAGAGGGGAGAAAAAGCCATCTGGGCTGGGTGAGAGTAGAGGGCCGGGAGGGGGTGTTGAACGCGGAGCCCAGGAGAATCTGGGGTGGAATTAGGGAGCCAAGAAAGGAGTCACTAGAGGTACAGCTGGGAATTACAAATTGGCTCCTCTTCAATGCCCTTCAAGAGATTTGAGTACAGGGTGCAATCCTCTTAAATTATTTACAGCCTGTTGTTGTGATTCTTCACACGTGCCGCAGCTTCAGGTCAGAACCGCAGGGGTCAAGGAGTCTACAGGGTTGTCATGGGCAGATGGCCTTAATTTAGCATTGATTCATTTCTATCTGCCTCTTCGCAACAAAAGCAGCAGAAAAAAGGACCAGCGGTGAAGCAAGCAAGTGCATTTAATCTCCCTGAATCTCATTTTCTTCACCTGACAAATTGGGCGCCTGATGCCAAGCGTCCAGGTGTCCAGGTGACCAGGTGTGAGGCTGCAAAGATGCAACGAGAACACAGGTGAAGCACCAGCACAAGTGCCTGGGACCAAGTAAAGCTCCAGAGCTGCCTACTCCCTCCCCCATAAATACCTGTGGAATCATGTGATTGTTTCAAATGAGGTAATAGGGGTAGCAGTGCCCTGAAAGCAAAAAACCTCTCAGTGCACGTTGTTACTGCTGTCTTTAATTTCACGTGCTTTACAGACCTGAACTTGACGAAGGAAACGTAATAACAGCTTGTCCAAGAAACTTCAGGTATTTTATGCCTTCCCAAAGCTCTAATGCTGGGAAGGAGAGTTGGGCAGGGAGACATTTTTAGTTCGTCTCCCTTAAAGGTGCTGCAGAGAGAGGGAGGGATGACTCACTGTTCTCTAGCTCTACCTGAACCGCCAAGGCTCAGAGAGGAGGGACCAGCCTCTGGAGTGGTGGGGTTGAGGCTTCAGCCCACCTAGTTGGACTCCTAAGTGAGCGCTCCTGGCACCATTCAGCTGCGCCTGATGAGGGGGGCACCAGAGCTGTAGATACAGGGGTGTAACTGTTAGTAAACCAAGCCTATGGTCATCTGCCTCTCTGCCTGCGGGGGTTGTTCTGTCAAATGGGAAACCAGAACAGAACCTGGATGGGGCCCTGGCTGACCCAGCAGAGAAATTCTGTGGGAAAACTTCTCAGCCCAGCTGACTGCTCAGTTTACACTGACAGGTTGCATGAGCTGCCACTGCCCCCTGAACAGACACAGGGTTACCCACCCCACTCCTTAAAAGTTACTCCCCCTCCCAGCCAGGCTGTGCTCCAAAGAAGCTCCCGATCACCTCTAGGACTTTCCCCAGGGTCCAGGACAGGTGGGAACCAAGGTCTCAAGTTCATTTGCAAGGGATGCATACAACAGGGTTATCTCTGCACAGGCTTTGAGAATCACTTGTATTTCTTCCCCACCCACCTTCGAATCTTGCCCTTCTCCTCCCAGGAAAGGCATGCCTTTGTCCCCACGTGCCTGACAGCCTCTTTTTGTGATTCCTAAGCATGAATTCCAACTGTCACTGGGGGGAGTGCCACCTTATTTGAACCTGTCACTGTTTCCTGCTCACTTGCCTGCCTAACCACCTACACTCACCTGCTTTTTAAAAAGGCACTTAAAGAATTTCTCCACCAGTTTCCTCTACTCCTTCTAATTGAACTTGTTTATTTGACTTATCTTTAAGAGCCTGGCGGCCCCAGAGTCAGGGCCTGGCCCAGGCCTGGCTCAACAGTATTCCAATTTGGGAGCTCCCTGGCGACCTAGCGGTTAGGATTCCGGGCTTTCACTTCCCTGGCCTTGGGTTCAATCTCTGGTTGGGGAACTGAGATCCTACAGGCCACGTGGCACAGCCCCCAAAAAAGAGTATTCCAATCTGGTGTTTCTCTGCCCACCCATCTCCAGCGTTGTCCAATCTGCAGTGCAGAGTGACGGTAGGCAGGTGGGTGGGCAGCCCTGACCCCTCGCCTTCTCTTCCCCACCAGCCCGGAGTCCTTGCCGACACTGTCCCAGTAGGCACTGGGACAGCCAGCCTTGCGTGCTGATAGCGCCCAGCCCCCGGAGCAGATACGTCATCTAACAAAATTTGAAGCAGAAACCGCACAACTCTGAAGGATTGCAGGGCCTAAGAAGAAAGATACATCTTGGCCTGTTAAGCTGCCATCCGTCAGCCAGGAGGCCCTGCACTGGGGACTGGGGTTGAGAGTTCCAGGGAAGATTCTACCCTCGTCAAATTACACACCCGCTCCCCACCTCACCCCCAGGTTCCTGGGCCTCAAAGGGCCTCAGAAGTGCTGGTGCCAGATGCCCTGGAGACACTTCAGAGAGGATTACCAGGCTTGTTCAAACAAGATGATGGGTGTGAGCCTGCTCGAAAAGCAAAGGCCCCTCGCACAGGCAAACTGCTGGTATTAGGATTATTATGACTATTATTTATTTACTTATTTATTTATTTGGCTGTGTTGGGTCTTTGTTTCTGTGCGAGGGCTTCCTCTAGTTGCGGTGAGCGGGGGCCACTCTTCATCGCGGTGCGCGGGCCTCTCAGTGTCACGGCCTCTCTCATTGGGGAGCACAGGCTCCAGATGCGCAGGCTCAGTAGTTGTGGCTCACGGGCCCAGTTGCTCCGCGGCATGTGGGATCTTCCCAGACGAGGGCTCGAACCCGTGTCCCCTGTGTTGGCAGGCAGATTCTCAACCACTGCGCCACCAGGGAAGCCCCTATTATGACTATTATTAAGGTAAATGCTCTGCAGGCCTAAAAGCTAGCAAGGGAGAAGCAAAAATGGCTGATCCAATAAGCCCTAAAGTGTGCTGCCCTCTTCTGGAAGTCCTAACACTACTGAAAACAGAAAAAGGGATTCTCGGAGCTGAAATGTACATGTCTCTGTCCCTCTGCAATTCACCATCTGCTATTCGCCCTCTTTAGGACGAGCTAAGGGGGTCCAGTGCCAGAAGTGCTCCTAATGATCTCAAGGAGACTCCCCGCCTGGGCCCCTACGCTGAGCGGTGGGCACAGCCAAAGCCAAGGCCCGGAGGCTATTTTCTACTTTTCAAAAACTTCTCTCAGCTAAGATCCTTCTGCAAAAGGCTGTCTGCTGCAGGTGGGACTTCTCCCGCCCTGGTGGTTGGGCGGTAATGAGCCTGGGATGGCTCAGGGATCCAGTGCAGCCACAGCCCAGACCTGACTGTGGGACCGTGGCTCTGTCCCCACCCTCAGGGTCTCAGATCTGAAATGACAGCCCTTCCACCCTCCTCTAAGGACTGCCTTGAAGCCAAACGGGGCAGGTGTTCTAAATGCCTCCCACTCTTCTGAGCAACCTCTGCAGAGTAATAAAAAACTGTTGGAATTACAGACTGTCCTCAGCCAGTTGCGTGGAAGCAGGTGTGGGAGGAGCTTTGCCCTCAGCCTCCAGCAGAAGCAGAGAGACAACCCTGGCCTTTGTGTGGCTGGGCCTCCTGGGAGGGGAGCGTGGGCACCAGCAGTGCTGGGGGTGAACCACAGCCCTGCTGAGGGGACCTTTCTCCTCCTCTTCACTCCCTCAAGGGGCCAAGTGGTTGTAATGTGGGCCCCAGCCTGAGGCAAAACGGGGTGCGCCTGGTGTAGGCCAACCTACAGGAACCCCGTTACAGTCACCAGCTTTGAGGTAATTAGTGGAAACGAACCAGAGGCAGCTTTTCAAATTACTTATATTTGTTACAGGATTATTCAACTCAACAAAGATTACCCAGTATAAAATTTATCTAAACTAACACTTTTGATGTAAAACACACACCTTTCTTTGGAGTTGGGGTAAAAGGCCACACGTACCTTAACTTCTAGGTGGGTGTCTGGGACGGCGGGTCATCCCCCACCCCAAACTGGTTGTCGGTTTTATGTACCTGCAAATTAGGCAACCAAATATATTAATGTAGATAGGATAAGATGGCCTGCATATTAGGATGCTGGCAGCCCTCATGAGCTGGTACTGAGTCATAATTCATACACTCTACACAAATGGGCTTTAGTCTCCCTTAGCACAGAACCAAAATTCTAAGGGCAGTCCCATTAGTTCTTCTCAAACTGCCCCTTCCCAGCAAGTTCCTCAATGAGTGGGAAATGAAACCAGATGCTAATCAGTTCTCCCCTCCCCCCAGCCAAAGACAGAGCTTGTAAACATCTGGAATGCAGGCTCCTACACTGTCAGGCTTCCTACATCCCTAGCCTGATATCCCCTGCAAACAACTACACAGGGATGCAAAAGGATTTTGGATGATAATGGCAAAACATATCCCCTACCAGAAGCCCATATGGACGGGTAGAGCTGACCCAGACTGGGTCAATCATTGTAACTTATCCTCCTGCCATAGCAATTGGTTTGGAAAGGGACATGTGACCTAATTAGAGCCAAACATAGGCTTCCCTGAGATGAATTTATGAACACTGGGAGAGACTCTCCTTCATCTGGAGTCACCAAGCCAGGAGGACATGAGTCCAGGGCAACCAGCAGTCACGGTGCCTGCGATGAAGTAGCACAAGCAGGGGTAAGCTAGGCCAGATGGAAAGAGAGACAGTCCCCGAGAACTTTGTTTGAGCAACTGGATCTACTTGTGCCTAAAGTGACAGCAACCCTGTTATATCAGCAAATCGAATTTCTGTTTTCAAGAAAGTTTGTTTTTTCTGTCAAACCCAGTATTTCTGATAATGTAATGGTTGTATATTCATGCTATTATTTTCATACCTCCTCATGGTGTCCACATAACATTTATCAGTGTTCACTGACTTACTAATTAAGGGTGTATACAATAGTAAAGTTTTTCTACAACCATGGTTGCCCTCCAAGGCAGCTAAGCTAATCCCTATGGGGCCAGGACACAGGACAGAGTTCCATGGACTCTAGGTTACCGAAGCTCCCATCCTGCTCTTTTGAAACGTGTACAGAAAATGTCCAAATGTCTCCTGGACAGTCTTATTACCTGTAAACTTATCATTTGCCATCTTGGCCAACCAGGTCTGTGTAGTCAGATTAAAAACAGGAAATTATTATTAGGATGGGTCCGCTCATCTTGTTGTCTCTCTTTTATGATCACCCAGAACCTAATACCAGCAGTCACAATCACAATCATGATAATATTCCACACCTACACTTATCTAGGTATTTTAACATATGGTCTGGTTATTCAGTTCAGGAGGCTCAAATGTCCTCAATTCACCAGGGATGATCAGGCCTTAGCAAACTGATTTAACTGAAGTTCCAAAGAAATGACTTGAGGAACCAGAATGACTATTTATTAATTTAGAATGAGAGACATGACATTTAACCTTTAATTGACAAGATTGGAGAACCTACACTATCCTCTCTGAACATTGTCTTCTTGGTAAGAAAATCTACTTGAGAAATTGAATTAAGGAGGCCATTGGGTAAATAGTAGATGAGACTAATGGTCTTGGATAGTCATGTTGTTTATGTTTCTCAGGGTGGAATAACCAGATGACTCATGCTTATCCAGTTGTCAGAGGGTCATTTCCACAGATCAGCCCACCCCCTCCAATGGACAGAGCCACCGACTTCCTAAGAAATCCTTCCATGTTCACATAACAGTTCCCTTCTCCCCTTTCCTCTCTGTGTATTCAAGTTGTTCTCATCATTCAAGGTCAATTTCAACAAAAGACTCAGAAGAAGGTAACCAAGAATGGGAAGGATCTAGAACCATCTCTGGTTGCCCAGCCCTCCCTCCTAAAAGAACTCCAAGTTCTGAGTTCTGAGTTCCAGTATCATGTTCATCCCATGCAGCCCACGAGCTTCAGGGGAAGTTAAACTATCACCAGCTTTAGGAGCTGGTCTAATTAGTCTCCGGGTACTCGCATCTCCCTTGAAGTGAGTGGTTCCAGCAAGGGCATGTGACCTAATTTAAACCAATGAGGTGACGGCTTCTGGGAAGTTAGCTTCACGTTCCTCCTGTGAAAATTCTCCTATTTGACCACGAGGCTGAATTTGGGCTGCCATCTTGCACCAGCCTGAAGATGAATCCAGCACCCAGAGGAGGGCTGAGTGAGAGGCTTGCAGAGAAACAGAGCCAGAGGCTCTGGAAGGTGTCCACCCTGACACTGACCCCGCTCTAGGACTTGAGTATGCAAGACAATAGCTGTCCTTATTGTTTAAGCGAGTTGAGCTATGTCTTTTATTACCTGTGGCCATAGGCAACCTAGCTGAAACATTCCCTCATTTGAGGATTATTTGGAAAGACAGGCATGTTTGTTTGGTATCCTGGGGCAGAGCACAGTAAACTCTTTTCCTTTAACAGTTATTTGATTAGACTCTGAACCAGTGTAGGTGAATCAATGACTCCGCCTCTGCCCCCACCAGATCCCTAATTAGTTAACTCACACGCTTTATTTACTCCTACTCTTAAAGCCTGTCCAAACCCAAGAGAAAGAGAATGGAGGAAAAGGTGAGGTAATATGACTGGGGCAGAGAAGGGTTTGAGAGTTTTACATAGAACAGTTTATCAAATGAAAGGTTCAGGGAGCCTGTGGGGTGGGTAGGTCTTCTCCAGGCCTGGGCTGGGATTCTGCTGCTCACTGGGAGATGGGATGAGCACAGGGAAGGGAGGAAGCAAGAGTTACATTATTCTAAAGAGCTGTCCAAAGACAGCCCCAAGGCCCCCAGAGCCTCACCTCTCCATCTCCCAATTCCTGCCTCACCCTTCCCAGATAAGACTGCTTCAACCTTTCTTTAAAGCACAAAGTTGTTAGGGAACCTTTGACCAAAACCACCCATCTTGGCCAGGAATGATGATAGCCCCTTGCCTGACTTGCCTCACAACGGGAGGTTCCCTCTAAGGAACATGGTGAAGGAATCAGGAGAATTCGGGAGGGTCCAAAAGGAGGCAGAAGACGCCAGCCCGTAATATGTCCTACCAACCTCTCAGAATCCTTCTTTTTTTTTTAGATGTATTTATTTATTCATCTTTTTATTTTTGGCTGCGTTGGGTCTTCGTTGCACACAGGCTTTCTCTAGTTGTGGCGAGCAGGGGCTGGTGGCTTCTCTTGTTGCCGAGCACGGGCTCTAGGCACGTGGGCTTCGTTAGTTGTGGCATGTGGGCTCAGTAGTTGTGGCTCAGGGTCTCTAGAGCGCAGGCTCAGTAGTTGTGGCGCACGGGCTTAGTTGCTCCACAGCACGTGGGATCTTCCCAGACCAGGGCTCGAACCCGTGTCCCCTGCATTGGTAGGCTGATTCTTAACCACTGTGCCACCAAAGAAGTCCCTCAGAATCCTTCTTGCTGGAATCCATCTTGGCTGAGAGATGCGTGTGCCACCAGGAAAGACCCTGAGTCAGACCAAATATGGACCAAGCAAGATGACTGGCCAGAGACAACCCAGAAACTAACCTCGTCACCATAAAACCCGAGACTGAGAGCCACGTGGCGGAGCAGTTCCCCTGCGGTCCCTTACCCTGCTGATCTCTGCCCCAGTGCCCCTTCCCAATAAAGTCCTTTGCTTTGTCAGCACATGTGTCTCCTCGGACAATTCATTTCTGAGTGTTACACAAGAGCCCACTCTCGGGCCCTGGAAGAGGTCTTCCTTCCTGCAACAAAATCATTAGATATGAATATTCACCAAGCTACCTTTAAATAAAATTTAATATATAAATATTTTTATAAATAAACATAAATCAAAATATTGTAATGAAGAACAGACAAGGTAGGACTTCCCTGGCGGTCCAGTGGTTAAGATTCTGTGCTTCCACTGCAGGGGGCATGGGTTCGATGGCTGGTCAGGGAACTAAGATCCCACAAGCTTCACGGCACAGCCAAAAAAAAAAAAAAAAAGAACGTACAAGGTAAAACAAAGCTGACTCGACAATGTATGTAAGCCAATCATGGGAAGAAAACTTCCGTTTCATGAAAACATTAAATGAGAGACTTTACATGACATGCAGTCAGAGAGCTTCCCCTGATTCTACCATGACGTTTGGCCTGAAGAAGAGAAGACACTGAGAGAGGACACGGGAACAGTGGTCTTGTAGAGTGAGCGCTGACTTGCTGTGTGGTCCCAGAGGGCAGGACTAACCCCAGGACAGGCCACCTCCCAGGCTTTCTTCTCCCTGCTTCCTGCCATCTCCCCGCAGATCACCGCCCTAACACACTGGCTGGCAAAAACAGCTTCTTTGTGATTGGTACAGAGCAGGCCAAGTTATTGGTTCACGCTCTGATGCACAGATAGTAAAAATGGATTCCAGGGCAAAGTCTGATGTGAGCCCCTGCCTGAGCCTTCCCACCATCAAGGGAGAGGAGTCTGGCTGAGCAAGGAGGAGGTCCTCAACAAGTGAGAGAGAATGCAAGTGTGTTTATTCTCCAGGGAGGAGAGGCTGTTTAGATTAGGAGTTGGGCTGAAGTGGATTCTCTGCCCTGGGAATAACCTCAGGCAAGTATAGACTCCAAAGTAGCTGAGTGGGAGGAAGCTGCAACCCTCTCCCCACCCTTCCCTTCAAGGCTGACCACTCACCCATAGCCCTGGGGCCAAGCCCACTGTGAGGGGAGGGAGGGGGGGACCTCATCAGCATTTTTAGTCACCAGAACTTAGCCTGCCTGAGACTCCAGCTTTAGTTTTTGTTTTTAAAAATGTACTTTTTCCCCTCCTTTCCTTTTCTTTTTACAGATGAATGATTTCTACTTTTAATTAAAAAGTTTGCATGTTCAACTTTTTTTTTTTCAAATTCAGGCAAAAAAATGTAGGAAGAAATCCTACTACCTGCTAACAACTAGAAATGAATGGAACAAGAGTTGGGCAAGACCTTAAAACAAATGGAAGGACACAAAGGAAGGCTGAAACTGAAATGGCACAACTCAGATTGGGACTTGAACCCACTGTCCTTTAATTGAGATCACATACCTGGTCTCAGGACTTAATGAAGCTCATCACAGAAAGAATTCAGTGGGAGACAAAGTGATAGGTAAGAAGTGGATTTATTTAGAGAGATACACATTCCATAGACAGAATGAGGTCCATCTCAAAAGGCGAGAATGGCCCTGGGAGAGACACACTCCACAGACAGAGTGTGGGCCACCTCAGAAGGCAAGAGGCCCTGAAATGTGGGGTGGTTATGTTTTTATGGGCTGGGTAATTTCATAGGCTAACGAGTGGGAGGATTATTCCAACTATTTTGGGGAAGGGGTGGCGATTTCCAGGAATTGGGCCACCACCCACTTTTTTGCGTTTAATGGTCAGCCTCGGAACTGTCATGGTGCCTGTGGGTGTGTTACTTAGCATGCTGATATACTGATATTACAATGAGCATATAATGAGGCTCAAGATCTAGTGGAAGTCTATTCTTCCGCCATCTTGGACCTAGTTGGTTCTAATCAGTTTATGTTGTATCTTCAACAGCTATGTCATTCTTTTCAAGGTTGTGCCCTGCCCCTTTCCCTCCTGTTTCATTACCAATGGAATATTATGCCATTTTTTTGGATAAGAAGACTCAATAAAAAAATCAGTTCTCCAAAATTTAATTTACAAATTTGAGGCAATCCATTAAAAATACCAAAAAATACTATTTTTTTTAACCAGACAAGCTAATTATAAAGTTTATATGAAAAAATGAACAGGAATATCTAGGAAAATGCTGAGGAAAAAAAGCAGTGACAGGTGATGAGGCCTCCCAGATATTAAAACATATGGTAAAACTTCAATAATTAAAACAACTCAGACGGACCAATGGAACAGAAGTGAACATTTTTAACGGGCCCCCAAATATAGAAATTTTGTATATAACAAAAAGGCCCTCAGTCGATGGGAGAGGAGATGAACTATTCAATAAATGGAGTAGGGAAAACTAGGTAGTCATGTGGAAAAAATAATTAATAGGAGTCATGCCACACGACAGCATAAGACCAGGACAAATTCCAAATAGATTAAATGTTTAAATAAAAGAAGAGAAGGAACCATAAAATTACACTGAGCCCAGTTCATTCACCCCCCAGGTTTGGGCTACTGGCTCTGTGGAGAACACTGGCCACTGATACCATAGCCTTGTTCCCTGGCACCATCACTATCGCAGTCTCCAGGATGTTACCCAAAAGACTGAGTTCACCTCTTGGTGGGTGTTAAGCCAAAAGACACAACCAAGATGGGAAGATGGAAGGACTTACTACTCGCAGCAAGTAAGGGGAGCACCAGGGACCATTCCCAAAGCAGTGTCTCCCCAATGGCAAAACTGGGGAAGCTTTAAGCTAAGGGAACATGCAAATTCACAAAGGAGCTTGAGCAGAGGCGAATGCAGCATAGAATTGGGGTACAGGTTGCCAGAGTCCAAGCTTTAGTTGATTGAAGTCACGAGGATCAGAAAAGGTCATTCCATTCTCCACCTGGGTTGGGGGGGGGGGGGGTCTTAGTTCCTGCAGAACTCAAAGATATGTATCATATTGTTATGTAAATCACTTGAGGAGGATGTAGAACTCTGGTTTTTTCCCTGAACTATTGTTTCTTGACTGCTTTTCCTTTGTTTATGTATTCCCTCACTTCCCTTAGACCATTAATTACTGAGACCTGTTCAAGGGCAAGCCTGGTGGCCAGGCTTAGATCACAAAATGACTTAAGCCAAAAAATGGCTTCTCTTATGCCAAGAAAGCCATGCCTGGTTCTCTTTCTCTGGGGACCCACTACCTTATCTGCTTTCAGTAGGGGTCTGGCTCTGGGATAGCCTCCACAGTGACACCACAGCAGGAAACACAGCACTGAGAACACGGCCAACGCAGTCAAACCCACAGAGCCTCTGACTCCTCCCGCCACTTCCAGATTTAGATGGAGCTTGGGGCTGTGAGGTGTGAGACTTGACTGCCCAGAAAGGCCACAACCCGGAAGTCCAGAGCAATCAATACCACCACTTTTTTTTTCACATCTTTATTGGAGTATAATTGCTTTACATTGTTGTTTAGTTTCTGCTGTATAACAAAGTGAATCAGCTGTATGTATACATATATCCCCATATCCCCTCCCTCTTGAGCCTCCCTCCCTCCCTCCCTATCCCACCCCTCTAGGTGGTCACAAAGCACGGAGCTGATCTCCCTGTGCTATGCGGCTGCTTCCCACTAGCCATCTATTTTACATTTGGTAGTGTATATAAGTCTGTGCCACTCTCACTTCATCCCAGCTTACCCTTCCCCCTCTGCGTGTCCTCAAGTCCATTCTCTACATCTGCGTCTTTATTCCTGTCCTGCCCCTAGGTTCTTCAGAACCATTTATTTTTTTTTTTAGATTCCATATATATGTGTTAGCATACAGTATTTGTTTTTCTCTTTCTGACTTACTTCACTCTGTATGACAGACTCTAGGTCCATCCACCTCACTACAAATAATTCAATTTCCTTTCGTTTTATGGCGGAGTAATATTCCGCTGTGTATATGTGCCACATCTTCTTTATCCATTCATCGGTCAAGGGACACACCAATGAGAGACAAGAGTCAGGAAGGAGCCAGTGGATAATTTCTCTCCCTTCCACCTCCAAGGGGCTTTTCTGAAGCATGGCAGCAGAAGACCTGTTTGGAAGCAAACTACTATATTTCTTGTGAAGGCATGGCCTGCTTGATGACCTACTACCTTGTTCATGCCTTCCTGACTACCTTCCTCAAACCCCTTTTACCCTCTCTCTTGCTGCTCTGGGATCGCATCTCCTAATAAAGCATTTGTATATCTTTGCCTCATACTCTGTTCTCTAGATCACCTGGGCTAAGACATGAGAGAAGAGAGCGTGGTGGACTTCCATCGTAAACTTGGAATGAGAAAGGTCCTTCTAACTATGACTCAAAATCCAAGAGCCATAGAAAAAAAGATTGGCAAATTTAAATACATAAAAATCTTCTGCATGGCAGAGAACACCATAAGCTAAATCAAAGGCAAACCACAAACTAGGGGAAGTAATTGCAATTCCTATCTCAGACAAAGGGTTAATCCACCTAATGTATACAGGCCTCCTAGAAGTCAGTAAAACAAAGACTCACACCTCAATAGAAAATTGGACAAAGGATATTAATACAAAGTTCACAGAAAAAGAAATACTAATGGGTCCTAAGCATGTGAAAGGATGCTCAATTTCATACAAAATAAAAGAATGCGAATTAAATCCTCACTGAGAAATATATAAAGAACTCATAACTCAAGAAGACAACTCAATAAAAAATGAGAAAGAGATTTGAAAAGATACGTCACGAAAGATACAAATGGCCAATAAGCACATGAAAAGAGGCTCATCGTTAATCATCAGGGAAATGAAAATTAAATCTATGATTAGATACCACCATATACCCACTAGAATGGCTAAAAGTTAAAAGACTACAAAGTGTTGATGAAAATGTGAAGCTATTAGAACTCTTATACTTTACTGATGGGAATATAAAGTGGTACAACTACTTTGGAAAGCAGTTGGCTAGTTTCGTAACAAGTTACACATACATGTTTTATATTACTCAGAAATTCCACTTCCTTTTCTTTACTGAAAAGAAATGAAAACATATAAACACAAAAAGATTTATTTGTACATGAATGTTCATAGCTGCTTTACCCATAATTGTCCCAAACTGTAAACAACTCAAATGTTCACCAACATCTCAATGAAAAACAACACAACTGGGACTTCCCTGGTGGTGCAGTGGTTAAGAATCCACCTGCCAATGCAGGGGACACTGGTTCGATCCCTGGTCTGGGAAGATCCCACGTGCTGCGGAGCAACTAAGCCCGTGAGCCACAACTACTGAGCCCAGGCGCCTAGAGGCCATGCTCCGCAATAAAGAGCTCGCCGCAACTAGAGAAAGCCCGTGCACAGCAACGAAGACCCAACGCAGCCAAAAAAAAATAAATTTATTAAAAAAAAAAACCACAACCAAAAAAATGTGGCATATTTATTCAATGGACTAATACTCTGCAAGAAAATAGACTGAACTGTTGATACATGAAACATTGTGGATGAACCTCAGAACTGTGCTGAGCAAAAGAAGCCAGTTATAAGACAATACACATTGTATGATTCCATTTCTATGAAATTCTAGAACAGGAAAAACTAATTGATTAATTAATTAAAAACTAATTAATGCATTTATTTATCATCACTAATTTATAGTGATAACTTTCAGAGCAGTGGTTTCCTGGGAAGGCATGGAGAAGGTGTTGATTAAAAAGAGGCATGAATGCACCCCAGTGTTCATTGCAGCACTATTTATAGTAGCCAAGACATGAAAACAACCTAAATGTCCATCGACAGATGAATAAAGAAGATGTGATGCATATGTACAATGGAATACTACTCAGCCATAAAAAAGAATGAAATAATGCCATCTGCAGCAACACAGATGGACCTAGAGATTATCATACTAAGTGAAGTAAGTCAGAGAGACAAATACCATATGATATCACTTATATGTGGAATCTAAAATATGACACAAGTGAACTTATCTATGAAACAGACTCACAGACACAGAGAACAGACTCATGGTTGTCTGGGGGAGAGGGGGTGGGGGAGGGATGGATTGGGAGTTTGGGACTAGCAGATGTAAACTATTATATACAGAATGGATAAACAACAAGGTCCTACTGTATAGCACAAGGAACTATATTCAGTATCCTATGATAAACCATAATGGAAAAGAATATGAAAAAGAATGTATATATATGTATAACTGAATCACTTTGCTGTACAGTATAAATTAGCACAAAATTGTAAATCAACTATACTTCAATAAAATAAATTTTTTTAAAAAAGAGGCATGAATGAAGCTTTTGGAACAATGAAAATGTTCTATATCTTAATTGGGGGTGTTGGTTCCTCAGGTATATACGTTTGTCAAAACTCTTTGAAGTATACAATTAAAATGAGTCCATTTTATTGTATGAAAATTTAGTTCAATAAAGAAGATTTAAAAACCATACTGAGATACACATCACCTATCAGATTGACAAAATTCCAAAAATTTGATAACAAATTCTGTTGGCAAAACTGTGGGGAAAAGTCACTCTCGACAGTATACATTAATACAATGCTTACAGAGGGTAATTGGCCAAATTAATAAAAATTACAACTTCATATACCCTTTGACCTAGCAATTACACTTCTAGGGCTGTATCCTACAGGAATACTTGTGCATATACCACATAATGTATGTACGAGGCTTTTTACTGAAACATCATTTGGAATAGCAAAAGTCTGGAAACAACGTAAAGGCCTATCAATAGGACACTGTTTTTAAAAATCATGACACTATCGTGTTCTATCACAAAGGGCAACTATACAAACACCGAGGATGTTCTTTGTACTGATAAAGACCTCTGAGATATATTGTTAGGTGAAAAGGTAAGCTACAGAACAGCATGTACGTATAAAAAAGGGAGAAAATAAAAACATTTTTTTCATTTACTTGTATATGCATAAAGAAACTCTAGAAGTATACATAAGTTGTTATAATATAGGATAAATCAAAAGATATTATCACGGAAAAGAGGGGGCTCTGAAGGGAAACAGGGCAGATGGATCTATAATGAAGACATTACTGATTACCTTGTAAGTGTATTTTTTAGTTTGGGACCATGAGATATAATACGTATTCAGAAAATTCTATGAAACATTTTTGAAATTTAGCAGTATAGAAAAATGCAAAGACAAAAAAAAAAAGAAAGAAAGAAAGACAAAGAAAAAGGGAAGGGGGTGGAAAGGAGAGGGGAAAGATGAGGAGAGAAAAATCTCCCAATCTCATGGCACCACAGCCAGCAGTAACATTAGGTGACCATTGGCACACACAAAGAGAAGGGTTTGGTCAAGGTCTCTCCTGGCTGTGTGTCCCGGCTGTGATAACCCCTTCCCAGGCATAGCTGGGAGAGAGCCTGCATGGTGGGGGCCCTCGCAGGCGTTGTACACATAACCAGTGTCTGGAGGCCATAGGGTCACTTCAGCAAGAAAAGCCGAGCTCTGCTAGCTTGCTCTGTCCCATCTGTCATGCTCAGATGCCAGCCATCTTCAGAAACCCGTTATTTCTGCTGCTCTCCAGG
The DNA here is from genome assembly GCF_028023285.1 of Balaenoptera ricei. NCBI lineage: Eukaryota > Metazoa > Chordata > Mammalia > Artiodactyla > Balaenopteridae > Balaenoptera > Balaenoptera ricei. Next base: position 169,625,686 of record NC_082639.1, read on the forward strand.
GGCACCTCAGGTGTACTACGGAACAAGTCCTGGCTGTCATGTGCCAACTGCCACTTTCCGTTCCTCTCCTGCTCTCCTGGTGCAGGCCCCTCCAGCAATGGCTACTGTTGGCCCCTTGGCTGACTACCAAGTATCGTGAAGGTGCGCTGCTGCTACTTCTGGGACTATGTGTCCCCATTAACTCTGCTGCTACTTCCCATGCTGCCACTGCTGGTGTGGCTGATATGCTGGACTCCTCAGGCTGCCCAGGCTGGGCAGTGGTCTGTGGCAGTGCAGGAACAACAGTCTCTTTCTGGAATGTTTTCCAGAGAGGTCCTGAAGCAGGACTGCCTGTGCACTGATGATGTGGGAACATCATAGTTGACGCCCTGACACCCATTCCACCCAAATGAATGGTCTAATCCAGTCCCAGTGATTGCATCCACACGTCCCATCTGGAGCTGCCAACATTGAGGCTGGCACACTAAGAGACAGAAAGAGCCCTGGAATCAACCAGCCTGAGAGTCTGATTAGCTGTAAACTTTTCTATTACATGAAGTAATAATATTGTCTAGGTCATTTTGAGTTGAGGTTTCTGTTTGAAGCAACTGGAAGAATCCTAATTGATTCCATTGAATCAGCGAATTTTAGTGAGTATAGCTCTTCACCCTCACTCCCTCCTTGGTCCATGGGGAGCAGAACTGGTGAAAATCCAATGACAGATCTCACACTGGGCTCACAATCCCCCTCCCCCTTGGACAACCAGAAGACCATGCCAGGAGCAACTCCAGCTCATAGGCAAATGGCACTGGGTGGGTACTGGACCATGGCTTCACACCTGTGAGATGGTGAAAGAGCAAAGGCTTTGGAATTTTGACCTGCACTCAAATCTCATTTCTGTCACGTGCTTGTTCTCCACCTCCAGCGAATTGTTTGCCCTCCTTAAACCTCAGGGTCTTACCTGTAAAATGGAGAGAATATAATATTTACCTCAAAGAGTTTATCCATCCATTCATTCACTCCCTGGATCTTTTTTGAGTACTGCCCACGTGCCAGCGTCCTAGGCACCAGGATATAACCAGGAAAATTAAATGACACTTGGGGTGAAAGGTGTTCAATAACCTTCTTTTCCATTGAAGTCAGGGAGCTGTAATCTCTTGGAGGTCAGGAAACCAGGGCTGGGAAAGTTGAGGGAGGCGTCTCCTGTTCCCACGGGCCCAACCCACAGCAGAGGGGCGACCCCCAGAATGTGTAGACCCTCACTCCCCCTACCTGGCACCAGGACCCGGGGGTGGGGTGAGGGAGAGGCTGGACCACGCTGTCCTGCGGCCTCCAGACACCAGGGGGCGCTGCGAGCCGGCGGGGTGGGGGCAGAGGACCATGCTGCACCCCGACACCTTGGGGCCAGGGAGCCAGACCCTGACGGTCCCCATCTCCACCCAGACCCATGCTGGGAAAGCTGGTGGCAGTGGTCGTGGAGTAGGGCGGGGCCTACGATGGTGAGGACCCATCCTCCAGAGGCAGCAGCTGTGAACCCGGGCTCCAAGGCCCTGTCATGATCCACTGTCCCATTGGACTTCACTTACAAAAGCACAAACTCACAAAATTACTCAGCATTTCAAGGGCAGCCACTACAGAGCATTAAACCGAAAGCGTGGGAGCCCTTCTGCCTGTGGACCCCTGTACCACCCATGTGCTATCACCCATGAGGCCAGCCCTGATTTGAGACTATAGTTATAGGCTCTCAGAAAATGCTTGTTAATTAATTTGAGCCTCTCTGAGGATTTAAAGCAACTGGAAACTTTTGCTGAAGTTTATTCATTTTGCTGGACTGAGGTAGTGCTTCTCCAAGTGTGGTCCTATTGACCCCCTAGGTTAAAATGCAGATTCCTGGGTCCCACCCCAGACCTCCTTAATCAGAATTCTGGGAGTGGGGCCTGGAAATCTTCATTTCTAGACCTCCTCTTCAAGGTTCTTCTAGGATGTAAAGATTGAGAACCACTGAAATCAGGCAACGAGGGCAGAAAGCATGGGGTCTGATGAGGGACCCCTCCTTCTATGTCCCTATTCTGCCATGGACTTCACCTGCCTGGGACCCTTCTACTTTGTCTTGCATCTAGAGATGGATATGGTGTCTCAACAGCTCACCTAACAGGGCTCCTGGGAAGGCCGCTCTCTCCAGCTCCTCTCAGAACCTTACCTGCTGGAGCCAAGGAACCTGATTCACAGGATTCACATCTTGTGAATGTAACCCAAGTCCTTGACTCTTCAGCCTTGAGACTTCACTGAAGAAGTGTTCATTCAATTCTGCCACCCATTCTTCTCCTTCTTCCACATCTCCTTTTCTCCTCGCCTAGTGCTGGACACTCAGAGATGGGAGGGTTTATGATGGTCATGAAGGTAGTGACCTGGGTGTCAAGTGTGAGTCAGGACAAGCCGCATGCCCACCACCTCTGCTAGGTTCCCTGTCAAGGCATCTAGTTGTTTCCACCTTCCCAAGGATCCAGGCAAAAAGACAAGGGGCTGGTCCTGAGCCTGGGCTATCTGAGCCTTGGGCTACAAGGGCTCCCAGACTGGGCTCCATCAACACCTCAGACCCCTCTGAGCAGCCAAGGGGGAGGGAGGAGGAAAGAACAAGCATGGAGGCTCCCCAGAGAAACACTTCATCGCCCATTGAATTAATTTTCTCAGCAGATGTCTCCTTGAGTTTTATGAAAACCTGTTTGCATCTGATAGACTAGAGCAAATCAACAAGGGAAGCTGATACTCCCCGGGGGCTCTGTCTCTGCAGAAGGGAGTGGGTTGCTTCCCACAGACTCCCCAGCAACTGCTCTGAAGCTTGTAACCACCAGTCAGCGTTCCCTCCTTTCCTGTTACTGCAAATAGGCTGGGTTCTGTCTAAGAGCCGGGGCCTGAGGCTGGTCAGACTTACCATCATGGATTCTGAGCCGTCCCCATCACTCTGAGGGGCCAGCCATTCCTGGGTCCCCCTGCCTCGTCTATACACGGACAGTCAGTGCAGCCCCCCACCCAGGGAGGGCCCTGGGACCCCAGTGTTCCTCCCTGCTACAAGCCCTAGATGACAGAAAACCCCACAGCTTTGTGCTAAGCTCCTGCTTGCCGCTCTGGAAGGAAGACGCAGAGCCCTGAGGCTCAGCTCCAGGGGTAAAAATCTCCCACCCCTGGCACCCCAGCCCAGAGGAAGATGTCGGGCAGAGTTCACCCTCAGAGCCCGAGGAAATTCCCAGCCCTGCCAGAGGTAAGCTGACAGCCCCAAACCAAAGCTTGGATGTCCCTCTACTGGGATAACCTAATTAGACTTCCATCCTTGTTCAGCGCTGTCTCCAGCAGGGCCGGTGCTTTCATTAATATGGTGGAGTCTGGAGCCCGCAGCTGCCCGCCAAGCCTCCAGCTAATTGGAAATTGATGACAGCCTCTGGGCGAGGGATAAATAGGCTCTGCCAGCAGCCTGGTAGCCCAGCAGCCCAAGACCCTCACCCCAGGCTGTGTTCCCCTGGCTCTGCACCCTCCCATGGTCGATACCATGTTCGCCATTCCAGCCTCCCTTCTGATGGGCACATAGGTAATCCTTCCTCAGGTGTCAGGTTCCTGAACAGGGAGCAACCCAACCACACCCTCCAGGCCCCCACTGCACTCTGTGCAATTCCAGGATGTGCAGGGCAGAGTCAAATTCTTAACCAGAAGATGTGGACAACCCGCTTCCTCATTTATAGGTGGCTATATATTTTTCACTTTCACTTATGTGAAAAAAACCTCTTAAATATGTCCAGTCAGAGTAGGGACTCAATTTAACAATTAGTCAATCCAAACCTCAGCATGTGTGCTGTGAAATTTTAAGAGTGCCAAGCAAGGGCTATCTAACCACGCAGTTGCTCTGTTACAGGTGTTATGGAAATCCCTCCACCAAGATACAACTCCGGTTTGTGTTGGGATTACCACTGCCTTCTCTGGGCTATCCAGAATCAGAGCTGGGGACCCCAAAAGGGGCTACCCCTGGGGCATTAGGATGCTGCTGCTGGCTTGAGGCCCTGTGTTTGGGCATCTGACTGTCTGGTGAGCGGGAAAGATCCCCCGCCCAGGGCACAGATGATGAACTGCTGCCCGGGGAACCAACTGTGATCGAGGAAACAGACCAAGCACGGACCTGGCTCCCCACCACCATGCCTGACCAGCTCTCTCATCACACGCCTGTGAGATCCCACAGACAGGATGGCCACGTGGGAGGAATCTGCGGTCCGTAGCTGATGTCCCCACTGAGAGTTCCTGGACAAAGGCCCAGACACTTGCTGAAGGAGAAGGAGAGCCATCTTTAAAGATGTGTCTCAGTAAGAGCAGAAAGGCCAGCACCACCCTCCTTGCTCCCCCTTTGCCTCACAGGGACTCCCACACCTCTGTCATGAGCTTGTGACTCCGAAAATGTCAAGACAGCAGCATTGAGTCCCCAGTGGGGGCCACAGCTTGGGCCCCAGGCTGAGGAGCCAAGCCCTTCTCATCACGTCCCTATCCTCTGCCCAAAGCCATAGCTGCAGTTGGGGTATCACTCAGCGGGGTGTAAATAAAGAGTGACTGAGGGCTTCCAGCCTCTGGAAGTCCCAATTGTCCGTGTCCTGGGGGCTGGGAGGCCATATCCTTATTTCTTAGGAAGGAAATGTCTGGCTCAGTCCCTGAAGGGCTGCTATGGGAGGTGGCATTTGAAACACCCCATTTTTTATCTGGTTAACGTCACACTGCCCGCCCTGAGAGGTCTCCACGCCCAGCTCACCCAACCCTCTAGCGGTAGCTCCTGCCTGACTGTGGCCTCCACACCCCAGACAGGGGTCTTGGGTGCCAGCCTTCCAAAGAGGAAAGTCAGGGAGAGGGGGCCCTCCTTGCTGGCTGTGGCACATGCCCGCAGCACACTGCCTTCTGTCTCCTCCGCCTCAAAGGAGGCTCTCCCCTTCCCTGTGCTCACGCACCCCCCTGTCTTTCTCTCTAGGGGCTGAGAATCTCTCTGGCCTTGGCTCTCAGCCGAATGATTGAGCACTTTAATTTCTTTACCAGGAGATGCCTTTACAGCTCCGGCCTCAGTAATTCACATGGCAGCAGTCTGCTGGGATGGGTATAATTCAGTGCCGAGAGGGCTCTGGGATGTGCTGCTTGAGATAAAACTGCTGGGAAGGAGGCTTGGAGCAGCAGAGCGGGGAGAGGCCCTGCGGAAGGCGGGGGCGGGGGGGGGGGGTTCTGCCCCAGCTGGGGGCTGGCTTAGTGCATTTGTGCGTTAGAATCGCCTGAGGGCCTTTAAAAACGATGCTCCCCCAGTCCCACCGCAGACCAATCAAATAAAGCATGGGTGTTTTTAAAAATCTTCTCTGGTGATTCTAAAGTTCACCCAGAGATGAGATCAACAGGCTCAGCTACAGCTGCTGGGGAGGGAGAGAGAGGATGGGCCACCCCCGGTTGAAGGGGTGTCAATCCCGTCACCTACCTCCCCCTTTAAGGCCAGAGAACAAGGGGACAGGGGTGTAGACCCTGGGCGAGTGCCCCGGGCTCTAAGGGAGAAGGTTGGCCTTGCAAAGCTTGGCTGGAGGCAGAGTGGCGGGGGGAGTCCCCGATGTTCAGATGCCCCAGATAGTAACCGGAGAAGGGGGCAGAGAAGGGGGCACCGAAGTAGCTGGGCCTCTTGCCGTGCTTCCTGACCTCACCTCCTGCTCCCTGAGCCCTCACCCCCACTCTCATCCTCTAAATCCTCCCCATCCGCAAAGGCCCAGCTCAGATGGCACCTCCTATTCATTCAACAAGCAAATACATAGCACCTACTGTGTGCCAGGCCCTGGTTTCTGGGGTGGGAAATGGAGACATGGTTCCAGCCTGAAGCTGCTCACGCAGAGGGACCCTGGGAATCACAGCTCTTCATATGGTGTAGTAACTGCCATGGGGGTGCTGGGAGCCCAGAGGCAGGGCTCTTAAATCAACCTAGGGGTCTTCCCAATGGGGCTTGAGGTTTTCTGGGGGGATGTGACACTTGAGCAAAGTTTTAAGGGGCAACAACCTTCCCTGGAGGCTTTCTCAGACTCCCACAGCCTCGATTAACATCCCCCTTTTCCCTGTGACCAATGCATGGGCACCTTCTCTCCACCAGGTGTCCCGTAACAGATGTTTTGTGTCTGCATCTGTGAACAGAAGTGAGGTGCTTGGGTGGGAGGAGGGTGTCTTACCTTGGTAACCCCAAGGCCTAGCTGGGGGCCTGGTGTGCAGTAGGTACCGGATGAATGGTTGTTGAACTAAATACAGCCCCGGCTCACTTTGTTTTGTTTTGTTTTGTTTTAATTTATTTTATTTATTTATTTTTGGCTGTGTTGGGTCTTCGTTCCTGCGCGCGGGCTTTCTCTAGTTGCAGCGAGCAGGGGCTACTCTTCATTGCGGTGTGCAGGCTTCTCATTGCGGTGGCTTCTCTTGTTGCGGAGCACAGGCTCTAGGCGCGTGGGCTTCAGTAGTTGTGGCACGTGGGCTCAGCAGTTGTGGCGCACGGGCTTAGTTGCTCCGCGGCATGTGGGATCTTCCCGGACCAGGGCTCGAACCCGTGTCCCCTGCATTGGCGGGCGGATTCTTAGCCACTGCGCCCCCCAGGGAAGCCCCCGACTCACTTTCGTTGAGGAGGGAGCAGCACAGCAAGGCCTTTGCCGCTGCCACATCCTCAAGCCTCTGTGACGCCAGGCCCTCCGCCCCTCTGTGCTCTGAGCACAGCACAGGCAGGAGGGGAGGGCATGTTCAGTGGAGGTTACTGGTGCTGGGGCCGCTGCAGACCCTGAGGACGGCCGGCAGGAAGAAGGGGTGAGGAGGGCTGTGGGCCTGAGGTGGAGGCCAGACGCTGCCCCTGCAAGGAGGGCAGGATGGAAGCTGCAAGGACGGCCCCTCTGGAGGGCACCGAGTGGACAGGGCTTCTCACCCGGGGGGACCAGGGCCAACACCACAGATGTGCTCCAGGGCTGTGCACGATTCACAGGAGGGATAAGGGACTGAGAGAGAGACTGAGCAGGGCCTGGAGGTGTTCTGTGGAGAAGAACGGGAGAAAGGAGGAAAGAAAGCACATGAGGTGTGTGGCAGATTAAAGCGAGGAGAAGGTCAAAGTGGAAGAGAGACGCGAGGCCTGAGGCCCCTGGGAAAACTTGACCGGCAGCTCTGCCAGGTGGGAACCCCAGATCCCCTCACAGGGCAAGCCTGCCTGGGCCTCAGCTCCTTCTCCCACCAGAGCCAGAAGTGTATGAGGATCACATGGGGAGATTTTTCAAAAAACACTGGCTCAGGGGCTTCCCTGGTGGCGCAGTGGTTGAGAATCTGCCTGCCAATGCAGGGGACACGGGTTCAAGCCCTGGTCTGGGAAGATCCCACATGCCGCGGAGCAACTAAGCCCGTGAGCCACAACTACTGAGCCTGCGCGTCTGGAGCCTGTGCCCCGCAACAAGAGAGGCCGCGACAGTGAAAGGCCCGCGCACCACAATGAAGAGTGGCCCCTGCTTGCCGCAGCTAGAGAAAGCCCTCGCACAGAAACGAAGACCCAACACAGCCAAAAATAAATAAATAAATAAATTAATTAATTAAAAAAACAAAAAACACTGGCTCAGGCCCATCAGTCCCAGAGGTTTTGATCTGGACAGGGGCCCAAGATGTGTATTTGAGGGAGAATAAAGGAAATTAATACATGTAAAGTGCTTAGAAGGGCTCCCATAAGCACTCAATAAATCTTAGCTGTTTTATTCATTAGTTTCCAAAAAGCCTCCATATTTTGAGTATCTGCGCTGCACTGGAAATGCCAACACTGATAAGCCAACCCCTCTGCCAGCTTACAGAAGGAGAGATTGAAACTAGGGAATTCAGGGAGTGCTAGATCCAACCTTTCATTGAGGCCTGTCTTTCCTGCCTCCAGACCCATCCACTGCTCTCCATCCGCGTCACGCACAGCCATGGTCCAGGCCAGCGTCCCCTCTCACCAGCATGGCTCCGACAGCCCTCTGCCTCACGTCCTGCAACCGTTCATCCAGAGAGATTGTCTAAAGGCACATCTTCCTCCTCTCCTGCCAGCCCCCACATCTCTTCTAGAGCATTCTGCCAGGAAATGAAACAAGACGACCAAACTGGGGTGGATTAGATCTTTCTTTCATCAACATCAGGCTTAGTTGTGCAGTTCCAGTGATGCATGTGTAGGGGGTGTGTATTGGACACCATCTAGTGGACAGTAGGACAACCTATTTCCAGGCTATGGAATGAACTCCCCAAGCCCTAGTCAGACTTCCTAATATCAAAGATTTAGTACATAGCCAGATTTTCAGAGCAAAGATTGCTTTGGCTCCACAATAAGGTCAATGTAGCAAAGGTGACTTACAGCCTTCTTTGAAGGCCCTGGCAGTAGGTCCAGGGAAGGGAAGATTAGGGTTGTTCCACACAGAGGGTGACCTGGCCTCAGGGCTGGCTCTGCCTCTAAATGCCTGACCGTGAGCAGTTTTCCTAGTACCCAGGGCCTCCACTGCCTCATCTGTAAGCAAGCAGCTTATACTAGATGAATCCAAAATCCCTTCCAGCTCTAACAGCCTATGGTCCGATTAGATCACACTCCTCCTGCCAAGCACAGGTATCCTGGAAGTGGGGTGACCATACCATTTATCATCCAAGCCAGGACAGTGTCTTCCAAGAGAAATGCTAAACCAGATGGACACCAGCACTGCAGGCATAAGTTGGACTGTCCTATGCAAACCAGGATGAATGGCTGTCCACCTATAAAGAGGCAACTCTTTGGAACCGTCAGTCATAGGATGAGGGCATACACTCATAACCTCAATGCTTTCCGTGCTTGTCCCGACGATAGAGTGAAGAGGGAGAGAGTCCCTCTTTCCAGAGTGCCTTGGTTTGGGTTCCCTCAGAAGCAAACCTGACACAAGGATTTGGGTGGTGGTTTATTGCAGAGTGGGAGGGAGGTGGACAAGAAGTGAAACAGAAGAGGGACCATCACCAAAATAGGCTGCTTTAGGTTCCCTCTGAGGGCAATTGAAGCTTAATCCGGATGGGAAACCCTGGGAGCTTCGGAATGATCCCACCCCCAGGGCAAGGGAGCTGGGGTATTTCTAGTCGTCAACCAGAGCAGATCCCAGCTACTGGAATGGAGGTGGGCGCATGCTGAATAGAGGAGATGAGGGAATGTGCTGGGAGCACCCCCAGAGTCTACTACACTGGGCTTTGGGGACGTTTTCATGGTATATAGGCAATGTTTTCAAGAGAAAAGAAGGAAGGAATAAGAGATAGCTTTGCCTCATACCTATTTAATAAAAAGCTGGGACTCATAAATGTACAATGAACCCATGAGCATCCCCAAACCCACCACCATCACTGTTAAGAGGGAAGGATTCTTCCTCACTCCTGATGGGAAAGATTTTCTAAGCACATTCTTGGCCTTTCTTTCCTCCTTAAGGATGCTCGAAGTGGTCCTATGGGGTGATATCCGGTTCCCCCTGGGCCAAGGACACCTGCCCCTCCATGTCCTTGTTTACGCTACAGACAGACCCCTGCAATCAGAGGGACAGCACTCAACAGACAGGCACTGAAATGGATAGGGTTTCAAACCCCAGCAGACAAACCCACTACAGGTAGAGTCAGACTGTTCAAGGGCCGTGGGCTCCCCAACAGGTTCCTTCCCACCTCTGTGGACAGACTGGGTCAAAAGTGTTATGGAGAGCTTCCATCTAGGTTTGTTTGGCGGTGGTGTGTTGTTTGAAATTGTTTATTATGAACTATGTGAATGTGTACATTATGTGTAACCCTTTTAAAGAATAATAATAGTCATGTACTCATCATCCAGCTTGATAAATAGAATTACACCAATAACTTTGAAGCTCTCTGAGTTGTGTTTCCCTCTATCTTCCCAGAAATAACCACTATTGAATATGTGTTAATCATTTCCTTGCTTTTCTTTAATGTATCATAACATATGTGTGCAATATATTGTTAAACAATATATTGTTTAGTTTCCCACTGTTTTGAATTTTATATAAATGGATGCAGTCTAAATGAATTATTCTCTGACTTTTTTCACTCAGCATTGTGTTTTTGAGGTTCATATATATTGATACGTAGGCTGTAATTCATTCAGTTACATTGCTGTATAGTATTCCATTGAAAGATGGGTGGTTTCCATTTGGGACTGTTCTGAAGAATCCTACTACCAACATTTTTGTAATGTTCTAGTCTTCCTGATGCTCATGGGCAAGTATTTTTCTAGCAATGGAATTATGGGTCAGAGGGATGAACAAGTTCAACTTTATTAGGCAATGGCTGGTTGTGATTTTATTCTGCACTGGGATTGGCTCTAAATGGGGCAGTCACCGTTGTTCATTTATTTTGCAAATATTTGTTGAGTTCTCTTTGTGCCAGTCACTGTGCTAGGTAGAATTTCAAAAATGAGCCAGATACTGCCTTTTTCCTCAAGGATTCACAGGTTAGAAGGGAAAGCCAGCTATGTGAGCAGATTATTATAAAACAGGATTCAGCACATGGTTAAGGAGAGTCCATGAGTTTAGACTCTGGGCAGCTTTGAGAGAAGCCCTCTTTGGTTGTGTCTCCAGGGCACTGTCCCTGGGTCTGGAGAGGGGCCTTGCCCTCCATGCCCCATCTATGGTATAATCCAGGTGACCAAGCCTGTCTTGGGGTTGACCTGGCTTCCTGAGTCTCCATCATCACTAGTTTGCTCACTGCTGCTTCTTTATACCCTTGTCCACACCTTTGTCTCACAATAAGAGAATGCTTCTTTCCAGAACACTAGCCCTCGACTCATATAAATTAATCTTGTTCCTTACTGGGGCAGAGTGGGGAAAGCCTGGCTGGAACAGCTATGCTCTCTCCACTCTGCCCTCACTAGCTGGGTGACCTTTGGGAAATCACATTACCTCTGGCCTCAGCTGTAAATCCAGGAGACCAGACACAACTCCAAGATCCCTCCCTGTTTAAAAAGTCTGGGGGTGGAGAGTGGGGCTTTTGGGCTGCTATTAATGTATTCCAGGGAATTAAATTCCACTCAGTTATTTCTCAGTAAGTCAAATAACAAATCACACTACAATAGTGTTCTACTGTAATTCAAACAACCAAATCTTAAAACATTAAATTATTTGTGTGTATTTAGTTCTAACTAAATTTTCTGCCCTCTGAAATTGTACAGAAAGGAGAATCACTGATTTTGATGCTATTTTTAAAAAAAAATAGTTATTGAACAATAAATCATAACAGTTGAAAGGCGCCTCTGTGTGAATGCGGTTAGGAAATCTGCACTCTGATGAGAATTACGCAATGATTTCCAAAGCAGCTCTGTTTCATAAACACAAAGATTCCCAACTGCATCGTAATGTAACTGTGACTTGGGGAAGCTATTACCCTCTTGAATTGGGAAGCTACCCCTAACTTTAATTTCTTCCCTTTCCTCCTTTATATGTTTTGTAAAAGAACAAAGGAGTAAAATAAGATCAGCTTAGTCACTAAGAGAACAGGGACAGAGATCTTCAAACTAGAAACAAGGGAATGAAAATATACATTATACGTGGCTTTGCTCTCACTCGAGAAATGAGCTTGCTGCCAGCGCTTAAGTTCCTGCATCGGCCCCAGACCTACAGGCCAAGCTTTGATCTTCATCTTTCTAGAATATTTCAGTTCATCCCAACAAAGTCCCGTTCTTGACAGAAAATCAGCGTCCAGGACAATTGCGTGGGCTTAGCAGGGAACATAATTTTCTGAGGCAATTGTGAGTTTCTTTATGTCAGCCTCGTGGTTCAAAATAACGAGGCTTATTTGCTTTGTGAGAAATGCGCTCAGGAGACGGGCACAGGCCAGGGCTCAAACCCGCCGGCTGAACTGTGTCCTCCTCTGGGGGGCTCTGCTTTTCACCAGGCCCTGTTGGACTTGCCCTCACTTCTTTAAAGGCAAGTCAAAAAAACTTTTTTTACATATTTATATATGTATTCAATCATTGATTCATTCATTCAGCAAAGGTTCACTAGGTGCCCACCATGTGCAGATGCGAGGCTAAGGGTAAAGAATACAAAAGAATTCATGTGTTAAAGCCTACCTCTGTTGCCAAGTAGGAGAGCTGTGTTATTCACTCACTCATTCATTCATTCATTCATTCACAGGGCACCGCGGGTATAATATGAGTAAGACTCTCAAGGAGCAAGTGCCAGTCCTCAAAGGATTTACAGTTTAGTAGGAAATGCGATTGGCACGATGAGGGTCACTGTAGGGGGGCTGCCTTCCATTCATTCATTCGTTCACTTCTAGAGAAGTTGTTTTTTCTAAATTGCCTGACCCAGGTGTCCCTTTGGAATAATCTGTGTTAAGTGTTGCCAATCACTCAAAAAGTCCAGAGCCCCCCATTACCCCTTTTTGAGGTGAGGCCTCCAAGTGTTCCCTGCCTAGGACTCCTTGGTGTGCAGATCTGGTACTGGGGGGTGGGAGAGAACAAAACTGCAGAGGCCCAAGGAGACTCTTGGGAGAAAAATGCAGACCCCAACCTCTCCACCCACTCATCAAAACTTCTCTGACTGATTGAAATGGTTACATCCGAGGTCCACAGCAACAATGGCCTTGAGGGCCCCGAAGATGCCAGGGCTCAGACTGATGGGGAGGGGTACTGGTTACAGCACGACTGTGGACTGTATATTAAACTAAACAATTAGTCTCTCATGGAGATTCCCTGTCCCCCACCAGGGGCCCCCACGAGGGCTCCGGGCTCAAGGTGCTCCTTCAGCTCAAACTACACGTCTTCCTCTTGCGCGAGGCTTAGGAGGAAGTCTTCAAAATGAGGGGGAGCTCTGAAGTCATCCATGTCGCCGCATTTATGCCAGGCACTGCTTCAGGCGCCAGGGACCCAGCAGTGAACAAGAACCAGATGCACAGAGGGCCTGCCCGAGGGCACCTCCTTCTGGGGTAGCCATCAAGACGTTAACAGAGCAGGAGTCTTGCATCATTTCTCATCCTCGAAGTCATGTGGCTTTGCTTTGCTTCTACAGGCTGCAAGTATTACTTATATAATCAGGAAAAACAACAAGGCTGTTTATATTGTGGCTTTTTAAAAAAGAAGACAAGAAAAGGATGGTGAGGCCACGTGTGGTGGAGGCAGCCATGGAAACAGCCCTTCTCCGCCTCTCACTCTGCACAGACCCCTGGCTTCAACCGCCCACCCCAGTCTCCCACCATCATTTCTGTCTTCCCTCATCATGCAAGAGCATTATTTTCCTCTAGTCTCACTCTGTTAATAAACCAGGCAACATAACGTATGGTAAAGAGCATTTGGAAGTTAAGAACAAACAGGGAAATAAAGTAAGACATGTTTATATCATTTAAAAAGAACTATGACTCTTAGAGTAAACAAGGTGGGGAATATTTTTTAATGGGCAAAAGGTAGAACAAGAAATTCACAGAAGAAGAAATTGAAACAGCCAACGAATATAAAAAAGATATTCAACCTTACTGGCAATCAAACACTATTTAAATAAAAATAATACTAAAACCCGATAAGAGCACCAAAAGATATGTACATTCCAGTGGATGGTAATGAGATTTGAACCAGCCAAAAATATCCTAAATATCCATCAACAAAAGAACAGAAGTACATCGAGGTGTGGTCACCCGGTGGAATAGTACATGGCAATCTGATGAACAAAGTGCAAGCACACACAACCATGGGGTGAATCTTAACAGATGTAATGGTAAGCAAAAGAAGGCAAGCACAAAAGAACACAGAGTGTATGTGCCCATTTGCATGAAGCTTAAAAGCAAGCAAAACTATAAAGATAGGAACTGAGCAGTGGTTGGTGGGAGGTGACAGTGGGGAAAGGGCATGATGCTTGTAAGGGGCTGCGAATGTTCTGTATCCTGAATTGGGTGGTGATCATGCAGGTAGATTCACTCAGTAAAATTCATCAAACTGTTCGCTCAAGACGTGTGCACGTCACGTATGTTGTTCTTCAGTAACATCATTACAAGCAAATCCAGGAAGTCATTATATTCTCAGAATTTAAGGGATTGTGCATTTCCCCACACTTTCCCAATTTCCAGTGGATATTGTTAGTCTCAAGCACTGCTAGAGGAAGTATAAAGCAGTACAGCCTCCCTGAACAGCAATTTGCCAGAGTCTCTAAAAATGTTTATTTCATCATTCCACTTATAGGAATTCATCTCAGAAATCATAGCAGGGGTGTACAAAGACACACGTGTAAAGGTGAAAATGGCAGCATTATTTTTAAACCAAAAAAACAACAAAAAAACAGTAGGCAACCTAGGTTTTTATAAAAGCCAAGTGAATTAAGGGGAGACAGACTGAGTGCCTGTCATCTAATATCCATCCCACCCCAAATCCATGAAGTTGGAGAAGAAATATTTTAAAGTAATGAATAAGCCCATAATAGCACAGGAAAACAAGAAAGCGTGCTGTCGGTGTATTCTTTTTTTTTTTTTTTTAAATGGTAAGTTACCTTTTTATTTATTTATTTACTTATTTTTGCTGTGTTGGGTCTTCGTTTCTGTGCGAGGGCTTTCTCTAGTTGCAGCGAGTGGGGGCCACTCTTCATCGCGGTGCGCGGGCCTCTCACTATCGCGGCCTCTCTTGTTGTGGAGCACGGGCTTCAGACGCGCAGGCTCAGTAGTTGTGGCTCACGGGCCTAGTTGCTCCGCGGCATGTGGGATCTTCCCAGACCAGGGCTCGAACCCGTGTCCCCTGCATTAGCAGGCAGATTCTCAACCACTGCTCCACCAGGGAAGCCCCCACTATCGGTGTGTTCTGATCCCCTCCTCATCACCCGATTGGTGAAGGAGGGATCCCCTGCCCTAAACAGTATGAGATGGCTAAACACGTGACAGCTGACACTGGGCAGATGAGGACGACAGCAGTTTATTAATCACCTACATCACAGCCCGGGGTGGAGGACACCCCACACCAGGAAGGGCCACGCCGGGGCTGCACTCGGGAGCAGAGTGAACAAGCAGTGACTGTCAGAGGCAGGCTTTGTAGTGACAAGAAGGTGGGGAGACCTTTGGTTCCCACGGGAGAATGTGATTGGCTTATCTGAGCAAATTTTCAGACTGTCAGGAAGGTGAAACCCCTTAGGGTGAGGCTGTGGACAAAGAATATCGCCTGCCGTTTCGGTAAACAAGGATGTTGTAGCCTTCAAGTCCTTAGCCACTGCAACCACCCCTGATGGTGCACCCTGAGGGGATTCAAGATGGAGAAAAACAGGATACTGGCCCTAGAGAATTAAGGCGCATATCAAAGGCATAATTTCATTAAGCTCCGACTCTTGCATCTTCCCAAACATAGAAAAGTACTAAATTCATTAATTTGAGATGTCTGGTTTTTCTTTAATTAACAGTAATCTTTTTATTTATTTGTTTGTTTGTTTGTTTGTTTTTGGCTGCATTGGGTCTTCATTGCTGCACGTGGGCTTTCTCTAGTTGCAGCGAGCGGGGGCTACTCTTCGCTGCGGTACGCGGGCTTCTCATTGCGGTGGCTTCTCTTGTTGAGGAGCACGGGCTCTAGGCGTGCAGGCTTCAGTAGTTGTGGCTCGTCGGCTCAGTAGTTGTGCCACACAGGCTTAGTTGCTTGGCGGCATGTGGGATCTTCATGGACCAGGGTTCGAACCCGTGTCCCCTGCATTGGGCGGCAGATTCTAATCACTGCACCACCAGGGAAGTCCCAGCAGTAATCTTTTGATGTTCAACTACCTGTTTTTTTGTTTTTTGTTTTGTTTTTTTTCAAAACCCCCTATATATCCTGGCTCCTCCCTTGTCTCTTTCGAACAGGCCCTCAGAGCTATCTGAGGGAGGCTGGCTGCCTCCTGGGCTTGAGTCCTCAGTAATGCAGCAAATAAAACATAATTCGCAACTTGTAGATTGTGCATTTTTTCCAATCAACGAGGTTCAGGTGGGTGGGGTACTGCTGGTCCAACTGATAGAGGAACTAGCTAGTGGGGAGCCATTCTTGTCTGGCGGGGGACACACTGGTGAGAGCCGGGGAACTCAGGGTTGGGCCCTGTGAGGCCCAAAGATGGCAAAGCAGCATGTGGCATCCCAGGCCTTACAATACACAGTGGACCAATACCTCAGGAAATCCTGAATGGTAGAGAGCAGGTAGGGTAGGATGTGTGGGGAGACCCGCAGATGACACCGCAGGAGAAGTTGCCGCAGGGGCAGGACTGGGTGTTGGAGGCTGGAGGGAATGACAAATGCCCACCGAGCTGAGAAGGCATCTTAAGACTAAAAGAATGAGGCCGGCAGCTCCATATTATAGGGTCACCTACTCACAGGGTGGGATCAGGACCGGGCAGACGACAATCAGGAAGCATTTGCAGCTGCACTCTGCACCTGGGACAATTTTATAGTGAACCTAGAGAACGGAGGTAGGTGCTTGGACACAGGACATGCATTCCTAAGTCAAGATTTACAAATGGGTAACTAGTCTCGCGGGCGCCAGGAATATATCAGCGAAGGTTTTCGTCATTGTCTGGGGAATAACAGAGCATAGAGGCTACCTGGTCCTAATGATTATTAAACAATATCTATTAACTGAGAAGCCCTTGACAACAGAGAAGTGATTCACTGCACAGTACAGTCCTGAGTAGGATCAGCAGAAGGACAGGAGAAACTGTAAGTGCCCAAGATGGCGTCAGTTATGCTAACAGCCATACAGTGGGTAAGGAAAGCTGCACACCCAGACAACAGCTGAGAGGAGGAAGAGGGGTTCAGGGGCATTAGTCAAGGCTATGAGGGCACATCTAGGGTAGATGTGGGGACTGGAGAGACTCTCATGGCTCCAGGCTTCTGCTGACCCCAGGAGGGGTGTGGGAACTCCTGAAGGCAGAAGACAACCCATGAGCACCCCCATCGCAGGAGCATGCACCCACCCTCACCTCCCCCACCTGCTTCCCACACACAAAATCACCAGTCATGGGCCATGGAAGACAAAACCGGAGATGAACATATATGTAACCTCAAATACACAAATCAGCAGATGACCAAGAACCATTAAACGTTTGAAGACTGCCAACACTACGAAAGCCACACACAGGAAAACCCAGTGACAGCTCTGGCTCAGAGTTCAGGTGATTGGTCATGGTGCCCTTCTTCCCCATGCCTTGATTCTCTAATAGGGGCAAGATAAATCTTAATCTTTGGAGGAGATGGAGGTTGGGGGCATGGAGGAAAGAGCAGTCAGGTAAGGAAATGGCAAGAGACCCTCTTCAGAAGTGGAAGGCAGAGGTTGGATCCCTCTGTCCCAAGTATTCTTCAAATCCAGATTTCTGGATCAGACTGACAAAAGAGGAGATTCCTGGAAATGCTGCTGCTGTCCAGAAATCCCAGGCAGTTGCAGGACCCGAAACTGCCCTATCAATATGTAAGCCAGAGAGGACAATTGCCACCAGCTGGCTATAGTTGAAAGGCTCAGGGCAGTCCTTTTATTAATCTCATGATTATACAACTTCAACGTTTTACCACTTGTGTTTTTTTGGGGGGACCCTTCCTGGGGTCTATAAGTACCAAACTTAGCAGAAGAACTAACACCTAAAGAAACACTATTAAAAAAGCAATAAATGCAAGAGTATATCCATAAAAACACCAACTAGAGATACTAGAAAGTAAAACATGTAGTGGCTAAAATAAAAAAGCCAATAAAAGGTGGAGTGGAGAGCACAGAGGACACAGCTGAAGCACTCATTAGTGAGCTGGGAAACTGAGCTAAGAAAATCTCTCACCAACCTGCAACAGGTTAAGGAAATAAACAGAAAGTTTTGCAATTGAGAGGATATTTCCAAAATGGAAAAAGGTAAATAGTCAAAGCAATGATAGGGAAAATATTTTCCCAGAACTGAAGACCCAGCTTTTTAGATGCAATGGCCACTTCGTACTAAGAAGAATGATTCAGAACGAAACTGTAGCGGACACTGCCAGTTGTCCACAGAAATCTGTTCCGGCCTTCTTTTGGGACCCAGGCTAGACTGCATCCCCACCTCCCTTGTACCTAACATGACATGTGACTAGTGGAATGGGAACCAAGTGCATATGTGCAACCTCTGCCTCGCTTGCTTGATAGGAAATCCCTGGGTGGGCTTTGGGCCCCCTTTGCAGTCAAAATCCACACCACTATATACAAAATATCTAAACAACAAGGACCTACTATAGCACAGGGAACTATATTCAATATCTTATAATAACCTACAATGGAAAAGAATCTGAAAAGGAATAGATATATATATGTATATATATAATTGAATCACTTTTCTGTACACCTGAAACATTATAAATCAACCATACTTCAACAGAAAAATCAAAAATTTAAATTAAAAAAAATTTTAATTGTGTTTCTGTGTGTCTTCTTTCATCTCTTAACCAATTCTGACAGAGTGTTTGATTTTTTAAAAAACAACTTATGAAAAAGAAGAATAAAGTTGAAGTTCTCACACTTCTTGATTTCAATACGTATTACAAAGCTACAGTAATCAAAACTGTGTGGTACCAGCTTGAAAGCAGACATACAGAGCAAAGAATAGAATATAGAGCCCACAAATAAATCCTCACATGTATGGCCCAATGATTTTCAACAAGGATGTCAAGACCATTCAATGGGAAAAGAACAGTCTCTTCAACACATGATGCTGGATATCCACATGCAAAAGAATAAAGTTGAACCCTTACCTTATACCATATACAAAAATTAACTCAAAATGGATCACAGGCCTAACCATAAGAGCAAAAACTATAAAACTCTTCAGAGAAAACATAGGGGAAAAGCTTCATGAAACTGGATTTAAGAATGATTTTTTGGTTATGACCAAAAGCACAGGCAACAAAAGTAAAAAGAGATAAATTAGACTACATCAAAATTAAAAACTTCTGTGCATTGAGGACACATCCAACAGAGTTGGAAACCTATAGAAAGGGAGAAAATATTTGCAAATCATATATCTAATAAGGGAGATAATATTCAAAATATATATAGAAGTCTTACAACTCAACAGTAAGAAAACAACTCAACTATAAAATGGGCAAAGGACTTGAAGACATTTCTGCAGACATACAAATGCTGACAAACATATTAAAGGATGCTCAACATTACTAATCATTTAGGGAAATACAAATCAAAACCACATTGAGATACCATCTCACACCCTTTAGGATGACTACTATAAAAAAAAAAAAAACCCACAGAAAATAACAAGTGTTGATGAGGATGTGGAGAAATTGAAATCCTTAAGCATTGTTGATGAGAATGTAAAATGGTACAGCTGCTGTGAAAAACAGTATGGTTGTTCCTCAAATTTTTTAAAATAGAATTACCATATATACCCAAAATATCAATATATATTCTGGGTATATACCCAAAATAATTGAACATAGGACCTTGAACAGATATTTGTACACCCATGTTCATAGCAGCATTATTCACAATAGCCAAAAGGAGGAAGCAACCCAAGTGTCCATGGACAGATCAACAAAATGTAGTATATACATACAACGGTATATTATTCAGTCTTAAAAATGAAGGAAATTCTGACACATACTACATTACAACAAGGTTGAACCTTGAGGACAATATGCTGAGTGAAATAAGCCAGACACAAAAGGACAAATACTATATGATTCCACACTTATATGAGGTACCTAGAACATACCTCCAATTCACAGAGACAGAAAGTAGCATGGTAGTTGCCAGGGGCTAGAGGGCTAGAGGGAGTAACAAATGGGAAGTTGTTGTTTAATGGGTATAGACTTTTCAGTTTTACAAGACGGCAAGAGATCTGGAGATTGATTGCACAACAACATGAATTTAACACTACAGCTGAATACAGTCTCTTTTTTTTATTAATTTTTATTGGAGTGTGGTTGCTTTACAATGTTGTGTTAGCCTCCACTGCACAACAAAATGAATCAGTCATACACATACAGATATCCCCTCCCTTTGGACTTCCTTCCCATTTAGCTTACCACAGTGCATTAGGTAGAGTTCCCTGTGCTGTACAGTATGTTCCCATCAGTTGTCTATTTTATACATAGTATCAATAATGTATATGTGTCAATACCAGTCTCCCAATTCCTCTCCCCCCACCTCTTTCCCTTTAGTATCCATACATTTGTTCTCTACATGTGTCTCTATTTGTGCTTTGCAAATAAGATCATCTATACCACTTTTCTAGATTCCACATATATGCATTATTATATGATATTTGCTTTTCTCTTACTTACTTCATGCAGTAAGTATGATACTCTCTAGGTCCATCCACATCTAATACATTCTCTTAAAAATGGTTCATATGCTTAAAAATGATTAAGATGGTAAATGTTATGTGTATTTCAGCACAGTTAAAATAAATTTAAAAAAACCAACTTTTGGCTAGCTGATATTTTCTATTTTACCTTCATTTTTTATTTCACTGATCACTGATTTCTGCTCTTGTTTATTTTACTCTGTCTTTATACTTACCTTGAGTTTATTCTATTGTTTTTTGTCACTTCCCTTTTTTTACCTATTTTTTTAAATTGAAGTACAGTTGATTTACAATATTATGTAAGTTTCAGGTGTACAGCAAAGCAATTCAGATATATATATTATTTTTTTTCAATTCTTTTCCATTATAGGATATTATAAGATATTGAATCTAGCACCCTGTACTATACAGTAAATCCTTGTTGTTTATTATTACTTTTTAAAAATCTTTATTGGAGTATAGTTGATTTACAATGCTGTGTTAGTTTCTGCTGTACAGTGAGGTGAATCAGTTATACACATACATATATCCACTCTTTTAGATTCTTTTCCCATATAGGTCATTACAGAGTATTGAGTAGACTTCCCTGTGCTATACAGTAGGTCCTTATTAGTTACCTATTTTATATATAGTAGTGTGTATATGTCAATCCCAATCTCCCAATTTATCCCTCCCTCTCTTTCCTCCCTGGTAACATAAGTTTGTTTTCTACCTCTGTGACTCTATTTCTGTTTTGTAAATAAGTTCATTTGTATCATTTTTAGATTCCACATATAAGCGATATCATATATTTGTCTTTCTCTGTCTGACTTACTTTACTTAGTGTGGTAATCTCTAGGTCCATCCATGTTGCTGCAAATGGCATTGTTTCATTCTTTTTTATGGCTGAGTAATATTCCACTGTTATATATACCCCATCTTCTTTATCCATTCATCTGTTGATGGACATTTATTATCACTTCTTAAATATGGACATTAGCTCACTCGTTTTGAGGCTTTCTTCTTTTCTAATATAAGTATTTAAGACTATAAATTGCCCTTAGAAGGTCAATCTTGCTGGATTCCACAACTCTGAAACAAAATGTTTTCACTATCATTCAGTTGTGAGCATTTTAATTTTTTATTTAGTCTTTTTTTAAAAGAATAACCATTTTTAAAAAAATCAAGGTAGGGACTTCCCTGGTGGCTCAGTGGTTAAGACTCTGGGCTCCCAATGCAGGGGGCCCAGGTTCAATCCCTGGTCCGGGAACTAGATCCCACATGCATGCCACAGCTAAGAGTTCCCATGCCACAACTAAGAAGCCATCTGCCACAACTAAGTCCCAACGAGACCTAATTAATTAATTAATTAATTTTAAAAATCAAAGTATAATTTACACACAATAAACTACACAGATCTTAAGTGTTCAGTTTGGTGAGTTTCAGCAGCTGTAAACCCCCAAGTTATTAAAACTCAAAACAAGATGCAAAACATTTCCATCACCCCAGAAAGATGCCACATGCCCCTTCCAGTCAATACCTGCCCACCCACTCCTGCTGCAATTACTGTTCTGATTTCTATCACCAGAATCATATAGTATTAATACTTTGTAGTTGGCTTCTTTTACTCAATATGATGTTTTTAATATTTGTCTTTATTGTTATCAGTAGTTTATTGCTTTTTACTGCTGAGGCATAGTCCTTTGTAAGAATATAGTATAATTTGTTATCTATTAACCTATTGAAGGGTGTTGGGTGGTTTCTAGTGTTTGGCTACTGTAAATAAAGTTGATATGATTCTTTCAGTCTTTTTATGGCACATGTTTTCATTATTCTTGAGAATATAGGAATGGTATTCCTGGATCATGCCATAGATGTACATATATAATTTATAAGGAACCGTCAAAGAGTTCTCCAAAGTAGTTGTTCCCTTTATAATCCCACCAGCAATGTAGAGGAGCTCCACTTCCTCTACATCCTCACCAACACTTGGAATTGTCAGCCTTTTTAATAGTAGCTGTTCCGTTGGGTATGAAATAGTATCTCATTATGATTTTAATTTGCACTTCCTGCTGACTCATGCTCCTGAGTTCCTCACATGTGCTTATAAGACATCCACACATTTTCTTTTTTTTTAATTAATTAATTAAGTTATTTATTTATTTAGGCTGCATTGGGTCTTCGTTGCTGCGCTCAGGCTTCCTCTAGTTGCAGCGAGCAGGGGCTACTCTTTGTTGCGGTGCGCGGGCTTCTCATTTCAGTGGCTTCTCCTGTTGCGCAGCACGGGCTCTAGGTGCGCGGGCTTCTGTAGTTGTGGCTCACTGGCTCTAGAGTGCAGGCTCAGTAGTTGTGGCGCACGGGCTCAGTAGCTCCGCAGCATGTGGAATCTTCCCGGACCAGGGCTCGAACCTGTGTCCCCTGCATTGGCAGTCAGATTCTTAACCACTGTGCCACCAAGGAAGTCCCATCCATACATCTGCTTTCCTGAGATGTCTATTCAAGTCTTTTGCTCATCTGTATTAGGTTGCTTGCTTGTTTATATTAACATATAGAAGCTTTTTATTGATATACAGTCTGATTTCAAATTCCTCGTCAGATACACCTGTTGCAAATATATTCTATAACTTGTTTCTTTGGCGTCTTAATAGTGTCATTTGAAAAGCACAAGTTTTAAATTTTGATGAAGTACAACTTATCAGTGTTTTCTTTTACGGAAGCTCTCTTGATCATATAGACTGATACTTTTAAAACATAACTCACGTTCTTTCTCTATGTCCTCACATCTTTGTCTGTGTTCAGACCCTCCCCAAACTCTACCTCAGATGTTTCTCCAAGTTGAAGCACACTAAATCATGGGTGGCTCCTTCAAATTGGTGGTTTTTTCACTAGCATGTGGGTTTTTAAGCATAGTAGTATTATCACAAGAGGGTTCCTTTGCCAGGCCCATCAGGATGTGCAGTTTCCACTTCCACTGACACCTCAACTCTCTCTGTGTTCTTGCCTTCTTTTTTTGTGTGATCAAAATGTGGGAAGCCCTCTGAGGCCTTGCCTGTTTTCTCCCTATTTTGTCTCTTTTTCCTCATAAGGTCTGACTAACGTCTACGGTTTATGGTGAATGTGTTAATTTGCTAGTTAATCTTGATGTCCGTATCTTCTCCTATGAAAGAAAGCTTTCCCTCTGAAGTCTCTCTCTGATCAATACTACACCATTTTGCTGTTGGAAAATCTGATGGCAAATTGATTCTTGTTTCTTTGTGTGATCTTCTCTTTCTTTACAAAGGTTTTTACAATTTTCTCTTTAGTTTTGGTATTCTTACACTTCTGTATGAGTCTATGGGTGGGTTTTTCCTTTTCTTTTCTCTCTGGAATTCTGTGGATCTTGCAACTGAATGTCTTTCATGTTTGTTGCCTTTTTTTTTTTTTTTAATTTTGAGGAATTACCTTCATTATGTCTTTTTTCCTTTCTTTAATTTTATTTTTTTTATTGAAGTAGAGTTGATTTACAATGCTGTGCCAATCTCTGTTGTACAGCAAAGTGACTCAATTATACACATATAGACGTTCTTTTTTTTAAATATTCTTTTCCATTATGGTTTATCACAGGATATTGAATATAGTTCCCTGTGCTATACAGTAGGACCTTGTTGCATTATTTCTTGAAATATTTCCTTCTCTCCATTTCCATTCTTCTCTTTCTGGGATTCCTATTATTCAGATATTAGCATTTCTACTTCTGTCTTTAATTTGGTAGGTGGCAATGCCAATATCCAAAACAATGCATTCTGGAGAAGGATCAGGGTTGTGGAAAAACAGGAAGAGTTCACTGTCTTTATTTTAAAAGTCTTGTATTACTTGTTTAATTTAAAGCAACTCTATTTGCAATTAAAGTATTTATGGAAAATAAGAGAATAAACTTTTTCAAAAACAAACAAAAGCACAATATACATACAAAATCTGAAAAATATAGCAAAAACATAACTCAGGATAAAGTATATAGCCTTAAATACACATTGGAAAAAAGATAAAAATAAGTGACAACTCAGGGAGGGAAGGAGGTTTGATGATGAAGTAGAACTTTCATCTTTTGTTCTGTACATGTTTGTATTCTCTAAATCAACTCTGCCCAAAAGAAATATAATGCAAGACACGTATGCAATTTTTAATTTTCTACTAGCCACATTTTATTGTTTTATTGAAATATAGTTGATTTAAAATGTTGTGTTAATTTCTGCTGTACAGCAAAGTGATTCAGCTATACATATACTGTATACATTCTTTTAAAATTTCTTTTCCATTATGGTTTATCACAGAACATTGACTATAGTTCCCTGTGACTACTAGCCACACTTTAGAAAAAGAAACATAAAATTAATTTTAATAATATACTTTATTTAACCCAATATTCCAAAATAGTATCATTTCAACATGTAATCAATATAAACCATTACTAATGAGATATTTTACTTTATTTTTTTCATACTAAGTCTCCAAAATCCAATGTGCATTTACACGTACAACACATCTCAATTCCAACGCACTGCATTTCAGGTGCTCGGTAGTCACATGCGGCTAGTGGCTGCTGTATTGAACACAGGTCTAAATATTTTACAGAAAGAATGTGTCTGTATATCATGTGTGAAATATGAAAACTCAGTATAGATAAAATAAATATAAATAACATTGTCATCTCTCCAAACAAACCAACAAAAGTATGGTTCATCTATTTTATAAATTTGCCTGCAGCCATTGAAAGAAGTATCTCTGGGATATTAAAAAAAATGTAGAGTACAATACGTACATAATATGATCTCATGTGTGTGCGTGTGTGTGTGTGTGTGTGTGTGTGTGTATAGAGAAAGAATCTGGCAGGATATAGGAGGAACTGTAAACAGTGATGAGTGATGACCTCCGAAGTGTGGGAACAGGAACAGGGAGGGATTGATTAAAGGCTTTCACTCTTTATTCTATTTATGCCTGTATTAGTTAATTTGTTGTTTGTTTTTGTTGTTTAGTTTTATCAAAGGAAAACCACAATAAATCCCTTAAGCTCAGTCCCTCACACACACACACCCTTCCCCCACAAGACAACAATATGTGGCCTCAGGGGCTCCTCAGGCATCTCTGGAGGTCCTGAGAGGTGGTGAGCAGGTGGGGACACATTTCCTTGCTCCTACTCCGTTGCCCATCCCCACACACACCAGGAACTGGGGTTCCTTTGGAGCTGGCTAGACAACTAAGAGAAAATTGAGGGTGCTTGAAAAACAGGGATCTGATTAAATAAACATCTTCTGAGGGCTACTAAATGCCAGGCATCAAGCTGGCATAGAGAAAAAGAGTTGGGCAAAACAGAGTCTCTGCTAAGGAAGAGCTGAAACCTAGCGAGGGGCCAGCTCTGGCCACAGCTGGCTGCAGTACGAGGAAGGGCCTAAGACAACAGAGCTTTCAGCACAGAGAGAAGGATGGAGGAGACAGCAGCTTAACCTGTAAACTGAGAGGGAAAAGGCAGAGGTTCAGTTCTCTTCCTGGCTTGAATACCAGGTGACCTTAAGCACATCCATTCATCTCTCTGTGTCCTCGTTTTCTTACCTGAAAATGAAAGCATGTAACTTAAAAAGTGAACCCAGAGCACTGAGCACAGGATTGAGTCTGCCCTGAGAGGGGAGGGCAGCTGCCACGCTGAGAGGGAGCCCAGGCCACGTGGAGGTGTTTCAGCTGAGAGCCCCAGCTGACATCTCAGCCAGGAGCCAGCTGCAGCCACCAAAGGAAGCCTCTGAGAAGACTTCAGCCTCATCCCCCTCTGACTGCGACCACCTGAGACCCTGCGTGAGACCCACCTGGCTGAACCCAGCAAACCCCCGGAAACGTGACAGGTAATGATCATAAATGACTTTTATTGTTTTTCACCTCTTAGTTTTGAGTGGTTGATTATGCAGCAATAGATAACTACAACAGAGAAGTAGCAAGAGGTCAGAGGACAGCAACAATTGAATACCCCATTTAAAAGAGCAACCTCCATTCAGCTCCAGCCAATTGTTGCCACGTGAGAATGTAAGGGCCCAGTGATCCCACATTTCAACATTTTCAAGGAATATGCTGAAATCCAGGCTTTTATGAGAAATATCCAGGTTTTGAAATGTTGACAAATAGTTCAAAACAATTTTAAGCCTATTCAAGACAATGTCGTAGGCCGAATGTGGCCTTCAGGCCACCAGCTGTCTGGGTCTGGTTCGGCAAAGTGGAGTGACTATTGTCCGCCTAGCCCCTTCTTTCTCTGGGGACATCCCTCACCCCATCCACAAGGCTTTAGGAAAGCCCCCATGTTCTTACATGACTGTACCTCTGGGTCCCTGTTCATTGGTCCAGGGGTGGGCATCTGACCCACAATGGTTTCATCAGAATTCTCAGCTGGAATGTCTTATGCAAAACAGAGGAAAAAAGACCCTCCTCCTCGTGGTAGGAGCCATTAAAAAAAGAGAGGTCAAGAGACATCGGTGGCCTTGATCTCTGCCGTATGTGGCAGAAGCCGGTCTCCTATGAGATAGATGCTCTGGAGAAGCAGAGACAAGAAGCAGACAGAGTCCCAGAGGCATCTTAGTCCCTAGATCCCACCATCTCTGCTGTCCATCTGCATTTAGTCCTTCCCATGGTCTGGTTAATTCTTCCTTCTGTTCTGTAGATACCCCAGTATACTCCCTCCCCAAATCCCCCTTTTGGCCTATCTTTTTTCAAGCCGGGTTTCTGTCACATATAATCAGAAAGTTTTAATACAGGGATTCAACAGAGGGGTTTGAGCAGGGTAGAAGTCATGACCAAACTTGTTTTTAAAAAAGATAACTTTGGCAATGGACATGTTGAAAGAGGGTGAGAAGAATAATGCTGCGGGGCGAGGTGGTGAAGACAATGGCAGAGGGAGGGAGAGGAAAGAGTTAGGAGAGGCAGCGGACAAGGCTTAAATGCCCAAGGGATGAGCAAGTCTCCAGACCTGTCGGGTTCATGTTCTTACGTGAAAACGGGGATTAAAAATACCTAGAGACACTGCCGAGGCAAGTGAGAGCAAGGGGCGCCGAGCAGCTCTGTGCCTCCCTGAGGAAAAATAACTAAACACGGGCAGAGGAGGTCCTAAAAAGCCTGAGGCCAAATGGCATCATAGGCACTCTGGGTAAACTTGCTGGGAGGAGCTCAGGAAAAACCATCCAGATGCTTCGGTCAACTTCTCAAGACGTTCTTTAAAGTGCTTGGAAAGGTGGAAAGCCTTGTCTGCCAAAGAGAAAGGAAATTGGAGAAATGTCAAGAGTGGACAAGGCCCCTTATAAAACAGAAATGAAAACTTTTATTCCTCCCAAAATGGAAACCAAAAGAAGTTCAGGGATTTCAACCACCCAAAAAGCCTCCTTTGGCCTCTTTCTCATCTTCTGAGTACCACCCCCAAACCACAGGAGATCCTGGTCTGTCTATTGGCAATGATGCAAAGAAACTGGGAGAGATGTGAGTGACAGTGCTGAGGATGGCAGGCAGCCTGAAAAGAAGGCTGTTCAGAGGAAGGAAAAGTACCGAAAGGATCTTGCTGCATCCTGAGCCAAAGGAAAGCTGATGTGGCAAAAAAAAAAAAAAAGGAGGCTGTCAAGGCTGATCCAGACAAGAATAAAAAGGTAGAGGAGAAAGAGAAAGAAGGAAAGATGAGGAAGAGGAAGATAAAGACAACAAAGTTGAAGATGATGATGATGAATGAAGTGGTTCTAGGGCAGCATTTTTTTTCTTGTCTATTAAGCATTTAACCTCCCTGGACACAATTCATTTTTTTTTTTCATTCCTTTTAAATTAAAAAAAAAAATTGAAATGTAAAGCTGGGTAAGATTTTCTTTTAAACTGCCCCTTTTTGGGGTGGGGGGTTATTGTTAACAAGAATTCCCAAATAATTTTTTATACAACCCTGTCCTGGTGATATTTTCCGAGGCCACTAACCTTACCTGGTATTGTATACAGGTTGTGACCCAGCATGGGAATTCAAAGCAGGTTCTTGTAGGTGCATAGGACAAATTAATTATATAGGGGCACTGTCATTTTTTCAGTTGTCTTTCATGCAGCTTATACGAAATAATTGTTCTGTTACTGAATTCTACTCTGTAATTAGGGGTCGGGGGAGTTGTAACGGTTTTGTGACAGCCTGAATGCTTCTAAGTAAATATAATAGTTTATTAGTTTTTTGAAAAAAGAAAACTATTTTACAGCATTATAATGATAAGCAAACAAAATAATGTTTGGGAAGGCCCATTGTAAAACACGAAAATCTATATAAGTGTGAAGGAACCTTATTATTAAGCAGGTGGGCTGTGCAGAGGAAGTGCCAAATGTGGATTCATTCATTCATTCAGCAAAATATTTTCAGTGCTTGGCACTGTTCCAGGCACTGAGAATATTACTACATGCAAAACTGATAAAAACCCCTGCCCTGCATATACCCTGAGAAAACCATAGTTCAAAAAGAGTCATGTACCAAAATGTTCATTGCAGCTCTATTTACAATAGCCAGGACATGGAAGCAACCTAAATGTCCATCGACAGATGAATGGATAAAGAAGATGTGGCACATATATACAATGGAATATTACTCAGCCATAAAAAGAAATGAAATGGAGGTATTTGTAATGAGGTGGATGGAGTTAGAGTCTGTCATACAGAGTGAAGTAAGTCAGAAAGAGAAAAACAAATACAGTATGCTAACACATATATACGGAATCTAAGGAAAAAAAAAAAAAAAAAGGCCATGAAGAACCTAGTGGCAAGATGGGAATAAAGACACAGACCTACTAGAGAATGGACTTGAGGATATGGGGAGGGGGTGGGGTGAGATGTGACAGGGTGAGAGAGTGTCATGGACATATATACACTACCAAATGTAAAATAGATAGCTAGTGGGAAGCAGCCGCATAGCACAGGGAGATCAGCTCGGTGCTTTGTGACCACCTAGAGGGGTGGGATGGGGAGGGTGGGAGGGAGGGAGATGCAAGAGGGAAGAGATATGGGAACATATTGTATATGTATAACTGATTCACTTTGTTATAAAGCAGAAGCTAACAACAACAACAAAAAAACCCTGCCCTGGTGGAGCTTACATTTTGGTGAAAGAGACAGACAATAAACATATACATGTGTATGAAATATGCTTAGGAGTAATAAGTGCAAAGAAGAACACAAGCAGGGCAAGAAGTTGAAGATGGCATGCAGACGAAGCATCTTAGCTGGGATCATCACAGTGATGTGTGAGCAGAAGCTGAACGAAGAGAGGGAGTGAGCCCTGCACTCACTGGTAATGACTGTTCCAGGAAACGTAAATGCAGATCTCCGAATCTCCAAGGTGGGAGTGAATTTGTGGCGTTTGAGGAACAGGCAGGAAGTCGGTGTGGCTGGGGCAGCTGGAGCCCTCAGGAGACGGTGGCCATGAAGTCAGGGTAGCAGACAGGGCTCAGATTCAACCACAGGAAGAATTCTGGCTTTTATTCCAAGTGTGATGAGAAGCTTTTGAAATGTTTTTTGTTTTGTTTTGTTTTTAATTAATTAATTTATTTTTGGCAGTGTTGGGTCTTCGTTTCTGTGCGAGGGCTTTCTCTAGTTGTGGCAAGCGGGGGCCACTCTTCATCGCGGTGCGCGGGCCTCTCACTATCGCGGCCTCTCTTGTTGCGGAGCACAGGCTCCAGACGCGCAGGCTCAGTAGTTGTGGCTCACGGGCCTAGTTGCTCCGCGGCATGTGGGATCTTCCCAGACCAGGGCTCGAACCCGTGTCCCCTGCACTGGCAGGCAGATTCTCAACCACTGCGCCACCAGGGAAGCCCCACAGCAGGTCTCTTAACTACCGCAATTTAAGTAGCGATGAGCTTAATACTGAGTTCTCTCCAACAATCGTAAAGTGATACGAAAGCACCTGTGGTAACTATTGCTGACAAAGTCAGGTATTGCTAAGACTCCCGGAATCTGTATCCATGCATTAAAATTCATAATGAAGGCGATGCTAGATTTCAGTTAGTAATTGGGTCCCAACGGTCTGCGGACTGCAGTTAGAACGTCCGCCGAGGGCCAGCCCAGGTTGACCTCTCTTTGGCAGATCAACCACATTCCCGAGCCAGCCCAGCGCCTTCCAGACCTGTCCGCCCTCAGGGGAGAGAGGATACACATATTAAAAAGGGACGAGGGTGGAATTAATTGTGAGAGCATGTAAGCCCTCCTGGGGGCAAATGGTTAAAGGGGTGGCGCTTCGTCCTTCAAAGAGCTACAGGCGCTGGATAAGCCCGGCTTCGGTTCGCAGCAGCCAGGGTTGAGCTCCCGAAGCCTCAGGCGCAGGGGAAACGCCGCCCCACTGCCGGCAGGGGGCGCGCGCGCCGGCGGCCCCGCCCCGTGAGCGCGGGCGCCGGGGCGTGCCCGCCGCCAGGCATCAGCAATCTATCCGGAGCGGTGGCTGGCCTACGCGGCGTGCTCGGAGGCGGCGGCGGCTGCGTCTCTAGACGCTCGGGCGCCAGCGGGGAGCGGACCGGCGGGCGAGGCGGCGATAGCAGCAGCGGGTCTCCAGGTAGCGGCGTCGGGCTCCCGGAGCTGCAGCAGCTCGAGGAGGAGGATGGCGGAGTCATCGGACAAGCTCTACCGGGTCGAGTACGCCAAGAGCGGGCGCGCCTCTTGCAAGAAATGCAGCGAGAGCATCCCCAAGGACTCGCTCCGGATGGCCATCATGGTGCAGGTGCGGGCGGAGAGGCCGCTTTGTGCGAGACTGGGGCTTCCGCGCGTCCGGGGAGGGTGGGGGGAGGGCTGGTCGGGAGCTGCAGGCCGGGCCCGCCCCTCCGAGCCCGCGCGGGGCCTGCGGGCGCAGCTGCTTCCTCTCGTCCCGTGTATGGCCCGCCGGGTGGACCCTTCTGGAAGGTTTTGCTGATCTTGCAGCAAAAGCCCGGGAAATACGGTCAGGAGCTGGTGATGCCTTTTACTTTGTAAAAATAAGCAGCCGCTTCTGTCCTCATTTCTGGGTTTGTTTTATTGCCATTCGCCTTGGGAAGAAAACGTACGCGTGGTCTTTTGAAGCTAGTCTGGTTTTGACCTACCTTATTCTGGAAGATTTTTGTCCTACATTGATGGTGGCGACTGGCAAGTGAGGGTTTTCTTTTTTTTTTTAATCTATTTTTGGCTATCATTTCAACACCCGCTCACTCTCATTTTTTTTAAATTATGCAAAACTGTGCAAGTTGGTGTCATTTCAGTACAGTGCATTCACTTTTGGCTTAATTTATGGTTTAACATTTTCCTCAAACTTTCCAAGTTCACAGACACGTCCTCCTGATGCCTTTGCAGCTATCTGGTTTGAGTAAGAGTGGCTCCTGGGGTTCCTCAACGGGGCTTCTTGACAGATTCGGGATTTCCCTCCGGTGGTCCCTGAGGCTTGCCAGATGGCGGGAGGGGTGTTGGAGTGAGGTAGTGTGTCTGGAGGTTCCTGCCTCCTGTCTGCCTGCCTAATCAGGGTTCCCACCTGCCCTGTCTTCCCCACCCCCAATAGAAAGCTTTTATCCAAGCTTAGTGCTCATGGTCAAGGTAACTTGATTTTCCTTTTCCCTCCGGGCGGTGAGGCAGTATGTGTTTTATGAATGACCGGATGGTACTGCTGGATTTGCAGCAGTTACTGGGTGGAGGGGAGTGGGTACCATAGTGTACTCAGGCTGTCTCATTTCATTCTATGGCAGGGACTGAGGTTGTCATCTTGGAATCATCCGCAGGGCCACCTAGCTCAGTACCTGGCACACAATACTTATTCATTCAGTAAACACTCGCTGAGCAGCTGCTAGGTTCTGGGCACTGTGTTAGGTACTAGGGGCACAAGGAGAGACTCCACCCCTGGGAGCTTCCAGTTTGGTTAAAGGGGTGATGACTGGTAAACATTGCTGTACAGGGGTGGGTGCCACCTGATGGAGCTCTGCCCTAGGCATGATGTGCCCAAGATGGGAGCTCACCACAGAAGTGGCAGGAAGTTGAGGATGGAGAAGTGGGCAAGGCCTACCATTTGAGGCGCTGTATCTCCCGCAGAGCATCTTTTCACCCTAATGTTTGGGCCGCCGATCGTATGAAGTTGCCATTATTGCCGGGGCTCTTAACCTGGAGTCTGTGGGATGGCAGATAGAACTCAAGAGGTCCATGAGTTTCAGTGAGAAAAAATATGCATCCCTATCTTCACTAGACTTAAGTTACAATTCATTACTTCCTACAATTATGAATGTAACCTGCAAAGCAAAGGCGCATTAGCAGTACCTGTGATTTTTGTCATCAGTAGTAGTTACTGTTATTTTCACGTCACTTTACAGTTGTTGGGGATTTCTTAAAATAACCATTTACACACATCGCTACAAGATCACAGTAGTTACTAAAGTGGGTACTGTGTTTTGTTATTTAATGCTTTAAAGCTTGTAGATGACTGTATCCCAGTAAATGTTTTAAATGTTTTGATAATTATTTCAATATAGTTGATTTCCTTTGTGAGCCTATGTATTTTATCATGCATTTTAAAATGTTAGTCTGAGAAAGGGACATGCATAGCCTTCACCGGACAGCCAAGATGACCCTGTTCTATTGGGAAAGACAGACAGAAAACCTCAGTCCAGCCAGTGTGTGGAGACGAGGACACTGGTGAGGAATGAAGAGGTGGGTTGGCTCTCTCTATCGGAGTCCAGGTGGCAAGAAAGTCTAACATTCTGGATCCTCCCTCTGCGATAGTGAAGGAAATTATTATTAAAATTAAGTGTGGTTTTCTCTGTCGTTGGGGGTGGAGTTTTAACTCAGAATGTAACATTGGTCTTGTAGGCTGCGCTGGCGAAGGCCAGAAAGAAAGAAGCCATTCTTCCCCGCCTGCCCGCCCCGCCCCGCCCCGCCCCACTTCCCTTGGATTTAAATACCGTCTTTTACATTTTGTATGGGAGGATTGTTCTCTGAGTATCAAATACCTGATACTTTAGCTGGCATGCCCTGGGGCAGCCTCGAGGGGATGAACTGGGCCTTCCAGCCTTTTGACTTGTTGGTGTTCTTGGGAGGGCCTGCAGCAAACTGCATGGTGACTTTCTTCGTTATAGTGGTCATTCCCTCCTTTTATGGCCTGTTTCTCTGGAAACAGACGAGAGTGGCTGGGTGAGGACCCCGGTGTGTGGTAGGCGCTCATGTTTGCTGAGTGTACAGCCAAGGATTCTGCTGCTTGCTCGAGCCTGGTAGCTGCCGAGTGGAGCCAGTCGTCTTGTGCCCTTGGTCCAGTTCCCTTCCGGCTGTATCATTCTCAGTCCTGAGTTCTAAAGTAAATAAAGCCTTTCCTTGGTTAAGGGGTCTTTCCTCTTTTGGGGGAGGACGGGAGCCCTAACAGTCCCCCACGCCTGTGCTGTGAGTACACCCTTGTGCAGGCCTCCTCTCTGGTGCCTGGCAGTGCGCCAGTTGTTGGGGGCATGGCACCCAGACCGAAGTTTAAGGGGCAAGTGTCAGGCCCCAGCAGAGCCAGGAAGAAATGTCACGGCCATGAGTTCCAGTGGGGGGCAAAGGCACTGAGCCACGTGCCCCCCTTTGCTCTTAGAGCAGGCTTAGACAGGGGTCCCAGGGCAGGAAGACCCAGGTCGAGGCCACCACAGATGTTGTAGCAAGACGTCCAGACGCTTAACGATGTGTCGGCTGCCTTGGTGAAAGTTTGAGAGCCAGGGCACAAGTCTACTCTCTGAAATGCCGTTTGTTGTCTGGTTGGGGGTGGGGAGAGCTGTCTTAGGTTTGGAGGGAGCGTCTTTTCCACGGCAGGAGTTCCTCCATCCCACCTTTCTTCCCTCTTCCCTCCAGACTTGGGGCACTCCACAGACACTGTTTGAGTGCCTGCCGTGAGCGGGCGTTGCCGGTTGCTAGCAAGACAGGCATCGTGCCTCTCTGGGAGCTTCTAACCCGACGCAGGACACAGACATTGATCAGATAATAACCCAAATGGATCTTGACTCTGGGGGGCCATGGGAAGGGGTGTCATGGGACCTGAGGAAGTGCCGTTCGCCCCAGGTAGGGCTGGGGCACATTCTGGGCCCAGCGAACGGCCGGTGCTGCTGTAAACCCAAGCTGCTTGATGCTGAAGAGTCCTTGTGCCCCAGCCTTATTAACCCTACACTTTATTTAATACCGTATATTAAATCGAGAGAGGCCGCTCACCTAGTAGGAGAGGGCCAGTTGGGAGATCTTGTCACTGCTTTTTCAGAGTACTTCCCCTGTCCGCACGACTCCATCCTGCAAGTTCTGCATGGTATTTATTTTTAATGCTGTTTTATGCCATCTGCTTGACATTTAGATTTATGTTCTATCAAAGCAGATGTTTGGGGCCTCTCTTGCTCCGGTCAGACCGTTTGTCTATTTTTAAGTACCTCTTCCTGCCGAGCAGTGTAGTGGAAAGAACCAACCGTGGTCACTGTTTCAAGTTGAGGCTGAGTCGCTTGCTGCCTGTCTGACCCCCACCCCCATGCAACTGTGAAATAAGGGCGCTGGTTCCCCAGAGGCAACTGCAGGGTGTCCCCTGGTGGCTGGTGAGGGGCAGGAGGGACCTCCCAGCTGCTGGGGGTGAGGTGACCCCCCCCCACGTCCCTCTCACTCTCCCTCGTAGAAGTTCTCCATCGCATGCACATCTGCGTGGCTCGCTGCCGGCGTGACACTTCTCTGACACATTTGCTCGGCCTGGCGCCTGAGCTGGGACTTGTTCCGCATTGTTCTAAGTGCACAGAGCCCTTTGGGCCTGGCGGCCGGGCCTGGAGGTGGGGCCTGTCCGCGTGTAGGCGTGCAGGACGCAGGACTTGAGTCTCCTGTGCCCTCACTGAGCTCTGGGCTGAGCCTGTGACTGAAGCGTGGCCCGCGGCTTTGGTAACAGTACGCTGAACTCTTAGCGGAAACGCCGGTCAGTCCCGAGGGACGTCCTGGTCCCTGTCCCCACGGCGGGCTCGGCAGCAGGCGCAGCAGCTTTCATAGCTGAGGGGTGGGTGCTGATTGCCCATCCGTTTGCAGCTTTTCCCCTGCGACGTCGGGGAGTGGAGAGGAGGCTGCCCTTGGTTTACAGGTAAGCAGGCGGGGGCTAGGATGCCAGGTGCTGAGGGCCGGGCCTGAGACTCACTGCTCTTTTCCTCCTCTGGTTCCGCCCCTCTAGTCGCCCATGTTCGATGGGAAGGTCCCGCACTGGTACCACTTCTCCTGCTTCTGGAAGGTCGGCCACTCCATACGGCACCCTGACGTCGAGGTGGATGGGTTCTCCGAGCTCCGCTGGGACGACCAGCAGAAGGTCAAGAAGACGGCCGAGGCTGGAGGAGTGACGGGTGCGTGCACACCGGGGAGGTGCGGGGGTCGCCCCAACCCCGGAAGCTTCCTGGGTTGTCGGGGGGAGGGGGAGCTTTTCTGTGGGAGCAAAGGAAAGGTCCTTCAGCTTACCCCTCTGTTATTTCAGCAGCGCCTCAGTGACCCAGTGTTCTGTTTGGTGCAGGATATTATTTCTCCAGATGCTTGAAATGTAGCCTTTGAATTTGTTGCAGTTGTTGTCTTTAATAGACCTTGTTTTTATTTATTTTTTTTATTTTTATTTTTTTATAAACTTTTTTTTTTTTTTTAGTTTTTAAAATTTATTTATTTATGGCTATGTTGGGTCTTCGTTTCTGTGCGAGGGCTCTCTCTAGTTGTGGCAAGCGGGGGCCTCTCATTATCGCGGCCTCTCTTGTTGCAGAGCACAGGCTCCAGACGCGCAAGCTCAGTAATTGTGGCTCATGGGCCCAGCCGCTCCGCGGCATGTGGGATCTTCCCAGACCAGGGCTCGAACCCGTGTCCCCTGCATTGGCAGGCAGATTCTCAACCACTGCGCCACCAGGGAAGCCCTAGACCTTGTTTTTAAAGTAGTTTTAGGTTCACAGCAAAATTAAGCAGAAAGTACAGAGAGTTCCCATGTACCCACAGAGGCATGACCTCCGCCACCATCAACATCCCCCAGCAGATGGTCCATTTGTTACAGTCACTGAACCTGTGCTGATACATCATCACCCAAAGTCCATAGTTTATATTAGTCATCACTCGTGGTGTTGTACGTCTTATATGGGTTTGGGCAAATGTATAATGACATATATCAATCATTATAACGTTGTACAGAGTATTTCCACTCTCTTATAAAATTCCTCTGTGTTCCACCTGTTAATCCTTCCCTCTCCCAACCACTGACATTTTTCCTATCTGCATAGTTTCATCTTTTCTAGAATGTCACATAGTTAGAATCAAACAGTATGCAACCTTTTCAAATTGGATTATTTCATTTAGTAATAATGCATTTAAGGTTCCTGCATATCTTTTCACAGCTCAATAACTTACTTCTTTTGGGCACTGAATAATATTCCATTGTCTGGAGGTACCACAGTTTGTCCATTCACCTATTTAAGGACACCGTGGGTGCTTCCAAGTTTTGGCAATTATGAATAAAACTGCTATAAACATCCATGTGCAGGGTTTTGGGTAGACCTAAGTTTTCAACTCATTTGGGTAAATACCAAGGCACACAATTGCTGGATTGTATGGTAAGAGTGTGTTTAGACTGCGAGCTGTCTTCTAAAGTGGCCAAACCGTTTACATTACCACCAGCAATGGATGAGAGTTCCTGTTACTCCACGTTCTTACCAGCATTTTTTACCAATGTTTTGGATTTTGGCAATCTAAAATGTTCGTAGTGATATCTCATTTTAATTTGCAGTTCCTTAGTACCATATGATGTTGAGCATCTTTTCACATGTCTATTTGCCATCTGTATATGTTCTTTGGTAAAGGGTCTGTTCAGATATTTTCCCAATTTTAGTCAGGTTCGTTTTACTGAGTTCCTCATATAGTTTGGACAACAGTCCTTGATCAGATGTGTCTTTTGCTGCAAGTATTTTCTCCCGGTCTGTGGCTTGTCTTTTTCATTCTCTTGGCACTGTCTTTCACAGAGTAGACATTTTTGATTTTTTTTTTTTTGACATTTTTGATTTTAATAAAGTCTAGCTTCTCAATTATTTCTTTAATGTACTAGGTCTGGTATTGTGTCTAAAAAGTCATCACCATACCCAAGGTAATCTAGATTTTCTCCTGTGTTATCTTCTAGGAGTTTTATAGTTTTGTGTTTTATCGATACATTTAAGTCTGTGATCCATTTTGAGTTTATATTTGCGACAGGTTTAATCTGTTGTCTAGATTAAATTTTTTTTTTTTGCACGCGGATGCCCAGTTGT
Source organism: Balaenoptera ricei (assembly GCF_028023285.1). NCBI lineage: Eukaryota > Metazoa > Chordata > Mammalia > Artiodactyla > Balaenopteridae > Balaenoptera > Balaenoptera ricei. Next base: position 169,663,184 of record NC_082639.1, read on the forward strand.
CCCCGCACCACTTGTTGAAAAGGCTGTTCTCCACTGTGTTGCCTTTGCTCCTCAAACATCAGTTGATTGTATCTGTGTGGGTGTACTCCTGGGCTGTATTCTGGCATATTTATCAATTTGTGTATTTCACCAGTACCACACTGTCTTGATTATATAGCTTTATAGCAAGTCTTGCAGTCAGGCAGTGTCAGTCCCCTGACTTTGTTCCTCTTCAATATTGTATTGGCTATTCTGGGTCCTCTGCCTCTCCATATAGGCCTTGGTCAGTTTGTCAGCATCCGCAAACTTGCTGAGATGCCTTTAAATTTTAAACAGTTTTTTTTTTTTTTTGTCCCCATTTGAAGGAGATCTCCTGAGACTGCATTCTCATTTCTCTGCCTTGCTGTGAACTGACCCAGTTTAACCTGTTGTTGTGACTCCAGGCTGTTGATGAGAACAAAAAGTTAAATCGTCCCAGATCCTGTAATTCAGAAAGAACTATCATTAATGTTGCAGGTGTCTTATTAGAAAATTATTTTCTATTCAAATATTGATGCGTGTGTGTTTGTGTGTTTTCATTCCTGCAGAAGTGGGATTCTACCTTAAGTATTAACTTTTTTTAATGTTCAGTCACCTTTTCTTGTGATAAAGTATACATAACACAATATTTACCATCTTAACCATTTTTAAGTGTACGTTTCAGTGGTATTAAGTGCATTCACGTTGTTATGCAGTCATCACCACCATTCATCTCCAAAACTTTGCAATCTTCCCAAACTAATACTCCATACCCATTAAACAGTAATTCCTCATTTACCTCCCCCCAGTCTCTGACAACCACTCTTATTTCTGTCTCTGTGAATTTGACTACTTCTAATTACTAAGTACCTCATATGGGTGGAATCATACAGTATTTGTCCTTTTGTGTTTGGCTTATACTATATTTGTCCGTTTGTGTCTGACTTATTTCACTCCACATAATGTCTTCAGGGTTCATTCATGTGGTGTGTGTCAGAATTTCCTTCCTTTTTAAGGCTGAATAATATTCTGTTACATGGCCATACCAGATTTTGTTTATCCATTCATTCGTTGATGGACACGTGTGTTGTTTCTGCCTTTTGGTGATAGGCGCACATTGGTATACAAATATCTGTTCCAGACCCTGCCTTCTGTCCTCCTGTGTATATACCCAGAAGTGGAATTGCTGGATCGTATGGTTATTCTATATTCAATTTTTTGTGTAAACTGCAGTACTATTTGCCACAGCAGCTGCGGGATTATACATCCCCACCAGTAATACATGGGGTTCTGATTTCTCCACATCCGTATCAACACTTTTATTTCCTGGATTTTGGCAGGTGGGGGCGGGGGGTTGGTTTTTCAGGATTTTTTTTTTTTTTAGTAATACTCTTCCTAATGATTTGAAGTGGTATTTCACTGCGATCTTGATTTGTATTTCCCTGTACCTACCTATTGCATTTTACAACTTAATATTTACTCTTCATGTTAAAAGTTACAGATTTCCATCATTATTGTTAAAGGTACGTAGTATTCATTTCTTGAGGTCTTGCTAAATTTTGTGCATCATTCAAGTATTTGACATATATTAATTTCATTGAATCCTTGCCCCAGCCCTTTACCAGTTTTTCCAGTTGAGGAGCTGAGACACCTAGAGGTTAGGTAAGTGGCCCAAGGTTACGCTGGTGGTAAATGCTCAAGCTGAGATTCAAGTCCAGACTCTCTTGCTTTTGAAACTAGACTTTAAACCATTTGGCTCTATTACACATAGAGCTGCCGCAGATTTCTGGTATATCCTGGGCACCTGTCCATTTTTTTCTTTAATTCCAAGAGGGGGAAATACTGCTGAAAGAGATGAAGTATTTGAAGGCCTTCTGTGTGTGTGCCAACTTGCCTTTCAGAAAGGTTGTATCAGTTCCACTTGTACCAACAATATGAGATGTACCCATTTCTCCACTTCCACACCATCCCTAAGTATTCTCATTCCTTTTTATTTTGCTCCTAGTGACATGGAACATTTTGTCACGTGTTGATCAGTCATTTGTGTTACTTTAATAGTTGTGTGTGTCTTTTCCTCATTTTTCTCTTAGGGTATTTTTCTTTTCCTTAGTGAAGTACAAAAGATACTAATTCTTGGTCTCATGTTTTGCAGATATTTTTCCTGGTTTGACATTTTTCTTTTAGATAGGTTTATTTTCTGTTTCATCGTATTGAAGCTTCATCTTTGACTAAATGTTCTTGTTGTCATATCTGTTTTCTCACTTAAAGTATCTGTTTTTGGTATTTTGAATAAAGTATCTGTTTTTGGTATTTTGAAATCTTTCATCCGGAATTTTAAAAATAATGTACATACAGTTATATGCACAGACTTTACGTGTACAGTTCAGTGAGTTTTGACAAATGCATACACACATCTAATATTCACCCCATCAAATTTCTGTACCCGCCACCCCCAGCAAGGTCCCTTATGCCCTTCCGAGTCATCCTCCCCCTCAGCAAGGTAACCACTGTTCTGATTTCTATCCCTTTGGATTAATTTTGTGTGATTTAGAGTTTCAGGGAAAAAGGAATAGTATCTTTTTCTCTCGTAAGCTGCTTTCGCTCAGCATAATGTCTGTGAGACTTATCCAGGTTGTCTCATGTGTCATCAGTTCTTTTTTTATTACTGAGGAGTAGTCTTTTAGTATATCACACTTGGTTTATCCATTCTCCTGTTGGTAACTTTTAAGTTGTTGACAGATTAGGGCCATTACAAATACAGCTGCTACGAACACTTGTGTACAAGCTCTGTACGTACATGTGCTCTCATTTCTCTTGGGTATATACCTAGGAATGGAGTGGTAGATCATACGTTAGATGTACGTTCAGCCTTTTAAAGAAAGTGCCAAACAGTTTTCCAAAGCGGTTGTACCATTTTACGTTGCCACCAGCACTGTTTGAGAGTTCCTCCACATCCTCATCAGCACTTGGTATGGTCACTCTTTTTGATATTAGCCATTCCAATAAGTGTGTAGTGATATCATGGTTTTAATTTGCATGTCTTTATTATTGAGTTGTAAGAGTTCTTAGAATATTCTAGGTGCGTGTCCTCTATTAGATATAAATAATGCAAATACCTTCTCCCAGTCAGAGGTTTGTCTTTTCATTTATTTACTGACTTTTTTTTTAAAATTTATTTAGTTTTGGCTGCATTGGGTCTTCGTTGCTGCGCACGGGCTTTCTCTAGTTGCGGCCAGCGGGGGCTACTCTTCATTGCGGTGCGCAGGCTTCTCATTGCAGTGGCTTCTCTTGTTGCGGAGCAGGGGCTCTAGGCGCGTGGTCTTCAGTAGTTGTGGCTCGCAGGCTCAGTAGTTGAGGCTCTCGGGCTCTAGAGCGCAGGCTCAGTAGTTGTGGCGCATGGGCTTAGTTGCTCCACGGCATGTGGGATCTTTGCAGACCAGGTCTCAAACCCGTGTCCCCTGCATTGGCAGGCGGATTCTTAACCACTGCGCCACCAGGGAAGCCCTACTGACATTTTCTGAAGAGCAGTAGTTTTTCGTTTTGATGAAGTCCAATTTGTTGTTTTTTTGTGGGTTTTTTTCTCCTTTTTTTGGGTAGTACTTTCTGTCTCCTAAGAAATCTTTGCCTACTCTTTAAGGTCATTGAAGGATATACTCCAGAACTACTGGGAGTTTTGTAGTTTTAGCTTATCTTAAATTATTTAATTTTATTTATCTTAAATTAACTTTTGTGTTAGGTGTGAGGCACACGTTTTTTGTTTTTTTTCCCACGTGGCTGTTATTTTGTTCCAGCACCATTTGTTGAAAAGACTTTGGCTTCCTTATCAAAATCAGTTGATGATAGGTCTGTATCTGGTCTCTATTTGGTTCCATTGATTTATACTACTCCACTGTCTTAATGATTGTAACCTTAGAGTAAGTCATGAAGTCTTATAGTGTAATTCCTCTAAATTTGTTTTTTGTTTTTTGTTTCTTTAATTTTATTTATTTATTTTATTTATGGCTGTGTTGGGTCTTCGTTTCTGTGCGAGGACTTTCTCTAGTTGTGGCAAGCAGGGACCACTCTTCATCGAGGTGCGCGGGCCTCTCACTATCGCGGCCTCTCTTGTTGCGGAGCACAGGCTCCAGACGCACAGGCTCAGTAATTGTGGCTCACGGGCCAAGTTGCTCCACGGCATGTGGAATCTTCCCAGACCAGGGCTCGAACTCGTGTCCCCTGCATTGGCAGGCAGATTCTCAACCACTGTGCCACCAGGGAAGCCCCCTAAATTTGTTTTTTTTCAATGGTATTTTGACCTTTCTAGGTCCTTTGTCGTCGCCTTACAAATTTTGTGGTAAACTTGTCAATTTCTCCCTCAGAAAAGCTTGCTAGGATTTTGATTGGCATTGCATCAAATCTGTAGATCAAATTGGGGATTATTGACATCTTAGTAAATAGAGTCTTTCGGTCCATAAACATGATACTCAGTTCTTCTTTAATTTCAGCAAAATCTTGTAGATTCAGTGTAGAGAGAGATCTTGTATGTCTTATTGTCTTATTAAATTTATCTAAGTATTCTGTGTATTTTAATGCTGTTTAAATAGTAGTGTGCTTTTCTTTAGTGTGGTTAAAAATTTCTTTTTCCAGTATGTTTATTGCTAATATATAGAAATGTTTTATATTGACCTTGTGCTCTGCAAATTTGCTAAATTCACTTAATAGTGCTAGTAGCTTTTTTGTAGATTCTTAAGACTAATCCCAGTTACAATCATGTCATCTACAAATAGAGATGGCTTTACTTGTTCTTTTCTACACTTACGCGTTTTGTTTCTTTTTCTTGCCTACTGCACGTATTAGAGCCTCTAGTACGGTGTTGTCTGTGGTAAGAGAAGACAGCCTTGCTTTATTCCTGATCTTAGGAGAGAAACATTCAGTCTTGGAGTTTATTTTTATATAAGAAAAGAATCTAGTTTTTGTCCCAAATGGTTGGCCATTTTTCCCCAAGATTCTTTATTGAATGATTCAATCTTTCCCCGCTAATTAGGAATGCCACCTTACCACATATTTAATTTTTTTTTTCTCTTGATTATGGAGGTTTTTTTGGTTTTTTGTTGTTTTTTGTCAGCTCTCTTGTTTTTGTTTTTTTTATTGAAGTATAGTTGATGTACAATAGTATATAAATTACAGGTGTACAATAGAGTGACTCATGTAATATATTACATTTATATTTATAAAATATTGGTTATATTCCCCGTGTTGTACAATATATCTTTGTAGCTCCACATATTTAATTCTTACATATACTTTTATCTGTTCCTATATCAAGATAGTCCCTTTAACTCAACACTCAACTTTGATAATGAAAGTGTAATGGAAATTAGAAGGCAGTGTTGGAATTTAGTATGGTACAAGGTTTTCATAGTAAGCACTTAAGTTCTTTCCAAAGTGAAGAAGGGGGCTACAGAGGAAATAGAGAGAGGGGGACAGTGATACCACCACCAGCTAACATTGTGCTGTTTCCAGGAGGCTGTCTGAGAAATTTTTTTATTTTATTGCCAGAAAAGAAGCTCTGTTAACCAACCACAGTGGTTAGAAACAAGTGTAGATGAGATGGACCAGCTGTGGTCACCCAGAACACAAGGTGTCCTGGTAGAGGAATCCCAAGAGGTAGAGGAGGAGGACAGGGGCTCCTTGGAGCTGCGTGGAGGCTGCTGAAATGAGCGTGGCTGTGTTTCATGCTTCAGGCAAAGGCCAAGGTGGAGTTGGCAGCAAGACGGAGAAGACACTGGGTGACTTTGCGGCAGAGTACGCCAAGTCCAACAGAAGCACGTGCAAGGGCTGCATGGAGAAGATTGAAAAGGTGAGAGCTTTGGACTTCACCTGTCTGACTTTCTGGATTTCTTGTGTTGGATGTCATTGGATATCTCAAAAGAAAAGAAAAAATAGGGGCTTTAGGTGCTGGCTCAACACTAGTGGTTAAAAAATAAAGTGAAGATCTTAGTAGAGACAGGAGATGACAGTGACTTTTCTTCCAGGCAGGTCTGGCCCTGATTATTCATGGTCCAGTCCATGTACGTCTCTGCACCTGCTTTTAGGAGACCTGGGAGAGTTTGAAAAACATTTACACAAGGGCTCTCTCCTGGGCTCTGCAGTGGCTGGGGGAAAGCTGTGTTTTATGGTAGGATTAAGTTTAAGGAGTGTGTTTGTTCCCTGGTATGAGCCTCCAGGTTTCTTCCCCTTAATCAGGAACTTCATTAACCACCCTTCCCTACCAACTCTGATCCCTGAAGAATGACAGCTGGTCTGGCAGAATGACGGCTATCTGAGTAGCAGGGACACAGGTGGAGGGGTTGGCCTGTGCCCTTTAGCCTCATTACCCAAGATGCTTTGATCTTAGGTAAACGTGCTGGTTGATTAATTCAAGGCATCGATTAAAGGTTTCTACCTCCTTGGTATCATACAGGAAATTGAGGTGAGTCCGTGGGTGTTTAGAAAGGAAAAACGTGAAATTGCTAGATCTTTTCCAGCTGCCGTCAACCACAAGAATTTGAGGCAAAAGTTAAGGTTCCAAAGGGAACGCCCGAGGCTGCGTGCTGCTGAGTGTTGCTTGGCCTGAAGTGTAGTGTCAGTGCTCCTTGTTCCGAGGTTTCCAGTCTGGGCTCACAGGCGTGAAACTCACTCGGAATGTCAGGCCTGGGAATTGTAAACCTGGGGAGGATGGCAGGACTAGATTCTAGCTTATAGATAGTTTATTACTGCATTTTAGGGGGTCTTCATATGTGTAAAGAGACTGAAGAGTCTGGGTGGGGGGATTGCAGAAAGTCCCTGCTAGAATTGGGGCCTGCACTGGCTCCTTCTGAGCCTGCAATATAGCAACCCAGGCGTTGTTCTTAGGTCTGCACCAGGTCAGCAGAACGTCCTCAGGGTAATGCTGTTACTTCCTCACTTGCACAGGCAGCTAGGTAGGTGGGTAGCTGGTTGGACTTAACCCCTTCTTAAATGGGGTGCTGAGGCTTGAGGGTAACACAATCCTTGGTGGCATAAAAGAGCCAAAACCTCCCAGCACCCCTCCCATTGCCTTCGGTGTGGACCTGGTCACCCCTGGCCCCCCGATGTTTGACCATCCTTCCTTGTCTGTCTTCGGTAACACATGTGGATTCTCCTGCAGGGCCAGGTGCGCCTGTCCAAGAAGATGCTGGACCCTGAGAAGCCCCAGCTAGGCATGATCGACCGCTGGTACCACCCGAACTGCTTTGTTCAGAACAGGGAGGAGCTGGGCTTCCGGCCTGAGTACAGCGCGAGCCAGCTCAAGGGCTTCAGCCTCCTCACCGCAGAGGACAAAGAAGCCCTGAAGAAGCAGCTCCCGGGCATCAAGAGTGAAGGGTGGGTGCAGGAGCTGGCAGGGTGGAGGCTTCACACAGGCCCAGAGTCCATATCGCTCCTGTGTTCCCCTTGCTGCCCGTCAGAAAGCTGGGGGGGGCAGCAGAGCTCCGCCCCTTCCCCAGCTGAGGCGGCGGGGGACAGAGCAGGGAAGGACTGGGGAGCCTGCAGTGCGGGTTCCTGCCGCTCCTGGTGGTCTGTTCCCTGTCCCGCATCTGACCTCCATGGACAGGCAGAGAGCACATCCCACTTCCCCCTGCTCCGTCTGAGCGTTCCCCTAAGCGGGAGTCCACCACCACCTTTCCTCTGACCCCTGCATGACCCACTTTCACATCCCCCTCATGTCCTCGTGTGTGGATGTGTCCCTGTGTGTCTGGGTCTCTCTTGAGAACGGCGCTGGGAGAATCTTGACTATTTTTAAATAGGGGGGTGGTGGGCAGTCGATAAGTTATCTGGTTGAGAGTTCAGAATGGTGTGGGTTTCATACGGTGCTAACATTTAGGTCTATGTTGATCCTGTGGACACTTCCTTCCTGTGTTCCCTCTGCTGGTCCCTCGGCCGCAGTCTAGTTGCTTGGTGACGAGCCCACTGAGGGGGGCGTGGCAGGGCTGTGGTGTACACTGTGCTCCTTGGACAGTGTAGGGTCGGGGTGACCCCACCTCCCCATCATCAAGCGGCCTTCGCGCAGTATTTCAGTTCAAAACGCACAAGTTTATTGCACCGCACACGTGGCTCTGGAATGTGAAAGAAAACTGGAAAGTCGGACCCACAGATTTAAAAAGCCTCAGGGTGCTTTGACATGGGGTGTAGGTGTAGGAGTGAACAAGCTCACATTTATGCTGTAACAACCAGAATTGGTTGAGCACTTTTGGTGTGCCGGGCACTATGGTAAGCCTTTTACAGAGGATATTTCATTTAACCATCACCACGATCCTACAGAGTAGATGGTATTCTTTTCCCTGTTCTTACGGATGAGGAAAAATGCAAGGGTTTGATCTCAGGCCTGTGTGATGGCTGAAAGTGAGTATTAACCACCGTGGCTGACCTGCCCTGTTTCTAGGGCCTACTGATGACCCTCAGTGCCCTCTCTTAGGTCAGGAGTGATGCTGCTGAACTTGGTCGGCAGCGTTTGCTGACCCGGCTGAGGCAGACTGGTTGGCAGCGCCTAGACCACCGCTTCTTGTTGGGCTTTAAGTGGCAGCACAGCCTCCCCGGTCTGAGAACAGCCTCTTGGCCTCAGGAGCAGCCCTGTGTCTTAGATTGAAAGGCTCAGCGCCTGGCACTGGTGCTTTGTCTTTCTGCAGTCCCTGCCCTCAGCTGTGGTCTTACCTCTGGCACAGTCCCTGCCAGAACCTTCCAGGCCATCTCATCTGTGCTGCGCCGGGTTGTTCCAAGGCCCTGGAGGGACCGCTGGCCCCTCCTGGCAGCTGTGCTTCCTGAAATGGATGACGTCAGCCACAGACACTGCCTGAGCAGAGGGCCAGCTCCTCAGTGGGCAGCGCCTGGCTGAGCCGCAGGAGAATGGCCTTAGGATGCTGTGTCGCCAGAGCTGTTGGCTTTCAGGGCTTTAATGGCTCTGGTTCTTTCCCTTACATCCTTCCTGTCTTTCAGAAAGAGAAAAGGCGACGAGGTGGATGGAATGGAGGAAGTGGCCAAGAAGAAATCTAGAAAAGAAAAAGACAAGGAGAGTAAGCTTGAAAAGGCCCTCAAGGTGAGTCCCGAGCTGGGCGTCTCCTCTCGCCATTCAGTCTCAACTCTCTTCCTCATTCTGGGAAGAAAGTTCAAGGAGGTGCGTGTGTCCTGCTTTAATGAGAGCCTTAAAAATTCCCAACTTGATAGCTGTTGTTAAATAGCCTGGCTTTTCCCCCAGGTTTTCTTCCCTCCTCCCAAAGCAACAGTTCTTATGCGAAAGCACCCACAGTGGGCTCTAGGCGCCAGAGCAGCAGTAGGCGGGCTCGGCAGGAGCTGAGCTGTCGCTTCCCGCTCGACGGCCTCACGCTGGGGTGGGCACGTCATGCTTCAGCCACACTGTGCGTCACTGTGCCTCCCGGGCCTGTAGCACGTTGGAAACTGCGTATTGAATTCAAGGATGCCACAGGTTCTTGGCACAGACAATGGCTGGAAGAGATGAAGTTCCATGTTTTTTAATGAAAATCTCTTGTTAAAAAAAATAATAATAAAAGGCATGTATTAAGAGGAGCAAACTGCCCGTTAGATCAGCGGTCATAGACCAGAGAAATTTGTCACTGTGTTGGTTACGTGTGTGTCGAAACGAAGTAAAAATTGTTAACCAGAGAAAGGTGAGTGTTCGGCAAACTAGGGGAGAGCAGTCAGTCTCTTCTTGGGAATGTGATTTCCATGAGCCCTCTGCTGCGCTCTTACATGAGTATTCCGTTTTTGCCGGTGGTGTAAAACATTAGAAGCATGTTCTGGTGTGGTTCCAGCTGCTTGATAAGAATCACAGATTCGGTGTGGTTGTCCTTCAATTAAAAATGTGTCAGTTTGGTGCCAACCCCAGCTGCAGTGGAGCTGGGGTGCTCTTTTGCATTTGCCCTTCGTGCCCATCTTCCCTGTCTCCAGAGTTGTCAGAGGTAAAAAGAAGGTCAGAAGCTGGGAACGCTGCCCATGGTCCCCACCCTGGCACACCCATTTGTGCTGGCCTCCCATCCTTGGTCACGCAGATGAGATAGTTCTGCTTCTCTGATCTAACCTTATACCCTTAGACTTTTGCCTCGTGCTCCCTCATCTCCGTCACCAGTGGCCCAGCACGTGGCGCTGCAGGCAAGGATGTTATTGAGAGGCCCTTACAGAGGCTGGGAAAGGGCGCGTGTGTGTGATGACAGTTGTTGTCAAGCGAGTTAAACTCCTCCTCGCTCGGTGCAGAGAGGGCCGGCATTTTCATGTTTTGCAGAGGTGGTGGGGTCTGAGACTGAGTCGTGAGTAACTCGCCCACCACCCTCAGACAGGAGGAAGCTCTTCCCTGCCCTGCCTCTGACGTCGGGAGGCTACTGCCTTGCTGGCCAAGGTGGTCGTGAGAGTGCGTGCGATGGCGTGAAAAGTGTCCCACGCAGAGTAGGCGCTGCATGAATATTACCACTGAGGTTTAAAGTTCCGTCTTCAGAGGAGCTTAAGTCTGTTCCTCCGCGATTCTGAGGATTGAGGAGGTGGGAGGTGTTTGGGGATTGCCCCTGCTGCTCGCTTTCAGGTTGTCGAGGAGCCGCCCCTTCCTCCCTTGGGGGCCAGGTGCTGGGGCAGATGAACCTGGTGCTTCGGGCGCGTTCCTGTGTGTCCTGGGATTTGTCTCTGGGGAGCTGGTTCCGGGGACCCCGGCGCCTGGGCCGTGGCCTCCCCACCTGCCTCGGCCCTCCCTGAGCACCCGCGCCCCAGGTCGACACCGCGGCCGCGAGCTGGGAGCACAGTCCTGGGGATGCGGCAGCCCCGGGGCAGCTCAGCTGAGCGCGGGGCTGTGACTAGAGGCAGAAGCGAGCCAGGGTGGAGTCTTCCTCCAGTTGGGTTTCTTCCTTTGAGAAGGGCTGGTCTCTCAGCTGCTGGCTCTCGTGCACAGGCCCAGAACAACCTGATCTGGAACATCAAGGACGAGCTAAAGAAAGCGTGTTCGACGAATGACCTGAAAGAGCTGCTCATCTTCAACAAGCAACAAGTGCCCTCCGGGGAGTCGGCGGTGAGCTGCCTTTGTGTTACGGGCACCGGGAGCCGAGCGGCCAGGCCGTGCGTGGTGACTGTCCCGGTGGAGTGTGGGAGGCCCTCCGGGTGAACACCTGCTGGTATTAATTGGGAGTGAAATTCCATAGTCATGTTGCATGGTCATCGCCATCGAGGTCGCCGTTTGCGGGGGCAGGAAGGGGCAGGCGCTCAAGGACCGAGGTGGGCTGCACATCTGCCTCGTGTGTTCATGCCACAAACTTTGGCCCGAGGAGCCCTCTCTGCTGCCTTCGTCTCACAGACTCCCCGAGGGCTGCGAGGGCTGTCGCCCCCTGCAGGCCCTGCCCTGCCTTCCCTCTGGCGCAGAAACAGTGGATGTTCTGGGTTCTCCCTTTATTTCTTTTTTTTTTTTTTTTTTTTTTTTTTTTTTTTTTTTTTTTTTTTTTTTTTTTTTTTTTTTTTTAAAATTTTATTTATTTATTTATGGCTGTGTTGGGTCTTCGTTTCCTTGCGAGGGCTTTCTCTAGTTGCGGCAAGTGGGGGCCACTCTTCATCGCGGTGCGCGGGCCTCTCACTATCGCGGCCTCTCTTGTTGTGGAGCACAAGCTCCAGACGCGCAGGCTCAGTAGTTGTAGCTCACGGGCCTAGTCGCTCTGCGGCATGTGGGATCTTCCCGGACCAGGGCTCGAACCCATGTCCCCTGCATTAGCAGGCAGATTCTCAACCACTGTGCCACCAGGGAAGCCCTCTCCCTTTATTTCTAAGTCACCGAGGGAAAGGGGAGCTGCAGGAACCCCTCAGGCATGGAACTAAGGTCTCATAAAGCACAAAAATGCAAGCTCCAACTGTAAACCACCTTCTCCAGGGAATGTTAGGAACCTCAGGGCAGTCCCTCCCTTCTTTTTTAGCGAGTGGAGTCCATGCAGATTCTTCATCCCACATTGGTAAATGTCCTCTCCTGTAGCTGCTCCTTTCCTCCTTGACTTGCTTCTCTTCTTCACTGGCTTCAGATCTTGGACCGAGTGGCCGACGGCATGGTGTTCGGTGCCCTCCTTCCCTGCGAGGAATGCTCAGGCCAGCTGGTCTTCAAGAGCGATGCCTATTACTGTACCGGGGATGTCACTGCCTGGACCAAGTGTATGGTCAAGACACAGACGCCCAACCGGAAGGACTGGGTGACCCCAAAGGTAAGTGGGGGTGTGGATCCTGGGATGTATTTGCAGAAAAACCTGGTCCCGTCTTCTGGGCTTGTCCACACGCCAGGTCACCACGACTGCAGAGCAGAGTTTCTCAGACCTCTTTACATCGAGGCCATCGTCATAATCAGATTATAGAATTATGTCCTTGGTTCTGTACATTTACAAACTACACAGATGTAGTACCAAAGCACTTCCAACTGGAGCACAGGTTTGTCCAACTGGTGTAAAATCTTGCTTGCAAAGACTGTGAATTACTTTTATTTCTGTTTATCAAGTGCCTGCCCCCTGCCAGGCACTGTTCTGGGCACAAGGGACATGGTGGTGAACAAATGGTAATTCCTGCCTTTATGATGGGAGAGTGTTTCTCAGAGCAAGACATTTCCTTGCCTTGGAGCTAGATGGGGAGTTGGGTCCAGAGTTCACGTCTCCTGTTGATCTCTCTCTCTCTCTTGAATTCTCAGAATGTAAAAAACCTCAGTTGGGGGACCTTGTTAGGAGCCGCGCTGTTGGGGGAGCCAGCAGTGTCTTGGGGGGCTTGCTGCTGGAAGGACTCCCCCGTGCCCTCAGACTCGGTGCGAGCTGGCCCCCCACCACCTGGGGCTGTCGTGGGCTCCCTGGGCTTGGGATTTGATGTCCGTCAAGTTCCCTCATCGCCCGTGCCTTCTCCCCGGGTGGTTGAGCATTTGGACCAGTGGCACATAGTAAGCGCTCCATAATTGTTGCTTGTGGGTCCTGGTGGCACTACCACCTCAGCATCCAGAGCTGAACTCCACTTTCCCGCTTGCCCCTTCCACTCATTCTCTCCTTGCCTTCTCTGTTCACTACCATAATTACTGTATACGTATCTCTATACTTCTGCTTGCTCGGTTGCTCTACAACAAGTCTGACCTTGTCCTTTCCCCACCCTTAAAACCTTAGAGTGATTCCCCATTTCTTCTAGAAATATTTTCCCAGTTTTTCTGAGAATGCCATAGTTACAGGCCTGTTTGTGGTATTTGTATCCCTTTTGATATCTTAGGTTAGGAAAAAGTAAGATCGTGATATGAACTATTTAGTATTTTATATGTCAGTTGCACTGCATCTATGTGTATTTTTAAAGGGTTATTTTAAAACGGTACCTACAGGTGTAAGACATTTTGTCAGGTGGACAGTGCTTGCTGCCCATGCAAATTCATGGATTTACAGACCATGGGTAGGGACTGTGCTGCCCCCAGGGGCTTGGATCACAGAATCACGGTCAACTCCTTAGCTTGAACTCCCCTCCCCCAAAGCCCTCCATGATCTGGCTCCAGCTACCTTCTGCAACCCCTCTTTCTGCCACCTTTTTTCTCCTCACATACCACTCACACCACCCCTACACATACACACACACACACACACACACACTCTCTCTCCCTCTCTCTCTCTCTCTCTCTCTCTCTCTCTCTCTCTCTCTCTCTCTCTCCCTCTCCCTCTCCCTCTCCCCCCCCCCCCTCCCTCCCTCCCTCCCTCTCTCTCCCTGCCCCTGACTTGGCAGGTCACTGCCTCAGGAGCCCTCCCAGCATTCCCAGTATTGCATCGCTTCAGCACGCCTCTGGTTTAGAAGCTAGCTCCTATGTAGAAGTTGCCTTCGTATATCTGACTGTCGGTCAAGGCTGAGCTTCTTTCTCAAAGGCAGAAACTTCTTCTAAACTCACTGTGATGTGTGGCACTGTGTTAGATGCCCAGCATACGTTTTATCCAGCAGGCAGTCGTTGACCATGGATCTAGCAGGGAGGGGCTGTTTCTTGATGGGAAGAAGGCTTAGGAAGGTAGGGACCTGGTCCCTGAGCCTGGTGTATGTGATGTTTATTGAGTGACCACTTAGAGCACAGCCCATTGTGAATCGCCTGGAATGCAGGTGGACCGTGCTGGCGGCAGAGTTAATATTGAACGCTGACTGTTGATGGGCTCCCTGCATTCACGGTCCTTTCTTCTAGGAAGGGAAGGGAATTGCCCTGATTTCCTTTCGGGTCATAATCTCTCTCCCAGGCTCTGAGGAGTCTGGGGGGGGCTTTTGGTCATGGAATGGACATACGACCCCAGGAAGAGGCCTCTTCATTCTTGAGGGGAACAACTCCAGAATGAGGCCTGGGGGTTGTAATCAGGTTCCAGCAGTGGTTCCCTGACCAGATTATCAACTGGGTTTTTTTGTTTGTTTTGTTTTTGTTTTTTTAAGGAAAATATTTTTTCAAGCACCATATCAGCAGTAATACTGTGTTTCATACCAAAAGCCTCAAATTTTCCTATTTTGTGTTATTCTTTATCGTAAGAAGAAAAACATTCTTAAGTTCTTTTCTCTATCGGGTGGTTATTTCAAGGGAGAACTGGTTTCTTAACTAAAACTTACACTCCTTAGGAATTCCGAGAAATCTCTTACCTCAAGAAATTGAAGATCAGAAAGCAGGACCGTATATTCCCCCCAGAGACCAGCGCCCCGCTGGCGGCAGCACCCCTGCCCTCTGCAGCCTCAGCGCCCGCCACTGTGAACTCCACTCCCCCAGGTGCAGCTCCGGGCCAGCCTCGGGCGGTGGGGGGGGGGGGGGGGGGGGCGGGGGGCGGGGACTGGGGCCCTGAGCTTAGGGTGGAGAGGGTGTCTGTCTGGGTTCTTTGCTGGCTGATCCTGGGGGGAAGCTCTGCCCTTGTTCTCCCCATCCCACCCCCAGCAGGAGGAGGTAGGTTGGGGAGGGGGCTTCTGAGAAAGGCCAGGGAGACAGTTACCTGCGAGGGGCGTTCAGACCCTCCTGCCTGACTGCGCTACGCAGCAGAGCAGCGTTCCAGGGCTCAGCTTCGTGCTTCCGCGCAGCACCGCTCTCACCGGTCATCCGGAGCCTGATGTGGTGCTGGGTCTCTGTCGCCTGCAGAGACCTGCCGTACGTGTTGTGATCAGTGTCAGCGAGAAATATTCCACACCAGCAAAGACCGTGAGATGAGTCTGTGTTTGTGTGGCAGAAGATACTGCTGTCTTTGTTTACTCAGGGACATGTGGCGTAGTCTAATGGTTACGGCCACCGTGTGCTGGCCGGAGGATGAGGATTCTTCCGTGAACGTGAGCCCAGCAGTGACCTCCCTCCATCCTCTGGGGAGGGGACGTGTGGGCGGTCATCCCGAGTTCACCCTGCTGCTTGCAGCCTGGGTCCAAGAGCAAGTGTGGTGGGCCAGGCGGGGTCGACGTCCGGGCCCTGCCCTGAGGGTCCCTTCTGCTTTCCCCTCACTTGCAGTTCACAGCTAAGTGATTCCGTTCCCTGCGGAGACCTCGGCCAGCTTTCAGTTAAACCCTACGGGTATCCCTAGTTGTTCTCCCTCACAGGGACAGCTTAAAAAGGACTCCTCCCCACAGCATCTCTTGTGGAAATGTGTAACCAGCTCTGTATGTTCCCGTTTGCAACAAACAGAAGGCACACCCCTGACCCAGGTCTTTCTGGCCGTGGTCAGTGCTAAATACCTAAAATGCCAGGGTTCTTGGTGCCTGAATCAGTTCTCTCAGCTCAGTGTGGTCAAGCTGACCAAAGCTTTCAGTGACTGCCGTGGACAAGGCTACTTTTTTATTTTATTTTATTTTATTTTAATTTTTTTTTGGCCACGCTGTGCGGCATGCAGGGTCTTAGCTCCCCAACCAGGGATCGAACCCGTGCCCCCTGCAGTGGAAGCGCGGAGCCCTAACCCTTGGACTGCCAGGGAAGTCCCCAAGGCTAGTTTTTTTAATGGGGTTGATTAATAAGCATCCTGTGAGAACTGTAGTTTGCTTTTAGGCATGGGGTGGGAACAGAATGACAGAAGGAATTGGGAGTTCACACGACCCCGGCGTCCCACCCTCTGGCCAGCCTCCTGGTCCTTCCTCGTCTGTCTGTGGAGCAGACCCAGGGCGCCCCCGGCCGCCTCTGCTCGAGGCCTGCTGTGGAGAAGTGTCAGTGCAGGGCTTCTCCCTGGCCGGTCCTTTCAGTGCTGAGGACTGGGTACAGGTTGCTGTCCTGTCCTCTGCTTTCCTGCTACTCTTAACTCTTTTCTTCTGTTTACGTAGACTTCTCCTCAAGGAGATCCCTTTCTCCCTGATCAAAGAGGGTGCTGAGGCCATTTGGGGGCCTTGCAGCCGGTCTGGCTTTTCCCTGGGAGCTGCCGCCTGGTCTCCTGCTCCCACCCTCCACCCCGGGCAGCAGCCCTGCCTAGTGATCCTTTTCTCCCATCCCAGACAAGCCGTTATCCAACATGAAGATCCTGACTCTTGGGAAACTGTCCCAGAACAAGGACGAAGTGAAGGCCACCATCGAGAAACTCGGGGGGAAGTTGACGGGGACCGCCAACAAGGCCTCCCTGTGCATCAGTACCAAAAGTGAGTTCAATCTGCCTGTGAACCAGAGGGATCCCTGTCTCTTGTGGTTGTGTTGAGAATTAAATGAGGTGAAGTGCCGAGCGCAGTGTCTGACACACAGAGGGACCCCAAAAATGTGTCTCTTATCATCGCTGGCATTGTTCAGGTTCTCTGTGAAGGGATGTGGGCACTTGTGCTTGGCATTGCTGCTCCGTGTTGTGGTCTATATTCACGTATCTAAAACTCCCAAGTAAAGACTGTAGCCTACTCTTCTCACCTTGTTCACAAGATGTTGGTAGGTTTGCCTCCAGACAAAAAGTTCGCAGCTTAAGCAGGTTTGGAAAATGCAGAGTTAAACAAAGGTGAACAGGTTTCTTTGCAGGCTTAATATGCCGACGACCATTGTAAGTCTCCAAGGCCAGAAAACAGTGCACCGCTCTTCCCATGTGAATCTGACTTCGTTTCTCTGTGTAATACCTGTTAACATCTCGTTCTGTAGAAGGGTTTGGAGAAAGCAGCTCTCACTCATCACACCTTAGAAAAAGGGGGATGTTGCTGGTGAGAGACGATTGTCGAAATGAACCAAAGCCCCAAGCACTAGATCTTGAAGGAGAGGAGAGCTGTGGGTGACGAGGGTTGGGAAGTACCCAGCAAGTAATAACTGTGTAGTGATTTGAGATTTCAAAGTTCTTTCCCTCCAATTTGAACAGAGGAGGTAGACAAGATGAATAAAAAGATGGAGGAAGTAAAAGAAGCTAACGTCCGCGTCGTGTCTGAGGATTTCCTCCAGGACATCTCCGCCTCGACCAAGAGCCTTCAGGAGTTGCTCTCAACCCACCTCTTGTCCCCCTGGGGGGCCGAGGTGAAGGCGGAGCCTGTTGAAGCCGTGGCCCCAAAAGGGAAGTCGGGGGCTGTGCTCTCCAAGAAGAGCAAGGGCCCCGTCAAGGAGGAAGGTGAGGCCCCGAGCTGCCCCACCCTGCCCGTGGCCCCATCCCGCTGGGGGCCGTGGCCTCTGCCAGGCTGGCCAGGTCCGCCTGCGCACAGCCTCTCCATTGGCGCCCGAATGGTCTGTTGAACACTGCCCACACCAGTTTTCTCATTCGTTTTCCCTGGGCGCAGGATGGTGCGAGGCAGCGTACAGATGCCATGTTGACATCTGACACAGGTGAAGGTGACCCACTCGCCCTGCCTGCCACCTTCCCCTTACTTTTTATTTATTTTTAATTTAATGTTTGCATTTCCCTATCCCCTTCCAAGGTACCAACAAATCTGAAAAGAGAATGAAATTAACTCTTAAAGGAGGAGCAGCTGTCGACCCTGATTCTGGTAAGGAAGCGGGAGTGAGCAGAGTGAGCTGTGGGCACCCCGTTGGGTGAGGGAAACCGCGTGGGACAGGGCCGCGCCTCGCCCCCCAGCCTCAAGGCTCCCCCGTCCTGAGAGCGCACACGTCTTGTGGGGAACCTGCAGACCCCCTTCTCCCTGTGGGAATCGTCACAGGAGCTCTGTCCGTGACAGGTCTGGAACACAGCGCACACGTCCTGGAGAAAGGCGGGAAGGTCTTCAGCGCCACCCTCGGCCTGGTGGACATCGTTAAGGGAACCAACTCCTATTACAAGCTGCAGCTCCTGGAGGACGACAGAGAGAGCAGGTGCGCCGGGGGCGGGAGCGGCCAGCAGAGCTGTGCTGAGAGGCTCTCAGTGCTCCTGGGGAGGCAGCCGCCTCATGAAGGGCGTGGGGGCGTCATGAGGCCTGCAGTGAGGGAGGGAAGAGGCCCTCGCCCCGGACAGCCTTTCTGTCCTCACTCATCAGCGTTACCTCGGGCTCCCCAGTTACTAAAGGCGCTTGGGTTTGCATCTGTTTGTATGTTTTATTTTGAACATAGTGGAGGCAGGTAAGAGCCAGTTCTGGGGTGCTGAGGGGCTGGGCTGGCTTGGCCACGCACACTTTTCTAGTAGGGGCGGTTCTCTGCCAAGTCGATGGGCCCTCATTGCAGCCAGCACAGAACAGGAGCTGTACGTAAGTGGGGAAGGTGTGTTAAGTTCTAAGGGCGGGGGGGGAAAGCCCTTTCATATATTAAACTGACCTTTCCTTTTTAGCAAATGAAAACAATTTACACATTGGAACTCTAGGAGATCGAAAAAGCTTTCCTCGTTAAAAGGCAAACCCCTGTGAGAGTGGCAGCCCCCGGGGGATACAGTCAGCGCCCGGTGCATCTTGGCCAGCCGCAGGTTGTAGGCAGTGGCAGGCTCAGGCTCTTCACATCCCTTCAGCTTCTCACCAAACCTTGCATTGAAAATGTGAATGTCAGAAGTGACCCTTAAAAGAGCACACAGTATCTGTGTGGCTACTTAAAATTTCTGAAGAAATAAAATCCTGTGTCGTTTAGTTTACTACCTACTCTTGTTGGAGATTTGAAGGTCAAAGTAGGGTATCTTGCTTGTAAAACATACCTTCCAAAAGCTAGATGTGTATTGGAGTGCAGGAGAAGGGATAGGGTTTTTGTGGAAATGTGCTGAGTGCCAGAGTGTGTTAAACAACAGGCAAATGAGAACAGAATTGTCCACCTCCAGCAAGCAAATTCTAATGGTGATTTTGGACATGGGCGTTATTCTGGTGGCCTAGATTTATTGGTTTTTAGAGGGAAAGGACAATGTGGGCTGTTAGAGTCAGAAGGTTTTTTTCAGGATAGGTCAGCGTGGTGTCTTCCAAACATTTCCAGAGGGAAATAACCCAGCAGAGAATGAATTTGTATTTCTCTGGGCAGTAGCCCAAAAAAACAGCAGGAAGCCCCAAATCTTCTTTGAAATCTCTGGTTTTATTTTTAAAATGCATCCGAATCTTTCAGGGTTTCCGATATATCTGTGTTTATTGTGATGTAAAATTTAACTTATGCATGATTTCCACTAAGAAAAATGACCTCGCCCAAAGCTAGGCAGCACAGCCCGCAGGGTACCCAAGACTTGGCCCTAGATTGAGATAGAAACTGAAGATGCTAGCTGGGTCTGTAGGTGGCTGACCCTGCAGGCCAGTGGCCCACCCCCTCCCATTTCATCACATCTCAGCCTCTGATCTGAGCCAAAGGTTCTTCATTATTTTTAATACATGTCGTTGATGGTTGCATCACCTTGAGCGCATGACTTCCAAGTGTTACTTGCCGTGTTTCTTTGGGGAAGAGAATTGGATATTCTTACGTGAAGGTCCGTAGGCCTCAGGATTTACTCCTCAATTTAGGCTGCCAGATCCAAGGTTAACCTGCTCTTTGGTACTTTTTATAGCCCATTTGCCAATATGATTTGGAAGGGCATTTTTTAATTACTTTAAACTTACAACGCTCAGTTTAATAAGAGTAAAATAAAGGTCCTTCATTGTAATACCAGTTCCTTTTGTTCCTCTTTGTCAGTCACCATCATTTTGGGGTGTTTGCAGTTGTTTCTCCCTCAAGGGGAATGGCAGGGAAGGGAAACTCATTCTGAAATACAACAGGCTGACCCATGAATTTGTATCTGATGTTCCTCCTCTCCTCCCACAGGTATTGGATATTCAGGTCCTGGGGCCGCGTGGGCACGGTAATTGGTAGTAACAAACTGGAGCAGATGCCATCCAAGGAGGATGCCATTGAGCAGTTTACGAAATTATATGAAGAGAAAACCGGGAATGCCTGGCACTCCAAAAACTTCACAAAATATCCCAAAAAGTTCTACCCTCTGGAGATTGACTATGGCCAGGTAATCACTTAATGCTCTTACACCTTCTAGTTCTGGTAAAAGGAAGGGACACTGTTCTTTTAAAAACATGCCATGGATCAGATGGCATCATTGGTGAATCCTGTCAAATGTTTAAAGAATTAATACTGGTGCTTCATAAACTTTTCAAAAAGAGAGAAGAAGAGGGAACACTCTTCAAATCATTATGTGAGACCAGTATTATCCTGATACCAAAGACGAACAAAGACATCACGAGAAAACTCCAGTCCAATATCCTTATAAATATAGATGCAAAATCCTCAACAAAATACTAACAAACTGAATCTAGCAGCACATGAGGATTTATGCACCATGACTGAGTGGGATTTATCCCAGGAATGCAAGGTTGGTTCAACGTGCAAGTCAAGTCAATGTAATACAACATGAATAGAATAAAGGACAGAAGCCACACAGTCATCCTAGTAAACATAGAAAAGGCATTTCATAAAATCCAGCACCCTTTCATGAATAGAATCTACACCGTGAAATATGAGATGGCGCTTAGATGAGAACAGTGTGAGCATTTGTAAGACTGTCAAGGAGGAACAGTCTTTGAAGTTGCTCCCTAAACACAACAGGGAGTAATTCACAGATTCCAGGTGGTTTCTTATCTGAAGCTATGTTGAATCATAGATCACGTGACTTGCTTTATCATCAAGATAGAATTATAGTGATTTGACGTGCTCCAGTAGGTCCCAGTTTTTAGTCCCAAATTATTTCCTAATAATTTCCCATTATTTATATTTGTTGCTTGACCATCTGCCTATATATTACCAGGCAGCCTTCCGTTGTCTCTTGGCTGATACTTGTGGCCATTGGTTTTGACAAAATGCTTACCTTGTTTTTATTTTATTTTATTTATTTTTATTTTTGGCTGTGTTGGGTCTTCGTTGCTGCACGTGGGCTTTCTCTAGCTGCAGCGAGCGGGGGCTACTCTTCTTTGCGGTGGGCGGGCTTCTCATTGAGGTGGGTTCTCTTGTTGCAGAGCACGGGCTCTAGGTGCACAGGCTTCAGTAGTTGCAGCACGTGGGCTTCAGTAGTTGTGGCTCGCAGGCTCTAGAGCGCAGGCTCAGTGGTTGTGGCCCACGGGCTTAGTTGGTCCGCGGCACGCGGGATCTTCCCGGACCAGGGATCAAACCCGTGTCCCCTGCATTGGCAGGCAAATTCTTAACCATTGTGCCACCAGGGAAGTCGCACCTTGTTTTTATATGAAAACTTACTGCTTTTATAATGGGGGGTGGTGCACGCTTATTTTGCAGAAAGAAAGAGATTTGTAGATGGTATAGATTTAATTCCAAATTTTTGAGCCCTAACATGTCTTAAAGGGGGAATTCTTTAGTTTATAGAGAGTGTCATGAGCTCCACCATTAAAAATAGAAATTAGCTCTTATATAATGTTGAGGTGGAGAACTTGGAGTTTAGAGTTGCACAGACTTGGTCTAACTCAGCAGTGCCCCCTACTGAGTTTATTTTTCCCATTTCAAAAATATATACAGTTGAACAACACAGGTTTGAACTGCATGGGTCCACTTATATGTGGAATTTTTTTCATTAGCAAATACTACAGTTCCACACAATCTGTGGTTGGTTGAATCCACAGATGCAGCACTGAGGATAGGGAGAAGCCAGGAATATGGAGGACCAACTCTGTTATTCTCGGATTTTCGACTGCACAGAAGGTTAATGCCCTTAGTCCCTGAGTTGCTCAAGGGTCAACTGTATTTGTTTTAGAAAATTTTGAGAAAGACAGAGGCACAAAGAATTAAAATCATGGTATATGTCTTTATATACTTCTTTCACTTCACAGCTACTTTTCTCCACTGTAACACTGGAGTCTTTCCTTACATACTGTGTTGCCACCACCAGCTTTTGGCCTTACTGTTCTAGGAGCATTTCCTCATGTCTTCTAGAGCAATGCTGTCCAACAGAGAGAGATAGGCAGCCACTTAGGCAATTTTAAATATTCTAGTAGCTGCATTTTAAAAAGCAAAATGAAACAATGAAATTAATACTAGTTATGTATTTAACCCAGAATGTCCAAAATACTATCATTTTGATATATTAATATCATTGAGATATTTGTACCTTTTTTTTTTTAACTGAATATTTGATAGCTGGTATATTTTTAGCTCTTACAACAGCTCAATTCAGAGTGGTCACATGTCAAAACCAGTGACTACTGTATTAAACTGCACTGAACTAGAGCATCATTTCTTAAGTCTGTATAGAATTCCATCCTGTGGGTGGCCGTTATTTGTAATTTACCAAACAACACTCTCCCATGCCCCAATTAGATATTTAGATTATTTCCAGGTATTTGCTATGATGATGCTGATATACTTATCTCTGTGCTTGTTATCATTAGAGATTGAGCTACCAGGTCACAGAGTATATGTATTTAAATAAGGCTTTTTAACATACTGATAGTTTGCCTTCAATGAAGTTATAACTAGAGCAGGGGTCCCCAGTCCCTGGGCCACGGACCAGTACCTACTAGGAACCGGGCCGCACAGCAGGAGGTAAGCGTCAGGCGAGGGAGCCAAGCTTCATCTCTATTTACAGCCGCTCCCCATCGCTCGCGTTACCGCCTGAGCTCCACCCTATCAAATCAGCGACAGCGTTAGATTCTCATAGGAGTGCGAACCCTACTGTGAACTGTGCATGCGAGGGATCTAGGTTGCGCGCTCCTTAACGCGCGATGATCTGAGGTGGAACTGAGGCGGTGATGATATCGCTGGGGAGCGGCTGCAAATACAGATTATCATTAGCAGAGAGGTTTGACTGCCCAGAGACCATAATAATAAATCAGTTGCTTGCAGACTCATATCAAAACCCTATCAATGAGTGGCAAGTGAAATCAAGCTCAGGGCTCCCACTGATTCTGCATTATGGTGAGTTGTATAATTATTTCATTATATATTACAGTGTACTAACAATAGAAATAAAGTGCACAATAAATGTAATGCGCTTGAATCATCCTGAAACCATCCCCCCACCCCCAGTCCGTGGAAAAATTGTCTTCCACAAAACCGGTCCCTGGTGCCAAAAAGATTGGGGACCACTGAGCTAGAGGATAAGAATGCATTTAAGACTTGTGTTGAAAACTTGTGTTTCAGCATTAAGAGTAGATGTATTGTGCCCCTGACAGCAGCAGCCCTGAACACTAGCACACAGGTTCCTCTCTGCAGCTTTGTTAAGCCAAGCAGATTCCAAGCTCAAGGCCCAATGCCAGTTACCTTCATTCAAAACAAATACCAAACACCGTTAGCTGTTAGGGACACCGTGATGGTCATAGTCCCTGCCCTTGTGGGTTCAAAAGTGAGAAGGGTTAAGGCGTTTTCCATATAGCCGGGTCTTGGCTCAGCCTGGATTCCCCAGATGGCAGGGGTAAAGGCCTGTGCTAGTAGAATATTAGGAAGAGCAATCCCAGGGAACAGGGGTGAGAGGTGCAGACTTGGGAGGGTTGATGCTAGGATGCGCTTTAACACTGTCAAGCTGCCTGGCAGGAAGTCGGACTGTTAGCTTGGTCCTCTGGCACTATAGAGAAGGCTGTGTGGATTCAGTCTTGGGGGAGGCAGGGCAAGAGAAGAAAGGAGACAAGATTTGTCCATCAGTCCAGTGTCCCCTGGGTCCAAGATCACCCTTATAACTGCCCAGCACTTCCAGGTTGGGCATGAGTGGGCCCCGGGCAGGTTCCCAGTCCCAGGGCACCAGCAGCCCCGGCATGGGAGGCAGTGAGGGAGGAGGTGAGGGCATGAGGGGAGTGTGGGTGTCTGCGGGTCTGCCTGTGCAGAGCTGGATGCTTCAGTGGCGTCTAGAATAAGAATCTGGAGCAGCCAAGAGGACTTGGAGGGGTGCACAGGAAGTATCTGATCCTGTACACACTCATATATGCTTCTCCTGGCAACTAATGCCAAACCTTTTTGATTAACAGCTTTTTTTTTTTTTTTTTTTTTTGGCTGGTGGCACTCCGTCCTGTGTCCTTTCTCTGCCAAACACCACCACCACTTTGCTTGGGTTGTTTAATTGTGTCCCTTCCTGATTTTCTTTTTCCCTAAAGGATGAAGAGGCAGTAAAGAAGTTGACGGTAAACCCTGGCACCAAGTCCAAGCTCCCCAAGCCAGTGCAGGACCTCATTAAGATGATCTTTGATGTGGAAAGTATGAAGAAAGCCATGGTGGAGTATGAGGTTACTGCACTTTCGTTTTATTTGTGAGCGTTTGCTGGGGTTGATGATTTGAGTGCCGAGTTGGCAACGAGTTTGGTGGCTGGTCTTCAGCCTGAGACATGCAGGAGCTCTGAGGCCCGGGGTGCTTGCTCTTTTGCAGAGGATCGTTGGCCTGCTGTGAAATAGATGGTGTGTTGTCCCCTGGGTCCCTAGACCCACTTGCACTTTTCCCCTTGTTGCCATGATGGAGTGTGGACATGGTCTTTTGTGGCCCAACCAAGCGGGCCACCTGGAGCTGTCATGGGAAGTCCAAGACACGGCCCACTTACAGTAAAAGAACTGCTGTAACCAGCACTGACAGAAGTGCAGAGAGCTTCTGGCACTTGCTTCATCAGATAAAATTCATACCAGCTGTTTTTAAGAAGAGATTGGGCTGGGTGGGATGGGGGTGATGGAAATGTTTTTGTCCAGGAAAAGTGGCGGGGACCCTGGCCAAGGCCAGGCGTTTTCAGTTTGTTTCCCTGGGAAATGAGTGCAGAAGGGCCCCTTGTTCTTGCTGCCTCTGGCATCAGAGCTCTTGAGTGCTGACCCAAGGGGCAATTCCCACAGAGGTCATCCAGGCGCTGCTGGTATCTGGCTGGCAAACAGACTCTCCCCTCTTCTCCAGCCACCGAGCCCAGAAGCTTCAGGCTGCTCTGAAAAACAAGCAGGGACCAGCAGAGAGAGCAAGAATTGCAGATCGGCCTCGGGCATTACGCCCCTTCGCCGCTTGCTCCCTCCCTGCTTCTTCCCAGGGCCTTCCCAGAGGCTCCAGGCAGCCTTGGAGGGGGGCGGGACAAATCTGGGTGGTATAAACCACTGGCAGCCTCTCTTCCTCAGCCCGTATCTCCCTGTCTGGAGCTCAGCCTGGCAGGACTGCTCAGGCTCCACTGTTGTTAGAAAACAGAGTGTTGGGTCACCTCCTAGGAAACCCCTAATGGGTGTGAAGATAGCCAGGGCTTCTACGGACGTCTTGTTCAAACAGATAAACAACCCGACTTCTGTCTGGGAGGTCTGACTAGTTTGAACAGCTTGTGGGTGGGCTCACCAGGAATGCTGGCAGAGAGATGTGCGGGGAGGCGGGGAGGAGGGGAGGAGGGCAGGAGGCATCTTCGTCTCATTAACGTTTCAAAAGAAATGTCCCACGTGTCATTTCCGGCTTCCCGTGCTGTGGCTTATCTGTGATTCATAGAATTTCTCAACTGTGATCAGACCCAGTCTCTTTCTGTGAAAATGACATTTTTTTTTCTTTCAGCTTGTTTTACACTCAAGACAGGGAACTAGTTGATTAGCAGGAAGCAGAGGGCCAGGGGGCCTGCTGCTGGAAGGCAGGCTGTGTTGAGAATGTGGAGGGTGGGGCGCCCACTCCCAGGCTGATGGGCTGTACGTGGGATTGGGTGGCCAGGTAGATGAGTAAACATGGTACCCAGGGGAACTGAGCGCTCCCTGTGAGGCAGGTGAGTCCTGAGCCCAGAGCAGAGTCGCAGCCGAGGCTGGGAGGGTGTGTGCTGTATCCAGGGTCCGGGCTGCATCTCTAGAAGGCTCCCGCTGGCTGCAGCTGTGGCTCGCAGGGCCCTGAGCCCAGGGCATCTCTCCCACTTTTCACTTTCTCCCCAGACGCAGCTGCTGTGGAGCCCCTGCCCCCAGCCCACAGTCGGGAGTGGAGGCAGCTTGTGTGGGCTGAGCCCTGTTCCTGTTCTTGCGGCCTTTGTGTGTGTGTTGAGGGTGTCGGTTAGAGAGACCAGGTCTTTTTTTAAATAAACACCAAAATGAGACAGCTCAGGGAAATCGCTCCCCTCAGAGCATGTGCTCTCCCTCTGGTCACACCGCCCTTGGTCAGAGCATCTTCCGGAGTTCCTTCTTTAGAATTGCTTTCGAGCCAACTCACGGTCCATGCTAAGGTCACTCTGTTCTTTTATTTTACTGTGGTCTTGGCTCAAAGTACGTTATCCACCTTCTTCCCCGGACTGAGCGCCAACTGTTTAACTCCTCCCAGAAACCGGCTCTCCCCTGGGGATGGACAGCACGGAGGGTACAGAGACGCTGACGTGCCATAGCTTGTCGTCATTGGACGCTGTCACCACTGGCCCCTGATTGGTTCCTGATGGGCTGTGAGCACTTTCACATCCTGTTTCATTTAATCGGCATAGTGGTCTCATCTCTCAAGTGCTTGTCCAGCTCAGTCTTTGTTCCAGGCCCTGCACGTGCTGGAGATGTCAAGATGGGCAAGGTGCAGTCCTGGGGCCGGGAGCTCAGAGGGTCCACTGGGAACAATCCTGGAGACAGTGGCTCAGGTTTCAGAGTGAGGGGCCCCATGCGGCACTGAGGCGGGAGAGGGGCCGAGCCAGCGTTCGGGCAGGTCACTGCCACAGGGAGCGGGTGCCTCGCTCGCTAGCTGGCGACCAGACCTCGGCCCCCAGAGTTCATGCTTCTGCCGCGGCAGCCCGCTTGCCGCCTCCCTGGATGCTGGTTCCCAGGGTATTGCGAGCAGCACTGTCGTAGGGACAGGTGTTTAACCTGTGGGGTGACTGACTGGAAGGGCACACTGTTGATTTGGTATAAGCATGTGTGTTCAGGAGTGTGTCCTTTTAAAAATCATTTTCACTGCTTTATGGTTCTTAGTTTCCGGGTGGGAATGGCCTTGGCTCTGAGACCCCAGGGAGGGTGCACCTTCGTCCTCACTTTGGAATTAGATGGGAGTCCTGCTGTGTCACCTTCTTCCAGAAGCGTGGGGCTGTTTCAGGCTGAGTGCAGGGGTGGGCGAGCCCTGCTTGGCTTATCCCTGCCGTAAATGCAGTGAGCCGGAATCTTCCCTCACAGACCCCTGTCCCCTGCACTGGGGGCGAGGCTGCAGAGCCTGTGGAGCTGGGTCACCGGGTCTCCCCGGGAGGACCGGAAGGACTTGTGACTGCTTCTGTAAGGGCCCAGGAGGCCTGGGCTGCTGCTTGGTCTGGCTCTCCCGTCATCTCGCTGCACAGTGCTTTCAAAGGGAAAAATACCCCTGTCTCCTCAGATTGACCTTCAGAAGATGCCCTTGGGGAAGCTGAGCAAAAGGCAGATCCAGGCTGCGTACTCCATCCTTAGTGAGGTCCAGCAGGTAAGCGAGGGTCCAACCTCTCCTCCAGCTGCCCGGGGGGTCTCCTGGCTGGCCTGTCGTGGCAGGGGGCGGTGGAGAGCATGCAGCAGTACATTTACTCAGGGTTACCTGAAATAGACGTACTGATTCATGATGATTTAGATGTTTTCAATTCAACAAGTATGACAAGTGCCTGCCACTTGCAAAAAGATGGTCGCAATACTAATGAATTAGCGGTGTTTTCAGTTATCAGCTATGCAGTAAACTCCCTATACACCTAATGAGGAATTTCATTCTCCTGCCTCATAAAAATGTTCTGATTTTATTTTGTGTGTCCTTAAGAGAAGCTGAGTTTACTTTGCAGTTACTAGGAAATCATCAAATAGGAAGTTAAATGTTGTCTTTCTTTCATTTATGTTCATTCACCATCAATTTGCTGAGCATCTCCAACGTCCCCCAGTCCCCGGAGCCTGATTTAAGCCTCTGCCCTGAAGGGGCTGGAGGGTTCCACTTGTATTTGGGAGTGGCGTGTGAAAGAAGAAAAGCACACAGGAAGCTGAAGTGGGACCAGGGAGATGGGCTCTGGCTGGTGCTGGAGAGGAGGCCCTGAAATGTAGCAATTAAATCTGGTTACAGCCGGTCCTGAGCAGTGACCCCTTTCCTCGTTACCCACTGCCTGAGACCTGAAAGGCTTTTCTCAGCCCAGGCTCTTTCCTGTTCCAGAATGCTCAGGTGGAGGGGCTGGGGTGGTGTCCTTTGCCCATAGCACAGAGCAAACTGCAGCACAGGCAGAGGTTTATGGTGTGGACAAGCCCGTGTCACAGTGAGAAGCAGACTTGGAGCTTCGTGCCTGCAGGGTGCCGAGTCGCTGCCCCTTTACCGTCCTGTGGGCCCCTAGGGTGCCTGCCAAGTATGCAGTGACTGGTGCAGCTCCTCCAGCGCTTTGTGCACTTGCTGAGCACCTTCTGCATAGAGCACTGACTGGCATTGCAGCATAGGGAGGGGCTCGCCTTTCTGTGCCTGGCCCTGGCCCTCCGGGGGCACCAAAGACGAATTCCCCACCTTACAGATGAAGGTCAGTGGCCAAAGGGGCCTGGCTGAATTTGATAGCAGTGGGGTTTTTTCTCCCTTTCAGCATTTTATTACGAAATGTTTACAAACATACAAAAAGTTGAAAGCCATGAGCCCACCACCTAGATGCCGCAGGTGACGTTTTGCGGAGCGGTGGAGGTTTATGTGTCTATAACTACACAGCTCTCTGTACAAGTGAAGTTGTGTACGAGAAGCCCCGTGTGTGCCAAGCCGCACAGTTTGAGGATGAGATCCTGCCACCGCCCAGTTGAGTGGCACCCCAGGAAGGAGGTTTCCTGGCCCGTGCGCACCGCAGGCTGCCTCGGGACTCGGCTGCAGCACCCAGCTTCCAGAGGAGAAAGCCCAGCCAGGTGCTGGGGACTCAGTGCTGCTTCAGTCTGTTCCCTCTGTCCCCTCTCCTGAAGGCAGTGTCCCAGGGCAGCAGCGACTCCCAGATCCTGGATCTCTCCAATCGCTTCTACACGCTGATCCCCCACGACTTCGGGATGAAGAAGCCTCCGCTCCTGAGCAGCCCAGACAGCGTGCAGGTAGCACCGACGCTCAGCAGGGGCCCCGGGCCCCGGGCTCCGCAGGGCTGGGTGTCGCTCGCGTGCCACTGCCCCTCCGTGTCCTGATTCCTGAAGGCAGCGGCCAGTGCCGGAGGCCCACCACTGGGCCCTCGTTTTGAAGTGGGGTTTCTACCCGTACTGGGAGCCCGCCCAAGGGTAGAACGGTTGGCTTTTCCTGCCCTTGCTGGACCACGTCAATCTGGGGGAAAGGAGCCTTATGAGAGGGGGCGCGTCTTCCTCCCTGCCTCCCCTGCCTGCTTCATAAGGGAGCCGGTGATCAGTCCCCACCTGTCAACCAGTGCGTGCAAGAGGAAAGACCGTTCTTACCGTCACCGTGTGGCTTCTGCCTCTTCTCCCCCAGGGAGCCAGCCTCCTTAGCATTCCAGAAATCCTTAGGAGTGTTCACTGTGAACGGATGACGGGCTGCCCCTGAGCAGCTAGGAGGCACCTCTTCACTGTCTGTGTTGGACGTTACCTGGGTGAGTCTTTCTCCCTCACCTTGGTCCTTAGCTCAGGGTTTTTCTTGTGTTCCTCCAGGCCAAGGTGGAAATGCTGGACAACCTGCTGGACATCGAGGTGGCCTACAGTCTGCTCAGGGGTGGTTCTGATGACAGCAGCAAGGACCCCATCGATGTCAACTATGAGAAGCTCAAAACTGACATTATGGTAACAGGGCCTGCCCTTTCTGAAGCATGCAAACCCTTCGTCCCAAGAGCAGTGGTCCCCAAACTTGAATGTGCGTCAGGATCTCCTGGAGAGCTGGTTGAAACAGATTGCTGGGGTCCGAGGATTGACCGTCCTAACAGGTTCCCAGGTGTTGCTGCTTGTGGTACTCTGAGAACCTCAGAGCATTTCACCTGTAAAGAAGCACCTTGTTTGCGAGGCAGGCTTCCAAGTCAAGGCCTCAACTTAGTGTAAAGACCTGTTTTTGTGGGGCCTTAAAGTTTTGTTTTTCCCCTTAATCTAGAGAGGGTCTCTGTTTTTGGAGGTTGTTGAGGTGTGAACTCTGCAAGGTCTGTTACTGGTATCCTACTTCAGACGTAGAAGCGCCTGATGGCAGCTGTAATAAAACTATGGTGCCTGGGTTCATGTCGTCTGGAGTCGAAGTGGCTCTGTTGGTGCACATAGTCCTTGAACTTGGGTGTGCTGGAGGCTTGGGCAGCAATCACCCTGCCTAGGCCACCCGGTGGAGAAATTTTTGCCTCAGCTCCGAGCTTACCCTGGCCTTGAGCCTAGTCTCACATCTCCCGTGTGCCTCTCACTTCCTCAGCCCCTGTGTCCTTCCCTGCAGTGTTAGGAGGTTCAAGTGCACTAGGATCTGTTGAGCCTGGTATTGTGTGTTTACGTCACTAGAAGAGTCTTTGCTTCGTGCTTAGGACAAAGTATCAGTCTGTGGGTGTGTGCAGGGTAGGACACCAAATGGCCTGGTTCCTCATGAAGGGATTGTTATTCTCTCCATTTATGATTCTGAAGCCGTTTAATTAAGAGGCAATGAGGAAGACCAGAATTCCTGAATTCTCTTAACTTTGGATAAGAATATGAAAATGTAAGAGAACACACGTAGTATTTCCCATAACACACTCATTTATTTAGGCAGAGATTGCATTATTTGATGGTTATTTGGTGGGTGTTTGCTCTGAGCCATGATGTGCATGGCCCTGAGGATTCAGAAGAGATGGAGCATTCATCCCCATCATCAAAAGCCCTGTAGTCTGTCGGGTCCCTGCTGCTCTTCATTGCAAGTCTTGACTGCAGGGTGTCTCCTGGCCCCGGTGTTTTAACTCATGGTGAGCTGGACCGTTACCTGGGAGCCAGCAACTTGTTCTAGAGGTTCCCTGTTCCCAGACAGTGAGCCCCGTGTTTCTAGCTTTCCTGATATCCCAAAGCACAGGGTTTTAAGGCGGAAGGAACACTGGGCTCATCCAAATAGATGATGCAGAAGCCGATGCCTGGGGAAGTGGGGGCACTGGCCTGGCGCCTGCCCCGGAGCAAGCATGGTAGGGCTCGGAACACAGGCTGGCTCTGCTGGCTCTGTCCCGCCCGGGCTCCACGTGGGCCGTTTATTACCTGTGCATCAGCTGAGCCTGTGATTGCTCCTCCTGCCTCTGTGCGGCTCTCTTGGGGTCTCCCTTGCTCTAATTTCCAGACGCCTTTCTTCTAGGTGGTGGACAAAGATTCTGAAGAGGCTGAGATCATTAGGAAGTATGTTAAGAACACTCACGCGACCACACACAACGCATATGACTTGGAAGTCGTCGATGTAAGGCTCTCTCCTCCCTCCGCCCCCTTTGTGTCCTGCCAGCGCTTCCCTGCTCATTCCTCCAACCTGGGCCTGGGTAGAAAGGAGCAGTTAACTTTGCTTTAAATCACCAGAGGAAGTGACTCAGTTGTTTGTAGAACACAAAAGTTCATAGTCCTATGGTTTGGGGTTGGCTTTTTATTCTGTTTTTAAAAGACATTTCCTACCCCAAAGCCTAGTTTTGCAATCAGAACTGTTATCAGAGATCCAAAAGAGCCTCAAGTGTGCATCTACACGTAGCATTAATTTTAATAGCTAGTCTCTGCTAAATGGGACCTTGACTAGCAGCGTTGCTCCGTCCCAGCCTGATTGAAGCACCTTACATACTGCAAAAGGCCTTAACGTGTTCCAGCTCTGGGGACAGCTGGTCGGTTCTCCTGTGTCTAGTCAGATCTTTCAGTTAACCAGAGTGACAAGTGGCTCCTCCTGGCCTCTCTCCTTTATTCAATACTCCGACCAGATCTTTAAGATAGAGCGTGAAGGAGAGAGCCAGCGTTACAAGCCGTTTAAGCAGCTGCATAACCGAAGGTTGCTGTGGCACGGGTCCAGGACCACCAACTTCGCTGGCATCCTGTCCCAAGGTCTCCGGATAGCCCCACCTGAAGCACCTGTGGTACGTGCCTGGCCCGGGAGCTGTGGGGAGAGAGGGGTGGGCAGTGCCTGTTTCTGCTGCTGTCTCCACCAGAGCTTTGTGGGTACTTGCGTGAGAAGTGCACATGCCCCGGTGAATAAGGGGCCTTGTTTAAAGATGTAGGTGTAGCCATGGTTGATAAGGTGAATGTTGCCAGATGTCCCTCTCCTGACCCTCACTATCAAGAGCATAGCTGCGCACGTATCAAGCACAGTTTCTGGAACAAAAGAAGTAAAGTGTCCAGGCCCTGCTTTGAATGCTAATTGGGTGTGTTGACTGACAGAGAGCAGACTTTGGCCGCAGGCCAGGCTGAGTTCAGACCTGCCTCTGCCACCTCCCGGCGGGGGACCTCCTTGAGCTTCAGCATATGCCTCGGTGAAATGTGCTGATAAATGAGTAGAGCCTGACCCAGACCTGAGCGATTGCTGTGTCACCTGCTGGGTTATAGACGTGACCCACCAGGTAGGGACTTAAGAATAGTCTTCCAAGCCCCTCGTCTTCCAAGCCCCTCGTTTTGTACTTGTAAAAAGAGGGGAGCAAAGAGGCTTAATGACCGGACTCATGAGTGCTGTGTGGTAGGTAGCAAACACCCTAACCTCTCTGAACCTCGTTTTTCACTTACAAAAAGGAATAAATATAATAGCCATGTTTACTGGGTGTTCACATGTGCCAGGCCCTGGTCTAAGAAGCTGTTAATTTTCACAGCAGCCCCCTGGGGTACTTTTCCCCAGTTCAGAGAAGGAAGTGGGGTCCAGAGAGATTAGGTAACTTCTCCCAGCCCCTGGGTACCCGGCAGAGCTGGGGTCTGAACAGCCTGCTCCTGAGCATGGGCCTCTACCGCCTGCCGGGGGCGCTGTGGGAAGTGGGGACACGCAGTCAGTAGGTGGTGCTGCTAACTTCCCCTGAGAAGGTTTTCAGCTGTCCCTTTTCCATCCCTCCAGACGGGCTACATGTTCGGTAAGGGGATCTATTTCGCCGACATGGTCTCTAAGAGTGCCAACTACTGCCACACATCCCAGGGAGACCCAATAGGCTTAATCCTGTTGGGAGAAGTTGCCCTTGGAAACATGTGAGTAACCCTGGCTTTGGGGCTGGTGGCACTTGATGGGGGTGGATGGGGTGAGCTGTAGGAAGGAGAGCTTCCCTTGGCTGGGGGTTGATCCTGAAAATTCCCCACCGTGATTAAGAGGACCCACCAGTTAGGCAGTGGGTATCAGACGCCAGTGCATGTTAAGCAAACAAGATACAGGAACACCTCACAAGCCCAAGGACAGGAATGCAGCCAGGCCTCAGGAACTGGCAGTGTCCATTCTTTCTGTGGACTGCGAAACAGAGAGGTTGACTTGCACAAAGGATGGCCACCTCACGGCCCCTGTCCCCCTGCTGATGTGTACATTTTCTGTCTGAGACCAACTCAGATTGAACTGGCATCTCAATCCCAGTTCCAGATTCCCTGCAGAGAAAGTCTGATTGGCCCAGCTTGGATTGATTGTCCACCTTGGTCCTATCAACCATAACCCAAAGAGAGTGGGGTTATGGAACAGACCAGGAGGGGTCCCAGGTTCATGAGCTGGACAGAAACCTCCAGAACGGCCAGCCACACCACAGCTCTAAACAGGCCCTTTCCTGAAAGCGGCCCCATGGCCGTGATCATGGGCATAAACCATTCAAAAGGGGCTGCGCCGTCAGTTTCTAGAACCAGAGAAGGAGGGAGTTCCTAGCAGGGAAGGCGGACTGGGTTCTCTGAGTGTTTATCTCAGCAGCTCCCGTGGCCTTGATGACTATACTGTTGGTCTGAGAGCCCAGTGACCTTGGGGGCTCTTCTGAACCTGTCTTCTCTTAAATAGGTATGAACTGAAGCACGCTTCGCATATCAGCAAGTTACCCAAGGGCAAGCACAGTGTCAAAGGTAATGTGTTTCAGAAGCTTGCTACTGCAGCCCCAGGCACCCTGGATGGCGCAGGGAGGGGGCTTTCTTTCCTCCAAAGCCACAGTTCCTGTGGCTAGCTATTACAGGTTCCTTAAAAAAAAAAAAAAAAAAAAGACTGTGGCTGCCACTAGTATCGCAAATGCCATGGAAGGGTCCTGTTTGGAGCTCCAGTAACCAGGGGCACTGGCTCTGGGTTTTAACCTGACTGTTAGCTTCAGCACTGAGGGACCTCTGGTGGCATAGTGGTACCTGGAGCTTCTTGAATTGATGCAGCTCGTGGCCTGTGATGATTAGGACCACCTACTGCCTAGCTGAAGCGAGGGCTTTGGAATTCTGCTCAACAGAAAGAGGGGCAGGGGCACTACTATGCTTATGAAAATCAGTTAAGGCTGATACCCTGGAACTTGATAACGTACCTACAGCTTTATGTCTGGAAGAAGGATGATGCAGTACGGGATGGGATTTGTGTGTCTTTTACATGAACACATAGATCTCATCTCACTGGAGCATTTTCAACATCTGTTGCCACAAATCATATCACTTCTGCCTTCTGTTTTGCAGGTTTAGGCAAAACTACCCCTGACCCTTCAGCTAGTATTACTATGGACGGTGTAGAGGTTCCTCTTGGGTCCGGGATTTCATCTGGTGTTAACGACACCTGTCTACTGTATAACGAGTATCCTTTTGCGAGTGTGCTGTGTGAGTCCAAAGGAATGTTCTGGGGCTGTGGAGTCACTGATAACGCAGCCAGTTAACCTGGGGTGGGCTGGCTAGAGACTATCCTGTGGTGTGTCTCATGGTGAAGACTTCCTCTCAGTGGTCTCCCTGGTCGGGGTGAGAGACCTGACCCCCCCCCCACCCCCACCCCCCCGCCGCCGCCACCCCGTGAGGGTTTGCAGGGTGTGGCCAGTAGGCCGGCTTAGGGGCAGCAAGCGCACTCTCCGCATGGAACCGTTTGTACCTTGACGTGCTTCCCCTCCAGGTACATTGTCTATGATATTGCTCAGGTCAGTCTGAAGTATCTGCTGAAGCTGAAGTTCAACTTTAAGACATCCCTGTGGTGAGCTGTGAGGCGTGGCAGCCCAGAGACTGCGGTGTGAATTCGCCTGACGTGCTTTGCACCGAGTGACCAGGCAGAAACTTCAGCTGAGTTGCCGAGGGATAGTACTTTCACTAAACCTCCTTAGAAGGGATTTTATACGACACTAGGTCACATGTTAAATGATTCTCCCAACTTTTCAAATCCCTTGTTTGTGTTGCTGGGGGGGGTGGGGCGCGGGGCGGGGGGTTGCTTTGGGTTTTTCTCCTGCCAGCCATAACCCTGGTAGGTACACCTAACAATAGAGGAAAAGTTGGGGAGGGTTTTTCTGTGTGTCTAGACTAGTCCAATGAAAGAACCTTGCAAGCCACGTTAGAACGTCTGCCTTACTGGTTTCCCCAGGGAAGGAAAAAATAATCTTCCACCCTTATTTCTAAGTGTTCATCTTTAGTTTTGGAAAAATGTTAAGCATTTATTTTGAGGTTAAAATAAAAACTAATTTCATACTATTTAAATTTCCTTTTTTATTTTGCATTTGTTGTCATCCTTTTAGCTTTTTGTTGGTGGTGTTTGGTGAGGAGTGTGAGGAGACCAAAGGGAGGAACATGAACAATTTCTCATACTTAGAAACGAAAAGTGCTTTCCTTTTCTAGAGACGCTGGAACGTGGCAGCTCTCAGAATATGTAGTGTAGTAATTTTAAGTTGCATTTGAAATTCTCAACTTCCCTCTCAACAATTTTGTCTTCTAACTTAAAACTATATCACCAAAATACCAAAGGGCTAATAGTAATTCTGAATTAAAATTGAAATGGCTTCTGTACTTGTGTATTGTGTGTCTGGTCTCATTCTGAGTGCAGATCTTTTCATCTTCACAGTGCAAGGTCCACAAAGACTGTAGGGGGATTGTTTGTACCCGTATCTATGAAACCACAGAATGTGCCAGGCAACAAATGGCAGTGCCCAGTAGGAATGCCCTGTCTGAGTGACAGAAGACCAAGCATAGGAGGGCATTCTTCTTTTTCTTCAGTTTATCAGATACTTAGTGGTGATAAAACACATGTCAGCATGTTGTTCTATTCTGTGGGGTACTATTTTACATATACTATATTGCCTCATACTACTACTGTATATTTGAGTGTGGTGCTTATTAAATATTTACATTTAAGTTCCCTGAAAGCCAGGATGGTATCTTATGACACTTTTGACCTTTTACAGAGGAGAACAGGAAGCGTGGGCCAGAAGGTAGAGTCACAGGCAAGAGAAGGCAGCAGAATGAGCTGTTGTCTCAAACCCAAAGTTGCACCGGAATCTTTGGTCAGAGAAACAAAAGACAGACATCATTCTAGACAGGAAAGAAGAAAAACACATTTTCTCTGAGCTGAGCTACATTTTAGTGATTATAATGGCAGGTGCAGTTTATGAACTGTGGCTGTGTCCCGTCATAGGCATGTTTGTGACTTTCTGCAGTCAGCAAACTTTGAGGGCCACACAAACCCAAGTTAGGGTGTCAGATTTCAGATACGGACAAATCAACTTGATAACAGTCTCTGTGTTTTTTCAGTGTCCTTAAATTTTGATGAAAATCCTTAGCACCATTGACCTGAGGGCCCCTCTCCCGATCAGCCAGCCATTCAGTAATTCTCTCAGGCTCCGTAGATCCTGAATATTCTGTATTCTTCGCCTTTTTTATCAGCACAGAGAAAGGCAATTACCCCCACCTGATTAGACAGTATTTTTAGGTTGGAGTGATTGCTTAATAGGTTCTCTGTAATCAAAACTGATTTCTTTCTTAAAGAGAGATTCACATCTCTGATGCCGTATTTTTCTTGTAAAAGAGGGAACCTGCCATGTTATGATTCAGTATTCATATTTTGGTTTTCTTTCTTCACTTTATAAAAATTCCGGGTAGCAGCGAAAATGTGCGCAGTTAGTTTAAAATTTAAATCATACAGAAGCACAGGGTGCCCGGTGAGACGAGGTACTGCCCTTGGCCTCTCCTGGGAGCTGCCAGCCCTCCTGCCTTGGCTTGGAAATGCCCTTGCACGACAGCCGCGTCTGCCCAACGCAGCACGTGGCTCACGTTTCAGTCCACACCGTTCCACACCGTGTAGTGCACACCCGTGGTTTAAACTTTCTGAGCAGAAGCACCCCTCCACTGATCCGATGTGTTAGCCAGTGGGTTTGGCATTGGCTCTTCTCTCTTGCCGCTCTCTCTTGGAGACTGAGAACAGTTCCTCCGACAGCCCGGAGGACTCCTGTGAAGCTGCTGTAGTGGCATGACTGGAACTTCGCTCTGGGGTGAACCCCAAAGCACTGTGCTTTTAGGGAGTCCCCTGAGTGAAGCCCGTGGCGTGTGCAGAGCGTGTGCTCCGTGTGTTCAGTGTTCACGCTGAAAGCCCTTAGACCTCGTGTAAGGTGCTCCAGGCACCTCCTGTCTTCTCTCCACGGAGATCTGAATATCAGGAGCGGTTATCTCCAACCTGTTGGGCTCCTTGTCACCCGGCTACTTTAAGGATTTCACATTTCCAAAGGGGCCTCACTTCCCTTCCCCTTCAATTCTGTGTTTCAACTCCCCAAAGATCGGGAGTTGTTTTTTTTAAGGAATAGTGTTTCTACCACTTCAGTCAGACAAGGCCTTTTATATTGTGACTTACTGGGGGTTAATAGCCAGTTTTGAACCTCTGCCTGGAAGATGGGACAGCAGCCTCAGTTTGCCCGTTTCTCTGGCTTAAGAGAGCAGAGCCAAGCCAGGATCTAGGTTATAAGCCGGTAGATTTGGGGAGACTCGTTTTGAAAAGTAAAAAGAAAACAGGGCCTGCAAACGTTTTCCTCAGGTACGAGGTTGCCGACTGGTGGGCGGTGCTGGCGATGGGGACACCCGGACTTTAGCCCCGCTCCACCACCATGCTGTGTGCACAGCCTTGCTTCTGGGCGAGGGGCTCATCCCAGCACAGGTGGTGCGTGCAGCAGTGGCCTCGTGCCCGTGAGTCCCCGTGTTTTGCCACAGTCGCCGTCCCTCGGAAGTGGCCTGACTGAAGGCGGAATGGCTTCTGATGTTTCGGCTGTGAGGCAGCACCCTGAGGGGATGGGGCTCGAGCTTCTAGGCCCCGGAATATGCTTTTTTTCTTCTTTATAAATTTTATTGGGGTAGAGTTGACTTACAACACTGTATTAGTTTTCACGTGTACAGTGCAGTGAATCTGTTATACATATATCCACTCTTTTTAGATTCTTTTCCCATATAGGCCATTACAGAATATTGAGTAGAATTCCCTGTGCTATACAGTAGGTCCTTCATTATCTATTTTCTATATAGTCATGTGTATGTGTCAATCCCAATCCCAGTATATGCTTAAGATCAGAGACCAGACTATGGTCTGGGAAGCAAGGGGTGGCGTGGGAGTAGCTCCTGGCTCTTGGCACATGTGACTTCCCCTGGAGCTCTGCTGGTTTGGAAGTCCAAGGTCCTGAGGGAGACATGCTTCCCTGGGGGCCACAACAGTGGTTCCAATGAATTGGAAGATAAGGCCGCCACCTGGCTGTTCGGGGCTCCTGAAAGGCCACCATCCCCACAAGCAGAGAAAGGGGTTCCTCTACTGGCTGGAGTGACTGATTACCAAGTGGGAAATCGGGATGCTGGACCGTAGAGGCGGGAGGACGGTGTCTGCAACCCAGGTGCTTTTCAGCATCACCGCGTCCATGGGGGCTGGTCAGTGGAAGTCAGCAGCTCATGACAGTGGCAGGGCTTTTGAGGACTCAGACCCGCAGGAACGAAGGTTTGGGCACTTCACCAGGTCAAAAACTGATCAGCTACAGTTCTGGCTGAGGGCAGAAGAAATAGGCAATGGACAGTTGAAGAAGGAAGCTACAGGTAACAACTGTGGCTTTATGGCCAAGTATAGAAATGGTTGAAGCAACCGGATAGGGGGCTGGAGACAACTGGCCTAACTGGCCTGAGTCCAGGATTTGAGATGTTGGGTTAGAATGGCTATAAATATAAAACTGGACTCTTGTTTATGAAGTGTCTATAAATGTCAATATAGGTTACATTTGTAACCCCAAGCTCCCCACCCCGTACGTAGTTCAGTGGATCCTGAACTCTGAGGGATACTGTTGCCCCCTCTAGAGAACCGATGTTGGGCTCAGCTTTGGGGAAGGGCCCAAAGGAGAGAGCCCCTGTATTCCCAGGGTCATCTGAGCCCTTTCAACCAGGGCTCTTTCTCTTCACCGCAGAAAGATGAATCAAGCCATTCTGAATCCCTGCAATCTTTTGGTACCTACCTCTGAGTTGCTCTGAGAATGTGTGCTAATTCCTGTAAAGTACTTAGCGTGCTTCCTGACCTTGATATGCCCTCAGTAAATCTTGGCCATTATTGCTGAAATCCTAGAGAATGCCTTTGCTGGGGTATGAGTCAAAACAGGAAGCTCCAGGTAAAACATGAGAAACCAGGGACCAGGACAAAGAAAACAAATCCTGTGCTCGTTGGGAGCCGTGGGACAGTCAGGAGGAAGAGCCCAAGACTGTAAAGGTGACCTTATGCCCACGTTTTCAATCTCCTGTGAAACCTCGCAGTGACACTGGCCTCCCCTCAGTGTGGCTTCATCTTCCCGTCCCTCCCCGTCACCCACCTTAACTGTAAAGGGACAGACTCTCCAACAGTGTTCCCCCCAGGCCCAGCCCCACTTCCAGCCAGGCCTGCTGGGGCTCAGAATAGCCCAGCTGCTGTCTCAGCAGATGGCCAGGCTAATTTTAGCCGTGTGGTGCTCACCCAGAGACCAGGCTAGGCTTTTTAGATTTGAATAAGCCAGTGTGCAACTTTGGTTTGGAGCCAATAACAAAGCTTTGAGTTGTTGTGATCTGTGTGTCTGCCTAACGCTTTACAGGCATTCCAGAAATATAATTTTTAAAGGATTTTATTTCTCTGAAAACCAACAAGACCCCAAACTGTAGAGCCAGCAGGCAGTCAAGCCTGCGAGGTGCTGGGGACAAGCCAGGAGGACGGTGAGAAGCAGGTGATGACACCAGCTCCTGCCCTGGGCACACTTACCCCTGGCTGCTCTCTTGGTCCAAATGAAAGAAGAAAGCCTTAGCTTCCTGGTTCATCTCTGGAACCACTTCTGGTTGATGGGCTGCATTTTGATGCCGTGGATGGACTGATCAGGAAGAAATTAACCACAGATGCAAACAAGAACCTACTTTCGCAATTTCACATACAGTCCCTTAAGACAAGGTAGCCTGAAGTAGCAGATGTGGAAACAGTGTCAGAGAGGTGAGACTGTCCCAAGTTCCCAACAAAGGTTGGAATCGAGCAGGTTGAGAACCTGTATTTTCCAGCCCGATGTTTCTTACGCATCATCCCCCAAATACAAAGACTGCCTTGCATACAAATTCCCTCAGAAAATTAAGAGACAGCCCAGTGTGGCTTGGAGATCTGTGATCCGGCCTGCCTTTGCCTCTCTGTGGGCTGATGCTTGGTCACTGAAGGAAGTTGAGGACCTGAGAAGACATCGCTAGAATGATGAGACCAGACTCTAGTTCATGGCTTCCTAAGCTGGGCCTGTGAACTCTTAGAAGATGCTGGATGGTCATCAGGAAATCCTCTGTGTCAACGGCTGCTTTCAGCGACAAGAAAAGGAAAGCCCAACTAACAGCTGCTCCAACCATAAGGACATATGCAATCTCTGTCAAGAAGCGGTCAGTGGCAGGACTGGGTAATTCCGCTCCGTATTTCTCTTGGCTTTCCCTTCACGGTTGCAGGATGGCAGCTGGACTCCTAACATCAACATCCAAAGGAGAGGGTTGCCCCCTCATCCTTCTCTTTTTACCAGAAAGACAGACTTTTCTCCGTTGCTCCTAGTAGACCAGTCTCACTGGCAAGGGTTGGGACACAGCTATAAGGGAGGTTAGACACGGAATATCTGGTATTTTCAGCCTGTTTAGAGGGAAGTGGGCTCTACCAGCAAGGACCAAGGGGGTCAAGAATGGTGGCCGAGTGCATGTCCGTCCCTGGGAAGTATATGGGAAGGGAGTTGAGGCCCAGGCACACTTTTTTCTGGGCAGTGGGTCCATAGAACCCACCAGATTCTCAGCAGTCTGTGAACGCAAGGCTTTTCCAGAACTGCAGCTGTGGAGAATCACTAAGGCTCACTCAGCTGCTCTAACATTCTGTGATTTTCGTGAAGAAAGATGCAGACCATCATGAAAATAGACACAGTTGCCCAGAATAGTTTAAATGGCAGTACTTAGTGTTCATCTCACAGACAAAGACAGGCTTCGATGACACTACGGAGGTCATGGTTAGAAACCCCTGGGACCACCAAGTTTTTCTTTTCCTCCTTAGCTTTATTTTTGTTTTTGCTGTGAACCCCAGTGTCCTTGCCCAGAGGATGGTCCTGCCCTGCTCGTCTGGAGCTGAAATCCTCCATCTGAGCAGATACTGGATTTCAATTGTACTAGTGGTGATTCCATTCCTTCTTGGGGTGGGGCAGCCACTGGAAACAGCTCCAACTGGCTGTGACAATCTGAGGAGATCTCTCAGGGCAGGGTTAGTGACTCCCTAGGGACAAGGGCCTGTGGGCCACAGGCACCAAGAGCTGCATTGAACCTGGTGAACTGCAGCCTGGTCTCCTTGGTTAACCCCCAAATTATCCCCAGTGCAGGGACCTTCTCCTGGCAGGCCCTGGCTTGTGGCAACTACTGCAAAAACACACCTAACGCCCCTGCCAAACAAAACACACCTTATCTACATTACACTGAACAAGCACAGCTTGTGATCAGAACCATTTCTTTTTCTCCCACTGCCCTTTTAAAATTGTTCAGTGAAGGAAGCTTTCTGCTGCCACCGGAAGAAAATTCTGCAGGCAGGCCCTCTGACGCTTCCCTCTGTAAAGACAGATGGTCTTTTACACCCCATGGTGACTCCAAGATTCAAACCGTTTCAACTCAGCAATTGGAATGCCGAGCCCAAGATAAGAATCAAATCTCCGGACTTGGTTTCGCGTTACCATTTCTCCCTTCCTTGGCTCCATTGGGCCTACTTCAGCCTGGAGGCCTGTGGCGGGAAAGGGACACAGTTGTTCTCTATTTGTCGGCCTCTCCTCTTCCTGTCTGAGTTTCTGGCCAGTTTCAGGGCCCCAGGGAGGTGAAGGGGAGCAAAGGCTGAGGGCTGGGAAAGGTCTCCCCTAAGCTGGCACCTGCTTAGTCTGGCTCTGGCAGGTATGTGACACTGGCTCTTTCTTAGGGTGCATTCTTTGTCTTTGCAGGGGGTCCCCGGGTGCGTGTCTATTGTGGTCGCCTGGGCAGGCTTAGCAATCAGACGCTCACCTCCAGCTTCCTGCTGCCAGGCTCCTCCCCACACACAGGCAGCCCCACTGGACAGGCCCCGAGAGGACCCCCCGCTGCACTTCCCCGGTCCCCCACCATCCCCTGCCCTGACCGTCTCTAGGAGCTTGGCCAATCCCACTGCAGTGGCACTCCCCAACCTCTCCTGCAAAGCACTCAATCTGTCCTATCTTTACCTGGTGGGAGACGGACCCCAGTCCGCCAAGCCCCCAGCAGAGGGGTTCCAGATAAACCTTCCGAGGAGACAAGCCACCCACTTCCCCTTCCTGGGGGAGGAGGATGGGCTCTCGGCACAGCTTTCTTCTAAGATAGCCTTCTTACAAGATGCTCCCCTTCCACACGCTGATTTCCTTTATATCCCCGACCTGGCTGAAGGTTCTAAGAGTCATAAAACTCTTCTCAGACTGTTTCCTTTGCACTTCGTATTTTGGAATCTCCACCTGAACTTCAATCCTAACATCCTCTTGCACACTGTTTAATTTCATCCTCATGCCAACCCTGTGAGGTAGATATTATCCATGGTCTACAGATGGGAAACAGGCAGAGTGAGGCTAAGTGACTTGTCCAAGGTCATACCGCTAGTAGATGACTATTCTACACATGCCTTTCATTGCCTGACCCCTACACAAATCCTGCTGAATGGGTGGACCAAGTGACAACCCCCTTCACCTAACCCAAGGCCAGCAACTGATGCCCAATGTGTTCAGTAATTTGTACAAAGGAAAAAATGATTGCTCCTCCACGGGATCCTTTTCAGGTGATGGAAATGTTATGTATCTTGACTGCGGTGTCAAAGTCACTGAGTTGCACACTTTAAACAGATGTATCTTATTGTTATTAAGTTACACCTTAGTGAAGTTGATTTTGAAATAGCAGTCGATTAAATAATAATGATAACCTCTTGCCCCTCAGTGGTGAAAACTAGAGCTGAGATGTCATTATGCAGACGTGGATCTGGGAACAAACTTGGACTCTGCATGAAGAGCTAGTGGAAGTTATGAAAGGGAAGGTAGGTGCCCAGCAGAGTTCCAGAGAAGTCACAGGACCCACACCTAAAAGGGAAGAGAAGACCTCAGCTCCTGACTTTCTACTTCCCACTTCCTGTTTCCCACAGATCCAGATCCCCTCTGTTTCCTTCCTTTGGACTCCCAAGGCCTCTGTAACTTTATCGTAAGCCTTCCTCTTTTCTTGAGCCAGACAAGTGGACGACTGTTCCCCACCCCAGCATGTGCACCAAGGGGACCCAAGTGCAGGCTCTTGGGCCCGAATTCCCTGCCTGTGTTCCCGACTGTCACGTTTCTGCTGGGCTGGCCCTCTCCTTCTGGGGCTTGCGTACTCATCCAGGTACCCTGATATCTGACAAGCTCACCCTCACATCCCTACAGAGTGCCACCAGGGCCTCTCTGGGAAAAGGGCCAATGAACAGTGAAATGTATGATGATTGTGTGAGGCCAGACACAGTCTGCTCCCTGCTGGTGTGGCTCCTGCTTGGAGAAATGAGGCAGAGAGAAGCCATAGAGACTAACGAAGCAGGTTAGGCAAAGGGAGCATCTGAGCCTGCTCTCTGCATGAGGGGACAAGAGGGATGGAGCCACTGATGCCTGAAATGAAGCAAGCACTGGATTTGCCCAAACGTAGGAGGTTACTGTGACTGTTCTGAACCCCTGTAGCTTGAAGGGCAGGGGGCCTGGCGTGGTGAGCCCACAGCCCAAGCCCAGGGGAGGAGAGCATGGTCTCCAGCCACACTGCCTGGGCTTGAAGTGACCTCGGACAGGTTACTAAACCTCTCTGGGCCTCATATTCCTCATCTGTAGGTAGGGATCACGGTACCTACACATGGAGTTGTTCTCAGGGCTTGGGGTAATTTTTATCTCTTTAGTTTCTACGAGTTAGAGGTGTGGCGTACTTACATCAGTGCCTGATATAGTTGTGACTTGTGTAACCACAGCAGCAGGGACCACATGGCTTCGGAAAGTCCCCTGAGAGTCAACAGTGAGCACTTCCAGCACATCCCCCCAGCCCCCAACACTCCCTCCTCTCAGCCACCTCTGCCAATTTTAAACATTTCAACTTGCTTAAAG
Source organism: Balaenoptera ricei (assembly GCF_028023285.1). Lineage (NCBI taxonomy): Eukaryota > Metazoa > Chordata > Mammalia > Artiodactyla > Balaenopteridae > Balaenoptera > Balaenoptera ricei. Next base: position 169,707,718 of record NC_082639.1, read on the forward strand.
ACATTTCACTTTAAAACAAACTTGCCTTTAAACATTTCACTTGCTTATCACACTATCTACATATATTCATCTCATTAAAATTGAAATTAAATTTAAAATTTAATTCACAAATTAAATTTTTTAAAGCTATATTCTACAACATGATGCAGTTCTATAAGAAAAAATGAAAATATGCATGCCTAGAAAAAAAAAGGATTGAGAAGAAAACCCCAAAATGTAAAAGTAGCAGTCTCTACGTGGTAGACTTACAGGTAATTTTTATCTTTGGGGTTTTTCACATTTTCCCAAAATAAGCCTTTATAATCAGGTAATAAAAACAATAAATCTTTTTAATATAGTTGGGAAGTCAACCTTCCTGTCACACTCTCATTACCCCTGCTCTTTACCACAGATAAGCACTGGTCCTGGTTCCCCTAAGTCTTTTCTACGTTTTCCCCTTGACAGAGCCTGGGTGCCCTCAGCCCGAGACAGCAGGCACTGTGGCTGAGGTGTGCGGGCACCTGTGGGTGGCTTTCTGGTGCCTCCCCTCCAAGGCCAGCTCCTCAGGCACCCAGCCAGGGCTGTTCACCTCCAAGATGCTCGGGCCTTCACTCCCAGAGCACAGGCCTGCAGGACTGCCCGCAGGCCTTGTTTTCTAAGAAAACGTTTTCCAGGCCTCACCCCCCCGGGTGGGTTATAACTGCCCACTGGGGAGAGACAAAGGGGCACTCCTTTTTCTGCACTTTTCTGGCTGGGAAGTTGCGTTTTACAGAGGAAAAGGTCCACGTGGTCAAAGGTGGACTCCAAGGGGAGAGGATCGGTGAGCTCTGCCGGCTGATTAAAGATAAGGGAGAGGGCTTCCCTGGTGGCGCAGTGGTTAAGAATCCTCCTGCCAATTCAGGGGACACGGGTTTGAGCCCTGGGCGGGGAAGATCCCACATGCCACAGAGCAACTAAGCCCGTGCGCCACAACTACCGAGCCTGTGCTCTAGAGCCCACGAGCCACAGCTACTGAAGCCCGCATGCCACAACTACTGAAGCCCATGTGCCTAGAGCCCGTGCTCCGCAACAAGAGAAGCCACCACAATGAGAAGCCCACGCACCACAACAAAGAGTAGCCCCCGCTCGCCACAACTAGAGAAAGCCTGCACGCAGCAACAAAGACCCAACACAGCCAAAAATAAATAAATAAAATAAATAAATTTAAAAAAAAAAAGGATAAGGGAGAGAGGAACTGTGGAGGGGAGGTAAGCCCTTGGTAAGGTTCTGGAACCTCGGGAACTTCCCCACATCGGCCCTGACTGTTAGCAGTTACCTGCTCCCGTAATGATTAGCAGGAAAACTCTTGAAATGGAAACAGGTCTGCATGCTTGCCTTTGATAGCAGCAAGAAAGAGGGAAGCAGGGAGGTCTGGATGGCCCCCCTCAGCCCTCTAAGGGGTAGAAGGGGGCGGCCGGTCAAGGCCTCCTGCAGAGGGGGGAAGACTGCCGGGTGGGGGGGCCGGTGGTCCTGACCCAGAGGACTCTGGGCCTGAGCAGCGGCAAGTCCAGAGTGGAGTCCCCAGCAAAACTCCCCTTCACATTATAAATCCCACGTCCTAAGTGAAGCTCAGGAAGGCTGGTTTAAAACCCAGATAGTAACTTGTTGAATTTTTAGAGGTCAAAGATACTTCTTCCTAGTACGTCATCTTTTGTCTATGTTGCCTTCATTGTTTACTCATTTATTTAACAAACACAATATAGTATGTTTTATTTGCCTGGTTCTATTCTAAGTGCTTCAAAGAAAAAATCAACACATTGAAACAACTGTATTTCATTTAAAAATAGAGGAAAAGAATTAATTTTTTAAAATCTCACTCCATATTTTTTTTGTAATTTTTAAGAGAAAAAACTAAATATTTCTTTCTGATTGGCTTTTATACAAAACTCAAGACCATAGGTACTTTCAACTAGGTTGACAGTGTCTCTTTGTAGTTGTCATTTCTTTACGGCATGCATGAAACACTGCCAACTTATCTATCAATCATCCTACAGATTTCAGGAAGTATATGAAACAATGGGGACCGCCCCCTTTACCATGCTGTGTGTCCGGTTAACCTGCCGGGCCCTGCAGGGCTTGGTGATGAATTGTGCCCGCAATTCAGTTGGGGAGCAGCGGGTGCCCCCGTGGCGAGGACACACAGAGGCTTAACTTCCCGTGTACAAGAGATCAACAGGTGGGATCTGGTGCCCGAGGAGTGGGCTCCTTGTCCATTTTCCATGGTGCTTCATGCCACAAACGCTGTCCACTTCCATCCCAAGAGGGCCTGTGAAGGTGTTAGGGGAAACACTGACTGAAACCGCCCACCCGGGCCAGGCAAAGACAGCAACAATTTGCATGAGTTATTTTACAACAGGAGATCCTGGTTAGGAACACAGAACTAACAAGCCACTACCAACCAGAAGAATCGGGAAAGGTCAAAAGGAGAGAGGAGACACCTGTCCACATGTCTTACCAGCCTCCCAGAATCCTCCTCGCTGGAATCCATCTTGGCTGAGCGGTTGTGCGCCCCACCGGAAAGGACCCTGAGTCAGAGTGATTGGCCAGAGACAACCCGAAACTAATCCCATCACCATGAAACCCAAGGCTGCAAGCCGCGTGGCAGAGCAGGTCTCCTGCAGTCCCTCACCCTGCTGCTCTCCGCCCGGGCGCCCCTTCCCAATTAAGTCTCTCGCTTTGTCAGCACGTGTGTCTCCTCGGACAATTCCTCTCTGAACGTTAGACAAGAGCCCACCCTCAGGCCCTGGAAGGGGTCCCCTTCCTGCAACAAAGGGAGGCCCCCTCCCACAGACCTGGTTTTGCCAGCACCTCCCATTAAAACTCAGATCTCTGAGGAAACCACAGTGCCTGAGCCTGACTGTTCCAAAGGTGATCAAAGGGGCAGCAAGAAGCAAAATCGGCAGCATTTCCAGGCCAGGAACAACACCTGGACCCTGTTGTTAAAACCCCTTTGCTCCACTGATATTTTGCCCCAAGGGGCTCAGCTGAGGTATTTCAAGGGCAGGCAACCAAGTATATTAAGAGTTTTCCCCCCTTTGATCTATCAAAGCACTGGGTTGAGAATGCCATTTTATATCCAGAAGCCTGTAAGCCTCTCCGTTCTGAAAACAGAAAATTGTTACCAAGAAATGATTTTGCAGAAAATCTTTTAAAAATCTAGTAAAAAATATATATATTCTGTTCTTTCTTATCCGAAGGAATCTTTCTTATTCTCTTGGAACCACTCTCTTGGAAGTTGCTCATATTTAATGGAAAGCAAATAAATTAATGGACTGGAATTAAGGTGTCAGGAAATCCGTGAATGGACCTGAGTGCATCACTTAACCCGCTGTCCTTCACTTTCTCTGATAGACAATGAGAGCTACCTTTACTTGCAACGTTAATAGTCCTACTTGTTTTATGTCTCATGGGAGGAAGGTCTTGAAATCCCAGCCCAGCTTTCTCTTGAAATGGAGTCTCAACTCTCCTATCTGTAAATGCCAGTGGCCCAGCACCTCTGTTCTGCTTTAGAATGAAATCGAGTGACAGTATATTTAGAATGAAATGGACGGTAACACAGTAAATTTTAAGGACCTTGGACTGAAAACCCAGAAGGAGGTAAGAAAAGGCATAATGTGAAAACAGGAGCTTGAACTATGGCTGGGGAGTGTAGAATACTGAGGGTTTTTTTGTTTTGTCTTGTTTTGTTGTTTTGCCAGTTTCACCTGTCCTTGCAGATTTCCTGATCACGGGTTATTAGATTGTATGTGTTGGAGTTGGAAGGAGTCTGAGGGGTTTTTAACTTTAGGGATTCCCGTGGAGGGGCTGCGGAATGCGTGAAACCTCAACTTTGACATGTAAAATTTTGTTGTATGTGGGTGTGTTGATTTTAAGATATGCCCACAAATTCTTTGATAATTCTCCCCTCAAACAGTGAAACTACTCTCCCCTTCCTTGTGGGCTGTATTCAGAGACTTCCAGAAAAACAGTCATAAAGGCGCTTCATACAGGCCCTCCTTGACATCTCTCTGTTCACCTGGGGGAAGCCAGCCGCTATGTTGTTCGGACAGCGCAGCCCTCACCAGACACAAGAGTGACACAACCTCAGAAGGGGCTCCTCCAAACCCAGTCAGGCCTGTGGACCAGGGCTTCTCAGCTTCAACACTATTGACATTTGGGGATCATTTCTGTGTGGAGAGCTCTCTTGTGTGCTATGCGAGGTTTAACAACATCTCTGACCTCCACTCACTAGATGCCAATAGCACACACAACACGCTCTTGGTGATAATCAAAGATGTCTCCAGACATTGCCAAATGTCCCCGGGGGGCAAAGTCACCCCCAGGTGAGAGCCACTGTGTTAGATGATTGCAGCTTTGGTCGACCTCTCGACTTTAACCTCATGAGCCAGAATCACACAGCTAAGCTGCTTCTGAATCCCTGACCCACAGAAACTGTGAGATAATAAGCCACTAAGTTCTTGGGAGTGATTTATAATGCAGCTGTACATAATCAGTTCAATGGACATGTGAATTTTCAGAGGAAAACAAAGGTCCTTACCTTTCTTCAGGTTCTCGGAGGTACCTGACCATAAAAGGTTTAAGAACCCCGGATCTAGCCCAGCCTCCTAACCTATGTAGAAATCCTTTCCACAACATCCTTGAGTGTTGGTCAAACCAGCACTACTTGAATACTTCCAGTATTCCTACCTCATAAGCTCACTCAGTTCATTTTTTTAAACATTGACTTGTACTGAGCCAAAATCTGCTACCTGAGCTTCCGCCTATGTGGCTGGTGGCCTGCGTTTTTTCAGATTTCCTTCCCAGCTCCTCAGTCCCTATCAAAACTTAGCTTGTCTATGCCCTGCCTCTTTTCTTTTTTTTTTTTAAGACCCCTGTTAACTAGTGAACTATTTCTTGCTGCGCTGAAAGTATCAGCTCCAGTGTATATTACGTGTAGCACTTCTGGAAATAAGAATGCCAGGCAAGGGGGCTTCCCTGGTGGCGCAGTGGTTGAGAATCTGCCTGCCAATGCAGGGGACACGGGTTTGGGCCCTGGTCTGGGAGGATCCCACATGCCGCGGAGCAACTGGGCCCATGAGCCACAATTACTGAGCCTGCGCGTCTGGAGCCTGTGCTCCGCAACAAGAGAGGCCGCGATAGTAAGAGGCCCGTGCGCCACGATGAAGAGTGGCCCCTGCTTGCCACAACTGGAGAAAGCCCTCGCACAGAAACGAAGACCCAACACAGCCAAAAATAAATAAATAAATAAAATTAAAAAAAAGAATGCCAGGCAAATCAGTTCTAAGAGTGGTCCCTGCTGGTGGAAGTCCCCGCTTGTGTTTAGGGCATTAGCAACTGTGAATTGCTGGTCCTTTCTCTCCAAATTCCCTGACATCATGGACTTTCTTCAGCCACAGTTTCCTCCTGTCGGCCAATCGCCTTGGTCTGCAGCGATGTTTATGGTTTCCTTCATCAAGTCAGAGGACTCCCACCAATCCTTTCTCACCTGTTGGTCCTCCTTTCCTGGACTGCTGCCTTGAAGGCCCCTTTAGTCCTTACTGAAATCCAATATGACACTTTTCCTTTGCTACTTTGAAACGGGTCCAGCCCTATTACTTCTAAAGCCAGCCATTGTGGGTCAGGATTACTTGCCAGAAACGAAATTGATGCAAAAAGAAAGGCCACAGAGGAATGACATCACCCTTTGCAGAACTCACCCAACCAAAGAGAATGCAGAGATACTCACTGCTGAGAGCTTGTGCTACAGGAGGCTCGTGCTCATAGGCTCAGGGTGCACAACACAGCCTGCTCTCATTGGCTAAAAATGCACGCACGGTACTCTCAGAACAGAGGAAAGTTATGTGAAGAATTGTGCTGGCTTTATTTTTTTTTAATGAAAAATGTTTCTAAAGTCACATAACCTCATAATGAATTACTGCCATGCAAGATGGCCTTATATTAGGGTGTGCACCTATAGTCACTCTCCTACTTAGAAAATAAACCAGGGCTCCCCTGGTGGCGCAGTGGATAAGAATCCGCCTGCCAATGCAGGGGACACGGGTTCAAGCCCTGGTCCGGGAAGATCCCACGTGCCGCGGAGCAACTAAGCCCGTGCGCCACAACTACTGAGCCTGTGCTCTAGAGCCCGCGAGCCACAACTACTGAAGCCCGCGTGCCTAGAGCCCGTGCTCCGCAACAAGAGAAGCCACCACAATGAGAAGCCCGTGCACCTCAACGAAGAGTAGCCCCGCTCGCCGCAACTAGAGAAAGCCCGCATGCAGCAACGAAGACCCAACACAGCGAAAAATAAATAAAATAAAAATTTTTTTAATTAAAGAAAATAGACCAAATTAAAAGCATGAGTCTCCTGAAAAGCCATAAAAATGTAATCTAATGATAGAACTTTTAGATGCCTTCTACCTTGTTTGGCCACTCCTTATAAACTTGATAAACTATCAAAAGCAGTTGGTATATTTACTTGTGTGTTTCACTCTTCTAGTCTGAGGTCCTGGCAGGTAGGACCTAAGTCTGGTTTATCTTTGGCTTCTTCAGTTCTCCATGTGCAGTTAATGAGTTTGTACACTGCACAAGGATGCCCAGCTAAGTGGGTAATGGAGGGCTGAAATCCAGCCTGCTCTTCCTGAATCAAGCTCCATGCCTTGTGGGGTTGTATCCACCCAGAGGAGGTATACTTTCCTATTTTATTTGATATATAACTTTTTCTCATTCCTCAACAGTGCCCTTTGATTTCTCATCTCCTGATCATTGTGGGAGCCCAATAAATGTTTGTTGAAAGAAGAAATAAATCAATGAAAGAATGAATGGACATACTTTGCTTTCAAAGGAGGTGAATGGGCAAGGCAGACACTATTTCTTTGCCAGCCCAACAATCATTCCCCTCCTTCCTGACCCATTTTTTTTTTTCTGATATCTACTTCTCCCCAACTCTCCCCACTTAGCTCAGGGTAAATCCTGAGGAGTCTAAGCCAGTGGTCCTCAATCTTGGCTACACATTAGTACCACTTCGGAAGATGTTTAAAAATCCCTATGCCAAGGATACAGCCCAGAACAATTAAAGTGGACGGTGAGGGGCTGGGCATCAGGGAACAGTGATTTTTAAAGCTCCCCAGGGTATTCCACATACACATGGCACCTGGCTGATAACTGACACCACTGGTCTAAGCCAACTACGGGGGTCCCGTTCCCCTTGCTGGCACATCAAGGAAGGAGCATGTGACCCAATTCGGGGCAATGAGGCATAAGAAGTCTGCCAAGAGCTTTTGGAAAAGACGTCCTCACTGTTAAGAAGTAGAAGAGGGGGCTCCTCCCCCTGGGCACTCTGATGTCTGGATGCCTAGATGTGATGTAATCATCAGTCCCCACGAGAAGAGCCCTCTCGAGTACAAGGTGATATGCTGAGGAAGGCAGAGCAAGGAGAGAGAAGGGCCCCAGGCCCTGCTAACCTCGCCAAGCTGCACACCCACCAGCCTGAGGCTGCCCCTCCTCCAGGAGTCTCACCGCCTGAGACAATACCATTTCTTTATTGTTTAAAGCCATTCGAGCGAGGCTGTTACAAAGATCATAACTGATACAGTTAAGAATTCTCAATATATAAAGGACTCAATACATAAAGGACTTTGAAAAGATTTTCCTCATTGGAGGGAAAGCTCAGTGTGTGTGTGTGTGTGTGTGTGTGTGTGTGTGTGTGTGTGTGTTTCCCCTAAAGGAACAGCAACATCTAAGGAACCAACGAAACAGAACAGAAAGGCAGAGGAAGAAAGGGGAATAAAAACCAAGAGCTAAATGTAGACAAAACCCATATACATCGTTCGGTAGGAGATTATGCTTTGGAAGAGGAATTAGAATGATACAGGAAGAAATTAAGAGGAGGTGCTGAATAACTTTGAGAACTTAAAAATGCTGATGATTAACGGAGAGGTAATATGGTTTGCTGAACACAGAAGCCCAGAGGAAGGACTAGAATTAAAGAGCTAAGGTAGTAGGAGAAAGAACCAGTTCTAGGACCGGGGCTGGAGGCAGTGAATGCAAAAAGAGTTATTAAATACCCACTCCATGTTTGCTCATGGAGGTGACACAATAAATCCAAGAACACTTGCAACCAAAGTACAAGGTTTGCTCTCAAAAAAAACAATTGAGAGCACTCTATTGGGTGCACATAAGATGCATACAGTGAATACTGGCTGAATAAATTAGGGACTATATATGATCAAGAAGCAAATTGTTGGGTCAGGGCTATTGCGTCTTTGGAGCACAGAGAAAGGAAAATGAACAGAGTGGCTGGAGTGATTCTGGAAGGGACCGTGGAAATATAGGAGCTGGATCTTGAAATTTACAGAGAATTTATTTGGGCATAGAAAATGCAGAGGGATTTAATGACATTGTGGTGGGTCATTAAATTCTCAGTCATAGATGCCTGGCAGTTGCTGCAGTCTAAATAATTCCTATTATTATGATCCAGAGACAAGCACGTTATCGACGCAGTAGCATTTGATGGGTGACTAATTGTTTTTCATTTGAAAAATAAGAAGTATTTCATTCAAACAGAAAAAAAAATGTATGAAAAAGCTTGAGAGTGACTAATACAATCTCTGTGCCACTCTTTTCAAAGTTAGCAGTTCTTATATTTTTTAATTAGTAACAGGCACCACGCAGAAGCTTAGCTGAAAGAGAGCCTTTCTGAAGCTAGGTGCTCCTGTCGCTGAGAAATTGAAGCTGTCATAGTCGCTCAGTGATGAAGAGCATAAGCTGCCTAACTGCCACTTGCTAGCAATGTGATCCTGGAAAGTTTTGTAAACTCTTGGTACATAAGCAAAATGATGATAATAATGGTGCTTCTCTCAGTAGGTTGTGAGAATTACCTGAGAAAAATTCAGGTAGTGTTAACCAGTGACTGGTATGTAGTGGGTATTCTTAAATGGTAACTACTAGTTATTATATAAATGCAAATTAACAATTATCACAAGCATGCAAAATAGTCTAAGGCCTAAAATCAGGTAGGCCAGAAAAAAGAACAAAGTAATAACCAATAATTATCAAATAATAACCAAATAACCAAAGTTACCTACTATTGACATTTCCGTATATTTCTTTCCTGTCTTTTTTCTATATAAAAATTTTTAATAATATTATTTAATACATTTGAGACATCATCCATACCAAGTTAGCTTTACTTTATTTATTTATTTATTATTTTATTTATTTATTTATTTTTGGCCGTGCCAAGCGGCATGTGGGATCTTATTTCCCCAACCAGGGATCTGCCCGCTGCAGAGGAAGCACAGAGTCTTAATCACTGGGACCACCAGGGAAGTCCCCATAGACAATGTTTGAGTTGTAACCCTACTGTATATACAATTTTGCATCCTACTTTTCTGGGAGGAATTTCTTAAAATCCACCACCTTCAAATCAACCTACAATATATTTTGAAGTCTGTTCACGTACAGTCTTCTGAGCTCTTTTTTTTTTTTATAACGCTTTTGGATTGGCAGAAATGCCCACATTGTTGGGGACTCTGAAGTGTCAATCTGCCTCAGGCAATGATGCTCTTCACCCTGTTCTATGATTCTTGAGAGTAGTGGGCACCGTCTGATTCAACTTTGCACTCTCAGCTCTAAGCAAATAAGTGCCCGACATCAAGGCAGGACTGAGGACACTCTGGCTGAATGAATGAATGAGTAAATGAGTTAACAAGGATATAGGTTGCTTGAAGCTTATTTAAGACTAAGGAGACCATTTTAAGTTCAGCCAGCTTTATTCTGAATTGGATATTCTCTCTCCCTCTTTCCCTCGTGCTCCCTCTCTCTCTCTCTCTCTCTCTCTCTCTCTCTAGCTTTCTCACTCTCCAGATGCTATGCACATGTGGCAAAACAGAATCATTTCTAGATTATGACACTCATTTTTACACGACCTTGGCTCTTTTCCCAAAAATTTACATTTGGTGTGGCACACAGATACACGCTAGAGATCAGAAGCCCTGACCTGACATCCTGGGCCAGCACTTATGAGCCGTGCCGTTTCACACCTCTTTCCTTAGGCTGGAGTGAACTTCCCACCTGCATTGACTGGATAAATTATCCTTTAAAACTCAGCCCAAGCATCATCCTCTCTGGGAGCCTTTCCTGACCCCAAATACACCCCCAACCCTGCACTACACCCATTGTCTCCTACGTTTATCACGTTCTGCCTAACTCCCTCACTAGATTGAAAACCTCTAGCAGGCAGGGACTGAGTTATTCTCAGTGCCTTGTAATTAGCAGATGCTCAGTAAATGCTCCGTGAGTGAAAATGGATGTGATTTGGGGCAAGTTACTAAACCTTTCACTTTTATCTATAAAGTGGTGATAATAGTAAGATGATGGATGTAAGTGTATTTAATGTAAAATGTAAATTGGCTTAATGTAAAATAGAAAAATCAAGAGCTTCTGTGACAATGTACCAGCATCATCTGGATCCAAAATTACTATCTTTCCCTCAGTAGTATTTATTCAGGGGGCAAGAGTGTCAGGTGATTATCTAAAACATATGAGACCATAGAGGAGTCCTGTACACTGAATAACACAATCAGCCACCATTTATAGCAAGTTTAAGCCCAGTGCTGTGTGAGATGCCTTAAGTTTCTTACTTTTCCACTTTCATTACAATCCAATAAGGTGGGTTAAATTGTAACCATCATTTAGCATGAGGAAATGAGGTGCATGGAGGTGAAGTCACTTGTCCAAGGTGGTAGCAGTAGGCTGTTATATTGATAGCTCCCAGTGAAACATGCCTCCCAGTATGTACGCCCTTTATCTTACATCTGACTTGACCCATGGCTTGCTTTAACAAATAGAATACTGCAAAAGTGATGCTGGACCAGTTCTGGACCTGAGCCTGAAGAGACCGGTAGCTTCTGCTTCTGTGTTCTTGGAAGCCCTGAGGCACCGTGTAAGAAACCTGGCTAGTCTGCTGGAGAGGCTGGCTGAGAAGGCTACCTGAAGGAGGAGAGGCCCTAAGCCTGCATGGAGAATGAGAGAAGGGTTCTCATAATTTGATAATCAAATGTATTACAAAATAATACATAATTTACTTAATTCTACTACGAATGTCCACTTAAAAGCTTCAGTTCTGAATTACAAAGGAACCCAGATGGAAGATCATCATTTTACTATATTAATAAACTGAGACTGTCCAGCTTATCTGCTGATTTGAAAGCAGGTGTATCTACCTTGGGCACAGTGAATAATGGATATGGTCAGTATTTATTCAAGGATGACTGTGATTACCCAAAAGCAAAATAGAGATCTAACACATTTTGTAAAAGGTGATCTCAAAGGAAACAAAGTATGTTTCCTTGAGTTGTCCACTTTGTATGATTCACTAACTGAGTGTTTAGAAAACATAAGTACTAAAGAGCCAAAGGAAGGAAGGTTAACATCTGCAAGGCATGTTAAGTAGATGAAATGTTTAAAATTGTAATTATTGAGGAAGATTTCTGTTTCCAGCCATGACAGAGTAACAGATACCATACATGCTCTCCTGCTGTAAGGAAACTGGGAAAAACAAACTAAACAAATGTTCTTAGACATTGCGCAACACAAAACTGTGATCCTTGAGAAGGGAAAGGAATGAAATGAGTACAAGGATCATGTAGGCTTTCTGCCTGGGGATATTTCCCAGACTGCTGTCGTGGAAGAAGAGAGTTTCATTGAGCTGAAGGACGGATTGGTTTCAGAAGGCTGTGATGGCTGGAATTTGCAAGGCAGAGTAACAGAGAGAAAGGAGCCCAGAGAAAGAGCCCAATAAATCTGCACAGGATCCCTTTGAATCTCATGTGGGAGACTAAGCTGTGTATATCTAACATGAAATTCTACAAAGTCAGGCAAAAAATAACCATGAGGAAATGTAAGTTGGACAATTACCAGAGCTCACACTGAGCTGAGAGATGCTTGAGTTCTGTCTTAGTCTGTTCATGCTGCTATAACAAAATGTCATAGATTTGGTGGCTTATACACAACAGAAATTTGTTTTTCACAGTGCTAGAAGATGGGAAGTCCAAGGTCAATGTGCCAGCAGATTCAGTATCTGGTGAAAGCCTGCTTCCTGGTTCACAGATGGCTGAATTCTCTCTGTATCCTCACATGGTAGAAGGGGCAGGAGAGCTCTCTAGGGTCTCTTTTACAAGGGCACCAATCCCATTCATGAGAGCTCCACCCTCATGAGCATATCACCCCCCAAAGGCCCCACCTCCAAATACTATCACACTGGGGATTCAGTTTCAACATTTGAATTTGGGGGAGAAGCAAACATTCAGTTTATGTCAACTTCCAACCAATCAGAGTGAAAAGTATTGATTAAACACCTGAGATATTTAATAGAGATCCCCAAAAGGTCACACCTTAAGAGTAGAGCTAGGACTTCCCTGGTGGTGCAGTGGTTAAGAATCCGCCTGCCAATGCAGGGGACATGGGTTCGATCCCTGGTCTAGGAGGATCCCACATGCTGCGGAACAACTAAGCCCGTGTGCCACAATTACTGAGCCTGAGCTCTAGAGCCCGCAAGCCACAACTACTGAGCCCAAACACCATAACTATTGAAGCCCACACACACTAGAGCCTGCAGGCTGCAACTACTGAGCCCATGCGCCACAGCTACTGAAGCCTGCGCACACTAGGGCCTGCGTGCTGCAACTCCTGAAGCCCACACGCCTAGAGCCCGTGCTCCACAACGAGAGAAGCCACCACAATGAGACGCCCATGCACTGCAACAAAGAGTAGTCCCCACTCACCGCTACTAGAGAAAGCCCACACGCAGCAATGAAGACCCAATGCAGCCAAAAATAAATAAATAAAATTAAAAAAAAGAAAGAGTAGAGCTAAAATAGCCCTAGAGCAGGGGTTCTCACCCAGGAGTAATTTTGCTCCCCAGTGGACGTGTCACAATATCTGGAGAAAATTTTTGTCGTCATGACTAGGAAGTTTCTACTGGTATCTGGAAGGTAGAGGCCAGGGATGCTGCTAAACATCCTACAATATGCAGAGCAGTCCCATAACAAAGAATTATTTAATCCAAAATGTCAAAATTACCAAGGTTGAAAAACCCTGCCCTAAAGTAAAGATTTCTCTAGAGCCACCCTAATGGAGCTTAAAAATAAGACTTGAAAGGATCAGACGAACCCACAAGTTATATAACTGCTTATTGAAACAAAATTCAGCATTTTTTAAAGGAAAACAAAAACCCATACATTCAACAATATAATATTTACAATGACCAACATCCAATAAAAATTACTGGACATGCAAAGAGACAAGAATATGTGACTCATAATCCCTGGAGAAAAATCAGTCAGTAGAAATAGACCCACAAATGACAGAGACAAATGAATTAAACAAGGACATTTAAAAAGTTATTACAAATATGTGTAAAGATTTAAAGAAAAACAGAGACATAATGCAGAGAAAAATGGGAAACATAAAAAGCAACCAAACTGAATTTCTAGAGCTCAAAAATGCAATGTCTGCTGAAGAAAATATCAGTTCACTTGAAGACACTATCCAATAAAACTATCCAAATTAAAACACAGAGAGAGAAATAACTGAAAACATGAACAGAAACTTAGCAGCCTCTGTCCCAATATCACACAGTCTAATATATGTATAATTGGAGTCTGAGGTGGAGGGCAGGAAACATAAAATATTTTTAAAAATAGTAGCCAAAACTTTTCCAAATTTGATAAACCATAAACCCAGAGATCCAAAAGGCTCAATGAACCTGAAGCAGGAAAAACACAAACAAACAACATGCCAAAGGACATCATTATAATCAAATTGCTGAAAACTAGTGATAAAGATCTTAAAAGCAGACAAGAAGAAAAAAGACATGTTACATATAGGGGAACAAACAGTTTTTATCAGCAACAAAGCAAGCTAGAAAAAAAAGAATGCCATCTTGTATAACTGATTCACTTTGTTATAAAGCAGAAACTAACACACCATTGTAAAGCAATTATACTCCAATAAAGATGTTAAAAAAAAAAAGAATGCCGTCTTGAAAGTGCTGAATGAAAAATACTTCCCAGTCTAATGAAATAAAGATATTTTCAGATAAGCAAAAGCTGAGAGGGTCATTTCCAGCAGAACTGCATTATTAAGAAATGTTTTTAAAAGAGTGCCTCAGGGTGAAGGAAAATGCTACCAAATAGAAAAATCAGAGCTGCACAAAGAAATTAAGAGCTGCTGGGCTTCCCTGGTGGTGTAGTGGTTAAGAATCCGTCTGCCAATGCAGGGGACACAGGTTCAATCCCTGGTCCAGAAAGATCCCACATGCTGTGAAGCAACTAAGCCCATGCGCCACAACTACTGCGTGTCAATGAAGACCCAACACAGCCAAAAATAAAATAAATAAATTTTTTAAAAAAGAGTGGCTGAAATGGCAAATACATGGATAAATACAAAATACTTTTTAAACTCTTTAAAAGACAATTGATTATTTAAAGAAAAATCAACATATATTTTGGGCTTTAAAAGATATACAGAAATAAAATGTATTACAGCAGTAGGATAAAGGTTGTAGGGGAAGGTGGAGGTATACTATTAAAAGTTACTATATGTAAAGTAGGCTATCAATATTTAAAGATATGAGGTAAATTAAAGTTTCATATTATAAATCCTAGCGTGAAGTTTTTTAAAAAAGAAGAAAAAGAAATAAAAAAGAGGTATAGCTAATAAGTCAATAGAGAAGAAAAAAATGGAACCCTAAAAATAATCAAAAGAAGGCAACAGAAAAAGAAAACAAAAACAAAGAATAAGTGATGAAAAACAACTAGCAAGTGGCAGACTAAAATTCAACCGTACTGATAATTACATTAATACAAATAATCTAAACATTTCAACTAAAGGCAGACTGATTAAAAGAGCAAGACCAAGGACTTCCCTGGTGGCACAGTGGTTAAGAATCCACCTGCCAATGCAGGGGACATGGGTTCGATCCCTGGTCTGGGAATATTCCACATTCCACGGAGCAAATAAGCCCATGCGCCACAACTACTGAGCCCACACTCTAGAGCCCACGAGCCACAACTACTGAAGCCTGCATGCCTAGAGCCCGTGCTCCACGACAAGAGAAGCCACCACAGTGAGAAGCCCGCCCACTGCAACAAGGAGTAGCCCCAGCTTGATGCAACTAGGGAAAGCCCGCATGCAGCAGCGAAGACCCAAAGCAGCCAAAAATAAATTTTAAAATTAATTAATTAATTAATTAATTAAAAAAATAATAAAATGAAAGAGCAAGACCAAACTGTACACTATCTAAAGAAATGTACTTTGACACAGATTAAGAATAAATGAATGAAAAAATACAAACACTAATCATAAGCAATCTAAATTAATATCAGATAAAGTAAACTCCAGAATAAGGAGTACTACCAGAGATTTTTTTTTAATTTTCATAATGACAAAAAGGACGATTCATCAAGAAGATAAGAATCCTAAGTATGTGTATACTTAGTAAATGAGGTTCAAAATGCAGGAAACCAAAAATTACACAACTGAAATGAGAAATAAACAAATTCACAATTACAGTTGCACATTTCAACAATTCTCTGTCAGCAACTGATAGATTAAGTAGAGAGAAAATCAACAGGCACAGATTTGAACATTATCAGTCAAGTTGACCTAACTGTTATTTATAGAACACTCCACCTAACAATTGCAAAATATACATTCTGCTCAAGTGCAAATGTAACATTCACCAAGATAGTCCATATCCTGGGTATAAAACAAGTCTCACATGAAACAATATAGAGTATGTTCTTTGACCCCAAAAGAAGCAGAACGGCAACAACAACAAATCAAAAAAATGACAATACCCTCACCTTCCAGGGTAAATCTCATCCAATTAGATGCTCATGTGGCCTTTTCTATCTCAACTCAGTTCAGGCAACCTCACTAGTTTGAAGCATTTCCGTAGTTTAGATCACCAGGTAGAACTAACCATTCTATCTCTTTTGCCTGCACTGTGTTTGGTGTGAATGTTTGTATATAAGTATGAATATGTACCATGCAATAAATATAATGTTGATATTTTATGTACAGAAACACATATGGAATCCTTATTCCATAGTCAACCTCATCTAATCCTTTTATTTTTGATAAAGCACTGACTCTAAAATGAAATTAAGAAAATACTGTAGAGCTTCCCTGGTGGTGCAATGGTTAAGAATCCGCCTACCAATGCAGGGGACACGGGTTCAAGCCCTGGTCCGGGAAGTTGCTCCGGTCACAGAGCAACTAAGCCCATGCACTGCAACTACTGAGGCTGTGCACTAGAGCCCATGAGCCACAACTACTTAGCCCACGAGCCACAACTACTGAAGCTCACATGCCTAGAGCCCATGCTCCGCAACAGGAGAAGCCACTGCAATGAGAAACCCGTGCACTGCAACGAAGAGTATCCCCTGCTCGCCACAACTAGAGAAAGCCCGCATGCAGCCAAAAATAAAATAAATAAAAATAAATAATTTTTAAAAATAAAATAAAATATGGTAAACTATAATGGAATATAATCTGCAAAAATACTGAGTCACTGTGCTGTACTCCTAAAACTAACACAGTACTGTAAATCAACTATACCTCTGTAAAAAAAAAAAAAAACAAAATTAGCTAGAAAAAAATGACAATACCAAGTGCTGACAAGGATACAGAGCAATTGGAACCCTCATACATTGCTGGTAGGAACATCAAATGGCATAATCACTTTGGAAAATTATTTGGCAGGTTCTTATAAAGTTAAATGCACACCTATCAGACACTCTACTCCTAGGTATTTACCCAAGAGAAATGAAAACACATGACCACAAAAAAAGACTTGAACAGACATATTTATGGCAGCTTTATTCATAATACTCCAAAACTGGAAACAATCCAAATGTGTATCTATATGCAAATAGATAAGCAAACTGTGGTATATCCATACAATGGAATACTACTCAGCAATAAAAAGGAGCAAATTACCAATACATGCAACAACATGGATGAATTTCAGAAACATTATTGCTGAGCTAAATAATCTGGGCTCCCAAAAGTATTCATATATTTATATTTATATATCTATTATATATATACATATCTTTTTATATAAAATTCTAGAACAGGTAAAACAACTATATAGTGACACAAAGCAGATCAGTGGTTGCCTAGCATTGGAAGGGGGTGGGATTGACTGCAAAGGAGTATGAGGGAACTTTTTAATGATGAAAATGTTGTGTATCTTGGGAATTCCCTGGCGGTTCAGTGGTTAGCGCTCTGCGCTTCTACTGCAGGGGGCATGGGTTCAATCCCTGGTCGGGGAACTAAGATCCTGCATGTGAGCAGCACAGCTGAAAAAAAAAAGAAAATGTTGTGCATCTTAACTTTGATGATGTATACACAGGTGTCAAAACTCAAACTATACACTTAAAATGGGTACATATTATTATATATAAACTTTACTTCAATAAAGTTGATTTAAAAAGAAAAAAATTGTCAAGATGTTATATATTTAAGATGTGCATTTTAGTAAATGTATGTCATGCTTCAATTTTTTAAAAAAAATCTAAAAATTTGTTGTGGTGCAAATTATTCACAGACATAAAAATAAAGGCCAACATTCACCCATCAAATAAATTAAGCTGTTCTCATTTTTCTTCTTTGCCTCTCATCCTTTGCTCATATGCAGTTTAGTTTAACTACAGCATAGAAATACAGGATAGTGAGGCATTGGGTTGCGAAGAACCCCAGGGCGGGAGTGCAGCCAGGCCTCAGAAGCAAAGCAATGGAAAGAGGCCTGGGAACACTGCTGGTGTTCAATCCCTCTCTTCTCTCTGAGCCTCCTGTGAGTCCACCACTTTCTTTTCTCTGTGGACGGGCTTTTTCTAGCCACAAGACAGAAAACATAGACAGAGAAAAGGACAAATTTGTGCTCTACTGTGTAACCATTTGGAAAGTGACTAAGTCCACTCTTATGGATCCCATTCAGCAATCCCTACAGGAGAGAATCACTGATTCAGTTTCCCATCCTTGAACCAATCACCTGCGGCAAAGTGCGAGAAAGAAAATCTTGGGTAGGAGTTACCTTTGAGCCAATCAACAGTGACCTGCAGGTCCTGGAGGAGCAAGGATATTCAGGACAGAACAGACATGTGCTAACAATGCCTGAAATAAATATTGACAATTTTGATGAGCAACAGTTTTCATTTCTGGCAGCGATGTATATTCTTATCCATGAAAATTACAACAAAATTGGACCTAGAACCAAAATGAATTGTGACTTGAATGAAAACATTGAGAAAAGACTATTGCATTGAGCCTTAAGTGTCATCGTATTCAACACAGAAAATAAGCTACTGCTACAGCAGAGGTCAGATGCTAAAATTTCCTTTCCAGGTTGTTTTACCAACACTTGTAGTTATCCATTAAGTCATAAAGGAGAACTTGAAGAAAATGATGCAATTGGACTAAGAAGGGCAGCACAGAGGTCTTTAAAAGCTGAATTAGCAATTCCCATGGCACAGGTTTCCCCAGAACACAATAATTTTTTAACGCAAATTCACTACAAGGCTCAATCTGATGATATTTGGGGTGAAATTGGGTACATTTTGTTTGTGAGGAAGAATGTAGCTTTGGATTCCTATCCCTGTGGGATTAAGAGCTATTGTTATGTGTCCAAGGAAGAACTAGAGGACTCTTGAGAAAAGGAGCCAATGGTGTAATCAAGATAACTTCGTGGTTTAAAATGATCACACAGACTTTTCTCCTTACATGTTGAGGTAATTTTTTTGAATCAGTTTGTTGAACTGACATGGACATGAAAGTGTGGCTGAATGATTTTACAAATACTGAAAAACTGGTCTCTATTAAACTTAGATTAAAAAGAATCAAATCTGAGACTTGACATCCTTAAGATCTTTCAGATCTTTGATGGTGGCACAATCTTCACCATCCTCTCCCCCAGGATTTGATTTTGGTTTTGATTTCATATCCTGTGGGGGGAAACAGAGGGTAGTTTCAGAGGCTCCACTTACCCTTTTAACCTTCCCCACTACAGTAGCTCTTCTTATCCCACAGGCCGAGGACCCAATGAGGGGGATCCTCTAACTGCCAAGTTCTACTCTCAGGGACTGAGGAAATGATCACCAAGTGAGTCCACAGACCCACTGGACTTACTGGAAGCCAGGACTCCGTTTATGACTTCCTGCCTCTACCCCATATACCCCAACTTTAAAGGAGGTTGATGATGACTTCAGGCCTATGACTATCAAACTCAGATATGTGTTCGATAGTCCTTGAAACATCTGGGTTTCCTTTCCTCAGTGTACAGTCACCTGAATATATAGGTCCCTTTGAGGAACAACTAGGAATCATTGCAGTGTACACTTGCCACACTGCTCCAGGGCGCTCCCTCCTAGGGACCTGGCCAGCTCTTCAATCAATGAGTTCCAGATCTGAAATTTGGCTCAGGTCTGGGAAATGAGCAAGGCATCAAGGCTTTTCATTAGGGTGACTGCCCTCCCGCTCCTACTCCTCCAATCTTGTCTTGATCGTAGGTGTTAATTACCTGCTTTGTTGGCTACCCATCTATTTTGCCCCTAGAGACACCATGTCCTATTAATTATTTCCATTTCCACATGTCCCTGTGGGTCAGCTCCCCTTGGCTGTCCCTTCAACCTTGCCAGTTTTTATGGCAAATGCAGCCCCCTGCTCTCCCATGATTAAGCACTGCCATCTGGCCTCTGTTATTTTCAATAGGCCATGCATCATTCCCATCACTCCTGAGTGGGAAACTTACTGCTTTGTCAGAGAGAAGATTCTGCAGTGTCTTCCTGCATGGGAGGAGTGCTAGCTCTTAAAGGAGGGCTGGGCACCTCTGCAACTCTGAGGGCTCCGGAGAGTCTGCAGAGCCGGATCCTAAGGGGCATCCCCCTAAAAGTCTCCTTTCCATGTGTCACTGTCAAAGGACCTCAGGTTTTCTCAGCTAGGACTCTAACCTTGGCGTAACAAACCTGCCTTGGCTGAGAGATTAAATGTCTCTGGAGCTCAAGCTATTAAGTCCTGCTCTTACCCCTTAGCTGTGTTCACGCTTCAAGGAGGTGATAAAAGCCTCCTTATAAGCTACCAAAGAGGCCCTCTGGCTCTCCACTTAGTGTTTAGGTGTTTGATAACTCTTTTTTTTTTTCATTATTCCTATACAGGACATCAGTGCAGTTTAGTAATAACCAGCCAACTCCACTGTCCTCATAAGCACTATTTTCCCCTGTTCTTTCAATGCCTGAATCATGGCACCAGCAAAGGTGTGTTCCCCTGCCCCAGGATATTTGCCAGGACACCACAGGTGGAATCTTCAGTCACCACGTGGCAGGCATTATGCTCCACCTTCCACTTGGCTTGGGATAGTCCCTGCCAGCCGGGTGATGAGTTATCCAGTTCAAAATCCATTGTACCACCTGCTTTTCCAGACCATTTCCTAATACCTACTGTTCCAGTTCAGGCTCTCTGAGAAGCAGATGCCAGGATAGAATCAGATATGCAGAAGATTTATTTGGGGAAACACTTTTGAAAGATATAGCAGAGAGGGATCATGAGGATGTGGGGAGAGCCTCAGACCAGATTGCAGGTCTGACACTTATAAAAGAGAAGGGAAAGGAAAGGAAGGAAAGGCAAGGGAAGGGAAGGGAAGGGAAGGGAAGGGAAGGGAAGGCAAGGGAAGGCAAGGGAAGGCAAGGGAAGGCAAGGGAAGGCAAGGGAAGGGAAGGAGCATCTCATAGGAGGAGCTTCCAACTGCAGTGCAGCTCTGAGGATATCTTGGCCAGGCCAGTGGGGAGGCTGGGCTAATTATGCTTTAAACACCTTACATGTTTGATTGCTGAAAGGACTCACAGGACTCCAGCGGTTTATACTCATAGTTTTTTGTTTGTGTGTTTTTAGACTTTATTTTTTTAGAACAATTTTAGTAGCAAAATTGAATGGGAGGGAAGGAGGTTTCTTATATACTCGCATCCCACGGCACGGCTTCCCCTTTTATCAACATCCCCCACCAGAGTGGTACATTTGTTACAGCTGATGAACCCACATGGCTACATCGTTATCACCCGAAGTCCACAGTTTACATTAGGCTTCACTCTTAGCACAGAACAGTGTTTCTGTTTGTTTGTTTGTTTTACAGGCAAAGGATACAGTACAGTAACAGCAGGAGAAGTTATGTAAGGAAGGGGGCTGGAGATCTCAGGCACAGGCTTCTTTGTCCTCCCACTGCTGGATCGCACAGGATACGCTTTGTCTCCAGGTCTCAAACCACCATTGGCTTGTGTACCAAGGAGTCCAAAATTGACTCCTTGTGGGAATCTATTGGAGTGAGCTGATAGTGTGGGCATATTCTAGCTCCACTACCAGACCTGATCATTGATATCCCTGAGGCTCCACCAAAGAAACAACTATTAATTAATGCTGACAAGCTGGTATATCCTGCACCCCAAACACGGACCAATGGCCACAGAACATCCTTTATTGTGTTCAACGGTGTTGCCGAGGGTCACGTGCGGCAGGCAGCTCTGTTCGTAAGCATGCAGCCAATGCAGACCATGCCATGCAGGAGCCCCAGAGCCAAGATTGTGCATTATGGGAGGCCCATGTTGAAGACAAATGGCCTGGCTCTGGCAGCTCTGCCATGCTCAGTTATTGGCTAGGAGCAGCAGCCTGGGGAGAGCATGGCATCAGCACAAATGCTGAGCACATCTTAGGGGGCAGCGGCTGGGGCCGTCAACCAACGGCCTGGACATCTGTGAGGCATCTACCTCCGTAGCTAGCAAAACCCACTTCAGGAAAAGTTTCTCAAAGCTCCCCCTGACTCTTGCGTGACCCCCGTTTATTTCCCAGGTTTTTCCTCTTGCCATATCTTACTCTCCAGCCATCCTGAACTACTTAAAGTTCCTGGAATAAAAGTCATTCACGTCCTCACCTCTGGGCCTTTGTACATGACCCTCTGAGAATAATACTACTACTTTCTTCTTCCACTTCCTTTCCCTAACTTCTACTCATTCTTCAGGTCTCAGTTCAGAGACCATTTCCCTGAGAAAACTTTCCTGCTCCCCGCCCCTCCCTACTCTATGCTCTTATAGCATCCTGTCCTCAACCTCAAGGTAGCACTCATCATGCTACTGTAATCTCCTAAAGAATCTGTCTTCCATTAGACCATACAATCTGTAAGGGTAGGCACTATGTCACATTGAATGTTGCCTAATGCATGCCACACAGTAGGTGCTTAATAAATATTTGCTGATCAACTGCTGGATAATTTCACCCTGTTGAATTGCTTAGAATCTGGGGGTTAAGAGGAGAAAGCAAAATCAGTGATTATCCAGTTCAATGTTTTCTTACATCCCATGGGCACATACATGTCCTGAAGGGGCAGTCTTTCCGGGTTGGAATCCATAAATCCACTGCATGAAGCCATCTTTCTGGTTGGGGAGCTCTGATGACAAGGCACTCCTTCTTGAGTAGTCTGATCTCATGTGCTCCTTAGCTGATGTCCCCCAATTCATTTAGAAAATTCTGGACAATGACTGAGTGTGTTCATTTATGTGGGGAATATGTCTTTCTACTTTCCCTCCCGTGGGATGATCTATTACAACTTTTTCATAGTTTGTTACTAAAGATACCTGGTGAAACAGGTTGCTCTTATTCCTTCAAGGAAGTGATGGTTTTCCTTAGGCTTGGCTCCATTTTGCTGACTGAAAAACAGAGACCTCCCTCAATAACCTGGGATACACCACTAAACTTTGCTGAGCATAATGTCTTTAGAAGTAGTTTCTCAGAAATACAACTAACAACACTTAGTTCCTTCTTGGTACAATTTAGGGAAACAAGATGTAGGAAAGAGTGGCAGGGAGCTGGTGTTTATGTGCTGGGATGTGGGCCAGGTGTTTTACATAAGTGATCTCATTTAATTCGCACTACAGCCCTGGAAACAGGCTTAATAATCCCTTCCTCTGTTGTTGTTGGTGTTGTTTTTTAACCAAATGATACTTTCACCTGTGTCTGAGGAGAAACTGGTGTTTGATGACCCTCTTAAGTTTCATTCTAAAAAAACTGATCTGTCATGAATTCAATCTGCACCTTCCTGTAGCCACTTGGGTCCAACAGGAAAAGCAGTTTCTTTCCAGAATAGTTTGCAGAATAGTAAGTAGAATGTTTGGCAGAAAAGACAAAGTGGAAAGGAAAGCAGTTTGATATCGGTCTTTTGTTTGCAGCTATCATTTAAAATTGCCCAGCACAAGACGGGAATAAAGACGCAGACCTACTAGAGAATGGACTTGAGGACACGGGCAGGGGGAAGGGTAAGCTGGGACAAAGTGAGAGAGTGGCATGGACATATATACACTACCAAATGTAAAATAGATAGCTAGTGGGAAGCAGCTGCATAGCACGGGGACATCAGCTCTGTGCTTTGTGACCACCTAGAGGGGTGGGATAGGGAGGGTCGGAGGGAGACGCAAGAGGGAAGAGATATGGGGATATATGTATATGTATAGCTGATTCACTTTGTTATAAAGCAGAAACTAACACACCATTGTAAAGCAATTATACTCCAATAAAGATGTTTTAAAAAAAAAGATAAATTCATTTTTAAAAAAATTAAATAAATAAATAAATAAATAAATAAAAATAAAATTGCCCAGCAGAGTGCAGTTGATTTTGCATCTTCATTAAGTGACTAAGAAAAGGATTCTACAAAAAGTGACTACCAAAGATTTTAGATTGAGACAAAACCCAAAAAGTCTAAAAGTAAGATTTTTCACATAACAGCTTTATTGAGATATAATTCACATACCATAAAATTCATCCGTTTAAAACGTAAAATTCAGTGGGTTGTAGTACATGCACAGAGGTGTGCAGCTATCACTGCAATCAATCAATTTTAGAACACTTTCCTCCCTCCAAAAAGAAACACTGTATCTTTAGCAGTTACTCCCAATTCTCCCCCCACCTCCCACCCGTCCCCCACCTCCCACTCCAGCCCTAGGCCGCCATTAACCTATTGTACTTTCTGTCTCTATGGATCTGCCTGTTCTGGACATTTTACATAAATGGAATCATATAATATGTTGTCTTTTGTGTCTGGCTTCTTTCACTTAGCATAATGTTTAGAAGGTTCATCTAGTCGTAGCATGTATTAGTACTTCATTTCTTTTTATGGCTGAATAATATTCCATTATTATTATTATTATTATATTATATACCAATTTTTTCAACAACCACTTTTATTATGAAAGTAACAAAAATCTTACCGTAGAAAAATAATAACTATAGATATAAAGAAAAAAAATCACCCATAATCCTACCACCCAGAGACAGCCACCACTGTATATCTTTCGTTCTGGATTTTAGTCTATGCATATATATTTGTAAATGAGATCACATTGTGAGTCCTGTTTGTGCAACATGTACTTTTTTTTTTGGCTGCACTGCGGGCGAGGCTTGCGTGACCTTAGTTCCCCCACCAGGGATCGAACCCGGGCCCTCGGCAGTGAAAGCGCAGAGTCCTAACCACTGGACTGCCAGGACTGTATTTTTTTATAGTGGTAAAGTATACATAATGTAAAATTAGCCATTTTAACTATTTTTAAGTGTACAGTTCAGTAGCATTATGTACATTCACACTGCTATGCAAACATTACCACCATCCATCTCAGAACTTTATCTTTCCAAAAGAAACTCCATACCCACTAAACAGTAACTCCCCATTTCCCCTTCTCCCAATCCCTGGCAACCACCGTTCTCCTTTCTGTCTCTATGAATTTGACTATCCTAGGTACTTCATGTAAGTGGAATCATACAATATTTGTCTTTTTGTGACTGGCTTATTTTACTTAGCATGATATCTTCAAAGTTAATCCATATTGTGCATATGTTAAAATTTCCTTCTTTTTTAAGGCTGAGGAATAATATCCCATTGTATGTATATACCACATTTTGTTTATCCATTCACCATTGATGGACACCTGGGTTGCTTCCACCTCTTGACTATTGTGAATAATGCGCCTATGAATATGATTGTACAAGTATTTCTTCAGGACCCTGCTTTCAATTCTTTTGGCTATATACTCACTCAGAAGTGGAATTGCTAGATCATATGGTTATGCTGTTTAATTTTTTTGAAGAACTGCCATACTATTTCCATAGTGGCTGCACCATTTTACATTCCTACCAGCTATACACAAAGATTCCAATTTCTCCACAACCTTGTCAACACTTGTTGTTATCTGTCTTGTTGATTATAGCCACCCCAGTGGGTGTGAAATGGTATCTCATTGTGGTTTTGATTTGTATTTCCCTAATGATTAAAGATGTTGAGCATCTTTTCATGTGCTTATTGGCTTTTATATCTTCTTTGGATCCTTTGCCCATTTTTGAATTGGGTTGTCTTTTTACTATCAAGTTGTAAGATTTCTTTATATATTGTGGCTACAAGTCCCTTATTAGGTATACAATGTGCAAATATTTTCTCCCATTCTGAAGGTTGTCTTTTTGCTTTCTTGATAGTGTCCTTTGAAGCACACAAGTTAACACAGAAATAACTCAATATTTGATAAATGGGCCATGGGACTGGAAATGACCAAACAAATCCCTAAAATGTGGCTATGTTTATTTCTCTTATGATTTATTTTCACGACTTTAGTGACCTTGTCGAAATTTTAGTTTTTTTTTTTTTCTTTAAGCAAACAATGACACTTATACAATCATGTCATTTTAAATTGGAATACACAATTCGAGGAAATTTAACAACCTTGTGATGGATGTGTTATCCTAACATCACAGAGGGAAAAACTGAGGCTCTGAGAGTGGGCCAGATTCCTGATTCTATCACCCGGTCAATGTTGTCCTTGAACAAGTTACCAGATTGTTGGGAGGATCAAGTAAGCCAAAGATTATAAAAATCTCTCTCATAAATATCCAATAAAGACCCTCACTGAAAATAATAAAGTGCCTTGTTTGCAGTCACACAGCTAATAAGTGGTAGATCTGAGGCTGGGATACAGCTTCAGGCTTCAGAGTGTGAGAAGACTCATTTAGGGTCCTTCTTTAAAATGCAGATTATCAGAGAAATAGCCTAAAAATATTTGTTTAAACAGCAGACCTGCTGTTGTGTGTGTGTGAAAACTGCCTTAAGATAAAACTTGGTTTCCATCATTTTTTTTTGTTTTTTTGTTTTTTTGGCTGAGTTGGGTCTTCGTTGCTTCGCGCGGGCCTTCTCTAGTTGCAGCGAGCAGGGGCTACTCTTCGCTGCAGTGCGTGGACTTCTCATTGTGGTGGCCTCTCCTGCTGTAGAGCACCAGCTCTAGGCGTGCGGGCTCAGTAGTTGTGGCACGTGGGCTCAGTAGTTGTGGCTCACGGGCCTAGCTGCTCCGTGGCATGTGGGATCCTCCCGGACCAGGGCCCGAACCCGTGTCCCCTACATTGGCAGGTGGACTCCCAACCACTGCGCCACCAGGGAAGCCCTGCCATCAGTTTTTTTCATCTTCACATAAGATAGATCAGAATGTGATTAGAAGGCACAGGAGGGGTTAAGTTACCTATGAAGGATTACTTTGTAAAATTTAATTTTTCATCCCCCTCCCCTTCACACCCTGCTTCACCTCCTACCTCAGCAAGTGGCGGTACCCAATTACCCAAGGCACGAAGTTAGCATCCAGTGATACTTCCCATTCCAAAGTGGTGGTGGCAATAGCTAACATTTGAGCCAAAATGTGTTCTAGGAACTATTACAAGGTCCTTATGTTTACCAAGGCATTTATGCTCAAAACAACCCTGTTATTATCTGCATTTTCCACATGAGAAACTGAGGCACAGAGAATTAATAAACAAACTTGCCTGAGATTATACAACTAGCAGCCAGAATCCCAGCCAGGCCTTGGGGATCCAGAGTCCATCCTCTGAAACTCTAGGGTGGCTGGTACAGATATCTCCTCTCCTTTGCCTGCCTGCCCCAACAAGCTTCCTCCTGACTGGTTTCCAGAACTCTCATTTTGTCACACTCCAATTCGTTTCCCACATTTGTGGGAAACAACACAAATGGAAACATGCCAGCCCTATACTTTAAAACCCCACCATCCATTGCTCCAGTGCTCTTAGCAAGTTCAGCTCCTTAGCCTGGGCCGGCCTGTGTTCTGCTGTCCTCATCTGTCTACCACCTTTTAACTTTCTAGTTCCTGGAATTCACCCGTGTTGTACTCTCATTGCTTAACTATCCCCCCGCCCGCCCCCCACCCCCCACCCTTACATCCCTGGAGAAAAAGGACTGGAGCTCAATAACGTTTGTTAGAAGAATTGTTGAAAAGCAAGAGTGGTTTATTACTGGACGCTGTTATAGACAGGAATTGTGAAATCTTTCCCTGGGCTTCTTTCAAAACTGGATGAATTCTCATTGTGCTCTCATAACATTTCTATCAGGGTACTTCATCATCTTTAAGTGTCACTGTCGGTTTTTGTTTCTGTAATTCTCTCCCAGCTCACTACATGGTCTAGTGTGAATGGGTGAAAGAGCTGAGCAAAACAGTTCTTCAGCTGCCGACCTAAATGACTAACTTCATGACCTCTCAAGGTCTCTCCTCCGAGCTCCACGCAACTCCGGTTCCGGCATTCGGGAGGGGTGGCCCAGGCTCCCGAGGGGTTGCGGACACCGCGAGTCCTGGGCGGGCAAGCTGTGTGGTTGCCGCGGCCTGAGCCCTCCTCCCCGGCCCTCCCCTAGCTCTCCGGAGAAAGGAGGGGATGGAGACGCCGGAGAAACGTGGGCTTGGAGAGCCGCGAAAATTTTACTTCGGGTAGAACCCCCTAGGGGAACGCGGCCGAGAACCTGGGGCTTCTCCCCGCGCCGGGCCTACAGGTGCCGCCTCCCTGCCCCCCTGCCCCCCTCCTCAGCCGGCCGGGGCCTCCTTCCCACCTTCCCTCCTTTTCCCCACTCGGAATAAACAGCCTGCAGTTCCCGCAGCTGCAGCGCGAGACTCGAAACGCGCGCCGGGAGCGAGCCCCGGAGGGGGCGGGCGGCGCGGACCGGGAGCCGGGCCGGGCGGGACACGGCAGCTCGCGCCGCTCCCCCCGCTCTCCCCGCGCTCCGGCGCCGGGCCCGGGTAGGGGCGGCGCGAGACGGGCCTGGCGGCCCGGCCTCCCTCCCCCTCCCTCCGGCCCGGCCGGGGGCGGGAGCGGAGGGGCGAGGCGCGGCCCCACTCGGCGGCACCCCCTCCGCGGGCAGGCGCGGGCGGAGCCGGGCCCGCCTCAGCCGGCAGCGGCGGGAGTAGCGCCGCGCTGCGCCGCACCGCGGGCAGCGAGCTCCGCATTCGAACCTCCCTCGCAAAGACAGTCTCCGCCCCACAATGCACCGCGGCGGGCAGCCTTTGAAAAAGCGGCGCGGCTCGTTCAAGATGGCGGAGCTCGACCAGTTGCCTGACGAGAGTGAGTAGCACCTCAAAGCACCCCCACTCTTCCCGCCGTCCGCCTGCCCCCGGGTTGCATCCGGCCGGGACGGGCGGCCGTGCCCTCTGCCGGGCAAGTGGGCTGACTGCCAGCCCCGCTGTGGTCCCCTAGTCCTTCCACCCCGGTGTTGCCGCCGCGTCGCCGCCTTTGTTATGGTGTCTGTGTATTGGTTTGTGGGGTTGTGTGAGAGCCAGGGCCGGAAACCGAAAGCCCGGGGGCCCAGCCCGGGCGGGGCGGAGGCGGTGGCTGCTCCCCTGGCCCGGCTCGGGCCCCCGGCCGCGGTGGGGGAAGAGCGGCCGCTGGCCGCGGGGGCTGTCCTCCCCGCCTGCACCGCTCGCCCGGCGCGGAGAGACGCCTGGCGGGGTTATGTAACTCGCTTTCGGGGGCCGGGAAGGGCTCGGGCTGGGGAGGGGGTGGTCACAGCTCTCCTTCTTGTCCCGGCCTCTGATCCTGTCCTGTCACAGTTCCTGCCGCTGCAGGCACTTGTGATCATCACTGCCCTCCCCTCCCTCCTCCGGTGTGTCCACCCCTGGAAGCATTTCCGTGTCAAAGGGCTGACCCCTTCCCCTGGGACCACAGGTGGCTGTGGACCTTTCCAGAGATAATCCAGACTGGGTACACAAGTGTTCAGGCAGCCCCCACCCCGCAGACTTTCTTCTCTGCGTATGTGTCTTAGGAATCACGGGGGTACCTTTACTCATGGATGTGACCATCACCACAGGCATATTCAGTACTCTTCCTGACACCCACCCTGTGCGTTGCCTCCTTTAACCACGTTTACTCATCCTGCCATCTCAGACGTGGATGCTCACTTGTGTTTAGTAAGTAAAAGCACTAATTCTGTAGTTTAAGCACAATAGAACTTAATTTTGTAATTTACAATATTGTATCGATATAAAGTATACAAGATAAAGGCACATCTTTCAGTTAATTACAGATGGGTCCTGATGCACACTCACTATTCAGTTTATGTATATGTATCATTTGTGAGAGCTTTTAGTGTAATAGAAACAACTGTTAAATTTATCTGTGCAAGACACTTTTAAAGTGAGAACTGAATACAGCCAATTCTGTTTTCCTTGTGGGGTCGTATATTCTTAATGTGCTATAAAGTTGAAAGTTCAAGTTGCCGAACTGGTGAAAAGTTGTATTAAGAGAGTTTGTGTTTTAAATTTGCTCTAGACCAGCGCGGAATTCCAGTAGAACATTCTCAGTGATGGAAATGTTCTGTTTTGCGATGTCCAGTAGGGTAGCCACTTAGCCATATGTGGCTATGGAACTCTTCAGATGTGGCTAGAGTGACTTTTAAATTTCATTTGATTTTTGTTAATTTAAGTTTAAATAGTCATGTGTGTCTAGCGGCTACTGTATTGGATAAGGCACAGCCGTAGACCACCAATGAATTTTATTGTTTCTTATTTGGAGAATACAGTCGATTGTGATTTAGGATGCTCCTAAATAAAGGTGGGCCTACTAAACACAATGTGCTCGTCATCTGGAAGTCCTTGCTCTCTGTGTCGTAAAGATGTTTTATCACCTCTTGGAAGTCCCACCCACTAGATAACTGTCATTTAGAATATTTGCTCATTATCATTAAACATTTATTGAGGATTTACTCCAGTTCTTTGCAGAGACTTGGGACTCATACTAGGGTTCAAATTACAGCTACACTCTCAAGCTATATAAGATAATCATTTATATTGCTTTGTGACATCTCTGGTACACTAGGGTGTGTGTGGGCATGCACCTTAGCTTGTGCGATATATGTCTTGTTTAGCTTGACCACAGCTGGTTGAAAGCAGGGATTGCTTTACCTGGTTTGTCACACAGTGCCATAAATCAGGTATATATGAATGCTTAATTTATATGGAACTGAATGTAGGGTAAGAGGCATGGTTAATGAAACTGCAGCAGAAGTGATTTCAGTTTGATACTAGAAGTAGCGATGTGTTTCTTTGCCAGTTTTAGTCAAGGGGGCTAGTTTGTAAGTTATCCAATAGTCAGTATAACATTATCAATAATAAGAGCTACTATTTATTTAGTACTAACTATGAACCAGGTGCTGTGCAAAGCATATTGTATACATTTGCTCATTCAATCCTCATTCCAGTTGAGGTAAGTACTCTTACTGATGAGGTAGCTGAGGCTCTCTTCAGCCCAGATCTTTCCTCTGGGCTTCTGTGCTTAATATCTCTTGCCCATTTCACATCTTCTCTCAGATGCCTCAGAGGCCCCTCAGACTTAATGGGTTCAAGATCTACCTCATAATCCTACTGCGGTACAGAGATACTTCCAGTGGTTCCGGTCGTAATGAATGGCTCCGCTGTGCAGTCAGCTAAAACCTAGATAGAGGTTGTCTTCCACACTTCCCATAATTAAGCCTTTACTAAATCTTGTAACTTTTACCTTCTAAATGTCTCTCGGTTTTACCTACTTCTCACCTTCATCCTGGTCCAAGCTGTCACCATCTCTTCTGCATTAATCGCTTCAGCCTCCCATCAATCCACCACCCCAGCCCTCCCCCGCAACCTACACACAGCCAGAGTGATCCTTTCAGAATGTATGTATGTCATCCTATTGCTGAAAACACTTTACTAACTACAGGACCCTTTGTGGTCTGGCCATTCCCCACCTCTCCAGCTACATTTTGTACCACTCTTCCTCTCATTCTATCCCTTTGAACTAAATTGGACCTTTTTCATTCCCTATACTCACTAGGCTTTCTTTTTTGCACATGCTGTTCTCTCTACCTGGAATGCTCTTCCTTCCTCTCACTTCCGGTTAAGTTCTACTTATCCTTTAGATCCCATTTTAAACTTCTGTCCTCCCTGACAAATAATGCATCTTCTTATTAAATCTTTTCATACCACTGTGTAATTTCTTAGTGGCAGCTGTCACAGTTGCAGCTTTACGTTTGTTACTGTGATTGTTTGGTTAGCTTTGGTTAGAAGCCCCACCAGAGAAGGTGCCATTTCTGTTTTTCTTCATGCTTGCGTTCCAGTTCCATGCATGACAGCTGGCTTACTTCTCTGTTCTTTTTTCATAACCACCCTTCTCTTGCCAGTGACTTCCCAAACATAATGCCCCCACCCTTCCTTGAATATTCTAAATGTCCTACGTCGGGGCTTTTTTACCTGCTGTTTCTACCAGCCTGACTCGTTGCTTTGCCCCCCTGTCCTCTCATGGCTAGTCCTTTTCACATGTTACCTCCTCAGAGAAGCCTTCCCTACCCGCCCTGTGTAAAGTTAGTTACTCCGCACGCTGCGATCCCTTGGTTATTTCCTTTACAGCAGCTACCACCAGTGTAGCTGTCATTTTATATACTTGTTTATTGTATGTCTCCTCCCACTACAGTGTAAACTTCCCTGAGAACAGAGGCGTTGTCTAGCTTTTCCTTCAGTTAACCCCAGTCCCTAGAATAGTGCTGTGGCAGGTATTCAGTGAATATATGTTGAAAGAATGAACATACGCAGTTAAAGCAGGAGTCTAACTTAATTGAATTCACCTGCCTGTAAAATACATGTTCTTAACCTAATCTTTTTTTTTTTGATTGATCAAAGTAATACTAACAATAAGCATGGTCTGAAAATTAGTCATGTACTATGTGCATTTTTCTCTAAGCACTTTTACATATAGTAACTCATTTAATCCCCGTTTTACAAAAGAAGAATAAGTAGCACAGAGAGGTTGAGTAACTTGCTTAAGATAACACAGTAAGACAGTGGCAGAGCCAAGATTCAAACACAGCTAGTCTCCATCTGTGTTCTTAACCACTATGCTATACTATCTCTCAAGAAGGGAAGAAGGTTAAAGGTGGTAGGTCAGAGTCTGCAAGATACAGTCCCTGCCTTCTTGGAGCAGGAATGAATATCCTTACAACTCACACCTCTTCCTTCAGATCTCTGCTCAAATATCACGTTTCAGAGAAGCTAATCATGAGCACCTTATAGAGAAATAGTCTTCCCTCCACCAACTCCCACCCCACATTCCCTATCCTTATTATCCTGCTTTATTTTTTTTCCAGTAGTGCTTACCATCCCGTGATATGTGTGTGTGTGTGTGTGTGTGTGTGTTTCCCCCTTGCTAGAATGTAAATTCCAGGAGAGCATCAGGAGCATCGGCTTTGTCTGTTTTGCATGCTGTCAGTATCCCCAGTGACTAGAGCAGGGGCCAGGATGCAGTCAGCACCCTACACATATTCACTGAATGAATGAATGGTTACCACTTTTTCTCAAATGCACCATGTTTTTCTTGGTAGCTACACTGACACGTCGTGCCCTGTCTACTACTGCTGCTTTCCCAGTTGTGTTGTATTTTTTGAGCCTTCTTAGCAAGGCTTTATGGCCTCTCTCCCCGACTTTTCCCCCTACAACTTTACTGCCTTTGGTCATTAAACTTCACTTTGCCATACAGAAGCTGTTAACGTGTCCTGTTAACCATTCTCCACATCTAGGCAGGAGAGTAGGGGGAAAGTAAGAGTGGCTTTGATGTTGGTGGGTTGTCCGACAAGCCTCTCATACCGCCTTGCAGAGAAGTCAGTTGAGGTTTAGAGATCTGAGATACATAAAAATGTTTCATAGCCAGAACCATGGTACTTTATCTGTTACTTCTCATTTAAAGTCTGTTGTCCATTTATGTGAGTTGTAAATCATTGCTGCTTTTGTTAAAAACCAAGGAGAATTAATTTGTCTTCTCTGATTTTTGTACTTAGTTCGTGTTCTTCTATCTTACTTTATCCCTGAGGTCATCTTTTATTTATTTATTTTTGTGTTTTGTGTAATGTCATAATGGACTGGCTCCTTATAGATGTTGACAGGCATTTTTAACAAGCCACTTACAAATCTGTCTTTTCTCAATGTAAGTAAAAGGCTAACCTTTCAAATAACATCACTACTGCCTGGTCTTAGATTATATTTTTTTAAACATAAACGGATGTCAGAGTAACTGAGATGAGAAATAGCTGGTTTTAAAATAAAACAAATTTAAAAATGAGGAATGACAAGAAATAATAATTTGACTATAGTAAAAGAAAAAAAAGGTGTTCTAAACAGTGTTTTAAATTTAAAGAGGGAGATTTTGCTCATTAATAATTATGTGAATAGTTTCTATTTTGGAGCATAGAAAGGTTTTTTTCCCCTGTTAATTTATTTTCTTTTATTGAGATATAATTAACATAAAACATTGTATTAGTTTTAGGTGTACAGCATAATGATTTGACATTTGTATATATTGCAAAACAATTGCCACAGTAAGTTTAGTTACTTACTAACTACTGATCACCACACAGTTACATTTTACTAATCACCACAGAGTTACAATTTTTTTTTCTTGTGATGAAAACTTTTAAGATCTATTCTTTTAGCAACTTTCAAATATATAATACAGTATTGTTAACTATAGTTATCATGCTTTACATTACATCCCCAGAACTTATTTATCTTATAACTGGAAGTTTGTACCTTTTGACCCCCTTCACCTATTTTGCCTATCCACCCGCCCCTGCCTCTGACAGCCACCAGTTTTTTCTCTGTATCTGTGAGTTTGGTGGGGGGTTTTTGTTTTATTAATTTAAAAAAATTTATTATTATTATTATTTTTTGGCCACGCCACGCAGCTTGTGGGATCTTGGTTCCCGACCAGGGTTTGAACCCAGGCCCTCGGCAGTGAAAGTGTGGAGTTCTAACCATTGGACTGCCAGGGAATTCCCTTTCATTGCTTTTTTTTAAGATGTCACATGTAAGTGAGAGAGATCATACTTTATTATTTTTCAAATGACTTGAACTTCTTTGCAGTATAGTTATCCAACTCTGAGATTTTCAATTTACTGCTCCCCCTCTCTCATGAAAACTTCTTTCCCTATCAATTCTCCTACTTCCCCTCACCTATAGATCCTATCCTTTATTTACACCAGAACCTGTAGCCCAGTGTTTCTCGAAATGGGCCTGAGGGGTACCTGCAACAGAATCCCCTGAGGGCCTTTATTAATCATACAGTTTCTGCATGTATGAGGAGCTTCCTGGTTATTCTAATATGCACTAATGTTTTAGTCAGTGAACCCCTCCAGCTCCCTAATCCAGCTTGGATCTTTAAGTGTTGCACATACCTGCATTCTAGACTTCCAAGGGACTTATTGTCTGCTATGACAGTCCCTGGATCATTTCCATTTTCTGTTTTCTCCACTCTATTACCACTTCTGATCTTTGCCTCAATAAATGTCAATTCCCTTTCTCTTTTCCTTCTGCAGCACACTTCTGGATGAGGATCCAAAATCACTTCTGTCCCTTCTCTTCCTCTTACCTCTCTTTCTACATTTTTCTCTCTTGGGAAGGTCTCCAGGTCTCACAACTTCAAACAAGACTCCCAAATACCTCCAGTTCTTCCTTACATTGTCTGAGTTTTGGTCAATAGCTTGAATTGTCTACTAGTTATTTCTAATTGCACATTCCACCGTCACTTCAACATTGCTAAAACTAAATGTATCACTTTTAACCCTAAACCAAGTTCTTTTTCTCTCACTTTGATTCTGAAGTAATACTGATTTGTTTTCATTGCAGGCTCTTCAGCGAAAGCCCTTGTCAGTTTAAAAGGTAAGAATCATAGCATGATTCTTTTAGGTATGACACAAACTAGGAATTTATTTCATTAAATTTATTTGGATATAGTATTTCTCTTTTCTTTCTAAGTTATGATTTATTATAGCTTTTAAATATTGGTTTTCACTGGTGATAATAAGTTCATATGGGGAATTGGCCCTTGGTTTTCTCCCCCTAGAATTATTGATTAAAGAAGTTTCTAACTAAACGTTCCAGACATTTCTTACTAGAGTTAAATCATTTATTAAACAACTGGCCTAAGCTGTATTTTTACATAATTGTTTGTTTTTTGAGAATCTTGTCTTCTAAGTAGTAATGCAAGTCTCTTGAAATAAAAGAATGATAGTATTTTTTTCTGAGAAAAAGTTAGACATGTTCCTTGGTCTTGCTGTTTCTTTGTGTAAGTACGTTAGACCTATCCTCTTAATATAATTTATTTTGAAATTTTACCTCTTGAGCAAGATTCTACTGGGTGAGTAAATTTGGAACCAATGTAGATCTTCTCAAAGATTCATTGGTACTTTCAGTTTTTAAAGCTACTGTATTATACTTTGGATTGGTGATCTGCCAAATTAAGTCCTTCTGGCTTGAGAACACTTATCTTCCAGGATTACCCTAATTTATTTGCCTAGCAGGATCAACCCCATCCCATCTCTTTTCTTTTGTACTTATTAAAATATATGTCTGAAAAAGTATTCCACTAATTTTTTTCTCCCAATATTAAAGCCATTTCTCTTTTTAAGAAAATACATAGACGTGATATAAATTTTTTATAGAAAAATTAGAAAATGCTTTCAGGTAATTAGAAGGAAATAAAAATAACTATCTTGTGTATATTCATCACAGTTTTCTATATCTCTCTCTAAATAAACATATCCTTTTTGTAAACATTAAACTCACCTTCTTTATTTTCATAACACACTTAATTGGTTGCTTGATCGGATTTTTTCTGGTTGCATACAACTCTGAAGACGTTTCTTTGAATTAAGGAAAAATAACCCACATATTTCATTTTTTTATATCAAGGGTTTTGCACATTGAAACAGAAATATGCTCTAAATTCAAGGTTAAAGGAGCTTTTCCCATTTTCCCTTGCCTGCTTTCAGTCAGATTGTACTGAGGTAGTTCTTGGCAAATAAGAATAGAGGAATTATTGAAAATCAAAATGAAATAAGCCACACATGTTTTAATATGAAAATGTAATACTTTCAAGTAGCATTGCCTTGTCAAATTATTTAGAGAGTTTGACAAAAAAATACAGAAAATTTTTTTTCATTTGTAATAAACTAAAATTATTATGGTCAGTATATTTTTTCCATATTCGTAAATATTTCAGATATATTGCTGTTATTAAAAAGGCCATGTTTATAGTATGAAATCCTTTGAAGTAAACTTAAATATCATTAATAATTATTTATTACAGAGGGAAGCTTATCTAACACATGGACTGAAAAGTACAGCTCTTTACAAAAAACACCTGTTTGGAAAGGCAGGCATACAGGCTCTGCTGTGGAAATGGTAAGGAATTAGTTTTTCTTACTCTTTAGAATATGATAGCTAAATTGTCTGTATTATTGTCATGTGCACATTCTTAAAGCACTATAAAAATTTTCCAAGGGTTTTCCCCAACTCCAAGTATTTGTGTCATTAAGTGTCATTGAACACTATTTGATCATATCTAGATAAATAATCTATAGCCTGTGATAATCTATTCATCATTAAGCATTTGTTAAGTAATTGTAGTTTCTTTAAATAGACAAACCCAAAAAACTCCAACAACCCGAAATCTTACTTTTAATAGATTTTTAATAATTTAATAGATTTTTTTCAATAAAAAGATTGTACCTGGCTCTGGTCCCTACAAAAAGATATATAAATAAGTGGTAGGATACTGAAATCTTGTGTAAGTCAAGCATAAATGCATTTAGGGGTGGGAAGTAGAGATGAGCATATAATTGGCGTGACTAACAATTTTCGGGGCCTCTCTTCCTCCCCTGCCCAGCCAGGTAGCCAGGAAATTTTAGGGGTCAATCATGAAACAAGCCTGGAGCTAGGTTAGACAGTAGCTGTCAGTAGCCTGGGCAGCTGGCCACAGTGAGTGTACAGGACTCTCCACGCTGTTATCATTTCTGTCACCATCACTCTCTTCCTCCTCTCTGCCCATGGTCAGAGGAAGGGAGCAGGGTAGAAGGAACTTCCTGTCAGGGCTCTGCAGTGTTGAGACTCTCAGTGGGTTTAATTTCACTGGTCCATACCTCTATCCTTGACCCAGTTGGATGCTTCCCATATGTTGCTAGCCCGCTGCACCTGCTTCAGTTCTAAGTAGGCATGGAACTGTCTTGAATGGTGGGAGAAGGATTTGAAAAATGATGTGGGTGCTATTGGGATATTATTTCTGTTGTTCTTCCCTATTAAGCCTCTGAACCGAGGATGGACTGTAAAATTTTTCATATTATAAATCCTTAAGTGTGTGATATACTTTGGATACTTAAAATTTTTTAGTTCTACATGCACTTATCAAGTATCTGTTATAGGTATCTTGTATTTTTATTTGCAAATGGAAATTTGTCAACAGTTTTTGACAGCAGATCTAGTATAATATTATATACATTTAGATTTACTCTCTAAAGTGATCTAATAACTTTGTCCCAACCCAGCCCTATCCAATAGACCTATCAGGTGAAACACCCAACTGGTTGGTATTAATCCAAGCGCCAACATAATGAGAACTAGAATTTCCAGAGCTTAATTTTCCTATCTTCAACATTCAAGACTGCCAGTGTACTATACGAAGAAGACTTGGGTTCTAGTTTTAATTAACAGCTAGGTGTTTCATTTCTAAACAAATTACGTACGTATGTATCTTTCTACTTTCTAAAATCTGAAGTTATTTGTGTGCTTTTTATTACCCATTCTTCATCCTTCAATACTGCTGATAATTCAGAGTTAGCTGTATTTTCCAAGTGTAGAATTGTGTTTTGGAACAAAAATGGCAGGTGTTTGGCCTTTTCATTAAATAAAAAAATTTCTATCATAGCCTTTCAGAAATTCAAAACGAAGTCGGCTCTTTTCTGATGAAGATGACAGACAAATAAATACAAGGTCACCTAAGAGAAATCAGAGGGTGGCAATGGTTCCACAGGTATGTGTGTGCTAAAATTTTGTTTCATTGAACGGAAGTGAGCAATCGCTCAGTATAATAAAGTTTATATTTATTGTTCTATGACATTTTGAGTAACAGGTTCTTTAAATCAGTATTTCAGCTCAGCTCCTGTTTTAGTTACCTAAAAAAGGACATTATTTTATTGATGGGCTTTAAGCCAGTGTAGAAAGCCAGTCCTCAGTCTTACAAATGCACACTCTTCTTTTTTTTTTTTTTTTTGGCCGCACCACAAGGCATGTGGGATTTTAGTTCCCCAGGGATTGAACCAGGATTTTGTGCCCCCTGCAGTGGAAGCACGGAGTCCTAACCACTGGACCGCCAGGGAAGTCCCATGCACACCCTTTTTTTTAAGCATGGAGATAGTGGACATTCAGCAAATGGATTTGGCAAATTGGAATCAGCTTGGCGTTTGCATGGAAATCAGAGGGGAAAACTCATTTTACTTTGTCATTGAGTGAAGTATGTTGAAGACTTCCTTTATCCAAAAGAGGAAAATATAGAGCATGAAATCATATCTCCTTTTTCATTTTTGACACATCTTTTAAAGAAAAATTATAATGGACATGTAAGAATCAAAGGAATGAATGAAAATTAGATAAGGAAATATTAACTTTAAGAATACAATAATTTTCTCCTATGAAATGTATAACTTTTGATATAGTTATTCCCTACTTCCCATTCTTTTTTTTTCAAAAGTGTTATAACATTTTCCAGTAGGATGTATCACAGTAGAGGTAATTTTCTCAACCAAGGATTTGGCATCAAATTAATTAAAGGTATTACCAGCAATGTGCCCTACCAAAAAAACCCACAAAAAACCAAAGAACTTTTACATACCTTTATAATCATTTCAAATAGTAAAATATGTTCGTTCTCTGTAAAATGAGCAAAAATATATGAACTTTTTAACATCAGGGACAAGTATGCATAAGCATCTAAAATTCAATTTAAAAATTTGACCCAGTTGAAACTAATACACAGTGTGCATTGCTTGGCTCAGTAGATGTCAGATACAAGATTGAATGAATACAAGAATAGTCAACAACTATTTCTTGTATTGATTTTAGAAGAGCTGTGTTATTAGGATAATTTGGATCCTTTAACTCTGTTTAGATTTTTTAAATTTCCAGAGGTGTGGATTTTTTTTTCAGTTCTTTTTTTTCCCTCCAACTATTTACTAGGAAAATTTTCAAACATACAGAAAACTCTGGTCTTTGTGACTATGAAACTATCCTGCCCTAAGTCTATCCAAAGCCCTCCTTCCCAGGCGCATATCATTCCTTCTGGGACTATTTCACAAAGGCCTTTCTACTTGTGAGCAATACAGAACAAATATAACATAGGACAGACATGATATGAGACTTCTTTAACTATGTGAAAAAATTTTATATCCTCTGAGTTTTCTCTTTTCTAGTCTTAACATGCCTAGTTCTTTCAGTCTTCATTTACATGATATGTGTTGTTCCCTTACTTTCCTAGTCACAGCCTCAAATCTGGTGTATTCTATCTGTGTGTTTGTTTAAAGAGCACTATTCAGAGCTGGAAAATTATTAAAAACCAACGTTTATTCAGTACTTAGTATGTGCCAGATCCTGTTCTAAGCACTTCATATGTATTACTTTGATTTAATCTTCAAACCCCCCATGAGTTAGGTTACTATTATCTTATTTCCCATTTTCAGGTGAGAAAACAGACACAGAGAAGTATCTTTTTTTTTTTTTTTAATTTATTTCTTTTTGGCTGCACTGGGTCTTCGTTGCTGTGTGCGGGCTTTCTCTAGTTGCGGCGAGCGGGGGCTACTCTTCGTTGCAGTGCGCAGGCTTCTCACTGCGGTGGCTTCTGTTGTGGCAGAGCGTGGGCTCTAGGCCCGCGGGCTTCAGTAGTTGTAGCACGTGGGCTCAGTAGTTGTGGCTCTCGGGCTCTAGAGCACAGGCTCAGTAGTCGTGGTGCACGGACTTAGTTGCTCCGCGGCATGTGGGATCTTCCCGGGCCAGGCCTCGAACCCATGTCACCTGCATTGGCAGGTGGATTCTTAACCACTGCGCCACCAGGGAAGTCCACAGAGAAGTATCTTGTTCACGATCACAAAGCTAATAAGTGAAAGCCGATGCTAAATGGCAGGCAGCCTGTCTTCACAGCTCTACTTTTTTTATTGTAGCTTTATTGAGATACAGTTAATATAGCATACAATTTACCTATTTAAAGCATACAATTCAGTTATTTTAATATATGCACAGAGGTGTGCAACTATCACCACAACCAATTTTAGGACATTTTCATCGTCTCAAAAAAAATCAGTAGCAGTCACTCTCCATTTTCCATTTGTTGAATAAACCCTTAGAAGTGTAATTGCTACAAGGGTATTTACACTTAAACTTTGGAAGATACTACCTAATAATCTATTTATAAAAGTTGTAATAATTTATATTTCCACTAACAGATTGAATATATTTCCTCATACTCAACAGAGAAATCTTTAATACAGCTTTGTATGCAATGAGCCACCAATACCCTATTTTAGAATTTGGGTCAATAACTCAGTAGAAATAAAAATAGCACTCTTTCTGATAATAATACTTTATAATAATTTGATTATTATTTATGCTAAATAACTCATGACATATAATTTTTTTTTACATTAAAAAGTTAATTTTCTAAGTACAATGTGGTATCCTGAATTGGATTCTGGGACAGAAAAAGGACATTAATGGAAAAACTGGAGAAATCCAAATGAAGTCTGTGGTTTAGTTAATAGTATTATACGAATGTTAATTTCTTAGTTTTGACAGACCATGGTTTTATAAGATGTTAACATTAGGGAAAGCTGGATGAAGGGCATATGGAACCTCTGTATTATCCTTGCAACTTTTCTATAAATCTACAATTTTTCCTAAGTAAAGTTTTATACTAAAAAATAAAAAGTTAATTTTGACCTTCACCTACCCTCCAGATCTGCTTCCCTCTTCCACTGGTAACCAACCACTGTAGTTTGATTATCCTTTTAGATCTTTTTAATACTTCTAAACCTTTATATATGTATTCATAGAAAATATATGGTATTGTTTTGTGTATGTAGTTTTAAAATTACATTTATAGTATTATTTTCATGATACTGTATCAGGCATCATTCTGTAATTTATTTTTTCACTCAAAAGTGGTTTTTTTTGTTTTGGTTTGGTTTGGTTTGTTTGTTCTTTTGGGTTTTTTTGCCTCGTGGCTTGCAGGGGTCTTAGTTTCCTGACCAGGGATCAAACCCGGGCCCCCTGCAGTGGAATCAAAAGTCTGTTTTTGAAATCTGGCCATGCTGACTGATTTAGTTAGACAGGCTTCAATATTTCATTTCTTTTTACTGTTTTGTAGTAGTCAATCTTATACCATAATTTATTTATAAATTCTCCGATTTTATGGGCATTCAAGTGGTTTCTAAGTTTTCATTATTACAAACAATGCTGTAGTGAACATCCCAAACATACTTGTATAAATTTGCAAGTGTTTATCTAGGGCAGATGGCTAAAATGTGGAATTGCTGGATCACAGGATATGCACATTTAAAGTTTTTAAAGTAGTGCCAAATTGTTCTCCAAAGAAATTGCACTGGCTTATACTTTCAACCAGTAATATATCACAGTGCCTATTTTACCTAATGCTTGTTAACTCAGTGTATAACCAAACATCTAGATTTTTGCTAATCTCATAACAGCATCTCACTTGTTTTAGCTGGCATGTCATTTATGAGTGACGGTGAGATACTTTTCATATATGTTTACAAACTTTCTTTCCTTAGCTCTAAACTGTTTGTCTTTCTCCTGTTTTTTATTAGATTGTTGGTCATTTTCTTATTAGTTTGTAAGAATTTTATATATATTAAGAATATTAGGGGCTTCCCTGGTGGCGCAGTGGTTGAGAGTCTGCCTGCCAATGCAGGGCACACGGGTTCGAGCCCTGGTCTGGGAAGATCCCACATGCCACGGAGTAGCTAGGCCCGTGAGCCACAATTACTGAGCCTGCGCGTCTGGAGCCCGTGCTCCGCAACAAGAGAGGCCGCGACAGTGAGAGGCCCGCGCACCGCGATGAAGAGTGGCCCCCGCTTGCCACAACTAGAGAAAGCCCTCGCACAGAGACGAAGACCCAACACAGCCAAAAATAAATAAATAAATAAAAACAAAGTAAACAATGCGTTAAAAAAAAAAAAAAAAAAGAATATTAGCCCTTTGGCTGTTCATACTGGTTATAATTTTTTTCACAGTTTGTAGTTTGTCTTTTGCTTTGTTTCTATATTTTTCACCATAGAGGACTGAAAAAATTCTAAGGGTCAGATATAGCTCTGTTTCCTTTTAATGACTTTTTGATTTTATGATTAGAAAGACCTTCCCTAGTCTAACATTTATAGTTTTAGAATTCTCTCTATATTTCTTATTTCATTTTTTAAAAAAATGTTTAAATCTTCAATCCATCTGGAATTTATTTTGCAGTAAGGAATGAGGTAAGACTGCAACCGAATTTTTTTCCTAGAGGACTACTTAGTTGTCCTGGGTAACATTTACTGAACAATCCATCTTTTATACATTGGTTTATAATGCTGCTGCATGACAAGCTATGTTCATGTATATATTTGGGATTATTTCTAGACTTTTTTTTTTTTTAAAGAATTCAAATGTGGAAGACCAAGTTACTTTCTTTTTATTCTTTAATTTGTTGTTTGTTTTCTTATAGCTGCGTTGGGTCTTCGTTGCTGCATGCAGGCTTTTTCTAGTTGTGGCGAGTGGGGGCTACTCTTCGTTTTGGTGTGTGGGCTTCTCATTGCGGTGGCTTGTTGCAGAGCACGGGCTTCAGTAGTTGTGGTACTTGGGCCCTAGAGTGCGAGGGCTTCAGTAGTTGCGGCGCGTGGGCTCAGTAGTTGTGGCATGGGCTTAGTTGCTCTGTGGCATGTGGGATCTTCCCGGACCAGGGATCGAACCCATGTTCCCTGCATTGGCAGGTGGATTCTTAACCACTGCGCCACCAGGGAAACCCCTATTTCTAGACTTTCTGTCTCTTTATATCTAACATGTCTCTACATGTGCTTATGTCAACTTTTTTTTTTTTAATTTATTTTTTGGCCGCGTTGGGTCTTCGTTGCTGCACATGGGCTTTCTCTAGTTGTGGTGAGCGGGGGCTACTCTTCGTTGCGGCACGTGGGCTTCTCATTGTGGTAGCTTCTCTTGTTGCGGAGCACAGGCTCTAGGGCACACAGGCTTCAGTAGTTGTGGCACACAGGCTCAGTAGTTGTGGCTCATGGGCTCTAGAGCACAGGTTCAATAGTTGTGGTGCACGGGCTTAGTTGCTCTGTGGCATGTGGGATCTTCCCGGACCAGGGATTGAACCCATGTCCCCTGCATTGGCAGGAGGATTCTTAACCACTGCGCCACCAGGGAAGTCCCTCAAATTGTT
This sequence comes from Balaenoptera ricei, assembly GCF_028023285.1. Lineage (NCBI taxonomy): Eukaryota > Metazoa > Chordata > Mammalia > Artiodactyla > Balaenopteridae > Balaenoptera > Balaenoptera ricei. The sequence goes on from NC_082639.1 coordinate 169,751,398, forward strand.
TTAATGTGACTTTATATTGTGTTTTAATCTCTGATATAACATTATTACTTATCCTTTTTTAAGATTTTCTTAAGTATACTTGCACATTTATTTTTCCATATGAACTTTAGAATCAACTTGACTAGGAAAAAAATTCTGTTGGGATTTTCATTGATGTTGAACTAATATTATAAATTAATTTTGGGGTTATGACGTGTAACATTGGTACTACCCATCCAAGAACTGGTTGTAGTTCTACTTATTCAAGCCTTAATACCCCTTAGTAGACTTTAAAATTTTTTTCCATGTCAATCTTGCACATTTCTTAGGTATATTCCTAGGTGTTTAATACTTTTTGTTCTTGTTGTTTTTGTTGTCATAAACAGGATATTTCTTCTGTTTGATTGTCTAATTTGTTCTCATTGATATATAGAAAAGATAATGATTTAGTTATTTATTTATCTATCTATTTATTTATTTATTTTTGGCTGCGTTGGGTCTTCGTTGCTGCACGGGCTTTCTCTAGTGGCAGCGAGCAGGGGCTACTCTGTGTTGTGGTGTGCAGGCTTCTCATTGCAGTGGCTTCTCTTGTTGTGGAGCATGGGCTCTAGGTGCGCAGGTTTCAGTAGTTGTGACACTCGGGCTCAGTAGTTGTGGCTCATGGGCTCTAGAGCGCAGGCTCAGTAGTTGTGGTGCACTGGCATAGTTGCTCTGCGGCATGTGGAATCTTCCTGGAGCAGGGTTCGAACCCGTGTCGCCTACATTGGCAGGTGGATTCTTAACCACTGCACCACCAGGGACGTCCCGATAATGTTTTTTTTTTTTTCAGTTTATTTTCCATTATATTGAAAACTTAAAGTACCGTTGTAGCATCTCTTGTCATCATCAGTGGAAACAAGCCCTTTGATGTACTCTTGCAGGGAGTATACATGACTAATATCCCTTTTGAGGCAGTTTATCTCCTCTTTTGCTTCTTCAGGATCTGGGCTTTAGGGGTTCTGTGGGGCTGATATTTGTGTAATGACCTTGATATTTCCTGTGTCCTTGGGCCTCTGGTCAGTCTCCTTCAGGCATTGATAATTTGATTTCATGGCTGTAGGTAGGAGGCCTCAGTTCCTTGCCACATGGATCTCTCCTTAGGGCTGCTTGAGTGTCCTCATGACATGGCAGCTGGCTTACCCCAGGATGAATGATCTGGCACAAGGTGGCCATCCCTGGTTTCACATCAACATGATCTCAGGCACAAACCTCCTTGTTTTTCCGTTTTGTCTTTAAGTTACTTGTTGAAACAACTGGCCCGCGGTCCCAAGGACTGTGGCAGCTTCGGCTGATGGGGCCCCTCCAGAGCCGGCAGCCTCAGTGAGTCTGCCCTCCCCTCGGGCTCTGGGGCAGTTCAGTTGATAATGATTTTTTTTAAATAGAGATTTTTGTATAACAACTTTGTTTTCTCCCACTTTATTAATTTCTCTTATTCCTTTTAATGGTTATAGTTGATTTTCTTGAGTTTTCTGGGGGAGTCATATCACCTGCAAATAATGGTAATTTTGTCTTCTCCTTTACAATTTTATTCCTTTTGTTTAATTGGCTAATTCCATCAAAGCAGTGTCAAAAATAGGGGTATAATCAACATCTTTGTCATATTCCTCACTTTAATGAGAATGTTTTTAGAATTTTAACATTGAATATGATACTGACCTTTCTTTTTTAAAAAATTAATTAATTAATTAATTTATTTTATTTTTGGCTGCGTTGGGTCTTCGTTGCTGCACGCAGGCTTTCTCTAGTTGTGGCAAGCAGTGGCTACTCTTCTTTGCAGTGTGCAGGCTTCTTATTGTGGTGGCTTCTCTTGTTGTGGAGCATGGGCTCTAGGCGCACGGGCTTCAGTAGTTGTGGCACGTGGGCTAAGTAGTTGTGGTTCGTGGGCTCTAGAGTGCAGGCTCAGTAGTTGTGGCGCATGGGCTTAGTTGCTCCGTGGCATGTGGGATCTTCCCGGGCCAGGGCTTGAACCCTTGAACCCTTGAACCTTTGAACCCTTGTCCCCTGCATTAGCAGGCGGATTCTTAACCACTGTGCCACCAGGGAAGTCCCGATACTGACATTTCGATTGGAATGGGGAGAAATGTGTTTTGAAGGTTAAAGTGTTCATCTGTTTTTATTTTCTTGGTCAGTATTGCTAAAGGTTTGTCAATTTTGTTGATTTTTTTCAAAGAACTTTTGGTTTTATTGATTTTACTCTATTGATTTTCTATTTTTTCTTTCTATTATTTATGCTCTAATTTTTATTATTTTCTTCCTCTGTTTGCTTTGAGTTTTCTTCTTTCTCTAGTTTCTTAAGGTGGAAGGATAAGTTATTTATTTGAAATTTTTCCTTTTTTAAATATAAGCATTTACCCAATGAATTAAATTTCCCTTCAAGTACTTCTTTAGCTGTATCATTTAACTTTTGGTATATCATGTTTTTTTAGTCATTTTGTCTACTTTTATTCCATTAAGAGTTTTTTTTTTAATGGATATTGAATTTTATCAAGTGTTTTTAGCATCAGTGGAGGTGATCATATGATTTTTATTGTTTGATTTATTAATAATGGCAGATTACATTAATAGTTTTCTAATACTGGCCCATCCTTGTATTCTTGACATGAATGAATTCCACTTGGTTGTGTTGTATTCTTTTGATGTTCTGATGGTGTTTTTTAAGCTTTTTAAAAAAGGAAATGTAATTGACATATAATATTATATTGAGGTATACATGATGATTTCAATATCTGTATATATTGTGAAATGATCATCACAGTAAGTCTACTATAGTTAACATCCATTACCATAGTTACAAAAATATTTTTCTTGTAATGAGAACTTTAAAAATTTATTCTCATAGCAACTTTCAGGTATACAGTATGGTATTGTCACCATTCTGTACATTACATCCTCATGACTTATTTATTTTATAACTGGAGGTTTGTATCTTTTGACCTTTTTTTATCCATTTCATTTGCCCCCCTACCCCTGTCTTCGGCAACCACCAGTCTGTTCTCTGTACCTACTGAGTTGGGTTTTTTGTGGGGAGGGAGGTAATGTTTTTTTAGGTCACACATATAAGTAAAATTATATGGTGTTTGTCTTTCTCTGTCTGACTTATTTCACTTAGCATAATGTCCTCAAGGCCTATCCATGTTGTCAAAAATGGCAAGATTTCCTTCTTTTTTATGGCTGAATAATATTCCATATATATATATATATATATATACACACACACCACATTTTCTTCATTCATTTGTCAGTGGATGCATAGGTTGTTTCCATGTCTTGGCTACTGTAAATAATACTGCAACAAACATGGGGCTGCATGTATCTTTTGGAGATAGTTCATTTCCTTTCGATAAACACCCAGAGTTAGAATTGCTGGATTATGTGGTACTTCTGTTTTTAATTTTTTGAGGAACCTCCATACTGTTTTGCATACTGGCTGCACCGATTTACATTTCCAACAACAGTTCACAGGGTTCTCTTTTCTCCACATGCTCTCCAACACTTGTTATTTCTTGGCTTTTTGATAATAGCCATTCTAACAGGTGTGAAGTTATATCTCACTGTGCCATTTGTCTGATGATTAGTGATGTTGAGCACCTTTTCATGTACCTGTTAGCCATTTGTGTCTTCTTTGGGAAAATGTCTATTCAGCGTCTCTGTCCATTTTTTAATCAGGTTGTCTTTTTGTTGTTGAGTTCTATGAGTTTCTTACATACTTTGGGTATTAATTTCTTATCAGATATATGATTTGCAAACATTTTCTCTCATTCTGTAGGCTGCCTTTTCATTTTGTTGATTGTTTCTTTTGCGGTGCAGAAGCTTTTTAGTTTGATATAGTCCCACTTGTTGATTGTTGCTTCTGTTGCCTTTGCTTTTGGTGTCATCTCCAAAAAATCATTGCCAAGACCAGTGTCAAGGAGATTTTTCCCTATGTTTTCTTCTAGGAATTTTATGGTTTCAAGTCTTACATGTATGACTTTAATCCATTTTGAGTAAATTTTTATGAGTGGTGTAAGACAGGAAGCCCATTTTATTCTTTTGCATGTGAAAACCATTTCCCAACACCATTTATCGAAGAGACTGTCTTTTCCTCATTGAGTATTCTTGGTTACCTTGTCAAATATCAGTTGACCATATATGCATGTATTTATTTCTGGGCTCAATTCTGTTCCATTGCTCTAATGTGTCTGTTTTTATGCTAGTCCCATCGTGTTTTGGTTACTGTAGCTTTGTAATATAGCTTATAATCAGGGAGCACGATGCCTCCAGCTTTGTTCTTTTTTCTCAAGATTACTTTGGCTATTCAGGTTTTCTTGTAGTTTCATAACAGTTTTAGTATTGCTTGTTCTATTTCTGTGAAAAATGCCATTGAAATTTTAATAGGGATTGCATTGAATCTGTAGATTGCTTTGGGTATTATGGACATTTTAACAATACTCTTCCAATCCATGAGTACAAAACATCTTTCCAAACATTTCTAAAGTTCATACAAATGAGTGATATTTTCTGCAGGTTCTTTGTCTCGCTCTCACTCTGTCTCTCACAATAGTGTCAGAGTCCTTACTGGTCTTTTCTGGCCCAAGAGCTCTAGAAATATTTTTCACAAGTATCTTCTTCTGCATACCTAAATTGAAATTACACTGTAGTGCAAACATGGCAGGGGCAAATATTTCACCCTCCTTGTCAAAATATGTTATGAAATTGGAGGCTTTAACTTTGTAAGAAATAATCAGAATGTATATTTGTTAAATAATAACAAAAAATTTCATTTTGTATATTGTTGAATCTTTTTGAGTACCTACCATAATCTGCCTTTTTACGAATGTATTCACTGTTATAGATGTTCATTTTTACTTAATGGAACTGTAATTAATCTCTTTTTTTTATTGTACAGAAATTTACAGCAACAATGTCAACACCAGATAAGAAGGCCTCACAGAAGATTGGTTTTCGATTACGTAACTTACTCAAGCTTCCCAAAGCACATAAGTGGTGCATATATGAGTGGTTCTACTCAAATATAGATAAGTATGTATCGTGGCTCATATCACAAGTATCATTTGAACCAAAAGTTTAAGATTTTCAAATGTTAAAAGCCTCAACCTTTTCTAGAGGTCTATTTTGATTCTATTTTTTTCCTGAATTTCTTTTTCTATTCCTCATTCTAGTTTGATCCATTTCCGTTTTTCATAGTTTTCTTCCCTCCTCCCCCTTTTGGGGAAGAAGTTGTATGTTTTTCTGAAAAATCAAATGAAAGTATAATCTCCATATTATAATTTACAAAGACTATGGAGTGGAGATACCCTAAAAACAAAGCACCATTATTTGCAGTGAATGGGACTTGTTTTATAAATCTTGAGATTTTAAATGCTAGTATAATAGAGAAACAGTTATTAATGGTAAAAGTGATTCAGGAAGATTTTTAGGAGTCTTTCTATTTGGGGGATGATATTCACGCATTTTAGTTATACGTAAATGTTTAAGTAGAACATAGTAAGAGATTTGGGTGAAATCCAATTATTCAACAACAGAATTTATTGAGGAAAAATTCTGATTTCTCATCCACCACAATCTAATCTTATCTAATCCATGCCAGTCAGTGGTGCTTGCTTTGCTGACTGCTTATCTTTATTACCTTTCTCTGCTTTCACCAGTTGCCTACTCTGAACCTTGTGAATCTCATGAACTTTCATATTTAAGCCCAAGACATTCATATGTCATTGCTGAGACTGGTTCCTGGTTTCCCAAACTCATGAATAAAATTGTTTTATTTTTGTCCACAAATTTTTTCGTAGGCTTAAGAGAGCTCTCAGGGTGTCCTAGTATGATCCGAGTTCTCAATTTCCCTAGAACTAATCTAACCCTCTGGAGTCCCCCAGTTTTCTAAAACTGATTTACCCTCAAAGAGAACTCCCTGGTGATGGTATTACTTTTGGGACAAAGATACTTTGTAGCTACATTGTTTATCCTCACCAGATATAATGGTAATGCCAAGATAGCCTCTGGAAGGATAGACTCCTATAGGAAATTTTTAATAAAAATCAGTGTCTTTTGGAATCTCAAGCACAGACAGTGTTTCTTGAGTAACTTTTACACATTATTTGTTTCGTAAATGCAAAGGATTTAGTTTAATTTTAACACTTGGAATTTGTGTCTGTTTTGGGTGGAAGTGAAGGTTTGGCATCTTGTGATTAATATGTTGAAAATTGGAATGCATATTTTGAATTTTATGGCTCTTAAGTAACACCTTGTATATTAACCGTTAAAATACCATTTCTGTTTTACAGACCACTTTTTGAAGGCGACAATGACTTCTGTGTGTGTCTAAAGGAATCTTTTCCTAATTTGAAAACAAGAAAGTTAACAAGAGTAGAATGGGGAAAAATCAGGCGGCTTATGGGGAAACCACGGAGGTAAAAATAATGTTTTTATTTAAAATAAAATTAATAAATTAGTTGGTAGTATCATTACCATATTGACTTTTTCATCTTCAAAAGGACTAGTACCAAAACACAACTTTCCAGAATAGTTATATGTTAAATATATCCTACTGACCAACATTAATGTAGGTGCTTTTTATACTTAGGCATCTTATAATTAAATGCACAATTTCATTTTTGTTCAGGTCACAGGCTTTGAACATAATTTTGTTATATTATCTATGCTCCACTATGTTCCAAAAAATATTTAAGAATGCACTAAAAGTCATTTAATGAAGCTATAAGGTTATGCGTACATTGTTATTACCTTTTGTAAAACTCTTTTTATCACCTCAAGAGCCTTTCCACAAATGCCTGTTTTACTTTATATAAAAACAAATCAAGTGAATATATCCAATATGTTACTTCCTGAGAATTACTTTTTGTGTTAAACTGCTTTTCCTTTTCTAGTGTTATCTTGCTTTCTTAACACATCAGAAAACCTTATATTACTTTTGAGTGAAATTTTGCAATATACTAGATCATTAGTCTCATGTCTGTCAGCCTAGTAAAAGCATGTGTAAGACTTTTTCAGTTTAAATGGTGGGGAAATTCAGAGAAGACTTGGAATTATAAAGTGACTTGGACAAGTAGGTATGGAATTTAGTTTTCATGATTTCTGTAGATGGTAATGAAATTCAAGGAGAACTTTTCATTGAGCTGGTAATATTTTATTTTATCCCTTGTATTGAAAGATGACATTGCTGCTGATGTTTTAAATATTTCCCTCATTTATAAGAACAAATCAAAATGTGATATGTTAGTGTGTTTCATATAGGTAATTTATGGTCTTTGGTAATTACTTTAGGCCATTTGGGTGCTTTTTGCTGTGACTTTACATGTTTGAGTAAATTAAGCCACACTGTTTCTAATTATTGTCAGAATGAGAGTCCCTCCTTATTTTATTGTTTAGTTATAATTCTGCAGTTTGTTTGTCATCATAATATTTCTCTTATTAATTTATCCTCTCTTATGTTACCATAACATTGTTGAATTTTATAGTCCTTTACTTCATCAAGGTAAATTAATAGTTGAAATGAAGTCTTTATTTTCAACAAAAGTTTATAGTTTTTCTTTTCTCTGAGGAGGTTGAGGTACACTACAAATTATTGATACAATGTACTTTTCCAAATATCCTAAAAAAAAGTAAAATAAAATACCAAGAAGGAGCTTAACAGGAAATGTGCAGGATACAAATGAGGAAATGGGAAGACATAGATGATCTTGGATTAGGATACCCAGCATTCTAAAATCAGTCCCAATAAAAATATCAGGATGCCCCCTTTTTTTTTTTATTTTAAACTAGATCAACTAATTCTAAAATTCGCATATAAGAGGAGAAATCAAACAGGAAGATCCAGGAAAATTCTGAAGAAGCAAAGTAATAAAGGGAGACTATGTAGTATCATACATACATATGTAGTACGTATTATCACCTATTAAAATAGATATAATGTGATCATAATCAAAATGGTGTTGTAGTGGTACATGCATAGAAAGATGAATTGAAAAGGAGAGAAAGCCCATGAAACTAACACAACATTGTAAATCAACTATACTCCAATAAAATTAAAACTAAAAAAAAAAGAGAGAAAGTCCAGATAGAATCAAAGATGTCTACAGGAATTTAATACATGATAACAGTGGTTGCATCTCAAGCACATAGGGGAGAGAGGGGTTAAGTTACTTATTTAATGGATACTGAGACCACTCTGAAGCAATCTAAGAAAACACAAGTTGGTTTCATACCTCATACCTTAGACCAGGAAAGATTTGAAAAGGATCAGAGATTCACATTTTTAAAATGAAACAGTAAAACCACTAGGGGAACCTGTAGGAGAGTTTTGCTTAATCTTGAATTGGAGAAGATCTTTCTAACAGGCCCCAAAGCTAGGAACCATAAAAGAAAATATCAATAAATTTGACTTCATAAAAATAAAAACATTTTGCATTGCCCCTTACAAAAAATCCATAAACAAAGTCAAAAGACAATAACAGAAATATTTATAATTCTTATCACAGACAAAGGACTAATTTCCAAATATATGAAGAACTATGTATGAATCAATAAAAAAAAGTCAAATAACCTATAATAAAAGTGTCTGTTTATATGACAGTACATGAGAAAGGAAAAAGAAATGGCTCTTCTGAACAGATGAAAACAGTTCAGTCTTACTCATAGTGAGAAATATAAAATAAAATATACAATCAGAATACTGTTTTTTAACTATCAGATCAATGGAGTTCATAAAGTTTTAATATGTTGGGTTGGCAATGGTGTGGTGAAAAAGTCACTATTGGTGGTGAGAGATTAAATTTATATAACCTCTGTGGAGGGCAATTTGGTAATATCTGTCAAATTTACAAATTTCCATACCCTGTAACCTAGTACTTCTGCGAATTTACATCACAGAAATACTTGTACATGGGTAAAATGACATGTACAGTATTATTTGTAGAAGCAAAAGATTGGCAAAAACCTAAGTGTCCATAAATAGAGGAATGATTAATTAAAGTATGGTACCTCAAAATAGTAGAAAACTCTGAAATCATTTAACTTAAAATCAGAGGAAGTTGGACTTCCCTGGAGGTCCAGGGGTTAAGACCCTGTGCTTCCACTGCAGCGGTCGCGAGTTCAATCCCTAGTCGGGGAACCAGCATCCCTCATGCTGTGTGGTGTGGCCAAAAAAAAAAACACCAAAAAACAGGAAATTTCTAGTGTACTGATATAGAAGTTATTGCCGAGATACTTTAAGAAAGCAAAATACACAACAGAGCATATTGTAGCTATTTGGGGAAAATAAGAAGGGAACATAAGCATTTTTTGCCTGTGTATTCCTAAAGTATCAATGAAGGACACGTAGAAAACTCACAGTCATGATCCGATGGAAGACAGGAAACCGAGGGACAGAGGTATTAGAGTTTCCAGTACCTTTTGAACCTTTTAAATTAGAAGCCTATGAATGTATTAACTATGCAAAAATACTATTTAAATAAAATTTGATTGCTGAAAGTGTATATTATATCCAGAATGTATGAAGAACTCTGAAAATACGGTATTAAGAATCAAACGGGAATTCCCTGGTGGTCCAGTGATTAGGGCTCCATGCTTCCACTGCAGGGGGCACGGGTTTGATCCCTGGTTGGGGAACTAGAATCCTCATGCTGCACTGCACAGCTGAAAAAAAGAAAAAGAAACAGCCCATTTAACAAATTGGCAAAAGATTCGAACAGAGGATTCACCAATGATGTAAGAATATCAAATAAACCAATGAGAGGATATTCAACATAATTAGTCATTAGAAAAACGCAAATTAAAACCACAGATTTTCTAGTTGAAAATTTATTAGACTAAGCATACCACATGTTGGTGAGGCTGTGGGGAAACTTGAACTCTTATACACCGCTGATGGGAATATAAAATTGTATAACCACTTTGAAAAAACTGTTTGGCAGTTCCTTTCTTTCTTTTTTAGAAGACTTAATTTTTTAAAAGTCGTTTTAGGTTTACAACAAAATTGAGAGGAAGATACAGAGATTTCCGGCTTACTGCCCCCCCACATACATAGCCTCGTCCGCTATCAGTGTCCTCTAGCAGAGTGGTACATCTGTGACAGCTGATGAGCCTGCACCAACACGTCATAACCACCCAAAGTCCATAGTTTACATTAGAGTTCACTCTTGGTATTGTACCTTCTGTGGGTTTTGACAAATGTTTAGTGACTTATCTACCATTATTATATTTTACAGAGTAGTTTCACTGCCCTAAAAATCCTCTGTGTTCTACCAATTCACCCCTCTCCCCATCCCCACAACTGCTGGCAACCACTGATATTTTTATTGTCTTCATAGCTTTGCATTTTCCAGAATGTCATATATTGGGATCACACAGAATGTAACCTTTTCAGATTGGCTTCTTTCACTTGGTAATATGCATTCAGGTTCCTCCATGTCTTTTCGTGGTTTGATAGCTCATTCTTTTTGGTGCTGAATAATACTCCATTCTCTGGATGTACCAGTTTGTTTATTCATTTACCTACTGAAGAACGTCCTAGTTGATTCCAAGTTTTAGCAATTATGAATAAAGATTCTGTAAACATCTATGCAGATTTTTGTGTGGACATAAGTTTTCAACTCATTTGAGTAAAAACCAAGGAGCACGATTGTTGGATTTTATGGTAAGAGTATATTTAGTTTTGTAAGAAACTACCAAACTGTCTTCCATTTTGCATTCCCACTAGAAATGAATGAATTCCTGTTGTTCCACATCCTCACCAGCATTTGAAGTTGTCCGTGTTCCAGATTTTAGCAGTTTAATAAGTGTGTAGTGATATCTCGTTTAATTTGCATTTCCCTGGTGGCATATAGTGTGGAGCATCCTTTCATACGCTTATTTGCTAATTGTATATCTTCTTTGGTGATATTTGGATTCTTTGATTTCTTAAAGCGTTAAACACACATTGACCGTATGACCCAGCCCTTCCACTACTTTAATCAAGAGAAATGAAAGCATATGTTTGTACAGAAGCCCACACACAGATGATCATATCAACTTTGTCGTAATAGCCAAAACCTGGAAATAACCCATAAGTCCACTAACAGGTGAATGGATAAACAAATGGTGATATATCCATAGAATAAGATGTGTCACAATAAAAAGTAATGAACCACTGATACATACACCAATATGGACAAATCTTAGAATAATTATGCTGAATGAAAGAAGCCTGAAGAAAGAGTATATACTAGATGATTCCATTTATATAAAACTTTAGAAGATAGAAACTTTAATACAGAAAGCAACTTAGTGATTGCTTGAGAAGTAGGAGTATAGAAATGGGAGGAAGCAAAGGAGGGATAGTAAAGTGGCACAAGGAAACTTTGGGGGGTGATTGATGTTCATTATCTTGACTGTAGTGATATGGATGTATATTTCGTGGCCTGAAAGCTTTGTTTAAATACCTTTGGTTCATCCTAGAATTTGAAAATAGAAATAAGAGAGGCCCTAAAGATAAGAGTATATTCGGTATTCATACTTCAAGACAGGAAATATGATTAAAAGTTTACACGGTGGAAAGTCTCATCTTTAATTCCTGTACAGATAGGCTCACTGGGTCACAGGGAAAATATCATGTTCTTTTGAGTAGAGTATTGAAACTGAACGTTGTTCTTAAGAGGAGACCTGGGATCCAGGTGCAGTTTTGTCAAAGGATGGTGAACAAATCCTCCTGCTTTGTAGGAAGGAATAATCTAGACTTATGTATCTTTCAGTCTTGCAAGGTCCTGTTCTTAAAAAGACAAAGATAATTTACTTTGAAGAGAAAATTATTATTGCTAAGAACCCATTTTTAAATATAGTACTTGAAAGAATGAGAAGAATAAAGGGAGTAGTGAGATGAATGGTCTGACTTGAAGTTTTTGTGTAGGACAGTTATCAGTTTATATGATTTTTATAATTTATTCTAGATGTTCTTCTGCATTTTTTGAGGAAGAGAGATCAGCATTAAAACAGAAACGGCAGAAAATAAGGCTCTTACAACAAAGGAAAGTTGCGGATGTTTCACAGTTCAAAGATCTCCCCGACGAAATTCCTTTGCCCCTGGTTATTGGAACCAAAGTTACAGGTAGGTGAAGATAAGCTTATTACTATTTTGACTTGCAGTTTTTCACCAAGATAACGTTTATTAGACAAATGGCTTTTATATTTAGAAAGCTTAAACTATAATTCTGTAGCAATATTCTGTAGAGGTTACTGTTTCTTCATCTGTGAAGTCTGTTTTTTAAAGAAATTGGATAAAAGTGTACCGTTTCAAAGCAATGTCTGCCACAACATAAACTAAAGCAAACTGCCACAAAGGTGAAATTTAAAATAAGTATAATATTTAAATTTTAAACATTTTGAATTCTATTTTTGCTTCCACATCACTGATTTTCTTTTCTAACCATTTTTACCTGGTTAGTTCACAAACACCATTGTTCTTGTGATCTTTGGGTTTAGAAGTACTCCATTTCTAATGACTGAATAAAACTAAATTATTCAGTAGGTAGTTTGCTCGAAATTTTGTAAAGATGTAAATTCTGTCAATTTGTAGGTGGTGATTCTATGTGTTCACTTCAAGTTACAACACTGAGGGAAATTACCACCAAAACCTCAAGTTTAAGTTAATCCTTAATAATTTGGTGATCTAAAATTACAAGTTATGTAATACAAGAAATAACAAGGTGTTAAGTGGGTAGGTAGGGTAGTAATAGTACTGGAAGTGTTTGAAAAATGGTTGGATTAATCAGAGAATATTTTCTGGAGGAAAGGGAACCTTGAATTACATATTTATATTATTATTTTCTGGATATAAAAGTGGTACATGTTTCCATTGTATTGTAAAAATGGGTAATGAAAGGAAAGGTAGATAATAAGGAAGAGACTGTATCATGCATATAAAATGCAGTTGGAAAAGAGAAGAATGCATTTAGTCATAACCTACCATGTATAGAAGTTATAGATGATATATATGGTCTCTCTCTTAACAAAAGTAGTCTGGGAGTGGGGGTGGAGATAGAGTGAGGGAGAGAGAGCATTCCTGAAAAAATACATTAGTTCTAAAAACCCCATATAAATAAGTACAAAGTCTACAATATAACTACTAATCAGAGAAATGCTGGCGTGAATAGAGTGACACATAGACCCAATTAGGGAATCCTTAAAAGTTAAGGGCTCCAGCATTTAAGGATTGGCATTGGTATTATTTGATAAGACTGAAAATTTTACAGTGTCAGTAAGTAGGTACTCATGTCACAATGCAGAATAGGTGGGACTGGATGTGTCAAGATATGAGAAAAGTTTGTAGGAATCAACTAACTACTAGAGCTTTTGAAAGTTTCTGTTTGGTTTAGAGGAGGTGTCAGCATACAATAAAAAATTATGAAACCTATGAAGAAACATAAAAACAGGTTCTGAAGTAAAGACCAAAAGCAGTCAATAGAAAATAGATGCTGGGATGACTCAGATACTGGAATTAGTTTTAAAATATCTGTTATAAAACATGTTCAAGAACTTAAATGTAAATATGATCATAATTAATGGGGATATCACAGTAGATAAATGGAAATTACTTAGATAAAACAAATTCAAAATTGAAAAGTATAGTGTCTGAAAAGAAAAATCTGAATGGGCTTAAAAGCATACTGGAAACAGCAAAACCAAGGGTAAGTGAACTTCAGAATAAATCAATATAAATGATCCATTGTGAAAACATGGAGGAAAAAATGGAAAAAACATTAATAGAGCCTCAGAGACCTGTGGGACAATATTATGCAAATAACATACATGTAATTAGTATCCTTAAAAGGAGAACAAAGGCACAATGACATGTGGGGAAAAAAAAGACAAAAGATTTGATTTTTTTTTTCTTTCAGTTTTTTTGAGATATAGTTGACATACACACTGTAAAGTGTAGTTCGTAATGATTTCACTTGCATCCATTACATTTCCCGACCTTGGACAAGTGGCCTTTTGTAGGAGACCTACTGTGCTTCCCAGCAGCACACTCCCCTCTGGTCACCAGAGCTCTGTGCTCTAGGGGCGCCCCCCGTGTGGGCTGCCTGGGTCCTTCTGTTGTGGTGGCCTGACTGCTTGTGGGCAGGCTGGTAGGTGTGGCTGGCCCTCCTTCAGGTTGCTTGCTAGGCCCTGCCTCGTGGAAGTCCTCTGTCTGTGGGGGGGGCACAAGGTGGCTGGCTGCAGGCGTGAGTGGGGGTTCCTGGGACTAGTGCTGGCCCACTGGTGGGCGGAGCTGGGCTCCCAGATCTAGTGCTGGTGGGTGGGCCAGTTCCTGGCATGGCTGTCTGTAGGGGCCCAGGATATCCCAAACCTGGTTATCAGCCCGCTGGTTAGTGGAACTGGGTCCTGAGGCTGCTGCCTGAGGGGCCCAATATGTCTGGTGGCCTGCTGTCAGCCTGCTGGTTGGCAGGCCAGAGCCCCCGGTATTCCCTGGGCTAGTGTCCCATCACTGGTGGACAGGGGAAGTTCCTGGGGCGGCTAGCTGAGGGGCCCAAGGTGTCCCAGAGCTGGCATTAGCCTGCTGGTGGGCGGGACTAGGGCTCAGTGGGTCTTGGAGCTAGTGCTGGCCTGCTGGTCTGTGGGCTGCATCCAGACACAGCAGGCTATAGGGCTGTGGTGGTCCTGGGGCTGCTGTCCACCCAGTGGTGGGTGGGACAGGGCACAGGGGATGAGATCCCTGCGCTGGTGCCGGCCCCCTTGTAGGCAGAGCTGGGTCCTGGGTTCTCTAGCCGCAGGGCCTGGTGTCCGCCCACTGGTGGGCAGGGCTGAGGCCCAGGGGGTCCCCAGGCTGGTACCCACCCACTGGTGGGTGAGCCCAGGCCCTGGGGCTAGTGCCGGCTCACTGGTGGGTGAAGCCAGTCCCAAAGTCTCTGGCTGCAGGGCCCTGGAACTCCCTGAGTTAGTGCGTTGGTCTCTGGTGTGCAGGGCCAGGACCCAGTGGCGGGTGAGGCTGATCCTGGGGCTAATGCTGGCTCATTTGTGAGCAAAGCCAGGTCCCAGGGTCTCTGGTGCAGGGCCCTGGGGACCTGGGACTAGTGAGGCTCGTTGGTGTCAGTGGCCGGTCCTGGGCCCTCTGGTGGATAAGTCCAGGTCCTGAAGCGGCTGTGGGCTCAGGGGCTCCCAGCCGGCCAGCTGGTGGGTGGGGCTGTGTCCCCGCCCAGCCAGCTGCTTGGCCTGAGGTGTCCCATTACTGGTGCAGACAGGCTGGTGGGCGGGGCCGGGTCCCAGCCCTAATAAGCTAGAGGGAGGATTAAAAAATGGCGCTTGCCAGCACCAGTGTCCTCATGGTTGAACAAGCTCCCAGAAATGGCTGCCACAAGTGTCTCTTTCCGCCCGGTAAACTCCACTTGGCTCCTGCCTCTCAGGGAGACTCTCCAAGATCAGCAGGTGGGTCTAACCGAGGCTCCTTTTGAATTACTGCTTCTGCTTTGCGTCCCAGAACTTGTAAGATTTTGTGTGCACCCTTTAAGAATGGAGTCTATTTCCCATAGCCCTCTGGCTCTCCCGAATGTAAGCCCTGCTGGCCTTCAAAGGCAGGTGTTCTGGTGTTTGTCGTCCTAGTGCAGGACTTCCAGTTTGGAGAGCCCCACGTGGGGTTCAGATCCCTTGCTCCTTGGGGAGAACGTCTACAATTGTTATTATCCTCCCCTTTGTGGAGGTATTGTTCTTGACTATACTGTGTCTCTGCCCCTCCTACCTGTCTGGTCGTGGTTCCTTTGTATCTTTAGTTGTAGAAGATCATTTTTGCTTATCTTCTGGTCTTTCTCATCAATAGTTGCTCTGTAAATAGTTGTAATTTTGGTGTGCCGATGGGAAGAGGTGAGCTCAAGGACTTCCTACTCCGCCATTTTGGCCACCTTCCCCAAACTCGATTTAAAAAAAAAAAAAGTACAGATCCACAGTACTCTAAACCCCAAGCCATATAACCCACGTGTCAACAAAACCCATAATTAGACACAATACAGAAAAAATACAGAGCAAATCTTGAAAGCATTCATTAGAAAAACAACATTATATGAGGAACAGTGATACAAATAGCAGCTGACTTCTTACGGGAAAAGAACACTAGATGTTATGTCAAATGAACTTTTTAGATTGAAAGGATATGATACCAGATGGAACCTTGACTACAGAGTAACAGCACCAGAAATGGTAAATATATGTGTAAAATGGAACTGTTGTGTTTCAAGTTTCTTAAATTTGTAGTGAGAGTATACAGTATTAACTGAAGTAGAGTGTAATAAGTAAAGAGTGAATATTATAATCCCTAGAATACTGAGGTTCAGAAACCTTAGTGTGCGTCAGATCACCTGGAGGGCTTTAAAAAGACAGATTACTGGCCCCCACTCCAGAGTTTCTGATTCAGAAGGTCAGGGGTAGGGCCTGAGAACTTGCATTTGAAGAAGTTTCCAAGTGGTGTTGGTGCTGCTGAAGTGGGGCCGTACTTTGAGAACTAGTAAAGGAATTACTTTTTAAAAATCTTTTACTGAGGTAACATTGGTTTATAACATTATAAGTTTCATGTGTACATTATATTTCATCTTCTCTTTACATTACAGCATGCTTACCACCAAAAGTTTAGTTTCTGTCTCTCACCATACAGTTGATCCCCTTTACCCATTTCACCCTCCCCTGTCCCACCCCTTTCCCTCTGGTAATCACTACTCTGTTTTATGGCTGAGTAGTATTCCATTTACGGTAATCACTGCTCTTTTTTTACCGTGGAGTAGTATTCCAGTGCGTGTGTGTGTCTGTGTGTGTAGCATATCTTTATCCATTCATTCATTGATAGACACTTAGGTTGTTTTCATATCTTGGCTATTCTAAATAATGCTGCTATGAACATAGGGGTGCATATATCTTTTTGAATTAGTGTTTTTGTATTCTTTGGATGAATACACAGAAGTGGGATAGGTAGATCATGTGGTAGTTCTAGTCTTAATTTGGGGGGGATTCTCCACACTGTTTCTCATAGTAGCTGCACCAATTTACATTCCCACCAACAGTGTATGAGGGTTTCCTTTTCTCCCGTCCTTGCCAACCCTTGTTATTTCTTGCCTTTTTGATAATAGCCATTCTAACAGATGTGAGGTGATATCTCACTGTGGTTTTTTTTTAACTGAAGTATAGTTGATTTACAATATTGTGTTAGTTTCAGGTGTATAGGAAAGTAATTTAATTATACATATATTTTTTTCAGATTATTTTCCATTATAGGTTATTATAAGATATTGAATATAATTCCCTGTGCTGTACAGTAAATCCTTGTTGCTTATCTATTTTATGTGTAGTTTTGTTAATCCCATACTCCTAATTTATACCCCCCACACCTCCCTTTCCCTTTTGGTAACTATAAGTTTGTTTTCCATGTCTATGAGTCTGTTTCTGTATGGTATATAGATTCATTTGAATTACTTTTTAGATTCCACATATGAGTAATATCATATAATATTTATCTTTCTCTGTCTGACTTCAGTTACTATGATATTCTCTATCCATGTTGTTGTAAATATTTTACTCTTTTTTATGGTTCAGTAATATTCCTGTGTGTGTATGTGTGTGTGTGTGTGTGTGTGTGTTTTATACATATATATAAAATCTCACATCTTCTTAAAGTAATCATCTGTTGCTGGGCACTTGGGTTGTTTCCATGTCCTGGCTATTGTAAATAATGCTGTTATGAACATTGGGGTGCATGTATCTTTTCGAATTAGAGTTTTCATCTTTCCTGGATATATACCCAGGAGTGGGGTTGCTGGAACATATGATAACTCTATTTTTTGTTTTTAAAGGAACCTCTGGACTGTTTTCCATAGTGGCTACACCAATTTACATTCCCATCAATAGTGTATGAGGGTTCCCTTTTCTCCACACCCTCTCCAGCATTTTTTACTGTAGACTTTTGATGATGGCCATTCTGACCCGTGTGAGATGATACCTCATTATAGTTTTGATTTGCATTTCTCTAATTAATTAACAGTATTGAGCATCTTTTCATGTGCCTGTTGGCCACCTGGATGTCTTCCTTGGAGAAATGTCTATTTAGATCACCTGCCTATTTTTTTTTTAATTTATTTATTTTTGGCTGCTTTGGGTCTTTGCTGCTGCACGTGGACTTTCTCTAGTTGCGGCGAGTGGGGGTTACTCTTCATTGCGGTGCGCAGGCTTCTCATTGTGGTGCCTTCTCTTGTTGCGGAGCATGGGTTCTAGGCGTGCGGCCTTCAGTAGTTGTGGCACGCGGGCTCAGTAGTTGTGGCTCAAGGGCTCTAGAGCACAGGCTTAGTAGTTGTGGCCCACGGGCCCAGCTGCTCCATGGCATGTGGGATCCTCCTGGACCAGGGCTCGAACCCATGTCCCCTGCATTGGCAGGAGGACTCTTAACCACTGCGCCAGGAAAGTCCCCTGCCTATTTTTTGATTGGGTTGTTTTGGGGTTTGTTTTGTTTTATTTTGATAGTGAGTCATTGTGGTTTTGATTTGCATTTCCCTAACAATTAGCGATGAATATATTTTCATGTGCCTGTTGGCCATCTATATGTCTTCTTTAGAAAATCACCTATTCAGCTCTGCTGCCCATTTTTTAATTGGGTTGTGTGTCTTTTTGTTGTTGAGTTGTATGAGTTCTTTATATATTTGGGATATTAGCCAATTAATGGATATATGATTTGCAAGTATCTTCTCCCATTTGGTATGTTGTCTTTTCATTTTGCTGATGGTTTCCTTTGCTGTGCAGAAACATTTTAGTTTTATATAATCCCATTTGTTCAGTTTTGGTTTTGTTTCCCTTGCCTGAGGAGACATATCCAGAAAGATATTGCTAAGATCATTGTTACAGAGCATACTGCATATGTTTATTTCTAGGAGTTTTGTTGTTTGAGGTCTTGCTTTCAAGTCTTTAGTCCATTTTGAGTTGATTTTTGTATACGATGTGAGGTAGTGGTCTAGTTTCTTCTTTTGCATTTGGCTGTCCAGTTGAAGGAATTACTTTTAAAAAAGTGTTAAGAGGTATACCTAAAAAGCCAATAGAGGAATTAAATTTGACAAACTAACAAATACTCAATTAAGTGAAAAGATGACAGGAAAGAAAGAACAGAGGAGTAGAAAATAAATAGCAAGATGGTAGACTTATATCTAGCCCTTTTAAAATTACATTAAATCTCAGTGAACTAAACACTACACTGTAGAGCTTATCAGACTGGATTTATTTATTTTTTTAAAAAAAAGGAAGTCAAACTCAACTACAGTTGACCATTGAACAACATGGGTTTGACGGGTTTGAATTGTGTGAGTCCATTTATATGTGGATTTTTTTTTTCAATAAACACACTGGAAATTTTTTTGGAAATTTGTGACAACTTGAAAGAACTTGCAGATGAATTGCTTAGCCTTGAAATACTGAAAAAATTTTTAAAGTTAGATATGTCATGAATGCGTAAGATATATGTAGACATAGTCTATTTTATCATTTACTACCATATTTTATGGTAGTAAAATTTATCAAACCTTACTTCCACAAACACAGTCCATACATTTGCCATTGAGAGAAATGCAAGCAAACATAAAGATGCCATATTGAATCATAGCTTCATAAAATTAACTGTAGTATACACTGTACTACTGTAAAAATTTTGTAGCAACCTCCCATTGCTGTTGCAGTGAGCTCAAGTGTTGTGAGTATCTGCTAAAAATGCTGTGTGACAGTAATCATTTCCATGTGATCAGTTCATCTCCAGTAAATTGCATATCATTGTAAAAAGTGATCTCTTGCAGTTCTCAAGTATTTTTCATTGTGTTTAGTGGAAGACCATAAACCATGGGGCCCATATGAAGTGCCATAGTGATGCTGGAATTGCTCCTAAGAAGCAGAGAAAAGTCATGACATTACAAGAAAAAGTTGAATTGCTTGATATGTACTGTAGATTGAGGTCTTCAGCTATGATTGCCCACTATTTCAAGATAAATAAATGAATACAGTGTAAGGACCATTGTAAAGAAAAAAGAAAAGGAAATTGGTGAAGCTATAGCTGCAGCTATGCCAGCAGGCATGAATACCTAACACTTTTTTGAAATATCTTTTTATCTCATAATGAAAATACAGCTTTTATGTGGGTGCAGGATTGATATAAGAAAGGCATACCTATGGACTCCAATATGATTTGAGAAAAAGCAAAGTCATTTATATGACGACAAAGCAAAAGGGAGTGAAGGACCTAAAGCTGGATAATTTAATGCCAGCAAAGGATGGTTTGATAATTTTAAAAAGAGGTTTGGCAGTCGGCTGGGCGCTGAGGGGTCCTGCAGACTGAAGACTTAAATCCAAGGTCATGGCAAAACATCTGAAGTTCATTGCCAGGACTGTGATGGTACAGGAAGGGAACGTGGAAGGTGCATACAGGACCCTAAACAGAATCCTTACCACGGATGGGCTCATTGAGGACATAAAGCGACGGCGATACTACGAGAAGCCTTGCCGCCGGCGACAGAGGGAAAGCTATGAAACCTGCCGGCGAATCTACAACATGGAAATGGCTCGCAAGATCAACTTCTTGATGCAAAAGAATCGGGCGGATCCATGGCAGGGCTGCTGAGGCCTGTGGATAGGAGGCCCCATGTGAAAATCCTTATCCAGCTGTCTCCACTTCTTTTCTTTCTCCCACCCCATTTTCTCTTACCTTTCTTACAATAAACTCAATCACATATATGCAAGAAGGCCTGCATATATAGAAGCAATCCCACTAGTCAGCAATGGACACTTTCTTGTATTACGTCAAAGAGAAACCGAGTCCAAAAGTAGTCTGGGAGTAGAATGGTGGTTGCCAAGGGCTGGTGTTGGGAGGAGGGGAATGGGAAATTATTGTTTAATGAGAGCAGAGTTTCAGTTTGGGAAGATGAAAAAGTTCTGGAGGCAGATAGTGGTGATACTTGCACAACAACGTGAATGTACTTAATGCCACTGAACTGTACACTTAAATGATTAAAATGATAAAAAAAAAAAAGAGGTTTGGCTTAAAAAATATCAGGATGACAGAAGAAGCAGCTTCTGCCAACCAAGAGGCAGCAGACAGCTTCCCAGATGCCATTAAGAAAGTCATGGAGGAGAAAGGATATCTACCTGAACAGGTTTTTAATGCAGACATAAGTGCCCTATTCTGGTAAAACAAAAAACAAAACAAAACAAAACAAAAACGCGGTGTTAGTAAGGAAGAAAAGCAAGCACTAGGATTTAAAGCAGAAAGGGTGGACTTCCCTGGTGGAGCAGCGGTTAAGAACCTGCCTGCCAATGCAGGGCACACAGGTTTGATCCCTGGTCCGGGAAGATCCCACATGCCACGGAGCAGCTAAGCCCATGTGCCACAACTACTGAGCCTGCGCTCTAGAGCCCACGAGCCACAACCATGGAGCCCACGTGCTGCAACTCGTGAAGCCCGCACACCTAGAGCCCGTGCTCCACAACAAGAGAAGCCACCGCAGTGAGAAGCCCATGCACCACAATGAAGAATGGCCCCCGCTTGCTGCAACTAGAGAAAGCCCTTGTGCAGCAACAAAGACCCAACGCAGCCAAAAATTTAAAAAATAAAAAAATAAAGCAGAAAGAGATAGGCTAACTACTGTTTTGCAAATGCAGTAAGGTTTATGATCAAGACTGCCCTTATGTATAAAGCTGCTAACCATAAACAACAAGGTCCTACTGTATAGCACAGGGAACTGTATTCAATATCCTGTGATAAACCAAATGGAAAAGAATATATATTAAAAAACAAAAGAATGTCTATGTGTGTATAACTGAGTCACTTTGCTGTACAGCAGAGATTGGCACAACATTGTAAATCAACTATACTTCAATAAAAAATTAAATTAAATTAAAAAAAAAAAGCTGCTAACCTTGGACCCTTGAAGGGAAAAAATAAACACCAGCTGCCCGTCTTTTGGTTGTACAGCAAGAAGGCCTGGGCAACAAAAATTCTTTTTCTGGATCAGTTCCATTGATGGTTTGTCCCTGAAGTCCGGAAGTACCTTGGCAATAAGGAACTGCCTTTTAAAGTTCTTTTGATATTGGACAATGTCCCTGGCTACCCAGAACCCCATGAGTTTGACTCCAAAGGCATTGAAGTGGTCTACTTACCCCCAGACAAAACATCTATAATTCAGTCTGTAGCCTTAAGTACCTTTAAAGCTCATTACAGATGGTACTCTATGGAAAGGATTGTCAATGCTATGGAAGAGAACTCTAATAGAGAAAACATCATGAAAATCTGGAAGGATTCTATCACTGAAGATGTCACTGTTGTTATAGGAAAAGCCTGAAAGAGCCAGTCAAGGAAAGAGATTATAGAGATGGAGGGGAAAAAAAAAAAAGAGGTTGGGGGTGAGGGGCTTCAAGACACGGATATTTTCAAGAGCTAATGGACACCACACCAGAGGAATTAACAACGCAACTTGATGGAGATGAGTGCTTCTGAATCAGTGCCAGCCAATAAAGAAGCAGACATAGAAGATGCAGTGTCAGAAAACAAATTGACATTAGACAGTCAGGGAGAAGACTTTCAATTTTCAAGACTGCTTTTGGTTTTTTTTATAGCATAGACCCTTCTATGATAGGGTCACTGAAACTAAAGCAAATAGTGGAAGAAGGATTGGTACCATATAGAAACATTTTTAGAGAAATGAAAAAGCAAAAAGTCAAGTAGAAATTATGATGTATTTCCATAAATTCACAGTAAGTGTGCCTGACTGTCTTCCCTCCCCTTCCACCTCCTCCACCTCCTCCACCTCTGCCACCCCTGAGACAGCAAGAGCAACTTCTCTTCCTTCTTCTCCTCAGCCTACTCAACATGAAGATAGTGAGGATGAAGACCTTTATGATGATTCATTTCCACTTAGTGATAGTAAATAATCATCATTCCATACAGTTAATAAACTTATCTATTGTGTAGGTGTGTGAGTGTCTTCATGTGAAAATCTAATCACTGCATGGCAAGAACTGTATGAGATGTATTTGTGTCGTCATCATCATGACCTAAGTATTCATCATGTGGAATATTGTGTGCAGGACTTGTATTGAATCAGTCTCCCAAGACAATAGAAACAAAAGCAAAAATAAGCAAATGGAACCTCATCAAACTTACAAGCTTTTATACAGCAGAGGAAACCATAAACAAAACAAAAAGACAACCTACAGAATGGGAGAAAATATTTGCAAATGATGCGACCTACAAGGGCTTAATTTCCAAAATATTCAAACAGCCCATACAACTCAACAACAAAAAAACAGACAACCCAGTAGAAAAATGGGCAGAAGACCTAAATAGACATTTCTCCAAAGAAGACATCCAGATGGCCAACAGGCACATCAAAAGATGCTCAACATTGCTAATTATTAGAGAAATGCAAATCAGAAGTACAATGAGGTACCACCTCACACTGGTCAGAATGGCCATCATTAAAAAATCTACAAATAACAAATGCTGTAGAGGGTGTGGAGAAAAGGGAACCTTCCTACACTGTTGGTGGGAGTGTAAGTTGGTGCAGCCACTATGGAAAACAGTATGGAGGTTCCTCAGAAAACTAAAAGTAGAGTTGCCATATGATCCAACAGTCCCACTCCAGGGCATATATCTGGACAAAACTATAATTCAAAAAGATACATGCACCCCTATGTTCATAGCAGCACTATTCACAATAGCCAAGGAAACAACCTAAATGTCCATCGACAGATGAATGGATAAAGAAGATGTGGTACATATATACAATGGACTACTACACAGCAGTAAAAAAGAATGAAATAATGCCATTGGCAGCAACATGGATGGACTTAGAGATTACCATACTAAGTGAGGGAAGTCAGAAAGAGAAAGACAAATACCATATGATGTCACTTATATGTGGAATCTAAAGTATGACACAAATGAACCTATCTACAAAACAGTAACAGACTCACAGACATAGAGATCAGACTTGTGGTTGCCAAGGGGATGGGATTGGGGGAAGGATGGATTGGGAATTTGGGATTAGCAGATGCAAACTATTACATGTAGAGTGGATAAACAACAAGGTCCTACTGTATAGCACTAGGAACTATATTCAATATCTGTTATAAACCATAATGGAAAAGAATATAAAAAAGAATGTATATAGGGCTTCCCTGATGGCGCAGTGGTTGAGAGTCTGCCTGCCAGTGCAGGGGACATGGGTTCGAGCCCTGGTCTGGGAAGATCCCACATGCCGCAGAGCAACTGGGCCTGTGAGCCACAACTACTGAGCCTGCACGTCTGGAGCCTGTGCTCCGCAACAAGAGAGGCCACGATAGTGAGAGGCCCGCACACCGCGATGAAGAGTGGCCCCTGCTTGCCGCAACTAGAAGAAGCCCTCACACAGAAACGAAGACCCAACACAGCCAAAAAAATAAATAAATAATAATTAAAGGTGCTAATAATTTTTAAAAAAAAGAATATATATATGTATAACTGAATCACTTTCCTGTACAGTAGAAACTAACACAACATTGTAAATCAACTATACGTCAATTAAAAAAAAAAAAAAAAGACTTGTATTGAAGGAAGACCCTGAGCTCACCTCCTCTCGTGGGCACACCAGAATTACAACTATTTACAGAACAACTGTTGATGAGAAAGACTGGAATCTACCAGAAAGAATCAGTGAGATGGGTAAGAGGGGTGGAGTTGCTTTATAATCATTATACATACCCCAAGGCTGGGCAACCCACAAATGAGAATAATTACGATTATAGGGGTTCTCCCCATGGAGCAAGGACAACCAATGGAACACTGAAGAAACCAAAGAAGAAATCAAAGGATACCTGGAGACAAGTGAAAACAAAAATATAACAATCCAAAATCTATGGGTTGTAGCAAAAGCAGTTCTAAGAGAGAAGTTTATAGTGATGCTAACCAACCTCAGGAAACAAGAAAAATCTCAAATAAACAACCTAACCTTACACCTAAAGGAACTCAAAAAGAACAAACAAAATCCAAAGTTATTAGAAGGAAAGAAATCATAAAGACCAGAGCAGAAATAAATGGAATAGAGACTTAAAAAAGAAAATATTAATGAAACTAAGAGCTGGTTCTTTGAAAAGATAAACAAAATTGATAAACCTTTAGTCAGACTCCCCCAGAAAAAAAGAGGGCCAGAAAGAAGGAGAAGTCAGAACTGACACTGGAGGATCATAAAAGAATACTACAAACAACTATATGCCAAAAAAATGGACAACCTAGAAAAAAATGGACAAATTCCTAGAACTGTACAATCTCCCAAGACCAAACCAGGAAGAAATAGGAAATATGAACAGACCAGTTACCAGTGATGAAATTGAGTCAGTAATTTAAAGCAAAACAAAACAAAAAAACCCCCAACCTCCCAACAAACAAAAGTTCAGGACTAGATGACTTTATATGTGAATTCTGCCAAACATTTAGAGAAGAGTTAACACCTATCCTTCTCAAACTATTCCAAAAAATTGCAGAGAAAAGAAGACTTCCAGACTCATTCTACAAGGCCACCATCACCCAGATACCAAAACCAGACAAAGATACCACAAAAATAGAAAATTACAGGCCAATATCACTAATGAACATAGATGTAAAAATCCTCAACAAAATATTAACAATCAAATCTAACAATACATTAAAAGGATAATACATCATAATCAAGTGGGATTTATCCCAGTTGATGCAAGGACAGTTCAATAACCACAAATTAATCAATGTGATACACCACATTAATAAATTAAAGAATAAAAAATCATACAGTCATCTACATAGATGCAGAAAAAGCTTTTGACAAAATTCAACATTCATTTATGATAAAAACTCTTCACAAAGTGGGTATAGAGGGAACATACCTCAACATAATAAAGACCATATATGATAAGCTCACAACTAACATCATATTCAACAATGGAAAGCTGAAAGCATTTTCTCTAAGATCAGGGACAAGACAAAGATGCCCACTCTCGCCACTTTTATTCAACATAATATTGGAAGTCCTGGCCACAGCAATCAGACAAGAAAAAGAAATAATATAACCCAAATTGGAAAGGAAGAAGTAAAACTGTTGCTGTGTCACTGTCTGCAGATGACATGATACAATACATAGAAAATCCTGAAGACACCACCAAAAAACTACTAGAGCTCATCAATGAATTCAGTAAAAGTACAAGATACAAAATTAACATACAGAAATCTCTTGCATTTCTATACATTGACACTGAACTACCAGAAAGAGAAATTAATGAAACAATCCCATTTACAATTGTATCAAAAAGAATAAAATACCTAGGAATAAATCTAACCTAGGAGGTAAAAGACATGTACTCCAAAAACTATAAGACGCTGATGAAAGAAATCGAAGATGAGACAAACAGATGGAAAGATATACCATGTTCTTGGATTGGAAGAATTAATATTGTTAAAATGACCATACTACCCAAGATAATCTACAGATTCAATCCATCCCTATCAAAATACCAATGGCATTTTTCACCGAACTAGAACAAATCATTTTAAAATTTGTATGGAAACACAAAAGACCCTGAATAGCCAAAACAATCTTGAGAAAGAAGAACAGAACAGAGGTATCACACTCCTGATTTCAGAGTATACTACAAAGCTACAGTAATCACAGCAGTATGATACTGGCAAAAAAACAGACACATAGATTAATGGAACAGACTAGAGAGCCCAGAAATAAACTGACACACTTATGGTCGATTAATCTACAACAAAGGATGCAAGAATATACAGTGGAGAAAAGACTGTTTCTTCAATAAGTGAGTTTCTTCAATAAGTGGTGCTGGGAAAACTGGACAGCTACATGTAAAAGAATGAAATTAGAACATTTTCTCACACCACATACAGAAATAAACTCAAAATGGTTTAAAGACTTAAATGTAAGACCGGAAACCAAAAAACTCCTAGAAGAAAACATAGGCAGGGACTTCCCTGGTGGTCTAGTGGTTAGGACTCCCTGCTTCCAGTGCAGGCGGTGCGGGTTTGATCTCGGGTCACAGAACTAGGATCCCACATGCCGCGCAGCCAAAAAGTCGAGACCCCGGGCTTCCCTGGTGGTGCAGTGGGTAAGAATCTGCCTGCCAATGCAGGGGACACGGGTTCGAGCCCTGGTCTGGGAAGATCCCACATGCCGCGGAGCAACTAAGCCCGTGAGCCACAACTACTGAGCCTGTGCGTCTGGAGCCTGTGCTCTGCAATGGGAGAGGCCGCAACAGTGAGAGGCCCGCGCACCACGATGAAGAGTGGCCCCCACTCACCGCAACTGGAGAAAGCCCTCGCACAGAAACAAAGACCCAACACAGCCAAAAATAAATAAATTTATTAAAAAAAAAAAAAAAGTCGAGATCCCTTGACTTCTGTAACTATCCAAAAATAAATAAATAAATAATTTTAAAAATGAAGTTTTAAATAAAACTACTTTTTTTAAAAATAGATTCCTCATGAGCTATTTCTTTTTTTTTTTTTCTAATTTTTATTTATTTATTTATTTACTTATGGCTGTGTTGGGTCTTCGTTTCTGTGCGAGGGCTTTCTCTAGTTGCGGCAAGCGGGGGCTACTCTTCATCGCGGTGCACGGGCCTCTCATTATCGCAGCCTCTCTTGTTGCGGAGCACAGGCTCCAGACGCGCAGGCTCAGTAATTGTGGCTCACGGGCCTAGTTGCTCCGTGACATGTGGGATCTTCCCAGAGCAGGGCTCGAACCCGTGTCCCCTGCATTGGCAGGCAGATTCTCAACCACTGCACCACCAGGGAAGCCCCAAATTAAACTACTTTTAAAAAAAAGAAAACATAGGCAGGACACAATTTGTTATAAATCATAGCCATATTTCTTTGGATCTGTCTCCTAAGGCAAAGGAAGCAAGCAAAAATAAACAAATGAGACCTAATTAAACTTAAAAGCTTTTGCACAACAAAGGAAACCATTGGCAAAATGAAAAGACAACCTACTGAATGGGAGAAAATATTTTCAAATGATATGACTGATAAGGGGTTAATATCCAAAATATATAAATAGTTCATACAACTCAATATTGAAAAAACTACCTGATTAGAAAAAATGGGCAAGGCTTCCCTGGTGGCGCAGTGGTTGAGAATCTGCCTGCCAATGCAGGGGACATGGGTTCGCGCCCTGGTCTGGGAAGATCCCACATGCCGTGGAGCAACTAGGCCCATGAGCCACAATTACTGAGCCTGCGCGTCTGGAGCCTGTGCTGCGCAACAAGAGAGGCTGCGATAATGAGAGGCCCGCGCACCGCGATGAAGAGTGGCCCTCACTTGCCGCAACTAGAGAAAGCCCTCGCGCAGAAACGAAGACCCAACACAGCCATAAATAAACCCAAAGTTTTTTGTTTTTTTTTAAACATCTTTATTGGAGTATAATTGCTTTACAATGGTGTGTTAGTTTCTGCTTTATAACAAAGTGAATCAGTTATACATATACATATGTTCCCATATCTCTTCCCTCTTGCATCTCCCTCCCTCCCACCCTCCCTATCCCACTCCTCTAGGTGGTCACAAAGCACCAAGCTGATCTCCCTGTGCTATGTGGCTGCTTCCCACTAGCTATCTATTTTACATTTGGTAGTGTATATATGTCCATGCCACTCTCTCACCCTGTCACATCTTACCCCTCCCCCTCCCCATATCCTCAAGTCCATTCTCTAGTAGGTCTGTGTCTTTATTCCCGTCTTGCCACTAGGTTCTTCATGACCTTTTTTTTTTTTCCTTAGATTCCATATATATATGTTAGCATACTGTATTTGTTTTTCTTTTTCTGACTTACTTCACTCTGTATGACAGACTCTAACTCCATCCACCTCACTACAAATACCTCCATTTCATTTCTTTTTATGGCTGAGTAATATTCCATTGTATATATGTGCCACATCTTCTTTATCCATTCATCTGATGATAGACACTTAGGTTGCTTCCATGTCCTGGCTATTGTAAATAGAGCTGCAATGAACATTTTGGTACATGACTCTTTTTGAATTATGGTTTTCTCAGGGTATATGCCCAGTAGTGGGATTGCTGGGTCGTATGGTAGTTCTATTTTTAGTTTTTTAAGGAACCTCCATACTGTTCTCCATAGTGGCTGTATCAATTTACATTCCCACCAACAGTGCAAGAGGGTTCCCTTTTCTCCACACCCTCTCCAGCATTTATTGTTTCTAGATTTTTTGATGATGGCCATTCTGACCGGTGTGAGATGATATCTCATTGTAGTTTTGATTTGCATTTCTCTAATGATTAATGATGTTGAGCATTCTTTCATGTGTCTGTTGGCAATCTGTATATCTTCTTTGGAGAAATGTCTATTTAGGTCTTCTGCCCATTTTTGGATTGGGTTGTTTGTTTTTTTGTTATTGAGCTGCATGAGCTGCTTGTAAATCTTGGAGATTAATCCTTTGTCAGTTGCTTCATTTGCAAATATTTTCTCCCATTCTGAGGGTTGTCTTTTGGTCTTGTTTATGGTTTCCTTTGCTGTGCAAAAGCTTTTAAGTTTCATTAGGTCCCATTTGTTTATTTGTGTTTTTATTTCCATTTCTCTAGGAGCTGGGTCAAAAAGGATCTTGCTGTGATTTATGTCATAGAGTGTTCTGCCTATGTTTTCCTCTAAGAGTTTGATAGTGTCTGGCCTTACACTTAGGTCTTTAATCCATTTTGAGTTTATTTTTGTGTATGGTGTCAGGGAGTGTTCTAATTTCATACTTTTACATGTACCTGTCCAATTTTCCCAGCACCACTTATTGAAGAGGCTGTCTTTTCTCCACTGTATATGCTTGCCTCCTTTATCAAAGATAAGTTGACCATATGTGCGTGGGTTTATCTCTGGGCTTTCTATCCTGTTCCATTGATCTATATTTCTGTTTTTGTGCCAGTACCCAAAGTTTAAAAAAAAAAAAAAAAATGGGCAGAAGACCTGAATAGATATTTTTCCAAAGAAGATATACAACATACAGATGGCCAACAGGCACATGAAAAGATACCCAACATCACTGATCATCAGAGAAATGCAAATCAAAACCACAATGAGATATCACCTCACACCTGTCAGAATGACTGTCATCAGAAAGACCACCATTAACAAATGTTGGTAAGGACGTGGAGAAAAGGGAGTGCTTGTACACTGCTGGCAGGAATGTAAGTTGGTGTATCCACTGTGGAAAGCAGTATGGAGGTGCCTCAAAAAAGTAAAAACAGAACTACCGTATGATCCATCAATTCCATTCCTGGGTGTATATCCAGAAAAGATGAAAACTCTAATTTGAAAAGATACATGCAACCCAATGTTCACAGCAGCATTATTTACAATAACCAAGATATGGAAGTAACCTATGTTGCTAATTAAACAGAAACAGACTCACAGATGTAGAGAACAAACTAGTGGTTACCAGTGAGGAGTGGGGTAGGGGAGGGGAAAGATAGGGGTAAGTGATTAAGAGGTACAAACTACTAAGTATAAAATAAATAAGCTACATGGATGTATTGTACAGCACAGTGAATATAGCCAGTATTTTGTGATAAATTTAAATGAAGTATAAGCTGTAAAATTTTGAATCACTATGTTGTATACCTGAAACTAATATAGTATTGTAATTCAACTATACCTCAATTTTTTAAAAATGAAAGTGTTTTAATACTGTATTATGAATATGACAGTAAAACTGTATGCCATAAAATTTTTATAATGATTCATTCATTAATGTATATGCCAGGCTACCATGAAGCCATCGTATTGATTACACTAGACTACTATAAAGCAATTTGTGTTGCTTTTTCTTCATTATCAATGCATGAATCATTGTACCTGTAAATAAAGATGAATTTCTTTTTCACATTATCTTTTCTTTTTTTGATGTCTAGTTTTAGTAATAGGCACAACATGTAAAGCATTTTGTAATATCATATAAGACAATATTGATGTAGGTACTGAGACATGATTCATCTTGTAAACAGATGATGTACACTTATGGTATTGATAAAAATATACAATACTATAAATGTATTTTCTCTTCTTTATGATTTTCTTAATAACTTTTTTTTATCCCTAGCTTACTTTATTGTAAGAATACGGTGTATAGTACATATAACATACAAAATATGTGTTAATTGCCATTTATGTTATCTGTAAGGCTTGCAGTCAACAGTAGGCTATTAATAGTTAAGTTTTGGGTTATACTCTTGAGTTAAAAGTTATACACAGATTTTCAGCTGCTCAGGGGATATCACCACTCCTAACCCCCATGTTGTTAAAGGGTCAACTGTATGTGCTGTCTTCAAGAGTTGTACTTGAAATATAAAAATTACAGACAGGTTAAAAGCAAAAGAATGAAAAAGATATGCCAACCAAATATTAACAATAGGAAGTTGAAGTGGCTATGTTAACATTAGACGAAATAGATTTCAAGACAAAGAGTATTACCAGACAGAGGAGGTACTTGATAATGATCGAAAGAGCACTTCATTAGAAGAACACAACAAATCCTAATATATATTTATTAGTAGACCCCTAATAACAGAAGTTCAAAATACTTAAAGCAAAAAGTAAGACAACTAAAGGAAGAAATATACAGGTCGACAATTATAGTTGTAGATTTTAACAACTCTCTACCAGTAATTGAGAACAGGAAAAAAAAAAATCAGTACAACTGTAGAGAATTAGAATAGCACTACTGGGCTTCCCTGGTAGCGCAGTGGTTAAGAATCTGCCTGCCAATGCAGGGGACATGGGTTCGAGCCCTGGTCTGCGAAGATCCTACGTGCCGCAGAGCAACTAAGCATGTGCGCCACAACTACTGAGCTTGCACTCTAGAACCCGCGAGCCACAACTACTGAAGCCCGCATGCCTAGACCCTGTGCTCTGCAACAAGAGAAGCCACCTCAGTGAGAAGGCCGCACACCGCAATGAAGAGTAGCCCCCGCTCACTGCAACTAGAGAAAGCCTGCATGCAGCAATGAAGATCCAATGCAGCCAAAAATAAAATAAATAAATTTTAAAAAAAAGAATAGCACTACCAACCATGATATCTAATTGATATTTTTAGAACAGTGTACCCCAAAACTGCAGAATATATAATCTTTGCACATGCTTAGGCTTTGTTTGTCAAGATAAATCATATGCTGGCCTATTAACACATGTCAATAAATTTTGAAAGGTTGAAATCATATACAGTGTACAGAATTTCTCTTAGCACAACAGGATTGAATCAGAAATTGAAGCAGTAAGATCTCTGAAAACATCCAAGTATTTGGGAATGAAACATCATACTTTAAATAATTCATAAGTAAAAGGAGACAATCTCAAGGGAAAATGGCAAATATTTTAAATTGAAAGATAATAAATATATCAAATATAAATATTTGTGGGGTGCAGCTAAAGAAGTTTATAGAGGAAACTTTTACATTTTTAAATACTTACATCAGAAGAAGATGCTTATATACATTTTAAAAAGGTTTAAATTTCTATTTTTACCTTAAGAAGCTAAAGAACAAGCCCACAGCTAACATCATACTCAACAGGGAAAGAGTGAAAGCTCCTTCTCTAAAGATCAAGAACAAGACAAGTGTGACAATATAGTGCTGGAAGTCCAAACCAGAGCAGTCAGGCAAGGAAAAAGAAGGCGTCAAATCCAAAAGGAAGAAGTAAAATAATCTCTGTTTGCAAATGACATGATCTTATATAGAGAAGACCCTAAAGACTCTACAAAAAACTATAAGAACTGGTAAATGAATTCAGTAAAGCCAGGATACAAAACCAACATACAATAATCGGTTGTGTCTCTATACACTAAAGACGAAATATCTGAAAAAGAAAATAAGGAAACAGTCTCATTCATTATGGCTCCAAAAGCAATGGAATACTTAGGAATAATTTTAACCAAGGATGTAAAACATCTGTACACTGAAAATTACAAGACATTGATGAAAGAAATTGAAGAAGGCAAAAATAAAAGGAAAGATATCCCATGTTCATGGATTGGAAAACTTAATATTGTTTTAAACAGTTCGTACTTCCTAAAGCCATCTATAGATTCAGTGAAATCCCTATGAAAATTCCAGTGGCATTTTTTATAGATATAGAACAATCAGTCCTAAAATTTATGTGGTACCACAAAAGACCTGACTAACCAAGGCAATCTTGAGAAAGAGGAACAAAGTTGGAACACTCAAATGTCTTGATTTCAAGCTATATCACAAAGCTATAGTAATCAAAATAGTATAGGACTGGCATAAAATAGACACATAAACCAATGGAACAGAACTGAACCCCCCCAAAAAAACCCATAAATATATGGTCAACTGATATTTGACAAGGCAACCAAGAATACTCCATGGGGAAAAGACAGTCTCTTCGATAAATGGTCTTGGGAATACTAGATATTCACATGCAGAAGAATAAAACTGGCCTCCTATCTTACACCTCTCACAAAAATTAACTCAAAGTGGATTAAAGTCTTAAATGTAAGACCTGAAACTATTGAATTACTAGAAGAAAACACAGAGGAAAAGCTCCTTGACATTGGTCTTAACAATGATTTTTTTTTTTTTTTGGAGATGACACCAAAAGCAAAGGAATAGAAGCAACAATCAGCAAGTAGGACTACATCAAACTATAAAAAGCTTCTACACAGCCAAAGAAACAATCAACAAAATAAAAAGGCAGCCTACAGAATGGGAGAAAAGATTTGCAAATCATATATCTGATAAGAAGTTAATATTCCAAATATGTAAGGAACTCATACAACTCAACAACAAAAAGACGAACTGATTAGAAAATGGGCAGAGGAGCTGAATAGATATTTTTCCAAACATGACACATAGATTGCGAACATGTACATGAAAAGATGCTCAACATCACTAATCATCAGGGAAACGCCACAGTGAGATGGCACCTCACACCTGTTAGAATGGCTATTATCAAAAAGGCAAGAAATAACAAGTGTTGGGAAGCATGTGGAGAAAAGAGAACCCTTGTGGATTGGTAGTGGAAATGTAAATCAGTGCAGCCACTATGTAAAACAGTAAGGAAGTTCCTCAAAATATTAAACATAGAAGTACCACATGATCCAGCAATTCCATTTCTGGGTGTTTATCCAAAGGAAACAAACTCACTATCTCCATAAGATACATGCACCCCCATGTTCGTTGCAGCATTATTTACAATAACTAAGTCATGGAAACAGCCTAAGTGTCCACTGACAGATGAATGGAGAAAGAAAATATGGTGTATACAGTTGACCCTTGAACAATGCGGGGAGTAGGTGTGCTGATCTCCCGTGCAGTCTAAAATTCACAAACACTCAGCCCTCCGTATCTGCAGTTACATATCTGCAGGTTCAACCAACCATGGATCATGCAGTACAGTAGTATTTACAACTGAAA
Organism: Balaenoptera ricei; assembly: GCF_028023285.1. NCBI lineage: Eukaryota > Metazoa > Chordata > Mammalia > Artiodactyla > Balaenopteridae > Balaenoptera > Balaenoptera ricei. The sequence goes on from NC_082639.1 coordinate 169,785,854, forward strand.
AAAATCTGTGTATAAGTGGACCCCTGAAGTTCAAACTTGTGCTGTTTAAGGGTCAACTGTATATACAATGGAATATTATTTGGCCATAAAAAAGGAGACAATCCTACCATTTGCAACAACATGGATGAATCTTGAGGGCATTGATAAGTGAAATGTCAGAAAAAAACAAGTACCCTATGATTCCACTTATATGAGCTGCTTACAATAGTCAACAATCGTAGAGACAGAAAGTAGAACGGTGGTTGCCAGGGGCTGTGGGGGAGGGATGAATGGGGAGTTACTGTAATGGGTGTAGAGTTTCAGTTTTACAAGATGAAAAGGGTTATAGATATAAGTGATGATTGAACAACATTATTAATATTTAATACCACTGAACTCTACACTTAAGAATGGTTAAGATGATAACTTTTTAGTGTATTTTACTACAACAAAATAATTGAAAAAATAATAAATGTCAAGAGAATGAGAAGAGAAGCCATAGACTGGGGCAAAATATATGCAAAGGACATATCTGATAAAGGACTGTTATACAGAATATGCAAAGGACTCTTAAAACTTAATAATAGGATTAAAAAAAAAAACTTAATAATAGGAAAGCTAACAACCTGATTAAAAAATGGAGAAAAGATCTGACCAGGTACCTCACCAAAGAAGATATACTCTCATACTGTTAGTGGGAATATAAATTGGTGCAGCCACTATGGCAAAAAGTATGGAGATTCCTGAAAAAATTAAGAATAGAACTATAACACACACACAAAAAAGAACTATCATATGATCCAGCTATTTAACTTTTGAGTATTTATTCAAAGAATTCAAAAACACTAAATCAAAAAGTTACATACACCCCTATGTTCATCACAGCATTATTTATAATAGCCAAGATATGGAAACAACCTAAGTGCCCATTGTTGGATAAATGGATAAAGATGTGGTGTGTGTGTGTGTATATAATATACAGTGGAATACTACTCAGCCATGAAAAAATGAAATCTTGCCATTTGTGAGAATATGGATGGATCTTGAGGGTATTATGCAAAGTGAAATAAGTCAGACAGAGAAAGACAAATACCATATGATTTCACTCGTATGTAGAATATTAATAAACAAAATGAAAACAAACATAAATACAGAGAACAGAGTAGTATGGTTACCAGAGGGGAAGGAGTTGGGAGAAGGGCAAAATGAGTAAAGGGCGTCTGTTGTATGGTGACGGATGGAAACTAAACTTTTGGTGGTGAGCATGCTGTAATATATATAGAAGTCAAAATATAATGTTGTACACCTGAAACTTATGTGATCTTGTAAATTAATGTCACCTCAATTTTTTAAAAAAGAAAAGATATACAAATGGCAAATAGGCACATGAAAAGATATGCCACATCATATGTCATCAGAGAAATGCAAATTAAAACAATGAAATACCATTATACACCTATTAGAATAGCCAAAATCAAGAACTTGACAACACCAAACGAGAATGTGGAGCACAGGAACTTATTTATTACTGGTGGGAATGCAAGATGGTACGGCCACTTTGGAAAACAGTTTGGCAATTTTTTACAAAATTAAACATATTCTTACCACACAGTCCAGCAGTCACACTCCTTGGTGTTTACCCAAATGAGTTCAAAACTTATTTCTACACAAAAACCTGCACATGGATGTTTATAGCAGCTTTATTCATAATTGCCAAAAGTTGGAAGGAACCACTATGTCCTTCATTAGATGCATAAACTGATACATCCAGACATGGAATATTATTTGAAGCTAAAATGAAATGAGAGGGAATTCCCTGGTGGTCCAGTAGTTAGTACAATGTGCTTCCACTGCCGGGGGCCTGGGTTCGATCCCTGGTTGTGGAACTAAGATCCCACAAGCTGTGTGGCATGGCCTAAAAATAATAATAACAAAATTCCATGAAAAGAGATGGAGGAACCTGAAGTGCATATTACTAGGTGAATGAAGCCAATCTGAAAAGGTTACATACTGAATGATTCCAACTGTATGATATTTTAGAAAAGGTAAAACTATGGAGACAGTTGAAAGATGAGTTATTACCAGGGGCTAGTGGGAAGAGGGATTAATAAGTGGAGCACAGAGGTTTTTTAGGGCAGTGAGACTGCTCTGAATGATACTGTAATGATGGGCAGGTACATGCCCTTATACGTTTGTCAAAACTTATATAATGTGCAACACCAAGAGTGAACCCTAATGTAAACTATAAACTTTGGGTGATAATAATGTTTCAGTGTAGGTTCATCAGCTAACAAAATGTACCACTCTGGTGTGGGATGTTGATAGTGGGAGAGCCTGTTGGGTGTGTCAGGGAGGAGCTATATGGGTTGATAGTAGGGGAAGCTCTTAGGGAGAGTAAAGGTAGGGCATGTATGGGAACTCTGTACTTTCCTCTAAATTTTGCTGTGTGTTTAAAACTGCTCCTAAAAAGAAAGTCTGTTTTTAAAAATCAACTAATGTAATTCCCCATATTTAGTAGCATAAAGTGGAAAAACCACATGGTCCTATCAATAGATAACAAAAAATCATTTGACAGTATTAATGCCCACTCATGATAAAACTCTCAACAAACTAGAAATAAAAGGGAACTTCCTCAACCTGACAAAGTTAATATATGAAAAAATCTATGTGCAACTACATACTTAATGGTGAAATTTTGAATGCTTTGCCACTAAGATGGGGAACAATGCAAGGATACAGTTATGATCTGTATACAGTATTCTGCTAGATACAGTGAAATAATACAAGAAAAAAAATAGAAATCATAAAGTTTGGAAGAAGTAAAACTGTCTCTTTTCACAGATGACATGATTACCCATATGAAAATCCTAAGGAATCCCAAATCAAGGACTAGAATTAATAAGATGAATTTTTTTGCAAGGTCTTTGGATATAAAATCAATATGAAAATTAGTTGTATTTCTGTATAATAAGGCAACAACTGGACAATGACATTTTAAAAAATGACACTATTGACAATAGCATAGAAAACCTAAATAATTAGAGAGATAACACATGTCATGGATTGGAAAACTCAGTATTGTTAAAAATGTCAGTTCTGCCAAGACTGATCTTAGAGGTAAACAGTCTAAATCACAGCAGGCCTTTTCTTTTTCTTTTTCTTTTCTTTTCTTTTCTTTTTTTTTTTTTTGAAATTGTTGTGCTTATTCTAATGTCTGTGAAAATGGGAAGGATAGTTTAATCCAGAAATAGATGCACACATATGTCCAGTTGACTTTCTGAGGGTACCAAAGCATTTCAATGGAAAGGAAGGGCATTTCAATAAATAATGATTGATCAGCTAGGTATATATATGGAAATAAAATGAACCTTGACCTTTCCTCATGCTATACAAAAAACTTAATCTAAGATGGACCAAAAGGCTAAACATAAAAGCCAAAACTATAAAGCTTCTGTAAGTAAACACAGGAAAATATCTTGTGATCTGTAAGTAGGCAGAGATTTCTTGGATCTGGCAAAAAAGTAATTATCAAAAAAGAAAAATAAAGGTGGTTTTTAGGTTTAACTTAGATTTAAAACTTCTGCCCACTAAAAGCCAACATTAAGAAAATAAATAGGCAAGCCGTATACTGGGAAAAAAATATTTCCAAATCATATATCTGAAAAGGGACTATATCTAGAAAACATAAAGAACTCTATTATTTAGTAATAAAAACATAAGTAATACAATTCAAAAAATAGACAAAACACTTGAGTAGAGACTTCCCAGAGGAAGATGTATGAATGGCCAATAAGCACGTGAAAAAACACTCAACATCAGTAGTCATCAAGGAAGTGCAAATTAAAATCATAATGAAATACCACTACACACACCAGAATGGCTAAAATTGAAACTACTGATAACATTAAATGTTGGCAAGGATGTGGAGCTACCATAATTCATATACATTGTTGATAGGATGGTATACCACTTTGGAGTAAAGCATGACAATTTTTAATAAAATTAAACTTATGTCTGTCCTGTCATCCAGCAGTTCTGCTCCAAGGTATTTAAGTAAGAAAAATGAAAATTGCTGTTCACAGAAGGATATGTACAAGAATGTTTATGGCATCTTTGTTTTAACTTTATAGTCAAAACCTGGAATCAACCCAACAACAGGCGAATGGATAAACATAACATGATATTTTCTTACAGTGGAATACAAATTGACAATAAAAAGGAGCTAACTACTGACATATAGATTAACTTCAGACAGTATGACGAGCAAAAGAAGCTGAAAACTAAAGAATGCATATTGTATGGTTCCATTTATATGAAGTTGTAGAACAGGCAAAATTAATTTATGGTAGAAAAATATCATCAGAAGAGAGGTTGCTCCTGAAGAAAGGATTGCCTAGGAAGGGGGAACTTTCTGGGATAATAAGAATATTCCGTGACTTTAAAGATGGATGATTTCATTTGTCAAAACTTATAGAATTATACACTTACATTTTCATTTTACTGTATGTAAATTTTACCTAGAAAAGTATATAAACAAACAAAATTCCACATTGCTTGCTGGGAAGAAATTTTTTAGTAAAGAAGGAGTAGTAGACTTTTCCTCAATAACAACAACAAAGAAATTTTTAAAGTAACTATATTAAAGATTTTGCAGTAGGCGCAAAGAAGACAGGTAAAAAGTGACACCAAGTGATTCTTAGTTACAGAGTTAAGAACACAAGAATTTTGACAAACACCAAAATGATGGAAAATTTGAATAGTGGAAAAGTCTTGGGGAAACGTCTGGACATGATACTTTAACCACATTGTACAGGAAGTCGTTCATCAGGTGTCCGTTGCTCTGAATAGTTCTAGAACTCTGTGTAGTCAGAGAAGTCAGGGTATAAAAAGAGATTTTAAAATCATTGGTTTGTTAAGAAATTGTAAAATTCAGAACTGTCCTAAAAGTAATGTAGTTTATCTAAATCAAAGGATTATGGGAAAGGAAGTCATCAAGGATGATGTGGAAGATGTGATTTGGAAGATATGATTTATAGAAGTAAATGTAGAGTTAAGATTTGACAGCTGCTGGTTAACCCAAATTCTGAATCCTGGCCCAAAACTGAGGCTCTGACCAATAATATTTAAAGTTGTCCCTTGATGTTTGTTTATAATGAAATTACTTTCTAAACTTGGATTTTTGGATGCCATTAGGTATGTTCACCAGATTCCCAGCAAACCTTCTGTTGTGTTTGAAAAATTGTCTCTTTTTTTTTGCATTGCGTATTTGACCTTATAAACGGTCAAAGAAGTAGAGTGACCATATAATTTATCACCCAAATAAGCATCTTCTGAAAGTAGAAGAGGAGGTGCTGTTAATAACTGAAGTAGGATAACAAGTGTAAATGGACATTGTCCTGAGGTAATTGGCTAATAGGATTTATGGATTAATAGGATTTACCCTACCTAAAGGATGTTTTTGAAATTTGTTTATTATAAAATATTCTCAAAGCCTTAGGTTAATGCTGATAACCACAACAGCATTTTTTTCTTACTTTCCTGAACTTGGCATTCTGACCGAGAATCTGCTTTTCATCCCTTAGTGACCATGTATACTAACTTAGGTTGCTGCTTTTGTTTTTGTTTTTTTAGCTTTGCATTGTCAACACCAGTAATCTGGAAATGGCTGTTAAGGAGAGGGCTGCCTTAGAGACAAAAGTTTAAGTATTTTTAGAAGTCTTTGAGCCAGTTAAGTAAAACTGGATAGAATTTAGCCATCACTTGAACAGATAGATACTCCTGTAATAATAGGGGAGCCTGACTTCAAGTATAGATCTGTGGTAGAGGGTCATAAATGACATCCATATAAAAATATGGAAATATCTTCTATTCTTGATTTATAAAGGCAATGCATTCTCAAAAAAAAAAAAAGAAGAAAAGAACACAGAAGTGTAGAAAGTGAGTTTCCCCTAAAGTTTTATGAATCTCCCTCTAAAGTTTGATGTATGTAAGTATACAGTATATGCCAGAACATAAGATGGTCCTCCCTCCAAATTATATTTGAGTTCTTAAGCTTTTCATATTATAAGTATTCTCTCAGTTTATTTTGCATGACCAAGCCTGCTTGGTGAAGACTCACTGATTTCTGGTTTCATTTTGTTGCGGTTGGAGAAAGTACTTTGTATGATTTTACTTCTTTTAAAGTTGTTGAGACTTGTTTTATGAACTAGCATTTGGTCTGTCTTAGAGAATGCCCCATGTATGTTTCAAAAGATTGTATTTTGCTGTTGGGTTGAGCATTGTGTATATGTTAGTTAGGTCAAATCGGTTGATAGTGTTGTACATGTCTTCCATATTCTTATTGATTTTCTGTTTTATTGTTGTATCAATTACTGAAAGATGAATATTAAAATCTCTAACTATAAATGTTGAACTCTACCATTTCATCAGATTTTGCTTCAGGTATTTTGGTGCTCTGTTAAGGTGCATATATATTTATATTTGTCATATTTTCCTGATACATTGACCCTGTTATCATTATGAAATGTCCCTCTTTGTTTCCAGTAGTATCCCTTATTTTAAATTTTCATTAATATAGCCATTCCAGTACTCTGTTGTTACTGTGGTAAATCTTTTTCCATCCTTTTACTTTCAACCTATTTGAATCTATGAATCTAAAGTGTGTCTCAGACACATGTAGAAATATATAAACAGCTTATAGATCAGTCTTGTTCTATTGAAGTCAGTATGCAAACCTCTGCCTTTTTAAAAATTTAAGAAATTTTTATCTAATTGTATTTTTTTATTGAGGTATAATTGACATCTAACATCATATTAGTTTCAGGTGTACAACATAATGATTCAATATTTGTATATATTGTGAAATGATCACCACAGTAAGTCTAGTTAATATCCATTACCACACATAGTTACCAAAAAAGTTACAACTTTTAAGATCTACTTTTTTAGCAACTTTCAGATATATGATTCAATATTATTAACTATAGTCACCATGTTGTACATTACCTCCTCATGACTTCTTTTGTTTGTTTTTTGTACATTTACAATTTAAAAAAAATTTTTTAATTGAAATATAGTTGATTTACAATGTGTTAGTTTCAGGTGTACAGCACAGTGATTCAGTTATATGTGTATACGTGTGTGTGCGTGCATGTGTATGTGTGTATACATATATATTCTTTTCCATTATAGGTTATTACAAGATATTGAGTGTAGTTCTCTGTGCTGTACAGTAGGTCCTTATTGGTTATGTATTTTATATAGACTGACTTATTTTATAACTGGAAGTTTGTACCTTTTGACCCCTTTCACCCTCTGCTTTTTGATCAGTGGTTAGTCTATTCACATTTTATGTAATAATTGATATGCTTGCATTTATGCCTGTCATTGTGCTATTTGTTTACAATATGTCTCATATCCTTTATTTTCCTTTACCTCCGTTCCTGCATTCTTTTGTGTTAAACAAATACTGTTTAGGATACAATTAGTATACAAATTTTACTTAGTATAGTTATATAGTTAGCATTTGTATATTAGTATACAAATGTAGTATACAATTTTAATTTCTCTGTTGTTATTTTTAGGTATTTTTTGAGGGTTTTGTGTGTGTGTGTGTTAGTTGCTCTGGGAAATACAATATGAAGTTTTAACATATCACAATCTAATTAAGATTAATACTGAATTAATTCTGATAAAATATAGCAGATTTACTCCAATATAGCTCCATTTTCTCCTACTTCCTTTTTACTGTCATCAAACGTGTTACATTAATATCTGTGATAAACCTGAGAATGTAGTATTATAATTATTGCTTTAAATAATCTTACTTTTTAAAAATGAAATGAAGAGAATAGAAAAGAAAGTGTGTGTGTGTGTATTTTGTACACACCGTTTTTTATATGCACCCGCATATTTACCATTTCTGGTGTTTTTCTTTTCTTGCTGTGGATTTTAGTTACTGTCTGGTATTATTTCCTTTTATCACAAATAATGTGTTTTAGTATTTCTTCCTAACTTGTCTAGGAGCAACAGATTCTCTCTGTTTTTATCTGAGAATGTTTCCATTTCTCCTGCATTTGTGCAAAATAGTTTCACAGGATATAGAATTCTTGCTTGATGGTTTTTTCTTGTTAGCACACTGAATATGTCACTCTGTTGCCTTCTGACCTTCATTGTTTCTGTTGAGATGTACCTGTTAATTGTGTTGTTCTTCTCCTACATGTGATGAGTCATTTTTCTCTTGAAGCTTTTCTCTTGAATATTCTCTCTTTATCCTTGGATTTTGGAAATTTCACTATGATGTGTCTAGGTTTGATACTCTTTATATTTATCCTATTTGGGGTTTTTTGAGTTTCATGGGTTAGTAGCTTAATTTTTTAACTCAAATATGGGAGATTTTTGGCCATAATTTCTTCCAATTTCCTTTTCTCCTTCTTTCTCTCCTTCCTTTGGGTCTCTCATTACAAATATGTTGGTGCACTTGACATCTTCCTACAGCTCTCCGAGGCTCCCTTCATTTTTCTTCAATCTTTTGTTCTCCGTGTTCTTTGGATTGGATAATTTCTGTTGATCTCTCTTTAATAGATCAGAATCCAGACTTGCTGCAATATATTATCTAAAATATTCCCTAATTCTTTTCTTCAAATCTTCTCTTTAACTCTAGAGTTTCTATTTGGTTCTTTTGTATAGTTTCTGTGAAATTCCCTGTTGAGTCATTGTCTTTAATTCTCTGAACATATTTATAAAATCTACTTTTGAAGACTGCTAATGTATCATCTTTGTCAGTTTCTACTTACTGTACTTTTATCCTGAGTAAGAATCAGCTTTTTTATTTCATTACATATCTAGTAATTTTTGGTTGAAAACTAGATATTTTAGATAATATATTGTAGCAACTCTGTAATTTTTTTGAGAATTGTTTTTACTTTAGTAACTTGCCTATGCAACCACTGATGTCTCTGCTCAGTTTTTTTTTACTCTTTTATTTATTTTTAAGCTTGCTTCCTAGGGAATGTTCCTGTGTCTGCATAACTTAGTGGCCAACCAATGACTTAGGCAGAGATTGTACTCAAACATCTTAATCCAGAAAGGCCTCAGACTGATCTCTGTGTGGACTTGGGAAACACATACAAAGTTGCTGTCCGTTTTCAGGTCATCCTTAGCTTTTACTTTTTACCAGACTTTCTTAGGTCTTTCCCACCCAATCACATAGTTTTCCACTTAGGCAAGAATTTATGGAGAGTTTATTTCAGTCTTTTTATGGTTCTCTAGTTTCCAGGATCTCCCTGTTAAATTCCTAGCTATTCTGCCAATCACCTCAGACAGGACTACCTCTTAGGCTTGCAAAGTTGTGGGGTTTTCTTATTCTTTCCTGATCGAGTTTGCCACTCTTAACTAGCACAGTCACAGGTTTTTACCCACTGGTCCACATCCTGTCTGCCCCTCTGGCAACAAACAACACTGTTTCCATGACCAACCATACATTAGAAAAACTCTTTTTACCAACCAAGTTGTTGGTGATGGTAGAGTGTGAATAGCCTCTTGCAAAAAGGCCACTGAGTTCACCTGTCCTTAACTGAAGCTCTAGCAATTTTTCCACAGTAATCGTTTCTTAATTGTTTTCTGCATTTGGCCCATTTCTAGTACCCTGAAATGGTTGTCTTTGACAATCCTGTACAGGTTTATACAAGTCTTTTGCAGAGAAGAATCACCAACCTCTTCACACTGCCATAACTGGAGGTCCTTTTCTATATTTATGTTTGTTCATTCAACTTTATTACTCGTATCTTCTGTATACCTGTTTACTTTTCCTTTAATTGGTCTGTCAAAGACTGAGAATGATATTTTTTTTAACGTTTTATTTTATATTGGAGTATAGCTGATTAACGATGTTGTGACAGTTTCAGGTGGACAGCAAAGCAACTCAGCCATACATATACATGTATCCATTCTCCCTCAGACTCCCCTCCCATCCAGGCTGCCACATAACATTGAGCAGAGTTCCCTGTGCTATACAGTGGGTCCTTGTTGGTTATCCATTTTAAATATAGCCGTGTGTACATGTCAATCCCAAACTCCCTAACTATCCCTTCCTGCCACCCTTCCCCCCTGGTAACCATAAGAGAATGATATTTTAGTCTTCTACAATTGAGTTTTTATCAGTTGATCCTTTTAAACAGTTTTGCATTGAATATTTGTATTTTATTTAAATGATATCATTGGGACTTTCCTGGCGGTCCTGTGGTTAAGACTTCGCATTTCCAATGCAGGGGGCACAGGTTCGATCCCTGGTTGGGCAACTAAGATCCCACGTGGCACACACCGTGGCCAAAAAAAGTTAAAAAATAAAAAATAAGTACTATCTTTATACGTTTTTGTGTGTATAAAATGTGTCACTTTGCCTAGTTTAATGCCTTAAATGCTACTGTTCTTATATTTTTCACTCGTGCTGGATGTTTGCTTGGATTTTCCTTATGTTACTTCAGACTGGATTTAAATAATAGTGACACATCTGTGTGAGGGATCCCCAAGACCACCCCCAGGTTTGGTTTGGTGATTCACTAGAAAGACTCAGAGTACTTGGCAAATAGTTGTACTCATGGCCATGGCTTATCACAGAAAAGGATATAAAGCAAAATAAGCAAAGGGAAAAGTACATGGAGCCAAAGTCCAGAGGAAAACAGGTGCAAGCTTCCAAGAGTCCCCTCCCTGTAGTGTCACACAAGACTTGCATAATTCCTTCAGCAGCAAGTTGTAGCAGCACTTGTGAAATGTTGTCTTCCGGGGAAACTCATTAGAAACTCAATGCCCAAGGTTTTTACGGGGGGCCGGTTACGTAGGCACCTTCTGCCCAACACATACAATAATTGGAAAGCAGGTAACCACATTGTTTGCACAGTCTAGGCACAGTAAACCACCTTTCTTAGTATGGGAACAATGGGAACACTCCCAAAATTCAAGTACCCAGAAGTCAACATTATAGGCAACCCTTTCTAAGGTTAGCAGTCTGAAACCTAGTAAATCTTTTCTGCATAGCACCCTTGTCTTTTTTTTTCTTTTCTTTTCTTTTTTTTTCAGTTGAACTACTCCTAGTGTTTCATTCATGAGTATAATGACCAAATTTGTTGACTTTTTTTTTTTTTTTTTTTGCAATTCGAGGTTTAAAGCAATGATATGATGTTAAAGTATTTTCCCCTTAGTTTGGTATATATATGATTTCATTCATATATCAAATTAGGGATCACCATTTATAGTTTTGTTTTCTGTTTCAAAAAATTTTTTTGTTGTTCCTTTAAGCCTAAAATAAAGTACATGCTTTTTTTGAAACTTTAATAGACAACAGTACTATACTTTCTCCACTTTGAATTACATGCTTGGAGCAGTTTTGTATGTGACAGTTTTTTGTATCTCCTAAATATCATAATGCCTTTTTGTTTCTTTTTTTCAGCACGATTACGTGGTGTTCATGATGGTCTGTTCACTGGACAGATAGATGCTGTGGATACTCTTAATGCTACTTATAGAGTAACTTTTGATAGGGCAGGGCTTGGAACTCATACTATCCCTGACTATGAAGTTCTTGTAAGTATTGTTTCATAATACACGTGTTTTATGCCTATTAAATATGTTTTGTAGAGTTTTCTTAGGGGTTGTATTTACGATAGAATCAAGATTTCAAGTCACAGAGGAAGAGATCTTTAGGGGTTTCCAGCCCTGCTTACTAGACTCCTGGAGCAGAACTATACTTAAGTCTTCCACGTTTTCCAGAAGCTAGCATCCCTCTACCAAATTTAGTGTGACACAACTGATCACTCTTGACTAAATAATCTTGGGGAATAAGCTACACAACACTTTCATTTCAGCTGTTGGTATAGTCCTCTTGTAAAATGACTTTAAAAGTATGTTAACATCTTGCACTTCAAAATATATATTTTTATATGTTCCTATTTTATCCTCAGAATATGCAGGGTGGTTGTTAATTACCCCCACTTTTTGCATGATGAAATTGAGACATAAGTATGTTAGGTAATTTATTCAAGGCTTTCAAGCTGGATTCTTGCCCTATTGAGACTGGAATCCACATCTTTTGAACTTCTGATATAGTCCATTAAACTACTGGACCATTATTTCATGATTATGCTTGATTTAGCAATGTCATGGAAATTATATACCTTTCTAATAAGTTAAAATATAAAGGATAAATATAACTCTAATAGTTTTTTTTTAATGAGTAATGAACTTTTTATAACAAAACTATTTGCCTCTAAGCATTATGGAAATTAAATTGTTCACATTTAGCCTCCCCTTTTTTCATTTCTTTGTTATAAACTTGATTTTTAAGGGTTGTGAACTTACAATTAAAAATCAAAATTACTTTATCTCCTTAGTGCAAAAATAGAAGAATCTTTTTTTTCTGATCTATACTTTTAAAAAAACTGTGACTCTCTGCTTATTGTAAGGGTTTCCTTATCAAATGTACTTTTAGAGAGGAGTAGGAGAGAAAGGAAATTTGGACTAAATATAGAGCAAGGTATACCAATCTTAATTTTTTTCATTAAAGGAGGAAATCTTTAAACCTCCCATTTCAAAAAAGAAAAATTACTTTTCTGTTTCATTAACGTAATTTCCTTTATGAGATCACCCAAACATTTCTCCCTGGCCAGATAAGAATTGCCTTTAATTACAGTGGGTAATATTCAGATAGTCTTTAACACAGAGACAACCACGGGTGGCCATAGATCACTTTCCTTTCTTTCAATAGATCACTTTCTTCTGGTTTATGAATTCAACCTCTTAGTAACAGAGTAGTATCCATACTCTGACTTAAGTTCTAGCCCTTTGATCTTTGTAGGTTAATATATTTTATGATAAAATAGGACTATTATAAAGCTAAAATGATTGGTAAAGTTCTTCAAGTTTTGGGGACTATTTTCTTTTCCCAAAGAGTAATGAGCCTCATGAGACGATGCCTATTGCTGCCTTTGGACAAAAACAGCGACCTTCTCGATTTTTTATGACTCCACCACGGTTACATTATACTCCTCCTCTCCAGTCACCAATTACAGTAAGTAATATTTTTTAGATGTCACCAGTAGTTTAAATGATTATTATGAATGTAAACTATGTTCTTATGAAATACACATCTATTACAGTAACTTCAGGAGGTGCCCACATTATTTTGAGTTGTCAGATATTAAATAAGTTAATAAAGTAAATAAAATAGTTGCTTCAACTCTGGAAATATTTTCCTTTTTGTAGGATTTTTAATAGAATAGTAATTATAATAGAATTTGCTCTTTATTTAAGAATAAGATACTTCCTTCCTACTGTATAGCACAGAGAACTATATTCAATATCCTGTGATAAACCGTAATGGAAAAGAATATGAAAAAAAAAGTATATATATGCATAACTGAATCACTTTGCTGTACAGCAGAAATTAGCACAACATTGTAAATCAACTGTACTTCAATAAAATAAATTTTTTAAAAAATAAGATACTTCTGGGACTTCCCTGGTGGCACAGTGGTTAAGAATCCACCTGCCAATGCAGGGGACGCAGGTTCATTCCCTGGTCCAGGAAGATCCCACATTCCGCAGAGCAGCTAAGCCCATGTGCCACAACTACTGAGCCTGTGCTCTAGAGCCGGTGAGCCACAACTACTGAGCGCGCGTGCCGCAACTACTGAAGCCCGTGCACCTAGGGCCTGTGCTCCGCAGCAAGAGAAGCCACCGCAATGAGAAGCCTGCACACTGCAACAAAGAGCAGCCCCCGCTCGCCGCAACTAGAGAAAGCCTGCATGCAGCAACGAAGACCCAACACAGACAATAAATAAAATAAATAAATAAATAAATAAATTAAAAAAATAGATACTTCCTTTTGAAAAGTCAATGGTTAAATGATTCCCTTTTATTCCCACAGGATAATGACCCCTTATTAGGACAGTCACCTTGGAGAAGTAAAATTTCTGGCTCTGACACAGAAACGTTAGGTGGTTTTCCAGTAGAGTTCCTTATCCAAGTGGTAAGAATTGCTCTGAATATTTTGGTTATTTATGAAAAAAACTCAATGACTTTTGTGTTATTAAAGTTGAAAATTTTTCTAGGACCAAATATTTTTATACTTTTAAAAATCATTGTGTTGGTTTTAAGAACTCTGTTATTTTCCAACAAGCTTGAAAATAAGTTATAACAGCAAAAAAAGACTTAGAGATCTATTTTTGTTGGGCTTTTCTTGGGTTTGGTTCTTATTATTTTTCTGTGTTAAGGACTCTAACCTTCTAGTATATGCTGTGTGAAACTGAATGGTTAACTGTTCATAAATTTTATAAGTATAAAGGTTTTTATTTAGTAATCTCAGTGCATCCTGCCATTATCAGTCACCTCAACAATTGTGGTGTGTTGGCCAGCTCTCTGGTTAGGAGAAACTTTATTTCTTTTCTGAGACTAGGAATAGCTATTCATTTGCTAAGTACTTATTGATTAGGCACAAAGAAATCTAAGGCTAAATCGAAACAAGTATAGAATTATAATATAGAACAATTTTCTTGAATAGCCTGACTCTTAAGAATGTAATGAGCTGTTTATTTTGAAAATTAGATTAAATAAATTATTCATTTTGGTTTTTTATCAGTAATTTAATGTTTTATTTTCTTTTTATTTTCTTTTATTTAGTTTGAACCATAGTCTAATAATGTTTGATTTGTTTCTTTTCTTTTTGTTTGAAAAGAAAAACTACTTGGCTTGGGATAGATAGAGTCTTTATAAATAAAAATGTTTATAGCGTAATCCATTAAAATATTCACAGGGTTACCTTTTACAATTAATGTTATTTTGAGGAAAAGTATTATCATTTATGTGTATGTGTATAGCATTTTTTATTCCTTAGTTGTATGTTGTTAATTATCCTTGGAATACAGAATTACATCTTTTAACTTCCAAAGGTAGATAAGATATTTTTATATGAAAAGTTAAAAATATGAAAAGAGACAAGGCTTATCATTTTCACAAATAGGACACTTGTGTTTTAAAGAAATTCTTTCTTTTAAATAGTGGAAGTAAAAACAGAGCTAATATGTCATATTTGGGCAAGTGTGTGTAGGGGGAGATGGAGGGAAGAACAGGGGGTCAGGGAGAGGGAGAGAGGGGCTAGGGGGAGAGAGAGAGAGAGAGAGAGAGAGAGAGAGAGAGATCCATCGATACACCAGCAGAGGGCGTCAGAGGCTAAATACTAGTATGCTACTTCTAAAGTATTGATGTTTTTATTGATGCTTAGATGTTTGCTTGCAGTGCTTAATTTTAACTTCAAAATCTACGTGTAAAAGCCTAGTTAAAACACTGCTTTCATTATTTTAAGCTATCTAGCAGATAAAAATAAAAGTCCTTTTATGTACTTGTCTTTTGTAATATGTAAAGTTTTATGAAACTCAGATCTGCTCTTGTTAAGCTGTGAGATATGTTTTTGTCTTTTTCTGTTACTGTTTTCTTTCTTATAACAAAATAAACATCATCATGTTTTTGCAATTTTTATAATTCATAGTTTACAATGAGTTTTCTTTGTGAGGAAACTTTTTCTTTCCTGGGGTTAGGGATTTTGAGGAATCTAAAAGACTGCCCACTTGTTAGAGAGGACTCAGTTTTGAAAAGAATGAAAAGGAAACAGCATGATTTTCTATCAAAAACAAGCAAGAAGGGACTTCCCTGGTGGCACAGTGGTTAAGAGTCCGCCTGCCAATGCAGGGGACACGGGTTCGAGCCGTGGTCCGGGAAGATCCCACATGCCGCGGAGCAGCTAAGCCTGTGCGCCACAACTACTGAGCCTGTGCTCTAGAGCCCGCAAACCACAACTACTGAGCCCGTGAGCCACAACTACTGAAGCCTGAGCACCTAGAGCCTGTGCTCCGCAACAAAGAGAAGCTACCACAGTGAGAAGGCTGCGCACCGCAACAAAGGGTAGCCCCGCTCGCCACAACTAGAGAAAGCCCACGCACAGCAACGAAGACCCAAGGCAGCCAAAATTAATTAATTAATTAATTAATTTTTAAAAAACAAGAAACACAAAACTGAAAATGGGAGGGAGACTGTTGCCTTCATCCCATCTTTTACTGCTTCTAACTCTGAAGAATCACACAAATTTCCATAAAACCCCAACAACTAGAGACAGGGTACCAGTCCACAGCTCTGGACATACTAATGAGGGTCTGTGTTAATAACTATGTAACATATCTCACCCGGCCCTCCGTCTGCCTGTATCAACTTAGGTCAAGTTTTTAGATTTTTTTTAATTATCAAAAATTTAATGCATATAAAAGCAAACAGGGGACTTCCCTGGTGGTGCAGTGGTTAAGAATCCACCTGCCAATGCAGGGGACACAGGTTCGAGCCCTGGTCCAGGAAGATTCCCACATGCCGTAGAGCAACTAAGCCCATGCGCCACAACTACTGAGCCTGTGCTCTAAAGCCCGCAAGCCACAACTACTGAGCCCATGCCCCACAACTACTGAAGCCCGCGCACCTAGAGCCCATGCTCCGCAACTAGAGAAGCCACCGCAATGAGAAGCCTGCGCACCGCAGCGAAGAGTAGCCCCCACTCGCCACAGCTAGAGAAAGCCTGTGCGCAGCAACGAAGACCCAACACAGGCAATAAATAAAATTAATTAATTAATTAATTAATTAAAAAAGAAAAAAGAAGACAGAGTTGTATAATGCACCTCTAGGTACCCATTATCTAGCTATAACAGTTATCAACATCTCCTGGCCAGTTCAGTTTCAGCTATGCTCCCACCCACTTTCTCTGTTTTGAGAAATCAGACATCATATCATTTATCTGTAAATATTTCGTTATATATCTTTAAGTGGTAAGGGCCCTTTTTTTTTTTAAGAGACATAACTATATTATCATTATTACATCTAAAAAGTTAACAAAAAGTCTTAATATCATCACATATCCAGTCAGCATTCCAGTTCTCCAGTTGTCTCTTAAATGTTGACTGTACTTTTTCCCCATTAACTTATTTGTTGAAGAAACTAGGTTATTTGTCCATAGAGTCTCCCACAGTCTGGATTTTGCTGACTGAATCCTTGTGATAACATCCAACATATTCTTTTGTCTTTTATATTTCATGTAAATTGCTTATTGAATATAAAGATTTGATTTGATTTGGGTTTTTTATTTGATTGGTGTACTTGTTTTTATGTGACTACTTTTATGTGTGGTTTTGTGTTCTAATAGGATACCCATATTATTTTATCTCTTTTTTTGTATAATGTTGGCTGGTACTAATTATCAATGCCTAGGTCAATTCATTCATTAGGATTGCAAAATGGTGCTATTCTTGTTCTTTGTTTAGTAGCTGTAATAGTTCTATAAGGAAAAACTTCCCCTAATCTATTATTTGGTTACCTAATGGCATAGTTTGTATAGTATAGGCAGGATAAATGCTTGACTCTTTGTCTTTGTTTTCCAGTTTATGAGTATGGTCACTAGTATTCTCCAACAATGGTGAATTTTAAGTATCAGTCTGAACTCATGGATTTTAATGTATTTGTGCTTCAGTTAACTGTAGTTATTATTCTGATTGGTCCACACATTGTTCCATTTTGGACCAGTGAAAGCTTATTCAGGTTGACTCCTTAATCATTTTGACATATCCTGGTTACAGGGGAATTTAAAATATCTTCTTCTCAGCCAGTCTGACTTATAAAATAGTGTCTGTGCTATATTTATATTGGAAACACTAAAATCTGCTAAAATATCTTGGTGAAAACTTAGAAATTTGACATCTACATGATATACTTAAGTGCCTGTGTTTATTCCAAAACATCTCTTCTTCATTGTCTATAGACCAGATTATCAAAAATTCTCATGATTAAAAAGGAACATATCAAGAAATTAAGGGAAATGAACACAGAAGCAGAAAAACTGGTAAGGATATTTTTTTTTCATTGTTTGCTTGTCTCATTTTAAAATGGTGGGCAGCTTCTATATCTAAAGATTTTAAAATATTTTATGGAAGAAAACCTTGAGATAAATGTTATTTTTAAATCCTGATTTGTTCTCGCTATCTCTTGTTATACTGAACATACGCTAAGTAAATTAGCAATGCAATACAGTTCATTACCCCAGACCTCCTTATGCCATTGAATAGGATTAATGGATATATATTAGGTTCTTTGACAGTTTGCTTGAGTGTAGAATTCCTAGCATTGGTGCCTCTGACTAAGGAAGTCATATTAGCAGAGGTTATTAAAAGTGATTCAGAGTAAATAAATCAGGAAATATATAGGCTGGTATCTTCAGGTTATCTTGACAGAGCTTATATCCTATTTTATTAATCTAATGAGTATAAAAATATGAGTCAATTTTATTCATAGGAGAGAATTATCAGAGTTTTTTAAAATGTAGAAAATACTAAGGAAATTTTTTAATTGTATTGAAAGTCATAACTTGCTTATGGATTTATAGGATGGTGAATAGATTTTATCTCAAGTACCATCTCCAGTTGATTGAAAATGGTTGCAAGGATGTATGAAAGTAAGGGAGAGCTCAGTGACTGGGCCTGGGGGCAAAGGGCTGTAGCTAATTACCAATGTCTGTCATGAATGCAGGAATAGGGAGTTGTCGTAACATTAGTCATCTCTTGTATGGAATGGTGTGAGGGGTAGATGTGGGTAAATAGCTGGACAAGTAGTCACCTAACTGAATGAGGAACAGTCCTTTTAGGATTATGGATTTTTAAAATCTGGACATGACTTTGAATTATCTAATTTGAACCCATCATTTTTATGGAATTGAAAACTGAAGACCAAAGATGTCAAGGGATTTTGGACTAAGATTATGCTGCTGTTTAGTAGTACAGGTACCAGAACAGGCTTCTTAGTCCCAGTTTAACTCATTTAGGCATGATATAAAGTTAGTATTGTCAGATACACAGGCTATCAAAGATTGAAAAAAAATAGCCATAACATATTGCCATTATATATCCTAAATGTAAAAATACTATGTGTTTGCTTCTTTCCTACTGGACTCTAATTCTTATCTTGGTTTCCATCAGTTCTACTTCTACCCTTTATTCTATGCCTTTTCAATGCTTCCCCACTACATTTCCTCTGATCATTTTATCATCTCTTCCACCTTGATGCGTAATCAAATTATTTAACTTTCATATCACTAGCTAGGACTTTTCCCTGTATCTAGGTTTCACACCTTAAAGTACTAGACTTGCCTTAGCCTAGTTAATGTTACCTACTTTTTAAAAAAGACCTGTTTTGATGTTGGTTTGGCTCCTTGGCATGTGGGATCTCTGTAGAAATCTAACTGGCTTGATAGACTTTATAATTTATTTATGATTAGAAATAATTACCATTATAAAAATTGAAATACTGTAAAACTAGTTTAGTATATGGTATAAATATGTTTTTATGCTTAGCATATGGATTTCTTCTTCTATGCATATACTTTCATATGTTGTTTTGTTTTTTGAAGTATAGTTGATTTACAGTTTTGTCTTAGTTTCAGGTATACAGCACATTGATTTAGTATTTTTGTCAGATTGTATTCTGTTATAGGTTATTACAAGATACTGGGCATAATTCCCAGTGCTATACAGTGTATTCTTGTTGCTTATCTACTTTTTATATGATAATTTGTATCTGTTAATCCCATACCCCTAATTTATCCCTTCCTGCTTTCCTCTCCCCTTTGGTAACCACTAGTTTGTTTTCTATATCTGTGAGTCTATTTCTGTTTTGCATACACATTCATTTGTATTGCATTTTAGATTCCACATATAAGTGATATTACACAGTATTTGTCTTCCTCTGTCTGACTTATTTCACTAAGCATAACATTCTCTAGGTCCATCCATGTTTCTGCAAATGGGTTTTTTTCATTGTTTTTTATGACCAAGTAATACTCTATTTGTGTGTGTGTGTGTGTATGACACATCTTTGTAAACCAGTCAGCTGTTGCTGGACACTTGCGTTGTTTCCATGTCTTGGCTATTGTAAATAGTGCTGCTATGAACATTGCGGTGCATGTATCTCTTTGAATCAGTGTTTTCATTTTTTCTGCATATATACCCAGGAGTGGAATTGCTGGATCATATGATAGTCTATTTTTAGCTTTTTGAGGAACCTCCATACTGTTCTCCATAGTGACTGCACCAATTTACATGCCCACCAACAGTGTATGAGGGTTCCCTTTTCTCCACATCCTCTCTAACATTTGTCTTTTGTAGACTTTTTGATGATAACCATTCTGACCGGTGTGATGTGATACCTCATTGTGGTTTTGATTTGCATTTCTCTAATAATTAGTGATGTTGAGCATCTTTTCATGTGCCTGTTAGCCATCTACATGTCTTCTTTGGGAAAATGTCTATTCAGATCCTATGCCCACTTTTGGATTGAATTGTTTGCTTGTTTTTTTGATACTGAGTTATATGAGCTGTTCATATATTTTGGATGTGAATCCCTTGTCAGCTGCATCATTTGCCAATATTTTCTTCCATTCCATAGTTTGTCTTTTTCTTTTGTCAATAGTTTCTTTTGCTATGCAAAAGCTTTAAGTTTAATTAGACCCCATTTGTTTATTTTTGCTCTTATTTCTTTTGCCTTAGGAGGCTGATCCAAGAAAATATTGCTACAATTTCTGTCAAAGAGTGCTCTGCCTCTGTTCTCTTCTAGGAGTGTTATGGTTTCAGGGCTTACATTTAAACCGTTTTGAGGGGTTTTTTTGTTTTGTTTTTTTTGTATATGGTGTGAAAGAGAATGTTCTACTCTTACTGTTTTACATGTGGCTGTCCATTTTCCTAGCACCACTTGTTGAAGACACTGTCTTTTTTCCATTGTATAGACTTACCTCTTTTGTCGTGGATTAATTTATCGCAGGTGCATGGGTTTATTTCTGGGCTCTATTCTGTTCCATTGATCTATGTGTCTATTTTTGTGCCAATACCATGCTGTTCTGCTTACTATAGTTTAGTATAGTGTGACGTCTGGGAGGGTTATACATCCAGCTTTGTTCCTTTTTCTCAGGATTGCTTTGGCAATTAAGGGTCTTTTGTGATTTCATATAAATTTTAGGATAATTTGTTCTAGTTCTGTGATAATTGTCCTAGGTATTTTGATAGGGATTGCATTAAATCTGTAGATTGATTTGGCTAGTATGCCCATTTTAATAATGTTAATTCTTCCAACCCAATAGCACGGAATATTTTTCCATTTCTTCGAATCATCTTCCTCAGTGTTTTATAGTTTTCAGAGTATAGGTCTTTCACCTCCTTGGTGAAGTTTATTCCTAGAGTTTGTTTGTTTTTGATGCAATTTTAAACAGGATTGTTTTTTACTTTCTCTTTCTGATATTTCATTATTAGTATATAGAACCGCAGAATATTTCTGTATATTAGTCTTGTATCCTGCAACCTTTCTGAATTCATCTATTAGTTCTAATAGTTTTTGGGCCTAGACTTTAGGGTTCTTTACAGAGTATCATGTCATCTGCAGGTAACGACAGTTTTAGCTCTTCACTTCCAATTTGGGTACCTTTTATTTCTTTTTGTTTTTGATTGCTGTGTCTAGGACTTCCAATATTATTTCCTGAATTTAGCGGGAAGGCTTTCAGCATTTCACTGTTGAGTATTATGTTGGCTGTGGGTTTGTCATAAATGGCCTTTATTATGTTGAGATTTGTTCCCTCTGTACCCACTTTGATGAACATTTTTATCATGAATGGATGTTGAATTTGTCAAATGCATTTTCTGCGTCTGTTGAGATAATCATGTGATTTTCATCTTTTTTTGTTTGTTAAAGTGGTGTGTCACACTGGCTAATTTGCGTATGTTGAACCATCCTTGTGACCCTGGGATAAATCCAGCTTGATCACGGTGTATGATCCGTTTTATGCATCATTGGATTAGGTTTGCTTATATTTTGTTGAGGATTTTTGCATCTCTATTAAACAAAGGTATTGGCCTGTAATTTTCCTTTTTTGTAGAGTCTTTGTGTGATTTTGGTATCAGGGTAATGGTGGCCTCATAAAATGAATTTGGGAGTGTTCCCTCCTCTTCAGATTTTTGGAATAATTTGAGAAGGATAGGTATAAGTTCTTCCTTACATGTTTGATTGTCTGTACCTGGACTTTTGTTTGCTGGGAGTATTTTAATTGTAGATTCAATTTCACTCCTAGTGATTGGTCTTCAAATTATCTGTTTCTTCTTGACTCAGTCTTGGCAAGCTGTATGTTTCTAGAAATTTGTCCATGTCTTCTAGGTTATCCAGTTTGTTGGCATATAACTTTTCATAGTATTCTCTGTCATTTTGTTTGTTTGTTTCTCTGTAGTATTGTGTTTATTTGGGTCTTCTCTCTTTTCTTCTTCATGAGAGCCTGGCTAAAGTTTATCAATTTTATTTGTCTTTTTAAATAACCAGGTCTTGGTTTCATTGATCTTCTCTATTGATTTTTTGGTCTCTATTCTATTTATTCTCTCTGATCTTTATTATTTCCTTCCTTCTGCTGACTTTGGACTTTGTTTTTCTTTTTCTATTTCTTTTAGATGGTAGGTTAGGTTGTTTATTTGAGATTTTTCTTATTCTTGAGGAAGGCCTATATATCACTGAACTTCTCTCTTAGAACTATTTTTGCTGCATCCCATAGATTTTGGAAAATTGTGTTTCCATTTTCATTTGTCCTGAGGTATTTTCTAATTTCCTTTTTGATTTCATCATTGACACTTTTTTTTTTTTTTTTTTTTTTAGTAGCATATTGTTTAGTCTCACTGTGTTTGTTCTTTCCTGGTTTTCTTTCTGGAGTTTTTATA
Organism: Balaenoptera ricei; assembly: GCF_028023285.1. Taxonomy (NCBI): domain Eukaryota; kingdom Metazoa; phylum Chordata; class Mammalia; order Artiodactyla; family Balaenopteridae; genus Balaenoptera; species Balaenoptera ricei. The sequence continues at coordinate 169,808,650 of NC_082639.1, forward strand.
GTTTCATACTGTTGTGCTTGGGAGAAATGCTTGATATAATTTCTGTCCTCTTACATTTCTTGAGACTTGTTTTGTGACCTAGTATGTGATCTATCCTGGAGAACGTTCCATGTGCCCTTGAAAGAATGTGTGTGTATTCTGCTATTTTTGGATGTAATTTCCTGTAGCTATCAATTAAGTCCAACTGGTCTAATGTGTCAGTTAAGACTACTGTTTCCCTGTTGAGTTTCTGTCTGGATTATCTGTCCATCGATGTAAATGGGGTGTTAAAGTCCCCTACTGTTATTATATTTTTGTCAATTTCTCCCTTTATGTCTGTTAATATTTGCTTTATATATTTAGGTGTGCCTATATTAGGTGCATGTATGTTAACAAATGTTATATCCTGTCTTGTTTTGATCCCTTTATCATTATATAATGCCCTTTGCTACCTTTTGTTATAACCTTTCTTTCAAAGTCTATTTTGTCTGATATGAGTATTGCTACCCCTGCTTTCTTGTCATTTTCGTTTGCATGAAATGTTTTTTTTATCCACTCACTTTCAGTCTGTATGTGTCTTTTACCCTGAAGTGAGTCTATTAGGCAGTTTATTGAAGGGTTTTGTTTTTTTTATCCAGTCAACCACCCTGTCTTTTGGAGCGTTTAGTCCATTGGCATTTAAAGTAATTATTGATAGGTATGTACTCATTGCCATTTTAATCCTTGTTTTCCAGTTGTTTTTGTAGTTCTTCTTCATTCATTTCTTCTTTTTGTTTCTCCCGTAGTGGTTTGATGATTTTCTTTTTTAGTACGCTTGAGTTCCTTTCTTTTCGGTTTTTGTGTATGTAGTTACTGTAGGTTTTTGATTTGTAGTTACAATGGGGTTCATATATGTTGACCTATAATGATGTCTACTTTAAACTGATAATCATTTAAGTTCAAACACATTCTAAAAAGTTCTACAGTTTTCACTCCCCTCCTTCATATATATATATATATATATATATATATATATATATATATACTTTTTTTTTTCCCCCCCACACACACTGCATGGGTTGTGGGATCTTAGTACCCTGACCAGGGATCAAACCTGAGGCCCTGGCAGTGAGAGCACTGAGTCCTAACCACTGGACCACCAGGGAATTCCCCTTCATATGTTGTTTTTTTTGATCTCATATTTTACATTCACGCTTATCCCTTTACTGTTTATTGCAGTTATAGTTGCTTTTATAATTTTTTTTTAATCTAGGTACTGTCTTATTTAAGTGATCTTCAATCCTTACTATATATTTGCCTTTTCTATTGGGATTTCCCTTTTCCTATAGATTGTTACTTCTCTTCCATTTAGAGAAGACCCTCCAACATTTCTTTTAGGCTAGGTTTAGTATTGGTGAATTCTTTTAGTTTTTGCTTCTCTGAGAAATTCTTTATCTCTCCTTCTATTCTAAATGATAATCTTGATGGGTAGAGTATCCTAGGTTGCAGGTTTTTCCCTGTTAGGACTTTGAATATATCATGCCACTCCCTTCTGGCCTGCAGAATTTCTGCAGAGAAATCAGTTGATAGGCTTTTAGACATTCCCTTGTATATGACTCTGTTTTTCTCTTGCTGCCTTTAGAATTCTCTATTTATGTTTAACTTTTGCCATTTTAATTATGATATGTCTTGGTGTGGGTCTGTTTCGGTTCACCTTGTTTGGGGCCCTATGTGCTTCCTGTACCTGGGTATCTGTTTACTTCTTTAGATTTGGGAAATTTCCAGCCATAATTTCTTTAAATACAGTTTCTCTCTATCTTCTCCTTCTGAAACCCCCATAACGTGAATGTTGGCACATTTTATATTATCCCAAAGATCTCACATGTTGCTTTTGGTTTTTTTGTTCTTTGTTTGTTTGGTTTGGTTTTTTTGGTTTATCTTCATTTGTCTTTCTGTCTGCTGTTCTGATTGGGTGATTTCCATTATTCTGTCTTCCAGATCACTTATGTGTACTTATGTCATTTAGTCTGCTATTCATTGCTTCTAGAGTGCTTTTATCTCAGGAATTGAATTACCTATTTTTGATTGGGTCTTATTTATAGTTTCTAGTTCCTTGTTAAAATGATCTGTGCTTAAAGATCATTTCTCTTTCTTAATTCAGTTAGCATTTTTATTACCAAATTTTTTTTTTTTTTTTTTTTGGCCACACCACGGGAACTAAGATCCCATGCTTGTGGGATCTTAGTTCCCTGACCAGGGATCGAACCCGGGCCCCTGGCACTGAGAATGCCAAGTCCTAACCACTGGACCACCAGGGAATTCCCATATTACCAAAATTTTTAATTCATTCTCTGATAGACTGATTATCTCTGTTTCATTATTTTTTTTTTCAGGGGTTTTCTCTTGCTTTTTCAATTGAGAGTAGTTCCTTTGCCTTTTCATTTTACTTTCTCTGTCTCTGTGAATTTGGGTGAAACAGTTATCTCTTGTGGTCTTGAAGGGGTGTTTTTATGTGGGAGTGTCCCTTTGTAGACGGCATGTACCCAGTGTCTTTGGTGTGAAGGCTGAATTTTATGTGGATGACAGCCACATCTTCCCTGAGGGTGTGCTGGCCACTGTCACCTTGATAGGAGGTGTGACTGCTGTTGGAGGAGCTAGAGCCTGTGCAGAGGGAGAGGCAGAACTTCCTCCCTGCTCAGTGGCCATTGCCACCCTGACAGGGCAGAGTCTGTTTCTGAGTTGCTTTGAAAATTATTTTCTAACAAAAATGAAATTATATCATTATATATTAACTTATCTCAGTCTCTTAAAATTTCTGTATTATACCATAATTTAAATAATCTATTACTGGATATTTGAGTTACTTCCATGATTATACTACAATACTGCTACAGTAAATGTCCTTGTCTGTATAGTTTTGTGCATTTGTTTGTGTCTATTTGTAAGATAAATTCATGGAGTCAGCTCTACCCACCACCAGTCCCTCCCATCAGGAAACTTGCACAAGCCTCTTAGATAGCCTCATCCACCAGAGGGCAGAGAGCAGAAGCAAGAACTACAATCCAGCAGCCTGTGGAACAAAAACCACATTCACAGAAAGATAGACAAGATGAAAAGGCAGAGAGCTATGTACCAGATGAAGGAACAAGATAAAACCCCAGAAAAACAACTAAATGAAGTGGAGATAGGCAACCTTCCAGAAAAAGAATTAAGAATAATGATAGTGAACATGATCCAGGACCTCGGAAAAAGAATGGAGGCAAAGATCGAGAAGATGCAAGAAGTGTTTAACAAAGACCTAGAAGAATTAAAGAACAAACAAACAGAGATGAACAATACAATAACTGAAATGAAAACTACACTAGAAGGAATCAATAGCAGAATACCTGAGGCAGAAGAACGGATAAGTGACCTGGAAGACAGAATGGTGGAATTCACTGCTGTGAAACAGAATAAAGAAAAAAGAATGAAAAGAAATGAAGACAGCCTAAGAGACCTCTGGGACAACATTAAATGCAACAACATTCGCATTATAGGGGTCCCAGAAGGAGAAGAGAGAGAGAAAGGACCAGAGAAAATATTTCAAGAGATTATAGTCGAAAACTTCCCTAACATGGGAAAGGAAATAGCCACCCAAGTCCAGGAAGCGCAGAGAGTCCCATACAGGATAAATCCAAGGAGAAACACACCGAGACACATAGTAATCAAAGTGGCAAAAATTAAAGACAAAGAAAAATTATTGAAAGCAGCAAGGGAAAAACGACAAATAGCATACAAGGGAACTCCCATAAGGTTAACAGCTGATTTCTCAGCAGAAACTCTACAAGCCAGAAGGGAGTGGCATGATATACTTAAAGTGATGAAAGGGAAGAACCTACAACCAAGATTACTCTACCTGGCAAGGATCTCCTTCAGATTCTATGGAGAAATCAAAAGCTTTACAGACAAGCAAAAGCTAAGAGAATTCAGCACCACCAAACCAGCTCTACAACAAATGCTAAAGGAACTTCTCTAAGTGGGAAACACAACAGAAGAAATGGACCTACAAAAACAAACCCAAAACAATTAAGAAAGTGGTCATAGGAACATACATATCGATAATTACCTTAAACGTGAATGGATTAAATGCTCCAACCAAAAGACACAGGCTTGCTGAATGGATACAAAAACAAGACCCATTTATATGCTGTCTACAAGAGACCCACTTCAGACACATACAGACTGAAAGTGAGGGGATGGAAAAAGATATTCCATGCAAATGGAAATCAAAAGAAAGCTGGAGTAGCTATACTCATATCAGATAAAATAGACTTTAAAATAAAGAACGTTACAAGAGACAAGGAAGGACACTACATAATGATCAAGGGATCAATCAAAGAAGAAGATATAACAATTATAAATATATATGCACCCAACATAGGAGCACCTCAATACATAAGGCAACTGCTAACAGCTATAAAAGAGGAAATCGACAGTAACACAATAATAGTGGGGGACTTTAACACCTCACTTACACCAATGGACAGATCATCCAAAATGAAAATAAATAAGGAAACAGAAGCTTTAAATGACACAATAGACCAGATAGATTTAATTGATATTTGTAGGACATTCCATCCCAAAACAGCAGATTACACTTCTCAAGTGTGCACGGAACATTCTCCAGGATAGATCACATCTTGGGTCACAAATCAAGCCTCAGTAAATTTAAGAAAATTGAATTCATATCAAGCATCTTTTCTGACCACAATGCTATGAGATTTGAAATCAGTTACAGGGAAAAAAAACGTAAAAAACACAAACACATGGAGGCTAAACAATACGTTACTAAATAACCAAAAGATCACTGAAGAAATCAAAGAGGAAATCAAAGAATACCTAGAGACAAATGACAATGAAAACACGACGATCCAAAACCTATGGGATGCAGCAAAAGCACTTCTAAGAGGGAAGTTTATAGCTCTACAAGCCTACCTCAAGAAACAAGAAAAATCTCAAATAAACAATCTAACCTTACACCTAAAGGAACTAGAGAAAGAAGAACAAACAAAACCCAAAGTTAGCAGAAGGAAAGAAATCATAAAGATCAGAGCAGAAATAAATGAAATAGAAACAAAGAACACAATAGCAAAGATTAATAAAACTAAAAGCTGGTTCTTTGAGAAGATAAACAAAATTGATAAACCATTAGCCAGACTCATCAAGAAAAAGAGAGAGAGCACTCAAATCAATAAAATTAGAAATGAAAAAGGAGAAGTCACAACAGATGCTGCAGAAATACAAAGCATCCTAAGAGACTACTACAGGCAACTCTATGCCAATAAAATGGACAACCTGGAAGAAATGGACAAATTCTTAGAAAGGTATAACCTTCCAAGACTGAACCAGGAAGAAACAAAATATGAACAGACCAATCACAAGTAATGAAATTCAAACTGTGATTAAAAATCTTCCAACAAACAAAAGTCCAGGACCAGATGGCTTCACAGGTGAATTCTATCAAACGTTTAGAGAAGAGCTAACACCCATCCTTCTCAAACTCTTCCAAAAAATTGCAGAGGAAGGAGCACTCCCAAACTCATTCCATGAGGCCACCATCACCCTGATACCGAAACCAGACAAAGATACTACAAAAAAAGAAAATTACAGACCAATATCACTCATGAATATAGATGCAAAAATCCTCAACAAAATACTAGCAAACAGAATCCAGCAACACATTAAAAGGATGATACACCATGATCAAGTGGGATTTATCCCAGGGATGCAAGGATTCTTCAATATATGCAAATCAGTCAATGTGCACCATATTAACAAATTGAAGAATAAAAACCGTATGATCATCTCAATAGATGCAGAAAAAGCTTTTGACAAAATTCAACACCCATTTATGATAAAAAGTCTCCGGAAAGCGGACATAGAGGGAACCTACCTCAATAAAGGCCATATACAACAAACCGACAGCAAACATCATTCTCAGTGGTGAAAAACTGAAAGCATTTCCTCTAAGATCAGGAACGAGACAAGGGTGTCCACTCTCACCACTATTATTCAACATAGTTTTGGAAGTCCTAGCCACAGCAATCAGAGAAGAAAAAGAAATAAAAGGAATAAAAATTGGAAAAGGAGAAGTAAAACTGTCACTGTTTGCAGATGACATGATACTATACATAGAGAATACTAAAAATGCCACCAGAAAACTACTAGAGCTAATCAATGAATTTGGTAAAGTTGCAGGATACAAAATTAATGCACAGAAATCTCTTGCATTCCTATACACTAATGATGAAAAATCTGAAAGAGAAATTAAGGCAACACTCCCATTTACCATTGCAACAAAAAGAATAAAATACCTAGGAAAAAACCTACCTAGGGAGACAGAAGACCTGTATGCAGAAAGCTATAAGACACTGATGAAAGAAATTAAAGATGATACCAACAGATGGAGAGATATACTGTGTTCGTGGATTGGAAGAATCAATACTGTGAAAATGACTATACTACCCAAAGCAATCTACAGATTCAATGCAATCCCTATCAAATTACCAATGGCATTTTTTACAGAACTAGAACAAAAAATCTTAAAATTTATATGGAGACACAAAAGACCCTGAATAGCCAAAGCAGTCTTGAGGGGGAAAAAATGGAGCTGGAGGAATCAGACTCCCTGACTTCAGACTATACTACAAAGCTACAGTAATCAAGACAATATGGTACTGGCACAAAAACAGAAACATAGATCAATAGAACAAGATAGAAAGCCCAGAGATAAACCCACGCACCTATGGTCAACTAATTTATGACAAAGGAGGCAAGGATATACGATGGAGAAAAGACAGTCTCTTCAATAAGTGGTGCTGGGAAAAGTGGACAGCTACATGTAAAAGAATGAAATTAGAAAAAAAAGAAATTAGAACACTCCCTAACACCATACACAAAAATAAACTCAAAATGGATTAGAGACCTAAATGTAAGACCAGACACTATAAAACTCTTAGAGGAAAACATAGGAAGAACACTCTTTGACATAAATCACAGCAAGATCTTTTTTGATCCACCTCCTAGAGTAATGGAAATAAAAACAAAAATAAACAAATGGGACCTAATGAAACTTAAAAGCTTTTGCACAGCAAGGGAAACCGTAAACAAGATGAAAAGACAACCCTCAGAATGGGAGAAAATATTTGCAAATGAATCAATGGACAAAGGATTAATCTCCAAAATATATAAACAGCTCATGCAGCTCAATATTAAAAAAAAACAAACAACCCAATCCAAAAATGGGCAGAAGACCTAAATAGACATTTCTCCAAAGAAGACATGCAGATGGCCAAGAAGCCCATGAAAAGCTGCTCAACATCACTAATTATTAGAGAAATGCAAATCAAAACTACAATGAGGTATCACCTCACACCAGTTAGAATGGGCATCATCAGAAAATCTACAACAACAAATGCTGGAGAGGGTGTGGAGAAAAGGGAACCCTCTTGCACTGTTGGTGGGAATGTAAATTGATACAGCCACTATGGAGAACAGTATGGAGGTTTCTAAAAATAGAATTATCATATGATCCAGCAATCCCACTACTGGGCATATACCCAGAGAAAACCATAATTCAAAAAGACACATGCACCCCAATGTTCATTGCAGCACTATTTACAATAGCCAGGTCATGGAAGCAACCTAAATGCCCATCGACAGATGAATGGATAAAGAAGATGTGGTACATATTTACAATGGAATATTACTCAGCCATAAAAAGGACCGAAATTGGGTCATTTGTTGAGACGTGGATGGATGTAGAGACTGTCATACAGAGTGAAGTAAGTCAGAAAGAGAAAAACAAATATCGTGTATTAATGCATATACGTGGAACCTAGAAAAATGGTACAGATGAACCGGTTTGCAGGCAGAAATTGAGACACAGATGTAGAGAACAAACGTATGGACACCAAGGGGGGAAAGCGGCGGGGGGTGGGGGTGGTGGTGTGATGAACTGGGAGATTGGGATTGACATGTAAACACTGATGTGTATAAAATTGATGACTAATAAGAACAGTATAAAAAATAAAATAAAATTTAAAAATTTTTTAAAAAAGATAAATTCTTAGAATGTCCAATGGCAGGGTCAAGATGTATGAGTATTTTAAAGATTTAATTATACTTCTGATTTAAGATGGTAGGCTGAACATGTGTTTTCTTCCTATCCCTTACAATTCCATGCAAAATTAGAAATACAAAAAAAAGTAAATAGAATACATGGAAACAGACTGCTTAACAATGTCTGAAAGATTTTTAAAATTTTTCTTACGTGTTGTTGGATGAAATAAAAACCTTGGCTAAAAGAGTCTGCATGTTCGAACCCTGAAGAGACTCCAGGCCAAGAGTTGCAAATATGATAGAGGAATGCAAAAGTGAGATGCAGTACTTTAAAAGGAATTCATTCCATTTCTGTTTCCACATTCCCCTCTTCATCCCAGTGACAGAATGTAAATGTGGTATTTACCCAAGTTAAAGGGAGAGAAAGTAACAGACACTTCTCTAAAGAATTTGAACATACTGCTTGGGAAAAGTTAATGCTGCTTCTGCTTTTGATAATGGCAGACTAGATAATTTGGATTAGTCTTCCTAATCCAGATAGTTGAGAATAGCTATTTCCTCTGTAATAAAATATAAAAATAAGCTGTTTGAAGAAACTGGAGCATTAATAAGGTATTAAAGAATTATAGGGATAGGATCTAGGAAAAGAAGTAAACTCAGAAGGGGGAACCTGGCATTTAGGATTGCTTTTTCCTTAGGGACTTCTGCAAGTTGCAGAAAAGGTGGCGGAGAAACTGAGTGGTGTTCTCAAAAGTCTTACAAGGGTGGGGAGGACAAAATTAGAGTCCAGAGAACTAGCAGAGGTTGAGGGAAGCTGGTGAACCTTCCATGTTCTGGGTTGGAACCCCAAAAGGCTACACTGGCCCAGCTTCAAATAATCTTACCTCTGAAATTGAATTAAGATGATTATGGAGCACTAGGACCCCAAGCAGCCCACTAGAAGTAAATATAAATCCTCCTAGAGGAATATAATATCATACTAGACCTGAAATTATTTCTACAGTTTTTAACATACAGTGTCTAATACTCAATTTTAAATCCCAGACACAATAGGAGACAAGATAACCCTAACAAAAATCAAAAGAAAATATGAACAGTGGGCAAATTACAGAGAATGGTATTCTTAGACATAGATTTTAAATGCTTGTTTTGTTTAAAGAGATGAGACAAAATGGAGAATTTTAGAAGAGAACTGGAAACAACAACAACGAAAAGGACCAAATGAAACTCTAGATATAAACTACAATAATCAAAATTAAGAACTCAGTTGGTAGATATAACCACAGCAGATTAGGAACAGCTGAAGAGAGAACTAGTAAGTGAAAACAGATCAGAAGAAAATATCCAGACTTAAGCAAGGAGAGAAAGATGGATAGAAAATTCAGAAGAGAGGATAGGATAAATAAGGGATATAGTGGGGTGTCTAATATGTCTAACAGAGTAACAGAAGGAGGAGAGAAAGAGAATGGGACAGAAGGAATATTTTAAGAGCTGAGAACATTCCAAAACTGTTGAAAGACAACAGGCCACAAATTCAAGAACCCCCATGAATCCTAATGGGATAAATAAAAAGGTAATGACTCCTAGGCACATCATAGTAAAACTGCTGAAAACTGAACACAAAGTGAAAAGTATTTAAAGTACCCAGAGTAGAATGGAAGACGGGAAGTACCTTCAAAAGACTAACAATTTGTTTGACAGGTGACTTCTCCATAGAAACCACAGAGGATGGAAGAGAATGGAATGACATCTTTATAGGGCGGAAACAAAATTTCTGCCAACCTAGTTCTATATTCAGTGAAAATTCCTTTAAGGGTAAAGTTAATATAAGGACATTTGCAGACAAATTATAGAATTTGTTACCAGAATACCTACACTTAAGAAAATAATAAAGGTTTTCTTCAAGCAGGAAAGAAAAACTTGTTTTTTTAAGATACTTGAACTTTCAAAAAGGAATGAAAAACAACTAAAAGGATAAATATGTAGATTAGTCTAAGTGACATCATATAAAATGATAAAATAGTATCTTGTGGCGTTTAAAATATAAAGGTTTAAAAGTACAACAGTTGTCTTTTGGTCAGAGTAAAGGGTGTGTATACACATAGACTTTGATTAATCAAGGATGTACATTTTAATCTCTAAGGTACCTGTTAAAATAATAGTAAAAGATGAATAACTACCAAACTAATCAGGGGGAGGTGGGTGAGGGAATGGAACAATAAAATGTTCATTCAGTCTAAGAGAAGGCAAGGAAAGAAAGAAAAAAATGACACCTAACAGGTGGGACATATAGAAGGAAAATAGTAAGATGGTAGATTTAAGTCTAAATATATTGATAAATAGTATTGAGTATAAGTAGACTAAATTTCCTGAATAAAAGGCAAAGATTGCCAGACTAGAGGAAAAATAAAATCCAACTCCTACCATGTGATCCAGCAATTCCACTACTGGTTATATATTCGAAGAAAACAAAAACAATAATGCAAAAAGATAAATGCATTCCAATGTTCATAGCAGCATTGTTTGCAACAGCCAAGATACAGAAGCAACCTAAGTGTCCATCAGCAGATGAATGGATAAAGAAGATGTAGTCTGTATATACGTGTGTATGCATATACATGCACACGTGCACACACACACACAATGGAATATTACTTGGCCTTAAAAAAGGATGACATGCTGCCATTTGCAACAACGTGGATCAACCTAGAGGGTATTATGCTTAGTGAAATAAGTCAGTCAGAGAGAGACAAATACTCTATGTTATTACTTATATGTGGAAGCTAGAAAATAAAACAAATGTATATAACAAAACAGAAACAGATGCACAGATATAGAGAACAAACTAGCGGTTACCAGTGGGGAAAGGGAAAGGGGGATGGGCAAGATAGAGGTAGGGGATTAAGAGGTACAGACTACTATGTATAAAATAAATAGGCAACATGGTTATATTGTACAACACAGAGAAATTTAGCCATTATTTTGTAATAACTTTAAATGGCATATAATCTATAAAAATATTGAATCACTATGTTGTACACCTGAAACTAATATAATAATATTGTAAATCAACTGTACTTCAATTTAAAAAAAAAACCCAACTCTATGATTCTTGCAAGAGACACATTTAATATAAAAGGATCCAGAAAGAATAAAATTGTAAATGTATGAAAAGATATACAGTACAAATTTTAAAATAATAACAGAAGGGCTTATAACTATATTAATATCCAACAGTAAAATTCAGGGCAATACATATTACTGGATATAAAGAGATGTGCTTCCTAATGATGAAAGGTTTAATTCACCATATCTTACTTGCTGTAAGGAGGTGTGGTTCTTAATGATGAAAGGTATAATTTCAGAATAATAACTTGAAATTGACATGTACCTAATAACTTAGCCTCCAGATGTATAAAGCAAAAATTGGCAAAACTCAAAGGAAAAAGACAAATTCACTGTTACAGCAACACAATTTCCATAGCCCTCTTAGTAACTAATAAAATATAAAGGTTTAAAAAAAAAATCAGTAAGAACATAGACTTGAGGGACCTCCCTGGTGGCGCAGTGGTTAAGAATCCTCCTGCCAATGCAGGGACACGGGTTCGAGCTCTGGTCTGGGAAGATGCCACATGCTGCGGAGCAACTAAGCCCATGTGCCGCAACTACTGAGCCTGTGCTCTAGAGCCCGTGAGCCACAACTACTGAGCCCATGTGCCACAAATACCGAAGCCCGCATGCCTAGAGCTTGTGCTCTGCAACAGTAGAAGCCACCGCAGTGAGAAGCCCGCGCACCACAACGAAGAGTAGCCACCATTTGCCACAACTAGAGAAAGCCTGTGCACAGCAACGAAGACCCAACGCAGCCAAAAATAAATTAATTAATTTTTTTTAAAAAAATGGAAGGAAGAAAGAAGGGACATCACAATACCACCTACAGACATGAAAAAGATCTTGAGAGGATACTGTGTTATTGAATTTTGTGTGATTGAATTTTGTCCCCTCCAAATTCAGAAGTTGGTGCCTTAAGCCCAATATGACTGTATTTAGAGATAGGGCCTTTAAGGAGGTAATTTGGGTTAAATGAAGCCATAGGTTGGGGCTCAAATTAATAGGACTGGTGTCCTTATAAGAAGAGGGGAAGAGACACCAGAGATTTCTCTTGTGTGCACAGAAGGAAGGCCATCTGAGGACACAAGGAGAAAATAGCCATCTACAAGCCAGGAAGAAAGTTCTCATCAGAAACCATCCCTGCCAGCACCTTGATCTTGAACTTACAGCCTTCAGAACACAAAAAAATTTATTTCTGTTACTTAAGCCACCCAGTCCATGGTGTTCTATTATAGCAGCCTGAGCAGACTAATACATATTATAAACAGCTACCTGTAAATATGTTTGAAAATTGAGATGGAGACAAATTCCTAGAAAAATACAACTTGCTGACATTGATATAATAAGAAATAGAAAGTCTGAATAAGCCTATCACTACCTTATAAATGAATCTGTAATTTAAAACTTGACCACAAAGAACCTACAACCCCAGATGCATTCTTCCATACCAGTGAATTCAACCAAGTGTTTACCATCACCGTCAACTTTCAGAAACTTTTTCTAGAGAATAGGAAAAAAACAAGGAGCATTTTCCAATTCATTTTGTAATGCTTGAATAATTTGATATCAAAACCTAACAAAGATATGACAAAAGAGAATAACTACTAGCCAATCTCATTCATGAATGTAGGTGACAGAATCCTAAACAAAATATTAACAAATGGGAATTTGTTAGTATGTTTAAAAAGGTACATCATCAAAAAAAAAAAAAAAAAAAAGGTACATCATCACAGCCAATAGATTTATTCCAGGAATGCAAGGAGAGTTTAACAATTAGAAATAAATAACTGAAGTCTAGAGCCACCGAAGATGATGATGGCCTCCACAGACAAATTATGAAAACAGAATATAAAGCCTGGAAGCTAGAATGACCTAGATACCCAGAAACTCCTCCATTAGTTAGATTTACAAGAAAATTTAATATGGATAGAATATTTCCAGTGGGATGGTGGATTCACAGAACATACCAGTGTTAAGCAAAATGTCATAATTCATATAGCATTAAAACATTACTTCAAGAACTAGGAAGTCTAATGATGTCCAAAGAAAATATGAAACTTCCACAGGCATCTATAGAACAAACAGACAACAATTGATTTTAGAGGATCTCCAGCTTACTATCTTCGTTATTACAGTGCAAAACACTCAAACATTTAATAAAACTGTTCCAACTGGTAAACATGATATGGTCATTCATTGCTAATAAAATATTTAAAACATGTACACATTATGTTTTCAGACAACAGGAGGAAAATGTACCACTCTATTTTTTTTCTCGTATCAAGGCACTGTCATTTAAACATAAACCTGGAATTCAGGTTTACAGGATAAGATCAAGGGAAGACATATCAGAATGCTTTAGAATAAAACTGTTTCCAAAAGAAGGAAAAGCGTAAATCACATGCTTATTTGGCAAAAGAGTTGAAATTTAAATTGTTTAAGGTAGCAGGTAAAATGAATGCTGTTGCTAATTGTGTTGATTTTTGAAGAGTTGCTAACTGCTAGTAGTATCAGAAGTATGTTCAGGATTGTTTGATACCTGTATTCATTAAAAAAAAATGGTGGAGAAGGATGGATTTCTATTCACAGTAGCTCCTTTGTATAACATGCAATAAACATGATAATTATTTTGTTCATAAGTTTTGTTTAACAAACCATACCCTAAGTTTAAGTGGAATCATCAAAAAGGAAATAAGTGTATGGTATGTGATTTGAGATTAGTTTTAAAAAGTAAATAAAATGTGGAAAGTACCTTCAGAGACTATGCCATTGCTATTATGTTGATGTAATATATGTACAGCCTTGTAGAGGTAGTAAAAATCAAGTTATATCCTTTAATCTTAACATACCTATTATTTATTCTGTTTTGTATATTACTTGTGAGTTGGAATTTTGCAGAGTATTTCAGGGACAAATACAGATTATTCAATTAGTTTAATTCCTTCTTTGCAGAAGGAAGACTCCCAGGTATTGTAAGGAGATTTTATTTTTAATATATCCAGAACTATTATTTTAAAAAACCTTCAGAAGTGTAGCAATTCTTTCAGATTTATGGATTACAGATTTTCTTGGTATACATTTTTTCCTAATTTTCTGTGACACATCAGGTTAGTGACATTGAACTAATTTAACATTTACATTAACCCCAAGTGATTTTAGCACTGACTAGGAGTAATTTTATCTACCCTATCCCTACCCAGCCTCTGCCCTAACAAATATTTAATTTTATTTAATTAATTTAACTTAATTTTGAAGCTGATAGCTAATTTCTATTCTATTTTTACCAAAATGACCTGAGTAGTTCACTATTTTTCATCTCAAAGAACTGGACATACTACTTGGTCCAGTATATTTTCTGATGGAATTTATTTAAAAAATGGAACATTGGTCTGATAAAGTCTCCTTTAATTTTGGAAAACTTAATTGTTTATCTAATACTTTACTCAGCAAAAGCAAACTACAGCCAGAGTTGTCAAAATATGAAATTAGATGTTCAAACTTTCAATTTGTAAAGCAAAGGGAGGAAAATTATTTTAAAATACTTTAGTCACTTTTATGAAACAAGGACAAATTTCTCAGCCATACACCTGAGAAGTTTTTATCAAGTTCATGCAGAGTTAAAGCTTTGAACTACCTTTTCTTGTCCAGATTATGTAGTATGTTAAAGTCAGTGAAAGTTTGTCTAAGCTTATTGACTTCAATATGCCTTTTCTATTTTTGATTATTAAAATATTTTTAAAATACACATACAAAGCATCCACATAGAAATTAATAGTGCAAGTGGAATTTATTAAAATAGATTTGAATTGCCTCAACACTATTAGATACTGAACTAGCAGTCTCAGTCAGTCTCTAATAATTGCTTTTCCACTTTGGAAATTTGACTTGTCATACATGGACATTAATAATAATTCAAGAGTGGAAAAGGGGATTTATCCCTGAGAGTTCTGTCTTAACCATTTTTAAAACCATGTATTAGTGGCTTTGGAAAACTCTGAATACTATGTTCTCTGTACTCCTTCCCTCTCTCCATCCACCACTATGAAAGTTGGTCTTTTCTTGCCCTGAATATGTCGTCAGAATTGTCATATCATGTTTGTTAGTCCTCTTTTATTTTTGAGATTATGAATCTCTGAAGAAATCTCCTTACTAGCTAACCAGTCCTGAAAGTAGAATACATCCAAGAAAAAAAAAAAAAGTCCATTTTGTGTGCCACACTCAACCTGTATGTGACAACCTAAAGCAGCGGTCCCCAACCTTTTTGGCACCAGGGACTGGTTTTGTGGAAGACAGTTTTTCCCTGGACCAGGGGTGGGGGGTGGGGGGTGGTCTCAGGATGATTCAAGCGCAGTACATTTATTGTGCGCTTTTTCTATTATTATTACATTGTAATAGATAATGAAATAATTATACAGCTCACCATAATGCAGAATCAGTGGGAGCCCTGAGCTCGATTTCACTTGCCACTCACTGATAGGGTTTTGATATGAGTCTGCAAGCAACTGATTTATTATGGTGTCTGTGCAGTCAAACCTCTCTGCTAATGATAATCTGTATTTGCAGCCCCTCCCCAGCACTAGCATCACTGCCTCAGCTCCACCTCAGATCGTCAGGCATTAGATTCTCATAAGGAGCGGGCAACCTAGATCCCTCACATGCACAGTTCACAGTAGGGTTTGTGCTCCTAGGAGAATCTAACACTGTCACTGATCTGACAGGAGGCAGAGCTCAGGCAGTAACGCGAGCAATAGGGAGCGGCTGTAAATACAGATGAAGCTTGGCTCGCTTGCCTGCCACTCACCTCCTGCTGTGTGGCCTGGTTCCTAACAGGCCACGGACCAATACCGGTCCATGGCCTGGGGGTTGGAGACCCCTGACCTAAAGCACGTTAGTTGATTATATAGGAGGGATTGATAGGAAACCATGCTTAATTATAGTAACTTATTTAAAAGGGCAGGTTTTTAAAGTAACAGCCTTATTGAGGTATTATTCACATACCATACAATTCACCCATTTACAGTAAGTGAACAGTTCTGTGGTGTTTAGTTTACAGTTCAGTTCACAGACTGTGCAGGCATCATCATAATTTTAAAACATTTTCATTATCCCAAAAAGAAACCCTGTATTTTTTCCTCATTTCACCTCTAACCATCCCCGACCCCAAACCTAGGCAATCACTAATCTAATTTCTGTCCCCCTATTCTGGACATTTAATGTAAATGTGATCATTTGTGACTGTATTCTTTCACATAGCATAATGTTTTGAAGGCTCATCCATGTTGTAACATGTATCAGTACTTTTTTTTTTTTTAATTTTTTTTTTTATTGGCTGTGCAGCTTGTGGGTGGGATCTTAGTTCTCTGACCAGGGATCAAACCTGGCTCCTGACAGTGGAAGCATGGAGTCCTAACCACTGGATGACCAGGGAATTCCCAGTACTTCTTTTTATTGCCAAATAATATTCCATTGTATGGATATACCACATTTTATTTATTTATTCATCATTGAGGGACATTTGGATTGCTTCCACACTGGCTATTATGAATAAGGTGACTATGAACATTCAGGTACAGGGTTTTTGTTTGTTTGTTTTTTTGGCTGTGTTGGGTCTTTGTTGCTGCTCACAGGCTTTCTCTAGTTGCGGCGAGCGGGGGCTACTCTTCGTTGTGGTGTGCAGGCTTCTCGTTGTGGTGGATTCTCTTGTTGCGGAGCACGGGCTCTAGGCACGCGAGCTTCAGTAGTTATGGCTCGCGGGCTCTAGAGCACAGGCTCAGAAGTTGTGGTGCATGGACTTAGTTGCTCTGAGGCATGTGGGATCTTCCCGGACCAGGGCTCGCACCCATGTCCCCTGCATTGGCAGGCAGATTCTTAACTACTGCACCACCAGGGAAGTCCCAATATCATACTTATTAGTGAGTGTTAAAAACTTTCTCTTTAAGATTGGGAATGAGATAAGGAGGCCTACGATTGCAGTTTTTATCCAGTAGTACACAGGAGGGCCTAGCCAGTGTAACATAGCAAGAAAATGAAGTAAGATCTATAGATTGGAAAGGAAGAAATAAAACCATTTTATCCACAGATGATGTGATTGTGTACCTAGAAAATGTAAAAGAATCTGCAGATAAATTATTAGAATTAATAAGTGAGTTTAGCAAAGTTGCTAGATTCAAGGTCAGTTTTTTTATTTAAGCAGTTGTGTTTCTATATATCAGCAATAAGCAGTTATAAAATGAAATTTCAAAAATACCATTTAAAACTACATACCTTGATATAAATATAGCATAAGATATATTAAACTTCTATATAGAAAACTATTAAATGTTGAGAGAAATTAAAGAAGACCTAAATAAAAAGAGAGATATTCATATTTATGATTTCAGACACTATCTTTTGTAAAGGGGTCAATTTCCACCAAATTTATTCATAGATTGAATGTAATCTCAATCAAAATCCCACCTGGGTGTGTGTGTGTGTGTGTGTGTATGTGTATGTATAAGTGCGTTCAAATTGACAAGCTGATTCTAAAATTTATGTGGAACTGCAATAAGGTAGGATGACTTACTCTTGGATATCAAGACTTATTACACAACTAGAGTTATTACAGACTGTGTGCTACTGGCACAACATGGACAAAAAGACCATGGAACAGAATTGAGAGCCCAGTAATAGACTTGCACGTGTACGGACACTTGATCTATGACAAAGGTGGTTCTGCAGAACAGTGAGGAAAGAAAGGCCTTTGAAATAACGGTGCTGATCAGTTGGATATCAGTATGGGGAGGGGGGTAAATCTCATAACATAGCCAGACGACTGGCATTTTAGATCTAAATGTGAAAGGCAAAACTATAAAGCTTCTAGAGATAATATAGGAGAATATTTTTAAGACCTTGGGATAAGAATTTTTTAATGAAATAAGTAGAATATAGAAAGCAATAACCATAAAAGAAAAGATTGATAAATTGAACTACATTAAAATTAAGAACCTTTGTTCATCAAAAGATATAACTACAAGAAAAGAAAAGGCAAGCCACAAAATGGAAGAAAATATTTATAGCACATATAATTGATAAAAAGCTTGTATCCAGAATATATAAAGATCTCTAAGTCAATAAGAAAAATATATGCAGCCCAATAGAAGACAGGAAAGAAAATTGAACATATATTTTTAAAAAGAGGATATTCAAATTAGCAAAAAATTTTTTGAAAAGTAGTAACCTCAGTAGTAATCAGAGAAATGCAGATTAATACCACAGTGAGATACCACTCACACCCTCTAAAGTGGCTAATATTCAAAGACTACAGTATTAAAGATTGGTGAAGATATGAAGCAGCCAGAACTTTCTTATTCCATCACCTTGGGAAACTATTTAGATCTATCTACTAAAATTGAACAAAGTACAAAATGTCATAGCTGCACTATTCACATTGGCCAAAACCTAGAAGCAGGCCAAATGGCCAACAACAAATAGAACAGTAGAATTGGGTAAATATATCATATTTCTATAAAGGTATAATATACAGCAATGAATGAACTAACTACAGATATACACAACAGTGTGGATGAATCTCACAAACTTAATGTTAACCGAAAGAAGCCAGTAACAAAAGACTGCATATATTGTATGATTGTATTTTATATAAAGTTCAAAAACTGAACTATAATGTTTGATGTCAGGATAATGGTTACTTTGGAGAGAGATGAAAGAGAATTGATTGTAAGGTGACACATGGAGGGCTTCTGGGGTGCTAGCAATGTTCTGTTGTTTGATATGGGTGGCTTTTTCCCATTATCATTTTGTTGAGGTATCATTGATGTACAATAAACTATACCTGTTTAAAATGTACAATTTGATGAGATATATTTGTGTGTGTATACATAGAAATATGCGTCCATGAAACCATCACCACAAGCTAGATAACAAATATTTCTCTCTTCTCCTTTCCCCCCCAAATTTCCCCAAGCCCTTTGTAATCCATCCCTCCCTCTACTTCAGGCTCCAGCAACTACTGATCTAATTTCTATCATTATAAATTCATTTGTGTTTTCTAGAATTTTATATAAATGGAATCATACAGTATATACTCTTTTTTTGCCTGGCTCTTTTCAGTCAGTATAATGAGTTTTGATTCACCCTCTTGGTTGCACGTTTCAAAGTTCGCACAATATTGTTCCTTTTTATTGCTAAGTAGTATCTCACTGTATGGCTCTACCATGGACATTTGGGTTGTTTACTGTTTTTAGCTATTGCAAATGAACATTCATGTGCATATGCACAAAGGTGTGCATACAAGAATGTTTATTGCAGCATTGTTTGTAATAGCAAAAAAAAAAAAAAGATGGAAACAATATGTCCATCTAAACAGGAGTGGTCAAATAAATCATGGGACAGCCATTCTTCTGGAGCACTATGTAGTTCTTTTTTTTTTTTTTTTTTTAATAAATTCATTTATTTATTTTTTGGCTGCGTTGGGTCTTTGTTGCTGTGCACGGGCTTTCTCTAGTTGCAGCGAACAGAGGCTACTCTTTGTTGCAGTGTGCAGACTTCTCATTGCGGTGGCTTCTCTTTGTTGTGGAGCACAGGCTCTAGGCGGGTGGGCTGCAGTAGTTGTGGCATGCGGGTTCAGTAGTTGTAGCTCGTGGGCTCTAGAGCACAGGCTCAGTAGTTGTGGCACACAGGCTTAGTTGCTCCATGGCATGTGGGATCTTCCCGGACCAGGGCTCGAACCCGTGTCCCGTGCATTGGCAGGCGGATTCTTAACTACTGCACCACCAGGGAAGTCCCATACTATGTAGTTCTTAAAAGCAACAAGCTAGATCTGTCTATATCAACATGGAAAGCTTTCTAAGACACATTAAGTAATTGGACAAATTGTGAAATAATATTTATAGTAGGATCTCATTTTTATAAAAAGCTATACATATATGTGTGTAAAGTGCCTTGAGAAAGTGACTGGAAAGCTGCAGACCAAACTTAATAATACTGTACTGCACATTTG
Organism: Balaenoptera ricei; assembly: GCF_028023285.1. Taxonomy (NCBI): domain Eukaryota; kingdom Metazoa; phylum Chordata; class Mammalia; order Artiodactyla; family Balaenopteridae; genus Balaenoptera; species Balaenoptera ricei. The sequence goes on from NC_082639.1 coordinate 169,828,817, forward strand.
AAAGTTGCTAAGAGAGTAAATCTTAAAAGTTCTCATCACAAGAAAAAAATTCTGTAACTGTATATGGTGACGGATGCTAACTGACTTATTGTAGTGATCATTTTGCAATATATACAAATATAGAATCATTATGTTGTACACATGAAACTAATAGCATGTTGTATGTCAATTATACCTCAGTTTAAAAAATAATTACAAAATAAAAAATAATTAATTTGTAAAATGACTTATCCTTTCCCTAATCTCCTTGTGACATTCTTTCCCTTCCTTCTCTTTCACTGCATCATACCCAGTGGCGGAGGAATTCTGACTGATGCAGTCTAGCTTCAGATCCAGTGTGCTTACCACTTATTGGCTGTGGTACATGGGCCTCAGATTCCTCCATATGTAAAATGGGAATAATTATAGTACCCTTCTCATGGGATGGTTGTAAGGATTCAGTGAGATTCTGTTAAACACTTAGAACAGTGCCTGGTACATCATTAATAGTGCGTGCTGTTAAGCAAAGCATTTAACTTTCCTGGGCTTCAGTTTTCTCATCTGTAAAATGACACGGCTGAACAAGATGATCTCTAAGGTTTCTGTTAACTTAAACAATTATAATACTGTGATTTAGTGCTACTGTAAGTAGTTTATCCCTATCAGTCTAGGTATACTTTTCCCTTCTTAACTATACTTGTTTCCCTGGTACATGATGATCTGCTTTCTCAGAAATCCTCTGAAAAAAGAAGTGTGGTTAAACTTGGCTTGACTGAAGACGTCTCATTGCAGCGTTTGTAGCTGGAGCAGAATAGGTAGTGTAGTTTATTGGAGGTGTTATGAAGAGAGGAAAGGAAATGGAATCAAAGTCCATTTACACTTACTGGTAGGAAGCAAATATGAAATGATAGCAGTGATGATAACAGTTAATATTTACTGAACATTTTCTATGTGGAAGGCAATATACTGGCATATATTATTTCATTTAATCTTTACCATAATCTTATTAGGTAGATGTTCTTTTATCCCCATTTTGCAGATGAGGAAACAGAGGCACAGAGAAATTAAGGAACTTGCTTAAGGTCACGCAGCTAGTACATAATGGAGTTGGGATTTGAACATATAATCTGATTCTAGCACCCATGCTCTTATCCATTGTGCTATATTGAATTGATTCCAGATGGAGAATCAATTGAGTTTTAGTAACTAGAACACTTCAAATGAATATATATAATTTTTTACCAACTTTTTGTTTTTAAAAATGATAGTTATAAAAAAGTTGAAAGATTTATGTAAGAAACATATATATAGATTCAACAATTTTGCTTCATTTGCTTCATTTAATCTCTCTCACGCATACACACTCTCTCTCTCTCTCTCTCTCTCTCTCTCTATATATATATATATATATATATATATATATATATACACACTCACATAAACACACACGATCTCTGTTTTTTAAAAAGTAAATGACAGGGACTTCCCTGGTGGTGCAGTGGTTAAGAATCCGCCTGCCAATGCAGGGGACACGGGTTTGATCCCTGGTCCGGGCAGATCCCACATGCCACGGAGCAGCTAAGCCCATGTGCCACAACTACTGAGCCTGTGCTCTAGAGCCTGTGAGCCACAACTACTGAGCCCGCGTGCCACAATTACTGAAGCCTGCGCGCCTAGAGCCCATGCTCCGCAGCAAGAGAAGCCACTGCAATGAGAAGCCCACGCACCACAATGAAGAGTAGCCCTCGCTCACCGCAACTAGAGAAAGCCCGCGCCCAGCTACGAAGACCCAACGCAGCCAAAAATAAATAAATAAAAATTTTTTTTTTAAAGTAAATGACAGACATCATGACACTCCTAAGAACAATCTCCTAAACAGCAATAATACCATTATCACATTTAAGAAGAATAACATTGAGTACAGACTGTTTTAATAACCTTTAGTCTATTTTGAGTAAGTCCAATGTTCTGTTAGAAATTGAAATCACATTGTTAAAAAAAAAATTTATCAAAATCTGACTTTTTTTTTTCTTCTCAGAAATCATATTCCATGCCCATTGGCATTGAATTTCAGCGGAGATATGCAACGATTGTTCTAGAGCTTGAACAACTGAACAAGGACCTAAACAAAGTTTTGCATAAAGTTCAACAGTACTGCTATGAGGTAGGTAATTTGTATGAATTTCCCTTGAGGGGACTGTGACCTCCACTCTTATCTGAAGCTTAATACTGTTACCATCACATTTCAGAAAATCCAAATTAAGCCAACATCCTTTAGCAGAACCATATTTTATATATATTTCTATTCCTTACAGCATCAGTATTGAAGAGTGCTTTATACACAGTGAGCTATCAATTCTGTTGGTTTTTTGTTTGTTTGAATTACAAATGATTATATTATAGCTCTCCAAAAATTTAGAAACATCCAGAAAAATAATTTCTTTTAATTCCACTACCCCAAAGACTGTATTTTGCTTTACTTCCTCCTAATTTTTTTTTTTTTTTTTACCATACATGCTTTTTCTCACAAAGTTATGATCATGCTGTGTATATAATTTTGTTTGTTCCTTTTTAAACTTTATATTTGGGAATTCCCTGGTTCAGACTCCGTGCTTTCACTGCCGAGGGCCCAGGTTCAATCCCTGGTCAGGGAACTAAGATCCCGCAAGCCATGCGGCGTGGCCAAAACAATTTAAAAAATAAATAAAAATTTAAAAAATAAACTTTACATTAGAACTATAGATTCTTGAACTTCAGTCACATAGATTATAGGGTTATTTGTGAATTATCATTATTGTTATCATTATCATGCACATATAATTATATATATATATGAAGGTGGTTCAACAGGTTCACCTAAAATTTGAGTTTCTTACTAAAAGGTAAGAATTAAATGATTGTGATGAGTTTAGTGTGCTCCTGCATTTGCTTTCTTAGAGGCTGTATATTTCCAGTAAAGCCACTCTTATTTTTTTTTTCAAGTATAGTTGATTTACAGTGTTTCAGGTGTACAGCAAAGTAATTCAGATACATATATATATATATGTTTCTGAATTTTATATATATATTATATATATAATTATATACTTTTTCAGATTCTTTTCCATTATAGGTTATTACAAGATATTGAATATAGTTCCCTGTGCTATACAGTAGGTCCTTACTGTTTATCTGTTTTATATATGGTAGTGTATATCTATTAATCCCAAATTCCTAATTTATCCTTCCCCCGCCCCTTGGGAAACCCTTTGGTAACCCTTTATATGTCCCCTTTTCTGTGTCTGTGAGTCTATTTCTGTTTTGTAAATAAGTTTATTTATATCATTTTTTAATCTTTTTTTGGTATCATTTTTTTAGATTCCATGTTTAAGTGATATCATATGATCTTTGTCTTTATCTGTCTGACTTACTTCACTTATGATTATCTCTAGATCCATCCATGTTGCTGCAAATGGCATTATTGCATTCTTTTTTATGGCTGAGTTATATTCCATTGTATGTATGTACCACATCTTCTTGTTTTGTTCTGTTTTGTTTTTTTCTTATATTATACCACATCTTCTTTATCCATTCATCTGTTGATGGACATTTAGGTTGTTTCCATGTCTTGGCTGTTGTAAATAGTGCTGCTGTGAACATTGGGGTGCATGTATCTTTTTGAATTAGAGTTTTCATCTTTTCTGGATATATGCCCAGGAGTGGGATTGCTGGATAATTGCTGGATAATAATGGTAACTCTATTTTTAGTTTTCTAAGGAACCTCCATACCATTCTCCATACTGGCTGTACCAACTTATATTCCCACCAACAGTGTCTGAGGGTACCCCTTTCTCCACACCCTCTCCAGCATTTATTATTTATAGAATTTTTGATGATGGCCATTCTGACCAGTGTGAGGTGATACCTCATTGTAGTTTTGATTTGCATTTCTCTAATAATTAGCGATGTGGAGCATCTTTTCATGTTCCTGTTGGCCATCTGAATGTTGTCTTTGGGGAAATGTCTCTTTAGATCTTCTGCCCATGTTTTTATTGGGTTGTTTGTTTTTTTGATATTGAGCTATATAAGCTGTTTGTATATTTCGGAAATTAATCCCTTGTTGGTTGGATCGATTGCAAATATTTTCTCCCATTCAGTAGGTTGTCTTTTTGTTTTATTTAGTTTCTTTTGCTGTGCAAAAGCTTTTAAGTTTAATTAGGTCCCATTTGTTTATTTTGCTTTTGTTTCCATTACTCTAGGAGCCGGATCCAAAAAAATATTGCTGCAATTTATGTCAAAGAGTGTTCTGCCTATGTTTTCCTCTAGGAGTTTTATAGTATCTGGTCTTACATTTAGGTCTTTAATCCATTTTTGTATATGGTGTTAGAGAATGTTCTAATTTCGTTATTTTACATGTAGCTGTCCATTTTTCCCAGCACCATTTATTGAAGAGACTGCCTTTTCTCGATTGTATATTCTTGCCTCTTTGTTGTAAATTAATTGACCATAAGTGCATGGGTTTATTTAAAGCCATCTCTATTTGTGATATGAGATTCTTAAACAGTTTTTTATGACGCTAGCCTCATAGTTAAGTCCCAAAGATCTGCCATTGGTGATGTTATCAATCCACTTGAATAGAACTGAGGGACATGAACTGTGATTACCTGTAACTAAACTCTGAGTATATTTTGCTCATTCCTTTAGCCATCCATTATCATTCATTTTTATTTTCCGGGTAATTGTCATTTATCTACATAGCAATATGTGTTGTGCTAGCAAACAGAGTTCTCCCCATGGACTAGCAACCATCCACAAGAGGTGCAAACCAAGCAGTCCAAGATAACATATAACAAAGCATGCAGAAGTGGATTGCTCACCAGTCTTTCTGTATCTCATTATGTACGCAAGGCCATATGTGATAGGCTCATTTCCTAATGGAGTAAAACGATGTAATTTTCACAAAGCTCTTATGGAAGTACAATATCGATTATAAAATAAGAACAAGTAAGTCTACTTCTAAATATATACCAAATATATGTGAACATGTATTTACCAAAAGATATACACTAGAACATACATAGCATCACTGTTCATTATAGCTAATAATTAGAAATTACCCAAATACCCATCAATACTAGAATGAATCAGTAAACTGTCATATAATATACAATGGAATTCTCAGCAATAAGAATGAATGAACTCTGGGACTTCCCTGGCGGTCCAGTGGTTAAGACTTTGCCTTCCAGTGCAGGGGGTGCAGGTTCGATCCCTGGTCAGGGAGCTAAGATCCCACATGCCTTGCAGCCAAAAAACCAAAACATAAAACTGAAGCAATACTGTAACAGATTCAATAAAGACTTCTTTAAAAAAATGGTCCACATCAAAAAAAAATCTTAGAAATTAAAAAAAAATGAATGAATGAACTCAACTACTCACAACACCATGGATGAACTCATAAATATGTGAACATATTTGTTCATATGTAAATATTGAACAGATAAAATCAGACACAAAAGACTATATAATGCATGATTCCATTTATGTAAAGGTCAAAAGCCAGAAAAAGCCAACATATGATACTGGAAGTCAGGATGGTGGTTACCCTTGGAGTATTATACTGGGAGGTGACAATTGGTCTCTGAGGGGCTGGTAATGTTCCATTTTAATCTCGATGCTGATTTCTCATGTTTGATCTGTGAAAATTCATTAACCCATACACTTTAGGATTTGTATCCTTTTATATGTTTATGTATACTTCCATTTAAAAAAAACTTTTAAGTTATTAGAAGACAAGGTTGTTCACTGCAGTGTTACTGATAATCGCAAAATATTAGAAAAAACCTAAATGCCCATACATAGGGAGTTGGCTAAATAACCTATGGCACATCCCATGGTGGAGCAGTGTGCTGCTCTGAGAATGATCAAGGAAGCTCTCTGGGATGATTAGGAGGCACATAGCTACCTTAACCGAGGTGATCAAAGATAACATCAGCAGTACTGGGCCAGATAAACATCACGCGCCTCCTGATCACAATGCACTGAGAAGAACTCAACATCACTTTTGTGGTGTTCCTGCCAAAGGTGTGTAACCTTAGTCTAATCAAAAGGAAACAGACAAACCCACATTGAGGGATATTATGCAAAATAATTGGCTGGTGCTGTTCAAAAATATCAAGGTCATGAAAGACCGATGAACTGTTCCAGAGTAAAGGAGTCTAGAGAGACAGGACAACCAAATGTTTTCAGGGGGAAAACTAGCTATGTGTTGGGACAGTTGATGAAATCTGAATACAGACTGTTAGAAAATGGCATTATAAATAGTGCTGGATTCCTGATTGTGATCCCTGCACTGTGGTTATGTAAGAGAATATCCTTGGACTTAGGAAATACAAACTGGAGTATTCAGGGGTAAAGAGGCACAGTGTTTGCAACTTATTCTCAAATAGTTAAGAGAAAAAAAATTATATACAGGCAGAGAAGGATCAAATGTTTAAGTCAAACAGTAAACCATAAGCAGTTAGTGAATCTGGGTAAAAGGTTACCCAGAGTTTTTTGTTCTATTCTTTTTTTTTTTTTTTTTTTTTAATTTATTTATTTTTGGCTGTGTTGGGTCTTCGTTTCTGTGCGAGGGCTTTCTCTAGTTGCGGCGAGCGGGGGCCACTCTTCATCGCGGTGCGCGGGCCTCTCACCATCGCGGCCTCTCCTGTTGCGGAGCACAGGCTCCAGACGCACAGGCTCAGTAGTTGTGGCTCACGGGCTCCAGACGCGCAGGCTCAGTAGTTGTGGCGCACGGGCTTAGTTGCTCCGTGGCATGTGGGATCTTCCCGGACCAGGGCTCGAACCCGTGTCCCCTGCATTGGCAGGCAGACTCTCAACCACTGCGCCACCAGGGAAGCCCTGTTCTATTCTTTTTTAGAAGTTTTAAAGTGTCTCAAAATTAAAAGTTACCAAAAATATAAAACAAATCAGAAAAAAAATACAGTTAGAGGAGAAAAAACTTCTAAGGTAAGAGTGAGCATCATTTTTGTTATAAATGCTAGATTTATAAAAATCCTAACCTGAAAACAGGGCACAAACACACAGAAATTATCATGGCCTTAGGAATGTACATCTTATGTTTTAATCATCTGTGTTCAGCTTGCTCCAGACCAAGGGCTCCAGCCTGCAGATCAGCCGACAGATATGAGACGAAGGTGTGAGGAAGAAGCACAGGAAATTGTTCGGCATGCAAATTCCTCAACAGGACAGCCCTGTGTTGAAAATGAAAATCTGACAGACTTAATCTCCAGGCTTACAGCTATTTTATTACAAATTAAGGTAAATTTCGGAGAACTTTTCGGAGAAAATATTAAGAATATTTTCTTAATTTTGACACCTAAACAAACTATGCTAATTTGTTGCTAAAAAATTAAACTGTATATTAGAGCAGAGTGTTGGTCTGTATCTGAACTATAATTCAATTAAATTTTGAAATATTTTTTCCTTTAGTGTCTGGCAGAAGGAGGAGACCTGAATTCCTTTGAATTTAAATCACTTACAGATTCATTAAATGATATCAAGAGTACAATAGATGCTTCTAATATCAGGTAATTCATTAGATGTATTCTAATTATTTTTATATTAAATTCATAGTGATTTCCAGTATAAGCTTTAAGACTTTTGCATATTTATGAAGTATTCATATGATTTTTATCCTTTAAATAAATTGTAAACGAGCTTTTCGGTTATATCCAGTCTATTGACAGAGTAGAATTTTCAGATGGATTTTTTTATATAAAGGAATCAGAAGACATATAATATTTAGGTTTGGATTTAGCATGGATTTCAACTTAGAAGTCTTCCCCAAAGAGAGATTCGTCCTCTCTTTCCAGTACTCCCGTGGCTTCTTTGCTTCTTTCAAATATACTTTTTCAATTACTACTGAAGTAGAATTATGGCTAATGTAAAGGGAAGATTTCTTACTTACCTGGGGTCATTATCTTAGCTATTTCCTAACTGCAATTCAGCTCTGCCTTTTTTAAAAATTGTTTTTCTTCATTTTGTGAGATAATGTAGTTAACCATGTTTCTTCTTTCTTTAGTTGCTTTCAGAATAATGTAGAAATTCATGTTGCACATATTCAGAGCGGCCTGAGCCAGATGGGAAACTTACATGCCTTTGCAGCAAATAACACCAACAGAGACTGAATAGAAGATTTAATTATTCCAACTGCATAGGACATTGTTTTTGAGAAGTTCTCTTCCTTTATATAGGCTTCCAACACCAAATAAACCTAACTGCTGGAAAACAAGGGAAATTTAAATCTCCAAATAAGGCATTTTAATATACTGTACTGCTTCTTAAACCAGCATTGCTGACCAGCATTATATTTATTTTTCTTTTATTATTCAGCTGCAGTAGCACTGCTTATGTTACGTATGTTTATTAGCAAGTACTTTTAAACTGAAAATGTCTGAACATAATATAATTTCATGGAAGAATATGTTGACCATCTTTTTAACGTGCATGAATTCAACCCAACCCATGCAGACAACTACTGCAGTGGAGAACGTGAAGAAACATGGTCTTTTTGTGCATTATGCATGGCAATGTGGAAATTCCATCTAGAAAATTACAACTCCAGTTCATTTAGTTGATCACCACCTCAGTCTTCAAAAGATAACATCATGAGATATGGGAAGTCCTCATTTTTAGGAAGCCACTGGAATATAGGTGGGAAATATGGACTTTACAAGTATATATGATATATACTTGCAATGTGACATGGTTCTATAGATCATTTTATAATAATAAATATTTTAATTTATCATAATTTATAAAAGAAACCTTTGTTGTTTGTCTGTTGAAAGAAAATGAAGGAGCAGGAAAGAAACATTACTGCAAGATGCTTAATTTCAGCAAATGAATTTGGCATGTCTCTTCCCATCAATTCAGGGGAAGATGTGCTATTGTTATGGGATTTATTTTAAAAAAAAAAAAAAGACTGATAACACACTATTTTCATATTTTTTGTTTATTTGCACAGCTTTTGAACCAGATTACTGGTTAAAATCCAACAGTTACACAATTTTTAAAGTAAAAAGATTTTATAAGGAAAACAAATATAATAGCCAGTGCTAGGAAATGGAGAAAAAGGTTTGTATTTGGTTATGGGCTTTTTTGGTTTTTGGTTTTTTAAGGAAAACCCTGCCTAAGATGTTAATCTTGTAAAAAGTGTGTATTTGGAATTTTCTCTGTTTTAATATAGAGTATTATAAAGTCAAAATAAAATAAATTGTTTTCAGATTTGGAGTTTAAGATATAGCTGTAGAAGTGGCTTTGATTCTTTTAGATGTCTCATAAAATGAGACTTTTTATATGTTAATGTATAATAAAATTGAAACAAGATTATTTTCCATTTGAAATTTTTGTATAGTTTAAAAATGCTTCCATATTCTTTGTTGGTATTGTGCCACTGCAGAACTTTAGTGCAGAGTTTATATTTAGCTAAACTGTTATGTTAATTAAGAAATGCATAAATCTTTTATTCTTAATATTTGTAATTCTAAATAAATTGATCTATGAAAATTAATATGATCTACATTTTCATTTAATTAATACAAGTTGATAAGTATTCCTTCTATTTAAAAAGTTTTTAAAAATTATCATTTCCACTAAATTATATTTTTAGGAAAAACGGTACAGATTAATTACCAAGTCATTTTGAATTAAAATATCATTAGGGGTTTTTTTTCCCATCACTGAGTAATCACTGTGGAAAACACTAAGCAAGTAAGTTACTTGGCTTACTATAGACCTAGAGAAGGGTTTATTTTTTAATATATTCTGCCTAGACTTAGGTAAGCATTTTTTTCATTTTTTCTTTTACATTTCTTAAGGCTAACTTGTCACACTTAAATTATACCTCGTCATTGTAAAGCTATTATACTCCAATAAAGATGTTAAAAAAATAATAAAATAAATTATACCTGGTTTTGCACATATTTAATTAAGCATTGTCCGTATCTTTCAGTGCCATCATGTGTTGATGGCAAGAACTGTGCCTAAGAATATATTTGAATTTTATTTTTGTGTAAGGAAGAAGGAATCTATACAATTCAAAGTAGTCACTTGGGGTCAGCTGTACATTCATTTAAATGATGCTGCCACTGCTTAACACATTTTTGGAGCTCTAAAGAAAACTATCAAAGCCAGATTGAGCGAGCAAGCAAGCATATCAGGTGTTACGTAGATTTGGTTCTGAATTACTGTTAGTTCCAAAAATCAGATTCACTTGCTACCATTGAGAATCTACAAAAAAACTTGCCAATTAAAATTTTTCCCTTGAATTCATGCACTTTTCTCCATCTACACTATCACCAGTACTCTTAGCCCAGCTGCCATCATCACTAGCCTGGAACACAGCAGTCATTTCCTAACTTATCTCCCGGTATCCACTCAGCTCTCCTCAGATGCAGCCAGAGCGATATTCTTAGAACGCAGGACTGGTCATGTTATCCCCATCTGAAGTCTTACGGCTCTCGGGACAATTTCAGAACTCTCTTACAAGACCTACACAGCCAGGCATGACCTAGCCTCCCCTACAATTTCTCCATCCTGCTCCTTACTCCACAAGGCCTTTGCACACTCAGTGACGTCTGTGTTCCCTCTCCTTTTACCTTGGTAACTCCTGATCATCCTACAGATCTTACCTTCAGCATCACTTTCTCAGGGAAGCTTTCTTTGACCACAACACATCATCTCCAGGTCTTCGTGTACCCCTCCTTCCAGCACTTTGTCACATTTGCAATTTTATATTTCTTCTTTTGTCTACATACTGGCCTCTTTGGTCCATGAGGGGAGGGACCATTACTGGTTTTGCTTACCATTTTATTTCCAGGGCCTGATAAAGTACCTTTTATAGGCACCAAATATTTGTGGAACAAATGAACAAATAAGAGTTTCAAAAGAGCTCTAAGCAACATTAGTGTCACTGGAGTAAAAGTATGGTCCTCCATGATGATTGCTTTGAAAGATGAGACAGTACTCACTTGGGTGTACAAATTCTGCTTAAGGAGTTGCCTTTAAACCTGTCACGTTATCATTAGTCCTAACTAAAAAGGCCAGGCTAACATAGCAGGCATTATATGGTGGTGAATAAATGGTGGACTGAGTTAGTCCTAGATTTGAGTCCTGGCCGTCATTTATTAGCTATGTGATTTGTCAACCACTACTTAAAATTCGTAATCTTTAAAACAATAATAGTCCCTACCTTATATGACAGTTGTGAGGATTAAACATATAGTGCCTATAATAAATACATTTAGCAGTTAGTGTCTCCTAAGAGTTTGAAAGGGGTACAGATCACTGTTCTTAGAGGATCCCACATTAAAAATTGTGGCAATATTTAAATATTTGTAGATCTTCTAAACTCTTCACTGGGGAAAACAGAACATAACACAATGTAAATGCAATGATAAAGTTAATAAGCTAATTACCAGGTTTCCTTTAAATGTGATCCTTAGTGGACTGCAAGTTTTTTTTTTTTTTTTAAAGTCATTTGCTTATTTTTATTTGAGAATATCCAGGAAAAGTAAGAATGGAAAGAAAATAAAGACCGAATGTTTTAAGTTTTTCATGTAAAATGTGTTGAAATTGTCTTTCTAGCTTTTTAAATTTTGTATTTAGTATTTATAATTAAAGTGATTCAAAATTCAGGAATGTTTATGCCAGTGATTTAAGTAATCATTTACGATAAAATAAAAATATCCTGACACACGAATGTTTAAGTGAAATAAAGTAGTGTAAATGGTTTTTTATAATGGTTTCTTTCCCTTACAACAACAAAAAAAACCAACAAAAATCTTCAAATTGCCTACAGATAAGAAAGAAGTGGTTTGTACTTCACTAACTTTAGGAGTGTTTCTATTACTTTTTAAAATAAAGCAATTAGTTGCTGATGTAACTGAGAAGTTAATCTGGTGCTGGGACAGTTTGACAGACAGACAGATGAGACTTGCCCCCCACCTCACACCATATTCAAAAGTCAAGTCCAGGTGGACTGAAAGCCTAAACGTGAACGGCCACTGTAGGACGACAACCCAGGAAAATACCTTTATAATCCAGGAGCAGGAAAGATGTCTTCAACTGGACGCGCAACGTGCTAACAATAAAGGAAAAGACTGATACACAGTTGACCCTTGAACATGGTGTGGGGAGGGCGTTTAGGGGCCAACCCTCCCTGCCGTGGGAAATCCCCGTGTAACTTTACAGCCAGCCCTCCTACATGTAGTTCCTCCGTGTCTGTGGTTCCACATCTTCAGATTCAGCCGTCCAGACATGGTGCAGTACTGTAGTATTTTCTGGTACAAGTGGGGAAACAGACGCGGACAGGAGGCGACGTGCACTCACTTGGCCGCAGACCCGAGCTTTGGGGCGGACAGGGCCCTGCCCTGCGCTTCCCCCAGTGGGCGTCTCTCCCCGGCAGGGGACTGGACTGTAAGTTAGTTATTGTATGTCTCTCAGTTGTGAATGTATATCATCTCATTTGGCCTTGTCACAAGTCTAAATGCGAAGGAAGCGCTCTGTGATTGTGAGATTTCCTGGCCACCCCCAGGGCAGGCCCCGAGCACGATGTTTGGCACATAACAAGCACTGAAAATGGTAAGAGCTAATGTTTATCATTTAATTTTTGGTTTCAGACAGCTTCTAAGGGTTCAGAAGGCAAGTCTGCTACTAAAGCCTGAACTATGTCCTGGTTGCTTTTAATAGTGGATTTGCTACTCTGAAAAGTGCAAGCCATTTAACACCTCTATGAAAATCAGGGTAACTGGCATGTATGATCTCTGAGGCATTCAGCATAGCTCTGACTCTTCTAGTAATCATCAAGACCTGAGTCCTGGGGAATTCCCTGGCGGTCCAGTGGTTAGGACTCCGCACTTTCACTGCCAAGGGCCCGGGTTCAATCCCTGGTCGGGGAACTAAGATCTTGCAAGTCACGTGGCATGGCCAAAAGAAAAAAAATTCCATTAAAAAAAAAAAAAAGACAAACCTGAGTCCTGGCACCAGCCATGGCTTCTCATGAGCTTCCTCCAAAGCACAGTTTACAAAGAAACCTCACCTATGATTATCTCATATACAAAGTTTCCTTTTGTCCTTAGGAGTTTGAAAACCCTTAAAATCTCGAAGCAATAATTTATCTTGGGCTAACTTAGTAATTTACATACATTCTTACCATATAAATTGGGAAAGAGAAATCTCCTGAAACCAGAAGACTCATGTTACTAAACTTTGAACAAGCTGGATAGACTTTTAACCAAGTTAAATTTCTCAGCACAGTGGCCTGCTGATACCATGATTACTGGCTTTATAAACTACATTTTCAGAAACTTTCCTTATAGAAATGTTTCTCATGACCACAAAATATGTACTGAGCAGTTATGGAGTGAAGCGCTGTACTAAGTGCTATCTAAAGGACAGAACTCATTTAAATAGAATTACAATGAAACATTTGTGGAAAACATTTAATAATAATAAACTGAAGTTGCACAGAAGTACAATAACAAGTGCTAAGGGTAATGCTGCAGTGATTGAAGTAACAGGTACAAAATGAGGATTAGAAAAAGTTACAGCCTTCAGAAAGAGGGAGGTCTAGAGTGTTTTGAAAGAGAGGTTATTCATTTGGTTCTAAAACTGAAAGGAGTGGCTTTGAGACAGAGGCATATATTGTGGATGGGTGACCCTAAGAAGATGCACATAATTGTCCTGTAGGCTATCAATGTCAGTTATCTGGAAAGGTAACCAAAACGTTTTTATAATTTGGTAGCAATTGGAGGCTACTACAGATTTCTAGAGAGTAGTTTTTTAAAAGCGGAGAAACTTGAGGCAGGGGGCTCTTGAATAATCTGGATGCAGGATCACTGGAGCTACGAATGAGCATAAAGATGTCAGGCCAAATTTAAAAAGTAGTAAATCTTGATGATAGGATGAGGATTGAAGGAGCTGGGTTAACATGAGTCTAAGGGTATAAGCCTTGGAGGAGCCATATGAAGACAGCAGCTGTTAAGCACAAGGGGAAACTGAGTCGAACCAAGGAGTTCTTGTGAAGATAGTGAGTTCTGAAAAACTAGTTCGAAAAAATAACAACAGGACTGGTAGGAAGGAGCAGGTATGCAGACCAAAATGAAAGTGCAGATTTGGAGATGCACTGGTAAAAAATGCCAGAACTCCTAGGGGGTGTGTACTATGAAGAAAGAACAGGCCATGGGCAAAAGTTCATGGGCAAAAGGGGGAGAAGCTTCACAGGTGAGAGATGACCCAAAACCACTACCAAGGTTAACATGGATGAGTCCTTAACATGGAAGCCAGAAAGGATGGTATTCTGATGTGTGTCTCCCTGGCTGTCAGTCATGGTTCCTCTGACCTTATCCTGAATTCTCCCAGACTCCTCAAGAGTTACCAAAGGCAGAAAAGATGTGTTCCTCCCATGAGTCCAGCTTTGAACCAATGTCTTCAGAGAGAGGAGAAAAGGTTTCAAAATTCTGAGCTTGGGAGCTAGGGTCGGAGATGTCTCCTCCAACCTTGTTGGGATCCGGCAGGCAGTTCACATCTACCTCCAGAGGCAGCTGGGGCTTCAAATATTCTGCTTCAGTTTCACAAGCAGCGTGGTGGAGGAAAAGCTCTGGCCTGGCTGAAGACTGAAAGGATTTCCCGCTCTGACGACGCGACTTGGCGCGCCTGTTCTGGAACCACACCTGGAAGGGGGGAGAGAGAAACTGCTTTTGGTTGGGTCCTCATGCTACTATTACACCTTCATAGTTCATAATAAGTTCCAGTTTAACATGCCCTGGCTCCCTGCTCCCAAACCTTATGGTTTTCACAGAACACTTCACAAATCAGAGCACCTAGCTTTCTCGGCCTCACCATTCCCAGATGCAAAATTGGAATAATACCTAGTTCTAGCTATACTTTATATAGGGACATCTGCAATGAAAAATGAGGCTACAGAAATAGCAGCACTTATGAATTTTAGGGGAAAAATGCTACTATGCTTAAAGATTATAGCCCTTAAAAGAATTTGGAAAATTAGTTTTTGAAAGTGTACTCCCTTGTCAAATTATTTAAGGAGGCATTTTGCCCAGTGGACTTCATTCATTTATATGAATAAATTTTTCAGCTCACTATTTCCCCACAAATACCGAGGAACCTGTCCTTATTACTTTAGGCAACAAACGCACCTTGCGCTAGATTTTTCAGACTGTGACGAGAAGCTCCATATGCTTCAGGCTTTACCCCAAGACACTACATCCTTTACAACCCACATTGCAGACCCAATACCTGCCAAGAAAGTGGCCTAGGGGCCCAGGGGGGCAACTTGGTGAGCCAGCAGGAGGAAACACCAACTGTGCCTCATCTGTCCCTTCTTCCTGGATAAGGAAAAAGTGTGAAAATACTTCCTATTACCTTCCTGCTGAGGATTTACTTTCTGACCATTTCAAGAGACCAGCTAGCCTCCTCGGAGGGGCCCTTATTATCCTCAGCAATGAGAGGCAGAAGTCACTGAGCGTGCGGCTGAATTATTTCATTTAAGCCTCACAATCACCGTAGGCAACAGGTACTGGTTTTACAGCCTAGGACACCGAGGCTCAAGGGAAGGAACTTGCCCAACGTCAAGCAAGTGGCACCGGAGAACGTGCCGGCCCGCCGCGGCCGCTCACCTGGATCCTGGACTCCGGGAGCAAAGTGAGCGCGGCCAGGCGCTCACGCAGGTGGATGTCGGGGTACATGGTCCGGCGGAAGACGAGCTCCAGCAGCTGCAGCTGCTCGGGTCTGAACGACGTGCGCTTTCGGCGCTGCGACGCCGACGGGACGGCCGCGCCTTTAGGGGGCGCAGGCGGGCCCAGGGCGGCGGAGGGCGGCGCCGCGGGCCCGGGACCCCTCCCGAGAAAGCCGGCGAAGGCCACTGGGGCGCCGCGCTCCGGACCGGGGCCCGAGGGACGCGCGGGGAGCAGAGCAGCGGCGGGGTTCGGGGGCGGCAGGAACGCCCCGCCGGAGTGGGCGGGCCGGTAGGCGGGGGGCGCGGCGATCTCCCCGAACTGGAGCTGGCTGGGCTCAGCTGCGGCCATCGCTGCCGGACCCCAGTGAGCCGCCGGGAGGGGCACGGCCTCTAGTTATACCGGCCCCGGGGCCGAGGGAGGGGGCCCGGTGTGGCGGCGCGATCAAAGGGGTGGACGCCCGTGTCTCTTCGGGGTGCGATCCCGCCCCCCGCCCCGCCAGACGCCGGTGGGGAATAATCGCTTCCGCTGCCCGTGGGATGGAGGGAGGGAGGCGTGAACTTGGGCCTGGGCCCCCTCCGACCCCTCCCCCGTTCATCCGCCCCGCCAGCCCCGCCACCGCCACCGCAATCCACATCCCCCAGAGCAGGTCTGCCCCGGGAGCGCGGCGGCTGGGGGCCCCTCGAGTGCGTGGGCGGAGTGCGGGCGGAACCGCCCTCCTCTGGGGTCGGGTCACCCGCTCAGGGCGGCGAGGGCCGGGGGCCGCCTCTCTCTCTCGCATGGCCAGGTCAGTGAGCCTTGCCCGCTGCCCCGTCTGTCGTCATCAAAGGTATTTATTTACCCCCCCTGCTATGTGCTAGACCCTGTACCAGGTTGGTCAAACAGCCCAGCCCCTGTCCTCCGCAAGCCTCCCTAACAAATCCTGAATCAGAAGAAGGGGGTGCAGATAAAGAGACCTCAAAGAGAGGCAGTAAACTCACCTTGGAGGGGAGGAGACCTTTTGTCTGGAATGTCCCTGTAGGCCTAGGAATAAGGGTACCCTAGGCACAGCAGGGTTGAGAATGTGCCTTTCTAGACTCATTTATTGACTCCTGATCTGGCCTTTCTGGGGATACCCAACAATGCTCAAGACGCGTCTGAGCTGGAAGGGAGGAGATGAAAGGGGCACCACCAAGTTTCCACTCTCTCTTGCCTCTGCCCTTTGGTCCTCATTTAAGGTTCCCGTTTTACCCTGATTTGTACTGTGGTTATGGTTTATGTATCTGCTTCCCCTCCTAGATTGTAAAGTCTTAACAGGAACCACTTCTCTCGTTCAAGTCTGAGTGTCTGCTTTGTACATCTACTATGCATAAGGCGCTATGCATAAGGCACCAATTAACATCTGTTGAATTGGATGCCACTGAATTCACTTTATAGAAACTCATGGTCCAGTATGGGAACCGCTCCACCAGAGTGCACGTCCTCAGGAGAGGAGCCCAAAGGCCTGGGTCTTCTTGCTCCCAGAACCTGAGCCCTGATTTCACCAGGGCCATTTACTGTCACTGACTCAGAGAGGGCTCTGAGTTGGGAGGGTCTCTTAGGCTACAGTCCCCACCTGTCTCTATCCATTCTAGAATGCTGCAAGACAGCCTCAGGAAGAGCTTGGATATTTTCGTCCTGGATGGACTTTCCAGGTGTCAAAGCAAAAAGGATTCTTGGGGCAGCTGCAAAGAGGAGCCCTGTGCTTGATTCTCTCCCTGTGGGGGTGGGGAATAGGGTCAGGGACCGTGTCCCAGAGCCCTTGCGCAGCCCCCAAGGCTCCTGTAGGCAGTCCGACCATTCTCACAGCCCGCTGCTTCCTCTGCACCCACCCCTTACCCCGTCTTTCTCTTTCTCCCTTCTCCTCCCTTCCTCCTTTATTCCTTAGCCAGGTCATTGGGGTTTTTAGGCAGAGGATGTATGGGATGGGAGGTCAGACCCTCTTATTTTACTATGCTCCCTCATTCTTTCATTAATTCAAAAACCATCTTTGTAGTGTCACTGTGCTAGGCTGTGCTTTACGTATGTACCTATGAAGTAGCTATTCCTATCCCAGTTTTACAGATCAAGAAACACTCCACCATCTAGACGAGGCCCAAATGACTCCAAAGGCACTGTGCCGAGCTGGTCTCCAGACATGACCCCCAGGCCCCCTGCTGAGCTCCCCTGCCAGCCTCAGAGGAGGGTGAAGCCCCCTGGCCCTCTCCAGTCTCGGGGTTGTTCTCTTCCAGGCACATTGGGCCCATTGGGTGCCCAGTCACAGGCAGAGGTGATGGAGCCAGATCCACGCAGACCCCGAGTTCCACTGCTGTCACTCTGAGATAAGGAGGCCAACCACGCAAGGAAAGCAGGGGTTTGCCGGCTGCTGGCTGCCAGCTGAGGTTTAAGAGCCAGATGGCCCAGCAACCCAGAAACTCTGCCCAGGGGTCAAGAGTCATCAGAATTCTCCGGCCTGTGTGGAAATCCCCCAGTCCTTTGTCCAAGCCTCGTTCCTCTGCTGCTATCTGCTCACTTGTGAGGGGCCCACGAACCTGCCTGTTTTGCAGTTTTGCCAGGAAAGTGGACCTGCAGACACGAATGGAGTGCCTGGTGACGATTTGATGAAGGAATCTAAAGGTGTAAGACAGTCTTTTCTGTCTTTTAAACTGGTGGTAAGAAATTGCAGTGTTCAATTTGCAGCTTGATAATCCTCCAAACTGACTAAATGAGCATTATCTTCTTACGACTTTTCCTGAGAGTCTGTGTGGAATTATAATCCTCTATGTTGAAATAAGATTTCAGCCTTTCCCCCTTCTCTCCTCCTTTTGCTCTAAAATGAAGTTTTAATGGTGTGTGCTTGCATATACCTAAAAAAAAAAACCTCGCTGAGGAGACAGTAGAAACCCAGGGTTGGAATTTGGAGTGAAGTGTTATAGTTGGAGACTTTATTTTATACCCTTCGGTGTGCTTTATTATTTTTTTAATTATGTGCCTGTATTATTGTTATAAGTTCATTTTTAAATCCTAGTTTTTTGATGACTAAATACAATGTGGTATTCTGAGTTGGATCCTTGGAAAAGGAAAAAGAACATTAGTGGAAAAACTGGTAAAATCTGAATTTAAAAAAAAACTAATTTTTTAAAACTGAAGCAAAGAATGCAATGTGATATATCTGAAAAGAGGTGTTACTGCACAGTAGGAACGGTTTTCCCAGTTCTCTTGGGCTTTTCATTGACTAAGGTGAGCAATCTGTAAGCCTCTACAGGGTCTCTACGGAGTACGTTCACTCTAAAGTTATTTTCTGCTGCTCTTTTGCTTGACAAACACCTAAAAAATCATAAGTGGTTTTCACTAAATCCAAGTTCTAGATTCCTTACTCATTTACCCTGCTGCGAATGCACAATGAATATTTGTTCATTCTTCTATACCTGTTTCTCCAAATGCAAAATGGAAAGAGCCCAATCCTTGGCAATATCTTAAAAACTAATTATTGCAAGTTCTTTCCCAAAATAGATAATCTGTGAAATTTAAGTACCTTTTAAACAAGCTCTGTAAAGTACTTTCTTCTACCAAAGCAAGTCAGTTTACCAGTTACAGAATAGCAAACCAAAGTTCAGGGTTAGCCGAAGACAAGGATCACTGAGGTCAGGGGTCAGATTCCCCCTCACTAACACGTGGGCTCTGCTCCTCACCACTTGATTTGCTGAGCGCTTTTGGCCATTATTTATATTTGGTCTGTCAGTAACGCCTATTGAAATAGACACACAAAGGAAGGGCAAGGTGAAATAGAAGACAGTTTTCAGAGATGCTTCCTGTATAAGGAAAGCTGGTAAATACAAGTAAAAACGCAGTAGAAAAGCGACACATAAAGAAAACATTATTCTCTGGAGCCAAGAGTGGCTCTATAACAGCCCAGGCTGGGGAGGATGGAGCCATGTGGGGTCCCCATCCTGTTCTGCTTCCTCCACATTTCCCACCACGGTTCCTGTCACTGACTCCCCCAAACATCACAGAGGCCTGCCTTTCCTCTCCAAGTGCTAAGTACTCTCTTCCCCTCTGCGCTGCCCTAAGGCCTGGCTCTGGAGCCCTGGGTGTTTATTAAAGAGAGAGCCAGGAAAAAGCAGCCGAGGGGCGTCGATGGCTCTGCTTTCACCTTGAGATCCGAGAGCTGTTTGCCCCTTTGATCCTGGCCTCGCTTTGATTTCATCTCCTCTTCTGCCCAGGCCTCTTCAGTTTCTGAAGTTTATTTCAGAACCAGTGGTTACAAGAGATCGAGAGACAACACCCCCAAAAGGTATTAATGTGCCAGGAAAGTGATAAAATGTTAAGAAGCTTTTTCAGTTGTTTAGTCAGCGTCATATAAATTCAAATAACAAACACGAAACAGATTTTGAACCCAGCGTGTTGTTTTTTAAAAGGATGATTCCTTTTCTTCTTTCAGTGATTTTTACCCAAAAGCCTCTGAGCAGGAAAGACTCTTCTGTATGTCTTTCACGACCCGGATTCACATAGCTATGCAATAAAGTTAAAAGAACATTTCAACCTCAGAGAAAGGAAACCATAAATTTTCCAAGTTTATGTCTACACACTTGAAAAGAAAAACTGAAACAACTAGCAGAGTATTTGGTCCTCACACCTGGCATTTGTCTGACATTTCTTTCTGCAATGTGCCTACTAAGCACTTTAAATGGGGCTGGTGCCCCCAAGGAACTGAATTTTTAATTTTATTTCAGTTTAATTGATTTAAATTTAGCCACATGTGGCTAGTGGCTATCATATTTAACAGCTAAGCTCTATATCATCATCCAGCAAATCACTCTTCTTTGATAATTTCTTTTTTCATCTGAAAATTTTTTATTTGGTAAGTGCTAGATTTTGTAGCTTAAGTTTTGAAATTTTCCGTATTTTCATTGTCCACAGTCTGTTTGTCTATACTCCTCTTTGTTTTGGTTTTATTTATTTTTAATTGAATATATAATTGATTTGATATTTTTTATTGAAGTATAGTTGATTTACATTGTGTTAGTTTCAGGTGTACAGCAAAGTGATTCAGTTTTATATATATAAATATATGTATATATCAATATATATATTCTTTTTCAGATTCTTTTCCCTGATAGGTTATTACAAAATATTGAGTATAGTTATGAGGATCTTGTTGGTTAACTATGTTATATATATTAGTGCATATATGTTAATCTCAAACTCCTAATTTATCCCTCCCCCCTCTTTCCCCTTTGGTAACCATAAGTTTGTTTTCTGTGTCTGTGGGTCTATTTCTGATTTGTAAATAAGTTCATTTATATCATTTTTTTAGATTCTACATATAAGCAACATCATATGATATTTGTCTTTCTCTGTCTGACTTTCTTCACTTAGTATAATAATCTCTAGGTCCATGATAATTTTTTTTTTTTTTTTTTGCCACGCTGCACGGCTTGCGGGATCTCAGTACCCCGACCAGGGACTGAACCTGGGCCACGGCAGTGAGAGCCCGGAATCCTAACCACTAGGCCACCAAGGAACTCCCCCATGATAAATTTTTATATGTAGATACAAAGAGATATTCAGTTGATACAAAATCATACACTAGATTTGAATTCTAGAATCTCATTTTTATTGTTTAAACAGAACTCTAGATCATCAAAATGATTACCTCATTTTCCTACTGGACAGTCTCCTATAGATTTGTCTGAGCAGTGTGTGAGGTACTCCTGTAGCATTCATGAATGGTGTTTCTCCAAAATGATGATATTAGAACACTGCTTATGATACCGTGAGTTTCTTCAACATTGTCAGTTGACTAAACTCCATTTCATTCTGATCATTCTGTTCTCTTCTAAGCAGGTAATGAAACTTAGCTTCAGAATTCCCTGACTCTCTGTGGGGTGTGGCATGGTATTGAATTAGCACATATCACGTGTCTTGCACAGAGTTAAACTGAACCAGGAGAAGTAAAGAGAGAGGTGTCAGGAGAATACAGAATCTGCCAATACCTGTCTTTTCTGCCCCCAAATAATTTATTACGTGATAGCAGATACCCAAAGTAACCTAAGATCAATTCTGGACTCTGTGTCCCACCCAGCATGTATTGGGTCTGTATTTCCAATATATTGTCATTTACTGGATATATTATAAGCCTATAATAGATGAGAAAAATCTGTGCAAGTAAAATACCACCTAAAGTTAGTCCAATCAAGCACATATTCTTGGTGGATATAGGATATAATAAGGCACCGTCGAATGGATTCTAATCCATTTTAGTGTGCACCAGGAAGGGTTGTTTTAAATAAACAGATCCACTCTCTCCAGCAATTGGGCATTTACCTCTTCACAGTCCCGGCCCTCGGACTCCTTTGGACAGAACAGTAAGTAACCTTGACCTCCTCTCCTTTCAGACAGCGCTCATGTGCTCCAGGCACCGAGCTGCAGTACCATGAGGAGAATCTCCTTACTGCTGGGCCTTTTGCTTTGCAGCCTGGTTGCTTGGGCTAGTGGCCATTCTGCAAGAATGAAGCCCACCCCACACAGCTGACCCACCACTCCGAGACCCCAGCCATTGACCCAGACTCAGCCCACTCCCTTTTATTGCCCCCAAATATGCCTTTGCCTTGGGTTGATCACTTGTACATAGTGCCAAAGGGGCCCTGCTTTTAATTTGGGTTTCTTATTCTGGGATTATTTAAACTCATTAGCACTGAGACTTTGGTCTCTACATACCATTTCCTATTAAAAGGAAAAAAATGCTTCATTGGGAAATGGCTCATTCTAGGCCTGAGACAGCAAATGTATGAGTCTAAAATATTTAGTCATATCTGAAAATGACAAAACTATTAAGCACTACTGAGGGAGCCCTCCCAAGAAACAATCTGAATAGGCTCCTACTGACCAAACATTGGGACAGTTTGAGCATCAATAAGAATCCTGAAAGTGGACTTCCCTGGTGGTGCAGTGGTTAAGAATCCTCCTGCCAATGCAGGGGACATGGGTTCGATCCCTGGTCTGGGAAGATCCCACATGCCGCGGAGCAACTAAGCCCATGTGCCACAACTACTGAGCCCACGTGCCACAACTACTGAAGCCTGCACACCTAGAGCCCATGCTCCACAACAAGAGAAGCCACCGCAATGAGAAGCCTGCCCACCGCAACGAAGAGTAGCCCCTGCTCGCTGCAACTAGAAAAATTACCAGCGCAGCAACGAAGACCCAGCACAGCCAAAAATAAATAAGTAAATAAACAAACAAATCCTGAAAGCAAAAACAAAACAAAACAAAAAGTCAAAAAAAAAAGAATACAAAAGCAATAGATTGAAACATATCAAGTATGTTAAAAAACTTTATTTCATAATGATCACAAAAACCAAAAATTGGTCACCTTTGGAAAAACCCTTTATTCTGAAGACTGGTAAACAAAGAGAAAGAAATAAGTATTTATCCTTCCTTTCCTGTATGACTGAAACTCAAGGGAAACACACTCTTTTTTTTTTTTTTTTTTTTTTAAAGAGAGCATCTAGTGCTTTTTTTTTTTTATTTTTTTTAATTTTTGGCTGTCTTGGGTCTTCGTTTCTGTGCGAGGGCTTTCTCTAGTTGCGGCAAGCGGGGGCCACTCTTCATCGCGGTGCGCGGGCCTCTCACTATCGCGGCCTCTCTTGTTGTGGAGCACAGGCTCCAGACGCGCAGGCTCAGTAACTGTGGCTCATGGGCCCAGTTGCTCCGCGGCATGTGGGATCTTCCCAGACCAGGGCTCGAACCCGTGTCTTCTGCATTGGCAGGCAGATTCTCAACCACTGCGCCACCAGGGAAGCCCGGGAAACACACTCTTGACAAAGAAAAATTTCTCCTTATAGAGGTGTTTTGCTGATACATGAAGAAAGAATGATAGAGTTAGAATAACCCCGTTTGCAACTTCTAATGAAATAGTGGACCTACGCGGTCATCGTCATGACTGCTAACTCTCCGTCCTTGTAGAAATGCGCATCTCCACCTACGAATCATTCTTGCCAAAATTTAGAACCAGAATTTCATTCAGCCGTTAGAGCTCCCTACCAGTTCAAAAGAAGTACAGGAGCAGGTCCCACATCACCCACAGGGATACACTCTACAAAACCCAGAGTGTGGAAACCTCTGCAGGACAAACCAACAGCTGCTTCATCAAATAAAGTGCAGAGAGAGAGAAAACCTGAGACCAAAAGAAACCAAAGAGACATATCAACCCAATGCAACATTTGGGGAATGATACCAACAAACCATCTGTAAAAATTCATTTCTAAAACAAGGTGGGACATTTCAATGTTAGATAGGATACGATATTAGGGAATTGCTGTTAATACTTCTTCAGTTATGGTGATTTTGTGTTATATTTTTAAAAGACTCATTGTCTTTTAGAGATACCTGGAAATATTGGCAGATGAAATAATAAGATGTTTGGGCTTTGCTCTCAAAATAATCTATTTTGGGGGTCGAGGGAAGAGAGGGGAAATATAGAAGAAACAAGATTGGGTATGAATTGATAACAGTTGAAGTTACGTCATGATCATTCACGATGCTATTCTCTCTACTTTTGTGAATGCTTGAGATTTCTCCAGAATAAAAAGTTTTTAAAAGCAATAGGCAGTATTTTTGAAAGAAACGGAAGATAGATACTGAGGCTGAGGACAGAAATACCACTTTGGAGAGGCAGGGTCTGCTGACCTGAGGTGGCACTCGCTTTATGAACCCAGGGGAGAGAAGACCAGCTGCAGTCACCCCGTTTGGAGCTGGAAGCAGAGGAAGGGGGCGGTGCCGGAGCTGATCGTGATCTGTAGCTGGGTCTTCCCTCTGGGGAATCTGCCACAAGCCAGGCTGCCCAAAGCGCAGCCACTGAGTCAGTGTGTTTATTGCACGACCACAGAAGGCTTGGTCATGCTGCTTTATCAAATGAAGGGAGTACTGGGGGGAGAGGGAGAGGACGTGGGGGAGAGGCAAGGCTGGGCTTGGCAGGTGCAGGAACACTTCCTGGATGAAGGGTGGCCGGGCTGAGCCTTGCAGGCGGGCAGACGGGCTTTAGGGAGGCTGTGAGAAGGACTTTGGGAGAAGAGGGCATGAACACAGGTACAAATGCAAGAATAAGCAAGGCCTGTCAGGGAGGCTTGATCCGCAGCACCAGGTACCAGCCTGGGGACGGACCCCCATGGCCAGGGACTCCAGGGGAAGAGCTAATACGCCAGGAGAGGGAAAATCAAGCCTCTCATTCCGCTGCTCTCGAGGAACTTCCTCTGCTTCTGCAAACAGCTCTTAACCTTTTTTCTCCCCCATCATCCTGGGCAAGTTTCTGGGGACTCTGGGTTGAGTTCTGAGGCATCCGTGGGAATTCTGACTCTTCTGTTGCTAAGTGTTCCCCAGAGGAGGAGTTGCTGGAAGTCGTGCCCACCCTGGTGGCAAAGAGCCAATCAGAGGTCAGCTCAGGACCGTTCCACTGTAAGTCTGGGAGGAGACTCCCCAATTGCAGCCACAGCCCTAAAAATGTCCCTGAGCAGGGGTTTAAGAAAACAGCCCCCTTCAGGCCGGCCCCTCTCCGACCTCGGACACTGGGGCCGAAAGTGCCTTGGGCGTGTGCACTGCTGGGGGAGCTCCCCCTTCCTGAGGGGCGACAGGGGACCTCTCCCGGAGAGGCTGAGCTCAGGAGCCCACCCTGGGAACTCTCCAGAGTCGGGAAGACCCGCCTCAGCCTGTTGCCGGTTCTCCACGTTGCCCCCCGTGGGCGGCCTAACGGTGGGCTTACCAGGCCCGGCCCGGCCTGGAGCGCCCCGTGTGGAGACTGAGCAGATGTGATCTCACGGAGCCTTCCCTGCCCGAGTCTCCCTGGGGTGAAGGGTGACTCAGGGAGGGGACAGGCCCGGGAGGCCTGAGATGGCTGGAGTCAGAGCCAGGCTGACCCAATCCAGGGCCTGGGCGTCTGCTCCCCCTCAGGCCACCCCTCCTCATCTCTCAAACCCCTGTCCTTCTCGGGAGTAACTTGGTTCCGCCTTCTGATATTTGTTCCAAATCCCACCCCACCCCCTGCCGGTCCGGGTTCAAGTCGTCCTCCCCCCGGGTCTGCCCCAGCTGCCACCGTTCCTTGGTTATGTGTGTGGGGCTCTCCAGTCAATTCATGTGAGTCCTAGTTTCTGCAAGTCAAATGTAAACCACAGAAAAAAAAAAGACCCAATAAATAAATCTATCTGAGGTCAGCCATTTATCAACCCTTTCGGGTAAAACCTTTTCTGTGTAGGTACGTGTGTATGGGTGTGTGTGTCTATACGTATATTTATATAATTTCATGTATAGTTTTTCTGCAGTCGGACCTTGTTTCCCTAGCCAGACTGTAATTTCTTTGTTTGATATCACTATGCCCCCGTGTGCCTAGCACGCGATAAAATCTGTCAGACGCCGGAGAGAAATCACAGTCTAAAATCTGTGTGTGTGCCCATCTGTGTGGGAAGTGGCGTTGGACGGGGGAGAGAGACTTTCACACTTTTCCTTACAGACTTTAACAGTATCTGTATTCATTGTACAGCGATCATTCTCAAACTCTCGTAATCTCCTGTGTGTTCTGCATTTGGAAGGACTCAGGATATGTCCGAGGATGCCCCGGGGGAAATGCCTGGATTGCTCCAGCTCTGGGAAGACCCCGCTTTCCTGGAGCCAGCCCTACTTTGGAAGCATCTGACGCTGACGGTGGAAGAAGAAGGTGATTTAGCTCACTCCAGGAAGGGCCTGAGTGAGATCTGGTCTGAGCCGAGCCCTCGGGCACAGCTTTTGTCTTGACGCAAAGATGTTTTACAAGCCTTTGGGTTAGGAGAGGTTCAGCAACTTGAGCACGCCTATGCCTCCCAGCGCGTCCAGAGAGGAATGAGGTTGAGTGGAGAGCGTGGTTGAGTGTGCATCTCTTACTTGGGGGTCCCCGAGGCACCTTGAGTCTGAGGGCTGAAGGGGTGGAGTCTGCAGGGGCCTGGATGAGGAGGGGCTGGCTCAGCTGTTTGGGGAGCACCCATCTCGGACTCTAAAAGGCCTCTCCCTGTTTTAGCCCCAGCTTTTTCTCGAAGCAAGAGTCTGTTCAGGTATATTACTGTGCTGCGCCTGAGCGTATTTCGCAGCCTGGAGCCAGACACAGGCAACAATCCCCACGCACAGCCCCATTCGGATGACCCCCCCCCCCTTTCTTCCCACGCAATCACTGAAGTTCCTGACCTGCGCTAGATGGCCTGGGGTTCTGGCCCACGTAGAAGTGTGGTATGAACACCCAAAAGGAGCCCTGAGCCCAAGACCAGGGCACGTGCTCCCAGCCCTCCTGTCTACATGCTGCCTGGGACGCCTGTGTAGTTGTCCGCCTTCCCTGGGAGACTGGCGGAAACTGGATCTGACTTGTTCTCCACTCATCCAACACCAGCCTCGTATCCGGCACACAAGAGGGGCTCGGTGAACATTTCATTATGATAAACAGGCGGGGGTCAGGGGGTCTCTGTGGCTGGCACGCTGCACAAGTTCGGGGTTCCCGCCCACTCGGGGTCAAGTCTCCAGCCCCAGAAGGGTGCAGATTCTTGAATTGTCTTCACTTGAGTCCTCGATTAGTTGTTGGACCTTGGGCGAGGGCTTTAACGTCTCCAGGCTTTGGTTTTCTCCTCTGCGAGGTGTGTCTGTGGAGAGCAGAGGTGCTTACCCCCGAAAGGGCTTTTTAAGCTGGCTAGGCCAGGCCAGGTGCAAGTCTCGGCTGATGTGGCAATGAACACTGCACAACACTGCCCGTGGAGCATCTGGCTGATCCTTACGACATTCCTGGCAGTGCTGCGGGTTAAGTGAGGTGGAGGGACACCGTGCACTCACTTTGGCTCTGCCCGTGCGCCCTCCCGCCCTCCGTGGCCCCTCACTGCCGGGTCTATCACGTCTCACCACTGCTTTGCAAAGTCAGTGTTTTCTCAGGTGTGCTCATCTCGGCTCCCATCTGGCCTGCGAGCTCCCGGTGGGCAGGGCCCCCGGTGTCTGCCGAGCTCTAGGGCCAGCTCAGACGTGTCTGGGGTTGTATGAGTCCGGGGCCTTGAGCTCCTGAGGGTACAAAGGTAAGGAGTATAGCACCCACCCAAGGTGCTGAGACACAAGAGGACAGGGGAGGCTGTCCATGCAGAAGCAACTGTCTGGTCGGCTGTCTCTTTCTGGAAGACTCAGTGGGGTTTCTTTCAGCCCCTGCAGGTTTCTGTCAACTGATTTATCTCGAGAGGAACTGGAGGGCTCAGGGGGGCAACTGACAGCTTCTCCCAGAGCCTCAGTTTTGCCAGCAGTGAAATGGGGAAAGTGGTACCTGCCTCCTACCTTCTTCCCAGGGGTTCTTTGATAGTTGAAACTTTTCACTTTTAAAAGGCTCAGATGAAAGGCACTGATGGGATGAAAGGACCTTGGGGCCATATTAAGTTTCTCCACAGTTTTTGAAGCCTCGGAGGAGGGGCTGGAGGAAGTGGTCAGCTGACAGGGACTTGTGAAGCCACCCAGAGGGTGATGCCGGGGGAGAATTAGCATGCCAATCAGCCACACCTAGGGCGTGAGGGCAGCGGGGAGCAGAGCCCTTATCAGGGGCAAAATCTGTCATTTCCCTGAG
The DNA here is from genome assembly GCF_028023285.1 of Balaenoptera ricei. Classification (NCBI taxonomy): domain Eukaryota; kingdom Metazoa; phylum Chordata; class Mammalia; order Artiodactyla; family Balaenopteridae; genus Balaenoptera; species Balaenoptera ricei. The sequence goes on from NC_082639.1 coordinate 169,857,131, forward strand.
GAGGGGGGCTTTGGGTAACATGCTGAGGAGACTGGGCCCAAGGGCAAAGCCCAGAAAGGTAAAGCCTTGAGTAAGCTCTCCCCTCTCTGGGCCTCAGTTTCCTGATGTGTAAAAGGAGGAAACTGAGGAGAGATGTGACCCCCAAGCTGGCTGCACACTGTCGTCTCCTGGGGAAATCTTTAAAATCCTGACTCCAGACTGCACCTCACATGGAATAAATCTGAGCCTCTGTGGTGGGACACTGGCATCAGAGTTATTAAAGCTCCCAGGTGATTCCAATGTGCAGCCAAGTTTGAGCACTAGAATAAAGGATTTCTAGAATTCTGTGGTTCGCTAATCATAACCCACCTTCCCACCAGTGAGGAGTCTCTGAGGGACTGAGAAATTCAACCATGTACCTGAGTCTTTTTTTTTTTTTTTTAATGAATTTTAGGAATTTTTTTAAAAATTTTATTTATTTATTTATTTTTGGCTGTGTTGGGTCTTCATTTCTGTGCTAGGGCTTTCTCTAGTTGCGGCAAGCGGGGGCCACTCTTCATCGCGGTGCGCCGGCCTCTCACTATCGCGGCCTCTTGTTGCGGAGCACAGGCTCCAGACGCGCTGGCTCAGTAGTTGTGGCTCACGGGCCTAGCTGCTCCGCGGCATGTGGGATCTTCCCAGACCAGGGCTCGAACCCGTGTCCCCTGCACTGGCAGGCAGATTCTCAACCACTGCGCCACCAGGGAAGCCCTATCTGAGTCTTTTGGAGCCCCCTCTATGTGCAGAACCCATTTCCAACCACTTCTCAAATATAAGATTTCTCTAGTACTCTTTTTGGTCAGGTTTTATTCTCTTCCTCAAAATTCTTTTCTAAGACACAAACTTAGAAAACAAACTTACGGTTACTAAAGGTGCGGGGGGAGGGATAAATTAGGAGGTTGGGATTGACATACCCACACTACTATATATAAAATAGATAATCAACAAGGACCTACTATGCAGCACAGGGAACTCTACTCAGTACTCTGTAATGACCTATATGGGAAAACAATCTGGAAAAGAATAAACATATGTATATGTATAACTGAATCACTTTGCTGTACACCTGAAACTAACACAACATTGTAAATCAGCTATACTTCAGTATAAAATAAAAATTAAAAAATTCTCTTTTTAAAAACAGAGTTGCAAGTGGAGAGAGGTAATATAGGGGTAGGGGAGTAAGGGGTACAAACTATTAGGTATAAAATAAGCTACAGGGATATATTGTACAATATGGGGAATATAGCCAATATTTTATGATAACTATAAATGGAGCATAACCTTTAAAAATTGTGAATCACTATATTGTAATCCCGTAACCTACAATATTGTACAGCAACCGTGCTTCAATTAAAAATTTTTTTAATAATTAATTAATTTAATTTTAAAACCAGAGTTGCAAGTAGATCATCGCATTAGACGATTTGAGTTTTCAATCTCCTGCCATTTCTCCTGACCCTCTTTGGTGGAAACCTTGGTGAACAGTGAGATAGGGTCCGAAAGCCAGCAGCCAGGAGAGGGGGAGCAAGCATGACCCACAGACTCTCAAATCATCACAGGTAGGAGGGGTTTCCGCCTGATGCCAGCTCCTCTCCCGCTCTCTGCCCCGGGAACTCCAAGTCCATAGGCATCATCCTTGCCCAGCAGAGACTTGAGGGGTTTCAGGTTCTCACCAAGTCCAATGAGGGGGCTCTGGACCTGGCCCAGGACCCTGTGTGTGGAGAGGGAAACTGTAGTGCCTGAGGGTGACAAGGATTCCTTGTTTGACCAAACTTTAGTCAGACTCCTGAAGCTTCTCCTAGGCTCGTCTGTGCACCTCCTCGTAGAATCCAGTTTTAGGAAGAACCGTGCTAAGTCAGTTTAGCAGGAACCCACCCCCCCTTCAAATGTCTGATCAGGTTCTTCATCCTTCACCATCCCCAGGTGATGTCCGGTCACCCTGGCCTGTCTTGGCAAGAATCTTGTTAGCTTAGTTTAGCCAGAATCCCCCTTTCCGCTGATGTAATATTAGTAATTACTTCTTAGTAATTTTCCATCCACTGACTCCTACCCTGCTCCTTGGCTGTAATTTCCCCCCTGCCCATGCCGTATTTGGAGTTGAGACCAATCTCTCTCCCTCCCCTGCAAAATTCGATCATAGTGGTCCCTATTTCTATCAAGATGGTCTTGAATAAAGTCGGCATTACTATGTTTAACAAGTGTCATGAATAATTTTTTTCTTTAACATAGAGGCCGTTCAGAGAGGAGAGGACCTCAGGGGTCTGCCCACGGCTGTGCACTGTTCAGGGGCCTCCGGACTCAGGCCATCACCCCAGACACCTAAGGGAAATGGACAAAGAGCTAGTGCTGGGTTTGGAGTTGCAGGGACAGAGGGGACAGACAGAGGTGGCCAGATGCCCAGTGGGCTTTTCACTTGTACCAAGTTCTTTGGCACCTGGCCCCTCATGGTGCTAGGATCACCGTGTGCCCCCTTGCTGATCCCACCCCACTGTCTGAAGCTTTGTAGCAGGCCCTGAGTCCCGCCCTAGTTGTGCATCATGCCCTACGACAAGGCTTGGCAGACACGAGGCAGCAACCCTCACCCCCACCCCTCTGTTGGGAGATACAGCCATGGTTTTATCAGACTGCTAATAAAAACCCTTGGGACGCAACATACTGGGCTTTTACTGCAAAATCTTTTCATGGCCTCTGACCAATAGTGCACTTCACGTAGACCCGTGTTAAACCCTCTTATGAGACTTAGCTCTCTTACACATCTACTTAGAAACCAACGGAGACTCAGTACAATCCAGTTAAGCCCTCTTCAGCCTCACTGAAAGGGGGAGGAAGGAGTATCCATGCTGGGCCAGGCACTTTTCTAACTGCTCTGTGCATATAACCTTAGTCGTTTCCCCAATAATCCACTCTTCATGTGCCTTTTCTCCCATTTTACAGGTGGGGAAACTGAGGCTCTGAGAATGTAGATGACCAGCCCAAGGACCCACAGCTTGTATGTGGTGGGGAGGGGTCTGCCCACACCTCCAAACCCCATGCATTTCCCACCACCAATCTGCGGCACCCAGCACTCCCCTCTAGACGATGGGAAAGCCAGAGCCCTCTTCCTCAGCTTCCCTGCCCTCTTTCATCCATCTGGGAGCATCTGGGAATCAAGGTGTTCCCTCGCACAAACCCCAAAGGGACCGAGTCTTGAGATGACAACCCGGTCCTCAGACAACCAATTTGGGGACAAAACAGATGTTCCCTGGCTCTTCTGGAGCCTGCCATCTGGTCAGCGTGCCCTCCCTCCTGCCCTTTCCCGGCACACTCGCCTCAGAAGTTTAGGATTTCTGAACCCACGAGGCTCCTCGTGAGCCCCAGACACTCTCTGACCCTGTCCCCACTCCCAGCACAAATCTCATGGGAGACATTCTGGCCTCCCGACCTGACTCATCCAGAGGTGTTCCGGGGGTACCTACCATCAGTTCAGCACTGTCCCAGGCACTGGGAACACAGCAGCGAACCAAACAGCAAAATTCCTGGCCCCCATGGGGCTCTGATTGAGAGGCGACAGACGATAAGCAAAATAAGTGATTCATTATATAGGAATTTGGTATGATGTTAACTACATAGTTTGGTAGAAGTGTTATAAGGAGTAGGGAAGGAGGATAGGGTGGAGATGACGCTCTTCAATAGGACGGTCAGAGAGGCCTGGAACAAACGCTGAAGGTGATGGCTGTGGAGGGAAAAGCTGATGCAAAAGGTCCTAGGGCGGCAGTGTGCCTGGTGGGTGGCAGGAACCCCAAGTCCAGTGTGTGAAGCAGGGGAAGCAGTAGGAAAACAGGCCAGGGAGGTGATGGGCCCAGATTAGTTAGTAGACACAGAGTAATGACTTTGGCTTTTCTTGGGGGCCCAAGCCCTGGAAGGCTTTGCTCAGAGGAAGGACTTTGTAACCATAGCTGATAGTGAGTTCTTTTCTGTGCTGAGTTCTGCATTCAATGCTTTCTTCTTTTTTTTAATTTATTTATTTATTTATTTATTTATTTATTTATTTATTTTGGCTGCATTGGGTCTTCGTTGCCGTACATGGCTTTCTCTAGTTGAGACGAGCAGGGGCTACTCTTTGTTGCAGTGCGAGGGCTTCTCATTGCTGTGGCTTCTCTTGTTGCGGAGCACGGGCTCTAGGCACGCGGGCTTCAGTAGTTGTGGCTCGCGGTCTCTAGAGCATAGGCTCAGTAGTGTGGCGCACAGGCTTAGTGACTCTGCGGCATGTGGGATCTTCCCGGACCAGGGCTCGAACCCGTGTCCCCTGCATTGGCAGGCGGATTCTTAACCGCTGCGCCACCAGGGAGGTCCCCAGCACGCAGAGTCTTAACCACTGGACTGCCAGGGAAGTCTTAATGCTTTCTACAGTTTATCTCACTTCACTCTCATAGCCGCCCTATGTGGTAAGTACAATCACTGTGACCATTTATTTTATTTAAGGAGTGAAATTCACAGAACACAAAATTAATCATTTCCAAGTGTACAATACAGTGGCATTTAGTACGTATACAGTGTTGTGCAACTATCGCTTCTAGTTCCAAAGGATTTCATCACCCTCAGGGAAGACGCCATGTCCACTAAGGAGTCACTACTCCTTCTCGCCTCTCCCAGCCTCTGGTAACCACCAATCTACTTTCTTTCTCTATGCATTTGCTTTTTCTGGATATTTTATAAAAACAGAATCATCCCGTGTGTGATCTTTCACGTCTGGCTTCTTTCACTTAAGTGTAATATTTTAAAGTTCATCTAATGCTGTGGCATTATCAGCACTTCATTCCTTTCTCACGGCTGGAGAATATCCCATTGTATGGTTGTCACCAGTTATTTTATAGATGAAGAAACTGTGGCTTGGACTTCCCTGGTGGCCCAGTGGTTAAGAATCCACCTGCCAGTTCAGGGGACACGGGTTCAAGCCAGGTCCAGGAAGATCCCACATGCTGCGGAGCAACTAAGCCTGTGCACCACAACTACTGAGCCTGCGCTCTAGAGCCTGTGAGCCACAACTACTGAGCCTGTGCGCTTAGAGACCATGCTTCACACAAAAGAAGCCACTGCAATGAGAAGCCAGTGCACCACAGCAAAGAGTAGCCCCTGCTCGCCACAACTGGAGAAAGCCTGTGCACAGCAACGAAGACCCAATGCAGCCAAAAATTAATTAATTAATTAAAAAAAAAAAAAAGAAACTGTGGCTTTGGGCACAGGACCAAATAACTTGCTCAAGACCTCCTTACCCAAGCTGCTTAGTGGCCCAGCCTGGACCCAAGCCCAGGTCTGCCAGACACCACAGTCTAACCTCCTCACCATGACAAGCCTCCATCCCTCCCTTCTCTCAACTCCAGCACATTTATAACCTCCCAGCATAGCGATACACGGTCTCCTGTCTTTTTTTTTTTTTTTTGGCCGAGCCGCATGTGGGATCTTAGTTCCACGACCAGGGATCAAACCTGCACCCCCTGCATTGGGAGCACAGAGTCTTAACCACTGGACCACCAGGCAAGTCCCTCCTGTCATTTCTGATCTGTGTTTGCAGATGTTTGGTTTCCGGAGGACAGGAGCTGAGACCCACACTTCTGCCCTCCCCTCAGCGAGTGCTGGACACAGAAGGAAATACAGGCTGGTTGGTAACTTGACTCTTCTACAGTTGATTTGATTACAAACCAGCACCAGCAGACGATTGGCTGGATAAATTATGGTACATTCATAAGATATAATGTGATGCAACCATTGAAAACTGTGATGCGAAGTAACATTCATTGTCATGAGAAAATGAAATATTGCCCCCCTCCACAGAGGGTGAAAAGCAAGCTACATGACAAACAAAATGGAAAATATACCATTTTCTAAAAATAAAAAAATACACAAACATATATTCGCAGAAAAGCTTCTGGAGGGGCATTCTCGAAAATTAACTCTGCTTATTTTTAGATAATGAGATCATAGGTTGTACACACTTACTAAATTTTGGGGGGAAATACTCCAAGAAATCTGTTATTTTAAAAATCCATCAGACAGATGGATTCACTCCCCAAAGAAGCTACATCAAAGGCCGCTTGCTGCCCTGACCCCCAGTTCTCCGTGAGGCACAAGAGGAGGCCCCTCTCAGCAGTTTTCAAAGGTGCTCCCAGACCAGGAGGTTGGATGGTGGAGTGTGAGGCAGGGAGGGACTGATCCCATAGGGTGGGCTGGTGTGTCAGCTGGGCTGGGAGACTTTGGGTCAAGTATGGGATCTTCCACCAGCTGGCGGTGACCTGGGTCAACACAAGCCCTCAGGTTTCTCATCCATATAGTGTGGGCACTGGACTCTTAGGTCCCTTGCTATTCCAGGACTCAAACCCTTCCCCGGCCTGCAGTGGGAGAGGGGATAATGACACAGCACAGCCGCCTTCTGGAATGCGGCCCCTCTGCCCTTCCCCAGGTGAGCCTGAGAGACTGCATGGGTGAGTGCCTATTGTCTGGTTTGCTGTGCCCTCCACCCTGCTTAAATAAACTGGGGTATGTTGGTTCAAAGGAGATCTAGACCCAAGCAGAAAGAATTTGTAGCTCTAAATATACTATCTGGAAAGAGGTCCCCAAGATATTGTGAAATGAAAAAAGCAAATTGCCAAACGAGTTGCTACTTTAAGCACATGTGTATGTTTTTAAAGAGGCTCTGTACTGTATTTACATGTATATATTTGCATATGCATAGAAAAAATTTCAGGGAAGGATACTTGAGAAACTCTGACCTCTAGGAGGTGGGACTGGGGAGTTTAGGAGTGGGGCAGGGGAATTTAACTTTTCACTTTATACCCTGCAGTGCTGTGTGAATATTTTTCACCGCAAATCTGTGTTATTTTTGATTAACTTAAAAGTAAATATATTAGAAAGAAGTCAATAGGAATAAAGAATATTCCTTTATTAAGAATGAATTATTATTGGTATTTATATAATTATATTAATGATTATAACAATATGATATATTTATCTTTTATATTTAAAAGATACACCATATATTGAAGTTTATAAATTATAATTAATGTTAGTAAGGATTAGTACATAAAATTCAGAAGGAGTAAAAGTAAGAAGAAGAAAATATTGCCTGGTCCCACTACCTTTTGACTATTGAAATGTTCTCTGGGCCTCTCGCCCTGTTACACACCCTTACACAAGAGCTGCCATAGCCCTGCTTTCCAGGCAGCTTTTTAAAAGTTTGCTTTTTCCTTTTCTTTTTTTACCTTTGGCCATGCCATGTGGCCTGCTGGATCCCAGCATCCCGACCAGGGATTGAACCTGGGCATGGCAGTGAAAACACGGAGTCCTAACCACTGGACCTCCAGGGAATCCCCCAAAAGTTTGCTTTTTAAAAAATAAATAGATACAGCCTTGCACACAGCCCTGTGCCATGGGGGAGGGTATAGCTGGCACACTCTTGGTACTTATTTTAAGGCCCTTTATAATGGGGGTTTTATTTGATTATCACCTTTATATCTGCCTCAGCCGGAATCCTGCTGTCTGGCACCTGGAAAGCCGACACCCTAGTCCCTGCTCTGGGGCTTGCACACCACATTTTTCCTGGGTGTCGGGACTTCCTGTTGTTTGAAGATATGCAGTGTGATTGGGCTGGTTCTGACTCTTCAGTTTCTGCCTCTGAAGCCTCCCGTGGCAGCCTCTGGACCTGGTATTCTTAGTATCTCCCCTCGAGCGTTTCTGCTTTTCTCACCCATGGGGGCGATGAACCTGGCGATCCGTGGGCAGGGCGGGTACACTCGATGTCCTGCCACTCACGGTCAGGTTACCCAACTCCCACATCCCGCTGGATGGTCACGGAGACAAAAAGCCAGTCTGTAATTATCCAAGCACAGAACCTGAATTTTACAAAGAAACACAGTGAGTTTTTGCACTAAAATTTCCAGGGAAGTATCTATGTATGAGCTAATTTTTTTTTCTCAAGAGTTGTTCACCATTTCAAAAAGCACATTACCAGCAGCAACAGCATTATCCATCTGCATTTATAGCAGATGTTTTCAAGGTGGTTCCATGTATGCATGCAAGCGTCTGACCACTTCATTATTGCCCTAGAAGGCATGCTCAAACAGCCACAGTTTTGTTATTAATTGCTTTTCCTGCATTTCTCCTTTATATTATATTTAGGACATAAAAAATGACTGTGTAGCTTTGATGTTTTATCTATGGATTTCTTTTAGATAGGAAGAGGGATACTAAAAGTGATCTGTTTTATGAAGAGGCTCGGGGTCTGATAAGGTTGAGATCCATGGCCCTCGGACCTCTAGGTCCCTTAGAGCAGGGATCACATCTGTTTGCCCCTCCACCTGGAATACATGATAGGTGATGAATAAATATTTGTTGACTTAATAACTATTTAGCTATGAAAATAATTTGGGGAAGTTAACACCAGCCCCTTGCTCTGCCTTGTGCATATAGTAAGTGAGCAATAAATATTTCCTGGTTGAATGTGTGAAAATGTTTGAGTTTTTGGGTAGAAGAGGAAGGCTGCAGAGGTTACATTTAAGATAAACTGCTCTTCAGAGATTGTGGGAGAACTTCAGGGGCTGAGCTCTATGAGTACAGTGAATTGCCTCCAACAGATTCACCAAATTTATTCATCCACTGAATAATTTATTCAGTATCTACTATGTGCCAGGCATGAGGATGGTTGGCAGTCCTGGTAGCCATAACGGGTGCCACCTCAAAAATTCCTAAATTAGGCTTTGAAAAAAAGTTAATTTTTAAAAAATTTATTTTATTGAAGCATAGTTGACTTACAATGTTGTGTAAATTTCTGCTGTACAGCAAAGTGATTCAGTGATACATATATATACAAAAGGTTAATTTTAAAAATACAAAAATAGGGAATTCCCTGGCAGTCCAGTGGTTAGGACTATGCTGCTGGGGGCCCAGGTTCGATCCCTGGTTGAGGAACTAAGATCCTACAAGCCGGGCAGCGTGGCCAAAAAAAAAAAAAAAAGAGTATTTGTAATACAGGAGTAGAAGATTCATGTGTTTTTTTAATACAAGAATACACAATGAAAAGATTTTAAAAATTAGCCGTAACTCTTCCTTCCCAGATAATCCTCAGTGACATTTTTTTTTTTTTTTAGCTGCGGGGCTTGTGGGATCTTAGTACCCGGACCAGGAATAGAACCCGTGCCCCCTGCAGTGGAAGTGTGGAGTCCTAACCACTGGACTGCCAGGGAATTCACTGTGATATTTTAAAATAATGCCCATATAAGATTAGAACATTCAAACAGTACAGAAAGGTAGAAAATGAAAGGTTAAAACCTCCCTCATATATCCCATATATATTGATTTCTTTAGCTATATAAATATTTTAACCTAAAAGAACCATACTATAAATGTGGCTCTGTAACATAGTAACATATTTTTGAGATCTTTCCATTTTCGGGCATTTTTTTAAAGTAGCTACTAAAACTCCATCGAATGGATGCACCATTATGTATGTTGCTTGCCTCTTACTGCTGGGCACTTTGGTTACTACTAATTTTTTTTCTATTATAAATGCTGTTGTAATAAGCATCCCTGTGCCTATGTCTTGGTATCCTTTTGAGGGGCTCTGTGTCTCTTATCAAGAGGCCAGGCTCAGCCTACAGCCATACCACCCTGAGCATACCTCATCTCTTCTGAAATTGGAAGGTAAGCAGGGTCGGACCTCATTAGTACCTGGATGGGAGGCCACGTTCAAATCTTGTCTCACCTGGCCTGCCCCAGGCAAAACAAGGGGACTGCAAAGGAGATTTTGTCTCTCAAATAGCAGCCTCTGCTGGGCTGGGTCAGGAGAGCCTGCCATTAGGAGATAATGCTAATACGGTTAATAGAACTTGTGTAATAGTGGTTCTCTGGGTGGCAGAATTCTGCCTGATTATTTCTTTATATAATTATATGTTGACAGAATTTTCTATAACAAACATGTACTTCTAAAGTTAAAAAAAAAAAAAAAAGCAACCTCGACTTTATCTTAGTTTTATGGCACGTCCTGGAGGGAGGTAGCAGTATCTTTGCTGCTGCTTTTTCAAATTTTTAAATTTATTTTTATAGAGGTATAGGTGATTTACAATATTATTTTAGTTTCAAGTGTACAACACAGTGATTCAAAATTTTTATAGATTATACTCCATTTAAAGTCATTATAAAATACAGCTATATTCCCTGTGCTGTACAGTATATCCTTGCAGCTTATTTCTTTTATACGTAGTAGTTTGTATCTCTTAATCCCCTACACTTATCTTGCCCCTTCCCCCTTTCCTCTCCCCACTGGTAACCACTAGTTTGTTCTCTACATCTGAGAGTCTGTTTCTGATTTGTTATATTCATTCGCTTTTTTTTTTTTTTAGATTCCATATATAAGTGATAACATACAGCATTTTTCTCTTATTTCACTAAGCATTATATCCTCTAGATCCATCCATTTTGTTGCAAAATGGCAAAATTTCATTCTTTTTTTTGGCTGAGTAGTATTCTAGTGTGTGAGTGTGTGTGTGTGTGCATCTTCTCTATCCATTCATCTGTTGATGGACATTTAGGTTGCATCCATATCTTGGCTATTGTAAATAATACTGTTATGAACATTGGGGTGCTTGTATTTTTCCGAATTAATGTTTTCACTTTCTTCGGATATACACCCAGGAGTGGAATTGCTGGATCATATGATAGTTCTATTTTTAGTTTTTTGAGGAACCTCCATACTGTTTTCTGTAGTGGCTGCACCAATTTACATTTCCACCAATAGTGCAAAAGTGTTCTCTTTTCTCCACATCCTCACCAACATGTTATTTCTTCTTCTTTTTTTTTGGGGGGGGGGGCTGTGCCGCACGGCCTGTGTGATCCCAGTTCCCCCACCAGGGATTGAACCCCGGGTCATTGCAGTGAAAGCATCGAATCCTAACCACTAGACCGCCAGGGAACTCCCAACATTTGTTATTTCTTGCCTTTTTGGTAATAGCCACTCTGACAGATGTGAGGTGGTATCTCCTTGTGGTTTTGATTTGCAAAACCCTGATAATTAGTGATGTTGAGCACCTTTTCCTGTACCTGTTGGCAGATCTTACCAGGCAGGGCCTCCTCAGGGGAAAGGCTGTGCATATTCTGCATATGAAATGCAAGGGCCTCACGGGTCAGCAAGATGCTTGAAGTACTGGCAAACCTTCAGGGTGCGGTCAGCTGTGGCTTTGGGGTCAGACAGACCTGTCTGCAAGTCAAGGCTCCTCTACTGGCTCTGAACGAGGGTTTGTGACTCTGTGCACTTAGCTTAACCTCTGTAACTCAGTTTCCTCATTTTTAAATGTGGACGATGATGCTTATTTCAAGCAGCTACTGTAAGGCTTAAATGAGAAATGTACATAAAGAGTTTAGCCTAGTCCGTGACACGTACAACATGTTCAGTAGCTATTATTGGTGTCCTTCAATCATGAGTTCTAATTTTTAGAAAGTTTTTCCTCTTATTGAGCTAAAATTTGTTCCTATAACTTCCTTGCATTGCTATGAAATCTGCATGCTCTTTTTTTTTTTAAATTTCTTTATAATGTTTTTTATTTTTGCATGCTCTTTCAGTCATTCAACAAACATGAATTGGTTGTTTCCCTCGTGCCAGGGGCTGGGCCAGGCCTGTGAGCACAACTGAGAATAAAGACCAGTCCCTGTATGTGGGAGAAGTACCCCTCCTCCACATGAGAGTCATTGGGATATGTAAGGAGAATAATCACTGCTTCCTTGACATACTTCTTTCCCAGGCTCAGCCTCCCTCTCCCACATCCATTTAGCTGTACTTCTTGCTCTTGTTGCTTGTTGATTTTAATCAAGGCTCAAAATTATCCCTTCTCCAGGAAGTCTTCCCAAACCGCACTAAGCAACCGTGTCCCCCTGCCCCAGTTATCTTGTCAGCCCTTGGGGGCCCAGTTTCCATTCTTCCTATTTGTTTGCACTTGCCAGTTTTTTGGTGTGTTCCCACTTTTTTGGAGAGCAACCCAAGGCTTCCAGGCACTGTGCAAGGAAATGGAAGACAGCAGTCCCGAGCCACAGCCAGTGTCCCTCAGGAAACCTCAGGCAGTCTTTGGCTTGGCCACCAGGGGGCTGAAGCGCACGTGCAGGTAAAGGAAGGTTGCGCTGCACGAGTGTGTGCTGGAGCTGGAAGGAGGCTCAGGCTGGATCCGAGATACAGGACCACAAGTGACCAAGCCAACCCGGAAGTCTGGTCTCCCGGCTTTAGTTCTATGCTCTTTGGAGAGCAGTCCTCCAGTACACCCAAGCAAGGGCACGTCCAGGCCTGAAGCTTGTTCAGTTATGGGGGGAAGGGGAGCTCTTAAAGAAAAAGGATAAAAAAATTAGGTACAAAAATGAATGCTTAATTAGAATGAGAAATGAAACCACAATGAATCACAAATGCTAAAAGAGCTGATTAGTGAGACAAAATTGAAATGACACAGTTGTAACAACAGCTATTACTGTTATTTGATTCCCCGATACATCTCTATGCTTATTTTTCTTCCTACATTTTTTTGGCTGCATACTTCTTGTTCGCCATATGATACCAATTTCATAACTTAGTTTTCTACTGAGAGAATGGAAAAATAATTCAGTCTTTCCTCTAGCATGGCTGATCAAAATTTGGTTTTTATATTCATTTCGAAAACTTTCATCATCTGGGCAAACCTGCCCAAAGCCCCAGGCTTCATCCTGGCTCTCCAGCTCCCAGGCGGGGCCCCAGCAGCTGCTCGTCTCGCTGCCCGCATCCCTCTCCCCCGACCCAGGAGATGGCTACAGGGCCGCGGGTGTGGCGGCGAGCCTGGCAGTCCCAGGAGCACCCCGCGTGGAGAGTGAGCCCGGCTGGGGCAGCGCTACCGCCTCCAGCCAGCAGGTGGGGCTGAAAAGCCCCTGAAGCAGAAGCCTTAGTCTCGGAGCATCTTTTGAATAGATCCTTGTAATCAGGGGCCTCCATTCCTAAACATTTAACTTCTTCTTACTGTAAGTGGAGGATATTACTTTATAATCATCATCATCATTATTATTATATGAATATTATTATTTGCAATACAAATGAAAATTGTCTTTCATTGCTAATGTTGATTAGATCTCAGTAATGGGATTATGGAAGCGTTTTTTTTAGATACAAATGTCTGTCTTTGACTTCTTCTTCTTTTTTTTTGACTATAATAAAGGAAAAATGCTCTTTTATTAATCTGATGTCCATTAAATATCTTTGCAGCTGTTACATGAATGTTAGGTGTCTGGCGCATAAATGTATACACACTGCCACAGTTGATAGATTTACTCTGTACACTAGTCATCCCTGGCTGACTTCTTTTATTAGACTCACTTTTACTTTTGAACCTGAAGAAATATATATCATTTCATAATGGAAAGTGGCCCTTAAGAGTGTTTTGGATGTGAAGGCCTGAGAGGAATGATAACAGCAGCTATACTAATCATATCTTATCTGTTCAGGAATTTTACAGTTTCTAAAGCACTTTCACAGATATAAGTTAATTTAGGCCTTTCAACATCTTGTGATGGAACCAAGGCAGAAACAACTTCTACCTTTTATAAATAAAGAGATGGAGGTCCAGAAAATGGTCCTAAGGTCACAACACCTAAAAAGTGACAGGTTCAGTCCCTTGCCCTTACCTACTCTGGCCGGCTCTGTTGCACATCTCTTTGGAATCCATCTCTTCCTCGTCATCTCCCTGTGCTGCTCCTCTTCAGGATCACATGGTCTTCTCCTGGGCTAACAACTGCTTCTTTCTGAGCTCCCTACTGCCAGCCTCCCCTCCAGATTCTCCTTCCACCGCCGCCCAAGTTATTTGTGAAACTCCCTTGCATAAAATCCTTCAGTGGCTCCCCATCACCTTCAGGACCATCTCTGGCCTACCCTTCTAGGCTCTGCACATCTGACCCCTCCTACCTCTTCAGGCTCATCTCCTGTCACTCCTCCAAGGCTAACCAAACATGCTGGTCTCTCTTAACCCTCAGGAAATTAGCAAATGGTATTCCCTCTGCCTAGAATTCTACTTTCTTCAAATGTAAACATGCACAATGATCATACTTATCTCCTCTCTGAAGCCATCTCTAAACCCTCCTGGCAATATGCCATTCTCTTTCTTCTGCATTAGGGAGTTCCAAACACAAATGCCTACAGTGGCCAGGCAGGTAACAATATAAATAGAGTTGGTGTAAAATGATCACTAGCACCAGCTACAGGCCCATGATAAACATCAAGGACAGTGTCTGTCACAATGGGCTGGGGGGATTCTCGCAAACTCGAGAGCACGTGCCCCTTCTTAAGAAGGCAGCCTCTACATAATTCCAGCTCATGGATGTCTAGCATCAATGCCAGGCCCAGTGTCACCAAATTTCTTAATTTTTAAAGGTAACTCAGAAATCTGGACTTTTACATTAAAATTCCAGATTTGGGGGGAACTCCCTGGCGGTCCAGTGGTTAGGACTCAGCGCTTTCACTGCCATGGGCCTGGGTTCCATCCCTGGTCAGGGAACTAAGATCCCACAAGCCGCGCAGCAAGGCCAAAAAATAAACAAATAAAATAAAGTAATAATTCTGTTAAAAAAATATTCCAGATTTTGAAATGCTGGCAACCCATTCAGATTTAAAGCACTACAGGGGCCAACTCTTGCAAGCCAAGTAAAAGACAGTGGGCAGGGTTCATCCAGTGGGCCTCCAGTGTGCAATCTTTCTTCTACAACTTTTTGGCTGCATGGCTTACTTCCCCGACCAGGGTTTGAACCTGAGCCCTTGGTAGTGAAAGCGCGGAGTTGTAACCACGGGACCACCAGGGAATTCCCTTTCATCTACATTTTAATGGAACATTGTACATAACAGTGGCCAAAAGGTACTAAACACTCACTATGTGCCTGGCAGATCCTTTTCTAAGTGCTTTACGTGTATTCGTGCATCCAGTCTTCCCAACAGCCTGAGAGGTGGTTACTATTATTATCCCCATTTTACAAAAGAGGAAGCAGAAGTTAAGCAACCTGCTCAAGGTCACTGAGTTGGTGAGTGCATTCCAGTACTGGCAGCCCGCCTGTAATATAAATGCTTCTCTCGTGATCTCACCTACTGGACCATGATTCCTTTGTGGTCCACAGCCTCTCATCTGTGTATTTCCTACAATGTCTAGTATAGGGGGCACTCCCTAAATGTACATTGAGCTGAACTGATATTGCATGTAATAGATGTAATTATACCTTCATTCATTCACTCAGTAAGACATTTGGAGTGCCTACCATTTTTCCTGTCCTGTGTTAGGGACTATGGGAGTCCAGGGACATAGCCTTTGCTCTCCAGGTGCTTCCAGTCAAGGAGCACAAAATAATTATCATTACTAAAGTGCAGTAATTATCATTACTAAGTTAGACTAACTGCAAAATTTTACCAAGGACCGATTATGAATTCACGAGATAAAGCAGGGAGTGTACAATTCAACCCAGTCTCTGTCTGGTGATCTAACCGTATTTCAGAGAAGATGAAAATATGTGGAGGGAACAAAGGGAAAGGTTGATTTTAGGGAAGAAACTTCAGAAGCATTTCAGCAATGGTAATACTTCATCTGGCAAATGACTGAAAGGGATGGAGCTTAACTGAAATTCACACAACAAAGTTGGTTGATTGAAAAACACTCTCTTTTGTATAGGAACAGACTTGGGGAAGATATTTGAAAGGTTTCAGAAAATATACCTTTTTGCTGACTCTGTGTCTCCTCACATATAAAAGACAGGAGTGGGGAAATAGAGGTAGCTTCTCTGAACTGTTTATAGAAATCAAATTCTACTGTGACAAACACATTCAAACAAATACCTATTGAGATGGCTTGGGGGAGGGAGGCATTACAGAAAGGGTGAAGGACATGTCATCTTGATTGCGGTGATGGGTCTGACAGGTATACGTGTATGTTAAAACTCATCAAATTGTAAACTTCGAGTACTTGCAGTTTATTTGACGTCAGTCATACCTCCATAAAGCTGTGGAAAAAGTATCCTAGACTCTTGATGTTCAAAATGTGGTCTGTGGACAGCAGTATCAGCCCAGAAAGCTTATTAGAAATGCAGACTCTCAGGCCTCCCTCCTGAGTCAGAATCTGCAGTTTAACGATACCCTTGCGTGGTTCTCATACACATTAAATTTGACCTCTTATAGTGAATGTCTGGAACTCATTTCCTACCATGAGTTGTTAAAGGAAAATTATATTTCCTAATCTGTTTTAGGTCACTAAGAGCAACTACCTACAGGGCATTCTTTGATGGTTATATTAGGAAGAGGTTTATGTGCTTGATCTAGAGGACGTGCAGATTTTTCAAGAATATTCAATATGTTAAACTCTAAAACAATAAAATGTCAATAATTACCACTGTATCATATTTTACCTGTCCATCTTCCTAGGTGTGTTCTGTAGGTTTTAATATTTACACTAAATTAAAAAAAAATTTTTTTTTTCTGATTACAAAAGAAATGCTTACTGTAGAAAACTTGGAAAACAGAATCTGTAATTCCAGGAAGTAGAGTTATATTTACCCATCTCATTATCACCCTCAAAAGTTATTGAGTACTAAAGATAGAATACAAAAATGTAGTGTATTTATGACTTCTTGGAGGTTAGGCCTTGTGATATGCACATCTTTAAAGTAATTAGCGCTTCCCTGGTGGCGCAGTGGTTAAGAATCCTCCTGCCAATGCAGGGGACACGGGTTCAAGCCCTGGTCCGGGAAGATCCCACATGCCGTGGGGCAGCTAAGCCTGTGCACCACAACTACTGAGCCTGCGCTCTAGAGACCGTGCTCCACAACAAGAGAAGCCACCGCAATGAGAAGCCCATGCACCGCAACAAAGAGTAGCCCCCGCTCGCCGCAGCTAGAGAAAGCCCATGTGCAGCAACAAAGACCCAACACAGCCAAAAATATAAAACAAAACAAAACATTAAAAAAAATATAGTAATTAAAGCTAAATCTAAAGATCCAAGCTAAGTGAAGGAAAATCACTGGGTTTAGAGTACTAGAGTTTGTTTCGAGATGTGGGTTTACCGTAGATCAATGAAGCTTAAGCTTCAGGGCCCCTCACTTGCACAGGCCACTTCCAAGGCCCTTGGAGAGGCCCTGGCAATATATTTACCAGATCAAATGTTTCTGTACAAGTTTCTAAAGTAAGATATTTAAGACCACTGTCACGTTGTATTCAGACTTCCATCACTTCTCTTCTGCATTAAGTGGTGCAGGAATGGCCACTGGTTTTTTGAGACCTGGCTAAGGGAACAATGATTGAATTAGGGATACATTTCATTTGGGTTTACTGGCGTGCATTTATGGTTTGCAGTCATTTCTGGCTACTGTTAAATTATTACTCACCGTGGGTGTAGGAATGGTTTTCTGGAATACACCTACTGCCCATTATGCCAGCTCAGCCAGCACCATGTCACAGAGGTGCAGGACTAGGGGGCAAAAGAACTCTGTGATGCCTGGCACAGGAATGTGATGCCATGGGCAGCAGAGGAGAAACAAGATTTGAAAGAAAAGGAGAAACTAGCCCATAGAAAATCCTTCCGACTATCAGAAGTAAAAAATCCTTCCGACTCTAAGTAGGGGATCAAATCTCTCAATGCCTAACCTAAAATGGAGGTTCTCACTCATCAGGAATCCAAGTAATGTCATATATACAATTATAAGTGCACCATACTTATTTTTGTTTGTATGGAATGGAATGGAATATATTAGAATTCTTGTATTTGTGGGACACAAACTTGCAGTTGTACTGTAGTGAGTCTTTATGTGAAGTCACATGTTTTATTCATCGTAATGGAGGAGATTCTGTCTTAACATAGCAGATAAATCTTGTCCTGAAAATCGCTGGAGATCCAGTAAAAACCAGGCAAAAAATTGCCATTGAAGCAGCCAGACAGTCCTGAAATATTATAGCTCATATGTGAGAGAAACTTGACACGTTTTCCCAAATTTGACAATAACCCTAAAAACATACACAGCAATTCAGTAATAAGTTGTGAAGCTAAAATTTATAAGCAATTAATAATAAAAAAAGAGAAAGGATCACCATGCTAAAGGCTGATTTTTCTGTTTTCCTTATAGAAAACATTACAAAATAATTACCATAGGAAAAGCTGATCAAAAGTATACAGCCAAAAAGTGTGGGGAAAATGATCATAAATGGTGCCCATAAAGTCTAGGAACACAGATAAATATACATAATGTTGTCAAGAGCTTTTTCAATCTTTAAAAAATAAATAAAATAATTATGTTCTGGATTTTTGGACGCCCTGTAGAAGTGTCAGGCAGTTAATAAAAATTTTATGGTTATCTGTGTGATGTTTGTGAGTTTTGTTAACTTTTCAAAATGTCACTTGTGAGTTCTTTCTCATTCTAAATATATATTCACTTTCCTACCTCTCTGCTCGTAATTTTTGTGTTTTTTACTTAATGAGGGCCCCACAAATTGTAGGAGCTTCAGTTCCCGAAAAAACCAGGATGTGCCCTTCCACGACAGTCTCAGAAGCCACGGAATTTCTCTGCAGCCTCACTTTCTTCTTAAAAAAAAAAAAAGGCATTTGCTCGGCATTTCCTTAGAATTGCCAGAGTTCCCCCAACCACACAACTCTCTACAAATGCGGAGGGTCTGACCGGAGAGGTAGGGCGCTCACCAGCAGTCACCCTCCCGGCATAGACCTTACTCGGGGTCCCTCTGACCCCGCCCGACCCCTCCCCTGCCGGACACCGCGAGCCGCCGGAAAGAACGGCGGGGCGGGGACCGCTGGGCCGTAGTACCCTTCCTCCGGGAGAAAAGAGGGCCGCAGGGGGACCCGGTGAAGGTGGGCGCGGGCCGCTCGGGACCCGCAGGGCTAAGGGTCGGGGCGAGTGGTGGCAGAGCGGGACCGACCGACGGATCGGGGTGGGGGGCGGGGCACCATGCCCGGGAGCCCTAGATCCTACTCAGCGGCGGAAGTTCCGGTGTCGGTAGGCGGAGGTCAGAGGTCAGCAGGAAGTCGATACGTGGCCGCCGCCTGTCCCCGCCGAGGAGGCGCAGCAGGCGGAGATGGCGGCGGTGCTGAACGCAGAGCGACTCGAGGTGTCCGTCGACGGGCTCACACTAAGCCCGGACCCGGAGGAGCGGCCCGGCGCAGAGGGCGCCCCGCTGCTGCCGCCGCCGCTGCCGCCGCCCTCGCCTCCCGGGTCCGGCCGGGGCCCGGGCGCCGCAGGGGAGCAGCCGGAGCCCGGGGAGGCGGCGGCTGGGGGCGCGGCGGAGGAGGCGCGGCGGCTGGAGCAGCGCTGGGGCTTCGGCCTGGAGGAGCTGTATGGCCTGGCGCTGCGCTTCTTCAAAGGTGAGCCGGGCAGGCCCCACCCCCGCCGCCTCTGCCCGGCCCGGGGGAGACTGGACCCGTCTCGTCCTCACCCACCCGTGCGGGATCGCGGTGACCGGAGCTGGGCTCTGTCCTTGGGGTTACCCGAAGTTTGTCACTACCCGCTTGGCCACTAGGTCCCACCCGTAGGGGCCTGGAACCTTGGTTTAGCAGTCCGGGTCCCGCCTCCCCGAGGTTACCGGGGCATCTTACCTGATTTAGCTTCTCGGTTTTCCAGGAGCCTGGGTGGAAGAATGAGCCCTCTCTCTTTTTCCCAGAGGTTCCCGTTCTGGAATTTTTTTTTTTTTTTTTAACTGTCGCATTCCTTTTCCTGTTTCTTATGGCTTGGCACGTCAGAACCACCGATTTTTGCCCTTTTTCCACAGTGGAAGAAATCTTTCCATGGGTTTCATACATATACTTTCCATTCATTCTGGAGAGCCTAGGACTTGATCACCTGGCAGTATTGATGTGGCAGAGAGGAAGAAGTAAAGTATTAATCCCCCTTGGCTTGTCAAACTCTGAAGAGAAGGGATGCTCACCATGTAACTAGTAACTTCTAGATGGTTAAAATTTTACCTTATAAGCAATGTCCAAGAGTGAATTCTCAGATTATGGCCTAAAAGTACCCTCTGTACTTCTCACAGAATTAATTGTAATAAATCTTGTCTTAGAGCTAGATTGTGGTGTGTGGGTTTTTTTAATTGGGTGATTCACGTAGTCAGATGGTGGTGGTACCAGTCACATGACCTTGTCAGTGGGAAAAACTGATGAGAAGAGATACTTAGATCTTGTGGGGTAGATGAGCAAGGAGAAACATCGGCAAATGAAACTTTAGACGTGGTTGCTAGGTTCCGTATACATTCCAGAACAGCATATTTATGACACTTTTCCCAGAGGGAGTACCTTTTGGAGTACATATTTTACTAGCTGAAGTTGGGTCGTTGAAAGTAGTGATACATTCGAAAGTTATTTGTTTTCTCTGAAAATGACTCTAATTATGCAAACTAATGAAAGTCTTTTATAAATTTTCCAGAATATTTGGTCATTCCCTTTCATTGCATTTTTTATTAAAAAGTTTACCCTTGAAATATTCATCATCATTACACGATGAGTTCAGCCCTCCGTGCCAGCTTGGGGAATTGGTAATGGCTAATGGGTTTTGGACCCATTAGTGACCCTTAGGTCACTGGCTTGAATTTAGAGTTTCCTGAGGTGATGATATACTACCACTTATGTAAAAATCTGGTGGTTTCTGTACAATTCATATAACTACATTTTACTTAAAATTTTTATTCTTGGAACTTACTTTTCTGGTGTACAATAAGATTAAAGTATATTGTAGCAGAATAACGGGTAAGAATAGAAAAGAATGAACTTCTAATCCTAACTTTCGCCATATAACTAACAAAAAAATCAATGGATAATTTTATCTTCTGAGCCTGTCTTATTTGAAGATGGTAGTAATGTCTTCTTTGAAAGATTAAAACACTCTTAATGTGCAGTAAATTTAGCATTGCTTGGGAGTCAGGAAGCTCTGAATTCTTTTTTTTGGGCTGTGCCGCGCAGCCTGCGTGATCCCAGTTCCCCCACCGGGGATTGAACCCAGGCCACGGCAGTGAAAGCGCCAAGTCCTAACCACTGGACCTCCAGGGAATCCCTCTGGATTCTATTTACCATGTACTCCTAGACAATTAACTTTTCTCTTCCAGACTCAGTTTGTTTATATATAGAGATATAATATGGCTGGATTAAATGAAATTTGACATCTCAGATTTAAGGTTTAGTGCTCTAAACCTAACATTATTTTAACATGTCTGTTGAGTGGTAGGACTCCTAGGGGAACCTGTAATTTGGGACCTAGTTATCAGTCACCTTAAAGAAAAAAGCTACATTGATAGTTATGATTTACTAAGTTCCTAAGTTAAGCTCTCAAAGCAATATCCAAGTACTTAAAAGGAGAAATAACAGTCTAGCAATCAAAAGCTCCCTTTCTGCATGGATCACTACATGTTAGCAATGAAGAAGCTATTAGTGTATGAGGTTCCTGAGTTGGGGTGGAGGGAAAGGATCTAAAAACAGTCAGAAGAATTATGGAAAGTAGGGTGAGTCAAGTGTTGCTGCCTTTGTTTTAATGTGTGAATTTTTCCTGCATAATACTTGGCATTTTTATCAGTCTTGCAAGGACTTTAATAAATCACTATTTTGTGGTTTTGTATCTCACATGAATTAGAAATAACATTACACTTTATCTTTTGCTGTGGAATAAATATGAATCTTGAAAGCATGGGTATCTTTTTCCATTGAAAATAGCTTGGATTGGGAATTAGGAACCCTGTTTCTCATTCTATCCCTGTCACAGTGATGATAGGCCAGTGACTGAACCCATTGTGTCAATTACCTAACCCTCTTAGTTTTTGAAGGTAAAAGTAAAATAATAGATGAAAATACTGGAAAATGTAAGTTAGCATTTTACCATCTAAGCTCCAGACATTGTTGAATCCTTATTATGGATCAAGTTTTATATAAGGTTACCACTGTAAATGAATAGTATATTCCCTTTTGCTATTATGGAACTTAGAGTCCAAAAGAGGAGTTAAAGACCCAGTGGCTACTGCAATACAATGTGGGGGATCCAGAGAGCAAATGTCATTCCAGAGAAGGGGGGAGGCCAAGAGCCATGAAAGGGCAAGGCATGTGTGTCGGGGAAATGGCAAATAGGAAGTAGGTACTGTAGTTTGATGGAGAGAGCTGGGAAGGTGAGTTGGTGTCAGATCCGTGGAAGGACTGGAATGCTATTGTAAGTAGCCTTTTTGACAGCAGACAGTGAGGAACCATTGAAGGTTTTTAAAAGGAGGAGCAGAGTTGCCCAGTTCTAGTTTAGGAAGATTAAGCTGGTTTTCTTATCTCTTTGGGTTAAGGAATGAATCAGCTGGCTTTATTGTAGCCTTTATACTTCTTGGATGGAGTTAACCTGGGGAGTTGTGTTTTGGTTTTTAGAGTTCTTGGGGGTGAGTTTTTCCTCCTCTAATACTTTGTTACCTCACTCCATTAAGCTGGTAGATGGTTGCATTAATTTAAAATTCCAGAGTGATAATTGCCACTAGTTATTGAGCAGATGTTCACTAAATATCAGGTACTATTTTGAGAGCTGTATATATACTGTTTTGTTTAATCCTCTACAAGCCCTTCAGTGGGGGTGTTATCCTGGCTTCTTAGTTGAGAAACTTGCCCTAGGCCCACTAGTTATTAGTAGTAAGAGGCAGAGCTGGTCCTGGGTCTGTCTGATTCCAAAGGCAGTTCTTCCCACTGTAAGAGATGAAAAGCAAATAGGAACCTTGCTTTTTGATGGTGTTCCTAGGAAAATATTCAAAACTACCTACCTTGTTGCCTTATCACATTTTAGAACTTCTTTAATATATTTGCTTGAAAATGTTAAGAGCTAATGGAAAGATATTGTTTTTCTGCTCTTGATCACTTTATCGAGAATCTCTTCAGATATCTGGAAAGGTAAAGTGTGGGAGAATCATCTACTCTAAACTCCTACATAACATTGTTACCCGGTTTCCAATTTTGGTGGTTATGAAAAAATCCCCTCCAAAGGACTGAAGTAAATGTGCCCATCAAAAATATTGATAAATGCTAAATCTCATTGCTACTAATATATTATTAGACCTTTTGAGAGGCCTGCATTTAGCCAACATAATGATTGTGTTTTACTCTTGGTAAATTGAAAATGGATGTGTAATTCATTAGCAATTGAAAAATGGTAATATTCTAATTGTCTTTCCTTCACTGTAATACTTTTCCTCACATGCTATTTGGTTTGGGGTACAGCTTAAATAAGAAAGAAAAGATAAATGCTTCTTTCCCATTATTAGTTTTCAAAATAATGAGTTGTTTCCCTTAGCAGCCTCAAAAGGTGACAGTTTTCAAAATGTTATATACTCATGCATGTAAACCTTTTTTTTTTTTTTTTTTTACTTAGGCTCTTATTATTGATGCTCAAATTGTACCATCTTTAGCAAGTGGTAGCCTCTTAAGATTGGCTCCTAAGTTCCTTTGACATGACTAGTAGTCTTCTGTAGCTTCCTTGGTATCTGGTATGATGAGACGTTCCAGATTCATCTTATGCATTTCCTGCCTCCATAGGAATCAGCCATTTCTCCAAAGAGACATGGTTCCTTTAGTGGGAAGTGGCATTTGAAGAGCCGTAATCTGGGTGTTAGCAGTGGGCGCTCATTGCTACTGGATTGGTCGTTATTTCAGTAGACAGATCTAGGGTGTGTGTGTGTGAGGAGAGTGATAAGTTTTTGAGGGTGTGATTTGTGAAAGGAAGCTGTTGTTGAATTTGGAGGAACTTAAGTCTAGGACTCAGTTTCTCTGTGGAATTGTTAATGAATTTCCACTAGCATTGCTGTCGATGACACTGTGTTATGTTGCTGATAGCAGAGAAGCAATCATATGGACATACTGAGTAGTTCCATTTCCTTTTGTCCTCTTGAAACATACGCATCTCCAAGAACTTTTATAAATGGCTCCATTAATGTTTTAAAATACTGTACAACTGTAATTTATTCTTTGGTAACATAATAATTAGTGTGTGCCTCCTGGACTTAAGTGGACTAGCTTCAGATAATTTCAAGTTTAATTGTTACTATTGAATATCTGTTAAACTTTGAGTTTATTTTTCCCTTCTTTCTTTATTGTCTTTATCTTTAGGTATACATGTATAGCGTAGGAGGATGTAATAGACCTAAGAGACACTTATAAGAAAGAAAATTATAGCTACCAAGAATAGTAATGCCTTTTAAACATCTACTTTTTTAATTTGCTATTTCATATTAGATTTGAGCTGAACTAAAATTTTCCTTTGAATACTGGATTCAAGGATATGTTTATATATGTGTTTGTATATGTGTATTTTTTGTATATATTTTGTATATGTGTATATTTTAGTGTAACTGATTTTAACATTTGCCTGAGGCCTCCCCTTTATTTACTGCACGTGCAGAAAAGTACACAAATCATAAGTGGTGCTTGATGAATTTTTACAAAGTGAGTACACTTTGGTAACCAACAACCAGAAGGAGGTAATGTTTACTTTCATCAGTTAGCTAAAACAAGAGCTACTCTGGCTCAGTATTTAGGAAGTTGAGTTCAAGAGTGAACACTACCTGGGGTACTTTTCCTAGTTTTGCCACTCAGTTCTTTAAAATCTGCCTTCCTTTACTCAAATTGTTGTAAGAATTATAAGAATTATATATATATATATATATAAACTCTTAGCAGAGTACCTAGCAGTTGGTATTCTGTGACTGCTTATATTGTTGAAGAGGAGAGATTACCAAGAATTTATTAGAGAGTGTGTTGAATTAATGGGGGGGAGATCAACTTTTATTAAGCACTTTGTACATGCTAGACAGTTTCCAGAGTTTCATACTCATTAACTCAGAAATACTGCATTTATTATACTTTCTTATAAGTAGTATAAGAATGTATCAGTTTTTTTCTCAATTGAACATGGACGAGATGTGGTTTTAATTTTAATATTTCCAAAAGACGGATTTTATTCAAAGTGTATTCTCTGCCAGGCAACAGTGATAGGGCCATGAAAGAAAACAGATTTGAGCTTAGGCTGCTTTGGGGGAAATTCTGTATCTGGAATGAGAGAAGGGAGAGGTGGTCCTGCTATCTTCCACACAGTTCAGACAATCCCTGGATACTGCTTTCAGTTTGAGGCATCATTCTTTAGGATTAAAGACAAAATGGAGCTCATTCAGAAGAGAGCAACTTGTATAGTGTGGGAATTCGAATCCCTGCCATCATTATCATAATAGCTGCTCTTTAGTAAGTGTCTGCTCTACTCAGGCACTGTATCAAGACTTTGGAACACATTATTTCTAACCCTCACAAGAAATGTGAGAAGTTATTATCTCCATTTTATTGATAGCAAAACTGAGGCTCAGAAAGGTTATCTGTGTCTGTGTTATATACTTAGTAAATAGCAGAGCTGGGTCTTTAGGAGGTATGTATGAGTGAATAAGCTGGGAATATTTAGCCTAAAGAATAGAGAACTCAGGGCAAATATGACGTACAGTATTTTGTGGCTGTTTTTGAGGTCTGAGCTGTTAGATGTGTTTTATTTAATGCCAGGGACTAGAAATAGACCCTGTGGATAAAATTGAGACAGATCTACTCAGAATAAAGAGCTAAAATAAAAATCACAGCTATCCAAACATGGAATAGGCTGTTTGAGACAATGAATTCCCATCACCAGGAAGTGTTCAAGCATATGTTAGCAGTAACTGGGTGGGTATGCTTTGATTTCTTTATCTTAATCTTTTATGTATCTACTTCAGGTTTTTTCTTTGTTGTTACCGTGAGGCTTATATAATATAGTTATACTATAAAATACTATACTGTAGTATAAAAATACACTATAGGTTAAGCTGATAACTTCCATAGCATACAGTAACTCTATTCTTTCACTTCTCCCTCCCTCACATTTTAGATTATTGATGTTACAATATACATCTTTTTATATAGTGTGTCCAATAACAAATTATTGTAGAGCAAGTGGTTATGTAGAGAGGATTTGAACTTTGGTTGTGCAGTTCAGTCGTCTATCTTTAATATCCTTTCCAACCCATAGGTTTTATTGGCTTTCATTTCATCAAATAAAGGCTAGAAGGAACATTGAAATAATTTGTTACCTTCCTCTATCTTTACCTCCAGAGAGAAGAGAAAAATATTTCTCAGTAAACTTACTCTAACAGTTGACATGTGAGACTAATAACCTTTTGTTTAATTAATTTCAGATGGAAGGGTAATCTTTCAGATTACCCTTGATAATCTTGGTAACTGTGATTATAACGCTATTATCAAATTATTTATGCTGTCTTACTAGAACTGTAAAGTTAGATACTTATGAATTTAATAGAAATGTAATCTAGAAGCCATTTCTGTCTTTATTGGGAAAATGTGTTACCACAAATTTAGTGGCTTAAAGCAGCACATACTGTTTTATAGTTCTGGAGGTTAGAAGCTCAAAATGGGCCTCAGGGGGTTAGAATCCAGGTGTCAGCAGAGCTCTGTTCCTTCTGGAGGCTCTAGGGGAGAATCTGTTGCCTTTTCCAGCTTCGGGAGGCCAGCTGCATGCTTTGGCTTGTGGCCCCTTCCTCCATCTTCAAAGCTAGCAGCATAACATCTTCAAATCTCCATGTGACTCTTCTTGCTCTCCCTCCATTTATAAGGACTCTTGTGATTACTTTGGGCCCACGTGGGTAGTCCAGGATGAGGTCAGCTGCAATCTTAATTCCCCTTTTTCATGTAACCTAACATATTCACTGGGATGTAGATTCTGGGGATTAGATGTGGATATCTTTGGGAGGGTGGTATTACTATGCCTACCACATGTTATAATGTCTTATGAGCTGATTACTGAAATTGAGCATATGAGTTTACCCCTTTTACCTTTTTATCAAAGTGAAAACCAAGGCAATTTAAAAGGTCAAGTTGTACTATAAAATTTATAAGGAAAAATAGCCAACCTCGTCTCTCTCTTTTCCCATCTCCAAGACCTTCTCCCCCAAGGCAACCACTTTCCATTATTTTAACTGTTTCTTCTGGTATTTGTCTCCATTTTCCTGCTGCTGCTTTTAATTTATTAATTATTATTATTATTATTATTTAAATATTTATTTATTTGGCTGCGCCAGGTCTTAGTTGCGGCATGAGGGATCTAGTTCCCTGACCAGGGATCCAACCCAGGCTCCCTGCATTGGGAATGTGGAGTCTGGACCACTAGGGAAGTCCCTTCTTCTTTAATTTAAAAAAAAGAAAAAGAAAAAGAAAAAAAGTAACTTACACATGTATGCCTCTCTCTTCCTCCTTCCCAAACTCTTAATTTTATAATATCACATTTGTGATTAAATCAGTGTCAGTTGTTTCTCTTTGTGTTATTCATACCTGAGACAGATCATGCACTTTGATTATGTTTTGGTTCTTATGCAAACTCTTTGTCTTTTGTGTAGTTAGAGGTAATTATTTTTTTCTCTGTCCTCAGGTAAACTCTTTTTTTTAAGAGACATCTCTCCTAGATATCCTTAAATTTTTTTTTTTTAATTTTATTTATTTATTTATTTATTTATTTATTTATTTATTTATGGCTGTGTTGGGTCTTCGTTTCTGCGTGAGGGCTTTCTCCAGTTGCGGCAAGCGGGGGCCACTCTTCATCGCGGTGCGCGGGCCTCTCACTGTCGCGGCCTCTCTTGTTGCAGAGCACAGGCTCCAGACGCACAGGCTCAGTAGTTGTGGCTCATGGGCCCAGTTGCTCCGCGGCATGTGGGATCTTCCCAGACCAGGGCTCGAACCCGTGTCCCCTGCATTGGCAGGCAGATTCTCAACCACTGCGCCACCAGGGAAGCCCGATATCCTTAAATTTTTGATTCAGTCTTAGCTTTCTACCTTCTGAGTCTCTCCCCACTGTCATCCTGAAAATTACCTTCACCTCTCTGTGGTGTTGGAATTCCTTACTTTCTTTTAGACTTTCTTTTTTTCTGTTGGGAAATTTCTTTCAGCCTTTTTTTCCCCCCATGTTGGGAGCTTTCTCAAATGTCCGGTGATCCTTGGGTATTCATTCTTGTTAAAGGGTGAGGCACTGGAGAGCCAGTTGTAACCTTGAGTACAAGCTTTTATTGTAGATAATGAGGCAGAAGTTTCATCGGGGAACCCTCAACATCAGTATCTTTCAAACTAGTATGTGTAGGTCTTTTATTTTGGGCCAGTTTTTCATGAAATATTCCTGTCTCCTGCCTGGAATGTATGAATCTAGTTGGCCAGCATTTAGGCACTAGACAGGAGAAGGGAGGGTGGGTGGAAGTTGTTTACCATTTACTAGCGTAACTTTCATTTCGTTTCTCTTTTTAGTCCTGCAGTTCACTCTCAGGCTGGTGTTCTCCCACCTGGAGTATCTGTGATTCGTGTTCTCTAGTATACACATCCAGACCTCTGCTGAGTAGGGGCAGGGTAGCCCTCTGCCTGCTTGGGATTGCCAAACAAAATGGGAGGTAGGGGTACCTGCTTTTTAGATAGTTTTTATTTATATACATATATATATTTATTTGTTTGTTTGTTTGTTTTACTTCTTGGCCACGCCCCGAGGCATGTGGGATCTTAGTTCCCCAACCAGGAACGAATCCTAGCCCCCTGCATTAGAAGCGTGGAATCTTAACCACTGGACTGCCAGGGAGGTCCCTAGATAGTTTTTAAACCAAAACCCCTATTTTTATCTAGACTTCAGCTTTTAAAGGACCTGGTACCTTCAATTCCTGAGCCTTTCCAGGGTTCTCTGAATTGGCTTCCTTTTTCCTTTTAGTGGGGTTTCATTGAGGATCAGATGTAATTGTGTGTGTTCAATTCACCATGTTTAACGGGAAGTTGAATTTTATGTTTTCAATCCTTTTAATTATATTCGAATTTTTTAAATATTTAGAAATCATTTGGCTTTTGCATTTACTTCTTCCTTTAGTCCAGGGTCAGTAAACGTTTTCAGTAAAGGGGCAGATAGTAAATATTTTAGGCATTAAGGACCATATATGGTCTGTGTTCATATTCATTGCTTTTTGTCTATTTCTGCTTGTTGTTGTTTAACAATTCTTAAAAAAGATAAAAACCATTCTTAGCTCACAGGCCTTAAAAAACAGCTGTGGGCAGAGTTGGTCTAATTTGCCAATCCCTGCTTTAGTCTGTCTGCTTTAGGTAAAATATATTTTTAACCTGACTTTTGGTCTTCAATTTTATAGAAAATAAACTTTTTAATATAATTGTTACTGGACAGATGCCAACAAGTGATCCCTTTTAGTCCATTTGATTGAAAATGGCTAGCTTTGTACTCACGCTTCTCCAGGTAATAGAGATGGTCATTTTCTGCTTTTCATTGATGTGTTTTCACACACTTGCATCTGAAAAATAGCTCTGCAGCTTCTTTCCAGCATAATTTATATTTGTCTTTTTGGTTACCATAGAAAGCACCTTTCCAAATTGATTGAATTTAATGACTTTGTACTAATTAACTCTGTAAGTGCAGGGACCGAGGATGATGCCGCTCTTCCTTACCAGCAGGACTGAAAGAGCTTTCCTTTAGGAATATGGTCTTGGCTAAAGATCTTTGAGTTTCAGCAAGGCTTTTCTGTCTATTGTAGTTATGGTAGTTATAAATTCTTTCCTGCTAACTACGTTTAATGCCCTTGGAACCAGAAATAATTTTAGGAGAGGGAATTCCCTGGCTGTTGAGTGGTTGGGACTTGGTGCTTTCACTGCCAGGACCTGGGTTCCATCCCTGGTCAGGGAACTAAGATCCCGCAAGTCGTGAAACAAGGCCAAGTTAAAAAACAATAATAATAATAATAAATAAAATATATTTTTTAAAAAAGAAATAGTTTAGGAGAAAATTATTCTCATCTAACGCAGAAAAACTAAATAAAACAAACCTTTGTGGTGCGTGAATTAGAGCCATCTGAAGAGTAGGAGAGAAGTAACTTTTTTGTAATACTCTAATAGTCTGCCTAATGATATTGATTGTGAAGGGTTTTCATCTTCTGTTTTCATTGAAGTTTAGAATGTCAACATGATGTGGACTGTCCTGTACTAAAGGTGGTTGGGATTCTTAGTATATCCTCCTGGGTTTTGTATATTCCTCAGGAGAGAATAATTGATCTGTTAATCTCGTCCCAAAGGCTGAAAGCTAAGTTGCCTTGACCTTTTAAAAATGTTTGTTAAAAAAGAAAAAACATATGTGTATTTGATATAAAAGTACATATACACACCGGAAATCTGAGAAAATAAAAAATGAATAAAGAAAAAATCTGTAATCCAATCTTTCAGAAATAATTATTAGAATTAACATTTTGGTGTGTTTCCTTTTCTTTGGTTTGTGTGTGTGTGTGTTTGTTTTTTTTTTTTTTTTAAGACAGATTTAGTTCCCAGCTAGAATAATGATGAATAATTTGAAGATTCAGTAATACATATTAAAGGAAGGATTATAGAGCAAGTCTTAAAACTAGCAAATGCATACAAGATTCTATGGAAAGGCCAGTAAAATTCACAAGATTGGATGTACTGTTTTGCTCATTTTCACAGAACTTGACCTGTACAGTCAGTTTCTTCTTTAGAGAGATTTGTTGGGCGTGGTTTTGGTGTGGTGAGTGCCTGTTAACAAAGCGTGTGCTTAGTGCTGGCGTTCATGGTGGTGAACAAATTTATGTGAGTGCTTGACTAAAACTTACACTTAAAAACATATTGCCCTTTTGAAAAATTAATTCCGTCAGGCATAAAAAGGGCAGATGTTAAAATGACATCCAAAAATCCTGAAACCCCCCTCCCTCTGTTGATGAGTCACCTTTTAGGGTCAAGGTTAGACTAACACCTTGCTGAATAACGGGTACAGTTTCCTTGTTGACTCACCCTCTCCCATGGTCCCTGATTCTAGTTTGAAATAAAGGAGCAAATTTATCACCTCATAAGAAGTGGACCCTCCCTCCATTAGAATAATTTTATAGTAGTCATATTTTTAAAATATTTTTTTCATACCCACTAGTCCTATCTGTTAGCTTCAGATCATCTCCCTAAAGCAAATAAGAATTCTTGTGTGTGTATGTTTGAAAATTGCTGTATTACATGACTACTCAGAAAAGTGTTTGGTCTTCCAGTGAATAAAGTTTCTATCTGATTTTATCTTTATTGACGTTTATTTGGGTCAAAGCAACCACTTTCATGGAATTTAGACTTTTTTTTTTTAAAGGAAAAAACAAAACAAAATCTCAGGGATCCTGATTGAACAAAACAAGGAAGTTATATTCTACTCTGCACTCTACCCCCACTGTACACTACACCTTTTTTTTTCTTGAGTGACTCACTACACCCTTTTTTTTCTTGAATGACCAGCAGCATATTTTTCTTTTATAAGACTCAAGATAAAATGAATAGTTAGGGTGGTGCCATTTTGGTTTTAAAAAACAAAAACTTTCTAAATAATAATCTTTCAGTTAATAGGCTGAGATCAAGGTTGGAGCTGTTTTTCAGATCATCACTTTTGGGGGAAGTAAGAAGAAAGTTGTTTGTGCTATGTTTCTCTGAGACATAATTAGCATAAGAAAACTTTTGGTGATTAATATGTACAAAATTAAGGTAGATGGTAAAGGTAGCTTATGGGCATCTTTAAAATTGGAGAAAGGCTTTTTGGTAAAAAGTTGCCACTATCGTTTCACACTTTTTAGCACCCTAACATCTTAGAATACAGAGTTCTGGCAAGCTAATTTTATAAAAAAAATCTTAAACTAATTTTTAAAAAGAAAGATCTATATGTGTAATCACCCATTTTTACATGGTTATAAACCTAGTATCTAATTTTTTATTCTACTTATTTAAATTAATACATCATAAATATATTCTCTGAAATGCTATATAGCCCTTATATTGTCATTTTAATAGCTGTATAATCTATTCAGTGGATTACTATAAGCATTGCATTATTGTTGAATAATTAGATTTTTAATTTTAAATGATGCAGCAGTGAACAGGTATAACACCGTGTTTCTTGCTAAGATAATTGTTCAAGGCTGTATTTAGAAAAGATTCATTGGGAAGTGAATGAAATAAAGAGCACCTCTTTTAGGCTTGTTTTTATTTTTTATTTATTTTTTAAAATTAACTTATTTATTTATTTATTTTTGGCTGCATTGGGTCTTTGTTGCCGCACACAGGCTTTCTCTAGTTGTGTCTAGCAGGGGCTACTCTTTGTTGCAGTGCGAGGGCTTCTCATTGCTGTGGCTTCTCTTGTTGCGGAGCACGGGCTCTAGGCACATGAGCTTCAGTAGTTGTGGCTCACGAGCTCTAGAGCACAGGCTTAGTAGTTGTGGCACACGGGCTGAGTTGCTCTGCAGCATGTGGGATTTTCCCGGACCAGGGTTTGAACCCGTGTCCCCTGCATTGGCAGGCAGCTTCTTAACCACTGCGCCACCAGGGAAGTCCCTAGGCTTGTTGGTTTTTACGTGAAAGATGTTGTAAAGATGTATTTTGGTTTTGTAAGCTCTCATCTATTTTGCTTTATTTTGATTATATACTATGTTGGAATTAAACGTAAGTACTGGCCCAACCTAAAAAGTTGGAACAAGTCATTTTATTACCTCTCTGACATAATTTTATTTTTTCCTTAACTCTAAAATAATCGTTCCTTTATCTCAATATAATTTTTAATAATTTGTTTGCAGTATATATACCTGAAATATGCACCTAAACACAATTGTATACTGTATTGCCAAGCTATACATTTTTAATTGAGCTCAGTAGTTTGTAAACTCCAGGAGGGCGATGAATCCTAGTGTCTAGCACAATGATTTGCATACAAGGGCCCAATAAATATTTATTAAGTTGAATGAATGAATGTAAAAAAGGGCTTATAATTTCCATCATTGATTGAAATAGACTTCTAAGAGTTAGATTTTAAAATGAGGATTGCCTTTTAGTTGGTAAATATAGACCTATGGATAATCCTGTTCTAAAAGCTTTAGGGGAAATTCCTACTCTTCGTGAATTGTTTAGTGATACTGTTTGCTCAGTAGCCAAGACAGATGGCAGGTCCACAGGTTTCTGAGTTGTTTTGATTTTTATTACATAAGTAAGGTCAGTGCCACAGTTTTGTCTTTTTTCCAAATATTACATGAGTTTGTTCTTGTTGAAAAAAATGCAGATAGAGGTACATATGTATAATTCTCTTCAGTTCCCACCCACAGTTTTGCCAATCACTTCCCCAGAGGCAGTACCTCTTAACAGTTTAGTTTGTTCTTCCACATATTTTCCTTTGAAAGATTAAAATGTTTCTAGTTTGGGGACTTCCCTGGCGGTCCAGGGGTTAAGACTCCACACTCCCAATGCAGGGGACACGGGTTTGATCCCTGGTCCGGGAGCTGAGATCCCATATGCCACACGGTGTGGCCTAAAGAAAAAAAAAAGAACTATAAAATGTTTCCAGTTTTCAATTTTCTGATCACCACTCCTGATCTTAGCCCCTCCCACTTTCCCATTCTTATCTTTTTAGTGTGACTCCTTCTAGATCTTTTTCTTTGCATTTACATTCATATAAATGTACCTATAGAATATATATGTGGTATGTTGACATGATGTATTTCATCAATTCTAAGACTTACTATTATGTAATTTAAGAAAGAAAAACTGCCAATTATAACTAAAATACAGTAGATTGTAAAAGCTAATCTGATTTTAGAGATGTTAAAAGTGTGGGTGGCAGAAGTACTTAGAATTGAGGATATATATTTTGTGTATGATTGTATGTAGTTTTCTGCAGCTTGCTTTTTTCATTTAACAGTGTTCCCTTTATGTGCTTCATTTATACCACAGGCTGAATATGACACATTATTTAGCTGTTCCCTTACTGATGAACTTTTAAGTTGGTTACAGTAACAAGAAAAGAGTGCTGCAAGAATATCCCTATATCCACCTCCTTCTGTGTATTTGAGAGTGCTTATCAAGGGTAGATGATGAGAATTGGAATTATTGGACCATAGGGCATCTACGTTTATAATTTTGGAATATATTGCCAAATTTCCTTCCAAGATAACTGTAAGTTTATACTTTGAACATTAGTGTATGAGAATGGGTACCTGTTTGTCCTGTTCTTAACAACTCTTGATGTTACTTAACTTTTTTTAACCTATCTGATGGCAGAAAGCGTCTTAGTATCTAATGGTTTCACTTTCCATTTCCTTGACTAGGGAAATTGAGTATCTTGGCATGCTTATTGGCAACTTCTGGTTTTTTCTTCTCCTCTGAGTTTCCTGTTCATATCCTTTAAACCATATTCTTCTCCCATCATCAGTGATTTTCTTTTGGTGACCTCTGTACATGGATAAAATTTGTAGGCAATATATACTACTTTCTACCTCCTTTCTTGTTTGTTTGTTTTGAAATTTGGTAATCTCTTATTATCATTAGAA
The DNA here is from genome assembly GCF_028023285.1 of Balaenoptera ricei. Taxonomy (NCBI): domain Eukaryota; kingdom Metazoa; phylum Chordata; class Mammalia; order Artiodactyla; family Balaenopteridae; genus Balaenoptera; species Balaenoptera ricei. Next base: position 169,891,548 of record NC_082639.1, read on the forward strand.
CCAACCAGTAATTAATCCTGCCATTTATCAAAGAAGTAGAACTATTCTGTAAGGACTTCCCATTTACCCAGTTTCATACTACTTTGGAATGTTGTTGGTGGTAGTTAAGTCTCTACAGGTCAAATTGGCTTCTCTCGTAATTGCCCATTGGAAATCTGCCAGAGCCAGCCATAATACGAAGGAAGTAAAGGGATCTAACAGTTATTACCATTAATACTATCCTATTACCTCTGAAGTGTCAGGCGACTTTTCACTTTATTGGTAAACAGACTAAGAGGTTAAATGGTCCTACAGCTAGGAAGTGTCTGAGATGAGATCTAAACCTAGGCTGTCTGATGCCAAAGCCCCTTCTACCACATCATAGTGCCTCAGTGGGATGGATACTTTTTGAATATAGCCTTTCAAAGTATATGTAATTGTCTCTTATGTTAAAAGTGCTTGATATAAAATTATTTTTTAAACTACTTTAAGAAATGATTGCTGAACATTTTTAACATTTGTAAAATATGTCAAGTGGTATACTAGTATGTGTGTCCCTACTGTAGCTTGACAGATTGGTTTTTCTTTAGTAGCGGCTTTTTTTTTTTTTTAATTTAACTGTAGTTGATTTACTCTTTGAAGTAGTTTTAACATAAATATCAGTACTTAAGCTTTATTTAAAAAAAATTAATTCGGCATAAAGTGTTTCTATCTTGACTTTGACTATTAAAATTTAGTACTTGAAATTAAAATCTCCCTATAGTGGTGTTTATATATATCACAGGCAATTTGTGATATACCTTACGGCAGAATTTCAACATATAATGCTGAAAATTAGGTATTTTGCCAGTGCTAATTGTTTTCTTTGTATTTATTTTTCTTAAAGAAAAAGATGGCAAAGCATTTCATCCAACTTATGAAGAAAAACTGAAGCTTGTGGCACTGCCTAAGCAGGTTCTTATGGGTCCATATAATCCAGACACTTGTCCTGAGGTTGGATTCTTTGATGTGTTGGGCAATGACAGGAGGTAACGGTGTTTTATTGTATAATGAATTTAATGAGAGTAATGTTGAAAAGGGTACGAAGTAAATTGATTAAGATGTAAATAGCTGGCTCGTTAGCTTTAGAATAAGAACTAAACAAACATTTTTGCTTGCAGCTTTTGGAGTCTTCAGACGTTTATCTGTTTTTGGCTCGGAGATGTTTATGGCTAAATATTGTGGAAGAAGTTTACTCATCTGTTTATGAACATACGACAAGTACAGCTTCATTTGATTCTTCCTAAATAATATTTAAAAAGCCATTTACAATATAGTAATTGATTCCCTTATTGGGACATACAGAGTTGTGACAAGAAAGAATATATTAAGCATTTTATTCAGTTAAGGCTAAACTATGATATAAGAAAAGTAAAACTTTGATACCTTTTACTGGTATGGAAATTATCAGCAGTACAGTTAAATTGTGGTTTACGACAGTAAGTTTGGTTTGTATGTGGCATATCTAATTTAGTAAATCAGTACATGCTTGTTGAAGTTTTGAACCTTTTGTTTATAGTAGAATCATTCTTCATTTTAGTTATAATTGAGACTTGTTCATATTTAGGTTTAAATGAAATCAAATTCTCATTCTATTAAGAAGGGGAAGTAACTTTTCTTGTTATTCTTTACAGGAGAGAATGGGCAGCCCTGGGAAACATGTCTAAAGAGGATGCCATGGTAGAGTTTGTCAAGCTCCTAAATAGGTGTTGCCATCTCTTTTCAACGTATGTTGCATCCCACAAAATAGAGAAGGAAGAGCAAGAAAAAAAAAGGTGAAGTTTGAGGGCACAGAATACTTTATCCTTGAGCAGCCTACTGCATAGTATACTGATGCTTTTGCTTTATGGAATGTCTGTTTTAAATCAGGTGTCTTACTTCCATTGGATCCCCACTTCTTATGGCAATTGCTCAGACTTTCCGATGTGAGCAGGTGTTTTTATTATGAGTTTTGAGGGAAGAGGGTTTGCTGCTTCCGTCTGGCTGTACCTTTAAAATTAACCACCCATCCATCATGGCAGCATTCCTTTTGTGTCACTACACTAGGTTTCTGAGCAAGCACAGTAAGCTCAGCCACCCCCCTCCTCCTTACCCTCTGGTCTGATACACCCTTTGCTGCTGCCTCCCTTGGGTTTCTAGAATATTCATACTTCATAACATGGTTATCAGCTGTGCTACATGGTAGACCTTATATAGGCATTTCATATTGGCTATGGCTTCCAGATGGCTTATTATTTCCAGAGGTTGCATGGGGAGCTGTTGAATGTGCTGTTTGTATGTTTATGGGATTCTCTGTCATGATTGTGAACTCAGCAGAATTTATAGTTAGCCCTTTATTTATTTGTTTGTTTATTTGGTTGCACCAGGTCTTAGTTGCAGCAGGCAGGCTCCTTAGGTGTGGCATGCAAACTCTTGGTTGCGGCATGCATGTGGGATCTAGTTCCCTGACCAGGGATCAAACCCGGGCCTCCTGCGTTGGGAGCATGGAGTCTCAGCCACTGTGTCACCAGAAAAGTCCCCCAGCACTTTATTTATCTAGAGGTTATATTTTCAAGAACTTTGACAGTCCAAAATGTCTAGGTAATGAAAATAATGCTGTAACACCAATTTTCCCTCAGATTATATTATACTTACTTTAGAAACAGTTGGTTCTCTGGTTTCCCACCCTAACCTGGATTGGAAATAACATTAGAAGAGAAAATAGCCTAACAGTGAGGGAGAAGACAGAAACCATGAAAAATAGATGCAAGAATGATAAAAGTGTGGCAGTCAGGGCTAATGTGAAAGTAAACTCTCTATCACTGTATTATGACGTGTACAATTTTTATGCTTGCAGTTATAACTCCTGAGTTATCAAGAGACAGAGTATTAGGTATAATTTATTTCTCTTTAAGAGAATAGAAAATATCTTAATACATTTCCAGAAGATACTTATCCAAAGGAACATAGTTTTTAGCCAGAGAAAAACTTTTGATTCTTATGAGAATGGAATGAGGTTCCTTTACTGTAATTGATTTATGTGCTGCAGTCCATTGTGTAGTGATATTGGATCATTGAGGTGTAGCTGTGTCTTTGGAAGTAGGATATATTGCTTTTTAAGGTCTTTTTTAAAAAATTTATTTATTTATTTATTTATTTGGCTGCGCCGGGTCTTAGTTGCAGCATGTGAGCTCTTTTAGTTGCGGCATGCAGGATCTAGTTCTCTGACCAGGGATTGAACCCGGGCCCCCTGCATTGGGAGCACAGAGTCTTAACCACTGCACCGCCAGTGAAGTCCCTTAAGTTCTTTTTTACTGATAAATTGAATATTTAAGTTACTACTCAACATGTAAAACTGTATTTTTCCTTTTAAAAATATACCTTTGTCATGAGATGAGGTCCATGTAGAATTCTTTTAAAGCATTTAAGACTAGACTTCCTCTATCCTGAAGCTTAAGCTCTGGTTTATGGAACATCTTGCCCCGTGTACTATCTGTGACACATAAAAAGTAGATCATGTTATATTGCTGTAGTTTGAGACTTGGTCGTGGCTCTGGTGTGTTAATCACGTATAGAAGTTTGGGGAGAAAAGTGGGGTAACCCAGACACTTCTCATGGTGGGGCCATGAAATGGTGTCTTGTCTGAGACCCCTCAGAAGTCTTCTCTTTCATCCCATCTTCAACCTCCCTGCACTCCTCGCAACTCTCAGCCTATACGGCATCCATTCCTAGTGCCACCGAGTCTGCTCTCCCTCGGGAGAGGGGCTGTGGGGGTGAGCAAGAGGTGGCTAAGGGCTGCACCTAGATCCCCAACTGTTCTTTTCTTTTTTTAAATTAAAAGCTTTAATTTTTTTTTTTAAATTTCAGAAATTATACACGAATATAAGCAATATAAATGATTTTCCATTTATGTCAGTATATGAAGCACAAACTGAAAACCTTCCTTCCCACCTTACTTTTAGTCTCACTCTTCTCTCCGTAGATAATAGCGGACAGATTTAAGGTATATCTTTCCAGGCCTTCTTCTATTTATTTACCTGCTTTTTCCATTAAACATATATATTAAATGTCTTTACATATTGGGCCATGTAGTCCTATTCTTTTTTTATGGCTACATGGCATTTCAGGGTGGATTATTCATTTCTCTACACATTTATTGCGTGCTTATTCTTTCCCACACTGTGGTAAGCCCCGAGGATATAGCAGTGTGAGATGGGCAGTCTCTGCCCTTACGGAGCATGTACTTTAGTGAGTAAGGCAGATGTATTGCTAGCTTTATCACACAAATTTAATTTCAACCACAGCAGGTAGTATGAAGGAAAAGCTTGTGGTGCTGTGAGCATATCTTAGAAGGGAGGTTTCAGGGTATCATAATGTTTTAAGTGGTACCTTACTGATGGACTCCTTTTTCTGTTGCTGTGCAGCAGTCATTGTTTTTGCTGTGATCTGTATATTTTGAGATTGACTCCATATGATAAATTTCTCCTCATGAAGTATGTGTATTTCAAATTGTGATAAAATTATCACATGATTCTCTAAAAAGCTTGTGTCAGTCTTCACTGGGAAATAGTCTTAAATTATTTTTAAACGGGATTCTTTGTTTAGGGTTCATTCTCTCTGTCCTTTACCTTGTAGGAAGGAGGAGGAAGAGCGAAGGCGGCGTGAAGAGGAAGAAAGAGAACGTCTGCAAAAGGAGGAAGAGAAACGTAGGCAAGAAGAGGAAGAAAGGCTTAGACGGGAGGAAGAAGAGAGGAGGCGAATAGAAGAAGAGAGGCTTCGGCTGGAGCAGCAAAAGTACGCATGTTGTGTGGCTTGTGTTTAACAATGAGTGATGGATTGCCACACTGTTGTGCTTGACCGTTTACCATTGTGTGCCTTGGACTAATTCTCTGATTTGTTTGACTGGGAAGTAGACCAGCATTAGCTACTTGCCATTTGTACCAATGAGGTGTTACCAAGGAAGGCCTCATCTTAAGCATCATTTGGTTGTGAATGAAGAATGTATTAGAAGGATTTGGGATTTGCTCCCAGAACCCAGGCACTAGAATAGGAGCTGAGGTTGCTTGCTCTCTGTCTTTGGGTCCACACAATCTCTTGTCTTTGCTTCTCTCAGCTGTGTCTCTGTTTCATTCTTCCTGTTCTCTGCAAATTGTCACTCTGCTTTGGCATATGCAAGGCTATCCTAGCCAAGATTTATGTGGTCTTTGTTTTCATGCATCTGACAGAGACTGGCTGGCATATGAGAGACCCAGTTACAGATTCCAAGGCCAAAGGATCTAGTTGGTTCAGCCTGTGTCGGGTGTCTGTTCCTAGTCTCCTAGTACAGAAGTGGGGAGCTGAAGCCATTTCTTATTCAGTGAGGGCTGTGAGAGCAGCTGTCTCAGAAGGGACTGCAGAGGGAGCCGTGGGAATAGGAGGAAGGGATTAATGCCCATAAAACACTGTGGGAGGAAGGCCTAGGGTTCTAGAGGTGGCGTGGCATATAGATTAAACCAGAGGACATGCGGGTCCATTGTTTTCTCCCCATTATTTCTGAGTGGTTCCTCAGAAAAGCTTCACACTGCCCCAGGGCCTCAGTCTACCTTGGAGAGAGACTATGACTCCTACTCTTTTTGAGGGGAGAGGGGTGCCCTAGACGGACCCAGTGTCATGTTCTATTCAGGAGTTTGTGAGATTCTGCTTTGTTATTATCTGTTAACAGATGGCTTTGAGGTGTTTATGTTTGGTCACATGACTTAGTTAAGCATGTGGTTCCTCTGGAAAAAAAAAAAAAGAAGAGTAATAGTTTACAGAAATCAGTATCTCTAAACCAAGTGTGCCCAGATATTGTCTTCAGTATTCCTCTTTAAGGCAGGCTTTACATTAAATGCCAAGGGCACTCAGATTTTCACTCGCTTTCGTTATACTTACCAGAGCCATCTGTAACATCTTTTAGCTATTCTGCCTTTTCATGTATTTAGGTAGAGAAACCATGGCCAACAGTTAAATATCTCATCTCTGCCATAGATGACAACCCATCCTCTTACAACATCATGTGTAAAGAGTATAGGCTGGAGCCAGACTGCCTAGACTTGAATCCTGGCTCTGGCATCTACTAGCAGTGTAATCTCGGGCAAGTTACTGAACTCCTCCATTTCCCGCTTTGTGAAACCCTACCTCAGAGGGTGGTTGTGAGAACTAAGTGGGTTAGTGCATGGAAGTGCTCTGAACACTGCATGGCACATAGTAAGGGCACAATAAATGTTAGCAGTTACGATGGTGATGATGATGATGGTGATGATGATATGCTTATTATTCTCCCTCTTCATCCCAAATCTTCCTTGAAAAACCTATGTGAAAAATTAGGGGCCGAGTTTAGTTTCTTAATCTTTCTCTGGACCTAGGACACACGTTGATTGGTATACATTACTCCCTTAGGCATTTTTAAGAGTTATGCATTATAAAAATCAATAACAAGGACATTCTATTTTGTCATGCACAGTCAATCTCCTGTAGTCAGACTAGTGTATATTTTTTAATGTTTTTAGGCAGCAGATAATGGCAGCTTTAAACTCGCAGACTGCCGTGCAGTTCCAGCAGTATGCCGCCCAGCAGTACCCAGGGAACTACGAACAGCAGCAGCTTCTCATCCGCCAGTTGCAGGAGCAGCACTACCAGCAGTATATGCAGCAGCTGTACCAAGTCCAGCTTGCACAGCAGCAGGTACGACAGCTGACCCCGAGCGCAGCCTCACACAGGGTTTCACTTTCACTGGAACGCAAGGTCTTTTCTAACAGTTGCTGATGGATTTTGCTTTAGTTAGCCTCTCAGGTATAATGTAACTTTTAGATGACCTTTATTAAGGGAGATTTTAACATTGCACTGGCAATTATGAAAGGAAGCATATGATATCGAAGCAACAAATGATGTGGCCACTATTATATTGTCATAAATGTATTTGGGATTTGTATGGACCTAGTGTTATTCCAGTGAGTTTGACGTAGATTCTAATAGTGGTCCTGGAACCACGAGGACTTGGGTGATTCGTGCCCCCACAGGCTTTGCTTCCACATAGGAATATGTGGTTGAGGGGAAGGACATGCGACTGGAGGTCACACACCACTTGGATTCTGTCCTGGCTTCGCCATTATCTTGTTTGATCTCAGGCAAGTTACCTATTGCTCTGATTTTTCCACCTTTTCTCCCAGTCAGTAAGAATGGGCTATAAAATCCTGGTACTTGTCTTGTTAACCTCACAGGACTATCAGAGGAATGAAATGAGAAAATAGTTACTCTGTGAAAGTATTTGGTACATAGGGAAGATAACTGATTTTACATTCATTTTTTTACATCTTGCAGAGGCATAAAATGCCTCCTTAAAGTTAACCTAGCTAAGTTTACGTATTTAATTAATTTTCACTTATAAAGCAGTTACTACCTGTCCAAATACCTGAGTGAAGTAAAGTGTTGCAGGGAATTGCCTGGCGGTCCAGTGGTTTGGACTTGGCACTTTCACTGCCAGGGGCCCAGGTTCGATCTCTGGTCAGGGAACAAAGATCCCGCAAGGGGCTTCCCTGGTGGTGCAGTGGTTGAGAATCTGCCTGCTAATGCAGGGGACACGGGTTCGAGCCCTGGTCTGGGAAGATCCCACATGCCACGGAGCAACTAGGCCTGTGAGCCACAACTACTGAGCCTGCGCATCTGGAGCCTGTGCTCTGCAACAAGACAGGCCACGATAGTGAGAGGCCCGCGCACCGCGATGAAGAGTGGCCCCCGCTTGCCACAACTAGAGAAAGCCCTCGCACAGAAACGAAGACCCAACACAGCCAAAAATAAAATAAATTAATTAATTAAAAAAAAAAAAAAAAAAAAGATCCCTCAAGCCACACGGCGTGGCCAAAATAATAATAATAAAAAAAAACAAAACCAAAAAACACAAACTATGTTTCTCTGTAACTTTAATAAAATGTTTTAAAAAAAAAAAAAAAGGAAGAGAAGTGTTGCATTATAGTCGCTCCACATTTCTTGTTAGGTGAAGTAATCTTTGTTGTTTTGCCAAGCTCTTTAAATTCCTTGAAAATTAATATCCTCACCTAAAATACATTTTCCCCTGAGTCTTTAGCATTTAGTGAGCAGCTAAAAGGCGCTGCAGGTTTTGTATAATCCATGAGAAGAGGAAAAGGATGTCAAACTAGAGTTACAAGATAGTAAGTGGTATTTTGGAGGGATTTCTTTTCTGTCCTCTAAAGCCTGTTTCTGCTTTAGCATATCACTCCCTGTTTCCTGCTTCTTTGATGGGCACTGAGATAATTTTTTAATAGGCTAGCTCATACACACTGTCCTGCTTATAGGTTGCTATCACTTAGTCATAACAAAGTCAGTCATATAGGGGAAAACCAAAAATCTTTGAAACAGAATTGGAAAGCCATAGTTTAGATTGCAGTGAACAAACTCAAGTTTATCAAATTGATTGGTTGTCTCTGGAAAGAGAGAAGGAGAGGGACTGGGGAAGGAGCAAAGGGAACTTCAGTCCCATAAAGTATTAATTTTTATATAAATACTGAGCAAAATAACAAAATGGGAACACTTGTTAATTTGGGGGTGTGGTTACATGGGTGTTTGTTACATTGTTCCTGTGCCTTTCTGTTCTTTTAAAAACTTCCTGGAGTATAGCAGAGAGATTATGTAAATACATAATTACAATCTATTACATGTAATAGATGTATATTCATAGGCAGTGGGATCCCAGGGTAGGGAGTTGTTCATTCTGCTAGAGAGTTTCAAGAAAGGCTTGAAATGGAGAGGGACCATTTGAGCTGACCAATTGATCATCAACAGAAATGCTTTTTTTGCTTTCCTGTCATGCAGTGAATGTTCTGAGTGTGCTGACTTGTTTTGGTTGTATGCCCTTCTTCTGGAAGCTGGTACTCTTTTAGAAAACTGATGTGGAAATTACTGAGAATCTAGGCCTTGGAAGAAGGTATTTTAAACTCTTAAGTGTTTTGCCAACCTGCACTAGCAGCAGAGAGAGGCGTTGCTGTTTAAGTAACTGGTTTGTAGATGAGATGTTAAATGAAGTGTATATGCAGATATGCCAAAATATATCATTATCCCTAAACCATGAAATTATATTATAAAGGCTTTTTTTCCTATGTTTTCTTTCTTTTTTTTTTTTAACTGTTGTAAATGTATGCTTACTTATTATAACTTAGTGTTTTAGTTTAAAAAGTTACTGAAATGCCCCAACACTCAACAGTAGATTGGATAAATAAATTTTGTATTCTCACAGTGGCATATCCTGTCGCAATGCGAACAAACAAAATAGTTATAATTACTTGTGACTTAATAGATGAACCTCACAAACAAATGTTGAGTAAAAGAAGCCAGACACAAAAAAGAGCATATATTATACAATTTCATGTATGTGAAGTTCAAAAACAGGCAAAGCCAAATCTGTAATATTACAAGTTAGAATAGTTGTTACCCTTGGGGGACTTTCTGGAAAGGGGTACCAGGAAGGGTTCTGACATGCAGATAATATCTTTTTTTTTTTTTTAATTTTATTTATTTTTTTGGCTGAGTTTGGTCTTTGTTGCTGCGCGCGGGCTTTCTCTAGTTGCGGCGAGCGGGGGCTACTCTTCTTTGTGGTGCACGGGCTTCTCACTGCAGTGGCTTCTCTTGTTGCGGAGCATGGGCTCTAGGTGCGCAGGCTTCAGTAGCTGCGGCAGGCAGGCTCAGTAGTTGTGGTTCGCGGGCTTAGTTGCTCCGCGGCATGTGGGATCTTCCTGGACCAGGGATCGAACCCATGTCCCCTGCATGGGCAGGCGGATTCTTAACCACTGCGCCACCAGGGAAGTCCCACAGGTAATGTCTTGATCTGGGCGTTGGTTACATGTGTATGTTTGGCTAATGAAAATTGATCAAGCTGTACATTTATGATTTGTATACTTTTCTATATGTACATTATAATTCACAGTTCCCCCAGAAGTTACTCAAGTAATATTTAGGCATTTCTTGTAGTATTAATATTTATTCATCTTGATAGGAGAGGAATGTCCTAAAGTAGTTGTCCTTTAGATTTAAGATGTTTTTATTCTCCATTTTGACTCAGAGGGCATTTTGATTTCATGTTTATGAATATACATATTTTAATCATAATTATGTAAACAGTGATGAATTTTCATTAAGAAAGTATTTTGACCTCAAACTCCATTTTATAAGCTTATTTAATTTTTAGGTCAATATTTTTTACATGATTAACACTTTTTAGTTTAATTGTGATAAGAATTTTTCTGTATATAGTTTAGAGTGAAGATTTAATTTATTGATTATTTTTGTCAATATTTGATTTGTTGGTTACTTTGGGGGCCCTTATCAGGTTTCACCAGTTATAGCTTCTGCCTTTATGAATTTTCTTCTGTGACCATTTATTTCTACCAAGTTTAATTTTTCTGATTCAAATTTTATGTATCTGAATTTTATCAAGATTTTCTTTTATCAATTTTAAGAACAGATGTTACTGTGTTCAGTTTTTACCTATAATAATTTTATTTTGGGTTGATTATTTCTACCTACTTTAATTTTTCCTGGTTAGTTTTTCTAATGATCCTCAGGTCACAAAAATGTGATCCTCAGTTACAGTTTTTTTGTCCACGTTAATATTTTGACATTTTTAGCTGTCAGTTTGATATTGTGATACTAATATTCATTATAGATAGGATAAAAACTGATAAAGTTTATTAGTAATTTCTTGGAGCTACTTGATGGGGCAAAAACATAGGGTCAGAATGCATTTCAGGGCAAATGTCTGGTTTATTAGCCTTCCTGGTCAGTGTATCTTCAATTTTTCCTGACTTACAGGCAGCATTACAGAAACAACAGGAAGTAGCAGTAGCTGGGGCTTCTTTGCCTACATCATCAAAAGTGAATACAACTACGCCAAGTGATATGATGTCAGTGAATGGACAGGCCAAAACCCACACTGACAACTCTGAAAAAGAGCTTGAACCAGAAGCCGCAGAAGAAGCCCTGGAGAATGGACCAAAAGGTACGGTTTGGCATATGTGCTCTTCCATCCACATGCTATAATTCAGACTTCATGAAAAGCAAAAGTCAGGAAGTCAGGTTAATTAGCTTTTGAGAGCAATTACATATTTGTGAGAGTTGAATGCTTTTTCACTCTTTAGTCTGAATCTGGTGCTTCTGGTGACTCTTTGAATAGTTTAGAAGAGCAAATCAGATGTCCTTTGGACACTTTGGGTTGTCTTGTTTTAGATATTGGTTATCTATTGCTATGTGACACACTGTACCTGAATTTAGCAGCTTAAAATAATAAACATTTATTATCTCTCACAGTTTCTGTGGGTCAGGAATTTGAGAGCTGCTTAGCTGAGTGGTGGTGGCTCTGGTCTCTCATGAGGTTGTAGTCAAGGTGTCGGCTGGGACTGCAGTCATGTGAAGGCTTGACTGGGACTAGAGGCTCTGCTTCCACAGTGGTTCCCTCCCATGACTGGCAAGTTCGTGCTGGCCGTTGGCAGGAGGGCCTCAATTCCTTGCCCCATGAAGCCTCTCCAAAGGGCTGCTTGAGTGATCTCAACACAGTGGCTGGCTTCCCCCAGAGCACGTGATGCAAAGGAAAACAAGGCAAAAGCGTCAGTGTCTTTTATGCCCTAGCTTTGGAAGTAATACATCTGCACTTCTGCCATATTCTGTTGGTCCTGATGCATTTTGGGTGGTAACCTTACAAGTACATGAATACCCACAGGTGCGGATCACTGGGGACCATCTTGTAGATTGGCTACCATATATTTACAATATATTTGTGAGACAAAAGTACTGTGTTACCAATAAGAATTTAGATTTTCAAAGGTCTGCTTACCTTTTCATGGGCAGCTCATTCATTCATTCAACAATTGGTTGAAGATTTTCTGAGTGTTGGGCTACAATGGTGAAGCAAAATAACACACATAGAATGTAAATTGTGGCTATGGTAAGTACTGTGCTGGAGAGAAAGATCTATTATGATGTGGGAGCACATAATATGGGGGATATGACCGAGTTAGAGAGGTCACCAGAGGTTTTCCTGGGGGAAGGGACACTTGAGCTGAGAGATCTGAAGCAAGAGCAAGCAAGAGTTCACTAAGTAAAAAGTAAAAGAGAAGTAAGAAGGAGTAAAAAGGAAGAAGAGAACATTTCAGTGATGGTGATCAGAGATGGTGGTGTGGTTCATAAGAAAGTTGATTTCAGAGTTCTTCCTTGTTCTTTTTAGAACAAGTAACAGAAAATAGTTTCAGAAAAGACCTTGAAATACCTTGGTTCACACAGCCCCCCCTTATTTTTCCTATTAAGAGTTTATCAGTATTTTCAAATGAATCTTTTGTCAAAGGCTCTGTGAATAACTCTGGAAAACCTGTTGAGTACACATAGATACTGCTCAGTAACAAGACTTTACCCATTTTTACTCAGTCGCTAGCGGTTCCATTCCTATCCAAGTTTTTCTCTTTCTTTGAGTTCTTTTAGAATAGCCCCTCCCCTAGAACTTTGGTTTACTCTGAGGTCAAGACTTTTTTCTGATAGAGAGACTGAAGTCAAAGCCCAGCTTTCTTTGTTTACATCCAAAAATGAATTTATTTCAAGTCCAAATCTCTCTACTTTGTTAGAATGTTTCCCTGTCTCCAGCTAGGAAGTTTCCAAGGTCATTCTTCAATGCCCATATGCAATTAGAGTGTTGGAAAAAATCCTGCTTAAGACTGTGGATTGCATTTGTTACTTAAAGTGGTATGATGACCTCTGAATACCTGTGGTGTTGTTAAATGTAGTAATTTGGGGGGTGACTTCCATGGGGAGGCTTTTAAAGTCCTCGATCTAAGGTAGACCACATTGCACTTGGTGCCTTCATGTGGCTGAGCAGGTCGTCCTGTGCAAATGTTGCTGCCTACAGGTGAAGGCTCATCCTCTTTAGCCTTTGTAATTCCTGTTGCCTTTAGAGTCTCTTCCAGTAATAGCAGCTCCATCCATGTGGACACGACCCCAGATCAAAGACTTTAAAGAGAAGATTCGGCAGGATGCGGATTCCGTGATTACAGTGGGCCGAGGAGAAGTAGTCACCGTTCGAGTACCCACCCATGAAGAAGGATCATATCTCTTTTGGGAATTTGCTACAGACAATTATGACATTGGGTTTGGGGTGTATTTTGAATGGACAGACTCTCCAAACACTGCTGTCAGCGTGCATGTCAGTGAGTCCAGCGATGACGACGAGGAGGAAGAAGGTAGAGCCGTTGGTCCATATTCAGTAGCTGGGTTGTGTGTTGGCAGACGTGGTAGCAGTTCAGATGTCAGCCAGCCATATGCTTCCTAATTAACACTTTCTGGATGGGAATCAGTCACTTCATTAGTGGGACCTTGGGCTGAAAAGATTGCGAGAGAAGCTAGCCTCTTAAAGGACTGGGGCCTGAACGTGAATTTTTTTTAATACCAGGAATGTCTGTTTGACAGTTTAGTTTACCGCTTTCTAAATGCTGTTTTACTTCCAGCCTTGTGTGTTGAAAAGCCAAATGTGCAAGGCCATTTTGAAAAATTTTAAAAGAGCAAGCAAGAAATTCTGCCAACTCTGGAATTTATTTAAATTTATATTTCTGATATCAGCTTTTTACGTTGTTATTCTAAGATTTATTTTCTCTAACTAGACAAAATAGAGTGTTTCCAATGACCGTCTAAACTATCTTGGTCTAGGAAGTAGGTTGTGAAATGTATTGCTTACTAATTGAGAAGATGGTCTCTTCAGTTTTGTTACTATCCAGAAAAGTTAGAATGCAGGGCTTTTGTACACACCTAGTAAGCACTTAAGTATCTGTTGACTTGACTGAGAGTAATATGGAAAGAGTGCCCTGACTGGGAGAATGGAAAAGCACCTTCAGTTCTTGGCCCTAACTAACCTTTCAGGTGACTTGTAAACAAACTGCTTATTCTTGAAGAGTGTTGGTAATCACAGAGACTCCATTGGGATACGTTTAAAGAGGTAGTTGTTGAAGGTGCATGGAGGGGGGCTAAAAGTTCAATCAGCTTTTGATATACAAGTTCAGTTATATCACCAAGACAGTCTAGGCCCTTTAGGGTCGTGTATGGCAACACACACACATGGGCCAGTGTCATTTAGGAGCTACTTTATCTTACATGGTGTTTTGTTTTCAGCTATCTTTATTTCTGAGTACCACCAGCAAGGTAAAGCATTGCCCATAAATACTACTAACAGAACCAGAAAGAAAAAAAATGTAAGAATGGGGGGAAAAAAAGAAGAGGTGAGAGAGAGACCTGAGATTGCAGGGCAGGTGCGACTACCATTGTCTTAAGTGCCCCTCAGCAACATCAGGACCAGTAACTAAGCCATTTACTAGCCTTTCTGATGCACACGGGGACTCATTAAAATCAGATGGTTTGCAAATGTTTGGGAAGGGAAGTTTGGGTTTTTTTTCTTTTTTAATTTAATATTATTTATTTTTTATACAGCAGGTTCTTATTATCTGTTTTATACATATTAGTATACATGTCAAGGGAAGGGAAGTTTTTGTTGCATGTGCAAATTACTGCACTTTGTGAATAATAAGAGAGAATTCTCTGTTAAGAAATGGGTTGAGGTAAAATATTTCTCCTGGCTTGTAAGCTAGGTAGCTTTTAAAGGAGATTACTTCCTAGTCTGAGCCCTCAGCTGATTATCATTTTGGGGTTATTGCTGTTGGGAAGAGCACTGGTATAAAATGGCTGGGGTCCAGTGCCTGACTAGAGGTAAGACATCCTTGACCTTTGTTCTAATGTATGATAGCCCTCAAATGGAAAATGGCATTACCTATCCTTGTGCTGTTCCTAATCATAAAATGATTTGCAACTAAAACTAACCCATTAAAACCTCTACATTAACAGTAACGACAGTGAGAGGAGTTCCCTGGTGGCCTAGTGGTTAGGATTCCGGGCTTTCACTGCCGTGGCCCGGGTTCAGTCCCTGGTCAGGGAACTGAGATCCTGCAAGCTGTGTGGTGTGGCCAAAAAAAACAAAAAAACCCTGCAACACTGAGGATTTATTGCTCCCCAGAATTGTTTCCTAAGAGTGAGCCTGTCTCCTTTTTGAAGATTTATCTCACAAATGGCTTTTAGTCATATGCCTCCTTATGGAGGCTATTGTGCCACCATGTCTTATCCACATTGTGTATTTTATTTTATGGGGGGTCCTTTTAGCTTGGTGTAAGATGGAAGAGGAGTCCAGTTTTTTTGTTTGTTGCTTTAGTTTTTCTCCATTAGGTCTTGAAAGATTGAAAGATGGAGGAGTTTGTTTTCTCTGAAGAAAACATAATGGTAATCCATCCTCCTGCTGTAATTCTCCACTTGATTGTTTCCAGGTCTCAGGTCTTTGCTTAGATTGATGAAAGATGCATTGTTCATCTATCCCAGTAACCTTTAGTTTTATAGATTTTGAACAAAATTTGGATCTTGAATTAGTGGGGCCTGATAATCTGTTTCATGGATATTCTTATGGGCAATAGTCTATAATTTGAATGGGTTGTGTTTCTCATTTGCAAATGGAGGACATTTAATTTTCAAGTAGTATTGCTGTGATAAAGCAAATCTGATTTGGGCCCGTTTATAAGAGTGTCATCTACTTTTTTTAAATAAACTTTTCATTTTAGAATAGATTCAGATTTACAGAAGTATTGGAAAGATAATACAAAGAGTTCCTATATACCCGACAACCCAGTTTCCTCTGTTATTAACATCTTACATTGTACTGTGGTATGTTCATCATAGCTCATGGACCAATATTGATATATTATTAACTAAAGTCCATATTTATTCAGATTTCCTTAATTTTCCCTAATGTTCCAGGATCCCATCCAGGATGCCACATTACAGTTATCACGTCTCCTTAAGCTCCTCTAGACTGTAAGAGTTTCCTAGACCTTCCTGGTTTAAATTCCTAATAGTGGCCCATTGACAGTCGTCACATAATTGACTCATGTCTCTCTAATTCATTCTGCCATGTTGTAAACCTGAAAGGCTTTTAAAATCTATGCTGAGTAGTCCCTTGATTTATTTTCCTTGAGGCTGTTTATATTTAATATGTTAAACTGAGACTTTTAAACTGGTTCATAGTTCTCATTCCTATAGGTTTCTACAGGTTTTTTTTTTTTCCTAACCTCATATCATTACAGTTCAGAAAACTATTAACTGGGGCAAACCTAGAATCAGAGCTTATTTTTTGCCACTGAGATCATCCCTGGGTTTCACAGGCCTAGTAGTGAAAATAATTGAATTTTCAGAGTGTCTGTGAATGTCTACCTCTCTAGTGTGGCTTTCTCATTTTACTCTTTATATTTCAGATAAATAGAAAATAATAGTCCTCATAAGCTCCCTTCCCACCTTCCTAAAACAAAAGAGGACTTTCATATTGTTGAGAAGAGGAGGATCAGAGTAACATTTTCCCTGGTCTCACTCAGATCAGTGAGATTCCACCTGTTAGGAGGAATTAGGAATTGAGCGGATGTGGAAGGGAAAAAGTGGGGCTCAGAAATAGGAGCAATGGTCTGAGTACAGAGAGGGAGAGAGGATGCTGACTGCTGCCACCACCAGATGTTTGCCACTGGGCTCCCAGGGCCCAGACAGTGGTACGTAGCAGCTGCTCAGGTATAGAAGAAATTAACACATGTTTGCCTGCACATAAGTTGTAGAATGGATTGAGAGAATTCCTAATGAGCAATTTCTCAAAGAAAATGAGCAATTTCTCAAAGAAAGGATGGAGTTTAAGATGCCTGAGGCAAATGTGGTTTTCCTGGATCTGTTCACACTGACATGTCTCCATTCTTTCTCACAGAAAACATCAGTTCTGAAGAGAAAGCCAAAAAGAATGCCAACAAGCCTCTACTGGACGAGATTGTGCCTGTGTACCGGCGGGACTGTCATGAAGAGGTGTATGCCGGCAGCCACCAGTATCCAGGGAGAGGAGTCTACCTCCTCAAGTTTGACAACTCCTACTCTTTGTGGAGGTCAAAATCGGTCTACTACAGAGTCTATTACACGAGATAAAGATGTTACAGAGGCTGGAGTCTAGGGTTGGGCAGAAGATGGCATTTAATTTGGAAATATCTTTTGACTTTGGTGGAGCACTGCAGTCTGTGTTTACCCTATTGATTTCGGTCTGATGGTTTGTGACTCTTCTTGGGAATCAGGATTTCCTTGAAACTCTTGAGCATTAGTACTTTGGGGTTAAAGGGACTCCTCAGACTCATCCAGCCCTTTGGTGCTGACCAGCAGAGTCACAAGTGGATGCTGATGTTACATGAGCTACATGTTAAATTTTTAAAGTCTCCGAAATAAAACAGCTCCACATTGACCCCACCTGGCTGATGGTTAGTGCATTGCTGCCTGCTCTGTCTGTGTTTTATGAGAGCACATAGTTCCTTTACAGTGCCCTCTGAGTTGAAATCCTGTGTTAATAGTCTACATGAGGTACATCTGACCTTGATCGAAGGTCACCATTTTTAAAACTTAAAAACTTAAGACCTCACGGATTATAATAGAAAAAGAAATTGCCTCAATTTGATCTTGTTCTGAATGACCCAGATTGTTTTTGCTTTGGGTGCAGCTGTTTAGTTTGGAGTTATATTACAGATAATTATTTTCTGAATAACCTTAATATAGAAAGTTCAAACCTGATAATTGAAGTATCAAGATACATAGAACACTTCAAACATCCATCTTAGCACGCCTCCACAAACTCTTGGCCCTTTTCTCTTCATCTGGTATTCATAACTACCAGTAGCAATGCAAAATTGATTCATTTTTGCCTTGATTTGGCTTTATAGAGCATCTCAAATTGAAACTGTTTTCTACACAAGCATATAGTTAGGGATTTTGTAAACTTAAAATGACACCTACTGAATTAAAATATATAAAATCATTTAAATATAATTCAGTGTATGGGGAATAACATTGCACTAATATGGAAATCACTGCCAGAGATAGTCCATTTTCTTTTGATTTGATACTACTTAGGCATACACCCTACATGATTCCAGTGGGGAATTACGAGAAAGAGTTGGAAATGCGTATGCCTGTACTTAAATTTTTTTATAGCTTTAATCTGTATTATGTCTTCATTGATGGAAAGAGGTACATCTTTGTTTTCCTTACTGAAAACAAATATGGATTAATTGCCTCAAATTTGTATAAGTGATTGACTCGTCTGGAGATTCTTGTTTTCAGAAGGGAGGGTGGTATAGATAGAAAGATCACAAAGATGGCAATATACACATAATACTGTTATTATATGTTGTTACTGAAATACTTAGATTTTTACAATTTCAAATCACAAATCACTTCTTGTAGGAGGGTTTCCATTGATTAGCTGCAGCGTATACAATTCACTACATATGAGGCTGTTTGTTTTTCGTGTGCTGCATTTCTTTCTGTTTTTCAATACCTGGTTTTGTACATATCTAACTCTGTTGTCTTTTGGTTGTTCAGAAACTGGATTATTTTCTCCTAAGCGATGCTTAATGTGTGTTTTTTAATTTTGATTTCAGTAGTCCCAGCTTATGGATGTCCGTACTGTTACACCAGAAGGTTTGTCAAGCTGTCCATCAGCTCTCATGTGTACATGGTGTAGAAACCTTGGGGTTAGGCACTTCCTGGCTTTTTTTTTTAATGAGAAAACACTGTATTTAAAATGTAAAATAAACTTTTAAAAAGCAGGCACTAATATATATTTCTTCCAGCCTTTGATTACAGATTTCTCCTTGCACATGTTAAGATGAATTATCCTCTAAAAATATTGTTCTTGGGAGCAGTGTATGTTACTTGACATAGCGGCAATTCCTGTCACATGTTCATGTCAGAACATTTTTGGTTTTAAACTTTTTTATTGCCTTTGGCTGTTGATTAGTATATTACAAGTGCGATTTCAAAAAGATCTTGAAAATAATATATTTAATCAATTAAAATGTTTATCTGTATCTTGTTGATGTTTCATTAATATAGTTACTCTTTGAAGCATTAGTTCTATATTTCATCATTTGGGTAGGACAAGAAATGTTTTAAATGATCTTTTCTGTTTTAGAAAGTTGAACAACAACAAACTATTTCTGGCTAATTATTTAGTTTCTGCTGTGAATTACCCTAGTTTGTTAAAATAGGTTAACAGTTTTTCAGACTTCTTGATGGAAGGGAAAGCGCTGACTTTTCTTATTGACAGTGACGTTATAAAAGTATTTACCCTTCCAAACTATTTGTATACCTTGTTCCTTGAAGACGGAATATGCTGCTTTAAAATATCTCCTGAGGTGTGGCGCCTGGGAAACAGCAATGAGAGGCATGCCCCAGTCAGTGTGATGTGGAGTGCCACAAACTATTCTAAAAATGATCCCCCCGCAAATAAATAAATAAATAAATAAAAATGACCCCACTGAAATGCACGGTCACTTGGACATTAATTTTTTTTTTCCCCTTTGGAAATTTGGAGAGGCTAGATGAGGTTACCGTCTTTTTTTTTTTTTTTTTCCTTTCTGTGTAGTTTGTTGCTACCGTGAAGGCAGATCATGGAACAGTTAAGGAGAGTTGTTGATGTGTGAGCACGTCTTAGAAACCATGCTACCGAGTTTTGACCATCTGTTTTATGGAAGAGACTAAACAATTAGTTCAAAATAGCAAATGATCGCTAATAGTTCCTTGGGACTTAGAGTGCAGTAGTCTATAGCCAAAGCCATCTTTGTTTGTGTCCCCAGCTTCTTCACAGTTCAGCAACCTAAAAATGTATGCATGTATTCTTGGGGTAGCACAAATCCTAATTTCATTTCCATTCACTAACTTTTCAAAATGTGTATGAATCAATATTGGACTTTTATCTCCATACATTTGCCTAGGGTTCCTCAACTTTCTTATTGAAAGTTTTTTAAGACCAAGTCGATTATTGTCCTTTCAACACCCTTATTTTGAGTTTATTACATTTTTTCAGTTGCTTATTATATTGCTTGATTTGTTTTGTACTTAGAGATGTAAGCACTAGCTCTATTTTTATTAGTTGACATGTCACTTGTAAGTTGCAAATTGATTAGGGTACTTAATTTAGTACAGAAAACTAAGTGGCTGACTTTTTCAGAACTGACATTGGCATTTGGGCTCAGGCAGTCCAAGCATGGGGTAAACGTATAAACTGAGCAGTTAACTCATCTGTGTTGAAAGCTTGTGTGTGGTTGCTTAGTTCAACCCTACGGTGAACTGGTGATTTGCAAGTCTGTTTCTGGTGATTTGCAAGTCTGTTTCTGAAAAGAGCAAGTACAAATTTGATTACAAATGCCGATTTTTTTTAACCTTTCTTTATGGCATATCTGTACAATTATAAGAATTTTTACCCTTTTCTAAGATCATTAATTTAAATATATATATTTTCTAAGATCATTAATTTAAATATATGTTTGAAGATAACATAACTTTGGGGGGGGCCTGGCAAAATGCAGAAATATAAACATGTTTTTCAAAAGGTCTACATTTTGCAACTTAAAATTTCAGGTTGCATTTTGGAGAACATTTCCTGTTAGTAGGTATGGGTCTACTGTGTTCTTTCAATCTGCTCTATGTTCTTCTGTGGAGTGGCTCTTTGGCCGTTTTTTGTTAGTGAACATTTTTGGTTACTTCTGATTTTTTTCTTATAAATGGTGTTCCAGTGAACACTCTCTTATATATCTCTGCATATGTGCATGACTTTTTCAAGAGTAATACCAAGTAGTGGAATAGTGGAATTGCTGGATAAGTTCTGTGCTTTTTTTTTTTTTTTGGCCGCATCGCGTGGCATGTGGGATCTTAGTTCCCCGATTGAACCTGCGCCCCCTGTATTGGGAACACAGAGTCTTAACCACTGGACTGCCAGGGAAGTCAAGTTCTGTGCATTTTTAATTTTAATTGTCCTCCAAAGTGGCTGAACTAATTTTCCCTCTAATACACTATGGTGGGTAGCGTCTGAGAATACTGTTTTTTTCTCTTTTAACACTTGATATTATCAGACTTAAGTTTTGGTTAATCTGATGGGTGAAAAATGAAATTTCATTTTGTGTGTTTCCCTGATAACCAGTAAGATTAAGCATCCGTTTTTATTGTTATATGTATTTCTTCTCCTATAAATTGCCTGTTTATGTCCTTTACCCATTTTCAGCTGGGTAATCTTATATTGATTTATTAGCATTTAAAAAAATAGTTCGTATACTAATCATACATTATATATAAGTATTTTCTCCCAGTTTATTGCTAGTCTGTTCATTTTGTTTATGGTGTTTTTGGTGTGTGTATATGTCTGTTTGGTCATAGAAGTTATAAACTGTGTTGTCAATTTTATTCAGTTTTTTCCTTTATGGCTTTTCCTTATTTCCATATATATATGAGTTTGTCTGTGAACTTTGTTCCATTTATCTGTTTGACCATGTATGTGCTAATACTACACTTTGAATTCCTGTAGGTTTAAAATATATTTTGATACAAGGCGAATCTCCTCTGTTCTTTCGATAGTTTTTCTTGGCTATTTTTGTACGTTTCTTCCATATGAATTTAATCATTAGGTTGTCATATTGATATTTCATGAAAAATCTTGTTGGGATTTACATTACAATACTGTGTTGAATTTCTGGATTAATTGGTGGAGGTTCAGCCACTGATTTTTAGTGTAGTTTAGATTGCCTTTCTAAAGAAAGACGGATAGTTCTTTGTTCTTAAATGGTAATTTCAGTAGAAGAAATGGAAAATACAACCCTTAAGTGGTCTTTCCTGCCATAATTAATTAGAATAGTGGCTAATCTGGGACAACAGAGACTCAAAAATAAAGTAGTTCAGGTAAGATAGTTGCTGTCTCATACAGGCCAAAGGAGGCAAGTGTTGCAGGGCAGGTGGGCTGCAGTACTTGGTGAAGTGATTGAGAGCCCCAGATTCCTAAAATGTTACTGCTCCACCGTCCTGGGGGATGGTATTGTTTCTGTGTGCATGGTTAGGCTCAGGCTTGCTGGGATTACATTCCCCATTCAGCTAGGGTGGGGGGAGGGGTTCATGACTAGTTTTAAAGAGAAAACCCCTATTTCTTTTCATCTTCCATTAGCAAGTACTTAAGTTACATGGCTGTCTCTAGCTGGGCGGTCTTGTGCACAGCCAAAACTTGGAACTTGGAGAGGGGTGAGTGTGTTTATTATGAAAAGGAAATGGATTCTAGTAGACAGTGAGCAGACTTGGCTTTATCAAGTGAGATTTTTTTTTTAACAGTATTTTATTTTTTTTAATTAACTTATTTTATTTTTGGCTACACTGGGTCTTTGTTGCTGCATGCGGGCTTTCTCTAGTTGCGGCGAGCGGGGCTACTCTTCATTGCGGTGCGCGGGCTTCTCATTGCGGTGGCTTCTCTTGTTGTGGAGCACGGGCTCTAGGCGCGAGGGCTTCAATAGTTGTGTTGTGCAGGCTCAGTAGCTGTGGTGCACGGGCTTAGTTGCTCTGCGGCGTGTGGAATCTTCCTGGAGCAGGGATCGAACCCTTGTCCCCTGCGTTGGCAGGTGGATTCTTAACCACTGCTCCACCAGGGAAGTCCCCAAGTGAGTTTTAAAATATGTAACTTTCATTGATTTTTTTTTCCATTATAAAAGCCATACCCATTTATTATAGAAGATTTAGACAGTATACATAGGTGAAAAGAATAAAATTATAAACCTACCACTAGGAGATCATAGTTATCATTTGGGAATTTTCTTTCTGGTCTTTTTTTCTAATTTTCAATTATAATATAATTCTAGTGTACATTAAAGTATAGAGCATAACATGACTACTCATGTACCCAGCACACCCTTTGGTCATATTTGCCATTTTGCCTTACTTGCTTCAGATCTTGTCTAATTAAATAAAACATTAATGAAAGAGTTTGAGCCTTGTGTACCTTTCCCTGATTACCAATCCTCTTTCTTCCTCCCAAAGATAATCATTATTCTGATTTTTATGTTTATCATTCCATATGCCTTTTTTTTTTTTTTTTTAATAAATTTATTTATTTATTTATTTTTGGCTGCCTTGGGTCTTCGTTGCTGTGCGCGGGCTTTCTCTAGCTGCCGCGAGCAGGGGCTACTCTTCATTGTGGCGCACAGGCTTCTCATTGTGGTGGCTTCTCTTGTTGTGGAGCATGGTCTCTAGGCATGCGGGCTTCAGTAGTTGTGGCTCGCGGGCTCTAGAGCACAGGCTCAGTAGTTGAGGCGCACGGGCTTAGTTGCTCCGCGGCGTGTGGGATCTTCCCGAACCAGGGTTCGAACCTGTGTCCCCTGCGTTGGCAGGCCACTGTGCCACGAGGGAAGTCCCCTATATGCCTTTTATAATAATGTATGTTGCCAGAAAAGTTTGATTGCCAGAATAGTACGGTTTTACAGAATGCTTTTGAATTTTATATAAAATGATATCATTTGATAGTTTGTTTTTTCTGATCTGCATTGTTTTCAGTGATTAGCTTCATATAGCTCTACGCTTAGAGTAATCCATCATGTGGATACTATATAACGCCATGTAGTCAGTTCTCCTGCTGTTGGATGTTTAGGGTTTTTTCAGGTTTCCACTATTATAAATATTCTTGTACATGTCTACTTATGCTCACGTGCAAGAGTTTCTCTAGTGTATATCTCAAGAAATAGAATTAAGTCATAAGCTACATGGATCTTGAACTATTCTGGATAGTGCAGAATTACTCTTCAAATGATTGTGCCAATTTAAACTCCCAAAAGCAATATACAAGGGTGCCTGTGTTCCACATCTTTACTGACAGTTGTCAGATTTTGTAATTGGATGGATATGAAACAAAATCTCATGTGTGGTTTAATTGCATGTCCTTAATAACCAGTGAGGATAAGCATTTCTTCATGTTACTGGCCTTTCGTGAAGTGCATATTTATATCCTTTATCCATTCTCTTGTGTTTTTTCTTGATTTGTGAGAGTACTTTAAATATTCTGGATCCTACAGTTTATTTTTGGTCATGTGCATCACAAATAACTGGTGTCACACTTCAGGTTGTCTTTTTACTTTATTTATAATGTCTTTTACTATTTAGAAGTTTTTACTTTTAATTTATTAAACTTTCATGGTTTATGTTTTCCATATCTACTTTAAGAAGTTTTCCTCAGCCCTGAGGATATAAAGATTCTCCTCTGTACTTTAAAATGTACTTTAAAATGTGTTTTGCGTTTAGGTCTCAAGTACACGTTAAATTTATTTTTGATGTGAAGTAGGCGTTATTAATTTATTTTTCTATAGGGATAACTAAAATTATTCCACTATCATTCATAGACTAGTTAATCCTGTGTGTATTTTTATATTTATTATTTATATGAGTCTGATATATACAAAAAATATATATATATATTCATACTATATATGTATAACAGCTTATATAAAAATTAGCTTCTCACCCTGTCCCCAGCCACCCAAGGATTCAAACTTTGCTCCCTGAAGGCAACCAGTATTACCAGTTTCATGTGTATTATGCATAATCCAAGTAAATAAGTACATATTTATAAATTCTTCCCTACTGTATATACTCTACAACTTTTTCCAACTTAAAAACTTACTTTTGTAATCTTATATCAATACATAATAGCTTCATTCTTTTTTTTTTTTAAGACTCAGAATATTTATCTTTTGCCTATTATTATCTTTTTAAATTTTATTTATTTATTTTTGGCTGCGTTGGGTCTTCATTGCTGCGCATGGACTTTCTCTAGTTGCGGCAGGCAGGGGCTACTCTTTGTTGCGGTGCGCGGGCTTCTCATTGCAGTGGCTTCTCTTGTTGCAGAGCACGGGCTCTAGGTGCGTGGGCTTCAGTAGTTGTGGCACGTGTGCTCAGCAGTTGTGGCTTGCAGGCTCTAGAGCGCAGACTCAGCAGTTGTGGTGCACGGGCTTAGTTGCTCCGCGGTATGTGGGATCTTCCCGGACCAGGGATCGAACCCGTGTCCCCTGCATTGGCAGGTGGATTCTTAACCACTATGCCACCAGGGAAGCCCCCATTCTTTTTTATAAATATATATATGTCATTGGATAGACCAATGTATCTTTTTCTCTTTTTATTAGATGAAAATCACATAACATACAATTAATCATTATAAAGTGTACAATTCAGTGACATTTAGTGCATTCACAGTGTGCAACCACTGCCTCTAAAATATTTTCATCTGCCCAGCAGAATACCCATACCCTTTAAAAATCACACCATTTCCTGCTCCTCCCATCCCTTGGTAACCGCTAATCTGTCTTCTGTCTCTATGGATTTGCCTATTCTGGATATTTCATATATAAGGAATCACATAATATGTGACGGTTTGTGTTTTTCTTCTTTCGCTTAGCATAATGTTTTCGGGGTTCATCCAAGTTGTTGCATGTATCAGTACTTCATTGCTTTTTATGGCTGAATGATAATCCATTCTTTGGCTAGACCACAGTTTATCTGTTCATTTGTTGATGGACATTTGGGTTGTTTCTACAGTTTGGCTGTTGTGAATAGTGTTGTTATGAACATTTGTGAACAAGTATTTGTTTGCCTACTTGTTTCGGGTTCTTTTGGGTATATATCTAGGAGTAGAATGGCTGTGTCATATGATAATTCTATGTTTAACTTCTCAAGGAACTGCCAAATTGTTCTCTGCAGCGGCTGCACCATTTTACATTCCCATTGACCACAAATGAGAGTTCCTATTTCTCCACACCCTCTCCAACACTTGTTGTTATCTGTTTGGGGATTTTTTTTTATGGACTCATAGTGGATGTGAAGTGGTATCTCATTGTGGTTTAGATTTGCATTCCCTTAACAACCAATGATGTTGGTTATCTCTTCATGTGCTTGTTGGCCATTTCTATATCTTCTTTGGAGAGATGTCTATTCAAGTCCATTGCCCATTTTTAAATTGGGTCATTTGTCTTTTTGTTGTTGAGTTGTAAGAGTTTGTTATGTATTCTGAATATTAAACCCTTACTAGATTTGTAAATATTTTTTCCCATTCTCTAAATTGTCTTTTCACATTGTTGATAATGTCCCTTGGATACACAAAAGTCTTTCATTTTTATGAAGTCCAGCTTATCCTATTTTTTATTTTGTTGCTTGTGCTTTTGGTGTCAAATCTAAGAATCTACTACCAAATCCAAGGTCATGAAGATTTACCTCTATGTTTGCTTCTAATAGTTTGATAGTTTTAGGTCTTACATTTGGGTTTTCGATCCATTTTGAGTTAATTTTTGTATATGAAGTGAGGTGGGGTTCCAGCTTCATTCTTTGGCACGTGGTTATCGAGTCGTCCCAGCACCATTTGTTGAAGAGACTATTCTTCATTGAATGGTCTTGGAATCCTCGTTGAAAATCAGTTGGAATCCTTGTTGAAACCATAGATGTTTCAGTTTATTTTTGGCCTCTCAATAAATGGATTGTACAACTTCAGTAATAAAGGATATTTAGGTTTCCAATCTTTGCCATTAGAATTTTGCAGTAAATGATCATGTACCTACATCATTTTGCATATGTATCTCAGGGTAATTTCATTTGTTTCTTAAGTAAATCTTTAAATCTCTGATGCTTTTTTGGTGCTATTATAGATTATCTTTTTTTTATCTTTGTCTTTTTTTTTTTTTTTTTAAATTTACTTATTTATTTATTTATTTTTTTTGGCTGTGCTGGGTCTTCGTTTCTGTGCCAGGGCTCCCTCTAGTTGTGGCGAGCGGGGGCCACTCTTCATCGCGGTGCGCGGACCTCTCACCATCGCGGCCTCCCTTGTTGCGGAGCACAGGCTCCAGACGCGCAGGCTCAGCAATTGTGGCTCATGGGCCCAGTTGCTCTGCGGCATGTGGGATCCTCCCAGACCAGGGCTCGAACCCATGTCCCCTGCACTGGCAGGCGGACTCCCAACCACTGCACCACCAGGGAAGCCCTCTTTGTCATTTTTTAAATATCAAGTTTATATTGAGGCTTATTGAGGTATAAATTAAAGGCAGTAAAATGTACCCTTTTGAGTTGTACTGTTAGGTGTCATGATGCCAAATTTTTTTACCTTGTCCCATTGGAGTCAGTCCCCTTTCGCTGCCTCCTGGCAACCACTGGTCTGATTTCTGACCCTGTAGATTTGCCTTTGCCAGAATGTCATATAAATGTCAACAAGTGGAGCTTTTTCTGTCTGGATGTTTTTATTAAACATAATACATTTGAGACTCATCCTTGTAGATATACAAGTAGTCTATTTCATTGCTGAGAAGTACTCTCTTGTATACCATAGAAGTATTCTATTGTTTATCCATTCACCTGTTAGTGATATTTGGGTTTTTCCAATTTTTGGTAATTAGGAATAAAGCTGCTGTAAACATTCATGTATAGCTATATCTGTGTGGATATATGTTCTCATTATTCATGGGTTAATATTTAGGCGTGGGTTTGCTAAGTTGTTTAGTAAGTATATGTTTAATTTTTTTTTTTTTTAACAAACTGCCAAACTGCTTTTCAAAGTAGCTCTGCCATTTTGCATTCCCACCAACACAGTTCTGTCTAGTTGCTTCATATCCTCACCAGCACTTTGTATGTCATTTTAAAAATTTTAGCCATTTAATAGGTAAGGCTCTCATTGTGATTTTCATTTGTAGTTCACTAAGGACTAGATGTTGAGCATCTGTTCATGCTTATTTGCCATCCATATCTATCATTTGATGAATTATCACTTCAGATCTTTTGCTCTTTTTTGACTGGGCTCTTTTCTTACTATTTACTTGTAAGAGTTCCCTATATTTCAGGATACAAACCCTTTAAAGGAATGTGTTTTGCAAATATTTTCTCTCATATTTTGGCTTGTCTTTTCATTTTCTTAACAGTACCTTTTGATGAGCAGACATTTTAATGTAATGAAGTTTAGTTATCAGCTTTTTTCTTGTATGATTTGTGGTTTCTGTGTCCTAAGAAATCTTGGCCTAACTCAAGGTTTTCTGCTATATTTTCTTCCAGAAGTTTTATAGTTTAGGTTTTATATTTTAGTTTTATGATCCATTTCAAGTTGATTTTTGTATATAATGTGAGGAAACAGTTTTTTTGTCTTTGTACATAAATGTCCACTTATTCTACCACCATTTACTAAAAAGATTCTTTCCTCTTTTGAATTACCTTGGCACCTTTGTCAAAAATTAGTTGACCATATACAGGTTTCCCCCACTGAAAGTAGAGTATTCCTGTGAAACCTTTCATAAGCCGAAGTGGCATAAAGTGAAAAAGCAGTTACGTTAGGACATATCTTACTAACATGTGCAAAATAAATCGAGGTAAAGTGCAGATGTTCACAGACACAGTTCACAGCTCTGGTGGCTTGATGCTGAGTGTAGTTTCCAAGGAAGGAGCCTGGCAGTGCCACTCTCACTGCTCAGGGTGCACACTGCCTCTATAACGGCTCAGCTCCCTGCAAAACACTCCTTTTAAAAGGAGAAATAAGAGTAGACATCCTTGCTTTAGTCTATCTTAAAGAGAAGACATTTAGTCTTAACCATTAAGGATGATGATAGCTATCGGTTTTTCTTTATCAAGTTGAGAAAGTCCCCTTCTGTTGGTTTGCTGAGAGTTTTTTTTTTTTCTTTTTTTCTTTATTTATTTTTGGCTACATTGGGTCTTTGTTGCTGCGCTGGGCTTTCTCTAGTTGTGGCGAGCGGGGGCTACTCTTCATTGCGGTGCATGGGCTTCTCATTGCGGTGGCTTCTCTTGTTGTGGAGTACGGGCTCTAGGCGCACAGGCTTCTGTAGTTGTGGCACACGGGCTCAGTAGTTGTGGCTCACAGGCTCTAGAGCACAGGCTCAGTAGTTGTGACACATGGGCTTAGTTGCTCCGCAGCATGTGGGATCTTCCAGGGCCAGGGCTCAAACCCGTGTCCCCTGCATTGGCAGGCGGATTCGTAACCACTGCGCCACCAGGGAAGTCCGAGAGTTTTTATTATATGTTGAATATTGCCAAATGCTTTTTCTTTGTCTATGGAAATGAGATATACATGACTTTCCTTTATTGGCCTATTGATATATTGAATTATATTGATTGCTTTTCAAATGTTGAGCCAACTTTGCATTTCTGAGATAAACCCTACTTGGTAATGATCCTTTTTATATATCACTGGATTCAATTTTTAATATGTCTATGTTCATGAGGGATGTTGATATGTAGTTTTGTTTTCTGATAATATTGTTGTCTGGGTTTGGTTTCAGAGTAATGGAGGCCTCATAAAATGAGTTGGGAAGTATACTCTCATCTATTTTCTAGAAGAGCATGTGTAGGCTTGTTATTATTTCTTCCTTAAACGTTGGTGGAATTCTCCAGAGAAGCTATCTCAGCCTGGAATTTTCTTTCTTTTTAACTGTAAACTTACTTTTTTGATACATACGTAGAGCAATTCAGGTTATCTATTTCTTCTTGAGTGAGCTTTGGTAGTTTGTCACTTTCAAGGTGTGTGTCCATTTTACCAAACTATCATTTACTGACATAAATTTATTCATGATATTTCCTATTGTTCACTTAATGTCTGAGGATCTGTATAGAGTTGTCTCCTCTTTCATTCCAGTTGGTCTGTATCTTCTCTCTCTTGAGCTGATTGGCTAGTGATTTATTTATCTTTTTAGAGAATCAGCTGTTGGTTTCATTGATTTTTTTTTTAACATAATTGATTTTACCTCTTACTATTACTTCTTTCCTTTTGCTTGTTTTGGGTTTAATTTGCTCCCATCTCTCCACCCCCCCCCCCCCCAGTTTCTTAAGGTAGCTTATTAGGTTTTTAATTGGAGATCTTTCTTTGTCTAACCATTTGAAGCTATGAGTTTCCCTCTAAATGCTGCTTTATCTACATCCCATAAATTTGGTATATTGGTAAATTTGGTATTTTTGCATTTATTTAAAATATTTTCTAATTTTCTTTGTGATTTCTTCTTTGATATATAAGTTATTTAGAAGTGCATTGTTTCATTTCCAAATATTTGGAAATTTCCCAAATGTTTTCTGTTGTTGATTTCTAATTTAATTCCATGTGGCCAAAGAACATATTTTATATGATTTCAATCCTTTTTAATTTATTGAGACTTGTTTTAGATCCCAGAATAGTCTCTCTTAGTAGATGTTCCACGTTCACTTAAATAGAATGTGTTATCTGCTCTTGGTGGGTAAAATGTTTTGTAAATGTCAAGCAGGTCAAGTTGGTTGATAGTAGTATTAAAGTAGTCTATAGCCTCACTGATTTTATGTATGCCCTATCAATTACCAACAAAGGAGTATTAAAGTCTTCGACTAAATTCTGAGTTTGTCTATTTTGAATCCTTTTTTTTTGGTCGATTTTTGAATTATGTATTTTGAAGCTCTATTATTGGGTGTCTACATTTATGGTTGTTATGTCTTGATGGATTGACCTCTTTTTTATTATGTAATGTATCTCCTCATTCCTAAGTTTTATTCCTTGTCCTAATGTCTATTTCATCTTGTATTAATATTGCCACTTAAGCTTTCTTTGGTTAAAGTTTACAGGGTATATCTTATTCCATGTTTTTACTTTTAACCTGTCCATGTCTTTATATCTAAAGTGGGTTTCTTGTTGATAGCATATAGTCGGATTTTTTTTTTTCACACACACACACACACACACTGTATTTTATTTTTACAAGAGATAGACTGACACCAAGCATTGTAAATGGATGACCACAACAAAAGCAACAATGATTGCAATTACCAAACACGAAACACACTCATGCTATGTCATAATATTGACATTCAGTCCAGTAATCCTCCACTATAACAGCTCCTTTACTTTGCACTGAAAATTGATTTGTATATTCTTTGCCTCTGAGTCCTTGTGGGATTTTTTTTTTAATTCAAACAGAAAGTCACAAAAATTATAATCATCCTCATCAGTTCACTCAGTCCCATGTAATTAATTTTTTTTTAATCTTGATCTTTTGTTAGCACTTTTATGAGTTCATCAGTTTTTCATTAGAGTTCTGAAAATGCTTATTCATTCAGTTCAGCAGTACAGTCAGTTACCAGAAACCTGTACTTGTCAGAGTCTTTTCCGTGAATTCCTTGAAGATGAAACCCTTTTATAGGAACATATTTGGAAAAGCATCACATCACACCCAGAACTGTCTGTAAATGACAAAAGACTTAAAAATGACCACAGTTAAAGATTTGATGAAAGTTCATAATAATGCAATTGACAAGGAAATTTAGTTATTTCTGAGATATGCATTTTAAAGTAATAACTACAATTATGACATAACATTATACCAGAACATATAAGATTTTTAGAAATTTCATGTAATGTCTGAAACATTTATATTAACATATTTGCATACAAATAACCCAATAAAAGTTTAGTATTAGTTGCTTTGTTTATTTGTTTGTTTTATACTGCAGGTTCTTATTAGTCATCAATTTTATACACATCAGTGTATACATGTCAATCCCAATCGCCCAATTCAGCACACCACCATCCCCACCCCACCGCAGTTTTCCCCCCTTGGTGTCCATATGTCTGTTCTCTACATCTGTGTCTCAACTTCTGCCCTGCAAACCGGCTCATCTGTACCATTTTTCTAGGTTCCACATACATGTGTTAATATACGATATTTGTTTTTCTCTTTCTGACTTACTTCACTCTGTATAACAGTCTCTAGATCCATCCACGTCTCAGCAAATGACTCAATTTCGTTCCTTTTTATGGCTGAGTAATATTCCATTGTATATACGTACCATTACTTCTTTAACCGTTCGTCTGTCGATGGGCATCTAGGTTGCTTCCATGACCTGGCTATTGTAAATAGTGCTGCAATGAACATTGGGGTGCATGTGTCTTTTTGAATTATGGTTTTCTCTGGGTATACGCCCAATAGTGGGATTGCTGGATCATATGGTAAATCTATTTTTAGTTTTTTAAGGAACCTCCATACTGTTCTCCATAGTGGCTGTATCAATTTACATTCCCACCAACAGTGCAAGAGGGTTCCCTTTTCTCCACATCCTCTCCAGCATTTGTTGTTTGTAGATTGTCTGATGATGCCCATTCTAACCAGTGTGAGGTGATACCTCATTGTAGTTTTGATTTGCATTTCTCTAATAATTAGTGATGTTGAGCATCTTTTCACATGCTTCTTGGCCATCTGTACGTCTTCTTTGGAGAAATGTCTATTTAGGTCTTCTGCCCATTTTTGGATTGGGTTGTTTGTTTCTTTAATATTGAGCTGAATAAGCTGTTTATATATTTTGGAGATTAATCCTTTGTCCGTTGATTGGTTTGCAAATATTTTCTCCCATTCTGAGGGTTGTCTTTTCGTCTTGTTTATGGTTTCCTTTGCTGTGCAAAAGCTTTGAAGTTTCATTAGGTCCCATTTGTTTATTTTTGTTTTTATTTCCATTACTCTAGGAGGTGGAACAAAAAAGATCTTGCTGTGGTTGATGTCAAAGAGCGTTCTTCCTATGTTTTCCTCTAAGAGTTTTATAGTGTCTGGTCTTACATTTAGGTCTCCAATCCATTTTGAGTTTATTTTTGTGTATGGTGTTAGGGAGTGTTCTAATTTCATTCTTTTACATGTAGCTGTCCACTTTTCCCAGCACCACTTATTGAAGAGACTGTCTTTTCTCCATTGTATATCTTTGCCTCCTTTGTCATAGATTATGTGCGTGGGTTTATCTCTGGACTTTCTATCTTGTTCCATTGATCTATGTTTCTGTTTTTGTGCCAGTACCATATTGTCTTGATTACTGTAGCTTTGTAGTATAGTCTGAAGTCAAGGAGTCTGATTCCTCCAGCTCCGTTGTTTTCCCTCAAGACTGCTTTGGCTATTCGGGGTCTTTTGTGTCTCCATACAAATTTTAAGATGATTTGTTCTAGTTCCGTAAAAAATGCCATTGGTAATTTGATAGGGATTGCATTGAATCTGTAGATTGCTTTGGGTAGTATAGTCATTTTCACAATATTGATTCTTCCAATCCAAGAACATGGTATATATCTCCACCTGTTGGTATCATCTTTAATTTCTTTCATCAGTGTCTTATAGTTTTCTGCATACAGGTCTTTTGTCTCCCTAAGTAGGTTTATTCCTAGGTATTTTATTCTTTTTGTTGCAATGGTAAATGGAAGTGTTTCCATAATTTCTCTTTCAGATTTTTCATCATTGGTGTATAGGAATGCAAGAGATTTCTGTGCATTAATTTTGTATCCTGCAACTTTACCAAATTCATTGATTAGCTCTAGCAGTTTTCTGGTGGCATTTTTAGGATTCTCTATGTATAATATCATGTCATCTGCAAACAGTGACAGTTTTACTTCTTCTTTTCCAATTTGTATTCCTTTTATTTCTTTTTCTTCTCTGATTGCCGTGGCTAGGACTTCCAAACCTATGTTGAATAATACTGGTGAGAGTGGACATCCTTGTCTCGTTCCTGATCTTAGAGGAAATGCTTCCAGTTTTTCACCATTGAGAATGATGTTTGCTGTGGGTTTGTCGTACATGGCCTTTATTATGTTGAGGTAGGTTCCCTCTATGCCCGCTTTCTGCAGAGTTTTTATCATAAATGGGTGTTGAATTTTGTCAAAAGCTTTTTCTGGGCTTCCCTGGTGGCGCAGTGGTTGAGAATCCGTCTGCCAATGCAGGGCACCCTGGTTCGAGCCCTGGCCCAGGAAGATCCCACATGCCATGGAACAACTAAGTCCGTGTGCCACACGACTACTGAGCCTTCTCTTGTTGCAGAGCCCGTGCTCTGGAACAAGAGGAGCCACCACAATGAGAAGCCTGTGCACCACAACAAAGAGTAGCCCCCGCCCACCCCAATTAGAGAAAGCCCACGTGCAGCAATGAAGACCCAACGCAGCCAAAAATAAATAAATAAAATTAAAAAAAAAAAAAAAAAAAGCTTTTTCTGCATCAATTGAGATGATCATATGGTTTTTATTCTTCAGTTTGTTAATATGGTGTATCACATTGATTGATTTGCGTATATTGAAGAATTCTTGCATCCCTGGGATAAATCGCACTTGATCATGGTGTATGATCCTTTTAATGTGTTGTTGGATTCTGTTTGCCAGTATTTTGTTGAGGATTTTTGCATCTATATTCATGAGTGATATTGGTCTGTAATTTTCTTTTTTTGTAGTATCTTTGTCTGGTTTTGGTATCAGAGTGATGGTGGCCTCATAGAATGAGTTTGGGAGTGTTTCTTCCTCTGCAATTTTTTGGAAGAGTTTGATAAGGATGGGTGTTAGCTCTTCTCTAAACGTTTGATAGAATTCACCTGTGAAGCCATCTGGTCCTGGACTTTTGTTTGCTGGAAGATTTTTAATCACAATTTCGATTTCATTACTTGTGATTGGTCTGTTCATATTTTCTGTTTCTTCCTGGTTCAGTCTCGGAAGGTTATACCTTTCTAAGAATTTGTCCATTTCTTCCAGGTTGTCCATTTTATTGGCATAGAGTTGCTTGTAGTAGTCTCTTAGGATGCTTTGTATTTCTGCGGTATCTGTTGTAACTTCTCCTTTTTCATTTCTAATTTTATTGATTTGAGTCCTCTCCCTGTTTTTCTTGATGAGTCTGGCTAATGGGTTATCAATTTTGTTTATCTTCTCAAAGAACCAGCTTTTAGTTTTATTGATCTTTGCTATTGTTTTCTTGTTTCTATTTCATTTATTTCTGCTCTGATCTTTATGATTTCTTTCCTTCTGCTAACTTTGGGTTTTGTTTGGTCTTCTTTCTCTAGTTCCTTTAGGTGTAAGGTTAGATTGTTTACTTGAGATTTTTCTTGTTTCTTTAGGTAGGCTTGTATAGCTATAAACTTCCCTCTTAGAACTGCTTTTGCTGCATCCCATAGGTTTTGGATCGTCGTGTTTTCATTGTCATTTGTCTCTAGGTATTTTTTGATTTCCTCTTTGATTTCTTCAGTGATCTCTTGGTTATTTAGTAACGTATTGTTTAGCCTCCATGTGTTTGTGTTTTTTATGTTGTTTTCCCTGTAATTGATTTCTAATCTCATAGCGTTGTGGTCAGAAAAGATGCTTGATATGATTTCAGTTTCTTAAATTTACTGAGGCTTGATTTGTGACCCAAGATGTGATCTATCCTGGAGAATGTTCCGTGGGCACTTCAGAAGAAAGTGTAATCTGCTGTTTTTGGATGGAATGTCCTATAAATATCAATTAAATCTATCTGGTCTATTGTGTCATTTAAAGCTTCTGTTTCCTTATTTATTTTCATTTTGGATGATCTGTCCATTGGTGTAAGTGAGGTGTTTTAAAAGTCCCCCACTATTACTGTGTTACTGTCGATTTCCTCTTTTATAGCTGTTAGCAGTTGCCTTATGTATTGAGGTGCTCCTATGTTGGGTGCATATATATTTATAATTGTTATATCTTCTTCTTGGATTGATCCCTTGATCATTATGTAGTGTCCTTCCTTGTCTCTTGTAACATTCATGGTTTTTTTTTTTAATTTTTATTTATTTATTTATTTATTTATTTATTTATTTATTTATTTATTTATGGCTGTGTTGGGTCTTCGCTTCTGTGTGAGGGCTTTCTCTAGTTGCGGCAAGTGGGGACCACTCTTCATGGTGGTGCGCGGGCCTCTCACTGTCGCGGCCTCTCTTGTTGCGGAGCACAGGCTCCAGACGCGCAGGCTCAGTAATTGTGGCTCACGGGCCCAGCTGCTCCGCGGCATGTGGGATCTTCCCAGACCAGGGCTCGAACCCGTGTCCCCTGAATTGGCAGGCAGATTCTCAACCACTGCACCACCAGGGAAGCCCTCTTGTAACATTCTTTATTTTAAAGTCCATTTTATCTGATATGAGTATAGCTACTCCAGCTTTCGATTTCCATTTGCATGGAATATCTTTTTCCATCCCCTCACTTTCAGTCTGTATGTGTCCCTAGGTCTGAAGTGGGTCTCTTGTAGACAGCATATAGATGGGTCTTGTCTTTGTATCCATTCAGCAAGCCTGTGTCTTTTGGTTGGAGCATTTAATCCATTCACGTTTAAGGTAATTATCGATATGTATGTGCCTATGACCATTTTCTTAATTGTTTTGGGTTTGTTTTTGTAGGTCCTTTTCTTCTCTTGTGTTTCCCACTTAGAGAAGTTCCTTTAGCATTTGTTGTAGAGCTGGTTTGGTGGTGCTGAATTCTCTCAACTTTTGCTTGTGTGTAAAGCTTTTGATTTCTCCATCGAATCTGAATGAGATCCTTGCTGGGTAGAGTAATCTTGGTTGTAGGTTCTTCCCTTTCATCACTTTAAGTATATCATGCCACTCCCTTCTGGCTTGTAGAGTTTCTGCTGAGAAATCAGTTGTTAACCTTATGGGAGTTCCCTTGTATGTTATTTGTCGTTTTTCCCTTGCTGCTTTCAGTAATTTTTCTTTGTCTTTAATTTTTGCCAATTTGATTACTATGTATCTCGGTGTGTTTCTCCTTGGGTTTATCCTGTATGGGACTCGCTGCGCTTCCTGGACTTGGGTGGCTATTTCCTTTCCCATGTTAGGGAAGTTTTCGATTATAATCTCTTCAAATATTTTCTCTGGTCCTTTCTCTCTTCTCCTTCTGGGACCCCTAGAATGCGAATGTTGTTGCGTTTAACGTTGTCCCAGAGGTCTCTTAGGCTGTCTTCATTTCTTTTCATTCTTTTTTCTTTAGTCTGTTCCGCAGCAGTGAATTCCACCATTCTGTCTTCCAGGTCACTTATCCGTTCTTCTGCCTCGGGTATTCTGCTATTGATTCCTTCTAGTGTAGTTTTCATTTCAGTTATTGTATTGTTCATCTCTGTTTGTTTGTTCTTTAATTCTTCTAGGTCTTTGTTAAACATTTCTTGCATCTTCTTGATCTTTGCGTCCATTCTTATTCCAAGGTCCTGGATCGTCTTCACTATCATTATTCTGAATTCTTTTTCTGGAAGGTTGCCTATCTCCACTTCATTTAGTTGTTTTTCTGGGGTTTTGTCTTGTTCCTTCATCTGGTGTATAGCCCTTTGCCTTTTCATCTTGTCTGTCTTTCTGTGAATGTGGTTTTTGTTCCACCGGCTTCAGGATTATAGTTTTTCTTGCTTCTGCTGTCTGCCCTCTGGTGGTTGAGGCTATCTAAGAGGCTTGATGGGAGGCTCTGGTGGTGGGTAGAGCTGACTGTTGCTGTGGTGGTCAGAGCTCAGTAAAACTTTAATCCACTTGACTGTTGATGGGTGGGGCTGGGTTCCCTCCCTGTTGGTTGTTTTGCCTGAGGCAACCCAACACTGGAGCCTACCTGGGCTCTTTGGTGGGGCTAATGGCAGACTCTGGGAGGGCTCACACCAAGGAGTACTTCCCAGAACTTCTGCTGCCAATGTCCTTGTCCCCATGGTGAAACAGAGCCACCCCCCGCCTCTGCAGGAGACCTTCCAACACTAGCAGGTAGGTCTGGTTCAGTCTTCCCCGGGATCACTGCTCCTTCCCCTGGGTCCTGATGCACACACTATTTTGTGTGCGCCCTCCAAGAGTGGGGTCTCTGTTTCCCCCAGTCCTGTCGAAGTCCTGCAATCAATTCCCACTAAGCTTCAAAGTCTGATTCTCTATTAATTCCTCCTCCCGTTGCCAGACCCCCAGGTTGGGAAGCCTGACGTGGGGCTCAGAACCTTCACTCCAGTGGGTGGACTTCTGTGGTATAAGTGTTCGCCAGTCTGTGAGTCTCCCACCAACCAGTTATGGGATTTGATTTTACTCTGATTGCGCCCCTCCTACCGTCTCATTGTGGCTTCTCCTTTGTCTTTCGATGTGGGGTATCTTTTTTGGTGAGTTCCAGTGTCTTCCTGTCGATGATTGTCCAGCAGCTAGTTGTGATTCTGGTGTTCTCGCAAGAGGGAGTGAGAGCACGTCCTTCTACTCCGCCATCTTGGTTCCTCCCTAGTCAGATTTTTTTTTTTAAAAATCATTTGCTCTTAATGGGAGTGTTTAGACAATTTACATTTAATGTAATTGTTGGTAGATATGCATTTAAATCTATACTCTTGCTGTTTTCTCTTTGTTGCATCTGTTCTTTGGATGATTTTTCCCTTCTTTTACTGCCTTCTTTTGGAATTCTCCTATTGACTTATTCTTTTGTTTTTACTTTTTTTGGTTTACTTAGTGTTTGTGCTAGAGTTCATAATATATGTCTTTAATGTGTCACAGTCTACCTTCAAATATATTATACCACTTCATGTACAGTATAAAAACATTGTAGCAGCATACTTCATGTCCTCCCTAGTGGCTTTAGAATAGATTTTTGCCTGGGCTGTGGAGGAGAGAAGGATTCCTGGGAAGGAGGTGGGTTTTCACATCTGTTCCCCCAGAGCAGACTATCACTCCTGCATGCATGTGCCGCTAAGGGTGGCTCTCTCCATCCTCCTGGTCTGTACCATTGGAGGCCCAACCCAGAAAAGAGCTTGCAAGTGAGTGTGAGTTCTCCTTTTCTGGTCCTCTCTGCTGTCAAAATTGACACACTAGCCCACACTTGGCCTTTAAAAACTTGTTAAAATTTTAGTTCATTTCTTCTTCCTTATCTCCAATGGCACCCACCTTTTTCTTCCATGATCAGCATAATATGACATGCTCAGTGCATCCCTTTCTCTGCTTGGACGGGTTTATTACCCTTTAGAATTCAGTTTATTTGGTTCCTTTGTAATAGCTCTGAGATGGGCCCAAGGAAAGTTATGATTTTTGAATGTTATTCGGTTTTTCTTCCATTGTTAATGTATTTCTACATCTTAAGAATGGTGAACCTAGAAAATATATTTTTAAAATACCTTTTTTCGTGATTTGTTGCTACTTGTTTTGCATATTGATCTTGCATCCAGGAGTCTTTTTTTTTTTAATATTTATTTATTTGGTTGCACTGGGTCTTTGTTGCGGCAGACGGGCTCCTTAGTTGCAGCAGGTGGGCTCCTTAGTTGTGGCATGTGAACTCTTAGTTGCGGCACGCATGTGGGATCTAGTTCGCTGACCAGGGATCAAACTTGGGCCCCCTGCATTGGGAGCACGGAGTCTTAACCACTGCACCACCAGGGAAGTCCCCAGGAGTCTTTTAGAATAAGTTATTCTATCCTGAAAAGATTTCACATTTTTTCTCTCCAGCCTTAGAACAAGATTATTTGATACTGGTATTGAGACATGACAGTTGTACCAATCTGGTGACAGATTGATTTTTTATTTATTTTTATTGTAGTAAAATATATATAACATATTTACCATATTAACCATTTTTAAGTATACATTTCAGTGGCATTAAGTATATTCGTGTGTTGTGCAAACATCACCAATATCTCTAGAAATTTTTCATTATCCCAAATTGAAACTCTGTCCCCATTAAACAGTAACTCCCCCTTACCCTCTGCCCCAGCCCCTGGTAATCACTATTCTACCTTCCTATCTCTATGAATTTGGCTCCTTTGTATACTTCATATAATTGGAATCATGCAATATTTGTTCTCTTTGTTTCTGGTTTATTTCAGTTAGCATAATGTCTTCAAGGTTTACCCATGTTGTAGCATATGTCAGAATTTCATTCCTTTTTAAAGCTGAATCTTACTCCGTTGTATATCTGTGTATTGTATATCCATTCATCCATTGATGGACATTTGTGTTTCCACATCTTGGCTGTTGTGAACAATGCTATGAACATGGGTGTGCAAATATCTCTTCAAGACCCTACTTTGCAAATCTTTGGGGTATATACCCAGAAGTGGAATAGCTGGATCTATTTTTCATTTTTTGAGGACCATCTGTACTGTTTTCTACAGTGCCACCATTTTACTCTCCCACCAGAATGCAATGCACAAGAGTTCCAGTTTTTCTCCAATGCCTGTTTTATATATTTATGAAACAGCCATCCCAATTGGTGTGAAGTGGTATCTCACTGTGGTTTTGATTTGTTTTTCCCTAATGATTAGTGACCTTGAGCATCTTCTCACATGCCTGTTAGATACTTGTATGCCTTCTTTGGAGAAATGTCTATTCAAGTCCTTTGCCCATTTTTTAACTGGGTGGTTTGGTTTTTTGTTGTTGAGTTGTAGACGTTCTTTATATATTCTGGGTATCAATCCTTTAACAGATAAATGGTTTGCAGATATTTTCTCTGATTGTTTGGGTTGGACATACTGATTTTTTGAAGGCTTTTGCTTTCTTACCTGTGGCATAAGCAAGATTGCTGAACCTTTTAAACAGTAAGTGCAGAGGGGATAGAGAACAGATAACACTCTCCACATCCATCCACTGGGCTTCAGGATTATATTGAGAACTAGCTTCAGAGTCCAAGGTCTGATGAGGACAGATTTGTCACAGCCAGCTGGTGATTATACTTTGAGCTGGGCATGCAGTAAGCCTCTCCTCTGTGGTCTCAAAGACCTTTATTTGGCTACTCTTCTGGAGTCTTCTGTCTGCCTTTTTTTTTTTTTTTTTAAAGGCCCTTTTCTCAGCGATCTGTGAGGAGACTGAGAGGTTTCTGCCTGCATCGTCCCCCCACAGTGATTGTCAGGAACTCCTCAGAGTTCAGCCTTTTCCAAATAAGGCAACCAGCAATAGCCTGGAGCCTCAATTAATTGTCTCTGGGGACAGCTGCCTATCCCCAGAAACCTTTTGCCGTGAACTGGCTGTGAAAGGGGAACAGAATCTTTCCTGGAACAGATTCATTTAGCTCTTTAATATAATTAAATCCCTTAAAGAATTAAAACTTCTGTGGCATCTGTGGCAAACACTGTCTTTATGTTCCATTTATTAATATCCTGTGAATACTATTTCTGCCTAAGGGATTGTATACCTGTGTAGCATCTTGGGGATGTCTTTATATTACACAACAAAGCACTGAGTACACATACAGACAGGCAATCCATGGGGATCACAGAAAATTAAAGTGAAGATTTTTGTTTCTTCTGGCCCAAAAATGGGTGTACCACAGAATCTCTGTAATGCTTTCTGGCTTCGCGTACTAACTGCCAGTATCTGAACAGGCTGCCTCTCTCTTTTCTCAGTTTCCCTGTCTTTCCAAGACAGCCCTACCCGCCTACCCTGCCCCCATTGTGTAGGGCACACACGTGCTGCCACCAACTGTGAGATTAACAAAGACGCAGCTTTTCTGGGCTGACTTGTATTTCTTATCTGTGAAATGGGAGGTTTGGACCAGATGAACTGATCTCTGAGATGTTTTGTGACAGAATTTCTTCCCTCCTGGGCAATTTTTTCATGCTGGGTGGGAGCAGACATATTTCCTCCTGGTATCCCTACTACGAAGATCTCCATCCTGGCCAGAAAGAGCCCCAAATTCTGGAGACAAATTTAAAGGAAGAATGAGTGGCTAAAGCCAAGTTCCAGACTTACAACAGTCCCCAGAGGGGGAGTGGCCACTGCTGGTGGAGGCCTGCTGCCAGGTCAGGGCAGCATGACTGGGGTCAGAGCCGCCAGACTGCATCCCCGCGGCTGTCCCGAGGGTTGCTGACTCACGGAAATTTCTCAGGCTCAGAGCCTCAGAGCCCAGGGAGTCTGCAGCTCTCTAGTTCCACTCCCTTTTAACAGTAAGTTTAAAAAAAAAAAAAAAAAGGAAACGGCGCACCTACATAAAAGCATATAATCATTTGCAGCAGAACCAAAACTAGATTTGGAGCTACCCAGTCATCTTACTTGGAAACTGTTTTTTAATACTCTTGGTTTCTCCAGTCATTTTGCGAGAGGCCTTGGTATATATGCTTCAGTGGGACTGTACTATTTCTTTTCACCTGTAAATGTAGACCCATGACACTCCCCCCGCCCCTTTTTTTTGGATAGTTTTTTTGGTGGCTTTTATGGAAGAATTTTCTTCCATCCAGCGGGTTTTATTGTTAAAGCCTGCTCTCGTGGAGCCATACTGCTAACCAAAGTAATGACAAGACTGTTGCCTCTGTAAAATGAGGGTTTGGAGGAGGAGGAAAACAAAACCCTCGAATCTGTTTGTACACTTGGGCTGACAAGTGCTTCTGGAGAGAAAGTCTCCTGCTCCCTCTCGAGGGTGTTGGTCCAGGTCACGTGGCCTCAGGGCCCTCCACTTCTTTGCACAACCCACCCTCGCTCCCCTACAGCAACAATGACGGCCCTGCTGCTGCCCCTCGACTCCCAACTCCAGCAAGTGAGCTCGCTTCCCGCCAACAAGTGAGAAGGCCCTTCATCTCCGCTCTGCGTCACCTCACGTTGCTGCCTTGCTTCCCACCAATCCCGTTCTATCCCGTCCCCCGGGGCCTCCCTGCATCATTTAGGTTCCCTTCCTGGCCTGGCCGCCTTTCTCTTCCCATGTACGCATGCTCACATCCCATCTCAAAAGGAAAAAGGCTCATGTCCCCTGAGCCCTATGAGCTTTTGCCCAATCTCCCTTCCATCACAGGCACAAGCTACTCAGGAAGAAGTTCCAGGCTCCTTG
Organism: Balaenoptera ricei; assembly: GCF_028023285.1. Lineage (NCBI taxonomy): Eukaryota > Metazoa > Chordata > Mammalia > Artiodactyla > Balaenopteridae > Balaenoptera > Balaenoptera ricei. The sequence continues at coordinate 169,933,975 of NC_082639.1, forward strand.
CGTCTACAACGCCTGGCTAGCTTCTGCCCTCACCAGAATCACCAACAATCTCAGTGGTTAACCACTGACACCTCTGCAACCCGGACTGCTTGGCAACACTGACCCTGTTTACTACTTCCTTCTTGAAATGCTTTGCTCCGCTGGCCTCCAGCGTCCTCTCTGGACTTCCTTCTGAGCCTCTGGGCACTTTCACCCTCGCCTTAGCCTCCGCTTCCTCCCATCTGTCTCCTGAAGGCCAATGTTCCCAGGATTCTGGCTGCAGCCCTCCTTCCCCACACATCAGGGGAGGCGCCCAAAAAACAGGAGCTCCTGCTGCAGGGCTTTCTTAGGTTTAATGAGGGCCTGTGTGTAGTAAACCATGTTAGCAGTTTAGAGAATCGGAGGGAGGCTCCTGATTCGGTCTTTGGACCCCGTGGAGAGGCCGTGGTGGCACAAGGACACTGGAAGCCTGTGTGCGAGATGTGGACTCATGGCTGTGCTCTCAGCTCTCACCCTGTTCTCCAGTGACTGACCCAAGCTAGCGCCGCCGCTCTGCTCTGGACGGCCTGTCCCCCTCTAGCTCCCACCAGCTCGTGGCTTCACTGCCAAAGTGGAGTAGGAGTAGGGGTTCCCTAAGAGGAGTGTCCTCTCCACAGAGCAGGACGTGGAGCAGACTTGGGCACTGGGAGAGGAGAGAGGTGCTGGGGGACCGGCGGGGAGGGCCGTGCAGGAGGAGACTGGCATGGAGAGCAGACTGTCAGTCTCACTCCTCCTCTACCTGACCCTTGTCACTAGGTTCTGTCTTCAGGTCAAGGGAGGTCACCAGGCTGCCCAAATGCCAGGGCTCAGAGGCAGTTTGCACCAGGGGCCCTATAGCATTAACAGTTCATCGAACAGATGCTCCTCGAGCACCTATTCTCCCGGCGCCAGACGCCGGTGATACTGGGCCATTGAGCCCAGTAAGGGCCCTGCTGTCAGACAGCTGACATCCTGTGGGGCAGAGACAGACCAAGGAAGCAAGGAAACAAGATAATGTCAGATAATGAAAGAGCGACAAAGAAAGTAGAAGGTGATGGGATACTGAGGCTGGGGCCACTAATCTAGCTTGGGGGGGGGGGTCAAGAAGGCTTCTCTGAGGGGATATTTTGTCTGAGGCCTGAGTGCTAAGTTAGCCCATGCAGATAGAGGGGTGTTAAACCAAGGTGTGACATGATCTGGTTTGTATTTTGAAAAGATTTCTCTGGTTGCCATATCGAGAGTGGGGAAGGCAGAGCAGAGGCTGGCCGACCAGTTAGGAGGCAGTGGTCCAGGTGAGGCACTGGTGGCTTGAACTGCAGTGGTGCGGTGGAGACGGGAGGGTTGAGTTCAGGATAGATTTTGGAGTCAGAGCTGGCAGGTGACAGGACCTGTTCTGAGTGGCAGTTTGCAGAGGACTGCGGGGCCATGATTCATAGCGAGGGCCACCCCACCGGATGTGCTGGGGCCCTGAGCAGTGTTAGCAAGTCCTACGGGATTCACAGCTGCAGGCCACAGTACCCACCCCTTTGGAAAACTAATTAATTTATTTATGGCTGTGTTGCTGCGCGCGGGCTTTCTCTAGCTGCCGCGAGCGGGGGCCACTCTTTGTTGCGGTGCGCGGGCTTCTCACTGCGGTGGCTTCTCTTGTTGCGGAGCACGGGCTCTAGGCACGTGGACTTCAGTAGTTGTGGCATGTGGGCTCAGTAGTTGTGGCACACGGGCTCAGTAGTTGTGGCTCGCGGGCTCTAGAGCGCAGGCTCAGCAGTTGTGGCATGCAGGCTCAGCAGTTGTGGCATGCAGGCTCAGTAGTTGTGGCACGTGGGCTCAGCAGTTGTGGCTCGTGTGCTCTAGAGCACAGGCTCAGTAGTTATGGCGCACGGGCTTACTTGCTTCGCGGCATGTGGGATCTTCCTGGCCCAGGGCTCCAACCCGTGTCCCCTGCATTGGCAGGCGGATTCTTAACCACTGTGCCACCAGGGAAGCCCCACCCTTTAAACTGAGTAGGTTTGCGGTCTTAGTCACATGGGAGAAGGAGGGTAAGGTATTGGGGGAGGAGGGTTGAGTGACATACTTAGAAACAATGGGCCTGCTACTCCTGCTCAAGGTGGTAAAGGGAGACGCCGCAGTTACACGATGCTATCCACGTACCTTCTGGATTCTACTGTGGATGTGTCGGAAACCTTCCCCAAATCTGCCCTCCTCCTCAATTCCCCATGTCAGCAAACTGTGTCCTCTTTAGAGTCTCCCCTCATCAGCCCCCAAGTCCTGTTGGTTCCCACTCCAACGCTCTCCTCCCAGGGCCGGCCCCTGTTCTCCCTCCGCCCTTCTCCCGGCCTCCCCATCCACCCATCCGTTCTCTGCAACGCAGCCAGAGAGCTTTCCAAAAGGCAGATCTAATCATGTCCCTCAGCTTAAAACCTTTTGGATCCCCAGAGGATTCTAGACAAAAGCCAAACTCTGAAAGCCGGCTAATTACAAAGCTCAGCATCATCGGCTCCACCTCCCCACTTCTCCCAACTTGCCTCCAGGACACACCCCCAGAATTCATCCCAGTTACCCTGCAGGGCCTTTCCTCTGGGGACACTTCTACTACCCCTGGCCAACTCCCGGTGACCTTCAGGACTCTGGAACCCCCTCTGCTGCCCCTGTCCTTGCATAGCCTCCTACCATAGCCCAGGCACTGGGACCAAATCGGCTCTTACCCCCCCTCCTCTGCAGACTGGAACCGAGAATCCTAGAGCGCCTTTCATCTGTGTGTCTCACAGTTCCAGCACAGCCTCGGGGATCCATCACGGGATAAAGGTCATCCCTTCCCAGGAGGGCAGAAGGCAGGATGGCAATAAGAGAAGAGAGCAAGTCTTTTCAGGAGATTTGACAGACTTGGGACGTCGTGATGGGTTTGTTGGGTGACACTGGGTGGCGTGGCTGAAGGAGAGTCGCGCCCAGCAGGAGCCACCTGGCAGACCTCACTGCCCCCAGCACTCCAGTGCACACGCAGTCACTGGTCCCCAGCCTGTGCCCACAAGCTGCTTTATGAGCATGAATTTGGGCAGGGGGCGGTGTTGGCGGATGAAGGGCAGAGGTGGTTCCTCCATCCCCTCAAGCCAGGTTTCCATGCGGCGGCCCAGCCTGCCCTGTGCTCCTGGATCTCCATTCCCACCTACGAGGCCTCTGGGATCGCCCTGGTGGCTCCTGGCGGTGGGGAGGGGAGAAGACCCGCGGGTTAGTCGGTGTGTCCACTCTGGTAGGTCTCCTTGTGAGTTGCGGCTGCAGCCAGGGAAGCAAACAGGATCAAGCTCGGCAAGCTTGCTCGCTTGGGGCCCTGAGGTCTCCCCTAGCCAGGCGCTTCCTGCCCCAGGGCCACGCTCTCCCTGCCTGGCTCACCTCCTGTTCCTCTCCCCACACCCGCCCCAGGCTCTCCCCAGCACCCCATAGCTCCTCCTGGATTTTCTGAGCTTCACTGCAGGAGGGGTGGGTGGGGAGTAGGTACAATCCCATGAGAGGCAAGGGGTCCCTGCGGAGTGAGGGAGGATGGTTATAGAAGCCAGTAAAAAAGGAAGTGGAGGGAAAGACTAGGGGGAGACCGTCCGTGAGTGGAAGCTACCTTCTGAAGTTCAAGTGCACCTGACAGAAGAATAATAATGGCTAATCCTGAGTGTTCATTTGCTTCGTACCAACTATGGTGCTAAGTGCTTTAAGCATGCGCTCATCTACTATCCCCATTTTACAGGGGTGAACACTGAGCCTAAAGAGGTGAAGTAACTTTCCCAGTATAGGCAGCAAATACTTGGCAGAGCTGAGATTCAAATTCAGCCGAATTTAATTAAGACTGTGGTTTCCAGAGTCAGACACTGCCTGAGGTCAAACCCCAACTCCGACCACTCGCTGTGTGGAAACTTGGGCAAGTTACTTAAGTCTCTGTACTTCTGTTCCCTCATTTGTAAAATGGTGATTAGAACCTACCTCAGGTCCCCACTGAGGAGTGAAGTTAATACCCAAAAAGTGCTTGGCAAAGGGCCTGGCACGTGATAAGTAATCCACAAATGTGGTTATTATGATTCATCGTCATTATCAGGCTGCAGCCCTGGAAGTGGCCAGCTACTGTTCTGCTGGGCTAAGTGGACCTTAGCTTAGTCACCCTAGTCCAGACACAGAGGGAAAGGCCCTGCTAGATTTGCCTTCTTCCTGGAGCCAGAAGATGACACATGTGCGTTCTTCTTATCCAGTCACTTGTTGGGAGACTGAGTGGATGTCACTAGATCCTCAGCCCCAGGACCGAGACCTCCCACACTCCTGGCAGGCTCTAGTATTGCTATCAGGACCAGTGTTACTGATTTTCCCTTTTGCTTCAGGCTGCAGTACAGTTCAGACCGTACTGAGCCTGTCTTTATTTAAAAATTTGATATTTTGTTCATCATGGGTTTTTTTGCATGAATTTTCATTTTTAAAATGTTACTTTAAAATGTCTATCTTGATAACTGACTTTATTGGCAACCCCTTAAATTCTGAGCCTGAGGCAAGTGCCTCACTCACCCCCATCCCAGGCCTGGCCCAAAGGGCTGAGTGCCTCACAGTATGGCATCTGGCTCCCCCAGAGCCAGTGACCCAAGAGTGAGCAAGGAAGAAGCTGCAATACTTCTTAAAGCATGACCTTGGAAGACACTCCATCACTTCTGCAATATCCTATTTATCACACAGGGCAGCCCTGTTCAAAATAGGAGGGGTACATAGGTACATGAATACCAGGAGACAAGAATCATGGGACCGTCTTGGAGGCTGGTTGCCACACCAGGCAGCCTGACTCATATACCAGATTTGCAGGTCTCCTGCCCAGAGTCTCAGTGGTTGGGAGAAGCCTCCACAGACTGGAACCAAGACCTCCCTTCTTTACCACATTTCCCTCTCTCAGACCCTGAGCAGTACTGACCAGGCTGGGCAACTGGGGCCTGTGTAGGATCCTACTCGCTGGTCCAGGGAGAAGCACCTGACCCAATCAGCCCTCCCCCAGAGTTTCTTAATTTGGGAGAGTGAGTTGATCCCCTGGTGGAAGATGTGACCTGTGGGTAATTATGTCCAGCTGGATGGAAAAATTAGCCATGAGAATCAAGAGAATTCATCCCAGGCCTCAGCTCCCACTGTCCATGAGGCTAAATGACATCCTTGCTCTGCTTTGTCTATTGTCTGGGTTTTAGAACCAATAATAAATTCCGGCTTCCTCCCAAGTGTATTTGAGTCAGGTTTCTGTCACCTCATCACCTCTTTGTCGGTGGCCTTCTGTGGAAGACAATGCTAGGGGGTTGCTTCTCAGAGTCTGGCCAACGCGACCTGCATCCAAATCACGTAGGGCTCTTGTCGAAACTGTCGGTGCCTGGGCCCCATCACAGACTCTCGGGGGTGGGTCCAGGAATCTGCAGTCTTCACACTGAAGCTTGGGGCCCTGCAGGAAGGCAGCAGCCGCTTTCTAGCTTTCCTCTGCCCGGGCCTGCAGCTCCTGGTGGCTGGTGCTGACGTGGACTGAGACGCTCAAGATGTGGAGGAGGGCGCATGAGGGGGATGTGGGTTCACAGCGTAGGACCAAGTGGGGTGAGGGGCTGTGGGCATCCAGGCCGAGCTGGGGCCAGAGTCTGAGGTAGGAGGGAGCACGACCCAGGAAGGTGGCTGGGAGGGGACAAGCTTCTGACTGCACCTCGCTCTCGACGGGTGGTCTTGGCAAGTCACGTCAACACACAGCCTGCTGCCCTGCTCCCCCCACCCCGCCCAGTTAAAAGAGGATGTTGGGGCTTCCCTGGTGGCGCAATGGTTGAGAGTCTCCCTGCCAGTGCAGGGGACACAGGTTCGAGCCCTGGTCTGGGAAGATCCCACATGCCGCGGAGCAACTAGGCCCGTGAGCCACAACTACTGAGCCTGCGTGTCTGGAGCCCGTGCTCCGCAACAAGAGAGGCCACAATAGTGAGAGGCCCGCGCACCGTGATGAAGAGTGGCCCCCGCTTGCCGCAACTAGAGAAAGCCCTCGCGCAGAAACGAAGACCCAACACAGCCATAAATAAATAAATAAACAAACAAATAAATAAACCCAAAAAGTTAAAAAAAAAAAGTTTGAAAAACTTAAAAAAAAAAAAAAGAGGAGGTTGGCCCAATGATGGCAAAGGTCCCCTCTAGCTACAAAACTCAAGGCCCTGGGAGATGGGGGGTTTCCTTTGCAGAGACTTGTCCTCAGGTTGCTCTGGGTTGCTTCCTGAGGGGTGGGGACCTGCAGGCACCCTCCCTGGCCGAGGGCTGATCTCTGCTGTTTGTTTGTTCACTTCGCTCCTCCCCAGGGGCTGAGGCTCCCTCTGGGAAGCAGCTGCCAAGGAGCCTGGGCACTTCTGGGCTTAGCCTTGTTTCCATAGCACCCAGCCACCCTGCCAGGAAGATGTGGGTTTCTCCTGGTTGACACCCAGAGGACCTTGGCCTCCTCCATTTCCTGCCACACTGCTGGATCGCACAGAGGATGAAGTAGTGGGACATGCAGTAAACTGGGATTTGCAGGTCCTGAACTCAGCCTTGCATTCAGGCCAGTCCTTCTGGAAGTTTGGGCTCCAACCAGCAACAGGGAACTTGTTAGAAATGCAAATTATTGGACCCAACTCTAGACCCACTAAATTCTAGGGGTAGGGCCCAGCCATCTGTGTTTTAATAAATCCCTAGGTGTTTCTGATGCACATGAAAGTTTGAGAACCACTGCTTTATCCGTGTGCCTGGGACCCTCCCAGTGTCAGCACTGAATGTCTTGAGTCCCAGAAACCTCTCAGTTCCTGGCAAACCGGGATGGTTGGTCACCCCAGCTTTAGGTCTTGGGTTTCATTTTCTGTTGCTGTGAAACAACACCGCCCCCAGAATAGAGTGACCCAAAACAATATTATTTTGTTAATGAATCTGCAACTTGGGCAGGGCCAGCCCATCTCTGCTCCACTCTGTGTTAGCTGGGCAGCTCAGCGTCTGGGGTTTGCTGCATCATCAGAAGGTCTGGCTCCTGGGACTTCCCTGGCAGTCCAGTGGTTAAGACTCCATGCTTCCACTGCAGGGGGCATAGGCTTGATCCCTGGTCGGGGAACTAAGATCCCACATGCTGCACGGCGCAGCCATAGAAGGAAAAGAAAAAGAAAAAGTAAAAAGTTCTGGCTCCTGTGCTGAGACTGGAATAGTGAGGCCCTCGGCATCTCTGGCTACACGTGGTCCCTCCAGCCTGGTGGCTTCAGGGTAGATGGCCTTTTACCTGCCGATCAGGGATCCCACGGGGCATGTCCCAAAAGAGAGAACACAAATGGGAAGTCTGTTGGGCTTCCCTGGTGGTGCAGTGGTTAAGAATCCGCCTGCCAATGCAGAAGACATGGGTTGAAGCCCTGGTCCGGGAAGATCCCACATGCCGCGGAACAACTAAGCCCGTGAGCCACAACTACTGAGCCTGCTCTCTAGAGCCCGCGAGCCACAGCTACTGAAGCCCACGCACCTAGAGCCCGTGCTCCACGGCAAGAGAAGCCACCGCAATGAGAAGCCCGCGCACCACAATGAAGAGTAGCCCCCGCTCTCCGCAACTACAGAAAGCCCGCGCGCAGCAACAGAGACCCAACTCAACCAATAAATAAATAGTAAAAATTTTTAAAAAACAAAAAAACCAAATGGGAAGTCTGTCATCAGAGAACATCACTTCCGAAGCAGTCACAGGCTCCCCAGATTCCAGGGGAGGAAACAGACCCCATGCTCCGCGGAGGGTGTGACGTCACCCCCGTGTGGTGGGAGATGCTCATCCACAGTCAGGAAACCCACTCGGCCACACCTTGTCTCCTGCCCCAGCACAGAAAGTTAAAGGAAGGGAACTCTGATCAGCCAGAGCCCATTCTTCCTCCCTGCTTCCTTCTTCCGACTCTACAAAGTCCATCGAGCACCTACAGTATGCTAGGAACTGGGGCTGGAGGCTAATGTTTCTCTGCAAATTCATTTACTATTTAAAGAGTCAGGCCTGAGCTCCAGTCCTGGGAGCCTGGGGCAGCTTCAGATGCTGGGAGTGGAGCAGCCTGGACACTGCTAGGGGGGCTGAGCAGCAGGGTGGGCTCTGAACTTAGGGACAGTGAGGGGGTGGGAGAGAGAAGAGGGAGGGAAGGAAGGAGGGAGAGAGATTCTGCTATTGCTGCTGCTGCTGCTGCTTTGAAGCTTTTCTGGACAAATGGCAAATTATCCACGCGGATGAGGGCTTTAGGTGTTTCAAAGCACCTTCCCTCACATCATCCTATTTGATTCCAAATGGACCATTAGAGCAGTGCCATAACAAATTGCAATTTGTCCACTGTCTATTTCCTACTTGACGGTGAGCTCCTTCGTGGGGCAGGACTGTCTACAGCCATCTCGAACCTTCAGTGGCCAGCAGAGAGAATCCTTGTGCCATCCGATCCCATATTTTTTCCAGGAGCTGGGTTCCTCTGCAGGTACTAGCAATATGGAACACGGGGCTGTATTACTGGAACTCCCGCCCCGCCCCGCCCCCGGCCACTGCAAGCGCTTTCTGAACTTGTAGGAATGAGAAGAAAGCAGCCCCTCCCCTGGGCTGTCACAGCCAGTCCCACAGCCTGAATTTCAGCCCCTGTGTTGGCCAGAGCCCCCGGGCAGGGCTTAACCTGTGCAACCATTCACGGCTGCCCCCTCCCCACCACGCAACCTCCAAGGTGTTTAAGTGAGGCAGCTGGTGCCTTAGGAGAATCTTCACCTGTCTTCTAGGGCCGAAGGGGTCAGACGCTGGAACCACTTCCCCTGCAGCGATTGGGGCTTCCGAAGCCCAGGCCTCGTCTTACTGGCTTTGGCGCCATCTAGTGGACATGTCTGGGCCCTCCTGGCCCACAGACCTTTCTGTAGCCCAAAAGCAAAACCAGCGACCTACCTGGCCACACGGGTGCCTCTGGACTTTTTTTTGAGTCCCAAATCCACAGGCCAGCCGCTCTCCCACGTGGCTTAGCGTGCAGTGGGGTGCCTGCTGGATGCCAAGTCAACACTTTTTCCCCTGAGATGGGCAGGGATTCACACGGAGACTCTCCCCTTCTAATCCCAGCCCTGCACTCAAACGTGTGCACAAAAGTGTGCATAATTAGAGCAGAATGAAACAACCCAAATGTCCGTCGAGACGGTGAACACTGTAGGAAAAAGAAATATGAGGGTCAGAGGGAAAGGTTAGCAGCTGGCAAGAAAGCGGCATCCCGTCAATCAGGGCTCACCTTCTCCTGTTCCAGAAATTGCCTCACGGAGAGAAAAGTAAAATAGGAAGAAAACTGACTTTCTTTTCAAAATAGAAAGGGGAGGGAATTCACCAGCAGTCCAGTGGTTAGGACTCGGCACTTTCACTGCCGTGGGCCAGGGATCAATCCCTGGTTGGGGAACTAAGATCCCATAAGCCACGTGGCGCAGCCAAAAAAAAAAAAAAAAAAACCAAAAACAAAACAAGTAAAAATAGGAAGGGAAAATATTTTGAATGAGATTAGCACAAGTAAGAGACTATGCCTGCAATGGGAAATGGTGAAATGAGAAACCAATCAGGTGCGCCTTTCATCCAGCAGCCATCAGGAATTTATTGTTGCAGCTGCAGTAATGGGAAGTTCACAGATTTTTAATTTCCTTCTTAGGGAGTGATAGAAAAACCGAATGAGAATGCTCATAGCTCTCTCCATCATAACTTCCCACTTTCATCTCCTTTTCCCTTTCTAGCTTCCCATCCAATTGTTTTTAATATTTAGAAGAAAAGGTAACCACCTTTCGAAGACATCAGTGCAGGTAGACTCAGGATTGGAGAAGTGTGCTGCCAGCTGGCGGGTGGTCCAGCAGGTGCTGGAGGGCGTTCCCAAATGCTTTTGGAAAAACCAATGAACCCCTTTGATCAAGACCTTGTTTGTTTTTGCTTTGGTTTTTGGTTTGGGTTTTAACCCCACCACGTGGCTTCTGGGACCTCAGTTCCCTGACCAGGGATGGAACCCAGGCCATGGCAGTGAAAGCACTGAATCCTAACCACTAGGCCACCAGGGAACTCCCGATCAAGACCTTGTTTTAATTTTAAAACAAAAATACTGATATTTCATCCTCCCAACTCATGGGGATTTTATGGGGATTCAACCTGAGAGGGATTGAAGCATTTTCAAAGGTGGGGGAATTCCCTGGCAGTCCAGTGGTTAGGACTCTTCGCTCTCACTGCTGAGGGCCCGGGTTCGATCCCTGGTTGGGGAACTAAAATCCCATAAGCTGCATGGCGCAGCCAAAAACAAAACAAAACAAAACAAAAAAGCATTTTCAAAGGTGGGACAGAACTGCAAGAAATAAATGACCCAAACAGGGAAGGGGGAAAGTCACTCCTTTCAGAGCATGTCGTCCTAGGATGGCTGTTAAGGGGGTAGAATTATAAAAAGCATCAAGGTAGTGTGAGGACTGGGGCATGGGTCTGGATCTTCTGGTGACTCTCAGTGGCATCTTAAGCAAGGCACTTTCAACTCACTGGCTATGTTTTCCGTAACTTTCAATAAAATCATCTGGTTATAATAGAAAAAAAAAAAAGATGGTGAACACTGATTCTATGGAATGTTATGTAGTGGCTAAAAGGAGTATGCAGGACTGGAAACATCTTCAACAAGCACATCACAGATCAACATATACAGCACAATGCCAGTTACTAAAAGAGACCAACCCAAACCTGACCTACGGTTTACACATCAGTTTGAAAATGTATAGGAGGACTGGTCAGGACACACGGCCTGGTGAAGGGGGGATGGGGAAGTGTGAAGGAGGCCTTTCGTTTTACACACCTTTACTGTACATCTTTTTCAGTTTTTAAGAGGTAAATAAAGAAACAAACAAAAACCTTCTGTTGCCAGTATCTGAGTCCCTGCTGCTCTCGCAAAAGGAACAGCCGTGACCTTCTGATCCAACTCCCAGCCTCCACCTCCCTGGGCCACCAGGCTCCCCAGTGGCTCTGCCCCCCTCCCATCAGGACGTCCTTCTCAGCCTCACACCTGGCAACTGGAACAGCGCTCTGGCTGTGGCTGCCCAGTCCCTCGCCACGACATCATCCCCAGCCAGGGGGCAACTTCAGAAGCTTATGTGGTCCGGCTGCTCCTGTTGAAGACCCTTCACAGCTCTCAGCAGCGAACACTTGGTGGGCTGTCAGCTTCCACACCGCCTTCCCAGTGGGGGCAATCCGCATTGCGCAGGGCCTTTCCTCCCACTTAGCGGCTGAAGGGCTCCAGCGCTCACCTCCCCCTCTCCTGGGGTGCAGAGCACAGCCCAGGCTTGGGCAGAGGGAGCTCCGCCAGGAGCAGAGCCTACAGCTGAGTAATGGCAGCAGGGGCTGAGTCCAGCAGCGCTGCAGCCCAGCGGTGGCGTAGGCTGACTAGGCTCCGTTGGTCCCTCTTTGTTTTCTGAGCCCCGGTCCCCTGACTCCCAGGCAGCTCCTCGAGCTGAGCTCCTAGTTCCCTCCCAGTAACTCCTTTTGGGTGTCCCTTTCAAGTGTCACAGGGACCTGTGTGAGGGACCCTGATAAATGTGCTAACCTGTGGTCCATGCAGCTGGTGCAGCAAGAAGTTGCATCAGGACCCAGATGTTTAGAGTCAGCAAATGTGCCATTCTAAAGGCAGTTTCTACAACCACAGCAGATGACTTTGCTGGGTTTTCAAGGTATATATGGGGACATGAAGGGCTTGGTGAGCTCCCACTTGGGCCTTTCCTGGCTTGGCAGGGCCTCACCTGGAAAGGCCGACCATGGCCACCACCACTGAGCACCCCTCAGGGAGGAGCTGGAGAGACGAGCAGCTGGATTGGGCAAACATTTGCCGGTGACGTGTCTTCTGTGGGTATTGCCAAGTCAACTGTCACTTTTACAAGCAGTAAGCTCCAGCACTCAGAGGGGCCACTTCCCAGGTGCCCTCATCACCCTCTGAGACCCTCTGCCAGCCCTCAGACCCTCCTCAAACTCATCCCCGCCCGGCCAACCTTCTCCAACCCAGACACAGCCTGGAGCCTCTCTCCTCCAGGCGGCTGGCTCCTCACTGCCCGGCAAAGCCCCTGGGCTGCCAGGCTCAAAACCGTCCCCTCAGATCTTTCCAGTCCTCTCTGCTCAGCCGGAGTTCACGCAGCTCAAGTCCCACCTCCATCCTGCAGCAGACACTTAGACATTTATTTATTGAGCCCCTACCCTGTGCCAGGTTCTGGCGCGTGCCTACTCGTCCCCCATCTCCCCCCGCTCTGAATCTTCCAGCAGCGCCCGGCTTCTGCACCACCTTCCGCAGCTCCCCGGGACAGCCCTGTCTATCCAGCTCCTGTCCCCGGACTGCAAGGCAAGCCCCGAGCGCTGCACTCGCTGAATCCTCCCCTCCCCTGCCTGGGCTGCAGCCGCCCCTCAAGTAAGTGCTTGTCTTCTCAAGGCAGCACCGAGGAGCTGGGGACCAAACCCCCAGAAGCAGCAGCAGCAGCAAATCATCTTCTCCCTGTTCTGATTGCACAGTCCAGGAAGCGGCGCCTCTGGCTGGGCTCTGCAAATAAAGGCGATTTTTAAAAACCAGAGGGTGCTGGGGATTTAGCCAGCAAACTGCCTCCCGCACAGCGACTGGGACGGCCCTTCCCCGCCTCCGGGCCTGGACCCCCCAGGGACAGGGCGCGGGGGCGGGAGAGGTGCGGCTCCCACGTCTGTGGGAGGCTCACGCTGGCCCCGCAGACCTGGGTTCGGGTCCTGGCCGTGCCGTGTGACGAGCAACCAGTCACCTCCCCTCCTAGAGAAGGTTTTCTCGGCGGCCGAGACGGGCGATCACATTCCCCTGCTTTTCTCACCCGCGAGGGCCGAGTCGGGAGGGGCGGCGGGCACCGGGCGGGCGGAGTCGCAGGGGCGGAGGGGCGGGGCTCGGCGGCGGACAAAGGGCGGCTGACGCGACGGGCCAGCCTAGCCGGCTGGGCCCAGGCCGGGATGGGGGTGGGGTCGGGGAGAGTCCTTCTCGACCCCCGCCCCGCCCGGGGGCACCGCGGGCGCGCCCCTCAGCGGGTGGCCGGAGCGGAACCGCGCGCCGCCGCGACAATAGCCACCATTTCCGCTCGGCGCGGCTTCCGCTGGCTTCTCCCTACGGGTCCCGAGCGCCAGGGCGCCTCTCTCGTTTTATAGACCGGGTGTCCCTGTCGATTTCATTGATTTTACAGAAGTTCGGTTTTACCCCAAACGTGCTTCCTTTTTGTGGAAAAGGGGAAGCGGGCGCGAGGCCCGGACGCCGCTTCATGCGGGGGGGTCCTCGGCCGCTGTCGCCCCCGCCCGGCGGCGGCGGCGCGGGGGACCAGCGCTCCCGCTTCCGCCCGCGGCGGCCACCAGAGGGCGCGCGGCGCCGTCCCCTGGTCCTCCCGCGCCCCGGCCGCCGAGACCCGGCCGAGCGCGCGACCCAGGCTCTGGCCGGGGGACTCCGAGGTCCGCGGCGGGAGGGCCACCCCGCTCCTGCGCAGGGCAGCGGGGACGTGCTGGAGGAGGGCAACCGGCCTGGTCTGGCGGGGAAGGGCCTGGAGTGGGTGTGTGCGCCTTGGGGGATAATCGTGCAGACCCTGTCCCGGCCCGAACCTCCTGAGGCCACCAGAGAACCAAGCTGGGTCGCCGTGTGACCTCGGGGCAGGTGTTGGCCCTCCTGGGGACTCGGTTTTCCGCCTGTGGACGGAGAATGAGCACTGCTCCTGCGCGTGCGGGGCGCGGTTGCGAGGCACCCCGAGGCCACCCGGGAGGGGCCCGGCGGGTGGGCTTTCCCAGAGCGGCACGGACGAAGTGGTACAAACTGCCTCGTTATTGTATTTAAAATCGAAAGTGGGTAAGAGTGGGAGCCAGGTCCTCTCATTCCCCGGTGCACCTACCCCCCGGCGCTGCGATGTTGTCGCTACTCGCTACCAGCCTGGGCAGTCCCGAGCAGCCCTTCCTTTGAGCACACTCCGTACAGGGAAATCTGGCATCAGCTTAACAAAGGGATCCCTGCCCTTACAAAATCACTTGCAGTGGGATTTCTCTCAATGAGTAAGTTGTAGGAAAGTGTTCCTTGTAAATAGAATATCTATAACGGTCCAGGGGACTTGAAAATCAATCCTTTTGTAAAATAAATACTTCCCTGGTAATAACAGATACAGGGCCGAGGGCGGGCATGTGATGGGGGAGCTGACTCAGGGCTCAACTGATAGGTGCCCTGACCTGCCGCTTAGGGTCAGTTCTTTCCCACTCACTCTGTAGCCGGGATTCTGCCTCACCTGGCCTGGGGATACTAAAGCAGGGCCCCTTCCTGCCTCAGTTTCCCCTCCTGACCCCACCTCCTCGCCCCTCCCCCCCAGGACAGATTATCTGGCTGCTGCATGTGTCTCTGCTGGAAGAGACCTAGAGACCACACAGGGAGCAGCTTCACTGGCCGGTCAACCCCTGTGTGCTGACCAGGGCCTCCCACCCTGGCTGGGTGCTCCTCTTGGGGACTCTGGCTTGGGGACAGCCACCCATTCCCTACTCCCACCCACAGAATTCCTGAACTCAGTGGGGCATCACTCTGGATGCTGGTGGATGGAGGAGAAGGCATCTCGGGCTCCAGGACTTCGTGTGAAGTGTGGACCATCTCTTGGTCCACCAGCCCCAGGCCACCCTGCTGCAAGGAAAGACCCAGCCACCCACCGTTGAGCAAGGAGGTGACACAAGCCTTCTTCTTCCCTGGGCCATTTGGTGCTGGGCAGAGACCGACGAGTAGCAGATAGCACTGCTCACTCGCTGCTTTTAAATCCTCTGACCTTTGTGAATTTTTCATCGAGTCCAAAGAGCCAGGCGAACACACAGGCGCTCACCTCCCTTGGCTGAGCAGAGGCAGAGCCAATGAATGTCAGGGTTTCCCATTTAGGGAAACCACCCACCACCTCAGCAGCGCTGGGCCTCCCTGACCACAGCGGCCCCCCTCCCCTCCTCCACAACTGGGGCAGGCTTAGAGCCTATTCAGCAGCGATGGGCTCCATCCCTTGGGCAGCATGTGCAGAAGGCACCTCAGGAAGCAGATTTCAGTCATTGTTTCCTATTTTTCTTCACTTATTTGTTCTACACACAGTTCCTGACACCTTTTTTTTTTTTAATTATTATTATTTTTAACATCTTTATTGTTGACACCTATTTTGAATCAGGCTCTCCAGCAGAGGTGAGGGTGGAGACCTAAAACATATTTCTTTTTTTTTTTTTTAATAAATTTATTTATTTTTGGCTGTGTTGGGACTTTGTTGCTGTGCGTGGGCTTTCTCTAGTTGCGGCGAGCAGGGGCTGCTCTTCGTTGCGGTGCATGGACTTACTGCAGTGGCTTCTCTTTTTGTGGATCACGGGCTCTAGGCGCGTGGGCTTCAGTAGTTGTGGCTCGTGGGCTCTAGAGCGCAGGCTCAATAGTTGTGGCGCACGGGCTTAGTTGCTCTGTGGAATGTGGGATCTTCCTGGACCAGGGCTCGAACCCGTGTCCCCTGCCTTGGCAGGTGGATTCTTAACCACTGCGCCACCAGGGAAGTCCAAACATATTTCTTAAAATATGTATTATTTATTTATTTTCCTTATTTTTTTGGCTTCGTCGGGTCTTAGCTGCAGCACACAGGATCTTTGCTGAGGCGTGCGGGACCTTTTTGTTACAGCGCACGGTCCCTTTGTTGCGGTGCTCAGGCTTCTCTCTAGCTGTGGTATGCGGGTTTTCTTTTCTCTAGTTGTGGCGCCTGGGCTCCAGGGCGCGTGGGCTCTGTAGTTTGTGTCATGCAGGCTCTCTAGTTGAGGCACGTGAGCTCAGTAGTTGTGGTGCGTGGGCTTAGTTGCCCCGCAGCACGTGCGATCTTAGCTCCCCGACCAGGGATCGAACACGCATACCCCACGTTGGAAAGCAGATTTTTTACCACTGAACCACTAGGGAAGTCCCCCTAAAACATATTTTTATAGGATTCATGAAGAGTGCTTCTTACTTCCTGATACTGAGGCGAAGAACTCTGACTTCACCACTTACCAGCTGTGTGACCTGGGGCAAGTCACTCAACCTCTCTGAGACTCAGTTTCTTCAACTGAAAAGTGAGACCAAGGGCACCTTGGTCGGATACCTCCACTATGAGTCTTGGCCATAAAGCTGTGAGAGGTCCCTGTAGAACTTTCTCTGGCCACAGTAGAAAGACAGCCTGAGGCTCTGGGGGTGGAGATTAGCTCAGACCCTCCTCCCCGAAGGCCCTTGGTCTCCCTCCATCTTCCCTCACCCTCCAGGGCTCCTCCAGCCCACCAAGCCTCCTCATCAGTCTCTTCCCTATTGTCTGGAGACATGCAAGCGTGTGCTGCCCGCGTGATTGGTAATTGATTGACTGAATGCCAAGGACCACCGAGGACTCCTGACCAGGACAGGGGCAGATATCCCACGACGAAAGAAAGGGGTCCTCCAGCTCCCCCACGTCAGGAGGCCCCCCCATATCCCGGCTCTGCCTCTGGTGGCTGTGTGTCCTCCTTTCAGGGCCTTACCCCATCCCATGAGGGTCTGCTCCTCATACCTCCCTATAGTCAACCATCAGTCAGGAGAATTCATCTGGACCCTTCATCTCCTTCCTTAGAAATACACCCCTCCCCCACGCAGGAAAATTCCCTATCACAGTGGGAAGGGCTACCCATCCTCCTCCCGGCCTCCTCCCCACCAAAGTAGCCCACCCAGCAGCCAGGGTTCCTGGGCTTTAAGAAAAAGCTGATGTCTCCCCTCCCCTGCCACTCCCTTTCCTCCCTCTCTTCTTCTCCCTTCCTCCATGCACTGGGCAGCAGCCCAAGGTCAGAGGGGAGACAGACACCACAGGCCTCCTGTCCCCCACAGCAATTCTAATCACCTTGATGAGCCTAGACAGAGGCCGCCAGAGGCGAGGAGACTTGCGTGGGGCTGGCACCGTCGAGAAGACACACGGTTCAGCTCAGCCACATTCGTCATCATTATTCTTCACCTCCTCTCTGTTATTGTCAGGGGCTTCTTTAATGAACCTTCTAGCAGACAGTTGATGCTACTCCTCCAAGAAGCGACATTCCCCTGCTGAAATGACCATATGATGAGGGAGAACTCCCTCCTCCCGCCCACTTCTGACCTAGTTCTGCAAACACTAAAAGTCATCTGGAATACTGCTGGCATTTGCCCCCCACCCAAAGGGCAAGAGAGGAGCCCTCCCCCCAGGGACGGGGTTCTGTCCTCAGGAGCTACATGGTGGAGGGGGTCAGGTGGACCCGGTGTGGAGAGATTTCCCAATGCTTGGGGTCCCTGACCAGCTGGAGCAGAAGGGGAGAGGGCTTTGGGACACACCGGAAGGATGAGTCGATGCCCTGCCAGGCCCAAGAAAGGGAGGGTGTCTATGCTTCCAGGGAGATGAGATGTGCGTAAGGCCACCAGCACCTCTCCTCACTGGGGCAGCCAGAGCCATGGGACCCAGAGGAAATGGGGAGCGGGGACACCATCCTGTCTGGGCCCAAGACGGGCCTCAAGCAGCACACTAGTGCCTTGAGAGTCAGGAGGAGCTTGATGGTGGGGCCCAGGCAGCTGCAGGTCATGATGTTCCAACAAGAGGGACATCCCCAGCCCTGGGTTGGCAGTGAACAGTGTCCCAGCTTTCCACTCCCTCGCACCTGCTGAGGGCTCTCCCTCCTCTCAGGGGCCCTCTCCACTAGCCCCCAGGCCTCTATCCCGCCTCGGTCCCTCCCGGTTCATTCTCCCCTGTGCTCCCTCCAAGCCAACTTATCAAGGCCCAGCCTCCTGTTGCTGGTTTCTCCCAGCCTCTCCCAGGCCCTCAGACCCACTCTGGCCCTGCTCTCCACTGGCCTTGGCTGTAATTGCCATCCACACCCATCAAGCTAGAGCTCATGTTGCCTTGTGGGGTCTTGTCCTCACAACACATCCAGATGGGGGCATCCTGAGGGCAAAGACTTTACATTCTGAGAGCTTCCCATTCTGAGAGTTTAGCTTCACGGACCTCCAGGGGTTGAGAGAAAAAAATGGGCTTTGGGGACTACAGTTACAATTCTGGATCAGCCCTGTGATGGTTTTAAAATGTGTTCACAAGTGCTTTGGCATAGCTCCCTTCCAAAGATGGAGCAAAATCCCCTCCCCTTGAGTGTGAGCTGGACTTGACCCAATAACTTGCTTATAATGAATTGGATGTGGTGGAAGTGACATGTGACTTCCCAGACGAGGTCATAAAGGGCATTGCAGCTTCCCTGTGACACCCCCCCGCCCCCAGATCACTGGCTCTAGGGGAGGCCAGCCAGCACGTTGTGAGGCCACTGAAGCAGCTTTGGAGAGGCCCGTGTGTGGGTAGCTGAGGCCTCCCACCAGCAGCAGCACTAACTTGTCAGCCACATGAGTCAGCAGCTTGGAAGCAAACCCACCAGCCCCACTCAAGCCTTCAGATGACTGCAGCCCTGGCTGACATCTTGACTCTAATTTCATGAGAGATCCTGAGCCAGAATGAAGCTACTCCTGAATTCCTGAGCCACATAAAATGTGAGTGATAATAAATGTGCATTGTTTCAAAGCCACTGAGCTTTAGGGTAATTTATTATCCAGCAGTATAAAACCAATAAAGCCACTTATAAGCTGAGCGTGCTTGAATGTTCTGAGCCTCAGTTCCCTTATCTGTAAAATAAAGATCATAAATGTACCTCAGAGTTTTGAAAGGATTAGAAATAAGACATGTTAATGCTATGCAGCAGGCCCCTAATATGTGGTAGCTGAATATTAAATAATGTTGATCCCCTGTCTGCCCATCCCTTCCACAAACATGCACTGGGTTCTTGATGGACAAGGCATCAAGTCCTGCTACAGTCAAGACAGTCCTGCCTCCAGGGCTGGGACTGGAGGTGCTCCTGACAGGTGGACCCATATACCCGCTGGCAGGGAAATGTTTGTCGTGTAGCTCGGAGCTGAAACCTTTCAGCTGGAACACAGAGCTGAGTCTGCCTTTACAGACAGGAGCAGGGTTGCTGGGGCCTGGGAATGGGGGGAGTTTGTCCCCCGAATACCTCTTTTGTGCCTTTTGAATTTTGAACTATGTGAATGTATCATCTACCTGACAAGTAAATAAGTCAAATACTTATAAAAAGTGAGGCATAGGGACTTCCCTGGTGGTCCAGTGGTAAAGAATCCACCTTCCAATGCAGGGGACGCTGGTTCGATCCCTGGTCAGGGAACTAAGATCCCACATGCCATGGGGCAACTAAGCCCACGTACCACAACTACTGACCTCGTGCGCACCTTAACTAGAGCCCACGTGCCACAAACTACAGGGCCCATGCGCTCTGGAACCCGTGAGCCACAACTACAGAGCCTACGCACCCTGGAGCCTGTGAGCCACAACTAGAGAAGAGAAAACCCGCATGCCACAACTAGAGAGCCCGTGCACCATGACAAAGAGCCTGCGCGCCTCAACGAAAGATCCCGCATGCCTCAATGAAGATCCCGTGTGCCACAACTAAGACCCGATGCAGCCAAAAAAAAAAAAAAAAAAAAAAGTGAGGCATAACAAAAACAAAAAATAAATAAATCACAACAGAGTAACATATTGTGAAAAAAAGGAAGGCAACAGCCCCACATGGAGTTACTTATGCTAGGCCCTATGTCACCAATCCGAGACTTAATTATGGTTTCGGCTCTCCCAGAAATGGAATCTTAAACCAGTCCATCAGGAAACACCCAGTCAGCGCTAGTGACGTCATCTGCCTGGCAGAGCCCTGCCATTCCCTAAAAGTGACCTTGCCATAGCCAACCTGCTTTTTGGCCTCGTATAACTGTTCCTGCTCCCTTCTATAAAAGTCTTCCCTTTTGTACAGCTCCTCTGCTAGATTGGATGCTGCCCAATTTGTATTGATTTTTGCTCAAATAACTTAAAATGTTTAATGTGTCTCAGTTTATCTTTTAACAATACACATCTTAGAAAATCCACCAATGAAAGGACCAAAGTGTGATGATCCAGGCAGGGTTCATTGGTGGTGGATGGAATGCGGGGGGCATACAGAGAGCAGGGGGAGTGAGAAGGGGAGACAGAAGCAAGGGAAGCCAGGCGCTCCCTCATCCTTCGGGGCCCAGTGTCCCCCACCCACACTCTGCCATGGGGTCCGCCCACCCACACTCCCACCCCACTCCCCCTCTGCTCCCAATCAACCTCCTGCCCCCCTCGGTTAGGACACCTAGGGGACTGTCCTAGAGCTAGTTACTTACCCGGCTCCCTTCCCCACCTGAGCCCTGAGTTTCTGGTACCTGAGAACCATGTCCTGTGGTCTCTTTCCCCCAGGCCTGACCCGCTTACTGGTGAAGGGGAGGAGAAGTGAGAAGGCCGTGTAGAATTGGCTTGGAGCAGAAGTCTTCACTTTTCTGTGAGGGCAGGAAGACCCCAGCTGTCCCCTCAGTACCTCAGCAGTGGAGCTCAGGCCTCTGGGCTGTGCCTGAGGTCCGAAAACAGGCATCCTTCTGGGTCATGGCAATAAGGGACCTAACACTGGTGACCAGTGACCTTGCACTCCGGCCCCTCGAGGAGAGAACAAGGAGGGCTCTTCTCATCAGTGTGTAGCCTTCCTCACATCCTGCGTGGTCTGGAGGCTGCCTGCGGGCCCAAGGCTGCACCACTCCAGAGAGACCCGAGACGGCCCTGGCTCTCCACACATCCTTGGCTGAATGCATGCCTTGCACGCATGTGGAAGAGACACAAAAGGGCCTGGCAGAAAGTAAAGGCAGGGTCAAACTTGCACAACTGCCTGAACTTTAAATGCATTCGTCTGACCTACACACAGATCCATCGGCGAAGGGTGGAAGCCTTACAGGCTCAAAAAGTGTGGGCAGGGGCTTCCCTGGTGGCACAGTGGTTAGGAGTCCTCCTGCCAACGCAGGGGACACGGGTTTGAGCCCTGGTCTGGGAAGATCCCACATGCCGCGGGGCGGCTGAGCCCGCGAGCCACAACTACTGAGCCCATGCGCCACAACTACTGAAGCCCGCGCACCTAGAGCCCGTGCTCTGCAACAAGAGAAGCCACCGCAATGAGAGGCCCACGCACCGCAATGAAGAGTAGCCCCCACTTGCCGCAACTAAAAGAAAGCCCGCGTGCAGCAACGAAGACCCTACACAGCCATAAATAAATAAATAAATAAATTAAATTAAATTAAAAAAGTGTGGGCATAACCTCTGACTAATCACCGGCTCACAGGGACATCCTCTAGAAAGGCCAGATTAAACATCAAAACAATCTAGGGGCAGGACAGGAATAAAGATGCAGATGTAGAGAATGGACTTGAGGACATGGGGAGGGGGGAAGGATAAGCTGGGACAAAGTGAGAGAGTGGCATGGACATATATACACTACCAAGTGTAAAATAGATAGCTAGTGGGAAGCAGCCGCATAGCACAGGGAAATCAGCTCAGTGCTTTGTTACCACCTGCAGGGGTGGGATAGGGAGGATGGGAGGGAGATGCAAGATGTAGGAGATATGGGGATATATGTATATGTATAGCTGATTCACTTTGTTATACAGCAGAAACCAACACACCATTATAAAGCAATTATACTCCAATAAAGATGTTAAAAATTTTTTTTAAATTAAAAAAAAACCACAAAACATCAAAACAAGAAGAAAAAACGGAGTAGAGAGAGCAGTAGCTGCACACTGCGGGGAGACAGACTCTACAGAACTGGTCTGAGCAAGCCCATAAACAAACACACCCAGCAGTAACAAGGGCGGGCAGCAGGGGTGGGGTGGGGTCCAAGTCCAGAGCCGCTACAATATATGACCTCCAATAGTCACTTGTCAATTAAAAAAAAAATACAGGATATGCAAAGAAACAGAAAAGTGTGCCCTGTAATCTGAAAAAAAGGAGTCACTAGAAATTCACTGAGGGGGCCCAGATGTTGGGCTTTGTCTCTCTCCTTCCCTCCCTTTCTCTCTGTTCCAATTTCCAGGGAAGAGCCTGGTCGGGCCAGGTGTCCACCCCGATCCTATCACCTGAGAGAGATGCGGGGCGGGGCCAGGTAGAGAAAATTTGTAACGTCATAGCAGGTAGGAACTACCTCCTTGACCCTACATGGATGAGGATCAGTTCCCAGAGAAAAGAGGGGTCATTGATTCCAATCCAGGCAGTGTTAAAAAATCAATGGAGACATATTGAAAATTGTAAGTTTGTTTGAGCAAAAACCCATTTGAAGGGGACAGGGTTAAACTGGAAGTGGTTAGGAGCACTCCTCCAGGAGCTGGGGACAGACAGAAAGAGAGACTTATTTGTGGAAGCGAAAAAAGGAAATCATTTGCTTGGCTGTAGCTTACAGCCTAGTTGGCTGTTTGTGATGAGTTGTCTTTATAGTTCTGATTTCAGAACCTTGAAGCATTTACAGGCTTAGATTTTGGTCTGCCTAGGTAGCCCCCAAAGCATTAGAGCCGCAGTCAGTCTAATGGCCTCCTTGTTTAAGTAATTTAACAGTAGACACCCACAAAGGTGTCTGCCACCCTTGTTTCCCTTCTGAAAAGGTAAGCAGTGATGCCCACAGGAGCCCAAAGGCACTCGAATTTGTTTCCTCCCATCAGAGGAGGGCAGCATCCGCTAGCCATTCCTCAGGCAGGTGCTTTGCAAACGTCCATTCTCCCCACTGTGGGGCTGTGTGGGAGTTGGATGGGGGATGGGCAGTGGGAAGAGGGCTCATCACCCCTAAGCTCCTTTGTAGTTATCATGCCTCAGAAATCATGCCATCATTCTATTTAATAATATAAATTGCACTCAAATAAATGGTCGTTGAGTCTTCTTCCTTTTCTTCCCTCTATTCCCTCTGACTGTTCCTGCCAATGATCAAGATTGGGCCGTCCGTCCACAGGACATGGGTGGGGGGAGCTCTGACAACACTCAGGGTGGGCCCTGTGTGAAATGCAGCTCCCAAGTTGCAAGGGAAGACAAAAGAACTAGGACCAAGAAAAATAAAAGGTATTAAAATAGGCTTAGCTACTTTGGGGCTTTCCTTTGTATGTATTTTTAGCAAGGATTGTGTGCCTAACTCTGCATTAAAATAGCTGATGCTACCAGTCATTGTTTCAGGCCCTTGCACACTGCAGCCTGGCAGGCTTTCTGCAGCCAAAAGTGAAAGCAGCTGGCAGGGCTAGCCCACCCAAGCTGGGGAGAGGGCATGTGTTTCACCGACAGCGCCCCCCTCCCTCACGAAAACCTCAGCGGTGGGAATGCAAACAGAAGCAGGGTGCTTTGGGTATGGCCCAGGGCTGGGAGAGAAAGCTTCCAGGAGGCAGCCATGCTTGAGGACTTAAGCCTCCAAAAAGCAGGCCCTGCTGACTGTAGCCAGCAGAGGCTGAAATTCCTCCACTGCATCACCAAGGCTGGCATCCCAGCAAGACAGATGTGACAGCCAGCTCTCCACACCTCCACCAGGGGGTTTCCTATGAGTACTTGTCCCAGGAGACGCGGTCAGGGAAGGCTTTCTAGTCAGCAAGTCCTACCTTAAGATGCCTGAATCTGTCACATCCTCCCCTCTGGTCCAAGGCCAGTGGGGCTCTGGCCACCTGGGAGAAACACATGTAGCTGGGGAGGGGGTAAGAGGGTGGAAGGGGGAGGGGATCCTGGAGACTAGAGTGAGAAGGTGCCTGAGACAAACTTCCCCTTGCCCAAGGGTTTCCAAGTCTTGGCCCTGGAGTGAGTGACTTCCATGCAGCGCTGGACAGAGTCCCTCAGCAGAGTGGGGCTGATAATACTGAGAAGGAACGCTGCCATAGTGTCTACGACCGACTTTGCAATACTGGGGACAAGGCAGTGCCTTGTTGCTGTGCGTGAGGACTTCAGTTTTTACCGTGGGGATGTTAGCATTTGAAGTAACCTTTCCAGGAGCCACACTTCAGAGGTGGCTATGCCAACCGCTTCAAATCTCTTCATCTGCATATGCACCTGAGGGATGTTAAAAATAAGTTTTCTTTGGCGAAACGACAAGTGTTCCGGACGTGTGATTGGCTAGGAAGCCTGAGCAGGCACTTCTGCGGTGAATCAAAGGGATTCTGAAAAGCTGGCAAGTCCAGGTGCTGTGGGTCTAGAGTTCTACTTGTTCCCGTGGTTCCCCTTAGGGGACGATCCTGTGGGCGGTACTATAGGAAAAACAGCGTTGCATTTGCTTCCAAGGGACCACTTCTTGCAAGATATGTCAAAAATCGGGGACCTCCCTGTGGGGCAGCAGCACTGCGATCGCGAGGAGGTTATTTAACTTCTCTGAGCTCCATTTTCTCAGGAGCCTTGCAGGGTGGTTGCGAGGAGTATCGAGCTTTAAAAGATCAAGTTTCTGCAGCAGCGCCCTCGCACTGCGTGGCTGGACCAAGGTCAGAAAGGGCGTCCCGACCTCTTCAGGGCTCTGGGCCTCACCGTCGCCGGTTCCCCGCGAACGCAGGTGGCGGTCGAGCCGGGCGGGCGGCCCCTCGCTTGCGGGGACGCGCCCTCCAAGCCGGGGTGCTCCCGGCGCCGCCTTTCCTTCCTCCCCGCCCGCGTCCGCTCCGCGCCGACATCTGCTGGCTGAGCGGCCCTCCCCGCTCCCTCCACCGCCCCCGCTCTGGGAACCCGGAGCTGGCGTCCCTGCTCAGGTCGCAGACTCGGGGGCCCGCCTCTCCCCCCACTGCCCCCAAGCGCGACGCTCCCGAGGTCACCCGCCACTGTCGTGCCCGCGCCCCACGGGGGTCCGGGTAGCTCCTGCCTCCGGCGGAGAGGGACGTGTCTCGGAGGCGCGGGAACTGCCCGTCGGCCCCACCGCCTCAGGCCTGCCGAGAACAGTCGGCCGCGCTCAGCAGCTCCCTCTCTCGCTGCATTGAACTTGGCCCTTCCCCCACCCCCACCCCCACTCCCAGGCACTTAAAGCAGCTGCCAGGAACTGAAATATTAATAGGTACAAACTTCCTGGAAAGATTTGCTGCTCCAAGATAGATGACCCCGCTTTCTTCCACCAAAATAAATAAATGAAGGGCAGCTCGGGGCAAGCGACCGTGGAGCCTGGAAGCCTGGAAGCCTGGAGCGGCTCGCAGGCGACCCCTCCCCTTGGTGCCGGGGCCGCGGCTGGCGCGCGGGCGGCGGGGCGCCCGGGAAAGGATCTCCTTTGTGAGCACGGCCCGGGCGCGCGCCGGCAGCGGGGACGTACTGGCGGCGGCGGCGGCGAACCCGGGCACGCGCCCGCGCCGAGCTGCCCCGGGCTCCGGAGGCCTCGCGTCCGGCTCCGAGCGGTGGCTCGGGCCTGCACTGTCCCGGCGGGACCGAGGACTGAGAACATTCGCACACCGCTCTGCGTCCTCGGCCGCCCTCACCGCCCACGGCCCAGCGGTCAGCCCCTTTTAGCGGAGCGGCGCACTGGCGGCCACGTGACGCGCGCGCTTCCAGAGGCCGCAGCTCCTCCTCCCGGGACAAAGCCCGGCCCGCCCTCCGCGCTCCTCCGTGGGGGCATCTGTCATTTAGGATCCTCTACACAAATCCCCAGCTTGAGTTTAATGACACGTTTTGCTTTCTCAGAGTTCTTCGACATTCGGATCTCCCGGGCTTCCCTGGGCCGGGGGGGAGTGGTGACGGAGGAAGCCAACCCGCCTCTGCCTTTCTGCCAGCCTCTCGGGAGGAGATCACAGACCCGCCGCTTTCCCAAGACTCTGAGCTTCCGGCGCCCGCTCCCATCTTGAAGATAGCAGTTTCAGTGCCCACCCCCGACCCAACCTCAACCGGGGGAGTGGTCTGCCCTACCCCCCGCTGCTCCCCAGTTCCAGCTTCAGGCTTCTCAAGGTAGCAACTGCCCTTGGATTTGCTCCAGCTTTTCTCCCTGCCTGGAAGTCATTCATTTAAAATATTTCTTGAGCTCCTTATAGGTTCCAGGTGTTAGAGCAGCAAAACAAACACATACGGAAGTCCCTGCCCTCCTGGAGCTTATATTATAAAAGAAGAGACAGAACGGCATAAGTGAAATATAGAATGTGTTAGTAATTAAGGCTAAAGGCAAAAAGGCAGGGAAAGCGGGTATGAAATGTACATGTAGGAGAACAGCGATTTTTTTTTTTAAATTTATTTATTTTAGCTGTGTTGGGTCTTCATTTCTGTGCGAGGGCTTTCTCTAGTTGCGGCAAGCGGGGGCCACTCTTCATCGCGGTGCGCGGGCCTCTCACTATCGCGGCCTCTCCTGTTGCTGAGCACAGGCTCCAGACGCGCAGGCTCAGTAGTTGTGGCTCACGGGCCCAGTTGCTCCCCGGCGTGTGGGATCTTCCCAGACCAGGGCTTGAACCTGTGTCCCCTGCATTGGCAGGCAGATTCTCAACCTCTGCGCCACCAGGGAAGCCCGAGAACAGCGATTTTTGAGTAAAGGACTGAGTGAGCCAGCCACGCAGCTATCTGGTGGCCTACAGTGTTCCAGGAACAGTCAGGAGGCTGGAGCAGAGTAGGGGGAGGCACCTAGGAGAAGCTGGGGATGAAGGGGTCAGGGTGGATGATCCGATGTGGGAGGGCCTTATGGGGCCATTGTAAGGACTTGCGCTTCTCCCCTGGGTGAGATGGGAGCCCTGCAGGGTTCTGAGCAGAAGAAGGATGTGTCTGACTTCTTTTAAAAGCAGCATCGGAATGGGAACAGACTGCAGGGGCAGGGCCAGAGCCAGGAGGCCCTTCAGTAATCTAGGAGCCATGAGGGGGCATGTCCAAGGCTGGTGGCAGCTGAAATGACCAGAAGTGGTGGGATTCTGGAAATACTTCCATGGGGAGACTGACCAGATATGAGGTAGGAAAGAGAAAAAGGACGAGGAGAGTACCAAGGCTTTGGCCTGAGCAACAGGAAGAAAGAGTGGTCATTAACCAAGATGGAGAAAACTGGCCTTGCTAGTTTGGTGAGTGGGAGTGGTCCTCTCTGGAGCACAGTTTTGAACAGGTTAGGTTGGAGGTGCCCATTAGACATCCAGGTGCAGGGTTGAGTAGACACTGGTTAGACAGGTCTGCAGTGCCAGAGGAAATGTACAGGCTGGAGATAAAAATGGGAAGTCATCAGCAAGATCTGCTGGCATTTAGAGCCATAATTTTCTGAGATGATCTAGCTCTGTGCTGTCTGATGCAGTAGCTGCTGGCCATATGTGGCTACTGAGCACTTGAAATTAGTGGAAATTGTGCAGCTGAAGAGCTAAATTTTAAATTTTAGTTAACTTAAATTTTTAAAACTGATATTTGATTGAATTATTGGAAAATTTTTAATATGTTTGGAACAACTTGGGTATACAGATCTACTTTTTCAGCTGTAGAGTTTATAAAATCTAAATACAGATCAAGAACTTCCAGTGAAAATTTGGTGTCCACATTGAGATATGCTGTGTCAAATATACACTGTTTTGAAGATTTAATACAAAAAGTTAAACGTCTCATTAATAATTTTTATATTGATTACATGTTTAAATGATGCTATTTTGGATATATTGGGTTAATAAGATGTTATTAAAATCAGTTTTACCTGCATTTTTACTTTTTAAAAAATGGCTTCTAGAAAAATTTTAATTACACATGTGGTTGATATTAAACTTCTGTTGGATAGTTTCAATCTAGAGAGGGAATGTGGTTAGAGAAGAGAAGGGGTCCACGGATTAATTGAGCCCAAGGGCACTCCATTATGTAAAAGCCAGCAAGATGGGGAGGAACCAGTAGAAAGCCTGAGAAGGAGCAAAGAGACAGGAGGAAAACCAGGCAGGTGTGGTGTCCCAGAAGACCCTAGAAGAGGGTGATACCAGGAGGAGGGAGTGAGCATCTGGCAGAACGTTGCTGCAGGGTCAAGTGAAGAGGACAGAGCGTGGACACCGGGTCCAAACCAGGAGGTCACTGGTGATGTTGGCAAGAGCAGTTTTGGAGGAGCAGTGGGCCCAAAGCCTGATTGGAGCGGCTCCAAGAGAGGAAGGGAGGAGAGGGATGGACAACTCTTAGCAGAGTTTGCCTGTAAAGGGAGAAGGGAGAGGGAGCTGGAGAGGGAGGTGGGACAGAAAGAAGGGAGAGGGAGCTGGAGAGGGAGGTGGGACAGAAAGAAGGGAGAGGGAGCTGGAGAGGGAGGTGGGACAGAAAGGGCTCTTTTTAGCTGGGAGAAATGGCAGCATGTGTTCCTACTGATGGGGATGAGCCAGTGGGGAGAAGAGAGCAGCTGCAGCAAAGTCCTTGAGTAGATGGGGAGAGCAGAGGCTTTTGCTGGGGCCAGGAAGGCTCCACAGGTACCAGAGAGAAGGCAGAGTTCTCGAGCCCAGAGACAGAGAGGTAGGTGAGGTGGTGGAAGCTTATGGAAGTTCTGTTCTGATAGCTGCAATTTCGTCCACTTGATTTGCCTCTAAACAGGCATGCCCACTTCGCAATTATCTACTTGCCCATCCCTCTATCAGAACTCTTCTTTTTACTACAAGACTCAAAGAAACAGCACCTGGGGAATATACCTTCGCTTTTGCTTCCTGTACATCCCAGGGCCGCAGCAGTGCTGGCTCCTCTCGTTCCACTTCCGGAACCCCTCTTGCCTC
This sequence comes from Balaenoptera ricei, assembly GCF_028023285.1. NCBI lineage: Eukaryota > Metazoa > Chordata > Mammalia > Artiodactyla > Balaenopteridae > Balaenoptera > Balaenoptera ricei. The sequence goes on from NC_082639.1 coordinate 169,962,501, forward strand.
CCTCCACAGGGCTGGGCACTCCTCAGGACACAGGTAAACTCCTGCCATCCTCCCTCTTATCCATCTGAGGAGAGTGTGGTTGGGAGGGGATATAGGATGGGAGTTCTTCTCTCAGTTAAGACATCTGCATTCTCATTAGCCCTGCTCTGGACTTGCCTTTCTAGCTGCTAATGAGGATGTGGATATGTTTGTGCTTTACTCCTTTGCCATCCTCTTCCTAAAACCAAAGCTGCTTCCTGTCTTTCCTCCAGAGCCCAGCCCAGTGCCTGGTGGTCTGTAATGAAAAGGAGCTGAGTCTTTGGAAGATTTGATGCTTTAACCTAATATTTCTCAAGTGTGTCTAGCAGGTGCTCATTCAGCAGTTGAAGCTGAGAGTCCCCTGTGCATGCGCTCACCCAAGTCCTTAGCTATGGGAATTAGGCTTGGCAGGGTCTGGAGCAGTGAAATATGTGTAGACACTTTTCCTAAATGGATTTGACCCTGGACCTTTTAAAAATCAGAATGCTTAGGGGCTTCCCTGGTGGCGCAGTGGTTAAGAATCCGCCTGCCAATGCAGGGGACACAGGTTCGAGCCCTGGTCTGGGAAGATCCCACATGCCGCGGAGCAACTAAGCCTGTGCGCCACAACTACTGAGCCCGCGTGCTACAAACTACTGAAGCCCACGCGCCTAGAGCCTGTGCTCCGCAACAAGAGAAGCCACTGCAATGAGAAGCCCGCGCACAGCAATGAAGAGTAGCCCCCGCTTGCTGCAACTAGAGAAAGCCCACACGCAGCAACAAAGACCCAGTGCAGCCAAAAATAAATAAATTAAATAAATAAATTTATTTTAAAAATTAAAAGGTTAAAAAAAACCCACTTTGTCACATTTAAAAAAAAAAAAAATCAGAATACTTATTAACAACACCCAAGGTTATGAAGGTACTTGGGAAGATGCAGTCTCTTGCCTCTGGGGAGGAACTCCCCCCAGGGAGCCATTTAGATCGGCACACACTGCCCTGGATGCACCCTGCTCCCGTGGGCTGCCTCTGTGCTACCAACCCAGCTTCAGCACCCGTTTCAATGGTGGGCAGAAACCAGTGGGACTGAGGACTTTCTGGTCAGCCCCCTCATCCTAGGTTCCTGGCTAGCAGGGCCTGCCTCTGGAGCCATCTCTGTCCAGGGCACTGACCCCTCCCTCCAGGGTAGATGGGGAGGTCATCTCCCCTCAACCTTGGGCTGCCGTCACAGCCTCTGCTCTAGGAAATGCAAGGTCACAACACATTAGGGGTGGTTATTACACTGATCTTACAGAAAGATTCTTCTCTTTGAAGTGCCTCTTTGGGACTTTTAAGCGTTGTTTACTGGTCATTACCCAACTGACTGAGGAGTGAAAAATTTGAAAAACTTAAAGCACTGGTTGAGTGTCACTGACAAATGAATACTATATCAAAGGCATCTCTAAAATTCATAAAGTAAGTCAATGGGGAACAGTGACTAGATTTGTGAAAATATGGTTTGCACAGAATATTTTAGGAAAGCATTTTTTAGGACCCAGAATCCTCCTTGGTGTGGAAGTCAATGACTAAAAATTTTATTTGAAAAGCAGTTTTTTAGGAAGACACTTCTTCTGCGAAATGAAGTCAAGTTCGATCCAGTTATGTGTGTCTGTCTCTTACATAAAAAGTCCAGAGGTAAGAATTCCAGATTGGATGGCAGCTCCACGATCACAGGAACCCAGGCCTCGCCATTATTAGCTCATGTCTTCTGTTCTCAAGGATGTCTTTATGGTACAAGATGGCTGCTGGTGCTCTAACCCTCACCTCTCAGTTCCAAGAAGGAAGAAGGTAAGAAGGATAAAAAGGGCTAAGTTTCCTGTTGAGTTAACCCCCTTTAGAGAGCTTTCCCAGAAGCCCCACCCAATGACTCCCACTTATATCTCCTTGGCAACCCCTATCTGCAAGAGAGGTTAGAAATGTAGGTTTTTAGCCTCATCCCTCACCAACTATACAACAGTCAGTTACCAAGGAAGAAGGGGTAAGTGGACACTGGGTAGGTCACAAGCAACCTTTGCCACAGCGTCTGAGGTGAATTCTCTGTGTGGCTTGTCTTCTCAGGAGCCTGGAGGGGAATGGTTCTACGCTTGACTTCAGCCCTCAGACGCCCTGTGCCAACCTGGCAGCCAGAGACAGAGCCGAGTGGCCCCTGGGGACTTGGGCCTGAAGATGAGGGCACATCTGGAGGTGAGGTGAGGTAACCATTAAAAGGAGCAGAAACTAAAATGGCAAGTGATCGGGGTGAGGGTGAGGAGCAGACACAAACAGCGTGTGGCTGCCTGGGTCAGGTGCCACAGGAACAGGAGGGCTCAGGGGGCTGAGGGACGCCTGGGACAAGTCTTCACTGTCGGCCTCAGCTCTGCCTCTGTCACAGGAGAGACCGCCTACTCGGCCTCCATCATCATGTCTTGAGAGCACAGAAGGCAACAGAAAGACACAGAGACACTCTTTCCATGTAGAAGCACTGGATCTCCATGACAACCCCATGAAGTGGGCAGACAGCTATTACTGTCCCATTTTACAGATGTGAAAACTTGCTCAGTGATACTGCACTCCTAAGAGGCAGTACCAGGATATTGAGATACTGAGCCCAGGCCCTGGGACTCTTGGTGCCTTGGGGGAGTTACAGGTGTGAGGCAGTGTAGCCTCAGGGCCTGGGAGTCCATCAGGACCGCTCTGGCTGGGCAGGCTGGTCTCTCCCTGCCTTTGTTTCTGGGTGTCTGGGGCCTGAGGAGTGAGGAGTCAGCAGCAATGCTTTTCAGCGGCGGGGCAGGACGGCCGTGCTGGGGAGCAAGCAGTGTGGATCACACCCACTCCTCTGGTCAGCAGGCCTGCCCCCTGGACTCGCTTTAGAGTCAGCCTTTCCAAATGGACCAGCTTCTGCCGTCATTTCGGGGGAAGAGTCCACAGCAGCATGGCACCAACTTGGATGGTACACAGCTTCCTCCCTTGGGTGACCTGGGGCGAAGGGTGCTTTGAAGCCTCTCCTGGGTGCCTGCCTCTCCGTCCACTCCCGGACCCGAGCCCTCTCTTCTCCACCAATCGGGGATTTGCTCACTGGCAGCTCTGCCTTTTTCGTTGTCCTCATGGCTCTGCTCCTTCAGTCTCAGCTCTGGGGGCCCCGCTCGCCCGTCTCCGGGTTGTGTCACCCCTGATGCCTTTCTGCAGCTCTTCCTCCTGCTGCTATTGCCTGTCCCCAGTTAAAAGTCTCTGGCGAGGATTTGATTGGCCCAGCTCATCCTCGTGCATCAGGCTCCTCCTCATAGGCTGCTGCCAGGCCACATATTGGCCATTTCAGGCTAGTCAGCTGTCGTTGGGAGGGAGTGGAGTCCCATGGTCGGCCTGGGGCTGGCCCGTCAGTGGGGGGCTCTGGGCTGGGCAGTGTCACTTGCAGGAGACTGTGGGGGTGAACTGTGAGAGGAACCGTCACAGACGTGTCTGATACGCAGATGCTACGGTGTGGAAGAGTCTGGAAGCTTTTATGGATGAGGTGATACCTGAACTAGGCCTGGAAGAATGGGTAGGATTCCAATCAGCAGAGATGAGGCAGAAAGAACATTACAGGAGGAGTAAAGGAAATAAAGCAGATGTCCACAGAGCAGCAGGGAGTGTCGTGTGGCTTGAGAGGGACTCACGGTAAGGGTGGGGGAGTGGAGGGAAATGAGGCAAAAAGCTGGGCTGAGGCCAGACTGGGTAGAGGTCGCGTTCTGCAGGCGGGGGGAGCAGTGGGGCTGGTGCTACCAGAGCTGTGCTCTAGGAAGCAGGGCGCAGGCGGAGGGTGGAGGCACCTGGGAGGGAGCCCACACCTCCCCCTGCATCCTTTGTCATCTATCTTTCTGTGTCTAGGCAGGAGCCAACCTGCTCTTGACCCCGGCACTCACCAGGCTGAAAAGACACTGGCCACTGAGCGCCTGTGGGCTTTCCGCCTTGCCAAAGTCCTGGCTGCTGGCCAATGGGCCGTCGCTGGCGGTGACCTGTGTCAGTTCTGGGTCAGAGTTCTCTATGCCCTCTCTTCCCACACCACTGTGACTGGTGATTGTCCAGATGGTGGTTCTTCTAGCAGCCTGGATCCCTGAGACGCTAGGTGGAGCGGAGCCCTGCCGTCGCCCTCTCCCCCTGCGCTGGGCATATAACGTGACTGAGCAAGAAACTTTTACTGTGAAGTCATTGAAGTTTGGGGGCTGATTTACTGCAGTAGAACCAAGCCTAACCTGACTAATATACCAGCTCTGAGGGGACCTCCCCTCTCAGCAGCACAGAGGTGGGCGGGGCATGGGTAGAGCAAGGAAGACATCAGGAGTTAGTGCCCCGGGGAGGATTTGGCTGGGATGTGTCCAAGCACAGGGCTCCCTACTGCTGCGGGGCCACTGCTGGGCGGCGCCTGCATTGCCTGGGCACAGAGACCAGCGCTGCGGTGGGCAGGAGGCACCTGGAGAGGATGCGGGGAGCCTGCCTGTAGAGGGTCAGCCAAAGGCGGCAAAAGAAGGGGGAGTGTGTCCGATTCACAAGCTGCTCAGCCCAGCAAGGACCCTGTCCCAGGAAGGAGTGAGGCTGGAGGCCAGACTCCACTCTCAAGGGAACAGCCTCCTCCCGCAGCCCTAGGCTGGGAGCTCTGAGCAAGGCAAACTTGACCATATTACTTCCCCACTTCAAAACCAAGGGAAGGTCCAAGTACCCTAGTGGAGATTTCAAGGTCATTTACAACCCGGCCCCTTCCTTCTGCTAAGCCAGCCACTCTCTAGACCGTCTCCTCCAAACTCCTTGAGAGAATGCCCCACGCCCGCCCCTCCGTGGCCCGACCTGCTCGGGCTCTCGCCACGCCACCGTCTGCAGGCTCTGCCTTTGATTCACGCTGACCCGCGCTCCTCTCTCTGCTGGAAGCAGGGCCCTGTCGTTATGGCCTGGAGGGCCCCGTCCACAGTCTCTGTCACCCGTCTGAGTTGCAGACAGGAAATGGTTCCCTCCACAAACTCTGTGCCAGGCACGGTGCTGGGTGCTGGTTCAGAAGTGAGCAAAATAAACGTGGCCTTGCCCTCTTGGAACTGACCGTCTTGGGGGCGGATGGATGTTAAACGCATAATCAGACAAATACACCTATAGATTCCGCCTGGAAGGGAAAAACAAGGTGGGAGGGATCTCTTTTCGTGTGGATTGGGGGTTTCGAGGGAAGGTCTCTTGGAGGAGGTGTTTTTTAAACTGAGGCTGAGGCTGAGGGGTGAGGCCTCGCCAGGCAGGGGCAGGGAGGGTGCAGCTGGCAGGGGGAGAGCACAGGGCGGGAAATGAGCAATGCCAGGAAAGCCTAAACTGCAGGCCCTGCAAAACCCAAGGTGTTCTTGTTTCCCCTGGCACTTCCCTCTCTTGCTTTTCTTTTTTTCTCCCTCTCTCTCTCTCTTTTTTTTTTTTTTTTTAATATTTATTTCATTATTTGGCTGCCCTGGGTCTTAGTTGTGGCACGTGGGATCTTCGTTGCTGCATATGGGATCTTTAGTCGTGGCATGCGAACTCTTAGTTGCAGCATGTGGGATCTAGTTCCCTGACCAGGGATCGAACCCAGGCCCCCTGCATTGGGAGCGCAGAGACTTAGCCACTGGACCACCAGGGAAGTCCTCTCTTGCTTTTCTTTCTCTCCTCCTTGCTGTTCTCCCACCAGCCCCATCTCCTCTGCCTGGACTATAATAGGTACTGCAGGTGCGCCAGGCACTGTGCCCAGGCCTCGTGCCCAGGCCTCTGCACACATTCATCCTCCAACAACCCTGGGAGACAGGTGCAATGGTGCCCATTTTACAGACACAGTAACTGAGGCTCAGAGAAGTTAAGAGACCTGCCCAGGTCACTGACCAGCAAGTGCTGAAGCGCATATTCAAATCCAGGCCAGGTGCTTGCGCTGCCTCCTCTGGCCCGCAGGGCTCTGGAGCTCGGCTTGTGCCCCAGAGCGCTGCCTGGCAGGGGTGAAATGCCCTCCTGCCCTCCCTGTACCCTGGGGGGTTGTGGGAGTAGAGGAGGCTGTGACCCCAGGGCCAGGCTGCCCTCTGGGGCCCTGCACCCCACACATTGGTGATGCAAGGCCCTGAAGGTGCAGGCTGTGTATAACTAAATGGTTACAGCCCCAAACCACTCAACGGCCACTGTTTTTGCTGCCAGGCCCGATTGTGTCTACCAGCATCTCAAAGAAAGTAAAAGTGTCGCCATAAATCAATGGGGCAGGCCCTCATTCAGGCCTGATGACTTGCTGACAACATCATTTCTGGGATTAAAATGGAGCCCAGGTGAAGGCAAAGCAGCCAGGTCCAGTCGCAGTCCGCGCAGTTACGGGGAAAGGGCAGGAGCCGGCCCTGCTGGTGCCCCCCCATCCAGGTGCTGCCACCGCCGACGTTCCATTTGTCCGCAACAGTCCCTGGAGAGGTAGGGGTGAGGGAAGCTCTGTTTCCACAGCAGAGACACTGTGGTTCCTGAAGTCACACGGCCCGCACACGCCGAGCTGGGGTTGGAACACTGGGCTCTCTGACCCGAAGCCCACGTTTCTTTCCAGCGGGCCTGGCAGCGGCCGGGAAAGGGAGCCAAGGCCCCGCGTGGCCACCTGTGGGAGCTGAGTCCAAGCCCCGTGCTGGAGGCCTTCTTAGAAGCTTCTTTCTGGGTCGAATGTTTTTGCCAGTGTCTGAGCATCTCGATACGCCGAGGGTCACTATGCTGATGGCCGAGGTTGGTGACCTCCAGAGGATGAGGAGGGAAGAGGACAAGTGTAGGGCTGCATAGGGGAGACTCCTGGGGATGAAACCAGCTTTCCAGGAAGTGAAAGCAGCCTCACTTCTTTATATTTCTGAGATCTTTTACTGCCTCCAGGACCAGTCTAGGAGACTGTTGGTCACTAACCTCTTAGTTTGTGTGTGTAATGGTAGCGGTGGGTGGAGGGGTGGGCGGGTTGACCAGTCTCCTGAAGTCCTGTCAGTCTGCTCTCTGTAGACAAGGACCCTCTCCTGCTGTCTCCTGCTGGACCCTGCACAGCTTAACTGACCAGAGTAGTTTCTAGAAGCAGTGCTTGCTAGGTACCATAAAAAAAGACAGCACTGACCCTTCTGGTTCCCCAAGAAGGGGTAGCTTTATGAATTTAGGTACCTGAGCCCGAAGCAGAGCTGAGAAGAGTCACCGTTTCTTTTTTTTTTTCAACTGAGGTATAGTTGACGTACAATATTATATAAGTTTCAGGTGTACAACATAGTGATTCACAGTTTGTAAACATTATGTTCCATTTATAGTTATAGTAAAATATTGGCTATATTCCCTGTGTTGTAAAGAGAGTCACCCTTTCTTAAGCAACCACCATGTTGAGAAACTATTCTAGACATTTTACATCTTTTTAAAATAACTTTGTTGAGTCCTACTTTACATATCGTATAATTCACTCATTTTTAGTGTCCAATTCAATGAATTTTTTAGTAAATTTACCAAGATGTGCAACCATCAGCATAAATCAGTTTAGAACATTTCCATCACCCCAATAAGATCCCTCACACCCATTCACTGTTAATTCCTGTTTTCTCCCTGCCCCGGGCAATGACTATTTTCTGTCTCTATATAGATTTGTCTTTTCTGGACATTTTTTCAAAATTGAAGCATAGTTGATTTACAATATTGTGTTAGTTTCAGGTGTACAGCAAAGTGATTCAGTTTTATGTATAGATATATATTTTCAGATTCTTTTCCATTATAGATATTACAAGATATTGAATATAGTTCTCTGTGCTATACAGTAAATCCTGTTGCTTATCTATTTTACATATAGTAGTGTGTACCTGTTAATCCCATACTCCTAATTTATCCCTCTCCTCCTCCCTTTCCTGTCTGGTGACCAGAAGTTTGTTTTCTATGTCTGTGAGTCTGTTTCTGTTTTGTATATAGATTTGTTTGTATTCTTTTTTAGATTTCACATGTAAGTGATATCATATATTATTTGTCTTTTCTGGACATTTCTTATAAATGGAATCGTACAATATGCAGTCTCTCGTGTCTGGCTTCTTTCACTTTGCAGAATGTTTTCAAAGCTCATCCATGGTATAGCATGTATCAGTACTTCATTCCTTTTTATTGCTGAATAGTATTCCATCATTTGGATATGCCACATTTTGCCTGTGCATTCACTGGTTGATGGGCACTGAGGTTGTTTCCAGTTTTGGGCTATTATGAATAACGCTGCTAAGAACATTTGTGTTCTTTACTTTAAATTTGTGTTCTGATACTTTAAATCTGTTATTACTAATCCTCCCAATCCTGTGAGGTGGGTATTATCATCCTTGCCTTATAGATGAGGATACTGAGGATAATAGATACTAAGTAACTCATCCAAGGGCCCACAGCTACCATATTTCATCACTTCTAGAAAGTACTTTTTCATATTTTCATATTTCTGAAACCAGGATGCATCTAATGAATGGCTCCTCATAGCTTATTCGGCAGCACTTCCCCCTTTCTCAGTGGTATGTAAAATATATTTTACAATCAAAGGCATTTTAAATTTGATGAGCTATGGTATTAAGTGGCTGATCCTAGTAGCCTCCCTTATATATAGTTCACCCTTGTGTCAGGACTCTCGGTTGCAAGTGACAGAAATCCAGCTCAAAGGGGAACTTACCCTCAATAATTGGGAAGGATCCTGGGAATAAGTCATTGGACTGAAGGAAGAGCTGCAGAGGCACTGAAAGTAGGACTCAACACTGTTAGATCTCTGTCCATATTTCATCTCTGCTCATCTTTGCCTATGGGTTCTCTTCCTCCATGGGGGAAACCCCAGCTTAATAGTCCTGAGAGTAAAATAACTCCCAATCCCTCTCTACCTACCTCTGTGCATCAATCCTAAGGAAGAACTCTGATTGGCACTGCTTAGTCACATATCCATCACCGGTCTAATCACTGAGGCCTGGGGAATGGTGTACTACAATGGCCCAGGCCTGGCTGACATGCCTTTCTTCTGGCCAGAAAGTCTGTTACCAGAAGAAGGGGAGTAGGAGTAAATGAGCTGGGTACCACCACCCTCACTCCCTTAGGCCACTTTCACATGGCATCACTCAGTATCACTGCAGACGTTACAGACTAAGAGGTATTTAGAAAGAATATCTGAAGTTTATGATTCATTCATTCTCTTGTGAGGTAATGTTCTAAAGAGTTTAATTATACTTCCAAGAACTGTGTTGTTTGAAGGATTTAATAAAGCAATGAAATATGCATGTAATATACTAGACGTAATTATGTTTAAACTTCTCATCAAGTAAAGATTTGTTTGCAGACAGTTCTCTAATAGAAACAGGAAAGAATCTTTTAGGATACTAAACCTGTGAATTTGCCACGTTGAATTTAAGCCCCAAAGCACTGGCTTATATTTAGCTCTACTTTTAAACTGCGTACTATCTCTTCTGCATCTCTCCCAAAAAGATGTCATCTTCCTATCTCCACATTTTGGCTCACTTTCCCTTTATCTGAACTTCCCATACCCCATTTCCATCTATCCAAATTCTACCTTCAATTTAATGCCACTGTCTCTGCAGGAGTCTTCCCTGATAGTTCCATCTGAAGGCAATTTCTCCTTCTTCTAGGTTCCCATAGCTCCCTTGCTGGGACCAGTTATATGGCACTCATCAGAGAAGACCTTAGAGCAGGATAATTTCCTGAGCATTGGTTGCGATTTTCCTCCCTGGGTTTTAATTCCCATTTTAGGAAAGTAGCCAAGCCCTTCTGTGCCCTTGTCTCAGGGAAGGTTAGGTCACAGGGCTTGAGACACTTACTTCTAGTATTATTTGGGTAGAGACTAAGCTGCTATAACAAAGAGACCCCAAAGTATAGTCATTCAAACAGGATATAAGTTTACTTCTCTCTCATGTGCCAACGCAGAGGAGCCCAGCTGAGGTTCAAGAAGGATAAACTGCTCTGCTCCACAGGATTATTCAGGGCCCCAGGCTTCCTCTAAGCTGTTGTTCCTCCATCTCCTAGGCTGTTATCCTCATCTGCATGGTTGCAGCTGGGACATCATCCCATCTATGATCCAGCCCATTGAAAGGGGAGAGTTTAGAAAAGCACATGCCCAAGGCTTAGCAGTAGCCCACATCACCCACTCACATTCCATTGTTTGGGATTAAATCAAGTGGATACATCCCGCTGCAAAGAATGCTGAGAAATGGCATCTCTAGCTGGAGCAACATGTGCTAACCTAACCTGATTACTCTAGAGGAAGGGAAGAAGATATTTTGAGGCATAACTAGCAAGTTACCACATTCTCCTTTCTGGCTTTAGTTTTCCCAAAGCTGGTGATGTTAAAGAGATTATGCTGGGTGCTCCAGGGGGTGGGGAGGGGTGACAAGCAGTAAGACCCAGAGGAGAGAGTCTGGGGAAAGAAGTTATCTGCTGTTCCAGTTATCCAATTGCTGCATAATAAAATACCCCAAAACTTAGCATTATACAATGACACCATTTATTTTGCTCACAAATCTGCTACTCGGGCAGTGTTTGGTGGGGACCGCTTGTCTCTGTTCTGCTCGGCATCAGCTTGGACCTGGACTCAAAGGCTGGGGCCTGGAATCACTGAGGCCTCAGTCACATGTCTGGTTGATGCTGGCTGTTGGCTGGGACCTCACTTGGACCTGTAGGCGAAACACCTACATGTGGCCTTTCCATGTGCCTGCTGGGATTTCTCACAGCATGGGGCTTGGGTTCCAAGAGCAAGCATCCTGGGAGAGAGCCACAAGGAAGCATATTGCCTCTTCTAATCTAGCCCCAGAAGCCACGCGGCATCAATTCTGCCACATTCTATTCACTAGAAGCGAGTTGCCAAGGATGGCCCAGGTTCAAGTAGAGGGGAATCAGATTCTACTCTTTGATGGAAAGAGTGTCAAAGAATGTGTGGACCATGTTTGGAAAATGCCACAGGTCCCATGGAGCCTACTTGCTGTCAGCTGCAGTGAAGGGGGTAGTGTTTCAGAGAGCTGGCTGCTTGTAACACCAGGGAAGGCAGATCCTAGATGTGGGAGGCCCAGCCTCACCCAAGAACCCCAACTTCATAAGAGGCATGGAAGCAACAGCACCTCCAGACCCATAGGGACCTTGTGAGCTGGGGTCATGGGTGTCACTGCTGATGGTACTCATGAACCTAGTCGCAGGGCAGGAATAAAGAGGTAGATGTAGAGAACGGACTTGATGACATGGGGTGGGAGGGCGAAGCTGGGGGGAAGTGAGAATAACATCGACATATATACACTACGGAATGTAAAATAGTTGGCTGGTGGGAAGCAGAAGCATAGCACAGGGAGATCAGCTCGGTGTTTGCGATGACCTAGAGGGGTGGGATAGGGAGGGTGGGAGGGAGGCTCAAGAGGGAGGGGATATGGGGACATGTGTATGCATATGGCTGATTCACTTTGGTGTACAACAGAAACTAACACAGTATTGTGAAGCAATTATACTCCAATAAAGATCTATTTTTAAAAAAAAAGGGAATATGGATACATACCTTATACCCTTCACAAAAACTACCTCTAACTGGATCACAGACCTAAGTATAAAAGGTAAAACTATAAAACTCCTAGAAGATAACCCTGGAGAAAATCTAGGTGAACTTGGGTATGGTGATAGCTTTTCAGGTACAACACCCGACACTGGCTTGTCCCGTGGAATGGCACGTGAGAGGCTGGGCTCGAGCGGGTTCAGAAGACACAAGTAGGTTGTGTGTGCAGGTGGCTCAGATGCGTGTAACAGAGACTCTTTCTTCATCGCCTGTCTTCCCTTAATCCCAGGACTTCATAGAAAGTTCCCTGTGATCAGTTGGCTGAGAAGGAAAAAATTCAGGTCTGGTTTACAGAAGGTTCTACATGATCTACTAGCACCAACAGAAAGTGGGCAGCCGTAACCCTACAGTCCCACGCCAGGGTGGCTCTGAAGGACAATGAAAGAAAATCCTCCTAGTGGGAAGGGCTTCAAGAGGCACTTTGCCCACTTTGTCTGGGCTGAGAGACGGCTGGAAGTATGGGTCTATATGGATTCATTGGCAGGGATGTGGAAGGAATATGATTGGAAGGTTGGTGACAAGGAGGTGTGGGGAAGAAGTATGTGGACGTGTCTCTCCAAACGGGCATGAAATGCCAGGATATTTGTGCCCCATGTAACTGCTCACTAAAGGGTATTCACTGCAAAGCAGGCTCTTGCCAATCAGGTGAACAAAGCATGTTCTAAGGATGTCAGTCAGCCTCTTTGCACAGCTACCCCAGTGCTTGCTCAATGGGCCCATGGAACCAAGTGGCCATGGTGGCAGGGTTTGAGTCCAAGTCTATGCACGGGCTTCCCCTCACCAATGCTGACTTGGCCGTCTGCCGTCTAATCAGCCAGCAGCAGATACTAACACTGAGCCATACTGGGGGCCCCAGCCAGCCACCTAGTGGCAGGTTGATTACCTTGGACCCTTTCCATAATGGAAGAGGCAGAGATTTGTCCCCAGTGGGCTATACACACATTCTGGATATGGACGTGCGTTTGCTGCTCATAATGTTTCTGCAAGCAACCCCATGCATGGATTTGCGGAGTGCCTCGCTCACGGTCCTGCTACTCTACACACACTGCTTTGGATCAAAGAAGTCACCTCACGTCAGAAGAAGAGCAGCAAAGGGCTGATGCCTGTGGAGTTAACCAGTTTAATCACATACCCTATCACTCAGAAGCAGCTGACCTAATAGAAGGGTGGGATGACCGACTGATGACCTAGTTATGGTGCCCGTTGGGAGTCACCACTCTGAAGGGGTGGGGTTCTGTCTCACAGGCTACAGTGGATGCTTTGAGTCAGAGACCATCACGTGGCGCTGTTTGTCCCACAGCCACGACACCCGGGCCTGGGAATCAGGGTGAGAGTGGCTCCTCTTGCTTTTATCACACCTAACACTCCACTCGTGGTCCCAATTTCTGTATCAGTCAAGGGCCAGTCAGGAGACGGAAGCCGCAGTAGTTTTTTTTAACAGAGAAAATTTAATATAAAGAACTGTTCATTAACATGACATTGTAAATCAACTCTACTTCAATAAAATAAATTTTTAAAAGAAGAACTGTTAAGTAGGTAAACATTTAACTAGTAAGTGAAAGAGTAAAAAGAAAGCTTTAAGGTATCACAAAGGGAGCAACTGCAGGAAGCAGCCGCCACTCTAGAGCTGGGAGAATTAAATTAAAGTGGTCAGAATGATGAAAACAGAAACTCACACGAGAGGCCCGGAGCTGACACACAGACCTCAGAGAAGGGGGTACTGCTCGGCTAGTGCTGGCGTCTCTGAGCTGGGAAGAAGGGCCCTGTGGGTCTGGAACCCAATCTTCTGAGGAGGGGGCGTTGTCCAAATAGTGCTGAGATCTCCGGTAGGTGAGGGGGGTGGGGGGTTGCGGTGGTACATGATGAGGATGTAGGAGAAACTCTGCAAACTGGGTTGAGCCGCTGCCACAGGAAAGAACTGCTATTGCTGGGCTGAAGAACTGAGACCGGGGTGATGCCCCCAGAAACTGGAAGCAGATGGAAAGCCCACAGGAAGCCTCCGGTAAGAAGTCAGTCCCCTTTGCCCCCTCTAGGCTGGCAGTCTCCTGCCCTGCTCCCCGGTGGGGTCTACAGGGGAGCCAGCGGGAAAGCAGAGGCGCTGCCCCGCACTGCAAAGTGGAAATGGCACAGGGCAACCCAAGGGGTTGGGGTGCGTTGGTCATTCCCGTTTGGAAGACCCTGCTTACTAAACCTGCGGCTGGGTCCATGTTTGTCCTTATATGCTTCCCAAAACCTAACAAAGGTTTCATCCATTTCCTAATTATCTAAATTTCTCCTTCTACCAAGATTGAAGTCAAGACCTGTCTTATAATTCTGATTCTGCCCCTCAATAACCGTGTGATTGGTGCCCGTCATTTCATAACTCTGAGCTTCAGTTTCCGTATCTCTAAAATAGGGAAAACGATACTTATTGTATTGCAACCTCAGGGTTGCTCTGACGACGTGAGAATGAAAGCTTAGCATGGTGCTTGGCTCATGGTGAAGAAGATATTCAGGCACATCTCTTCATCCTGAATATGAAGCCAAATATCTCCCTTTAAATTGTTTGTCAACCATTTTCAACATTAAATTCCAGGGTCCTAGAACTCTTGGGTTAATCCATCGTTCTTTATTTCCCAAGAACAGACTACTGGGAGGCTTCCAGAGTGTCCCCACCACTCAACCAGCAGATGGAAGGGAGGGAGGCTCTGCGGAGATCCCAGGTGGCACCTACCTGAAATCCCCAGGAGTGGAGGTGGCATCGTCTCTCTGGGTGTGCCCTTTCCTTAGAAAATTATTCCCCTGCTGTGCTGAGGACTGTTTTGACCTGCTCTTTCTCTCAGACTCATTGCCAAGTGCTTGATTCTGTGAGGAGGGAGGAAATGGTCCTGTTAAAACCTCTGGGCAGGGGCTGGGGTGGTACAGAGGCAAAGCTCCGTTGAAGGTGGTGTTCGTGCTTGGGTCCCCGCCCAGGTCGTCCCAGGCCTCCTCCCCAGCAAGTGGGAGAAGCTGAGCTGGGCCGTTAAGTCACCCTTGGGAGACAGCCCCCATCCCAGGACCCTTCTACATTTGGTGTCCCCAAGATGACTCCTCCAGGACTTAGGATTCCCTCTCCCCCAGGGGCAGCTCCTCAGGCCTTGCCCTGACCTCATAACTGATCACTTTGCGACAATCCCACATGACTGATTCCTAAGTAAAATCCCGTCCTAAAGCCTCCCCGGTTGCCTCTCCTGACCTGTATAAATCTTGCTCATCCTCGAGGGCACGGGGAACGCTAACCTGGACGACCGCTCCCCGCCGCTTCCCTCAGCACTGGCTCCCCTCTCCTGAGTGTCCCCTAAGGACTCGCCTTCTCCGGACCAGGAACCGCCTGGTCATCCTTTCTACTAGCTCCCAGCGGGGCGGCTGAATCAAAGACCGAAGCTCCGGGTAAAAAAAAAACTTAATCCGGAGCACTGGGAATCGGGCCGCTCCGGGCGAGCCAGGGAAGCGGTCCCCTCCGCCACAGGGGAGGCTGGGGCGCAGTGACTGCGCTTCGGAAGCCTGCGGCGTCCTGGCGTTTTCTCCGACAGCCCTGCTTCCTGATCAGTTTCAGCCAGGTCCACGTGGGTTAAAGGCTGAAGCCCACCTTCGAGGGGCAGAAGGAGGCGGCTGCCGGAGACGACTGCGGGCGCGGCGGGACCAGCAACTCATGCTCCTCGGGAGCCGCGGCAAGAATAAACGCAGTTTACATGCTCATGGCTTCTCCGTTCATAAATGTTACATTTTCATCCACAGTTTTCATCTGAGGCAGCTGAGCACTAACCAGCTTCGTTTTCCAAAACGCCAAGTGTAACCCCCTCGGCGGGACGTGCGGCGTCTTCGGGGCCGCAGCTGCAGCTCGCGGGCCTCCAGATGGCCACGAGGGCGGGCCGGGGGCGGGGAGGCCCTGAGCTCGGAGCCGTGCGGGCCGCCAGCCCCTCGTCGGGGAAAGGGGCCCCAAACCTGAGGGCCGGGAGAAGCTGCGGGGACAGCGAGCCCGGGCCCTGCCCCCCGGGGAGGCTGAGGTCTGGGAAGCAGGCCTCATCGTGGGCGCGTGTGGCCCTGGCAGGGACGGCAGGGGGCGTCCAGGATCTTCCCTCCTGGGCGGGCGGGGAGTGCGCTGCAGAGCCGGGACTCCCAGCGCTAGCTCACCTTCCGGAGCTCCAGAAGAGCAGCCGGCGCGGAGGGGCGTGGTCTTGGAGGGGCGTGGACTCGGAGGGGCGTGTCGGGATTCCGAGGGGCGTGGTCTGGGTGGGGCGGCCTCCAGTGACAGCGGAGGAAGGCGGCGGTGCTGTCCGCCGGCCTGGCGTTAGGTTGGAAAGGGCTGGAAAGATCAGCTTGGCGTCGTAGGAAGGTCCCTCAGGCGCTGGACAGTGGGTGGGGAGGGAGAGATCGCAGGGAGAGAGCCCAGGTCAGGAGGCGATTTCAGAAAAGTGCGGAAAAGGAAAAGCCCTCATTAGAGCAACAACAGGGGCAAGGAGCGAAAGGGGTGGGCTCGAGAGGCGAAAGGCGTGGAGGACTGGCCTCCCAACCTGAGGTAGATGGGGTGTGGGCGGCGAGGGGCAGGGAGGAGTCTGAGCGCTCGGTTCTCGAGGCTCCGTCCGTGCCCCGTCCCCCGCTGGCTGCTCCCGGGGGCGGGCTGGCAGCGGCAGCCTTTCCCGCACCCGATTCCCCGAGACTGGGCAGCGCTCCTCCGGAATCCGTCCTTGGCAGGCGCCGCTTCGGGCGCTGAGAGCTGCGAGTCGCGCAGGAAGTGCAGGAAGGAACCTATGCGCGGCCCTCTGCTGACCAGTCTGGAGCCAGCGCGGTCGCCTCGGCTCAGCTGGCCGTGAAGCCACCGAGTTCTCCAACATGCTGTCGGGCCCCACCGGGGCTAAGCCCGGGCCTGGGACGTCTTGAGGGTCCCCTAGGCTGGTGACAGAAGTCCTGGCCACCTCTCTCTCTTCCCACTCCGTCTCGGTCCCCTACACTTGGAATCAGAACTGCTTATTTCAAGTCCAAATGTGATGATGATAACCAATTAAATCAGTGCATTGAGTTCTCACTGTGTGTGCGTTCTGGCTGTGTACTAAGCATTTTTTCATGCTTTTTCTCATAAATTCCCCTCCTCTCCTACCCCTTTCGTCATTTTGGCCAGCACCACCTGTACTATTATTTACTTATTATAATTTTTAATCCACTCAAAATGTTAAGAGGTGCTATCTGAAATCCCAGGTTTGATGTACAATGTTTATTTTACTAGTTCATAAACTATTTTATATATATATATATATATATATATATATATATATATATATATATATATTTTAAATGTTCACTCATGGGAATTCCCCAGCGGTCCAGTGGTTAAGACTCTGCGCTAAGAACTGCACGGAGCGGAAGTTCGATCCCTGGTCTGGGAAATAAGATCCCACATGCCCCGCGGCGCGGCCAAAAAAAAAAAAAATCACTCATAAGCCACATGAAATCACCTCATGTCCCACCAGTGGTCCCTGTTTTTTGGACTGGTAAACTGAGGCTCATGGAGGTTAAGTGTCCTGCCCACGGTTGTGGCATTGGCCAAGCTAGTGCCCTACTTAACTCCTGAAACTGCCCGCAAACCAGACACAGGCGACTACAAAAGGATGCAACCTGGAGGGGTCCAAACAGAAGGATTCTCTCAAAGGGGAACCACAAACACAGGGATGTGTCCAAGACACTAGGGCTGGGCAGGGATAGGAAGATGGGGATACTCAGCCTCGCTTCTCCCATCTCTGAAATGGAGGTAGTAACAGTCTCCTTCCTGAGGTCCTTGTGAGAACTGAGATAAAGCAGAGTTTAGTACAGTGCTTGGCTTGGCACATAGCAAGCCCTCAATAAATCCCTCCTGTTGCTATAAAAAGTTGGGTAAGGAGCTCTGAAGCCATGCTTGTGAGTGGCTCCTCTGCCAGAATATCTAAGATTCCAGAAACTCTGCTCCCCTTAGGCTACCACTGTTAGCGGTTTGGTGCATCTTTCCAGACCTTTCCTATGCATATGCATGTAGTCTCTGTGTATATATAATGTGTACATACACACACGATTTACAAGTGATTTGCGGTTTTGTTGCTGTTTTTGTTGTTAGACTCATAGAAAGAAAAATGCTACGCTTGTTGCACATCTTTCTTTTTTATTTAACAGTATAGTTTGGAAACCTTTCCACATCAGCATGTATAGGTCTCTCTGCCTCATTCTTTTCAATGGCTATATAGTATTTCTTTCTTTTTTTTAAAATATTTATTTATTTATGTGGTTACACCAGGTCTTAGTTGCAGCAGGCGGGCTCCTTAGCTGTGGTATGTGAATTTTTTAAGTTGCGGCATGCATGTGGGATCTAGTTCCCTGACCAGGGATCGAACCTGGGTCCCCTGCATTGGGAGCACAGAGTTTTATCCACTGCACCACCAGGGAAGTCCCGGCTACATAGTATTTCTTAATATCACTCCATAAAATTTTATTTAGCCATTCCTGTACTGATGGATATTTAGGATGTTCAAAATTTTCAGCTTTACAAACAGTGCTGGGAAACATATGCTCATCCTAACTTATCTTTGCATTTCTAGGGGACAGGTTTATAGACGTGGAGATTTTGAGGAAGAATATTAAACTATTCTCTAATATTTCCTTTCAGTTCTCTATTAATTTTGTTTTTGATGTTTATTCTTTTAATCAACCTGAAATTAATTTGGGGGTTATGAAATAGTAATGCAACTGCTGCCTCATGAATAGTGCAATTATCTTACTTTTTCACGATTGAATAGTTTCACCGTTATCCAATGATTTTTTAAAAATAAGTTTATTTATTTATTTTTGGCTGAGTTGGGTCTTCGTTGAGGTTCGCAGGCTTCTCGTTGTGATGGCTTCTCTCCTTGCGGAGCACAGGCTCAGTAGTTGTGGTGCACAGGCTTAGCTGCTCCACAGCATGTGGGATCTCCCCCGACCAGGGCTCGGACCCTATTCCCCTGCATTGGCAGGTGGATTCTTAACTACTGCGCCACCAGGGAAGTCCCCTCAAAGAACTTTAGAATTAATCTGTAAAGCTCCATTAAAAATCCTGTTAGAATTTTTACTGAGATTGTCTCAATGTATAGATTAATGTGGAAAGAAGTGAATTCTTTACAGTATTGAGTCTTTCCATCCAGGAACATATATCTTTCTTACTTTATTCAGATCTTTTCTATGGCCTTCAACAAAAGTTTGTGTTTTCTTTAAATAATTCTCCACACATTTCTTAGGTGTATTTTTTGATGTGTTATAGGTTAGTGGACATGGTAGATAGTATTTTTTTTTTTTTTTTTTTTTTTTAACATTTGATGGTTCCATAGTTTTCTGGGAGGACAGTTTTATTTTATTTTTTTAAATTTTGTTTACTTATTTATTTATTTATTTATGGCTGTGTTGGGTCTTCGTTTCTGTGCGAGGGCTTTCTCTAGCTGCGGCAAGTGGGGGCCACTCTTCATCGCGGTGCGCGGGCCTCTCACTATCGTGGCCTCTCTTGTTGCGGAGCACAAGCTCCAGACGCGCAGGCTCAGAAATTGTGGCTCACGGGCCCATTTGCTCTGTGGCATGTGGGATCTTCCCAGACCAGGGCTCGAACCCATGTCCCCTGCATTGGCAGGCAGATTCTCAACCACTGCGCCACCAGGGAAGCCCGATAGTATTTTTTTTATATTACATATGCATATGTTAATTTATAACCAGCAATTAGTTTCATTATAAATTTTTAACTAATTATTAATGTATAGAAATTATATTGACTTTTTAAAAACTGGAGTATAATTGACTTACAACATTACATTAGTTTCAGGTGTACAACATAGTGACTCAATGTTTTTATACATTACAAAATGATCACCACTATTGACTTTTGTATATTTTATTACCTACCATCTTATTGAGATCTCATTAAAACCAATAATTTTGTAATTGAGACTCTTGGGCTTCCAAAATAAATATTATTTGTTAAAAATAACAATTTTATAATAAACATATCAGTGAATATTTATTGAGCATTTACTATGTGCCAGGAACGTTCCAAGCAGTTGACATGTTTTAATTCATATAATCCTCACAACCCCAATAGCACAAGCATACAAAACACACAATAGCAAACAAATATTCTATTTCTCCCATCTTACAGGAAACAAAAACAAAAACACTGAGCTCCACTTTCCTCTTCATTTACTTTCCATTTCTCTTTATTTTAAGCAAAACTCCTGGAGTTACCAATTCATTTCTTCTAATTCTTTTTAAAAACATTTCCAACAGATTGTTTTGAAAATTTTAAGCCTATAGAAAAGTTGAAAGAATGGCACAATGTAAATTTACCAATTGTTATTTTACCATATTTGTTTTATCTTTTTCTCTATATATGTTTTCTTTTTTTAATTGAAGTATAGTTGATTTACAATGTTGTGTTAATTTCTGCTGTACAGCAGACTCAGTTATACATATATATACATTTTTTAAATATTCTTTTCCATTATAGTTTATCCCACGACATTGAATATAGTTCCCTGTGCTATACAGTAGGACATCATTGTCCATTCATTCTATATGTAATAGTTTGCATCTACTAACCCCACACTCCCAGTCTATCCCTCCCCCACCTTCCCCTCTATATATTTTGGATTAAGCTGCAGCTATTATGACTCTTCACTCCTTCAGCATGAGTGAAGAACAAGTACATTCTCCTGTATAACCTTAATACCATTATCATACACCAAAGAAATTTGAAATTGATATATTATTTAACATGTATTCCATACTGAAATTTGCCCAACTGTCCCCAAAGTTTCTTTTTAACTTTTTTTTTTTAATCCAGGATCCAATGAAGGATTGATTAACATGCAATTAATTGTCATGTCTCTTAAGTCACCTTTAATCTGAAACAGTTCCCCGGCCTTGTTTTGGTTTGTGAAATTGACATTTTTGAAGAGTCTAGGCCAGTTGTTTTGTAGTATGTCTCACGCTTTGGATTTAGCTGGTTGTTTCCTCATGATTATATACAGATTAAACATTTGGGGTAAACGTTTGGGTAATGTTGTGTCCTTAGTGTTTTACATCAGGAGTTTATAATGTCAGTTCGTCTCATTATTGACAACGTGAAGTGTGATCATTTTGCTTAAAGCCCCGGTTGCTCTTGCATCCACTCTAATCAGGTTTTGTTCCCTCGATTTCACCAACATGGTTCTTATCATGATCACCAATTACCTCCACGTTGCCAAATCCAATGGTCAACTCTCAGACTGCCCTCTTCTTGACACAGCAGTAGTATTTGTCACAGAGACCACTCTTCCTTGGAGTACTTGCTTCTTCGGGCTTACAGACATCACGGATGCCTGGCTTTCTTCCTGTCTGCCCACTCGTATTAGCCTCCTTCGGAGTGCTCCCCTCACTCCCTAAACTCTGAATGTTGAGTCCCTGAGTGCTTGGACCTCTTCTCTAATTTCTATCTACACCCACTCCCTTGGTGATCTCATCCAGCTTCTTGGCTTTTAGACCATACATTTACTGATGACTTCTAAATTTCTGTCTCCAGCCCAAACCTCTCTCTTAAACCCCAGGCTCGTATCCAACAATCTAGTTGAAATCTCCACTAAAGTCTAATAAGCGTCTCAATCTTAACATGTCCATAACTAAGCTCCTTATATTCCCCTCCAACCTGCCCCGTCAGGTTCCCCTGTCTCAGGCAATAGCAACTTCCTTCTTGCAGTTGCTCAGGCCAAAAACCTTGGCACCACTAACTCCTCTCTTTCTCATGCCCACACCCGTTAGCAAGTCCCAGCCATCCTACCTTTCAAAAATATCCAGCATGCCACTTCTCACCACCTCCACTGCCATCACTCAAGTCCAAGCCACAATATCATGTCACATTTAGGTTACTGCCAGTAGCTTCCTAAGGGGTTTTCCTTCTTGCTCTACCTTTATTCTCCTCATTTTCCACACAGCAGTTGGAGTGATTTTGTTAAAACTTAAGTCACACCATATTATTCTTCTGCTTAAAACTTTCCCGAGGCATCTCCTCTCACTCAGTGTCCTTACTAGGGCCTCTAAGTCCTGCAGGATCTGGTCCCCATTGCATTTCTGATTTCTCGCCTACTCTGCTCACTTTTTCCACTGCACCCATTCCTGTCTCCCTGTGGTTCCTGAACACACCAGGCTTGCCCCCAACAGGACCCCCAGTAGGGCCTGGAATATTCTTTTCTCACATCTGTGTGGCTTGCTCTCTCATTTTCTTTAGGGCTTTACTCCAATGACACCTCAGTGATGCCTTCCTGGCCTAACTCCCAACACCCACCTCCCTTGTATCACAACACTTTTCACCATGTTAATTTTTCTCTTTAGCACCTACCGCTATCTAATAAACGATGTACAGTCGTCCCTCCGTGTCTGTGGGGGATTGGTTCCGGGACCCGCCTAGCATACCAAAATCTGCCGATGCTCAAGTCCCATAGTGGGCGCTCCGTATTTGAAGATGCGGAACCCAGGGAAATCGAGGGCTCACTGCATATTTATTGAAACAAATCCACCTATAAGTGGACCTGCACAGTTCAAGCCTGTGTTGTTCAAGGACATGAGTTTGAACTGTGTGTGTCCAAGGATACGCGGATTTTTTTCACTAAATACATCCTACAGTACCACACGATCAGTGGTGGATGATTCCCTGGATGTGGAACCACGGCCGTGGAGGGGCCAACTATGGGACTTGAGCATCCGAGATTTTGGTATCTGTGGTGGGTCCTGGATCCAATCCCAGGGAATTCAGGGGAACAACTGTATTTTACTTCTTTATCCTTTAAGGATTTTCCTTGTCTGTTTCCCTCACTAGAATGTAGCTCCATGAGGACAGAGAACTTTAACTTTGTTTTGTTCACTTCAGTATTCCTTCAACAGTGCCTGGCACATGGAAGGTGCTCCATAAATACTGAATGAACAAGGCATCGGGTGGACCTGAACTCCCTCCTGCACCTCTGGTCTTGCGAGATCTTATTTCCCCGACAAGGGGTCAAACCAAGGCCACGGCAGTGAAAGCCCGGAGTCCTAACCACTGGACAGACAGAAAACTCCCAGAGCCGGAACTCAGCTATGAAGCTATACTGCAAATAATTATTTCCTTTAAAAAAATACATTTTCTCATTGACTAGAACTTTCCAAAGAATGTTTAGTGATACTGGTGAAAAAAGTACTCATAATGACTTTAAGAGAATGCCTCTTACCTATGGTTTCACCACTAGTTATGTACTTACTGATTCAACTGACTGTCGTGATAAGGGTGTTACCTAAATCCTATTTCACTTAGAGACCAATGCTTAATGGCATAAGAATGATAACTATTCAGCAGGGTTTTAATAGAAAATGCATACTACTTAGAAAGATGGGAAGTTGGAGGCATTTTTCTCTACAACTTTGCAAGAAACAATATATATCTGACTTGCTTTATCGGAATTTAAAATTCTAGCCCAGCATTTATTGAATATTATGTGCCAAACCTCACGTTTTCACTTAATCTTCAAAACAATAAATCAGTTACTATATTTTAAGGTTATACAAGCTTAATGTTAAAATCTGAAGGACAGCAGGAACATTCATTCTAGCATGAATGCAATTGATTTTTATTTAGGTTTACTATGTACCAGCACTGGGGCTACAATGGAGAAGACAATGAACCCCTGTTTTGTAGCACATTCTAGTAGGGGTAGAGTCAGGAAGAATGTAATGTAATTTCAGATTTTGATAAATAAGGAAATAAAGCCAAGGGATGTGACAAAGGGTATGTGGGCAGAGGGTTTGGCTACAGCTTAATAAGTAAGTGGTGGAAAGAGAAGATTGACAAGGCCAGATCACACAGGGCCTGCCTCATGAGCAAGTTTAGATGTTAATCTGTGAGCAATGGGAAGCCACTAGAAATTTTTAAGTGTGGAAATGATCTGAAATGATTTATGTTTTAGGAACATTCTCTGGGGGCTGTGTGAAGAGGCCGGAGGGAATGAGTGGATGAATGCAGACTGATTTAAGTTATGGCAATAACTTAGCTGCTGATAGCAGCTCGGACTAGGATGGTAGAAGGGTTAAGTGGAAAGTTTTGGATGCACTTTTGGAGGAAGTCAACAGGATTTAATGGAGGTGAGGAAGAGGGAGGAATTAAGGGGGTAGCTCAAGACTGAGCTGGTGGTGAGCAGCATGTTTTCAAATGATGAGTTTTCTTGTAATTTCTATAATCTGTCCCTATCATTCCCAATTTTGTCTCCCCTGGCCCCTACTTGTTTCTACTGTCAAGACTTTCCTTAACTTCTTCTAGTGCTCCCGACAAATTAACTGCTCTTATTTGTATATCTCACACTTAGAGCATGGGAATTAGAAAGCAAGGCCTTGGATTTAGTCTACTGGGGAACAAATTCCATCCCCTCTATTTACTGTGTGATCTTGGGCAAGTTTCACCTGTAAAATAGGGTATATAATAGTACCCACCTTACAGAGTTGTTGAGAATTTAAATTGGAGCAGCTTTATACCTTTACATACTCAGCATCTAGCACATCCTCGATATATTCAAATGTGCAAAGTTGATTTCCTCTCAGATTCTAGGCTGTCAGGATGAGAAGGGCAAGAGCTTGGATATTGTTCAAGCACTAACCCACCTGACAGTATTTAGCCAAGGGAAGATTTCCTCCCCTCATTTGCCTAAGAGAATGACATTTCCAAATTCCTTCCTAGAAGTTCTTCCAGCATTCCCTGATTTCCCTAAAACCTTACCTAAAGTTTTTATCTTACCACATGATTTCATAGGGTTTTTCATCTGTAAACTTGTCTTAGACTTTAGGAATATTTTCTGGAAACTTTTACGTATTAATCAGCTATTTTCATAAGATACTTCATATTCAAAAGCTGGTTACCACCTTGTTACAGATGCTAAAAACTGAACTTAATAACGAGAGGTGAGTTTAGCTATGGTCCCCACATATCACTTTGGGCCCAACTCTAATTCACTATAGATTTTTCCTAGGTAAATTCTCATGTAGCCAACTCCAAAGCATAGCAGGTAAGAGGATTTTCAGGGCTTCCCTGGTGGCGCAGTGGTTAAGAATCCACCTGCCATGCAGGGGACATGGGTTCGAGCCCTGGTCCGGGAAGATCCCACATGCCACGGAGCAGCTAAGCCCGTGCACCACAACTACTGAGCCTGCGCTCTAGAGCCCGTAGCCACAGCTACTGAGCCCGCACGCATAAAGCCCGTGCTCCACAACAAGAGAAGCCACCGCAATGAGAAGCCGGCGCACCACAACGAAGAGTAGCCCCCGCTCACCACAACTAGAGGAAGCCCGGGCGCAGCAACGAAGACCCAACACAGCCAAAAATAAATAAAATAAATTTATAAAAAAAAAAAAAAAAAGGAGGATTTTCAGGCCAGGTTAATAAGCATCAATGGGAGTGGCAGATCACACTCATATCTAAGTCAAAAAATAACCCTGACCTCAAAATTATGCATATTGTTTAGACCCTAGTCAAATAAGAATAATCCTCCCAAATTTCATTGCCTCTTTAGTTAAGTAGGAAAGAGTTATCTACCTTATAGGTATAAGAGAATACCTATCAAGTGTTAACAGACCATGGTATATTGAGACAAGCTCAGTACATTGACCAGACATCTGTGTACCTGCTTTGAGTGCCAAGTTCATCTATTTTGTATCAAACATACTTCAATTGGCTCTTAGTAGCTTATACTGCAGTGAACATATGCTCCTGCCAATACTCCAAGTAATGCTAGTGCCTGCCTGTAGAAGCCTATACAAACGATCACACTAAAACTAGGATACCATGTCAACAAATTAGAAACAGGCTCTAAAAAAATCTCATATTTCTCACATTGATTTTATAATGACATAAATTCTAAAAATGAAGTTACTGCTAAAAACCTTAACACCAATGTTTATGTTTATAAGCCCAATGTTGTATCTTATTGACATGAATCTGTTCTTAGCCCATTGATTAGTTCACCTCAGTTCACTTCCAGAGCAGCTTCACTCATATGCTACAACTAATGTCAGAGTTCCCTGTGCTATACTGTAGGTTCTCATTAGTTATCTATTTTATACATTGTATCAGTAGTGTATATATGTCAATCCCAGTCTCCCAATTCATCCCACCCCCCTTCCCCCTTGGTATCCATACATTTGTTGCCTACATCTGTGTCTCTATTTCTGCTTTGTAAATAAGATCGTCTATACCAATTTTTTCAGATTCCACATACATGCGTTAATATACAATATTTGTTTTTCTGACTTACTTCACTCTGTATGACAGTCTCTAGGTCCATCCACGTCTCTACAAATGACCCAATTTCATTCCTTTTTATGGCTGAGTAATATTCCATTGAATATATGTACCACATCTTCTTCATCCATTCCTCTGTTGGTGGACATTTAGGTTGTTTCCACATCCTGGCTGTTGTAAACGGTGCTGCGATGAACACTGGGGGAGCATGTGTCTTTCTGTTTTTGTTTTGAACTTTTTAAAAATTAATTAATTTTGGCTGCACTGGGTCTTCGTTGCTGTGCGCAGGCTTTTCTCTAGTTACAGCACAGACTACTCTTTGTTGCGGTGTGCAGGCTTCTCATTGCAGCGGCTTCTCTTGTGGAGCACGGGCTGTAGGTACACAGGCTCTAGAACGCAGGCTTAGTCGTTGTGGCGCACAGGCTTTGTTGCTCCGCAGCATGTGGGATCTTCCCCAACCAGGGCTCGAACCCGTGTCCCAATCAGGTGGATTCTTAGCCACTGCGCCACCAGGGAAGCCCCTTGTTTTAAATTTTATCTTTTACACAGCAGGTTCTTGTTATCTATTTTACACCTATTAGTGTATATATGTCAATCCCAATCTCCCATTCATCACACCACCACCCTCTCCCCCCCTGCTTTCCCCCCTTGGGGTCCATACGTTTGTTCTCTACATCCGTTTCTATTTCTACCTTGCAAACCGGTTCATCTGTACCATTTTTCTAGATTCCACATATATGCATTAATATACAATTTGTTTTCCTCTTCCTGACTTAACTCTGTATGACAGTCTCTAGGTCCATCCATGTCTCAGCAAATGACTCAATTTCATTCCTTTTTATGGCTGCGTAATATTCTGTTGTACATATGTACATCTTCTTTACCCATTCGTCTGTCGATGGGCATTTAGGTTGCTTCCATGACCCGGCTATTGTAAATAGTGCTGCAGTGAACATTGTGGTACATGACTCTTTTTTGAATTATGGTTTTCTCAGGGTATATGCCCAGTAGTGGGATTGCTGGGTCGTATGGTAGTTCTATTTTTAGTTTTTTTAAGGCACCTCCACAGTGTTCTCCATAGTGGCTGTATCAATTTACATTCCCACCAACAGTGCAAGAGGGTTCCCTTTTCTCCACACCCTCTCCAGTGTTTATTGTTTGTAGACAATTTTTTAACGATGGCCATTCTGACTGGTGTGAGATGATACCTCATTGTAGTTTTGATTTGCATTTCTCTAATAAGAGATGTTGTAAGTCTTAAAAGGTTCACCATCCTCTTCACATTAATCACCCCAATGCTAAATAAAACACAGTGCTAAGAATGAACTATAGGTGCTTGATTAATAACTTCAGGGTTAATATACAATATCTTAAAATAGCCAGCTTTCTGATGCACTAATTTTTGAGCTGAAGACTGTTACATTTGCAGTTAAATTACCATTAAATATTCAAAGTTTAATAACAGATTATGTTTATAAATGTACTTTCACTACTAAAACAGATTTAACTATTTTCATGTGATTCTGCTGGCCAGCTAGGTTTGGGAATTGCTGGTTAAAAGTACACATATCCATAGTCAAACTCTGGTTTTGGAAAATAGATATACCATCTTCAAATTTTTAAAAATTTGGAGGAAAGCCAGTAGCTCCAGTTTCCTTCCCATACAAAGCTTATACTTTCCTCCTCTCTCAACAGTATCAGATAAAAAGTGACAAAACGCTTGATACTAAAATTATTCTGAATATGGAAATTTCAAGTAAGTTAATTGTACAGACAAGGCTGATAGTAAAGACCAAAAGCAGGTATAGTTTAATGTATTTTAATAGCAAACTTACAGGAACAGCACAGAAGACAGACAACATTAAAAACATGTACTTGCATATAGGACAACTCAGTTAGAAAAGTATAGTGAATGGATGGAATCTACTGTATGATAAAAATGCTACAAACACCATTTAGTTGCAGTCAATAAGAAATTTACTTGTTTTAAAAAAATCCAAATGCTGGCATTGTCCAGAAAAATTTAACAGGTTTATTTATAATTGTTATAAAGTTGAACTGCTGAAACTTGTTCACTGAAACATTTTGACTTGCATTAATGCTTTATGTCCCCGCATTTATATTAAAAATTCACACACAAATGAAAATGGAAAAACTGCCAATACCTGATTTCTGTCCCCCATTTTTCCACCTGCAATCATATACTTAGGTACCTTTTGACCCCACGGGAAAAAAAAAAAAAAAATCTAACGTTCAGAACTACCAATAACAGGAAGAGAATTTTTTTTTTTTTTTTTTTTTTTTTTAAAGAATGAAATGTTTCCCATCATTGTGGATTCTTAAGCACGTTCTCCACGTATGCGGCGTGCTAGCTGGATGTCTTTTGGCATAATTGTTACACGTTTGGCATGGATAGCACACAGGTTGGTGTCTTCAAAAAGGCCAACCAGATAGGCCTCACTTGCCTCCTACAACAGGAATAAAGAAAAAAATATTAACAATAGTTAAGTTACATCTGTATCAGTTAAAAAGATGAGGTTTTTGAGCCCTTAAAAAACCTACTTCAGAAGATGTTGACTATTTTACCAAATGCTTACATTTTAAAACCTGTGCGACTAGGCTGAAAGGCAGCTTATGAAAGTGAAAACTCAAGTCTTAAGTCAAATAATTTCACTACTAAAAAAGTTTAATTTTTTAAATGTTATATGTGATTTTTAGTAAACTGAAATGTGTCTTGAGTAAAGCAAAAAATCCAACTTAAATTCTAACATTCATTCTCATCCTCACAAAGATAAATGGAATCATGTATCTAATCCAAAGTAATATACTCTCCTACCCTGCTGTGTCCTCCTTTTTCTGAATCTTACTCACACTTCATTATACCTGTTTGACCACTGGTTTCCATCATGGTCCTCATCTACCTTTCCTTTAACACCTCAGTTTCACCACTAGAGTGCTGTTGGGTCCCAGAACACACCAGATTTGTGTCTTACTTACATACCATTGACCTATTTTGCCGAGATATGCCCCCATGTCCCCCACTAACTGTACCTTCCTCTATGCACCCCTATCTGTAATGGCATTTTTGCTACCTCCCAGCATTAACATTGATCCCTCTGGTTTTTCTCATTATCCTCTAAGACTTTTCTGAAGGCATCTTCTTATCCCTACTTTCACTCAAAAACTGGTAGCTACATGAATCATTCACCAACACTTGGCATGTAAAGAGGAAAAAAGGGGAGCTTCTACTTATAATTTACTCTTAAATTGTTAGTACATCTTACAGCTGTCTGAAAAGCTGAAGAATCCTTTAGTCTAGGTTAAAACATCTGCTTACTCATTTTGAAATGTACCTACTGTTTTACCAGTCCAGTCATCAGTCCAACTGTTTTAGTGGATTAGGAACACACTAAATGAAAGACATTATTTGGCTTCTATATAAGCAAGTTATTTCTCTGTTTGAGATATATTTAGGGGAAAAAACCAGATTTTTGTAATTGCTATTTTTGTCCTAATTAAAAAAATTATTTCCATTTTGGAAACTTGAATTGCTCAAGCCCAAAATACTACATAACACACAAGATACAGAGATGGGAAGAACCAGATTTGCTTTTTACAAACATTTTGACTTTACCAATAAAACTCGAGATTCTGCTTTTAAAAGCACTAACACAGCAACAATTAATTCAAATGGTTTACGTTATTCCATCTTACGAAAAAAATTATTTCCTACATTTATATCTTCATTCTTTTTAGCCTAATCTCTCTCTTCTATAAAAATCTGTTTCACCCAAAGTTTACTATCCCTTACATGTCTTTCTGCAGCATTTGTTATCAAGAGCTAAGTCTTATTTACCTACCCTTTATGGACTACCTCAAGATTATTCCATGAAGGAGAAAGCAAACACTCCTCTTGCACCTGGTTCCCAGGTGCAGGTAACTTTGAACTCCTAATTCCTTGGCAATCACATTGGCCTTGTACACTAGCCATCTTTTAATGACCTTAAATTACTTAACAGAGATCTCTAACCCTAACTGAAATTTGCATCTTTTCTTTTTTTTTCTTGGCTGGGATATGTGGCTTGCAGGACAGTTCCCTGACCAGGGATTGAATGCGGCTCCTCAGCTGTGAAAGCGCGGAGTCCTAACCGCTGGACCACGAGGGAATTCCCGAAATTTGCATCTTTTCTATGCAATTAGTTCCGTGTATCTTACCTATTCCAAAGAATATATTAAAAGCAAAAGTCCTTAATGTTCCGGGATTAATTCTTGGGATATTCTAGAAATGGGTAAAAAATTTAGGAAACACAGCATACTGTAGCCTACCTACTCTTACGGGTTCACAACACACATCAGATACTAGGACTGAAGTTCCTCAAGAAAGAAACTAGTTTCTTTTTTGTTTCACCCAGCGTATCTCAGGATTATGCAAATCTAGAAGGCTTCTACAAAACACAGCACTATGAGCTGCTATATGGATAAGCCAACAGGTCCTCCAATTCTGAGACCATTTAAGAGTGGAATAATGATCTACTGGCTCCCCTAGTACTACTCAAATGTGGCATGTGGCAGCTGGGCCTCTCACTGCCATCTTACAACCTGGCTATAGGTTTTATAGAGTTGTGTCTGGTCAGCTCTGGGAGAAGAGTCAATACTCATAGGGAATTTAACCATGACTCATATATTTCTAATTCTATTGCCAATGTGCCAAAGTCTCCTAAACATTAAGGCTATGATGGGAATTAAAGACTGACACATTAATTTATAGCCCAATGAACGTAATTTTGAGATAACAGCAAAAGAAAAAATATCTTATAACTGGAAGGAAATGTTAATTTACAAAATTTTGAGTATGTTCAATATCTGACTCTTCCACCACTTCAAACCACCAATGTCCATTTTTAACACGATACCTTAGTTCAAACTCTCAGATATTAGGGGCAAAGGCTAAATTTCAAGTTAGCTAATTCTTGATTATTTATGGCAAACCTAGACTAAATTCTCTCCCATCCTCACTGGACTACTTCCCCTCCTCATTTAGTTGTATTAGAAAAGTTGTAAACTGTGTAATTCTAAAGGCAAAAATAGTGACTTTTGGAATTCTATTTCAACTGCTCTCTTCTATTGCCCTATTTCCATTAGCAAATTCTCCATCTCTGTATCTTTAAGAGAACTGATGTATAAAAAAGGCAACACAAAACAAAAAAAATTTCTAACAAAGATTACTCTTCCAATAAAGAGCTACCTAATGCAAGAGTACTACAGGCAGCAGAATTGAACATTTTGCTCAAAACCAATACAACCACACTTACTGACAAATATAAAACACACACCTTAATAACAGCAACGTGGAAGTTTACACATGAATTTTAAAAAGACAATAGTCTTTTACTCAGACTGTTCAGTAATCAATTTACAAAGCTCTATCATTGACACTTAAGCTCAACAATGTTGGACTTTCAAGTATAGTGTGTTCTTCAAGCATAGCCCTGCTAACTGTAACTACAAAACAAAATTGGCAGCTTTAGAGCAATGCTTGAGAATATCAATAATATTTCTATATTTAAAATTAGTGGGGAAAATGTGATTAGCAATTGTAGTAATAAACAAAATGGGATCTAAAGATAGTCAATGATTAAAACAGAAAATAAAGGTTTTAAATAACAGCACTGGAAGATTTTAGTAGTTTGAAATTTCAGTAATTTCAATTCATTGAGAATTTAATGGATGCCTACTCCTGGAATTCACCAATCAAATGAAGTTCAGACTAACCATAGAAACAGCTCAACCAATTACACTTCAGGGTAGAATCCACCTATCAAATCTTCCTCACACATAAAGGAAAAGCTTGGCAACAGCAGCCTTGAAAAATCCTCCAATGGAGTGTATGTAGATTCTGGACCCTCCCCCAAAAGAGATTCCGATTCAGGTCTGTGGAGGTGCCTAGCAATCTGCAATTTTAATCACCTCAAACCCCACGCTCTGAAGGAGGTGGCAGTCTTACCATACTTTGAGTTACAATGATCTAACGAATGCCAAACTCGTTAACATTATAGGTTACTCAAGTGATTGATGTTAATTATACCCACATACCTAATCAAATATCTTACTTGTGGGCATTTCAAGTTTTAATCTTGGCACAAACCACCAGTATTTTCAAATACATAACCACAGCTAAAACAGTACTTCTCAAAGTTCTGACACACTGGAGCTAAGATTAAATTCACTATGTTTCCCATTTAAGTGGAAATCCATACATAATCCCCTTTAGCAAACTACAAGTCTTCCAATTTCTCTTTACAAGCCTAGTATCTTTTTCTCCTTATCGTCAACCTAATCCTAACTACCATTCATGCTTCTTTTACCTCAATGCACAATTCTTTTATGCTGCCTATTCCCATCCCAGATATTATGTTCTCTCCACTTGCAACTGCCTCTTCAGGTCCAGGAAGCCATTTATTCTAACATTCCATTTATATCAGTCACTGTTTGAAACTAATTACCAATACAGACCTTTAGCCCCATGACTTCCTGATGTCCTGCAGCAACTGTAAGCCAAACCAGAAGGTTCTTTTTCCCTTTAAACACTGCAACGACTAAAATTTTAAAATTCTATGTCTGCTTGTATGACCTTGAGCAACTTAACCTTTCTGACATCTTAACAGTGAAATAGATAAGACCTACCTCATCTGCTTGTGATGATTAAATTTAACAAGCACATGCAAAGATTTAGAATTTTTCTTGGTACAAAGCAGGAACGGCCAACTCTTAGAGCTTTTCCCACCCGCCATTTTACCTGCAAAGCACCAATAGCTGCACTCTGGAAGCGCAGATCTGTTTTGAAGTCCTGAGCAATTTCCCGCACCAGACGCTGGAAGGGAAGTTTGCGAATCAGAAGTTCAGTGGATTTCTGATAACGTCTAATTTCACGGAGTGCCACGGTACCAGGCCTTTAAAACAAAACACAATAAAGACATGGTTACCAAATACATAAAAAACATAAAAGAGTGGTCATCAGCTTTAAAAAGACGCAGTCACTTCTCAAAAAATAAATCACCCAACTATTCTTCAGCTTCTGTATCAAATTTCACTATTAATTTATGACCTGAATATTCAAGTCTGTTAAGAGTAACACAATACCTTTAAAGCAAAAAGCATGATATTAAAGTAGATTCCTGGCAGGAGGTTTAATCAAAGTCCCCTTTATTTTCTTCCTCTTTAACATATATATCACTAACTTGTTATAATTACAACTTGGGAAAGTACTAGGCCACAAATAAAGAAGTCAAAATTGTTCAGACTCTTCTCAATTTGGCAGCACTCTCCTCCTTGCCACTGGCACCCCCAATTCTTCTAAAAGACCTACCAGCACAACCCAATGAGTTTCCTTTAAAAAATACACTTATGGCATTTAAGTCTGATTTCTCAGAATACCTTTGAATACTGCACACACCTTATGAATGATTAAATGTGAATACTCTTTTATGGTGTATCTTCCATATGGAAGTTTTCTTTCTTTTTTTTTTTAAACTAATTTTAAGCAAGAAATTTACCTCAATTCTGACTTATTTCTTCCACTTTTATTTTAGGCTAACTGTAAAATCATTTGCAGAGGACACCTAAATACAGACAACTTCTGCCCTCTAATGGCAGATGCCCTTAACAACACTGCTCAGGGTAGTTCAAAACTGTGCTAACAGAAGGAAATAAACCAATTCAAGTAAATGAGGGACTTACCTAAAACAAAATGACCCCCAATCTTGATTAAATTACCGAGAGAAAGAGTATCCTCAAAAATGTATTTAAAAACAACACTTTACTATTTAAAAAATACACATTACACCTAACAGCTAAATAAAATGTTACCCTATCCCATTAATGTTATTAGTGATATAACCTCTCCTTTGGGCTATGGGCAAGATTATGGCTTCAAAATTAAACATGTTCCCAATAAAACCTAACACTAAATTATATATATATTTTAAAGTATTAATAAATATTCAAAAGGAAAAATTATCAGTTTCTCTAAAGCAAAAAGTATGATTATACATCTTTTTATTAAGTTATATAGATACTGCTTCGGGAGATAGGCTTTGTCCCATTTTGTCCCTCCTCTTGTTTTAATACCTGTAACGATGAGGTTTCTTCACCCCTCCAGTAGAGGGCGCACTCTTGCGAGCGGCTTTTGTAGCCAGTTGCTTCCTCGGTGCTTTACCACCGGTCGATTTGCGGGCAGTCTGCTTTGTACGAGCCATGGTATAGAGACCTCCTTACTTACCTACCGGCATCAAAACACAAAAATCACCATATGCAACTACCAAACATACAAGTTTTCCTGCCACTACCACCGCCCCCCCCAATCTGGAAATTATGATCAGTATAAAAAAATAATGTCTGTAACGTTACATAATTTGAAAGTGTGCAGATTACGTCTACCATCCAAATATGACTTCCTGAAACAAACTGTAGTACTAGAAAATTGTTAGCATTAACACCAATCATCTCTCAAAAATGCCAAATCTGAGCGATAAACGGCAAAACAAAAAGACCCCTAACAGCCTTCGCTTCAGTTTCTTTAATTAAAGTAGAAATTAGAAATGTCTGTAAATATTCGATCCACTAACAAGTCAAAAGAACGAAGCCACAAACCACAGAAAGGTCGAGTCAAATTACAGCAAGAAAGGTTTTGGTCACCCCCCGCCCCCCCCTTTACGTCTGGCAGTTGATAGACTGCTGTAAATATCTGAAAACATTCCTGCTTTTGCATCTCTACAGTTCTGTTGACAAAAAGGCGTCTCAAAAAACAAGAGGGGAACAACAGCTACCACCAGCGAGCATTCTACAAAGCACCGTCCTGGCGTCCAGTCTTCAGAAGCTTCGCAGTGAAATAAAAAAAAAAGTGCCCCGCACCCAGGCTTTAATTAACGCACGAGACCGGCCGACCAGTCCACCCCAAGCACCACATAAACTTTTGGTTTCGCCTCCTCCGGCCCCTCGGCACAGGGTCCCCCAGCCTGCCCGCCTCGCTCCCAGCGTCTCGCGCAGGCACAAACTCGGCTCCCAGACCAGAACAAAATGGAAACAATCGCAAAACGTATCCGATTCCCTACCAAAGAGACAAAACACCAAATCGCTCGAAAATAGCCCGATCCCCTGCCACGTGCCGCCCTCCAAAATGCAAAAGTTTTTTTTGTGCATTTCAAATGTATCAAGTTTCCGCTTCTCTAAAAAAGGAGAAAAAAATGTTTCTCTTTAAAAAATTTTCCTCCTTTTTTGAAATGGGGAAGAGAGAAACGGGGGAAAAAATATGGTCGGTGACCAGAGAAGAGAGACAAGATGGTGAAGCTTAGCAACAACTGTGGGGAGGCAGCAAAAAGCGAGTTACCCCAGGGTGGGAAGCAGCGGCGATTTCCACCCTTTTCCCGCTCGAAAACTGGGGTCCGGGGTCCGGGGGCGGTAGTTAAGAGGCCCGCGCGGGTCGTGGTGAAGGTCTGGGGTCCCGGGAAGGGGCGGCGGGCGGGATTTCACCGAAGAAAGAGGAGCCAGGGGCGCGGGGAGGGAGAGCAGGCTCGGCGACGCGGCGGTTGCTGCTGTTGGGCTGAGGCGGCGAGAGACTCGGGAGCCGCCGGAGCCGCCGCCGCCTGAGAGGTGAGGGAAACTCGCTCCTCACCTCCGTTTCTGGGCCAAAAAGTTTGTGGGCCAAGCCAGAGGGACCGTGGGTCCCCTCACCGCACCGCCGGGGCCCGGCCCGGGGTTGACGGCAAGCGGGGCTCGGTTCCGGGGAAGCGGGCAGACGGGGAAACTTACCCCCCTTCTCCTTCGGCTGGAGCTCAGCGAGCGAGAGGCGGTGCTGGCGTCGGAGAGCGACAGCGGCGCGGCGGCGGCAGCGAACACAATTGAAAGATGGCTGACACCGAGGCTATCCCCCAACACACGCCGCCCCGCCCCCGCGCCGCGCGCCAACCAATCACACACAATGGAGGGAAGGCTCGGCCCCGCCCCCGCCCCCTCGCTCGCGCCCCGCCTCCGCCCCTCCCCCCGCGCGCCCGTTCGCTGGCGCGCGCTCGCCCCTCCCCCGCGCGCCGCCCGCTCCCTCCTCCCGGCCGCCTCGCGCAGTGTGTGTACAAACACAAAAGACACGCCGAAGGGCCGCCGGCTCGAGCCGAGACGGCTGCCCGCCCGCCCCTGTTTTAACTCCGGCTCTCCGGCCCCGCACTCCCACCCTGCTCCGTGCGCACACGTCTTGGAACTCGGGAAGCCCGGGTTTGGGGCGCCGAGGGGGAAGTGAGGGGGGAGGGGCGGGCGGGAGGAGGTGCGGTCGGTGAACGCCCGGCCTGCGGGCGTCTCGGGCCGCGGCGGGGAGGGCGAGCTCCGCTCCGGCGCGGGCCCAGGCGCGCGTCCCCGAGGCGCCCCGGGCGGCGTGGGGGCGGGGAGGAGGGCACCGTCAGCCGGGTTGGTGCACCCCAGTTGAAAACACTACCCAACAGGAAGCTTGCAAATAGCAGCCTAGCGTCCCGCCTCCACTTTCGGATGGGGCTGCTCTAGCCGCTGGCAGGGCTGCCGGACGGCAGTCTTCACGCTCTCTCTCCGGGCCAGGTGCGGCCGGCCCGCCCGTAGACAACTTTAGTCACTCAACACACCGGCCCGGGCCGTGGCGGGCCCCGCGGTGCGGGCTGTAGGCAGTCCGCAAGGGCTCTGCCACCTAGGACGCCCGGCCCCGCGCAGGTGGCATCTCCAGGGCCGAGGGGACGGGGCTCGCCTTCTTCCTGAGCCGGGATGCCTGATGCAAGATGGCTGTATTTTGTAAGCCTCTAAAACAATGTGTGGAATACACAGCTAACTGCACCAGAGCCTGACTACCAGTCCTGGCAGCTTGTCCTACTAGCAAGTTCGGCCTTTTAACCTTTTCGGTATTCGGTAGAATTGCCAAATACTGGATAATCAAGTGTTGTCAGCAGCTTCTGCATAGTTTAGATGCGGTGGAAAACGGCAGAAATAAGGAAAACGTGGTTTGGGGATTATCACATTTATCCATTTTCCAATTCTCAGTAGCATAGGAAACAGACTTCAGGTTCAAGTCATCCACGTTGTCAGCTCATTGGCCTTAGAATATCTGTACCGTCCCTAGATGGTTTTGACAGCACTCGCAACTATGTGTGAAGGTTTTCAATAGAAGTGTCATGAAGACATCCCATAGGATAGTGAAGGAGATAAATTTCATAGATGGAGGGCATAACTACTATTGGTAGTCTGAAGATCTTATAAAGCATCTTAGTCATAAACATTATCCTGAAACGGATATATGGAAATCAGATATGAGAGATTATCCTGAAACGGATATATGGAAATCAGATATGAGAGAGGGAATAGATTTGTCCAAGGACACTTGAGTGATGAACAGACCCAGGAGAAACCAAAAAAAATCCAGGCCTCCTGTTTCATTACTATTTAATGAATGTTAAGTGTCTGTGGTTGCTCTGCAGAATACATGCAATCTGCAAGCCTGTCTTAAAAGCACATATGCAAAAAAGCTTAGGCTGAGCTGCCAGCGAAGACTTCCTATAATTCGGGCCAAGAAGAGGTTTCTTTGCTTGTTTTATGTTTTGTTTTGAGGAAACCAAAATATTTGTTGGTTTTTTTTCCAGGAGTTTTCCAGGAAGGCTGTTATATATCAATTAAATTCATCATATCTTCAAGAAATGTTCAGTGACACTGGTAACGTTCTCTTTATATGCTAGATTTTTCCATAGCTTCTATTTTTTGTCTTCAAAATATTTCTAAGGACAGGAAAGACTATTTTAGGTGAAATAGTTCTGATCTTGGATTATCTGAACCTACTCAGCTGTCCATCTGTAAAACAGGAGTGATATTTATCTGTGTGAAGATAGGCCACAAGTTTTTTCTAGTTGTAGGATCAAGTACGTTTAGCACCTAGGTAGGTGCCTGGTTACCTACCTAGTGGCTTCTGGAAGTTTTCTCACTGAGTGAATGTTTATTGGGTGCTAACTGTGCTTGGCACTGTTCTGGGTGCTGGAAGACAGCGGTGAACAACACAAGCCCTCATGGGGCTTATGATCTCTGGAAGCATTGCTTTGCACAGGGAAGTAGCACTTGGAAGAGGGAAGGAAAGAGGTCCTTTGGAGTCCTAAGAGTGGCAAAAACTGTAGCTGAGGGGAGAAGCGGACTTTAAAGTCAGATGATGGGGGAAGGAAAGCTGTCAGGGCAAAAAGGGATTCTAAAGGGGGTACCAGGGTCAGTCCTGAATTGGCTCTACTTCTAGAACTATTGGGCTAATAATGGCTTCAAAATTTGGAGTTTAAAAAACAATGGAGGGACTTCCCTGGTGGTCCAGTGGTTAAGGCTCCATGCTCCCAATGTAGGGGGCCCGGCTTCGATCCCTGGTCAGGGAACTAGATCCCGCATGCTGCAGCTAAGACCCAGTGCAGCCAAATGAATTAAAAAAAAAAAAGAGAGGAAAAAAAAAAACAGTGGAGAGGAGGGGAGCAAAAGCTTTTAAGTTAAAACATTTTCCCTAGAGTAGAAAGCTTATGGTCACTAATTCAGATTTGTTTATGAGTAAAAGTTTAAAAAGTAGAATGGAAAGGACTTTAAAAGCACCACTGTTGATATCTGTTTAGCTCGTGAGTCAGTCCAGTGCAAAGATTACTGCCTCAAGGAGCTGTTGCTTCTGGCCACTCAGTTGCAGTACCCATGCACACTTTATCACATCACCCTTCCTCTTTATCACATTGATTTAAATCTGTCATATTTGTTTACTTGCTTGTTATCTGTCTCTTCCCCAGAGAATGTCAACTCTAGGACAGCAGTGGTCTTATCTCTTTCTTTCCACTGCACTAGCACTGCCACCTCTACTCCACTCCACCCCCAATGTGGGGCTCTCCCCATTTGTTGAATATTAGGTGATCTCATCCAGTCCCATGGAATTGTCAGACATACACAAAAGGAGAGTAGTATAATGAACCTCTAGGTACCCATCAGCTAGCTTCAAAAATGATCTACTCATGACCAATCTTGTGTTTCATCTACACCTGTACTCATTCTTCCTACCTCCCCCCACTCAAATGATTTTGAAGCAAATTGCAGGCTTTATATCATTTTACCTGTAGATATTTCAGTATGTATTGTAGGAGCCAGATTAATGATTCATATGCCCATTAAATCTCTTATCATCTATGATTCTATTTGCCCTTTGTTGAAAACTATGTCCTGAGAATTTGGATCCCAGTCCTCTTTCCATAACTGTCCCTCCTTCAGTGTCGCCCAGTAAATGGCATTATGATTTACTTAACTGCTCAAACCAAAAAGTGTAGGCATCCTACTTAAGCCTCCCTTTCTTTCACTCCCATAGTCCTATTGGTCCTACCTCTGAAAAGCTTCTCAGAATGACCTACTCCTTTCCTCCTCTCCTCACCTCTCACCTGGCCCCCAGTTACTTCCTATATGACCTTTCTCTTTCCACTCTTGCACCTCTGTATTCCATTCTCTACACTGCATGCCGAGATTAGATTTATAGAATGTAAATCAGATTAAGTCACACCCTTGTGTAAATGCATTCCGAGGCCTCCCACTGCTTTTGGTTAACGTGCAGGGCCTAGCGTCACCCCTGCCCTCTCTCGTGGCATCCTGCTCCCCCTCCCTGGTGGTATCCTGCTCCAGCCCTGCTACCTTATCTTTCAAGCTCTTCCCTCCTGAGGGTCATTTCACTGTGTTTTGCAGCTTGAATGCTCTCCCCAAACTTTTCACAGGGCTGGCTCCCTCATCTTCTAAGGCAACTTTTCCACTTTTCCATGTCTCTTAGAAAAAGATCCTCTTTGTACGGTACACTGAGGAAAAGTGAAGGGGATTTGGAGCGATTCAAATAGAACTTGATTAAAACTTTCCTTATATATTTTTATATTACATAATCACTATGAGAGAAAATAATTACATTTTAAAGAAGATAATAAATATCAAACTTGTGTAAAACTCCCAAATAAAAGGTTTTCAAAGTTTTTAATGGGAAATGTTGAGCTTACATCCATGAGCATAATTTTTTATATCAGGTTTTATACTTGAAATGGCCACATGCCATTCCTGATCAGGATTTTAGGATGAAGAGCTCTTCAAATTCTTGATGATCTTACTGAAAAACTTCAAAATAATTGTTTTCAGTCATTCAAAAAAGTGATAACTGTTGAAGTTATATATTTAAAATTCTTGCCTTTCTTTCATTGACAAATGTAAACTTGGAATTTCTTGTGAATGGATTTTGAATCTAATTAAACTTTTTAAAGGTCAAGTATTTTAAAATTATGATACAGCTCAAATTTGCAAAATGTACATGTTGCTAAGCAGTCACCCTGTAGGTGCCTTGGTCACCACCAAAAAGAGTCTAAAATAGTGAGAAGTACCTGGTAGGAGGACAGAAATTCAAATCTGCACCAGCAGCCCTGTTCAGCCTCCTTGTCCCCAGCCCCGACTGGCTGCATTTTGGGCTACACCAACGCTCCTTGGGCACCTGGCATGGTATTCCTCTGTCTCCTTGTGCATGACGGGCAATGTTCCCTGCTGCAGAACTAAAGCAGGGACGAGGGGCTAGAGCACCTCCTGGGCTGTGCTCAGCATATCACATGGAACAGTGGGTCGTGGGCACCGCTTATCTGCTCAGCTCTGTGCCAACCATGGGGCACAGGTCAGACCCATGCCTCTCAGGCTGCCCTCCAAGGAGCCTTGGAAGGGGCTGCTCACAGCCAGGAGCCCTGGGCCGTAGGGCTGAGAGGACCTATCTCCTGGTACCTACATAGCCCAGAGTGAAGACCACTGGATGGCTCTGAGGTCTCAGTTCCAATGTCACCCCTCAGAGAGCCACCCTGTCTTCCTTGCCCCCCACCCCTCATGTTATACTCGGTCACATTTCCATGCTTATTTCCATCAGCAGTTCTCACAAGCTGATGTTTTGATTCATTTGCCAATTAGTGGTCTCCCCAGCTAGACTGTAAACGTGATGAGAGCAAGGACCTTGATATTTTATACACTGTTCTGTCCCTGTCAACTTGCATAGTACCCAGTCCATGCTGGACACTTAATAACTATTTGATGGTTAAATAAACAAAAAGTGACCATAGTTTATAGAGTTTTATAACCAAGTTTTAAATGTATTTTGTTTGCAGGATATTCACATCTGAAAAAATGTACCTCTTAGAGTTAATGAGCTATGATATCTTTCTCAGTATTCTCATCAGTATAAGGAAGGTAAATATTTTTCTCATGGTGAAGTTGTGAGGATGAATTGTGCTTTTGACCAGGGCTAACTGTCACTATTAATGTTTTATAAATTTTGAACACTCATTAAATGACTAATGGCATCTATTCTTATCATTATTTTCTGCTCACCAAGCAGCCTTGGGATGGCAGTTGGGCTCCTTACGTAGATTGGAGGTGCCCTCCCAGTATCCAGGAGATTGTCACATTTCTTTGTAAATGAATAAATGGGTGTCCCAGTTCTACATCAGTCTTGGTGAAGTGAGTTGGTGTAGGTCTGCCCTGAAGAAGGACGGCCAAGAGGTTAAGTGGTTTCTAAGACCACAAGTCCCAGAGCCAGGCCTTTGAACCATTGTGAATTCATACATATAAATGGCACCTGGTGAAGCTTGTTGGACATTAAACAGCCTTTGAGACACTCCCCAACCCCTTCCTTCAAACTCCAACATTCTAATATAACGATCTTGACACTTGCTAAGTATTAATAAACAGGTGAGAAAATTCTATTTCATAAAAAAGCCTTTAAAAGAAAAGAGGATTCTCTCTTTTTAAAAAATCCCCCCTTTTCCAAGAACTGGATTAATTGTCCAAGGTCAAAGAAAAGTAAGGTTCAAAAAGTATACTGCCTTTGGGACTTCCCTGGTGACGCAGTGGTTAAGAATCCGCCTGCCAATGCAGGGGACACAGGTTTGATCCCTGGTCCGGGAAGATCCCACATGCTGGGGAGCAACTAAACCCGTGCGCCACAACTCCTGAAGCCCGCGCACCTAGAGCCGGTGCTCCGCAACAAGAGAAACCACCGCAATGAGAAGCCTGCACATCACAATGAAGAGTAGCCCCTGCTCTCTGCAACTAGAGAAAGCCCATGTGCAACAACAAAGACCCAATGCAGCCAAAAAAAAAAAAAAAAAGTACTACCTTCTCCTCTGGGAAAAAGAGGAGTTATGCTTCCTTTGACAGACAGAATATTCTACTCTATAGAGCTTGCCTGTCAGAAGGACAAGGACTTGAATTACCAGGGAACCCTGAACTGCCTGGTACCATTTTTTAATGGTTCAAGCAGTGGTATTCCCCTTTTCTAGTATCAAAAAAAGAGAGTAAATTCTTTCTTCTATAATCCCCTTTCTCACTCCTAACATTTATAAGAATACCTCAAATACCAGACAAGTTAACACCCCTAGTATATTAAGGGTTTTTTCTTTTTAATAGACTATTTTTTCCCAATTATATTAAGAATTTAAATTATGGAACACATGGGGACTTCCCTGGTGATCCAGTGGCTAAGACTTCACGCTCCCAATGCAGGGAGTTCGGCTTCGATCCCTGGTCAGGGAACTAGATCCCACATGCCGCAACTAAGTGCACGCTGCAACTAAAGATCCTGCGTGCCACGACTAAAGAGATCCTACACGTGGCAACGAAGATCCTACGTGGCACAACTAAGACCCGACACAGCCAAATAAATAAAGAAATATTAAAAAAAAAATTATGGAACATATGTTATCAAACCTTAAGTATGAAGTCTTTACCTGGAAAGGAAAATTTCTAAGTCACCTCAGTCTAAAAATCCATGCACCTCCGCTGTATTCTTAGATGGCTTGTCCTACCCTAGGCTGGAATGAGAGAGCTTAGGGCTCATATGGCTCCCTGTTGAGACAGTAAGTTTCCCTAACACCACTTCCAACACTGACATCCACCAACAGCAAGACCCATCCTGGACACACTGTCCCCTCATAGAGGGAACTCGTTCTACTCAAGCTCAGCTCGGCTAGGATTTCCAGATAAAATGGTGCCTGGGACATATTTATACTAAACAATATTTTGTTGTTTTTCTGAAATTCAAATTTAACTGGGCATCCTGTATTTTTATTTCCTAAGTCTAACAACCCTTACCCATGCTAAGGGGATATTTCTCTCAACTTTCCATGACCCCAGCTCCCATTGCTCAAGCTTCTCTAAGCTTCTTTAGCAACTGAATCTGGCTTCCTTTCAATGGGCTGGCAGGGCTGGTGTCTGCTGGCACTCTTGCCACACCCATCTTACCCTTTCTAGAAAGCAAAATGTTCCATGTAAGATCTCCACACTCGAGGAGTTTCCAGGCCCTCTCAGGTCTCTTCTGGGGCCTTTAGAACCCTCCACCGTCATGGCGAAGTGCCGTAATAGCTGAGGTTATTACTCTGTTCTCCCTCCTAAATATTCTGCAGAGAAACTACCCCAGGAAGCAGTCTGGAGTCCTTGTCACATCCTGCCAGTGCTGTGAGGTTTGACAGCGCTATCTGAGTTCAATTCCTACTTAGTCCTTCCCCCAGCAGAACCTACCCAATGATGACTGACACCCATGGCACAGCCAGGATCAAAGGAGACCAAGTAGGAAGGGAGGGGACTTTGGAGTCAAACAGGACTGAGTTTGAATCCTAGCTGTGCCACTTATCAACGGAGCGTTAACCTTTCTGGGTCTTAGTTTCCTTGTCTGTAAAATGAGCAAAATTACCTTAAAGTGTAATAATAATCCTACCTTGCCAGGTCACTAAGGATCAGAAAGAATAAATACAGAGCACCTGACACAGAGTACGGGCTCCACAAATGACCATCATTGTGTCAAACCTGTCTTTACTGCTTTCAAAAGGCATGATCTACTATGTATCATTGCAATTTAAGGTAGCTGTGTTAATAGTTCCCAAACACATGGGCAAACTGTAACCTTTTTTGAAGCATGAAGCTTAGCTTTAGAGAATTTGTCATGCTTTGTTTAGCTTCAGTCTCCTGCTAGGTAGCTAGTCAGCGTCCCCCCAGGACATAGTATGGGCCCAGTACTTCTACATAAGGTTTAGGAAGAAGCTTAATTAAGCAATAACCACATTATTAGAAGCCCCACAATGTCCCCCAGTCTCTGAGGTAGAACAGTAATTGCAGAATCAGGAGGGAGGAAGATCTTTCTATGCTGGATCCACAGGAGTGTTAACGTCTCAGAGAGAGAGACAGGGAGAGAGAGAGACTGACTCTGCCTAGGTGATGTTTTGGCCTGTGAGTAGTGTCCTTCCCTGGATATTCTCTCTGATGACCCTTGGGGGTCATCAAGGACACCCTGCTGCTACTCCCCTTATTCTATGGAGGAGGCTCTCCCTGACTTTATATATGACTCAGTTATCTTGAAATGATATGTTTATGTTTCCTCCAAGAGTGATCAGCTTTTCCTTGCCTCTGGGTTATCTTGAACACCAAAAGTAGCTTCTTCACACCTAGTTACCAGGATTCGCTGATGAGAGATCTGTTGTCATTTCGGAGGCAAAGTTTCTCTCCCTAGGTGCCTTAAACTTATTAGGAGATGAAGAAACCCCAACACATTAAACATGGTTTATACAAAGATTATTAAATATCTTTTATATGCACTATTGCCCCCTACACATTTTCATGCGTGGGCATAGGCTCCCTCCATTTCCTAATCAGACCAGTGCTGGGAAAATTTAGAAGTTAATATATGTGCCAGGAAATGGGAAAAGAAAATTGAAAAACATTGATGTAAATAATTCTGGTTAAAAAAGTAGGTATTTGGACTGAATAGATCTTTTTTTTTCTTACTTTATTGCAGTATATGCTTTCCAAATTTTTATTTTTATAGTGAGACTGTATTACTTCTATAGTTAGAAAAAATGGAAGTGCAAAAACTGGGAAAAGGCACCCACGGCTCCTGT
Organism: Balaenoptera ricei; assembly: GCF_028023285.1. Classification (NCBI taxonomy): domain Eukaryota; kingdom Metazoa; phylum Chordata; class Mammalia; order Artiodactyla; family Balaenopteridae; genus Balaenoptera; species Balaenoptera ricei. The sequence continues at coordinate 170,007,322 of NC_082639.1, forward strand.
CAGAGTGACTGGGAATGGCAGACACAGAAAAATGGCTCTGCTCCGGGGTTTGCCTCTTACAAATGTGTGCCCAGGATCTGCTAGCTGCTCACTAGGTGTGAACAAGGGCAATTCAGGTCGGTTCAACAAGCATCTATTGAGTGCCCACTGTGTGCCTGGCACTATGCTAGGCACTTGCTACAAAGGCAAAAAGATAGCCCTTGTCCTATTGAGAAAGGGATAATCTCAACACGGTGTGATGTGTTCTCCATTCGAGGCATTTCAGGAGTTCTGTGGGAGCACCAAGGAAACCTCAGGGTCAGGGAGCATTTGGGAAGTGGTGACACCTAAACTTTCTTTAAAATATTTTCAACATTTAAAAATATTTAAAATATTTTCTTATAAGGAAGAAAATTATTACAGATAACTACTTCTAACAGTTCGTATTTTCAAATATTTTGACTTCTTTCTATACATCAACATGCATAAACATGATATTCATATGCAAACTTTTCTTTTGGCATTTTTTACAAAAAATAGGAATTAGCCCTGAAGAATGAGTAGGAATAGAGCAGGTGAAGAAGAGATGGAAGGGTGTTCCAAGTAGAAGGAATAGTATGAGTAAAGGTAGTGAGGCAAGCATTTTCATGAAACCAGGACACATATATCAAGACAGGAAGTCTCAGGAGAGGAGGCTGGAGAATGACCAGAGGCTTGGTCTTAGATGGCCTTGTCTGTCAGCCTAAGACACTTGGGCTGTGGGGAGGGTTAGGGAAGAGACATGATCAGGTTTTCTTGTATGAATATCACATTGGCAGCAGGGTGAGTGGTGAGTTTGAGAGGGTTAAGACTGAAGGCAAAGAATTTGCAACAATATGGATGGACTTTGAGGGTGTTATGCTAAGTGAGGTAAATCAGACAGAGGAAAACAAATACTGTATGATCTCACATACGTGGAATCTAAAAAGAAAACCCCCAAACCCAAAACACCCAAACCAAGCTCCTATGTACAGAGGACAGACTGGTGGTTGTCAGAGGTGAGGCATGGGTTGTTGGAGGCATGGTGTGTGTGTGGGGTGGGTGAAATGGGTGAAGGGGGTCACAACTTCCAGTTATAAAATAAATGAGTTATGGGGATATAATGTATAACATGGTGACTGTAGTTAAACGTACTGTACTGCACATTTGAAGTTGCTAAGAGAGTACATCTTAAAAGCTCTCATCACGAGAAACAAAGTTTTGTAACTATGTGTGGTGACAGGTATTAAGTACACTTATTGTGGTGATCAATTTGCAATATGCAGATGCCCCTTGAATTACACGGGGTTGGACTGTGCGGGTCTACTTATAGGCGGATTTTTTCAATAGTAAATACTACGGTACTAAAACAACCGTGGTTGGTTGAATCCGCGAATGTGCAATTGTGGATACGGAGGGCCGATTGTAAAGTTCTACACCGATTTTTGAATGCCGGGGTGTGTTACCCCTAACCCCTGAGTTGTTCAAGGATCGACAGGATATAAATATTGAATCATTTTGTTATACACCTAAAAGTAATATAATGTAATATGTCAATTATACCCCAATTAAAAAAATTTATCTCTATTCAACAAGTACAATTGAGCATCTACGAAGTACCAGACACTTAAAAAAAAAAAAGACTGAAGGTAAAGAAACTCATGAGGAGACCTCAGGAATGCATATTTATTATTATTATTATCATCTTTGGCCGCGCTGCATGGCTTGCAGGATCTTAGTTCCCCGACCCGGGATTGAACCCGAGCCCTTGGCAGTGAAAGTGTGGAGTCCTAACCACTGGACTGTCAGGAAATTCCCAGGAATGCATATTTTTTATACTTAAAGATATAGTCAATTTCACCTCCCTAATCAAGAGGAATTTAGCTTTTTAGCAAAAATAGTTTAATGATTTGATTGTATCAAAGTCTAAGGGATTACACATCCCTGCTTATCCTGTGCTTTCATCTGACGGGCTCCATCATCATCATCATCATGTAAAACAATAATAATAAACATAGATAATATTTATTGAGCATTTATGGTATGTCAGGCACTGTGCTGAGTACATTAGATATGTTTTCTCAAATAATAATAAGTATATATTATTCTACCCCATTTACAGATGAGGAAACAGGCTAAGGAAGGCAGGACTAGCAAGTTGCAGATCTGGGAGCCCATGCTTTCCTGCCCACATGATTTGCAAACTTTAGTCACAGTTATCGGAAATTTACCTTGAAAATCTTTCAAATGGCCACATTTCATAATATTTTTACCTACTAAGAATTGGTCAGTTTTTCTAGGGTGTCACGCAGATATACTAAGAACATCACAATAAGTTGCTAAAATCCAGAATGTAAACCATAATGCTTACTATTAAAAGCTGTAGTAAGTTTCAGAGATTAGCATCTAAATGCAAGAGTCATCCAGTAAAGAGGGTGAATATCAACCATTGACCATGTATCGGCAGTTAGCCTATTAGCTTAGTACTTAGTAAATACCCTTCTATCATTTTAGAGGTGCAGTGCCTGAGCCTGGGGAGCCCCAGCCAAGAAGCCCCAGCTCAGTCACTCTGTACCCCTGGAGTATGGTTTTCAGAGCTGCCAAGTGAGGCTGAAGGGCCAGCACATTTGATCCAAGCCCATTAAATGGACAAAACCAATGTGAAGGGCCTGGCTCTTTGTAGGTACCCTGTAAATACTATTTTCCCCTTCCTTTGTCAATGAATTGCTGTTTAGTTGTATCTAGCCACTATTTATTGTTGTATTAGAAAATAATAGAGTCGTTCCCATATATTACATCCATAAGTAGCGTTGAAAAGACCAGTGTGTGGCAACAATGCTTTCCAAGGTATTTACATAGAAATCAGACCCTTCGTATGAGGCAGTGTGCCTGGAGCTGTTTGGAGTTTGGCTTCAGACTCAAATCCACCAAAAGACTTTTCTTCTGAAAAAGCTCCCCTAATTGGGATTGCTGCATGCCGTTTATTTGCCTGCCATAGTTTTGTTTCCTAGCAGTCCTCAGACACATCATTGGAAATTGTGGTTTAGAGCATCATTTAAGTGCTTTTTATTTTTTCCTACTCATCTGACTTAAAAGATAACCTTTGTCAGTTTACCATCGTAGTATATCATCTGTTTATAATCCATTTTGTACCTGTACTTCCCCTTCTAAAACAGGGGACCATTACTCAATGAAATTATCATGAGATTCGTTCCAAAACTTCACCTCAACACATCGGTTTGTTGGTGGTGATGACGTGGAACAGATACCCTCATGCATTGCTGATGGTTGTGTATGTTAGCTCAACTCTTTTGGGAAGCAATTTGCAATATGTATTGAGAGTCATTAGCATATTCATACTCTGAGCCTGGAATTCAACTTGTAAAAACTAAACTAAAGAAAAATTTTAAATATAGAAAATGTATTACAATGGTATATATTGTGGATTTATTAACAGTGAAAATTATAAACAAATATAAATATGATTAATGTATTTTAGTAATCTTCTGAATGAAATATTACCCTTTCATTAAAATGCATGCTTTAAAAATGTTTATTAGCAATGTTTTTTAAAAAAATGTAATGTTGGTTGGAGAAAGTAGAATATAAAATTTTGTATTTATTTTGGTAATATGCTGGGAAATTATACACTGGTATATATACCTATACAGCAGGATGGCGGTATTATGGGTGCTATGTTTTTCTTCCTAGTTTTGCAGAATTTTAATAATATGATTATATTTTTTTATAGTGGAAAGATTTTTAATAAAAAACTCTTACAAGTACAATTAGAACCATATGACATTATGATGAGAATTTTTAGAACTAAAAACCCCAGGATACATGGCCTGACTTATGGTCTGGCAACAGGACACAGGATTTGAAATTGGAATATTCCTGCAGATCCAGGACACGTATGTACATGTAAACTGGCAGTGATGGCTGTAAGCCAAAAGTGAATCAGGTTACAGGGCTTTTGGAGGGAAGCCCTCCAGGCACTGTATTGTCAGTGACTCAAGGCCACCCATGGTGCCTTAGTCCCAGGGTGGTGCAAGCTGTCAGGGGACCAAATAAAATCGATACCCTCCTGTGGCTAAAACAATGAATCTTTTGAGCAAGTGTCCTGTTCCAGAAACTTCTCTGTTGGTGGTGTCATCATTCTATACAAAGGCAAGTCCTAACTAACATAAACACTGGTACAGAAGCATTACAATGCCTTACCCATAATTTAGAAGCTTTTTGGTGGAATTCAGATGATGACATTCTGCTACTTTTCCCCTCTCCCAGCGCATTCACCGAGTTTGTCCTGGAAAAGAGCCTTCCTCCCAGCCCCTGCGTTAGGCAGCGCAGCGAGGATGGTGCCTAGAGACTACGCCAGATGCTCATTGCCGTTGCTGCTTTCTGTTCTCCCCCGCCCCACCCCTCTCTTTCTCTCTCTTTCTCTCTCTCGCTCTCTCTCTTACTACTGTTACATACACTCCAAATTAAGTTTTCATTAAAAGGGATTGCTGAATGTCCTGAAGACTGATTCAGTCATTTGTTCATTTATTAAAGGATTAATTTAAATGGGCATAATTTATTACGTACTGGAATTAAAGACCACAGAAAAACATCCCCTCCCCTCCCCCTCAGTTTATAGGTTAAATCAGAGTCACAGAAACTGCTGGGGAAAGGGGGGCAGGGTAGGGGTGTCTGTGTGCTTAGGACCCTGATCCCATGAGTCCACGTAGAAAGGGCTCAGACGGGGAACTGCCTGCAGAGAGTGGGCCTCAGGGTTGTGCCTGAGGAAGGCCTTCAGAGGGCTGGTGACTTACTCTTAGTGCTGAGATTAGCTGGAAATTTAGAGGGAAATTCAGAAAGGGGAAGGAGGGCTTCCCTGGTGGCGCAGTGGTTGAGAATCTGCCTGCCAATGCAGGGGACACGGGTTCGAGCCCTGGTCTGGGAAGATCCCACATGCCGTGGAGCAACTAGGCCCGTGAGCCACAATTACTGAGCCTGCGCGTCTGGAGCCTGTGCTCCGCAACAAGAGAGGCTGCGACAGTGAAAGGCCCGCGCACCGCGATGAAGAGTGGCCCCCGCTTGCCGCAACTAGAGGAAGCCCTCGCACAGAAACGAAGACCCAACACAGCCAAAAATAAATACATAAATAAATAAATTTAAAAAAAAAGAAAGGAGAAGACACTGAGGACAAATGTCACATACTGGACAATATTGTTTGCTAAGTGAGGGAACAGTAGGACTTTCGCTTTTTCTTCCTTGATTCGCCTCTGGATTTCTCCTTAGGGTGGTTCTGCTAATAGAAAAGTGTTCATGGCCACTTGCCTAGGAGGCTTTCTAGGAATTTATTGACCAGAGTTCTTTGATGCCTGAGATTTGATGCTTACCAAGAGTCAGTCTGAGCAAATTCCTAAATATTAGACCTGAAGACAACATTCACAGGGGCAGTAGATGATGCTAATCGCTTCTTTCCCTACCAGAGACTGGCAATAGCACGGGCTACCTCTAGCATGTGGGATCCTAGCTCCCCGACCAGCGATCGAACCCACATCCCCTGCATTGGAAGGCGGATTCTTAACCACTGGACCACCAGGGAAGTCCCTAAAAAATTTTTAAATGAAAAAAATTAATTACAAAGCAGTCCTACATTAGAAAAACATTTGGAAAAGAAATAATAGATCAAGAAAGGAAAAATCCACCCATAATTCCATCACTCTATTATGATCTCTCTTAGCAGTCCCAAACCTTTTAGTTATTAGTTCAGCTTAGTGCTCTAGTGGGTACATAGGGTCAACATGAAGGTACCCACAAAGTCTAAACTTAAAAAAAAAGACTAGTTTTTGAGAATAAAATTAGGAAAAATTGTTGAGATTAGCCATCCATAGAAATGGCCCAATTCATCACACTGTCTGAAGTAAGTTTGCTGAGAAATTTCAGCTTTCTCATCGGTAAAATGATACTTGAATTCCCTTCCTTTTAGAGTTGTTGTGTGATTAAAATGAAATAACTTCCTAAGCATCATCCCTTCATGTACAACTGGCTGGCCCTCAGGCTTCTCCCATCAGAGATCAGGGTCAAATCACTTTGTTATGGACTGAATTGTGTTCACCCCAAAATCTACATGCTGAAGTCCTTACCCCCAGTACCCTGGAGTGTGACTCTATTTGGAGATAGGGTGTTTGCAGATGTAATTAGTTAAAATGAGGCCATACTGGAGTAGGGTGAGTCCCTGACCTGATAGGATTGGTGTCCTTATCAAAGCGGGAAATTTGGAGACAGACACACACACAGAGAAGAGGAGGTGAAGAGACAAAGGGAGAAGACGGCCATCTACAAGCCAAGGGAGAGAGGCCTGGGAGAGATCCTCCCCTGACAGCCCGTAGAAGGACCCAGTTGTGCCCACACCTTGATTTCAGACTCTGGCCTCCAGAATTGTGAGACAATATCTCCTTCTTATACAAGGCACTTTTACTCATTTCATGATTGGTTCCAGGGAGGAACTTCCTGGAGAAGCTGGGCAGGTCAGTGAGAGCTCAGCCTCTCTCATGGGGCAGTTGATTTCCAGGCTGCCAAGGCCCACCCAACACCCAAGAAGGTTGGTGATATCCATGTGAGGCCTGTGAGTTTTGGCACACGGTTTCCCTTCATCTCTGGCACAGACTGATCCTAGCCTAGAATAACCCACATTACCCTCCCTCTCTTGACCTAGACTTGACCACCATTCCTGAGACAACAAACATAGGTGTCATACCTTCTTGAGATTTTGCTTCATCAGAACTTCCTTTGGCCAGAGGCAAGCCAGCTGTGAACCACTGATTACACAAACCTGCCAACTAGAAACTCTACAGGGCGTGACAAAGGATGCAGAATGTGGACAGAGCTCCAAAGAAATGGCCTGACTTTTCCTTTCCCAAGGCAGAACATTAGGAGATACAGATAGGACATCTTATCCCAGAGTCCTCTGGCCTTTTCTTGTGGTTAACTTAACCTTCCTTGGTTTCTACCAAGAGAATTTTCACTATGAAGAAGAGGGCAGCTGGGTTAAGCAACAGAATGTAGTTTGGAGGTGGGAAGATTTAGGAGTACAGAGTCAAACAGCTAGGGCAGACAATCGGGGCAACCTAAATATGAACAATATATTAGATGATATGGAATTGCTGTTAATTTTATTGGGTGCAGTAATGGTACTGGAGTTATATAGGAGATTGTTTTTATTCTCTACAAGGAGAGGGAGAAAGGGAGAGAGACAGAGAGAGAAGAAAGCAAATATGGCAGAGATGAAGTGTTGAATCAAGGTGTAAATTCTCTGTTTGTTGAAAATTTTCACCAAAATGTTAGGGGTGGGGAAGAAAAAAGGAAAAAAAAAAAATTCAGGGCAGAGACACGAGAGTAACCAGGAGAGAATTCAGAAGAATGACATAATTTTGAAACAGAGGTAGGAAAAAGGCTCTGGAAAGAGGGAGAACTTGGAAGTTGGAGAAAATGGACGGAAAAGCGTGGACCACCGTTTTCATCCTTCATTCAGTTCCTCTGTGTCCGGAGGAAGTTCTGATGAAGCACAAGGAACCTCAACAAAATCACCTCAAATTTCTGTTTTTACTTTGACACTGCAGCATAAGAATGAAAATGCAAACTTACTTTGTACAGGAATACTAACTGTGCAGGAATACTAACTGCATAATGAGATTGCTGAGATGAAAGGACAGCCTGCCCACTGCTGATGGACCGGGTTGGGTATCTAACCGCGAGGTCACTCGCTATGCTGTGAATCAGCTGCAATCATTTTGTAGATAAGAGTGGCCGTTAGAGAGAAGATTAAGCAGAAGACACTGGTCAAGAGAGAGGTGAGCAGTCCAGCCAGGAGAGGCGGAGCTGAAGAAACCAGAAGCCCTGGGAGAGCAGAGCAACCTCCCTTGGGGTCTATCCGGTCCCCTAAGGCTCCTGCTGCTGCACCCTGTTTCCTGCTCTTGAATCTAAGAACCTGCTGTTGCCGGCTGTGTCCCCATGACCCCTCCCGCCCGCCCACCCTCTTTGGGCCAAGCAAACTCCAGCAGGTACCGGTCTCTCGTGACCCAAATCACCTGGCCTGGAGCAGCATGCCGTCCTCACTTGTGGAGTTACCCAGCCACCCCGTCCCTGGGCTGCCAGAAGACTGGACCCACTCGCACTTTCATAACCCCATCTGTGTGGATGGAAACTGTGCAGTTCATGGCTGTGGTGCCAGCTCCTAGCAACCCCTAGCAGATGGTAAACACGCGAGGACAGTCTTAGAACGAATGAGATGCACCTCAGCTGGGATCTTTCTTTTTCTCAGCATTTTTCACCTGCCTCAGGGCTTTCTTCCTCGCCCGGGCTATTCTAATAATTTCTGCAGTCCCTCACCCTCCCTGCCTCTCCCGGCAGTGAGAATAGATGACGTGTACTGAGTGCACATGATATGGCCAGCCACTATGCTGAGTGCTTTCCATGTGTTAAGTCCTTTAATCCTCCTGAAACCTAGGAGGCAAATCCTGTTATTAGCATCCCCGTTTTACAGATGAGAAAGCTAAGGCATGGAGACTAATTTACTTGTCCAACGTCACAGAACAGTGATAATGAGGATTCGAACGAGGCAGCCTGGTTCCAGCGTCGAGGTCCTTAACCCCTTCTTAGTTTTGTGATAATAAAACCCAGCTGTGCTCAGCAGCCTAAATAAAGAGCAGAGAAAATGCTTTATCCTTCAGAAAAGAACAAGACTAATTTTTTCTGGAAGCATGTTTGTGAAAAGGAGTGATCAGTCTCTAGCTCTAGTGCCTGCCCAGTCACTGCCTCCTAGTTGACCAAGAAAACTGAGGGAATTGGGTATGAATTCCACTGGCTCCCACCTGCAGACATCTCCATTGGACCACCCTCACCTGCCTCCTCGGGCTCAGAGAACTGGGTATCCCCTCGGTTTAGGTGATCTGGGTCCCTCTGGCATTCTCCGGGGGCTGGCCTCATCGGATGCGTGAGCCAGGGTCCTGGCAGAGGGAGCTGGCCGCTGAGCACCACTAGGGCTTGATGGAGAGACCGCCCCCAGGGATGTGGGCAGGGTAGGAGGGGACACCTGGGCACAAGCAACAGCAGGGAGCCGTGGCTTACTCTAGGCTGAGGGGTAAGGGGCGTGGGGAGAGGTGACACTGTGAGGAGGGGCTGCCTGAGAGAAGGGGGGCCTTAAAGTCAGGCGGAGCAGAGCTGTGTTTGGGGGCACAGAGGACAGAGGAGGGAGGGTCTTGGATAAATGGAGGAGATATTCCTTCACTCCTGTATTATCAGCCTCTCCCCTTTCTTTTTTTTTTTTTTTAATTTATTTTTGGTTGTGTTGGGTCTTCGTTGCTGCGCTGGCGATTTTTCTAGTTGCAGCGAGCGGGGGCTACTCTTCGTTGCGGTGCACAGGCTTCTCAGTGCGGTGGCTTCTCTTGTTGCGGAGCACGGGCTCTAGTCACGCGGGCTTCAGTTGTTGTGGCATGCAGGCTCAGTAGTTGTGGCTCGCAGGCTCTAGAGTGCAGGCTCAGTAGTTGTGGAGCACGGGCTTAGTTGCTCTGCAGCATGTGGGATCTTCCCGGACCAGGGCTCGAACCCGTGTCCCCTGCATTGGCAGGCAGATTCTTAACCACTGCACCACCGGGGAAGCCCGATGGAAGTGTTCTTGACTAGTGGTGGTCACACCAATTGACCATGTGATAAAATTGCACAGATCTAAATTCACATATACACACACACACACACAAATAAGTGTGTGTAAAATCGGTGAAATATGGATAAGGTTGATGGATTGTATCCATGACAACTTCCTGGTTGCAATATTGTACTATAGTTACCTAAAATGTTACCATTGGGGGAAAATGGGTGAAGATCTCTCTGTGTTATTTTTTAAATAAGTTTTATTGAGCTATAATTCACATCCTATAAAATTCACCCTTTTAAAAATATTTTTATTTATTTACTTATTTATTTATTCATTTTGGCTGCGCCAGGTCTTAGTTGCAGCACGTGGGATCTTTTTAGTTGTGGCATGTGGACTCTTAGTTGTGATATGCATGCAGGATCTAGTTCCCTGACCAGGAATCGAGCCCAGGCCCCCTGCATTGGGAGCGTGGAGTCTTACCCACTGGACAACCAGGAAGTCCCAGAATTCACCCTTTTAACATGTACAACTCAGTGGGTTTTAGTATATTCACAGAGTTGTTCAACCATCACCACTGTCTAATTTTAGAACATTTTCATCACCCCAAAAAGAAACCATGTACCCACTGTAATCACTCTCCATTCCTCCTTCCTTCCTAACCCCTGACAAGCACTAATCTACTTTCTGTCTCTATGTATTTGCCTGTACTAGATATTTCTTTCTTTCTTTCTTTCTTTTTGGCAGCACCACGGCATGTGGGATCTTAGTTCCTTGACCATGACTCTAACCCGTGCCCCCTGCAGTGGAAGCTCGGAGTCCTAACCACTGGACAGCCAGGGAATTCCCTATACTAGATATTTCATAAAAATGCAATCATAAAATGTGTGGCCTTTCGTGTCTGACTTTTTTTACTTAATCTGTCCTCAAGGTTCATCCATGTTGCAGCAGGTATCAGCACTTCGTTTCCTTTTATAGTCGAATAATATTTCATTGTATGGATCTGTTTCCACATTTTGCTTATCCATTTATCAGCTTATGGACATTTGAGTTGTTTCCATTTTTTGTCTATTATGAATAATGCTGCTATAAACATTCATATGAGGTTTTTTTCTTACTTTTTATTTTATTTTTGGCTGCGTTGGGTCTTTGCTGCTACACGCGGGCTTTCTCTAGTTGCGGCGAGCGGGGGCTACACTTCGTTGCGGTGCGCGTGCTTCTCATTGTGGTGGCTTCTCTTGCTGCGGAGCACGGGCTCTAGGTGCGTGGGCTTCAGTAGTTGCAGCACACAGGCTCAGTAGTTGTGGCGCATGGACTTAGTTGTTTCGCAGCATGTGGGATCTTCCTGGACCAGGGATTGAACCCATTTCCCCTGCATTGGCAGGCGGATTCTTAACCACTGCACCACCAGGGAGTTCCCTCATATGAGTTTTTGTGTTTGCAATTCTTTTAGGTACATACCTAAGGAGTGGAATTGCTGAGTCATAGGGGAACTCTACGTTTGACTTTCTGATGAACTGCCAAGCTGTTTTTCAAAGGGTCTGCTCCATTTTACATTCTCACCGCCATATGAAGCTTCTGATTTTGTCACATCCTTACCAACATTTGCTAGTGTCCATCTTTTTTATTATGACCATCCTGAGTGTGAAGTGGTATCTCATTGTGTTTCTGTATTATCTGGCCTTCTATCTTCCACTGTCATTCTTTTCCCCAGCCCCCATCTCCTGTCCTTTGGCCCCCACAGTCCCATGTGCATGCAGGCAGCTATTAGAGCACTCAGGACACCGTGTGTCACCTGTGTACGCCCTGGACTTCCCTACTAGGTCCAAGCTCCTGGAGCATAGGCTGCCTCTTGCCCACGTGCTTGGTCATCCATCACATTGCTCAGCACACAGCAGTCACTTTAGGACTGTTTGTTAGATGAATGCATGGGCGAACCTCCCCAGAAAGGAACACCAGTGGGGTAGGAAGATAAGGAGCCTCACCTAATGGCAGGTGGCCTCATGGAGGCTACATGGCGGTGGAATGGAAAGTGCTTTGTGAGCAGCAGAAAGAGGGACAGTTGGAAAGGAAGAGGGAAGAGAGGAAATGCCTTGGGGCTACCGCCTGGGGACTGAGAGCCTCAGAGACTACAGGACAGTCTTCCTCCACTGCTGTCCCGGGTGAAGAAGGAAGAAAGCGGAAAAGTAAGGGAAGATACAGAGAATGCAGTCTGCCTCTGCTGTTCCTCCTTTGCTAAACTCAGCACCTAAATTCTAAATTTGGAAGCCCTTTATTTACTGAAAAGATGTTCAGGAAGAACGGCCTCAAACACTTGGCACTTCTTTTCTCCTTGGATGGAAGGAGAATCCCTCTGAGCAAAGGTTGGACAATGGCTTTGCTGTGTCCATGGAAACCTTTCCCTCTGGGAATAATGCGTCTTCCCGATTACATGGGTATTTTGAGTGTTCTCCTTTTCGGAAAAGTTTAAGAACAATTCATATAAATGCAGTCTTTTCTAATTATAACTTTATACTTGGGTAAAAGTTCATTCATAGCAGAGCTGAAAAAGAATAAATTATAGGACTCAAAGACAGAGAAAACTCCCTGGAAGAAAGTTTGAACTTAACTTAAAAATAGTTGAGTGAAATTCATTAGTTTTCTTTTTGCTTATATCTATTTTATAAATGTTTTAGAATGAACATGTCTTATTTTTGTAATAAGAAAAAAAAACAGTACTCTTTTTTAACTAAAAGAATTGCTGATCAGTGAACATGGAGTAAAGATTATAAGTAAAGCAGAGGAGCTAAGGCCACCTTACCCAGACTGGGGGCTTATAGGATAAGGGAGTGTGTGTTTTCTATGCTGCATAACAAATGACCACAAACTTATAGTGGCTTAAAACAACTCCCATTTATTGTCTCACACCCTGTGGGTTAGGAGTCTGGGTGGGCACGGTATAGACTTGACCCTCTGCAAGGCTGTCATCATGGTGTCAGCCAGGCGTCGGTTCCTCTGGAGGACTAACTGGCAATGGATCTATTTTCAAGGTCACTCACCATTAGCAGAATTTAGCTCCTTGTTGCTGTAAGCCTGAGGACCCAGCTTTTTGCTGACTGTAGGCTGGAGGCCATGCTCATCTCCAAGAGACTGCTCACAGCTCCTTGCCACGTGGGCCTCTCCACAGGGCCTCTTACAACATGGCAGCTCACTTCTGCAAAGCCAGGAAGGGAAACAGCTAGCAGGAATGGAATCTTACATAACATAACCTGATCAGAGACTAACATCCCATCACCATCATATTCTAGTGGTTAGAAGCACCCCACTCAGGAAAGGGGATTGTACCAGGAAGTGGGAATCATGGGGATGATCTCAGAGTCTGCTACACAAAGCTCAAAAATTTTTGTGGGAAACACATCCCCTTGTCACTCAGCATTCTGGTACATTCCAAAGGCTGCTACTGTAAGCACCCATGATTCTCCGCCTGACAACTTTCCTTCCATACCACCGACAGACATCCTGGGGAATTAATGTCGCTAGAAGCCAATGACGGATGGGAAGTGGAGGCTCCCCCGCTACTTTTTTTTTTTTTTTTAGATTTTATTTATTTATTTATTTATTTATTGGCTGTGTTGAGTCTTCCGTTGCTGTGTGTGGGCTTTCTCTAGTTGTGGCGAGCGGGGGCTACTCTTCGTTGTGGTGCAAGGGCTTCTCATTGTGGTGGCTTCTCTTGTTGTGGACCACAAACTCTAGGCTCTAGGCTTCAGTAGCTGTGGCTCACGGGCTCTAGAGCGCAGGCTCAGTAGTTGTGGCGCACGGGCTTAGTTGCTCCGCGGCATGTGGGATCTTCCCGGACCAGGGGCTCGAACCCGTGTCCCCTGCATTGGGCAGGCAGATTCTTAACCACTGCGCCACCAGGGAAGCCCCTCCCCCGCTTCTTAACCCCTTGGGTAGGAAAACCCAGAGGCGTGTTCAGTACTGTCTCCCAGAGTCCCCAGCAGGACTGAGCCCCAGTTCCAGTCACCACAGAGCTAACATGCTTGATAATGTTCTTTCCTCGGCTTCCCTCTCTTCCCTGCCTCCCTTCCCCACTCCCAATCTTCCTCAGATCACCTCTTAAGTAAACTAGTTGCACTCAAATCCTGCATCAGTGTCCCATTCTGGGACAACCCAACCCAAGACAGTGGGAGTCAATATTAGACTGGGTGGCAGAGGAAAAGAATTAGTTACCAGTTGAACTTAGTATTTTACCTGGAGTGTGTCGTAGTCCATTTGGACGGCTGTAACAAAATACCACAGACAGGGTAGCTTATAAACAACAGAAATGTATTTCTCACAGTTCTGGAGGCCAGGAAGTCCAAGATCATGGTGTGCACAGTTTTGGTATCTGGTGGAGACCCACTTCTGGGTTGCAGATTGCTGACTTCTTGCTGCGTCCTCACGTGGTGGAAGGGGTGAGCTGGCCCCCTGGAGTCTCTTTTATAAGAAAACTAATCCCATTCATGAGGACTCCATCTTCACAACCTAATGACCTCCCAAATGTCCCACCTCCTAATACCATCACCTTGGGTATTGGGCGTGAACATGTGAATTTGGGGGGAGGGACACAAACATTCAGACCGTGGCAGAGTCCAACAAAAGGGACCTGAAATCAGCAAGGACTTGGAATTAGAGAAAGAGCCTAGCGGGCCTGGGGGTGGAAAGGAGGAAACTGAAAAATCAGACACAATCCTCAATAAGTTAGTGCAAACATAACTAAGCTGGGCATGGTTACCTTTCCCATCTAGAGACAGAAAATATCTAAGATTCATCACAGTGTAATAAAGCAGGTTTTTGCACCCTAAACCGCTGCTCCTGAATGGGGCAATCTGGACACATCACAGAGGAAGGGCACAGAAGAGACAGCCAGGTTTCGGTCCTCTGACAATTAGCAAAGTATTGCCACTTCCTTGTTAACTGTACCCTGATTTTCCTTGCAAGTCTTAAAGATACCTCAAAATCAATATGTCCCAAACCAAATCCATGATTCTCCTTGCTACACTCCTGCTTTTTTTTTTTTTTTTTTTTGGCTTGTGGAATTCCAGTTCCGCGACCAGGGATCGAACCCCAGCCCCCGGCCCTGAGAGCGCAGAATCCTAACCACTGGAGCGCCGGGGAATTCTCACCTGCTTCTGTCAGTATTCCATATCACGACCCACCCTGTTGCGTGGGCTAAGCACTCAGGCATTGGTCTGGTTCCCTCTTCTCAGAATCCATCACCAAATCCTGCCCTTCTACCTTCTCAGTTTCTGTTGAGTCCGTCCATTTCTCTCCGTGCCCACCACTCCGACTGCCTTAGTCCAGCCCTGCCATCTCTGGACTCCCAAACTGTGTCACTTGCTAATGGGCAATCCCTCTGGGAGGAAGGCCCCTCCTGCAGCCTCAGCTCCCCTCCTTAGGCCCCCATTCCACGCACCCAACCCCAAGATGCACACAATCTCACAGTCCCACAGACCATGTTAACTTTCTGCCATGCTTATTTCAAATCTTTTCCTTCCCCTTTAAAATAAATCAAACAGAAAACAGATGTGGTTGAAATTCTTTTGAACTTTTCCCCTCCCCCTCACCCCTATTCTCTTTCCCTTGTCAGAGGCACTACTATCAAGAATTTCATTGTGTTTCTTTCCCATTCATGATTTTATGCTTTTAATATGTAATGTGTGTTAAAAAAAAATCAGTGGTTATATTCCTTTTGTTTTTTGAAATTATGTAAGTGACACTGTATTGAGGCTAGAGGCAGGAGAAGACGTGAAGCTTTGGGGGCAGAGGATCAACGTGTCCCTGAGTTGTTACCACAGAATTAACTGGGTGCCCAAATGCCTGAGGCCTTCTTTGGGACATTTTCCCCCCTTACACCTTCAGCTTGTTATAGAGGAGAGGATATGGCTAAATCAACCTCAGCTTTGTTGCCTCCAGATACTGAGGGAGGGCATAAAAAGGATGCAAACTCTCTTCCAGGTGGTAATGCCAGCCAATCTATACACTCACTCCAGGTTGAGAATTATACCTTGCCATGATAAAGGGTCCAAAGAACATTGTCAACGCAGTGTCTTTGGCCAAGAGTGAAGTTACTGAATCTTAAGGGGCAAGGGATCTTATGGCCTCATGTTGTCAACATACTTGTCAGCTCTACCTAGAACTGATCTGGTCCAATGAGCTCCATCACAGTGAAATTTAGAACCTGCTAATACCACAGTGGGATGGACAACATAGAATTGTTGTTTGTTTATCTATAGTATCTATACTTTTGGGGGGTGAGGGAGGGGTGGAAAATGAGGAAGTGGAAAGGACATGACCTTTGAAGTCAGACAGACCTGGGTTCCCCTCCTGGTGCTGCCTCTTCCTGTGTGTTGCTTAAGCTTTAGTTTTCTCTTCCATAGCACAAGGAGGAAAATCCCATTATACGAAGCAGTAGAGAGAATTCAGTGAAAGCACTGAGCGCTCTGGGACATGATCGGATCTCTTTTATCTGAATTTGAAGAGAGTGAAAGTTCTGGTTCTGGGTTGTGCCTGCGAAGGGCAACATACAATGTGAAGATCAAATTTGGGCGACCATTCATCAACATGGTCAGCTGGCCTCCGCCACCTTCTCACGGCCTGCCAACAGAGGGAGCTGGCTTTGTTTTGATCCTATGGAGTAACCACAATGATGGTTCAGCGTTTGCAAGTGGCCTCCTTTAGTCCTTCACTGTATCACCTTACCAATCCCAGACCCACAGGCTATCATTCACATGTGGAAGGAGAGCAGTTTTCTGTTTTCAGAGAGCCATGAATACCATAGGCTCCAGGTGACTATTCAGCTCTGAAGTGTCTAAGGTAGCCTGTTAAACCCTGTCCTGAGTGAAAGAGGCTTCAGACACTGCTATCAGACGTGTCAGGGATCTCTTTCTTCGTGTGAACTAGATTGGAGAATCAGAATCTCTTCTCCTTCTCCACAGCTGAAAGAGCAGTTCTGTCTACCGGCCTCCAGAGCCTGTCGTCAGGCTACAATTTGGCCTTTCATCTTAGGAAGGTCAGAATGGGTAGAACAGCTGGGTTCTGTAATTCCACCCCCTGCTCCATCTTCACTCATGTGTAACTTTAGGCTGGATAAACATTGCCAAAGGAAACATACATTATTCAGGGAATGTGAGCTTGTAGGTCTCACGCCCACAGCATGTATCTGTATCACACACTCACCGAAGAGGTGTGTTGCTGATGATGAGTCGGCCATCTTGTTTCAAACAGTAAGACGCTAACAATAATTGGAGGAAGATGCCCAAGTCAATTCTGTGGATTTTTCTTCTCCTAGGAAAACACAAAGACATTTTGGTGCACAGAGTTCAAGGTGATCACTTCTCCACCTAACCTATTCTTTAAGTCCTTTCAAGCTGGTTTCAGAAGGCTTTCAGTAAGTCACCCAGTTGTGGGTGGGACCTTATCTCCTGGGAACTACTCCCAGGTACCTGAAATACCGTTTGAGAGCAAGCAAGACATGTTCCCAAGCCCCAAGGGCTTCTTTGAGGCTACAGTTACACTTCACTATGTGCTGATCACACATGGATTTTGGGTTTGACATATAAACCTTAGCAGGCTGTTGGTTAGTGATTCAGAAATGTGAAATCATAAACTGTACTATATTTATCTTTCCCTTTTTGGTTATAGCACTGTTGCCCTGGAGCTAAGGTGGCAGATATCAGAAATGTTTTACATATAGTCCATGTCTTGTATTGTGTGCTCATTCTCAGATTCGGGCTTTGGCACAGATTTGCTAAACACGCAGATGCCAATTAGAAAACTAAAATCCAGTCATTACTCAGAGATTAAATATTTCAACAGTGCCTCAAACTATAATTAAAGACAGTAAGCTTCGTTATTGGGAGAACAAAAACACAGAGAGGCAGACAACTATTTTTGGAATTGTTCTTATCTTCAATACAATCGACACTTTATCAACTTGTTTACAGTATTTCCAAACTTACAAATCAGTCTGAATAAAGTGCCATAAAATAACACATTTGTGAAATGGCCTAGGGAGAAGCAGGGAAGAAGCAGGCAGAAGAAGAGGTGATGAGAACAAGACAGAGGGATAGAATTCTCCCACAAACAAAGGTTAAGAAAGAAAATAAAATAATTAAAATCTGTCATCTGTGTTGAATTTTAAGGGGTGGTACAATTCAATTTTGACCCAGATTTACTCTTTGTATTTTGTTGCATCATCCAGTTTATTATTTTTTATTTATTTTATTTTTTAAAAAACATTTTTTTGGAGTATAGTTGCTTTACAATGTTGTGTTAGTTTCTACTGTACAGCAAAGTGAATCAGCTATATGTATACATATGTCCCCTCTTTTTTGGATTTCCTTCCCATTTAGGTTACCACAGAGCATTGAGTAGAGTTCCCTGTGCCATACAGTAGGTTCTCATTAGTTATCTATTTTATACAGAGTATCAATAGTTTTTATATGTCAATATCAATCTCCCAATTCATTCTACCCCTCCCTTTCCCTCTTGGTATCCATATGTTTGTTCTCTACGTCTTTGTCTCTATTGCATCATCCAATTTAAATTATAGTTGCAAGAGTATAAAGTACACATACAGTATGTGCATGTCTTGAGCATATGCTAATTAAATTAATTACTTTATAAATATCAAGATTTTATAAATAATGGGCCATATA
Source organism: Balaenoptera ricei (assembly GCF_028023285.1). Classification (NCBI taxonomy): domain Eukaryota; kingdom Metazoa; phylum Chordata; class Mammalia; order Artiodactyla; family Balaenopteridae; genus Balaenoptera; species Balaenoptera ricei. The sequence goes on from NC_082639.1 coordinate 170,025,637, forward strand.
TAACAGAATATATATATAATCAGAAAAAAATGACAAGAGAATTAAAGTTAAAAATTCCATTTCTCATTACCTAAACATTTGGTCAACTGTCTTCTTATGATTTCATTTGTCTCCTTTTTATCCTGTTGTTTTGGCATCATTTGAGCACTTCCTTAATGGCTTTTTTTAAAAATTAAGAGTTAATATAGGTAAAGTGCTTAAAAGCACTGTGTAAGTGTGCACAATTATTATTACTTCTAACTCTAGAAATTAAGAGAACTAAGAATATTTTGAAGGTACTGAGAATATTTTACTATATATTTTAATACTCATACAGCACAGGTATTTCCAAAGCAGTGTCAGGAAACACCACACATTTCAATAACATTTCATACTTCTGACTCTACAGAGTGGAGCAAATAGATGTATGGCAGGAAATTGTACTTAAGCCAACTAAGATTCATCTTGGTTAATTACATTTTCTGACAACTAGTGTGATGTCACAGCATCCAAAATGGAAACTCATTTCACAGGTACTGTAATAATATCCAATCCACAGATACTAAGGAACTTCCCTCTAGTACTTACAAACATCTGTATCTAAAAGAAATATGCATTCTTAGAGATATTTTACAAAGAAAGATGTCTAAAGTACTTTCCCTCTTAGTCAGTTTCCCTCTAAAGTTTATTGTGGTAGGTGGGTATCATAATACAGAAGATAGCCAGTTACAACAGAACTAAATAGACTATTTCAACAACCAGAGAAATCTGATTATAGTCTGGGTATTAGGAGAAACCAAAGAAGTACAGTTCTTTCTGCTAGGTGTCATATTGACATTATGGTCATGTGAGAACATACATATATTTAAGAGAGGCACACTGAAATATGTAGCAGTGAGTTGAAATAATTTCTAGGATTAAAAAAATAATTCAGGGGGTTTCCCTGGTGGCACAGTGGTTGAGAATCTGCCTGCCAATGCAGGGGACACGGGTTCGAGCCCTGGTCTGGGAAGATCCCACATGCCGCGGAGCAACTAGGCCCGTGAGCCACAACTACTGAGCCTGCGCGTCTGGAGCCTGTGCTCCGCAACAAGAGAGGCTGCGATAGTGAGAGGCCCACGCACCGCGATGAAGAGTGGCCCCCACTTGCCACAACTAGAGAAAGCCCTCGCACAGAAACAAAGACCCAACACAGCCAAAAATAAATAAATAATAAATAAATTTATAAAAAAAAAATAATAATTCAGAGAAAAAGAGAGAAGGGATAGTACAGCAAAATCTTGCTACTTGTTGAATCTGAGTGATGGAAATATTAAGGTTTATTGTTCTACTCTGTCCACTTTTGTGTGAGTTAAAAAGTTTACATAATAAAACTTACTTTAAAGAACGTTAAAATATTTGGTTTAACAGTTTATTTTTTGCATATGCAGGGCATGAGTTAGATGGAGAGAGTTCTGCCATATTTGAGACTGTTAAAGGAATTTTTTTCTAGCTTACTAGCTCTCACATGAGTATGCATCAGAGTCCCCTGGAAGGCTGGTTACAACTCACATTGCTGGGTCCCCCCCGCCCCAGAGTTTCTGATTCAATAGGTCTTTGCAGGGGCCCAAGAATTTGCATTTCTAAAAAGCTCCCATTTGATACTGTTGCTGCTGGTCCACGGACCACACTTTGAGAACCACCACTCTCGCTAAACCATCTCTTCTAAACTATCTTGCTTCTTCTTTTTATTTACTTATTTATTTATTTGGCTGCACCGAGTCTTCATTGCGGCATGTGGGATCTAGTTCTCTGCTCCGGGAGCTCAGAGCCTTAGCCACTGGACCGCCAGGGAAGTCCCCTGCTTCATTTTTTCTGTCACCAATTCCATTCCTTTTTTATTTCATGTCAAGTATGAGGTTTAACTATTCACTTCGGCCAGTTTCTGATCCTATTTAATCTATTGTAGAATATGCTGAGTGTCAAAATCTTAAGAATTTAGTATTAAGATTTTCACTGTTTGATCCCAATCTACTTAGCTTTCCAATCTTATCTTTCACTCTTCTCCTGATTCCAAAAATATCAGGCTACCTGACTTCTAAACAAATCAGTCATATTCCTACCTCAGTACCTTTGCCCATGCTATCATCCCCTTCTGGGATGCACTTGTGCACTTACACACATACACTTACACACTGAGTTCTGTCCAAATACCTCCTCCTCCATGAAGCTCTCCTGGGCTACCAGCATCCATGTTGATCTCTCCCGCTGAAAACCTCTCATTTTTCACTGATCATATCCTGTTTTGTAATAATTTTAAAATTATTATTGGTTATATGCATTCATCTTATCTCCAATAGACTGTAAACTCCACAAGGGCAGGGGCTGTGTTTTATACAGAACTTCTTTTTTTTTGGCTGTGTTGGGTCTTCCTTGCTGCGCACAAGCTTTCTCTAGTTGTGGCAAGCAGGGGCTACTCTTCGTTGTGGTGCATGGGCTTCTCATTGCAGTGGCTTCTCTTGTTGCAGAGCATGGGCTCTAGGTGTGCGGGCTTCGGTAGTTGCAGCATACAGGCTCAGTAGTTGTGGCGCACAGGCTTAGTTGCTCCGCGGCATGTGGGATCTTCCCGGAACAGGGCTCGAACCCGTGTCCACAGCATTTGCAGGCGGATTCTCAACCACTGCGCCACCAGGGAAGTCCCTATACAGAACTTCTTTGTACAGCTTACAGACTTTGGCAAGTTCGTTTACCCTAAAAAATGGGGGAGGGGGATACTTTCTTGCTAAAGTAAATAATGGGATGGAACCTGAAGTCTACAGATGTAGAATCGTCAGTGAAAGGCAATTGAATTCTAATATCTGTTTACCTCCGAGCAGTGTTATGAGAATAATTAATGTTTACACAGGACTTAGAGATGTTCAGCTGAAAGGGGCTTTAAAAGAGTTGAAATGATGATGATGACCCCTGGGACTCTTTCAAAGCCTCGTACCAAATTTCATAGCACCCCTCAGGTTTTCTCAGGCTGGGAAGAGGGTCGAGGGCTACTCCTCTGATAGTGGCTAAGAGGTGACTTCCCAACAGCGCTTGGGGTTTTCAGGGAACACAAACTTTAAGACTGGATGTGTTGAAAATCTCAACATAACAAACTCTTGGCTTCCTGAGCAAAACTGAAACTGGAATGCTCCTTTTCATCCTCCCGCAGGGATGTTGGACTCTAGAGCTGGTTCTATGCTTCACTTCTGATATCATCCCCTTTGTTGTTATCACTCTCAGCGATAACAGGATCGTGCCTGCAGGTACCTGGATTAGAACCTCCATATTTGTGTTATTACAGTTCAAAGGCATTTTTGGTCTGAGTATATATATGTCTGAGTTCTGCTGTTCAGGAAGCATCCTCTCTCTGTCTCTCTTATAGAATATCTCAAGAGGTCTCTTGTTTACCAATTGAAAATCTGTTTGTGACCCAAGCTAGAGAATGTTGCATCAACATCTCAACTCAGGTTTTCTCTAGCCCTCATTTTCCTTGGTAAGAACTTTCCTCTCTCTTTTTTCTTTGCTTTATTCCTGCATCCTTGTTTAGGCTGACTTAACTTGGTACCACTTTGGTTTATGTTTAATAATTCATTCACCATAAAAAAATATTTTCTCTGAATCTGTAACTATGACTGCCTATTATAGATGAAAAGAAAAGAGCTCCAGTTCTTTTACAGGCCCAGGCAGATGTGGATACGGTTATAATTAAACAGTAAATCAAAACAAGATACTGTCAGAGCATGCCTCAGATGTGTTGGGAAAAGTCAAATGTCCTCACCTGCCAGCAGGAAAGAAAGAAAGACGGAAAAAAAAAAAAAAAAGGCTAGCCCAGTCAAGCTTGACCAGACAGGGTTTATACGTGGTATGATCATAAAGCCACTCCTGGTCTGTATTTCCAGGAATAAAAAAACCAGTGTACAAAGAGCCAGGGTCATGTTCCATACCAGATGCTTATTCCTTTCTTAGCAGCAAGATCAGGTCAAACCATTTCCTGGTTGGCAAGGGGCAACTTTGGTTAAACTAATGCATGAGATTAGAAGTCCTCAGCCTGCTATGACTCGTGTGCCAAGAAAGTCTGCAATTTAATTAAAACAACAGTAACAAAAATCACAGAAAAAGACTCCACTCCAGACCCTAAATTAGAAGGTGTTGGTTCTGAACCTGGATCAGCCATCAGGTAACCAAGATCTCAGGGCTACTTCCTCTGGCCTCGAAGGCCTATCATTGACATTTGCCCTTGCACAAGGACATCAATGTGGGTGGCCCTTGATTCCTGACTCAGACTTTAGGAAAATAAACAAATAAGCAGTGGAGGAGGCCTGGATTCTCAGTCTCTAACTGCCCTTTGAGCCCAATCCAGGATATGCTTCTGTGAAAGAAGCATCTCTCTCATGGTCGATTGTAAACGAATGATAACTTAATGATGCTTCCTCCCTACATTACTGTTATAGGAAAATGTTTCCTGAGGTGTACACAGCTGGCTTATTACCTTTGGTACACAAATCTCCCAGTAAGTTGATGACTGTCTGTCCTCATCATAGGATCTGATTCTGGAAGAAACCTTACAGATAACATAGTCCGAACTCTAATTTTTCTATGCCTTCTTTTAGACTGCTCCAAGGTAAAGGGATCAAAGGATTTGCCACAGTTACAGACCCACAGTCTCTAACGTGTCCTCTAAGTGTGGCTCCCAACAATCTGGCAGCCACAGCATCGCCTGGGAACTTACTAGAAATGCAAATTCTCAGGCCTCACCCCAGACCTACAGAATGGGAAACCCTAGGGATGGGGCCCAACAATCTGTTTTAACAACCTGACCTGATGGTGCTGAGGTATGAGAACCACTGGTCTATAGGAAAAACATATTTATAGAGGCAGAAAATCGGGGTGGGGAGGGATGCTTTATTGTCCATCTTGAGAGTGCTTAATATTTGTATAAATAGCCATTTTTCTCCTTTCTTTGCAACTCAGTTTCTTCGTGTGAAAATTTAAGATTACCTTATTTTGCTCTATTAACCAAGAGAGGGCTGACGATGTAATGGAAGAGCATTCTCTTCCTACCCGTCTTTCATCTCATGATGGAGCCAAGATTCTGCTCAGAGAGAGACACTCCTGCCAGTACCAGCCCAGGAGGCTGCTAGGCAAAGAGCTTTCCTGTATGATTCAGAAGCAGCCTGGGCAAACTGAGGGAAGAAATCTGCAGGAGGACCGCCTGGTTAGGAAACACCTGGTAGAGAAGTCCACATACGATCAGAGGGGCTGAGGGCCTGGGGCCTCGCAAAGAAAGGACAGACGTCCCCAGTAACCTTCCATGGGCTGTTATCAGAATAAATGATGATAAGGTGGGGTGTGCCCAGAGGGCTCTGAGTTGTCAAAGAAAGGCATAGTATAAGGACTATTCATAGCGACCTGTATTTATTTATTACATGTGGGTGACATTTTCCTATTTATCTTTCTGCCTTGACAAATCCATCTGAGAATTCTTTTTTTTTTTTTTTTGGCTGTGCCACTTGGCTTACAGAATCTTAGCTCCCTGACCAAGGATCGAAGCTGCGCCCCCAGCAGTGGAAGCGGGGAGTCCTAACCACTGGACTACCAGGGAATTCCCCAACTGGGACTTCTTGAGGAAGTCCATTACTTGGACTTCAAAACCCTGCCACCAGGTACCTAGTGAAGTCCTTCAACACTGACCGTGTGTGGAGACAAGTTAATTGCTTATTGAACTTGCGGCAGTATGGGCTAATGATTCGGCATGGGAATCAGACTGCTTGTCTTCTGCGTTAACTAGAGAGGCGGAGAGTTATTTAACCTCTTTGGGGGGGACTTCCCTGGTGGTCCAGTGGTTAAGAATCCGCCTTCCAATGAAGGGGACGCAGGTTCGATCCCTAGTCGGGGAACTAAGATCCCACATGCCTCGGGACAACTAAGCCCACGTGCTGCAACTACTGAGCCCACGTGTCACAACTAGAGAGAAGCCAGCGCGCCGCAACGAAGAGCCTGCATGCTGCAACAAAAGATCCCGCATGCCGCATCGAAGATCCCATGTGCCACACCTAAGACCGGATGCAGCCAAATAAATAAATATTAAAAAAAACAGGGACTTCCCAGGTGGCGCAGTGGATAAGACTCCATGCCCCCAATGCAGAGGGCCTGGGTTCGATCCCTGGTCAGGGAACTAGATCCCACATGCATGCTGCAACTAAGAGTTCACATGCCACAACTAAGGAGCCCGTGAGACGCAACTAAAGAGCCCACCTGCCGCAACTAAGACCCAGGGCAACCAAATAAATAAATAAATAAATATTTAAAACAAAACAAAACAAAACAAAAACTTCTTTGTGCCCCAGGATTTCTGCAGAAAAAAAAAAAAATCAGTAATAATAATATCTACCTAGTAAGACTTAAAAGAGATAATCCATATAAGTGCCTGGTATGAAAGCATGAGTAAAATCAAAGTCCCCTGCTTGCACCTGCGGCTTTGGTTCTGCCATTCTGCTCTTCAGAGCCTCCCTGGGCCTCGCCCCCATCCGTCGCAGAGGTTGCCTGTGCCGCCTCTTTCTCCAGAGCGCGCCTCAATCGCCGCTCCTCCCAGAGCCCCTCTCGATCCCCCATCAGGCACACAGCACTGTGTTTTTATACTTTTATCGTATTCACCACATATTCCCTCAGATTTTATAATGTACCAGGGACCTCAGCTTACTTGTTCTGTTTCATTTTCTGCATCCCTCTGACGTGCCGAGTGAGAGGCATCCTAGACTGAGCATCTTGGTGTTACGAGGTTTTCCTGTCACAAGGCCTCAAAAACCCAGTTCAGGTTGGCTTACAAAGTAGAAGGACTTTCTTGCTCATGAAGCTGAAGATTCCTGAGGAAATACATTCAGACTTCATGGGTGGTTCCATCAGGGCTCAGGCTCTGTGTCCCGGGATTCCCTCAGCTCTGGTTTCTGAGGTGTCATCTCTGTTCTCAGTACAGCCAGTAGCAACAGGCTGGGCTACAGACTTCTCAGTTCAAGTCTGGGGGGGAGAATGCATTTCCCTAAACAGCAAATGAAAGTCTTTAATTTCATTCTGGTGAGGCCAGTTTACATCAGATACTCATCCCTCAACCCGTAAGGGATAACTGAGGCATGGGGGTGGGATCACCCCGGTCAGTCAGAACCTGGCCGGGAATGAGGGGGCATCCAACTCCTCCCAAACTCCCGCTGCTCCACAGTGGGGATGCTGAAGACAAGTTTGGGGCTGTTGACGAAGGCAAGGATGCTGGGCAGGAAACCCTTTATTACCCACCAGAGTACACAATCCATGCAGATTAAATAAAAGAGTGTGGAATAAATAGCAGTGTAATTTTTTTATCACACTCATCTGCTAGTCTTTACAATATCTTTGTCAGGCAGTTTCTGAGTAGCTCTTTAGATTACACTGAAGTGCAGCAGCAAAAATCTTTGGACTTGGAACATTTAGAACTCAAAGTACCTTCTCAAAGCCCATTTCTATATCTTTTATTTATTTATTTGTTTGACTTATTTATTTTATTTATTTATTTTTGGCCGCTTTTGGTCTTCGTTGCTGTGCGCGGACTTTCTCTAGCTGCGGCGAGCGGGGCTACTCTTCGTTGCGGTGCGCGGGCTTCTCCTTCCAGTGGCTTCTCTTGTTGCGGAGCACGGGTTCTAGGCGCTTGGGCTTCAGTAGTTGCAGCACGTGGGCTCAGTAGTTGTGGCAAGTGGGCTCAGTAGTTGTGGCTCCTGGGCTCTAGAGCGCAGACCCAGTAGTTGTGGCGCACGGGCTTAGTTGCTCCGCGGCATGTGGGATCTTCCTGGACCAGGGCTCAAACCTGTGTCCCCTGCATTGGCAGGCAGATTCTTAACCACTGCGCCACCAGGGAAGCCCCTATATCTTTTATTTCATTTCATCTTTTAAATCTCAGAATTGGATTAAACATATCCTCATTATTCAAGCAAGTCTCTCTTTTATTTAGTTATGTTTATTCACGTAACAAGCACCCATAAACCCACCCCCAAGAGACACATGGCTTCCTCTACCTCAAGGAACCTGTCATCCTGAATCCTGTGTTCTCATTTATTTGCTTGTCTTTTCATATCATTTTATTTCATCTCTATGTATTCCTACAAAGTACATTTTTATTCTGGTCTTTTTTGACTATATAAAAAGGGTCTTATAATAAATGTAATTTTTTGGAATTTAGTTTTTTCACTTCATATATTGCTAAGATTCAACCATATTGTTACATGAAGCTGTAGTTCATTTGTTGTAACTGCTGAATCACATTCCATTGTGGGAATAAAATAGAGCTTATCCATCTATTCCTCTTTTGATTGGCATTTGAGTTGCTATGGAGTTTTTTGTTACAGTGAAGAGCAGATAGGATACTTGTGAAAGAAGATCAGCAAGGAGAAACTTATGCTGTAGATAGCAAAAACTATTGTGAAGCTATAGTAATGAAAGCAGTGTAGTGCTGGCCCAGGGATAGACAAATTGACCAACGGAATAGAATGGGATGATATGAAATGTTTCTGTGTGTCAGAGGTGACATTTAAGACTAGTGGGGAAAGGAGAGACTACTCAATAAATGGAGTTGGATAAAATTATTATCCGTATGAAAAAGGATTAAGTCGAATCCCTACCTCAGACTATAAGTAAAAATTAACATTAAATGGATTAAGATCTTATGTATAAAAATACACGTAAAAACTCTAATTAGAAAATGCAGGTGAATCTTTTAGAACCTGGAGTTGGAAAAGACTTCTTAAGACACAAAAAGCATTTAACCAGAAAGGAAAAACTGATAAATTTGACTACATTCAAAGTAAGAACATTTGTTTGCCTATAGATTATAGGCAAACAATTTCCAGGACTAAAGATTATTCTGCTGTTTTAAACTCCACCCCCATGATAAACATTTTATAATTTGAGATTAGATATGAATATAAATAAAACTGCAGCTGACTTCATAGTCTTAAAGAGACCCATTGTTTCCTCCAAATTGCAATAGTCTTACTGTAGCCAAATCGCCCTCTTCACTGGATGTGGCTCTGCTTAACCAGGTGTTCGCCTCTTGCTTCCTGATTGCTCTCTCACTCCCACTTGGAATATAAACATCAGAGTCTTTACACGCTGGAAATAGTGTTGGGAGAAAAAGGTTAAAATCGTCTGTATTAAAACAAATGGGATATTATGCCTACCCCAATGTAAAAATTTGAAATTCCTAAAAATAAAGTTTCCAAAGAAGGTAATAAAAATTAATAAACATTCCTTCCTCAAGAAATTAAAGATGATACAAACAGATGGAGAGATATACCATGTTCTTGAATTGGAAGAACCAACATTGTGAAAATGACTATACTACCCAAAGCAATCTACAGATTCAATGCAATCCCTATCAAACTACCACTGGCATTTTTCACAGAACTAGAACTAGAACAAAAAATTTCACAATTTGTATGGAAATACAAAAGACCCCGAGTAGCCAAAGCAATCTTGAGAAAGAAAAATGGAACTGGAGGAATCAGGCTCCCTGATATCAGACTATACTACAAAGCTACAGTAACCAAGACAGTATGGTACTGGCACAAAAGCAGAAATATAGATCAATGGAACAGGATAGAAAGCCCAGAGATAAACCCATGCACATATGGTCACCTTATCTTTGATAAAGGAGTCAAGAATATACAGTGGAGAAAAGACAGCCTCTTCAATAAGTGGTGCTGGGAAAACTGGACAGCTACATGTAAAAGAATGAAATTAGAACACTCCCCAACACCACACACAAAAATAAACTCAAAATGGATTAAAGACCTAAATGTAAGGCCAGGCACTATCAAACTCTTAGAGGAAAACATAGGCAGAGCACTCTATGACATAAATCACAGCAAGATCCTTTTTGACCCACCTCCTAGAGAAATGGAAATAAAAACAAAAATAAACAAATGGAACCTAATGAAACTTAAAAGCTTTTGCACAGCAAAGGAAACCATAAACAAGACCAAAAGACAGCCCTCAGAATGGGAGAAAATATTTGCAAATGAAGCAACTGACAAAGGATTAATCTCCAAAATTTACAAGCAGCTCATGCAGCTCAATATCAAAAAACCAAACAACCCAATCCAAAAATGGGCAGAAGACCTAAATAGACATTTCTCCAAAGAAGATATACAGATTGCCAACAAACACATGAAAGAATGCTCAACATCATTAATCATTAGAGAAATGCAAATCAAAACTACAATGAGATATCATCTCACACTGGTCAGAATGGCCATCATTGAAAAATCTACAAACAATAAATGCTGGAGAGGGTGTGGAGAAAAGGGAACCCTCTTGCACTGTTAGTGGGAATGTAAATTGATACAGCCACTATGGAGAACAGTATGGAGGTTCCTTTAAAAACTAAAAATAGAACTACCATACGACCCAGCAATCCCACTACCTGGCATATACCCTGAGAAAACCATAATTCAAAAAGAGTCATGTACCACAGTGTTCATTGCAGCCGTACTTACAATAGCCAGGACATGGAAGCAACCTAAGTGTTCATTGACAGATGAATGGATAAAGAAGATGTGGCACATATATACAATGGAATATTACTCAGCCATAAAAAGAAACGAAATTGAGTTATTTGTAGTGAGGTGGATGGACCTAGAGTCTGTCATACAGAGTGAAGTAAGTCAGAAAGAGAAAAACAAATACCGTATGCTAACACATATATATGGAATCTAAAAAACAAAACAAAAAAATGGTCATGAAGAACCTAGGGGCAAGACGGGAATAAAGACACAGACCTACTAGAGAATGGGCTTGGGGATACGGGGAGGGGGAAGGGTAAGCTGGGACAAAGTGAGAGAGTGGCATGGGCATATATACACTACCAAAAGTAAAATAGATAGCTAGTGGGAAGCAGCCGCATAGCCCAGGGAGATCAACTTGGTGCTTTGTGACCGCCTGGAGGGGTGGGATAGGGAGGGTGGGAGGGAGGGAGACTCGGGATGGAGGAGATATGGGGATGTATGTATATGTATGGCTGATTCACTTTGTTATAAATCAGAAACTAACACACCATTGTAAAGCAATTATACTCCAATAAAGATGTTAAAAACAAAAACAAAAACATTCCTTCCTCAAATATTTGTTGAGCACCAACTATCCATCAGACACAGTGCTAGAAGCTACAAGTACAAAAATAAATAAGATGCAGCCCTGTCCTTAGGGAGACTACAGTGTGTCGGGGAAGACAAGGAGATGATAGGGCAATGAGAGTCCTTGGCTCTGTTAGAATTGTCGTAGGGTCCAGTAGGGCACCAGGGAAGAGATGGTCCATCCCACCAGAAAAGGCAGGGAATGTTGAGGAAAGGTAGGCATAGGAGAAGCTTGAAAGATGCAATTGAACAAAAACGTGTAGGTGTGAATAATAAGGTAAATATAGAGAAACATAAGTAGCCAGCATGGCTGAAGGATAGAGTCCAATGGGGAAGGTTAGATGAGATCATGATGCAGCATTAGGCAGAGGCCGGTGGGTGCTTGAACTTTTGCCTAGAAGCCCCAGGGTGCCACTGAAGAGTTTTGAACAGGGAGTGACATCATTAACTTTGGTTTCAGGGAGATCACTCTGGAGTGTGGGTGGAGGGACTGAGGATGGTGGCTGAGAGCCCACCCAGGCCAGAGACCATGACAGCTGAAACAAGGTGTTAGCATCAGGGGAGGAGGGGCTGGGAGAGGTGTGAAGGATTTGGACATTGATTTGATTTCAAAGAAAAGGTAGTGGTATTTCCAGGAAGCCACTTTTACCCTAAAATAAGTCCTAGATAGTGTCAAAATTATAGCACCTCTTGCCTCACGGACAGCAAACAACAATTTCAATGCACAAACAAGGTATGTATCCAACATTACAACAATCACACAAAGGAATGTAACTCAGGGTAACAGGTTCAGGCCTGACGTCTTTATCTATATCTGTATTCCATGAATATGCTACGCATCCAGCCATTTTCATTGGGGTTTTCTACTTATGCAGATGTATTCGGTTGGCCAAAAGTTTCCTTCGTTTTCTGTTTATTTATTTATTTATTTTTGGCTGCGTTGGGTTCTCATTGCTGTGCGCGGGCTTTCTCTAGTTGTGGCGAGCGAGGGCTACTCTTCGTTGCAGTGCGCGGGCTTCTCGTTGCGGTGGCTTCTCTTGTTGCGGAGCACGGGCTCAGTAGTTGTGGTGCACGGGCTTAGTTGCTGTGCGGCATGTGGGATCTTCCTGGACCAAGGCTTGAACCCATGTCCCCTGCATTGGCAGGCAGATTCCTAACCACTGCGCCACTAGGGAAGTCCCTCCTTCGGTTTTTAAGTAAAAATAAAAGACATATTTTTCATTTCACCAACAACTTTATTGAACAACGTATTCACCCTTTTGTTCCACTACCTTCTGCCATTTTTCAGGCAACTTCATAATTCCATCTTTCCAAAACTTTTTATCTTTTTGAGCAAAGAACTGTTCCAGGTGCCTTTTACAGTCTTCCAGGGAATTGAAATTTTTTCCGTTAAGAGAATTCTGTAAAGACTGAAATAAATGGAAATCCGAAGGTGCAATGTCTGGTGAATACAGTGGATGAGTCACAACTTCCCAGCCAAGCTGTAACAGTTTTTTCGTGGTCAGCAAAAAAAATGCGGTCTTGCGTTATTCTGATGGAAGATTATGTTTTCTGTTGACTAATTCTGGACGCTTTTGTCGAGTGCTGCTTTCAGTTGGTCTAATTGGGAGCAGTACTTGTTGGAATTAATCGATTGGTTTTCCAGAAGGAGCTCATAATAGAGGACTCCCTTCCAATCCCACCATATATACAACATCACCTTCTTTAGATGAAGACCGGCCTTTAGTGTGATTGGTGGTGGTTCATTTCACTTGCCCCACGATCTCTTCCGTTCCGCATTATTGTACAGTATCCACTTTTCATCCCCCATCACAATTTGTTCTAAAAACGGAACGTTTTCATTATGTTTCCGTAGAGAATCGCATGCGGAAATATGGTCAAGAAGGTTTTTTTCCCTCTTAACTTATGTGGAACCCAAACATCAAAGCAATAAACATAGCCAAGTGCGTGCAAATGATTTTCAACGGTTGATTTGGATATTTTGCATATGTCGGCTATCTCCCATGTGGTATAACATTGATTGTTCTCCATTTGATCGCTATCAACTTCAACTGGTCTACCTGACCGTGGAGCATCGTCCAGCCAGAAATCTCTAGCACGAAACTTCACAAACCGCTTTTGACACGTTCGATCAGTCACAGCACCTTCTCTGTACACTGCACAAATCTTTTTTTGCGTTTTGGTTGCATTTTTACCGTTCTTGAAATAATAAAGTATAATAAGCCAAAAATGTTGCTTTTTTCCTTCCATCTTCAATATTAAAATGGCTACACAAAAATTCACCAATTTTGATAAGTTTTTTTTTAAATGCATGCTGATAGGACAGCTTTCATAATACAATCTAGCAAAATTGTTTTGAATGAAGTTAAAGACAATTAACTACTACTAGAGCCATCTTACGGAAAAAAAACAAACGAACTTTTGGCCAACACAATATGATGCAAACACACAAGCATTTTCCAGATTCATGCAGATAATAACAGAATATCATTATGCATTCATAACACAGACATTGACAGGCTGCACATGGAACCCAGATATGTAAAACGAAAGGCAAAGAAAAGGGATCTGGCAAGAAGTGCATTGAAGATAAGACACAACAGAAACGAGTCCCTGAGTTTCCCTGCTCAGCACTCAACAGCCATCTTGAGGCAGGAAGAAGATGCTCAAGATTCACCAGATGTCTTCCTGTTTCTTCCCCCATGATCATCTCTCTTCTAGATGGTGGTTTCTCTGTGAGGATGCCACGTCATGGTGAATAGGCAGGGAACAAGCTAGCCATTCTGCTTCCTCAGTGTCTCCCACCTATTCTCTTCTTTTCGCTGTCACTGCCTGCAGGCCTTCATTCCCTTTGACCTTGGCAACAGCCTAATGTAGGACCTACTGGTAGGTCTTGATGCTGTGGAATCAGCTATCAGTAGGGAGAGCTACTCACTAAAGTGTGGCTCTTGTGATTGCTTACGCCTCTGATCTCTCCCCAGATTTATTTTTCTGAAATATAGATCTGATCATGTCTCTTCTGTTCGAAACCTGCTGTGGTCTCTCCCTCCTTCCTTGCAGATTGAGGTCTGGATGTCTCAGCCTGGAGGTAAAAGCCCTATCCACCCCTCCAGCCATTCTCTTCTACGGTTTCCACCCTCTTCCCCCACCTTGCATGCTCTTGCAGTAACTCAGACTTCTTGCACTCCTGAACCCTGTGCTCTCTTCTTCTGTGCCTTTCTATCGTGTGCATGTGTGTATGTGTGTGTGTGTGTTTACCTAACCGGCCTATACAATGCATAGCCATTCAAAACCCAAATTCTTTGCCTTTCTCTCTCTCTTCCCTATATGCCTATAGGATGTAGTTCGTATTTGTTAGAATGCCTATTATAGCATCTATTGGTCTGAGCTGTTTTAAGAACGATTTTTCATTTATTACGGTTTTAGAGTGTCAGGAGAGTAGGCCCTTAACTTTTTTATTTTGGTGTCTCTCTGTCCAGTCCCTTCTCTCTCCCTTCTCTTCTCCTGCACTTAAGAGGTAAGAAATAAGCGGTTGTTAAATTGAATTGAACAATTCACTCACACTGCAGGTCTCTAAATCTCCAGTATGAACTATGAAGGTAATGGAGGCTCATCTTGACACAGTAAATTCCTTTGTGTTTATTGACTCTGCATGTGGGCATGAAGAGGACAAGGAATGTCATTGTGTTCACTTATTACCTTATCCCCCAAGAGGCAGAAAGAAGACTTAGCTCACCAGCATAGGTCCTAACAATTTAGAAAAAATATATATGGTAAAGCCTATTTTGATAGTGTGTGGAGGGAAAAAATGTGTTTGTTTTTATGAATTAAAATGAACTGAGCTCTATAATACCCTGAGGAATTGCCTTTGTGGTCAGCGTCTCTGGTTTTTTTTATTTAGAATCCCCATAGGTTAATATCCAAGAACTCATACAACTCAATAGCAAAAAAAAAATCCCAAATAATCTAATTCAGAAATGGGCAAAGGATCTGAACAGACATTTTTCCAAAGAAGATATATGAATGGCCAACAGGTACACGAGAAGGGCTCAACATCACTAATCATAAGGGAAATGCAAATCAAAACCACAATGAGATATCACCTCACACCTATTAGAAAGGCTATAATCAAAAAGACAAGGGAAAACAAATGCGGGCGAGGATGTGGGGAAAAGGGAAATTTTGTGCACTGTTGGTGGGATTGTAAATTAGTACAGCCATCATGGAAAACAGTATGGAGGTTCCTCAAAAAATTAAAAATAGAAGTACCACATGATCCAGCAATTCCACTCCTGGGAATATATCTGAAGGAAACGGAAACACTATGTCGAAGAGATAACTGCATCCCCATGTTCATAGCAGCATTATTTACAATAGCCAAGACATGGGAACAACCTAAATGTCCATCAGTGGATAAATGGATAAAGAAGTTGTGGAATACATACAATGGAAAATCATTCAGCCATGAAAGAGAAGGAAATCCTGCCATTTGCAACAACATGGATGGATCTTGAGGGAATTATGCTAAGTGAAATAAGTCAGACAGAGAAAGACAAATACTGTATGATCTCACTTATATGTGGAATCTAAAAAACAAAACAAAAAAGTACTCACAGAAAAAGAGATCAGATTTGTGGTCAGCAGAGGTCAGGGAGTGGGGTGGAAGAATTAGATGAAGGTGGTCAACTGTTCAAATTTCTACTTATAAGGTAAATGAGCACTAGGGATGTAATGTACAACATGATAGCTGTAGCTAATACTGCTGTGTGGTATATTTCAAAGTTGTTAAGAGAGTAGATCCTAACTAAGAGTTCCCATCATGGGCTTCCCTGGTGGTGCAGTGGTTGAGAATCTGCCTGCCAATGCAGGGGACACGGGTTCGAGCCCTGCTCTGGGAAGATCCCACATGGCGCGCAGTGACTGGGCTCGTGAGCCACAATTACTGAGCCTGCGCATCTGCAGCCTGTGCTCCGCAACAGGAGAGCCTGCGATAGTGAGAGGCCCGCGCACCACGATGAAGAGTGGCCCCCACTTGCCACAACTACAGAAAGCCCTCGCACAGAAACGAAGACTCAACACAGCCATAAATAAATAAATAAATAAATAAAAATTAAAAAAAAAAGAGTTCTCATCACAAAGGAAAAAACTTTTTTTTGGTACCTCTATGAGTTGATGCATGTTAACTAAACTTATTGTGGTAATTGTTTCACAATATATGTGAGACAAATCGTCGTGTCCACTTTAAACTTATACAGTGCTGTAGGTCAATTATATCTTAATAAAACTGGGGGGGAAAAAAAGAAACCCCACAGTTAACCATACTTCAGCCTCAGCCTTTTAAAAATACTAATCCTAGGGCAAGCTAATAGGTGCATCTAGAAAAGAAGTTCCATAGTCAAATAAGTTTGTGAAATATTGGATTAAACAAAGATAACAATTTCTCAGGGCTTTTATCATGTTAATGAACTTTGTGAATCTCTAGGAGCCAGCATATGGTATGTGAGTGTTCCCAAATTTATTTGAAAATAGAATTCTTTTATAATAGTGCATTGTAAGAACCTAGCGTTTCATGGAACACACTTTGGGAAACACTGCTCTAATTTAACACTAATACCTGAAGACCGTATATGAGTTTTTTGCATCTCCTAATAGCAGCACATAATATGCATTACTCCTCTCCTTCTTCCAAGGTCCAGAGGATTTCAACAGTGATTACAGGAGAAATATGCATTTCATATCCTTTATAGATCCTTTAGCCCAGACACATGGGTTGTAGATTTTTAGTAAATATTCAAAGGAAAGCCCTGTACTAATTTATGGAAAATGAGAGAATTTTTGTATCATTTCCAACCTTATCTTCTTACCCAGAGTGGCACAGATTGTCTTTCAAGGCACTGGGTAATTAAAAGAGAAGTTATGTGTTGAACTCACTGTCATATTATAGTAACAAGGAGAAAGTTGTTTA
The DNA here is from genome assembly GCF_028023285.1 of Balaenoptera ricei. Taxonomy (NCBI): domain Eukaryota; kingdom Metazoa; phylum Chordata; class Mammalia; order Artiodactyla; family Balaenopteridae; genus Balaenoptera; species Balaenoptera ricei. Next base: position 170,042,746 of record NC_082639.1, read on the forward strand.
TTTGTACACAGAGCAGTCTGTCTTACCCTCTATTTGAAATATGTTAGAAGACAAAAGTTATTTGTGGGGAGAGCCTAAACAGCTAAGACTTTCACTATCTGGAGTTTTCAGGAAACATGCTGTTCTGGATAGCTGAGTTTTCTTTATTGCTAGAGTTTAACCTATATTCTCATGAGTTTTCAAAATTCTACCTTTTGGGTAGATCTTTTCTAAAATGTGTATCATGCCACCTTGTCATCTTAACTAGGGTACACTCCACATAACTGAGTCTTTCCTTCAAGGCTTTCACTCTGCTGTGATATAGGAAGATCTCTAGGGTCTATAGTGGTGTGTCACGCTGTTTGACCCATCACAAAATCTTCTCCAAATCTTCCCTGGCATTAGTTTTGTCTTTTATAGCACTCTGGCCAGCAACTATTACTTCTCATTCTTGTTCCCACACCAGACTCTTGCAGCCCCCATTTCGCTCTTCATTCTTGCCTCCCCGTTTCATAGAATTTACTTCATATTAATTTATTAATTTTCCATAGCAGACCACCACCCTTCTTAGAATCCTTTTTATTTTTATTTTTTTAATTTTTGGTCACGCCACGCGGCTCGCTGGATCTTAATTCCCCGACCAGGGATTGAACCCAGGCCCACGGCAGTGAAAGTGCCGAGTCCTAACCACTGGACCGCCAGGGAATTCCCTTAGAATCCTTTTTAAAACAAAAAGAGTCTAGGGTTCTGTTGTTACAAATTATGCTGAAAATCTCTTCATGTTTATTGACTATTTGGCTTTCTTTTTCTATATCATTTGCTCATTCTTCTATTGGGTTGTCTGTCTTTTTCTTTTTGATTAGGAAGGGTTTCTATATATTCCAGATATTAATCCTTTTTGGTTATGTGCATTGCAAGTATCTTCTCCTAGCATTGTCATTTTGCTGGTGACATCTTTTGTCCTTTAGAAGCATTTCCATTTTCATGTAATTAAATGTATTATTCTCTGCCTCTACGGTCCCACTAGAATCGAAGTTCTCTGGGATGAATAATTGTCTATCTTATCCTCTTCTTGTTCTCAGTGCCTGGCATCTAGTAGATTCTCAGTAAATATTTGTTAAATGAATGAATAAGTAAATTAATGGATAAAAAAAAGAGTCTAGGGTTTTATGAGATAAATTCACAGACGTTAGCTGTGTAGAGACTTTTGGGCTTATTTTAATTTTTACTTTTAAAAAATGTGTTCTTAGATAGGTGAGTTAGGCAGACAGCTGAGTTATTAAAATAAATTTAGCTTATTTAACCTAGAATCCTAATTCAGTTGCCCCATGACCCCTGACATTTTAATTAATAAGGTACAACACCTTTCATTCAAAAAATCTCAAAGGATTTCACCACGTGAACTTTGACCACACCCTGTGGTACAAAGATAAATTCTAACAACAGTTGTAGTGTAGTTCTTCAGCCATTCAGAAGCAGATACACAGAGCAGTCAGATGAGTTTCCTGAGTCCACCCAGTGAAACCTCTGGGGAGTAAGAAACATCTGATTTTTTCTCATTCTCTCTATTCACCACATAACATTTCCTCTTCAGGTGCAAAGTAAAATTAAATAGCGAAGGTTATTTCTTTACTAAAGATAACTCCAGTTAGTGGACATGATGGTTAATTTAATTTAATTTAATTTAATTTTTACTATTTATTTTTTTAACATCTTTTCTTTTAAATTTTTATTTATTTTATTTTTTGCTGTGTTGGGTTTTTGTTGCTGCGTGTGGGCTTTTCTCTGGTTGCGGTGAGCAGGGGCTGCTCTTCATTGTGGTGTGCAGGCTTCTCATTGCGGTGGCTTCTCTTGTTGCAGAGCATGGGCTCTTAGGCGCACGGGCTTCAGTAGTTGTGGCTCACAGGCTCTAGAGCGCAGGCTCGGTAGTTGTGGCGCACGGGCTTAGTTGCTCCTCGGAATGTGGGATCCTCCCGGACCAGGGCTCGAACCCGTGTCCCGTGCATTGGCAGGCGGATTCTTAACCACTGTGCCACCAGGGAAGCCCTATTTTTTTAACATCTTTATTGGAGTATAATTGCTTTACAATGGCATGTTAGTTTCTGCTGTATAACAAAATGAATCAGCTATACATAAACATATATCCCCATATCTCCTCCCTCTTGCGTCTCCCTCCCAGATGGTTAATTTTAGATGTCAACTTGACTGGGTCACGAGGTGCCCAAATTATTTGGTCTAACGTTATTCTGGGTGTCTCTGGATGAGATTAACATTTGAACCAGTAGACTGAGCAAAGCAGATTGCCCTCCCTAATGTGGGTGGGCCCTGTCCAATCAGTTGAAGGCCTGAATAGAGCAAAAAGCCCAACCCTCCTCCCAGTAAGGGAGAATTCCTTCTACCTGACTGCTTTCAAATTGGAACATCAGCTTTTTCCTGCCTTCAAACTCGAACTGAAACATTGGCTCTTTCTGAGTCTTGAGCCTGCTGACCTTCAGACTAGAACTATACCATCAGCTCTCCTGGGTCTCCAACTTGCCCACTCGCCCTGCAGATCTTGTGACTTGTCAGCCTTCATAATTGCATGAGGTGTGAGCCAATTCTTTATAATAAGTGTCTCTCTCTCTCTCTCTCTCTCTATATATATATATATATATACACACACATACACACACACACACACACACACACACACACACATATATATATCTCCTATTGACTCTGTTTCTCTGGAGAACCCTGACTAATGTAGTGGACATACTGTAATGTCAACTAATTAAAGGAAAAAATACTCCCAAAGACTTATCACTTCTCCAGCAGGAAAATCCCCTTTTGAAAGGCTTGGCTATGCAGAATTCATAAAGGATTGTGGATTTCTATTGACTAGAGAGAAATTAAATTTCAGTGTTGAAAAAATTCCAGTGCTGAGATAGTAAATTTCTGGAAGATAGGTGCTTTGCCAGTTTTGTTTCATAGTTCTAGTACACTGAACAGCACGGCAGAAAATTTTAATGTAATGACATTATTTGATGGTGATGTAAGAATGATGATACCAAATAAGCCTTTGGAAACTACTGTTGGCATGATGATGCAAACAAGGTAATATTGATGTAAGTCCACCCTAAGTGAAGATGCTTTCTTCTTGCTGATACTACAAAGAGGTGGGCTTCTACATTCAGCACTGACTGTGGGTCCAGCTTTTTATCTCTGCTCTGTGCTTCTACCCTACTCTCCTCTTCTACCCTCTCCAGATCCTTTCCAGCATCAGAGCTAAAAAAAACCTCTTCTACCTCTCAACTCCATCTCACCCTTGACGGGTCCTGTTTTCTTCCATCCAGTAAAGGAAGGAGGGTGGAGCTGTGCCTTCATTGGCAGCCAAACATCTTGGGTGCTTGCTTCAGGCTCCACCTCCCACACCAACCACCACCCAGTGTGGACTACACAGCTCTTACCCAGAAGCTGTTTTTCCATCCTAGGAGCTGACCTCATTGTTCCTGGGTCGGGAGCCATCTACAAGGCGACACTTACCAATTGGGGAGTCTAGAGCAGTTTTGCGTTTGTGGCACTGGAGGAGTCATCTTGTCCCATTGTCTTTTGTCATAAAGACAGCATTAACAACCTCCTTTCGTCTTCTCTGAGCACGAACATGGCTGAAAACACGGAAGGGCCACTTGCATGTCACACATGGATATAGTCTGTGAATTCACTAGTTCAGGAGCCTTGCTGTCATTTATGAAAACTTCCAGAGTTGTACGGCTCTGCTTCCTGTTCTTACAGACCAGCAGGACATTCTGGCTCAGTTGAGCCCCTGTCATGGGCTGCCACACAAACGTTGTCTGGTGCTGTCATTTCCTGGCAGTGAACAATATTCCCCATTGCCTCAGGATGCTCTCACAGTGTCCTTCTCGTGGCGGTTGAACCAGTCTTCAAAAAGCAAATGTATAGCTAGAGTCAACCTTTTGGAGAAGATGGGCAGAAACAAGGCCAGTGTGGTTTATTGGAAAGAACATCAAACACAGTTCTAAAAGCACAGCTACACTCTTTTGATAGTAGAGGAACTAGGCCCCCACCCACTCACCACTTAGTGTCACAACCCTACATGTGTCTTCCTGTCCCTTCCCCACCTAACACCATGAGGTGGGAAACGTGTTAGCGGTTGTCTCTATTTTATCATAACCACTGACCAGCCTGGCCACACAACACCGTCTACTGGACACCACCACACACTCTCAGCCATCCAGCCAGTCAGCTGTGTTTCTAGATTTTTTTCCACTGCTGTGCATTGTTTTCTTGGCCACAGCCCTAACTTTAGGTACATCAATTTCCTCATTATTTAAATGTATTCAGTAATGATAACTCAAGTTGAATCTGCATCCTTAGGAGAGAAAGCGTTCTATTAGTGCAAGCTATGTCTCTTCAGATGTATACTGGGAATAGTTAGACTTACTACCTTAGTAATTCATCAAATATCCAGCTAATATTGATTTAATGTCTACTTTGTGTGTGTCATAGTGCTAAGTGCTTATTGTGAAGATTTAACAACAGATTATATACTGCTCAGGAGATTTTTGTCTTTGAAAAGTTAATAATAGTTATTTCATATATTATATGACAAATGCCTTTTCAATACTTGGGATTTTTTTTTAACAATAGGAATTTAAATGCAACAAAGGGATAAAGAGTGAACAATTTCATTCAGACTTCAGGTTTTGGAAGGACTAGATATGTTAGTTAGTAATAAACAATGTGGACTTCCCTTATTAGAAAGATACATACTACGATTAACCAAGATGGCGGAGTAGAAGGACGTGCTGTCACTCCCTCTTGCGAGAGCACCAGAATCACAACTGACTGCTGGACCATCATTGACAGGAAGACCCTGGACTTCACCAAGGAGGATACCCCACGTCCAAGGACAGAGGAGAAGCCACAGTGAGACGGTAGGAGGGGCGCAAGCAGAGTAAAATCAAACCCCGTAACTGCTGGGTGGGTGACTCCCAGACTGGCGAACACTTATACCACAGAAGTCCACCCACTGGAGTAAAGGTTCTGAGCCCCACGTCAGGCTTCCCAACCTGGGGGTCAGGCAACGGGAGGAGGAATTCCTAGAGAATCAGACTTTGAAGCCTAGTGGGAGTTGGATTGCAGGACTTTGACGGGACTGGGGGAAACAGAGACCCCACTCTTGGAGGGCACACACAAAGTAATGTGTGCATCAGGACCCAGGGGAAGGAGCAGTGAGCCTGGGGGAGACTGAACCAGACCTACCTGCTGGTGTTGGGGGGTCTCCTGCAGAGGCGAGTGGTGGCTCTGTTTCACCGTGGGGATAAGGACACTGGCAGCAGAGGTTCTGGGAAGTTCTCCTTGGCGTGAGCCCTCCCAGAGTCTGCCATTAACCCCACCAAAGAGCACGGGTAGGCTCCAGTGTTGGGTTGCCTCAGGCAAAACAGCCAACAGGGAGGGAACCCAGCCCCACCCATCAACAGTCAAGTGGATTAAGGTTTTACTGAGCTCTGACCGCCACAGCAACAGGGAGGGAACCCAGCCCCACCCATCAACAGTCAAGTGGATTAAGGTTTTACTGAGCTCTGACCGCCACAGCAACAGTCAGCTCTACCCACCACCAGAGCCTCCCATCAAGCCTCTTAGATAGCCTCAACCACCAGAGGGCAGACAACAGAAGCAAGAAAAACTATAATCCTGCAGCCTGTGGACCAAAAACCACAGTTACAGAAAGATAGAGAAGATGAAAAGGCAGAGGGCTATGTACCAGATGAAGGAACAAGAAAAAACCCCAGAAAAACAACTAAATGAAGTGGAGATAGGCAACCTTCCAGAAAAAGAATTCAGAATAATGATAGTGAAGATGATCCAGGACCTTGGAATAAGAATGGAGGCAAAGATTGAGAAGATGCAAGAAATGATTAACAAAGACCTAGAAGAATTAAAGAACAAACAAACAGAGATGACCAATACAATAACTGAAATGAAAACTACACTAGAAGGAATCAATAGCAGAATAACTGAGGCAGAAGAACGGATAAGTGACCTGGAAGACAGAATGATGGAATTCACTGCTGTGGAACAGACTAAAGAAAAAAGAATGAAAAGAAATGAAGACAGCCTAAGAGACCTCTGGGATAACATTAAACGCAACAACATTCGCATTATAGGGGTCCCAGAAGGAGAAGAGAGAGAGAAAGGACCAGAGAAAATATTTGAAGAGATTATAGTCGAAAACTTCCCTAACATGGGAAAGGAAATAGCCACCCAAGTCCAGGAAGCGCAGAGAGTCCCATACAGGATAAACCCAAGGAGAAACACGCCGAGACACATAGTAATCAAAGTGGCAAAAATTAAAGACAAAGAAAAGTTATTGAAAGCAGCAAGGGAAAAACGACAAATAACATACAAGGGAACTCTCATAAGGTTAACAGCTGATTTCTCAGCAGAAACTCTGCAAGCCAGAAGGGAGTGGCATGATATACTTAAAGTGATGAAAGGGAAGAACCTACAACCAAGATTACTCTACCCGGCAAGGATCTCATTTAGATTTGATGGAGAAATCAAAAGCTTTACAGACAAGCAAAAGCTAAGAGAATTCAGCACCACCAAACCAGCTCTACAACAAATGCTAAAGGAACTTCTCTAAGTGGGAAACACAAGAGAAGAAAAGGACCTACAAAAACAAACACAAAACAATTAAGAAAATGGTCATAGGAACATACATATCGATAATTACCTTAAACGTGAATGGATTAAATGCCCCAACCAAAAGACATAGACTGGCTGAATGGATACAAAAACAAGACCCATATATATGCTGTCTACAAGAGACCCACTTTAGACCTAGGGACACATACAGACTGAAAGTGATGGGATGGAAAAAGATATTCCATGCAAATGGAAATCAAAAGAAAGCTGGAGTAGCTATACTCATATCAGATAAAACAGACTTTAAATTAAAGAATGTTACAAGAGACAAGGAAGGACACTACATAATGATCCAGGGATCAATCCAAGAAGAAGATATAACAATTATAAATATATATGCACCCAACATAGGAGCACCTCAATACATAAGGCAACTGCTAACAGCTATAAAAGAGGAAATCGACAGTAACACAATAATAGTGGGGGACTTTAACACCTCACTTACACCAATGGACAGATCATCCAAAATGAAAATAAATAAGGAAACAGAAGCTTTAAATGACACAATAGACCAGATAGATTTAATTGATATATATCGGACATTCCATCCAAAAACAGCAGATTACACGTTCTTCTCAAGTGCGCACGGAACATTCTCCAAGATAGATCACATCTTGGGTCACAAATCAAGCCTCAGTAAATTTAAGAAAATTGAAATCATATCAAGCATCTTTTCTGACCACAACGCTATGAGATTAGAAATGAATTACAGGGAAAAAAACGTAAAAAGGACAAACACATGGAGGCTAAACAATACGTTACTAAATAACCAAGAGATCACTGAAGAAATCAAAGAGGAAATCAAAAAATACCTAGAGACAAATGACAATGAAAACACGACGACCCAAAACTTATGGGATGCAGCAAAAGCAGTTCTAAGAGGGAAGTTTATAGCTATACAAGCCTACCTAAAGAAACAAGAAAAAGCTCAAGTAAACAATCTAACCTTACACTTAAAGAAACTAGAGAAAGAAGAACAAACAAAACCCAAAGTTAGCAGAAGGAAAGAAATCATAAAGATCAGAGCAGAAATAAATGAAATAGAAACAAAGAAAACAATAGCAAAGATCAATAAAACTAAAAGTTGGTTCTTTGAGAAGATAAACAAAATTGATAAACCATTAGCCAGACTCATCAAGAAAAAGAGGGAGAGGACTCAAATCAATAAAATCAGAAATGAAAAAGGAGAAGTTACAACAGACACTGCAGAAATACAAAGCATCCTAAGAGACTACTACAAGCAACTTTATGCCAATAAAATGGACAACCTGGAAGAAATGGACAAATTCTTAGAAAGGTATAACCTTCCAAGACTGAACCAGGAAGAAATAGAAAATATGAACAGACCAATCACAAGTAATGAAATTGAAACTGTGATTAAAAATCTTCCAACAAACAAAAGTCCAGGACCAGATGGCTTCACAGGTGAATTCTATCAAACATTTAGAGAAGAGCTAACACCCATCCTTCTCAAACTCTTCCAAAAAATTGCAGAGGAAGGAACACTCCCAAACTCATTCTATGAGGCCACCATCACCCTGATACCAAAACCAGACAAAGACACTACAAAAAAAGAAAATTACAGACCAATATCACTGATGAATATAGATGCAAAAATCCTCAACAAAATACTAGCAAACAGAATCCAACAACACATTAAAAGGATCATACACCACGATCAAGTGGGATTTATCCCAGGGATGCAAGGATTCTTCAATATACGCAAATCAATCAATGTGATACACCATATTAACAAATTGAAGAATAAAAACCATATGATCATCTCAATAGATGCAGAAAAAGCTTTTGACAAAATTCAACACCCATTTCTGATAAAAACTCTCCAGAAAGTGGGCATAGAGGGAACCTACCTCAACATAATAAAGGCCATATATGACAAACCCACAGCAAACATCATTCTCAATGGTGAAAAACTGAAAGCATTTCCTCTAAGATCAGGAACGAGACAAGGATGTCCACTCTCACCACTATTATTCAACATAGTTTTGGAAGTCCTAGCCACGGCAATCAGAGAAGAAAAAGAAATAAAAGGAATACAAATTGGAAAAGAAGAAGTAAAACTGTCACTGTTTGCGGATGACATGATACTATACATAGAGAATCCTAAAACTGCCACCAGAAAACTGCTAGAGCTAATTAATGAATATGGTAAAGTTGCAGGATACAAAATTAATGCACAGAAATCTCTTGCATTCCTATACACTAATGATGAAAAATCTGAAAGAGAAATTATGGAAACACTCCCATTTACCATTGCAACAAAAAGAATAAAATACCTAGGAATAAACCTACCTAGGGAGACAAAAGACCTGTATGCAGAAAACTATAAGACACTGATGAAAGAAATTAAAGATGATACCAACAGATGGAGAGATATACCATGTTCTTGGATTGGAAGAATCAACATTGTGAAAATGAGTATACTACCCAAAGCAATCTACAGATTCAATGCAATCCCTATCAAATTACCAATGGCATTTTTTACGGAGCTAGAACAAATCATCTTAAAATTTGTATGGAGACACAAAAGACCCCGAATAGGCAAAGCAGTCTTGAGGCAAAAAAATGGAGCTGGAGGAATCAGACTCCCTGACTTCAGACTATACTACAAAGCTACAGTAATCAAGACAATATGGTACTGGCACAAAAACAGAAACATAGATCAATGGAACAAGATAGAAAGCCCAGAGATTAACCCACGCACCTATGGTCAACTAATCTATGACAAAGGAGGCAAAGATATACAATGGAGAAAAGACAGTCTCTTCAATAAGTGGTGCTGGGAAAACTGGACAGCTACATGTAAAAGAATGAAATTAGAATACTCCCTAACACCATACACAAAAATAAACTCAAAATGGATTAGAGACCTAAATATAAGAGTGGACACTATAAAACTCTTAGAGGAAAACATAGGAAGAACACTCTTTGACATAAATCACAGCAAGATCTTTTTTGATCCACCTCCTAGAGTAATGGAAATAAAAACAAAAATAAACAAATGGGACCTAATGAAACTTCAAAGCTTTTGCACAGCAAAGGAAACCATAAACAAGACGAAAAGACAACCCTCAGAATGGGAGAAAATATTTGCAAATGAATCAACGGACAAAGGATTAATCTCCAAAATATATAAACAGCTCATTCAGCTCAATATCAAAGAAACAAACACCCCAATCCAAAAATGGGCAGAAGACCTAAATAGACATTTCTCCAAAGAAGACATACAGACGGCCACGAAGCACATGAAAAGATGCTCAACATCACTAATTATTAGAGAAATGCAAATCAAAACTACAATGAGGTATCACCTCACTCCTGTTAGAATGGGCATCATCAGAAAATCTACAAACAACAAATGCTGGAGAGGGTGTGGAGAAAAGGCAACCCTCTTGCACTGTTGGTGGGAATGTAAATTGATACAGCCACTATGGAGAACAATATGGAGGTTCCTTAAAAAACTAAAAATAGAATTACCATATGACCCAGCAATCCCACTACTGGGCATATACCCAGAGAAAACCGTAATTCAAAAAGACACATGCACCCGAATGTTCATTGCAGCACTATTTACAATAGCCAGGTCATGGAAGCAACCTAAATGCCCATCAACAGACGAATGGATAAAGAAGATGTGGTACATATATACAATGGAATATTACTCAGCCATAAAAAGGAACGAAATTGAGTCATTTGTTGAGACGTGGATGGATCTAGAGACTGTCATACAGAGTGAAGTAAGTCAGAAAGAGAAAAACAAATATCGTATATTAATGCATGTATGCGGAACCTAGAAAAATGGTACAGATGAGCCAGTTTGCAGGGCAGAAGTTGAGACACAGATGTAGAGAATGGACATATGGACACCAAGGGGGGAAAACTGCGGTGGGGTGGGGATGGTGGTGTGCTGAATTGGGCGATTGGGATTGACATGTATACACTGATGTGTATAAAACTGATGCCTAATAAGAACCTGCAGTATAAAAAAACAAACAAAACAACTAATACTAAACTTTCATTGGGTTATTTGTATGGAAACATGTTAATATAAATGTTTCAGACATTACATGAAATTTCTAAAAATCTTATATTTGTATTTGTATGGAAATATGTATGGAAATATGTTAATATAAATGTTTCAGACATTACATGAAATTTCTAAAAATCATATTTGTATTTGTATGGAAATATGTATGGAAATATGTTAATATAAATGTTTCAGACATTACATGAAATTTCTAAAAATCTTATATTTGTACTTGTATGGAAATATGTATGGAAATATGTTAATATAAATGTTTCAGACATTACATGAAATTTCTAAAAATCTTATATGTTCTGGTATAATGTTATAAGTAATAATCCTATTTATTACTTTAAAATGTATATCTCAGAAATAACTAATTTTCTTGTCAACTGCATTATTATGAACTGTCATCAAATCTTTAACCGTGGTCATTTTTAAGTCTTTTGTCATTTACAGACAGTTCTGGGTGTACTCTGATGATTTTGCAAATATGTTCCTATAAAAGGGTTTCATCTTCAAGAAATACATGGAAAAGACTCTGACAAGTACAGGTTTCTGGTAACGGACTGTACTGCTGAACTGAATGAATAAGCATTTTCAGAACTCTAATGAAAAACTGATGAACTCATAAAAGTGCTAACAAAAGATCAAGATGAAAAAAAAAAATTAATTACATGGGACTGAGTGAACTGATGAGGATGAGTATAATTTTTGTGACTTTCTGTCTGAATTAAAAAAAAAAAAAAATTCCACAAGGACTCAGAGGCAAAGAATATACAAATCAATTTTCACTGCAAAGTAAAGGAGCTGTTACAGTGGAGGATTACTGGACTGAATGTCAATACTATGACATAGTATGAGTGTGTTTCATGTTTGGTAATTGCAATCATTGTTGCTTTTGTTGTGGTCATCCATGTACAATGCTTGGTGTCAGTCGATTTATCTCTTGTAAAAATAAAATACAGTGTGTGTGTGTGTGAAAAAAAAAAAAAAAAAGAATATAAAGTGAGTACTAGGCATATGGGGAAAAAAAAAAAAAAAAAAAAAAAAAAGAAAGATACATACTTAGTGAGACATTTACTGACTCCAGGGTCACCATGTCACCCTCTTTGCAAAACACTGGTCTCTAGCACCGCATCTTTGTTATTTTGTGTAATTTTTCTTTATTTCCTGGCACCCCCGTGGAGCCACTTTCTCATTTTTCCACCTGTGTAAGTGAAATAAAGGCAACAGAGTCTGTAACTTCAGAGGCCTTGAAATTTTATTGTTGCTCATACCGCCACAGTTAAAATGATTTCTGAATTTTCTGTTGCTTTCCCTTCAGCAGAGTTTCATTTGCCAAGTACCTGAGCGGCAGAGAATTCGATTCTGTGGGCGGATATATTTGTGTTTAACAGGCAAAGATATCTCCTAAGAACCCTCCTATCTTCACACTCGTCGCCTTTATATTTTTCAGGATTTTAGGAATATCATAATCTCAGCATATTAAATATGAAGGGGCTCCTTCGGATTCCCAGAGCCTTAAAGTTAGGCTATGCAAATGTGTGCGAGTGTGTTTCCATGGTGCGGAATGAAAGTTATGGCAGGGTTTTTCGAAGCAGCATTTCTATAAGCGTCACTCCTGCCACTGCCTTTCACAAGGGCCCACTTGCTGTGAAATATTTTGAAAACAGAGCTGAAGTGAAGCTAACGCAGAGCGCAAACAGGCGGAAGTACGAATAAACTGAGCGTGGCTGGCGAAACCGAGAGGTTGGCAGTTTCCGCAAAGGAAGAGAATGCTTGGTAAACCGGGAGGAAAAAACCGCCCAGGGCTGTTGTTTAGAAACCTCCCGACCTCCGTTTCCCTTGCCCCTAGGGTTGGGGGAGCTCCCCAGAGCCGAGGAAGCAGCCCCCCAAAACCGCTTCCGGGACTGAAGCTTCCCTCCTCACGCCCCCAGGGAGCAGCGCCTTCTCAGGCCACGATTCCCTGCGACCCAAAAATAACTACACAGACTTGAGGAAAAGGGCCAAAGCCTGCGGCACAGGGAGGTGCTTAGTTACCGACTTATCGCTTACAGCCAGAACGCTCGAAACCTAACCCTTCGCTAGCCTTTTATAGAGAGTCCCTCGAGCCCCGCCCTAGCAACTTCTCCTAGCAACGCCTCGCCCGGGTGCTCCGCGGTCTTATCGGCCTCTGCCAGGCTCTTCCTGTTCCCCTCCCCCAGGCCGCAGGCTCGGGCGTCCCAAGTCACGTGACTATCCCCAGGGGAGGAACGGGACGAGCGGAAGATGTGAGGGGCGGGGCGCTGGAGGGCGAGCTTAACGTCATCAAGATACGCCGAGCTGGTTGTGGCGCTTAGCGCTTCTGGGAGTCTTGAGATTCGGCGACTGGGTGAAATGGCGGAGGCTGCGGCCCTGGTGTGGCTTCGGAGCCCCAGCTTCGGATGCAAGGCGGTGTGGTGTGCCTCCGCCCCGCGCTCCGTACGCGATTTTATCCACCTACACTGCCAAGATCAGGTGAGGTTTGTGGTTCCTGGAAGGAATGGGAAAGCAGGACAGGGGCAGGATTACGTGCGGTGAGGGTCTGTCGGGGGCACGTCTATTCTTTGGGGTTCTCAGTTTTTGAGGCTGAGGGTTAGGGTTTTAAGGTGCTTCAAACTGATGCTGAGGCCTGCCTTTGCTTTTGTTTTGTGGTGGTTTTGTCTCACAGAAGGGAGAAAAACCCCTCCGCTCACGGGCGTTTAGTCCGGCCCTCAGTCTGGACTAACAGAATACACTTTGGTATTCATCCGTAAATGAGGCAGTTGGACCAGATGATTTTTAAGGCTCATTTCCTTACGTTCACTCTGTGCTTATATGACGTGCATTTTTTGTCCACTGATAACACAGCCCTCTTAGCTCCAACCTAGAGAAGTATGTCATATCCAAACCCAGGCCAAAGGATGGTTGGGAAGGAAATGGATTTGTCTGGTCACTGGTCGGGGCCAAGCACTCACATAGGTCATGTCGAGGGCATGATTCTTAGGGCCTGTCATGTAGATGTTTTCACTAATCATTATGATGCTCTGATTTGCCCAGGCATATTTTTGAAAACCTATCATTGACTTCTAAAGTTACATGTGTGATTTACTTAATTATCAAGTAAGCAAGCTTTTACCAACTATAAGATATTAAACCTATTCAGTTATTTAAAGAATATGCTGGTCTCGCTGAATCTAATTTTAATTTTGACATTTGATCTCCTCTAAACCAAATCTTTACTTGGATTGGTTCCATGAAGAAGCAATGTCTGTTTGCAAATAATGTGGTTTTTCAGTTTCCCCATTTTTCTTCCTAGACTTCAGTCCAGTTTAAAAACTGTCAGAAATGTTTTTACCATCTGAATGGGGAAATATTTTCCAAAATAGTTGGATTTTAATATCTCTGAAAATAACTTTTATCTGATGACCAGTTTTCAAACTTACTGACAGTTGATCCAAAGTGAGACCAGAAAAAAATAAGATCTTAATTATGAGGAGCCTTGGAAAAAATAATTTAAAATAAGCAAGAAATATAAACGAATGGATTCATTCATATACTTAAGACACATGGCCATAACAAATATGAACAAAAACACAAAACTTATAAAAGGGCATTTGATGAGATACTGGAACGAATAAAAATAGCTCAAGTTCATGCTTATGCCTTTTAAAACAGAACTATTCTGACACATGATAAAGTTAGTGTTAGCTCTCCCTGAGAAAGTAAAAATCAGCCTGGCTCTTCAACAGGCTGGGATAACACACAGATAAAGCTAGCTGCAAAGTTAATAGGAAACAGTGTTTCTCCCAAGGACATGGTACAGTGATGAAATGTCATAATGACTTCCTTGAAAGTCTGCTTCTTTTTTAGTCTTTGTGAAACCTTACCTCAAAAATCATAGACTATAAGAATAAACTGCTGTTGGAAGTTATATCAGTAGGAAGCATCCCACTCTTGCCTTGAGAATCTAAGTCACTTTGACGTAGAGAAGCACTCTTGATTTCCCAGGTGCAGAGCTTCAGATTAGGGGTTTCTGGACACAACATTCCACATTTATCTTAACTTTGTAGTTTCCAAGGAAACAGGAGCCTGGATCTCCTTCACAGTCTAGACCTGATGTTGACCCTTATACACACAGCCCTGCTTTATTGTGAGCCTCTCAAAACATTGTTTCATTTAAATTTTACCTAAATTCCATCCGCCCCAAATCCTATAACTATATCTTTTTATTTGTTGGTGAGACACCTCATAATTCCTCTGGTGTGCAGTCCCTCTCTTGTTGTAGTGAGTCAAGAAATTTGAGTTGTTGAACTATATGTTGTCTCTGGTGGCCTTCGGCTGATTGGCCTAAGACACACATAGTACTTTGTGCTTGAAATGCTTTATAATGGTTAAAAACAGTTAAATTGATTCTAAATTTTCTTTGTTATTTTGTTGTATTAGTGATTATTAACTGACAAGAATCTTTAACAAGTAGAAAATGCAGTTTTGTTCATCAGTTGTCTCGTTAAATAAGCAGTTCTGTTTGGAAATGAAGTATGATGCATGATGTATAATCTTTCAGCCTTCATGTTAAAGTCTTTTAAAGTTATTTAGGATTTTAGAAATACCATACCCATTGGATATATAAGATATTAAAAGAAACTAAAATAACTTTTAATTTATAAACATTAAACATATAGTAGGTATATTACATGTCTCATTTAATTTTTACAACTCTTTAAAGTGGACAGTATTTTATAGGCAAGAATAGTCCTTCATGTTAATCACATCATTGCATATAGCCTGAGCTCCCTTGCTCCTCTCTCCTGATATCATGTTTGCCTGGGAAAACTCCAGTCAATTTAAATCCAACTCTCCACCTATTCTCCCTGGCATCTGGGCAGTGACTGTGGTAGGGGAACTAATCACGCAAACCAGTCTCACTACAAATTCACAAACACCAACCTTAGTGGTGCTTGGCAATTCTACTGTATTTCTCTAATCCAGAGCATGCTTCCACTGGGTTGCAGGACTGCTGAGAATACTGATCTAAGTAGTCCTTGGGCAGCTGGACAGAACCCAGGATCTCAACACATCTTTAGTAGCTTTGCTCATTTTCCCTAGAGTGTCATCCAAATATTATTTGTGTATACCATGGTGTGAAAAGGGTTGAGAGGCACTGCTCAGTTCATCACTCTTTCACTCTCCTAGATTACTTTTTCACATCTTCTCTCTTTAAATCTCCAAGACTTCTTCCATCCCAAGGACCATACTTTGTACTCAAGCGGTAAGGAGAGAATTTCTGCATCGTCACACCAGTGCCTCTGGTAGGTACCCGCTGTATATTCAGCCTTCTTGTCTGTTACTGTGGATGAACGGTCATTATTTTACAAATAATTTGCAATTATCTTCTACTTTGTACAGTAACCCCTCCCCCTCACCTACTGAAAGACTTATTTTGGCATTAGTTCTTTCTCCCCTGTATTTTCCAGTGTTTTCCCTTTTTACAGCATCATTCCTACCAGTGCACAAACGTGAGCCCACATCCCTTCTAGCTATCACCTTATTTTCTCTGATTTTCTTTAAAAAAAATATTCTTGAACATAAAACTTTTCTCCTTTAGAACCCACTCCAGTTAGGCTTTTTTGTTCCCATCACTCCAATAGAACAGCTCTTTGTCTTACTGGTCAATATCTTCTATGTTGCCATATCCAGTGATCAGTTTGCAGTTTTCATCTTGCTTTGTCTGTCAGTGCCAGTTTGCACAGTTGACCATTCCCCGCCGGAGTACACTTTTCTCACTTGTCCAGATATCACTCTCAGTTCTCTTCCACCTCACTGGCCTCTCCTTTCCAGTCTCTTTTGCAGCTTCCTCCTCATCACCCTGAACTCTAATCTTGGAGGGGCCCCTCCCTCATCCCAGTGATTTCATCCATACTCATGGCTTTAACTACCATCAGTATGCTGACAACTTTCAAATGTAAATCCCCAGTGCAGACTTCTTCCCCAAACTCCAGCCTTGTATAGCCACCAGTCTACTCGGCATCTCCATCTGGCTGTGCCGTAAACATCTCAAAGTAAAATATCTGAGATGAGACTAATTTTCTCCCTCAAACTTCCTTTTCCCTCTTAATGAATGACAACTCCATTTTCCCATTTATCAAACCAGATTTTTGGAATCATCTCTAATTCCTCTATTGATCTCACTCCCTTCACCCAGAGCATTAGCAAATCCTGGTGCCTTTACCTTCAGAGTATCCTCAGAATCTCACATTTCTCATCATCTCTGCCACTACTGCCCTGGTACAAATAGCCTTCATTTCTCACCTGGATTATCACAATAGCTTCTCAATGATCTCTCTGCTTCTATAATCTTACTTTCAATTTAACAGCTAGAGTGATACTTTAAGAGCATGACTCAGATCTCACTTTGTTCAAAACTCTACAATAGTGTTATTCAGAGTAACATCCAGAGTCCTTACAATGGTTTTGAAGGCCGTATCACTCCCCTTTTGTGTACTTCATTCTAGCCTCATTGGCTGTGTTGTTGTTCCTTGAATGCTCTGAGTTCATTCCTGTTGCGTTTTCTCTTGTCTCTGTCTAGAATGCTGTTGCCCCAGATAGCCACATGGCTCATTCTCTCACTTTCTTTAATTCTCTGCTCAAATGTCACTTGATGAGAGAGGCTCTCCTTGACTATGTATATTAAATAGATTACCACCACACCCATCCGCATATCTTATCCCCTTTACCCTGCATATCACTACTTGACATAATATATAATTTGTTCATTATTTGTCTTCCCCCACTAGAATGTAAGCTTCCTGAGGCAGGATCTGTATTCACTGTAGTATTCATGGTAGTATTCCAGCACTTGAAAAGTACCTGGCAAATAGTAGGTACTTAATATTTGCTGAATGAATGAATGGGTCCCATTGAAATAGCTGTATGATGTGGTTCAGAATGAATGTTCATAGTTTCCGCTTCAGGAAGATGCCGGCAATGCATTTTTCCTTTCTATTCCTATTTAGGTCTCTCTTTTCTTCATGTTGCAGATTTAATTGTCAACCTCCTAAGTTCCATATAACTTTGGAGAATACTACTCTCTTGTCTCATTTTATGGCATTAGAAACTTGTTTAGAAAGACTTACAGTTTTTATATTTTCTTTTCATCATTTGATCTGAGAATTTTTTTGAAATACATAGAGTGGGTTTGGGGGAGTGTACTTGGGCTTCTGCAGTGATTGGCTGGAACTCAGGGGGATGCTGGCAGAAGAGATGAGGCACCAGCTGCCAGCTGGTCCTAAAGCTGTTAAAGCTTATGTAGGTAGTATATTAAAAATCATACTTTTGTCTCCTCCTCTCCCCTCTTCTTATCCCTATCTACACTTTTCAAGATGTCACTTTTAAACTTGGGGCCACTCAGTGTTCAACTTGATACTACCTGTTTTAAAAAGTCAGAGGAAATGGGACCTTCAGAGTTACTAGATCTGAGCCCTGAATAGTCTTCTACCTTGACCCCTATTTCCTATTAGAGAAGGAGAAAGAGTAGGTTTTTTGTTTCTGTTTTTGTTTTTGTTTTTAACATTTATTTATTTATTTGGCTGTGCCTGTCTTAGTTGCAGCACGTGGGATCTTCATTGCCGCGTGTGGGCTCTTGCAGCATTCGGGATCTTTTTTTTAAGTTGCATCATGCAGTATCTTTAGTTGTGGCATGCGAACTCTTAGTTGTGGCGTGTGGGATCTAGTTCCCTGACCAGGGATCGAACTCGGGCCCCCTGCACTGGGAGTGTGGAGTCTTAGCCACTGGACCACCAGGGAAGTCCCGAGAGCAGTTTTAATTTTCACCCAAAAGGCAGAAAGTTCTTCTGTATATCATGATTAAGTATTAGGAAGAAATCGTACCTAGAATACATCATATAAAATGAGTTTTTTCTCTTAGTAGTTTCCATTTTTGCAATTCAACAAATATTAATTGAACACATACTATCTCCTTGTAACTGAAGTAATAAAAAGATAAGCTAGGTCTCTTCCTGCAAGAAACTTGTATTGTCTCATAAACAGTATTGAAAGAACCCCAAACTTGTCTCTAGGATGTTCCAGTGGAATGCTACTTTGTGAAATGCAATGGATCGCTCGTTAATACCAGTGACACAGTGCAGCATGGAGCTGTTTATAGTTTGGAACCCAGACTTCGTGGTGGAAAAGGAGGTAGGACATGAATGTTGATGGCTTAGTTGTGACACATCTGCGTTCTGTAGCCATATGTATTAAATTAACAAACTCCTTGGTGTCTGTAATGTACCATACTCGATTTGCCTTGTGAAATCCTTTGTTTGCTTATCTAATTTTGCATATTTTCTCTTTTATTCTTTTTGAGGTAGATACCGTATGATAAAATTCCCACCTTCTCCAGCTGGATCGCTCTTAGGCACCCTAGGCTCTCAAACTCTAGGGAGGATTAGATGAAGAGAGGTGATTGTTATTCTGTCCAGTTTGCAGATGAGTGTCAAAACAATCAAATCTCCTTGTGCTTTTCTCAAGATTTTTGCCTAGTTATTATAGTTCCAAGGGAGGTCTAAAGTCACTTTATGAAATACAACGGTTTACAGATTGAGGTAGATTAAGGTCCTGGTTGTAGTAACTCATCTTAGAAGAGAAAAAAGAAACTAAAAGAGCAAAAACGGAATATGAACAGTTCTTGGTATTTCTCCTGATGCACTAACATATAATCCTTAGGCTTTCTCAAAATCTGTGGTGATTCGGTTTGGTTTTCAAAGAGCTAACATTTCAGATTATAATCATCCTGCTGTTTGAAATTGTGTCAATAAGAATGAAGCTTGTTGTATCAGCCAGTGACAGATTAAAATTGCCTCCTTGCAAAATCTCACCATATAATTTTTAAAATTCTTAATCGTGGAATCTTGGGATTTCTGGCACTGGGTAAAGCCCTTTAAAATAGCCCAGTGGTGCAGGTATTGATACAATATTGCAGAAATATAAGAGGAAATGTAAAAAGCATGAGATTGAATCAGATTTATCAGTACTCTTACCTTTGCTACCTGGGTTAGAATCTTGATGTACATTTCCTTTAAAACTGAAAAGAAAGTAGACATCACCTGTAGTCTTGTGATATAATACTATTTTCACAAATTTGGCTTTTGTCCATCCTTGAACACTTTTTTAACCTGCTTTCTCCAAACATATTTGCTCAGGTTTTGGCTCTATGCTCCGAGCACTTGGTGCTCAGATTGAGAAGACAACCAATCGAGAAGCTTGCCGGGATCTCAGTGGAAGGAGACTGCGAGATGTCAATCACGAAAAAGCGTAAGATGCCCACCTGTTTTTATTTTTTTTTAAGAAACATACTTTTCTATCATTAGTGATTGTACACATGCCATGCATATCAGAAATGTAAACTTGAAATACTTATGCTCTAATTTGTTGTTATCAGATTTAACTTTTTCTGTAATTTAATAGTTATCTTTGGCTTTTAGTCAAGCCCATAACAGTATGCTAGTAGTAAGCATGGCACACCTTTCTGAGGGAATATCACAGTATGAACAAGAGTGCATTAATTTGTCTGGGTGGGGTGTTTTATATATAAAAATACATGTGCATAATATAGCCATTCACTTACATCTCTTCTCTCCCATCCCCAGAATGGCTGAATGGGTAAAACAACAAGCCGAGCGAGAAGCTGAAAAGGAGCAAAAGCGCCTGGAACGATTGCAGCGGAAGCTTGCAGAACCCAGGCACTGCTTCACCAGCCCCGACTACCAGCAGCAGTGCCATGAGATGGCCGAGCGTCTGGAGGATTCCGTCCTCCGAGGTGAGAATGAGGATTCCATAGTGCCATCAGCAGGCGTCCCTGAAGCCAGCTGTTCCACACAGAGGGCAGTTTTTAAGCCTTTTTGGGTTACAGACTTCTGAGAAACTGATGAAGCTGTGGAATTCCTCCCCTCAGTAATGAATACAGTATATCTTACAACCCAGGGAAAAAACCCATACACTCACACAACATTTGACATACTTGACCCCTGAACTCTGTGGGCTCATGGGCCCCAGGTAAGAATACTTTTTGTGCTTCATGGGAATAAGCTAAGTCTTCAGGAGGTGCCTAGACCCCAACATTTTGCTTCCAGTTTTAGGTCCCTTTTTTAAAAAACGGTTTTTAATGAGAATGATTTTCATTAACTTTTATGTTTTTAGCATCCAAAGCATTATGCTAGGGCTATTGTGCATTCAATTGAATAAGGAGTCTTTTCTATCAAAAGGGTTATGGCATAACAGGGGAAAGACAGTTGTATGCAAATAACAAGCACAAGGAGATGAATCGTTAGGTTTGAGGAGAGATAGGTATGAATCTGTCAGCCTCAAAATTACAAATTGGACATGGTGCTTTAAAAATGCGGTTCAAGAGCCAGAATGCTTATCTTAAATCTGTGTAGGCTTCCCTGGTGGCGCAGCGGTTGAGAATCTGCCTGCCAATGCAGGGGACACGGGTTCGAGCCCTGGTCTGGGAAGATCCCACATGCCACGGAGCAACTAGGCCCGTGAGCCACAATTACTGAGCCTGCGCGTCTGCAGCCTGTGCTCCGCAACAAGAGAGGCCGCGATAGTGAGAGGCCCGCGCACCGCGATGAAGAGTGGTCCCCACTTGCCGCAACTAGAGAAAGCCCTCGCACAGAAACGAAGACCCAACACAGCCATAAATAAATAAATAAATAAATAAACCCAAAGTTTAAAAAAAAAAAAAAAAAAAAAAAAATCTGTGTAAATTTGAGATTAGTCTCATTTTAACTGGATTAAATTTTGGTATGTTAAGAAATTTAAATCTAGAGCTTTAGATTGCAGCTGTTTTGCAATCCAGATTATTTATAAATTCTTTAATTGAACTTAGTCCTGATAGTAGAAACTGAGTTGTTAAAATGTCTGGTTAGGTATGCGGGCTGCCTCCAGCAAGACGGTATCGGCAGAAATCCGTGAGAGTCGGAAACGGCCTAACAAATCAAAAACAGACAGAGCAGCCAGTGCAGAGAAAAAGAAATGCTTTTGGTAAGTATGTTCATTTTCATTTCAAATAGATCTTTGAGGACTGAAGAAAAAAAAATTTTTTTTCCTTCTGTTTATCCCTCTGGAATATCTTGTTCTGAAACTTACCTACTCTATTTTTTTCTTATCTACCTGGAATAAACATACTACTATTAAGTAAAGTCTGATGGAAGCTCAGAAATTTTCCAGAGTGCTTCAGTTCAGG
The DNA here is from genome assembly GCF_028023285.1 of Balaenoptera ricei. Taxonomy (NCBI): domain Eukaryota; kingdom Metazoa; phylum Chordata; class Mammalia; order Artiodactyla; family Balaenopteridae; genus Balaenoptera; species Balaenoptera ricei. The sequence goes on from NC_082639.1 coordinate 170,064,726, forward strand.
TTTCAGTGATTCTCACATTGTATACATTAGTAATGGTTTCTGCCATAAGTGCCATTCATAGAAACTAAAGGATAATTTTTTTCCTTACAGTAGGAAATCACATATTTATACTTGAATTACTGTTAGGTGTTGAAAGAGTTAACTTTCAAAAATTCCAGGTGGAAGCCATGGCTTTACTTTCCAGGTTGTTCTCTTTTCTCTGTGGTTTTTCGTAGTCGTCACTGAGGTCTTTGGTCACTTTGCCAGACCTCTCTTCACCACTTTTGCACTTGCAGGTGAAAAGCACAACAGTACTTTTTCTTACCCATTCTTCTTACAGTTCTCCCACCCTTCCCAGTTGGTCCTCTGGTTACCAGCTCAGTTCCCTTGGGCCGAGTTCTAGAATATGATAAGTGCAAATGGATCTTGGTTTCCTTGTTGGCCTCCCCTTTGGGGATAGAAAAATAATTATTAACTAAACACCATGTAACTCTTGTGAGTCCAGCATAGAATTTTTTGTGTTCTTTCTGAAATGTGAATTAAATGTTCCTGAGAGAAAAGATAGTAGTATTTCCTGTGGGTTTCTCTTTTTTAAGCCAGGTTTATTGTGGTATAATTTATATGTGGTAAAATTCACCCTTTTTGAACAGTTCTACAAGTTTTGAAAATTTTATAATATACAGTCATGTAACCATCACCAAAATCAAACTATGGAATATTTTCATCACCCTAAGAAGTTCCCACATGTCCCTTTGCAGTTAATTTTCTTCCTCCACCTCCATTCCTGGCAACCCCTGATCACTGGTGTGATGTTTGTTCATATGGTTTTGTCTTTTCCAGAATGTCATCATGTCTGCTGCTTTCACTTACAATAATGCTTTCGAGATCCACAGATGGTATTATATGTATCAGTAGTTCGTTCCTTTCTATTGCCAAGTATTGTTGCCTGGTGTGGCTGTACCACAATTTGTTTATCATCCATTCTCTAGTTGTTAGAGGTTTGGGTAGTTTCCAGTTTGGGGCAATTATGAATAAAACAGGATTTTCTTTCTTTTTTTTTTGGCCGTGCCATGTGGCATGTGGGATCTTAGCTCCTTGATCAAGGATCGAACCTGTGCCCCCTGCAGTGGAAACTCGGAGCCCTAACCACTGGACCGCCAGGGAATTCCCAGGATTTTCTTTTAACTGTTTATTATTTTATCTAATTTCCAACAGTTAAAATTCATACAGTATTGGGGGAAAAAGTTTTAAGCAAAACCAGTTTGTTTTAAGAGAGTCACAGCTTTTAAAAAGAGATCCTGTTGGATCTTTGGCATGTTGCTTCCAGTCTCACTGAAGTTTTTTTTCCTTTTATACCTCTGGAATATCTTGTTCTGAAACTCACCTACTCTCCATCTCAAGCTAGCCGATACCTTTATTCAGAGTCTGTTTCCTGGACAAACTGCAACTCTTTTTTTTTTTTTTTTTTAAGTAGAAGCTGTAAGTGGTGTTAAACCTTTTTGTTGCTTCTAATAGGTTGGGCATGGAAGGACTAGAGACTGCAGAAGGGTCTGGCTCTGAGAGCTCCGATAATGACAGTGCAGAAGCACCTAATACTTCAGGAGTGAGCTTTTACGTTCCCCAAAATGGCAGTGATGGTGTTGAGATGGCAGCCGAATTTCCTAGTAGCTCTCAGCAGGCAAGAGTATTGAGTGCAGACTCTAGATCACGAGAAAAACTACAGACCCCTGTGACGGACTCTGGGAATGATATTTCAGAAGACTTGTATGCTGAGCTGGGAGAGGCATCTACCCAGGAGTACATGGAAAGGAAGATGGCTATAGAAACAGAGAAAACCCAGGAGAAAAATGAGGCAGAGAGTAAAGAACCCTTAGAAAAGGAAGCAGCTGGAGTTGGACTGAATAAGGAGCAGGAGACCAAAGAAATGACTGATGGGGAAAGAGCTGCCAAGGGAGCACCTGGAGAAGATAGGGAAAACATACCTGTTGCCAAGCTGGAGGAAAGCCAGTCAGGAAGCACAGTAAGTAAATTTGGAGAGTTGATGTCTAAAGCCAAATCAGTTTAATCTCTGTAGTAAGTCATTAAAATGAAAAGATGTGCTTTTTCCCATCAGCTGCTTAGTGGAAAGGCTTGTTTAATAATCAGAAGTACAGATGATGGTGAAACTTGCCATGTCCCCCCAAAAAATCCTTAGTTTTTATTTTTTTTTAAAGCTCTGGAATTGGTACTATTTTGCCACTAGGTGGTGTCCTTGGTTCCGTGTTTCATCAATTCTAAGATGCACGTTTTTCACGTTTTAATACCTCTGAATTTGGATATATATCACGTTATAGTTTAATTGGTATTGTTATTCTTTCTTAATAATGCATGCACTAATAAGGCATATTATGATAGATGGCATTTTTAGCTTTGATAAAATTTACTTATTTTCCTATCACTAAATTTCTAGTTACTTAGTTTTTCTTTCTCATGTGAGTTACTTGTCAGTTGGATGTGAAGATCTTTCCTGTAGAAGAGGAGCAGCTTCTTTTTAATTTATCATTAAATCTTAAGCCCCACACTCAACATTTTGAAAATTTATTTTCATTGTGCATGCTTTTCCTTAAATAGTTATTTGCCGCCTTTAGTGGACTTAACTTCCAGCAAAAATCTTTAATGTTTACTCTTCAGTCTAATGATTTGCTTTTTAGGATAGATGAAACCTGAACTACTTGGCTTCTTTGGTAAACACAAAGCTTATCATTATTTATTTAACCAGCACCTTCCCTACTTGTGCCGGTTAAACAAGCAAAAATGCACATATTGCCCTTTCTAGGGAAGATAGTGACATTTTTTATGCTAAGGGCTTTAAATTGACCCTTACACCACCTCTGGAATTATAAGCATGTAGCTTTTATGTTACTCATATATGCTAGGAGTTTATCCTAACCAAAGTCTTGGAAAAATGAAGAAAGGAAAATAGAATAAAACCTGATTTGACTTTCAGTCTTTGAACTTTTAACTGTGGAAATTTTGTTCTTGATGTTGTTGTAGCTGTTGTATTCATAATAATCATGTACAACCATGTGTGATTCTCCAAAGACACACAAGTGGTGATTTAGGATTTGGCCATATATAAAGAAGCCAAGATTCACTCCAGATATCTTAACAAAATGGACTTTTTAAAAAAAAAAAAATCACCTAGAAAGATAGTTTGTCCCTAGAGTTCTTCAATATTTTTAAAAAACAACTTACTGTGAGAGAAAATTACTGACCTTTGAATATGTTTTTTAAAAAAAACCCCTAGGTGGTGAATGTTTTCATTCTTTGCAGAGCACCTGTCATTAGAAATATTTAATTAAAAAAAAAAAAGTATTTAATTTTGTCTTAAAGTCTATAAAGGTACTTGGTGGATAGAACAGTTGCAAGTCTTTTGAACAGCATTTAAATTTGTCAAGTTATGTAAGTGAGAACTTTGATAATCACAGTTATTTGATTAAAATGGAAAGCTTAGGATTATGGGGTTAGTAGATTCACAGGCATAGGAATCTCATTAAAATGAGGCTTTATAGGGTGCTTTTCTCTGGTCATAGTATGGGGGTAGGGGTAGGTGAGGTACATTTTGCTGTTTGAATTTTTACTGGAAAAATCAAAAAAGAAAAGTAATATTAATCTGTTCAAGAATTCTGTAACTTGTTACTCTTCTGAATACTTGTTTCTAAGTATATAGATAAAAAATTAATATTTATTAATTATATGTATTGACAATGTGTAGAGAATAACATGATTATTAAAATTCAGTAGTAAGATATGGCATAGTAAATGAAAATTTCTTGAAAAACAGAAGGTCGATGACAATTGAAGAAAGTTTTGTTCAGAGGAATGGACGTATTTAAGATTTTTCTTTCTTTTTCTTCTCAGAATATTGGTCAGGAAACTGTAGATTTACTGGCATTCAGCTCTGTTGCAGAAGTGGAGTTGCTGGGTTTGGAGAAGCTCAAGTGTGAACTCACGGCCCGGGGACTGAAGTGCGGGGGCACTCTCCAGGAGCGGGCGGCGAGGCTCTTCTCTGTCAGAGGACTGGCAAAGGAGCAGATAGATCCAGCTTTATTTGCCAAGCCTTCGAAAGGGAAGAAGAAGTGAATTTCATCGGAGCTGATTTCCTGCTTCTTTATAGGCTAGCACTTACAACCTGTATAATGTTGACTCTTGGACATTATTCTTGTTGCTATTAAAGGTGACTTTTTAATAACCAAATTCTAACTGTCCTCTTTTTCATTATTAGATTTATAGAATTAATTTGTGAAACCCTCTGGGCTTGAAGTTTTTTTTGTGGGAAGGTTTCTTATAACTTATTTCTTTAATAAATATAGGGCTATTCAGAGTTTGGGTTTCATCTTGTGTCGTTTAGGTAAATTATAATTTCAAAGAATTTATCCATTTGACCCCAGTTGTCAGATTTGTGGACATAAAGTTATTCATAATAGTCCTTTCTGTCCTTTTAACATCTTGTAGGAGCTGTAGTGGTAACTTCTTTTTCATTCTGATACTGGTAATTTCTGTTTTCTCCTTCTTGATCAGTCTAGCTAGGAGTTTATTGTTTTGTTGATCTGTTTTCAAAGAGCCAACTTTTGGCTTTGTTGATTTTTAATTGTTTCTAATTTCATTGATTTCTGCTCTTTATCATTTCCTTTCTTCTACTTAGGTTGGGTTTACTTTGCTCTTTTTTCTTTATCTTCTTAAGGCAAGTCCTAGGTCATTGATTTTAGACTTTTTTTCTAGTATAAATATTTAAAGCTGTAAGTTTTTCTTTAAGCACTGTTTTAGCTGCATCTCAAAAATTTTAACATGTTGTATTTTCATTTTCATTCAGTTCCAAGTATTTTCTAGCTTCCTTCTGAATTCTTTGACCCATGGATTATCTAGAAGTATGTTGTCTAATTAGCAAATGTTAAACTTTCAATTTATTTAAACTAAGAAAAAAAGTTCACCCATTTCTCCCACCCTGTACCCCCCGCCTCTGACAACCACCAATCAGTTCTCTTTATCTATCAGCTTGAGGGGATTTTTTAATTAAAAAAAATTTTTTTTTAATTCCATGTTTAAGAGAGGTCATACAGTATTTGTCTTTATCTGACTTATTTCATTGAGCATAGTGCCCTCAAGTTCCATTCACGTTATTGCAAATGGCAAGATTTACTTCTTTGTTACAGCTGAATAATATTCCACCGTATATATTTACCACATCTTCATTCATCTGTCATCCATCGATGGACACTTAGGTTGTTTTCATATCTTGGCTATTATAAATAATGCTGCAGTGAACATGGGGGTGCGTATAGCTTTTCAAGTTAATGTTTTCGTTTTCCTCAGAGAAATACCTAGAAGTGGGATTGCTATACTGTATAGTAGTTCTAGTTTTAATTTTTTGAGGAACCTCCATACTGTTTTCCATTGTAGCTGCACCAATTCACATTCCCACCAACAGTGCATGAGGGAGGGTTCCCTTTTCTCCACATCCCTGCCAACACTTGTTACTTCTAGTCTTTTTGATAACAGCCATTCTAATAGGTATGAGGTGATATCTCACTCTGGTTTTGATTTGTATTTCCCTGATCATTAATGATGTAGAGCATCTTTTCATGTACCTGTTTGCCATCTGTATGCCTTCTTTGGAAAAAAGTATTCAGATCTTCTGCCCATTTTTATTATTAGATTGTTTGTTTTTTTGCTGTTGAGTTATATGAGTTCTTTATATATTTTGGATATTAGCCCCTTATCAGATACATGATTAGCAAATATTTTCTCCCATTCAGTAGACTGCCTTTTCATTTTGTTGATGGTTTCCTTTGCTGTGCAGAAGCTTTTTAGTTTGATGTATTCCCATTTGTTTATTTTTGCTTTTGTTGCTTTTACTTTTGGTGTCAGATTGAAAAAAAATCATTGCCAAGACCTACGTCAAGGAGCTTACCGCTATGTTTTCTTCTAGGAGTTTTATGGTTTCAGGTCTTAAGTTCAAGTCTTTAATCCATTTGAGTTAATTTTTATGGATGGCGTAACATAGAACAAATGTTTGTTTTTTCTCCTAAATATTTTATTGTTACTGGTTTCTACTTTTAATTCCACTGTGGTCAGAAAATAGCCTGTTTATGATTTCAGTCCTTTTAATTTTATTGAGACTTGTATTATGACACAGTGTATGGTCTGTCTAGATGAATGTTCCACGTAAACTTGAAAAAGCAGCCTTAGAATCCTTGTCTGCTTGTTCTGACACTTGGATCATCTCAGGCTCAGTCTTTGTTGATATCTCTTGAAAATGGATCTCATTTTCCTGATTGTTCACATGTCAAATAGTTTTAGGTTGTATCTTAGATATGGTGAATGATGTTACAGAGATTCTGGATTCTGTTATATGCCTTCAAGAGTATTGCTCTTTGTTTGTTTCCTATTAGGCATTTAACTTGGCTGGACTCAAACCCTAAACTCCTTTTCTAGGTGGGCAGCACCTCATATCTCAGTTGCTGCTTAGAGTCTGCCCTGTGCCTGTGTGGTTCAGGGGGCAGAGTTAATGTAGACAGAATTTTTGGCTTACCTACTCTGGCTCTGCCTTCCAGGACCTCCTCCCTCACTTTCCTGCAGCAGTGATTTCCCTGAATTCTTATCAACAATACTCTGCAATTTTTCCATCAGAGTTCTAGCTGCCTGGCAAGGTATAGAGTAGGGACTAAAAACTGTAAAAGTGGAAGACTTTCGCAGTGCTATTCCTTTCTTTGAAGTGTGAACTCTGCCTGCTTCTGGTCATTCTCCAGTGTATTCAGTTAGTTGTTTTTTGTATTTTGTCCAGAGTTTATACCTATTAACAACAGGAGGGTTGGTCCAAAAGAAGCTGCTCAGCCGTATTAGGAGCAGAACCTCTAGTACTGCATTACAGATGTGTGTGTATCTATATCTTTATAAACTGAATTGCAAGGGTCCATATATTTTGAGTTATGAAGGGATGATTTTATGTGATGAAATTGTTCATACACATGTATTAATGGTTCCTAACAACTCAGTAGGGTTGTCTATAAAACTACAAGTAAAATTATATGCACAATTTTGTGTGTATGTGCTTTTATTCTGGAGAAAATGAAGCATTTTAGTGTAGTGATGGAGAACTTGGATTTGGAGATATTTCCAGCCCTAGCTCATACACTTCACAAGCTATGTGGCTTTGGAAAAATTATTTAACCTCTCTGGGAATCAGTCTGTTCAGCTGTAAAAGGAATAATGGTAGGGTTGTGAAGATTACATAAGGCATAAAAGTAATGGGCTAAACTCTGCACAGCATTTATTAGACGTGCTTAGCTATTGATTTTGTCTGATTTTTCAAACGGTGTTCCTGTAAAGGAGAAAGCCACTGCCATAATTCCCTTCACGGTATTACCAGGGGCTCTCTGTTTATATAGAAGTGTGGTTATTACACAGAAAACAGCTGTTCAATGAAATGCCTTGGGCAAAACTGGACAGTAAATAGTTACCTAAGGAATCAAAAAGAAGTGCGTTTTTTTCTTTATTATCTTCTTTCAGGAATATTTTGGACATTACCTTGTTTCATGATGATAGAAACAACCTTACGGAGACACCACTCTGTTTTTCCTGGTTTCCATTAGTTGCTATTTTTTTTACTGTATCTTCACTCCACTCCCTTCCCTTCCCCTTGTAATGTGTCAGTTTTTATTTGGGCCCAAATTAATGTTCCAGTATCATACTACATAGTCTGGCCAGTTCTTTAATTATCACTATTTTTTTGTCTTCTACTGGTATTCTTAATTTCTTTCTTTCTTTTTTTTTTCTTTAAATAAAGAGTATATGGGTGGTGCACTTTCTGAACCCTCACATACCTGGCAATGTTTTTCTGTTAACTTTGCATATGTGATACCATGACTGGATGTCAAATCCTTAGTTTACAATCTTCTCCTTTAATTTGCTTTTGTTTTCTGGGATAGAGTATTGCAGAAGAGAAGCTTTCTGTCTGATTTTGACTTTCTTTTGTATTGTGTACGATGTGAATTTTTCTCCTTAGATAGATACCTCTATATCTTTTTCTTTATCCTTTAAATTTTAAAATGTCACCATGTTATTTCTAGGTGTGGTCTCTTCCTTAATATTTCTTGGTGTTGGGTAACCTTTCTGAGGTCTGAAGACTAGCCTTTTAATTTTAGACCATTATTTTCCTATTATTTGATTCTTGCCTTTATTCTCTGCTCTGTTTCCATGGAACCTGATATTTTGCCACATCCAATCTGCTGTTTACCACTCCTCCTGTATTTGTCAACAATTAGGCTTTTCCCTTAGAGAATCTTTCTCATTCTCAGATTAGTCCCTCTTCATGCTTCTGTTTTTGGGTATGTTCTCTTGAAACTCGGTATGCATATGCCTTAGGGTCTTCTATGTTTACTGTTTCTCTTTCATAAGGGCACCTTTCCTCTAATCCCTCAAATTGATTTCTTTACAATTTTTTGATTTTTTAATATGTCTGCATGTGCATGCATTTAGGTCTGCTAGGATGGGATTAGATATACAAGAGATTCATTGAGGGCTGGGGGCTGGTGCCAGAGAAGGTAGGGAGGGGCTTCAGATCTAGGATTGACACCCATGGAAGGAGAGGGAAGAAAGGAGATAGGAAGAATCTCGGACTATACAGTTCCAAGAAAGATTTGGCCAGGCGGATGGAGAGTCCTCAAGCCAAAGTCATCTGTTGGAATCCAGCATCTCGCTGAATGGGCCTGCCTTAGTACCCCACCATGCTCATTGGCTAGAAAGAGTCCCCGGGAAGTGTAGGCTGGGGTGAACTTGGTGGATCCAGGGGGCAGCCAATGGGACCATCAGTCAATGATGCTCTCCACCAGGGGATCTGAAGGGTATTTATTCATGTTTGCCACAGTATGTTCTTCTGTTGCTTAGGATTATTTTTCTAGTTCAGGTAGTTGAAATCCGTTTTCTTCAAATTATGTGGGTACCTGTGCAAATCTTAAAAAGCACACTCACAGGGGGAAGGGGAGAGTTTAGATTTAGTGGAGGTTTACTTTGTCAGATTAGAGGTTCTTTGACGTGTGCGAGATTTGGGCAGCCATGTCCAAAGAAATTTCTGTTGTGGCAGCATGAAGTTGGCTGGGTCAGTGCCCCTTTCCCAAGTGACATGGTGATGCCCTTCAGTTGCCAGCTCGAGCTGTGCCCTGCTTCACTGAGTGTGGAAGTGTGAGCAGCCCTCACCCTGCTCCCCAAAGCAAAATGACCTTGACTGGCAAAGTAAGAAGATCATAATTCTGAAATTGCCCCTTGTAGCATTAAAGACCGGAAGTAAGGAGGTTCACAATGAACAGAGACTGACCATCTTGACGTCATTATATGTGGCTGTAGTTTGTCCAGCTCTCACTGGTCCACGGGTGGGGATGTTAATGAGCTTCTGCTGGGGTCCATTCCAATGGTTCACACTTTTATTTTTCCCGCTTTATTGAGAAATAGTTGACATACATCACTGTATAAGTTGTAGACGTACAGCATGATGATTTGATTTACATATATTGTGAAGTGATTACCACAATAGGTTCAACTAACATCCATCTTCCCAAATGTATACAATAAAAGGAAAAGAAAAAAGGAAAAAAAATTCTCTTTGTGATGAGAACTCTTAGTATTTACTCGTAACAACTTTCCTACATGCCACGCAGCAGTGTTGGCTATAGTCCTGTCATACGTTACATCCCTAGTACTTAAAAATTTTTTTTTTGATTTTTGATTTACAATGTTGATTACTTTCGGGTGTACAGCAAAGTGATTCAGTTATATGTATACATTCATTCTTTTTTAGATTCTTATATAGGTTATCACAGCCTAGTACTTTTTAATCTTATAAATTTGTACCTTTTAACTATCTTCCTCCAATTCCCCCTCTCCCACCCTCCACCTCTGGTAACCACAAGTCTGATCTCTCTCTCTCTCTCTTTTTTTTTTTATGAACTTGATTTTTTTTCCTTATATATAAGTCAGATTCTGAATTTGTCTTCCTCTGCCTGACTCATTTCACTTACTTGCTCACACTTTGATTTGAAGGTAGCAGCCTTTCTCTCTCCTCAGTTTCTAGTACTAATACAGAGTTTTCTTGTTACATTCCTTTGGTGACTTAAGTGGGAGTTTGCAAGAAGGAGTTAAATGTATGTTCTCAGATTACCATCCTGAATCAGCCCCTGTTAGTGGGTTTTCTAAATTAAAAGTGCCTCCCAGAAAGTCCAATATTTTAATAGCAGGTATTAACAAGTCTAGGCTGGCTCTGATCAAAATCAGGAAGGTACCAACTGTTAAACTTCATGACACTCCTTGTGTGTCTGAACTAGAACACGGGGAATCCAGGTGTCTCTGTGGCACACAGGCCCTGGCTCTAAGCCATCTGTCTGTCAACCTGTTTCTGGGGAGAAGTCCGATTCAGGTAAGGAATCAGGACTAGTAAGGAAGAGAGTGAGGAATTAGGAGTGTAGACAAATACTCAATGAAAATGGGCATTCAGTACGGAGAAGGCCCCCAGTGCTGGATACCTCAGTTAACCAACTAGATCACTTGCTACACTTCGAGGTTTAGCATAGGAATGACGATTAGTCTAGGAAGGCCTGTCATGTCTGCTTGTTGAAGTTCTCATCTTTCAAGACAGCTCAGGTTGCCTCCTCCAATGTGGGTCTCAGTGAAAAGAAACGGTGGGCTGATTTTAGAGTTCATTCTGCAGACCTATAGTTTCCAAACATTAATTGTGCACGTCTATCAGTAAAACACTTGGGGGTGTGTACCCCAGATCATGTCACTTATCTATTTAGAGCCCCATCTGCCTCTGAATAAAAAGCCCAAGTGCTTGCTTACAATCCCCCGCAACCCCTTCACAGTCTGTGCCCTCGCCCCTCTCTGACCTCATCTCCCTGCCTCACTCCACCTCAGCCAAGGCGTCCTCCTTGCTGTTTCTTGGACAAACCCAACACACCAAAGACACTCTGCTTCCAGAGCTTTGCACTAACTTCCCTCTGCCCGGAACATTCTATCTCCAGATATCCACAGGTGTGTCTCCTCACTTCTCTAATTTAAAAAGGCAACTACCCCTCCCCCATACACATCCCTACCTTTCTTTCCTGCCTATTCTTTTTTGTACTACCAATTTCATGCTATTTATTTTACTTGTTTATTAAATATCCCTCTCCCCCCTCCCCCCATAGAGAGAAGCTCCATCAGGGCAGAAATATTTGTCTGTTTTCTAGTACCTGGTACATAGAACCTGCTCAAAAAATATTTATTGAACGAATGAATGTACTACTGCCCTAATATGATGTATTTTATAAAAACAATAAGCATAGAATTCCGAATATATTCATCATCCATCATATGGCATATCCCATGGAGTGCCTTTGAAACCTTTGCTTGTAAACGTAGGTGCCTTTGAAGGTCGCTGTGGAAAATGACTGGAACTTAATATTTTATCAAAATAAAATCTGAGAGCAATCTGAAGTTGGGCAGGAAGGGCAACCCTACAGAAAGGGATTCTGTTGCTCACCGCCTGCCAAGCAACAAAACACTGCCAATTTCTGGAGGAAGAAAGACTTTTCTTGTTGCCAGTAGGGGGTGCTGGGCACCAACAAATGTGAGCAGGGGCAGGGGCAGGATGGGAACCTGCTCCGAGGTGAGGTGATGGACAGAGGGTCAGGTGCAGCTGGCCTGGATTTGGCCAGGCTCTATCCGTGCTGATTCTGAGATTCCCGTATTGCATTTCAGCTTTCACTCTACCAGGTGTTAATAAATCATTTACAGGCTTGCTGAATATCCCAGAGCTACTTCTCAACAAACAGCTCTCTCCTAATCATTTGCTGTTGTTTTCTGCCAGAGGAATTGGAGTATCCTTGTGTAACAATTGCTTTATTTTTGTGTTATAAATCAAATTAGGGGAGGCGGGTACAGCTGTATTTTGTACACCTCTGACATATTTATTTCTGCCTGGTGCAGAGCCGGCCTCCTGTCCTGAAACGCAGAGACACAAGAAAATATGCCATCTTCTCTTCCTTCTCTCTCATCTCTGCAGAAAGGTTGTTGGAAGGTTCGACCACAGATTTTTTTTTTTTAATTAATTTATTTTATTTTTTGTTGCATTGGGTCTTTCTCGCTGCACACGGGCTTTCTCTAGTTGCGGCGAGTGGGGGCTACTCTTCGTTGAGGTGCTTAGGCTTCTCATTGCAGTGGCTTCTCTTGTTGCGGAGCATAGGCTCCAGGCGCGCGGGCTTCAGTAGTTGCGGCACGTGGGCTCAGTAGTTGTGGTGCACGGGCTTAGTTGCTCCGCGGCACGTGGGATCTTCTGGGACCAGGGTTCGAACCCGTGTCCCCTGCATTGGCAGGCGGATTCCTAACCACTGCACCACCAGGGAAGCCCTCGACCACAGACTGAGTGAGAGGGGACTGCAGGAGAGGGACAGAAGGGAGAAATTAGGCTGGGGGTGGGGAGGACAAAATCCCAGCCTCTGCCCTGGAAAATCAGAGATAAGTGGCTGCCTTTGTTTAAAAGGTAATCCCCCAAGTCACCCTATGTGAGTGTTGAGGTAGATAGGGTTCCTCAGAGATGCCTCTTCCTCTCCTCCTTTCACTTGGTGGAATTAGGGAGGTTTCTGGAACTGCCTGGAAATCTTGACTGGTCACAGCCTGGCGTGGGGAGGGAAACCCATCTGCCAGGCTCCTGGGGAGCTGGCAGGTCTGTCCCCTTCTCTATGGAGCTGCCACAGAATCCCAGGGTGTTCAGGGTGCTGTGATTCTGTGGGTGTGGCTCCTCAGAGGCTGTAATATGGCCCCAGGCTCCAATTTTGTCTTCATCTAAATAGCCTTAGTGTGCGAATTGACTGACGTTACCACAAGCAAATACCAGGCTTTTGACTTAGAAAATGATTTTACTTGAATAAAGTGTTATCTCTTTGTATATTGGAGTTCTATATAAGATTCAATTTATAAAAACAGGGTTTATTGGTAAAGCAATTTTGAAAGCTTCAAGACATTAATTCTTTATATTGTTATTTTGGAAACATGACTTTTGGAAAAATGGATAATCCAGAACAAAGTGGGAAAAAAGAATGAAAACTGACCTTGAGATTTAAGAATGAAATATTGTAACAGTTGTAATGTTAAAAGAGGCCAGATTTAAAAACTGCATGTATAAATTACAAAATTGTTATGTAAAAACAGAGCACATCTAGGAAAAAATGACTGGAAAGAAATACAGGTTGGGACTTCCCTGGTGGTCCAGCAGTTAAGACTCCGCCCTCTCAATGCAGGGGGCCTGGGTTCAATCCCTGGTCAGGGAACTAGATCCCACATGCCACAACTAGGGATCCTGCGTGCTGCAACTAAAGATCTCGTGTGCCAAAACTAAAGATCCTCCACACCGCAACGAAGATCCTGCGTGCCGCAGCTAAGACCTGGCACAGCCAAATAAATAAAAATAAAATAAATAAATATTAAAAAAAAAAGAAATACGGGTTAATGTTTACCAAAATTATCACGGGGGGAAGTGAAAATGGATTACTCCCCTTTTTTCCCAATCTCATATATTCCCTAAATATTCTATGATCTATGATAAGGTTACTTTTTTTTTTTTTTTTTGGCAACTACTAATCTGTTCTTTGTACCTACAAGTTGTTGTTTTATTTTGTTTTAGATTCCATATATAAGGGAGATCATACAGTATTTGTCTTTCTCTGTCTGACTTATTTCACTTAGCATAATGCCCTCAGTGTCCATCCATGTTGTCAAAAATGACAGGATTTCCTTCTTTTTATGGCTGAATAATATTCCATTATGTATATATGTGTATATGTATATAATTTTTTAATATAATTTTTAAATTTTTTATTTATCTGTTTTTGGCAGGCTTCAGTAGTTGTGGCATGTGGGCTCAGTAGTTGTGGCTCATGGGCTCTAGAGCGCAGGCTCAGTAGTTGTGGTGCACAGGCTTAGTTGCTCTGTGGCATGTGAGATCTTCCCGGACCAGGTCTCGAACCCGTCTCCCTGCATTGGCAGGCGGATTCTTAACCACTGCGCCACAAGGGAAGTCCCATGTATATAATTTTTATAACAATGAAACATGTTATGGCTCCTTTGCTGGAACGCCACTTTGGTTTATTTCGATTTTATTTAACAAATACTCGTTGAGCACCTGCCCTGTTCTCTACTCTCCCCGGCCCTGGGGATACCTTTCTCACAGAGCTCAAATCCAGCAGCCAAAGTAGGTGTCTATAACATGGTTTAGTAGTTTTTTATCAATACAAAGAAGGTGCAATAATGAAGCGTATTCATAGGCGACACAGCACGAAGAAGGAGGACTCATTCCATCCGGTGGAGCGAGGCCAGGTCACTGGGGAGGCGACTGGGGGCCTGGGTTTTAAAAGATCTTCCACGCCAGACAAAAAATGGGTATAAAATGACAGCGTTCTTACTAAGAAGTAGCACGTGCATGCCACACAATGATTCATAAAATCCTTCCCTGTCCAGTGGTAGTGACAAGGCTGGCTGAGGTGGGGACGCTTAGCTGCTGTTCTTTGCCCCCGTAACCTCCAGCAGACCCTCCCAGGCCTTCCCAAATAAAGAGACAATCTGAGTTGAAAATGCTGTTCAAATACTTTAATTTGCTCCTCACCACAACCCTTCAAAGGATATTGTTATCATCCTTGTTTTACAGACAGGAAACTAATGCTTACAAATACGAAAGGCCCAGCACCAGGGCACACAGCTTGGAGAATGCCCAGCCCCAGGGCACACAGCTTTGGGACGCCCAGCCCCAGGGCACACAGCTTTGAGAATGCCCAGCCCCAGGGCACACAGCTTTGGGACGCCCAGCCCCAGGGCACACAGCTTGGAGAATGCCGAGCTGGGGATGAAGCTGAGGACTTTGAGGCCATGCTCTTTCCACCCACCTTCCGGCCTCTCCTGTTGACCCTCCCCTCGCCCAGCCTGACGAGGTGGAGCTCCCTCCGCAGGGCGGCCTGGAGCGTCACTAAGCCAGGCCCACGCAGCTTCGCCAGACACACCCACCATAGGAGAAGGTGCCAGAAAGGCCCAGGCCCTCAGGACCCCTGATTACTCTCTGCCCCTGTTGGGCCCAGAGGGTTGCAGGGTGAGGCCCCGTCCACACCTCCTCCCCCTCCTCCTTTGCTATGAGGTGGCCTAGTGTCCACCTGCCCCCCTTGCCCTCAGGATCCACCTTGTGCCGCTGTGGGACAGAGTCGCATTTAGCTGGTGAGCAGGGCCCATTCTGCCAGCTGTAGACAGCAGAGATTCACCGCTTATTCAACCTCTAAAGGCTCAGTCCCTTACTTTAAAATAGGGACTGTAGTCCCTGCCTCATAAAGTGGTCTCCAGGATTCAACGAGATCGTCTCCCTAAAGCACCCGTCAGGGTGCCTCGTGTTTTCTAGTGCTTGGGACTGCACTTGCTCCCCTCTGCTGTCAGACAAAAGCCGGGAGTCAGGAGAGGCTGAGCTCCTGAACCAGACCGCACTGGAACACAACCCTGCGGACGGGGGTCTGATAAAGTGTCCTGCGTGCTGAGACAGGCCGGGTTTGGAGACTGTAAGTGGCCTTATGTGTGGGTTTTAAACTCTTGTTGAAAAAAAGATACATCGTTTTTGAATACAACGACGTTAAAGACAATTCTGAGAATGAAATACTACGCTAGTACAACTTATTTTGGAATGCTTTCTTGTTACTGCATTTCGTATTCTGTTATTGTCATTTGTTGTTAAGTCACAGACATATTGACCTCTCTCTCCCTCCCCTTCTCCCCAGTCCAGTCCATGGCCAAGTCCGGAATGACCTGGACGGCACATCTGCCCGCTCCTCCTCACCCCCATGGCCACTGCCTAGTCAGGCCTCCACCCCTCCGACAGGCTGCCCTCAGCACTTTAGTCTTCGAAGGCCTCTCAGCTTCGTCTCTGAAGCCCCAACCCTGCTGTTCATCCTCTACACAGCAGGTAGAATTATCTTTAAAATGTTTTTCTTTTATTGTGGTAAAATATACATAACATACAATTTACTATTTTAAGTATTTTTAAGTGTACACTTCACTGGCATTAATTACATGCACATTGTTGTGCAACTGTCACCACGGTCCGCCTCCAGAACTTTTTCATCTTCCCAAACTGAAACTCTGAATGCTTTGAACGGTAATTCCCCATCTCCCCTGCTTCCAGCCCCTGGCAACCACCATCCTACTTTCTGTCTTTATTAACTTGATGACTCTAGGTACCTCGTGTAAGTGGAATCACACAGTAGTGGTCCTTTTGTGACTGGCTTATTTCACTTAGCATAATATCCTCAAGGTTGTAGCATGTGTCAGAATGTCTACCTTTTTTAAGGCTGAATAATATCCCATTGTATGTGTATACCACACTTTGTTTATCCATGAGAATTATCTTTTAAAATGCAAATCAGATCGTGTCCCTTTTTTGCTTAAGACTCCCCAGTGGTTTCCCATGGCTCTCAGTCAGAGCCTTCCCACGGCTGGGATGCCCTCCTCCAGCTCCCGCCCCTCGGCCTCTGCGCTCTGGCCACGCGGGCCGCTTCCTAATCCCGGAACATGCCAAGCCCTTGCCCAGCCCCACACTCACATTGCCCTCTGCCTGGAATCATCTTCCCTGCTCCCTTGGCGCTGGTTCATTCTCACTCCAGATGTTGCCTCCTTGGTGAGGCCTCCCCAGTCACTCTCTCTTTCATCACCCTGTTTACTTCCTTCACATTATCTGGCTTCTTTGGTGGCTTGTTTATTGTCTGTCTCCTCTCCTTGGAATGGGAGCTTCACAAGATGTAGGCCTGGCCCTCTGCGTCACTGCCGTGGGCTCAGTAAAGATGCTCTGATGAGCGCCTGGCTGAATGGGTGCTGTCGGGCTGTCTGCAGGGGGCGTGACCTGCCGTGATTTAGTGTCACTTGCTCACTTGTCCTAAATGCGCTTTTATAAAAGTACTGATATTAGAAGGTGGTTGTGACCTTGCAAGGGGATGCACTTGACTGTTAGGAACCCAGGTTTTCTCCCTCTCTTCCTTGTACCCACAGCCTCCTGATCATGTAGCTGGACTGAAGGTCTCAGTTTCTCCTTCTGTCAAATCAAGGTGGGGCATGCTGACAGCGTGTGTCTCCTCCTGACTTCCTAGCACTTTGTGACGATGTAGGGAGGGAGAGAAGCTGAGAATATCGGGTAAAGAGCTTTAAAAAGAAATATATCAAATCTTTTAACTAGAGGAAGAAAGAAACCAAGAACAACATAAATAAATTATTTGAAAAATTTCCCCAGAGAAAGAGCAGAATTTCCACTCATCTGCATTTAAAAGTTTGTAATGAGGGAAAATCTGTTCAATAAACACAAAAAATAATTTATTTTCAAATTACACATATCTATAGAAACACATAAAAATGCATAGTTAGAGAAGGATGAAGAGATCTTAAAAGGAAAAGCCCTTAATTTAACATGCTGGCAAAGAGTTAAGTGATATATGTACCGGCATATTTTTTTCTGTGTTGCAAATATCTCCTCCTACTCTCAGCTTGCCTTTTCATTAATGGGGTCTTAAAATAAACATACATACATTATTCATACATTATTGAATATAACATACATACAAACAGAACAGTGAATACATCATACAGTACAATGTGAATTTTTTACAAATGAACCGTGTGACCAGCATCCAGATTGAGAATCAATATCACCAGCATCCCCAAAGCCCCTTTATGCCGCCTCTGGTCACCACCCCTCCAAGGTAACCACTATCCTGACTTACATACATGGGAGATGAGGAAAGTTCTCTTTGGTGTGTGCTTGTGTGTGGGATTCAGTGCATTGATTTGGGCAGTTGTTATGAACTCATGTTTGTTGCATTATGGCAGTCTATTACATGACAGTTTATCCATTCTATGATTGATGGACATTTGGATAGTTTCCAGTTTGGAGGCATTACAAATAGTGCTGCTGTGAACATTCTCGTACGTGCTTTTGTTGAGCACCAGGACACGTTTCTGTTGGGTATACACCTATGCTGGTCACAGGATGTGTATATCTTCCTCTTTAGGAGACACTGGGAGAAATACCAACACTTGGTACTTTTTGTCTTTTTCATTACAGTGGAAGGATGCTGGTATTGTATTGTGGTTTAACTTGCATTTCCCTGATGATGAATTGAGCATCTTTTCATATGTTTATTGGCCATTTGGATAGCCTCTTCTGTGACACACCTGTTCTAGTTTTTTGCCCATTTTTCTCTTGGATTGTCTGTTCTTGTCTTATTGTCCTTTCCTTACTGACTTTTGGGAAGTCTTTCTGTATCCTGAATACAAGTCCTTTGTCAAATATATGACTTGTGAATATCTTCCCCCACTCTCTGGCTTGATTTTTCACTCAGTGGTGGCTTTTGAGGAACGGAAATCTTAAACTGAATATAGTCTAACTTATCAATTTTTTTCCTTTGTGGTTAACTCTTTTCTGTTTCTGTTTAATTAAAATATCTTTGATAAGTAAACATCTCCAATTTTAATATAGTCAAATTGAGCCATCTTTTCTTTTATGATAGTTCTTTTAGTGTCTTATGTGTCTTAGGAATCTTGCCCTACCCTACGTTCATTGAGATATAAACCCTATGTTCTCTGCTAAAAATTTTTTAGTTGTGCCTCGCACATTTAGGTCCATAATCCACCAAGAATTGATCTGGGGGGTTGATAGGGAGAGGGATGGACTGGGAGTGTGGGGTTAGCAGATGTAAACTATTACATATAGAATGGATAAACAACAAGGTCCTACTGTATAGCACAGGGAACTATGTTCAATATCCTGAGATAAACCATAATGGAAAAGAATATAAAAAAAGAATGTATGTATATGTATAACTGAATCACTTTGCTGTACAGCAGAAATTAACACAACATTGTAAATCAACTATACTTCAATTAAAAAAAAGAATTGAGGGACTTCGCTGGTGGTGCAGCGGTTAAGAATCCACCTGCCATTGCAGGGGACACGGGTTCAATCCCCGGTCCGGGAAGGTCCCACATGCCGCGGAGCAACTAAGCCCGTGCGCCACAACGACTGAGCCTGCGCTCTAGAGCCTGGGAGCCGCAACTACTGAGCCCACATACCACAACTACTGAAGCCTGTGCGCCTAGAGCCCATGCTCTGCAACAAGAGAAGCCACCACAATGAGAAGCACACGCACCACAACGAAGAGTAGCCCTCGCTCACCTCAACGAGAGAAAGCCCGTGTGCAGCAATGAAGACCCAACACAGCCAAAAATAAAATTAATTAATTAATTAAAAATTTTAAAAAAGAATTGATTTGTGTGTATGATGTGAGATAAGGATACGAATTTACTTTTTTCCATATGGATACTTCAATGATATGGCACTATTTGTTGAAAAGAACATTCTTTCTTTATTACAATGCTGTTGTACATTCGTGATAAATCAAGTGTTCATACATTCATGGGTCTGTTTCTGACTCTCTCTTTTGTTCTATTGCTGTACCGTCTATCCCTACCAACACCATGCTGTCTTAATTCTGTGAAAGAATTTACTTTTTAATGTTTTATTTTAGAACAAAAATGTTTTTAATTTGTATGGAAACACAAATGATCCTGAATAGTGAAAGCAATCCCGAGAAAGAAGAATGGAGTTGGAGGAATCAGGCTCCCTGACCTCAGACCACAGCACAAACCTACAGTAATAAAAACAGCATGCTACTGGCACAGAACAGACAGGTACATCAATGGAACAAGATAGAAAGCCCAGAAACAAACCCACACACCCATGGTCAATCAATCTATGACAAAGGAGGCAAGAATACACAATGGAGAAAAGACAGTATCCTCAACAAGCAGTGCAGGGAAAACTGGACAACTAAGCACAAAAGAATGAAACCAGAACATTCCCGAACACCATACACAAAAATAAACTACAAATGGACCAAAGACCCAAATGTAAGATTGGACACCACAAAACTCCCTGAGGAAAACAGGCAGAACACTCCCTGACATAAATTATAGCAAAATCTCCTTCAATCCGTCTCTTGTGACGTGTGATGAAGAGGGGGGCTTCGACTTTACTGTTTGTTTTTTTTTTGGCTGCACATGGTCTTAGTTGCGACATACGGACTCTCTAGTTGTGGCATGCGGGATCTTTAGTTGTGGCATGTAGGATCTAGTTTCCTGACCAGGGATCGGACCCAGACCCCCTGCATTGGGAGCGTGGAATCTTAGCCACTGAACCACGAGGAAAGTCCCTCAGCTGTACTGTTTAAAGTTTTTAAAAATCACAACACAAATATCAGCGAGTTTCCTGGACATTCCTTAGTAGATTTGTCCTTTCGCCACCTTTCCACATCTGGTATGCCTGCAGTGCTTAACCCTATGCAAACGCCACTATCTTAGGTCTTAGATGAGCTCTAGGGGATCCATGAAAAACTTTAAAGACAAGTTGCCCCTCCAGATATAAGTGAGGATATTACCTCTTGATATTTTCTGCAACTGATGTCTAAAATTATCCTTTTTCAACATAAGAGAGTCCAGAAGAAATAAAACACTAAATATGAAAAATAACTAAAATTATAAGGAAGGACAACTTAAACAATCCTGAGGTGCTATTATAGTGATAGCTACTCAAGAAATCTACTTTGAAAATCCCCTGCACTCTTGAGAATTCTGGGAAACAGATACACTCATTTCATTGCCGGAGACTTAGAAAATGTGAGCATTCCTTTGGAGGGCAACTGGGCAAACAGAGCATCAAAAATGCCAGTACCACCTATAAATCTACACCTGCCTCCTGTCAGTAAAAAGAAGAAAAGTGCTGCATGCATAGAGATGTTTATAATAGCAGTGCTTCCAACAGTGAAAACTGGAAACAAACTATGGTGTCCCCATGTGACGATAACATGGAGCAATCAAAATGATGAGTACAGTAACTACATAAAACAGGGAAGAGTATGAAATTCTATTAAATTAAAAACAAAATCCATCTCAAAGAGCTATCTGCACCTCCATGTCCACAATAGCCAAGGGAACAACCCAAATGTCCATCAATAGATGAATGGACAAAGCAAATGTGGTCTAGACAACAAAATATTATTCAGTCTTAAAAATGATGGAGAGAGGGTGGGAGGGAGATGCAAGAGGGAGGAGATATGGGGATATATGTATAGGTATAGCTGATTCACTTTGTTATAAAGCAGAAACTAACACACCATTGTAAAACAATTATACTCCAATAAAGGTGTTAAAAAAATAAATTAAACAAACAAACAAATACAAAAACAAAATCCATCAAACTTGGGTATAGATTATCTACTAAAATTTGGGGTATATATGGATCCAAATTGTAAGGGAATAAAAGGAGGAATGAAAATTGTAGGATTATAGGTACAATTAATTTTATCCCCCCACCCCATTTTCAAATTTCAAAATGATCATCAAAAATCTGGCTGTTTGAGGACTTCCCTGGTGGCGCAGTGGTTAAGAATCCGCCTGCCAATGCAGGGGACATGGGTTCAAGCCCTGGTCCAGGAAGATCCCACATGCCACAGAGCAACGAAGCCCGTGTGCCACAACTACTGAGCGTGTGCTCTAGAGTCCGTGAGCCACAACTATTGAGCCCACGTGCCTAGAGCCCATGCTCCGCAATGAGAAGCCACCGCAATGAGAAGCACGTGCCCTGCAAGGAAGAGTAGCCCCCGCTCGCCGCAACTGGAGAAAGCCCGCGTGCAGCAATAAGACCCAACACAGCCAAAAATAAATTTTTAAAAAAAACCTTTAAAAAAAATCTGGCTGTTTGGGTGTTTTCAGCTTAAAAGTAAGAGTGGGGAGCAATGAGTCCCCAGCCTGGAGCAGGTAGCCTCTCTTTCCACTGCCCTGCCTGGCTAAAGCCTACTCATTCTCCATGTACCGTATAAAATGTCAGCTCCTCACAGAGACCTGACTCCCTGTCTCCCTAAATTAGACCCCAGATACGCACTTTCATTTTCTCTCCAAGTGTTCTATACTTCACCTTCTCAGCTCTTCCCCCTTCCCTCTAGAACCAGATGGCTTGAGTTTACTTCTCAGCCCCAAGTTACTAACAAGTTGCTCACCACTCTGTGCCGCGGGTTCCTCATCTGTGAAGTGGGGGTAATGACAGCACCTTCCTGAGAGGGTCGTGGTGAAGAACTGCCGAACTGGTACTTGTAAAATGCACTGTGTTCTGGGATCGCAGTAAGAACAGCTGTGGACTGAATTGTGTCCCCCCAAAATTCATATGTGCAAGCCTTAACCCTCAGTGTGATGGTATTAGGAGTTGGGGGTATTAGGACTTGGGGGTCTGTTTTTTTTAAAACAGCCTTATTGAGATATCACTGACATAGAAAAATTGTATATATTTAAGGGATACAACTTGATGTTTTGATGTACTTATATATTGTGAAATGATCACCACAATCCAGCTAATTAACGTATCTATCACGTCTATGTACTTACCATTTGTATGTGTGTGTGTGGAGAAGATTTAAGCTACATCCTCTTAGCAGATATCAGTTATACAATACAGTATTATTAGCTATAGTCACCATGCAGTACATTAGGTCTCCAGAACCTATTAATCTTGCATAACTGAAACGCTGTACTTTTTACCAACATCACCCCACTTCCCCCTCCCCCAATCCCGGCAACCACCATCCTTCTCTCTGCTTCTACAAGTTTGACTGTTTTAGATTCCCCATAAAGTGAGATCATGTGGTATTTCTCTTTCTGTGTCTTGCTTATTTTGCTTAGCATAATGTCCTTCAGCTCCATCCCACTTATTCAAATGGCAGGATTTTCTTTTTTGTGGCTGAAAAATATTCCAATGTGTCACCCAATTCTTACCAACAACAATCCCCAACCCTTGAACAGCTCTTGACAACTTTTGTCTGCAAGACCGTTTTACGAACGCTCTTTCAATCGAATGCTTGGAAGGAAATTTCTTTGTGTGGGTTAATGAATATAGCTTATGCAGCCAAGAAGCACTTCCTTCTGAATGTTTTTCAAAATTGTAAGGTCAGCAAAGCCAGTCTGTAAACTCTCAGAAGGTCTATTCTGACATCCCAAGGGAGGATGGGACTCTTCCCCAGCAGCACCCCCCTGGCGTAAGGTGTGGTGGACGGAACCGCAGGTGCTGGCTTTACTTCATTTTCTCATCCTCCAATCTTCATGAAGTAGGTTATTCTTTCCCCCATTTTGTGGTGGATCAAACCGAGTTATCAAGGGTGCTTAAATAACTTGCCCAAGCTCCTAAGCAGGCAGGTTATCGTCAGAATTTATCTGTTTTAACTACAGAGATTGTGCATTAAAAACAAAGCAAAGCAAAACAAAAATCTCATTTTTCTGATTACTAAAAAAAAGCCTTCAGAAATTCTGGAAAATACAGAAGAAATACAAAGATGATACTAAAAATCACCCAGATTTCTTCAGCTCAGTAGTAATCATTGTTAACACATTGGTAAATTTCCTTTTTTTTTTCTTCTGTGTGTGTTGACTGAAATCATACATTTTATTTTTTTCATATTCTTTTCCATTACGGTTTATTACAGGATATTGAATATATTTCCCTGTGCTATACAGTAGGGTCTTATTGTTTATCCATTCTATAAATAATAGTTTGCATCTGCTAGTCCCAAACTCCTAACCCAACCCTCTCCTGTACCCCCTTCCCCTTGGCAACCACAAGTCTGTTCTCTATGTCCATGAGTCAGTTTCTGTTTCTGTTTCGTAGATAAGTTCATTTGTGTTATCTTTCAGATTCTACATACAAGTGATATCATATGGTATTTGTCTTTCTCTGTCTGACTTACTTCACTTAGTATGATAATGGCATTATTTCATTCTTTTTTTATGGCTGAGTTATATTCCATTGTATGTATGTACCACATCTCCTTTATCCATTCATCTGTTGTTGGACATTTAGATTGTTTCCACCTCTTGGCTATTGTAAATAGTGCTACTATCAACATCAGGGCACATGCATCTTTTCAAATTATAGTTTTGTCTGGATATATGCCCAGAAGGGGGATTGCTGGCTCATATGATAACTCTATTTTTAGTTTTTTAAGGACCCTCCATACTGTTTTCTATAGTGGCTCCACCAATTTACATTCCCATCAACAGTGTAGGAGGGTTCCCTTTTCTCCACACCCTCTCCAGCATGAAATCATACATTTTAATGATGATACATATCCCTTTTTAACTGACATTATTGCATAGTGTGGGCTTTCTTTATGCCATTTAAAATTCTTCTGAACATGGTTTTTAATGACTATTTAACAATCTATTTTGTGTATTTATCTTTCTTTTGTTGGGCATTTTCATTTTCTTAATGTTTTTGGTAATTGTATGAAATGCTGTAGAAAATCTTTGTGTTTCAACTGTTGTCTAAATCTCAAATTATCTCTGTGGGACAGATTCATTTAAAAGGAGACTTACTGGGGCAAGTTTATGAATATCTTTAAGGCCCTTGATACATATGACCAAATTACTGCTGAAAAGGTGGCACCTGTAAATGCACCTGGCACCTTCTCACTGCTCTCTGCAACATTGACTATTAACTTCTCAAAAGAAGTCTTTACTAATTTGGTGCCTGAATAATGCTACCTTCCTGTTTTTTGGGTTTGTTTTTGTTTACCGAAGTTAGTTGATTTACAATGTTGTGTTAGTTTCAGGTATACAGCAAAGTGATTCAGATATATACTCTTTTTCAGATTCTTTTCCATTATAGTTTATGACAAGATATTGAATATAGTTCCCTGTGCTATTCAGTAGGTCCTTGTTGTTTATCTATTTTGTATATAGTAGTTTGTATCTGCTAATTACAAACTCCTAATTTATCCCCTCACCTTTCCCCTTTGGTAGCCATAAGTTTATTTTCTATGTCTGTGAGTCTGTTTCTGTTTTGTAAATAAGTTCATTTGTATCATTTGTATCATTTTTTAGATTCCACATGTAAGTGATATCATATGCTACTTGTCTTTCTCTGACTTCCTTCACTTAGTAAGATAAGCTCTAGATCTTTCCATGTTGCTGCAAATGGCATTATTTCATTCTTTTTTTATGGCTGAGTAATATTCCATTGTGTATATATATACACAATGGAATATTATATATACATATACACTGTGTATATATATATATACCACATCTTCTTTATCCATTCATCTGTTGATGGACATTTAGGTTGCTTCCATGTCTTGGCTATTGTGAATAGTGCTACTGTGAATATTGGGGTGCATGTATCTTTTCGAATTATAGTTTTCTCTGGATATATACCCAGGAGTGGGATTTCAGGACCATACGGTAGCTCTATTTTTGTTTTTGAGGAACCTCTATACTGTTTTCTACAGTGGCTGCACCAATTTACATTCCACCAACAGTGCTACCTTCCTGTTGATTAAGCCTGTCCTCTTTCGACTGCTCCATGCTCCATGGATGGGATCTTGGCTGAAGGTAATGGGGCCACTGCCTCTTGGATCCCTTCTTTTATTTTTTTTAAAAAGCCCTTCCATAGTGCTTTCCATGTCCTGGGAACTGTTTCAGTGCTTAACAAATACTAATTCAAATAACCCTACAATGAAGGCTCTATTGTCATCCTCCTTATTCAGTAGATGTGGAAACTAAGGCACAGAGAGCAGCTCAAGGCCACCTGACTTGTGACAAGGTAGAGCTGGGCTCGGTCTGGGAGCAGGCGCTGGGGCCACTCAGAAGCAGGGAAGGGTTCCTGCTGCGCGAAGAGGATTTGGGTCTGATTTGGGTCTCAGCCACGCATTCCCTGACTCATCACCCTTCTTTCTTTTAGGCCCTGTTGTATTTCTTCAGGTGCCTTGAGCACAGTTCATGGACACTGTTGCCAAGCCTGGTCACATTAACGGGCCTACAGGCAGCCTGGCCAGTATCCTTGGCGTGTCAAGAATGACACTTGCTTTGTAGTCAAGGCTGTGGCACAGACAGGTCATAAGGAATCACAGCCGTGAGTCACTGTGCCAGGGCCTTTTCCAACCCCAAAGCTCAGTGGATGGCAGGGCTACCTCTGCCAGTCAGCATGGAAGTGTCCCAAACCCCAGAGGAAGGGAAATCGGACATCGACTGCTCACTGGGAAGCTGGGGAGAATCCACATTAGCCTCACCTCAGCCCAGCCACACTTATCACCCCGTGCAGCTGTCTGTTTACTAAGGGTGGACTTCCTACTGCTGGGACCCTGTCTTTGTCTCCCCAGCCCTGAGGTGTCTGGTGATTGATAGGTGCTCAGTGAATGTTGATTGA
The DNA here is from genome assembly GCF_028023285.1 of Balaenoptera ricei. NCBI lineage: Eukaryota > Metazoa > Chordata > Mammalia > Artiodactyla > Balaenopteridae > Balaenoptera > Balaenoptera ricei. The sequence continues at coordinate 170,091,031 of NC_082639.1, forward strand.
ATGAATGAACTGCGGATGGGATGAGCTGGCTGGCAAGAAGCGGCCCACCTACTGAGATTAAGAGATTGTTTACCCATGAGATTAAGGTGCTGTGGGCACAGCCTACCCTGGTCAGGGGCCCTGCATTCAAATCCCAGTGGTGTCCCTGACATTCAGCCTCATGGCCTTGGGTGATATTAGTTTGTGTGTTTTGGCCTCAGTTTTCCTTCTCAAAGGCCCCCATTGTTGTGAGGGTAGAAATGGAATGTATGTGATGGCAGGAGCCCCAGGTAGATGTAAACGATGGGCGCTGAGCCTTTGGACCGGGATCTTGGAGCCACAGGGTCTGCTCTCAGTCTCGTTCCTTCGGAGCAAAGGCGGCACCATTAGGGGTTCCAGGGTTGATTTTCCTGCGCTCCTCATAAATGCTTTTCCTGAAGGGGGCTCTGCCCTCTTGACAGGGCTTCAGCCTCTGGGAGGCAGGAAGCTGATATGCCAAGACCTCTGGGGTCTGGCTGGACACGTTTCACATCGGCTGAGGCTGGACTCCAGAAAGTTCTAAACTTCCCTCCCACTGTTCACAAATTAAGAAGCGGCCACGGGGGCTTCCCTGGTGGCGCAGTGGTTGAGAGTCTGCCTGCCAATGCAGGGGACACGGGTTCGAGCCCTGGTCTGGGAAGATCCCACATGCCGTGGAGCAACTAGGCCCGTGAGCCACAATTACTGAGCCTGCGCGTCTGGAGCCTGTGCTCTGCAACAAGAGAGGCCGCGACAGTGAGAGGCCCACGCACCGCGATGAAGAGTGGCCCCCGCTTGCCACAACTAGAGAAAGCCCTCGCACAGAAACGAAGACCCAACACAGCCATAAATAAATAAATAAAATAAAAAAAAAGAAGCAGCCACGGTGATGTGATGAAGGCAGAGGAAGGAATAGGGGACCACAGAAGCAAGGGCCCATCTCTGCTGCATCCTTTGTGAAACTCCTCCCTCCACCCTTCCCCTGTTTCTCTTTCCTGGCATTCTCCTACGTAGGCCCAAAGGGGTGGCAGGGGCTCAGCCTCCCTCAGCCTCCCTCCTCTGGCCTCCCTCAGAGGGAGATGGTTTCTCATTCCGGGACAAGGCAAACAAGTCCTCAGGACTGAGAGACCCGCCTTAGGGCTTTGGCCTCAGGGTCCTGTCCCCAGACCGCCTGGCAGAGGTCATCCCACCCACTCCAGCTGGAGCCTTCCTTCTTGCAAGGACTCTGAAGGCTTTGAAAAAAAAAAGTATTATTCTGTTTATAGATACCCAGTAACAGGCCATGTTAAGATACGGCAATAGCAACATCTTCCTCTGAGAGGCTGCCCGCTGTAAGTGGTCGCGAGCAGGTTAAGGGGCAAGGGCTGCGCTGTGCTCTTTTGCAAACAGCATGTCAGTTTCAGCCCCGAGTCTCATTCGCAATCTCACTGCCTCTTCAGGCTTCTGTGGGGCACACCGGTTGCTTTCCTTCTGCAGGATTTCGGGCAAAGTGTTGGGCTCCTACATCCCACTCCTTCAGTTTGTCCACCTCAGAGGCTTCTCCAGGCTCTGGGGAAAGTTGGGGAGGAGAACCCTTTTCTTAGAGAAATCTTCCTCAGGAAAGAGTCAAGGGGCTGCACAGTTCTGTGGTTAGTGCCCCTGGGGGAGCCTAGAAGCTGCCCTTGGACAAGGGACTTGGGTGATGTCCAGGGATGTCTCTTTTGCTCACAGAGCCCTGGTCAGCCTCCCACTGAAGATGAGGCTGAAATGCATGCATCCTCGTACACAAAGCACGCTGACCTAAATTCACAGTGAGGAGACATGGCCTCAGGTCTTTGCCAAAGAACAAATTCTGATAGTGAAGACCCACGGCTCTACTTTCTCCAAAGTAATAGGTGATTCCTTAGGTTGGTCCCCTTTGAAGGACTGACTCTAGAGCAAACAAATATTATTTAGGAACATAAAATGCTCAAAAATTATAATTAGTATTCTCAGAATGATTTTTAATTGAATATATAGTTGATTTCCAATATTGTGGTAGTTTCAGGTGTACAGCAAAGTGATTCAGTTATACATATATATATATTTTTCCAGTTCTTTTCCGTTATAGGTGATTACAAGGTATTGAATAGAGTTCCCTGTGCTATACAGTAGGTCCTTGTTGTTTATCTATTTTGTATATACTGGTGCGTATCTGTTAATCCCATCCTCCTAATTTATCCCTCCCCCAGTCCTTAGGTTGCTTTTCGTTTTGTTTATGATTTCCTTTACTGTTCTAAAATAACATTTTTAGAGAATTTCCTGAAGGTCCAGTGGTTAGGACTCTGTGCTTTCACTGCTGAGGGCGCCGGTTCAGTCCCTGGTCAGGGAACTAAAATCCTGCAAGCCATGCGGTATAACTAGAAAATAAATAAATAAAATAAAATAAAATATTTATTTAAAATAAGAAACAGCAACAGAAAGCCTAGGCTACTAAAGTCATGAATATTTCAGAATGTGAAGCCACGGGCACTGACAATAAATATAAATAAACAAACAAATAAATGAATGAAATGAAATGAGAAATGTAGAGGTTCAACCAGGTCTGGATATAGAGAACAAAGACCACAGAGTGGGGATGGACAGGGTTGGAGGATGAAATTTTATTAAAAGAAAAAAGAAGAGGAAGAGATTTCCTAAAGTTAACTTCAGATGAGAAGGGCTCACAGATCTTGGAGTAAAGAAGGCATTCCTTTTTTTTTTCTTAATTGAAGTATAGTTGATTTAAAGTGTTGTGTTAGTTTCAGGTGTACAGCAAAGTGATTCAGTTATACATATACATATATATATATATTCTTTTAATTAATTAATTAATTAATTAATTTGTTTATTTATTTATTTATGGCTGTATTGGGTCTCCGTTTCTGTGCGTGGGCTTTCTCTAGTTGCGGCAAGTGGGGGCCACCCTTCATCGCGGTGCGCGGGCTTCTCACTATCGCGGCCTCTCTTGTTGTGGAGCACAGGCTCCAGATGCGCAGGCTCAGTAATTGTGGCTCACGGGCCTAGTTGCTCCGCGGCATGTGGGATCCTCCCAGACCAGGGCTCGAACCCACGTCCCCTGCATTGGCAGGCAGACTCTCAACCACTGTGCCACCAGGGAAGCCCCCATATATATATTCTTTTCATATTCTTTTCTATTACAGTTTATCACAGGATATTGAATATAGTTCCCTGTGCTATACAGTAGGACCTTGTTGTTTATCCATTCTATATATAATATTTTGCATCTGCTAATCTTAAACTCCCAGTCTGACCCTCTCCCACACCCCCTCACCCTTGGCAACCACAAGTCTGTTCTCTATGTCTGTGAGTCTGTTTCTGTTTCATAGATAAGTTCATTTGTGTCATATTTTAGATTCCACACATAAGTGATATCATATGGTATTTGTCCTTCTCTTTCTGACTTACTTTGCTTAGAATGAATGGCCCAGGGTTTATTTTGGACCCACAGCTTTTTTTTTTTTGGCTCTACAATAAAGAATATTTACATAATAATGGTAACATAAATGTCACTTACTTGTTTTCAGCAAAGGACTAAACAGAATGTTAAGGTTACTAATCTTGCCATTGCAAATGCCAAGGTGTAGCTAGTACAGAGTTGGGAGACCAGGGTGGGTGAGGAGGTGCAAGACATGGTCGCTTCATAGTCTAGTTTTATGTGATGCAAAAGTAAGACACTGTCTGCAGCTCAGGGAGCAAGAAATAGAGGTTTTCGTATATTGTTTAAATTTGCAAAAGTGATGAAAATAACTAAAATTACCAATGCATTTATTAAAAATTTGAGAGGAGGATGGAATGCAGAATGAGGGGGGAAAAGAGCTAAATGCTTGTTTTTCATAGCAGGGAGTCAACAGATACCTCTAAGGTAAGAAATCAACCATACTGTTTATGGTTTGGGAGGTAAACCGTCAGAAGTGATGTTTGAAGAGTGGGGAAGGATGGAGTGGAAGACTATTACTTTTCATTATAAATCTTTCTTTGCTATTTGATTTAGTACCATAGATATGTCTTTGAATACACACACACACACACACACACACGGCTCTTCAGAAAACTCATCAGCTCCCACCAGGAAACTCTCAGAGCTCCAAGAGCAAGCAGCAGGCCAAATGCTCAAAGGACAGCTTAGAGCTGCATTGCAGAGGAAGCAAAAAGTGTTTCCAGGAGGTGTCGGGGCTGCTTGGTGGCTGGAGTGTCACATTCCCTAATGAACATGCAGGAAGCGGGTAAAACACGCCAGTGGCTTCTCACCAGAGTGGATGGCAAAAGCTCGTTTCCTTTCCATGACAGTTGCAGTGCTGAGCTATTAACAAAATGCTGAAGTATCTGGGAAAAGGATCTGGCTCAGCAGGACAGAGCTAATCCTAGGGATTCCCAAATGACTCCACACTCGTTGTTATGTATTTTGTTTACTCAGGCCACCTTTCCAATTACCCTCAGAATGTGCAAATGCTTCCTCCCTGCTTTATCAGGTATGAGAGGTAGAGAATCAGGTAGAGAATAGGATAATGATATCAGTACCATAATAATGATTATGATAGCAAATATCAATTAATGATGTCAAATATCAATACCACCGCCCTCCATTAACACTCTCCCCTGGACTGGTTAGAACTCTGGCTCCACTAGGATGAACTTAGTACTGACAGCCTAGAAAATATGATCTGATCCAGGCCTTAAAGAATTTTCCATCTAGAACAGGTGATCCTAAGGAAAAGGCCAAGGGAGTCCGCCTGTGCCCCTCGGCCTCGCCACCCATCTCTGACTGTCCTCGCTCGTCCGCCTCTGCCCAGTCAAGCCGGGCGGCGGGCCCGAGCAGGCCTAACAGCAGCCCCTGCCCCTCCTCAAGCCCCTCTGCCGGAACCCTGGCTGCCGCCATCCTGAGGCTGCAAATCCTGAGACTCCAAACTCAACCACCTCCAGAGAGGCCAGCACCCAGCCTTCATCAACTACGACCAGCCAAGGCTATGTTTTACCAGAAGGCAAAATCATGCCAAATACCTTTTTTTTTTGGTGGTGGAATTGATGTTAGGATGGATGAAACCGAAATTACAAGTTTCTTTGCTAGATATGGTTCAGTAAGAGAAGTGAAGATAATCACGGACTGAACTGGTGTGTCCAAAGGCTATGGATTTGTTTCATTTTATAATGACATGGATGTGCAGAAGATAGTAGAATCACAGATAAACTTCCACGGTAAAAAGCTGAAACTGGGCCCCGCAATCAGCAGACAAACTTTAAGTGCTTATCACGTACAGCCACGTCCTTTGGTTTTTAATCCTCCTCCTCCACCACAGTTTCAGTGTAATCCAAACACTGGAATAATCCCAACACTGAAACTTACATGCAGTCTCCAACCACAATGAATCAGTGTGTTCAGGCTTATCCTCCTTATCCAAATTCACCAGTTCAAAACGTATGGACACCAAGGGGGGAAAACCGCGGTGGGGTGGGGATGGTGGTGTGCTGAATTGGGCGATTGGGATTGACATGTATACAATGATGTCTATAAAATTGATGACTGATTAAAAAAAAAAAAAAGAAAACAAACAAACAAACAAAAAAACCAAATTCACCAGTTCAGGTTATGACCAGATATCAGCTGTGGGTTTATAATTATCAGATGCCACCTCAGTGGCCTACTGGGGAACAAAGGAGTTAACGTTATTCCTGTGGATTATACAGCTGTTAACTACCACTGTGATGAAGTTGATCCAGGAGCTGAAGTTTTGCCAAGTGAATGCTCAGTTCATGAAGTTACTCCATCCTCTGGAAATGGCCCACAAAAGAAATCTGTGGGCTGAAGCATACAGACGGTGGAATCGTGTCTATTTAATCCAGAGAACAGACTGAGAAACTCCCTTGTTACTCAAGATGACTACTTGAGTAGGATAAGAGTTCATCACTTTATTTTTATTTATTTATTATTTTTTTTAATTTTATTTATTTATTTATTTATTTATGGCTGTGTTGGGTCTTCGTTTCTGTGCGAGGGCTTTCTCTAGTTGCGGCAAGCGGGGGGCCACTCTTCATCGCGGTGCGCGGGCCTCTCACTATAGCGGCCTCTCTTGTTGCGGAGCACAGGCTCCAGACGCGCAGGCTCAGCAATTGTGGCTCACGGGCCTAGTTGCTCCGCGGCATGTGGGATCCTCCCAGACCAGGGCTCGAACCCGTGTCCCTGCATTGGCAGGCAGATTCTCAACCACTGCGCCACCAGGGAAGTCCTAGAGTTCATCACTTTAGAAGTGAAGTGTTCTTCATCACTTTAGAAGAAGTTGGGCAGTGCTTAAGTCTGTTTGATCTTCTCTGCTGACTTTCTAGTCTCACAGGAAGTTGCAGATTTTGAATAGTAAGAAGAGACTGAAAGTTTTTCAACTATTATAGAAATTTAATTCTGAATTTTGAGAAATCACACTCAGACTTTTCTATACAAGTTATATTAGATTGCCTAGTATTATTTTACATTGAAACTTTTTCATTAGACATTTACTTAGAAACTGATTCTGTGTTCAATATATAGTTAAAAGTAAAAAAATAATTGAGACTGAAAGGAATAACTTTAAGATTTATCTGTAAGGATTTTTTTAAATTGACATTTTAAGAGTTTAAAAGCAAATGCTGATTTTCAAAAAAAATTGTTTTAGAAAACCTATTTTGAAAGGTCAGAATTTTGATAGTTTAAATACAAGCACTTCACTTCTCCAACAAGTACCTGTGAACAGTACAATATCTACGATGTTGTGCTTTTATGATTTGTCCAGAAATTTACCACAAAAGCAGAGTTTTTAAAACTGCATTTTTAATCAGTGGAACTCAGTATATAGTTAGCTTTATTGAAGTTTTCCTTATCTAAACCCAGTAAAACAGATTCCAAACAAACAGTCCAATCAATGGGTTTACATGTATTAGTTCAAAATATTTTATCTTATCTAGAATCCACACATAGAGATATCTGATTGGGATGGTAATTAGGATAATTAAATTCTGGGCCTAATTTTTTTTAAAGACTCCAAAACAAACTAAACTTTATTAAGTACATAAGCTTCCTGATAAGTTACTATTCTCCTTTTTTCCTTTTACTTTTTTTTCCTTTGGAATGCTAAACTCAATGGCTGTATCTTAAGTTGTGCAAAATATTGGTATTAAAGAAGGCTGAAACTTTTTTTTGTTTTTTTTTAAATTTATTTATTTTTGGCTGTGTTGGGTCTTCGTTGCTGTGCACGGGTTTTCTCTAGTTGAGGTGAGCAGAGGCTACTCTTCGTTGCGGTGCGCGGGCTTCTCATTGTGGTGGCTTCTTCTTGTTGCGGAGCACGGGCTCTAGGCACACGGACTTCAGTAGCTGTGGCATGTGGGCTCAGTAGTTGTGGTGCACTGGCTTAGCTGCTTCGCGGCATGTGGGATCTTCCCGGACCAGGGCTCGAACCCGTTTCTCCTGCATTGGCAGGCGGATTCTTAACCACTACGTCACCAGGCAAGCCCTGAACCTTTTTTTAATGTTGCTTAAAAGTTACTCAGAGTACCTGAAAGGAATTGTTTTTATAAAAACATTAAAATATTAGTTATTTGTTAAAGAACAGATAGATTTTTATTTTTGTTTTTTAGCCTATTATATTTCCTTTTTTAAAGTAAAATATGTCCAGGAGAGTCAAGGAAGTTTTGGTGTTTCTAAACCACAAAAGTTGTTTAGCAATAAGCATATCCCAAAAATATACTAGATTTAGAGTTAACAGTCCATTTTTAGATCAGCTAGGTTCCTCGTTAGACAGTGTAAACCGTGACAAACAACTAGAGATCCAGAGCTCCTTTGCTGTATCCACAGTCTTGCTTTTCCAGTCTGTAGCACAATTCTTCCAGGAGGTTTGCTCCTAGAACAGGTGATGTGAAGAAGAGAAGTATCAGTATAAACAATCTGAGGGCTAAGCCTTGGAAAGGTAGCAATGGGATAATACCTTTCTAAGGGAAACACTTGTATCAGCATCATTTGACCTGCCATGGACATGAGTTTAAAGTGGCTTCCTGGGTTTTCTTTCACTGGCCAGCCGCTTCACTAAAACATGGAAACTCCATTTTTCCCTAACCTAATGAATCTTCCATCGGCCATATCATCAGTGCCCATTGTCTTACAATTCCTAATAATCTTCATTCTGAATCTGAAGGAAAGAGTCTTTTAGCTTAAGGATCCCCAAGAGTGCTTTCTTATGCCTCAGAATTTGAAAGTGCCCTGAAATTTGTTCTTTTTCAAATTCTCTGTACTTTTGTGTGTGTGTGCTATAACATTCTTACATGTATTATTCTATGATGAAATCTCCAGTTTACTATAAATGATACCTAAATTCTAAACAGCCAATTCTAATTATCCCAATATGACCTTAAGAAAAGTAAGGGAATAAATTTTTATTTGTGTGCTGTTTTGTTGGACTGAAGTATTTAAAAAGGTAGAAAGAAGAGACAAAATTCTGAACCTTTCAAAATGGAAAATTAAACTTAAAAGTGTGTTCCTATTACCTATGTTGATATTGTCTTTGCATAAATGAATAAATAGAAATAAAGAAAAAAAATTTTTTTTCAAAAGGATTTTGACCTACTTATTCATGTCATGTTATCTAAAAAGATGGTGGGGATTTGGGTGGGGAGTATGTGACAAGATTTAGATCCTTGAAGTTCAGAGGTGTAAATATTGTTCAGTTTCTTAATCTGGCCAAGTTAGTTTATAAAAGCAAATCTTGACACACTGAAAAAAAATAAAGAAAAGGCCAAGGGAATCACGTGAGATCAAGAGAATCAGGACCCAGCTCTGGCCCTGATGACTCCTGGCTGTGTCTCCAAGGGCAGGGAGGCAGTGGAGGATGTGTTGTCAGGTGAAAACAGAACATGTTACCACACGGATGTTATCACACACCTGGGCTTGTGCAGGTCCAGACGTTCTGGAAGCTCATACAAGATTTAGTATTGCTTTGGGGAAGCAGAGCAGAGGTTAGAGGTGAGCACAGGAGACGCTTCTCATTGTCTGTCCATCTGCCAAGTTTGTCAACTTTAAAGTTGTATGTGTTGGTTATTAGTTTCCTGAGTCAATAGTGGCCTCAATCTGGACTAAGATCTCATGTGTCTAATTTCCATCCATCTACTCTTCTCTTTTTCCCCTGCCGCCCACCCCTTGCCTCTCTCTTTTTTCAGCAAGTGCAGTTCGAGCACAAACTATCTGCCGGGCACCATGTTAGGCATGATTACACCTAGAGGGTGTCCGTCCCTCACTGAGCAGGTGCTCTATCGGGAAAGCTGCACCCCAGCATCTCTTTCCAGAATGTCACAGGGAGTGTCATCCCCCTGTTTTCACGAGGGACCAAGGGCATCCAGAGAACATAGTGATGAACTGGGCAGGGAGAGATGGGGCTGCTCAGAACATTAGGAAGGGTTTTCATAAAGGAAGTGAAATTTATGCTGAGACTTGCCAGATGAGAACATTTCAAAGATAAAAGAGAGATGAAGAATGAGCCACTAGATGACCCTCCAGGGGGTGTTCTGTGAGAGGCCTGAATGCTGAGTGGAGGGCGGCTGTGAGGGGCAGGACGCGGGGGTGGGAAAGCGGGCTGGGCCTCGGGGGAGGAACCTTTGTCTGTGCTCCGTGTGGCCACGAGAGTGACAAGTTAGGCGTCACCTGGGCAGAGAGGCACGGTTCAGAATCAGCACCCTGGGCTCCTGGGTCCTATGTCACGGTTCTTGAATGTGAAAATATTCAGAAGTACTGAAGCTGTGGGGAAAGACACAAAAGGGCTTTTTGCCAGAGGGAGAAAAAAAAACCTTTCTGTTTGCCTGCTCTTACTCTCACATGTTCAGGGAAAGCCCACAAAAAACCTCAGGGAAAAAATTCTTTTCCCTTTTTTTTCTGGTCACTTTATTTCCTCTCATCACAGGCAATCAGGAAGCTGAGGAACCCTCTGGAAAGGGCTGGGTTACGGTTCTCCTTAATGGTAGGATGGGATGCTTTTCTCCCACAGGACTGCTATCGCACTGCCACCCAACCCTGCTCTCCTCCACCCTCGTGTGCACGTGCAGAAGCTCTAACATTCAGATTCCTGGCCCCAGGCCCCCATCCAAGACCTTTAAGGAGGTCTGGGCTGGGGTCCAGGAATCCGTAGTTACACCAGCTCCGCAGATGATTTGCCCCCAAGAGCCTCCTGTGGAAAAACACCCAGACCTGGCGGAAGGTGGGAGGTGCCCGAACAGGGGTTGTAGAGAAGCTGTCTGGGGCTGAGGGGAGGGGAGGCATGGGGGGGGGGGCCACCCCTGACACTCAGGGGCTGCGGGCTTTGTGGCTCCATGATGGCCAAGCTGTGCTGGATGGCCGGGTCGGGTGACTCCAGGTCAGGGAAAGCGGCTGCAGGAGCCGTGGACTGGTCTGGGGAAGACAGAGCAAGGCTGCCAGTCTGGGTTATCTAAAGGCCACCAGGGGCGGGGAGGAGACTGGTCGTAAATGTCCCCAGTCCTAACGCATGTGCATGCCAACAACATGCCAACCAAACAGACGGGAGGCGGAGTAATTGCATGCTTGTACAGAATTCACACGATTACACTTAGAGCATTCACAACATACTATCTCTGGGAAAAAAAGTCTTCACAAACTTTTCAAACCCCTAACAACACAGGTTCGTAAACAGTATGCACTCCTTCTACCTTAGAAAGGTCTGATTCAGACAGTTTTGTAAGTAGTCTCCCCTCCCACAAGGTCAGTGGAGGCTATGTTACAATTTTTCCACTTTTCAAGCCCAACCTGACCCCACAGACTGCCTGACCAGACTCTCCCCCAAGATCCACAGTCGGAGGGGAGGCCTGGTTCCCAACTCTGCATGACAAAGGGCAGCTGCCCTTCCTCCCTGCAACTAATAGGTCCCTTGAAAAAAGTCTCCCAATCCACATTCACCACTAGCTAATTGCTCAATTATTTTATTTCCCCAACAAAACTCTTCAGTCCACTTGGAATCCACATTCAGGACTAGGAGCCTGTGTCCAGGAAGCCTCAGGAGTCTGGGGGGCTCGCCCTCTGTCTGTCTGCCTCCCTTGCATCCCCTGCCCAGCCCAGACTCGACCCTGGATTGACTGAGTCCCCAGCTTGCCTGGGGCTTATGGATGCTCCCAGCCAGCTTCAGGGGGTCCTGCAGGACCATGAGCTGGAAACAGTTTGAAGGTGTGGAAAGATTTGGGGCCGGGAATCGGAAGACCTGACTTTATGCAGGCATCCGTCATAACCTGTGTGAGCTTGGAGATGCTGTCACCTCTCTGGGCCTCAGTTTTCTTAGCTCTAAAAACCAGGGGGCAGGAGAATGGATGGGATGGTCCACTTCAGCCTTAAGCCCTCTGATTCTACAGAGTAGCCAGGAAAAGGCCGGGGATGGGGCACCTTGCTGGACAAATCCTCTGAGGGTGACAAATGCTCCCGGGCTCTCGCGCCTTAAGGGAGATTGGGAAGGATTTTCAGTTTCCAAACCGTGGACCATCTGCCCAGGCACCAGTGGCCCTAGGAGCTCCCTGACCACCGGACCCCAGAAGCCCATCCACGAAGACAGGACTGGTCCCGGTCAGTTCCAGTTCCCATGAAGGACTCAGCTCTAGAGTTGGCTCCGTGCTGGGAGGCCAGCCCAGGAGCCCAGTGAGACACCTGGGAAAGGCAGAGAATCCTGCAGAGGAGGGTGCTTCCACTTTACTTTCTTATCTGAAAAACTAAGTTTCAGTTTAACTGGTCAGTTACCCCAGGTGCAGAAGCGGCTTCTGGGCAGAGAGGCACGGTTCAGAATCAGCACCCTGCGCTCCTGTGTCCTATGTAACGGTCCTTGAATGCGAAAATATTCAGAAGTACTGAAGCTGGGGCTGGGGGACTTGCCCTCTGTCTGTCTGCCTCCCCTGCATCCCCTGCCCAGCCCAGACGCGACCCTGGATTGACTGAGAGGTCCTCAGCCCTGAGGCATCTCCTCGGCGCACTGGCTTGTCAGGGAGCTGCAGCACAGGGGCCCCGCAAGGCCCCATCGTGAGCTTCCAGCCCCGGGGAGCTCCGGGGGGTCTAGAAGTTGGGGGCCTGGAGAGGGGGCCTCGGCTTGCAAGGGCAGCCTGGGTGTCATATCCTTGGCACCACCCTGGCCAGTGATAAGCCACATCTCTTCCTCTCACCCAGCAGCGAGCGTGGTGGGCTACTGCATATTTATGGAACAACTTCCAGGGACTGAGGGCCACAAGTCCTGGGTCTCCTGTAAATGTGACACTTCTGCACCTTTTGGCCTGACTTAAGGCCCAAATGTTTGCATCAAGTAAGTCCTTTCCTTGCTAATCACTTGCAAAGAAAGGCAACAGCTCTCCTTTTGAAGAAGGCTATACTTTTCACAGGGAGAGCAGGAGGGCCCCCTCAGGCCGGACCCACAGGTGGCGCCTTATATTTCAGGGGGTGTTGGGACAATGTGATATATGAACTCCAAGATGGGATTTGAATTCTGCCTTGTGAATTACACAAATGCTGAGGAAACAGAGGTGCAAGAGGAGGAAAGGGGAGCAGAGAAGCAGTAAAGGTCATGATTGTGTTGCCCCCTGAGAGGCTCCCAGCTCTCCCCCATCCATTACCCCTCCCACCCCGTTCAACTGTCAGGATTTCTGTATTTCCTCTTACCTTGTCCTGTGAGCGCGTTTGACAGAATCCTTGTTTCCTTCCCTTCAAGTAACCCGAGCTCTGCAACTTACTAGCTGTATGACCTTGGGCAAGTCAGGTACCCAGTTTTATGCCTCAGTTTCTTCATCTATAAAATGGGAACAATAATGGCAAATTGTGAGGATAAAGAGTTAATGTATATAAAGCACTCAGAACAGTGTGCAGCCCATAAACAATATTAGCCATTATGATTATTATCAGCATTATTATTTCTCCCCTTCCTCGAATTCAAAGCCCCCCCCCCCACCTTACTGCTAAAACCCAAGCAAATGCACACACGCAGGTATATGCATATGTCTATATATATATATGTACGGACATAGGCGTATGGTGGCAATTTGTGCTCTCATCCGGGGGAATTCCGCCCTCGAGCATCAGAAGGTTCTCTCTTCCTCTGCCTGGGACATGTGAGAAGCACAGAGGCAGGGGGATGGCATGAGAGACCTGTCAGTGACACAGCATACCCACAGAGGAGGCCAGACTGCCCCCTGCTGGGAAAGGGCTCAGGGGTTCTCCCTGCGCACTGGGCCCCTCGGCCCCCAACCACCGTCCTTGTCCTCTTCCACCGTCATTGCTCACCTCCCACGTGACAAGACAGGGGGAGGTAAGGCTGTCTCGTTTTGGGAAAGGCTTCCTCCTGCGCATACTCAAATCCCCTGTGCCAGGAGGGGCATCGGGGACTTGCTGAGCGAGCGCAGGCAGTTTCCTTCGTCGTGTGTGTTCTGACTTCGCATCTGGAAGATCTGTGGATGCTGGCACCTGCCTCCTAGGGCTGTTGTGAATACACGTTCAGGGCCCAGAACACTGCCTGGCACAGAGCAAGACTCAGGAAATGACTGCTCTTCTTGTCATCGTAATTTTTAGAAAGGTGCCCCCGAGACTGCAAGAGCAGGCAGATGGTAACCAGAGCAAACCCTCTAGGGTGCTCACGACACGGGGCGCTGCACCCAGCGTCTTACGCGTGTAATCCGTTCAATCTTCACACTAGCCCGTGAAGTAGACTTGTCATCGCCCCCTCCTTCAGAGGAGAAACTGAGACACTGAGAAGTTAGGGGACTTGTTAGCAGGTCAAATAGCCAGCGAGCAGCAGGCCCCCTACTTGAGCCCAGCCAGCCTCAAATGTGTGTTCGAGGAGGCACTGGGGGCTCCCACCCACGTGACTCTGGGCAGCTCTGTTGTTCTGAATCTGGGCATGACCTGGGCTCAGACTGTGCTGGTGCTGTGAGCCCGCGGCAGGCTCACTGTGCAGAGGGCTCTCCGGAAGGATGCTGCACTCGGGGGCTCCCTCACTGCAGTCCTGTGGTTGCAAAGACATTTGCAGAAATCGCTTCTCCTGGGACTGGCAGAGAGCCGAGCTGCCAGCTTCCCTGTCCTGATAGCGTCTAGCTTCCTTCTGTCACGGGGAGGACAGGGTCACCTGAGGGACTGTGGAGATGAGCGGGAGGGGGCTTGCAGGGACTGGAGAATGGAGGGAGGCAACTCAAGGGGCTTCTGTGAAAGTGCCCCGAATGGGTCCTGGACCGGAACAGGCAGGAGTGCAGAACACGTTCCCTCCTTCCTCTCAGTGAGCAAACCTAGACCCAGACTGGCCTGCAGGAAAGAGATTTAAACAGCCGGCTAATGGGACACTTGTTTTCACAGAAGCGGCTCACTTTTTCATAGACTAGGACTGGGGTGGGGTCAGGGAAATTCAATAGGCACTAAAATTATTATTGAGCTGCCAGACAGCAGCGGTCAGAGGCCCCAGGCCCGTGTGGCATCCAGACAGCCCTTTGTGCCCTTTCCAGACAGCCCCCTCCTCGGGGCTCAGGGACCTGTCTGGCCGCCGAACTCCCAGGAGGTCCGAGGGGTGTGACCTCCCTCCCTCCCGGGCTCCCTCCCTCCCACCCCCCAGGCCCAGCCCAGGCCTGGCTATAAAGCTGGCCCAGCCGGGCCCTCAGCACACCCAGCTGGGACCCTCCCGGAGCCTCCTCCGGGGACACGTCCTCTCTGCCCCTCCCTCTCCCGAGCAGCACCATGCGGCCCCTCTGGCTCTGCTGGGCGCTCTGGACGCTGCCCCTGGCCGGCCCCGGGGCGGCCCTGACCGAGGAGCGGGTCCTGGGCAGCCTGCTGCGGCAGCTGCGCCTCAGCGAGGCTCCCGTCCTGGACGGGGCCGATGTGGAGAGGCTGGTCATCCCCGCGCACGTGAGGGCCCAGTACGTGGCCCTGCTGCAGCGCAGTCACGGGGCCCGCTCCCGGGGGAAGAGGTTCAGCCAGAACTTCCGAGGTGAGGCCCTCCCTCCCTGCTGCAGCCTGGTCCTCGTGGTGGGGGTGGGGGGAGGGCCTGCTCTGGGGAGGCGGTCTGGGGGCGCAGGGTCCACAGGGCGATGGGGAGGGACCACGGACTGTGAGGAAGGCTGGGCCCGGGCCCCTGGTCTCTGTCTGCACTGAGGGCCCCACCCCTCGGGGCCAGGAGGAGCTGGACCAAAGCTAAGGCATCAGAGAAGATGAGGATGGAGAAGAGAAAGCAGAGCCAATGGGAGCGTGTGGGTGTGGCCGAGAGCCCTGGCGCAAGTCTCAGGGAGCGGCGTAGAGTCAGGGCTTCCGGGGTACCATTTTCACATTGCCACTAGTAGCCTGACCTTGAGCAAATGGTTTTAGAATCATCTTTTTGCTTCTCTGTTTGTTCCTCCGGAGCACTGGTGTGACTGTAGCTGACCCATCTCCCAGCGCTGTGAATATTAAAGTGCGTTATTGTGGATGAAAAGGTGTAGGGACAACACTGTAGCGTAACGCCGAGCTATTCAGCTGTCAGGGATGCAGCCATCCTGAGTCCTATTCAGCCTGTTACCTCCCTGGGCCTGGACTCACCTCCTCAGTGGCCAGAGCTAGACCCAAGGCCAGGTGTCCCCAGGTGAGGATTCTGATCTTCAGCATCTCAGCTGAGGTAGCCCTGTCGGCACTGCCAGCCTTCCCGCTGGGCGGGCGGAGATTGTTACAAACAATGCCCAGACCTATAGGAGGATTTTCAGGTAACTGGGCTTGGCCCAGGGAGACAGAACAGGGGCTGGTCTCTCCCCGCCTCGCCACCGCCTCAGTGGCCCTGCCGCCCTCAGAGCTCCCCTGGTGCCCGGAGGGGCCCCGCTGACCCCGCTCGTGTCCCCAGAGGTGGCCGGCAGGTTCCTGGTGTCCGAGGTCTCCTCGCACCTGCTGGTGTTCGACATGGAGCAGCGGCTGCCGCCCCACAGCGAGCTGGTGCAGGCCGTGCTGCGCCTCTTCCAGGAGCCGGTCCCCAAGGCCGCGCTCCGCAGCCACGAGCGGCTCTTCCCGCGCAGCGACCGCGCCCGGGTCACCGTCCAGTGGCTGCACGTCCGCGACGACGGTTCCAACCGCACCTCCCTCATCGACTCCAGGTGGGGAGGTGGCGGCTGGGGTGTGGGGCGGGGATGAGGAGGGGGGCTGGGCCCGGCGCGGGAGGAAGGGTGGCCTGGGGGAGGAGGGGCGGCGCGGTCCCGGCAGGGCCCGGAGGGGGGGGGAGGGGGGAGGGGGGAGAGGACCCCCTCCCGCCCCGGGGCCACCCCAGCCGTCCCAGTCCCACCCCTCAGCGCGGGCCTGTGTCTCCGTGTGGTGTCGCAGGCTGGTGTCCGTCCACGAGAGCGGCTGGAAGGCCTTGGACGTGACGGATGCCGTGAACTTCTGGCAGCAGCTGCGCCGGCCCCGGCAGCCGCTGCTGCTGCAGGTGTCGGTGCAGCGGGAGCATCTGGGCCCGCTGGCCTCCAGCGCCCACAGGCTGGTCCGCTTCGCCTCGCAGGGGCCATCGGGCGCCGGGCAGCGGGAGCCCCAGCTAGAGCTGCACACCCTGGACCTCAGGGATTACGGGTAGGTGCAGGGCCAGGACTCTAGTAGACTGGGTGGTCCACGCCCACCGCGGCGGGGTCCAGCTGGGGGGCAGATGCAGATAGCCCCAGGATGCAACTGATTCCCCACTACATGTTAAGAGTTTCTAATGGTAGAAATTTTTATTATTCAAATATTTTATTGAAAATATCTTCAGGGAATTCCCTGGCAGCCCAGTGGTTAGAACTCCTCGCTTTCACTGAGGGGGAGCGGGGCGGGGGGCAGGTTCAGTCCCTGGTCGGGGAGCTAAGATCCCGCAAGCCAACCGACTGGCAAAAAAATCCAAACAAAACCAAAAACCGAAAACCAAAAACCAAAAAACTTCAGATATTTTCAACGAGCTTTATGTTGTCATTGATACATATACATTATTGTAATTATCTGTTTTCACTCTACCTTTTTCCCTGATTAATTCTTTGAAAAATATTAGCATTAGCGGTTACTAAGGTTGAACAGCTTTCCTCTGGCATTAGTGAATTCTTTCTTCTTGGGACAAGTTAGCTATTTGGAGTGGATGGAGCTGTGCAGTAGAGTGATTAATAACAGGCCTTTGGAATCATACAGCCTGGGTCCATGTAGCTTTGCCGTCTACTGCTGCAGGAACTCTGGCATGTCAGTTAACACCTTTGGGTCTCTGTGTCCTCATGTGTAATAGGAATAATACTGGAACCTCTTCAAGGTTCATCTGAGGATGAAATGCAGGTATCATCTGAGATAATATATGTAAAGTACTTAGTTCAGTGCCTAGCATAATAGGAAACCTTTAGTAAACAGTAACTGATTTATAATTTATATTTGGATATGTTTATTCATTCACCACTTATCACAAATAACCAGTTCCTTTTTAATATGAGAGATGAATCATAAATCTCCCTCCAGATGCCCCACTAAGCCCCGCCCTGGGCCCCCTGACCTATGCCCTCCCAGCTGACCTCTGACTCTGCCTCTCCTTCCCCCACAGAGCTCAGGGAAACTGTGATCCTAAGGCACCAGTGACCGAGGGCACCCGCTGCTGCCGCCGGGAGGTGTACATTGACCTGCAGGGGATGAAGTGGGCTGAGAACTGGGTCCTGGAGCCCCCAGGCTTCCTGGCCTATGAGTGTGTGGGCACCTGCCAGCAGCCTCCAGAGCCCCTGACCTTCAAGTGGCCATTTCTGGGGCCGAGACAGTGCATCGCCTCAGAGACGACCTCGCTGCCCATGATTGTCAGCATCCCGGAGGGAGGCAAGCCCAGGACCCAGGTGGTCAGCTTGCCCAACATGAGGGTGCAGAAGTGCAGCTGTGCCTCGGATGGGGCGCCTGTACCAAGGAAGCTGAAGCCGTAGGTGTGGGGTGCAGCCATGGAGGCCTCTGACTAGACACATGCATAAAGCAGGTCTTAACATAGGTCTTAATTTTCTACTTAGCAAGTTACCCCTGCCCCAATTGAGTGCCCCTATTTTACCTTTCTCGTGTGTTCTTCCATTTCTTGCTCTCCTGTCCGTCACCCACCCTAAGCACTTACATGAGTAATTAATGCAACCCGATTGCAGAGCTGTAGAAGGAAATCCCAGCCTACTTGTTAAAGGATATAGCTGAGCATGGACAGATTGTCAGCTAGGAGCTTCTGTTCTCTAGCAGATTCTCAACCGAGTATGGGACAACAGACCCTACAATGAGAAGTGGGAAAATAGACTGATTTACTCTATTATGTGATGAATTAAAACAAAACAAAAAATCCCTCTGTTTCCCCTAGGTGGGGAGGAGGTCTAAAAAGAACCCCCATTCACCAAAATGTTGATCCACTCTGGGCTTTTGTACATATACTTGGGTCCCCAGTCCCCTGAGAGAGTGCTAGAAGGGAGGATGAAGGGCTTTAGGCTAGGGGCAGTGGACAGGGTATCAGGACACCTGGTTTCTGGATCTAATAGGGCCATAAACTGTGGCCTCAAACAAATGCAGAAGCCTTTGGGCCACCATTTCCTTTTAAAAAGGAGGATTTGGGATTCAGCTCTAGGACTTCATTGCCCTGGGGATCAGACAGCCCTAACCTCACCCACTCCTCTGCTCCTCCAGAGACAGAGCATTGCCTGTGCATATTTAGGTTATTTCCCCCACTGTTTTAGAGAACTTATCACCAGAACCCACATGTATTTACGTGTTTGTTTTTTGTAACTTAGCAAAAAGAAAACAATCGAATGTAGATAATCTGCTGAAATAAAAGTGATGTTTCACTCTGTGTCTCTGTATTTAATTTCTAGTGTCCTTTACGTAGGAGAGAGGGAGCAATAATGGGGAATGAGAGCGACATAAAGATCTGAAGAATCGGCGTGACCAAGGTCCTCCAACCCCTAGGTGGCGCTGAAGACTGTAATAACGGTTTAGATTCTGCTTTCATTTGTAATATTTATATCCCTCCAACTCTCATTCCAAAAATAGTATTGTAAACAATCACTCACATATGCCATCTCCTTAGAAAGCACTTCAACCTTTGCAATAGTGGTTCTGGGGACAGGGCAGGCAAGCGAATGTTTACTGAGCATTCACTCTGAACCTGGGAGCTATGCTAGGCAACCTCATATATATTATATGACTTAATTCTTGCAACTACTCCTTGAGGTAGGTATTATTATTCCCATTTTTCAGATGAAGAAATCAAGGCTGAGGCAATGCAAATCTATGGGGTAGAGATCAGCATGCCCCATGCTCTGCTGATGACACAGGCATTAATTAACATGTCATTTGGAAGCTGCCACATCTGGCAACTCCTCTACATTTACCTTTCCCGCTCAGCGGGGTTTCCTTATGCCTGACTTATTGAAGTTCATGGATTTTCTATTTTGGCGTACAAAGCTAATTAATAGCAAGTGAATAGCTAAGGGGAAAAGGAGCTAGTCTATGGACAGCCAGGACTTGAGGACTTGGCAAGAATATTGTTGGAGATGGGGAGAGAAGATTTGTCTCTGACTTTTAAATGGCTGTTTTACCTCTCTAAGACATCAAAATGAAGAACTGCCACTTGGCATGTTGTGAGTACCAGCGCATACAGTCGCTTTCTCTACAAGAAGGATATCAAAATCATCTAAAGAATTCTACCAGCTTCTCAGTGATGTATCTGTGGCTCTAAAAGCTCTGTGGACTCCCAACCAGTCCCATGCAATCAGTGGCAAGGATGGGCCTGCTCACATCATCCCATGCAAGCTAAAAATATCTAGGAGATCGGCTTCGTTTCAAAATGTAAGGATGTGCTCATCCGCACAGGGAGACAATGTGGTAGACAAAATGTTCTCCCCAAATACGTCCATGCCCCCCAATCCTTAGAAACTGTGACTATGTTCTGTTACATGGCAAAGGGACTTCGCAAATGTAATTAAGTTTACACACCTTAAAATAGGCAGATTGGTTTGGATTATGCAGCTGCACCCGATCTAATCACATGAAAGCAGAGAACTCTCTCCAACTGGAGGCAGGAGAGATGAGGCAGAAGGGGAGGTCAAAGAGATTCAAAGCTTGAGAAGGACTCAATCTGCCATTGCCGGTTTGAAGATGAAAAGGACCATGAGCCAGGGAACGTGAGTAACTTCTAGAAGGTGAGAATGACTCCCAGCTGACAGCCAGCAAGGAAAAGGGACCTCAGTCCTACAGCCACATGGAACCAAATTCTTCCAACAATCTGAACGAGACTGGATGCCGATTTCCCCCCAGAACCTCCAGGTAAGAACCCAGATCAGCTGACACCTTGATCTGGTGCACAGAAGCCAGCTGGGTCCACTCAGATTTCTGACCCACAGAATGTGAGATAACAAATCCCTTTTGTTTTAAGCTGCTAACTTTGTGGTGAATTCTTATGGCAGCAGCAGAAAACTAATACGGACAGTGAACCAAATCCCATTAGAAGTGAGCTGTAATTACAATTTTTTTTCCACTGAATAGATAAAGGAACAACATTAAAGATAATTTTGAATGAATTGAAAACCACCCATAATCCCACCATCCTAAAACAAAATTGTTTCGGTTTTTGAATCTCCTGTTCATACACAACCTGACCTGTTTACATACAACATCAGTACGTACCTGTTTTTAAAAATCAAGGTTAAGGGAATTCCCTGGCGGTCCAGTGGTCAGGACCCAGCGCTCTCACTGCCAAGGGCCCCAGGTTCGATCCCTGGTCGGGGAAAAAGCCCGATCCCGCAAGCCGCATGGCATGGCCAAAAAAAAAAAAAAAATCAAGGTTAAGGTGTGCCTTACCGCATATGAAAAAGAGGTGTAGAGTCATATTCCAAAAGAGTCACATTGATTCTCTTTAGGTGGTAGGATTACAGGCAGTGTTTATTTTTCCATTTGATCTAATTTCTAATTGTTCTACAATATAAACATGGATTATTGGTATAAGAGCAACAACAACAAGGGAAAAATGCATGCAAAGTGTGACTCCCTGGAGATTCCTATATCAGGAAGGACTAGGAGTCCAGGGGACCTGCCGTTTGACTGGCTGGGAGCAGCTCAGGATTCGCCTCCTTCCCTGGATCATCTCCATTCTTAGGAAGATAAGCCTGCTATCCGGAGACAGACCAGGAAGGATGCCCTGAAGCCTTGAGAGTGAAGACCCTGGACAAGTGAAGGCAGAAATGAAGCACTGTCCACTTTGTTGGGACAGCTGGAGGTGAAGAGGGGGCAGGACCGTGGGGTGGGGGGTGAGAAGGGAGGAAGGGCAGGAACAGCCGAACCCATCTGACTGGTGGATGAGAGGATCAGAGGAGAGGAGTGAGGTGGTCAGTCCTGGAAGCTTAGTGAGCTCCCCGTTTTCTTTCTGGACTTCTCTGTCTGTTCAGATGGAGTAAAGTGATAGAGTAGGCACCCAAGAAGACAGGTGCCAGAGAAGGAGAGTATATGTCCATGGCAGGATGGCAGCACCAGGCTTCCTGAGGGTATATCCTAAGTGGCTGGGTGGGGAGGACGGGTCTTCTCGTCTCATCTCGTCTCGTCTCGTCTCGTCTCGTCTCGTCTCGTCTCATCTCATCTCATCTCATCCATCCAACACTTGTACCCAAAGGAACTTCACAGGCATCAAACGTAATGGCCATGGGAGCCACAGCAGGGGCCGCTGCACAGACGAAATGAGCCTTTAGAGTCAGCAAGGTCATTACAAGAAAATGAAACGGGATTGCCTACAATTAAAAAATATATTTAAAACTTCGTACGCATAAACTTTAAACTTTGGAGATGAAAAAAAGATCACAAAGTACCACAAAAAATAGCCAGTTTCTGTTCAGGAGTTCACATGTTCAAGCTTAGTCAGGAGGACCAAGTGCTTTGGCTGCTCCCTGTCTTACGTGGCCTGCCCTGGCTGGGAATCAAGCCAGCACTGGGGGCCACCGACTCGGCCTCCTTTCCCAGGCTCTCCAGTCCTCCTCATGTTTCACCTCCACTCCTGGAAGCTGAGGCAGGAGTTACCAAGGCAACCAGGGAAGGGATGGATGTGTGTAAGGGGACTGACAGGTGTGAGATACTGGTGTCTCCTACACCTCACCCCACTCCAACACACACACACACACACACACTCACGTGCACACACACACTCGGCGCACAACCTTTTGTACTGCAGGCCAGAGCCAGACAGCCAGGGGGCCCTGCAGCCTCCCAGTGGACCATGGGGAAGCCGAGCATCCCTCAGAAGCACAGGCACCGTTAGGGAGTTCTGGTTCCCGTCCCCAAGGTCCTCATGGTGTAGGTGCTCCTTCTGTTAGTGTGCTCCTCGGCACCTTTCCTAAGGGCTGTGTCAGAAGTCCCCCTCTTCCTTCAGCTAGTTTGAGCTGTAGGGTTTCTGGTGTCAGAGCCCATGCTGGTGACAACTAGGCTGGGCTGCAACATGGCCACTATGGGAAGCATTTAAGGCTTCTACACACTGAACCACGAGATCGCACTTTTAGGGATCCAGGCTAAGGAAATAGTCAAAGAGTTAGGCAAGGACATTCTCACAGTAGTATGAACAATAATTTTAAAAATTGATATAGGTTTTATGAAGATAAGGACTTTTGTCTGTTTTGTTCGTGGCTGGATCCCCAGAAACTGGCTCAATAAATATACATTGAATGAATTAATAAACCTAATGCTGATCTTTGAGAGCATGGCTAAATTAGTACAGTGCATCCATTTAATGGAACGCTAAGTAGTCACTAAAATCTTGTTTTGAATAACTTTTCAGTGACATTGGAAAATATTTATTGTATATCTAGTATAGAAATTTCAAAACCACATGTATATCATTTATTTCCAACGATGGAAAAGGTATGTATGCATACAAAATAACGTGTAAGGAAACACACCAAAAAATGTCTGCAGAAAATGATCCTTAGGAAGTATGGCTATGGGTGATTTTGACTTTTACTTTTTTTGTATTTTCTAAATTTTTTCTCAATATACATGTATTACTTTCCTAATCAGAGAAAGTTATAGAAATGTAATTTTGCTTCATAGTAAATATTTGGTCCTCACTTTTAAAAAATTAATTAATTTTTGGCTGCGTTGGGTATTCCTTGCTGCCAAAGGAAGCGGGGGGGGGGCCTACTCTTCATTGCGGTGCGCGGGCTTCTCATTGCTGTGGCTTCAGTAGTTGTGGCACGTGGGCTCAGTAGTCGTGGCCCGCGGGCTCTAGGTGCGCGGCTTCAATAGTTGTGGTGCACCGGCTTAGCTGCTCCACGGGATGTGGGCATGTGGCATCTTCCCAGACCAGGGATCCAACAGGTGTCCCCTGCATTGTCAGACGGATTCTTAACCACTGCAACACCAGGGAAGTCCCTGGTCCTCACTTTTAAGGGTCCAGAAACTCAAGAACCAGGGACTTGTCCTCCTGGACGTGATCAACTAGAGGAACATTGCAGAAAGCAGCCCGCTGCTGGGGGTGGGGTGTGGATTATACGGAAAGGCCTGTAGAAAGACTGAGAGAGGCGGTGGGGAACCAACGGTCTCTCCTGCTGTTCTGAGACGCCTTCCTCTTGAGACGCCATCTCCTTCCTCTGTCACCTGTTCCCCGTAGTACTTATATTTACTACTGATGAAAAAGTAAACATCACATTTGTGGAGGGTTTTAAAGCAAGTGGCGGTGGTCGGGGTTACTTTAGTCAGGCTCTAAGGAGCCCATCATTTCCTAAACAGAGGAACTGACCATATTCGCAATCTAGTTGATAAGACCAATCGCGTTAACCACGGAAGTTCAAGTGAGTAACCGCGGCTCCCCCGCCGCCTCCCTGCGCGGGCCGGGAGGGAGCGGGCGGCAGCCGGGGGCCTCCCAGCTCCAACCCGGATAATCCCCGGGCGCACCGAGGCGCCTGGCTCGGAGCCCACAGGTCCCCAAGCTCCTGTCTGAAGCCCCGCCAAGAGCGTCGTCACATTCGTCCCCTCAAATCAGCAACCTGGAGAACTCCTCTAGCCCTCGAGGTGCGACTCACGGCCAGCACCAGGAATAACATTAGCCAGACCTCTACCCGGCCTCTACCCTGAGCCCCAGGCGTCTTCCAATGGCTGGGATCCCGGGCCCGCAGGGCTGGGGCCCACACGAGGCGGAAATCCCGGCTTCGCGCGCCGCGTCCGAGATTCCACCCGCCAATCCCGTGTGCAGGAGGCGGGCACACGGCCTCGTCCCGGCCGCGGATTGGTCGCCCTGGAGGGGCGGGGACACTTGGGCCCCTGCGGCGCAGTCGGTGAGTGTGAGTGAGGAGGAGTGGCGGGATCCGGCCCGGAAGCTGCGGGCAGCTCCCGGGATTCGGCACTGGGGCTCTGCGCCCGCTGGGCCCTCCGTTCTCCACTCTTCTTTTAGGGCACCTGTGAGCCGACTTCTGCGGCGGCCCGGCAGACGCAGAGCCTGGAACCATGAGCGTGGGCTTCATCGGCGCTGGCCAGCTGGCCTGTGCCCTGGCGCGGGGCTTCACGGCCGCAGGTAAGTGCCTGGAGGCGGGAGGCGGATGTGCGGACGGTCCCTAGCCTACCCTGTGAACCGCCCTCCACCCCACGAACGTGAATGAATGAAGAAAGGGGAATTTGTGTCTGCTGGGGGAGAGGAAACTCCTCTTGAGCAGCAAGAGAGTCATGCCCGCATAAGGGATTGAGCGGGGAGGACACTAGCAGCCCTCTCCACAACGGTCAGAACGTCGTGGGTTTTGACTCTGCTTTCCCAGGGGAAGCATGGGAACCGGGTGGGCCATGATCCCCAGTTGAAACGCCCTGTCTTCTGCAGGCATCCTGTCGGCTCACAAGATAATAGCCAGCTCCCCGGACATGGACCTGCCCACAGTGTCCGCGCTTAGGGTAGGTGGGGCAGGGGGGTAACTGGGGAAGAGGGTGAAGGCCCAGGAGAAGGATGGCCTGATGAGCTGAGCCCCTGTGCTGGTCCATGGTCGGCGCTGACCTACCCACCAGGAGCATCATAATCTTCCACCTTCCATGGTGCAGCTCAGGGTGGTGGGAGCACCCAGACAGACAGACTTGGGTTCCAATCCAGGTACTGGGGTGGTTAGAAGGTTAGTTGAGGTTTTATGTATGGAAAGCACCTGGCACATAGTAGGTATCCAATAAAATACTCACTTTTCTTCATCCACTGGCTAAGTGGCCTTATGGTACTCGGCTACTCTGAGACTCAGTTTCCTCATTTATAAAATGGAGATCACAGTAGCCACTTAGCTAAATTATTCTGAGGCGTAAAAGAGCGTGTTGGGAAGGAACCAGGCAGGTTAGTTGCTCCTCTGTATAAAAAAAGAATATCCCAAGTCTTCTCCCCAAACCTGAGCAGTGTGGGAGGGGACGTCTAATGAGGCGGGCGACAGGCGGTGTCTGTGCCGGGGACGGCTGATGTTACCAGCACTGGAGGGCCCTGCTTCTGTGTGGAGTCTTAGAGAGATGGGTGTCCTCCAGCCCACCCCTGGACCACACAGAGGCCGCACGCTGATGAACAAGTGTCTGGAGTTGGGATACGGCCTCGCTTCCGACCATTGGGCACTACTAGCATTTCACCTTTCCCTTTGCCACTTTCCAGCCATGGAGACTTCTTACCTGGCAGAGAGGTGCCTTGGGTGCCAGAGAAGTGGTGGGGATGGGGGACAGCTATTTCCTGGTTGCCATGGGGAAGCTTGTCCGCGTCCAGCACCTATGCTCACTTGCCCGGTAGCAACATTGGAAAACTTTGTTCCATTGGCGGTAGGGGCAGACCCTGAGGGGCTGGGGCAGGGAATTCCAGGCTTGTCGGGGGGTTCAGCTGCTCCTTGGGAGGCCCTGGGCCTAGTGAGGCTGCTGCACACCGTGAGCCCAGTGGTCTCCTCCCGCAGAAGATGGGTGTGAACCTGACCCGCAGTAATAAGGAGACAGTGAGGCACAGTGACGTCCTGTTCCTAGCCGTGAAGCCACACATCATCCCCTTCATCCTGGACGAGATCGGGGCCGACGTTCAGGCCAGGCACATTGTGGTGTCCTGCGCGGCAGGTGTCACCATCAGCTCTGTCGAGAAGGTGCCCATCTCGACCCTGGCAGTCCTGTGTGAGGGGAGGAGGGGTGGGTGCTAGTGGGACTGGCAATTCACTCGGCCCTCTACCTTAACCCCAGAAGCTGATGGCATTCCAGCCGGCCCCCAAGGTGATCCGCTGCATGACCAACACGCCCGTGTTGGTGCGAGAGGGCGCGACAGTGTATGCCACGGGCACCCACGCCCTGGTGGAGGATGGGCAGCTCCTGGAGCAACTCATGAGCAGCGTGGGCTTCTGCACTGAGGTGGAGGAGGACCTGATTGACGCCGTCACGGGGCTCAGCGGCAGTGGGCCTGCCTATGTGAGGCCCTCATATACTTACGCAGCCTTCCGGGGACCCAGGGGCGCAAGATGGGCTGGCAGGCAGGCCTGGGCTGGGGGGGTCTTGGGCAAGGCAGGCTGGTGGAGGAGGTCAACCCTTGGAGCTACTTCCAGTCATCAGGAGAAGTAGACCCTAGGGCGTGCCCCTGAGTGCCTGCTGCCCCAGGGCTCAGTGAGTGTCTCCACAGGCGTTCATGGCCCTGGACGCGTTGGCCGATGGTGGGGTGAAGATGGGCCTGCCCAGGCGCCTGGCTGTCCGACTGGGGGCCCAGGCCTTGCTGGTCAGTATCTTCCGCCTGCGTGTTCTGGACCACAGTGTGGGGATGGGGTTCTTAGGGGTCACTGGGCCGGGGCAGGGCTTGGTGGGGAAGTTGGGATAAGGATTGGGGAGGAGCGGTGGGTGTGGAGAAGCTCATCTCAAGGGGCACCAGCAGTTTTCTGCTCTAATACTTCCTTCCTGCCCTAGGGGGCTGCCAAGATGCTGCTGGACTCAGAGCAGCATCCGGGCCAGCTCAAGGACAATGTCTGCTCCCCTGGGGGGGCCACCATCCACGCCCTGCACGTCCTAGAGAGTGGGGGCTTCCGCTCCCTGCTCATCAACGCAGTTGAGGCCTCCTGCATCCAGACACGGTGGGTCTCTCTCCTTCTCTGCCCAGGCTCTCTACTCTCAGCCAGCCCCAGTATGGGCTGCACACCGTCTTGCAGAATCTGCCATCTTTGGTCCTATTACCAGTGCTGGAGTCTGTGCTCTTGTTAATAACCACGATTTATTAGACTTTGTTAGCTAAGGGTTTGTAGGCCTTCATTTAATTCTCACACAGTTCTGATAGCTGGGGTTAGCTTGATTTACAGATGAGGAAGTTGAGGCTTAGAGATACAGCTTTCCCAAGGTCAAACAGCTAGTAAGTGATGGAGGCAGGATTCGACCTCAAGTCTTTGACCTCCAGTCCTGTGATTTTTGCACACTCTCTCTCCCCATCTGATCACAGATAACACTTAAAGCTCTACATCTATGTAGTAACCCCTAATTAGTTAAATAGCACTTCTAGGAAGCTTAGGGGAGTTTTTGGTTTGGGGTTCTAAGTTTGGCTGGTACCAAGTCAGCAAGGGTTGGGGGTTAAGTGGATGGGGAAGCCTCGTGCAGCTCTGGCTCCTCCTTCAACCTCTTGGGGCTTTGTCTGCAGAGAGCTGCAGTCCATGGCCGACCAAGAAAAGGTCTCCCCAGCTGCCCTCAAGAAGACCCTCCTGGACAGAGTGAAGCTGGACTCCCGCACAGTGACCTCACTGACCCCCTCCAGCTCAGGGAAGCTCCTCACAAGAAGCCCAGTCCCAGGAGGCAAGAAGGACTAAGGCAGCCTCGGTCTGCCCTTCTCTCTGTGACCGGAGCCCTCGGATGAGGGGCGCTGTGCAGTGCAGGGGTGGGCTCAGTCAGTCTTCGGGTCCTTGTGATAAAACCTCCTTAAGTCTGTTCAGACCAAGCAGCACTAGTTTCCCCTCCTGTCTCGGGTTAGAAGGTGCTCTGAAGGGGTGGTTGATGCTGGAAACCAGATGCACACGGTTACAGGAGAGAGAGGCTGGGACTCCAGTCAGAGCCCCAGCTCCATAGGGAGGTCTGGAGACCTTCAGCTGATGACCCCTTCACCTGGGGTCCTCCAGCTGGAGCCCGAGGCAGGGTCAGTTTGTTGCCAAGTCAAGGAGGTGAGAGGTACAAAACATGACAAGAGCTTTTCTCTTTGAATTGGTAAATGGAAAAGAAGTGAATGACTTAGAATTATCACAGTTAATCAGAAATGCACATATTAGACTGTTACATTTAACTCTTGCTTCAGAGGTATACCATTGAAAGTGTGTTATTCAGTGCTGCT
Organism: Balaenoptera ricei; assembly: GCF_028023285.1. Taxonomy (NCBI): domain Eukaryota; kingdom Metazoa; phylum Chordata; class Mammalia; order Artiodactyla; family Balaenopteridae; genus Balaenoptera; species Balaenoptera ricei. The sequence continues at coordinate 170,119,287 of NC_082639.1, forward strand.
AAGCTTAGCTGCTTCAATAAAGCTTTATTTTTTACTACCCTGCTTTTCTTATGCTTTATCTTAAGTCATCATTCTAGAGAACTCGAGGCCCTCTCCAGGTGCTCCAGCTTCAGGAGAGTACTGCCTAAAGGCAAGAAGTAGGGATGAGAGGAAATAAGGGGCCAGGCCCTGAGAGCTGTAATGACACCCTGCTCCAGCCCGGCCCCTAGGGTCAGGGTCAGGGTCAGGAGATTGTGTTCTAGGATGGGCCAAAGCTCAGGGCAAAGAAGAGCCAAGTGGCCTTGGTGGGGGGCTGGCCGCAGCCCAGACACAAAGGAGGAAGCTGCCTGCTTGTAGTGGGCCAGGCACCACATCGGATCCAGACAGGTGCCCTCCAAGGGAGGAACTATTCTTTTTCTCACTTTATAGAAGATGCTGAGGCCTGAAGGGGATAAGCAGCTTACTCCAGTTGAGTTGTTCAACAGTCGTGGGGCCGTCTACACAGCTGGACTGAGCCTGCAGTCTCCCCGTGCAGGCCGTGTGCCTGGCGCTTGTCCCCACCAGCTCCTGCCTGTGGCATTTGCTTTAGCGTCAGCTGTGAGTTCACATCTTAGTTCCCACCACTTTCAACTAGGCGACTTTGGAGAAGGTACTGAATATCTTGGACCTCAAGGTTTCATCCCTAGAAATATGGAGGTCATGCTTCATCAAAAGGTTCTGGTGGGTATGAAATGAGATCGTGTGGAATTGTTCAGCAGAACATCTAGAACATGTGGACTCTTGTGCCAGTGGAGCTCATCCTTCACCCTCCCCTGAGGAGGGAGGGCAGCTGGGCCCCAACTCCAGCATATTCCTAGGGGGCTAAAGTGACAACGAGTACGACAATACTAAAAGCTGTCATCTTTAAGCCCTCATTATATGGCAGCCCCTTTGCAAACCCTCTACATAAAGTCTCATGGTCTTAGGAGCTGGGTATAATTAAGAGTAAGAGGTTAAGTAAGTGGCCCAAAAAGATGATAGACATTTCACCAAAGAAGATTTACAAATGGCAAATGAGATGCTCGACATCATTAGTTATGAGGGAAATGCAAACCAAAACCCAGTGAGATACCACTTCACACCCACTAGTGTGACTTCTAGTTAAAAAGGATAATAACGACTGTTGGCAAGGATGTGGAGAAGGGAGAACCCTTGTGTATTGCTGGTAGGGATGTAAAATGGTGCAGCAACTCTGGAAAACAGTCTGGTAGTTCCTCAAAAGGTTAGACAGAGTTGCCATCTGACCAGGCAATTCTACTTGTAGATACCTACCCGAGAGAAATAAGAACAGATGTCCACACAAAACCTTGCTCATGATTGTTTGTGGCAGCATTACTCAACATAGCCAAGAAGTGAGAACAACCCAAATGTTGAAAAACTGGTGAAGGGATAAAATGTGTTATACCCACACGATGGATATTATTCAGTGATAATAACATACAACATACGAACCCCAAAAACATCATGTTAAGTGAAGGAAGTTGCTTGCAGAAGGCCACAGATTATATGATTTCATTTATATGAAATGTCCAGAAAATGCAACGCTATAGAGATAGACTGGTTGCCTAGGGCTGGGGTGGGAATGGGACGAGGACAGGGTTTCTTTTGGAGTGATGAAGTGATTTAAAATCAGATTATGGCGATGGTTGCACAACTCTGTACATAGTTATTGAATTGTAAACTTAAAAGTGCATGAATTTTATGGTATGTAAGTTACACTTCATAAAACTTTAAAAAAAGGAAATAAGCAGTTCCCTTGTGGCATAGTGGTTAGGATTCTGGGCTTTCACTGCTGTGGCCTGAGTTCAATCCCTGGTTTAATTAGCTAGGAAGTGGTACCAGGACTCAAATCCAAGTCTGATACCAAATTCTGTCCTTTCTGCACCAAGCCTGCTGGCAAGCTGTCTTAGGTGACAGGAGACTGCCCTTCATCTCCGCCCCCCTGCAAGGCCACCTCCTTCCCAGGCCTAAATCCACCAACATACATTTACTGAGGACCTACTAACTGCCAGGCCCTGGCTCATGCTTTGGTGTGTAGGGTCCACCTGGCTCAGGTGAGTCCTCACCTGCTCAGGACCCCCTGCCCTTTGCTTCTGAGCTTCGACCAGGTGTGGTCAGGACTAGATTTCACCCAAGGTGGCTGCGGCCCCAGTCCTCCAGGGCGTAGGCGAAGAAGGCCACCCCTTGGAAATCAGTTCCAGTCGCCTTTCTGTGGGGCCTCAGGCCTGCCTCTCTCAGCTGCCCGCCTCCTCACAGGGCTGATGGGCGCGGGGGCTGGAGCTGCGGAGGACACCCTGGACAGAGGGTCTAGAGGCTGGGGCCCGAGCCACCAGGAAAGCCCGTGAATGCCTCCTGATGCCTTTTAGGGGTAAAAGCTGGTGTGAGAGACTAGGGCAGCCTTCCCAAGAAGCACGTGCACAGCACTCACTCTGCGCCAAGCGCCCTGTGAGGCCTGGGCGTGCCGCAGTCAGGAAGACTTGGTCCTTGTTCTGAGTTGCACAAGGGCTGAGGAAAGATGTGGACACAGGGAGGAGAAGCGGAAAACATGGGAAGGCAGAGGGAAAGGCAGCACGGAGATGGGTAAGAGTGAGGAAGGGCGCCAACTAACCCCCTGCCCGCCCTCCCCCATTCTCTGCTCCCACCTGGACTCTGGGGGCAGCCAGGCCTAGAGCAGGCACAGCCCTCGTTTCATAACTGGCTTCTCTCAGGACCCCCCAAACACTCCCTCATCTATTGCCTCAGTTTTGCTCTCCTGTGAAATGGGGGCACAGACCTCCGGCCCAAATGTTAGCAATAGTTACTTTGGGGAAGTGGGATTGAGGTTGACTTCTCACTTGATTTCTTTCTCTGTTTATTTTGCTTTAGATTGTTGCTTGCAATAAGCAGGCATGATCTCCATAGTTAAAAGATTTTAGGGGCTTCCCAGGTGGCGCAGTGGTTGAGAATCTGCCTGCCAATGCAGGGCACACGGGTTCGAGCCCTGGTCTGGGAAGATCCCACATGCCGCGGAGCAGCTGGGCCCGTGAGCCACAACTACTGAGCCTGCGCGTCTGGAGCCTGTGCTCTGCAACAAGAGAGGCCGTGATAGTGAGAGGCCCGCGCACCGCGATGAAGAGTGGCCCCCGCTCGCCGCAACTAGAGAAAGCCCTCGCACAGAAACGAAGACCCAACTCAGCCATAAATAAATTAAAAAAAAAAAAAAAAAAAAGATTTTAAAACGTTTCCACTGATCCCCACCGGCAGGCCGCGTGGGGCGCAAACACACCCTTCTTCATCCTTGTCCGCACGTGACCATTACTAAGCAACGCTCTGGGGAGGGACACCAGAGAGCCTTACTGTGCTTCTTCCCTCGCCGTTCTCGATGGTGTAGACAGGCCTTTCTGCATATCTAATCAAATACTTAAAGCCTTGACCTGTGCTCTGCTTTTACCAATAAACCAGAACGTAGGCAGAATGGATATCGTGTCTACGTGGAATCAGTAGCGTTCTGAAAATGAAATGCACCTCTTTTCAAGGTCCAAGCCAGTGTGGATAGCTTGCTACCTTTATGTAAGAAAAGGAGGAAATAGGAAATTGGATGAAGAAACTCTAGAAGGATACACAAGACACCAAGAAGGGGTACTTGTGGGGGGACAGAGGGAAGGAGGCTGACGGGAACAGGGGCAGGGGTAACATCTCACTATAAACCTTTTTGGGGTGTACTGATTTAGGAATCATACGAGGGCGTTACCTAGTCACCAAATACATTCTGTAGACCTTCAGGGGGCTGCCAGGCCGAGCAGTGCTCTAGCGGGACGCGTTGCCCCCAGGCGGTCAGTCAGGCCCCGAGCGACCCGAGCGCCCTACTCTGGTCCTGTGCTGCATCCAGGAGCACTCTGGGCATGAGTGTGTCCTCCTTGGCAAAGGTGGACAGATGGGTGCTCTGGGCCCAGCCTCTTCCTTCCACCTGAGCCCACCTTCTGTGTCGCTGTGGGCAGGAGCCCAGCTCTGGGCTCCTGTGGAACCTGGGACTCCTCCCCAGTGACACTGACCACGTCGTGTGGTAATCATCTGTTTTCCTGTCTGTTTCCACCAACAACTTGGGTGCTTCCAGGTGTGGGGAACAGGCCATCCCTCCCGGTCCTAATGCTTGACACCCAGTAAACACAGCTGAATGAATGCATACAGTCATGAATGAATGAATGACAACTCTTCTGCTTAAGTGTCAGTTTGGGCTGTTACTTGCTGTGCCTCGAGAAGCTTCTGGTTTACTGGGGTGAAAGCCCTGTGCAGCTCCCAGCCTGACCCTCAGCTGTTGAGTTCCGACTCTTTTATTCAATCAGCAAGTGTTTGCTGAGCACTTCTGAGATGCTGTGCTCGTGCTGGATTGGCTGGGATGTGGGGAACTCTTCGTGAGTTTCTATCCTGGCTGCTCTGTCTCGGGGGCACCTCTATTAGTGCACCCTGGCCCTCCCTCAGGGCTGCCTGGGAGCTTTTCCAGCATGTGGACACCTCAAAGCCATCTGTAACTTCATACAGCTCCGGGGTTCCTTAGGTAAGAAGGAAGCACCTCAGGAATGTTTAGGTAAAATGGGATTGGGATGGAAATCAATTTCATAACGGTTTTCAATTTTAGGAGGGGTTACATAGATAAGTGTTCTCTCTTCCTTGAAGATAAAAACAACCAGGGATGCACTCGGTGGGCTGGAGCAGTAATATCTTTGGTTAGACATCAGGGACTTTTCCTGTCAATCAAGATACGTCAATAGTGGTGACCTGGAGAAGCTGAGAAACCCCAGCACCTCTCAGTTACTGGTCACCCTGAATTGTAAGACCTGAATATTGAACTGGAATTTCATTTGTAGTATGTTTTCAATTACATCACAGTAAAGATTGTTTTCCTTCTGCCAGCTTGGTTAATGCATTTCTGGTGCATTCAGAAAGAGCAAAGGTCTGGGTTCTAATCTTCACTGGCCAGGTGACCTCGTGCAAGTCATTCATCTGCTTTGGTTTCAATTTATTATTATTACATTAAAATGGAAAAATAATAATAATTGCATGTGCTTCTCCCAGGGTGGTCTTTGCTTTGGGTAAAGCCTTAGTGAAGCCTGAGTCACCACGCAGCCTGGTGGCACCTCGGCAGATGACAGTGTTGCCCGGACACAGTGGTGTGTCTCCTGCCCCTCCCCCTCCCCCCCCCGCCCCCCCCCCCCCGCCCCGTCTCCCTCTCATTCCCCGCCCCCCGCCCCTTTCTGCAATCCCACACCGCAAGGTTTCCTCTTTCCTGAGATGGGAAGCCTGGCTGACATTCCTTGTCAAGCAGCTTCTCATTTATAACCTAAAACATAGAAACTTCCTTAATAAACTAACATGTATTTTCTTCCTAAGTGCCAGGCACAATAGTATATATGCAATATACGTGAGCTCATTGAATCTTTAATTGAGTAATTATGATGTAGTTATTATTTCCCCATTTTACTGATGGGAACACTGAGGTTTGGAGATGTTAGGAACAAAGCCAATGAAGGGAAAAGCTTGGGTGCTAGAAACCAAGACTCTTTTTCTGAAGCACTGAACGTCCTGCCTCAGGCGGGCACGGCTGCCCTCCTCACTGCTCTAACTGAGGGGCCCTCCTGCCAGAACACAAGGAACAACAGGAAAACTAGGCTGAGGGGGGATGCAAACGGGGGATAATGTGCAGGGGTCCCTGGCGGGTGCCAGGGAAGGAGACCCGGAACACAGGCGGGGTCAGGACTGGCCTCATTACAGCCTTCAGTGGGGGTAGGGACCTTTTTTTGAGGGTACCAAGCCATGGGAAACCCACTCAGAGAAGTAGATATTTTAATTTTTTTGTTTTAGTATGGAAGCAATATAACCATCATTTTGAATGAAGAGAAAGGAATGAGAAATGAGTATTTACTCATCTCCTTTTCCAACGCCATTGCCCACATCTCCCCAAAAAGGCTCCCCTTGCCCTACACACATGGGCCTGTCTCTGCTGAACCCCGTGCCCCCCACCGTCTTGCTCACTCCATCCCTCTACTGCCTCCCCTCTCCTCAGCCCTCTGCCCCAGCCCTTCACTGGTCCTTAGCATCCTGGACCTCACTCTGTTGGTAATTTTCTTATGAACGCAGTAATTTGCTCGTTAGTGGTGCTATTGAGCTGGCAAGGTGCTGTCACCCATCACATCCCATAGGATTCTCACAAGATCTTGGGAAGCAGGTGGGGAGGGTACGAGCATCCCCATCTCACACAGGAAGAGCTAAAGCAACCGGGGGCCTTAGGTCCCAGCTTTCGGATTCCAAGTCCTCTTTCCGGTTTCCCCCACTCATTTCACAGATGGGTTCTCAGGGACAGTAGGTGGCTCCTAAAAATACCCTTTACACAGTAGGCCCTGAGGAAAGCTTGTCCTGGCTGCCCGGGCCCGTCAGGCCCCCACGGCTCAGCTGCAGAGGAAAGGCTCCCTCGCGCCACTAGAGGGCGCCAGGCGCCAGCCGCTGAGCGCCCAGGCCGCCTGATTCCGGTTGCAAAACGCAGAACGCCTGTGCCCTGGGGAGAAACTCGGTCAGAAACACGGATCCAGCTCGGTGCCCCGCGTGCCAGCTGCAGCAGGTGATTTCATGCATTCACATAACAAAGCAGCTTAGTGTTGGTTACAGAGGGAAGCGCTTGAATCGTCTTCCTCTGAGCAGCCTTTGCCCTCTTCCCTCCGCAGCGGCATTCCTGGTGGGAGAAGCGGGACACCTGACTGCCCACGCCTGGGTCCCTCCCCCGGGCATCCCGGGCTGAGGGAGAGGAGCCTTCTCGAGGGCCCCTGTGTCCAGGCTTCTCATAGGTCGTCTCAGTCAATACACACCAGCCTTGCTCAAGAAGAAGCCTTGAATAAATAAGTACTAGGGATATAATGCACAACACGGTAAAGGTAACACTGCTGTACGTTATAAATGAAAGTTAAGAGAGTCCTAAGAGTTATCGTCACAAGGAAAAAATTTTTTCCTATTTCTCTAATATATTTAATATTTATATGAGATGATGGATGGTCACTAAGCCTATTGTAGTAATCGTTTCATGATGTATGTAAGTCAAATCATTACACTGTACACCTTAAACTTGCACAGTGCTATATGTCAATTATATCTCAATAAAACTGGGGAGAAAAAAAAGCGGCCTTGAGAATCAGATCATTTAGCGGTCCTGTGACCCTGGGCAAGTTACTTATCCTCCAGGCACTTATCTGCTGCATAAGGATGATAACAGTCCCCACCTTGAAGGGTTGAGATGAGGATTAAATGAGATAAAGGGCTGGGCTTGGTGTCTGGCAGGAGGTGAGTGCTAAGGACTGGAGGTGCTGTTGTTTTTACTATAATTGTTCAGGAACCTGAAGCTCAGAGAAGTTAAGCAGGAGGACAGGTCCAAGAGCCAGGGCCTGTTGGAGCCAGAGTCAGGCTCAGGTCTGGGTGTGCGCATGGCCCCTGCTCCCTGGGCACCACTGACTCCAGACCTGGTTCTCAAACCAGTTGGTCACCTGCCTTTTTAACTAAGGGAAATGTAGAGGAAACTAGCATTTTTAAATTTCCATTTCCAATTTTATTACTCTTGACTCTCCAAAATCTGGCCCCCAGACTCACCCTTACCCATATGCCCTCCACGGCTTTTGCGCATCCCCTTTCCTGCACTGGAAATGCCTTCTCCCTCTCTTTTCTCTTCTCTAAATGTGGCAGATCCTCATCTCCCACTAAAACCTCAGAATCAGAGATTCCAAGCCTCAGCCAGTGTGGGAACCACTGCCCAGCACTTGACAAATGGTTGTTGAATTGAGCTGATTGTGGCCACAGCCAACGTTCCCAGGTATCCATGGAGATAGACCAGAAAAAAATGACGACCAGAGAAGAATAGCTGCATGATCACCAGTCAACACGTATTCACTTAGAGCTTATTACGGGCACATGAAATGCAAATTATTCTGGTACCAGGACTCTCCATGGTTTGGTGTCAGTATCCTGAGCCATTCAGGGCAGAGAGGGAAGCTGGCTCTCCTGTAACCTTGTACTTCCTCAGCTGTGTGAGGATTAAATGGGAGGAGATGTAAGAAGCATCTGGCTCAGTCTGACTCGCCTGACTTTGTCAGTCATTTATTCACTCTGCACATCTGGAGCACCCCTGTGTGGCAGACACTGGAGCAGCAAATGTAACCAGACCTGATCTCTTCCTCCCCTGATGGGGTTCCTGATCTAGTGGAGAAAACAGATATGAAAGAAATCGCTGCAAGCTCCACACTACAAGGTGATAAATGCTGTGATGGAGACAGTAAAGACTTGGGAGCCGAGAGGAGGTGTTTGGGAAGATCTGGTGAAGGAAGTGATGTTGGAGCTGGTTCTTGAAAGATAAGGGGAGTTTTTCAGATAGAAAGAGATGGCTAAGAGCAAAGGTGCGCTAAGGAGTGACACCCAGGTGATGGGCACTGCCTGTGCCCAGGTCTAGAGGTGGACAGAGGCCAGTGTCTCTCACCTGGCAAGAGTGAAGGATGTGGGACTTACCTGGTGGTACGGTGGTTAAGACTCCGCGCTCCCAGTGCAGGGGGCCCGGGTTCCCTCCCTGGCCAGGGAACTAGATCCCACATCCATGCCACAACTAAGAGTTTGCATGCCACAACTAAGGAGCGGGCAAGCCACAACTTAAGGAGCCCACGAGCTGCAACTAAGACCCAGCGCATCCAAACAAATAAATAAATATTTTTTAAAAAGAAAAAAGAGTGAAGGATGTGCTGGAGGAGATAGGCAGGAAGACAGGTGAGGCTGCACCATGTAGAGGAGGGCCCACTGAAGGCAGGTGCAGCCAGGGAGGATTTTAAGCAGGGAAGGATCGGGTTCTATTTTTGCTTAAGAAAGGAAATTCTGGAAGCCTTTGGCAACAGTAACTTGAGTCTTGCAGCCATCTGGGTAAAAGATGAGCCAGCAGAAGAAGGTGATCCACTGGCTTACGGACCCCTCCCCCTCTTCCCCCAGCCTACCCCCCTCCATAGTAATTGATTGTTTAAAACTCAATTTGTTAATTAATGTGCAGATAAGCTGAAGCTCCTCCCTGCCCACAGGCTTCATTCAGGCCCGGGTGCTCAGCAGAGCACAATGGCTGTTGTTTAGTAGGTGCTGGATGAGGATTGTTGAGTTAATGAAGCAAACACAGGTCAGATCCAGGAGGCGGGGGCAGGTAGGGGGGTGCAGGTGTGGAGGCCCCGCCGAGGCTCCCAGCTTGGTGGCTCCAGGAGCTGACCTGGGAAATACTGGGTCAGGTTTGAGAGAAATAATAAAAATAACAGCTGCCATTCGTTGAGTCCCAAGTAAGGGTCAGACCCAGGGCTGGGCCTTTGTACAATCTTCCCAAATCCTTGCAAGCAACCCTGCTGAGTGGGTGTTTTGATCCCCACTTTTACAAAGAGGAAATTGAGGCTCACCCATTTGCCCTGGGGCTGTGGCGGGCAGCAGTGGAGGCCAGAGCCTGTGCTCACCCCACTCTGCTGTCAGGGGTTCCACTTGGGGTGAAGTGAGGGTTAGGTAGGGACCCCTGAGGTGCAGCCTCAGAAGAAGCTTTTAGAGCCAGGTGTGGATTTGCGACCCAGCACCATGCTTTAGAGCTGAGCAGAGTTGGAACTTTGTGGGCATCTGCGTGGGAAAAGCAGAAGAGTAGTTTGCTAGGGCCGCTCTAACTAAACACTGCAGACTGGGCGGCTTAAGAAACAGACATTTATTGTCCCATAATTTTGGAGGCTGGAAGCCCCAGATCCAGGTGTCTGCGCGGTGGGTTTCTTCCTAGGCTGGTAGACGGCTGCCTCCTCACTGTGTCTTCACAGGGTCTTCCCTGTGTCTGTGTTCTACTTTCCCTCCTTATAAGGACACCAGTCAGATTGGATTAGGGCTTATGCTAATGGCCCCATTTTACCTTAATTCCCTGTTTAAAGGCCTTGTCTCGGGACTTCCCTGGTGGCCCAGCGGTTAAGACTCTGCGCCCCTAATGCAGGAGGCCTGGGTTTGATCCCTGGTCTGGGAACTAGATCCTGCATGCGGCAGCGAAGATCCCGCGTGCTGCAACTAAGACCCGGTGCAGCCAAATAAATAAATAAGTATTTTTAAAATAATAATAAATAAATAAAAGCCCTGTCTCCAAACACAGTCACATTCTGAGGCACTGGGGGTTAGGGCTTCAACATGTGAATTTGGGGGTACGATTCAGCCCATAGCAAGCACAGTCTGGGGATCATGAAGGTTCAAGGGCTGAGGGGAGAAGGACCAGAGAGAGCCTGGGAGGCGGGAGAGGATGTCCTGGGAGTGTAGTGGCAGCTTGTAGGACGGGGTGGAACAGAAGACCTGAGGCTGGCAAATGACGGAGGCCCCGGGTGATCCAGGGAGAAGGGGCCAGGGTGACCGGGGCTGTGTTCCTGAACCCAGAACTTTGAGAAATGGGTGGATGTTCAGGAGGAGGAGGATGTGGCTGGAGTGGCCACCTCCAGCTAAAGCATCAGTCAGACCTGCTTCAGACAAAGGTCAACGCAGTTGTGGAGGCACCTCTGGTCAATTGCCATCGGGGACTGTGGTGTCTTCATCAGTGGGGATGAAGGCCACTCCCCAGAGCTGGGGGCCGGGGGCGCCTGCTGCACTGACCATGCCCCTGCTGGCGTGACCAGCTGCAAAGCCAGGCCACAGGGAAGCAGGCTCTCTTCAGGTGTGTCCACTCCCATCAGCACGTAGTCTGCTTCAAGCACAGCCCAAGCCTGGGACAAAGGTGGTCCGAGCATCACTGAGCCACTGAGCTACTGACTACAGGACCCAGAACGCCAGCCCAACCCAGGTGTGTGAACCAATTCTGAAGGGGCCAGTTTGGTTCCTTTTCTTTCCCCATCCTGTCCATATCTAGAATCTACCTATAGCCACTCCCATGTGGAGACCAAGGGACCCTGGCCTTGTTATTAGACGCATTCTGGGGGCCTCAGGAGTACCTGCCAGGAGCACCCGGCCTTCCCACTAAAACACAAACAAAGCATTTCCTGGGACGACCATGAGCTCCTCTGTGGTCATCGTGCAGTTACAGAGCCCGAGGTCCTACCCTTGGTCAGCTTGTAGTCAGGGAGGGGTTTGTACACCCATGCACGCACACACACTCTCACACACACACTCACACACACGTGCACACCCAGAGGATGCTTCTGTTTTACCCAGTTGCTGCTGATGCCGAACTAACACATCTCAGGATCTTCTTATGAAAAACAGCAACAGTAAAAATGGAGTGGAAATAAAACAGAGACACATCTTGGATGATTCCCAGCTAGAGGAGACCGCCATGGTCAAGAACCAGTCTCTGGAGGGATGTGAAGATTATGCAGGTCAAATCCCTCTTTGTCCAGAGAGGGTCCTGGGCTGCCCAAGATCACACAGCTCGAAGGCTTGTCCTGCGTCCACTCCCTCTTTCAGGCCCTCTTGGTTTGAGTTCAAGCCACGAAGGCCAGCCCCAAGTCTACCCTTGTCAATGCTGACCCACAAACGGATGCTGGGGTGCTCCCACCCGGTGCTTTGATTCGAGGTGGGGACTCCGGCCTCCCACACAGCCTCCATCCTCTTTCGGGAGGCCCCGGGAGGGAGTTTCCCATGCAGGAAATGAGAGGCTGGTCCCCTGGCAGCCCTGGGGACCGGCTCCCTCCTCACTTCACATGTTCTTCCATTTTTAATTACAGAGCCGAGGCAGCAAAGCCTCCCAGGCTGAGCCAGAAATAGTCAGCTTTTTAATTCGATTTTTGTTCTGATGGAAAGCCTTGCAGGCCCACTGCATGGAACACGGAGTGAGGGGCTCAGTGCAGCCTGGAGCTTGGAGATGCGGGGGATTCTGTGACCTAGACGTTGGACTCCAGCCTGGCTCCGCCTTGGCAGGCCTCAGTTTCCCCATCTGTGAAGTAAGGCATTGGGTCAAAGCTTCCCCTCAGGTCCCTTCCGGCACTAAAACTCTGTGAATCCTGAACGGGCCTTCACTCCTCACGTGTACAGCTTTGCAGGGCCTCTGACCTGTCTTCCATTTCTGGGCTTTCCTCTTTCCTGGAAATGGTCAAAGTGTTCTCCTTCCTTCCCTCCCCACACCTCCAGCACCAGCCTGGGGCTCTCTGGAGTGGGGTGGGGTAGGGGATGTCTCCTGCTTCTCTAACAGCTCCTTTTGTCCCATCTGGCTTCCTCCCTCTCCTCCACCCATAGCCGCTAGTTATTTCCCAGAGTTTGCCCTTGGCCCCTGCGCTCAGCCCGGCCCTTGTGCAGGTGCCTGACCATCTCTCCTTCTCTTACCTCCCGCTGCCAAGGGCCCACGCCTGACCTCCAGCAGATTCCTGGGTGTGGCCTCTGGACTTACCCCTGGCTTCTCAGACTGCCTGTGTCCACTCTCTGCCCCCCCATACGCCCCACCGGCGTGTCCCTATTCCTCCCCTGCCTCAGTTAATGGAGCCACCCCCTGCCTGGTCTGTGCCCTGGGGCCCAGGGGAGTGCAGGAGGATGGGGCCTTGCTGCAGGGTGGGAAGGACCCTCCTCCCCGCTCTCCCCCCAGGAGCTTGACCCTCCTCCTTTCTCTGTGCCCGGTGCAGCTTTCTTGCTCCAAAAGATGGGAACAGATACTTATTTTTGAAATTCCAGGATGTCTATCCCTCAGGCCCAGAGTGCAGAAGTGTCTTCATTATGAGCTGGTGAAGAGTCAGGTCAAAGCCAGGTCTCCAGACTCCTGCCCCTGGGGTGTCCAGGGCTGTTCTGCATGCCATGTCATGCCCTGTCCCCAGCCCCTCAGCACCTCAGGCCCCGGGAGCCCTCTGTGGCCGTAGCACAGACTGATTTCAGGAGGACCTGCCACCCTGGGGCTGAGGGAGGCCAGGCCCCTGATGCTGTCTCCCTCACCAAGCGAGGCCTCCACAAGAGGCACAGGGTGTCCTCCTGTCAGGAGATGCCTCGGTGGAGGGTGACTCTGGGAGGTCCTGGGTGGCCAGAGTCCTTCCTGGACCCAGGGAGCCCGACCACTCAAATGAAGAGCTTATTTTCCTGAGGAGATGAAGTTGAGCCCACCTCCTCACCAGACACATCCTGCAGGCTCTGGGTCAGCCTTACAGCACAGAACCAACTGGGGCCACTGTGTGGGGCTGGCACCCCATTCCTTGCTGGAGCTGAGCCCTGGGCAGGTGCAGAAACTTCCCCGTCAGCAGCGGGGCTCGCTGCTCAAGGAAGAGTCCTGCCCACGGGCACGGGCCTGACACTCAGAGGGCTGCCGGGTAGGAAGCCCACAGCTGGGAAATGCTCAGCCCTTCCAGGTCCTGGGGAGACCAGCCTTGGCAGGAGTCTGGCAGCATCTTACACTGGTGGCTGTTTGTCCAGGAAGACGCCCAATCCACCCTTCTTCTCTCTTCCAGTGCTGTGGAGCTGTAAGGAAAATCTAGTTTATCTCCCTCATTTTACAAAGAAATTGAGATCCAGAGACGTTCACAAAGCTTGCACAGGGACTTCCCTGGTGGCGCAGTGGTTAAGAATCTGCCTGCCAATGCAGGGGACACGGGTTCCAGCCCTGGTCCGGGAAGATCCCACATGCTGTGAAGCAACTAAGCCCGTGCACCACAACTACTGAGCCTGTGCTCTAGAGCCTGCGCGCCACAACTACTGAGCCCCCAAGCCACAACTACTGAGCCTGCAAGCCACAACTACTGAAGCCTGAGCACCTAGAGCCCATGCTCCACAACAAGAGAAGCCACCGCAATGAGAAGCCTGCGCACCACAATGAAGAGTAGCCCCCGCTCGCTGCAACTAGAGAAAGCCTGCGCGCAGCACGGAAGACCCAACGTAGTCAAAAATAAAATAAATAAATAAATTTATTAAAAAACAATAACAACAACAAACAAAAAACAAAGCTTGCCCAGCTAAAACTCCCACTTTTTAATTAACTCATTCATCCAACAAGTATTGGAGTACCCACCACAAGGGCTGGACATTGTTCTCGGCACAGGGACACAGCAGTAAACAGGTAGACCAAGTCACTGAGCTCCTGGAATCTACATTCTAAAGTGGAAGCAGTCAATAAACAGTTAAACAAATGGATGAAGAAAGTAACTATAGATAGTACTAAGTGCCATGAAAAAAATAAACCAGGGTGATAGAAGGGATAGTGACAGGAAGAGATGGGAAGGGTTGCACAGGTATCCATGAGTGGGCAAGAGAGGGCCTTCCGAGGAGGTGACATTTGCTCTAAGTCCTGAATGATAAGAGCTAGCTAACCCTGCAAAGGTCTGCGTGCAGAGCCTTGCAGGCAGAGGGAACAGCTAGTGCAAAGGCCCTGAGGTGGGACCAGCATGGCATGTTTGGGGACAGTAAGAAGGCCGGTGTGGTTGGCTCTTGGGGAGCACGTGAGGAGTGGTGGGACCTGAGATGGGAAGATGAACCCGGCCCAGGTCAGCCTGGTCTTTGGTGACACGGTAAGAAATTTGAATTTTATTCAAAGGGTAGTAAGAACTCATTGGAGGTTTTTTGTTTGCTTACTTGTTTTTTGTTTTTTGAAATAGACTTTATTTTAGAGCAAAACTGAGTGGAAAACACAATAGAATTCCCTTATAATCCCCTCCCCCTGCCCCAACATGCACAGCTTCCCCTTTTATCAACATCCCCCACCAGAGTGGTACATTTGTTACAACTGATGAACCTACACTGATACATCATAATCACCTAAAGTCCATGGTTTGCATTAGGGTTCTCTCTTGGTGTTGTATATTCAGTGGGTTTAGACAAATGAGGAATGACATGTATCCACCATTATAATATCATTCAAAGTAGTTTCCCTGACCTAGAAATTCTCTGTGCTCCCCCATTCATCCCCCCACCAACCCCTGGCAACCTCTGATCTTTATATTATCTCCATAGTTTTGCCTTTTCCAGAATGTCATATAGTGGAATCATACAGCATGTAACCTTTTCAGATCGGCTTCTTTCATTTGGTAATATGCATTTAAGTTTCCTTCATGTCTTTTCATGACTTGATAGCTCATTTCTTTTGAGCGCTGAGTAATATTCCATTGTCTGGAGGCACCACAGTTTATTTATTCATTCATCTATTGAAGGACATCTTGGTTGCTTCCAAATTTTGGTGATTATGAATAAGGCTGCTGTAAACATCCATGTGCAAGTTTTGTGTGGACGTAAGTTTTCACCTCCTTCGGGTAAATACCAAGGAGCATAATTGCTGGATCATGCGGCAAGAGAGTATGTTTAGTTTTGAAAGAAACTGCCAAAGAGTCTTCCAAAGTGGCTGTACAGTTTTGCATTCCCACCAGCAATGAAGGTGGGAATTGTTCCGCATCCTCACCAGCATTTGGTGCTCAAGATTTTGGGCCTTCTAATAGGTGAGTAGTGGTATTTCATTGTTGTTTAATTTACATTTCCCTGATGACATACTATGTTGAGCATCTTTTCATATACTTATTTGCCATCTGCATATCTTCTTTGGTGAGATGTCTGTTTGGATCTTCCACCTATTTTTTAATTAAGTTGTTCATTTTCTTATTGAGTTTTAAGGGATTTTTTTATAGTTTGAATAATAGTGTTTTTTTTAATTAATTTATTTATTTATTTTTGGCTGCATTGGGTCTTTGTTGCTGCACGCGGGCTTTCTCTAGTTGCGGCGAGCGGGGGCTACTCTTCGTGGCACTGCTCGGGCTTCTCACTGTGGTGGCTTCTCTTGTTGCGGAGCACGGGCTCTAGGCGCGTAGGCGTCAGTAGTTGTGGCGCACAGGCTTAGTTGCTCTGCGGCATGTGGGACCTTCCCGGACCAGGGCTCGAACCTGTGTCCCCTGTACTGGCAGGTGGATTCTTAACCACTGCTCCACCAGGGAAGTCCCTGAATAATAGTCTTTAATTAGATGTGTCTTTGCAAATGTTTTCTCCTAGTCTGCGGCTTGTGTTTCTGTTCTTTCTCTCTCTTTTTTAAAAAAAATATTTATTTATTTATTTATTTTGGCTGCACCAGGTCTTAGTTGCAGCATGCAGACTCTTAGTTGCGGCACACATGCCGGATCTAGTTCCCTGGCCAGGGATCGAACCTGGGCCCCTGCATTGGGAGCATGGAGTCTTACCCACAGGACCACCAGGGAAGTCCCATGTTACTGTTCTCTTGACAGTGTCTTTTGCAGAGCCAAAGTTTTTAATTTTAATGAAGTCCAGCTTATCAATTCTTTCTTTTATGGATCTTGCCTTTGTTGTTGTGTCCAAAACATCATTGCTGAACCCAAGTTCATCTAGATTTTCTTTTTTTTTTTTTTAATTTTTATTTATTTATTTATTTATTTATTTATTTATTTATTTATTTATTTATTTATTTATGGCTGTGTTGGGTCTTCGTTTCTGTGCGAGGGCTTTCTCTAGTTGCGGCAAGTGGGGGCCACTCTTCATCGTGGTGCGCGGGCCTCTCACTATCGCGGCCTCTCTTGTTGCGGAGCACAGGCTCCAGACGCGCAGGCTCAGCAATTGTGGCTCATGGGCCAAGTCGCTCCACGGCATGTGGGATCCTCCCAGACCAGGGCTCGAACCCGTGTCCCCTGCATTAGCAGGCAGACTCTCAACCACTGCACCACCAGGGAAGCCCTAGATTTTCTTTTATGTTATCCTCTAGTAGTTTTATAGTTTAGGGTTTTATATTTAGGCCTATGATGCATTTTGAGTTAATTTTTGGAGGATTTTAATGGATAGAGTTCATCTGGTTAAAGTTTGCCTAAGATTACTATTGACTAGGGGGTGGGGAATGGGAGCAGGGAGATGGCAGTGACAGTTGCTCAGGTAAGTGATGGAAGGTCGCGAACAAATACAAGATTTATTTTTCAGGTGAGACCAACGGGTCTTCCTGGGAATTGACTCTGAAGGATGTGGGATAGGGATCAAGAATGACACCTAGGTCTGGAGGTCTAGCTGGGT
Source organism: Balaenoptera ricei (assembly GCF_028023285.1). Classification (NCBI taxonomy): domain Eukaryota; kingdom Metazoa; phylum Chordata; class Mammalia; order Artiodactyla; family Balaenopteridae; genus Balaenoptera; species Balaenoptera ricei. The sequence goes on from NC_082639.1 coordinate 170,136,243, forward strand.
GTAGGGTGGAGCCATTTACTGAGATGGGAACAGGTCAGGGTGGAAGGGCAGCTGGATATGTGGTTCTGGTACCCAGTGAAGTGGGCAGGCTGAAAGTGTGAGCCTAGAGCCATCAGCGATTGGATGGTGAGGGAAGCCAGGAGACTGGACAACAGCACTGCGGAAGAAAGAGCAGCAGGTTCTTTCCATGACCTCAGGCTGTTTGTAATAGCAGGTCAGCCCCGGCGCCCTTCTGGCCTGAGGTCAGAGAGACGGTGAGACACCATTAATACAGGGGACTGATTGAGTGCAGACCTGGCAAGCGGATCAGTAGAAGCAGACAATGAGCAAATCCCCCAGACCTGTTATCCCTCTGCAAACACAGGCCCCTTTCCTGAATGTGGATTCCACCTGGGTTCAAGAGTTTTGCTGGGGAAGTAAAATAATTGGGCAATCAGCCAGAAGAAGGTCAGTGTGGATTGGGAGGCTTCTTACAATGGACTGATTAGCCCTCTGGGGTGATCTTTGTCATGCAGAGGAAGGAGACTGGCTTCCGGCTGTGGGTCTGGGGGAGAGTCTGGCCCTCTGCAGACTGGCTTTGTCCTAAAAGGCCCAGAGGTGGTGAACTCATCCCAAAGCCAGATCTGCTGTCCCAGAGGACAGGAGGTGGGAGCCGAGTCGGGAGGAAGGGGGAAAGCTCACCACCCCTGACTGCGGGCCTGGCCGTGGGCCTGAGGTTGAGAACACTGTGGGGAGATGGATGGTGGGAGCCATGACCACCCTCCTGCCCATGGAGGCCAGGATTTGACTCCAACTAGAGTCCCGGCTGCCAGCTGAGGCCTCATGAGAAAATATGAGGGTCAGAGGTCATCCCATGGGCTCCATCGGTGGGGATGAGCTGGACCTGGGCCTGGGCTCAGAACCAAAGAGGACTCAGGTCAGTGAAGGCTGGAGCCCAGGAGCAGGTTCCCTTCTAGATTAGAGCCCAGCATCTGGGGGCTCCAGGGGGGTCCAGTTCCCTTTCCAACCGGGGGCAGACACCACTCTGGGAACCCGAGACACCCCGAGGCCCAGTCCCAGGTGTCCTGTGCTGCCACAACCCTGCACCCTTCAGCCTCCCCGACCCCAGACATGGGGGCCCATGTGGCTTTTTGGGGTCTCCAGATACACCCCTACCCACAGGGTGGGCAGTGGGCCCTCCCTGTCCTCCCAGAGCAGCTTGGTCTCAGCATCAGCAGGACCGGCCCTTCCCCGGGGCTCCCTGGGCTGAAGAGGGTGGGGGGGTGGAGGAGGACCCGTGTTTCCCTTCATCCACACCTTCCCAGCGAGGCTGGGTCCTGGGTTCAGTCCTTGCTGGGCGGCTGTGTGGCCTCAGGAGGATCCTTGAGCCTCCTTCTGACAGCTGTCTGCTGGTCAGCTGGGTGAGGCAAGGAGAGGCCTGGCTTCTGGAAGGAGGGCCAGGAAGGACACCTTTGCATCCAGGTAACAATAGCTGGTCTGGATTGAGTGTTTACTCTGGGCCTGTACCTCAATGAACTCCCACCGTGAGCTCGTGGAATACATATTATTAGTGTTCCCACCTCACAGATAAGGAAACCAAGGCGCAAGCAAGGTGATGAACTTGTCCAAGGTCACTGGCCAGGACTGGCCCCCTTCCGTGCTCTCATTAACGATCTATGACCTTGGACCAGGGTCTTAACTGCTCTGAGCCTCCTTCCTGCAGTGTCAACAATGTCTTCCTCCCAAGGGTGTGAGGGGGAGTGAGGGAGAAGTGGGAGGTGAGTGAGGCAAAGGGAGAGCCCAGCCGGGGCAGGGGTGAGGCTGTGGAACCACCCAAAGCATGGCATTGAGGGTGCCCCTGGCGCCCGGCCTCCAGCCCCGCTGAACTCAAGCTTCCTCTTGTATCAGCTGCCCCTTCGTCTTCTCAGCTGCCCCCAGGTTACAGAGAAGAGGCACAATCATCAATATACATTTGCTTAATTAACTGAAGAGGAAGAGAGGCAGGAAGAGGAGCATATGGAGACACAGGGCTTCTAGAAGGTCCTTCCTCAGGGCAAGATTTGAGGATAGTCTACGTGGGTGTTTTTCTTTTCGGACGTTTTTTATTTGGGGGGCAAATCAGAGACTGATACTGCTAATGACTCCCTCAGGGCAGGTTGGTGGAGGGGGGAGGGGAGAAAAGAAAAGAAAAGAGAGGGAGAGGGAGAGGGGAAGGGAGGAAACAACTTGTATTACAATCACAATTGTGATTTTCTGAATCTGGGAACTTCTTGTCTTTAAAAATGGAGAGGCGTGTTTGCAGGTGCGGGATGAGGAGGAGTTGGAGCTGAATTTGTTGCTGTTGACAGAGGACGGCAGGCGACAGCCCCGCCATCAGTGGCCTCGCTTTTGTTCTGGGGACAAAGCCTGCGTGTGCGGCGTGGCCGACCACAGACACGGGAGATGGGAGGGAATCAAACGCTCACCCTCACCATGCACTTTCGAGGTGTTTTCTCCAACGGAAAAATGTTCATCGGCAGATGGAGCTTTAAGCCCTGAAAAGAAAAAACAAACCAACACACAAAACCAAACCAAACCAAGCCTGTAGGGATGTCTGTCTTGAGGCTCCTCTGTGCAGGTAAACATGACTCTTCTGCACGCATACCCGTTTCCGGTGCCTCCCAGGTCTTCTGTACTCTTGTTCCGTGTAGAGTGAGAGCTCTCCCAGTAACGCTCACAAGAAAGAAAGGAAAAGATGAACTCTTGAGAGACACGTCTCGTGCTGGGGAAAAACAACACAAGTCTGGGGCTTCCCTGGTGGCGCAGTGGTTGAGAGTCTGCCTGCCAATGCAGGGGACACGGGTTCGAGCCCTGGTCTGGGAAGATCCCACATGCCGCGGAGCAGCTGGGCCCGTGAGCCACAACTACTGAGCCTGCGCGTCTGGAGCCTGTGCTCCGCAACAAGAGAGGCCGCGATAGTGAGAGGCCCGCGCACCGCGATGAAGAGTGGCCCCCGCTTGCCGCAACTAGAGAAAGCCCTCGCACAGAAACGAAGACCCAACACAGCCATAAACAAATAAATAAATAATCGATCACAAGTGCTCCCTGCACGTGGGAGCAACAGCAGGCAGTGAAGGCGATGCCGTCGCTTTAATCTGGGTCTGGACGTCTCCCTGTGACACAGTCACCCACCCCCTCCAGCTGCCCAGCCTGCCCAGCCCTACTGGAAGACCTGGCCCTGGAAAATGGGTGCCCGGACGCCCACACAACCGCGTCTCCATGGTGCCCCTGACCCGCTTAGTCTGACGTGGGTCCCGCCTTGCGGCTGGAGTGACCTTCCACCCACTGCCCTGTAGCCGTTGAGACTCCCAAGGTCAGGGCACAGCATCTCACTCAGCGAGGGCCTGGGTCCTGTTGGCCGGATGCTCTCCCTCCAGGCCTCCGTGGCTGCCTTCTGGTGAGAGGGCTGCGGAAAGGGGGTCGCCAGGCCAAGGCCACAAGGCCACAGAGGGGCTTCGTTCTGGGCCTGTGGCTGGGGCAGTGTTCCACCGGGTGGACTCCCACGCCGCTGACCTCGGCCTGCACTGGAAGCTGCAGGAGAGCCTCTTCCAGCCGGGTCTCTCCAGCGCCCTCTCTGAGTAAGCTGAGTATCATGCTCACTTTCAAGGAAATGCTTAACGAGATTCCTTTGTTCATCACAGAGCGTCTGTTGCACCCAGAGCTGAGGCGATACACTGGTGACTCACACAGCCCACCCCTTGTAACTCAGCTTCCACATGCTCCCTTCTACACATGGGAACTGCCTGACAACAGGAACACGACGGTATGTTTCCCCCTAACAGGATCCACCTGTCCTTCCTACCCGTGAAGCAATTCTCTCTCGGCTCCAAAATGAGAAGACCCACCATCCCAATAGTTATTGTATCCATCACGGGCTATATTAGTTCCTCCTCAAATTTGGTGGTGGTCTCACTAAATATTCTGTTTCCTACTAAATTGTAAAATTGACCTTCAATAACTCATGTATAAAATTTTTTGAAAAGGGAAGCAGGAGAGAGGAGAATGATTACTTTTTACAGATCAGTACATGCACGAAACAAGCATAGAGAGACAAAGCTACCACCACGCTCATTCCTGCAATAGTCACCAGGTCATAGTTGGTATCTGTGGTTTGCGTCTTCACCGACTCATGCCGTGTCTCCCTAGCCCTCAGCCAGAACTTCAGCTGCTTTGGGTTCTGGAGTGACCCAAATCTTCATTCCCCAAAGGTCTGAGTCCTCAGTTATCCTGCCTTTTTGGGGTTGCTGTAGTTTTCAACTCACCTCTACTGTTGGGGAAGCAAGTACCAAGTGGGTCCCCAGAGAATTCCCTGGATCTCAGACATAGTCTTCTTTTTTTTTTTTAATGTCACATTTCTTTTTTTTTAATTTTTATTTATTTTATTTTATTTATTTATTTATTTATGGCTGTGTTGGGTCTTCGTTTCTGTGCGACGGCTTTCTCTAGTTGCGGCAAGTGGGGGCCACTCTTCATCGTGGTGCACGGGCCTCTCACTATCGCGGCCTCTCTTGTTGCAGAGCACAGGCTCCAGACGCGCAGGCTCAGTAGTTGTGGCTCACGGGCCTAGTTGCTCCGCGGCATGTGGGATCTTCCCAGACCAGGGCTCGAACCCGTGTCCCCTGCATTGGCAAGCAGATTCTCAACCCCTGTGCCACTAGGGAAGCCCTCTTTTTAAAAAAAAAAATTTATTTATTTATTTATTTTATTTTTGGCTGCGTTGGGTCTTCATTGCTGCGCACGGGCTTTCTCTAGTAGCGGCGAGCGGGGGCTACTCTTCGTTGTGGTGCGCGGGCTTCTCATTGCGGGGGCTGCTCTTGTTGCGGAGCATGGGCTGTAGGTGCGCAGGCTTCAGTAGTTGCAGCACGCAGGCTCAGTAGTTGTGGCGCACGGGCTTAGTTGTTCCGAGGCATGTGGGATCTTCCCGGACCAGGGCTCGAACCCGTGTCCCCTGCATTGGCAGGCGGATTCTTAACCACTGTGCCACCAGGGAAGCCCTCAGACATAGTCTTCTTTGCCATCACTGTGTGACGGTCCCCTATTCCCCTTGGTAGTCGGGATCAGTCATGCCAGCCAGGGCAGTAGCTCCTTTTTTGACCTGGTGGTTCAGTGATAAGGAGCCTAAAATGGCCAGGTAGATGTCACATCCGAGGATTCAGTGGAACCATTGATGTGTCCCCTGGTAGAAGCATGTCCTGCTCCATGCAGGACAGTGAGATTTCAGTTGGAAGATGTACAGTTTTTAAATTGCAGGCCCAGATGACTCACACAGTCCATGGTAGCATGACTCACAGAGAATGGTAGCAAATGTTTGGAGGCAGGAGAGGGCAGGACATGTTTTCACTCAATATTGATGGAGCCCCTACTGCTGCCTGCCACCATGCTAGGTCCTGGGGATCTATCAGTGAACAATTCAAGGTTGTTCCTTCAAGAGCTTGCTTTCCATGGGGAATTGCGGGAGCATATTGGAGAAGTGGAGCGAAGAGGGAGGGCAGCCTGGGGTTTTCAGAAGGTCTTGGGTGCCATGTGAAGGGCGCTCACCACCCCTCTTCCCAAGTGCCAGGGTAAAACCCCCTGTGTCTGGGGGCTCAGAGGGAGAGCTTAGGATAAAGGCTCTCCACCAGGGCAGAACCAGTGTCACTCACCGTCCAGGAGCCAGGCCTGTCCTCAGCCAGGCCCCAGGAGGACAGTGGTGTACGAGGAATGGGGCCCCATCACAACTGCTGACAGCTTGGCTCTTAGTAGACCATGGACAGAAGATAGGTATGGGGTTCAGGGCTTTCATAGGGCTGACTCCCCTCTTCTCTTCAGGCCACTGGTGGGTAGAGGGTAAGAGAACAGTGGTACAGTATGTGTATCATAGAATTATAGTATAAAGTATGAAGAAGGAAATTGATAAGTCAAAATCACTGCTAGCCTGAAGGTATTTCCTAAAAAGTTTGTACACAATGACTGCAAATACTCAAGTGAGTGACTGTAGAGAGAAATCAGAGGTAAATATTAGAAACAAGGAGCAAAATTATCATTATTAGCAAATAACTATTTTTCTCTTTCCTAAGAAAGCAAAGGAATACATCTCTAAACACTACGGTATTGCCTGGTTTGAATTTAAATAAATGGAATCATATGTCTTTCGGGTCTGGCGTCTTCTGCTCAGTTTTCTGTTTGTGATCATCACCAATATTGTATATAGTTTGGTTCATTTTCTTTGCTGCAGGATATTCCATTACAGGACTATACTACATTTTATTTATCCATTACACTGTTGATGGATATTTTTGGTGGGTTGCTTCAGTTTGGGCTCTTATAAGCAATGCTGTTATAATCATTCATACACATGCATTTCTGTCCAACTGAGTGGAATTTCTAGGTCTTTGGGTAATGTGCTATCTTGAACTGTAGTAAATACTGGGAAAGAATTCTCCAGTGTGGTTGTAGAACTTTACACTCTCACCAGCAACATAGGAGAGTTCTTGCTTCTCCAGATCTTCACCAATCTTCCGCAAGATCCATTCTTGATTTTTAAAAACTCCTACTATGGATACTTCCTTAATATGATAAAATGTGTTTATCTCAACTGTAAAGCTCATACTTAATGGGGAAATAGTAAAGTAGTCCTGTTAAAACAAGGGACAAGACAATGATATTTATTATCATCAATTTTATTTAGCATTGTTCTGAAGATACTAGCTAATGAAATAAGACAATAAAAAGAAACCAGAGGAATACATTTTTTAACACCTTTATTGGAGTATAATTGCTTTACAGTGTTGTGTTAGTTTCTGCCGTATAACAAACTGAATCAGCTATATGCATACGTATATCCCCATATCTCCTCCCTCTTGCGTCTCCCTCCCACTGTCCTTATCCCACCCCTCTAGGTGGTAGTAAAGCACCGAGCTGATCTCCCTGTGCCATGCAGCTGCTTCCCACTAGCTATCTATTTTACATTTGGTAGTGTATATATGTCAATGCTACTCTCTTACTTCGTCCCAGCGTACCCTCCCCCCTCCCTGTGTCCTCAAGTCCATTCTCTACGTCTGCGTCTTTATTCCTGTCCTGCCCCTAGTTTCATCAGAACCATTTTTTTTCTAGATTCCATATATGTGTGTTAGCATACAGTATTTGTTTTTCTCTTTCTGACTTACTTCACTCTGTATGACAGACTCTAGGTCCATCCACCTCACTACAAATAACTCAGTTTCGTTTCTTTTTATGGCTGAGTAATATTCCATTGTATATATGTGCCACATCTTCTCTATCCATTCATCTGTCGATGGACACTTAGGTTGCTTCCATGTCCCGGCTATTGTAAATAGAGCTGCAGTGAACATTGTGGTACATGACTCTTTTTGAATTATGGTTTTCTCAGGGTCTATGCCCAGTAGTGGGATTGGTGGGTCATATGGTAGTTCTATTTTTAGTTTTTTAAGTTACCTCCATGCTGTTCTCCATAGTGGCTGTATCAATTTACATTCCGACCAGCAGTGCAAGAGGGTTCCCTTTTCTCCACACCCTCTCCAGCATCTATTATTTGTAGATTTTTTTGATGATGGCCATTCTGACTGGTGTGAGGTGATACTTCATTGTAGTTTTGATTTGCATTTATCAAAGGAATACATTTTTAAAAAGAAGAATTCAATTATCATTATGAGCGAACATTGAGATTTTGTACCTAGGGACTTCCCTGGCGGTCCAGTGGTTAAGACTCTGAGCTTCCAATGCAGGGAGTGTGGGTTGGATCCCTGGTTGGGGAACTAAGCTCCCACATGCTGTGGGCAGCGTGGACAAAAAAAAAAAATGTACTAGAACATATATACAATGGAATATTACTCACCCATAAAAAGGAATGAAATAGTGCCATTTGCAGAAACGTGGATGGACCTAGAGATGGTCACACAGAGTGAAGTAAGTCAGAAAGAGGAAAACAAATATTGAATAATACTGCTTATGTGTGGAATCTAGAAAAATGGTACAGATGAACTTATTTGCAAAGCAGAAATAGAGTCACAGATGCAGAGAACAAACTTATGGTTACCAAGGTGGGTGGGGTGGGATGAATTGGGAAATTGGGATTGACATGTATACACCACTATGTATAAAACAGATAACTAATGAGAACCTACTGTATAGCACAGGGAATTCCACTCAGTGCTCTGTGGTGACCTAAATGGGAAGGAAATCTAAAAAAGAGTGGAGATATATATATATATATATATATATATATATATATATATATATATATATATATATATATATAACTGATTCACTTTGCTGCACAGCAGAAACTAACACAACATTGTAAAGCAACTATGCTCCGATAAAAATTAATTTAAAAAAAAGATTTTGTACATAGACAATGCAAGAGAATCAACTAAGAACTACTACAAATGATAAGACTATTCAGTATGCAGGCTGAGTTCAAAATTGGTACACAGAAATCAATATTCTTCAATGATACAAACAATAATTGGCAGTGCTGTGGAATAAAAGATCCCATTTTCAAAAACAAAAAAATATAAACTACTACTATAAACTACTATACAAAATATAAACTATCAGTAACTGATTTAACTATCAAAATGAAAACTACACATACACTGTAACCCAGTGTATCAACTTGTAGACATTTATCCAAAAGATACATTCTTATATGTATAAGTGTCATTTATACTAGGCGATTTATTCCAACATTATTTGTAATAGCAAAGGATTGAAATGGAATTTGAATATTCACTCAGAAGATTCTGGTTATATAAATTATGGTACATCTATATAAAAAATTTATGTAACAGTAAAATAAAATAAAAGAATGTGGCAGTACTATATAGAAGATTCTACAAGGCATATTGTTAAGTGAAAGAAGAAAACTGTAGGAAATATGTGTAGTATGCTAATCTTTGAGTTAAAAAAGGAAAGAAAGAAATGTATCTGCATATATTTGCATAGAATATCTCTGAAGGATACCTAAGAAATTATAGTATTTCCTCAAACCTAAGAGCTTTTGATGCTGGAGCTTCCTTCATCTGACCAGGGCTGAACTGTGTCACAAATTCATATGTTGAAGTCCTAACTCCCAGTACCTCAGAGTGTGACTGTAGTTGGAAATGGTGGTGCAGGGGGCTTTAAGGGGTGATTAAATTAAATGAGGCCCTTAGGGTGGGCTCTAAACCAATCTGACTGGTGTCCTAAGAAGAGGAAATTTAGACACTTGGAGAGACACCAGGGATGTGTGTGCACAGAGGAAAGACCATGTGAGGACACAGCAAGAAGGTGGCCGTCTGCAAGCCAAGGAGAGAGGCCTTAGAAGAAACCAAATTTGCTGGCACCTTGATCTTGGACTTCCAGCCTCCACACTGTGAGGAAATAAATTTCTGCTGTTTAAGACCGCCCCCTCCCCTCTCCCCACTAACATTTTGTTATGGCCGCCAGAGCAGTCTGAGACACCAAATGTCATCAGAAGGTTGTTGCACAACAGTGTCCCAACTGCCACCTGGCTGTCAGTGATTATGAGACAAACTCTGATTTCAAAGAGGCAACATGTCAGAGAGAACAATAAACCCCTTTGAATCAATTGAACTAACAACACTGGTGCCTCTGGGGTGGGGTGGTGGTGGTGGATAGAGAGACTGGGGCCAGGGATGGGAGAGACTTTTTACTGTACCATTTACAGCATAAAATTATAATTTTGAAAAGGGGGTAGTAAGATTCGTATGGTGGGAAAAATATCTGAGTTTCTTTGTAAGCAGACTGTCTCTGGGGAGGAGAAGTGGGAGATGAGCAGCAAAGGCAGGGAGGCTGACTTTTTTTAAAAAATATTTATTTATTTATTTAGGCTGCACCGGGTCTTAGTTGCGGCATGTGGGATCTTTTAGTTACAGCATGTGGACTTCTTAGTTGTGGCATGGTAACTCTTAGTTGTGGCATGCATGCGGGATCTAGTTCCCGGACCGGGGCTCAAACCTGGGCCCTCTGCATTGGGAGCATGGAATCTTACCCACTGGACCACCAGGGAACTCCCGAGGCTGATATTTTTCATGAACGCCTTTTGCACCTTTTGACTCTTGTACTATGTGTATTAACTAGAAAATAATTAAGAAACATTGTTAACTTAAAAATTTAAAAAGTTAAACATGGTAAGTTAGTATCAGTTGAAAGACCCCTACCATTTATTGAGCACCTATTGTGTGTGTGTGTGTGGGGGGGGGTGGTTTGTGAGAGGCACTTTGCTGACATCCCCACTAATACTGACAAGTTCTTTGCAAAAAAAAGTACATTATCCCCATTTTGTAGGAGGAGACTTACACTGAAGGGGATAGAAAACCCATCTAAGGCCACACAGCCGATTAGTGGCACAGCAAGGACTGAACCCAGGGCTCATCCTTGCCGGAAGGGTGTGGGTAAACGGAAACATGGGTCCTTAGTCCTCTCCTGTTCCCCACCCTTCTCAGCCCAGGGAGCCCCAGGGAAGGGTTGGCCCTGCTAACGTGGAGGCCAAGTTGCTGTGGGAGGACAGGGAGGGCCCACTGCCCACCCAGAGGCGTGTCTGGAGACCCCAAGGAGCTACATGGGCCCCCAGGTCTGGGGTCGGGGAGGATAATGGGTGCAGGGCTGGGCCTCTGGGAATTTCGGGAGCACCACAGCAGTGCCTGCCCTGATCAGGAAGGGGACAGGAGCCTCTATCCCCCCAAAGACCCCCAGATGCTCTAATCCAGAGGTGAACTGGCTCCTGGCCTCCAGTCTTCACCAACCTCACAGCTCACTTTGGTTCCAAGCCCAGGCTCTGGTCCAGTTTGTCCCCATCCGCAGAGTCCGCAGGATGACCTCTGACCTCACATTTTCCCACGGCCCTCAGCTGGCAGTCTGGACTCTGGCTGGGGTAAAATCCCAGCCTATTAGGGGCAGGAGGGTGGTAGTGGGCACCTGGCCCCGCTCCTCACCTGCCCTCCTGCCTCAGTCCCTATGATCCATCTCTCCTGGACCCTCTGGGGGCCAGGTCTGCTGCCCACACCCCAAGACGGCCGGCCCACTGCCCTCCGGGGTACCCTCAGCTGTGGGCCAGGTCCAGATTGGCCCGTATCAGGGGTAGTGACGCCCTGTTCCCTTGGCTTCTCTCCTCCCTTCAAGACAGAAGATCTGGCTCAGGGGCCACTTAACCATCTCCAGCCGACCTGACCTGGCAGGGTGTTAGGCCAGACACAGGTTGGGGTGGAAGTGGGGGAGGCCTGGCTCCTTCTTCTGCATGACAAAGGATGGGGGCTGCCCTCCCGCCCGCCCGCTAATCAGCCCATTGTCAAAAGTCTCCCAATCCACATTCGATTTCTTCTTTTGGCCTCTGGCTAAGGTTGCCAGACTTAGCAACTGAAAATATAGGACTCCCGGTGAAAGGTGAAATTTCAATTTCAGATAAACAACAAATAATTTGTTAAAGTACATCCCAAACTGTGTTGGGTATTTCATCTGGCAGCCCGATCCCTGGCTGATTGCCCAACTGTTTTATTTCCCCAGTGAAACTTGTCAACCAGGCAAATCCACGTTCACGTGGGGAAGTCTCAGGAAATTGAGGGACATGCCCCCTGCCCCTGCCCAGCCCTGATCACCTGGATTGGGTCCACTTGGCTAGCTTCAGGGGGTTGAGCAGGACTCTGGCTGGAAATAGCTGAGGCTGTGGAAAGAACTCTGGGCTGGGAATCAGAAGACCTGACTTTACGCAGGCGTCCATCATGAACGGTTGTGAGCCTGGGGATGTTTTGCCTCTCTGAGCCTTGGTTTTCTTGGCTCAAAAACTGGAGGAGGGGATGGCCTGGATTGTCTTTTCGACTCTGACCTCTGAATCCATGAACAGCCAGGAAGAGGGAGAGGATGGGGTTCCTTATTGGACAAAACCCCATTGGAACTAAATTATCTCAGGCTCCCTTGCCTAGGAAGACCCCCCAGAACACCAGGGAAAATAATGGGTTTTCCAACCGTGGACAGCCCAGGAGCTCAACAGCTCCCAGGAGCCCTCTGAGCCCCAGGCTCAGACGCTCATCTCGGCAGGCAGGATCGGTCCTCAGGCAGAGAGCCCTGGTGTTGAATTGGCAGTTTAGCTGCAGCAAGGAACAGGACTCTACGTCCACACTCCAGGAGTTTGCTCTTTGACTTGGGGGACAGGGGATCTAGCACAGAATGAGATCCCTGCCTCTTCTTCAGGAAACAAGCTTTTAAATTTAACTGGTCAGGGACCCCAAGCCAAGGTAGAGGCTTCTGACCCACAACAATAGCCATCTGTCCACAGTCCAGACAGCCCCCTCCTCGGGGCTCAGGGACCTGTCTGGCCGCCGAACTCCCAGGAGGTCCGAGGGGTGTGACCTCCCTCCCTCCCGGGCTCCCTCCCTCCCACCCCCCAGGCCCAGCCCAGGCCTGGCTATAAAGCTGGCCCAGCCGGGCCCTCAGCACACCCAGCTGGGACCCTCCCGGAGCCTCCTCCGGGGACACGTCCTCTCTGCCCCTCCCTCTCCCGAGCAGCACCATGCGGCCCCTCTGGCTCTGCTGGGCGCTCTGGACGCTGCCCCTGGCCGGCCCCGGGGCGGCCCTGACCGAGGAGCGGGTCCTGGGCAGCCTGCTGCGGCAGCTGCGCCTCAGCGAGGCTCCCGTCCTGGACGGGGCCGATGTGGAGAGGCTGGTCATCCCCGCGCACGTGAGGGCCCAGTACGTGGCCCTGCTGCAGCGCAGTCACGGGGCCCGCTCCCGGGGGAAGAGGTTCAGCCAGAACTTCCGAGGTGAGGCCCTCCCTCCCTGCTGCAGCCTGGTCCTCGTGGTGGGGGTGGGGGGAGGGCCTGCTCTGGGGAGGCGGTCTGGGGGCGCAGGGTCCACAGGGCGATGGGGAGGGACCACGGACTGTGAGGAAGGCTGGGCCCGGGCCCCTGGTCTCTGTCTGCACTGAGGGCCCCACCCCTCGGGGCCAGGAGGAGCTGGGCCAGGCTGGACCCACTGCCAAGGCCAAGGCAAGAACAGATATCATGGGGTAGGGAAGCAAAGTGGAAAGAGGGGAGAATAGAGAAGAGAAGACAGGCTGTCAAGGGGACTTCGTGCTGGTGGACAAAAAGGCTGGCCTCAGCAGAGACTGTTGCCTCAGAGAGAAAGGACCGCTGAGTTCAGTTCTCAGTTCTGATATTTGTTTTACTTTGGACAAGTCACCGAACAACTCTAGCCTATTTGCGTTTCTGGAAATGAGATTAAAGTAGCTCTGACTACTTCCCAGAGTTGTGGGCGTTATATGAGATGGGAGGTACCAGGTCTGAATCCTGTTGCAGCCTGTCACCTCCCTGGGGCTGGGGCTCACCTCCTCAGTGCCCAGAGATAGACGAGGCCAGGTGTCTGGGGAGATGAGGAGACCGGTCCTGGACACCTCAGCAGGGGTGGCTGCTTGTGGCCACGTGGCTGGGTGGTCTGGTGATCATGCTGCCCACCCGGAGCCTCAGCTGTTGGGGACATGTCGCTGGTGCCTCTGAAGAGGGTGCTGTACCCATCCTCACCGTTTCCCTCAGGGCTCAGTAGTCCCACAAAAGTGGTTTACAGGCCCCTGGCTCCTCTTCCTCCTTTGGGGGACATTTCACTGGGCATGAGCAGGGAAATGAAAGTAAATTCAGGGCTCTTCCTCTGGCTCTTAGGAAAAGCCAGTTTCAGCTGGTGACCATAGATTTTCACTAGCTTGGTCTTCTGCCTCCCGCCCTCCATTCCCCCTCCTGCCCCTTTGCCTAAAGAAGGCTGTGGGTTTGTAGCCCTCACTGGAAGCCCCAGTCCTTGCAGGGCGTCTTAAAGCTGCCCCTACCAGGTGAGGGCAGATGCCACTAGTAAACGAGCCCCAGCCTCAGATGATGGGGGAGAGCCTGCTTGGCCCTAGCAGTTTTTCTAGGAGTGGAGGTGCTCTCTTTCTGGCCTGGCCCATCAGTTTCCCAGCCCCCAATCTCTCCCTAGGGATTACTGGGGAAACCCTGTTCGCTGGCCCTGGGCCCTGCCGCCCTCAGAGCTCCCCTGGTGCCCGGAGGGGCCCCGCTGACCCCGCTCGTGTCCCCAGAGGTGGCCGGCAGGTTCCTGGTGTCCGAGGTCTCCTCGCACCTGCTGGTGTTCGACATGGAGGAGCGCCTGCCGCCCCACAGCGAGCTGGTGCAGGCCGTGCTGCGCCTCTTCCAGGAGCCGGTCCCCAAGGCCGCGCTCCGCAGCCACGAGCGGCTCTTCCCGCGCAGCGACCGCGCCCGGGTCACCGTCCAGTGGCTGCACGTCCGCGACGACGGTTCCAACCGCACCTCCCTCATCGACTCCAGGTGGGGAGGTGGCAGCTGGGGTGCGGGGCGGGGGATGAGGAGGGGGGCTGGGCCCGGCGCGGGAGGAGGGGTGGCCTGGGGGAGGAGGGGCGGCGCGGTCCCGGCAGGGCCCGGAGGGGGGGGGAGGGGGGAGGGGGAGGGGGAGGGGTGGGAGAGGGCCCCCCCCCCCCCGCCCCGGGGCCACCCCAGCCGTCCCAGTCCCCGCCCCTCAGCGCGGGCCTGTGTCTCCGTGTGGTGTCGCAGGCTGGTGTCCGTCCACGAGAGCGGCTGGAAGGCCTTGGACGTGACGGATGCCGTGAACTTCTGGCAGCAGCTGCGCCGGCCCCGGCAGCCGCTGCTGCTGCAGGTGTCGGTGCAGTGGGAGCACCTGGGCCCGCTGGCCTCCAGCGCCCACAGGCTGGTCCGCTTCGCCTCGCAGGGGCCATCGGGCGCCGGGCAGCGGGAGCCCCAGCTGGAGCTGCACACCCTGGACCTCAGGGATTACGGGTAGGTGCTGTGGGTCAGATGGGTGAACCCGAATAATGAGGCAAATGGCGGAATTAAACTTATTTTGAAATGGGCAACTTTACAGGGTGCTATGGGAATGGATGAATATATAAAATTTCTCCTAACGCTCTTAGGAGTAATATCAGGTCTAATTATTTATTTGGGGGTTATTTCTAGTTATCCATCCTTATCACAGATATCCAGCATTTTGAACATAACAAGAGATGGACCATAAATCTCCCTCCAGATGCCCCACTAAGCCCCGCCCTGGGCCCCCTGACCTCTGCCCTCCCAGCTGACCTCTGACTCTGCCTCTCCTTCCCCCACAGAGCTCAGGGAAACTGTGATCCTAAGGCACCAGTGACCGAGGGCACCCGCTGCTGCCGCCGGGAGGTGTACATTGACCTGCAGGGGATGAAGTGGGCTGAGAACTGGGTCCTGGAGCCCCCAGGCTTCCTGGCCTATGAGTGTGTGGGCACCTGCCAGCAGCCTCCAGAGCCCCTGACCTTCAAGTGGCCATTTTTGGGGCCGAGACAGTGCATCGCCTCAGAGACGACCTCGCTGCCCATGATTGTCAGCATCCTGGAGGGAGGCAAGCCCAGGACCCAGGTGGTCAGCTTGCCCAACATGAGGGTGCAGAAGTGCAGCTGTGCCTGGGACGGGGTGCCTGTACCAAGGAAGCTGGAGCCGTAGGCACAGGGTGTAGCCATCGAGGGACTTGGCTTGTGTGTGTGTCAGAAGTGTTCCAGGGCACCAGGAGAGATGGGGATTACTGAACCGTGGATGGCACATGCTCAGTGCTCTCTCCTGAGTTCTTCTGACCAGTCAGCTCACCTTCTGATTTTTGTTTCCCAGGAACAAGACTCCCTGGCCACTGGGTAACTCCCTGCCCAGTCTACTCTTTTCTTGACATTATTCACTGCACTGTATCCTAAGCACTTATCTGTGTAGATTTTGTAACCTAAGAGGAGAAACCCCAATTTGTCATTGTTTCCTTGTCCTGTCACTGGATCTGGGCTGAGCTCTGTGGTATAGGTGGGAGATGCAGCTGCCACTCTGGGCCTAAACCCTAGGGTCAAGTATGGGTTGTGCATTCCCAACTCAGATAATAAGGGCATTCTGCAAGAAACAAATAAAACAGATTTTATTCTGTATTGCTATGTTTTACCCAGAATCCTGCAAATTGTGAGGGAACAGAAAGTTCTATAGGGATTAGGTCAACCAGATTAGAAGACTAAGGGAAAAGCTTAAAAAGACTTGTTCAAGGTCTCAGTTAAGTGATACAGGGTGCTAGGATCAAAATGCATTGATTCTAAGGTGCCTGTCCTCTTAGGATTAAGGCAGAATTGTTTTTGATCATTGTTGTTGACATTTTTACTTTTCTGGGCACAGGGAGTGGGCTTTATTTCAATTCTACTTGATACAAAATTTTTAAAAATCTGTGATCAAAATAATCATCAATATTACAAGAATGTGGGTCACTCCTTTAGATTTGGGAGCAGATAAAGGGAGCAAATGATAAAATGGTGAACATAAGATTTTCGAATGCCAAGATTACACTGGCTTTTAAACTGAGTTTGATGTAGGATCTGGGCCTGGGGCGTGGATGTCTTGGATTCCTTGCCAGCCAGGCTGCACAGCTCTTATTAGCTATAAATTCTATATCCTCTAAATTTTCATTTTCTTCTCTGTCAGATAGGAACAATCCCTGACTCCTGTACTTTTACTGGAGATTTAAGGAAATAGTGTTTTGTTTTGTCTGTTTTTTAAATATTTATTTATTTGGTTGTGCCAGGTCTTAGTTGCAGCAGTGGGCTCCTTAGTTGTGGCATGCTTGTGGGATCTAGTTCCCTGAACAGGGATCGAACCCGGGCCTCCTACATTGGGAGCACAGAGTCTTAACCACTGCGCCGCCAGGGAAGTCCCAGAAATAGTGTTTTTACAAGCACTCTACATACTGCCTGACACATAATGGGGGCTATGGTTATCTCAACTCACATTTTGATCTATCTTGGCCTTCTCTTGATTTTGAAATAACCTACTGAAAGTCAAGTTTAGAAATCCCTTCCCTCTCTGAAATCAAGGATCCTAACTTTTCTCTTTGTCAGTGGCTCCACCAGGGTAGGGGTTAGAACTTTGCACTCCCCTGGGGCCCAGGGTACAGACCAGGCAGGGGGTGGCTCCATTAACTGAGGCAGGGGAGGAATAGGGACACGCAGGTGGGGCGTATGGGGGGGCAGAGAGTGGACAGAGGCAGTCTGAGAAGCCAGGGGCAAGTCCGGCGGCCACACCCAGGAACCTGCTGGAGGTCAGGCGTGGGCCCTTGGCAGTCGGAGGTAAGAGCAGGAGAGATGGTCAGGCACCTGTGCAGAAGGACAAGGGCCGGGCTGAGCGCAGGGGCCAAGGGCAAACTGGGAAATAACTAGCGGCTGTGGGTGGAGGAGAGGGAGGAAGCCAGATGGGACAAAAGGAGCTGTTAGAGAAGCAGGAGACATCCCCTACCCCACCCCACTCCAGAGAGCCCCAGGCTGGTGCTGGAAGCGTGGGGAGGGAGGGAAGGAGAACACTTTGACCATTTCCAGGAAAGAAGAAAGCCCAGAAATGGAAGACAGGTCAGAGGCCCTGCAAAGCTGTACACGTGCGGAGTGAAGGCCTGTTCAGGATTTACTAATTTCTAGTGCGGGAAGGGACCTGAGGGGAAGCTTCGGTCCCACCCCCTCGTGTTGCAGACTCGGACGGAAACCGAGGCCTTCGGAAGAGGGCAGTTTGGTGCCGCAGGCAGGCGGTGGTCTTCGGTTTCACAGGGGGCGCAGTCCTCACTGAACCCCGTCCTGCGTGTGGCCCAGACACACCCTGGCGCCCCCCGGGGAGCTTACAGTCCAGTTGCGGAGGCCGCTGGCTCATAGGAAACACCCTGGGACCCAGCCCGGGGAAACAAGCCACGCTTAGGGAGCTGAGCTAGATGGGTGCTCCCGGCGGCCTGGTCCTGGCAGTACCCGCTTTGGCTCCAGGGGACCGCTGAAAATACTGCGACCTCCGTTTGGGGCCAAACGTAGGACGCACCCACCCACCCTCCACAGGGTGTTCCCTGTTCGGCTGCCCAGAGCGGTAGGGGAGCCGCGGCCTTTCACCCTGGGAGCCGGGTGACCGCGTACTGCGTGGAGCCGAGGTGCGGGCGGAGCCCAGCCGAGCTCCCCATCCTCCCACTCCCCCGGGCGGGCCTAAGAGCCGGTCGCGGAAATGCAGTGCAATACAGGACAATCAAGAACGTTTGCCGATGCTCTCCCCGCGCATCCCCCGGACGCGACCACCCTGTGCTAGGCCCGGGGCTCCCCGAGGTGCCGGGGGGAGGGGGACGCGCCGGGGGCTGGGGAGAGGAATTAGCCGTGGCGGCGCCCTCCTCTGTCCCAGGACGCGAGCCGGCCCGGCCAGGGCCTGCAGAACTTTAGGAGGAGCTGCGCGGGCTGAGCAGCCGCCCCGGGGCCAGGCCAGGGCGGAGGATCGCCGAGGGGCGTACGGTCCAGGGCCCGGGAGCCGGCGGCAGCGCGGACGCCTGCCCCGCCGAAGCTGCAACTTGAGCCAGCAGTGGATGCGGGTCTGCGCATGTGCACGAGCGCCGGAGTTTCACTTTGTAACTTTTAAGTAGTCAGGACACCGCCCCGTCCGGCCAAGTGGAGCCAGACAACCTCCCCGGGCCGCGCCGGGCTGCAGCGACGCCGCCGCAGGTAAAGGGGAAGAAGCGTTGGGAGGGGGGAATGTCGCCCTCCGCCTTTCCCGGGGCGTGCAGGACCTGGGGTCTACGTCAGGGTGCCATGTCTAGTGTCCGGTTCCGGGGTGCGGCCCTCCGGCCTCCGCAGACCCGACTCCGGAGCAGGGGTGACCGGGTGGGTGGGAGGAGAAGGTCCGTCCCTGGGCCGCGCACACCCCGCGCCCCTCTTCCAGCGCCGCGCCTCTCCAGCTTTCCTAGCGGCTTTTCGGGACTTCCCCCTCCAAGGCTCCAGCTTTTCGCTTTTATGGCTGATCCCTTTCTCTTCCCACCCCTCTCTTTGGGGATTTGTCAGCTGGAGTCGACCTCCCAGCCTAACCCGGAGCGCAGCCTGGGGGCCCTTCCTTCTCCGACTCTGCGAGGTGGGCCTGGGAAGGGGCCAGGCATCTGAGTCACCTGCTGCTGGGAAGGTAGAAACCACCTTGGGGCTGCTCCTCAGTGACCACTCCCTGCAGCCCTGCTGGAGTCCTGAGGAGGGAAGCTGGGGCTTTGGGGAGGGGTGGGGAGGGTGAGGAGAGCTCTGCTAGGAAACCCAAAACGCAGAGGTGCCAGTACCTGATAAGCCCGGCCACCTGAGACTCGGGGGTGAGCTCTGTCTTTCAGCTCAGGCGGTGTCCTGAAGGGCAGGAGGCCACCGCGGTACACAGAATGACCCGCCGGCTTCCCTCCACGCTGAAGTCGCGTGGCTGTGGCCCAGCCGCACAGCGTGCAGGGTGTGAGGTTAAGCCGGTGGGTTGCGCTCACCAGTTCAGGCCCAGTGCGTACAAGGCGGCATCCTGGGGTCTTTCTCAGGCCCTGGTTCCTGCAGGGCTGTGGACAGTCGCTGGGGAGAAGGAAAGACTCCAGGTCACCGCTTATTGGAGAAACGACTCATATGTCCCTTCTCCCTTCTGCATGCCCATTGTCTTTCTACCTTCTTCCCTCCTCTGACACCTGTCAGGTAGTCCTGAGTCTGCTTCTGCATTGAGGTGGATGTGTACAGAAGCAGAGGCCTCCTTTCGCCTTCATACGCCTCTTGTTTGTTTAGTTTGGGGGCAAAGGTCTCCCTTGGCTGTTCACTGGGCTGTAACAGGAAAAATATCAGATGGGGTCCTGCTATGCCTAATATTGTCTTTCCCATTGTCTGGAGAGGTGACAAAATGAGAGCAGATTTTGAGTGCCCACGAGGGCTCAGTGCTTTATGGACATTGCCTCTCACCAGCCCTGCAGGAGAGACATCATTGTGCCCATTTTATGGAGAAGGAAGCCAAAGCACCGAGTGGTTAAGCCACATGTCTAAAGGCATGTGGTGCTGAGACCCTAACTCCAGAGCCTGCCCAGGTGACTGCCGGCTGCCCTGCCTCCCCGTGCAGCCAGACTCTGTGCCGTTTCCTTGGCGCTCCAGGGCTTGTGTCTGTGGAGGTAAATGGTTGTCCAGGTTCCTGGGCCCTGTTTGGTGGGACTTTAAGGAGAAGTTTGCAACCTGCCATCTACAACATCAGAGTCACCTCCTGTGGCAGAAGGCCTGGAGCTGCTTGTCGTCCTAACAAAGTCAGAAAATTTGGTGATGATAAAAATACCCTGAATTTGCAAGAGCTGACGACTCTCACACACTTCCTGCAGCGTTCTGTTGCCACTCCTGGCAGGGGAGGCGTAGAGATCTTCAGGTGTGCTGTGGGGGCCAGCAGCTACCAGCTCAGGTGGGCAGGGGGTTAGCATTGGTGGCTGACTTCTTTGGCAATTTTGGGACCAGCCATGGCATTGAGCTCTCAGTCTCACTGGCCACAACCAGACTGTAGGGTGTATGTGGGCTGAACTTTGCGTTGGGGCCTGAGTCACATGCTGCTCACCTGGCACCTGGGCCTCAGCAGTATATCTTGCCTTTCCTGAATGAGACGATGAGCAGAGAGCTCTCTGGAAGGCATGGATAAGACTAGGCATTCACACATGCATATCTGACAAATATGGGATGAGTGGACATTGCCAGGCAGGGCGCCTTTGGCCACAGGGCCTACTTGCTGGTTTGGCCCCTGCCCAGCACTACCAGTCTTTTGCCCACTGAGCCAACTCTCTCCCGGTCACCACCAGCTGAGTTCCCTTCTCTCCCCCTCCCGTTCCTTCTGAGCCTGGTGGGGCTACCCTGTGGTGCGTGTGTTTCCAGCTGCCCTCTCAGAGTGTGCCCGTTCGGGAAGATGCAGGGGGCTGGCCCTGGAGGGACCGTGATGGTTCAGCAGAATCTGGACTTTCCATGTGTAACAGACTACAACTAAGCAGAAAGTTCTGAGAGAGCATGCGGGCCCCCAAAGCTGTGCCCTCACCTGGAGGGGGCAGACAAGACAGGCCACCTCTGGGGAGCCCTGAGGTTCCATCCCAGGCGGGTGCGATTTGATGGCTGACCTCACTGAGTCCTTCTTATCAAACTTTGTAAAACCACCCAGGGGAGCCTGTTTGACTTAGAGGCGTGACTGGGGCTGAAGGGGGAAGAGGAGCATAGGTACCTGCTTCCCACGGGGCCTCTGCTCTCCCAAAGCTCAGCACAAAGCAGCATTGGTGAGGCTCATCCTGCCCCAGCACCACTGCACCAGCCGCCCCTTTCCAGGGACAATGCTCCCTCTGTGACCATTTTATGGGGATGTATTTTTCTTTCCACTTCACTTTTCAAGCCTTCCTTGTTTGTTCTGCTGCATTCCTTTTTCCTGATTCTAGTCTTTGGGGGCCCTGGGGAAGCCTCTTGGGGCCCGCATGAGGTCCTGGACTCAGTCTTCCTGGAGCCTACAGCTGCCAGCGCTTCTGTGGGGGGAGGTCCACTGCCCTGGCTTCAGTAGGGCCTTGAGCCGCTGGACAAGAGGGGAGAGGCTGGACCCTCAGGTGATGCTGGGGAAGAGAGAGGAGAGAGGAGCAGGGCAGCACAGAGGAGTGTGGACCCTCCGTAGTGCTAGGAGTCTGGGGAGAGAGAGCCAGGGCAGGAGGGAGCGCATTGGGAAGAACCACAGGCTCCGTATGGGCGTTTGAGTGCCGACACATTGGGGCACGTGTGAGTGCAGGGGAAGTGTGCTGCAGGGTTTCAGGCCAGAAGCCCTGAACTGGAAGAGGGCAGCTCCCACGTGACTCTGACTGTCTGTGTTCCTTCAGGGAGGTCTGTAAAGGCTGGTGCCCCATGACCCCAGTCAGGAAAGCCCTGCAGGAAATGAGTGGCGGACCTGAGGCAGCTTGGGAGGTGGCCAGGGCTGCCACTGCCTTTGCTAGAGCCTGCATCAACTGAGGTCCTCTCCAAGGCATTCACCCACACTTCCTTCCCCTGGCATCTGGTAAGTGCGGGGACAGGAAGGAGGGGCAGGCCTTTGCCAATCAGTGTCAGGCTGGGCGTTCCGCTGGGGTGGTGCCAGGGGGTGGGGTTTAAAGGAGGGAAGCTAAGACCATCTGTCTGCCAGAGGCAGCTTTTGTGGCTCTGCCATCACACCCTCCGGCCACTGCCCAGTCTCTTATAGGGATGAGAGAGTGACTTGGCCTTCTGGAGAGTCCTCCCATGCCCTTGACCTGCCACCTCCCCCCACCCACCCTGCACTTCCTGTCATGTGTGTGTGAGACTGTCCCCAACCCAGCCGTCCCAGGGGCCAGAATTGGGAATCACCTTCCCCCAGCACACATCCTGCCAGTATTACCAGGTAGTCCAAATATCTGTCTGTTCTCTGTACCTCCTCTTCTTGTCCCCAAGATTTTTGTCCCTCTAACAGGTAGAAAGACCAGACTTAGCCGAAGCCCTGGGAATCTAGGTTAACCAGATTTAAGGAGGTGGGACCTTGAGAGAAGGTGTTGCTGAGCATTTCTCCAGGCTCTTCAGCCACAGGCAGGGTGACAAGCAGGCCAGAACTTGGCCACTAACACTGGGGCCTTTGGTGTTTGGAGATTTCCATTAGTTTCACCTGGGTTACCAGGAGCCTCAAAGGAAAAGTCAACAACCAGCCTGGAGCGATATTTGCTTTGGAAATGCTGGACCTTCCAGTAAGGCTAGGGGTGTAGGAATGAGAGGGCCCAGCCTGGGGAGTGCTCCAGCGCTGCACGGTGGGTGACTCAGGGGTCCCTGAGGAGGCCTGGGACCCCATCCTCCTCACCCTAGACCACCCCCTTTTGCCTTCTCTGTCTCCTCTCCGCTGCCCCTTCCCTGGCTTTTACTCTCTCACTAAACTAACGCATGTGTGTAGACGGCTGCAGAGGGAGTGTGGCGTAGTAGAAAGAGAGCTGGCATCTGGGACCCGGGAGGCTGGGTCTGAGACCCAGTTCTGCCCCGACCAGCTCCTTAATCTTAATGGAAATCTCAAGCCTCTGAGCCTCGGTTTCCAAGTGTATGGAGTGGGCCTGTCTCTGAGGCCCCGGCCTGACATCCCATGAGCTCTCGTCTGTGGCTCAGATGATCAAGAGTTGTTGCACGTGGACGCTCTTCCTCCTCCTCTGTTGGTCCCTGTGTCCTGCCTGCCCTCCGGACCTCCCAGGGTCCCCCTGCAGGAATGACTTCCCGGCAGGAGTCTCTCCTGAGGCTGGAGGAACTTGGCACCCCTTAGGCGGGCACCACAGCAGCTCCTGTCCTTCCCTGTCCTCCTGTTCACCCCCCACGCTGGGGAGGCGGCCAGCTGTGTCCTGGGTGAGCCGTCCGCCCGGTCCATCTGACCCTCCGGGCTGTTCCCACAATGGAGCTATTCTCTGTAGGCTCTGCCGGGCACTCGGGGCCAGTGTCCGCCTCTCCCCGATCCCTGTGCCCCACCAGCCCCTGGAGGAGACACCCGCCCTTGGCTCTGCCAGCGCTGGCTGGGGAAACCACGGGAGACTTGGAGCCCTGACCCTCCGCCGGGCCCCATTCTCCAGGGAGGACCAGCACGATGACCGACTCCCCATTCCTGGAGCTGTGGCAATCCAGGGCGGTGGCCATCCGCGAGCGGCTGGGCGTCGGGGACCAGCCCAATGACTCCTACTGCTACAACTCGGCCAAAAACAGCACCGTGCTCCAGGGGGTCACCTTCGGTGGCATCCCCACTGTCCTGTTCATAGACGTCACCTGCTTCCTGGTGAGACTCCTTGGGAATCGTGTCAGTTATTTGTTTGTTTAACCTCCACCAACCCCCCCCCCCCCACCACTCCCCTTTCTGGGAGACTCAGGTGAGGAGCCAGCAGACATCCCTGGGTTTAAGTCGTAGCTCTGCTACTTCGCAGCTCTGTAACCTTGGGCGTGTTACATAGCTTGTTTAGGCCTCAGGTGTTTGCTCTGTAAATGGAGGTAATAATTTTTACCTCGAAGATTCTGGGACAAGATTAAATAAGGCGATGGATGTAAAGAATACACATTACGATTCTTTTGATTATTACCATTGTTACCGAGTTATCAGCCCGTCATGTGTCTAAGGCCCTTGGGAAGGGTCAGTCCACAGGGATGAGAGATGTGAATGAGAATTAGAGCAGCTGCAATTCCCAATTTATAAATGTCACCCCCCTGCTCCCCACTGGGGTCCCTGGGCCTTTAGAGGATCAGACGAGAGAAGGAGAAAACTGGGGAAAGGCGAGTATACCTTATCAGTGCCGACCCTCACAGGTGGCCTTTCTTTAGTTCAGACCTCCTTGTTCCCACAGACCGCCCCCCCAACCCAATTTGAAATATGCCGTATTCTCCCCTAGACTGACTCAGACTTGCTAGGTGAGATTTACTGGGGCTCAGGGGCACCTTCTTTTGACAAGTGCCCATGGGATGGTTGGTCCCTCTTGTCACCTTCTCCTCCCATGTAGGGGAGACCATCTGATTAAACAGGGTAAGAGTGGGCGGAGGGAGTAGACCCCTTGGACTGCTTTGTGCCAGAGGTTAGGTGGGGGCCTGGGGGAGGGGGGTTAGGGCCCCTGTCCCTGAAGGAGGCGGGTATCCAACCCAAGTTTGCTTGCGGGGAAAATGTTCATAGGAAGAGGGAAAGGGAGTCCTAACTCCTCTTTGCGTTTTCCTCCCTAGGATTAAAGTCTAAATTGTTGCCTTAGACTTTTGCTACATTGTTGGTCCTCTAGGGGCAGATGTGGGAACCAGCGTGCTACTCATGTTGCTTTTACGAAAAAGGGCTCTTTAAGTGCAGAATAACCCACGTCTTGGAGCCAAAACCCATTTGTAGGTTGAGAACAGTCATATCTACCAGCCTTGGTTGGGAGGAGAGAGTAGGCAGGATCGTGGTGATGGATTTGAGGGTTGGTGGGATTCACGGAGGAGGGTGGCCCTAGAGCTGTGATCCAGCGTCTCCAGGGAGGGGAGGGTCTGGGCCAAGGAGAGAAGTCCTGAGAGGCAGGCTGGGGTGGGTATGTCTTGGTTGAGAAGAGAGAGTAGCTCTCCAGTGGAGTGTGCCGGTGGGGGTGGATTTGTATTGCGGGAAGTTACGGGGATTGGGGGTGGGGTGGAGGAAGGGGCCCACCGAAGAGCCAGAGGGGCCTGGAGGAGAGAGATGCACGGGAAGTGTCCACACCGCTCAGGCCAAGGGGGGCAGCAGCCAGGGCAGAGCACAGGCACTTGCCGAGCCGCCTTCACGTTTATCCGACAGCAGGACTCACCTGCCTTTGAAAATATATCACCAACTTCCAGATTCACCTTGAGAAAATTCTGCTGGAACTCAGCCCCTCTGGGGTCCAGAACCCACATTTAAAACCACAGTTCCTGACGAGGGCAGGCAGGGATATACTGATTAAAACGCTGAGCCCTGAAGGGAGGGAGCCTGTCCGGGAGGGGGGAGACAGGAGCAAGGCAGAGGACCTGCAAAGGTGGGCACCGAGGGAGCGAGGAGACAACCTAGAATCGACAGACTTTTAGAGCGGGAAGGGGGTTAGACTTGAGTGCAGCCCCTCGCGTTGCTGTTGGGCGCACGGGCCTGCCGCCCGAGCGCCCCTGCTTGTGGAGGCGGAGCCACACGGAGCCCCAGGCCCTCAGTGGGCGCTGCCCCTGCGTGCCCTGCGCCGGGAGTCCGTCCCCAGGGCTTGCCTCCAGGAGAACCAAACTCAAGATAAAGGTCTGACCACCTCTGGCTCAGCTTCCGGGAGCTCTGCTACCTCTGTTCTATAATTAAAAATGCAGCTCTATGTAAAGCGAAGGAGGGAGCTGGTCCCCAGGGCTGCTGTGAGGACCCTTCCTGCTCAGGAGACCCTGCAGGCACACCAGGGCCGAGGACGGCCGTGGCTGTCAGGGCTGCCTTGGGAGTGAAGAGCAGGGCCTGCGTGCTTGACTGGGGGGCTGCCAGGGCGAGCTCCGTGTCAGCGTTGACAGCCTTTGTGGCTTGGGCACAGGGGACAGGAGCTGGTGAAGGGGGTGAGCGTTGAGCCCTTGAGCTGTGTGGCCTTGGGCAGCTCCGTGCCTTCTCTGGCCCTTTTAGCCCTCCTGAGTCTGGGGGGCGGGGGTTGGGGAGGGGTGGGCTTTGCCCCTAAGACAATTGCCCCTAATTAGAAGCCATCCAATATGCATTTACAAGACTTGATTTCTTTTCTACTTTTAGTTTTTAATATTGGTATTTTCCATCATAAGAAGAAAATTCTGGGATTATGGCCGCATTGCCCTGGTGTCAGAAGCAGACAGGTAAAAAAGACTCATTACGTCAAGTGTGTGTGTGTGTGTGTGTGTGTGTGTGTGTGTGTGAGAGAGAGAGAGAGAGAGAGACAGAGACAGAGGCTGGGATGGGGCTGGGGGCTTGTGAAGCCCACCAGGCACAGCCCACACATGATGCTCATATTAGATTGTGTTCATTAGTGTGTCTGCCAGGCCTGTACCAGAAACTGTTCCCTCTCCTCTTTACCACAGACCTGTGAGATTAGCCTTGGTGCCTTCCTTGTGGTGGTAAGAAAACCATTGCCCACACACCCAGCTTTCCCCTGGGGCTTGGAGCTGGCGTGACTGTGAACCAGCTGCTTCAGGCTACGGAAGAAATCTAGTTGCCTTAGATACTTAAGGCTTTCATCATCAGCTGAGGAGGATGCCAGCTTTCTTTCTCGCCTTGGACATTTTCAAGTGTATCTTCTTTGAGATTAATTAGTTCGGGGCTGGGGATGAGGCGAGCTGGATTGAGAAGGGCACCAGGGCCGTAGGTGAGCTGCTCCTTTCCTCTGGGTCAGGGTCAGCCAGTGGCCCTAATCCGCCAGCTTCGGACGCTCTGTCACAGAGCACAGACTGCCTTGGCCAGGACTCACGTCCTTCTACCTCCACCCTGGGCTCTCTACGCATGTCACTTGAAGGGGGAGAATGAGTTCCACGTCTGCACAACTGGAATTTCCAGCTCCAGCTAGCTGTCCCTCACCCCAGGATCTTGTGTCAGATGCAGCAATAGGAAGCAACTGGGGAAACAGAGACTGGCCCGGGCTGCCCCACCCAAGCCTCCCCGGGGGTTCCGCAGGCAGACCCCCCACTCTTGCTCCACAGGGGGCTCCCGTGTTGAAATGCGGTCTGTGCGGGAGGGGCGATGGGGGTGTCTGTAAATGCACCTTCTTTCCCCACGGTCTCCATCCTGGCGTTTGCGAAAGCCCAAGGGTATTAACCTTGGGCTAAGGTGCTGGGGCCTCTGCTTCAGGTGTGTGCCAGCCTTGGACTGTTTGGGGGGAAACTTCTGAAACACCTGGTGCATTTTTGGCACATTCACTCCTAGGAGGGCTGAGTACTACAACAGACTAGAGCACCTGGAAATCAGGAGCCTCCACACTTCCATGGCTGTGTCATCTTGGTCAGGACCCTGAGCTCGTCGGGTTGTTTCCTCTGGCCTTTTCTTGCCTGTAGGGTTACCATGAAGGTCAAATGAGGCAGTTCTCTGGAAAGGCTTTGAAACTTGAGCTTCATCAGGCCTTATGCCATTAGAAGTGGGATGGTGAAGCCAGGAGTAGGAAAACGGAGAGAAAAGCAAAACTTAGCATACCGCAAACACCTCAAATTCACAGCGCACAGGGTGTTTTTATGGGTTACTCAGAAGAAAGGATCTGCCCAAATTAGCAATGTAAAATGCCCCAGTTCATCAAGTCTAAAATGCGCATTTTTGGCATTTTCTCATCTATGAAATTGGGTGCAACTTATTATCAATGGTGATCATAGTTAATTGACAGCATCCTTTACTTCTTAGTGGTTCAAAAAATAATTGTGCCCTTTACAACCAGTGGTGTCTTAGATTTGATAAAATACAGTATTCCAAGTTTTATTTGCTATATTGGGAAATATATTGTAAACAGGCAACACTTTGAAGTCACTTTATGTAGACCAGTCACAGGGCTGAGGTTCAAGGGTGTGGAGCACAGGATGGTGCACTGATGCCCTGACCCCCTGTTATTCATCCCACGTAACATAGAGTTTGATGTCTCACCAAACCTTGGAATGGTCGATGCCCTTCCCTATATTTTTCACAGGGTGAGTTATATTTTGTCCCAGCCACTGAGCGCTAGTAGCTTTGGTCCTGAGCTCTAAGAGGCAGCGAGATACTAGGCATAAGTTTTTAGACCTTTTAAAAGAATTATCTGCCATTTTTCCCTTTTGTGTTTCTAGTGAGTCCAGATTCCAGAGACTGTCATCTTCCTCCTCAGGGCAGCAGGACTTTGAAAGCGAGCTGGTTGGTATTTAAGGGGCAGGTATGGTTGTGGCTGCGGGATGGGGGCTTGCAAGGATGGGCAGTAGTGAATTGGCAGGGAGAGGGCAGTTGTACTCCTGCTGAGCCGCTAACTCAATACCCTTGACCTTGAGTGGCACATGCTGGTGAGAGCTCTTCTCTGCTTTGACAAAGACACCTGAACTTGGGAAATACCACAGCAAAGATGGCAGCTGGGTGATCCAGGATTGTGAGACTTGATTAATTCTCAGGCACCTGGCTACAGCTCTTGTCTGTGTTATCACACTTAGCGGCTTTGTGTGACAGTTAATTATTGACTTGCTTGCTAGCTTATGAGCCAGCTGTGGGCAGGAACCAAATCTTATCCAGCCCTGTTCCCCACCTCCTGACACCCAGTAGGTGCTAAGTAACTGTCAAGTGAATGACGAGCAAATATTTGTCTTTCCCAGCTGGGTGAGAGTCCAGCTTTAAGGGGTATCGAGTTTAAGAGATACGATGGACACTAAAACCCATGAAACCCTTTCCCTCTCTAAACCCCGCCCCAGGGAACTGTCCAGTTGAGTGGGCTTGGTTCCTTGCTTTTGTCTTGCATCTCATTCAGTCATCTTGAAACAAACAGAAGCCCCCATCAGCTT
The DNA here is from genome assembly GCF_028023285.1 of Balaenoptera ricei. Taxonomy (NCBI): domain Eukaryota; kingdom Metazoa; phylum Chordata; class Mammalia; order Artiodactyla; family Balaenopteridae; genus Balaenoptera; species Balaenoptera ricei. The sequence goes on from NC_082639.1 coordinate 170,165,014, forward strand.
CTCCAGAGCAGCCTTGAACTTTCATCAACTCTCCATTCAAGTTGCACCATTTGACCCAGGAGCCTGTATTAATTCCACAAATTGTCAAAACTTGAGAAGCTTTCACAAGATTTCCAGGCACAGGATGCATGTTAGAAAGGACTGGGGGCACACCGACTCTGTCGTGTTTGGACAAGAGGGCTGCTTGCTGAATTTGGGACAAAAGCACTGCTTTTTATAAAACGGGAGGTTAGATGGTTGTTTAAAGTCAAAGATGATGATTATATCTGCCTCCGAAAAACAGAGATTGTTGGAAGCTAATCCCTGTTCTCCGTTTCCAGGGATGCTGCCCCTGGCTGACTGCAATCTTCCGCCTGCAGTGAGTACAGCGCGGGTGGCTGGAGGTGTCTTTGTTTGGGTGGGTTTGTTTGGGTGTTTGGCCAATCAGGAGGAGAGAGCCAAGATGCCTGATCCTGAGCTGGAGTCTCTCAGATACTTTTCAGTTCAGACCCAAAGATGTAGTTGGGGGCTGAGAATTAAGGTGGCCCAGGGAGCCCCTGTGCAAGCTAATTAAAGCTAATTTTTTGCTTTAGGCAGGAATTATATCTACGTACTGTGTAACACGGATATATTTGGATGGAAGCTCTTCTAGGCAGTGTCATGTCTTTGAATTAGTGAAAAGTGGAGACATAATGATTGCTTAATATATTCAGCTCATTTGGTTAAAAGTTTTCTTTTTTTTCTTAAAACTTGGGCCCTTTGGAGAGAAATCCTGAAAGAGGTGCTTGGTGATTATAAGCCAGTTATTCCTCTTGCACGTGGTGGCAGAGCTAAGCTGCGAGTCTCAGCTCTGCTGCCTGCGGCCGTATTGCATCCTATCTGAGAAACCACCGTTGTAAGACGCACAGCACCAGGAATGAGAAAATGCTTCCTATTATGCTGTGATTGGCTGTGATCCCAGGGTGCTCCCCCATTTCAGAGGTGTTGAAATATGAAAATGACATCTTAGAAGTGATGAAATGTGATAGTTCTAGGACATTGGGTAAGTCCCTCTCTCTGGGCCTCAGTTTCCCCAACTATAAAAGCAGGCTGAGAATAGCACCTGCTCTGTCTAGTTCAAATGCATTCACACGTGTGAGCGTGTTATAAACAGTCCAGGCTGGTGAGAGTTGTTCCCAGGGGAACTGGCAGGAGGCAGTTTGTGCAGAAGAAACCAGTGAACTCTGGTTTGGAGCAGGAGGGGAGGTTTCTGGGAGGGAAGAGGGGACAGAGGTGGGAGAGGTGGATTTGCCAGCCTCGCCCTTCCCTGCCCACTCCAAAATCATGTCAGCGTTTCCTCCGGGTGTTGGAAGTCATGCATATTCTGTGCAAAAATCCATCACGTACAGAACAGAATTAATAGGAAGAAATTTTAAGTCACCCTTACCCCTGCCTCTGAAAGATGCCCTTGGCGTGTTTTCCTCTGCTCAGCCACTCCCCATGACACCGCTGGCTGGGACTCAGGCCATTCCCCTACCCTGGGCTGTGCCCCCCACTCTCTCCCTGGATCGGGTGGGGCAAAGCCAGAAACTTTGACTCATCATCTTCATGTTAACTAGCAAAGGCTGCTGACGGTTTGCACTGGAGCCAATACCCACTGTTTCTATCACTCCATGTCCCCTTCCTGCCCTCTCCGCGTGGACCTCACTTCTCATTGAGTGAGGCCATACCCATACAGCTGCGTATTCTGCTTTGTCATTTTAATGCTGTATCAGACATATTTTTCCATTTCAACTCCCACTGTTTTTTCTCTTCTGTTCCTGCCACAGAAAGGACTACCCTTTGACTTTTTTTAAAGCTGCAATTAAATTTTAACAGTTGCTCACGCCCAGCGTTACAACTGACATTTAAAGAGGCCTCTCAGTTTCCATCCAAATTGCCTTTCCCAGCAAGATACGGAAATTAGAGGTGTATCTCAAGAAAAAATTGTTGATGAAAATTGCTCACTTATTTGTTTTATTTTTAAAAAAATATTTATTTATTTATTTCGGCTGCACCGGGTCTTAGTTGCGGCATGCGGGCTCTTCGTTGTGGCATGCGGGATCTTTTTAGTTGCGGCGTGCACGTGGGATCTAGTTCCCCGACCGGGGTTCGAACCCGGGCCCCCTGCATTGGGAGTGTGGAGTCTTACCCACTGGCCCACCAGGGAAGTCCCACTTACTGGTTTTAATCTTCACCAGTGTTTGTTTAGTAAGCACGTATTGTGGCAAAGTATATGCATTTTGGTAGTTTATTTAGAAGTGAAAACAGTGTGGTCAGCGGCAGAGCTTTGTCCTCCAGGTAAGCAGTAAAAAGGAGTAACATTAGCAAGCGCACTGCGAGCGTCCACCCGGCACCAGGCACGGCGTTGGGCCCGGATCCTCATTGCCTCCTGTGCGCCTGCTGAGTGACCAGCTAGCTAGCGGGTAGTAGCCTCCCTGCTTTAGGTCCCAGCCTCAGGTGGGTGCTGTGACCCTCTCTGGAGGCGGCTGAGCTGGATTCCACTGTGGCCTGTCTGGCTGGCTGCAGAGCCCACACGCCACACCTTTCACACCTGCCTTTTTATGCTGTGGCCCTGCTTCCCTGAGCTCTCTCTTCCCAGTGTAGGGCTTTCCCTGCCTTCTGGAAGCAGGATCCTCAGGGGAGCTCCCTGTCAGGAGAGTGGGAAAGCAGGAGACACCCCCCTCCCCTTATCCCTCTGCAGCACGGAAGTCTGGCTGTCAGAACCCAGAATTTTCTGGGTCGCCAAATGACCTGGAGCCTCCAAATACAGCACTGAGAGTGGGAAAGGGTGGAGCAGGTCGCCCCCCACCTCTGGGGCCACAGCAGGGACACAGGGAAGAGGCAGGGCCAGCAGCATGGACTGAGCCTTAGAATGTTTAAAGCAGTAGCTCCAGGGACTTCCCTGGTGGCCCAGTGGTCAAAACTCTGTGCTCCCAATGCAGGGGGCCCGGTTTCAATCCCTGGTCAGGGAACTAGATCCCGCGTGCCACAACTAAAAGATGCCACACGCGGCAACTAAAGATCCCGCGTGCCGCAATGAAGATCCGCACGCGGTAATGAAGATCCCGCACGCCTCAACTAAGACCAGCACAGCCAAATAAATAAATAAATATTGAAAGATAAATAAAATAAAGCAGTGGCTCCACCTCTGTCTCCCAGTTTCCCTGAGGAGGAGATGGGAGAAAGGGTGGGAACCATGAGCCTGGACACACACAGCTTTGCTCAGGAGATTCTCAGCAGCCCTCTTGTCAGTGGCTTTGCTTGTCCATAGATGCAGGGAAGGGCTGAGGGATCATTGTATTTACACACAAACGTGGGCACAAATGTTTCTAGAGACCTAAAGTGGAGCAGTGGCAGGTTCCTTCGTCCAGGAGTACGGGGCGAGGGCTGAGAGGCAGGCTCTGGAGATCATAGCTCTGCCGTTACAGGCTGGATGATTGTAAAAGTTAATGTGCTTTTTCTGTACCTGTTTCCTCATATTTAAAAAAATGGAGATCAAATTGGGACCTACCTCACGGACGGTCACGAGGGTTAAATGAGATCATCCATGCAAGGCCCAAAGGGCCCAGCCTGTTACCACTGCTCATTAGGATTCCATGTGTGTCTTGCGCAGAGATGACCAGATCATGGAGTGGTGTGGGGAGGACGCCATCCACTACCTGTCGTTCCAGAGACACATCATCTTCCTGCTGGTGGTGGTCAGCTTCTTGTCTCTGTGTGTCATCCTGCCCGTCAACCTCTCGGGGAGCTTGCTGGGTAAGGACTCCTCATCTTGCCTGAGTTGGGCCCAGGCAGAGCAGCAGCCCTGGGGAAAGGGCCTCAATGTGGTGGATCAGAACCCCAGGATTCATGCTCACATTCAGATGTGAGAAGGTCTCAGGGTGACTTTCTGAACTTTTCCATTTGCTTAAAGATCTGGAGAAGAATCCACCCCAAACCTGGGCCAAGAGCTGGGGCCCCTAATATCTAAGTAGGAGGAAGACCCCAAGACTGATAAGATCAGGGGCTTTCAGAGTGTGTTTTATAGTTTCCTGCCCCCACCCAAATCAGGAGGCCACAAGTAGTGGATCCAGAAGATGTTTGTGATGCTCTAAGTGAAAATCGGAGTGTGGAATTCTATTTCCAAACACCCACGGGAATCCAGCGTCACCATCACGAATCCACTTCTTATGCCCAGTGATTCCCAGCCTTGGTTTTGGGAACAGCTTAGGGTGTTTCTAGATTTCTCAAGGAATGCCACAAGAATCTCAAAGCAAGATGAATTCAGATTTTGACTTTACCCACATGGGAGGTTGAGAAGAAGTTGTCGGGAGCGTCTTGGAGTAAAGCAGAGGCCTTGGTTGGTGTAGCTCTGAAAAGTGGACGGTCGTCACAGTCCTCTGGCTTCTCGGACATCTTAATGCTCCTCCTCCTTAGAGCTCCACAAACCAAGGCTGTGTTGCCCCCCTCCCACTTCCCTAGTGTGACCCTGCAACTGAGTATCTGTGCTTCCCTGCAGACAAAGACCCTTACAGCTTTGGGAGGACGACAGTCGCAAACCTACAGACTGAGTGAGTTCGAGGTGGGAGGGCGTGAGGGTGCTGATGGGTGAGACCAAGGAGAGGGCAGATTCTGGAGCCCGGGATAGGCCAGAGGTCGTCCAAAGTGAGCGAGTTAATGTCTGAAAGCCTCTTTGCCGCTAGTGCCTGCTGCTGGGCTATGGGCATGGACACGCCCCAGGCCGCTGTTGTTCTGCAGTGGGTTTTAGGAAACACAGAGGGCCCCGTGGAGCTGGGTGGGGTTCATTTGTCAGGACAGTGCCTTCTCTAAAGGGCACTGGCCACTCAACCTCTGTTGGAGGATCTGTTGTGAGGAAGCCTTCGGCCCTCAGCTCAGTGCCAGGAGGGTAACCAAGCCCAGCCCTGCACCCTCACTCCCTGCCTGGGAGCCCAGCCCTGATGGCAGGTGGTGTCCCTCCCCTCCCCCCCAGCAACGACCTGCTTTGGCTGCACACCGTCTTCTCTATCCTTTACCTCATCCTCACTGTGGGCTTCATGCGGCACCACACCCAGTCCATCAAGTACAAAGAGGAGAACCTGGTGAGTGAGGGGCGGTGGGGGGCTGGGCGTGTGCTGGGGAGGGGCTCAGGTGGGAGCTGGGGAGGAGTGGCACCAGGCTTATTCCCCAGCACCACGATGGCCGTGAGTGTAAGGAGGGGCCTCAGGCTTGCAAATGTGTGCTCAGAATCGGCATTAAACATTTTTTTCTGGTAGATTGTTTTAAGATTTGGCTATTTCCCCCCATTTTGCCAACTAGCCTTTAGATTTGTGGGGTTTGGGCTTGTAGTTACTGATTCTAAGTAACTTCCAAGAAGTTTGAATTGAGAGCAACTCCCTCTCTCATTGCAACCCATAACTTGATGGAGGGAGAGGGAGTTTCTATTACTTGGTTCCAAGCCTGGGTCCTCCTCTGATCTGCTGTGTGACCTCATTTGAGTCACTTCCCCTTTCTGAGTTCTTTCTCAGTCTCTTGTCATGCAAAGGAGGCTCATCGAAATTGCTTTGGAAATGTATTTTTTTTTTGGCCATGCTGCGTGGCATGTGGGATCTTAGTTCCCTGACCAGGGGTCGAACCCATGCCCCCTGCAGTGGAAGCGCAGAGCCCTAACCACTGGACCGCCAGGGAATTCCCTGGAAACGTATTCTTGACTGCCTAGAAGAAGATGCTATGTAAAGAAGAGACTTCAAGGCTCTGTCAGGCCAGGAAGGCGAGCACCTGAGCCTCTGAGTCCCCATCGTTTTCCTTGGGGAGACTTGAACAGGGTGTTCCCCTGGCCGACTGGCTTGCCCTGGTGACTTTTCTCCCTGGTGTGTTTCTCCGGCAGGTGAGGCGGACCCTGTTCATCACAGGACTCCCCAGAGACGCGAAGAAGGAGACTGTGGAGAGCCACTTCCAGTGAGCAGGGCCGCTTCCGCTGGGAGGGAAGGGGAGAGAGACCCTAGGAGGACCTGGCCCAGCCACCGAGCCGCAGATGCTGCTCTGGGCAGGCTCTGCTGGGGCTGTGAGGGCCTGGGCTGGGGCGGCACGTCCTCTGCCAGCAGCCACGGCTGCCCACGTGACCACAGTAGCCAGAATACAGGCCAGGGTGTGGGGCAGATAAACATCTTGAGAGCTCAGGGGCAGAGAAAAAGATTTATAGAAACAACACGCCCACACACTCCCCGCAAAAAAAAAAAAAAAAAAAAAAAAAGAAAAGGATTCACCCTGGGCTTCTCAGCGTCAGCTTTGCAGAGTAAGAGATACCCGAGAGACAGCAGTCTTGGAGGCGGGGAGGGACCTGGGCCCCGCTTTGCATTTCGTGGTTCATTCTTCTGCTCAGCACGTGTCTCTTGAGTGAGCACTCCGGGTCCGGGGCCCTGTCCTCACAGAGCTCACTCACGGCTCTCCCAGCAGAACCTCCTTTCCAGCAGCCTCCTCTGAGCGCCTGCACCAGGGATACCTGCAGGTGGGGGCTAGAGGAAGGGCTTTCCTGTGAGAAGGAAGTTGTGTGTACGGGGCGATGAACGCAGGGCATCTCATGGAGCTTCAGGAAAGAGAATGGTCCGGGGAGAGCAGGCCGGGAAGGCTCCCAGGACCCTGGGCTGGAGGGCTTGAACCTGGGCTAGGGAGCTGAGGTTTCAGTCTGTATTCATTCCTCATCAACAGTCATTAATTTGTAGTATGGATTAGGGGTTGGCTATGGCTTGGCTTTGCACTATTTATGAAGAACACTTGCTAAGCAAATTATTAGTATAAACAGAATTGTAAAATGAATGTTTAAAATGTATCGACTAACCTCTCTTTTAGAAACTCTTAAGTATTTTAGAAATATTTTTCTATATGTAAACACTGGGTACTGGAATCATTTTTCTCTATTCCTTGAAACAGCTCCCCAAAGTTGCCTGTTAGGCAACATTTGGAAACAGTAGCTCCACTTAATATATTACCTTAAAGAGAAAAACAAGTCCTCTCATTCCCATTACAAACACTGAATCACACTTTCTCCTATTTCAGGAAGCCCTTTTAGTGAACACTGCTGCAATCCATGGGGATTGATGCGTGAATTTGCCTTGTAGCAGGGACGCTTACACCATTGTTCTCTTCCGCAAAGCTCGTAATGGGACCTGAAATTGTCTACCTGACATGTCTATGGGCTGTGTCTCTCTCTCTCACTAAAATGTAAACTTATCCAGGCTCCATCCCAGTGCCCAGCAAGTAGTAGGTGGGGATTTACACGGTTCAGGAACGCCCAGGAGTTGTACATAGGATTTTGCGTATATGGTGAGAGAGGATCATACGCTGGGTACAGGCATGGGCCCTGGAGCTGGGCCGCCTGGATTTACTTCCTGGCTCAGACACTCACTAGCTGCGTGATCTTGGGCACCCGTCATTTTACCTCTCCGACGCTTATTTTCCTCATCTGTAAAATGGGGACAAAAACCTCACAGGTTATGGTGAGGATCAAATAAGTTAATGCTCTAACAGTACCTGGCCAAGAATTAGTATACATACAGCATACTTACAGTATTTTACTATGATTGTTAATGCATGTGTAGACATTTACTGGGCTGAGGGTCCTTTGCTTTCATGAGACCGAAAAGGTCTGTGATCTTCAAAAGGGTCACAAACTGAATAGGATTTCGGTGATGGTCCAGAGTAGAAATGACCTAGAGCAAACAATAAATTTACTCCTTTGCATGGGTAGAGGAGGTAATGAATAGTGTTATTTTTTTTCTTCAGGAGAAGTACTGACTGATTTAAAGCCAAGTGGGTATAAACTTGTCAGTTTCAGGCAGTTACTTTCATGCTATTTAAAAGGACCTCTTTGTATTACATTTCAAAATTTCCCCCTTTGGTAAAAGACAAAGAGGAAAGAGGTCTCCCCTGGCACAGAAATGAGCAGTGTAATTACTCTGCCACCCCTGGAGTCTTGGGGGTCTCTCCTGCCTGGGCGGTTCTCTTTTCCAATGGCTATCTTTTGCTTTTGATCTGCCCTGGGCACAGGGACGCGTATCCCACGTGTGAAGTGGTGGAGGTCCAGCTGTGCTACAACGTGGCCAAGCTGATTTACCTGTGCAGGGAGAGGTAAGGGAGGGCTGGCAGGGCGGGTGGGCGTGGGCTGAGATGGCCTGCATCTTTCTGACTCCTTCTCTCTGAGATGCCATCCTCGTTCCTTGCTGGCCTCAGATCCCCTAGCGAGGAAAGGAGGGGAGCGGCTCTGCCGCTTTCTTGTTTAGAAAGCTGGTGTGACCAGTGGTTGATGATGGGTGTGGGGACCGTGAGTCACACCACAGGATTGCGAGTCTGAAGTTTGTCCCTCCCACTGCAGAAAAAAGACAGAGAAGAGCCTGACCTATTACACAAACCTGCAGGTGAAGACAGGCCAGCGGACCCTCATCAACCCCAAGCCCTGCGGCCAGTTCTGCTGCTGTGAAGTGCAGGGGTGTGAGTGGGTGAGGGCCCACACCCCCCGGGAACGTGGGCGCTGGGTCCCCCGAGACCTGCACAGGACCACGTCATCACAAGGGGATGTGTCCTCTGGTAGGAGGACGCCATCTCCTACTACACGCGGATGAAGGACAGACTGATGGAGAGGATCACAGAGGAGGAATGCAGGGTCCAGGACCAGTCCCTGGGAATGGCCTTCGTCACCTTCCAGGAAAAGTCCATGGCCACCTAGTGAGTGTGGGCATGTCCCTTGTCTGCCTCCAGATAACTTGCTGTCCCTCTTGGTTAGAGACGGTACTGCTGAACCGCCATTGCTGGGATTTGTTTGTAGCATTTCCATCTCCTTCTGCGGGTGTGGCTGGGATTGGGGGCAGACATCCACACCCACTGCCTTGGTGAGCCCTGCTGATGTTTGTGTGCCAGCTGAGCATGGGTGATTCCAGCTGAGCCCCTCTTGGGTTGATATGGCCTTACCCCACTGCCGGGCTCTCACCAGCTGCCCCAGGGGTCCCATTGCCTCTATGACCCAGCATTTCGCCAGGTGGGGTGGATGCCACCCTCTTTCACGTACCCACTCTGGAACCACAGATCTTCCTTCTGTGCGTGGCCTTCCCATCTCCCTACAAATGCACTGCTGTGGGGGAATACCTCCGGGCACTCCAGGATGCTCACTGCTGCTGAGAGCCTGGCCCAAGGGAGTGGGTTTTCATAGTGCACCTTGGCGTGAGCTCTAGCTCCTAAAACGCTCTCATGCCTGGGATCTCCATGTCGTCTCGCCTTGGGAGCAGCAGGGAATGGGGTCGGTAGAGGGAGGCGGAAAGGAGTTGGCCCAGCAAATGCTCCTTCCCCTGCCTTCCCTGCTTCGGGCATCGTGAACCCTGGGAACAGACTCCTGGCTGTGCCTTGCAGATTCTCAAGTGAGGCTGGGGTGGGGACGAGGCCAGTGGAAAGAGGAAGAGTGTTCTGAGACAGGAGTAGGGGGGCTGGTGGGTTCTTTGTGGGAGACTAAAGGGGGAAGGAGTGGAGAGTGTGGGGGTGGGAGTCCTAGGGAGGGGCATCTCGGAGTCATAGGTGATGCAGTCTAATGCTGCTATGGGACCTGGGAAGAGGCGAGGGAGTGGAAAAGTGGGGCCCCGGGCCTGGCAGCGGGATGTCCGGCTTCATGGGCAGGGCAGAGGGGGGCCGCAAGGAGGAGCCCTATGTTGGGGCAATGCCAACAACATGGGAGCTGGGGTCAGACAGACAGGGTACAAAACCTAACTCTGAGAGCCTCAGTTTCCTCATCTGTAAAATAGGAATGGTAATCCCCGGCTTAGAGGGTTGTCCTGAGGATTAAGCAAAATTCTGCACATAATGTGCTAAGAATGGCATCTCTTTCATAGCACTAATTATAGCATAAGTATAATAAACTAATAATAAAGCAAAGGTCCTGTGCCATGGGGCTCCCACTCTCACACGGTCCTGTTTGCTGTGTGGGTACATGGTACCCCGAGGGGTCTGGACCCTGGCCATTTCTACATTTCCTGGCAGCATCCTGAAGGACTTCAACGCCTGCAAGTGTCAGGGCCTTCAGTGCAAAAGTGACCCGCAGCCATCCTCCCACAGCAGAGAGCTCTGCGTCTCCAAGTGGACGGTCAGCTTCGCCGCTTACCCCGAAGACATCTGCTGGTGAGCCCCCAGGCCGGCAAGGGGCGGGAATGGGGCCTGGGAGCCCTGCAGGGCTGCCCAAGTCACCTGGAAGCCCAGGTGTGCCCTGGCAGCCCAGGTGTGACCTGGCACTCAGAGAAACACTCATACGCTCCTGCGCCCCTCCGGGCCGCGGTGGGAGGCGTGATGGGGGTGGGTGGTGTGTCCACACCCAGGGCTTCTCTCCCCGGCATCAGCGGTGTCTGGTAGGATTATAATGGGAGCAATGTATGCAATTTTAAGTTTCCCTTTAGCCACATTAAAAAAAGTAAAAGAAACTGGGGAGTTCCCTGGTGGCCTAAGTGGTTAGGATTTCAGGCTTTCACGGCCATGGCCCAGGTTCAGTCCCTGGTCAGGGAACTGAGATCCTGCAAGCTGCACGGCGAGGCCAAAAAACACCAGAAAAAACCACAACAAAAAAACAGGTCTTAAAAAAAAAAGAAGTAAAAGAAACTGTTAAAATTAATTTTAATAAGAGTTCTCCCTCTATATCTAAAATATTATCATTTCAACATGTAGTCAATTGTTTTAAATTGAGATGTTTTACAGTCTCCTTTTCATACGTAGTGTCTTTGAGATCCAGTGTGTATGTGCCACTTCTGGCCCATCTCTGTTTGGACCAGCCACATTTCAACACACAGTAGCCTGCTGTGGCTCGAGGCTACTGTACCAGACAATGCGGCCCTGGGTTAGGTGCCAGCCGCCTCTCTAGCCTGGGGCACAAGCTGGTGAGCTGAGCTGTGTCCCCAGGAGCCTTAAGCACAATGCCGAGGGTGAGGACAGCCCGGCAGAGGCCCCAGCATGGCTCGCCATCCAGCCTGGCCTCAGTTCCTGATCCAGAGCAGGGTTTGGGCGCTCATCTCCACTGGGCTGTATTTCAGCCCCTGGCAGTTCTGCTCTTTGGTTCACTGAGCTTTCTAAACTTGGGACTGCTTTGCCGGTCTGCTCTTGGTGGGGTGAGAAGCCAGGGCGGGTTCCAGCTGGGCCTTTTGCTTTTGTCCCCCACCCCCCTCCAACTCACACCCCAGCTCACAGCCCCGTGGGGAGTCACGTGTCTTTAGCGTGTCTGAAAAATGCCATGTTGGAGCCTTGTTTGGCCTGTTTGGGGGCTCATGGCATCTCTTCGAGTAGGGTCTGGCTCCCAGACTCTAGCTGCAAATAACCTGTTTTCCTTCTGAGCTCATAGGGACCCCAAATTCGACCTTCCTGTAGCTGAAGGTCAGTGCAGGACACTTGCCTGTGCTCCCAAGGTCAAGATGGGCCCTCAGCCAGAGCCCTCAGTCTAGTCTCTTGCCTTGCGTAAATTTGACCTTCTGACTCACCCAAGCCGTGGGCACTGTAGGTGTCATAGGTGGCCAGAGCCTGAGAGATAAACCTCCAGGGCCTGTGTCCTCCCCTCTGCAGGAAGAACCTCTCTATCCAGGGCCTCCGCTGGTGGTTCCAATGGCTGGGCATCAACTTCACTCTCTCCTTGGGGCTGTTTTTCCTGACCACACCCTCCATCATCCTGTCCACCATGGACAAGTTCAACGTCACCAAACCCATCCATGCGCTAAACGTGAGTGACCATCCTGTAGGGCCTCTCGCAAGAGGGCATGGAGGGTGGGGGAGGAATGAGACCAAGAGCCGTGGGGGCCACTGAACCAGGAGGCCGTGTCACTCGGCTCACGTGCTTTTAAGGCCTGAGCAGGCATGGCCACGTTTATTACAATGTCTTTATAGTAATGTTATGTAGATATACATATGTGTATATACTTTATGTATACATGTATGTGTATGTATATGTGTGTGTATATGTGTTACTATAGAGACATAGATACAGTGGAATCAATCTAAATGTTCAACAGTAGGGGTAATTTGAGTTGAATGAGGTATATTCAGTCTGACAGACTGTTAAGCATCCATTAAAAAATTGTGTAGACTTTGTGGCAGACATGGGGTTTTACGATAAAAGCAGAATATAAAATTCTCTCTCGGCGATGGTTATAGTGATGTACCAGTGATGTGTGTGCAGGATGGCTGCTACGGGGAGTGGGTAGCAAAGAATACAAAGCGCTTCTCTGATGGGGGTGGCGGGATCATGAATCAATTTTTCTTTTTATATTTCAGTTTCTGATCATCCTGTTGTAAAGTTACTTATTCTAGATGGGTAATGAATGATTTTTAAGGATCTTAGATGAATTGGTAACAGCTGAACACTCCCTAAAATGGCATCTACTTGGTTTCCCATAATTGGCTTTGCTGAAATGTCACTCCACATCCTTTTCTTTTTTTCAGTTCCACTTGGCATTCGGTTAATCACACTCTGGGAAAGCACAGGGGGCTGGAGGCCCTGAGGGCCTGGTCCTCGCTCAGCCATTCCCTAGCTGATGAATTCTGAGCCTTGGATTTTCCTCTAAAAACTGGCTTTGTCCTCTATAACACTCTGCTATGTTATACTCATGGGGCCGTTGTGATGATCAAATGACTCAATAGATAATAAAAAATACGTAAGTTTTGTTTAGATTTAAAGCATCTAAATGTGTATTCCTTTGCCAGTCTTTTTTTTTTTTTTTTTTTCTGAAACATTTATATTAACATATTTCCATACATATTTCCATACAAATACAAATATGATTTTTAGAAATTTCATGTAATGTCTGAAACGTTTATATTAACATATTTCCATACATATTTCCATACAAATACAAATATAAGATTTTTAGAAATTTCATGTAATGTCTGAAACATTTATATTAACATGTTTCCATACAAATAACCCAATGAAAGTTTAGTATTAGTTGTTTTGTTTGTTTTTTTATACTGCAGGTTCTTATTAGGCATCAGTTTTATACACATCAGTGTATACATGTCAATCCCAATCGCCCAATTCAGCACACCACCATCCCCACCCCACCGCAGTTTTCACCCCTTGGTGTCCATATGTCCATTCTCTACATCTGTGTCTCAACTTCTGCCCTGCAAACTGGCTCATCTGTACCATTTTTCTAGGTTCCGCATACATGCATTAATATACGATATTTGTTTTTCTCTTTCTGACTTACTTCACTCTGTATGACAGTCTCTAGATCCATCCACGTCTCAACAAATGACTCAATTTCGTTCCTTTTTATGGCTGAGTAATATTCCATTGTATATATGTACCACATCTTCTTTATCCATTCGTCTGTTGATGGGCATTTAGGTTGCTTCCATGACCTGGCTATTGTAAATAGTGCTGCAATGAACATTCGGGTGCATGTGTCTTTTTGAATTACGGTTTTCTCTGGGTATATGCCCAGTAGTGGGATTGCTGGGTCATATGGTAATTCTATTTTTAGTTTTTTAAGGAACCTCCATATTGTTCTCCATAGTGGCTGTATCAATTTACATTCCCACCAACAGTGCAAGAGGGTTCCCTTTTCACCACACCCTCTCCAGCATTTGTTGTTTGTAGATTTTCTGATGATGCCCATTCTAACAGGAGTGAGGTGATACCTCATTGTAGTTTTGATTTGCATTTCTCTAATAATTAGTGATGTTGAGCATCTTTTCATGTGCTTCGTGGCCATCTGTATGTCTTCTTTGGAGAAATGTCTATTTAGGTCTTCTGCCCATTTTTGGATTGGGGTGTTTGTTTCTTTGATATTGAGCTGAATGAGCTGTTTATATATTTTGGAGATTAATCCTTTGTCCGTTGATTCATTTGCAAATATTTTCTCCCATTCTGAGGGTTGTCTTTTCGTCTTGTTTATGGTTTCCTTTGCTGTGCAAAAGCTTTGAAGTTTCATTAGGTCCCACTTGTTTATTTTTGTTTTTATTTCCATTACTCTAGGAGGTGGATCAAAAAAGATCTTGCTGTGATTTATGTCAAAGAGTGTTCTTCCTATGTTTTCCTCTAAGAGTTTTATAGTGTCCGGTCTTATATTTAGGTCTCTAATCCATTTTGAGTTTATTTTTGTGTATGGTGTTAGGGAGTATTCTAATTTCATTCTTTTACATGTAGCTGTCCAGTTTTCCCAGCACCACTTATTGAAGAGACTGTCTTTTCTCCATTGTATATCTTTGCCTCCTTTGTCATAGATTAGTTGACCATAGGTGCGTGGGTTAATCTCTGGGCTTTCTATCTTGTTCCATTGATCTATGTTTCTGTTTTTGTGCCAGTACCATATTGTCTTAATTACTGTAGCTTTGTAGTATAGTCTGAAGTCAGGGAGTCTGATTCCTCCAGCTCCATTTTTTTGCCTCAAGACTGCTTTGCCTATTCGGGGTCTTTTGTGTCTCCATACAAATTTTAAGATGATTTGTTCTAGCTCCGTAAAAAATGCCATTGGTAATTTGATAGGGATTGCATTGAATCTGTAGATTGCTTTGGGTAGTATACTCATTTTCACAATGTTGATTCTTCCAATCCAAGAACATGGTATATCTCTCCATCTGTTGGTATCATCTTTAATTTCTTTCATCAGTGTCTTATAGTTTTCTGCATACAGGTCTTTTGTCTCCCTAGGTAGGTTTATTCCTAGGTATTTTATTCTTTTTGTTGCAATGGTAAATGGGAGTGTTTCCATAATTTCTCTTTCAGATTTTTCATCATTAGTGTATAGGAATGCAAGAGATTTCTGTGCATTAATTTTGTATCCTGCAACTTTACCATATTCATTAATTAGCTCTAGCAGTTTTCTGGTGGCAGTTTTAGGATTCTCTATGTATAGTATCATGTCATCCGCAAACAGTGACAGTTTTACTTCTTCTTTTCCAATTTGTATTCCTTTTATTTCTTTTTCTTCTCTGATTGCCGTGGCTAGGACTTCCAAAACTATGTTGAATAATAGTGGTGAGAGTGGACATCCTTGTCTCGTTCCTGATCTTAGAGGAAATGCTTTCAGTTTTTCACCATTGAGAATGATGTTTGCTGTGGGTTTGTCATATATGGCCTTTATTATGTTGAGGTAGGTTCCCTCTATGCCCACTTTCTGGAGAGTTTTTATCAGAAATGGGTGTTGAATTTTGTCAAAAGCTTTTTCTGCATCTATTGAGATGATCATATGGTTTTTATTCTTCAATTTGTTAATATGGTGTATCACATTGATTGATTTGCGTATATTGAAGAATCCTTGCATCCCTGGGATAAATCCCACTTGATCGTGGTGTATGATCCTTTTAATGTGTTGTTGGATCCTGTTTGCTAGTATTTTGTTGAGGATTTTTGCATCTATATTCATCAGTGATATTGGTCTGTAATTTTCTTTTTTTGTAGTGTCTTTGTCTGGTTTTGGTATCAGGGTGATGGTGGCCTCATAGAATGAGTTTGGGAGTGTTCCTTCCTCTGCAATTTTTTGGAAGAGTTTGAGAAGGATGGGTGTTAGCTCTTCTCTAAATGTTTGATAGAATTCACCTGTGAAGCCATCTGGTCCTGGACTTTTGTTTGTTGGAAGATTTTTAATCACAGTTTCAATTTCATTACTTGTGATTGGTCTGTTCATATTTTCTATTTCTTCCTGGTTCAGTCTTGGAAGGTTATACCTTTCTAAGAATTTGTCCATTTCTTCCAGGTTGTCCATTTTATTGGCATAAAGTTGCTTGTAGTAGTCTCTTAGGATGCTTTGTATTTCTGCGGTGTCTGTTGTAACTTCTCCTTTTTCATTTCTGATTTTATTGATTTGAGTCCTCTCCCTCTTTTTCTTGATGAGTCTGGCTAATGGCTTATCAATTTTGTTTATCTTCTCAAAGAACCAACTTTTAGTTTTATTGATCTTTGCTATTGTTTTCTTTGTTTCTATTTCATTTATTTCTGCTCTGATCTTTATGATTTCTTTCCTTCTGCTAACTTTGGGTTTTGTTTGTTCTTCTTTCTCTAGTTTCTTTAAGTGTAAGGTTAGATTGTTTACTTGAGCTTTTTCTTGTTTCTTTAGGTAGGCTTGTATAGCTATAAACTTCCCTCTTAGAACTGCTTTTGCTGCATCCCATAGGTTTTGGGTCGTCGTGTTTTCATTGTCATTTGTCTCTAGGTATTTTTTTATTTCCTCTTTGATTTCTTCAGTGATCTCTTGGTTATTTAGTAACGTATTGTTTAGCCTCCATGTGTTTGTCCTTTTTACGTTTTTTTCCCTGTAATTCATTTCTAATCTCATAGCGTTGTGGTCAGAAAAGATGCTTGATATGATTTCAATTTTCTTAAATTTACTGAGGCTTGATTTGTGACCCAAGATGTGATCTATCTTGGAGAATGTTCCGTGCGCACTTGAGAAGAACGTGTAATCTGCTGTTTTTGGATGGAATGTCCGATATATATCAATTAAATCTATCTGGTCTATTGTGTCATTTAAAGCTTCTGTTTCCTTATTTATTTTCATTTTGGATGATCTGTCCATTGGTGTAAGTGAGGTGTTAAAGTCCCCCACTATTATTGTGTTACTGTCGATTTCCTCTTTTATAGCTGTTAGCAGTTGCCTTATGTATTGAGGTGCTCCTATGTTGGGTGCATATATATTTATAATTGTTATACCTTCTTCTTGGATTGATCCCTGGATCATTATGTAGTGTCCTTCCTTGTCTCTTGTAACATTCTTTATTTTAAAGTCTATTTTATCTGATATGAGTATAGCTACTCCAGCTTTCTTTTGATTTCCATTTGCATGGAATATCTTTTTCCATCCCCTCACTTTCAGTCTGTATGTGTCCCTAGGTCTAAAGTGGGTCTCTTGTAGACAGCATATATATGGGTCCTGTTTTTGTATCCATTCAGCCAGTCTATGTCTTTTGGTTGGGGCATTTAATCCATTCACGTTTAAGGTAATTATCGATATGTATGTCCCTATGACCATTTTCTTAATTGGTTTGGGTTTGTTTTTGTAGGTCCTTTTCTTCTCTTGTGTTTCCCACTTAGAGAAGTTCCTTTAGCATTTGTTGTAGAGCTGGTTTGGTGGTGCTGAATTCTCTTAGCTTTTGCTTGTCTGTAAAGCTTTTGATTTCTCCATCAAATCTAAATGAGATCCTTGCCGGGTAGAGTAATCTTGGTTGTAGGTTCTTCCCTTTCATCACTTTAAGTATATCATGCCACTCCCTTCTGGCTTGCAGAGTTTCTGCTGAGAAATCAGCTGTTAACCTTATGGGAGTTCCCTTGTATGTTATTTGTTGTTTTTCCCTTGCTGCTTTCAATAATTTTTCTTTGTCTTTAATTTTTGCCACTTTGATTACTATGTGTCTCGGCGTGTTTCTCCTTGGGTTTATCCTGTATGAGACTCTCTGCGCTTCCTGGACTTGGGTGGCTATTTCCTTTCCCATGTTAGGGAAGTTTTCGACTATAATCTCTTCAAATATTTTCTCTGGTCCTTTCTCTCTCTCTTCTCCTTCTGGGACCCCTATAATGCGAATGTTGTTGCGTTTAATGTTGTCCCAGAGGTCTCTTAGGCTGTCTTCATTTCTTTTCATTCTTTTTTCTTTAGTCTGTTCCGCAGCAGTGAATTCCATCATTCTGTCTTCCAGGTCACTTATCCGTTCTTCTGCCTCAGTTATTCTGCTATTGATTCCTTCTAGTGTAGTTTTCATTTCAGTTATTGTATTGGTCATCTCTGTTTGTTTGTTCTTTGATTCTTCTAGGTCTTTGTTAATCATTTCTTGCATCTTCTCAATCTTTGCCTCCATTCTTATTCCAAGGTCCTGGATCATCTTCACTATCATTATTCTGAATTCTTTTTCTGGAAGGTTGCCTATCTCCACTTCATTTAGTTGTTTTTCTGGGGTTTTTTCTTGTTCCTTCATCTGGTACATAGCCCTCTGCCTTTTCATCTTCTCTATCTTTCTGTAACTGTGTCCCTTTGCCAGTCTTTTGATGTATGGTCAAGGCCTGTTCTTTTGAGGAAGGATCTGCTGATTAGATTTCTCCTTTGTGTATTTTATATAAAACACACGCTTATTTCATTGTTTGTGATTCTAGTTTTGGTTTCTTACAGTCAAGCAAGAACTTAGAGATACTTGCAAAGCCATTCAAAGGATAGAACCCTCCTAGATTTCATTTCCCTTGGTCTTTTACAGTTAATTCACTCTCATCTAATTCAGCAGCATTTTTGAGAAATTGGCCTTTATCAAGTCTTTCCAATGTATCCAACTTAGTTTTCAAAGAAATCTCTCTATTGCTATGCTCATTTTATCAGAGAAGGTAATAAGCTAATCGAACCATGTAATTGCAGTAACAGGTACAACAGGCATAGATGAGATTGGGAACAAACACGAAGCAGTTCTGGGAAGCTACGACTGGGCCAGTGGGAGCTGAGTGGGCAGGCAGCTGGGGAAGGGCCCTGGCCGTCAGTGCTCTGTCTTCCTTTGGTGTCCGTCGTTGGCTTTCTATAGGGAATGGAGGAGGTTATCTCTCTGGTCAGTAAGACAAGTGGAGTTCAGTTGTATGTGAAGTTGCATTCTTCGCTCTGAAGAGCTATACAGGGACTTCCCTGGTGGTCCAGTGGTTAAGACTCCGTGCTTCCACTGCAGGGGGCACAGGTTCGATCCCTGGTGGGGGAACTAAGATCCCACATGTCACGTAGCGTGGCCAAAAATTTTTTAAAAATAAAAATAAGAAAAATAAAGCACTGTACAAATGTCAGGTGCTGTTATTGTCTGTTCAGCCAACATTATCTACCCTGTACCAGGTACAACGTTGGTTCTAGGGGACAAAAGTGACCAAAATCCCAGAGGTCACTGAGTCACCATGCCAACAGGTCACGGCCCAAGGCCCCCAGGGCTCACAGCTCTCTCTGCTATGGACTGTTTTTTTTAGGACCCCATCATCAGCCAGTTCTTCCCAACCCTCCTCCTGTGGTCCTTCTCAGCCCTGCTGCCCACCGTCGTTTACTACTCTACGCTGCTGGAGCGTCACTGGACCAAGTGAGTTCCCTGGGGCTCGCCCCTGAGGTGGGTGTCTCTGATGCCCCCTCCCCGCCAGCGCGATGGGCATACAGCAGGGCCCTTAGTGGGGACGCCCGGTGCATCTGAGGGACTGTGAGGGCTCACCTCTGACTTCCTGCAGGTCAGGCGAAAACCGAATCATGATGACCAAGGTCTACATATTCTTGATCTTCATGGTGCTGATTCTGCCCTCCCTGGGCCTCACCAGGTACATATTACCACCTCCTGCTCTAAATTCAGAACCAGGGTCACGACAGAGAACACTGTCCGCAAGAAAATGCAGATGGTTTGGGAGTCGTTGCAAATTCCTGACAACATTTAAACCTGTCACACTCACTTGGCGTGCAATTGTGCTGGCCCACTGATTCTTCCAGAGATATGATCTTTCTGCCTTAAAAAAAAAAAAAAGCTTGAAAATGAAACTTACCATGGACCTTCCACTTAGGGAGAGGGTCTGATCATGGCTTTGGTTATTTTGAGGAAGGAAGTTTCTGTTAAAGCAGGCCCTGATGAGTTATGGTATAATAAGTAGCATCTTAGAGAACCAGGGTAGATCTTGAGATTTGGCCTTTTTTTAAAAAAAAAGCAGAAAGCAGAAAAAAATGAAAACATATGCAGTGATCACATGGACTGTTGGAAACGAGTTCTTACGGGATTCATTTTTCTTTCAGTTTGGATTTTTTCTTCCGGTGGCTCTTTGATAAAACTTCCTCGGAGGCCTCTATCAGATTGGAGTAAGTATCAGCCACGCTGAGTTTTGGACCCACGTCCCCCAGGGGCTGGGGCTGGGGCTGCAGTGGGGGGGAGGGTTGTCTGTCCTTCAGGGCCTGTGGACTCCCCGCACCACTACAGGTTCCTGGCGGGGCTGCACCGGGGAAACTGACCCACTTTGTGCTACAAGTGCAGAAATGTGGTTAATCTTTTAGGTTGAAACTCAATTAGTGGCAATCTCATTCATTCTTTGAAACTTACTTACTGAGAACAGAACCGCCTGGGGAGAAGGAACTGCTGGGTCTCAGTGGTGCCAGGGACGGGGGAAGGAGAATAATAATTAACACTGCAACCAGAATGACTGTCTGGTCCAGGATTATTTTCGCTGGGAGAGAGGAGTTGAACTTATTTCTAATGTGTGTCCTTGTTAGTATTTTCAACTTGTACCAAACCCACTTAACAGTAATAGCTGTTATTTAAGAAGATGCTATGCTAAATGCTTGATTCTTTTTTTCATTTAATCTTTAAACAAGCTATGAGTCAGAAATTTGACTATTTCCATTTTACAGATGAGGAGACTGAGGCCCAGACATGCTGAAGATAAAAAGGCTACCCAGCTAGTTAAGAGACAGAGCTGGGATTCATCCCCAGCCCCTACTGTACTATACTTTAAGTCCTAACGTAGGCCCGGATGTTCAAGATAGACTTTTCCAAAGGACTGTTCACAGGGAAGCCTGGCCGTGCCTATCTGAAAGGATAGAGTGAATTTTCTTAAATGGGTTCTCGCTGGGTAAACTGAGGACTTGGGAGCTGGCAGCCACAGACAGACACACCCATACCCAACCAGCTGGGGTCTAGGTTGACAGTGACTTCCAGATGGCCAAATCCGTGGTCAGTTGTGGGTCCCGTCTCTGCTCAGTCACGGGCCCCTCTCCCTCTCGGGGCACTCAGCTCACACACCCGGTGGTTCCCCAGGTGCGTCTTCCTGCCCGACCAGGGCGCCTTCTTTGTGAACTATGTCATCGCCTCGGCCTTCATTGGCAACGGCATGGAGCTGCTGCGGCTGCCCGGCCTCATCCTCTACACCTTCCGCATGGTCATGGCCAAGACTGCCGCCGACCGCAGGAACATCAAGCAGGTACAGAGGGTGGGGGTGGGCGCCGCCTTCGTCCCAGAGCCTCCCCGCCGCCCGCGTTTACCCAGCCTCCTGCTGA
Source organism: Balaenoptera ricei (assembly GCF_028023285.1). Classification (NCBI taxonomy): domain Eukaryota; kingdom Metazoa; phylum Chordata; class Mammalia; order Artiodactyla; family Balaenopteridae; genus Balaenoptera; species Balaenoptera ricei. The sequence goes on from NC_082639.1 coordinate 170,185,974, forward strand.
GTGCCGGGCGCTCTCACCTGGGCCCAGGGCTGTGGGGAGAGGAGGTGTAAGGAGCCTGCGTGAGGGTGGCCTGGCTACGTCATCCTCCACGCTGACTCTCGGGCTGGAGGAGAGAGTGGGGCTTTTTGCATTTTAACCGGGCTGATCACACACACACACACATACACATGCATTTCTTTCCCATGGACCTTCATTTGCATAAGTTCTTAGATTACTACAGAGGTCAAAGCATTTTGGGCTGGTGGCATTTGTTCCATGACTCTCTAGATTGGGTGTGTGGGGTTCTCTTTTATTCTCCTTTGCCACTGTGGGAACCAGAAGAGGAGAAGCCCTGCATCCTGTCATTTAATCCTCAGAGCCCGCTGTGAGATGGGCGCTACTGGAGCTTGCTTTGCAGACGCACAGACTAAGCCACCGGGAGGTCAAGTGCTTGGCCCAGGACACACGGCTAGAAGGGGCGGAGTGATGTTGGGTCTGACAGAGTCTGTGGAGGGTCATTCTACAGTGAGATGTACCCCCTCTGCCCTTTGGGGGCTCACAGGCCTGCTGTGTAGACAGGATTAGAACAAGAGAAACACTACGAAAACACGAGTCATTGTGCCTTTCGAGGTCTGGGTGTGAGCCAGGTGAAGCTGGAGGAGGCTTGTGGAGGGACAGAAGGGGCCTTGAGAGGTGAGGGGCGCGGTGAGGCTCCCACTTCCGAAGTCCTCCCGCACTGTGTTCTCCCCAACCGCTTGGAGTGCACGGAGGCGGGTTGGGGTGGACCAAACCCCTAAGCCCCTCACCACCTCCCGCTCCCAGAACCAGGCCTTCGAGTACGAGTTTGGAGCCATGTACGCGTGGATGCTGTGTGTCTTCACCGTCATCATGGCCTACAGCATCACCTGCCCCATCATCGTGCCGTTCGGTGAGTGGCCCTGGGGCCGGTCCCAGGGCAGGTGGGTGGCTGATTCGGCCGAGCACCCCAGGACAGCCATCAGCAGGGCGTCATGGAGCCCCACAAACAGAGGGCCTCTTGTAGCCACAGGAACCGTAAGCTGCCAAGGAGCCACAGGGGACACCAAATGTAATTTCACTTCTCATGGATTCCTTCCACGGGCCTTCCTTGAGGGATAAGGGGAGGGGGGCTCAGCGTGGGAGGAAGTTGAGGCCAGGCCTCTGGGTGTAAAATCGCCGCTTCCCCCAAAATGGTCCTAGAATTTCAATGTTCCGTGGGGACAGCAGCACGGACGCCTCTACTCCCTGGGTCAGAAAGAGGCTGGGAGGGAGGAAGGGGAGGTGGGGAGAGGAGAGAGGGGGAGAGGTGGACAGGGAGGCGGGGGGAGAGAAGGAGAAGGAGGAAAAACAGTAGGAGCCAGGACATGCACGTGTGCACGTAGACCAGCCGCAGCCCCAGCCCAGCTCCCGGCACAAACAGCCACCTCTGGGAGGAAGGGGGTAGAGTGGCCCCTGCGGCCCAGCCGCTGTCCAGCTCACAGCCCTGGCTCTGCAGGCCTCATCTACATCCTGCTCAAGCACATGGTCGACCGGCACAACCTCTACTTCGCCTACCTCCCGGCAAAGCTGGAGAAGAGAATCCACTTCGCAGCCGTGAACCAGGCCTTGGCTGCTCCCATCCTGTGCCTCTTCTGGCTCTACTTCTTTTCCTTCCTGCGCCTGGGTGAGTGGCCCTTCTGACTAGGGCGGGGGTGGAGGGCAGGAGGCAACACCCAGCCTCCTATTCCCGCATCCACACCAGCCCGTCAAATCCCTTCCTGTTTTAAGAGCATCAAGTCGTTGTCCAATCAGAAGGTGGTACCCCAAGGGTGAGGGCTGATTGGGTGCAGCACTGACAGCCCAGTTCCAAGCTATCCTGAGGTCAAGTGTAACCTGGGGAAGGCCAGGGCGATTGCCCCAGACAGCCTTACAGAGAAGATGGTCCCTTTACCAGCTGTGAAGGGGCTGAACCAGAGAGGGGGAAGCTAGTCTGCGATGCTATTTGCGGGTGTGGATGGGCCCAGGTCCTCACGCTTCACAGTGTGGAGGCAGTGGGGACATGCCGGAGGGAAAACTGCCACTCTTGAGAAAAAGGAAGAGGCAGAAGAGATGTGTGACTCTGCTGAGGGCACTGGAGACTGGAGGGAACCGACTCAGCAAGGAGGCTGGCAACTTGCCTTTGACTCGGTGCCCCAGTACCTGAAATCTGACCAGGGATAATGCCAGCTGTTCAGTGGGTCACTCTCTGTGCTCCTGCCTGTGAAGATACCATCCCAGCTGCTGGAGATGGTGGGAGGCGGGGGGGTGGGTGATGCCTTCTCTTCATTTCCGGCCTGAGAGAGAAGCCACACACAGTTCCTGCACCAGGGGTGAGCTCTCCCCGCCAAGGCTGGCATCCCTTTGTCCCCAGGTCTGAAGGCTCCCCTCACCCTGTTCACCTTCCTGGCGCTTCTGCTCACCATCCTGGTCTGCCTGGCCTACACCTGCTTTGGATGCTTCAAGCACCTCAGCCCTCTGAACTACAAGGTAAAGGGCCCCTCCCCCACTGCTGCCCAGCCAGGGTGTGGGAGGAGAAGATGGTGGCTTCCTTCTCCATCCCTCCTCCACCTCTTCCCACATCAACAGATCAACAGCCCTCTCCAGGTTTCATTTATCCACGGGGAAGGCGTGGGTAGTTGGGTGTGATGTGTAGCTTCCCTCCCTGCCCCCTTCCCTGCTCCCTGCCCTGCCCACACCGTCCTCTCTTGGGCTGCCGCTGGGAGCTTTGTGCCAGCTGGTACTATTATTCTGGGTGTTAATAGTCTGTTTGTTTAGAGGGTGTTAGTTCAGGAAGATCGGTTTTGTTTATCATCGCAAGTTTTTGCTGTTGTCTGCAGATGGAAGAATCGGCAAGTGACAAAGGAAGTGAGGCTGGGGCCCACGTGCCTTCACCGTTCACAGTAAGTGTGGTTCTCAGCCGCGCATGAGCACCTGCAACGGCCCCGACCAGATGGGCCCTGCAAACCTGCTTTGACCCTCTCTTGTTAAGACAGAAGTCCCTTGATCACGTGCCAGGCGGGTTTCTGAATTAACGTCATTTGAGAAGGAATCCCTGGTCCCTCTGGATGTTTTCTCTTGCATGTGCGAAGCCACATCCGGCACCAGAAGATAATTAGTTTTGCCATGATGTATACCCACCTCCCTTGGTTTCAGTTGCCTGCTCACTTTCCTTCTCTGCATATTTAATGCTTGGTGAGCTTGGGCCTTTAGTGAAGCCATATCGCAAGGCCCTGCGGTTTGATGAAGCTTTATCAGAGCATTTCGCCAGCACCTGCCTGTGTGAGGTCCTTTGCTAGGCACCAAGAGGGTATCACACTAACTCCCGTCTGAATTCAACAAATGAACATTTTACCTGCTATGGAGCGGGGCACAGTGTTAGAAAGACACCAGGACTCCTTTCCTTCCTGGTTCTCCCTGCTCCCGGCCTCCAGGGTCCTGCTCCTAGGGTGGGGTTGGGAAAGGAAGGTAGCCACAGGCTCCCGGAGCTGTGACCGCCGGCCTGACGGACGGGGCCAGGACAGCGCCGATCTAGATCAGCAGCAGCATTCTTTCCCGTGGCTCCCTCTCAGGTTTCAGGCGCTCTTATCAGTGTCTGTCTTTGGACCAGCCCCAGAGAAGGTCTCAGGAAGATTCATTACCCAGAGGCACACCTGTGACTATGCCTGCCAGACAGGGCAGGTGGATGACGCAGATCCCTCATTCTCAGCCTGGTCCAGGGTCGGCAGCTGGAGTCTGGGATTGAGAGGAAACAGAACCTACACAGCGTCGGTCAGCTGCTCCGAAGTCCCACTGACAGCATTCTAAGCCTGCCCTGTGTAGACAGACCTGTTTCCTACATAAAATGAGAAATTCTTCTAGAATACAGGGCCAGGAAAAGTTTTGCTTCCTCTGAGAAATTGGTGTGTGTGCTTTCTTCTCTATGACCACGAGAACTCTGTGACTCTGTGTTCTGATTTGCTCTGGCTGTTAGGAAAATTTACAGTTGGCGTATTTTAGGTCCTGACGTCCTAGGTTGATGTTATTTCTTTATGTGTCCGTCAGGAGCATTCTGTGTGTCTTCCGGCTGGAGGGAGGCGGGGCGGTAGGGGAGGAACGGGATAGGGATTCTCATGCCCACCCCCCCAAGCACTAACACCCCCATTTGTTGGCAGTCCTACGTGCCCCGGATTCTGAACAGCTTGTCCTCGGAGAAAACAGCCCTGTCCCCACAGCAGCAGCAGACCTACGGTGCCATCCACAACATCAGTGGGACCGTCCCAGGGCAGTGCCTGGATCAGAGCCCCGCGGACAGCGTGACGGCCGCCTGCCAGGAGGCCTGAGGGCCGGGGAGCTGCCGGGCTGGTCCAGACCCGGGGAGTTGGGAGGGGAAGAGACACAGGTGGAGAAGTGGCTTGACTCCAACCTCAACCAAGTCAGGACTTCTTTTCACCTGTTTTAAGCACAACAGCTCTAAAACGATGGGAGCAGAAAGGGGCTCTGGCCCTTGGCTGAGGCGGAAGTGCGGGACTGCCATCAGGTGGTGGTGTTTTCTAGTCCTAGCAGTGGTAAGGGGAGGATGTGCAGCCCTGGACTCTCCCTTGCTTGCCCGAGGCTCTGTTTATCTCCAAGTCCCCCTTCTGCATAAGTGCCGGGCTCTGTGGCCGGGATGACGCCCCTGATGATTTTCAGCAGGATCGCGTGCTGGCGCTGTGTTCCTCCAACCCGTTAGTGTGGTGACTGTATCAAGTAAGAGGGGGAGGTACCGTGTGGAAGACCTTCTCCTTCTGAGCATGCAGACACTGCCCCCCTCCTCCGGGCACACACGCAACTGATAACCAAAGAGTCTGCAGCAACCGCAGGCCTGAGATGGGTGCCAGATGATGGTCCGGGTCCATCCCAGCTTCCCCTTCTGGATATCAGGCCCTTCGCGCCCCTGCCCCCGCCCCCCCAGGAGTGAGCTGCAGGGAGCAGGACGGGAGCGGGCCAGTGCTGGGCCGCCCCAGGCTCCTCCACATCCCTGCCATGGTTCTGTGTTTTTCTGTCACGTTGCCAGTGACACCGTGGCTGGGTCAGGGTCACCTGCAGCTGGCAGGGACGATGAGGACCACTAATAAAACGCCCATTCAGCCAGACTGGTGAGATGCAGCCTCTTCGGGGCCCAGTGCGTGGGGCTCAGCCTCCAGCCCTTGATTCCATCTGTCTGTTCCCTCCAAAGGGAACAGTGCTCGGGGCCTCCTTGAAGCCAAGGGAGAACTATGGCCACAGAAGGAGGGGCGCAGCCTCTCGCTTTTTCTCTCCCCACGGGATCCCGCGGCTGGGACGCACCTTTGGGCGCTTGCCGGAGAAGCTGCCTCCCTACTGCCAGAGGCACAAGCCGGCGTGATGGGTGCTGGTGGGCAGAGCTGGGAGGCCGCTTCCGTCCCCGCTGAGGCGAGGCGGGCAGGTCCCCGGCAGTCACTCGGCCTCACTGCCTCTGCTCAGAGCTGCCTCGGGCGGGCACCTGGGAGGACAGAGTGGCCTCCCGCTGGCCCCAACGGCCTGTCCTGCCTCTCCCAGCCAGGGTGGAGCAGGAGCCCCAGTGCAGACCTGGCAGCTCTGCTGGAAGGGGCACCCCACGTGGGGTTGGGGCTCGACATGTCACTTGTTCCAGCTGCTCTTAGAAGGAAAATCATTTATCACCAAAGCCATGCTTGTTGCTTAACAAAGTGTGTGGGGAGTGCGTGTGGAGGGGAGAGCATGGGGTCCCAGCACGGGCAGGGGACGGAAGCAAGCACATTCTTGGGAAAAGGGGCAACTCCACCAACAGAGAACTGGGAAGGGGCCTCCCTGCCAGCCTCACTTCTACTGGGAGCTGGGCTGGGAGACTGGGGGCTTCCGGGGAAAAGGGCGGGTGTCAGGAGGAAGCCTGCCATGCCAGGGCAGGGGCTGCCTGCGAGGTGACAGCCGGTCGCTGCCAGGGTCACTGCCGCTCCAGCAGCCCCACGAACTTGTGGATGTCCTGGGCGAGCAGCTCTGGCTCCTCAAAGGCAGCGAAGTGGCCCCCACGGGGCATGTAGGAATAAGAGATGAGTTTCGGGTACTTGGACTTCACCCACTTTTCTGGGACGTGTACTAACTCACAAGGGAAGGCAGCAAAGCCCGTGGGCACGTGGACCTTTATCCTGGAAGAGACAGAGATCCCACTGAGGGGGAAGCTGTGGCCTGGCCCCCCTCTCCCCCAAAGCAGGGGTTCAGGGGGCTGGGGGTTCAGTTCACTCACCCACGTGGGGCCATAGAAGGACAGACCCAGGGTTTTAACCACCCACCTCAATTCCAAACCTCTCTGGGTCCCTCTTTTCTGGAACGGCTGCCCCAGCTGGACAGTGTCACCGAGGTGGGATGGGACAGCCTCTAACTCCCACCTTTGTTCCCCTTTCCCTTTGCTGCTGCCTGAGAGTCTCCCTGTGAGATCTGGAAAGGGCTCCAGGGACGTCCCAGAGCCATCACTGCCACCCTAGGACAGCCTCCTGGCCCTGGGGGAGCCCCTCGGGATGTCTGGGGGCCAGGCCTGGTGTTCCCTCCGTGAGCTACTTCTAATGACAGGAATTTCTCCCAACACCCCTGACCTTTCAATTGTGTTCTCACCTTACGCTCCCGGCGCACACCCAAGGCTAGGCTGTACTTTTCCGCATCACACGTCCTCCCTTGAGTCCAAGGCCAGGCCGTTCCCCCTGCTCCCTGCCTCGGAGGCACCCTCCTCAGAAGCCCCGCCCCGGGCTCAGCCGGACTCACCCCTCATGCGTATTGTCCAGTCTCAGGTTCTCTTTGTAGAAGCGCTGGGAGGAGGTGATGGTGCCTGTCGTCCAGTAGAGCATCGTGCCCGTCAGCAGATCGTCCAGGGAGAACTTCCTGGGAAAGCAGACCGGAAGGCCCCTCTCAGTGCCAGGGGCAGTTGTATGACAAATAAGAGCTGCCACTTTCAAGCTGTATGCCAGGCGCTATGCCCGCCTGGCTTCCCTCCTCAGGCCTCACTGCCAGCTTGGTGATCTTATCCCCGTGCCACAGGCAGGCCTGGCCCAGGGTCACCAGAACCGTGACGACAGGCAATGCAGAGTGATGACCATGTACACGGCAGGTTGTCATCTTGGGTGGTGTCAGCCAACCCCCTCCCCCATCTGCCTAACGGTTCAGGCCAGAAGGGATGAAGCAGGTGAGGTCAACTGAACCCAGAGGCTTTGGCTGGTCACCGCTGGGTAGCCAGGAGGTCTGTGGGCAGGGTGCTGCAAACCCTGCTCAGAGGTGGTGCCCACTCCCGGGACCTCAGTGCAGGCCACCTTCAGACCATCCTCAGGGGCGCCCACCCCTGCCAGGCCCTGAGCAAAACCTGATCTCCAGGCAGGCTTTAGAAGCCCTGATCCTGTCCTGACCGGGCACCAGGAGAAGCAGGGCAGGGTCAGCAGCTCCTGGGGCATTTTTATTCACTAGCCCGCAGCTTGCCTCCCGCCAAACCTGTGTCACCCCAGGAGGGAGCCATGGGGTCCTGCAGAGACCCGCCACACCCACTCAGCATGGGACACCCCTTTTCTTCTCCAGCCTGGGAACTGCTGAGCAGGTGAACCCCACCCAGACTGCAGAGCCCCACACTCTGGAAGGAAATAGTCATTTGGTACCTAATGTTGGAGCACGTGGCCTGTGGACTCTGGAAAGCCCCACTTCCTCCTGGGCCCACCCGGCCCTTGGGCCCTCTCCGTCTCCTGCTGCTGGGCTCCCTCAGCCCGGCCTGCGTCCAGAGCCCCCGGAACCCTCCATGGCCCCACCTCTGCCCACGTCAGCTGCTGCTTTCCACTGGCTGTGCCTCCTGGGCCTCCATCTCCCCACGGCTCCCCAACTCATCTTCCACTCCCCAGCATCTGCCCTTCGGCCCTGGAATAACTGCCCACCGCACCCCAGACCCTCTCGCTCCCCTGACATCCCTCGCCCCTTCAGTGCCCTCACCCTGGGGGCCTTCTGCCACCCTGAGCCCACCCGACAGTCCACAGGCGTGAGGGGACTCCAGCGCTACTGACGCCACGCGCTCCAACCTCAGCTGCCACCTCCTCAGAAGGTCCTGACGGCCGTGTGCTCACCCACAGCCTCCCGCCTGCCCTGCCTTCCTCTTTGAGGAAATCCAAGTTCACGGAGCAACAGCTCCCGCCCCCCATACCCTTCCCTGCTTGATTCCAGATTTGGGGCTGAGGAGAGCTGTCGCCCCCTTGTCCTGGGCCCTAAATGCCTCCATCTGCCTCTTCAGGCCCCAACGTCAGTCACCCGCCGCCCCCCACAACCCCGAATGCCCTCAGGCCTTCCCCTCCCTCCATACCCCTGTCCCCTCTCTCCCGCCCCTGCATCTCTCCCATGCCTCCTCACCCTGCACACCGGAACTGTCCCTGCTGCCCAGCCCTCGCGGGTAGGGCCCTCTCACTAGGTCTGTCCTCCCAGACTCTCGCTTCTGGCCCTTCTGCAGCCAGTAAGGCCCCTCCCAGCATCCCCGGATGCTGCCTGCTGCTCTCTGTCTGAGGAGATCGACCCTGTGGCTCCAGCTACTAATTCGCCAAGAGAACAGTGGAAATAACTCCTTCCAATCCGACCCCTCACCTGAGCTCCAGACCTGTGAGCCCAGTTACCAAGGGGACGCCTCCGCCCGGGCAATCTGCCAGCATCTCCCACTCGGCGTGTCTGCGACGAAAATGAGCTCAGCCTCTCTGTGTCCCCGCCAAGCCCTGCTGCCCTCACTCCTGCATTCCCACCCCGTCCTCGCTGCCTGGAGTAAAGAACATTTGCTGCTCCGCCTGCCGGGCTCCTCAGCTGTATGCAGTTAGCTTCGTTGATTCATCAGAAGCCAATTGGCCAAAAATGGTCAGTTTGCTTAATTTACTTGTTTGCTTCAGCTATTTAGATGCAGTTGGTCAATTATATTTTTATCCTTAGAACCACATTTTGCGCCACCAGGGAAGTCCTGAACATCTTTTTAAATGCAATTTTGATAACAAAATGAAAACCAGTCAATGGAAACTGAACAGTTAAAAGAAGCATTTAAACTTGTGAACTGGGACTTCCCTGGTGGCGCAGTGGTTAAGAATCCACCTGCCAATGCAGGGGACATGGGTTCGAGCCCTGCTCCGGGAAGGTCCCACATGCCTCGGAGCAGCTAAGCCCGTGCGCCACAACTACTGAGCCTGCGCTCTAGAGCCCGCGGGCCACAACTACTGAGCCCACGCGCCACAACTACTGAAGCCGGCGCGCCTAGAGCACGTGCTCCACAACAAGAGAAGCCACCTCAATGAGAAGCCCGTGCACCGCAACGAAGAGTAGCCCCCACTCACCACAACTAGAGAAAGCCTGTGTGCAGCAACGAAGACCCAGCGCAGCCAAAAATAAATATATAAATTTAAAAAAATAAATAAATAAACTGGTGAACTGGCTTTTGGCAAGTTGGCCAAGTGCTTCCATCTCCCCTACAGCTCTGACCACAGCTTGAAAACTACCACAGCAACCATTTCCACCCTCCTGCAAAAAGATCTGTGTCCCTTATAGAACACAGATCTGATCTTGTCTGTCCCCTGCTCAAAGCTTTGGTGCTCCTGGTATGCAGCCGAGCAGGAGCTGAAGGGGGAGGCCCACGGGCGGTCTGGCCGGCCTCACATCTGGCTCCAGGTACTTGTGTGCAAGGAGCAGGGCCGGACCCCTCGCCAAGGTGCTCCCGGTGGCACTCCATTGACCTTTGGGTGCTGCCCAGTGTGGGGCGGGGGAGACAGATCCCAGGGTGAGGCTCTTGGAGGACCCGCCTATAGGAATGAGTTTGTGGTCTGGCTCCACTGTACCTGCTCCAGCCTCGGGACAAGTTACCCCTTCCAAGTACACCAGGCATTTTAATCACTCCAACCTTTGCTTCTGCTCTTCTCTCTTTGCCTAAATTCCCTTCTTCGCCCTTTCCACCTGGCAAACTCCTACTCATCCTTTAAGGCCCAGATCAAATAGATTCTCCCAGTCATTTCCCCTCCCTGTCCCTTAAACAAAGTGAATCCTCCTTTCTCTGTGCCCCACAGTCCTCGGCATGTATCTTTAGAGCTCATTTCATCAGACAAATATTTATTGAGCACCAACTATATGCCCAGTGCTGTTCCAGGTGCTGGGGCTAGGGCATGGCTTAGACAAAGTCCCTACTTCCAGGGCCAGATCCATTCACTCTTTTCCACATCTCAGCACTGTATCTGGCACTCTCTGTGTCTCTGAAGGAATAACAAAAGGGATGGGCCCTGGAGAAGGTGGGTCAAGACCAACCTTGATGAAGCTTAAGTCAGACCAGGGACCCAGGAGTCTTGCGCTGTCGAGGCTGCAGCCTCCAAGGCTTCGGGAATCAGGACGGCCTCCCCACTCTTTCTGCAGCCACCCTGCAGGACCGGCTTCCACAGAGCATGCATTCCTTCGGGCATGAGGCCCGGCTCTTCCGGGGTTCAGGGGGGAGGGGCCGTGAGCTGCTCCCACGTCTTGGCCAAAAAGAGGCTCTTGCCGCCCTCTGGATGCCCCGGTCCCAGGAGGCTGCTTAGCAAGCGGAACAGTCTTGAGCCCTGCATCCTATTCTTGACCCCTGCATCCTATTCTTGACCCCTCCACTGTGAGGCTAGACCTTTCTGGGCCTCAGCTTCCTCCTCCAAAGATCAGGGTTAGGCTGGCCACAGGGTGAGGATTTGTGGGACATCCAGCAGCAGATGGAACTTGCTGACCATCCCGCCCAGATAAAGCAAGCAGAGGTGAAGATGGCGAGGAGGGAGGTGGGTGAGGAAGGTGGTGCCAGCAGCAGGGGTGGATGGGGTCTCACCTCTCCAGGCCTCCATCCTCCAGGTCTCGGAACTCTGGATTGGTCCAGGTAGAAAACTTCTCCAGAATATAGGCAGCCAGTCCCACGGGAGAGTCATTCAGAGCACAGCCTGACATGGGAAGAAGCAAGCGAGCGACTCAGGCCTGGGGCCAGGGAGCTGGCCAGCAGGACAGAGGTGTGGTGCTGGGCCCACAGAGCGGCACCGTGGGCAGGAAGCCCGCGTCAGAGCCCAGCTCTGCCCTAACTCTTGGGGTGCTCCTGCACCTCACTTCCTTGACCCTTGGCCTTGGAATCCTTAATGACAAAGGGGGTAACACCTCTCCCACTACCTCCTAGGGATCCATACGCTACATGGGCAGCTTCCTTCAAACTGAAGAGGCTATGACTCCGGGTTTTGTAGGATCCAAATGAGAAATACATATGAATGCTATTTTTTAAAAGTGGGGTTTTTTTGGTTTCTATTCTATGATTAGTGAAGAATTAGAAACAACCTACAAGTCCAAAATAGGGAATCAGTTACAGATAATATTGATCCACTCATAAGCTCAAAGACTGAGCAAGCATTAAAAATGGCATGGATGGATCTCACAAACAAAACATTCAGCAAAAGAAGCCAGACTCAAAAGAGCACCTATTTGAGGATTCCAATGCATATAAAGTATAAAAACAGGCAAAAGCAATCTATCTGTCAGAGTTCAGGAGGGTGGCTGCCCTGGGAGTGGTGGGTAGTGCCCAGAAGAGGGTACAGGTGGCTTCTGGGCTGGCAGGTCATGCTTTGTTTCTTGAGTGCGTGCTGGTTATATGGACAGATACCATTTGCGAAAACTCATCAACCAAAATGTTAGCAAGTTCTTCTGCAGGTCTGGGAGAGGAGAGGTAAGGAAGGACGAGAGGTTTCAGGCGATTGTCTTTTCTGTTTTGTGCTTTTTTGCATCTTTCAATTTTTTGACAATGAACATGGATTACTTTTATAATCAGAGGAAAAAAACTGGTTTTATAAAACACTGTTACTATTATCATGAGCTGCCTAACGTGTGTGAGCATGAGACTGTCGTGGAAACTCTAAAAGACTTGGAAATGGGCAAAACAATTTCCGGGTGTCCTCTGAGTGGGATTCAGGGAGTTTCTAGTGGACCCTTCTGGGGTCATGTGATTGTCAAGGGGGCCCCTCTTCCCTTGTCTTAGAGATATTTTACAGCTCTGTAAATTGTTGAAAACTAATAGGAATGCAAATGATTCTTGTTCACAGAGAAGCAAAGTAGATCCTAAAGGTTCTCATCACATGGTAAAAAACATTATTTTTTTCATTTTTTTGTATCTATTAGATGTTGGATGTTAACTAAACTTATCGTGCTAATCATTTTGCAACAGATGTAAGTCAAGTCATGATGCTGTACACCTTAAATGTATACAGTGCTGTATGTCAGTTATATCTCAAAAAAACTAAAAGAAAAATAAATTTGTCCAGTGGAGATTTACTTGAATTTTACCCTGTGGATTTTGACAAATTTTGCATCTATTAGCAAATTTACTTTAGTGTTCCCAATTGCCTTCGACTGTTCTGTTTCACATTTTACTAGTTCCTTTATTAATTAATGAGTTAAATAAAATCTTTGACACGTGTTCATTTTTTATTTGTATGATTTTATCTTTTTAAATATTTTGGGGGTTTTTATTTACATTTGTAAATTACTTTATTGACAAAATATATGGTATACCCCCCCCCCACACACACACAAAGTATAGCTGTGTGATTAATATCTTTAAAAAAATATTATTCCGGGCTTCCCTGGTGGCGCAGCAGTTGAGAATCTGCCTGCCAATGCAGGGGACACGGGTTCGAACCCTGGTCTGGGAAGATCCCACATGCCACGGAGCAACTAGGCCCGTGAGCCACAACTACTGAGCCTGCGCGTCTGGAGCCTGTGCTCCGCAACAAGAGAGGCCACGATAGTGAGAGGCCCGCGCACCGCGATGAAGAGTGGCCACCGCTTGCCATAACTAGAGAAAGCCCTCACACAGAAACAAAGACCCAACACAGCCAAAACTAAATAAATAAATTAATTAAAAAAAACAAAAAACAAAAAAATATATTATTCCTTAACAGGGCCCTGATGGCAGAAACGGTTGCTGCGCCCTCCTCACTGTCTTGGGGACACTCCGCCCAGGCCCTGGGGCACCCTCCTGCCCCCAAAGCCCCAGACCTGATGAGCCCTAGGCTTCGTCCTCCCCCCATCCCTGTCCATCCCTCTGCTTCTCACTGTAGGACTTGGGCTCAGGGGTGGAGGGACCAGGGGTCAAAGCCAACAGGAACACTGATGCCGCTCAGTGGAGTTGTCTGGGAATTTTATGACCACGCACCACTCACGTCTGTGGAGAAATGCCGGGTAAGGGTGGAAGGAGCTGAGTCTCTCACAAGAGGTTTTCACCCCGTGAACCGTGTTCCTGGGGTGGGTGAGGCTTCCCCCCGGTTGGGAGCCTTGCTGAATGGAATGGATGTAAGCCCACCCCACCCGAACCACTGAGCCAGGCTTTCTTCCGCCTGCTCACTCACCTACGGTGTCCGGCTTGGTGCTCTGGATGTGCATGTAGCCGGTCTCCCTCACTAAGTTGAAGAAGATCTTCTTCAAGGGGGACATCAGCTCCATATCCCTCTTGGTGTAGCCAAAAAGCCTCCCAAAACGCCATCCCAGGAGAAGGGTCAGGGTGTAGAAATTTCTTAAAATGAATGCCATGTTCAAGTGCAGGCCTTTCACGTGGCTGAGGGCAGAGAAGGGCCAGGGGAGGCTGGGTGGCATCAAGGATGGGGAAGCGACAGGGGCGGAGGTGGAGGAGGAAGAGGCCACAGGGCTGAGGAGCACAGGGCCGGCCCTCTTCGGCATCTGCCCCCTGGGGTGACCACATGAGGTGGAGAAGCAGGTCCCGGTCAGGCCTCTCCCAGGACTTGGTCCATCAGAAAGGTCTACTCCCCGACTTTCCCCTCCTCTAACTGGCCCTCTGCCTGGGAACCTGGCCCAGAGTCACCAATCCTGTGTGACACCAAGTGGAGGGAAGATCCACGTCGAAGTGCCCCAGGCAGAGCTGAATGACAAGCTCCCTTGTCTCCCCTGGGCCCACACATATCCTGCCTGTGTGGCCCCTGCTCCGAGGCTCAGACACTACGTCCAGGCAGGGCCTGGCGTGCATAACCCGCCTCCCCGCACATCCACCTCACATGGGCTGTGCACACACACCTGCACACGTACACACACACCTGACAGCCCCCCTCACCTGGGCACCAGCTGGGCCATGTTGGTGCAGATCAGGGCTCCCCAGTCCCCGCCTTGAACATAGAATTGCTGGAAGCCCAGCCGCAGCATCAGCTTATAAAAGATCCTGGCAGTGGCCACTGAGTTGAAGCCTGGTTGTAAAGGGGAAAGAAGAACCATGCAGAGGTCACGCCTTGGGTCCTCCCAGGTCCTCTGAGGTTCCTCATCCCCCCTCGCCCCAGGCTGAGGGGAGAGCAGCTCACAGGGGGTGAGAAGGACTCCTGCAGCCCAAGGGTGGGGTGCCCAGTGCCCAGAAGGCAGTGCTCCTGGTGCTGGCCTTGGTGCAGGAGACACTGAGGGCGTGTGATGGGCTCAGGCCGGTCCTGCTGAGCGTCCGTGGGCCCACACTGTGTGTGGGGCTTAGTCGGCCTTGCTGGCCCAGAACAGTGCAGGGCCCAGATGTGGACCTGCCTTGAGTGGGCAGCTCCTGAGGACACGAGAGTCCAGGCCCTCAGCCAGCTCTGGACAGTCGTGACTCTGCCCGGTCCCCCGCCTGCCACGCCCCTCACATCTTGAGAAGATGCACTGGCCCTTTGGCAATAAAATCGCCCCCATTGCTTCTCTTCCCTCTGGTCTCAGACCCCTCCTTCCTCAGCCTCCTTAGGCTCTGAAGGAAGCTGTCCCAGCCGACTCCCCACCCCTGGGGCAGTGACACAGCCTGCAGCAGCCCGTACCCTTCTTGGAGGATGCCTCTGAGAAGCCATAGCCAGGAATGGATGGACAGACGACTTCGAAAGCAAGCTCATTGCTCAGGCCATGCTTCTCGGGGTCAGTCAGGAGCGGGATGATCTTATAAAACTCGTAGAAGGAGCCAGGCCAGCCATGCACCATCAGCAAGGGCTTTGGGGTCTGGCCGGAGGGCAGCTGGGGGGGCTTCACGTGGATGAAGTGGATGTCCAGCCCTAGGGAGACAGAGCACAGGTAGGGTCAGGGGGAGAGGGCCCTGAGGCTGTGGAGGCCACAGTCCCAGCTCTCAGGGTAGCCAATCAGGCTCTGCGCCGCCAGAGCAGGGCTGCCATCCTCGGCGCCCCCACGGTATTGACTACGGTCACCACCGCTAGTGCTGGCTGAGTGCTTACACGGAGCTCCAGATACCCGGGTAGCTCGCTCGGCCTCACGGCCGCCTGCAGCCACCTGCCTTTCACGTGAGAACGTGAGCTCTGTCTGTAAGGCCCGGGGCAAGGCTGCTCACGCACGGCTGGATTCCCAGAGGCCAGAATAGGTCCTGGCTCGTGGCAGCACTCAGTGAATACTTGTTTAATAATTTACAAATTGCGGGGGAAAAAAGCCCTGTATATCCAGCAGTAGAGAATGAAATAGATTATAGTTTAACAGTATACTGTAATACGACACAGTCATCTAAAATGACTTCCCTGGCGGTCAGGACTCCCCGGGCGGTCCAGTGCTTAGGACTCCGCGCTTCCACTGCAGGGGGCACAAGTTCAATCCCTGGCCGGGGAACTAAGATTCCACATGCCGGGCGGCGCAGCCAAAAAGTAAATAAATAAAATAAAATGACAGTGTCGACGTGTATTGAATATGGAAATCAGTTCCTTACACATTGTTAAGTGGTAAAAGCAAACTACCAAGCCATATCCATTGTATGACCCAATTTTTGTAAACAGTCATGTGTATGCATATGTTTACACGGTGTGCATAGGAATTTTAAAGTCTGAAGAGATAAACTACAAGAATATAAGAAGTAGTCCTCTCTGAGCAATAGAATTTCAAGTAAATTATTGTCTTTTTTGTGTTATATGAACTTCTAAATTTTTCTACAATGGACATATGCATAACTTTTTTTTTTTAAGTGGAGAAAATTTTTCTAAGGTAGAGTGCTGGGCACTGGAACACCATCCTGGCCAAGGGCAGGTGAATGGATTCCAGGCCCCACTAGAGTCCCTTTGATAGCAGCCCCTTCCCAGGCAAGTGGCCTGGATTGTGCCTGGGTGTTCACGGCAAACACAGCCAGGGCTGCTGGCACACCTGGAACCCTCCACCATGAGGGCTGGCACCGATAGCAAGGTCTGTTGTTTATTCATTATACAAATAATACATGTTTCCTACAGAAAACAGGAAACAAAGGTAAATCAAAAGGGGGGGGAAATCACATTGTAATCCCATGATCTGAAGAGAACATTGTGTTGTCTGTCCAACTTTTTGCAACAAATTTTTTTGGGGAACAATTTTATATTTATAGAAAAATAGTGAAGCTAGTACAGGAAGTTCCCATATACAACTACTCAGTTTCCCCTACTATTAACATCTCACGTTAGGATGGTACATTTGTTACAATGCATGAACCAGTACTGATACATTGATAACTGAAGTCCATACTTTAAGTATTCAGATTTCCTTAGTTTTTTTTCTTTTAAGTTTTAATTTTTTAAATTTTATGGTGGTAAGAACATCTAACATGAGACCTACTGTCTTCACAAAGTTTTAAGTGTACAGTACAGTATCGTTATCTACAGGTGGAATGTCCTTCGGCGCATCCTTAGAACTTACTCATCTCGTGTAACTGAAACTTTGTACCAAGTAATTAGCAACTCTCCAGTTCCCCCACCTCCCAGACCCTGGCAACCACCATTCTACTCTCTTTGACAATTTTAGATACCTCATATGAGCGGAATCATGCAGTATTTGTCCTTCGGTGATTGGCTTATAACACTTAGTATAATGTTCTCAAAGTTCATCCATGTTGTCACATATTGCAGGATTTCCTTCTTTTTAAAGGCTGAATAATATTGGTACATACAAACAGTGGAATATTACTCAGATTTCCTTAGTTTTTTACCCAATGTCCTTTTTCTATTCCAGGATCCCATCCAGGACACCACATGACATTTATCTGTCATGTCTCCTTAGGCTCCTCTTTGGCTGTGACAGTTCAGACTTTTTTTGAAAAGAGAGAACATAACTTTCTTTTAACAGAAATAGAACCCTACATACATTCTATTTTGGAACCTCATTTTTTTCACTTAACAATATATCCTGGGTGTCCTTCTATGCTGCTAAATTTACTCCTAAAGTTTGTTTTAGTAGGTAATTTTATCTCCTTTGGAACACAGAGCATGATGTGAGATTATTTATTTTTGATTCGAATTCTATCACTCACGTTATCATTTGAGTTTAAAGTTAGAAAAAAACACACATATACATCCATTCTTGTGTATGCATGGGCTATCCCTGGAAGCGTATGTTTTTGGTTTTTTTCTAATAAATTTGTGTATTTATTCATTTTTTATTTATTTATTTTTGGCTGCGTTGGGTCTTCGTTGCTGCACGCAGGCTTTCTCTAGTCATGGTGAGCGGGGCTACTCTTCACTGCGGTGCACGGGCTGTCATTGCGGTGGCTTCTCTTGTTGCAGAGCATGGGCTCTAGGCGTGTGGGATTCAGTAGTTGTGGCACGTGGGCTCTGTAGTTGCGGCTCACGGGCTTTAGAACGCAGGCTCAGTAGTTGTGGCGCCCGGGCCTAGTTGCTCCGCGGCATGTGGGATCTTCCCGGACCAGGGCTCGAACCCATGTCCCCTGCACTGGCAGGCGGATGCTTAACCACTGCACCACCAGGGAAACCCCTGGAAGCGTATGTTTAACAGAAGCAGACACTGTCCCTGGGGAGGGACAAGAGGGAGACTTCCTTTTCGCTCTGTCTCCTTCTGTACTTTTTGAATTTTAAATACGTAAACTTTTAAAATTAAAAAAAAATGTTAAAATATGCCCTATGGGCCCCCCTTCCCTTTGGGGAGGAAATGCTCTCTCGGTTGCCCTACATGGTACCAGTATGTTCTCTGTGCCCAGGCTGCTGGGTCAGAATCGAGAAGCCAAACTGGGCTCAGAGGGCAGCACTGGGCCTGGCCAGGGGTTGAGGGGAGGCGGTGGTCACAGCCTAGGGCCCGAGCTGAAACCGTGGCCACAGGTGAAGGAAGAACAGACAGGCTGGGAGGCTGGAGAGCTGGGTTCTGGCCCTGAACCTCCACTTCCCTGTGACTCGGGCAACTCCCCCCTCCCGTCTGGAGGTGATGGGCTGCATTCCCCGGAGGCCTCTGAAGCCCCTGAATGTCTCAGACTCTCTGAGAACAGAGGCTGATCTGTGGCAGGAGGCCCAGGACATGGGCTGGAGTCAGAAGCTCATCACAGAACAAGGAAGTGGCAGGAACAGGGAGGCCGAATAAGGAGGCTAGTGGGGATGAGGACAGAACATCGGGGAGGGGTCAGAGGTTGAGCCTTGAGCAGCCTGGAGCACAGGGGTCAGTGCAGAGACAGAAAGGACCCCGAAAAGGTCCAAAAGTGAGGGAGGAGGATGGCAGCAGAGAGAGTGGTGAGGGAGCCTTCTTGGGCCAAGAAGGCTTTTCCTTGGGCTGGGGAGCCAGGAAAAGAGACACGCTGAAGGCGTGCTGGGCCCAGGGCTGGGAGGTGGCCAGCTCAGCACTGTGGCGGGGGGGCAGACAGCATGTGAAGCCGGGTCCAGCAGGAGGACCCACACTGCAGGGCCCAGGGCCAAGGCCAAGCTGCAGGCCTAGGGAAGTGACTGAACTGCACACGGGTTCAGTCACAGTGGGCTGCTTCCGTGATAAACTCCACGCAAGAAACTACCCCCTTTGGAGCACTTGTACCCTGAGAAGGTTTTGTGCTATAAACACTTGATATCCTGTGATGTCGTGAGGAACCCTGAGACGGTCCAGTGGGGTAAGGCTTTCTCAAGCTTGCAAGCCTCCAGGAAGGAAACAGCCCTTTAGTGCCTCTTGCCTCTGGGTTTTGGAACATGCTGTTCCCTCCTCTGGACAACCTTCCCCACACACCTGGCAAACTCCCATCCATCCTTTAAGTTTCAGCCTAGATGCCACCTCCTCCAGGAAGCCTTCCCTTATACTCCCAGGTGGCATGTGGGGCTCACAAAGTTCCCGGAGCCTCC
This sequence comes from Balaenoptera ricei, assembly GCF_028023285.1. Lineage (NCBI taxonomy): Eukaryota > Metazoa > Chordata > Mammalia > Artiodactyla > Balaenopteridae > Balaenoptera > Balaenoptera ricei. The sequence goes on from NC_082639.1 coordinate 170,205,029, forward strand.
TCCCTCATAGCACCCCTTACCACATGCTATAATCACCCCCAAGAGCCTGTGAGCTGGGAAGGCAGGGACCTTGTCTTCTCTGACTGTGTGTCACAAGCAGAATGCTTGGGTACAGGAGGTGCCCTGTCAATATCTGCCGGATGGACATTGAAGAGCTGGGGTAACTGAAGGAGCTGAGTCAAACCCAAGGGAGCCAGGCATCTGGCACCAGGGATCCAAAAGGCAACCTTTGTAAATTACATACAAGGACCTGTAGGTACTTTGGCTTAGATAAAATGGTTTAGATCCTCTTGTTAGGCTCATGACAGAAGGTATCAAAGTCCTCTAAAGTGCACAGCAACAACTGGTTTATATTTAGAATTATTCTCCTACTTATTGAAGTTACAGATTTAAAAATTATTCTTCAACTTACTGAAGTTACAAATTTCAAATTTAAAGCTCTTCATTAAGCATTTGAGTTCAACTTAAAAATATTATTCTATGTAGTTCTTAATCTAGCAAATGTTGACAGTCATTCTCCAGGAACCTTTGATTAATGGGGCTGCATGTCTATATTTGCTTTATGACACTTCCTTAAACACTGTATAATTTCAATTTCCTTTATAAGAACTTTACTTGATTTGACTAACCAGTATATCTTCCACAAACTTTAAGTAACTCTTAGAATTTTAATAAATTAAATTTATAAATATGGTGAGGCTTAAATCTTCCAATATTGCATATAAACTCAGGAAGATTTTCATATAAAATCACAGGTCTAAATCCATGACTCAATTAACCCACTTTAAATTAGTACTGAAAAGTCGTATCTGTTACTTGCAAAGGCCAAAATTCTCTTAAACATTACAAATATCTAAAATTCCAAACATGCACAATTTCTTCAACATGAAAAATTATTGGTAGAGCAACCCACAGAATGGGAGAAAATATTTTCAAATCACATTATCTCATAGGGGATTAATATCCAGAATATATAGAGAACTCCTAAAACTCAACAACAACAACAACAACAAACAAACAACTCGATTCAAAAATGAACAAAGGACTTGAGTAGACATTTCTCCAAAGAAGAAATACAAATGGACAACAAGCACATGAAAAAGTGCTCAACGTCATTAATCATTAGAGAAATGTAAATCAAAACCACAATGAGATACTACTACTTCACACCCATTAGGATGGCTATTACAAAAACAAAAACAGAAAATAACAAGTATTGGCAAGAATATGGAGAAACTGGGAATCTTGTACACTTCAAAAATTATTTACTCGGGCTTCCCTGGTGGCGCAGTGGTTGGGAGTCTGCCTGCCAGTGCAGGGGACGCGGGTTCGGGCCCTGGTCTGGGAGGATCCCGCGTGCCGCGGAGCGGCTGGGCCCGTGAGCCACAACTACTGAGCCTGCGCGTCTGGAGCCTGTGCTCCGCAGCAGGAGAGGCCGCGATGGTGAGAGGCCCGCGCACCGCGGTGAAGAGTGGCCCCCGCCTGCCACGACTAGTGAAGGCCCTCACACAGAAACGAAGACCCAACACAGCCATAAATAAATAAATAAATAAATTTTTTTAAAAAAAAATTATTTACTCATTTTATTATTTTTCATCCCCAAATACATATAAATGAAAACCTACTCTTCAGATGCAGGGAGGCCCTTGCCTATAATGTAGTATTTATTACGTTTACATTACAAAACATTCTCATATGAAAATCAGTATGCAGCTCTTTCACACGCAGTTTTATATATACTCACACACAATATATGTAAGCAGTTAGGACTTTTCTACTTACATATTCCTCTGTGGAAAATTAGGAAACTGGGCAATTCCCACACTTTTCAGCCTTGGGAAGGTAAATACAACCTCTCTGAACATTTTTTAAGAAGATGAATTTAAAATGGTGCAACTGCTAGGAAAAACAGTATTATAGTTCCCCCCAAAATTAAGCATAGAGTTACTACTTGACTCAGCAATTTCACTTCTGGGTATATACCTAAAGAACAGAAAGCAGGAACATAAACAGATATTTGTATACTCATAATCATAGCAATATTTTTCACAGTAGCTAAAAGGCAGAAGCAACCCAAGTGTCCACTGACGGATGAATGGATAAGCAAAATGTGCCTATCTATACCATGGGGTATTATTCAGCCTTAGAAAGGAAATTCTGACACATGTTACAACATGGATGAACCTTGAGGACATTATGCTAAGCGCAATAAGCCAGTCAAAAGGACAAATACTGTATGATTTCATTCATATGAGATACTTAGATTCAGAATCATATTTAAATTCATAGAGACAGAAAGCAGAATGGTGGTTTCCAGAGGCTAGGGAGAGGGAGGGAATGAGGAGTTATTGCTTAATGAGTACAGAGTTTCAGTTTATTTATTTATTTATTATTTATTTATTTACTTTTGGCTGCGTTGGGCCTTCATTGCTGTGCTCGGGCTTTCTCTAGTTGCGGCGAGCGAGGGCTACTCTTCGTTGCGGTGCACAGGCTTCTCACTGCAGAGGCTTCTCTTGTCGTGGAGCACGGGCTCTAGGCACGTGGGCTTCAGTAGTTGTGGCACGCAGACTCAGTAGTTGTGGCTTGCGGGCTCTAGAGCGCAGTAGTTGTGCACGCGGGCTTCAGTATTTGTGGCACACGGGCTTCAGTAGTTGTGGCACCCGGGCTTAGTTGCTCCGCGGCATGTGGGATCTTCCCGGACCAGGGCTCGAACCCGTGTCCCCTGCACTGGCAGGCAGATTCTTAACCACTGCGTCACCAGGGAAGTCCCCAGAGTTTCAGTTTTGCAAAATAAAAAAAGTTCTGAAGATAGATGGCTGTGCTGGCTGGGTAACAATATAAAAGTACTTAATCCACTGTGGCGTTACACGTAACAATGTACACTTAATGGTTTAAATGGTCAACTTTATGTTATGTGTATCTTACTATAATTAAAAACAGATAAATTTGTAAAAATTAACAGCATGAGTTTGATTTTCTTAAGCATTTCTATATTTGATTCTAAATCTTTCTGGGGCTAAAAAAATGCTTTTCTACTTAGGAAACTATTATCTCATCCCAAATGATCTTAGGTTACTTTCCCAAGAACATTTTGAGAGATACCTTCCCTTCCAGATGAAGTTGGGTGACAACCTGTGATACTGTTGGGACAGGAGGTCTAGAGCTGCAGAGACAGGACAGTTTTTATTCGGACCTTGACTGACAGGCTGAGCACCCTTGAACAGTCACAGCATCATGGACTCCAAAGCTTCAAGGAGGGGCTGATTGACCAAGGCCACGTCCAGATGTAAATCTTATCTCCATCCTCTCAGAGACTGTTCCATCACTGAAGTGGATTGTGCATTTCTTTGGTTTTTAATTTATTTATATGTTTTCCTGTTTAGCTCTAGACCATTGGATATGTTGGGATTCTGCATTATTTCTGCATCCTCGTGGCGTTATACCTTCCAAATACATCTCAGTGACCAATAATTGAATTCTGGGTCTCCTGGCTTTATCTAAGTCATGTCCAGTATCTAAGGAAGGTTGTTTTTTTTTTTCTGCCGTACTGGGAGGCATGTGGGATCTTAGTTCCCTGACTACGGATCGAACCCATGCCCCTTCTGTGGAAGCACAGAGTCTTAACCACTAGACCACCAGGGAAGTCCCTAAGTCACGTCCAGTACCTAAGAAGGCCCTTCCTGTGATATACAACCCCCTCCAGGTGGTGTTCTGGAAACATACCTTCAATCTTAGTCTTGAAGTGAGGGTATCCGTTGAGAATCTCCACCTGCTTCCTCCAGTCAAATTCATTCCGCCAGTAGGAGATGATTTTCTTCAGATAGTTGGAGTTGAAACCGTAGTGGAAGCGGCTGTCCTCCAAAGGTGGGGTTAAACGGACCTTGTCAATCCTCTGGTGTAAATCCTGGAGCAAAATGCAGGACCCCAAGTAGAGAAGGTGAATGAGGCAGAGCACAAGAGAAAGTTTGTTTCCAGAAGACAGTTCCAAACCCTGCAGCCACAAGACCCAAATATTATATATCTTATAACATTATTATATTATATAAAATGTATATTATATATTTTATATTATTATATCTTATATATTATATGTAATATATATTATATATTATCATATATATTAGTATAGTTAATATATATGATAATATATGATATCTAATATGTATTATATATTATAATTATATTAATATACATTATATATAATATGTATAGCAGAGGCAAAGCAAAGTTTCACCAGACAAGGTGAGGAGACTCCTGGTCTGCACACTCGCGCTCTGGGTTGTTAGGTTTATCCCAGAAGAAACCTCCGGGCTTCCCACAGCAGTGGCTGTTCCCCAAACATATGTTCTTCACTTTCGACTTCAGGTTTACTTCTCATCTTTCAGTTTTTAAATGTATGAACAATACGGATCTTTAATTTATCAAGGCTTATATACAGCAAGGGTTGGCAAACTTTTTTGTAAAGGGCCAGATCATAAATATCTTAGGCTTTTTGAGCTGCAGCTACTCCACTCTGCCCTTGTAGTGTGGAAACAGCCGTGGATGGTACATGGACAAATGGGCATGGCTGTGTTCCAGAAAAACTTTATTTATGGACACTGAAATTTGATGTCATGTGATTTCCACATGTCGCAAAGTATTATTCTTCTTTTGACTTTTTTCCAACCATTTAAAGATGTAAAAACTATTCTTAGCATGGGAGATGTACAAAAGCAGGTGGCAGACTACAGATAAAACAGATAATCAACAAGGACCTACTGTATAGCACAGGGAACTCTACTCAATATTCTGCAATAACCTATATGGGAAAAAAATCTGAAAAAAAAATGGATATATGTCTATGTATAACTGAATCACTTTGCTGTACACCTGAAACTAACACAACCTTGTAAATCAACTATACTCCGATATAAAATAAAAATTAAATTAAAAAAAAAAAAACAGGTGGCAGGATGGATTTGCTGACTCTGATAAGCAGCACTGAACGATACAGTATATCCTAACTCACTTAGGATAAAAATGACAGACCCAGAGAGAAGGTACAAGTCTCACGGGCAGGCGTGCATCAAGCTGAAAGAGCAGCCCCAGCTGGGGAAGTTCAAGTTGGTCCACGGAGCCTCTCAAGTGTTACCCTTCCCAGAGTGTCCTCCCAAGCACTGCAGTAACCTCCACACAGATTTTAGGAATGTCAGACGCTGAGCCTAGGAACCCACTAAAGGAGGTATCGACAGGGCTCAGCCTCTGTCCTCAATAGCGACACCTTGTCAAGTGCTACCAAGGGAGCCTCAGTCTGGTTTCTCTTGGGTACAGCTGTCTCTGCTCTTTTATCCTGTCCTCCTCAGTGCTCCCATGACTTTTTATGGGCACTTCTTACCGCATTTATCTCTATTAATCATTAACTTTTCTCTGTCCACATTTCTCAACTGCTGACTAGGAGCTCTTTGAGGGAAGGCTCTCCCTCTTCTTCCAAGCACCCAGCACAGGGCCTGCACACAGTAGGTGCTCCCACACCCACAAAATGAAAAAAGGATGAGTAGGGACATCCCAGGTCCCACCCACCCTCCTGGCCCTGCTCAAGCCTCGCTCTCAGATCAGCCCACCCCACGATCATGTCTATCCATCCTGATGCCAGCCCCGTGCAGAGGACGGGCATAGTCTTTGGAGTTAGACAGATCTGAGTTTAAACCCTCTGCTTATTATCTCGGTCACCTTGGGTCAGTTGCTTTGCCTCTCTGAGCTTCAGTTTCTGCATGACCGCAGGGACTGCATGTGACTACAAGGGGGCTGGCACACAGTAGGTGCCTGGCCACGGCTGGCCCTGTGCCAGGTTCTCTGTGCAGCAGCATTTATGTCACCACGGCCTTGCTTTTCACTCACGATCTCCACCCAGGCCCTGAGCCAACAAGCTCACTCCCAGGGCTTCAGGTGGGGCACCAAGGAGGAAAAAACAGCTGCTTTCTGTGACCCTTGGGTCCGGCTGGCACCCACTCGCCGGCCTGGGTACTGCTGGGCCTTGGGAAGGGGAAGGCGGAAACAGGGGAGGGAAGGAGCAGAAGGGATGGGTGGGCAGAGTGGGCGAGCCCAGTGGGAGAAGAGCAGGCGAAAAATACCCCCCCACCGAGAGGAACCACTTCCCAAGCCCCTCCGCATCCCAGCCCCAGCCTGAGTCCCAGCCCCAGAAGGGGCCTCCCCGCCCTCCCCTCTGCTCCCTCGCCTGGAAAGAGGTGCCTTACATTGATCTCCTCGTCTGACGTTTCCACCTTGAACGGGCGGATGCTCTCGTCCTCCCCAGCTGTGGGCCTCACCCCGGGCCCCCACCATCCATCTTCAAGTGGCAAAGTTTCCTCCTTGTCCTTGGAGACGAACCAGTAGATGACAAAGCCCAGCACTGAGGCGAGGAGTATTTCCAGCCACATGACTCCTGCAAGGGGGAAAGAATCCACCTTGACCTCTGGCCGGAAACACCAGATCCCCGACTTCTTTCCCACCCAACCCTCGACTTTAGGTACTTTTGACCTGAAAAAAATAATATAAGCATAGTATGGAAAAACTGGAAAACAACAGAAAAAGACACAAAAATCACCCATGATCCTACTGAGCTATGAAATTCATGAATCAAATTTGGAAAAGATGAAGCTGCGTTGGCTTCCGCACAGCCCTGGGTGGTGGGGCTGCGTTTCTGAGGCCTCATGGTTCTCTGAGGGGCCTCTGGCTCCAGACGCTTCGGAGAAGCTTCTCTCCACCCTCGTGACACCCTCCGCAACGGGAGGCGCAGGGGCTTCTCTGAGTGGTGGGCTCAGGAGAGGAGATGGGGCCATGCTTGCCCCTTGCTGGCTCTCTCTGAGGGGGGCCTGTCCTCAGGGTACACATAAGGGGTATGAGGGGAGGTCTGAAGAGCTGGGAGGCTAAGTTCATTCGGGGTGGGGGAGTGTTCAGTGGCCCAAACATGGCCACATATCTCAGCTGGCTGTCAACAGCTTTATTGAGATATAATTCATATACCATGTAATTCACTTGTTTAAGGTGTACAACCCGGTGGTTTTTAGTATATTCACAGATATGTGCAACCATGACCACAATTTTAGAACATTTTCATCACCACAAAGAGGAACCCTGTACCCTTTAGCTATCACCCCGCTTTGTCCCTCACACCACCCCAGGCCCCAAGCAACCACTAACCCACCTTCTGTCTCTATAGACTTGCCTATTACATTTCATATCAGCTCAGCTCTTTTAACCCTCATTTGTCTGATTCCCCTGCTTTTTTCTCAGAAGGGCAAGAAAGAAGAACTTAGTTCCTGCAAACCAGTACCAGGCTGGCCCAGCATTATCATCTAGCTCCTCATCTTGCACATTCCCAGGGAAGTAACCCCCCGGAGGTTCACATTCAGAGAAATGTGCGTGAATACGGGCACCGTCCTCGGGCCTGAGCCAGCAGAGGGTCTGCTGGACGCAGGCCAGTCAGGACCCAACCGGAGGAGAAAGCATGGATCTCAGGTGAGGCCTCAGCAGACCCGCTTCCCAGGCCCATCCAGACTCTCTCTTGGAAAGCTGGGGCAGGAGGAGGACGCTGCTAGCAAACCCACCCTAGGGTGCCCTCTATCTGCCACAGGGCTCTGCTGGGGGCTTGCTGAGGCTCTGAGGTTTGCTCCTGCCAAGAAAAGAAAACATGCACAGGCTTCTCCCACCTCCCACAGAGAGACGCTCTGTCCCTGCCAGGAAATCCTACCCCTTGAGAAGATGGAGAAAAGCCAGCTGCTAGTCTCTGTGGTATTGGAAGGCAGGACTAGGCTTAGGGATTGTGGGGCACTGGGGAGCATGTGGGAAAAGGCAGAAGGCAGAGAGCAGAGCTGCCCCCAGCAGCAGGAGCAGATGGACACAGTTCACCCGGTGGGAGGGTCACAACACAATAGTCTGGAGCTGGGAAGGCAAGGACCGTGTCTATCCTGGTCCCTGCCCTGACCCCAGTGCCCAGTATAATGCCTGCCCAGAAAGGCACTTTGCCAATATTTGTGAAATCAGCATATGCGGTAGAAGCAAATAAGATAAATTGTGCAGGATGTTGTCAAGCACAGAGAGGCCAAGAGCACGGCTGTCACTTCCTGCTGGGATATAAATGACCAACTTTCCCTTTTCTGCATAGAATTATCCCAGTGCTTTCACTTGTCCACATGAGCTCTGAGTTCTCACCCTTTGATCAGCTCCTTGGGAAGCAGCCAGGGAAGCAGAGCGGTGGAGTTCTGCACCCAGACACATGCTAGGGGCGCTACAGGCGCCACCCTTACTCCCCACTGCCTTTTTTTGTTTGTTTGTTTTTTAGTTATTTATTTTTGTTTGCATTGGATCTTCGTTGCTGCGCACGGGCTTTATCTAGTTGCGGCGAGCGGGGGCTACACTTTGTTGCAGTGAGCGGGCTTCTCATTGAGGTGGCTTCTCTTGCTCCGGAACATGGGCTCTAGGCACACGGGCTTCAGTAGTTGTGGCATGTGGGCTCAGTAGCTGTGGCGCACAGGCTTAGTTGCTCCGCGGCATGTGGGATCTTCCCGGACCAGGGATCGAACCCGTGTTCCCTGCATTGGCAGGCGGATTCTTAACCACTGCACCACCAGGGAAGCCCCCCCACTGCCTTTTAACAATTGCTGGGTTCTACCAACTTAGCAGATCCGATGTGTGTGCAGCGTAGTTATGTCCCCGGACTTGGACAGCAAACAGAACCACGAGAGAGAATGTTGAAATGATCAGTGTTCAAGCACTGCATCTAAACTCAGGGAACCAGGACAAGGGGCACCATGATGGGCCACGGCCCAGGGCAAAATAACAGATTCAAGGAGAAAGTTTAAAGTCCTTTCTCTTGCATCCTAATTAAGATAATAAGAATATTAGTCCTTGGTTCAAGGAGGGCGCTTTAGAGCCACTGATCTCAGATTACAAAGCAAGCTTTACTGCAGTGTGTTAATCTGCCACCTATTAACCGCCCTTTATTTAATAGCGGGTCCTAAATGCACACGAAGTAGGGCGCTCTAGGTTAGCCAGGTGTAACAGGCATTGACTGTCTGCAGGTGGGTTTTCCAGGGATATGATAAACCATGGCCCATGCAAATCCACCCACTAAGGAGTCAAAGTTCATTGAACTTGACTTTCCTTTTCACTTAAGGTAAGAATCAGAGCAGGCAAGGGACTTGCCCCAAATCGCATCTCACTTATGAGGATTAGAATTTGTAGTCAAAGCATTCATTCCCTGTCTGTCATTGGGCATGTTGCTCCTGCCAACCCCGCCCCCAGCCCTTCTTGTCTCCCTTCAGCATGTTTTCAGCCTCAAGCCTTCATACCTGTTCTTTGCGACCCTCAGAGCACAGGCGAGCCACGACTGCAGGCGGGCCGCGGCCGTCTACCCGAGTGGGTCTCTCAGGCCTGCACATTTTTTTTCCGAAAAATTAAATAATAATAAACAAGACCTTCCCCTTCCTGGTGCACAGGAGCTGCAGGTCCATGAAGAAGATCAGCGAGCTCCAAGAAGAGGCGGGGCCTCAGAGTCCGACCAATCAGAGTTCACGGGCCCCCTGCGTCCTTAGGTTTAACTCCGCCCCCACGCTCCCTGGTAGGGAGGGAGAGCCGAGGCGCCCACCCCCGGGGCGTGGAGAGTCTGGGCGTTCCGGGCGCCGGCGGGACGGCCACCAGGGTGCCGCGGCTATTCTCAGGCCTCCGGCCCTCCCTGGCCAGGACTGCTGGTTTACTTAGAGTATGAGGAAAGTGGAAGTTTGAGGCTCAGGAGAGAAGGCGCCGCTCTGCCTGCCCAGCTCCCTGCACAGTGCAGGCGAGGGCGTGGAGCTAGCTGGTGACTCTCCTCCCCAGGGCGGGCTCCTTGGGGCTGGGCTCCCCATCTCCCCCAATGGGGAGAAGCGCTGTTCACCGGGAAACCCAAGGCCAACTGGACTCTGGCTGCCACAGCCTGGGTTGGGAAGGCGGTAGCACTAGGCAGATGACACAGCCCTTACCTGCCTCCCCTCCCCCAAGGCCTCTCTAGGCCAGTTGGCACCTGAGAGGAAGAGTAGGGCTGCATCAGCCCAACCTCCCTGGGTCTGCCAGTTGCTAGGTTGGAACCACTGAACCTCCAGGCTAAAGAGGAACTCAGCAACGTGAGTTCACCCCCCTCACTTCATAGCTGGGGAAACTGAGGCCGGGGGTGGCCGTGACTCCCCCCAGGTCATGTGGCCAGGGAGCAACGCATCTGGAACAAAGGGAGAAAAGGACCACTGCCCTCCCTGCCCTCTATGGTAACTGCTCTAGGGCAGGGCTTCTCAATCTCAGCACAACTGACATTTTGGACCAGATAATTCTTTGTTATGAGGCCTGTCCTGTGCATTGTAGGGTGTTTAACAGCATCCCTGGCCTCTACCCAGTAATACCAGCTCCACCTCCTCCCCTACCCCCCCCACCCCCGCCACCCCCCGTGTGACAACCAAACATATCTCCAGATATGGCCGAGTGTTCCCTGGGAGGGAAATTGCCCTCAGTGCAGAACCCATGCTGCAGATCAGCGGTTCCAACTTCAGGATGTGTTAGAATCACCTGAGAAGCTGTTAAACGATTCAAGGGATCTGGGGTAAGGCCGGAGAATCTGCATTTCTAACTAGTTCCCAGGTAATGCTGCTGCTGGTGGTCCGGGGACCACACTTTGAGAACCCTTGCTCTAGACTGGATTATAAACTCTAAGAAGGCTGGCTATCTGTCTTGCTCCCCAAGGTATCCCAGTGAGCACTGAGCCCAGTTCTGGCAGATGCAGGAATCTCACCAACAGCTGTTTAATAAACACTTGGGCCTGACCGAGGTGGGAGGGACTGTGGCCCTTCTGTAGGATCAAGAAGCAAAGAGAAAATGCCATCTCCAAGGTAACAGGTGAGCAGACAATCCCAGAGCCTCTCTCCGCACACAGACTGGTAAGTTGGTCCCGTGCAGAAAGCTGGATTCCCCAAGCTGCCCTCCTGGTTGTAACCCTCAGGGGGAAGGGTGGACCCATGACTCCACATCCATGGTGTCCAAGATCCCAGTAGAAACTTGAAGAAAATGCTACAGTGCCAGGGGTCCTGCTGCCCCCCAGCCAGGCCTGTGAAAGTCTCAGCAGCCCAACTCTCACATTTTACCAACTCTCTTTTCCTAGGGAGGAGAAATTCCATAATCTGTCCTTCGCACAGCCTGCAAGCTACAGGCTAAACTCCTAGTCAGCCCCAGGAGGCACCCCGACTCTGGAGCCTGAAGCCATACAAAGCAGTTTCTCTGTCCCCCAAAAACAGACCTCCAAATCCTGGGACAACCCTCCATTTTCCCTATCAGAACCCTGCTCTTCCTTCCTCAGGAGTCAGCAAAATCTCTTGTCCGTGAGCCGCCCTTGCCCCCATGGCAGTGTATTTATGCTCGCCCCTGAACTCTCACCCCAGTGGGCTCAAGGTCTGAGGGTAACAGGTATCTTAGGGAGGGCTTCCTCGGACACTGCTGTGAGCAGTTTGTATCATCTGACCCATTAATCCTCACAACAGTCCCACTTTACAGATGAGAAAACCAAGGTTGTGTAACTTGTCTGAGATCACAGCCAGTAAAGGGGGTGGGGTTGGAGGGGAAATGTGGCAGGATTCTAATGCAGACAGCCAGACCCACAACCCACCCTTCCCCAGACCACCTCTATTCCTTATGCTTTGTTACTTGGGGAGGATTTTTCTGTACGATGAAACTGTGTGCTTCTCAAAGGCAGGGATTCTGTCCTTTTCAGCCCCAAATCCCCACCATGCCTTGTTTGTAACAGGAGGCCGATAAACCACAGAACTGAATACTGTAATAGCCAAGCCCGTTGTGACAAAGAGAGCAGGGCGGAGGCTCAGGGAGACCACATGGCTCTGCTCAAGGTCACCGGGGGTTATGAGCTAGCTCAGGCCTGCTTGGGGCAGGGGGACTGCTGAGAGCTTGTAAGGAAGCTGGGAGACGCTGCCGTGCTGTCCAAGTCACCTTCCTTGCAGGCGTCTTTCCTATCTTCCCCTGACCCCTCCGCCCCCTCCAGCTAGAATGCGATCTTCTGTTTCTTCGGTCTTCCCCTTGGCTCCAAGCACGGGGCTCTGCCCACAGAGGCGCTCAGTGTCAGCGCAGGCACACACTTGAAGCTGCAGGGCTGGGGTGGCTGGTGGGCGTCAGTCCTACCACTGGACTCAGGTAAGACGTTGACCTTTAAGATGGAAGGGTATGTGGAGGGTCCCCTCAAAATTGGAACTGAGGTAACAGTGCTAGAGAGAAACTAGGATGAATCAAAATGTAACAGGAGACTTTCATACAGTCACTCTGGAAGACTGTTTGGCAGAATCTACTAAAACTGGGCAGATACAAACGCTGTGACTCAGCAATTCATTCCTAGGTATAGATCCAACGAAGATGTGTCCACGTGTTTACCAAAAGTCACAAACGAGAATGTCCGTAACAGCACGATCCAATCCGATCTGTAGAAGCCAAAAACTAGAAACAATCCAGATGTCCTTCCACCACAGATGATGGTCTCTTGACACAAGGGAACACCATACAATGAGAACAGACAATCTGTTAACTACACACAGTGACAGGGATCAATCCCACAAACAGTGCTGGGCCAAAGATGCCAGACACAAAAGAGCACACACCGCCTGACTCTACTTACATAAAGGACAAAGACAAGCTAAACGAATCTATAGTAAGAGACTTGAGAATAGCGCTTTCCTTTGGTATGGGGGCTGGAGCTCAAGCGCTATTTTTTAAACTCCCCAGTGAATACAGTGCGCAGACAGGGGACAAGTCCGTATGTAGCCCAGAAAAGAGAGGCCTCAAGAGCAAGACTTGGGCATGTGCCTCAACAATGCAGGGGTGCGCTGAGCAGTCACGAGTGTGGGGTGGCCACGGTCACAGGCCTCCCCATAAGCCTGTATGCTGCCCCTCAACTGTGGCACCCCACCCGGGCTCTGGTTCTCTACTCAGTGAGAACTACTGACTCAGAAGTCAGCCGCAGGTAAGCCTGATTGCTGGAGGAGGGTGGGACATTAGAGGGCAGACCTAGTCACTGGGCCCCCAGGAACAAGGTGTCACCCCGTCCTGCCATACATCAAGGAAATGCAAACACCCTGTGAGTTTGGGGAAGCCTGGTGGCCCACTTGGGTGTTCCCATTTGAACAGCCAGCCTGGCTTTCCTGGAGAACCCCCATTCCATGAGACATCGCCCCACCAACAGCAACTTGGACTACCTTTGATTTTAAGAACCGGGAACGTTTTGGAGTTTACAGTAAAGGATCTTCTAGCTTGCTTCCCTGTTTGAGTAGTTCAAAGCCCAGCTCTGGGCTTCCCTGGTGGCGCAGTGGTTGAGAATCTGCCTGCTAATGCAGGGGACACAGGTTCGAGCCCTGGTCTGGGAAGATCCCACATGCCGCGGAGCAACTAGGCCCGTGAGCCACAACTACTGAGCCTGCGTGTCTGGAGCCTGTGCTCCGCAACAAGAGAGGCCGCGATAGTGAGAGGCCCGTGCACCGCGATGAAGAGTGGCCCCCACTTGCCACAACTAGAGAAAGCCCTCACACAGAAACGAAGACCCAACACAGCCAAAAATAAATAATAGATAATAAATAATTTTTTTTAAAAAAGAAACACATCTCTACATAGCCATGGATCAAAGAAAAAGTTATGATATGAGAAAATATTTAAAAAAAAAAAAAAAGCCCAGCTCTGCCATTTACCAGCTGAGGGGCTTTGGACAAGTTACCAAACTGCTCTGACCATCTGTGGCCTCCTCTGTAAAATGGGGATAACGCTGACCTCACAGGCTCAAAACAGGTACGCTACCAACGTGTGTTCCTTCCCCTTCCCCCAAAGCCTTTATTACTGTGCAGAATCTTCATGGAGGAAGAGACCCCAGAGGACCCCTATCCCTATTAGATGACTTAGGTATAAGCAGGCTGGGAGCAGGAAAGTGCATGGCGTGGGCATCTGCTGGCCTCCCCATGTGCCCTCACCAAGGACGGACTTGAAGGATAAGGAAAGCACAAGGCCACATACATCTTGGCTACCAGTGTTTTGCAGTACGTGTACCTGGGTAGTCCCCACTCTTCTGAGAAGTTACATTCTCAGCGTTAGAGAGCAGAATTCTGTTTACTAAGCCTTCCCGTTTCCAAGGAAAGCTATATTTATCTCTTCTGTGTGGTCCGCTCCTGCTGGTGTAGAAAATATTCTATCTACGTCAAAACATCAATATTTAGGAGACACCATGAAAAATTCAGAAGTAATACAATGCAAAACAAGAGTGCCTGCGTTATTATGCTAGCACCTGAAACTGGAGGTTAATTCATCTACTCCAAAAGTTCAGAAAATATATTTTATCTGATTAAGTTGTTGTTTTGTTTTGTTTTGTTTGTAATGCACTTTTCCAGAATACTGGCAAAATACTTTGCTGAGGGAATTGGAGAGCGGGGAGTAGCCTTTCAGAATGAAAGCATTTTTTTCTTGGAGCCACAGTACCCTTCCTTAAAAAATGATTAGTTTGTCTAGTAAGGAAAATGCAGTTTTTGTTGTAAACTAGCCTAAGTTTTTTAAAGACACAGTAACTGGAGGACAGTGGTCATTTAGTTCTAAAATGTTGAGCTTAGAGGTAAATCTGAGCAGCAGTTGACTACTCTGATAAGAAATGGGATTATATGAAGTTTAAGTCAAGTCCCCACATTCTATATTGAAGCTTTGAGCATGCACTTCTGAAACCTGGGAAAAAATTAGGAATTAGTTCAAGTTGAAGAAGTCAGTTGTGCAATATGGTGACCTTTACCCTTAAAAGATGCAAATAGAGCAATTTATTATTTTACTTTTCTTTTGTCTTTCTGGGTCTTACTCGCAAAGGACAATTTTAAATATAGGAGATCAAGTAAAAGGGGTGCTTAGTTCTCTAAGATTGCTAAAAGGAAACCCAGTCTAATAATTTCACTGACTGTATAGTATTTCTGTTATGCTTGGGGCAAAAACACAAGTTTTAAAGCATACAATTGGGACTTCCCTGGTGGCACAGTGGTTAAGAATCCACCTGCCAATGCAGGGGACATGGGTTCGAGCCCTGGTCCAAGCCTGTGCACCACAACTACTGAGCCTGTGCTGCAGAGCCCATGAGCCACAACTACTGAGCCCATATGCCACAACTACTGAAGCCCACACACCTAGAGCCCGTGCTCCACAAGAGAAGCCACCACAGTGAGAAGCCCGCGCACCGCAACGAAGAGTAGCCCCCGCTCGCCGCAATCAGAGAATGCCCGTGCGCAGCAACGAAGACCTAAGGCAGCCAAAAATAATAGATAAATAAATAAATAAAAATACCGATGGAATTAAAAAGAAAAACATACGATTCACTTTTATTTTTTTTCTTTAATTTATTTATCTTATTTTATTTTTGGCTGTGTTGGGTCTTTGTTGCTGTGCATGGGCTTTCTCTAGTTGCGGCAAGCAGGGGCTACTCTTCGTTGCGGTGCACGGGCTTCTCACTGCGGTGGCTACTTTTGTTGCAGAGCACGGGCTCTAGGCGCACGGGCTCAATAGCTGTGGCACGTGGGCTCTAGAGCGGAGGCTCAGTAGTTGTGGCGCACGGGCTTAGCCGCTCCGCGGCATGTGGGATCTTCCTGGACCAGGGTTCGAACCTGTGTCCCCTGCATTGGCAGGCAGATTCTTAACCACTGCGCCACCAGGGAAACCCACGATTCACTTTTAGATTGATACTGAAGGTTCAAGTGAAAACTCTTTTCTTGTAATTTGAATATGTAAAGTATCAAGAAGTCATTTTGTTCGTTTAAAGTAAATAAGAGATTTGTATTGGTGCTGGAAAAGTAAGTATAAACTTGCTTTTGGATCAAAGGGCAGTTTAGTAGACGCTACCCATGACTATGAGCTGGGGTCTTTGCAGGCACAAGGAAGAAGACACAGTCCTGTACCTGCTGAAGTTTATGCTCTAGTAGGACAGATAAACAGATGAACAAATAACACCTTTCTAATGATAGATACAATATATCTGCACAGATGGAAGAGAAGTGTGCAAAGTTAGAGTGGTAAGTCTGCCACAAAGGTTTCACAGAGGAGGGTGTCACTGAGTAGGGTTTTTAAGGATGAATAGGAGTTTACCAGGCAGAAAATAATGGTGGAATGGGGATAAATCTAGGGAGAAAAGAGAACATGTGCAAAGGCATGGAAGTAAGAAAGTGCGTGGTGTAAGCAAAGAAACACAAGAATCTACATCCATGTTCGGTGTAGAGTTGATGATTACAAACTTTGGAGTGTAGTCATTTAATTTCTTTCTATTTAGCTGAAAGGAGTCCCTACCTTATCTCTTTTATGAATTGTTACTTCATCATGTTGAAGCTGACCCAGGAGTTTAACTTAGAAATTGTGTTTGCAATTCAGATGACCCTTCTGTAAATTAGATGCCAAGGAGAGTGAGGAAAGGAAATATACTTGGGAGGTGAGTATTTCATGGTTGCATGAGAAAAAGGTGGCCAGGGCAGGAGATTACTCAAAACCAACATTCCACCCCAGCTGCCCTTAGTGATTGGGATGCTCCAGCAAATATGCCCTCAGATTGATAGTGTGGCAGACTGCCAGCTATGTTTTCCTCTTTGTTCTCAGCACTGGAATTTTTATTTTAGTTGGAGAAGCGCAGCTAAACACTACATTTCTTGGCCCTCTTTGCAACTCAGTATGACAGGGTGATTAGGTGCTGACAAAGAGCTGGAAGTGTATTTGAGGCAGAGCCATCTGTGACCCAGACAGAACCTTTGTGTGAATTAGGAAAAGGCATCCATTCCTCAAAATACCATCAGAAGATGAACCTAATATACTGCTTTGCCATATGCTAGAAAGCACTTGTAAATAAAATATAAATCCATGTTGATGATATGAATGGCATCCTTGTCCAGTGAACAACCTACACAAGAGTACATGGGTCCTGCATGTGTGTGGAAGACTATGTAGAGAGCCCTGACTCAGCTGGGAAGCACACCCTTTTGCCCTTCCCCTTTCTTTTCATGCCTCCTGGGACACAGACATGATGGCTGGACTCTGGTAGTCATTTTGGACCATGAAGTGATCTTGAGGATGGAAATCAGAGATGATGGAAGGATCTTGCATTCACCACGAAGCCACTAGCCCAGGCCTGGACTGCTTACTCCCAAACTTCCTTTGTATGACAGGAAAATAAACTTCTATATTGTTTAATCCATTGTTATTTTGAGTTTTCTATTATATAAAGCCTAACATAATCCCAACTAATTGAGAAAGTCAGGGGGGAAAGAAAATATATCAAGTTCCCCCAGGGCACACACTCTTAAGAACAAATGCCCAGTCTTCAAAATTTTCAATGCTCTATTACTGTTCCGTCTCTGGAACATTTATATGATAAATAAACATTTTCCTGCTGCCCCAATCACATAAAGGTATGTTCTCAAAAGACAGCAAAGAGGAAACAAACTTTCACTGAATATGCTTTTGCATGTTGAAAAAAAAATTTTTTTAACCAAATGCATGTACTATCTACCCCAAAACAAAATAATTATACATTTAAAAAATATGGACAACCACAAGAGTGAGTCTTCCCTGTGATCCGGCTCCAACAGTGAGTCAGACACCTCGCGGCACCAGAACTGCGCAAACGCACTCAGCAGCTGAGGTGTGACCTCCCAGTGGCCAAGAAGCCCTGGAGACAAAGGTGAATCCAGAAACTCAGAAACCCATGGGCATCTGAGGGCCGGGGCCCTGGCGAACATGTGAAACAGGGTGAAGAAAGCTGGTTGGGCTGTGGGAGAAACACTGGCTGCCGAAGAACTGGTGTCCAAACGGGGCTGTCCTTTCTGTGCACATGGCTCCCGCTGCCACCTCTGGACAGATGACGGACGTGAGCATCTCTAACCCAGACCTCCTCTGAGCTCCAGACCCAGGCACCCACCTGCCAACTCGATAGTTCCTCAATGTCTCAAAACCTCCTCCAGTGCATCTGAAGTTGCACTTGTCTCCCTAAGCTTTGTCTCCTTCTGGGGTTCCCTCTCACTGTAGCTGGCAGTAGCCACCTTCCATCTGCCAAGCCAAAAACCCAGGCGATGTCCTTGAAACCCCCCTCCTCCATTTCATCCACATCCAATCTCTCGGCAAGTTCCGGCAGCTCTACCTCCCAAATTATATCCCCAATCCTTCTCCACCACCACCACCCCGCCCAGGTGCCCAGGTGCCCGTCTCTCCCTGGACTACAGCTGGTCCACTCACCCCTGCTCTGCCCCCTCCAATACACTCTGTAGCCACAGCGATCTTTTGGCAATGCAAATCTGGCCCTGTCGCGCCCCCTGCTAAAACTCTTAAATAGCTTCCTGCTACTCTGGGGACAAAGCAACACTGGTTAAGGGGACCTTCAAGGCCTGTGTGGTCTGACCTGCCCACACCCCTCCCAGGCTTCAGCCCCGACCCCCATGTCCTTTCAGGCCCGTGTGCTCACCTGCTCCCTCCTGCTGCAGGGCTTCGCGGAAATGCTGGTTCCCTCCGTCTGCAATGCTCTTCCCGTCCTTTCTCAGCTCCTTAACTTGTGTTCATCCTTCCGATTTCAGATCGTGTCCCTCCTCCAAGCCTATTTCAGCACCATGCACCCCTCCTTCCTACCCCTTGTCACTGTCACGTTTGTCCATGAGGTTGTGTGACTGGTAGGGGTCTCCCCCCCGGAAGGAAGCTCTTTGAGGGTAGAGACTAGGGCTGCTTTGGCTCCCCTGGGTCCCCAGTGCCTGACACTTATTGGATGCTCGGTAAATATTTGTTGAAAGGCCTTTTCCCCCGGCCGGCAGCTCGCAGGCCACACAATGCTTGGAGTTACTGTAAAAGACGTGAACCAGCGGGAGTTCGTCAGAGCTCTGGCTGTCTTCCTCAAAAAGTCCAGGAAGCTGAAAGTCCCTGAATGGGTGGACACTGTCAAGCTGGCCAAGCACAAAGAGCTCACTCCCTACGGTAAGAACTGGTTCTACACACGAGCTGCTTCCACAGCACGGCACCTGTACCTCCGGGGCAGCGCGGGGCGGGGCTCCATGACCAAGATCTATGGTGGGCGTCAGGGAAAGGGTGTCATGCCCAGCCACTTCGGCAGAGGCTCCAAGAGCATGGCCCGTCGGGTTCTCCAAGCCCTGGAGGGGCTGAAAAAGGTGGGAAAGGACCAAGATGGGAGCTACAAACGCACACCTCAGGGACAGAGAGATCTGGACAGAATCGCCGGACAAGTGGCAGCTGCCAACAAGAAGCATTAGAACAAAATAAAGTGCTGTTGACAACTTGTGATAAAAAAAAATTTGTTGAATGAATGAATTTAAAAGTTCTTTGAATGACAGCGTTGAACATTATCAGACCTTTTGAACAGAAAGATGGCTGAATTCTCCTTGAGGGATTATAGACGACCTACTGCTGAGCCTAGTTTGTAGAGAAGGGCCGGTATCCCAGGCGCACTGTACATGTCAGGGTTTGGGACCTAGAAAGATGACGATCAGCCTCAGGATCCTGCTGAATACAATGGGGGGAGGGGCGGGTCGGCCAGCCTGCCCTCGGAGAGTCTCCTCCCTCGGACCCAGGCAGGTGGTGAGGACCTCACAATCTGAAAATGCTCCCCAAGTTATAGAAAGCTACTAGCTAACTCCAACTCTTACCACGTACCTGGCCTTGGGCTGGATGCCCAAATGTCCTTCAAGAGAAGAGGCCGAAGAGGGTGGACACAGATCTGAGCCCGAGGAGAAGGCCCACCTGTGGCCTGCACGGGGGATTCCTCCCTCCACCCTGTTGTCTGACGTCTTCCTGACAGGGATTCAGACTCAGGAGCGTGATAACCTTGTGTTCCTTCTGGGGAAGTAGTCGGCCAGCGGTCCACAACCGCGGGGCAGAGGGGTACACTGTGTGCCCCCAGACTCCAGGCCAGAGAAAGGTGGGGCTGGGGGTCTGTGTGCTTCCTCAGCCTCGGCCCCTCGCCGCCCTACCCAGCCTTGCTGCTCCTTCCTGGGGAGAGGCATATCCAGCAGAAAGGGGAAAACAGATGGCTTCCCTTCCACTCCAGGTGGGCATGCCAAGGAAGGCCGCCCAGACCAGCAACGTCCCTCCAGCAACGTGCACCGAAGGCCGGCCAAAGCCTGGGGCTCCCAGGGGCTCCCCAACAGTGATGCCCGAAACTCCCAGGCAAGCTCACTGTAGCGGAGACCGCTCTGGCCCAGGATGGATGGGGGAAAACCCTGGGTGAAGGGCCTCCCCAACTCTGCACAGCCCAGCACGCGACCAGCCTCTCCACCCACAGGCCTTTCCCGGAACCCCAGTGGCCAGCGGTGCTGGGGTGGACGAGGCCCATGGGCAAGGTCAGCTGGGCTGGACAGATTAGAATGTTCTGCACTTGGGACAAGGGCCATGTTTATCTCCCTGAAAGATCTGGAGCCAAGCCCCGGGAGAGCAGCCTGGCAGGAAAAGAAACATGACGTTTGTAGGCAAAAACAAAGGGAGGTAAAAACGTAAAAACAGTGTGGGGGGCAGCCTTCTTATGGGGAACCCTGTTCCGGGGCCTGAGTGAAGGCACATCGCTGTGTGCCCTGGAGGGTCATACCCGCCCCCTGCCTGCATTCCCATGCCCCCAACGAGATATATATATATATATATATATATATATATATATATATATATATATGCACACACACACATACACACACCTGTATAGACAGACAGAAAGAATACAATTACTGACTGCTAATCTGATCTGATGAAAATCTTCATGGACTCAGGAGCCAGTTTGGCTGGTGGTCAGGCCCTCAGGGCCTACTTTGAATCCTGGCCCTATCCCTTACCAGCCATAGCCTAGGTAAACTTAGGCCAGTGCTTTCATTTCTCCAAGCCTCAGTCTCCACACCTGCAAAATGGGTGGAGTAAAGTACATCCCTTACTGAATGAATGCAGGGAAAGTGGCCGCACAGGGAACAGCTGTCACAGGCGTTCGCGTTTTGTTTTTAAATCCTGAGGACACTAAAGGTCGGGGAGAGAGGCCCACCCTGAAGCTGAGGGAACCTTCCCTGAGGAAGTGTTACCTGAACCAAGAAGGGAAGTTAGGAGTTGAAAAGTTGAAAGAGGGAAGGGCAGAGGGTTCCAGGGCAGATAGGATGCCTGAAGGCCAGTGTGGCTGGAAGGCAGAAAGTGAGGGAAGCGCGGCCTAGGATAAGGAGGGGGCTCTGGGGCCTGAGTGAAGGCAGCCTCAGCACCTGCCTGGAGGGTCTGGATGGGTGAAGGGGGGGAATCATATGGCTGGGCTGGCTGGCCCAGAGCACCTTCAGAGAGGGGATGCTGACCTCCACAGATTTTAAATGCCCCTGAGCTGGGGGAGCAGGGGCCACCACAAACTCATTTACACAAGCTGCCATGCAGACTTTTAGTTAAACAACACAAGCGGGGAGCAGACTCTCTCCACCCTGCAGGGTTCACACACTCACGCTCTGGGAGTTTCACTTGAATCCTTTCCATCTCGAATTCTGTCAGGTTGTCCACTGGTTCTAAATTACCAGAGAAAAAACCCAAGTGGAACACAGTTCACTGCCTATGAGGAAAAAACATTACCTTCCTGGAATTTCAATACGTGGCATTCTCTACTTGAGGAGAGAAAGACTCCTATTTCAGGAGATAATAGGCGTGGGCCATATAATACACCTATTTGATTTCCTTTCCACCATTAACCACACTCTCTCTCCTCCCTCCCCTCCCCAAGCCTGCTTTTCCTCAGCAATGTGCTCCCGGTCTGGAAGCTTCCTCAATAGTGTGTAACAGGATAGCACTGCGAGCTGGGCCACAGCACAGTCACCTGAGCTGGCTTTATTGTCTGAAACGCACTGAAAGGGTCCCTGTGCTTCAAATACTGCAGCCCTAAGGACTAGGGTCTGAGTTCAGAGGAATATTCTGGGTTGCTGGTGTCTTGGTGGGGTCAGTTTGCTTGTGGAAATGTCTAGGTTGCAAAAAGAAATAAAAAGTCAAAAAAGGCTAAAAATACTTCTGAAGTTCAACCAAAGGTCCAGGGCTCAACTCTGAAATTAAGGTGTTCCATCTTGACAGTATCACTGTGACCCTGAGACCCACCTGTGGGAAGGGGGCACAGAACCGGCCGAGGGCAGGGGGCCGCCTTCCCCCACCCGGTGGCCAGCCTGCCGGCTCCGGCCTCCTCACAGCGACAACTTGGTTCACAGGCAGAAAACCTGGAGAGCAGGAAAATACATCCATTTTCTCCCAAAGAGTTGGTAACAGCGTCAGATTTCCCTGAGCCCTTGGCACTCAGGGGTTAATCACGGAGCTTGGTGCTGGAATCAGCGTTTCTCTTATTTTCCAAAAGGCCCAAGTCTCTCCAGTTCTAACGAGAAGGGTAGTACAATCGGAAAGTCGCCCCCAGTATCGCAAAGGTCACTCATGCCACCTGGAAAGCCACGTCCCAGGTTGAGCCGCTGGGGGGACAC
This sequence comes from Balaenoptera ricei, assembly GCF_028023285.1. Taxonomy (NCBI): domain Eukaryota; kingdom Metazoa; phylum Chordata; class Mammalia; order Artiodactyla; family Balaenopteridae; genus Balaenoptera; species Balaenoptera ricei. The sequence continues at coordinate 170,227,537 of NC_082639.1, forward strand.
CCTGAGGTGGTGGTCCTCGGGGAAGGGTGTAGGCCCACGCGCAGCCACTGAGAAGCACCACGCGGGTCTCTGACACGGAGGCACCTGGCCTCCCGCTCCTGGTCATTGGCTTCCTGCAGCCCTCACGGTTCACTGCAGGCCACAGCCTGGCTAGAGCCAGCCCGATAGGCCCACGGCGGGGACGCTCAGAACCCTTCCAGAACATGAGGACGCGTCTGGGCAGCACCACCTCCTCTGAGGAAGCCCAACGAAGCCCTGGACCGGGGCATGGTGGTGGGACGACTCCATAAGCACATCATCCCCTGTGCTACGATAACTCTAAGAAGTAAGGCGGAGTTGTTTTCTGTTTTAAAGCGATTTAAAAATGAAGCTCCAGGGCTTCCCTGGTGGCGCAGTGGTTGAGAATCTGCCTGCCAATGCAGTGGACACGGGTTCGAGCCCTGGTCTGGGAAGATCCCACATGCCGCGGAGCAACTGGGCCCGTGAGCCACAACTACTGAGCCTGCGCATCTGGAGCCTGTGCTCCGCAACAAGAGAGGCCGCGATAGTGAGAGGCCCGCGCACCACGATGAAGGGTGGCCCCCGCTTGCCACAACTAGAGAAAGCCCTCGCACAGAATCGAAGACCCAACACAGCCAAAAATAAAAAAATTTAAAAAAATGAAGCTCCAAGAGGCTAAACAGTTTGCCCAAGTTAACCCAGCTTGCAAGTGCCAAGAAGATATTTTAATTCAGTCTGTTTATCAATCTTCCCAAACGCTAAAGGTAGTAAAAACTCCTGCTCCTGACTCGGGACAAGACCCATGGTTCCCATTTGTGAGTTAGCTATAGATTCCTCCAGAAAGTCCTTGAGATCCCCAAATAGAAGAGCATTTTTTTTTTCCTAATGCAAGCACTTTCAGTTGAGCCTAACAGGTGTGGCTTTGCAGTAGTTGGACCGTGCACTCAAATGGCTCCTCATGGGAACAGCGCCCACTGCCTGACAGCAAAGCCAAGACAGACAATGGGTTCCACTGGACAGGAAGACTCCACTCCAGGTCCTTGAGCCTGTCTAGAGGAACGTTCACAGGCTAGACTTTAGACAGTGAAAACAGCTGCTCTCTGGTGACAAAGGATGAACTATGACCTCCCTCAGGAAGTAAACATAGAGTCATTCCTCAGTATCCGTGGGGGATTGGTCCCAGCACCCTCCGGATACCAAAATCGGTGGATGCTCAGGTCCCTTATATAAAATGGCAGAGTGCAGTCTGCCCTCCACATGGCTGGGTTCCACATCCACGGCCTCAAAGCCTAGGGATACGGAGGGCCAACTGTAACCTTGATGGCAGAAGAGGCTGTGTTTCAGTTTGAACCTGGTTTGCACAATGGCGTGTTCAGTTAGGCAACCAAGGGCAGGATCGTACCGTTCTCTCCTTGACAAGACAGCGTCCAGCACTCCCTACTCAGGGAAGGGGGTGGGGGGGTGCTGGATCCTTGGCAAAGCTTTGGTTCCCTCTTGGGGGAACTGCTGGGGTGCCATCTCCCTGCTGCAACCTCCCCACCTGACCATACAGCCCCTGGAGCCTCTGCTCCTAAACCACTGGGCTCAGGCCAAGAACCACCCACCAGCAGCCCACAGGTGACCCATGGGGCCAGCTGGCCTGGGCAGTGACACTTCTGCCTCAACCCTGGGCCCTCGACCTCTGCCTGGGGTTTTGCCCCCTACACCCTGGCCAGGCCCTTCACTCTATTTGACGCTGCCCGCAGCGAACCCGGCGTAGGCTGCAGGACCACCCAGGCCCCATCAAAGCTGACAGCTCCCCACTAACCTCTTTCCTTTTCTGAAGATCCCTTTGGACTCTTAACCGCAGAATCATCACATATTAGATCTGTAAGAAGCCTTGCAGATTATATAGCCCAACCTCATTTCATGGATGAGGTCCCCAGAGGGGAACTTACTGGCAGAGCTGGGACACCAGCCAGATATTCTTCCTATGCCAATTCTCTTTCCACATCACTGTATCACCTCTCAAAGGAATGAATCATTATGATGGGATGTAGGGTCCTATCAGAGGTGGGTTTTGAGCATGGGATCCTAGAGACCCCTCAAGTCACCACAGGCCTGCTCTGTCTGTGTCCACTCCAGCCTGAGTGGGTATGCTCTGGGCTCCTTCTTCGGCAGTAGTGAGCAGCTCACACTGAGCCCTGCCTTATTTTGTAAGCCCAGCTGGGTTCCATGTCTTTGAGTATCTCAGCTCAAGGATGGAGAACTGGAATCTGAGCAGCCCCTGCCTTTCCATGTCTGGGCTAGGCCAGGATGCTGGAAGGAAAGTCAAGGTGCAAGTCAGCAATGACTAAGCCTGGGAGTTGGGTTATGTCAATGGGAGGGTCACCGTGTATTGATAACAGGGGGGCCTCCTGTGCCCTCCAGCTGGTGCTGGATTTAGACCTCAGACATGAATGAGGACACCACAGGAGGGGGCTGGGGGAGGCACTCCACTTCCTCCAGTGATCCGATGCCCTTTCTCTAAAGGTCCCTCTGCCCAAAGAGGCCCCATTCAGTCTCTTACCACGGATATCCCACTCCCATAAGTCTGTACCAGCCCATGCACTTAAGGGATAGCCGGGAGGCTGGTGGGATCACACAGGGAGCATGTGGGTTGGAGCAGGTGGTGTTGAAGTTCACCCTGGCGGCCTTGCTGAGCAGTTATTTCCCATGGAAGACTTTCCTTTCCTGGAACTGGATGTGGGGGGAGCCTCTTGTTCTCAGGCTGAGCCAGTTACGTTTATCCAGTAGCTCACTCACACCAAAGGACCCTGGTGGCAGCTTGGCCCACACTCAGCAAACACAGATATAAAGTTCATCCATGCCAGCCACATGCCTGCCATGGGGCCTTTGCACTTGCTTGACCTGTGCACCATCACTCCAGATAGCAGTCTGCCACCCCCTTACTCCTCAGTATTATTCAAATATCCCCTCTCAGGGGGGCCTTCTTTTACCCGCCCCCCCACTTCTCTTTTCAGTGCTGTATTTTGCTCCCACATCGCTTTCTAACATAGTTTATATTTTACAAATTTATTGTGCGTATCATCAATCTTTCCCCCAGCAGAACGTAGACTCCGTGAAGGCATGCTCCCTGCTGAGCCCCCGAGCCGGGGCAGAGCCTGCACACAGTGGTCAGTCTGCTCGCATTGCCCACGCCTAGGTGGGAAGGAAAAAACTGCTTTTTGCTAAATCAGACCTGCTGGGGCTAGTGAAAGGCTCCTACAACGTCCCCAAGCCCCCACTCCCTGAAGGAAGCAACCACCATACCAGAAGACAATGCTACTTCCCAGAGCGGTACCGCTTCTTGCCAAAGTTTATTTTTAATGCTGAATTCAGAGGAGTCTGCAGAGCGGCACTGAGACAGGCATAAATCCCAATGCTCTCAGCAATTTCCCGCAACAGCTCGTAAATCCGATGTACTGGGTGCTGAGGTGCCGAATGCAGAGGTTCCCCCCCCTACTCCACGGCGGAGCCGGCACCGAGCTGCAGCGCGGGGAGGCGGGCAGGGCAGAGAGAAGGCTGTCTGCGCATCCGGGCGCCAGGGGCCCACCCAGGCTTTGTGGAGCCTGAAGTTTATATAGTGGAGGAGAGTGAAGGGGGTGGGAGACGAAGCTTTAAAAGAAGTCAAAACTAGGATCACAACATCGCTAGAGTCTCTGACCGCGCCTCCACCCCGAAGGCGTCAGAAGGGCCGGGCAAGTGAGGGGCCGGAGGCTTAAGTTCCCCAGCTTCCTGCGGGGAGGGAGGCTAAAGGAGTCTCGGGTCTCTGCTGCGCTTACACTGATCACATCCCTGGGCTCCTGCTACATGGTGAACTCTTAACCCCGGGCCCAGGTTTCCTCTCCTGTGCGCTGAGTTGAGCAGGCTGGCCTTCTCTCCCGAGAGAAGAGCAAGGGGAGGGAGAGAAAAACTGGGGCGGCGCACAGAGATGGCGAGAGAGCACGTCTCATCTAAGAGACTTGAGATCGGTTTCAGTGCACCGGTGACAAACAAGTGCAGCTGCACTGCGTGAGCCAGACGCACCCTGGAAGCAGTACTCCCCAGGAGAACTAGGCAACGGGGCCCCGCTGCTCTCCCCCGCTGGCCCGAGCCCGCTCGCAGGGCTCACGCGGGCCTCTCCCGGAGTCCGGAGCGCTTGCGGGCCAGAGGGGGCGGGGACCGAGCGGCGCGCTCGGAGCCTAGGTCTGGACGGAGCTGCGGGCTGCGGGGAAGCGGGCGGGAGCGGAGGCCTGTCTGGAAGTCTCCCTGGAGCCCTGGCCGGACGGCGCCGGCCGACAGCGTCCCCCAGCCCGCGGGATCGCGATCCGCCCCTGCACCCTGGGAGCGCGGTCACGGCCGCCCGGGCCCCGGAAACTGCGCACGACGCCCCCGGGCGCTTACGGTCGTCTGCTCCTGGCTCCCGGGCTCGGCGGCAGCAGGTACGCGGTCCCTCCGGCTCTGGCTCCCCGGGTTCCCCGGCTCCCTATCCGCACGTCCCCTACCAACCCCGCGCTGACCCCGCCCCGGCTCGGCCTCCCAGAGGGGCGGGCCGGGGCCGGGCCCAGGGCGGCGGGGCGACCCGGGTTCAGTCGCGCTCCGCCCCTGTTACCTGAGCGACCCGGGCGAATCTCTGCACCTCCCTAAGCTCTGCCTCTGCTTTGGAAGAGGGCTCTCAAAGTGCTGTCCGCTGACCCGAGGAGAGAAACGAAGCCGAAGTGTTTAGTAACTCAGGCAGTAACTTTGTCCACTGAATCAAAAAACAAACAAACCCCAAGGTTGCACGTTGTATGACTTGTTTCATATTTCTAGCCGTTCATTGCTATTGTATTTTACACGTGTATTGGTCCAGGACAGATTGGGAAATTTAAAAACAAACAAATCTGTCTTTCAACACAAAGAGTCTGAGAAGCATTAGTCTGGGTGAAAGTACGACCCATTCAAAGAGGTCTTCATCGCACTCGTAGAGAACGGACGTGAGGGCACGGATGGGGCGAAGGGGAAGCTGGGACGAAGTGAGAGAGTAGCACTGACGTATATACACTACCAAATGTAAAATAGATAGCTAGTGGGAAGGAGCCGCATAGCACAGGGAGATCAGCTCGGTGCTTTGCGAAAACCTAGAGGGTTGGGATAGGGAGGGTGGGCGGGAGGTTCAAGAGGGAGGGGATATGGGGATATATGTATATGTATAGCTGATTCACTTTGTTGTGCAGCAGAAACTAACACAACATTGTAAAGCCATTATACTCCAATAAAGATGTAAAAACAAAAACAAACAAACAAAACCCAAAGAGGTCTTCATGGTGAGGATGAGGTCTACAACGGGTAGTTCAACCCCTGGAGAGTAGCACTTAATCAATCCACTTCCGTTCAGCAGAAGCTGGGCGCTCAGGCCGGTGGATGCTTGGCTCTTGACTTCTGCAACAACCGTTAATCCCCAGATCTTCATCCTTTGGAAACCTACCCTGTCACCTCCGTCATCGCTCCTCGTCACCGCCTCACAACTCCTCCGACACCGCTTTTATGTGCTCACAGATGCAGTTTCAACACCCGAGATCCTCAAGATCACAGCCGGCAGACCAGAACCAGGGCCTGTTACAGGGATATTAAGCTTCTGACTGTCACCCTGCATACAACTTCAGGATAAAGTTCACCCCCTTGGCCTCCAAACTTACTGCTCACCCTGGCCCAAGAACTCTCCATTTCAATGAAGAGAGGCTGTTCCTGGCTAACAAACACACTCAATTCAATCACATCTCCAAACTTTGCTCGTGCAGCATGCCTGGAAAGGATGCTCTCCTGCATCCAAACATGAAATCCTACTGTTTTTTAATTCCACACCCTCCTACAAAAGCCTTCTCTCATCCCTGCAGTCTCTGGCATCTCTGTGCTCCTTGAAAACGTGCAGCCTGTGAGATCCCTCCATCCCTCCCCCACATCTTTCAGACAGAAGCTGCTCTGCCTCTGGCCATTTTACCAAGGGACTCAAATTTGTTACTTTTCAAACTGCAGTGATGATGAAAACATTCTAAAATTAGATATTGAGGATGGTGTATCACCATAACTCTGTTAATATACTAAAAACTACTGAATTGTACACTTTATTTTTTTATATAAATTTTAAAATTTAGTTTTGGCTGCGTTGGGTCTTCGTTGCTGCGCGCGGGCTTTTTCTAGTTGCGGAGAGCGGGGGCTACTCTTCCTTGCGGGGCGCGGGCTTCTCCTTGCGGTGGCTTCTCTTGTTGCGGAGCACGGGCTCTAGGTGGGCGGACTTCAGTAGTTGTGGCTCTCGGGCTCAAGGCTTAGTTGCTCCGTGGCATGTGGGATCTTCCCGGGCTCCAACCCGTGTCCCCTGCATTGCCAGGCAGATTCTTAACCACAGCGCCACCGGGGAAGCCCTGAACTGTTCACTTTAAAAGGATGAATTTTATGGTATGTGAATTATATCTCAAGAAAACTGTTATTTTTATATTAAAAAACTGCACTGAGGTTGTAACCTCACTCCTCACTCCTGTATCCTAATATCCTCCTCCTTGGTTAGATATTCATCCAGTGTTAGACTATGAAATCCAGGACAGTGCAAGATATTTCAAAGTACAGTCTATATATACACAGTCAGTAAATAAATAAAACACTGAGTCCAACTCAGCAGGGCAAAATTTAGACAATCAGATTTCAGCTTTTGGTCAAAAGCTGTTGAAAGGTTTATGGAGTGAAAGAATGGGTATAAAGTGATCTCTAGAATAAACTATGTATTTTTAAAAAGTCAGAACAAAGGCTGTTCTTCTGTACAGACTTCTGGACAGTTTCCAGGTACATCAGGGAGAATGAAGAATAATGTGTTGGGGGGAACAATCTTGGCTAAAAATTGTAGATCAATTCCTGATTCACTGGAAGGAAACAACATCTTTTATGCCAAAAATGCATAATATGAATCTAATCATGAGGAAACATCAGGAAAAAAAAAACACCAAAACCCAGATTAAGTAACATTCTACAAAATAACTGGCCTGTACTTTTCAAAGATGTCAATGTCAGAAAAGTCAATGTCATGAAAGGAAAGGAAAGGCAGATAAAAACGTTCATGATGAAAGGAGACTAAAGAGTCATAAAAACAAATCGCAACGCTCTATCCTAGACTGGATCCTGGACCAGAAACCATTTCTATGAAGAATATTATTGAGACTACTGGGGACATTTGAAGAAAGTCTATAAATTAAATAATAGTATTATATTAATGTTAAATATCTTGATTTTGAGAATGAATTCTTTCTAAGTGAATATCCTTGATCTCAGAAAATACGCACTGAATTATTTAAGGAGTCATGGCTGAAATGTCCTTCCATTTCATACACTATATATACTCTACACACACATATATATATATATATATATATATATATATATATATATATATGGAGAGAGAGAATTACAAAGCAAATGCAACAAAACGTTAACAATTAGTAACTCTGGGTAAAGCATATATGGGAATTCCTTATACTATTCTTGCAACAACTTTGCTGTAAGTTTGAAATTATTTTGAAATTAAAAGTTTTTAAAAATGTGGGTTAAATAAACATGTACATTTATCTCAGTTCCCTACTGAAAACGCCGTGAAAATAACTACAGAGGGGTAGAAAAGCTATAAATTCCACCAGGAGAAAGTGATTGGGAGAAAAGATAACAGCAGAGGAGAAATGTCAACAGATTTTTGTAAGATGAAAAGTCAGATGATTGACTTAGCAGAACAGATAAAGCTAAAAACCTTTCTACAACCAGAAGCAAGCAGATTCTTGCCCTAGTCTTGCAGAGATCATTCAGCTATAGCCCATGGGCCACGTCGGACCCACAACTTGTTTTTGTAAATTGTTTTTGTAAATAAAGTTTTACTGGAGTACAGTCATACTCGTTTGTTTGCATATTGTCTATGGCTGATTTCATACAATAGCAGAGTTGAGTAGTTACCTGTGAAGCCTAAAATATTTATTATCTGACCCTTATACAGAAAACATTTGCCAATCCCTGCCTTAGAGCCCTGCCAAGTCTTAGGAGCTAGCGGTATGGGGAGTCTCTGAAGGCAGGGGTGTGGTGGTGTGGGAAATGGTCATCTGCCACAGACCTTGAGTGTCCCTGCATGTTCCTGCTGGATGTGCCAAGAACGCAAGGCAAAGACTCAGTAATGGAGCATTGCTGTTCAATGGGTGTAGAAGTTCAGTTCTGCAAGATGAAAAGAGTTCTGAATGGGTAGTGGTGATGGTTGCATGACAATATAAATGAATGTGCTTAATGCTACTTAACTGTACACTTAAAAATGGTTAAGATGATAAATTTTATATTATGTGTATTTTACCACACACACAAATACACACACACACACACACACACACACATTGGGGGAAAAAAAATCCTAGGAGGATTAATTTAAAGTTTGTATAAGGAGAATTTATATCTCCTGTCCCTTGTTTATAGTCTAAGCCAGTGACAAGTCCTCCCTCACTGTGGCTGACCAGGGGTTTATTTTCTGGAAACTGAACTGAAAGGCTTCCACCCCAGGGGCACTAGGCCCAAGTAGAACAGGGATGAGGCACCCAACTGAAAACAGTAGAACCAAGTGAAAGTCTTCCCATTAACCTGTGAGGCCCTCCTCAGCCCCTTCCCACTCGAGTTCACAGAACACTGTCTCCAAGTAATAATCCCGAGGCAGGAAGCAGAGGATCTGCCTCTGAACTAAATGAGCTGTCCCGGAGAAAAGAACCGCAGATAGTGACATCTGGAGGCCTCAAAACAGCTGGCTCCCCATCTGACCACCCTCCATTGAGGTCAATCAGGCTACTGCCCCCCACGCACACAGAACTTCCAAATGGTGTTTTAGTGCCTCACTCCTAAATATTAAAAGATCACCAGACACTGGCAAAAGTCTCCCACATAAAAGGCAGAGTCCAAAATTGAGAGAGAAAGTGCTCACAGGTAACAGAAGAAACTATAATATCCTCAAAGAGATAAAAAATGAATTGAAGCAGGAACAAGACACAATTAAAAAAGAAGCATTCAGAGAATTAGAATGCACTTTTTGAAATTAAGAATTTAAGAGAAAGGTCAGAAGATAGAGTTGAGGAATTCTCCCAGAAAAATAGAACACAAATCAAAGAGATAGACAGTGGAAGAAAAAAAAAAAAGGAAAAGAAAAATCAGAAGATTGATCCAGGAAGTCACCAGACTAATAAGAGCTCCATAAGAGAGAAAAGAGAATATAGACAGAAGGAAATTATTAAATAAATAATCCAAGAATATTTCCCAAACCAAAGCACAGGAGTCTCCAGATTAAAAAGACACAATAAAAAGCCAGAAGAACACACCAATGCAAGTCATTGTGAAATTTCAGAATACTAAAGAAAAAGAGAAGATCCTAAAAGCTTTGGTTGGGGGGGACCCAAAAAAACAAAAATAGTCAACACAAAGACTCAATAATCAGAATATCCTCAGACTTTTTAGCAATAACACTGGATGCCATAAAATAGTGAAGCCAGGCCTTCAAAAGTTGTGGGAAAATTATTTCCATAGAAGAATTATATAATAAAGTGTGAGGGCAAATTAAGGACATTCTCATACATATAAGGACTAAATATATTTTTACTTCTCATGCACCCGTTTCTAGGGATACTACTAGAGGATGTGCTCCAGCAAAACAAGGGGGTAAAATATGAAAGGGGAAGACATGATATTCGGGAACCAGGGGATCTAATAAAGGAGCAGCAATAGGAGTCCTAGGCTGACAACTGTGCAGCAGGCTTAGAAAGCAACCTGTCCAGGTTGAAAGAGGAAGACAAATGGCTGGGAGGCAGGTCTCCAGGGAAGAAATGAAATTATACATTAACTGAGTTAACTTTTTGGGAAAAAACATGAACAGATATTTGTCAGATCTGATTGCTTATTTAGGGGAAAAAAGCTAAGGAAAGGAAGATAGAAAAATAAGTGAAGGAGGAAAATGATTAACAACAGGAAAAACAGAAAGTTGTTCAAGAAAGCAAATCTAATCATGGTACACTGCTTGGCTGTGTAGTGAGCATATTTACATAGTCATCATTAGGTAACCACTATTGATTTAACACAAAGTTATTGTTACTATCTTGGGAGGATGCAGTGGGAGTAGTAGGGGCGGGTGTATAATACTTAAGTCTTTACTATAAGAAAAAATCAATAGGTCATGTCTAAAATTGACAAACCCAGAAATATGCATTATAGGCATATTATTTAGATATTCAGAGGTAAATGCCAAAAGACTTGAAAGTAGAATGAGAAAAATGAGGGGAGGGGATTGTTATATTTTATTCTAAGCTTTGATTATTTGATTTCTCAATAACCATGTACAGATAAAAATAGAAATTCATTTTAAAATATTATCTTCTAAGGCCATTGGACACTCCAGATTCGCTGCATTTCTCCCTAGATTTCTAAAGCATGACTTGCACTCTTCCCAATTCCAGGCTCATATCAGTTCCAATAAACTGCTGTTTACTTCTGCTTCCACTCAAACTTTTCCTTCACGTTTATTCACCATGGGGCTCCTGCCTTGCACTCTCTACTCTCTGGATGCTTATCAGTAAGTTCCTTTTCAGATGCCAATTGAAAGATAATTGATTGCATCAGACCCTGTATGTATTTTATTAGAGTTAGGTTCTCATATCACCTGCTACTCATCACAAAAGTGTTATCTACCTCAAAATGAACAGATTACAGATCCCCTGGGACTTTAGAGTGGAGGTGAGGATACCAAATGGCTATTTTACAAAATGCCCTAAAGAGAGAGCATTTTGTAAGAAAATCAATTACACAGAATTATTTCATATCTGTATTTCTCATCATTTTTATAATCAAGTATATTTAACAGTCATCTGTTAGCATACGGTGCTACCCCAACTAATGGAAGAGATGTTCACATAGTGAGGTATAAGAACTTATTCTGGCTTATACATGATTTAACTTGAACTTTAGGCTAACAAGAACAGCTTGTTTGTGGCCTATTAAACATGCATTGCACATCTGCTTTAACCATTAACACAAAGAATGCATTTTAAAAAATCAAAATGGAGTAACTGTGGTTCAAGCCTTCAAAATGGAGCTGAGTGGCCATTTTGGACACTGTTTCAGACACGTTCCTGGATTACTCAGAATTAAATTTTCTGAACTGTATCAGACTCAAGGACACAACCCTCCGTTCTCAAAACAATATCTGATAGCTGCCAGCTGCAACCTCACGGTCTCAAGGTCTCCCCTTGTAACTATGTAACCATTTGGGACTACAATCAATCCTTCCTTGGCAGGCAACCTTGCTTCTTGCCAGCTCCAATTATAATTCTTGACAAACAGCTCCTGTAATTTTGCAGTCTTTGCCTTTATAAACCTCCTCCATTTTGTAGTCTGGCAGAACACAGTTCAAGCGCTACTTGAATCTGTGTCTCCTGGGCTGTAATCTTCAGTTTGACTCAAATAAAACTCTTTTCTATTCCTATTGTAGATTGGTTTATTGATTTTTTTCCGTCAACACAACAAAACAACCAATAAACAAACACAAACGGAACCCCCAGCTTCTAGAAACTTGCTCATGTACAATAGACAAGATAATTTACAAAGATATCTTTTGGGAGATTATCAAGAATGACAAAATAAAGTAATATGTCCTGAGTCACCACAAATAGAAAATAATTTTAGCTTTTAAATAGATTTCATAGTTTTACAAAAAGATGCAAACGAAGAGGAAAGATGCAAAATGTTGGATTTTTTAAAGCACTTTTCCTATGTCCACAGAAAGGCAGAAGGATACATACTTACTCAACAATCCTGAAGTTTCTTTTAAATTACTTCACACTGACCGCTTTCTCCCACGTTTCTTGAGATCACTGACTATACTATATTCCCAGGACTTCAAGGTCAACAATATTATCTCATGAAGATCAAAAGTCAACAGAAGAATTTAGTAAAGAAGCCAGTTGTAAACACAGTTTATACACAAAGTTCAAAAGAAGTCAAGGCCCTCTTGAGCCCTCTATGGGCCTGCATTGGACACTGCATTATGACGATGCCCTATTTGAGTATCAGAATCATTTCGTTCCTGTTTTGCCCAGGATGGGGAGACTGTTATTTAAACTCAGTATTTTAATCAGAGTCAATCACTTGAAGCCTCAGTTGGCTCTACGTGGTTTTAAGACAACAGCAGTTTCAGCCCTTTTCCCCCACCCCCATCCCCCGTCCTCCTTGAAGAGCAAAAACCAGGTTTAATCCTTTTAACTGATTCTTTTTATATTTGTATACTTAAGTGTTTTTCTTTTTTAACCTCATCTTAGGCACTACCTGTTGAAGACTTCAACAGATAAGGAAATCAGCTCTTCAACTGACTTCGCTAGGGAACTTCCATCCGCCCCGTATTCCTTCCCCCCAATTTTAGTTATATTTTAATATTCAGTGTTTTCATTGTTATGAAGGCAACTCAGGGCCAAGCTATTATCACTATGATTTTCTTTTCCTGTGTAACATGATGTTTTCCCTAGAATTAATATTTTTAAAATTTGCTTGGTTTTCTGTGTACCGATCACTACTTCACCACCGACCTCTCTATCAGTTATATACATCCCTTCATAGTAAATTCATTCACATCAGATTTTTTTCCTTTTCTTAAAGAAGTGCCTCAGGAGCCCTCTGACCTGCCTCTGATCTGGTCTGGTGGCACAGCTGTCATCTGAGTTCCCCCTTCACCACCATCCTGGGGATTCCTTGCTGCTGTCTCCTATGTTAGGTATCCACTTGCTATATCCCATGTCTTCGTCTTTCTTGATTCATTCCATTTTAGAGGAACACCTCCTTAAGTGACTTCCTGAAAAAGGGTATGTAGGAGGTAAATTTCTGAGACATTGTGGAGTAGATTACTGCCCTGGCGATTTGCTGGATATGTATTCCTGCCCTTTGCTATGTGACCTGCAGTGCCTCCCTACAGATGAATATAATTCCCCATGTCACCAATACCAGGCTTGGGCATGTCACTTGCTTTGACCAACATCTGAGCAGAAGCTTTAAGAGCTGTCTCCAGGTTCTGCTCTTTCATCCTGGATCCTGGAATGAAGACACTGGAGCAGGGGAGGGGCTGAGGAGCCACAACTGTCTGTAATTTGAACAAAAAATAAACTTTTTTCAAGATACTGAGATTGGGGGTTTACCTCAGTAAAACCTAATCTAAATGTGTCTGGGAAATGTCTTTATTCAATGTTTCCCTTTAACTGTTTGGATGAATACAAAATTCCAGGATGGAAACAGTTTTCCTTCAGAATTTTGAAGGCATTGCTCCACGATATTCTAGTTTCTAGTATTGCCCTTGAGAAGTCCAAGGCCACTCTGATGCCTGATCCTTTTAAAGAACCACCCCTCACCCCCAGGACCTCCCTGGTGGCACAGTGGTTAAGAATCCGCCTGCCAATGCAGGGGACACAAGCTCGAGCCCTGGTCCAGGAAGATCCCACATGCCGTGGAGCAACTAAGCCCGTGTGCCACAACTACTGAGCCTGCGCTCTAGAGCCGGCGAGCCACAACTACTGAGCCCGTGAGCCACAACTACTGAAGCTCACACGCCTAGAGCCCGTGCTCCACAACAAGAGAAGCCACCACGATTAGAAGCCCACACTGCAACGAAGAGTAGCAGCCAAAAATAAATAAATTAATTAATTAAAAAAAAAAGACCCCTCCCCCTTTTTCCTCTGGAAGCTTATAGGAGCTTCTCTTTATCACCATTATACTGAAATTCTGAGATCATAGGTCTTGATATTTGGTCTACTTTCACCCTCATGCAAGGCACTAGGCAGGCCCTTTCAGTCTGGAAATTCATGTCCTTTAATTTTGCAAAAATTTCTTAAATAATCTTGTTGATGACTTCTTCCACTCCATGTTCTTTTTAAGGGAATTCCTATATCCAAATCTTGAACTGTTTTTCCTATCTACTCTCACCTTTTTTTCTGCCTCTTTTTTCTTTTTGGCTCCATTTTCTGAGGTATTTCTGCAATTTTTTCTTTTCCCGCTTCTACTTTTTCACTTCAGCTGCCATGTTTTTAATTCCCAGGAGTCTTTTCTGTTCTTTTAACCTAGGCTCCCCTCAAAGCAGAGCCTGAGACGAAGGCTTACTTATGGTAGCTTATTTGGGAAGTCATCCCAGGGACAGGAGTGAGGGCTGGGAGGTGAAAATGTAAAGGAGGAAAAGACAATACGAGGATGTGTTTTCAACTACGCCACTGCTCTGGGTAACTGGTGCTTGATTCTATGGGACCTTCTGAGAAGATTTATAAAATGATTCTCAGAACCGTCCACCCAGGGAGCAAAAAGTAGGAGTATTAGCGCCATCCCTCACTGGTCAAGGGTGAAACTCACAGGCTTAGAATTCCCTGCATTTCTGGGTTGCATGTACATGAATGCCAAGAAAAGTGGTGTCAGACTGAAACCATAAAGGAACGGACTAAGAGAGTAAGTGACTATATCAAAATCTGAAACTTCTGCGTGGCAAAAGGTATCTGTGGTAGGCTGAACAATGGTTCCCCCAAAGACATCAATGAGCTAACCCCCAGAACCTGTGACAGTTACCTTAGATGGCAAAAGGGACTTTGCAGATGTCATTAAAATGTGAAGATTATCCTGGGTTATCTGGGTGGGAACTAAATGTAATCACCAGGGTCCTTATAAGAGGGAGTCAAGAAGGTCAAAGGAAGAAGGAGATGTGGTGACAGAGTACAGGTAGGAAAGGAGATGCAGCGTGGAGCCATGAGCCAAGGAATGAGAACAGCCTCGGGAGGCTGGGAAAGGCAAAAAATGGGTTCTCCACTGGAGCCCCCAGATGGAATGCATCCTGATTGATTTTAGCCCTTTTTCAGTCACTTCAGACTTCTGTTCCTGTAAGAGAATAAATGTGTGGGTTTTTTAAGCCACTAAATTTGTGATAATCTGTTATGGCAGCAATAACAAACAAATTAGTTTCCAAGGGATCAAAACAGTATCCATACACAAAGATAAAATATGAATGACAGAATGGGCAAAATGCTTAGGACATACTTAACAAAAGACATTCTGAAAACATAGAGGATTCCTGTTTTTTTAATTTAATAAACACATAGAAATTACTATGTACCAGGCCCTAAGTGCTTTACAAATGCTAATTCATTTAATCTTCATAATAACTCTATGAGGTTCTTATTATCTGCCATTTTACATCTGAGGAAACTAAGGCACAGAGGTTAAATAACTTGTCCAAGGTTCCAAGAACCCTTAAAGAAATGACAACAACCCAACAGAACATTAGCCAAAAATTTAAAATTCAAACAGACAACACACGTTTGAAGATACCGTTATCAACTCAAGTTCTCTGGAAAGCACATACCAAGATGGAATAAGAAGTGTAGAGGTCTATTGGCAGAAATGCCTGTGAGCAGGAGAGGGAAAGAGCCTCAGACCACAGTGCAGGTCTGACACCTGTGAAGGGAGAGTAGGGAGGAAGGAAGATTGGGTAGGAAGGGCCTCAGCCTGCAGTGCTGGTTCTTGGCCAGGCTATACGGGGCAGGACTGGCCCAGTGCTAGTATCCCTGCCATGGTCAGTTACTGGCTGGGAACAGCCCAGGAAGAGTGACATATCAGTGTGAACCTGCAGCAAATCTCACAGATGTGGCAATTGGAGGCTGCCAGCTAACTGCAGTTTTTTTCAGGAGGTTCTCTCCTTTTCTTCAGAACACCGTATTGAGGTATAATTGGCATACGATAAACTGCAAATATTCAGAATATACAATTTCGCAAGTTTTTATATATGTGTACACCCATGAAACTGTCACTATAATTAACATAGTGAATATATCCATCACCTCCAAAGGTTCCTCATGTCTCATTATAATCCCTTCCATCCACATCTCCCCTCTTCCCCAAGGAAGCCACTGATCTGCAGTCACTATACACTAGTTTGCACTTTTTAGAATTTCATGTAAGTTAAGTCATTTAGTATGTGCTCTTTCCTGTCTGGCTTCTTTGACTCAGCATAATTATTTTGAGATTCATCTACATTGTCATGTATATAAACAGTTCATTCCTTTTCATTGCTGAATAGTATTGCTATGTATGGATGTGTCACAATTTGTTTATCCAAAAACCTGTTGATGGACTTTTCAGTTGTGTCTATTGATAGTGTTTTAGCTATTAATAAATATAGCTGCTATGAACATTCAGGTACAAGTCTTTGAATGGATGATTAGACATATGTATAACTTTTAAAGAAACTGCCTGTTTTCCAAATGGTTGTAACAGTTTACATTCCTACCAGCAGTATGAGAGATTTGGTTGTCCCACATCCTTGGCAGCACTTGGTATGGTCAGTCTTTTTAATTTTAGCCATCGTAATAGATCTGTAGTGGTATTTTGTGATTTTAATTTTCATTTCCTTAAAAACTAAAGATGTTGAACATCTTTTTTTGTGCTTTTTTGCCATCTTTCCACCTTTTTCAGTTAAGTGTCTGTTCAAATCTTTTGTGTACTTTTTTTGCGGGGCAAGGGGAGTTTTGACAGTTTTACTCATTTTTTGTTTGTTTTGTTTTTTAAATTTTATTTATTTTTGGCTGTGTTGGGTCTTTGTTGCCGTGCATGGGCTTTCTCTAGTTGCGGTGCATGGGCTTCTCATTGCGGTGGCTTCCCTTGTTGCGGAGCAGGGGCTCTAGTCATGCGGGCTTCAGTAGTTGTGGTATGCGGGCTCAGTAGTTGTGGCTCGCAGGCTCAGTAGTTGTGGCTCACGGGCTCTAGAGCGCAGGTTCAGTAGTTGTGGTGCATGGGCTTAGCTGCTCTGCAGCATGTGGGATCTTCCTGGACCAGGGCTCGAACCCATGTGCCCTGCATTGGCAGGTGGATTCTTAACCACTGTGCCACCAGGGAAGCCCAGTTTTACCGAGTTTTGATAGTTCTTTATATATTACGGATACAAGTCATTTATCAGATATATGCTTGCAAATAATTTTTTTCTGATATGTGGCTTGTCTTCTCGTTCTCTTAAGTCTTTGGAAGAACATAAGATTTCAATTTTTTTTTTCTTTTTTTTTTTTTTCACACACACACTGTATTTTATTTTTACAAGAGATAAATAGACTGACACCAAGCATTGTACATGGATGACCACAACAAAAGCAACACTGATTGCAATTACCAAACAAGATTTCAATTTTGAAGTCCTTTTTTTTTTTTCTTTTATAAATTGTATCTGCCTAGCCAAGGACCCAAAAGATTTTCTCCTGTTTTCTTCTGGAAGTTTTATGGTTTTATATTTAGAACTATGATTTGTTTTTTTAAGTTAATTTTTGTATATAGTACAAGGTAGAGGTCCAGTTTCATGTTTGTTTGTTTTTAAAGATTCCTATTTTATTTATTTATTTTTTGGCTGCGTTCAGTCTTTGTCACTACGCACAGGCCTTCTCTATTTGCGGCGAGCAGGGGCTACTCTTCGTTGCAGTGCACAGCCTTCTCATTGTGGTGGCCTCTCTTGTTTCGGAGCCCAGGCTCTAGGCACGTGGGCTTCAGTAGTTGTGGCTCATGGGCTCTAGAGTGCAGGCTCAGTAGTTGTGGCGCACGGGCTTAGTTGCTCTGCCGCATGTGGGATCTTCCCAGACTGGGGCTCAAACCCGTGTCCCCTGCATTGGCAGGCAGATTCCTAACCACTGCGCCACCAGGGAAGCCCCCAGTTTCATGTTTTTAAAACATGTGGATATCTAATCATATGAGCATCATTTGTTGAATAGACTATCCTTTCTCCATTGACTTGCCTTTGTTCCTTTGTAAAATGTTATCCATGTATGTGTGGGCCTGTTTCTGGACTCTCCATTCTGTTCCATTGGTCTAGATGTTTATCTTGATGCTGTCTCACGTAACTGTAGCTTTATAATCAGACAGGAAAGAAGGCGGTTTTAGCTTTTCACTTTTTTTTTTAAGAATTTATTATTTATTTATTTATTTAGGCTGCATTTGGCTACGGGAAGGCTTTCTCTAGTTGCAGCAAGTGGGGGCTACTCTTTGTTGCAGTGCACGGGCTTCTCATTGCAGTGGCTTTTGTTGTTGCAGAGCACGGGCTCTAGGTGTGCAGACTTCAGTAGTTGTGGTTCGCGGGCTCTAGAGCGCAGGCTCAGCAGTTGTGGCGCACGGGCTTAGTTGCTCCGTGGCATGTGGGATCTTCCCAGACCAGGGCTTGAAACCATGTGCCCTTCATTGGCAGGCGGATTCTCAACCACAGCACCACCAGAGAAGTACCTAGCTTTTCACTTTAATTCTTCTTTTGCAGAATTGTTTTAGCTATTTTAGGTCCTTTGCTTTCCATATAAATTTTTAGAATCAGCATACCAATTCCTACAAAAAAAAAAAGGCCTGCTGGTATTTTAATTGACATTGCATTGAATCTATAAATCAACTTAGGGAAAAATGACATCTTAATAATACCAATTCTTCTGACCCATGAATAAGATATATTACTCATTTTTTAAAAAATTAATTAATTTATTTATTTTTAAGGCTGTGTTGGGTCTTCGTTTCTGTGCAAGGGCTTTCTCTAGTTGCGGCAAGTGGGGTCCACTCTTCATCGCGGTGCGCGGGCCTCACGTTATCGCGGCCTCTCTTGTTGCGGAGCACAGGCTCCAGACACGCAGGCTCAGTAATTGTGGCTCACGGGCCCAGTTGCTCCGTGGCATGTGGGATCTTCCCAGACCAGGGCTCGAACCCGTGTCCCCTGCATTAGCAGGCAGATTCTCAACCACTGCGCCACCAGGGAAGCCCCGTATTACTCATTTTTTAACTCTTCTTAATTTCTCTCAGCAATGTTCTGTAGTTTCCAGTGCGTATCTTGTGATGATTTAAATTTTTTTTTAAAGTAGGTTCTTATTATTTATCTATTTTATATGTAGTAGTGTGTATATGTTATTCCCAAATTCCTAGTTTATCCCTTCCCCCCACCTTTCCCCTTTGGTAACCATAAGTTTGTTTTCTATGTCTGTGAGTCTGTTTCTGTTTTGTAAATAAGTTTATTTTTATCATTTTTTTTTTTTTAGATTCCACATATAAGTGATATCATATGTTATTTGTCTTTCTCTGACTTACTTTACTTAGTATGATAATCTCTAGGTCCATCCATGTTGCTGCAAATGGCACTATTTCATTCTTTTTTATGGCTGAGTAATTTTGCATATATATACCACATCTTCTCTAACTATTCATCTGTCGATGGACATTTAGGTGGCTTCCATGTCTTGGCTATTGTAAATAGTGTTGCTATGAACATCGGGGTGCATGTATCTTTTCAAATTATGGTTTTCTCTGGATATATGCCTAGGAGTGGGATTGCAGGATCATATGGTAGCTCTGTTTTTAGTTTTTTAAGGAAACTCCATACTGTTCTCCATAGTGGCTGTACCAATTTACATTACTACCAACAGTGTAGGAGGGTTCCCTTTTCTCCACACTGTCTCCAGCATTTATTATTTGTAGACTTTTTCATGATGGCCATTCTGACTGGTGTGAGGTGATACCTCATAGTAGTTTCGATTCATATTTCTCTAATAATTAGCAATATTGGGCACCTTTTCATGAGCCTGTTGGCCATCTGTGTGTCTTCTCTGGAGAAATGTCTATTTAGATCTTCTGCTCATTTTTTGATTGAGTTTTTTTTTTGATATTGAGCTTTGTGATGATATTAAAAATGTATTTGTCTTTTAAATTTCCATACCTGTTTGTTGCATACAGTGTACAGAAATAAAATTATATATGTTGATCTTGTAACCTGCAAACTTGGTAAACTCACTTACTAGTTTCAGTAGCCTTTTTGTAGATTCCATAGAATTCTCTATGTGTCCCATCATGTTATCTATAAATACGGATAGTTACTTCTTCCTTTCCAATTTGGATGCCTTTATTTTTCTTGCCTTGTTTGCACTGGCTAGTTTCCAGTATGACATTAATGAATGTCTCACATGCACTAGAAGTATTCTGTTGTTGAACTGAGTGTGCTGTGTCAATTAGATCCAGCTGGTTGATGGTGGTGTTCAGTTCTTCTACATCCTTGCTTATTTTCTATTTACAAGTTTTATTACTGAGTGAATTGTTGTATAATAAAGAATTTATTTAGTCTTTGTCCCTGGTTCCTGGGAATTAACCTCTAAATCTTAGGAATTTCCTGAGTGACAGAAGAGTCTTTGTTATTCATGGTGGTCCCTGGGACCATGTCTTGAGTTTATACTAATGAGATAACTTGCGATGGGGCCTGGCCATGCCAGAAGGGCCAGTCATATGATTAGAGGGTTGGTGATCTTAGGCCAGATGTCTGGCTCATCCTCTGGGGAGATGAAGTGAGGTTGGAGATTGAGTTCTAGCACGTGGCCAATGATTCAATCATTCCTACATGATGAAACATAATGGACAGCCAAAGTTCAGGTGAGCTTCCCTGATTGGTAATCATATATATATGTGCTGGGAGAGTAATTTGTCCTAAGAACATGGAAGCTTTGCAGTTGGTACCCTCTCAGTTCTTACCCTATGTCTCTTCATTTGACTGGTCCTGACATACCTTTTATAGTAAAACTGCTAAGTATAGTGCTTTCTTGAGTTCTGTGAGTCACTCTAGCAAATTATGAAAACGGAGGGGATAGAGGGTACCCCTGAATTTGTAGCCAGTTGGTCAGAAGTGCAGGTGGCCTGGGAACCCCAGAGCTTGCAGCTTGTGTTTGAAGTGAGGGAGTCTCATGGAGGACTTTGCTTTTAACCAGTGAAGTCTGTGCTAACTCTGGATATATGATGTCAGAGTTGCATTGTAGCCTTCAAATATAATTGTGGATTTTTGTTTCTTCTTTCAGTTCACTTCAGGTTTTGCTTCATGCATTTTGAAGCTGTTTATGTGTAATCACATTTAGGATTATTATGTCTTGGTGAATTGACCCTTTTATCAATATATTGTCCCTCTTTATCCTTGGAAATATTCTTTGCTCTGAAATCTAATTAAAAAAATTTTTTATTTTATATTGGAGTATAGTTGATTAATGTTGTGTTAATTTCAGGTGTACAGCAAAGTGATTCAGTTATACATATACATGTGTCTATTCTTTTTCAAATTCTTTTCCCATTTAGGTTGTTACAGAATATTGAGCAGAGTTCCCTGTGCTATATGGTAGGTCCTTGGTGGTTATCTGTTTTAAATATAGTAGTGTGTTTATGTCAATCCCAAACTCTCAATTTATCCCTATCCCCCAACCTTTCCCCTTTGAAGTCTACTTTTTAATATTAACACAGTCCAGGTAGCTTTTGATTAGTGTTTGCATTGCATGTTTTTTCCATCATCTTACTTGTCACCTACTTGTTACCTTCAAATACCATTATATTTGAAGTAAGCTTCTTGCAGAGAGTACAACTGGTTCTAGTATTTTGCGTTTTGATTCTGATAATCTGTGTGCTTTAACTATTTGCATTTGATGTAAGTGTTGATATGTTGAACTTAGGTCTACCACTTTATTATTTGGTTTGTGTCTGTTTCCTATATTTTGCTCCTGATGCCCTTTTCTTGCCCCCCACTTTTTAAAAATGTTTTTTAGTATTTCATTTTATCTACGGTGTTATTATATTTCTTTGCATAGTTCTTTTAGTGATTGCTTGAGGGATGAGGATATACATACTTACCTTTTCAGTCTACTTAGAATAAATATTTTTTCACTTTGAGTGGAATGTAGAAAGTTTACTATCATATAGGTCTCTTTATCCTCCTCCTTTATGCTACTGGTATCTTATATATTACATCTACACACAGTGAGAACACCATATATATTTTATTTCTACTATCAAACATATTTTAAGAACTCAACAGAATATTCTTTTAACCTAGATAATTACCATTTCTATTGCTCTTCCTTCATTCCTGAATGTTTCAGTTTCCCTTATGGTATCATTTCCCTTCTAACTGAAGAACTTCCTTTAGTAATTCTTTTTTACACCAAGTCTGCTGGCAACGGATTCTCTTCCTTTTCCTTCATCCAAGAATGGTTTTATATCACTTTCGTTCCTGAAGGATATTTTCTATGGATATAGAATTCTGGTTGACAATTCTTTCCTTTCAGCAATTTAGAAATATTGTGCCACTTCCTGCTGTCCTCCATGATTTCTGATGAGAAATCCAGTCATTCAAATAATTGTTTCCCTATAGATGCTTTTCACTGGTTTCTTTCAAGATCATTGTCCAGTTTCATTATGATTGTGATTGGATTTCCATTATGATATGGATTTCTTTGGCCTTCTTGAATCTATAGGTTTTAAGTTTTTCACCAAATTTGGAGAGTTTTCTATGCCAGGAAAATTTGGATTGTATCCTTCACATTTTGAATATTGTTACCAACTCTGGGCCTTGTTTAAATCCTATGGAGAATACAGAGTTTTTGTTTGTTTCAGCAGGCAGTCAACCTGGTTAGGTTGCAGGCAAAGGCTTTTTTTGTTTCTTTTGGTTACTTTCAGGTGTTCAACACCAGGTAGTTTTTGAAAGGTGAACTGACATTGGAATCATAGCCTACAGAAGACAGGTGCAGCTTTCAAAATTTTTGCAGTGCTTTTTGGACCTACTGCATGTGAATGCCTCCCAACTGCTGGTCTGGAATTTGGGTGGTGGTCTACCTATTCAGTTTCTAAGTCTTTAACATGCTGAAAAGAATCAGATCCATACACATTAGCAGATTGGGGGCAGACTCAGAACTACATAAACAGCTTTATAAGGTCACTTTTTTGAGTTCCTTCCTTTCTATGATCTCCCTGGTACTTTCTGATTCCTTCTATTGGTTCTCGGGCCAAAAGAAATCTGGCTTTAGTTACCCTGTGCACTTCTGCCACCATCTTTTGCATCCAGGGCCAAGCAGATAGAGAACAAAGAGAAAAAAATGAAAGTTGGTTCCACTCTCTTGGAAACACAGCCGTACTGGAAAGGTAGGGCTATCTCCCTGAGTTTTGGCTCCTGCAGGCTCCCATTGCCAGTAGTTGACACTGTCACCACCATGGGATTGCTTGGGAGTGGGCTGTAAGAGAACAGAAAAGGGGGGGCGGGGAAAAAGCAAAAGGATTTCTGCACTCTCTCCAAATATTAGAAGTTACCCTTTTACTTCTTGGGTCAGACCCAAAGGCTTCTGGCACTCCTGGTCTGCACCCCAGTACTCACTTCTAGGTTTCCAATGTGTTGAATTCAGGCTGGGGGATACCAGAGGGGGGAAAATGATAAGACTCATTCATCACTGGTTCAGTGGTACTTCAAATTCTTGTCTTCTTGCCCAACCCACCTGCTATTTTCTTTTCAGAGTCCTCAGACAGCTGCTCTGTGCATTCATAGCTGTATTCAGCAGAAGAGCCATGGCGGAGTGTGCTTCTTCATCTTTATCTGGAACCAGCCCAATCACTACTCTTAATGTAAGAAAGAAGAATGAAATATTTTGACTTTCTTCTCATGCTATCATAAATTTTAACTGTAGAACTAGAGGAATATTTTCTGTTTTAAAAAGAAATAATACTAAATACTATGATATTACCATTACCACAACAAGGTATTTTTTACTAAAAGGGGAACAATAAATATTAACGAGGGATTTGGTTTTGTTTCATTTCTAGTAGGCAGAAAGGAGTACCTCTTACTGTCCTTGGGCAATTAATTTCACATTTCACTCATTTTGAATTAGTTTTAGAATACAGCTGACCCTTGAACATCACAGGGGTTAGGAGTGCTGACGCTCTATGCAGTAGAAAATCTGCATTTAACTTTACAGCTGGCCCTCCAGAACTGTAATTCCAACCAACTGCAGATTGTGTATTACTGTATTATGCATTTTTGAAAAAAACTGGTATATAAGTGGACCTGTGCAGTTCAAACCCGTTGTTCAAGGGTCAACTGTACTTTCAAGACTATTACCATCATATTGTTGTGTTCAATTTTTCTAAGGGTAACAGAAGATATCAACTATAAAATGCTGCCAACACTGCCTCTAATCACTGACTTAGAGCTGTGACTAAGAGATTTTATATTTTTAAGACACAAAGTTGGCAGGCTAGGGAGAAAGGAGAAGCCAGCCCTTTCAACAGAGAACATATGTAGCCAACAACGCTTAATGGGCTCTGTGCTCCAAGGAGAGTGGGTCTTTCCAAGAGAAGAACAAAACTGCTAACTGTACCTAGAATCTTAATTACTATGATGACTTCATTTGGATTACCTTAGGGTCAGCAGCATTTGATCAAATACATCACAAAACAGTTTGCTAAAAATTAGTTCATGGGGAATTCCGTGGTGGTCCAGTGGTTAGGACTTGGGGCTCTCACTGCTGGGGCCCGGGGTTCGATCCCTGGTTGGGGCACTAAGATCTCGCAAGCCGTACATGCAGCCCCCCCACCAAAAAAAGTCCATGAAAGTGTGATTATAGTATCTAGAAATACTTCCTAATAAAAGAAAAAAATCAGAGTATACAGCATTGCGATTTTCAGAATACATAATTTGGTGTTTTATTATTTATATGGTCTTTAAGAGATTCAATACTTTCACCACCAATTAGTTCTCTTAATAATTTTATTTTGTGTAGATACAAATAAACATGTTTCAGATTTAAGGATTTCAGTTTCCCCCACCACATAAGAACACTCCTCATGGGGACAATCTTGTTTTACTTCACCTGCCAAAAATGGCATTTGATAATAAGACATAGCTCGGTAGAAAAGGCAAACGTTACTTATAAGTAACTATTCAATTACAATTATGAGAAAACTTAAGAGCTGGCTACTTATACCCAGTCCCCTGAAAAATAACAATCATAACAATAATAGTAATAATAGCTACCATTTATTGAGTTTTACTGTGTTCCAGGTACTGTGCTAAGGGCTTAAAGGGGATTATGCCATTTAACTGTCAAAGCCCTATGAATACTACTGTCAGCCCAATTTCCAGAGAAGAAAATGGAGGCTTAGAGAAGTACTGTCTCAAAAGCCACAGAATTGGGGAACAGTGGAGCCAAGATTGCAACGCAGGCGGTCTGCCTTGGAACCCCTGCTCTTAATCACTGCTGCAAGCTACAAGGACTCAAAGAACTCAAATAGAAGTCCCACCCATTCCCGGTTATCTTCATAAAGTAGTGTTAAAAAGTGGAAGATGGGGACTTCCCTGGCGGCCCAGTGGTTAACACTCTGTGCTTCCAATGCAGGGGGCGAGGGTTCGATCCCTGGTCGGGGCACTAAGATCCCACATGCCGTGGAGTGCAGACAAAAAGTAAAAAAAAGAAAGAAAAAAGTGGAAGATGTAAATGAAAAAGAAAAAGGCCAAAAAAACCTCCGGTTATCCTACTATGGGGGGAAAACACCAAAACCCAAAAAACCCTATACTATTTGATGTTACTTTTCTTAATCAAGAAAACAAAATGCCATAGCATACAGCTCAGAGAAAGTCATATAATAAAAGTACCAAGAAACAAAATAAATAAAAATGTATATATAGCATCATTAGGCTCACTTTAGTCTAAATAAATATAGAATATCCCAGTCAAGAAATCAGTAATTCTTGAGAAGTTAAAAACTTAAAGAGAAACAATATATATTCATGTAATATTTTATTTACTGATCTCTCTGAAACATGCCAAAATTCATATGGCTAATGGAACTTTCCATGTTAAAACGCTGGTCAACACAACAAATTCCTAACAAAAAATATTTTAATGTAGGAATCAACATGTGAACATTATATTTAGGTGGTAAAACTCAGGTTACAAATATAAGATAAATATCAAACAATATCATACTTCTGGTTTAATGGAGAACAGTTGTGAGAGTCATGCTTAACACCTTGGTTAAGTAATGAGAGAAATGGGTGGGGGTGTCATAGAGGTATGCAAAAATTTAACAGTTCAAATAATCCTTAGCCCTTCTGAGAAAACATAGATGGCAAATATGTGGCAAATATTTCTGTAATATGGTGGTTTCAATCCATTAGTGAGCATTCTGTTCATGCATTTATAGTAACAGCAGATGTTTCTGAGCACTGAAAATTAGATTCAAAGTTAGTCTTTGCTCAACAAGTTAATGATACTATGAATCCCTTATATTTAAAAATATAGTTTAAATTTGTAAAGTTTAAGGTAAAGCATACTTGTTTTCATAGTTATTTTTAGATATAATTGAGACTACACTACCATATATAATCAGCTATACTGCTGTGCAGTTAATTCCAGTTACCATTATTTTATATTTGCTGGTCATCAACAGCACAAAATTTATGCTCCAAAAGAAATATATCAATCCAGCAAAATGGTTCCATTTAATTTTTCTTTTAAAGACAGATTAACTAAATTTAAGGAAGAATTGGCTTTTCTTGATATCTCATTTTCAAATTACTGATACAAACTTACCAGAGAGTAATTATTTATTTTGCCTAACATCAAACAATCTGCAAAGTTTCCAAGATAGAGCCATTCCTTGTTCCATTTCCAAAAATAAATAAAGGCTTTCTAACTGGAAGCGTTTACAGTCCTAGCTCTCTAAAGTAAACATTAAAAAACAAAGTACAAAAAATGATCTCTTGGCTTCTGAATAGCCCACTTAGTTACATAAAGTATTTTCTGTCCCAACACTTTCTCAAATTCAAAAGATATTTACTTCCTAAGAACATGACAAACAGTCTTCATTTCAAACCATTCAGTCCGTTTCCATGGCAACACTGCGGGATTCCTTGGCCACCATAAGTCGCATTAGTTGACTGTGGAATTTCTCAATCTTCTTTACATCTTGAGCTTGGTCTGTTCTATATACCAAACACTGTCAGAAATTTTAAAAGCACACATTAACTATGTAAAACTAGATTATCAATGACGTAGCAAACATATGATTGGATAAAATTTTGAGTCTTTTCCTACCACTGTTTTGCTCTACTTCCTCTGGAGGTCATACTAAAGGAATTACATTCAAGTTTCCAAGTCCCCAACAATTACATTCCTTAAGTTTAGTATTTTATAATATTTTAAATGCCACTGCTGTGGTTAAAAAACAAAGTGAACTCTATTAGAAGCTTCTCAAAAATGACCAGTTGAATAATGTATTCAAATTCTGCCATGGTCTGATGAGAAGACTTCAAGATTGGAATTAGATATTTTCTCCCTGGGATCTGGTCATAAATGATTGAGTTACAGTGGGAAAAGCATATAAATCTTAGGATCCCTTTCTCTATTTGTGAAATGGGAGGGGGGGGAGGGTTAATGATAATTTTTTAAAAATCTGGAATTCCTTGCTTACTGCTGGTCACTACCTAAATCAAACAAGATAAATCTATTCAACCTTGATTTTTCTGACATTATTTATAATTTTTAAACCAAACCAAATTCTTCCTTGCTATAAATTCAATTCTTCATTAGATAGATACTTATGATCTGTTTATCGTTGGCCATAAAACCATTTGTTCTAGAATCTTCAAAATTATCAAATTTAAGCTGGCAGTCTTTTTTTCATCTTGTAACACTGATCCATTTTTCTTTAGCCCATCTTAGATTCACGTGAGTTTTAAACAATGGGCGCTTCATGATCCTACAGTAATATTCATCAACTTAAGTAATTTGGAGTTCAACCCCATCACGCCCAACTGATCTGAATTCATACAGCCTTTAAATCACTTACTTAAAAAAATTTTATCCACACATTGTACAAATTTGTCTAACAATTTTGTAAAGTGGCCATAATCATCTCCACCGTTTCAATTTTAGTATATGTTCTGTAGAAGAACAAATACCTTCTCACTACAGTTTAGTGAGAAGAACAAATACCTTCTCACTAAAATACACAGAAAGATTTTAGGTCCACAGAAGAAAATATTATAAATCAGTCATGGCATTGGAAAAAAATGATGCATAAATGGGACTATAAAAAAGTCAAAGAACCATGACGATAATAATGAAGTCTAAGACGAGTTTTGTGAAGGAATTATTAGCCATTAAAATGAATTACTGAAGTATACAAACTTTTCTTTAAGAGTCATTAGAAAACAAATTTTTATGTTGGAGTTGATTCATACATTTACTGTTTAGGAGGATGGGTTTGATTGTGTCTTTGGTCCCTTCTAGACATGGACTAGTTCTCAGTAGTTTTAAGAAAGGGAACAAAAAGTATTTTTCATATTTAGATCTTGTCATAGGAATCATCAATTTTAAATAAAGTTCTTTCCAATACTGCTTACCATGAATCCTTAACTATATTTAATCATTACCAGAGGCAAAAAGTCATCATCTGGAGATAAAGCCTCTTGTATTGAATTCAATTCTGCATTTTCCTCCATTTTTAAAGCAGGATATACCAATTTCTCTTCAGTAGATATATCTATTCACTCTGCGACAATCATAAGTAAAATTTTTCTCAGTGTGAATGCTCAAGATTCAAGTATACATTTACTGAATCTACTAAGTGCAGGCACTAGTGCTAGGCACTTCCACATATTTCATTTACACTCCACAACAACCCAACTGGGTGAGCAGACTATCACTGTGGCACTTCATAGACAAGAAAATTATGGCCCCAAAAGCCAAACTTTTGGCCTGAACTTTCCGCAGGATGAAATGCTGGTAGATGGCTAAGCTAGGATTCAGATCTCTTGAATCTAGGTTTAGCACAATACAGCTCAATTTATTCTTCCTTTTTCACATTTTCCCAGTTACTTCACCAAACTCAACTGGTTCTTGGAAGATATGGTAATCATTAAAAGATCTGACTTCACACAACCTCATAATGGAACCCTGAACACAAACATAGTAAAATATATGACCAAAAAGTCATTTTTAAAGTCACTATTAAATTTTTAAAAGAATTAATCCATTAAAAAAAAAGTGTTTGCTAAGTACCCTCTGGGTCAGGACACGATGCTAGTCACTACAAATACCGGTAAGAATATTACTGATCTATCTTTATTTTGAAGCTCACAATCTATTAAAAGTCAAATGTGATAAGACAATTGTGACACAGCACAAAAAGAGGCAGAAATAAAAGTAAGAGATGAAGCAATCCTTTTGAGCTGGGTTTTGAAAGATAAGCAGCAGGCTTGTCACATTGGGGCAGGGATGGGATTCAATACTGCAGAGATGGAAACAGACTGTTCAAAAGCTCAGAGGCCTCAGACAGCATGGCATATGAAAGGAGCCCTTAAGTAACATTGAAAAGACGAAGATTAGACAGGATATGAGGGTGGAATTTACATTATGAGTGATGAGAAGCCACTATAAAGATTTTTTTTTTGGCCACTAAAGATTTTTAAGCAGGGTAGTAACAAGCAAATTTGCATTTTTAGAAACCACTCCGGCAGGGCAGCACAGGACGACTAAAGGATGAGCTGGAAGCAGGGACACAGTTAGAGCCTATTCTACTAGTCCAGGTGAGTGACGTTGAGCCCTTAAAGTTACGAGGTTAGCAGTGAAGATGGAGAGTTCATGGCAGAAAATGAGATGAGGGAGCTTGAATCAATAATTCACAAATGCCCAGCAAAATGTATGGAACTTATCGGAGGATCAAAATACAAGTTTTTCAAATGAAGGAATAGTTAACGTGAGAATGAGGGAAAGGAAGGGACCAAAGATGATCCCCAGGTTTCTGAGCAGGTAGATGACGGTGCAACTAACAGAGAAAAAACGGGAAGAGCCAGTTTGATAAGACATGATGAGTTCCATTCTAGACAGGCTAATGTTAACGAGGAGAGGAGGAAGGATGCTCAACTTAGAGCTAGTCAGGAAGCCAAAAGAAAAATATGAGCTAAAGGTACAAAACTGGAAACAGACAGATACAGGCAGTACTGGACTTAATGGGTTGGTCCAGAAGTGGTATGAAATGATCAAGAACAGAATCCTGGAGAAACCAATATTTATGGGGGCACATCAGTGAAATAATTAGCAAAGATGAATGAAACAGAAAAAGAAAAACAAGATAAAATGGAGCACAGATGCCAAAATAATAATTTCTACAAGAAGTGGTTTTCTCAGAAGCAGCCAGAAGGTCGCATAAAATATGAACTGCTGAGACTACTGGGTTTGAAAATAAAGGGGCCGCTGCTGAGCTCTCACCAAAAGCAGTCTGAGTGGAAGAATTCATGCAGAAACCAGATGGCAGAGGGGTAAGGAATGAATGGGGTGTGAGGAACAGACAAGAGTGAGCAGACAGGGGAGGTCAGAAATATAATTATAGAGCCTATAACTTGTGTTCAAATACCATTATTTACTTCTCACACACGTATAAAGAAACCTTTACCCCTCATATCCACTTTTGGTCTCTACGTTCCTCTTGCTTAGGGTCCAAAGAGAGCAGTTATTAAACTACACTTAACATACTACTGCATTAATGAAGCAAGTTGAATTATCTTTCCAAGTGCCTATAACAATAGCTTCCAGACCAAGGTTCTTGACTTGGGAATGCAATGTGAAATAAGCATCCTAATGGGTGACCTGCATAAATTCTATGTAAATAATTTCAAACAAATGATTAACTCAAACAAATCTGAAAGTATGCAACAAGTAAAAATGTATACTTACAACTAAATCATCTGTTACTTTAATACACAAACTCCCATCAGAATGCCTATATTTGAGAACCACACGTGCCTGAAATAAAAATACATATTTAGAAACAGTGAAGTCAGAAGACATTTCTCATAAATAATTTAGTCTTCAGGTGGGCTAAAATGGATCCTTTTAGAATTAATAGCCAAAACATCTAAAGGCACCTTTACTGTAAATTTATTGAAATGCGGGAAAACAGCATTTTGTTCATTTCTATTGCTGCAATTTTTCTGAGACTTAAAGTCAGGTATTTTATTTTCAGCCACTTTGAAGAGATGTACTGAAAATTCCCAAGACACATCCATATTCAGAGAGCCTGTGAGACTCTTAAGGTGGTTTGGCATTTCTTGCCAGTAAGAATAATATACTGAAGGGTATTCACAGCTTGCCACCTCAAAGTATACCACTTAGGCATAAGGAATGTTTTGAGCTGAAGGCGATTAGCTCTCTGCCCTTTCTGGCCAAAAGCAGGACATAAATTAACCTTTGTAAAGGTGACATAAGTTTCCAATTGTAAAGGTGTTTCCCTCTCCCTGGGAAAAGAGAACAAGGTTTGTTCCCTAACAAACCTTACTAAACAACTCTTCTTTCCCATACATTTCCTAGTCACCTTCTCACAACTTACCCCCTCCCAGAAACCCCAAACCTCTTTTCCTTTGTCCAGCCTCTTTCCCACCCTTTGTTAAGATGGCATATAGGTCCCAAGTTCCTCAGGTCACATTTCTTTGTGAACTTCTGTGCTATGTATGTTTCTACCTGTTAATTTGCAGAGCCCCAGTTATAAAACCTAAGAGAGTAAAGGAGAAAGTTTTTTCTCCCCTACAACACCAACACACCTAGCCACAGAGGAATGATAGGAAAAGAAGGGGAAAAAAATAGCAGATATGGCTAGTTAAGTTCAAATCCATTCCCCAGGAAAGAGCACTGCAGTCACAGTTCATACTTTCCATTTTCCCATGGCTCTCAGGAGGTGGACTCAGGCTAAGTTACTCAGCAAAATCACATTTTTATCATGATGGCACAAGATGTCTCCATCAACAACTTTCTAAATCCAGAATAACTCCTATATTGAGTGCCATGCTACACGGCACTTTTTGTTGTTTGGTATTCTACAGTTAGGAAGCCAAGAAAATGATTTAGGTATTATGATATTCCAATAAAAGAAGACATCTCCCAATAGAGTTTACAACTTCCATGAACATTATTTTTACTTCTTTAAATGATGGATTCAAAAGTGTACTGCAGCAGAGTCAAGTTTCTTGTTAACCAAAATAAATAACTCTTGTTTAGTTTTAGCTAGCTGTTTTAAAAAGTGCTAAGTACCTATAAGCCAAAACAGGAATAAAATTTTAAAATGGTTACAATGTAGCACAGGACCCTCAAGACAATTCTGGAAACTAGATAAAAAGGGCTATTAGAGCTTTTCCTACAGCTTTTCCCATTATGCTCTCTGCTCTCCTGGGATTGCAAAAAAAAAAGTCATACGACCCTGAGATTTGTCTTGGTGAGGGAGGAAAGGGAACACACCAAGCACTTAATTAGGTATAAATAATGAAAACTAGGTTAAGTATCTTTAGACTACCTGATTCTATTTATTGAGCTATTAAATTCAGTTTTACATATTTAAAAAAATTCAGTCCTCCAGAAACAAAAGGAAACTGAAACTAAAAAATATACTAAGCATGACAACTACATAAAGTTTTAACTCTCACTTAAAAGAATCACTGGTGAGTAGGAGAAATGAGAGTTAAAAGGTCTGTGGTACTATAAGAGAGTCCATTTTGTAACTTAGGGAGCGCCTAAGTTACCATGCCAGATGCCCCTAAGAGAGAAAAAGAAATCAAGGTTCTTGCTTTCTTAGGAACTTTGAATTCAACCAAGCAAAATAATCAAAACATAAGACAACATAAATTAAACCCTATAAAGGCATATACAGGTAAAATGTTAAAAGAGAACACAAGTAATTTAGATTGGGAGAAGGGGAAGTGTAAAAAGGCTTTATGGAGATGGCTTCAGAAACGCATTTTTTTTTTTCTTTTAGGGAAGAAGTTAGGAGAAAAGCTGAAGTGGCAGTCTGAAGATATGATGCATTATGTAGCTTCATGAGACTAGGGCTGAGGATGGTGGAAGTGGTGGAAGACAAAGCCAGCAAGACTGGAGAGAGGGTCAGACTGGGGACTGGGAGTCCGGATGTCTACCAGCAATCAATGAAGAACCAGTTTTAAAGCAGGAAACTGAGAATTCAATTTTTGTGTTTTAGATAGCTGTGGTAAGAGAGTGAAGAAGGGATTTTAAAAACAGGCAGACTAAGAGGTTATTACATGGTCCAGAAATAATGCCATCTTCAGTTAGAGCAGATGCAACAGAGAATGGTAAAAGGTGATGGATGTAATCAACAGGGAGAGAAGACAGAATTCTGTAAAACAGATCCTAAAGAGTTCTGACAAAATTTCTTTTCTTTTTTAGTCCCAGCAGTATGGACCGGTAGAGATAGCATGAACATGGGGTTTAGAGACGTGAGTTCAAATTTTAGCTTCATTTCTTAGAGATTAAGCAAATCATTTAATGTATCTAAGATTGTTTATTCATCTACCTCAAGGGGCTGTCTTAATTGTTCACATAAATTATACAAATAAATATATATATAAAATGTCTGTCACATACAAGGTACTCAATATAACTGTCAGTCTCTCCCCACTCATCCCCTCACCTTCCTATCAAAAAAATCACTAGTTTTTAACTAGTGCAAGGCTATCATAAAAAGGCACAAGTTTTTAGGCCACTGGAATTTTCTGATTGGGGAAAGAGCTCAAAGATTCTCGCTCTCTTGCCTATACTAGACATGCCTTGTTCACAGCAATGCTCTATAATTACCATTTTATTTTCATTTTCCCTAAGAATGACCACATTCTTAAAATATGATTACTCTTGATGTGAATTTGTATATTCTTTACTATCTTTTCAAATATTTTTAGTTTACACTGTGGGTACTTCTGGACAAAAATCCTGTATTGTCCTCATGGTGTACTGCTTAAAGAAACAGATGGCCCTACAAACAAAATCTACCAAATGGAGGAGCCAGAAATTGTGTCATAAACAAAGTACTCAATTTCAATAATATCTAACTCATTTCATAATTTGTTATTATTACATCTTCGTATTGCAAAGAATGAAACTAAGAATGTTTTACAGCTTCTTGTTACTTATCTAGGTCTAAAAAGCTAGCAGGATTTTTTTTTTTTTTTTTTCTGGCTGCATGGGGTCTTCGTTGCGGTGTGCGGGCTTCTCATTGCGGTGGCTTCTCATGTTGCGAAGCAGGGCTCTGGGCGCGCGGGCTTCAGTAGTTGCAGTACGTGGGCTCAGTAGTTGTGGCGCACGGGCTTACTTGCTCCTCGGCATGTGGGATCTTCCCGGACCAGGGATGGAACCCGTGTCCCCTTCATTGGCAGGCAGATTCTTAATCACTGCGCCACCGGGGAAGTCCCGCTAGCAAAATTTCTAATTAACAGGGAGCTGCTTCAAATATTATTTAGATGACAATAAAATAAATAAAAACCTGAGAGGAAGAAAGGTCAAGACCCAAATGCTATATTCTCATCCTTGCGACTTCTCTGCTTTTAAATAATAAGCTAACCTCTGACACTCACTTGTTATAATTTTTGTGGGGGCCATGAATGAATTACAGGGATCCATGGGCCCTCTAAAATTGTTTACAAACTTCTACGTACAAGTGGATTTTTCTGAGAAAAGGGTGAAGCATCTCATGTTCTCAAAAAGGCAGTGACCTCCAAAAGAATAAGAACCACTAAGCTAATGGCTGTAGATGCCTCCAAACTGGGGTCTTTCCAAAATTTCTCTGCGGTGGCAGAAAAACATAACCGTTTTATCTTACACGAGGTAGTACGGGACAAGGGCACCAAAACAGCTGAGGGACAGAAGGCCGAAACTGCAGGGGGAGAAGCCCTGCCCTTAAGAGACACGTAAACCAACGACAGCCATAAGGGATGTTCAGTGACTGGGGGCCGGGGAAAGCTACCTAAGGGCCCTGAAATGACCCCGATCTTGCCCGTTTCATGGCTTCACCGGGCCCGTTAATAAGGGAGGAACAAGTGGACTTGGCAGGGTCCGTCTCTCCTCACTCACAGCACCTACTAGGATGCTGAAGCTTCGGAGGCCGAGCGGACAGCAGAGAAGTTATCCTGATCGGGGGCTGGGACAGAGGCACTGGCCCCTCCAGTGATTTACCTTCATAGGGTCTGCGAGGTAGAGCTTCTCCGCTGCGCGACTGAACTCCTCCCAGGTCTGGTACTGCGGCATCGTGGGCCCGCGGCAGAACAGGAGAGGGAGGCAAAGCTACGGACCTGAGGCGACGCGACGCGGCCCACCTACCTCCCTACCTCTGAGCAGCCACCTACCGCGGCAGAGACCCAGCAGCTCAACGATGGTGGCGCCTCTTCGCACCAACGCCTCGTTCCATTGGACTGCCCGTACCGCCCTCGCCCAATGGGAAGGAGGGATGTTGCCAAGGAGGAGGTGGAGCCCCGAGCGTGTGGCTCTGGGAGCTGGTCCAGAGAAGTGGAGAGCAGGGAAACGATGGAGGTTGCCACAGCGCCCCCTGTAGGACTGGAGGAGGATCTGTCCCGCTGTTCTTCGGGCTGGACTCCAATGGTAAAGCCCAGGTTTCTTCAGAAAACATTAAGCGGCTTAGTGATAAGCGCTGGAGCTACAAGAATGGAGACATTAGGGTCCAGCCGTCACACCTACAGCTTAGTAAAAGAGAGAGGAGACATAAACACAAGAATGCAACCGAAACCTTTATGTGATGGATATTTATGTCGGGTTAGTAGAACACAAAGGAAGAGTGAGCACGTGTGGGTGGGGGGATGCTAATAGTGATGGCACAAGCTGAATCTAGATAAACATGGCGGATGTCCAACAGGTGGGCAAGGCCGGGCAGGACATCTAGGCCCACTTTAGATCTGTAGTGTATTTAATGTGATAGGTATTTGGGGGATGGGGGAAGAGAAGAATCAAGGGAAGAAATCATGTCATCACTTAAGCCAGAAGACATTTGAACTTTGTTCTCCAGGCAATGGAGTGATGTAGAAGGGTATTTTTCTTTAATCAAGTTTATTGAAGTATATTTTTTTGTACAATGAAACACACCAGTTTTAAACGTACAGGTTGATGCATTTTGACACACACACACACATTTATATATTAAAACCATTGGGTATATGCTCATATACCAGATACCACAATCAAGATAAGGAACATCTCTATCTCCAGAATAGTTCCCTTATGCTTCTTTATATTCAATCCCACCACCTGCACCCCTAACCCTGGACAATCACTGATCTGCTTTCTGCCACTCTAGTTTTCCTGCCCATGCAAGGGCTTTAAGCTGATTTGCATTTTATAGGGCTCCAGCTTCACACAAGGACTGAAGTGAAGTGGCAAACCTGGAGACGGGGAGACCTCTTAAGATGCTCATGCAGTAATACAGGCATATAGATAACTAAAAAGGACCTACTGTATAGCACAGGGAACTCTACTCATTACTGTGTAATGACCTATATGGGAAAAGAAATCTAAAAAAGAATGGCTATATTGTATATGTACAACTGATTCACTTTGCTGTGCACCTGAAACTAACACTACATTGTAAAACAACTATACTCCAAAAAAAAATTTTTTTAAAGGATATATTGTACAGCACAAAGAATATAGCCAATATTTTACAAAAAAAAAAAAAAAAAAGCCATGGATCTGAATTAAGGCACTAGCTTAGGAATGGAGAGGAGGAAACAGTTTTGAGATTTACTCAGTGAATGATGTGGGGTATGCAGGAGAGGAAAAAGTAGAATGACTCCTGGGCCAGTGGAGGTGGTGATGCCATTGACTGATGCAGGAGAAAGGGAAGAAGAACAGGTCTGGGGGAGATTGGGGAAGACAATGAGTTCAGTTGTGAACTTGATGAGTTTGAAATATCTTTGGGACATCCAGGTGAAGATGTCTGGTAGCTTAGCTGGGTATCTCCATCGGTAACTCCAGGAGTGGTATGAAATAGGAGTCATCAGCAGATAGGTCTTAGTTGAGCCTTCCTGGGGAGAGGACACAGCATAAGAGGAGAAGACTAAGGACAAATCCTGCGAAACAGCCACATGTACAAAGGGTTAGAGAGAGGGAGTAGAGTTCGCAAAGGAGGCGAAGCAGAAATTATCAGAGGGATAAAAGGAGACCAGGAGTGTCTGGGAAGTGGCGGGGAGAAGGTTTTGAGGAGGGAGTAGTCAGTGGTGTCAGATGGCGGGTAGAGAGCAAGTACAAAGAGAACTAAAATGAGTCCACTGATTGTAGTCATTGGGAGGCCATTGGCGACCCTCAGCCAGAGAACCCTCAGTCAGACTGGGGTTCGGGTAGAACTGACTGAAAGAGGCTGAAGAGGTAGAAAAGTGAAGGCAGTTGCTTTATACTCTTCTTTATAAGAGCTTAACCACAAACAGAAGAGGAGGTAAATAAAAAGATACGAAATTGAGTTATTTGTGGTGAGGTGGATAGACCTAGAGTCTGTCACACAGAGTGAAGTAAGTCAGAAAGAGAAAAACAAATACCGTATGCTAACACATATATATGGAATCTAAAAAAAAAACAATGGTTCTGACGAACCTAGGGGCAGGACAGGAATAAAGACGCAGACGTAGAGAATGGACTTGAGGACATGGGGAGGGGGAAGGGTAAGCTGGGACAAAGTGAGAGAGTGGCACTGACATATATACACTACCAAATGTAAAATAGATAGCTAGTGGGAAGCAGCCGCATAGCACAGGGAGATCAGCTCGGTGCTTTGGGTCCACCTAGAGGGGTGGGATAAGGAGGGTGGGAGGGAGACGCAAGAGGGAGGGGATATGGGGATATATGTATACGTATAGCTGATTCACTTTGTTATACAGCAGAAAGTAACACAACGTGTAACGCAATTATACTACAATAAAGATGTTAAATAAATAAAAATAAAAAAAAGAAGAGGAGGTAAGAAGATGGCCCAAAGACACCAGTAAAGAAAGTGTTATTGTTTAAGATGGAAAGATTTTGTGCCTGTTTATAACTTTCAGAGAAGGAATTGTAAGAGATGGAAAGATTAAAAAGTACAAGAGAGGGCTTCCCTGGTGGCACAGTGGTTAAGAATCCGCCTGCCAATGCAGGGGATGTAGGTTCGAGCCCTGGTCCGGGAAGATCCCACATGCCGCGGAGCAACTAAGCCCGTGCGCCACAACTATTGAGCCTGCGCTCTAGAGCCCATGAGCCACAACTACTGAGCCCACGTGCCACAACTACTGAGACCGTGAGCCACAACTAGTGAAGCCTGCGCGCCTAGAGCCCGTGCTCCACAACAAGAGAAGCCACCACAATGAGAAGCCCGCGCACTGCAACAAAGAGTAGCCCCTGCTCACCGCAACTAGAGAGAGCCCGTGCGCAGCAATGAAGACCCAATGCAACCAAAAATAAATAAATAAATAAATTTATAAAATAAAAATACAAGAGAAAGAGGAAAGCAAGATTTCAGGGGAAACATGAAGGGGAGGACTAAAGGCACAGATGTATGAAAACAGGAGAAGATTCAGCATTGCCTTTGAGGTGGTGGGGAAGGAGGGTAAGGTGGGTAAGGATATAGGTGAGTATGTAGATATGAGGACAAGAAGGTAAAATTTCTTTGCCACCTAAGAGGCAAGGCCATCTTCTAAGATAGGAGGGCAAGAGTGGGTTTGGAGCCTTGAGAAGATTTAGAAAAGCCATTGTGCGAAATGAGTAAGGAAGCAGACCAGAAACTTAAAAAAAAGTATGTCAAACACAGTTGAAGGCCCAGCTGAAACTGTAGATCATACCTTGGGAATTGCCCCAATCTGCACATCTGCCCCAATCTGGATGGTCTCCAGCACCATCCAGAAGCTTGGGTCTTAGAATGGAAAAGGCAGATAGTAGGGATTTGCAGGGTATGCCAAGGCAGAAGGACAAGGGGACAAAAATGTTGAAGGTACAGGCAAGAGAGCAGTTGAAGTGATAAATCATGGGATAATTAATTGGGCCAAAAGAGAGAGTTTAAGGGACCAGGTATCTAGGAAATCTGAAGGTAATATAATAGGAAGAGGAACTGAAGTTACGGTCAGATGAGATATTGGGGTTTAACATCTTGGAGGAGAATGGTTCCTGGGTTGTCCATACTAGGATCAAAGTCACATATGAGTAAGAAAGGGGATAAGATGAAGGAGAAGGCTGTGAGCCAGTGGCCCAAATCCTCAGTTAATGAGAACGGAGTTGGGGGAGCCATAAAGAACAAGACAGAGAGGGCAGAGTCAGAAATAATGACCCTCTGGCAGGAGGGGTTTTTGCCTGAAGGTGAAAACAATGGGAGTGAAGACAATGCCAACTTTGCCTTCATCACAATGAGTAACATAAGAGATCAATTCAGCAAAACATATATCAAGTGCCCACCCTGGGCAAGCACCAGGAGCTGTGCTAGGCACTGGAGACCCGGCAGTGAACAAGAAAGACCTCGTCCCCGCCTCATTGAGATCGCAGCTTAGAAGGCAGGGTGACAATAAAGAAGTGATTTCCATTGTGAGGGTTCCCATGATGAGTTCCAGTACCTGCCGAGCTTAGCCCAGCCCAGCCCCTAAAGAGAGAGAGAAATCAAGATGAGGAAGAAGGTAGAGGCCCTTCTTCATTCAAATGTTCCCAGCCACACTTGGGTGCATTCTTTAAAGTAGGTTATTCTTTCCAGCTGTGGAGAAATAGCTTCCGAAGGGCTATCAAAGAGTGTCCTTTATAAACTGCTCACACTTGCACGTGTCAGAAAAGAAAAATTCCTTTCATTCCCAGTCAGGAAGAGCAGGGCCTCCGCACCCTTTGTGGTTATCCTTTTGGCTTCATCTTCACACACGTATCTCATTTGAGCACTAAAACAACCCTGTGAGGGTGGCCCACGAGCCCTTATCATAATTCTGAAAATCTGAAAAGCTCTGAAAAACAGAAGTATCTTGATATCTTGGTGGAAAACTTGACCTGACCTCTCATAAGGCTATTTGTAGTCTTATTTATCCAAGTTGGTGTATTTGATTATAGGGTGAAGCCTAGTCTCTGCTGGAGGTATTATGTAATATATGGCATGTGTACCATATTACCTTTCTAGAATCCAGCAAGCTGTGAATTCCGAAAGATATGTGGCCCCAAGGATTTTGGATAAGGGATTATGGACCTGTGCGACTCTCCTTTACAAGTGTTGAAGGAACCAAGTCTGAGAAATAAATTATACTAAACAGATTGGCACTGGACTTTCCTCTCCATTGTTCAGCAAGTGGCAAGCTAGCAGATGTTAATAACGACAGGAAGTGGTATGATTAATTTTGATTTTTAGAGCATGTCACTAGTGGCAGTAGGGAAGCTGGATGGGTGGAGCCCAGCCTGGGTGCAAGGTCAAAACCAAAAGCCTTTGTTCTTTCCCCTGCGTTGGTTGCCTCCTGTGATTGTTTTCTTGTCCTCGCCTCCCATTCAATTCCATTACCACTACAGTGTCTTCCACTCTGTCCCCACCACACCCCTCAACTGAAGTTGCTTTCACGAGGTCACCAACTGCTCTCAGGGTCACTAGTGACCTTCATATTTCCCAATCCAGCAGACAGCTCTCAATCTTTTCTTGACCAGATTATTCAGCTGCATCTGAGGCCATGGACCACCCTTTCATCCTTACAATTTCCCAGCTGCTTGGCTTTTTTTGACTCCATCCTTCCTTGCTCCTCCTTCTACCTTTCTGGCTTTTCCCACTCTGGCTCTGTCTTAGCCTCCTGTGCCCTTTTGGCCCTTCAGCACTTCAGCACTGGGCCCCAAGATACCAGACTTTGATTTCACTCTCTGTAGTTCTTTCTGTAGTTCTTTGGGTTTTCACTTCCACCTCCAGGCTGCTTAGTCCAGACTTCTTCCCTGAGCTTCAGATTCATATATCCAAATGCCTGCCAGGCCCCGGGGCTAACCCCAGAGTTCAATTTTGGGAGATGAAAACAATTTTTCAGCAAATTGAAGCAATTTATAAGCCATAAATGTGATGCCTCCTTTTAAACTTATTTTACTATTGCCATTTGGCAAATCATTAGCCACTCATATACTATATTTGACTGCCAGGAATTCAATACCTATGTATTGCAGACCTTTCAAGGGCCAGTGATTGTGTTGGGCAAAATATTTATAAGCTAGTGAGGTCGGGGCAGAGATAATAAGGCAAATTCACAAATACCTACAATTAAAGACAGAAAATGTGTCACAGTACAGCAGAGAGCAGTCCATTCCACAAGATTTGGCGATACATGTGTTTACTCTCCTGTTCCTCTCTCTTTCCCCTGAGGAGGAAGGTCTGATGTTGTTTTTAAGTTAGAAATGACTGATTGTTTTCGAATTCTTTCCTTGGAGCTTTTTGTCCTTCTTTGTTCTCCTCGGTTGTCTTCTAAAAACTGTCAGCACCATAGTGGTTGTAGACTACGAATAGGAGTAGCTTCTTAAGTGGCTTCTTATTTAACAATCATAATGACAGTCCACAGTGCTGCTGGCATGCCAGGAACTGCGTGTTACTATGTTGATTTTCATGCCATAAGCATTTGTGGAACCCACGATACACCGGAGTCAGAGAAGCCGCTGTTCCTCTAGTGCCTTCCCAGGTCTCATGGATTCAAGGCAGAGCAGTCAGACAAACCTGTTAAGAGAAGGCAACTGAGAAACCGGTTTGCCCAGGAGTTGGATCCAGAATGGGGAGGGAAGGAAACCTGAGGACATCCTGACGCGGCTGCAGGTCGGGGGCAGCTTTGGCCCAGTGTCCGGCGGAGGGCAGTGGTGTGCAGACGGTCATGCGGAGACGGGTCCCTGACTGCTGACTTCAGCCTTTTCACGGTCCCCATGCAGCACATACCCCTAGTTTAGCTGAGGAGGTTATTGGTGCGCTTTGTTACCTTTTGCTCAATCTCAACTTTTCCTTTCCGGAAAAAGCCTCAGCTCTTACTTAATTGCCAGGAACTTCCAACCCAGTTTAATTCATTAATTACTCATTGAGCACCTCTTCCCTGTCAGTCACCCTACCAGGTGTTCTACACTGAAAACAAAGACGTGCGTGAAAAGCTTACACGCTAATGAGAGCAGAGCAGGCTGCAGGGATAAGGCAAGTTTATAAATAATCAAAGCTGGAGGCAGAAACAAATATTTATGGGGATTCACGCAGGTCTAAACATCCCCTGCCCTCCCAGGTGTTTGGGGGGGAGGGGTGGTCAGGAGGTAAAGACAAGAGTGTGACTGTATGAAGCCCAGAGCTGACCTCCAGGACCCACATCCAGCACTCCCAGATTCTGTGATCAGAAGCCCCCCGGAGCTGCATAGGAACAGTAAGGATCACCTTGAGGCTGGGGGCTCAGGGTGGGAAAGGGAGGGATGGAGGGAGGGACACAGGCCGAGATAGAAGTCACCCTAAGAAACAAAGCCCCTTCCCAGAGCCATGCTCAAAGGGGCTTAGAGACCAAAGGTTGTGCTAGCACACTCATGCCACCCTCACTGACAAAGCCGTCC
Source organism: Balaenoptera ricei (assembly GCF_028023285.1). Taxonomy (NCBI): domain Eukaryota; kingdom Metazoa; phylum Chordata; class Mammalia; order Artiodactyla; family Balaenopteridae; genus Balaenoptera; species Balaenoptera ricei. Next base: position 170,269,743 of record NC_082639.1, read on the forward strand.
CCCAGGCGTGTGGCAGAGTTCCTGGAGGCTGTCTCTCGCTGCCCCAGTTGAACCCCATTCCTGGGATGCTAACATTGCCATACGTGGGGCAGGTAATTCTCCCTTTAAGGTGAAACAGATTTCAAGCAGAATGAACACACCTCAAAAAACAACAAGGGGGGAAAAGCCTTGTTTTGTCCAAGGGTGTTGAGAGAGAACAGGCTCCCATTGAGCCTTGGGGATCGGAAAGGCCACCCTCAGTGTTGCCTCCTCTGGGGGAAGGTGGGTCAGGCCAGGTCAGATGCTGCCCAACCCTGGCGGCTGTGCTCTGGAGACCGGAGGCCAATGGCAGGGGCCACTGAGATTCCCCAGGCTCCTGCCTTGTCAGTTTCCTCTGAAACTGATTAAAATGAGATGCAAACCCAAGTCACTAGGGAAAAAAGGTCAGAATTTTACTCCCGCCTGCTCCCCTCCCTCCTCAGCACACTGCGCTCTGGCCTGGGTCCCATCACTGCTCAGATTTCCCCTTCACCCGAGCAGCCCCGCGCTGCCCAGAAACCCCAGAGAATGGCCCCATTGTAGGTGAGACAAACCAAAATAGCAGCATCTTCTGTTCTCGGCCTTAGGGAGATTCACTTAAAACCCCAAAGTCCCAGATGTGGACGACAATGGGAGTCATTGTTGCAAATTAGTGATCCTGGAACAGATGAGAGGCAGGTAGTCAGAAAGCAGCCAGTGTGGTGGGCTGGGCTGCAGGGAGAGGACAATTTCGCAGTCACTCCATTAACCCAATTAGCAATCACTGGCAGGAATTCTGTTCATCACCAAAGAAGCACGGTGGGGAAGGTGGGAAAAGGGGACAACCAACTGGTAGGGGGTTATGGGGGCTGTGGTTGGGGAGGACGGAGATCACTGCTGGAACAAAAGGTCTAGAAATAAAACTTCAGTTATTCCTAGGCTGGTAAGTGTTATTTTTATCATGTTTTAAAAATGTTCTGGGGCTTCCCTGGTGGCGCAGTGGTTGAGAATCTGCCTGCCAATGCAGGGGACACGGGTTCGAGCCCTGGTCTGGGAAGATCCCACATGCCGCGGAGCAGCTGGGTCCGTGAGCCACAACTACTGAGCCTGCGCGTCTAGAGCCTGTGCTCCGCAACAAGAGAGGCCGCGATAGTGAGAGGCCTGCGCACCGCGATGCAGAGTGGCCCCCGCTCGCCGCAACTAGAGAAAGCCCTCGCACAGAAACGAAGACCCAACACAGCCAAAAATAAATAAATAAATAAATAAATAAATAAATAAATAAATAAATTTTTAAAAGAAAAAAAAAATGTTCTGGATTTCTTTTTAGACTGTGCCCTAGAACATTTGGATGAACAGTGTTTGTGTTAATTAATAAATCAACATATAATTAATAATAAATTGACATATATACACTAATATGTATAAAATGGATAACTAATAAGAAAAAAAGAAAATCCCTTTGGATTTGAAAGATAATAAGAAAATTAGAGAATAGTCTTAAGTATATAAACACACTAAAATTATGAAAACAAATCTCAGGACACTAACATACATATTACTTAAGAAATTTTGCAATAAAATAAATCCAAGACAGGTGATCAAAGTTTTGTTTTGTTTTGTTTTGTTCTTAAGATAGAGAATTGTGCCTTTTTTTTTTAACATTTTTATTGGAGTATAATTTCTTTACAATGGTGTGTTAGTTTCTGCTTTATAACAAAGTGAATCAGTTATACATATACATATATCCCCATATCTTTTCCCTCTTGCGTCTCCCTCCCTCCCACCCTCCCTATGTGCCTTCTTAAGGAAGAGGAAAATGAGTCAGTTTGGCAGAGGGAAGGGAGGTGCAGTTGCCAAAGAAAGCAGAATGTTTGATCAAGGATGCTCTGTGAAATGACAAGAAAAGAATATCAATAATACTAACAATAAAATTAACACTAATAACTGCACAAATAAATAAATAAATAAATCGGAGGACGTCTCCACTCTGCAGCAGGCTCTGCTGTGGAAACTGTCCAGGTGGCCTGGGAAATGGTGACTGTGGGCTCTTGATTGATCACAGCTGTCACGTCCTCAGTCATTCAGTCCAACAAGTCAATCAACACGTCCTAAGTGTCTACCTGGTACTCGCTAGAGTTTTGTGAGGGGGGGTGTGGACACAGCATGAAGAAGGCCACAGCTGTAAGCACTACTGGCTTTAATAAGTAGTGTTTACATTCAAGTCACAAAATTCTGAGCAGAGAAGGGACAGGTTAATTGGGAATGGGAATCAGGAAAAGCTGCACAGAGGAGCTGGATTTTAAAAATAAAGGTCAGATTATGACAGATGGAATGGGCAGGCTTTAGGTTACAGAGAAGGTGTAAGCGAAGGCACAGAGACAAACTTTTAAGGAGCAGGTGCAGCCCTTCTCCAGGGGGAGGCTGGGGTACTCAGAATACGGTGACCTTAGCGGCAGAGATGACCAGTTGGGAAAGAGGGCATTGGAGTGGCCACTGATGACTGGAAACACGGTGAGGAAGGTCCTCCCACTCCCTCTGCCTGGATTTTATCTTTTTTAGAGGCCACAGGGTGAGGGACTGACCTGGGATCTTCGTGTGGCCGCCTGGGGCTGCAGGAACCAGGACATTGATAACTACAGCCTTCATCACAGTAAGTAAAGGGAGAAAGGGAAACCTACCAAGTCCGGAGCACTGGCTGACTGTGGGAGGACAGATGGAGAAGATAAGCCCAGCCCCAGGGGAAACAATGACTGATTAGGTGTCTGCCCATCTCCTTCCCCACTCAGACCTGGGAGCCGCCCTCCCACAGCTCCCTCCCCCAGGCCCACTACCTCTCACTCTGTTATCACTCTCTCCACACGCCATTGTGCTCTCACCCAATTTCTCTCCTGCTCTTATTCCCTTCTCACCTTTCCCAGCCTTCCAGCCACTGTGAAAGAGAAAAATGGTAAAACATGCAAAGCTTTGACTTCAGCACGAAGGTGAGGTGTCCTGTGTCTCCTGTGTTTGACCAGTTGCAAGCCAGCTGTGTCTGGTTGCTCAAGATCCAGCTAAGCTTTGCTGCCCTTTGCAGTCTGTCTTCAGGATGCAGGGGCTGGGAGGGCAGGCACTGACCTTTGATCACACAGACAGTAATTATTTGCTGATGGCCAGCATGATGACCTGTGGAGAAACTAATGCCCACCAAAGGATTTTAGGAAAACATTCTTTGATCACTGACCGATGGAATTTCCGTATCCCCAGAGGTGTCTCAGGCGTATGTTCTGAGATCTATGGAATTGTTGTGTGCATTGGGGTGAGGGCTGGGAAACATGTCCGTCTTGGCGTCTGGGCCTGCTTTCTTCTGGGTGTGGGTCACCAGCCTCCTCATGGACACAGCCTTCCTTCTTCCATTCTGGTTGGAGATCACACAGGCTCCTGGAAGGCCCTTGCTCCCTCCCCGCTCAAGGCTGGGATGGTGTTTGTATGTGTTTGTATGGGTATTCTATACCCCCTCTGTACCCAACCACACAATACCTGCCTGTTCTCAAAGCACCAGCCCAAAGCCACTCCAGCTTCTTCTCAGGTTTCATAACCCCCTCTCGAACTGCACCTGGTCCTTCTTCCCCCGAGGCTGCAACGTTGGAGGCTGAGTAGATGGCCTGCTGGTGGCTCCCACAAGGCCAGGGCCCCAAGGCGACTGGGGTTTCAGAGGCTGGCTCACTATGGCAAGAGTCAAAGAGAGCCTCGAAACACGGGGCATCCTTCAGGAGTGAGCTACCTCTGGCTCCAAGCAGGAGGAGACCAACAGGTCTCAGGCTGGGCAGAGGCAGGACAGCTACTTTGGAAGTGCAAGGAGGTGCGCACAGGCACTGGCGTGGTGCCTGGAGGGCTTCCCAGTGTCCCCTTGAGAGCCCCTGGCCCACCTCCCAGCTAAGCTCAGCTGTGGGGCTCGGGCTCAGCTCTAAGCAAGCCTGGACGGAAATGGCCGTGAAGCTCACCCTTACCTGGCAGCTCCCACTACCAGCACAAACAGGCCTTTAAAAAGCCTCCTCGCTTCCTGGGGTGGGTGGGCAGTCAGGGCAAGTGGCTGCTGGTGGCCACTGCATCATTTTCTGGTGCAGTTCCAGGTGGCCGGCGCCACTACTTCTTTTCTGTCCGGATGCGGAGGCCAAGGGGTCTCCTGGGAGAGAGCTGCTTTGAAGCTCCTGCGCTGAACTCCTGCACGCTGTCTTGGTGTTGGGAAGCCTTACAGCTGCTCTGCGCTGGCAAAGCCTTCTCTCGCTAACTCGGGGCTTTTTGGATCAGGGTGCTGGTGAAGCAGAGCTTTGGCAAGAACCTTGGCAGCTGCTGCCAAGAGGAGAAAGAAGGGAGATAATTAGACCTGGTAATTGGTTTGCTTTTTACTTTTTTATAGGCAACAGTGACTATGGCTGGGAGAAGACACAGAAGAAAGTTGTCCTCCAGGATCAAGGCTAAGCTGTCTTGATTTTAGGGGAAAATGCTGGTCCCCGGCCAGTCCACTACTTCCTGTCACGTCTTGCCTGGCACATCTGTCTGGCTGTGAAATGATTCTCTGCACCCCAGGCTGCCCCCAACACGGCAATGCAGGTTTATGGTACCCAGGTCCATGCTGAGCCCGGGACCAGGCATCTTAGAACCTTGAATCCAAAGGTAACCTTTAGATGGATTTGCCCAACTCTGACGCCTCCAAGAAGACACGCTGTGGGGCTTATTGCAAAGGGCTTTATGGAAGCCTTTTGTTTCTGGGCAGAGCTGATTCATCATTTCCCCCAGATAAGTTTGCTCTCTGGGAGGTTTCCAGGCCCCCATCCCTCCAGTTGGCCGTTTCTCCAGACCAGATGGCTCATGTTAGATCTCAATTTGCAACGTGCTACCCTTCATGGGCACATGTTCTGGATTCGTCCCAAACTGAGCAGCTGATTCACTCGAACGTTCTGGGAAGTCCTCGCCATTTGATTCCAATTCAGCACATCAGCATAGAACCTGCGAGTAGGATTTCCAGTTTTTGTGGGGAGCCTATTGATTCTAAGCCCAGACCCAGAAGTGCAGTCCTGGGAGACTGAAGTCAGACCTCAGGCAGGGTGCCCTGGGAGCTCTGCATCGGGTCCTTGGGTTCTGGTGTTGCCCCTGGGAGGGCTGCTTCCTCAAAGTTCATCAGAAGTGGACTCAGTGGGATCAATGACCTGTTTTTGTGGCCATTTAATATCTTGGATGAAAGCAGAGGAAAGAATTCATGACCAATTTGAGCTCAGAGAGTTTAGGTTTAAACAGGATGGCCTTTCTCCAGCTTCCCTCCTTCCCAGTTACTGACCGTTTATACAGTAGACAGTTATTGAGCAAGTACTGTATGCCAGACATTGTTCTTAGGACTCGGGGATAAGGATAAAAAGATGATCCTTGCCTTCAAGGGACTTAATGACTAATGTCTGAGATAGGCAGGCACTGAGAACAAAGTGAGTGAGAGCTGATGTAACGCAGTGGTCAAGAGCCCAGACTCAGGAGCCAGACCACCTGGCTCAGGTTCCTGCTCTCCCACTTAGAAGAAGCATGTGACTTTGGACAAATTATTTCACCACTATGTGCACCAGTTTCCTCATCGGTAGAATGAGAATAATAATGATACCTACTTTAGTGTTTTATGAGGATAAATTAGTTACTAGATTTAAAGTGCTTAGAACTGTGCCAGGAATAGTGAGGGTGGTACACATCTGAGATAGGTTAAAGCTGTAGCCTCAAGAGGACTAATTGGATGAAGGGCTTAAGAGGAAGGAAGAGGTAAGGTATATACCCCAGGATTCTGGGATCTGGACATGTGCAGCCAGGAAAGGTCTTTTGAGTCTAGGGACCACTAGCATATATATACTTTATTTTAAATGTAAGTGTAGTTGATTTATAATATTGTGTTAGTTTCAGGTGTACAGCAAAGCGATTCAGTTATACATACATATATGTATATATGTATTCTTTTTTTCCTTGATTCTTTTCCATTATATTTTCTTACAAGATATTGAATATAGTTCCCTGGGCTATACAGTAAATCCTTGTTGTTTATCTATTGTATATATGCTCATGTGCATCTGTTAATCCCATACTCCCAGTTTATCCCTCCCCCCCTTCCCCTTGGATAACCATAAGTTCGTTTTCTCATTGTGAGTCTGTTTCTGTTTTGTAAATAAGTTCATTTGACTATTTTTTAGATTCCACATATAAGTGATAGCATGTAATATTTGTCTTTCTCTGTCTGACTTACTTCACTTAGTATGATATTCTCTAGGTCCATCCCTGTTGCTGCAAGTGGCATTATTTCATTCTTTTTTGTGGCTGAGTAATATTCCACTGTATGTGTATATGTGTGTGTGTGTATATATATATACCACACCTTCTTTATCCATTCATCTGTCAATGGACAGTTAGATTGCTTCCATGTCTTGGCTGTTGTAAATAGTGCTGCTATGAACATTGGGGTGCATGTGTCTTTTCGAATTAGAGCTTTCGTCTTTTCTGCATATGTGCCCAGGTGTGGGATTGCAGGATCATATGGTAACTCTATTTTTAGTTTTTTAAGTAACCTCCAGGCTGTTTTCCATAGTGGCTGCACCAATTTACATTCCACCAACAGTGTAGGAGGGTTCCCTTTTCTCCACACCCTCTCCAGCATTTATTATTTGTAGACTTTTTGATGATGGCCATTCTGACCAGTGCAAGGTGGTACCTCATTGTAGTTTTGATTTGCTTTTCTCTAATAATTAGCAATGTTGAGCATCTTTTCATGTGCCTGTTGGCCATCTGTATGTCTTCTTTGGAGAAATGTCTATTTAGGTCTTCTGCCCGTTTTTTGGTTGGGCTTTTTGTTCTTCTGTTATTGAATTGTATGAGCTGTTTGTGTATTTTGGAAATTAAGCCCAAATTGTCAGTCGCATCATTTGCAAATATTTTCTCCTAGTAGTAGTTTGTCTTTTTGTTTTTGTTTATGGTTTCCTTTGCTGTGCAAAATGTTTTAAGTTTGATTAGGTTCCATTTGTTTCTTTTTGCTTTTATTTCTATTGCCTTGGGAGACTGACCTAAGAAAATACTGCTACAATTTGTGTCAGAGAATGTTTTGCCTATGTTTTCATCTAGGAGTTTTATGGTGTCATGTCATATTTAAGTCTTTAAGCCATTTAGAGTTTATTTTTGTCTATGGTGTGAGGGAGTGTCCTAAATTCATTGATTTACATGCAGCTGTCCAGCTTTCCCAACACCCGTTGCTGAAGAGACTGTCTTTTCTCCATTGTATATTCTTGCCTCCTTTGTCAAAGATTAATTGATCCTAGGTGTGTGGGTTTATTTCTGGGCTCTCTATTCTGTTCCATTGATCTATATGTCTGTTTCTGTGCCAACACCCCAGTGTTTTGATTACTGTAGCTTTGTATTATTGTCTGAGGTCTGGAAGGGTTATGCCTCCAGCTTTGTTCTTTTTCCTCAGGATTGCTGTGGCAATTCTGGGTCTTCTGTGCTTCCATAGAGATTTTAGGATTATTTATTCTAAGCTGTGGAAAATGTCATAGGTAATTTGATAGGGATCACATTAAATCTGTAGATTGCTTTGGGTAGTATGGCCATTTTAACTATATTAATTCATCCAATCCAAGAGCATGGGATATCTTTCCATTTCCTTGAATCATCTTCGATCTCCTTTATCAATGTTTTATAGTTCTCTGCGTATAAGTCTTTCACCTCCTTGGTTAGGTTTATTCCCAACCAAGGAATTTTTTTATGTGATTTTAAACCTTTTTTTTTTTTTTTTTTACTTTCCCTTCCTGATATTTCACTGTTAGTGTAATATATATATATATATATATATATATATATATATATATTTTTTTTTTTTTTTTTTAATCTTGAGTAATTATGGCCTTGGTTTGTTTCTTTGTAGAGTGGGGATAATCATATCTTCCCTTCCAACCTCAGAAAAGCCAACATTTGAATCTACTATGTACCAGACAGTTTTATTCCGAATATTTGAATCTACTATGTATCAGACAGTTTCATTCTAAGATTGAGATAAATAACATATTTTAAATGTGTTTATTTTAAAAATTGTGATTTTCTCTCTACCACCGCCTCCCCCACCTCATACCCACCAATAGCCTGGGTAACTGAAAGACGACCAAGCAGGCAGCACTTTGATCTGGCTTTGATAACAGCAGGTACTGCTGTGGTCCTGTTTTGCCTCCATGCGATTCATCACATTTCCATGCTGTTTAGTTCCTGGTTACTAAAGCCTTGTGACCCCACGGGAGGCTGGTGATTTCTTCAGAAGGAGGATCTGGGAGCAGTAAGAAGCCTCGTGAGAAGGTCTGGGCTGCTCAGAGGTGAAGTTTCCTGGATGATATGATGAGATGGGTTGAGGACACACATTCCCCTGTGCAGACCGGTCCCTCCGGGTCCTGGAGGAGCTTCAGGCTCCTAGGAGCTTGTCTGTGCCGCAGGGCTTCTGTAAGGCAGGCTCTGCACAAAGCACGAGCTTGTTAACGGAGGTGGGTGGGGAGCATTCACATCCTTTGACTGAGGGGAAAGGCCGGATTGGGGGGTGGTAGTGTGGGGAGCGCGGCAGCCTCACTGTTTGCTCATTACCGTGAGCTGCCTTCAAGTGTCCTGGAGAGACTTCTTGGCGAGGTTTCAGAGCTTGCCACCAAGATTATGGCCCCGGCTGGCCTGGCAGCCGTGTGAGGGAGGAGGAAGTCTGCAGCAGATGCAGCAGGATTCCCGCCTGTTTGGGAGACTGGCCAACTCTAACGGGATTACCATCCGCTGCTCTGGTATCCGCCAGGAAGTTGTGAAATGAAATCTCAAGGACCCTACCACAGAGAGTGTGTGGGATGACTTGGCTGAAGCAAGAATCCTTGGGGAAATCGGTCCACTTCCCTGGCACTCCATTAGTCTCTTTCCAGAACAGAAGCTCTGCCTCGGAGCCCAGCACTGGGCAGCTGGTCTGTTCTCTGCATGGCAGCCTGTGGCCTTGGGTGGGGACGAGAGAGATGGTACCCTGGCAGGATGCTGGGGGGTGATGCGGTGACATGAAGGAATGCCTGGGCTGAACCCCAGGAACCGGAAAGTGATCCCTTGCTCTCTTCTAAGCCTCTCCCAGGCCTCTGACAACCCCACACTGTAAGGTCAACAGGGACTGCCTAGGAGACGGTTATCCAACCCTCTCGGTGGATGGAGGAAAGCACCCCTGAGCTTGGTGTCCACATTCTGGGTTGGAGGTTCGGCCCAGTCCCTTAACTTATCACTTAACCTATGGGGCCTCATTGTAAACTGCTTATCTTGTGAGGATCAATCAGGAAATTCTTTGTAAACTGTAAAGTGCTTTAAATGGAAGGAATTGCTCCAGGCACAAAATTCTCTGGGAATTGCTCCCAGAGAGTCAGAGGAGCTGAGTGGAGCCTTCTGGGCCTGACTAGGTCTTCTCCTGAAGACAAAGAGAAAGGACCTTTCACATGGCCCTTCTTTCTGGCTTCATCTGATATGGGTATCCCTGCTCTCACTGGTGGTCTGGGGTCCTAGCAAATAAGAGTTTCTGTGCCAAGATCACAGAGCTGATTTGTTTTCTTGTGACGACAGGTTTACATGTGATGCCAAGGTCACTGGTCTTCGGGGCAGCCTAGGGGATCCCCAGCCCAGGAACCAACAGGGGCCCTGTTTTCAGCAGGGTTTGTGTTTATACACGACAGTGTCTTTACCTTTTATCTAGCAAGAGTGAGTAATCTATTTGGGATATTTAACAAAAACCAGACATTACCTCACTGGTGTCTTATCCAGAGCTGCTCCAGTCTTCCCATTAATTCCAGTAACTCAGGGTCTTTTGCCATGTTGAGCAGTATAGAGAGAAATCCATACTCTTTTTCTCTGAGTAAAGGGATTCACAGAACACACTGTTCTAGTATTTGTATTCAAGCCCTTTCTTTTCCCAGTAAACATCTGTTTTCTTTATTCTGAGAACATGGCAGAGGAATTAACCCAGCTCATCCCCCAAACCATCCTGACTCTAGCTGGGTTTCTCTGACGCCCCTCTTCCCTCAGGGATATGAAGAATTTATGTGTGAACTCGCACTGGCCTCACAAGGCAGCATTGGGAAATACCAGCAGCAGGAAGACCACCTTCTCTGAGGCTGATGGCTGTTTTCTAACAGAGGTGTCAGAGATAGTGGCTCAAGTCATCATAGGCTTTGTGAGCAGCTGTCAGAGTACAGACTGACGGTGTCTCATGTCTCCCCAAGGTGTGCAAAGGCCTGCCTGCTTCTTGAAGAAGGACCTGCCATCGGTCATCATGGAACACCCCGTGGGTCGTCCTCACATAGGAAGTACAGCTATCGTAACCCCAGGCCAGGCAATGTTACATCTGTGTCTTGCAGTAGAAAAATTGAGGCCCAGGGACTTCCCTGGTGGTCCAGTGGTTAAGAATCCGCCTGCCAATGCAGGGGACACAGGTTCGAGCCCTGGTCTGGGAAGATCCCACATGCCGCGGAGCAACTAAGCCTGTGTGCCACTGCTGCTGAGCCTGTGCTCTAGAGCCCGTGAGCCACAACTACTGAGCCCACATGCCACAACTACTGAAGCCCATGTGCCTAGAGCCCACGCTCCCCAACAAGAGAAGCCACCGCAATGAGAAGCCTGCACACCACAACGAAGAATAGCCCCCTCTCGCCGCAACTAGAGAAAGCCTGTGCACAGCAACGATAACCCAGCACAGCCAAAAATTTAAAAATAAACAAATTAAAAAATAAAATGAGGCCCAATTAAAAACTTCCATGTACGCAAAATCATCATATATTAGGTGATATGAAGGAATAATTGCTAATTTTCATAGGTATCATCATGGCATGGCGACAACGTAAGAAAATGTCCATAGTGGTATAGATGCTTACTGAAGGACATAGCAGTGAAACGACATACCATCTGGGATTTGCTATAAAATATGTTAGCAGAAATATAAGAAAAAAAAAGAGATAAGATGAGTGACACAAAGCATTGTTAATGGTTGAGTCTGTTCTTTCAGCTTTTGTGGATGATTGGATGTTTTCATAATAAAAAAAATAAAATAAAGGCACTGTGAATAGTGTTAAAAGACAAGACCTACACTGGAGAAGATATTTAGAACACATGCATCTGACAAATGATTCCTATCCAAAATATATAAAGAATTACAAATTAGTTTTAAAAAAATCATCAACCTCATAGAAAAAAAGGGCACAAATTAGAACAAGCAATTCCATTCCTAGAAGGGGAAGCTTGAATGACCAATGCCCACACTCACTGGTGATCAGAAAAATGAAAATTACAAAACAAGACACCAACTTATGCCATTAGATGAGCAAACATTTTAAAGTCTGGCAATACCAAATATTAGTGGAGATATAGAGTTTAATACATATATTAGAAAGCAATTCGGCAATATCTGCTAGAAATGTTTATATCCTACAACCTAGGATTCTATTTCTCAATATATATCCCTCAGAAAGTCTGGGGCAAGTGCACAACGTATACTTCGAACACATACTTCGATGTTCATTACAGCATTGTTTATAATAGTTAAAACTAGAAAAAATGGAGAAATAATTCATGGCATAGTCATTATAATGGCAGACTACATAGAAGTTAAACGAATGTGTTCCGTTATTATATATAATTATACATAATTCATATATATGAGTCATATATATACCCATAATTATATATAATTATGGATGATTTTCCAAAACATAATATGAATATTGAATGAAATGAAAATTGCAAAAGAACATGTATGTTATTACATCATGTATATAAATAACTTAAAACATCTAACATAATATTTTTGGCTCTCTCCCTATGTCATAAGAGTACAAAAATAATTAGAAGGGCCTCAGAGCAATAGGAGAATAGTACTTACCTCCAGGGAAGGAGAGAGGGAGTGAGGATGATCTCAGTTTTATCTGTGTTTGGTTTTTCTCTAGGAGAAAATGTAAAAAACGAATCTGAAGCAAATATATCAAAAGACTGACATTTGAAATATCTGAGAGGTAGGTACAAGGTGTGTATTACATTGTTCTCTGTACTACTCTGCATATTTCAAATATTTTCTAATTTAAAAAACGATTTCTTTTTTTCTAAGTTGAAGTATAGTTGATTTCCAATGTTATATTTCTAGTACACAGCAAAGAGTGTGTGTGTGTGTGTGTGTGTGTGTACACATACACTCTTTCTCAGATTCTTTTCCATTATTGGTTGAATATAGTTCCCTGTGCTATACAGTAGGACCTTGTTGTTTATTTTGTTTATCTATTTTATATATAGTAGTTTATATTTGCTAACCCAAACTCCTAGTTTATCCCTCCTCCCCCTTTCCCCTTTGGTAACCATTAAGTTTGTTTTCTATGTCTATGTTTGTAAGTCTATTTCTGAAAAAACAATTTCTTAATTGAGGTCCTAAAGTGCCTCCCTTCTAAATATCACCTTTTCTTTTTCTCCCCCTCCCCCAATATTTTAACCAAATTATGAGTAATTTAGGCGTTTGTGGACATGTGTGGAACTCCAACCAACATTTATGTGTTTGTCTCTAGGGGACAAAGCCTCCTGGAATTCAAACATGTTTTTCTGGAGCACCTCGTTTCTAAGTTGGGGAGCGTCTACATTCTAAAGATCACCTTTTCCTATGACTTCAGAACCCCCTGACTCACCTTGCACCTCTATGAAAACGACTCCCGAATCTGATTGACACCCTTTCTCTCCCCAGCATCATTTCTGTGTCTCCAATTCACTTCATGGCTAGTTTTTCTATTATCTCAAATTTATCCTCCAAATCAATTATCTCTACCACTGCTGTCTCAAAACAGCTCTTTCCTTTAGTTTCCTGTTTCTGTCAATAGTGCACTCAATAAATGTTAGTTTTCAGAAAGAGACTCGCAGACACAGAGAACAGACTTGTGGTTGCCAAGGGGGAGGTTGAGTGGGGGAGGGATGGACTCGGAGTCTGGGGTTAGTGGATGCAAACTATTACATATAGAATGGATAAACAACGATGTCCAACTCTATAGCACAGGGAACTACATTCAATGTCCTGGGATAAACCGTAGTGGAAAAGAATATTTAAAAAAATAATGTATATAGGCGTATAACTGAGTCACTTTGCTGTGCAGCAGAAATTAACACAACATTGTAAATCAACTATATTTCAATAAAAAAATAAATTTAAAAAATGTTAGTTTTTGTTTTCATTAGTCCTTTCAACGTTTACCTTTTCCCATTGAGTTTACTATACACAGAACTGCAAATTTGTCATCTTGAAATTCTGGGGGTTTTTTTCTGAAGTGCTGTTCTCCACCCCCCGCCAAAATGCTATTTTATATCAATTATTCCCAAGCTGAAAAACCTTATGGTGGCCCACTGCCAGCCTAAGAAGGTCCAAAATCCTTAACCGTTTGTTCGCATGCCTTCCTCTTTCTCCAGTTTTGTTGCCCACTGTCTGCTGTCACTAAGGAGGTGGCACAAGCACCCAACCATGCTGCATGTCTTCCTGTCTTCCTGCATTTTCAGTCTTGAGATGCTTCAAGCTCAGATCAAATGCCTTTTTTACAAAGCTTTCATCCAGTTCTACTGCGAGAACCATTCCCGTAGCACAGCCCATGTGCTGCCTTAGGTACAGGCAAATCTTTTTGTACAAAATGGGTCTAGAAGGCACATCTTTCCCCCTCCCCAGATCCCTTTCCATTAATGCTGAGCTCAATTATTTAGCAGACTCAGGAAGCAGAGGTGAGATGAACAGACATGCTTATCCATACAGGATCTCATCCATATAAACGTTAAATCCATCTTTCCCCCTTCCTTTCCTTCCTCTTAGATTTTCTTCAGTGATATTAACTGTAAAGCAGGCTGGCCTCACATAGGATTTGCAGAGAAGGTAAGGTGCTTTTCTCTGACATATGGCAAGAAGCTGGTGAAAATGAGATTCCTTTAAGCCTAATAGTGTATCAATTCTAAGATGCACATTTTTTCACATGTTAATATCTCTGAAATCAAGATGCATTTTTCAAGCAATAGAAGTTTTTTTTTTTTTTCTTTCTTGCTGGTATACAAAAATAAAAGTGCATCTTCTATTGATGGTATCTATAATTAGATGAAATAAGGTATATGGGAAGTATTTAAAATGTCTCTAAATGCAAACAGCTTTTACTATTTGATATGAATATTAACTATCAGTGTTAAAAAGAGACTTTGGAACACTGTTCTAGGGGTGCATACTTCTGCAAAAATAGCTCCAGAGCAGCATTCCACTTCATTCCCCCACAAAAGCAGCATTGTGTACATGTCTTATCTACTCTGCCTTACTTTGTAAGCTGTTAGAGGGCAGAGACCCAGAAGAAGATATACCTTGAAATTCTCTGTGTAACGAGCAATAAAGAGCAGACATAAAGCCCTGCAAGCAAAATTCCTGAACAAAAGGTTTCTATGAAGGAAGCGGCTGACCGGTCCCCAGGTAATATCTGGTGTCCCAGATAATAAGCGGGCAATCAAGAATAGAACCCGCAGTGCTCATGGCCTCGGTCTCAGGCTAGACTGCACTCTGACCTCTTTACGCATCCTGCTCTCCAAGAGCCCAAGTTTGGGTTCTCAGGAAGCCACTCCAGGCATGTTTTGTGACAACAGAGGTTGCCTGACAGCTTGATCAGGGATTCATTGTTTATACTTTTCTACTTTCCTGGCGTCCCTCCCACCTGCTTTCGTATCACTACCACTGGTAAGTTAGGCAGACCAGACTCTTCCATTGTCCTCTGTCACCTCCTCATACTACTTCTCCCAACCCTTGGTGAAGCCAGGAGCCCCAGCTTAGGTCACCTGTCCCTTACTGGTCACCTGTGACTTACTTGCCCATTCTGTCCCATTGACTTAGGCAGTAAACTCCCTGGGGTGGTAACAATCTAGGTGGTCAGGGGAGACTCTGAATGCAGTATGGTACTCCATAAATTATTAACTGTCGGAATCGTGAAAACAGGGAGCTGTGAGTACCCGGAGAGGGTGGGCAGAGAGGGGTTTGACAACACACGCACCGCACACACACACACATTTACACAAACATGCAGGATGCGTTTTCTCAGTGACTTTGTTATATGGTTTTCTGAGTTTTCTGTTTTGCTTTTTGCGGAACCTAAGTGCTCTTGCGGTCATAAGTAGGGCTGTTGCCAACTTGGTCCCAGGATGCTCGGGCAGGGGATGAGCTGCAGAGAACTTTTCTTGCTTACGGCAGCAGCAAGGGAACCGTGGGTTCCTTCCAAGGAGCTAGTGTGACTGCAGTGTTGGTGGGAGGCAGCCAAGGTGATGAGAAGGATGTGTTGATGCAAAGGGGTCTGAGGTCAGGGAGCCGCTTTCTGCGTGGCGGCCCTTCCACGCGGCGTTTCCAGCACACCCTCGCTCCCTCTCACTGGCATATCCTGGTGAATGGAGGTCAGGGAATACTATTTTGAGTGGTTCGAGAGGGACGGGAGGCTGCTGGATATATCAGCCTGCTTGTGGGAGGAAGAAGGAAGAAAAGCATCATCAAGGCTGTGCTAAACACAGATGCTGTTCTTTGACCTTCACTCCAGTTGCTACATCACTCCTGCGTATTTTATCTTTGCCAAAACCACAATGGGAGGAAGCTAGTGAGACAAAGAGGTGATCGTGGAGCCAATTTCTATTTCTAGCCTGTGGTTGACCCTGGCAAGTAACCTTGAGCAGGTCATTAACCCCTCCCTAGGGTGATGATAGTGGATTCCAACTTATGTCAAGGAACTCCTGTGAAAAGTGATAAGTTGAGATTTTAAAGTGCTTCAAGATCTTAGAAGAGATGAACAAACAATATTGCTGTGTTTGGGGCCAGCGTTATGGGCTGCCCTTGAAATCTAGTTCTCCATGCACTGGCCAGGCTCTCTCCTTCGCTTGGTGACCAAGTGCACAACACATTTAGGACTAGTAACAAAAATAGCTAACATTGATTAAATGTTGACTGTGTGCTGGGCACTTTAGTTTAATGCTCACAGCAACCTCATGAAGTACCAAAAAAAGTCCAGAGAGGTTAAGTAACTTTCCCAAGGTCACACAGTCAATAAGCCAGAACCAGTATCTGAACTCTGGCCTCCTGAGTCCAGGGTCTGCTTTTATCCATGATGTCGAAGTGTATTTAATTACCAGGTAATTCCTCATTAGTGAGCATTTGCTATATATTCTGTGCGAGTTGGATGGTATGTGGTATGGAACTGTATAAACAGACAGGAAACACATGAAGGTTGGGTGCTAAATGGGTGACACTGAAATGCTTTTGGAGATCTGGGGAAAGAGGGATCGGTATGCGCTGAACTTTGAGGGGAAAGTTCATAGAGAGAATGAGGCTTAAACCATTTTTTGGCTTTCTAAACAGAGTTAGAACATTTAGCCTCTCTGGAATCACAATGTCTAGAAAGATGCCAACATGTACTGGTTGTGGGAAAAGGGGCAGGGAGGAGGGACTACTTCAAAGTCAAATCTGGGACCTGCTGCCTACACCGTGTTGAACTGATTCGTAATACTTTGGCTCTTGAAGCCTCTGTGATGCTCAGCAGTAACGGAAACTTACACAACATTATATGTCACTTGCATCTCAATTACATAAAAAGAAACCTGCATGTCTTCCAAATGTTTTTGGCCAATAGAACACCTTTTTCATAGAATTTTTGTCACTAACTCATAGACTTTCAAGTTTGGGAACCACTGATGTAAAGGAAAGCCCCTCCTTGGAAACAAAAGTCGTTGACAACCCCCAACAACTGAAAATCAAACTCCCTGAACATCCAGTGTAATGCTGCCCTTTTCAGGGCTAGCATTCATCACACAGCGCTCTGGACATTTGGTTTTTTTCCCTGTGTGTACCATGTTACTACCCTAAGCCAGACTAGGAATCTCCCAAATGCAAATATATGGCTGGTATATCTTTTTATGCCCTGTGGCTCCTAGCCCACCTTGTCTAAAGAAGGTCAATAAACATATGTTGGTTTAAAAACGGAGACAGAGAGCAGAGAGGAGAAAATGAAGAAGGAAAAAAACCCGTACTTGAAATGACAGCAATTATTGGCAATTTACAACTGATTACTTGAGTTAATTGCCACTCATCAATCAGCACTCTTTGAAAGACTAGTAGATTGTTTAAAATGCAAAATAATGCAAATTTTTATCTTGGTCTTGGTCAGAGCTAGATCTGCAGTTGGAGGGAGCCAAATTTGGGACATGACCTCTAAAATATATCTTCCTTTATTAGCTTTGGCTGCTTTCTGCTGAACTGGGTGTGCCTGGGTGGCTCCAGCCCTTGGAGGTTTGATGCCTGGTCCTAGAATCTCATAAAGCCTGAGTACCCCCTGGGGTCAGCATGACTGCAGATGCCAACTGAAGGGCTGCTGGTGATGCCACTGCTTGTGGAACAACTAACCCAAGGGCAGGGGGGGCTGCAGTTAAAAATGCAAGTGACACTTTGATCTTAGGCGTGGTCCCTGTCTGAACACACCTTACTGCCCACACCCCTGCCCCCAGTTCCCAGGGTTAAAGAGGGCACCATTCCTGAGGTGTGTGACTTTTAGTCTCTAAAGGCCCATGTCTTTATTTTTTAATTAAAAATTTTTTATTATTGAATTATAATTGACATACAATATTATATTAGTTTCAGGTATATAACATAGTGATTTGATACATTATGAAATGATCACCAAGATAAGCCTAGTTATTACAATGTTATTAATATAATTACTCATTAGTCTTAAAGGTTCCTCCCACCCTAACTCCAGTTTTTTTTTTTTATTGCTTAATGACATTCCATTTATTTTACTTTATTTTTTCTTGAAGTATAGTTGATTTACAATGGTGTGTTAGTTTCAGGTGTACAGCAAAGTGATTCAGTTATACATAGACATAAATATATGTATTCTTTTTCAGATTCTTTTCCATTATAGGTTATTACAAGATATTGAACATAGTTCCCTGTGCTATACCGTAGGCCCTTGTCATTATCCTAACTTGAGTTTTGAAACTAGTTCACCCTGGGAGAAGTAATTCATAAACCATTTGCTGCTGACACCTAGAGGGGTTTCAGCGCAAATGGGCAGGGGCTTCTCTCCTTTTTTTCAGGAGGAAGGGGAAAGGAGTGGGCTCCTAAAGAGGGTGGAGTCCCAGCAGAGGATAAAGGTGTCTCTGAACACTGGTATGAAGATTCTGTCTCCTGTGGGAGGAAATTGATCTTGTTTGCTCTTTTTGTTCTTGGTTGAGTTCCCGGTGTGGATCTTGGTGTCAGAACCACCCAGGCTTGGTCCTCACTGGCTCCTACAGATTCCTAGCCAGGGTTGCTCCCAGGCCTGGGCAGCAAGAACTGGGTGGGAGCTTGGAGAGGTCCTGCCCTACATGCTGGGGGCCTGTGGCCGCCTCCCCTGTTCATGCAGCTATTTGGAAAAGACTGGAAGGAGAGGGTGGAGACTCAAAGCCTTGAAATCTGACTGTGGTTGTTTTTCTGCTAAAAACAAAGGATCCCCACCCGCGTCCTGGCCTGTTGGTGCCCTTTAGGGCAGGGCCACAGTGACCCCTGAGGAGCAGCTGCTGGAGGTGCGGCGGGACGAGCACAGCCCCTCTCCTCCTCCCCTTTGCTTTGGAAGCACTCACGTACCAGTGGAGCCAGCACTGGCCTCCCGTGCTAGCCTGTGTTACGTGGATCAGCGTGAGCCCTCTACAGCCAGGGCCGAGCCCTGTCTTCGTTTCCCATTTAACTTCCCACTGGTGCCCAGGGGGCTGTGTACACAGAGGGCCTCCAGGGGAGGCTGCTGACAGCATGGCGGAAGAGTTGGGAGTTAGGAGGCCGTTTTGAGGGGTGTGGCGGAATCCTCATCCCTGTCCTTAATTTCTCTGATGCCTGCTAAGGAGCCAGGGTGTGCACCGATCAGTCTCTGTTCCTGGCCCCGTGGCCAACTGTCACACGCGTTGGAGCAAAGAAGAGCTGCCCTCAGCGCGTTGTGTGTGGTTGGCTTGGCCTCTGAGGCTCTGGCTCCACCCGTTGAGCCACAGGTTCTCTATCTTGTGACGCCCTTCATCACCTGTCCCTCCTGACCAACCGGTTGCCTCCACTTCTCCTGCCTGGATGGGAAACGCTATGGGGGAGGGGGTGGGCAGCCTCTCACCTGCATTAAAGCTTGAGGCCAAAGGGCAGGGGAAGCAGGGGGCCGAATTGGCAGGGTTCAAATGGCACCATCAGTGAACTCAAGGGAGCCTGGCTTCCCACCCAGGAGCCCCAGGGTGATGGGACCATACTAAGACAGGCTGGGACCTGGGGCCCTTTGCTGCAGTGCTTGCACCTGGACAAATGTCTCCTCAAGCAACAAAATACAAAGAAGCTATGAGGGACTAAAAATAACTGCGTGCATGCAAAGTTAGGGCAAATTATGGACAACAAGATACAAGAAGCCCGTGCACCGCAACAAAGAGTAGCCCCCCCTCGCTGCAACTAGAGATAGTCCACACGCAGCAACGAAGACTCAACGCAGCCAAAAATAAATAAATTAATTTAACAAAATACTTTAAAAAAAAAAAGTTTATTGGTTTTTTTTTTTTTTTAGAAATTTATTTATTTTTGGCTGCGGTGGCTCTTTGCTGCTGCGCATGGGCTTTCTTCTAGTTGCTGCAAGCGGGGGCTGCTCTTCGTTGTGGTGGGCAGGCTTCTCATTGCAGTGGCTTCTCTTGTTGTGGAGCATGGGCTCTAGGCGTGCGGGCTTCAGTAGTTGTGGCACACGGGCTCAGTAGTTGTGGCGCACGAGCTTAGTTGCTCTGCGGCATGTGGGATCTTCCCGGGCCACGGCTCGAACCCGTGTCCCCTGCATTGGCAGGCAGATTCTTCACCACTGCGCCACCAGGGAAGTCCCACAAAGTTTACTGTTAAGATACAAAATGACCAAAACCCCAACTGCCACTTCTGAAGAACCGTGAGTGAAAACAGGGTGTAGGGAGAAAAAGCAGGGTACTGCTCATGCCCCCTGCACTCAACACCACCAGAGAGGTGGACAAACCACCTAAGGCACGCCTCCAGCCCGACCCCTGGACACACACCTACCCTCACCCCATGTAAGGAACTAGCTCGGCCCCCCACTCGGGGACTGAGCAAGGGAACCTGTTACTTGTTTTCACTCCCTCCTGCTGCAGCAGGAGGCCCAGTAAAACCTTGTGTGAATTTCTTGTCTGGCCTCTTATCAATTTCTATTGATTAAGGAAGGACAAGAACCCTGGTACGTAACAATACAACTTGCAGTCAGTTCTTGTAGCCCACATGCATCCAGAGACTTTCCAGGCTGAGCAAAAATATTTGACCACTGCTGCATCTTGGAATTCCAATGGTTTCAACCTTGATAGTGCAGTTAACTGGATGTCTTTCTCACAATTCCTTTATTCATAACGTGTACAGAGGCCAAAGTTTGCTGTGATCTTCCTATGTGCTCAGCACTATGCCAAGTGCTTACAATGTATTATCTCATTTAATCCTCACAACAACTCTACAAGGAAAGTTCAGTTATCACCCCAATTTACTGATGAACTAACTGAGGATAGGGAGGGTAAGTAACTTGTCCAAGATTATATTCCCGGTATGTGGCAGAGCTAAAAGTCTGACTGAGGCAACAGTCTTAACAACCATACTACTGTCTCATGTATATGATGATTTTCCTTTGTCCTGGATTAAAGCCTTTACATTTTACCAAATCTAGGTCTTGTGTATATTGATCTAGCATGGGGGTCAGCAAGCTATGCCCTATGGGTCAAATCTAGTCATAGCCTTTTTTTGTTAGGCCTGCACGCTGGGAATGGCTTTTTACTTTTTTTTTTTTTTTTTTTGGCTGTGTTGGGTCTTCGTTGCTGGGCGCGGGCTTTCTCTAGTTGCGGCGAGCGGGGGCTACTCTCCGTTGCGGTGCATGGGCTTCTCATTGCAGTGGCTTCTCTTGTTGGGGAGCACGGGCTCTAGGCACGCGGGCTTCAGTAGTTGTGGCACGTGGGCTCAGTAGTTGTGGCTCGCGGGCTCTAGAGCGCAGGCTCAGTAGTTGTGGCGCACGGGCTTAGTTGCTCCGCGGCATGTGGGATCTTCCCGGACCAGGACTCGAACCCGTGTCCCCTGCACTGGCAGGCGGATGCTTAACCACTGCGCCACCAAGGAAGCCCACTATTTACATTTTTAAAGGTTGTTAAACACACACGTGCATGGGTGCACACACACGCTAAACTGTACACTTAAAATGGTTAAGATGGTAAAATTTTTTTTTCTGGATGGGCCTTTAAATTATTTTTTTTAAAAACTGTGGTAAAAAGACATAACATACAATTTACTGTCTTAACCATTTTAAGCTTCCATCTCTTGGCTATTGTGAGTAGTGCTGCTATCAACATGGGTGTGCAGATATCTCTTTGAGATCTTGCTTCAATTTTTTTTGGATATATATCCAAAAATGAGATTTCTGGATCTATTTTAAACTTTTTTTTCTTAAACACCACACTGTTTTCCGTAGTGGTTACATCTATTTTGCAATCGTACCAACACAATGGTTGCACAATGGCTCAAGTTTCTCCACGTCCTCCCCAACATTTGATATTTTCTGGGGTTTTTTTTGACAGTGACCATCCTAATGAGTGTGAGATGATATCTCATTGTGGCTTTTATTTCCATTTCTCTGATAATTAGTGATGTTGAACATTTTTTCATATGCTTGTTGGCCACTTATATATCATCTTTGGAGAAATGTCTATTCAAGTCCTTTGCCTATTTTTAATTGGGTTATTTGATTTTTTTGTTGTTGAATTCTAGCAGCTCTTTATATACCCTGGGTATCAGATGATATGTGACTTGCAAATATTTTCTCCCCCTTCATAGGTTGCCTTTTTAATCTGTTGATTGTGTTCTTTGATGTATAAAAGTTTTTAGGTTTGATGTAGTTCCATTTGTGTACTGTTGCTTTTGTTGCCTGTACTTTTGGTGTTATATCCAAGAAATCATTGCAAGTCCAATGTCATGAAGCTTTCCCTTATGTTTTCTTCTAAGGATTTTATAGTTTGGAGTCTTATATTTAGGTTTTTAACCCATTTTGAGTTCATTTTTGTATATGGTGTAAGGGAAGGATCCGACATCATTCTTTTGCATGTGGTTATCCAGTTTTCCCAACATCATTTTTTGAAAAGAGTATCTTTCCCCCTTGAGAAGATGGTGAATTTTATGTTATGTGTATTTTAACACAATTTTTTGTGTTAAAAAGAGAAGAATATGCAGCAGAGATAGTATTTGGCCCACAAAGGCTAAACTATTTCCTATTTATTATTTGGCTCTTTATAAAAAAGTTTGTTGACACTAGAGCTAGCGCCTACAGCATCTTGGATACAGTACACCAGTGTCATATGTGTTGACAGTAAGCCCCAGCGTGATGTCTGTCATTCTCTAATTCTCTGATTCTCTTTGGAATATGCCTCTTCTAAGAGTGCACTTAACAATTAAAAACTCAGTGGATGGGCTTCCCTGGTGGCGCTGTGGTTGAGAATCTGCCTGCCAATGCAGGGGACATGGGTTCGAGCCCTGGTCTGAGAAGATCCCACATGCTGCGGAGCAACTGGGCCCGTGAGCCACAATTACTGAGCCTGCGCGTCTGGAGTCTGTGCTCCGCAACAAGAGAGGCCGCGATAGTGAGAGGCCCGCGCACCGCGATGAAGAGTGGCCCCCGCTTGCCACAACCGGAGAAAGCCCTCGCACAGAAACGAAGACCCAACACAGCCATAAGTAAATAAATAAATAAATAAATAAATAAAAATTAAAAAAAAAAAAAAAACTCAGTGGATTCATTGTGTGCATGACGATGGAAGTGCCAGTGGCTGCGCCTTTGAGTCTGTGTAGATGTGGGCCTGGTTGCCTGGCAGGGCGGCCAGTGGCCTGTTTCTTAACCTTCCTGGTTGTGAAACGAGCATGAGAAATTTTGGCCTTGGAAAGGAGGGAAATGAAAGAGGAGAATCTGACCAAGTTTCACTGAAACATTGGCAGGGAGCTCTGAAGCCTTCTTAGAAGGAAGAACCAATGTAAATCACGGGCAGCATTATTATCTTAGCAAGTCTTTGAGCTCCTGGCCTAAATGTGTAAAATAATCTGCTTAGGCTCAAGAAAATGCCTTTTCTCTTTTCACACTGGATGTATGAATGTATGACCAACAGACTATCTAACTTAATGTCTTTTCCTGCCTCACTTCTCTACCCAGGTGGTGAATTCCCCGAGGCCTGGTCTGGGTCTCAGATTTCACCTGTGGCTCCTCTGAGCCCTTGGTACCACACTTAGCAGCAAACAGCGACTCTTCTTCTTTGTTTACTGCCTGACTCACGTTCTGAAAAGCCCCTAAATGAAAACAGGCCTCTAGGAAGAGTCTCTAAGGAAATAAGGGCCTTCTGCCCGCCTCTGAGAACAATCTTGAGGCCCAGAGAGCTGGGAGGGCCCTGAGTGCCCAAGTATTCCCTCCCTCACCTTCAGAAGACAAATGCTGCATCACTCCCTGCATCTTCGGCCTTCAACCCACTTCAGTGCTCCAGGAAACATCCTGAGGGTTAATTATTTCTGAGGGCTGACTCAGATGGCATTTTTCTGCCAAAGGATTCTGTCAGCCAAGCACCGTCCTGCAGTTACCCCTCGTGAGGGAGCCTTTGTGAGTCCTGTCAGGGAGGAAGCCCCACTGGCAGGGAGGCCCCAGGCCCTGTCGCTTGGGGTGGAGTCCAGACCTAATCCCCCAGGGTGGGGCTGGTTGCCGGGAAGGGAGCTGTCGCTGGGCGAGTGAGGGAGGCCTGTGTGAGAAGCCGGCTCCAGCACACTCACCACCAGCTGCCTTTCAGTCAGTCCCTGTGGGGCTACCGCTTGCCTTTCATTTTGTTGATTGGAGACTGTGTCCCTGAATGGAGCCTAATGTCCTTTTGAAATTATCTGTTCTTTTTTTCTCTTTTAAAAATTTCTCTTGCATCCTCCATTTGGTTCAGATTGTCACTGTGTCCCTGACAGCTGAAGGTGGATAATGGGACATCCGGAGGAAAGGGTTGATTCTCAAACACAAACGGTCTGCCCTATGAGGCCAAACTGGGGGAGGGTGGGAGGGAGGGAGGGAGAGTGTCTGGGGGAAGAGGGCCTGGGAGCCATTCTTTCTCAGGTCAGTGTAGGATGAGGGGGCGGGGTGAAGGGGGGAGCCCTGGGAGAGCTGGGGGCACGGCATCAAAACTAGAGCAGAAGAGGTGTCGAGGCTGTGGAAGCAGGAGAGCTGGGAATGCAGGTCTGAAAAGGATCTGAGGGATGGGGGTGGCTGGAGCACGGGTAGCAGAAGGGAGATTCAAAGAGGCTGAACTGCGCTTGAGGTGGGGAGGAGACAGAGCGAATGAGACCAAGGACTCACTCCATGGGAGCCCTTAGCTTCAACCTGCCCTCTGCCCACGATGTGTGTAGGAAGATATCCACGGGGCAACACAACTGCAGTCATCCCCCCAGCTGACCCATGCTGTATTTAGGGCTCCTGCTGATGGGCCAATGCTTTGCCTTCATACAGAAAGAACAGCACTTCCGCAAAAGGAACCAGTGAGGGACTTCCCTGGTGGTGCAGTGGTTAAGAATCCGCCTGCCAATGCAGGGGACACGGGTTCGAGCCCTGGTCTGGGAAGATCCCACACGCCGCGGAGCAACTAAGCCCGTGCGCCACAGCTACTGAAGCCCGCTCACCTAGAGCCTGTGCTCCTCAACAAGAGAAGCCACCGCAATGAGAAGCCCGCGCACCGCAATGAAGAGTAGCCCCCGCTCACCGCAACTAGAGAAAGCCCGCAGGCAGCAACGAAGACCCAACGCAGCCAAAAGTTAATTAATTAATTAATTTTTTTTAAAAAAGGAACTAGGTGAAGGCAGGGCTATTCTTGTGTGAGAAATGGTAATTATACCAGTCAATTCCATCTCCTCTAAGAACCCAAGGCCTGTAGTAAATTACATAGTTACAATTCTACCCTATTCCCAATTTACCCACCAGAAAACAACACAAAATCCGACCCCGTGTTTTGCAAGAGTCAATAAATATTTATACGACAGCTTGTACGTAGTACATACAGGGAAGTATTTAATATGTTATATCATTTGATCTTCTCAGTAACCTTGTGATCTATTTACTAATAAACAAATGAAGACTCAGAGAGGCTACAAGGTAGCCAGGAATCACAGGACCAAAGAGATAGGCCTGTCAATGCTGAGTAGACAAGCTTTGCATCTAGTGAACGGTGTCTACCAGGCTCCAGGATCAGGGCTTGCACGTTGCTCCATAACCGCGTCCAGGGCCCAGAAACTGGGTAGACCAATGCCTACAAATATGCCGAGGGGCTGCTTTTGGACATTCTATTCTCATCCTCTCTCCTGTGCGCTTCACTCCCCGGCTGCCATCCTGTCCCCCTTCCCCTTCCAGGAAGGCAGAGAATGGAGAAGTTGAATTTCATTATTTGACGTCCCAAGTATTTGAGTGCCTCCCATGGTGCCAAGCATTATTCTAGTTTCTGGGGTTAAGGAAGTGAACAGGACAGATTAAAACCTCTGCCCTTATGGAACTCATATTCTAGCCAGGGTACAGACATTTGTCTGAGAGATCAGGTTCTAACTGCATGGAACAGGTCCTTGCGTGGATCAGGGAGGATCTGGGGGAGAAATGGAAGTTCTGGGACTCCTAGGCTGCTGTGCAGAGACTAGAGCAGACCCCTGCTGGGTTGTCTGTTGCCCTGCCTCACCAGTTGTGTCCGCTCCCATTGCTGTGGTCCAGGCATGGGCTTTGCAGCTCTGTCTGCGGACCCCTTCCCTGGTTCTCATCCCAGGATGGGCTTCTAAGCCACGCTGACCTAATTAGTGTCATTGCCACAGGATCTGGAATTGAGACTAAAAGATTCAATCTGGGCTGATCTCTTGAACATGTAAAACACCAGGAGCTAAGGAATGGCCTTTGGGTATTTTTTTATTAACAATATTTATTTCATTTTTTTTTACCATATGGACTGGAGAGCATAAAAAGTCCATTACAGAGTAAGAGGACAGAAATGGACTCAGGCATAGAGATGCAGCATGGACAGACACCCTGATACCCTGTAGGCCCCGATGTTGGTATTTTCCTGAGGCCCAGCTGCTCTCCTGCTGTGGGCATAAGAAGAAAACTCACCCATTCAATGACTTATCCTTCTGTGCTTAAGCTGGCTTAAGTTGTTTCTGCTACTCAAGACCAATTCAGTCTCATCTTCGATGTAAACAAAAACTTTGAACCTCTGTTCAGGGCAGAAGCAGCAGACTTAGAATTGGCCTGATAAGATCAGGACTGGGAGTGACAATCAAACTGGTCCCTAGAGACCACGGATCACTTTTAGGACACTCTCCTGCCCCGCACCACCTTTCTTCCAAGGCCTAGGGCTAAGAGCACACAGGGAACATGCAAGTTGATCTGGATACAACCAGAGGCTGACCTTCACCCAAATCTACTCTCAGTAAAGGATCAGATTTTTGATCCA
This sequence comes from Balaenoptera ricei, assembly GCF_028023285.1. Lineage (NCBI taxonomy): Eukaryota > Metazoa > Chordata > Mammalia > Artiodactyla > Balaenopteridae > Balaenoptera > Balaenoptera ricei. The sequence continues at coordinate 170,296,311 of NC_082639.1, forward strand.
CATGCATTTTTTCCTTTGCTCTAGGCCCTAGAAGGGAGAAAAGATTGTGGTAAAAGAAAAAGAAGGAGGGACTTCCCTGGTGGTCCAGTGGGTAAGACTCCACTCTCCCAATGCAGGGGGCCCAGGTTCGATCGCTGGTCGAGGAACTAGATCCCGCATGCATGCTGCAACTTAGAAGTCCGCATTCCGCAACTAAAAGATCCCGCGTGCCACAACGAAGATCCCCAATGCAGCCCAAATAAGTAAATAAATAAATTTTTTTTTTTAAAAAGAAGGAAAAAGATAAACTACCTTCTAAACTGTGAGTCCAGTAATGGAGTGGCTGTCCGTATTGATCTTTGCAAGATCATTGCAAGCTTAGCAAGAATCAGCTACTGGGTCATAGCCTGTTTGGAAAGACAAATGTAGTCCATTAAAAACGACTGCATATCAGCTACAGAAAGCTCCTTATTTGACTACCTTTACTCTACTCCTGACTGGTTTCCATTTGCCCTACAAGCCCCAGTTTTCTCTGGGAAGCCTTTCCCAAGGTTAGGTTAGGGACCTCCTCTCTGTTATAGTACTTCCTTAAAGTATACTCTGTTTAAGTTGCCTGTTTAAATTCCTGAGAGTAGAGACCATGTATTTTAGCTCAATACCTGGCAGATGGTAGATATTTAATATAAATTTATTCAACAAAGGACTGAATTCAGGCATTAATTTAGTGCTACCTCAAAAGTCTCCATATCTAAACATCTACAGACAACCACTCTGTGGCCATCAAAGCAAGTGTTCATTTTCTCATGTGAAAGAAGTCCAGAGGAATTCAGTCCTGGGCAGGAATGGTGGCTCCAGAAGTTATCAGGAACCCCAAGCTGCTCTGGCTTTCTCTAGCACCATCCTTAGCACTTGCTTCCCCAAGGTCCAAGAGGGCTGTGGCAAGTCAGCCATCACATCTGCATTCCAGGCAACAGGACAGAGGGAGAAGGGCAAATGGGCAACAATAGGGCATCTTGCCCATCTGAGTCTAAGCAGACTTCTTGAAAATTGCACATATAACATCCTTTTATATCTAATTGGTCAGGAAAGCTTAGAAATCTGGGCAATAACTGGGCACATTGCTGTCCCAAATAAACTTGGAGTTTTATAATTCAAGGGGAAGAGGAGAACAGATAGTATGTAGGAACCTGAAGTCTCTGCCCCAGTCCCCAAGCAAAACTGTCAGAAAGCCCCCAGCCCCCTTTTAAGATAAGTTAAAATATCAGTAGATCTTTAGGGAGCTCCACTTTGCTCTGTATCTCTGTTCCCTTTGATAGATGGGCTAGTAATCAATACTTTTGTCTCTGCATAGAGAACTAAGAGAAGCATGGAAAGGGTCATCTCCTGTGCTCTGGTTCTAGTTTGCACCCATCGCTTGCACTTGCCACGGATGGGACCATATGAAGGGTTCACCACAAACAAGGTGCAGAAAAGCTCTGTAGCAAGTGGGCAACTCTCACAGGCCTGGATGACTCAGCCGAAATGGGGATTGCCGATAATGCTGAATGAAACACAGTACACCGGGGGCCCTGCTGTGGGGTTGACAGCCTGGATCCTCCGTGTTTCAGATCCGCAGCTTGCAGAAAGTGCTCTGACAGCATGCAGGCCTCTGCACTGGGCTCCAGGACAAGAAGGAGGGGGGAAAATTTCCTTCCACCCTCATCCTTCAAGGCAGATGGTCCCCAGTAGCCACAGTTAGAGCATCCTTCCCAGGACACGGGCAGAAGCCCCCACTACCTTGGGCTCTCTAATTAGCACTTTCTCAGACTACAGCTTGATTTTCTCGTAAATTGGAACCATCTGTATGCAGGACAACTGTGATAAAGGAAACATGGGAAGTAATAAAGAGCTCTGGGGTAGAATCCTGGCCCTGCCCCTTGTTTTCTGTGTTGCTTTGCTGACTTCTTTAACTCCCCCCACGAGTCCATTTCCTCAGGTGAAATAGGAGTGGTAACACACCTACCTCACGGAGCTGCTCAGAGGATTAAACAAGATAATGCTGGTGAATGCATTTAGCACAGTGCCTGGAGTACAATAGGTACTCAATAAAAGACAGTTAAATTTACATCTGAGAATACAGAATGGAGATAGATGGCCAAAGCCATTGTGGAGACTCAACCCCTGAACAAAGCTTCCTCTGAAATTAGAGAAATGTGCAACCCTGGTATCTTGGCTGGAATCCCAGGAAGGGATGGGCACTTAACCACGGCAAGCCAGCTCCAGCCCCAGACACCAGGCTCCAAAGGGCAGGGGCCACTCCCCAGCCAAGGGCAGGGCTCAGGGAATGGATTCACATCTTGTTCTGGGGACATTGCACTTGGAAAAACATTATTGATTCTGTGGTTCAGGTTGCAAAGAGAGGAAGAAAGACTGAATGCTATTACATAAAGCACGTAGGTCCACTGTGCTTTCCACTTTAATCATTTTCATTAGTGTCTCTTAAAACTATCTCAGAGATAGCTTATTCCTATTTAGGAAGGGCAGAAGGTAGAAGTAACTGGCTGAACAGCATGAGGCCAAGTAGCAAAAGTTAAGAGTTCATGACCCCCAGATGTCCAGCACATTGCTTACTTAACTCAGTATGCTCCATCAATCCACTCGGTGAGTGCCTGGCCGGGCCTCTGCAGTCGGTGTACTCACCGCTCACATCGGGCGCTCATAATCACGGGAGAAAGGCAGAGGCCGAATTCTAGGGTATGTGACTGTTTTCCCTCACAGCTTAGGATAAGAGGTGAAAAGCGACCCTTCCGACCAAATCACCATGGATCTGACTGCCAGCAAGTCCTGGAGCGGGGAGGTTGGAACTCTTCCAGGACAGATGTCACACTATAGAGCTCTGGAGATGCGATGGGGGCGGAGGAGGGGTAAGAGAGCCAGAGGCAGCCCCTGTCTTCAGCAGGTGGAAGAAATCACGGCTGAAGTGTGGCCCCAGTGAGGCCGAGGGGGGGGTGGAGGCAAATCCGGGTGCCGCGCTAAAGGCACACCTACTGTGAGCTGGGCCCTGTCTCATTACCGATATTAGCTCATTCTCGGCTCTGACTCTAGGAAGCAGGTATGATCGTTCTCCTTTTCACAGAGGCTGGGCCTTGAGCTCAGATAACCTAGCTCCTGATTCTGGAATCTCCACAGTTGTCACTTAAGCTGCCTCTCAGGACAGCACTGAGTGTGAGTCCACGGAGCCGAGTGTTGGGCTCAGGCTCTGGGGACGTGCGCCCCTCAGGGAGGAGGCCTGGCCTGCCCCCCTCCCCCGGGGGGACCCATGCCTTTGGTCAAGGCAACCTTACGATCCGTCCCTGCCACCACAAGCAGAGACACTCTTGGCACGCGGCCCCCGGGTCGGGTCAGTCTTCGGGGTACAGGATGTTGAGTGTGCCTGTCTTGAGCTGTGCGAAGAGCACGGAGAGCCCACTGGGCCTGATCGGCAAGGGGATCGGGAGCACGACGGGGCCAAGGGCTCCTCCTCCGTTGCCAAAGCCTGGGGGCGCCTGAAATCAGTCCCAAAGCTCAGGCCTGACCCCATGCCTTCCCGGTCCTGGGAACAGAGCTCACTGATTCCAAAGAACGCATTTCATTTTATTCTGATTCCAATACCAAAGCAGCCCCCTCTGCTCATGGAGGCAGAGCCCCTTCCTCTCTCTTTTCCAGAAAAATCCTGAGCAACAGCTGCTTTGGATTCTTGCGTTGACCCCGCATGGGAGCTGCTCGTGTGGCCCCAGTCTCTAGGGGTTTCAGACAAGGAGGACACCTGATCGGGAGCCTTCGGGAGGATTCTGAGGGGTGGCAGGTCTGCCTCTGCTGCGTGTTCATTAACCCCTGGGGTAAAAACTGATGAGTCACCACCATCTAACGCCAGTTGTCAAGACAGGCCTCAGCAAGCAAGCAGCTTGTGGGGAGGCGTCCTGAGTCAGCTGGGAAAGGAAAGCTGCCGGGCCCGCTGACCTAACTCAGGCGTGTGTCATACTCTTCCTGTTCTCTGGCATCCTCTGCTTCCTCCTAAGCCCTTTTCTCAGCCAGGTACCTTGTGCGGTGTAGACAGCGAGCAGGACAGGAGGACAGGAGCCGCTGAGCCGAGCAAGCAGTGGTCACTCTCTCCTGTCACACCCGCCGGCTTACAAGTCCAGACACAGGTGCCTGCCCCTCCCAGTGGGACACGCCAAATCTTCTGTAACATTTTAAAACTGCCATGGAAATGCCAGATGACAAAATTTCCCTTGGAGATTGAGAAATTGCGATTTGGATGATGGCAGAATTCTGGAACTTGTGACAGATTTGCTTCCCAAGGGAGAGGGCGAGGTGAAGGCACTGGGCCCCCATCCCAGGTCAACCAGCGGACCTCATCTCTTCTGTTTTATAGACTCACGTTGGGCACAGATTTGATCTGAAAGAGTTCCTTTTCTTTAAAAATGTTGATGGAGGGACTTCCCTGGCCAGTGGTTAGGACTCTGTGCTCCCAATGCAGGGGGCCCGGGTTCGATCCCTGATTGGGGAACTAAGATCCCGTATGCTGCATGGTGCAGCCTAAAAAAGTCGTCTGGGCCTCAGCAGGGCACCTGTGAAGGGGTCGCTACACCACCTGCTGGTTCTAAAAGAGGCAGATTCCGGCCTAATGGACTCCTCAAACTCTCTTCTTTGGGAAATCGGAAGATCACAATTTGAAGTATCAATCCGAGGTAACAATCACATATAGAAGAGTCCTACATAATCCAGAGCTTTAAAAAATGTGAAATTAAGTCATGAATGCCTGGCAGCTTCTAGACTCTTCTAGTCCTGAAAGACACCACCAAGGATGCTTCAGAGTCAAGCCCAAGAGTAGACAGATGCTAATAAGGCTGATTTGTCCTTTTCTCTCTTCTCCTGGGCGTGTGAACCTCTGAATACAGAAAACCAGAAGGGAGCATCTCAACCCATTTTGGTGGTGGCCTCCTTTAGAGTGAAATGTGAGGCCAGGGCTCCAACCTGCTGCTGTCCTAAGAATTCCCAGGCAGGCTTTGTGCTGTGACCTGGATGGCCGTCCGGATTGCCTTGGCTGGGCTCTCCCTCCCACAGGGTCCTGCTGCTATCAGTTGACTGGTAACATTTCCTTTCACTGCCTTTTTCAAACTGCTGGGTGAGTGCCAAGCGCTAACTTTGCAGGGTTCATTCAGCCCAGGGCTGGATCTTTTCAGCAGTGTAGGAAGCTTATGTGTTTGCAAATCAGCATAGTAGGGCAGAGTGATTTGGAAGCCATTTCATTTTTTCACTTCATCAAACTCCTACTCACTGGGAAACTCTAAAGCAGCGATATGAAACCTTTCTGGAGTTGTGACACCCTATTGTCACTCATTTCATCTCATCAAACACCCACCCCTCTTAAAAATGCCATGAGGCATGTATTTATTTTTAAGATTAAGGTGAATTAAAATTGGAAAATTACCTGAGAATTTTCTGGCACTCTAGCAAAAAAGATTTACCAGAGGTGTTTAGAAATCAGAACTAGGGATCTGTACTGTACACAAGGAAGACATGTGACCAAATTGAGACGTTGGAGAAATTTTTCTTTGCTACCTCTCTCCTCCCACCACACGACTCCTTTCTCCAGTGAACACCCCCTCCCCTGGAATCCATGCCCTCTTGCTGCCCTGTACCTCCTTTCATGGTACTTCATGCAGGACTGGCCCTTCCCTGGACCTGTCTTCTACTCTTTCTATCAACACTTATCCAACGCCAACTCCTGCAGGTGGCTCTTGTAGGCTAGTTGCTGGGGGGAAAAAAAAGCTAATAGCTTCTAAGTTCCCTTCCAGCATGAAAATTTTTGCAGGGTTAATTGTGTTGAAAATGAATCCCTCCCAGGGATATTTGTAATTTAACTAGAGATAATATCATACCCAAAAGAATTAATTTCCAGTGGAATTTCAACAGGTAACAGAAATGGCCAGTGGAGAGATGAGAGATTAGCCCATCCTGCTTTGTGGTAATGCCCATCCTAGCCATGCAAGCCTTTGCTTTGGGATAGTATAAAAGGCACTGAATAAGAGTCAAGTGACCTGAGTCTATTTCTGACTCAACACTATTCAACCAATATTTACTAAGCACCTACTATAGGCCTGGCATTGGGCTAGGCTCTAGGAATCCAAAGATGAATGGGACACAGTCTGTGTCCTCAGTGAACTCCTAGTCTGTTAGGAGGCAGCTATTACCATGATGAATGTTCCCGCAGCAGTAGAGACAAAACACTATGGGAACACAGAAGAGAGGATAATTAATTCTGCCTGGAGAAAGCCACAGAGAATTAATGTTTGTGTCGGGCCTTTAAGGATTAGAAGGACTTCAGCAGACTGAGCAACAGTGAGAACAGTGGGGGAAAAACACTGGAACGAAGGCACAAGGAGGTTTTTGCTGGGGGGGCGGGGGGGTCCAGACATATGGGACACAAGAAGGGAAGGGGCAGGCATGAAGCTGAAAAGCGAGGATGGGGCCAGAGTTTGGAAGGGCTGTCAGTGCCTTACTCAGGAATGGAAACAGTACCCTTCAGACTGTGTGGAGCCATGAGAGTTTTGAACTTTCACGGAAAGACACATTCAGGACACTGCCACCTTCTCACGGGCAAGAGGTATGGCGGTTTTACCCAAGGCTGTGAGGATGGAGAGGAGGGAAGGAGATGCTCTGAGGATAGAATGGCTGCATATGATTGGCAGCTTAGATGTTGGAGGTCAAGGAGAGGGCGCAGTCACAAGTGACAGATGAGGCCTCCTGCACGGGCTTCTAAGAGGTGGGGAAGCCAGTAAGTGAAGACAGGAGCAGGAGCCCACAGGAGATAATAATGAGCTTGCTTTGGGGCCTGCTGGGTTAAGAGACCAGGGTGTGGAGTGAAGGTGGCTGTCGGTGTTCCTGCAGAGGATTCTTCTGTTGTTTATGATGTGGGTCCTCTAAGAGGACACCACGTCCTCCTGGTGTCTGTGCCAGCTACGTGCCCACACCCGCTCATCTCTGACCTGGCCCTTCTTCTGATGCCGTCATGTTTTCCGTCAGCCAGCAGGAGTTTTGTGTGCTGGAAGGGAACTTGGAAGGTATTAGGTCCTTTCCAAAGTGACAACGAGCCTACCGGAGCCACCTGCACAAGGAGTTGGCATTGGATAAGTGTCAATAGGAGTGTTGGAAGGAGACAGGTGCAAAAGTAGACAGGTACGAACAAGAGCCCTGGCACTGCCGCTGCCATTAACCAGAGTCCAGGCCAAATGAAGCTTCTGGAAGCTCAGGTCCTCCTTGAGTACAGACCTGCTTCTTCACTTTCTAGATGCTAATCTACCCTCCCTCCACTTATCTCTTGTTTACACTTTGTCTTTCTTAAGTAATATTCTTGCCTGGGGAACTATCTTTCCAAAGAAAACTTGTGATTTCCTTCTGTTTATTTCAGCAAGAACATTGCTTAGTGAAAACCAATGTTCGTTTATGAGCTAGAACTCTATTGTGGAGATAAAGTGGTTTGGGAAGCGTTTGGGCAATTAGAAACACATCTCAAAACCCCTAAAAAGGGCTTCCCTGGAGGCGCAGTGGTTAAGAATCCACTTGCCAATGCAGGGGACACGGGTTCGAGCCCTGATCCGGGAAGATCCCACATGCCGCGGAGCAACTAAGCCCGCACGCCACAACTACTGAGCCCACGTGCCACAACTACTGAAGCCCGTGTGCCTAGAGCCCATGCTCCACAGCAGGAGAAGTCACCGCAATGAGAAGCCTGTGCATGGCAACAAAGAGTAGCCCTCCCTCGCCATAACCAGAGAAAAGCCCGCGTGCAGCAACAAAGACCCAACGTAGCCAAGAATAAAAAACAAAACCAAACCAAAAATAAAACCCTAAAAATGTGCATGCTCTTTGACTTGGTAAACCCACTTTGAATTTACACTAGAGTAGTAGTGGATGAGTGCACAAATATGTATGTATGAGATTGTTTATCATGCTTATTATAGTAAAAAACTAAGATATAACCTAAAATTCCAAAAATAAGAGATTAAGTAAATTGTTCACAATTATCTATATAATGGAATTTTATAAAAATTAACTCATTAAAAATGACAATATAGATCAACATTTGCTGACAACTAGAAAGCCAGAAAGATGTTCAAGATTTATTCATTGAAAATAATAGATTATATAAATGTATTATGTAAAATTTTTAATAAAAATATCTGGAGGGGCTTCCCTGGTGGCGCAGTGGTTGAGAATCTGCCTACTAATGCAGGGGACACGGGTGCGAGCCCCGGTCCGGGAAGATCCCACATGCCGCGGAGCAACTAGGCCCGTGAGCCACAGTTACTGAGCCTGCGCGTCTGGAGCCTGTGCTCCGCAACAAGACAGGCCGCGATAGTGAGAGGCCCGCGCACCGCGATGAAGAGTGGCCCCCGCTTGCCGCAACTAGAGAAAGCCCTCGCACAGAAACGAAGACCCAACACAGCCAAAAATAAGTAAATAAATAATTTTTTAAAATATATCTGGAAACCAAAATCAGCAAAATATAAATAATAATTATCTAGAGCACAGTGGGAGGAATTTCTGTTGGTTTAATTATTTTTCTTCCTGCTTCTCTTTATTTCCTAATCTTTCTACAACTAGTATTGCTGGCATAAATAAATATCTTTATCTCTTTCAAATGTGCAAGGGCCAGTTTATCAGCTGTCTTCCCAGACTGAAGAGCAAAGGAAGAACAGAAAAGCTGTTGGAAAAAAAAAAATCTATTAAAAGAAAACAAGTGGCGAAATTGGAAATTATGGGCTACAAAGTATATTTTCCAAAGGGATTTCCCTTTCCCCGCCCATGCACCCTCTGGGGGATTCTTTGGAACTGGATACTCTCAGGTCATAGTCACATAGAGGATCATATACAGGGTCCTTTTAGACACAGTTCCACTTTGCCCCCCAACTTTTCCTAATATTTTAGCTCTTCCACAGTCTCTCAGATATAAAAACCACTCAAGATCTCATTTCTTACCTTAAAGCTATTATTACTTTTTAATTCTATTTTGCTCTGTGCAGTTTATCTTCTAAACTGGACATGTTGCTGCAGGGGATGAGTATTCGTGAAGAGAGTGGTCAGGTGAGGGTGATCAGGCCTGAGAGTGATAAACATCAGCAGAAGCCAAAGGGATGCTGGGAAACAGGCTTGTACAACATGGTCAGCTCTAACTGGTAATCATACATATGCAAAATAAGATACTATTATTCTCACCTCTGCAACTGAGGGGGGAGAAAAGATAGGATCCAGTGTTGGCAGTAATGCAGGGAAACAGACTTCATAGGCTGCTGATGGCAGTGTAACCGGCTACAAGCTTTTCTGCAGGGCTTTGGCAATGTGGATTCAAAGCTATCCACAGGTGCATACCTTTTGACCCAGAATTTCTACCTCTAGAAATTCATTTTAAGGAAATAATCAGAGATGTAATTATATGCTTATCTATAAGAATATTCATCAGTTTTTTAAAATTAATTAATTTATATATATATATATATATATATATATTTTTTTTTTTTTTGGCTGTGTTGGGTCTTCGTTTCTGTGCGAGGGCTTTCTCTAGTTGCGGCAAGCGGGGGCCACTCTTCATCGCGGTGCGTGGGCCTCTCACTATCGTGGCCTCTCTTGTTGCGGAGCACAGGCTCTAGACGCGCAGGCTCAGTAGTTGTGGCTCACGGGCCCAGTTGCTCCGCGGCATGTGGGATCTTCCCAGACCAGGGCTCGAACCCGTGTCCCCTGCATTGGCAGGCAGATTCTCAACCACTGCGCCACCAGAGAAGCCCCCATCAGTTTTATAACAGAAAATTTTAAGAAAGAGTAAGTTTCTATCACACAGATCTGTGCTCAAATCACAACTTACTAGTTGAATGAACCTGGGCAAATTCCTCAACTTTTTTTAAGCCTCAGTTTCCTCATCTGTAAAATGGGCACAATAACAGTACCTTCTCCTAACCATTTCTCCAGCCATGACTCACCATTTCTCTACATCTCTTGGCAACAAAACTCCTCAAAAGAGTAGGCTACCTGCACTCTCTTTGAAATCGGCTCCCACCAGTTTCTTGCCCTCGCCACTCCAGTGAAACTGATGTTGTCCAGGTCACCAACATTGACTAAATTCAACAAACAATCCTTGGCTCTCATCATAATTGGGCATAATTCGGCACAGTTGGCCCCTCCTTCTGTGACATACTTTTTTCTCTTGGCTTCCAGGACACTGTACACTCCAGATTTTCTTCCTACCTCACATTGGTCACTCCTCCATCTCCTTTGCTGTATCTTCCCTTTTCCCTGCCCTCTTAAGGACAGAGCACCTGGGACTCAGTCCTTGGTCTTTTCTTCTCCATCTACACCCCTTCACCCTCCCTTGATGGTCTCATCCAGTGTCAAGATTTTGAATAATATCTGTATGCAGATGATTCTAACGTATATCTCCATTCCAGACCACTCCCCGAAATACAGGCTGGTTTTTCCAACTGACTACGCAACATCTTTATTTGGATGTCTAATAGGCATCTCAAAATTAATATACAAAACAAAATTAACATCCTTATTCTCACTCCCCAATTTGCTCCACCCATGGCATTCCTACCTCAATTCCGTTCGTCAGGTTGTTCACAACAAAAACCTTAGAGTCATCCCTAATTCTTTTTGTTTTTTTCCCTGTCATACCCTACATCCAATCTCTCAGAAAATCTGTTGACTCTACCTGCAGAATATATCTGGAGTCAGATCAGCTTTTACCACCTTCACCACTACTAGCCTGATCTGAGCCACTATCCCCTCTCACCTGGGTTACTGAAATGGACTCCTAATTAGTGTCCCTGTGACCATCCTTGCCCTCCACCACTTATTTTTAATCAACTGATTTTTTAAAATTAATTAATTAATTAATTTATTTATTTAATTTTGGCTGTGTTGGGTCTTCGTTTCTGTGCGAGGGCTTTCTCTAGTTGCGGCAAGCGGGGGCCACTCTTCATCGCGATGCACGGGCCTCTCACTATCGTGGCCTCTCTTGTTGCGGAGCACGGGCTCCAGACGCACAAGCTCAGTAGTTGTGGCTCACGGGCCTAGTTGCTCCGTGGCATGTGGGATCTTCCCAGACCAGGGCTTGAACCCGTGTCCCCTGCATTAGCAGGCAGATTCTCAACCACTGCGCCACCAGGGAAGCCCCCTCCACCACTCTTTTCTCAAGACAGCAGCCTGAATGATTCTTTTACATTTTAAGTTAGATTATGTCACTTTTCTTATCAAATCCCTGCAATGGTGTCCACTTGGAGTAAAAAGCCAAATCCCAGTGAGGGCTTTCAAAGTCCTCCATGATCTGGTTTCCTGATATCACTCTAATCTCATCTTCCACCTCTCTCCCCATTCACTCCCTTCCACTACAGCCACTTTGGTTCTTTTGCTGTTTCTTACCCACACAGACATTCCTGCCTTTAGGGCTTTTGGAGTAGCCACCCTTTTGCCTGGAATGATCTTCCTTCTTATTCCTTTCAAGTCTGCTCAGATAGCACTGTCACATGATGGGTTCCCCAGAGGGCAGCCTCGGAGCTGGAGATTGACATGCAGGAATTTTATTTAGGAGTGCTCTTGGGGTCAACTCCCACATGAGGGAGAGGAAGAAGCGGGGTTGGTCTGTCTCAACAAAGCTGTAAGCCAACCCCACACGGAGCTCTGAAGCTGGCAGAGTTAGAGTGAGGGGCTAAGACACTCTCTACCTGATTCAACCAGACATTGGATTGAATTGACCATTGGAAGGCAGCTGTATGGAAGGGACCAGGCGACTGTCTTCAGCAGAGGCAGTTCCAGAGGAAGGCTGACAGCTGAGGGATGTCTGCTGGCCGCACTCCCAACAAATTGGGTGAATAAGGTCATCAGCCCTGATGCGGATCATGGGCGGTGCATTACAGCATCCATTATAATCCACCCCTTCTGTGCTCAGATCTACTACTTGATAGAAGTTTGGGGAGCAGCTCCTCCAGAATTCCAGGAGGCTTCTTTCTGAGGGGAAACTTACAAGAGAGAGGTTAAGGGGATGAACCATAGCCCCTGGCATGGCAGATTGTCTTGGGGCAACAGCTGAAATTTATTTTCTCTCCTTCCCCGTATTACCCATTCTAGAGTCCCCTCACCTGCAAATAGCACCTTTGCTGATCTAGGTGGCTTACCTGGTGGGTGACCCAGCCCCTCGTCTCTGATGGTTCTGTTCCCTGTCACCATGCCCTTCTCAGCCATAGCTTCTAGACTTGTCCAGCAGCTGTCAAAATTGGGTGAGGAAGTATCAAGAGTCACCCAAATGGACCCCCTGCATGCCACATTGTTCTTCTTGCCCCAAGTGTGGAATAGCCATCCTGCCTTCTCTACTGGTCAGGGTCTGTCACTCCTGCCAAGATGGGGACTCCTCCTCTTGACTGCTTGTCATGTGGCACGAAGAGCCTGAAGTTCCCAAGGGGCAGCCATAGCCTATAATTCAGTGAGAATTTTTCTGTGTCCCCTAGTGGAAGCATTTCTTCTTTTATAACCGGGATCTCTAACCCTGCAGATCCCAAAGCTGCAGAGACAGGAAGCGCAAATTCCCTGAGTGGATCATTGAGAGTGATGGTAAAGGGAGTCATTCTTGCTTCTACCTCTTGGTTCCCAGATTGAAAAAGGATGTCGCCATCTTAGCAATGCCTTCAAGTTGATGCTTCAACAGCCTATTCCTTCACTCTCTCTGACTAGATAGTATGATGTATGCCTATGGTCATGGGCCTACATTTGCACCTCTTTTACTGCAAAGTGAGTCCCTTGGTTTAATACAATGTTACGTGCGATCTGATGCTGGCAGATTGGAACACTCTAGAAGCACTTGGATAGCAGTACTGGTTGAGGCCCTGCATGGAGAAAAGGCAAAGTCATCAATGGAATATCTAAGTCTTGCAACATTAATTGCAAAAAAAAAAAAAGAGAGTGAGAGAAAGGAAGGGAAGGAAAGAAAGGAAGGGAAGGAGGGGAAGAAGAAAGGAAGGAAGGAAGAAAGAAAACTTTAAAATAGAGCTGTACTTCCTCATCAATGAAATATTATACTTTGTAACTACTGAAAACTATGTTCTAGAAGACTAGTTAGTAACATAGTCTGTGCTGTTATGTGAGAAAAGCTGTTTATAAAACATTTTATATACAAAACAATCAGTACAATTTGATTTTGTAAATCTATGTGAGCATAGAAAAATATTCAATAAATGGTAGTTGTTATATTCTACATTCATCTATTAGGGCCCCAGTGCTTTTCTCATACATTGAGTAAGCTATAAATTAAAGTCATAACACATTAATCATTTATGTGTCAGAATTTAATGCAAATGTTCTCCATCTTTTATCTCTTCGTTTGCACAGAAGTTTTAAATTTTAAAATATTCAAATCTGTTCATCTTTTCCTCACTGATAGCTTCTCTTGCTTTAAAGCCATGAAAAATTGTCATTCCTGCACCGATCTAATAAATGTTATATTTTCTGCTAGTTTTTCTATTTAAAAAATTTAATTGCTACTCCTTGTAAGGTAGCTGGTTGGTTTCCTCAGGGATGATAGCAAAGAAAAGAGTCAGAGTTGATCTCTGTTGCTGGCAGGTTGGACATATACCACAGTAGCTAGATCAGCCTTGGTGAGGGGGATCCCATGCTGTTGGGCTCATGCATAGCCTCTGTCCCTCACAATATGGCTACTCATGCACCCAGTGTGCCAGCAGATATGACAGAGGTGGGTTGACTTTAACGGGCTGAGTCAGTTTTGCCTACCTCGTTGTTTAATTCTTCTTCTTTGGTAAGTACTATCTCATAGGCATGCTAGCCAACGACCTTCACCCTGCATGCCGGTTCCCACATGTCCATCCAAGTGTCTCCACCACAGACTTCCTAATCCTGATCTTCAACTCTTTCTCTTTCAAGGCCACTGACCAAGCCGTTCACCACTGCCCATGAGTTTTTATTTATTCCCAAACCCAAGCCACTTCTTTCTTTCACACAAATTGGATGACAGATTCAGTGCCTGAAGGTCTTGCCATTGAGAGGATTTCTCTTTCCATTGTCTTTCGGATCACCCCAGAATGATACTGTAGTGCAGCTACCCATGCATTTTCAGCTCGTACCCACATATCAAGACAACTCATCCATGAACCTCACTAAGGATTTTCCCTCCTCCATTAGCTGGTCATCACCTGGTATCCAGGGATCCACATGGAACCGTGGGAGTGAGCTGAGGGAGAGGGGCTGGTGCAGCAGTGACGGGTGGCCTGTGTGTCTGGGTCACCAACTTGTGTAGATCACTTATACCCATCATTCCTGCTCACGGTTGACCCTGGCTGCAGCATTTCCGTCTTATGATGAACTACTTCTGGGACTGCCTGACCTTATGATTCCAGCGGCTCTGACAGAACCCAGCTCATGCTGAGCAGTTCTGGCTTCCTGGCCACTTGTTGTCCCACGGTCAGGTGTCTGTCTCTATTAGGGCCTAATAGCATGCCAGGAGCTTTCTAGAAAGGTGTTTAATTCTCCGTGGCAGATGGCATGGCCTTGCTCCAGAACCCTGGGGATCTGCATTGTGATTCTCCCATCGGGACTTGTCATAAATTCCACATGACGTCTTTGTCTACCACTGATACCTCTAGGAACACAGGCTCTGCCAGATCACGTGGCCCAAGTAGCAGGACTGCTTGCGTTGCAGCCTGGACTTTCTCTGCAGAGCCCTTTCCTGCTCTTAGCCCCACTTAAAGCTGACAGGCTTTCATGTCTCCTGGTATACGGGTTGAAGTGATATTCCCAGGTTTGGAATATGCTGCCTGTGAACAGGTGTTGGATTTCCTTCTTTGTGGTGGGAAATGCAAGAGCCACTACTATATCCTTTACTTTGGAGGGGGGATGTCTCAGCATGCCCCAGACCCCCTAGACCCCTAAAAACGTTACAGACATGTGAGACCTCTGAATCTTCATAAGGTTTTTCTCCCACTCTCTGGGATGCATGTGTTACAGAGGTCTCTAATGAGCTAGTCACTCCTTGCTCATCTGGTCCAACTAGCATGATGTCATCAATATCCAACCAGTCCAGGTCTCTTGGGACCACATAATGCCAAGAGTGGGAGCATTAACATAGCCCTGAGGCAAGACTGTAAATGTAGGGACTTCCCTGGTGGCTAGTGGTTAAGACTCCACGCTCCCAATGCAGGGGGCCCGGGTTCGATCCCTGGTGAGGGAACTAGGTCTCACATGCATGCCGCAACCAAGAGTTAGCATGCCACAACTAAAGAGCCAGCGAGTTGCAACTAAGGAGCCCACCTGCTGCAACTAAGACCTGATGCAACCAAATAAAAAAATATTAAAAAAAAAAAAAGGGACTGTAAATGTATATGTTGTCTGTTCCAGGTGAATCAACTGTTCTGATCCTGTTTCTGGTAGGGATAGAAATAAATGCACTCATTGGTTCCCTGGCCACATATTATGTACCTGAAGATATGCTAATTTGCTCTAGCAAAGATATAACATCTGGCACAGCAGCTGCAGATAGGTCTACTGCTTGGTGGACTACAGTAATCTCTTGTCATCCTCCAGGATCTGTCTGACTTTTGCAGGGTGCAGACTAATGATTAAATGGAGACATGCTGGCGACCACCAGCCCTGTATCCCTTAGACTCTGAATTGCTTTTGTAATTACTTTGTATGAATTGCTATCATCCTCCCTGGGATGCACTATTGCTTTTTATTTACTATCTTGGCTCATGGGGGGCAGGAGTGGTGCAAGAAAGGGAGTTTCAAAGGCCTTTCCACTAAATAGCTTTTATTCCACAGGCCAAGGAACCAAGATATGTCCATTCAGAGACTAGGGAAGTGACCACCTGGTGGGTCCATGGACCCAGTGGGCACACTGGGGGCCAGACCTGGGCCAGCCTCCACTTACTAACTGGCCCCCATATGCACCCACTGTAACAGGGTTCTCATGATGATACTTCAGGTATCAGGGTCTCAACTCAGACCCCATGCCCAACAGTCCTTGAAAGAGTATTCCCTTTTCTCAGTATCTGACTACCCAAACAAGTAGCCACAGTTCCCTTTTGGGAAAGGTTTGGGCAATGCCTCCATGTACATCACCATGGTGTTACAGGGTACTTCCTACTGGGGACCTGACCTTTCTTTCAATGCATGAGTTCTAGGTCTGAAAACTAGTTCCTTTCTGGAAACTGAGCAAGGGATTGTGGCTTTTTATTGGGGCTGCCATCCTTGGATTACTCATCATCAGACTGAGGAGAACACTTTTGCCCAATTACTTCTGTTGTGTTCTATTAACCATCTCCACAACTCTCTGGGGGCCAGAGTCCCCTGGCTGCCACTCCAGCCTTGCTACTCATTAGGACAATTGCATCCACCTGGCTACTGAGGGTGAGCTACCACATCTGGTCCCTGTTGTTTCAGGGTCCTATCATCCCCACTATCATTAGTGAGCCGGGTTCTGTGATGGCATCTCCTACCCTTAGCCCTGGCCTATAGACTCTTAGTGACACTGGTGCCCCTCTCACACTCACCAGGATACCTCTTACGCTTTGAGGTATCCTCCAGGCCTTCCTATGGGACACAGCCACCTGGCAGGCTTTTCTGTTGCACATAGTATATCAGTTCTAACGTGCCCACTTCTCTGAGCCTTTTATTCCCATCTTCCATCATCTGCCACGGCTATTCTGGCATTTCTACCTCACTTAGTGTGGGCTATCAGTTTTCCATGCTTCTAAGAACCATCCTAGCAGCATGTTCACTCTCTCACCCTGGAATCTTGCCAGGGCATTAAATCCTATGTCCTGAAAGACTGCTCCCAAATTGAAAATCTCTTTTCCGGCTTTTTACATTATCCCTGTTAATCCTGCACCTTCAGAATGCAGTCGCCTGCGTGCTCTCACAGCAGCTCCTGGTGTATGTTGGTAGGTTTAGCAGGTCCTCTGGAGTAGGAGCCCTATCCTACCTTATCAGGCCTAGCTTGTCTCTGTCCAGGTTATGCTGTGGCTTTACCTTAGGTATTAGCCTAGTGGTCAGGAGGGCAGATGTTGGCAGATTCTATAGGAGGGGTGTGTGTCCTGCCAGGGAGAGTCCCCTGCAACCTCTCTAAGCAAGGGGGCAGTGCCAGCCCTTCTTAGGGAGAGGTGGGCCACTTCTGCAGGCTCCGAGGGTTCAGGTAACCTGGAAATTCAAGGTTTTGGGGTACATCAACTCAGATATTCACATTCCATGTGTCGAGGTTCCATTCTTTCCCAATAAGGGCTCTGTCCTGTCTACGTTGGGAGTTTGACCATCTTTGGTGCTCGCTACTCTTGTGATTAAGTCTTGGACCTGCTCTTCTGCTTTCCCTGTCCTCCAGGCACAGGTGAGCGTCTCCTTATATGTTCCCAAGGAGGTCCTCTGGCTTTCACACCAGGTTTTTAATTGCTGATTAATCCTTCTCAATATTGCAAAGTATTAATTATTCTAATTCCACTGTCCCAGTAGTTACTATTTCCCCCATATTTCTCAAATGCCTGATATATCACACCCACTAGTGCCATTCCCTTCCACCAGAATACTATCCCAGTTTACCATCAGTGAAAGGTTTAACAAGTTCACTCCTACCTTACTAGGTAAGGCAGGGTCCTTACTGTCAGCTGGATGATGGGTGATCTAATTCCAAAATCCTATCTTAGCACCTTCTTTCTTCAACCACTGCTGATACCAATAGTCATAGGTTGAATTCCCAGGGAAGCAGATCCTAAGGCAGGTATCAACACAGAAGAAGTTATGTTAGGAAGCACTCTTGATATCAACACCTCTGGATGGGAAGTGAAGGGGGCAGGATTGTATACAGGGAGAAGTTGGTTGGACCACAGTGCAGCCTCAGTGAGGCCTTAGCCAGGCCCATGTGAAGATCTAAAGCTGGACTGACCCTTTGGAGTAGTGTCAAGCTGGGGCAAGGGAACAGATCTTTGAATCCTCACATTAACCAATCATTGGGTGTAGGCTGCCCCTGAAGCCAGTGTGATCTTGGGTAAGGTGACTTTCTCCATCAAAGGCAATTTCCAAAAACGCTGAAGTCTGTCAACACTCCCAGCAGCTGGGGGAAATGTCCTCAGTCCTGAAGGGGTACTTGGACAGCATCAGAACTTCTACTATAATCCTAATAAATAGATAAATAGACCTGACTATCCTATTTACTTAGTGAGACAACCCATGCCACTTCTTCATAGTCTATCCCTGCATCCTGAGCACATAGATTAGGATCAAATGACCACATGATAGGGGCTAAAATAAAAATTTATTGAACAAATGAACAAGAAAATAAATACCTAACTTGTTGGGTTATTGTGAGGATTGAATTGAGTTGATGAATATGAAGTAATTAAACAGGCCAGACACACAGTAACCACCATGTTACCTATTATTATTATAGAGTTTAGAGACTTAGACCAACATGGTAATAGTGATCGTCTCTGACTAGTGGGATTATGGGTAATTTTTATTTTGTTCTTTGAAATTTTTGTATTTCCCAAACTTTCTATGATAAGCACATTTAATTTTGCAATCAGGAAAAAATGGTAAATTAATGGTAAAAAAATGGTAAATGGGAATTTCTGTACAGTAAAGAGCATGAAATTTTTAATGGACATCATCTCTCTGTATCAAAAAGAACAATTGGTTTGACAGCAAATTTCAAATGGTCCTTTCTTAAGGTTGACCTCTAAGTTTCTGAGTACCTAGAACTGTGCGTGGCACAGAGCAAGCACTCAGTAAATATTTGTTTGAAAATTAATGGAGAAGAACAGAGAAGGAGATTGGCATCATGGGGGTTAGGAGGTATCCGTCCTACTGTTGAAAGCAGCATTGTCAGACTGAGAGGTTTTTAAAATGCATTGTTCTGGTCTCAGTTTTCCTATATGTCAAGGTGATAATAAATACCTGTGTCCCTCTCTGACCTTTTAGTGACCTCATGAAACTGCTTCAAGAATAAATGACTTCAATGCTATCCCTATCAAAATCCCAGCTGACTTTTTTGCAGAAATTAACAAGATGATCCTAAAATTCATGTGGAAATCCAAGGGACCCAGAATAGCCAAAACAATCTTGAAAAAAACAAAGTTGGAGGACTCATACTTCCTGATTTCCAAACTTTTCTACAAAGGTCAAGACAGGTGTGGTACTGGCATGAGGATAGAGATATCGACCAATGGAATAGAATCGAGAGTCCAGAAATACACCCTCACATATGGTTGATTGATTTTTAAGAAGGGTGCCAAGAATTCAAGAGGGAAAAAAATAGTATTTCCAACAAATGGTATAGGGACAACTGGATCTCCTCATGCAAAAGAATGAAGTTGACCTCCTATATCACACCATATAAAAATTAATTCAAAGTGGATCATACATCTAAGTGTAAGAGCTAAATTATAAAACTCTTTGAAGAAAACAAAGAAATAAATCTTCATGACCTTGGATTAGGCAATGGTTTCTTAAATATGACAATACAAGCACAAGTGACAAAGAAAAAAATAGTTAAAAATAAATTGGACCTCATCAAAAGTAAAACCTTTTGTGTTTCAAAGGATGCCATCAAGAAAGGGAAAAGACAGACCACAGGATGGGCAAAAATATTAACAAATTACATAACTGATAAGGGACTTATATCCAGAATATATAAGGAACACATACAACTTGACATAAAAACAACTCAATTTAAAAATGGGCATAGATGACTTCCCTGGTGGTGCAGCAGTTAAGAATCTGCCTGCCAATGCAGGGCACACCGGTTCGAGCCCTGGTCCGGGAAGATCACACATGCCGCGGATTAACTAAGCCCGTGCGCCACAACTACCGTGCCTTTGCTCTAGAGCCCGCGAGCCGCAACTACTGAGCCCGTGTGCCACAGCTACTGAAGCCCGCGCACCTAGAGCCCGTGCTCCACAGCAAGAGAAGCCACCACACTGAGAAGCCCGCGCACAGCAACGAAGAGTAGCCCCCGCTCGCGGCAACTAGAGAAAGCCCGTGCGCAGCAACGAAGACCCAACGCAGCCAAAAATAAATAAATTAATAAATTAATTCAAAAAAAAAATGGGCATAGGATTTGAATAGACACTTCTCCAAAGAATATATATATGGCTGATAAGCACATGAAAAGATGTTCAACGTCGTTAGTCATAATGGAGATGCAAATCGAAACCACAACGAGGTATCGCTTCATCATTGGATGAGGCTCTAATAAAAACAAGGAACAAAACCAAGTGTTGGGGAGGATGTGGCAAAACCAGAACCCTGCTACACTGCTGGCGGGAATGTAAAATGGGGCAATTGCTTTGGAAAACAATGTGGCAGTTCCTCAGAAAGTTAAACATAGAGTTACCACATGACCCATAAATTCTACTCCTACATATATACCCAAGATAATTGAAAACCTATGTTTACACAAAAACTGATGCACAAATGTTCACAGCAGCATTATTCCTAATATTCAAAAGGTAGAAACAACCCAAATGTCTGTCAACAGAAGAATGGATAAACAAAATCCATACAATGGAATATTCTTGAGCCATGAAAAGGAATGAAGTACATATTAAATGAATACATACTAAAACATGGATGAGGCTTAAAAACATGCTCTGAAAAGGCCACATATGGTATGACTCCATTTATATGAAATATACAATAGAGTCACGTTTATAGGGAGAAAGCTGATTGGTGGTGGCTAGTGGATGGGGAGAAGGATAAGGGTAGGGGAAGGGGGGATGAGAAGGGACTCCTAATAGGTTCAAGTTTCCTTCAGCGGTGATGAACATGTTCAAAAATTAGGTAGTGGTGATGGTTGCACAATTCTGTGAATATACTAAAAACCGCTGAATTGTACATTAAAAGGGTGAATTTTATGGTATATGAATTACATCTAATTTCTTTTTTTTTTTTTTTTTTGAAGGTAAATGACACAAGGAGCTATCCCTTGAACCAGAGAATTGGAGGCTGGACTAGGGCCAACCTTCAGGGGATGGGAAGTCCCTGTAGAGCCACAGGGCAGCCTGAGCCTTCTCCTACTTGCTCACAGCACAGGTACTCACATACCTGTTCCCTGCAGGACACACCTGGCTCTGTGCCCTCTATCAGGTTGTTAAACGGCTTTCAGAGCCTGAGTTAGCTGGCAGCTGTGCGAGCTGAGTGACTCTTCTAAAAGGGCCTGAGATCCGTTCAAACAGCCCATCTAGGAGGCTTTTGTTTCCTTGCCCGGAACATCCCTTCCACCTGCCTCCATCCTCAGCCCCTCCTTCTCACGCCGCCTCCACCATAGGACCTTCCGGGTTCCTGCAGGCCTCTTTATCTCCTCCACAATCCCAAAGGTCATCTACTTCACCAGATCTGGTTGATCAAAAACACCACCAGGGATGATTTTTTTTTTTAAAGGACAGATTCCTGAGGTTCACCCGGATGAAATTCTGAGTCAGTAGGTCGGGGGTGGGCCTGGAAGTTGTGAAGCTGTCCCAGGTGATTGTGCTGATCAGCCTGACTTGGGAACCTTTGATCCAGTTCACCCTCCCACCCAGTGCTTCCACATCCCTGCCAAGCGGTTGACTCAGCTTTTCCAAGGAGTTTTCCCTGACTCACCTCCAGAGTCAGGCGCTCCACCCAAGTGCTTTGAAAATGCTGTGCTCATTACTGCCCCTGTCTTAGTGCAAATGATGAATTGTCATTGTCTGTTTAAATGTCTCACTCCCCCACTTGACTAAAAGCTCTCTGAAGAAGGGGACTGTGTCTTGTTTAATGTTTTACCCCCAATGCCTGACTCATAGTAAAGACTCAATACATTTATTGAATGAATGAATGAACACCACCAGAAATCTACTAATATAACCATTAGCTAAAGCAACTGGTACAAAGAACTTGACAGTGACAATATTTACTTGGCTATTATATATAGGGAATTAAAATTTGATGGCTACCTCAGCTCTGAAGATGTGACTGCAAGCTAGCTGCCCTTTGGAGAGAAGTCTCACAAGAGCATCATTTAGGAAGACGAACCATTTACTAGAAGGGTGTGATGTATTCCCTAGGACCAAAAGTAAGCATTGAACTAAACTCTATTGTCTGTAAGTACTAGAGAAAATTAAAGTAGGAGCTGATTATTTCTCATCCCGAGAGGATTTAGATTCACCCATTTATCCAGCCAAGGGCAGATTCACGTTTTGAGGGGCCTGAAACAATTTTGGAGGCCCTTTTTAAGGAAGATCTTCTTTCTCTACCACCCACGAACTTCTAGTGCCAGGAGCCTAGGACATGCTCATTTCTGTGACACCACATCTGACCCTGCTCCTTTGTGACATGCCACGTGAGTCTTCAAAGTGGGTGGTGGGAGTACTCCTGTAAGCTGTTCCTACACTGGGACAGCTAGCAATAACTCTACACTTAAATAACAGCATACCATATAACTGTGTCCCCCACATCCCATACTAAATGTATTCTCAACACAACTGCCCCTTAGCTGGATCCCTAAATGCCCATGGCCACTCCAATATCCCTTGACAGGAGGGGAAGGTGATGGAGGGGAAACTGGAGTAGAGACAGAGGTCTTAACTATTAAATATCTTACTTTTGAAATCTTAAAATATCTTACTTTTGAAATTTTAATAAAAACATATAACCATGAAAGCACATAGTAGGGCCTCTCCCAGAGCCTTGGAAGGGGCCAGTGCCAGTGAGGGGCTTAAGCTTAAACTCCTTTGGCTTCACAGTTCAAGGTGCTTCTGCATACAACACCTGTTTATTGAGAATCTATTACATACCAGGTACTGCTGTTGGCACTAGGAATACAGCAATGAACAAAATAATCCAAGTCTCTGACCTGTGGCACTTACACTCTAGTTAAAATAGATCTGTTTCCCTGGCTTTGGAGGACAGGGAAAATGGATGTGTTGGCCACCACTGCCTCCCAATCAATATTCATGGAATGAATAAATGAATGATGAAATGAATGAAACATTTGAGAACTAAAAACTGTTATGCTACTGAGATTTGGTAACTCAAAAATGAAATTCAAGACAAATTACAAAGTTGCTCCAAAAGCCAGTGAAAAATTATAGGGATGGTATAATGACATGGGCGTTGCACCATAATTTTCCAGGACCCGGCAGGACTATTGTTCTGACATGTATTAGCATTGGCAGGTAACCAGAGTTTCCTGCCCCTTTCTTTCTACATTGGCACTCCAGCTAGTACACCTCCAAGGTAGGTCCTCCCTCAGGTCTGACAGGTAAAAACAGGGAAGGACAAGGGAGAATCAATCCCCAGTCCTGTGTGGCCGTCGCCTCTGCTTCTGCTCCCTGGCTGCCAGGAGCTGCTGGAGATGTGGCCCTGTCAGCTGCTTATCTCTCACGACCGTCTCACAACTGCAGGCAACCTCTCCCTCCCCTCTGGCCCTTCCACTGCCCTTCCCCCCACCTCCCAATTCACAGAGGTAGAAGACAATGCCCACAGTTTCCTGCCAGCAAACCTGCCCGCATCTGAGTCCATCTTCTCCTCTTCCACTCCTGATGAGATTAAAGTCCCAGGTCCACCACTTACGAGCTCTGTGACACTAATTGAGGCAATTGTGTGGGCCTCAGTTAAAAACTGGTCCCCACTTAAAAATCGGGATAATAATAGTACCTATTTTATTGGATTGTTGTGGGCATTAAATGAGATAATGGACATAAAAGGCTCGGCAGAAGGCCTCACACAAGAAACTTCCTGTAATTGTGAGCATTAGTCCAAGGCCTTCCTCGGTGTTCTGAGTTCTATCCCATTTTGCCTCCTCAGGAACTCCATTTCTATCAGTTAATTCACTCTCCCTATTTCTTCAACGTTTCTTTTACAGGTTCCTACCCATCAGCATTTTTAAAAATTCAATTTACTCCAATTTTTTTAAATGACAATGAAATTAAAAACTTTCCTTGACCCCATATGCCCCCTCCATCTGTCATTCTATTTTCTCCTCTACTTAACCTTCTTTAATTTTTTTTTTTTTAGATTTTTTTATGTGGACCATTTTTAAAGTCTTTATTGAATTTGTTACAATATTGAGTTTTATGTTTGGTTTTTTGACTGCGAGGCATATGGGATCTTAGCTCCCCAACCAGGGATCAAACCTGCACCCCTCGCATTGGAAGGCGAAGTCTTAACCACTGGACCTCTAGGGAAGTCCCTAACCTTCTTTAAACAGTGGTCCCCTCTCACTGTCTTTCCGTCCTCCCTTTTTTTCTGAATCCACCTACCACTCCTCCAAGCCAGTCATACCAAGTTCACTAAAATCTTCCTGTGGCTTTGAGACCCCACAGACAATCTTCAGTCTTTTCTTCCTTGGCTTCTCCTCAGCTTCTGACATTGTTAATTGTCCCTTCCTTGAAATGCCTTTTCTTCCCTTGACTTCCATAACATCACACTCTTTCATCTTTGCCTCCTACTTTTCCTCCTACTATTTTCCCTCGTCAGTTTCCTGTGTGAGTTTCTCTTCCTCTGTGGGTTCTTCAGCCTCTGCCCGCCCCTAAGTGGTTATGGTCTCTCTTATTCTAGCCTCAGTCTGCTTCTCTTCTTACTCTCCCCTGTCCCTTGGTTCAGCCCAGTGACTCTGTGGCCTCCTTTATCATCCCATGCTGAAGACCAATAATTTAGTGCCTCCAGGCCAGACCTCTCATCTGGGCTCCAGATGCATACACTATACATTGCCTTCTCCACTTACATTTCCCATAGGCCTCTCAAAGACCATATGTTCAAAAATAAGCTTATCCTATTTCCCCATAAACTAGCTTTTCTTCCTGTTTCTCTCTTTCAGTGAGTGGCACCACTCTCTATCCAGTTGCCCAAGCTGGAAACTTGAGAATCTTCCTTCACTTCTCCCTTATCCAATCAATTAACAAGGCTTGTCAATTATTCCTCCTATAAACCCCTCAAATCTATTCACTTCTGTTCATTTCCACTGTCACTACTCTCTTAACAGGCCTGTTTGTTTACAAACTCCCTCCCTCCCTGCAGGATGAAACCCTGGAGCGCGGTGGGCGGGCCCTGGAGGCACAGGTTGGGCTCCTCCGATCTGGCCCCTCCCACCTCCCTGACTGGTCACCTTCTCTTCCCTGCAGGCACACTGCTCCACTTTCAGTTTCCAAAAATGCAGGGCCCTTTCTTGCCTTTGGGCCTTTGATCCTGCCCCTGACCATGGCTGGAATAATCTTCGCAGCCTTTAGTTCTCTCAAGATTGGAGTCATCTCTGCACAGCTCCCATATCTACCCCTATTGTAACACTCCCTGCACTGTGTCCACGAACTACCTATTTGCCTGTCTGTCTCCCCTCCGGTGTACAAACTCCTTGAGAAGAGGACGGAATCACCTAGTTCACAGCTGAATCTCTAAGGCTTTAAGTAAGACCAGCAGAAGATAGGTGCCAGACACAGAATTGCCAGATGGATTAGTGACCCGCTTGGGTCTGATGCACATCGGTGGCAGCCTGTTAAAGCAGGGTCCTCAGAGTTGCTGAGTACCCTTTCTAAGCACCTCTTTGCTGATATCTCAGCACCTGCTCTGAACATTCTTTCCACTATCATCAAGCCCCAAACTCTGGGATACAGGTGAGAAGAGGTGGGATGACCTCCCTTGGAGGGAACCTAGATTCTCGATTTTTTAAGAAGGTCAAGTCTGCCAGTTCCTTCCCTCATCCATTTACTTTTCTACCTCTCAGTGTTTCTGTGTCCTCACCCACTTTTCCTTCCCTTCTGTCTCAGAAGAGCAGGGATCCCTCCTTCTAACCAAGATTAACTCCTCTATTGAGACCCTTGATCCCATGCCTTTCGGGGATGGCAATTCACCAATTCTCCCTTTTCTCCTCACCTACAAATGCTTCCTCTCTGTGGTCTCATTCCTTCCAGCATACACACAAGCTCAAGTCTCTTTTCTCTTGAAAATCTCCCTCCTTATGGCCTCCTCCAATAGCCTTTGCTGATGAACTCTTTTTAAAAGGGACTTTCTATCATCAAAAGGAAATAAGTGTTGGCGAGGATGTGGAAAAATTGGAACCCTTGTGCACTGCTGGTGGGAATATAAATTGGTGTAGCCACCATGTAAAAGAGTATGGAAGTGCCTCAAAAAATTAAAAATTTTGATTTTAATTGATCACATGATCCAGCAATCCCACTTCTGAGCATTTGTCTGAAGAAAATGAAAACACTAATTTGAAAAGATATTTGCACCCCCATGTTCATTGCAGCATTATTTACAATAGCCAAAATATGGAAATAACTGAAGTGTCCATCCATGGACGAATGGATAAAGAAGCTGTGGTGTACATATACAATGGAATATTATTCAGCCGTAAAACAGAATGAATGAAAACTTGACATTAGGGACAACATGAGTGGACCTTGAGGGCATTATATTAGGTGAAATGAGTTAGAGAAAGACACATACTGTATGCTCTCTCTTACATATGGAATTAAAAAAAAAAAACACCTCATATTAAAAAGAGAACACATTGTGGTTACCAGAGGCAGGGGGAATTGGAGGAAAGTGGTCAAAAGGAAACTTCCAGTTATAAGATAAATAAGTACTATGTAATGTACAACATGATGATTTTAGTTAACACTGCTGTATGGCACATTTGAAAGTTGCTAAGAGAGTAGATCCTAAAAGTTCTCAACACCAGGAAAAAAACAAACAAATCTTTTTTTGTATCCATATGAGATAATGGATAACAACTTATTGTGCAATCATTTCATAATATATTAAGTCAAGTCATTATGCTGAACAACTTGAACTTGTACAGTGCTATATGTCAATTATATCTCAATAATAGTGAAAGAAAAAAATAAAGAGGAAGGAGGCAGCAAAAAAGACTTTCTATTACACTTCTTGCCTCCGTTGTTTTCACCACCCTCTTGCTCCTTCCTCCTTGCCCCCCACTTCAGTTCCCCACCGAAAATGTTCTCTTTAAGGTCACAACGACCTTCTCCAGCCCCAAATCCAAGGCTTACCCCTACACTCTACTGATACGGATGTCCCAGGTTTTCTGCCTCACCTTCCTCGTGATCCAACAAGAGTTTATTGAGGACTATTCTGTATGCAGCCTTGTGCTGAGGGATGAGAGGTAACCCAAAGTGTAAGATGGGGTCCTCGAACTTGCAGATGCAATTAAGATAAATACCCCAAAATAGCGTGGAACAGTGGATGGCAGAATATAAAGAAGTGCTAAATTTTGTGGCACAGCCTATACTTCCTATCAGGGATGTAGGAGAACAGCGAGGCTC
Organism: Balaenoptera ricei; assembly: GCF_028023285.1. Lineage (NCBI taxonomy): Eukaryota > Metazoa > Chordata > Mammalia > Artiodactyla > Balaenopteridae > Balaenoptera > Balaenoptera ricei. Next base: position 170,323,598 of record NC_082639.1, read on the forward strand.
GACAGCCAAGGAAGTAGACCTAGAGTCTGTCACACAGAGTGAAGTAAGTCAGCAAGAGAAAAACAAATAACGCATATTAACACATATATGTGGAATCTAGAAAAATAGTACAGATGAACCTATTTCCAGGTCAGGAATAGAGACGCAGATGTAGAGAATGGACGTTGTGGACACAGCGGGGGAAGGGGAGGATGGGATGAACTGGAAGATTAGGCTTGACATAAATACACTACCATGTGTAAAACAGATAGCTAGTGGGAACCTGCCGTATAGCACGGGGAGCTCAGCTCAGCGCTCTGTGATGACCTAGATGGGTGGGATGGGGGGGCGTGGAATGGGAGGGAGGTCCAAAAGGGAGGGGCTATATGTATACATATAGCTGATTCACTTTGTTGTACAGCAGAAACTAACACAACATTGTAAAGCAATTATACTCCAATAAAAAAAAATCTAATAAATGACTTTGTTCTAAGCCAAAGAAATAAAAAGGAAATGCTAGTCAAGTTTAAGCTGTGAGCAAGGCTACACTGTGTATAATGGGCAGGATTTGCGGGGGTGGGAGTAGGGTTAGGGAGCAAGGGCCTAGTTAGGGTAAGACATGAGCAAAGGGCTCCCACCCAAGCTCCGTTCAGATTTTTTCCTTCACGCTGAAGTGTAAATGACTGACAAGAGCTTAAAATGTAACCTGTAAGTTGTACTTGCATTTTACACTAAAGCCTTCAACTAAGAGGATGCAGCCCTTATGATAGATAGAATTCACCTACCCTGAGTTGGAACAGAATATCAGAGTAAAAAACACTTACTCATCCCTCCCTCTCTGACTGTTTGGTTTGCCAGTTTTCCTATATAGGAACTATGCATGAATATGCCAGCTCTGTTGTGCAAATATTTTCCTTGATCTGAGGTCAGACGCGGTCTCAGCCTGCCTCAGCACACACAGCCTTACATCCTCCCAGCGGGCTGTTTGTTCTCAGTGTTTGATGTCAATCTCTGTTCAGTGTGCTTTTATACCCGAAGTGTTATTTTAATCCAAACCATGTTTTAAAATCCTCTCTTATTTTGGCAAAATGGCTTTCTCATGTATTGCAAATAAAAATAATATCAGATACTCATGTGTCTCCAAACGCTTGGCATACAATTGCTCTGCTTAATCGTTCACAACAACCCTGTGAAGTAGGTTCTGTTGTTATCCCCATTGACACATGAGGAAACTGAGGCACAAATGATGAAAGAACGTGTCCAAGTTAAATAACTTGCTGTGACGTTAGGGAGACAGGGTTTCACTCAGGAGGTGGAGGTGAGGCTGTATGGCTTCCTCTTGCTGGCAATTCGTGCTGCTCTGCCAGCTTCTGATGGCTGCTGGCAGTGGCTGTGGAGCTCCTGCAGCTTTATTTTATTTTATTTTATTTTTTAATTTTAAAAAGTGAAGTATAGTTGATTTACAATGTGTTAGTTTCAGGTGTACAGCAAAGCGATTCAGTTATACATACATACATATCTTTTTTTTCAGATTCTTTTCCCTTATAATTTTAAAATATCGAGTATAGTTCTCTGTGCTATACAGTAGGTCCTTGTTGGTTATCTATTTTATATATAGTAGTGTGCCTGCAGCTTTAGAAATGCTTGCCTTTCACTAGTGTAATGACAGTTTGTAGTATGTAACCTATAACAGAGCTTCTCAAACCATCTGTGTTGAAGGACTAGCTTTATTTTATTTTTTAAAATTTCCAAACCATTGAGTGACAACACTTTTTAAATTGCTATAAAAGTTTCTAAACACTTTCAATTTCTATATTTGTGGTAGATTAACAAGGAGCAATTTGCAGATTAGCACCAGTTCAAGGACTATATTTTGAGTAGCACAGTGCATATCATCACCAAAATCAGTTTCATGCTTTTAGAATTTCATTTCTTTCATTCAATAATATTTGTTAAGTGCTTACTACACAGCAGGCAATAAACCAGGTGCAATAAACAAGAACGTTAGGGCCTTCTCAAAGCTAACATTCTAGCAGGGGAAGCAGACTCGGAAAAACTCACTGCAAATTAATTAGTTTTTTTTAGATAAATGCTAAGAGGAAGATTAGAGTACTCGGAGTTCATATCAGGGTGCCCCAAGCTAGCCTGACAGGTTAAGGAATGTTTCTCTAGGGAATCTTCAATCTTAGAGCAGAAAGATAAGCAGGGGGTGCGAAGCTCATAGTGGGGGAAAAAAGCTTCTGGGCAGAAGAAAGGGCCTATGCAAGGACCCTGAGGCAGAGAGACAGATGGGAGGCTGCTGAAATAAAGTCCTGCAGGTCTCTAACGGTCATGCCAAGGCTTTTACGTTTAATCTTAAGAGCTATGGAAAGCTCTGGAAGAGTTTTAAGCAGGGGGGTAAAATGGTCAGATTAACCTTTTAAAAAGAACACTTACTTTCCCATTAATTTAAACACAGTGAGTTTTCATAAAAATTGCAATGGGGAATTAACAATCTATTATAGAAATTTTCACATATGAACAAAAAGTCTGGGACTGTTCTCATATAGCAAGGGTTACTGTGATTCCTGTGCCTGGAAGAACACATCACGGGGACAGTCACGTCTCCAAAGAGGTCAGTACGTTCTACCTCTGCGCCCTTCCCTCAGCCGCGCCATCCTCTCAATAGCATCTTAAGGAGAGGAGCTGTGGGAGGTATGTGACTAAACTGCACCCATTCCTCGCTCTTCTGCACTCACACAACCACACTGTAGTTCAAGTTAGCCGTGCGCCCAGCTAAGGCTCATTTTTTAAGCCGATTGAGAGTGACCACGTGACCCTGTTCTGGCCAATGAAAAGACAGCAGAGATCTGCTTAGCGTTCAGGGAAAACTTTTGCTTTCCAGGTAAGAGGAGACCACTGTCTGGCTAGTGTGGCCCTTCCCCTTCTTCCTACCTTAAAAATGTGTCCAGAGGTGCTGCAGCTACCTTGCCACCATGAGGCAACAAGCACAAGGAAGAAATCCAACATGGTAAGGTTGGTGGAGCAGAAAGGAAAACCTGAGTCTTGCATGACTCGGGCCGGACCGCCCACTTCCGGTCTCCTCGTTCTGTGAGAGAAATAAAGCTCTGCGTGCTGAAGCCGCTGTTAAGTCTGGATTTTTGATTCTGGCAGTTGAAAGTAATTGAGCTTTCCAACTGGAAATGGATGGTCCACAGAATCAGATCAAACTGCATAGCCCAGTATTCTCCCCCCGTGACTGTTCCCATCTTTGGACATTTAGATATTTCAAAGGAAAAAGGCTTTTCTTTTCTTTCTGACAACCGGTCACCCTTCTCACCGGGAGCTGTAACTGGATAAGTAGCTCTGCCTTGTATCCTTTGTTTCCTAAAAGGGGAAGGGCAGGCAGTGAGGCTTCGGGTGGAAAATGCTGATATACTACACCACATCAGAATGTGCTGTTCTCATTTATTTTTTAATACAAACCCATCTTTGCATGTGGGCACTGGCAAAGAATTGATGGTTATGAAATATTGGGCGACGGTGGTAATATAGGAGGTAAGTGACACACAGCAAAGGAATCTTGTCTTCAAATTACACAGAACGCAAACCCATTGTGGTTCATGACATAGCTCCCACGTTTTTTCCATATTTATCCAACAGGGCTCCAGTGAAATTAATCATGCGTTCCATTTGTTAAGTGAATATGTAGAATTAGGGGACGGAGTTGTGTAAAGCAGCATGTAAAAGTCATGGGAAGGTACAGCCTCCGGCCTGCTACTGCCTGCTGATCACTTCCTTTGGCACCATTGAGCTCTGGTGAGGACCAATAAGAATGGTTTATACAACATTCAGGGATGAAGTTCAGGAAGTGGTTGTCACAAATGATGGATGCTACAGTTACTATATTCGGCACCAAAGGGATTCATTTATCTTTACAGACATACAGGAGCAGAGCGGGTGCATTCAAAGGTAGTCTTCTGGGCAGAGAAGACATTGCAATTCTAGCCACACGCTGTCAAGAAACCCATATGTCTACAATGTAAAGGGCTTTTTAAGATTACAAGCTGTCTTTCAAGCAACACAGCCTCTACTAAAAATAATTCTATTTGATCAAAGTAGGAAGAATGCTACTGGTTGCTATCTCAGGGGCAAAGATAGACTCAAAACAGTATAATCTCTCATGCCCACAAAAGGACCCCATGAAGGGCTATCTATCAAAGGAGAGATGTTTCAAAGGAACACATACTCTACTGGGGTGGCCAACTGAAAATATAAAATACTAAAATATGTGTGTAATGAAATCTCCGTGGCTTATAATGAGGGTAAAATCCCCCTGATGGGGTCTGGCTGAAACTCCAAATTAAGAGACTGAAGCTGAAATCCCTATGACCTTGAGGCAGCAGCTGAAGACTTTAATGTATGTTCATTTTCGGTCACTAAATGTTTGTAACATCTGGAGCATGATTAATGCCTAAAAAGGTTGAAGAACTTCTAATGACATTAATAGCCATTGGTTACACTGAAGAGTGGTCCTGCTGCCAGAAAAACAAATGACCAGGCACTTAAAGCCTCTATCAGGGTGGAAAAAGGCATTTTGCCAAATTTAGTCACCTCTTGGAAACTGTGTGGTCAGTTTTCTGAACTATATTTGAACTCCAGAAGTCCATAGTTGTTTCCCTGGGTAAAACAGCCTTCCTGGTATTTCAAGGAAATTTAAAAATCTTTGGAAAGTCTAAAAAGTTCCATGATCCCAATTTTGGAAAAGGGGAAATACTATAAATATATGTACAGAAAAATACACTAGAAAAAGAATTTTAAGTTAACAGCAGTTACATGGGGTAGCAGAATTACTATTTGTTAGGCATCTCATATTTCCTGAATTTTCTAATACGAACATACATTATTTTTATAACCAGAAAAGTTTATAAACCATTTTTAAGACGGAAAAGACTTCTGAAAAAGCAGGTAACCTTCTACAGAGGAGAAAGATGAGTTGATTCTACTTTTGCCACTCATTAGCTGTGTAACCTTGGTACTAGAGGTAACACTTATAAGATTAAGTGAAATGGTATATACAAAGCACCCACAATACTCGGAGGCATATAGCAGATGCTTAATAACTGGCAGTTTGCATCATTATTCTTGCTCAAATCATATTCAGTGTTCAAAACCATATTCAGATAGCACCAGGCATAAAATTCTATTTTGCTGGGAAATTTACCTGAATTTCGAGGTGAAAGAAAACTGTCCTGAAAACAGGACAAAATAGTATTCCTCGTATAGCTCCAAAGCCTGGGATTCCATGGCAAGGAGAGAGGTAATAGGGGGGGGATGTGACGGTGTTGACAGGGTGCCAGTGTTGGGGACCAGAATCAGGCTCCCTTTCACCTCCCACTGGCTTCCAGACAGATAAAAATTGTGAGGCTCTCATGAACATTTGTCAGGGATCCCCGTGCCTGGGGTCAGGTGCAGTGACATGGGACACAGCAACTGCCATGGCCGCAGCTGTTGGCCGTCAGCCCTGCCAGGGCTATTTCAGGTTTCTCCAAGCGTTCCTTGCCCCACTAAGCAAAGCTTCCAGAAGTGCTTTGAACTATTCAAGGACGAAAAGGCCCTTATGGCCTCCATTCCTAGGAGGCCAGCCTTCTGCTAACTAAGCCACAGTGAGGGTAGGGTTTCTCTCCTGGGTGGGGAGCGACTGTCTATGCCCCTAGGCCAGAGCTTTCGGGGAACAGAACCTTACACATGCTTCCTCCAAGTCCGAGCCCTTTGCGAGGATTTTCTGCTTAAATTTTCCAGTTGTTTCAGCTAAATATATCTAGTATGAACTCTCTCCTTGCGGTGCAGGTAATGAGGCAGTGTCTCCAAAGTTAAGTAATAATAATACTAATAGTGCACATGGATTACGTAATCTCTTACTTTGTGCCTATGTTGTGCTAAGCAGCTTCTATATTGCTGCATTTATTTCTCACAACAACCTTGTGAGGTCAGTACAGTTACTGTTTCTGTTTTTTTTTTTAAACATCTTTATTGAAGTATAATTGCTTTACAATGGTGTGTTAGTTTCTGCTTTATAACAAAGTGAATCAGTTATACATATACATATGTTCCCATATCTCTTCCCTCTTGCATCTCCCTACTGTTACTATTTTATAGATCACTGGCCCCAAATTTATGTCAGCCCACAGCTGCTTTGTAATGCATACATGCTTGGGATCATCCTTGACTTACTTTCTCTGTCTTGTAAAATTTCTCAAATGATTACCAGTTTAAAATGTGCACGTTTGGGTCTTTATGGATTCAAAGGAACAATCCTCGTTAGATTCTTTTTTTTTCTCTACGACCCTGCCCCAGTGAGCCTGAGTATTTTTCTCCATGACCCTGCATCCCGGGTTCCGATATGAGTCCTTTATATCATGTCCCTGAAGAGTGAATCTCTAAGTTGTTGGCCTCAATTCTCTTCTAAAAGCTGTAATACTCTTTTTTATGGCCCGGGGAACAAATGTACTTCCATAATGACCAAAAGATAGCATGGGAGAGAGAACTGGACAGAACCATATGCAATGAATTTTTTAGTGTAAGAAGAGCCCCATGGCTCCCATTATTCATTTATCACGCAGGCGTCCACCGGGTAACAGCTGACAAGTGCAAAATGATGCTCTGCCCGTTACCAGACTGTTGGGACACTCAATGCAGACCGTCCACTGCAGCTCTTCCTCTGTTCTCCCTTCTGCCCCCACCCCTCAAAGGCTGTTCTTGGCAAAACATATGGGAGCCATTCGGGCTTACTCCTTTCCTTCCGATGTCCAAGTCACGTTGACAACAGGGGATTTACAACTGCCCCAAGTGGAGCATTTTGCTCTCTTTTGGATTATTCCAAGTTTGGGGCCTGTTAAAAGTTTTGTAACTACATAAATATTTACCCGGAGTTTTGGTTACTATATAAACTTAACAAACATGACACTGGACCCAAACGCTGTAAGTCACATGAAAGTCTTCCAATCAAGAAAAGGGGATACTAATAAAGGACTTTGGAATTGATTATTTTTATCACGAAATATTCTTACTGCTATTTTTATGCTGGGCTTTTAAAGTACCAAAATGTGTTCATCCTTGACTCTACATAAATATTCAGACCTCACTCACTGTCCATCAGCCAACTTGCTGAGATGTGCCCCTGGATCACAGAGACCCGGGGGAGAACGTGCATGGTGCAGTACAAGGCTTCACCCTTATTTTATTACTTATTTATTTTGGGGGGACCGTGCGCCTTGCGGAATGTTAGTTCCCGGACCAGGGACTGAACCCACGCCCTCGACAGTGAAAACGAAGAGTCCTAACCACTGGATTGCCAAGGAATTCCCAAGGCTTCACCTTTATAAATGAACTGGCTAACGGTGGGAAGCTGAGGGTGAAAAATGCTACTCTGAGCTTTGTCACCTGTGAGGGCAAGAGATATGACTTTGTGTTCAAATGTCATATGTTTACATTTGTTAGTGGGCTCTTTTTTTTTCTTTTAATGTATGTATGTATGTATTTATTTATTTATTTGGCTGCATTGGGTCTTCGTTGCTGCACGCGGGCTTTCTTTAGTTGCGAGCGGGGGCTGCTCTTCGTTGTGGTACGTGGGCTTCTCATTGCGGTGGCTTCTCTTGTTGCGGAGCACGGGCTCTAGGCACACGGGCTTCAGTAGTTGCAGCACGCAGGCTCAGTAGTTGTGGCTCGTGGGCTCTAGTGCGCAGGCTCAGTAGTTGTAGCGCACGGGCTTTGTTGCTCCACGGCATGTGAGATCTTCGCGGACCAGGGCTCGAACCCGTGTCCCCTGCATTGGCAGGCGGATTCTTAACCACTGCGCCACCAGGGAAGCCCTGTTAGTGGGTTCTGGTTGACACTTACGGATGCCAGGTAGAAAGAGCTGGGACGTTTAATGCCCCAGATAGTGATTATTAAGGGTAGGCACTAAAGTACTCAGACCTAGGACGGGACATGTCGCTCATGAAAAATGTGAGGGGAAATATTGTGCATTCTTTTCCTAACCCTCTGTTTGCCGTGAAGTTAACCCTCCACATGCAAGGGGTGGTTTGTGTTTTATGTTCTTCAGAGCTGTGGTCTCTGGAGGGAGGTCTCTGGCAGGGCTCCCTGCTCCTCTGTAGAAACGAGTTGGTCTCGGGAGAGGGTGATCTGCTCGGGTTAGAGCCTGCTTCCTCCACCCTGGCCTGAATCCATCTCCTCCACCTTTCTTCGGCTCCCTGTCACCACATCCTGTGGACCGAGCAAGGAAGGACACTCTTTATTGCTTTGCAGATGATCAGACTGGAACCAGTTTTTCTGAGTTTGATATTACATCATTAAAGGAAGCTTCAGCTCGAGGTGAAATGGGGCAGGTTTGCTGGCTTCATAAACTCTGGAACAATCTGATTTACCGCCCCAAGAAGGAGATAACAAGCAAGCCCTGGAAATTTTGTAGAACACTGCTCTGGTAAAGCTTACAGTCGCTCTGCCAGGACTTCATTTCTTTAAGGGACTGAGTTAGTGGGCAATTGCTGTTCTTGGAACGTTATTATCCCCATTCTATACATAAGTAAATGTTGACAGTGAATGGTTTAATGACTTGCTCCAAATTTTATAGCACGCCAAGATTATAGTTAGAGAAAAACTAGCTGGAATTTCTGACTGTCAAACCCATGCTTTAGCCAGGAGACTCAGCTCTAAATAGACATGCTTTAAATGCACACTAGCAAAATCTGAGAGAAACAATGTTGCAGAATCTAGTATCCTTCAGAACCTTTGGATGGAAGTTATCAAAGCTCACTGCTAACATTCTAACTCCCTCACCTCTGCATGGACCTCCTAGGAGGTGATGAATCATTTTTCCTTTCCCCCTCTGAGGACCTGCCAGGCAGAGAGGTTAAGCAACTTAGCTAAGGACACAATTTTAGAGGTAGAACCATGACCAGACTCATCTCCTGACTCTAGATCAGAACTTTCCCAATGATGCTAGAAACTGACCAGATGAGTTCAGAGAGACTATTGCATATCTGTGATGATTCTGTACTGTATTGTGTCTACTTGGTTTAGCTGGAATGGTTTCCCAGAATCCCCTTCTCTGTATGGTTCTGGGTTAGAGTTGGCCCAAACAGAAATGGGGGCAAGATTTGGAAGGTGGAAGTAAAGCAACAGCCACTACTTTGTGAAGGTCATTGTGGTTTCATGTGGTGACAGACAGATGGAAAAGTGCTGGTGGGTTCCAGTGTGTCCTTGCTCTTTCCCATTCCATGTCCAGCAACTCTCTCTTTCTGTCTTCCTTTCTTTCCTTCTTTTTTCCACCACTTTATTGAGGTATGATTGACATACAAAAATCTTTACATATTCAATGTATACTACTTGATGAGTGTAGAGATAAGTATATACCCATGAAACCATCACCATAATCTATGTCATAAACATGTCTGTTACCTCCAAAGTTTCTTCACACCCTCTTTATTTTATTATTATTGACATTACTGTTGTTGTTTTGTGTGATATTTGGTGTTATTAAAACATGAAACTAAGATCTACCTTCTCAGCCAGTTTCTAAGTATACAATACAGTATTGGTAATAGTAGGCACTTTGCTGTACAGGAGACCTCTACGACTTACTCATATTGGATAATGAAACTTTGTACCTTTTGACTAATGTCTGCCCCCAGCCCCTGGCAACCACCATTAGACTCTCTCCAGCAATTCTTTCTGACGGTTGGTCCAGTGGCCCCAGGCCCAACCACCAGATGCAAAGGCAATAGTTCTCCATGGACTTCTCTACCAACTCTGCTTTCACAGCTCTCCTCCAGCAACTGCACGTGCCCGGCTGCCCCTATGCCTGGCAAACTTTGACTGTTCCATTCACACCAGTGCTTCAGGAGAGCTGGTTAGTCACCAGTCCTCCAGTTCCCCATTAGGTATCCCTGCTTCCCCAGCTTCTCCCATAATTGCCTGATACATCCTGTGATACTCACAGTGGTTCTGCTTTTCCCACTGAAATCTGACTGATGGAAAATCAACATGGTGCACCACGGGAGCTGCAGAGGAATATGAGAGAGTCCCTGCCCTCAAGGGACTTCCAGCTCAATGAGGAGGTGGAACACTTTATCACAGCCAGCTGGGGACTCGTGGCAGCTCACAGATCAAGTGACAAATGCATGATGTGGTCATTGCCTTGAAGTCCTTGCAGCCTGAGGTGTCCAGTGTCTTTCAGTGCCAGGCATGAGGAACTGATTGGGAATGGACACGGTCAGCATTCTTCATGACCGGTGGCCACATTTAGTCTGAGTGGATACAGACCTTTTCCTCTGTTCCATCCAGACTGTAGGCTCCTTATCAACATAAAAATGGAAAGAAAGTTACTTACATACTGGGTGAAAATGTTGAGTACGTTTGAACACGAATGCTGACACTGAAGATTTCCCATCCAACCAACAGGAATTCCCCTGGCTTGCCACACTTGGGTAACTTGAGTTCTGGAATTCCAGCCTCGGTTAACCCATATCCACAAATTTGCTGGAGTTATGAATCTTAGTGAGAGTACTGTTTTTCTATTATTCGTTCCCAATATGTTCTGTCCTGAGCCGACACCACTGAATTTATTTCCCCCACATGTTTAACCCTCTGCATGTTGACCACCTTTTGGTATCAGCCAAAAGAAAAACAGATCAAAGCATGCGTTCCTGGTTTTTACACAAAATAAATTTTATTTCTAACTTGGCTGGAAACTTCCCCACTCACTCGGTCTGTTGGCCCTTTTTGCTGGACCTCAGTTTCCTTCTGTTAAAAGCAGTTACTAATACTTCCTTGGGGAGGTATGAGCACCAATGCTGGGCTACAAATCCAGGTAAGACCCCTGGGTGAAAGGTGATAGGGAAGCACAGCAGCAATCTGGATGAATAGCCCCTGGAAAAGTCCAGTCCTCAGCTCAAAGCAATACCGCAAGCTTCCGGAAGCTGCTTGTGAGCTGAGGTTTTATTTTGCAAATGTATATCTACATGCCTGTGTGTCTGGAGTGTCGACTCCAAAGACCTAAGAATACAGTAAATGACATCATAGGTAGCTCTGAAAAACGAGGATTTATTTTTAGCTCTGACCCTTGTCTGTTAAATTATTTGATTTAAAAAGAAGGAGGAGGGGCTTCCCTGGTGGCACAGTGGTTAAGAATCCGCTGGCCAGTGCAGGAGACATGGGTTTGAGCCCTGGTCCGGAAGATCCCACATGCCGCGGGGCAACTAAGCCCGTGCGCTACAACTACCGAGCCTGCGCTCTACAGCCGGCGAGCCACAACTACTGAAGCCCGCGCGTCTAGAGCCCGTGCTCCGCAACCAGAGAAGCCACTGCAATGAGAAGCCCGCGCACCGCAATGAAGAGTAGCCCCCGCTCGCCGTAACTAGAGAAAGCCCGCGCACAGCAACGAAGACCCAAGGCAACCAAAAATAAATAAATAAATAAATAAATTTTTTTTAAAAAAAGGAGGAAAAGGGGAGAAGAGAATGAAATCTAAGAGGCAATGAAAGAATGTGGGACTCCTGCTGGATCTTAAAAAGCACCAGTGTGAAACTCAAGTACAGCTTTCCTATTTCTTTTCTTTCTTTTTTTTTTTTTTAATTAATTAATTTATTTATTTTTGGCCGTGTTGGGTCTTCGTTGCTGTGCGCGGGCTTTCTCTAGTTGCCGCAAGCGGGGGCTACTCTTCATTGCGGTGCGTGGGCTTCTCATTGCGGTGGCTTCTCTTGTTGCAGAGCACGGGCTCTAGGTGCGCGGGCTTCAGTAGTTGTGGCATGTGGGCTCAGTAGTTGTGGTGCACGGGCTTCAGTAGTTGCGGCGCACGGGCTCTAAAGCACAGGCTCAGTAGTTGTGGCGCATGGGCCTAGTTGCTCTGTGGCATGTGGGATCTTCCTGGACCAGGGCACGAACCCATGTCCCCTGCATTGGCAGGCAGATTCTTAACCACTGCGCCCCCAGGGAAGCCCCTTCCTATTTCTTTTCAACCAGAAAGGTGGTGACAAGGAAAATGGATGAACAGTGGAGGGTGTGCCCTCTTAGGAGAATTTGGTGCCCTCCCTGCAGTCATTCATTTTGAGACGCTGGTTCCAAGTATCTACAGCGGAGGTGGTGGTCTTTTTCAGAAATCCAGCCTTTAGCTTGTCACTCATTTATCCCTGGATGTTATACGATTGTACTTCCAAGCAATCTGTCCTGTTTGTCTTGGCATCTTATGGGCTGTCACCCAAAGGGTTCCTGCCCACTTTCTGTTTCCATGTTCTGCTGACACGGGGCAAAGACGGAAAAGAAGCCAAGGAGTAAGATCACACAGAAAGCTGGGTCTGCTCAGTAAAGAGAGGGAAATTGTGGCGATGCTGAAAGATGAAGAAAACGGACTCTCACATGAGGGCAGGGCTCAAGCGAAGAGACTTGGGAAGGAAAGCAGGAATCTGAACAGTGGCACGAGGACAAGAAGCCACGATCAAGAGACATAATGCAGTGGAAGTGTGGAGTCTTAACCTCTGGACCGCCAGGGCAGTCTCCATAACTCTTCATTTCTACTGTAAAATGTGATCAAACATTTTGATCCTTTCTATCCGCTGCTGTATCTTCCCCTGGAGTTGTCCTTGTCTGCACATGGGGTGCAGGGTCACCATCATATTTGCCCTCAGCTTGTGGGAGAGGGGAAGAGTGAAAGAAAAGCCCTGGATAAGCAGGTTCTTTTTAAGCAAGTGATGTGGGAATTACACACATCACTGGTACTCACAGTTGAGAACATGGCCATGGAGCCACATTGAACCGTGGGGGGCTGGGAAATGAAGCCCCTGGCTGGGTGGGGATGTGTGGGTCGCAACTCCATTACCAGGGGAGAAGGGGGCACACAGATCTGGGAAGACAAGGGCAGTCTGCTACAATAAGGAACCAGAAGGCCATATCAGCCGGGACAGGGGAAATTATAGACCCTTGACCAGCCATTAGAAATATCATGGGAAGGGGAAAGCAAAAAGGTGACATCCTTAGGAACTGCATGTCCATTTGAAGGAAAAGACACCATCAGCAAATACCAACCTGCCCTTCTTCTTTGGCTACAGCCCACTATTCTAAGGACCTTTGCCTCCAGGTGAACCACTGCAGTGATTTCCAAACTTTTAAAAAAGCAGCTGCATTTATAAATGCATTCTTACATGGGATTCTAGTTATAAAAAAGAAAACAAAAGGGCTGCTCTGGCTGAAACAGAGGAGAGGGCCCAGAGCTCCAGCTACCTGCTCTGGTTGTCATGGCACATTAGAGGCCAACACACAAGGGGTATGATGTCCACTTGAAGGTTTTCCCCCAGAACAGTGAGGCTCCAAGAAACCCAGTTTGAGAACCCCTGAGCTGTGGGAAGCAGGGCCCAAAGCTACTAGCAAGGATAATTTCATCAAAGCCAAACTAGGACCACTCTGAACCTTGTAACAATGAAGTCATGCTCCAGATCCTAGAAGTGGCAAATCTGAACTTCACTCATTTTCTGAGTAAGGTCTTCTGTAAACCCTATTCTGTGGTAGCAATGACTCATTTCATTTATTATTACAGAGGCTTGTGTATTTTGGGGGGTTTTGTTTTTGTGATATTGGAGTGGCTATATTTATGATTGATTTAGTTAAAAAAACCACCCCCCAACTATAACATGGTTACCATGGGAAAATATCATCCACTTTATGAAGTGGTTCCATGGACCGCACTGAGACAAAAGCCCTTGTGGGACAAGGTCCACCCTGACTTAGCGGCAGGCGCAGATCCAGGCAAAGGGCACGAGCTCGCTGGTCGGAGCACCGTTATTACCAGCACCCAGTGCCCGGCGATTCTCTCACCTCTTATGGTGAAATATCAAGGAAAAGAGGGGTGTGTGAAAGAGAAGATCCAGAAGTTCGACTTAGGACTAAATTATGGATGACATCAAAAGAAGCCTCGAGAATGTACAGGAGCCCATAATCCCAGTGCCTGGTCAGCAGAGGTGCAAGATGTTCAGTTGGGGTAGAAGACAAACGTGGTAGGGAAGGGGGAGGTGGGCTGGCTTCCTCAAGCAGAGTCAGTGAGGAATGACACCTCCCACCGCAACTGTCTCCAACAGCTATCATGCGTTAAGAAAGGGGGGAAAAAAGGTCCTGAACCTAGCTAAGAGAGCAGAGTATTCCTGACAAGAGTAAATAGAAGGTCTCGGTAGTAAACCAGAAATGAGGTCCCAGTTTTCCTCTTACACCTCCTTCATACCAGATCAAGTTCCTTGACTCCCAATCCATCCCCAAAGGAATAATCTTCCCACTTGAGCCCTGTGTTAAATGAGCAAAACATCATAGAGTGTTGCAAATTGTTTAACGACACCTTGTAAAAAACCCAACAGAAAGATGGGCAAAAGACATGAACAGGCAATTCACTGAGACTGTGAATATACAATCAAAAAGAAGTCCAAAAAAAAAAAAGTCCAAGCTAATTATTCCTCAGAGAACTGCAAATGCAGACCTCAGTGAGACACCTACACCTACCAGGTTAGCAAGAATTAAGAACGCTGACAACACCAGGTGTGGGCAGGAGGTGAAGCTACAGGAATTCTTTCACATTCCTAGTGGGAATGTAAATTGGTATAATGACTTTGGAAACCCATTTGGCATTTTGTTGTAAAGTTCAACACGCATATAACTAGGACTTAGCAGTTTCCCCCTGGGGATATATTCTAGATCAGGTTTTTTTTCCCAAACAGGCTCCCGTTAGCAGGTCATGAACCTAATTGAGTGGTACACAACCAACATTTTTAACAAACAAAATAGAATACAACAGAGTAGAAAAACTTAGAGGACATTGTCTGTAGTAAGGGTAAGTTTTGTTTCGTAAATTGTTTCACATATGTGTGTGCACCCATGTGTGTGTGAGTTGCGATGTGATTTTCATGGTTGATGAATGAACCAGGCAAGACACCTGTTGAGGAGCAGAATGTCTTCTCCTGGGATCAGCCTTTGAATGTGAAAGCAGAAAAGGTTCCCAGAATAAATTCACCCAAGTTAGTAACAGGCCATGTTCCCTGTCTACATTTCTTGACTAAAATAGATTATTTTCTTCAAACTGTATTTTTGCACAAACCCATTTTTACCAGTGGGAGTACAGCATGTGCCACCTGGACCAGGCTCTTCTGCGGACACAATTCATTAGCTGCCCTCACTCTCAAAATGCAATTGAAATGGATGCATCCTTTAAACTGAATACAAGCAATGGCTTCCAGGCATGTGTTTGACTCAATAATTCATGAAGTACTCATGATTACTTATTACTGAGAATAAAGTAAAATTAGCCACATAGAAGCCCAGGAAATGTATCTGCCATAAAGTATTAAGTGTCTCTACAGTACAGCAAACTTTACTGTCTTAAAAACCATTCCTAGTCCCAAGGACTTACTGGAATAAAAGCATCAATTGTGAACTATTCGGCTCGCAAAGGTGGAACAAACTTTCATATCTTTGTGTTACGGGTTGAATTGTTTCCCCTCAAAATTTATGAGCTATCCCCTACTACCTCAGAATATGACCTTATTTGGAAATAGAGTCACTGTAGATGTAATTTGTTAAGACAAAGTCATACTGGAGTCGGTGGGCCCTTAATCCAATATGACTGGTGTCCTTCTATAAAGGGGAAATTTGGACACAGACATGCACACAGGGAGAATGCCATGTGAACATGAAGGCAGAGATCGGAGTGATGCAGCAGAAACCAAGGAATGCTAAAAACTGCCAGAAAACCACCAGAAGCTAAGCAAGAGGCATGGAATAGATTCCCCCTAACAGCCCTCAGAAGAAATCAACCCTACTGACATCTCAGTTTTGGATTTCTAGTCTCCAGAACTATAAGACAATGATTTCTGTTACTCTAAACCACCCAATTTGCAGTACTTTGTTACAGTAGTCATAGCAAACTAATACTTTGGATCTTTAAGATTTAGGCAAATGCTTTATCTCCTATTTAAATACTAAATATTATAATTACAACTCTGTAGGTTTATAGTCAACATTTGAAATCAGGAGACCTGGAATAAGGATTCTGCTTTTAGTTGGCTGTTTAACCAATCAGTATCAGCTGCTTCAGTGTGATGAAGATTTCTTCGCATTAAAAATAGGCATAGGGCCACCAGTTTAGAACTCAGATAAAAGACCTCAATTTTTTTTTTAATGTTATTTATTTATTTATTTATTTATTTATTTATTTTTATTTTTGGTTGTGTTGGGTCTTCGTTTCTGTGTGAGGGCTTTCTCTAGTTGCGGCAAGCGGGGGCCACTCTTCATCACGATGCGTGGGCCTCTCACTATCACGGCCTCTCTTGTTGCGGAGCACAGGCTCCAGACGCACAAGCTCAGTAGTTGTGGCTCACGGGCCTAGTTGCTCCGCGGCATGTGGGATCTTCCCAGACCAGGGCTCGAACCCGTGTCCCCTGCATTGGCAGGCAGATTCTCAACCACTGCGCCACCAGGGAAGCCCAGAAGACCTCAATTTTTTGTTTTTTGTTTTTTCGGCTGCACGGCATGTGGGATCTTAGTTCCCTGACCAGGGATCAAACCTGTGCCCCTTGTGTTGGAAGCGTGGAGTCTTAACCACTGGACCGCCAGGGAAGTCCCCAAAGACCTCAATTTGGAACTGGCTTCCTGGTCCTGGGTGGTCCACATTGAATTAATCTAGATCCACTTTCATACCCCCTACCTGTTCCCAGCCTTCCTTACCCCCAAAAGGCTAGTGTCTTGCTTTCAAAAGCTACTTGGAAGAACTGGTAATACTCTCCTGGTGCAATCACAAGTGAATGAATGGTTCATTGTTAAAGAAGTCATTCAGCTGAATAAGGCAATCTCTCCTTCAAACAAGGTTAGGGGTGTTGGACCAAACGTTATAATTAAGTCAAGTATTTGCCTACATTTCTTGTTATGTAGCTCAATGTATATAGGCGTTTCAAATAACTGAATTTTGGGGTTCCATCAATGTTATTTACTTATTAAGACAAATGAATTTATAGATGAGTATGTAGTAAAGTACAATGATACTATCTTACTTTCTAAAAGGGTTCAAAGACATCTGAGATGTTTGAAAACTTAGACATTTTACAGAGGGTAGGAAAAGCAGCTAGCAATTTCCTGAATTGCTAAGAGCATCTTCTAGAGTTAAGTTACCAGTACAATTATACTTTCACTAGATGCCCAAATCTTACTTATCCGCTTATAATTTCTGTTGATTTGTGAGTGAGAAATAAAGATATAATTTACTGGCTAAGCCAGTCCTATAATGAGTGGAACAAAACCGGATATGCTTGAGAAGTAATAAGCACTTGTCTTTGATTTCCAACACTCTGGTCAGGAAATCTGAACTGCTCGTGATTTAGATCTTTTGGAAATGAAAAAAAAAAGTGTTGCTAGGGGTTCCTAAACTTTCTGCTGGGAGATGTTAGTTTTTTGTTTGTTTTATTGTGGTGAAATATACATAAAATTTACCATCTCTACCATTTTTAAGTGACAGTTCAGGAGCATTAAATACATTCATTCACATTGCTATGCAACTATCACCACCAGCCATCTACAGAACTTTTTCATCTTGCGAAACTGAAACTCCATACCCATTAACAATAACTCCTCATTCCCTCCTTCCCCTAGCCCCAGTAACCTCTATTCTACGTTCTATGTCTGTGAATTTGATGACTCTAGGTACCTCATAAGTGGAATCATACTATATTTGTCCTTTTGTGACTGGCTTATTTCACTTAGCATAATGCTTTCAAGTTTCACTCATGCTATATGTGTCAGAATTCCCTTCCTTTTTAAGGCTGAGTAATATTTCACCGCATCTAGATATCATATTTTGCTTATCCATTCATCTGTCAATGGACACTTGAGTTGCTTCCACCTGAGTTGTTACTTTTCATACCTTGTCATTTTCTGACATGTCCCGTCTTTGGATCACTAAAGAAAGTCAGACACAGTTGCGGAGGGGGCAGGTGATGGGTTGAAAGTGAGGCAGGTGAGGGGGAAAGATGAGGCAGGGCGGGCAGCCAAAGGGCCTGTGCAGAGGGAGGCAGAGGGCCAGGCCGGCTTCCCCAGAGGCCAGTCAGACAGCAGCACCATCTGCCTGAAAAGCTGTACCAGCAGTGGTTCTTCTTAGTTTCAGGTGTCCTTTGACCCCTGTGTTTAGAACCCCTGGTCAGGTACAGCCTCTGGTAGGTGACTCTAGAATGACACTCACATTTCTAAATCAACGTTCCCTGAAGCCTATCAGAAAGACCTTTACCAGAACTAAGCAAGCCAGTGAGAGCATTTCGAACTAGTCCAGATGAGTAGTTAGGAAGAGTGAGCTCCAAACCCCCTATTAACTCTAAACAGCACTCTTTTAAACCCAGGTTTTCAATTTGATTGAAATGGGATCATGTTACAAGCTCTCCCTGAATTTACAAAAAAAAAAAAGGAGGTATCTGGTCTTGGGCAAATTAGGCTGTAAGACATTCTGTAAGTAAAAATATTGATAATTTCAGTAGTTCGACACATTCAACATTGATATTTAAAAGTCAATTTAAACACAAAAACTGGGTAATCATTTGATTTTTCACAATAATCAGGGAGGTAAAGGCATGTATTAACAAATAATTTTACACGTGAGGAAACGAGATTTCAGAAAAGCTATGTGGCATATCTAAGGTTACATACCTAAGAAGTGGCAGCATAGGAACTAGAAACCAGGTCTTCTGAATTTAAATTTTAAGCTCTTTCTTTAAGTCAGAAGTGTTTAATCCCAGGAAAAGAGACAGAGGTAGACTGATGCACTATGGACTGGATAAAATTTTAGTAACTTACAACCTGTCAGTTCTGGCTTTGCTACTAACAAGTTATCTCATGTGAGGTAAATAACATTATCACAACTTCTCCTCCTAAGAAATTAGGACTCAAGTCGGTGGCTTGCCCAGGGACTGGCAAGTGTAAGATTTGATCCAAACTATCTCGTTTGAAGAGTCCTCAACCTTCACCTCCATTCTAGAAGCAGAAACATGTTATTTTTGTTTATGGATTTCTAAATAAAAGTGTACTCAGAATTTAGAAGTAATGAAGGCAAATCTGCTCTGACTGAAGGGGGTGAGGGGTCCAGAAGATCCCCCAGGAGGGTGCTGTCCATAGGGTGGCCTGAGGAATTCTGAAATGGCCCATTAGTTTGACCAGAACTTTCTAAATCTTTACAAGTCTTACTGAAGCGCACCTGGACATTCTCTCTCTCTGCCAAAACTGTAGCATTTACTTTTTTGGGGGTAATGCTGGTCATTTCTCCAATACTTCAAAACCGACTTCTCTAACAAAGTCACCCAACCCTAAATGGGGTTCTAGCTCTCTGCTTCTGGTGACCAATTGCTGTGATCAGCCAAAAGTGATCTCTGGGCACTTTTTAAAATACTATGCACTAAACATGGTTAATGATCCTGGGCCCAAATGGAGAGAAAGAAGAAAGGGCAGGATTCCCTTTCATTGAAAGGACTGAGTTGGGACTTCCCTGGTGGCGCAGTGGTTAAGAATCCGCCTCCCGATGCAGGGGACACGGGTTCGAGCCCTGGTCCGGGAAGATCCCACATGCCGCGGAGCAACTAAGCCCGTGTGCCACAACTACTGAGCCTGCGCTCTAGAGCCTGCGAGCCACAACTATTGAAGCCCGCGTGCCCTAGAGCCCACACTCTGCAACAAGGGAAGCCACTGCAATGAGAAGCCCACGCGCCGCAGTGAAGAGTAGCCCCAGCTCCCTGCAACTAGGGAAAGCCCGCGTGCAGCAATGAAGACCCAATGCAGCAAAAATAAATAAACAAATAAATACGTTTAAAAAAAAAAAGAAAGAAAGAAAGGACTGAGTGATAGCAGCGTGTGCAGTCTGTGATCTCAACGTGTCCGTGAACTCCCTCCTAATGCCTGACCCACGATGCTGGAGAGAAGCCCCATCCGCACCTGCAGCTGCCCCGTGAGGGCCCCCGGAGAGAGCTGGATGCCGCAGGCGGAGTCCGGCATGTAACAGGTCCGAGGTCCGAGGCCGAGATCCGGGGCGCACAGGCACGTGCCTGGAGAGGAAACACCGAGAGCGAGCGGTAATGGATGAAGCTTTGCCGGAGAGACTGTAACCAAGGCGATCGTGAGGCTGGCCTGGCTGTGGTGTAACTGAAACGACTGCAAACAAATGGACAAGTAACACCTCCTTTGTCTAGCGCTGGGGAAGCCAATGAACTTCTCGATTATTGGTGAATTTTCCAGGTAACTGGAACTTATTCTTTTAAGAACCCAAACTGCAAATTTTAAATATTTGTTGTTGTTTTTGAAATTTTCTAGATGCATTCCCTTTAATTTACCTGGATATGGCTCTGGGTCCTCCTTCCTGAGACTCCCTTAATATTCCATGTTTAGGACCTGTAAGGTTTGTGGGGCTCCTCTCCTGTCCCCGTGTACAGGTGCTGGCTTGCCATGCTGTCACATCCAGAGCTGCCTCTTGAGGCCCCTTTCTTTTTTGCTAACTTTAATTTGTATAGGGTCAGGGAGCCAGAAGGTCAAACTTCTCAGAATTGCTCAATAAATAAGACTGAAAACAGTTTCAGTGTTAGCCTGAATCCTCACTTAAGTGCCTGAGCTTTTGTACCTTGATTTTTAAAACAACATAAGCTTTTTTGTTGTTGTTGTTATTCTTTTTAATTGTGGTAAAATACATATAACATGAAATTTACCATCTTAATCATTTTTAAGTATACAGTTTAGTGGCATTAAGTACATTCACATGGTTGTGCAATTATCACCACTACCCATCTCCAGAACTCTTTTATCTTGCAAAACTGAAACTCTGTGCCCGTTAAATAATAACTCCCTTATTCCCCCTCCTCCCCAGCCCCTGGCAACCACTATTCTATTTTCTGTCTCTACGAATTTGACTACTCTAGGTAGCTCACATAAGTGGAATCATAAAATATTTGACCTTTGTGACTGGCTTATTTCACCTACCATAATATCCTCAAGGTTCATGTGTGTTGAAGCACATGTCAGAATTTCCTTCCTTTTAAAGGCTGAATAATGTTCCATTGTATGGGTATACCGCATTTTGTTCATCCACTCATCTGTTGATAGACACTTGGGTTGCTTCCACCTTTTGGCTATTGTGAATAATGTTGCTATGAACATGGGTGTACGAATATCTCTTTGACTCCTTGCTTTCAATTCTTTCGGGTATATACCCAGAAGTGGAATTGCTGGGTCATGTAGGAATTCGATTCTTAATTTTTGGAGGAACTGCCATACTGTTTTCCTTAGCAGCTGCACCATTTTATATTCCCACCAACAATGCACAAAAGTTCAAACTTCTTCACATCCTCGCCAACACTTGTTATTTTTTGTCAAATGCCTTTTTTGCTTACTTATTGGTTCTTAGTTGTCTTTATATAGTGAAAACCAGCTTTCAGACCTCTGGATCAGTGGGTTGTTTCCTATATGAAGCAATAACAAGTTAAGCAGGTGTGTCTCACTTTGCACAGCAGTTGTGATAATAAAAATCATACTATAAATGTAGTATAGAGGAGCTAGCTATTTAAAAGAAGCCTATAATCGGGACTTCCCTGGTGGTCCAGTGGTTAAGAATCCATCTTGCAATGCAAGGGATGCCAGTTCGATCCCTGGTCAGGGAACTAAGATCCCACATGCTGCGAGGCAACTAAGCCCTCGTGCCACAACTAAAGAGAAGCCCATGCACCGCAACGAAGAGCCTGCATGCCACAACAAAAGATCCCGTGTGCCACACCTAAGACCCGACACAGCCAAAAAATAAATAAATAAATAAATATTTTTTAAAAAGAAGCCTATAATCAGTTATTTTAAGTTTTTTTTTTTTTTTTTTTTTGCTGCTTTGGGTCTTCATTGCTGTACATGGGCTTTTCTCTAGTTGCAGCGAGCGGGAGCTAATCTGTTGCGGTGCATGGGTTTCTTATTGCGGTGGCTTCTCTTGTTGCGGAGCACTGGTTCTAGTTACGTGGGCTTCAATAGTTGTGGCTCATGGGCTCTAGAGTGCAGGCTCAGTAGTTGTGGCTCATGGGCTCAGTAGTTGTGGCTTACGGGCTTAGTTGCCCCGCTGCATGTGGGATCTTAGTTCCCTGACCAGGGATCGAATGGGCATCCCTTGCATTGTAAGATGGATTCTTAACCACTGGACCACCAGGGAAGTCCCGATTATAGGCTTCTTTTAAATAGCGGAATGTGGAATCTTCCTGGACCAGGGATCGAACCTGTGTCCCCTGCACTGGCAGGCTGATTCTTAACCACTGCACCACCAGGGAAGTCCTAAAAGATCTTTTTAAAAGTAACTTTTTATTATAAAATAATATATTCACTGTAGAAAATTTAGAAATTATAGAAAAGTGAATAAAAGAAAATAATGCCACTGTTTAGAGATAACATTTGTGTTCATATCCCCCCATTCTATACACTCCCCCGCCACACATATATATTTATATATGCATACATTATGTATATGTATATTGTATATATAAATATATAATATATATATTTCCTGTCATTTTTCTTCCCTATCATTTCTCCCTTGACCCCCAAACCCCTCATACACTTGCACCTTAGACTGTTGACCACTCTCTCATCCTGCCTTACATTCTCATGGATTTGTGGCTTATCCACTCTTATTTTTAAAAATTGGCCTTATTCCATTCTTACAGTTTGGTAGCCTGGTTTTCTCACTTCATAATATGTTAAGAGGGCTTCCCTGGTGGCACAGTGGTTAAGAATCTGCCTGCCAATGCAGGGGACACAGGTTCGAGCCCTGGTCCAGGAAGATCCCACATGCCGTGGAGCAACTAAGCCCGTGCACCACGACTACTGAGCCTGTGCTCTAGAGCCCACGTGCCACAACTACTGAGCCCACATGCCACAACTACTGAAGCCCGTGCACCTAGAGCCCGTGCTCCACAGTAAGAGAAGCCACCGCAATGAGAAGCCCGCACACTGCAACGAAGAGTAGCCCCCACTCACTGCAACCAGAGAAAGCCCGCGTGCAGCAACAAAGACCCAACGCAGCCAAAAATAAAAATAAATTAAAATAAATTTATAAAGAAAATATGCTAAGAGCATTTTTCCATGTCATATTTTAAAATAATCTTCAGATACATACTTTTTAAAAGCTGTACAGTAACAATCCTTAAAAAATAATCACCTCATTATCTTTTGGGGAAGTATTCATGTTCTGGACTTTCTCAGGGATACTATAGAGTTTTAAGAAAATAATTAAACCTGTTTTTACAGGCGCCCCACTGGGTAGACTCTTTCCTAAGACTTACTCCCATTTTATAGATGGTGAAAGACAGACACGCAGAGAGTTATTTCTGGTCTGGTATTTTTTTCTAAATGGCAGGAATATTGATCTGTTACATATGGGAAAGAGACATGCAGAATGGGCCAATTCAATGTGGCATTCAAACTGTCAGAGGAGGAAGAAAATCCCTAATTTGGACAAAGACTCCTAAAAAATATGAAGACGTCCTGGAAGATTATTATGTAATTCCATGAGCAGCTTTTGCTTCAGAGTTAATTGACAGTTAATAATCGTAATGATGCTTTGGCATCATCAGACCTTTGGGGCTCATGACTTCGTGTGTGTCTTTTTATAGACCAATTAATAAGTGTTGGCAGTGTGCTTGTGATCCTTCTGAAATGCTTGGGAAGGATATTGTTGCTGCTGTAACTTTGAGTATTTTGGGTCTTACAAATGATTTACCACTTACTAAATTCAAAATCCAAATTGTGGATTTGGCTCTCACTGTTGCCAGCTAACAAATGCTATAATACTGGGAAGAAGTTAAGAAGCTATCATAGACTGCTTCAGGGTAATCATGTGGAAGGGAAACTTCTCTTAGCAGGTTTGAGCTCTGCTCTGGGAAGATCCTACATGCCGCGGAGCAACTAAGCCCGTGCGCCCAACTACTGAGCCTGAGCTCGAGAGCCCACGAGCCGCAACTACTGAAGCCGCGCGCCTGGAGCCCGTGCTCCGCAACAAGAGAGGCCACCGCAATGAGAAGCCCGCACACTGCAACAAAAAGTAGCCCCCGCTCGCCACAACTGGAGAAAGCTCATGCACTGCAACAAAGACCCAACGCAGCCAAATAAATAAATTAAATAAATAAATAAATAAATAATTTTAAAAAGCAGTATGTGCACTTTAAAAAAAAAGGTAGATAATTTGTATTATTTAAAACAATAATTGTCATATTCCCATATGGAAAAAATTTCTTCATCATGTATTTTTAACATGATATACTTCAGTAAACATTTTTTTAAAGATTATAAATACTGCAAGTTACAATTTAAGTAATAATTACTAGATTGTTTTAATTGTGACTATACAGCTAAATAGTAGACTATATTTTCCTAAGTATTATCATTCTTCTTCCTTTTGCCTTCCCTCAAACTGTAAAAGAAGAAAAAAAACACAACATACAGGGGCTTCCCTGGTGGCGCAGTGGTTGAGAATCTGCCTGCCAATGCAGGGGACACGGGTTCGAGCCCTGGTCTGGGAGGATCCCACATGCCGCGGAGCAATTGGGCCTGTGTGCCACAACTACTGAGCCTGCGCGTCTGGAACCTGTGCTCCGCAACAAGAGAGGCCGCGATAGTGAGAGGCCCGCGCACCGCAATGAAGAGTGGCCCCCGCTTGCCGCAACTAGAGAAAGCCCTCGCAGAGAACCAAAGACCCAACACAGCCAAAAATAAAATAACTAAACAACATACAGAAACATCAAGGCACAAATTTACAGGAAAATGGGAGAATGTACTGTTGCTGCTGCATTGTAGATTTAGACTAAAATGGTGCAGTTTTTCATGATCACATCTGCTAGCAAAGTTAATTGTGAAGAATCCCACTATTTTCCTCCTATCACTTCATAGTGAATAAGATGCTGCTCCTTAAGCATCAAAGTCAGTGACAATCCACGATTATCTAATTAGCACCACTTCATCCATCATCCAGTTCGGAATATGTTGAAATATACTGTTTTGCTGGATTTCAAATAATAAATATAGAATTTTAAAAACATTAGAACTGGAAAGATACTATAAATCAGTTATTCTTACTTTCTCAATTTACAGATAAGGAAACGGAGAGGGTAAACAGAGAGGGTAAACAACTTGACTAAAGGCAGATTTTTTTTTCATTTATTCACCCAGTCATTTATCCACACATTCAAGCAACCATGGTTAGCAAGCAGGAGTTAATGTGAGGCCCTCCGAATGCAAAAAAGAGTGTAAGACACCAACACTGTCCTTAAGGAATTAAACTCCAGTGAGGAGAGGCTGGCAGCCCCACAACTAGTCACTACAGCAGACTGTGGTGAGGACCTTGATGGCAGCATGGGCTAAGTGCTACCAGAGCACAAAGATAATTGTTAATTCTACCTGAGGAGGTCAGGAAGTCTTCCCAGAAGAGGACACTTTTGAGCTGGGCCTTGAGGAATGACCATTTCTTGTTATTCATGTAGAGAAGAGCAAAGGGCAACCCAAGTAGAATATACAACATGAGCAAAGCTACAAACTCATGAGCATCTGTGGCAGGATTAGGGAATGGTCAACAGTGTAAGGTGCAAGTGTGGGGGGAGAAAAGATAGGGGAGAAAAATAGCAGGAAATTGGTCTTAAAGAGTTTCATGTGGCTAAATTGGTAAAAACTTTGAATGTCATGCTACGTGTGAATTTTATTCCAAGAAAATATGGGTCCGTGGAAGGCTTATAAATAGGGCTGGGATATGATCAGACCTCGGTTTGCACTGGAGATGAGTTAGAAATTTACATTCTAAACAGGAGATGATGAGAGCCTAAATGTGGAAGAGTGGCAATAAGGAACAAAGAAGATATATGAATGGCCAATAAGCAAATGAAAAGATACTCAGCTTATTAGTCATCAGGGAAATACAAATTAAAATCACAATGAGATAACACTACATATCCACTAGAATGGTTTAACTTACAAATGCTGACCATACTAAGTGTTGGCAAGGATGTGGAGCAACTGGAATTCCCATATACTGCTAGAAGGAATGTAAAATGGTACAATTTTGGAAAACAGCTTGGCAGATTTCTATAAAGTTAAATATACACTAACCATATGATCCAGCCCTTCCCAATCTAATTATTTACCAAAGAAAAATGAAAACATCTTCATTTCAGTATTTAAAGTCCACAAAGTCCATACAGAAACTTGTCCATGAATGTCCACATCAGTTGTATGCATCATAGCCTAAATACTGGAAACGACCCTAATGTGTATCAATGGATAAATGGCATTAAAATGGATACTCAGCAATAAAAAGGAATGATCTATTGATACACATAACAACATGGAGGAATCACAAATGCGTTCTGTTGAGTAAAAGAAGTCAACACAAGAGTACATACTGCATGACTACATTTATGTGAGACTCTGGAAGAGACAAATCTAATCTATAATGACACAAAGCAGACCAGTGGTTGCCTGGGGCAGAGGGTGAGGGAAGGATTGACTAGGAAGAATCACAAGGGAAGTTTTTGGAGTGATGGGGTTGTCCTATACCTCGATTGTGATGGCGGTCACAAGGGCATATAAATTTGGCAAAACTCAATAAAATGCAGATGCGTTTTATTACATATAAATTATACTACATTTCATTTAAAATAATAAATTGAACTTAGATGGTAAAATAAACTAAAAAAAAAAACTAAAAACATGGCAGTTGATCTGATTTGCAGGTTTTTCCATTGGTTCTATTTAATTATGAATTGATGTCTTAAAATAATAAAAAAAGACACAGACAGAAACAAATATAGAAAGGATCTCCCATTCCATTCCATTCAGCCAACCAAAGGGAGAGACATATAGTAAAATTCAGCAGCCAGTATAATACAGAGCCCCAGTTCCACACGTTAGCAAAAAGCAACTCACGTAGATGTTAGTGTGGTATTAATAAACTCCACTAGATTGGAAATAATTTATGTTAAGGATTCATGCATCACCTTTCACCCATTTGAAAAGTTATTTTTATATTTTTCTATATTTTAAATGTGTCTCTGCTCTATGTAGTCAAGCTTCATAAAACAGTTATCTTTAATAATGCTGGTCTTAGACATTTCTTTATTCCTTTGTATTTTCATTTGTATCTTATTTTCACATTTTTAGTATACATCCAGAGGAAAAGAAGTGTGGAAAAGTAAAATATGATGGAGGATAAAGTGAAAGAGAGAGACATTGCCCAGAACTCATTCTATAGCCACTCTGCCATCATTTAGACTTTATTATTTTCCATGTTACTCTTTAAAGGAGTGATCCCCTGGGAAGGAGCAGAACTTGGTCAGGAAGCCAGAAGAACTGAGAACTGCTTTATCTCTGTCTTCAGGGGAAATTCCCTTCCTTCTTTTCAGGAACCTCTCTTCCTCCCTCCAGAGGTGTGGTTCTAGGAGGGCTCTCAAGCTAGGCAAGGCCCCAAGCTGGACCAATCAAAGTACTCATCCCCTGGCCAGTGTTAGGGTCAGGTATGCGCACAGGACCCAAGCAAGTCAATCACAATCTATCTCCATTTCCCCCACGTACAATTTATCGGGGCAGAGCATGTCCCTCCCTGATAGCCAAGTAAGAGGTGAGCCAAGAGCTCTGGCAGCTGTGTTATAGCTTTGTGAATAAGCCAATCTGAGAGAAAGAAGCTAATACTCAGAGAGAAGTAGAAACAAGACAGAGAAAGAGTCTTGACCATTTGGCACACTGGTCATCCCTGCCTTTCCTGATATTTTATGACATGAGAAGTAATTCCCTCAGTTCAAGCTGGTTTTCTGTCTATTACAACCTTTTAAAAGGAGTGATTAACATAGGTCTCTTGTCCTCTGGCAATGGACTACAATACAATCAACTTTTCCAGGGCAGCAGAGAGTGGTTGGGGGCTCTAATGAAAAAAAAAAATCAGGCATCCTCCAACAAGGGCATATGTATACTGATATGCAACTTGTTGGTTTCCAGGACCCCTTCCAGATCACTGCACCCCAGATATTTCTAAAGGACCTCCCCTCCCACTCCCATCCATTCTTCCCCCTTCCTGACCGAGATTACCACTTCCATTCAGACCTAAGTGTCTTGAGCTCTAAGTTCCCTTCTTAGAGCCTTCTTGGATCTCTCAGATACTCTTGCTTCACTGCAGTTATTTCACTGGATTGCTGCCTATAAGCCTGGAGGCCAAGATCTAAAATATTGCTCTGAGACCTCCAGGAATATCTGCTTCATCCCTTCTTCCCTCCATTGAGAGAAACCGCCTTCTTGAACTCGTCTGAAGAATGACCTCAATGTCTTTTTCAAGTTGGAGAGAAACATGGGTTTCATCCCAACTCATGCCTGGCTCCTTAGCCATGATATACAGACAATGGTCCCTCACTGGGAACTTTGCCGAGAACTGAGTAGGAGCCGATTCCTAAGAGTTTGGTGGATTAGGGGGGAGTTTCTTCCTCATATTTACCTCTTCCACCAAACTGATGGCCTGAGAGGGGTGCTGTCCCCCATAGGAACTTGAACATAAACAAAAACTTTTAATAACTTGTGGACCAACTGAGAGCAGTTTGGAGCATTCAAACAAGATTTTGCTAAAGATTTGTGGATAACAAAAGGAAAATAAGCAGAGAGGGAAACAAGAATCTAGATCGCCTGGTATATAAGTTACAGTTCTTGCTCATGACCTCAAGAGCTCCTGTCTTATCTGCTTGTAATTTGGTGTCCTAAGAGATCCTGCCTTTTTATCATTATGCGCATTCTTCCCCATCTTGCAGGTTCTGCCTTCTTCTGGAGGAAGAACTTCAAAGTATAATAACCACCCAACCAATGAAGAGTTTTGGTGTCTAAAGGCACATAGACTCTGAGAAGTCTTCAGAGTATCCCTTGATAAGAGAACCTGGGCACAAGTGAACATCCTTCAACTAGAGCAAGAGCTTCAGTCACACATTTCCCTCTCAGTGCAGCAGACATTGCTCTACTCAAAGAATGTGGGAACTTCTTGAAGAAGAAAAAGGTGTATCAGTTAATTTTGCTGTGTAACAAACTATCCCGTAACTTTAGTGGCCTTAAAATAATAACCATCATTTCTCATGATTTTGTGGGTTGACTGGGCAGTTATTTTGGTCTGGATCTGCTCAGCTGGGGTTGGATGGTATGGAACTTTCTTTTTTTTTTTTCCTTTTAATATTTATTTATTTATTTATTTTGGCTGTACCAGGTCTTAGTTGCGGCTTGTGGGATCTTCACTGCAGCATGTGGGATCTTTTTTTTTAAGCTGCGGCATGTGAATTTCTTAGTTACAGCATGCAAACTGTTACTTGTGGCATGCATGTGGGATCTAGTTCCCCAACCAGGGATCGAACCTGGGCCCCCTGCATTGGGAGCACACAGTCTTACCCACTGGACCACCAGGGAGGTCCCTGGAACTTTCATTCACAATCTGCAGGTTGACAGGCTGTTGATTTAGGACCTCAACTTGGACAACTCCCTTTCATCCATGTGGATAAACCAGCCCAGGCTTCTTCATATGGCCATCTCATTTTTGGTTTCGAAAGAGCAGCCAGCAAGGGCAGGCAGCCTTTACAAGTCTCTTCTTGTGTCACATTTGCGATCGTCTCCCTGGCCAAAACAAGTCACATGACCAAGCTCAGAGTAGGTATGGGAGAGTCCAACCCAAAGGCATGGATACTGAGAGAATATTTATAATGGCCATTTTGCAAAAAATCTGACCACAGGGCCCACAAGTTGGTCCTGGCTAATTAAAGAACCTCTTCACCCTGGCCATAGTGGCTCAGGATGGTGCTGTGGCTCAAGCTGGACAATCAGAGTCCCTGCTGGTTGGATGGACTGTCCAGCTTTGGGATCACAGTGCTGGTAGAATGTGAAATTGTAGGTAGTATAGTAGGAGAGAATAGGTCAAAACACGGTAGGTCAGAACAAAAAGGCAAAGATAAGCAGAACTATGAGATGAAGATGGTGACATTGTTTGAGTCCCTGAATCTAGCTAGCCTGAAGATCATACTTGAAATATACAGACACTTTTTTTTTCTCAAGCTACTTTGAATTGGATTTCTGTCAGCTGCCATCAGAAACCTAACAAAAAGACCTGAGTAGAAGGTCAAAGGGGAAAAGTTCCTTTTATTTGATAGATTTAAAAAAAATTTTTTAATTTTATATTGGAGTATAGTTGATGAACAATGTTGTATTAGTTTCAGGTGTACAGCAAAGTGATTCAGTTTCACATATACATGTATCTATTCTTTTTCAAATTCTTTTCCCATTTAGGTTATTACAGAGTATTGAGTGGAGTTCCATGTGCTATACAGTAAGTCCTTGTTGATTATCTATCTTAAATATAGTTCTTTGATAGGTTGATGGTAACGGTGGGAGTAGCTACATATGGTAGATGCAGCATCAGGGCCCCTTGTTACTATACTCCACTTAGTGTCCTCTTACTAGAAACCCCATCATCAGGAGAGGGTTAAATGCCTTATAGTCTATGGATTGATGTCAAATGAGTAGGAGTTAACCAAGACAGCAAATTGCTGCATGTCAATAACTTCTATGCATTTTTGCTCACCACCTAGACTGCTTTAATTCTTCCTTCCCTACTTGTATCACCCCAACCAGTTTTAGAACAGAGTTATTCTGGAAAGGACTCACTGAGTCAAACCTGATATAAACTATGAACTTAGCTAGTTACATCAACTTTCAAAATCAAACAGACTGTCCAGTGCTTGGGATACCAGAAGAACATGAAGAATCACAGGCCAGCTTTCTTAGGAATTGTTTCTTAACTTAATTTGGGCATCATTCAGTAGGAAAGGAATGCCAAACCAGACCTGATATTAAACAGAAGCCTGAAGATATAAATAACTCAAATAGCAAATCAAAATCACCATCTCATTAGTAATAGGACAGAAAATAAAGTGAAAAATAAGAAGGAAAAGATCAGACTGTGAACTTTTGAAGGGAAATATTTGCAAGCGAGAGACATTGAATAAAATGAAAAACAATGAGATGCTCAGTGAAGGCAACATTACAAAAAAATCCACATAAAACAGGAGCTATTTAAAGAAAAATTAATTATGAGATGCTTGACAGATATAAAATGCCACCTGAGTTAGATAAGAAAGCCTGAACAGGAAGCTAAGATAGCAGGGTTCTATTCAAGGCCTTTCCCTAAAATATTGTAACCAATATGTATGGGTGATAAATTTTTAAATGAGTACTTAAGTCCTAAAAAAGTCTTTCACAAGAAGATAAATGAAAAAATAGATGATTCCTTTTCAAAGACTTTATTAAGTCTCATCCTAGACTAAGACTTTTATGGCCAATTGCTTTGCAAACAACCATAGCTAAAGATAGCACGGGGTCACCTAGGGGGTATGGTATTCCCTATCTAGTCTCTCTGATATTAGTTAGAATATTAATAAAGAGTATGTAGACACTTCTCTAAACACCTTTAAAAACACTTAGGCTTGGCTTCATTTCGTTTATTGCCCTGTATTCAACAAAAAATGTTAGCGAATATACTCTAAGCATTTCTATATGAGTTTCTGGTTCACCAAATTGATTTAAGGAAACTCGACCTTTGTAAGCTCTATTAACCTCTGGTAGTTGTATGGCTGGAATATCTAAGGGAAGGAGTGGTGAATGAGTGAATTACCACTGGTCGCTTCTCAGTAGCATTATCATTCTGGAAAAAAATATTAATTGGAGTTCCCTAATTTGGAGACTCATTTAACTCATTTATTGAGCCCCTGCATTGCACAAGGTACAAGCCTAGGCACTTGGGATACAAATCCCTGCCTAAGGGAGTGGTTTATTTATAGTTTGGGTAACCCAAATGTCATGATTTACTAGATGGGCTATTGCTGTAGCAGAATCAGGAGTTAAGTGACTTGTGTTTTGTTTGTTCTGTTTTTAACTATGCTAGTTCTATTTCCTAAGTAGAACCTGAGTCTTCTTTTTTTTTTTAATCAGAGAAGTAAAGTGAAATAGAAAAAGCCACCTGGTGCAGAGCTTGAGTGTGGCTTGTGGAACAGGACTTTCTGGCTTTCCCTTTCCTAGCTGTGTGGCTTTGGGTTATTCTCTTAACCTTTCTGTACCTGACATTCATGAGCTACATGTACGGCAAGGATGACTGTAATGGTACCCAGTTTCTAGGAATGTTGTGAGGATTGACTGAATTAATGTATGTAAGTGCCTAGCAGGTTAGCAAACATCATTATTGGCTAGCCAATCACTTATCTATGTTCATCTCTTACATTCCTATGACTCAAAGAACACTTCTTCCTTCAAATGTAAAGCCTATCTCTGTTGGTTTCCATCTATAGCAGGCATTAATACAGATAGAAGAGAGGAATGAGAGTAAATTTGGCTGTTAATTGCCTTCATTGTTGATTTGCAATTCGATTCATTTACCACTAGAATATTTAGCCACTGGCTACTTTGGTCAAAGGACTCGACTTCTTAATACACAAAATTAGTACAATATCACCATTTTATTTCACCATAAGTTGGTAGCAATGAGAAATGAGTTAAGAGAATTAGAATGTTAGGTCAAATGAGAGTATTAACGATTAGTGACATAAATTATTTTTCTAATAATTGCTGCTTTTCTTTTGACTTCAGGAAAACTTGACTAGAGATTGAATTTTGACATTAAACCCAAGAAAATTAAGTTTTGAAGATAATTTCTCAAACTAGAATTTGGCCATGTTACCATGCTGAGCAGCAGTTTCAAAGAGAAAGATAATTGGGATTTTTAATGAGCTTTGAAACTTACCAGAAAGGTGGGATAAAAGCTATAAAAGATGTGGTATTAGGCAGTGTGACTTTAGACAGCTCTTACAGGATACATCCTATTGGTAATATCTTTCTTCTCTACTGTGATTAGCCAGAAAATAATCTTTTCTTTATTAGCTTTTCTCCTCATCTCCTTTGAGGAAATACTCCAAGGTCAGTTGTCACCCAATCATAATGTCCCTAGGATAACTGACTGATATTCTCAAATCTGATTAAGTCAATGGGACAAGTAAATCAATTCAATGCAAGAAACAGGGCAACCACTCATTTTTTTCTTGCCAAGCTATCAGCTAGGTTTTATAAAATAAGAGATAAGAGTTCAGAATTGGGTTATGGTGATGCTTCTTTTCAATCCAGTTCTTAAAGCACCATGATTTCATTGTTATCTAGAAATGGAGCCCACCTGCCATATTCATTAAATGGCAACCATAGCTGAATTTTCTGGAAATAATGCCTTGCATTTTATAGAATATGGCCTCTACCAATTATTATTCCAATACTGTTCAGGCTTTAGGAATCTCCTGCCAAGTTTAAACACTGTGGCACTAAGAAAAGAAAGAGACTCTGGGGAAGAGGAAATGAAATTAGCTTAATAAATCCTAATTTGGAAGGGAGAAAAATGACAAATAGAAGAAAAATGCAAATGACAGAGAGGCAAATAGTTTCCTCTAATGTCTGTCTCCTGATAATATTTTAGAACCGAGATTATATATGGACAGCTAAAGCTGAAAGATGAGTAATAAAAATATCTTGAATTCTACTGGAATATCATGTTCTACATTATTTTTTCCCATTCTTGGGAAAACGAACAAAAATTACACTAATTGCCACAAAAGAAAACTCAATACTGTTACATATAAGTAGAAAGTATACAATTACATTCACTCCAAACTATCTTCTTGTCCTCACCCATCCCTAAGTAACTCCTGAATTTTCAGGGTAGAACCCTTTTTTGGGTGATGGAGAAGACTGTGCCTACGATCCTTAGCAATGATTTCCTGCCTGCTGAGCAGCATTAGTCATGCATCCTCCTCATGCCCATAAATGGAGGACAAGCCTACACTGATGCTCTCAGATGAATTTAAACAAGGCCTGTTCTGAGAGAACCCTCAGAGCCAGACTGACAACACTCCTGCAGCAAACCCATCTTCAACAGAAGCATGTTTTGTTTCATCGTACGCACACTGCTAATAGAGGCGTAGAACAACTTGAGATCGCTGTGCACACCTAGGGCTTGGAGCAGGCCTCCCATTGTGGTGTTAAGCTGGGGTGTTGCTCTGTGAGCCAAAGTTGAGATCCACATACTCAGTGTTAAGAGGAGACTGTATTTTCTTTTTTTAGTTAATTAATTAATTTATTTATTTATTTTTGGCTGTATTGGGTCTTCGTTGCTGCACGTGGGCTTTCTCTAGTTGTGGCGAGCGGGGGCCCACTCTTGGTTGCGGTGCTCGGGCTTCTCATCGCGTTGGCTTCTCCTGTTGCGGAGCGTGGGCTCTAGGGCGTGCGGGCTTCAGTAGTTGTGGCTCGCAGGCTCTAGAACACAGGCTCAGTAGTTGTGGCGCACGGGCTTAGTTGCTCTGTGGCATGTGGGATCTTCCTGGACCAGGGCTCGAACCCGTGTCCCCTGAACTGGCAGGTGGATTCTTAACCACTATGCCACCAGGGAAGTCCCTAGACTGTATTTCTTTTGATGAAGAGTTTCCTCTTCGATTAGAGCAGTCATTCATTCATTCATTCATTCATTTATCCATTCATTTACTTCCAAACATCCGGGTGCCTACCTGAGGGCCAGGTATTGGGCTTCAGGCTGGGTAGCCCTTGTGAGAGAAAAATTCAAGTGATTTTCACCATTCAGCCAAGCCAACACAATCTCGGCTAATTTTAGAGCAGGGTTTATGAGAAGAGAATCCGCTTTAATTCTTACTGTCTAACCCACTTACTTATGCCATAGGAAGGCAGTATGATGTGGTAGAAGGAGCAATGGACCCATAATTATAAATCCTGGGTTTAAGTTCCAGTTCTACCAAAAAGAGACTGTGTGACTGTGGGCAATTTACTTAACCTCTCTGGGCCTCACTTTCCTTTTTTGAAAAATGAGTGGGTTGGACTTAAGATTCCTTCCATCTCTAAAATTCTTTTATTCTATATGGTAACACATTCCACAAAGTTTCCTTTGTGACCAGAATTAGTTGGTGATTTCTTAGCTCAAGTTTCCCTTTGCCCTCTTTCATTGTTAAACCAAATATGAACAAGAAGCAATAACATTTTGTCACAGCCAACAAATTGCCCTTCCACTGAATGATCTTTGGAGGTCAGGCCACCCATTGCAATATCTAAATCCAAAGGCAATGGTATGACCAACTTGTGAGCTGGTGGGCTGCCATCCAAAAGGATGGAAATGGTTGTAGGCGGCCAAAATTCTTGGCTGGTACATTTTTAATAAACATACAAAATAAGAACAGCATTTTCCACTTGGATTGCTTAATTTGGTGCTCATACCATCAGAACATTTGCTGTAAGGATAAAGATGATGTGATATATCACTTATTTAGTGCAGGATGAATTAACTTTCACAAATGAGAAGTAGGTTATGGAGTCATCTGTAAAGCATTTTTATCCTTGCCTCTTGTCTCTGGCAAGAGGAGATAGTTTGAGTCACTACAGCAACATCTCCACCCCTTTTGGCCCTTTGTAAGAGTTTTCCCTGAAACATAATCTCTGCTGGATTTACTGTATTGCTATGAATGAACTAAGGCAAATTGGTGTGAATTCTTTGTGGTCAAATATGTCTTATTAATACTTTTCCAAGATGGTTCGATAAGTCTTATTATAACTTTTCCAAGAAAAAAGCCTCCACAGCAAATGTTCTTTGGCTAATTTGGAGAATATTTGAGGTGCATGTGTTTTAATTACATAAATGACAGTGAGTATTTATGATAAGGCAATGAACCTCATAGTTAGTAGCTATGGTTTTTAATTGTGCCTATTGCACAAACTCATCCAGTTCTTGGGTTCTCTATTTCCCTGTCTCTACTTGTAATATGGCAACAAGGACATTTGACTGGCAAGGCTGTTTTCTCTCCGGCGCTTGGAGATCCTTGAATAAAATGCTCTTCTGTGATGGTAAGCTGTAATCAGACATGTGGGTGGAAATTAGTGTTCAAGTACACCATGTTTAAGCGGAGGTACTGTACCTTTTGACTACTTGAGGCCACCCTGGTCCTGTGCCATAGGTCCAGGTCACTGAGTATATAAGGCTGTTGGTTTGAGGCTGCAGGTTCCAAAAAGAAAATAACTTGGTATTGAGTCTGAAATGGGGAAGCTTTTTATAGTTAAAACTGGGCCACACAGTTCTATTATAGACAAGTCAGGCATTCACCAAGTATGACTGTAACTTGTTCACTTTTCTTTTGGAAGTGTAAATGATCTCAACTATCAAAACTATAATTTGAATTGTGCCTCCATCTTTAAATAAAACACCAAAACTTTTGAATAGATTCCTGGAGTCATGGCAGGTCTTCCATTTTGGATTAGATCCATCCTAATCATCTTAAAAAATACACACTCCTTCTCGGGACTACAAGAGGCCTGCAATTTGTCCAGTTTAAATTTTCATTTGATTTTTGGATTTGCTTTTCGATACCTAAAAACTCCCACAATTATAAATCCTGGCTTTCTAGATGGGGCTTTCTGGATGGACTGCCCCCGCCCCATGCCATTGACTTTAAATGTTTTCTTCGCCAGCATTTTACGTTTACCTTTTCAAGGTGATTTCAAGACCAAACGAATGACGAAAAATTTAAAACTATCATTATTTGACATCACTCCCCGGCCCCCCGCCCCCCTCTCCCCCCCCTCCCGCGGCCGGAATTCCCTTTTTGCTAATGACGATAGAAAGCGGTTTCACCGGCTGCGTTTCTCTTCTTCCATTCCCGCTGCTGCACACTATGCCGCGCGCGTCTCCCGGCGACTGCGTTTCCCCGCGAGTTGCCTGCGTTCTTTCGGGGATGAAGTCATCCCTATACTTGGTGTGTGCATATCAGCTCGTTAAATCGGTACAGCACACTGGGATTCCTCGGGAAGAAAAGGAGCGAAGCGAACAATGATGACCATATTTTACATTTATACGCCACCCCTCCCCCCACCCCGGAGGAATCGCCGGGAGCGGCGCGCGGCGGGGGCGGGCCGTGGGGCTGGCCGGGATGCCCATCGACTGGCAGGTCCCGATCCTGAGATAGCAACAGGACGAGCTGAAGACAAGCCCCGCACGAGGGCACCCGGACGGGCAGATCCGGAGTCCCGCGGCCCGGCCCTGTGCCCAGTCACGCATCCCGGTTGCCGCCTCCTGGCTTCCCAAGCCGGTGGCCGCAGGTCCCGCGCCGGGAGGTCCCGGCGCCCCAGTCTCCGCACTCCGGCGCGGGGGAGGCCTGGGAGCTCCCCCCAGTCTCAGGGGAGCGGTAGGCGACCGGGGTGGGGGGGGGGAACGACGGCCAAGGACAACCCCGGGGGAGGAACCCTAGTCAGCTGCGGGCGGGGTGGGGGAAGCAGCCCCGATCCCAGGGGGCTGGGGAGGCGGGGTGGGAAAGCAACAAAGAGCCTTTGCTAACCCGTCGTCGCCGAGCCCGCTCCCGCCCCTCCCCGCTCTCCGCAGTACCGCGGGGGGTCCGGCCGGCGGCAGGGGGGCGCCCGGCCCCCCGCCTCCCTTCCCCCCTCACCGCCCCCTCGCCCCCGGGGGAAGGGGGGGAGGAGGGCGGCGCCTGCGTGTTCCTCCGCCGCGCGCCCCGCCTCCTCCCGGGCTTCTCGAGGCGATCCCGACTCTCCTCCCGCGGCTGCCGCAGCTGCCGGTTGCACACGGCCTCGGCGGCGGGCGCGGCGAGCGCGGGCTTGTGGAGCGGCGGCCGGGCGCGCGGCCCCGGCGGGCACCCCTCCGAGGGCGGCCGAGGAAGCTCCCGGGGGAGGAGGAGGAGGAGGAGGAGGTGGGGGGCTGTGGCGGCCGCGGGACCCGCTCGGCGCCTCGGCCTCTCCGCCCCCTCCCCAGCTTTTCTTTCGCCCTCTTATCTCCCACTCCGGGCCGGCGCCTCGGCTTTGTGCGAGGAGATGGTGTAGCCCCGCGGCCGCCCGAAGGAGGAGCTGGACACTTGTCTCCCGGCCCCGAGCTGCGTCCCCGCCCCTGGAGGAGAGACCCCCCTCGGCTCGGCGCCTCCCGCGTCTCCCGGCTGCTGGGGAAGCCTCGGCGCGGCCGACACCATGAGGTGAGGGGCGCGCGGGGCGGGGGCCGGCGGGCCATTGTGCCGCGGGAGCCGCGACCCCGCTCTCCCCGGACCCCGCCTTCCCTCTCCCGGCCCGGCGCGTCTCCCCGGTCTCTGGTCTCTTTCTCCCCGCTCCCGCTTTGTCCCTTCTCATTTCTCTTTCTTTCTTGTAATCCTCCCCAACCCTTTTATGGGGGGGGTCCTCTTTTCGACGTTGTCCCGTTTTTCCTCAAATGCTCCTCTTTCGCCCAGGATTTCCCTTCCTAAATTTAATTTGCTCCTGGCTCCCTCCCCCCACCAGCCTTTGCAAGCCAGACCTGGGAGATGGGGAGGGGTTCGAGAATCGAAGCGTGCTTGTTGCTGGGAAACAGGTATTTTTCCGTCTGTATGTAAAAATTTCGTGCACTTTTATAACAAAACTCTCGTGTTTAATTAAAAAAGGGAGAAAAGTTTGAAAGATCTGAAATTTCTGCGGGGAATAAAGTGCTCTGGTAGCGATAGGTGAAAGCTCTGAAAGGTGAAATTTCACGATGGTGGGGGAAGGGAAATAATTTATTAGGTTTATATTTGGGGGGACACAGTGAAAGACTGGGATAAGTAAGTTGTTTGGGGTGTGTAAACGGGGGCGGGAGAGGGATTTGTTTGGAAAACCGTTTTCTCTCCTTTCTCTGTAGCAGCCTGTGTTGCATTGCAGCAGCTGCTTTTTCCTTTTCCTCTGTAATCAATAAAACAGAAGCTAAATTATTTTTTCAGCCCCAAAGAATTGAAGGTACGGTCGTAAAATATTTTTTTAATTGATACGATGAAACATATGGTGTGATATTTTTCGTTTTTGTTTCTCCAATTGTGTAAGAGAATAAACCATGATGTGGTGTGTCATTCATTGGAGATTTTTTTCAGCCTTTCCTAAGCCTGTTTTGTGTCCCTAACCTTCTCTTTTCGGATTGGTGCAAGACTTCGTGAGAAATGGGACTTGGTAGACTGAAGGCTGATCCATTCTGCGTTATCATCCTTACGGCCTTCCTTTTAGGTTAAACAGTTGTGGATAAAGTAAATTACTCCATTTCTGTCTTCTGGAAGAGATAGTCTTACAGTTCATTTGGATTTGAATCTCCTTTGTGTTAAAAGATTAATGGCTAACCGTTGCCAAGACCTTTATAATGTAATACAATGAGATTTGAATGATAGAATCTACACATTCCTGCGCTTTGGCAAGAAAATGTCATGTCATTGGAATTCTTTCTCAATTTAAGTAGTTTTCATTTTAAACTTTTTTTTTTTTTCTGTCAAGGTTGAACACTACCACTTTGTTTATATATATATATTTTTTTTGTGGTATAAGCTGTGTTGAGTTTTCACTTCAGCTTACTGTGAATTTGAATTATGTTTTTCTTTAATTCCAAGTTATAGACCTTTATTTGAAGGCTTTAAAAATTGTTTTTAATGCTCTGTTTCTAAGTGACCCTTTTCCTTAGTGATTTCACATGCAAGTTATTTTCAAATATAAGGGATCAGTTCAAAATGTAATTATGGCATACAAACCAAAAAACATAATCTTCATAAAATGTGGCTTGAAAAATGCGAGTCATGCATTTGAGCGTGGTTTTTTTAATCAAGTTACTGATGTCCTTGAAGACTCAGGAACTATAATAAAACATCCGTAATGTTAACATCTTGTAATACAACATATTGTTGATTTCTGCTTTAAAGATTTAATGCTTATAGGGGTCTTGCAGACAAGAATTTATCAGATTTTTCCAAACTTTGGGTAAAATTTTCTCAACATTGAGAAATGTAAAACAATGAAAGTGGGATATTTTAAAATAAAATGATCATAAAGTTGTCATACTCAGAGGTTGTGAACCAAAAAAAAAAAAAAAAAAAGTATTCAGTGAAGTTTGATCACTATCATGTATAGCTGTGAGTCTGTCAACAGTAAATTATGTCTTCACTTAAAAGTTCCTTTTCTTATAAAAAGTAACTTGTAATTTTTAAGCTGTTTTCCTGCTCTATTGCTTATTAAATGTAGAGAGGGACGAATCACACTGATTCTTTCCAGTAGCATAAATATGGAACATGGTACACAGGTCAGAAAAGTTTGTTCAGGTAGTGTAGTGTACAGTAATTCTTTGTAGACTAATTGTGAATAATTTAAGAGCAGAAAAGAGGATCAGCTTTTCACTTTGGAAGGCACTGGATTATTTGGTAGGTGGTTTGTACAACTCATGTATACACATTTCCTTAGATACCTGTAAAAGCAGGACGGTGTGGTGTGAAAGTAAAAGGTTCTTGTGCTGGCTGCAAAAAGCTCTGGGATATTTTGGTGCTTAAGAAAGGGCTCTTCAGGTTATATTCATATTTGACTTAGTCCAAATGATGCTTTCAAGTATGGTAGGACATAAATGTTATACTATTAAGTCGAATCTCTCTTATTTATAGTAAGGAGTAGTTCTGATGTTTTAAAGGCCATCCGGAAATAGGAGTGCATGAGTAGGAATTTCCATTTAACTTGGTCAGAATTCTGAAGAGAGGATATGCTAAATATGTTGGCAGTTTAGGCATTGGTGTAAGATCTTTCAAATGACTGTAATTTCAGGAATAGCACGCTCATTGTGGTATAATGTAATAATTCCTGTATAGAAGGAAACAGAATAATACTTTACATTCCTGAAACAATCTTAACGGCATTCTATACTTGTAAAAAGCTGTATATAGAATTACTTGTTAATGTTTTGCTTACAGATAAGAATTAAAAAAATGAGAAAGTGTATTTCTCACATAAGACAGTGAAAGGGTTGAGACCCAAAAAACTGGTACTTCTGTTAGTGTAACATCCAACTTTTTGGTTCTGTTCTTATTGTTCATTTATGTAATGTTTCAAAAGTATAAGATTTATGATTGAGGTAGGTGTATATATTTAATATTAATATAGTGTATGCCTTTTAAATGATTACATTTTTACTTAGTTGGTTAGTTACTCAAGATCTTATTTTGATAGAAAGAAGAGCTTGTCTGATCTAAAATAGTTGCATGTAGCCTAGTGGCTAAGAAGAGTTCAGAAGATTTTGGATTGACATTCTTAGGTCCATATTAAATAGTCCAGACTTCCACTCACTCTTCTGTGACTTTCTCATGGAAAAAGGTGTTGTGGAGTTGTGAGGATTCATCCAAGCCACTTATTAGCTGGATGACCTTGAGCTGATCACATT
Organism: Balaenoptera ricei; assembly: GCF_028023285.1. Classification (NCBI taxonomy): domain Eukaryota; kingdom Metazoa; phylum Chordata; class Mammalia; order Artiodactyla; family Balaenopteridae; genus Balaenoptera; species Balaenoptera ricei. Next base: position 170,364,900 of record NC_082639.1, read on the forward strand.
ATTTCACTGATCTGTATTTTAAAATATGTAAAAATAGGGATAATTCTTTACTGGGTATTAAGGATCAAATGATAATGGAAGAGAGTGTGTATTGCGTACTTATAAGCATTATACAATTATATTACTTCTCTTGTTTTAGGGCTTAGTTCTGTTTTAGACTAGTTATATAAATCTTTTGGGTAGTTAGCTTCACCTCATCCAGTCCAAGTGTGGCAAGAAGGTTTTTTTTTTTTTTTAATTAATTAATTAATTTATTTATTTTTGGCTGCGTTGGGTCTTTGTTGCCACGCGGGCTTTCTGTAGCTGCGGTGCGGTGCGTGTGCTTCTCATTGGAGTGGCTTCTCTTGTTGCGGAGTGCGGGCTCTAGGCGCGCGAGCTCAGTAGTTGTGGCTCGCCGGCTCTAGAGTGCAGGCTCAGTAGTCGCGGTGTACGGGCTTAGTTGCTCCGCGGCATGTGGGATCTTCCCGGACCAGGGCTCGAACCTGTGTCCCCTGTGTTGGCAGGCGGATTCTTAACTGCTGCGCCACCAAGGAAGTCCCACAAGCAAGTTATATTTTGCTTATCTACTCCCAATTGGTAGTGGCTGCCATGTTGATAAGGACATAGCTGCATTTCTGGGTTTGGTGAGAAAGTGCCATGATTAGTAATGTTTAATAGGGATGAGGGTCCCAGAGAGTGGCAATAGAGTGTTACCTGGAATGCTCATTATTTAACCATCTGTGATCTAGTCCACCCTTCGTATTTTGTAGGTGAGGAAACTGATCTTTAAGTTTCCGTCCTGTGTGTATATTTAGTCTTTGAAGTAGTTATTGTGATTTTGTTACCCTCGTTTAAATTTAATATACATTTTAGAGTGTGGCACAATCAAAGCTCAGAAGATCCAGGGTTTATATGCTGACTTGTTAATGGAGAAAACAGATAAAAATGGAGATAATTCTATTATTTCAAAGATTGTTGTGTCAGATGTCAAGTGAGATACCCATGAAAGGATACAAATAGTAGTCTCCATGCCCACGGATCTTCCTTTATGTTTGTAGCTTTGGGATGTGTGACTCTCTCACAGACGTTAATTTTAGGGGCAGGAGCCAAATTTGCATTTTTTGGAATGTTAGTGCATTGTATTTAGGCATTGTTTTGCCTTGTAGGTATTAAGTGAACATATCTTGAATAAGAATGTGGATTAATGAAGAAAATTTACCGGTTTTTACAGTAGTCAAGGTTTTGGATACCTTTTTAGCCCAGTTGGAATACGCAAAATAACTGGCAGGCCCATTTGGCTGGTATAGAAGAAATTACATACTGGACTGACAGTTTTGGTTACTTATCCTACACACAGCTTAAATCTGGGGTGACTGTATAACTTGTAAAGCACCCAGTCTTTATCGTAAGTGTAAGAAGGATTTGGAAAAATGTGATTTCAATTTTTATGCAGTTGTTGGGGAGGAAAAGGATACTTAAACTCTTCCTGTGCCCCTCTCCCCCTTCTTTGAAACTGACAGATGGAACTGAGTGGAAGTAAAAGTTAAAAGGGAGAATCTGAGCTGAGGCTGTACCTCAGTGAATGATTCCCCTAATAAGGGCTTATGAAGTTTTCTTACGAAGTTTTCTGGAATAGAAATCAGAAAGGGAATTCCTTGTCAGACCTTCTGGGAAGTAGTCCTTGATTTATCTACCTCCCAGCTCCCCCTTTGTGTTACTGTGTACTTTGCATGTTTTTTGGCCATTGCATTTATTACATTGTTTTATAATGATCTGGATCTATCTGTTCCTCTTCATTGTAAGCTCCTTGAGGATAGGACAGCGTTTTTATATTCACGGTACCAGCAAAATATTAGGCAAATAGTGGGTGCTCATGTAAATGCTTAACTTTGGGGTGTCCTTTTCCAGAATCTATGCACTAACAATAACCAGCACCATTTTTGGAGCACCTGTAGTGTTCTAGAAGGTGTACTGGGTATTACAGGATGTAAAATAGTATTTGGCATATAGTAAATGTTAATAAAGTTATTTAATTGAAACAAACAAACAAAAACAAGCATCCTGACCACAGGAATAGTGTTCAGAAACAAACGGAGTATGTTTCTCGCTCAAACACAAAGCTCAGAAGTGGCCAAAAAGAATCAAACTCAAGTTTGTCTAACTCCAAAGCCCTTTTGGAGGATACCGGGTTTCCTTGACTTTCTCATTAAATTCTGCATTAACAGAATGGCCATCATTCTGTTTTTTAGTCTCTTTGATTATGGGACTTGCAGATATTTTTGAGCAACAAGCTTATGCATGTCTATTGGTTTAGCTTATTTCTACTCTACTTAATGACTGCTTTGTTTTGATTCTTACTAGTGCTTAAAATACCAATAATTGGATAGTTTGTGATATTTATGATGGAAGATGTATTAGCTTAGGGTGCTGTAACAAAATCCCACAGAAATTTATTTTCTCAAAGTTCTGGAGGCTGGAAATCTTGAGATCAGGGTGCCATTATGACCAGGTTCTGGTAAGGCTCTCTTTACTGGCTTGCAGACTGCCATCTCCTTGGGCACCTTCTACTATGTTCTCACATGGCAGAGAGTGAGAGAGAGACAGAGCTCTCTCTCTCTTCTTATAAGGTCACTGATCCTATTGGATTTGGGCCCCACCCTTGTGAACTCATTTAACCTTAATTACCTTCTAAAAGCCCTGTCTCTGCATATTGTCACATTGGGGGTTAGGGCTTCAACATATGGATTTTTTTGGAGGAAATAATTCAGCCCACAGTAGAAGATACCCAGATTTTTTTTGTCAGTGGATATAACTTTGATGGAAGAAACTAATCTGTATAATGCTTAGATGATTTATAGATTGGTTTTATTAAGTAACTCTACATGAAGAAATCATTTACTAACAGGGAATGATTTACACAAGAGACCTCTTATATTTTCTAGAAATTTCTGTACGCTGGAAGCTTCTGTTTTGTAATGATTCTAATAAACTTAGTTAACATGTACTTTTCCAAAGAATCCTTTTGGTGTAAAGCAGTCAGTGTGCATATATTTCAGTGCAGAGGTTGCATGGAAGAGGGTAAAGAGGACAGGCTTTGAAGTCAACCTGAGTTCAAATTCTATTTTGACGTTTATGAACTAAGTGATTTTTGAGTAGGTTACAAACAGTTTTTGAGATATGAATTCCTTCTGTAAAATGGAGATGCTTTTTGCATTACAGAGTTGTTAGGAAAATTAAGTCAGAAATTATATAAAACCCTGGCATAGCATTTGGCATGTAAAATGGGCTTGAGAAGAGTAAATCCCCTACTTCTATGAAAGTCTGACATCTCTTAAGTTTATGTTAAGAATGTGAAAAACGATGTAAAATGGTGCAGCTGCTTTAGAATCAGTGTGGTAGTTCCTCAAAATGCTAAACATAGAGTTACTAGATGACCCAGCAATTCCACTCGTCGGTATATACCCAAGAGAAATAAAAACATATGTTCGTGCAAACTGTACACAAATGTTCATGGCAGCATTACTCATAATAGTCAAAAGGAACATGGATGGAAACGTGCTAAGTGAACGAAATCAGACATAAAAAGCCACTTATTTTATGATTCCATTGATACGATATGTCCATAATGGGCATATCTATAGAGACAGGAAGTAGATTAATAGTTGCTACGGTCTTGGGATAGTGAAGGAGGAGTGGGAAGTGAGTGTGTGCAAAAGGGTTCCCTGACCCCATTCTACTCTGTGTGTGTGTGTGTGTGTGTGTGTTTGTGTGTGTGTGTCAGGGGCAGGGGGAGGTTGAGGGCTTCCCGAAACCAACAGGCAATTCCCAGATGCCATCAGGGTGTCTGAGAATTCATCTCAACTCTGACACTGTCTGCCTGGAGATAGAATGAGATTCCAAGGGTAAAGGGCTCAGTCCCACAAGACCCACCCTCCACTTCAGAGGTGAGTTGCAAGTCCAGGTTGTCACCTGTACTTCTGACCGACTGGCTGTGAATCAGAGGGTCCCCACAGCTCCCTCCTCAGGTGTAGTTAATTGGCTAGAACAGCTCACAGAACTCAGGAAAACTTGTTTACTCACTAGATTACTGATTTATTATGAAAAGTTTATATTAAAGAGTAGGAGCCAGATGAATAGCTGCTACACAGGGCGAGTTCCTGAACAAGGGAGTTTCTGTCCTCGTGGAGCCTGGGGCCGGCACAGTGGCACGTGGAAGTGTTCTGGTTCCCCAGTGTGGAAGCTTTCAAAAAAGAGAGCCTAAAAGGCTGTTCTTTTGTTTTTTGTGGAGGCTTCTTTACATAGTCATGATTGACTGAATCATTGGCCAGTGGTGATTGATTCAACTTGCAGCCCCTCTCCTCATCCCTGGGGACGGGGCGGGGTAGGGGCTGGGACTGAAAGTTCCAACCCTCTAATCACTTGGTTGGTTCTCCTGGCACTAGCTCCCATCCTTAAGTGCTTCTGAAAGTTACCTCATTCACATAACCAAGACACCTTTATCGCTCTCTACACGTAGGAAATTCCAAGGGTTTTAGGAGCTGTGAACCTGGAACTGTGGAGGAAGACCAAATATATATATATCTGAATGACCAAACATATATCTTACAAATCAGTGTGTATGGGGTTTCTTTCAGGGGTGGTGGGAAATGTTCTAGAATTAAACAATGATGATAGTTGCATAACCTTGTGAATATACTAAAAATCGCTGAATTTTATACTTTAAAATGGTGAATTTTATGGTATGTGAATTATGTCTCAACCTCCACTCCCCATCCTTGGATTATTATTTTCACTTATGCACTAGAGTAAATAATACCAGAAGATGGTCTTGTTTGCTTTACATTGTTTCTGACATTTTTGTTACTTTGGACTGATATTTTAAATTGACATCTTCATGTTTTCTAAAGAAGAGATACTGAAGGTAGAACCATTGGGCTTTTCTCTTTAGGGGACCAGGCAGGTAGGAGTGCTGAAGTGGAAACATTAATTAGTGGTGCCTTTGAGAGGCCTGAACATATTTTGGGGTCATATCTTTGTGCTCAGGTAGCAGCCATCTCTCTGGTAGCCCTGTTATAAGCAAGGATGACTAAGGTCACTGATTATATCAGTGAAGCAAATCCATCAGAACCTTCAGAAAACTGTTCAAACCAGGTAGTGTGTTTTTTTGTTTTTTTTTTTTTTTTTTGGGAGTCTGTTTACAATAATCTCAAATACCAAAGAAAGTTTTTGTCTTTGGGAAATGAAGCAACCTTGATGACATTTTTTTGCCCTTCTAGAACATCTGGTTTTGGCAACCAGTACATCTGATGATAATGAAGTCAAAATGACTAACTGTCCTTCAGAGGTCCTCAATCTCCTATCCTTTTTGGTATCTGTTATTGTATGTGTCAACTTGGTAGGGAAGAAGATTCATAAAGAACCTCAGAACATAAAGTGAAATAAAATGAATAGCTCTTTAGGTCAAATCTCAAGGGAGTCCAAATTGCTTGTCTAACAGTGCAGTGAAGGGATCTTTCTGTGCAGGTTTTGTAATGATAAAATTGGTTATATTTGAGTGTCTGCTTTGCTCTGAGATGTCCCTTCCTCTCCTCTCCCAAATTCTCATCTCACATTCGACTAGTATCGCAAGCAAATTGTGCATTTTTTAACAATTTAAGATTTATGAATCATAAGTTTTCATTTCAGTTATTTTGATCTCTTTTTAGTCTCTTTAATCTTTTATTTGCAGTATTTTAAGAAAATGAACCAATTTACTATTATCGAAATAAACGTCTGGTCAGTTTTTTATAATAAAATTACTTTTTTTCTTTCACTATAAAGCAGTACAGGTTTTGCATAGATTTTAGATGGTATGGAAAGTATAAAGATTTTAATAACAAGTCCAAAGCATCTAGAATTTTGATATTTTGGTATATAGCTTTCTAGACTTTCTGTAATGCACATAGGCAGCCATAAATGTGCTTGTGTGTGTATGAGTATGTTTTAAATAAAAGTGAGATCATACTGTTTAGAAGTGAAATTATGTTGTGTATTTTGTAACTGGCCCCTTTCCACATCTTGTCACTAAATAGAAATCTAAATAATTTTAAGTGACTGCACAGTGTTCTCCCTATGCTTGGAGTGACCTTAATTTCTTAGGGATAGACTTTTAGATTTTTTTTCATTATTTTTGTTATTATAAAAAACACTGCCATGAACATCTTTGGGTACATATCTTTGTACACCTGTGTATCATATTTTATATCTGCACAGATACTTATATTTTAGCATATGTTTCTAGAATTAAAATTGAGGAGTAGTATTTATTTTTCCCCTTTCTTTTACTTTTTTCTGTCGGCAGGTCCCATCACGTCGCCCTCCCTTTGCTTCTCTCCATCTCACTGACACTGCTCAAATCCAGGCCACTGTTAACGCTCACTGGAACAATTAGTGTCTCCTCACTTGCGTTCTTGTCCCCCATTCTCTATACATCAGTTAAAATGATCTTAAAGTGGAAATCCGATATTGTTCTTTGCTTGCTAAAGCCTTCAATGCCATCTTAGTGCTCTTAGGATAAAACCCAAATTAATAATAAAAGCAAAATTATTAGTAGGTCCTGCCTGATCTGACTATATTCTAGTTCCCAGCATAGACGTCTGAGTATGCAGTAAGTATTTGAGTGAATAATAAATGAAATTACCAGACCAGAGGGAATTTTATCAGTTTTTGACACACATTACCAAATTAACAACATGGATGAGAGTGAGAGTGCCACATTGTGACCAACTCAAGCCATTATCAGCCTTTTTAATCTTTGCCACTCTGATAGGCAAAAGGTGTTATCTCATTGTTTTAATTTGTGTTTCTTTGATACTAGAGTTGGACATTTCTTCATGTGTTTACTGGACATCTCTGTTTCTGTGTGAATTGTCTATATCCTTTGCCTATTTTCCCAATGGGATGTTTAGTTGTTCCTGTAATGATTTATACCATCTTCAATAAGTAACCCTTTATGGTGTAGATATATTGATATTATACCAGTTATCTAATGTGGTATTACAGACCACCTCAAAACCTAGTAAAACATGTGTGAGTTGGCTGGGCAGTTCTGCTGGTCTCACCTGGATTCACTCATCTTTTCATTCCCTGACTGGGTTCATGTGGTTTGTCTGTTTGTCTCTCACTTAGTAATAGCAGCCTTCCATTAGATCATGCCCCAGTGTGCAAACTTTTATCAAACTTCTGCCTGCATCCTGTTCCCTTAGTCTTCTTGGCCAAAGCCAGTTACATGGTCAAGCTCAGAGTCAGGGTGGGAGGAGACGACACAAGGGTGAATCAAGAGGTGTGACTGTTGGGTGCTGTGATGTAAAATCAACCAGATGTATCTTATAAAGAAATTTATCACTTGTCTTTTAATTTTGTTTTGGTAAAGAAGCATTAAAATTTCATGTCAGATCTGTTAGTCTTTACCTTTATAGTTTCTGCCTTTGGTGTCATGCCTTCCCCAACCTAAAATTATATTAGTATTTACCTACCTTTTTTTCTATTACTTTTTGGTTTATGGTTTCATTTATGTTTAAATTTAAGCCATCTGAAATTTGTTTTGGTGTAAGATGGGAGGTTAGTATTTGACGAAATATCAAATATTTAGTCCTTTGTCAGCATCATTTGTTGAATAATCTGTCTTTTCCCATTGGTTTGAAATGCCACACTCATTGTATACTGAATTCCCATAAATACTTGGTTCTGTTTTTGGACTCATTAATTATTTGTCTAATTCTGTGTTACTACCTCACTATCTTAATTACTCTGAGTCTGTAGTATATTTTAATTTCTAGGAAGGAAAGTTACTGTTCATTTTCTTGTTTTTCAAAACTTTATTTGCTATTCTACTTAATACATTCTTTTAGATTAGTTTTGGAATCATTTCATCAATTAAAACGAAAATGAAATAAAAAAGAAAAATTGCACCCCGAAACCTGTTGGAGTTTTGATTAGAATTGTGTAAAACTAATGGATTAATAGGGGTAGGGGAGAGAATTGACCCCTTTATAATACTGAGTTTTTCATTCTTTTTTCTCCTCCATATATTCAGATTTTTTATTTCATCTTTAGTAAAGTACATCAACACTTTAGTTTCTAGTTTAGTAGGTTTGATATGGTACCTTTAAAAAGTTCTTACATATTTAGAAATTAAACTTTCAGCTTATTTTTACTCTAAGTATATCTGTTCTCATTTTTTTCTTAATTTTATTTAATATGTATGCTTGTATTTAAACATAAAGCTTGTGATTTTAAAAAAGTTTTTCCTTCTCCAATAACTCAATTCCAATGTTGGCATTTATATTCCTCAGTTTTCTTAGATTTTGAAATGTAATAGCTAATGGTTACTGAGTACTTACTGCCTGAAATATCAATACTTCCCATATTAACCATTTAATATTCCTCCTATAACTTATAAGGTAGGAACAGTTGTTATTCCCCTTTTATAGATGAGAAAGCTGAGTCGCAGAGGGTTAAGTAACTTGCCCAGGGTCACCCACTGGTAAACAGCAAACTGGGATTCCATCCCAGGCAGTCTGATTCCAGAGCCCATGCTTTTAACCAGTATGCTCGGGTCTCTCATTCAAACATGAACTGAGGTCTGTGTTTGAAATTTCTAAGTGTTGATGTATGAGTGAATAATTTACTTTTTCTTTGTGATTTCATCATATAAGGGTTCTTTATTTTCTGAAAATAATTGGTACAAGAACAAGGCCATGTAGAATGAATTGACCTAGAATAGGAGTAACATTTCAGAGATAGCAGGGGTGGGGAGAAAAGACTTTACTTGGGTTTAATCTTGAAAAATGAAACAAAATTATGGAAACATTCATGTTATAGTTGCTACGATGTGTTAAATTCTTAAAATGGAAGAAGAATGAATCAAGTGTTGTTTGCTTGTTTCGCATAATTTTTCTTTAAAAATTGCAAGATCGCATGAAACTATATACTTCGTGTTATGATGGACTTTTCTAGTATGATCCTAAAGAAATCCATTTTTGCCAAAATATTTAAAGGCTTCATTATCAAAGCCCACTTATATTTTCATATTATTTTCTTTTGCCCTCCTATTATCTCATCTTCATTAGCTTTCTCCAATTATTTGCTCATGGTATCTGTTCAAATGCTTTCAGGGGCAAGCAGCAGACTTAAAGTACTTAAATGTTAAGAACATTTACTATCTCATATAATTGGAAGTCCCGAGAAAGAGTGGGCTCCAGGCCCACTACCCTCAGTGGCTCATGGATGTCTCTGAGAATCCAGGTACATTTTGCCATCTTGAGTATCCATTTCATCTTCACACGGGTAGCAAGCAGGCCATGGGAGTTCTAGGCTTCACATTCAGAACTAGCAATTCTTACAGGAAGGAGGACCATCTCTTCTTTTGTTCCTTTTTCCCCCTCTTAAGGTATAATTTACATACAGCTAAATGTATTAATCATAAGTATATCTACAGGTTGATGGATATTTACTACATATACACATCTGTGTAGCTACCAACCAGGTCAGGATACAGAACATATCGAGTACTTTTCACCCCATTAAGTGCCCTTACGTTCCTTCCCAGGCATTGTCCCTCTCCAATTTTCATTTCTGCCAGTGGCTTTGCCAATAGTTGGAAACAGTTCTCATCATTTTTAGTGACTTTGTAAAGCCCTGCATCTTTTGGAAGGTTTGCACTTCTACTCTGTACATGATACTCATTGTATTGCTTTGTCATTGAAATACCTGCCATCTTTGAGAGACTGACAGGGCAAAGGTGAAGTGGACTGACAGGCTCCTGTTACCGTAGGAGGGATGTTTGACAGGGATGAATTTTATAAGTTGTTAGTTCATTAGTTTTTCTGGTGTGTGTGTGTTAGGATGACTTCGCTTCCCTGGGCGACCTGGCAAGTTGTGGGAATCTGGCAATGAATCATATTAAGACCCCTGAACCTATTTTGGCCTATGTTACATTTTTACATATGTGTTGCTGGATTTTCTAATTTATTGCATTGGTGTATTACCCCATCCAGTCTGTGATCTATGCAGCAGTCAGATCTTTCTGAAATTCAGATTTTATCAGCTCAGTCTTATCTCTAAAACACTTCAGTGGCTTCCCATTGCTCTTAGAATCAATACCAAACTCTTCATTATCATGGCCTACGTCCCACATGGTTCCTCTTGCTCTGTGATTCCAAAGTTAGTAAAATGGCCCAGTAAGATGAATCCTCAAAAACCACTTACAGGGAATTCCCTGGCGGTCTAGTGGTTGGGACTCTGCACTTTCACTGCTGTGGGCCTGGGTTTGATCCTTGGTCGGGAAACTAGGATCCAGTAGGCAGCGCAGCGCGGCCAAAAAAAAAAAAAGGAAAAGAAAAAAACCCAGTTATAAAAAAGTAAAAATGTGCATGGACATACCCATTCCCTTATGCTTACAGTTTAGTGGGGGAGGAGGCATTAATCAGTTTGGTACATGGTATTGTGAGGGTAGAGACTTTCATATATTTTTGTTTGATTCCTTTTTAAATAATGTCATGTGCAAATAATATTTTAAAATTTTCTCTAGCGTGTATGCCTTTTAATTACAGCAGGTTGCCAGTGTTATTTTGTATTGCTTTAGTATTTTGTTAATACCCATCTATTATTTTTTTTCAAAGCATCTACTTTAAGGGAAATTCCTCCATCATCTTTTTATATTCCTCTGGATATGGAAGTTTTTCAAGGTGGTTTCATTTTGGGAGGAGATAGGTCTAATAGAATCATCATTGGCTTCAAAGCTTTTCTGTACTTTACTGGCTGTGAGATCTTGGCTGTGCCCAATCTCAATTTCTGTTTCTGCCAAATGGAATTGATAATGCATTGCCTTGGGGTGGGATAGGGAGGGTGGGAGGGAGGGAGATGCAAGAGGGAAGAGATATGGGAACATATGTATATGTATAACTGATTCACTTTGTTATAAAGCAGAAACTAACACACCATTATAAAGCAATTATACTCCAATAAAGATGTTAAAAAAAAAATAATGCATTGCCTTGCTTTGTGGTTTGCCATAATGCATTTAGAGGATTTATGGATTTAGTGTATTCTAGCTATTGTTTTCTTTGTGTTGCACCATAACTTTTTTTAAAAAATGAAGTTCAAGCTCCTGAATGTTCTTCTGCCGTTTTCTTTAACTTTTAATGTGAAAAACTTCTTTTCTTATTTTAGGCACTCTAAAAGCAAAGGAGCTAGTTAAATTCTTAGAACCTATGTTTTAAAATGTTTTAAACTTTGTTAAAATGAATCTTTAAAAAGCAGACCCCCTGAACTGTGGAACCGTTATTTGTATCACTAGGAACCAGCCCCCTTTCTCCTGCAGTGGCCACCTCAAGTCTCTCACTCTACCTTCCTTTCATATGCTTGGTTCCTACTTCGTCAGCTATTCTTCCCAAACTTCCTCCTAAAAAAACATTCACCTGCACTCTGTAGCACACAGATGTCTCCACCTGGCATTCAGGGTCCTCTGCAAAACATTCCAGCCATGCCTGTCCATACACCCCACATGAATTCATTTCACAGTGGTCTGCTGCTTGTTCCCCAAAGGTTCTGGTGGAATTTTGGTCTCATTACTTCTGTCTTCTGGAAAGCTGCCTTCTCTGTGCTCACTCAGACTCACTCTTGCTTCAGTTTCCTCTGCTAGTTTATGTCTTTAGTGATTACTCCAGGCTAAGTCTCTCTTATTGAACTCAGATCATCTGTTGACTGTTCAGCTCATTTGGTACTTCAGACCTAAAATTTTCCCTCAAAAAATCAAGTGTGAGCTCCCTTTACTCATGGCACATTTCCCTAAGCACTTTGTAGCATGCTGGGTACAATCAGGGACTTCCAGTAACTTTTAAAAAAGAAATAGAAAAACTAAACTCATGATTATTGAGTGTTTTAGGCCTTCTCATTTTAATTCTCTGGATAAATCATCTGATTTTCAAAGGTATTAGGTAGTACTTCGCACAACTTAATATTAAACACAGTATGTTTTTATACTCCTTTAATAAAGCTATGTAAAGGTATGGATAAGTGGTGGTAATGATATTTGGATTAAAAATTTAATATTTACTTGAAAGCATAAGGACCAACACATCAAATATGTGTGTGTGTGTGTATATGTATGTGTATATATATATATTTTTTTTTTCCTACCTGGAAATCTTATACAAATAAGAATTCTATCATCCAGTCAGCAAGCCTGTTTCCCTTCAAAAGATTAACTGTTGTAGTTCTGAGTATGTAAAAAGTACTAAAATTAGAAACTAATTCAGTAAGGTTTTTATACAGATCGTAGATACAATGATGAAGTAGGCAGTTTATTTTTTGTGACCTCCAGATCTACTCTTTCCCTTCCCCCATTTTCCTAAATGTTTTCATAATTTCTGTATCAATCAAGATTCTCTAGAGAAAAGAACCAATATTTATTCATTCATTCATTTAAAGAAACTGACTTACATGATTGTGGGGGCTGATTAATCTGAAATTTGTTACGCAGGCTGGCACACTGGAAACTCAGACAGGAGTTGATGTTGCACCTTGAATCTGAAATTTGTAGGGCAGGCCAGTAGGCTGGAAACTCAGAATTTTTATGTTACAGTCTTGAGTCAGAATTCCTTCCTTGCCTCTTCTAGCTTCTGGTGTGTGCTGGCAATCCTCAGCATTTCTTGGCTTACAGATGCACCACTCTAATCTCTGCTTCTGTGGTCATAGGTCTGTCTTTTCCCTGTGTGTCTCTGTCTTCACATGACGTTTTTCCTCTTTTAAGGAGACTAGTCATACTGGATTAAGGGCCCAGCCTACTCCAGTGTGATCGCATCGTAATTAATTACGTCTGCCATGATCCTGTTTCTAAGTAAGATCACATTCTGAGGTACTGGGGGTTAGTACTTCAACACATCAACTCTAGCCTGAATTTCCCATTTGGGTATGGACCACAACTTTGGTCTCATTCACCTCTCACTTTAATCAGTTGAGCTAACTGCCCCAGATGACAGATACAGAGGGAGACATGCATACATTAAATACAAGTACGTGCAAAATATCCACAGTAAAGCTACTAGAACTAATGAATGTATTCAGTAAAATTGCAGGGTACAAGATCAACGTGCAAAAATCAGTTTCTGTACACCAACAATGAGCAATCTGAAAAGGAAATTAAGAAAGCAATTTCATTTACTGTAGTAGCTAAAAGAATAAAATACGTAGGAGCAAATTTAACCAATGAGGTGAAAGACTTGTATACTGAAAATTATAAAATATTGCTGAAAGAAATTAATGAAGACCTCAGTAAATGAAGACCTTCTGTGTTCATGGATTGAAAGACTTAATATTGTTAAGGTGATAGTACTACCCAAAGTGATCTACAGATTCTGTACAGTCTCTGTCAAAATCCCAATGGCGTATTTTTGCAGAAATAGAAAAACCCATCCTAAAGTTCATATGGAATTTCAAGGGACCTGGAATAGCCAAAACAGTCTTGAAAAAGAACAGAGTTGGAGGACTCATATTTCGTGATTTCAAAACTTATTGCAAAGCTGTAGTGATCAAAACAGTGTGGTAGTGGCATAAATTAGCCCTGTAGACGGATGGAACAGAATAGAGAGCCCAGAGGTAAACTCACATTTATGGTCAGTTGATTTTTTTGACAAGGTTGCAACGACCATTCAATGGGGAAAGGATAACCTTTTCAACAAATGATGCTGAGAAATCCAGATATTCGTAGTTCTTTTGAAAGAGTTTAGTATTTTTTCCTATAATATGAATGTCTACATCTAAATCAGGATTTCTAAACCTTGGCATTATTGATATTTGAGGCCAGATAATTCTGTGTTGTGGGTGCCATCTTGTGCATTGTAGGGTGTTTAGTAGTATCCCTGCCTCTACCCACCAGATGCCTATAGCTCAACGCTAACTTCTCTTCCTAGTGAAATTTTGCATGGGGGAGAAATCACCCCAGTTGAGAATTACTACTCTAAATTCTAAAATGTCAGGAATTACTGTATAACTTTTAAACGTTTAAAAAATATGTTAAGTTTATTTATTTATTTATTGGCTGTGCCGCGCAGCTTGAAGGATCTTAGTTCCCCGACCGGGGATTGAACCCGCGCCCTCAGCAGTGAAAGTGTGGAGTCCTAACCACTGGACCGCCAGGGAATTCCCTTAAATGTTTTATGTTTATTTTTTTAATAAATGTATTTAGTTATTTATTTTTGGCTGCGTTGGGTCTTTGTTGCTGCATGCAGGCTTTCTCTAGTTGCGGCGAGCGGGGGCTACTCTTTGTTGCAGTGTGTGGGCTTCTCATTGCGGTGGCTTCTCTTGTTGTGGGGCACCGGCTGTAGTTGCACGGCCTTCAGTAGTTGTGGCTCGCGGGCTCAGTAGTTGTGGCTTGTGGGCTCTAGAGCGCAGGCTCAGTAGTTGTGGCGCATGGGCTTGGTTGCTCCGCAGCATGTGGGACCTTCCTGGAGCAGGGATGGAACCCGTGTCCCTGTCCCCTGCATTTGCAGGCGGATTCTTAACTGCTGCACCACCAGGGAAGTCCCTGTTTTGTGTTTAAATGAAAAAAGGTGACTCCTGCTGTTTCTTACTTTTATTATTACAGAAGATTTGTATCTATTTGGTTACCTAGACTTTAGTCTGTTAACTCAACCACAAATTATAGAGTTTCAAAAAAGAAAATCTCTTCTGAAAATCAGTTGATATAAGTACATTTGTAAGTTAGAAACTACCTGAAGATGAAAAAAATCAGCCTTTGAATTTTAACATAGGTGAAATGGGAAAAAAGGAATACTTTCAAAGAAACTGTTATACCTCATTGTTAGTTCAATACAGGTGTTTAAAGTAAACTTAACTCATTGTTTTTAAAGATATTTTCATGATTAACTTTTGTGTCTCAAAGACCTGATAAATTTTCCTCACTGATCCAGAGGCTTGCCAGTACCTGAAGACCCATCACGTGCCTGGCACAGAGCATGAGTCCCTGGCTGTAGCTTGTAGTATCTCTGAGGATAACCTTCGGCTAACCTTTGCTCACACTGTGTACAAACTGCATGGGCTAGCCAATTACATATGACAACTTTTAGTATCCTCTACTTATGCAAAATAAGTAGATATTTGATAAGTGTTAGCTATTATTTGTTGTGCATTTAAAGACAAGCCAGGCAACTTGCTAAATGCTTCATGTGAATCATTTCATTTAATGGATAGGATAAATGAGATTGGTGTCAGCATTGCAGTTCTACATTAGCGGAAACCAGTACTTAAGTGACTTGGCTAAAGTCACATGGCCTAAATGACACCTGAGATTCAAATCAAAGTCCTGCATAAATCCAAAGACCTTGCTGTTAATACTTTGGCCTCTAACTGTTCTTTCAGTGCTGCTTCTCAAATTTCACTTTCCATCCTTAAGATCACATCCAATAGTGTCTCAACTTTCATCTTGGAGATTGTATAGGAAGGAAGTGATGGGAAATGCAGCAGATTGGACTGGATTATATATAAAATCCAGTAAGGCTTTGAATAACAGGAAAGGAGTGAAACTAATATGCTTCGTATTTCTATGCACTTTTTCTTCTAGTCCTTACAGCTACTCCCTAGGGTAGGTATCACCCGCATGAATGCCCTTGGCTGAGAGTACATGGCTAATAAGTGGTGGAACCTGTCCCTGAACCCAGCGTTGTGTCACTTCCAAACCTGTATGCATTTTACCCTCTGTCTTCAAAATGGTTTGAACTTTTCTGGTGGATTAATGACTTCTAATTTGTGGGCTCTGGGGGCAGCTGTGGGATTATTTTAGGGAGATAACTTGAACCCCTGTGTGCACCAAGCTTTGTAACCCAAAGATGCCTGCCTTCATATATGATATATTTCAAGTATGTAGGTGCTTTTATAACAAGATACAGATTAATTTAAAAGATAGTAAATTCTGAGTACTTTTAAATCGCATTTTCTCAGTCAACCTGTATTAAAAGTAGAATTTATGAATTTAAAGGGCCTTCTCATCTTCAAAAAGGCTGAGAACCACTGTTGTAAATTGATTTTATCTGTATTTGATCTGTTTCTTAGGTGGGGCTTGGCAGCCATTTAACTTTCTCAGAAGAAGGGGATATCCCGAAACAATGCAAGTATTAAAGATACTGCAAGGATAACTGCAAACTTTAAATTTTTGTTCTTTAGATGAAGACTTCTGTAAAAAAAAAAAAAAAAAAAGTTACTAGTTATCTATATAGGCAAATCCGTAAAAATAGTTCAAATAAATTTGAAGTAGGAGAAAATTTAAATTGTTAGGAAATTATAGCCCTGGCTCTTATAAATTAGGATTTTTTGAAAATAAACTGTAAGGATCAAATTACTTCTTTTAAATTATGAAACAAAAGGTATGTGGTATGATATTACATAGGATTTTAAAAAAACAGCTCTTACAGATGATGGTTTTAAAAGAGATATCCAAATTTAAGTAGCAGTTTTATTCTAGCACATAGAGAAAGAAACATTGAGAGTGAAGGCATACCAATACATTCAAGTTGTAAATAGGCTGGAATTTGATTCTATAGTTTTAGAATTTATATCATTAGACTTCTGATGTTGGCAGTAGTCTCTGCAAATTTGTTTTTGCATGTTTTCTCAGCCTCGATGGGGTTAACTGTGGCTTGGCAAGCCAAGAAAAGGAGTTCTGTGCTGTTTTCAGACTGCAGAATCTTGTTGCTATGCAACAAACGTTGTCAGTCAGCATAAGGTATAGTAAATTGGTATTCTCTGTCCCTTTTCACCACATGCTCATTTTGTAATCTGAGAGAAGTGGTTTCGGGCTATTTTGCAAGGTTTTATTTTAAAACAGGCATTTAAAGATTTTTGTTGCTTTTTGTAATTGGGTACGTTTAAGGTCTGTGAAGTCTTTCTGTTCTTGTGTAGTAGATACACTAAAATGCTTGTGTTCAAATAAAGGGTTTTATAGATCTGTTTCCGAGTAGTTTCAGGTTAGAGCAGTATTTTTGTTCTGGTACTGTAAGAGGGATGATACTGCTACTTCCAATGGGTAAATTTTTGCTTGAAAATTCAAGTTAAATAATTTGAACATCAGAGCTTTACCATAGCACAACATATTATTTTATAATTTATTTTTGAAAAGTATGTACCCAGAAGTTGGTATCAGCATCCCTTAATTGATAAAGTATTTTTATAGGAATCCTAAACTTGTATTGAATCTCCTGTAGAATCTGATAGTTGATTTTCTTCCAGGGGAAATTAAAATGTTTTAATAGCAAATGGGTAATTGATAATAGCCTTTTCCTAAAAAAAGGGGTAAAGTATACAAAACATAAAATTCACTATATTAATCATTTTTAAGTGTACAGTTTCATGGCATTAGGTACATTCACATAGTTGTACAAACCATCATGTCTCCATCTCTGGAACTGAACAATAGCCTTTTGCATCCATTTAGTAACTTACTCCAGGCCCTCTTCTAAATGCTTTAGATAAATTAACTCATTTAATCTTTATAACAACCCTATAAAGTAAGTATTTTCTTTATGTTCCAGAGGAGAAGACTGAGGCACAGAAAAGAGCACACACTAGCCATGAGTGGAGCTGGAATTCAGACCCCAGCCGTCTAGCTCTTCTGTGCTCTCAGCCACTATGCTGTGTTGTCCTCTTTTGGAATTACTTTCATTTCTGTTTAGTGGTAGGAGGAGCAATGATTTTTTTTTTTTTAAATTACTTTTTGTAGTTTATTCAAGTAAAGTTAACATACTTTAACAGCGTTACGGGCCATATTTTAGGCTTTTTTCCTAAATATTTAAAAAGGATGTAGTTTATATTGTATTATGGTTAATTGCATATAAAATTATGTATGTTTTGGTTAATCATATAGAAAAGATTTAATTCCCTTTTTCAGCTTGTTTCTGGACCATTTGCCATGCTGTTCCTTCCAGTAGAGTGTATGGAGTATGCAGATTATTTTCTGATAGTTTAATACTAACATAAAGGAAGGTACATTGTTATTAAAGAATTCTAATGTGATGCCATTTAAAACCTAAAGCCAGTTGGTGTTGGATCATCTACTTCTTAGTATTTTCTAAATTCATGCTCTTTTTTTTCCATGGATAATCTGGAGTTAATTATGTATTGGCAGAGTAAAGAGCAATGGGCAAGAGTGAAAAGGGAGAAAAGCAGTGCAAGGTGTCATTTGAACTTCTGGTTGATGCAAAGGGATGGAATTTTTTAAACTCCGCGCTGCTTTCTGCTTGGTGCTCTATGTCTGTTTTCATTCTTTAACTGAAGAACTTACCTTTCCCCTCTGACCCCCGCACTACCCACCTCCCCCGTTCCAGTAGATCTTCTGCCTTGAGAACCCTTGACCTTGATCTTCCCTGATTTATATGGTCTCATCCTGCTCTAACAGATTTACTCTATAATCAGTTTTCTTTTCATTTCTCTTCACAGTTGCAACATCTTTTAAAAAATTTTTCCTCCTTTTATTTTTGTGCATTTCTATATATGTTTGATTATGCATTTTTTAATTTGTTCACTTGATATGTTTTGCATTCTCTATGCTTTTTAAAAACTCAGAATTTTATTAGTTGCATATTTCACTGTAATTTACCTATTTTCTTTTTTGTTTTTAATTTATTTATTTTATTTTTGGCTGCACTCAGGCTTTCTCTAGTTGTGGCACGCAAGGGCTACTCTTTGTTGCGGTGCAAGGGCTTCTCATTGCAGTGGCTTCTCTTGTTGCGGAGCACAGGCTCTAGGCCTGCAGGCTTCAGTAGTTGTGGCAGGTGAGCTCAGTAGTTGTGGCTTGCGGGCTCTAGAGCACAGGCTCAGTAGTTGTGGCGCACGGGCTTAGTTGCTCTGCAGCATGTGGGATCTTCCCGGACCAGAGCTGGAACCTGTGTCCCCTGCGTTGGCAGGAGGATTCTTAACCACTGCACCACCAGGGAAGCCCTACCTATTTCCTTTTAAATGGCTGTTTGTATGGTTTAAAGTGATTTTGTATAATGAATAATGTTTTCATGAACCCAGAGGGTTTTTTCTTTCCTCCTAATTACAGACTAATTCCTTAAGATAGATTTCCAGAAATAGTATTAGATCTCTGAATAAATAGAAACAGTTTTAAAAGCTCTTGAATCATATTGCCAAATGCTTTCCAAAAGTGTTGTGCCAGTTTTCATGCCAGCCTGCAAATATATGGAGTGTCCATTTCACCACAACCAGCAGCAGCAGAGAATGTTTTGATGCTGACCTTTAAGAATTGACTTACAGCTCGGCTGGGCCTTTATCCTAAATTACACCTAGAATTATAATTGTGGTGGGATTGGATTCGAGACAAGTAAGGCCTGGCTACCAGTTTCTGCTCCTTCAACTGCTTTTTAAGTTCTGTTTTGATGCAGTCACTGCCCAGATAAGGTTTCATTTAACGCTGTATGCTTTTGGATGTGTGAAGTGACTGCTTTTTTCTGCTTTTCAATCCCTTAATTATTTTCATATGTTGTATGGTATGGGACAAAGTGGTGTGTGTTTCAGATGACATTTCCCTTGAGAGCCAGGGCAGGAATAGGTTTGGCTCTCTCCTTCGCCCTTCAGGGGGCTCTGCTGGCAGCAGAGGCATCTGAGATCAGGATCAGTGGCCACCTTGTCCAGGGGGTGCTTCTTGGATACAGCTTGAGTTACTCTTACTTCTTTAGCCAGAAAATAATTAACAACTCTGGAGTTAAAGTGGCTTTTCCCTAAAAATTTGTTATAGAAGTCAGAAAAATTAAGTGCTGCTAGAATGTTTTCCCTGAGTAGAAGAAAGGTCAAGGGAAAAGCATTCCTGAAAGTTGATAATGTGGAAGCCGCCGTCCTGACCTTGAACCACTTTGACTTAGGTGACTTGAAGTTCTCTTGGTTCTCTCCTTATCTCATTGGCTGCATCTCTTGGTCCTCTCCTCCCTTTCTCTTCTTACCCTGGACTTCCATTCCTCCGCAGTCTTATTCAACCCCTGGACTTTACCCCGTGTTTGCTGATTCCCAGATTCAAGTTTCTGGCTGGCTCTCTCTTGTGAGTTCCAGATAAGAAGCTCACAAATAATTCATTTTGTATAACTAATAGGCACCTTAAACATCACGTGTCCAAATCAGAGTGTGTGATATGTACATACAAATTTTCACTTACTGATAAATAGGTATTTCAATGACAGTTTTCCCTCAACTTTCAACCATAACAATAACATAAGGGGCTAAATTATAAATAACATCAATATAAGACTTGTAATATTGAAATGAGTGCTTTCCACACTGATTTTGTAAGCTTTAGATCCCATGATTTTTTTCCTGGTAAGCCAGAAGAAAGTTTACCTCTTTTCTTCTGAATGTGTGAACAAAGAAAGGTATTTATTAAAGGATTTTTCTTATGTGAGCTTTCATATGCTATGTACCTATACCATTAAACACCATTCCTTTTTCTCAGTGTAGTATTTCATATGTCAAGCTGACAAACAATAATTTGAACTGTTGTATGGTGGTACAACTTGCTTACTCAACAGTTCAGTTTTGTCAGTATCAGTGCCTTTGTAGATTATTGTTATGCATTTATTTATTGTATTTTTATATGCATTTATTTATTGTAGTATTATTTTTTGCCCTCACAAAAATGAGGTGGGGGGGGGCTTCCCTGGTGGCGCAGTGGTTGAGAATCCGCCTGCCAATGCAGGGGACATGGGTTCAAGCCCTGGTCTGGGAAGATCCCACATGCCACGGAGCAACTAAGCCCGTGCGCCACAAATACTGAGCCTGCGCTCTAGAGCCCGCGAGCCACAACTACTGAGCCTGCGTGCCACAACTACTGAAGCCCTCACGCCTAGAGCCCATGCTCCACAACAAGAGAAGCCACAGCAATGAGAAGCCCGCGCACCGCAACTAGAGAAAGACCACACGCAGCAACAAAGACCCAATGCAGCCAAAAATAAATAAATAAAATAAGTAAATTTATTAAAAAAAAAAAATGAAGGGGAAGTAGAAAAAACAAAATGTTAGTAACACCACTGAGATAAATATGGAAGTCACTAGGTATTCCGAAAGTGGTAGTTCTTCAGTCTCAATGGGACTGGTCCCTATTTGTATTTAAACTGGTTGTCTGTGTCTGTATATCGTACATGGTAATTTTGACACTGATGGAAACTCAAGTTAGCTGAAGAAGGACCCTAGTATAGCTTACAGCATCAAAGTGAGAGCGGCTGGAGCCAGGGCCGCTCTCGGACCTCAGGGATGAGAACAGAGCTAGCAATTTTGGTTGACTAGGAGTTACTCGCTCTCTTTGCTAGGCTTTATTCTTGGCCCCTGTGGTCTTTCTTCACATGGTTTCTCCAGATTCCCATATTCCATCCAGCTTTTGTAAATTAAAGTCACAGAATGTTTCTTGTAATCTTTAGGTAGAAAAATCCTGGATGAAGACTGGTGACAAGCCCTGTCTAGGTCACTGTCCCGTCTTCTCTAGTAGGGGTTGGGATGCGGTGATGAGCACCAGTGGTAGTGGGGAATGAGCTTTTCTAAAGTGAGAGAAGGAATCCTGGCAACAGATATCCATTATGATATTCAACTAAGAAAAAGACAATGGCAAAAGTCAGTTATATATAAAAAACACGGAAACATGTCTCAAAGGTGAAGTCTTAGACGATGGAAGAAATTGGAGATTAATGTTAGTGATCCGTTAGATATACAGGGTTATAGAGCTCGTTGAAGAATGTAGCTTGCAACACTCCTTTTCCTTTATAATAAAAGAAAGTTGGGGGGGAACTTCCCTGCTGGTCCAGTGGTTAAGACTCCACACTTCCAATGTAGGGGACACAGGTTCGATCCCTGGTCGGGAAACTAAGATCCCACCAAAAAAAAAAAAAAAGAAAGAAAAGGAAAAAGAAAGGGTTTCCTAAGACAAGGTCTAAACAAAATTGGTTAGATAACATTTCATTTCTTTTTTTTTTTTTAATATTTACTCATTTATTTTATTTGTTTTGGCTGTGGCGGGTCTTAGTTGTGGCACGAGGGATCTTTCATTGCAGTGTGCAGGCTTCTCTCTAGTTGTAGCGCGGGCTCTAGAGTGTGTGAGCTCAGTAGTTGCGGCACACGGTCTCTGTAGTTGTGGCATGTGGGCTCCAGAGCTCGTGGGCTCTGTAGTTGCAGCATGCGGGCTTAGATGCCCCACAGCATGTGGGATCTTAGTTGCCCGACCAGGCATCGAACCCACGTCACCTGTGTTGGAAGGCGGATTCTTAACCACGGGACCACCAGGGAAGTCCCAACATCTCATTTCTTACAAAGTCCCTGAGCAACTGAAAAAAAAAATCACTTCTGTCTACTAAATACTGCTTTAGGTAAGCCAAGAAACCAGAAATTTTAGGTGAGAATTATTTAGACAATTAATTTTATCTATATTTTTTATTC
Source organism: Balaenoptera ricei (assembly GCF_028023285.1). Classification (NCBI taxonomy): domain Eukaryota; kingdom Metazoa; phylum Chordata; class Mammalia; order Artiodactyla; family Balaenopteridae; genus Balaenoptera; species Balaenoptera ricei. Next base: position 170,387,322 of record NC_082639.1, read on the forward strand.
ATTTAAGTGATTGCTTGTACCTTAGTTTTTAAAACTAAACGTTCATCTGCTAACTAGGGATTTCCTATCTTTCGACTCTTGGAATGAAAACTCATTTTAAAATTAAGACTATTGCTTAGCTCTTAGACATCCTGCTTTCAGGAATGGGTGATGTCTGAGAGAGTAGGGATACTGGAATTCCATGTCTGAGTGTTCCATGTCCACTTTGTTGACCCTGGCACTCCACCACAAGAAAGCAGATTCAGGGAGGAGGCACTTCACATCCCAGCAGGTCGGGGGGCGGGGGTCCTTACTCCTTAGCTTTCCCATTTATTTGTATCCACCATGTAAGATTGTGGCCCAGAAAGAACTCACCCTGTGACAGGTATAAGGATCAGCATCCTGGGGTATTTCCCCTCCAGGGCATCTTGATCTTGGCTTCTTCTTCCCCTGTAGCTAGAGTCCAGATGTTGAGGAAAACAGAACATCCTTTCATTGTCTAGAACAGATTGTCTAACCTCCACTAAACCATGAAGCTTTTAACATTTAAAGCTTGTCTGTTTTCCAAGAGATTTATTAATGGAAGTGTCATGGTGCTTTGGATTTATAAGTGACATTATGGGTTTTTGATTGCAGATAAAAAGACTTGTTAGTTATTTCCTTTCTTTTTTTCTCAGTCACTAGGTGTTTTTTAAGAAAAGCACCAACACAAAAGAGTTAACCTCTAATCTCAGAGCCCTTGGGGAAGTATTTTACTAATATTAAGCAAAACAGAAGAATTGGGGGAAAATAGTTTAGAAAACAAATCAAAGGGACTGATTTGCTAATTAATAGATGTAATGCAAAGAACAGAACAACAGAATATAAAAGCTAAGCGCAAGAAGCGTGTATCCTTAAAAACAATAGTAAAAAAAAAAAACCCGCTTTGTTTCATCTTGTTCCTTTCTCTAAGCCTGTTTTTTTTCAGAGGTATCTTAAGTCCATGGTAAGAACTCTAGTGTCTTGAAAGTTCCTGGCTGCCTTTCTTTTGGATCTTAGTGTAATCCAGAATCTTTTCTGCAATACAAAAGTTTTTCTACTTCTGGAACTTTAACTTGAAAGTTTTTTGCTTCAAGTTGAGAAGTCTTCTGTAAGCTGGCCGGCAGGTTTCTCTTTAGAAGCGTATCTCTCCCCTGTCCGGCCCACCGTTTGTAGTTTCTTCTTTTTGCAATTCACCCTTTGAGTGACTTTATGAAGCATATAGGGTCCCCCACCCTTCAGCCTTTTCCTATAAGCTATCTTTACGTGTATAAGGCTTGCAGTTCTGTCATTCTGCCATAGTTTCATAAATGTTTAATACAACTTAAGACATTTTAACAGCTTTATTGAGGTATAATTGACATAAACTAAATTTCACACTTAAAATGTACACCTGGATAAGTTTTCATATGTCTGTACCCATGAAACCATCACCACAGTCAACTTAGTGAACCTGTCCATCACCCCCAGTTTAAAAGGTAATTTAAGCATGTCAGCAAAAATTTGGAGAATAGGGGAAAAAAGGAAGTCACTCATAAATCCTAACAATTTGCATGACCTTTGGTGTCTTTTTTTCATTTACCACAGTATCAATAACACTTTTCCCCTTTGTTACCTGGTCTTAATAGTGGCAAGACTTTAAAGAGTTGACCGGTGACATGTTAAAACACCCTCTTTACACATCTGACACGGTAGTACACAGAATGTTTCACGTTGGGGGTAGAGACAGATTTTCAGCTGCTTTTGGAGTAAGAGATACGAAGAAGGAGGCAAGGAGAGAGTAAAAGAGCGAGAGCAGATCTGACGGTTCCCTCTCTTCCAAAGTGAGTACTCTTGTCTCCAAGGGCTGTGAGAGGGACAGGTATGCTACAGAGAGCTTGTATGTTTTAACTAAATGAAACTGAAGCTGTGGGCTGAGGCAGGTGGTAAATGAGAGTGCTTAGTTGGGATGTATTTAGTTGTTAATGGCCCATGAAGCACATGGCAAGAATTCGAATCTGAAATATTTAATTTAGGGAAAACCCGCGAAGAATTTGGTAGATGGAATGACAGGATCCTCATGGTGTGAATGTAAAATAATATTAATGGTTGATTAAGAGGTAGGTTTGTTTCTTTATTTACACACGTTCATTTCTTTTTTTTTCCCCAGCTATATTGAGATGACATGTAACATTGTTGACATATAGCATATGTAAATTTAAGGTGATATATGTATATGTTATGAAATGAATACCAATAAGGTTAGCTAACACCTCCATCCCCTCACATAATTAATTTTTTTGTGTGTGGTGAGAATAAGATGTATTCTCTTAACAACTGTCAAGTACAGTTGACCATTGAACAATGTGGGTTTGAACTTTGAGGGTCCACTTATATACAGATACTTTCCAGTAGTAAATACTACAGTACCACACGGTCCCTGGTTGGTTGAATCTGGATGCGGAGGAACCTTGGATACAAAGGGCCACCTCTAGATTATACTCAGATTAACCGCCGTGTTGTTCAAGGGTCAACTGTATATGTACAGTACTGTTAATATAGTCACTATACTGTACATTAGATCCCCAGAATTTATTCATTTTATAACTGGAAGTCTGTACCCTTTGACCGATATCTCCCCATTTCCCCCACCCCCAGCCCTTAGCACCCATCAATCTGTTCTTTGTTTTGAGTTCGGCTTTTTTAGATTCCACACATAAGCAAGAATATACATTATTTGTCTTTCTCTGGCTTACTCATTTAGCACAATGCCAAGAGGTAGGTTTAAAGAGATAATTCTCACGACCCTGCTGAGTGGGTCAGGAGGGTGATAATGTTACCAAACCAAACTTGGGTCCTCTCGCCGCTCTGTAAAGGCAATCTGCTGACACCGGGTTGTGGTGAAGAAAAGTGCAGCGTTTACTGTAAGGCGCCATACAAGTAGTCTGGGACAGCTAGCGCTCAGAAAGCCCAAGCTCCCCGATGGGTTCCCCCCGCTCCGCCCCTATGGGTTTCAGGAAAGCATTTTTAAAGGCCAGGTGGAGAATTCCCTGGCAGTTCAGTGGTTAGGACTCTGCTTTCACTGCTGTAGGCCTGGGTTCTATCCCTGGTCAGGAAGTAAGCCACAAAGCCATGAGGTACGGTCAAAAAAAAAAAAAAGGCCAGGTGAGGGAGGAGGGGGTCAAAGGGTATGTGTCAGCTCATGTACAGTTCTCTGATTTGTTAATGAGGTAACAAGGTGGTGTCACAGGGGTTAAGGTTATCAATCCTTAGGCTTCACTAGGCCTGGGGGCTGTGTGCTCATGGTCATCAAGTAGTTAACATCTTTCATTTGGTGGGGGTTTTAGCATCTGTAAAACAACTCAGGAAATGTGCATCCCATACTGTTATCTAGGTACTTCAGAGAGGAGGTAAAGCAGAGGATATGGGGGAAGGGTCTGTCCCCTGAAGGCCCCATAGGGTCCTGCTCAGTTACAGTAAGTATCAATATGATGAGAATGGTTGCTGGGACAACTTTAGATTATTGGTAGGAATATGAAGGAATGTTTGGGAAGATTATTTTTGTGGATAAAATAGCATTGATATACCAGTGACTCCAGTGAGATAAAGATCGTGAGGTGTGAAAGGATAGCCAGTGTTCTAGAATTTGGTAATAGGTAGGATGATAGCATTGTCACTCCTCAAAAGATTTTAGGCAAGTTGAAATCAGGCAAGGATTTTCTGGAGAAGATTTGTTTTAATTCAGGACACATTTTATTGTTTTTGATAGTACAAGACTCTGCAAAGAAGTGGATTTTTAAAGATTAAAAAGGATTGTCTCTACCATTAAGGAGCTTATGATCTATTGGTTTGAACTGAACATACTTTCAGAAAATCAGATAGGGCTGATAGAAGTGGCGGGCAGAGGTTGAGGCTCCAGATTTGGTAATTGTGTGAAAACAAGAATGAACCATGGGAAAGTACTAGGCTTTTAATAGAGGAGAAACCAGTCATGGTCATATTGGAAAAGCATTCAGAGGGACTTCCCTGGTGATCCAGTGGTTAAGAATCCGCCTTCCAATGTAGGGGATGCAGGTTCGATCCCTGGTTGGGGAACTAAGATTCCACATGCCACGGGACAACTAAGCCTGCGTGTTCTAGAGCCCGCCCACTGCAATGAAAGATCCTGGGTGCCGCAACTAAGACCTGATGCAGCCAAATAATAAATAGATAAATATTTAAAAAAAAATATATATATATATGAACTTAAAAAAGAAAGCATTCAGAGCTATTAAATCACATCACAGCTTAATTTCAGATAGTCTCAGCTTTTGAAATCAATTGTTTGGTAGGAATTTAGCACATGTCTTTCTGTGGAAACTATGTTGTAATGAGGGGTGATTAGGTCCTTAATCCTCAGGCCATTTAATTCATCATGTCTTTGAAGTATGTATTACACTATTAGGTCAAAAAAGTGTCCGATATTGGCAATTGAATATGGTTCAACCCAGTACATTTCATTATCACCAGACATTTTTGATGTCTATAATTTATTTGACAAACCCTGGGACTACAAAATTGACCTGATAGACATGTCCTTTTTTTTTTTAATCTTCTTATTTATTTAGTTTTGGCTGTGTTGGGTCTTCGTTTCTGTGCGAGGGCTTTCTCTAGTTGTGGCAAGCGGAGGACACTCTTCATCGCGGTGCGCGGGCCTCTCACTATCGCGGCCTCTCTTGTTGTGGAGCACAGGCTCCAGACACGCAGGCTCGGTAGTTGTGGCGCACGGGCCCAGCTGCTCCGCAGCACGTGGGATCTTCCCAGACCAGGGCTCGAACCCGTGTCCCCTGCATTGGCAGGCAAATTCTCAACCACTGCGCCACCAGGGAAGCCCTGATAGACATGTCTTAAAACATCTCTCTGGGACCATCCATTCAGAGTTTCAAACTGAGATGCCCAAGATCGACGGTTCCCCACACCCCTTGATGTTGTTCCCTCTCTGTCTGGGAACAGGGATTCTCCTTGGTCTTGAGGTTCTCATGCGTCTTCTCTCTAGTAGTCATCTTCTCTTTCTCTGTCCCTAAAATAAGATGAGGGAGTGGGAAGGGAAGAGGGGTAAGAGGGGAGTGTTTTAGGATGCTGATCTTCAAACTGGGTTTTTTAACGCTATTTTTCAAAATTGAAAGAATAGAAAATATCAGAATACATTGCATATGGTAATGGCAAGTATTATTCAATGAAACTGTTTCAGTTCTCTTTGTATGTATGTGCTAGGTCGTAGTATGTACTGTGTATTTATCACCGGCTTCAAAAATTTGATGCTGTTTTGGGAGATGAATTGCTATGGGTTGGGCATCTCGGGGTTTCAGGTATGCCATTGTAGGGTCCTGGGACTTCCTTAACTTCCTTTCTACTGTGGGCTTAAATGATAGGCCTTCTTTCCTTTCACTGGGTACCACCATGCTCCTCAAAACTCCGGCTCATGTCCTTTTCTTTACCTGCTATGTAATGAAATATAGTGTTATACAGGGTGGAATCCTTTGGGAGTCTTTTTTTAAGGGGCTTCCTAGTAGTTGCTGGTATAAAGGTAGTTAAAAACAGAAAACCTAAGGCACAGAGGTGCCGTTCTCCTTTTTCATTTCAGTGTTGTAAGTAGAAAGTAAGACTTCCTAGTTGAGGAACTTCGTTGGTGGTCCAGGGGTTAAGACTCTGTGCTTCCACTGCAGGGGGCATGGGTTGGATCCCGGGTTGGATCCCTGGTCGGGGTGAGATCCCATGTGGCATGGCCAAAAACAAAAAACCTTCCTGGTTGAGTTCTGTACAGAAATCACTAAGGATTCATCTGTGATTCAGAGGAAAACAAGGTAGAATAGGACATTTAATAGGCACTCAAAAGATATTTGTAGACTGGTTGAGTGAATGGAGAGAGTCTGAGCACTTGTCTGACATCATTGAACTACTTATTAGTGAATGATGAAGCACAAGTGAACAGAGGCGATTATCTTTTCCCTTATTTTTATGCTATACTCTCTGAAGGAGAGAGATAAGGAGAAAGAAATCCCAAATCGGCAACTGGTTGGTTAAAAGCGGTCCCTGTGGCCAGTTTTGTATCTGGATGGCCATTCTTTTTTTAAGAGAGATGGATAAACCATTCATACAAAGAGCTGGTGGTGGTTTTAGTTTTGAGGGATATTGGCCCATGGTTCACTTTTTCTTTCTCCCCAGTTATTGGAAAAGTTGATTGTTAGGAAGGCTGATTGCTTTCAGGGAGTTGTCATTTTCCTTCAGGGGAATGTTTGAATGAGAATGGAGGGACTGCTTTGGCAAGGGCAGCAGCTGCTAAACAGTCTGTTTGGGGATTAGGTGCAAGTTGGTATGTAGTTGAAATCTGCCTCCTGGTTCCTGAAATTATGTTCCTTTGCCTCAAGGATAAATGTTTTTCTGCTTACTCCAGTTAGATTCATTTAATTCTGGCTGGTAATGTTTCTAACTGATAACCTTTCTCTTTAAGGGAGCTTCCTTGATGGAGTATTTGACAGCTACTTACTATGAGGGAATTAAAAATGTTGCTTCTGTCTTCCCTTAGTTTTTGCTCAGAATTTAATCACAAGTTGGCGGTAGCAGAACGTTTGAATTAAAAAATTAGCTGTATATTGACCATTTTGGTAATGGTAGAGACTTAAGATGCATTTTGATCCTTTGGATATCAGTATCAAACAAGATTTACCCATATTTTGTGTTGGAATTTAAATTCTAATAACCTTTAGAAGCGTTAGTAATAGAACTGACTTAGGTGGTTGAATCTGAAGCTTGCTAGTAAGTTGAGGTTGCATACATGGGGCATATTTCTGACCAGTTCTCATGGTACTAATTACGTCAAGAGTTTACAGAAGAGGCTAAATTAATTGCCAGCCTATTGCCCATTGCTCATTTAGCACTGTTCTGTTAAGATCCTTTTGATTATCTGAGTAAATACTTTTTTTAATACTGTAGAGATAAGAATCTGCTGTAGGTGCATTAATTGGGGTGTATGCTGACTTCTGTATATCAAATAATGTGTCTGAATATCCTGAGCCAGTGTCTTAATAACCCCGGTCTCTATTTAGGCCTGGCCTACAAGTTGTCAGTCAGTAAGCTGGAAAGTCTTTTGTGGTATCTCTGAGCCTGGAAAAGTAAAATACAAGGATTTGGAGGTATATTTGCATATTTGCGTATTTAGTTTGATTGTATCTTTGTGAGTAGAACTTAATTCACTTTTTTAAAATTGATGGTACAGTTGTCAGTGGACAGGTAAATTTTATCTAACTTCAGAATGAGAGTTGGAAATGTCCTTTTCATTCTGATGTGCAAGGTTGCATTTGTTGGCCGGAGCTCAGCGGATTTTCAGGACTTAAGCCTGGTGTCTTCAAACCTTGATTTAGTGGGTGGACTCAGTTTTCTAATCACTAGTGGAAACTCAGTGACAGTAAATTTTGAATGCTTGTATTTTATTGGAGTCTGGAATTACTCCCTCTAAAGGGTGGTTTCACTTTGATTCTTGAACATCTCACCTAGCTCTTCTCTTCAAAAAAGGATATTTTTCTCTTCAATTTTTATATATGGATACAATATAAATATAGTTGCAAATACTACATATAGTTAGGTTCTTGTGAAACTGCATTTCAACTACAGATCATTACTACAGAAGGGTAAATGTAGTTAGGCTGTTTTTCTAGTATATTTAAATTTGAAATTCACTTATATGAGTAAAATTAAATTTATTTATTTTTTTCTCAACATTATTTAATATTGGCATATTGACTCCAGTGAGTTCTGAAATAATTCTCATGCCTCAGATGTGACTCTATTAAAATATTATTCAGAGGGTTTGTGTGTGTGTGTGTGTGCGGGGGGGCGGGCATTGGGATGGTGGGCATAAGATTGGTGTTGGGGGAAAGGTTATTATAAGTACCTTATGGAATCAGAAATTTGAGGTAGGTCTCTAAATTTCTGAAAATTGGTCAGATATGCTATGAAGTATACTATAGCATTATCCTTTATTAAGAAGAATATATAATTAGTGATTTTGTTGTTATGACTGAAAACTATACCCTTGCCTTGTCCTTAGGGAATGTCCACAAAGTTATGTTTTCTTTGGCTTGGTAAGTGTTACTTGCCCACTGAAGTATTTTATATTTAAAAATAAAATTAAAGGGAATTCCCTGGCAGTCCAGTGGTTAGGACTCCGCACTTTCACTGCCGAGGGCCCAAGTTCTGTCCCTGGCTGGGGAAATAAAATCCCACAAGCCGTGCCGCCTGGCCAAAAAACCCCAGCAAAACAAAACAAAACAAAACAAAAGATTAAAAATATAAAAATAGTATGTGCTATTATAGAAAATCAACAAAGTATGGAAAAGAACAGATTAATCAGTCAACTAATATTATTGATTAGCTTCACAAATATTCATTATTACTGTCAGGTTCAGTTCTCTGGCCTGGAGATATATAGATAAATAAGATAAGAGTCCCGAGGAGTCTCTCAGGATGGCAGAGTGGAAGGACCTTGAGCTTACCTCCTCTCACGAACACACCAAAATCACAACTAACCTCTGAACAACTATCGATAAAAAAGACTGGGACCTACAGAAGAAGATCTTCTACATCTAAAGGCATAAAGAAGAAAGCACAGCGAGATGGTAGGAGGGGTGCACTTGAAATGTAATCAAATCCTTATCCTCCACCCCCCCACTCCCACCCCCCACCTTGGGTGACCTTGCAGAGACTCTGCCACAGGTGTGAGAGTTCTGAGGCCCACATCAGGCTTCCCAGCCTGGGGGTCTGGCATCGAAGAGGTGCCCCCCCCAGAGCATTTGGATTTGAAGGCCAGCGGGGCTTAATTGCAGGAGCTCCACAGGACTGGGGGAAACAGACTTAACTCTTAAAGGGATTGCACAAAATCTCACGTGCACCGGGACCAAGGGCAAAAGCAGTAACCTCATAGGATCCTGGGCCAGACCCACTTGCTGGTCTTGGACAGTCTCCTGGGGAGGTGGGGTGGGGGGGGTGGCTGTGGCTCCTGCTGGGGCCATAGAAGCTGGTGGCAGATATACTGGGGATTATTCATCTGCATGAACTCTACTTGAGGCAGACATCTTGCTTGGGTCATTAGCACCAAGACCCGGCCCCACCCAACAGCCTGTAGGCTTCAGTGCCGGATGCCTCAGGCCAAACACCTAACCGGGTGGGAGTACAGCCCCACAGCCCCATGCATTAGCAGACAGGTTGCCTAAAGACTTCTTGATCACACAGCCCTGCCCACCAGAGGGCCAGGACCCAGCTCCACCCACCAGTGGGCAGGCATCAGCCCTTCCTGCCAGGAAGCCTACACAAGCTTCTAGACCAGCCTCACCCACCAGGGGGCCAGAAATCAGAAGGAAGAAAACTACGATCCAGTAGTCTATAGTCTGCAAATGCAGGCTAGACACTACCCTGGGACCGCTGGCCCCTGGCCCTTGGGTGAGTGCACTGCTTGGACCCATAGGACGTCTCCTACAGAAGGCTACTTCTCCAAAGTTGAGAAACGTAATTAACCCCAAATGAGGTGGCAGAGGAATGTGTTTCAGATGAAGGAATAAGATAAAACTCCAGAAGAGCTAAGTGATGTGGAGATAGGCAATCTACCCGAGAAAGAGTTCAGAGTAACGACTGTAAAGGTGATCCAAGAACTCGGGAGAAAAATGGATAAGTTAGAAGGATTTTTAAACAAAGAGTTAGAAAATATAAAGAACAACCAAACAGTTGAACAATACAATAACTGAAATGAAAAACAGACTGGAAGGAATCAGTAGTAGAGTAAATGAAGCAGAATGGATCAGTGAGCTGGAAGACAGAGTAGGGGAAATCACTACTGTGGAGCAGAACAAGGAAAAAAGAATGAAAAGAAATGAGGACAGTGCAAGAGACCTCTAGAACAACATTAAGCGCACTAACATTCGCATTATAGGGGTCCTAGAAGAAGAGAGAGAGAAAGGGCCTGAGAACATATTTGAAGAGATAATAGCTGAAAACTTCCCTAACATGGGAAAGGAAACAATCATCCAAGTCCAGGAAGCATGGAGAGTTCCATACAGGTTAAACCCACAGAGGAATATGCCATGACACATTGTAATCAAAATGACAAAAATTAAAGGTAAAGAGAAAATATTAAAAGCAGCAAGAGAAAAGCAACAAGTAACACACAAGGGAACTCTCATAAGGTTATCAGCTGATTTTTCAGCAGAAACTCTGCAGACCAGAAGGGAGTGGCATGATACATTTAAAATAATAATGTAAGAGTCCCTGTACTCAGGGGGCCTACATTCTAGTAGGGGATGGAGGAGAAAGATGAATATACCAATAAATCAGTAATCCAGTTATTCTCATGTTATAATAAGTGCAAAGAGGAAGATAAAATGTGTGGTGGGAAAAGGTGGGGGAAGAGGCTGCACCAAGGCTTGACTTGATTGGAGTGATTAGGGAAGGCCTTGCTTGGAGGGTGAAGTTTGAGTTGACTTGAAAGATGAGGGAGACAGTCATGCGGAGATCAGGAGGAAGAGCATTTTAAACAAAAGATATAGTAGGTCCAAAGGCCTTGAGATGAGAATAAGCTTGCTTTGTTCCCAGGGGCAGAAAGCAGAAAGAAAATAGTGTCCATAGCAAACCCATAGTAAACATCCTTTGAGTCTTTTTTGATGTATAGTTTGGCTTGTATTTATAGAATTTGTATTCTGCTTTTATCACATTTGCTTCATAATATAACATTCCCCCATTTCACAATGAATGCTTTTAGTAAACATTTTTAGTTTTGGCATAATTAATTTTGTAAATGCATCATGATTTTCTTACCTATTCCCTGATAATTGGACATTTAGATTTCTTTTCTTCCCTCCCTTCCTTCCCTCCCTTTTTTCTTTCTTTCTTTCTTTCTGTCTGTCACTATTATAAATGTTACGTGAGTGCTTTTGGATTGAAAGCTTTTTTGTTTCTTAGGATTGGTTCTCAGAAGGAGAAATATGAACTGGGGCAAAGGTATGAATTACTTATTGCCAAAATACTTTGCAGTTACCATCGTATGAGAGTTCTTAACTATATCCTGGCTTGCATTATTATCTTTTTAAAAAAATTTTTTTAAATTGTGATTACGTATTTATAGCATAAAATTTACCACGGTAACCATTTTAAAGTTACAGTTCATTGGCATTGAGTACATTCACCATGTTGTACAACTATTACTACTGTTTAGTTTCAGAACTTTTTCATCACCCCAAATGGAAGCCCTGTACCCACTGAGACTGAGCAGTCACTTTCCAACACCACCCCCCCAGTCCCTGACAACCACTAATATGCTTTCTGTCTCTATGTATTTGCTTATTCTGGGCATTTCATATAAATGAAGTCATAGAGTACGTGACCTTTTGTGTCTGGCTTCTTTTATTTAGCTGAGGTTCCAAGGTTTATTATGCCATAGCAAGTGTTAATGCTTTATTCCTTTTTATTCCTTTGTTTGGTACGTGTTTGGGTATGTGTTTGGATATACTACATTTTGATTCTCCATTCATCTGTAAATAGACAATTGGGTTATTTCTACCTTGCAGCTATTGTGAGTAGGTAGAGTTGCTATGAACGTTTATGTACAGGTATTTGTTTGAGTACCCATTTTCAGTTTCTTTGGGCATATACCTAGGAGTGGAATTGCTGGGTCAAATGGTAATTCCACTTTTAATCTAATGAGGATCAGCCCAACTGGTTTCCACAGCTGTACCATTTTACATTCCCACCAGCAGTGTATGAAGGTTCCACTTTCTCCACATCCTCTGCTAACACTTGATATTTTTGCTTTTTATTATGGCCATCCTAGTGAGTGTGAGTGAAGTGGTATCTTATTGTGATTTTTGATTTGTGTTTCCCTAATGACTAATGATGTTGAATATCTTTTCATGTGCTTGTTGGCCATTGAAATTTTTCAATTTAAAATTTTTATTGATGTATAACATGTATAACACGTACAGAAGTATACCTATCATTTGTGTTGTCCATGTAACCAACACCCAGATCAAGAAACAGCTTCCCTCATGCCCTCTTACAGTTAAAACGTCTTCACAAAGGGTAACCACTCTGATTTGTAACAACGTAGATTAGTTTTGCCTGTTTTTGTACTTTCATAAATAGAATCATACAGTATGTATTCTGTGTCTGGCTTCTTTGGCTTAACTTTGTTTGACCCATTCATCCATATTGTTCATTTTATTCCATTGTGTGAAATACTAGTTTGTTTATCCATTCTACTGTTGATGAACATTTGCATTTGTAGTTTCTAGTTTTGTGATATTATAATGTTCTGAGCATTCTAGTATTTGTTTTTTTTCTTGAGCTTGTGTGTGCCGACTATATTTGGCTTCTATAGTGGTTGCACTAGCTTCAGGTTTAGTATTATTTTTGCAGTGTTGCCATTGGTATAAGTATTTCCTCTACTTTGTTGGTTGGCTTTTTTTTGTTTGTTTAATTTTAGTTCTTTTTTGGACATAAGGAAGTTTTTAGTGGTTTCCTTTTTTCATTTCTTTGGTTAATTTTAAATTTAGAAAGTGACCACTCCATCTAGAGTTTTGATATGGAGAGTCAGCTCTGAGTCAGATAATCTTGGTATGAAGTTGAAAACGGATCAGATGTAAGCATACTTGAAAAAAAAAAGAGAGAATATTTTCTGACCTGGGGACCTGGCATTGTTTTGTTTTCTTATTAGATTTTAAGAGTGTCCTCCAGTATTTTTTACAGTAATTATAAAAAACACATTTATTTTTAACCCCACAGTGGGATCTAAGTGACTTATTGAGGCAGGAATAAATATTACTGTCATTCTTTGTTGTTTGAGCTCTATTAACCTTCTATGCCTTAAAAGTACTTTATTTTAAAATTACAAAATAATGCATATGTGATATAGAAAACTTGAAAAATACAGAAAAGCTTTCATAAAATGAGAGTAATACCGCTACTCTAGAAAAAACCACTTTTGGTGTATATACTTCCTATTATTTTAATGCAATATTAGTTTTCTGTTGAACATAATGTTCTATAATGTGATTTCTCCCTTAATAATGTACTGTGAATACTTTGCTCTGTAATTAAATATTATTCTTTTTTTAACATTTTGGTCATGAGTATTTTTTTTTTGAATTTTATTTTATTTATTTTTTTATACAGCAGGTTCTTATTAGTTATCCATTTTATACATATCAGTGTATACATGTCAATCCCAATCTCCCAGTTCATTCCCCCCCCAGCCCCCCCCCCCCCACAGCCACTTTCCCCCCTTGGTGTCCATACATTTGTTCTCTACATCTGTGTCTCAATTTCTGCCTGCAAACCGGTTCATCTGTACCATTTTTCTACGTTCCACATATATGCGTTAATATATTTGTTTTTCTCTTTCTGACTTACTTCACTCTGTATGACAGTTTCTAGATCCATCCACATCTCTACAAATGACCCAATTTCGTTCCTTTTTATGGCTGAGTAATATTCCATTGTATATATGTACCACATCTTCTTTATCCATTCGTCTGTCGATGGACATTTAGGTTGCTTCCATGACCTGGCTATTGTAAATAGTGCTGCAATGAACATTGGGGTGCATGTGTCTTTTTGAATTATGGTTTTCTCAGGGTATATGCCCAGTAGTTGGATTGCTGGGTCATATGGTAATTCTATTTTTAGTTTTTTAAGGAACCGCCATACTGTTCCCCATAGTGGCTATATCAATTTACATTCCCACCAACAGTGCAAGAGGGTTCCCTTTTCTCCACACCTTCTCCAACATTAGTTGTTTGTAGATTTTCTGGTGATGCCCATTCTAACTGGTGTGAGGTGATACCTCATTGTAGTTTTGATTTGCATTTCTCTAATAATTAGTGATGTTGAGCAGCTTTTCATGTGCTTCTTGGCCATGTGTATGTCTTCTTTGGAGAAATGTCTATTTAGGTCTTCTGCCCATTTTTGGATTGGGCTGTTTGTTTTTTTAATATTGAGCTGCATGAGCTGTTTATTTATTTTAGAGATTAATCCTTTGTCCTTTGATTCGTTTGCAAATATTTTCTCCCATTTTGAGGGTTGTCTTTTCGTCTTGTTTACAGTTTCCTTTGCTTTGCAAAAGCTTTTAAGTTTCATTAGGTCCCATTTTTAAATTTTTGTTTTTATTTCCATTACTCTAGGAGGTGGATCAAAAAAGATCTTGCTGTGATTTATGTCAAAGAGTGTTCTTCCTCTGTTTTCCTCTAAGAGTTTTATAGTGTCAGGTCTTACATTTAGGTTTCTAATCCATTTTGAGTTTATTTTTGTGTATGATGTTAGGGAGTGTTCTAATTTCATTCTTTTACATGTAGCTGTCCAGTTTTCCCAGCACCACTTATTGAAGAGACTGTCTTTTCTCCATTGTATATCCTTGCCTCCTTTGTCATAGATTAGTTGACCATAGGTGCATGGGTTTATCACTGGGCTTAAATATTATTCTAAATGATGATTTTTTAAAAATAAAAGCATGATATAAAGTTTAGTTTTTATCAAAGTAGTACTTATGGTCAAATAGTTCTACAAGGCTTAGACTTGGTAGGGGGGGAGTAGTCCCTAGCTTTTTTTTCCCCCCTCTAGAATCCAGCTCTCCAGAGGAACGACTGCTGTCTTTTACTTGTTTCCTCTACAGTTTTTTGGTATTTCCAGATAACATGCTTAAACCAACATTTCTTAACTTGCTCCAGTTTTAGAATTTCTTTCTTGTCTTCCCACTGTGGAAGATAGGAGTTTAGTTTTTAAGCATTGCCTCCCTCCCCACGATGTGTACTTCCCACATTCTAGATATGGTTATATGACAAATTTTGGTTAACCAAGTTTGCTTTATTATGATTACATAATATTTACATCTGCGCCATGTTGTGTATGCTCTGATTACATTTTCTTTTGAAGCAACGTTTTGTTTTATCCAGATTTAATGAATCTTTGTGTTCATTTACTTAGTTTTCCATGCATTCATCACTTATTCAGCTCCAAACTCTCCTTCTGATGTTTAACTCTCCTTTCAATACAGTCAAACACATCAAGTAATCTTTCATTGTTTTTTAGTTTTTTTCTTGGATACCTTTAACCTTCTGTTACAATTTGGACCGGCTGCTTCCTTGGCTGGCTTCTTGTAGTGGAACTTTTCTTCAGCATTATCATGGGAATTCTCTTTGCCTTTTTTCTGTGTGCTTATTACTGCTAGTAGCTCCCTCATTATTGAAGCATGGGAAGCAAATTCTTTTAGACCTGGACTATTTAAGAATATGTTTTTTAGAGCCTCTTCTGACCAATAATTTGGCTGTAGTTAGAAGTCAAGGTTGGAAGTTATTTTTCCTCAGAATTTTGAAGGCATTGCTCTAAGTGTCTTCTAGTTTCCAGTGTTGCTGTGAAAAATCTGGTGTCATTCAGATTCCCAGTCCTTTGTTAAAAACCTGCTTTTTCTTTCTGGGAGCCTTTAATATCTTCTCTTTATTCCTGATGCTCTGAAACTTTTTAGTGATGAGTCTTAGTGTGATTCTGTAAAAAGAAAAAACAACAAAAAACTCATTGTGCTAGACCTTTTTAATCTAGAAACATATGTGCTTCAATGCTAAGAAATTTATTATTTCTTTGATAATGGGCTCTGAAAAGGAAGAACTCCTGTTATGGGGTTTTTGGGCCTTCTGAACCAATTCTTTTTTTTTTTTAACCTCTTTTTTTTTTCCGTTTATTGTCTTTGTTGTTGCTGTTCTTTTCTTTATATTCCAACTCTTATTGAATTTAAAATTTTTAGTGTCTTTTTTTAATTTCAAAAGTTTTTTTTTTGGTTTGTTTTATGAATGTTCCTTTTAATAACATTCTTTTTAAAAATATTTATTGACTGATTTATTTATTGCTGTATTGCATCTTCGTTGCTGCATGCAGGCTTTCTCTAGTTGCAGCGAGCGGGGGCTAGTCTTCGTTGTGGTGCATGGGCTTCTCACTGCGGTGGCTCCTCTTGTTGTGGAGCACGGGCTCTAGGCACATGGGCTTCAGAAGTTGTGGCACAAGGGCTCAGTAGTTGTGGCTCGCGGGCTCTAGAGCGCAGGCTCAGTAGCTGTGGCATGTGGGCTTAGTTCTTCCGCAGTATGTGGGCTTAGTTCTTCCGCAGTATGTGGGATCTTCTCGGACCAGGGCTCAAGCCTGTGTCCCCTGCATTGGCAGGCAGATTCTTAACCACTGTGCCACCAGGGAAGTCCCAGTAACATTCTTATTTCACCAATGAATATGTTTTTCTCCGTCTGAGGATATTAATCTCACATAGTTTGAAATTTTTCCTGTTCCCTGGTTTAATGTATTTGTTTTTGTATTAAAATTTCTTTTCCTCTCCTTCTGTTTTGCTTCTTACTTTTCAAGTTAAAGGGTTTATTAAATGTTTGATGGTCCTTGGCTGTCTCTTCAGATTTATATGTGAGACTTTTTTTTTTTTTTTTTTTACTTTTACTTTTAAAGTGAAAGGGATTTCCCTGGTGGCGCAGTGGTTAAGAGTCCACCTGCCAACTCAGGGGACACGGGTTCGAGCCCTGGTCTTGGAAGATCCCAATGCTGTGGAGCAACTAAGCCTGTGCGCCACAGCTACTGAGCCTGCTTTCTAGAGCCCGTGAGCTACAACTACTGAGCCCTCATGCCGCAACTACTGAAGCATGCGTGCCTAGAGCCCGTGCTCCGCAAGAAGAGAAGCCACCGCAGTGAGAAGCCCACACACCCCAACGAAGGGTAGCCCCTGCTCACCGCAACTAGAGAAAGCCCATGTGCAGCAATGAAGACCCAACACAGCCAAAAATTAAAAAAAAAAAAAAAAAAAGTTTTGTCAAGGTTATAAGAAAAGAAAAAGATGAATGGGATTGTGTTGGGTAGAAAGAAGGGAAAGACATAGGTCTAAAATGTACAGCAGAGGTGAAGAGCATAAAGGGTCCAGGGACCTATGAAGAAGTAATAAAAGAAAAAGTGAAAGGGAAGGGGTATTTTCATGGGCACAGCTTATAGGATGATGTTCCTCTTTGAAGGGTAAACTAGTGGATCTGATTTTCTTTGTGAGATCTTCATTTGCCAGTGTTGGTAGGTCTTTTTTCTTTTAGGCATTTGTTTTCCATAGAGAGATTTTCCTGCATAAGAGAATAAACTTGACTGCCAAGATTCTGTGGCTACGTTGGGGAAGAGGAGGGTAGTAGGTGGATGGTAGTTACCATTCAGTATTTAGACTTGCACTTCGTTCCCATTATACCTTCCTTCAGAAATGGCCTTTGTTTGTAGTCTCCCTAGTGTAAATTTTCCAGAGTGAAGGACTGAGTGTCTGATTGGGCTTCTTGGGTGGTGGAGTCTGGGAGTTGCTCCTTGTATAGTGTGTTGACCAGTTCTTTTCAGCCTACACCACTCCTGATTCCTGAACTTTTCTAGGCTTTTTTTCTGGGCACTTACCCTTAACAACTTCACTAGACAATTTCTGTTTTCTTCATCCATTTGCTTTCCAGCTTCCAAAATTGTAGTTTGCTACAATTAGTAGTATGTATGTGTGTATATATAGTTTACTATAGTTCTCTTTCTTCTTTTGTTTGTGTGTGGTCTCTGCCTTGAAAAAAATTATTTATTATTTAGTGTTGGACTTGAAAGAAGTGCCACTGTTCCATTCTGCCAAGGAGAGGGTGAAGTGTTTGGGTGAGGCGTTCTCTGGTCTTTGTGTCGGGCGGGGCTGTCTGCTGTGTCACTCAGGACCTGCCCGCTGCGTCACTCAGGACCTGCATGTGTGCTTCTTTTATCGGATAAACGTTGGGCTAGTTTTGTGACTGGTTAAGGTTATTAAAGTTTACTTTTGAATGGACTGTGAATGCTTTTCAACTAATTTATTAAAATATGGTAATTCTAGTAGGTTAAACTTAGATATAATGTATTATTATTATTATTATTTTTATTTATTATTTTTGGCTGCGTTGGGTCTTCGTTGCTGCGCGTGGGCGTTCTTTAGTTGCGGCAGCAGGGGCTACTCTTCCTTGTGGTGCTCGGGCTTCTCATTGCGGTGGCTTCTCTTGTTCCGGAGCACGGGCTCTAGGCGTGTGGGCTTCATTAGCTGCGGCACGCGGGCTCAAGCTGCTCCGTGGCATGTGGGATCTTCCAGGTGCAGGGCTCGAACCCGTGTCCCCTGCATTGGCAGGCAGATTCTTAACCACTGCGCCACCAGGGAAGCCCGATATGTATTTTTTAAAATGATCTAATATTGTATTAGAAGGATTTATAAAACATTCTCTTTTGGTACTTTATGGATAATCTAAAAGGAGCGTATTCTTTAATACAAGGGGGATGTGAGGTTTAGGTTTTTAAGATGTTCAGTACTTTCAGGGTAAGAGTATTAATTAGTTTGCTAGAGCTGCCGTAACAAAATATTGCTGACTGGGTGGCTTAAACAACAGAAATGTATTTTCTCACAATTCTGGAGGCTAGATCTAAGATTGAGGTGTTGGCAGGTTTGGTTTCTTCTGAGGGCCTCTCTCCTTGGCTTGTAGGTGGCACCTTGCTGTGTCCTCACATGGTCTTCCCTTAGTCTGTGTCCCACTCTCCTCATGTACGGATACCAGTCATATTGGATCAGGGCCCACGTATATGACCTCACTTTACCTTAATTGTCTCTTTAAAGATCCTGACTCCACATACAGTTACATTCTGAAGTACTAGCCATTAGGACTTCAACATATGAATTTGGGCTGGGGGTGTGGGGAGATTAATAAAATTCAGCCATTAAAAAATATTTTTATTGTCTCTTATGCTTTGAAAGCAGTATTGTTTCAAATACACTTGAGAAAGGAATGTATTTTTGTAGCCCAGTGGAAATAGTATGGGCTTCGTAGTCAGATATATAGGCCTGGTTCGAATCTTAGCCTTTCCTCTTAGTAGTTCCCTAAATTATTTAACCTCTGTAAGACTTGCTCCCAAATCGGTGAACTGAGAATAACAGTATATCACAGGGTGATTGTATGAAATTAAAGACTATGTTTGTTAAAGTGCCTGGACATATACTTGCCTCTCAAATATTCGCTATTGGTCTTTCTTCTTTCCTAAAATACTATGTTTTGTGTATCCTTTTTTTTTCTTATTTAATATCAAGAAATGTCAATTTCAAATATAGACATATATTATTTTTTAAATTACCATATGCTTTTCTATTCACAAGTGATTTTCAATACTGGCAGTTTCATAAGGTTCAACCTAAAAATGTATTTACCCAGTCTGTCCCTTGGTGAAATTTCCCATCATCGCAAGTTGTTGGTTTAGCATTCTTATACATACGTAATACACTTACTTAAAGTGAAACCTATGGAAATGTAATCTGCTTGATTAGTGCATATCTACATTTCAAAGACTTTTAATGTTTAAGGACAAACAGCTTTTCAAAATGCTTATTTCACCTTTATCAACACGATATGATCGTGCCCTTTTCCCATTCTGATATTATGGAAGTTTGAAAGGATATCTTGTTTTAACTTGGTTTTCTTTGTCTAGTGAGCCTCAGTATTTTCTGTATCTTTATCAGGCTTCTCTAAATGTTTTGTGAATTGTCCATTTTTATATTGAGGTATTTGGGTTCTTATTTTTTAAAGATATCTTTTCCATTGCTTCTAGATTTGTCTTGTGTAAAAGTTGAAAATTCTGTTATTGTTTTCCCATTTGTTAATTAAACTAAAGAGAATAGAACCTTTTATTTCCTGGATGAAGAAGCTGAAACCTAAAAGACCACATCCATACACACTTGGTAGTTAAGGGAAGGATTCTCTGTTCAGATTGCTCAAGTTTGAACCCTGATTTTATGGTTTAGTACCTTTATAATCTTAGGCAAGCTCTTTAACTTCTAAGCCTCAATTTCTTCACCTGCAAAATGGGAATAACAACAGACAGTATCTATTTCATGATTATTGCAAGAATTAAATGAGACAGTGGTTGCAAAGCTCCTATCCAGTGCAGGTCACATAGTAAGTAAGTACCGTGTGGAGTGTTAGCTGTGAGCGGTAAGATTAGTTAATGGTTGTGGGAGTAGAATCCTTGATTCCAGTGCCCTTTGTTTATTGGCATTCCTAACCTTTTCACTAGAAACCCCCTCAGCGTTTAATACAGAGTAGTATTTATTTTAAATAGTATTTATCATTTTTCATTTCAAGACAGAGTATGTGTTACCAGCTAATTGTAATTAGTCTTAAAACAATTTCTTGAATACATCTATTTAGTTGCTTTTGCTTTTTCTAATTTTGTGATCATAGTTTAAAAACAGAATAAAACTAATATGACATTGTAACTCAACAATACTTTAATAAAAATAAAAACAAAATACACCACATTTAAGAGGGATTCCTATTGTAACTCACCATTGGTTTTCAGTAGCAGTCAGTAACTGACCCACGTTTATGATGGTTTTGCTTTGGACCTGGTTTTGTTACAACACAGGCTCACAGGCACAGCAGGCACACCCTTGATGTATCTTGATTGTTGGGAAAGTTACGGCTTGCACATTACAGGAACTGTGACGAAAGGCTGGTAGATCTTGCTTGGTTAAATAATAAGAAAAACTGGTGGCTTTTCTTTTTTTTCCCAGTAAAATTTAAAAGTTAGATCTTTGTATCCAGTCTGTTTTAAAATTAGATTATAATTTATTCACTGTTTAGCCATCATTAGTAGTACTTTTTGTGGTATAGCAGGACTGTTTGAAGGGCAGATGTAACACTTTGTTTTACATTTCAAGCTTTATTTTGTAATGTTCTTACTGTCTTTTCAAAGTAATAAGTTATGCTATTTACAAGTTGTGTGTGTGTGTTTTAGATTTTTAATTTAGTATTTCCTATTTGCATTTCAGAGATTAACAAGCAGTTTGACTGCTCCAGGTTCATGTTTTTGGAATTGTTTTTCTGTTGTTCAGATTTTCTTTCATTAGCCCTGTGAGCAATCAACACTATATACTGACATCATCCCTATTGTGTATAAACTGTTTAACCCTTCACAGTCCCTACTGTGATGTCTAGTTAATGTTGATTAAAGTATATGCTTGCAGCCATCTTGTAATCTTTTCTCTTAGGGCTTATCTAAATAATGCAAATTATGCTTATTTTCAAATCTTGGTTTTTCTCCATTTACAAGTATTTGTTGCTTTTTTGTGCTAATTAGCTGAATAAAAAAAAGGAGGATTTATACTGTTTGGTCTATTATATTCTGTTATTACTATATTCCAGTGTTTTATGTTAACACATATAATTTATTTTGGTTGTTGTTTGTTTTTCTTTTTTATTGAAATAGAGTTGATTTACAAAGTTGTGACAGTTTCAAGTGTACAGCAAAGTGATTGAGTTATACATATCTATCTATTCTTTTTCAGATTCTTTTCCATTATAGGTTATACAAGATATTGAATATAGTTCCCTGTGCTATACAGTAAATCTTGTTGCTTATCTGTTTTATATGTAGTAGTGTGTACCTGTTAATCCCAAACTCCTCTAATTTATCCCCCCCTCTTTTCCCCTTTGGTAACCATAAGTTTGTTTTCTAACACATATAATTTTTAAACATTGGTATTTATTGCTTGTGGAGAAGTCGCTTGGTAAGCAGTCTTCCTTTGTTTTTACATAATACATTTCTGATTTTTAGTCATTTTCTTTACAATCCTAAGTGATCAGCATTTTAAATTTTGACCGTTTAAACCCATAGCCATATGCTACTTAAATTTGTGAAATTTTATGTTAAGTGATTTGTTTTACTATTTTGTATATTGGCTAATGCTCTAAGTTTTAAAACTTTACGTTTGGAAAATACTAATGTTTTTCTTAATGTACTTTTTCACAGTCCTTCTGATTGATATTCCCTGAGTGTTGTCTTTGAAAAATAAACATGACTCATAGCACTTAAGTAGCCAGGCATGCCTATAATGAATGCCTCTATGTACATTTTGAGGCTGAGGTAGAATAAACACAGCAAGCAATCCCTTTTCTTTTTGAAAATGAACTTGATGGTAGTGTTAAATTTAAAGGTGAACAGAATTTTAGTTTTGGAGAAAGAGAAAAGCAAAGGTTTATATTAGAAGACATACTTTTTTCAATATTCTCTAAATTAATATAGAATATTCATGTATAATTAAAAATAATTTTGTAGGAGCTGAAGATTGCCATCTCTTAAATAATTCATTTCAGGGGTTATTCTTCACTAGCTCTTAAATATGTACTTTGAACTCTAATAAAGAGGTATATATGTAGTTTAAAAAATCCTTTAGAAGTTTTAAGGAGTTTCATATCTAATTTTAAATGTTTGTTTTGTCAAATTTTTAATTTATTTTTACTTTGAGAAAATGACTCTTAAGGTAGAGTCCTCATTTTGGATGGTCAAGAGCCGTTGATTAAACAATCCATTTTTTGGGCCATTGATTTGTGGTGCCCTCTTACCCTTTATTAAATTGTCATTTAATTTTTGGTGTCATGGAGTAAGTTCTTATTCAGTTCTGTTTGGCCATTTATTCTTGTGCTCATACCTTAATGTTCTTAATATTGTGGCTATAACTTACAGTATGTCTTAATGTCTGATCCTGCAAGTTAATTTTTTTAAAAGTTGATTTAGTTGTTGGTTAACCTTTTATTTTTGTATAGACCTTTTAGGTTAAGTTTTGAGTTCCTTAAGGAATCCAACTAGAATTTGAGATTGCATTAAATTTACAGATTAATTTTGTAGAGAAATGATGTTCTCATATTTGTGGATTGTATTGGTTCTTTTAGATAGGTGATGTCACTGGCAACAGTGCCAGTTTTCTCTCTTCCCTTCTAAAAGTTACCTTTTCTTTTTCCTTTCTCGCAGTGTTGGTCAGGGCCTTCAGCACTGTGCGAGTCAGCATGGTGGTATCTTTTGACTTAAGGGGAATGCATATGAAGTTTGTCTGTTTTATATTTGTTATAGTATTTGGTATATATAACCTTTCCCAGTTAAGGAAACTTTCTTCTATACCTGGTTTGCTAAGATAAAAATTATTAAACAGGTGCTGATTTCTTGCAGTTTTTCTGCTTCTGTTGAGATAATCATATATTTTTTCTTTTAGCTTTTAATAATGGAGAATCTTGTTTTCTTAAAGTACACTATTGGATTTGGTTAGTCAATATTTTATTTAGGATTTTTTTACACCTACTTTTGTAAGTGAATTGGCCTGTAACTTTATAGTGTTATTTGGTTTTAGAATCAAGATTACCAGCCTGATAAAATGAGTGAGGCAGCTTTTGCTCTATTTTACTTTCTGAAAAAAATTTACTTTAGATGAGGATAAACTGTTTCTTAAAATTTACCTATTAAAAAAATCTCAACCAGAAATTTTTTTGGAGAGGAGCATTGCCATTTTAATTACCTTAATCTTTAAAAAAAAATATTTATTTATTTTATTTTTTAAATTTATTTGGCTGTGCCGGATCTTCGTTGCTGCTTGCGGTATCTTTTAGTTGTGGCATGCCAGATCTAGTTCCCTGACCAGGGGTCGAACCCATGCCCCCTGCATTGGGAGCCTGGGGTCTTAACCGCTGGACTACCAGGGAAGTCCCAGTTTCCTTAATCTTTTTTTTTTTAAATTAATTAATTAATTTTTACTTTTGGCTGCGTTGGGTCTTCATTGCTGTGCGCAGGCTTTCTCCGGTTGCGGCGAGCAGGGGCTACTTTTCGTTGTGATGCGCGGGTTTCTCACTGCGGTGGCTACTCTTGCTGTGGAGCACAGGCTCTAGGCGCGCGGGCTTCAGTAGTTGTGGCTCGCGGGCTCTAGAGCGCAGGCTCAGTAGTTGTAGCGCACGGACTTAGTTGCTCCGAGGCATGTGAGATCTTCCCTGAACAGGGCTCGAACCCATGTCCCCCCACATTGGCAGGCGGATTCTTAACCACTGCGCCACCAGGGAAGCCCTCCTTAATCTTTTGATCTGATCTTCAATCTGTTTTTCTTCCAGTCTATTCAGATTCTCTGTATTTTCCTGTGATAATTTTGGCATTTCATTTAGATTACACATTCATCAGGGTTTAGTTACCCCTTGTTAGAAAAAGTCTGTCTAGTTATTTCCCTTCTCTTGGGTCTTCTTTTTCTTTTTCTTGATCAGTTTCACTAGAGTTTTTATCTGGGTTATTAATATTTACCAAAATAGCTTTTGGTTTTGTTAATCTTCTCAGTTGTTCTTTTGGTCTAGATTTTCATTGATTTTTGCCCTTGTCTTTGATAGTTCCTTCCTTTTTATTCTTTTGGCTTTTCTCTGTTGGTTTTAAAATTTGTAACCTTTTCTGTTTCCTGATAAATGTGTTTAAAGCTATGTATTTTTCTATTAAGTTCTGCCTTTGCCTTTTCTATATATAGAAAAACATATTTTCTAAATGTTACTTAATTTTTATTGATTTCCTTTTTAACATAAAGTATTTAATTATACTTCAGGAGCTTCTTATAGTTATTTTCTACTTTCTGCTTTCTCATTTTATTGCAGTTATTATCAGAACATAACCATAAGATAGATTCTTTGGAATTTAATGAGGCTTCCTTTACTCCCAGTACATGGTTATTTATATAAATGTTTTAGATATGCTGGAAAAAATACATGCTTTCTCTTACATTGGGGCAGAGTTCTGTGTATTTCTAATTTGAGCCTTCTAATTGGATTGTTTAGGACTTCAGTATTTTTGCTTATATTTTTTCTGCTTGATCTATCAGTTCTGAACAGAGTAGATTAAAGAATAATTGATTTTTCTCCTACAGTTCTGTTAGTTGTTAGATATATTTTGAGGCATATATATGAGTGAGTTTCCTTATGGTGGACAGATTTTATTCTCTTGTTTTCTTAGTGTATAACTTCTTTATATAATTTAAAATTCCTTTCAATTTACTTTTTTGGGAAAAATTTCATACCTTTAGGAAAGTTACAAGAATATTACAAAGAAAATTAATGTATTTTTCATGTAGATTCACCAGTTAATATTTTTTCATATTTGCTTTCTTACTAATTTTTCTTTGTATATCCATGTATTTGGCACACTGTATGAGATTCTCACACAACAGTTTACCCCTGAATATAAGCATGGGCACTCTCCTGTGAAATCACAATACAGTTATCTTGTTCTAGGTGTTTAGCATCGATAACCATAGTATTATCTGATACACTGTCTACCCTCAGGTTTTCTTAAATTCCCCAGTAATGTTCTTTATTGCTCTTCTCCCCTTCTCTCCATTTATCAGTTACATTTAATAAAACTGTCTCTTTAGTCTCCTTTGATCTAGATTCTAGAACATTTCTTCAGCCTTTTTTTTTCTTGATATTGCCATTTTGAGGAGGCCAAGTCAGTTGCTTTGTAAGACATCCATTATTTTGATTATGTTTGTTTCTTTGTGAGTATATTCAGGCTAAACGTTTTGGTACAGGAGTATTATACTACATAGTGAGGTTGTATTCTTTTCAGTCCATCATCTGGAGGCCCATGATGGCAGTTTTCCTGGATACTGGGATGTTAAGTTTGATTGCTTTGTTAAGATGGTGTCCACCAGATCTCTCCATTTTAAAGGCATCCTTGTCTCTTTATAATTATTAAATGATCTGCAGGGTGATACTTTGAGACTGAGTGAATATCCAACAACTTCTGCTCCAGTGTTTAGCATCCGTAATATTGATTTTTGCTTGAATCAGATATTATTATAGTAGTTTAAAATGGTGATTTTCCTGTCTCTATTATTCTGTTAACTGCCATTCCTCTATAATTTTGCCTTTTTATCGGGTATTAATATTGCTCTTCCATTGTGAAGCAACTATACTCCAATAAAAATTAAAAAACAAAACAAACAAAAACAACAACAAAAAAGCAAAAAAGATTGCTCTTCCAGCTTTCTTATATCTTTTATATCTTTTACCATCCTTTTATTCTTCCTTACCTCTTCCTGCTTTCCACTGGATAGATGGAATTTTCTTCTGTTGGTTTAAAAGGTATATTTTCATTTTGTGTGTGTGTCTTAACCATTTGCTCTTAACTTAAAACATAGTTCTGTTTATATACTTTTTTTTTTTTTGGCTGCATTGGGTCTTCATTGCTGTGCGCAGGCTTTCTCTAGTTGCGGCAGGCGGGGGCTACTCCTTGTTGCGGTGCACAGGCTTCTCATTGCGGTGGCTTCTCTTGTTGCAGAGCACAGGCTCTAGGCGTGTGGGCTTCAGTAGTTGCAGCACGCAGCCTCAGTAGTTGTGGCACGCGGGCCCTAGAGCGCGAGGGCTTCAGTAGTTGCGGTGTGCAGGCTCTAGGGCACATGGGCTTCCGTAGCTGTGGCACACATGCTCAGTAGTTGTGGCTCGTGGGCTCTAGAGTGCAGGGTCAGTAGTTGTGGTGCACTGTCTTAGTTGCTCTGCGGCATGTGGGATATTCCCGGACCAGGGATCGAACCCGTGTCCGCTTCATTGGCCGGTGGATTCTTAACCACTGCACTACCAGGGAACTCCCTGTTTATTTACTTCTGTTGGTTTCTTAAAAATTACCAATGTCTCTATCTTCTCTAATAAGACAAGTATTTTAATACACTTTCATGTTCTTGGGTGAGGTTTACCCTCACCCAATTAAGTGGATATTATTTAGGATTTTTAGTTCTTACAATTATGAGTATACTTTGTCTTTCCCTTTCTTTTTCTTTTTTTTCCTTTTTCTTTCTTTCTCCCTCCTTTTCTTCCTTCATTTCTTTCTTCTCTCTTGCTTGTTCAAGTTTTGAAACTCATATCTAAAAATATACGAATACTCTTGTACGTAGAACAACTTCATTCTCTTTTAACTTTACCACATGAGACGTTACTGTGTTAAATAAACATTGTGTAAAGGGGCTTTTGGTTCCACTGGGTGCTCTGAGGGAGGTTCCTTCAGTTCTTTGCAGCTGTTACCTTATCTTTAAAAAGGAATTAAGAATACTGACCTTGCAGAGGTTTTGTGAAGATTGAGGTCATACAGAAGCATATAACTAAATAATAATATTAATAATTGTAAAAAAAAAAAACAGTAAGCAGAGGTAAACTCTTAATACCACTGATTAAGAAGCAAAGATTTAAATTAAAAAGTTAAACAGGTTGATTTCAGATTTGGATCTCATTAGAATGTGATGTTAGAATATACCTAGTAGGCCTTATGCATTATTTTTTCATATTTTGTTCAGTTTTAGTATAGCAAAAGAAAACAAAAAAGTGTATTTTTTTTCTGGTTCAGGATTCAGTTCAGATGGCATGTTGGGTTTTGTTGTCATGTCTCTTTTAATATGGAATGTTCTTCAGTCTTTCTTAAGCTTGACTTTTTTGATGAGTAAAGGTTATTTGTATAATGTCCTCCAAAATGTCCTCTAATTTCAGTTATTTTTTGTTTCAGTATCTATGTTGTTCCAAAGCACTACCATTACAAAACCTGCAGTCCCTATGGGTAATGATTTAACATGGTTTTAACGTTTAAATTGTTATACTTCACCACTGGTAGAATATTCATTTCTTGGCAAAACAGAAACATAAATAATGGGTTACTTTGGGTATATGTCCCGCATATAGGAATGGTGTCCACTACTTGACTGGAGCACTTTTATTGTCTTTTTCAAGAGAGTCTGAGAAAGGAGGGGAGAGATAAGAGGGGGATTTAATTAAGTCTTCTGACCTAGACGTCTCATCAGAATGAGAGAAACAGTGCAGCTAGCAGCTGTGGCCACTTGTTCAACTTATGTACCATATTTATGTCACTGGTCAAATGTTTTAATTTTCATTTAAATATCTAGAGAAGAACTGAAGTCTTAAGGTGGCAGCTGTGTGTGAGGAATAGCCTATCGAACTGCAAGATAAACAGTAATTTTTAACCCTTTGCTGCCCAATTTACATCTGTATCACCTGATTATGATGTGATTTTTATCACCTCATTTTATCACCTGTGATTTTTTTTTTAAAGCATTATTCATTTTAATTAATTTATTTATTTATTTATTTTTGGCTGTGTTGGGTCTTCGTTTCTGTGCGAGGGCTTTCTCTAGTTGCGGCAAGCGGGGGCCACTCTTCATCGCGGTGCGCGGGCCTCTCGCTATCGCGGCCTCTCCCGTTGCGGAGCACAGGCTCCAGACGCGCAGGCTCAGTAGTTGTGGCTCATGGGCCCAGCTGCTCCACGGCACGTGGGATCTTCCCAGACCAGGGCTCGAACCCGTGTCCCCTGCATTAGCAGGCAGATTCTCAACCACTGCGCCACCAGGGAAGCCCATCACCTGTGATTTTTATCACCTGATTTGAAATGAAATGGTTATCTGTATGATCAAGTTTTCAACTGTTTTCCTAGACCAAATAAGTCAAATTTCCTAGAAACTGTTAAAACTGAGTTAGAGCAATATACATAAGCTAAATCTCTCCTTTTAGGCTTAATAACTAGAGAATAATTGTGGTCTCTTTTTGTTATTGTATATTTTAAGTGTTATTTGATGAATAGTTAAACTTTTGAAGAGTACTTTCTGAAGCCAGCCCTCCCCTGCACCCCAACCGAAGCTTCACCAAGGCTATATGTGGTCTTCCTAGTTTTGTAATATGGCTTGGGTAATTTCAGGGACCATTTTACTTCAGAGATCAGGAAATTGAAGATCCAGGAGGGCTGAACTCAGCTTGAGTCCTCCAGACTCTGCTGACCTGGTGCCGGGTCTGATTGGCAGAGGGATCAGTTAGGTGGGTTTCCCTGGCATGCTTTTAGCATAAGTGTCTGAAAATTGGGTTTTCCAGTGAGGAGTACTTTGTGCTAGACATGGCTGTCTGTCTCACTAGCAGTGGGACTTCTGGAAAAGCGTATTAAAAGATAGCATGAGCCTTTTGCAGCTAAGTGGCTTATGAGGTCAGTCAAGGAAAGAAAAAATAAGCCAGCTTCAAAAAAGTCTTCTTCAATTAAAGTTGTGGGAGGAAATAAGGACTGTGTCAAGATACTGAGAAAACTAGTTTTCTAAATTTTTAGCCAAATAGAATATCCTCTTTAGTAGTAGGGAAATAAAAAGAATACTTGTTTAGTTGCAGGCATTACATATCTTGAGGAAAAAAGAGGACAGTTCTAAAATTAAAATGTAGCCCATAAACATTTTTAATTTTTGTGAATTGAATTACTCATCGTTTTGAATGTTGCCTTCTGCTAAATTACTCCTTTAACATGAATTGAGTTTGACTATTTTGTTCAGTCATTCCTGAATGTTAGATGAAATTCATTTAATGTTTTGAACTTTATATTTTTAGATGTACTCTAAGAATTACACAGCTGTTGCTTGGAGATGTATGTGAATTACTGTGAGAAACAGGATCATGATTTAGGTCCTATGCCAGCTGATAGTCAGCTGCCACAGAATTAAAAGATTAAGCTAACACATGAGAATATGGGTATAAAATCATGCTTTAGAATGTTCTGAATATGCCTACCTTGTTTCAGGTACCTAGTAGTCATGACAAAGTGCGTTTCGTCATTGGAACACTGGCTTTAGGTTTTCTATTCAAAAGCTGGGAGTATTTTCCCCTCATTTTGTTAAGAATTAGAGTTAAGTGTGACCAGCTAACTACTCATGTCAAGATATATTTCATTAAGTCAACTTCAGTTTTGGACTTCATCTGATTAAAATTAATTGATTAGGAGAAATATTTAGTTTGAATCTTTTGCCATGATTAATTTGGTGGTTTTAAGATTGAGTTGCTCCCAAGGTTCAGTTAAGTAGATCTGACACTGTATGTTGTTTTCTAGATGCCTATTTTCCCTCAACTGTATCAATTCCATATGTTTATTTAGTGCATAAATAAATACATACATATACAGAATTTAGAAGGTTAGGTTCTAACCTTCACTGACTATGCTTTAGCAAAGGTGTCTATAAAGTAAGAGAAGTTTACCATTTACTTCAAATACAAAATTGCATATTATTTCTTTGGGAGATGATCGCTAATAAAAAAAAAGTTTAAAAAGATTAAAATAGTGGTTGTCCATGTTTCGTGCTGTCCATGTTTCATGTAATCCATTTGCTCACTTGACATTCAGCAAATACTTGAATATACTTCAGGTATTAACACTGTAGATAGAGGTGATGCAGTTCTCTATACCAGGATGTGCACTGCCTAATGAATTGTTATAATGCAGTAAGAATCATGCTGTGATAGGAGTACTCCTGGAGTTCTGTGGTGCTTGCAGACCTACTTGAGGGGTGGTGTGGAAAGGGGCCAGTCCAAGAAGAATACTTTGATGTGACCTGTAAGGTATGGATTGAGCAGTAACAATTAATTAACAAGATGGTGAGGGCAAAGAAGGCTTTTGAACATTCAGGAATAGCCTGATTAAAGGAATGGAGAGAAGAGAGACGGTGCCCCAGTGGAGCAGCAAGATCTAGGAGATTGTAATGATGTCATTTCACTGAAGCAATCCCAGAAACAGACTTTGCACTGCTTCAAGATGTCCTCACTCAAATTGGAAAAAATAAAAATATTGCATGTGCTTATGACTTTTCACAACCATTTAAGAACAAATGCCCTTGAACTCTGAATCTAGCAACGTTCCAGTGAAGCCCTGTAGTTGGTTCCCAAGATAAAATAATCTCTGCATTTCTAGCCTCACCTCAACATTTATTGCATGCACATTCATTTCAGCTGCTTCTTATGGTAGACTGAAAAGAGAATTTTACAGCTGATACTATGTAAGAATAGCAGGTATATTCTCAAGGCACATTAGTATGGCTACTTCTTCAGCAGGTTCCAGCGGACAGTCTTCACTGCAAGCAGCTATTGATTGTTATTAACTCTACTTTGTTGGTATTATTAGAAAAGTACAGCACTAAGGCCTTCTCGTCAAGCAACTTAAAAAAAAAAGTAGCAGTTACCATTACACCTTGTTTGAACATTTTGTAGAAGTACAGAACAAGAAATTCAGAATTTCTTAAATGTCATGCAGTTTGTATTTGGCTGAAGACCAGTGATAAAAGTGGGGCTGCTGTTTTTCAGATTACGGCCAGTCATTCTCTTTGATCACGCTGTGCTATAATTACTTTCAGAACACACTGACAGAGTGTGTGACAAAACATCATATGCTAGTGATTCCTAAATTCCTGTTAGCTTTTATCATGTTTATTCTGTTGTCATTGTCAATCTCGTGACTACTGACTTTCCATCTATGTATTTTCCTCCACTTCCCAGCCAGCGCCTGCATGAAGTTTTGGTATTCATCTTGCAGTTCAGGCTTCCTCTTGTAGCGCTGACAGCACTCTTTGGTACTTCCATCTTCTCACGCTGCTGGGTTACTTGTCTCCCTCCCCGGGGCATGCTGCAGTGTGCTAGTGTATGGAGCAGACCATAAGACAAACATGGCCTCTCTACCTGGAGCGTCAATTTTGCTGAAAGATTTTTGTGGAGAACATCTTATTGAAATAGGCTCTGTAGTAGAGTGAATTGCAAAATATTCACTATATTTTAGTTTGAAACTTCCAAGAAATTTGTTTGCTGTAGGCTCTGCAGGGCTCCTAGACTTCTTTAGGGTATGTGTGTTGAAAGCCTACTGTGTGCCATCTCCTGTAATCTTCAGATACTTTTTCTGGAATATTTGTTTTATGATAGTCATCATAGTCTAGTCCTCAGAACTAAAGTATGCTGACCTTGTTTGATTTAGCTAATATGTGCCAAGGGTGATATGGTATGTCATTTAGGGGCTGAATTCCTGGACTGTGTGGAAGAACTATATATGGAGAAAGAGGAGAGAAGTATGCTTTCCCAGCTGTAGTGGACAGACTGTTTTTCAGGGCAGAATTTCACCACTTATGAAAAGTAGTTTTGAGCAACATTTGGCAGCTAGTGAGTGTTGAATGTGTTTGCCAGATTATATAAATATCTGGTCTGGAACCATGAATGTCCAAGAAATACTCTTGGGAAATTAAGAGTTTCCTTAGGGTAATAGGAAAACCAGGCATGCTCCTTAGGTGGTTATTTTTAAGCCTGAGAAGCATTGTTTATAATTGACTTAGTGTGACTAATTATCCTTTGTACCTGAATATCATATTCATATTTGTCTTATTTTAAGTTGATTTGTAAATCAAATATTAAAAATTAACAAAAAGCAACTTCTTATGACTTGAAGAGTCCATAATCCTTATTAAGTCACATACAGTAGCAGTTAAATTGAAACATGAAGCTAGAATTATATTGCAGTCCCATAGAGATGAGCTAAGCAACAGCCATTTGCAGCAGTATACTTGTGACATTTCAAGGCTATTATGAACTCCCAGATCCATAAATAACCACTGTAGCCTGTAATAGGCACCAAATTAAATAGGTACCCAAGGATGAGTAGAAATGGAGAAAGCCCCATTGGCATGCAGGTGATAGAAAGTTCATCAAGCTCACTCTCCGTGCACCAGACTGGCAGAGTGGAAAGTTCCGATTCTTGTATTGCTTGAAGGATGACTTCATGCATGCCACGGATCTTTAGGTTTGTTTGTCAGCACATCAAATGTTAAGGGTGCACTGTAGTTCTTTGGTAGTGTTGCCGTCACTTGTGATCCTGGAATCCCATTTATTTGCTGTCCTCATTTACCGAAATGCTGTTGCTGCTGATACAAATAATGGCTGACATTATTGAGTGCCCATCACGTGCCAGATACTGGAAATGCTTTATGTACATGGTTTTATTCTCATGGCAGTTCTATGACATAGGAACTCTTACATTCCACTTTAGAAATCAGGAGGCTTAGGCTAAATAGCAACTTGTTTAAGGTCACATATATGTGTGCACGGAAATGTCAGAGCTGGAATTGAAATTGATTGAGGTTCAACTCCAGATTCTCCGCTCTTAACTCCCATGCTCCAGCACTTGTAAAGATACCCACTCTGTGCCCTGTAGAATCTAGTACTGATGATCTAGATCCCAGAAAGAAATTTGAAACCTTGTTGAAGTACAGGCTGTTTTGGGGGGAGGGAGGGAAGTATAGTCCATATATCAATGATTTGGATAATTTGTATATGCTTAGCTACAGTTCTGTGGTGAAATCTAAGATCACCACTGTCACCTGGTCTTAACTATAAAAGTGATGTGGTAATGTGAATAAACAGTCTTTATCAGTTTATGCTGAAAATGAGATTAGTGGAGCCATCAGAAATGTAAGTCTGTTTTGTAAAAGGTCCTAATTAAAATATTCTTAACTGGAGTCTCTTATGCAGAAATAGTAGGACATCATGTTTTCTAGGTAATATTAAGATGCTTATCTCTGTTCAGAAAGTACTGATTATCCGGCTTCTATCCGGAGAGGGTGTAGGTAGGAATGCTATTTTGGAGGGCCCTGTAGTAATTCAGGAAATAATGCATTAAAGCAGTGACAGTGGGACAGATGGAGGGGGTATTAGTAGAGACTTAGGTGGTGGAGTTGACTGGGCTTGGTGACTGATGTGGGGTTGATAGCGGAGGAGCAGGCTGGAGTGGCACTTGGGTTTCTAGCTGGGGCCAGACAGTAGGGCTTTTGGTATCCTTCACCTGGGATTGGAAATAGGGAGGAGCAGATAGGGTGAGGGAGGAAAGTAGGTTGCATTTTGAGGTATGCTTGTGGTATGTAGATAGAAATACATACTAGGCAGTTGCCTATATAGGTTTAGAGCTTAGAAGAGAAGTATTGGCTGGAAATAACTTTTTTGGCACTTTTTAACAGGTATTAGTTGAAACTGTGAGTGTGGACTCTGGTCTAAGCCGTGGTGGTGTGGTGGTGGTGGTTGTGTGTGTGTATTTTGAGTGAGAGGGGGAGGGGATTAGTCACTAGACGACTTGCCAAACTGATTATTTTCATCTACACATTGTTTTTCAATCCATTCAATTTAAAAAATTTTAGAGTTCTTACTTGAATGAACATGGAGAAATAAAACATTCCAGTCTTTTGTCTTTCCTTTTTATTACTGAAAATAAAAAATGTACTATATTACATAATCATAATTTTTATTATAGGTATTGAGTCTGTGCATAATTAGCTCCTTTACAGAGAAGACTACACAGGAATGAACATTTGGTTAATTTACCCCCCAACCCCTAATAGTTTATTATGCAAAATTGTAAACACACAGAACAATTGAAAGAATTGTTCTGTGAAAATCTACATGCCCACCATCTAGATTCTACCATTAACATTTTACAATACTTTATCACTTATCCATCTAGCCATATATATAAAACTTCTATGAATTTCAAAAAAGAGTCATCAGTGCACTATTTCCTAAGTATTTCAGTATGTATATCATTAACTAGGATTCCATAATACAGCTTTTTTCCTTTTGGTAAAATATATACAGTGAAATGCACAGACCTTGGGTGAGTTTTGACAGATGCACGCACCCGTGTAACCCAATCTTTTTCAAGGTACAGAACATCCTGGGGTGATGGCAGAGTTCCCTAAAGCCCCTTCCCATGTCATCCTCATTTTCACTGCCCCCTGCCCCTCCCAAACAACCGCTGTTCTGATTTATTTCCACTGTAGATTAGTATTTCCTGATCCTGAACTTCATCTATTAGGAATCATAAAATACACATTCTTGTGTAAGGTTTCCCTCACAGTATGTTTTTGCTATTCATCTGTGTTATTGCATGTATCTGTTGTTTGTTTTTCTTGCTTTGTCATATACCATTGTGTAAATATACAACAATTTATCCATTCTATTTGTGGATACCTGGGCTGTTTCTAGTTTTTGGCAATATCTAGCATTGCAATTGAAAGGTCAGAGGGTAAGTTCTATATAAAAAAAGTACCAAATCATCTTTGAAAGTTGTTTAACAATTTTATATTTCCGTTAGCAGTGTATGGGAGTTACAGTGGCACCACATTCTAACTCTTCTGGTGGATGGGTAGTGACATTTCATTGTGATTTTAATTTGTATTTCCCTGATGGTTAATGATGTTTAGCACTTTTACATGGATTTACTGACCA
The DNA here is from genome assembly GCF_028023285.1 of Balaenoptera ricei. Classification (NCBI taxonomy): domain Eukaryota; kingdom Metazoa; phylum Chordata; class Mammalia; order Artiodactyla; family Balaenopteridae; genus Balaenoptera; species Balaenoptera ricei. Next base: position 170,422,265 of record NC_082639.1, read on the forward strand.
TTTGTATATCACATTTTGTGACATTTGTTCACATTGTTTGCCCAATATTTTATTGGTTGTCTTTTAGTTGTTTAGCTGAGTTTTAAAAATGCATCCTAGATACCTTTCAGATTTATGTTTTGCAAGTATTTTTTTCTCATCTGTGCCTTGCCTATATGGAAATTCCCTCTCGGCCTTAATTCCCTCCTTCCCTACTTTCCTTCCTTTCTATAGCAGCTTTATTAAGATATAATTCATATACCATACCTATGCATTTTTTCAAAGGTCATTTTTAATGAGAGAAAATTTTAACCTTCCTACTTTTTTCTTCTATGATTATTGCTGAAACCTTTGCCTACCCTCAACTCATGAAGATATTTTCCTATGTTTCCTTCTAAAAGTTTTGAGTCTAGCTTTTATGTTTAAGTCTGTGATAATCTTGAATTAATTTTTTTGTATGGTGTGAGGTCTGGGTTGAGGTTTATATATTCAGTTGTTCCAGTACTACTTACTGAAAAGACTATCTTTTCTCCATTAATATGCCTTTGTATCTTTGTAAAAAAAAAAAAAAAATCAGTCCATATTTCTGGACTGTATTTTGTTTCATTGATATATTTGTCTATCTTGAAGCCAATACCATACTCTGTTTGCTGTAGCTTTCTGTCTTGAAATCAGATTGTGTTAGCCTTCTAACATTATTCTTCTTTTTCAAAGTTGTTTTGGATATTCTGTGTTCTTTGTATTTCCATATGAATTTTAGACTCAGTTAATTTCTACAAAAATGCTTCCTGGGATTTTCATTGGAACTGTGTTTAATCCATAGATTAATTTGAGGGAGCCTTTATATCATAACAATATTGAATCTTCCAATATATGAACGTGGTATATCTTTTTATTTAGGTTGTTTTTAATTTCTCTTACCAACGTTTTATAATGTTCAGTGTAGAGATTTTGCACATCTGATATTAAATTTATTCCTAAGTCAAATACTTGAATCCTGCAACCTTGCTAAATTCACTTATTAGTTACAGTAGCTGCTTTGTGGATTTGCTAGGAATTTTTTTTTAATTAATTAATTAATTTTTATTTTTGGCTGCCTTGGGTCTTTGTTGATGCGCGCGGGCATTTCTCTAGTTGTGGCGAGCGGGGGCTACTCCTTTTTGCGGTGCACGGGCTTCTCATTGGGTGGCTTCTCTTGTTGCGGAGCACATGCTCTAGGCGCACGGGCTTCAGTAGTTGTGGCACTCGGGCTCAGTAGTTGTGGCTCGTGGGCTTAGTTGCTCCACAGCATGTGGGATCTTCCCTGAGCAGGGTTCGAACCCGTGTCTCCTGCATTGGCAGGCGGATTCTTAACCACTGTGCCACCAGGGAAGCCCGCTAGGATTTTTTATATAAATATTTGTTATCTGCAATTAGAGGGCATTACTTTTTCTGATCTTTTATTTATTTATTTGCCTTGGTGCAAAGGCTGGGAGTGCCACTATAGTGTTGAATAGAAATAGTGAGAAGGGCATTCTTGCCTTGTTCCTGATCTCAGGCGGAAGGAGTTCAGTATTTTACAATTAAGTATAATGTTAGTTATAGCTATTTCTGTAGATGCTCTTTATCACATTAAGGAAATTCCCTTCTGTTCCTAGTTTGCTGAGAGCTCTTGTTATGACAGATAATGCATTTTATCCAGTGCTTTTTCTGCATCTTTTGCAATGCACAGTTTTTCTCCTTTATTCTGTTAATGTAGTGAATTACTTTGGCTTTCAAATATTAAATCAACCTTGCATTCCTGGGATAAACAATATTAAATTATTCTTTAAATATATTGCTAATTTTGATTTGATAATATTTTGTTAATTTTTGCATCTGTATTATGGAAGGACAATGTCATTTTATTTGTTTGTACTGTCTGTCAGGTTTTGGTATTAGAGTCATGCTGACATCATCAAACAAACTGGAAATGATTTCTATTTTCTGAGAGTCTGTATAAAATTGATTCTATGTTTTCCTTAGATATTTGATACACTTCACTAGAGCAACCATGTGTGTGGAGTGTTATTTGTGGGAAGCTCTATAATTTCTTTAATAGATAAAGTAATTTAGATTTTTTCTCATGTCAGTTTGCTTTTCAGGAATTTTTCCAGTTTCATCTAATTTGTCAGATTTGGTGGCATAATGCTGTTCATCAAATTCCCTTAGTATTATTTTAACATTTGTAGAATCTGTAGTGATAAGGCCTCTTTCATTCCTGATAATAGGTAATTTGTGTTCTCTCCTTTTCTTGATCAGTTTAGCTAGAAATTTTAATTTTTCTTACTGTTTTCTGTTTCACTGGTTTCTTTATTATTTTCTTTCTCCTACTTCCTTTGGGTTTTCTTTGTTCTTTTCTAACTTCTTAAGAGAGGGAAGCTTAGATATTTGGTTTTAGACCTTTCTTTTCTAATATAAGCATTTACAACTCTAAATTAACCACTAAGCACTGCTTTAGCTGCATCTCATGATTTTTGTCATATTTTCATAATGATTTAATTTGAAATATTTTCTGATTTTCTTGTGTTTTCTTCTCTGACCCATGAATCACTTAGAAGTGTGTTTTACCACCCCACCCCCCAAATTTTTTTTAGGTATCCTAGTATGGTTAACTTCAAATTTAATTCCATTGTGGTCAGAGGACATCCTTTGCATGCTTTCAGTTATTTTAAATTTATTGAGAATTTTTTAATGGTCTAGTATATCATCTGTGTTGGTGATCATACCGTGTGTACTTGAAAAGAATGTATATTCTGCAGTTGTTGGGTGTAATGCTTTTTAAATATTAGTTAAGTCATAGTAGTTAATAGTTTTCAGATTTTCTGTGTTCAGCATTTTTTTTAAAAAAATTAATTTATTTATTTATTTTTGGCTGCGTTGGGTCTTCGTTGCTGCCTGCGGGCTTTCTCTAGTTGTGGCGAGCGGGGGCTACTCTTTGTTTTGGTGCGCGGGCTTCTCATTGCGGTGGCTTCTCTTGTTGTGGAGCACGGGCTCTAGGTGCGCGGGCTTCAGTAGTTGTGGCTCGCGGGCTCTAGAGTGCAGGCTCAATAGTTGTGACGCATGGGCTTAGTTGCTCCGGGGCATGTGGGATCTTCCCGGACCACGGCTCGAACCCGTGTCCCCTGCATTGGCAGGCGGATTCTTAGCCACTGTACCACCAGGGAAGCCCAAGTGTTCAGTATTTTTTAATGTACTTTATAAATTATTGTCTAGTTTTATGAGTTACTGTCTAGTTTTATCAGTTAACTGAGAGGTGGTGTTAAAATTTGCAACTAATGTTGTGGAAACGTTGTTCTCTCTTTAATTCTGTCAGTTTTTTCCCTAGCTTTATTGAGATTAACTTGACATATAAGATTGTGGAAGGGGCTTCCCTGGTGGCACAGTGGTTAAGAATCCACCTGCCGATGCAGGGGACACGGGTTCGAGCCCTGGCCCGGGAAGATCCCACATGCCATGGAGCAACTAAGCCTGTGTGCCACAACTCCTGAGCCCGTGTGCCACAACTACTGAAGCCCGTGTGCCTAGAGCCCGTGCTCCACAACGAAGAGTAGCCCCCCCTCACCACAGCTAGAGAAAGCCCACGCGCAGCAATGAAGACACAGTGCTGCCAAAAATAAATAAATAAATACATTTATTTAAAAAAAAATTGTAACTGTGTGGTGATGGACTTACTGTGGTGTTCATCTTGCTATATATATACACACACACACACACACACACACAAATATCAAATCATTATGTTGTATACCTAGAACTAACATACTGGGGGAAGAAAGAAATTTAAGATCTTGGGGGACAGGCAAGAGGGTGTGTGGAGGTGCTGTATTGGTTATTTATGGCAACACAATAAAATTACAGCAATATTCAGTGGCTTAAAACAACACACATTTATTATCACACAGTTTCTGTAGATTAGGAATTTGAGTACAGCTTAACTGGGTCCTCTGGCTCAGGGTTTCTCAACAATTGCTGTCAAGATGTTGGGCAAGGCTGCAGTCTTAACCGAAGTCATCACGGTTGGTGGGGTGGGGATCCTCTAAGCTCATTTACATAGTTATTGATTGAATTCAGTTGCAGGCAGTTGGACTGAGGGCCTCAGTTCCTCCCCACAGTTGGCCTGTCACGCCAGCCTTTCCCACAGGATGGAAGCCACAGTCTTTTTGTAAATGAACCCTGGAACTGACATTCCATAACTTTTGCCATAGAATAGAAGCAAGTTGATGGGTGTAGCCCACACACAGGGGAAAGAGATTACACAAGGGCATGAATACCAGGTGGTGGAGATCACTGGGAGCCATCTTTTTTGTTGTGGTTGGGAGGAAGGAAGAAGATGCAAATTATTTCTTATAATTATACTTGTGATAGGAGCCAGAAACAGCAGGGAGAAAGTATAAACCAAAGTTTATAACTAGGAAGCTAATGGTTGTCAGTGCAGCCCAAAGAGTTGTCTTATAAAAAGAAATAAGAGTAGCAAAGCATCTCAAATAACAAGACATAACAAAACTGTAAATATTCGTTGCAACACGTTGGATTAATTCTAGACAATGTTATTGTGTTTTCTTTATTAGCATAAAAATTTTGACTTGTATTAAGACATAACCTTTACCAAATGCAAGTGGGATTAATAAATACAGTTTTATTCCTTGATAGACAAAAATACTTTTTTACATTTTCATGTTTTCTTAATATTTGAAGCTATTATATATTTTAAAAATTGTGGTAAAATATATAATACAAAGTTTATGTATTTTCACCATTTGTAATCACAGTTCAGTGGCCTTAAGTACATTCACATTGTTGTGAATGGTTGTTGTAAACCAACCATCTCTAGAACTTTTTAATCTTCCCAAACTGAAACTGTACCCGTTAAATAGTCACTCCCCCTCCTTCCCTCCCCACAGCCCGTGAAAACCACCATTCTACCTTCTGTCTCTATTAGTTTGACTACTGTATGTCCTTTGTATAAGTGGAATCATACAGTATTTGTCCTTTTGTGTCTGGCTTATTTTAACTTAGCATTATGTCTTCAGGGTTCATCGTGTTACAGCACTTGTCAGGATTTTTTCCTTTCTAAGTCTGAATAATATTTTATTGTATGTATTTACCACATTTTATTTATCCGTTCACCTGTTGATGGGCATTGGTGTTCCACCTTTTGGCTGAATAGTGCTGCTCTGAATATTGGTATACAAATATCTGTTCAAGTCTCTGCTTTGGGGGCTGTCTCAGAAGCTGCCTAGCACAGGTGGGCATGGAAAGGAATTAGCTTTAAGTTTAATTCTGATGAAAAAGAGATCTATAGCAGACAAGAGAGGTTTCTACTAGTTAAAAAATACAAGTGATAGATACCTAAGTAAGTTGTTTCATTAAACCTTACCAAGTTACAAATGGTGTTAACAGGTCTTTTTGTGAAAGACTGAGCTTTTCATAGAAAGTTTTCATAAGAAGTTTCACCAAAAAAAACAAAACCAAAACCGTTTCATAAAAGTTTCATTTTGTTTTAATGACTGGTTTAAAGAATAATTAACTCTATGCACTTACTGTAATTTAAGATGATGATGTTTATGGTATTTTAGAAAATAAACTACCACACCAGATGTCACTGGGTCTGCTGACCATTCACATTTTCTACAATAATTTTGGATTCAGATTATAATTCAGGTGTGCCCAATTTTAGGAAAGTCAGAGACAGTAAATTAACCACTTAGCTAAGGTGAGATTTCTGGCAACTTTAACCATCTAGAACTCAGCCATAAAATGGAGCTTTCTTATACTGTACTTTTTTTTTTTTTTTTTAATTATCACTTCATCCTGCACCAAGTCTTTGATTCAGCAGAAATTTAGTGAGCTCCTAAGTAGGGGCTAAACACCAGCTACTGTTAAATATATCAGTAAAACACAGTCCCTCCCCTCCCAATCTAGTTGGGAAGACATTAGTAAATGATTATAGTGTTACCCCTAGTTCAGTCTGTATTCATATTCAGTCCTCTTCTTTGTTTTCATTTGTCTGAAAGGATCTTTTTTCTGTAGTTTTAGGTTGAAATTTTATCTTAATTTTCTAGTCAATACTTTAGTAACTTGGATGAAAATAACTAAAGTTTCTTGTATTATTTCATTTTACCTATTCTTTTTGAAAAATGAGAGTGGTATTCCTCATATTAGCTAGTATATTTTAGAGTTCATGTACTCCCTCTAATGCTAAATTGTTACATTGTATAGTAACAAAATCAGGGTAGTTAAAAATAATGGAATGGTGGGTGCTGTTCTACCATATGTTTTAAAAATCATGTTATATTTATATATTCTTCATTTGTGTGCATGCGTGTGTGTGTGTCTGTGTGTTGTGTGTGTGTCTAGTTTGATGTCTAAAAGGCTTCCCACAGATTTTGCCTTCATGTAATTCTTTGAAGAATGTTGAGGTTCAATTTGAAGGAAACTTCCCCTGAAGTATTAATTTTATGCGTATGTCTTGTACTATCTTTAAAAAAAGTCTGTGATAGTCTAGATATGTTTTCGTAATAGTATAAGGTATAATTTTCTCTAGTGAAGTCTTCAAAAGAATCCTGGTTTATTTCTACCAGAACATCAATTTCAGCAAATATACAAATTCCCTTCCCTTAGCTTCAACAAATACAACGTGAAGTATAATGCAGAAATGATAGAAAACTTCTGAGGAGTTAATTTTATTGAACTAATATAATTGGTAGTTAGGCAGACTCTAGCTCTCTTATTCAAGTAGAGTGATCGTAAGTCCAGACTCTGAAGCAGACGGGCTGCTTTGAATCCCATTTCTGTCACTTCCTGCAGTATGTTGTTTGGTCAAATTAATTCACTTCTCAATTTCCTATCTGTAGAATGGGAATATTAACAAGTATCTACCAAATAAAGTTGTTGAATAAATAAATGAATTAATAAAGGCAAAGCACATAGACCAGTGTGTGGATCTTCTTAAGTATTATATTCATATTAGTATTTGTTTTTATTATAGTATCATTATTATCATCACAACCCTGGCTCAGTAATTAATTATATATGTCACTTATTTGTCTCTGGGTTTTAGGTCTTTATTAATGTAAGGAGATTTCTTTGTGACTACAGCTGGGGATATGTCAGTCTATACTAAATACTATAGATAGTCAAAAATTAATAGATTTTCCCTCATTGATTTTGTTACGATTTTTGTGCTTGCAGTTAAGCAATACTTTGAAACATAGGCTCCGAAAATATTTATCTATGGATAGTTGTAGAGTACGGTCTCCTGAAACAGTTGGTTTTAATTTTTTAAAAATAGTGTTTGCTTTTTTTTTGTTAACTAGTCTTCTGTATCACAGGAAAAGCAGGAGGGCTTGATTTACCTGGGCTTCTCGGCAGCAGGCCAAGGCTCCTTCAGTACGTGCCCAGCCAGTTGCATGCAGAGGCAGCTTTCCATCCAAGATTTTCTGTCTTAGTAGTTTCTTAATTCTCTTTTTACTTCCTGCCCAATATGATTTCATTTTCTTTTCTCTCTACAAACCCTTATAAATTCCATCCTCGTTTTCTCCTCTCTCTTGTGGTTCTAAGAATATCAAAATAGTCGCATTTTCATTTTCTGTATTATTCCTCTCTCTCCAGGTATATTGTTGGCAGAGGCAGGTTCTTTTTGTTGGCCAAGTCACATTTAAAGAATTTTTCACGTTCTATACTTCTGCAAATAAGGGGTATTCATAATTAAAGTCAAATAGTACAATAAAGATTTTTTAAAAAGCTTACTCTTATTCCTAAACATGCATAACTGCATGTAGGAAGTGCCTCCTTTCAGGTACTTTTGCTACATAGTATTTTACCTAATGATTTCTCCTTTTTTTTTAAGAGACTTTTTCATCCTATGGGATAACCCAACAGATTTGCTGAAATGTTTTCTAAAACATGCTATCTTGCTTTAGATATATTGGTCATTTTCTGTGGTGACTGTGGATCTATGTTAGATTACAGTTGTACTTTGCACATGAATATAGATATTATGGGATGAAGAGTTAAGTAGTGGCATTGATATTTTCACCTTTTTAAAAAACCTTTTAGAGGTAGACATAGAGAATGGACTTGGTAACACGGGGTGGGAGGGCGAAGCTGGGGCGAAGGGAGAGTAGCATCGACATACACACACTACCGAATGTAAAATAGTTGGCTGGTGGGAAGCAGCAGCATATAGCACAGGGAGATCAGCTCGGTGCTTTGCGATGACCTAGAGGGGTGGGATAGGGAGGGTGGGAGGGAGGCTCAAGAGGGAGGGGATATGAGGACATGTGTATGCATATGGCTGATTCGCTTTGTTGTACAACAGAAACTAACACAGTATTGTGAAGCAATTATACTCCAATAAAGAGCTATTAAAAAAATAAACAACCTTTTAGTATTTCTTAGAGAGATGAATGGTATACAACTATGTGGTCTTTAGTGGAAATTTTGCCTTTCTATGTTATTGGAGCTACTGCCTCACAGATGGTTTTCTTGCCTTGCAGAAAATAAGTTTGTTTGCTGCCTTATTTGTATCTGCTGTTTGTCAGTGGCATTCACAGAGTTTTCCCGTATCCTTCAATCGGAGCCAGGACAGCAGCACCTGGCTGTTCTAGCAAGCAGCACCCGCCTCCCGCCATTCTTAGCAAGTTTTTTGGTTTCTGGATGGAATATGAAAGGAGAAAAGCTAGTTAGTATTTCACAAATGTAGCGTATAGTAGAAGCTTTTGTATGTAACGTGATCTGTACGGGTGATGATGGTTGGTTAATTGATCTCAAGCTTGGTATCCTTAAAAATGACATGTACCTTAGAGCATTTTAGTCTACTTTATGTTCATTCTCTGACTTTTGTTTTTGGTAAAGTTTTTAATGTTAGTCTGGTGATGAGAAGTCTACATTGTTTTTCTTTTCTGAAGCATGCCCATGTTTTATCTTCAGGGTTTCAGCTTTGGTTTCTTTAAAGTGGAGAGAGAACTTAAGATATATGCAAAGCATTCTCAGTATAGCAGTCTGCTAGACTTGTGTGATTCCCCCATCTTTTATGTATATCTTAAAATTTTTTAGTGCCTCATCTTGATAGGAACTTAATTTTCATAGAATTTCTATATATTCACATTGTATCCCTTTATATAATATTTAAATTGCATAATTACAGTACAAGTACAATTGGAATGAATATATTTGGTCACAAACACAGCTGACTTCTTAATAAGTATACAGCCTAACTGGGAGCAGAAGAGTGCGGGGTGATGAGAATAGTTTTCTAGCTCAGAGCTGAGTGTTTTGAGTGCTAATGGTATGTTTTATAGATGGAAAGGAGAAGGTCTGAGGTTGTCCATTTGGGCATTGGAAGTCAGAAAAGGGAGCTTTCACTGGCATGTTTTGGCGCTCTTACTCAAAGCTTATGGATTTTTACTTTTTACAGTTAATATTGCTCACTACTTTCCAAGTCAGTACTTCAACAGATCTTAATTAGGAGAGATGAAAAGATACAATGCTGACCCTTCAGGGGTTTAATATGATGTTGTTGGAGACATGATATGCATAGTGTATTGTGAGAACCCAGAGAGTGAGTTCCTGTTATATATTGAGGGAGAGAGGAAAAGCTTTCAAGAGGATGTGACACTTGTGTCTAAGTTCTGCAGAACTGTCAGTATTAGGCGAGGAGGAAATGTGCAGGTAGGTTAGGTACAGGGCATGTGCAGAGGTGTAGATATATGGACAAATATGGCATAATTGTTATTGCTGTAGTGAATACTGATGTGCCCCCAGTGGTGGGATGTGCCACCAGCAGCAGGATGGTAGAATGGTGTCTTGTACACATTTCATGCTACAAGTATTTGAAAGAAAGAAAGTATGAATGTTGAGAAAGACAGAGGCCAAATCACAGTAGACCCCTTGTGCCATGCTATGAAGCCAAAGTTTATCCTGAAATGAGTCTTTGGAGTGTCTTAAGCAGAACAGTGAGGTGATGAGATTTGATTTAGAAAAATTTCCCGCTGGAAGCACAGGGAAGAAGGAGTAAAATTGCAGTCAGGGGTACCAGTTAGGAGATTTGAAATAATCCAGATGAGAAACTAGGGACGGCCCAAATTAAAGCTTTTGAGCATTGTGAGCAAAGGGAACTAATGAATTTAGAAGTTTTTAGGAAGTAGAATTGACAGGCCTTGGTGACAGAGTGCCTGGCAGGGTGAAGGGCAGGGAGGATGCTGGTGTGACCCCTAGGTTTGCAGGATGGCTGGAGTCCAGAGTGGTGAACTGAGAGAAGAAGCCTTCTATTTGTGACTCCTCTAGTGCTTAACACAATACAGGGCATGCCATTTATTGCTTACTTTCCTATTTGAAGAAAATACATGTTTATTATTCCCGATTTGAGTGCATAATCTTTTATAACTCTAGGAGGCCGTGGAATGCAGGTGTGAAAAATAATTGTGGAATTGAATTGAAATCTAAAATTATGTTTAAGCCTCTTTCATGCTTGAAATGTTATAAAAATTACAAGCTTGAGCAACAAAAATTGACATCAGAGAATAAGATGGAAATACTGTCTTTAAAATTACCAACTTTTAAAAAAAAATTAATTTTATTTATTTATTTTTGGCTGCCTCGGGTCTTCTTCGTTGCTGCGTGCAGGCTTTCTCTAGTTGCGGCCAGCGGGGGCTACTCTTCGTTGCGGTGCGCGGGCTTCTCATTGCAGTGGCTTCTCTTGTTGCTGAGCACAGGCTCTAGGTGCGCAGGCTTCAGTAGTTGTGGCTCGCGGGCTTTAGAGAGCAGGCTCAGTAGTTGTGGCGCACGGGCTTAGTTGCTCCGTGGCACGTGGGATCTTCCTGGACCAGGGCTCGAACCCGTGTCCCCTGCATTGGCAGGCGGATTCTTAACCACTGCGCCACCAGGGAAGCCCTAAAATTCCCAACTTCTTTGTGTAATTTCTTTCTTAATATTTTATCTTCTGAATAACTGACATCTTGATTCACAGAGTGACTCAGTATCATAACAGACAAGATGCTAATTCTCTTTCTTAGGGTAAACTCTTTAAGTCGTCAGTAGTATAGCAGAGGTTATTGTATAGACCTTGATAACTTACTGCAGACTAGGCTCTGTCATTCGAAGATAAATGACATTCTCCTTTTCAAAGATGATGAGTACATTTTTATATGTATGTAAAAATAAATTAATTGGGACCATGACTTCCAGTAGTGACATCCTTTGTAGCACGTCACATACTACTTTGGGAGTATCAGTAAAATGCTAGGTGACATAATTTTTCTCTTGCCTTTGGTTGTCCCCTCCTTCCCCTTCTCCTTCGTCTGACCTACTAGCAAATCCTGTCTCCTGTGCTTCTGACATATATATCCCATATGCTTCCCTCTCCTTTATTTCTAGTCTGGTCCAAATCTTACCATACACACGTCTCACACTGGTCTTCATGCTTGCATTCTTGTTTTCGATGCCACCTTCCTGAATCCCTTCTCTTTATAGTAGCCGGAGTCATCTTTTAAAAGTGTAAGTCATGTTCTGCTTAAAGCCCTCTAGTGGCTTCCCAATGCACTTGGAGTAAAATCCTAACTCCTTCCTGTGGCTCAGATATTACCTCCGCAGTGTCCTCCTGGTGGAAAAATTAATGAATACCATGGGGGGAGGGAGCAATTAATTCTGGCTTTGGGGACTCCAGAAAGACCTTAACGGAAGGAATGGTATTTGATCCAGGTCTTGATGATCCAGTTCTTGAGTAGGATTTTGCTAAATGAAATTATGTACTGAACGAGAATTTAAACAATGCCTACTCTGTGCCTAAGCACTGAATATTCATGCTTTCTTTGACAAGTAATGGTTACTTTGAAAGGAAGTTGCTATTTTCAAAGACTTGGCTTTATTGCAATCTCAGTAAACAGCATAGACAAGAATAGCCAAAGGATCCTTACTCTGCTTAAATACCAGGAACCATTTCATTCACAGGTAACCTATAAAAATAAAATTGGGCCAGCATTTTCTACCATCATATATACCTGTTCAGGAAATTTGACTGTATTCAGAAATGAATTTTTACAAAGCCACAGAATTGGATTGTAGTGTCATGGTTTTTATACTTTTTTAAAAAATCAGCTGTCTTTAGCCTTCTAATGCCATATTTCATTTTTTAAAAAACCAAAATTAACATCAGGAAAATGAGGTATAATCAATTACATACACCATTTGCATTTGGTCATAAAATGAAATTTTTGTTTATAACTAATTCACTGCCTGATCTTCACAAAAGTACAGCTCAGTAATTTACTAATTTAATCTTTTATGTACTTCCTTTACTGACTCAGAATGTTGAAGGCTTTGACTAGGTATTCATTTTGAGCCTTGTTATAATTCAGATAGAATGATAATATAAAGATTATAAAATTTTTGTCTTTTTTGCTGTGCTTGTTTAGATCTTTATTTTCTTTAATTTTTTCCCCTTTTTGACTCTTCAATAGCTGTGGTTCTTAAATCTTGCCTTCCTTCCATGTTACTTTTCCCTGAAAAACTGCACATACGTGAATTTCTGAAATTTCATCATTTCAGAAATTCACTCATTGACTTTCTCATCTAAAAATCCTCCTAGATAAAGTTGGAAATTCTTACCAGAAGAACCTCTAAGCTGACCTATCACTGCTCTAGTGCTTGTATATACACCAACGTACAGGCAGTTCTGTTGTGACTCAGGCCAGTCATATGGTCATACATATAAAGCAGGAAGGCTTATAAGTATTTCACTGGAGCAGGGAGAAATGGAAGAAAAAAAAAAAGTGGGCAATGTAGAGAACTGTATGGAAAGCTAATTATTATATTTCTAGTATATTACATTGTATTTATTTTGAGATTTTTAAGTTCCAAAATATCTTCATTTTAGTAAGTTATGGTGGTCCCCTACCTTACCCTGAAATCTCCTACCTGGCAAGTAGGCCAAAATACTGTCAGCCCTATTCTGTATTGATTCATCCAGTCGGTTTTTGAAGTTTATGGGTTTGTGAAATCCAAAACTGGGTACCACTAGCTTATTTTGTGCGTACCTGTAATTTGGAGTTGGTATATTGAGTGGGAGTTTTCTTCTCAAATCAACAGTCTGTTCTCTTATTTTTTTGATACAAACTGGGTGTCCAACAATTCAACTGAATTCAAACACTAACTTTCTGGAATTAGTACAAGATGCCATAGGTTGAGGGCTCAGTCCCACAAGACTGCTCCCACTTTAGACCTGGCTGCTGTCAACTGAAAAAAAAAAAGAGTACAACGTGACAGTAGTGAGTTAAGTAGTGAGTAAGTTTTATCTGGGGCCAAATGGGAACTATAGCCTGGGAGACAGCTTCTCAGAAAGCTCTGGGGAACTGTTCCGGAAAGATAAGGGGGAGGTCAGTATCTATGTGATTTTGGCGAAGGAGGATCAATCAAGCACACATTTTGGCAGAAGGTTGCTGCTAGTCACGAGGAGCAGATGTCTCTGTTAATGATTTTAGTGCTTTTATAGATGTGAGAAGATGCAGGAAATGGGGCTCATAAAGTCTTCTGAAAATACCTAACTATCTGAAGGCCTGTTCTGCCAGTTTTTCCTAGAGCACAGAGTGCCTCATTCCTGATCTCTGCCCCGAACTCCTTTCAGGGGGTGTTGAAGGTCAGCGACTCCAGTGGCTTAGTGGCTTCATTTTTGTAGAACCAGGTGGCAAGTGACAATTTTTAGTTGGCACTGCCAGTGGGGTACTTAGGTTACCCAAACTTAGGCCCGGCTGACTGCAAATTCAGGGGTTCCCAAGACTCCCCTTCAGGCTCAATAATTTGTTAAAATGACTCCCAGAGCTCAGGAAAGTGTTTTACTTACCATTACTGGTTTATCATAAAGGCTACAACTCAGAAACAGCCAGGTGGAAGAGATTTATAGGGCAAGGAACAGAGAGCTTCTAGGCCCTCTCTAGGCATGTCACCCAACCAGCACCTGGATGTGAGCCCGACTGGGTGTTTTTATGGAGATTTCGTCATGTAGGCATGATTGATTAAATCATTGGCCGTTGTGAGTGAGACCAGTCTCCAGCCCTTCTCTCCTCCCCAGAGGTGGGGAAGGGGTGAGACTGAACATTTCTACCCTCTGATCTTGGCTTTGTATTTCTGGTACCCAGCCCCCATATGGAAGCCTAGAGTCATCTCATTAGCATACCAAAGACACTCTTACTGCTCAGGAGATGCCAAGGTTTTTAGGAGCTCTGTTCCAGGAACCTGACAAAGACCAAATATTTTTTGTTATACCATATAGGATGTGTGTCTCTAGTTGAGGAGAGGTCCTCAGGTGTGTGGAAAGGAATGGAAAGACTTGGCTTGGTCGCTAAGAGCCCGCTGGACAGTGCCATTCCTTCCTGGCTGGGTCTTGATTTGGCTTCTCTGAGTGCTGGATACCTTGTAGAAAACCAGAGGGTTGTTTGGGGCTTAGCTTGTGTCTTCACAGCTTGCCGCATAACCCGCGTGGCTCTGACTCTACCTCCAGTAACACTTCAGCTCTTACCCACATCTTATTGTTTTCTTCCCTTTAACCTTGGCTTCTCTTGGTGCTTCTTGGTTTTGTTTAGAGTTAGATTTGTATCCTTAACATCTCTGTTTGAAGATTTCTTTTCATCTTCATTAGAAAACTAATCAACCAGTTTTTGTATTTTTGGCCTTTCTTGGCTACTTTGATGCGTTCATTTAGAGATGTCTTTGTTTCTGTGGTTATAGGGAAATTGAAGCGACCAGACATTTGCTTGCTGACTAAGTGGCTTATATATATCTTGAGTAATTAAGCATTAGTCAGAGCTATTCAGTTAACTCGGTGCTTCAGGAATTTGGAATGTCTCCGGCATCCCACTGTAGAGCAATGAGGAAGAAAAAGGTGGAGGAGAAAGTTGGGACATTTTATTTAACTCTCCTGGTTTTAGATTTCCTATGTATCTTTTGTAACTTTTTTTTTTTTTGAGGCATGGGATGACCTGATTTACAAAACAGGGGTTCAACTATTGCTTTAGCTTCTGTGATCCCAGTGGAACTTCTTGAAGAGACATTATTTCTTGAACCTTGGGGAAACATCGTGTATGTCCAAAAACATTAATTTTCGAACTGGAAAATACTGTTCTGTATTAATTTACAGATTTGTTTCTTGAGTTGTTATTTACAGTTAGTTAGTAAATTTGTTTCTTGGATTGTATGCTGTAAGAGGCACTTTGCCTTAGCTTGTTTCTTTCTATAGGGTTATGTAAATTTTGTCCCTTAACAAGTATTTTTGTTTTGAGCGATGAAGAGATTTCAACTGCTGTGCTGACAAAGGCTCTTTAATCAAGCTTTTAAAAATAATTCAAGCTTTAGTCATTGCCTCGTTTTTACTCCCAGAACTAATTTACTAAAAAAAATTCGGTGCAGCATAAAAATTTAGACAGTACCACTGGGTTTATTTCAGTGTTTGTGCTGCACAGGTATTGTTACAAGTTTTTGTAAGATTTAGCTAATGGAAAATTACAAGCATGTATAACCCCACTGTTCTGGGTGGTTTTACTGCTTGGTGCTGTGACCTCTTTAGGTCTCCCATGATCTGTCATCAAGTCACACAACAGGTCCAGTGAAGCACATACATAATACTGTTGAGAGATGGGCCAGAAGTGTGGGTAAGAAGGGAGGGCATGAAAGCGACTTTTTGTTTCCCAGGATGTTGGGGAAGAACCCACGTGATTTACTGTTTAAAATCTTGAAGGCTAAAATTGGTGGAATGAGCAGTGCTTTCGTTAAAGATGGGGTTGGGTGAGCTACTTAGCGTCTCCATTAACAGCTGCTTAAGCGTCAAGATAAGTCTTCTATATGGAGATTGAGTCATTTTAATTCGGTTAATAGTCAGCATGGAGTTAATATACCTGTTCTGTAGTTCACTTTTGGTATTTCATTTTAAAAAAATAACATATGGTATAAAATAAAGTAAAATTCCAATCAGTCTTTTTTTAATATAAATTTATTTATTTATTTATTTATTTTTGGCTGTGCTGGGTCTTCGTTTCTGTGCGAGGGCTTTCTCCAGTTGCGGCGAGCCGGGGCCACTCTTCATCGCGGTGCGCTGGCCTTTCACTGTCGCGGCCTCTCCCGTTGCGGAGCACAGGCTCCAGACGCGCAGGCAGGCTCAGTAGTTGTGGCTCACGGGCTTAGTTGCTCTGCGGCATGTGGGATCCTCCCAGACCAGGGCTCGAACCCGTGTTCCCTGCATTGGCAGGCAGATTCCCAACCACTGCGCCACCAGGGAAGCCCCCAATCAGTCTTTTTTACCCAGTATTATTTTGGAATATATTTGAAAGATGAAACTATTGCTTAATATAGAATTAAGATCATCTCTACATTTTATTTATTCATGTATCTCAGTATCACTTGGTAACAAATAATTGAGATGAGGCTGAGATTAAAGATTCTATCATGGAGTTGGTCTTCTTTTCTTCAATATTTATTTGTGAAGCTTAGAATTTAACATCTAGAAGAATCCTTAGAAATCATCTTATTTTACTTTTTCATTTTTAAGTGAAGAAATTTGAAACATAAGATGTTATCTTGCCTGAGTGGAGTCAGGGACTACTCAGTCACGGTGCTGTCCATTGATTGCTAGTGGCCACTCCATATCTCAAGGGGCAGAAGAGCCTAGCAGAATTTGTTATATAGACCTTGAAGCAAGCCTGATGATAAAAGTAATTTTGCCAGTAAAGAGAGGTAATCACAAACAGTTCACCAATGTTATAAACATATGTATACAGTTAAATAATGATTAATTTATATTTGTAGTTATATTCAGTTTAATGAATGTATTAGATCCTCAGCTTTAGAAGAAAATGTTTCTTATATCTAAGTGCTCTTTGTGGATCCTGATCTCTTTCTGGTCCCTCATTACAGTTCATTTTTTGGTCTGTCTTCCCCATCAGACTCCACCCATAAGAGCAGGAAGCCTCTGTCTTGTTCATTGTTGCTGTTTCTAGCACCCAGTAAAGCACTAATTGTTGACCAACTGCTCGGTTAGCTAACTCTGGTTTATATGGCTATGTGGGAAGCTTAGCATATTTTAAGTATCTTAAAAGTTTGCTTTTCTTCCCCCCCACCCTAGTGAACAGAGTATCTGTCAGGCAAGAGCTGCTGTGATGGTTTACGATGATGCCAATAAAAAGTGGGTGCCAGCTGGTGGTTCAACCGGGTTCAGCAGAGTTCATATATATCATCATACAGGCAACAACACATTCAGAGTGGTGGGCAGGAAGATTCAGGACCATCAGGTAAGGGTCTATTAAATTCTTAACGTTATCTAGTATTACATAAGGACTTGATACATTCAGTAAAATAAAGAAGTATTTTAAAATTATAGACAAAAGAGTCTCTATGGGAAAAAGGATATCGGTTTGCCTTCCCACCCTCTCCACCTTTTATAAAGCCTGAATTTAGATGAGGATTTAGAACTAATTGTTCAAGAATATAAATCTGAGTTTTTCAGTTACGAATATTCTTTAGATGCTTTGGCCTTCAAACTAGCTAGGTTTTGGAATCCAAAGTAAATTTAAGACAAACTAAAATGTGAAATACACTTAAGTAGCAGAGCGTGTTTAAGGAATTCATTTCCCACCAAAGGTATGGGGTATGGGATTATAGGAAAGAGTTCAAAATGTAAGTAGTTTCATAAAATATTGTTAAATTCATATACGATAGAAAAATTGTAGGTATTAAGGTTGCCGGAATAGTTAGGCTTTTGTAATCATGTCTGCCATGACAACTAAGCTTTTACTGATTCCCTGCTCTGGATTTCTTAGAAAGGTGACTGGATTATCTGATTACTTGAGTTCTTGGGCCTTAACAGATCAGGAGCAGTAGATAGAGGAAAATATAAATAGGGTCTTGTTAGCATTAAGTATATACCAGTAGCAGTGAGGGCTTTTATAAAGAACAGATTTACAAAATACTTTTTTTTGGCTCTGGTAAGATGGTAAAATCAACCAATGTTAAACATATGCAGGAAAAATGTAACACATTTCCATCTGAGTTCTTACTAAAGAAAGGTAGGTCCCTGCATTTCCACTAGGAGACCGGGTGGTGTAGTGTGGTGTGGCCAGATGCTGCAGCAGCCCTGTGTTTTGGGATGGAGATTATGAACTGGTAGTATCCAGGGGCTTAGATTTTGTGGCCTGTGAGAGGCTGGGCTTTGAAACCAGCATCTCTGCATAAAGCTGAGGCCTCTTCAAGGGGCTGCACACCATAAAAAGAGGACTTAGAAAAATCCTCCTAATCGGCAAAGAAGTTTGTTTCTGTCTGAGCTGATTTAGGAGCTCCTCTGAAAAATGGAAACCTCCAACTTCACTTACACAACTCCAGTCAAGAAATTAACCAATACTGGTTGCAGGCCAGTGAAACTCCTAGGGCACCTGGCAAAAACAAATGCATTGCTCCCCTGGAGAGGAACTTCTAAAGACCTGAATCAGTTTGCCGAAAGGCAGGTCACTGAATTTAGCAAGTTTAACTATTAATACTAACTGTCCCAGCCTGCCCTCTGTCCTCTCAGGCCCCCTGCCCTGTTCTTCCTCCTCCCTAGCCTCCTTCCTTTTGCTTTCTGTGCCTGTTGCTCAGCCCTTCTCTGGTCTCCACAGTCTCTGTACCGAGAACCCTCTCTCCCTGGGGGTATCCAGGTCATTCTGAGTACTTTCTCTCCCCTTTGTCTTTCCTCCAGCAAAGTGTACCAGCAGTGAGTTAGGCCAGAGACAAAGTGAATACTTCCTAAGATGCTACTATAGAGAAAAACTGGAAACTGGACAACTAGAACTTTGTAGAAATTATCGAACATTTTAAACACAACATTCCAAACTAGTAGCTGTAAAATAAATTTTTGGTAAATTCAGTGAATTGGTCATTTGATAACACTGATGAACAAACCTAAAAGTATCTAAATATTGGCAAAAAAGAAAATATTTAAAAATAATTGGATCAAATCATTATTTGTAAACTTGAATATAATGTTATATGTCAGTTATACCTCAACTGAAAAATAAATTAGAAATCTGTGTAAGTCAGGAAATTTCCATATGAAATACTGAAATTTTTATTCATAAGAGAAGTAAACTTTCCTATGACTTCCAGTTTTGACAAATGGAGTGTTTCTTAAAATACTGGAAATTTAAAAACACACTCCTAAATAATTTGTGACACTAAGATGAAATCATTATGAAGATTAGAAAATGTTTAAAAATTTAAAAAAACCAACCTCGATCTGAGTGACAAGATATTACATATAGAAACCTGTGGCATGTCTAAGTTGTCCTTAGATGGACCACCCACCCCCGCCCCCCCGTTTATTCTCATATCTGCAAATCTGTTTCTGTTTTGTCATGTTTGTTCGTTTGTTTTGTTTTTTAGATGCCTCATGTAAGTGAAATCATAGCATATTTGTCTTTCTTTGTCTGACTTATTCAGCATGATACCCTCTAGGTAGATGGACAAATCTTAATGGCATATAATAAGCAAACCCATAAAAGCAGAAGGAAATACTAAAAATAAAAGAAAAAAATAACTAAATAATAAATAGAAATTATTAACACAGAAGCTGCTTCCCTGAATAAATTGGCAGAATCAAACAAAAAAATTAAAAGCTATAAATAAACAATATTAGGGTTGGAAAGAGATATCACTATAGTTATAGTAAGGAAATAAATTATAATATTATGAACAGCTTTACACTAATAAATGGGCCATTTTGTAGAAAAATATAATTTACCACACCTGGCAGAAAAGTATAGAAACATAATAGACCTCAGTCATAAAATGTATCAGTAGTTAATTATCTATCCCCAAAATTTAAAAAAAAAGGAGAACATCCAGAGCATTTATAAACAAAATCTAAAAACCTTCAAGCTATTACCTGTTTTATGCAAACGGTTCTAAAGAAGAGTGTTTTATGAGGCTAGTATAATTTTGATATCTGAGACATAGAAGAGCCATTTGAGAGAGGAAACTTATAAGCATGTTTCACTTAAGAACATTGATATAGATATAAAAGTCCTCAATAAGATATTAGCTGACCAAATGCAACAATGTATATGGGGGGAAAAAAAGACCACCACTTGACCAAATAGGATTTATCTCTTTATCTCAGTAATTTAAGGGTAGTTTAACATTAGATAACCTATTAATTTGCTAGGAGAAAACCTATAAGAAACAAGAGTCTCAGGAAAAACATTGATAAAATTAAAATCCATACATAATGATTCTCAGCATGTTTGGCATAAAAATGAGTTTTCTTAAGCTGATATGGATGAATAATATAAACATACAGCAAACATCTTACAAGATGGTTCAATGTTGGAAGGATTTCCATTAAACTCAGGAATAAGTTTGAGGATTTCAGCTTTAATCATCTTCATTTAGTATTGCAGAAGAGGTAACCTAGTAATATGAAGATGAAGAAATAGAAGCAGTAAGGATTGAAAAGGAAGAAACAGAGCTGACCTTATTCGCTGATGATATAATTGTCTACGTAAAAAATTCCCAAGAGTATCTGCAGATAAAATATTAGAACTAATAAGATTGTTCAGCAAGGTTGCTGGATATAACATCAGTATATAAAAATCAGTAGCATTTTTGTAGAACTAACGATAAACAAATTGAAAATATAATTTTATACAGATACTGCTTAAAGGAACAAAAATGATAAAGTACCTAAGAATAAATCTAATAAATAATTGGTTTCTTTTCATTCCAGAGTACCTTTTTTCATTTCTTAATGGTTATCAGTCTGTTCTACGTAGAAACATATTAGTGTAATTTATTAAACAACATCTAAACTTTCTGTACTAAGAGACATTAAAAAAAAAATGACCCACCATTTATTTGTAAAATTGAGTATGTACAAATTGTATACATATATATGAAAAGCTACCATTTTTCTCCTTAATACTTGAGTGCTTTTTATGTTCTAGGCATTGTAGTTAGGTTTTATATAGATAATAATTCCTGACCTTGAAGAACAATGCAGTAAAGAATGGGATATTATGCATGTAAGGAAAACAGCACAGTTAGTTGTTTCATTTATGACAAATCATTGCACAGCGAGGGCATAAAAGAATGATCACTTTGTTGAGAAGATGGGAAAGAGGGTTGTGGATGACTTCATAGACAAGATAAGCTATTGAGCCACGTCAGAAGGAAGTATAGGTGTTTAACTGCACGGCTTAATCTGTTACGCTCAGGCTAAAAATGGATGGGTGTGCGTAGGATGGAAATCACTAATCTAGATGCAAGCTCATTGGGTTTGAAGTATTAGGATTATGAAGAAGTCCAAACCTGATAACATCCTTAGTGAACATCCAATAAACAGTTATTATTGAATGAAGGT
The DNA here is from genome assembly GCF_028023285.1 of Balaenoptera ricei. Classification (NCBI taxonomy): domain Eukaryota; kingdom Metazoa; phylum Chordata; class Mammalia; order Artiodactyla; family Balaenopteridae; genus Balaenoptera; species Balaenoptera ricei. Next base: position 170,443,635 of record NC_082639.1, read on the forward strand.
ATATGCATCCCCCTTGACTTTGAAAGCTTTTTGAGATTATACAGCTTTGTCAATCCTTGAAAGTTAGAATCGAATGAAATAATTTGTTCACATTTTAAAATTTCTATATTGGAAAAAGTGAACTCATGATTTAGATAATTCTCTTTTGATTCCAGTAATATTTTCCTCAACTTTTTCTAATATTCTGTCACTGAACAAGTTGAAAAAAGTGAACATAACTATCTTTTTTTGCCTGCCCTTTTAACCTATTTGCCAAGCAGGGATATATATAGATTTGCCTTAAAATTTGGTTTATAATTTTCTGGTAATGTTAAATTCTAGCTTTGGGTTTCTAGTAGCTAAGGATTTGTGACCTCCCCACCCCGCAGCCCGATATGTATAGAAATCATATGGTAGGAGGCGATCATATCTTCTTAATTGTAGTAAAAATAAGAAAATTTACCATTTTAACCATTTTTAATGTACAGTTCAGTGACATTAAATACATTCATATTGTTGTGCTGCAACCATCACTGCTATTCATCTCCAGAACTTTTTCATCCTCCCAAACTGAAACTCTGAACCCTTTAAACCATAATTTTCCATTTCCCTCTACCCATAACCCCTGGCAACCTCCATTCTCCATTCTATTTTTATGAATTTTACTATTCTAGGCATTTCAAATAATTGGAATCATACAATATTTGACCTTTTATATATGGCTTATTTCACTTAGCATAACATCTTTAAGTGGTCATATTTTAAAAATAGTTGTCAAATTTGGGTATTGGTGGATGAGGTAATTTAATTTAGATAGAGCCTCTCTCTGTGAACCAAAACAATTGGACAGAATATTTAAAAGAAAGAAGTCTATTTGGAGAGCTTACGTGGCAATGAAGAATTATGGGTCCATGACCTAAAAGCAGAAAGAACCAGAGAAGTGAGCCCAGCTTGGGACCTGTGTTTACCTGGAAGCACATATCAGTTTTGAAAGAGGGGACTGAGTAGCTGAACAGAGCTTTTGGCAGACTCCTGGGACTAGTAGAACAAAAATTATAAGTTAGGGACTGCTAATGAGGGGAGGGTTGTCTTGGTAATCCCCCAGGCCATGATTTGGGACCCAGAAGCCCCATACCCTGGGGAAGAAGTTTGACTCAAAAGTAGACTGGCCTTTATAGGAACTGATACTCAGCCTCTAATGACGTTTTAATCACTTTTGGATTAAGGTAATTTGAGATTGTTAGTTTCCCTAGCTGCTTGTCGGAAACAAATGTAAATCTCCCCTGCAAAAATATAACATCATTGTAGGCCTCAAAATTTCCATATAGTTGTCCATAGACAATGTCTGGCATTCAGTCAAAATAACCAGAATGTGAGGAGACAAGAGGAACAGTAATAGAACAAACCCACTGGGAATCCAGTTAATGGGATTACCAGAAATTGACTTTAAAATAACTGTGCTTAATATATTCAAGGAAATGAAAGATAAGATTGAGAATTTCAGTAGAGAACTGGAAACTTTTTTGAAAAAAGAGCCAAATGGAAATGTTGGAATTGAAAAATAAAATAACTGCTATTAACAACTCAGTGATGGGTTTTACAACAAATTAGAAACCACTAAAAAGAATTAGTAAACTGGAATATAAGTCAGAAAGAAATATTCAGTTTGAAGCTGTGATGTTCTGAGAGAGAAAAATATGGACATATGAAAAAGCTTAAGAGACATAGGAAATACAGTAAAAAAAAGTATAAGGTATACACATACGTTATTGGAGTCCCAGAGGAGAGGAGAGAATGGGGCAGGAGCAGTAATTGAAGACATAATAGTGAACAAGAATTTTCAGAAGTGATGAAAGGACATCAACTTAGAAATGCTGTAAATCTTAAATGGGATAAATACAAAGAAAACCACATATAAACCCATCATATTAAAATCACTGTAAACTAAGTTCAAGGTGAAACTCTTTAGAGCAGTCAGTGAAAAAAGGACAACTTCAGAGAAGCAACAATAAACTGTCAGCTGACTTCTCTGTAGAAACAACAAAAACTTAAGAGGCAGTAGATTGCAAAGAACTAAAAGAAAATGAGTGGCCACTTAAAGTTCCAAACCTAATACAAATAGTCTTCAAAAATCAAGGTGAAGCAAAGATATTTTCTTACAAACCAAAGTAGAGATAATTCATCACCAGGAGATCTGCTTTGAATGAAATTCTAAACGGTGTTATTCAATATCAGAAATGGTCCAAACAGAAGCTTGAAGAGGGCAGAAGGAATAAAAAGCAACAGAAAATGTAACTATTGGGTAAATCTTAAGTGATCGTCAACTGTATAAGACTACTAATAATGTTTTATGAGGTTTAAAATATCAATGGAATTAAAACACCTGATAAAACTAGTGTAGGACTCCTAGGATGGGCATTGGAAGAAAGGGAATGTTATTGGAGATAAAGTATTGTAAGTCCTTGTATTGTTGAGGTAAAGATAAACATACTAGTTTTTATTTGTCTTTGATAAGTTTAAGGTACCTGTTGTAATCTCTAGGGCAGCCACTAAAACAACAGTGAAAACACGTATAACTAGCAAGCTAATAGAGGGGACAATAATAAACAACTCTAAAAGAAAGTATGATAGATTTAGACCCAAATTTATATATAATTTACATTAAATGTAAATGGACTGAACACTACAATTAAAAGCAGAGGCTGGCAGATTGGATAAATAACACAAAATTGATAGTATAAAATTATAGCTGCACACAAAGGACTGAGAACAGCCAAAGCAATATTGAGGAACAACAAAGTAGGAGGACATACTCTAGTGGCTATCAAGACCTACTGTAAAGCTACAATAATTAAGACACTGATGTTGGCTCAGAGATAGGCATATTGGCTAGTAGAACAAAATAGAGCCGTTTAGTCACTTGATTTATGAAAAAGGTAAACCTGCAGCAAGTTAATAGGTAGTGCTGGATCAATTGGACAGCCATATTGAAACAAAAAGGAAACTTGAACCTTATATCATACCATAGGCATAAATCAATTCCAGTTGGATTGGAGATGTAAATATGAAAGTTAATACAATAAAGCTTCTATAAAATAATATGGGATAATATTTTCATGACTTGGGATTGAGAAACATTTCTTAAACAGGTTACAAAAAAGCATTAACTATAAAGAAAAAGATTGTGAATTTGGACTGAATAAAAGATAAGAACTCCTGTTCATCAAAAGACACCATTCAGAGAGTGAAAAGGCAAGTCACAAAATGGAAGAAGTATTTGTAACACATAACTGATGATCCCAACAGTGGGATCATCCAGAATATGTAAAGGACTCTTACAGGTCAACAAAGAAAAAGATGGACAACTCAGTAAAAAAATGGGCAAGAGATTTAATTTAAGCAGGTATTCATAAAAGAAGATCTCTAGATAGCCATTAAAACATGAAAAGGTGCTAAATCTCAATATTAATCAGGGAAATGCTAACTAGAACCACAACGATGTAGTATTCATACCCAGCAGAATTGCTAAAGATTGAGTATACCAATTACAGTGTTGCACTGTATGTGCAGTTGTACAAGCTCTTGTATACTGCTGGGGGAGTGAAAATTGATAGGACCTATATGGAAAGCTACTTTGAGTTTTCTACTGAAGTTGAACATAGGTATGGCTTGTGACATTTCCACTGCTGGGTATGTGCCCAACAGAAATGTGTGCTCATTTGGTGGACATTTGGTAGGATGTTCATAACATTGTTATTTTTAATAACACCAAGCTGGAAATAATCCAGATGTTCATTAATGGGAAAATGGGTGAATAAACATGATTTGTACAATGGGATACCATAGAGCGATGAAAAAGAATAAACCACAAGTACATGCAACAAATAGATACCTCTCATAAATAATTTTGAGGGAAAGATGGCAGATAAATTACAATATGTATTGTGTAACTCCATTTATATAAAATCCCCAAACCTACAAAACTGATCTTTGATGTTAGAGGTATGACTAATACCTTTTGGGAGGCAGGAGGAGTTAAGGAGCAGGTTTCTGATGTTAACGTCATATCTCTTGATTAGGGTTTTGGCTACATGGGAGCAATCACTGAGATAACATGCTTATGTTTTACACACTTTCTGAATTTATAATACCTCAGTAAACATGTTCAAATATATTTAATGAGGGATATAGATTTTCTTTCGTTTTGCTGATTTACTCTTTTAAGGCCAGACCTTTGTAACTATCAGACAGCCTAACGTCCATCAGACTGTTACTTCTGCAGACTAATTTTACCCTAGATAATTGTTTTAACCATTTTTTGCCAAGGTGTGTCAGGAGCGGGTTTGAATGAATATGTCCAATCAGGATTTGTTGACGTTGTTGATTTTGCCAGTTATTAGCTTGACTATAAAAAGAATTACTGTCTTTTAGGTCGTGATAAATTGTGCCATTCCTAAAGGGTTGAAGTACAATCAAGCTACACAGACCTTCCACCAATGGCGGGATGCTAGACAGGTGTATGGTCTTAACTTTGGCAGCAAAGAAGATGCCAATGTCTTCGCAAGTGCCATGATGCATGCCTTAGAAGTGTTGAATTCACAGGAAACAGGTAGGGCGTCCTCTGGTTACTTGTTTTCTTGAACTGAAGTGTCATGTATATGTTAAACCAAATCTTTTCTGACCAACTTTTATTTAAATCATGTATGTATTTGAAGTGATTCTTGAATTTCTCTTGTTTTCTACAAAAATGTGAACTTTTGGTTGTTGATGATAAACGTGTACTATAAAAGGATAATCTTATGAGACTGTTAGTAGTTAGTAATTTTTTAACCTCATTTGAAGTTATTTAGTTTGTTTATTCCGATCTAGAACCTCAACTTTCATTGCAAGGACATGAGACCCAGAGAATATGCAGTAGATTGAATATGCATATTTGTCATCATCTTATTTTTTATGAAAAAACACATGTTTTCTCAAACATGTTTTTTAAGCCACTACTGAACTTCAAGTAGGACTGTCTACTTCCTAGTAGATAAAAATTCCATTCTGAAAGTTGTTTAAAGATTTTTTGGAGTGCCCTCAGGTGGTACAAGTCATGAATTGCATGTCCTCTGACACTGCATCGTGGTCAGAAAGATGTGTAGAAATAATTCACATTATTTTAAAAAAACACAGGATTTAAAACTGTGTATGTATCAGAGCTGAGCTTTTTTTTTTTTTTTGGCTTAAAAAAATAGGAAAAAATATACCAATTTGTGGTTCTCTCTTTAGGGAGATAGATTTTATAATCAGAAAATTAAGGTTATAATAAAACAAGACATGTGATTACTCTTGCCTTTGTGTATTTAGTAGCAATCTTATTGATATAAGCATGCCATAAATAAAATTTATTTGTATATTTTAAGAGGAAGGAACTTATATAGTTACATTAAAATTTGGTATTTTGTTGAAGGTATAGAATTTCAGAACCTGTTATAGATACTTTAAATTTTATACCTTGCCCTATTCTAAAAAGGATTGAAACATCTAGCCCATGTGTTAGTCTATTTCACATATGAATTTCAGAGTAAGAAGACCCTTTGGAATCTTGCTAAAACTACATTATGCCTATAGGTGGTTTATATTAGATTTTCTTTTGAGGAAATTAGTATCTCTATAAATAATTTGTACATAACTCTCGTATCTTATCTATTTTGAGAAAATAAATCACTGGAACTTCTTTTGGTTTGTCAGTAAGTCCAGAAAATAGCATAGAAAAGTCTGCTCGTATGTACAGTCTTGTATGTAGATCATCTAAGTCACTGTACTTTTCTTTCAGGCATCAGTATTTTATCAGCATTCTCCTGTAGGTATAGAATTGCTTTTCTGTTGCCATAGTTTTACCATAAGGAAACAACTCTAATTGTGGTTCTTAATATCTTAATTTAAATAGATCAACTACATAATAAATAATTAAAGGACCAAACTTTAGATCTAAGAGCATATGTATGACAATAACATTTGGCTTCTCCATGTTTGGAACAATGTAACATTACTTTTATTTCTGAACCTTCAAAAGAGTATCCATGGATATTGGGAATTAAATGTTACTAATTTAAAGTGGTTAAAATTATTATTGTTCATCTTGTCATCAATTTTTTTTAACCAATTGGAAAAGATTGTTTTTATCAGTGTATAGTCATATAATTTGTTTTAAAATGCAAATGCTAACTAATGTTTTTTTCTTCTGATCTTGATCTTTTGAAATTAATGAGTCTTAATGTGGAGAGACTCAATTACATTCTCTATTATAAAGTAATTTCCACATTATAGAAAGTTTAGTAAATGGGAAGATCACCCATCATCTCATTAGCTACACAAGCATTTTGGTAAGGCAGAAAAATTGAATAGATTCTTCTCAGATAATTTTGAAGCTTTATTCTCTTCTCTGTCACAGTCTCAACTTATCATGGGCTGAGGAAAGAGAGAGAATGGTGGAAGAAGTTGGTCCATCCTAGCCATCTCCTTGCATCATGGCCCCAGTCACTGGCAAAGGAACTTTTGGTTCTGTAGCTTTTTCATCAGAGAAGATAAAGAAAGCATATAAAATGGCTGATGTTCTTTATAATCTGATTTATTTAGAAAATGACTGTTTTTGTAAATTACTGTAGTTAAACACTGTCTCTGATTTTTGGTAGCATTAATTGGCTTGGCAGTGGAGGCACAGGAGGATTTAGATGATATGAATCAGAAATGTCCTCGGGAAAGGATACAAACTTTTCTGTAGATCTCTGAGGTAGGATAGGTATGTACCCCACCCCAGAGTTATTTAGTGGGCCCCTCCTATCCACCTAAACAAACATACCCAATAATATCACCTCTCATCTTGAACACCTTTTCCCCTTCCACAGCTGTTTGCTTTGGGTTCATAGCCAATTCCTTGCTAAAACCATCTATTCTCTTCTTGCCAAAACCAAGTTGGTAAAGCTTAACTCTTGTATGTCCCTCCCTAAGCAAACACTGTACCCCATAAATCTCTGGTCAGAAGCGAAAGAAACAAACTTATTCATGAAGGTAAAGTAACTACAGCTATTAGTCTTTTTTACTTAGTGTTTTGTCACTTTTTAAAACCAGTTTTCCATATTGAATGCTCCTGGCTTTTTTGTTTACTAGGTGTTAATGTATTATTCGTTGAATATTGGTTAGTCCTTCTTAGTGGCGGTCAGGCATTTTTAAGTTATGGACACCTTTGTTCAAACAAAATCTTTTTCAGATGCTCAGTTCATATACAGACCCCTCCCCACAAAACAAAAACAAAAACAAACCTCCAGAGCTTCTCTGATTAATGTGGGAGTTGGAAGCCCATAACCACTGGGGCACCCATGTACCCTAGAGCAGGATTTGGAAATTACTAACCCATCTTCTCTGCCAAAATAAAAAATCACACAATTCTCCCTTCCTCTTTCCCTTGCCCCCCACATCTCTAAATCCTCAAGCAAAATTTTTAAATTAAGAAAAAACAGCTTTTTCTGTAGCTCGTCATACTGACCTTTAAAAGGTGCTCTGTGTACATGTTTAATATTTCCATTTCTTTTATGAAAAGGGTGGGTGGCAGGAATGTTTTCCTTTATTTTGTTTTTAACTTGATGTGCAAGTATCTAATATACTGGAAAGTACAGGAGGTGCTAAATACAGTGAGTTCTGTTTGGAATTTAAAAAACACAAGTCACACGTTCTAACATTTTTGAAGAAGAGCTGAATTAGTGCTTTCTTTTAATACCAAAAGCTGCAGTTTATCAGTTTCCTTTGTCTAATGGAAATGGACTCAAATAAGTACATTCAAAATGCGTTATCCCGCCTGATATTTTTGATTTCTGTATTATTTATCAAGTACATTTATAGCAGTTTTGCAGATAATAGTTATGGATTATATAAAATGTAAAGTCAGTCCTTTTCATGATTGGTGGGTGTGAACTTGCACAATCTATTTCATTTTGAAAAAGATTTAAGTCATTTGAAAAGGAAATAATTTTTAAATTCCTTTTTTTTTTAAAAGGAAAATCATATTAGTGTTCAGTAAGATTATTCTACTATTGTTCTACTGAACCAAGGTTAAGCATACCTTTATAAGAGGAAAACCTTAAAATATTTTACCATTAACTAAGACTGCTTTTGCTGGATTTTGTTTTATATCTATTGAAAGCAAGATATCCTCCTGTTGGAAATTTTCTTTAGACTTTGTAATTAAATATTTATAAAGACTGAGATTCCATTCATTTTTTTAACTGTTAACTTGGCCTGATAAACCTTTCACTGTGTGCATTTGTATGAGTTTTATCTTAGCATTTTTTAATTTTTTTGAAATATGTTTTGGAATTAAATGGATTTAAAATATCTCAAAAAGTTTCTAGAAATACTTTATATGTTTTATAGTGACAGTTATTTTTCATTCTTCCAGAATGCCAGTATTCATGGGAGCAATATTAAGGTTATATCACAGAAACCATCAAACAGGTTTTGAGCTTAGGTCCTGTGCTAGGCACTGGGAATAAAGCTAACATGATAAGGCCTATCCCTTGCCTTCCAGGATTTCACAGCAAAATTAGAATTCGGTTTGTAAAATGTTGTGAATGAAGTATGCAGAAGAAAATTCTAGCGTAAAGGAAAGTTTTGAAGAGAAGATGGTGCTTGAGCTATGTTTTAAAGAATGAGCAGGTGATAGAAGAACATTCTGGATTGGCTTGGAGGCATGAGAGCCTGGAGCAATTGGGAAACAAGCAGGTGATGTTGTGGCTAGGGCACGAGAGTTTCTATTGGGGGAGGGAAGTCACAAGAGATAAGACGGGGAAGGGCCTTGTATTCTTGCTGAAGGGTGTGCAACTCATGATGTCGATCTGCGGGTAAGGTCTTTGAAGGGTGCTGAATAAATGTTTGATGTGATCAGGTTTGTGCTTCAGGACAAAAGTGATGGATTGGTGAGCATGTGGTTGCAGGCATGGAGGTGGGTTTTGGACGCCGCTGTGATAATATCAGTGAGAACGATGAGGCCTGAAGTGACACGGTATAAAGAGGAAAGGAGCCGAGTGAAGAGGAGGTGACAAACTTTATTCAGTGCCTACCGTGCCTGTGAAGACATTGTTCTAGGCCTTCTACTTATGTCCTCATTTAGTCGTTAAAGCAGTTCTGAGGCAAGAATAATAATCTGTTTATCAGGCACCAGCTGTGTGGCAGGTCCTAATTGGGCACATTTATTACTGATAAACTTTATAACAACACTGCAAAGTTGGTGGCATTATCCTTGCTTTAGAGATGATGGAGCTTTCAGAAGGTCACTGGCCTGGCCCAAGGGCCCACAGCTAGACAGTGGCTTAAGTGGCGTTTGTACCCAGATTTAATTTTAGCATTCAGCCTCTTTCCACTATATCTGTGAGACATAACGGACAGGTCAGGGAGGAGAGGGTGGTGTTCTAAGACAATTACCAGATGTGTCAGTTTGGGCAACTGGTGACGATGGATTCTAAAGGTGGTCTTGGATAATAGTTTTCACTTCTAGCTCTCCTTAATCAATAATCTTACTGGAGAAGTAACACTGAAACAGATAAAGCGTTAGCTGTTCATCAGGATTAAATGAGTAACAGGTTTGGGGGTTGGGTGGGTGGGACAGTTTTCTTGTGGGTGCTGCCACGTACTGCTTCCTTCTCTAATTTACCTCTTCACACCCTTCCCCATTTATAAATTCAGTCTCCACAATAATGTGAGGTTAATCTGTCACCCCCAATTTCGAATTAGGAAGACTGATATGGAGAGGTGGGACTTCCCTGAGGTCACATATACCTAGAAAGGGAGGCACAACGGGGATTGGGTTTTCCGGCCCCTGGGCCATTTCTTTTTATTGCATTTCTCTGCTTTTCAATTCAAGATCTTCAAAGCATATTTTAAAAGGCTTTTGAGGGAAGTCAGTTTCAGGTGAGAAAACAGGAAAGAGAAGAACTTTCATTTACTTCTTGTTTTATGGTTTTTAGTAAAATTTTGTGGTCCTTCATTTTGATTTTGTGGAAAGAACTTAAAATTGGAGGTAAAAGACTCCAGGGTTGACTCTTCCTCTGGTGGCAGGTTGCCTTCTCTGAAGCTGTTTCCTTATACTATATAAAAGGATCATGAGAATACCTGTGTTAGGATATCATGGGAATTAAATGAGATAAAGGCATTAGTATTTTTAAACTATACAGCAGAATGTTATTTTTTAGTGCTAACATTTAAAAATACACAGAAAATTCTACCATGTGGATTAATTTACTTAGAGGAATAAAAGTGGTAGAGAGACTGAAGTTTTCTCCAATCTCTTCTTTGTCTTTACTGCCTGGTACAGATATACCATGTTATGTTCCTCCTCCCCTGTAGAAAATCAATTAATTTATCCATCCTTGGATACATGCAAGGGGAAATAAGACTCAAATCTTGCCCTCAAGGATTCTTCTACTCTTGTAGAGGAGATAAGACACAGTTATAATCCAAAAGAGGAAGTCATATCTGAGGTACAGATAAAATCCTGTGTGAGTATGAGAAGGGGAATGAGATTTCTTTTCACTGGAACAATTGGGGAAAGTGTTAATGATGAGATGGCTTTTTGAGCTGATTTTGAAAGATAGATAAAATGCAGGCATAGGGACATGAGCGGTGGGGTGGGGGGGGAAGGCATATCCGGCCTAGGAAATAGCGTAGGAGTACAAAAGTGGAAAGAATGAGCTTGTTGTAGACCAGGAGTCGTTTGATTGGCCTGGTGGGGATTAAAGTCAGAAAGGTAGGTCTGACCAAGAAGGGCCTTTGAGAGCTGTGGGTGATAGAGGTTTAGTGTACATTTTTGAGGAAGTGGAATGACGTGAACAAAGCTGTACTTCAGAAGGCCGGCAGTGGTTTGAAATGGGAGCTGCTGGAGGCTGTGAGACAAGCCTTAAGTTTCTGAGTGGAGGCAGAAATAGTAAGAATAGAGAAGAAAATTCAAATAGGAGAGAGATTACAGTGATAGAATCAGGTGCGTTTAAACAGGAAATCACTATTGTATGACTGCTTCATCCCCTTAGGTAAGTTTTTCTTTAAAAAGGAATTCTGGCTGCCCATTTTCACATGGCAACAGTAGAGATCTCTGGGAGAGTATCATATCTGTTTGCAGATAATGTGGGACCTAAGGTTATTTCTGCTATGTGAAGAAAATCAGTAGTTTGGGAAAAAGAGGTGAAAAATGAAAATGTAGTTCAGCATAAGTTTGAATTTTTCCTGTGAACCTGAGTCCAGGTTTTAGAAAGAATGGTACATGGGCACAGTTTTTGTCTGTAAATAGCTTTTAGAGAACAAATATGTTAAGCCCACAGTTTAGTAATTTATTAACAGAGTTAGCATACACGTTATATATGAATGCCCTTTTCCTTGGGAGATAATTCTGTTTGGGTTAGAACAATGATTTTCAACTTATTACCCCCAAAGCTACTACAGAACAACTGATAGAGTTCTGAGATAATTTTCAGTGTTTTGGAAAGCTAAATAAACGATGTACATCATACATTCCAGTGATAAGGTTGTACCTCCTAACTCAGATATTAAGCTTCTTTGTTTGAGACTAAATTTGTCAGCTCTTTGTGGAGATGCTTATTTATCTAAAACCAGTAAGTTCTAGTTAACTACTGTTGACACTTTGAAGATCTTGTGATTGTGCCAAGATACTGATAAGAAGAGTTGCAATAGTCCCAGTGCCTGAATTGAACACGACCATTTATATATCTTTGCTTACTTATGGAAGAACAAAGATTAATGATAAATACAGTTCCTTTGGACAAGCTCACCCTAAACATGGAGTCCAAGGGGGTTAGTTAAAATAATAAATGGGTTTCTAGTTGTTGAAAAGGTTGGGAACTACTGAGTTAGGCTTCTGGTTCCTGTGCCCTACCCATCATATCTTATAGCCTCTCTCCCAGCCTTTCTCAGCCAGCGTTACGTAAGAGAGCTAAGTGCTTATGCAAAGTGATTTGGGTGACTGTTCTAACATATGAATTATTATATATATTCATATGTGAATTTTTATTTATAATAAAAGAATTTTAAAGTATTTACTTCATGACTTTTAAGCTTCTAGTCACTAACTGTTTGGGAAAGCTGCTTTGGCTTGACAATAACTCAAGTCTGATATTGCATTTTTCATAAGCACAGCTTTAGTCTTATGTTGTGGGACTTAGGATATTGTCCTGCTCCAAAGTGGGATTGATTAAATAACTAAAAGAGACAAGATTTTTTTGGTAAATCTGTATTTCATAATCATATAGAAAGTTATTTTAGCCTGAAGTTTGTTGTCAGACAGACACTATTCTGTCTCTCATTCTTGTTTCTCTGCTTCTCTGGTAGTTGGGCATCTTATTAATGTATTGTCTGTTACAGGTCTAGCTGGTGACTTCAGTTCTTCAGGCTTATTTTACAGTAAGCTTGAAATTTAATTAATGGTGCTGCAGTGAACTGAGGATGTCATCCATGATTATTTATGTGTTTTCCTGTCTGAGATTAGTAATTTGTATACAGTTACTTTACTTGTATTCCTGAATTTTAATCATATTTGTTGCCCATAAATTGGAGAAGCGTTTGCTGGCTGTTAAACAGTCGAAAATTCTGATACCTTTTTGTCGGACTTTTTCGTCTTTAAACGGGGATGCAGGGAGAAGCTTTGATAGAATAGAATCTGACTTGTCCGTTGATGACAAGACACGAATTGCAGGAACCACTTCTACTCTCATGAGACCAATCACAACACACAGTGGCAGCCAAATCTGTGGCCCAATTTTTACAGCTTAATTTTTTTCCAATTGAAGTATAGTATATTACAATATTATATTAGTTTCAGGATCACAGCTTAATTTTGGACATGCTTTCATCAGTCTGTAAGTGAGAGTGTGTACCGTTGGGTTGTCCATGTTTGTATTCAGCAAAGAGCATGTGCACATTGGTGCAGTGCCTCTGAATTAACATTGGGCATTCCTGTTTTTATGATCTAGGCAAGATAGAAAAATTCTAATTAATCTTTTGAAGATGGTATTAAATAGTGGTATTTTGACATCAGCTTTTTATATATAAAGAATATTATGACATTGTTTTATTAATCCATTAAAAATTCCTAAGAGGTAGATGATCCCATCTAAAAGAGGAAAAGCCACAGTAAACTGAATTACTTGTACTTCTAATAGAGGTACTATGTTACATGATACTAGGGAAACAAAAATGAATGATTCGAAATTGTTGACCTTATGGAGCAGTTGTGTGGAGAAGATACGCCATGGTCAGACATACCTGCAAGGCAGTGTAAGTACCATGCATGGTACAGAGTGGTAATTAGGAAGTGGTATAGGCAAATATAGCATACTACTCATGTAAAGATACCAGAAATAACTCCTTTAAGGTAGACCTGCTATTTCTGTAAGCTTTTGCAATTTCTGAGATGATTCACGTGAGGAAACAAATGACTGCTGTTTTCTGGAAATTTTCAGTGATATTTGGCTATGAAAGTGCCATTCATGTAGGAAGAAATGTATTTTTATTGAGGAGTTTCCTATGCAAATATTGTCCTGATCTTTACTGTGATAATACTATTCAATATACTAAAAACAAAGAGTTACTTTTTTCTTATTCAGATTTAAAGTCACTGGTCTCCATGGATTTAACATTTTCTTTAAGTCTTAGAATCATACATCCCCAATTTGAAGATATTGACTGGATGGGTGATGTTAATTCCCGGGAAACAGGTCTCTAGTGTCTTCCGCAGATAATACTAGAGAATGACCTTATGTTCATAGGAGGTAGGGTGGATTTTTGCATACCTCTGTTGTGTGTACCAAATAATCTTGCAGTGGCTTTCCATTGCTCTTAGAATAGAGTACAGGCTTCTTAACGGGACTCTGGGTTCCTTCATGAGCTGGCCCCTCTTGACTCTGTGTTAACTAAACGCACTCTCCCCTGCTTCAGGTCCTTGCACCTTCTGTTCCTTCTTTCACCACAATGGGACTTAGTGTTTTCAAAAACACTTTAAAATGATAATTTCTGGACTGTATAAATAAATTTGGCAGAACCAGTTAGTGACAGTCCTAATACAGTGACATTTACTAGCAATTTTATTTGCACATAAAGATCAAATTATTCAAAGTGTCTCCTTCTGCCAGAGGCCAAAAGATATATGCATACATACATTTTTTTTAATTTTTAAAAATCATATTAAAAACCTATTAATGAGATTTTAAAAAATAGTCAGTTAGCTACTTAGTTAATTGTGCCGGGTCTTAGTTGCCACAGGCCGGCTCCTTAGTTGTGGCAATCAGATATTTTATATTCTTTTTTGTTCCTGAACAAAGGCCTCAGAATCCAGTATCTATTTGATAACGCTCACAGCATAGCTCAGCACGGAAGAGCCACATTGTTTTTCTTTGGCTGCTATGTACCAAACAGCCTTCTGTACTGTTTTACCAAATGCATGTATTTAATACCTGTTTTAAAAAACATAGTGAGATCTCAAAACTTTAAATTGACTAAAGTAAGATTCTCTCTGTAGTACTACTTATTTGACCAACAAACACTACCTGATAGCACCGGTGTGGTGCACTGAGCCTTACTCTAGCATATCGGGATAAACCCTGTTGCAACAAGTGTTCATCCTCCAAGTCCCCAAGGCCTCTCACACACTGCCAGCGAAACTGCTTCCTGCTTGGGAAAGAGTGCCCCAGTTCGTTTCTTCAGAAGCTTGAAGGCTATGGAAGCCCTCCAAAAGGTTAGAGGGCAAAGAACAAGTCTAAAACTGGCACATTTGTTTAAAAAAAAACACTTGTCAATATTACAAGAGCCAGCTTGCTTTCCCTTGTGACACGGTTTCTTAGGAGGCAAGGGATGTGGCCATGTGACTTGGACAAGCTGTTTCCCTCTGTCTCAGTGTCCCACCTATGAGTGGGTAGTCTGACTAAACTTAATTACAGACATCTGAATAAGGATCATGAACAGTGGCATCTAATTTCCAAAATAAAAACAGGAGAATGAGTATGTCTTTTACAACAGGACGTCAAGTCTACCTCAATGATATTGCTAGCCTTGAGTCCAGTGCTTCTCGCTCAGTGCATTTGTGCCCCCCAGGGGACATCTGGGAAAGTCTGAAGGTGATTTTGGTTGTCACAACTGGGAGGAGAGAGAGGGAATGTTACGGGCATCTAGTGAGTAGAGGTCGGGACCTTGCTAAACACTCTACGATGCACAGGACTCACACCCACAGCAAAGGTTTATCTGGCCCCAAAAGTCAATGCCTTGGTTGAGAAACCCTGCCTTAGAGCAAACCACGGATACTCATCTTTAGCAGGTAACAGGGCATTTACTACCCACCTGTAAACCTACAGACTTCCCGACTTACACAGCTAATCCTGTGGCAGGAATGAAATAGATAGCGTGTGACCATCTGGTAGTATCTAGGTTTGCCCCTCAAGTCACATGGGACAGTGCTAGAGACTGACATTTTCTATATTGGAGGCCTTTGGCAAGCCGCCAGTTTTCTAACCTAAAAAGTCTAAGCAGCATTATTACAATACACATAATAACACGACAACTCTGCTTTTATAGAGAGATTAGATGTGGGAAAGGAGCTTATCTGACATCAGAAGGAAATGCTTTAAACGCATCACATCTGCTGGTTTGACTGTCAAATCTTGACAGCTGGAGAGGTAGGAAGGTAGACAGGAGAGAACACACCAAAGTTACGGGCCTGCTGAGTCCTCGGGTCTAACCATAATACACTTCGTACTGCCCAGGGTCCAGGGATATGTTCTAACACCCTCTCAGTCACTTACGGTCCATAGACAGACCAAGTGTAAATTCACAATTACCAGCAAGTGTACCAAAATAAGGCAGAGTTAAGAAACTTAAACGCGAGCCCTACCTGGTCTTTTTCTTCTTCATCGACAGAATCACCTGATTTTGCTTTTTCAGGGTCTTCCTCAGGTTTCCGTTTGGCAGGGCTGTCACACACAGTAAGGCCAACTGTTAGCTCAGCCAGACCCTAGACTTGCAGTGGGCACAAAACAACTTATACTCCTCCCTACCAAGAGTACCCTCTGTTTGGAAAGATTCAGGGCACGGACACCCTCTTCCCTCCAAGGAGAAGCCCTTTTTGCCAGGACATTAAAACAAGCTTCGAGCTTAATGTTTCTTTGGATGACAGGTTTAGAATACCACCGTTTTGCAAACCCTAAGAAATAATGGATCTAGACTTTGATCAACGGCTGCTAGAATCACCAAAGAGACATTACATGCCTCTGATGGACAGCCCCATACCGTCAATGAAGTAGCACAAAATAAAGCTGGAATCTGATCAGGACTCTAGACCTAACTACCAGTTGACGGAAAACTGGAGACAAGGGAACACATTCACCACCGAAACGATGCAGTCAGCCAGACCTAGAAGCTATTAGACAAAATACCTATTTTCTTTAAATAAATGGCAAGAAAATAAGGAATCTATCACTTGAAAGGCTTAAGGAACAAGTCAACCAAACTCTGTTACACAAGGGGAGGTATGAACACTGCTATATATTTGTTAGTAAGGAACTGTTACACTTTATAAGGCATGTTTTGTCTTCTTCAAAAGACTGTTTGCTAGATGTTAGCAATTACAGCAAAATATGAATAAAAAACTTGTCAGAGAAAGAGACCTTGTCAGCTAGAAATATTGTATTTGTGGATAAGATGACATGTCCGATTTGTTTCAAAGTAATCCAGCTGGGGGGACATGGGTGTGTATGGAGTTGTAATCCATTTGGAATAATTTTCACTTGGAGCATATGGGGGTATAGATGAAACAACAGCCAGGAGCTGTTAACTGTTGATACTGGGTGATAGGTACACAGGGGTTCATTTTACTATCCTTGGTATTTTGTGTATGTACATTTGAAGTTTCCTATGCTAAGAGTAAAAATGGATGAGGTCTTCAGAAATGCTGTTCATGAATGTCTAAAAACAAAATATCAAAAGGAAAACCTAAGCAATGTGGAAGTCTGAATTACTAAGTTACATCCTACTAATTCTACATGTGTTTTACCAAAAACAGTTGGCCCCTAAAATGGGGGCTGTCCATTCATTATATACTGACCCCCTTGTGAAATGAGATGTGATGGTGGTCTGCCTGGTAGTTTGCCTTGTAATCCTGGGGCTACATGAGACTTCAGCTGCTTACAGAAAAGAAACAAAAAAGCCACTATGAATAAAGAGTTCACAGCCAAGGTACAGTTCTTCAGCATTAGCAAGCTGGTGCACAGACCAGGTTCTGAGGATTAAGTATCCTTCTCTTCTTATTCTAAGCAACCACCGTCTTCATAAAGTCATCAAATTAGCACTTGCCAGTGTGCTAGGCCATTTTAACGCAAGCTCTTGTATGAAGGGCCCAACCCTGAGACGGACAAGGAAACAGAGCCTCTGCTTATTTCGTCAAACGATGAAGTGGCCAAGCACCTGACCTGAGCTCAAGTCCCAGGCTCTTATTTTTAAAAATTCCAGAAGAGTTACTCTGACTACAAGCGGGGAAGGAGTCTAAGAATAAATGTTTAGCTTAAACAGGCATGTAACTTACAAGTCATAAATATCAGCAGCTCCTGTTTTCTTATACCTCATAAATTCAACCACATTTGGGGATCTAATGCTCTATAACTTGGTCGAAGACAAAAATTTAAAGTATATATCTAAGCTAGTTAGAAGTATACACAAGAGGGAATTCCACGGCGGTCCAGTGGTTAAGACTCTGCACTCTCACTGCCGAGGGCCCGGGTTCGATCCCTGGTTGGAGAACTAAGATCGTACAAGCCGAGCAACACAGCCACCCCCCAGCCCCCACCCCCCAAAAACTAAAATTAAAAAAAAGATACACAAAAAACAAGTACTGCCGGTGGAGCGGTTGTGTGTGAGGGGAACCGACAGACCCTATGGCACCAAGTCTGTCCTCCCCTTAGGCGGTACCGGACTCCAATGAGGTCAAACGAGTCAAGTGCTCTTACATTTTGTTTCTCCATCGGACTTGCTTCTCCTGGGCATGCAAAGTTTGGAAACAGGTTTGGGGGACTTCTTTTTCTCTGCTATTTCCACTCTGCGCTCCTCACCACTTGTCTGGCTCCCGTTTTCTAGACATCCATTCACTTCCCGACTGAAAGCATGAGCTCCGTTCTCCAAGGACAAATCTTTTCTGTTAAACTGTCTCTTTCCAAATCTTTGAGCCTCTGACTTGGCACTCCTTCCATCTGGAGAACTTTTTTGATAACTGCTTTCATCACAGAATGATCAACAAGTGGATTTTTTTCTTATATCCAAAACGACCAGAGTTCTGTTGCTTTCAAGGGCCTTTAGTAAAGCCTTTGTTCCTTCACTGGTGAGGCCACACTGCTGCAGGTCAAGTGCTCTAAGCCATAAATCCTCACTAAGAGATTCTGCCAAAGCACTTGCACCCAGGTCACCAATGAGCGTGTTGCAGTTCAGAGTGATGCGCCTCAAACCAGCCATACGGTCAAGATCAGGTCTCCTGGAACGAAGACTCTCAGCCCAGGTTTCTTCATGCCTTCTGGTAGTCTGATACTTCAAGATCTTGGCCATGTGATCTGCTCCCTGCCATGTCATATTACACCCCGTGAAGTTTACTGTCTTAAGAGTGGTAGAGTTCTTTACACCTTGACAAATAATCCTCCAGACCACTACTGGACACAGGGAAGAAGTCGGCCGCGCTGTCGCAGCTCAGCTTCACCGGTCATCACGGCCCGAGTGCGGCCTCGGGGACGCTGGCTGTGGACACGATGCCCACACCCGCCTGGGGGCCCCGGCTCGCCTCCTGGCCCCTCGGGCGCCCACCGCCCGGCGGCTGCGACCCGCAGCGTGCGCAGGACCCGCGTCGCAGCCAGAAGACGCAGGGCCACGGGTCCCAGTTAGGCAGGCCCCTCCATGCCGCGCTCACTGTGGCGCCGGCCTCATCGCCCTCCGCGCCGGGGGGCTGCCGTTCCAACCGGCAGGCGGCCCCGTGGGCCATACATACATTTTTAAATGTACCCTACAATCTTATTAATCTGGACTAAGATATATAAACAGCTCTCAAATATAGTTAATACAGTAGTAGTAATTTATAGTATTATTTACATGAATAGATGTTTGAGTCTCTAGAGTTTTGTTCTTAGGA
This sequence comes from Balaenoptera ricei, assembly GCF_028023285.1. Classification (NCBI taxonomy): domain Eukaryota; kingdom Metazoa; phylum Chordata; class Mammalia; order Artiodactyla; family Balaenopteridae; genus Balaenoptera; species Balaenoptera ricei. Next base: position 170,462,806 of record NC_082639.1, read on the forward strand.
AGCTATAACTGTTTTTCTGCTCCAAAGGGATACTATTCTTTTGGGAAATCAGCTTGAATTATATCTTTTCCCTCTTAAGTAGGTACTTTGGCCTCAGTTTGGGTAGTACAGTTTTATTTTCAAGTATCATAACACAGATAAGAGCTAGGTTTTCAGGACTCTCTGATATTTCCACATTGTCGATTAGTCCAGCAGTTATTTATTTCTCTGCCAATATTTATTTACCCTTTTATTCATTAAAGTATGAATTTGAACACGTGTCATTTAAAACTTGCCGTAAGTATTTCTTGTGCATTTTATCTTCCTGTGAATAGTGATGCTATGGTCCCTGCAGCCGGCCTGTGGAGTCTTGACTTGCTTAAAAACAAATTCAGCATGAAGTCGTTGCCGGAAGAGATACAACCAGATTGCCTTTCTAGAGACACCTCCCTGTTTTCTAGAGTCACCCCTCCCTTTAACAGTTCTCTTGTGCCCTGCCTTCTGATGCTTTTTGGTCATGAGGCTTGGGGAAATAACTTACCTTCACCTGAATTTCTTCACACTGGGAATTGGCTATGGACCAGACTTTTTCCTTGCCTTTTTTTTTTTTTTTTTTAAATTTGTTTTTTGGCTGTGTTGGGTCTTCGTTGCTACACACAACCTTTCTCTAGTTGTGGCGAGGGGGGCTGCTCTTCGTTGTGGAGCACGGGCTCTATTAGCGCGGGTTTCAGTAGTTGCGGCGTGTGGGCTCAGTAGTTGTGGTGCACGGGCTTAGTTGCTCCGCAGCATGTGGGATCTTTTTGGACCAGGGCTCGAACCCGTGTCCCCTGTATTGGCAGGCGGATTCTTAACGCCTGTGCCACCAGAGAAGTCCCTTCTTTGCTTTTTAAAGAGTTGATTTTTTTTTTTCCTGGAAGCTTGTGGGATCTCAACCTTATAGTCCATTAAAAACTTCAGATATAGATTTCCTGGGTGTTCTGGGATTTCTTTATATTATGCTGAACAAGGCTTTATAGGAACCCCCACTTACCCATCCACATAAAGGTGTTTTTTTAGTTGAAGACGGTTTTATTTCCCTGACTTTTGTTTAAATATTTCTGGTCTTGTATATATCTCCTGCTTCTTTATTATAAATTTATATACAGATTCATTCATTCTCATATTTATTCTCTCCTATTTGCATTATGTAGATGGATTGCTATATGTAAAGGTACTTATAACACATAGTAGGCCTTTAGCGAGTTCTGATTAAGTTACATTGATTCTGTAAAACTCCTATTTAGTTAAATAAATTTATCAGTCACCTACAATGTGCCAAGTTCCATGCTGGTTGCTGGTAATGGGAAGATGAGTATGGCACAGATACTACCTTTGAGCATCTTGAAGTCTAGTGAGGCAGACAGCTGACTCTAACGCAATGTAAAGTAGTAACTCACAATAAATTGGAAGGACCTTAGGCTCTACCAGTTTTGGTATTTTACAGTGTGTTTCCTTCTGAGCTCTAGCTGGTATTGAAGTTTTCTTTTTCCCCTCCCCCTGTTTTGTTTTTAAATAACAATGTATCACTGCTGCTTTTGTAGTTCATTTTTAGAGAATGAGTAGTAAAAGGCTAAGATTTAACGTGGAAAATGTCTCATGAAGAAAGTAAAATGACATAGGATACAGGTTGAACTAAAATATTACTAAGAATATCACTTAAAATACGATAATAAGTATTTTGTGCACAGTTTTCCAGAAGAAGTTGTTCTTTATCGGGTAACATCTATGGATTCTTAAGAGTGGGAATATGGCATTCCTAATTTAAAGTTTCCTTAATTTTTATAAGTTTGACCACATAGCTAATGGCTTTTTTTCATTTTCTTTCTTTGTCTGAATATTTGATGTTTCCTCTAAATAACACACCCTCACGTTTGAATTGTCATATCAAATTTAGACCTACTAATTATGAGTCATATTTTTTAAAGAGTAGTGAAATAAAGATACATATTGTTATGGATATAATTACATTTCAGAGACTGAAGTTAATGATGTTTAGTTTGTAGAACAAGTTTATTTTTATGTACTTGCTGACAGCCCACACCAATAACTTTATTTATATTTAATTCTATTTTGTAAACCCCATGTGAGGTAAACAAACCCAGTTTATCTAATTTATTATATATTCATCAAAACTATTCTTTTAATAAAATTTTACTTATTTTTGAGTTTCCAAAAGTAAATGTGGACATCTTTGTCATTTAAGTGTTAGGGTTGTCCGGGGTAGTTTTAGATAGAAGTTGCTTCTTGGTTTCGTTGATGAAGTATCACGAATTATTGTCCAGAGAAAATGAGAAGGGCAAGGGCAGTAGGGTTCCCAGGGAGAAGTAGACAGCTGTCCTGGTTTAACTAGGACAGGCCTGGTTTTCGATGAACCATCCTGAATGGATATGTATTCAGAGTCATGACCTAAGAAATGCCTTTGATTTTTGTTTCTTCCTGAAAAATAACATGATGGCAAAGGAACCTTCCCAGACCAGCTCTAGTGTTTGGAAGGGACATCCAGGTGCTGGCTCTGCAGTCCTTCCAGACACTTGGGGTCATGCTGGTATTATTAATCGAGTCACTTCTTTCATTGTGTACATCCAATTCTCTCATCAGAACCTAGAGCCAGTTGGAGCTCCACCTGACAAGAACTGCTCTGGGCAGTAGAACTTGGATTTCCAGCACAGCATTTTGCTTTTCTAGTGAAAAAATTTTTTCTGATTAAAAAGTTGTATGCTTATTATAAAAGTTTAAGCAGTACAGAAAATCATAATGAAGAAAGTAAAAATATCTAAAGTCCCACCATCCACGCAGTGGTTAAGAATCCACCTGCCAATGCAGGGGACACGGGTTCAAGCCCTGGTCCTGGAAGATCCCACATGCCATGGAGCGACTAAGCCTGTGCACCACAACTACTGAGCCTGCATGCCACAACTACTGAAGCCTGCATGCCACAACTACTGAAGCCCACATGCCTAGAGCCCATGATCTGCAGCAAGAGAAACCGCCACAATGAGAAGTCTGCACACCACAAGGAAGAGTAGTAGCCCCCGCTAGCCACAACTAGAGAAAGCCCATGCACAGCAACAAAGACCCAACGCAGCCATAAATAAATAAATAAATAAATAAATAAATAAATAAATGGATGGATGGATTTTAAAAAATGTTTAAAGAAAATTCCACCATCCAGAGGTAATCACCTTTAATATTTTCCGTAATAGAAAAGAAATAGGCACTGGGATATTTTTCAGCTTTATGTTATAAACAATTCTAAGATGAAGAATACAAGCATGACATGGCACTTTTTGTTTTCCTTAATAGCTTTACTATACCATACAGTTTACCCATTTAAAGTATACAATTCAGTGGTTCTTAGTATATTCATAGAATTGGGCAACTATCCCCACAATCAGTTTTAGAACACCTTCATCACATGGGAAAGAAACCCTGTGCCCCTAAGTCACTATCACCACCCCTACTCTTACCTCACCCCCATTCCTTCATACCTCCCAGCTCCTGGCAGCCACTAATCTGCTTTCTGTCTCTATGGATTTGCCTGTTCTGTACATTTCATGTAAATGGAATCATACAATATGTGTGTGATCTTTTGTGACTGGCTTCTTAGCATAATTTTTTCAAGGTTCATATATTTTGTAGCAGGTATCATGTATGGCAGTTTGAAAAGTAAGTCATTATAAGAAAGCATGTATTCATGTATCTAGGCATACTCTCTAAGTTTTAACAATTGACTTTCTTATTTTCACAATTGATGTTTGTGTGTTAAAGTTGTAGGAGTATGGTATACAGTGAAAGTAATGACTACTACTTAATATTTTTTTTAAATAAGGAGGTTACAACCAAAGCAGAAAGGCCTCCTCATATTCTTTAGTTTAAAAAACTCAACATTTAAAAACTTGGTAAATTGTGAAAGTAGAATTGTGTAGTAGTTTTCTTTGCCAAATTGAATGTAAATAGAGATGAATGCTTGGCCATTTGTGAAATCTCTGAAGTTTATTCTCTTGGTCCCCAGGCTCAGTTTTCTTGCCCAGCATTGTCCTTCCTTCACTTTTTTCCCACATCCAAGAGCATTACCTTAGAACTGCATACTTTTTTGGTTCTCTTAATTCTTTTTCTCTTACAAAAGTAGGAAAGAACGGACATGGTCTTTGAAAATTTCTGTATTATACTTTTAAAATGAAAACACTTTTCTTGGTTAAAAGAATTTCAGCTCTTTACATGTGGATGAGGAAGCAAAATTGCATGAGTTTCCTTAAAAATGATCTGAGGTGGTCTCATCTCATTGGATTGCCCACCACCCCCAAATGAGCCTGGCCCATGGAATTGGGTGCCTTTATCATCCCCCCCGCCCCAAACTTTCATTTTGTAGGATGTCACACATCTATTTTCTCTCTGTCTCCCACTTTCTTTCTTGTCTGAATATAAGTTTGTACCACTTTGCCTAATTTTAATGTATGAAAACTTTTCTCGTAAGTCTTTAGACAGATTCTTCATATTTCTTAGAAAATTTGGTATTAACCCAATTTTATACTTATGCTTATTATCTCCTTTCAAATTTTTTGAAGTGGATAACTGGGAAAAAACATATATAATTATAAAACTAGAAATAGGAAATAAGAATTCTGAGTGAAGGAGGGAGAAATAATTATATTAGTTGTCTGGAGGCTAATAGTAACTCCAGTTGAGTGTTGACTGCCAGAAAGTTCTAGTTAGTACAAAAAGGAAGCATACTAGTTGACCAAGAGAAGAATATCACAGGCAGAAGGCATGTGCATGTGTAAAAAAGGCCCTGCAGCAGGAGGAGCATATAGCTTATTTGAAAATCTGGAAGACCAATGTACCTGGAGTGTTGAGAGAAACAAAGTATGAATTGGATGAGTTAGGCCACAGCCACATCATGGGGAGAAAGCACCGGAGTTTGCTATTTATCTTAAGATCAGTGGGAAGATATTGAAGAGATTTTACTAAGGGAGATGATTTGATCTGGTTTAGTTATTGAAGTATCACTGGCTGCTGTGGGGAACGGGAGGGGTACAACATCAGAATGGACAGTTTATTTAATAGTCTAGGCTGGTGGTCCCTTAATTTTTGAGCTTATCTCCTAATGCACGTGTATTTATAGCTTATGTATATGTTTGGCGTTGACATATTGCATACATTGTAAAACATGAAAAATAGAACTGTAAAAAGGATGAGAAAAAAATTAACAGAAATGGAAGTACTACTATGTTCTCTCCTACTGTAGGGTATGTTTAGCATTCTGGGATATATGAATCCCACTTTGAAAACCAAGAGATCATGGAACATGAAGAGTGACAGTGGAGGTAGTTTGGAGAACAATGAGGAGATTGCATTAACAGGACTTGGAAATAGGTTAAATAGTAGTAATGGAAGGGCCCTAGATATCTGGTTTGCATAACTGAATAGATAACAGCTCTGGTTAGAGAGTTAACAGATACTCTAGTAATAAGCTAATCATCTTTGTTAAAGTGCATTCTACCTGAATGTGGTGTTTTCTCTGAGCATATATGTACTTAATAGTGCCTTAGTAACGAAATAGAAGGGGGTGGGGATGGTGAGGGGATTTGATCTATGCTCATGAGGAAGAAACAGAGAAATGAATGCGGGACACGGGTTACTCTTACCTTTAGAAGTGTTAGGATATGGCAGGATTGGTAAGTTATAAACCCCTCAACTTCTAGTTGACTCTTTCCATTTCTTTAACTGGAGACAGTCACTCATTCCACATCTAAAAATAAATGGCCTTCAAAACAGATGTTGGACTGATGCTATTGCCAGTCAAGCCTAATCAATTATCAGCAATTTATCAACTGTTAGCAGCCATTTTCATTCTTGCTTAGAGGGGAATAAAATGCATTTGAGGCCCTAAGTTGGGGGAGAACTAAAGAAATGAAGAGGGGCGGGGAAACCCAGTCATATAAATAGTTTTGCTTAAGATTCAGTAATGAAAAAAAAAAGAGAGCAGTTCTATATGATGGTATTTTTTTCACATGTGGCTATAGATACATGATACCTCATTTTTTGAGATATATAACGATTTTCCTTTCTTAAAAACTGCATATATTTTAAAACAAAATTTGAAATTCTTTTGAAAATGTTTTAAAATGCCACTTTAAAATTATCATCACTTTGAATAAAATTTACTATTTGTAATTCTCATGTCTTTTAGCACAGTGCCCTGCAAATATGGTACCTTTTTCCTCCCAGTTTTATTGAGGTATAATTGACAAATACAATGGTAAGATGTTTAAAGTGTACACGATGATGATTTGATACACATATAAATTGTGACAGGATTTCTTCCATCTGGTTAATTAACACATCTATCACATATTTATTTTTTTTGTTTGGTTGATTGGTTGTTTTGTTTTGGTGAGAACATTTATGTTCTATTCTCTTAGCATATTTCAATTATACAGTACAGTGTTATCAACTATGTTTTCAACTGTGTTTTACATTAGATCTTCAGTCTTTATTCATTTTGTAACTGAAAATGTGTACCCTTTTACCAGCCTCTCTCTCTTTCCCTCACCCCCCAGCCCCTGGCAACCACTTTCTACTCTCTGTTTCTGTGAGTTTAGCTTTTTTAGGTTCCACATCCAGGTGATTCCATGCAGTCTTTGTTTTTTTCTCTGTCTGGCTTATTTCATTTAGCATAATGCCCTCAAGGTCCATCCATATTGCTGCTAACAGGATTTCCTTTTTCCTATGGCTGAATAATATTGCAGTGTGTGTATATATATATACTGCATCTTCTTTATCTGTTGATGGACACTTAGGTTGTTTCATATCTTGACTATTGTGAATAATGCTACACTGAACATGGGAATGCAGATATTTCTTCAATATCCTGTTCTCAATTTCTTTGGGTATATACCCAGAAGTGGGATTGATGGATCATATGGTAGTTCTATTTTTAATTTTTTGAGGAGTATCTGTACTGTTTTCCATAGTGGTTGCACCAGTTTATACCCCATGGTATCTATTTTTGAACACAGGCAACCATACCACTGCAGTGTTTTCTTCCATTCTATTCTATATACCTTAGAACAAACAAAAACACATTTGCTTTCATGCCTTCTCAAAAATGGTTATAGTAGAACTTTGCAATCATGAGGATAATACCTGGGGCCCTAATGATGGTCAGAAGTATGATCACTACTAATTTGCATGCTACGCTGTGCTCACTCAACAGACCAGCTTTCCAGAGAGCACAAATCAAATTAAAACCAGCTGTAAGCAAACATTATCTCATTTAATCCTCAGAAAAAATGCTGAGCTGGGTAGTTTCTTCATTATAAATTTCTTTGAGATTAACTCCTGGTAGTGGAGACCTCTAATGTTAAAAATGTGAATACTAAGGGTCTACTATAGTAATTATATATTGCAATAAAATACAGTAATACCAATCAAATGACAGCCTGTCATTTTCTCCTACTAATATCTCACCCAAAGTTTGTGTATTTCCTTGCTTGTACAAAATGCCTAATGCTAAAGGACGTTAAAAGGCGGGGAAAAGCCTGAGGGATAGCTGTTTTACAAACTATATTAGAAATAAATGAACAACCGTGACAAGACTATTTCAAGGTCAGAGTAGCTCATAAGGATGGTCTTTTTTCTTTTCTAGAAGTCTAATATAGATGTTAAGTTTTGATTGTTTGATGCATCTTAACCGCTTTAGTTAACCTCTTTAGTTCATGCTTTCCTTTAGGGTGCATCCTTATTTCTCTTAGCCGTAAGCCTATTTTAATACACTGATTTAAAGAGAAGTGTCTTTTTTTTTTTAACTGAATTTACTCAATCTGTACACTGAACATTCTTTTCCCATATTCCACCCTCCTCCCTCAACTGAGTGAAGAAAGAGTTAACAGCATCAGTATTAAGCAGGGAGTGCTGTTAGCCTTATGCATATGATGGAATGAATAATTTAGTATCTTCGGGAAATGCAAACTGCAGTAGAACTCAAGCAACCTTATCAGAATTTAGATAAGTATTTTACGGGATGGTATGAAGTAAAAGTCAGTAGAAAGAATATGTTTAAAGATACCAAGTGCAAGAATGTTGCATAATAGTTTAAACTGTGAGAAGATTGGGGATTTTGGGTCTTATGTGGTAGTAATGTTTTACCTGAATTCTGAGGATTGTCAGATGACTTTTTACCAAAATGATCGGTAATGGAATGTGGCAGTTTCTTTGCTGTCAGAGACGAGATAATTTCTCAGGTTTTTCCTGTAAGTTTTTAATATTTTCCGTATTTTTTTTCCTCCTTTAAATATGAATGAAAGGAACTGAAGGGTAAAACCTAAAGACTAGGCATGTTTATTTAATAAAGGCTTTATAGAAGTAGTCATTTACAAACATCGGTAAGACAGATTTTTTTAAAAGTTTAAACAAAATATAATTATTGAAAATCTTCTAAATGGTTTATCGTCTTTGGCATGATCTGATTAGGCTAGTAGACATTTTATATGTATGCCTGTGGTCTTTTTTATGTCATTACTGTAAATATTGTGCATGCGACTTTAATAATAATTGATTAAGTGGGTGGAAGTACTTAGGAAAGGTGACATTCAACAATCTTATTTATTTTGTGTTTGAAAATATCTGCTGTATTTAATATCTTTAAAACAAGGCTTAAACATAATTGGATTATATTAAATCTAATTTCTAAAAAACAATAAAAAATTCTCCTATTTAAGATTTATTACCATTTTCAGGTGTGCATTCTTTAAATATAAATTGGTTTGGTTCTGATTCTATGCAAACTTTTAGTTAGCATAAATTGTATTATTTAAGAATACAGTTTTAAGGGAAATCTAAATTACTGTCTTGTTTGCCTTTATGTAGTCTTTCTTAAGTCAATATATTTTTAACTTGTTTATTGTTTCTTGATTAATACTAGTGGAAAGAGAAAATCTTTCCTATGCTGAAAAGAATTTCTGTAGTATTTTATTTATAGAAAAGTACTGATGTAAAGTTTTGAATGTCACTAATGTAAAACTAAAAGAAATTTAATTTTTGTTTTTCCCACCCCAGTTTTGAGTGTCACCTTGCTTTTGTAAAAGCCTTTCCCCTTTTCATAAATTATCATCTCCTTCTCATTGAATTTTTTCACTTAAAGAGAATTTACCTCATTAATACTTAAGGTAAATTTTAGTATAGGCAACCTAAATATTAAATGGCTTTTTGAGGTGGCCACGCATTTTTTAACAAGATTTTGTCAAATTCGTATGCATATATACATATTGAAGAAAAAAGGAAAATAAAATGTGGCTTGATAAAACAATGAATAGTTTTGCTGTTTTTCAAAGATGAAAAATGAAGATATTCTTATTTGACATCAATGAATATATAACACTTTAATTGCTGGAGGCTGTGTAAAATGGCTTTGGTCTTCAACTAGTAGAGATGAGTTCATCTCATGTTAAGCTAATTTAAGCATTTCCCTTAAATTTTTTTCAGCTGCAAATTCTTTTAAATGAGCAATACTAAAAGAGGGTAGCTATCATGGAATTAACTAATGGCCATAGATCTGACTTCCTGTATCTCAGGTCCACTTACTTTTTAAGATAATTGTAAAATGCAAATCGATTGCATTCTCTGATTGTATAACTCAGGAAACAATTAAGCTATAAATGCATCATTTGGTCTGTGGCTTATTATAGGGTTTTTTCCACAAGTAAGATTACACATAAAAATTTTTAACAAGTTTATGTTAAAGAGGATACGTTTTTATTAAATTACAGAGTTTCCAGAATGAGGATCTAGCTAGGACGTATGTGTAATACGTTTTGAACCTTTCAAAGCACCTTTTAGTTTATGTGAAGTTCTTCAGATGGCCCCGTTGTCCTTTGAAGCTTCTAACACCAAGGTGTCTGTTGCAGCCCAGAGCAAAGTTACTGCTACCCAGGACAGCACTAATTTGCGATGTATTTTCTGTGGTAAGCAACATTATGTTTACATTACTTTTTCAAGCTGTGGTACATACTCCTTGCGCATTTCCATAACTTTTGTTTCCTTAGGCCATGGTCTGGTTTGTGGTATTTGGGATACACAGCAAGCTACTGTTTTATGTTGTGATATTTGTTGTGGTTCATGTAGGTGATTTGGTCAGCTTTTGAGTTGGCTTCTTAGTAAGGATTTAGTTAGAATTAGGATCTCAGAACTAATTCTTGTTCACTTCTTCCAACATGAATGAGAGAAGTTTTTGTTTGTTTGTTCGTTTTTGTTTTTAACTATTTTGTTTGAGAGCAGTCTTTTTAAATTAGAATTTAAGGGGAAAAGTTATATTCATCTTAATATGATTTGGGGAATATAAATGTGATTTATTGGAAGGGAGCTTTTGCTTAACTTGAATTAATTTTCAGGTGTACATGTTGTAAGGCAGATGTGAGCTCTTATTAATAGGTTGATTTCTGATTGACAGCCTCCTTTATTCAGTAGGTTAGATATCTGTGGCTTAGGAGTGAATTTAGGCTTATAGAGTGTTTTCTTTCACTCTCACGCTCATATACACACATGTGCACATATATGTGTCGTTTGCATGGACAAGCCGGTTATGTCACTTAACCGTTCCACATTACAGTTAATCAGGTACATGCATATCCTTCTCCTTACACTAGGATGTATCTATATATGTACACATATACACAACACACACACATCTGAATTCTTTTTATTCTCATTTGATCCTAAAACTTTCTGATTTGAAAACCCAAGTTCAAAAAGTGACTTTTAAATCTTAGAGCCTTTTTTTTTTTTTAAACTCGTATATATACCTTTTTGACTACTGTATACCTTGGCTGGCCAGATTGTTTTATGAGAGATAAAATGATATATACTACTAAAATTTTATATAAACAATTCAGCTGTGTATATGTACTTTATCCATGTGCATCAGAGTTTTTGATATGATCCTTCAGTATTACTAATATTGTTTCTTTACCTATAAAGAGAATTGTTTTAAGATTGATATACTTGCTGGTTTAGGCAAAGAAGCATGTGTTATACATTTCCAAAAATGAAAATTCTAATGCATTTCTTAATCACCTGCGGTTTTATTTTACGATCTCTCCAGGTGACAGTTACAGCAGTGAGCCTGTTGTGCGGCTCCTTATAAACTCTCCACTCCTTCTCAGGTTCCTTAATTAATCGTTACAGATTAAGTGATTAATTAGTAACTTTTAGTTCTGATTTTTCTGCCTCCTCCTGGGGGTTCTTCCAGGCGGTCTTTTGAACTAGCCATGAGTGATTGTTTGTGTTTGTGTTATTAGGACTCTTTTTAGCTCTTTTGAAAACCTACTTGATGTTCTATACTTCGCTACTTAATATGTGGAGTTCCACATGCAGAATAATAGAGTTTACCCAACTGCAGAGAAAAGATTGATTTGGCCTTCATAAAGGTGAATTTTTTAAGTTGTAAAATAATGTGTTAAAAAGCAGTTTCCCCCAGTAGTATGTTTAATTGATTTAACTGTGTACAAACAATATAATTACCACATTGCTAAGTTTAAACTTGATTGTATTGTGTATAATAACACCTATTTGTCTTTTAGTCCTGTGTTTTAAATAGTCTGTGGCTAAGTGTGAAACTAGGTCTGTGAAAATTAAAATGTGACAATAAGTGAAATATGCTTTAGCCAAAACTCAGTATTGAAGTCAAGACTGAACTGCCATTCATTCCTGGTTTAGAGAGACATTCTATTCTGATTTCCATCATTTATAAGATACCATATCAGTGACATGGACACATTTTCTTTATTAGAAACGTGTGATTTGCATACTTTGCTATATGAATTCTAGCCAGGACAAATTAAGACCAACCATTGTCTTTGGCTGCGGTAATAGAACAGAGAAAACTAACCCTCATGTAGCTACTGTTCTTTATGATACAATAGTAGGAACAAAGCAGGTTCACTTGTCCCTTCTCCTTTTTTCCCCCAAAAGAGCTGTTAAGCACCCTGTGATGCTTATAAAATACTGTTACTTACCCACTGGTTAGGAAAGTACCTTTTTTGCATTCTCTGAGAACACAAATACTCATGTAGGCATATGACCTATGTGAAGTAACTAATAGTTATATTCCAGAAAATACAGTGGCAGCTGACAGCCTTGCCTAACCTTAATTGCTGCTTCATGTTGTGTGTGGTGCCTTTGGTATAATTTAACAATTGTATAACCCAGTAGAATGTCTGACAAGAATGAAGAATATAATTGAGTACCTGAAGTTCATAATTTACCTAAGACACTTTTATTTAATGCTCACAGTATATTTATATTATTTCTTAAATGCACATGAATTTCAATGTGCTTGTTATTGTTAGTCGACAACATTGATGAAGAAGAAACAAACAAAATAACCAGGTTAAATATGGATGTGAGAAAATGCCAGGGGAAGGCGTCCTCTCTTCTGCCCCCCAGTTAAAGAAGGTGTTTGGGAAGACAAATAACCCACTATCACCAAGAACCATGTAGAAAAGAATTTTAAGAGTTGTTCAGTTGTTCTTGGATTCCTCCCATTTTAAAAGGATCTTCCTTGTAGTAAACTATTTTTATAATTAATAATATCAGCCAGAAAATATTGCCCACATTTTCAAAACCTCCTTTTAAAACAAGCTTGCTGAGTAAACTTTTAAATTAAAAAAACAATCCAAAATAGTTTTTATAAATTGCTAAAAGAAACCTTTCTCACATTCAGATTTTTTTGTGAGTTATATCAAACTTTGGACAGTTTAATTAAAAAAAAACACCTTTAAATAAAATCAGTAGGAGTGAGTTAAAATTTTGACATCTTTCTCTTGAATTTATGCATTTGAGTTAAAACTTACATCAAGAGATTTTAATTGGTGAATTTAATCTATTAATATTATTGTTGAGCTACAGTGCCTGATGTAGATGTGAATTAGTAGGATCGAATTCTTTGAGATTGATGCCAAACAAATCTACCTACTGACATTCACTGCTTAATTATTTGAGTAGCATGAAGTTTTAACTTAAGTACACAAACATTGTTTTTAAAACTAGTTAAACCATGATGGTCTTGTGAGTTGCCCATGCTAAATGCTCACATTTAATATTTTTGGATAAATATAACTTTGGAAAATACTTCCCCAAATAGTTTATATTTTCTCACACTTACCCTCCCACCTTGTATGTCCCCCTCCTCTACCAGAAGAGACAAGTAAAGTACTAAACATTAGGGTATGGCTTAATATGACAGTCTATTTTTATATCATTATGTTAATATTCGAAAGAAGGAAAGAATTCCAGTCTGTCTCCTAGACACATTACATATTTTCATTTATGCAAACATTTAAGTGCACTTTTAATTTTAAAAGCTTTATTTTATTTTTTTTGCTGTTACTGATTACATGGGGTTAATATATTTTTATATTTCCTCTATGTGGCTCTTAAAATAGCAGAGTCTTTTAGGAAATCTAATGAAATATCGCTGCAGTTGTCATCTAATTTGTCTTCAGAGGACAAATTAAATGATTAATCTAAAAACATGTGTAAAGAGATGAGGAGAAAATTTAGTAGGTAAGTTCAGATCAAATTATTTGTTTTTTTACACTTGGGATATAAAAGTACTGTATTATATTCTAATGAACCTTATCCTTCTCTTTGTGAAATCTTCTCCACTAGTATGAAATACTTTGTGCTTTTAACTCATAGATTACAAGAGTTTGCTTTAGCACATAGAAGCATTTATTTATTAATTGTTTTTTATACTAGTGGTCTACAAAACACTTTCAAATTGTCTGCTAGGGGCCTTTGCTGGCACACTAGAATTCACAAATATGTGCAGCGTATCATTACTCATATATTTCTCTCCAAGAGTGGAAGATAACTACTGTTTCTTTATTCTCTTGTTTACTGGATTAGGTTTCAAGATTGTTCTGTTGTAACCATAGGCATTGTATATTAGGTCCAGTATTTTATTTATCTCATTTTATGACACATAATTTTTATATCCAGTGACATTAAAATGTCCCATTATTAGTGGCCTTCTTTATGAGATGCTAAAAATGGGTCTGCATTTTATATGATGTGGGAATGAATGGTCATTAGTTTCTCATGACAGAACCATGTTGGTTTGAATGCAGGTTTTTTTTGTTTTATTTTGTTTTTACCCCAAATGAAAAGTTATTATGATTACCTGTGTTACATTAAAAATTCAGAGAAGTAGGTTAATTATATATGGAAGTTTAGCAAATGTTTGTTTTCACCAGTGCTGGAAATGCCAGGCCATTAAATAAGAATGGCAACTTAAAGTGGGCAAATTTGATAAATGCATTAGCATGCATCAGTCTAGTAATAAGGTTCTCATGCTCTCTCTCTCCTGTTTTTCATTTCCAGTGTTCTATTTAGGTGAGTTTTTTGAATTCTGATTTTTCATTTAAGTTCTCCCTCTCCACTTCATGAATAAGTACCCCAAAGAGAATGTCTCATTGTCTTAGAAACGTCAAGCTTAGGTGCCTATTCAGATGCTCATTGAACACTTGTTTTACTCAAGCTCTTCATATATAAATGTTTATTTTTCCTTTATTGTTGATGTTTTCCATTTGTTTCAAGTAAGCCTTCTGGAGATAATGACAGTATTATGTTGCAGTCTTTCATTTGCTGTGTGTTATATGAAGCTTATATTTTATTTTGCTAAACCAAAAGAAGATACATTTGTAAATATGTGATGGTTTTATGTTATTCTCATGATTTTTATCTCCTCTATCCAGTGCAATATAAAGATAATGTTCATCTATAATGTTTCCCTCCCTTTTTAGGGCCGACATTGCCTAGACAAAATTCACAACTACCTGCCCAAGTTCAGAATGGCCCATCACAAGAAGAATTGGAAATTCAAAGAAGGTAAATTCACAAGTTATTTGCACCTTTCCTTTCTACTACGGAAGACCAATCTGTGAACATATGATATTGAAAGTAGATTATGTCTCATCAGCCATTTGGAAGTCTGAACTTTTATTGTTGTATTAAGTTTTAGAATCACTGTTAATAATCAAGCAGATTCTTAATAGGCTGGACAAAAGATGTTATAAAATTTCATATATGCTTTTTTGGTAAAAATCATACTTGTGAATTTAAAATATTATAATATTATATTATATTATATAATATTATTAATAATATATATAATATTATATTATATTATATATATTATATAATTATATATTATATAATTATATATATATATATATATAATATATATATATATATATAATATATATATAATTATATATATATATATATAATATATATATAATATTATATTATTATATATATAATATATATAATATTATAATATATATATATTATATATATATTAAATAATTACATTTCTGTTACTACTCTTAGGTAAGCTGTTAGTGGGTATCAGTAATTGATTTTTGAAGACTGGTAAATGATTCGTATTTGGTGAGCTAATAATAATGGATGGGGTAGGAGGAAAATGATGTGAGTAGTGTGCTCCTTGGGTGTATGTGTGCATGTGTATGTGTGGTGTGCATAAACAAACTTGATAGGGTTTTTGCTCAGAACCATAAATTATAAATGGATTATTTTAATCAACAGCTAAAAATTCTTATTCTTCAAGTTATTTTTCTTGGCTTCTGACTGTTACAAAAAGGAAATGAATTGCTTAAAGAAAAGTTTAACAACATATTTTGAATCTGGTTTTGTTTGGGACTGTCCATTGCACTTTGAGGAACATCAGTTGCACTTTAGGGACAGCAGTTGTACAATGTGAAGACAAGAAATGGCCGTCTACTTCTGGTTTCTAAAATTTTGTTGATGAGTGGTGTTAGGGATTGAATAGTGTCTCCCAAGAAAGATACGTCCTGGGGCTTCCCTGGTGGTCCAGTGGTTAAGACTCCACACTCCCAATGCAGGGGGCATGGGTTTGATCCCTGGTCAGAGAACTAAGATCCCGCATGCCGCATGGCACGGCCAAAGGAAAAAAAAAAAGAAAAGAAAAGAAAGATATATTCTAATCTCCACTACCTCAAAATGTAACCTTTTGGAAATAGAGTTGTTAGTTAAGATGAGGTCATACTGGAGTGAGATGGACCCCTTTATCCAACACGACTGATGTCCGTATAAGAAGAGGAGAAAGTTACAGAAACAAGATGGCCATGTGAAGACACAGAGACACAGAGAGAACACCATGTAAAGATGGAAGCAGAAATTATAGTGATGCTTCTACAAGCCAAGGAATACCAAGAATTACCAGCCTTCCTGAGAAGGAAGAGCAAGGCATGGAACAGATTCTTCCTTAGAGCCCTTAGAAGGAACCAGCACTGCCAACACCTTGATTTCAGATTTGTCACCTCCCACACTGAGAGAATAAATTTCCGTTGTTTTAAGCCACCTAGTGTATGGGTCTTTATTATGGCAACCACAAAAACTAATACAGGTGGTAACTAGCTTAGTAGACCAGCAATAGCTAAACTAAGCCAGGACAGAGAAGAGAAGGGTTGAGTTGCTGTGGTGCCTCTCAGTGGCAAGCCGTTTCATAATGCTACACGTAGGAAGGTTAGGTAAGTCTTTATAAGGAGGGTTTAGCTACCCACATTTTCCCCACGACACCCAAACAGGAGACTAGAGATTTATTATCTTCTAGAGATGCTCTAGACCAGTGCTGTTCAATGGAAATGTAATGCAAACTACATGTCATTTTAAAGTCTTCTAGGGACCACGTTTTTGAAAATTTTAAAGAAACAAGTGAGATTAATTTTATTAGTATATTTAACTCTATACATCTAAAATATTATTTCAATAGGTAATTGATACAAAATTTTAGGGATGTTTTACACTCTTTTTTTTCATACTAGGTATGAAAAATCTGGTATGTGTTCCAAAATCTGGTATGTGTTTTTATATTAAAAGCGTATCCCAATTCAAACTAGGAGCATTTGAAGTGCTCAGTTGCAACATACAGCTAATAGCTACCGTTTTGGACAGCATAGCAGTGTAGGCTAGGAGTTGGCAAACTATAGCTCGCTGGCCAAGTCCAGCCCTGTAGCCTGTTTTTGCATAGCTGAGAGCTAAGGAGGGCTTGTACATTTTTGCAGAGTTGTTTTTTTTAAAAAAAGGAAAAAGAATATGGACAGAGATACTCTCTGGCCCTTTTCAGCAGGTTTGCTGACTCCTGGTAAAGCCTGAGGTATAGGAGGCACAGCTGTGAAGGTGTGAGTGAGAGGCCATACTGAAGAGAGATGAGTGAAAGTCAGCCAACTTGGTCGCTTTCCTTTGCTCAGCTCCCAGTCATTGGCAGCCAGACCTGTAGAACTCAGGTAAGGAACATGAAGAGTCCTCCTCCGGAAACTTGGCTTGGCCAAGAGAAAAGACAAAGATATTGACACCCAAGGTCCCTCCCATTGAAGCTCATTTATTTAAGGGCTTCTGATCAGCTTTAGTACCACTTATCAACATGAATGGACAGCCAGGGATCATCATACCTTTAAGGACAACTTTTATAACATGAAGACAGATCAAAACAAACAGAAAAAATTGAAATTGGAGGAAACATGTAATAACAGGGAACAGAAGAAAACCTAAAAAATACTATAATAGCTTCAGAGAACTAAGAATATATTTTATTCATAAAGCAAATGTTTGTAATTATTTAAAAAGAATCGGAGTGTAAGAAAATGTGCTTAGAATTTTTTTTAAAAGCATTAATTTTAATACTAGGAGGTTTGAGAAATAAGGTTGAGGAAATTGCCCTGAAAATAGCTGTAAAAGATAGAGATAGTATATGAGAAAAAAAATAAAAGAAGATCAGATTAGGAGGTCCGACATCTAAATATTAGGAATTTTAGGGGGACAAAACAAAAATGTGAGGAAATGGAATCTGCAAATAAATAATATAAGAAAATTTCCTGGAACTCAGTGACTTGCTTGTGGTCAGAGGTGCCGACTTTTTCTGAAAAGGGCCGGATGGTAAAGGTCTTAGACTTTGTGGGCCACGAGGTCTCTGTGGCATGTGTTCAGCTCTTCCTTTGTAGCTTTGCCATAGACAATGCAGAAATGATGGGTGTGGCCAGATTTGGGCCATGGACTGTAGTTTGCCAGGTCCCCTGGTCCAGATTGAAAAGATTCACCAAGTGTCCAGCCCAATAAGTAGGAAAACATAAAAAGATCTACCACCAAGGCATATCACTGGAATTTTAGAATATTAGAAGATTTTAAAAGTGGGGGGAGCTTCAAATTCCTGAGAAGTTACTTCCAATCTAAAATTTCCTCCTCTGCACAGTTTCCTAGGAAGCTACTGGAAGATGTATTCTATTAAAATGAGAGAGTAAACCAAGAATGATGATACCATGGGAGGAGCCAGGAAACAAGAAATCCAGTGTAGGAAAGAGATAAGGGAATTCCCAGCTTGACTAAGGCGAAAGCAAAACCTAGGGACCCAGCAGGTCTGAAAGTTATAAAGGGGGAATAATAATCCCAGCACCGAAGTGGGGAGTTGGTGCGTTGAAAGTGTATAGCCCTACAGTTAACCTTCAGAGGCAGGATGGACCAAAAGTTTCTGGGGGGAAAGAAAAACAATAAGCAAACAAAAAATAGATCACCTGATATACTTGACCCTATTGAGAGGGTTTACAGTTCTGATGGAGAGTTAAGGGTCGGTATAGAGAAAAAGAATCAAGTGTATAAGGTAGCCATTTGTAACACCAGGGTTAAGAAAGGGATTGTTCTGGAAAGTAAATATTGTCAGCCCTGAGTAAGTTAGATGGATGCTGATGTATCCAAAATACTGTCATGATTTTATTGGGAGAATGAAGAAGGAAAGATTTTAGGGGGTTAGAGGGTGTAGGAATTAAATCATTTGTGTGGTGTGAAGTCAGTAGATAACTTCTAAATCTGAAAGACTAAGAAGTATTAGTTCTAAACAGATTAATGTATGTAGTTAGAAACGTGAGATAAGTATCAAAGTGTTGAAAGTAGTTGCTTCTGGGGAGAGAAATCGGAAGTGGTAAGGGTTGAGAAGAGGATTAGTGTTTTGTTATAAACTTTGTAACACTCTTTGACCTTTGAAACTATGTATGTATTTTACAAGTTTAATTTTTAAATTTTAATGAGGATAAAATTGAGTTGATAAAACAAATGTTTACTTTAGATGTTAAATCTTGTTAGTCCAATACTTTTACTATAGTAACACGATGATAGTGTAGTTTACTTTTCTATTCATATGTTGTGTAGCATTTGTTAATATCAGTTTTTGGTTCTTACTCATATTATTAATTCGGCTTCCTTGGCTGACTGTGATGAAAAAACATATTCTAAGAGACATGAGTCAGTCCTGTGTCAGTCTCAACACGGAACTTAATGTAGTTAATACCTATAAATAGTTTGCAAATCACCACTATTACCTGAAAGTTATAAAAGGGGAATAATAATCCCAGCACAGAAGCAGGGAGTTGGAACAATGAGAATGTACAGCCCTCCGATTAGCCTTCAGAGGCAGGATGGACCAAGAGTTGACCGCCTTCTCTTGTAAGTATTGTCTCTTGTCTCAGGAGCTTTGTAATATTAAAACGTAATTATCTTGTTTAGTTTTATCCATTTTTCATTTGTTTACTGATAGAGAAGTGAAATGCCCACATTTTATTTATGCAGTTTTATTTTCTGACTGATGTCGGTAGCATTAGTATTACTAAATGTCGTCAGCCCGGAACATTTTTCCTAATCTGCCCTCCTACTTCATTATGTCAAATGTAAATCACTCTTCATTTACCTAACACTATTTTTTTGTTATATATAAGGTTGAATGAAATGTGTTTCAAATTTTTGTTACATAGATTTTGCTTGCTTTAAGAAAAGTAAGTTTTTGAGTTAAGATAAACTAAATTTGTGTTCAAATATATAAAAAAGCTATTAAAAAAAAAAAAGCTATTAATCTCGTTGGCTGGTGCTTCATGCATCTCTTTGCATTTGGGGGATAGCTCTTTTGGGTGAGAAATTCAATAGGTATTTTGGTGGTGGGAAGAATTTTTCCTGATATTTTTAAAATGCTCTTGGTGGCTATGATATTAGTCATTTGCACTACATTTTTTTCTGAAAAAATATATTTTCTCATAAGGTTTCAAATTATTGTAAAATGTATATCCTAACTTAAAAGAAAAATTAGTCTTCCAGAATTTTTCCGTAATTCAGAATTAGGGCCCTTGTAATTTTTTTTTTTTTAATTATTTTATTTACTTATTTATTTACTTTTGGCTGTGTTGGGTCTTCGTTTCTGTGCGAGGACTTTCTCCAGTTGCGGCAAGCGGGGGCCACTCTTCATCGCGGTGCACGGGCCTCTCACTATCGCGGCCTCTCACTATCGCGGCCTCTCTTGTTGCGGAGCACAGGCTCCAGACGCGCAGGCTCAGTAGTTGTGGCTCACGGGCCTAGTTGCTCCGCGGCATGTGGGATCTTCCCGGACCAGGACTCGAACCCGCGTCCCCTGCATTGGCAGGCGGATTCTCAACCACTGCGCCCCTAGGGAAGCCCCCAGGGCCCTTGTACTTCGAAAAAATCTTCAGATGAAAACAGTCATTTGTAGACAGAACTCTAGGAAGAATAGTCATGTGCATTTCCAGTATGTGAGTTGGCAGTGGTGTTCTAAGAAAAGCAGAATTTATACATTTGGAAACTGTCCCCCTGAAAAGATATACAGATGTCTTGCTTTAGAAGTCAAAACATGAAAGTCAGAAGATTTATATATACCATCCAATTTAGGTGGAATTATTCATTCCACTAAAGATTTGTAAGCCTGAGATGTTCTGTTTGACACACAACTTTGGGAAATATGTTTAGATGTGCTTCTTTTCAGTAAACAGGCTAAAAATTAGAGACTTTGAACAGTTTCCTTTCTTGAATCTTTCT
The DNA here is from genome assembly GCF_028023285.1 of Balaenoptera ricei. Classification (NCBI taxonomy): domain Eukaryota; kingdom Metazoa; phylum Chordata; class Mammalia; order Artiodactyla; family Balaenopteridae; genus Balaenoptera; species Balaenoptera ricei. The sequence continues at coordinate 170,483,731 of NC_082639.1, forward strand.
TACTTTCAAATCAAGAAAATACACAGTCATCAGACTCTCCTGCAGCTGTATGAACTGCCTACTTCAATCATCTATCAATGAACTTGGGAGATCTCTCTGGCACTGTGCTCTTTCCCTACATCAGTAGATACTCTTTTTATTTATAGACTGAAAACCCAGAATATTATGACGTGTGGAGCAGTCTTTTAAGTCAGGACACCCTAGTTGTAAATGCCATTATTTAATAATTCTTTCAGATTCACTTTACTCGTACCTGGCCTTCTACTTGTGCTTTAAGCTTACTTGTTGTGTTAAAAGCATTATATGGTCTAGAGAAGCAGCCATTAACTTGGGGGTAAAAAAACTAAGAACTTGGATAAGAAATGAGATGTAGTCTTAGAGTACAGTGTGGTTCAGCTGTGAACAGTGTTTACATTATCATATTCATAATGTAAACTCTGAATATTGATTTAACCAGAAATCAGTATTCTCCCATGACTATATTGGGAAAAGCCTGTGTGTGGTGAGGGAGTTACAAGAGATATCTTAAAAGTCAGTAGACATGTATAAAGTTAAAATAATCAAAAGAATTGACATATCTAAAGAAACAGCCAAAAGAACTGATAGTAATTATCTCTGATATATTGGAAACTGGGATGGGAGGATTGGAACAATGAGCTGCTATTTTTTTCTTATAAACTTAAAAACTATGTGCTTGTATTATTTCGATAAAATAAAATGAAAGAGGTGGCACAGGAATGTAACAGGACCTAATAAATTGGATTTTTTAATCATAGATCTTGGTGCAGCTACATTAAAAGTTAAATACTTTCCCTTAGCTTCTGCTTTCAAATATATTCTACTTAGAATAATATGGGTATATCTTTTGTCTTCTGGACCCAAGAGATTGCTTAGAGTATTATTACATTTCATGTGCTCTTATTTTTTGATGCATGTTGTATATTTCACATGTAATATAAGCCCTAGCTGAGTTTATTCATTAGATGCAGGTTATTCAATAATAATAACTTCGTCTAGTTTATTATTAAAAATATTCTTCTGAATATACCTAATTTCTTGCCCTCATCCCTACAGTGATATTGTTATCCCTCAGAAACTTTGGCCCCTAATTTATCAAATGGTATAATGAAGTCATCAGTACTGTACCGTAAAAATCAGATTTTATTATTTAGTTGTCAGTATTTTCAGCAACTGTTGGGTTGGCCAAAAAGTTCGTTTGGGTTTTTCAGTAACATCTTACAGAAAAATCCGAGCGAACTTTGTGGCCAGCCCATAATCAGCACTACAATAGGTGTCTTCTGTTTTCCTCTTGCACTGATGAAGTACGATGATCTGTCCAGAGAGAAGCTTTGTGTTGTTGTCCCAGGAGTGGGATTGGGCTTTTCCTTTGTTTTATAGTCAGTTCAGGAACCATGAAGGGGAGGGATTTCTGGAAAGGTCTTCCTGGCTTATTGATAGTGTTGGGAGGAGCAAAGGGCAGCACGCGCATTCTGTCATGAAGCTCAGCCTCCAGTCAGAATCCAGCCAGTTTATTAGCCAGTCCAGGGAAAGTCTCAGTTTGAAACCTCCAAATAAGTATTACTATAGCTCAACGTTTATTGAGTTCTTATGCTTCAGGTACTTAGTAAAAAGTTGTCGCGGTATTATCTCATTTAATCTTCCCCGCAATGCTGTGAAATACTTTATGCGTAAGATGAGTGTAACTTTTTTTAAATCTTAGGGCGAGTTAATTTTTATAGCAAGATAATTGTTTAAGTCCAGGTGGATACTTGGAGATATTTTCATGCTCTGTTACATTATATATGAAAGGTAAAAAGCAAACTGTTATAGAGCCACATCCAGGAGGCTTCTGCAGGTTTATAATATAATCACAAAGAGATTTTTGTAGTCATCATTTGAAGTCCTAGAGTTGAAGAAGATTTTTAATTGAGTAAATACTGAGACATTCTATACTTGCTTAGATAAGAAGATAAAAATATGTGAATGTTTTTCTAGCTGATCTTCAAATTTAATGAAACATTAATAGAATTGAGAGCATAGGTCTTGGCAGAAAGGGTAAATTTAACAAAGTGATACTAAAATTTACCTAGAAAGAGTTATATATCTGAGAATCACCTAGAAAAACTCCGCCAGACAAATAGATATATGCTCCAAAACATTCTGGAACTTCAGTAACAGTCAACACATGTAAAGGTGGCATCTTAAATTAGGTCTATAACCTATTCGATAAAAGGTGCTGTGATGTAGGTCACTACTTCACATGTCAAGCCCAAGATGAGTTTCATATGAACTAAGGATTTTATTGTAAAAAATAAAAGTATGAAAAGAAAGTGTTAGTAATTATATAAACTTGCTGTGGGACAGGACTGCCTAAGAAGAATATCAAAAGCAGATCACATAAAGGAATAATATTACTAGATTTTCTATGTAAAATTAAAAACCGTATTACAAAACAAAACTTTAAAAATCAAAGACATAAAAAAACCGTAATAAAAGTTAATGCATATGACTAACATGTGTGACAAAGTGTTATTATCTTTAATATAGAAAAGAACTCTTTCAAGTGAATATGGAATATTAACTATCCCAAGAGAAAACTGGTCAAAGAACATGTGCAGTTAATACTAACACAAAAATCAGTAAACAGATTGCAAAGTACTTAACCTCAAAAGTAATCAAATAAATGAAAATTGTTATGTGATATCAGTCATATTAGCAAAGATTAAAAGCAGTGATGGTGTTCAGTGTTAGTGAGGGGAAAGGAAAGTGGGCATTCTCATATACTGTTGGACTTATGTTTCCTTAAGAAGCAGGTAGAAAACGGTTCAAAGATACATGAAGATAAATGTTTATTGTAGTATCAGTAATAGTATTAGGCAAACTTATATAGTACCATAGGAGACTGCTTAAACTATGGACCTAAACAAAGGACTACTACTCAGTCATGAAAAGTAAAGGTACAAAACTGTACTTAGTGCCTTAGAATACCTTTTACAATATATTAAGTGGGAGAGGAGAAAACAGATTTCAGAGTGGTAGGGACATATTCTAATTTATTTGGTTTTTAAGGTTTATATGCATATTTTCGCATGAGGAAAAGTTTGGAAGTATGAATGCCAAAATGTTAATTTTACTGACCTCTGGATATGAGACTTAATATGATTTAAAGTTTATTTCTTAAGTCTGTTTTTTTTTTCCATTCACCATTTATTGAGCTAGTGCTGTGACTAGCCATTGTATTTTCTAAAATGATAAAATATAATTTATACAGTAAAAATTTGATGTTGTTTTAGGGAGGTAATTACAATTTAGAGATATTTCCATTAAATGATTGAAATAATGTCTTGGTCATTAAAGTGGTATGTTCAGTTATTCATTTATTTGCAACACTTTATTCATGAAAAGTACAGAATAAAATGAGACATTAGTGTAATGTGCTGAAGCAGCCCAAAATGATCCTAATAAGAGAAATTATTTTCATTCGTATGAAACATAAGCCATCTCTATCTAACATAGTCTTTCTTCATGTGGAAAGAGAGATGTTGATTGCCTGGTCTACACTGCTTTGTATTTAAATCAGAAATAAGGTTCTCATAGGTTCATTGTGAAAAGAATGGGTTTTTAATGGTGAGTAGCCACAGTTGCATATTTTTAATTTCTTAATTTCAGGCAACTACAAGAACAGCAACGGCAAAAGGAGCTGGAGCGGGAAAGGCTGGAGAGAGAAAGAATGGAAAGGGAGAGATTGGAGAGGGAGAGGTTAGAAAGGGAAAGGCTGGAGAGGGAACGACTAGAACAGGAGCAGCTGGAGAGAGAGAGACAAGAAAGGGAACGTCAGGATCGTCTGGAGCGGGAGAGACAAGAGCGGGAGAGGCTGGAGAGACTGGACCGGGAAAGGCAAGAAAGAGAGCGGCAAGAGCAGCTAGAAAGGGAGCAGCTGGAATGGGAGCGAGAGCGAAGAATGTCAAATGCGGGTAAGAAGTTTACAGATTGTTCCGTGTTCCTGATGTCTGAGCTTGGATGGCGATGGCATTTTGTGTATTCGTGTATTAGAAGGACTATTTCACATTTGAGGTGCTTGGGAGTAAGCAATACGATTTGAAATTAGAAAAATATGTGGCTATTGCTACTTTAACATTTTCTTTTTATTTCTCTCTTTTATTGCTTGGAGACTTAAAGAAAGCTCCAGGAAATTTTTATTCTGGTATTCTAATTCTTCTAACTCCCTATAAATTGGCTATAAAGTGTAAGTGTGTTTTTATGGGAAATTTTTATATTAGATGAATTTGGAATATATTTCCCTTCTGAGAGTGCTTAAATTGTCTTGAATACCAGAGTATTCCAGAAATTTGTTTGATTGTATTCTAAAGTTTTTGAAGGAGGAATTAAACACAGTAGGTTAAAAAGTATCCTCTCTAGAGCTGACTAGTAATTTAAATATATGCAAGTATTGTGAAAAATTAGTAGAAATCACTAAATCTGAAGGAATTTTATTGAAAGACATAAGGGTTAAGATATGACTAAAAATTTGAGGTATTTTGACATTCATTAAAATTAACATTTATTATAGGATTTAAGAATTATTATTTTATTCCATATGGCCTATATCTAAAGTTTCAACATGGGTTGATTAAATACTGGTTGATTGGTTTGTTGTTTGAGTTCATTCATTTGCTTTTGATTGCCTAATTGTTTTCTGGGGTTATAGCCAACAAAACAAAACTTTTCCACAAATAAACATTGAATTTGGGGGTTTCTAGCCCTTTATGATAAACTTTTTGCTAGTTTCTCTCTTTATTATTTTTTTTAAAAAAACAACTAAGCTTACTCTTCTTTGTGGTCTTATTCATGTAATGTTAATGTCCTTTTAGTGGATGAAATAATGAAAATTAAGACTACGATCTTTTTCTTATAAAGAATAAGCTAACCAGTTTAATTTATCAGTCAACTTGTTAGAGTAAAAGAAAACTTGTCCTCTTTTGGGTCTCAAAATGTATTTATAAGCTAAGACATTTTGGGGTGAAATTAGTTATTTGCCCATGTGCTTATTCTCTGGTACTAACTGTAGTCTACATTTGTACATTTTGTCTGAATGCTGGTTTTGTGGCTTTACTAGCTCCCTTTTTCTCTCTCCTTTTTTATCCTGTCTTTCGCCGCTGCTTTCCACCTCTGTCCAGCTCCATCCTCCGACAGCTCCCTGTTTCATGCTCCACTTCCTGAGTGTGCCAGTTGCCAGCCTCCTTCAGCACCTCCTCCATCATATGCTAAAGTCATCTCAGCTCCAGTGTCAGAGGCCACTCCTGATTACGCTGTAGTGACCGCTTTGCCACCCACTTCCACACCCCCTACACCACCTCTTCGACACTCCGCGACACGTTTTGCAACATCTCTAGGTTCAGCCTTCCACCCTGTTCTTCCCCATTATGCTACAGTTCCTCGTCCTCTGAACAAAAACTCTCGACCTTCTTCTCCTGTGAACACACCCTCTCCTCAACCTCCAGCTACGAAGCCCTGTGCCTGGTCTACTTCCAGTTTCTCGCCCCTCCCTCCGTCTCCTCCAGTAATGATTAGCAGCCCCCCAGGCAGAGCTACTGGTCCAAGGCCCGTCCTCCCCGGTTGCGTTCCTTCTCCTGTGCCCCAGAGGCCTCCATCACCAGCGGCCCCCAGCGGGCTGCTCGACTCTGTCACATGTCCAGTGTCTCCACCGCCTACCTCAGGGCCAGCGGCGCTGCCACCGCCTTCCCTCGCACCACTCTCACACTGTGGATCTCAAGCCTCTCCTCCTCCAAGCACCCCTGTTGCCTCAACTCCCTCATCCAAGCCTAGTGTTCTCCCTTCTCCCTCTGCAGCTGCCCCTGCCTCTGTGGAGACTCCTCTAACCCCTGTGCTGGGAGACTCCTCTGCTTCTGAGCCAGGCTCGCAGGCAGCCTCTCAGCCGGCCGAGACTCCAGCCCAGCAGGGTAAGGCTTCCGTTATTGCCACTAACAGCTAATCACTTGGAAATGTTACACGTCCACAGCTTTCATTGCCTAGAAGAATGGGGAGGATGGTTTTGAAAAAGGCGAAGGTGGGTTCTTTTCTGTTGGATTAATTGCATTTGGAGGATCAGTATGAGGGGTTTCCATATTGAACTAGATTTGGATATCTTCTGCGGTGTCATAGTCAGAAGTGTTATTCAGTATTTAAGGGCCTCTGTATGTTTCTTTTCATTTTCACTAGGAAAACATTACTTGATACATTAATCCACACAATAAATATATTGATATAATCAAACTTGTCTTCCTTTAATTTCTGGGAAACACAGAGATTATATTTAGTGCCCAACTGTAGTCGTCAGACCTGTCATCCAGGAGTCTCCTCTGGGACAGTTCTGATCTTGGACCCTATTTCGTATTGGGCTTCTCATATCAGACTTCCAGGGATGGGTGCCACCCTAAGCCCTGGGGAGCAGCCCAACTTTGCACAAAGGGTGGAGAGGATGGCAGGCTTGATATGTGCCCCAAAGGGTTCCATGGTCCAAAATTCCAAGAAGTAGCAGGCTGAAGGGATAGTTGGGAGAGGATAGCATACTCTACAGTTATCCCCCCACTCCCCATGCCTGAACTTTGCTGTCACAGTGACAGGGGAGGGGGGATGTAATCTAAGTATGGATTATTTGTAAGTAGAGAAGGACCTGGTTCTATAAGTAAATAAGAAGATGCTTAACCCGCTCCCTTTTAAAATAGGATTTAACGAGGATTACAGGAAGGAATGTGACAACAAATTTGTACTTACAAAGGAACGGTGTTATAGTCTGGATTTAAAACATTTATTAAAAAAAAAAATCTTTGTTCTTAAGGGCTTGTTATTGCTGTGTGTATATTTTTCATGTTGACTTACTGAATTTGCTTAAAGGTTGAGTCACAACTCTAGTAGGTGCAGTTCAGTATCATTGTGAAAGTGATTCTGGAGCAAGAGAGACACAGTTAGCCTGACAGAGTCCAAAGGCCCACCTCCTGTATCCTCAGAGCTCTGATGACCCCTCATGCAGCCCATCACTATATTCTTCCAGCAATTTATGATTCCAGCTTGTGTAACTGTTCAAAGTTAGCAGTTTCAAAAAACTTACCACCCAGTTTGCAGATAACATTTTATTTGTCCTAAAATACCCCTTTAAGCCTTAAGGAAGGGGGAGGACCTACAGGGTCAGTCTCCTGGTTCTTGTTCTTGCCCACTCCTTTGTGATTTTACAAGATCTGGACATTGCTCTCTTAACCCCTGTCTTCTGTACTTCAAATTCTATGTCTCCTAATTATTTCTGATAGTTGTTTTGAGGTTTTACTTTGTTCTAGTAGATTCCTTTACTTCAATGATTCTCAATTCTCTTTATACATTGCTTTTAAATGTGGAATATTTTTGACATATTGAAGCCTGGGACCCACCCTTCTTTCATGTTCTCAATTCAGCCACTTTGGAAAGCAAGTAACTATATGCTTTCACTGTCGTAGAATTTATTGTCTCAACTCTTAAGGTTTACCCAGATTATTTTGGTCTGTTATTTTGAACAGCCCTAACTGCCATCCTATACATTCATTTGTCTTTTCAGGGATGCTGCCTCTGTCCCACATTTTATAAGCATTTATTTTGTTTATTTACCAAATGCCCGTGAGCAAAAAAAAGAAACTAATTTAGACGATCTGTTGCAAAGTTCTATTAATAAAGCTCTAACAGTAAAGGGAGTAGTTATACACTTTGGCCTTAATTTTTAGTATTTTTTTAATACTGATTTGGATGTTAAATATTATGATAAATTGAACTCAATTTGTATTAAATATTCAAGTCAAGTTAATTGAGCATGTCATTCTACATGCTTTTCCTCCTAAGATAGTGTCACTTAGCTCTGTTGTTGATGGTCTTAACATTTCTTTCTCTCAGGCATTGTCTTGGGACCACCTGCACCTCCACCCCCTCCTCCACTCCCACCAGGTCCTGCCCAGGCATCAGCCGTACTTCCTCCTCCCCCAGGACCCCCTCCACCCCCTCCACTTCCGTCCTCAGGGCCCCCGCCTCCGCCTCCTCCACCACCTCTTCCTAATCAAGTGCCCCCTCCTCCCCTGCCACCTCCTGCTCCTCCCCTCCCTGCATCTGGATTTTTTTCGGGATCCATGTCTGAAGACAATCGCCCTTTAACTGGACTTGCAGCTGCAATTGCTGGAGCAAAACTTAGAAAAGTGTCACGGGTAAATGCATTTCCTAATTAATTGTATTTTTTATGTTATGTCTTATTCTGTCTCAGTATCTAAAACATTGAATTTATTGTATTCTGATTTTATGAACCCTATGTTACTAACTTCATTGACTAAAAAACATGTGAAATAACTTAAACTTAATTAAAGTTGCAAGAATAATAGAGTTTCTGTAGCATTCACCACTTAACATTTTACCATATTTGCTTTATTATTCTTTGTGTATGTTTCCTTCTGCGTAAACAGACACACACACACTCTCTCTTTTTGTCTGAATTGAGAATAAATCAGAGACACCTTGCCCCTATTTCCCTAAATACTTAAATATGTATTTTGTAAGAACAAGGACATTCACCTACATGACCACAGCATGATTATCAAAATCAGGAAATTCAAGCGATACAATACTATAATCTACAAATCTATTCAAGTTTCATCTATTGTCCAATAATGTCTTTTATGGCACTTTTTTTCCTACTCCAAGATCACCTGTTATATTTTGTTATAATGTCTCTTTACTTTTAATCTGTAACATTTCCTCAATCTCCTCTTTCATGATATTGACAATTTTGAGGACAACAATATAATTATTTTGTAGATCACTCTTCAGTTTGGTTTATCTGATATTTCCCTAAGATTTGATTTGAGTTATGCATTTTTGGGGGCAGGTTTTACATTTTTTTACTACCAACGTAATATGTCCTTTTCAATGTATTACACAAGGGGACATGTGATAGCATTTTATCCCATTATTGGTGATGTTAGCTTTGATAAAACTTAACTGATACATAAAATTACTCCATTGGTCCTTAAAGTTTAAAAAATAATATCTAGGTGTTTTTATTGAAATTAATGCTGATATATCCTTCTGTTTTGAATGTAATATATTAATAAACATAGGATTGTCCCACATAGGAGTTTATTATGTATGTATATTCTCATTAAGATGGAGGATGCCTCTTTCCCAAGCGGAGGGAATACCATTGGTGTGAATGCGGCCTCATCTAAAACAGACACGGGTCGTGGAAATGGACCCCTTCCGTTAGGGGGCAGTGGTTTAATGGAAGAAATGAGTGCCCTGCTGGCCAGGAGGTGAGTGAGAAATTATATGGATGTGTCCAGAATTGAGAGGATTTTGTTACTTTTATTCTAAGTATAATTTAACTAGATGCAGTTCTTCCCTTTTGGCATAGTTTTACACTAAGTTACCTGATGTTTTTTTAAAAAAATTGATTTACCTTCTTTCTAGGAGAAGAATTGCTGAAAAGGGATCAACAATAGAAACAGAACAAAAAGAGGACAAAAATGTAAGTTAATAAAAATAGTCTACTACATGGAGACTTCTCTGGCGGTCTAGTGGTTAAGACTTTGTGCTTCTACTGCAGGGCCGCGGGTTCGATCCCTGGTTGGGGAACTAGGATCCCACATGCTGCGTGGTGCAGGCAAAAAATAAATAAGTAAAAATACAAATAGTCTACTACACCTGAAAATGTGAAATTCAAGTATAGCTCATTCAGGAAATTGTGTCAAAGATTAGTTTGAACTTAATTAATTTCAACTAACAATTGTTTCTTCTTAACTCTTCAGATACTAAAAATGGCATTATTTATAAATTTTTAATGGCATTCTTACTTAGTAAAATGGGTTGAATGTGTGGAGTTGGGGGAAAATCACTGAAATTCTCACCTTTAGAGTTTAATTCTGTACCCAAGCCTACCATTGAAGGAGTGAATGACCTTTTACTAGGTTTTTTAAATCTCTTAGAGTCTCAGTTTCCTTGCATTTATAAATTTATTTATTTATTTTATTTTTTATTTTTGGCTGCGTTGGGTCTTCGTTGCTGCACGCGGGCTTTCTCTAGTTGCGGCGAGCGGGGACTACTCTTCGTTGCGGTGCGCGGGCTTTTCATTGCAGTGGCTTCTCTTGTTGCGGAGCACGGGCTCTAGGCGTGCGGGCTTCAGTAGTTGCGGCTCGCGGGCTCTAGAGCGCAGGCTCAGTAGTTGTGGCGCACGGGCTTAGTTGCTCCGCGGCATGTGGGATCTTCCCCGGCCAGGGCTCGGATCTCTGTCCCCTGCGTTAGCAGGCGGATTCTTAACCATTACATCACCAGGGAAGTCCAGTTTCCTTGCATTTAAAATGAAGGAATTAGACTAAATCACAGTTTTCAAATGTTTCCCCTAGGAGCCCTGTGGTTATTAGCTGTGCCCCCCTCTCTAGTTCAGGAGGGCAGACTCTGCTTTATTTGTTTTATATATTAGTGTTTAACAGTATAATTGTTTTCCCTGCTGCATTTGGCCTTCTTTGATGCCGTTCAGATCTCTCTCTCATATGTGGCTTAGTCACATTGGCGAGCACAGCTCTCAATGAGGACGCGTGAGGAAAGGAGCCATGGGGAGCGGCAGGGGGTGGGCGCAGGGGTGGAGGTGCTAGGATAAGAAGAAGGTCTAAACTAGTGTAGAAGGGAGAAAAGATTGATGAAGGGAAAAGTGGGAAATGGCAGAAAGTATGAAACACCAAATGTCTACAACAGGTTTCTAGAAGATGTGGTATTATTAATATGTATTTCTGTATATTTAGGAAGATTCAGAGCCTGTAAGTTCTAAGGCCTCTTCAACAAGTACACCTGGTAAGTTCGAGATATATTTTAATCTTTATGAACTTTCTGTAAATATCAACACTCCTCAATTAAAAATTCCCCATTTCTCCATGTTTGGATAAAGTGACTGCTTAGTTACTAAAACGTTCAAGTTCTTTGTTCACACTTGAGAGCACTGACTTTTTCCTCTACCTTTTGTGACCCCAGAAGCAGCTGTTAATTTCTTTCCGATACTGGGAGATCTATTAAAATCCAAAGTTTTTTTCTGATGACTCTTTCTCTGAAAATCATGATTTTTGCACATTCTATGTATATTATTGTTAATGACTTGAAGTTATTCACTTAAACAAGGAAAAATATGTTATCCATATGAAAGGGAAATATTTTTAGTCATTGATTCGTAAAGGTAAGGATTATGTGAGCATGTAGCTAGCATTGAAGTCTATCTCAAAACATTCTCCCATTGAATCGTCATTTTAGCCATTCATTTGCATAATATTGATAATCAAGGAAATAAAGCTTCTAATTTGTAACGTTGAAAAAATTTTAAACAACAAGGATTTAGTGTATAGCACAGGGAACTATATTGTAATAATCTATAATGGAAAGGAATATATCTGTGTGTGTATAGCCGAGTCACTTGGCTGTGCACCTGAAACTAACACAATATTATGAATCAACTATAGACTTCAATTAAAAAAATAATAGAAAAAAATCTCCGTAGAACTTTTGGGAAATGTTCTTGAATTCAGTAAAATTTCTGACATTGAGAAGTCTTGGGCATAGAATATATTACTTAGAATATTAACAAAATACATTTCACTGGAGGTACTTACTGATGACTATATCCGTATTTAGAATATGAGATTGTTACATTGTACATGTCATTTCTTCATATTTGACTAAAGGCTAAGCACTAGACTGTCTGTTCATCTCCTTACCTAATTTGGCATAAAGTGACATAAGTAAATTTGATGAGTTTGATGAATTAATATCTAGAATGAGCCATAAGAATCCATTATAGGGAATTGTCTATAACCACTCATTCTCATTATTGAATAGTGACTCTTCAGCGGTGTGATTGCTATATTATAATTAATATTGTGACTGTGAATAAGTTTTCCTCTGAATAGGACTCAAATCAGTTTATGTTATCTTCATTAAAAATTCTCTGGTTTGTGACTTATTTTACCTTTATCTTCTATAAGCCAAAATCAAAATACATGCTGTTATTAAAACCATAGATGTTTTAGAATTCAACTATAATTTGGGGTCACAGAAACTTTTAGAATTTGAAAAGAGCTATGAACCAGGGAGGGAAGAATCATATTTTTATACAAAATTGGTCACCATTGCAAAATATTCGTGAATTCCCTGAGGGTTATCTATGGACTCCAGTTAAGAACTCCTTATCTAATATATATCCCCTTATTTAAAATATGGAAAACTGAAGCATGGATTTTGCATGTGTTTTTGTGTGTGTGTTTGCACATGTGTGCCATGTTTATAAAATTAAGGATTCATTCAGAACGTCTGGAGGCTTCTTTTTTTTCACTTGTTTCAGTCAAAAAAAATTTTTTTTCCCCTAATGGCCACGTGTCAGACACTTGACAGGCCAAAGAGAAGTAAAAGATAAAGTCACCCTAAGCACAAGAAATCCATGGTTCAGCTGGGATGATGAGATACACACAAGTGAAAAGTTCATCTTTTACGACCACATGTTGAATATTAAGTAATGTGTCAAAGAGGGAGGAGATTGTATAGTTTGGAGTCACCTGGGCCGTCTTTGTAGGAAAAAAATGACATTTTACCCTGCCTTAAAGAGTATTTACCTTAGCTGAAAGTAGAGGAAAGGGTGCTGTTTCAGGAAGTGGGTACGGCATGGGCAGAGATGGGGAGTTGGAGCTGGAAGAGACTAGGAAATATCAGGTAGACTTGCCTGACTAGGATGGAGGGTTCCTTTTGAGGAGTATTGGGGGAGAAAGTTTGGAAAGCAAGTTAGAAGTAAAATGTTGAAAGCTTTTTATGAAAAAATCAGGAGTTTAGACTTCATCCTGCAAAGAATTGAGTTGACAGTCAACTGAAACTGTTCTAGGAACATTAAAATTGCAGTTGTGAGCAGAGTGACGTAGAAATCAGGGAGGACCAAGATAGGGAAACTGGTGCCAGTAAGGATTTGGTGTGTTTCCAAAGACCCGGTGAAGGCAACCCAGCCTCTGTCCTTCCTCCTGAAACCGACCTGGAGCCCCCTCAGAGAGAACACGGCCTCACTATCTGCAGAGCCAAACTGAACTGCTCTTCCTCAAAACCAGATGCGCTCTCTGAAGATTAAAAGATAGTTCTGGTTTGGCTGATTGAGAAAGGACGTCAGCCAACTGTTAAATGGTAGCAACTGCTACATCTTATCATGTTGGAATTATTTCTTCATCTCTTTGCCTGCCTCTTCTTTAGTGACAGTGTCCTAATGGCTATTCTCTGCCTGTCCAGTTGTCCTTCAGGATTTCCCTCTTTTCCCCTCCTCTGGCAGATGTCTCTTGGATGTGTTTCTGGTTCTGTCTGTCATGGACCTCCTCATCTGATTATCTGATGTCCCCTGGCTCACTCTGTGGTGGTCAATGAGAGAGTGTGTTAGCTGTTAGAATACAGATGAAGGAGTAACCATTGATTGATTGACAGGGAGTAAAGCAAGATGAATGATGACTTTGTTTCACACCTAGGTGACTGAATGCAACAGAAATCCAGAACAAAAGCAGTGTTTCAGAGTTTGAGTTGAGAGTTTAAGTTTAGTTTTACATATGTGCAGTTTGAAAAGAGGACAAGCTACCTCAGTAAGAATGTGCATAGGCCAGTTGAGGGGCTACATTGGAACTCAGACCAGTTTTTTTAGCTAAAACTCGGCACAACTTGTATGTAGACTTGATTCTCATGCGGCCCAGATTCATCCTTCCATGACAAGCTTCCACTCCAGATTTCACCCGGTCATCCAGTGAGGCCAGTGATGGCATCAGCGAGGCAGCCCAGATTAGAAAAACGGTTCAAAGCACAATCAACTAAAAGCTCAGAGGGAACTTTATTTAACTGGAGTTGTCTGCTAAGTCCCAAGAATTGGATTGGTTGTTTGATAATCAAGGAAGTACAATACAGTCGGATGATTCTGAAATATATTTTGAGTTTGAATTTTTTCGCAAGAGGACTGTTTGAATTTAGATTAAATATTGAAGTACATGAACACATTAAAGATTCTTTTTATTCGTTTTACCATTGGCACTAAAAATAGTTTAAAAGAGTATAGTTAATACTGTCCCATTCTAATAAATTTAAACTATCCTTATTAATTTAAAATAATTTTCACAATTCCATTCTAATTAATTAAAATTGTCATACCCTTAATCTTATTGTCCTATCTTTATTAGAGAAACTTCTTACCATCTGGTGTTTAAAATCATTGTATTTTAGATTTAACAATCTAAGTTCTTCCTAGGGAAACTTGTCACACTTATTAATTTCTTCTCATTTTGGGGTCTGAAATGGTACAAATTAGAATCCTAACTCTGGGAGCATATAGGATATTTAATAACTTACGTTCTTTTATTTTTAAAGAACCGACAAGAAAACCTTGGGAAAGAGCAAGTACTATGAATGGCAGCAAGTCACCTGTTATTTCCAGGTATCAATTTTTTTCCTAAGTTTTATTTTAGAATTGTACCTGAAAAGAAATCTGCATTTTTATTGTAGAAAAAATTCGAATGGTAGATTTGAAATTGTACAAAGGAGCAAATAAAACATCTGTAATCCTACTGCTGTTGGACGACCACTAAGCCCCACTGTATTTTTATTAGTAATTGTCTAAATTCTATCCTATGCTTATTATTGTCACCCAGGTTGTCTGAAATTTTAAGATAGCTTTATTCCTTCCAATTTTTTTTATTTTGAAAAAATTCAGAACTGCAGAAAAGTTGAAAGCATAGTATAGCAAACGTCCGTGTACCCATCACTTAGATTCACCAGCTATTAACATTTTGCTAGCATTGGCTTGAACTCATATCTACACATCCACACTTTCTTCTCTCTGAATAGGTGGAAGGCAGTTTGCAAATATGTGCTGCTTCAGCCTGAATACTTTAGCATTTTTATTAAAAAACAGGACATTCTCCTGTATAACCTCAATACCATTATCCCTGTCAATAAACAACATTGAACTTTTGAAAGGAACTTATGTTTTAAACTGAAAAGCAGCTGGAGAGAAAAAGCTACAATGTTTAAGAGAGAGTAAAATAAAACCTAAAATTTTGAACTTATAAGGTAGAAAGATTTATTTTTCAGTTGAAACTTCTGATTATAATCGAGTTAGAAAAGATAATGCTCAGAAACAAGACTGGTTAATTCATGTTTCTACAAGTGGCTTTGTATGCATGATTAAGCAAATTCAGTATTTCTTAGCCAGGCATACTTTACTGTCATAGCTAACTTTATATCATAGGTCTTTAAACATAGATGAAACTTTTTCTTGGTTTATGAGACAATTTAAAGGACTCATATTTTTTCCAGAGAAAAGTATGTATTTAGAGACTAAAAGGTTTTTTCCCCTTTTCTTTCTGACCTATTTGCCTTATTTTTGCCTCATAAAAAGCAAACTTGAGTCTAATTATAGAAACCTAATAAAGAAAAATGCAAGAATAGATCTTATATTGTCACAAGTTTGTTGTGTGTTAGCTTCAGTCTAAATTTGGATTTGTTTTTTGTGTGGTTCTTTCTGTTGGTGGGAAGATTTGGTGATGACATAGTTACTTAAGCTCCGCAAAGAAACTAGGCCTTTTTGAATGTATAGAAGCTTTCAGTTTCAAGAAACTGGGCCTTTTTTGAATGTATAGAAGCTTTCAGTTTCTAAGTGACTGAAAGATGAATATATTTGGTTTTAGGAGAAAATGGCAGAATTGCTTTTGGTGAACATGTTTTTTCAGTGGAGTAGAAAAATTGCACATTTATGTTCTCGGGTACCTAATTGATGTGGCCTTCTAATGCATCTCTAGTAGTTGTTACAGATTTTCTTCAGTAGCGCATTACGAAGCCTCATTTATCAAGTGCATATCAGAACAGAACTGTGACGTGCCATTTGTCCTTTGTCACTACTTTCATCCCTTCCTCATTGATAGGGATTCTGTAGTGAGCTTGGCTAAAGCTAAACTTAAATTCATGGCAAAAGTCTTATCTTAGAAAGGACATGGAAAAGCTCCAGGTGGAATGTATGTGTTCCTTGATGTGGGTGGGTTCATTTAATGAAGGAAAGAATTTTATTTCAGAGATTTTTCAGACTTCTGGAGGAAGTTTAAATAAGTGCTCTAAACATCACCATTTAAAAAATATTTTGTCAAATATGGGTTCTTATATCTAGTAGTGTATTGTAATGATGTTCTAGCTCTGGTAGATAGTTTTCCTCTCTCTTCCCAAAATAGACATTCCGATTATTTCCTGAGCACTCATATCCCTTTTGATAGATTTGATCCAACCACTGATATGTATGTCTTAAAATTTCACTGCAAGCAGTTTTAAACCATAAAAGATTTTAAAAATATGTTTAAAAGACAAATAACTGTATTGCTTTTCTTCCTAAATTATTTACCCCGTTCCTTCTGAAAGCAAGTATATTGGCCATTTTTTGTTTTTATTTAAGCACACTTTATTCTTGAACAGTACTGAAAGTACCCATTTCTCTTCTGAATATCCATGTCAAAATTATGTTAGTGATAAGATGGATTAATATCCTATAATATACATGAGATATTGCATTATGCTATATTTATTAAATGAAGATGTCAGAATAAAAGCAAGAGTGTTGTAGTTAAAAATGCTCTTAATCATGACTGGAACATAACATTGGAAAGTTTGTGAATTCTTCTTGCGGTTTTTATTAAGAGCTTACAGATCTTGTATTCAAGATGGAAAAAGAGTTCTTTATGTGCCTCCTAAGAAGAGTTAATTATGTATACTTCAAGCTATAGTGATTTTTATTGTGTTTTTTATTTGAGCCCTTAGTTTTATTTATATTCACTCTAATGGAAATGTCTTTGGTTGTGTCTGGTACTTGTTGAATCTTTGTATAGGTAGATTTTACTATGTCTGCAGTCTATAAAAGTAGCTATTGCTTAATGATTTTTAAAAATTCTCTATAATTGTCAAGTAAACAGTGTCCTCATATAACTAGACTCAGTCTCCAAATAATTTTTTTTTAATTGGAAAAAACAATTATTTTAAAGTTAATGGACTCCTTTAGTTCTTCTTCTGTTTGCTATAACTAAAAACCTATAAAACAGTAACATAATGAGAATTAATTTTTAAAGTTCTATTGTATACCCCTTTAAATGGTTTTTCCCCTTCATAGACGGGATTCTCCAAGGAAAAATCAGATTGTTTTTGACAGCAGGTCCTATGATTCATTACACAGGTATCATCCTGATGTGACTTTGTGATTTGAGACTTTGAAATAATATGTTCAGGATAGGGCTGAGCTTTTTCTACATGGATTGGTAATCACCACAAGGGAGAGATGTAGGAAGATCGAGTCTTTCATATTTAGCTGTATTTAGAACACTTTTAAAAAAAATTCTGAGCGATTTTAATGAGAAAAATTAATAGATTAATAGTATTCATTTCCCCACCATCAGTTTATATTTGGATTATGATAAATATAAATGATAAACATATCAGAAATACTAGCGTGGGAATCTAAGGCCTCATATATCTAGAGTATTTGTAGCTTTTGCATTTTATTTTAAAGGCCGTTCTCTTTATGATTATAAGTCAAGGCTTTAAAAAGTTGAATAGAAGATCCTGTACTGTTTGTCACTGGAACACAGGATAGTATTATAGCCACAATTGTGAATAATTTATTATTTGAGGAAAATCTATTTCCTACATACTTTGCAGTATATTGAGTATCTTTAACAACCTAACATCTAACATCCTTGAGATTATTTCTTTTCTAGGATGAGTATTATACCATTTTTTAAGTAAGAAAACTTAGGATATGAGCCATGTATTTCTTTCTTAATTAAAAAAATTGACAATTTCTTAAAATCCTCAAGTGCTTAAGCCATATTTAGAATTAATTTGGCAGAATAGAGACTTAAACAGTTGTAGTACAGTTATTTTATAGGCAGGTATCTAGAGGCAACACTCTCATTATAAAGTAATAAAAACCTCTGAGAATCCCCCTTTTTTGTTATCAATTATGGTAAAAACCCTTATGTTAGAAATAACTGAGACATACCCATGTTATTATATGCATCTATTTTTGAAAATACACATCAAGTCTACTGGGAGCATGAATTAAATAGTATATGGAGGGGGTGTCTATGGCAGTGAGTAAGGAGTTCTGTAATCAGACTCTGTGTGGCCAAATTGTTATTAGCTACAATTCTTTTCATGCCGTAGATGATTAAAATATTTGGTAAGTTCATTTTGTCAGCCAGTTAAATCTGCATAAAGTGTTTATAATACAATAGTGAAACAGTTTCTCCTGCTTTTTTTGAGATGGTTTAATTGTTTTGACCAAAAGACTTAATTTAGAAAATTTGCTAGCACATAGAAAAGTAGCATTTAACAACGAGATTTTCTGTTGTAAATCTTCTCAGTTACCTTGCTGCTTTCATACGTAGTGCCCCCTGGGATAATGTTGATAAGCCTTTTTTGAGAAGTGGTGATTACGTCTTTCCTTCAGTATGAAAAGTTCCCCCCTTTAGTTAATTATCACGGTGGTGGTGGTGGTGGTGGTGGTGGAGGTGGAGGTGGAGGTGGATTGCATGTTAGCATGAGTTAAAGTTTTTAAAAATTGCATGTTTCCACAATTTTCTATTATATAACAATAATTTTTTGCATTGTTTATTAAATATGGATATATTCATAACATACCGCCTGGTTAAGTAGCAGACCGTAGTTATTCACATGAATTTCAGGGATAAGTCTGTAACGTCTTACAAAAAAACCTGACGGAAAAACTCGAACAAACTCTTTGGCCAACTCAGTATAAGTTTAGGAGAAAACAGTTAGCTAGTTTGTACCAGTTAAATGTGAAATGTAAAAGAAAAGCAGAATAAATAATAATTTACTTCTGGAGAGCAGGAATGGACACTATGGGTAAATGAAATGCACAGTATGTCAACCTTTATGAATATTGACTGTATAGACCAGACTCTCCAGAGCACTGTGACTTGCACACTGTGGATCTCAGTACGTCTGAATTGACTGTGGAATTAAGTAGCCTCAGCAAAGTGAAAAAGGTGTATTGTCTCAAGAGGGAAGGAAGTATGTCACGTAAATCTTCTTATCCAACCCAGGGCCTAGCTCAGTGCCTCTTGAATGAGGTTTTCTGAAAGTTATTATTTTTCTTGTTCATATAAACATAGCAGCAGGTATGTAATAAAATTGCTTGACTTCCTTCACAACAATCTTTCAAGTTGTCATATATTTGATATTAAAGCAGATTAACTCAATATTTCATCTTCACAAACAGTGCCTACGGGTTTGAAGTATAAATATGCCTTATAAGAATTATAAGTTTGAAAAAGTTATTATACCTATTGAATCTTGGTTCAGATTACTCTGCAAAGTTGGAAATATATGGCCTGACTAATGGTTTTCATTTGCATTGATTTGTGACCCTTAAAGAGTAGCCACTTAGTATATACTAAACCTGAAAATAAAGGACCATCCAATTAAAATTCTAGATTTTCCACTTAGTATTTTCTCTCATTGCCAGAATTGGAGAGGGAGCCATGACTGACTGACTTGATAAAAATATACCTAATACTTAAGACTTATTTCTTCATGTAAAATTTTTAACAGAAGCTAAACTTTTGAAAGTGCAATAGTAATTGACCATCTGCTTCTGTGTGGCATTCCCCTCCCTTTTCCTTTTAAAAAAATAAAATAAGTTTATGGAAGTAGATGACAATTCAGATGACATCTTCATAAAAACTTCATCAGGAAATAGCCACCTAGCCAATTGGATATGAATATACTTTTAATTTAATAATCATTTTTCAAATATCCTTATTTGTTTTGATGCTTAAAACGGAATAAAACACATACAAAGAAATCATACTCATTAAATATTTTTTCTCCCTGCATAGAATTTGTAAATTGATATATATAGAGTGAAATATTCAAGTCTTTATAATTTCCTGTTCATTGGTTTGCCAGATAGTTAGTAGATAATGTACAGTTTCAAAAGGAGAAAACATGATTGTTTTACTTGGGCTGCGATGTTGCAGCTGGCCTCCCGTCTGTCCTGATCACCATGCCACATGTTACCCAGCTACCCTCCTCGTGCTCAAAGAGTGTTGTCCTCTACTGGAGAAGTCTCGTCATCTTATCACCTTTTTCTGATTTCTTTACAAATAACTGATAATACTGAGAAAAGTGAGAAATACTTTCATATGTTCTTATCAGTTCTGCAACTATTAGGACAATTAACTTTTTAACTCTTGTTTTAAGAAATGTACTTCAATCTGGTGTTGGGTTGGTAAGTTTGCAATTACTAATGAACTCATTAAATATCCTAAGCGTTATTTACCTGTCCTGAAAATTTCATTTGTACAGACCAAAATCTGCACCCTCGTCACAGCCCAGTGCCAACGGAGTCCAGACGGAGGGACTGGATTATGACAGGCTGAAGCAGGTGGGCGACCAGTGGCAGCTTCCCTTTATTTGTACTTGTTCTTTTTTAAAAATATCCCATGTGCATATATTTGACAGGTTGCGAATGTGTTTGAAAAGAGTATAGAGTAGATATTTTTTACACAAGTTAAACAGTGGCATTCGTACTATGTTATTTTTTTCAAATCCTCATGTTTTGGTTCATAAGTTTGCATAAAGTGCCAGCAGTGGCGGAGGGTAGGGGCAGTGGTTTAATGGTATATTATAAACTTTAAATGTAAGTGAATCATGTACAATTGCTTAAAAAAAAAATGGGCTTGCACTTTTCACTTATCATTAGCCAAAATGGACCCACCAAGTCTGGTTTTGGCAAGAATGTGAGGAAAATGGGCACTCTCACCTCACATACTTCTGCTTTCTAGGAAGCAGTTTGGGAAAACAAACCAAAAGCCTTAAAAATACATGATTTACCTTTGAACCCGGCAATTTCACTTTGAAGAATTTATGCTAAGAAAATATGATAGAAGTATGTAACTATACAGTGTGGAGGAGGGCTCTGCAGCTATTAAGGAACCATAACTGAGAATACTGAACAGTGAATTGTGAACACTTGCCCACATTAGGTGAAACAGACAGGTAACCAACAGTATGAACAGTTATGTCAATTTTATAAAAAGGAAAAAGATATTGTTTGTATTTTGGATACATATGCATTATATTTAATACCTATATACACAGAAAAAAAATGGAAGGAGTAATAGGTGATTTTGGAACCTTGAACTATCTTATTTCTAGAAGAGGTAAATAATTTTTTTTAAATGGTGGTGTTTAAAAGATTTGAAATGGAAAGCAGGACATCTTAGTAAAACAACTATCAGCTTTGCAGACCTGAGTACAGATGTGCCTGTAGCGAAAAATTTAATCTTTGTCTTCTTACCCTGCACTTCAGGGTAGCCTCTGAAAATCACAGTTGTACAGATCACTGTAACAGGCATTTATTGACTGTCTGGCGGACTTCAGTGCTAAGCATTTGCTAGGTTATTAGCATGACATTGTCTCCTAATCCTCATAGTAGTCAGATAACATAGTGTTTGTACTCAAGTTGTGCACATCTGAGGTTCAGAGAAGTTAAATTTACTCAGTCCCACAGTCGGGATCAGAACCCAGTCTTTCTTCCGAGTCCGCTTTTCCCCATTCTATCACTCATTTTTTAAAATGCCAACAAAGTTTGAGTGGGGCTTAAAAAGGGACCAATAATGTTGCAATAATGAGTT
This sequence comes from Balaenoptera ricei, assembly GCF_028023285.1. Classification (NCBI taxonomy): domain Eukaryota; kingdom Metazoa; phylum Chordata; class Mammalia; order Artiodactyla; family Balaenopteridae; genus Balaenoptera; species Balaenoptera ricei. The sequence continues at coordinate 170,505,480 of NC_082639.1, forward strand.
CAAAGTAAAAGTTAAATAGGAATTAAAGAGGCAAATACTAACAATTTCAGATCAACCTAATTTTTATCTGCAGAGCTGTTTGAACAGTTCAGTTGAGTTACGTAATTTGAAAAGCATGTGGTCATTGATAATCAAGCCCTTGTTTCCTGTGTGTTAAACATGGCTTTCTTTTCTTGAAAAACATTTTAAAATGGAGCACTTGCACACATTTAAAATATGGTAAGTTCTTGGCAATCTGAAGCAGGGGACTAGAAGAGAGGATAGATTTGATTTTAGGACTGATTTTAAGTTAATTTGAAAAAGGATATCTGTTAGTCCATATAATAACTTCTGTGCATCAGTTTCCTCATTGGAAAATGGGGGAATTAAACTAATTGATAGTTTTCAACCTTATTTTAAGCGTGAAAAGCTTTTTTAAAAAATGAACCTTAAACACAGAGCAATTTAATTTTACCTGAGGTGTGTGCAGTATTAAAGAAAGTCAAATAATTTGAAATTAACCCTTCCAAAGGATAGTTATTTTTCACCCATTAAAATTGTGTCACCTTATTAGCCCTTTTGGCTTTCATATTACACAGTCTTCATTTTTTAACTAGGGGGTATCTATTATTTCAAATTGAACTTTATAAATAGAGATTTTGCAAAATATGTAAAGATGGATTGGTTTTCATAGAGGAAGGAGGGTCCAGAACATCACTATTAACTAGAACTATAACACGGGCCACATAGTACTTTAAATTTTTAGTAGCCGCATTAAATAGAGAAACAGGTGGTATTCACTTTAATATATTTTATTTAACCTAATATAGCCAAAATAATATTTCAATATATAATCAGTATTTTTAAATTACTAATGAGTCATTGTACATTACTTTCTTCATACTAAATCTTTGAAGTCTGGTGTCTGTTTTACATTTACAATGCATCTCGCTTCAGACTAGCCACGTTTCAAGTGCTCAGTAGCTATGTGTGGCTGGTCCCTGGCTTCTTGGACTGTGCACGTCCAGCGGGATCCAATCCTCTTCCTTCCCCACCTATTAGGGCAGCCCCTGAGGGCCCTCCAGGGGAATCCTAGATTCCTTGAAATTTAGTTTGGCAGCTCTGGTGATTCCTAAGGAGTCCCCATACTTCAGACCAGATGACAGATTTGCCAAGCGCTGATTGTCCAGTTCGCGTGTCTTCTTCCTTGAAACTTCTTTATGTATTACCTCTTAGACAGCTCCCAGGAGACTAGATTAAAAGCAGAGCCATTACGTTTTCTAGAAATTATCTGAATCATACCTTTCACTGGATGACCAAGTAATTATTTTAGTTTTAGAAAACATTCTGCTTCATATTTTGCTAAGCTAGAATAAGCAAAGATTGGGAAGCAAAGACTATTAAAACAAAATTTACCAAGGTTAATCTTCTAAGACATAAATTGTGACTCTGGAAACAAAAAACATACATAATATTTCATACATTCTTAAAATTTTATGTGAGCAAGAATCTTTTTAACAGTTTTTTTTTTTCTGTATTTCTGATGTTTTTCTCTTAATATTTTAGGACATTTTAGATGAAATGAGAAAAGAATTAACTAAGCTAAAAGAAGAGCTCATTGATGGTGAGTGTCTAAACAAATTTGCTACCCTTATAGAGTGATGTTCAAGAATAGCCATTTTAAAGAAAATGCAAATAAAGAAATACCCAGTTTATTACTTGAGGGCATAAAACAATTACTTTTCCATATTATCCTGCCCTTTACTTGGTTTAGGATGTCAGGGAGGAGCTCTGTCTCCTTCATATAATGGAAATTATTTGTGAAAATAGGGGTAAGCAAGATTCCTAAGCTTCCGGTGTTGAGTAGTATTAGATGGAAAACTAGGTGAACAAGTCTTTCTCTAGGTTACTTCTATTCATCCATCCCATCCCACTGACCTCTTCTTTTAAGCCCCAAAAATCGGTCTTTTCATTTTGTGTACAAAATGGAGAGAATATATAAATATATAGAAATTAGTGTGGTCTTTGTAAAAATAAGAAAAAGATTTCTGCAATGAAAGATGCAAGATCAGTGTGTCTTCTTATTACTGTGAGTTTGAATACAATCGTTAAGATTTCTTAAGAATGAATCACGCATTTATTTTACCTTATCATTATATTTACTTTTAATATTTTTCCTTTTCCTACCCAGCAATCAGGCAGGAACTGAGCAAGTCAAATACTGCATAGAGAATCAAACTAAGGAGAGATAGGACTTTAATCTGGAGAAAGGAAAAGAAAAAAAAACCTACAAAGAAGAACTGTATTAACAACAAAACCCTTACTTACATCTTGTGAGCTGTAAGAAGAAAATGGAGACAAACAGTCGGAAGGAGGGAAAAATCAACATACTTTGAAAGCCTTCAGACATTACTACTCTGGCGATAAGTTGTTTCCCTCACAGTTTTCTGCTTTTCTCTGACCTTTACAACGGGATGGAGGAGAGTCGTATAGGAGTTCCTGTATCAGTTATGCAGAAAATACTGAATCCGTCAGGCAAGATCACCGTGCATTGAAATACTTTCATGTCAAGAGAAAATCGCACGTTTTCCACAATCCATTGCTAAAATAAAGAGGAGAAAGGCTTGAGAATTTTTTTTCAGAGAATGGTGATGAGGAATTTAGCAAGTTATGCTATTGTATTGTAAATGTTTCTCTCAGGTTTGTCTTCCTATCATATTTGATATTCCATGAATAATTGAGTTCAGCCCTATGTAGGTTAAGATCATAAAATGTGGAACAAATGAAATTGTATGTGCTTTCAAAGGGTGATATTTATAAGAAAGTGTCCTAAAAATGATTTGTTCGGAGTGAGGAATTTTAGAATGATAGGAAGTCTCTCGAGTTTAGCCTTCATGCAATTTTGTAGATTCAAACATAAAATTTGTCCAGAATTTAAAGATTTAGATGCCTTCCTAAATTGTTACAATGCTTTACCAAATCTGTGACTCCTACATAACACAAACCAGTGGTCAAATGTAAAACAGTATATTGTAGATTCACTGTAGGTTTTCAACCTTTTTTAGATTTATGCACGTGGACATTTTTATAATGTAATTACAACCACCACAAAATTAGCTTTTTAAATTGCAGACAGTAATGCATGTCAAACTAATATGTAGTGGCCTTTTCAAGGCCTAGTCCCAGGGAAAATATTTTGTAGAGTATAGGGGAGCGGGAGGAAGCGAAGGAATAATTTTTTATTTAAAGTTAATTTCTGCACTATCTTCGTTCTCAGTTATCTGCATGAATAATAATGAGGAATATTTTGTGACTTTAATTGGTAAATATGTTAACAGCACCAAGTACTTAATCTTTTACATCATGTCTTCAGCTATTTGTATTTTAACTTGAGTAAGTTCAGTGGTCTGAAACATGATTCTGAGCTTCACATGAATTACATCTTAGTGTGGAACTCAAAAGTTCCATCCCTGAATTGGGCAGTTGTTATTACCTAGGCGCCCTGCAGTTATACAGGTATTCAGGTACACATTCCTGACTACAGAGCTGCTTTTGAACCTTGTTATGTTGAAATACTAGAAAAGTAACAATGATGGCAGCAATTAAGGTCACAGAAATCATTAGATAAAGGGAAAACAACAAGGGGGGGTCCTGCATAATTTTCTTTTAATAAATAAAGTGAGACTTAGGTGGTGGGAAGAAGGAACTAGATACTCTACTTACCACCGTGTGTGTGCGTGCGTGCGTGTTTGTGTGGGCACTCACGTGTGTGTATGTTATCCACTCCCTTTTCTTTGAAACTTCTAAGATTAAAATAGGGGAGAAATCCTGTACGTTGCAATGATAGAATTTTTTGAAATTTTAGGAAATCACAATTCTCCAGGCTCTCCATCTTGATTCATGCTTGAGTTGTTATGTGCCATATTTGCTTTGAAACCTTTGATTATCAGTAGTTTTACTAAAATTTTGAAGAAATAATCCACTTTCATCTGCTTTCTAGATTTCTTAATCTAAGTTCATAAGACAAAACTTGTTGATAGCATAGTTTTCTAAGCGCTGCAAGTTTGCAGCCATTACCACTTCAAAGAGGTTTGAATGAGGGAGTTTTTTTCCCTTGTTAAAATAGTTCCTGTTTCTGTAGAAACTTCATTTTTAGATCTGTGATGGATGAGCTCTCATAATTCAAGTATACAGTCCTTTTTTTCTATCAACTCTTCATTGTCATCCAATAGTGAAGACATTAAAGATGCAGCAAGCTTATGAAGTACTACTTTCTAAAAGAAATAGGAGGCATTTTCATCTTTATTGTTGTACTTTTGGTTGTGCAAACACTTTGATGATACAAATGTTTATGTCCCCCATAAATCTGGTCAGAAATCACTTTTGATTTTGTTGATTAAGTTAAACAGTCTATAGTAGAATAGAGTACTGGGTACAAGTGGTCCAAAGTAAGATAAAAGACTCCGGTAAAAATGCTAGATCTTAAAAAAGAAACTGGTTTATGCACTAAACGTTTTGTGCCTTGGTCTAATATTAACATGATGTCTGTGTAAAATGACAAAAAGAACAAGTGTTGAATCACATTTTATTTCCTGTCGTTCTGCATTATCCCAGATTGCTAAATGTGTTCTTTCCAAGAAGTTTGATTGAATTACTGTATACATTTGCTGTCCTATGTGACAGTTTTGTCATTGTTAGAGATTTCAGTAATTAAAATGGGAAACAGAAGCTTAGGTTATTTTCCTTATCAAAACTATGTTCCTTGGAGCCACAATATTATGATGGTTTTCGTGCTCTTGTACATTGGATGTCTTAAGCTGAGTGCAGTTTAGGGGATCCTTTCTAATTACAGGAAGGTACTTCTTTCCTTCAACACTGTGATCTGACCTGTGACAAATCTGTACTATACATTATGTAAATGGCTAACAAGTCAATTGCAAACCAACTGAATGTACAAATCTTAGTGCTGGTGCTGAAATCTCTTCAGAATAGTCATCATGATCTCAAAGTTTGTTTCAAAATTTGCAAGCATCAAGTGTCAATCAAAACTGAAGATGAAACACTAATGAATGTTGAATTCTCATGCTTTAGGTGTACTTCCTTATTAGAGTTTTTGGTTCTCTGCTATTTTTACCGTACTGTTTCATTTAAATTTCCTACATGCTAACTTCGTTTGTGCGATTGAAATAAAATTGCAGTATATACGTGTTGCTTGTTTGTGACACTTAGATAATCTTCTGACATAATCTGTTCTAAAATAAGTTGGATTGAATGTAAAAAACACTCTTTAAAGTCCATGACTTCACTACTTAAAGTTTACATACCAACACTATTCTTTAAAGATTTCATAAGTCATAAATACTAAGTAAGTAATGTATACAAAGGGAATATGTGATCATGTATCTATCTACTTTTTGCTTGAAATAGCTGTTGGATGTTCCCTGTGTGTTCTTATTTTCTCTCGGCCCAGCTTGGTACAGTGTCTTACAGTCAAGAGAGTGATAAATGTTTAAGTTTACTCCATTTTGTTCTACAGCATAGATACGTTAAACTCATTTATGCAGTTAAATTTTTCCTTTATGTAGTTTGCAGTGTAAAGGATATTGTAAGGGCCTTACCAAGTACCGAGTTTTAAATACAGTGAAATCTGTATCTATAGTGTTTGTTTATACAGTAGTGTTTGTTTATATAGTGTTTGTTTATATGTAGTTCTTGAAACCCACATATAAGCAGCAGTACGTTTTATCTGACTCTTACGAAGTACTGATTTTGAGTTCGCTTTAAAATTCTAATGTCTTCATTAGAAATACAAACAGTCTTTGTCTTCTTTCTCCTACCAGACCCCAACTTTTCCCTCCCTCATCCTCTCCGCTTCTTGTGGACCCCATGTTCCTGCCACTCACTGACGTTTGCAGTCATTACCCAGTCCACAGGTGTAAACATATTAACTGATTTTTTTCTCTCTATCCCATCTCGGGTTCTTGCTTCCCTTCGTGTATAAATCAGAATGTTTGTCTACAAACTGAGTCACTTCCCATTCAAAAATGAATGAAGTAACAGGTGGTAACCTTTAAAATTTGCCTAGATACAACTTTGTCTCCTAAATTTGTATATACTTCCAGTGCCCTTGTGCAGAATTGGCCTTTAAGTTCTAAGTAGTGTTATCCTTTGAAGCACAGTTTACAAAGGTATGCTACAGGATCTCTGTGATTCCTTTCTGTAGCCATCCTAACTTGATATATAACCCTCTTACCCTTTCAGTTCTATCGATTAAGCATAAGAATGACATCATCATATAAAGCATACTGTGTGAAAGAACTCTCTAGGAGCTCTTAATTCCTTTATGAAGCTATTGCATAATGTGCTTTCCTGAAGACATTTACTCCAGCATTCACATTAAAACTCCACACGTGTTCCTGGTAGTACCGTTTTTGTTTTTAATAGATGAATTCGTATCTGTACATCTCCTCAAAGCTCTAAGGGATGAGAAAGGGATCCTGAGAGTATAATGAAATTAGTGATGCCAATACCTCTGACTTTTCACTGAAAAGCCATTTCATATTTAGTCTTAGATGTTTCTGAAGTATGCATAAGGAATCTTTGTCAATCTGGGTGAATAGAATTGTCCCAGGTATCTTTGGCTACAAAAAGACACAGTGGAGAACATGTATTTTTAAGAGTAGTTTTCTCTCAAAATAAGCACATTTGCCTAAGAAGCTAAAGTTGGTAACCCCTCAAGAAAGGGCTGTTGAGCCAAGTACTGTTGAGGGTCTAGAATGCAGATTTTCTCTGTTCCAAACTTCCAGATAGGCTGTGGATTATGTTTGTTTCCTTTATGTTGTCTCTAGATAATTTTTGAGGCTCAGTAGGTTTTTTAATTTTTTTATTTTTTTTTAAAGACTGATTGATTGCTATGTTGGGTCTTCGTTTCTGCGCGAGGGCTTTCTCTAGTTGTGGCAAGTGGGGGCCACTCTTCATCGCAGTGCGCGGGCCTCTCACCGTCACGGCCTCTCCTGTTGCGGAGCACAGGCTCCAGACGCGCAGGCTCAGCAGTTGTGGCTCACGAGCCTAATTGCTCCGCGGCATGTGGGATCTTCCCAGACCAGGGCTCGAACCCGTGTCCCCTGCATCGGCAGGCAGATTCTCAACCACTGCGCCACCAGGGAAGCCCGAGGCTCAGTAGGTTTGTATATCTGTTCATAATACTTTAAAAGTGAAACCTTCAAATTTTCAAAAAGTCTAAAATTGATTAGAAAAGAAAAAATATTACTAGAGTAAATTTAGGAGGGTTAGGAATATGCAGCATCAACTTAAATGGAGGTCTAGGATGTCTCCCTTGTTGATACCAATGGTGAATTCACAGAGAAGCAAATTTGAATCAGTAAGGAGATACAATTGAAAGCTCCTAGTGTTATGAACTATGTAAATTTATCTCTTTCTAAAGAGTTTTTGGTTTTTTTTAAAGTAACAGTCCCTGTGAGAGGGTAAATAAATGATTGTCATAATGACTTAGGATGTTGAAAGAATTACTGCCACATTTATTGGTTAGTTTTGTTAAATCTGATGAAACCAATATATCTGAAGGTCAAGAAAGGAAAAAAAAGGACTTTTCTGTTATTATAGATTCATCTGTTGCACATAAACTCTCTAAGCTGAAATGTTAGTATCAATTAAGGCATGTAGTAGGCTTCAAATACTTGCTGATTAATTTAACATGAAGAGTAAATAAAGCTGAATCTTCAATTTTAAGTGTTTGAGCCAAAAGGTCACAGTCACTGAGATGTACCCCACTTCTGTGAAGCATGTTGTATACTTGGAGAAGTTGAGCAGAGAGCAGAGCCCCTGGAAGCTTCTGGTATAGGGCTGTGGGATTCCTCGGTAGAGGGAAGAAATCAGGGCCTCAGGGAGGCAGCTGAGGGTAGGGAGGACATATGCACCATCTAAAGACTGTTCTTTTCCATCACTTTTCATATAACTCTAACTGAAAACTCAAATACGACCTTTTCTCAACTGTTCTGAGAGAAGACAGCTTTCATTTTAATAAAACTTATTAGAAAAGCTTATATATTTCATTAGAGGACTAAGTTTGCATTTATTCCGTAAGTGTAAAACTCTGTATACAAATCACAGCCTCATAGTTTATCATGTTTAAATTTGATTTAACTTTTTTCCCCTTTGGCTCCAAGAATGATTTCTTTAGCAATAGATAACAGAATTTTTAAAATATATAAAAAAGAAATTGCTAATGTAGGTAGTGAATAACGTTAGATGGGTGCATTTGGTTTTTAGTTAATGGTTGTTCTTCCAAGAAAACTTAGAATATATTAAAAAGCATGCAGTTAGTTGGTCCTTTGAATTACACAGGAAATGGCATTTAGAAAATTTACATTGAAGAAATGTATATTGATAGGTGTTTACATTGAAGGATATTTAATTCTCCGTCAGGTCCCAAAGTTTCCATTCAAATCTATAGAAAATGAGAAAATAGGTTCTTGGCTTACACTTAAAATACAAGCTGTTTTAATCATACAAAAGAAACTGCCACAGAAGGCTTTTTAAGATTATGGTTCATTCATGCCCTTAGTCAACGTCCATGGAACCTTAGCCTGAGTCCCTTTTTTAAAGATTAAAGGCATTTTTAGAGCCGTTTTTCAATTTGCTTCATTTAAATTTTAGGTGAGAAATACCGATTTGAAATTTTTATTGTTGTGAACCACGTTGAACTCGGGTGTAAACTCGGTTTGTTCTGCCTGCCGTGGCATTGGGTGTTTTAAATGTTCGGAGTTTCCCTAGATGCTCGTATCCTCAAGTCCGAGGTTTGTCCGTTCTTGGTGGTGGACTGACTTAGCGCTGTCACCCAGGCCCCGTGTGTCCTCGGATGCTGCCAAGTTGCCCGGCGGTGGTGGTTGGGCAAGTGGAAGCTGGGCGTGATGAACTTACATGTAGACCCAAGTTAGTTCTGCGCCTTGAAGGGTTGGTGGTAGGCCCTGACTTTGTCACTAAAATGTCCAAAGGGAGAAATCATTTCCCCCTGAGAAAAGTATTGGGAGGATTTAGATACTCAGAAGAGAGGCGTATTAAAATCTGGCTTCATTTTCTTTTCTGCCTACTTATTACCAAGGGGAATGAATGGGAGTTTCAGGCCTGAGCCAAGGAGTTTACAGTTTGGTTTCCTTACCATAGACACTTCATCATTATAGGTTTCAGTTGCTGAAATTGAATTCTAGGGGGTAGTATTTGGTCCTCACATAAAATAGCCTTGTTTCTAAAAGTAAACATCGTTAAAAGATTCTTACTTTAACCCACTTCTTTGCCCCTTTCTTAGGCTGGACACTTTGTGTTCCTCCCGCTTCGCCGTCTCACTCCTCCCTTTGTATGTGGGAAGTGGACCGGTCATTGGCCTGGGCTCCAGCCGGCTTGACCAGCTGTCGGGCTGCAGGCTAGTCCATGTGGTCTCCAGGCCGTGTCTCTGAGGTTGCCCCTCCCTTTAACACTTAGCTCTGTGTGTCATCATCCAGTGTGTACTCTGCAGCCACTGGTTTGCTTTATTTCTTCCTTTTTTAAATTTTTTTAATTTTTTTATTTTTGGCTGCGTTGGGTCTTCGTTGCTGCGCGTGGGCTTTCTCTAGTTGTGGCGAGCGGGGGCTACTCTTCGTTGCGGTGCACAGGCTTCTCATTGCGGTGGCTTCTCTTGTTGCGGAGCACAGGCTCTAGGTGCACGGGCTTCAGTGGTTGTGGCACGTGGGCTCAGTAGTTGTGGCTCACGGGCTCTAGAGCGCAGGCTCAGTAGTTGTGGCCCACGGGCTTAGTTTCTCCGCGGCATGTGGGATCTTCCAGGACCAGGGCTCGAACCCGTGTCCCCTGCATTGGCAGGCGGATTCTTAACCACTGCGCCACCAGGGAAGCCCTATTTCTTCCTTTTTGATCCAAGAGAAGGAGAAAAGGGCCTGAGTTTTGCTCTCTGATCCTAAGTGCCGCTTTTAATTGTTTCAAAATCTTAGACCCTATTCACTGGAAGACATGCATCCTAGGTGTGAACAGTAAGGTAAAATCGATGAAATGATGATTTTGCAGTCGTGCCGCATGCAGTGTCAGTGCTATGTTAACTGCTGCCCCAGGGCCCTCTGCTCGCTCGTGAGATTTCACGGATCGGGTTACAGGTGTCTGCGTTCTCCTGGCCGCGGCCTCAGCCTGGAAGCACAGGCATCCATCCATTCCCACAGACCAAGAGTGATACCGTGTGGGATCATGTGAGACGTGAAACCGTGCTCCGGTTATGATTAGATCAGTGACAAAGCCCTTTTGACTCTTTTTCTGGCCCAGTAGCTTTTTTTTAAGTAAACACTGCAGAGCTGGATGGAGTGAAGCAGCCCTTCTTTGTTTCTTGGGGAGGAATGCACTTCAGCAGCTCTCGTATCCCCTGAGCCTGCTGTACCGTTGTTGCTTCTATCACTGTCATCCACGGGAGGAATACTGCCCTCCCCTCCCCTCTCTGCCCTTCTTCTTATATACGAGTGTACAAGCTGTCATTCCTTCCCAGGTCCTTGTTGTTAATCCAAAAGACTAACGGCAGTTTCCTGGCCAATGAGGTGACTCTCCCGCACCATTTGGGTGAATGTTGTTCTTAGTCTTTGCTTGATCTTAAGGAGAAGATAATTGGCACAAAGTCAGAGGTTGAATGGGAAGGTTTGGGATTAGAAAAGATGAGTCCTGTTTTGCAGATGTTCTTTTACTTCTGTTCTTGGTGGGCATGTGTGTGTTTTGGAATTCACTTTTTTTTAGCAGTAAGACACGCTTTTCATAATGTGTGTTTTTTTCTTTTTGGGAAAAATGAAGGGTTTCTAACAAAAGTGAATGAGCTAGAAAGAAGATTCTATCTTGAGACATCTGTAGTTGGTGCAAAATATTCAGAACTCAATTAGAGTATTTACACATTTTCATAGACATTCTTTTTTTGGTTTGCTTGATAAGACTGAACGAGGAAGCATCCCTGCAGTCTGTAGTTATAGCAGCATTGCAAGTCTGGTCTGTAGCTGGGGTAGAGAGAGTGGGTGAGTTAGGGTTAGTCCCATCTGTGCTTGAGTGGAGTGGGACTTCAGGCAGAGGTCGATCCAGGTAAGTTCCAGTTCAGAGCTTTCTGTTGCCTTGCCTGTGGGAGGAGTTTTCAAAACATTTTACTTGAACTGAACGAAAATCAGCTCCATTGTGCTTTCTGCTGACCTCTGGGGAGTTGGGATGACCATATGAGTGAATGACAGGAAGGCTTTTTTGGTGCTTTTTATCTTACTTTTGAGAAGTGGGAGAGTCAGGGATGAACCTTTCTGGTTGGAGAGCAACATACACCGTTTCCATTATGAGATTTAGAATGTTAAATACATTCTCCTTTTCAGACCTACCTAGTTGATAGGCCAACAGCATCCTGTAGAAGAGCCCAGTTGGTAAAATTTAAAGGTGAATTTCTTGTGGTCCAAATGGGTTAGTCCCCCATGTTATCCTGCTTTGCTACATAATTTTAAAACTAGAAATGTGCATTTATGTCCTTAAAGATTATGCAGAGCGATTTTCTTTGCTAAGGATGTGAGTACATGCAGCCCATGAATCTAGGGCTTTATAATCTGGGAGTGAGCCTCTTAAGGCAGTATGGACTGAAATAACACTTTAAAAGTTAAGGTTGACTTAAACATATCCAAGGCCATATTTGAATTGGAATTAGAAATTATTTAATGTGTATACAGAACCTCGTGTATCTTATCTCATGGAATTTCTGAGTTACTGGCCTTGCTGAATTTCAGGAGTAAAAGAAACTGGTAGCAACTTGTTTTCAAGCAACAAATTGTAAATTGCTGCTTGACTCAAAAATCATTTGTAAATCCAAATAAAGGGGGATCTTATTGTCGGGAAACATTACCTTCCAAGTTTGGAGCCTACCTTTAAGAAAGGGAAGTGGAGGAGAGGGTGAGACATGAAACCAAAATGGTTGGCAGGGTAGGTGGGATTAGACGGCACCAGGGTTTCGCACCAAAGTTTCAAATATGAATAAATAAAAAGGAGGACCACTTGCAAGACAACTTAGGAAGGACTTGCCAGAAAGTAGCAGCTCCTGCTGCACAACAGTGCCTTCAAAATGATTCTCTGTGTGAATTGCATGCAATTTCATGTAACCATAAAGTGTAACCTGTATGTGCATGACATGTGTCTAGAATGTGTAAAGTGAAGTTCAGCAGAAAAGGGGCGTAGCCCTGTCACTGATGGGTCAGCGAGCCCGCTGAAGTCCTTGGACTTGACGTGACCTCTTAGGTCTGCAGCATCAGAGCCCTGTGTTTGCATTAAGCAATCGTATTGAAATCGGATCCATTTCTTCCTTTGTACTTTCTTTCCTACTTTGCAGCTTTGCTGGTTTTAACTGTTTCACTCTTCTGCTTCTTGGTATCCTTTCTTGTTTTGAAATAAAAAGATGAAATACTTACGTCAAAGAAGACTTGTTTTTATTTTACCAGTGCTCTTCATTTATCAAAAATATATGATGTGAAAAAGAGTGTTCCGCTTTCTTGGTTGTGATTCTGACCTCCAAATATGCTCAATTCTAAAAGCTTGAAGAGCTTTTTCTGGGCCTCCTTCTGCATTTCAACCCGTCACTAAGGAGGGTGTCAAGCGATCTGCTTTCATCCCTGAATGCTGCTGCTTTTCACTTCTGTCTAGTGGGGTCCACAGAAAACGGTGCCGTCCTCACTGGAGCCACCCGAGGCCACTGCCCAGACTCAACGAGCAGCCTGACGGACGAATGAAGGGCTGCCTCTGGGCTACCAAATACCCTGTGCTTTTCAGTAGCAACTGTGTTGTGTCTGTAACCCAGGAGTAGTGCTACCACAAAATCACTGCATGCGGAGGCTGGGAGTGCTTTGGAGTTCTAGAGAATGGAGGGCACCTGAGACTGCACGTACTTGTCTTGTGACCATCCCATTCTCCCTGCATTTCCTAGAGGCCGGTTACCTTTCAGCCAAGAATATCTGCGAGCCTGTGGTTTGTAAGGAGCTTGCTGGTACATTCATGTAGACTATGTGACCATTTAATGGCCTCACTTTAACTTCTGCATTTTTTTTCCCCATACTCTGAAGTCAGGAAAGCGGAAAGAAGGCTCTTCATAGCCTGAACTAGAGCAACTTGAGTGGTTTCCTTTTTCATTAGCCTCATTTCTAGCTGAATTTCTTTTCCTCTCCTCCCCTTTTCAAATATCTGAGAAGCCCCCGAGGTTCACGGGAAAGGAGTTGGGGAGGGTACACTGCGATGTCCGGCTTCCCTCGCTCCTGGAGACTGATGGTTTTCATCCCAGGCTCAATCCCATTATCTATATAGTGAAGAGGTTATCCTCTAAGAGACTCTATGATAAAAAGATTTGCCAGGCTCCTCAGATCCAAGTGAGATGTTCTCTTGGAGCTTATTATCATGAGGCGTGATATCCTAAAATGCTGCATTAGCAATTATATGCCAGCAAGAAGTGCAGAGGGGAAGGCAGCCCCTGGCAGGGTGGTCCAAGCATTGGGGTTTGGTGCTTCTGTTCTCTCAGCTGGAAAGTTAAGTGTCTGGGTTTTCCGACATCATTCCAGCTCAATCTTTGTGGGTTTTATACCCGGCTGCAGGCAGCTGAGGGTCCCCACAACAGATGGGCCAGTCTGACAGAGACATTCAGTATCACAGAACTGGAGACTGCCCCCCTGACTTTGCCGACAGTGGCAGACCGCTGGAGGTCGTGTAGGTCAAGTTCACGGCTCCTCCATGGACCAGGTGTAAAGAGCCACTATCCTGCCATTTCTCTCTGTTCACAGGGCCTGTCCTAGCAAAGGCTGAGAGATACTGTAACGCTGAACTGATGTTAATTAACATTTGTAAAGCTACCCCGTGGGGAGGAGACATTGCAGATCTAGTCTTCAAAACTCTTTGATTTAAAAGGCACCTGGGATGTGACAGTGATTTCTATTATTCTTGGATGATTATGGCTATATATATATCATCACTCCCGACCCCCAGAACAAAAATTTGTATGGAAAGCCTGGACGCTGGCAATGCGATGCATAGTGCGGAGTTGTGCCTTTCCTGCCGCTGCTCCTGAGACTCAGTGGGGTTCTGGGACCCTGCAGACAGGCACTGTCAGCCCAGGAAAGGGCACCCGTCCCCTGCAGTGGGGACTGACCCCCGAGGTGAGAGCAGAGGCCACCTCTCAGGAGCCGCCCAAGCCCGCACCAGGGCTCCCGTCAGGAGTCCCCGCAGCTAGCATTCCCCCCCCACCCATATTTTGCCTCTTTTTCTTTTTTTCAAAGGAAGTAAAACGCAGAAAAGTGCACTTACGTGTACAACTCACTGCCTTGACGCCGTAAATACACCCATTGGACCAGCACCCAGATCAGGAAATGACATTGCCATGACCCCAGAGCCCTCTCGCGTTCCCTTCCGTCCACACCCAGGAGAAACACTCTCCTGACTTCTAACCCCGTAGATCAGTTTTGGCTGTTTTTGTGCTTTATTTAAATATACTGGTGGGACTTGCCTAGTGGTCCAGTGGCTAAGACTCTGCACTCCCAATGCAGGGGGCCCCAGTTCGATCCCTGGTCAGGGAACTAGATCCCACATGCTGCAACTAATAGTTCTCATGCTGCAACTAAAGATCCTGCATGCCACAACGAAGATCCAGCACAACCAACCAACCAACCAAACAAATAAATAAATAGGACCGGTGCCTTTTTCTTTTCTTTTTTTCTTTCTTTTTTTTTTTTTTTTTTTGGCTGCGTTAGGTCTTCGTTGCTGCACGCGGGCTTTCTCTAGTTGCGGTGAGCAGGGGCTACTCTTCATTGCGGTGATGGGCTTCTCATTGCTGTGGCTTCTCTTGTTGCGGAGCACGGGCTCTAGGCGCGTGGGCTTCAGTAGTTGTGGCTCGCAGGCTCTAGAGCGCAGGCTCAGTAGTTGTGGCACACAGGCTTAGTTGCTCCGCGGCATGTGGGATCTTCCCGGACCAAGGCTCGAACCCATGTCACCTGCATTGGCAGGTGGATTCTTAACCACTGCACCACCAGGGGAGTCCCATGGACTGGTGCATTTTCTGTGTCTCAATACTGTAGGTGAGTTTCATTTATAATGTGTGTGGTGGTTGGTCGTCCATTCTTACTGTGATAGAACAGCTCCCAGCTCGGGACCACCGGGGCTAGCAGTGCCATGAAGGTCCATCCCAGTATGTGTCTTTGGTGCCCATAGGCATGTGCTTTTCGTGGGCATGTACCTGGGTCATAGCCCATGCCTGTGTCCAACTTTAGCAGATACTGATCCACTTTTCAAGACACTCGTGACAGTGACGGAGTCACTGCTACACTTGCGGGCATGTCCACTGGAAGGGCCAGTGCACCTCCGTTCCATCATGCTCCCCTCTGTGAACAGCCCACCATCCACAGGGAAGGTCAAGTGGAAGAACCAAGCCTGCCTCCGTGAGATTCCCTAACTGGAGTCTGATCCTGTGCCCCTGAAACATGGAATTAAGGACTTTCTCACACAAATTCCTCGCCCTCTTACTCACCAAGAACACAATTCATGTCTACACTTATTGTGAGGAATTTGCTCAGAATTGTTTGTACTCAATGAAATTGTTTTTAAAATTTATTTCATTTAAAATGTCCACCTAACAAAGCACAGACTGATGGCGCAGTTGTTTGTGACCTGCAGATTACAGAAATGTCCCTCAGGGCAAAGGAAGTGAGGTACACGCCGAGCAGCCTAGAAAGTAGCTGCCTTTTGTTCTGTTTTTGTTTTTTGCTTTTTCCTAAAAAACGCTGCGTCTAGGGGGAGTTCACATGCTTCGTTATGGCATGGGAATTTGCTTGATTTGAGGAAGTAATCCCACCCGCTGTGCGGTAACCCAAAGATTTAGGGCCTGAAGCGGATGTTAAGATACAAATCTCTAGTGTTAAGTTCCAAAAATTTTTGCCCGTATAGTGAATTATTATTTTTTAACTGGGAGCTATTCAAAATCCGAAACTCCTTTCCTCTCCTAAATTTTCAAAAAAGGGAAAGACTTTTTCCCCTTAATATCATCCGAGAAAATATCAAATTCTCTTGTTAATATTGAGATACGTTGGTCAACAAGGTCCAGAAGGTTCAGATTTCGGCAGCAGATGGACCCAGAAGTGGGATTTTTTTCTTTGTAGATCCCTTGTTTTACCAACCACTTCATGGCAGAGCATCTCAGATGCTGCTTGCCACCTGGTGATTCGAGCAAAGGATACAGAGAGCTATTCAGAATGCCTCCAAGTTAACAAAAGGCCAAGAAGAGTTGATGTTCTGGATTTTCGGGCATTTTTTTCTGAAATCCTCATGGATTAATTGAGCAGGAATGGATGTTGAACAGCAGGGATAGGATTGGGTCTATAAACTCAAAAATCATGATTTCCAAGAGGGGTATGCCAAAGGGCTTAAGATCCAAGAAATCTGTCTGTTAGAGTTTAGAACTGGGGGTTACCAGCCCTGCCAGACGGTGACAGCTCCACAAGGCAGCTTGTCATTGGTGGAGCCAGTGCCTTCCAGCAAGCTCCATCTCAGACCTCAGAGGGAGCTGTAAGGGGTGGGGGGTGGGGGGGATGTACTTGGAATTCAGCCAGGAATCAGGTACAATTAGTTTGTAAATAACGTGAATAAGCTTGAAAAGATCATTTTTCCCAAGATGGCTCAGTTTAAAGTTCTCTCTTCACAATAAACTCCATCACAAATACAAAAGAGCCTCAACACCCAAATAAGAATGGAATGATATAAGTCACAGGGCCAAATTTCGGGAGGTGGCTGACTCTGGATGCTTTTTACCCTTTCTTCTCTAGAAGTGTAAGGTGAGGAAGGGGGAGAATCGTGTATTACTTGCCTCTAAAGCGTGGCCCCTACCCTTGCGTGGGGTAGGGGGAGGAGATCTGCGAACTATTTGGGCTGAAGTTAGTTTACAAAACCAAAGTCACAATGCATGGGTAACAAGTTGTACATAATGACACAGACACAAATGAAGAAATAATACATGCTGCCTGGGGTTGATGGGAAAGTCCATTTGCCGCACATCCAGATGGGCTTCAAGGAGCAAGTGTTGCCAGGTGACAGTGGGGAAAGGGTTTCCAGCAGAGCGATCAGCGGGGCTTGGGGGTGAGTGCAGGCCTGCTCTGCAGGCTGGGTGGGATTGGAGGTGAGAGATGGGCGTGGTGGGAGGTGGAGTCTCAGGGGTGGGAAAGAACTGGAGATATTGGGCACTTGCCCTTTGAAATCCCAGCACGTGCCACACCAGACTCCGTGGTTTCTGGAGAGGTTCAGAGGTCCTCATGAGAGAGAGAGAGAGAGAGAGAGATTGATTCTGATTTTAAAAAAGAAGAAAAAGGCCTTAAGGTTCTAGGACTGTGTGAAGTTTGCAGAAGATATAAAACTGTGTGACACAGTCCCTGTTCACGGAGCCCACAGTGGTACCTGGGTTTACATTCTTCTACATGTTTAGACCCTCTGTGGAAAATATAACCATTTAAAATGCCTTCTATCTGAACAGACTGGTGGTTCCAAGGGGCAGGGGTTTGGGGAGGGATGGAGTGGGAGGCTGGGGTTAGCTGATGGAAGCTTTT
This sequence comes from Balaenoptera ricei, assembly GCF_028023285.1. Lineage (NCBI taxonomy): Eukaryota > Metazoa > Chordata > Mammalia > Artiodactyla > Balaenopteridae > Balaenoptera > Balaenoptera ricei. The sequence goes on from NC_082639.1 coordinate 170,523,083, forward strand.
ATATATAAAATGGATAAACAACAAGGTCCTACTGTATAGCACAGAGAACTGTATTCAGTACCCTATGATAAGCCATAATGGAAAAGAATATGAAAAAATATATATATATGTATAACTGAAACACTTTGCTGTACAGCAGAAATTAACACAACATTGTAAATCAACTATACTTCAATTTTTTTTTATAAATTTATTTATTTATTTATATTTCATTTTTGGCTGCTTTGGGTCTTTGCTGCTGCACACGGGCTTTCTCTAGTTGCGGCGAGCAGGGGCTACTCTTCGTTGTGGCGCGCGGGCTTCTCATTGCGGTGGCTTCCCTTGTTGCAGAGCACGGGCTCTAGGCACGCAGGCTTCAGTAGTTGTGGCACGCGGGCTCAGTAGTTGTGGCTCGCGGGCTCTAGAGCGCAGGCTCAGTAGTTGTGGCGCACGGGCTTAGCTGCTCCACGGCATGTGGGATCTTCCCAGACCAGGGCTCGAACCCTTGTCCCCTGCATTGGCAGGCGGATTCTTAACCACTGCGCCGCCAGGGAAGTCCCTGTACTTCAATTTTAAAAATATCAAAAACTAAACTAAACGAAAATGCCTTCTATCTAAATTGTTTTAAGTGTTCAGAGGAGAAGTAAAGAGTATTGGTCCCTTCAGGAAACAAGATGCCTCTCATCTCCTGGACGAGTATTGCTGTGGTGATGTGAGTGTTGCTGTGGTGATGTGAGCGTTGCTGTGGTGATGTGAGCGTTGCTGTGGTGATGTGGGCGTTGCTGTGGTGATGTGAGCGTTGCTGTGGTGATGTGAGCGTTGCTGTGGTGATGTGGGCGTTGCTGTGGTGATGTGGGCGTTGCTGTGGTGATGTGGGCGTTGCTGTGGTGATGTGGGCGTTGCTGTGGTGATGTGAGCGTTGCTGTGGTGATGTGGGCGTTGCTGTGGTGATGTGGGCGTTGCTGTGGTGATGTGAGCGTTGCTGTGGTGATGTGAGCGTTGCTGTGGTGATGTGGGCGTTGCTGTGGTGATGTGGGCGTTGCTGTGGTGATGCGGGCGTTGCTGTGAGCGTTGCTGTGGTGATGTGAGCGTTGCTGTGGTGATGTGAGCGTTGCTGTGGTGATGTGAGCGTTGCTGTGGTGATGTGAGCGTTGCTGTGGTGATGTGAGTGTTGCTGTGGTGATGTGAGTGTTGCTGTGGTGATGTGAGTGTTGCTGTGGTGATGTGAGCGTTGCTGTGGTGATGTGAGTGTTGCTGTGGTGATGTGAGCGTTGCTGTGGTGATGTGGGCGTTGCTTGGATTCCCGCATATGCTGCCAGGCCATCGGGTGAAGTGACCTGTGATACAGGAAAGAGTAAGTCCATTGGTCTAGCGCTTTCCTGAGTCTGTGTTATGAGAGCGTTAGTGGGAGACATTCGAGCCAGGGGTCACTGGGCGTTGTCGGGATGCCTGCGCTAACCTGACAGGATGCTTCCAGCCATAAGTAAGCTAACAGCCACCTTAAAAGCAGCTTAAATAACAGGAGTTTCATTGGTGTATGTTGGTGAGGGAGGGATGCACACCCAGGGGTGTGGGGACGGCTGAACACACCACGCCCGACCCTGGACAGAGGAGTTTGGCATCGGTTATGGGTCACCTGTACTCACTGCTCAGGGGAGGACACCGCACACCACGCACGCTGCAGGGGGCTGCAGTCAGGAGCAGAGAGAACAGCGGGGGCTGGGGGAGTGGTTAGTGATCCCAGTAGCGTGAGGAGTCCCACGGTTCGCGCAGCGGGATGTGACTGGCAGGGAAGTGACACCTGCCACTCGGGCACCAGCAGGGTGCTGGGCAGGGGAAACTCCTTATGCGCACGAGACACCCTCACCGCACGCAGCTGGTTCCCGAGGACAGACTCTAGAGAGGAAATGTTGACTCAACAGATTTGCTCATGTACAGTATTCCTCCATATGCTCAAAGGACTTGTCTTTGCCAATGTGGGAGGAGAGAATATCGTGTTGCTCTTTTGATTAGGATATTGCATTAGTTAGAGCTCTCCAGAGAAATAGCGCCAATAGGATCTGTGTATATTCACATATATATCATAAGGAATATCATATAGCATATCTATATATGCATGTGGAATTGCTTATGTGATTACAGAAGCTGCCAAGTCTCCAAATCTGCACTCAACAGGCTGGAGACCCATGCCTGTTGTACAGTAGTTCCCCCTTATCTGTGGTTTCACTTTCCACGACTTCAGTTACCTATGATCAAGTGGGGTCCAAAAATATTAAATGGAAAATTCCAGAAATAAACAATTCATAAGTTGTGAACTGCTCTGAGTAGTGTGATGAGATCTCGAGACTTCCCGCTCTGTCCCTCTTGGGAGGCCCAACCATCAACATCGTCTGCCTCTGTTACTCAACCATTTGACATCATCATGGTTCAATGATCCAAGATCACCCAAAGCAGATGGTATCAGAAGGTCAGTGGTAGCCTAATGCTACATCACAATGCCTACGTCATTCACCTCACTCCTTCTCATCAGGTAGGCTTTTTATCATCTCACATCATCACAAGAAGGGTGAGTACAGTACAATAAGATATTTTGAGAGAGAGTCCACATTTACTTAACTTTTATTACAATGTATTTTTATAATTGTATTTTTTTTTTGGCCGTGCCGAGTGGCTTGCGGGGATCTTAGTTCCCCAATCAGGGATTGAACCTGCGCCCTCAGCAGTGAAAGTGTGGAGTCCTAACCACTGGACCGTCAGGGAATTCCCTATAATTTTTCTATTTTATTATTAGTTATAGCTGTTAATCTCTTACTGTGCCTAATTTATAAACTAAACTTTATCATAGGTATGTATGTAGAGGAAAAAACATAGTTATAAACACGGTTCGTTGGTACGACCTGCAGTTTCAGGCATCCACTGGACACCTTGGAACAAATCCCCAGTGGATAAGGCAGGATACTGTCATTCTGGCCTGAAAGCAGGCAGGCTCCAGACCCAGGAAGGGCTGATGATTCAGGTCAATTATGAAGACAGGAAAAAGCTGATGTCCCAGCTCGAGAGCAGTCAGGCAGGAGCTCCCTCTTACCCTGCGGGCTTCAGCCTTTTTGTTCTATTGAGGCCATCAACTGATTGAGTCAGGACCACCCACATTGGGGAGGGCAATCTGCTTTACTCAGTCTACTGATTCAAATGTTAATCTCATTCAAAAACACCCTCACAGACACACCCAGAATAACATTTGACCACATGTCTGGGCACCCTATAACCCAGTCAACTCCAACATATAAAATTAACCATCATAGATATGTCCTCTTGATCTTCCCTTGGCTGCCAAAGACCTAGCAGACGCTCTGGAAACAGGACTTTTCTCCACTTAGGCCAGATCCAAATGCTTCCTCCTACGCTAAGAGTAAGGGAAATTTATGCCCTTTCCCACCTGTGACCAGAAAGAGGTTTTGCCCCCATTTCATTGCCAATGGGAAGAAGTTGAATGCAAAGATCTGCTTCTGTATTCCATTTGTTATTCCCCAGATCCTTCTAATTTACCGACCTGGGCCAGCCTGTCCTGGTGACCCCTGGGGGTGCTCCGCCAAGGAGACCCTGTCCTGGGAGTCTGTAGGCTCCTGGGGGGGACAGGGGGCATTGGTGAAAGGGGGACAACACGTAAACACAGTGAATGCACCCCATGCAGTGTGGAGGGATATAAGGGGGGTGGTCAGCGGGAGAGTGTGACCACCTGGGGCCACTGCAGGCCTTAGGCGCAGGTGACGGCAGGAGGCTGTTGGAGAGCAGAGGTAGACTCAGTCCTATAATATTCTTGGATGTGGTGGGGCTTACGGGGGTGGGGGTGGGGTATTGTGCGTCTCTGTGTAGTGTTATTTCCATTCTTTCAAAGGCTTTGCATCACTCCCCGTTACACCACCCGCACCATTCCCATCAGACCCTCGCTCCCCTTCACACCTGCTCACCGGCCACAGCATCCGCGGTTTGGGTCCGCATCCGGGTGAGAGCGGTTGCAGCGAACTACTGAGAGTCTTGCAGGAAGACAAGGTGAGGCGCGGGGATGGAGCTGTCAGGCCTGCCGGGGTCTTCCTGGCCCGTGGAGCTGGGTAGCGGCGCTCGGGAGACCCCTGGCGATCGCTTCGACAGTGACCCCCCCCCCCATAGTCCACAGCGGGTGTGTAGCGCCCCCTGCCGGCCAACAGCCGTTATTTTATTTTCCTCGAATTTTGCCTTGGGATTGGGAAGTGCTGTTACTATTCCCATTTTACAGTTACGAAAAGTGAGAAACAGAGAAATTAAGTAATTTATCCAAAGTGAGACTGACTGAGAAGGGATGTGAATCCGGGCATTTTGAATGCAGCATCTGTGTTAAGACCAAGATAGCTAATATGACCTCAAGTTATGTCCACAAAAATGTGTGCACAGAGCCTTCCCCTGGGCCCAGCGAATCTGACCACTCCTGGGGGCTGTGTTGAGCCCTGGGTATCAGCGGCGAAGCGCAACACGGCCAGGTTAAATGGCCAGAATGGTGAGAGGACTCAAAGTCCAGTCATGTTAGGAAAGATGGAAAGAATGGGGGGTTTCAGCCCAGAGAAGGGACTTCTTAGGGAATACGGGGGCCTCCACACACCCGAAGGGCTGCGTGGGGAAGAGGGTCGGAGCGCGCCGGGGTTCCATGGTGGGGACCGTGGACAGGCCGATTTCTGCCGTCCCGAGCCTTCTGCCAGCCGGGCTGCCTCCAAAGGAAGGAAGTGCCCAGCGAGGTGGGCACGGCCGCTCACTGACCCTTGACGGCTGGGGTGGAGGGATTTGGACAGACGTGAGGGGCCCGTCAGGGCGCTTACAGCTTCTTGGGGGATGCAGGGCAGTGGTCGTTAGCAAAAGGGCAGGAGGCCCGGCCAGCGCTGGGGAGGGCTGGAGGCTATCTGCTCTCCTCTATGGGGGTGGGGGGGTGGCTCACGAGGTCCGGGGGCTTCGGGGGTGGACGCACCGCAGGGCCGGGCTCCATCGGGGCGCAGGGCACGTCTTACTCGCCAGCCTCTGAGAGGCCGAGCTCCCTGCACCTGGGGCGGGGACGCTGCGTGGGGACCGTGGGGGCGGGTCATCCTGCCCCTCGCCAGGGGTGAACCCGAGGCACAGATGCTGCCCCGTGAAGTGGAAACTGAGGCAGAGGGTGTAGAAGAGGTGCCGCGGGTGAGGTTCTTCAGGAGGCCAGCACTGAGCCAGAGTTAGGGGCGCAAACGGTTTACAGGGGAGCAGCACCAGCGGAGAAAATGGGTAGGAAGAGCTGGCAAAGTGCCACTCGGATCTGCTACACCCGTCTCCGCAGCCCAGTGGATGCTGGGAGCCCATCCGAGGAGCCAGCGGAGGACGGAAATGGCCAGGCCCACGTGCCCTCACCTCGCTCCGTCACTGGCTGCAGGGGCTGAGAGGAAGGTGACCTTGACCTTGACTCAAAACCTGACCCTGTCCCCAGGGTAGCCATCAGCTCACCACCCTCCTTGCCACTCCTTCTGAGAGGCCCATCTGGGAGTCGCCTGACCCCAGCCAGTGGTGCAGGGTAGCGAGGGGGTGAGGAGGGTTGGTGGGGGTGCTGAAGCCAGGTCTGGCGCCCCATAACCCAGGGCTTCCCCCAGGGGCCACACCGCTACTGACCCAGCCTCCTCTGTGGGTCAGCCCCACCCAGAGAACTGTAGGTTCACTGCATGGCCCTCCCAGGTATCCAGTGAAGAGGGGTGGCCCCCCAACTCTCTGGACTCTCTGGACCCCCAGTAAAGACTGGGGTTGACTTCTTAAGGCAGTCCCATCCCTCACAACTCACCTCTGCAAAGGTGGCTTGAATAGGGGCCTAAGCACAGCGTGTGTTCCGTGTGACTGGCAGGCAAAGTTGGGAGCGGAAGTGGCCGGACAGGAAGGCCACCACCTTCTTCAGGGCGACAGTGTTGGACCCCAGCTTCTCACTCACTTCCAGCCCTGTCCTCCCCCGAGCCTGGCCGAGTGTGCTGGTCGCCTGCTGGCTCTGGGGTCTCTCTGCCCCCACTGGTGTCTGTCTACTCTTTCCTTTTATGCCAGCAATGATGGTGAGTCACAGCCTTGGGGCCCTGGGACCTCCCCTCAGGATGCCCAGCCCCTCCCACCAGGTGCAGAGCTCCAGACCCTCTCACCCTTCTGCTCTCATCCCCATTTTCCTCTGGCCCAGGGGTCCCCAGGCAGGTGCAAGGTGACAGTCACTCAAAACTGGCATTCATCTCCCTAATACACAATAAATAAGCCAAGCATTCTCCTGTGTTAGTCGATAAGGGTTGCTGTAGCAAAATACCACAGTCTGGAGGGCTCAAAAGAAATTTATTTTTCACAGTTCTGGAGGCTGCAAGTCCAAGACCAAGGCTTGGCAGATTCAGTGTTTGGTGAGGGACTGCTTCCTGGTTCATAGATGACCATCTTCTCACTGTGTCCTCACTCAGCAGAAGGAGTGATGGCGCTCTCTGGGGCCTCTTTTATAAGGGCACTAACCCCATTCATGAGGGCTCCATCCTCATGACTTAATCACCTCCCAAAGGCCCCACCTCCTCATACCATCACATTGGGGGTTAGGTTTCAACCCAGGGATTTTGAGGGGACATATTCAGTCTACAACAGCTCCATGTGATTCCTCACCCTTGAAACCCTGATGGGGTTGCTAGTGGTGGGGGTGGGCGTATCTTCCCCGATTCTTCACTCCAGCCTCTGAAAGTTTTGACCTCTCAAGGTAGAACTTTAGAACAACCCAGACAGTTAGAAAGTGTCCAGCTGGCTGCAAGGTGCAGAGATGGGCGAGGTCCTGGGGAGCAGCTGGGTAGGTGAGAACAGCCTGGCCTCCTCCCTGCCAGCTCCCTGATGCCAGCGCCTCCCCACTGGTAGCTCTGGTGAGGCCTATTAGTACAAGGCACCATCCGCCTAGCCCAAAGCCAGGAAGGATTCTTGGGGCTGGAGGCTGCCCTGTCAGGTACTGAGGCTCCCAGTTTTACAGAGACACGGAGTCCCAGAGCACGGGGGTGAGAGTTGTCTGAGGTCACCCAGCATTGGATATCTGCTCCAGAACTGGGAGCAGATCAAATTGCCCACCACCAAGTGGACTGCTTCCCAGCTTGCTGAATTATTTCCTTTCTCTGCTGCTTGGAGTAGGATGTTTATGTTTTATTGTGGAAGTGCTGACACTTATTGAACACCTACTGTGTACTAGCTGCTGTGCTGGGTGCTGGGAGCACGAAGAGAAATAAAACACAGTCCTTGCCACTGGTGAGTGTGTTGCCTCATTGAGGTTTGTCCTGAGAGCACAGACCAGCTTTGGACACCGGAAAGTCGATCTCCATGTTGCTTTATTTATGTGCCCAAAAGCCGTTTCCAACTCTGGCTGGTCTGAATTTCTTTCCTTCGGCTATAAGACCTGACAATCTTATTCTCGGCTCCCAGTGAACTGTTTGCAGCCACTGCCCAAGTTTCCCCAGCAAAACTGTTATACAAGCAGGCATGCTCCCCACGTGGAGGTTGGCCACCAGAGCTGAGACCCCAACCTGGGGGGCACCAAATGGCTTTCCTGAGCCAAGCCTGTTGCTCGGACAAAAGTTAAGGGATCCAAGAAGCCCAGGGTGACCTGAGGCTTCACCACAAACTTGTCCTTGTGGAGACCCCCACCTGGGTGGATAGAAGAATGGGAGGTGCCAGGGCAGAGAGGGTAGAGTCAGCCCCGGACTCCAAGACCGGCACCCTGCATTAGTTTGCCAGGGCTGCCGTAACCAAGTGCCACAGACTGGGGAGCTTAACCAGCTGAAATGTATCATTTCACAGCTCTGGAGGCTTAGAAGTCCAAGATCAAGGAGTCAGCAGGTGGGTTCCTTCTGAGGGCTGGGAGGGAGAATCTGTCCCAGGTCTCTCTCCTTGGCTTGTAGATGGCTGTCTTCTCCCTGTGTCTTCTTATGGTCTTCCTTCCGTACATGTCTGTGTCCAAATTTCGCCTCATAAGGACACCATAATAATCTCGTTACCTCTTGATTACCTCTGTAAAGACCCTATCTCCAAATAAGGTCACATTCTGGGGCATTGGGGGTTAGGACATCAACATACCAACTGGGGGCGGGGCACAATTCAACTCCTAACTCACCCCAACCACAAGTTGTCATGGTTACTGGTGTCAAGGTCAGGGAGCTCATTGTCTATTGCTGAGCCTGCCCTGTGGTGTCTGTTTCCTATGGCAGGGGCTCCCTGTCCCTTTGGGGCTCAGAGCAGGCCGCCCCAAGATGTATCGCAGTGGCATATTGATGATCTGAATTAAAGTTATTTGAGAAACAGCCAGTGGGGAAAAAAATGACATAGAAAAACACTCTGACTCCCCTCTTTCCCCCTGAAAGTGGTAAATAAATCTCCCATGTGAAGGTATCCTCTCTGTAGGGAAAGAATAGAAAGCATCCTTATCACCAGAGTCAGGGAATTCAAGGCTAAGAAAGCTGTATAAACAAACTTTGTTACTTCTTCATTAGTCTGCAGCCCCAAGCACTGCTGGCCCTTTGTTAAAGCTTCACAAATAATTATTTCTTGGTCTAAAAATGATATATAAACATCCTGATTTGGTCACTTTGGGAGTCCCATTTCTATAAGACCTCTGTGCATACAAATTAAATTGTTTTTCCTCCTGTTAATCTGTCTTGTGTCAATTTCATTATTAGAGCAACCAAAAGAACCCATAGGGGATGGGGGGAAATCTCCCCCTTCCTGACTCTTGCATGGAGCACTTACCTGAGTACAGTATACCCAGGCCTGTCTAGAGAGTCCATTGCAGTGTGTGATCACCTGGGGACTCAGGCAGAACACCTGAGCATTTGGGGCAGGAAGCAGGGCAAAGGAGGAGAATATGGGAGAAGAAAGCACTTAGGTTTAATTCCTAGCCTGGAAGTTCCTGCACACTCCTCTTCAGATATGCAGGACGGCCCCAGAAGAGGATTTGTCTTCTTTATAGGGCAGGGCTGTGCAGGGGTGGCAGCTGCAGCCCTGTTTGCTGCTCCTGGAAACTTCAACTACCAAACGGCCCTCCTCTCAGGGGGTTGAGGGTGCAGAGTCCTCCTGCCTCAAGATTGCCCCATTTAGCAAATAAAAATACAGGATGCCCAGTTCAATTTCAGTTTTAGGTTCACAACAAATATTTTTTTAGTACAAGTATTTCCCAAACATTGCAAACAGGAGGTCAGGAAAGAACTCTCTGAGGGACATTCGGGAAGAGACCTGAATGACCTGGAGGGAGAACTGTGCAGATCTGGGGGAATGGTAGAGGCAGAGCAGGCAAAGGTGTGGTTGAGGAATTGCACAAGGGCCGGTGTGGGATGTCTCAGATTTTAGTGCGAGCTGGTGAAGATGCAGATCCTGGGCCCTGCCTCTAATTTAGTAGGTGTAGGCAGGAACAGGGCTCACTTTTAAACAAGCCCTCCTGGAGTCTGACTCCCTCCCCCCCCCCCCTTGCATTTCCTGCACACAGTCCAGGGGGTTCAACTCAAGCTCTGGGGGTCGGAAGTGGGAAGCCCCCTCAGGGATCACCTGGCGCAAACCCCTCCTGCTCCCGGCGAAGGAACGGTTCTAGGGGTCTCTAAAGACCTCATCCACGGGGCTGAAGGGGAGAGCGTGGTTCTTCCGTGGCTGGTCGCACGCTCCCTGGTGACCAGAAAGCTCCTTATCCTTCTCTTCTCCAAGCGGGACGTCAATCGCGGGCCTGTGACCCTTCCCGAGAGGCCTGGCCCTCCAGCCCCCAGGGCCCCTGAGAGCCCCACGGGCCTCTCTGCCCGCACCTCCATTCAGGAGCCGCCTCGGCGAAGGGAAGCCAAGGGGTCAGAACTGCCCCCGCAGTGACCCCCATCACCTCCTGCCCCCGGAGGGCGGGGCGAGCCGCTTCTCCGCAGCCCCGCCCAGCCCTGGCCACACCCATCCTCTGTGGAAGGATGCGCGTCCCCGCCCCCCTCCCCCCTAACCTTGAGAGAGAGAACCGAGACAGGAAATGAGCTCAGAAGCCCTAGCCACAGAAAGGGCGGCTCCCGCAGTCAGGCCCTGCAGGTGGATCCAAGTTCCCCAAGCGCGGAGACCTCACTGCGGCCCCCCGCTCCTCTCCTGTAGCGTCAGGACCTGGAGAGCTTGAACACACCACTTGGTCGGAAAGCCTTGCACACAGTCTGTCTTTGCTGCACCAACGGGGCCAGCAGCACCCCCTGCGCTTGCCAAGGCTGAGGTGAGGAAAAAACACCCCCAAGACCCTGGACGGGCCTCAGCTCTCAGCAGCTGTAGTGGCTTCAGGCCCGTCACTCCGTTGCTGGGTCTCCGTTTCCTCAGGGAGTTGTGGTGAGGCTGAGATGAGAACACGTGTGAAGTGTCGGGTAAACTGGTGGATAACAATAACCCGTCCGCCTTCTTCCTGCCTGTCCTACCTTGTGCCTGTCAAGCTATTGGGAGGGGGCTAGCCAGGGGTAGAAGACGCATCTAGGGTGCTCATCCAGTTCATGATGACCCTTGTTTCTCTGGAGAATATGTCCTTCCATGTCCTGGCTGTGTGACCTTCAGCAAATGACTCAACTTCTCTGTGCCTCAATCAGACATTGGCTAAATGGGAGTAATATTATTAATACCTACCTCATGGAGTTGTCATGAGGATTAAACAATGCATGTAAAGGACTCCATTCTGTAAGTGCCTGGCACATAGTAAGTGCTCAACAGGAGTCAGCTCTGGGTATGCCCCACCCCTGGGGGAAAAGAAGCAGAGGCCAGCAAAGGGGCGTGGCTGATTCTTGTTGGCGTTCCAGTGCCGGGACACTGTTCTGTACCTCCATCTTTAGGTTCCCGCTGCTTCCTCATCCTCTTTCCAATGAATCACCTTTTTTGGGTAAAAGTTAGGATCTCTGTTACTCTCGACTGAACCTTAACACTGGAATGTAAAAGAAACAACACACATCATTTTTCCTAAACTAAATTAATCTCACCTCAAGCTTGTATCTCCCTGAGGGGGATCGTCCACTTTTTATTTCCGGAGAACCCCTTCCCCCAACTCCATGGGCTCATCAGGAGTCCCGAGGATTTCAGGGGAAGAGGAACACGAGAAGGGGCCTGGGCCACAGTCCTGGGTGATCATCGCTGCCCCTCCTGTCCCTGAGCACTGCCTCCACCTCCGGAGGCTCCGAGATGTCCCCCACAGGGTCCTCCTGGGTGGCCGCGGGCACGCACAGGGATCCCCCTGCCCTGCTCGTGAGACTGGGGAGCTCTGTGGACTTGTGCAGGGCACATGCCATGTCGCCTGGGCAGTCTGACCTTCCCACTGGAGGAGTCCAAGGCCTAGGCTCTGTCCCTGCCAGGCCTTGGGCAACCCGAGTGGATTTTTCTTGGGCCTCAGCAGCCCCTGAAGCAACAACAATCAGTCGGCCTTCTGTCCCCATCTCTCCTTTTCTCTGAGAGCCTGGCTGAGGAACGTGAGGCCTGTCTGTCTTTCCAGGTTGAGGAAGTGAACATTCCTCCCGTTTCATTCCTCACGTGCAGACAGTTTATTTCACAGCCATCTTGCACACTTGAAGCTAAAGATGTGTGAACAAAGAACAAAGTGTGGGCTCACCACCCAGTTCTACAAGGGTTAAGTCTTAACCCACTGCAGTCCCACCAACAGTGCACCCTGAGAGGAATTCAGGATAAAAAACAGGATGAGACACCTTGTGCTTTGGATAAATGGGCCCCTAGATAGTTAGATGTATATCTCAGGAAGAATTTCCATGACCCTATATTTTTGCATCTTCCCATACATAAGAAAGCACTAAAATCATTAACTTGGGATATCTGTTCTTTGTGACTAGCAGTCATCTTTTACCAAGATGTATGCTTGATTGCAAGTATTTCCTAGCCAAAAATCATATAGAAACTGGCTTTTCCCCTCTTTCTTCAGAGCAGTTTCCTCTGAGCTGCTGAGTGGCGTCTCCGGGCTATAGTCCTCAGCAGGACCCTGAATAAAACTTAAACTCACAGAAAGCTGTGTGTCTTCCTTTGAGTCAACAGATGTCTCAAAGGAGGCCCCAGGGTTCGGGGAAATGATGCTCAAGTCTTGGTCGGTCCAGACCACAACCCCGGGCCACAGCCCACCGTAGCCCTGCCTGCACCTCTGCATTGGCACTGGGACAGGAGGACCCCACCATGCCCACTTCGCTCACCCAGAAAAAGATGAGGCTTTATATTTCCTTCCCCGAGCCTGAGCTGATCAGGCATTGTCACATCACCTTTTCACGATCCCACTTCCTGTCCCACCCAGGCCCACTGCTAACCACGTGCACTAACCTGCATTATCTTCTTCACAACTTCTTCTGTTGGCTCTCAGGTCACCACCAAACACCTAGATTGCCCCTGGGACCAGCACTCCTGCTTACAGAGGCAACTCGGATGGCTCCTAAGCCTTCTCTCCCTGTCGTTCACAGCCCAGGCCTCCTGCCGGCTCCATTCAGGCTGTGCCTCTCCCTCCACCCATGGAGCCTCCTTCACTGGCCTCTGCTGGTCAAGGCCCAGAGCTGGCTCCTGGGGTCTGCAGCACAGGCAGCCTCAGGACCCACACCATCCCACCCCACCCCGCCTTCCATCTCTGGTCATCTCCTCCCTGAGGATGCAGAATGGGCTTGCAGGCAAGGGCTATGGGTAAACACCTAGACACGCCTCCTAGGTCCTGTCATTAAGAGGGAGAGAAAAAGGGAGCTGTTCAGAATTTTCAGATGTGAGCAAATCCCAAGAAGAATTCTTCATTTTTATTTATTTTTAAGCAATGGGTCAGTGAAGTCTTTCTTGCTGAGCAGAATTATATCCTCAGCATCTTTCTCAACCCGGTGCTTCAGGCAGACACCACTAATGGAAGGATTTTATTTGCCATTCGGGTAAAGCTAAGCCCCCTCACCCCTGACCACGTTAGCTCAGGTCGGCACCAGCTCTCATCAGGAGGGAGCCACAGCCCCTTACCCACTCCCTGCCTGCAGCCTCACTCACTCCATCGCTGCCCACCCTGCGGCCGGCAAGGTCTCATCCTCCTGTTCATTCTTGTTCCTTGGTGAAACGAAACTGCAGAGGGTCAAATACATTTTCAGGCCATACGGTGGACTCCGCTATCCTAGCCTAGGTGGGGCTGTGTTCCAATAAAACATTATTTACAAAAACAGGCGGCAGGCTGGATTCGACCTGTGGGCTGCGGTTTGCCAGCCCTGATCACAGAAGATGTGGACAGCTCGGCATGCCCTAAGAGACCTCTCCAGGTGTGGCTCCTTTCTCCCTCTTCACTTCCACCTCCTACACCCCTCTGCCGCCCTCATCCCACTCACCGCCAATTCCATATTGCTTCAGGTGCCCCCAAGGCGTTCTGTTCCCACTGTGTCTTTGTTTTTTTAAATAAATTTATTTATTTTTGGCTGCGTTGGGTCTTCGTTGCTGCCGGTGGGCTTTCTCTAGTTGTGGCGAGCGAGGGCTTCTCATTGCGGTGGCTTCTCTTGTTGCAGAGCACGGGCTCTAGGCGCGCGGGCTTCAGTAGTTGTGGCATGCAGGCTCAGTAGTTGTGGCTCGCAGGCTCTAGAGCGCAGGCTCAGTAGTTGTGGCGCACGGGCTTAGTTGCTCCGTGGCATGTGGGATCTTCCCGGACCAGGGCTCGAACCCGTGTCCCCTGCATTGGCAGGTGGATTCTTAACCACTGCGCCACCAGGGTAGTCCCCCACTGTGTCTTTGCATGTGATGATTCCTCATCCTGGGTGCCTGGGCTCCACCCCTTCTCCACCCGAGAATCTCCCACCTGTCCCTCTAGATTCAGCATCACTCCTCCCAGGGCCTTTCTGTGCACACCCACCCCCAGCTGCTCACCCTTCTGGCTTCATTTAGCCTGACCTCTGACGACACCAGCCCTTCCCGCCTCTTCCTTTGGATTCCATCTTGCCCTGTTTTCTCGGTTTCCTCCTGCATCCCCGGCGGCTCCTCCTCTGTCTCCTTCAGCTCTGCCAGTCTCATCACTGGTGCTCCTCGCTGCCCCTTTCCAGCCCTCCCCACTCTCTCGCCCTGGGATATCTCCTCCCCATGGCCTCTCGGACGCTGACGCTCCCAGATCCGCGCCTCCAGCTGGACCTCTGCAGAGCACGAGGCTCTGGACTCCGGCAGACTCCACACCCGCGAGTCGCATCGGCTGCTCCTGCTGAGCGTGTCCACGCCTCAGCTCACCGTCCCTCTTCCCGCATCCCTCTCTGTAAGGTAGCGTCTTGGGTGCACGTGTTTTTGGAGCCTCCTCCCAGTTCACAGCAAACCCCTTAATCACAGCCGCCTGTCCACCACCAGCCATTTTACCCCCTCCCCTCCCTTGGTGCTGGGTCACTTCCCGTGGTTCAGCAGGTCACCTCCGCCCAGGTGAGCATGAGCCAGCTGGCCAATCAGTCTCTTCCCTGGGAATTTGGAACCAGGTGGTGCTGGTGTTTCTTCAGGTGAATTGACCTCTTTTCCGTGGGTGGGAGCTATGGGAGAGGCATTTTCCAGCACCCTGGGGCCTGGAGAAGCAGCGGGAGTTGGTCTGAGGAGAGCTGTGCAGGCAGGATCAAAGGTGAGAAGGCTGAGGCTGAGGCCGAGGCTGGAACGTGAGGTGGCAGGGCAGGGGTCATGCGCCCATTGTACAGATGCTGAAGGAGACTCCAAGGGAAGATCAATGTGGTCCCCAGGTCAGTAATCCAGGCTTTTCGGCCTTGACCCTCCTTCCCTCAAGTTCGTCCCGTGCCCCTGAGCTTTTGCTCTCTGCAAGCAGGAGGGTCCCCTGAATCATCTGAAAGCCCTTCATGCTTTGGGTGGCTGGACCCCCCGCATCTCTGCAGCTGTGCCCCTCTGCTTCTCCTGCCCCTTCCCCAATGCACTCCTGACAAAGGGGTTGAGAGCAGGGAGGGCGGGACCGACCTGCTGGGTCTGGGCTGGTTTAGGGCCAGGCCATTCTTTATCTTGGTTTTCACAGAACAAAGCGGTGCTGTTCCTCCTGGCAGCAGGGGTCCTGGGGTGAGGAGGGGCGCGTACTACTCCCGCTGGCTCTGGCTTTTGTGTTCTCTTCTAGCCTGGTCTGGGAGCCCAGCAGGCCCAAGACGCTGCAACCTGGACCGGCACAGCCAGCAGGGACTGGGGAGGGCCGCATAGTCCCAGCAGAGTAGCAGAATGTTTGCCAGAAAACTCCAACAGGCCATCTGCTTCCAGAGAGCAGAGCACACGGTCTTGAAAGAGGCAGCCGGGGCTATGCAGCCACAGAGGGCTGTCCTAAGGGAGTTGCTTTTTTAAAGGTTTGTTTTATCTATCGTTGGTTCATTTGGGTTTGAATGTGTTTGAAAGCAGCCCCTCTAGGCCTCGGCCAGCTGCTGCCCTGCCCCGCGCCTGCCCTCTAGACCCTAGCGGACATCCTCAGACGGAGAAGGGATGAGGGACAAACAGTGGATGCAAGGCGAAGGAGAAGGGCGTGGGTCCTCCAGGTCCTTCAAAAGCAATCCATTCCTCTGGGTTAGCTCTGGCGGGGGCAGGAAGCCCCACACGCTGTTCCCCCCAAAACACTCAAGGGCAGCTGGAAGGGAGAGAAGTGCCTCAAAGGAAAAGTGGAATTACCTCCCTAGCTGGGCCATTGCAGTGGCCATGGTTCACAGCAGGGCCGTGAAAGACCCCCGCTGGGGGAGATGACCCACACTCTCTGTCACTTTTACCCTGTAGATGCTGATTAGCAATTCAACCCTGGAAAGTTTTGCTTCTTGGTTTTTATTTAATCATATTTTATTTATTGATATTTATTTATTTTTGGCTGCACTGCTTGTCATGTGGGATCTCAGTTCCCTGACCAGGGGTCGAACCCATGCCCCCTGCAGTGGAAGCGTGGAGTCTTAGCCGCAGGAAAGTCCCAGGTTTTGCTTCTTGGGCTAAAAAAAGCAATGAGGGTGGAGCCCTCATTGGGGTAATAGTGAGAAGTGACCCCCATTTTCACCTGAAAGCACTGGTGGGGAGAGCTGCTCCCAGGTGGGTGGGTCATTCAGTCATTCAGCAAGTGTTTATCTAGAGGTGGTGACATGAAAGGGTCCTGAAGGATAGGTGGTGTCCTATGCGGCGTGCTCGGACGTGGCGGCATAGGAGAGGAGTTGCAGAGGTTAAGGGCAGGTGGGGGATGACTGGTGGCAGCTGGCTACCCATTTTGGCTGTGGTCGCTGCTTTTACGTGAGATCAGATTTTCCTCAAGCATGACACCCGAGAAAGTGTAGTGGCACAGGCTGGCTTTCTGAGAAGAATTCAAACTTTGGTCAAAGCCCATTACAACCAATTTTGTATCACAATAAACATGCTCTATAGTTTAAAAAACCCTCAGACCTCAGCTAACTATTCTATATTGCTGAAACCCTGAATATGCTCCCAAAGCAGTAAAACAGAAACCCTCGCTGTTCCTTGCTCTTGGTTGAGAGACCGTGGTCATCTGTATCCTTCCGTGATCATTTGCATTCTTCGCTGCAGGAAGGGCGGACCGGGAGCCTCCAGATCACAGACACCCACCGGGGCTCGGCTGGTGTCTGGAGGCATCCAGGACCGGAGGATTAGGCACTCTCTCTCCTGCTCTCCCTACCAGGTGCCGGTAGAAGGACCGTCTTCAGTGGTTGTCACATAGGTCTGCACTCCCTGTCTGCTCGCCTCACCCTCACTCCCTCCTCCCCCGACTGTGATCTGAAATGTCCCTCCTCTGACTCCCAGTGGCTGCTCGTCCTCACCCCGCCTAAGGGCTGACACCTCCAACCTCCCCTTCTGGGTGCCCAGGGCTCAGTCCCCGGTGAGCCTTTCCTTTTGCTTCCCGACTGTTCCCCACCTCCTCCTCTGGCCGCTCTTCCTCTGCCCCCCGCCCTAAGTATCAGGAACCTCAGGTCTCCATCGTTGTTTCTCTCCTTTTCCCCTCCTCCGACTAGACTCTTACGCGTGCTCTCATTCACTCCCGAGGAGGACAAGTATATTCGATAGTGTGGAAATCCGTCATTTCCTGGCCTCCTCTCTCTCAAGCTCCTGTTCCATTAACCCGTTGTTACATGGAATATCTACTGGCTATCCCAGAGGCATCTCAAATTCATCATGTCCCAGGCTGAACTTGTCCCCTTCCCCCCAAATCCTTGCCCCTCCGTCAGTACTTTTTTTTTTTAAATAAATTTATTTATTTTTATTTTTATTTATTTTTGGCTGTGTTGGGTCTTTGTTACTGCATGTGGGCTTTCTCTAGTTGAGGCGAGCGGGGGCTACTCTTCACTGCAGTGCGAGGGCTTCTCATTGCAGTGGCTTCTCTTTGTTGCGGAGCACAGGCTCTAGGCACACGGGCTTCAGTAGTTGCAGCACATGGGCTTCAGTAGTTGTGGCTCGCAGGCTCTAGAGCGCAGGCTCAGTAGTTGTGGCACACGGGCTTAGTTGCTCCACGGCATGTGGGATCTTCCCGGACCAGGGCTCAAACCCGTGTTCCCTGCGTTGGCAGGCGGATTCTTAACCACTGCGCCACCAGGGAAGTCCCAGTATTCTTTTGTTTTTGAAAAACTGTATATAGTTTATATATAATTTGGTTTAAATATTAATTTTATATAGGACCCCTTGTTCCAAGTTTGGAATGCTCTAGCTTGTCCCGGTTTGGTCCTAATATATAGGTAATTCAAACTTTCTCTGCCACCTGATATGTGCCTGGTGATTCCCACAGTATTTTTCCCTTCCTTCCTTCCTTCCTTCCTTCCTTCCTTCCTCCCTCCCTCCCTTTCTTTCTTTACTGGGGTACAGTTGTTTTACAATGTTGTGTGAGTTTCTACTGTACAGCAAAGTACAGTTCCCTGTGCTCTACAGCAGGTTCTCGTTAGTTATCTATTTTATACCTATTAGTGTATATATGTCAATCCCAATCTCCCGATTCATCCCATCCCCCCTTCCTCCACTTGGTGTCCAAACGTTTGTTCTCTATGTTTGTGTCTGTTTCTGCCTTGCAAACTGGTTCATCGCTCAGAGAGAGACGTCCCTTCCTCCAGCTCACCCACCCAGAAGCCTGGGGGTTAGAGGAATGAGGCTTCAGAGTCAAACCACTTGGTGCAAATTCCAGTTCCACCACATCCTGTGTTAGCCTGGCAAGTTCCTGAATCCCTCTGTGCCTCAGTTTCCCAGGATAAAAACAGCCCTTCTTAGAGAGTTACAGTGAGCAACAAAGGAGATGTTCCATGGGTCGCAGCCATACAGAAGGCGCTCAATAAATACGAGCTGTTATTAGCTCCCTTCCAACGAGAACGACAACGACAACAACACACACACACACAACCCTGTGGGCTCTACCTCGTCTCCACATTCAGGCCCCTGTTCTCCACCCTCATGACCACAGCCTTGACTCAGACCTTCATTATTTCTGCCCTGAACTACTGCAGTAGACTCTCTCACCCTTCACGCTCCCTCTACTCCAGTCCAGCTGGAAATTCCTTTTTTAAAATAAAAATATATGGGACTTCCCTGGTGGCACAGTGGTTAAGAATCCACCTGCCAATGCAGGGAACACGGGTTCGAGCCCTGGTCAAGGAAGATCCCACATGCCGCGGAGCAACTAAGCCCGTGCGCCACAACTACTGAGCCTGCGCTCTAGAGCCTGCAAGCCACAACTACTGAGCCCATGTGCCACAACTACTGAAGCCTGCGTGCCTAGAGCCCATGCTCTGCAACAAAGAAAAGCCACCGCAGTGAGAAGCCCGTGCACCACAATGAAAGAGTAGCCCCTGCTCGCCGCAACTAGAGAAAGCCCGTGCACAGCAACGAAGACCCAACGCGGCCAAAAATTAAAAAAAAAAAAAAAAAATATATATATATATATATATAAAACAGTTTTATTGAGATATAATTCACATACCACATAATTCATTCATTTACAATGCATATTCAGTGGTTTTTAGTATATTCACAGAGTTGTGCAACCATCTCCACAACCATTTTTAGACCATTTTCATCGCCCCAAAAAGAAACGACCCTGAGCCCATTAACAGGCCCACTTCTTCCTCCACCCCCAGCCCTAGGCAACCACTAATCTGCTTGCTGTTGCTATAGATTTCCCTATTCTGGACATTGCATATGAATGGAATCATACCATATGTGGTCTTTTGTGACTGACTTCTTTCACTTAGTGTGATGTTTTCAAGGTTCAGCCATGTTGTATCAGGTTATTATTCCTTTTTATGGCCAAATAATATTCCACGGTATGGGTGTGGCACATTTTGTTTATCCATTCACTGGATGATGAATTGAACAACAAAGAATTGTTTCCACCTTTTGGCTATGACAAATAATGCTGCTATGAAATTTGTGTACAGTTTTTGTGTGGACATATGTTTTTATTTCTCTATATACCTGGAGGTCATACTCTATGTTTAACTTTTTGAGGAACTGCCAAACTATTTTCCAAAGTGGCTATACCATTCTATAATCCTCTCAGCCAACCTTGGGCATGGTCTGCCTGTAAGGGTGTCCTAAGCTGACTTGAGCCACATCTTCTTCCAAAAATGACTATTTTTATTTTAGTTGTGTTCTTGTTATTGTCTCCTGCTTGTCCATGTTTTCATGATGTAACTTTGTTTCATTATGACTCACCAAGGAGTGGGGGAGTCCTTCACTCTCCCACTAGAACGCACACTCCCTGAGGGTGGGGGTGCTCTGTTTGTTCCCATCTGTTTCCAGTGCCCAAAACAAGTTCTCAGTAAATATATGCTGACTCAACTGACAATGCTCCATCAACTGCTACTAGATCTGTAGTTACTGACCCTGATTCCCAGCAACTGTTAAAATAAAGAAACACCCCTGTGTGTGATGGAGCATTGCTGACTTCTGATGGGTGTTCTGTTTGGTCCAAACTTTAGACTGTGTGGCACATTTCTAAGAGTGCCGGATTGGGTAACCGCTTTTCCTGTGAAGTCCTGTGTTCTTTTATGCACAATATATAGCTTTAATGAGAGTGAACATTTGTTTGGAGGATTTGCTGTATGTCAGGAGCTGTGCCGAGCGCTTAATGCATTACCCCTTTTTACCTTTATAACAAGCTGTATAGGGTAAGTACTATCATTATCCCCATTTTACAGCTGAGGAAATGAGGCACATAGAGGCACTGACTTTCCCGAGGTCACGTGCCTGCCGGGTGAGAAGATGGGAGTCTCAGTTCAGGAAATATGTCTCTGAAACTGATCCTCGTCCTCATTGTGCTATGCCCCTCCCCCAAATAAATACCTGGCCAATAGATTTTGCAGGGAAAACGCATCCAAACACACATTCTCCTAAGCAGCTGAATTTTGAAGTGTTTTTTCCCCCATTTTTTTTTTTTTAATCTTTTAAAAACTCTTTATTTCCATTCCATCCCTTTGGCTGAACATTATGAGCACAATATCTGCCCTTCTTGTATTCCCCTCTCTCGTGGAAGGCATCACTATCCAGTAACCCAAGCCCAATCTCCTTTGTCATCCCGCCACAAACAGTCATCAAATGCTAACAAGACAGCTTCCTAAATCTCTCTGGAATTGATCTCTTCCCCATTAGAGTTCCCTTTTGCAAGTCCATTTCTTCATCATAAGTCTGACATGTGAGCTCTTAATTGCTCTGCCGCAGTTTTCTCTTCTTCAGTCAGTGGTAACAGCTTCAGGTCTGTTTGCTTTTGTAGTTCTTGTATCAAGGTCATAGTCTTATTGAAAGTAGCACACATGCGGCTCTTAGTCTCTTTATGCTCGACAGCAGTTGGTTTAAAGCGTGCATGCAAAGTTTGATAGCGAGACTTTATTGCTGACAATTCCTTTAAGAGTGTAACTGGATTTTTCATCAGTTCCAGCTTATCGACCTCTGCCTCCATGTTGAATAGTTGACCTCCCCCATTTTTTAATTGTGGTAAAATATAAATAAAATTTACCATTTTAAGGGACTTCCCTGGCGGTCCAGTGGTTAGGACTCTGCGCTTTCCCTACTGGGGGCGCGGGTTCAATCCCTGGCTTGGGAGCTAAGATCCCACAACCCCGTGCAGTGCGACCAAAAAAAAAAATTTACCATTTTAACCATTTTAAGTGCACAGTTCAATGGCATTAAGTATATTGACGTTGTTGTGCAACCATCATAATCATAGTCCGTCTCCAGAACATTTCATCTCAAACTGGAACTGCACACTCACTGAACAACTCCCCATTACCCGCTCCGCTGGCGTCTGGCAACCTCCATTCTACCTTCTGACTCTATGAATTTGACTAGACCCCTCGTCTAAGTGGGATCACACAGTAGTTGTCCTTTTGTGACTGGCATATTTCACTTGACCTAATAGTCTCAAGGTTCATGCATGTTGAAGCATGTGTCAGAATTTCCTTCCTTTTTAAGGCTGAATCCTCTTCCACTGTATGTATAGACCACATTTTGTTCATCCATCCATCTGTCCAGGGACAGTGGTTGCTTCCATGTTTCGGCTGTTGGGAATAATGCTGCTGTGAACATGGGAAACATGCTGTGAAGCATGTTTTTATGAAATTGATCAAGGAAATCAAGGCCTCAGTGGGGGGGTCCCGAGGGCCGCGCTGATGGGGAGGAGGCGCTGTCACCTCACCTCATCTTGCCCCCCGGCTCCTCTGCCATCCACCACTGCCCTTGACCATCCCTTTAGGCATCTGCCTCTCCGC
Source organism: Balaenoptera ricei (assembly GCF_028023285.1). Lineage (NCBI taxonomy): Eukaryota > Metazoa > Chordata > Mammalia > Artiodactyla > Balaenopteridae > Balaenoptera > Balaenoptera ricei. The sequence goes on from NC_082639.1 coordinate 170,544,757, forward strand.
CTGGCTGTGAGGACTAATGCTGGGTTTTATTGTCTTATTCCACTGCTTTACTGCCTCTTCCTGGCACCTGAAAGCCCCCGTTCCCCCCGAATCCAGGCAGCAGGGACCCTAAGAGCAGCACAGGATCTGGGGGCTCCGTGCTGAGAGGTACCTGCTCCGGGGCTTCTGAGTGGCTGCTGCTTAGGCTGCCGGGGCGGCTGGCCCAGCCCTCCTCATCCCCAAGGGGGCGCCACTCAGGGAAGACGAAGAGGTCCACTTACCCCGGTCCTCCATCCAAGCCACCCCTGTTTCCTTTCCTGGCCTCCGTTTTTGTCTTCTCCTCTCCCCAGAGCATGTCGGACAAGTGGGGACAAAGCAAGGGGAATTTGAAGATTTCTGACAGGCACAGTTCCTAGAAACTTAAAAAAAAATTTTAAATAAATGTTCCAAGAGGACTTCCCTGGTGGCGCAGTGGTTAAGAATCTGCCTGCCAATGCAGGGGACACGGGTTCGAGCCCTGGTCAGGGAAGATCCCACATGCTGCAGAGCAAGTAAGCCTGTGTGCCACAACTACTGAGCCCGTGAGCTACAACTACTGAGCCTGCGCTCTAGAGCCCGTGAGCCACAACTACTGAGCCCTCGTGCCACAGCTACTGAAGCCCACACACCTATATAGAGCCCGTGCTCCGCAACAAGAGAAGCCACCGCGATGAGAAGCCCGCCCACCACAGAGAAGAGTAGCTCCCGTTTGCTGCAACTAGAGAAACCCCGTGCACAGCAACGAAGACCCAACGCAGCCAAATAAGTAAATAAAAAAAAAAAAAAAAAAGGTTCCAGGAGATACAGTTCTGCCCTAACAAAAGAGTCTCTCAGGTGCGGGTCTCCAAAAGGTCACCAGGCTACATTACTCAGCGCTGGGTGAGGAAGTAACTGAATGCCAGGGGACTGGCTGCAAAGGGCCACCACTCCAGGAAGGGAGACTTTTCTTTCTCCACACTTGCTATTCAGAGGGCATCTTATTACACCACCACCGCATCTGTCCTTGTGAAGAAAGGACAGCAAGCTGCCTCCCACACCAAGGCAGTGTGTTCAGTCTTTCACTCCCTTAGCATTTGGGGAGCACCTGCTATGCCTTGTTCTAGGGCTGGGAAAACAGACAAACTCCCTGCCCTGCAGGAACGATTCTAGCTTGGAAAAACTGATGAATGGAGTGACACGGGCGGAAAGGGCTCTGGAGAAAAGGGAAGGAAGTATGGGGTGGTGGGGAGCCATCATTTTCAACAGAGTGGTCAAGAAAAACCTCACTGGGAAAGTAACATTAGGGTAAGACCTGAAGAAGAAAGAGAGAGCACCCGGCAGTGCTGGAGAATGTTCAGGCAGAGAAGGCAGCATGTGCAAAGGCCCTGTGGTGGAAGGCAACAGCTAGGAAGCCAGGGTGGCTGGAGCTGAGTGGGCAGAGGGGGGATGTCAGGGGATGAGGCCAGTGAAGGGTGTGGGCGTGGCCTTCTGCACCACTGTGAAAGAAGGGAAGCCACCGGAAGGTTTGAAGCAGACACATGACATGACCTCAAGTTTTAAGAAGAGAACATCAGTTGGTGGCTGTGTGGAAAGCAGCCTGCAGGGCAAGGACAGACGCAGGGGATCAGTTACAAGGCTGTTACAATAATTCAGGCAAGAGATGGTGGCAGCGAGGGTATGAGAAGTGGTCAGATTCTGGATATGCAGTATTTTGGAGGTAAAGCTAACAGGATTTCCTGACAGGTCAGATATTTCAATTTTAACACAGAGTAGAAACAAATAAAAGAGCCCTGGATTCGATTTCAACAAGCCTGGCTTATAGTTCTCGCTCTGCCTCCTGCTAGCCATGAGACGAGGATAAGCAGATCAACCCCTTAGATCCCAGCTTCCTTATTTGTAAAAAGGAAGTGAGAAATATCTGCCCCTTTACCCGACAGGTTTTTTTTGAGAGGATCAAAAGAGAACCTGAGGGTGACCACTCGCTGAAAGCTACAGAGTGCCATGCTTCTGCCAAATAAAAAAAACCTGATGATTTGTTTTAATGACAATTATATTTCTCTCCATCAGTGGAGTCTTTTACCTTGGGGAGGGGGTGCCAGAGGGATCAGCCCCCTCTCTCTGCCTCCCCTCTGGGTGCTGGTGTGCTGGGGTCGGGGACCTTCCCCTTCCTGTAACCTACCAAAAGTGCCACGGACAACTCTGCAGGTTGTGCCCTGTCCAAGGGCTCCTGGGTGAGATGCGGTGGGTGCTGAAATCCAGCCTGTGTGTGCCCTGCTTCAGACCTGTACCCTGATGGGGGGCTGCATCTGCCCCAGGAATGTTCCTTGTTTTGTATTTTTTTTCTCTAATTTGCACAAGACAGAGGATCAGGCAGCCCCAGCTGCCCCTAATTCAGCAGCTGAGGCAGAGAAGGGAAGATGCAGGTAGGGGATGAGGTGGTGAGCTTAAAGCTTCCCTGTTAGAGTAGTTTCTGTGGTCTTACAGGAGAAAACATTCTCTGGGGAAATCTTTTTTTAAAAAAATAAATTTATTTATTTATTTTTGGCTGCATTGGGTCTTTGTTGCTGCGCGCGGGCTTTCTCTAGTTCCGGCGAGGGGGGGCTACCCCTCGTTGCGGTGCGCGGGATTCTCCTTGCGGTGGCTTCTCTTGTTGTGGAGCACAGGCTCTAAGCGCGCGGGCTTCAGTAGTTGTGGCGCATGGGCTTAGTTGCTCCGTGGCATGTGGGATCTTCCCGGACCAGGGCTCGAACCTGTGTCCCCTGCATTAGCAGGTGGATTCTTAACCACTGTGCCACCAGGGAAGCCCTTGGAAGTCTTCTTAACTTGGATTGATGTGGGTTGCACAAGGCAAAATTGGGGCTCTGGAATCATTTGAAGGCTAGAGAAGGAAAGGAAAAAAAAGCAACTGAGGGATCTTACCACCGACTCCTTTCAAAGTGGCGCCATTGTAGAGAAAAGATGGAAACTTGAGATTTAGGCGGATGTGTTACACTGCGTCCCACCTGATCAGGTGCTTAGGGTGCCGAGGGCCTGATCCCACCTTGCCCTGACCCCCTGCTTTGACCTCTCAACTTCTGACCCTGAAATTCAAGTGTGGCTCCCCATTGGCATGATCTGTGCCCATCCTCTGGCTTGGTTAGCAGCTGGCTGCTCTAGCAGGCAGGCCTGGTGTCCCAACCTGGCCTCAGGCCATGGTGAGAGGGCTGCACATTTTCAAGGTCATTATCTCTCCTCCAGGTTCCCCAAACCAGGTGAGAACCAACTTTGGTAGAATGGGTTTTGTAATGTATTGTGTGTAGGGTGAGCCTCTGTTTTTCTCCATCTTTCCTCTGCACGCTTCCCCTGGAAGGAGTACCCTAATTACCCTCTGGAGTAGCACCCCTCCCCCACTCCTAGATCATGAACTTTGGGCGGGGGGGTTAAATCCAGCTTAGCAACATGGCGGCCATGGGACTCGCGAGCTTCTCACTGGGGAGGGGTAAATGTCCCAGGCAGAGCAATGACATGAAATGAGCCTTTCCAGAGGATCTTTGGGTCAGACGTTCCCTACTGGACCTAACAACAGGAAGGATGGCCTGAATCTTGAGCTTCTGGGGCCTGACAATGAAACCAACCTTCAGCAGAGGTGGAGCCAAGAGCTGCCTCTCTCCTGATGGCATCACGTGAGCCTCTGAATCAAGCTCTACTGGAAGTACCAGATCTATCCCTGCCCTTCCCCAAAAGGCACCAATAAAGTAATTTCCTTTTTTTTTTTTTTTTTTGCATAAGCCACTTTTTTTTCTCCTTGCAAATTACTGCAAAGGTCCTTATTGCATAGACCACAGTTCAGAGAGGGCCGCTGCCCACAGCGGTGTAGCAGAGTGAGGTTATATGGGCCACTGTGACCTTCCCCTGACATAAAGCCGAAGGCTTTGGCTGGGACAGTTGGTAAAGCTGGAGTTGCACTGGCTAATGGTGAGAGATGCCTCAGGAGCTTGTCCTGCCTCAGAGGGGACTGGCGGGTCAGACACGGGGGCTGCCTCTGCAGATGACCTGGGCTCCTCCCGGGACATCAGCCTCCCCTGAGGCCTGGCCTGCACTTCCTGTCTCTCTGACTCATTCTCTCTGTGCCCTCTGCCCTCTTCCCACCTTTTCTACATCTGCTGAGATCCTGCCCACCCCTCAAGGCCCAGCTCGAATGCTGCCTGCTCCTGTCACCCCTGCGGGCGTGTCCCCAGCACAGGAGCCCTCTCACTGTGGTGGGGACAGCACTGCATAACAGGAGGGCTGAGGCCTGGCTCTGCAGCCTTCCAACTGTGTGAACCTGGGCACGTCGCTTGACCTCTTTGAATCTGATTGTCCTCATCTGTAAAATGGGAATGACACTCTACCTTGAGAGGACAGACCTTGAAGGACCTGGATGCAAGGTCCCAGAGAGGCAACGAGACTCCTGAGAGAGGTAGGGTGCAGGCAGAGGGGCCCAAATCACCGCTCACAGAGCCCTGTGCTCTAGCGTGGGATGCAGCTGCAGAATGATTCCCACAGGCTCACCTCCCCCAAAGTCCTCCACGGGGGCCTGGGGACAGCATGGAGGTGGGCCTAGGCGAGAAGTGTATCTGTGCCCTGAGCTACACACCCACTGTGGTCGGGCACTTGCACCCCACATTTTCTCCTTCCTCCGGACCTCAGTCGAGAGGGCAGATCCCACAGGGACAAGGGTGGATTCTTCCCCATCCTGTGAGCTCGACAGGTGAGCCCAGCCCAGTGGCATACAGGTGCCTCTTTAACTGGATTGAGAAAGTGGAGTGTTTCCCCTCCTCATTAAAAAAAAAAAAAGGTTGAATTAAGCAGAGCTCCAGGCAAATGCAGAGGCTGAAAACAAGAAAGGTCACGTTTGTTTTTCCTCAGGTACAGCCCTGCAATCTCAGTTCTCCACCCTGTTGCGGGTTCCTTCACTCATTCAGCTTTACAGAAAGGGTGTTTCTAGAATTCCTACTCTGAGGGAGGCTCCTGGGGCACAGAGTGAGGGGGGCGCAGATCTGTTCTCAGGCTGCTCAAACAGCGGGCACCCAAGGCAGAAGGCCTCAGGCACCATCCAGACAGACGGAGGGGCTGGACCCCAGAGGCCAGCCAGGTGCCAGACCCTGCGAGGGCTGACCCTGGCCTCCCCCACTAAGCTGACTCTTCCTTTCCTCCCTAGAGTGGACAGACAAGCTGAAAACCAACTGGGTTGAGCTTCCTTCTCCTTAAATCTCTGGCAGGGACAGGATGGAAGTGGGGGGCTGGGAAGGAAGAGAAGCCAAGGTCTGGCTGCAAACCTCTGAGCACGGCGGCAGAGCGGCCAGACCCTAGGGAGCAGGAGGGCAGCGCCCTTCACGTGCTTATCCCGCTGTCGAATAGTCGAATGCTCGGGTCCAAGTGCCACAGAATGAGAGGCTTTTGAGCACGGAGAGCTGTGAGAAATCTCCGAGTCAGATTTACACCAGGAGAATAAACTTCTGGGAGAATTGCAAGACCCTTAACCAGGACAGCTTTGCAAAAATCCCCCAAGCCTCGCATCCTCTGCTGTGTGCTTGGTTCAAGGTATAAATATTCACTGTGATTCAGTCAGATGAAGCAAAGAATAAATATTATTCTGGGCTAAAGGAATAAAAAGTCCAGAGGCAAATGACAGAGATGTGTCTAAGACTGCTGAATGTTTTTCTTGAACATTGTGGGTTTCCAAAGATCTCTTGATCCCAAAGAGATGCTTTTGGTCAATAAAATACTGAATAAAATGCATCATGTTTCCAGAACTAAGTCCAATTCCATTGGGAGGAAAAATGAAATCAGACCACAAGAAGGCCCGTTATAGTGGGTACCGTTCCGAATCTTTGGATGAGAAGGGACAGAATGACAGACTGACCAGCTGTGACTGCCCACCACTTCACCGTGGCGTGTGCTCAATTCCAGACCAGCCCCTAATCTGGGGAGGGAGGTCAAGGCCAGACCAGAGGGCAGCAGACGAGGGAGGGGCAGTGGAGATGCCTCACAGCCCCAGGGAGACCCTGGGTCCTGGGAGGGCAGGGATTAGTGTCCCCCTGGAGGCAGACTCAGTGGGGTAGTGTGGAAATGGGGTGACAAGGAAGGAAGGAAAAGGAGAGAAGGCAGAGAGAGGAAAGCGGCCTCTCCCTGTTCTAAATACCAAGTGCAGTAGGAATCCTTCCAAGTTCAGTCCCGGCCCCCTCCATTCAGGGGGCTGCTTGCAAGGACGCCCTCCCTCCCACCCACCGCTTGCTGGGTCTGACTTGGACGCCCCCCTCTGGGCCCCATTGTCTCTTCCACTGGGCTGTGGCCTGGCCCTAGCACAGTGCTGGCAAACTGCAGGTGCTCCGGAGGTGATGTCTTGAATGAGTGAACATCTGTCCGCTATCAATCTGCAAGACGCCTGAAGCCCCTTCTCCAGCGTCCTGAGGCGGGTGTGCCCTTTACTGCGGGCTCATGGTTCCAGGCGCTGTGCAGAAGGCCCTCCAAGCAGTGCCTCAGGGGTGCCAACTACATCGTTTTCTTTCTGGCAACAATATTTTGGATCATTAGAAGTGTCTTTGAAATGCAACTTTTTAAATCTTTTTTTCCCAATTTTTATTTATTTATTTATTTATTTATTTATGGCTGTGTTGGGTCTTCGTTTCTGTGCGAGGGCTTTCTCTAGTTGTGGCAAGCGGAGGCCACTCTTCATCGCGGTGCGCGGGCCTCTCACTATCGCGGCCTCTCTTGTTGCAGAGCACAGGCTCCAGATGCGCAGGCTCAGTAGTTGTGGCTCATGGGCCTAGTTGCTCCGCGGCATGTGGGATCTTCCCGGGCCAGGGCTCGAACCTGTGTCCCCTGCATTGGCAGGCGGATTCTTAACCACTGCGCCACCAGGGAAGGCCCTGAAATGCAACTTTTTAATTACAGAATGAATACTGCCCCTGGGAAGGGGCCTTTTCCCAAACGCTCCAGGAAGCACTTGGCAGGATGCCTTTCCAAGGGAAGCAGAGCCCAACCAGTGCCTGTGGCTGTGACAGACCCAATGTCCTGTCCAAACAGGAACCTGGGCCCAAAGAGGGGCTCCTAGGGGAAGAGCAGAAGCCCCCTGAGGCAGAAGCCCCCCTGCTCACCAGCTCCCTAGCATTCCCCCGACCCCAGGAGGTCCCTTCGGCCATACGCCAAAGGCTGGGAACTAGGGTCTCTGCAGACGCAGTCCCCTCCACCTGTACCAAAATATTCCCTCCACTCCATGCAAAATGGCGCCGTCTTCCTGGAGCCTTAGGGCCGGTGTGTGTTGACATCTGTCAGCCGAGCCAGCAATGGCTTTCCCATGTGTCTCAGGCCCGGTCACACACACAGTTCTTCTCTTTGTTCTCAGGAACCAAACAGAGCCAGGAGGGCCAAAGCTGGGAGGGAGCTTCCGGAAACATCTGCGGTGGCTGGACAGAGGTGAGCCGTGACCCCAGCTCGCTGCAGAGCTCTGTGTGGCCTTTGGAGGCCAGCCTGCCCCCAACCCCTGAGAGCTCCACATCCTGGGGTTTTCCTGGGCTGACTCCCTGTCTTGGGAGCTGGGTATTTATATTCATATCCCAAATGCTAATTAAGATCAAACTGACTCTGCTGTTCACTCTGGGGGACCGCAGTCTGGACAGGTGACACAGCCTCTGCCTGTCCTCCAGGGGCACCAGCCTGCAAGGGCTTCTCTCGGGGAACCGCCAACGTCATAGCCCGCCTTGGGGGTGTACTTGGAAATTAGTTAAAGGTGTCTAATCTTTAAGAATGATGAGAATCTTGGGAGGAACTATGTTGACAGCTGACACTCAGACATTTCCTCAAATAAGCATGGTAGGACCACTCCCAGTCTTGCTTTTCCAGTCTTATTTACCTGCTGAGCCGGGGGTAGCAGGCGGCAGAGAGCCGCAGGGAGGCTGTTTTCTCTCCTCCTTGATGGGTCCCTTTGAAACCTTGGGAGCCAGGGAGGTTCACACTGCCTGTGCCCTCAGGATGCCTTTGATGTGACTGTCAGAGAGTATGTCTTCTTGTGGCTCCATCAGGATGTCCCATTTCATGAAATTCCAGTATTTCTATCCTTAATTGGCATATCCTCACTGAAACTCTGTGGTCTCTTCTCAAGCAATTTTCCGGTAAAAAGTTTTCCTGGCTAGCCTGTAAGCAGTATTTTCTAGCATTTGTGTTAGCACCGATCCAGGTGGCAATTTTCGACCATCTGTGAGACTACCTGGCAGGTTTTCAAGATCAAGCAAATTCACAGGCTTAAACAGGCAGGTTGGCTCAAGCCACTGAAACGCCCTGAGACATGGGGTGGGGAGGGACAGGGCACCCATGTCTCCTCCATCTCCTGTCACCACTGACCCATGTGCTTCTCACTCAAGTCAAACCATAAGGAGGGCTGTTAATTTTTAGAGAAAATCAAACTATTTTTTAAAAAATCAAATTGCATTCTTGTAAACACTCTTCTGACTATCCCATTCTGATGGGACAGGGTTACACTTTGGGGACTATTTATCAGGTGCCAGGACCTGGGTGCTTCTCTGGAGGACAAAAACTCGCTCCCCTCCTAAGCTTCCAACAGTAAAGGCTCCAGTTCATTGCCGACTTTGACCCATCAGCCTCCTCTAAGATAAGCTTCCGGGTTTTCACGTTGCAACACACATCAAACCGCAGAGGTTATGAGTTCTCTGTGTTTCTCCTCTCGTGAACCACCAGGCAGGGCAACAAGCCCTGCCCACTTCCTGCTCACGTGTTGGGTCTGCAACGACCTTTTATTCCATGAAATGAAGTCAAAAGCAAACCCTAGACAATAGCCAGGAGACTCTGTGAGGTGGACACTCCAGCCTGGTCACCAACTCAGAATTGCCTTATCTTCAGAACAAACTGCAATTACTTATGTAACAAATCCCAGCCAATCTCATAAACTTCAGGCTTTAGGAATGAAATATGGATTAACTCTACTCTTATGCATAAAGATGTTCATCTTCTATCTCTTGTATTTCTTTTTTTTCCCTTGGTGGTGCAGCTGAGGCTCCCAGGGGAGGTGTAAAAGAAAGAGCTTCTGATAGAAGCAGATATGGAGAGTTTGGAGGCTGGGTTTTTGTGACATCAAATAGCCCTGCAGGGGGCTGGTTTTTTGTTGTTACAAAGAGCACAGCCTAAAAAGACAGCTGCGCAAACAGCAAGCAACTGATTGGGTGTGTTCACCACACTGTGCACAGCCCTGGTTGCCAGCAAAGGGGATGGATAATGAGGTCACATGACAAGTCCTAGCTTTCCTAGTGCCTACAGTTCATGAGCCAACACCCACATCAAGCCACCACTCTCACTGGGTATATAATTACTGGTTCTGAGGGGTGGGGCAGACTTACCACCAGGGATATCTTGTGCCCCGTCCCAACTCTCTGGGAACCAGCTGGGATTTCAGCTGCTCTTGCCTGGCCTCTCTTAGCCCCTTGTAGATAACCATGGGCTCTGAGTCACTCTTGGTTTCTCTTCCCAGCTCTTCCCGCTTACTCCTTGTGTCAACCTGGCAAGTCAGCCAGCCCTTTTTTTCAGTTTCTTCACCTGCAAAATGGGTATAATGTTCCCACCTCATCGGACTGTTGGAAGGATTAATAGAGCTATCTGCACACAAGATCCCGGCACTTAGTGGAGTCTTATTTTTATTTATTTTTTATTTTTTTAAGTAAATTTATTTATTTATTTGGCTGCGTTGGGCCTTCGTTGCGGTGCGCGCCCTTCTCATTGCGGTGGCTTCTCTTGTTGCGGAGCACAGGCTCTAGGCGCGTGGGCTCAGTAGTTGTGGTTTGCGGGCTCTAGAGCGCAGGCTCAGTAGTTGTGATGCACGGGCTTAGTTGCACCGCGGCATGTGGGATCTTCCCGGGCCAGGGCTCGAACCCGTGTCCCTTGCATTGGCAGGCAGATTCTTAACCACTGCACCACCGGGGAAGCCCTGAAGTTTTAATAAGTGTTAGGTAGATCACGCATCTTTGAATTCGCAGATACTGGCCGGCCTGCAGTGGGCTGCCGCATTACTGTGTGCAGGACAGAGGGCAGGTCCAAGCACTGGCCTAACTCTTCACATTTCCCTATTTTTTCCTCCCCTCCAGTATGTCCTTTAAAATAATCATGCCAGGATATACAACCCCAACTCCCACCGCTGAACACTTCTGTGGTGTGGCCCTGCATGCAGCCAGCAATCTGCCACCTCCCTCCCCAGGTGAGGGTACAGCACGCTGAGGGGCAGCGCCACTGGAGAGTGACTTGGGCAGATCCTGATAGTCAGGAAACTCTCCGAGCCAATAGGTCCACGTCACCATAGCAACCACGTCACCCCTCCAGGGTGGTACATTTTCTTCCTCTGTTCTTCTCATTCTTTCTTACCCTTTTTTTGTTCCCCCAAGTGTTTTTGTTTGTTTGGTTGGTTGGTTTGTTTTCTTATCCATCCAACAAATCTTTACACCATGAGCCTATACCAAGGCTAGGACACAAAGACCACTAAAATGATGAAACGGTGCACATCTTCAGTTTGGAGTTAGAGGCCAGCACACACATGACGCTCACTGACGTGTGGTGATACCAGTTACAAGGGGGGACATGCCGCACTAAGTCTTTGTTAGCCAAGACATGCCCTTCTTCTGGCAGAGCTGGGCCTCATCCACACGTGACAGCCCTCCATCTACACCTGACAGCCCTCCCATCTATACTTGACAGCCCTCTGAGGGCTCTGGCCGGTCCAGGCAGGGCACTCTCCACAATGCTCCCAAAAACATTTTGATGGATGGCCCTTTCCTCCTCCTTGGGACAAAGATGGTGCCTCCAGGTCCTGTCATGCTGGAGTGATTCTCATGTGAATCAAACCTTTTTTGTTCTTCCTATTTAGAAACTTGCAACAAAACAAAGGGGTTCAGATATTGTTTTATTCTCTCTGGACTCCTTAGGTGCATGACAAACAGAGAAGTTTCCAGCCCCTCTGCTTTCGGTTTCATCTGTTCACTGCGATAAGGTTCTAGAAGGGCTCCTGAGCTGTGCATCATTTACCTGTGCCAAGAACCACACAGACATTCCAGACTTCTGCCTTGAAAGTGAACCTGGCAGTCCATCAACTTCTAGCTACTTTTTAGACATCCTCTGCTCCATCCTCTTGGTTTGTGGATTATAAATTGTTCTCTTCGTGGAAGAAGTAGAAGAAGAATTCTCCCCTGCCACAGCTGGCCGAGGCAGAGCCGGTAGAGGGAGCTCAGGGATGTCACTAATTATTAATTAAGTGTATTCAGATCTTCTAACACTTGGCACACGGGCAACGGGAGAAAACATTGAAAAATGATCCAAACCTTACCGACAGGGAGAGAAACTCATCATGAAACACTGCTGAGCTTGTGGCCAGACAAAGCAAGTTCATGTCAACATGGGCATCGATGGCCATGTGATTTTCAGGAGCCCCAAGTCAGATTGCCAAACCTGGTGTGTACCACGTCCCACGTCCTCCTCTCTCTACCTGAGGTGAATGCTTTCTTTCTGGACCCAGATCATCAATCCTCAGTGAACATCGACCTGTTGGTACGCTCTTAAAGGCCCTGGTGTGAACTCAGTGAGTATTCCTTGCCAAATCAACTTGAAGGCAGAGGACGAGGTAGAGGCCTTGGTTTGTATGTGGTGGGCAAAGAACATGCTCAAGTAATTTGAAAGACTTTCTTCATGGTCCCTGGCATTTTAGAATCACCTGGTGGTTGCAAAATCACCAGCAGTACAAGTATTTTGGGCAGGGGGAGGATATTGTTGGATTTGAGGTATTTCCAAACTCTAGGAAAGACATTTTTCCAATTTAGTTACTCTAAGCTGTTTTAGGGATGCCAAAGAACTTATCTGGTTATAAAGTAGTCAGTCCAGTGTCACTGGTATCAGGGATTGGGTGATGATCTTCCAGCCCAAAGTGTTAATTCAGGGAACTGGAACCTCAGTCTCCCTCTTGTGGGAGGCTGTGTTCTGAACCATAGCTAGCTGGCTCCACTAACTTTTCCAGGCCGTCTAATTCTAGACTGCCATGTGGACCCTTGTTGGAAAGGCTTGTTCCTCAAAAGCAGTGTGCTTCATCCCCCTTCCTGCTATGAACTTATATCTCATTTAGATAAACATAAAAATCCCAGGCACTGCTGGAATTTGTTGTAAAATTTGTTTTAAATTTTCTCTTCAAATTTCTTCCATCATAAGAGTTTCATACATATTTGCTGAATGAATGACTTAATAAATTAATGAATCAGAACTATTTAGTGATTGCTTATTGTTAAATTTAAACCTCACAACTGCACTGTGAACGATGGGTATTATTTTCCCCATTTTATAGATAAACAGTCTGAAGATAAAATTTAAGGGCCTAAGGTCTGAAGTGTAGGTGGAGAGGTGAAGATTCAAGTGCAGGTCTCCTCATCTCTGAAATCCACATTCTCTGTGGGACTCCGTCCTGCCAAATCAGTAATCCTCTGACTCTTTTAATCATGGGTCCTTGGAACTGAAAGGAAACCATCCTGCCTCTTAGTTATCATTTCCCTGTGTATATTCCAAAGGGTGATGTAGCACTGGACTTTAAATGCTTATGTGTCCAAAAAGTTTACCCTGCAAAACATGTACAGCTAACATGCTTTTACACTTCTCTTCCCTCCTCGGAAACCGGGCTGGTTAACTGTCGCTTCACTGGCCTCTACTCACACATTCACCAATGAAAAAATGTTTCCTTGCTTTGCAAAGGACAGTCCCATGAAAGAGGAAACATGTTGAAGCTCAATTCTCCTCCTCCTTGAATTAATTATCCTGAGATGAAAGTAACTTGAGGCAATAGGTTGCTTTTGTGTTAATTTACTCTTGTTAATATTTTATATTTTAGCTCTTCTCAAGTCATGTTTTCCTAAGGAAATGGGAAGAGTTTGTCACTTACATGCAAACATTTTTCTTGCCTTGGCCTAAAGAAGTTAGAAAAATTTTGATCTATACTCTATACGACACTAACTGGTATTGTACTTAAAAAAAATGCATGACACAAATACCTCTTAGTCTCTTAGCGCAATAATTTTTAATCTAATGGGCATATCCTGAATCAAAATTTCCGGGGTGCCTTGTGTGGCTTGACAAACCATATATGATATTATAAAAATATTTAAAAATCATAAATATTTTAAAAATTATTTATTTATTTATTTATCCCACGAGGTATGTGGGATCTTTCTTTGTTCCCGACCAGGGATCTTACCTGTGCCCCCTGCATTGGAAGCATGGAGTCTTAACCACTGGACTGCCAGAGACGCCCCCATAAGTGTTTATTTTATTAAAACATTGGTAGTACCACCTTACACCCCTTAGGATGGCTACCATCAAAAACAAACAAACCAAAAAACCCCAGAAAATAGCAAGCATTGGTGAGGATGTGGAGAAATTGGAACGCTTGTGCCCTGTGGGTGGTACACTGCTATGGAAAACAGTATGGAGGTTTCTGAAAAAATTTAACATAGAATTACCATATGATCCAGCAATTTTACTTCTGGATATATACCCACCCCCAAAATTGAAAACAGGAAGTCATATACCTCTACACCCGTATTCAGAGCAGCAATATTCACAATAGCCAAAAGATGGAAGCAACTCAGGTGTCCATCGATGGGTGAATGGATAAACAAAGTGTGGTATATACATATAATGGAATATCATTCAGTCTTAAAAAGGTAGCAAATTCTGACATATGCTACAATGTGGATGAACCTTGAGGACATTATTCAAAGTGAACTAAGCCAGTCACAAAAGGACAAGTACTTTGTGAATCCACTTATATGAGGTATATAGAATAGTCAAATTAATAGAGACAGAAAGTAGAATGATGGCTGCCAGGGACTGGAGAAAGGGGAAATAATTATTTAATGGGTACAACGAGTTTCAGTTTGGGAAGATGAAAAAAGTTCTGGAGATGAATGGCGATGACAGTTGTACAACAATGTGAATGTACTTAATGCCACTGAACTGCACACTTAAAAATGGTTAAGATGAAAAGTTTTACGTTATATGTATTTTACCCCAATTAGAAAAAGAAGCAAACAAATTTGGTAGTATTTATAGATATTATTGAATATTATTAATGAGCAAAGGATTTTCAAAGTAACTGACAGGAATTTATATTGCCCTTTTGGATATAATAAAGAATAGGAGGAATTTCCTAATTTGACTTTATGATTTGAGAACATAAAGAAGGGCATCCTTTTAAATGCATGGTCAGCACTCTAGGACTATTTCACAAGCAGATACATTGTCTAGTAGGCATATGCAAAGCAAAAGTGTGTTCAAAACATAGACCATTAAAAAAAAAAAGGAATGTAAAGAGACCTGAGTAGCCTGCGTTGGCCAGTGGAAGGAGACCCAAAGGAAACTGGGGCCTCTCTCCTCTGATCAGGATTGGTGTCTTGGCCTTGACTTGTGGAGCAATAGGAGTTCTCTCTAGGGCCAACAGAATGAACACAGAGAACATCATGGAAAGTAAAACAGGAAAAAGAAGTGGAAATTAAAATAAAAGGAGGGCTGTATATTTGTAGAAATGACATTTTTGATGGGTGCTGCTGTTATGCTATCTTGAAGGTTAATGCTATGGGAAGGCTTATAATCTTGTACTTTTGGTACGTTACAAATGGAATCATTCTGAATGGTCCAAGATAAACTTTCCTTTGTTACAGTACATAGACAAAAGATTACTTTACTGAGATTTCAGAAATCTAAGTATGTAAAAACTATACTCATACAGGCAAAAATGGCATTTTGTTCCACAGTGTGACTTACCCTGGAGAAGACTCCAGTTCAGAGTACCACGACTTGCTTTGCTATAGCAGTGGTTATCTCTGGGATCCTAGCCTTCTGTATCAAACATAAACAAGCAAAGAAATATTTTAAGTAACTTAGTATGAAGATGCAATTTTTTTCTGCCAAACTATTCATGTCAAATAATATTTAGAGTTGTTTAATGGCTATTCAAGCTGATTCTGTACAGCTTCCAAATACATCTATATTGCAATTACATTTCATCTGTTTTAATAGATATAATATTCACATATATTGTTCGTCATTTATGTAGGTGTGTGTTCTGAATAAAATAATACACTACTGTGCTCCAAATAGGTTTTAGGTTGTACAGTCAGTTAGGATGCACTTGCTCAAGTAAAACGAAGAAATTTAAAAGAATTCTGCAAATCTGATCTTAAACATTCATCTCAAATATTTTATATTATCGCCCTCAGACATGTTTTAAGCAGATTTAATTGCACTGGATACTGTAGTAAATATACTACAAAGATTACAGTGACCCTGCTCTTGCTATCTCAAAGTGAATTTTCTAAGACAGCCCCTTAGAAGAAGGAAGGAAGAGGAAGGCATACAGGAAATTTTACAGAGTCCAGAATTAGGGCATCAGAATTAAGAGTCATGGCGGAAAGGATCAAAAGTGGAGACAAGGGTAAGCTTGCACACCAGGTGTGCTCAGAGGAGCATAGTCACAGGGGTTCTGTGGCTATTAGGAATAGTTACTATCTTAGGTCCCCACATACCCACTACAGTGTTTTCATTTCTGTGTCATTTACTGCAAAAAATGAGGTAGCACTAATACTATCTCACCTTAAGGGCTAAGACAACTGAGGCTGAGGGCTTTGCCAAAAATCACAAAGGTTTTCTGACTTTGAAGCTCGGTGTGCATTCCTATAGCTCAGATTTCCACCCAGGGCAAATTTGATGACAATGACAATTTGATGTCAGAATTTGTTCTAGGGAAAGGCTCGGATGAACTCATTCACACTGGATGTGAATGACAGAGAAAGCTCAGTGTATTTTTTTTTTTTTCTTATTTTTGTAGTAGTAAACCTGGGTGTTTTGTAGTTATATAAGTGTGAGAAAATGAGAGCTCTTGCACCCAAAGCTGGGCTATAAATGGTAATGCCTACTTATTATAATTTAATGGATAGTGCTTCCAAACTAGAAATTCACTTAAATTTACCTAGTAAGTTAGGTTAACCTAGTAGTTGGGTTAAGAAATACTTTGATTAAAACCACACTGCAAAATAGGGAACCTCAATGGACTGCTTTAAACTCTTGACCGCAAAGGAAGGAAACAAACTAACCAATAATGATAACTTGGAGAGAAAAAAAAGGTTTAGGATCCATAACAGATTCGGAGTTAACAATGTAATGATTCAGCATTTTGGAGGCCAAGTAAAACCAGACTTGTGGGATGCACGTCAAGTGGCATCTCACTGTGTACGGCACAGAATTTTCTCTTCCACGCCGCACGTTGTTGAATATCTTCTACCATATCTCTGCAGGACCTCCACTTAATGTTAATCCTCCTCCTCACAGCAGTCGGGCTAGGAACGCTGCGAGCTGTAGGGAACCCTTGGACATTCTTCACCAACCCCCTCCCACCCACTGGCCCCACTGCCCCCAAGCTGTGGTCCAGGTCAGTTTCTACCGACGTGCAGCCATCGCCAAGACAAAGGAGCCCCAGATTGCCTTCGTAGCCACTGCTTGCCCTGGAGTCTTCTGTTTTTTTTTGTTTTTTTGTTTTTTTTTTTAACACGGTAAGGAGAGCAGCAATAGTGTTTTAGCAAGAAGTACTTTCGGTCTCGGTCAGTTGATCTTTAGTTATCACTATGCAAATTTACTTTATAGCCCTTTTATATCTCCCGCCAAGCCACTTCACACACCAATTTCCCTACTGTGCATCGCCAGACAACTGTGGCGAGTGCCGGGAGGGAAAGGGCGGGGAATGCGCGCGGTCAGCGGGCTACAAGAGCGCCTGGGCGGCTAAGATAAGGCCCGGTCAAATACGCCTTCTGGGCCGCACCAAGGCCAGACCCGCCGGAATCCTCTTCCCCCATCGCGGGCCTTGCCGCGGGGTGGGGCGGGGCGGGGCGGGGCGGACGCGCCATGTCGCAGAACCAATCGACAGCGCCGGGCACTATTCAAAAGGCCGAGGGGCCAATGGGAGCCCTGGGAAACCAGACTGGGGGGCGGGGCGAGGAGAGGGCGGGGCCGGGGAAGCGCGCGCCCGGGCTGCGGGACCGCGGGGCGCGAGAGCGCGAGAGCCGGCAGTGTCGCGCGCGTGGAACCGTCGCCGGGTTTCTGCTCCGCAACTCTCCCGGAGCTGTTCGTGTTCCTGCCGGAGTCCGGAGCAGGTGAGCGCCCGTACCCCCGCCCCGCTCCCCGCGGCGCAGTTTCCGAGGGGCCGGGGGGAGGCCCGCGGGGCGGGCGCGGCGGGTGGGCCGGGGTCCCTGGGCGACGGGCCTGGCGCCGCGGCCTCGCCCTCCCCTCCTCCGAGTCGGTCCGGGCCGCTGCTGGCGAGGCTCAAGGTGCGCCCGGCCCGGCCAGCTGCGGAAATGGAGCTGCGGTTTTAAATTGCAGACGTTTCCCTCCATTTTGGACGCGCCGCGTCGGAGTAAAATGATGTTGGCTGGGGAGGATGTGTGGGTGGGTGACCCAGGGTGGGTGACCCACCCCGGTCCCTTTGTCCCCGTCCTGCAGCACCAGCCCTCCCAAGCCGGCTCCGAGCGCCTTTTGACAGATTAGCGGGTGGCTTGGTGGGCCCTGCTCTCGGGGAGGCGGAAAAGGCGCGGCAGCCTGGCGGACAGGGAAGTGGGGTTGCAAAGTTGCCTTTAATTCTCGCTGGTTGTCACTGGCCTTGAGGGTCCAGGCCGTCTCTGTTCGGCGACTCTCCAGTGCTGGCTGCGCGCGTTGCATTCCCTCGCCCGGTGTTTCCGCACATTCAAGAAACGGGTACTTGGGCAGGTTTGCGTGCTCCAGCTAAAGCTCGATCCTATTTTTTCATCTTTTTAAAGCCTTTAAAAAAATTCTTCGTAATGACACCTTCCGACACTCGCAAGGGACACTTAGCGCTTGATGGCAGAGGGCCTGGTTCCAGGCGGTTCATCAAAATGATTGCACGGTCTGGTCGGGAGTTAGGCTGTGGATACTCAGAACGACCCAGTAGATACATTGGACAGCGCGTGGACAGTGCAAGGGTTCAGCCTGGAGCGAGCGAGCTTGCTCACCTGCTGTGACGGGCATGCACCCGGCCGGAGCCCAGCTAGATCCACGCTCCTGGTCCCAGCCCTCAGGGACCTTGCAAATAAATACGTGCAAATCTGTAATTACACTTTGTAGCAACTGCCGTGGAGGAAAGGTGTGTGTGTGTGTGTGTGTGTATGTGTGCTAATTTAGACTGGGCACCAAGTCCAGTTTAAGTTTAGTTTCTGAGAGCTGTCTAGGGAGAAGGGAAAAGAGTGAGTAGGAGGGGAATTATTGTTACCTTCAGTTCTTTGTATTGCTTAGGGGAAAAGTCGGGCCATGCCACCTCTACAGCCAAGAAGGTGGCGTTTCTTCTGCATCCTGCGACAGGGGCAGGAGGTAGGCCAGGGGTTCCTGTTTGGGTTTTGCCTGGCAGGCCAGCCTTGGGCCCAGGTGTTGAAGAGGGAAGCTGTCAAACTTCATTTGAGCTTCCCTTTCTCTGCCACGTTTAGACTAACTTGGGAAAGTGAGGAAAGATGACCAAAGGCCTCTGTAACACTGCGATCAGCAGAGAATAGCACATTCTGTTGTGCTGATACACAGTAACATATTGGAGCCGATATGTGTGGGGATTCCATTGCCAATTGACACTGAAGTTAGCAAGCATGTGGCTTAATAGAGAAAAGCCTGAGGGTCCCCATGTTTCCACTGCTAATGGGGAATGAAGACATTGTGTTCAGTAAACAAAATCTTTCTTTGCCAACCTACTTGGCTAAAACCTCCCTTCTGAGGGAGGCCTATCCCTGCGTGTTTTGACTCCATCAGGTGAGCATAGTGATGTGCACAAACGTCCTGGGGCTTTTCTGTCCTACCTGGCGAATTTACTCTTGCAGAGTTAGGATGTGATGCACGGTGTGACACTTGTGTGTGGATCTCGTGCAAAGTGGAGGTGCATGTAATGTCGGTGGTTTCACCTTTTGGAACATCTGTGTGTGAGATAGTGGTCTCCTAAGGAGCGTGCTGGTTTGTTCCTATTTTTTTCTTTTTTTCAGCCATTATATGAAAGAGTGTTATCGAGTCCTAATTCCTAATTCTTTTTTTAAAAATGTTTAGAGACCTAACATATCCACCAGCTATCTTAATTTGTTTAACCCCAAATATTTAATTGATAACAGAAAAACTTCTTTGGCACTGACTTGTGTCCAGATTGCACAGATACTGTGTGTGTGGTGTAAATAGGTACAATGGAAAGATGACAATAAATGAATTTTCTGAAAAGGACAGAATCTGCTCAAGGGCCTTTTAAAAAATCTAGGTGGCCCCCAAGTCCTGAGGGCCTGTGTTTCAAAAGTTTATAAAGAGTTGTTTGAAACTCGGATGGCATCTTCACGTAGAAAGATGTAATTGCCTTCTGCCAACCCTGGTTGACCAATGTCAGAGAACTAGTACTAATAGCAGTGGTTTGATTTTAGGGGGTCCGAGGAGAAGGAGGGGGCACGAGAGAAGGAGGGCACATTTCCTTCCTCTTTCTTAGTGTTTGGAGGCTCAGAGCTAAATGTTGAAATAGGCAAAACTTGCTGTTGTCACCTTCCTTTTTTGTGCCCCTCCTCCGGGTCCCAAGGTGTCCACCGCCCTCTGCTTCCCAAGTGCCCCTCACGTGACTCCTCAGCCAGGTGTGACTTCATCCCCAGAGTGTCTGGGGTCCCCCCCAGACCCCCCCAAAGCCCAAACCTTCTCATTACCCCAGTGATGCTATCTCAGGTAGGTTTGGGAAGAAAGCCATCTCTTATACCTAATGTGTAAATGGTCCGACATCCTCTAATCACCACCTGTCTTTGTGTTTTCTTTCATCTACTGACCTAGCTCCTATCTATCTAAGCAAGTGAAGCTTGTGAAGTTTTTTCCTCAGGCGATTAACAGTGAAGAAATGTGGTGCTTGGGAAAGACTTTTTCTCAGGAGGGGCGTGGTAATCTTTCTCCTTTCTTAACTCTGGAGAGTCTTCAGAAGTTCTCAAGCATTGTTTTTGTTGACAGGAGCTGGGTGAGGAATGTATCTTTATACGCCCAGAGGATATTTCGGGAATTGCTTAGTCGGTGGGATGAGGGTGATGTAGGGAGAGATTTTTCTGTCGTACTGTCTGCTTCTTAGACGAGGCCCAGCTAGTTCAGTTGGTGTTGCAGCTGTCGGCAGGTGCTGGTTTTGTCCTGTGGAAATGTGAACCTGCTGGTCCAAGGAGGGAGAAATATTACTACCTAAGAGCTTGAAGCACCCAGCAATCAGTTGATGTTTGAAAAACAGGCCTCATTGTAAGTGGCAATTCCTGCAGATTGCTTGTGGCTTCTTAGAGTGTTGTTTTTATACCAGGCTTCATGGGCCATGTTTTGGTTCAATGGAGAAGAAGGTTACAACTGGGGATTGATGTCTGCTGTAGGCTTTTGAAAAAAGAGCTAGGATGCTGGCCCAGGTATGTGGTTGGCAGTTACTTGGTGTGCATTTGAGACTTCAGCTGTAAGACTTGAAAGCTTGGTGAAAACCCCAAATTTGCTATTCATTTTAGATTTGGAGTTATAATTTTCTCCCTGTTGGTTGGTTATAGCAATGCTAATTACACAGCCTTGCTTTTCCCAGTCTGTTGCATAGTTTACTGTTTTTAATAAAGGTAATTTGTTAAAAATTAGATAATACATCTTTAAAGCCTTTGTAAGACTACAGTCATCCCCCCTTATCCGCAGTTTCACTTTCTGAGGTGGTCACCTGCAGTCCAATAATATTAAATGGAGAATTCCAGAAATAAATAGTTCATAAGTTTTAAATTGTGTGTCACTCTGTGTAGCGGGATGAAATCTTGGGCTGTCCCTCTCCGTCCAGCCTGGGATGTGAATCTTGCCTTTGTCCAGCGCATCTTGCCCGTTAGTCACTTAGTAGCCATCTCGGTTATCAGATCAGCTGTCTGAGGTATCACAGTGCTTGTGTTCCAATGACCCTTATTTTACTTAATAATGGCCCCGAAGCACAAGAGTAGTGATGCTGGCAACTCAGATATGCCAAAGCCGTGAAGTGCTTCCTTTAAGCGAAAAGGTGAACATTCTTGGCTTAATAGGGAAAGAAAAAAAATCCTATGCTGAGGTTGCTAAGACCTATGGTAAGAACGAATCTTCTATCTGTGAAATTGTGAAGAAAGAAACAGAAATTCATGCTAGTTTCGCTGTTGTACCTCAAACTGCAAAAGTTACGGCCGCAGTGCATGGTTAAGTGCTTAGTTAAGATGGAAAAGGCATTAAATTTGTGCCTTTAAGATATTTTGAGAGAGAGACCGACCACATTCATATAACTTTTATTAAAGTATATTGTTATAATTGTTTTATTATTAGTTATTGTTGTTAACCTCTTACGGTGCCTAATTTATAAATTAAACTTTATCATAGGTATGTATGTATAGGAAAAAACACAGTATGTATGAGGCTCTGTACTATCTGTGATTTCAGGCATCCACTAGGGATGCCTGGGGGTCTTAGAATATATCCCTCTCGGATAAGGAGGGGACTACTGTATATGCAAATTTATCAATCAGAAAATGTGTGTCCTTTGTGAGATTGTGCCTTGTTAATTAAAGAAGTATAGTTACTGTAAGCGGGTAGCGTCTTGCATGGTGCAAATCATTTGGAGCCTTTATGTTTTGTCATATTTAATCCTTAGTGTCACTTCCGTGTACAGTGGCTGTATAAAGTGATTCCCAGTGAGATATGGTGTAGCAGAAAGAACAACCTCTATGTCCTGACTCTGCCACTTCATGCCATCTGTTTCTATGCCCTTGAACAAAACAGTTAACATCTTTAAGCTTCAGTTTTCTCACCTTTAAAATAGGAGTTGTTCACCCTCTCCTCTAGAGGCTTTTGTAGCCTGAAAGTCTTGACCAGTTAAACATTTTGGAAAGTTGTATTTTAGTGTTTAATCTATGAAAAAAGACAAATGTAAGTGTGTATGCGCTGACTCTATTTTTTTTTTTTTTTAACTATTCAGACTGATTTTCAAAAATGCCAAGTAGGAAATTTGCCGATGGTGAGGTGGTAAGAGGTCGATGGCCCGGGAGTTCACTTTATTATGAAGTAGAAGTTCTGAGCCATGACAGCAACTCCCAGCTTTACAGCGTAAAATACAAAGATGGAACTGAACTTGAATTGAAAGAGAGTGATATCAAGGTAAGCACTCTTTGGTTTACAGAGCATGTTTATAACAGTTGGAAAAATCACTGTAGGTGTGGTTTTTAAGCTTTAGAGCAGTCAGTTCTGGCTCTTTGCAGACATAGGGTCACTCTCCTGCTTTAGGTCAGATCCTGTTTTTTGGCTTTGGGAATGTATGAATGAGGCACAGTGCCCTGTTGCTAAGAAGCTGTCAGTCTGCTGAAGTCAGACACTTACATCGTCCTCTCCCTGGTTTAATGCACTCTGTCATTCTGTGACAGTTTGTCGTGCGTGGTGTTGGAGCACATCAAGGGTAGGGAAGGGCACTGGGTTTTGGGGAAGGCTTTCAGAGCTGAGTGCTGAGGATAGATAGGGAAAACTCAGGTGATGGGGTGGGGGGGCTTCCACAGCAGACAGCATGCCAAAGGCTTGGGTCGGGGGACACAGACGACCAATGCTGAAAGGGTGTGGTGGGCGAGGGCCAGAGGAGGGGAAAGAAGGAGCCAGAACTGGAGGGGTTTGGGCTTCATCCCAGACACCGAGGATTTAATCAGGAGAGTGACATTAATTAGATTTGAGTCCAAGGCTTCTCAACCTATCTGGTGAGGACCTGAGCTTGCAAATATCTGGTCCATGGTATAGAAGTATTTACGTAACACATCGTAATTACTAGGCAAATGGGGGGAAAAAAAAAAGGTACAAAATAAAAACCCCACTGTCAGATTGAGTAGACATAATATTACTTTGTCAAAATGCTATAAAAATTGCTGCCCACCTCTTCTCAGGTTCATTCCTTGCTGCAGGTCAGTAACAAACAGTTCTTGAGCCTACAGTCTATGGATCACAGTCTGAGTGCTCTAGACCAGGGGTTGGCAACATTTTTGAGTAAAAGGACTTGGAAATATAGTTTGTGTGCTGCAGGAGCAGCTCTGGACATGGCTGTGTCCCAATGCGATTTTATTCATGGACACTGAAATTTGAAGTTCAGATGATTCTCACATGCCACCAAGTTTCATTCTTCTTTTGATTTTGTTTGCAGTCATTTGAGAACTGTAAAACCATTCTTTGCTCCTGTGCCACCCAAAATGGGTGGGAGGGATTTGGGCTGGGAGGTAGTTTGCCTTCCTTAGGTCTAGGTTCCTGGAAATATTGGGAGTAGGTGAGGGCAGGGTAAAACATTGCTAAGTAACCCAGTCTTGGACTCGTTTTCAAGATCTGACCGTGTTTTATTCAGAGTGAAACCGTGAGACGAATTTTCTTGTTATTGTTTGTGTGCTAATTTTTTTTTTTTGTCCTATCATCTCAGTTTTAATCAATGTTATTTGTATCTCTTATATATGTTATTAGGAAAATGTACAGCTGCTTGGTTTAGAACATTCATTTCCTGGCAATACCTTCAAAGAAGAGTTAGGGGTGGAAAGGCTGCTTTGGTCTCAGGAGAGATGGGTCATTACAGCTGAAGTTGTTATTGGCCTCATCTGATGGATGCTCAGATCCCACGAGTTCCCAGGGTGGTTTTAGAGTCACTGGCGCGATCACTGCCGTTGCGGCCCTCTGGCAGTGTGGGTCTGCGTGTGTTATGACTTACGGTGAAGCTCTGCCTTTTCTCCTCCCTCTAGCCTTTAACCTCCTTCAGGCAAAGGAAAAGTGGCTCAACTTCCAGTTCTCCCTCCAGACGCAGAGGGAGCCGCTCCAGGTCGCGCTCCCGATCCCCTGGCCGGCCCCCAAAAGGTTCCCGCCCATCCGTCTCAGCTTCGCACCAGGCTGACATTAAGGAAGCAAAGAAGGAAGCAAGGAAGGAAATGTTGGAAATTAAACTGACTCCGCTGGTATTGGTACGTGTGTTTGGGAGATCTCCAACCTTACACAGTGTTTAATCGGCCCAAATCATGTCTTCCCCTTTATGTGTACTCAAGTGATTTGCAGTTAATAATATTAAAGATTACATTAAAAAATGAATGTTTGGAAGAATAGAAGGTATAATGCTTTTAAATACCATGAAAAAGAACATTTTTAAGTTATGAGTGCAATTTAATATTGTGTTTTTTTTTTTTAAAAAAGCAGTGTTTAAATTTGAAATAGATGTAGATTGAACTGAATAGTTTTTATAGTGAATAAAAGTTCATGTAGAAAATAATGAGACATAACTGTATCTTATAAAAACATATTCTTGCTGTCTTAGTATCATTGTACTTGATTGCTTTCCCTATTCAAAGATGGTACTTACAATGGAATTTACTTTCAGAGTTCAAGGTTGGAAATATTAGGGTGTGCAGAGCCTGGAGGACCTTGCACAATGAATATTTTAGATAGTAGACCAAATTGAAATTATGAATAAACAGAATTGAAGAAAGGTCGTTGTTTATTCTGTTCACTTAATGTTACCTCTTTTCTGAATAAAATGCACACAGATTTTTGATAACCTTAAAAAACTGGATTATTACATAGTGTTTTGTAGTCAGATTTTTAAATTTTAAGATGTTGGGCATAACTTTCTGTGTTGTATTTTCCTGCATCACTTTTGTTGTTGTATGGTATTATTTGGATTTATCATAAATTATATAGAGGTAATGTAATTGTTAGCTCCCTTGTTGATAGACATTTAGCTTTTTTTCTTTCTAAGTTTTCATTATTATAAACAAATATTCTTACACAACATCTGATATAGCCTTAGGATAAATTCTTATAAGTGGAACTGCTCGGTCAGATGGATAGAGCAGATTTGAGGCTTTTCTACATATTGCCAAATTGCTTCAGGGAAGTTGATACCAGTAGGAGTAGGGTATGAATGACCATTTTCTCATTCTGAGTATAATAGTTAATAGGTTTTTTCTCTTTTGTTTTGTTTTTTTTGGCCAGTATGATTCAAAGATTTCAACTCACCATTTTAAGTTGCATTTTGATAATTACTAGTGAGTTTGAACATTCTGTTAGTGGCTCTTTTTACTAGTCAGGTGACTCAAGGTAAGGAACAGATGCTGTGTGCTTTCTGTCACATTTCATTTTTAGCTTTTAGTGACCGTTATATTTTTCACAGTGTAACCTCCTTATAGCCCTGGTGACCCAAGAGCCACAGACTGGCTTTGCTCCTCACCCGTCGAGCCCTAGGCTCACTGTGGACCCATCACTGAGTTGAGGATGGGGTGACGTGTGTGAAAGAATGTACTTAGGCTGCACGTAGCTTTGACATCACATCATCCTTATTCTTTTGGACTCCTAATTGTGATCTTTGCAATACCTTGCCTCACTGTGTGAATACCCTGTCAATTTGCAGTCAGTACAGTTGAGGGTCAGCTGACTAGCTATGTTACAGGATTACATTTGTGGTTGCTGTGGATTACACATTGGACCTTTGAAAAACTGAGAGTGTAGTTTTTAGGTGGGTCCGTTTGCTGCCAAGTGGCTTGTTGGCACTTTGGTAAACTTAAGTATATGTTGAATGCTGTCACTGCTCAGTTAGACTTTGATTTGAACTAGAACTTGATACTATATTAATGCTGTCTTTTGACAGCTGGCCTCCCAAAAGATAAGTCTTTTAAATTAATCTGTCAGTGACTTTAAAGGAGCAAAGTTACCTATTTCAGCCATACATTGCCTGGAAAATGTTTTGTAAGCGAAAGTCCTTCCTCTGTACAGTAAATAAGAAATTCCCTCCACTGCTTGAAGAGAATGACATTCAAGGAAAGAGACTGAATTGAGAAAAGAGACATTAGGGAGAGAAAATGTAAGGTTAAAGAGAAATAAGGCAGATGAAATTCAGAAAGTAGGCAGTTTGTAGGTTACTAGTAATACTCCATAAGTAGCCACTATTTCTTAATTTCCTGTTATTAGCTGTTTGGGGGCAGTGAATGTCTTTTCCTCTTTCTTTTTTTTTTAACCAATTAATGAGCTGATTTACCAATTTTTACTGTATCTGCCTCTCACAGTGAATATTATTAGAGCATTTGTTTTCGAACAGTGAAATTATAAGATTTAGTCTAATTTTGTTTAAAAGATGAAAGATCTTATGTGGAAGCCTCTACTGTAAGAGCCAATCTTTTGAAGATTGGGAAATTCTAATCAATTTTATTCCATTTCATTTTTAACAGAAGTGGGCTGAAATTCTTCAGCATTACGGCTGTGAAAATCTTTGGTTGGTTTTATTGCTTGGTTTTACAATACTGAATTTTTACCATCATGTTCCTTTTTACTAAGTTATCATTCTTATGGTTAAAATGTTTTATATTCTTCAATTTAGAAGCCATTTGGAAATAGCATCAACAGATATAATGGGGAGCCTGAGCACATAGAGAGGAATGACGTACCTCACAAAAACGCGCAGGTACAAAGGGGTTCATTTTCCTCTCAGGTAATTTTTTTCCTTGTTTAAGTGACTTTATCTAAAGAAGCACATTGAAAACCATAATTTTTCTTAGAATCTTTTCTAAGATTCTGTCCTTAAATTAAGACTGAGTATAATTTAACAAATTTATTCTTATTAGTGTATATGGCTATATTAAGATGCTGAATTAGTTAATGTGGTAGCATTAATGAGACTTACTGACTACAGATATTTAATACTTTTTATTTTTTAAATAGGAAAAATTCCCTTTGTCACAAGAGAGTTGTTATATACCTACACAGTATAGCCTTCATCCAAGAAGAGAAGAGGTCAAATTAAAAGAAATAGATTCAAAGGAAGAAAAAATTGTTACAAAAGGATCTACGTCGTTGAGAACCTTTGAAGTGACAGCCACACAGCAGAAGGACTTAGAATTTGGAGGAGTACCTGGTAGGCATCAGAACTGGCCTAGGGAGGGCAGGCAGGGTGGGCAAACGCTAGTCGCTATAAAGTGAGCAGGAAAGGGCTTTCTCTGAGGAGATCTGAAGGCGGCCAGGTAGTGAGCCAGGTCGGAGCCTGGGGAAGAGTTTTCAGTCAGAAGGGACAGCAGGTGCAAAGGCCTGAGTAGGAGCACTTTTGAGGGTTATCATAGAGTAGAAAGGGTGCCATTGTGGCTATGTTTAAAACTTTTAGCAAAGAAGTGCAAAGAAATGATGAAAGGAAGGTTGGTATGACTGTTGTATATAGGAAGGACGGTGAGCTATTCGTGACTGGGAAATCTGCTGATAATCAGATCTCAGTGACAGGGCCTGGCTTGGCAGTAGCACTGGGAATAGGCTGCATGCATCCAGTGGGTGCATGGTGTCTACCCTACCTGTTAGACAGGTTGCTTTTGAGGGTCAAAGATCTGAAGCATTCACAGGCTTGGAGTTATTAAGTGGGTGGAGCTGATGAGGTTTTATGACTTAGTAAAAGAAAGTACTTCTTGGTTAAATGGTTCAAAATCCTGCATGACTTAACCGCTTTGTATTTTGTAAGTTATAACTCTTGGCTAACTGAATCTGTTAAAGATGGTGTCCAGCATCGCTTAAAAGTCTGCGCACATGTAGCGTGAATGTGATAACTATTTTAACTGATAGAAACTTAGGGATATAAAGTTTTTTGTTCTTTAAAGATTAGACCGATAGTTTTTAGATGTTCCAATCTTCAGTTTGCTGGAGTTTCAACATGTTTGCTCCCATAGTGGTTGGATTTTAAATGTTTTAGAGCTTGGTTTCCGAAGTGGAATTTAGCTCATCAGTGCTGGGCATTTGCTGTTTTACTACCTTCACGCCTGTGGTTGCTTTCCCACAGGATGTGACAGGTAGAGTTAAGACTTTCTAATGATGCATTCGAAATTGGTTTCAAACAGCTAGCCAGACTTGAGTTCTGACCTTAGAAATTCAAGTGATTTTTGAAAAAAATAAAATAAAATAACCTGGATTGAAATTAGAGCCTTGAATGTTCACTAATTATTTGCAGGTGTTTTTCTCATCACGCTTGGCCTGCCTGCTTTCCTCTTCCTGTTGCTGTTGATGTGTAAACAGGAAGAGCCCAGTCTTCTGAATTTCCCGCCGCCTCTGCCAGCTTTGTACGATTTATGGGAAACCAGGATATTTGGGGCCTACCTCCTCTGGTTTTTCCTTCAGGCTCTGCTCTACTTACTGCCGATTGGGAAGGTAAGGGTTTGTTTGTGAGGCATATGGTATTATGAGATTTTCTTCCCCTCGCTCCCGTGCTGATATAAAGGCATTTATAGTAGTTTTAAGGTTAAAAGCTGTCCTTGGTCATAACTACCCAAACTTACTTAGTTTTAGTTTGTTAAGCCTTTACTCTTCTATTCTGTAACACATGCTTATTAAGCGAAACTTAAAGAATCTGATTGAGGGTTCTTGTGTAACTTTCCAAACCACATAGAGAAGAATAAGCCATTTTGCAAAATAGCCTGACTAATGGTAGAGGTGGCTGGGAAAAAAAAATTCCCTCTCACTATATGTCATTTCAGATGCAGAATTTTAAATTACCGGTTGATAAGCTACTGAACTCAATGGACTTTAGTCCGTTATCTTTTTTTTTTTTTTTTTAATATGATGAGTTTCTAATTTTCATCTCTTTCAGAAATTTGTTGTCTGGACCATTGAATGTTCTTTTCAGACTCACGCAGTGTCTTTAAAACTTGTCCTCATTGCTAAGTGTAGTTTTTTCTTCTTTCATCAGAATACTCTACTTGGATATATTTAAAAGAACATGAGATTCCCTAATCAATAAATAATTCATTTAAAGATCTTGTTCTTAGAGCTTTGCAAGTTTGCCAACTGTCTGTAAACCAAAGGATCAGTTTTATTAGGAGTGGCAAATGCCAGGGATAGGAGGATAGAGCTGCAGACTTTAAATACTTTGGAACCTCACCATAACATTGGCTCTAGAGAGGATTCTTGTGATGTGAACCTTCAGGTATTTTTGTGATAAGGCTCTATAGTAAAAAATCACAAATTGAGGTAAACTCAGGTAAAGCTAGTTCAAACTAGATAATATTTATTGAGAAAAGCAGTTTTGATGGTTAAAATATATATATATGTCTGTATCTATATATATATATATATATAGCTATATATCTATTTTTTTTCCTACAGACTAAAACCCAACACAGTAGTTGTTAGATACCTTTAATAGATAAGGATCATTTGAAATTAGCATGTGGGGTTTTGTTAATCCTGTAATCTCAAACAGATACTACATTTCCCCTGGGTTCCCTTTCATAGCTAATGAAAGGGTAAAGTAGTTTGGCCCAAGACAAATGATACCATATTAGTATTTTACAATTTATAATGAATACCATTTCTGAATAGTTATTTTGGGGAGTAAAATGTAGCTGCCATTGGGCAAGTGGACTTTTTATTTTAACTCATCCTGTTCAAGTAGTGTGTTTCTTGAGTACCTTTTATGTGGGGATGCTGTGGGTGATCCACATGAAGAGATGAAATGGTCCAGTGGACATGCTCTCGGTCTCTTATTGGAGATAAAAGAATCACATGAAATGATTGAATAACTAAGTGAGCGTATGTGTATAAATAGCAGAGCAAGTAAGTATATGAGTCTGTATCATCAAATAGCACATGGGCCTTGGGGATTGGGTAAGTGGGGTTGAACCCGATTAAAAGGATGACACAAACGTGAGATAGTGGAGTTGTATTCTGCTTTGTAAGCAGTGGGGAGTCATTGAAGAGTTTTGAGCTAGAGATCGACTAGATGTACATACAGGTTTTTAAAAACACATCTGGTCTTGTGGTGGGACATGGGATCATTGGGGGAGAGTGGCTATTGCAATAGTCTCAGTACAGGGAGAAGTCATTACTAGATTTGTATTTGAGATAAATTCCTGAAGGTGGAATTACTTTACCAAAGGGCGTGCCATGAAGATGTTTGAGACTTGTTACTAAAGTTTCCTACTAAAAGATGATCCTCCTTCTTGGGCATGTTGAAATTTAGGTGATTTTACAAGACATATATATCATGGTAAAATGTGCTTTTTAAATTAAAAAAATAACCTTTTCTTTTAAGGTTGTAGAAGGAACACCTCTTACTGATGGAAGAAGACTCAAGTACAGATTAAATGGTGATTTTTTTTTTTTTTTTCAAGACTCAAATTGATGACTTGATAGCTCAAACTTCTGGGTGCTTTACTCTTTAAACTGTCAAAACTGATTATGCCAGAGCAGTAAATAGTAAATTTCTCTCAGTAGTCCGAAGAGCATGCAAATAAACTGCTCGCACCTGCAGCCAATATGTCAAAATTATGCCATGTTAAGTAACAAGCCACTCAGTCACTGTTTTCCACTCTCCAGTTTTATTTTCTTAGTAGCATTTGTCACTCATTGAAGCAATTTTGACTATGTATTTTATCATCCCAAGTCATCCCCATGGCCTAAGAAGTTCTGCACTGATGTGGGCTTCCTGGCCACTCCTGCCCTCTGGAGCTCTTGCTCATTTGCTCCAGCCACTGGTCTCCGGGCCGTCTCTAGGCTACATTCTCAGTGCTTTTGCCTGGAAAACTTTCCCCCAAAGTGTCGACTGCTTCATCCCTGATGTGTCTCTGCTCAGAGGAGCCCTCAGATCCCTTTCTTTCCTTTCCCCTGCTTTATTTTCCTCTATGACAGGTCTTTCTGACATCAATGTACTTGTCTCTTCACTGGGGTCTCCTCACTAGAAGGTGGCTTGTGGGCAGGGACTTGGCTGTGTTCATTGTGGTACCCTTGGTGCCAGCAAAGGGACTGGCCTGTAGGAGGCGCTTGTTGGTAGGAGCCCTGAGTGGATGGAGTGGAAGTCTTGATGAGCATCTCAAGAAGTGGGCATTGTCCCTCTTGACGTGGGCACCTCCCGGGGTAGGAGTGTGTGCTGAGTAACAGGAACAGTCCACCTTTGGCACGTGAAGACTTTGATAAAGTACAGTTAACCTGCTTTTAAGAAATACGTGTATAGTGTAGTTATCCTTAAATGATTTTCCATTTTAACTAGATTGGGTAGACTGTTTTCCTTTTCTTGGGAATAATATTGTAAATTTTAATTCTTGGCCTGTTTTAATCCTATCGCTTCTCACCTTTCGAACTGTGGATACTTTTTTCAGTGACTCATCTAGCATCCACCGTATCTGAAATCACTCGACTGGGCTCTAAAAGGGAAGCCAAAGGTATTTTAGATGACTGCCTCTTGTGCCAAGTGGGTAAGGCGTTGAACCTAGCTCAGCGCCTGACCCGTGGTAGATGCTTAGCACTGACTTGCTGCTACTGTCAGATACTTTGTTTACTTTTACCAGATTCCTTGCTGCTTGAACCAGGTTTAGAATCTCCAACACACCCTCTCTCCTGTGCCTTGCGGCCTCAGTGAGGCCAGGTCTGGGGAGGCATGGGGTGTTCCCTTTGGGCCGTCAGGTCTGTCGCTGTTCGTGTTTTGTGGGCTTCTCTCTAGGTACCCACTTACTTCTCTTCTAAGTGCTCTTCTTTTCTGTTTTTGCTTCCCTTTGAGGGGTGGCTCACTCGGAGGCTGAGAACAGTAGTACTGGGCTCGGAGCTGTCGGAGCAAGCAGGCAGTGGCTGAACTAGTTGCTTGATCCTTCCTTTGAAAATTTCCTCATCTGGTTCTAGTATTATGAGATTTTACCATCATCAACTAAGGAGAGTCCTAAGACATTTTGAATAATTTAATCCACGTAGGCTAGAGAGCAAGAAACTGCTTCAATCTACCATTCTTTTTCTTTAATGTTCATAAATTTTATGAGCATTAAATGAATGCTTTACAAAGTTAAAGAAAATGTTTAAAAAGTTAAAAGTTACTCTTTGGAGTAAACCTGACAATGTGGAAAATGTGGATTTAAATAATAAATTAGAGATGACCATTTGACTTTACAAAAGCTTTGGTTTTAGAAGTCTTATAGAAATAACACCTACGTCTTTTCTGTGTTAGACTGTTTTTATCCACATGTGATTTGACTGCTTACTCAGAGAACAGTTTTTGCAGGCGCTCAGCTCCTGGAAGGAAAACTGTTTCTTGGGTGCAAAGAAAAAGCAGCCAGTACACTCAGCTTCTGTCTGTTGAGCCATAGCAGGGCTAGCTCGGAACAGGAGTTCCTCTTGTGGGGCCTCGTGGGCGCTTTTGACTTCGGAATGAACATCTGTGGGCCTGGCAGTCCCTCCCTGACATCCCCACTCAGCTGGGTCCCCTAAGTCTCCTGCCTGGCCCTGGGGAACATTTGGGTTGTGGCCTCTTCTTTGAGGGCAGGGTCTTGAGGTCTTTGTTTGGGAGGTGGAGTACGACCAGGATCCTTTGAAACCCTTATGGGTAAGTTATTTCGGGTAAAAATATTTATAATTTATAACCACCAACATTGCCCTAAAGGCTTTAAAATGTGTGTTTGGCCCAGCTCTGTCAATAATTAGCCATTTGACTTTGGCCTGAGGGGTTTGGATTTTGTGAATTTTGAGGTTCTTTTCAGCTTTTTAATAGTGAATTTCTGTGCACTTCTTTTCAGCTCTCTCTTCATTAAAAGCAGATGACTGTTCACAATGAAAAGTAGTAACTTAAGTATGTTAGAATATTTCAAAAATTGTGTGCGAGATAAGGCATCTGTATTGAAGACTGCTAACCTCAGGGGCACTGCTCGTTCATATATTTGTGTGTGTGTAGCCTGAATAATGAAACTAAGATTTTAAAAAATAATGTTGCATTATTTTATAACGGTGTAAATCTCATGTGAACCCTGGGTTAACATTAATTTTTTGCCCTCCCCCCCCCCTTTTTTTTTTAAGGATTCTACGCTTTTATCCTGACATCTGCACTCGTCGGAGCATCTTTCTTCTGGGATGTAGAGCTTTATTATGTGTACAGTCATTTCCTTCAGTGTGCATTTGCAGCCACTGTTTTTTCTGTGGTCTTGAGTGTTTATCTCTACGCCAGGGCTTTGAAAGCGCCCCGGGATGAACTGTCGCCGGCCAGCTCTGGTGAGCAGTGTCAGAATGTGGGTCCCACAAATGCCTCCCCACACCCTCACCCCACTGGCCCCCCAGCATCTGTTTCATAGAATTCTCTTCTAGCTTCAGTTTATGAGAGATGACGAGAAATAGGAAAAAAAAAAAAAGGTGAAAATATTTAGAGAAAAATAAAAGGAGGAAAATCTGATTTTTTCCCCTCGTGCTTTCCTATTTCTTCTTCCTTTTTTAGTCACTTGATGACAGTAAGACATTTTAACAACTTACAGCATTTTAGTAACATTAATATTATAACAATTTAGGACAAATATTTTTTGTCCAAAATAGTAAACATCCTTTAAAAAAAAAACAAACAACAAATAATAGAGATTACAAATTGGTTGATTTTAGCCTAAAGTACTTAAACATTAAAAAAAATTAAGTGGCTTATTTTTAAAATTGTGAGTCTGCATTTAAAAAAGCTCCAGTTCCCTCAAAATCTAGGAATCTGGCGCCATAGGCCCCATGCCTAGAGCAGCATGGATGTTTCCAGATGGGGCCAGCATCCCCTGCCCCCTGTGTCCTCATGGCCCCTCTTGGCTCTCACCATTATGCCTTTCCTCGCTGGCTGTTTGCCAGGCTCCTGGAGGTGATTGAATTGTGACCCTGGAGAGTGGATAGCAGTGCAATTTTTTTTTTTTTTTTTTTTTTTTAAAGAAATTCACGTTCTTTTATTTATTTATTTATTTATGACTGTGTTGGATCTTCGTTTCTGTGCGAGGGCTTTCTCCAGTTGCGGCAAGCGGGGGCCACTCTTCATCGCGGTGCGCGGGCCTCTCACTGTCGCGGCCTCTCCCGTTGCGGAGCACAGGCTCCAGACGTGCAGGCTCAGTAGTTGTGGCTCACGGGCCCAGCTGCTCCGCGGCATGCGGGATCCTCCCAGACCAGGGCTCGAACCCGTGTCCCCTGCATTGGCAGGCGGATTCTCAACCACTGTGCCACCAGGGAAGCCCCAGCAGTGCAATTTTAAAGCCTCACAATTGGGTTTGGAATACTGTTTGGATAAGGACTTTTCCCTTCATAGGAAATGCTGTCTATGACTTCTTCATTGGCCGTGAGCTAAATCCTCGGATTGGTACTTTTGATCTCAAATACTTCTGTGAATTGCGCCCCGGATTGATTGGATGGGTATGTCTTTTTTTTTTTTTTTTTTTTTTTTTTTTTAATTTCAATTCAGTAGTACAAATTAGTCTTGCTTTTAGAAAGGATTGTAGACAATGTTAAAGTAAGCTGTGGGTGGTATGTTTTTAGGAATAATCACAGCATTGCATAAATCTGTCTACTTAAAATATTTTCTTGCTGTAAATATAGTCCAGAGGGTTAAGATGCCCTGTTACAGGTTATTAAACATTAAAAGAGTTTGTTTTATTTTGATTATATCAGTTTATGTTTATGTAGGAAAATAATAGTGTATGAATTAAGAAAAAATGTATTTTCCTCCCCTTTAAAAAAATGTATTTTGACTTAATTTTAGACTTGTACGAGAGTTGCAAAAATAAAGAGTTCCTTCATACCACTCTCCCCAATGTTAACATCTGGCAGAACCATAATATAGTTATCAAAAACAGCAATTAGAAAGAAAAAAAACCCCACAAATTAACATTGTTACAGTAGTATTAATTAAATCCCTAGACCTTATTTGAGTTTCACCAGTGTTTCATGCTGTTGGCCTTTTCCTGTTCCAGAATCCTCTTCAGGGTCCGACC
The DNA here is from genome assembly GCF_028023285.1 of Balaenoptera ricei. Taxonomy (NCBI): domain Eukaryota; kingdom Metazoa; phylum Chordata; class Mammalia; order Artiodactyla; family Balaenopteridae; genus Balaenoptera; species Balaenoptera ricei. Next base: position 170,579,547 of record NC_082639.1, read on the forward strand.
ATGCATTTATTTGTTATTTGGCCTTAGTCTCCTCTAGTCTGTAACAGTTGCTAGTCTTTCCTTGTCCCTCATGACCTTGACACTTTTGAAGATACTGGTCAGTTATTTTGTAAGAGCGTCCTTCAGTTTGGGTTAGTCCAGTGTTTTCTCATGATTGGAGTGAGTTATACGTCTTTGGCAAGAACACCACAGAATAAGTGTCCATCTCAGTGCATCTTATCAAGGGACTCCTGAGGTTGATATGTCTTATCACTGATGGTGGCTTCTCGGTAAGGTGGTGTCTGCAGCTTTCTCAGCTGGGAAGTTACCACCTTTCTCTCTAGAAACTATACCTGCCCCTGTTATTTCAGGTGGTCATTAACCTGGTGATGCTTTTGGCTGAGATGAAGCTACAGGATCGCACTGTTCCATCCTTAGCAATGATTTTGGTCAACAGTTTCCAGCTCTTGTATGTGGTGGATGCTCTCTGGAATGAGGTAATTAATTTTAAGAGCTTTGGAGTCAGACGGCGTTGAGTGTGGGTGAGTGACCTGACGCCTCTGAGCCTCAGCTTCTTACACACAAAGTGAGGAGAATATAGCCTGCCTGCAAGGCTTGTGAGGATTAAGGGAGATGTGGATCCCTGTGACGCATTGAGCTCACACACAGTGAGCACTGACAGAGGGTAGGTGTCGAGAACTGTGGTGATACTTCCGTGTATGTCAGCTGCTCTGTCAGGTGCTAAATATTTAAGATCTGTGGATCTTGGCTTTGTGGGTGTGACCGATTCATATAAATAAAACTTTATTTATATGAGTTATTAACATTAATTTCTTATTGATTCTATCAGATGAAAATGGATGGACAGATTATCATCGAATTACGATAGTGTTTTTTGGATTGTCAAGGGGAAGATAGTTCTTAAATAAAGGGGGAGATGTTTTATTGTTGGTGTTTCAGAATAAAAGAGTAGCTCTAATTAGATGGATATAAAACCAGAAATCATGATACATTGAGGAAACCCGTTTAAATAAAGCTAATTTCCTAACACTTGGCTTTTCTCATACGTTGATACATCATCAGTTTTTTCTGCTGCTTGAAGACTGGCAAATGTTTGCTAATCTCGGTCTCACCTAACTATATTCCTCTTGAAAATAATTTCTTCCTTCGGTCTGTTTTACAACTGTTTTATCATTTACTGTTATCTTTGTCATCATCTCCTCCAAATTCCAAGTTGAGTTTTCTTTCAGTTTTAAAAACAAAATTGGCAGCCCTATGTCATAATGTTCCAAAATAGATTTTCTTGGCAGTCTGTTGACATTTTGAGAGAAGGTCCATCTCCTTTAAGGTGTTTTTTTAAAAACTGTCTTATTTGGTCATATTCAGTCAAAATGACTTTGAAAGCTTGATATTGATTTGTCGATAACCTTCCTTTTCTTTGGGAGGAGATTAGGACCTCTTTGAGGTAAACAGACCTCGAGTGCAAGTAGCCACATTTGGATTCTTGTTGAGCTCCTGCCACTGAACACAGACCTGGGCTCAGCTTTAGAAGCTGCAGAGATTGTGGGAGCATCTGATACAGAGTCCTTTGAAAATTCCAAGTCTACTCAAAATTAAACATGCTTTTGAAATTAAAAAAAAAAAAAACCAATTATTATAAATGCACTTAGTTTTGCCAGTTGTAGGTCTTTCTTTGATTTTGTAATAAAGGGCTCCTAAGAAGATGGTAGGTTACATTTTACAGGTCAGATGATATTTCCTCTGTTGCTTCATCACCTCAGAGATTTTTTTTTTTAACTTCCTGTCTGGAAGCTTTTCAGTGATGAGTAATTCTTCCTTCTAGTTCTCTGTCGTGTCATGGTAGTCACTTTTGAAGTGACTTAGAAATTCATATTTTCTAGAGATTTAAACAAACATTGATTTCTGTTAATTAACAGAAAATGTTTGTATTTTAAGGCAAAACTGTTAAGACAGTTTTTCACCAGGGGTGGTGGATTAAAGTTGGGAAGTTATTTTTTTAAATATGTTATCAGTAGCTCAGCCAGATTATAGTAGGCTTCTTGAAGAAAGGACTTGATTTTACGATTTTCTTTAGTATCTGGCACACTTTTGGGCAATTAGTAGATGCTTAATAATTTTCTTATTACATTGGGTGATAGAAATTCTTCTACGTGTTGATGTGCCACACCTTAGAAAATGGAGAATACAAACTTAAATATAAATGACCCTTCCTGTGAGCCTCCGCTGGCTGTCCAGCAAATCCCCTGAGGCCCCAGGAACTGGGTAGGGCTGAGGGTTCTGCCCCTGCTGGCACCAGCTGTTTATACCTTGTCCCTCACTCGCTGCCCACTCCCGTGTGCCCTGTGGTTATCACTGGTCTGCTCTTGTACCTGCTCCCGTGTGCGTAAGAATAGGCGCGCTTGACTAGAGGGTGAACCAAAGGGCCTGGAGTTGTTACATCCATTTTTCTGTTCCATGGTCCTTTTGCTTGCTTTCTGGAAAAAAATGCATTTTGGAGATTATCACTCTTTTTCTTTAACCTAGAATATTGATTTTTTTTAAATTTTAGTTTTATTGGAGTATAGTTGATTTACAATGTTGTGTTAGTTTCAGGTGTGCCGCAAAGTGATTCAGTTATACATATATTCATTCTTTTTTAGGATCTTTTCTCATATAGGTGATGTTCCCTGTGCTATACAGTAGGTCCTTGTTGGTTTGATTCTTCAGCAGAGCTTACTTATACTTGCTAATTTTCCTAGTCAGCGGTGAGTACTAGTGTCAGAGGCAGATTAGAGATGCCCTTGCGCAGGGCCGTCTCCACTTCCAGAGCCGGGCCTGCAGGTTTCTGGTCTGGGGGATCTGGCTGCTGGCTTGCGCTGACCAAATCCCCAAGAGAGTGCGTTCAGGTCCTGATTTACCCTGAGCAGCGAGGCAAGCATTTTCCCATGTTGCATTTTCCCATGTTGCCGGGTAGTGTGGAAAAGCTACACGAAAAGCCAGATTGCTATCAGAAGTTAGGTTGGTGCATGTGTGCTGGGTGCTGGGGTGGCAGGTGGAAACCCGTGGTCCCCGCCTTCCATCTTCCAGTCTAGTGGCGAGAGTCGCTTATTTACAGGACAGTTACACGGTTGCTCCAGGCTTCAGCGGGTGGTGGGTGGTGGCATCTGAGAAGTGCCTTGTCTAGGGGGAGGCTTGAGGAAAGCAGCACGGGTGAGGCTTCAGCTGAAGTGGGAGCGGGGAGTTCCAGGCAGAGGCGTGGAGGCACAAGGGGCGTTGGGAGCTCTGTTGTTTCAGGATCGTGGAGGGAGAGGGTAGAGCGACAGGAGAAGAACAGAATGATACACGTGCCAAGGGAACCAGATCCCCACTCCCACTTTAAAACGGTTTTGGTTAGTGTACTGTACTTTCCCTTAGCCCTTTGTAAATTTGACTGTGAACTAGAACTTTATCTGAATACTTTAAACATAGCAGTTTTTGTCCCCCAAACTTTAAAAAAAATTTCCCCCCCTCCATACCCTTATAGGAAGCACTGTTGACAACCATGGACATTATCCACGATGGATTTGGATTCATGCTGGCTTTTGGAGATTTAGTGTGGGTTCCATTTATCTACAGCTTCCAAGCCTTTTATTTAGTCAGTCATCCAAATGAACTGTCTTGGCCAATGGCTTCTCTAATCATTGCTCTGAAACGTGAGTATTAACTTCAGTCTCTGTGTATTAAATATTGTGTGCTGACTCTGCTGTGCTGTGATATCTACATATTTATAGCGTGCCCTTTTACTTTTTTATTTTCTTCAAGTCTGAATGGCTCTTTTTATTGTAATAAATGGATAAATAACCACTTAGTTCCAACAACCCAATTAAGTACTAAGTAACCAAGTTCATGTTTATAAAAGGGACAAGTATGGCCGAGTTATGTAAAAGAAAATGCTGTTATACACTGGGAGCAGCTATCTAGCAATAGGACACAACTACAGATCTTATCAGAATGAGGTGACTGAGAAAAGCAAGGCTTGATGGGAGGGAAGAACAGAAGACACAGACATAATAAGATATCATCTTAGGTAGCAGAAGGCATCTGAGAATATGGTGTTTGATCTGAGAATGGGGCTCAATGCTAGCTTTGACACTAGCTGCGTATTCTTGTACAGGTTACTTGTTTTCTCTGATCATTGAGCTCTTTTAGGAAAATCAGGATTGAATTTTAGTCTTTCCTGGACCTTTTTTTTTTTTTTTAACATCTTTATTGGAGTATAATTGCTTTACAATGTTGTGTTAGTTTCTGCTGTATAACAAAGTGAATCAGCTATACGTATACATATATCCCCATATCCCCTCCCTCTTGCGTTTCCCTCCCACCATCCCTATCCCACCCCTCTAGGTGGACACAAAGCACCGAGCTGATCTCCCTGTGCTATGTGGCTGCTTCCCACTAGCTGTCTGTTTTACATTTGGTAGTGTATACATGTCCATGCCACTCTCTCACTTTGTCCCAGCTTACCCTTCCCCTTCCCCGTGTCCTCAAGTCCATTCTCTAGTAGGTCTGCGTCTTTATTCCTGTCCTGCCCCTAGGTTCATCAGAACCATCTTTTTTTTTAGATTATACATATGTGTTAGCATACAGTATTTGTTTTTCTCTTTCTGACTTCACTCTGTATGACAGACTCTAGGTCCATCTACCTCACTACAAATAGTTCATTTTCGTTTCTTTTTATGGCTGAGTAATATTCCATTTTGTATATGTGCCACATCTTCTTTTTTTTTTTTTTTTAAACATCTTTATTGGAGTATAATTGCCTTACAATGGTGTGTTAGCTTCTGCTTTATAACAAAGTGAATCAGTTATACATATACAATATGTTCCCATATCTCTTCCCTCTTGCATCTCCCTCCCTCCCACCCTCCCCATCCCACCCCTCTAGGTGGTCACAAAGCACCGAGCTGATCTCCCTGTGCTATGCGGCTGCTTCCCACTAGCTATCTATTTTTTTTTTTTTTTTATTTCAGCTTACTTTTTTTTTTTTTAAACTTGGGTTTATTTATTTTATTTATTTATTTATTTATGGCTGTGTTGGGTCTTCGTTTCTGCGCGAGGGCTTTCTCTAGTTGTGGCAAGCGGGGGCCACTCCTCATCGCGGTGCGCGGGCCTCTCATTATCGCAGCCTCCCTTGTTGCGGAGCACAGGCTCCAGACACGCAGGCTCAGTAATTGTGGCTCACGGGCCCAGCCGCTCCGCGGCATGTGGGATCCTCCCAGACCAGGGCTCGAACCCGTGTCCCCTGCATTGGCAGGCAGACTCTCAACCACTGCGCCACCAGGGAAGCCCCTAGCTATCTATTTTACATTTGGTAGTGTATATATGTCCATGACACTCTCTTACCCTGTCACATCTCACCCCACCCCCTCCCCATATCCTCAAGTCCATTCTCTAGTAGGTCTGTGTCTTTATTCCCGTCTTGCCACTAGGTTCTTCATGGCCTTTTTTTTTTTTTTCCTTAGATTCCGTATATATGTGTTAGCATACTGTATTTGTTTTTCTCTGTCTGACTTACTTCACTCTGTATGACAGACTCTAACTCCATCCACCTCATTACAAATACCTCCATTTCATTTCTTTTTATGGCTGAGTAATATTCCATTGTATATATGTGCCACATCTTCTTTATCCATTCATCTGTCGATGGACATTTAGGTTGCTTCCATGTCCTGGCTATTGTAAATAGAGCTGCAATGAACATTTTGGTACATGACTCTTTTTGAACTATGGTTTTCTCAGGGTATATGCCCAGTAGTGGGATTGCTGGGTCGTATGGTAGTTCTATTTGTAGTTTTTTAAGTTACCTCCATACTGTTCTCCATAGTGGCTATATCAAGTTACATTCCCACCAACAGTGCAAGAGGGTTCCCTTTTCTCCACACCCTCTCCAGCATTTATTGTTTGTAGATTTTTTGATGATGGCCATTCTGACTGGTGTGAGGTGATACCTCATTGTAGTTTTGATTTGCATTTCTCTAATGATTAGTGATTAGTATGCCCTTTTAAATGGCCATGATTGGCTCAAGTTTGAAGTAATCTGTGATGGATGAGTTGAGTAATAAAAAGATTCTTGGCATCTTACAAAGAGAATGGATGTTTCTTTCTTGGGTTCTTCAGTAGTTCTTTAAACATAAAATTTTATTGTCTTAGTAATGATTCATTTTTTCTGTTGAGTGCCTGCTTTTTCTGGTAACACCTTAAAAAGTAGGAAGATTGGTCTTGCCTTCCTAGAGCTTGCATTCTAACAGGAGAAATAAGACGCTCAGACACTGCATTGAGGGGTAGGAAGAGTCTAGAGGAGGGACTTACAGACCAAATATGATGGGAGTTTAAGGTAGAGAGTGTGTCTCTCTCTGGGGGAACATCAGTGTAAACTTATTGGAGGATATGGTGTTTGATCTGAATTGTAGTGGGTAAAAGTGGGATGGGAAGATACATACATCGGACAGAGGGAACCACTCGGCCAGGGTGGATGGTGGAGAGGAGTGAGGAGTACACTTTGCCCGGCTGGTCGTGGGTTAGCTTCGGGATGGCTTTCCTTTCGTTATACTGTTGGTTAAACACCTCCGCCAGAGGGAGGGCAGGGAAAAAATTAGCACTGGACTTCAGATATTGCTAGTTTTGCTACACTAATCAGTATTTATGGTAGAAGAAGAAATTCAAGCTATTGGTTGAAATTAAGATTTAGTTTCTTCATTGGTTTGGTTAAACGTGCCTGTGTGTTATTCAAGACAGGATATGTATATTTTACAGTTAAGCTAAAAATAGGGAGTAGAGTTATTTCTTACTACTTTATTGAGGACTGATAATAAATAGTGATATGTCAGGGCCTCTTAATTTTGACATTTTGGAATTTGAAATAAAGCTACCAACTTGGAGGCTTACAGTGGGATTCGGCATATGTGCAAGTTGTTCTGGTGCAGATTCTGAGCTATAGTTTTATTAATAAAGCATTCATGTTGTGGCCAGTAGGTATCATAACTAACAGATGAACTCCAGTATTGACTTTATTGTAATGTGGGCTGCCTTAGATTTTGTTCATGGATGTAACTATATTTGTTAGTTTTGCCTTCAAGGTAGATGATGAAAGCTGTACGATAGTGAGATATCAGGATCATATCTTCTTTTGACTTTCTAAGATTGAGAGGTTTTGAATTGTTAAGAAATCAAACTATTCTGTACTTTGGAAATTTCCTTGGAGCACAGGAATAATTTCTAAATGAAATTACAGATGCTTTTAAATAAAGATTATATCTAAATTGTTAACAAATGAAATTTTTAAAAAATTACAGTGTGTGGATTTGTAATCTTCCGATGTGCAAATTCTCAGAAAAATGCATTCCGGAAAAATCCCACTGATCCAAAGCTTGCACGTAAGTATTGGTTTATATTTATAGTATTTATACCACATAAAGATTTTAGGTCTGTTTGTCTAGAGATCATTAAAAATGTATTTTTATTTTTGTATAGATTTAAAAACCATTCATACTGCAACAGGAAAAAATCTTCTCGTTTCTGGATGGTGGGGTTTTGTTCGCCATCCCAATTACTTGGGTGACCTCATCATGGCCCTGGCGTGGTCCCTCCCATGTGGTAAGCATTTAAGAAGAGAACTGATTTGACTCTTTCTCCGGCCACCACAGGATGTGTGTGTGCTCGCTGGGTCTGGGTGTCGCCTGTTGGAGGTTTGGGTTGCCCGTTCCCCATCTGGGTGCTGCACTTTTGCGTATCCAGCACCTCATTCATCCAGCGTCTGAGGGGAATTAGGAATTCACGGAGCCTGAAGTTTTACTCTAAACTTCTGCAAGCAAAATTTTAAGTTTTAAACTGTGCCTGGTAGCTTTTTTTCTAAGAAGAATATGTAGAAATTAACTTTTTATTCGTGACTCAGTGTGCGTAGGTTGTGAAAAACTTCGGTTCTTAAGAAGGAGGAGAGGCGCACTCTGTTCTGTCTGTTGGTGTCAGCACGTACCCCGCAGTGCTGTCTGCCCTGCCCACCCTGCCCCGCACTGGTGGCCTGCCGTCCTCTTCCTGGGCACCGGCGGGGAGGAAACGGGGGGGTTTGCGTTAAATACAGAGGTTCTGATTATGAAGGATTGTTAGGCTGGATTAATCACTGTTCTCTGAATAGCTCTTAATTCAAATACTACCTCCTGCCGCACCCTAGTGGGATTTTATGAACCGGTTTAGTTGTTTCCCCCATTGGAGAAAATGAAGTAACGGGATGGTCCATTTTTAGACGATTTGGGGACCAGCAGGAAACAATACTGTGTAGTTGTGTAGTGATAATAAAAATACCTAGTACTATTTACTGTTGCTGTCCCCAGGTTTCAATCACATTCTGCCTTATTTCTACGTGATTTATTTCACCATTTTGCTGGTGCACCGTGAGGCTCGCGATGAACACCACTGTAGGAAGAAGTACGGCCTGGCGTGGGAGAAGTACTGCCAGCGCGTCCCGTACCGCATATTCCCATACATCTACTGATTCTGGCCTAGGCGCTGTCTAAATGCTCCTGCAGTTTTGGCTTCCATTTGCAAAAAAAGAAAAAAAACCCAAAATGAACCTTTCGTTGCACCGACAGGATCTTGATGTTTCTCTTTCTTTTTGAGGCAGGACTATAGAGCCAAGTAGTAAGTCTTTTAATGTAACCATGTTTATTTTTATTAAATCATAACAATTAACATAAGGAAAATATAAATAAAGACGTTAGAATTTGCATTCTAATATGAAATTTTCAATCCTTAAAAATCTGAAAACAGAAAATAGTCTTACAAATGCACTGAATACTGTTGATGTTTAGGGTTTTTGATTACCTTTCAAAGTTTGATTCTTTTGTCCAGTTGCTTTTTCTTAAATGAAAACACTGTTACATTTTAAAGTACGTTTATGTTTTATTGCGTTAAGAGAATAGAATTTTCATTTGTTTCCCTTTAAATCATTTACTAGCTATGTGATTTGAAAGTAAAAACTGGTCCTCTCTGTTCAATGCTGTACGAGAAGGGGGATGATTGATAGTGGACACTGTTTAATGAAGACCATTAGTAGTGGTTTGCTTAACCTCAACTTGTAAAACTGCATTTGAAACTGTAAATACATAGCTTTTATGTAATATATGGCGACTTCAGATTTTTCTGTATAGTATTTTGAATGTGAAATAATTTTCGGGACTAAGTATCTTTTTAACAAACATTTGCAGTATTTTAAATTAAATTTTGTAAAGTACTACATGCGAATTAAACATTTTGAAAGAAGTGGAATTCATTTAATATTGTATGAAAGATGCTATTAAGAGTAGGAAGGGTATTTTTCCTAATCCAAAGTTTGTGAATTTGGCTTTGCTACCTCAATCGCAGGTGTTTGTTTGCCTTTATAAACTGTTGCAAATAGAAAAATAGAATAAATATATATTTTTGGAATAACATCACTATTTAAACATTTTTACACAGAGTGGTGTTTGAAAATTTGCCATTTCTGAAAGGCTAATATTTTTATATGTTTTTGACTTTTTAAATTAAACTGTGTTTTTGCTACTGTTAGTTCAGGCAGTTTATACTGTATTTTGCATAGCCTTTGTATTTACAAAACTCTACTCCCTGTAAAGGAGTGTTGTATTCATCTTTAGAAATCTATTTATCTAAAAACAATTTAAGGGAATTTAAAATCATTTCTTTTAGTTTAATAGCTGTGCATAAGGTAGCTTTAGCCATTAGATTCTACTTAAGTTGATGTAGTCTCATATTAATTGTCCTATAATGGAACAGTAGCAAATTCACTAAGGTTTCGTATTCAGAGTTAAATTGTTCTCCAGAATCTTAAACATAGGGGAATCTAATATAGTGTATATGTTTGGGTTTTTAATTATACATTTTATATATGAGCCATTTAGATATGCAGTGTTTGTTCTACGCTGCAGTTCGAAGTGTATATAACTGAACTTATGTTAATGTGATCATGAAGAACATTCCGCATCCTCTGGTCTTTAAACAAACATCGTTTTGGTGAAATTTTCAGTGTTTTATTAGTACTGATGTATGCAAGCAGTTTTTTTATGCTTGTCTCCTGGCATCAAAAAATGGCGTCCCAGCCTATTCTATACTAGATTCACCAATGAAGCTTTAGGGGAGGAAGAAGGACCTTTAATTCTTTCCTTGGTAATGAGAAAAGAGCTGTTTCCAACGCAGTGCTGCAGTTTCTGGATATCAGCTGCAATTTGTTTTTAATTTTGTTTTTGACATGTTTATTTGACAAGTTTTATAATGAAGTTTTAAGTTGGAAATAAAGTTGAAAATAAGATGTTGCTTTGATCACTTTGGAGTCTCTCTGTTTTGTTTTGTTTTTTTTTTGGCCTGTATCTCTGGGATCATTGGGACCAAAACAGGAGCCCTTAGATTACCACTCCCCACCCAACCCCTGTTTTTTTTCTAGGTTCCTTTGGGTCCCTCCTGGACCACAAGGAATCCAAAAGGCAAACTGGGACCCCTGGCAAACTGCTGTTTGCATCGAGGCTCTCAGAAGTTGGAGCTTGAAAGGGGTTAGTGGAGGGTCCCAACTCCCAGACATTGGTCATGGATTTAGTATTTGCTCTTTGAGAAAATAGAGGAATGATCAAAAGTATCATAGACTCAGTAATACTTTCAAATGAATTTGTATTACAAAAGCACCTAAAAGTGCATGTGAAAGATAGATATAGTACATGTGTGTGAGAGGCATTTGTGTGTCAGTGAAATGAGATCAGACACTTTCATGTCTTCATCTCTCTTCCCAGTGTGACATGGCTTTGCAGAACGTGGGTGTTTCGAATATGCACCAACACCAAGTAGGCTAAAAATATCACATCATGTGATTCCAAGTGACCTGCCTGACCAGAGAAGTAACAGCCCTCCTAACAAACACTCCAATGTGTGTGGGGTCTGTGTCCTAAGATCAAAGAGAGGTGTTGTCAGTGGGTCCCAGACAGGACCTTTCCTTTAATAGAAGCTGCTGCATCTGGAGGAAGGTCAGGGAGGAGGTCAAAGAAGAGGAGGTGCGCTTCTCTGCCATTGCCGTGTGGGACCACCCCGTCCCAGGCCTGTTTTCCCAGGTTCTAGGGTGAGTACTTCATTCTTTTCCTACTCTGAGAGCATAAACAATTTGTAGTCTTTGGTCTATATATGATGATCTGGGATTGACAAGTATTTCAAATACAGTAAAACTCCAAATTTCTGGAATTATAATCCCTTAGGCCAGTGTTTTAAAAGAGAGCAAAAACAGTTACAGAACGAGTCAATCTTCTAGCAAGATGGAAGAGTAGCAAGACCCTGCGCTCACCTCCTCCCATGGCCACACCATATTTATAGAGCAAATGTTGATGAGAACGACCTGAGGACTAGCAGAAAAGATTTTCCACAACTCAAGATACAAAGAAGGAACCAAAATGAGACAGGTTGGAGGGACAGAGATGCAGTATATAGGTAAGACCCACACCCCAGGTAGGCAGCCCACAAATGGGGGGATAATCACAACTGCAGAGGTTCTCCCCAAGGAGCGAGTGGTCTGAGCCCCACATCAGGCTCCCCAGCCTGGGGGTCCTGCACCAGGAAGACAAGCCTCCAGAACTTCTGGCTTTGAAGGCCGGTGGGGCTGATGTATGGGAGAGCCAAAGGGCTGTAGGAAACATAGACTCCTCTCTTAAAGGGCTCATGTAAAATCTCACATGCTCTGAGATCCAGCCCAGAGGCAGTAATTTGAAAGGAGCCTGGGTAAGACCCACTTGCTGATCTTGAGGAACCTCCCTGAAGGGAGGAAGCAAGTGGGACTCCCCCTGGGGACATAGGTGCTGGTGGCAGCTATTTTGGAGAGCTCTCACTACCATGAGGGCTCTGGTGCTGGCAAGTGGCATTCTGGAGCCCTAGTAATAGCTTATTAGTGGCGGTGGCTTACCTGCCCACCAGCAGACTGCCCCAGGACCCAGACCCGTAGGCTTGGGGCCAGTTCTGCCTACCAGTGCCCAAAGCAGTCAGCCCCACCACAGTAGAAGGGCCCAAGTGGCCACCTAGGGTGTATCCCTAGAGAATACAGCTCTGGTGACAAGAGGGGAGCATGCTGCTGCGCCCCACAGGACGTCTCCTACATAAGGCCACTTCTCTAAGAACAAGAAATGTAACCAATCTACCAAATGCGTAGAAATTAACACGGAGAATTAAGCAAAATGAGAAGACAGAGGAATGTGTTCCAAATGAAATAACAAGACAAAACCCCAGAAAAAGAGCTAAATGACATGGAGAGACGCAATCTACCTAATAAAGAGTTCAAGCTAATGATCATAAAGAGGCTCAACAAACTTGGGACAGGAACTGATGGACGCAGTAGAAATTTAACAAAGAGTTAGAAAATATAAAGGAGGGCCAAACAGAGCTGAAGAATACAATAACAAATAAAAAATACCCTAGAAGGAATCAATAGTAGATTAGATGATGCAGAGGAATGGATCAGTGAACTGGAAACAGAGTCGTGGGATATCCCCCAAGCTGAATAGAAAAAAGAAAACAATTTTAACAAATGAGGATAGTTTAAGAGACCTCTTACATCAAGTACAACATCAAGTGTACTAACATACATATTATAGGGGACACAGAAGGAGAAAAGAGAGAGAAAGGGGCACAGAACTTATTTGACGAGATAGAGATAATAGCTGAAAATTTTCCTAACCTGGGAAAGGGAGCAGACATCCAGGTCTAGGAATTTACAGAGAGTCCCAAACAAGATCCACCCAAAGAGATCCACACCAAGACCTATTGCAATTTTAATTGCCATATTAATGGCAAAAATTAAAGAGAGAAAGTTAAAAGTAGCAAGGAGAAAGCAACTGGTTATGTATAAGGGAACTCCCATTAGACCATCAGCTAAATTTTCAGCAGAAAAAACTGCAGTCCAGAAGGGAGTGGCACAATGTATTTAAAGTGATGATAGGAAAAAATCTACAACCAGGAACACTGACTGGTGACGCTCTCATTCAGATTTGAAGGAGAGATCAAGAGTTTTACAGACAAGCAAAAGCTAGAAGAGTCCATCACCACTAAACTGGCTTTACAAGATAAATGTTAAAGGGACTTCCTTAAGTAGAAAGGAAAAGACCACAACTAGAAATATGAAAATTATGAATGAAAAAAATCTCATTGGTAAAGGCAAACATACAGTAAAGATATTAGCAGAAGAACCACTTATAAAGCAGGTAGGAAGGTTAAAAGACAAAAGTAGTAAAATCATCTATATCCACAACACAGCCAAATATAAATTTAAAAATAAATAAATAGCTATTTATTACAAAAAAAACATAACAAAAATGGAAACAAAAAAACCCCAAAGTTAGTAGAAGGAAAGAAATAAAAATCAGAGCCGAAATAAATAGAGACTAAAAAAATAGAAAAGATCAATGAAACTAAGAGCTGACTCTGAAAAGTACCACAAAATCAATAAACCTTTAGCCACACTCATCAAGAAAAAATGAGAGAGGGCCCAAATAAATAAAATCAGAAATGATAGAGAAGTTACAAATGACACCACAGAAATACAAAGGATCATAAGAGATTACTATGAACAACTATATGCCAATAAAATGGATAACCTAGAAGAAATGTATAAATTCCTAGAAATGTACAGTCTCCCAAGATGGAATCAGGAAGAAATAGAAAATATTAACAGACTGATTACCAGTAATGAAATTGAATCAGCAATCAAAACACTCCCAACAAACAAAAGTCCAGGACCAGATGGCTTCACAGGATGTTAAAGAAGAGTTAACACCCATCTTTCTCAAACTCTTCCAGAAAATTGAAGAGGAAATAATGCTTTGGATCTCATTCTACCAGGCCAGCATTACCCTGAAACCAAAACCAGACAAAGATATCACAAAAAAAGAAAATTACAGGCCAATATCACTGATGAACATAGATGCAGTAATCCTCAACAAAATATCAGCAAACTAAATTCAGCAATACATTAAAAGGATCATATACCATGATCAAGTGGGATTTATCCAAGGGATGCAAGGATGGTTCAATATCAATCAATATATATATAGTGGACTATTAGTCCACTATATATATATAGCGGGAGAAGCGATGAGCATAGGTGTCCTAAGCTCAACACTCCAGGCCCCTGGGCCAGCTCTTTTGCAGGTGAGCTGCAGTGTGGAACAGCCAGTGCTGTACTCACTGACATTATCTGAGCTCAACTCTGTGGAACACAACTGTATCTGAAGGTGCAAACTGAACTCATAGAAAACACCTTGAAATTGTCTTATTCTATAAAAGACTCTTACTGGAGATTGCTTTGTATAATGACTTTCACTTCTCTTTAACTCTTATGTAAATCCAAAGTTTCTTATACTGCATTTGCTCTAGTCTTGTCCTTTCATATAAATCTTGGAAGAAGTTAATATAATGCATTTGACAAAGTGACTTCCATTTATACTTGACTTGTATCACTTGGCCATGGCATATGGGGGGGGGTCTTTCCTCTCGAAAAACTCAAATCATAGGTAATTTGTAAATAGCTCAGATTTAACTCTCCAAAGAGCCACTCAGAATAAATGGAAGTAATCTTACTTTACTTAAATCGAAGCTGGCTTTTGGTATAAAGCAGAAATAACTGAGAACATTATTGTGAGGTTAGAGACAAATGGCAAAGTTGGGAGGTCAGCACATACTCCCTTCTCACCCTCTGTGAGGCATAAGGAAAGGCACCAGCAAACACCTGCTTCTCTGCAGCATTTGCATGTCCAATGGGCTGTGCAGAAGAGGTTAGGACATGGGCTATCGAGTCAGCTAGACTTGGGTTCAAGCCTTATGATCTGAGCTCTAGTGATCTTGAGAAGGCCCTTCACCCTCTTTGAACCTTAGTTTCCTGATCTATAAAATGAGGATACTTTTTGAGGATTAAATAATACAGATAAAGAGCTTAGCACAGTATCTGGCACATAGGAGATGATACTCAGTAAACGCTGGCTAATAAGCATCAATGCCATGAATCACAGATAGATTGTGATCTTCTGGAGGGCAGGAGCCTTATTTTGTTCATCTCTATATTTGCACCACCTAGCACAGCACTGGACACACACACACACGCACACACAGGTATATGACATGATACATGTATATATTGCAAAATGATCACCACAATAAGTCTAGGTAACATTCATCACCATATATATTTATAATTTTTTCTTGTGATGAGAACTTTTAATATTTACTCTCTTAGCAATTTTCAAATATGCAATACAGTATCATGAACTATCATCTCCATGCTGTACATTACACATTGCAGGGCTTAATTTATTTTATGACTGGAAGTTTGTACTTTTTTGACCACTTTTACCCATTTCACTCACCTCCCTACCCCAGCCTCTGGCAACCACCAATCTGTTCTCTGTATCTATGAATTTGGTTTTTTTTTTTTTTGGATTCCACATATAAGTGAGAGCATACGGTATTTGTCCTTCTCTGTATGACTTATTTCACTTAGCGTAATGCCCTCAAGGTCCATCCATGTTGTTGCAAATGGCAAGATTTCCGTATTTTTTATGGGTGAATAATATTTATTCCATTGTATATTAGAGAGTAGATCCCAAGGGTTCTCATCACAAGGAAAAAAACATTTTTCTTTTTCTTTTTGTATCTATGGGTGTTAACTAAACTTTTTGTGGTAATCATTTCACAATATATCTAAGTCAAAAAGTCTGAGAAAACCATAATTCAAAAAGAGTCATGTACCAAAATGTTCATTGCAGCTCTATTTACAATAGCCAGGACATGGAAGCAACCTAAGTGTCCATCAACAGATGAATGGATAAAGAAGATGTGGCACATATATACAATGGAATGTTACTCAGCCATAAAAAGAAACGAAATTGAGTTATTTGTAGTGAGGTGGATGGACCTAGAGTCTGTCATACAGAGTGAAGTAAGTCAGAAAGAGAAAAACAAATACCGTATACTAACACATATATATGGAATCTAAAAAAAAAAAAAAAAAAGGTCATGAAGAACCTAGGCACAAGACGGGAATAAAGACGCAGACCTACTAGAGAATGGACTTGAGGATATGGGGAGGGGGAAGGGTAGGCTGGGACAAAGTGAGAGAGTGGCATGGACATATATACACTACCAAACGTAAAATAGATAGCTAGTGGGAAGCAGTCGCATAGCACAGGGAGATCAGCTCGGTGCTTTGTGACCACCCAGAGGGGTGGGATAGGGAGGGTGGGAGGGAGGGAGATGCAAGAGGGAAGAGATATGGGGACATATGTATAACTGATTCACTTTGTTATAAAGCAGAAACTAACACACCATTGTAAAGCAATTATACTCCAATAAAGATGTTAAAAAAAAATCAAATCATTGTGCTGTATACTTTAAACTTATACAGTGCTGTATGTCAATTATATCTCAGTAAAACTAAAAAAAATATTGCATTCTATGCATATATACCACATTTTCTTTATCCATTTATCCATCAGTGGACACTCAGGTTATTTCTATATCTTAGCTATTGTAAATAATGTTGCTATAAACATGGGAATGCAGATATCTCTTAAACATAGGGTTTTTGTTTCCTTTACGTATATTCCCAGAAGTGGAATTGCTGGATCACATGGTAGTTTTAGTTTTAATTTTTTGAGGAACCTCCACATTGTTTTCCATAGTAGCTGCACCAATTTATATGCATTTAAATAAATGTTTAAGATCAACATAAGCTACAGAAGTTTTAAAAGATCTAAATAAATATTCATGATTGAAAGTCTCAATATTGCTAAGATACCAATTCTCCAAAAATCAAGACAACTTTAAGGAAAAAGAGAAAAGTTGGAAGACTTTATACTACCAAATATTAAGAATTACTATAAGCTACAGTAATTAAAAGAGTGTGGTGCTGGCACAAAGATAGGCAAATAAATCAATGGAACAAAATTGAGACTCAAGAAATGGGCCCAGGCATACAAAATTACTTGATCTGTGACAAAGATGAAGTAGGGTAAGGATGACCATTTCAATAAAAAGGAAAAGGTGCCAAGTCAATACTTGGATACTCATATGGAAAAAATGACTTTTGACCCCGCCTCATTACACACAAACTCAATTCCATGTGGATCATAAGCCTAAATGTGAAAGGTAAAGCAATATAGCTTCTAGAAGATAACATAGGAGAATACTTTCATGACCCTGAGATAGGCAAATATTTCTTAAAAAGGACACTCAAAAATACTAACCCCCAGGGCTTCCCTGGTGGCACAGTGGTTAGGAATCCGCCTGCCAGTGTGGGGGACTCGGGTTCGAGCCCTGGTTCAGGAAGATCCCACATGCTGCAGAGCAGCTAGGCCCAAGCACCACAACTACTGGGCCTGCACTCTAGAGCCCACGCACCTACAGCCGGTGCTCTGTGGTGGGAGAGGCCACCGCGGTGAGAGGCCCGTGCACGGCAATGAAGAGGGGCCCCCGCCCACCGCAACTAAAAAAAGAAAGCCCATGCGCAGCCACGAAGTCCCAACGCAGCCAAAAATAAATAAATTAATTAAAAAAAAAATACTAACCCCCCCAAAAAAGATGGTTATACTGGATTTTATTAAAACAGAGAAAAAGAAGATATCATAAACAAAGTAAAAAGGAAAGCCACATACTGGCAGAAGAAACTTCTGATACATATATCCATATATATATCTGACAAAAGACTTATGTCCAGAATATATAAAGAATTTCTGTAAATCAATAACAAAAAGACAGCCCAATTAAAACGTGGGCAAAAGACTCAAACAGGAATTTCACAAGAGAGGATATTCACATGTCAATAAGCATATTAAATGGTGTTCAACTTCATTAGTCACCAAGGAAATGCAAATTAATACCATGAAGAGATATCAATACATACCCACCAGAATGACAAAAATTAAAAGATAAACAATACCAAATGTTGGCAAGGATGTGGACTAATCTTACACATTACTGATAGGTCTGTAGATTGGTACAATCACTTTCAAAAATGATTTGGTAGTATCTACACTTAAGCTAAATATATGACCCTCAATTTAATTCCCAGGTATATATTCAAGAGAAATGAGTATTTATGCCCATCAAAAGACATATACAATAATGTTAAATCACCTTTAATCATAATAGCTCTAAACAGAAAACAACCCTAACGTCCATCAGTCAGAGTACAGATAAGCTGTGGAACATTAACACAGTAGAATACTACAGAGTGATGAAAAAGAATAATTACTGTATGCAAAATAAGGATGAACCTCACAGATGTAATGTTGAGCAAAAGAAACTAGACACAAAAGAGTACATGCTGCATGATCCCTTTTATAGAAAGTTAGTTGATGATGATAAAAGCCGAAATAGTGATTACCTTTGAGGAGAGCATTAACTAGGACGGGATGTGAGGGAGCCTTCCGAGGTGGTGACTGACAGTAGTCTTATAGCCTGATCTGAGTAGCTGAGTGGGATACTTAATATTTGTGACCTTTACTCTGTATATGTTATACCTCAGTGAAAACAAGCAAAAAGAAACAAGCAAAAGAGCAATAAACCCAAAGAAAGCAGAAGGAACTAAAAAGATAAACAGAGGTTAAAGAAAGGAAAGCAAACGAACAAAACACCATTAGAGTTAATTAATAAAGGCAAAATTTGGTTTATTTGAAAAAGTAAATGAAATAGACAAACTTGGCCAGTTTAAATTAGGAAAAAAAAAAAAAGAGATGAGTAAAAGGATGTATAATAAAGAATTTGGCTAGCCTATGTCCCTGGTTCCTGGAAGATGACCTCTAAACCCTTGGAATTTCTTATTCATGGTGGGCTCCTGGGACTACCCCTGAAGGTTTATGCTAATGAGGTGATTGTTGGTGGTCCCTGGATAGTTTATGCTAATGAGATGACTCAGGGTGGGAGTTGGTTATGCCAGAAAGAGCCACTGCAATATTAGAGGTTTGTGACATTGAGCCAAATGATAGCAGCGCAACCTCTGGGGTTGAGAGAAGACTGAAGATTGGATTCAGCCATGTGAGCAGTGATTCAATCAAACATGGCTACATAATGATACCCCAATCGAAAACTGAACACTGAACAACCCAGGTGAGCTTCCTGGGTTGGCAATACTCCATACACACCTAGCTACACCTCAATACCAGGAGGGTAACACATCCCTGAAGATGTGGAAGCTTTGTATTTGGAACCCTCCCAGTCCTAGACTCTGCCCTATGTGTCTCTTCCTTTGGCTGGTTCTGATTTGTATCCTTTTGCTATAATAAAACTGTAATTGTGACACTTTCCTGAAGCTCTATGAGTCTTTCTAACAAATTATTAAGCTTAAGGGTGGTTTTTCATTTGGTGTGAGGAGTCTTGGGCAGAATTAGTCTTAGACAACTGTGCCCTTAACCTCAAGTTTGGCTAACCCCAGGTAGAGGGCAAAGAGTAATTTGGAGGGCTTTAAAAATCCTATTCACAAGGGAGCCCCCCTACACTGATGATGGGAATGTAATTTGGTGCAGTCACTATGGAGAACGCACAGAGGTTACTTAAAAAGCTAAAAATAGAGCTACTATATGATCCAGCAATCCCACTCCTGGGCATATATTCGGAGAAAACCATACTTCGAAAAGATACATGCACTCCAATGTTCATAGCAGCACTATTTACAATAGTCAAGACATGGAAGCAACCTAAATGTCCATCAACAGAGGAATGGATAAAGAAGATGTGGTACATATATACAATGGAATATTACTCAGCCATAAAAAAGAATGAAATAATGCCATTTGCAGCAACATGGATGGACCTAGAGATTATCACACTAAGTGAAGTAAGTCAGACAGAGAAAGACAAATATCGCATGATATCACGTATATGTGGAATCTAAAAAAATGATACAAATGAATGTATTTACAAAACAGAAACAGACTCACAGACTTAGAAAACAAATTTATGGTTACCAAAGGGGAAACGTGGGGGGTGGGATAAATTAGGAGGTTGGGATTAACATCTGCACACTACTGTATATAAAATAAATAATCAACAAGGACCTACTGTATAGCACAGGGAACTGTACTCAATACTCTGTAATAACCTATATGGGAAAATAATCTGAAAAATAATAGATATATGTATATGTATAACTAAATCACTTTGCTGTACACCTGACACTAACACATTGTAAATCAACGATATTCCAATATAAAATAAAAATTAAAAAACTCCTATTCACAATAGCAACAATTATAAACCACTTAGGAAAACAATCTAACAAGAATTTTCTAAGACCAATGTGAAGAAAACAAAACTTACTAAAGAATACAAATGACCTAAGTAAATGGAAAGACAAACAATGTTTCTATTTGGGTTGGCCAAAAAGTTCCTTTGGTTTTTTAAGTAAAAATAAAAGACATATTTTTCATTTTTACCAAGAACTTTATTGAACAGCGTATTCACCGTTTTGTTCCACTACCTTCTGTCATCTTTCAGGCAACTTCATAATTCCATCTTCCCAAAACTTTTCATCTTTTTGAGCAAAGAACTGTTCCAGGTGCCTTTTACAGTCTTCCAGGAAATGGAAATTATTTCCATTAAGAGAATTTGTAAAGACCGAAATTAATGGAAATCCCAAGCTGCAATACCTGGTGAATAGGGTGGTTGAATCAGAACTTCCCAGCCAAGCTGTAACAGTTTTTGCCTGGTCTTCAAACAAACATGCGGTCTTGCATTATCCTGATGGAAGACTATGCGTTTTCTGCTGACTAATTCTGGATGCTTTTCTCCAAGTGTTGCTTTCAGTTGGTCTCACTGGGAGCAGTACTTGTTGGAATTAATCGTTTGGTTTTCCAGAAGGAGCTCATAATAGAGGACTCCTTTCCAATCCCAGCATATACACAACATCACCTTCTTTGGATGAAGACCGGCCTTTGGTGTGGTTGGTGGTGGTTCATTTCGCTTGCCCCACCATCTCTTATGTTCCACATTATTGTACAGTATCCACGTTTTATAGCCCATTACAATTTGTTTTGAAAATGGAACGTTTTCATTACGTTTAAGTAGAGAATCGCATGCAGAAATACAGTCAAGAAGGTTTTTTTCGCTTAACTTATGTGGAACCCAAACAATCAAAGCGATTAACATAGCCAAGCTGGTGCAAATGATCTTCAGCGCTTGATTTGGATATTTTGAGTATGTTGGCTCTCTCGTGCGTGGTATAATGTTGATTGTTCTCAATTAATGCCTCGATTTGATGGCTATCAACTGGTCTACCCGACTGTGGAGCATTGTCCAGCGAGAAATCTCCAGCACGAAACTTCGCAAACTACTTTGCCACGTTTGATTAGTCACAGCACCTTCTCCATACACTGCACAAATCTTTTTTTGCGTTTCAGCTGTGTTTTAACCTTTCTTGAAATAATAAAGCATAATAGGCCAGAAATGTTGCTTTTTTTCTTCCATCTTCGATATTAAAATGGTTACACAAAAATTCACCAATTTTGATGTTTTTTAAAAAATGCACCCTGATATGACAGCTGTCACAATACAATCTAACAAAATTAAGCACTACTAGAGCCATCTTACAGAAAAAACCAAACTTTTTGGCCAACTCGATATTGGAAAAACTCGATTTTAAAAAGATAGTAATTCTCTCCCAGATTTATAGGTAAATGTACTCTAAGCTGATCAAAATCCCAACAAGTTGTTTAAAAAGTGAAATGTGGTTGGCCTATTCTCAAATTCATCTAGAAGAGAAAGGGTACAAAAGTCAAGATAGTTTTAAAAAGGAACAATGAGTTCATGGATTGGATGACAACACTGATGCCAATACTACCCAAAGTGATCTACAGATTCAACATAGTCTCTATCAAAATCCCGATGATGTTTTTGGTAGAAACAGAGAAATCCATCTTAAAATTCATATGGAATCTCAAGGATAACTGAATAAACAAAGTAATATTGAAGAACAAAGTTTGAGGTCTTACACTTCCTGATTTCAAAGCTTATTACAAAGCTACACTAATCAAAATAGTGTGCAACTGGCACAAAGACAGACAATAGAACAATGGAACAGAATAGAGAATGAACCCAGAAATAAGCATGTATATGCTCAAATGATTTGCAACAAAGGCGCAAATATTCAATGGGGAAAGGACAGCCTCTTCAACAAATGGTGTTGGTTAAATTGGATATCAGTGTACAGTATGGACTGTTACCTTACACTATACACAAAAATTAACTCACAATGGATCAAAGACCTAAACTGAAGAGCTAAAACTATAAAACTCTTAGAAGAAAACATAGGGGAAAAGCTTTATGACATTGGATTTGTTAATTATTTCTTGGTTATGGCACCAAAAGCATAGACAACAACAATAAAAAATAGATAAATTGGGCTACCTCAAAATTAAAAACTTTTATATATCGAAGGACACTATCAACAGAGTGAATTGGCAATCCACAGAATGGGAGAAAATATTTGCAACTCATATATCTGATAAGGAATTAACATCCAGAATATATAAGGAACTCCTACAATTCAACAACAATAACCAAAAAATCCTGATTAAAAATGGGCTGAGGACTTGAATAGATATTTCTCCAAAGAAAATATACAAATGGCCAATAAACACATGAAAAGATTTCAATATGACTAGTCATTAGGGAAATGTAAATCAAAAGCACAATCAGATACCACTTCACATCCTTTGAGATGGCTACTATCAAGAGCCAGAAAATAACAAGTATTGGTGAGGATGTGGAGAAATTAGAACGCTGTGCACTGTTGGTGGGAATGCAAAATGGTGCAGCCACTACGGAAAAGAGTATGGCATTTCCTCAAAAAATTTAACAGAATTACCATATGATCCAACAGTTCCACTCCTAGATATATACCCAAAAGAACTGAAACAGGGACTCAAACAGATATTTGCATACCCATGTTCATAGCAGCACTGTTCACAATGGCCAAAAGATGGAAGTGACTCAAGTGTCTATGGACAGATGAGTGGATGAACAAAATGTGGTGTTATGGACTGAATATTTATACGCCCCCCACCCCCACCAATTCATATGTTGAAGCCCTAACACCCAGTGTAGCTGTATGTAGAGATTGGGCCTCTAAAGAAGTAATTAAAGTCACGTGGATGGGGGTCTTGATCCAATAGGATTAATGTCCATACAAGAAGAGACATCAGAGAGCTTGCTCCCTCTCTCCACACATGCACACCAAGGAAAGGTCATGTGAGGACATAGCTAGAAGGCAGCTAGCTGTCTGCAAGCCAGGAAGTGCTCTGCAACAAGAGAAGCCACTGCAATGAGAAGCCCATGCACTGCAACAAAGAGTAGCCTCTGCTCGCCACAACTAGAGAAAGCCTGTGTGCAGCAATGAAGACCCAGCACAGCCAAAAAAAAAAAAAAGAAGTAGTTAAAATGGTAAATTTTATGTTATGTATATTTTACCACAATAAAAAATAGTAAAAATGTAATAAAAATTTGATTAAAAAAAAGGAAAAACGAGGACTGACTTGCTCTACCAAGTCTCCACATATAACTTTACAGCTTCTAGACATGTGTGGTGTTGGTCCTGGAATAGACAAATAGATTCCTAGAACAGATTGGAGTTTAGTAAACAACAACAATGGCCTTCAAACCAGTGGGGCAATGGTGGGAGAGTGACTGGGCTGGGGGTGGCCTCGGGCATCTGCACCCTCACACTCCCCGCCTAAACTGCCTCTGTTCATAATCAGCACGTTGCCCAGTGCCCTGAGTTTCACTGCAGGCTGGCTGGGGGTGTCTCCTTGAACCCAACTGAACTCTGGAATGAGTAGGTTGCTGGGTGGCAGGCAGTTCAGCTGAGCCACGCTCAGGAGAGGTTTGCCCCACTGGTTTGAAATACCACCTTCAAATCCCAACCTAGCAGCGTTCAGTCTTCATTTGTGTCAGGGGAGAGTTATAAAGTTCATTTATTGTACTTATTTAAATCTTTTATTCATTTAATTTCTTTATAATTCTTTCCCACCCCCTAGAAGAAGAGTGGGAGAGATGGCATTTGATGGCATTTGGATTTGATGGGGACTGCACCATGCTTTAGTGCCTAGTATAGGGCGGGGCACGTGGTAAATGAGGAACAAAGGTTTGTTGAGGGACTGATTGATGGATTGCTTGAATGAACGAATGATTACTCTTTCCAACTTTTGAAGTACTCCAGTACCTTAAAGGCTCTCCTGACTATGTTGAGTTTCTTCTGGATGATTATGGAGAACTCCTCATCTTTCATGTCAGTGGTGTCAGAGATCACATGATAGGTAAAAGTCAGGTCATCTGTAGAGATTCCTTGGGACCTTCCATAGTCTTGAAGCACAGCAATAAGAAAGGCTTTGGAGAAAAACATACACCAAGTTCCTTGTGAGTCTCAGGGATTTCGGGGTTGTGCACATCCCAACATTTCCCTTGGGAATTAGCAACATTGATATCTCATGGGAAGGGAAGAGTGGAGAAGAAAGAGTAAGGAAATGCAAGAGGTGGGTGTGAGACTGGGCTGGGGGGGAGGAGAGTGTAAATCCAGCTGCCTCGCTTGGGCCTTGGTGATATCAGTCTGGCCAGCAGCATGAGCTTCCTGGGGAACTCAGGTTCTTTTGTAGGACCAGTGCCCCTCCCATATTCAATATGGGTGTTGAGGGGCTATGGGTCCTGGGACCTTACCCACTTTTGACCCAATCTTGGCAACAATCATAGTACCTCATCTTCCTGGCAACAAACATGGATCCCAGGGGCAAGGCCAAGACCCATGTGTGTCAGAGCCTTTCTCAAAATGACACATGGGTATTGGGAAAAGGAAGGCTCTTTTTCCTCTGGAGTTGCTAAACTGCTTGTGGCCATTTATTGCCTTGGTTGCATGGAGAAAGGCTATGTACAGCAGCAAAAAAAAAAACAAAAACAAAACAAACAAAAATGAGACCAAGATATAGTGGAAACAGAGCTAAGATATGAGGAGGCAGGCTGAGAGTGACATGGAGGATGATTGACTACCTGAATCCAGCCATGCCTGAAGCCAGACCCCCTTGGCTTCCTTTCCACTTATATGCACCTATAACTTGCCCTCTTTTGCTTAAGCAAGTTTGGATTACATTCTGTAGTTTGATATCAAGATACCTAACACAACTCTTAACTGTTCTCCTTGCCATCAGTTCCTCTTTCCCTTGTTTAATCCATTCTGCATAAATTGCCAGTTGAGTTAACTCCATTCTACTTTTTTCTTTTTTTTTGGCCGTCCCGCATGGCATGCCAGATCTTGGTTCCTCAACCTGGGATCGACCCGTGCCTCCTGCAGTGGAAGCATGGAATCTTAAACACTGGACCGCCAGGGAGGTCCCTCGAACTACTTCTTGATCATGTAATGCCTCTGCCTAGAAGCCACCACACCAGTGCACACGGAGTGAATTTCAGTTTCCTGAACTGGGTAATTAGCACCCTGCCAGACTGGCATATCTCCTCTACTCTGCTGCTACCGAAATACCCACTAAGACAGTGAGCCTGACTTAGTGTCTCTGCTCAGCCATCTGCCTTAGATGATCTTTCTCAAATTTCCCTACAATTCTTCAAGGCCCAAGAATCTATCTCTACTGGCCCAGACAGAAGTGACCTTCTCCTCTGTGCCCCTCTCAGAAGGCTAAAGGCTCCAGGAGACAAGACCTGGGTTTTGGCCGCCTCTGTGCCTGTGGCAGCAGCTGTCGCACTGCGGCCCTGTCTGGGTGCTCAGTGACTGCTGGCCGCACTGTCTCTGTCCAGCCAGACGTATGTCCTGAGCTCCAGGCCTGTAAAACCAACTGCTTACTGGACATGGTGTTGGTGTTCTCCAAACATCTCAAACTTGACATGACTCTCATTTATCAGTTTGCTCCTCTCTCTGAGTTCCCTGTTTCAGTCAATGACATCAGCCTCCACCCAGCTTTCCAAGCCAGAAACCTGGAGTCATGCTTAGCTTCTCCCTCCCTCTCACCCCATCCTCTCAAACATGGAGTCCAGCTGGTTCTGCTTCCTAAATGTCCTTTTAGTCAACGACTTCTCTTCGACTCCACCACCACTGTCCACATCCAGGTCACCACCAACTCTTGATTGGAGAATAAAGCAGACGCCTAAGTGACCAGGACCCAGACTCCGGTCCCGAGCTTCTCCAGTCTACCTCGCCCTTCCTCCATGCTGCAGCCATCAGACCATGGGCCCCTTGCCTGGAGCGTGGCCGCGGTTCCCACTGCCGCTGGAGGGATCAGGCTCCCTGGGAGCTGGCCCGCGCTCATCTCTCCAGCTTCATCCTAACCATTCTCCCTTTGTCGGTCTTTGGCTCTGGTCATGATGAACATTTGGTTTCTCTAGTGTGCTTTTTTTCCTCTCTCACCTCTGGGCCTTTGAATGGTATTCTCTCTAATAAAAATACAATTCCCAGTTTAGTGCAGTGGTTAAACATGTGAATTTCCAAGTCAGACAGGCTAAATTCAAATCTTGGCTCAGTCCCTTAGTAGCTGTGTGACTTTGGACAAATTACTTAACTTCTCTCTGCCAAGGTTTTCTTGTCTGAAAATAGGGATAATAATAGTAACAACACCATAAGATTGTCATGAGAATTGAATGACTTAATATATCCAAAGTCCTTAGAAGAGTGCCTGGCACCCGGTAAGTACTCTACAGTAAGTACTAAGGGTGCTAATTACTCTCCTCTTATTTGGTCTCCACCTGGATAATGCTTAACTGGTAACAATCTTCAAGTCTCTTCTTAGAAGTTATTTCCTTAGTGGCCTTCCCTGACCCTTAGTTCTGGTCCCCCTGTTTCAGGCTCCAAGAGTATTCATCTATTCTTACATTCATTCAGAAAGTCATTTGCTCTTTCTTCAAATGTTGAATATTTATTGAGAAGTTTTTTGCTGGTGAGGGCTGCATTAGGTGCTTGGAATACAATAGGGAGTAAAAACAGACCTGGTTCCTGCCTTCATGGAGCTTACAGTCTAGTGCTGCCCCTTTACAACACCCATTATACCCCGACCACACATTATTGTAACAGGCTCTTGCTGGATATCTGCTCAAGCTGGTGGGGCCTAGGACCCGGCAAACATTTATTTATTAATTCTTATTAAATGAATAAATGAATGAAGTGGCTGAAGCACTGAATCAATCCCTTGGGTAGGTGCCCATCTCCAGGAGTCCACTCTTAAAATGTAGGCGCCTTTGGGAGGAATCTAGTGTTGTTGGTCTCTGACCTCATAGAATTAACGGCATAGAAGTGAGAAAGTGAGACACCTGCTGGGGTGCAGGTGAGGTCTGACAAGGATGTGGGTTTATTTTGGTTCATGAGGAGATGGGGCGAGGGAGGGATGTAGGTGGGGAGGGAGAAGAGAGACTGCTCTAGTGCATGCAAGAGGTCCTGGTACCTGTTGGGGGTGGGTGTAGGGATGTCATAGGGGCCTCTAATCCTAGAGGGGAGGAAGACATGGGGGAGTGCTGGTGGAGGGACTGGAGACAGACTTGTCTGGACCAGGTGTCTCTGGTCCTGGTTCTCATGCTCCCCTTGTGGAAAGAAGAAAGCTGGGAGCCAATATCTTGCAGGAAATCCTTCAAAGAACTCCTTCTTTTGATCAGTGGGGTGTTGGGGGTTTTGGCTAGGTGATGAGCTGGAGTGCTTCCAAGCTGTGACAAGTCTCATATACCTATTGGAAGGCAGAGCACAGGTTGGTGTAGTTAAGGGCATAATAATTGCACATTTTCAGATGATCTGAGCAATTTCTTCCAGCCTCTCCTAGATTCCTGCTTTCCTTTTCATCTCAAGCTCTCCCCCTTCTCTGGACCCTAGTCCTGTACTTTAATGAAAACCAGCTATGGCTTTAAAGCTTTTGAGACCACAAAACACTGGAACACATTGGATTTGGGTAATAAGGGATGTTTTTATTACAGTAGGAATCCTGGCTGGGCCTTGTGGAATCTTGTGGATTGGTTTTGAGTTACTGCCTTCAAACAGTAACACTTACTTATTGTTCAGTGGTGTAAGAGACAGTTTGGTACAGACTTTGGAACTAGATTTTCTGGGTTCAAATCTCAATACTTCCACTTTCTAGCTGTGAAACCTTGGGCAAGTTACTCCATGCTTTTGTATCTCAGTTTCCTCGTCTCTAAAATGAGGATGATAAATAATAGTACCTACTTCATATCATAGGGTTACTATGAGAACTGAGTTAGCATGAGTAAAGCACTTTGAAAAATGTTTGATACCCTGTCAGGTACCCCTTAAGTGTGAACTACTCTCATGCCTTTCAAATTATTTGTATTATGTATTAAATACACTTAAAAATTACATGCGACTATTTTTTATTTCCTTTTACATTTCTTCCTGCTAGCGTCACAAGCATAATAGAAAGAGGAATGTACCAGGTTTTGTTTCTACCTCTGTCTCTTAGGGCAGAGTGACCTTGGAAGAAACTCTCAACTTCTTAGGTCTCCATTTCCTCCTTCTACACTGAAGATAAGAATCCCTCCTTTGCTTAAATTCACATGTTGCTATGAGAACCCAAAGAGGCCAAGCATGTGAAATTATGCTGTAAAACCATTAAGCTCAAAACAAAAATGAAGAAGAAATGTAAAGCAGCTTTCATATATACGGTATTAAAGAAATTCAGCCTCTGGATGAGATCATTAACCCAGGAACTTAGGGGTTTACTTGACTTGTAGGCATGTTTCTGTTGGGATTTAGAAACAGGCACATAATTTTTAAAAGATTTGTCTTTGGGATCATTAAGAACATATCTGCAAACTTTGGTGACAGTCTCAATTGCCAGGGATAAATAACTTGGCAAGAGGATGCTGTTTTCCAACTGAAAGTACTTAATGAGAAATCTAAAGACTAATACCAAGGCAAATCAGCATAATCTTGAAAGTGCTTTGGATAAAACACTTGCAAGTTTCCATCCTGGCTAGTCTTTTATCATTTTTCTCAAGTTCTTTAATCCATCTTCTTTCCTGCCACCCCTCTTCCTACCCACCTTTTTCCCCTTATCTGGGAAGATTACCTTCACAGGCCATTAAGTATAAACAATCTCAACTTTCTGGCCTTCCTCTATACAAAATTCTATAAATCTCCATCCATTGTCTCTTTTTTCCCCTCTTTTCCTTCCAGTTCTGAGTCAAGTTGATTCCTGCCCCTGTGCTCTGCATAGCTCTTTTGGAGTAGTTTTTCTTTTCTGTAGCTTCAGCTTCCCATTTTCCATCCCTTTGTTTATTAACACACTCTTCTATCTTAAATACACAAACCACCTAACACTTAATCTTCATTGTTTGATTCTCAAAAAAATAGCAAACTAAATTCAAGAATACATTAAAAGGATCATAAACAGTGATCAAGTGGGATTCACCCCTGGGATGTAAGGATGGCTAAACATATGAAAATCAAAAAATGTGATATACCACAATATAAGTATGAAGGATAAAAATCCTATGATCACTTCAATAGATGCTCAAAAAGCAGCTGACAAAATTCAACATCTTTTCATGATAAAAACTCTCAATATTTGTTTGTCTGTCGATAGGCATTTAGGTTACTTCCATGACCTGGCTAGTGTAAATAGTGCTGCAATGAACTTTGGGGTGCATGTGTCTTTTTGAATTATGGTTTTCTCTGGGTATATGCCCAGGAGTGGGATTGCTGGGTTATATGGTAATTCTATTTTTAGTTTTTTAAGGAAACGAATGGATAAAGAAGATGTGGTACATATATACAATGGAATATTATTCAGCCATAAAAAGGAATGAAATTGGGTCATTTGTAGAGACGTGGATGGACCTAGAGACTGTCATACAGAGTGAAGTTAAGTCAGAAAGAGAAAAACAAATATTGTATATTAATGCATATATGTGGAATCTAGAAAAATGGTACAGATGAACCGGTTTGCAAGGCAGAAATAGAGACACAGATGTAGAGAACAAAAGTATGGACACCAAGGGGGGAAAGCAGGGGTGGGGGTGGTGGTGGTGGTGGTGGTGGGATGAATTGGGAGATTGGGATTGACTAATACACTAATATGTATAAAATAGATAACTAACAAGAACCTGCTGTATAAAAAAATAAAATAAAATAAAATTTTAGAAAGAAACCTCTCAACAAATTATGTACAGAAGGAATGTTCCTCAGCATAATAAAGGCCATATATGGCAAGCCTGTAGCTAACATCATACTCAATGGTGAAAATTTAAAAGGCTTTCCTCTAAGATCAGGAATAAGATAAAGACTCCCACTTTCACCATTCCTATTCAACATAGTACTAGAAGTCATAGTCATAGCAATTAGGCAAGAAAAAGAAATAAAGTCATCCAAATTGGAAAGGAAGAAGTAAAATTGTCTCTGTTTGCAGATGACATAATCTTATATGTAGAAAATCCTAAAGATCCCACCAAAAAAATGTTAGAATAAATGAATTCAGTAAATTTTCAAAATACAAAATTAACATACAGAAATCAGCTGCATTTCTATACAGTAACAACAAACTATCTGAATGAGAAATTAAGAAAGCAATCCCATTTATAATAGCATCAAAAATGATAAAATACTTAGGAATAAATTTAACTAAGTGATAGACCTGTACACTGAAAACTGTAAGACATTGATGAAAGAGCTTGAAGAAATAAATGGAAAGTATTGTGAAAATGTCCATACTACCCAAAGTGATCTGCAGATTCAATGCAATCCTGATAAAAATTCCAATGGCAGTTTTTACAGAAATAGAAAAAGCTATCTTAAAATTTGCATGAAACCACAAAAGACCTTTAATAGCCAAAGGAATTTTGTGAAAGAAGAACAAAGCTGGAGGCATAACACCTTCTGATTTCAAGCTATGTTACAAAGATGTAGTAATAAAAACAGTATGGTACTGGCATAAAAATAGTCACATAGAATAGAGAGCCCAGATATAAACTCAGGCATATACAGTCAACTAATTTTTTTTTAACTTTCTTTTTCTGGCTGCGCCGCATGGCATGTGGGATCTTAGTTCCCGGACCAGGGATCAAACCCATGCCCCCTGCATTGGAAGCTCAGAGTCTTAACCACTGGAGCACTAGGGAAGTTCCCATAGTCAGTCAACTAATTTTTGACAAGGGCACCAAGAGCATGAAATGGGGAAAGGATAGTCACTTCAGTAAATAATGTTGAGAAAACTGGATATCTACATGCAAAAAGAATGAAACCAGACTCACAAAAATTCAGCTGAAATGGATCAAAGACTTAAATGTAAGGCCTGAAACCAGAAAACTCATAGAAGAAAACATATGGAAAAAATCCTTGATTTTGGTCTTGGCAGTGATTTCTTGGACACCAAAAGCAGAGGCAACAAAAGCTAAGATAAACAAGTGGAACTATGTTAAAAGAGGTTCTTCACAGTAAGGGAAACAATCAATAAATTGAAAAGTCAACCTACAGAATTGGAGGAAACATTTGCAAACTGTCTATCTGATAAGGAGTTAATATCCAAAGTATATAAGGCACTCGTACAACTCAACAGCAAAACAAACAAACAAACAAACAATCTGATTAAAAAATGGGCAAAGGATCTGAAAGAACATTTTCCCAAAGAAGACACACAAATGGCCAACAATACATGGTACATGAAAAGGTGTTCAGTATCACTAATAATCAGGGAAATGCAAATAAAAGCTACAACGAGATATTACCTCACACCTGTTAGGATGGCTATTATCAAAAAGACAAGAGATAACAAATCTTGGTGAGGATGTGGAGAAAAGGGAACCCTTAAAAGTTGTTGGTGGGAACGTATATGGTAGAGCCATTATGGAAAACCGAATGTTGGCTCCTCAAAAAATTAAAAATTGAACTCCCATATGATCCAGCAATCTGACTGCTATAAATGTGAAGGAATTGAAATTAGTATCTTGAAGAGATTATGTGCAATTCCATGCTCATTGCAGTGTTATCCACAATAGCCAAGATATGGAAACAATCTAAATGTCCTTTGATAGATGAATGGCTAAAGCAAGTGTGGTATATACATACAATCAAATATTATTCAGCCATAAAAAAGAAGGAAATCCTGCCATTTGTGGCAACATGGATGGATTTGGAGGATATTATGCTAAGTGAAATAAGCCAGACAGAGAAAGACAAATACTGTATGTATCATTTACATGTGGAATCTAAAAATAAAAAAGCCTATTTTACAGAAATAGAGTAGAATGGTGGTTGCCAGAAGCAGGGGGGGAGGGGGAAATGGGGTAATGTGGGTCAAAGGGTACAAATTTTCAGTTATAAGAACAACTTCTGAGGATCTAAAGCACAGTGACTATAGTTAATAATATGGTATTTTATACTTGAAAGTTGCTGAGAGTAGATCTTAAGCATTCTTACCACCATAAAAAAAAAAAAAGTTAACTATGTTAACTATATGCGGTGATGGATGTGTTAATTTTCTTGATCTTGGTAATCATTCTACAATGTATATGTATAACAAATCATCATGTTGTACACTTTAAATATACACAACTATAATTGTCAATTTTTCCTCAATAAAATTAAAAAAAAAAACCCTACTTGTTTGTTGCAAGGGAGGCAAAAAAAAAAGACCCCTTGTAGCTCTCTAGGCTTGATCTTCTTTTCTTTACTCAGGCTTCTTGAAGAAGTTCATTGACTCCTGTCCCCTCTTCCCATTGCCTGCCAAACCTATTGTCATTTGGTGTCTTTGTTAGAAGTCATCAATGACCTTCTACTTTCCGTATTCATGATCCCACCCTATACTCATCTCTCCCACTTGTCTTATTTGTATTCTCTGCAGCTTTTGACTAAGTTGATTACTTCCTCCTTCTCTCTTGCCTTGGCTTCTGTGTCCACATTCAATCCTAATTTTCTCTTGAATTCTCTACTTCTTAGGTCTCATTCCTTGACTACTCTTTTCCTTCCCTTCCCTCCTTTTAAGGTGGTGTTGCCTAGAACTCCTTCAGCCTTCTTCTCTCCCTACTTTACATTCTCTCTCTCAGATCTAATCCACAGCTGTGGTTTCCACTACTTTGTCTAGGCTGATGATACCAAAATCTTGCTTTGCATTCTTACCCACTTTCTCTTGGATAGCTTCACTTGGAAGCCCCTCTAGCTCCTCGAGATGTTTCATGTCCAAAACAGGATGTCAGCATCTGCCCTCAAACAGCCTCTGTTTCTGCCTATTCTGTCTCTGAATGTCACTACTGCCCAATTGTCCAAGCCAGACATTTCTCCCTGGTTAATTTCAGCTCTTGCTTTTCAGTCAGGTATGCCTTCACCTCAGCAACATGTAACTATACTTAGAAGATTCCAACTGGGTCATATTCTCCCAACTTAACTTTGAACTTATGTGACTCCCAGCCCTTTCACTAATTAGCTTTCTTAGTAAGTCATGAAGCCTCTCTGTTCCTCAGTTTCCATATATGTAAAATAAGGGTATTTGAGTAGAGGATCCCCAAGATCCTTTCAAGCTCTGAAGTCTTACGATTCTAAGTGTGTGAAGCTTGCAGACACAACATCTCAATTTTCATCACAGTTTGCATTCAGTGTTTAAGTATTATAATTGTCATTGCTTTCTCTAAACTGTATGTTTTCTACCATAGGTTTTTAAAATAGCTTTATTGAGATATAATTCACACACCATGCAATTTATTCATCAGGGTTTTGTCCATTCTTCAGGAATATTTGAGTTGCCTCCATCTTTTGGCTATTATGAGTAATGTTGCTGTGAACAATCATGACAAGTTTTTGTGTGGGTACAGTTTTAACTTCTCTCGGGAATATACCTAGGATTGGAACTGCTGGGTCAAATGGCAACTCTATGTTTCACTATTTGAGGAACTTAGAGACTATTTTCCCAAGTAGCTACATCATTTTATCATGAGCAGTATATGAGGGTTCCAATGTCTCTGTATCCCTGCAATGTTTATTATTATCTGCATTTTTGATTCTAACCATCCTAGTGGGTGTGAAATTGGATCTCATTGTGGTTTTGATTTGCTTTTCCCTGATGATGAATGATGTTGAGCATCTTTTCATGTGTCTGCATACATTTTGGTTACAAATAAATTTTAGCAAGTAGGCAAATTCACAAAGATGTAATTCACGAATAATGAGGATTGACTGTGTGTCACCGTGTGTGTGTGATTTCATCATTATTTGTAAGCATTATCCCGCTGATGCTTGTAGCTGTAGTTCGTTTACTTTCACTACATGTATAGTGTAATGTATGAATATACCATGTATTTTTCCATCCTATTGTGGACGACACATTAGTGTTGTCTCCAGCATTTTACCATTATAGATAATGATGTCCTGAATATATTTGTACATGTCTATTGATACTCATGTGCAGGGGTTTATGTAGTTTTTATGTAGTTGAGATAATACTGTATATGCCATTTTGAATTTTTAAAAAATTCTTTAGTCACAAAACAATATAACAAGCATCTCTCCCTCCTCTGCAATTGTGGAAGTTATGTGATTTGTTTCAACTGTTTTAGTGGTTACCCTGAAAGTTACAGCATGCATACTTAATTTGTAAAAGTCTATGGGTTATTATTACTTTTAACTTCCTTCCTTAAGACCTAAAAAGTCCACATACTCCCCAACCCTGGCTCATATGGTATTGTTGACTGTTTTTATTCTTGGTCTTTCCATTTCAAAATGTTCAATATTTTATTCTTCTTTCAAAAAGAATCCCACTGGACATTAATATTGCTGTTGTTTTTTATTTTTGTCAGAATTTATTTACCATCTCATTTACTACTTTTTTCCCCTCTTCATTCCTTCTCACATCTCAGAGTTTCCCCCTCATCTCTTTCCTCCTGCCTGATGGAAATGAGGAAGGACATTCAGGGTTTCCCTTAGCATTTGCTAATGATGAACTCTCTCTGCTTTTTCTCTTTTTGGTCTGTTTTATTTCATCTTCATTTTTGAAACAAAAGTTTGTATATACAATTTTAGTTTAACAGTTCATTTCCTTTGACACACTGAAGATTCCATTTCCATTCCTTTGAAAGTTACCTTTTTATTTTCCCTAGCTGCTTTTAAAAAGATTTTTTCTTTGATTTTCTGCAGGTTCATTAGGATGTATCCATGTATAAGTTAAAAAAGCTGTATAATGTTTGGGTTTCATTGAACTTCTTGCATCTATCAATTCTGGAAAATTCTCAGCTCTTACTCCTTTAATTATTGCCTATGCTTTATCCTCTCTCTTCTCCCCCTCTGAACATCAATCAAACTTATGTTGGACAGTCTGTTTGCCCTCTGTGAATCAATAGCTCTTTCATATTTTCCATTCTTAGTCTCTTTGGGCTGCATTCTGGATATGTTCTTAGGATCCTTTTTTTTTTCTTTTTTGCCTATAGAATTTTTTTTGGCCTATAGAAACTATTGCCAGGGGGCAACGGGGGCAAGAGAGGCCAGAATTTTGCAGCCAGTACACAGATCACCCTCAGCTCCTACTTTACAAAAGAAATTTTTACAGCCACCAGCCCTCTGCACAAGCAGCATCCCGTCACCCCCCGTCTCACTGAATACAGCTTCCTGGTTCCCTCCAGTTCCTGGTTCCCAGCAGACCTGGGCCTGCAGCCACCTGACCTTGGAGTTGACCTGGGCCCTGAGCTCACCTTGGTGCTGGGTACCAGCTGGCCCCTACCAGGCCTGTCCTCCCCTTGTGGACCTGTCCTCAGCCCCATCTCCCTTGATGAGCCTCTTGGAGGCCCTAGTGGGGACAGAATGGGCTGTCAGCCCAGTTCTGCTGGCTTTTTTCCAAAATTTTAACTTGGGTTTCTTGAATCTAAAACATATGTGTTTTTATAAACACTTATGCAAGCATGTGTTTTATAGAAGTATATATATGTTTTTATAATACTTAAAAATGATATATTGTTCTAAAACTTAAAAAAAAATTTAACAATACATCTTAGAGATCTTTCCAGTATATCAGCACATACCTTATTATTTAGATATATCATAACTTATCTAAACAGATTTCTGTTAATAGATATTCAAGTTGTTTTCAGCTTTATGCTATTATAAACAGCCCTGTGATAAACATCTCTTAGATAAATTTATTTAAGTAGAATTGCCAAATTGCCCTCTAAGAGATTTTATTAATATATACTCACACCAAAAGTATGTCAGCATCTTTTAATGGATACACAATATTTCATCATGTGGATATACCATAGTTAACTTACCCCTTCCCTAGAACTGGGACATTTATTTCAATCAAGCCAGTGACTAGGAAAGGATAATTGCTTACCTGCCACAATTTTGGCACTCTTGTATTAAGAAAAGAGTCATATATTTCCTCTAATTCTTGGGTGAGGATGATCTCTCCTTTTACAGCAAGTTGAAGGTCTTTCAGAGATTTATGTATAATCGATAATAACTTATCAAATCTTTCAATTTCTTGGATCAAAAAGTTTAGCAAGATGCAGTGGATAAGGGGATCATAGCCTGCATTTAAAAAAGAGATGAAATTGTGATATCTTTCAGATAAAATGAGGCTTTACTTGGAGAGATATAGGTTTGGAAGTTAAAGGAGTTTCATGTGTTGAGTCCAGGGGTTGAAAAATATTTTCTGCAAAAGGCCAGTTAGTAAATATTTCTATTTACTAACTTTGTTAGTAAATAGGCTTTGTGGGCTGTATATCTCTGTCACAACTCAACTCTCCCACTGTAGAGTGGATGCAGGCACAGACATGTGAAAACAAATAATCATGGCTGTATCCCAATAAAGCTTTATTTGTGGGCACTCAAATTTGAATTACATAAAATATTTGTGTGTCACAAAATATTATTCTTGTTTTGATTTTTTTCCAACCATTAAAAAGTGTGAAAACCATTTTAGCTTGTAGGCTGTACAAAAACAAACAGTGGGTTGGCTTTGGGCTGCAAGCCCTAGTTTGCCCACCATTAATCTAGACTTAACCATAATAACTATTTCGACAGACTATTGCTCAACTTTTGGCTCCAAAATGAATCTTTTTAAAGGGCTAAAATCTGGATGTTGAAAATGTAACAGGGCAAATAGCTGGGCATGAAACTAACTCTGGACAATGAGGTTTGCTCATCTCCTCTGGACCTGCCCTCCCTCCCTCCCCTTGGTTCTGTAGACTCAGGACCTCTCCTATCAGAGGGCCCATCTAAACCTCCTTGCCCAAAATGCTGTCCCAGAAGGCAAAGAAGCAAAAAGTACAGAGATCTAGAAGCTCTGTGGAATCTCTCAAGCAGAGTTTCTCCTTTCTGGTTTGCTACATTATCACTTCTTCACTTTTTGTCTTGGGGTCATGGACCACCACCACCACCCCCCATCCGCCCCCATCCTTTTCTCCTCTGCTCCTCATCTTCCAACTTGGAGACAGAAGAGCGTGTTAGGGTATTAGTTTTCCCATCTCATGTCAGCCTTTTTACTTCTGCCGTACCTTTTGTCCTCCTGATGCCACAGTCCTTCCCTGAGGAGGCTGGGGTGAGGGGAAGAAGTTCACGGCCCATGTTTACCTTTGAGATCTTTTTTAAAAGACTCCCAAATGGGGCTGAACATGATGCACTTCAATGTGCTTGGAGTTCCAGCACATTCTTCTTTCTCCACAGATAGTGGCAGCCGCTTTACCACGTCAGATAAAATTTCCATCACCAGCTCATCCTTACTCTGCTCCCGACTGCAAAAGAAATCAAGAGAAAAAGGAGCTACAGACCTGTTTAATCCGGGAGAACCCTCTATTTAGGTCCCATCTGAAGGTAAACACAGCTTCACAGAACCACAGAACTGCACAACTCATATTAAAATGACATCTGATTGGATTCTGGCTATGGCTTTGGCTGACTATTTTGTCATAGCTGCCAAGGTCATTCTATTGGCACAAAATAGACCAGTGAGCTCTCATTTCAGTGACTGAATGAACATATATTATCTGTGACATAGAAGGAAAGCTGACATGTAGAGAAAGAAGAGTACCCAATTGGGAGACCATGGAGACTTACAGAGACCACGGAGTTCATTTCATTTTACAGGTGAGAAAATGGTCCAATGCACTTCAGACATTTGCAAGGAAGTACATATTTTTAAAGTTTTCTTAAGATTTCTTTGAAAAATATTTGGCCAAATGCATCTGCATGAAGGAAGAACAAAGACTGAAATGCAAAAGAGGAGGCAACCAGACAGAGGATGCCTCAGTAGCTTTATAGGTTATTCAACTGCGTGTCAAATTCCTCTGTGTTCACACAGAGTTTCCTGGTGACACACTCAGTGGGTGGTGGTAGAAGAACAGTGTATGTATGGGTCAGGGTGATATAAGCAAAGTCACAAAAACACTAGAGTTGGAGGAGCTCTTTGGAATCCTTTCACAGATGAGGAAACCAGGGTTCAGGGAGTGATAGAACCTCCCTAAACAGTGGATGAGGAGGGAATGGGGCCCACCTCTTTTGATTTCCCCCTCTCTGTTACTATCTATACTAGTAGGAACTGGTTTTCCAGCAAACATCCCAGGTTTCACACGGCCGAATGAATTTCGTCCTTCAAAGTAAGTGATAATCTGGTGATAAGGTGTGTATTTAGGTTCATAGTGCTGCTTCTGAGACAGTTTACAACTCACATGAAGTAATACATTTCCTAACTTTGTCATTACACTTTGTTTTTGACTTTAAAGTAGGGTTACTCAGTGGAATTCGTCCAACATGGCGTCAAATGATTCAGAAGATCAAAAGATTACAAAAATCAAACGTATCTTCAAAGAGCAAAGATTTGCTTCCACTGAAGACATTACCTTGAATGTGAGAGATCTTTCAAATCAAGTCCCACAGACAAGTTTCTTTTTTTTAAAAAAAAATTTTATTTATTTTTTATACAGCAGGTTATTAGTTATCTATTTTATACACATTAGTGTATACATGTCAATCCCAATCTCCCAATTCATCCCACCACCACCACCCCTACCACTTTCCCCCCTTGGTGTCCATACATTTGTTCTCTACATCTGTGTCTCTATTTCTGCCCTGCAAAGAGGTTCATCTGTACCATTTTTCTAGGTTCCACATATATGTGTTAATATACGATATTTGTTTTTCTCTGACTTCACTCTGTATGACAGTCTCTAGATCCATCCACGTCTCTACAAATGACCCAATTTCATTCCTTTTTATGGCTGAGTAATATTCCATTGTATATATGTACCACATCTTCTTTATCCATTTGTCTGTTGATGGGCATTTAGGTTGCTTCCATGACCTGGCTATTGTAAATAGTGTTGCAATGAACATTGGGGTGCATGTGTCTTTTTGAATTATGGTTTTCTCAGGGTATATGCACAGTAGTGGGATTGCTGGGTCATATGGTAATTCTATTTTTAATTTTTTAAGGAACCTCCATACTGTTCTCCATAGTGGCTGTATCAATTTACATTCCCACCAACAGTACAAGAGGGTTCCCTTTTCTCCACACCCTCTCCAGCATTTGTTGTTGGTAGATTTTCTGATGATGCCCATTCTAACTGGTGTGAGGTGATACCTCATTGTAGTTTTGATTTGCATTTCTCTAATAATTAGTGATGTTGAGCAACTTTTCATGTGCTTCTTGGCCATCTGTATGTCTTCTTTGGAGAAATGTCTATTTAGATCTTCTGCCCATGTTTGGATTGGGCTGTTTGTTTTTTTAATATTGAGCTGCATGAGCTGTTTATATATTTTGGAGATTAATCCTTTGTCTGTTGATTCATTTGCAAATATTTTCTCCCATTCTGAGGGTTGTCTTTCCATCTTGTTTGTAGTTTCCTTTGCTTTGCAAAAGCTTTTAAGCCCACAGACAAGTTTCTAATAGGTTTTGAGCAAAGGTAGCATAACTGTGATAATAATGGCCTCCCAAAATGACCAAAGGGACATTCATACACATATTTGGTTTGCTTATTAAAAGTATTCCTTTATAATCATCTCATCTCTTACTGGTGTATTTGTTGAATGCTAAAAGTGCAGAACTGGGCTTCCCTGGTGGTCCAGTGGTTAAGACTCTGTGCTTCCACTGCAAGGGGCACGGGCTTGATCCCTGGTGGGGGAGCTAATACCCGCCACATGCTGTATGGTGCGGCCTAAAAAAAGCATTGTTGTCAACGTCATTTTAAAAAAAAAGAAAAAAGAAAAAAAAGTACAGAATTAATCTTTAGAAGTGTAGGGCCTGCAAGGAAATTGAACCTGATATTCTGGGGACATACTGGGGGATTTCCAGTTGGGTACTCTTCTCTGTCTACATGTGCAGCTTTCCTTCTATGTCACAGATAATTAGTATATTTTCATTCCATCAGTGAAATGAGAGTTCAATGATCTTATTTTGTGTCAGTAGAATGATCTTGGAAGATATGACCAAATAGCCAGCCAAAGCCATAGCCAGAATCCAATCAGATGTCATTTTAATATGAGTTGTGTAGTCCAAAGACACAGGAAGACTGTAAAAGAATTCAGGATTTCAGTGGGTTCAGAGGTTTCAGAGGTAGGTGGAAAAAAGTGTACATGCATGTGTAGGTAAAGACATGTAAAATCTGATCTATGAGTACACAGACCTCTTAGGTAATATGTAACTGGAAACTAGGGTGATGTGGGCGTCACGACCATCACCTTACGGAGTTGTTGAGTTATTATCTTAAGGACAACTATAAACAAGGTTCAAAGCATCCTGTGAGTGTTGCCAAGAATGGATTCATGTTTTGGTTAAAATCTCTTTTTTGTTTAGTTTATTTGCTTGGTTTTTTCAACCTCAAGCAAACTGAGAAGGCAAACTCAAAAATCATGGAAAGTGATATAAAATTGGTCCCTGGTAAGCATCTTTCAATTCTGGGAAGATTTAGAATTAGGTATAGATAGGGTTAACAGAATCAAACTCATCATAAAAATATTTTTGTGTTGAGAAATCTATACATGTTGGTATTTTAAATATTTGTTACATTTAAGAGAATTGGGGCTCTTAAAGCCTTGTGACTCCAATTTAAAACAGATAATTGAGAAATTGGTTTAAATTTATGATTTTAAGTTGAAATTTAGCTTAACTGATATAACATATTGAAAAATATGAGAAAATTTAAGACTCGTCATATCTATTTGTTCAATTATTATATTTATAAGAATTACTAAAAGGCTTGAAAAGTTTTGGCAGCCAGATAGTTGAAGTACATTAACTTTATAATGAATGTTAATATATTTGAAAGTGTTTAAGTTTATAAACGGAACCAAACACTATTCAAAGCCCTTTTTAAAGTGACTGTTGGTCTTCCCTGGTGGCACAGTGGTTAAGAATCTGCCTGCCAATGCAGGGGACACAGGTTCAAGCCCTGGTCCGGGAAGTTCCCACATGCCACGGAGCAACTAGGCCGTGTACCACAACTCCTGAGGCTGCGTGCCACAACTAATGAAGCCCACGCGCCTAGAGCCTGTGCTCTGCAACAAGAGAAGCCACCGCAATAAGCCCGCGCGCTGCAACGAAGAGTAGCCCCCGCTCGCTGCAACTAGAGAAAGCCTGCACACAGCAACGAAGACCCAATGCAGCCAAAAAAAAAAAAAAAAAAGTGATTGTTATAGTTTGTTGGACTTATAAATTGAAAAACTAGATTTC
This sequence comes from Balaenoptera ricei, assembly GCF_028023285.1. Taxonomy (NCBI): domain Eukaryota; kingdom Metazoa; phylum Chordata; class Mammalia; order Artiodactyla; family Balaenopteridae; genus Balaenoptera; species Balaenoptera ricei. The sequence goes on from NC_082639.1 coordinate 170,621,195, forward strand.
TACACTGAACTTAAATGCATAAGGAAACAATTGTATTCTTAACACCGCCCTGTGAAGAAGGTACTGTTATTATCTCTGATTAAAAGGTGATGAACCTGAGACAGAAAAACTTAATTGACTTTCCCTAGTTCACAAAGTCAAGTGATAGATAGAGCTGGGATTTGAACCCAGACATAACAGGGTAAGCAGAGACAGAAGTGTGCATGTGTGTGTTACTTTCTTCCTGAGCAGATATGAATGACCACTTTGGGAGATGTTTAGAAATAGCAGGAACACACTTTGTTGGGGCAGGAAGAGTAGGAACATCCCTTTGGCAGTCAAGCCATTGGGGGGTTTAAGCCATGTAGTTCTGGCATTAAACATGATCTTATTTTATAGTCACAGGCTGAGGAGCCCTGAAAATTTGGGTGATATGTGCTGCACCATTTAAACCTCACAATAGCCTTGAAGGGCAGACAGATATTATCTCCACTTATGGATAAGCAGGATAAGGATACTGAGGCAGTGTGACCTTGGATACAGAGCTAATAGAAGGTGGTTACAATATGTTGGTTACAACATAGGTGTCTAAAAGTAGGGCCAGCTCCTCTTGACTGCACTGTCCTCTTACTTATTATGATGGCTATTTTTTTCCTGTCCTGTAGAAGTAAGTATAACATTTCACATTTATACAAATTCAGTTTAAAAATACCACTCATCAGGTACAATTCAATCACTCACTCAACAAATATTTATTGAGAACCTACTACATGCTTGGTATCAATAATTACATATATATGTGTGTGTGTACTCCTGTGTGTGTAAACTTGATTCTCTGTCATTTGGAGAATTTAGTTTCTGTATTTTTAGACTGTATTTTTCTATAAATTCTATACTGTATCTCTTCAAATGGATATTTAATAATTTTCACCCAATATTTTTTCCTAGTGCGTTCTTACCTGAACATGAGGCCGGTTGTGGTAGGTCTTGGTTGCATGGCAATGAGTTTATCAATGAACTTCTGGCCCTGGATCTCCCTGAAGCCCCTTGTGGTCTCAGGGTGTAATTCCAAGAACTCAGGAGGGTCATCGTCAGGTAAGGACTGGATGATGTGTATGTAACCCTTCATGCTTCCAGATTTTGGCACTGGCTGACATATGTGAAAATTTAAACACTGTTAGTTTTTGCCTACATATTTACTTTTCGTAATGTATGAAGATGGTATTTCTCCATGAAATTTTATACATTATTTTATTCTTATTTGTTGGTGGTATATTCTAGACACTTCTATCAAAAGCTGCATTTGGGCTATATTGTAAAGTGCAGTTGCATAATAGGCACATATAACTTTCTCACTGGGAAAAGAGAGAAAGAAAAAAAGAAAGGAAAAAAACACATTTCAAAGGCTAGAGTGATTCTGACTACCCATTGCCTCAATGAACTACACCCACAGATAATGGATGCAATCAAGTTTAACAAATCATTTTACTTTGGTAAAACCTATACAAGAAATGTGGGAATGATCTTAAGAATAACTGACCACTGAGGGGATGGGGGGTGGGTGGGCAAAACTGGTGAAGGTGGTCAAAAGGCACAAACTTCCAGTTATAAAATAAATAAGCCAAAAAATAATAAAATAAAATAAATTAAAAAGTTATCTAATAGGGAAACAAAAAGCTCTTTCTTCCTGTTTACCAGCTATATCTCCCACTTGATAAGTTATAACTAGGTACTGATTGGATAAAAGCTCTGTAAGAGCAGTTATTCCTTTGGCTGATCCCCAAGGTCACAACTAATTAGGAAAAAATATGGCTTCAAAAACCTATTAAGTGATAATGATAAATGTGGCTGTGCTGGTTAAAAATATGTCAAGTTCTTTAACATTCAACCCTTCAAAAGATGGAGTCTAATTCTCTTCTTGACTGGAGGCTGGACTGAGCGACTGCTTCTATCAAAGAGAAATAAAATGGAAGGGATGGAGTGGGACTTTTTTTTCTTAAGCTTTAAAATCAAATTTTATTTAAAAAAATTCAGCTCATAAAGTATATATTATTCTACCCTCTGTCTTTTTTTCCCAGCTTTATTTAGGTATAATTGACAAATAATACTATATATATATACTTAAGGTGTATAACATGATGATTTGATATAAATATACGTTGTGAAATAATTACCACAATCAAATTAATTAATACATCCATCACCTCATATTCTCTAGCATATTTCAAGTATACAATACAGTATTATTGTTAGGGGAACCACTGACTGAATACACCCGCCCTGGCCAGGCCCAGTAGCAGCCACTAGCGTGAGTCATCTTACAACAGGAGGTCCTGGTAAGGAACACGGAACTAACAAGCTATCACTAATCGGAAGAATTTGGGAACGGTCAAAAGGAGAGAGGAGATTACAGTCCATATATCCTACCAACCTCCCAGAGTCCTCCTCACTGGAAACCATCTTGGCTGAATGATGTGCGGTACCACCAGGAAAGACCCTGAGTCAGAGTGATTGGCCAGAGGCAACCTGGAAACTAACCCCATCACCATGAAACCTGAGACTGCAAGCCACGTGGCAGAGCCGTTCTTCTGGGGTCCCTTACCCTGCTGCTCTCCGCCCGGGCTCCCCTTCCCAATAAAGTCTTTTGCTTTGTCAGCACGTGTGTCTCCTCGATAATTCATTTCTGAGTGTTAGACAAGAGCCCACTCTCGGGCCCTGGAAGGGGTCCCCCTTCCTGCAACATTATTAACTGTAGTCCCACGCTATACATTAGATTCCCAGAGCCTCTTTAGCTTATAACTGAAAGTTTGTACCCCGTGACCAATATCTCCCCATTTCTCCCTAAAGCAGGACTTTGGAGACCAGGTCTTAAAAGGCACTGCAGCTTCTTTTCTCTCTCTTAGTTAACTCACGCTGGGGAGTGACAGTTGCCATGTTTTGAGGACAATCAAGCAGCCCCGTGGTCCTTAATGCTGAGGCACTAAGACTTCTGGCCAACATATGAGCTTGTGGGTTTGGGAGTAGATCCTCCTGCCTCAGTTAAGCCTTCACGACAGCAGCCCCAGCTGATATCTTGACTGTAACATTACGAGAAACCTTGAGCCAGAACAATGCAGCCACGCTGCCCCAGGATATATGTTGGTGCAGTTTTTGTTTATTAGATTATAAATCGATTCATAAGGAACCCACAATGTTTAAAAATGAATTGTATCAGCCTGGACTAAAAGGGACAGAGACAGTAAAACATGAAGAGAGGACACTTCAGATAGGAAGTACAACTACAGACAGGAAGCAGCTGAGAAAACTATTTAGCTGCAAACATGGGCTACTTCCTATGGAATTGGAAGGCTAACTCAGAGGGTGGAACCAAGATCCCAGTGGAGGGAGGCAAGAGCCTCTGAGTCCTCCCAGGAAGTAAGACTGAGTCCTAATCAAGGAACTGCAACATTTACCCATTTGGATTTCAGAATTTCTGTGGACTAGTGAGGGTTACATGCCTTCCACTTTCCCCTCTTTGAAGGGAAATGTCCATGGAAGCACAGTCCTATGCTTCTCCCATCACTCCCTGTGATATATATGGTGGTGGTTGGACCAGATCAAGTGTCTTTAATTCAAAGATCTTCATATGAAGAGGAACCACTTAAGGAGTTACACCCAAGGACCTGCACCAAAGAGTCTCATCTGCTCCAGGACCTCACAAGATCCTTGACCTTAACACTGCAATGAAATGAGAACTTGCAGGTGCCTGAGAGGAGGTGAGTGCATTTTGCATATGGAAAGAATGTAAAACATTTGTGGCTAGAGGGTGGATTCTGAAAGTTTAAAAACCTTGCGCCAAATTCTTTAACTCTCCTCCTCTCTATCTGATTCTGTGGCTGCTTGACTAATAGAACACTGTACAGAATACTCATTCTGTGTCATGTCTGGTCCTAGGCCTTAAGTGTTAGAGAGAAAAAAAAAAGAATAACTGATCACTGACAAAGAAGACAAATGTTCATAGGGCCAGGAAAGTGGGTAGAAGTGGCTTTCTTGATATCTTCAAGGAAAACATTGACCAATTAATGAGGGCCACAGGGAAACATCAACTAACAAGCAGAATCACTGATAAAAAAATTTATCTGCAGAAACTAAGATTTTGACAAGGAACAGGAAGAGGTGGCAAGTTGGAACTGTCATAAAATTGCCAATGTTTAAAGCAACTAAGTAACTGAAATATACGGTTTCAGAATCCCATTCTGTAGTCTGATAGAATTCTGCCAATGGAATTGTATGCTGCATGTTACTGTATTTCTTATTCTCTTGTGCATACTCAAAGTAACAGCCTGTATACAAAAACCATGCCCACTGCACTTTTTTTCTTTTTTGCATTTGAAAGATTTTCAAGGATAATTTTACCTTAAGGGTTGACTTTAGACTCTAAACAACTAAAACGTTAAACAGTTTTTTAGAATGGAAATCTTAAAAGCAACAACTTCTAGCTTTTCCTGCCTTAACAGGAATGCTCACCCAGATGGCGTCGTCTTCCTTCTCATCTTCCATCACCTCACCTATGCAAATTCCCACCCATCACACTGATGTCAAGTCCTCCCTCCATGTTTTCAGGCCAGAGGTCTGCAGGATTTGTGCCTCTGCTAGCAACCATCTGCCAGGGGCACAACTGCTGTGTGTAAACTGGAGTTTCTTGCTCCACAAAGATGGAGGTCTAGATGGAATTTAAACACTAAGTAGAGAGAGGACAAGGGAAGATGCAGAATTGCATCTTCTTGGGTGCTTGGGGTTGGGGTAAAATCCTTGAATCCCAGCTCTCCTTACTGTATGTGGCTGCACCCTGAGAACCTCAGTTTCCTCATCTGAAACTGGGGATAACATCTATTTCACATAGTTGTTTTGAGCATTAAATGAGAAACAGACATCAATTGACAAGCGTGGATCAGATCAATACAAGTTAGCTTTCTTCTGCTTCCTTGTGCTCTGTATTTTATACTCTAGGTTCCTGGAGGGCATGAACCATTTATCATTCTTTTTATTTACTGGCCAGCATAATGCTGTATTTAATACTGTAGACTCCAGGTTGTGCCCCTGTGGAGGGTCTTGAGAGTATGGATGGGTAGACGAAATGGTAATTAGTAGAGTAATGGCAATTTACTTTTGTAATACTGAAAGTTAATAAAAGCCATTAAAAGTGAACATTAAGGGGGCTTCCCTGGTGGTGCAGTGGTTGAGAATCTGCCTGCTAATGCAGGGGACACGGGTTCGAGCCCTGGTCTGGGAAGATCCCACATGCCGCGGAGCAACTAGGCCCGTGAGCCACAACTACTGAGCCTGCGCATCTGGAGCCTGTGCTCCGCAATGAGAGGCCACGATAGTGAGAGGCCCGCACACCGCGATGAAGAGGGGCCCCCGCTTGCCGCAACTAGAGAAAGCGCTAGCACAGAAACGAAGACCCAACATAGCAATCAATTAATCAACCAATCAATAAATAAATCTTAAAAAAAAAGTGAACGTTAAATACAGATTTTAAATAATGTAGCAATATTTAGTTAAAAAATAATCAAGTAATGTTAAGAAATGAAATCCTTTTCTTACCTCATCAGTAGAGAAACGGAAGTCATCTTTCAGCACTTCAGGATTGCAAAATTTGTAGAGAAGGGTGTTTAAACATCTCCTGTCCCAGCTGTCAGTCACCCGGCCACCGTAAACCACCTCCCCAATCAGGTAGTGCAGTGTCTGCCACAGAATATTGGACTGTGCGCTCAGGAAATTTTCCAACACTTTTATGGCAACCTTTAGAAAATCCACTAGTTTTCATTATTTTAGTACGCGTTTTCAGGTTGCTTTCATGATTTAACATAAAATCAACAACTCAAACAGCTACATATATTTTCACTTTAACAATATGTGGAAATAAAAAGAGGAACAAAAATATTAGGCTATACATTTTTATCCATTGATTCTTTTTTGTTGTTGAACAAACACTGAAATAGTTAATTGATTAATATTATTATTTTTTGAACAGACAAAACAAGCATGTAGTACTGAATTCAGAAGATACAAAAGGATAAACAAGGGAATGTAAGTTTTCTCCTGCCCCCTACTCTAGCCATCAGATTCCCTCCCTTGAGGCCATCACCGTTAACAATGTCTTTGGTACCCTTACATAGATATTCTATGTAACTTTATGCACATAAATTGATTTAATTGTTCCTTTTCTCCCTCCTTACCTCACCTCCTCTCTCCCTCCTCCTTTCTACCCTCCCTCTGTCCTTCAACTATCTCTTATCTCTCCTTCTGTCTCATCCATCTTTTTTCTGTTTTCTTGTCTTTATACGCACTGTCCTGCAATTGAACAATATATCTTGGCTATTGTTGTTCAATGACTGCAACAATTCATATTTCCACTAACAGTGTGTGAAAGGATTCTTTGCTATGGTTCTCTCTTCCCTTCCACTACTAGGAGGTGTTGCCCTATGTAATTTTTTGTACTTTGCTGTTAGTTTAATTTGTATTTCATTTGCTACTGGTTATTTTTAGCATCTTATGTCTATTGGTCAAGAGTTGATCTGTACATTTACCTATTTTTCCTTTGGATTGTTTGTCTTTTTCTTGTTAATATGTAAGAGCTCTTGGTATATTATAGACATTAACTCTTTGATAGTTATTTGCATTGCAAATATTATCCTAAATCTGTGATTTGTCTATTGACTTTATTTTGTCACCATTTGCCATATAGAAGTTTTTATAATCAAATATGCCTATCTTTTCTTTTATGGTTCTAGGTTTCCAATTTTAGTTAAGTTGTCCCTAACTCCATGATTGTATATGTAATCTCCCAAATTTATTTTTAAAGATTTTTATTGTTTTATAAGACATCTAAAATTTACTCCATTCTGCAATTTATTTTTGTATATGGTATAAGATAAAGGGCCAAACTAATTTTCTCCCAGCTGGATGGCCAATGTAACCAGTAACCTTTACTTTTTAAAAAAATCCTTCATTACTGAGTTAAAATACTTTCTATGTCGAATATTAAAATTTCATATAAACAGATATTTTGAGAATACAGAATATTTCTGTATTCTCCATTATGTCCCACTGATTTATTGTCTACTTCTGCCAAACACTATTGGATTTAGTATAGTGGATTTTTCTTTTTTTGGTATGTTTTGATATCTGGTGAAGGAAGACTCTTGCAGTATTTTAATTTTTTGTACATTTCTAGTTTATTCTTCAGTGTGTCTTCGTCCATGTGAATTTTATCAATTCCAAAATCTCCCTAATAGGGTTCTGATGACATTAAATTTATTCGTATTTTTGGAAGAATTGGTAGTTTATGATATGGGAAGTCTTCCCATCCAAGAGAGAAGGCAGGATTAAAAAAAAGAGCTGTGGAATCAGACTGCCACAACTGTGTAACTTTGGTGAGTCTTTTAAGTGTCCTGTGGCTTCATTTCCTTATCTTTAAAATGAGGATAATTAGTGTACTCACTTCATAAGGTTGTTGTGAGAATTAAATAATTCATATAAAGTAATAAGAACATTTTAAGCTCTCAGCAAACGTTATTCTTCTTTTTTCCTCCTAATTTACAGTGTTCATTATTTAGGACACATACAGTTCTTGTTAAATTTTTTCCTGAATATTTAAAAAAATTTTATCATTATTGTGAATGTACTATGTGTTCTCTACTTCCATTTCTAGGTGTTCATTGCTGGGGAAAAGTTACTGGCTTTTATATGTTTATGTTTTTACCCAGCCACTTTACCAAATTCTCTCATTACTTCTAATAGGGTGGCTTTTATTTTCTTTTAAACTAGTCTCTCAGGTTTTCTAGATATAAAATTATATCATCAACAAAAGGTACTTTTTTCTCTTTTTTCCCTCTTTTTACAGCATTAATATGAATTATGTATTTTCTTATCTTAATGCATTTATTAGAACTTTTAAGGCAATGTTGAATGACAATGGTGATAAAAGGCATCCATGTGTGATTCTTGATTTTATTTGAAACAATTTCAGTGTTTGGCTATTTAGAATAATATTTGCTTTAGTTTTTTGGTAGTCGTTTTCATAAAGCCGTTCCTTTGAATCCTATAAGAGTTCTTATTAGGAATGGTGCCTGAATTCGTAATAAAGCCTTTTCTACAACTATTGATCTGATCATTCAAATTGAGATTATAGATTTCCAGATAATGAGCCACTCTTACATTCTTGGAATAAACCTTACTTGGTCATGGTGTATTATTTGATTCATTGCTGAAACCTATTAATAGTTTAATATAGAATTTTTATATCAAGTCCTAAGTGAAATTAGCCTATAGTTTTCTGTATTATCCTTACCAATTATTCATATTAAAATTTTGTTGGTTTCATAGAATCAACTGGGGAGATTGCCATCTTTTTCTAAGGTCTGGAATAGTTAAAAATTTTTTTAATTAATTAATTAATTTTTGGCTGCGTTGGGTCTTCGTTGCTGTGAGTGGGCTTTCTCTAGTTGCAGTGAGCAAGGGCTACTCTTACTCTTCGTTGCAGTGTACGTGTTCTCATTGCGGTGGCTTCTCTTGTTGCGGAGCACAGGCTCTAGGAGCTTCAGTAGTTTTGGCATGTGGGCTCAGTAGTTGTGGCTTGCGGGCTCTGGAGTGCAGGCTCAGTAGTTGTGGCACACGGGCTTAGTTGCTCCGCGGCATGTGGGATCTTCCAGGACCAGGGCTCGAACCTGTGTCCCCTGCATTGGCAGGCAGATTCTCAACCACTGCGCCACCAGGAAAGTCCTGGAATCGTTTAAATAATGTTAATATATCTGTTTTTTAAAGTTCAGAGTGAACTAAGTTGTGAAACCATTTCATTCTGGTGTTATTTGAAATTTCTCATGGCAATCGGTCTACTCAAAATTTCCATTTCTTTTTGAGTCAGTTTTGATAATTCATATTTTTCAGGGAAATCATTGGCTTCATCTAGATTTTCAAACATTATTAGTCTCATCAAAAACCAATTATTAAATTTATTTTTCTTTCCTACTTTTTTGTATATTATATATTTCATTAATATTAAAATTATATTTATTTTTACTTCTTTTTGTTGTTTTTTTCTAATCTCTTAAGATGAATGTTGATTTCTTGTATTTCTTCTTTAATAATGAATATTTGAGGTAGTTTTTTGTTTCTGTTTTTGTTTTCCTGAGCATAGCTTTTGTATCTCACATTATTTTTGGTATGAAGTAGTCTCATTTCTATTGTGTTTGAGATATTTTGCGACTTCCCTTTCTAATATTCTCTTTATCTTCCCTTTTAATATTCTTATCTAGAGGCGTGTTTCTTACTTTCCATCTTGTTAAGATATCTTGGGTCAAATTTTTACTATTTATTAGTTTATGATTAGAGAATGTGACATAAAGTCATTAAATATTTTTCTTTGTGGCCATTTTATTTTTATTTATTTTTTAAACATCTTTAATGGAGTATAATTACTTTACAATGGTGTGTTAGTTTCTGCTTTATAACAAAGTGAATCAGCTATACATATACATATACATATATTCCCATATCTCCTCCCTCCTGCATCTCCCTCCCACCCTCCCTATCCCACCCCTCTAGGTGGTCACAAAGCACCGAGCTGATCTCCCCATGTTATGCGGCTGCTTCCCACTAGCTATCTATTTTACATTTGGTAGTGTATATATGTCCGTGATTGTGGCCATTTTATGATTGAGTTTTCTAACAGTTCCTTAGCTATATGAAAAAATATGAACTGTCTATTAGAAAGACATTAGGTTCTATATACACCTGTTCTATAAACATCTGTTAATCAAGTTTGTTGATTATACTATTCTATTCTTTTTCTTATTTTTGCTTATTAGAGTTGTCTAATTTTGAAAGAGCTTTTTGAAATTTCCCACAATAATCACATTTATATAATGTATATGTACACATATACATGTGTCTATATAGACATACATGTATGTATATATGTGCTATAGTGTACCACTCTCTGATTAATCTAGAGACCACATAGTGAAATAGCTGAGAGCACAAACTCTGAAGCTAGACTACCTGTGACTGAGTTGTGTCTGTTCTGCTCACTCATTAGGCAAATTGCCTAACCTCTCTGTACTTCATTTGTAAACTAAGGATCATACTGCCTTCTTTATAGGGATGTTGTAAGGTCTCAGTTAATTAATTCATAAAGTACTTAAAACCATGCCTAAGAGAAAGCACTATAAAAGTTAACTATTTTCACGACTCTTATATCTTCATAAATTCTTTCTCTTGCTACTGTTTTGTGCTTTTTCAGCTTAAATTCCATTTTGTCTGATATTAATAATACCATTCCTGCTTTTTGCTGTTTTTATTTTCTTGGTAGTTTCAAGCTTTTTCATTAATGTAAGGGTTTTTCATATAAATTCCGTATAGTTGAGTTTTGTTTTGTAACCCAACGTAATAATTTTGCCTCTTAATAAGAGAATGCAATCCATTTATATTTAATGTAATAACTGTTAATATTCCTTTCATATTGCTTTACATTATTGTTTATTTTAGTATGTTGTTTCTCTCCCTCCCTCTTGTTTTTAGTAGGTTGATCAAATTGTTATTTATTTGCCTTTTTCTTCTTCATTAATTTAGACATTATACCATTTCCATTACAGGTTACCTTTCCTTTCCTTGAATTCATATTAAAATAACATTTCTTTTTTCAAATGAAGAGAAGATATCAATTATTTCCCTACCAAAATTTTCCATTTCCCCATTTTTTTCCCTCTGCCCTCTCTAACGTTAAAACCAGTAATAAGGTGCAACATTTAGAAAACTTTTACTTCCCTCCACTCCTCTTTCCTTTCCTCACATAAACACTTCAGAAGGTTTTCACTCTCCTCTTCACTCTTCATGTACATGCTTCCCTCTACTCCAACTCCTAGGCTTTGTTGAGATAATTTAGTACTCTTAGCTTAAGACTATTAAGGGAATTTTTCTTGTAGTATGACTCTTCCTCTTAAATAATCTATATTTAGCACTTAGACTACTCACCCTCAACCATTTATTATTATCCATTTAGATTTAATAATGTACTGAAAGGCTTACCAATATACTGCTCACCACAGTTTCTACTTCTTTTCATTTTCCTTTATTTTGTGTCTCTATTTTCATATATTTGTACATAGTATAGATCTTACTCAAGCATTTTCCACAGATAGAGAGCATGAATTATATATTATCTAGGTCCTAGCTGATATGCAAATATCCTTCTTTTACCTTGACAAAGTGAATGACATCTTGGCTGGGAATAAGATTCTTGGCATGCAGTCTTAGTCTCCCAGATTGTCTAGATGTTATTCCACTATCTCCTAGCTAGTGACATAGATGACAAGTCTAAATGTCATCACTGTTCTTATAAAACTTGTCTTCAAAGCTTGGAGTTCAGGAATTTTCCAGCTTATGTCCAAATGTATGTCTTTATCACAACTCTCCCTGAATTAGTAAGGATTTTCAATCTGTAAACTCAAATCTTTAATCAGTTAAGAGACAATAAAATAGATATCTTCTTAGTTTGTTTTTTCCATCTATTCAATTTCCTCCTCAGGAATTCATATCATTTGAATGTTAGGGGTTCCCTTTAAATACCTTCTTAATTTTTGCCTTATGATTTCCATCTTATTGTAGCTTTCTTCCTATGCTCTGAGTTATTCCTTCTATTTGATTTTTCTAGTCATTAACTCAAGTCTCAACCATGACCATTTTTTCCTTCAATTCTTCTACCTCTTTTTTTTTTTGCCTGTGTCAGGTCTTAGTTGCAGCACGCAGGGTCTTTGTTTTCATTGAGGTGTGCGGGATCGTTTGTTGTGGCGCAGGCTCTTTGTTGTGGCACATGGGCTTCTCTTTAGTTATGGCACACGGGCTTCTCTCTAGTTGTGGCATGTGGACTCCAGGGTGCGTGGGTTCTGTAGCTGTGGCGCACAGGTTTTAGTTGCCCTGTGGCATGTGGGATCTTAGTTCCCTAACCAGGGATTGAACCCACATCCCTTGCATTGGAAGATGGATTCTTTACCACTGGACCACCAGGGAAGTCCCTGCCTCATTTTTTTTTTAAGTTCAAAAATCACGGTGTGTGCATACAACTCCAATTTGTTGATGAGAATACATGGAGACTATGCACTAATTAACACCTCTTGCCACGTGTGTGTAAATGAGTCATGCCAAAACACAGTGATGCTGGCCCTTTTTTTGTGATAATACATAATCTTTGGAGATAGTTTACAATCATAAACTGAGCTAATAAGACAAAAATAAAAATTCCATAATTTGGAAAAAGGCAAAAGGATGACCACATTATCTTTTCAATGTCCTACTGAAACATTGTCTAACATGCTCATTTAAGGATTATTAAATACTTCAGGAGTATCTACTTTTGTTTTGACTTACTATTTACTATTGATTAGAGCACTTTACAACTCTGTGAGAGTATATGTTAACTTATGGAAAACTGTTAGCCCTGTATCTGTTTCTTTCTGATAACAATGCAAATGAAATTTTGTCCTGTAGAAATACAAATGGTTTCTGGCTCATAAAGAAAATTACAACCCAAATGTTACAATTTTATTGCTTGTAGGGCATTTACCAGTTTTATATGTAATTTGGTAATCATATTTCATTACAATATCTTTCAGTAACTATAAATATTTCTGTTCTCTTATACTTTTTAAAAAATAAATTTATTTTATTTTTGGCTGTGTTGGGTCTTTATTGCTGCATGTGGGCTTTCTCTAGTTGGGTGAGCAGGGGCTACTCTTTATTGCAGTGTGTGGGCTTCTCATTGCAGTGGCTTCTCTTTTTGCGGAGCACGGGCTCTAGGCACGTGGGCTTCAGTAGTTGTGGCATGCGGGCTCAGTAGTTGTGGCTCACAGGCTCTAGAGCGCAGGCTCAGTAGTTGTGGCACAGGGGCTTAATTACTCCGCGGCATGTGGGATCTTCCCAGACCAGGGCTCCAACCCGCGTCTCCTGCATTGGCAGGCAGATTCTTAACCATTGCACCACTAGGAAGTCCCTCTCCTATACTTAAAAAAATCAGTTTAACCATCTTGCTGGTTCTTTTATCAATGAGTTAAAAAAATATTTGACAAGTGCTCATTTAAAAAAACTGTGTGTGTAAAATGTGTATGTGCATGAGCTTTTGTATCCTTATGGGCTCTTATAATTTTCTATTTCTTGTGTTCTTTGTCTATGGGATTTTGTTAGATATGTTATTTTTCCCGGTCTTGTCTTTGGAGCTTAGGTCCAGGTTTTGGGGAGCTTTCAGTGGTGATAGCCTTACATATGGTGGAAAATATATTGATGTTTAGTCCTATGGGTTGGTAGATAGCACCAGTCAGATTGTCAGTCCCCTGAGGAAACTCTCCAAGTTGCCTGACAATAAGCTGGCTGGGCCTGGAACTCCCCCTAGTGGGAGGAGCTGTGTCCAAACTCAACTCACTGAACCAGAAGTTCCTACTTCCTTAATGAGAGGGCTGTGCATGAATCCAATTTCCCACAGTTTCAAGGTGCTAGCATTTGGAATTTCTAGACAACTCCCTGAACATCAGGTACCAAAACTCAGACATCTTGGCACCAAGGCAGTCTCTTTCCCACTGGCAATGATGCTCTCACATTTGCCACATTAAAGGGGAGAACAAAGGAGGGGAAGGGTATTTCTTTTGGAGAGCAGTGCCGTGATGTAACCAGCTGCTTCTGGCTTAATGAATCCTCTCTGCCAAATGCCAAAAGGAGAGCAGCATCCCGTGAATTCCAGCCTGCACCAAGTGATGCTGCTGGTATTCACCCAAGCTCTTTGCATGACAAAATACCCTGCCATCACCTGGCCATTCATAATCCTCCATTTATTATTTCCCTTGCAGATGGTTTAGTATATATTGAAAAAAATATATACTATAAATATATGTGCAAAAATGAGATCATACTATACATGTTCTGTTATAACCCAATTTTAGTAATCAATCTTGTAAATGTGACTAACTTCTTCTATATCAATAATAACAGGAATTCTTTAAAGGCTTTTGAAATATATTATCAAATTGTCCTCTGGAAAGTTAGGAAAAATTAAATTCTCAATAGCAGTATGAGATAGTGCCTGTTTCTCTGCATTTTTTAAATTTATTTTTTTTAATGGTTATTTATTTAATTTATTTATTTAATTTTTTTGGCTGCATTGGGTCTTCGTTACGGCACGTGCGGGCTTCTCTCTAGTTGTGGTGTGCGGTTTTCTCTTCTCTAGTTGTGGTGCACGGGCTCCAGGACGTGTGGGCTCTGTAGTATGCAGCATGCAGGCTCTCTTGCTGAGGTTCACAAGTTCAGCAGTTGTGGCACTAAGGCTTAGTTGCCCCACAGCACGTGGGATCTTAGTTCCCCCACAGCATGTGGGATCTTAGTTCCCTGACCAGGCAATGAACCCGCATCCCCTGCATTGGGAGGTGGATTCTTTACCACTGGACCACCAGGGAAGTCCCTATTTCTCTGCACTTTTGTTTGTTTATTTTAACCACTGTGGTAGTGAAAGGTGGTATCTCATTGTGGTTTTAATCAACATTTCCTTGGTGATTGTATTTGGCAGTGTCCTCCAGAGAAACCGAACCAATAGGCTGTATATACATATAGAAAGAGCTTTATTATAAGGACTTGGCTCACACAATTGTAGAGGCTGACAGATCTCAAGATCTGCAGTTGGCAGTGGGAAATCCAGGAGAGCTAGTGGTGTAGCTCTAGTCTGAAGGCCAGCAGGCTCGAGACCCAGGAAGAGCCAATGTTTCAGTTCAAGTCCAAAGGCAGGAAAAAAGACCAGTATCTCAGTTCAAAGGCAGTCAGGCAAAAGGATCTCCCTTTTTGTTCTATTTGGTTCTTCAACTGATTGGATGAGGCCCACCCAGTTTAGGGAGAGCAGTCTGCTTTACTCAGTCTACTGATTTAAATATGAATCTCATCCAAAATCACCCTCACAGACACACTCAGAATAATGTTTGACCAAATATCAGGATCTTGTGGCCCAGTCAAGTTGA
Source organism: Balaenoptera ricei (assembly GCF_028023285.1). NCBI lineage: Eukaryota > Metazoa > Chordata > Mammalia > Artiodactyla > Balaenopteridae > Balaenoptera > Balaenoptera ricei. Next base: position 170,636,206 of record NC_082639.1, read on the forward strand.
CACATAAAATTAACCATCACAGTAACTGATGAAGTTGAGCAAGTTTTCACAATCTTATTGCCTTTTTGTATTTATATTGTGAATTGCTTATATTATAACCATTTGTCTAATACATGGTGCAAGTATTTCCTCCTCAGTATATCATTTGCCTTTGCTTAAGCTTTGAATAAGGTTTGGACAGACGTGTGCTTGAGCTCATGTTCCTTGACAAATACCCAGAATGCAGCTGTTTCATGTTATGTTCTGGTTACGTGCAGAAGCACATACTCTGATAGGCAGTGTGGCTTGCAGTGAGTATGACAGCCCCTTGTGAAAACTGAAAAGCATAATGCACATGTAGGAGAGATGGAAGGGTACCCATCTAGGGTGGGTCTAGGAGATAGACACCCAGAGGCAGAATCAAGATTTTCCTCAGAAAGTTTCTTTTGGATCTGCCCTTACATATAACTGAGTGGGTAATCAAGGCAATGTTCTGCACTGAGAGCACCACTGCAAGAAAATTAACCTGGTAAAAATTTAAGCAGGTGCTACCCATGTTTCCTTTAGCAATAAAGAAAACACCCTGCTATGGAGAAAAGATAACCCTCCTCCACTGTTGGTGGAAATATAAATTGGTGCAGCCACTATGGAGAATGGTATGGAGGTTCCTCAAAAAGCCATATGATCCAGCAATCTCACTCCTGGGCATATATCCGGACAATGTTAGAATTTGAAAAGATGTGTGTACCCCTATGTTCATAGCAGCACTATTTACAATAGCCAATGACAAGTGAATGGATAAAAAAGATGTGGTATATACGCACAATGGAATACTTCAGTCATAAAAAGAATGAAATAATGCCATTTGCAGCTACATGGATGGACCTAGAGATTATCATACTAAGCAAAGTAAGTCAGACAGAGAAAGACAAATACCATATGATATCACTTATATGTGAAACCTAAAATATGACACAAATGAACTTATCTACAAAACAGAAACAGACTCACAGACATAGAGAACAGGCTTGTGGTTGCCAAGAGTCGGGGGCAGGGGAGGGCTGGATTGGGAGTTTGGAACTAGCAGATGCAAACTATTATATATAAAATGGATAAACAACAAGGTCCTATTGTATAGCACAGGGAACTATATTCAATATCTGGTGATAAACCGTAATGGAAAAGAATATGAAAAAGAATAGTATATATAACTGAATCATTGTGCTGTACACCAGAAACTAATACAACATTGTAAATCAATTATACTTCAATTAAAAAAAATCAGCCTGCAATATTAAACACAAATAGAGGGTTCTATATAGAGAATAGTGAAGAAAGGCTCTTGAGCTAAAGTTTTTCCCCTACAATGGGTCAATGTAATCTTTCTTGCTTTAAATGAATAAGTAAAAACAACAAACACTTTTGTGGTGATTTATATGTATCAGACACTGTTCTAAGTGCTTTGCCTCTATTGACTAGTCTGACTCTTATAATGCCCTTTGGCCTAGGTACTTTTCTGGCCAAGGAAACTAAGACCCAGAGAGGTTAATAAGCTTGCTCAATGGCTTGTAAATCCTTGTTCAGCTACAAGCGGAGGAGCTGTAATTTGATTCCCGAAAAGAGGCCTTCCAAGTCCATGCTTTAAATGTTAGCCAGCCCTTATTGCCGAGTTACAGAGTTCATTATCTTAGAACCATGAAAAACACTTAGTATTTGTGTAGATACACACTAGGCTTTTCTGTATCTTATTGTCATTTATTTGTTGTTATTATTGTTTAAGGTACCACACTTACCTCCAAGTCTGAAGAACTAAACGCGTATGCAAAATTCCAGCCCAACATTCCATAAATTTTTCTTTCATTGATCAGAGCATTGAAGAAACATAAGCTGAATAAAAGTTTTTTCCACCATGGTCCACAGTCTGGTTTTTCAAATATCTCCTCTGTTACCTCTCCACTCCCACTATATCCAAATGTCTGAAGTAAATTACTTTTCAACCCCTGGGGATTTTCCACTGCAATCTTTAAAACAGATGTGAGTAAAAATAACATGTGAGGACAGATACAGGCACTAGGACTAGGGGGGACTCTTCTTTGCATAGAGAACTACCTAAGAATATAACTGTTTTTAAGATTCAATGGCAAATCGAAAATCCTGTGTTATTCTTTTCCCATTTGAAAACTTCTGTAAAAGGATTGTATCAGATTTCCTATTGCTCCAATTCATACCTTAAAATAAGTACAACATTGTCATTAAAAGCACTCCTGTTTGCTCTGGAAGCCCAGCATTTTAGAAAGTTTGACAGCGAAGAGTTATTATATTCTAAATGCTCAATGGCAGCTAAATGGCTGTAACAGAATCAGGGTTGCATGGCCTCAGCAAGGCAGCAGATAGAGGGGGCTCCAAATTATAGGAAACAGAGAACTCATGGAACCAACAAAAGTATCTAATCATAACAGATAATTTGGTGTGTTACTAAAGTGTTCTGCTTGAATTGAAAATCACTTTGATTGATTTTTTAACTAGGAAAGTTGAAGTGAGGAGGTACAGGAGGTGAACTGGGGAGAGAATCACTTGGAGGGCTTTTTTTTTAAGAGTGTGGCTGTAAGTCCGATCTGGCACACATTCTGCCTATGCCATTGGTGAGTTTTCTTTGCTATTGACTCCATTTTTTGGTCAGCTGGACACTTGTTTAACAGAATCGACCAAGTCTTAGTATTTATTCAAATTTAATGGTGGATATGATTAGAAGTCACAGATAATTTTTAATTAGGACTTTTTAGTCAATAGTTTCAACCTGCTTTTTGCCAGACCTTTTTCAGAGAATTAATAACAAATTATGAAACAGTTAGGGGGGGGTCAGAGACAGGAAAAAGCTAGAGAAGCAAAGGGCAAGGAAAGGACACAAATTCTATACTCTGTACTCTGGTTTATAAGAGTTGGAAGCCTAAGCATCCTTGTTTGAGAAAACAAACATCTAAACTGTGAATCACTTGAAAGCAAGGACCTTGTCTATACTTTTGCATCCTTCCTGGTCCACAGTGCAGGGCTGAGCACAGCAGAAATTTAGCATACTACAATTAGCACTCTCTTCTTAATTCAGAATTATGAATGCAAGATAATTTACATTCAAATAGTGTTTCTGAGTCAATATTAAAATCTGTTATACCTTTTCCTTACCTTTAAATTCTTTTGAAGAATAGGAATTGGGAAAGAACTGTCTGATTTTGAGCTTAACCATAGCCTAAACCCAGGCTCTATTGTCACATTTGGACTATTAAATCTGCAAAATAAAAAATTCATAAACATTTTAATGTGAAAAATTTAAATGAAACCAACATGTTCTAAGAATCATAGTTATTTTAATGTTTGAAGTGGTCTTAGATACCCTTTTAATAATCAAACCATAAGAACTTTCATGTTGCATAAGAATTTGCATAAGACCCATTAATTCCCATTTTGAAAAAGTAGTTTTCCCTCCCTTAGGTACAAAAATGATATAGGCTTATTGCAAAAAAACTTGGAAAAAATTACAAATTAAGGACAAAATGATGAGTTCTACTGGTTAAATCTGGCACAATTGAACATCATAATAAACAATGATGGTAAAAGTTTATAATCCATTGAATACAATAGAAATCCATGAGTCCATGCTGTTATAAACAAACAAATAAATAAATGGGGAGAAAGAAAATTCCCTTATAGTAGAACATAATTTAATAAATTTAGAAGGAATTGTGGAGTTAGAAAGTTACCATTTGGCAAATAATTCAGTAATAATTCAGTCAAAAATTATCAATGGAAGTGAAAAGTAGTGGGTGAAAGTTTGAGATGTACAGATCATCTGAAAGTCCCTACAGTTGGTAGATACCACTTTAATTAAATGATCAAAATTAATATTCTATACTTCTATAAACCAGAGTATAGAGTATAGAATTTGTGTCCTTTCCTTGCTCTTTGCTTCTCTAGCTTTTACCTATCTCTGGCCCCCCTAACTCTGTCCAGAAGTGGGACAGATTGACGTCTTGTGCCTCTTGCTATGATGTACCAAGAAGGATACAACTTCACTTCTGTGGTATTCCTGCAACACTGCATAACCTAACTCTAACCATGAGAAAATAGCAGACAAATCCAAACTGATGGACACTTTACAAAATAACCGGCTTGTACTTTTCACAAAACGTTAAAACAAACAAAAACAGACGGAGGAACTATTCTAGAGCAAAGGAGATTTAAGAGACATGACAGCCGAATGCAATGAGAAATCCTGAATTGGAACCTGGACCTAACTTTTTCTTCTTTTGCAATAAAAGATATTATTGAGACAATAGGCTAGACATTATTAATTTCTGTTGATTAGATAATCAGTATACACGCTGCAGTACTTAGAGGTCAAGTGGCATTATGTCTGCAACTTACTTTCAAATGATTCAGAAAAAATTACATATACATGTATGTACATACGAAAGAAATGAGAGGGCAAATGTTAACAATCATTAACTCATTTAAAGGAAGAGAGGTTAAGGGTATAGTTTGTGTATCATTCTTGCAATTTTTCTGCAAGTCTGAAATTATTTTTTTAATTTAAAAAACAAACCAAAAACAACAAAAGCAAAAAAACACTAAACAAAAAATTAAACAGAAAAAAACTAATCTGAAATTCAACAGAGTAGGTGCAAGTATACTTTTCTCTTTTTCCCCTCTCTGTCTGCATCTCTCTCTCTTTCTGTCATTTTTAAAATAAAAATATACTGTACATACATGTACTTTACAGGCTACATATCTGTAGCCTGCTATTTTCCTCTAATACCTATAAGGTATAATTTTCAGCACTGTTAGTAGTGGATTGAACATTAAAACAACATTACATTTCAAATGTTATTAAAAATCAAAACAAAATATATACTATTTAATCTGCAAGCAAAATATTTCCTTTTAATAACCACTCCATCATGAGAGTGGGAAAGAGAACTCTGTGTCATGGTCTGTTACATCACTACTCAATGTTGGGATTATATATCAACATCTTACAACCCTTTCAGAATTTGGATTCCATGAGAGGGGGTTTCAGGTCTCTTCATTTTCAATTACATATGTGAGCAACCACATCCAAAGATCTTACCTAAGCATGATTCTGACTACTCTATTCATTGTTTTCTATACCCAGTCCATTTTCTACCTTTACCCCAATTTAATGGAGGCCACCATGAGGCCATCTGAAACAACAGATTTGGTGGCAAGGCAACACCTCAATCTGATTACCTTTGTTGTTGACCTGGCTCCTATCTAGAAGAAAGCATTTAATGTGAAGCTCCTGAGAAAAACCTAAGGCCACGGTCTTATCTTCTGATGTTTGGGAGAAAGAAATAGCTAACATTTTTAAAACTGTGAGAGCCCAATTTAGTGGACTCTCAATTTAGATTGTAGGCTTAAAGTAGAGGGATCCTCCTTTACCAGAGTGATTATTTTTCATCTTTGCTTACAAACTAGTTTTGTTTTTTTTTTAATCAAAGTTCATCTCTCTCTTATAGGACTTCAGTAAAAGTGGCAAAAAATCCACACCAAATTTCTGGCCACTTTTCCTAGAGCTACATGCTTGGTAAGCATGTGGTCTGCTTCCAAGATATAACAGGTAGCAGTTCTGCCAAGTGGTTAGCCACGGCATAACAGGGGTCATCAGCATTCAAGTCTTTAACTTGAGTCCTTACTGCCATCATCTGACTTTTAAGTCGGTGTCAGGTATTTTAGGATTTTTTTCATGTCACTGCCTTATTTATAGGTACTAAAATCTATATTAATTGTGATACAAGTTCTGTCTGCTCTAGCAAAGATACAAATATAACAATGGCTTTTAAAAGGTGGAATTTTATTCTTCTCTTACGTAACAGTCCAGGGCTTATATGTAAGCTCCACAGTATTAGGAACCTAGGCTTGGCTTCTTTTATCTTTTTTTCTGCTATCCTCAACATGCACTTTCCATATCTAGGCCCCAGATGGTTATTTTAGGTCCCTGGGACTCCCTGAGCCTCAGTCCCACCTACCAGCAGGCCTAAATACCAGCTCCAGGAACCCTGGGCCCTGTAAGCCAGAGACCTCGAGTTCTGGCATTGCCCACCAGAGGGCCAGCATGTGACCAGCCTCACACACCAGTTGGCTGGCATCAGAGCCAGGACCACTGCAGTCCCACAGCCTGCCATGGCAGGACCCAGACAACCCGCCAGTGGGCCAACACCAGCCCTAAGACACATTGGGCCCCTCAGCCAGCTGTGTCAGGTACCAACCCTGCCTGCCAGCAGGCCAACACCAGCTCTGGGACACTTTGGGCCCTTCAGCCAGCAGCCCCAGGATCCAGTCCCACCTACCATCAGGCTGACACCAGCTTCAAGTCCCCCAGGACTCTACAGCCAGCCACCTTGTGACCCCAACCCACCAACCAGTGGGCAGCAACCTCTACACAAGGCAGGGACTGCCTGGCAACCAGCCAGGCCAGCGGCCAGCCACGCCTACTAGACCACCCACAGTAGTCAGCTCATCACAACATAGGGATTAATGCCGCCCACACAGGGGGCACCCCTAGACAATACAGCTCTGGTGACTAGGGCCAGGCTCTGCTGGGATACACAGGACATCTCCTACAAAAGGCCACTTCTCCAAAGTCAGGAAATGTAACAAACCTACCAAACACGTGAAAATAAGAGCAGCAAGTTAGGCAAAATGAGGAAACAGAGAAACATGTTCCAAACAAAGGAACAAGATAAAACCCCAGAAGAAGAACTAAATGAAGTGGAGATAGGCAATCTACTCGAGAAAGAGTTCAGGATAGTGATCGTAAAGATGATCAAAGAACTCAGGAGGATTTTGGATGAGCAGAGTGAGAAGTTAGAAGTTTTTAAAAAAGAGTTGTAAAATATAAAGAAGGACCAAACAGAGATGAATAATACAATAACTGAAATGAAAAATGCACTAAAAAGAATCAACAGTAGACTAAATGATACAGAGGAACAGATCAGTGAGCTGAAAGACAGAGCAGTGGAAATAACTGAAAAGGAACAGAAAAAGAAAGAAAAGAGGACAGTTTAAGAGACCTCTGGGACAACTTCAAGCATACTAACATTCACATTGCAGAGGTCCCAGAAGGAGAAGAGAGAAAAAGACAGAGAACATATTTGAAGACATAATAGCTGAAAATTTCCCTAACTTGGGAAAGGAAACAGATATCCAGGTCCAGAAAGCAGAGAGAGTCCCAAACAGGATGAACACAAATAGGACCACATCAAGACACATGTAATAAAAATAGTAAAAATTAAAGATAAAGAGACTATTAAAAGCAGCAAGGGAAAAGCAACACGTTACATACAAGGCTACAAGGCTATCAGCTAACTTTCAGCAGAAACTCTGCAGGCCAGAAGGTAGTGGCATGATATAATTAAAGTGATAAAAGGGAAAAACAGGAATAATCTACTTGGTAAGGCTTTCATTCAGATTTGATGGACAGATCATAAGTTTTACATACAAGCAAAAGCTAAAAGAGTTCACCACTACCAAACCAGCTTTACAAGAAACATTAAAGAGACTTCTCTAAGTGACAAAGACCACAACTAGAAACATGAAAATTACAAAAGACAACATGTCAAATCAGTGGGAAAAACTGATCTAGAAAAAAAAAAAGATCACGTGGGAATAAAATGAAATTGAATATTTCCTGATTCACACCAAATATACAAACAAAACAAAAAAAAATTTAACTCCAGTGTAATTAAGTACTTAAATGTCAAAATTAAAACTTTAATATATATTCGAGTATTTTTCTGGTTTGGGGGTAAGGAAAGATTTATAAACAAGAGCACAATATAAAAGTCTATATACTGAATTGCATTAAAATACTTTTTTGCTAAAACCTCACATTTAATGAAGACAAGCTGTATACTGAGAGATATCTGAAAAATATATGTGGTACATAGTCTCCAAAGATAACCACCATTAATTCCTTCCCTCCTTGTACATGCATGCCTCTCTACTCATCACAAAATGGAGTCTATTTCTCCTCCTCTTGAATCTGAGTTGATCTTAGTGACTTCTTTTGACCAACAGAATGCTGTCAAAATAACTTTATGCCAGTTCCAAGCCCAGCCCTTAAGAGCTGTCAACTACAAATTGGCACTTGCCATGGGCACTTGCCATCTACCTCTACAAGGATTAAATCAGGTGCCACTGCAGCTGCTGACCTTCAACACCCCCTGAAAGGGATTCAGGGTGGAGATCAGGAATGAGGCACTCTGTGCTCTGAGAAAAACTGGCAGAGCAGGTCTTTACATAGATATTTTCAGGAGCTGATTTTAGGAGTCCAATTCTTGCATCTCCTCATATCTAGAAAAGCACTAAACTCCTTCATGGTGACGTCTGCACCTCGTGACTAGCAGAAATCTTCTGCAAAAAAATATGTGCTTGATTGAATATACTCCCCCGTCACCAAAATCACATGTATACTGACCTTCCCCCCTGCTTCTCTGGAACAGTTCCTCAGAGCTATCTGAAATGCTACCTCCCTGGCTATAGTCTTCATTTTGCCCCAAATAAAATTTAACTCGCAACTGTCACATTGTACATTTTTTTACATCGACAGAGCCCTGCCAGCTTCCACTTTCCCCCTTGAAGCCAACAACTGTGTAAGAAATCCAACTACCCTGCTGAGACAACCATGCTCCAAGTCAGCCACGTGGAAAAGCTCTGAAGCGCCAGACATGAGTGAAGACATTTTGAACCTTCCAGCCGAGCCCAGCCATCAAATAAATGTAGTCAAATGAGTGACCCAGGGCCACATGAAGCAGCAAAAACACCCAGCTCAGCCTAGAGCCTAGAGAAATAATAAATCATTCTTGATTTAAGCCACTGAATTTTAGAGTGGTTTGTTAAACAGCAATAGACAACTGAAGTGACATCTAACATACATATCACAAAGGATTAGTCTCAAGAACCTAAAAAGAACTCCAGCTGCCTGCTGGGAACCCTCGCTGCACTCTGTCTTCAGCCAAGGAGCTGCTCACCCGCCAGTGATTGGGAAGGTAAAAGAAAGGTCGGAGGAGGAAAAGGAGGCAGGGAAGAAGTCTCAGCGGCTGTGTGACTCCAAAAATTTTGTCTCCCACAGGCCCCTGTTGAGGCTTCACTTGGCAGCACTGTCAGTGCGGTCGTGGAGCATCGTGGGTGGGAGGGAGATTTGGTCTCGCAACTCCGAAGGATGGAGGACGGTTTCCGGGATGAGCTCTTCAGCGTGTCTGGGGACAACTCGACCACTGCGCCAGCAGCCAAAAAAGACAAGGAAAAGGAGAAGGGGAAATGGAAGGGGCTGCCAGGGGCTGCAGAAAAGGCTGGAAAACGTTTTAATGGTAAAGTACAATGAGTCAACTAATATTGGAAAAAAAAGAGAGATGCAGACTTCGAGGGCACAGATGAACCCATTTTCGGAAAGAAGCCCAGGGTAGAAGAGTCAATAACTGAAGACTTAAGTTTGTCAGACTTGATGCCAAGAGTCAAGGTACAATCAGCTGAAACTGTAGAAGGGTGTACACATGAGGTTGCACTTCCTGCAGATGAAGATTATCTACCACTTAAACCTCGAGTTGTTAAATCTGTAAAGGAATACCCATCCATTCTTGATGCTTTTCAAAGAGAAGCCATTCAGTGTGTTGATAATAATCAGTCTGTTTTAATATCTGCACATGCATCAGCAGGAAAAACTGTAGACGCTGAATATGCCATTGCATTGGCCTTAAGGGAGAAACAGCGTGTAATATTTACTAGCCCAATTAAGGCCCTGTGTAAGAAATACAGTGAAATGTATGAAGAATTTCAAGATGTTGGTCTGATGACTGGAGGTGTTACTATTAATCCTACGGCATCTTGTCTTGCTGTGACCACAGAGATTTTGAGATGTTTGCTGTACAGAGGTTCTGAAGTTATGCGAGAAGTTGCTTGGGTCATATTTGATGAAATTCATTACATAAGAGATTCAGAATGTGGTGTCATATGGGAAGAAACTATTATTTTGCTTCCTGATGATGTTCACCATGTCTTTTTTTCGGCTACTATTCCAAATGCCCGACAGTTTGCTGAGTGGATTTGCCACTTACATAAACAGCCTGGACATGTAATTTACACAGATTATCTGCCTACTCCATTACAGCACTACATTTTTCCAGCAGGGGGAGATGGTCTGCACCTTGTAGTTGATGAAAATGGTGACTTCACAGAAGATGATGCAAGTACTTCGAGATGCTGGTGATTTGGCAAAAGGAGATCAGAAGGGGCGAAAAACAGGAACAAAAGGACCATCAAATGTGTTCACAATTGTGAAGATGATTATGGAAAGAAATTTTCAACCTGTAATTACTTACAGTTTTAGTAAGAAAGATTATGAACCGTATGCACTTCAAATGACCAAATTAGATTTCAACCCAGATGAAGAAAAGAAGGTGGGTGAAGAAGTATTCAGTAATGCAACTGACTGCTTGTCAGATGAAGATAAAAAGCTCCCTCAGGTTGAACATGTACTTCCTCTCTTGAAGTGAGAGATTGGTATTCACCATGGTGGTTTACTTCCTATTTTGAAAGAAACTATAGAAATTCTCTTTTCCGAAGGATTGATAAAGGCCTTTTTTGCCACTGAAACTTTTGCTATGGATATTAACATGCCAGCAAGAACTGTTTTATTTATGAATGTCCAAAAATTTGATCGGAAGGATTTCTGATGGATTTCCTCTGGTGAATACATTCAGATGTCTGGTTGTGCTGGAAGGAGGGTAATGGATGATAGAGGAATTGTAATTCTTATGGTAGATGATTGGAAAACAACTACTGAAGGGCTCAGCTGATCCTCTAAATAGTGCTTTCCGTTTGACCTACAACATGGTTTTGAACTTACTATGAGTTGAAGAAATTAATCCTGAATACATGTTGGAAAAATCCTTCTACCAGTTTCAGCACTATAGAGCAATTCCAGGAGTAGTAGAGAAGGTAAAGAACTCAGAAGAACACTAGAATAAAACAGTAATACCAGATGAAGAAAGTGTAGTCATCTATTACAAGATTAGACAACAGCTTGCCAAATTGGGTAAATTGAAGAATATATTCACAAACCAAAATACTGTTTACCATTTCTATGACCAGGTCGTTTGGTAAAGGTAAAGAATGAAGGAGATGATTTTGGCTGGAGTGTAGTAGTGAATTTCTCAAAAAAATCAAATGCTAAGCCTAATTCTGGTGAACTGGATCCTTTATATGTAGTAGAAGTACTTCTGCACTGTAGCAAAGAGAGCTTGAAAAATTCAGCTACTGAGACTGCAAAACCAGCTAAACCTGATGTGAAAGGAGAGATGCAGGTTGTTCCAGTTTTGGTGCATCTCCTGTCTGCTATCAGCAGTGTTAGGCTTTACATTCCTAAAGACCTTCGACCATTGGACAACAGACAGTGTTTTAAAATCAATACTGGAAGTTCAGAAACGTTTTCCTGATAGTGTTCCCTTATTAGATTCTATTGATGACATGGGCATTCAAGATCAAGGACTGAAAAAAAGTCATCCAGAAAGTAGAGGCTTTTGAGCGTAGAATGCATGCTCATCCACTTCACAATGATCCAGATTCGGAAACTATGTATACACTTCATGAAAAAAAAGCACAGATTGCAATAGACTTCAAATCTGCAAAGTGAGAACTAAAGAAAGCAAGAACTGTCCTACAAACCGATGAATTCAAATGTCGCAAACGTGTTTTAAGGAGGTTGGGATTTGCTATGTACATCTTCTGATGTCACAGAGATGAAAGGATGAGTGGCTTGTGAAATAAGCAGTGCTGATGAGCTCCTTCTAACTGAGATGATGTTTAATGGCCTTTTCAATGACGTATCTGCAGAACAGGCAACCTAAGCTGCTTTGTGTTTCAAGAGAATTCTAGTGATATGCCCAAATTAATAGAGCAGTTAGCAGGACCACTTTGTCAAATGCAGGAATGTGCTAAAAGAATTGCAAAAGTTTCAGCAGAAGCCAAATTGGAAATTGATGAGGAGACTTACCTAAGCTCATTTAAACCTCACTTAATGGATGTAGTATATACCTGAGCAGCTGGAACTACATTTGTCCATATCTGCAAAATGACGGATGTCTTTGAAGGCAGCATAATTCATTGTATGAGGCACCTGGAAGGACTACTTTGACAAACGTGTCAAGCAGCAAAAGCCATTGGAAACACTGAGCTGGAAAATAACTTTGTAGAAGGAATCACCAAAATCAAGAGAGATATTGTGTTTGCTGCCAGCCTCTACTTATAAAGAGTCAGCTAAAGGAACGTGGGATTTTAAATTGTTCACCACCTGTCTGATTACAGTTGACTACAAATGCAAAAAGTAAAAAAATAAAAATAAAAATAACTCCAAAGAGTAAATCCACTAAAAAAGGACTAAAACAATTACACAGATAGGCAAATGACATGTACAGGCATTTCACAGAGGAAGAAATAAACATAAGAAGAGATGTTCAGTATCATTACTAATCAGAATCATGCAAATTAAGATCACAAGTTAACCATTCTGTAATTCAACTGGCAAAAGATAAGAAGTCTGACAGCATCAAGCAGAGAGGAGGTACATCAGTAATATCTCTTTTATTGCTGGTAGGAATGTATAACCACTCCAGAAAAGTTTGCCGTCTTCTTTAAAAACTGAACATTAGCGTACCCTATAAATAAGCAACTACATTCGGATATACCTACATACACAAAAAAACTTTTCCACATGTGCAATAGAAGAGACACGCATAAGACCTTCCACAGTAGCCTTGTGCGTAATATCTAAAAGCTGGAAACAACACTAAAAGCCCATCACTAAGAGGGTAAACAAATTATGATCTAGTAATACAATGAAATTTTATACTACACTGAATATACAAGATTAATCTTGGTAAAATATCATTGAGGGGAATTATTAGAAAACTCATTCAGAATATTATTCTTTTTTGTAAACTTCAAAAACAATTAAGCTTAACAATATACTGTGTAGACATACATATGCGTGATTAAAAAATCTTTTTTAATACTGCAAGATAATTTGAAAGGAACTAAATCAGGAATGATGGAGACCTGAGGACCTCCATGTTTGCTGCCCTTGCTGAACTCTTGCTGAACACTCTAAAATAAAACTGCTGAACAGTTGCTGAGTTGCCAAAATAATGTTGAGAACTGGATTTCTTCTGAACTAAAGAAAACATACCTTTCCCTAGTAACAGATGAGATGTGCTCAATAACCCAATCGTATATATAGAACAGATGTGTCTTCCAATTCAAATTGTTGGTAAACAATTTGTTTAAACATGCAAGAACTTCCCCTTTTTTCCCATAAAAATCCCTACCCATTTTCCTCCAGTGGGACACTATTCTGGCTTCCTCCAAGTCTGTGATCCCCCAATTGCAATTCTAAGACCCCCAAATAAACTGCCTTTTTGCCTCTTGATAGTTTGTGGTCCTTCCGGTTGACAATAATAAACACAAAATTCATGAGGAGGTATAGGAGGCAAGGAGATAAAATAAGGGAGATATTTGTAGACAAAAGTTGCTAATATCCTAATTCTTGTCTTACGTGGTGAATTTGCAGGTGTTTGTTTTATAATCTGAACATATAATTTATTAGTTTTAAAAGGCCCATGCAAGGATCAATGATGACAGGGTGCCATCAATACAGTACAATACAATACAATCTGGTGCATATGAAAGTCCTACCCATTCTGTCAAAAAAGAGGCCACAAGTTTATCAGTTTACTGGTTTGTTAGAAAAGTTGCCAGAAGACAATAGATTAATATCTTAAAAATGCTGAGGAAAAAAAAAACTGCCCCTCAAGAAGTTTAAAGTATTGTTCAACATATAAAAAGATTGAGATTATCATCCACAGACCCTCAATAATAGAACAATTAAGGATGTACTTCAGTACAAAGAAAAGTGACACAGAGATGAGGTATGAAATAATACTAATAATAGTGTAGACTTATACAGGGTGGTAGACTAAACAATGGCCTCCCCAAAGATGTCCACATCCTAACCCCCAAAACCTGTGAATATGTTACCTTACAAGGTAAGAGGGACTTTGCAAATGTGATTAAATTAAAATCTCAAAATGGGGAGATTATCCTGGATTATCCAGTGGACCCAACATAATCAGAAGGATCCACCTAAGAGGGTGACAGGAGGATCAAAGTCAGAGAAAGAAGACGTGAGGATGGAAGCCGGGGTCAGAGGAGAGAAGATGCAATGCTGCTGGCTTTAAAGATAAGAGAAAGGACTACAAGCCAAGGAATGAAGGCAACCTCTGGGAGGTGAGAAAGGTCGGGAAATGGATTCTCCCCGAGAGCCTCCAAAAGGAACGCAGCACACACATTTTAGATTTCTGACCTCCAGAACGGTAAGATAATAAAATTTGTGTTGCTTTGAACCACTAAATCTGTCGTAATTCCAGTAACAATAGGAAACAAATACATAGTTACATATATCCACTTATTAAATCCTCACAAAGTCTCTCTGAGTTAGGCACTAGTCTTAAATCCACTTTACATGAGTAAACTGGTATTATACTCACTCCACATGGGGAAATCAAAGTACAGAATAAATGGTGGACATGGGTGCAAATCCAGGGTCCACACCTTTAACCATCATAAAAGTGGTCTTTTAAAAGAAATAATGCTGTATTAGAAAAGATTACAAAAAAAAATTTTTTAAATATGTATTATGTCAGTAAACATAATGAACAATTACATTTTAAAAGTTAAAATTAAAATACTAAAACAATAACAGGATTGGGCGGGAAGAAGTTCAATGAGTATTGTACATAAGATCCTTGTTACAGGCAACAGAAACAAATACTAAAAAAATTACTGACTTAGTCAGAAAAATTTATGGACAAATATGTATTAAGGGTACACACTAAAATAACATAATCTATGGGGCCTAAACAGAGGTGGAAAAATAAATAACACATAGAATGATTGACTGATAGATAGACAGACAGGAGGGGTACAGATGACACAGAAAATTGTATCAATCCAACAGAAGACAGGGAAGTGTGGTATACAGAAAACACAAAAGAGAAGTAAATTTGGCCTGTTTCTTCAGTAATCACAATAATACAAGTGGATTCATCCCATTTATTTAAAGACAGATTGAACAATCAAACTAGATGATGTAGCTATATACGCTGCTTACAAAATACATCCATAAAACAAAAAGTTAAAAATAAAGAAATGGATGCTGGTGAGAATAGAAAATGGTGCAGTTGCTATGGAAAAGAGTCACAGCAATTGCTCAAGAAATTAAACAGAGAATTAACACATGATCCAGCAATTCCACTTCTAGGTATATATACCAAAAGAATCAAAAGCAGTGATTCAAACAGATATTTGTACACCAATGGTCACAGCAGCATTATTCATAAAAGCCAACAGGTAAAAACAACTCAAATGTCCATGCACAGAGAAATGGTTAAAGAAAATGTGGTATATACATACAATGGAATATTATTCAGTCTTAAAAAATGATATTCTGACACATACTACAACATGGATGAACCTGGAAGACATCATGCTAGGTAAAATAACCCAAACACAAAGGACAAATATTGTATAATTCCACTTGAATGAGGTTCCTAGAATAGTCAAATTCATGGATACAGAGTAGAATAGTGGTTATCAGGAGCTGGAGGGAGGCAGTAATGAGGAGTTATTGTTTAATAAGCATGGAATTTCAGTTTCAGATGATGAAAGTTGTGGAGATAGATTGTGGTAATGGTAACACAACAATGTGAATGTACTTAATGCCACTGAAATGTACACTTAAAAATGTTATGTTATGCATATTTTACCACAATTTAAAAAAAAAAAACAAGAAACAGAAAACACTATACCATGCCAATGGTGATCAAAAGAAAACTGGTGTAACAATATTCTATCAGACAAAATAGAGTTTAAAGGAAAAGCATTAATAAGGAGAAATTGAGACTCAACATAATAGAGGGGACAATCCATCAAAAAGCTACAATACTTGTAACTTTCATGTACCTAAGATTGCCTCAAAATATATGAAGCAAAACCTGACAGAATTACAGAAAACTTGACATTTCACAAAAACAGTCATAGTGAGATATTTTAACACACTTATCTCAGTGATTTATAGATCAAGTGAACAAATAAAGTAGAATGTATGCACAAGATTTGACCCTCAAAATGAATAGGCTTGACCTAATAGATATATAGAGAGCCCTGTACATAATAAATAAGGAATTTACTTTCTTTTCGAATCACATAAAATATTTATAAAAATCGGCCACATCCTAGGTAACCAAAGACAACACATTTCAAAGAAACAATATTATGCAGACCACATTTTGTAATATAGTGCAAATAAATAAGTCAACAATAAAAATACATTTTTTAAAACCGCCTTGTTTGGAAAGTTGAAATAGCACTCCTAAATAAACCATAGATTAAAAATGGAAATTACTCTCCAGTTAGAACCATCCGAAAATTAAAATATCACGTATTCAAAGTCAGTGCACTTACTTCACTCTGTATAACACACTCTAGGTCCATCCACATCTCTACAAATGACCCAATTTCACTTCTTCTTATGGCTGAGTAATATTCTATTTATATATATGAACCAGATTCATTCATCTGTCGATGGACATTTAGGTTGTCATACAGAGTGAAGTAAGTCAGAAAGAGAAAAGCAAATATCGTATATTAACGCATATATGTGGAATCTAGCAAAATGGTACAGATGAACCTATCTGCAGGGCAGGAATAGAAATGCAGACATAGAGAATGGACGTGTGGACACTGTGGGAGGGAAGGGGAGGGTGGGATGAATTGGGAGATTAGGTTTGACATAAATACACTACCATGTTTAAAACAGATAGCTAGTGGAAACCTGCTGTATAGCACAGGGAGCTCAGCTCAGCTCTCTGTGATGACCTAGATGGGTGGGATGGGGTGGGGAGGGAGGTCCAAGAGGGAGGAGATAAAGGTATACATATAGCTGATTCACTTCATTGTACAGCAGAAACTAACACAACATTGTAAAGCAATTATAGTCCAATAAAAAAAAAAAAGTTGGTGGTTGCAGCTTTAGCAGTTCTTAGAACTTAGAAATTAAAATTTAGAAGAGCATTAAATGCATTTAGTAATTTAAAGACTGAAAATAAAGTATTCAATAAAGAAGCCAGAAAATGAACAAGCTCAAAGGAGGAGAAATTAATAGAAAACAATCAAGATCAATAAAACTGCTGAAAGCCGATGAAGGAAAAAAAAGAAACAGTACACAGAAGGCTCTCACTTACCCCCAAAAAGGAAAATACACCAGGCCAAAAGAGTTTTACAGGGGAGTTTTATCAAACATGCAAAGAACAGAAAATCCTTATAATATACAAACTCTTCAGAAATAAAGAAGGAAAGCCACTGAACTCTTTTCTTGAAACTACAATAGCAATGATTCCCAAACCAGACGAGTACCGTATACTGCACCAAAAAAATTATAGACAATAATACTTATGAACATAAACACAAATATCCTAAATAAATTATTAGCTAATCAAATCCAACGTGTCAATGTGCATATGTGATGCATACACATATACATGTACATATCTTAGTGGAGTTTATCCCATGAATGCAAATTCAATATCTATGTATGTTAGTAATGTAATTCAATATATTAACTTCTTCGAAGATAACAGCTACTTACATAAGATCACATATCTACTCATCTATATTTGTGTCGTGTGTCTACACATATGTGTTATGTATATTTTATGCAATAAATGGTGTCAACTAAGGAGTTCATCACTCACTTACTGGGGAAAAAAACGCCAAACTCTCATTGAGGTGGGAATAGACGAGAGCTCACTGACCAAGAGCCACCAACAAGCCCTGCGCCAGGAAGGCAAGCTGCTGGAGGAGGGCAGGGACAGCTGTCCGACACGTGCCTGGGCAGCGCGGTGCTCAACCACTACCTGCGGCGCGAATACTGAAGGCGGTATTCAGAGGCTCGGAGCTGCGGAACTTCGAGGCCCTCCGTTTCCAGGCAGCCCAGCAAACCAACGGTCAGGGGCCCTCTCGGCCCCTCGCCCGCCGGTGCGTAAGGGGGGGGGGTGTCCCCGTGTAAGGGGGGGGATCCCCGAGGCCCTTACCTGCTGCGCTGTGGTCCGATGGCCACCTGGGCCCGTCTTAGGGCTCAGCGGCGAAGGTTCGGCCTGCACACGCTGGAAAGCGCCAGGCGAGGACGACCCTGAGGGACGGAGGAGGGACGGCCACACTGCCCCCGGCCCATTCCCTTCCCTGCTGTAACCACCCACCAAGCCCGCAGCCGCCCGAGCGGCCTCAACCCCAGCCTGCAAACTCTAGGCCCGCTCGGCCAACGACTTCCGGGGGCGGGGTTTCAAGGCCCGCGCAATGGATGCTGGGGGCCTGGGGCGGGGCCAGGGCACGAATTGAACCCGCAGACGAGGAGGTGGCCGGCTCCTTCAGTAGGGCGTCGCCAAAGCCCCAAAGGGTATCGTGACACTGACCGTACAGGAAGAGGGGTGGGGACAGAAATGTGCACCAAAGGCAGATCTGATATCTTGCACAAGTTAAAGACCCCAGTCTAACATAGCTACCACTTGCACAAGAAAAACGGGGACTTTGCAGAAAGAGTGCCTCTGGGGACCTTTGAAAGGAACGACTTATGTTTAATCTTTTCACAACCTGTGGGCATAAACTTATCATTTAAAAGTCTCAGTTATGAGTAAAAGGTTATATATGGAAATATAATATGAATCTAAGAGTTTGTGGACTGAAAGAAATGCACAAACTGAGAGTTGTGATTTAAGTTTTACTTGGGGCCTTATGAGGACTGTAGCCGAGGACACAGTCTCTCAGATGGCTCTGAGAAACTGCTTGGCAGATTATGGGGGTCTCGGGGAGGGCATATATATGTGATTTTGCTAAAGGTGGATACTTGCAGTCAAGCACACATTTTGGCAGAGGCTTGCTGCTAGTCACGAGAAGGTTGCTGCTAGTCACGAGGAGCAGATGTCTCTTAATGATTTTAGTGCTTTTCTAGATGTGAGAAGATGCAAGAAATTGGGCTCATAAAATCTCCTGAAAATATCCAACTATCTGAAGGCCTCTTCTGCCAGTTTGTCCCAGCGCACAGAGTGCCTCATTCCTGATCTCCGCCCTGAACTCCTTTCAGGGGGTGTTGAAGGTCAGCGACTGCTCCATTCTTGTAGAACCAGAGGGTGAGCAACAATTTTTAGTTGGCAAGCTATAGGAATTCTAAGAAATAATTGTATGTTTGTGTGTCTATGTAAAAATACCTCGTTTCTTTTTAAATGTCTTAGTAGGTGAATGTCCTATATGTCACTCACTCAACAACAATTTATCGAGCACTTACTATGTGCCAGGCACTGAGCTAGGCACACAGGACACATGGGTCCCTTCTTTACATTTCTTGGTAGGGGCCGCAGAAGAGAAGTCATATAGAGTTTTGCTGGATTCTACTATAGCTAAAACTGTGTTTAATTTAAGAATAAACTTCCCACTTTTTATATTAATAAGCTTGAATATATAATCATTCAGCATGTCACAATAAAATTTGAGTATGAATTTGAGTCTGAGAAGCTGTTAAGAGTTTGAGTGTCGAGGGTGAGGAAAGAT
Source organism: Balaenoptera ricei (assembly GCF_028023285.1). Classification (NCBI taxonomy): domain Eukaryota; kingdom Metazoa; phylum Chordata; class Mammalia; order Artiodactyla; family Balaenopteridae; genus Balaenoptera; species Balaenoptera ricei. The sequence goes on from NC_082639.1 coordinate 170,655,910, forward strand.
ACCACTTTAAAAGGGAAAATCATTTTGGAAATAATGTTACCTTATGTGCCAATAATCATTTCTATTTGATAAACTTAGCCAAAAAGTTGAGAGTTATAACTCAATAAAATACCAGTCAATAAACTGTCTAAAACAAAATAAGATAAACAAAAAAACTATGAGGCTATCTTCTCCACCTGTCTTCTCTGTCTCAACAAATAGCAGCTGGACTGTGGAGTCTTCCTTGACACTTCCCTCTCCCTTACTCTCTACGCTAATTCAATTTATTATCAAATTCTGTGGATTCTATCCCCAAACTATGTTTTATCCGTCACTTTGCTCCACCTCTACTGTTTTGCCTATAGACAAAGAAATGGTCTTCAAACCAGAACCCCCAGAAGAAGCACAGACTTTTAGGAGTGTGAGGCTAGTGATGGTTTTAAAGGAATCCATTTATAGATCCAGATCTTTATACATACCCTTTGCTAATCGTCATGAAGATTTGCCTTTCCTAACCTTTCTTTTGAAATCTTTCTTCACCCACTTTACAAGAAAAGACAAGCCCTCTCCCATCTGGAATCCCACTGTGGTGCTTTCCAGGTGTAAAAACTCTCGAGAACATTGCAGAGCCAATGCAAAAAAAAAAAAAAAAGAAAAAAAGAAAAAAAAATTTAAAGGAAGGAGCACTTCTTTCAATGATTAATTAAAGCATGTATAAGGGCCGGGAGTTCACGTGCGCAGTGGCTCGTGGGCTCCAGGGCCCAGCATGGGCACGGGGGCAGGGCGCGCACACCATGTACGCGGGCGATGTGCTGGACGAGGATCCCCCCCGTGTACCCCGGCCCCGCCAGAGCCACCAGTCTCGGCCTGGGCCTGCAAGCCTATGGCCTCCCACCCCCACCCCCGGGGCCCCCTCAGTACCCCGACTTTACCGGCTACTCACGTGGAGCATGCCCTTCTCTGTGCCGAAGGACGAATAAGCCCCAGCCGCCAGCCTGGCCCCGCTGGCATTCGGGCCCCCTCCGGACTTCAGCGCAGTGCCCGCGGCCCCCGGGGCCTGGCCCTGGTCTCCTGGCGCAGCCCCTCGGCTGCCCAGGCACACCGTCCTCACCCAGAGTGCAAAGCCGGACACCCTGTGAGGGGATGCGGTGCAGCCTGGCGGCCAGAGGCGGCGTTGGCAGCGGTAAGACCTGGACCAAAGACAAATACCGCGTGGTCTGCACTGACCGCCACTGCCAGGAGCTGGAGAAGGAATTCCACTACAGCCCAGCCGTTACATCACCATGCGGCGGAAATCAGAGCTGGCCGCCAACCTGGGGCTTACTGAACGCCAAGGGAAGCTCTGGTTCCAAAGTCGGCGGGCAAAGGAGCGCCAAGTCAACAAGAAGCAGCAGCAGTCACCCCTGCCAACCCATGATGTCACCCCCACTCCAGCTGTGCCGCCCCTGCTCCGCCAGCCTCCTGGGCGCCTCCTCCCCAAAAGTGCCTGTCAAGGAGGAGCACCTGCCGTAGCTCCCTGACCAGCCTTGTGGGCTGGGGGCCTTGGGGACTCAGGTGCTGGGAATGTGGCTCACGTTGGGGCCCAGGAGGCCTTGTCTAAGTCCGAGCCCTGCCACTGACCTTCTGAGTAACCTTGGACAAATCACCCACCCAGCCCCCGCATCCCCTGGGCTCATCAGTGCAGTGAGCCTTCTGGATAAGGACCTTTTCCAGCTCTGGTGTTCTAGGCCTCAGGGGGATTAGGGAGCCTGGGGTGGGAGGTCTTAATCCCCAGGGGGCTAGGGCCACCCAGCTCCTCTTCCATAGGCTCAAAGATGGGAGGCCCCTGTAGGGACTAGACTCCTGGAGAAAGGAGATGGAACCCAGAGAAGATGGAAGGCTTGCAGACCATGACCTGAGGTGGAGGGGGGGGCGGTAGTGTGAGCTTACACCTGCCTTTTCCTGCAGCCTCACCTCTACCTGCCCCCACTGTAACATGCCTTGAACCCTCTCCGGGATGCAAAGCACAAAGCCCGCAGGATGGGCCTGAGCCAGAGGCTCTGATGACCGTCCTTTCTGCATTGCAGAGCCATATCCCCTCACTCGCATTCTCAGTGGGGTCTCCATATTGCAGGGGAGGCCCCTGAAGGGGGACACAGGGGCAGAATCCACCCTGCCAATTTTCTGCTACCTCACCAGGCTGTCCCTCAGGGCCCAGGCCCCAGGGAACCCCCAGAGGACTTTCTCTGGATCGAGCAGACCTCACAGCTGTGCAAGCGTTCCACAGAGAGTGGAATCTCTGGGATGCAGCTTCAAGAATAAATTTTTTGCTCTTTTTTTTTTAAAAAGCATCTATATACATATTCCTATTTTTCTCTATCTTTATTTCTGTGAAGAATGAAGAGTGGTGCTAGAAATGGCAACTGTTGGGACGTCCTGGAATCAGATTACTGAGCAATGTGGACATTGGATTGATGACTTACCTAATGGACTCATGTCTTCCACACCCCAACCAGTGTCCAAGAATTCTTTACTCTTAACGGAGAGGCGAATGAACGCAAAACAGAGAGGATTGGTAAAAAATATTCATTACTAAATAGGACTTTTTTTAATGTGTTAAAATGTAAGCAATATTCTCCAGCTATTTGTAATACTCATTCCTATCAGATTTCATTAGCTGGAAATAAAAGCACTTTGAAAGAGTGAAGCAGTACTGGTTAGTGACACATTCTTTTAATGTAACTAGAATATTTTATAGAACATCAGATTCTTTAAAACACACTGCATGAAACCAGAGGACTGAAATATTAAGTGATTTCTTTTAAATTCATCCTGTTATACAGTAAGTTAAAACATTTAATTATATCATGAACTATATATTCCAATTACATTCAATCTTCATCTTACTTCATTTCATAATATATGTAATATTTTTTATCTGCTATAAAAAATTACTTCCTAGATGTTGGACTAAATAGATTTTTTAGCTTCATATGCTGTTCTCTCTTATTAAATACAGGGATTATTTTGACCTTGATGTATACGACATGAACAGAGCTATTTCTGAAGTAGTGTCTATGATTCTTACTTTATAGCAAAAGCTGATGACCAGCTTTCAATACTAAGGAAATATCATGCTTTTAATCACACACCTTCCTTCATATACAATTTATATTTTAACTACATATTACATTTCATCATTACAATTTAAGTAATGAGAAATGTATATAGTTTTATTCTTATTTAACTTATTAAAATGAATAAATTATATCTACATTATTTATCATGATTTGACTGGTTTTATTAATCCATTTTAAAAATGCATTCATAATTTCTTTCCCAGTGCTTTCTATAGCTTCTGTAATGTTTATTAATGAATTTATTTGAATTGAAAGACGAAGTCAGATTTTATGATCAGAAGTCAGTCTGATTTAGCTAATTGATTTGGCAATGCTAATTACTCAGCTAACAGAATTTCCATTAGGATTCAATGAGCTAAATCCACAGATACATGGTTTGACAAAAAATATTATGGAAAGACATGAAAATAGCAAGAGTCTTTAAAATTGTATTGGCAAATGTGTATTAAAACTTAAAAATATACTTCCATTTTCCTAATCCTTTCTGAGAACACTGAGTTGAATAAGGTGCCTATTAGTGGGAAAAAAAGGTCTAATTAAGTAATTTGATAAAAAATCTTGGTAATATTTTGGGGAGAATACTTCTCAAAAATTGAGAAAATGAACAATTCTAATGACTAGGTGATCAGCACCATCTTTAGATCTCCCTCTTCCGCTGCACTGCTCGCCAAGGAGCAGGGAGTCCATAGGGCCAAGCTTGTGCCCTTCTCTTTTAGACTGGCCAAGCTGAATGGACTCTTTTCCTGCCACACTCCTGTATAGAACTCCAAAGAGTCTGAGAATTTTAAATTTAAATCTAGCCTTCCATGTCATTATGAAAGTAGATATAGCTATCGATAGATAAATTGACAGATATCAATAGAACATATTTTATTTAACTATGTATTAACTTGATTTACAGTCAATCCTCATTCATGGATTTCATATATATGAATTTTCTCACTAACTTAAATATATTTGTACTCCCCAAATCAATACTTGTGGTGCTTTTGAGGTCATTCATGGACATGCCCAGAGTGGTGAAAAATTTGAGCACATTCCCAGCTGAGGTTGAACAAGGAGACTATCTGCCTTCTCATTTTAGCTCTCATATGGTAAACAAGTAATCTTTCATGGTATATTTAGTGCCATGTTTTTCTCAATTTTATGCTTTCTGGTGGTGATTTTGTTGCTTGAATTGGTCCCCAAACATCATGCTGAAGTGCTGTCTAGTGTTCTGAGTGCAAGAAGGCTGTCATGTGCCTTATGGAAAAAATAGATGTGTTAGAAAAGCTTAGTTCAAGGCATAGGTTATGGGCTCTTGACTGTGAGTTCAGTGTTAATGAATCAAAATATATATTAAAAGGTATCTTTAAACAGAAGTGCACATAAAACAATTTTATGCATTGATCAGTTGATGAAAATGTTGTGAGTAAAGGCTCACAGGGATCTAACCCTATATTTCCTCTAGGAGCAATGGTTCAGTATTCACCAAGTCAGTGTTTGTGATGACCTTGTAGAACTTAACCACTGCAAATAGCGAGAATCAACTGTATATTTTCAACAGAGTGAAATATGTAGTATTGAGCCTTCTTCAGTTCTCTTGCCCCAGCCCTGCAAATGTTAGGGTCTCTACGGTTTAAATCAATCTTTTTCAATTCTTTGCTTTCAAAAAAAATTGAAGGAAGATCTAATAGAATAGTTATCTGATATGTTAAAAAAATAATTTTTATGATTACTATTTGGATTTTTGCATGTAACTCAGAGGTTCAAACAATTATGACAACAAAACTCCTTTCATTCTTACCTGTTGTATTTATCTGAACATGGTGTCACCCCTTTCACTGACAAAAATGAAAAAAGGGACCAGAATTGTTGCTGACCCGTCTCATTCCATCAATAATTCATATAAATCATATTTATCCATGGAGATGTGAAGTGCTTTAAAAAAAAAAAGAACCCCATTTATCTCCTTAAAAGTTGATTTCCAAAACAATTTTATCTTGTTTAATAATTATTTATAAAAGTCTCTATTGGACCTAGAAACAAATGACAATGAAAACACGATGACCCAAAACCTATGGGATGCAGAAAAAGCTCTGCTAAGAGGGAAGTTTATAGTAATACAATCCTACCTCAAGAAACAAGAAAAATCTCAAACAACCTAACCTTAGAACTAAAGCAATTATAGAAAGAAGAACAAAAAAACCCCAAAGTTAGCAGAAGGAAAGAAATCATAAGGGGCCAGATGGCTTCACAGGTGAACTCTATCAAACATTTAGAGAAGAGCTAATGCGTATCCTTCTCAAACTCTTCCAAAATATAGCAGAGGGAGGAACATTCCTAAACTCATTTTACGAGGCCACCATCACCCTGATACCAAAACCAGACAAAGATGTCACAAAGAAAGAAAACTGCAGACCAATACCACTGATGAACAAAGATGCAAAAATCCTCAACAAAATACTAGCAAACAGAATCCAACAACACATTAAAAGGATCATACACCATGATCAAGTGGCGTTTATCCTAGGAATGCAAGGATTCTTCAATATACACGAATCAATCAATGTGATACACCATATTAACAAACTGAATGATAAAAACCATATGATCATCTCAATAGGTGCAGAAAAAGCTTTTGACAAAATTCAACACCTATTTATGATAAAAACTCTCCAGAAGGTGGGCAAAGAGGGAACCTACCTCAACATAATAAAAGCCATATATGACAAACCCACAGCCAACATCATTCTCAATGATGAAAAACTGAAAGCATTTCCTGTAAGATCAGGAACAAGACAAGGGTGCCCACTCTCACCACTATTATTCAACATAGTTTTGGAAGTTTTAGCCACAGCCATCAGAGAAGAGAAAGAAATAAAAGGAATCCAAATTGGAAAAGAAGAAGTAAAACGGTCACTGTTTGCAGATGACATGATACTGTACATAGAAAATCTTAAAGATGCCACCAGAAAACTACTAGAGCTCATCAATGAATCTGGTAAAGTAACAGGACACAAAATTAATGCACAGAAATCTCCTGCATTCCTATACACTAACAATAAAAAATCAGAAAGAGAAATTAAGGAAACACTCCCATTCACCACTGCAACAAAAAGAATAAAATACCTAGGAATAAACCTACCTAAGGAGACAAAAGACCTGTATGCAGAAAACTATAAGACACTGATGAAAGAAATCAAAGATGGTACAAACAGATGGAGAGATATACCATGTTCTTGGATTGGAGGAATCAACATTGTGAAAATGACTATACTACCCAAAGCAGTCTACAGACTCAATGCAATCCTTATCAAATTACCAATGGCATTTTTCACAGAACTAGAACAAGAAACTTTACAATTTGGTTGAAAACACAAAAGACTCCAAATAGCCAAAGCAATCTTGAGAAAGAAAAACAGAGCTGGAGGAATCAGGCTCCATGACTTTAGACTATACTACAAAGCTACAGTAATCAAGACAGTATGGTACTGGCACAAAAACAGAAATATAGATCAATGGAACAGGATAGAAAGCCCAGAGACAAACCCACACATATATGTCACCTTATCTTTGACAAAGGAGGTAAGAATATACAATGGAGAAAAGACAGCCTCTTCAATAAGTGGTGCTGGGAAAACTGGACAGCTACATGTAAAAGAATGAAATTAGGACACTTCCTAACACCATACACAGAAATAAACTCAAAATGGATTAAAGACCAAAATGTAAGGCCACACACTATCAAACTCTCAGAGGAAAACACGGGCAGAAAACTCTATGACATAAATCACAGCAAGATCCTTTTTGACCCACCTCTGAGAGTAATGGAAATAAAAACAAAAATAAACAAATGGGACCTAATGAAACTTTAAAGGTTTTGCACAGCAAAGGAAACTATAAACAAGACAAAAAGACAACCCTCAGAATGGGAGAAAATATTTGCAAATGAAACAACTGACAAAGGATTAATCTCCAAAATATACAAGCAGCTCATGCAGCTCAATATCAAAAAAACAAACGACCCAATCCCCAAATGGGCAGAAGACCTAAATAGACATTTCTCCAAAGAAGATATACAGATTGCCAACAAACACATGAAAGGATGCTCAACATCACTAATCATTAGAGAAATGCAACTCAAAACCACAATGAGGTGTCACCTCACACCCGTCAGAATGGCCATGATAAGAAAATCTGCAAACAATGAATGCTGGAGAGGGTGTGGAGAAAAGGGAACCCTCTTACACTGTTGGTGGGAATGTAAACTGGTACAGCTACTATGGGGAACAGTATGGAGTTTCCTTAAAAACTACAAATAGAACTACCATATTACCCAGCAATCCCATTCCTGGGCATATACCCTGTGAAAACCATAATTCAAAAAGAGTCATGTACCACAATGTTCATTGCAGCACTATTTACAATAGCCAGGACATGGAAGTAACCTAAATGTCCATCAATAGATGAATGGATAAAGAAGATGTGGCACATATGTACAATGGAATATTACTCAGCCATAAAAAGGAACGAAGTTGAGTTATTTGTAGTGAGGTGGATGGACCTAGAGTCTCTCATACAGAGTGAAGCAAGTCAGAAAGAGAAAAACAAATACCATATGCTAATGCATATATATGGAATCTAAAAAAATGGTACTGATGAACCTAGTGGCAGGGCAGGAATAAAGATGCAGATGTAGAAAACGGACTTGAGGACATAGGCAGGGTGGGCATGGGGAAGCTGGGACGAAGTGAGTGAGCAGCATTGACATATATACACTACCAAATGTAAAAATAGATGGCTAGTGGGAAGCTGCTGCATAGCATAGGGAGATCAACTCAATGCTTTGTGATGACCTAAAGGGGTGGGATGGGGGGGTGGGACGGAGGCTCAAGAGGGAGAGGATATAGGGATATATGTATACATATAGCTGATTCACTTTGTTGTACAGCAGAAACTAACACAACATTGTAAAGCAATTATACTCCAACAAAGATGTGAAATATATATATATATATATGCCTATACTAGAAAAGAAAAAAGTCTCTATTGGATTTGTGTTGTTTTGATCAATTGTGTACTGGTGATAATTGTAATTACTCAATCCTTATTGAACTTATAGCCTTTTGATAATTTACATGCATATTTTTGTTACAGAGACACATAATAGGTGACTCAGTGAAAGATCTCAAGCATAACAATATAGTAAATTAGGATAGAAGTTTGTGGGGAATTTGGAATGGAACTGGAAAAGAAAAGGAATGGTATAAAATTTCCACTGTTAAAGAAAAGCTACTTCCTGGAATTTTTAAATGGATATTGGTGGGCATCAAATAATGACAGTTTTTAGATTCTCATTGAACCCATTTAAATAGAGATGTACCATCAACAAAGTGAAAAGACAACCTATAGAATAGGAAAAAATATTTGTAAACCCCATATCTGATATGGGGTTAATATCTAAAATATATAACTCAATAGCAAAAAACAACTAACCCAATTAAAAAATGGGCAAAGGACCTGAATAGAAATCTCTCCAAAGAAGATATATGAAAGGCCAACAAGAACATGAAAAGATGCTCAACATCAGTAGTCATTAGGGAAATGCAAATCAAAACTACAATGACATATCACCTCATGCCTGTTAGGATGTCCATCATCAAAAAGACAAGAGATAACAAATGCTGATGTGGATGTGGAGAAAAGGGAACCCTGTGCACTGTTGGTGGGATTGTAAATTGGAACAGTCACTATACAGAACATTTTTTCCTCAAAAAATTAAAAATAAAACCACCATGTGATCCAGCAATTCCCCTCCTGGAAATATATCCAAAGGAAATGAAAACACTAACTTGGAAAGATATTTGCATCCCCATATTCATAGCAGCATTATTTACAATAGCCAAGACATGGAAACAACCTAAGTGTCCATCTATGGATGAATAAATAAAGAAGTGGTGGTATGTATGTATGTATGTATTTATATGTTATTCACCCTTGAGAAAGGAGAAAATCCTGACATTTGTGACAATGGAAGGACATTGACAGCATTATGCTCAGTGAAATAAGTCTGACAGAGAAATACAAATACTATATGGTATTACTTACATGTGGAATCTAAAAATAAATAAATAAATAAATAAATAAATAAATAAATAAACTCATTAAAAATAGATCAGAATTTCAGAGGTGATTTTCAGAGGTGGAGTTTGGAGGGGAAGGGAAATTGCAGAAAGGTGGTCAAAAGGTACAAATTTCCAGTTATAAGATAAATAAGTACTAGGGATGTTATATACAACATCATGACTATAGGTAACACTGCTGTATGATATACAGGAAAGCTGTTAAGAGAGTACATCTTGTGAGTTCTCATCACAAGGAAAAATTTTTTTCTTTTTTCTTGCTTTTTTATTGTATGTATATGAGAAGATGGATGTTAGCTGAATCTATTGTGGTAATCATTTCACAGTATAGGTAAATCAAACTATCATGCTATATAACTTAAACTCATACAGTGACAGATGTCAATTATTTCTCAATAAAACTGGAAAAAATAACAAAATTTAAAAATAAACAAAATAAAATGAAATTGTAACTTTCACATTAGAAAATAAAATAAATTAGATGTAACAATTCTATTTTAAACTATCAATAATTAAAATACAGCAGAAACATATTCTTTGTAACTATTAAACATGATGAAAAATGTAAATGTTATCTTAAAAATATGTGAGAGGACACATCATTTTTCCAATAATTTGGGGGAGACATGAGAGAAAAGTTGGAAGATGACTGGGTCATTATCCCTTATCTTGGTTTACTGAAACATCCTTCTGACTTGTTCTCCTGTGTCCACCTTTGCCCTCCTCCTGCCCATTCTACCCGTAATTCCAGAGTAAATAGAATCATGTCCCTCCTCTGCTTATAAATCTTTGAGTGCTTTCTATTTAAGCTATCTTAGGTAAAATCCACAATCCTAGGGGTGCCCTAAGCCCAGTGTGGTAAGACCTGAGCATTTCTTTCCAACATCTTTTTGGTCCACTCTCCCTCTCTCAGCTAATCACAGTGACCTTCTTTAGGCTTCTCACATGGGAAGTAAGTTTCTTGCTACCTCAGCCTCTGTGCATGCTGTTCTCTCTGCCTGAGATGCTCTTACCCTTAGCCTTCACCTCTTTATTTCAATTGCCCTTCAGGGGACAACTGAAATGTCACTTCCTTAAAGAAGCCTTCCTTGGTGCCCCAATGTAAATTAGGTCCGTTGGCAAATTCTCTCATTAACCCCCTGTAATTTTCCTTTATGGTGCTCATCACAATTTATAATTATACATTAATTGGTATAATTATTGGTTTAATGTCGGTCACCCTCATTAGACTATGCTCCATGAGGGCCTGTTCTCTGTCTTATTCAACCCGGTATTCTCAGCACAGTGCCTAACACATAGTTGGTTCTCAACAAATATTTATTAAAGAAATGAAATAAGATAGCTAAATAAATTAGCATTTTTTTTCTGGCAAAGATATCAGAACCCATGTAGGTCTCATACGTTTCTTCCATTTTTTAGCTCTAATTTTTAAGACCAAAATTCATCTATTTTTGAAAAGTTCTCCTTATTCTTCTTTGTTAATTCCTACTTCACCACAATCTGAACACACCTCAAAACTCACCTTTTTGTTTAAATCCACAGCAGTGGATTACATTTGTAAGTGCGCTCATTTGAATTATGTTTTGTAGATGTTAACTCTTTTAAGCGTTACTGTTGTGGGTCTTTTAGATAAAGTGCTTGTCAGTTACCCTGTAATCTGCAGTATGAACATTTGCATATGCTCAGTTAGGCCCTGGATTGAGACAACCATTCTCTGTAACTTGAGCCATTTGCTCCAACACTAAATCTGTGTTTTTAGAGCCAAAAGAGCTCTTAAAGGTCATCTGGCTTTTCCTTTCCATTTTCCAAATGAGAGTGATTTTACATTTTTGCATGTATTATTCTTACATTCCACAAATAATTTTATTTTACTTTCCTAAATTAAAAATTAATCAATATTAAAATTATTTCCCCAAAGGAAATAATCTTCAACTCATGAGCTTAAAAGTTAAAAGTATTGCTCTGCTCCTTTACACACTTACTTCTGGCTCATTCACCACTTTACAAAAAAAGTATTATGGACTAAAATTTAGTTATTTTAGGTTATCTAAATACCCACATTGCTAAAAATCTGATGGGTATCTGTAAGTCTGCTTTTAATGACTAATCTATTCTTGGTTAATCCTAATTTGAATTTTTTTAAAATGTGAGTGATGACCAATCTTTGATTTTGTTTAATATTAATTGCTTAAATCCAAATTTAGGGACTTCCCTGTTGGCGCAGTGGATAAGACTCTGTGCTCCCAATGCAGGGGGCCAGTGTTCCATCCCTGGTTAGGGAACTAGATCCCACATGCATGCCACAACTAAGGAGCCCACGTGCTGCAACTAAGGAGCTGGTGAGCTGCAACTAAGGAGCCTGCCTGCTGCAACTAAGACCCAGTGCAACAAAACAAACAAATAAATAAATAGTTTTTAAAAATCCAAATTTGGAATGAAGTTCATTGACAGGTTTCATGTAAAATGGTCTTGATACCGACCAGGGTTCTTGGCCTTCCCCAATCAATAGAATTGACTAGAGGCCAGACAAGAAATTCAGACAAGGCTTTATTGGGGCCCCTGCGACCACAGAAGGGAGCAAAAACAAGTAACAGGTTCCCTCGCTCACTTCCTGAGGAGGGGACGAGCTGGTTCCTTATACGGGGTGAGGGTAGGGGTGTGTCCAGGGGCCGGGCCAGAGGGGTGGCTTAGGTGTTCTGCCCACCCCTTTGTGGTGTTGAGTGCAGGGGGCATGCACAGTACCCTGCTTTTGCTCCCAACACCCGGTTTTTCCTCCCGGTTCTTCAGAAGTGGCAGTTGGGTTTTTTGGTCTTTTTGTATCTTTTGGTCCAGAATTTGCCCCAACTGTGTATGCACACAGTTATTTTTAGTCGCATATAATTTCTTTGTATTTTGTTGCTCAAGGAGAGGTTTGTCCAGGTGCAAGCATTGCAGCACTGTAGAAAAGGGTCCCAGCCTGTCTCACTCTGACTGGCTGAGTGGGGCCAGTGTTCAGCCAATACTGAGATATCATACTGGACCTCACAAACACCTTTTTTATGCTCAGACATTGGTTTATTTTCCAGTCCATGTTTCAGTGTCAATGCTTCCTTCTGTTAACCCTGATGTAGTTCCCTTAGAGGCAAAAATATCACTCAAAAACGTTACTCTTTTTTCTCTACTTCAAGAAAACTAGTAGATATTTTAATTCTGTAACAAAAAGTGAAATTCTGGGAATTTTTTCACTCATTTCCTTTTTGGCAAGTTTACTAGACTGCTGGATTCCTTGAATAGGTATAAAAGACTTAAATTTTGTAAAGCAACTTAACATATAAGAAAATGCAAATAATGGTACTTTTAAATGTAAACTGTGTAAATGGGTAAAGAGGAAGTCACTCACATGGTACTACTTGGATTTTTAGAAACGCATTTGATAAAGTTTCTTATGATATCCTTATGGACACAGTGGTGATACTACGCTTAGGTGTATTTGTAATTAGTGGGAAAAGGTTTCCAACATCATGTTCCTGGGCTCTTCTTAGCCCAAACTCATTCAAAGTTTTTTCAGAGACTTAGACATTGATATCTATGGCATGCTGATTTAGGTGTGTACTGCATAAAACTGGGATGGGGCACATAACATGACTGAGCCAGGATCCAAGAGAACCTCACTAAACTGGAACAACAGACCACATCTATCATGATCCAATTTCACAGGAATGTATGTAAAACATATCTAGATCTTATCAGCTAACTTTCTCAAAACATAAGGGGAGAGGTGTGTTTAATAATAGTAATCATGAAAAAAATCTTAACCTTTTTAGTCAATTGTGAATTCATTTAACATGAATTAAATTGAATTAGCTGATGGAAAAGCTAATCCTCAAGTATCCTGAGGAAGTGGGAGTAGATACATTCTTTGTGCCCCAGAGCATATTACTATAGCTTATGCATAGAGACTGCAGGGAGGCAGATTGACACTAAATATGAAGGAAAAATTTCTGATGAGTCAAGTTATCGAATCACCTTGAAAAATAGTGAAGTCCCTGGCACTGGAAGAAAATGAAGCACAGGCCCGACAAGCATTTGAAGAGAGTGTTAAATGGGAGATTAATGCACTAGATAGGAGTTTTGAGCCAGTGATTTGTAAGGTCCCTTCTAGAGGCACAATTAGATGGAGTGCCAGGATGCTGATAAGCCATGCATGCCTATAGCGTATACTCGACGGACCCCTCTACCACTGAACCAGGATGTATGGAAACCTCCAACAGTGTAGAATTGATTCTAGATGCCTGTATTAGTTACCTGTGGCTACTGTAACAGATTTCCACACACTTGGTGGCTTAAAACAAGAAAAAGTTATTTCTACAGTGCAGGAGACCGGAAGTCTGAAAAGAGTTTCACTAGCCCAAAATCAATGTGCCTTCTGGGCCATGTTCTTGGCAGAGGCTCTAGGGAAGAATCTATTCCTTGCTTCTTCCAGTGTCAGGTGGCTGTCAGCATTCCTTAGCTTGTGGCCGTATCATTCCAGTCTCTGCCATTATGGTCACATAACCGTCTCCTCTTCTGTGTGTCAAATCGTCCTCTGTTCCCTCTTATAAGGTTAGATGTGATTTACATGTAGCACCCACCCAGATAATCCAAGATGATCTCCCATCTCAGGATCCTTAACTCAATCACATCTGCAAAGCCCTTTTCACCATATAATATAACATTCACAGGTTCCAGGGATTATGACATGTATCTTTTCAGGGTTGATTATTGCCTACCACAAAGCTTATACACTATTCCCAAGAAAAATAAAATAAAAATTCATGGAATTAAAATGCAAAATAATGTAGCAGTATAACAGAGAACATGTACTTCACAGTTATATTAACTTGTATTTGAATTCTGACAACTAATTGCATGACTTTGGGTAATTTAATAAAATGTGCAAACTTTAGTTCCTTGCCTATGAAATGAAGATAATACTGCATCTCATAGTATTGTGTTAAAAATGAATGAGAAATGCATGGCAACTGCCATATGGCAAGCACTTATTAAATGGTATCTATAATTATTATTATTATTATTACTTATCCTTTGAAGAAGTGACAGAAAGACAACAAATTGTAGATTCACAATTTAGTAAAATGGCATGCTACTTGCCCCTAATATTCCTTTTCTCAACTTCCCAGTAAAATATTTGAAAGGATACATAAAAACCACAAAAACTAACTGCAGCTCTGGGAATGAAATATATTGCAATATATTACTGATAGTGGAATGTATGGCAATTGGCTGAGAAATACATTCCTGGACTCTACATATCCCACCTTTTAAAACAGAAGAGCAAATATAATTCCACAAAGAAAGTAGGAAAAGGTTTGTTCTCCAGCATTGCACTGACTAGAAAACCATAGAGTTATGCATTTACTGCACCAAAATCCTTTTCTGCTTCAGGTAGACTGATGACCTCTTTCCCTGTCCCCACATTCCCATTCAGAGACTGGAACTTCTATGATACCACAGGAGCAGCAGTGTCAAGCATAGAAAAGGATGTACAGTGATGTATTACATCCTGGAAGCACTGTGGGCAGGGCCAAGAAGGGATGGATCCAGGCAGCAAGGCATGTTAGGAAATGGTGTCTTTGATTTTGTACCCCCCAAAATCCTATGTATTGCACTGGCTTCTGATAATCAGGGAAATCAGCTATAAGGGTAGGGAAGGAGGTCCAATTAGATAACTGCCTATGAAGACAAAAATTGGGCTAAGGGTTGTCTATATTAACCTTAACACTGATTCTACATATGAGAGTATCTCTTAGTTCTCAAATTAAAGCTGAGAAAAGCTAAAGACATTCAGTACAACTGGCCTCTTGGCCCACAACAGGCTTGATAGCTGTTTCCTTATTCAAAGATTACTAAACAAAGAAAAGAACATAATAATAATAGCATACGCTATCTCCAGCAATGGCATATTTACTGAGCCAGGCACAGTTTTGAGTTCCGTGTCAGTTATCAATATACCATCTCTAGCACTGAATCACCTTTTCAGTATATGTTCTGTGATAAACAAGAATTCATTTGAGTATTTCTCCTTTAAATTGAACACAATGTTCATTTTTCTCAGTAGAGAGCACTGGAGAATCACTGATGGAAGAAGAGGATCTCCTGCCCTTTGCTGCAGAAACGGGAGTCAATGGTATAGGTGTGAGTTCATTCAGCAGAGCCTGCCTCAACCACAGGGCCTGAACAGGTCCATCTGCGACATTGCAGCCTCGGCAAGGCAAAGCCTTTCCACAGCTCTCTCAACACAGCCCATGTGCTCTGAAAGACTCCTGTCCCTGCAAATGCCCACATTCCCATTGCATGCCCACATCACTGGCTGCTGATTGCCAGATTGCATTCCCAAGGGTGCCTATTGCTTGCCCATCAGCTCCAGTCTGGCTAAACCAGTGAACTTCTCTGCTACTCAGTGAGCTGAACCACGTCTTCTCCAGTAGAGGTCTGAGCCCTTTCCACGTTTCTCTTTCCTGCCTCCTTCAGCCCTAGGGAACCATATACAGTTTCCTTATATCATACAGTTACTCTTTGATCATAGTTAATCCTTTTTTATATCAACTTCCCCAGTTTAGTGTACTGTGTGGTCTCTATCTCCTGAATGGACCCAGACCTCTACCAGCACTTTACACGTATCAACTCATTTACTTTTTGTACCAATCTTGTGGGGGGAGTACTATTATTAACCTTGTTTTTCAGATGAAGAAATTTTGTGAGATTAGAAAACTCACACAACAACTGAGGTTTTAATTTTAAAGTTTTTTAAATCTAAAAACTCAGAAGCAAATGTTCTCTTAAAACA
Source organism: Balaenoptera ricei (assembly GCF_028023285.1). NCBI lineage: Eukaryota > Metazoa > Chordata > Mammalia > Artiodactyla > Balaenopteridae > Balaenoptera > Balaenoptera ricei. Next base: position 170,671,959 of record NC_082639.1, read on the forward strand.
TATTTTATGTAGGATAAGGAAGAAAATTTTAGAAACCTTCTGCTTGGTTTTCTCAAGGAAACGAGAAAATACAGCCTTTAAATAGGAATGATGAACCACAAAAAGTGAACCATCTACACTAGAGGCAGTAAAGAGCAAAATTAATATGGCAGAAAAGTGAGTAAGTGATGTGGCAGTCTAACCAAAACAGCCCCCCAAGAATGAAGAAGAAAAGGTGAAAATAATGAGAGAACATGATAGAAATCCAAGTCAAAGAAGTGAAGGCAAACCTACGAAAGTTAGATCTTCCCAGGGAAATAACTAAAATCAAGGGGTCAAAAGTACTCAGCAGAGATTCTACTAAGAAGAAATTGAGACTCATGTATTACTTTTTGGAAAAATTTTTGGAATTAGTATTATATGGCCTCCTTCGAACTCCCATAGCACTTTCTTTGCACTGTAGCATTTGCTGTATTCTGTCTTGAATATGGAAAGAGCGCTAGAACTGCACTGAAAGAATCGTGTTTCAAACCTAGGTCCTTTCACTTATTGCCTGTGTGACTCTAACAAGTCTCCTCCCCTGTGTCTCAGTTTTATATCTATCTTATAATATACCTTATATCTACCTAAAGTAGTTTCTCTATCTTAAAAAGTTACTGGATTATGCAAATAAGAACAAACATACATGGAACTATCTAGAAAATGACCCCTAAACCCGAACCTTTATATCGCTTTGTGAACCTAAATATTTAAGGACAAAAATCACGTCTATTTTCTTTGCGTCTTCTTCAGTACCTAGAAATTGTAGGCACTCTATCAATATTTATTAAGCATGTTTAATTTAAAACAAGGCTAGGGTAATAATATCTAAATCTATCCAACTGTCACAAAAGGAACATTGTGTTCCATTCAGAACAAAAATGTATAGATGAGCAGAATTGATTGTGTTTATAAGCAGAAGTAAAATTTATTTATTATTGCTACTTGTTTTAAGTTCAATGTTTATAAAAGAGTGAACATTAAGCTGTTTTCATATGGATAGTAAATTTTGATAACTTTCTCCAATCTGTTACAACTGAAACATTTTAGATCAATATACTGTAATTTACAACTAACAGTAATGCAGAATGTGATTTGTAACAGTTTGTTTTCACAAAGAAAAACTGATTCAAAAAGGCAAAAGAAAATTACAGCAATTAGCATAACCATCCAAAGCAATACTTTCTAAGCATATGACTAGTATATTCAGCAGAAATATGCAATAATTCGGATTCACAAACATGTCAACTTTAATCAAGAAGCTTATATTCCTAAATTAAACTGAGCTATAAAAATCAGTTTTGGGCTTCCCTGGTGGTGCAGTGGTTAAGAATCTGCCTGCAAATACAGGGGACATGGGTTTGAGCCCTGGTCCGGGAAGATCCCACATGCCAGAGCAACTAAGCATGTGCGCCACAACTACTGAGCCTGTGCTCTGGAGCCCGCGAACCACAACTACTGAGCCTGTGCGCCTAGAGCCCATGCTCTGCAACAAGAGAAACCACCGCAATGAGAAGCCCATGCACGGCAATGAAGAGTAGTCCCAACTCGCGGCAACTAGAGAAAGCCCGCACGCAGCAAAGAAGACCCAATGTAGCCAAAAATAAATAAATAAAATAAATAAATTTATTTTAAAAATCAGTTTTATATAAGTGAAAAACAATGATTTCTCTAAGCCAGCTATAGGAATAGGTTTAAACCATATTGAAAGTCAATGTTATACAAATAAAGAGTTTTCTTAGGCTCTTGTCTGGTAACATGCTACTGTTGTTGGTAACAGAGGTCACCCCCAGAAAATTCATCCAAGTCCAGAATGTCCCCAAAGTTTGAATTTGTATCCACCTGTGTAGGGATGTCCTCTCAAGTCACTAGACAGATTATCCTCTGAATTGAATTCATAAATATTTCCCAGATTCACCTGTTCAACCATGAATCTCATAGACTTGGAGATTAAGTCTGGGGAAAGCCTTTTGACAAACTAAACGCTGGGAGTCATCCCAAGGTTTGCATTTCACAGTCCACAGTAGAGCTGATCTCTGTTTCTCCAGTTTTGCAACTTCTTCATTCTTTCTACACTGGATTAAATGTTCAGGGCTCCTGTGTTGCTCAAATCCATCTATATTAGTGGTTCTTTCTCTGCTTTCACACACAATTCATTTACACAATTAAGTTGCATTGGGAACATGTCTTTCTTGGCAGTACACAAATAGGAAGTGTGTTCAAATTCAGAAGAACCAAGAGAAAAGGGCAGAATTTGAAAAAGTTTTTTCTCAGACTCATTACACTGATCTTGCCTTAGGGAATTGCTGATTCAAATGGTTTCTGCTCTCTGATCTATGCTCTATGTTTTGGCTAAAATAATCAGTTTGCTACAGCACTAGAAAGAGGTAGGCAGGAACTTATGTGACTTGCGTTTTAAAAAAAAACCCTACTGTAGTCTCTTTCCAATTAGAGATAATTTACTCTCAAACAGATATGCTGCTTAATTTTCTGTTCTTTGAACCAGTGTTGTTAATTTGCATCAAATTACTTAAGATAACAGATTAACCTTCCTGCTTTCAACAACTTTCACAACCTAGTCCCTGACTGTAACTTACTGTGAATTACTATGTTGACTCTCTTTCCCTGTAAAGAGATCAGAAGTGGATTTTCAAAGGACATGTATGATTAAATTTGAATTATGCATTAGTTTATCTGATTACAATCTTTCCTGACAACTAACCAGTTTTGATTATGGGTGTGGGAGTATATGAGTGAAGCAAGTTGTGGAAAATAAAGAGCCACAATCCTGGGGTTTAGGCCACTGCCTTGGGAAAGCAGCTGTGAGGTCCTAGGATACCACATGAGAGGAGAATATAGAAAAGGGAAGTGGGAGGAATCTGGAAGCCCAACTTTACTTTATCTGAAGGACTCAGAAAAAGTTATAGTCAACAGAGCCATCTATTGCCTCGTATACCTTTTAGCATTTCAAATACTACCATCGTCTTCAGCCACCTTGGACAAACCACTATGAATATAGTGCCAAGTCTCTCTGCTGTACCAGACCTCTGTCACTTCTTTTTATGGTCACCACAAAGCAGAAAACAAGTAGCTTTACTTTAAAATTAGAGCCCACCTTATAGTGCTTTGCTCATTAAGAATATTAAAACAGAATAGCTACCATATTTGCTGCTGTGTAGAAGGGGATTTAGCCTTATACAAAGAGAGAACTAGCCTTTATCTTTGGCTCCCGGGAAGTAACTGCTAAACACTTGGAATTTCCTAATAAGAGTGTCTTCTTTTTATTCATGGTGGGCCCCTTGGACAACACCTGATAGTTTATGCTAATGAGATGACTCAGGGTGGGGTGGACCACACCTAATAATCTTGGGGTGGGACTGGCCATCCCCAGAAGACTAACCATGTTATTAGAGGGTTGGGGCCTTGGGGCAGTGGTATTAGCCTGACCTCCGAGGAGGGGAGCTGGGGATTGAGTACCAACATGTGGGCAATCAACCAATCAATCATGCCTAGGTAATGAAGCCTCAATAAAATCTCTGGACAGCAAAGCTTGGATGAGCTTCTGGGATTGGCAATACTCCCTACATATGCATTGTCACACATCAATGCTGAGAGAATAACATCTGAGGACAGTGAAATCTTCACATTTGTAATCTTCCTAGACCCTGTCCTATGAGTGTCTTCCTTTGGCTTGTTCTAATGTGTGTCCTTTTCCTATAAAACATGTGATCATTGGTATAACAACTTTCAGTGAGTTCTGTGAGACTTTATAGTGAATTCTTGAACCTAATGGTAGTTTCGGGAAAACTGTGAACTTGCAGTTGGTGTCAGAAATCTTGGACAGACTTGACAGTCTGGAGGACTCTGCCCCTAAGCTTGAGTTTGGCTACCTCCAGATAGCTGCCTTTTCTAAATGTAAAAATTGGACATGTCCAGCCTTAGCATCATTGCCCTCTTGAAGTTTTCAGGGATCATTCTTTCTCTGAGAATGGCTCCCATTCATTCTATGTGGTCTTTCCCTCCTAACTGAAAATGTGTTAAGGAAACCTAACTCAAAATTGGAGTCAAGAAGCCATGTTGGAAGGGCCATCATTCATGTACCACTCATTCCAGCAGAAAGGAAGTTTTCCTCTCCATCCATCAATAGCAAGCTCTCCTGCCTGCAGCCAATGAGAAGCTGCCACCATTTTGGATTCTCATTTCCTCCAAGGAACTTTTGTTCAAAACTACCTCCCAACTTCCCCCTTTCCTCTATAAAAGAATGCTCTCCTCCTTTGTTCTCCAGACTTGCCTATGGTTTGTCATTGTTTGCTTGTCCTGAATTGCAATTCCTCTGATATTCCCAAATAAACTCCATTTTTCTGGCTGAATTGCTTAGCCTTTTCTTTTAAAGTGTCGCCATTTTGTAGTGTCAGAAGTGCGATTCGAAGCAGAGAAATCCCTGAGGAACTCATGACCCACAGAATTGTGTATGGTACCCACTTGAACCCCTTGTGCACTCTGCTCCCATGAGTCGAATTCTTCCTTCCAGTTTGGTTAGTCTCCTCTTGAATTCAAACTCCCTCTTTTTGGTCGAGCCCTCAGACTTTACTCAGGATCTGTTTTCTTGAAGGCATCATCCTTTTGGTGAGTACTCATTTGGTTTTTTGTTTTGTTTTGTGTTATTTTGTTTTGTTTAATCCCTGGTTTTGAAGTAGGGGATCCCAATCCTCTAAATTCTCTCAGGAGGGCCCTCCTGCTGGGACCTTTGCTGGTTTTTTGTTAAAGAACTATGGTCCCTCCTCATGCACATTCTTAACTAAATGGATCAAATTAACCAAAGATAATTTAGAACGCTAATGGCCATTATGGGGAAATTTCAAGATCCCCAAACCTGTTTTTCTCAGAACCAAATTAGAAGACTGCTGCTCTGAAATTAAACATACTGAATGGGATGCCTATTTAATTGGTACCTGGAAGCTTCCAAACATACCCAAGATTCTAAAATTGCCTATTTACAAAATACCATTCCTAAATTATTCAAGGTGAACAGATGATTAAACGAAGACGGAAATGCTTCTGAGGTCTCTTTTCCCCTCCTCTGGTGCCACCTTTCTCTTCCCCTTCTGCACAATACCCATCTCCTCTATACCTTCCACTTCCTCATTCTAATAGCCTCACTGAACTTCCCTTTTTCTCTGAACCTCTCCCTGTTTTCTCCTCCCTTAAACGTATTAAAACCTGCCCCTTCAAAATCAGACCCTCTGAAAATCCAAATGCTAAACCCCTTATATCTTATGTTCCCTGAACTGAAGCTGAACTACAAGCAGTGGTCAAAGATTTTCCCAAAGTAACTGAGGGTCTCCACAGATTTGCTGAGGAATTTAATATAGTCATCCAAACTTGTCAACCTGGCTTCTCTGACTTGTATCAGCCAGTACATATGCTTGTTGCTGAAGGTCAGGCCCAACACTGGATGAAAACTGCCAGTTGGGATGATCCTGAGAAGTCTTTAGAATTACAGCTTGGGGACAAAGAAAAACCCTTACTGCCTTATTCTATGATCAAGTTCAGAAAATTGCCTGGCAAGTCCATTTGGCAATTCCTAGGGCTTTCCCAAAGGCAGTCAATGGGAATAAGATCCAGGCTTGTACCCAGGAGCCCAGTGAGTGTGTGAACAATTATTTCAGCTCCATATGATGTTTAAAGAAGACTCTGGTCTTCCTTTGGATGTTGAATCCACTCAGGTAGCTTTTAACTCTATGTTCATTGTGCTTAATTGGGATCTTTCTCTTGTAATTAAAAGAACCAGGATAAAATGGGAAATTATATCCACTCCAGATTTAGCAAATTTAGCAAGCCAGCTCACCCACACGTTAGACAATTCAACTAAAAGGAAGACCACTAAAATCCTTAGTCTTCAACTCCAACAAATGAAGCCCCCTAAAAAAAACCAGGGGCTTCCCTGGTCTTGCAGTGGTTAAGAATCCTCCTGCCAATGCAGGGGACCTGGGTTTGAGCCCTGGTCCAGGAAGATCCCACATGCTGCAGAGCAACTAAGCCCGTGTGCCACAACTACTGAGCCTGCGCGTTACAACTACTGAAGCCTGCATGCCTAGAGCCCATGCTCCGCAACAAGAGAAGTCACCATAGTGAGAAGCCTGCTCACGGCAACAAAGGGTAGCCCCCGCTCTCCACAACTAGAGAAAGCCCGCACGCAGCAACGAAGACCCAACGCAGCCATAAATAAATAAATTTAAAAAAAAAAAAAAAACCCTCCTGGTCTCTGCCATTATTGCAAAAAGCCAAGACATTGAAAGAAAGACTGCTACAAGCTTAAGTGTTCCAGGCACCTTCAGTCCTCTAACCAGCCTTTCCAGCGTCCTCCTAATCCCCAGTGACAGATCTCCAAGGAACTACTAGGTTCTTTTTCCAGTCCCTCCCTTTAATTGACTTGGAGAAACTTCTCTCCAGATTTGGAATAAGTCTCTTTTTGTCCTTATTGACACTGGAGTTACACTCTCAGTGCTCAGCCCTAGTACCATTAAATAGCTCCTGCCTCAAAGTACTAAAACAGTTCAAAGAGTTGGGGTTTGTAATAAACCTCAGGAGATTCCTATCTCTAAACCTATCCCCTTTTACTTAGGCCTTCTAAGAGATACCCACCCTTTTCTTCTGAATTCTTCTGCTCCTATTTATGTATTGGACTGAGGATCTCTTAGGAAAATATTATGGTGGAATTTCTTTCTCCCAAAAGGGGCAAATTATTCTAGAATTTGACAGGAGCAACCAAAATAGCCAACCAGGTGAATCAAATGGCCCTTCGACTTCTTTTATTTGCTCGTTGATGGCACAAGACCTAATTCCAAAGACACTAATCATTTATCCCTGTTAAATCAGCTGCCACCTCTTTATGAGCAATATACTGATATTGGCAGAATCCACAGTGCAACTCTTAATATGACCCAAATAGATCTCTCAAAACCTCTCTCCAGAGTTAATCGATGCCCTTAAAAAAAAAAAAAAAAAAGGCCCCTCAAAGCACTAAGCCAATAATAGAAGACTATAAGTCTCAGGACTCTATTATCCCCTGCACCAGTCCCTGCAACTTTCCTATTTCACCTGTGAAAAAATCAAATGTCCATGGATGAAGGCTTGGATTTACAGTCTATTGTCACAGTTGGATCTGAAACTTTTCCCTTATGGCCCAACATTTATATGACTTGTTAAAAACTACTAAACCTGACTCTATTTTCTTGGAAGATTCAGATGACACGACTTTTCAAATCTTAAAGGAAAGTTTAATAAACTCCCCTGCCCTTGGACACTCCATTTATCAACTTTCTTCCTTCCTTTTCTGTATATAAAAAACAAAGGAATGCCCTTAGGGTACTCACCCAAAAGCATGGGCATCACCACCAACCCACAGGATTTTACAGCTAACACCTAGATCCTATAGTCAAGGAATAGTGCTCCTGCATCACTAGCTATCCTGCTACTGCCCTCTAGGGAAAGGCCACTAGGGAAATAGTCATTGAATTCCCTTTATCCTTCTTTGTGCCACATGCTGTCAAAGCTTTTCTAAAGCCATCTCAATTCCTATGAAATTCTCCTGTTAACTGTCCCTTACACCACTCTTGCTCACTATAATAACTTTAGCCCTGCTACTCTTCTCTCCTCTACTGACAACCCCTCCTCCTCCCCCTCCCACTGTGACTGGATAATACTGACAGGTCACCTTCTGACACCCTATGATGACTTACAGGAAATACCTTTGCATAACGTTGTCTTCTCATGGTTCAGTGATGGTTCTTATTTGAAATATTTAAGTTGTAAAAATTGTGCTGGATATACAATATCAACTCCTTTTGAAGTAATTGAAGCAACACCTTTGCTTTTGGCTACTGCCACCCAACAAGCCAAATTATGCTCACTCACATGGGCCTGTATGCTACCTGAGGGCAAAAACCTTTGGAGTGGTTCATGATTTTGGAATGGAGATAAGATTTTACATGGCCCTTAAATTCAGGATTTATTAGATGCTGTACTCTTACTGCTGCTGTTTTGGCTATTATTAAGGTCCTGGGGGCATTCTAAGCTTGACTCTTTGGAAGTGAAAAGCCGATATTTCTGCAAAAAAATGCTGCCCTTGAAGAGTTCAAAAGTCAAAACTCTGTCATGGTCCAAAGGAATTCACCTCCAGATGATAAGTTAGAGAAATTCACTAAAGATACCCAATAATCAGTACCAGAAAAGGAAAAACAATATTATAAATCTAATTGCTTTTGGTATGATAAGAAAGAGACCTCTGGTTTGGACTAAATACAAACCAAGTTCTGCCAGAAATTCTAAAATTCCCACTATTGACCACTGTACATATATTAAACCATTGGGTTTCAAATAAGATGATAATATTTATGAATCAATAATGGTTGGGAAATATTACTGAGGCCTCAAAGAGTTCTTACTTTTCTTCGCCACCTATCCAAAATACAATCCAGGGAAACCTGTTAGCATTGTTCCCAGGCATTTTAAGTTGCCTAAGGGACCATTTGAGGTTTGGAAATGGACTTTAGTCAGCTAATCCCGTCTCATGGATACAAATATGTCTTGGTAATGATTTGTATGCTTTCCCGCTGAGTCAAAGCCTTCCCATGTAGACAAGTTACTGCCTTGTTACTAAAATCTTATTGAAAAAATATATATCCCTACCTGGGAAATCCCTCTTAAGCTCCATAGCAAACAGGGAACCTATTTTACTAGTCAAATATTACAGTTAAGTCTGTGCTGTTTGGCCAGTTTTACATAATTTTCACTATGTTTATAATCCTCAGTCTTCGGAAGTAGTCGAACAAACTAACAGCATCATCAAAACTTAATTGACAAAATATGAGGAAACCTTCCAAATATTTTGTCCAAAAGTATGCCATTGGTCCTTCTAAATCTCAGATCCACCACTTTTGGAGCTAATAAACTCTCACCCTTTGAGATAATTACTGGGCACCCCATGCATCTAGCTTTTACCTCTTTTGACCCATAGCCAATGCAAGAAAATATACTTCAGTATTGCAAAGGTCTAATTACATCCCTTGAAAACAATCCTGCTCTGGTAGAGCAATACTTTTATAGTGCACTCCAGGGAGACAACGACCTCACACACCACACTCTGCAACCTGAGGAATTCATTTGTTGGAAAAGACATCTTCAAAAAGACTCTCTTCAACCACATTGGAAAGGCCCTTATCAAGGGTTACTGACGAATACTTGTGCCAACAAACTCCAAGGAGTTGACTCCTGGTTCCATGTGTTCCATCTAAAAGTCTGACTGGACCTGCATACCAACTGTGACCTCATATTAAACATTTCCAGGAACTGAAGCGGACAACACCTGAAGCAGACAGCTTTCCCAAGATGACAGGATAAGGCCTGAATAATCTCTCCTTTATGCTTTTTTGCACCTTGTTTTCCCCTTCTGTATCCTGGAGAGATGATGCCATCATTCACATTTCCCAATCCCTTGCAAAAGGGGAAATCTTTTCTGGTTGTTGGATCTGTCTTCAGAAACCTTGATCTATCCGTGACAGCCATGACCCTTTAGTCTTCCTCTGTAGCAAACTCCTTCATATCCAGTGAGACAGCTAACTATACCCACACCCCTCCAGATATTTCTTACCAACTCAAACTTCTACAATGTGGTTTTCCTATACATTGCTTTGACCTCTCCCCTGTCATAAATTTCAGCTCAACTAATCATACCTATTCCACCTATATGGTTCCCCATTCTCACTACTACCTTAGGTCTGCTTGACATAACAGAACAAAAACAAACAAAAAACCTTCTGTATGGCCTTTGACAACAATGTCCACAGAACAAGATGGTTCCTCTCTAATTGTTCCCCAAACACCACTGACACTTGGCTTGAAAAGGCCAACTAAATAATCCCAATTAATGGCACTATTACTAATCAAACCGTAGCAGGAATCTTATGCACACCACCTGGTTTTAACTTTATCTGTGAGAAAATGGTCTCTTGATAGGTGTATAAGTGTTTAAAAAGATGGCGGATTGAAGGCCAATGATTAATAGGTTTTCTAACTGTTCCTGTGGACGTCTACAATTGGTTGTCCCACTGGTCTTCCCCATTAAACTTTTACCACTGCCTTAAAAGGGAACTCTCAGGAGGTATACATGACTCTAGATCTGCTTCCATCAGAAAGGCACTTATCCCTTTTGTGAGTATTTATGCTAATGAATGAATGACTAGAAATCTCTCTCTGGAATTGGGAAAACTTACTGATTCCATTGCTAAGGCAATATGAACCCAACAACAATCACTTGACTCATTGGTTAAAGTAATTTTAGACAATTGCATAGCCCTTTATTACCTACTTGCTGAACAAGGAGGCATCTGTACAATAGCAAACACCACCTGTGGATATGGAGAAATTTCCCTGGAGAAGCAGAAATCCAATTATGTAAAATTAGGGAACAAGTACATTGACTACAACAAATTTCATCTGATGATCCATGCTCCTTTGATCTTTTTTAGTTACTTTAAGTTTTGGGCTCCTGCTTTAGGACTATTATGCAAACCACAGTCATTATTCTGCTCCTCATCTTACTTTGTATAATCTTTTTTTAAAGCTTTATATCTGTTGCCTGTCAAACATTTGTAGAAATGATATACTCAATAGGGCGATATTGGCTCAATGTTTCAAGATGATCTCCAATGTTGACAACATTGATAAGATATAGATTTAAGATGGAAAATGCCTGAGAGTTCTCCTGCCTATCCATGTTACTCAAGTGTGGCCTCAGTGGTTTCCAATCTGTGCACTTCCCTCTGACATGGGACATGACATCCAGGAAATGTTCTTATTGGTACAGAGGGACAAAAATAATTCTAATCAGGAACAGATGACCCAACTCTTGATCAGCAACGCTTTCAGAGAAAGATCTTGATTAGAAGGGGGAAATATGAAAATGTTTTATGAAACTCTAACTCAAAATTGGAGTCAGAAAGTCATGAAGGAGGGGCTCTCACACATTAACCAGTCATCGCAGCTTACATAGTCCAGCAGGAAGAAGGAAGATCTCCTATCAGCCCAGCAAGAGCAAACTGCCCTCACCTGTAGCCAATGAGAAGCCACCACTACTTCAAACTCTCATTTCCCTCCAGTGAACTTTTGTTCAAAACAACCTCTCCCAAATTCCTCCTTTCCTCCATAAAAGATCACTCTCTTCCTTTGTTTGCTGGACTTACCTATGGTTTGCCATAGTTTACTTGTTCCAAATTGTGATCATTCTACTCTTCTATTCACCTCTACAAAGTTGAATAAACTCAACTTTGCTTGGTGAATTGCTTATTTTTTTTTCTTTTAAAATGTTGACATGACCATAGTTGGCTGGATAAGGGGTCAATACTTGATTGAAACTGGCCAATCAGACTCTCCTCCTACCCCCTGTAGAGTAGGATTGAGATTGAAAGATAGGCAACCTCTGTGTGGGGCTGCATGATGTAACATAGACTGAAATGACAGGAAAGTAAGTCTGCAGATAAAGAAGAACAAGACAAACACACAGGGAAAGGCGGAAATGAGAAACAGAGACTTCTCATGTCTTGTTTTCCGGGTACCTTCCCGAGTTCCATGTGCTTCTTAAAAGCTTAAACTGATTCCTGTTACTTGTAACAAAGTGTCCTAATACCTGAGTTTCCCTTCAATCTAGTCTAATTCTTGGGCTTAGCTCCCCCTGTTCTGTTCTATCCATGATCATCTCTATGTTGCCATGACATCCACCATGAAAAGAACCTTCTGGAGCAGTAACTTTTGGACACAGATAAATTTCTATTATATAAAATAATTACTCTAGAGATGCAAGGTTTTCTAAGGATATGAAAACTTTAAAATGTGGTACACTTTAAAACTGTGAGGCAGCATAAAGTAGAAAAAGAAAAGTTGCTGAGAAGCAGGAGACTAACCAGAAAGAGCAGAAAAATAAAAGTGTATGGAGAAGTTCATATGCCTCACACATGGAAATAAATACTTGTTAGATAAATTCACAAGAAGTAGAAAAAAAACAGAAGGGGGAGGGATCATCCTACATACCCCAAATGATTAGAGAATAAATCTCATATTTAATTTGAGATTCAGATAATGTGTTCAGTCTCCTATGTCAAATCTTTCAGAGGCCTTTGTTTCCCTCATTCACGACTAGGAAGATATTTAAAAGACATTCTTAAGGTTAAGACAATTACTAGGGTTTGAATTTGGAAGTTTGAGACAATTCTGTGTCTACACCCAGAATTTCACTCACCTGTCCTCACTCCCTCATTCTGTTTCTTGTATTATTTGTCACACATTCAGGTTCATGATAGATTGAAATTTTGATAGATTGAATGTAAAAGCCATTCCAGATTCAACTTTATATCTCCATGGGAGGATGTTTTACATATAGTAAATGTTCATGTTGACTAAATATTTGACAAATATATATTAAGGACCCACTTTCCTTTCAAGCTGAAAAAAATGTATGAATCACCAGTGGCCCTACTTGATAGATGTTCTTCCCATAACTGCACATAACAAAGCCTCTTCTTTTCCTTGGATATAACTATGCTTGCTTCCAGGACCTAAAGACATTGCTTTGTGGAAGAAACAGAGATCCTGATGTCTTAGAAATATGGTGTGACAGGTCAAATAGTGGCCTCCCACTGATGTCCATGTCTTAATTATCAGAATATATAACTACGTTACATAACATGGCAAAGGAGAATTAAGGTAGCAAATGGAATTTGAATTGCTAATTGGATGACCTTAAAATATGGAGATTATCCTATATTATCTGGGTGGGCCCAAGGTAATCACAAAGGTTCTTAAAAGTGGAAGAGAGAGGCAAAAAAGTAAGTCAGAAAGATGCCATGTGAGAAAGACTCCACTGGTCATTGCTGGTTTTGAAGATGAAAGTGGGCCACTAGTCAAAGAATGAGTTTACCTCTGGAAGATGGAAAAGGCAAGAAAACTAATTTTCCCATAGAGCCTCCAGAAAAGAACACAGCCCTGTCAACACCTTAATTTTAGCCCAGTGAAATTCATTTTGGAATTCTGATCTCCAGAACTGTAAAATAACATAGACACTGGTGTTCCAGAGCTCAGGACATGAAGTTCTCCAACAGGAGATGGCTCTCTGGCAAAGGCTGACTGGAAGGAACTGAGACTAGATAGGGAGGGGCTGTTTAATGGGAGCTGGAATCACAGAGGAATGCAGCCATTGACAGGGAGAAATGCCCTGGCATTTCCCCTCCTGCCCTTTCATCTTTGGTAACATCAAACCTACCCAGGAAGCCAGAGTACCAGAGCCTGGAAAATATATTTTCTGTCAAAAAGCAGAGTAGAAATACAGGATTTGAGAGCAGATAGTTCAATGACTAGAATGCCTTCCAGCAGTTCCTAACTAGGACTAAGTGAAACATTCCATGACTGTGAGAAGGGAAATATCGCTGTCCTTGTCCTCTCCTGTCTTCTGTTTCCTGCCGACTGTGTCCCAAATAAGTCTGTACTGGCAGGGTCAATCCTTTATATCAGTACCTTTGATACTAAACATTGATAACTTCCAGTAGCAAATGTCTCAAAATTCAGGCTTTAACATTACTACAAAACAGACCTTACAAGAAATGTTAAGGGCACTTCTTTAAACATAAAAGAAAAGGCCATAACTAGAAATGTGAAAATTATGAAAGAAAAAATCCACTGGTAAAGGCAAATATATAGCAAAGATAGTCGATCAAACACCTATATAACTAGTATGAAATTTAAAAGACAAAAGTAGTAAAGTCATCTATACTACCAAAATTAGTAAAGAGATCCACAAAATAAAAAGATGTAAAATATGATGTCAAAATAATAAAACAAGGGGGTGGTTAAAAATGTACTACTTTTACAAATCCAAGAACATTTTCAAATTGAAGCAACCATTAACTTAAAATAGACTACTATGTACATAGGTTGTTATATAAGAACATCACAGCAACCACAAATCAAAAACTAATAATAAATACACACAAAAAATAAAGAGAAATATATACAAACATAACACTAAAGAAAGTCATCAAATCACAAGAAAGAGAGAAAAAGAAGAAAGGAACAGAGAAGATCAACAAAAATAATCAGAAAACAATTAACAAAATGGCAATAAGCACATACATATCAATAATTACTTTAAATGTAAATGTACTAAATTATCCAATCAAAAGACAGAAGGTGACTGAATGAATGAAAAAACGAGACCCATATGTATGCTGCCTACAAGAGACTCACTTCAGATCTTAAAAAACACAGAGACTGAAAGCAAATGGATGGAAAAAGATATTCCATGTAAACAGAAATGGAAAGAAAGCTGAGCTAGCAGGACTTATACCAGACAAAATAGACTTTAAAACAAAGCCTGTAACAAGAAACAAAAAAGGACATTATATAATGATTTAAAAATCAATACAACAAGAAGATATACCACTTGTAAATATATATGCAGCCAATATAGGAGCAACTAAGTACAGAAAGCAAAAATTAACAAACATAAAGGGAGACATTGACAGTAACACATAATGGTAGGGGACTTTAACACCTTATTTGCATTAATGGACACAACATCCAGACAGAAAATCAATAAGGAAACACTGGCTTTAAATGACACATTAGGTCAGATGGACTTAATAGATATATATATGAAACATTCCATCCAAAAGCAGCAGAATACACATTCTTTTCAAGAGCACATGGAACATTCTCCACAGGTTAGGTCACAAAAAAATCCTCAATAAATTTAAGATGAAATCACATCAACCATATTTTCCTACCACCGAGACTTGGGACTAAAAATCAGCTACAGGGAAAAATTGGAAAAACACAAAAACACAGGGAGTCTAAACAACATGCTATTAAACAACCAATGGGTAAATGAAGAAATCAAAGAGGGAATTTAAACACACCTTGAGACAAATGAAAAATGGAAACACTACCTTCCCAAATCTATGGGATGCAGCAAAGGCAGCTCTAAGAGAGAAGTTTATAGTGATAGAAGCATGCCTCAAGAAACAGGAAAAATCTCAAATAAACAATCTAACTTTACACATAAAGGAAACAGAAAAGAAGAACAAACAAAACCCAAAGTCAGGGGCTTCCCTGGTGGCACGGTGGTTAAGAATCTGCCTGCCAATGCAGGGGACACTGGTTCGAGCCCTGGTCCAGGAAGATCTCACATGCCGCAGAGCAACTAAGCCCATGTGCCACAACTACTGAGACCACACACCACAACTACTGAAGCCCGCGCACCTAGAGCCCATGCTCTGCAACAAAAGAAGCCACCACAATGAGAAGCCTGCACACCACAACGAAGAGTAGCCCCAGCTCACCACAACCAGAGAAAGCCTACGTGCAGCAACGAAGACCCAATGCAGCCAAAAATAAATAAATAAAATAAATTAAAAAACAAAAACAAAAAAACCCAAAGTGAGTAGAAGGAAGGAATAATAAAGATAAGAGTGGAAATAAATGAAATAGATACTTTTAAAAAATAGAAAAGACCAATGAAATTAAGAGCTGGTTCTTTGAAAAGATAAAACCTTTAGCCAGACTCATCAAGAAAAAAAGGGAGAGGGCCCAAACAAACAAAAAAAATCAGAAATGAAAAAACAGTTACAACCAACACCACAGAAATACAAAAGATAATATGAGATTATATGCCAACAATTATTCACCAACAAATTGGAAATCTAGAAGAAATGGATAAGTTCCTAGAAACACAATCTTCCAAGACTGAATCAGAAAAAAATAGAAAATCTGAACAGATCAATTACTAGTAATAAAATTGAATCAGTAATCAAAAAAGTCTTAACAAACAAAAGTCCAGGATCAGATGGCTTTACAAGTGACTTCTTCCAAACATATGAAGAAGAGTTAATACCTATTCTTCTCAAACGTATTCAAAAACTGAAGAGGAAGTAAAGCTTCCAAACTCATTCAATAAGGCTGGCCTCACTCCTCTGATAACAAAACCAGAGAAGGACACTACAAGAAAAAAAAATTACATGCCAATATCCCTGATGAATATTGATGCAAGTATCCTCAACAAAATATTAGTGAACTGAATTCAATAGTGTATTAAAAGGATCATATACCATGATCAAGTGGCTTTATGTGAAGAATGCAAGGATGATTCAACATACACCAATGAATCAGTGTGATACACCAGATTAACAAAATGAAGGAAAAATGATCTCTCTATAGATGCAAAAAAGAGCATTTGACAAAATTCAACATCCATTCATGATATTAAAAAAAAAAAAAAAAACTCAACAAACTGGGTACAGAGGGAATGTACAACACAATAAAGGGCATACATGACAAGCCCACAGCTAACATTATACTCAATGGGAGAAAGCTTGAAGCTTTTCCTCTTAGGATCAGGAACAATCCAAGGATGCCCACTCTTACCACTTCCAATCAATATAGTACTGAAGCCATAGTCAGAAAATTTAAGCAAAAAAGAGAAATAAAAGGCATCCAAATCAGAAAGA
Source organism: Balaenoptera ricei (assembly GCF_028023285.1). NCBI lineage: Eukaryota > Metazoa > Chordata > Mammalia > Artiodactyla > Balaenopteridae > Balaenoptera > Balaenoptera ricei. Next base: position 170,688,530 of record NC_082639.1, read on the forward strand.
AAGAAGTAAAACTGTCACTATTTGCAGATGACATGATATTATGCATAGAAAACCCTAAAGACTCCACACAAAAACTGTTAGTACTAATAAAAATCTTCAGTAAAGTTGAAGGATGCAAAATCAATATACAAAAATCAGTTGTATTTCTATACACTTACAACAAACTATCAGAATGAAAAATTAAGAAAACAATCCCATTTATAATTGAATCAAAAATGCTTCAGAATAAATTTAACTCAGAAGGTGAAAGATCTGTACACTGAAAACTACAACACATTGATGAAACTGAAGAAGATGCAAATAAATGGAAAGCTATTCCATGCTCAAGGATTGGAAGAATTAATGTTAAAATGTCCTTACTACCCAAAATAATCCACAGATTCAATGCAATATCTATCAAAATACTAGTAACAGTTTTCACAAAACTGGAACAAATAGTCCTAAAATGTGTATGGAAACACAAAAGACCTCAAATAGCTAAAGCAATCTTAAGGAAGAACAAAGCTGGGAGGTGGGTAATATGCTTCTTTTTTTATGATTCATTGTGGAGTCAGCTGAAAAATGTAAATGGGATTTGTGGATTAAGCAATAGTGTTGTATCAATGTTGGTTTCCTGAATTGAATGGTAGTGTGGTTGTTATGTAAGCTACTGTCTTTTTGATGGAAAAATCACACTAGAGGATTTAGAGGTCGTGTAAAACAAGTCAGGCACTTGCTCTCAGGTGGTTCAGAAAAACACTTTGATAATGGGATTATACGTAAAGAAAAAGTTGATGGAATAAATGAGATAAAATGTTATTAGGAATCTGTGTAAGACACACATAGGACCTCTTAATACTCTTCTTGCCTTATTTCTGTATATTTGAAACTATTTCAAACCCATTATTTACAAGTCAACAATGATGTATTGTCTATACATTTCTTTTTTAATGGTTATATATTGCTAAATATATTTTTACTATTGGCTTTTCATAAATTTGAATCATCTACTTATGGCATCCATCCAATTTTCATTGTGGTGTTAGGTGTTTATATAACAGCTTATTACCTTTTCATAACATAAAGAACTTGTCCAACATGTTGCAAAAAGACAAATAAAATTAAGATATTTTAAGATAAATAGAAGTAGAGATGTTATGAATAGCAGGTCTGCTGATGGTAAAAACATAAGGAAGTATTTTTGCTCTGAAAGTACTGATACTGGAAGTGAACAGATTTATAAAAAAGATTATGAGCACCACAAATGGCACCATTTTAACATATGTATAGGTTATATTTTAATTCTTAATTTCTGTATAAAAAACTGATTCATGAAAGCAATGAAATAGAATGATTTGTGGGTTATAACTTATATAGAATTAAAATATAGAAAAAAGCAGCATAAAGCATGTGAAAAGATATATGGAATTATATTTTTTTAAGGTTCTTGTATACTCTATGAATTGGTAAACAATAGTTTTAATTAGAATTTAATTGTTAGGGATACATAATGTGATGAATACCTCAATCACTAATAAAAATTGTTATAATAACATTTGTAAATATTTATGAACTCATATTGGAGGACATAAATGGATGAAGCAAATATTAACAGACTAATGGGAGAAAGAGACAGCAATTCAATCAGAGTGGGGACTGCAATACTCTTGCTCTCATCAATGGACAGATAATCTGGACAGAAGGTCAATATGAAAATGGGTGGAACTACACTTTTTTTCTAATTAAACTATGGTTGATTTGCAATGTTGTGTTTATATATAGATAGATAGAGATAGATAGATATAGATATAGATATAGATATTCTTTTTCAGGTTTTTTCCATTATAGGTTATTACAAGATATTGAATATAGTTCCCTGTGCTATACAATAGGTCCTTGCTGTTTATCTGTTTTATATATAGTAGTATCTATCTGTTAATCCTAAACTCCTAATTTATCCCTCTACCTACCCCCTTTCCCCTTTGGTAACCACAAGTTTGTTTTCTATGTCTGTGGGTCTATTTCTGTTTTGTATATAAGTTCATTTGCATCATTTTTTAGATTCTACATATAAGTGATATGATATATTTGTCTTTCTCTGTCTAACTTACTTAACTTAGTATGATAATTTCTAGGTCCATCCATGTTGCTGCAAATGGCATTATTTCATTCTTTTCTATGGCTGAGTAGTTTTCCATTGTATATACATACCACATCTTCTTTATTCATTCATCTGTTGATGGACACTTAGGTTGCTTCCATGTCTTGGCTATTGTACATAGTGCTGCAATGAATATTGGGGTGCATGCATCTTTTAGAATTAGAGTTTTTGTCTTTTCCAAATATATGCCCAAGAGTTGGATTGCTGGATCATATGGTAACTCTATTTTTAGTTTTTTAAGGAACCTCCATACTGTTCTCCATAGAGACTGAACCAATTTACATTCCCACCAACAATGTAGGAGGGTTCCCTTTTCTCCACACCATCTTCAGTATTTTTTATTTGTAGACTTTTTGATGATAGCCATTCTGACTGGTGTGTGGTGATACCTCATTGTAGTTTTGATTTGCATTTCTCTAATAATTAGCAATGTTGAGCATCTTTTCATGTGCCTGTTGGCCATCTGTATGTCTTCTTTGGAGAAATGTCTATTTAAATCTTCTGCCCACTTTCTGATTGGGTTTTTTGTTTTTTGATATAGAGCTATATGAGCTGTTTGTATATTTTGGAAATTAATCCCTTGTCGGTCACATTATTTGCAAATATTTTCTCTCAGTCTGTAGGTTGTCTTTTCATTTTGTTTATGGTTTCCTTCATTGTGCAGATGCTTTTAAGTTTAATTAGGTCCCTTTGTTTATTTTTGGTTTGATTTCCATTACTCTAGGAGACGAATCCAAAAAAAACATTGCCGTGATTTATGCCACAGTGTTCTGCCTGTTTTCCTCTAGAAATTTTTTAGTATCTGGTCTTACATTTAGGTCTTTAATCCTAGTTTAATACCCTTCTTGATTTCAAACTATACTATCAAGCTATAGTAATCAAAGTTGTATAGTACTGGTACAAAAACAGACACACAGATCACTGAACAGAATAGAGAGGCTAGAAATGAACCCACACACATATAGTCAATTAATCTATGACAAAAGAGGCAAGAATGTACAATGGGAAAAGAACAGTCTCTTTAATAAGTGGTGTTGGTAAAACTGGACCATTCAAGAGAATGAAACTGGACCACTTTAATTCACCATATACACAAATAGTCTCAAAATGGATTAAAGACTTAAACATAAGACCTGAAACCATAAAAGTCCTAAAAGAAAATATAAGCAGTAAACTCTTTCACGTTGGCCTTTGTAATACTTTTTTGGATCTGCCTCCTAGGCAAGGGCAATAACAGCAAAAATAAACAAATGAGACCACATTAAACTAAAAAGCCTTTGCACAGTAAAGAAAACCTTCAAGAAAATGAAAAGGCAGCCTGCTGATTGGGAGAAGATATTTGCAAATGCTATATCCAATAACAGGTTAATATGCAAAATATATTAAAAGCTCATTATTATTCAGTGTAAAAAAAACCTAAACAATCCAACTTAAAAATGGACAGAGGACCTGAATAGACATTTTTCCAAAGAAGACATGCAAATTTCCAACAGACACATGAAAAGATACTCAACATCACTAAACATTGGGGAAATGCAAATAAAATCACAGTGAGAGATCAATTCACACTTATGAGAATGGCTATCATCCAAAAGACAAGAAATAGCAAGTGTCGGTGAGGATGTGGAAAAAAGGGAACCCTTGTGCACTGTTGGTGGGGTAGTCAATTGGTACAGCCATTATGGGAAACGGTACAGAGATTCCTCAAAAAAATTAAGAATAGATGTACCATACAATCCAGCAATTCCACTTCTGGGCATTTACCTGAAGAAAACAAAAACAGTAATTAGAAAAGATATATGCACCTCTACATTTATTGCAGCAGTTTTCAAAACAGCAAAGACATGGAAGCAACCTAAGTGTTCATCAATAGATGAATGGATAAAGAAGATGTGAGACAGATAATCTGTATCTCTCTATATAATGGAATATTACTCAGCCATCTAGAAGAAGGAAATCTTGCCATTTGTGATAACATGAATGGATCTACAGGGAATGATGCTGAATGAAACAGGTCACACAGGAGGAGGCGCCCAAGACTGGGGCGGCCAGCGACCAGAGGAGCCCGAGCCGCAGGACCCGCACTGTGCGCCGCCCGTAGGCCCCGGCAGTGGGGCCACCCCTTGGCCTAGCCAAGCTGTCCCCACCCCAAATCCCCGGGAAGGAAGATGAGGGACACGGGCCCGGCGCTCAGCCACCAGAGCAGCTGCAGCAGCGGTCGGGGGAGGGTGTTTCGCCGTTTCCTCTCAGCCGCCGGGACAAGATGGCAGCGGCCGCGTTGAGAGGCTGAGCCCGGGCCGGGTGGTGCCGCCTGCTGCAGCGCCTGGCTTCCTGTCCCCGACACGGCCCCGCACCCACCCCGGACACGCTCAGGGCTGCGGCCGCCGTAAGAGGGGAGAGCGCAGGCCTCTAGGAAGGTACGGCCTCACGAGTCTTGGTCTACCCACCGTATATTTATCAAACTCAGTCAAGTGTCTTTTGTAGTGTGAAGAAACTCAAAGTAGAGCCAAGCAGTTGTGTATTCCAGGAAAGGAACTATCCACGGACCTATGTGAATGGTAGAAAAGTTGGAAATTCTCATCGTCCCACGAAGGGCAGTGCTTTTCAGACAAAGATACCATCTAAGAAACCTGGAGGACACAACCTTCCATTGCAGACAAGTGCTGTTGTTTTAAAAAGTACTACGTCACTACAAATAACTCAATTTTGTTTCTTTTTATGGCTGAGTAATATTCCATTGTATATATGTATATAATTGTATATATATTCCATTGAAGATGTGCCACATCTTCTTTATCCATTCATCTGTCGGTGGGCACTTAGGTTGCTTCCATGTCCTGGCTATTGTAAATAGAGCTGCAATGAACAACAGGGAGATCAGCTCGGTGCTTTGTGACCACCTAGAGGGGTGGGATAGGGAGGATGGGAGGGAGACACAAGAGGGAGGGGATATGGGGATATATGTATAGCTGATTCACTTTGTTATAAAGCAGAAACTAACACACCACTGTAAAGCGATTATACTCCAATAAAGATGTTAAAAAAAAAAAAAAGCACTGCGGGTGCTACAAAGGTTATAGCAGCTCAGGAGCAGCAAACTCAAGTGGAGGCATCTCAGACTGGGACGTGGTGATGCAGGTTAAATTTCCTAGAAGGCCCCCAGCGATGTGGATTGAAGTGCAAGAGTGAGGAGTTGGATAATCATAGCGCAATGCAGATTGTCGATGAGTCGTCCATACTTCCTGCAATGTTGCAAACCAACATGGGAAATCCAGTGACAGTTGTGACAACTACCACAGGAACAAAACAGAATTGTACCACTGGAGAAGGGGACTATCAGTTAGTACAGCATGAAGTTTTATGCTCCATGAAAAATACTTATGTAGTCCTTGATTCTCTTGGTGGAGGCGCTTTTGGTAAGGTAGTGAAATGCTGGAAAAGAGGGACAAATGAAATTGCAGCAATCAAAATTTTGAAGGACCACCCTTCTTATGCACGTCAAGGTTAGATAGAAGTGAACATATTAGCAAGGCTCAGTACTGAAAATGCTGATGAATACAACTTTGTACGAGCTTATGAATGCTTTCAGCACCGTAACCAGACTTGTTTAGTCTTTGAGATGCTGGAACAAAACTTGTATGACTTTCTGAAACAAAATAAGTTCAGTCCTCTGCCACTAAAAGTAATTCGACCCATTCTTCAGCAAGTGGCCACTGCGCTGAAAAAATGGAAAAGTCTTGCTTTAAGTCACGCAGACCTCAAACCAGAGAATAGTATGTTGGTGGATCCTGTTCGACAGACATACAGGGTTAAAGTAATAGACTTTGGGTCGGCCAGTCACGTATCAAAGACTGTTTGTTCAACATATCTGCGATCTCCGCACTACAAGGGACATGGGTTCGAGCCCTGGTCTGGGAAGATCCAACATGACTCAGAGCAACTAAGCCCGTGCGCCATGACTACTGAGCCCATGTTCCACAACTACTGAAACCCACGCACGTAGAGCCCATGCTCTGCAACAAGAGAAGCCACTGCAATGAGAAGCCCACGCACCACAATGGAGAATAGCCCTCGTTCGCCGCAACTAGAGAAAGCCTGCGCCCAGCAAGGAAGACCCAACATAGCCAAAAATAAATAAATAAATAAAATTATTTTAAAAAAAAAGAGAATCCGCTTGCCAATGCAGGGGACACGGGTTTGAGCCCTGGTCTGGGAAGATCCCACGTGCTGCAGAGCAACTAAGCCCGTGCACCACAACTACTGAGCCTGTGCTCTAGAGCCCGTGAGCCACCACTACTGAGCCCACGTGCCACAACGACTGAACTACTGAAACCCACGCACATAGACCCTGTGCTCCGCAACAAGAGAAGCCACTGCAATGAGAAGCCCTTGCACCGCAACGAAGAGTAGCCCCCGCTTGCCACAACTAGAGAAAGCCCCTGCGCAGTAACGAAGACCCAACGCAGCCAAAAATAAATAAATTAGAAAAAAAATCTTAAACTATTAGAATGAAGTGTATTAGTATCTTGCTTAGAGGACTGTCCTTGGGCTCTCTGTGCCAAGGGACTATATTTTAGATAAGGTATCTTTAAGTACCTAAGGAAATAACCTACTTCAGGAGAGGAAAGAGAATACGACTACTTTGCCTTGTACTAAATTCTGTCCATTTGGAAACAGCTTTGGAATTAATCTAGATATTCTAAGTATTAAATCCTCTAGAGGTTATTTAAGACCCCCTTCAGTTCTATGTGCCTAGGCACTTGTAACTTCTAATTTCATTTCTTCCCAATTTTCTCCTTATTTCCCTTCATCCTTCCTGAAATGAAATGACAAATAATATGGCATTTCCCATATAATCATTTCCTGTATTTTGAAGAATCCATACTTTATTCTCCCTAATAAACTCTTCTAAGATAATCCCTTACTTAATTCTTTTATATAATGACAGATCAGTGCCTATGATTTCACAAATGATTTCAGTAATACGAAAAAGAACCAACATGAAAAATATCATAGGATTTGGGTAGAACTAGCAGACTAAGAATTCTGAATTTTAATCCTAACTCTAGTACTGATTTACTTAGTACATGTGACTTGTGAGGAGGTTACTTAACTTTATATGTTTCCACATTAATGGTTTAAAGCCATAATATGATCCTCTTGCTGTATAGGTGTGATGTTAAGTTATAAGATAACAGTACATAAATGCTAAGTAATACTAGTCAGGCATAGGACAAAATCATTTTGTAAAAGCTTGGTCACAAGGTGAGTTTGTTAATTCTGTTGATTATAGATTTAAAATATGTAATAAATGTAATGCCATATAAACGGCTAATCATTAAAAAAAAAGAAATACGTCCTACAGAGAAAGATGAATACCATATGATTTCACGTATATGTGGAATCTAAAAAACTAAACAAACAAAACAGAACAGATACAGATTTATAAACAGAGATCAAACTGGTTGCCAGATGGGAGGGGTTTGGGGGGTTGAGTGAATAGGTGAAGGAGATTAAGAGGTATAAACTTCAAGGTATAAAATAAATATGTTACAGAGATTAAATATAAAGCATAAGGAATATTGTCAATAATACTCTAGTGATTTTGTATGGTGACAAATAGTTACTAGACTTATCATGGTGACCATCCTTAATGTACTTAAATGTTGAATCACTATGTTGTCCACCTGACGCTAACATAATAGTGTACATCAGCTATACATCAATTTAAAAAGTTAGGCTTTCAATACTGTCACAGATGTTGGATGCTATGCTCCATATTCCCTCAGCCCACACCTCTGCTTCTCTGTGGAGGCTTCCTCAGGCAACACGGTAGCTTGCCTGGTTCAGGATAAGGCATCCCCCAAGGACTGAGATTTAATGCCTTCAGGGGCATCCCTCAGTCAGCCTGGAATTGCTCCCAGTGGATAAATACTCCAAATTTCTGGTCCTTTGATGGGACACTCCTGAGGTGCATCTACATGGCTCTTTAGATGGTCTCTAGTAGGATCGACCCGAGTTACCTATAGTGGTAAACTATGCAATGATGTACCCCTGAGAAAAATGTAAGATCAAACATAAAATCTTGTTAAAAGGTTGGCTGTTCCTTTTACCTAGGAAATGGTGTCTTTCTTTTACACTGTATTTCTATCTCCTGGTGCTTTAGAACAATTTGTGGCATAAATCCAACTGAAAAAAAAAGCGCTACCTTATCTTTTCAGGAGTCCTTAGATTCTGGAATACTATTTGTGTATGATTATAAAACCCCTCCTTTGGTACAGTTGCTGCATAACTTGCATCACTGTTAAGTAGGCCATTGTTTTCCAATCCTGGCTTGCATTAAAAACAAAACCTGGGAAGCTTTAAAAATCCAAATTTCTAGGCCCCTACTTTGAATTACAAAATTCATCTCTCTGTGAGTGTGTGTGGGTGTACGCATGTGTGTGTGTGTAAATCTCTCAGGTGATTCTAATGCACAGTTCAGTTTGGGAACTGCACAAAAGTTTGGTGTAATTCTTCCAACTCTTGCCCTTAGGGAGGGGGATTACAGAAGACAGGGTGGAAAGAAAGGGTGTGAGTGGAGGTTTGTAATATGTGGTAATTGAGACATTAGAATTTTACAGCTACATAATGAAGATGATTTTATGACAGTGTCAAAAGCCTGTATCCAGCATCACTGAGATGTCTCTCAGATTAGTCCTTCTTTATTACAGCTTGTAGTTTAAATGCCAAGGGCACAAGCTGCTTTGATGATAAAGTGTTATCCTTGAATATCTTTTATGTAAATGTAACCTTTAGGTGAGGAAGGAGGAGAGACAATATAATTAGTGAATCAAATGCAGATAATCAGCACCTTGTGTAGTATTGGCATATAATTACAAGGCTGGAATTCTTGAAACTTGATATTTGGGCAAGCAAATAAGGAGAATACCTGCAACTCATTCTGCAAGGTTAAAATGGGGTTCTCTCGAGTCTATTTTCAACACAACATTAAACAGCAGATACTAAACCAACCAAAAAAAAAAAAAAAAATCTTGTGAAACTGTAAAACTAGAAAGCATGTGCAAAAAAAAAAAAAAAAAACTCTCCTCACTTGGTATCTATTTCATGAAATCATTTTTAAAAATGAGATTTTTACAATCTTTCATTGAACTTTAAAGAATATATTAAATTTTCTAATGCCATAAAACACCCTTGCAATTTAATCAGTCAACCTGCCCAATTTCCATCAACCCCTCCATACACAACAATATTGAACAAAGTGCTTTGGTGGGACAATTTGTTTCTAGGAGTCTTTTGTCTTCAAGCCCTTTGTGAAGCTTCTGTAAACATGCGGCACACTGCAGCACCTGGGATATGATTAATAAACACATACATGAACAAGTGAATGAATGCATGCATGATGAACAGACCCTTACACACTGATACTCCAAACTGGCCTTGCCAACATATCCTCACATTCCACAATAAGCTGTCAAATATTTATCAAACACAGCCTATGCTAGGGTGTCAAAGGCAAACAAAACAAGACATTAGTTAAGGTGGTGAAAACAGATTCTATTCAGTAACCACTTTCACTAGGGGAAAGAACTGAGCTCTATTCCAATATGTGCAGAAATAACTGGGAGTTTTAAAGGGAGAATGAAGGAGTAAGGAGGGAGAGTGAGTGGGGGATCAGGTAGAGTCAAAGAAGTGAAATATTACAGAGACTACCTCAGTGTAATTGTGATGAGGCCAGCTGTGTCTACTAGCAGACAATTATCAGTTAGGATTCTATACTCCTACAGAGACAGAAGACAGAGACTCTATCCTTCCTGATGGTTTTCAGGTGCCTGAGAAAGACATTCCTGAGTTGTAGAAGATACACATACATTTCAAAGGGACAAAGAAAGGATTCACAATTGTAAGCCCTTTTTAGTAAATGCTCTGAGTAAGGGAGGTAAGGGGCCTATTTTCATGTGTTAAGCAGAACAAACAGTAAATTCTTTTGGCAGCTCTGAGCCTTTCCAGATTGGGACTCAAAATGGGGCTGTGTTTTCCCAGGGACATTGACCTTAGGCTGCTAGAAACCACATTAAAGTTTGGTCAAGTCTCTTAGTGCAGGGTTATAGAGCCATTTATGTGCTGAGAGTTCTTTGCATTTCTTAGGGACTGTGACACAAATGACAACGAGTAAGACCAATTCCTTATCTTCAAAGTCTTTACAAATGAGAAATGATAGGCAGACCAAAAAATTAATATAGGACATAATATTATACACATAGAAGGAACTTTTTTTACAAAGTACAAGGAAAGGACTCACAGATGTTGTCATGGAATATAGAGAAATGTTATGGATTAGCGATTAGGGAATGCTAGGAAATAAATCAGACAATCTCTAAGCAGAGTCTCGAGTACATTAGAAGTTAGGGAGTCTGAATTGTGGGCTATCCTGCAGCCCTGAAAGAGAAAGGGAAAGTAGAGAAGGATGAAGATTCTTATGTAGGCGAGGAAAAAAATAATGTTCCTTTTACCCTTCTAAGGGGCTGGGGCTCGTGTAACAAAAGACAGATTAACAAGAGAAAAACAAACGGAAGTTATTAACATGTATACCAGGGGAAACTCTCAAAGAGGTGGCTTAGAATTCAGACTTAAATACAATCCTCTTTAGCTAAATTGAAGAAATAAAAGGTGTGGAGGAAACCAGTTATGGGGAGGTGACCAGGAAAAACACGGTAAACAAGAGTAAGGTTAGTTATGCAGATTTAAGTCAGTGCCTTCTCCACGGATGAGTGTTTCTTGTGATCCTTCTCTTCCTGGTAAAGAGAGAGAGACACGCTTACAAACTGAGATTTCTTTTATAAATGTAAATTTCCTTACAAAAGGGTAACCTCTACTCTATGTTCAGAGCACCTCCTGTGGCTGATCTTCCTCAAAATAATCAGCTCAAAATAATCCATATGCCAAAGGCATATTTTGCCACATTTTATTCACTCTGAGTCTGGATCAGCAGAAAAGTAAACATATGAGAGCCCCCAGGGCAGGAAGGGCAAGCAATTTCATGTTTTGTGCCAGTACTGACAGACTGGAAGTGGTAACCCCAGCACACTTGGAGAAAAATTCTTAGACCGAATCTGAACTACGGCTGCCCAGGCGTAGGAAAGAAGAGTGACCACATAGATGCCACCCAAAAGATCACATCACGCACTTCAGAGGCTAATGTCTGAGTTCAAGCTCAGCAAGGATTAAAGCAAATGCACTGAGTGAATTGGGGGATGGGAAAGAGGTCATAAATAAAATTTTTGATAAAGTAAGATGATGGTATCAAGCCCACCAACAGACGCAGCCAACAAACCTATAAATAAGTTTATAGGTTACACAAACCTATAAACCTATAAAGGTTTATTACAAAAACACCTCATGTTAAACTCTCCAGCTCTGTGGGAAAAAATTAATACACTGTATTCTCCTTGACCACTCCATTAAGATTGAATTAAATAAAGCAAATACACTTAAGAAAGGATCCCTGTGTTTATATTCATAGGTCTATTTTAACATATTTTTTTTCAGTTTATCCCTAAATTATGAGCACTTTCCACGTCTGAACTTCCCCTATGTTGTATCAAATTCCCACAGTTTTTGCAAAAGAATGCTCAAGTGAAGGTGGGATCAAGATGGCAGAGTAGGAAGACCCTGAGTTTACCTCCTCCATGGACACACCAAACTACAAGTACATATAGAACGACTCTCTGAGAATGACCTGAAGACCAGCAGAACAGCTTTCCTACAACTACAGTTATAAAGAAAAAACTACATCAAGATGGGTAGGAGAGCCAGAGATGTGGTCTAGTCAGAATACATATCTCTGTACAGTGTCCCACAAGCAGGAGGGGATCACAAACTCAGAGGTCCTCCTTAAGGAATGAGGGGTTCAAGCCCCACAACAGGCACCCCAGCCCTATGGTGCAAGACCTGCACCAGGAAGGTGAGCTCTCATAACTTCTGGCTTTGAAAACCAGCAGGGCTTATGTCTGGGAAAGCTGGAGGGCTATAGGAAACCAAGACTTTGCTCTTAAAGGGCTCACACAAAACTCACTTGCTTAAACTCCTATTGCAGAGACAGCAACTTGAAAAGCACTTGGGCCATATGTGAAAGAGATTCACTGACTAATTTTAGGGCAAGTGCTTAGGGGCCAGGATCTGTTGGAACTTTCTCAAAGCACTAGTGGGCACCCTTTTATTTTTATTCTCCCTCTACCTAGCTGGCCTAGTGAAGGCAGGCACCACTTCTAACATTTGCCATCTACCTTGCTAGCACTGCTCACCCCACCTCAGTATTCCCCTGCAGACCCACCCCATGCAAACTACCCACCTCAACTGGTACCCCCAAAAGTGGCTGACTTGGTGATGCCCCTCCAAGGCAGGTCCCAAGCCACCACATACAACAGGTAGCTTCAGCCTGGACCAGCACTGCCCTCCCAAAGTGGTCCCAGGATCTCAGACCTGATCACCAGCGCACAGTTGGGCCCTATAGCCAGTCACACTGGGGCCAGCCTCCTCCACCAGTGTACCTGCAGGTGCTGTGGTACTATCACAATAAGAAGGTACATGCAGCCCACAGGGGATGCCCATGGATCACCTGGCTCTGGTGACCAGAAGAGATTACTCTTCTGAGCCCCACAGGAAACCTTCTACATAAGGCCACTCCTTCAAGATCAGGATCTGTAACTGATCTACCTAATACACAGAAACAAGCACAAAGAATTTGGGCAAAATGAAGAGAGGAATGGATAAACATAGTGAGAACTTCAAAAAGACACAGAAAATATAAAAAGAACCAATCAGAGCTGAAGAATACAAGAACTGAAATGAAAAATACACTAGATGGAATCAACAGAAGATTAGGTGATGCAGAAGAACAGCTCAGTGATCTGGAAGACAAGGTAGTAGAAATCACCCAATTGGAAGACAAAAAAAAAAAAAAAAGATTTTAACAAAATGAGGATAATACAAGGGATCTTTTGGACAACATCAAGCAGAATAATATTTGCATTATAGGGGTCTCAGAAGGAGGAGAGAGAGAGAAAGAGACAGACAATGTATTTGAAGAAATAATGGTTGAAAACTATTCTAACCTGGCAAAGAAAACAGACATCCAAGTCTAGGAAGCACAGAGTCCCAAACAAGATGAGCTCAAAGAGACCCATACAAAGGCACATTATAATTAGAATGTCAAAAGTTAAAGATAAAGAGAGACTCTTAAAGGCAGCAAGACGAAAACAACCAGTTACATACAACAGAACTCTCATAAGATTATCAGTTGATTTTTCAGCAGAAACTTTATAGACCAGAAAGGAGTGGCATGACATATCAAAATGCTGAAAGGAAAAAAATTACATCCAATATGACTCTGCCCAGTAAGGTTATCACTCACATTTGAGGAGAGATAAAGAGTTTCCCAGATGAGCAAAAGCTAAAGGACTTTATCACTGCTAACGTGGCCTTATGAGAAATGTTAAAGGGACTTCTTTTAGAGGAAAAGAAAAGGCCATAACTAGAAATAAGAAAACACATTAAAGGAAAAATCTCACTGATAAAAGCAAACACAATAAAGGTAGTCGATCAGCCACTTACAAAGCTATCATGAAGGTTAAAAGACAAAGTAATAAAATAAACTAAAAAACTATAAAAATTAGTTAAGGGATACACAAAAAGATATAAAATATGATATCAAAAACATGAAAGTTAGTGAGGGAGTAAAAATGTGTTTTTAGAATGAGTTTGAACTTAAGTGACCATCAAATGAAATAGACATGCATAAGTTGTTACACATGAACCTCATGGTAATCACAAACCAAAACCTTTAATAGGTGTACAAAAAATAACAATAAAGGAATCCAAACATAATACTAAAGAAAAACATCAGATCACAAAAGAAGAGAGTGAGAGAAGAAGAAAGGAACAGAGAATAACTGCAAAAAAAACTTGAAAACAATTCACAAAATAGCAATAAGTACATATCTATCAATAATTAAGTATAAATGGACTAAATTCTCCAATCAAAAGTCAAGGGTGGCTGAATGGATAAAAACAAGAACCATCTAAATGTTGCCTACAAAAGACTCCCTTCAGATCTAAAAACATACAGAGACTGAAAGTGAAAGGATGAAAAAAGATATATTCCATGAAAATGGAAATGAAAAGAAAGCTGAGATAGCAGTACTTATACAGGACAAAATAGACGTCAAAACAAAGCCTGTAACAAGAGACAAAGAAGGCCATTGTATAATGATAAAGGGATCAATTCAATGCAAAGATATAATGCTTGTAAATATTTATGTGCCCAATATAGGAGCACCTAAATATATAAGCAAATATTAACAGATGTAAAGGGATAAATTGACAGTAATACAATAGTATTAGGGGACCTTAATACCCCACTTACTGCAACAAATATATCATCAAGAAAGAAAATCAGTATGGAAACACTGGCCTTAAATGACATATTGGACCAGATGAAAGTAATAGATTTATAGAGAACATTTCATCCAAAAACAGCAGAATGCACATTCTTTTCAAATGCACATGGAACATTCTCCAGGATAGATCACATGATGGGTCACAAAGCAAGCCTCAATAAATTTAGGAAGATTGAAATCATATCCAGCATCTTTTCTGACCACAATAGTATAAATCTAAATCAACTATAAGAAGAAAACTGGAAAAAATACAAACATGTGGAGAATAAACAACATGCTACCAAACTCCACAAAACACTATTAGAACTAATAAATGAATTAAGTATAGTTAGTTAGTTAATTTAGAAAACACTTACTTTTTAGCAGTCACTCCTCATTTCTCCCCAGGCCTCCAGCCATAGAAAGCTATTAAAGAGTATGGGGTTTCTTTTTGGTGTGATGAAAATATTCTAATATTGACTGTGGTGATGGTTGCACAACTCAGTGAATATACTAAACACTATTCAATTGTACATTTTAATTGGGTGAATTGTGTAGTATGTGAATTATATCTGGATAAAAGAGGTATAAAAACAGGTGACATATTGTAGCACCATTTCATTTGGCTGGTGAACAACCCTTCTGATAAACAAACATTAGATAAAATTTAGAGCTTTAAGAGGAACATACATCTTACTTCATCATTATCATAGCCATACACACAGGGAGCTCAGTATTAACAGATTTGGTGAAAGCAAAGTATATGAGGGAGACTTCCATGGAATAAGAATTGGTTGGACTATATATATATTTCCTGTAAGTTTCTAGTGTGTGTGTCCATCTTTTAATTCACTAAGTCAGAATTTTTTGACCATCTGTTATCTATCAAATACCTCTTTTTTGTTGTCTTTTTAAATATCTTTATTGGAGTATAATTGCTTTACAATGGTGTGCTGGTTTCTGCTTTATAACAAAGTGAATCAGCTATACATATACATATATCCCCATTTCTCCTCCCTCTTGTGTCTCCTTCCCGTCCTCCCTATCCCACCCCTCTAGGTGGTCACAGAGCACCTAGCTGATCTCACTGTGCTATGTGGCTGCTTCCCACTAGCTATCTATTTTACATTTAGTAGTGTATATATGTCCATACCACTCTCTCACTTTGTCCCAGCTTACCCTTTCCTCTCCCCATGTCCTCAAGTCCATTCTCTACATATGCGTCTTTATTCCTGTCCAGGCCCTAGGTTTTTCAGACCTTTTTTTTTTTTTTAGATTCCATATATGCGTGTTAGCATATGGTATTTGTTTTTCTCTTTCTGACTTACTTCACTCTGTATGTCAGACTCTAGGTCCATCCACCTCACTACAAATACCTCCATTTCATTTCTTTTTATGGCTGAGTAGTATTCCATTGTATATATGTGCCACATCTTCTTTATCCATTCACCTGATGATGGACACTTAGGTTGCTTCCATGTCCTGGCTATTGTAAATAGAGCTGCAATGAACATTGTGGTACATGACTCTTTTTGAATTATGGTTTTCTCAGGGTATATGCCCAGTAGTGGGATTGCTGGGTCGTATGGTAGTTCTATTTTTACTTTTTTAAGGAATCTCTAAAGTTTTCTCTGCAGTGGCTGTATCAATTTACATTCCCACCAACAGTGCAAGAGGGTTCCCTTTTCTCCACACCCTCTCCAGCATTTATTGTTTGTAGATTTTTTGATGATGGTCATTCTGAATGGTGTGAGATGATATCTCATTGTAGTTTTGCTTTGCATTTCTCTAATGATTAATGATGTTGAGCATTCTTTCATGTGTTTGTTGGCAATCTGTATATCTTCTTTGGAGAAATGTCTATTTAGGTCTTCTGCCCATTTTTGGATTAGGTTGTTTGATTTTTGATATTGAGCTGCATGAGCTGCTTGTAAATTTTGGAGATTAATCCTTTGTCAGTTGCTTCGTTTGCAAATATTTTCTCCCATTCTGAGGGCTGTCTTTTTGTCTTGTTTATGGTTTCCTTTGCTGTGCAAAAGCTTTTAAGTTTCATTAGGTCCCATTTGTTTATTTTTGTTTTTATTTCCATTTCTCTAGGAGGTGGGTCAAAAGGGATCTTGCTGTGATATGTGTCAAAGAGTATTCTGCTTATGTTTTCCTTGAAGAATTTGATAGTGTCTGGCCTTACATTTAGCTCTTTAATCCATTTTGAGTTTATTTTTGCATATGGTGTTAGGGAGTGTTCTAATTTCATTCTTTTACATGTAGCTGTCCAGTTTTCCCAGCACCACTTATTGAAGAGGCTGTCTTTTCTCCATTGTATATTCTTGCCTCCTTTATCAAAAATAAGGTGACCATATGTGTGTGGGTTTATCTCTGGGCTTTGTATCCTGTTCCATTGATCTATATGTCTGTTTTTGTGCCAGTACCATATTGTCTTGATTACTGCTTTGTAGTATAGTCTGAAGTCTGGGAGCCTGATTCCTCCAGCTCCGTTTTTCTTTCTCAAGATTGCTTTGGCTATTCAGGGTCTTTTGTGTTTCCATACAAATAGTGAAATTTTTTGTTCTAGTTCTGTGAAAAATGCCATTGGTAGTTTGATAGAGATTGCGCTGAATCTGTAGATTGCTTTGGGTAGTATAGTCATCTTCACATTGTTGATTCTTCCAATCCAAGAACATGGTATATCTGTCCATCTGTTTGTATCATCTTTAATTTCTTTCATCAGTGTCTTATAGTTTTCTGCATACAGGTCTTTTGTCTCCTTAGGTAGGTTTATTCCTAGGTATCAAGTACCATATTTGGTGCTGGGGAATAAATAAATAAATGAATATTTATAATTCATACATATAATGTGTATATAGATAAATTTATATGTAGACTCTAGGACTTTATACTTATATATGCACACATATATAATGTGTATAAACATATATCATATTTATATACATACAAATATTAATATATCTAAATGTATATATATGAATGTAAAGTCCTAGAGCATATACTCCATGCTATGGGGCATGTAAAAGCAAATGCTACCTGCTGTCAAGGAAAGCTTCCAATTCAAGAACCAAAAACATAGTCACATAATCCTATTGGTTAACAAATAAGATTATTTGGTGGCAAGTTACAGAAATCAACTTGACATACTTTAAGCAAAAATGTTTTTCTAAGGGTAGAAATGTAGGTGGGCTTCAGGAAGGAATGGAACTGGAAACCAGAAAATTTCAGCCCCCAGGTAGTATTCTCTCCCTTTATCTTGTTTGTGCATCTGTCTGCATGCTTCTTCTCTTTCTCAGTAGTCTTCTGCTGATTTAGTCACTAGAACAAGTCTGGTTTCTCAGAGTTCATAGATCCAGTCACAGAGACAAAGTCTGCTTTCTTTTTTGTCTCTTTTCTCATATTCAGTTTCAAATTACTTCCACAACCAAAAGCACACTGCCTTTCTTTCACCCTAAGTTTTCAGAAAGTAGCAGAATGTCCAACTGTGTGTGCATTCAATCTTTGTTACTGCAACTGAGATTTATGGACCAGCATCACCAGTGTCACTCAGGGGCTTCCTAAAAAAGCATGCTCTCTGGGTGACAAAATCAGAACCTGTACTTAACAAGACCTCCGGGTGGTTGGAATGCATATTAAAGTCTAAGAATTGGCTTAAACAATAAGGGAGGTGTGTTCCCTCATGTAACAACAAAGCCCAAGACTGGCAGTTCCAGGGTGGGCTGATTGATTCAGAGGCTCAACAATGTTACCAATGTCATCCTTCTGCCCTGCTGTCCTCTTAGCCCAGCTCTTCTCAGGCTCCTAAGAAGGTTGCAGCTTTTGCAGGATTCCCATCCGTGCATAACAATGTCCTTAGAGGAGAGGGTATTCTTTCTTTGTGTTCTTTTTTAAATGAGAGAAAAATCTTCCCAGTATCCCCTTAGCAGATTTCCCCTCACATATCACTGGCTGGATTGTGTCACACACCTATTTCTACATCAGTCACTGGTAAAGGAACAGAAATACCATGATTGAAAGACTAATTAAGATTCACCCCTACTTTCATGTAGTCTATTTGTTTATTTTTGGTTTTTTTGCCCTTGCCTGGAAAAACAGATACAAAAAAAAAAAAAAATTGCTAAGATCAATGTCAAAGAGCTGAATGCCTATGATTTCTTCTAGGAGTTTTATGGCTTCAGGTCTTATATTCAAGTCTTTAATCTATTTTATTTTTGTACATTGTGTAAAATAGTGGCTTTTGCATGTAACTGTCCAGTTTTCTCAACACAATTTATTGAAGAAACTTTTTCCTATTGTATATTTTTGCCTCCTTTGTTGTAGATTAATTGACCATATAAGTGTGGGTTCATTTTTGGGCTCTCTCTTCTGTTCCATTGATCTATCTGTCTGTTTTTGTGCCAGTACCATATAATTTTGATTACTATAGCTTGGTAGTATACTTTGAAATTAGGAAGGATGATGCCTCCAGCTTTGTTCTTTCTTAAGACTGCTTTGGCTATTCAGGGGTTTTTTTGTAGTTCCACACAAATTTTAATATCATTTGTTCTAGTTGTGTGAAAAATACCATTGGTATTTTGATAGGAATGATATTGCATCTGTATATTGCTTTGGGTAGTATAGACATTTTAATATTAATTCTTCCAATCCATGAGATTTATCTTTGTCTTCTTTCATTTCTTTCCTCAATGTCTTACAGTTTTCAGTGTACAGGTCTTTCACCTGCTTAGTTAAATTTACCAGACAGAAATCATACTTTCTCTCTCTATAGATTTGCCTGTTCTGGACATTTTATATCAATGGAATCAACAATATGTGGTCTCCAATAAATGACTTCTTTCACTTAGGATAATGTTTTCAAGGTTCATCCATGTTGTAGCACTAGTACTTCATCCCTTTTCATGCCTGAATTACATAACATACCATATGAATATATCATATTTTGTCTGTTTATCTGTTGATGAGCATTGGGTTGTTTCCACTTTTTGGCTATTACAAATAATATTTCTATGAATATTCATATGCAAGTTATTATATGAATTATGTTTTCATTTCTCTTGAGTATATATCTAAGAGTGGAATTTCTGGGTCAGATAGTAACTCTATGTTTAACTTTCTTAGGAAATGCTAAACTCTTTTCGAAAGTAGCGGTACCATTTTACATTCCCACCAACAGTATATGAAGGTTCCAATCTCTCTACATTGCCTCCAACACTTATTATCTCTTTTTTATTTTAGCCATCCTAGTGGGTATAAAGTGGTATTTCAGTGTGATTTTGTTTTGCACTTCCCTGAGGCCTAGGGAATACATCATCTTTTGATAAAAATTAGAGCAGATGAGCTTTTTCTGGATAATTAACCATTTCTTGGTTTCAGAGGATGTTTCTTTCAGATAGACTTCTTTTCATTGGAACAATTTTTCATAATTTCCAATTTACTTAAAACTTAGGGCAATCCACTCATCACCATTTTTATCTAGGTGTTTCACATACATATGCCCACTGATGGGCATACATATTTATACTGTCACAGCCCCTATTGCAGTAGTTCTTTATCCCATGTAGGTATTTTTAAAATGCATAATTAATAATAAAGTAATAATAGTTCAAAGAAAAGCTGTTCTCATGAGAATAGCAAGCAGCAGTTCTCAGAGGCTGAACCTTCTCAGAATGGCTAGATTTTTGTCATTTAATCTTTGCCTACCCATTTACAATATATATTGCACTGTGAATAACAAAAGCAACACCCTTCCCTAAATTCCCAAAATATGTAAATCAGAAGTTGTAGTTCATGAGAGAAAATGTGGGTTCTGAGGGAATGGAGACAGTACATGGATTGAAACAGGTGAAAGACAGTATACAAATGGACAATGGCCAGACCACATATAAAAACAGAATTCTGACCACAATCTGCAGCAACGAGCCCAGGAAGCCAACCCATTATCTACATTGACCAGCCCAGGAAGCCAGCCTACCATCTACAAGTCAGACCTGTAAGAAGTCAGACCACTATCTCTAAGAAGCAAAGTTCTCTAAGAAGCCAAACAATAGCCCCTGTAACAATTGGCCCAACATGACCAGGAGTTGGTTAATGATTGACAGCTCCTTTAATTTTTGTCTCCATCTCCAATTTAAGACCAGCCAGAGACATCTCTAAGCAATCATATAGGATACCCCCCTTCTAGTTAGTCCTTCTAACCCTCCTACCACTTCCCCATGCTAACAGCCTCCAATCAAGGCATACCTGAAGCCTTCCCTTTTCCACTATAAAGTTTTATCACTCCTCTGTCTACCTTTGACTCTCTGCCAAAACACAAGTGATGGTGGCTGACTGCCTTGCTACAGTAAGCTCTGAATGTGTAGCCCTTGCCTGTTCTCATTTGGTTCGTCTTCATTTATTTCCACATAGGCTATTTGGATTTAATATTCTAGCCCAATTTAGAATCTGCTTAACTATTTTCTGGATCTGACAGAAGAAAGTAGGACTCCTGTGACATTGACCTTACTCTGAATCAGTCCTATGGAGTGGAAAGAGCATGAGGTTTGGAGTTGAGAGACAATGATTGTAGTTCAAGTCTGCTGCTAACAGCTGTGTGACTCTGGTCCTGCCACTGCTCTAGACCTCAGTTTCCCTACCTATAAAGGGGAATGGCTGGGGTGGGAGGAGAGGAGTGTACTGTATCTCTAAAATAACTTCCGTTTCTTAATCACAGGATGTTAGAATTGGTTTATAATATTCTGTGATTAATTGCCTCCCCCAACCTTCTAACTTCATTCTCATCTAATTAGAGCAAATTTCCTACACATGGAAGCATGGTGTTCCTTTACACCAAGTGTTTCACAGTATAGTCTTCAAAACAACTTCATCAGACACCTGGGAGTATTTGTTAAAAACACAGTTTCCTGGTCCCTACCCGAATTAATGAATCTGGATCCCTGGTAAAGGGCCCCAGAATCAACACTTCTAACAAGCTCCCAGGTGATTTGTATACTATTAATAATTAATGTTTATTACTATGTTCCTGGATTGTTTCAAATGCTTTATATTCACTGATTCCTGTAAGCCTCACAGCAACTCTAAATGGTCAAGTTGGGGAGCTTCAAGATGGTGGAAGAGTAAGAAGAGGAGATCACCTTCCTCCCCACAAATACATCAATAATACATAATACATCTACGTGTGGAACAACTCCTACAGAACACCTACTGAACGCTGGCAGAAGACCTCAGACTTCCCAAAAGGCAAGAAATTCCCCCACGTACCTGGGTAAGGCAAAAGAAAAAAGAAAAAACAGAGACAAAAGAATAGGGATGGGACCTGCACCAGTGGGAGGGAGCTGTGAAGGAGGAAAGGTTTCCACACACTAGGAAGCCCCTTTGTGGGGGGAGACTGCGGGTGGCAGAGGGGGGAAGCTTCTGAGCCAAGGAGAAGAGTGCAGCAACGGGGGTGCAGAGGGCAAAGCGGAGAGATTCCCTCACAGAGGATCAGTGCCGAGCAGCACTCACCAGCCCGAGAGGCTTGTCTGCTCACCCGCCGGGGCGGGCGGGGCTGGGAGCTGAGGCTCGGGCTTCGGAGGTCGGATCCCAGGGAGAGGACGGGGGTTGGCTGCGTGAACACAGCCTGAAGGGGGCTAGTGCACCACAGCCCGAAAAGGTCTGGAACTGCCGAAGAGGCAAGAGACTTTTTCTTGCCTCTTTGTTTGGCGGTGTGCGAGGAGAGGGGATTCACAGTGCCGCCTAAACGAGTTCCAGAGATGGGCGTGAGCCGTGTCTATCAGCATGGACACCAGAGACGGGCATGAAATGCTAAGGCTGCTGCTGCAGCCACCAAGAAGCCTGTGTGCAAGCACAGGTCACTATCCACACACCCCCTCCGGGGAGCCGGTGCAGCTCGCCACTGACAGGGTCCCAAGATCCAGGGACAACTTACCCGGGAGAACACACGGCGCGCCTCAGGCTGTTGCAATGTCATGCTGGCCTCTGCGGCCTCAGGCTCATCCTGCATTCCACATCCCTCCCTCCCCCTTGCCTGAGGGAGCCAGAGCCCCCAATCAGCTGCGCCTTTAACCCCGTCCTGTCTGAGCGAAGAATGGACGCCTGAGGGCAACCTACACGCAGAGGCGGGGCCAAATCCAAAGCTGAAACCCAGGAGCTGTGCGAACAAAGAAGAGAAAGGGAAATCTCTGCCAGCAGCCTCAGGAGCTAAATCTCCACAATCAACTTGATGTACCTGCATCTGTGGAATACCTGAATAGACAATGAATCATCCCAAATTGAGGAGGTGGACTTTGGGAGCAACGATATATATATATTTTTTCCTTTTTCTCTTTTGTGAGTGTGTATGTGTATGCTTCTGTGTGTGATTTTTTCTGTATAGCTTTGCTTTTACCATTTGTCCTAGGGGTCTGTCTGTCCGTTATTTTTTGGTTTTTTTGGGTTTTTTTGTATAGTTTTTAGCGCTTGTTATCATTGGTGGATTTGCTTTTTGGTTTGGTTGCTCTCTTCTTTCTATCTTTCTTTCTTTTTTTTATTATTACTTAAAAATTTTTTTATTTTCAATAATTATTTTTTATTTTAATAACTTTATTTTATTTTTTCTTTCTTTCTTTCTTTTTTTCTCCCTTTTATTCTGAGCCATGTGGATGACAGGGTCTTGGTGCTCCGGCCGGGTGTCAGGCCTGTGCCTCTGAGGTGGGAGAGCTGAGTTCAGGACATTGGTCCACCAGAGACCTTCCAGCTCCACGTAATATCAAATGGTGAAAATCTCCCAGAGATCTCCATCTCAGCGCCAAGACGCAGCTCCACTCAACGACCAGCAAGCTACAGTAATGGACACCCTATGCCAAACAACTAGCAAGACAGGACCACAACCCAACACATTAGCACAGAGGCTGCCTAAAATCAGAATAAGGTCACAGACACCCCAAAACACACCACCGGATGCGGAACTGCCCACCAGAAAGACAAGATCCAGCCTCATCCACCAAAACACAGGCACCACTCCCCTCCACCAGGAAGCCTACACAACCCACTAAACCAACCTTACGCACTGGAGGCAGACACCCAAAACAACAGGAACTATGAACCTGCAGCCTGTGAAAGGGAGACCCCAAAAATAGTAAGTTAAGCAAAATGAGAAGACAGAGAAATGTACAGCAGATGAAAGAGCAAGGTAAAAACCCACCAGACCTAACAAATGAAGAGGAAATAGGCAGTCTACCTGAAAAAGAATACAGAATAATGATAGTAAAGATGATCCAAAATCTTGGAAATAGAATGGAGAAAATATGAGAAATGTTTAACAAGGACCTAGAAGAACTAAAGAGCAAAGAAACAATGATGAACAACACAATAAGTGAAATTAAAAATTCTCTAGAAGGAATCAATAGCAGAATAACTGAGGCAGAAGAATGTAAGTGACCTGGAAGATAAAATAGTGGAAATAACTCCTGCAGGGCAGAATAAACAGAAAAGAATGAAAAGAATTGAGGACAGTCTCAGAGACCTCTGGGACAACATTAAACACACAAACATTCGAAATATAGGGGTCCCAGAAGAAGAAGAGAAAAAGAAAGGCACTGAGAAAATATTTGAAGAGATTATAGTTGAAAACTTCCCTAATATGGGAAAGGAAATAGTTAATCAAACCAGGGAGTGCAGAGAGTCCAATACTGGATAAATCCAAGGAGAAACATGCCAAGAAACATATTAATCAAACTATCACACATTAGATTCAAAAAAAATTATTAAAAGCAGCAAGGGAAAAACAACAAAAAACATACAAGGGAATCCCCATAAGGTTAACAGCTGATCTTTCAGCAGAAACTCTGCAAGCCGGAAGGGAGTGGCAGGACATATTTAAGTGATGAAAGGGAAAAACCTACAACCAAGATTACTCTACCCAGCAAGGATCTCATTCAGATTCGACAGAGAAATTAAAACCTTTACAGACAAGCAAAAGCTAAGAGAATTCAGCAAAACCAAACCAGCCCTATAACAAATGCTAAAGGAACTTCTCTTGGCAGGAAATACAAGAGAAGGAAAAGACCTACAATAACAAATGCAAAACAATTAAGAAAATGGTAATAGGATCATACATATCGATAATTACCTAACATGTTAATGGATTAACTGCCCCAACCAAAAGACATTGACTGAATGGATACAAAAACAAGACCCATATATATGTTGTCTACAAGAGACCCACTTCAGACTTAGGGACACATACAGACTGAAAGTGAGGGGATGGAAAAAGATATTCCATGCAAATGGAAATCAAAAGAAAGCTGGAGTAGCAATTCTCATATCAGACAAAACAGACTTTAAAAGAAATACTATTACAAGAGACAAAGAAGGACACTACATAATGATCAAGGGATCAATCCAAGAAGAAGATATTACAATTGTAAATATTTATGTACCCAACATAGGTGCACCTCAATACATAAAGCAAATGCTAACAGTGATAAAAGTGGAAATTGACAGTAACAAAATCGTAGTAGGGGACTTTAATGCCCCAATTTCACCAATGGACAGACCATCCAAAATGAAAATTAATAAGGAAACACAAGCTTTAAATGACACATTAAACAAGATGGACTTAATTGATATTTATAGGACATTCCATCCAAAAACAACAGAATACACTTTCTTCTCAAGTGCTCAGGGAACATTCTCCAGGACACATCATATCTTGGGTCACAAATCAAGCCTTGGTAAATTTAAGAAAATTGAAATCATATCAAGTGTCTTTTCTGACCACAATGCTATGAGACTAGATATCAATTACAGGAAAAAATCTGTAAAAAATACAAACACATGGAGGCTAAACAATACACTATTTAATAACCAAGAGCACACTGAAGAAATCAAAGAGGAAATCAAAAAATATCTAGAAACAAATGACAATGAAAACATGACGACCCAAAACCTATGGGATGCAGCAAAAGCAGTTCTAAGAGGGAAGTTTATAGCAATACAATCCTACCTCAAGAAACAAGAAACATCTCAAATAAACAACCTAACCTTACACCTAAAGCAATTAGAGAAAGAAGAACAAAAAACCCCAAAGTTAGCAGAAGGAAAGAGTTCATAAAGATCAGATGAGAAATAAATGAAAAAGAAATGAAGGAAACAATAGCAAAGATCAATAAAAGT
Organism: Balaenoptera ricei; assembly: GCF_028023285.1. Classification (NCBI taxonomy): domain Eukaryota; kingdom Metazoa; phylum Chordata; class Mammalia; order Artiodactyla; family Balaenopteridae; genus Balaenoptera; species Balaenoptera ricei. Next base: position 170,714,264 of record NC_082639.1, read on the forward strand.
AAAAGCTGGTTCTTTGATAAGATAAACAAAATTGATAAACCATTAGCCAGACTCATCATGAAAAAAAGGGAGAAGACTCAAATCAATAGAATTAGAAATGCAAAAGGAGAAGTAACAACTGAAACTGCAGAAATACAAAGGATCATGAGAGATTACTACAAGCAACTATATGCCAATAAAATGGACAACCTGGAAGAAATGGACAAATTCTTAGAAGAGCACTACCTTCTGAGACTGAACAAGGAAGAAATAGAAAATATAAACAGACCATTCACAAGCACTGAAATTGAGTCTGTGATTTAAAATCTTCCAACAAACAAAAGCCCAGTACCAGATGGCTTCACAAGCGAATTCTATCAAACATTTAGAGAAGAGTTAACACCTATTCTTCTCAAACTCTTCCAAAATATAGCAGAGGGAGGAACACTCCCAAACTCATTCTACAAGGCCACCATCACCCTGATACCAAAACCAGACAAAGATGTCACAAAGAAAGAAAACTACAGGCCAATATGACTGATGAACATAGATGCAAAAATCCTCAACAAAATACTAGCAAACAGAATCCAACAGCACATTAAAAGGATCATACACCATGATCAAGTGGGGTTTATTCCAGGAATGCAAGGATTCTTCAATATACGCATATCAATCAACGTGATATACCATATTAACAAATTGAAGGAGAAAAACCATAAGATCATCTCAATAGATGCAGAAAAAGCTTTTGACAAAATTTAATACCCATTTGTGATAAAAAATCTCCAGAAATTAGGCATAGAGGGAACTTACGTCCATATAATAAAGGCCATATATGACAAACCCACAGCCAACATCGTCCTCAGTGGTGAAAAACTGACACCATTTCCACTAAGATCAGGAACAAGACAAGGTTGCCCATTCTCACCACTATTATTCAACATAGTTTTGGAAGTTTTAGCCACAGCAATCTGAGAAGAAAAAGAAATGAAAGGAATCCAAATTGGAAAAGAAGAAGAAAAACTGTCACTGTTTGCAGATGACATGATACTATTCATAAAGAATTCTAAAGATGCTACCAGAAAACTACTAGAACTAATCAATGAATTTGGTAAAGTAGCAGGATACAAAATTAATGCACAGAAATCTCTTGCATTCCTATACACTAACAATGAAAGATCAGAAAAAGAAATTAAGGAAACAATCCCATTCACCATTGCAACAAAAAGAATAAAATACCTAGGAATAAACCTACCTAAGGAGACAAAAGACCTGTATGCAGAAAACTATAAGACACTAATGAAAGAAATTAAAGATGATACAAACAGACGGAGAGATATACCATGTTCTTGTATTGGAAGAATCAACATTGTGAAAATGACTATACTACCCAAAGCAATCTACAGATTCAATGCAATCCCTATCAAACTACCAATGGCATTTTTCACAGAACTAGAACAAAAAATTTCACAATTTGCATGAAAACACAAAACACCCCGAATAGCCAAAGCAATCATCAGAAAGAAAAAATAGCTGGAGGAATCAGGCTCCTGGACTTCAGATTATATTACAAAGCTACAGTAATCTAGATAGTATGGTACTGGCATGAAAAACAGAAATATAGATCAATGGAACAGGATAGAAAACCCAGAGATAAACCCACACACATATGGTCACCTTATCTTTGATAAAGGGGGCAAGAATATACAATGGAGAAAAGACAGCCTCTTCAATAAGCGGTGCTGGGAAAACTGGACAGCTACATGTAAAAGAATGGAATTAGAACACTCCCTAACACCATACACAAAAATAAACTCAAAATGGATTAAAGACCTAAATGTAAGGCCAGACACTATCAAATTCTTAGAGGAAAACATAGGCAGAACACTCTATGACATAAATCACAGCAGGATCCTTTTTGACCCACCTCCTAGAGAAATGGAAATAAAAACAAAAATAAACAAATGGAACCTAATGAAACTTAAAAGCTTTTGCACAGCAAAGGAAACCATGAACAAGACGAAAAGACAACCCTCAGAATGGGAGAAAATATTTGCAAATGAAGCAACTGACAAAGGATTAATCTCCAAAATTTACAAGCAGCTCATGCAGTTTAGTAACAAAAAACAAACAACCCAATCCAAAAATGGGCAGAAGACCTAAATAGGCATTTCTCCAAAGAAGATATACAGATTGCCAACAAACACATGAAAGGATGCTCAACATCACTAATCATTAGAGAGATGCAAATGAAAACTACAATGAAATATCACCTCGCACCAGTCAGAATGGCCATCATCAAAAAATCTACAAACAATAAATGCTGGAGAGGGTGTGGAGAAAAGGGAACCCTCATACACTGTTGGTGGGAATGTAAATTGATACAGCCGCTATGGAGAACAGTATGGAGGTTCCTTAGAAAACTAAAAATAGAACTACCATACGACTCAGCAATCCCACTACTGGGCATATATCCTGAGAAAACCATAATTCAAAAAGAGTCATGTACCACAATGTTCATTGCAGCACTATTTACTATAGCCAGGACATGGAAGCAACCTAAGTGTCCATTGACAGATGAATGGATAAAGAAGATGTGGCACACATATACAATGGAATATTACTCAGCCATAAAAAGAAATGAAATTGAGTTATTTGCAGTGGGGTAGTTGGACCTAGAGGCTGTCATACAGAGTGAAGTAAGTCAGAAAGAGAAAAACAAATACCGTATGCTAACACATATATATGGAATCTAAGAAAAAAAAATGGTCATGAAGAACCTAGGGGCAGGATGGGAATAAAGACCCAGACCTACTAGAGAATGGACTGAGGACATGGGGTGGGGGAAGGGTAAGCTGGGACAAAGTGAGAGAGTGGCATGTACATATATATACTACCAAATGTAAAACTGATAGCTAGTGGGAAGCAGCATTATTGCACAGGGAGATCAGCTGGGAGCTTTGTGACCACCTAGAGGGGTGGGATAGGGAGGGTGGGAGGGAGGGAGACGCAAGAGGGAAGAGATATGGGGATATATGTATATGTATAGCTGATTCACTTTGTTATAAAGCAGAAACTAACGTACCATTGTAAAGCAATTATACTCCGATAAAGATGTTAAACATAAATAAATAAATGAATGGTCAAGTTATGCCTATTTCACAGATGGGAAACAGAGGCATAATTTCTCTTGGCCAGGATCACAAAGCTAGTTTAGGGGAGTAAAAATTCATTTCCTTCAACCCTCGTAGGGTCCTTGGCTGGATCTGAACATTAAATTGAAAGATCAACAGGAGGAAAGCAAACAAATTTGTTTAATACAAATTTTATGTGGCACGGGAGCTTTCATAAGGAAATGAAGACCAAAGAAACAGTTAAAATTGAGTGGTTTTATGCTAGGTTTTCTGAAGAGTGAAAAGTTGTAGAAAGATATGATAGGGCAAGGAGTATGAGCTAAGTGTAGTAAACTGGGGAAAGAGCAAGCTCGTTCGCTTTCTTCTCAGTGTCCCTCCATCTTTGAGATAAGTACTCCTTTCCTCCAGGTATAGGGAGAGCAGCTCTCACATGAGGGTTTCATGACCTGCTTCAGGGGAGAAGGATGGGGGAAGGTCAGAGAGACCTCACTTCTTTTGCCATCTTCTCAAGCTCCTTCAGCTTAAATTATTAATATGCCAAGGTGCAATATTTGGGGGTAGCATGTCCTGAACCCCATCACTAGTAAGTGGTGAACAAGCATGCAAACCCAGAAATCTTACTCAGACTCTGAGCTCCAACCATTATTCTATGGCCATGTCACCAATTTATTGGATGACAAGAGGCTAAATCAGGAGGTCACTTTGTTGCTCACCAGGGCACTTCTACACAAGCCTTGAAGCTGTGTTTCCCCCTGGATGCAGCCTGGGGCAGATGGATTGGTATTTTGGTTACTCTCAGGTAATAAGCAGTTTCTTTTTCTTAGTATTGAAACATCTAAGCCAGGATAATATCAGGACTCTAGACTCACCCAGTTTACATTGTCTCCCTTTCCCAGTTTGGTCCAACCTCAAGCTACAAGGTCTGCAGTCAGGCAGGGGTGGGAGGGATGGAGAAGTGGTAGAGGGGACAGATGCAGTGCTTTCTTGTTGGGTACTGTAATCTGGAGCTGGGACCTTTTGTGTGACTGATGCCCCATCACTGGCTCTTTGTCCCGTGATGTTTGTTTCTTTGTCATCCCCCCCACACCCCTCCCCCACCCCACACACACTGGGAGCCTCCAACTGCAGTTTCCTGGTGGAGCTGAATCCTGCTCCCACTGCCACTCAGTGTTCCCTCCTCCCTCTAGTTTCTGTATTCTTTGGCATAGCTCTAGCCTTTTTCCACTGAGGTGTCCTCACACTTGGCAGGACACCCCCTTGGGCCAGGTTCTTTATAGAGGGCTCATAGCCAGTTTCCCCAAGAACCATTTATCTTTGCCCCTCCACTAGGGAAAGTGCAGCTCCCTCTGCACAGCTCTCTTCCCTCTAGCTGCAACCTGTCAACTTTATACTTTTTCTAGGTATGAATCCCATAAAAGTCCCCACATATTCCAGGGGATAGGACTGAGCTCTCCAAGCGATCCTTTAGAGCTTCCATCAGTTCTCTAAAGAAATCATTCTCCAGGCTCTTCAACCTTCTCTTACCTAGTTAGGCTGGGAGGTGGGCTAACATGGACAGAACGATTTTCACAAGAATTTAGTCTGACCTGTAAAAGTGGTCTAGAACAGTGCTACCTAAAACTGCTACCAGTCTGTGAAGATCTCAGTACAGAAATTGAGAGTGTTTGAAACATTTTTGGCAATCTGACATTGCTACAATATCCAAGGGCATGATTTTGTATTTTACAAAATTATCCGTCCACAATGGACGGAATGGTTCTTCACCATATATAATAGATTGAGCAATTACAACATATCTTAGGATATGGGATACTTTTTCCCCATTGGTTTGTTTTTAGCCTTTATGGCCTCTGCTGAAACTAAAAATCTAGGGAAGAGTCTTATTTTAATATCCTGTTACAATAAAGATTAAAAATAATTGTTCTATTCAGTTTGGATATTACTAATATACCTAATCAATCTCCAAACTGTAAATACTTAATCTTCCTCATCAACCATAATAAAAGAGGAATTCTAAAAGTCCAGGCTACCCTGACAAGTCTCCCCCTGTCCTGTTTATGGGTCCAGGGGTGCCCAGTGCTTCTAAGTCATCATTGGATGCCAGTATAACTTGGTCTCATCTGGCTGTGTGCCTGCTGAGGAGATGCGTAGCTTCTGATAAAAAGCTGCCTTGCAAGCTGTATGGTTGTGTATCCCAGCTACTAAGTGGACGAATGTGAACCTTCAGCTTTGGGCTGTCTGTTTTCCCTCCCTGAACATGCTCATGGAGGCTGCAGACATCTAGAATAGAAGCTGGCTGGGGCTGCTCAGATGTGCTGGGGAGGTGTGTAATGGTGCTTAGGGCCAACTCAGCGACTGAGTCTCTCCAACTTGACATGTGCATTATGAAGAGATAAGGTAATGCCCATTCCTGCAGAGCAATGCCCAGGCTGGGTCCACTTCTCCACCAGCTACTAAGAAGCAGTCCCTCCAGGAAAGGCTGATCCCCACCAGTCCTTAGACCCCACAGGCTTATTTCCAGAGTGGCTGTCAAGGACTCTAGCAATTAGTTTGTCTAATGCCTATACACAGCCACATCCCAGAGCACGAGCCAGCCCTGCATACACAGAGTCAGGACTGGTACCAGCAGCTGACACACCTCATGGCCCAGGACCACCATCACTGCCTCCCAATCCTCCCACCCTGTCCAGGATATTATGGGGAGCTGCCATTGGAGATTCTCCGGGAGTTTTGGAAACCTGCTATCATTGTGGTATCGTTGGCTTCAAGTTGGAATCCTCTGAGGCATTTCAGAAAATGTTAGTGCCTGGTTCCCATCTCTAGATCTTCTGATTTAATTGGTCTGGTGTACAGCTTGGACGTCAAGAGCTTTCAAAGCTCCCCAGGCGATTCCAATATGCAGCAGGGTTTGAATGCAACCAGTAGAGCTGGTAACCCCTCTCAGTGCACTAAGAAGAGAAGAAAATTACACAAGTGTGGGCTATAGGGGGGCATTCCCTTTGGAAGGGCTCCTACCAAACACACAGTTCTTCCTGAGGTTTTTCCTAGCCATAGTTTTGGAGCTTAGCTCAGATGAAGGCAACACGGAGCCCCTCCTGGCAGCCTAGCATTGCTGTACTGCCAGCATTTCACACTGATAAACTGGGGGCTTGGATCATTGCATTCCCCTACCGTGGCTAAGAAAGCAATAACAATACTAATTATAATTGTAATTGTTTTTAAAAGATAAAATGATGTTCTCTGGAGAGTGTTCCAGCTCAGTAGAAATGCCAGCAGCATAGAATACAAACTGTGAAGACTGTAAATCTAAGAACAGCCAGAAGTTTTATTTCCATAGTTCTTGAAAACCGCTTAGCATTTGCAAAATCTGAAATGATACCCAAGAATCACATGCATTTAATTATTTGAAGTTAACTCTGGCTACTTTGCCAATTACTTTTAAGGTGGGAAAAACTAGAAAGAACATGTATTAAGGAAAAATGTGTTATTATAATTCAGTAGCTAAAAGGGCCTATCAGTACAGAGAATATTTGAAATGAAGGGCAGACACAAGTTTAAATTCTGGAATTACCCCTAAAAAAAACTCATGCAAAAGCTATAATCAAAAAGAACTTATTTTGTGCCATTCCAAGGTCTACCCCACCATCTTTCTTCCCTCTTACCAAAACATACATATGGATATACCTATTACACGTTCATACACATGCATGGCAATGAGAAGGTGATTTGGGTAATGGTTAAATTTATGGAAAGCAGCATGGTGCTCTAGAAAAGGCCTGAGGTTTTGGAGTCCTACAGAACTGGCTTTGAACTCTGTCCTTCCTACAATCTAAGTGTGACTTTGGACAACTTATTTAAACTCGGAATCTCCATTTCCTGTAAAACAGGAATATTCTCACTTTTCTTACAGCACCATGCATGGCTGGGGGAAGTGGAGAGAGAAATACAATTGAGGAACATCTGTGACATTAGACAAATCTTGGTTCCGTCCCATTCCTTCCCTTCAATTCATTCAACTGAAAACCAAAGCTACCCATCTCCCCTTCTCCTGGTACTGCCTACATTAACATAACTTTACTCTTTTATTACTTTCATTAGCACTAGTTTACTCTTTCAGGATGTTCTTGCCCAAGCAAATATCCTGATTGTTTGTTAGAGGAAATTCCCAAAAGACACATCAACTCTTCAATAGGAAGCATCAACAGATGGTTTGTGGCCTAAGATTTCCTTGCTTCAAAATCTTTGCCTTGCTATTTCCACCAATTCTAAACCATGAGAGACTCCATACAAATGGAGAATGGCCAGACCTCATACAAAAGTAGAACTCTGACCCATAATCTGTGGCAGCCAGCCCAGGAAACCAACTCGTTATCAATAATAACCAGCCCAGGAGGCCAACCTACTATCTACAAGTCAGACTTATAAGAAGTCATATCACTATCTCTAGCAAACAGTCCAGGCAGCCAAACCATAACTCCTGCAACAATTGGCCTCAAACAGCCAGGACTTGATTGATAACTGCCAGCTTCCAAATTTCTGTGCCCACTTCCAACTTAGGACTAACTGGAGAAGAAAGCCAAACATGGCTAAGCAGTCACTTCGGATGCCTTGCGTCCCGTCATCTTGCCTGTAACTTCCTCATGTCCATAGCCTCCAATCAGGGCACACACAAATTTCCTCTTTTCCACTGTAAAGCTTGACCACTCCTCTGCTTTCCTTTGAGTCTGTGCCAAATCCAAGTGATGGTGGCTGATTCCCTTGCTCTGAATAAATAGTCTTTGCCTCTTCTCATTTGGATGGTCTTCATTTATTTCCACAACTGTTAAATTGTGACCCTTACCGAAATCTAATTAAGGCCATGTCAGGAAATGAACATTTTCGTACTTCTGCACAGTTAGGGATCTTTGAGCAAATTTTACTGGGGTCTGGGTTAAAAGACAAGTCTTGGAAGTTAAAGGGAAGTTGGATGCCAGAGAACTCCGGAAAGATTTACCTCTCTGGAGACAAACGTTTACATTTCAAGGGAGGATAAAACACGGACATGGAGATATTCCAGTGTTGTAAGCCCCAAGAGGCTTGTCTAGGTGTCCCCTGGAGACATTTATTTGCGTTGCAGAAGGACCTTCCTCTTCTCCTCCCAAGGAGATTTTGTTTATAGTAGGGAAATTAAGTTTATTTCCCTCTCTCAGAAAGGGGGTCAAGTTGCTGTGCATGTTGTCCTATGGAAACTGCCAGATTGATGACTTTGGGGTTCCTCTCCTGTGGAGTAAGAATCCCCTTTGTACACACAGGCCCAACCATCTGGCTCTCACTGCATTACCCTAGAAGAGGGAAGAATTAAGGCTGAGGAGCTAATATAGTTATTTCTGTAAGTAAATAATAATCTGCCCTGATCCAGAAACCTCATGCTTTCAGGATAACATAAATAAATAAAAATATTAAAACTTATCAGGACCCCCCTTCCCATACTGAAAGGCTTGCCTTGCCTTAAACCAAACTTCAAATTCTCTGTAAATTCCAATCTTTCTTTCCCTCTCAGAGACTCTACTGTCAAGGCTGTGTTCTCCCTTAGCACAGCAAGCAATAAACTCAGCTTTGTCTTATCAATGAGTAGTGTTGGTCATAGATAGGTAGCCAGCATTTGATACAAACGATATTTGTTAAGCACCTACTGTATGTCAGGAACTGCTCTAGGCACTTGGACGACAACAGTCCACAAAACTAATAAAAAGCCCACCCCTCATGAGCTTACATTCCAGTGGGGTGAGATACACAACAAACGTAACAAGGCATGCAAACAAAAGAAGAGGAAAGAGAATTCCTCTCATTATCAAAGTCTACAAAGATTGACCCGCTGCAGTGGCTGACCGACAGTGCACTCGGTGCTTCAGAGAGAGGAAATTAAAGACAGTAACAGGATGCTCTGTGCTTTGGACAAACAGGCCCTCAGGTAGTTCTATGCATTTCAGGAAGAATTTTAATGAACCCTGCTTCTTGCATCTTCCCATACATAGGAAAGCACCATAGTCATTCACTTGAGATATCTGTTCTTTTTGACTAGCATCTAAGATGCATGCTTGACTTCATGTTGTTCCCTAACAAAAATCACATACAAACTAGTCTCCTCCTTACCTCTTTGGACCAGTTCCTCACAGCCATCTGAGAGTCTGTCTCTCAGGCAACAGTCCTCAGTAAGACCCTGAATAAAACTTAACTCACAGCTCTCACATTGTGCATTTTTCTTTCAGTTGACAGGTGAATTATATAGACTATTGAAGGTGATAAAGTGGTATAGTGTCATAACAGGGCATCAGGAGTACCTGAGGAGGAGGAGGATGAGGAAGAAGAGGAGGTAGGATGAAATAATGTGAGACTGAGCGAAAGCTTTGTAGTGGAAGAAAAATAATTTTCCCTTTACCCTTCTAGGTTCTTGGCTAATACCTCCCTGCAATAAAAGACAAATTAGCAGGAGAAAAAAACCCCAAAAGTTTAATAACATGTGTACCTCTTGTATACATGGTAAGTAACCAGGAAAACTGAGTAACTCTCTGAAATGGCCCAAGCCATCACCTTACATACCACTTCCAGCTAAAGACAAAAGAAGATGTTGGGACAGTTATGAGAAAGCCAGTTATCAGGCAAAGCACATAATCAAAGTTATGGTTGATATAGATTTAAGTCACTGCCTTCTTCACTGAAAAGAGTTTCTAAAGATTTAGTCATCCTCCTCTTCCCAGTACAGAGAGGGACACCCTTACAAATGGAGATTTCCCTTATTAATGTAAGTGTGTCTTACAAAAGTGTAACTTCTACTCAGTTTTCAGAGCTTTTCCTATATCTGCTCTTTCTTAAAAATTGCCAGCTCAGGATAATCCTTATGCCAAAGAAGTATAATTTGGGGTGACATACTGCCCTTCAGCTTGAAGGAAGTAAGAGAGCTAGCCAGGTAGACATCTAGGAGGAGAGCTTCCAGGCAGAGGGAATAGCTAAAGCCCCTGAGAGCTGAAATCATCCAGTGTACCTGACCTCACAAAGCATTCACTTGCTTGCTAGAGTTGCAAGTGATTCTAAAATGCTTCTTTTAACTCTACCTTGAAAGAGATTTGTCTATTTCCATATCTCCATTGCATTTGCAATTCAGTTCCCACTTCTGATGCAAAGTTATAGCTTTGCATCAGAAATGCAAAGCTATAACTATCTATACCCAAGAAAAAGGAGTTAATAAATTATGCCTGACATTTCCAGATGGAAGGGTCTTTACAAGGATTAAACTTCAAGGTGCTTAGGAAACTGAATATTTTATAAGATTTGTAGCAAAAAAAAAAGTCACAAGTAAGGCTGAAGTTTTAATAGCAAAAAACAAAGGTGTTGAAAATGTCTTTGCATTTGTAAGTCTTTTACAACACATGAAAAAATCAGACTGCAGTCTTTAAAAGACAGTAAAAGATTGTTGCTGAATGTTAAAATGTCTTTTCTTTGGTGGTTTTTATTTTATTAAATTAATAGAAACTAAGTCATGGTCATAACATAAACAGGCAGAGGGCACATACCCAGACCAATGCCAAGTAATAAATAAGACCAGTCCTGCCCCTGGGCAATTCACAGCCTCCAGAGAAACACATACAGATAAATAATTGCAATACATATGGTAGGAAAAAACCAGAAGGGCCATTCATCAGAGTGTTGATGAAGCTCACAGAGAAAGGGGTATTGGAGCTAAGATTTGAAAAATGACAATAGCAAACATAGTGCTGGCTGTGTGCTGGGCATGTCTCTAAGTGCTTTTCAACTAGTAGCTCCCTTTATCTGAACCATACTGCCATGAGATAGAATTGTTGTGTCCATTCCCATCTATGCAGTCTGTTTCAGCCTCGGACTGGAGAATCCTGCTGCTAGAGTGCACCGGACAGCAAACACCAAGCAGCCACTGGAGCAGTGACGGGGTAATACGAGGTGTGTTGTTGAGCTGGATGCTTTGGCAAAACAAACAATTAACTGTGATCTCACAAAGGGATCTCAAAATTTCTACTATGGATTTCTTTGGGTCATGGCCATGTCTTCAAATCCGCTTCCCGCAAAGGTCCCCGTGGACTTCCCAACACGGAAAGGGCAGGAGCAGGCCAACAGGGATAAAAATTCCTCACACTCGTGTAACTCTTCCATATACCACAACATCTGGATGACTGCAACAGGGTTCTCTGCCTTCAAATTTTTGATATATAACATTGCATTAGTTTTAGGTATACAACATAATGATTTGATAGATGTATACATTGTGAAATGATCACCACAATAAATCTAATTAGCATCCATCACCACACATCGCTACAAATGTTATTTTTTGTCACTAGAACTTTTAAGATCTACTCTCTTAGCAACTTTCAAATAGACAATACAGTGTTGTTAACTGTAGTCACCATACTGTACATTACATTCCCAGGACTTACTCATCTTCTAACTGGAAGTTTGTACCATTTAACTACCTTCACTCCTTTCACAATTGCCCCCCCCCCCCCGCCCCACCCCACCTCTCACCTCTGGCAACCACCAATCTGTTCTCTGTATCTATGAGTTCAGGTTTGTTTTTTTTTAATTCCACATATAAGTGGTATTATACAGTATTTGTCTTTCTCAGTCTGGCTTATTTCACTTAGCATAATGCTCTCAAGGTCTGTACATGTTGTTGCAAATGACAAAATTTTCTTCCTTTTTATGGATAAATAATATTCCATTGTATTTTCTTTATCCATTCATCCATCCATGAACACTTAGGTGATTTCCATGTCTTGGCTATTGTATATAATGCTGCAATGAATGTGAGAGTACATGTCTGTTTTTCAGATAGTGATTTTGTTTCCTTCAGATAAATACCCAGATCATATGCTAGATCATATGGTAGTTCTATTTTAATTTTTTTGAGAACCCTTCATACTGTTTTCCACAGTGACTGCACCAATTTTCCTTCCCACCAACAGTGTATGAGGGTTCCCTTTTCTCCACACCCTCTCCAGCACTTGTTATTTATTGTCTTTTTGATAATAGCTATTCTGACAGGCATGAGGTGGTATCTCATTGTGGTTCTGATTTGCGATTCCCTGATGATTAGTGATGTTGAGCCCCTTTCCATGTACCTGTTAGCCATCTGTATGTCTTCTTTGGAAAAATGTCTATCCAGTTCCTTTGTCCATTTTTAATTGGATTTTTTCAATTGAATAGTATGAGTTCTTTATATATTTTTGGATATTAACCGCTTATCAGATATATGATTTGCAAATATTTTCTCCCATTCTACAGGTTGCCTTTTCATTTTGTTGATGGTTTCCTTTGCTATGCAAAGGAAAATTTTATGTAGTCTCATTTATTTGTTTTTGCCTTTGTTGCCCTTGCCTGAGGAGACAGATCCAAAAAAAAAAAAATATTGCTAAGACCAATGTCCAATAGTGTAATGCCTATGTTTTCTTCTAGGAGTTTCATGGCTTCGGGTTTTACATTCAAGTATTTTATCCATTTAATTCATTTCTGTGTATGTTGTAAGATAGTAGTCCAGTTTTATTCTTTTACATGTGGCTGTCCAGGTTTCCAAATACCATTTATTAAAGAGATTATTCTTTCCCCATTGTACTTTCTTGGCTCCTTTGCCATATATTAATTGACCATATATGCATGGGTTTAATTCTGGGATCTCTATTCTGTTCCATTGATCCATGTGTCTGTTTTTATGCCAATATTGTACTGTTTTGATTACTATAGCTTTGTAATACAGTTTGAAATCAGGGAACGTGATGCCTCCAGATTTATTCTTCTTCCTTAAGATTGCTTTGGCTATTCTGATAGTTCATTGTTAGTATATAGAAATGCAACTGGTTTTTGTATATTGATTTTGTGGTTCCATACAAATTTTAGAATTGTTTGTTCTATTTCTGTGAAAAATGCCATTGGAATTTTGATAGGGATTGCATTGAATCTATAGATTGCTTTCGGTGGTATGGGCATTTTAACAATATTCATTCTTCCAACCCATGAGCATGAAATTTTTGTATATTTATTTTGTATCTTCCAACTTTACTGAATTTATTAGTTCTAACTGTTTCTTAGCAGAGTCTTTAGGGAGATATATATATATATATATATATATATATATATATTTATATATATATATCTCTTTAGGGAGATATATATATATATTTATTTCTTTATTTATTTTTTATTGTAAATAGAGGTAGTTTTACTTCTTCCCTTGCAATTTGCATGCCTTTTATTTCTTTTTGTTGACTGATTGCTGTGTCTAGGATTGAGTAAGTGGCAAGAGTGGGCATCCTGTCTTGTTCCTAATCTTAGAAGAAAAGCTTTCAGTTTTTCATTGTTGAGTATGATGTTATATGTGGGCTTGTCATATAAAGTCTTTATTATGTTGAGGTATGTTCCCACTATACCCCTGTTGAGCATTTTCATTGTAAATTCTTTTCTGTCAAAAAGTCTTCCTTGACCTTAGAATCCCTGACTGGGTCTGAAAATTAAACTGACAAAGACAGATTTACAGGAGAAAAAGCACATAAATTTTATTAAATTTTTACAAGTACAATTTTATTAAATTTTTACATTTTCACAAGAGAATGATGACCCAAAGATGTGACCAGACCAAGAAGCTTTTATATCTTTTAGACCCAGAAACAATTAATTTGTGATGAATCAGCAAGATAAATGGATTTGAGCTAGGGGTAGTAAATGGTGAAGAAGTAACTAGAAAGATAGGGTTGCTTTAATAACATTTGTTTGTACAGATTTCTAGGCCCCAAATTCACTGTCTCTAGTGATAAGAATGTCTTCCCGCCTCCTGGTACAGGGAGAGTACCTTTCCTATGGGGTTTTATGACCTGTTTCAGGGAAGAAGGGTGAGGAGTGGGAAAGGTCAGAGTGACCTTCCTGCTTCTGTTATTTAAAAAATTCCTTCAGCTTAAGATATTTAATTTGCCAAGTTGCCATATTTTGGGGTAGTATGTCCTGAACCCCATTAATATAAATATGAAAACCCCCATAAACTCCCCATTGCCTTCATGATAGCACAGCACTCCTGTTCCTCTGTCATTATGCCTTCACTTACACCTCTAATTCATCTCCTGAACCAGAGCAAATGCATCCTGGGCTTCAGCCACTCTAAACACCAAGGTCAAGTGTGCACTGCCTTTGTTCATTGGGTTTCCTCTGCTGGCAAACTCTCACCTGTCCTTCAAGACCTACTCCACATCTGTGAAGCCCCTTCCATTTACTTAGTGTCTTACCTCCACTGGGACACTTCTCAGTATGCCTACAACAGCAGTCCTTAGCCCGGAGCTCACCTGGGGATTTTGTAAAAGATATCAGTGCTTGGGCCCCACTCCCAGACATCTGGACCCAATTGGTCTCGGGTGTGCCCTGGACAGGGGTGTTTCAAATTCTTCAAGGTCTGGGGCCCTGGTATTCATCTTTAGCACTTTCCCCAGTGCCTGGCACAAAGTAGGACTTCAATCACAAATCAAGAATTTGTGAATGAATAAGATAAGCAGCATTCACAACTGCTCTGTGAGTCAGATACTATTGTTATCCCACTTTGCATTTGAGAATCAAGGACACTACATGATTTGCCCAAGGTTACTAGGAGTAATCTGAATTTAATTCTTCTGATTCCAAGTCCAGTATTCTGCCTGCATCTGAGGAGGAAGGTCACCTACAGAGGAAGGATAGCACCCAGCAATGTGCCTACAGCAGATGGGCTGGAAGAATCAACCCCCTCTGAAGGAAAATGCCCCCTTTTTGTTATTTCGATCCACATTTGGAGAGGGACTTGTGCTGTTCTGGTCCTCTGTGACTTTTCTTGAATTTGGAAGGTTCTCCTTAAAACTGATGCTTCCTTAAAACTTTCCCCATCTTCTTGTTTTTAATGAATTATGAGCCATCCTTTATTTATAACCCATCTACAGCTGCCTTTAGGGAGCAGAAAATGAACTATTTGCCAAAGTAATTACCCTTTTTATAGACTTAGAACAAATGCTCACAGCCCATTCCTTTCTAAATGGTTGTTATGCTAGGTTTCTGCCATCTTGTTTGACCTGCATGAGTCTCTACACTTATTGTGGATCCTCCTTAGGATTATTTTTCTAACTAACTCACAGAAAATGGACTTCTTTGTGTAACAGATCAGCATTTTTAGTAAATGCCTCTTCCTTCCCCAACAGTAAACAGATGCCTTAAAACTGACACAGCCTTCTCTGGGCATACAGGCTCATAATCTGCTTTTCACAGGTAATGTCACTTAGGTGTATTGATCTATCACCCAGCCAGGCAGCAAGAGGCGGGTCTTGCCATTTAGTCAGCTGAGGGCAGGAAACATTAGGGTCTTATTGTGCCAATAGAAAAATCACTACAAACATAATTACTAGTTATTAATTTGATTCAATATTTGTATTTAATAGTTACATTCCATATTAATATTTGTAAATGTATATAAATGTATACACATAGAGCAACACAGTATTCATTCAGTAACCATTTCTAAAATGAACTGAGCACTGTCAAAATTGCTGTTACCAGTTATTTCATTTATAAATATCCTGGTACTTCAATTTTGGCTGAATATTATTATATTAGAAGTCTAAAGATCTCCAAACGCTGAATATAATTTTTAAAGGTTATAGTAAACCAATATTTTAAATAGTGAAGCTAAGAAATCTAGTAGAATTGCAAGTTTATTATAGATAGAATTTCAGTGGTCTGGTTTAGCTAAGAAAAAGGATTTTAAAATAAAGCCACATTAGGCCTATTAGTCAACATCATGTTCATATTTTGGTCTTTGACCATAGCTCAGAAATTGCTAGGTCTGGCCTCTCATTTCTTCTTTCCATGGTTACAAGGAAGACTTTGAACTCAACTCCAGAATTTGCCTAAAGATTGACCAGTAAGTGGACTGAAGGAAGACTTAAGATGTCATTTAGCCTATGATGTGGTGACTTTTAAGTTTTATTCAAGGATGGTGGTTATGCCATAAATAGCTGTGTGATTTTAGGTGGGTCATTGAGCCCTTTCTTGGCTCAGGTTTCCTTATTGTGAAATGAGGCATCTGTGAATCTATAAGAGACTAGAAAGGGTGGAGTAATCTGTAGGCAGAAATAAGGAGTTACAGATCACCTGAAAGATTTGGCACCGTATAGAGAAAGTGGTGTGCATGTCCTACTAGGTCCAGTGCACATCTGGGCATCTGATCTTGCCTGCCCCCATCAGAGAAGGGGAGGAGGAAAGACTTGGTGAAAGCAACGGGAGAGAATGGGAGAAGAGAGGGAGTAAGGACGGAGGGGGAAATAGAAAACAAATGAACAAGTGAATGAATGAATGAATGATTCAGGCAGGTCAGTGAGTAAAGGCAAGCCTGATGATGGGGATGATCCTCGGCAGAAACCACAGCTGACTGAGTCCCTGAAGCCTCTGTCCTTTCACAATCTTCTGGCCACTTCTTGGTGGAGCCGCCCACCTCTGCTCTGTAGCCTCACAGCCTTTTGGCAGCTGGAGAAAGTGCCCAGTCTGAAGAAGCCTGGTCAGGGTGTCCAACACTGCCAGTTGCCCGTAGTAGCTGTTTTTCTTGAAAACTTTTAATGATGATTATAATTTCAAAAATGTGTGTTTGAATTACAACACTTTAGACAGAAAAGAATTCAAAGCTGATTCAGTTCCACCCTTCAATTTTATGGGTGAAGGAAACACAGGTCATATTTTATTGCAGCATCTTTGGAATAATGCTTAAAGTATCTGAGGACTTCATAAACAGGAACATTCAGTAATAATGACACAATTTGTAGAGTGAAATAGAAGGTGGCCTGTCGATGTCCATGCTATTTCACTGCTGCTTCTATATTAAATCTCCACATCTGGATTGCAGACGTATCAAGGACAGATTGTGATGAGCTTCTTCTTACTTTTGCACCAAACACATTACACATAAACATGAGTATAACACCCCGGCCATGCAAGGCACACACATGCACACACACAGGGAATTTAGTCACATTTTTAGATCTGGACATCAGATACCTGTTCTGAGGGAAGGACAGACACCTCCTTCCTCTAGGCAAGAGAGATACAAAAGAATAAGAGTAATAATAATAAAAACAATGAGCAAACTATATTCCATCAACTCCCTCCCCCCCAAAGTGATGCTTTTTTTCTGAAGTGTAGTTGATTAACAATATTATATTAGTTTCAGGTGTACAGCATAGTGACTCAATATTTTTTACAGATTATACTCCATTAAAAGTTATTACAAGATAATGGCTATATTTCCCTGTGCTATACAATATACTCTTGTTGCTTATCTATTTTATATATATTAGTTTTAACTGTTAATTCCATACCCCTAATTTGTCCCTCCCCCCTTCCTTTTCCCCTCTGGTACCTACTAGTCTGTTTTCTATATCTGTGAGTCTTGTTTCTGTTTTGTATACACATTCATTTGTGTTATAAACTGAAGCTTTTAAAACCTAAGTCAGGTGAAATCACTGGTCTGCTGGAAACCTTCCAATGGCTTCCCCTCTCACTCACAGTCAAACCTAAATTCCAAACAACAGCCTTCAAGGCCCTGCATGATCTGGTCTCCGTGACTCCTCTGCCCTCATTTCCCACGACTCTCCCGGCCTCCTCAGCTCGGCCCCCTGATTCCTTCCTATTCTTGCACATAAGAAGGCCCCACCCTAGGACCTTTGCAGTTGCTGTTGCCTCTGCCTAGGACACCTTTCCCCAAAGCAGGCACACAGCTCACTTCCTCTCTTCTTTCAGTCTCTGCCCAAATGTAACCGTTCTCTATAAACTAGCACAGCCTCACCCCTCACTCTCTATCCCTTTACCCTGCTTTATGCTTCCCCTAGTCCTTATCACAACCTGTACTGCAATATCTTCATTTGTCTCCCCTCCCTATACTGTAACCTCAGTGAGAGCAGGCGTTGTTTCATTCCCTCCAAGATCCCCAGGACCCAGCACAGTGCCATTGAGTAGTCAATGCCAATAAGTCTATGTTGAATGAAAAAATGAATTTATTAAACATTTACTATGTGTCAGGTGCTTTTCTAAGTGCTTTACATGCTTTAACTCATTTAGTACTCACTTCACGAGTATTGTCCTTATCCTACAAATAAAGAAACTGAGGGTCAGAGAGCTCAAGTAATATGTCCAAGATGACACCACAAAATAAAGATACATATTCATTCACAAATTCCCTCCTCCCTGAGCTCCCCATATATTTTAATAGTCATAATGGCTCTTCCATTTATGGAGTTCTTATTGTGTGCTGGGCACAGTGTGAAGTACTTTACATGTATTACTTCACTTGATCCTCACATGTACTAGATCCCATAATTATTCCCATTTCATAGTTGAGAAAACTGAAGCACAGAGAAGTTAAGCAGCTTAACCAACATCCCACAGCTAGCAAATGCCAGAGTCAGGTTTGAACCCACGCTGTCTGACTACAGATTTCACAAGCTTTATGACCTCACTCTTCATATACCCATTAGAATATGTCACATTCAGCCCATGTTAGGAAGTCTATACCTTTCTTATCTTTACTGGGCATATCTAAGGTGAAAATATCTACTTTAAAGTATTTTAACATTACTTCCACTTTTACTTCAAAAGAGTCGTCACACATTGTGAAGAATCCAAGAACTGAGTAAGACATAGTTTCTGACCTCCAAGAGCTCACAGTTTATGGAAAAGATAAACACAAGTGCATCTGGACCAAAGCAGAGTAGGGGACAAATTCCATAATAAAGATCTACATTTTTATGCATATTATTTATTATAAACCTGTATCTCCAGAGGGATGCCATGTCTGAGAGTTATATAAATATGTCTGTTTTCTAATATATGTGCTTGTGTGTGTATGTGTGTGTGTGTAAAATTAAAATATTAGATTGATACCAAAATTAATTTAGTCTTTGTTGATTCAAAAAGCACTAAGGAAATCTTGCAGTTTCTTGTCCTAAAACTGTGAAAGGTAGAAGAAGTTGACCTGAATTTGATGATCCCAAGAAAATGTGTCCTAGAAAATGTGTGTTCTCATGTGTATCTGAATATTGATAAAAGCTTCTCTGTTTGTCTTTATTTCCCCTGCAGAGTGAAAAAAAAAAAAATCCAATTATCTGAACTTTCAGATAGCTCAGAATTTGGAAAAGCAGAAGTTTGTTCTATAATATGCTTATGAGCACAATGCCTGGAATGCAAAATACTGAATAAATGTGTGTTATCCTTTGTATTCATCTAGTTCTCGCTCCTCTGTTCAACTAAGTTTAGAATATCGCCCAACAGTCTCTTTTGAAAGGGAGATCCTTAAAGCTAGATCTGAATGGCCCGATGAGCTAAATAAGAAAGAGGGTTCTGTAACTCCTGCTCCTGTAAAGGCCCTCAGCAGCACTACCATGTACTGGGTAACCATGCAGGTGGCAGGCTGTGGGGCCTTAGGGCACTGTGATACCATGGAGAGGGCACAGGCTTTGAGATCATAAAGGCACAGGTTAAAAGTCTGCCACAGTAGATATTTACCTTTGAGCATGCTGTTTAACTTGAGCTTCTTTGCCTTCAATATAGGAATATTGCTAACACGAAGGTATCTAGTAACAGTGAAATGGGTGGATATATGTAAATGCATATGTAAATGCTTAGGACATGGTGCCACCAAAAAGAGACAGAAGAAGAGCGGGGGGGGGGGGGAAGTAGAGGAGAAGGAGCAAGGGAACACTTAGTTTATTTCTGCAAAATAAATTACCCCAAAAGTTAGCATCTTAAAACAACAAATATTTATTATCTTATGCAGTTTCTGTGGGTCAGGATTTAGGAGCAGCTTAGAGGGATGGTTATGACTCAGGCTCTCTCATGAGTTTGCATATAAGCTGCTCTGAGGTCATCTGAAAGCTCAACTGGGGCCAGGGCATCCAATTCCAAGCTCACTAGCATATCTGCTGGGAGGCCTCAGAAGACTTGCTTCCAGGCTGATTCGCATGGTTGCTAAGAGACCTTCCTTCCTTGCCATGTTCTGCCTCTCCATAAGCTACCTGAGTGTCCCCATGACATGGCATGTTGACCCAAAAGAGAGAAAGCCAGAGAGTGCCCGAGATGGAAACCACAGTCTTTTTATAAGTTAATCTTGGGATGACATCTAATTGCTTCTGCCTTGTTCTATTTGTTGAAGCAAATCAGTAAGTCTAGCCCACACTCAAGGGGAGGAGACTGATTACACAAGGACATGAATACCAGGAGATGGGGATCCTGGGGGCTGTCTTAGAGAATGTGTATCACACCACTCTGTTTTTTCTCCATCAAACTAGCTCTCTAAAGAATCAGGAATAAAGTGCTTACTCTTGGAAGGTGTAGAGAAATATAATTCTGCATCTCCAAGAGTGATTCTTAATCTGAGTTTCATGATATTCTGATGCACATGTCTTTTAAAATCTTTTGTTACCTTGATATTTTAAATTAAGATCTAGTGCAATTTTTTAAGTCACAAAGATTAAATTAAATTACCTTCCAATATTTTAGTATGAAAAAATTTCTAACAAAAAGCAAAATTAAAAGGATTTTACAGCAAACATTTATATACTCATCACTTAAATACTACCATTAATATTTAGTACACTTGCTTCATCACATATCTCTTTATCTAGCCATCCATCTATTCAGCCTTTAATCCACCTTATTGTTCAATGTATTTCAAAGTAAAGTGAAGATATCTGTAAACTTCCCCTTAAATACTGCATTATGCATATCATCAACTAAACTTTAATATTTATTTGCAGTATTTTATGTAAAATTTACATACATTAAATTTATATACATTGAAAAGGTACATCCACTGAGTCTTAATGCATACACCTTTGTAACCCAAACCCCTATCAAGATATAAGACATTACCATCACCTCAGAAATTTCCCGCATGCCCCTTCACAACCCCTGTTCCCACCCTCAGAGACGATCACTATTCTAATTTTTTTCCACCACAGATTAATTTTGCCTACTCTAGAATTGCATATAAATGGGGTAATATAGTATGGACTCTTTTCTGTAAGGCTTCTGTCACTTAGCATAATGTTTTTAAGACATCTATGTTGTTGTGTATATCAGTAGCTCATTCCTTTCTATTGCTAAGTAATATTCCATTGTAAAATTATAATACTATACAGTTTGTTTATCTACACTCCTGTTGATGGATCCCTGGGCTATTTCCAGTTATTGTAAATAAAGCTACTGCAAACTTTTGTGCTTTTGTAACTCTTGGATAAATATACGTTTCACTTTTGGAAAGATACACATTCTTGGGACTTCCCTGGTGGTCCAGTGATTAAGACCTTGCCTCCCAATGCAGGGGGTGCAGTTTCAATCCCTGGTTGGGGAGCTAAGATCCCACATGACTTGTGGCCAAAAAACCAAAACATAAAACAGAGGCAATATTGCGATAAATTCAATAAAGACTTTAAAAATGGTCCACAGCAAAAAAAAAAATCTTAAAAAAAAAAAAAAGATACACATTCTTGTCCTTTTATTCCAAGTAATCCAGCAAGGTGAAAAAAATGAAAAGAAATAGACTGTGGTGTTTTAGCCCCTGGAGGTGAAGAATGAGCAAAAAGTCTAGACAAAAACAACATGCATCTGAGACAGTGTATCTTTTACACCTGAGAGGCATGCCCACAATCTAGTGTTGGTACTCCCGAGGAAAGACCTTTGGATGAGCCAATTCTGTTCATAGTACCAGTCCTGGACCCTGTCCTCCACTAGTTCCCACTTCTGCTCCTGAGCTTTCTCCATCCCTACTGCCTCTCCACATGCTCACCTCCCACAGGTTCCCAGATTCCCCTTTCTCTCTATTTCCCATGGCCAGCCCTGTAATCAGCTCTTAGACCTTGCATGAAAGTTGGCTTCCCTTCATTTGAACCTCACCACTTTATTTTTAAAACAAACGCTTCAATGTTATTTGTTTCAGATCATAAAAGTGACACATTCAACCATCAAATGATCAGTTAGATGTTCATTTCTCATCCAATTAGACATAGGGCTTAAAGTTCAGGACCTTGTGACTTACTTCAGGCTCAGATATAGTTCCTCTCAAGTCACAGACCTATGAACTAAAATGACAAGTTATCTGGCCCCCATACTTCCAGTTCATAATGGTAGAATCGGATAGCTGCAATAAACCTCTCCCAGTTAAAAAGGAGAACAGGAGAAGGCATGACACCTAGTCATTGGTCCAAGCAATTCTGAAATCCTGTTGGGCAAATCCTGAGGGCTGTAGGGAAAACTGTGTGCTTCAGTGGAAAAGTATGCAATGTTTAGAGGATACTCCTCTACTTTATGTATCTGATTCTGAGTTTATGCGTGTTCTCTGTTTTTCATTGCCTTTGAGCTATCTTACAATTGTAAATTTTAGATAACTAATAATAATACAGAATAATTCTTGTCTATGGACATGCAAAAAATTCTGTCTAGTGGAAGTTCACTTGACTTTCCTCTTCCACTATGGAAGAAGCAAGTTTTTTCCTCCATTTGCACATTTCTGATCTATAAATATGTCTGCTCTTTGGACTCTTTTTTGAGGCTCTCCTTTGCAACATATGCCTGGTTCCCTCATTAATAATGAGCTTTAAAAAAATTTTTTTAAACACGTGTTCATTTTATGTCTGCATGAGCATCATGATTTTACCCTTTTAAAAAAATCATCCTTAGATAGATAATGAATGTTCCCTGATTGGGCCCTGACTCTGATTCCTGGAAGTAGATCTCCAGTCATTTTTCTCCAAAGCTCTCAGCTCTGTCCTTTGGGATTTCCTTCCTTTTCCATTATCCTCTTTGGCCATGTCTGAAAAGATTGCTGGAGAATATGCCCTGCCTGGCAGTTGAGAAGCTTTCTTGGCCTGCTCCTTGCCTATGGAAAGTTGAGGGTCCAAAGGTAGTTTTACCTCTTGAACTGTGTGTGACCAGCTGTATTAATGCAGGGTGGTAGCGTTTTTGACAAAGTATTTCTCTTAGAACTTTCTTGGTTTTCTATCTATTTGATTTCTGTTGCCTTTGTGTTCCAACAGGCATATACACAGTGCTTTTTGAGACCTAACTCTCTCTATTAATTATAGAAACTTTGGCTCGTCATGCTTCTGTGGGACCATGCTCTTGGTCTTTTTCCATGAGGCACTTTGTTCAATTGAAAAGATTTGTTGGAGGACACTTTAGACCATACCTTTGATTTGGTCTTTGCCCCCAGGTTGTGTCTTAATTCGAGACGCTTTAGCAGTTGTCTCTTTCAACCCTGAAAATCTCAGAATATCTGTATTTTCTTGTTTTCTTCCCTTTAACCCATGCTTTCAAACAGACCAATTTGACTTTATCAAAATTAAGAAGCATTGTTAAAAGAATGAAAAGACAAGCTACTGACTGGGAGAAAATATTTGTAAATCGCATCTGTGGTAATGGATTTGTATCCAGAATATATAAAGAATTCTCAAAACTCAGTAATTAGAAAACAAATAACAAAAATTTTTTTTTAATGGGTAAAAGATTTGAACAGACACGTCATCAAAAAGACATGTTTGGCAAATAAACACAGGAAAAGATGTTCAACATAATTAGTCATTAGGGAAATGCAAACTTAGACCACAGTTAGATACTATTACTTACCTGCTGGGATGGCTAAAATTGAAAAGAATGACAATACCAAGTGCCACAGAGAATGCAGAGCAACAGGAACTCTCACACCCTGGAAATGTAAAATGTACAACCATTCTGGAGACAGGTTAGCAGTGTCTTATAAAGTTAAACATGTACTTATCATTAGACCCAGCAATCTTACTTCCAGGTATTTCTCAAAAGGAAGAGAAACATAAGTTCACACAAAAAACAGTATGCAAACATTTATAGTAGCTTTATTTGTAATTGCCCCGAATTGGAAAAAACCCAAATCTCCTTCAACAAGTGAACTGCTAAAACGTGGTACAGCTATACAGTGAAATAATACTCAGAAATAAAAAGAACTAAGCTACTGACATATGCAACAACATGGATGAATCTCAAATGCATATACCAAGTGAAAGAAGCCAGACTCATAGGCTGCATACTGTATGATTCCATTTAGTGGACTTTCTGCAAAAGGCAAAACTACAGAGACAGAAAACAAATTAGTAGTTCTAAGGGCTAGAGCTGGGGGCAGGGGGTAAACTCCAAAGGGATCTATATCTTGATTTTGGTGGTAGTCATATGACTGTGTATATTTGTCCAAACTCCCAGACCATTTACTAAAAAGGACGGATTTTTATTTTATCAATAAATTATACCTGAAAACAAATAGGCTGATTATTTTCTTAGTATCTTTCTTTTAGTGCCTTATCTAATACAGGTAGTTACAACTAATACTCATACTGTAAACATTCTGCCTTGAAATCTCTTTTTTTTTTTTTTAAATCAATGCTTTAACTTTTTTTTATGAATGGCTGGATTTTATTTATTTATTTATTTATTTAATTTTTTTGGCTGTATTGGATCTTCGTTTCTATGCGAGGGCTTTTTCCAGTTGTGGCAAGTGGGGGCCACTCTTCATCACGGTGCGTGGGCTTTTCACTGTCACAGCCTCTCTTGTTGTGGGGCACAGGCTCTAGACGCGCAGGCTCAGTAGTTGTGGCTCACGAGCTTAGTTGCTCCGCGGCATGTGGGATCTTCCCAGACCAGGGCTCGAACCCGTGTCTCCTGCATTGGCAGGCAGATTCTCAACCACTGCGCCACCAGGGAATCCCGAAATCTCTTTACCCTAAGCCACAAGGGCATTCAGTACATTTTTGACAGCTTACCAAATGATCTGCATGACAAAAATTGCCACAATGGCAGTCTCCTGAGGCCAAAGCCATATTTTGGGGGTTTTATTATGGCAGCAGCTTACTCTTAGGTACCTATTCCTATAATTGTTAGCTTTTACTGCAGCAACCAATATTTTCAAATTCCAGTGGATTATAACATTGAACAATTGTCTTCCTAGTGAAACATGAAGATTGGCTATCGTTCCACTGGGCTTGGCTGGGCTCAGCTGGGCCTGGCTGGATTTGGCTGGGCTTGGTTTGGTTCCATGTATCTTCTCATGCTGGCTCGTACACTAAAGGAGCAGCCACTATCTGGGACATGTTGTTTCATAACAGAGGGCAGAACCTCTAGGGAAGCAGAGGCTAATCACACAAATACATTGAAATGTTTTTCTCAGATATGGCATATGGTCCATTGGCCAAAGCAAGGCACACAGCCAAGTGCAAAGTCAATGCAGTAGGAAAGAGTAAGCTGACTGTAGGGAAGCTTAGCAAGGCCCGAGGAAATAAATAATTGTGAACAAAAAATACAGCCATTCTCAGGAAACCTGTACGAGGATACAGATTGCTGCATAGTTTGCATTAGGAAAAAGGTAGAAACAAATCTAAATGTCCATCAGAGGGAAATGGATAAATAAAATATGATAGAGTCACACAATGAACTGTCATACAGCAGTTAAAAGGGAATGGATTCTCTTTATATCCATCATCTATGTCATCTATCTATGTCATAGACCTCAAAAATATGACATTGAGTGAAGAAATTGTATTGCTGATTTGGTTTGTGTTGAGAGTTTAGCTAAGTTACTCCATGATATTGCTGCCTCAGCATCCATTTTGTTTGGCCAAGCAGCCTGCAGAGCCTTTGACTGATACTAGCCCCCTCTTGAAAGCACATGCCCTAGATTGCAGCCCACAGAGTCACAAGCAAGTGTAAGTTCCTGTTATGACTTCCCAACAGCCCTGTGATCAACAGTCTCCCCTGCCTTCTAGCTCTTTACCCTTTACCTGGCCCTTAGATAAGACTCCCGTGGAGCTTACTAAAATCCCACTCTTCTGGGTTTAATTAACTAATCTGACTTTAGCCCAGGAACTTCAAAACTCTCCACCCACAGACCCTAATAAAGGCATGTGCCCCAGGTCTTGCTGTGCTTTCTGCCTGCACTCTGCCTTGACGTCTCCAGGTGGCCCCTCAGGTGTGCCATGTACTTCCTCCAGGACCTGTAAGTAACACACTTCTCTGCTTCAACTCCTTTGTGGTCTTCTGTTGAACTGTGGCTCACATCTGGTACCCAGAGGCTTTATCTAACCAATGTTAATGTAACAAAGTCGCAACAGTTGGTTACTGCAACATTTCAGTGACTTATAAATAGGTGGGAAGTGGGGAGACAAAAAGAGACAGACAGACAGAGAGGTTAGACTAAATTCTCAGTTTATTTTTAAAAGGACACAACAATTCAGCTGACATGGCAGCAGTCCCACAGAGCAGTAG
This sequence comes from Balaenoptera ricei, assembly GCF_028023285.1. NCBI lineage: Eukaryota > Metazoa > Chordata > Mammalia > Artiodactyla > Balaenopteridae > Balaenoptera > Balaenoptera ricei. Next base: position 170,740,714 of record NC_082639.1, read on the forward strand.
ATGAAACCTGTCTTGATGGCACATCTTTGGTCCCCAAATTCCCTAAAAAGTGTGCAGTCCATGGAAGGAATCTTGCTGGATCAGAGAAGCCTAATCTCTAGCCATGTCCTTTTTCTACTTTGGGTTCACATTACTACTTCAGAAATGTTATAGCTTACAGAAAAACCCGAACAAACTTTTTGGCCCACCCAATACAAACAGATGTACATCCACTGAAGGGAATTCTGGAATCTCCTAATTCTTGAACAAAACTCAGCATCAGTAAAGCCATAGCCACATTCAGGTACAAGCAGAGCTAATGGCTAGGCATTCTTGACCTGCTTGTCTCTGCTTTTCCTTCCAGGGAAATCGAAAGCCTATTTTTCCAAATACACTTTGACAGTTGGGGTCCCTTACAGTATATAATTAAGTGCTCCACGTGTGGAAGGAAAGGTAAGCGCACATCTATATGAGGTGGACTAGGGGTGGTAGCTGGGTCTTAAAAAATGACTAAGATTTTAAAGGCAAAAATTTAAAATTTTAAGGGCTAGGAAATTACAGATGAAAGGGAACAGTTTGGGTAAAAGTATAGAGAGACATTCCCGGTAAGTCACTTAACCTTCAGGTCGCATTGCACAGAAAGTGTGTCTAAGGAAAAGTTGATTCACAGAAATGGGAAGGATGCTACCTTGAATAGACACAGTTCTGTAAGGGATGACATTGTAGTTGTAATGTCATTGGGTCCACTCAATTCAGTCACCTCTTCCTGAGAATAACTGGAGGGTATTCTCAAATGCAACAGAAGTATGAAATCAAAATCACTCTTTGCAAATGACTCATATGCAATGTTCTAAAAGTTAGCAAAATACATTTGGCAAATGGACTTTTGGAGCCCTTAAAAAAGAGAAGCTGGAGTGGTGTTTCTGTCATTGCCTGGAGCCACTTCTTTTGTCAACCCAGTTCTCCAGTCTAAGTCCCCTGTCTGGATCTCCACCAGGTCTCCGGTCTGGATCTGCCATTGGTGTCCATGTGATCCAGTCATTTGTCCTGACCTGGCATGCTAACCAGAATGCCACTTTTCCACATGCTCTCCTTAAACAGGTATTTTACTTCAACTACTGAGAGTTCAACTAAGGTGTTGCCATTGTGCTTGCTATTTTTGTTTCTGTCCCTAATTGCTATTGGAAAAAGCAGTGCCATGCTGGTACTGCAGGAGTTGTGAATTAAATTTCCATATCCTCTGGGCTACTGCAGTGGGAAAGGGTTGGAGTTTTTCTGCAACAGTAGGTGAGATAAAAAATATTCTCTGGTCTGAGTTTACCTATAAGACCTTCCCCATTATTAAAACTACTCTCTCTTATGGCAATATCATGGTCCAGCAGAAAAACAAGTTTAAAAGTAAGGAGAACCTTCAAGATGGCAGAGGAGTAAGACGTGGAGATCACCTTCCTCCCCACAAATACATCAGAAATACATCTACATGTGGAACAACTACAGAATACCTACTGAATGCTGTCAGAAGACCTCAGACTTCCCAAAAGGCAAGAAACTCCCCACGTACCTGGGTAGGGCAAAAGAAAAAAGAAACAACAGAGACAAAAGAATAGGGATGGGACCTGCACCTCTGGGAGGGAGCTGTGAAGGAGGAAAGCTTTCCACACACTAGGAAGCCCCTTCACTGGTGGAGATGGGGGGTGGGCGGGGGGGAAGCTTCAGAGCCATGGAGGAGAGCGCAGCAACAGGGGTGCAGAGGGCAAAGTGGAGAGATTCCCGCACAGAGGATCGGTGCCAACCAGCACTCACCAGCCTGAGAGGCTTGTCTGCTCACCCGCCGGGACGGGTGGGGGCTGGGAGCTGAGGCTCGGGCTTCGGAGGTCAGATCCCAGGGAGAGGACAGGGGTTGGCCGTGTGAACACAGCCTGAAGGGGGCTAGTGCACCACAGCTAGCCGGGAGGGAGTCTGAGAAAAAGTCTGGACCTGCATAAGAGGCAAGAGACAATTGTTTCGGGGTGTGCGAGGAGAGGGGATTCAGAGCACCGCCTAAATGAGCTCCAGAGATGGGCGCGAGCCATGGCTATCAGCGCGGACCCCAGAGATGGGCATGAAATGCTAAGGCTGCTGCTGCAGCCACCAAGAAGCCTGTGTGCAAGCACAGGTCACTATCCACACTGCCCCTCCTGGGAACCTGTGCAGCCCGCCACTGCCAGGGTCCCGTGATCCAGGGACAACTTCCCCAGGAGAACACATGGCACGCCTCAGGCTGCTGCAAAATCATGTTGGCCTCTGCCGCTGCAGGCTTGCCCCGCATTCCATACCCTGCATTCCGTACCCTTCCCTCCCCCCGGCCTGAGTGAGCCAGAGCCCCCGACTCAGCTGCTCCTTTAACCCCATCCTGTCTGAGCGAAGAGCAGATTTCCTCAGGGGATCTACACGCAGAGGCAGGGCCAAATCCAAAGCTGAACCCCAGGAGCCATGTGAACAGAGAAAGGGAAATCCCTCCCAGCAACCTCAGGAGCAGCAGATTAAATCTCCACAATCACCTTGATGTACCCTGCACCTGTGGAATACCTGAACAGACAACAAATCATCCCAAAATTGAGGCAGGGGACTTTGGGAGCAACTGTAGACTTGGGGTTTGCTTTCTGCATCTAATTTGTTTCTGGCTTTTTGTTTATTTTAGTTTAGTATTTAGAGTTTATTATCACTGGTATATTCGTCTATTGATTTGGTTGCTCTCTTCCTCTTTATTTTCTATTTAATATATATATTTTTTCCTTTTTCTCTCTTTCTGAGTATGTATATGTATGCTTCTTTGTGTGATTTTGTCTGTATAGCTTTGATTTTACCATTTGTCCTGGGGTTCTGTCTGTCCGTTTTGTGTGTGTGTGTGTGTGTGTGTGTGTGTGTGTTTTGTATAGTTTTTAGCACTTGTTATCATTTGTGGATTTCCTTTTTGGTTTGGTTGTTCTCTTCTTTAAATGATACATTAAACAAGATGGACTTAATTGATATTTATAGGACATTCCATCCAAAAACAACAGAATACACTTTCTTCTCAAGTGCTCATGGAACATTCTCCAGGATAGATCATATCTTGGGTCACAAATCAAGCCTTGGTAAATTTAAGAAAATTGAAATCGTATCAAGTATCTTTGCTGACTACAATGCTATGAGACTAGCTATAAATTACAGGAAAAAATCTGTAAAAAATACAAACACACGGAAGCTAAACAATACACTACTTAATAACCAAGAGATCACTGAAGAAATCAAAGAGGAAATCAAAAAATACCTAGAAACAAATGACAATGAAAACACGATGACCCAAAACCTATGGGATGCAGCAAAAGCAGTTCTAAGAGGGAAGTTTATAGCAGTACAATCCCACCTCAAGAAACAAGAAACATCTCAAATAAACAACCTAACCTTACACCTAAAGCAATTAGAAGAACAAAAAAACCCCAGAGTTAGCAAAAGGAAAGAAATCATAAAGATCAGATCAGAAATGAATGAAAAAGAAGTGAAGGAAATGATAGCAAAGATCAATAAAACTAAAAGCTGTTTCTTTGAGAAGATAAACGAAATTGATAAACCATTAGCCAGACTCATCATGAAAAAAAAGGAGAGGACAAATCAGTAGAAATAGAAATGAAAAGGAAAGTAACAACTGACACTGCAGAAATACAAAGGATCATGAGAGACTACTACAAGCAACTCTATGCCAATAAAATGGACAACCTGGAAGAAATGGACAAATTCTTAGAAAAGAACAACCTTCCGAGACTGAACCAGGAAGAAATAGAAAATATAAACAGACCAATCACAAGCACTGAAATTGAAACTGTGATTAAAAATCTTCCAAGAAACAAAAGTGCAGGACCAGATGGCTTCACAGGTGAATTCTATCAAACATTTGGAGAAGAGTTAACACCTATCCTTCTCAAACTCTTCCAAAATATAGCAGAGGGATGGCTTCACAGGCAAATTCTATCAAACATTTAGAGAGGAGTTAATACCTATCCTTCTCAAACTCTTCCAAAATATAGCAGAGAGAGGACACTCCCAAACTCATTCTACAAGGGCACCATCACCCTGATACCAAAACCAGACAAAGGGGCTTCCATGGTGGCGCAGTGGTTGAGAATCTGCCTGCTAATGCAGGGGACACGGGTTCGAGCCCTCGTCTGGGAAGATCCCACATGCCACGGAGCGGCTGGGCCCATGAGCCACAACTACTGAGCCTGCGCGTCTGGAGCCTGTGCCCCTCAACGGGAGGGGCCGCGATAGTGAAAGGCCTGCGCACCGCGATGAAGAGCGGTCCCCGCACCGCGATGAAGAGTGGCCCCCACTTGCCGCAACTAGAGAAAGCCCTCGCACGAACCGAAGACCCAGCACAGCCAAAAATAAATAAATAAAAAAAAATAAAAGTAGCTATAAAAAAAAAAAAAAAACCAGACAAAGATGTCACAAAAAAAGAAAACTACAGGCCAATATCACTGATGAACATAGATTCAAAAATCGTCAACAAATACCAGCAAACAGAACCCAACAGCACATTAAAGGGATCATGCAACATGATCAAGTGGGGTTTATCCCAGGAATGCAAGGATTCTTCAATATACGGAAATCAATCAATGTGGTACACCAGATTAACAAATTTAAGGATTAAAAACCATATGATCATCTCAATAGATGCAGAAAAAGCTTTTGACAAAATTCAACACCCATTTATGAAAAAAACACTCCAGAAAGTAGGCATAGAGGAAACTTACCTCCACATAATAAAGGCCATATATGACAGACCCACAGCCAGCATTGTTCTCAATGGTGAAAAACTGAAACCATTTCCACTAAGATCAGGAACAAGACAAGCTTGCCCACTCTCACCACTATTATTCAACATAGTTTTGGAAGTTTTAGCCACAGCAATCAGAGAAGAAAAAGAAATAAAAGGAATCCAAATTGGAAAATAAGAAGCAAAACTGTCACTGTTTGCAGATGACATGATACTATACATAAAGACTCCTAAGGATGCTACCAGAAAACTACTAGAGCTAATCAATGAATTTGGTAAAGTAGCAGGATACAAAATTAATGCACAGAAATCTCTTGCATTCCTATACACTAATGATGAAAAATCTGAAAGAGAATTAAGGAAACACTCCCATTTATCATTGCAACAAAAAGAATAAAATATCTAGGAATAAACCTACCTAAGGAGACAAAAGACTTGTATGCAGAAAACTATAAGACACTGGTGAAAGAAATTAAAGATGATACAAACAGGTGGAGAGATATACCATGTCCTTGGATTGGAAGAATCAACATTGTGAAAATGACTATACTACCCAAAGCAATCTACAGATTCACTGCAATCCCTATCAAACTACGAATGGCATCTTTCACAGAACTAGAACAAAAAATTTCACAATCTGTATGAAAACACAAAAGACCCTGAATAGCCAAAGCAATCTTGAGAAACACAGAGCTGGAGGAATCAGCCTCCCGGACTTCAGATTATGTTACAAAGCTACAGTAATCAAATCAGTATGATACTGGCACAAAAACAGAAATGTAGATCAATGGAACAAGATAGAAACCCAGAGAGAAACCCACGCACATATGGTCACCTTATCTTTAATAAAGGAAGCAAGAATATACAGTGGAGAAAAGACAACCTCTTCAATAAGTGGTGCTGGGAAAACTGGACAGCTACATGTAAAAGAATGAAATTAGAACACTCCCTAACACCATACGCAAAAATAAACTCAAAATGGATTAAAGAGCTAAATGTAAGGGCAGACACTATCAAATTCTTCTAGGAAAACATAAGCAGAATACTCTTTGACACATATCACAGCAAGATCCCTTTTGACCCACCTCCTAGAGAAATGGAAATAAAAACAAAAATAAACAAGTGGGACCTAATGAAACTTAAAAGCTTTTGCACAGCAAAGGAAACCATAAACAAGACAAAAAGACAGCCCTCAGAATGGGAGAAAATATTTGCAAACGAAGCAACTGACAAAGGATTAATCTCCAAAATTTACAAGCAGCTCATGCAGCTCAATATCAAAAATCAAACAACCTAATCCAAAAATGGGCAGAAGACCTAAATAGACATTTCTCCAAAGAAGATATACAGATTGCCAACAAACACATGAAAGAATGCTCAACATCACTAATCATTAGAGAAATGCAAATCAAAACTACAGTGAGATATCACCTCACACCATTCAGAATGGCCATGATCAAAAAGTCTACAAACAATAAATGCTGGCGAGGGTGTGGAGAAAAGGGAACCTTCTTGCACTATTTGTGGGAATGTAAGTTGATACAGCCGCTATGGAGAACAGTATGGAGGTTCCTTAGAAAACTAAAAATAGAACTACCGTATGACCCAGCAATCCCACTACTGGGCATATACCCTGAGAAAACCATAATTCAAAAAGAGTCATGTACCACAATGTTCATTGCAGCACTATTTACAATAGTCAGGACATGGAAGCAACCTAAGTGTCCATCTACAGATGAATGGATAAAGAAGATGTGGCACATATATTCAATGGAATATTACTCAGCCATAAAAAGGAACGAAATCGAATTATTTTTAGTGAGGTGGATGGACCTAGAGTCTGTCATACAGAGTGAAGTAAGTCAGAAAGAGAAAAACAAATACCGTATGCTAACACGTATATATGGAATCTCAAAAAAGAAGAAAAAAATGGTTCTGAAGAACCTAGGGGCAGGACAGGAATAAAGATATAGACGTAGAGATGGACTGGAGGACACGGGGAGGGGGAAGGGTAAGCTGGGACGAAATGAGAGAGTGGCATGGGCTTACATATACTACCAAAAGTAAAATAGATAGCTAGTGGGTAGCAGCCGCACAGCATAGGGAGATCAGCTCGGTGCTTTGTGTCCACCTAGAGGGGTGGGATAGGGAGGGTGGGAGGGAGACGCAAGAGGGAGGAGATATGTGGATATATGTATATGTATAGCTGATTCACTTTGTTATAAAGCAGAAACTAACACACCATTGTAAAGCAATTATACTCCAATAAAGATGTTTAAAAAATAAATAAATAAAATTAAAAATAAAATAATAAATAAATAAAAATAATAAAATAAAAGTAAGGAGAAAGAAACTAAGTTTTGGCTGAACTCTAACAGTGTGACCATAAGAACATTATTAACCTCTCTGATATTCCAGTCATTAATCTAAAAATGGAGAAGATCTAATAATGTATATCTCAGAGCCGTGAAGATTAAACGAGGTACGTACATCAATGTACCTAGTGTCCAGCTTAAAGAAAGACATGAGATTATTCCTCCCTTTCTCCTCTCACTAAACCTGCCCTCATAGCAAAGGAACCCCACCTCCCAGTGCAGCAGTCAGCAGGCTAAACAACAGCAGGCTTTGCTAGTTATATTCCTCTTTGCTGGTAAAAGAGAGACTTACCTGTAACGCTGCTGGTTGAAATGATAAAAAGAAAACCAACAACAAAATCCCAGAAAATTTCATCCTAAATTCAATAGTACTTTAAATTTTTATTTATTTATTTTTGACAGATTGTATATACATAGGGTGTGCACCATGATATTTTGATACATTGTATACATTTTGAAATGATTACCACAATCTAACTAGTTAACATATTCATCACTACCCATGGTTACCATTTTTTTGAGTTTGGTGAGAACACTTGAGATCTACTCTCTAAGCAAATTTCAGGTATACGATACATTACTATTAACTATAGTCACCATGCTGTACATTAGGTCTCCAAAAGTTTATACATCTTATAACTGAAAGTTTGTACCCTTTGATCAGTATCTTCCCTTTCCTTCACTCCTGGACCTGTAGTAACTGTCATTCTACTCTCTGTTACTATGAGTTTCACTTTTTTTTTTTTTTTTAAGATTCCACATATAAGTGAGATCATGCAATATTTGTATTTCTGTGTCTGACTTATCTTACTTAGCAAAATTTCCTCTAGATTCATCCATGTTGTCATAAGTGGCAGGATTTCCTCCTTTTTTAAGACTAAATAATATTCCATTGTGTGTGTGTGTGTGTGTATACACATATGTTTATTATATACGTATATAATATGTTCTATATAAAATGTGATACATATCACATTTTCTTTATCCATTAATCTGTTGACAGACACATAGGTTGCTTCCATATCTTGGCTACTGTGAATAATGCTGCTGTGAACATAGGACTGCAGATATCTCTTTGATATACTGACCTTATTTCCTTTGGCTATAAAGCAAGAAGTGGGATTGCTAGATCATATGGTAGTTCTATTTTTAATTTTTTGAGGAAACTCCATACTATTTTTCATAATGGCTGTACCAAGTTACATTCCCACCAACAGTTCACAAGTGTTTTCTTTTCTCCAATTCCTCACCAACACTTATCTCTTGTCTTTTTGATAATAGCGATTCTAACAGATGATATCTCCCTCTCTTCTTCTGGGACGCCAATAATTCATAGATTTCTTTTTCTTGATTGTGTCCTGTAATTCACATACGCTTTCTTCACACTTCTTCATTTTTATTTTTCTTTTTGTTCCTCTGACTGGATAATTTCAAATGATCTGTCTTTAAGTTCACTGATTCATCTTCTGCTTGGTTGAGTCTGCTAACAAAGATCTCTATTGAATCCTTCAGTTCAGTCATTATTTTTCAGCTCTAGAATTTCTATGGGTTTTCTTTAATGGTTTCTATTTCTTTGTTGAAATATTCGTTTTGTGTATGCTTTGTTTTCCTAATCTAGTTTAGTTGTCTAGCTGTGTTTTCTTGTAATTCACTGAATTTCTTTAAAAGGATTATTCTGAATTCATTATCAGACTGTTCATAGATCTCCATTTCCTTAGGATCAGTTATTGGATGTATTCGTTTTTTTTGGTGGTGTCACGTTTACCTGATTCTTGGTGATCCTTATATACTTATGTTGCCATCTGTGCATTTGAGGAAGTGGTCTCCTCCTTCTGCCTTTCTCAGCAGTTGGGCAGGGCTGCTGAGTTGCTTCCTTGGGCTGTAGGATGTGCTCCACTGCTGCCCACTGTCTGGCCACGCTTCCTCGTTTGGCAGGGCTGGAGGCTATGCTCAGCTGGTGGGCTGGGTTGATGACTTGCCTTCCTATCCAGGCAGGGCTCTAGGACGGACTCCATGGCCTGGTCAGGCCGCTGGCTGGAGACCCAAATCAGGCAGAACTGCCAACTGAGCTCTGCAACTAGATGGGGCCACCAGTTTGGCTCTGAAGTTGTGCGGAGCCACTGATGGGGATCTCTACTCAGGTGCCTCTGCTAGCAGAAACACAGTCTACCAAGATCTATTCATGAGAATCCTGGATTTTTTCCAATACTGTTTCTTACCCTCCCTGTACAAAGGTGCCTGGTGGGTACTAATCTACTATGCCCACATCTTGGGGCATACACTGAAAAATGAAGTTTATTTCTCTGACTCTGGTAACAAATAGTCCAAAGTGCATTCAAGCTGGTATTAACTTACATTGTAGCCCTTTCTCATAAATATGACATAAAGTTGTGGCCGAATTTCTCACTGAAAAAGTCATCATTTTTTCCCTAAGATTGATTATTTAATTCCCAACAGAAAAAAAGGTATATAGCATAAGGCCCCAGCAAAATTATCAAGCCTTGAAACTATCTCCAGAATCCTATTCAAGCCCAAAGCATCCCTTCTTTCCATATCCCAAGAAAAAAATCTAGATAGTGTAGGATTGAAGGTCTCAGACAGGCCTGGGTTTGAAACTAGCTCTGAATGGTTGAATGCATGGCCTCTGAAGTTAGGCTGCCTAGTTAAATCTGGTTTCAGATAATTACAGTTCTGGGACGATAGGGAAGATATTTAAAGTCTCCACTCCTCGGTTCTTCTGAATACATGGATAAATGAGGATAATAATGGGGTTGTCCTGAAGATTAAATGAGATTGCTCACATGGAATCATTAGGAAAATGACTGAAATAGTACAATGTTTATCTTTCAAAGCTTGAGTATTTACTCACAACTTACAAAAATGAAACAAAACTGTTGATGTAACTAGGCAGGTTTTTTTCCCAGAATTTTGAATATATCATCCTACTCACTCTCCTGGCCTGCAAGGTTTCTGCTGAGAAGTCCCCTGATAACCTTATGGAGGTTCCATTGTATGCGATGAACTTCTTTTCTCCTGCTCTTTTCAAGATTCTCTCTTTCTCTTTGATTGTTGATAGTTTTGGTTGGGGAACTAGATCCTGCATGCATACCACAACTAAAGATTCCCACGTGCCACAGCAAAGATCCCACCAGGCGCAACTAAGACCCATCACAGCCAAAATAAATGAAATAAATAAATATTTTTTAAAAATATATCTCAATAAAGTCTTTTTTGGGTTGACACTGATTGGGGAGCTTTAACCCTCATGTACCTGGATGTCCATATCTCTCCCCAGATTTAGGAAATTCTCAGCCATCATTTCTTTAAATAGCTTGCTGCCCTTTTCTCTCTCTTCTTCTGGGACTCCTGTAATGCAAATGTGGTCTCACTTGATGGTGTCCCCTAAGTCTCAGAGGCTTGCTTCATCCCTTTTCATTCTTTTTGCTTTTTTCTCTTCTGATTGGATAATTTCAGGTGATATGTCCTAGAGTTCATTGAATCTGTCTTCTGCCTGATCAGTTCTATAGTTGAAGCTTTCCACTCCTTTTTTTTAGTTCAGTCATTGTATTCTTCAGTGCCACACTTTCTGTTTGGTTCTTTTTTGTTTACTATCTCTTTGTTGAACTCTTCATTTAATTCTTGTGTTGTTTTCCTGATTTTATTAAATTTTTTAATCTGTGTTTTCTCGTAGCTCCCTGAGCTTCTTTTGAATTGTTCTAAATTCTTTGTCAGGCAATTTGTGGATCTTCATTTCTTTGGGGTCAGTTACTAGTTTGTTGTGCTCCTTTGGTGGTGTTATATTTCCTTGATTCTTCATGACTCAATAACCTACCATAGGTGTCTGTGCATTTGAAGATGCAGTCACCTCTTCCAGACGTTATGGACTGATTTCAGTAAGGAAAGAACTTTACTTGCAGGGTAAAGGGTAGGGACATGCTGGAGTGTGTACTGGCCCCAGGTTTAGTGGTGAGGGGTGCCAAGCGTGGGGGCATGTGATGGCTCCAGGTCCATGGAGGGGCATGGTATCTTGTCAGCTCAGGAAGCTGTTGTCCATGACATTGTAATCTTTGGCATGGTCCTTGGTGGCAAGAACTATGGGGGGTCCACAGTGGCTACAAAGGCTGTTGGAGTCTTTGGTGGTACCTCCAGGTCCAGTGGCAAGGGACCAGGGCAATTGACAGTGGTGGCTGAAGCCAGAGGCATGCACATTTGGCTGCAAGGGCTGGTTGTCTGTGAATTGATAGTGGCTGGCTGCAAGCACATGTGCAGTGGCAAAGGCCAGGGTCTCAATAATACTTTTCACTCCTGGTTTGATCAACTTATCCCCACCTAGACTCTACCAAATCAATCATCATTGTGGGAAGTAATCACAGCCAGAGAGGCAGTCTGACGTGGGTTCCATTCTCAGGACAGAGTTTATCTCACTGCCCATGTCTATTATACACCCACAGGGCACATTTACGTAACACAGCCCTTTCACAAGCCCTTCAGAAGAAAACAAGTATCTCTTTCCACACTTATTCATTTCTTATCTCCTGGGCTCGTGGCATGTTATTAACACTGCTCTGCTCCTTATTCATCAAACCCAGAATAATTGTTGTCTTTGTCTTCCAAGAAATACTTCATGGCATTAACCCCTGCTATGCTGAAGAACTTTCATTTTCATTGCTGCATATGAAAATAAACTATCCCTTTTTTCATTGGCTAGGGTCAGCATACAGAGGTGAGGAAAACAGTGAGAAGCATGGGAGAAGACATGATGGGGTTGAAGAACAGTAGCAGATAGTTTATGACTTACCTTTCCTCTCCTTCCATTTTATCTTTCAAACTCAAACTATTTTAGGAAATATCTTTCAAAGCTTAAGAGTTCCTGGGGATGTTTACAACCTACCACAGTTCCTTGACAATCAAAAGGGCACTTATCTTCTGAAATTTGAAGACAAATTCATAGGAGGAAACATTTTTAGAAACATAATCTCCATACCCCCAGAAATAAAATGAGAATGTAAACTTCTCAGCAGTGATTTTGACAATGTTATTTATTACTCTACAGTTGAAGAAAAAGAAGCATATGTTGCACAAACACCTTTCAGGTCCATGGATGTGAATTTAAGAAGTTGTTTGTGAAAAACATCCCAGTTCTATACTTAAATGTCTGCAAAACAACTGACACCACTGCACAATGTGCAATTCTTGGTGGCATTTGGTAGACTGACAACAAAAGAAATTGATACTGGATGTACTACTGACGTCATAGAAATAATTATACTACTGAACAGTTGCTGAAATCTATTTTTAACATAAATCTCAATAATAGACATATAAAAATGAAAGATTTTGTAAACCTGTTATGAGAGGAAAAAGACTGTGGTTTAGAGAATTAAAGTAAGCTAGGAATAGTCTTACTAAAATTGATCTCTTAAAGGTCAAGAATGAGCACTCTCTAAATCCTGTTGCCTGTTATCAGTCCTCGTCTTCCTTAACTTCTCTTTACCCCTCCTCTTTCTTGTAATTCTCTGCCCCCTTCTCTTCTAAATGTCACATTCTCCTGGTTCTCTTTATGTTTCTCTGAGTGTGCTCCTACCCTTCTCTTACTGCCCATGAACAAGTTGAGATAAATGGTTAAGAAAGTGAGCTTGGAGTCACACTTAGGGTTGAATTCCAACCTGATCATTCTTTGAGTAATCTTGGGAAATAACTGAATATCTGTACATCTCAGTGTTCTTGTCTATCTAATCAAGATTATATGTACACTACTACCATGTAAGTTCCCATAAGGACTACCCCTTTGTACGACTTCAGAGGGCCCCATTTCATTCCATGTAAGTGCCTCCCTACCCCTAGAGTTTGTATAATGTAGCAGGCATCCCGGGCTCCCTCACTTGTTTAGGATCTATGAGGGCAGACACTATGTTTTGTTCACCAAGTGCCTAGAACACTCCCTGGAGCATAATAAACACCTAATAGATATGTACTGAACATCAGCTCTGTCATCATCAGTTACTCATGTTCTTTTTACCTTTCTGTGCTACCATCCTGGAGCATAGCTTCTATACTCAATGTCATATCATGGTTCAAGACGGCTGCTGGAGTGCCAGCCATTGCATCTATACTCCAAGCAGCAGAAAGGAGAAAGGGCAAAAAAGTGTACTTCCCAGATAATCAATTCTCCTTAATGACCCCTCCCAGAAGTCCCACAAAATGCTTCCATTCACAACTCTTTGTCCTGAACTTAGATATGGGACCCCACTTAACTGGAAGGGATTGGGAAATATAATTTTTGGCCAGGTATATTGTTGCCTCATATAGAATCATGGTTCTGTATTTTAAAAAGAAAGGGAGAATGTACATTGGGCAGGCAACTAGCAGTCTCTGCCACAAAAGCACTTGGCACAGCTCAGAGACCACCCTTCCAGGACTCTCCTCTGTGAGGCCCAGCCCCCATGCTCTACTTTCATGACCTCGGCACTGGGGAGGGCACGTCTCTGTAAAGAATATTGTCACATTTTTGGAAAAATAAATGTCTGAGTTTTTGCTTGTTTTTTATTTTGTTTTGTGTTTGGCTCTGACAATCATTTTCCTATGCCTTTCACCAATTTGTACTAGTTCTGCTCCATGAAAAAAAAAATCTACTTTTTTCTTCAACATAACCATGGATGTTTTATTGAGTGGTTGGATAATAGCCCTTCAAATTTTTTAAGAAAGCCATTATATGATAGTGATATCTTGCCTTCTTCAAACTAAATATCTTCAATTCTTTACACATTTCTTCGTAAGATCCTACACTATTATTCTTACTCTACATCAGGTTGTCACTGGCCTTTATAAAACATGGCTCCCAGAACAGTGTAGGATATTCCAGATCTGGGCCAGCCAGTGAACTTGGGGAACTAACTGTTCCTGTTCTTCCCAACACCCGAGATTGAATTAGCTTCTTTGTCAACTGCATTATACTATTGGCTCATTTGGAGCTTGGGTCTACTAAACTTTCAGGTATTTTTCACATGAACCTCTATTAAGATAAGTTCTCCCATTTATACTTTATAATATTTTTAACCTAAATAAATTTATATTTGACCTTGTTGTACTTTCTCTTTCGTGTATTTGTTGAGATCTTTTAGAATTTTGACTCTGCCGTCCAGGTATTCTCTATCTCTACCCATCCTTCCCCCAGCTTCATATCCCCTAGAGATCTGAGCAGCTTGCCTTCTAAATCTTTACCTAGGTCAAACCACTTACCAGAGCACTGTTACAGTGGTAGATGGTAAGAAACCCCCTATCTGGTTAAAACTAACCCATTGTCGTGTAAGTCAGTTTCTTTCAGTCATGTTCCAGAGCTTGGGTGAATTTCATAGTAAAATATAGAGAGGGTAAAGAATGGACTTTGCTAGAAATAGGAGGAAACATACAAAATGAGGGTCAGCAAGAAAAAGAAAGTATAGGTCTTTCTTCCTCCCATTGTTCTTATGAGAGGGGGGTGGGGTCAGGGCATTACAGGTGACCTCACCATGTGGTTTTGTGTTCCAGGGCAGGGACCTGGCCCCAAACTGCTTTCCCTTCTTTCAGGGGAAGTCTGAAAATAACCTTATTGGTCACCTGGCAGTCTGGATTTGGGTGCCAGCTGTTCTTAGGAGTTCCCTGCAGAAGCAGGCGGCCAGCACCTGCAGACCTCAGACCCATGGGATGCTGCAGCCCCATCTCTTCATGGGAGGATGCCAGGAGCACTTCCCACGTACCACTGGAGAAAAGGTGCCCCAAATCCCAGCTGGATTGTTGTCCAGACAAAGTAGAGGGAGTTCCCAAGGTCATTCTTGCCCAATTCTGCCATTTGCATCACACCCATTAATTAAAGATTCTTCGGATTTAGCCTTTATTCAGCTGCAAATTCACCAAACAATATTGACATCCAACCCTAATTAATCATCTTGTCTATAAAGAAATCAGTGAAGACCTTGGTAAATATGTAGCCCTCATCAAAGACTGGCAGCATGAGTTACATAGGCACACATTCAATCTACCCCATTTCCAGAATAGAAGCTCTTTGAAGACAGAGACTGTGCATTATTCTGTCACCCACAGTGTTTCACTTCTGCCCTGAACAGAGTGATAACAGCCACACTTACTGATGGTACCAAGTTAGGCACTGCACTACTTGAATCCATTACTTCATTGACACTTCATGACTCTTCCAGGGTACCCAGGGATAACACCCATTGTACAGGTGAAGAAACCAAGGCTCAGAGAAGTTAAGTGTTATGCACATAGTATGCAGATGGGAGCTAATGGGGCTGGATTTGAGCTAAGACTGACATGCCCAAAGCCTTTTTTTCCTGTTGTACTAACTGCCTATTACAGTGCAGGCTCCCAAAACATCAATGAATAATCAAGTCTGTTCACCTTTACATTTCCAGGCAGGATTGTGGACAACAATTCCTGATACATGAAGATTTATGTTATTATAACAGAGTCAGGTCACCATAGTGCTCCTGGGATAAGAGCCAATCCTAAACCCAGAGCAAAGCTAACAAGTCTGGGCTCTGTCTGCTACCAGCTTATCACATGAGCTGGGCTCCGAGGGCACACACTCCCTTTAAACCTGTCTCTAGGAATCCATTAGCCCTACCACCCCACCTGTCCCCCGGATTAGATCTTGGGTTGAGACCAAAGCTTTTTCAGTTACTCGCCAGTAACAATAGGTTTCGGGTAATAATATGCTCAGTCCAGTCTAATATCAAAACTCCACACTCTCATTCAATTTAAAGTTTCTTCCCCCTCCCAGCCACCCAGGACGCTCTGGGAGTTGGACTTTTCTTTTTCTCACTCTCTACCTCATTCATGAGCTGAATTGTGGAGCCCCTCCAGAGTGATTAAGGGGGTTGGAAGGGAGCTGAGCAACAGAAAGACCCTCTGGGTGTAGCCGGGGACTTTTAGGGGTTCCTCCAAGAGCCCCCTTCCTGGAGACCACAGTCCCCTGGTTACAAGCTCTTTGCCCCCATCAGCAGCCCAGGTTCTGTTTCCAACAAAGTATCTCCAGCCTTTTCCTGCTGTAGGTGCCTCATCCTGGCAGAATGTCTTCTTGTGTTTAACATCCTCTTACACAAGTATGACACAAAAGAGATCTTAGTAAAAATTAGCAATTCAGAGGTACAGAAGGGAGGGAAATAAAGTGATCCATGAGGGTGAAAGAAAGGCACTAATAATGATTTTGCTTATTGGGCACCTATTTTGTACCAGGCATTATAGTAGGCTCTCTGCACACGCTACATCATTTAATCTTCATATCAACCCTATGGAGTACGTATTACCCCTGCCTGCACACAGCACCCTCCTGCAATTTTACAAATGAGAAAACTGAAGTTAATACCTTTCTCAAGAACAAAAGGTGACTTATCTGATTCCCAAACTCACACATTTAACCCCCCTACCACACAGCCTTCACAAAAGCAGGGATGAGGGTGACAACTCTATGAGAACCATTAAGAAAAACGCCAGTCAGTTGTCTCTAAGCCCAGAGAGAAAGAATTCAGGTTCACACTGTTTTTGAGAATGTTACTGGGGACCCCACTGACTCGTGCTGCTGATTCAGTAACAGAGAGATTTGCCATCCTAGGAAACCATCGTGTCAGAACTAAACTCTCCTGCCCACCGTTCCAGGTCCCTACCAGTCATGACATTAGCTTTTCCCAGTTGCCCGACAGGGACCATCCACTCTACCCAGACAATTGTTTTCTTGGCCCAAGAATGCCAAACTTGCTTTCTTCTCAATTCAGAACTTTAGTGTGTTATATACTTCCAGCCTAAAAAATTCATCCAATTCTTCAATCTATATTTGTCATTTTATTTCAAGAGCCAACTAAGAACTCAAATCATGAATTGGCTTGGCATATTCATCCTCAGCTCATCCTCATTCATTTATACTTTACTCATTTTTCCTGAGGACCAAGAATGCAGGGTTGAAAAATTTATAGACTTGCAATTGGCTTTTCCTACCACTAGATGGGGATATAATGATGGTAAGATGAAATGCTGACTCGGTTTCCTAAGAGAAACCAGAAAACTGGTAAATTAGAGGCTGAACCTAGAGGCTGAAGCTTA
The DNA here is from genome assembly GCF_028023285.1 of Balaenoptera ricei. Taxonomy (NCBI): domain Eukaryota; kingdom Metazoa; phylum Chordata; class Mammalia; order Artiodactyla; family Balaenopteridae; genus Balaenoptera; species Balaenoptera ricei. Next base: position 170,757,958 of record NC_082639.1, read on the forward strand.
TAAATTGGTCAAGTACAATAAGTCTGTAATATATATTTTTTAATTAATTTGATAATTTATTTATACTATATATATGCAGAACTAAATAAGTGAATAAGTGAAATGCAAGTTTGCAAGAAGCTGGGACTGCCTACGTTAGGTTTGTATTATATGATCTTGTGTGTGGAATCACAGCATGTTGGAGCAATCATGTATTCCATCATTTTCCTCCTAACGAAACCAAAACCCAAGAATGTAAAGCAATTTATCAGAGGGTAAAAACAAAATTATTTATGTCATTTTGAAATTGCTTTATTCCATTTCAATGATACCTCTGATTTATTTTTCTATTAAGACTATAGGTAACAGTAAGAAAATTTAAGAATTAAAAATTTCTAACTCATTGGAATCTCCCACATCACTACAAAGTACATAGGAATAGCAATATCACCAGCCATGGCAATCATTTTTGAGCACCTAATATGTGTTAAACATTTTAGGCGATGCTTTATATACCTAAACTCTTTTGCCTTTGCTGCCCTGGGCTGGACCATTTCCGGCTATGGCCACAGAAAGCAGCGGAGCAGTACCTCTCTGAGGACCCAACCAAGCCTTGTAAATTTTCTGGACTTAGTTGTTTGTTATCGAAACAGCATGGGATGGCATTGAGCCTTTCCATCAAATGTTTATTCAGTACCAGCTATGTCCTAGGCTGGAGAGACTAATAAGCATTGTGCCTGCCCTCTGAGGGCCCCAACCAGTGAAGGAGACAAACAGGGCTTGGTGGCAGTGAGCTGAGGGGACTCAGGGGGAGGAGCTGGGACTGAGGGGGTGACCCAGCCTGCCGCTCAGAGGATGCTCAGAGCCGTTTCTGCCCTCACCAGCTCCCCGTCACTCCTTTGTTGGATCCAGTGGGATCCCAGAGATCACCTCTGTTGATTGTTTAATTTTTAATTAAATTAAACACGACGTGGTGGCCTGAGAAGGAATCTCGGAAGTGTCTTGGCCCGCCCTTTCTTACAGACATGCCGAGCAGGTGTCCACGCCACTAGCAGAGGGCGCTGGGCCTAAGCTGGCTTTTTTTCAAGGGACACTGCAGGTAAAACCACATGGTAAGAAAATCCTTGAAGCTGGAACCTTGTGATTATAGATCACTGGGCTTTAAGGCTCCTGTCCATAACTTGCTTTGGGGCATTTAAATTAAGCAGCCTTTGCAGAAATCGGAATCCAGAATGGGATGAGGGAAATCTAGTTCTCACTTCATTTGGGGTCAGGCTTGTGGGACACCTCAGACGGCCTGTGTTCTGGGGCACAGTCGCCTCCCCCCTTGGTTAATGGCCGCTGTCACTGACCAGCATCTGTCGGTACTAAGCACTCTGCATGTGTGTCATCTCTCCCAACCCCCTCAGCCTCCGTCTCGGTCATCCTGAGGAGAGCGGTCCTCTCAGAGCCACAGGGACACCTCGTGATGACCCGAGTCCTAGCAGGGGCTGGATTGGTAGTACTCACAGCCTCACTCCTGTAACTACTGCAGGCTCAGAGCATATTCCTTTTGGTCACCAGCTTGTAGTACAGTCAGGAGGAGAGAGGCTACCCCCATCCCAGAGTGGCCAAAGGATCTGAGCTCTGAGAGGAAATCCATGTCTCTCCTCAGCTCCTCCACCAAAGGCCACTTCAGACAAGAGCATCTTGTCAGGACCGCTGTCTTGACCACTAGCCATGGTGCAGGGACCCAAGAGCCTCCCTCGCAAAAGCTGACATTAACATGAGAATGGTCCATTCAGCAAACTTCTCTGCACCCACTCCTCCAGACTCTGGGCTGGGTGCTGGGATGTAGAGATGAAATGGGTCTAGTCCCCATCCTGGATCCCTACCTGAGGTGGAAAGGAGTAACAAACCAACAAAGTAAACACTGATTTGTGTGAATATTTGTTCGCTGGGCCGAAAGCCACAAACACTGGGGCTGTTTCTGTTTCTCTCACGATGAATTGACTCTCTCCCTGACATGGTGTCCGCACATGGATACCTCTCCGTAAATACTCCCTGAACAAATGAATATTGAACTCAGGTAAGGAGGCAGCACTTGCTGCTGATATCCCCCAGGTTTATAATCAAAGAAAATTTGCCTTCTCTCCCTTTAAAGTTCTCTCAGAGCACTTAGAGGCAGCGTAGAAGGGGCACTTGTGCAACTGAAGGTCTGATGATGGTCAAGGCTCAAGACTCATTCACCTTCACGCCAGCGGAATGTCTGTGGTTAGAGGGGCATCACCCCACTGGGAAAGCCCACTACACTGCTGGCCTGATTACGTTTTCCAGTTAACCTAAGTGATCCAAATGCAGTATAGACACTCCATGTGTGAGTTTCAGCTTCCAAGATACACTAGACAGTGGCTCTACCACCTGCCCCCCACCTTGGCTGTGTGTGGGGCATGAAACCGAGCGGGACCCTGTGGGTCTCCTGGGCATGGAAGCCTTTCTGCATCTCCCATTTCTTGTTTGTTGGGAATAGATTCCAGCCTCCATGACCTTCCCTGAGTTCCAAAGGACAGGTTCAAACAGTTGTTAATCAGGGAAAGGAGGGGATGCAGAGACAAGGGAGGAGCAGTCAAGAAACAATAGTGCAGCCTTGGGGCAGGGTCCTGATTCCCCCTCAAGGGATACACATATCAATATCTTTGAGCTCTTCTACAGAACTAAAACCCCCAACAAATCGAAGATACTAGCATTCTTCATTCCGGAGAAGGTCATAGTTTGATAACCTGGAGAATCTCATCAGGAAACCACCTGAGGCCAGATTAAAGGAGTGCAGGCCCTGTGCACACCCTAATCCTTATTAGCAACTCGGCCCTTGAACCATTGCTATAAAACTCCTCCCCAAATCTTCCCGGGTTTAGACACACAGTTTTTCAGGGCACAAGTCTGCTGTGTCCCCCTTTGCCTGGCAAAGCAGTAAAGCTCTTCTTTTCTACTTCACCCAAAACTCTGTCTCCAAGATTCGATTCAGCACTGGTGCACAGAGGCAGAGTTTTCGGCACCAGGCAGAATAACACAGTGACCCTTCTGTTGTCACATGTGGGCTTTGTCAAGGCAATGACTAGGCAAGCTCTGGAGATAAATGCTACAAAGAAGAAGCCCTTCAATCTATCACTAGATTGCAAGTGTGAAGATGATGTCATCACTTTGGAAAATGACCTCGTCAACAAGGTCATTTTGGTTTATGATCTCTATTTTCCAACAATGCTTTTGGTTTATGATCACTGATTCACTCACTCTGTCTCATTATTTCTTCTTAAGCAGATCCTGACAAAAGCCCACCTGTGCAAAGGTCTCACCTAAGGTAAAAGTCTCTGGTTGTGATTATTTTTTATAATTAGCATGACTAAGGAACAAAGGGCCCGTCCCTCTGAAATGCTCTTCAGAACTAAGACCATGAGTTTAAGCTACCTTATCATAATGTGGCATCTGTGTGAGGCCTAAAGGGAATTCTGCTCTCATGTAGAATTAATCATTCCATCTAACCAGTAATTGGGCACAGTTTAGGGGTCTCATATAACACTCAATTGAGATATGAAGGAAGAACCAACTCATATTTCAAAAATTTTAGCCACATGAATGAGCCTACGTGAACACTATTTTCAGCTCCTTGGCCTCCAGGCCCTCAGCTGTCCACTCCTCATGAAGAGGAGGCGCTTCAGCATTAGCCCAGGTGAGCATTCAAGGAGAAAACCTGATTCCGGTGCCAGGTGAGACACACCAAGGAATACTATATATAGAAAGATATAATCATGGCTCCTATCTTTAAAAAACTTGACATCGATATGGGGAGCTATGCAAAAAATTGTTTTGTAAAAACATAAATTGAATTATCTAAATACTAGTAATCAACTCATGATTCACTGGCAACTGAACGCTATAAATAAAAGTCCTAAGACCTTAGAAAATAGAGCCAGTGTAAATCAGACTAGCCTGACACAGCCTCACAGGTGAGGTGGGGCTACAGACGGCCCTTGAAGGTGGGTAGGTTTGGGAACTGAGCAGTAGTACTTCTTTTATCCTATGTATTTAGCCACAAAGGCTGATTTTTTAACACCTAGAGTCTGATTATCCTCGGGAGGTCTGGTGATATTTTTATTGTGACTATGGCCATTTTCCCAGGATAATAGTCAAGCTCCAGCTGATAATTATTTATTTACTGGATTCGTTAATGCCCCCATCAATTTCAGTAGAGCTGTCTTGACCTGAAGCATCATCCAGGGCTGAGGCTAGTTGAGCCTCCACACTGCTGGGTCCCCTAAGGTCTCACGCTGAGCTCTGACCACTCAGAGCCTTGCTGCACTGTCTCAGCCAGGGATCTCCTGCCATACAGCACCCAGAACTATCCGAATCTCTTCCTCATCAGTCCTGTATAGCAAGCTCTGGGTTGGCACAGGGGCTACAGAGAGGATTAAGATGGGTATTTGTGAACTGGAGGGGCACACAGTCCTCACAAAAACTTTAGCTTAATGTTGTGAGTACAATAACAGTGGCAAAGAGAGCTAAGGGAGCATGGAGGGGGTTTGAGAAGGCTTCCTAGAAGAGGTGGTGCAGGAAATGAGCATTGAGGAAGTAATGAGGCCAAAGAAGAGAGCTGATGGGATGGCATTATAAGATAAGAGAACACCATGAACAAAGACAGGGAGGTGAGAAACTTGGTTGAACTGCAGTGGTATGCGGTGCTGGCTCTTTTGCTAGAGCTGGTTGGAGACGTTCAAGAATTTCCAGTTGTTATATTCAATATCCTGTGATAAACCATAATAAAAAAAAATGAAAAAGAATGTATATATGTATAACCGAATCACTTTTCTGTACAGCAGAAATTGACACAACATTGTAAATCAACTATACTTCAATAAAATAAATTTAAAAAAAAAAGAATTTCCAGTTGTTAAAACTTTGGTAGCTTGAAGTTGGCTATAGTAGGAATATTTATACCATGGAAGTTGGCAAATGCTACAAATAAGGACCTTTTTGTTTATTAGAAAGCCAGTTTACCAGCACACCATTGGACCTTAATGTGAAGAAGTAAAAGCAATTTGTTAATTTTAGAAGTAATGGGACTCTTGGTTAAAAGGAACAGAAGTTTATGCTAAGGATACTGGGCTATCTTGTAGATTCCAAGGAAACTGCAGGCCTTTAGAAACGGATATAAACAAGAACCTGAACACTGGCTTTCAGCTCTGCTTTTTTCTGATATCTCTGTCTCTGTCTCTCCCTCATTTCTCTCTCTCCCTCCTAGTCTCTCATTCTCCTCATGGTATCTCTGTGTCTCTGTTCCAGATGTCAGGAAACATCACCGACATGGTTCTTGAAATTTAAATATTATAGCTTGAACTACTGAAAAACACTTATTTCTCCTTCTCTCTTCCAATCCAAAAATGTTCTAGAGAAGGATTATAATTCACTCACTTTGGCCAGGTGTTCACTTCTGGACCAACCAACTGCAGCAGAGGAGGTGCGATTCAGAGAAGGAACTGAAATGGTCCCTATTTGGTCAAGTACCTATCCCAGAACATATCAACTGTGGCCAGAGGTGAACACCACCACTTGCAAGGTAACCATGTGTGTGTGTAGGGGTAGCAATTCCCAGAAGAAAGGGAAGAAAAGCAATAGGTTTCAACATGGAGAAGAAGCATGGCAGAAGGTAAGCTTATAAGGTAGGTAGACTTTTGCATAGCAGGCTTGGGCTTCATCCAGTGGATGACTCAGGGGACAGGGCTGGGGCACCTGGGGAAAAGTATAGCGGTCAGATTTCTGTTTTGAATAGGTTGCCATGGCTCTGCTGTGAAGGATGAGTATGTGACAGGTCCAACTGTGGCAGAGAGAGCAATTAGAAAATAACTGCTCTAGCCCAGGCAAGGATTGACTTTTAATTTATTTCAGATCACCTTATGCATATAACTGTGTTTTGTTTCATCTTTTTCTTTTTGCTGCCTTCATCATATTACTCCTTGTCTTTTTCTTCTCATTAATTTGCAAGTGCTTACTATACTAGTGATTATCTTCTCTCACCCAAAGGTCATGAGCAAACTCATTTTTCCCTCTGATTTATATCAAACAACATGCATGATATTTCTACACAATAAGGCCTTGTAATCCCCCGTTGTTGCTTCCCTTGATAAGATGAGACCTTTAAAAGTCATTACGACCCAACTTTTTCACTTGACCTTCAGAATGCTTTCCTCCAAAGACTTATGATTATGGCTTAGTATAGCTTATTTTATTCCATCTTAATACAGAAGAAGCATAGTGTGGGGTTAAGAATATCAAAGTGGAGGAGGGAGAATGAACTGAAATAGACAAGACTGGAAAAGCAGGAGAGAGTCAGGGGAACAGCCACGAGGGCCTGGAACTCAACGATGAGCTGGAAGGAAAGAGGAGATTGCACTTGAGCAAACAAGAGGCTCTAGAAGAGAGCAGTAGAAGAGGAGAATGGAGAGAAAAGACCAATATACTTTTGAATTACTTTTGCTTGTTAACCTCTATTTCTTTGTTGGACTGTGTTTGTACCAAGACTGATCCATCTGGGGTCCCAGATGTATATAGGTTATAGTTTGCTAAGTCTCTTTGTAAAAGTTATTATTTTGAAAATCCATCCAGTAAGAGTTTTGGATTTTTAAATTGAAATAGAGATACAGACAAAGACTACTAAGTGAACAGCTTGATGAATTTTCACGGACTGAACAGAATATACCTGTGTACCCAGCACTCAAATTCAAAAGTAAAATATTACATATACCTAGGAAGCCCCTTGTGTGTTGTCTTTTGGTTACTACTAACTAAAAAGATAAGCTTCTTGCTTCTAACAGGACAGATTGGTTTTCATGTATTCTTTGTCTATAAATAGACTCACATGGTATGTTCCCTTTTGGGACCAGCTCCTTTGGTTCAATATTATGCATGTGATATTCATCCATATGGTAGCAAGAAGTTGTAGATCATTCATTCTTATTGACATGTAGAATTCCATTGGGCAAATATGCGATAATTGATTTATTCTTCTGCTGATGAGCATATGGGTAGTTTCCAGTTTGAGCTTACTATGAATAGTGCTGCTAAGACCCATCCAGTTAATATGAAAACTAGTACTAAGTTCCTTATTTTCTAAATTATTAATTTTTTTGGCATCAAGGAGTAGATGAAAGTTTTTAACCAGTCTTGAATTTAACCAATCTAATCTTGGTCAGAGGACTGTGAAGGGCTATGCAGCATGAGACAGGTTGGGGGTGGGGGAGATAGAACAATATAATAAAAGAGAATAACATTTTGCCTCTGGCCAAATGGGACTCATTTGCAAGGCAAGATCCCAAAACTGTAGAACACCTTAATCTCCTTGGGACACTCTGCCTCCTTAAACTCACCCTCTTCTCTTACACACAGCTTCACACAATAATAATAGAACAATGCAATGTTTCATTTAATCCATCATTAACATGCCATGGTCACACTTCCCTCAGTATCTGCTGATACCCACTCGTTAGCCTACGAAATTACCCAGCCCATTTCTATTGGACAGGCAACAAATCTAAAATTTATTCATTTTGTTGAGAGAGACAATGTCATGTATTAAATTGCTTCCCTCCACCCCTTTTTTCTTTATATCTCCATATGCATTTGCCTTTGAGATTGGAATTGAGCCTATTCATTATGCAGGAAACAAAATTTTTAAAAACTGATCTCTAAATAAAGCAATGCACATGGGTCCTCAGAGTTTGTTAGAAACACACGCACACAGGGTTTTCCACTGTAAGAATTTTCTACCTTATTAGAGTTGACATTTAGCCCAGCCCCACATCTGAATTGTAGAAAATGACTCTTCTAAAATAAATTGGCAGAGTACAGATGACCTTGCCATCTGCATGAATTATTTTAACTTTGGAGTTTAATGAAAGATGTAGTAGCAAATATTGCATTTCCATCTCATGGCTTTGCCCAATAGCCATATTTCCTGTTTCCTACTTGCAATGAAAGGAATGGACGGAAGTGGGGAATGGAGGAGGGTGAGCCCGGATGGGAGCAGCCCTTACATCTGTCATTGACTGAATTATGACAATGGCATCATATAGATTTCACAGGTGCAGTTAGGAGGCAGGTAGAAATATTTGTAATTTGCAGTAAACACTGTCAGCCTGGCAATTGACAGGCTGTGGTTAGGATGTGAATTTGGGAGGAAAGTTCTGCCAACAAACCTAAACAATTTTTCTACATCATTGATCAGTTCCTCATTTGGAAATGGAAATGTTTGATTTGAAAAACTTTGCATTTTAAAGTAGCTTTCAGTCCAGGAAAGAATGCTAAATCAAGAGCCCAAAGAGCTGGAAGCCAGTCCTCTCTCTACCACGTCTTAGCTGTTCGACCCTGGACAAGTCACAGCCTTTCTAGGCCTCCGTTTCTTTGCTAATGATTTTCAGATAAAGAAGTTGATCGATGTGAAAGTCTTCTCTGTAAATGAGTCAGCCCTGCTCTCAGCCAATGAAATAAGATTGTGACAAGATATTTCCCTTGGGAAAATGTGTCTTACAGCAATAATGTACCAGCTAATAACATAAATGTTTGTATTCTGTCCTTCTGCTAATTTTTCTCTTCTTCCTATGGATTCTGGGCCGTATGGAAGGTCCACACGCACATGTAGGTGGGCCATCTTGACACTACAGGAAGTGTGGCCATGGTTTTATTGCTCCCTAACTAGAATGTGTGAGTATGGATGTGATGGCTGGGGATGTGGTACAGAAGGAGGAAGCAAGGTCCCTGGGTCTCCAGATTATCAATAAGCATTTTTTGATGGTAAAGATAAATTGGAAGAGAAAAAAATGAAATTAATCTCTTTCCTCATGGAAAGCTGATGACCCTCTGGGGCACACCCTCCAAGCAGTTTCAGTAGGGAAGGACTCTGCAATGGGATCTGAGGACTCTAGGAAGGTCTCCCAGCTCTAAAAGATCCTGTAATCACTAAGTACCAAAGTTCTACCCTCAGACCTTTTTCGTCAAATGGAATCCAGATGGGATGGGCACTTTTAACATTTAGATGTGATAGGTACACAGGTATCAGATTGTTTTTCCAGCATCGTGAGTGATCTTGGATAGCATCATGAGCCTGAGGGTGGGGATGGAGGTGGAATAAACAGGAGAGGAAGGTATCAGCTTTGCAGAGAGCTAGCCCAGCACTGGGTTCTTGGGTAAAAGAAATGGACTCTGTCCTCAAGGGAGTCAGTCTAGTGATCACCCAAAACATAAGCAGATAATAATGCAAAGTAGAAAATTCAAAGATACAAAAACCCATAAATCATGAGTCTAATATTCTCATTTCATAGCTGAAAAAACTGAGGCCCAGAGGGAGCGTAAGTGACTCCTCCAAGGTCACCCAAGGTAAGTGACTCATTCAGAGTCACACCAAGGATCAGATATCCCACCTCAGAGAAAATTTCTCCTCTCACCAACCTCCTTCCTCTGCCTTCTTCCTTCTTCCCTCTCCCCAGGAGGGCTGCTGCTTATTTAGCACCTCAAACATGCCAAGACTATGCTAAGTGTTACGAGGATACTTTGCTTTTAATCCAAATAAACTTCATGAGTAATATATCATTACATGTAATTTTACAAAAGAGTAAACTGAGTGTGGAAGAAGTCAAATCTTCTCCTTCTTCCATGGTTATAGATTTGTGGCCAGGAATAGAAAGCTAGATTACACTTCCCAGCACCCTTTGCAGCTAAGCATGGCCGTCTGACTAAGTTTTCTCTCTTGAAGTAAAGGTAGTGATTGCCACTTCCTGGGTACATCTTTAAGATGATGAGGGTGCTTCCTTGACTCTCTGTTTTTTCTTCCACTGACCAGATGTAGATGATATGAAGATCCTTGGGGAGAGCAGAGTCCCAAGAGAGAAGGAACCAGTCCCCTGAGTCACTACATGGAAGAGAACCTCCTGCCCGCCTGAACACTTGCCCTTAGACTGTTAACAGAGCGAGAAATAAATGTTTGTGATGTTTGAGCCATAATAGAATTGGGTCCTTTTGTACAGTGATTAGCAATCCAAACTAGCACAATGAGGTGTAATCTAGAATGGTTAAGTAACAAACACAAGACCACACAGTGATGCAATGATTTGGTCATGATTTTTCCTAAGATCTGATTAAGTCTAAACACTAAAGCATTGATCTCCAAAGTGGGACACAAGATAAATCAATATTCAAAAGGACAGGGTTTAAATAGGAGAAATTCTATTACTGTTTTGTATATTTTTTAAATGTACATACTATATCAGTACAATTGTATATGAATATAATTTATAAATAAAAATATATACATATGTTGGTGGTATGTGTTTGAAATTTTTTACTGATGGGGTGTACTATTTAAACAGCTAGCCTGAGTGGTACTTATAGTAAAGTGGAGGGGAGCACTCAGTGTTGGTTTTGCCTCTGTGGTTTGCGCCCTGTTAACATTCAAACTTCAAACCACAGGGACCTTTATAAATGCCACTCGTTTTTCACTGATTGCTGATTAATCTTCACCTTCAGGACTTCTTCTTTTGCAATATAGGAGGAGAATAGAAGAACAATTCTTTTGCTTTTCCTACCTTGTTTAGCCTCCCTGGAGCCCCTAGGCAATGATTTTTTCAGAATCTGTGGCTGAGGCTTTTTACAAATAGATATTTGTCATCAGGTACTTCTATTCTCCCTGACATTGTGAGCCTTGCTGTCGAGCTTTTGCTTGTACTCATGCATGTGCTTCTCCGTAAGAGGCTTCACCTGCAGTATGGAAGTCTGACTTTCCTGCAAGATTGTAGGTTCCCTGAGGTCTGGACTGCTACAAATCCTCTGTAACTCTTCTAAGTTTCTTACATGCTGCCTGGCCTCTTCATGGTCAAGAATTTCAGCCCAACCCCCAGCGCTTTCTGACATCCTGTTAGCATGCTCTTCCCTCCTAAACTTTAGGGGAATTTTCTAGTTATTATCACTGCACAACAAATTAACCCAAAACTCAGTGCCTTAAAATGGCACTTATTTTGCTCATGGAGTTGCAACTTGGGCTTGTCTCTGATCCAGTTGGCTTCAACTGGGATGGTTCAAGGCTGGGAACTGGAATCACCTTGAAACAGGAGGGAAGGGGGCAGGATACAACCTTTATTTTTTTAAATTGGAGTATAGTTGCTTTACAATGTTGTGTTAGTTTCTGCTGTGCAGCAAAGTGAATCAGTTATATGTATACATATACCCACCTCTTTTTTTAGATTTCCTTCCCATTTAGGTACCACAGAGCACTGAGTAGAGCTCCCTGTGCTATACAGTAAGTTCTCATTAGTCATCTATTTTATACATAGTAGTGTATACATGTCAATCCCAATCTCCCAATTCATCCCACCCCCTGCTTCCCCCCTTGGTAACCATAAGTTTGTTCTCTACGTCTGTGACTCTATTTCTGCTTTGCAGATAAGTTTGTCTGTACCATTCTTCTAGATTCCACATATAAGCAATATTATAAAATATTTGTTTTTCTCTTTCTGACTTACTTCACTCTGTATGACAATCTCAGAGTCCATCCACATCCCTGCAAATGACACTATTTCATTCCTTTTCATGGCTGAGTAGTATTCCATTGTATATATGTACCACATCTTCTTCATCCATTCACCTGTTGATGGACATTTAGTTTGCTTCCATGTCCTGGCTACTGTAAATAGTACTGCAATGAACATCAGGGTGCATGCATCCTTTCGAATTCTGGTTTTCTCTGGATATATGCCTAGGAGTGGAATTGCTGGGTCTTATGGTAGCTCTATTTTTAGTTTTTCAACCTTTAAAAGAATGACATAGCCATTGAGGACACAACAAAAACTGGTTAGAACTGATTAGGCCCAAGATGGCAGAAGATTCAACTTCCAGTAGACCTTGAGCCTCATTAAACATACATTGTAATATATTAGCATACTAAATAACACACCCACAGGTGCCATGACAGTTCTGAGACTGACCATAAAAGGCCAAAAAGTGGGCGATGGCCCAGTTCCTGGAAATCCCCACCCCTTCTCCAAAATAGTTGGAATAATCCTCCCACTCATTAGCCTACAAAATTACCCAGCCCATAAAAACTAACCATCCCATGTTTCAGAGTCTCTCGCCTTCGGGGATGGCCCACACTCTGTCTGTGGAGTGTGTTTCTTCCATGGCCACTCTCGACTTTTGAGACAGACCTTATTCTGTCTGCAGAATGTGTATCTCCCAGGCCGTGCTTGCCTTCTGAGATGGCCCACACTCTGTCTATGGAGTGTGTATCTCTCTCAATAAATCTACTTCTTACTTATCACTTTGCCTTCGCTGGATTCCTTCTGTGCTGAGACATAAAGAACCTGAATTTCAGTAAGTTCTGGAGCCAGGTGTGTTATCTTAATTAAAAGACAGTGGGTTCAAGTCCCAATCTGAGTTGTGAGGTTTCAACCTGAAGGTTAACTTACTCATGTGTTTGGTAGTTAATGCTGGCTGTCAGCTTGTTTAATGCTGTTGGCTGGGACAACTACACATGGCCTCTCCATGTGGCTTGGGCTTCCTCAAAATATGGTGGCCGGGTTCCAAAGATGAGTGTCTTGAGTGAGCCAGATGGAAATCCTATCACCTTTCATGACCTAGCCTTAGAAGTGTTACTTCCACCACATTCTATTTAATTGAGGCAGTTGCAAAGTGCCCCCCCCCCCACACACACACATATGCACACACTCCAGTTTCAAGGGGCAGGAAAATAGACTCCATCTCTTTATGGGAACACATGTGGAAGTAGAAATATTGCTGTGCCATTTTAGGAAAATATATTCAGCCACAGGGATTCTCATGAGGGTGATATTGTGGATTCTCCTGGTCAGGAGATTTTATTTCTTTACATTTGTATTCATGGAAGGAGTATTCAGTGCTACTTCAAATTGCAAATTTCAGATTTCTTGCTCTCTGACTTAAATGTTTAAAATTAGAATGAAAGTTCTCAGTAACTTTATGGAGAAAACAGAGCACATATTCACATGCTTTTATAAAAAACATTGTTTGTCAGGAACAAGATAAGATTCATATTGTTTATGCCAGCATAGAGCATGATCTTACATTGATACTTGTTCTGACACTGGCAGAAGACATGATTTTTCAGGACCTTTTAAACTAAATTCTTCCCTTGCTGTCTGCACACACATTTCCATCTGTTCATGGCTGACATGGGAGGCAGTCCAACTTCCTTCAAGGTCATTTGAAGCAAACTTTTGTTGCATGGCAGTAAACACTTTCACTTGGTAAAATTACTCATAGAATAGTGGATGAATGCATTTCAGGCACTTCAACCAACAGCTCTCTTGGATCTGTTTAAAGCTTCCCACTATGAATGAGGCAGCATTTCAGTAGAGTCCTTAGCCATGTTTGTGAAAACTCAAGCTTTGGAAAGCAAGGAAACCTAAACTAATTAACATGAGATATGAGACTTGTTTAACATTGGCCAGCCCCACTGAATTTGCCTCAAAACTAAAGCCTCTAAAGTACACTGTGAGGATAGCCTCATCCACCAGAGGGCAGACAGCAGAAGCAAGAAGAACTACAATTCTGCAGCCTGTGGAAGGAAAAGCACATTCACAGAAAGATAGACAAAATGAAAAGGCAGAGGACTTTGTACCAGATGAAGGAACAAGAGAAACTCCAGAAAAACAACTAAATGAAGTGGAGAAAGGCAACCTTCCAGAAAAAGAATTCAGAAAAATGATAGTGAAGATGATCCAGGACCTCGGAAAAGAATGGAGGCAAAGATCAAGAAGATGCAAGAAATGTTTAACAAAGACCTAGAAGAATTAAAGAACAAACAAACAGAGATGAACAATACAATAACTGAAATGAAAAATACACTAGAGGAATCAATAGCAGAGTAACTGAGTCAGATGAACGGATAAGTAACCTGGAAGACAGAATGGTGGAACTCACTGCTGTGGAACAGAATAAAGAAAAAAGAATGAAAAGAAATGAAGACAGCCTACGAGACCTCTGGGACAACATTAAATGCAACAACATTCACATTATAGGGGTCCCAGAAGGAGAAGAGAGAGAGAAAGGACCCAAGAAAATATTTGAAGAGATTATAGTTGAAAATTTCCCTAACATGGGGAAGGAAATAGCCACCCAAGTCCAGGAAGCACAGAGAGTCCTAGGCAGGATAAACCCAAGGAGAAACATGCCAAGACACATAGTAATCAAATTGACAAAAATGAAAGACAAAGAAAAATTATTGAAAGCAACAAGGGAAAAACAACAAATAACATACAAGGGAACTCCCATAAGGTTAACAGCTGATTTCTCAGCAGAAACTCTACAAGCCAGAAGGGAGTGGCATGATATACTTAAAGTGATGAAAGGGAAGAAGAACCTACAACCGAGATTACTCTACCTGGCAAGGATCTCATTCAGATTCGATGGAGAAATCAAAAGCTTTACAGACAAGCAAAAGCTAAGAGAATTCAGCACCACCAAACCGGCTCTACAACAAATGCTAAAGGAACTTCTCTAAGTGGGAAACACAAGAGAAGAAAAGGACCTACAAAAACAAACCCATAACAATTAAGAAAATGGTAATAGTAACATACATATCGATAATTACCTTAAACGTGAATGGATTAAATGCTCCATCCAAAAGACATAGACTGGCTGAAAGGATACAAAAACAAGACCCGTATATATGCTGTCTACAAGAGACTCACTTCAGAGCTAAGGACACACACAGACTGAAAGTGAGGGGATGGAAAAAGATATTCCATGCAAATGGAAATAAAAAGAAAGCTGGAGTAGCAATACTCTATCATATAAAATAGACTTTAAAATAAAGAATGTTACAAGAGATAAGGAAGGACACTACATAATGATCAAGGGACCAATCCAAGAAGAAGATATAACAATTATAAATATATATGCACCCAACATAGGAGCACCTCAATACATAAGGCAACTGCTAACGGCTATAAAAGAGGAAATCGACAGGAACACAATAATAGTGGGGGGACTTTAACACCTCACTTACACCAATGGACAGATCATCCAGACAGAAAATTAATAAGGAAACACAAGCTTTAAATGACACAAGAGAACAGATATATTTAATTGATATTTATAGGACATTCCATCCAAAAAGAGCAGATTACACTTTCTTCTCAAGTGTGCATGGAACATTCTCCAGGATAGATCACATCTTGGGTCACAAATCAAGCCTCAGTAAATTTAAGAAAATTGAAATGATATCAAGTATCTTTTCCAACCACAAAGCTATGAGAGTAGAAATAAATCACAGGGGAAAAAACATAAAAAACACAAACAAATGGAGGCTAAACAATACGTTACTAAATAACCAAGAGATCACTGAAGAAATCAAAGACAAAATCAAAAAATACCTAGAGACAAATGACAACAAAACATGATGATTCAAAACCTATGGGATGCAGCAAAAGCAGTTCTAAGACGGAAGTTTATAGCAATACAATCCTACCTCAACAAACAAGAAAAGTCTCAGATAAACAATCTAACCTTACACCTAAAGGAACTAGAGAAAGAAGAACAAACAAAACCCAAAGTTAGTAGAAGGAAAGAAATCATAAAGATCAGAGCAGAAATAAATGAAATAGAAACAAAGAAACAATAGCAAAGATCAATAAAACTAAAAGCTGGTTCTTTGACAAGATAAACAAAATTGATAAGTCTTTAGCCAGACTCATCAAGAAAAAGAGGGAGAGGACTCAAATCAATAAAATCAGAAATGAAAAAGGAGAAGTTACAACAGACACTGCAGAAATACCAAGCATCACAAGAGACTACTACAAGCATCTCTATGCCAATAAAATGGACAACCTGGAAGAAATGGACAAATTCTTAGAAAGGTATAACCTTCCAAGACTGAACCAGGAAGAAATAGAAAATATGAACAGACCAATCACAAGTAATGAAATTGAAACTGTGATTAAAAATCTTCCAACAAACAAAAGTCCAGGACCAGATGGCTTCACAGGTGAATTCTATCAAACATTTAGAGAAGAGCTAACACCCATCCTTCTCAAACTCTTCCAAAACATTGCAGAGGAAGGAACACTCCCAAACTCAATCTCTGAGGTCACTATTACCCTGATACCAAAACCAGAGAAAGATACTACAAAAAAAGAAAATTACAGACCAATACCACTGATGAATACAGATGCAAAAATCCTCAACAAAATACTAGCAAACAGAATGCAACAACACATTAAAAGGATCATACACCATGATCAAGGGGGATTTATCCCAGGGATGCAAGGATTCTTCAATATACGCAAATCAATCAATGTGATACATCATATTAACAAACTGAAGAATAAAAACCATATGATCATCTCAATAGATGCAGAAAAAGCTTTCGACAAAATTCAACACCCATTTATCACAAAAACTCTCCAAAAAGTGGGCATAGAGGGAACCTATCTCAGCATAATAAAGGCCAAATACTACAAACCCCCAGCAAACGTCATTCTCAATGGTGAAAAACTGAAAGCATTTCCTCTAAGATCAGGAACAAGACAAGGATGTCTACTCTCGCCACTATTCAACATAGCTTTGGAAGTCCTAGCCACGGCAATCAGAGAAGAAAAAGAAATAAATGGAATACAAATTGGAAAAGAAGAAGTAAAACTGTCACTATTTGCAGATGACATGATACTATACATAGCGAATCCTAAAGATGCCACCAGAAAACTACTAGAGCTAATCAATGAATTTGGTAAAGTTGCAGGATACAAAATTAATGCACAGAAATCTCTTGCATTCCTATACATTAACAACGAAAGATCAGAAAATGAAATTAAGGAAACAATCCCATTCACCATTGCAACAAAAAGAATAAAATACCTAGGAATAAACCTACCTAAGGGGGTACAAGACCTGTACTCAGAAAACTATAAGGCACTGATGAAAGAAATCATGACGACACAAACAGAGGGAGAGATATACCATGTTCTTGGATTGGAAGAATCAATATTGTGAAAATGACTATACTACCCACAGCAATCTACAGATTCAATGTAATCCCTATCAAATTACCAATGGCATTTTTTACAGAACTAAAACAAAAAATCTTAAAATTTGTATGGAGACACAAGAGACTCCGAATAACCAAAGCAGTCTTGAGGGAAAAAACGGAGCTGGAGGAATCAGACTCCCTGACTACAGACTTTACTACAAAGCTACACTAATCAAAACAATATGGTACTGGCACAAAATCAGAAATACAGATCAATGGAACAGTATAGAAAGCCCAGAGATAAACCCATGCACCTATGGTCAACTAATCTATGACAAAGGAGGCAATTATCTACAATGGAGAAAAGACAGTCTCTTCAATAAGTGGTGCTGGGAAAGCTGGACAGCTACATGTAAAAGAATGAAATTAGAACACTCCCTAACACCATACACACACAAAAAACTCAAAATGGATTAGAGACCTAAATGTAAAACTGGACACTATAAAACTCTTAGAGGAAAACATAGGAAGAACACTCTTTGATACAAATCACAGCAAGATTTTTATGATCCACCTCCTAGAGTAATGGAAATAAAAACAAAAATAAACAAATGGGATGTAATGAAACTTAAAAACTTTTGCAAAGCAAAGGAAACTACAAACAAGATGAAAAGACAACCCTCAGAATGGGGGAAAATACTTGCAAATGAGTCAATGGGCTAAGGATTAATCTCCAAAATATATAAACAGCTCAAGCAGCTCAATATTAAAAAAACAAACAACCCAATCAAAACATGGGCAGAAGACCTAGATAGCCATTTCTCCAAAGAAGACATACAGATGGCCAAGAAGCACATGAAGAGCTGCTCAACATCACTAATTATTAGAGAAATGCAAATCAAAACTACAATGAGGTATCACCTCACACCAGTTAGAATGGGCATCATCAGAAAATCTACAAACAACAAATGCTGGAGAGGGTGTGGAGGAAAGGGAACCCTTTCGCACTCTTGGTGGGAATGTAAATTGATACAGCCACTATGGAGAACAGTATGGAAGTTCCTTAAAAAACTAAAAATAGAACTACCATACACCCCAGCAATCCCACTACTGGGCATATACCCTGAGAAAACCATAATTCAAAAAGACAGGGCTTCCCTGGTGGCGCAGTGGTTGAGAGTCTGCCTGCCAATGCAGGGGACACGGGTTCGAGCCCTGGTCTGGGAAGATCCCACATGCCGCGGAGCAACTAGGCCCGTGAGCCACAATTGCTGAGCCTGCGCGTCTGGAGCCTGTGCTCCGCAACAAGAGAGGCCGCGATAGTGAGAGGCCCGCGCACCGCGATGAAGAGTGGCCCCCGCTTGCCAGCAACCAGAGAAAGCCCTCGCACAGAAACGAAGACCCAACACAGCCATAAAATAAAAATAAATAAATTAAAATTAAAATTTAAAAAAAAAAAAAAAAAAAAAAAAACAGACACATGTACCCCAATGTTCATTGCAGCACTCTTTATAATAGCCAGGTCATGGAACAACCTAAATGCCCACTGACAGACGAATGGATAAAGAAGATGTGGCACATATTTACAATGGAATATTACTCAGCCATAAAAAGGAACGAGGGGCTTCCCTGGTGGCACAGTGGTTGAGAATCCGCCTGCCAATGCAGAGGACATGGGTTCGAGCCCTGGTCTGGGAAGATCCCACATGCCGCAGAGCGGCTAGGCCCGTGTGCCACAACTACTGAGCCTGCGCGTCTGGAGCCTGCGCTCCGCAATGGGAGAGGCCGCGACAGTGAGAGGCCCGCGCACCGCGATGAAGAGTGGCCCCCGCTCGCCGGAACTGGAGAAAGCCCTCACACAGAAACGAAGACCCAACACAGCCAAAAATAAATAAATAAATAAATTTATTAAAAAAAAAAAAAAAAAAGGAACGAAATTGGGTCATTTGTAGAGACATGGATGGATCTAGAGACTGTCATACAGAGTAAAGTAAGTCAGAAAGAGAAAAACAAATATTGTATATTAATGCATATATGTGGAACCTAGAAAAATGGTACAGATGAACCTCTTTGCAGGGCAGAAATAGAGACACAGATGTAGAGAACAAACGTATGGACACCAAGGGGGGAAAGTGGTGGGGGGTGGGGGTGGGGGTGGGATGAACTGGGAGATTGGGATTGACATATATACACTAATATGTATAAAATAGACAACTAATAAGAACCTGTGTATAAAAAATAAATGAAATAAAATTCAAAATTCAAAAAAAAAAAAAAGTACACTGTGAAAGTGAATTAGCCTTTTCACATCATGTGGACACCCTCTGGCTTGCTAACTCACTTTGCTGAACACTCCTGCTCATTAATCTCCCTAAAATAGATCCTGTTCCCAATTTCTACTGTCTCCATACTGGTAGAAGCCTCATTATCTCATGCCTTGTTCAGTCACCTGACTGGGCTTTCTGTTCCCTTGGCCAGCCCATCCTCTGACACTGTTTTGTCCCCAGTTCAAAAGTCTTCAGTGACTATGAATTAAAATTTACATTTCTTTACATTTAATTTCTTTAAACTAAACTGAAAGGCCCTTTATAGCTTCTCCAGACTGTGTTCCAACTTCATCTCCTCCAAGATGAACCACTGGGATCTCCCAACAAAACTCATACTTTTTTTTATCATTACACTTCTACTCCTGGCATTTCTCAGCCTGCAGTGGTCTTCTCTTGACCTGTTAAATCCTACCTATTTTTCAGAATCAAACTAAAATGCTTTTGTGCAGCCTTCCCTAAATCCTTGCAGCTGGAAGGGATTTCTCCCTCTTCTGAATTCACAGAGCACTCCATCATTCGCACCTCTCTAGTTACTCACACCTACTTTCTCTACCTTGTGTTATAATTGTTTAAGAATATGTCTTAATTTGCTTACTAGACCAGAGTATCTTGTGGACAGAGTATACGTGTCTGATTCATCTTTAAAGTCGCCGAAGCATCTAGCCCAGCCTCTGACACATGAGGCTCAAACTCAGCACTTAATCACTCCAAACTCATCTGTTTCCCCCTAAATTTGTCCCTTCTCCCAACTTTCCTATTCTTCAGCAATGCCATTCTTCTTCCATATTCATAGCACCAACTCCCCCACCATACCAACCCCCTTTCCTATTGATTTTTCTTTTGCCGTCCTGTGCATCTGTCTTTTCACTGCATTTCCACTTTATTGCTACCTCCCTACTCTACTTTATGACCTGAGCTTTTATAATAGTTTCATAAGGCATTGTAGCCTTCAGCATCTCTATCTTCAAATTCCTCTGATAAAAAAGCACCAGCTTAATATTCAAACAGTACTGCTCCACGCAAGTACCTCCTTTTCTCAGAAACATTAGACAATTGTTGATTGCCCTCCAGACAGGTCTGAACGCCTTAATCTGGCATTTGAGAGTCCTCCCTGGTCTCACCCTGACTTTTCTTTCTGGCTTTACCTCCCACATTTCTTACATTGGATCCTTCTCTTTAACTGAACTGAAGTCTCCCTGCTTGGTCCCGCTTCTAACACGTGGACTTTGTTTCTGCCTGGATTCCACTTTTGCCTCTTCAAATCCTAACCATCTTTAATCCTGAGCCAAATTCCATGTCCTTTGTGAGGTCTTCTCACATCCTCCCAGGCAGAAGCTCTCTCTGGAGAGCTTTGCCAGTTTGCCACATTCTAGTGATTTTTGCCTCATTCTACCTCTCAGGGCTTACCTTCTCCTTTGCTCGGGCCTTATCGTCATCATAAACCTTCTCATAGAGACTACCCTGCCAGCCAGCCCCTGATGAACTTTTATCACTATCTGTGATTGACATGTTAAACCTTTGAGACTACGATTATGTCACAGTATGTCATTTCAATGTTCCATTTAAAAATATGTATTGGGCCTTTGCTCATAAGCCTTATTCTCTCAACATGGCACATTTCCTAGATTAGCCAACCTGTGTTTAGCAGACACTGCTGTTGCCCCATCCATATCTTTGGGGCCCTAACACTTGGGTGAACACTTACCAACTTCCAAGGGCAAGTATATGCATCTCTTTGCCTGAAGGCTTTCTCTGTAGACTGAGGGGGCTGGGACAGGAGTGGGGAATTAATATAGCCCTGGAGCAGCCCTCAACTAATGACTGACAGAAGTTGGTGTATCAACACCCCAGATCCCTCACCCCTCAGGTGGGATAAATCTAGGAGTATGTTTCACATTATTATCCATAGTTACCCTAAGGATTAAGCTCCAGACACCCACAGAGGAGGCCGGCTTGATAACACACCCTCCATGGGCTGCCTTCCCTCCCCCGTCTCATGACTCACCCTTCCCTTCTGGTGCCTCCTGCCCCTCTCAAATAAACCACTTGCCTTAGAGTCCTTATCTCTGGGTCTACTTCTGAGGGAGCCCAAACTAGAACACCATGTGACAGAGCTAACACCTACCTCATGAGAAAGCTAATGTATTCACCATCAGAGTTTCAATTTAACATAAAGATAGTTCCCTCTCCCTGCTCCTCCCCACAGACAACCAGAAGAAATTTTCATCTTAAACTGAGTGGTTTTTCATTTCCTGGCCTCCTCTGACACTGTGATCTAGAGCTCACATTTGGGTGTATAACCCATGCAAGTAGGATTCATCAGACCCAATCCTGAGGTCTATCTTCCATTCTTCTGACTTTGATTTTTATAAAATCCCCTGGTTCAGATCTCTCACCTGAAGAAATAGGCCACTCAAGCTCCCTTCACATCCATCCCTCACGCCTGCCATCCTAGCCTCACCCCTGTAACTCTCCCATACACCCGTGTGACCCACTTGTGGCCATCCTTGTGGGGAACATGGGTGCCTTCCCTCCCCTCTGCCCTTTTGTTCTGTTCTGTCCTCCTGGAATGTCCTTTTCTTACGGTCCTTATCCTCTGGCAAACATCTCATCTGAGGCTGGTGAATTGTTCCTGAGCTGAGTTGTCATCTGCTCTGGAAAGATTTTGTTAGTTTCTCTAGAGCAGGGATACGATTTCCTCTTCTGTGAATATAATTCTATTACAGCACTGCCATAATTTTTTCTGTTTCATATATCATCTACTACACCATAGATCTTTGGAGTTTGCAATCACAGAATGGCCATTTTCCACCAGAGGAAGTATAATGCAGTGATGAAGATCCTTCTTGGCTTCTGGAGCCAGATTAGTTGGGTTCAAATCCCAGCTTCAGCACTTAACAACGATGTTACAAGTTACAACGATGTGACCTTGGACAAGTAACTTAAGCTCTCTCTGCCCCAGTTTCCTCTTCTGAAAGATTTGGATAATAACAGAACTTAACTCAAAGGGTTGTTGTGAGGACTAAAGGAACAGAAAATACAACACAAATGAACAGTATCTGGAATACAGAAAGCACTGAATATATATTAACTATTATTAGAAATGGTAATATTATTAATATTAGGGTTAGAATTACTTATCTTTATATGCCAGAGCAGAGATTTCCTACTGGGGGACATGCATCTGTGAAGCTTTCAAAAAAGAAACTTTCCTGGGACCCACCCCAAACCTACTGAATAAGAATTTCTTGAGATGCAGATTGGAGGAAACTAAGGAGACATGAGAACTAAATACAATGTAGGATCCTGGACCAGGAAAAGACATTCATGGGCCAATTTGCAAAATTTAAACAAGGTTTGGAGATTGGTTAATAGTGTTGTGTCAGTGTTAATTTCCTAGTTTCAATAGTGTGCTACGGAGACTCATTTGGAAAAGCTGAGTGAAGGATATACAGAAACTCTATCTACTATCCTTGCAATCTTTCTGTAACTCTAAAATTAATTCAAAATAAAAAGTTTTAAAACTTTTCCAAGGATGGGGCATGTGTGTTATCAAAAGGCTCCATTGGTGGTTGGTTTGATGTGCACACTTGCTTAATGGCTGCCTAGAGTACAACTCAGTGCCTGGTCCAACAGATGAATCCAATGATTCATTCCATGTGCCTTGGATGATCGTTTAATGTTTTACAGCCCCTTGGTGATCTCCCCAGTGAAACTCTAAGCACTCAATAAACAGGGCCATTTAATTATTTTGTTGCTCCCACAGGACCTAGCTTAGTATGCTGTAGATTCAACAGTAGATAGTATTTGTTTAATTGAATTTAATCAGCACTTCTTTCTATGAAATCCCCAAAGAATTTTTAGTAGCTTTCCTAGGAATACTAACCTCTTTTCCAAGATAAGATGAGTTTCTTTAAACTCATTACTGGACCTCAGAATACAGATGAACATTTTTGAATTCATATTGCCTTCTGAATTTATGGAGCTTACCTAGAGAGAGTTCTAGAAGAAAACTGAAATGTAAAATGTTCAATTTAGCAGTTTCTCTTAAGTGCTGTAAGTCATCGTAATCTCAATGGAAATAGGAAATATTCCTTTAGAAAAACTACGGACTTAATATCCTAGGAGCCAAGAAGGTCCTGCAATCAATGCCAAAATCATTCAGGGAGACAAGTAAAAGCCTTAGGTGAGAACATAAAATGAAGGCATACAGGGAAAACCTCCCTGAGAAGATATTTGCCCCCTAAAAGAAAGCCCTGCAGCGCTGAAGGAGGAATAAAGATTTCACAAATGTCACATGGGCAGCAATGATGTAGAATTTTATCCAAAAAGTGCAGTAATAATAAACATTACTTTTTAGTTAGCAACTGTGGATCAAGGTCAAAACCAGAGCAATCTACTCACCTACCTTGCCACATTTGACCATATACCCGGCTCATCTGTGTCAGAATTGCTCTCTGTGTTTCAAATAGGAGACCTTCCATGGGCCCTCCCTACTGACCAGAGCTCTTTACAGATTTCCAGCTAATGCTCTGCTCCTAGGTACTCTCAGGACTGGAGATACTGTCTAATTTTGTTCATTGGTGTTCTAGGAATCCAACGGATATGCCCAAGGATTAATGTGGAATGAATCAGCGTTTATGACTTATGGCATGAAGGAATACACAGAAGAATTCCTTGCTTGGATTCCTTTTGAAATCAGGATCTCCAGAAGGAAAGCAAACGGTCTCCATTTCCATACTCCCTGAATACCACTGAGTCGCTTGTACAGACTTGGATTCTGAGAGGCCAGATGAGTAACACAATCTTAAAGAAGGCTGAGCCAAATCCCATGCAGTCAAGCCCACCAGAATACAACTAGCAGAGGACCACCACCTCTGATTTCACACCTGAGGCTCTCGAGTAATCCCAAAGCCCACCAAGCTCATGCCTGGTTGCTCCAGAGTTGTCCAAGCCTAGAAGAAGACATTTAGAATTGACAGTGGAACCATAATTTTATTCACACTACTCGATAGGGGTCACAAGTCACTGCTACAGCATCCCTGATAAAGGATGCCCCCATCCCAGCTTCAACACTCTCAGCTCTGGGAGGTCTTTATCTTCCAAAGTAGCCAGTCCCTTTCCGGGACAGATTTATCATGCCATCATTCCTATGTGGCATCAGTATCAACTACCTACAGCCACATGGTTCTGTCCTTTTGAGTTAAAATTTATTGAACATTTACGATGTTTTAAGATCTTGATGTGAATTGGGAGTACAAAGATATATGGCACACATCTGAGATCTCTAAATGTTATCATCACAAGGTCTGTCGAACTGGAGTGGTAAAACTATATAGAAGAGATCGGTGTGACACAAAGTACCTTTTTGAAAATGGATATTCTGTCGCACCCTGCCTCCTCTTCTCCAGACTCAACATACCCATGAACTTGACAGGTCTGAATTTTCAATATTTCTCATGCCTCTAGAATAAAATCCAGACTGCTTACAAAGCCCAGCTTGATTTCTGAGTCTCCAGCCTCACCTCCACCCTCTCCCTGCTGTTCAACATGCTCCAGCACTCCAGGCTTCCTTGCTGGGCCTCTTTCCCATCCCAGGGCCTCTATGTTTGCTGTTTTCTCTGGCCAGAAGGTCCTTACCCAGGTCTTCACAGGCCAGCCTCCTTCTATTCTTCAAGTTTCAGGTCAGAAGTCTTTACCTCCAAGAGGCTTTTCCAGAAGGTTCTAAAGTAGTTCCCAACACCTTGCACCCCCCCCATTACTCTCACTACAGCATAACTTATCACTATTTGAAATCATCTGTTGACAGACTTTTCCCACATGCCATTGACAGATTTAGTATTTTGTGATCTATCTCCCCCAACTTGAATGAAATTTCCATAAGGGCAGGGCCATGCCTATGTTACTCCCACTGGATCTCCCTACCCACTTGGAAGGTACTAATAATATTTTTAATGAACCAGACACCCCTTGATCCAGATCATTCCCTCAGAGCAATCTCAGTAAGTCAAGGGCTCTCCTCACTACATCCAGAGCACAAGCTAAGACTCTGCATGTGACAGAAGGGAGTGGAAGTAGTCTCCAACATAATGAACACACCAAAGGCTTAATCATGTCAACCAGAGCTGGATTGCCGCAGACTCCTGACACATTTCCACACTCAGTACACACCCAGGGAAGCTCAGTGTCTCACTGGATTTGTTGCCTAATCACCCAGCAGAAAAGTGCCATTGTCTCCTGGCAGTGCCTACTTTCACCCACTGCCTGCCAGCTTTCTGTTCAACACACCGGTTGTCTATCAAACCCTGGCAATGGTGTCTCCAGCCTGAGCTCTCTTCATCCCATTACAACCATGCCTCTAACTCATGTTTCAAAGCTCTCTCCAGCCCTGTATTTACCAGTGCACTTATTTGTGCGGTGATTATGAATGTTTTGGGGATACTTTTCACTCAAGGAAAAAGGCAACAAAAAATAACCCATTTTATATGATGGAGCAGCCTCTCCCAGACCTGCAAAGTGCTAAAAGGGAAGTTGTGTTTCTTCCTTTTGTTTTAGGAAATGCTCCCACCAAGGCCCAAGTCTTGGCAGTGGAAAGGACCAGCATTCATTTTGAGTCTAATGAAGACTCTGAATATTGACTAGGAAGATCAACTCTTATGAGAAATGTATCAATATAAGGTTGTTAAATCATAAATTCATGTTTTGGTGTTTAACCCAGAAACTTAATTGGGAGGCCAGGAGCCTGTGAGCCCCACTATCTGGCTATTATGTGTTCTGCCACAGCTGTGGAGGCTGCAAGACATGTCTGCAAGTCCTTCAGTCTGCTTGCCATTGGAACATGGGGTCTAGGGCCCCCTCTCTTGAGTCTGGGTGGAAATTTGTGACTGCTTTGACAAACAGAATGAGGCAGAGTGACACTGTCACCTCCCACACAAGTTCAGAAAAGGCCCCACAGCTTCTGCTGATCTTTCTTGGGGACCTTCAGTCCCATGGACACATAAGAAGGTTCAGCTGGGCTAAGGCCAACTTGTGGGGAGGACACAGAGAGAGAGAGAGATTGATTACTGAGGAGCCTCCATTGTTCTAGATCTCAGCTAGGTGCTTAAGTCCCAGCCCAAGCACCAGAAGGAAGATGCTACTACCTGACTGTGACCATAAGGAAACCCCTGAGCAAAATCTGCAGAGCTGAGTCCAGTGAAACCCCAGATGCAGGAGCAAAACAAATGATGATTATTATTTTAAGCCACTGTTTTGTGGTAGTTTGTTAAGCAGATAACCAGAACACCAACTCTTTCTAAAGGTCTTTGATTGATGTAAAACATTGTGAAGGCTATGTCCTCCTACTATCCCAAATATGACTACTGCTCCTACCCTGCTAATAATTAGCATGATAATGGATGCCATTTGTTGTGCTCTTTCCGTGAAGGCAGACTATGGTCTAAGTGCTTTCTATACATTATTCACTTGTGTTAAAGACAACAGGCCCAAAGTGTAGTTACTTAGGCTAAGCCTCATGCCACCAAACCAAGACTTCACAGTTAATTTAATTACGGTTTCCTCTCTCCCAGGAACGAAATCATAAACTAGTCAATCAGAAATTACCTGATCAGCACCAGTGAGGTCGTCTGCCTGATAGACCCCTGCTGTCCCCAAAGGCAAGTGATCTTGCCACAACCAATCCACTTTTTGCTGGTATAACCTCCTTGTCCTGCTCCCCTCTGCCTATAAAAGTCTTCCTTTTGTACAGCTCATCAGAGCTCCTTTCTATCTGCTAGATGGGATGATGCCCGATTCATGAATCATTGAGTAAAGCCACTAAGATCTTTAAAATGTACTAAGTTGAATTTTGTTTCTTTTTACAACAAAACTCTTCTGGCAGTGACAGGATATGAAGGAGACTTCTGACAGCCTCAGGGACAATGAGAATCACAAGCATTGGTACCAATGAACACTTTAGTCCTCTGTCTTGCCGTTTCCAAGGGCTGTGGGTAAGTTCGTCCCGGTTCTGAGCTCCTTTCTCTTTGCATTGAGCTCTGGATCTAATTGTCTTTTCAGTCCAGGACAGGTCAGCTTGAGTCAGCAGATGGTTCCACCAAGAACCCAAGTCCCTAGCCCTTGGTTCAGTCTTCAGTTCTCCAGTTGATTGGAATCCCAGTACTCAGTCCGCATTCATTAGGGTCTACTGGTTCAGTCCTTTCCCCAGTTCCCAGTACCATGTTGGGAACTGCTGGTGATACACACAAAGCCTCCTACTGGCCAGTCCATGGTAACATCTCTTTGATTACTGCTGCTGTGCACATGTGGTAAAGGCTATTGCTAATGGAAATCTTGAAAGCCAAAGCTGCAAAATTTGTGGGCATGGATCGAGCACTTAAAAGCTGATAGTGCGCTCACCAACACTTGCCACCTAACTCTAACACGACAGTGTTGGTAAGAGAACAGTTTAGATTGACACTAACTCACCACCAACCTCGAGAAAATTTCTGTGCAACGAGGTACATTATAAGACACCACATAATCCCCAGCCCAGCGACACATTCCTCTTAAGTATAAATTTGGCTCCAAGAGACCCAAGGCTTAGCTAAAGAAATGGGATCACTAAGTTCCAAAGACTTGACTGTGCCACCTTCTGATTTTATGTCTAAGAATTGTGGTCCTGAAAGATATAGATATCAAAAAATGGCAAAATCTTACTAAGACAACCTAGAATTACAATGGCCATTATGAGGAACATTTCAATCAGACAAGGTCATTAATAAATGTACTTGAAAGAAAGGGCTCCCAAATCAAACAAACAGAATAGGATACTGATTTTACTTTGCATGCAAAAGCCTCCAAAAAGTGTCAAAAATTCCAAAATAGCTTTATTAAAAGATTTGTTTCAAAAGGGTAATGAAAAATTAAAGACACAAGAGGTACCGAAAACAAAAGACTATAAGACTTTTGGAACTCCTACTGTCCTTCTCTATTCTTTTTTACTTGAGTAGTCATTCTACTAATACTGTCTAAACTGTCTTTCCACTCTGAAGAGACTACATGACCATAAACAAAAGGCTGCCAAGTTAGTGCCTTACAGATACGCCATATTTATTTCAAGGGAGAGCCCTGTATGGACCCCTCCCAGGGTTGATGGGACTCTGAGGGTTTTTCTGGTAAACTGCTACATTATTCCCTTAGACAACCAAGGGAAACTAAAATTAAAATTAATGGAAAACCTTACCAAGTACTGGTAGATACTGGCACCTCCAGCTGGGATCCTGGGGAAACTGGCAGAAGTTGGCTAAGAGTGTGAATTCTTACCAGAATCAGCTGTCCTGAATCTCTGTCTGTAAGTGCCCACTTGAAGGAGGAAAATAAAATTTCATGTTGTCCCTTCCTTTTCAAATCCAGACCCGTTGGTTATTGATCCTTTCTCTCCCAGGGGCAGCCATTACCTTCTAGTTTGTCTTGTTGTATGTCCTGAGAACTTGACTTGGTAACTGTCAAGTAGGGGGCCCTAAAATATGGACAGACATAAATGTGGGTTACACCCCATTTGCAGCTAGATGTGGCTAGACAGAAAAGTGAGTTGAACTTCATATGTATATGTAACTGAATCACTTTGCTGTACAGCAGAAATTAACACAACATTGTATATCAACTATACTTCAAAAAAAAAATACAATGGAGAAAACAGTCTTTTCAATAAATGGTGATGAGAAAATTGGACAGCTGTACACAAAAGAATCAAAAAAGACTACTTTCTCACGCCATATACAAAAAATAAACTCAAAATGGATTAAAGACTTAAATGTAAGACCTGAAACCATAAAACTTCTAGAAGAAAACATAGACAGTACACTCTTTGACATACGTCTTAGCAATATTTTTTTTGATCTCTCTCCTCAGTCAAGGGCAACAAAGGCAAAAATAAATAAATGGGATTACATCAAACTAAAAAGCTTTTGCTCAGCAAAGGAAACTATCAACAAAACAAAAAGGCCACCTACTGAATGGGAGAAGATATTTGCAAACAATATATCTGATATCATAAAGACAAATAACAAGTGTAGAGAAAAAGAAACCCTTATGCACTATTGGTGGGAATGTAAATTGGTGTAGCCACTATGGAAAACAATATAGAGATTCCTCAAAAAATTGAAAATAGAACTACCATACAATCCAACAATTTCTCTCCTTGGTATTTATCAAAGAAAATGAAAACATTAATTTGAAAAGAAATATGCACCCCTATGTTCATTGCAGCATTATTTACAATAGCCAGGATGTGGAAACAACCTAAGTGCCCATCAATAGATGAATGGATAAAGAAGATTTGTGAAATGGATAAATTTATATGTATATGTATATGTGTGTGTATGTGTGTGTGTGTGTGTGTGTATAATGGAATATTACTCAGCCATATAAAAGAATGAAATCTTGCCATTTGTGACAACATGGATGGACGTAGAGGGTATTAAGCTAAATAAAACAAGTCAGACAGAGAAAGACAAATACTGTATGAATTCACTTATATGTGAAATCTAAAAAAAAGAAGAAGAAAAAAAGATAATATAGCTGGATGGGTGGATCAGCCCCTTGATATCATTTAAGTTACAACCCAATTCTTTAAGGAATTAAAAGCAACTGTCCTTATCTTACAAATCTTTGGAAAACCAGGAATGCAGCTCTAGAAGCAGTTCAAAGCCAACCTATCCTTTTTAACCAGTCCCAAAACCTTGCCTATTCATCTCAAAAGGCTTGTAAGTATAGTTGAAATTCTGGCCTTAGGAAACAAAAGTCTTTCTTGGAGAAACTCTCATTCTTTCTCTGTGCCTTTGATATGTAAATGTTCTACCTGGTCTTCTCTTGAAACTGAGGGCCATCTCTTTGAAATGCAAACTTCAGAGAGCTGGTTTTTTCAGAAGGAGAAAAAGGATGAGGGAGACTTCAGAATTTAGGCAAATGAAAAATCATGTGTCTTCACAAACATTAATAAAATGCTTTAGCCATCTGAGCTGGTAATCTTAACTTATTCTATCTGCCAGAAACACAATTTAGATCTAACTTCCTTTGTAACCAGTGAGTTTTATATTATTGCACCTGATTCATGGCTAAAATTTTAGAACAGAAATTCTAAGGTCTCTGTTTGCATCTGTATATTTAAGGGTGTCTGTATACATGTGTTGTAAACATTTTTCTATCTCCAGATAGTATTGCCAAAATTAGTTTATAATAGAGCTCTATTTAATTGGCTCAAAGAAAATTAAGCACTTAAATGAGTTAAG
Source organism: Balaenoptera ricei (assembly GCF_028023285.1). Classification (NCBI taxonomy): domain Eukaryota; kingdom Metazoa; phylum Chordata; class Mammalia; order Artiodactyla; family Balaenopteridae; genus Balaenoptera; species Balaenoptera ricei. The sequence continues at coordinate 170,788,551 of NC_082639.1, forward strand.
TATTCCTAAAACTCTCAGAAATATAATAGAAACTAACCCAGATGATTTTCAAGTTCATATGATCTGGGAAAATCTGGTAATTAAAACCAGTTTCAGTTAAATGGTTTAATTAAAATAAGCATGTCCTTAGAGTTATCAGCATTAAATATAATATCTATTCTCAAATAAGATCATGTTATCTCTGTTACAGAATTTGTCAGCAAGAAAAAATAACTTAAGATGATGAAATATCTCATGAAATTTTCATGAGTAATCTAAAAATAATTGTTAAGAACAAGTGAATTAAATAGATGTAAGTGAGATAAAAATTTCTAGGTGAACTTTCAGCAATAATTATGTTTTAGGTATGTTTACTTAAACCATTTACACAAATATTTTTGGTATCCTGAAACCTTAGAGTTTTGCTAATTTAAATTAAATGACGATAGTCATTGAATATCTAGATCACTTCCAAGTAAAATAAAATACTGGAATATTAATTACTGAACATAGTTTATCTACTTTCGGATACAGAGAAACTTAAGATATGTGAGATTATTAATAAACATATTTTGTGTCACATGGAAACTTTACTATGGGGAAGAACATACTTCTAGAAATTAATCAGTATATATAATTAAAACTCCTTAGAGGGACTTCCCTGGTGGTCTAGTGGTGAAGAATCTTCCTTCCAATGCAGGGGACGTGGGTTCAATCCGTGGTCAGGGAACTAGGTTTCTACATGTCGCGGAGTAGCTGGGCCTGTGTGTCACAACTACTGAGCTCACGTGCCTCAACTAGAGAGCCCGTATGCCACAAACTTCAGAGCCCACGAGCTCTGCAACCTGCGCACCACAACTAGAGAAGAGAAAACCCACATGCCGCAACTAGAGAGAAGCCTGCGTGGCGCAACGACGAGCCCACGTGCCACAATGAAAGATCCCACACGCCTCAACAAAGATCTCGCATGCTGCAACTAAGACCCAAGGCAGCCAAAAAAAAAAAAAAAATTTATTAAAAACTCTTTAGAAATAATAAGAGTGAAAAGAAACAACTGTGTATGAAAAGCTGATAAGGAAAGTAGAATGATTGATTATTCCAGAATGAGCAAAAGGGGGGAGGGAGAGGGAAACATAGTACAAAAGTGTGGAAAGTTTGTGGAAAAGGAATCTTTTGAAAGTTATGTGTGATCAAGCTAAGATTGGAATGAATTTATTTAAGTAAGAAAAATATGAATTTGAATATTAAGTTTACTGGTACAAAATTAGAATTTGGGTTTCTCTTGCTAAAAGGAGAAAGACTTTTTGGAATTTTGGTCTGCTTATAATAAGAAATTGTAAACAAAGGTTTTTCTTTACCTTTTAAGTGATATGCCTGGACATCACAAATTTTGTGTCCTACCAAAATAACTTACCATGTTTCACATTGTCTTTATCATGTCTTTGATTACTTAAGAAAACCCAGTCTTCTCAATATTAAAAAAGCTAAGTTTTGCTCACAACTGTGTAACCTTCTGTATTTGCCTTTAGCATGTTCTATTGTCACTTTGGCTAAATGGATATTTGTGACAAACTTCCCCAAATCTAATTCTAGATGAAGTTTTTTTGACCTTCAATTAAATTTGGGATTTTCCAGAGAGCCCCTGGAACCTCTCAAAATATTTGTTCTGAAAAACAGAACATCTCCTTATAAAAAGGGAGATGTTAAACTAATTAGGCTTAAATGATATGTTAAATTACATGAGAAGCATTGTCAAATAAGAAGTGATACTGAGCCTTCTTCATGTGGTATTTGTATAAGTGTTTCAGAAACTGTATGAATTCCCTGAAATCTGGTATGTCCTGGTATGTTATCAGTCTTAACTCCAGTTATCATCCTAAAATGTTATGTGTCACAAAAATGACCAAATTTCTTGTCAATTCCATTATAATGAATGCTCATCAGATCTTTAATCATGGGCATTTTAAAGTCTTTTGTCATCTACAGACAGTTGTTTTACTCTAATGCTTTTGCAAAATTGAGATTCATGGAAAGGACTGTACCAAGAACTCTTGGTCACCAATACTGCTGCCAAATTACAAGGTGTCAAAACTTGGGTGCATATTTTGCAACTAAAAAGGCTACACCTGACACCTGTGCAAACACTGGAGACCTCAGAATCAAATTGGCTAGGAAGAGAAGTAGCCAACGTCTAGGTAGACTGCTTAGTCCCGAGACATCAGATCAAGAACATTCTTTCCATTCCTCCTCCCTCTCTGACCATCATTTTTCATAAAGGTTTTTATGATTCTTTTGTCCACCTTTTGCCTTGCCATGGCCTGAAAAGATAATACCTTTGTTCACATATCTCAGACCACTGTAAAGGGGAGTAGTCCAACACCCAAATGACTATTGGGTTTGCCATGACCCTGGTGATTATGTGTTTCTGCTCAGGGCAAACTTCTCCCTGATTTCTAATGCTTCAGTTTTTCTGGAACAAACTCAGACCCCACCCCATTGTGTCAAACTCTCTAACCGTGGGGGTCCACTTCCCTGTCTCTTGTTAACAACCTCAGAGCTGGGGAAATTTGTGTCCAGGCTCTAGACAAAGAAAGGGAAATAAGGCAATGGTAACCAAAGTAAAACTACCTCTGTGGTCTCCAGAACCTTGAATTCTACTGGCCTCCATGGCTGGCATCTTTCATCTCTGAACCACAGACTCAAATGGGAATTACCAAGAGGCATTCATTGTTCAAAATTAGCTTCCTTTAGCAGATCTCTATTATCCTGACTAGGAGTAGGTGCAAATAAGTCTATGATCAGGAACCTCTCCTTAACTCTTGAAGATACTGCAGAATCTGCTGCTAAGGCAATAGCTGCCCAACAGAAATACTTAGACTCTCTGGCCAAAGTTCTTGATAACAGGATAGCCCTTGATTATCTTTCAGCCAAGCAAGGAGGTGTCTGTGCTGTGGCCAACACCTCCTGCTGCACCTGAAATAACACTTCTGGGGAAGTTGAAACTCAGTTACATAAGGTCACTGAGAAAGACTTGGCTTAAAAGGTGACTCCTTCAATGGAGTCTTTCTTGGATTTATTTCATTTTGATTGGTTTGGTTCTTGAGGACCATGGCTCCAAAGTGCACTCCAAACATCGGGAATTATCCTGCTTATAATAATCATAGTTGTCTCCCTGGCGCACTCTATTCTCTCAAAAGCTTTAACCACCAAGCAAATGACCCACTAATAGCCACTAACAGCCACAGCCACTAACCACCAAGCAAATGATCTCCCTATGATGAAAATGTCAGAAAAAGAATGAAGAGAATGACTGACTTAAGGAATATGAACCTGAAGTCATGTCTTGTGAATACACAGAGATTGAGAAAAAAAAACAAAACATTATGACTTGTGATTACTACACAGAGGATCAGCAAAAACTGTGAGAACTTTGGGGCAGTAGTTGGGAGTAGTGCTAATGCCTTAAAATCTAATCACATCCCTCAGGCTGAGGTCTGATCAAAAGGGGGAAATTGTTAAAAACAAGACAGCGGGACCAAAATGGAGTCACTTATGCTAAGCCCCACATCACCAAACCAAGACTTAATACTTAATTATAGTTTCAGCTCTCCCAGAAATAGAATCTTAAACCAATCAATCTGGAATCACCTGGTCAGCATTAGTGAGGTAATCTGCCTGATAAACACCCTGCCATACCCTAAAGGAAAATGACCTTGTCACAACTGATCCACTTTTTGCTAGTAAAACTTCCTTGTCCCACTCCCCTTGGCCTATAAAAGTCTTCATTTTGCACTGCTCCTCAGAGTTTCTTTCTATCTGCTAGATGAGATGCTTCCTGATTCATGAATCATTGAATAAAACCAATAAGATCTTCAAAATTTACTCAGTTGAATTTCATTTTATTAACACTTGAATTCTCACAAAACTTCTATGTGGTAGATAATACTATTATCCCCATCTTACAAATAAGATAGCTAAGGTTTTAAAACATTAAATGGCTTCACCAGTGTTGTTCGTTTAACAAACACTTTTTGAGGGCCTCCGTGTTCTGTATCTGGAACTGAGAAAAATGAGGCCAAGCAGTCATGTCCCCATTTCATGGAACTTACTGGCTGGTGGGGCAGATAGATATTAATTCAGGCTCACACTAATTAATGCTCTGATAAGAACAAGGAGAGGTATATGGTACTATGAGAGCATATAACAGGGAGATCATCTGGGGAATCAAGAAAATCTTCCCCCAAAAGCACTGCTGAGCTAAAGGGTAAAGGCTTCTCAGAGTACACTTGAGAAGCTACGGCAGGTTCAGGGTGGGAGCCAGGGTCAGAAGCCTCAGGAGAGAAGGGCAGAGGGTATACACATTAAGGATATGGGTCTTAATTTTAAGGCCCCCAGGAAGCTATGGGAAAGTTTTAAACACAGGAAGGACACAATGAGAATTGTACTTTTGAAAAGATTGCTTTGGTCTCAGTCAGTGGGGAGAAGAGCTTCGAGGAGGGCAAACGTGAATTCAGGGATTGTGTTGAAAAATCAGCTTCTGCCAACCCGCCCACAGAGTGACCTGTGACCCCATCCACTATGACAATCTAAGCCAGTGTGAGGAAGCCGTCTGCAATTTTCTCCCTTCTCACTGTATCCAACTCCTTCCTCCAAATACAACAGGCAGAACAACACAAACTGGTTAGGCATTAGGATTTTCAGATGTGAAGCGCCATATATTCCTAAATGGATCTCACTAAGAAAATGCCATAGTGCTGCGTTTTAGTGCTCATCTCTCATGCTAAAGGTTTTGCATCTCCCTAGCCACAGCAGGGCTTCCTACATTTAACAATGAACTACAGTGCTAGCTCTGTGCCTGCTACCCAGGAGACACAAGGACCTCACTGTGCGTCAACTCCTCAGAGGGGTAATACAGACATACATGCAATAACCAGGCGAATGAAGCCCTACACCCGATTCGGACCTGCCTGAGCATGTCTGTGGAGCTGTGGGCTGGGCCATCTGTGGGCACCTATTTGCCTAAGAGAACTGGCAAGGGAGGTAGAAGTCTGCATGGCCCATGACTATGGACAGGGCTTGGGGGAGGGGGAGGGGGAGGCATGCAGAGAGAGGCTGGGGCTCCTGGACTCCACAACCCAGGAGGGAGTTGCTGCCGGGAGCAGTTTCCAGGGAGCTTCCATGTGACACAGGGGCACCGTCCTCACTTCTGCTTGGGAATTGAGGTGATTTCAGCTCAGTGGAGGCTGTGGGGTGGACAGACGCCTTTCCTTGTGAGGGTAGGCAGCTTGATGGGCCTCGGGAGACAGCACCTTCTCCTGACATGGGCATTCACTCTGACGGGGGGGGGGGTGGTGAGGGGGGTGAGGGGTGGTCCTGCCTGAAGCGGTAGCTGTGAAACATGAGCCTCATGGGCATCAAGACTTTGGTGGGGTCTTGAGACTCCCTGGAACCTCCAAAAAGAACTGGTGGTGTTCTAAATAGAGCTGGTTGTCTTCACTGTGCTTCTGGGGACACAAATCAGGGAAATATTATGTTTGTTTCTCTCCATTGTGGGTAAATGAGGTCTGAGGAAAGTGGGGCTACTCAGGGAACAGCCAAGCACTTCACAATGCTTTACTGATGAGACATGCAGAAGAAAGAAAACACAAGGACTCTCCCGGTCCCCCTAATGTGGCAGGGGATTACAGCAGTGGGAAGACCCTTGTCCCTCTTCTCAAGGAGACCTGTTGTCCATCATCCCTTGATGTTCAGCTGACAAAGACTTACCTGATGGCACCTGAACACAGTGTCTGATGAGCAGGAGGGAGCAAGGGCAGGGAACTGGCCAGGGGACAGGCTAATGGAATCCAAGGGCAAATTTGACATGCTTTGTAGGGATTCACTACTGAGGGAAGCTTAAAGACATGCGGTTGGATCTACATATTCATACTGGTTCAAAGCAATGGAAATCACACATACTGAGTGGAGGAGCATTTGGATTCGATATTTGAATAAATTACCATGACTCAGTCCATCCTCCAAGGGAGTCATATCTAAATAAAAATCATGTGTGTGGAAATGAAAATGACCCTTCCTAACATCAACTTCAAGGGTTGAAAGGCAATGCATTTTGTACCAGTTTCCAGAAACTCCATCTGGCTGCTGAGGTGACACCACTGATGAGGCCATTCTGTAGCACGACCTTGAGAAAATGCAAGCAGGACCTTGGGACAATTCTCTTTCTGTCTGGGAGAAAAACAAGCGTGTCAGCCAAGGAAGCAGCTGAGGTTGGAAGGAGAGGGTGTTAGGGACTGAATGTTTGTGTCCCCAGATTCATATGTTGAATTCTTAACCCCCAATGTGATGGTATTATGAGGTGAGGCCTTTGGGAGGTGATTAGGTCATGAGGGTGGAGCCCTCATGAATGAGTTTAGTGTCTTTAAGCTTCTACCAATATCAAATCCTTACTTGGGATAGTGTCCTTATAAGAAGAGGAAGAGAGCTAGCTAGACTTTCTCTCTCTCTCTCTCTCTCTCTCTCTCCCTGCCATGGGATATACAACCAGAAGATCGCCATCTACAAGCCAGGAAGAGATCCCTCACCAGACACTGGATCTGCTGGCACGTTGACCTTGGACTTCCCAGCTTCCAAAACTCTGGGAAATAAATGTTTATTGTTTAGGCCACTCAGTCTATGGCAATTTGTTATAGCGGCCTGAATGGAATAAGACAGAGGGAAAGAGAAATGTCACAGTGAACAGGTTGCTTGGGAAGCTTGTCCTGACCTCCCTTGCGATATGGAAGATGCAGGGCCCCAGGCTTGGAGCCAGCCCCCGGGTGCAGAGAGGCGGGCCTGTAGTCTTGGCTATTCTATTAACTATTCATGAGACTGGGCAGTTGCTGAATGAGAGCCTCCTGGTCTCTGGTCCATGACTTTTGAAATAGAGGATCGCCAAATTGAGCGCTCATTCCACCAGGTGGGGGCAGTTGAGTGCCGGGGTAGCGAACGTGTCACTGAATGCTGGGGTGCGGGTCTGAATGCCAGCCCTCCACTTAGCCCTCCACATCTCATGCTTCTCATGTGTATTAACAAGTGAACAGTACACATCAAGCACGAAGAACTGTTCCTGCCACCGAGGAGCTCAATGTGTGTTAGGTGCATAAGCATAAAACTAAACAGGGAAACTTGTGACGAAGATTCCTCAGCCTCTCACACAGAGAGGCCAAGTAGGCAGCCCCTGGAATCTGCATTTTTTAAACTCATCTTTAATGGAGTATAATTGCTTTACAATGGTGTGTTAGTTTCTGCTTTATAACAAAGTGAATCAGCTATACATAAACATATATCCCCATATCTCCTCCCTCTTGCGTCTCCCTCCCACCCTCCCTATCCCACCCCTCTAGGTGGACACAAAGCACCGAGCTGATCTCCCTGTGCTATGTGGCTGCTTCCCACTAACTATCTATTTTACATTTGGTAGTGTAAATATGTCCATGCCATTCTCTCACTTTGTCCCAGCTTACCCTTCCCCCTCCCCATGTCCTCAAGTCCATTCTCTATGTCTGCGTCTTTATTCTTGTCCTGTTCCTAGGTTCTTCAACAGCACTTTTTTAAGATTCCATATATATGTGTTAGCATACAGTATTTGTTTTTCTCTTTCTGACTTACTTCACTCTGTATGACAGCCTCTAGGTCCAACTACCTCACTGCAAATAACTCAATTTCATTTCTTTTTATGGCTGAGTAATATTCCATTGTATATATGTGCCACATTTTCTTTATCCATTCATCTGTCAATGGACACTTAGGTTGCTTCCATGTCCTGGTTATAGTAAATAGTGCTGCAATGAACATTGTGGTACATGACTCTTTTTGAATTATGGTTTTTTTCAGGGTATATGCCCAGTAGTGGGATTGCTGGGTCATATGGTAGTTCTATTTTTAGTTTTTAAAGGAACCTCCATACTGTTCTCCATAGTGGCTGTATCAATTTACATTCCCACCAACAGTGTAGCAGGGTTCCCTTTCCTCCACACCCTCTCCAGCATTTATTGTTTGCAGATTTTTTGATGATGGCCATTCTAACTGGTGTGAAGTGATATTTCATTGTAGTTTTCATTTGCATTTCTCTAATGATTAGTGATGTTGAGCATCCTTTCATGTGTTTGTTGGCAATCTGTATATCTTCTTTGGAGAAATGTCGATTTGAGTCTTCTGCCCATTTTTTGATTGGGTTGTTTGTTTTTTTTGATACTGAGCTGCATGAGCTGCTTGTAAATTTTGGAGATTAATCCTTTGTCAGTTGCTTCATTTGCAAATATTTTCTCCCATTCTGAGGGTTGTCTTTTTGTCTTGTTTATGGTTTCCTTTGCTGTGCAAAAGCTTTGAAATTTCAGTAGGTCCCATTTGTTTATTTTTGTTTTTATTTCCATTTCTCTATGAGGTGGGTCAAAAAGGATCTTGCTGTGAATTATGTCATAGAGTGTTCTGCCTATGTTTTCCTCTAAGCGTTTTACAGTGTCTGGCCTTACATTCAGGTCTTTAATCCATTTTGAGTTTATTTTTGTGTATGGTGTTAGGGAGTGTTCTAATATCATTCTCTTACATGTAGCTATCCAGTATTTCCAGCACCACTTATTGAAGATACTGCCTTTTCTCCATTGTATATCCTTGCCTGCTTTGTCATAGATTAGTTGACCATAGGTGCGTGGGTTTATCTCTGGGCTTTCTATCCTGTTCCATTGATCTATATTTCTGTTTTTGTGCCAGTACCATATTGTCTTGATTACTGTAGCTTTGTGGTATAGTCTGAAGTCAGGGAGTCTGATTTCTCCAGCACCACTTTTTTCCCTCAAGATTGCTTTGGCTATTTGGGGCCTTTTGTGTCTCCATAAAAATTTTAAGATTTTTTGTTCTAGTTCTATAAGAAATGCCATTGGTGATTTGATAGGGATTGCATTGAATCTCTAGATTGCTTTGGGTAATATAGTCATTTTCACAATATTTATTCTTCCAATCCAAGAACATCGTATATCTCTCCATCTGTTTGTGTCATCTTTGATTTCTTTCATCAGTGTCTTATAGTTTTCTGCATACAGGTCTTTTACCTCCTTAGGTAGGTTTATTCCTAGGTATTTTATTCTTTTTGGTGCAGTGGTGAATGGGATTGTTTCCTTAATTTCTCTTTCTGATCTTTCACTGTTAGTGTATAGGAATGCAAGAGATTTCTGTGGATTGATTTTGTATCCTGCTACTTTACAAATTCATTGATTAGCTCTAGTAGTTTTCTGGTGGCATTTTTAGGACTTTCTATATATAGTATCATGTTGTCTGCAAACAGTGACAGTTTTACATCTTCTTTTCTGATTTGGATTCCTTTCATTTCTTTTTCTTCTCTGATTGCTGTGGCTAAAACTTCCAAAACTATGTTGAATAATAGTGGTGAGAGTGGGCAACCTTGTGTTGTTCCTGACCTTAGTGGAAATGGTTTCAGTTTTTCACCATTGAGAATGATGTTGGCTGTGGGTTTGTCATATATGGCCTTTATTATGTTGAGGTAAGTTTGCTCTATGCCTACTTTCTGGAGGGTTTTTATCATAAATGGGTTTTGAATTTTGTCAAAAGCTTTTTCTTTATCTATTGAGATGATCATATGGTTTTTCTCCTTCAATTTGTTAAGATGGTGTATCACATTGATTGATTTGCATATAATGAAGAATCCTTGCATTCCTGGGATAAACCCCACTTGATCATGGTGTATGATCTTTTTAATGTGCTGTTGGATTCTGTTTGCTAGTATTTTGTTGAGGATTTTTGCATCTATGTTCATCAGTCATATTGGCCTATAGTTTTCTTTTTTTGTGGCATCTTTGTCTGGTTTTGGTATCAGGGTGATGGTGGCCTCGTAGAATGAGTTGGGGAGTGTTCCTACCTCTGCTATATTTTGGAAGAGTTTGAGAAGGATAGGTGTTAGCTCTTCTCTAAATGTTTGATAGAATTCGCCTGTGAAGCCATCTGGTCCTGGGCTTTTGTTTGTTGGAAGATTTTTAATCAGTCTCAATTTCAATGCTTGTGATTGGTATGTTTATATTTTCTACTTCTTCCTGGTTCAGTCTCAGAAGGTAGTGCTCTTCTAAGAATTTGTCCATTTCTTCCAGGTTGTCCATTTTATTGGCATAGAGTTGCTTGTAGTAATCTCTCATGATCCTTTGTATTTCTGCAGTGTCAGTTGTTACTTCTCCTTTTTCATTACTAATTCTATTGATTTGAGTCTTCTCCCTTTTTTCCTGATGAGGCTGGTAAAGGCTTATCAGTTTTGTTTATCTTCTCAAAGAACCAGCTTTTAGTTTTATTGATCTTTGCTATCATTTCCTTCATTTCTTTTTCATTTATTTCTGATCTGATCCTTCTGATTTCTTTCCTTCTGCTAACTTTGGGTTTTTTTGGTTCTTCTTTCTCTAATTGCTTTAGGTGTAAGGTTAGGTTGTTTATTTGAGATTTTTCTTGTTTCTTGAGGTAGGCTTGTTTTGCTATTAACTTCCCTCTTAGAACTGCTTGTGCTGCATCCCATAGGTCCCATAGGTCATCGTGTTTTCATTGTCATTTGTTTCTACGTAATTTTTGATTTCCTCTTTGATTTCTTCAGTGATCTCTTGGTTATTTAGTAGTGTATTGTTTAGCCTCCATGTGTTTGTATTTTTTACAGATTTTTTCCGGTAATTGATATCTAGGCTCATAGCATTGTGGTCAGAAAAGATACTTGATATGATTTCAATTTTCTTAAATTTACCAAGCCTTGATTTGTAACCCAAGATATGATCTATCCTGGAGAATGTTCCATGAGCACTTGAGAAGAAAGTGTAATCTGCTGTTTTTGGATGGAATGTCCTATAAATATCAACTAAAAGTCCATCTTGTTTAATGTATCATTTAAAGCTTGTGTTTCCTTATTTATTCTCCTTTTGCATGATCTGTCCATTGGTGAAAGTGGGGTGTTAAAGTCCCCTACTATGATTGTGTTACTGTTGATTTCCCCTTTTATGGCTGTTAGTATTTGTCTAATGTATTGAGGAGCTCCTGTGTTGGGTGCATCAATATTTGTAATTGTTATATCTTCTTCTTGGATTGATCCCTGATCATTATGTAGTGTCCTTCTTTGTCTCTTGTAATAGTCTTTATTTTAAAGTCCATTTTGTCTGATGTGAGAATTGCTACTCCAGCTTTCTTCTGATTTCCATTTGCATGGAATATCTTTTTCCATTCCCTCACTTTCAGTCTGTATGTGTCCCTAGGTATGAAGTGGGTCTCTTGTAGACAGCATATATACGGGTTTTGTTTTTGTATCCATTCAGCCAGTCTATGTCTTTTGGATGGAGCACTTAATCCATTTACATTTAAGGTAATTATCAATATGTATGTTCCTATTACCATTTTCTTAATTATTTTGGGTTTGTTTTTGTAGGTCTTTTCCTTCTGTTGTGTTTCCTGCCAAGAGAAGTTTCTTTAGCATTTGTTGTAAAGCTGGTTTGGTGGTGCTGAATTATCTTAGCTTTTGCTTGTCTGTAAAGGTTTTAATTTCTCTAACGAATCTGAATGTGATCTTGCTGGGTAGAGTAATCTTGGTTGTAGGTTTTTCCCTTTCATCACTTTAAATATATCCTGCCACTCCCTTCTGGCTTGTAGAGTTTCTGCTGAAAGATCAGCTGTTGGCCTTATGGGGATTCCTTTGTATGTTATTTGTTGCTTTTCTCTTGCTACTTTTAATATTTTTCCTTTGTATTTAATTTTTGATAGTTTGATTAGTATTTGTCTTGGCGTGTTTCTCCTTGCAGTTATCCTGTATGGGACTCTCTTAGCTTCCTGGACTTGATTGACGATTTCCTTACCCATATTAGGGAAGTTTTCAACTATAATCTCTTCAAATATTTTCTCAGTCCCTTTTTTTTTCTCTTCTTCTGGGACACCTATAATTAGAATGTTGGTGTGTTTAATGTTGTCCCAGAGGTCTCTGAGATTGTCCTCAATTCTTTTTTCTTTACTCTGCTCTGTGGTAGTTATGTCCACTATTTTATCTGCCAAGTCACTTATCTGTTCTTCTGCCTGAGTTATTCTGCTATTGATTCCTTCTAGAGAATTTTAAATTTCATTTCTTGTGTTGTTCATCATTGTTTGTTTGCTCTTTAGTTCTTCTAGGTCCTTGTTAAATGTTTCTTGTATTTTCTCCATTCTATTTCCAAGATTTTGGATCATCTTTACTATCATAACTCTGAATTGTTTTTCAGGTAGACTGCCTATTTCCTTTTCATTTGCTTGGTCTGGTGGGTTTTTACCTTGCTCCTTCATCTGCTGTGTATTTCTCTGTCTTCTCATTTTGCTTAACTTTCTGTGTTTGGGGTCTCCATTTCACAGGCTGCAGGTTCGTATTTCCCATTTTTTTTGGTGTCTGCCCCCAGTGGGTAAGGTTGGTTCAGTGGGTCATGTAGGCTTCCTGGTGGAGGGGACTGGTGCCTGTGTTCTGGTGGATGAGGCTGGTTCTTGTCTTTCTGGTGGGCAGGACTGTGTCCAGTGGTGTGTTTTGGGGTGTCTGTGAACTTATTATGATCTTAGGCAACCTCTCTGATGGTTGGGTTTGTGTTCCTGTTTTGCTAGGTGTTTGGCATAGGGTGTCCAGCGCTGTAGCTTGCTGGTCATTGAGTGGAGCTGGGTCTTAGTGATGAGATGGAGATCTGTGGGAGAGCTTTCACCGTTTGATATTATGTGGGGCTGGGACGTGGGCCAATGTCCTGAACTTGGCTCTCCCACCTCAGAGGCTCAGGCCTGACACCCAGCCAGAGCACCGAGACCCTGTCAGCCACACGGCTTTATCTTGGTCTTCACAACCCGAAGGAGCATGTTGCCATGCAGCACACCTCAGTGTGGGCCAGCGCACCACGTAGGACAGGCCGGGCAGGGACTGGGGCCAGGTGGGAGAGGAGGAACTTGGGGGCCAAGGGCAGTGGTCTCTTGCCCAGCAGTGAGGTGTCTCCAGGGCTACCTTGGTGCTCTCCTGAAACCTGCTTTGGCTCCCGGTGCCCAGGCTACCCCAGCACCTCAGGTCCTCACAGGCTCACCAAGCTGAGAAAGCCAGAATCTGCATTTTTAACAAGCCCCCCCCTAAGGTAATTCTGATGCAGATGATCCAGAGAAGGGAGTTTGAGAAACAATGAAGTGGAATCCGTAGTTTTCAAATTTTTCTGAGACTGATCTCAATAAGAAACTGATTTTATGGTCCAATATACAAGGCTTTCACACTCATACAATCAAAACAGAAGTTTCATAAAATAATACATAAAGGTCATCTTGTTTGTGGTGCTCTAATCTATTTTGTACTGTTTTTATTCAATTTCATCTCATTTTTTAAACTGTTGTCCTTGCCTCACTAATTGCTTTTGCAAAACACAAACTGAAAAACAAAACAGTGAAATAGATAATTTCTAAGTGTCCTCACAACTCTTTATGATAAAATCATAGCCATCCTGAAGCAAGACTGCATCCGAACTCTGTATTTGGATTTGAAATGAACTGTGATTAACTCTCCCAATTAGGGCCTGTTTCTGCCATGTGACGTTTGATTTGACCTTAAAGAACGAGTGTTCCCCCACATGGGACAAAGCCAAATGGAGGAGCTACAGTGAAGCTCAAAGTAGCTGCTACCTGTGAAGAGAAAGGGAGCCCTCCTGTGCTCAGGAGGGAAACACCAATCAACAGGCTTGATTCTGATGAGGAGGAAGAATACCCTGCAGGGGTGCAGTAGAGTGGGGAGAGGGCAGGGGGCAAGCCTACCAGGTGGAGGTGAGGCAGGAGATAGATGGGCCCCAGGCCGAGCAGCTGGAGTTTGTCCCCTGTAGACAGGTACTCCAAGATGAAGACAGTAGCAGGAGGGAGGAGAAGCTGAACCCTGCCCAGATAAGAGAGAAAGAGTCCACATATTCCTCATTCTCCAGGTCAGGGAGAACTTCCAGACTACACATGCGCAGAAAGGCAAAAGGGAGCGGGCGCCACTCCGCAGTAGGTCATGTCAGCCTACCCATAGGCCTCTTTGCTAGAATCCATCTTGGTTAAGAGATGCGCGCAGGGCTTCCCTGGTGGCACAGTGGTTGAGAATCTGCCTGCCAATGCAGGGGACACGGGTTCGAGCCCTGGTCTGGGAAGATCCCACATGCCACGGAGCAACTGGGCCCGTGAGCCACAATTACTGAGCCTGCGCGTCTGGAGCCTGTGCTCCGCAACAAGAGAGGCCGCGACAGTGAGAGGCCCGCGCATCGCGATGAAGAGTGGCCCCCGCTCGCCGCAACTAGAGAAAGCCCTCGCACAGAAACGAAGACCCAACACAGCCATAAATAAATAAATAAATAAATAAATAAAGAGATGCGCGCACACATGGGAGGACCCTGGGATAAACCAAATACGGACTCAGAGCCAGGCAAAGCAAGATGATTGGCCAGGGGAAACACGGAAGAAATGCCCCATATATGTGATTCAAACTACCACAAGCGCGCAACACTTTCTCTGAGCCCACTCGTGTGTCTATCCACACGTACTCTTTTTCTTCCTAATAAACACTTTACTTGTTTTACTACTTTCCATCTCGTTGTGGGAATTCATTTCTACAAAGCCGATGGGCCAGGGCCTTGTCACTGGCCACTGGTCCCTTGTGGTCTGGTGGCTGGGATTCAGCGTTCTCACTGCCACGGCCTGACTTCAGTCTCTGGCTGGGAAACCGAAATCCTGCTTCAAGCCACTGTAGGCTGAGGCCACCCGAGATCAGAGGAGGGCGGTGTGCACTCTGACACCACTTCCTGGGGCCCGGAACCTTCACAAGAGTGAACGAGCTCACCCAGTACTTGTTGTGAGTGGCTTCTTGGCACCACTGAAGGAGCCAGTTTGCATTTGTTTTGATAAGAGACAAATCAGACCTCAAACAGAATTGCAGGAGCAGAGTCAGAGAGGAGGCAAGATGCTGCCACTGACCTGTGGGTTACTTTTTACCTCTCAGTGAACCTGACACAACCCCCATTTTACAGGTGGAAAAGTCAGGTCATCCTATAATTCAGAAGCTAAATTTGGACTGAGAACAAAGGTGTCCAAACCCTCCTCCAGTGCCTTCCCAGTCCACTCCTAGGATGCAGCACCCAGGGTGGAAGATTAGCTGACTGGGCACAGGAGGACCAACGCCCCAGCCTGGGCTCCCCAGCCCGCTTTTTGCCCTCCGTTCATTGGAGCTGACTTTCCCCATGAGAAGAGCTAAGTCAGGCCGCAGAACCCAGCCTCGTGCATCTGGGTTTTTTATGTCCTGACCAGCAAGATGCCACACTTCTTTCAACGAGCAGGTGTCATGACGACCACTCCCTCTTGCCAAGCCCAGGATTTACCTAGTCACGGAGGAGGGCAGGTAGACAGGTCCCCTCCAGGTTTGTTTCAGGTTCGCTGTGTCAAACAAACACACTGAGTTCAAAGAGCCAGTACTCAACAACAGGACACAGAGAGCAATGACACGGCGCCACATGGAAGTCATATTTATAATTACCACTTACTCTCCACACCCAACAGGGCTGATGAAAACCTGACAAGAGCCCCTCTTGGTACCTACCTGATGTGCTTATTTTAGTTCTTTGCAGCAAATAATTGCTTATTCTTCAGGCTACATTTCCTGTTGTCATGTCCTATTGTGTTCAGGACTGCTTGCCTCAGTAACAAACGGCTGGGGTAAATGCAAGTGACCTGGGGGAAAAAATTCAATCATTTTTCTATTTATAATCTAAAATGAATCCAGTGGAGTGTTCTCAAATTCCACTTGCCCTGAGTATAACAGAAAGCAATAAGAATGTCAGCACAGACAGGTTCAAGTAGTAGCCAAAGGAGAGAGAGAGAAGACCCCATGTACAGGCTGTGGCAGGCACACAGGTGGGAGGAAAAGAGCTAAATTACACCTGCTGGATATGAAGAGTGCCTGGGACCTTACCCACTTTACTTCCTCTAATCTTCTGAACAGTTCTGTGAAGGAAAGTTATTATCTCCATTTTAAAACTTCCAAAGTCTACACAGCAAGTAAGAGTAAGTAACTGAATGTGGATGTAAAGACATTTCAAAACATGTGTTGGGTCCACACTGCCTCTTAGGTAACCAGTCCTCCGTCCCCACGTGCACTCTTGACCCAGATCCCTTGGACTTTTGCCAATACCAAATGGGATGCAAATTAAGAAAGAATTGGTCCAAGTGAGGGGGGTTCTCCTCTTCTCCTTTGCTCTCCTGGTCCCTTTAAGGCCATTTCATGTGTGGCCCCTATGGACATTACCCTCAGATTCCTGTTTTTCAAGGCTTGAGTCGTCTAGACCCTCACCTGGCCTAGACCAATGGAACAAGGGATGCAGAACAGAAAACTTTATAGTCCGAGCTCTGTCACTACAGGGCCACCCTTATGACTTTCATGGGCCTTAAGTACTTTTGTCTTTGTGGGTCTCTTCCTCCATTAAAAAATATTAAAAATTATATTTTGCAACTCTGTTGGTGTACAGACTAATGCAATCCAGGTTGGGTTCATTATTACATATTCATTTATTATTACAGTATTTTTTTTTCTTCTGATTTTTAAAATAAATTAAAGGGAAAACATTTTGACAGACCTCTGAAAGTGGGCCTTAGGCACTATGCTTACTGCACCTAATGAATAAGGGGTCCCTCCATCAAAAAATAGCTAGGTGACCTTGAGCAAGTCATATGACCTTTACCTGTTTCTACCTCCTTTATCTGCAAATCTGGCCTGCCTGCTCCACATGGAATGAGTATGGGAGATAACTGTGGTGCTCAGAATTCAGCCACGCAGAGCCTATAACTCATGGCCTGACCTTGAAGACAGCGAGGGGCTGCAAGATGGAATTAAGCCAGCTCACTGGGGTGGGACAGAAGCCAGAAGGGTACTTCTTTTCCCAGAAGAGCTCAGGCCAGCCGAGTGGGTGTGCACAGACACAGCACAGCAAGCCATAGCCACCAGAGCCAGCAGACACACATGTCCCAACAGTCACACAGAGCATGGTAAAGGTCAGATGCTTTGAGCCTATGTCCCAGCCCAACAAATCTCACAGTCTAGTTCCTGGACAGAACTTCAACAGCCAGACTCATTTCTGCCTGCTCATTTCAAATGGGACGCATTTCTCTGACTTCAGATCTTTTTGCCCTTCAGTTTCAGCATCTCCCAACATTCTACTCCTGCTTCATGTCTGTGTTCACGTTTTGCATCTGCACTCTTGGCTGGGGGCTTCCCCAGGCCAGTGAACCCAGCAACTGCCACTCCTTGACTCACAGAAAGTCAAGCTGTGCCCACAGGTAGCTCTGGCTGGACACGGCCTGACACCTTGGCCTCTATTGAGGTTTTGGAGGGTATCATTCTGATTCCAACTACAATATGTTTTTACTTCCAATGCCAGTGAGAAATTGTCCAACACCCACTGGGTAGCCTACAATTCAACTCAATTCTGACACTGCATACCTGGAAATAGTGTCAGATCCCCAAGTTAAGGGCTCAGTCCCACAAGACTGCCCCCCTTCCTCTTCTGATGCCACAGGTTGTCACCTACGCTCTGACCATAGATCAGAGATTCCAACAACTTCAATTAACTTGCTAGAGCAGCTCGCAGACCTCAGAGAAACATTTTACTTACTAGATTACCAGTTTATTATAAAAGCCTATAACTCAAGAACAGCTAGATGGAAGAGACACATAGGGCCAGGGTGTATGGGGAAAGGGCATAGAACTCACAGGCCCTCTCCAGGTGCACCATTCTCTTCACATCTCCACAAGTTCACCAATCCAGAAACTCTCCTAATGCCATCTTTTGAAGGTTTTATGGAGGCTTCATTACATAGGCATGATTGATGAATAATTGGCCATTGGAAGTTGGAGGGGTAGAGGGTAAGGAAACTTTCAACCCTCCTATTCCCATGGTTTGTTCCACAGCAACCAGCCCCCATCCATAGGTACTTTCCAAAAGCACCTCATTAACATAAACCCAGGTGTGGTTGAAAGGGGTTTGTTATGAATATCAAGACACCTTTACTGTTCTTTTCACTTAGGAAATGCCAAGAGTTTCAGGAGCTGTGTGCCAGGAACAGGGATGCAGACCAAATATATATTTATTATAAATCATAGTATCACAGAGGGCTAGACCAGATAGTGAGGAATCAAGGGCAGACGACACTCAAGTGTAGACAGCATGCAGGCCAGGACCTCTGGCTCAGCCCCAGACCAGCAACCACTTAATGCCCATCAGAGGACTGCTGAATAAATGACTCTCACTGAAAAAGTAATCAGTCGATCCAAGAAAGAAATGGAAAATTTTATTCCAGCCAAACTGAGGATTATAGCCTGGGAACAACATCTCAGAAAGCTCTGAGAACTGTTCTGCCTTTTAGAAATCAAAACACTGTTATATAAGTTTTTTGAGACAGAAGGTTGTACCTTAAATGACATATTACTAACAGTTTACGCAATCCAGATCTAAGTGTCGTCATGGCCCCTTACAAGATCAAGAAGGAATGTTATCTTTGAAGGAGTTGTCTTGTTGATGCTAGGAGAACGCGGCTCCTTATGGTTGAGCAGGTATTTCCGCCGATGGGGAGGTTTGTTCGATGCAAAAAGCAGGTATACAGTGCACAGTAGAGGGGAGAGAGGAGGCCAAAGGGCAGAGAAAATATTTTATGTTTAAATTTTTCTTGTCTTGCCATAAAATATGAATTTTATTTCACAGACAGTACAACGAAGAAGCACGCAAACGTACAAAAGAATAAGGAAGAGCTCTGCAAACTGAATAAAGCACTTTCCAGGACCTAGTGCTAAGTGAAAAAAGCAAAGCACAAAAGAGAATCTATAGTCTGCTATCACTAGTATAAGAAAGAAGTGATTAGAAACTATACATGTATCTGCTCATTTGTGCAAAAAAAGAAATACAGGAAGGATAACCAGAAAATATAATGAAGTTCATTACCCACGGGGCATGGGAGGATGGGAGTGGGTAGAAAACATGGCGGTGGGGGGGAGGGGAGAGGGGAGGAGTTAGCACTTTTCTGTGCACACTTTTTGTGTAGTTTGGATTTTTAGAATCATGTTAATGTCTCACATACTCAAAAAAAGAAAACCATCGAGGACTCCGGTGAGGTGGAGGAATTCAAAATGGAATACAAACAGAAACCGATGACCCTTACTGTATTTCAAATGAATGAAATAACTACACTTACAGGGGGCAAGGGAGAGGGGAGTGTAGAACTAACATAAGTAACCTTGAAACAACATATTTTGAAGAACTAACTAAATAAATAAAAATTGTACTCTAGTCAGTAGATTTGTTTTCACTGTGGTATGGATTATCAATTCTAAAACTACGTTAGCTCTGTTAACACTAGGATTAAGCAAATAATTGGATGCACTGCAGATAATGAGAGAGACAGATTTCTCACTGTTGGAGAAGAACTTACAAATAACTAAAGGGGGAAGGCAAAATAAACCCTGTGTAGTATTGGAGGGGAATGGGAGACATCAGTGAACTTGAGCTCATGGCTACATGTGTGCACACACAGGTAGGTACGGATATATTAGATCGTGCGTGTGTGTGGATACAGGTTTCTCCCTCCATCCAAAAGTGGAGCATTCCTATGAAAGCTTTCATAAGCCAAAATGGCGTAATGTGAAGAAGCAATTACCTTAGGACACAGCTTGCTAATGGATGCTATTTATTTTATTTATCAAAATAAATCGAGATAAAGTACAGATGTTCACAGACACAGTACAAAGCTATGGCTTTGATGCTGAGATCCTGAGTATAGTTCCCAAGGAAGGAGCTTGTTGGTGCCATTCTTACTGCTCGGGGTGCAGGCTGCCTCTGGAATGACTGGCTGCAAAACAAAGGCTGAGCACTATTTTCACCTTTTTTTTTCTGTAAAAGTGAAGATCCTTTTTGAAATTCTTTCAGGTAGTGAAAACAGGTACTGCTAATGCAGGTCTTTCATAAAACTGAAGTAGTGTAAAGTGAGCTTTTGAAAAGTGGGAGATACCTCTGTGTGTGTGTGTATAATATATATAATATATACAGTTTAGGTCTTGATTTCGAAATACCATTTTCCAATAAGAACTAGGGCCCCTTGGGGAAATGGCTATTTCCAGGGGCATTGGGGCATTGAAAATAAAAAATAAGCCTGGAATATATTGTGATGTCAGAAACCAAGGACGTGTTCAAAAAAGGATGAAGACATGCCAAAAGGACCTAGGAGCCAGCTTGAAGAGGCTCCCACCAGCTAAACATGGGACAATTTGAGAAGCAAAATAACAATAGATTACATCCCGTAAAACAAAAGAAACCACGAACCCATAGTGATATAAACAAATAAATGGGGAAAGGGACAAGCTCTTCCAACTAATAAAAGTAGCAGAGATGATGGGAGAAAACACCACCTGGAAACCACCACATTAGTAACGGTTTCAGACTAGAATCATTAAGAAGTGATCAATGGAGAAAGCATGAGAAACAGGATATTTACACAGTTTCAAAGTATTTATCCACAAAATTCTTACTAATTAGAAATGGAAAAAACATTACAAAGGAGAAATCTGAAGACACCACCTTAATCATACGATCAAAGTAAACATCACTTGTAATTTTCAAAAAATAGACATAAATGCAACACGCAATCATGGACCAGGGAAAGGACACTTGTGGGACAATTAGCAAACTTTGAATAAGGTCTTCCACTAAATTTGTAACAATGTTAATTTCATGACTTTTATAACTGCACTGTGGTTACATAAGAGAATGTCCTCATTTTTAGGAAATAAACACTAAAATACATAGAGGTCAATACTTACTCTAAAACATTTCAGAAAAATAATTGTGTGTGTGTGTGTGTGTGTGTGTCTGTGTGAAGATAGATAGAGAACAAATGATTAAGCAAGTGTGGTACAATTTTAACATTTAGAGAATGTGAGTGAAGGGTATATGGAAATTCTTTGTATTATGTTTTTCCTAAACCTGAAATTATTTCAAAATAAACAGTTAAAAAATATAGTATGAATGTGAGTTGCTGATACGAACAACAAAACGCAGCTTTTGAAATTCAAACTAATTGGAATGTAACTTTTCAAATGACGGCACATAAGGAGGCTTT
Organism: Balaenoptera ricei; assembly: GCF_028023285.1. Taxonomy (NCBI): domain Eukaryota; kingdom Metazoa; phylum Chordata; class Mammalia; order Artiodactyla; family Balaenopteridae; genus Balaenoptera; species Balaenoptera ricei. The sequence continues at coordinate 170,809,698 of NC_082639.1, forward strand.
AAAGCTGAGGTTGTAATGTAGTTTCTCCGCAACACTTGCCATTTTCATTTTTTCAAGTTTGCTAATGATAAGTCATACAATGTTCCTGTCAAGAATCAAATAATCATACTGAAAAGGACCCAGAAGAACAATTATCTCAACTTCTCATTTTAACAATGAGGAAACTGAGGCTCAAAGAAGCAAAGTGCTTTTCCAAGGTCATAACAGAGCAGGAAGGTCACCATCATTCTAATTCAACAACTAAAGAAGCCGACCCATAGAGGCTAACCCCTGCCCACACAGAAGACATACAGGCTGGAACCCAAGACCAGAAACTAAGTGACAGCTGGATCCCCCAAGTAAGGATGGAGAACCACTTCAGTTGCTAAAAGTGTGCCCTGGGGCTGCGGCATGATTTATGTTTTACCACAGTGATGTCAAACATAGCCATTTCTAGAAAGTTCTCCCCTGAAAGCCCTGTCTTGGGCGGCTCCCACCACTGACTCCTTGGCGGAAGGCACTGATTATTGACAGCTGTGACAGACCCAAAGCTCCAATATAGTTTCTGGCCCAGGAAAGATTCTACCACCTGGGTTTCTGCTTGGACCTAGATATTCAGGGTAGCCTGGGTATACCTTGCTTAGCATATTCTATTGGCAGAGCAATGACCTTGAAGTCAGATGACTTGGGGTCTAGTCCAAGCTTCACCATTGACCATATAATCCATATAATAATTGGTCTGAGACTATGTTTTCTCTGCTCAAAAAAGAGGTGATATTTGCCCATTATACCGGACAATGTTGGTGCTTCACTCAGAGTCCCTCAGAATGCTTTGCATCAGTGTTTTGTGCATCTCCCTGTCAAGTACAGGGCAAGAAAAGCTTTAGCCAGTAAAGAAACAAAGATCTTCTTATTTTCAGGCAGTTTATTATTCACACGCTAACTCTCGGGAGTGAGAATCGCCCAAGGTGCCAGCTCTCGCGGTTGCACAGGGGCACACCAAACAAAAGGGGTCAGCCGACTACAGCACAGAGAGTGGGACACTGCTGCTGAGAAACTGTACTATAATTATTTTCAATTTTCGGTACATTATGATGTTCTGCCTCTTCCTGGGTAGCTAATTCTTAGAGATGGCCAAGGGCTCAGCAGGGAGCGTGCTTTTGATCTGCAGACTAAGCAATCCAGAGGCCCTCCTCCTCCACGTGGCCCCGGGGTGTTGAGGGTAAGGAATATCCCTCTGCTTAATCATCCCAGAGCCAGGTTCCAGGCAGCCGGGGGGCAACCCTATGACCCAAAGCCTGCCCATGTTATTCACATTAGCTGGTCCTAAGCCTTGCCTTGCCTTCCTGCAGAAACCCCAATAAAGGCTCTGGGATGATTCACTTCTGTCTTCTGCCTCCTGACCACCCTGGTGTCTTCCCCACGTGGCCCTGCAGGGCCAGCAGTACCTCCCATCTCTAGGACCTGTGAGTATAAAAAAACTTTGTTTCTGAGCCTCTCCTCTGTCTCCTCTTGTGGCCGCATTTGACAGACCTCCTCAGAAAAGAATACAAGAAGAGAAGCCCAGGCCGCGTGCAGCCAAGGTGTTTTAGAGTCGGCAGCTCTGCCCCAGGGGGGGCAAGGCAGAGGGCCTCCGACCTCATCAGAACCTGAGAAGCCATGAGAACTGTCTCCTGCCAGCCTCCCAGGGTAGACAGGGGGTGAGTGGGCTGCGGGCTTGCAGCCACTCCTCACGGACACCCCCCCCCCACGTGCTCACGTTCTGGAAGGATCACAGAGTATTCTGGCAAGACTTAGATCCAGCCACAGTTCAAGCTTCCCTTTTGTGGCATATGTGGTGACGTGCAAGGGAGCAGCCCCCGGTTTTGGTACACGCGTTGCTTCCGACAGCCGGTACCTACAGCTCTTTTTCAAAAGACTGTCCCCCAAAGCAAAGAAGCAAGAAATGTCTGGGAATTGATTCTCTCTCTCTCTGCACCCTCCCATCCCCACCCAGGGAGCCCTTAGTCAATGACAGAAGTTTGAATCTCTGGGTCCCTTGTCCCAGGAAACATAACTTAGACTCCAGTATTCTCCTGAAGGAACAGCCCCTGCTGTGGGACTTGGCCTGAAACCTCATACCATTGGTTGGCTCCTTCCTCTTCCCTCTCCTCTCCAACACCCCCTCAGTGGTTTTCCCTGGGAACCACTTCCATCACTTGTGCCTCATCCCTGGAGAGCCTGTCTTACAACACCCCCTAACCTCACAAGAATGCTGTGAGAATTAATGGAGATAATGTTTGCGAAAGAGCTTTGTAACCCTGAAGGACCTACAAGTAAAATGTGGCCCTGTTATCAGAATTGACATTTCTGAGGCTGTCCTACTTCTAAACCTCCTGGGCTAGTTCCCAGCTAGGCCCACATCTCAAATTTCTCTGCTGATGTACAGGTGTGCCTATACTGGTTATCTATGGCTGTGTAACAAGCCAGCCCCAGATGAGGGGCTTAAGTGATTGATCATTTCTCACAATTCTGTGGACTGACTGGGCAGTTCTTCTGCCAATTGTACCTGGACTCACTCAGGCTGTTCAGCCAATAGGATTGCAGAGCTTAGCAGCTGGAGTGACTGGGCCACGTGGTCTTGGATCCCAGTCTCCTTCAGTTTGACAGTTTCAGAGCAATGTTTCGAGAAATCAAGAACAGAAACCACAAAGCCTCTGGAGGCCCAGACTTGGAAGTCACACGGTGCCACATGCTACGCACCCTACTCGTCCAAACCAGGCACCAGGTCAGTCTGGATTCAAAGGGGGAAACAATAGACTCCACCTTTTGATGGGAGTTGCTGCAAAGAACGTGTGGCCGTGCTGTTTGGCCACAATGCCTAATTCGCTCTGTGGGTTGTGACTAGCGGTGCTGATGAAGTAGAAGTCATAGGTTTGATTCCCATGTTAGTCAGAGAATACACTGCCTCTCCTGACCGTGAGCAGCAGCCATCTCCCCAGGGCAGGTCACTGATCCAAAAAGCACCTGCCTGGGAGAGAGTGGCTGGATCGGAAGAATCCCATTACTGCCTCCAGACCGACCTCTTAAGGTGGTCATCTGAGGCCAGGCTCCTCTGCCCCGACTCACCTACACAAGGTGGCAGCCCTTTACTTGGCCGTCCTCTGAGGGTCCCGCCCCATCACATTTATCATCTCACAAAACGAATGGAGCAAAACCCCTTTTGGTATTGCAGTAGTTCATTACTTGGAAAAGAGTTTTCAATATGGAGAGCCCCAGCGTGTGCGGGGCTGGGTGGGATTCAAGAGGGGCTATGATGATACTGATTCTCTAGTGCCTGACAAGCACCTGGGGCAGGAAGGAGCATCTCCCAAGGGTGGCGCAGGTACTTACAAGGTAGGGGGTGGTATAAAAGAAGAAGAGAGGGGCAGAGCAGTGCAAGGCAGGAGGACACAGGAAAGCCAAGAGGAGGTGTGCACGGGCCCACATAGAGTGTCATTCCGGGAAAAAGGACAGGCTGATTGTACCTGCTCTGTGCTACCAAAAAATAAGGTGGTTCATGGTACTACCCTCATATCTCCCCTCATCTCTGTCACCCCCCAGAGAGACAGGATGAGGTAACTGGGCCGCAAAGAGGTCTCAGGGACTTGCCAAGGATCACAGAATTCACAAAGTGGAAGAATTGGAGCTCAAACCCAGGTCCCTTTGCTGGTTTGCTCTTTTGGTGGGATTCATTTGTTTTGCCTTCTTTAAGGCTTGGGAAACCTCCACGTCTTCGTGCCAGGGCTCTTCCACCAAGAAAACAATTCCTGCCGCCTCCTGGCTTCTCCACCACAGGATGACTGAATAATTCCTGTGAGGAGCCGCAGGGCTTCTGGAAGTGTTACTAACAAGGTTTCTTGGCCTCCTTAATCAATAGAAATTGATAAAAGGTCAGATAAGAAATTGAGGCAAGGCTTTATTGGGGCCCCTGCTGAGCAGGGGGCAGCGGGAACCAGTAACAGGTTCCCTTGCTCGCTCCCCGAGGGGGGCTGAGCTGGTTCCTTACGTAGGGTTAGGGTGGGGATGTGTCCAAGGGGCAGGCAGGAGGGGCGGCTTAGGTGTTCTGCCCACTCCTTTGGTGGTGGCGTGTGCAGGGGGTGTGCACAGTGCCCTGCTTTTGTTCCCGACACACCCCCGGCTCTTCAGAAGTGGCAGTTGGGTTTTTTGGGTCTTTTTGTGTCTTGTCCATAATTTGCCCCAACTGCACATGCATGTAGTTATTTTTAGTTGCTCATAGTTTCCTTCTATTTTGTTGCTTGAGGAGACGTTTGTCCAGGTGCAAGCACTGCAGCAAAGGGTCCCAGGTCCCAGATCCCAGCCTGTCTCAGAAGGACCCACACTACCATGTGCTTTGGAGGCCAGCCAGCAGGAGGCCACCCGCCCACTGGGGTGACATCTTTCTTTGATTTTCTGCTGCCGAGAGCCTTGGACCCCAAAGGGGAGCAAAACCATGAGAGTATCAGCAAACTTCTTCAAGCATTCACTCTTTGTCAGAAACTCTGCCAAGACTTTTACAAATCTTAATCCATTTAACTTTCCCAAAGATACTGTGAGGCAGGCAATTACTAGCTCCCTTTTGCAAGAAGCAAAACCACAAAGTTAAGTCACTTGCTAAAGGCCACAGAGCTGGTGAGTGTCAGAGCTGGGACAAACCTACAGCCCTCTGACCCCAAGGCCCTTTCTCTTAGCAATAAGGCTTCAGCGTATCCCTGACATTGTTAGGAATCCTCAAATACATTGTCTGTGGACTGAGGAAGAAATACATACATGTTATAGAAGACTAATAGCATACAGATTCACTGAAAAATCATTAATAAATTCCTTGGAGCTATTGCATAATGCTTTCAATCAATTGCGTACTAAAATCACATCGACTAAAAAATGTTGGATCTCTCTGTCCTACAGTCTTTATCACAAAATCACAGCATTTAGTACTGATTTGCCTGTCCTGTGCCCCTACTTACCTCTTGGTGTTTTTGTGTTGTTTCTTCAATCAGGTCAACTCCTAGTAGGTGGAAATACACTAAAAATAGAGGTTTTCATTTTCTTTTTGAGTCTTGCTTGGTCCTATTCCAGGGTCTTACACTTCATATGCATTCCATAGATTCAAGTTTAGCTGATGGGTTGATCACAACAGCCTCTGCAATATTTCTCCTCGTAAAGACCCACAAGGGAGGTTAGTCTCAATTCTCCTGTACTGAATCACCACTGGGAGTGCCCTAATGCAGCTTGCATGCTTCCAACATCACCTGGGCAGGATGGGGGTGGGGGAATAGTGAAAATAACTACACGTATAGAGTGCCAACTATGTACCACGCCCTGCACTTGGTGCTGGGGGTACAGCAGTGAAAAAACAAAGCACAGAGCTTGTCTAGTGACCACATATGGCATTTCATTAATATAACCACCTATAGGAAAGACGTCATCATCTCCTTTTACTGATGGAGAAGTTGTAGAGGAGCAGAGCTTCAATTAAGATTTATCTCAGAGTGTTTCAAATTGAGAGTTATGACCTATTGTTGGATTAGTGTGTAGTAAAATGTACTTAGTGGGTCATAACTAACATTTATTTTAATTGATTGGATTGGAATGGAATTATCATAGAACATAAGAGTACATAGCATGTAGTAAGCATTATTTCCTGAAACTTCTGTTTCATTTATACACACACAAGAGTCACAGTGTATTTCTTACTGTGGGTCATGTCAAATAACATATGAAAGCCACTGGTTTCTTCAAATCCCAACCTGTCCTCCTAATTTCTATACTACCTCTTCAGAGAAAGAAACTACTCAGCATATAATAAGAGTCTTTGGAACCTTCCTTGAACATTTTGGCCCTGATTATACTTTGGAATATGGAATATGCTGCCACTCTTAGGCAGTGTGGTTATGCACCCATCCTCCCTCCCACTGGAAAGCATCATTTGGTCTGCCTGCTGAAGAGCTCTGTCCCACTTTATCATTCACAGGCAGCTCCTCCTCATCCAACTATTGTCTCAATTGGTTTTACCAGCCTAAGAGATGCACAATTAAGCTCCATGGCAACCACCAAGATATGATGGAGATCATCTAATTTTTTATATCACTTAATAATACAGAGGTGAAAAATGATACAAGAAAAAGGACAGGTAATACTACCTAATACTCTTGAGTGCCAGAACCACAATAACGTATTAACCATAGAGCCCTCAAGTATCTGAGCATGTAGCCACCAAGACTCGAGACTGGGGATACAGGATGATGTCTGAGATTTCCAAGGAACTATGCAGCCTTTACACCTGAAACCAGACTCCTAATTTTGTACCTTTGAGGAGCTTTAGGCATTTGGTAGCTCCTCTTGTGACTGTAGGAGAGGATGGGATGGAGAGACGCAGTGGGTGGTTCTATGGAAACAGTACTGCACCACCAATGAGGAGAAGACTGGGTCTAGTCCCAGCTCTTTCCCTCACTAAACATGGACTTCAGCAAGTCATTTAGTCTGTAAGCACCAATTTATTCCTTTCAAAATAGAAATTTAAAAGGATTTGCATTATTTTTGGAATTATGAAGATTAGTTAAGATCATGTAACCCAACTATAACTATAAACTCACTTTAGATTTGAGGACTTGCATAGGCTGAAAGTTAAGAGATAGAAAAAGATATTTCATGAAAATGGTAACCAAAAGAGAACAGGAGTGGTTACACTTACATCAGACAAAATAGACTTTAAATCAAAAACTGTGACAAGAGACAAAGAAGGACATTATATAATGATAATTGGTCAATCCACTAGGAAGACTTAACAGTTATAAATATATATGTACCCAACATCAGAGCACCTAAATATAGAAAGCAAACATTGACAGAAGGAAAAATATATAGAAATACAATAATAGTAGGAACTTTGATACCCCTCTTTCAATAATGGATGGAACATCCCGACAGATCAATAAGGAAACAGAGGACTCAAATAATACTATAGAACAAGTGGAGTCCTGTTAGACTCCACTAACCTGTTAGCAGGTACCTATAAAACATTTGACCCAACAGCAGCAGAATACACACCCCTCTTTTTCCAGGATAGATCACATGTTAAATTACAAAATAAATTTTAACATTTAAGAAGACTGAAATCATACCAGGTTTCTTTTCCGACCAAAGTGGAATGAAACTAGAAATAAATAGCAGAAGGAAACATGAAAAAAAATCACAAATAGGTAGAAATTAAACAACACACTCTTGAATAACCATCAAGTCAAAGAAGAAATCAAAAATGAAATTAGAAAATACTTTGACACAAAAGAAAACTAAAACACAACATATCAAAATGTATGGGATGCAGCAAAAAGCAGTACTAAGAGGAAATTTTATTGAGATAAATACCCATATTTAAAAAGGAAAAAGTTCTCAAACAGCTAGATAAAGAACAAACCAAGCCCAGAATTAGCAAAAGAAAGGAAATAACAAAGATTAGAGCAGAAATAAACAAAATAAGGAATAAAAAATGATGGAAAAGATTGATGAGAGTAAGAACTGTTTTTTTTTAAGATAAACAAAATTAACCCCTAACTAGACTAAGAAAAAAATGAGAGAAGACTCAAACAATAAACCTGGAAATGAAAAAAGGAGACATTACAACTGAAGCCACAGAAGTAAAAAAGATCATAAGAGACTACTGTGAACAACTATATGCCAACAAACTAAGTAACTGATAAGAAATGGATAAATTCCTAGAAACATGCAAACTACAAAGACTGAATCATGAAGAAATAGAAATTCTAAACTGACCTATAACTAGAATGGAGATTAAATCATCAATAAACAATCTCTCAATAAAGAAAAGCCCAGGACCAGTGGACTTCACTGGTGAATTCTTCAAAAATTTAAAGAAGAATTAATGCCAACCCTTCTCAAATTCTTTGCAAAAAATTGACGAGGAGAGAACACTTCAAACTCACTTTACAAGGCCAGTCTTACCCTGATATTAAAGCCAGTTGAAGACACCAGAAGCAAAGAAAATGGCAAGTCAATTCCCTGATAAATATAGATGCAAAAATCCTCAACAGAATGCTAGCAAACTGTATCCAACAGCACACTAAAAGGCTCATACACCATGACCAAGTAGGATTTGTCTCTACAATGCAAGAATGGTTCAACATACAAAAATCAATTGATGTGATACACTACTTTAACAGAATAAAGGATTAAAATCACATGATTGTCTCAGTAGATGCAGAATACGCATTTAACAAAATTCAACACCCTTGTATACTTATATACTAAAAATAACAAAACATTGATGAAATAAATTAAAGACATAAACAAATGGAAAGACATCCCATGTTTATAGATCGGAAAAACTAATATTGGTAGAATGTCCATACCACCCAAGTGATCTACAGATTCAGTGCAATTCCTATCAAAATCCCAATGGCATTTTTTACAAAAACAGAAAAAAACAATTCTAGAAGTCATATAGAACCACAAAAGACCCCTAATACCCAAATCAATCTTAAGGAAGAAGAGCAAAGCTGGAGGCATCACACCTCCTGATTTCAAAATATATTACAAAGCTACAGTAATCAAAATAGTATGGTACTGGCATAAAGACAGACACATAAACCAATGAAACAAAACAGAGAGACCAGAAATAAGGGTGCCAAGAATACACAGTGAAGAAAGGACAGTCCCTTAAATAAATGGTGTTGGGAAAACTAGATATCCACAAACAAAAGAATGAAATTGGACCCTTATCTTTCACCTGATACAAAAATTACCTCAAAATGGTTTAAAAACTTAAATGTAACACCTGAAACTATAAATCTCCCAGAAGAAAAGATAGGGGGAAACCTTCATGACAATGGTCTTGGCAAAGATTTCATGGATATGACACCAAAAGCACGGGCAATAAAAGCAAAAATAGAAAAGTGGGATTATACCAGACTAAAAAGTTGTTGCACAGCAAAGTAAACAACCAACAGAGTAAAAAGGCAACCTACATATTGGGAGAAAATATTTGCAAACAATAGATCTGATAAGAGGTTAATCAATAGAATATCTAAAGAACTCATACAACTCATTAGCAAAAAATACAAATAACACGATTTTTAAAATGGGCTAAGGACTTGAGTAGACATTTCTCCAAATAAGACATACAAATGGCCAACAGGCATGTGAAAAATGTTCAACATCACTAATCATCAGGGAAATACAAATCAAAACCACAATGGGATATCACCCTGCACATGACAGGGTGACTATTATCCAAAAACAAAGACAACAAGTGTCGGTGAGGAACGTGGAGAAATTGCACTCTTGTACATTGTTGGTGGGAATGTAAAATGGTGCAGCTGCTATGAAAAACAATATGGAGTTTCCTCAAAAAAATTAAAAATAGAACTACCATATGAACTACACAGAAGTGAGCAATCCCACTTCCAGGTATTTATCCAAAAGAATTGAAATCAGAATCTTGGACAGATATTATTAGCACCCTTATGTTTATCACAGCACATTATTCGTAATAGTCAAGATGTTGAAACAACCTAAATACCCATCAACTGATGAATGGATAAAGAAAATGTGGTATATACATATAATGGAATAATATTCAGCCTTTAAAAAGAAGGATATTCTGCAATATGTGACAATGTGGATGAAACTTCAGGACATTAGGCTAAGTGAAATAAGCCAGTCATAGAAAGATAAATATTGCATGATTTCACTTATTGAGGTATCTAATATAGTCAAATTCATAGAATCAAAGAGTGGAATTATGGTTGCCAGGGGTTGGTGGGGGTGGGGGGGAATGGAGAACTATAAATCAATGAGCATAAAATTTCAGGCAAGCAAGATGAGTAAGTTCTAGAGATCTGCTGTACATTATACACATAGCCAACAACACCGGAATTACACTTAAAACTTTGTTGAGAAGCTATATCTCATTTTAATTTTAAATAAAGATCATACAAGTGAAAGCATTTTGTAAATATAAGGCAAGTTTCCACATTTAGATAATAGTAGTAGCATTAGTAAAAATAGTAGTAGTGATAGTAGAAAAAATAGAAGCACAACTAGTAGCCAAGCTTCCTTCAAGTTCAAAGTTCTAGCAACATCAGAAACGTGGTAAAAAATAATTTTAATACAGTATGGTCTCAACTACAAGAGACAAAACAAATCCAAAATAACTAAACTATGTATAATAAAACATATTAGAAGGAAATACATCTAAATGTTAGCAACGATTGGGATGGTAGCTTTTCTTCCAATTTGTATATTCCTGGATTTAAGCTTTTGTATAATGAACTTATAAATATATTTTATAATGACAAAATAAACATTTATTAAAGATAGCAAAAAAGACAGCACTCTTTTTTTAAATAAAGAGAATAAATGATTCCTGATTGAAAAGAGAGTTGAAAAATTCTTTGGAAGAGCCAGGGGCTACAGGAATGGAAGATCCATGAAGTTTTCATTTGTCAATTTTCATTCGTATTGCCCAGAAAGAAGGCAACATGAATATCCGTTATCACTAGAGAGTTACTGATATTGCCAAAAGTAAAATTGTATTCATTAAATTTTACCATAACATAATTAAAATTTTCTTAGCTCTGTGACTTGGGAAGGGCTTTTAAGCCTTCTGAGACTCCATTTCCTCAGCTGGAAGATGGCAGGAATTCAGTTAAGATTAAATGAGACAATGTATGTAAGAGCCCCCACTTGTTCCACTTCCTCTCCAGCAAGGATCTTTTCACGTCTTTTTATTGTAACTCCTTGTTTTATTTGAGAGCCTTTTATTTGCAAATAACTGAAACCAACTGGAACCAGCTTAACCAAGGCAAAAAAAAAAAAGAAGCAAATGTCCTGGAAAGACACAGGAGCCTCTCACAGATGGCAAAGCAGAGGCAGAGCCAGTCTTCAAGGCATCACGTGACACCTGAAGCAAGAACCAGTAAGCTGTCATGACTCAGAGCACAGCTCTCACGGTCTGTCTCTGGGGCCACATGTCTTCATGCTTTCATACTCCGTGACATTGGTTCCACCTTTCTCCCCCTGCAGCTAGACAGTGTTTGCTTTCCCTCCTTATGTCAGCCCCTCAGTTCCTGAGTTTACTCTCCTCAGTGCCAGCCTCCCTCAGAGATTGACAGGAAGTTGCTCACTCTCAAGTCTTAATTCACAGGAGGAAGTGGCTGCTGATTGGCCAACGTGGGCCAAGTGTCTACTCTGGGTGCAATCAACTCTTTCGTTCATCTACCTTTTGGAGAATTGGAGCCTCTCCTCAGAAAAGTGCATATACGTGCAATTTTTACACATAATTTCAAGGGATTCACAGAGGCTCTGAGGCATAACCACGGGCCACGAACCCCAGGTGAAGAATCCCTGGTCAGAGTTTTATTAACAAAACTCACTTTCTCTTTACCTCTTTCATATGTGAACGAAGTGAGTCATTAATATAATTTGCATAAGGTAAACACCCATATTCCAGAGGCACTTCTTATAACCTCGTCATAACAAATGTTGCTTGGATACAATCACAGCAATAGCAGTTATATTTTACTTCTAATTTCTAATTGACTATGACTGCCACATGTCTTTACAAACCATTCCCATACATGCCCCTTAGCACAGCAGCCACCTGGAGCACCTGCAAGTAACATTTCCATGTGACTGTTTGGCCGTATCACTTGCTGCTGCCCCAACACTTACACACACCCACACTGTCCCCTGAAGGTGTGTGTGAATTCTAATCTCCTTTCCTTTCCTTTTTTTTTTTTTTTTTAAATTTGCAGAGACTTAGAAATTTTTTATTTATTTATTTTTGGCTGTGTTGTGTCTTCGTTTCTGTGCGAGGGCTTTCTCCAGTTGTGGCAAGCGGGGACCACTCTTCATCGCGGTGTGCGGGCCTCTCACTATCGCGGCCTCTCTTGTTGCGGAGCACAGGCTCCAGACGCGCAGGCTCAGTAGTTGTGGCTCACGGGCCTAGTTGCTCCGCGGCATGTGGGATCTTCCCAGACCAGGGCTCGAACCCGTGTCCTCTGCATTGGCAGGCAGATTCTCAACCACTGCGCCACCAGGGAAGCCCTCATTTCCTTTTTTCCACCTGGGTACTGTGAGATACCGAACCTTGTCTCATACGAACAACTTCCCAGCCAAGCTTTCTCATCGGTTTCATGTGCCCTTCCCACCGTATTACCCCAAGTTGTATGCTTCTATCAGGATTTGAGTTGCAAAAACAAACAAAAAAATACCAGAAATATAACTACAACTGATTTGAGAGAGAGAGAAATTATTAGTTTATTACATAAGTATTAGGTCATGTAACTGAAAAATCCAAAGTAAGTAGAACTGACATTAGGTACAACTGTATCCAGGGACTAAAGAAGGTCATCCAGACCAAGCCCATATAGTTCTTTTCACATCTCTTAGTTCTGCTTTCTTCTTTGTTGGCTTCACCTCAGCCAGGACCTATCCACTGTGAACCCCTGCCAGCTCCGGATTTATATTCTCCTTTTAGCTAGCATTCCAGGAGAAGGACAGCCTCTCCATTCCAATAGTTTCAACAAAGCCTCAAAACAGAGTCTCCTTGGGGAAACCTGAATCATGTGCACATTGCTGAGCCAATCACTGTGGCTAGGGAGATGGCAGACACCAACTGACAAGGCCAAGTTTGCATGGTTATCCCTGGAACCAACTACCAGTGGGTTGACCTCACCAAAACCTTATGGAGTGAGGTGGTTCTTTAAGGGAAAATCAGAGCTATTATCAGAGAAGAAAGGATAAATAGTAGGTAGGGAAAAAGCACAAGGACCCATTACCTTATTAAATTGCCGTATTCTTTTTCTTCCATTCTCTTCTTGGAATCTTAGTTTTATAGCATCTTTTTACACCCCAGAACAAAGAGAACAAACATTAAAGTTCAGCACCCACTTTGAGGATCTTTCTACTCCAATACGGTCCTTCTCTAATATCAAGTATGACTCAAGGTGGTGGACACCCCCAACTCCTGGGCATCCAGAGGGATGAATGCTGGAATGGGAGCATAACCTCATACTCTCCATAGCTCACACCCTAAGCAAGAACATAGATTTCTTTGTCAGTCTTAAGTCATTACTGCTAGATTTATAACCTCAAGAGTAATTCTATATATGTGCCCAGGATTCACAATTCATGACTCAGGAAACAAGACCATCTGCTTATAACTAAAGATAATTAGAAAGAATATAGGGATGATGCAGAATTTTTTCTAGAATCCTGAAAAAGGGGTTCTGATCAAGCATACAATGTTCCCCAGTGTTTTTCTCATTGTGCAATAACCAATGTAACTTGGGCTATATCATCTCTTCTCTAAAGCCTAAGAAGTGATTGAATTTGCTTTCTAAGCCCTATTTAATACTAACACTTGGGACTTCCCTGGTGGCACAGTGGTTAAGAATCCGCCTGCCAATGCAGGGGACGTGGGTTCGATCCCTGCTCCGGGAAGATCCCACACGCCGTGGAGCAACTAAGCCCGTAAGCCACAACTACTGAGCCCGCATGCCACAACTAGGGAAGCCCAGGCGCCTAGAGCCGGTGTTCCACAACAAGAGAAGCCACCGCAATGAGAAGCAAGCACACCGCAACGAAGAGTAGCCCCCGCCTGCCACAACTAGAGAAAGCCCTCGCGCAGCAATGAAGACCCAATGCAGCCAAAAATAAATAAATAAATAAATTTGTTAAAAAAAAAATAGTAACACTTGCCCTGCCTACTTCACAGTAGGCTCCAAGGAGCAAATGAGATAATGTGTGTGGATATACTTTGAAGATTACAGAGTACAATTCAAAAGCAAGTTCTTCTTCTTAATATTATTAAATAACAATTAAACAGTCATTTATTAAATCATTCAACATTTATTTTCTAAATATTTACTGTTTTCAAGCATCATGGCATTTTCTAGGGCTATGAAAATGAATGAGACATATATTGGGATTGACATATATACACTAATATGTATAAAATGGATAACTAATAAGAACCTGCTGTATAAAAATATAAATAAAATAAAATTCAAAAATTCAAACAAAAAAGAAAAAAGAAAATGAATAAGACAGTCTCAGAGGTAGCACACTCTCTAGCAGGGAGCAAACATGTGAAGAAGTAATTCCAGTACAGTGGGATGTGAGGTGAGTACAGATGTTGTAGGTGCACAGGAGCAGGTGTACCCAAGTCACCTTGGGGGGATAACCCCGAAAGAGAGAGCATTTGAAAGAAGCATCCAAGTGTGAGTGCCATCCTGCCAGCTGAAGTAGGGGAAGGAGAATGTTCCTGCCCCAAGATGCAGTCTGAGTAAAGACAGAAAGTGGCCAAGCTCGTGCCAGGTAGAGATTTGTCCAAGACCTCCCGGCGGTTTTCTGGCTTATCTATACCTAGGTACACCCATCATTCTCAGTTTCCCGGTCTTTATTGGGTTTGCCACTATTTTAAATAATACCATGGCTAAATATTCTTTGTCACTGATGGGGTTCAGGACATGCTACTCCAAAATATGGTACCCTCGCATATTGAATATCTTAAGCTGAAGGAGTCAGGGAAAACGGCAGAAGCAGGAAGGTTGCTGTGACCTCCCCCCACCATCCTGCCCTTCTTTCATAAAAGCAGGAGATAAATCTCCCATGTGAAAGGTACCCTGCCTGTACAAGGAGGAAGGAAGATATCCTTATCACCAGAGACAGGTTGATTCAGGGCCGAAAAGGCTGTATAAACAAGCCTTGTTACTTCATCATTTACTACCCCTAGCCCAAATCCCTCTGCCTTGTCTTTACCAATTTATTGTTTCTTTATTTCAAAGGTATAAAAGCTTCCTTATTTGAGTCTCATATCCTTGTAGGACTCCCATATATATGAAATTAAATTTGTTTTTCTCCTGCTAATCTGCCTTACGTCAATTCAATTATTAGACCAGCCACAGAACCTAGAAGGGAAAAAGGGAAATTTGTTCCTCTCAGCATAATCTAATATTTGCTGTCATCCACCTTTCACTCTTTAAATCCTTCATTCTGTTTTGGAAATTTTTCCTTCCTCTTTCCTCAGAAAGTATCTATAACCATTTTGTCTAACCTGCTTTAAGGGAGAGACCCAACTTTTCAAACTGGCTGCAGAACTAAAAGGTACTTTCCCCAATTACTACCTTTAAGTTTGGGACTATTATTAACAGCCAGTGGCAGCTAAAACTGTCCTGATTGTGTTTTTTTAGTAAAAGAAATTAATTTCATTCAGATACTTCCCTCCAAGTAGGGCAGAGTAATATCCCACACAAGCAAATATATTAAATAGTTATTTTCCCCTGAATAGGTGGAAATTGACAGTGTTCATCATAACTGCTCATTGAACATGGTTTCTAATTGCACAATCTCAGCCATGAGCAAGTCTCCAGTTTTCATTCCAACTATGTTGTTCCAGAGGAATTTCTCTGTGTTTCTCTTACCTAGATGGGAATTCTCTGCCTCAGTCTCTCTACCCACTGGAGAAAATTGGCTCGCCCAGCCCTTGCTCCCACTATGAGAATCTAGAATAAATGAACATTTAGTCAGACCAGGTGACATCAGGGTCACATCTCTGGTATGTCGAAAGAGGAAAGTGCTTAAGATTTCATTCTGCATGTTTATTCTATCAGATGAGGAAAAGTGGATGAAAGAGAAAAATGAGAGTGTGGATCAGAAAACAGAAGCATTCTCTGTCAGGCCACAGTTTGGAAATAAAAAATGAATCTATCCCTTTTATAACCACCCACATCCAGTTAGGAGAGAGGCAAACCATTAAATCGCTAGGCATTTTATTTAATTAATCACTAGTGAAGAAGAAAAAAAAACAACAAATAAATAGAGCAAGTGTCCTATTACCTTCGTTACTCATCACTCTCACTGCAGTTTCATAAATTTCAGCACCCAGTACCTGCTGCTTCTAATGACATTTTAATGGCTGTTCACTCAGACAGTTTTGTTTGGAACAGTGGGAGAGAGTCAAGATTTCAGTAATGAGGTGAGAGTTCACCCAGGCTCAGGAGGAAGTGAGAGGCTGGAAATCCCTCAGCAGTGCCCAACCCAGCGGGACATTTCAGGCATCCTGCCTGCCACCCAGGGGCTGCTCACCAATGAACTCATTAGTGCTGTTGGCCCTGACATTTCCTATGGAAAAGGAAGACATCCTGACTTCTGGGGAGACCAGAAGGCCAGCTGAGGGGGCTGGAGATGGGAGTAGGAAGGCGGGATCCAGAGTGTTGTCTTAGGTACCACAGCATGTGCTAAGCAAGGTGAAGGTCCCTATGGCAACCCTCCAAGAGGCCAGAGTCTTCATCCCATACAGTGGTTTTCATGGATTCATCTACTCTTTCTTCAACAAGTAGTTACTGAGGGCCTATCAGAAGGTATACCACATCAGATGAGGGAGTGACCTGAGAAATAGGAGACACTGCCTCCAGGGAATAAGTGAACTAGTACAAGAGGCAAAGGGAGAGCCACGAATGGTGATAAAGGGGGATCCCAGGACGAAGCTGTGCACTGGCCAAGAGATCAATCAATTCAAGTCAGAGGTAAGAAGGGGGAGGACTTTTTCTGAGAAGATGAAGTTGAGAGGATACCTAATGTGTTTTGAATATATTGAGGGATTTACATAACTGGGAGAGAATTTTAGGACAAGTCAGTGATAAGTACCTTAAAAACTCAGCAAAGACCATTACTATAACCGCCCCCCCCAAAACAGATTCCAAAAGTTATGCCACAAAAGAAATGTAAATGGCCCGGCTGTGATTAGTATTTACATGGTCATAATAATGTAAATCCTGACTATTGATTGGATCAGAATGACCATATAACTACACTGGGAGAGTGTGGAGAAGGGCAGTTGGCTTGGGGAAGGTGGTGAAAGCTTAAATTCTCATCTTGCATAGAAGGAAGTCAATAGAGAATGTCTAAAACGGAGAAATCAAGATGTAGCACAAGCATGGTGGTTAGAGAAATGGAGCTACACCTCCCTCACCAGAAAAAATCAGCTAGAGGAGCTGAAAATTGTTGTTTCTGGACTGTGGGAAATGAAGAGAGGGAATAGTGCAAGAACCGTGTATTTATAGCAAGCCATGTTGAACTGTTTGACTCCCTGAACTTGATGGGTATACAACGTGGATGTAAATAAAATGTTAAACAAACAAGATAAAAGCAGCTCTATGAGTCTCCATGTTGTATTTATCAAGTCAGGTTGCTAAATAAAATATGGAAATCCCAATTGAATTTGAATTTCAAATAAACATCAAAAATTTTTAAATCTAATTTATTTTTGGCAATAAAAGTTGTATATATTTAAGGTATACAATGTGATTTTTGATATATGTATACATTGTGAAATGATTACCACAGTCAAAATAATTAAAATGTCCAGAACCTCACACGGTTACTGTGTGTGTGTGTGTGTGTGTGTGTGTGTGTGTGTGTGGTCAGAACACTTAAAATTACTCACTTAGCAAATTTCAGTTATACAATATAGTATTATTAACTACAGCCACCAAACCACACATTAAATCTCCAGAACTTGTTCATCCTGCATAACAGAAACTTTGTACCCTTTGACCAACATCTCCCCATTTTCCCTACTCCTCAGCCCCTGCCAACCACCATTTTACTCTCTGCTTTTATGAGTTCAACTTTTTTAGATTCCACAAATAAGTGAGATCATGTAGTACCCAATAATTTTTTACTAGAAGTTATGTCGCAAATATTTCATGGGACATACACTAAAAAATTACTCACTGCTTATTTGAAATTCAAATTTAACTGGTGTTCTATATTTTTATTTACTCAACCTGGCAACCCTAATCATGAGACTATCCTAATACTAGATATCTTGTTCATTATATCAGAGGCCACTTTATAAAGAACCACAGAAGAGATTTCTTTAAGGTCTCAGTTCCAGAAAGAACTCCTGAGCAAAACGAATTTATTGTTTTTACTTCTGGACACTAGGAACCATGTAGAAAAATTGATCTGGACTAGAGATTTGTTATCAAAAAGTTGTCATTCTGATGAAGTCTACTCATTGGTCTAAAGCTGACAGACCCACCCACAAATTTGGTAGTATTGCCTGGCTATTGGTAATGAGGAAAATGGCTACATACACAAAAGAGACAAACTTTATTATAAAAAAGAACAAAAACTAAATAAACAAACAAACAAAAAAAGCAAGCTCTCTGATTTTCTAAGTCAGTTCCTTTTTGATGGCCTCAAAGAAGTTCCAGGGCTGTCTGGACCAGAGCCTTCTTCAGCACCAGCTGGCTGGACATTTGGGTCTGTGCTCACATGGTGGTCCCAGGGGCCAGCCTTCCTTTGGGCCTCATAAGCCAACATCTTTCAGACAGCACAAAAACGTATCTGGGAACAAAACCTTCCCCTTCCCTTTTCACCACGTGAGCATTAGGCATGAAACCCCAGCTGGCCACTCATTAGATGCCAGGTTTTGCTGCTTTCTCTCTGTAGGAAGAGTGTCTGTCATTGGGGAGGTGACATCCTCAGCTGCTGGAGAAGAGGAATAAATTATCTCTTTCCTGACATCCCCTGCCAGCTTGATAGCATCACTGACAACTGCTCCAAAGCAGCAGAGCAAGAGAGGTGGGAATGAAGCAGGGAGGAAAAAAAGTTGCCACTTTCAAGCTTACACTGGGCAGATTCTTATTTAGAGTAATTAGCATCAGTTTTGTTCAAATACTCTGCTCACCCCCTGGTTTCCTATGTGACAACACAAAATGTAGCCTGCCAGCCCTACCCCAGTCGTAGCCATGTACGGCGGCTCTGGCTACATCTCGGTGTGAAAGCATCAGGAAGGGATGAGTATTTCTGAGCAGCACCTTTCAAAGGCTAAAGGGCATAGTGTAGGGGTTCAAGGGCACTCCCTGGGGTCGGAAGGGCCTGGGGCTTAAAACCTGACTGTATCACTTATTAGCTGAGTTCACTTTGGACAAGTAGCCTCTTGAAGCCTTTGTTTTCTCATCTGCAAAATAGGTATAATGAGCCCATCTTCTCCCCAAGTTTATTGTGAGGCCCGAATATTAAAAAACTGAATGGTGCCTGGCATAGAGTAAAGGCTCATCCAATGTTCTTATTAACCTGTATACCTAACCCTTTGAGCTCTGCGGCCCTCCCCCACACAACCATCCCATCATTTCTGCCTTCTCAGCCCCACCGAGAGCAGCTAAATGATCAGTCCTTGCACTGTGGGCCACAGAAGACAAGGTGGGACAACATCTGC
Source organism: Balaenoptera ricei (assembly GCF_028023285.1). Classification (NCBI taxonomy): domain Eukaryota; kingdom Metazoa; phylum Chordata; class Mammalia; order Artiodactyla; family Balaenopteridae; genus Balaenoptera; species Balaenoptera ricei. Next base: position 170,828,947 of record NC_082639.1, read on the forward strand.
CACAGCAGCAGTGCTAGTTCCAGGTCTCAGGCCAGCTGGTACGGCAAGAAGTTTCAGCAGTGGAATCACCAAAGGGCAGTGCCCCAGGGCAGCACCCGCCTTCTGGAACACACCTGGCAGTGCACAGGTGGGCCCTCCCTTTCTGAGTCAGTGACTTGCTCCCATGATGTAGATGAAGCTGAGTAGCCTTCACAGCCTCCCGGAGCTCATGGCAGGTGTTTTTTCTGGGGCACCTGATTGGAGGCATTGTTGGGGTGGGCAGGGTATCAGATCAGGGAAGAGCGTTTTATCCTTAAGCCTCCCCTCTCTGGGTGAGGGGAGAGGGCCAGGAAGGAAAGGCTTATTCTCAGATCCTGTTGGTTACCTAGCCCAGAGTTTCCACAAGCTGTTTCTTTGTGGCTAGAACATTACATTTTGTGGCAAAAACCATTTGCCCACCCGCCTATCCATTCACCCCTTCTGCCTTTGTGAATAAATCCCTAATCTTCAGCCGTGCGCATGTGTGACTGAAGACCAGTTTCCATTTTCCCTTGCAGTTAAATATGGCCCTGTGCCTAAGTGCTGGCCAGTCAGATGGTATCAGAAGTGCTACGGAGCAACTTACAGGAAACTTCCTTGAAAGACAGCTAACGCATGCCCTTTGCCACTTTTCTCTTTCTTTCTTATTCTTGAGGACTAAAATGTGGATATGAAGCCTGGAGTTTAAGCAGACTTTTTGGGGGAAGAAGCCAAATGCTTATGGAAGAACAGATGGATAGAAGGAGCCTGGGAGCCTGAGTCTTTGAGACTATAAATGGCTGCATTAGTTCTGGACTATCTCCGTCTGTCTGTCTGGACTTCTTTCATGATGGCAAGAACTAAACTATCTTGCTGCAGCCACTTTTACTTACATATTTATTTTTGTTGTACACGTTTGGACCTAATCCTACCAGATACATCTTCTTACTCAGAATTATAGCATCTCACACCAATAGGGAAGACTATTTGAATGGTAGTAAGGCCAAAGGGTTTTCATTCTAGACAATCAAAAACATTTTTTTGTGTTTTTAAATTACTTTGTTATTGTTTCCTTGTTATTGTTTTTGTTATTTATTTTCTCTCTCTTCTCGTCTTCCTTTCTTCTTGTTTTTTTTTTTTTTGATGGGGGGAGGTTTTTTGCATGCCCATTCAGAACATTAAACAAAATTTCCCTTGGCTCCACATTCCTTTATTTTCTATTTTATTTCTGAAAGGCCAGTTTTTTGCCTGGAGATAAATGTTTTATGATTATGTTTTTATCCTCAGGTTGCCACCACATGAAAGATTTGTCATAAGTTTGAATTTAAATTAAAGGCTTTTCTAAATCTTTTCTCCCTGTCCTTTCCGTTGATGTACTAGCATCCTGTAGCGTGCCTCTAGCAGCCTGCGAAGCAGGACACCCTGTAGAAAAGACCCTCACACCTGCTCAGGCCCAGCCATGACTGTTCAGCAATTGTGACTCAGCGTCTTCCCGGCAGCTTTGTCATTGCAACCATCTTCCATCCCCCATGCCACTGAGCCCACGATGGTCTCACAGCCCAAGAAATCTACTCTCAGTCATTCTGAGGCCTGTCTAGTTTATTTTGACCATTTTCACAGCTGGCATCTGCTAAAGCCAGTCTACAGCAGCTAATTAAGCTAATTCAGCACAATTATCCCAGTCATGGTTACTACTCCATGTCATATATCTCGGATCCCCAAGAAATCATGTCAGGCTCTTAAGAAACGTAGCTGTTATCGAACTTGAGCTTTTTCATCTCCTTATGCTTGGATTTTATAGGGACTGGTGTCTCATACACATGCCTGACTTCAGTCTCCCTGTAAGAGTCACAGTTTGAAGCTAAGGAGGGAGGAGTTTGATGACTACCTGTGTTTCCCAAATTCCCGGATGACAAGAATCACCTATCAAATCCTAAATTCTCCCAACCCACCTCGGACTCACCAAATCAGAATCTCCAGGGGAGAGCTTGGGCAGTTAGGGAAACACTGATCTAGATCTTTGTGAGCAAAAGCAACATAGATATGGCAAGGGAGCTTTGGAGTGTGGTTTTAGAGTTAGACTTCACCACCTTTGTCTCGGGCAAGTGATTTAACTTCTTAACCCTCAATTTCATCATCTCTAAAATGGGGGTAACAAGTCCAGCCTACCCGGCTTGTGGTGAAGATTAGAAATAAGATCCATGTGAAACAGCTGACGCTTAGCAAGAGCTCAGACGATGGTGGCTACCAGCATTCTTATGGTGACAATGAGTTTTATGAACCTGAAGAGGTCTTAATTTGCAGTCAACGATGAAGAGGACTTAAAACTTCACCCAGGAGACTAGAGCTCTTCTAACTTCACACTACTGGGAGCTGGCTTGACAGCCAGGTAGGAGAGAGGCTTTTTCTCCTCTCACACAGAAACAAGATAGCAGGCATGGGAGTTCCACGATACACTCAGGTCCAAGAGGCCAGACTTTTCAGGCACTTTAGTATGTAAGGTATTTGCCCAGAAGGCAGGTAGGCAGGTAATTTCTCTGTGGGGTATACTATGGTATATTTCCTTGTTCAGCAGGAATCCTCTATTCACAGAAACCAATTCCCATGTCAGGTCTCTGGGATCGTAAACCTGGTCCACAAATCCAAAGAGAAGATGTTTGTCCTAAATTATCTTAAATAGTCTGTCTGGGCTTTTCTGCTGCTGGGCCACTGGTACCTCTACAGGCCTGGCCTAAGACCCTTCTTGGCCTTTGCCTCCTCCTCTCCGTACATACACTGAGGCCCAGACTCAAGAATTTGGGCTCAGAAGGTTGGGGAACTCCTAGGGAACCCGGCAGATCTTATTTCTCGTCTTTCTTTGGAATAACGTGAAGACTCCAGGTGGATCTAAACATTATTATTCCGTCAGCCTGTCCGAATCTCCTGGCTGGCATGGAGCCAGGCAACTGATAGTTACTACTGTTTAGTAGCAAAAAGATGACCTTGGGGACACTTGGCTAATTATGAAGCTCTCCTTCATATGCACAAAGTACAGCAAAGAGTTGAGGGTAGGGAGAGAAGGCTGTGGGTGATAGCTATTGAGAGTTTCCAAAAATCTAGGCACACTGAGTGTTATATCATTTAGTTTTCACAACAGCCTCATGTAATGGGCTTTATTCTACCCATTTACCAATAAGAAAACAGATTTCTCAGTGAAGCAAATTGCTCCAGATGACACAACCAGTATGTTGAAGAGCCAGGATGCAGGTCTATAACCACTTAATCCCAAACCCATGCTCTCTATCCTCTACCAGACTGCTTCTAACAGTAGACAAGAGAAGAGGAAAATTAAGAGTTTCACTGACAAAAGTTTTTTAAAAAGGCATTCCGGTACTTGGTTTAGATTTTACCTGGTTTCTCTTGAAATAAACCATGTCACCTTACCTCAGGGTTATGGGCCAAATATGTAGGACCATCTTTAAAACTTGAGCCAAAGGCTGCCTATTCCTATAAGGCTTTTTTTGGCCTCTAGAGCAGAAGCAGGCAAACTTTCTTTCACAGGGCCAGAGAGTAACTATTTTAGACCTTGTGATCCACGTGGTTTCTGTGGCAAATCGTCTCCGCCCGTACAGGTGAGAGCAGCCATAGAAATGATGTACACGAACGAGCCCTCTGTGTAGCAGTAAAAGTATTTACACCAACAGCTGTGGTTTGCCAAACCCTGCTCTAGAGGAACAAGGTTCTTTCCTACTTGTCTTCCAAGCTCTTCCCTGTCCCATCAAAATCCACGTGTGGATTGTGAATACAGTCCTATAAACCAGATGTTAGCTGATGCACTCTGTTCTCTGAGATTAAAATGAAACCACTTGCAGAGGCGAGCCTGTGTGCCACCCAATCTCTCCAGGAGGAATGAACGCACCCTATTTTGCTAAAGTGGTTTAGTGCATGCATCGTCTTGCCTTCCCGTATTTTTACCATCCCTATTCTACACCATATCATGCTAGACATAGATCCTAGACCCTTTCCTTAATACACACACACACACACACACACACACATTCAGTCATACAGAAATTCGTGCATAGTTGACTTTTTGCATCGGGAAATGGATATTGAAATTACAGTGAAACAATTCAAACTACTTCACATCAAATGTGTTATTCTTTTTCTCAAAATTCCTCTGGCTACTTTGCCCTTAATTTCTAGCTTCCTGCCATCTTTTTGCTTACCGTCTTCCAGAAACTTCTCCTGCTTTGTCAGGCAGAGCAATTCAGCCCTATCGCAACCCTTTTCTGTGTCCCACTAGGCATGGCTCTGCTAGGAGATGCACCATCTTCTCTTCCTCACCCTCTCACCAGCCTCTGCAAGAGGAAGGGGATGACTTGGAAATAGATCACCATCATCTTGAAACCACCCCCCCCTTAAAATCAAAAGCCACTTTACTGTTTTAGTTTTAAGTGCTATTTTCCGTCCTTTACACAAATTAAAAATCACTCTGTAAAGATATTTTTTACTTTGAGCAACAGAACTAAACTCTAACATAAATAGGAGAGGGGAGTTACTGGACATAAGTCAAGGAATAGCTGAAGAAATGGTTTCAGAAAGACAGACAAGATAGCAGCATGGGCCTCAGTGGGCAGGAGCCTGTGGTCTCCATTTCTCTAATGTACTGCCATTGAATGTGGCACCAGAGGGCTTTGACCTCATGTGTCTCTGTTCCAGATTGGATTCCAGAAAGAATTATGTGCTCTAATTGCCTGGGCCACATGCAATTCTTGTGATCAGGAGCCTGAGTACTGAGATGTGTAGCCCCATCAGAACCACTCGGGTCTGGGGAGGAAAATCCTAAAGAAGGGATGCTGTGCCCCCCTCAAAATCAAACACACAGATGCCCACTCCACTGTGTTTCCAATCAAAGACTTCTCAGCCAAAAGAACAGAATTACTTGTCAGAATGCTAAATATGTGTTACAGGCAAATGTGAGGAGATCAAAACATTAGCTTTTTTCCATTAGCTGCCTCTCACTTTCCTAGCACTGGCTAACGTAGTAAGTGTTTTCTAAGGTATAGGTGTGGCTGGTACCTAAGCCCTGGTTCCCCCCAAAAAACGTCTTGCTCTTTGACTAACAGACTCTCATTTATTCACGATTGCCCTACAAATTGTAGAAAAAGGTGCATTATTATGCCATTTCACAGATGTGAACATTGTAACTCCATTTCTGTGACATGTCACTGACACACCTTATCTGTGTCAGAGGTGAGATATGAAATCGATCTTTACTGCTTCAAGCCCACACTCTTTGGCAGGGTTGTTGATGAGAGATCTCTCGAATGTATAGGTCACCTGAATATCTCAGACCTCATCTGTTCTGAAGTATCATGGCCCTTGGCCACCTGCTCACACAGAAACCACCCCTTTGAATTCTCCCAGTCTCCCTCCCTCCCTGGGAGAGCATCTAACGAGTGCTCAGAAAAAAGTTGCTCGTGTTCTCTGCCCCAGCTCCTCATTGAGGGTCCTGGCCCCTCTACTAAGGGTGCCCCTCAGGAGGATACAAAGACACCCCTATAGAACTCAGGCCTCTTTCCCTGATGAACCCGAAGTTCTCAGGGTACCAGACATGCCCAGGGCTGTGGCCGAGTGGCAACCAGAAGCAGAGTGGAAGGACAGCCTCTTATCCGACGGTGGGTTGTACTGCTCCTTGGCCCCCAAGAGATGCTCATGGTTCCCAGACATTGACAGTCTTTCAGTGACACTAATCTCTCAGCTTCTGGCCCAGACCTCCTCTAGCTCACTAGCTCCCAATTCAGAGCCCTTGCAAGGTTTGTCTGATTGCCTAGGCCTCAGTCATGTGCCGCATTCAGGCTACAAAGAGGCCAGGACAATTGTCTGGACCTCTCCCCTCACACTGTGAAAGTCTTAAATATACAAAGAGGATTCAGAAGTTAGAAGGTCCAAAAAATTAAAATGGCAAACGTCCACTGGGGTGCCATGTAACCCCTCCTCTATCACTCTCACCCCCAGCTCTTTCACCAGATCCTCTTTACTCCTTTGGCAAAAACAAGCAAGCAAACAAACAAAAAATTTAAAATCCTCTTTGCATATTAAGTTATGCAATTCAATACTTGGGAGGAGGTAGAATCCCACACACCAGAGGACTCAAAGTTCCAGCTTTAGTTATGCCAGAAAACCCCGCCATTCTGAGGATAATGGGGATCTCGGTCATAATTCATTGAGGAGGACAGAGATGGAAGACCAAGGAAAGACAAGGAAGGGCGCAGAGAATGAGGGGCCGAGGCCTTGAGGCTTAGAGTAGACACTTTCTACAGATCAGTTCCTCAAACTCGTAAAGGAAAGACTTCATGCTCTGAAGTCAAACAGAATCAAGGTTCAAATTTTGGTTCCACCACTCTCTGAACAGGTACAAGTTACAATCTCTCTGAGCCTAAGTTTCTTCATTTGCAAAATAATGAAACAGAAAATTGCTGAACACTTTAAATAAGATAACGCAGGTAAAGTGGCTTGGACATTGCTGCTTAATAAATATTCCCCTTCCCTTTTCCCTTTGGGGAATTAAGATAAATAAGATTTCCATCTGTGCAGTAAGCTAGTATGTATATTTCTTGTGTGACTTTACATATTTACAACTAGTTTATTAAAGTATCTTTTAATATTGCTGTGAAAAAGCATCTATAATTACTTTTAATAAGAATTTTAAATGAAATTATTTTTATTTAAAAAAGAGCTTTTCTTCTAAGTGGAAATTGTAGATTAAAAGTTATAAAAGAGTAGTCAATAGTTGCTAATTAAGTAAATTGTAATATGATTTCTGGGCTTACAGGGAAGAGGGTAGATTAACTGTTGCAAGCACAGTACTATTGTATGCCCGCCACTCTGCTGGATGCTTTATATTTAAGCTTTATAACAACCCTATAAGAAAGTCATCTCATAGATATAGGAACCTGAGGCATTAAGTAATTTAGCCAAAGTCACAAAAGAGAAGTTTGTCTGAATATGACGCGCATCGTCAAGAGTTTAGCTGAGTTACTCCATGGTGTTGCTGCCTCTGCCTTCATTTCATTCAGCAGGGCCTTAAAGGAACACGAGGCCGCTCATGCAGGCCTGTGCCCTAGAGCGCAGCCCGCAGGGTCCCAAGCAAATGTAAGTTCCTGATGTGACTTCCCAACAGCCCCTGTGACCAACAGTCTCCCCTGCCTCCCAGCTCCTTCCCCTTTATGTGCCCCTTAGATAACTCCACCCTCACCCCAGTGGAGCTTACCGAAACCCTGCTCTTTTGGTCTGAATTGACCAATCTGGCCCTAGCCCAGGAACTCCAAAGCCCTGTACACACAGATCCTAATAAAGGCAGGTGCTCCAGGTCCTGTCTTTCTCTCTACCTCTGCCTTGACCTCCCCACGTAGTCCCTTGAAATGTGGCTGGTACCTCCTTCAACCCGTGAGGACTAAACCTCTATTTCAATTTCTCCTGTGGTCTGTTTTCAACCGAACTCAGCTCACTCTCCAGCACCACACACCCCACTTACCAAATGCTAATTTGACAAAGTACTATCACACATACTCAGGGTACTTCCACCAAACCACTTTTGCTCACTTAGACCATCGACACCAAGCAAAAACAATAATAGGTGTGTCCAATGGCCAAGCATTCACGAAGCAGCTCAGTGACAACGGATAGGTTGTCTTCTCACAGCCCCATAGATTTAGCCAACAAGGAGACAATGAGCCCAGAGAGACTTAGATGCTTTATTACTCACAGCACAGCAGACAGTGTAAGTTTCCTATTTGCATGGGCTCCTTACTCCCCAAGTCCCATGGGGGCGATGCAGAGGTGGGCACACGTGAATACCATGCACAGAGTGGGCGTCTGACGCTGAGGAGCCCTGAGCTGCCTCATCCTCCCCACCCGCTCAAGACAGGATCTTTGTTACCCTGACATGTAAACAAATCTTCCCTCAGAAGGGGAGAGACAGGTCTTTATCTTTACTGTCTTGGACCCTCTCCATGGAGGGAAACATTTTCTCTCTCTTTACTATCCTGGAATGTAAATAAATCTGAGTAAATTGGCTGTTAATGCCTAGATGTGAAGACTGTGAGAGATTTGTAAAGAATTGTCTCCCATCCCCCCAAAAAGTAATGGGATGTCAACACACCACTGTTTTTTGTTTGATTTTTTCCTTCATTTATGAAACAAATATCAACTCATTGATTCACTCCTTCAAAATTGATTCACATATTACTAAGTGATTCCTACATGTGCAGGTAGGCATGCTGGTTGCTGAGCATAAAACCATAAGTAAGACAAATACAGTCCTTACCTTCTTGGGGCCAACATTTTTTTTTAATTTATTTATTTATTTATTTATTTATTTTTGGCTGTGTTGGGTCTTTGTTTCTGTGCGAGGGTTTTCTCTAGTTGCGGCAAGCGGGGGCCACTCTTCATCGCGGTGCATGGGCCTCTCACTGTCGCGGCCTCTCTCATTGCAGAGCACAGGCTCCAGACGTGCAGACTCAGTAGTTGTGGCTCACGGGCCTAGCCACTCCGCGGCATGTGGGATCTTCCCGGACCGGGGCACGAACCCGTGTCCCCTGCATTGGCAGGCGGATTCTTAACCACTGCGACACCAGGGAAGCCCAGGCCAACATTTTGATTTTGGCCCTAGATCTGTTTCCACAGCAATCTTTGTCAGCTGATGCCCACATGGGCTAACCCAGAAAATCCAGTTGTCTCTGAAAGTAGGCACGGGCAGTCCAACAATTCACAAAATCTTTTCATAACTGCTAAATGTACCTACATATAGACTCATCACTAAGGCAAGGAACTGAATGTCAGGGCATACTGAGGTTCTAATACACATTCACTAAGTTTTATGAGTGAGTAGATGGTGTCATTGTTGATGGTGAGGAGATCCAGGTACAAAGGACTGAAAAGACCAGATGAGCAATCGTTTTCTCCTTAAAATATAGATAATCTTAGACATAAAAATTCTTCAGTTTCCATAATAATTACTAGTTTGTTTGTTAGATAATATTCCATTTTTTGTTGTATTGAAATTAATGTATGCTTATTGTTTAAAAAAAAACACTAAAAACATGCAAAAAGTGTAAAGGAATGAGTAATCATGCAACATGATGCAACCCAAATAAAACTATTTCAACTTACTGGAGTAGTATTCTTCTGGTCGACTCAAATTCACATACCCACACATCTGCGGGGATTTTGTTTGTCTTTCTTTTCCTGAATTGGAGTCCTAGAGTTTAGTTTACTCCTTTTTTTCACTTAACACTTACAATAATATTCTTCCAAAACAATTTGAATAGCTACACATTAGTTCATCATATAGATAAGCATTAATTTATTCAACCAGCGACCCCACTGTTGTACCTTACCTTGCAGCCTGATGATCAGCAGCTTTTTTTTTTTTTCTTTTTAATTCGGCTGCGTTGGCTCTTAGTTGCGGCACGTGGGATCTGTCATTGCGGTGCGCGGCCTTCTCTCTAATTGTGGTGCGTAGGCTCCAGAGCACCCGGGCTCAGTAGTTGCAGCACATGGGCTCTCTAGTTGAGGTGCATGGGCTCAGTAGTTGTGGCACCCGGGCTTAGTTGCCCTGCGGCATGTGGGATCTTAGTTCCCCAACCTGGGATCGAAGCTGCGTCACGTGCATTAGCAGGCGGATTCTTAACCACTGGACCACCAGGGAAGTCCTGATCAGCAGTTTTTTAAATACATTTTCCCCACATCTCTCTGTTTATTTCATTGGGATTGATTGCCAATAGTAAGATGATTAAATTAAAGGGTGTGCCCATTATTGCTGAACTGCCCTCCAGAAACACTGTGCTATTTTACATTCTACACCAGCTTGTTTTGTCAAACTCTCAGCTTTTGAGGGGAGGCGGATGATAGAAGGGTGAGGAGAAGGAAAGGGAAAAGGATGCAGGAAAAGACAGATTCTGAGGCAGACAGCAGTCAGATGTCTGTAAATCTGGAAGCTTGTCCCTCCCCAAGTGCACTGGGTAAAGGCGCTGATCCATTTCCCCAAATATGGTTCCAAGAATAGACTCTGGTTGACCAGCGCTTCTGGATTCTTGCCCTGTGGTCCCCATCAGAGTCCTCAAGGATTCTCATAAGAGATGAGGTCATTGACAAGTCAAGTCTTCAGTTTTAGAACTTCAGAGGGTTCCTCTCCCTTTTCAGAAATTTTCATGGGCAGAGAAGTGTCATAGCCTGCATCATGTTGCCCAAGACTAACTTTTTAAATAATATTCAGATTACAAAATTAAGTTTTCAGGGCATCTTTGTTTTTCCTTCCCTTAATGTAGATTTTAATTTCAAAAATATTCCACACTCACTTTAAAAAAATTGGAAAATGAAGAAAATATACTAGAAAATAGATAATCCATAGTCTTCATAAGCACAGTCATTGTTAACATTTCAGTATTTTTTCTGCCAGGCTGTTATTCATATTTTTTCCTTTTACAAAATTGTAATATTACTCAGCTTTTTTCCACTAAACATTGCCATGAGCATTTTGCCATGATATTACATAACCTACATGAACATTCATTTTAATGGCTGCAAGATATTCCAGTGAGAACATGAACCATAATTTATGTAGCCATTTCCTGTGGGAGGACATTTAGGATATTTCTGACTATAAATAATCCATGTAGACACTTTTGTGTATAAAGCTAATTTCACAGTTAACTTTGCTCTGAGATATTTTAGATACAAAATAGTAATAATGGCTAATAAAAATGATTACTTATTGAGCACTAACTCTCTCCAGAAATTTTACTTGCATTACTCCTATTCTCAATGGCTTTTTCAGGTAAATAATAATATCCCCATCTCAGACATTAATTTATTCTAAGATGTAAACCTAAACCTAGATCCTTTTGTCTCAAAATCCCTTTCCTTCCATCCAAACATACTGGTACTTTATTATATCAAAGAGTGTAAATATTTTTAAGGATCTTGACACACACTGTGTCCTACTACTTCTGCCATCTTTTCTCCAACATGGAAATTTTTAATTTTCATGGATCTGTTTATGTTTGTTTGCATGATTGTTGGACCTAGAATGGTTTTAGAAGTTTATACTGTGTCAGTCTTTCCCTGTATTCTAAGCTTGGAAAGTTGGTAAGTATTTTTTCTGTAGTTTAAATTTCTTATATTTAATGCCTTATTCCATCAAAAGTTTAGTTTAGTATGTGGTATGAGAAGAATTTTCTCTCAAATTCCTAACCACTTAAACTAATTCCATTTATTGCAGATATTCTCTTTCCTGTTAAAAGAGATTAGATTCTTGTATGTAATAGAATGTGTTTCTTGGAACTTCCCTGGTGACGCAGTGGTTAAGAATCTGCCTGCCAGTGCAGAGAACAAGGGTTCAATCTCTGGTCCAGGAAGATCCCACATACCTTGGAGCAACTAAGCCCATGTGCCACAACTACTGAGCCCTCACACCACAACTACTGAAGCCGGCACACTCTAGGGCCCACATGCCACAACTACTGAGCCCACCTGCTGCAACTACTGAAGCCCATGTGCCTAGAGCCTGTGCTCCACAAAGAGAGAAGCCACCATAATGAGAAACCCACGCACTGCAACGAAGTGCAGCCCCCGCTCGTCACAACTAGAGAAAAGCCCGCGTGCAGCAACTAAGACCCAAGACAGCCAAAAAAAAAAATGAATGTGTTTCTTTGCTTTCTCCTTTCATTTTGCTGTGTGCCAGACACTGTACCAGGTCTTGGGGATACAGTCATAGAAGATAGCAGATTTACTAAACGCCAGGTCTTAGTTGCGGCATGTGGGATCTTTAGTTGCGGCATGAGGACTTCTTAGTTGTGGCATGCATGCGGGATCTAGTTCCCTGACCGGGGATCAAACCTGGGTCCCCTGCATTGGGAGTGTGGAGTCTTACCCACTAGGGAAGTCCTGTTCCTGGACTTTTGTATAGTTTGGTCTGATAAGTTTGATTGAAGGACAGAGTCAAATATAATTTGAAAAGTGAAATTACTCTTGGCCGTAACCTTGGGGTCTAGCAGTTACCTGCAAAAGCCTTGACTTGCTGAGTTGCCCATTTCACTGGCCATTCATTCATGAATATTTATTGAGTACCCTTATGTGTCCTGCACAGAGCTAGAGTGTCTTAAAATATAGGTTTTATTATTACTCAGGTATGGTGAGGCCAACAGATCAGGAGATGACTGCCATTGAAAAGATAGTCTGTTACTTCACAGTTCCCAAGAGGAGGGAACCAACCATGCCACAAAGGGCCACAGAGGAAGCACCAAGGTCAGTTAGCAGGCAGAGGGAGAGGGAAGAAAACATGAGGGAGCGGGAAGAAAACATGGGTGAGAGACTTTATTGTGGTTTTTGTGGGAAGGAACAGGCAAGGTGTGGTAAGTAGGCTTAGGGTTGGCTAATTTGAATCATTTCAGTGGGCTCTGGGGTGTAGGGCCTATCTCTAGTTGTCTGGTACCTGGCCCTGGGTGATTAGGGCAGAGGGGTATGACCCAGAGTTTAATTGTTCAGTAAAAGCCCAAATGGTTGTGGTATATGAGCTTAGATTGGTTGGTTGGCATTAGAAACATGCAGGTGAATCTTTTACTAACTCTAGGAATTAGTTAGCCCAGGGAGAGGCAGTCTCTCCAGGATCAGCAAGGTCCCAAAATAGAAAAACATAAGAAAATACAGAAAATAAAAAGACATGATTAATGCACAGAAGTTACAATGAGAAAGAGAGATATGGTAAGCCATGAGAAGGGTCAGAGAAAGAATTTCATGGAGATACTGGGAAACCCTTCCTGATATTTCATTAATATCTCTTAGTAGGGACAGCAACAGGCAAGGCTATTGAGTCCTTGAGTTAACAGAATAAACATCATATGGCTAACAGTATATACACCGTCTAACCTCTGGGGGGAGTGAAAATCTTTCAGTCCTCTGATTTTACTCTTCCCTGAAATGGGCCAAAAGTAAAGATAGATCCAGGAATAGAGCTGGAAACTTCTCCTTTCACAGACAGGGGAATGAGAAAGATGCTGTAAATCTCATAGTTTAATATTTTCTTTATGACTCTTCTCATCAATGCAGCAATATCTTCACAGTCACATTCTGTCACATGCTGGAGGAGGAACTCCTGTTGAGACACGTCTACAGGCCTGGATGGGACGGGCACTCTCCTAACGACTGGCCCTTCTTCAGATGGTTTTGGGGACCCTCCATCTCTTGTCTCCTTTGTGACTCAGGGTGGGGTGGGTGATGGGGTGTGAATCTATTACTCAGGATGATTTCTGGAGTCTGAAGAAGTCAGTTTAGGTCCATTCTCTTTTAGGGCTGACAGAAAATTGTTCTTGCTATATCATTTGACCACATAGACCAGGAGAGTTCAGCACAAAATTCCAGAAAACACAGTTCAGTAAATTAAAGTGTTTGTTAGTGAAGAATGGGGCCCAGATGCCCAATTTTGGGGTTTAAAGTAAGAAATCTAACCAAGTCTTAAGTTTTATTCATTTTTACATCCATTCATGTGGAAGAAGAGAGTATCAGTGATCTTTTGGTTAATCAAAGAAAATTCACAAGCATTTACATCTTTCAGAAAACAGAAATATCAAAGTAAACATTCTTCCATTACCAGGGCAACTAATTATTCAGTACAACCATTAAGGATTGCAGGGTTGTTTGTATATTTTGGAAATTAAGCCCTTGTCGGTTGTGTTGTTTGAAAATATTTTCTCCTAGTCTGTACATTGTCTTTTCATTTTGTTTATGGTTTCCTTTGCTGTGCAAAAGCCTATAAGTTTGATTAGTTCCTATTTGTTTATGTTTGCTTTTATTTCTACTGCCTTGGGAGACTGATCTAAGAAACATTGGTATGATTCATGTCAGAGAATGATTTGCCTATGTTCTCTTCTAGGAGTTTTATGGTGTTATGTCTTATATTTAAGTCTTGAAGCCATTTTGAGTTTATTTTTGTGTATGGTGTGGGAGTGTGTTCTAACTTCATCAATTTACATTCAGCTGTCCAGCTTTCTCAACACCACTTGCTGAAGAGACTGGTTTTTTCTCCATTGTATATTCTTGCTTACTTTGTCAAAGATTAATTGACCATAGGTATGTGGGTTTATTTCTGGGCTCTCTATTTTGTTCCATTGATCCATATATCTGTTTTTGTGCCAATACCATGCTGTTTTGATTACTATAGCTTTGTAGTATTGTCTGAAGTTGGGAGGGTTATGCCTCCTGCTTTGTTCTTTTTCCTCAGGATTGCTTTGACAATTCTGGGTCTTTTATGGTTCCATATAACTTTTAGGATTATTCATTCTAGTTCTGTGAAAAAATGTCATGGGTACTTTTATAGGGATTGCATTAAATCTGTAGATTGCTTTGGGTAGTATGGCCATTTTACCAATATTAATTCTTCCAATCCAAGAGCATGGGATATACAAACAGCTCATACAACTCAATAACAACAACAACAACAACAAAGCCCCAATCGAAATATGGGCAGAAGACCTAAATAGACATTTCTCCAAAGAAGACATACGATGACCAGCCGACACATGAAAAGATGCTCAACATCACTAATTATTAGAGAAATGCAAATCAAAACTACAATGAGGTACCACCTCACACTGGTCAGAATGGTCATCAGTAAAAAATCTGCAAATAACAAATGCTGGAGAGGGTGTGGAGAAAACGGAACTCTCCTATACTGTTGGTGAGAATGTAAATTGGTGCAGCCACTATGGAAAACAGTATGAACTTTCCTCAAAAAACTAAAAATAGAGTTGCCATATGATCCAGCAATCCCACTCCTGGGCATATATCTGGACAAAAGTATGATTTGAAGATACATGCACCCCAATGCTCATAACAGCACTATTTACTATAGCCAAGACATGGAAGCAACCTAAATGTCCATTGACAGATGAATGGATAAAGAAGATGTGGCATGTATGTGTGTGTGTGTATATATATAATGGAATATCTATATCTATATCTATATCTATACATACACACAATGGAATATTACTCAGCCATAAAAAAAGAATGAAATTATGCCATTTGTAGCAACATAGATGGACCTAGAAATTATCATACTAAGTGAAGTAAGTCAGACAGAGAAAGACAAATATCATATGATGATATCACTTATATGTGGAATCTAAAATATGACACAACTGAACTTATCACAAAACAGGAAACAGACTTATGGACATGGAGAACAGACTTGTGGTTGCCACAGGGGGTTGGGGGAGGGATAAATTAGGAGTTTGGGATTAACAGATACACACCACTATATATAAAAGAGATAAACAACAAGGTCCTACTGTATAGCACAGGGAACTATATTCAATATCCTGTAATACACCACAATGGAAAAGAATATGAAAAAGAATATATATGTATATATATATGTATATACATATATATATATATAAATATACATGTATAACTGAATCACTTTGCTGTACACCGGAAACTAACCCAACATTGTAAATCAACTATAATTCAATAAAAAATAAATTTCAAAAACAGAATGGGGAATTGGTTAAATAAATAATGGTTAATCATTTATTGGTTCAATAAATGATTAACCTAAAAAAATTGCAGGGTTTTTTCCTTACAAGTCTCCTTTGCCATTTGCAAGGATTGTTTTATGATGCAGAATAGCATTAATAAAACAGAGAACTTTTTATCTTGTGAGATTGTTTTCATCAGCAGTTGAAAGGGGGCACAGTTTCAAGACTAAGCAACATAATTCTACTTTTTAGCACATAGGAAAAAATAATAGGCTGAGAATCTGAGAACTTACAGTATGGAAAGGAGAGGGTAGCCTAGGAATATTAACAAATATATTACAGGGCATGAGAAGTTTTTCAGCTATGCACTTAAAAGCAATTCCAATTTTTACTGATGTTCTTAAAGAATATCCCAGAGGATATAGTTCTAAACCATAGCAACGTGTTTTAAAATCCTCTTTCTTTTTCTCCCCTCTCAATCTTGCTTCTACAGCTTGTTGATTAAAGCCTCTCTCTCCATTTCATTTCCCGCTCACTGCCAACCCTCCCCGATAACCCATCCAAGTGACTCTTGAGTCCTTTGGCTCCCCTCCTCCCCCCACCCCCTGCTCCTGGATCTATTTTTTCTCTCTCTCACTAGATATTTGCTTCCTCTTTGATGGAAAAGCTCTGGCCTCTTCCACTAGATGCTCCAGTCCAGGCATTGAGCTGACAACTTCAAACTTCCCCTTAGAGGGAGAGGGGGAGGAAGATTCAATGATTCTCTTTCTTTCACAGTCAGGGGGATGGGAAAGATACTGTAAATCCCACAATTTAGTGTTTTTCTTTGTGACCAATGTAGTAGTATCTTCAGGGTGTAGGTCAAGAAAGGGTGTAGGTCTAGAAAAAAGGGCCCACAGAACCCAATTGTCATGCTTTTAGTCCAGACCAGGGACCCTTGGGTGTGATGGGTGAAGGTGCTGGGAGAGGGGAGAGGAAAGCTGTCAGTTTCCAGGGGGACTTTTTCAAATTACACATCTCCATGGAAATTCTGAGCCCTTTCAGCTAAGAATCACCTTGACTTCTCCTGCATTCAGTTCATCAGTAAATCTTGTTGACTTGACTTCAGAAAAAGTCCAGAATCTAACCACTCCTTAACACCTTTGCTGCCACCACTCTAGTCTAAGCCAGGACCAACTCCCACTTGATTATTGCAGGAGCAAACCTGTATTCATTTCCCATTGCCACTGTAAAAGATTACCGCAAACTTAGTGACTGAAAACAACACAAATTTATTATCTTACAGTTCTGGAGGTCAGAAATCCAAAATGGATCTCAGTGGTCTAAAATCAAGATGTCAGTAAGGCTGCTTTCCTTCTGGAGGCTCTAGGGGAGAATCCGCGTCCTTGCCTTTTCTAGCTCCTATAGACCACCTGCTCTGTTTGGCTCATGGTCAAGTCTTTCTCACACTGCATCATTCTCTCACTCTCCTGCCTCACTTTTTCACTTATAAGGACACTTATGATTACACTGGTCCAACCTGGATAATCCAGGATAATCTCCCCATCTCAAGATCCACTGATTAGCAATCGTAATTCTATCTGCAACCTAATTCTCCTTGCCATGTAAAATAAGATATCCACAGCTTCCAGAATTAGGATGTGGACATATTTGGGAGGATCTTATTCTGCTTACCACATCTCTAACTCACCTCACAGCTTCCACTTTTGTCTCACTTCAATCTGTTCTCCACACAGCAGCCAGAGTGATCCCATTAAGCTACTTATCACATCACTTTGCTCTGCTCCCACTTCATAATCCCAACACCCCTCAACACCACCAAGGTTCTTATCAGCTCTATTAATATATTTGCTAATACTGAATGTTCCTATCATTTCTGGCATCGACCCTACTGCATTGTGGAGAGTAGGATTGCATTCTGTGTGCTCATGTTTCATTTAGAATGTCTTTGCCTGTGTTCAGGTTGGTCTTTCGCTTTCTGTGTTCTCTTCCTTTGGTTTTGCTTTGTAGAATAGACGGCGGGCTATGCATCTTCTGTAGCTCAGAGAAATTGAAATAGCACAGAAATCGTATGTTCCTTAAAAATTTGAAAACATTCCATGCCTTTAAATGTTTTTAATTTAACGGAGCCTAAAATGATTAAGCATAACAAACATTAAGTAGTAAGGTGACGAAGTCTCATAGAGCCAGCTTTTAAAAAATACATGTAGTTTACTGCCTTTCTCCAGGGTCCTTCCCATTCTGTTTATCCACTTATTCTAACCCAAATAGAACAGAAAAACTTGGATTACGGTGCTCCTTTCTAACCCATGTCCAGCCCTATCTTAGAATCTGAATCCTGAGGTTCTCACACTGCCAGAGTCTTAAGTGGGCTCGGTGTCCAAACGCCCCGCACTTGTTAACCAGTTAGCTGACCCATTTCACAGGCGGCCTGTTCTCCCTGGTTAGACTGAGGGAGTTAATTGAAGAGAAGGCCTGGAGTCACTTCCTAGGACTCTGGAGTGGCTGGGAAACACTGCACCGGTCCTTTCCCCCGCCAGGAGTCCCCTACATGCACCCTCTGACAGGGCAGAATGAAAATGGAATTGGCTCTAATTCTCCCGACACACGTTAAGACAGTTCAGGCCGCTACGATAATATACCATAGGTTGGCGGCTTAACAACAGACATTTCTTCATCACAGTTTAGAGGTCAGGAAGTCCCAGATCAAGGTGCCTGCAAGGTTGATTTCTGGTTGAGAGCGCTCTTCCTTGCTTGTCAGCTGCTGCCTTCTTGCTGTGTGCTCACGTGGCAGAGAGAGAAAGAAGCTATCTGGTCTCTTCTTATAAGAACACTAATCCCTCATGACCTCGTTGAAACCCATTTATCTGTCAAAGGCCCCAAGTCCTAATATCATCACATTGTGGGTTAGAGCTTGAGCATATGAATCTGGGGGGACATAATTCAGTCTACAGCAGACAGCTATCTCTAGGCAGAAGGAGGTCATTTTCCACTTCGGTCTAATAAAAGAATCAAATATTGTCATCCCTCTCTCCCCCACAAGCCTCTTTTATTTTAATTAAAAGCTACTGATGAGTTTGCATCCTGTTATTTTTCTGAACATTGCTTCAGCCAGTTTTTACAATCCATCTCTACAAGAAAGCCCTTCAGAAACTGCTCTCAGGAAGAGCCTGAACCCATTTCAAGAGGGAGTCCCATGTTAAATATGTAAACGTGATTTTAGAATTGAGACTGCAAGTTCACTCTGTATCTTAGACTAAGCCTTTGCTGCCCTGAAGAGTTGATGGGAACAGTTCTGGAAGGCTTGACTGCCAAATAAGCCGAGGGTCTTTGCCGATTCGCTAAACCACATCACGGCTGTGAGTACCAGGCTTGCTTGTGTTTCAGATGCCCCAAGACTAGGAGAGAATTAGCTATACGTACTGTTTCCACCCATTCTCCAGTGTTGGCTACAGTGGGTGGGGCATCCCTACCACAGTGTGAAGGGAAGCATTCCAGTCCCCGCCCCCGGCCCTGACCCTGCATTCAGCACCGCAGCCTCAGAGGTGTATCAACCACACAAGAGGAAAGACAGTCAACACAATGCTCCCAGATGGTCAGAGTGGCATGGACATTCATAGCGATGACCAGTGGCATAGGACTGCCCTGTTATGTAGCTCAATATTTTTCCTCGGGCTTCCCTGGTGGCACAGTGGTTGAGAGTCTGCCTGCCAAGGCAGGGGACACGGGTTCGAGCCCTGGTCTGGGAAGATCCCACATGCCGCAGAGCAACTGGGCCCGTGAGCCGCAATTACTGAGCCTGCGCGTCTGGAGCCTGTGCTCCGCAACAAGAGAGGCCGCGATAGTGAGAGGCCCGCGCACCGCGATGAAGAGTGGCTCCCGCTTGCCACAACTGGAGAAAGCCCTCGCATAGAAACTAAGAACCAACACACCCAAAAAATAAAATAAATAAATAAGTAAATAAAAAAAAAAATTCACATCTCAATTTTCCATCATAAAAAAAAAAATTTTTTTTTTCCTCTCTCTTTTAACATCTTAACTCAATTAGAGAAGTTGCTACATATCATAAAGGGATGGGGACAACCAAAAGCCACACAAGACCATTAGCTTCATTTGGTTACAGGCACAGCCTATGTAGGACCTGATCCCCAGCCCCAGGCAACATACAGTAGAGTTAGGGAAACAAGAAAAACACAACAGGAGATTATCCAGGTAAGTATTTAACATATCATGTACCCCGGCACATAATGTGGATTCAAAGAGCATCAGCTGTTGGTATCATTACAGTTGTTATTGTGAAGATGAGGCTATTGTTAGAAGCATGAAAACAATGTTGAGAAACACTTATATCCTCACTGCTTCCATTTTCACCTAGTAGGGGGCCAGGAGGACTGACAATGAGCCAGGGCTGTGTGGTCTCCAGGGACAGTTATACGGTCTGAGCTGTCCGGAGTATAAAGAGGCAGAAGGGGGGACCAAGCCAAGACCTGAAGAAATGCCAAGAGTCAGGGCCAGGGGAGCCAGAGCCAAAACCCAAATCCAAATGCTGCTGGTGAGCGGGAGAGGAAGCTGCAAGTCAGGAGCCTGGTAGAACCAGAGCAGAAAAGAAGCCAGTTTGAAGCAAATCAAGGAGGATCCTGGGAGGTTGTTCAAAAGGATGCTGGAATAGCCACCGTGCACCCTGATGGGCTGCTGGCCATGGCCATGTCTAACCATCAGAAAGCTAATAAACTATACTGTAAACCACACTGTGTAGGTCACTGGTTCCCAACATGGGGGCCTGAGGTCGAGCAGCAGCGGCATCACCTAGGAACTTGCTAGAAATGCAATGCTCGGCCCCCACCCCAGACCTGCTGAATATGAGACCTTAAGGGTGGACCCCATCATCTGCAATGAGGAACTGAAGTAAGACAAACTTTTAAAATCAGCATTTCTCTGCCTTTAGCTGTACCCTAAAATCACCTGAGCAACCCAGCCTACATCAATTACATCAAAATCTTTGCGGGACAGAGCCATGGGGCATTTGGCTGTTTTTTAAAAATGCCATGGGCAATTCTGGTGGTGGAAAACCACTAGCTTCAAAAACCTTCCTAAGGAGAAATCCCTTTATAAATGAAAGGTATTAATATATCGTCATTGTTACCTGGGCTGGAAACAGTGGAGAGACCACATTTTCCAATTTTATCGGCCCTCTTCTCTGGGTTTCATGCAGCCTTAAATGAGATGGCTTATTGGAAGGACTTTTAACATTAACTGGCTGTAGTTAGGGAGGCTTTCTTCCCTCCTGCCCAACAGATTACTCCTCGAGCGTCAGAGTAGAAACTACAATCCTTTAAAGTCAGTACGGGCAAGCTTTCCAGAAACCTGGGATCAACAGAACCGAAATGTGTGTGTCATCTCACAAATGAGCTGGTAAAGACCAAGTGCTTTTTCAACTGAAATGAAAATTAACTCTGAAGTCAATACAGGTTCATTGTGTTCATTGTAATGGAAGATCTGCTTACTAATTTCATTTGGGGCTTAAAGCTTTACTGTCTGCTCAGCATTTCAATCTTTTTTCAGTTTTTTATGCTTCTCTACTGAATTTTAATCAGGAATGTTATTAGGCCCTCTCTGGTTTTTCCTCTTTTCTTCTCCCAGTTCCTCTGGGATCTTCCCCTCCTCCTTTTCACAGGATCTGACAAACACCATGTAGATTTCATGTGACTTACACATCCTTGGGACCTCAGCTTGCTTGTGTTAAGACCACCTGCAGTTACCTCCAGCCATAATTGCCATTATAATTAGATGTAATTATTTGCTAAGTGTGCTTACAAATTTACCAGAAGGGCTAGATTAATTGCCATTCATATCTTAAAGCTTCCCATCACGTTAAGGGGCCACTTAATTCCTTCCTTCTTCTAAACTAATTAATCCACAAGCAGTATGTGCTTAATAGTCTCTGAATAATTACCAAGATGGTCCCTTCTTTGCTAAGCTCAGCCCATCTGAGGCAGTCACGCAGGGTCCCAGGCACAGCACCACCCACCCAGATCCCTGTATGTAGAGATGCCTCACCTGTCATCTTCCTCTGGCTCCCTCCTTGCCAGCAGGTGAACCAAACCCTCTCTCTTCACAATAATGTTTCTGAACATTTATTTGCTTCTTTTTTGAATGATGAGGGACATGGAAGCAGAAATAACCTCTCACTCCTACAAAGCCAGCTTTTTCATGTCTAACTCAACTTCTCACTGAGCTGCAGGGGTGACTGAAGGAGGGCTGATGGTAGGGGACTGCGCCAGCTGCATTAAATCCGGAGCTGTATGCAATTAGGCAAGTGGTGTGAGGATTTCTGGGAAGCCGCCTGTTTTAGTGCTGTGGATTAATCTGCACCCACTTCCACTCCCCACCCACCAGGGCCTTGCACTTCACAGCCATTGCCAGCATCCCCATATTGTAAGAAAAGCTCACGTTTTGGTTCACAAACACCTGCGCATCTCATTTGCACTGGGAACAATTCAGTGATTTGACTAAGGAGGTATCCTCTCCATTTCACAAATAGCAGAAGTGAGGCTCCGGGAGTTGTAGTGACTTGCCCCAGGCAAAACTCAGACTCTGACGCTTCCTGACTGCAGTTCCTTAGGGGAACTACACTGCCTCACTGGGGCACCTTAAAATCTTCTGGAAATACCTTCTCCTGAGAGCTGGTGCTGGCCCACCCATCAGCCTCCAGGTTGAAAGTTCCAAATTAGAGATGCCCTATTTGGTTGGGACATGGGGTCTGAGTTAAAATGTCCTGCCCCTGGAAGGATAGCACCTTAAGTTTCCGTGGAACGCTGATAATACCTTGATTAGACTTCATGCTCAGACTGCTCCTTACTAAGTGGAGACTGAGGGTCTAGGAAAGAAGAAGGCAGTTTTGCTGAGGACAGGAAAGGAAAGGTGGGGTGAAGCAGGCCGGCCCCCAGAACCAGAGCACTGAGAACACTCTGGGATGTGGGGTGGGGGACATGAAAGTGGACAGAGACCAGAGAAAGAGGAGGTGTCAACTCCACACCTCATAACTGAGCTTCAGGGCAGCCCCATCTCCTAGAATCAACACGTGCTACCTGCCTTAAAATTTCTTCTCTGCTGAGGTCTAAAAGGCCAGGCACGCAGCCCATCTCAAAGAGGGACAGGCAAGACCATCAATCAGGAGCCCTAGATCTGTCCTGCACTCAGATTCTGCACCTCCACCCTGTGTCCAAGGCTGACACTTTTCCCATGCTTTGTGCTAACACAGCAGAAACCTGGACTCTGTTATGGGGTGAGGCAAGGCGTGACGTCATGAGACATTCATTGCGGTTAGGTTCCTTCAGAAAAAATTAGGATCTTAAACAGGTTGACACTGTTCTTGTGTCCCTTCACTTCCTCTGCAATCAGTTTCTGTGTCGCGTCATGTCTTATTCTCCCCATTCAAGCATAAACTCCGGGGGGAAAAGACTATTTCTCTTTTCATGTTTTCTTACCCAGTCCCTACCCAGCACAGATTTCCAAAGCTAATAAAGTCTGCCTTCTATGGTGAACAGTATGGAGGGTCCCTAAAATACTGAAAATACAGCTACTGTATGATCCAGCAATCCCCCTTCTGGCCATATATCTGGAGAAGAAGAAAAGTCTAATTCAAAACGATACATGCAGCCCTATGTTCATAGCAGCCCTATTTACAATAGCCAAGACATAGAAGGAACCTAAATGTCCATCAACAGATGAATGGATTAAGAACATGTGGTATATATATACAATGGAATATTACTCAGCCATAAAAAAGAATGAAATAATGCCATTTGCAGCAACATGGATGGACCTAGAGATTATCATACTAAGTGAAGTAAGTCAGACAGAGAAAGACAAATACCATATGATATCACTTATATGTGGAATCTTAAAAAAATGATACAGATTAAATTATTTACAAAACAGAAACAGACTCACAGACAGAGAAAACAGTCTTACACTTACCAAAGGGGAAAATGGGGGAGGGATAAATTGGGACTTTGGGATTAACAGATACACACTATTATATATATAAAATAGATAGGCAACAGGGACCTACTGTATAGCACAAGGAACTATATGTGATATCTTGTAATAACCTATAATGGAAAAGAATCTGAAAAACAATATATACATAAGATATCTGAGTCACTTTGCTGTACACCTGAATCATTGTAAATCAACTGTACTTCAACTAAAAAAAAATAACAAAGTCTGCCTTGAGTGCTCTAAAAAAAAAACCTTGATTAAATATGTGGATAAAAAATGTCCACAAGCCCTCAGCCACTGCAGCCGCCTCCAGCTGTGCACCCTGAGGGGATTCAAGATGAAGAAAAACAGGCTACTGGCCCTAGGTAGTTAAGTTACATGTCAAAGGAATGATGTCAGTGAGCCCAGACTGTTGCATTTTCCCATACATAGGAAAGCACTAAATTCATTAACTTGAGATGTCTGGTTTTCTTTAATTAACAGTCGTCTTTTGATGTTGCAACGACCTGGTTTTTGTTGCAGTACCCCCTCTATGTCCTGCTCCTCCCTTACCTCTTCAGAGCAGTCCCTCAGAGCTACCTGAGAGGCTGCCTCCCAGGCTTAAGTCCTCAGCAAGTTTCCACCAAATAAAACACAATTCTCAACTTTTAGGTTGTAAATTTTTTTTTCAGTCAACAAACAGATGAAAGGAAAGGCTGGCAGAATATTCCACCCTAAAATACGTCACTTTGGCATAAGAATTATTTTATATTGAAGGCAGTTGAGAAGAAGCAGATACAAGAAAAACTCTCTGCCTCCCCCCCCCCCAGTTTGCCTAAAAGCAGGACATAAATTTACAAACATGGCCCCCTACCCTCTCTACTAGGAAAGACAAAGTTTAATCATCCCTCACCCCAAACAAATGTAAACCCTTATCAATGGAGAAGGCATGGACCTAAATCTGTATTACCGTCTCTTGTTACCTATACTTTTCCTGGTCACCTCCTCATATCTGCCCCCCAACACACGCACCTTTCTTTCCTTTGTCTTTAGTAGAAGATGCTATATAAGATGGAGCTTTAAGCCACCTGTGAGAATTACTCATTTTCCCTTGGGTATCTCTCATGTATACATGAGTTATACATGTTCTTCAAAACAACATTCAGCTAAGTAAATTTAAAGATCTAACTGGCTTAATTCAATAATTCATGAATCAAGCAGCATCCCATCTGGCAAATAGAATGGAGCTCTGAGGAGGTATGCAAAATGGAAGGATTCTATAGGTAGAAGGCAGCAGGAAAAGGAAGTTTCTAATAAAGAGTAGATTGTTGAGCTTCCCTGGTGGCTCAGTGGTTGACATTCTGCCTGCCAATGCAGGGGACACGGGTTCGAGCCCTGGTCTGGGAAGATCCCACATGCCGTGGAGCAACTAGGCCCGTGAGCCACAACTACTGAGCCTGCGCATCTGGAGCCTGTGCTCCGCAACAAGAGAGGCCGCGATAGAGAGAGGCCCGTGCACCGCGATGAAAAGTGGCCCCCACTTGCCCCAACTAGAGAAAGCCCTCGCACAGAAACGAAGACCCGACACAGCCAAATAAATAAATTATTATTTAAAAAAAAAAAA
The DNA here is from genome assembly GCF_028023285.1 of Balaenoptera ricei. Taxonomy (NCBI): domain Eukaryota; kingdom Metazoa; phylum Chordata; class Mammalia; order Artiodactyla; family Balaenopteridae; genus Balaenoptera; species Balaenoptera ricei. The sequence goes on from NC_082639.1 coordinate 170,854,075, forward strand.
AAAGAGTGGATTGTTTCAGTCAAGGTCACCTTCCTATGGGGGGTGGAAGGAGTCTATCAGGTGGATTACCTCACTAGTGCTGACCAGGAAATTCCAGATTGACTGGTTAAAGTTCACATTCCTAGGAGAGGCTGACAGTGCAATTAGATTAGGTGTTAAGTCTTTGTTTGCTGACCTGGGACTTAGCACAGGTGACTCCATTGTGGGCCTGTTGTATCTTTTTTTCTTCTTTTCTTTTTTTAATAATTCTTCCCTTTTGATCAGACTCTCAGCTTACATGAGAGATGAAAATCTAACGCATTAGCATCACTCCCAGCTACTGGTCTACAGTTCCTGTTTCTTTTATTGATCCGCTGTGTGTTAGTCACAGGTCTTGACATTTTTTGCTGAATCTCTGTGGTCTTCAGAGGTCAGGACTTCAGATTCATATTTTTTAAGTTGGTTATGCTCTTTGTCCCCTTTCTGACATTTCAGCCTTAGGGAGATCACTTGCTTGGTGGTTAGCAGCTGCAAACATGAATTTAAAGATTTTGAGAGAATAACAATGCACTGGGGGAGACACCTATGATCATTATAAGCAGGATAATTCCTAATGTTTGGAGTGCACTTCAGAGCCATAGTCTCCAAAACCAAACCAATCGAAATCAAATAAGTCCAAGAAAGACCCCATTTTGAAGACGTCACCTTTTTAAGCCAGTGGCTTGCTCAGTGATCTTGTGTAACTGAGCTTCATTTCCCCAGAAGTGTTTAACCAGGAGCAGCAGGCAATGTTGGCCACAGCACAGACACCTCCTTGCTCAGCTAAAAGATAATCAAGGATAATATCCTACTATCAGGAACAACTTTGGCCAGAGAGTCTAAGGATTTTTGTTGGGCAGCTATTGCTTTAGCAGCAGATTCTGCAATATCTTCAAGAGTTAAGGAAAGTTCCTGATCATAGACTCATTTGCACTTTCTCCTAGCCAGGGCACTAGGGATCTGCCCAGGAAAGCTAATTTTGAATCATGAATGCCTCTTGGTAATTCCCATTTTGAGCCTGTGGCTTAAGACTGGAAAGGTGACAGCCATGTACGCCAGTAAAAGTAAAGGATCTGTAGACTGCCCAGGTGATTTTCCTCTTGTTAGCCTTGCCTTGTGTCCCTTTCTTTGTATAGAGCCCGGAAACAAGTTCCCCAGATTTGGGGTTGTTAACAAGAGACAGGGAAATGGACCCCAGGGTCAGGAAGTCTGACAAAATAGAGAGCGGGCTGTGTTTATTCCAGATAAACTGAGGCATTGGAAATCAGGGAGAAATTTGTAATGGGCAGAACTACAAGATTATGGTGACATTGGGAATAGAAGAAAAATTGGTCATAGTGAGGACCTCAGGGTCTCCAGCATCTTGGACATATCAGAGTTTTTTATGACAAATCCAGCAGTCTGAAAGATTACCCCCCTAGCAATGTCCAGGGAGATGGCATTATTTTTACAGGCCAATGCCAGAGTAAAGGAAAGAAAGAAAAGAAGAAAGGGTTTTATGTTTAATTAAAATGGGAAGTCTTGATCCAACATCTTGGGTAGAAGCATTCTACGTCAATGTCAGTTACTTCTCTTCCTCATCAATTTGATTCAAATCTCCAACCTCGGTATAAGACCAGATGTCAGGTGGAGCTTCCTTTATCTGTGATATGTATAGCCAAGGTTCAAGTCCCTGAAGTTTAGCTGCCATCTGGATAGTGAGGAAGACCTGGCATAGTCCCTTCCAAGAAAAGTCAAGGGTAGTCTTTGTTTTCAGTGATTCCCAAGAGGGGCGGGAAAAAATTGGAAATGTTAGTTTGGAGAGCTATAGCCAGATATCTGAGGAAACTAGAAGAATTCAGGGCCCAGTCCAGCCATAGGTATATGGCAAAACTTCAAAGACAATCAACATGACCAGAATCCAACATAGACAAAGGTGCAAACAATTTTTTCTCTCTTCAATTACCTTATTTTTTTTTTTACAAAAGATAATCACAGTAAAACTAATTTGTTTGCACTAAATTTGGCCTGATTATCTACACAAGTAGAGCAAGAACAGTGATCAACCACATAAGATCCTTTTAAGACTGCTTTGCTGGGGCCTTGTAAGCAAAGTACCAGGTCAATTTCTCCAAGGGGCTTTATTGTCTCTGTAAAGCCAATCTTAGTTCCTTAAAACTGTCTGATCATATCTGAGTCTATGCACATCTCTCTCAAACATGACATTCCAGCCAAAGCCTTAGTAGTATAGCCAATGTTTCCAATTGTGTCTTATTACAAGGAGAACAGATCCTTATTGAAATTACACAAGTAACTAACTATGTTGCCGTGAAAAGAATAGTCAAGCGTTTCTGAATTCTGGAGTGATCAGGTAAGGAGTAAAAGTAAATGTTTCATCTTCGTTTACAAAGGTATACTTTACCAAATAGCTGTAGGTCATAGGTAGCGTAAGAGAAAAAGTTTCCTTAAATCTGGAAAAACAAAGCATTAAAGAACCAGCAGTGTTTCAAACAAGAAGTCATAAAAATTATAAGCATCCTCCACAGTTTATACAGTCCCATGTTATTAATTCTTGTTCTGCTTGAATCCAGTTTTTCCATTAGTTCTGGAAATTCTAACCCAGTTTAGTTTTATGATCTTAAAGTTATCAAAGCCTGTGCTTGTCAACATCTTTTCTGTGAATCTCCTTGAAGATGCCTATACAAATACAACATAAAGAAGACTTACTATAACTTATCTGACAATGATTCCCATGCAATTTAACATATCAAATAAGTCTAATTAGTTTAACATCTCTCTTTTTATAAGGAGAGAAAACAAATCTCTTGAGATGTTCCAGGGGCCTTCTGAAAAATCCCAAAGTTATATCAAGGTTAAAAAGAAAAAAAAAAAAAAAAACACTTCATTTAGAATTTGATTTGGGGAAGTTTGTCAAAAATACCAAAAGGTTTTAACACACTTGGTCAAATAGGATCTCAGGTCACTGTGAAACAATACTTAGTCATCCTTGAGAGAAAAACTCAAATTCTAATTTTGCACCAGCTTACTTTTGATATTAAAAATTACTTAAATTAATTAAATTCATTCTAATCTTAGCCAACGTGACCACACATTAAAATTTCTTTCCAAAGTTTCCTTTTCCACAAACCTTTTACAACTTTCTTTTTTACATTCAGATTTTGTCCTGTTTTTCCTCTTTCCCATTCTGAAAGAAGCAGCCTCACTTTAGCACAGAAATACTTTCTTTTTCCTCAACAACAACAAAATGCATCTCCATTCTTCATACTGATCTCTGATGGCCTCCACCTGCAGCGGCTTCAAGCAGGATTTTGGTTCCCCGGCCAGAGACTGAAGTCAGGCCGTGGCATTGAGTGTGCTGAATCCTAGCCACCAGACCACGAGGGCCAGTAGCCAGTGACAAGGCCCTGGCCCGTTGGCTTTGAAATGAATTTCCACAAAAAGACGGAAAGTAGTGAAACAAGTAAACTGTTTATTTGGAGGAAAAAGAGTACGTGTGAGTAGACTCACAATGGCAGGCTCAGAGAAAGAGCTGTGCCCTTGCGGTAGTTTGAATCACTTATATGGGGCATTTCTTCCAGGTTCCTCTGGCCAGTCATCTTGCTTTGCCTGGCTCTGAGTCCGTATTTGGTTTATCTCAGGGTCCTCCCATGTGTGCGCGTGCATCTCCTAGCCCAGATGGATTCTAGTGAAGAGGCCTATGGGTAGGTTGACATCACCTACTGTGGGGTGGTCCCCCCTCCCTTTCTGGATGCTGAGGAGCCTTTCTATGCATGTGTAGTTGGGAAGGTCTCCTTGACCTTGAGAATGAGACATATGTGGTCTCTTTATCTTTTATCTGGGCAGGGCTCAGCTCCTCCTTGCTCCTCTCCCCCGACAGGGGACAAACTCCAGCTGCTCAGCCTGCGGCCCATCTATCTCCTGCCTTAATACCTTCTTTTACCACAAACACACATTCTATTTTCCTTGCATATGAAGATGTTTCCCTAGTTATTTCTAGTGGATTTAATTACATATATTAGAATGCTAAACCCTTAAAAATCTAATTTCTATTAAAAATTACGAAGTAAGCAATTGTAAACTGCCTTTAATACTAGCATTCTGTGGCTTGGCAAATTTATAAATACCTTTTATAATTTCTAGAAACATATGCTTTCTCATGGTAAATTTTTAGTGTGTCACAAAACATGTTTACTAAAGGATGCAAATATCTTTAGTTCCTCTGAAAAAGGAAGACAAAAGTGGCTAAACCCTGTGTTCAGTACTTTATCTTATTTTAAAATGATCTAGATACTTAATGAGTTCCCATTATTTAACCTAACTCAGCAGAACTCTAAGATTTCAAGTTATAAGATTTTAGAAATTACTTTTATTTATTTATTTTTTTAAATTAATTAATTAATTTATTTTTGGCTGTGTTGGGTCTTCATTGCTGCGCATGGGCTTTCTCTAGTTGCGGCGAGCGGGAGCTGCTCTTCGTTGCAGTGCGCGGGCTTCTCATTGCGGTGGCTTCTCTTACTGCAGAGCATGGTCTCTAGGCTCACCGGCTTCGATAGTTGTGGTGCTCAGGCTCAGTAGTTGTGGCACACGGGCTTAGTTGCTCCACGGCATGTGGGATCTTCCCCGACCAGGGCTTGAACCCATGTCTCATGTATTGTCAGGCAGATTCTTAACCACTGTGCCACCAGGGAAGCCCAGAAACTACTTTTATTTATTTATTTTTCTTTAATTTAATTTAACTTTTTTATACAGCAGGTTCTTATTAGTTACCTATTTTATACATATTAGTGTATATTAGTGTATATATGTCAATCCCAATCTCCCAATTCATTCCACCACCAATCCCCTGCCGCTTTCCCCCCTTGGTGCCCATACGTTTGTTCTCTACATCTGTGTCTCTATTTCTGCCTTGCAAACCGGATCATCTGTACCATTTTTCTAGATTCCACATATATGCATTAATATACAAAACTTGTTTTTCTCTTTTTGATTTACTTCACTCTGTATGACAGTCTCTAGGTCCATGCACGTCTCTGCAAATGACCCAATTTTGTTCCTTTTTATGGCTAATATTCCATTGTATATATATACCACATCTTCTTTATCCATTGTCTGTCGATGGGCATTTAGGTTGCTTCCATGTCCTGGCTATTGTAAATAGTGCTGCAATGAACACTGGGGTGCATGTGTCTTTTTGAATTATGGTTTTCTGTGGGTATATTCCCAGTAGTGGGATTGCTGGGTCATATGGTAATGCTGTTTTTAGCTTTTTAAGGAACCTCCATACTTTTCTCCATAGTTGCTGTATCTATTTACATTCCCATCAACAGTGCCAGACGGTTCCCTTTTCTCCACACCCTCTCCATCATTTATTGTTTGTAGATTTTTTGATGATGGCCATTCTAACCAGTGTTGAGGTGATACCTAGTTGTAGTTTTGATTTGCATTTCTCTAATAATTAGGGATGCTGAGCATCTTTTCATGTGCCTGTTGGCAATCTGTATGTCTTCTTTGGAGAAATGTCTATTTAGGTCTTCTGCCCATTTTTTGATTGTGTTGTTTGTTTTTTTAATATTGAGCTGCATGAGCTGTTTATATATTTTGGAGATTAATCTTTTGTCCATTGATTCATTTGCAAATATTTTTCCCATTCTGAGGGTTGTCTTTCCATCTTGTTTGTAGGTTCCTTTGCTGTGCAAAAGCTTTTAAGTTTCATTAGGTCCCATTTGTTTATTTTTATTTTTATTTCCATTACTCTAGGAGGTTGGTCAAAAAAGATCTTGCTGTGATTTATGTCAAACAGTGTTCTTCCTATGTTTTCCTCTAAGAGTTTTATAGTGTCTGGTCTTACAATTAGGTCTTTAATCCATTTTGAGTTTATTTTTGTGTATGGTGTTAAGGAGTATTCTAATTTCATTCTTTTACATGTGGCTGTCCAGTTATCCCATTCTTTTACATGTGGCTGTCCAGTTATCCCAGCACCACTTATTGAAGAGACTGTCTTTTCTCCACTGTATATCCTTGCCTCCTTTGTCACAGATTAGTTGACCATAGGTGCGTGGGTTTATCTCTGGGCTTTCTATCCTGTTCCATTGATCTATATTTCTGTTTTTGTGCCAGTACCATATAGTCTTGATTACTGTAGCTTTGTAGTATAGTCTGAAGTCAGGGAGTCTGATTCATCCAGCTCCACTTTTTTCCCTCAAGAGTGCTTTGGGTAGTTGGGGTCTTTTGTGTCTCCATACAAATTCTAAGATTTTTTTGTTCTAGATCTGTAAAAAAATGCCATTGGTAATTTGATAGAGATTGCATTGAATCTGTAGATTGCTTTGGGTAATATAGTCATTTTCACAGTATTGATTCTTCCAGTCCAAGAACACGGTATATCTCTCCATCTGTTTGTGTCATCTTTGATTTCTTTCATCAGTGTCTTCTACTTTTCTGCATACAGATCTTTTACCTCCTTAGGTAAGTTTATCCCTAGGTTTTTGTTTTTTTTTTTTTTTGGGTGCAGTGGTGAATGGGATTGTTTCCTTAATTTCTCTTTCTGATCTTTCGTTGTTAGTGTATAGGAATGCAAGAGATTTCTGTGCATTAATTTTGTATCCTGCTACTGTACCAAATTCATTGATTAGTTCTAGTAGTTTTCTGGTGTCATCTTTAGGATCTTCTATGTATAGTATCATGTCATCTGCAAATAGTGACAGTTTTACTTCTTCTGTTCCAATTTGTATTCCTTTTACTTCTTTTTCCTCTGATTGCCATGGCTAGGACTTCCAAAACTATGTTGAATAATAGTGGCAAGAATGGACATCCTTGTCTTGTTCCTGATCTTAGAGGAAATGCTTCCATTTTCTCACCATTGAGAATGATGTTTGCTGTGGGTTTGTCATATATGCCCTTTATTATGTTGAGAAGGAGTCCCTCTATGCCCACTTTCTGGAGAGTTTTTATCATAAATGGGTGTTGAATTTTGTCAAAGGCTTTTTCTGCATCGATTGAGATGATCATATGGTTTTTCTCCTTCAGTTTGTTAATATGGTGTATCACATTGATTTACTTGCATATATTGAAGAATCCTTGCATCCCTGGGATAAATCCCCCTTGATCATGGTGTATGATCCTTTTAATGTGTTGCTGCATTCTGTTTGCTAGTATTCTGTTGAGGATTTTTGCATCTATCTTCATCAGTGATACTGGTCTGCAATTTTCTTTTTTTCTAGTATCTTTGTCTGGTTTTGGTATCAGGGTGATGGTGGCCTCATAGAATGAGTTTGGGAGTGTTCCTTCCTCTGCAGTTATTTGGAAGAGTTTGAGAAGGTTGGGTGTTAACGCTTCTCTAAATGTTTGATAGAATTCACCTGTGAAGCCATCTGGTCCTGGACTTCTGTTTGTTGGAAGATTTTTAATCACAGTTTCAATTTCATTACTTGTGATTGGTCTGTTCATATTTTCTATTTCTTCCTGGTTCAGTCTTGGAAGGTTATACCTTTCTAAGAATTTGTCCATTTCTTCCAGGCTGTCCATTTTATTGGCATAGAGTTGGTTGTAGTAGTCTCTTAGGATGCTTGGTATTTCTGCTGTGTCCGTTGTAACTTCTCCTTTTTCATTTCTAATTTTATTGATTTGAGTCCTCTCCCTCTTTTTCTTGATGAGTCTGGCTAAAGACTTATCAATTTTGTTTATCTTGTCAAAGAACCAGCTTTTAGTTTTATTGATCTTTGCCATTGCTTTCTTTGTTTCTATTTCATTTTTTTCTGCTCTGATCTTTATGATTTCTTTCCTTCTACTAACTTTGGGTTTTGTTTGTTCTTCTTTCTCTAGTTCCTTTAGGTGTAAGGTTATGTTGTTTATTTGAGACTTTTCTTGTTTGTTGAGGTAGGATTGTATTGCTATAAACTTCCGTCTTAGAACTGCTTTTGCTGCATCCCATAGGTTTTGAATCATCATGTTTTTGTTGTCATTTGTCTCTAGGTATTTTTTGATTTTGTCTTTGATTTCTTCAGTGATCTCTTGGTTATTTAGTAACGTATTGTTTAGCCTCCATTTGTTTGTGTTTTTTATGTTTTTTTCCCTGTAATTTATTTCTACTCTCATAGCTTTCTGGTCGGAAAAGATACTTGATATCATTTCAATTTTCTTAAATTTACCGAGGCTTAATTTGTGACCCAAGGTGTGATCTATCCTGGAGAATGTTCCGTGTGCACTTGAGAAGAAAGTGTAATCTGCTGTTTTCAGATGGAATGTCCTATAAATATCAATTAAATCTATCTGTTCTCTGTGTCATTTAAAGCTTGTGTTTCCTTATTAATTTTCTGTCTGGATGATCTGTCCATTGGTGTAAGTGAGGTGTTAAAGTCCACCACTATGATTGTGTTACCGTGGATTTCCTCTTTTATAGCTGTTAGCAGTTGCCTTATGTATTAAGATGCTCCTGGGCTTCCCTGGTGGCTCAGTGGTTGGGAGTCTGCCTGCTAATGCAGGGGACACGGGTTCGAGCCCTGGTCTGGGAAGATCCCACATGCCGCGGAGCAACTGGGCCCGTGAGCCACAACTACTGAGCCTGCGCGTCTGGAGCCTGTGCCCCGCAGCAGGAGGGGCCGCGATAGTGAGAGGCCCGCGCACCGCGATGAAGAGTGGCCCCCGCTTGCCGCAACTAGAGAAAGCCCTCACACGAACCGAAGACCCAACACAGCCAAAAATAAAAAATAATAAATAAATAAATAAAGTAGCTATTAAAAAAAAAAAAAAAGATGCTCCTATGTTGGGTGCATATATATTAATAATTGTTATATCTTCTTCTTGGATTGATCCCTTGTTCATTATGTAGTTTCCTTCCTTGTCTCTTGTAACATTCTTTATTTTAAAGTCTATTTTATCTGATATGAGTATAGCTACACCAGCTTTCTTTTGATTTCCATTTGCATGGAATATCTTTTTCCATCCCCTCACTTTCAGTCCGTATGTGTCCCTAGGTCTGAAGTGGGTGTCTTGTAGACAGCATATATATGGGTCTTGTTTTTGTATCCATTCAGCAAGCCTGTGTCTTTTGTTTGGAGCATTTAATCCATTCACATTTAAGGTAATTATTGATATGTGTGTTCCTATTACCATTTTCTTAATTGTTATGGGTTTGTTTTTGTAGGTCCTTTTCTTCTCTTGTGTTTCCCACTTAGGGAAGTTCCTTTAGCATTTGTTGTAGACCTGGTTTGGTGGTGCTGAATTCTCTCAGCTTTTGCTTCTCTGCAAAGCTTTTGATTTCTCTGTCATATCAGAATGAGATCCTTGCTGGGTAGAGTAATCGCGGTTGTAGGTTTTTCCCTTTCATCATTTTAAGTGTGTCCTGACACTCCCTTCTGGCTTGCAGATTTGCTGCTGAAAGATCAGCTGTTAACCTTATGGGGATTCCCTTGTATGTTATTATTTGCTTGTCCCTTGCTGCTTTTAATAATTTTTCTTTGCCTTTAATTTTTGTCAGTTTGATTACTATGTCTTGGCGTGTTTCTCCTTGGGCTTATCCTGCCTGAGACTCTCTGCGCTTCCTGGACTTGAGTGTCTATTTCCTTTCCCATGTTAGGGAAGTTCTCTACTATAATCTCTTCAAATATTTTCTCGGGTTGTTTCTCTCTGTCTTGTCGTTCTGGGACCCCTATAATGTGAATGTTGGTGCATTTAATGTTGTCCCAGATGTCTCTTATGCCGTCTTCATTTCTTTTCATTCTTTTTTCTTTATTCTGTTCTGCAGCAGTGAATTCCACAATTCTGTCTTCCAGATCACTTATCCATTCTTCTGCCTCAGTTATTCTGCTATTCATTCCTTCTAGTGTGTTTTTCATTTCACCTCTGTTTGTTTGTTCTTTAATTCTTCTAGGTGTTTGTTCTTTAATTTTTCTAGGTGTTTGTTCTTTAATTCTTCAAGGTCTTTGTTAAACATTTCTTGCATTTTCTCGATCTTTGCCTCCATTCTTTTCCCGAGGTCCTGCATCATCTTCCCTATCATTATTCTGAATTCTTTTTCTGGAAGGTTGCCTATCTCCACTTCATTTAGTCTTTTTCTGGGGTTTTATCTTGTTCCTTCATCTGGTACATTGTCCTCTGCCTTTTCATTTTGTGTATCATTCTGTGAATGTGGTTTTCGTTCCACAGGCTGCAGGATTGTAGTTCTTCTTGCTTCTGCTGTCTGCCTTCTGCTGGATGAGGCTCTCCAGGGGCTTGTGCAAGCTTTCTGATGTGAGGAACTGGTGGTGGGTAGAGCTGGGTGTTGCTCTGGTGGGCAGAGCTCAGTAAAACTTTAATCTGCTTGTCTGCTGATGGTTGGGGCTGAGTTCCTTCCCTGTTGGTAATTTGGCCTAATGCAACCTAGCACTGGAGGCTGCAGCTCTTTGGTGGGGCTAATGGCGGACTCTGGGAGGGCTCACGCCAAGGAGTACTTCCCAGAACTTCTGCTGCCAGTGTCCTTGTCCCTGCAGTGAGCCACAGCCACCCCCTGCCTCTGCAGGAGACCCTCCAACACTAGCAGGTCGGTCTGGTTAATTTCCTATGGGGTCACTGCTCCTTCCCCCGGGTCCTGATGCACACATTACTTTGTGTGTGCCCTCCAAGAGTGGAGTCTCTGTTTCCCCCAGTCCTGTTGAAGTCCTGCAACCAAATCCCACTAGCCTTCAAAGTCTGATTCTCTGGGAATTCCTCCTTCCATTGCCAGACCCCCAGGTTGGGAAGCCTCATATGGGGCTCAGAACCTTCACTCCAGTGGGTGGACTTCTGTGGTATAAGTGTTCTCCAGTTTGTGAGTCACCCACCCTGTGGTTATGGGATTTGATTTTATTGTGCTTGCTCCCCTCCTACTATCTCACTGCAGCTTCTCCTTTGTCCTTGGATGTGGGGTATCTTTTTTGGTGAGTTCCAGTGTCTTCCTGTTGATGATTGTTCAGCAGTTAGTTGTGATTCCGGTGCTCTCGCAAGAGGGAGTGAGCACACGTCCTTCTACTCCACCGTCTTGAACCAATCTTGAACCAAAGTAAAAGAAATTACTTTTTTTTTTTTTAAACATCTTTATTGAAGTATAATTGCCTTACAATGGTGTGTTAGCTTCTGCTTTATAACAAAGTTAATCAGTTATACATATACAATATGTTCCCATATCTCCTCCCTCTTGCGTCTCCCTTCCACCCTCCCTATCCCACCCCTCTCGGTGGTCACAAAGCACCGAGCTGATCTCCCTGTGCTATGCGGCTGCTTCCCACTAGCTATCTATTTTACATTTGGTAGTGTATATATGTCCATGACACTCTCTCACCCTGTCACATCTCACCCCACCCCCTCCCCATATCCTCAAGTCCATTCTCTAGTAGGTCTGTGTCTTTATTCCCGTCTTGCCACTAGGTTCTTCATGGCCTTTTTTTTTTTTTTTTTTCCTTAGATTCCATATATATGTGTTAGCATACTGTATTTGTTTTTCTCTGTCTGACTTACTTCACTCTGTATGACAGACTCTAACTCCATCCACCTCATTACAAATACCTCCATTTCATTTCTTTTTATGGCTGAGTAATATTCCATTGTATATATGTGCCACATCTTCTTTATCCATTCATCTGTCGATGGATATTTAGGTTGCTTCCATGTCCTGGCTATTGTAAATAGAGCTGCAATGAACATTTTGGTACATGACTCTTTTTGAACTATGGTTTTCTCAGGGTATATGCCCAGTAGTGGGATTGCTGGATCGTATGGTAGTTCTATTTGTAGTTTTTTAAGGAACCTCCATACTGTTCTCCATAGTGGCTGTATCAATTTACATTCCCACCAACAGTGCAAGAGAGTTCCCTTTCCTCCACACCCTCTCCAGTATTTATTGTTTCTAGATTTTTTGATGATGGCCATTCTGACCGGAGTGAGATGATATCTCATTGTAGTTTTGATTTGCATTTCTCTAATGATTAATGATGTTGAGCATTCTTTCATGTGTCTGTAGGCCATCTGTATATCTTCTTTGGAGAAATGTTTATTTAGGTCTTCTGCCCATTTTTGGATTGGGTTGTTCGTTTTTTTGTTATTGAGCTGCATGAGCTGCTTGTAAATCTTGGAGATTAATCCTTTGTCAGTTGCTTCATTTGCAAATATTTTCTCCCATTCTGATGGTTGTCTTTTGGTCTTGTTTATGGTTTCCTTTGCTGTGCAAAAGCTTTTAAGTTTCATTAGGTCCCATTTGTTTATTTGTGTTCTTATTTCCATTTCTCTGGGAGCTGGGTCAAAAAGAATCTTGCTGTGATGTATGTCATAGAGTGTTCTGCCTATGTTTTCCTCTAAGAGTTTGATAGTGTCTGGTCTTACACTTAGGTCTTTAATCCATTTTGAGTTTATTTTTGTGCATGGTGTCAGGGAGTGTTCTAATTTCATACTTTTACATGTATCTGTCCAATTTTCCCAGCACCACTTATTGAAGAGGCTGTCTTTTCTCCACTGTATATGCTTGCCTCCTTTATCAAAGATAAGGTGACCATATGTGCGTGGGTTTATCTCTGGGCTTTCTATCCTGTTCCATTGATCTATATTTCTGTTTTTGTGCCAGTACCAAACTGTCTTGATTACTGTAGCTTTGTAATATAGTCTGAAGTCAGGGAGCCTGATTCCCCCAAGAAATTACTTTTAAACAGACATAGTTTATAAAACCTCACCATTGTTGAAAAGTTAATTATAAACTTCTGTTCCACTTTCATCTATTTAATCCACTCGCTCCCAAAAATTTTGTTTAGACTACCCACAAAAACTTTTTGAGACATTAGACAAAATCCGACATCATCCCAAGCTGTTATTCTTGCTGACAAATTTTGTAAGATATGACATGAACTTATTTGACCTTTTGTACACAGGTAGAATGAAGTATTATATTTAATGCTGATAACTCTAATGACAAACCTGTTTTAATTTTAAAAAACGAAGTTACACTAACTTTAATACCAAATATCTTCCCAGATCACATGAAATTGAAAAACATTTGGGTTAGTTTCTATTACATTTCTGAGAGCTTTAAAAAAACCTTAATTCATATAAGCACTTAATTTTCCTTATGCCAATTAAATAGAGCTCTTTTACAAATTAATTTTAGTAATACCATCTAGAGGTAGAAAATACCACACATGGGGCTTCCCTGGTGGTGCAGTGGTTGAGAATCCGCCTGCCAATGCAGGGGACACGGGTTTGAGCCCTGGTCTGGGAAGATCCCACATGCCGCCGAGCAACTGGGTCCGTGAGCCACAACTACTGAGCCTGCGCATCCGGAGCCTGTGCTCCGCAACAAGAGAGGCCGCGATAGTGAGAGGCCCACGCACCGCGATGAAGAGTGGCCCCCGCTTGCCGCAACTAGAGAAAGCCCTCGCACAGAAACGAAGACCCAACACAGCCAAAAATAAATTAATTAATTAATTAATTTTAAAAAAAAAGAAAATACCACACATCTGCAACTCATATACATAGACACATAAACATACATAGAGAAGCAAGCAGAGAACTTATAGCTTCTGTTTTAGAATTTTAGCTATGAATTAGGTACAATAATACAAAACTCACTAGTTATAAATTTATGTTTCTGGAAGATGTAATAATATAAAGTTACCTGCTCAGAGGGCTAAAGCTTATTACTATTGGGGGAAGACAGATTTTTCATTCAGCTAAGTTTCAAAATAACCTTTCCCCCTTTTGTTTTTCTTCTGATAAGAATTACCTCTCTGAAGTCGAAGAGATGAGCTAGATAAGAGTTCCTGGAGGAATCAAGTAGAACATTTACATCTCAAAAACACAGGAAAAGAATACAAGTTCCTTTAAGAAGGGCTTTTTTCCTAAGGCCAGAATTTTTACAATACCAACAAGTCTTTTGAGATGAATAGGCCAGATTAAATGTTAAAAAGGAGAGGTAGACTTTGACAGTTTTTAGAGCTGCATTTCTGGTTTTGCAAAGATTTGTAGGATAAGGACAGTTGCTTTTAATTCCTCAAAGAATTAGGTTGCAACTTAAATGCCTTCATGAGTTGAGCCACCCATCCCACCACGGTATCTTCAAATTGCTTCTTTATATCAGAGAGAAGATTTCCACCTAAGATGGAAATCAAAACACTTATGTTCTGGATTTAGAGCTTCTGTCTTTGGAATGTTTTCGTAAATCCTTCCATAAAGTCTTTAGAAGGCTTTTCTCTCCCTCTGGGTACACAGTTTTATTTTAGCATAGGGGAGAAGGCCTAAGAAAAGTTTCTATCAGGTTCTGAATATCAGCTTTCCATTTGGCCAATTTCTGACCACAGAGCTACTTTGAAAAAAAATCCTTTCATTCAAATGTCTTGTCAGTTTTCAGGTGGGACAAACAGTAAATATTTCTGTCAGTATTGAACAACCCCTTGGACTCAAGAAGCATCCCCAAAGAGGGTTCAAAAGCTATTTTATTTTCCTCTCTCTACTGGGTACTACAGACAGAGATCCAGGAGAACTGACTTTTGTCAGTTTTCCCAGGATCCCATCTGTACACTGTAAAGTAGAGAGTAGCTCTGGTATCTACCAGAATTTGGCAAAGTTTTTCATTAATTTTAATTTAGTTTCCCCTTGTCTAATTAAAGAAATAGCATAGCAGCTTACCAGAAAATCTCTCAGAGTCCCATCAGTTCTGGGAGGAGCCCATTCAGGGGCCCAACTTTGAGGGTGATATGGAGGTGTCTGTAAGGCCACTAACTTGATGGACTATTGTATACAGTCTATGTATGTATGTATGTATGTATGTATGTACAGTCTATGTATATGGTCTCTTTAGAGTGGAAAGACAATTCAGGCAGGATTACTAGAATGAGTATTAAAATAAAGGAGGATAGAGGGGAGCAGGAGCTATGAGAATCTTATTGTCTTTTGTTTTAGATACTTTTGTGTCCTCGTGTGTCTAATCTTTCATTAGCCTTTTATAATGAATCTTTCAATGAAACTATTTTGTCATTTTAAGACTTTTGGAATTTTCTGCATGTGAATTAAAATAGCTATCCTGGGCTTCCCTGGTGGCGCAGTGGTTAAGAATCTGCCTGCCAATGCAGGGGACACGGGTTCGAGCCCTGGTCTGGGAAGATCCCACATGCCGCGGAGCAACTAGGCCTGTGAGCCACAACTACTGAGCCTGCGCGTCTAGAGCCTGTGCTCCGCAACAAGAGAGGCCGCGACACTGAGAGGCCCACGCACCGCGATGAAGAGTGGCCCCCGCTCGCCGCAACTGGAGAAAGCCCTTGCACAGAAACGAAGACTCAACACAGCCAAAAATCAATCAATCAATCTACATTGTCATTAAAAAAAAAAAAATTCTAAAATAGCTATCCTATTCTGTTTGATTTGGGAAAAACCTGCTTTCAAGTGCACTTCTTAAATAAATGATCTTGTCTAATTAGAATGTTCCCCATAATAGCCATTATAATTCTAGGTTTTTTTTCAGTAAGATTTTACCATTTTTGTAGATATTTATAACTTCCAGGACCATAGTTCTTAGACATAAAATAGGCAAGTGTGCCAAATGTGCTGTGCTCAACTCTTTGGAATTTAAAAGTCCCACTTATTTATTTGTTTGTTTGTTTGTTTGTTTAGCTAAGACTTTGAGTCTCTTAGAGCCAAACTAATACCTAAAAGGGATGTGCTTCTGGGTTGGTAATAGTGTGATGTTTCACAGTGCATCTCATTGCACGGAAATTTTCTTAAGGTTTGTGAGTGACCTAGTGTCAATTTAACTCATTTTCCATGACCAACTTATCCTAACGTGAGAGTCTTTGGGAGGTGGCAAGCACTCTAACAGCTTTTCAATGCTCGACCCAGGCTCACCAATTTTTGTAGCTTTTTGGCTTCCAAGATTCCCACTGGAAATAGCCTTTACCTACCCAAAACCCATTGGACCCAGTACAGCTGAACTCAGTTGAATTTTTAAGTCAGACCCACTTTGACTCTGGACCCAGTCCATTTTTTAAGTCAGACTCAGTTCAACTCTGGCCAGTAACCACCAACAGTTCCCAATGTGAAATCTGGGGATTTGGGAAACCAGCAGACCCCAAAGAATAGAGACTGCGGAGAATCCATCATGAAATATAGAGAATCCCAACCAGTGGGTAATTGTGATTGCCACCAGTAGTTCCCACTGTGGAATGTGGGGAAGAATTCCAAACAAATGGGGAGCTGCAGACTAAACTGCCAGCAGCTCCCAGCATGGAATCTGGGGACAGAACCAAGAGCTTGGTCTTCCAGTCAAATGGGGAACATTGGAAAGCCAGTTAGATCAGGAACTTGACTCAAAAAGAGCCTAGCTCAGAACCAAGAGGAACTTACCCATGGTCCTCAGAAACAGCGAGAAAGACAGAAAACTCAAAGAGTTCAACGTGTACCACACCTGCATTTCTCATTGTCCCCAAAGCCATCAGAAATCTCCTTCAATCCCACTGCTGCCACCAAATCTGTTAAAAAAACAAAATTCAACAGAGTAAATTTAAAGACCTAATTGGCTTTATTCAGTGATTTATCAATTGGACAGCATCCTAACTAGCAAATAGAATGCAGCTCCAAGGAGCTGTACAAGATGGAAGGTTTTTATAGAAGGGGACAGAAAAAGGAAGTTTCTATCAAAGAGTGCATTGTTTTAGTCAAGGTTACCTTCCTATGGGGGATGGCAAGGGGCTATCAGGGGGATTACCTCATTAGTGCTAACCAGGTAATTCAAGATTGACTGGTTAAAATTCACATTCCTGGGAGAGGCTGAAACTGCAATTAGGTTAGATATTAAGTCTTGGTTTGCTGACCTGGGACTTAGCACAGGTGACTCCATTTTAGGGCTGTTGTTTCTTTTTTTCCTTTCTTGTTTTTTTTTAACAATGTTAATAAATTTCTGTTTGTTTTTCTCTTGTTAATCTGTCTTTTGTTATAGGGGCCCCAGCTAGAACTTTGAAGACTGGAATAAAATTATTTTTCCTCCCCTACAGAAGAAATGAA
The DNA here is from genome assembly GCF_028023285.1 of Balaenoptera ricei. Classification (NCBI taxonomy): domain Eukaryota; kingdom Metazoa; phylum Chordata; class Mammalia; order Artiodactyla; family Balaenopteridae; genus Balaenoptera; species Balaenoptera ricei. The sequence goes on from NC_082639.1 coordinate 170,871,082, forward strand.
TAAATTTAAGCTCTCTTCCCTAACACTGGACACTTTGGTGATGTCTTACGGAGGGTAGGGACTGGGTTTTATTCCTCTCTGCATCTGAAGCACTGACATGATGCCAACAGACAATAAATGCTGTTGAAACACCCATTTGATGTTGCTGATCCATAAACCTTGTCTCAGGTTCATGGTTCCTCAGGCTTTCTGTGGATCATTTGTGATGTGTGCATGCATTCAGGATCCGGGGGCTTGAGTCCTTCACTAGGAGGCAACTGACATTCTCTGTGCTGCTGTTCACCTGCTTACTGCCACCACAATCTGATGCTTCCATTGCTTCTACTCCTTCCCATGTAGCATCTTTTCCTACAGCTCCCAATGTCTAAACTCTTTCCTTTAGATGCTTTCTCCAGGCTGCTCCTCACTCTCTTACTCCCAGACTGACTCCTCTCCACCACCCCAGTTTATCTAAATCCTTTGCTAACCCCTCAGGCCGAACTGACAGTGGAGGTTCCATTTTTAAACTCTTATTGCTTTTGCAGTCTGAGCCCCATGGTTTAGCCCTTTAGTCAGTGGTGAGCTCTATTATCTTTGGTTACTTATGTTCCACAAAAGCAAGATGAACTTCCTTATCCTCTAACCCTCCCTCCAGCAGGGGGAACAGAAAATGTGCTCAGTTGATAGTAACACATTTATTTTCATGCATTGGGCCTACAAATGAGAAGGAAGTATATACCATCATGAAATATTTCTCAAAGGTGGGTCTCAAATCACCTAAGTCATATTCTCCTCCACAGGGAGTAGATGGGACCTTGTTAAAAATTCTTATTCCTGGCTCTTGCCTCAAGCCCAGCAGGCTTTTTTGGCTGTGCTTGGTCTCAGTTGCGGCACACGGGATCTTTAGTTGTGACATGCAGGATCTTTTAGTTGCAGCATGCGGGATCTAGTTCCCTGACCAGGGATCTAACCTAGGCCCCCTGCATTGGGAGCATGGAGTCTTAACCACTGGACCACCAGGAAAGTCCCGCCCATCAGGATCTTTGAGGGTGAGTCCAGGATCTGAGTTTTAACAAACAACCCCAGGTGATTCTTATGTTTACCAGTTTGAGAGCTACAGGAATAGTGGTTCAAGCCTGGGACTTGGAACTGACTGACTTGGAACTGACTTGGAACTGGGGTTGATTCTTGGCCTATTTCTTTATTTCTCTGTGCTTCACTATATCATGCATAAACTGGAGGCAAAAATAGTTCCCACCTCAAAGGATTGTTGTGAAGATAACTGAAGAAAAGTACTTAGCATGGGGTTTGGCATAGAGTAAGTGCTCAATAAACAAGCACTTTTGATGAGGGAAGTGCTTCTTTACAATCCTCGATGTTTCCTTCCATGTGGAGGGAGCTCCATTAACATAACATTGCTGGCACATCTCCACCCCATCAATCAGGGTGGAGAGGAATACCACAGTGATCAATGTGGCAAGAGCAAAATGACCATGCCTGGCTCAATTGCTTCTCTTTCCTCTTAGGAATGAACTAGCCCAAAAGAGTACAAACTCTCTCTTGTTCCTCCAGAGACAGACGGTCCCTGTAGGAGAATGGGAGTGGGGTCTCAAGGAAGGAGGTGGGGGTAGAGAGGACGAAGAAGCCTATGCAACCCTGATCCACCTTGATTTGCTCTTCCCAGCCCCAGCTCTGCTAGATCCGGAGTTCAGTAGTAGGAAGCTGTAGTGGCATGTCTCCAGTTACTGTCACTGCCAGTGACCCACTGGAGACTTTGTGTTTCCCATCTCCTCCACTCTGGGCTTTTCAGGTTTAGAAGTCCAAGTTCGGGGTGTGTCGGGGGGGTCCATTCCCACTAGAGAATGTAGCAAAAGAACTGCTGAACTATAAGTAATGGCTACTGCCAGGACAGTTGGGTTTTGCTGTGCCAGGGAACTTGATAAGAAGTAGAGTTACCGTCTTGGCAGGAGAAACTGACCCTGACCAGTAGGAGGCAGGGTTGCTGTACACGTAGGGGTACAGAGGACTCTGGTGCCCCAGGTCATCTGTTTTGCATCTCTTGGCATCCCCTTAACCAATTTTAATGTTAAATCGACAACTTCAGCAACCATAACCTGAGGAAGGCATGACGCCCAGGGACTAACGTCATCAGGGATGAGAGTCTTAGTCTCACCACCTGGCCACCCACTTAGACCAGCAGAGGTGTTTTCTGAGGATGTGGGAGGCTGAACATCAGTTGTGGCCTCAAGACCAGCTCCTGTGATGGGAGCTATAGTTTGTCCCACTAACACTTTTCTTGTATGTCTGTGCCAGGAAAAGAGGCCTGCCAGCATCCTGGAGAAGCTGCTTCCAGAAACTAAATGAAGAAGTAGATTCATACAGTGGACACTCTCATGAGCTGCCAGGATTTACTGTGAGGACCAAATGACTGTTACCCTCTCTGTTGTGGGTGCTGCTGGCTGACAGCCCTCAACCAATAGCCCTCTCTGGGCATTGTCCTTGACTGAATATTGCTGTCTTCCAAAGTCATGCCCTTTGCCAGAGGCAGCCTGAACCCTGTGACCGGCCTATATAAAAGTATAAAGACCCAGCATGCTCCAAGGAGTTGGCTGAGGCCTCTGATAAGACCGCATCATTGCTGCTTTTCTCTGCCCACCGTGATTTCTTTCCACTTCCGCCTATGGTTGTAGATCCCGAAAGAACTCCCTAATAGACCTCCTGCAAACTAATCTCCAGCTCAGATGTTGCTTCCCACCATCCTGCAACAGACACCCATTTTGCTCTCACTAAACTATGTTCTCCAATCTAGCCTTTATCCACAGCTAAGATGATATCTGGCCTACGTCTACCTTACGCTTTGCCTTCTTTCTTTTTTTTTTTTATTTATTTTTGGCTGCATTGGGTCTTCGTTGCTGCATGCGGGGCTTCTCTAGTTGCAGCGAGTGGGTCCACTCTTCCTTGCGGTGCACGGACTTCTCATTGCGGTGGCTTCTCTTGTTGCGGAGCACCAGTTCTAGGCGCACGGGCTTCAGCAGTTGTGGCATACAGGCTCAGTAGTTGTGTCTTGTGGGCTCTAGAGCACAGGCTCAGTAGTTGTGGCACACGGGTTTAGTTGCTCGATGGCATGTGGGATCTTCCCAGATCAGGGATCGAACCCGTGTGCCCTGCATTGGCAGTCAGATTCTTAACCACTGCACCACCAGGGAAGTCCTCTTTGCCTTATTTCTGATTCAGAATCTGGACAGGATTGGAGGCACTATTTATTGGAATGCTTCAAAATCTTAACAGCCATTATTATCAGAAAATCCACGAAAGGCCAGTGCACAGAGGCAAGCAGGATACCAACGGTGTCACTGTCATGTAGACCATCATTTACAGAACAAGAACCAGGCCAAGGGCCCGGGGTTCAGGGAAGCCAGGAATGGACTCAACCACAATGAGAGGGAATTTAATTTCAGGCTTTATCCTTCATAAGCAGCCTCACTGTAGAGCACCTTTCGGCCAAGTATCAGGCCAAGAATTTCCTGACTATAATGAAGGACAGGGACTTCCCTGGTGGTGCAGTGGTTAAGAATCTGCCTGCCGATGCAGGGGACACAGGTTCGAGCCCTGGTCCGGGAAGATCCCACATGCCGCGGAGCAACTAAGCCTGTGCACCACAACTACTGAGCCTGCGCTCTAGAGCCCACGAGCCACAACTACTGAAGCCCACACACCGCAACGAAGAGAAGCCCCCGCGCACAGCAATGAAGACTCAATGCAGCCAAAAATAAATTAATTGATTAAAAATAGTAATGAAGGACAAGGTCTTCAAATGCACCTGATAACCTCATCCTCTGGCCAGTCATTAGCAGTGGGGTCTAGTGAAAATAACATGGGCTTAGGACAAGAGTGATCGCTGTCTGACTCCTGGTTTCCCTATCATGATCTGCATGACCCTAAATAAGCTGCTTAACTTTGCTGAGCCTCCCTTCCTCATCTGTTAAATAACATAAGAAGAACCTTGCAGAGTTGGTGGGAGGATTAAATAAGATAATGTATGTAAAGCTCCTAGCACAGAGCCTGGCTTTCAACAACTGACAGGCATGAGAATTTTTCCATAAAGAGCTTTTAAGCTTTTCAGTGTGATGAGTTATGACTGGTCTCTCCTAGCCAATTCATTTACCTCCCACTGTGCCATTTCTAAATAGGGAGACTATTTACACTTGGGCAGAACAAGATGTGAGTTTTTGGGCAGCTATGTAGGGCAGGGAGACATCTAATGAGCATGGCTTATTTTTAACCACCACTTCTACATTTTGGACGTCACTATTTTGATACAGGTCGGCCCTTCCGGTAAAATGATATTTCCTGCTCACCTGCAAAGGGTAAGTTATATAATGCCACTTAATCTCAGAGGACAGAAAACAATCAGCTCCAAACAAAATGAGGTATTGAAGCATAACTTAAGGACATGTGAGATCAGGAGACCGGAAGGTCAGGGCTGGAATGGACAAGATGGTGACATGGCCAGGACTAACATCTTTGCCGGGACAGTGCCACCCTAGAAATGAAGTCTCCTTGGTTCAGCTGCAATTCTTGAGTCATTTTCCCAGAGTCCATTGAAAGAAAGCAATGCCAGTCATTCAGGGAAATGCTTTACCTCAAGAGGAGGATACGCTGGAAGAAAATATCAAAGGGATTAGATAAATTGAAGTTCAAGGCTGCCACCAGGGAAGACTCACCCCTCTGCCCACCTCTTTGGTACCATATCCTTCAGGCTTCTGTTGGCAACAGAATCCTTGGCTGGATAGCCCAATGGCAGACCCAGTGTGTCCCCACATCCTGTGGCTCCAGATTTGGAAAAATAAGAAAATGAGTCTGAGCAAGAGAGGGAGCAAGACAAGCAAGGGGGCCTTCTAGGGATTCTGGACCCCCAGCCCCACCTGAGCTGGCTCCTTGGTGAGTCTGTGGGGCCTTCGGACCAGACCCAACTGGCATCTGGAAGGACAGACCCATCCAACCACCCAGAGAGTGGCCTTGCCATCTGCTCTGGTCTGGTTTTCTCTCGAGCATGCTGCACACCAAGCTTTCACCTGAACAAATCCAAAATTCCCCTGAATTTTGATTCTCTGTCCCCAACTTCCTTTCTCATCACCCTTTCACCGTCTCTCCACCTTCTATCACAGAAACTGCTCTGAGAAAAGAAGTTAGAAGTGAATTTTCTTCTCTGAAATCTCCTCCTCTGGGATGGTCTACTGGTTAAAGCTCAACTGATTGCACAACGGAAGGTTTTGTCCTGTGTTGAAGGTATTCCCAGGCCCCAGGAATGGGGAGGGGCTCAGGTGCTCCAGAGGGCTCTGGTGACTATGACCCTCCTGCAATCACAGCCCTGGCAGTCCACACGTGGGACTGACCCCTCCGCTGCCCTCGCAGCCCTTTCCCTCCTGATTACATCAGTGTAAGCATCAGATGGGGCCCTTGGGCAAAACTCCCTATGGCAATAATAATAATAATAATAATGCCCTCAACTGAGCATCATGACACAAAGGGCTTCTCATCCATTATTTTATTTAATCCTCACAACACCCCTATAAAAGTAGGTATTATTGTTTTCCCATTTTACAGATAAGGAAACCAAGATTTGTAAAGGACAAATAACTCGCCCAAGTTGTGTAGTTAGTAAGTGGCAGAGCCAAGATTCACCCTCAGTTCCAGTCGACTGCAGACCCTAAGCTCTTAACCACACTTAACTGTGTGGAGCTCCAGATGCTTCTGAATACGAGGAGCCAGGTGTGCACTTCCGGTCCAGTGCCCCTTCCTCCAGAGAGCCCTCCTTAGTCCCACCCCTCCCACCCTTCCGCTCCCCTACTCCCAGGCCACGTCTTGCTCACAGCTGCCCTGCTTCATGTGCTTCCCTCAGCAGAGTGAGAATCTTGTATGGCCATTGAGAGCGAGCACTATGTCTTACTCGTTCTTATATCCTTGGACCCTGTGGAAAACCTGGCCCATAGAGGTGCTGAACCTAAAGGCTTCGAGGTTTTCCCAGAGACTGGAGCCACCGCATAGGCCCTTGAGGGGTGCAGCGTTGAGGAGGCAAGTGAGATGAAATGGGACCGAAACTCAGCCTGCCTGGAGCTGCATCCACCCAGAGGGGGTGGCTTTTTTTTAATGCTCACAAAGGGCCCCATGAGATAACTCAGCCACTCTGAACTGGGAATTAACAGCTTGACAGCTGGAATCCACATCATACAGCTCAGATGCTTCCAATCTAGTTTGGTTTAGGAAATCCAGTTGTTAAATTACATTGATGGGGATGTTATGGACTGAATGTTTGTGTCCCCTCAATTTTATATGTTGAAACCCTGTCCCTCAATGTGATGTTATTAGACAGTGGGGCCTCTGGGAGGTAATTAGGGTTAGATGAAGTCATGAAGATGGGGCCCTCATGAATGGGATTAGTGTCCTTTTAAGAGTCACAAGAGAACTTGTGGCTCTCTGCTCTCCACCCTGTGAGGATACAACAAGTCAGCAGTCTGCAACCCAGAAAAAGGCCCTCCCCGGGACTCCGCCTTGCTGGTACCCTGATTTCAGACTTCCAGCCTCCAGAACGGTAAGAAATAGGTGTCTGCTGTTTATAAGACACTCAGTCTATGGTACTTTGTTATAACAGCCTAAACAGACTAAGACAGGATGTGATCTGAGGTGCCTGGTTTGGGTCAAACCACTTAAAATTTTCAAGATAAAGGTCTTGATTAGGTCAAATTTATTCTCCCCCATCCTGTCTGGGAACTTGAAGTCCCAGCAAGGAGCATGTAGCTGTGAGTTTCCTGAAGCAAAGCAGCTCAGGCCTGAGTCTCTCTCTCATCTCCCCTGACAGCCTAAGCTTAGTTCCTTTCAATTTTATGCATGAAAAATAGCATTTAAACTAGTAAACCCTCATCCCAGCATAGTCTTACATTATTCAAAACCAGAGTAATGATCCTTTAAATAGAATGGTAGATTTGCTTCTCTGCCACCACGTCCTTACCTTCAAAAATGAGAACCAGCATCACCAACAAGAGGCTATTTTTAGGTATTTCGATAGTTTCTGATGAAATCAGCTAAATATAAAAGGTGTTGGTTATTCATTTGATTACTTGTGCCAAGTAGGAGTGGTGGGTGTCTCCTGGACACCAAGATAAAATTCAGCCTCTAAAGCTCATATCAGCTGCCAGGTTAACCCAGGCACCTAACACAGGGCAGAACGTGGGCTCTGGGGCCAAACTCATCAGCCAGATGCCCAGCTTACCACCGTATGACCTCACTTTCCTGACCTCAGTTTCCTCACCTGCTAAGATGGGGAGTGTGATGGCACCTTGCCTGTAGGATTATGGTGAGGGTTTAGCAAAATAATCCCAGTGAGGTACTTAGCACGGTGCCAAGCATGTCGAAATGCTTAAGTGTAATTAAAACCATTCCCTTTTTGAAAAATCATTGCTGTCTGAGATACAATTAAAATTATTCCAGAGAGATTCGGCCCTTTTAAAAATGCTCTCAGCAGAGAGTTAGTCTTATGAACTGTCAGAAATTGTGCCTGACACATCTTTTAGAAGCAGAGAGACTGTAAATAAATTCACTGTGTGAGCCTCAGACAGAGGGAAGTTGTGGCCGCACCCATTTTGTCACCCATTTGTTTTCCCAACTGGGAAAACTGGACAACTGGACGGAAGAATCGATCCATTTATTATTTTCACTCACTCAGTCTCCTGTTTTTGTTCTTCATGGTGACCTCCAGGCCTGGTAAGTGGCACCGAGGTTCCTGCCGTGCCCGGGATTCTCTGAGCAACCAGACCATGTGGTCTTGGGTAAACTCCATCTCAGCTCAACTCGCCCCTGGAACTGATGGTCATGGGGGTCATCTTGGGGGTTCTGGCCCCCCGTGGGCAGTATTGGAGGGGAGCACACCTGAGCCTGGACCAGGTGAGCTGCTGAGTCAAAACGCAAGTACCAAGAGGAGGTACTCTTGGCCCCAGTTTGCCCAGGAAAGTCCCAGTTTTAGGACTGAAAGTCCTGAGCAAACTGGGGCAGCTGGCCACCCGAGGCGAATCCTGGAGTTCCCCTCATAGGTGGTGCCTGTCCAGAGGCATTGGTCATGTCAGGGTAGGCAGTAGCCCAACAGCACTGACCCCAAACTTTCCGATGGAGTTGCCATAGCCCTTCAGAGAAATCAGTGCTAGTCCCCGGCCTCTGGCTATGTAAGACCTTTGATGTATTTAAGGATCATGTTTATTTCATCCTTCCGTTTTCTCCAGATTGAATAATACCTGTCTGTTGAGGCTGTGCACTCATGTCGTAATCCCCTTGTCACTCTCCTCTGAGCTCTCTCCACGATGGCCCCAGCCTTTCTGTTTGGAACCAGAGAAGGACCAAAGGCTCCGGGAGTTGGGTTCCTCCTCTGGGTCGAACTCTCATCTTTAGAATCCAGGGGGTGGCATGGGCTGCAGTTTCAGGGCCCATGAGATTCTAAACCCTCCTCGTCCAAGCCTGAGTGTTCATCACAACATCCAATTTAGCTCTGGACGTTCTCAGGGGTGTGGGAGGGTGAGATGTAAGGCAGAAAAATGTCTGACCCAGGGTGAAACCAAGTCAGAGTGGGGGGACTTTCTCCAGAGCACCCCCTTCTTCTCTTCCTTACTATCCCTCCCCCAACCCCACTCTCCAGGGCTCTTAGCAGCCCCCTGTGAGGGCACCTCACATGGGGGCACCTGCCCCCGTGACACCTCCCCTAAGAAGCCTCCCCAGCCCCTCCCTTCGGCTCTTCAGCCCCTTCTATAAACTCCTGGTGTTCTCAGAGATTGTACCACAAAAATTCACACTTAATAACTGTCTTAAGACTATACTCTCAGGGATCATTTCTATAGTTTGTTACCAGAGGAGTTTCTCTGAACATGTGGAGCACAGAGAATGCATAGCAATAAAGTCCCATTATTTAGGGGAAAAAAGGACTTTCTTGTTTTGTTTCATGTTAATTTTGTTTTCTCAATGTTATTTCAAAGTCTTTTAGGAACAAGAAGCTTATCTCATTTACCTTACTCCCTTTTCTTCTTTTTTTTTAATTTTCACAGCATCTCTCAAGGTCTCAGGAAGCTAAAAAGCACTCAGTAAATACAATCAGAGGATGATGAATGAATCCTGAATACACCATCGCCCGGCATGACACCTCACATGCCAAAGCTCAACAGGTGTTCTGTTGAATGAATGAGTGAACACTCCCGTCTTGGAAATGTATGCTACTTATCCACATTCCTCTATTCACTGGCTTGGTGAATAAGAATTCACCAGAAACAATACAAATATAAAAAGATAGAATGAGACAAAAATATAATACAGTGGGATGTAGCACTTGGTAGATAAATTATTTCTCTACTTTTTATGGGGGAAATTCTGGCTCCTTATCCTCTCATTTATTGGCAAAGGGAGCTGAATGTATATTCGAATACACATCCACTCCTTCCTCTGGGATTTTTACTTGTGTAGCCTTTCAAAAACCTCCTGCTTCTTCAGTAGCTGTAAGGCAAGCCACGAGATGGCAAAATTTAATATGAAAAAATAATAGCATACATTTAAACTGCTGGTATTCTGAGAAAAAAATCTTTCATAGTAGTTTTAATGCTTTTAGCTGCTGTCTGCACATTGCACAAGTAGATTCCTATTTACTAATGGTGGCAATTAAGGCAAAGTCTTAAGTATAACAAAACGATTGCTTATGCCAGCAGATATGTGAATCAATTTTCCTGCCATGCTTAATTTTTCCATCTAGTTTGGTGTGTGGTTCCCACAGCCTCAAAAGGAACAGTCTCTGTTCTGTAACCTAACTGTACTGTAACCTAACTGGCAGTGACCAGAGAGACTTTGCCTTCAAAAGAAGCGAAATGAATGACACAGAAATTCTAGCCAGGTAACCTTCAACATCACTGTTCTCAGTCTCTTCATTTATAAAATAGGCATATGACTTTGCAATTAAATGTAATCTTATGCAATGCACTTAACCTTGAACATAGACTATAACTGCTCAAGAAATGTTAGCCATTGCAATAGCGATAACTATAAAATATATTAAGAAAGCATACATTGTTATTATTATTGTTGTTGCTCATGTTGTACTGAAAAGTATGTGGGGTTGGAGCCTGCAGTGACCGTATTAGGCCACAAACACTTGTAGACGGAAAGGAACTAGAAAGAAGCAGGGTTGAAAGAGACCACAGCTTCCTACCTTCCTATTTCTGCTTCCACTAGTTTCTTGCTCTCAGATGTTCATGGAATTGAATCTGGTGCCCTTAAGTACATGCCCTATGGAAGCCACCTCCAAGATGGCCCTTGATGATCCTCACCTCTACTAGCCACACCCACACGTACTCCCCTCCACCTCTGAGGCTTGGTCATAAAATACATTGTGATTTCCCCTTGTCCTCTAGATTACTCCAAAGCCACGTACCACGTTGTGAGAAGGGACCCACGTTACGAGGAACTGAGGTTTGCTGCTAATAGCCATGTGAGGAGCATTTCAAAAGCAGATCTTCCATCCCAGTCAAGTCTTCCCATGACCACAGCTCTGGCCAACATCTGGACTACAACTTCAAGAGACACCCTAAGCCAGCACGACTCAGCTCAGCTGCCCCCAGACTCCTGGCCCTCAGAAACTGTGAGATAATGAATGCTTATTGTTTCATGAAACTAAGTTTTGGAGTAATTTGTTACACAACAACAGATAACTTAGTACATGCCTTATTGCTTAAACTTGATTAAATGCTTTTTCGTACCTTGCAGTACAAGATCTCAGGCCAAGACACCTACTTAAAAAACATTAGCTTAAGAAATAGAGGTGCAAACCGAACTGTAATTGTTGAAGTTTTTCATTTTCTTTTTCTGAGGTACATGAAAGCTGACCCTAGTTTTAAGGTAAACTACTTACCTACCTATCTATCTGCCTATCAATCATTTCCCATCACTTATTCAGCTCTCCATGCCCTGTCTTAAGACTGGGGTTTTAAGATAAAATATACATAGATAAATAATACATAGTCGAGGGGGAAAGAATCCATTTCCTTTCTAGAACTCCTTTTGGGAAGTTTTCTTTGGAAAACTGTGTTTGACCAACTGACTTGGGGTAAAAGTTGAGCCCCCAGGGAATGATTTATTCAGTGGGAGACTGTAGGGTGTGTGTGTGTGTGTGTGTGTGTGTGTGTGTGTGTGTGTGTGTCTGTTGGGGCAGGGAGAGTTGGAAGTCTCATATATTTTTACATCTTTAGAAGAAACACAAGAAGGGTGAGAGAAAGGGAGAGGAAATGTGTAAAGGTCAAAGGCTCCATGATATGACTCTTCCCTTTGCTTTTCCCCCATCTTATATAAAATTACTAAACTCGCAAAATAATTAAGACATATGAATTGGAGAGACAGAAACCAGTGATGGGGCAAGGCTTTGTGTTCACACTAAAGTATTGGAATAAGGACTCTCCAGGCAGCCCAAAAGCACAGAAACAGAGAGAAGGAGGAGGAGCAAACATCCAGTACACAAACGCTGGGAAGGGCTTTTAGAGTTTCAGAGGGCTGGGGGTTTGAGGCACAGTTGAATCTCTGAGAGCCACTAAGGACTCAGTAGGCATCTCGGATGGATGGATGGATGGATGGATGGATGGATGTATGGTTGGATGGTTGGATGGATGGCTGCATGGATGGAGACAGGGGTAGAGAAATAAACAGGTGTGAGCTCCTTGAAGGCTGAGAGCATCAGCTACATTTTATTCATCTTTATATATTCAGGGCTGTACATGGCAGATATTTTATAAACTCTTATAGAAAAAATGCATGAGTGAGTGATATACAAATGAATAAATAGATAATTAATTTGCAAGTACTGATCTTCTAATATATGCACTCTATCTATACATTCACTGTTATGGTTATCTTGAACCTTATGAGTTTATTTCATAAGCTTACGTGTATTTCAAGGTTGAAGAAGATATTCCATCAGCTTAAGTATACTTACATTAAAGCAATGATTTAGTGCTTACAGAAGACATAATCTTTCCTTCTGGTCCACCAGACAAACAATTATGTTCCATCTTCACTTTCTGCCATCCATCTGGGGGCAGGGGAGTGGGAGAGGAGATTGTAGAATTGATGTAACCTGCTAATGCAGCAATACATCGCCAGCCTGAGCAAGGCAGGAGCTACTACAAAGGAACTGGCTTGGGCTGATAAATGTGTCTGATTCCCTTTCTCAGGTTTCTCCAGGATTCTGGAACTGAACATACCATTCGGCTCTGCATATCTGAACAGCTCCTGTCATTGGCTAGACGTGAGAGTCTTCTGCCTGTGAAGTTCTAAATCAGGCACAGACTCTGCCCTCTCTACACACATCCACACACAGCTATGTTGGTCTGCACTGGAGCAATATGGGTCTGCCAACTGCTGCAGATTAATTTGATTTAGGCATCTTTTTTTCTAATCACACAAAGAATTTCAATAAAAAGTAGATCATTCCAATAACAGCTGTCAGTTCCAGCACAGTCCTGGTAATTATCACCTTGTCAGACCTTGAAATCCTCCTACATGCTATGTCATGGTTCTGAGTTCATCTGAATTGATGAATTATTTGTGGAGAAAATGAAACCTATAAGATTACCTTTCAACTTCATTTGAAATGAGATTAACTGGCAAGGAGACCATAATGACTTATGGAAAGACATTCTAAGCCTTAAAATAGCAGACTGATTTCCCCTCTCCTTTACTAAGTCTGCCATTCCTTCACCCTTTTCTCCAATTAGCCTGCTACTTCCTTTTTCTTCTCATTGGAGGCTTAGAAGGGCAGGAGACTGGAGAGGCTAGATCATTTTAAAAAAAAAAAGAAAAAAATTGTGTGTGATGTGTGTATATGTGTGTGTGTGTGCGAACGCGCGTGTGTGTGTAGACAAGCTGCTGGCTCTAATTTCAAGGGGTGGCATTTCACATCTTCCTGCTTTTTTTCTCCCCCTGTCAACACCCCTCACTGCTAGTGAGGTTTTAGGAGGCAATCCTCAAAGATGAAAATCAAACAAAAAGGAAATTATGAATAGAATTATCCTCTTTTTCTTTTTCTTTCCCTTTTCCCTTTCATTGCCTAGAAATTAGACTTATAAATGCATAGCTCTAGCCCAGAACTTTCTCCTCCGACCCCTCTATCTTACTCCCTTTTAAATGTTTCACCTCAATGACCAATTGATATTCAAAGCCAACATATCTGTGGTGGGGACTGCTACACATTCACCAAAACCCACCTAGACTACATTTCCCAATGTTCCATGTGGGTGGGTGTGGCTTTATGACTGAGTTCTAAGCAAAGGAAAGTTGGGAATTGATGTGTACCAGTTCCAAGCCTGACCCCTTCGAAAACCTATCATGTGACTCTCCCTGTTCTTCTCCCATCTGTTGACTGAATGGAGAGAATTCTAAAGACCTGGAATAGGTGGAGGAGCCACAAGATGGGAGGAGCCACAAGATAGAAGGAGTCTGGGTCTCTGAATGAGCTCATGGAAGCCTGTCTGACCAGGAACTCCTGCAATGGACTAGGACATGAACCCGAAATAGACTTCTATTGTATTCAGGGTTCATCTGCTACCATATGTTTTGGTTGCCCTGGCGTGAGAGCCAGACCAACCCCCAACCCAAAATTTGGTTTGGATGTTGAGACTGATGATGCCACACATGCACAAGAGGGCATGAAGAGATCTATTACTCACAGAATGAGTCTTTCAGGGGAAAGCAGGGCAGGCTCCCAATCAGGTCTAAAGATGGCTTGAGAGAGGGAAGAGGGGTGACTGGCTTGGGCTTTTATTGTGGTTAGTGGATGGGACTAGGGAGGGCTCACAAACAAGCCAGGTTTTGTGTGGCTGGAACTTTCCTCTGGTGTCGAGTGAGGGAGCATGAAGACTTTCTTATCGGCTTGCCCAGATGTGGGAGGAAGGAGAAGGCAGCCTGATGAGGCTTGAAAGCCGTCAGCAGTCAAACATCAAAAATGGAGCCGGTCTCTATCACACCATAGCTGGAATCACCTTCATCTATACAACAGCAAAACTGAACACATTACCATCCATTACCCAGAAGAGTCCTGCCCTCTCCCTTGCTCCTCTTGGGACCAGACTGACCAACCACTCAAAAGTTGGACATGAACAAAGGGCAACTTGTAGAAGTGCTTGGCATTAAAGTCACTCTCCCTGAGCACTTACTCTGCTCCCACCTGCTCCCTTCCCCCCACAGCCCCAGGTGGGAGAACTTCCCAGGGGTTGAGGGCAGAGCAGGAACCACGAAGGCCCTGTTTCTGCCAGAAGTACCACACAAGGGCTAAGCTGATGATGGGCTTCAGACACCTGAGCAATACCCAGGGCACTGCACGTGACTTCCTGTATGTTCCTCCCCACAGCTGCTTCCATGAGCCAGACTCTCCCAAGACAATAAACAACAGTCAAAGAAAGACCTGGCTTTTTTTTCCCTCGAGGTTTTCTCGACTGTTACAGGTACAGAAGGTGATGGAGTTCAGTGTTAGTCACTATATGACTCTGGAGACCCAGCTGTCTTTGCTCCTTTGCGTCTATGTTTCAGTGATTCAGAGGAGAATGAGCCCAGGGAGGTTTGCCGTGGGAACCAACCTGCAGGCACTCTGTCTGAGCCTTTGCCTGTTTTCCTGCTACTGAACCCAGAAAGATGTCTCCAGGATGCAGGCCTCCCCATTGTTTTAACACTCTTCCCTTTTACATTCCTCATAGGACACTGATTCCTACTGACCGTAGCACTTATCTCTGCCTCCTGCTGGCTCCAAAAGCAATCCAAAAATTCAATTTACTTCAACATATATTTACTGTGGTCTATTAAGAACTAAGCCCAGCTCCAGAGCTATTGAAATAAATACCTATCCTCAAAAGGCTTATAATCTATCAAATCCTGAACTCAACCTACATTTACATTATGTGGATTGATTATCACTAGTGGTGTTACCCAATGTGGAGCAAGCCCGACTTTTTCACATTACTTGCAATGCTTAGTTCCATATGTGGAACCTATTCCATCCCATAGTACATACTCATCTCTCAGTCACCATGAGCCCATCTGTCCCATGCCTCTCTCTGAGTCTCTCCTGCTTCATTTCACGGAGACCGTCATCCCTTATGATGCTCATGACTGCAGGGTTTGGGAAAGTCTGCTGATGCGCTCAGCCCGGTTCCCACAGGTACTTGACCACAGAACACACCTTCTACCTGACTCCTCTCCAGAACCCTCCCTGGGAAACAACTGCTGCAGCTCCATATGAAGAAGAGAGGGTGGGGGAAGGTTGCGTCCACCCAAATCCTGCCCTCTGCCCACTTGGAGCCTTTGGGGGTTTTTTTGGGGGGGTTGTTTTGTTTTGTTTTGCTTTTGTTTTGTTTTTTGGCCATGACGCACAGCATGCAGGATCTTAGTTTCCCAACCAGGGATCAACCCCGTGCCCCGTGCAATGGAAACGTGGAGTCTTAACCACTGGACAAGCAGGGAAGTCTCTCTTGAGCCTTTGGTTCTTTGAAGAGTCTTCTTTTTTTTTTAACATCTTTATTGGAGTATATTGTTTTACAATGGTGTGTTAGTTTCTGCGTTATAACAAAGTGAATCAGCTATACATATACATATATCCCCATATCTCCTCCTTCTTGCGTCTCCCTCCCACCCTCCCTATCCCACCCCTCTAGGTGGTCACAAAGCACCGAGCTGATCTCCTTGTGCTATGCGGCTGCTTCCCACTAGCTATTTTACATTTGGTAGTGTACATATGTCCATACCACTCCCTCACTTCGTCCCAGCTTACCCTTCCCCCTCCCCATGTCCTCAAGTCCATTCTCTATGTCTGCGTCTTTATTCCTGTCCTGCCCCTAGGTTCTTCAGAACCTTTTTTTTTTTAGATTCCATATATATGTGTTAGCAAACAGTATTTGTTTCTCTCTTTCTGACTTACTTCACTCTGTATGACAGACTCTAGGTCCATGCACCTCACGACAAATAACTCAATTTCATTTCCTTTTATGGCTGAGTAATATTCCACTGTATATATGTGCCACATCTTCTTTATCCATTCATCTGTCAATGGACATTTAGGTTGCTTCCATGTCCTGGCTATTGTAAATAGAGCTGTAATGAACATGTGGTACATGACCCTTTTTGAATTATGGTTTTCTCAGGGTATATGCCCAGTAGTGGGATTGCTGGGTCGTATGGTAGTTCTATTTTTAGTTTTTTAAGGAACCTCCATACTGTTCTCCATAGTGGCTGTATCAATTTACATTCCCACCAACAGTGCAAGAGGGTTCCTTTTTCTCCACACCTTCTCCAGCATTTACTGTTTGTAGATTTTTTGATGATGGCCATTCTGACCAGTGTGAGGTAATACCTCATTGTAGTTTTTTTTTTTTTTTTTTTTTTTATTTATGGCTGTGTTGGGTCTTCGTTTCCGTGCAAGGGCTTTCTCCAGTTGCGGCAAGCAGGGGCCACTCTTCATCGCGGTGCGTGGGCCTTTCACTATGGCGGCCCCTCCCGTTGCGGGGCACAGGCTCCAGACGCGTAGGCTCAGTACTTGTGGCTCACGGGCCCAGCCGCTCTGCGGCATGTGGGATCCTCCCAGACCAGGGCCCGAACCCGTGTGCCCTGCATTAGCAGGCAGATTCTCAACCACTGCGCCACCAGGGAAGCCCCTCATTGTAGTTTTGATTTGCATTTCTCTAATGATTAATGATGTTGAGCATCCTTTCATGTGTTTGTTGGAAATCTGTATATCTTCCTTGGAGAAATGTCTATTTAGGTCTTCTGCCCATTTTTGGGTTGGGTTGTTTGTTTTATGATACTGAGCAGCATGAGTGGCTTGTAAATTTTGGAGATTAATCCTTTGTCAGTTGCTTCATTTGCAAATGTTTTCTCCCATTCTGAGGGTTGTCTTTTCGTCTTGTTTATGGTTTCCTTTGCTGTGCAAAAGCTTTTAAGTTTCATTAGGTCCCATTTGTTTATTTTTGTTTTTATTTCCATTTCTCTAGGAGGTGGGTCAAAAAGGATCTTGCTGTGATTTATGTCATAGAGTGTTCTGCCTATGTTTTCCTCTAAGAGTTTGATAGTGTCTGGCCTTACATTTAGGTCTTTAATCCATTTTGAGTTTATTTTTGTGTATGGTGTTAGGGAGTGTTCTAATTTCATTCTTTTACATGTAGCTGTCCCGTTTTCCCAGCACCACTTATTGAGAGGCTGTCTTTTCTCCATTGTATATGCTTGCCTCCTTTATCAAAAATAACGTGACCATATGTGTGTGGGTTTATCTCTGGGCTTTCTATCCTGTTCCATTGATCTATATTTCTGTTTTTGTGCCAGTACCATACTGTCTTGATTACTGTAGCTTTGTAGTATAGCCTGAAGTCCAGGAGCCTGATTGCTCCAGCTCTGTTTTTTTTCTCAAGATTGCTTTGGCTCTTCGGGGTCTTTTGTTTTTCCATACACACTGTGAAATTTTTTTTTCTAGTTCTGTGAAAAATCCGACTGGTAGTTCGATAGGCATTGCATTGAATCTGTAGATTGCCTTGGGTAGTATAGTCATTTTCACAATGTTGATTCTTCCAATCCAGGAACATGGTATATCTCGCCATCTGTTTGCACCATCTTTAATTTCTTTCATCAGTTTCTTATAGTTCTCTGCATACAGGTCTTTTGTCTCCTTAGGTAGGTTTATTCCTAGGTATTTTATTCTTTTTGTTGCAGTGGTAAATGGGAGTGTTTCCTTAATTTCTCTTTCAGATTTTTCATCATTAGTGTATAGGAATGCAAGAGATTTCTGTGCATTAATTTTGTATCCTGCTACTTTACCAAATTCATTGATTAGCTCTAGTAGTTTTCTGGTAGCATCTTTAGGATTCTCTGTATATAGTATCATGTTATCTGCAAACAGTGACAGCTTTACTTCTTTTCTGATTTGGATTACTTTTATTTCTTTTTCTTCTCTGATTGCTGTGGCTAAAACTTCCAAAACTATGTTGAATAATAGTGGTGAGAGTGGATGGATGACCTTGTCTTGTTCCTGATCTTAGAGGATATGGTTTCAGTTTCTCACCATTGAGAATAATGTTGGCTGTGGGTTTGTCATATATGGCCTTTATTATGTTGTGGTAAGTTCCCTCTATGCCTACTTTCTGGAGGGTTTTTATCATAAATGGGTGTCGAATTTTGTCAAAGGCTTTTTTTGCATGTATTGAGATGATCATATCGTTTTTCTCCTTCAATTTTTTAATATGGTTTATCACAATGATTGTTTTGTGTATATTGAAGAATCCTTGCATCCCTGGGATAAACCTCACTTGATCATGGTGTATGATCCTTTTAATGTGCTGTTGGATTCTCTTTGCTAGTATTTTGTTGAGGATTTTTGCATCTATGTTCATCAGTGATATTGGCCTGTAGTTTTCTTTTTTTGTGGCATCTTTGTCTGGTTTTGGTATCAGGGTAATGGTGGCCTCATAGAACGAGTTGGGGAGTGTTCCTCCTTCTGCTATAGTTTGGAAGAGTTTGAGAAAGATAGGTGTTAGCTCCTCTCTAAATGTTTGATAGAATTCACCTGTGAAGCCATCTGGTCCTGGGCTTTTTTTTGTTGGAAGATTTTTAATCACAGTCTCAATTTCAGTGCTTGTGATTGGTGTATTTATGTTTTCTATTTCTTCCTGGTTCAGTCTAGGAAGGGTGTGCTTTTCTAAGAATTTGTCCATTTCTTCCAAGTTGTCCATTTTATTGGCATAGAGTTGCTTGTAGTAATCTCTCATGATCCTTTGTATTTCTGCAGTGTCAGTTGTTAATTCTCCTTTTTCATTTCTAATCCTATTGATTTGAGTCTTCTCCCTTTTTTTCTTGATGAGTCTGGCTAATGGTTTATCAATTTTGTTTATCTTCTCAAAGAACCAGCTTTTAGTTTTATTGATCTTTGCTATTGTTTCCTTCATTTCTTTTTCATTTATTTCTCATCTGATCCTTATGATTTCTTTCCTTCTGCTACCTTTGGGGGTTTTTTGTTCTTCTTTCTCTAATTGCTTTAGGTGTAAGGTTAAGTTGTTTATTTGAGATGTTTCTTGTTTCTTGAGGTAGGATTGTATTGCTATAAACTTCCCTCTTAGAACTGCTTTTGCTCCATCCCATAGTTTTTGGATCATCGTGTTTTCATTGTCATTTGTTTCTAGGTATTTTTTGATTTCCTCTTCGATTTCTTCAGTGATCGCTTGGTTTGTTAGTAGTGTATTGTTTAGCCTCCATGTGTTTGTATTTTTTACAGGTTTTTTTCCTGTAATTGATATTAATCTCATAGTGTTGTGGTCAGAAAAGATATTTGATATGATTTCAATTTTCTTAAATTTACCAAGGCTTGACTTGTCACCCAAGATATGATCTATCCTGGAGAATGTTCCATGAGCACTTGAGAAGAAAGTGTATTCTGTTATTTTTGGATGGAATGTCCGATAAATATCAGTTAAGTCCATCTTGTTTAATGTGTCATTTAAAGCTTGTGTTTCCTCATTTATTTTCATTTTGGATGATCTGTCCATTGGTGAAAGTGGGGTGTTAAAGTCCCCTACTATGATTGTGTTACTGTCAATTTCCCCTTTTATGGCTGTTAGCATTTGCCTTATGTATTGAGGAGCTCCTATGTTGAGTGCATAAATATTTACAATTATTATATCTTCTTCTTAGATTGATCCCTTGATCGTTTTGTAGTGTCCTTCTTTGTCTCTTGTAATAGTCTTTCTTTTAAAGTCTATTTTGTCTGATATGAGAATTGCTACTCCAGCTTTCTTTTGATTTCCATTTGCATGGAATATCTTTTTCCACACCCTCACTTTCAGTCTGTATGTGTCCCTAGGCCTGAAGTGGGTCTCTTGTAGACAGCATATGTACGGGTCTTGTTTTTGTATCCATTCAGCCAGTCTGTCTTTTGATCGGAGCATTAAACCATTTACTTTTAAGGTAGTTATCGATATGTATATTCTTATTACCATTTTCTTAATTGTTTTGGGTTTGTTATTTTAAGTCTTTCCCTTCTCTTGTGTTTCCTGCCTAGAGAAGTTCCTTTAGCATTTGTTGTAAAGCTGGTTTCATGGTGCTGAATTCTCTTAGCTTTTGCTTGTCTGTAAAAGTTTTCATTTCTCCGTCGAATCTGAATGAGATCCTTGCTGAGTAGAGTAATCTTGGTTGTAGGTTTTTCGCTTTCATCACTTTAAATATGTCCTGCCAGTCCCTTCTGGCTTGCAGAGTTTCTGTTGAAAGATCAGCTGTTGACCTTACAGGGATTCCATCGTATGTTATTTGTTGCTTTTCTCTTGCTGCTTTTAATATTTTTCCTTTGCATTTAATTTTTGATAGTTTGATTAATATGTGTCTTGGCGTGTTTCTCCTTGGATTTATCTTGTATGGGACCCTCTGCGCTTCCTGGACTTGATTGACTATTTCCTTACCCATATTAGGGAAGTTTTCAGCTATAATCTCTTCAAATATTTTCTCAGTCCCTTTCTTTTTTCTCTTCTTCTTCTGGGACCACTGTAATTTGAATGTTGGTGTGTTTAATGTTGTCCCAGAGGTCTCTGAGATTGTCCTCAATTCTCTTCATTCTTTTTTTCTTTTTTCTGCTCTGCGGTAGTTATTTCCACTATTTTATCTTCCAGGTCACTTATCTATTCTTCTGCCTCAGTTATTCTGCTATTGGTTCCTTCTAGAGATTTTTAATTTCATTTCTTGTGTTGTTCATCATTGTTTGTTTGCTCTTTAGTTCTCCTAGGTCCTTGTTAAACATTTCTTGTATTTTCTCCATTCTATTTCCAAGATTTTGGATCATCTTTACTATCATCATTCTGAATTTTTTCAGGTACACTGCCTATTTCCTCTTCATTTGTTTGGTCTGGTGGGTTTTTACCTTGTTGCTTCATCTGCTGTGTGTTTCTCTGCCTTCTCATTTTGCTTAACTTACTGTGTTTGGGGTCTCCTTTTTGCAGGCTGCAGGTTCATTGCTGTTGTTTTTGGTGTCTGCCCCCGGTGGCTAAGGTTGGTTCAGTGGGTTGTGTAGGCTTCCTGGTGGAGGGGACTAGTGCCTGTGTTCTGGTGGATGAGGCTGGATCTTGTCTTTCTGGTGGGCAGGTCCACGTCTGGTGGTGTGTTTTGGGGTGTCTTGACCTTATTATGATTTTAGGCAGCCTCTCTGCTAATGGGTGGGGTTGTGTTCCTGTCTTGGTAGTGGTTTGGCATAGGGTGTCCAGCACTCTAGCTTGCTGGTCGTTGAGTGGAGCTGGGTCTTAGCATTGAGATGGAGATCTCTGGGAGAGCTTTCGCCGTTTGATATTATGTGAAGCTGGGTGGTCTCTGGTCTATCAATGTCCTGAACACGGCTCTCCAACCTCAGAGGCACAGGCCTGACACCCGGCCGGAGCACCAAGACCCTGTCAGCCACACAGCTAACATGGGAAAGGAAATAGTCACCCAAGTCCATGAAGCACAGAGAGTCCCGTACAGGATAAACCCTTGAGTCAGGTAAGCATTTGCTTCACCTCTTCTTTTATGTATAGCAGTTCTTTTGACTTCTCTTATTTCTAGCTTCCCAAGGTCCCCACGATTCTCAGAGCCCCTTTTTTCTTTTCCTTGGTGCTTCGTCTAGTTTCACTTGCTCACAGGAGGTCGTGGGCAGAGGCCTCTCACCAGCCCTTCAGACCAGAGTTCCTGGTGCAGAGCCCCCCTGCCGACCCCTCAGCTCAGGACCATGTGCAGAAGCACCCTGAGGAGTCTTCTTGAAGCTTCTCTGCCTAGTCCTGTGAAATGGATTCTAGATGCCCCGCTCTGGACCCACTCATCCCACAGTTGATCTGTTGCCTTCATGTGAAGGTTACTGATAATAAATGTCGAACAGGACAGGGTCAAGTGCAAAGCCCCACAGCACCCCTTTCAGGACAACCTTCCACTTTCCAGGCTGATGTTGATCCATGAACCAGCACTCTTGGGCTCCCTCTGTTTAGCTCCCTAGAAAGTATTATAATCCGACTGGCGCTGAACATTTAGGTGTGGCTGGGGCTGGGCTTCCCCAAACTGTAAGGTTGAAACGTGCAGTGGGGGTTCCCCAGTAACCCAGACCCAGATGGCTTGTGTCTCAAATGAAGAATGTGATCAGGCCTCATTTTTCTTATTTTAGCTAGAGCTGCTTTTGGGTCTTTACTGCTAAGTTTTCCACTGCACTTCTAACCATGTTAGGTAAGGGCTAGATCTTGTGGAATAGTTATTTTAATCTAATCATGAAATATCGATTAATACAAAGAACTGCTCATTTTAAAGACTGGTTGCCCAGGGTGCAGGGTTCCGAGCCGTCCCTCGGGGATCTGGCCCATCTGCCGGGCATTAAATTATGCTGTGGTCTGCACCCCACTGAGAGGGATCTCTGTACCTTGTAGAGTCTAGAAAGTTTCCTCAACATCAATCTCACTCTCAATTTGGGAAAAGAAGAACAGCATCACAAGACCCGTCCTCTGATGCCACTAACGAACAAAATTTCCCCCAAAGCCTCTAGTGCTGCCCTGCTGCTTTCATTGATGCATTCAAAACAGACTATCTCAGGCTTGGGGGCTTGATGGATGTGCTCCTTTATAATTTAATGTGGGGAATGGTATTTAACTGGTTTCTCCTTTTCCCTACTTCTCCTGCTCTAAAATGTCAGAAGTTATTCCTACCAGAAAGATGATGTTGTTTTTCTCATGTGCTAAGCATTTCTGAAAAGGACAGATGGGGTTTACTACTCAGACCCCTGTTACGACATTTGAACGGAAACACTGCCGTGGCATTTTAGTCTCTCTCCCTGGCCGTGAGGTAGTCATTCCAGGAAACAAAACAACCTCCGACTGTTGGGTCTCTAAACCAAAAGCTGTGTGTCTGTCCCCTGAGGTACCAGGGGCCCAACCAGGAGACTGGCTTTTGGAGGAGAGAGCGCGTGCAGAAGAATGGTCCCTGTAGGCTGGCTGGGAGGGGCCACCCATACTGTGAACAGCCTGTAAAGCCGAGCAGAGAAAAGATGAGCAGAGCAAGGGTTACCGAGTTTATATTGTGTGCCAAGCACAGCACCAGGCACCTTACAGGCTTTTCTTACTCATCCTTAAACCACATTAGGAGGTGGGAACATAGCAGAGTGCAGTCTGTATTCCCCCAGCATCCAGACTGGAGGCAAGGGCCTGGTTGCATGGGGACCCTGGACGCCTCCTGGGAAGAGAGCCCTCCTACAGGAAGAATGACGGTCCCCAAGGTAATTCAAGGGTAGTGAGTCTAGGGTCAAAGAACAACAGTAGGTTCATGCTCAGCAGAGCGTGCTGCACTTATATCATCTCCAAGCCCAAGCCCTCATGGCCTACAGTGCACAAAACTGAAAGTCTCCTTTCCTATCACCTCTAGGGGACAAAAAGAGCTTAAGTGGCAGTACTGCTGGCGTCACTGCTGTGGGTGGGTGGCAGTTCTGGCCACGATGGCAGTGGCTCCTTCAGGGTGGTAAACAGTGGGTTCTGGTGCCCAAGCCTTCAGGGGTACTGGTCCCAGGTGCCACTCTGGTCACTGGCTCCCAGTGTAGCCCGACAGTGTGCCAGAGCTGGGAACAGTGTTTACTGGTAAATGTGAACAAGGTGTACTAGTAAATGTTTAACAACTAGCACCAGGAGGGGAGGGTAAAGGAGAGGGAGGGGCTTCATCTGTAGCATTTGCCATTTTCTGTGGTGTAAATACTCCCAGCATGGCTGATTTCAAGCTATTAATGGGACATCACTGAACATAAAGATGGGAGGAAGTGCACAGGAGGGCACTGTTATACAGAGTTTCCACCATAGATACAATAGACATAACCTCAAGAGCATAGATCACAGCAAAACGTAATAAAATAATTAGGAGGTGATGACTTTCGACTATACATTTATCTTTGTTTAATTTAATTAATATAATTGTAAGCTTACATAACCGGTTTTAATAATAGCTGTGTTTAACAACCATTTTGCAAAAATCCCATTTAGCAAAATTTAATGATTGGCTCTCTTAAGCCTGTATGAGCCAGCTTGAGCACACTACTAGCTGAGGAGGAAGAAAATGTGGGCAGGATGAAGCAAAAACCTTTCCCATCTTTCCCTAGAAACGCCTGGCTGTGTCCTGAAGAATCACTTCTCCGCTCGGCTCACGCTTCCCTCTGCCTGGATGAGGCAAGTCACGGGGCACGTTCCAAGATGCCTCCTCAAACACCTACAGTGATGACAGCCTTCTGCCTAAGGCTCGGCAGCAGAGGCAGCTTTGAGATCTAAACTTCATTTACCAGAGCACGGTTTGGAATAGAGCAGCCCAAGTCCAAGAAAAGAGAAGGTTATGAAACGGATCTGTGCAATGACACAGCGTGAGTGCAATTAATTGTTGTCAAAGCATTTTGCTGGCTGCATTCTCTCTTACGTAGGAGAACAAAACTGTCATAACCGTGACAATTTTATTCAACATTGGTGCAATTACCAAGCCTAAAAATAGGAAGCAGAGGGGAGATTTGCTTGAGAGGGCTGAGCTCTGTTACCCGTGTCCGCCCCCAGGATGGAGGGAGGGGAGGAAGGAAGCTAAGATTCATTGAATCTTGCCATGTGCTACTATGAGAAGCGTTTTACCGTTTTATGCGACATAATCCTCCCTTCAAGTCTGTGAAGGGAGGGGGAGTGGAGCAGAGCTCTAAGGCCCAAGATCTGCTGAGCACCCAGTACGAGACCGGCTCTCTGTACAAACTCTATGTACATAATCACTTTATCACAGCCTCACTCAAACGGAGGTATTATTACCTCCCATTTTACAGATGGGAAAGCTGAGTCTCAGAAAGTTTAAGAAGCTTGTACAAGATCCCATAGCGCAAATGCTTCTGATTACAAAGTCATTTACGGGGACTTGCTTGCTGTGAAACCTGTGAGGTGAGCAAACCCACACTTCCCGGCAGTGCCTCTCCTGTTCTCCCTTCTCCGTCCCCTTTTCTACTCTTTCTCACATCCCATTGCCCTCCCTTACAGGAATGAACAAATAGTCAGGGCTAGACTTCGGCTGGAGTCTCGGCTCCATGACTTCCGAGGAATTGTGACATTTGCTCATTTGTTTAACTTCTATAAGCTTTAGTTTTTCAACTATACATTGGAGACAGGAAGAGTGCCTACCTCATAGCATTGCTGTGGAGATTAAATGAGACCTTGCACGTCAAGTGCTTTGCACAGCAACTGGCATAGGGCAAGTACTCAACAGCAGTTGTTATCATGATTGGCCAGAGAACATGGCATTGAAAAGAGGTGCCATGTCCCAGCATGACCTCCACTCAGGACACTACAGATGAAAACATCAGGAGGGTAGCAGGGTCCAGGGTCTTCACTACCTTCCCACATGGCCAGGTGACTTCCCTCCCAACAGAGGACCTTGCCCTGGGTGGGCACCGGGCAGAAGAAGGATGGCGAGGAAGAGTCACCTCCTACAAAGAGTTAGTGCTTACCATGTGAGGGCGCTCTCCTAAGTTCTCTGCAAATGTGAACTCATTTAATCTTTATAGCAAGTCAGAGCAGTGGGTGCCATCGTTCACTTCATTAATGAAGTGAAAAGTAAATTTAGTGCCCCCCCCCCGATTCCACTCTGACCCTTCGGGCACAGCCATGCCAAGCCTATCCGCTCTGCCTCCCTAAGACAATGGGAACCAGCCCACCAATGCCACCCTCACATAATATGTGTGCCCCCCCTCTCCTTGATGCCCACATACATGCTTGGTAGGACGAGCTCTCCATCACCCAAGGGTAATATTCACTTTGTGATTTATCCAGTGTGCTGTTTCTCCTGCTTCACTCCCCTTCCTCCCTTTGGTCATTTCTGTGGGACAAACAATGAGCAACAAAGATATCCAAGAAGGAAAAATTATGTGTGAAGAGGCAGACCTGGGGTTAAATTCCCAGGCTGTAGCTGTAGCTCTATACGCACCCCTTACTAGCTCTGGGTCTCTGCAAGTAACTCATCTTCTGGGACTTTCTTCATCTATAAAGCAGAGATAATATCGACGTCATGGTATTGTTATGAGGATCAGACAAAAGCACACAAAACATATAGAATAATGCCCAACACCTGAATTTTAGCTATTCTTATTATTTGGCCATTTATTTGTAGCCTCGAGCTCTGGTCTGGCTGATTCACCCAGGGAAGACTCATCCGTCCTGAGCCTCCCTGTTTTCCTGACCTGTAAACTGGGGGTGAGAATATGCAACCTGCCTTGTAGGATCACTGTGAGAGTTGGAAGAGGTCCTGGCATAAATCCTGGTACACAACACGGCTCCACCAACTGTGCGTATTACTCTGATTCTCATCGTCATGATTAGCTTCTCCTAGCAATTGAAAATTGGCTCAAACTCCCAACAACCACTGGAATTATTTCCCAGTCACAACTCGTGGGAGAGAAATATTTGGATGTTTCTCTGTCATAAACATAACTGCCCAAGAGACACTTGACGCCTTTAAAGCTTCTAGAGGACTGCCTTAGAGAAGAACCTCCCACAATAAAGCAAGACTGAGGCTAGCACATGAAGGAAGATATACTTTCCCTATAACTCTCTTTTTAAAATACTCTCTTTCTCTCAAAAAGTTAATGTTAATCAAACCTTAACAGAACCCTAAGCTACTTTGTCAGCTCTTCAGTGTACCAGCTTCCATCTGAAGTCTGTGACTCAGGTCTATGAATGGTGTTTGTGTAACACGTGTGCTCTGTTTAAAACGGAAGAACATGGGGTTTTTAAGGTCAGACAATCTGGGCTCAAAGGCAGGTCTGGGACTGCTGTGTGACTATAGGTAACTCACTTACCCTCTCTGAAACTCAGCTTCCTCACTTAGAAAATGAGAAAAAGAATAGTATCAACTTCACAGGATGGTGAGGAAAGTCAAATGAGATGCAAAAGCAATCTGAAAAGCGCTGTGTAAATGTGAATTGCTATTATTTACTGTTAAGAGAAATGATATCAAATTTAGGCTCAGTCCCAGTAAATAGAGTACCTCAGGACGTCAGTATCTCTGTGTCCTCCTCCTTTTTAAGTTTGGATTTCCTATTTCCATTTTAACAGTCTTTGCATACTTGTGCCTGCTATTATAAGCCACTTCAAATCTTTTTGGAAGGAGGCAAAGTATAAAAAACAAACAACAGCTCCGTGGTGAGAAGTAACATGGACCATTTACCCTCTGACTTCAGTTGCATTTGCAAGATGGCGGTGGGGTTAGATTTGCTGCCTGCAGCCTGGAACCCAGGGCTGATTTTTCTGCATGAAGGTGGCTGGTTGTCTCAGGAATGGAGTCAGAGATGAAGGCAACCAGCCCTAAAGGAAACTCTCCACCGTAACCACAATTGCCCGGACAGGACGATGGGTATTGGCCAAGGGGAAGCCTGCTCCCCAAAAATATTGCCTTGAATCCTCCGGTTCCATACCTTCAACCTCAGAGCAGAAGTTCTACATTTTGTTTTCGGTAGAAGTTTTAGAAGGAAAATGCTTTTTTGAAACTTCTCTTTGTCCTCCTACCAGTTTACCATCCATATGGAGATGAAGCCAGCCTGTAATGCGTTTAAATGAGACAGCCAGCTAGGCGAGACACTCAAGTGGTCGCTGCGTTTTAAACACAGCACACGTGTTACACAAACACCATTCATAAACCTGAGTCACGGACTTCAGGTGGAAGCTGGTATATGTATAAATAGCCTGTGTATGTCAAACAGAAGAAAAGAAGGGAAGTTTGGGGAATAAGGTCAAAATCATGGTGCCCAATTTAAACATAATAAAAATCTCAGCCTTGTCATTATTTACAACCCCCGAGTACAACTCCTACCCAAAAAGGAGAGAACGTCGAATGGAAAATTCTAAATGAGCTGATGTCCTTGTGTTGAACCGAACAGCACGAATGATGCAGCATCATAAATGAAGCTATAATTATGTTGTCTTACTTCTCGGCTGCCGGATGCCCACGGTACAGAGCTGCCACTCCAGTTTTTTCTGGCCTCAGAATTGTTTTGGGAGCCTTAAAAGTCAGTAGCTTTGACTAGTGTTGACCAATTGATTAGCATTCAGCGACTCTGTGATAGTTTGAGATGACAACAGAAGAATACAGTTTGTGGTGGTGAAGAATTAACACCTTGAACATGTCATCAGTGTTTTAAAAAATCATTTTTTCCTATGATTCCCCCCTTCCCATCTCACCACCTCCCAGCCCTGACTTTGGCCATAACTCTTTACCAACATACTGTCCCAAACTCAGCTTGTGATGTCGCTAACAAACATCCTAAGCTGGGCTCTTACAAAGCAGAGCAGGAAAATAGACAGCCCTGCAGGCTCAGGGCTGGTTATAGCCCAAGGCAAATCTGCACACCTTCCAGGCCCCTCCCATTGAAGTGAAGGGTGTGGCCAGGGCTTGGAAGAAACACGAGAGTCTCAGGTAGCCCAGTGACGTCCTTGAGGACTTCAATCAGTCCCACAGATACAGCCTTGACCCTGGGTCACGCCGTTCCTTAGCAGGCACCTGCCAGCCATCCAGCCTCCACGCCCGCGGCCCAGGAACGCAGTGTGAACTTCAGGGAGCCATTCAATAAAGTGGATTCAGGAAGCAGCAATTCTCGCTCAGAAGAGGTTTCGTGTTTCATCACCCCTCGTGCCCCCGCTGCTCAGAAGGGATCTACAGCCCGAGTGTGGGGTGTGAACGCCAAGGACTGATACACAGGGTGACAACACGTGCGCATTCGGCCGCTGGCTGCTGCATGCTTCCGGCTCCCGATTCAGAGTGTCTGCCCGTCTCTGTCTGTCACATCCCCACACCGGTCCCTTCTCCCATCACCAGCAGAAGTGGACTGCGCAGCCTCGGGCCTCTCCCATCCCAGTCTCTGAGGATGTGCGTGGTCTTTGAGTTAAGAGCTCACTAAAGTGTAGATCATGCTGGATGCAGAAAGAAGAGGAAAAGAAGGCATTAGTGGGAGCCCACAAAAGACCTCAGACAGCCCTCAAAAGAGGCACCTTCCAAAAGCCAGACCCCTTGCTTCTTTCTCATTCCTGTCACAAGAGCATCTTATCTACTCCCTGGACTCTTCCCCCTACTACTTCCCACAATGTTGGACTAAACGTTGTTACGAGACCATACCGTGTTCCTTGGATGAGAGATGTGATTGCTCTGAGTGCCTATCATTATTCTCATCAGGATGATTATCGTGGCCGTTATTCTTCTTTCCTGCAATCGCAGGGCAGGTCCCCAGGGGTGGGAGGGGTGCAGTGGATTCTTTATGCCACCAGCTGCCACATGCGTATGTGATGGCTGTGCCCAGGGGCTCCCAGATTATGGTGGATGATATGGCAGCGCCAGGGAAATGATCATCGTCACTATTGCAAGGACTTTTGTGTGAACACAGGCCCTCTGGGCACACAAACTGGATGAATTCTTAATTGGGTAGCTCCTGGCCCTACTTTTCCTAACAGAGCCCAGGCATTAAACATGCATTAAGAGCCTGTGTCCTAAGGTGGAGCCCCAGCACCACCAAGGAGGGGGTCACGCATCCCTGTGCTCTTAGAAAGGGCTGCAGGCTAATTCTGCAGCAATGAAGAATGTTCCACACCAAAATATACACTCTATCCATTTGGCAGGAAGAAAAACAACCACCTTTTCACAATATAGAGAGAAGAAAGGATAATCTAAGAAACAAAACCAAAGGCGAGAAACTAAAGTGTTCTACTTCTAACCCTCTCCAGCTGCGAAGCCCGGACAAGCCCCTCTGCGTAGCTGAAGTTCCGCCTTTGAGAACTTGATGCACCTCATGTACACAGAGCCTCACTAGCCAGGCCTGGTGCTAGAGGGGTCTTATTCAACATGGGGAAGTACGGGGGTCAGCTGAAAAGTGGATTGCTCAAGGTCACACAGCAAGGCAGGAGCCATGTCCCAACACCAAAGCCAGTGCTCTTTCCATTGTAACACGGAGCTTCACTGTATTTGTCTACTCACTTTCATTTCCCTCATTCATTCAATATTTATTGAGCGCCTCCTGCGGGCCAGGTGCCATTCTTGGTGCTGGGAAACAATGGCGAGTGTGCAGCCCCTGCCTCGAGGGAGTGTACGGCTAAGCTGTAGCGATAACAAGGGTTTAGTGAGCACCTACTATGTGCCGGGTGCTGGCCAGGGCACTGCAGATACAGAGGGGAATGAAACAGTTGAGGCCTCTGCCATCAAGTCAACCATAAATAACCTAATTTGAGTGAGAGAAATGAACATGAGGGGACGCAGGCATGATGCAGAGTAAATGGATAGGAGGGTGGTACTACATAGGTAGATAATATCATCCTGGTTTACATCCTTGATTTGAAAAGATCTTTATATTGAGCAGGCAGAATCCACACTAGACTAACCAGCTTCTATTATTTTTAGTTTTAATATTAGCATCAGTATTAGTATTAAGTAATCCCCATCCCATGTAACCTGCAAACGTCTCCTGGTCCACAAGGCAACCTGAGAAGCGGGTGGCGCTGGATGCTGGGATGGTTCGCACAGCACAGTGGGAAGAGAGCCCAGAATCCGGGGCTGGATACTTTGCTAACTATCTGCTAGGACCTTGGACACATTTCTTAATCTCCATGAGGTCCTTAGGAACCCCTCAGGAACCTCAAACTGTAAAACACAAACCCCACCTTTATAGGGTTCCCAGCTGCTGTCACTTGAGTCTCTATCATTGTGCTCAGCTCAGAGGCAGCTCTCCATGCACGTGGGTCCCCTTCCGTCCCTATAAGAGTGGCCTGGGCTGACAGTCCTGGCTCTCCACAAGCCTGGATCTAAGGGGCTGGGAGCCCCTGAGGTGGGAGAAACAGGGTCTTTGAGGAGCCCTGAAGAGCTCCAAGAGGTCAGGTTCAACAAAGAAGGCAGAACCCTGGTTGCCACCCAGGGTCCCAGTGAGGCGGGAGGAGCAATTGATACCCATTTTGTTTTGGAAACAAAGTAATGAACACATGTAACATAAAGGCAGTGCCAAACTGAACAGAATGCTTGGAACGTAATCAGTTACAGGACGATCACAGCCATCTAACGGGCAGGAGCCCCAGTATGGCCGCCACAGCCCAGCAGACAGAGAGCAGAGTAGCTCTCTATCTGTAGATTCCTGTGACTCCTATGCCCTGTTCCCTCCAGCGCCTTAGGCTCCAGCAGATGCTGCAACAAAACTGAAATGAGGAAGCTTGATCTGCCTCGGTCTCCGCCCAGACTAAAGAGGATCCCAGGCTAACGGGGCAGGAGCCAGGGAAAGCACTGCCCGCATTCTGCTGGCTTTGAGGAGGGGCAACGCCGTCTCTGGGGTCAGGCCCCTCAGCCTACGACTCAGCAGAGGAACTGTGTGCAGCCCCGCAGAGAGGCTGGGCACACTCCAGGGAAGAAAGTGAACCTCCTTGTTAGCCCAAGCTGCCAAATCGCTAAGCCCATGAGGGTTGCCCATGACAGGAAGCAGCCGGAGCAAGCTTTAGTTGCTAGAGAGTTCAGACTTAGGTCAGGGAGACTTGGGCCAATCTGCTGGGCACCTCGGAAAGCTCCAGAGAGGCTTCGGAGACCCTCAGGCTCCTTGCAGACTGAAGCAGGCATTGTCCCAGGACACTCCATCCAGGAAGAGGAGGGAAGGGGTCACCCCGAGCCTGAACCAACCCTTGACTCCAACAAGAATGTGGTAGAATATTCTGAATCCCCTCCAGGGCTGAATTATTCCAGAGGAAGTTACAGCCCTGATGGTTATAGGAGAAGACTCAGGGCGTCTTCTGGACCCCGGGGATGCAGAGGGGAGACGAGGTGGACCCAAGCAGCAACTCCAGAGTGATGCTTAGCCCCAAAATTCTGAATCAGCAGATCTAAGCCCAGGAATCTGCATTGTTAAGAAGCATACCCTCCTCACCGTGATTCTGATGCAGGAGGTCCAAAGACCACACTTCGATAAAGACTTTTCTAGAGGTTTCCTAAGACAGCCAGCAGTTAAGAGCTCAATCTTTGGGATAGGACCTGAGAGGGACTTCTCGCTGTGTCACTATGAGCTGTGACCATGGGAAAATTATCTAACGTCTCAGATGAGGTTTCCTCATTGTTAACATGCTGATAATGATAGCCTTTAGCTCATACACTGAGCAATGCATATCGAGCTCTTTGCTCGAAGAATGGCTCGTTTTTAAATGCTGGATAAATGCAGCTGCTTCCCATGCTGCCCCAGCGTAACCTGAACCCTGAGGCAGCCTTGGAGTCTAACACCCCCACCCTCCTCTTCCTCACCCGGCTACTGGCCACCCGGCCACTTTGGAGACAGTGCTGGGGTACCTGGAGATATCATGGTGTGGTGCAGGTAGCGACAGGAGAGCAAGGTGACAGGTGAGACACCCCAGAGATGAGCCCAAAGAGGAACAGGAAGGAGGAGGAGACATTTTCAGAAAAGACACTGTCTGGGGTATCAAACCACGAGACAGTCTGTTTATAGCTATCTGCTTAGTTAGGATGTTCCGAATAAAGAGGTGAAAAGAGGGGAGGTTCCTGACACAGAATTACAAAGCCAGCATGTTTTATTTAATTAGAATGGTATTACATAATATTAGGAGAATTGTAAGTATAAGCACTTAATGGCCCAACATGCCCATTTGTGAAGCATTGACTGCCACTGGGGGTCTCTGTTGTGGTCCCCAAGAATGCTTTCACACAGACTAGGGGGCAATGGCAATGAGGCTATGTATCCGGGGCCACAGGTGACCTGAGTGTCTGAGCTGTGGAGTTGCTGGGGGCAGGGAGCCCCATGCATGGAGAAGAAGTCACCAAGTGCACTTCACCAATAATCTCCTAAGAGGGTTTGGCAGAATGTGTGTTCACTGTGTAGCCCAAAGGATGTTCCTGTCAGCCAGCGAGGCCTCCAGCAGGACCTTCTGCCCCTCCCACTCCTTTACACAGAAGCTCTTGCTCCTGAACCAGTTAGGTGGCTGGCAGCATCCTTGACAGGCTGGGACTCCCACCTGCAAAAGCCTGAAATTTTCTCCATTTGCCGCAGGAGTCAAACCCACCAGGAGAGGCAGAAACTCACCAGTAAAGGTAGTAGAAGAAGGAGAGGAGATAGAAGGCCAGCTTACACCAGGCCTCCTTCTGACAGTAACTCAAGGTGTCTGCGTTCATGACCACCGGCGGGTCGTAGGCTAATTCGGAGCTATCTGCCGGACAGTGGAAGTACCTGCAGAGAAAGAGCGCACGGCGTCATCGGCTCTGAGGCTTGGACAGGACATCTGAAGTCGTCTGGGCTGAGTCCCCTGATGCCAGACTTCCAATCCGAGGAGTCTCTGCTAAGCAGCTGTCTGCCTTCTGCCAGAATCACTGCCCAAATTACAGCCCAGGCACTGCTAAAAAGTGGCTCAGCCACTGTCTTCTAGCAGGTAGTAACGCCCAAATACTCAGATCCACCAGTATCAGATCCACCTCACACACAGCTGCTCTGACAGAAGGAAAACGTGTCCCCTGGTGGCACCTGGGAGATACCAGGAAGAGCCTCCTTTCTCCAGGGATGTGGGTTGGTGGGGTGAGGGGGTAGCGGAGGGAGGTCCACGATGTGTATGGACCTGGGTTGCCAGTAGGGGCACAGGCGCGGGTTGATGTCAGTTGCATATCCGCTGCCTAGTGTCGCTGTACCACAACTCTACTATGAACGTTAATTATTTGGATTAAACATTAATTACTTTTGGGTTATCCTCCTCCCAGACCCCCTTTTCAAATCCTGAATACTCTGGGAGGGACATCCTATTCCCACTTGAGTGTGGAGTACTTTACAGGTAATTTTCTTCTTGATGGAAGGACCCAGAACAGCAAACAGAATATTGGCCATCGCGGGGAGAGAGCAGCCCCCGAGGGAAACTGGGTAAACCAAAGAGCAGTGGGAGGAGAGAGGTGAATGCAGACTTCGCCTTCTTCAAAACATCACCGCAGCTCAACGTGAACTGGCCTTGCTCCCGGAAGGAGAGAAACTCTCCCGCTGCGCTGTGTGAGACCTTGGGAAGTGGTCAGGCAGGAGGCAAGTCCTGCCCCTGAGGCCGTCCCCCTGGCCCTCACCAGATCGCTGCCCCCAGGGCCTCAGCCAGGGTCTCATTCAAAGCCGGAGAACAAAGTGCAGCTGAAATCGCTCAGCGGGCTGTTCCTTTTGTCAGTCTGGTAATGGAATCAGGAGGCCGGGTGCAAATTAATGGCTCCTGTGAGGCTCTGGGACAGGCCGTGGTCCTCGAGTGAGAGCGAGGACCAGACGAGTGGTCTGACGGGCTTAATCACATCGGCTTTGAAGAGCATCCCTGTAACGTAGCAACTCACAGAGCTGGTATTTCAGTTCCCTCTTCGTCTGCTTCAAAGGATTGCACTGACATTATCTGTCATCCACACTATGCAGAGAGGAAATCGCAAGCCAGATTCAATGACATCTGCCAGCTCACAGCCCTCCAGGCCACTCACCTCTCCTCTGCCCAGGAGCAGATTTCACAACCTATTTGCTTTTGCTGTGCCCTTGTTCCCAGGAGGCCTCATTAAGTGGAGGAAGGGGTGGCAGGGTGGCGGAGTGGCTCAGTGGGCAGAGCCAGGGCCCTGAGGCCCACCCATCACCAGACTGAGATTCCTCAGGTCAACTGTTAACCTCTCTGAGCCTCAACTTTCTCATCTGCAATATGGGACTGAAACTGCCTACTCCAAAGGGCTGTTGTGACAATTGTGTGAGGTGATGGGTCCCCAAAATCTCAAAGAACAGGTACTGAACAAAAGTTCTGCAGTTCTACTTGTATTTAAGCAAACTGGGAGCTAGGGCAGAGGGGGCTTTATCTGCACTAGAAACATCGCTGGGCTGGACCTTTGGAAAGGAGGGGGAAGTGGAAATGAACTAGAGGGGTTTCAAGGACTCTGATTTTTATTTTTTCTTTTCTTCTTCTTCTTTTTTTTTGTGGCCGTACCGCGCAGCATTCAGACCAGGGACTGAACCCGCACCCCCTGCAGTAGAAGCGCTGAGTCTTAACCACTGGACCACCAGGGAAATCAGGACTCTTATTTTTTAAAGGACACTTGCCCTCCTCACTCCTTTTTCTTTCATTTTCTGAGTACTTAACGAATTGCCAGAACTAGGCTAGACCCGGTCAGGGATTCAAAAAAGTAAGACAAGCTCCCTACTGGCAAGGAGACTGCAGTCACTCCCTTCTTTTACACGGAAACGTTCCAAGTGTAAGGACGCGGCTGGCTCTCCCGCCCTCCCTTTTGGAGGAGTGATAGCCCTAAGAAGCAGTGTACCAATCAAAGTTCTGTAAATTAACCACATTTCTGATACCTTGGATCGACAACACACTATTTGAAGGACCTTGGGATAGATTCATTTTAGAAGGAGAAGAGCCAGCCCCTAGGTGACAAGGACACGGCCTGCGATCCACAGAGAGGTGGCCCTGCCATATCCCAGCTGAGTGATTCTGGGCCATGACGTAACCTTTGTGAGTCTCTGTGACCTGTGTGTAAAACAGGGAGAGGCAACCCCAAAGCACCCGTTTGTTGTGGATACCAGAGGAGGTAGGCATGGAAAGTCTCTGAGTGGGTAGGCGATACATTTCAACACCATTATGTTTCTATTTGACTTCTCTCTAAATTCAGATTTTAGTAGGTTACCTTTACATAGAAGGACTTTGTTATGTAACTGAATCATCTTATTTCCTCCCTCAACCTGCGTCCTGCTCTTGGTCACCTCCCAGCCACCCAGCCTAGAGATTCCCTCTCCCTCACCTCCTGCATCCAATTACTGGCCAAGGCATGTCCACTTTACCTCTCCAAACCCTCTCCTTCTCTCTCCATTCCAGCTTCCAACTTCAAGCCTCCAGTCTCTCCACCTGGAATTTCATCAGAACTTCCTAACTGGATTTCGTCCTCAAAATTTCACCCTCCAACCCAGCCTTCCCACGGCTGTCAGGGTCACCTTCCTAAAAATCGGATCAGGCACTGCCATTTTCCTCCTCAAAACTTCTGAGAGGTAGCCCTTTCCTACAGAATAAATTAACTCCAACTTCCTATCAAATCATTTCAGACCCTCCATACCTGATCCCCAGCTGTCAACCCCATCTCTGCTCCCTTCTGTCTGAGAACCCCACATCCAAGCACACTGAGCAATCACTGTTCCCCAGACACACCAGGTGCTTTCTTACATCTGAGCAGGCTAGTCCCTTAACCTCGAATGTGCTTTTCCAGATTCCCCAGCGTCACACTTCCATTTCTCTACACTCCTACCTATGTTCCTTATATATCTGGTAAGAATCGATTTCCCTCTCCCGCTAGGGTATATATTCCTTGGGGGTAACAATTATATTTTGCATTCATCTTGGAATCCCGCATAATGTCTGGCATGTAGTATGTGTTCCATATGTTTGCTAAATGAAGGGGTGAATGTTCTAGATGTGACTAAATACAGGCTATATTGTATGCTATAATGACAACGATTAAATGTTTGGGGGATGAGGGGAAAGTGTGGTTAACTTATCTGCACATGTGCATTCTTGACTACTTTCGTATTCCCCCTCCCTGCCTCCTATATACCCACACGGTGACTCTCTTTTACCCAAATCACGTGATCTGATGCACAGTCTTAGCAGGGAAGAGATTTAAAATCAGAACAATCCCAGAAAATCCAGCCCATATGGTAGGTAGGCTATTTTTATTCAGATATAATTCATCTGTCAAAAAAATTCACCTTTTAAAAGTATACAATTCAGCAGTTTTTCATATATTCATAGAGTTGTACAACCACCACCAGTATCCAATTTCAGAACATTTTCAACCCTTTCAAAAGAAAACAGTGTAGTCGCACCTCACTCCCTCTCCCTTCCAGCCCCTAGCAATCACCAATCTACTTTCTGTTTCTACAGATTTGCCTATTCTGGACATTGCATATAAATGGTCTTTTGTGACTGGCTTCTTTCACTTGTAATTTTTTCAGGCTTCACCCACGTTGTAGTGTGTATCAATACTTTATTGCTTTTTATTGCCCAAATACTTTATTGCTTTTTATTGCCCAATAAGACTCCATCGAAAGGATATACCACATTGTGTTTATCCATTCATCTTCTGATGAACATTTGGGTTGTTTCTACTCTGCGGCTATTGTGAATAATGCTCTAGCTGCCTTTAACGCTGATCTGTGAGAGTTGAGGCTGTGGTTAGTGGAACCTACAGGAAGGGCCTTCCCTTACTGAATTATTATTGTCTGAGAGCAGCTTGCAAAGAAGGCTTTGAGGAAAGGGTCACCAAGGGAAGGGATGAGAGGAAGGCACTAAGTGGCTGGTCCATCTGGGGGGACATCGTCTCTGGAGGGCAGGCTGACCAAGCAGAAAAGGGGAAGGACAGGGCAGTCCCAAGCAGACTTACCTCCAGAAGTGATAGAAAAGTAGAGGGACATTCAGCCCCAGGGTGAGCCACTCCTGAGCACACAGGAACATGATGCAGAAGAGGCTGTGGATGGAATATTCTGGCAGCACCAGCTGAAGAGGGAGCAGAGACACAGGCCTGCGTTAGAGGGAGGCAAAGTCACTCCTGCATCTACAGCGGCTGACGTCCGCCTGCCTGGACACTTCCTCTGACATGCTGGTGACACAGAGGTCCTCCCCGCAGCATCACAGAGTCACTGCCCCTGGACTGTGACCCGTTTCTGGTAAGTTCTCCTCTTTAAGGTACCGGAGCCATGCTTTATACCCAACCCAAAAAGGACACAGGCCCTCAGCACCCTACTTACCAGAATAGGGCACTTGCTTCAGGGGGTCACCCGTGGATGACCACTGGCAAGAGTGGAAGAGGCCATCCAGCCCCTGTGACGTCTGGCCCAAGGCAGGACCCACTGGCAGAAATACTGATAGGGTTTCTAGTGATTCTATAACTGCCCTGCTCGTGTTCTCCTAGGCCCTGTGTATCGTCCCACAGAAACTCACAAACCTAAAGCAAATATGTATATACAGTTCAAACACAGGAGGGTTGGGAAAAAAGTGAGAAACAGTATTTTTCTTGATGCTGCATGGATCAAGAGGAAACCAAGAGTAAGAACATGTAGTATGATAAAAGAGGGAACGTTTAGCCTCTGGAGGAAGGGGAAAGAAACCAGCCCAGACCAAGAGGGGTCAGATAGTGGAAGGCAACCAGCAGGGAGACTAAGCTCTGTGAGCCCAATCTACCTGCACAGGTGTAAAAAGAGCTTAACATGATTGTGAACCCAGCTCCCAAGGGTGTTTACATCTTAACAGAAATCAAAGTTGTAACAAAAATCAAAGTGACTGTAAAGGAGAAATTTGGTCCCCGGGCCAGTAACAAGGAAACCCCAAAATAGAGATATTAATGTACCATCTTTCCCAATCATATAAGAATAAATATTTAATGAATGAATACTTAATGAATTAGTTAATTCATTAAGTTAATAGTTAATATTTAATGAATTAATAGTTAATATATATATTCATTATGTGTATATACATATTCATATATATATATGGGGGGATAGCCTCTGTGTGTCATTTAGACCAGTGGTCCCCAACCTTTTTGGCACCAGGGACCAGTTTCATGGAAGACAATTTTCCATGGGAGGATGGCTCAGGCGCTAATGCGAGCGATGGGGAGCGATGGGGAGCGGCAGATGAAGCTTCGCTCACTCGCCTGCCGCTCACCTCCTGCTGTGCGGCCCGGTTCCTCACAGGCCGCGGACCAGTACCGGTTTAGACCACGATGAATGCTTCGCTCCATCTAGCAAATTCTAACCATCCTTCAAGGCCCATCTCTAACAGCACTTTCTAACGGAAGCTCGGCCCGTACTACCCCACCTCACCCCACCCCGCCCTGCAGCCCCACAGATGCTTTCCGACCCTCACTCGGGGGGACTGTCCATAACTGTCCACGATGGAGTCATTACCTCCTTTCCTACCTCTCGACACACACGGATCTACCCCACTAGTCTATAAGCCGTCTTGGCCAAACTCTATCCTTTTCTCATCTCCATTTGCAAAGTGCTTTTTTGTACTTAGCAGAGACTGAACAAGTATTTGATAAAATGAATTGAACTGACCAAGTGCATATGTTTGGAGCATGGTTGGCTGGCATTAGGGATGCAGCCTGTGGTCACAAACCAAGATTTCTCTGGGTGGGAAACAAACTGCCTTGAACTCTCCTATTTGGGGAAAGAACATGACTTTGGTCTCATTCATCTCTCACTTTAGTCAGATGAGCTAACCGCCCCAGATGGGAAATACAGTGGGGGGACACATATTTGAAATAAATACATGCAGAGGCACAGGTGTTAAGAAATGCATTTTGTAACTAAGTGGCATCTTCTTCATTCTCAAGTCCAGTGAAGAATGAATTGCATTGACCCGCCTCTTAGAATTCTCAGGCAGTAACCCTGGAATCAACGTACAAGAGCCAGCGGTCCAGAGGCAGTGGCCTCAGTGGGTGAACCGGCACAGCTAGCCCCTGTGAGCCTCAACGAGCTGGTGGGAGGGGGTACGTCCCATCATTTCTCCTCACAGGACCTTGCAGCCATCCTTTCCAACCCCATCTGCGGCCAGCCTAGACACCACCTTACCTCCTCCCGTTCAGAGAGAAAGCCCCCGTTCTCAGCCTGCCAGCCCCAGGGGGTAGTGGCTGTGATCTCTTCTGTGCCTGTCTCTACATTTTTTAATCATTGATTTCAGCCACTCAGGCGGAGGTAATTAACATGTTACGAGACAGCCATCCCAGGCCTGGATCATCCCCGTCTCACAAATCTCTGACTGATTACAGTCTGGGTCTCAGGTCCCTCTATTCAGCACCACTGTTTCTTCTCTCTTCGGGGCTTGATTTATAGCGGAAGCTGCAACCTGCTGAGCAGGGAGGATTTGTCACTGTCACCACACTGAGAAAAACTGATTAAGGGAGGCCAGCTGGGTGCAGAGGTGCCCCACCTGCTGGGGGTGGGATAAAAGCTGCAGAATCCATGCTGCTCTTCGGGGTGGCTTCTCCCCAGCTGTCTCTTCCTATCCCTGAGCAGCAGCCTTGCGGCTGGGAGGGCGAGGGTGCCCTGTACGTGCACACATTGTTTCTCTCCCGCTTCCCCAGGCAGTCCCTGTCGCGATGGCAGGGGAGACTTACGGATCCTGTTCCTCCTGGACCCAGTGAACCTCGGCCAGGCCATGAGCACCAGCCTTGACCAGCGGGCATTACTGCTGCCCTCCACACACTTCCCGTATCCACCGTCGGGAAGGCGGGGCCAAAGGGCTGTGAGCAGAAACGGCTGGAGCATTTACCAGCCAATGCAAAGCGCTCCAGGCTCTCTCTCTCTCTCTGCCCTCTGACACGGCAAAACGCACTTAGGCTGGAGGGTCCTCCAGCATCCTGAAGCCATAAGTGAGGAGAGGCGCGCTGGGGCAGCCGGTGATGGACACCAAACATGAACAAGAAAGAAACTTGTGGGGTGTTCTTGGGGTTTTTTTGGCTGCCCCGCGGGGCATGCGGGATCTTAGTTCCCCGACCAGGGATCGAACCCGTGCCACCCTGAAATGGAAGCGCAGAATCCTGACCACTGGACCGCGTTCTAAGCTACTGAGATTTGGGAGTTGTTTCTTAACCACAGCGTGATTTAACCCATCCTGTCTGGTACAAAATGAGTAATCAGTGAGAAAAGCAAAGTGGTGATCAGCCCTCTTTATCCTTCCCCTGATCAGCCAGCCCGCCCTTCCTTTCACAAGCACTGGGCACGCTGAGGCAGGGGCTGAATGACCACCAGGCGGGCATAATGCTTATTCATTCGTGTGGGTAGTTGGACTAGTTGTCCCCTCCCAACCCTGCTTATCTCAGTTATATAAAAACCGCCCCGGAATCTCCCCGGCCAACCACAGAAACACGGAGGAGAGCCCTGACCGCCCGCCCTCCATCCTGAGTCAGCCCCTCACACTGCAGAACACTGTTTCCTTCATAAGACAAGCTGTTGGAATGGTGCCAATCTCCTTCGTTCATACAACAGAGGAACTCTTTCACACAGGCCACAGTCTACTGAATTCCCGTGTCTTATTATGCCCTGCTTTACAGAGTTATAAATACTAAATAAGTGGTCTCAATACAGGTATTGTGGGGTTGCTGAAAAGACTGCAATTCACTCCAACCAGGGGGGCTCACAGAAGGTTTTGCGATCAAGGCGGAATCAAGGGAACTTGAAAGGATGAGTAAAACCTAATCATGCGGGGAAGCCAGAGGTCAGCGTTCCAGGAAGAGGAACCGTGAGAACAAAAGTAGAGAGGTGACAGTCACCACCTGGGCGGGTTCTGCACAAGGCCACCTAAAACGGCCGCTTACTCTTCATTTAATGGATTAACGCCAGGCCTGATGTGGGTCAAGTTCTGGGTAAATGTTCATCTTATTCCCCTCCTGCTGGGACCCAGCCTTCTCATCCCCTGGTGCTGGAGCCTTTGTGTGTCACCATCATAAACTGAGGGGTGGGGGCCTGTCATGAGAGTATGATGACAACATAGCCTCCTCCCACTATCCCCTGCCCTGATGTACGCAGAATTCCAATGTCAGGTGAAGCTCTCAGCGCACGCTAGCAAAGCTCAGACACTTGTCAGTGAAGACCTCAAAGATTTCACCCACTCCCCCGCTTCTTCCGTCACTTCTAAGAGGATGGATGTGGCATCTGGGAAGGATCGCCTGTCCTGACTTCCGGCCCAGATTCTCGTCCTCAATTTTCATTTCCTGGCAGACATTTCCATCCCGATAGTCCACAACCACCGTGTGCTGAAAACTCACTCTCCTCCCAACACCTGTAACCTTTATCTCCTCAATTTCCGATTTCTGCTAATAATAGCCATCTCTGATTTCTCTGTCTCATCCATTTCCTCACCCGTCTGTTTCCAAATCTTGTCATTTCTTCTTCACAGCCACCTGGATTTGTTTTTCCTTTTTTTTATTTCTACTGCCCCTTACTGGTCTGGGTCCCTGCACATCCTCCCAAGGCGGTGCAGGAACCTTCTAGCAGGTTTCTGTCCCTGGACACTGCTCCCTCTGTCCAACAGAGCAGCTACCTCTTCTCCTCTGTAAGCGCCACATTCAGCTCCGCTCTAAGCTTTCATCCACAACCTTGTTTTCCCGGAAGTTTTATTTTACTTGTATTAAAAATATTTTATTTCTACTTATGCATCATCTCATTCATTCATGTATCCATTCATTCTCCGGCTTTAGCCCCCAGGTGATTTGCTGCTGACTGGTAACCTTTACCTATGATGGGAGAATACTATAATAATGTATCAATGTCTTATTTCATTGCCGTGGAGGAGAGGGGTATCAGGGGGCCAGAGGAGAAGCTCTTCTAACCCCCAGAGGGAGAGGAAAGAGAGAGGGGATGCTTGGAGTGGAAGCAAAGGATTGAAGCTCCCTGGGGGAGAGCGGGGATTCCCTAAGACTGGGGAGGAGGGGGCGGTGAAGGCGGAGAAGTGGTGGCCAGCACCGTAGTGCTGGAGATGTGCTCCTGACGCCCACCATGCATCCCAAGGGGGGCAGGATTTCTGAGGGGCTGGTATAAGCATGGCTGGGACCAAACACCCTAAAAGTCAAGCCACAGAAGCCTAGGGGTAGGTTCCAGGGCTGAGTGTAGCTTGAAGGGAGTGGCAGCTGTGAGACCCAGAGATTCCACCCATCTCTCAGTGAACCCTGTTGACTCAGACAACAAGCTTTTCTGCTGTGATCACATTGGGCTAAAAATATGAGCCCACTATCTCAAAGTGTTACATAAATTCTTACCAGTTACATAACGATCGACTGTGTGATATTGAGAAAAGCAGCTAACCATGTTGAGCCTTATTTACCTCATCTGTAGATGCCAGCATTTACAACCTACCAGCAAGGGTGCTAGAAGGGACACAGGGTGTCCTCTGACAGTGCTCTCAAAGGGGAAGAAGCATCAAAGAAAGGAAGATGCCGTTATCGCGATGAATGTGATCATTGTTACTGTTAACAATCACCTATGAGCTATTTACCATCCTCAGGACTTGTCACTCTTACCCTGAGAGTCAGTGAAATGGCCCAGAACCAAATTTGGTTTCCCGATTCTCCATCCGGTCTCCTCTGACCACCCCTCTGATTAAACCAGGCTTCCAGCTTTGCCAAGTGGAAAGAAAAACCAAGGGCTGTTTAACAGCCTGCCTCTCAAACCCTAAAAACCCCAATCCCCGCCTGTTTTCAAACAATAACCCAGTTCCCTTTGTTGTACTGTCCTGTATTGTTGTATCTGTCCTAAGGTTTATCTGCCCAGGAGCCAGTGAATATGAAAAAGAAGAAAAAGATAATGTCTCTGTCATTTGATTTCCCAGCCCACACCAAACTGGCCCTAAAACAGAGGAGCCCTTCTGGGATAAGCAGGGTGGAGGCAATCTTCTCAGAATTGTCCAGCATGGAGAGCCGTTCTCTATTTGTCCCCAGAGGAACAACTGTGCACGTGGCTCACATCGGGAGGAGACAGCGGGAAGGAAGGACAGGATGGCAGCTTAGGAACCTGGGATTTTGCTAAATGGAAGACTGTGAGAAAAGCATCCAAGCACCATCAGGAAACCTTATTCTGTCTGAGTCCCTTGCTAGAAGGCCACTTTCTCTTTAATTGCTCTGGGTAAAGCTCTCCTAGAGAGGGCGCTGCCTCACAGCGGTCAGGCGAGAGCCTGCACCAGCCTGGGGGTTGGGAGGGCAGGCCAGCCCTCCCAGGGGCAAGGCTTCCCGCAGCCTCTCGTCCCTCCGGCGAAGAGCTGGCACCCCGACCTCAGGTGGCATGGCTAAGCGGGAACACCGGTTGGGCCGACTAGAGTGCTGCCTATTTGATGAGGCCGGTATGCTAAACTGTTTGACCTCCTGGATTT
The DNA here is from genome assembly GCF_028023285.1 of Balaenoptera ricei. Classification (NCBI taxonomy): domain Eukaryota; kingdom Metazoa; phylum Chordata; class Mammalia; order Artiodactyla; family Balaenopteridae; genus Balaenoptera; species Balaenoptera ricei. The sequence goes on from NC_082639.1 coordinate 170,915,013, forward strand.
TGCACAGTGTTTATCCAATATGTTAAAGGGGAGAGCGGATGACTGTGGTACGTACTCAACAGAGAATCACCTAGTCTAGAACTGTAATTTAAAAAGTCACCAGAAAATTGGGGGAGGGGAGGATAAATTAGGAGTTTGAGATTAACAGATACACACTACTATATATAAAATAAACAACAAGGACCTACTGTATAGCACAGGGAACTATATTCAATATCTTGTCATAATCTATCATGGAAAAAAATATATATATGAATCACTCTGCTGTACACCTGAAACTAACACAACACTGTAAGAAAAAAAAAAAGAAAACAAAAGTCACCATAAATCAGTCTGATGTATGCTGACTGTACGCACACCAGGAACTGTGGACGCGGTTCTGTGCCCTTCGCTGCCAGCACTTCTCCTAAACGCCTGGGCCAAGTATTGCTTCGGCCTTGTCTCGGTCAGGATCAGAGCCTCATGGCTGATCCCAGGAGACTGAGCCAGGCCTCAGGGGAAATCAGTCACCGATCATGTTCCCCCACGGGCCTGTTACGCAGAAACACAGGGGCAAGAGGGGGCGATAGCAAGGGAAGGAGATCCTGCCTGAGGGACCCAGGACGTGGAAACAGGAGCATTTTCCTTCCGGCCTGCAGAGGCCGGGAGTTCGGTGAGGGCACAGAGCTGGGGCAGGGAGTCACGGGGTGCTGCTTCCAGCCCCAGGGGGCTTCCTCGGCAGGCCTCCCACTGTCCAACCCCATGGGGCCCTCTGGCTTCTTCCCCCTCTCTCCACCCATCCTCCCTGGGCACGTTTAATCCGCGCTGAGGAAGCTTCTGCGGCTTTCTTGACACCCACAGGGGCTCACTCTGCATGCGGAGAAGGCAACAGAGAGAGGAAAAGGCCCAGGGAGAGAAGGCGGGGGGCAAGCCCATACGCCCGCTGCCCACTGCTCCTGGCCACCTAGAGTGAGGAGGGCCCAGGTCACAGCTCGGCCCAGAGGCCCCTGCTGGGACTTGGCTGTGCACTGACGTGCTGCAGACACCGGCCCAGCCACCGCGGGCGGCTCTGGCTCCCCGGCTCCCTGCCCAGGCTCCCAGGAGCTGCCTCATCCTTCCCGCCCTGGCTGCTCCTCGGGGACCAGCTTCCACTCCGACCGACCCCCATGGGCTCCAGCACCCCTAGTCCCCCTGCCATCTGCCGTGGGCCCTCACCACCAGCTGTGCTGTGTGCCGGGGACACGGAAGGAAAAGTGTGCATGCACAACCTCATGGGGAAGCGGCCCCCTCCAGTCAAATTCACGAAGGGTCTCAGTTTCGCTTCTGGAGGAGAAGTAAACTGGGACAAGAAGTAACAGAACGGGTTTTGCCCGCTGCTCTGCCACCCTGGTACTCCCACTGGCCCCCCTCCTCCAGCCCATGTCTTTAAGCTTCACCATCATCCAGCAGTGATTCCCAAACGTTATGGTACACCTGGGAGTCTTGCTAAAACACAGATGGCTGGGCCCTACACCCAGTTTCAGATTCAGCAGGTCAGTAGGTGGGGCCTAAGAATCTGCCTTTCTAGCCAGTTCCCAGGTGAAGCACTGAGAACCTTGTGCCTCCAGGTGAGGTCCCAGGACCGGCATCGCCAGCATCACCCAGGAGCTTGTTGGAAATACGGAATTTAGGCTCCATCCCAGACCGCTGAATCAGAACCTGGTGGGTTTTCACAAGATCCCCAGGTGATTTATATGCACATTAAAGTTTGAGAAATGACTGCTCAGCACTGAATCCCAAAATAGGATCCTCCAGCCACCTGTAGCAGAACTGCCTGGGACACCTGGTATAAAATGCAGATTTCTGGGTGCCATACCCATCTGCTAAGATAAACTCTCTAGCCAGGAATAGGCATTTTTCAGAAGCATCCCAGGTGATTTTGTTAAATATTTGAGCTTAGATTCATAGACCAAACACATAGGGCAGAGGTTTCCATTCTGAAGACACAGGGTCCCAGGGTCCCAGTGCCCCAGCCGGGCTGTGACAGTCCTGCACTCACAGAGCAATGCTCACTAACTACTGCTCACGGACTTGAGTCTGGGCAGGTAGCACAGGCAGATAAGGGCAGCAGTGTCTGGCTCCTGGCTCGCCAAGCCACCACCATGTGGAAGAACCCCCATGAAGCTCCCTTAGAACCCATGGCCATGGTCTCTGATCTTGAAGGGTTGGCCTTGGCATCTTCCAGGGATGGAGGTCATCTCTCCAGCATCCTTCCACCTCCAGAGCCTCGCAGCCTCTAGTTTCCGCCATCTTCTGCCTGTCCTCGGCAGGTCACCTCTGCCCTTCCGTGTCACAAGCTCCTTCTACCTGTCTCCGGCCTTCCTTGTGTCTCAGTGGACTTTCTAAACCTGGAAGGTGACTGGTTCATTTTAGGACCAAATCTTTGGGGTTCCAGCCCTGCCCTGCCCTGCCCATACCTCCCAGTCTGCCTTTATCACCATTTTCATGCAGCTTCAAGACACACTTGAATTTCAAAAGCCTCTCTGCCAGTTTCCTCACATACTTGTAAAATTACTGAACTAAGAGCCCACTCAGGGAGGAGGTGAGAATAAAAGCACTCTCTCAAGCAATGCCATATTTTTGAAAGGGACAAAATTCTCCTACAACTAGCTGGCAATTCAAAGACATCTTAAGTTAACACTTGTAGCTACCCACTCCTTTCTTCCTTTCTCTAAGCCAGGGATGAGGGAAGTAGGAATTGTCATGTTCAGAATACAGGAAGTGATTAGGCAAAAGTTCAGATTGTTTGAGAGGAGAAAGACTAACAGAAGGGAAAGTTCTAGGATGAGAAGGGCAGAGGGACAAGTGATTAACAAGCTTTCCAGTGCCGAAGAGCCCCACTTATGCACTCAGTCAGCAAATATTTATTATAAGCCCTTATTAGGAAGTGAATGCAAAGCAGCCTAGCTGGGGGAGACTGCCACGTAAATGGGCACGGAAACCATGGCTTCTACAGCACAACAACATGGGAGCCGACGTACAGAGGTAGATTCAAGCAACACGAAGCAGGGAGAAAGGAAAGAAGAAACCATCCCCTCTGAATGAGGAAATGAAGGAGGCTTCCTTGGAGGAGAATGACCTCTGAGTTGAGATTTAGAGGATAAGCTGTATGGGGGAAAGCAGAATACCCAAGCTGGGGGCCTCCCCAAGGACACTCGGCATTCATCCTTCACGGAGGTGTTTGAGATAGTCACTTTTTTCCTCGTGTCCTAGAAAAACACCGCTTCCAAATCTTCCACAGAAATGACCTTGAGATCAAAAATCCCTTCTACCAGCCTCTTCTTAAGCCTGTCAGGTTTCCAGAGAACAGTCATGACGATTTCACCTGACCAGGGAAGACCACAGTGACACGAAGGAGGCCAAGGCCAGAAACAAGTCATCTCCTGCCCAAGTGGAAAGCTCTATGCACAGTGGATGATAATTAGTCTCGACATTGGACTCACATGCATAGAGTTCACCAGTGAATTTAGGCACAGCTGCTAGCCCTGCCCTCCCCTCTCCAGCCCATCCCACCCACACCACCCTCCCAGCCCAACTTGAAGGGAAAGAGCCCAACTCTTGTAGGGAAAAAAGGGTCCCAAAACCCCAGGGCCACACCTTCCTAGCTCCCTGCCCTCCTAGAGTGGTGTTTTCCATGTAAGGCTTCTGTTGCCACATCATTTATGTAAGAGGCACCTGCTGTTTTCAGCAAAGGGAGTTTCTCTCATTGCCTCACAGATCTTCCCTTATTAGAGCAAACTGAGCAGCAGCCTGGGTCTTGAGCATCACCATACCAGGATAAAAACAGATGATTATCCTACTTAACAGCTATTAAGTGGTGTTAATTACCTGTTACTTTCAGCAAGTTAGAGGAAATTTACTCAAAACAAGCAAAAACGGGTAAATTGAATGACAGAACAAGTATTGGCATCTGGGGAAGGAGAGCAAATTGTCATCATCACCATCAATTAATATTTACTGAGGGAGTGGCATCAAGATGGCGGAGTAGAAAGACCCTGAGCTCACCTCCTCCCATGGGCACGCCAAAATTGCAACTCCTTAAAGAGCAACTCTCTGTGAGAACAACCTGACGACTAGCAGAAAAGATTTTCCACAACCAAAGATATAAAGAAGGGGCCATAACAAGATGGGTGGGAGGAGCAGAGACATGATATAGTCAGGACCCAGGACCCACACCCTCAGGTTGGAAACCCACAAACAAGAATATCACAACCAAAAAGCTTGTCCCCAAGGAGCAAGAGATCCAAGCCCCATATCAGGCTTCCCAGGCCAGGAGTCCTGCACTGGGAAGACAAGTCCCTAGAACATCTGGCTTTGAAAGTAAGCCAGGCGTGCGTTCAGAAAAGCCAGAGGGCTATAGGAAACAGAAACTCCACTCTTAAAGGGCATGTGCAAAACCTCACATGCTCCAAGTTCCAGAATAGAGGCAGTAATTTGAAAGACACCTGGGTCAGACCCACTTGCTGATCTTAGAGAGTCTCCTAGAAAGGCAGGAGGTAACTGGGGTTCCCCCTGAGGATGGAGACACTGGCAGCAGCTATTTTGGGGATCTTGTTCTACTACATTGGTGCCAGCACTGGCAAGCACCATTTTGGAATCCTCCCTCTAGCCTATTAGCTCTGGGGGTTTGTCCTACCTACTAGTGGGCCTGAGCAGTCATGCACAACCTGGCCACACAGCCAGCCAGGTCGGGGGCCACTCCCACCTATCAGCATGCCCATGGCAGTCAGCCTGCCACAACAGAAGGGTGCATGCAGCCTACATAGGGCAATACCCCTGGAGCTTCTAGATCTGGTGGCCAGAGGGGAGCATGTGATGGGCCCCATAGGACATCTCCTACATAAGGCAACATCTCCAAGATTGGGAGACATAGGAATACATAGAAATACACACAGAGAATTAGGCAAAATGAGGAGACAAAAGAGTATGTTCCAAATGAAGGAATAAGACAAAACCTCAGAAAAAGAATTAAATGAAGTGGAGGTAAGCAATCTATCCAGTAAAGAGTTCAAGGTCATGATTATAAAGATGCTCACTGAACTTGGGAGAAGAATGGATGAAGACAGTGAGAATTTCAACAAAGAGTTAGAAAATGTTTAAGAAAAATAGCCAATCAGATCTGAAGAATACAATAACTGAAATGAAAAATACATTAGAAGGAACCAAAAGTAGATTAGAAAACACAAAGGAACAGATCATTGATCTGGAAGACAGATTAGTTGAAATCCCACAAGCTGAACAGAAAAAAAGAAAAAAAGAATTAAAAAAAAATGAGGATAGCTTAAGAGACCTCTGGGACAACATCAAGCATACTAACATTCACATTATAGGGGTCCCAGCAGAAGAAGAAAAGAGAGAGAGGGAGGGACAGAAAACCTATTTAAAGAAATAACAGCAGAAAACTTCCAAACCTGGGAAAGGAAACAGACATCCAGGTACAGGAATCACAGAGAGTCCCAAACAAGATGAACCCCAAAAGGTCTACACCAAGAAACACTGTAATTAAAATGGCAAAAATTAAAGATAAAGATAGACTCTTAAAGGCAACAAGAGAAAAGCAACTAGCTACATACAAGGAAACTCCCATAAGACTATCAGCTGTCTTTTCAGCAGAAACTTGGCAAGCCAGAAGGGAGTGGCACAATATGTTCAAAGTGATGTAAGGGAAAAACCTACAACTAAGAATACTCTACCAGGCAAGGCGTTCATTTGGATTTAAGAGAGATAAGGAGTTTTACAGATAAGCAAAGCTAAAAGCATTCATCACACCAAACCAGCCTTACAAGAAATGTTAAAGGGACTTCTCTAAGTGGAAAAAAAAGGGGGCACAACCAGAAATAAGAAAATTATGAAAAATAATCTCACTGGTAAAAGCAAACACAAAATAAAAGTAGTGAATCACCACTTATAAAGCTAGTGGGAAGGTTAAAAGACAAAAGTAGTAAAATCATCTATATCTACAATAAGTAGTTAAGGGATATATAAAACAATGGGATGTAAAATAGGATGTCAAAAATATTAAACACGGGACGTAGGAGTAAAATGCAGGGTAGTTAGAATGCACTCTAACTTAAACAACCATCGAATTGTTATATATATGAACCTCACAGTAATGAAAAACCAAAAACCTAAAATAGACACACAAAAAATAAAGAGAAAGGAATCTAAACATAACACTGAGAAGAGTCATAAGATTATAAGGCAAGAAAGAAAGAGAGGAAAAAAGGAACAGAGAAGAATTACCAAAAAAGAAAAGAAAAAAAGCAATTAACAAAATGGCAGTAAGTACATACCTATCAATAATTGCTTTATATGTAAATGGACTAAATGCTCCAATCAAAAGACAAAGGGCAGCTGAATGGATTAAAAAATCAAGACCCATATATCTGATACCTACAAGAGACTCACTTCAGATCTAAAGATACACACACACACACAGTGAAAGTGAGGTGATGGACAAGATATTCCATGCAAATGAAAACAAAAAAAGAGCTGGAATAGCAATACTTATATCAGACAAAATAGACTTTAAAACAAAGAATGTAACAAGAAAAAAAAGGCATTTTACATAATGATAAAGGGATCAATCCAACAAGATATTACACTTGTAAATATTTATGCACCCAGCACAGGAGCACCTAAATACACAAATCGAATATTAACAAACATAAAAGTAGAAATTAACAGTTATATAATAATAGCAGGGGATGTTAACACCTCATTTACCTCAATGGACAGATCATGCAGAAAGAAAATCAATAAGGTTACATAGGCCTTAAATGATACATTAGGTTAGATGGACTTAATAAATATATACAAACATTCCATCCGAAAACTGCAGAATACACATTATTTTCAAGTGCACATGTAACATCCTCCAAGAAAGATCACATGATAGGCCACAAAAATGTCTCAATAAATTTAAGAAGATTGAAATCATATCAAGCATCTTTTCCAAACAAAAAGGTATGAGGATAGAAATCAACTATGAGAAAAAAATTAGAAAAAACACAAATTTGTGGAGTTTAAACATGATACTAAACAACCAATGGATCACTGAAGAAATCAAAGAGGAAATAAAAAATACCTTGAGACAATAAAAATGGAAATAAAATGTTCCAGAATCTATGGAATGTAGCAAAAGCAGTTCTAAGAGGGAAGTTTACATCAATATAGGCCTACCTCAGGAAACAAGAAAAATATCAAATAAACAACCTAACCTTACATTTAAGGGAACTAGAAAAATAAGAACAAACAAACTCAAAGTTAGTAGAAGAAAGAAATAATAAGATCAGAGTGGAAATAAATGAAATAGAGACTAAAAAAAACAGTAGAAAAGATGAATGAAACTAAGCGCTGGTTCTTTGAAAGGATAAACAAAATTGATAAACCTTTAGCCAAACTCAACAATAAAAAAGAGAGAGGGCCCAAATCAATAAAATCAGAAATGAAACAGAAGTTACAACCAACACCACAGAAACATAAGATTGTAAGAGACTACTACAAACAACTATACACCAACAAATAGGACAACCTAGAATAAATTCCCAGAAACATACAGTCTTCCAAGACTGAATCAGGAAGAAATAAGAAACATGAACAGACCAATTAACAGTAATGAAATTGAATCAGTAATCAAAAACTCCCAACAAACAAAAGAAGTCCAGGACCAGATGGATTCACAGATAAATTCTACCAAACATTTAGAGAAGATTTAACACCTATCCTTCTCAAAGTATTCCAAAAAGTTGCAGAGGAAGCAATGCTTCTGAACTCATTCTACTAGACAAGTGTCACCTTGATACCAAAACCAGACAAAGACACTACAAAAAAGAAAATTACAGGCCAATAACACTGATGAACATAGATGCAAAAATCCTCAACAAAATAAAATATTAGCAAACCAAATTCAACAATATACTAAAAGGATCACACACCATGATCAAGTGGGATTTATCCCAGGGATGCAAGGATGGTTCAGTCTCTACAAATCAATCCATGTGACATACCACATTAACAAATTAAAGAATAAAAATCATACAATCATCTCAATAAATGCACAAAAAGCTTTTGACAAAATTTAACATCTATTTATGATCAACACTCTCAATAAAGTAGGTATAAAGGGAACATACCTCTACATAATAAAGGCCAATATGACAAACCTACAGCCAACATCATACTCAATGGTGAAAGGTTGAAAACATTTCCTCTAAGATGAGGAAAAAGACAGGTATGCCCACTCTCACCACTTTTATTCAACATAACATTAAAAGTCCTAGCCACAGCAATCAGATGAGAAAAAGAAATAAAAGAAATCCAAATTGGAAAGGAAATGACACTATCTCTGTTTGCAGAAGATATGACATTATATGGAGAAAACCCTAAAGACGCTGCAAAAAAAACTAGTAAAACTAATAAATAAACTCAGTAAATTTATAGGATACAAAATTAACAGACAGAAATCTATTGTGTTTCTATACACTAATAATGAACTACCAGAAAGAGAAATAAGAAAACAATTCCATTTACAATTGCACCAAAAAGAATAAAATACCTAGGAATAAATCTAACCAAGGAGGTAAAAGACCTGTACTCTGAAAATTATGACACTGATGAAAGATATTGAATATGACACAAACAACTGGAAAAATACACCATGGTCATGGATTGGAAGAATTAATATTATATAAATGTCCATACTACCAAAGGCAATCTACAGATTCAATGCCAATCCCTATCAAAATACCAATGGCATTTTTCACAGAACTAGAACAAATAATCCTAAAATTTGTATGGAACCACAAAAGACTCCAATCAGCCAGCACAGTCTTGTGAAAGAAGAACAAAGCTGGGGGTATAATGCTCCTTGATTTCAAACTATACTACAAAGCTACAGTAATCAAAACACAGTATGGTACTGGCACAAAAACAAACACATAGATCAATGGAACAGAATAAAGAGCCCAGACATAAACCCATTCTCATATGGTCAATTAATTCATGACAAAGGAGCCAAGAATACACAATGGGGAAAAGACAGCCTCTTCAATAAATGGTGTTGGGAAAACTGGACAACTACATGCAAAGAATCATGTGGTTGTGGACTACTTTCTCACACCATGTAAAAAATAAATTCAAAATGGATTAAAGACCTGAAACCATCAAACTCCTAGAAGAAAACAAAGACAGTATGCTCCTTGAAATCAGTCTTAGCAATATTTTTTTGGATCTGTCTCCTCAGTCATGGGCAACAAAGGCCAAAATAAACAAATAGGGCTACATCAAGCTAAAAGCTTTTGCACAGTGAAGGAAATCATCAACAAAACAAAAAGGCAGCCTACTGAATGGGAAGAAGATATTTGCAAATGATATATCTGATAAGGGGTTATTAATATCCAAAATATATAAAGAACTCAGACAACTCAATATCAAGAAAAAGCAATCTAATTAAAATGGGCAGAGGATCTGAATAGACAGTTTCCAAAGAAGACATACAGATGATCAACAGACACATGAAAAGATTCTCAACATCACTAATCATCAGGGAAATGCAAATCAAAACCACAATGAGATATCACCTCACACTTGTCAGAATGGCTCTCATCAAAAAGAAAACAAGAGGAGATTAACCAAGATGGCGGAGTAGAAGGACGTGCTGTCACTCCCTCTTGCGAGAGCACCAGAATCACAACTGACTGCTGGACCATCATTGACAGGAAGACCCTGGACTTCACCAAGGAGGATACCCCACGTCCAAGGACAGAGGAGAAGCCACAGTGAGACGGTAGGAGGGGCGCAAGCAGAGTAAAATCAAACCCCGTAACTGCTGGGTGGGTGACTCACAGACTGGCGAACACTTATACCACAGAAGTCCACCCACTGGAGTAAAGGTTCTGAGCCCCACGTCAGGCTTCCCAACCTGGGGGTCAGGCAACGGGAGGAGGAATTCCTAGAGAATCAGACTTTGAAGCCTAGTGGGAATTGGATTGCAGGACTTTGACGGGACTGGGGGAAACAGAGATCCCACTCTTGGAGGGCACACACAAAGTAATGTGTGCATCAGGACCCAGGGGAAGGAGCAGTGAGCCTGGGGGAGACTGAACCAGACCTACCTGCTGGTGTTGGGGGGTCTCCTGCAGAGGCGAGTGGTGGCTCTGTTTCACCGTGGGGATAAGGACACTGGCAGCAGAGGTTCTGGGAAGTTCTCCTTGGCGTGAGCCCTCCCAGAGTCTGCCATTAACCCCACCAAAGAGCATGGGTAGGCTCCAGTGTTGGGTTGCCTCAGGCAAAACAGCCAACAGGGAGGGAACCCAGCCCCACCCATCAACAGTCAAGTGGATTAAGGTTTTACTGAGCTCTGACCGCCACAGCAACAGGGAGGGAACCCAGCCCCACCCATCAACAGTCAAGTGGATTAAGGTTTTACTGAGCTCTGACCGCCACAGCAACAGTCAGCTCTACCCACCACCAGAGCCTCCCATCAAGCCTCTTAGATAGCCTCAACCACCAGAGGGCAGACAACAGAAGCAAGAAAAACTATAATCCTGCAGCCTGTGGACCAAAAACCACAGTTACAGAAAGATAGAGAAGATGAAAAGGCAGAGGGCTATGTACCAGATGAAGGAACAAGAAAAATCCCCAGAAAAACAACTAAATGAAGTGGAGATAGGCAACCTTCCAGAAAAAGAATTCAGAATAATGATAGTGAAGATGATCCAGGACCTCGGAATAAGAATGGAGGCAAAGATTGAGAAGATGCAAGAAATGATTAACAAAGACCTAGAAGAATTAAAGAACAAACAAACAGAGATGACCAATACAATAACTGAAATGAAAACTACACTAGAAGGAATCAATAGCAGAATAACTGAGGCAGAAGAACGGATAAGTGACCTGGAAGACAGAATGATGGAATTCACTGCTGCGGAACAGACTAAAGAAAAAAGAATGAAAAGAAATGAAGACAGCCTAAGAGACCTCTGGGATAACATTAAACGCAACAACATTCGCATTATAGGGGTCCCAGAAGGAGAAGAGAGAGAGAAAGGACCAGAGAAAATATTTGAAGAGATTATAGTCGAAAACTTCCCTAACATGGGAAAGGAAATAGCCACCCAAGTCCAGGAAGCGCAGAGAGTCCCATACAGGATAAACCCAAGGAGAAACACGCCGAGACACATAGTAATCAAAGTGGCAAAAATTAAAGACAAAGAAAAGTTATTGAAAGCAGCAAGGGAAAAACGACAAATAACATACAAGGGAACTGCCATAAGGTTAACAGCTGATTTCTCAGCAGAAACTCTGCAAGCCAGAAGGGAGTGGCATGATATACTTAAAGTGATGAAAGGGAAGAACCTACAACCAAGATTACTCTACCCGGCAAGGATCTCATTTAGATTTGATGGAGAAATCAAAAGCTTTACAGACAAGCAAAAGCTAAGAGAATTCAGCACCACCAAACCAGCTCTACAACAAATGCTAAAGGAACTTCTCTAAGTGGGAAACACAAGAGAAGAAAAGGACCTACAAAAACAAACACAAAACAATTAAGAAAATGGTCATAGGAACATACATATCGATAATTACCTTAAACGTGAATGGATTAAATGCCCCAACCAAAAGACATAGACTGGCTGAATGGATACAAAAACAAGACCCATATATATGCTGTCTACAAGAGACCCACTTTAGACCTAGGGACACATACAGACTGAAAGTGAGGGGATGGAAAAAGATATTCCATGCAAATGGAAATCAAAAGAAAGCTGGAGTAGCTATACTCATATCAGATAAAATAGACTTTAAATTAAAGAATGTTACAAGAGACAAGGAAGGACACTACATAATGATCCAGGGATCAATCCAAGAAGAAGATATAACAATTATAAATATATATGCACCCAACATAGGAGCACCTCAATACATAAGGCAACTGCTAACAGCTATAAAAGAGGAAATCGACAGTAACACAATAATAGTGGGGGACTTTAACACCTCACTTACACCAATGGACAGATCATCCAAAATGAAAATAAATAAGGAAACAGAAGCTTTAAATGACACAATAGACCAGATAGATTTAATTGATATATATCGGACATTCCATCCAAAAACAGCAGATTACACGTTCTTCTCAAGTGCGCACGGAACATTCTCCAAGATAGATCACATCTTGGGTCACAAATCAAGCCTCAGTAAATTTAAGAAAATTGAAATCATATCAAGCATCTTTTCTGACCACAACGCTATGAGATTAGAAATGAATTACAGGGAAAAAAACGTAAAAAGGACAAACACATGGAGGCTAAACAATACGTTACTAAATAACCAAGAGATCACTGAAGAAATCAAAGAGGAAATCAAAAAATACCTAGAGACAAATGACAATGAAAACACGACGACCCAAAACTTATGGGATGCAGCAAAAGCAGTTCTAAGAGGGAAGTTTATAGCTATACAAGCCTACCTAAAGAAACAAGAAAAAGCTCAAGTAAACAATCTAACCTTACACTTAAAGAAACTAGAGAAAGAAGAACAAACAAAACCCAAAGTTAGCAGAAGGAAAGAAATCATAAAGATCAGAGCAGAAATAAATGAAATAGAAACAAAGAAAACAATAGCAAAGATCAATAAAACTAAAAGTTGGTTCTTTGAGAAGATAAACAAAATTGATAAACCATTAGCCAGACTCATCAAGAAAAAGAGGGAGAGGACTCAAATCAATAAAATCAGAAATGAAAAAGGAGAAGTTACAACAGACACTGCAGAAATACAAAGCATCCTAAGAGACTACTACAAGCAACTTTATGCCAATAAAATGGACAACCTGGAAGAAATGGACAAATTCTTAGAAAGGTATAACCTTCCAAGACTGAACCAGGAAGAAATAGAAAATATGAACAGACCAATCACAAGTAATGAAATTGAAACTGTGATTAAAAATCTTCCAACAAACAAAAGTCCAGGACCAGATGGCTTCACAGGTGAATTCTATCAAACATTTAGAGAAGAGCTAACACCCATCCTTCTCAAACTCTTCCAAAAAATTGCAGAGGAAGGAACACTCCCAAACTCATTCTATGAGGCCACCATCACCCTGATACCAAAACCAGACAAAGACACTACAAAAAAAGAAAATTACAGACCAATATCACTGATGAATATAGATGCAAAAATCCTCAACAAAATACTAGCAAACAGAATCCAACAACACATTAAAAGGATCATACACCACGATCAAGTGGGATTTATCCCAGGGATGCAAGGATTCTTCAATATACGCAAATCAATCAATGTGATACACCATATTAACAAATTGAAGAATAAAAACCATATGATCATCTCAATAGATGCAGAAAAAGCTTTTGACAAAATTCAACACCCATTTCTGATAAAAACTCTCCAGAAAGTGGGCATAGAGGGAACCTACCTCAACATAATAAAGGCCATATATGACAAACCCACAGCAAACATCATTCTCAATGGTGAAAAACTGAAAGCATTTCCTCTAAGATCAGGAACGAGACAAGGATGTCCACTCTCACCACTATTATTCAACATAGTTTTGGAAGTCCTAGCCACGGCAATCAGAGAAGAAAAAGAAATAAAAGGAATACAAATTGGAAAAGAAGAAGTAAAACTGTCACTGTTTGCGGATGACATGATACTATACATAGAGAATCCTAAAACTGCCACCAGAAAACTGCTAGAGCTAATTAATGAATATGGTAAAGTTGCAGGATACAAAATTAATGCACAGAAATCTCTTGCATTCCTATACACTAATGATGAAAAATCTGAAAGAGAAATTATGGAAACACTCCCATTTACCATTGCAACAAAAAGAATAAAATACCTAGGAATAAACCTACCTAGGGAGACAAAAGACCTGTATGCAGAAAACTATAAGACACTGATGAAAGAAATTAAAGATGATACCAACAGATGGAGAGATATACCATGTTCTTGGATTGGAAGAATCAACATTGTGAAAATGAGTATACTACCCAAAGCAATCTACAGATTCAATGCAATCCCTATCAAATTACCAATGGCATTTTTTACGGAGCTAGAACAAATCATCTTAAAATTTGTATGGAGACACAAAAGACCCCGAATAGGCAAAGCAGTCTTGAGGCAAAAAAATGGAGCTGGAGGAATCAGACTCCCTGACTTCAGACTATACTACAAAGCTACAGTAATCAAGACAATATGGTACTGGCACAAAAACAGAAACATAGATCAATGGAACAAGATAGAAAGCCCAGAGATTAACCCACGCACCTATGGTCAACTAATCTATGACAAAGGAGGCAAAGATATACAATGGAGAAAAGACAGTCTCTTCAATAAGTGGTGCTGGGAAAACTGGACAGCTACATGTAAAAGAATGAAATTAGAATACTCCCTAACACCATACACAAAAATAAACTCAAAATGGATTAGAGACCTAAATATAAGAGTGGACACTATAAAACTCTTAGAGGAAAACATAGGAAGAACACTCTTTGACATAAATCACAGCAAGATCTTTTTTGATCCACCTCCTAGAGTAATGGAAATAAAAACAAAAATAAACAAATGGGACCTAATGAAACTTCAAAGCTTTTGCACAGCAAAGGAAACCATAAACAAGATGAAAAGACAACCCTCAGAATGGGAGAAAATATTTGCAAATGAATCAACGGACAAAGGATTAATCTCCAAAATATATAAACAGCTCATTCAGCTCAATATCAAAGAAACAAACACCCCAATCCAAAAATGGGCAGAAGACCTAAATAGACATTTCTCCAAAGAAGACATACAGATGGCCACGAAGCACATGAAAAGATGCTCAACATCACTAATTATTAGAGAAATGCAAATCAAAACTACAATGAGGTATCACCTCACTCCTGTTAGAATGGGCATCATCAGAAAATCTACAAACAACAAATGCTGGAGAGGGTGTGGTGTAAAGGGAACCCTCTTGCACTGTTGGTGGGAATGTAAATTGATACAGCCACTATGGAGAACAATATGGAGGTTCCTTAAAAAACTAAAAATAGAATTACCATATGACCCAGCAATCCCACTACTGGGCATATACCCAGAGAAAACCGTAATTCAAAAAGACACATGCACCCGAATGTTCATTGCAGCACTATTTACAATAGCCAGGTCATGGAAGCAACCTAAATGCCCATCAACAGACGAATGGATAAAGAAGATGTGGTACATATATACAATGGAATATTACTCAGCCATAAAAAGGAACGAAATTGAGTCATTTGTTGAGACGTGGATGGATCTAGAGACTGTCATACAGAGTGAAGTAAGTCAGAAAGAGAAAAACAAATATCGTATATTAATGCATGTATGCGGAACCTAGAAAAATGGTACAGATGAGCCAGTTTGCAGGGCAGAAGTTGAGACACAGATGTAGAGAATGGACATATGGACACCAAGGGGGGAAAACTGCGGTGGGGTGGGGATGGTGGTGTGCTGAATTGGGCGATTGGGATTGACATGTATACACTGATGTGTATAAAACTGATGCCTAATAAGAACCTGCAGTATAAAAAAACAAACAAAACAACTAATACTAAACTTTCATTGGGTTATTTGTATGGAAACATGTTAATATAAATGTTTCAGACATTACATGAAATTTCTAAAAATCTTATATTTGTATTTGTATGGAAATATGTATGGAAATATGTTAATATAAATGTTTCAGACATTAAAAAAAAAAAAAAAAAAGAAAACAAATAACAAGGGTTGGTGAGGATGTGGAGAAAGGAAACCCTTGTGCACTATTGGTGGGATTGTAAATTGGTGCAGCCACTATGGAAAAAAGTATGGAGGTTCCTCAAAAAATTAAAAATAAAACTACCATACTATCTAGCAATTTCACTTCTGAGTATTTAACAGAACAAAACAAAAACACTAATTTGAAAAGATATATGCACCCCTATGTTCACTGCAGCATTTTTTACAATAACCAAGATAGGGAAGCAACCTACGTGTCCATGGATAGATGAATGGATAAAGAAGATGTGGTATATATCTACAATGGAATATTACTCTGCCATAAAAAATGAAATCTTGCCATGTGCAACAGCTTGGATGGATCTAGAGGGTATTATGCTAAATGAAATAAGTCAGACAGAGGAAGACAAACATTGTAGGATCTCATATGTGGAATCTAAAAAAACAAAACAAATAAAACAAAACGACAACAAAGTCATTGAAGCAGAGAAAAACTGGGTGGTTGCCAGAGGGGAAGGGGGGGCGGTTGGGTGAAATAGGTGAAGGGTATTAAGAGGTACAAACTACCAATATAAAATAAGTCACAGGGATGTAATATACACCATAAGGAATACATCAATAATATTGTAATAACTTTGTACAGGGGCAAATGGTTACTAGGCTTATCATGGTGATCATTTTCATAATGTATTTAAATGTTAAATCACTACGTTGTATACCTGAAATTAACACAATATTTTAAGTCAACCATATTCCAATATAGCGCTCCAGACTGCCCAGGTAAGGGGGCGGTCTGAATGCAAGTACACACAGATGGGTTTGTCCAAAGTCTGTCTAAGATTAATATTAGCTGGATTGTGCCAAGGTTTACCAGAAGTTTGATTTAGCAAATTAATATTGTGAAAAAAATACAAAATAATATCATAAATTTTGCTTCCAGTAAGGGCTCGAGTGACAGTTTCTTAGTGAAAATAGTATTAGATTAAGGAACAAGAGACTTGGGCTCTAGACCTGCCTATTAAGCTGTAGAACTTTGGGTAAACTATTTAATCTCAATGGGCTCAGTTTCCTCATCTATAAAATGGAAATAATAATCGTATCGACTTCATAGGACTGTTATGAGTATTAAATGAGTTAATATGTGTGAAGCTCTTAAAATAGCGTCTGGCACATAGTAACACTCCATAAATAATAACTATGATTTGTAAGAAGGGGTGTTTGAACTGCACAACCCCTACAGCTCTTTTCAGCTCAAATATTCCATATAATTTGTAAAAAGCAGCGATTAAACTTCCTTGAAAATTTAACCAATGTATCTTCCTTTTCCCTCTCCAATCTATTTCTAGGTGTTTGCAGATTTTTAAAATCCTCTTCCTCCACTAATTCCTATGCCTAGAAACATGTGTTCTGTGGAATCTGATCATTCTGTGTGCCAATAATAATGACTCCTAAGTAATATACTTCCCTGTGCTCCTGAAGAATGATTTCCTCATCTTTCCTGAGTCACTATTGTGCATGTGGATGTCTGTGTTTGTCTGTACGTGTCTTTGTGGGTCTCTCTCCATACAATTGTTCTATCAGTACATTACACAGTAAGTGTTCAGCAAACTCACCATTTATTCATTCAACAAACGTGCAGTGAAAGCCTACCACGAGGTGTCAAACACTGTGGCAGGCACTGGAGGCGCCAGGACGCATTAGATGAGCACTGTGACCATGCTTCAGGCATCCCCAGGCTGGTGGGAGAGACCAACAGCTGAACAACAGAATGTGCTGCAGGCTGCACTTAGACAATGGGAAGCAAAGGAGTCGAAAGAAACAGCCTGAATCAGAGGCAGTGGAAGACCAGAGGCAGGCACACAGCCTAGCGGGCAGCCATGGGGAAAGAGAACCTGATGCAGAAACTTGGAAACACCTTGGGCCAGTCCCAGCCTCTACCAGCTCTCCCAGGAACAACGGCAGTCTCTTCCTGACCCGGCTCCCCTCTTCCACCCCACCCCTGCTCCCAATCTATTTTCACCTAGTAGCCAAAAAGATCTTTTTGAAATGTAAATTAGATCATGTCACTTCTTTGCTCAACCCTCCCACTGCTCCTAGAATAAAACCCAAACTCCTTACAATGACCTCTAAGGGCCTACATGATCTGGCCTCTGTGCCCTTCTGACCCCACACCCCACCATGGCTCCCTTGCTCACTCTACTCCAGTGGCATCTGTCCCTTTGTTGTTCCTGATACCCTGCCTGTCTGTTCCCACCTCAGGACCTTAGCGTGTGCTGTTGCCTCTGACTGGAGAGGCCCTCCCCAGACATTCTCACATCTGTCTCCGCCTCATCATGCAGGAATCTACTCAAGGTCACCTCCTCACATGAGCCTTCCCTCTTCATCCGACATGGTTCTCTCCTTATTTGCTTTAGTTTCTTCATGGCACTTATCATCATTTCCTGAAAATACATCAATTATGCACTTGTTTACTTGTTTGTTGTCTGTTTCCCACACTAGACTGTTCCATGAGGGCAGCCTGTCTTGTTCACAACTTTATTCACAATGCCTAGAACAATGGCTGGCACACAGGGCAATTTTTTTGTTGAGTTTATAAATAAACTAGTCTTTTCCCCACACAAACAAAGCTATCGCCAACATCAAGTTAATTTTTGAGTATGAAAAACCGGAAGAGCCATTTCAGTAGACTAAAAAATAGTGCCAGTTCAACACTAATTTAGCAAGCCTCAGGTTCAGTGGGTCTGGCGCCAGTTTAGTATCTGTTTGTCGCACATCCACAGACCGTAGCCCCAGCCCTAGCTGGTCCCTTACAGATGTGTACAACTGGTCATGAAGGGCTTGAGCAAAGGAGAATCAGTGCAAATTCAAACTCGGCTCAACTCTCTGAGCTCTGAGCACCCAAGGTGCTGCATTAAATATGGCAGGAGGCCCAGCAATGAGTAAGACCCAAAGAGCTTACAATAGACAAGGGGACACCTTGTGTTCACCTTAGGTTGAACACCTAAGTGACTATAAAATCCATAGCAGAAGGTGGAGACAAGCAAAATGGAAGTATAAGCATAGTAGGTTCAAAGGAGGAAGGAAATAGATTTGCTAACACTGGCCCTTGCTAGGATAAGCAGTGCTATGGAATGAACGTGCCCCCCAAAATTCATATGTTGAAGCCTAGTCTCCAATGTGATGATATTTGGAGGTGGGGCCTATGGGAGGTAATTAGGTCATGAGGGTGGAGCCCTCATGAATGGGATTAGTGCCTTTATAAGAAGAGACATGAGAGAGATGATCTCTCTCTCTCTGCCATGTGAGGATACAGCAAGAAGATGGCCTTCTGCAAACCAAGAAGAAAGCCCTCACTAGACCCCTACAACACTGCCACCTTCATCTCAGACTTCCCAGCTTAGCAATAAATCTTTGTTGTTTCAGTAAAAGAAGTTTTGTTATAGCAGCCCGAGCATATGAAGATGCACACACATGCACAGTGAGTGCCTCAGGGTAGCCTCCTCCTACTTCTCCCCACTGTCAGGGCACAGGTGTGAAGCAGCAGAATGGGCTGGCCAGTGTTATGAGAAAGCGACAAAGGGCCACCTGTCACCTGTCCCCAGCTATTGTCCAGAACCCTCTGCTGTTCCTGAGGTCCCCACTCCAGGCTCCCAGCAGGGGCTCCCATCAGTCCTTTCGATAGATGTAGGAGCTCCAATGGGGCCCAACAAGAAGCTGCACTAGATCGTTGCAAGAACACAACGTTTCCCCACCTGTCTCATCTCCATTTCTCATCATTCCCACCTCTGGGCAGCCAAGAAGTAGCAGAGAAGGGCAGGAGAGGATGGAAAGACAGATCCCACCTGAGGACCTCACTCCTTGCCCCACAGCTCCTTCTGCCCCATGGGAGTGCCTCTCAGTTCCCTTCTAGGCTCCTTGAAACCTCCTTCCAAAGTTCTCAGTCTGCTTTATAAACCCACAAGTCTTCATACTGTACTCCATTCTTTCCCCAAATCTCCATCCCTGCTGATAATCCCAAGAATCTTGTACTCTATGCATCTGGCCCCAACACCCCACTCCCGGAGCTAACATGTCCTTTGAGAAGCCAAGGCTACAGTAGGGAGAGTTGGCTTCTGTGATTCCCAAGCAAAACTCAGACACATATTCACTGTATTTATTCACTCACTCATTCACCCAACATTCATTATATACCAGGTCCTATATGCTGTGAGGGTTATAGAAAAAGGGGATAAGACATCACCCCTGTCTGTATGGAGCTTATGTCCTAGTGTGGAAAACACGTACTGTTATGAAGAATAATGTGATAAAATGGGTGGCAAAACAGATGGTTGAAGGTCTGGGGGTCTGGAATCCTGGGAAGGCTGCCCTGAAAAGGAAGAGTCATCCTCTGGCCTCATCCTTTCTTTGCAGTGGTCCAGGCAAGAGAGAGTGGTGGTTAGGTCAGGATGGGTGCAGAGGGGATGGAGTCACATTGATAGATGTGAAAAATACTTAGGAGGCTCCATCTGTAGAACTTAGTAATTGATTAGATGAGAGGTGAGTGTGAGGCAGAGGCGGAATCAAGGATCACTCTCAGAAATCTTCAACAGCTAGATCATGGTTTCATGGAGACGAGTAGCATTGGAAGAGGAAATGTTTTGTGGGGGTTGGGTGGAAGATAAGGGCTCAGGATTGGTCAGGATTTGAGGTGTCTGTAGGAGAGTTGGGTGTAGAGAACTGGTCCTCAGGAGAGGGATTTAGAGGTTATAGAAAGATTGATGGTAAATGAAATTCCGATTGCCTGGTAGGAGAACGCAGAGTGAGATGAGATCAAGAACAAAGTCCAGGATTAAGTCCTTGGGTTCACCAATATTCAAGGGATGGGCACAGAAAGAAGAGCAGACCGAGAAGGCTAAGAAAGGGCAACCAGACAGGCAGGACTAGAGGACACAGGGTCAGGAAAGCCAGGGGATCTTGGTGGTTAAAGATGGAAGGAGAAATGGACAGCCAAACACTGCTGGCGGAGATGAACATCACAGGAGGGAAAGACATCCATCGGATTCGGGGACAGGGAAGTGATTGCCACTTCATTCACTTTTGGGAGAAGTGTGGCTGTGAAAAGGAGGCTGGTGAAGGGCAGTAGCTGGACAGGCATATGGGAATAAGGGCTTTGTTTGTTTGTTTGTCTTTGGGAAGGTACATGAGATAAACACAACTTTATGTGGTGATAGAGTTCTACAGTAATAGTGATCCTATCCCTCACCACATAGGTGACATGAATCTCTGGATTGGCCTAAAGACTGAACAGCAGGTGGAAAAGGGGTTTTTAAATCAAACAATCAACTTTCAGGTGAATTTCTGGAAGGCAAACAATCCATTTATAAGTTGGGGACAGCCCATGCTTCTCCTGTGCCCCCGCAGCTCTCGGGGACAGTGTTGGCAGGTGTCCTAGAGTAGGTGTTCAATGATAACTCATCAATGAGTGCATGAATGGAACGACCCGTAGGTCCCATTAATCACTTCTCCCTGGAATTTTAAGCGTGGTCAGCTCATTCATTCCATCCACTCATTCAACAGATATTATTCAGGGCTTAGCATGTACCTGGGCTAGCCAGCCTTATACCACCTCACAGAGTAAAGATGCGGGAGACACAGCAAGTCCTTCAAAACACGTCTTCCTGCCACCGGGGAAGTGCAAAGCATGCAGCTCTTCACACTCCTTGCAAAGTGAGGGTCCACAGTGTGTGTGTACCTCCGTGCAAAGAGCAAAGGAAATGGGCCAGTACACATCTCCTCCTGACTCCTCAGAATCTTTCACATTTTCCCTGGTGCCATGTAAGAAATCTGTCTCAATAAGATGATTCTCAGTGAGTTTAAGGAGTGAGGGGGTCTTATGAATGTGTATATTTCTGTGAAGCTGTTCAGACAGAGAACTCAGGAAATGTTTGACTAAAATATAAGGGCTACTGGTGTCATCCTGTTTGTGACTCCCAAGCTGGTTTCTGAAAGCTGCTTTAATTTCAGGGAGCCCAGGCCTTGCAGAGGCTGCTTAGAATATACATTAATGCTATGTGTTTCAGAACAATTAAAAATTACACTGAAACAGGAGGATCAAAAGTCAGATCAGGGGGCTTCCCTGGTGGTGCAGTGGTTGAGAGTCTGCCTGCTAATGCAGGGGACACGGCTTCGAGCCCTGGTCTGGGAAGATCCCACATGCCGTGGAGCAACTAGGCCCGTGAGTCACAACTACTGAGCCTGTGCGTCTGGAGCCTGTGGTCCACAACAAGAGAGGCCACGATAGTGAGAGGCCCGCGCACCGCAATGAAGAGTGGCCCCCGCTTGCCGCAACTGGAGGAAGTCCTCGCACAGAAACGAAGACCCAACACAGCCAAAAATAAATAAATAAATAATAATTTAAAAAAAAAAAAAAGTCAGATCAAAGTACTAAAACAGACAGATTTAATACTGGGTAATAAATAGCACATGCTTTTCTCCTTTCTCCCAATAAAGCCGACTATATGCATATATGTTGGTTGATAATAATAATAACAGCTAATGTTTATTCAGCCCTAACCACTATGTTAAGTGTTTACTGCCTTATCTCATGTATTCCTTGCAACAAGCTCTAAAGTAGGTGCTTTTATGATCCTCATTTTACAGAGCAGGAAACTGAAGCTCAGAGAAGTCATAGTAACTTGCCCAAGGTCATTTGGCCCTGACTCAACCAGGACTACTGAGTGTGGACGCACAGAAGTAAACCCCTGGACACACACACACACATCACATACATGTGGACAAGGTATTGGATGAGGTCATCAAGAGGACATCACCACCAGTTGACCCTCAAGCTGGACCGGGGCATTTGGAGGCTCCTTACCCCTTCCCCTGACCTTGGAAGATATACTAGGCCTACTGTTCCCACAGTGGCAGCTGTTCCAAGGATGCACCCTTGAGAGAGTAAGGTGTTGTTGAGACCATCTGGACTGAATATGAGACTGAACTCCATTAAGGCCTCTATATAAACTTTAAGATTCTGGTGGGTGGGTGCAGAGATCTATTCATTTTACGGCCACCTAAGACAAGCCTTATAAATAAGTTCTTTTGCTTATTAAACCTGCCACCTACCAATCTGGAGCGATATGCCTCTTTCTTTCGTCTCTCCTTGCCCTCTGTATACAAAGACTAATTTACAAAGCAACAGTTGGTGAGCCAGCCAGGATGCTAAAGAAATGGGCTTTAGGAAACAGGCATCTGCGAGGGAAATCCCACGTTGGCCAGAAACTTCTATGTGGGGAGAGGTGGCCTAGATGTGAGATGATTGTGGACCACTGCACGAGTATGGGCAGCCCCCAGAATGCCACTGCTTTAATGCGTTTGTTTGGAAAACTATGCATAGCACACTGTGGCAAAGAAGAGAAATGAATGGCTGCCCCAGTAAATGGCCTTTACCGTGGGCAGGTCAGTGGCCACCAATGCCTGACTTCAGGCTAAAGCTCAGGTTGGAGAGTTGGAAGAAGAGCAGAAATTAGAAAAAAAAAAAAAACTTGCAGTTGTCCACTACTTTGCTAGCTTTGGGGCTGGCAGATCAGGTGGGAGAACAGAATAGAAAATTGGAGACCTTAGTATGCCATTTTGCAAAGCTAGGAGGGCACAAGCTGCTGCAGATTGAGATCCGAGCACTTGTGACAAAGCCTGGTTAGGACACTAGAGGTAGAATCCCTGGGAAAGTGAGGATAATGAAGGGGAGGATATTAGGGTAATTGACAATGAAACAGAGTGCCCCATGTCATCCAACCCCTAACACAAAGGAAAATTTTAAATAGCTGTTACCCTAGACTTCTGAGAGTAGGTAAATATCCACCCAAAACTCCTAGGAGCAAACTTGCATTCTTCCTCTGTCCCTTGAAATTGTAAATCTTGTCATGTCTTTGAAATGTAAACACCCCAAGAGATAACTAAGTCACTGCCCACAAAGACTGAAGAAAAAAAGGGGGAGAAAGAGGCTTTTTAAAATGCAAGCTGCTATAGAAGCTCCACAGTCTCCTTGACAGTATTCATCAAGGGCAAATGTAAATCTTAAAAGTCTTCCTCACACATATTGGTAAAAAGCTTTAGCCATGTGAATGAAAACCTAATTCATGGCTAAAGTTTTGGAATGAAAGCTATGGGGTCTCTGTTTGGGTCCATCTGTTTAGGTATGTATGTGTATATATGTTACGTATTTGTGATATGTTTCTGCCTGTGGAAAGTATCACCAAAGTTACTTTATAAAAGAGCCTTATTTAATTGGCTTAAAGAAAAAAAATGAGCTTTAATATCAATCATGTACTTATATAAAACTGAAACTCAGTTTTCTTTCATCTGCTAAAAGGAAAAAGGGTTTTTGGACTATTGGTCTGTTCTTGGTAAGATTATGAAAGATTTTTCTTTACCTTTTAAGTAATCTGCCTAGAAAACAAAGATTCTGTGTTTTATAAAAATAATTTCCTGTGCTTAATATCATCTTTATCAGGTCTTGACAAAACTGAATCTTCTCTATTAAAAGAGCTAGGTTTTTTTTTTTTATAACTATATAACTCTGCATTTGCCTTTGAAGTCTTTAGTTGTCACTTTGGTTAAATGGATAACTAAGTATCGTTTCACAGTGACCTATAACCCTAATTAATCAAGTGTTTTAAACTTTCGATTTTTATTTTCCTTTTTTTTTCTTAACGTCTTTATTGGAGTATAATTGCTTTACAATAGTGTATTAGTTTCTGCTTTATAACAAAGTGAATCAGCTATAAATTTTGGACAAAATTTTTAAAATCCCCAAAATCAAATTCTAAATGAAGTCTTGTTGACTTTGAACTAACTTTGGGGCTTTCCAGAGGGCCCCTGGAACATCTCAAAAGATGTGTTTTCTCTCCTTATAAAAGAGAGATATTAAACTAATTAGGCTTATTCGATAGGTTAAGTTACATGGGAAACATTATCAAAGAAGAAATGATGCTAAACTTTCTTTAGGTTATTTTATATAAATATATGTCATCAATATAAATGTTCCTGAAAAAGTACTTCATCTTCAAGGAGATTCATGGAAAGGACTCTGACAAGTACAGGTTTCTGATAAAATCAATTTGTCTTCATATGGGAGGGACAACAGTGGACCTTTCAAGTACTCCTGCAAGGCTACCTGAACAGCATCCTAATATATCATGGGATGGTAACCTGAGATCTGTCCTTGTTTTTCTTCCCCACATCAGTAAAATAGGCCTATTAGTGATGATACAATGTTAACATATGAAGACTTGCCTCTGCTGCAGGACACTCTGCAGGCTTTGCTGGAATATCTGTGAGGGAGAGATAAGTGGTAAAAACGCAGAAAACTGAAGGTCCAGGCGTCACCACAAAGTTTTGGAGAATCATTTGGTCAGGTAAGATGCATGTTGTCCCAGAAGCTGTGACTGATAAGATACAAGCCTATCCAAACCCCTAAGAACATGAAAATGATGCAAGCCTTTGCAGGGATTTGGGGTTTGGAGGACTTTTATTCCCCACCTGGCAGGGTGCCTCCATTCCCTCTCTGCCTGGGAAAGAGAAGGTACATGTGGGAGTGGGGATCACAGCACCAAGCCGCCTTTGAGAAGGCAAAAATCCTAGTGAAGCAGATTAAAGCTCTGGGCATCTCCCCAGCAGGTCTACCGTTTGAGTTACATGAATCTATGACTCTGGAAGTTAGGTATTGGGCACTATGGCAGAGACAAGAGAAGGAGAGAGTACCCCGAGGATTTTGGTCCCAGCTCTAAAAGGGGGCACAAACTTGACACACCCCCATAGAGCAACAGCTCCTAGCAATGTACACAGTAATCCGCCAGGTAGAATGTCTCACAAAGGAGCAGCATATCATGGTAAGAACATCCCTTCCTGTCAAGGGATGGATTGGAATACTTTCCATTGACCCACCTCTGCCCTGGCTCCCACTTTGTCTCAATGGCATGCTCATTTGCTGCAGAGAAGCACCTGTCCACCAGCCCACTGTCTCTAAAAATGCAGGTGTTACTAGGCCCTGTAAAGTATGCATATCCCCCAAATGACCCTATCTCTATTCCCATAGCAGTCCCTATGGCCTACAGAGAGGGAATGGGGGAGTTTCCCGCTGATGCTTGGTATACAGGTGCCTGGAAACAGGAACAAACCACACCAGCCAATGGGCTGAACTCAGAGCAGTTTGGCTGGTGATTACTCATGAGCCTAGGCTGTTAACCCTTTACACTGACAGTTGGGCTGTTCTAAAGGAATTAATCCTGTGGCTTAGACAATGGGAAGTCAGGGGATGGGTGATCATAAATAAACCCTTGTGGGGTCAGGGTACACAGAAGGACATTTGGGTTCATCTGCTAGAGCCTGAGGCAGTCTTCACTCATCCATGCCCCAGCTCAGAAGGCGCTGATACCCCCGGCAACCAGGAAACTGATGCCCTAGCTCGGGTACGGGCCCTAGCAACTGACTCTCTAGTATATACAGAAGATAGGATACATGGGAAGAGCAGCTACCACAGCACCTGGCTGGGATGACACATTACCAAGAATGCTAGGCTGCCCTTGAAATACACTAACTTGGTTAATGCAGTAACAGCATGCCCTGTGTATTCAAAACTATACCCACGGCAACAGCCAAAGGAGTCTGGGACCATCCACAAAGTTCCCAACCAGTGAGGGATTGGCACATTGATTATATTGGCCACCTCCCTCTGAGCAAACATTTTAAGCATGCCTTGGTTTGGGTAGACATTGTGTCTGGCTTAACCCAAGCTTTTCCCTGTTGCCATGCAAACCAGGCTACCGCCACTAAGGGATTAAAGAAACTGAGTACCATGTATGGATACCCTCATCGATCAGACAGTGATCAGGGGTCACACTTCAAAGGTCATGACATGCAAGACTGGACAGAAGAACATGACATTAAATGGAGGTTCCATCTCCCCTATAAACCACAAGCAGCAGGATTAAGAGAAAGAGAATATGAAATAGTAAAGCAGCAGATAAAATTCCTAACAAGCAAAATGATCTTGGCCAGGTAGACTGAAGTACTGTTCCAGGATTTAATGGATTTGAATGATCAACCAGTAGAGCCTGTTACCACATACACCAGACTGGGGGCACCTCCCGATGCATCCAACACTATAAAGGTGTGGAAATGATAAGAAACAGCCATTGCCCCGACTCTCACCGTGTATCAACCTGCTCTGCTGCTCAGAACCCCAAGCCCCATCGCGCCTGGGAAAGAAGTTACCTACTGGAATTTGCAGTGGGATATACCACCAGGATGGGTGAGTTACCTGGCCCCCCCTCCCCGGGGTAAGGGGTAACGACTCAGTCTCTGGTGGGATCCCATTGTCCTGCTGCAAGCTGGGTCTGTTAAAACACACTGTAGCTGGAGTGGAACATGTACCATTGGGAGAGGGAGAAGGTGGGGGTCCTAGCCTGGCATACCCCAGGCCCCAATCCATCTCTTGGGCCTGGCAATGCTGCTTCCCTCCTCCAGCTGACATGGATGGTACGTTCAACCAGCTCAAGTCCTAAAACTGCCAGCCCCCCTCTCCTCAAGGCCAGATGGACACATTCTGCTCTCCACTGGTACAATCATTTGGCCACCATCTTTGTCCTCTCCATTGGCCTGGAGGACATTTTCACACACACAGAAGCCCTTACAAAATTCACCCAGCAAGCTTCAAATGATTTAAGCCAACAAAGCCTGCCCTTACTGAACACTGAAATGTCTCTAATGAGAAAAGCTGTCCTCCAGAAGAGTATGGCCTTGGACATTATGTCTTAAGGAGGCACTCATGCCATTTTCCAAGCAGAATGTAGTATGTTCCTACCGGATGAGTCTGCCGATGTGTCATCTTTATTAAATCCCACAAAGGCACAGATGAAGGCCCCGAGTGACCCGACCCCCAGCCTAGGGGATTTCATAAATCAATGACTCAGATCATAGGGCCGTCGGGGAGGGGGAAAATTTCCCCCTCTACCCTTCTTGAGTTCTTGTGGCTGGACTAATAATAAAATTGACACAAAACAGATTAACAGGAGAAAAAGAAACAAATTTTAATTCATCTGCATGGAGGTCTTACAGAAATGGGACCTAAGACGTGGCCAGGGGCAGGCAGTTTTTATACTTTTTAGACAAAGAAACAATAGATTTGTGAGGAATTGACAGGACAAAGAAATTAAGCTTTGGGCGCTTAATTAGTGAAGAATCTAAACAGTTTGGTCTTGGGGTAGTAAATGAAAGCAGTAACAAGGTATGTTTACCTGGCTTCTCAGCCCCAAATTCCCTACCTCTGGTGATAAGGGTGACCTTCTACATCCAGATGCAGGGAGTACACCTTTCACATGAGAGACTATTTACTGCTTTTCAGGGAAACAGAGAGAAGGGTGAAATTGTCCCTTTTGCATCAACCATTTCTTAAGTAACTTTAATTCAAAATAATCAATATGCCATTGAGGCATGGTTTGGGGTGGCCTGCCCTGAGCTCCAACAGGGCTCTTGATGAAAAAAAAATTGTTGCTTACTTTAGGAATCATTACCTTAATCTGTGTTCTCTCTTGCATGTGTCTAGACTGTGGCATCCGTTTTCAACGCAGCCAGACAGCCTCCAAACGAGCCACTTCTGTGCTGAGGAAACCCCTTGCTGACCACTCAGGGCACATTATGGAAGGGGGACGTATAAGATTGTAACGGCCGGTCATGAAGGATGAAGTGTTGGAGGAGGTCATCCAGAGGACGTGATCGCTGGCTGATCCTTGAGCGGGGGCCCAGGGAATCAAAGGCTCCTCACCCCCTCCCCTGTCCTTGGAATATACACTCTGTCTACTGTTCTCACAGTGGGACCTGTTCCAAGGACATATCCTTGAGAGTGGGGTGTTATTGAGACCCTGTGGCCTGAATACATGACTAACCCAGTTAAGGCCTCTATATAAACTTTTAAGATGCTGGGGGGGGGCAGGTGTGGAGCTTTGCTCATCTTGCTGCCACCCAAAACAACCTTGTAGGTAAGCGCCCTTGCTTACTAAACCTGCCACCTACCAGTCTGGAGTGGTCTGCCTTTTTCTTCGGTCTCTCCCTGCCCTCCATACACAGGGGACAGTGTATGAACCAACACACACTGAACGAGCGAAACAAGGTGAGAGTTGTGATGTCCGCCATGCTGCTTGCAACTGTGCAAAGACTTCATCGTCACAATCAAAAACCACACGTGCTTCTCAGCAGTGACCTGTTTCTTTCCTCTCTTTGGCTTTTCAGTAAAACCAGAGACATGTCTGGAAGCCATAGGTGCAGTGATTATGTTTTAAATAAACTATCAGGCCGCAGAGGGAGGTCTCCCGGGCAGTGTGTGTCTGAGGCCTGGTTAACACGCTGCTGAAGATCATACTTCCCTGAAGATCCAGGGTTTAACACCAGTACAGTCAAGAGAGGCATATACAACAATGCCGCTTGGAATGCTGGGTGGGGCGGGGCGGGGCGGGGTGGGGCAGGGGGGGGGGGTTGGTTGAAGGAGTTTTAGGAAATTTAGTTAAATTAATTAAGATTTAATGTTAATCTTTCAGTCAAGGCAACTGCTAAAAAACGATGTGGCAGCTGGAAAATCTGAGAAGTTTGGAAACTTCAGATCAAGCTT
This sequence comes from Balaenoptera ricei, assembly GCF_028023285.1. Classification (NCBI taxonomy): domain Eukaryota; kingdom Metazoa; phylum Chordata; class Mammalia; order Artiodactyla; family Balaenopteridae; genus Balaenoptera; species Balaenoptera ricei. The sequence goes on from NC_082639.1 coordinate 170,944,429, forward strand.
TCCGGAGTTTTCAAGGTGGTTGCCAGAGCAACCTCAGGGACCAGATCCTGGAAGAGCTGAAACATTCTATTTTAAAAACACCCAGTTGATCATCAGAAAGCCAGAAATGAATCAACCAAATAATTGGATACACATTGGAAATTCTTATAGAGATAAGCATTTTCTCAAAACTGGAAATAATTCCATCTATGAGCAATATATTTTGACCTTGGAAGCAAACAGATTTCAAAGTGACTCCCCAAAGTTTTGGTTATCACCTGCCTTTGGCACAAAATATTGAAATTTAAAGCTCCTCTCTCCACTTGAATTTCCTCTCAATTTCAGGCTGCATTAAAAGTTCCTTCTACCCGTCATCTCATCTCTTCGAAAAAGCCTCTCATACATGCATGCAATCATTCGTTCATTCAACAAACACTTGTTGAGTAATTTATCATATTACCGTGAGCCAGACATCCTGCCAAAGGTGAGATAACTCAATGACATGGTCCCGACTTTAGGAAGAGTCCTTCAGGAAGGAGAGATTAGATAGATCCATAAATACCACACAAGGCAATGTGAGATCCTATCATGAAATTGTAGGGTCCTGTAAGTCACTGGTTCCCAAAACTGTTGCACATCAGAATCCTTTGGTAGAGCTTTACAGAAATGCAGAATTCCAAACCTTACTGCAGAATTTGGATCTGGATTTGAAATGCTGTGCATCTGACTCTGATGAGTAACCAGGTTTGGAAACAGCTGCTAACAGTGACAGGAAGAAGAACTTACCCTCAGCTGAAATGATAAAGATTTCATGGAAGTGGATGGGCTTTAGGTGAGCCTTTAGAGTCTAGGGAAGATAATGGTACCCAAGTGGAGGGGGTATTACCTGGCTGGCCTGAGTTCAAGCTGGGGAGAAGCAGGACAACAGCCTGGGAAAGGCCCCTGGGAGGGCCAGGAAGGTCAAGGGAAATGGGGACCCGATGCAACAGACAATGAGAAACAATGAAAGCCCTCTAAGCGCAGGAGGGACTGTGTGTACAGCAGTTTTAGCAGAAATAATTTGGCAGAGTTACAGTGGATGGACCGACCGGCAAAAGTTGGCATCTGGTTTTAAAGAAGTTTATAAGGAAACCTCTGGCTCTTGAGTAAAGAGATTAAAAACCGAAGTTGGTTACAGTAGGGATGAAAAGGAAGAGGTAAAGAAACATTATTTAACGCCTTAACATACTGCTTTATTTCAGAACGGATTGTAGGTGGCTCACAAATGTGTTGTTAATTAGTCATGACATATTTGTCTCTGTACAGCTATATTTAGTAATACCTAGGATCATGCTTCATCTATTTGTGTTCTTAAACCCTTTTCTCTGGGTTTGTTCTATTTCCAGCTTTGGAGAAAATGCAATTTTATAAACTCATCAGTAGAGTGCCTCCTACGTGTTAGGACAGCACAGGCACCACAGAGAACGCAAGGTTGAAGAAGACATAGCATTGGCCCTCGGGAAGACTGCAGCCAGGTAAGGAATCAAATATGTAAATAAGATATCACTATGTAGGAAGACCACTTAAAAAGCCAGTAAGGCAGAGAAGCCAGATACTATTTCTTGTTCAGTGGATTAAAAAAGATTTCATGGAAGAGGTTACATTTGAGCTGAAACTAAAAGATAACATTTTAGCCCACAGAGAAGAACATTCCAAGTGATGAAATAGTGTAAGAAAAGGCACAAAGAAAGAAAATCACAGTCTTATGTCTCTATCCACAGTACTTGGCACAATTCCTGGCACATAGTAGGTACTCGCTAAATGTTGGGAGAGCAAATGAGTATTTGAAAGGAAGCAGATTTCAGTAAGATTAAAAGAGAGGTTAGGAAATCAAAGAGGACCTTAGAAGCAATGCTAAGTATTGGTCATTTACTCTCCAAAATTGGGATCCCGAGAAGGCTTCCCGATAAGGAAGCTCTATACGATAAAGGTTTGCTTAGATCACTCCAACAATGATGTGCAGGGTGAATCGAGGAGGAAGACCAGGGAGCAGAGCAAAAGCCAGAGGGAAAAACAAACACCTAGGAAGCTACTGCAATAGTCCAAGCAAAAGAAATGAGAGTCTGAGCTCTCGAGGAAGTGGCTTGGGGGAAGAGAGTTGCAATTCATGAAGCGCTTTGGTAACAGAATCCACACACCAACAACAGATGTGGTGTTACACCTGAGTGGCATGAAAGACAGTGTCTCAGTTAACCAAGATGGGTTAACTAAAAGAGCAGGCTGTAAATCTATAATAAGTTTATGACAGGTGAATGAAGGGAGAACTCTGAGCCCTTCACTTCCTTTCTCTGCATTCCTACCCTACCCCATTCCATAAAATCGGAATTCCAAGCAACAGTATCCACGTCTTGGGGAAGTATTAGGGAGGAAGCCTGTGGCCTCACTTATCTTGCTTTGGGGACTGCCTGTCCCTAAACTGCATGCACTCTCTTCTTCCACTTCCGCAAGCATGTGGTAGGTTTACGTGGTCAGGGTCCAAAGCCTGCCCCCGTGGCAAGACAAGCCTGGAGCCCACCCCTCTTTGGCACTCACTCTTGAAGCTGCTGCAGTCCTACCGTGAGCATCCATAGAGCTGGATGGATATGACACTGTATTTCAAGCCTCATCTAGACTCGTGTCTGTTCTCAACTGGTGCAAAATCCAAAGAGGGAGAGAAGTCTGATTCATCAGCACTCCTAGCCCCAATGCTGAGTTTGACGTACAAGGAGCAGAACCAGGTAAAGATACTCAATAGAAGCCTTCAAATGCTTGCCTGGAATTCAAAAGGAAGAGAGAGTAGGAGAGAAGGTATACGTTTGGGGGCCACTCTAAGATGGATGATGATAGAAGCTCCAGCATTGGAGAGGACGAGCTCAGAGAAAGCAGAATCTTACACTCAAATGCATACAGTACTAGGCAGGTGGGGGAGTGGTCGGAGTGGAGGTGATCTGAAGGACATAGTTCCCTTCTAAAGGGGTCATCCACTACCTAACTCCAGCTGATGGTTGCCTTGAGGGATATGGTTCCAATATTGCCAGATCCCTTGCAATTTTTCCCCAAAAGAAGCTGAAAATCCAGATTTTTGTATGAAATTTTCAGATTCTTACAAAATATTAAATGGGACAAACAAAACAAATTTGCGGGCCATATATGACCGACAGGCTGCTGATTGCAACTCCTAGTATAGAACAAGAAGATAACAAGGCCAAGGGCAGAACATCAATGAACACCTGCATTTGGGGTGTGAGAGAAGAGGAGTCAAAAAGGAGATAGAAATGAGTGGGCACAAGACAGAAAGAAAAGTAAGATGGTCTTGTGCCAGGAAGTCCAAAAAAAGGAGGTGACTAGTAATGTCACACTACAGAAAGGTCAAAGGGGTAGGAATGAAGAAATCGATCTACTGGACTCAGGAATTGGGACATCATTGGTGACCTTCAAGATATCAGTTTCAATAAAATGAAAGAAGCATCTGGCACGTTGCAAGGGATTCTGAGATGAGTAGGAGGGAGGAAGTGCAGGTAAGGGGTGTTGATCACTCTTCCCAGAATTTGGCAAAATAAGAAGGAAGAAATGTGTGGGTTGGTCGTATGAAGGGTTACCAAGGTCAACAAAATTTTTTAGAACAAGGAAGACTAGCTGTGTTTAAAGATGGGGGAAAAAAGAGCTGGATAGCAATGAGAGAGAGAAGGTACTCCGGAAAGAGGGAGCTAGTTTGGATATGCTTCAGATTGAGTCAGAAGGAGACTGAATCAAGGGAACCCATGGAAGGGGCAGAGAAGGGCCCAGAGGTAGGAGAGAAGGCTCCGAGAGATGAGGATGTAAAGAAGAGCAGGAAAAAGACAGGAACCCAGTGTCAATAGCCTCCACTTACAAGCAGAAGTGGGTCACTGTTGAGGAACAGCAGGGCAGTTTGGACACAAGGAAAGTAAAGAAAGTCTGCAGCAACCAATGAGGCAGTGTGACAGGAGCGGTGTAGGGATGAGTCAGAGGCCAGCTGCAAGCAGTGAGGACCCCGCTGCAGGGAGAGGGCAGGAATCGGGTGGACAGTGCCTGATTCTGACTCAGCAGAGTGGAACTGACGAGGTGGGAAAGGCAGGTCAACGGGACGGGTGTTCACTCCTGCTGTTCCCTCCTACAAGGCTACATGGTGGGCACTCGGTAAATACTGAAGAACAGTGTGGCCAGTCTGCTCTGTATTGGACAGTGAGGGGCCTCAGCCATGCTGCTCAAAATAATGTGCATACGGATCTCCTGGAGATCTTGTTAAAATGCAGACTAGGATCCCATAGGTCTGGGTGGGGCCTGAGAGTCTGCATTTATCACAAGCTCCCAGGTGATGCCAGTGCCGCTGGACTCCCATTGCTAGTTGGCCAATTCCACATAGAGGAGGGAGAAGAGAAAAACTGCTTCCGTGAACTTGATGGTAAAGTCTCAGTTGTCCATACCAATAGAGGGGGTCCCTGTGATGTTCCAAAGCAGTACAGAAGCCTTTATTCAAGGTTGAGGAGTGGTTTTGTGATTGCTGGTTTTCATCCAACAGATTTGCTCTCCTGATTACATCTTGTTTACACTCTCATTAAAGTGGACTTCTCTCTCCCATGGTCAGAAAGGAGAGATAGCCAACCAGAGGTTGGCTATTGCAGTAGACAATATGAAGGATTATCCATCTGTGAATGATGGAAAGTCAACAGGATTTAGAAATATGAAATAAGTAAATAGCCCAATGCACTAAAGGTGAGTCGGAGGGAAAGGACTCAGAGTGAAGAGGAGACACAGTTAGATTTCACTCTGCCATCTGGGGGCATTGAATCTCTGTCTTTCTGCACTTTCATTTATCTTCAGTGAAGGAGCTGGACCAGAATTCACGAAGGCCCTTCCCAGCTCTAATATTCTAGGATTCTGACCTTGAAGACTGTGACTATAGGATTCTCAGAATTGGACCCAACTCCCCTTCCACTCTCTTCCATTCACTCACGGAACACTGACTCAGCACCCACAGGGTGCAGGCGCCACGCTAAAGTCTGGGGAATTCGACTTACACCAGACTCAGTCCCTGTCCTTCAGCAGCTCATGGTCTAGTTGGGGAGAAGAAAATGCAATGCTGCCTGGTACGTGCTAGGATGGACGTCAGCCCAGGGGCTAGGGGAGCCCACAGGAGAGCCCAGACCCCAACCAAGGAAGGAGGCAAAAGGCTTCCCAGAAGTGGTGACATGAGCTGAGTTTTAAAGAATGGGTAGGTTCAGCCAAAAAAAAAAAAAGTCAAGGAGGAATGAGCAGGAAGGGGGAGAGTGAATGGAGCTTAATTGGGTGTGGCTAGAGCAGGGGAAGGGGGGCAGCCTCAGAAGGATCACCCCCTCCATACAGCCTTCTCCACCACCCACTTCAGCTGCTGATGAGACAGCAGATAGCACCCCTGCCCTGCCCACCTCTGCGAGGCTGCCTCAAGCAATTCGTATGGAGGGCTCAAAATCCTGAAGATCCAGCACAAAAAACAGAATGGGCACAGGAGATGCTGGCAGGGAGAGGAAAGGAGGAGGTGAAGGTGATGGGCAACCAGAGAAGGTAATGATCAGAGGGGCTTGTGACTCTAGATCAATTAAAAATCATCACGGCAGGGTGAGGGCGTGCCGCGCGTAGAAGGCTGTCCAAAGAGCAAACAGGGCAGCCCACTCCGAGGACTGAGAAGCAGGAAGGGGCAGCCCCCAGGGTTCCCTCACATAAATATTTCTGTGGGGGAAACACCATGCACAGTCCTCTGATGCATGGCTTCTCAACCCTGCCCATGGTAAAGACCTGGGGAACTTTAGAAAACTACCCACATTCAGAGACACTTTCAAAACGTCAGTGTCATGAAAAAAAAAGTGGAGAGGGGCTTCCCTGGTGGCGCAGTGGTTGAGAGTCTGCCTGCCAATGCAGGGGACACAGGTTCGAGCCCTGGTCTGGGAAGATCCCACATGCCGCGGAGCGGCTGGGCCCGTGAGCCACAACTACTGGGCCTGCGCGTCTGGAGCCTGTGCTCCGCAACAGGAGAGGCCGCGATGGTGAGAGGCCCGCGCACCGCGATGAGGAGTGGCCCCCGCTTGCCGCTGCTAGAGGAAGCCCTCCCACAGAAACGAAGACCCAACACAGCCAATAAATAAATAAATGAATAAATAAATAAATAAAATTAAAAAAAAAAAAGTGGAGAGACTGTTCTAGATTAAAGGAGAAAGTGGGAAACATGGCAACTAAATGCAGTGTATGATACTTGATTGGGTCCTGGATGTTGTTTTAAAACCATAAAGAACATTATTGGGGAAATAGGGGAAATGCAACTATGAACGACATTCAGATGACGTTATTATGACAATGTCCTTGAGTGTGATCATGGCAGTGTGGTGATATTGGAAAGTGTACTTAGGGGTGAAGAATCACAATATGTGCAACTAAATGGTCCAGCAAAAAAAAAAGTGTGTGCTCCATACCTGGGAGGGGAGGCGAGAACAGATATAGCAAACGTGGTGAGGGATGACTCTTGGTGGAAGCTATTTAGGTATTCATTATACTACTCTTAAAACATCCCCTTACATTTGACATTTCTCCCTCCCCCCCCCAAAATTTTTTAAGTTCCCATGTGCAAACCTCAGAGGGTGGGGACTGCGCCCCAGCATTTTATGAACACTGCCAAGAGGGCACTTGGTTCAGGCAAGAATGAAAACCACTGCCTTGTTTCTTGTTGGAGCTGGAAATACCTCTGATCTCTAAAAGCCTACCCATCCCAGCTGCTCAAAGGCTTTTCCAACAGTTGGGGGTGCCAGGAGATTTGGGGAGAGCTAATGACCAGGTGTCTGTGCCCAGCCCTGACTAGGGAGGGGAGGGGCAGGGCCAAGGTGGGATTCAATCCCCTGCCCCGCTGACCCCAGCAGTCAGGCCACACAGGGCACTTACAGGCAGTAATGAACCTGAATGCTGAACCCTGCTTGGCTAAGGGTCTCAAACTTGGCTGCGTATTACAATCACCCAGGGGAAGTTTTAAAAATCCTGACGCCCAGGATTTATTCCAAATGAATTAAGTCAGGATCTCTGGAGATGGGACTCAGGCATCAAAATTTCTTAAAACTCCCCAAGTGATTCCAATGTGCAGCCAAGTTTGAAAAACAGTGCCTTAAAGAGCGTTTTGCAAATGGTAGATACCGTGGTTAATAATTATGTGGGCCTGACAACGGTGATGGCCAGCTACAGATTTTCCATTATCACAGGTGTCTTAACCTGCCTGCTTGCCTCTTTTAAGTATCCTAAGCAGTTCTGGAGCTAAGAATAGAGTTTCTGAAGGAATTTGTTTCCTGAAAGAAGCTCGTCCTCTTTTTTCCTAAGATATCTCACTTTTTTTATGTTTTATTTTTATTTTATTTTTTAAATTTATTTTTGGCTGCGTTGGGTCTTCATCGCTGCACGCAGGCTTTCTCTAGTTGCAGTGAGCGGGGGCTACCCTTTGTTGCAGTGTGTGGGCTTCTCATTGCAGTGGCTTCTCTTGTTGGGGAGCACAGGCTCTAGGCGCACAGGTTTCAGTAGCTGCAGCACGTGGGCTCAGTAGTTGTGGCTCGCGGGCTCTAGAGCGCAGGCTCAGTAGTTGTGGCGCACGGGCTTAGTTGCTCCACGGCATGTGGGTTCTTCCCAGACCAGGGATGGAACCCATGTCCCCTGCATTGGCAGGCCGATCCTTAACCACTGTGCCACCAGGGAAGTCCAGAAGCTCATCCTCTTTCATGAAGCAAAACTATTCCTAGTATTTTCATACATGTGAGCTATCTCCTAGCTCTGCAGGACTCTGCCGGTCCCATCCAGCCATGGGCTGGGTCAACCAACACCCAGCGGGCATTTAGGCAGAACAAGGTAAGCACCGGCACAGACACACACCCACCACCAAACAAACACACACACGCCCTGTGTATAAAACACCTGGGTCGCTGCTGGTCTGCAGGTTCCCCACAGCAGCCCGTGGGGCACTCTAAGTGTTCTGTCTCAGGATAAGCATTGGATGGCAGTGAAGAGCTGTGTACCAATCAGGCCATGAAAGAGGCTGAAGTTCCGGTGCATTAGACTTTGCAGGTGGTCTGTATACCTACAGTAGAGTGAGGGCTTTTGGGCTGCTATTCTGGAGGCAGTTGTGTGGGTCACACCAGTGCACACACTGCGGGGGACCAGGGGTGGGGTGCCAGGTGGAAGAATGGAAGGTCTGTAGACTGTGGGATGAAAATGACGTCACCAACGCAGCAGGAGGGCAGCATTTCCATGCTCCTCTGGTCCTGAAAGAGGAGTGATGCACAGCCCCTTCTCTCCTGGAGACAGTGCTCCAAACCGGCACGAGCCAGAAGGCTCTCACAAGAGCATCAGCCGTACAAGGGCCTGAAGGCTCTCCAGCAGGGCACGTGCTGCAAGGGCTAAAGTCAGCCCTTCCAACCAGTGTGCTTCTGTGGGACCAGGACAGTGAATGAGAGGCTGCTGGCGGAAGGACAGTACCTGCAGCTTCCAGTAAAGACTCCACTGACCTGCAAGAAGAGGGCCCCGAGGAGGGAGGAAGGAATGAGGGGAAGAGAAAGGGCAATGAGGGGGTTAGGGCTAGGGTTAGGGTTAGGGTTAGGGGTGAGTGGTGAGGGAGTGAGGGAAAGAGAAAGGGAAGTGAGGAAGGACCCTGGTGTCTGCAGGATCGCTCTCAAAAGCTCTCCACCCTGGCGGACCATTAGAATCCCCTGGGCAGCTTTGGCAAACACCGCTGCCTGTGCCCCCTTGGCCAATTAATAGAGGCTCTCTGTGGATGGGGCCCCTGCACCGAGATTTTAAAATCTCCCCAGGAGATTCAAATGTGCTTCCAAGACAGAGAAACTCGGGTCTATGAGAACAACTCCCCGACCGCTGAGCTCTGCATTTTTCCCGGGGCTGTACCTGCAGACAGCGATGGGGAGAGGGCTCCCCAATAACACCCCACCATGGTGACGACGATGTCGGAAACAGACACCCTCTTACACCACTGGTGGGAACACAAATTGCTGCAACCTTTTTGGGAAAGTAATCCGGCAAATTTTTAAGAAGTACAAATTCATATACTCTTTAACCCGATAACCCCACTCCTAGGATATAAACACACGAAGGTGTTTATTGCAGGGTTACTGATCGGGGTCAAATAAAACTGAAAACAGACAGAATGTCCATAAATATGGACATGACTGACTCAATTGTGTGTACTATGGAATATTATGAGAGTTTGTGCGGTTATTTTTAAAAGAGTTAGATCTCTAGTACTATACTGATCTAGAGGGGTGTCCATAACGAAATGGTATGTGGCGGGAAAAGTTATAGGAAAGTTTTTTTCAATTATTGGGAAAAAAACAAAAGGCCAACTCTGAGTGTATGTACATACACATGTGTGTGTACATTTGTCTGTGTTTGTGCATGGAGATAGGAGCAGGGCAGAGACCCAAGCTTTTAACATGAGCTATGTCAGAGAGTCAGGAATAGAGAGGGGTTGGGAGCTTATTAGTATTTTCTTCATGTTAACTGAGCATCATTTTCTAGTTAAAATAAGGACAACCTACTTCTACAATTAAAATAATTAATGAAGAAAACCCAAAGAGCAAGCTCTGGGGTAAGACAACCTAGATTCAAATCCTGGCTTTGCGTGTACTAGCCTCAGTTCCTTCACCCCTCTGCCCTCAACATGCTCATCGGTGAAAGGGGACCACAGGGATGCCCACATCATAATGGCACCCACGTCAGAGATGAGCATTAAGTGAGATGACCCATTCAAGCTCTTTGCACAACGTCTGGCATATTCTAGGCCACATGCAGTAACTTCATAAACATTGTTGTCAGGGGAAAAAACTTTTCCTAGGCCACTAAGGACCAACCTTCTACGTCTAGGTAAGCTCACCTCTCCCAGCAAAGAAAAAGAACCCAAGCCCCCTTGTCACTGTCTGCATTGCAGAAGGAGCCTCGTGTGGACCTTCCCTGAAGCCATGCATATAATGACTTCTTGTGCAGCCTGCATGGCCCTATGGCTGGGCAGTGTTCTTTATTACTTCCTCCAGCCCCAGAATGGGTCATGCTGTCCTGCCACGAAGTGACAACTTCTGGGCAGGGAAGTGCCTGGGAAGGGAAGTGCTTCTCTCCTGGGAAAGGATGTCCTATAAACAAAAATAGTTACGATAATTATGTAACTTCAGCCCACCTTAGCAATTGGCCCTTCTGCACAAGCTCACAACACATACCTTGATTTGGTCCTGACCCTGGGCCTGCTGGGGAGAGAGGAGCCAGAGCTAATTAGAATGATGAATGACCCAGGCTCGTCCCACGTGCGCTGAGTCAACTGTCTACGCTTGGGTGACTGGCTTCACACGCTGCTCCCTGCAAGGGGTGTGACAGCATGAAGAGGCCAGGCTCTGTCCCTTTTGTTCTGACCATCTCTCCTGCAGAATGATGGGAGCAATTCTTCACAGGCTTTGCTCAGAACATGTTCGCTCTTTATTCTGATAAACATGCAATAAAATCCAACAGAAAGAATCAGAGTCCTGCCTTCTCTTTCACCAGATTCCACCTGTGGATGATAAGAAAATGTTCCTGAAATCTAAACCCAGGGGCTCACTTTCCACTCTTGTTTGCTATTTGCCAAGGAGCAGAATCCAAGGTAAGGCCAATCCCTGCTCCTAACCAAGGGGATGTCATTTCCATAAAAACTCTTCCCTGGTGCCTGGATCCTGTGATGGGTTGAATTGTGTCCCCCCTGCCCCCGCCTCCCAAAATTCATACATTGAAGCCCTAACCCCCAGTAAATCAGAATGTGACTGTATTTGGAGAGAGGGTCTTTAAAGCAGTAATTAAGGTTAAATCAGGTCATTAGAATGGGCCCTGATCCAATATGACTGGTGTCCTTCTAAGAGGAGGACATTATGGCACAGATATACAGAGGGATGACCGTGTGAGGACACAAAAAGAAGGTGGCCATCTGCCAGCCAAGGAGAGAGGCCTCAGAAGAAGCCCACCCTGCTGACACCTTCATCTTGGACTTCCAGCCTCCAGACTGTGGGGAAGTAAATTTCTGGTGTCTAAACTGCCCAACCTGCGGCTACTATGCTACAGCAGCCCTAGCAGACTAACACAGATCCCAAGGGCACCAGCACTAGAGGGTACAGTGTCTCCTGTAGGTTCTTTCTCTCAAGCCTCTGCTTCCCAACAGTCTCTTAAAATTGAGAAGAGGCCTTTAGTCCAAACCTCTACACCTCTTTCTGAGAGTCAGACTGGAGAAGAGCAAGGCACGCACACGCACGTGGCTGACAGTGGATCGTCTGATGCCAGTGTGTCAGAGGGCTGTGTGCAAGTGTGCTCTGCAAAACTCAGAGTATGGAACTGTCCTGGGAAATGCAAAGAACCATGCTTTTTTTTTTTAAACTTTTTTTTTTTTTTTTTTTAAGAAAGTCACGTTCTTTTCTTTATTTATGACTGTGTTGAGTCTTCGTTTCTGTGCGAGGGCTTTCTCTAGTTGCGGCAAGCGGGGACCACTCTTCATCGCGGTGCGCGGGCCCCCCACCATCGCGGCCTCTCTTGTTGCGGAGCACAGGCTCCAGACACGCAGGCTCAGTAATTGTGGCTCACGGGCCCAGTTGCTCCGCGGCATGTGGGATCTTCCCAGACCAGGGCTCGAACCCGTGTCCCCTGCATTGGCAGGCAGACTCCCAACCACTGCGCCACCAGGGAAGCCCAAGAAACATGCTTTTAATCCCTAGTGCAATGGAGACATAAGGACTGCTGGAAAGGGCAGGAGTCTGGGAGTCAGAGTGATTTGAATCCAGACCCAGCACTCACTACCTGAGTGACCTGGGCAAGTGATGCAAGCCCCCGGGTCTCAGTTCCCCATCTTCACCTCACAGAGTTGGTGTCAGAATAAATCAAAGACTGTGGGTAAAGTGCAGAGAACATTCAGCCACTCTGCCAGCAAAGAATTACTGAATAGGTGCTATTTTCTAGGTAAAATGATAAGCGGTGAACAAGATACCCAGAACCCTGCCCTCACCGACTTTATAGTCGACTAAGGAAAACAAACATTTTACAAAGAATCATACCTCTGACTTTCCCCTCCCACACTTCCTTCCTTTGAAAGTCCAGAATATTTGGGCTTGAAGTACTTTATCAATAACTTGAATAACACAAACGTCAAGTGTTTGAAAACAACCCAACGTCTGTCGCTTTTGGTCTCTATTAACAGTTGGCATCACCGCTGTCAGAAAGCATTTGAAGTACCACAGTCGTGTGTGTATTAAAGTCTAGTTTATACAAAGAGGATCATACAGACCCTCGCAGAAAATGCACTGTCGGTCGTTTTATCAGTCCGTCCTGCTGACGTCATCTGAACAGCGTACACATTCCCGAAGGCAGGAACCTTGCCTAAGTAGCTCCCTTATTTAGTTTCTACCAGGACACCAGTGGCACTGGCGCCACTTTATGCTGATGCACTGAGTGGTAACAGCAGTGATATCACCACTAAAAAGGCCACAGTAGCAGAGCTGCTCTTGCTGTGTGTTGCCCGCCCACCTCCCTGTGCTATAATCGGTGATCATTGTCTTCCAGAATTTCATCACTGCTTTGACCATTTAGCAGACGCAGAAAGGGAACAGTATGGCCTTTTCTGTCCCTTTATAATAATGGCATTTTGCATTTGTATAGCACATTTAACGTATTCAGTACATTTTCTTGTCTATGGCCGGGTTTTATCCTAATGAAACAAAACCCCATGTGTTTTGTAATTGTCTGTGCCATAGAGACAGCTTAGGAATCAGAGCCACTGAAACTGTGCTGGAGGAGGCCCGATGCCCCAAACTGCTTAAAGAATAACAAACCCCATACAAGTTGCGAATGGAACCAGCATGGTAATGCAGCAATACAGCTATGCCATGGGGAGAAGATACATCTGGAGCATCGGAATCAATTCAGCGCAAGCCGGGAGCCCAAAGGAGTTCTCATCTGAGTTGCAGGGCTCTCCTGTTGGCCCTGCCTGGGTAGAGGCTGGTACCCGGTTCCAATTGTAGGGAGAGACAAAGACTGGCCACTGCTACAGGGAATAAGAGGCCATTAGGATTTGGTAATACTGGCACATTTTGTGGCCTAGAAACATGACCCAGAAATGTTTCTTGCTTTTTCAGCAATTTAGAAAGGGCAAGAATGAGTATCTGAAAGGGTGAGCATTTGGGAGGTTGAAAAACAGAATTTTTACTTCTCATCACATTTTGGAAAAGGGAGCATCCAGAAGCAAACCTCCCACCAAGAAAACAAGTTGTCTGCGGATTACTTGCAATGAGTCACCTGCTGGGTTGACCATCTCCTGGGAAGCAGGAGGAAGTCAGGCGCTCATTCCTTCAGTCTACCTGGGCACCCGTTGGTAAATTATTGCTTTTACTCTGGTACCATTTAGAAAATTACAGCTCTCTAAATCATACTCTGGGGGACCGAGAAAAGGAAAATGCCTCCCCACCTGCATTGCCGAAGCCTGCCCTACCCTCCAACTCAGTGATGTGCAGCCTCGCTACACATTAGAATCACCTAGGGAGTTTTTCAAACCTCCCTCCACCCCCGCCAATGCCCAGGCTGCATTCCAGACCAACGAAACAGAAACTCTGGGGGTGGGATCCAGGAACAGTTCTTTTTAAGCTCCCAGGGTGATTCCAAGGTGCAGCCAAGCTTGAGAACCAGCCCTCTAACTACATCCATTCCCATGCTCACCCTCTGGGCAGTGAAGGTGCTCTGATAAGACAAAGCACACCACACCTGCCATGGCCCTTTCTCTGGTTTCCTTCACTTGCCTTAATCCCATGCTCAGCAGTGATAATTCTGCCACACACATTATGAAACTAATAATCCAAGCCATTGTGTGGTTGCTGGGCTCATGTTCACCAACACATTTAGTTAATTAACATGAATCAGATACCACGTTAGGCAACGCAGCAGATACAAAAATTAGGAGGACGTGATCCCCACCTTCAAGAATATAGCTGTGGAAGATAATGTGTACAAGTGACTGTAATACAAGATAGTGTGTGATCAGAGCTTTGAAACTCTCGGGAAGGAAATCAGAGAGAAAAACGAGACCCCTTTTAGCTGAACGGAGGTCTTCACAACTGACACATCACACACACACACACACACACACACACACACACACACACACACACACCCATCAGCACATAATACAGGACTATGTACATAGCAGGTCTAAAGGAACTCCAGTTGAATGAATGGAGAAATTCAGATTGGCTCCCATCGGAAGCCAAGACCAACACCCAGGACTCCCCAGCTCCTTTCTCCACCCTCGACCATGCCCAGGCTCCTCCGGGGACCATCAGACATCACCTCAACCTCTAGTGCCTAGTCTCTCTGCCCGCCATCCCCACTGGCCACCTCACACTGCCCTTGGAGTTCTGGGGTGCACGTCGGTGGCTGGGTGCCCTGTGCTGGCCACTCTGCTGACTGAATTCCTCCCTGAGACCAAGGCCTGCAGCTGTCATCCAGCGTCCACACCCCCTTCTCTATGGAATAAAATCCTCAATTTGGAGCTGAGCATAGAGACCTCCCCCCCAAAAGACCAGATGTGGCCATTTGCCTACGATCTGGCTGATGAGTTAAGCGGAAGTGATGTGTGCAGCTTCTGGGTCACATCCTTCACAGAAGTGGCCCTTTTCCTCTTCCCCCTCCATCCTGCTGCTTGAAAGGACATCATGGTGTGACGCCCTCATGGACCAGAAAATGCCCTAACGATGGCAGAGCTCTGAGGGCAGGAGGAGCCTGGGTCCCCAGACAACCCCGGCAGGCAGGGTCCCCCTCCCACCCTACCCTCAGCCTGGGCGGGCTCCCCCTCCAGACACAGCAGGCTCCCTTGTATCTTTTACTCACAGTGGAACCCATATCCCAATACGCTTTCCTGCCTCCATCACGTCCTACAATACCTGGAGTTCCTCTGTATATTAAGGAGCGGAAAAAGGTGTGACAGAAAAGCAAACGATTTCTGTCAGAACAGTCAATGACTTGGTGACTTCTCATAGCAAAACTACTGAGAGTCCATAAATCTGCTTAGGTCAGGCTGTGAGAATCTGCTTTGCCGATGAACGTGGTTAACTTAACCAGCCTCCTTCTTCTGGCCCACACAGTCTGTGAAGACTACAGCGGAAACTGAGTGTCGTCACTCTCTTGGTTAGCGGCCTGTAGAGACTGACCGCTAGGGTCAACAGAAGCTCTACAAAAGGTGTACAAAGTTACCAGCTCCTATGGACGGAAGCAGCAAGAGAGAAGGGGGGTAAGCATGGGCTCTGGAACCAGACCCATGAGCTGGGTGACCTGGGGCAAATATTTACCATTTGGTGAAGGCAGATCATTTTATCCAACTCACAGAAGATTCAGTTACACAGCAGGCCCAGGGCCCCTCCACAGACCTACTGAACCTGAACTTCCCAGGATTGATGGGGATATGTTAGGATTCTCCAGAGAAAGAGAACCAACAGGATGCATGTATGTGTGTGTTTATAGATACAGAGAGATATAGACATATAAAGAGAGACAGATAGATAGAGAAAGAGATTTTAAGGAATCAGCTCAGGCAATTGTAGTGGTTTGGAAGGCCAAATTTTGCAGGGGTGCTAACAGGCTGGAGATCCAGGAAGAGCCAACCTTGCAGTTGAAGTCTGAAGGCCATCTGCTGTAGAATTCCCTCTTATTTGGGGAGGTCAGTTTTTTTTCCATTGAGGCCTTCAACTGATTGGATGAGGCCCACCCACATTATGGAGGGTCATCTGCTTTATTTAAAGTCGACCAATTTAAACATTAATCGCACCCAAAAAACACCCTCAAAGAAACATCTAGAATAATGTCCAGCCACATACCTGGGCACCGTGGCCCAGCCAATTTGACATATAAAACTAAGCATCACAGGGGGTGAGCATTCATGAATCTGTATTTTTTTTTAAAGTTGGTTTTTTTGTTTGTTTGTTTTTTAACTTATTTATTTATTTATTTATTTTTGGCTGCGTTGGGTCTTCGTTGCTGCGCATGGGCTTTCTCTAGTTGCAGCGAGCGAGGGCTACTCTTCGTTGTGGTGTGTGGGCTTCTCATTGTGGTGGCTTCTCTTGTTGCAGAGCACAGGCTCTAGGCACATGGGCTTCAGTAGTTGTGGCCAGTGGGCTCAGTAGTTGTGGCCGGGCTCTAGAGCTCAGGCTCAGTAGTCGTGGTGCACAGGCTTAGGTGCTCTGTGGCATGTGGAATCTTCCCGGACCAGGGCTCGAACCCGTGTCCCGTGCATTGGCAGGCGGATTCTTAACCACTGCACCACCAGGGAAGTCCCATGAATCTGTATTTTTAATAACCTGTCCAGATGTGATGTGAGGCACAGTCAAATTTGGGGACCACTCTCAATGATGCACCGTAAGGTCAGTCATGGTTTCAGGATTTCTTCCTCCACCACTACAAGGGCCTCTGGACTTCCTTTGTGAAGCTGACCGGCACAACCTTCCATCATGTCATGAGTCAGGAAGATGCTCCCTCCACAGACAGCCAGGACGGAGCAGGCTGGGGAGATGTTCCTCAAGCCCAGGGCTCAGCACATCCTGGGCAATCCACAAAGGAGTCGGCAGCTGGCCGTATTTGCCTGCCCACTGCCAGTCTCTTGGGTTGAAGCTCTTCTCCATTTCCCCTCTCCCTCAGCAGACTCAATTCTCCAGATCCTGGGGGGTCTTTTGGGGAGCTGCTTATGAATCACTAGCACATTCACCAACCACCCAGCTCACCAAATATTTCCCACAGTGTTCCCCCACCTTGGCCACCCATGAGAAGCACACATGGGCATTTTCTAAATACGGATGACTGGACCCTCCCAAGACCTACTAGAGCAGAATTTCTGGAAGTGGTTCTTAAGCAGATGTATGCTGGAAAATCTCCATGGGGGATTTTGAGATGCATAATGATTAGAAACCACCAGTGACACTAATGACAAACACAAAAGAACAGTGAACTCTACCGTTCGCCGCTTCCTGACACTATCCTAGCATATGAGTTTTCACAATCAAGGCAGCAAAGTTTCACAGTAAGTTCTAAGTGCTCTCTCTGAGCTATTGATGAGAATTCCTGGGTGTACAATAATGAGTGGAGAACAACGAAGCACGCTAAGATGAGGGTACTAGGCAGCTGACCAGGCTCGTTCATGCCACTAGCCTCAAAACATGCAGCGTTCAAATTCGCGATGCCGATTTACTGCAGATTACCACATGCAGCTGACCTTCAGAGCTGCTCACAGATAGTCAGAATTATGAAAATAAAGTCCTTGAATACTTACAGTACTAATGAGACCACCTCTTATGATGGGAAGGAACTAAGATTTCTGTATAGTTGTCATGACAGGAGGATATGTAGAGTATTCACTGGAGGAATGTTTATGCAACTCTCCTCACACTTGGAATTCTGCTGCAGATGATAATATTGCCCAGGCAGGGCCTGGCCCCCATGAATCCACCTAAAAGAGACCACTTTGCACTAGAGAACTGCTTATTTTGTTTCTTTTTTAATTTTTATTTTATATTGGAGTACAGTTACGTAACAATGTTGTGTTCGTTTCAGGTGTACAGCAAAATGATTCAGTGATACATCTACATGTATCTATTCTTTTTCAAATTCTTTTCCCATTTAGGTTATTACAGAATATTGAGCAGAGTTCCCTGTGCTATACAGTTGGTCCTTGTTGGTTATCTATTTTATTTTTTTTATTTAGTTATTTTTTAAAGCACCTTTTAAAATATTTATTTATATATTTATTTACTTTGGGCTGTGTTGGGTTTTTGTTGCTGCGCATGGGCTTTCTCTAGTTGTGGTGAGCGGGGGCTTCTCTTCGTTGCAGTGCGCGGGCTTCTCATTGCAGTGGCTTCTCTTGTTGCGGAACACGGGCTCTAGGCGCACAGGCTTCAGTAGTTGGGGCATGTGGGCTCAGTAGTTGTGGCTTGTGGCTCAGTAGTTGTGGTGCACGGGCTTGGTTGCCTTCCTGGTCCGGAAAGATGTGGGATCTTCCCGGACCAGGGATCGAACCTGTGTCCCCTGCATTGGCAGGCGGATTCTTAATCACTGCGCCACCAGGGAAGTCCTGGTTAACTATTTTAAATATAGCAGTGTGTACATGTCAATTCCAAACTCCCAATCTATTCCCCCCTTCCCCCCTGGTAACCATAAGTTCACTCTATATGTCTGTGAGCCTGTTTCTGTCTTATAAATAAGTTCATTTGTATCATTTTTTAAGATGAAAGGGGTATCATACGATGCTTGGTCTTTCTCTGTCGATCTTTTCCACAATTTTTGCCTGGAACTCCAGAATATAAAGATGTGCAGCCTTCTTCCCAGGCCTATCAGATGCCAACTTGGTGTGGGGTTGTACTGAGGTAGGAGATAGATGGACCCCTGGGCTGGACTGCTGGTGTTTGTTAAGCGGAGTAAAATTGAAGCTTTGTTTTCCCCAGACACGCCAAAGACAAAGCTAGTGGCAGAAGCTGAGCTCTGCTGGAGTAAAGAGGTAAGATGACCACTCCTGAGGTCAAGGAAAACTTCCCTGTCTGCACATGCGCAGGAAGGTTCCTTGGGAAAAGACACCACCCCATAATAAGTGTGAACATATCCCTACAGGCCTCTGCGGTGGAATCCACCTTAGCAAAAAGTTGCGCACGCATGTTGGGGAGGGTCTTAGAACAGGTCAGATGTGGGAAAAGAAATGAGATAATTGGCCAAAGGTAAACAAAGACCCGGAAGGACTGTCCTACATAAGGGATTTAAATCACCTCTTTACAGGGCTCCTCCTCATTAGAGAGGGTGCCCAAAGTCCTTCTCTCCAGGTGTGTATTCCTGCCTTGCTTCTGTATTAAATAAACACACCTTCTCTGTGTGCTCTCCCACTTATTGTGCGGTGTCTCTAATAATAAATTTTGTACCTGTTTTTTGCAGTTTTTGCCTCCTTGAAACATTTTTGCTTTCAAACGGGGCAAGAGCCAGGGAACTTTGCTTCTAGCCTCCAGCCCCTGGTGAACTATCAGCTGGGATTTCTGGTTTTCACCCAGGCTACCCAGGTTCAATTCCTGGGCAGGGAACTAAGATGTCTCTTCAAGACCGCTCACTGCTGTCTCTCTGAGATCAGTACCCAGGGAGGAAAGACAGAATTCATGCATAGTAAATGCTACTCACAGTGAAATGGCCACTGATAGGGGGTAGGGATGGGGGAAATGTTACTCATTGAAAGACACCGCGCTTGGTCCTATAGACACACTAGTGAGCGAGGAAGGGATGGTCCCTGCCTCCAGAGAGCTTGCTGTTGAGTCAAGCTCTGTTCAGCTTCAGTGACCCCAGTCTCTGAGAAGGGCACGGTGGCCGATCTGGACGAGCAGCCCAGGACACACTGGTTCTGGTGTCACCTCATCGTTAGCCCTCTGGTCTCAATTTCCCCTCTGAAAAGGAGGGATCTGGCTAGATGACCTCCAAGGTCTGTTCCAGTTCTAGCGTTTCATCTCCTAATCATATAGTGAACATTAACCTTATGTCCCACTCTGTGCTGGGAATTCAAAGATGAATAAGACATTGGGTTCCTCCTTCGTGGAACTCACAAACTAATGGAAGAGGCAGGCATCCAAAGAGACAATGATGCAGTGTTGCAAGTACCACCATAGAGGTGTAGACCCACACATCGAAGAGTCTATGTTACCATCCTAGAGAAAATCTGCAAACTTTCCAACCTCTGAGCCTTCTTCCCCCAGTTTCATTGAGATATAATTGACATACAGCACTGTGTAAGTTTAAGGCATATAGCATAATGATTTGACTTACATATACTGTGAAATGATTACCACAATAAGTTTAGTTAACATCCATCATTTCATATAGATACAAAAGAAGAAGAAAAGTGTTTTTTTCCTTGTGATGAGAACTCTTAGGATTTACTTTCCTAACTTTCAAAAATAGCATATACCAGTTAACTATAGTCATCATGCTGTACATTACATCCCTAGTGCTTAATTATCTTATAAATTGGAAGTCTGTACCTTTTGATCACCTTCTTCAAATTCCCTCTCCCCCTCTGATAACCAAAAATCTGATCTCTTGTTTATGAGTTTGTTTTGTTATTCTTATTATTTTATTTTTAGATTCCACACATATGTGAGATCATACAGTATTTGTCTTTGTCTGACTTATTTCACTTAGCACAATGCCATGTTGTCACAAATGGCAGGATTTCCTTCTTTTTTATGTCTGAAATATATATATCACAAGTGCCTTAGCCATTCGTCTGTCAATGGACACTTAGGTTGTTTCCATGTCTTTGCTATTGTAAAAAAAAAAATGCTGCTATGAACATGGGGGTGCAGGTATCACTTCAACATAGTGTTTTTATTTCCTTTGGATATATACCCAGAAGTGGAACTTCTGAATCACATGGAAGTTCTATTTTTAACTTTCTGAAGAACCTCCATACTGTTTTTCATAGTGGGCTGTACCAACTTACAATCCCACCGACAGTTCACAAGGAATCCCTTTTCTCCACACCCTCACTAGCATCTGCTATCTCATCCCCATTCTAACAGGAGTAAGGTGATGACTCATCCCTTGCCTACAAATATATGGTAGATTGATGGCATTCATGGTACCAGTTAATGGTCTCCCCTGTATCCACACCCTTTGCCCTGTAACTCTGTAGTCCCTCCCACTGTGACCCTGGGCTTGGCCATGTGACTCACTTCGGCCAATAATAGGACACTAATAGATCTGATGCAAACCAAAGCTTGAAAAAGTTCTTGTGTATTTCCACGTCTTCTCTTGCTTCTCTATGACACCATGAGAACAAGTCTAGATTAGTCTTTGGAGAATGAGATGGCCCATCCCAGCTGAGGCCATCCTAGATTAGTTTACAGTCTGCTGCCTGCCAGACACATGAATGAGCCCCAGCCAAGACCAGAGGAACACCCCCTTCTCCCTATAAGCCCATCCAAGATTTGTGGAACCACCAGATGACCCATGGACTCATAAGAAATATAAATCGTAGTTGTCCTGAGCTGCTAATATCATGGCAATGGAGAACTAATAAGGATAGGGCCAACCAGCTCCCCAGATTTGAGTGAGAAGCCAGAGCCCATATATAAGGCAGCTGTTGTGAAGTCCTCTGCTTCTCCTGCTGCAGCCTTGGGAGTGGAGTGAAGCGAGGACAGGGCTCTTCCTCTGGCTTCTGGTTCAGCAACCCCGTGACAGCATCACTATTTACACAGTGAGTAAAATGTCCCATCTTTCCCTCTGACTAACAAGGAGTTTGCCACAGAAAGCATCTGAAAATAAATTATACGTGAGACATGGTTTCTGAACTAGTTGCAAGTTTTATTCCAGGATATTTTTACTTTTCTTCAAACATTCCCTCTAGGGGTGAACGATCTCACCAAGAAATTAAATAGAATTAGAAAAGAGCCTTAAAGGAATCCACTTGGCCCCATGATGGTGAGCCAGGCATACTATAGGGTCCCTGAAGCCCTCTGTAGCTCTGTATTTGTATCTTCCCTTCAAAATAGCTGAGCAATATTGCTGTAGTAGTGGTCCTTAAGGAGCATGTTTCAAAGCGAACCAACAATTTCCCCTTTAATGTGGTGATTGAAAATGTGGACTCTTTTCAAACAGACTTGCCTTCAAATCCCAGCTCTACCAGCTTATGAAATATGACACTCCGGGATATATACTTAACCTCTCTAAACCTTGATTCCCTCATCTTTTAAGTGGGGCTATTAATCATGACTACTTCATAGAAATGTTGTGAGGATTAAAAGAGTTAATCCTTTCAAAGGCATACAGTAGTCACTCAGGAAAAGTAAGCAGCATTGTCACGTCTTAGAAATTCCCCAAGCCACAGAGAATTCTGATCTGGAAAACTTCTGATCAAGGATGGCCTCTCAAAGGCATTCCACACAACTGCCTCTGAGTTTTTGTGTCCCTTTTCCCTGTATTATGTCACTCCATGAAAATAGACCATTCCCTCCAGAGCCCTGCAGGAAGAACTGTGTTAACGGCTAAAAAGACCGGAAATCAAGCCAATCCCTTGTGGCAGGGAGTGCCAGCAATTAGAGAAAAGGCACCGTTGTCGTTGTCACCATTCTCCCAAGTAGTTAATGCATGACAAATTGTGTGCTCCAAAGTGACATGAGTCTTTCTCTAGGTTCTGGTATATAAATGTATTTGGTAGCTTCCTCTTAGGTCAAAGAAATTGGAACAGACTTTGAAACTGTCTATTTTATAAATTTGTAGAGTCAGCAAATAGCTGATCTCTGGCACAGAATAAAATCTCTTTAAAAAAAAAAAAAGATTTTCCCCCTTATAAAAGTGGCAGATGCTTATAGTATCAGTTAGCTATTGCCATAATAATGCTGCATAACAAATCACTCCAAAATTCAGTGCCCTAAAACAATAATCATTTATACTCGCTCATGCATCTAGAGGTTGACTGGGGGTCACCTGATATAGTGCACTTGGCTCTGAGCTACAGATGGGCTCAGGTCTGTATCCCCTGCCTCTCATGCTCCTTGCACCAGAGGGCTGGCCTTGATGATGTCAGAAGTGCAAGAAAAGGAGCAGAAACACCCAGTAACTCTTAAGGCCTCAGTACACACAAGCCCACCCACATTCCAGCGGACACATCCCATCACATGGCAAAGCCCTCCATCAGCAGGGAGGGGAAATGTACTCTGCTTCTCTCAGGAGGAACTGCAAAATCATATGCAAAGGCCATGGATACAGGCAGGGCCAGCTTCAGGGACATGTCACCCGTGCAGATGCACCTGGGTCCCATGCTCAGAAGGGTCCCACCTTTGGCTGAATCCTCTGCTGTCAGCTTCGTAAGATTCCTAATAACTTTTCGTCATGGAGCCCCACATTTTCATTTTCTACTGGGCCCTGCAAATTACATAGCCAGTCCTGGATACAGGGGGAGGGTGAAGAATTGGGAACAATAATGCAATCTTCCTACTTAACAAACTGACTTTACACTATAGAAGTGTCATATCCATTTCCCAGCTCCCCCAGCCCCTGCTTTCAGAGGCACATTGCGGAAATTTCTGCAGTGGAACCAGGTTCACACCATTCAGCTTCACTTCACACCCTGATGCCTCCCCTAAGACAGACGTGTGGTTCTGATAAGCGTGAAACGGGGAGGGGCATTGGTGGCCATCAGTGATTACACTCGTGGCCTTACCACTGCCTTGTTCTCTCCAGAATTAAACTTGGAGCACCTGGCCCCCCGCCACCAAACTGGTTATACCTCCCCAAGGGACTCAACACCCACTCCCTCCCCCTCCCCCCCAACCCGCTCATCCCCCTCTTTCTTGTCCCACTGCAACTACTCAATGAAGAGAGTGAGAATTATCCACACACTAGAGCTTTTTACAGCCACCAATGTCAGAAAACCTGCAGTGAGACTGGACACACTCTCGGGGAAATCAGGGGGTGAAATGGAGAATCACAGATTTGTCAAACCAAAGGGATGTCCCAAACTACGCAATTAAGTTGCCCCTCTCAGGCAGGCAGGCTCCGTCTAACTCAAAACCATCTCAGACATCAGGCTGTCTAACTCTGCCTAAGGGAGCTGAACATTTCTTAGCCCCCAGGATGACCAACCTCAAGGTTAGATGACAGCTGCTTATGAAGAAAGTGTCTCTTTATTCTCATGTCGATCTCCAGCTCTCACTTAAGTTCACTTCCTCTAACCATTGCCTGAACTTGGAGATGCAACAGGAGGCCCCGAGTCAGCGTCCCCCCCACAAGGACCCTTCGCGTGCCCGAGAGCTGCCATCTAACCAACGTCTGCTCTCCACGCTCTCCCCGCTCCCAAACCCGCACTTGACAGCGACCCTCACAGTGACAGCATGCCCGGTGGGGAGCACAGCACAAGAGGCAAGTGGCTCTCACCATGAAAAAATGAATCATAAGCACAAATCGACACAAGAATCCTACAGTTCAGACAATTACCCAAAGCACACATTTTCTGATAATTATAGAGCTAAAAATGGATCCACTTTGAAAATCCCTTCCTTTCTCCCGAGAAAGCTGAGGAGGTGGTTTAACAACAATCAGCTGCTGAGATGCTTCACATTCTGGGGTGTTTACGAGATGAGTTCCAAGAAATTTCTTGGAAGGTACAGTTCCCAGAAGGTGGTGATGCCAACGAAGTCCATCAACCCTCTCCACCGCCCCCAGCACGTGCTCACAGCTTGGGAATCTGAACTCAGAAGCCCATTCAAAATGAGCCAGGAGAGAGGAGGCCCAGGCCTTCCTGCCCTGTGACTCTGCTCAAACGTCAAATGACAGTTACCCAAGAAAATGGGAGGGGGTGCTAAGGGGGCTGCCGCCAGCCGAGGATTGCCTCAGCTTCCTTCAGCACCACGGGTGTGCTCGGGGATGTTACAGGAAGCTTTAGGTATCAGCTAAGTGTCATATAATAATAACAGTAACATTTAGTACGTGCCGAGCATTGATGAGCTAGACGCACATGTATTATCTCATTTAATTCTCACAACTCCACGAGGAGGGTGCTGTGCTTATCACCCCCACTTCAGAGTCACACTGAGGGTTACACAGATAATCAGGGCACAGGCAGGAAGCAGCAGAAGCCTGTATACGTCACCACCACCCTCCACCACTTTTCCAGTGCAAGGAAACAGAACTGGCTTGAGAATTTATTTGTAAGGTTAAAATACAGACTACAAAGAGGGGAGAGGGCATAGACACAGAGGAAAGGAATGGGATGGAAACTGTAGGCTAGAGACCTTCTGTGTCGTAATGAATACAATAAAGAGTTAAATTTGATTTTAAAATACAAATCTGATGTAAGGAGTACATGTGGTAAAATATAAGTTTTGTGCTATGTCATGGACACTGTTGAAATGAAGAAATGAAAAGACTATTATGGGACCTAAAGGAAACCATCAACAAAACAAAAAGACAACCTATGGAATGGGAGGAAATATGTGCAAACGATGCAACCAACAAGGAGTTAATCTCCAAAATATACAAACAGCTCATACAACTCAATATCAAAAAAACAAAACAAAACCCAATCAAAAAATGGGAAGAAGACCTAAATAGACATTTCTCCAAAGAAAACATACAAATGGCCAATAGGCACATGAAAAGATGCTCAACATCACTAATTAGTGGAGAAATGCAAATCAAATCTACAACGAGGTATTACCTCAAATACCTTTGATGATGGTATTACCATCATCAAAAAGTCTACAAATAATAAATGCTGGAGAGGGTGTGGAGAAAAGGGAACCCTCTTACACTGTTGGTGGGAATGTAAATTGATACAGCCCCTATGGAGAACAGTATGGAGGTTCCTTAGAAAACTAAAAATAGAGCTACCATATGATCCAGCAATCCCACTCCTGGGCATATACCCGGACAAAACTATAATTCCACAAGATACATGCACCCCAATGTTAGTTGCAGCACTATTTACAGCAGCCAAGACACGAAAGCAACCTAAATGTCCATCAACAGATGAATGGATAAAGAAGATGTGGTATGTATATATACAATGGAATATGACTCAGCCATAAAAGAGGAATGAAATATTGCCATTTGCAGCAACATGGATGGACCTAGAGAATATTATGCTTAGTTGAGTAAGTCAGAGAACGAAATACTAAATGCTATCACTTCTATGTGGAATCTAAAAAATAAGACAAATGAATCTATATACAAAACAGAAGAAACAGACTCACAGACATAGAAAACAGATGTATGGTTTCCAAAGGGGAGAGGGAGGAGGGGAAGGACAAATGAGGAGCATGGGATTAGCAGATATAAACTCCTTTACACAAAAATAGGTTAAGTAACAGGATTTACTGTGTAGCACAGGACCGTAAGGTAGGACCACGGCAGAGGCAGCCAGAGGCCATTGCCTGCTGTCTGGCTAGAGTCAGTGGTCAAGCAACACAGAAAAATGAGCAAGGCTCAAATGTGATGGATGCAGGTTATTGCTCTGCCAGAGAATTCAGGATGGTACATTCAAAATGGGGAAAAAAGGGCAATTTGCAGTGTGAAAGACACTTGGGTGTCAGTCTTAAAGAACAAACTAGACTCTATGGAAGTGACAGCTGGAGCAGGTTATTGGTGTCCGAGACATTATCTGGGAAAATAATTTTACAAATTCATGAAGTAACCCTTAATACCAAATGTCATACGCTATTTTCTTAATCATTTTTTATTCCTTGGATCACTAGTATTTTCATTATCTGAGCTTACTTCCCCACTGTGACACAGATGTGGAACTATGACATACTGAGTCTCTTGGAAAACATTAAAGGACAAGTAATTAGCTAGAAAGATAATTGACTTCTTGATTAAGCTCTCTCTCCCAAGGAAAGGTATCATTAATTGAAATATAGAAAAGATTTCAAAAGCTTGCAAAATTGTTTCCCTCCCATCAATTTTTGGCATGGCATTTGGTTTCTCTCCTATTCACCTAAGGCTCAAAAACTTCTTTTGGGTTGACAGGTGGCTTTCCTATGGCCTGTAGCCCATCTGCTCTGAACAGAGATCGGGGATGTCCTTTGGCTCAAGGCAATGGACACTGTTAGTTTTACATACAAGTTGCTGTTCTTCACACTTTGCTGCAAAAAAGTACTCGCTTTCCTTACCGGAGAGTGGCAGACTGGTCTGTCTGCCACAGGGGTACCGCAGCTATGTCACAGAGTCCTGCTAAATACTAAACTTGAGCTGCACATGCACACGTGGATATGCGTGCACACGTGTGCTTCCTGAATGCATTGAGGGCAGCTGTGACCTACTGCCCATCCATTGAGAGCAACTCTCTGAATGCTTGGCTCCCCCTTTAATAACATCTCCCTTCCCACCCCTCCGACACTCCCGATGATGCTGTCAATCAAAGGGCAAAGCTGAGTGGCAGGTTGAAACCTCAAAGGAAACCCAACAACCAGTTAAAAACTTGGCTGAGCCAAGGTGGGAGCGTTTCTGAGTCCCGCATCAGACAGGAACAAAGGCTGTGAGGCAACATCAGCTGTAAATGCCATCCATCATCATGCAAAGATAAAGAACCTCTAAATCCAACCAGAGGGCACTTGCAAATATCCAGTGCTGTCCTGACACTGACTGATGGCCATCCCTTTTAATTAGCTCCTCTTGTCTCTGGAGGTTTCCAAAGAAGTGATCACGTGCTCCCACCTCCTCCTCCCCCACCACCATTTGCCTATGTGGGGAGACAGGACCAAAGCAGGCACTGAACCTCACCAGCCCCTCTCACTGTGTGACCACCGTGACCATGTGACCATCCAAATTCCGTCACCGGGTGCTTGCACTGACCTTTCGTAGAAGGAAGCAGATGCGCTCGATGTTCCTCAGCCGTTCCCTCTATCAGGATGCACGAGAAAGAAAAGAGAGGGGAGGTTAGATTTTCTGCTGAAAGAACATGAGAAGCCCCACATTCAGCCCCTGCTGAATAGTAGAGGAGGCAGAACCCACCACAGATCCCTCCCAGTCATGACCTTCATGCTCCCACTCAAGTGGTTTTCCCTAACAAGAGTTTCTGCTCATACAACTCAGCAGCAAAACACCAAATGATCCAATTAAAAATGGGCAGAGGAAAATAGACATTCTTCCAAAGAAGACATACAGATGGCCCCCAGGTACATGAAAAGGTGCTCAATATCACTAATCACCAGGGAAATGCAAATTAAAACCACAATGAGATATCACCTCACACCTGTTAGAATGACTAGCCTCAAAAAGAAAAGAGATAACAAGTGCTGATGAGGCTGTGGGAAGAAAGGGAACCCTGGTGCACGGTTGGTGGGGATGGGAATTGATACGGCCACCGTGGAAAACATTATGGAGGTTCCTCAAAAAGTTAAAAATAGAAGTACCACATGAGCCATCATTCCACTTCCGGATATATCCAAAGGAAACAAAATCACTATGTTGAAGAGATATCTACACCCCCATGTTCATAACAGCATTTTTTACAATAGCCAAGGCATGGAAACAACCTAAGTGTCCATTGACAAATGAATGGATAAAGCAGTTGTGGTATACACATATATAATGGAATATTATTCAGCCATAAGAAAGAAGTAAATCTTGCCTTTTGCAACAACATGGATGGACCTCGAGGGCACCGTGTTAAGTGAAATAAGTCAGACAGAGAAAGACAAATACTGTATGATCTCACTTACATGTGGAATCTAAAAACAAAACAAAACAAAACATGAACAACAAAACCAACTCATATTTGTGGTTATCAGAGCTGGAGAGGGAATTGGATAAAGGCGATCAAAAGGTACAATCTTCCAGTCATAAGATGTAATTCCTGGGGATGTAACGTACAACGTGATGACTATAGCTAACACTGTTGTGTGGCATATTTGAAAGCTGCTAAGTGAATAAATCCCAAAATTTTCATCACATTTTTTCTTTTTTCTTTTGTATCTGTATGAAATGATGGATGTTAACCAATTATTTTGCAATATATGTAAGTCAAGTCATTATGCTATACACCTTAAACTAAATACACTGCTATATGTCAGTTATATCTCAATAAAGTTGAAAGAAAAAAAGAGCTTTGAGCTTTCCTCCATCTACCTTGTCATAGTTATTTGCTCTGAACTGAACTTTCCCAGCAAACAGCATGGGCTCAGCTTCCCTCTCAGCCCAGCACAGGTTTCTGTACTTTTTCCTACAGCCTCTGTGTCCCTATAAGACAGTCAAACTGCAGAACGGGCACCACATGCTCATGAATCCAAAGCCTGCGGTCAGGTCCCCGGGAGGGCTTCCCATTCAAGCCACGAAGAGCATGTGTGCCTGATTAGTGTGTGAGGGGGGGAAGTTCTCTGCCCATTGGTTTTATATTTCTAAAGTGACTGTATTTAGAGGAAGCAATCTTCCCACTCAATTAGACACCAGCAGTGCCCCCGGGCTAAGACTTTTCAAGATGCCCAGGTCCATCTCCGGAGTCTGGCTCGCTGCCAAAGGAAGATGCTCCGGGGCTGGACAGGTGACGATGGTCGCCTAACACACTAAGTGCTGCCTCCCCTTTCCTGCAGTGACTTCTGCGATTTCTGCAGCCACTCTGAACACAGCTGTGGCATCTCCCAGTGCTTCATTACTGAGGCAATTTGGTTGCAGTAGATGTGATGATAATGAGATTCCTCGTGGATCAGGAGAAGACAGATGGCTGGGATACTTCAATTTCCCTAATTAAATCATAAATATAGTGATTCCTGTGCACCCTTTAAGCCCAGAGGAAAGAGCCCACATCAGGACAAATTAGCATCCACATGGCTAGGAAGACAGACCACATCCTCCTCCACACACGTGTGTGTGCACGCGTGCACACACAAGCACAAACACAGCTGGGCATCGAGGCTGCCTAAATGGAGAATAGTGGGAAAAGGTGTGAGATAACAGGCATGTAAGAGGGAGGTTCAGGACACACGCTAGCTCCTTCCCCAGCAAGTCAGATCCTCTAAAGGATATTTCTCATTACTTTACAGTGATATTAAATGCCCAGCTGGCAAAAGGAAGGGGAAAGGGTTAACATGAGAAACTAGGAGTAAAAACAAAGCATTCCTCCTCTTCCTACCACATGGAAGAGGGGTCCACCCAGAGGGTCCAACAATATTTGGAGCTTAAATCCAAAGAACCAGTGGGCCTCATGCACATTCATTTAGAAATACATCACACCAATCAGCAATTGTTTGTAACACAAGTCCATCCAGGGCTGGAGTTACCGAGCAGTGAAGCAGCTTTGTCAAGCCACCTGAGCCTGAGATGCTGCTTCAGAGGATCTACAGGGGCCCAAAGAGCTTAAATATGAGTTAAATGAGGCTTCCAAAGCATTTAAGTTCCTGTCAGGGAGTAACATCATAAAAACTGGGGGAAATGTGTCTAATACACTTCCATTTAGGGTTTTTATGGATTTTCTTTTTAATCTCAGACAAGAGTCCTTTACTTAAGGGCTTGAGTCTGTCCATGAGATGTCTGGCCTTCGGGGCCCAGACTCCTTAATTAATTCATTAATTGATTAAAAGTGTGGCTTTATTTTTTTTTATTTTTATTGGAGTATAGTTGATTTACAAAGTTGAGTTAGTTTCCGGTATACAGTAAAGTGAATCAGTTATACATATACAGATATCCACTCTTTGTAAGATTCTTTTCCCATATAGGTCATTACAGAGTACTGAGTAGAGTTCCCTATACTATACAGTAGGTCCTTATTAGTTATCTATTTTATATATCTTGGTGTGTATATGTCAATCCCAACCTCCCAAATCATCCCCCACTTTCCCCTGGTAACCATAAGTTTGTTTCCTACATCTGTGAAGAAGTGTGGCTTGAATAATAGGAATAAAGAGTTGAGATCCAGCTTCTCTGCTATGCAACCTCACCTTTCAGTCATTCATTCTTTCATCAACAAATAGCTATTTGAGTGCCTACTGTGTGCAGGTTCTGTCCTTGCACTGACCTTGCACAGAAGCTCCCAGTGGGACATACAGTGGTCCTAATTTTCTTTGTTCTGCCTGAACTAAGGAACCTGCCAAGATGAGATGGAAACGGGCTCCACAAACCTGTCTCATGGTTTTGCCAACCTCCTGCACCCCAGTGTTGAATTCGCATGATGGAATTGAGGGGCAGGACACTATTTCTTCACTAGTGTTTACCCTGAGATCACACAAGAAACTCTGGGTGTTCTAAGTGAGCCGCTTTCTAATTGGAGCGCCCAAGCCACCAGGGGGAAGGAAAGCAGGCTCTTGACTCCCTGGCATTCCAAACAGAAGCACCCTCTCGGACTAGGGCAGCTCTGTGCACCTGGTCGATGTTGACGACCTAAGTGTGTGATGCTGGGGCCAAACACAAAAGCATCCAGAAAGAGATGAGACCCAAGGGGCAACGCTTTCAGGCCTGGAGGAGTCAAGTTATCACTGGTGGTGGTGAGGCTGGCAGATGGAAACAAAATGGATTTTAATAATGACAAGTTTCATAAGATATAGTAAGTTTTCAGGTGGATCTTAGGGATTCTTCCAACTTGTCACAAAATTCCGCTTCACACAGTTGACTTGGAAAGGGTTAGGCTCTCTTTCATAGAATCAAAGCATTTAATGCCAAAGGGATTATAAAATCAGGCTCTTAAAGGGACAACGTAGAGTAGGTGGTAAGAACACAGGCAGACTTGGGCTCCAATCCTGACTTCACCGCTCATGAGCTTTGAGTCCTTGGATAAGAGTCTATAAACTGGGTAAACAATGCCTGTCTAGCAAAGCTGTGAGGATTATAGGTTACATATATATAGTTCCCAGCATGTAGTAAAAACTCAAAACAACAACTCCAGTAATAACCCTGTACTTTACAGAGGGTGACACCAAAGCCTGCTCCCCTGGTCTTCTGGTACCTCCCTAAGAGCACAGCCTTCTTGAGGGGGCCTGCAGCTAAGGAGAACAGACTTCTTTGTCCCTGTCACTAAAGAATGATGTCATAAGCCTTCCAGGTTAATATTCATACTAATATATATTTTTTATATATATATATATATATATATATATATATATATATATATTCACACTAGAAAATCCTGGTGTTCTCTCTAAAACTTTTGACTGAAACTATCAAACTATCAACAGAACTATTCAAACACAAGCGTGCCTTAGCACTGGAAACCAGGGCCTGGAAGGAAGTTCAACTCCGTGCAGGCCCAGCGAGCTTAGGCTGAGAGACAGACTCGCATGAACTGTGAGCTCCATCCCTTGGGCCCAGTGGTCCTGGTCTGGAAAGTGTCCGGAAAAGGCTCCGTCCACAGGCGGGCTGGTGCCTGGCTCTGGGAGGTGGGCTGTGCTGAGCAGAGGGGCGGACAGCCGACACCCACCCCCACTCAATAGACATGAGGTCCTCCTCCTCTCCCCGCATCGAGGCCTCTTTCTACATCCACTCCAGGGCATGTGGGAGGGCAGCAGGCACGGCCTGACAAGCCGGATGGAGCAGCAGAGGTCTGGGGGCAGCAGGTGCTGGGGCAGGAGGTCTCTGACATGCGGAAGCTGGACCAGACAACCAGACGGCATCAGGTTCCCCAGGCGGAGGCAAGCTGACCTCGGGCCTGCAGAGCCTCCCGAGACGAATGCTTCCTGGGTGACGGATATGGGGCGAGGAGCTGCATACATCAAGCCCCCTGCAAGCCTCCCTCTGAGAAACCTGGCGAAGTGCAGAGCGGGGACGACCATGGTGATGCGCCCACCCCTGCCAACATGGTGGCCAGCCTGAGCCTCTCTCCTTGTTCAAGGATGCATAGCCAAAACTCACTAACATGGGGCCTTGAGGACTGCCCAGCCACAGCACACAGACCTTTCCCACCCGGGTACTGGGACTGCTATACTTGACTTTGCATGATAAATAGAGGAACGACCGCCCTGAGACAGGCATGGAGGTACAGCCAGGGCCGAGCCTGCACTTCCCTCATCCTACTCATCGAGACCTTGCCCTCCTTCACAGGCCCTGGGTGGCCTGGTGTGACACCACCCTTCCGGCCACCAGCACCCACCACTTACCGCATGAACAGGGTTGCACTGGTCAATGGGGTTCTTAAAATCCGTCCTTAACTCATCAAAGGCAATTATCTGAAACAGAAAACACAGAATCAAGATGTTAGTGTCAATACACCACATCAAAAGCTTCCTCTGACTTGGTCCAAAATAACTCAGGAGGCGGGTGAAGTGTATCAGTGACACAAGACTGGCCAGGAGTCAATCACTGTCAAAGCTGGTAATGGGCACCTGGGGTTGATTGTACTCTCCTGTCTACGTCTGTGTATGCTTAAAAATCCCCAAAAGAGGGAACGGGAGGGATGTTGTTTAAGGGTAGATACTTAAAACTAGCAGATAAATAAGTCCTGGAGACCTAACACAGTACAGTGATTATAGACAACAAAATCGTATTATAAACATTAAACTTGCTAAGAGACTAGATCTTAATTGTTCCCAGTACTTGAAGAAATGATAACTATGTGATGGGATAGAGGTGTTAGCTGACGGTACAGTGGCAACCATATTGCAACATAAATGTAGCAAATCTCTATGTTGCACACCTTAAATGTACTCAATGCTGTATGTCAAATATATCTCAATTTTTTAAATCCCCAAGATAAAGTTTTTTAAGTTTCCTGTGCTTCACAAAAATGTAGAGAAAACTCTGTTTCGATGAGAGTAGTTTGGGGTTTGGATAAAGGCATACAAAAATTTAAAACTTCAAACCAGCACTTTCCATTTTCTCCTTCAGGAAAAAGCTGTTTACTTTTTATTTTTGTTTATTCTGGCAGAGATGCTGATTAGAAGTTAAATGGATAGAAGTCAGGCAAACAGGAGAAGAGAAAAATCAAGACAGCAGAGTTGACAGGAATAGAAACAACCCAATCTCTAGCCGTCCACAGCCCGGACGATCAGCTCCTGGACAGTCAAGGCGTCACACCTTGGTCCATTGGACTTGGGTTCTCAAGGTCATTCTGGACAGAGACTCAGAGGTCCCCAGAGAGCAACGGTTTCCCCCTTTGTCTGGAGGGAAGAATGTTGGAAGTGACCTTCTCTAGTCACAGAACGAGGCGTGACCCAGGCACAGAAAGAACTAACTAGAGGTGAAGCTTCCTAACCCCAGCCACCTTGTCCCCCAGGTGTCCCCAGGGAGACTCAGTGACAGAACAAGGTGGTATTCAGACAGTAGAGTGTCCTCTCTTAGGGTGTGGATGTCTTAGGTCCTCTCCTGGGCTGCATACAAAGGGGCAAACCGACTCCCCCAGGAAGGCACATCCCAGGGGTCCCTGAACACTTGGCAGAATTGCTGAAGCAATGAAGCTGCCACCCCACCCTCAACAGTCCCTGTTCCTGCAGCATGGAGGTGAAAGTAAGTACCAAGTGAGGGAAAACAACACGCTTCCCTCGAAAACGCAAGTATGCTTTTAGAGCAATCACATATCATTCTGATTTCAATACTCCTACAGAATTAGGGGGAAATTCTAGTACAAGTCATATTAAATAGACACATTTCTATATCATCCCTCGCCAGACAGTTCATTATCCAGCCTATACCTGAACCTTTAGTAACAAGAAACTCACCACTTACTGAAGATGTTCCTTCAGTCCCTGGCTACCTCTAATTAATCATTATCTTCCTTTACTGAACTTACATATAACTCCCTAAGGTTTCCACCCACATGCTAAGCCAGGGTTAGCAAACTACAGCCTGCAGGCCAAATCTAGGCTGCCACCCATTTCTGTACAACCTGTGAGTTAACAATGGTTTTCACACCTTTAAAATAGTAGAAAAAAATCAAAAGAAGAATACTATTTTGTGGCATGTAAAAACTATATCATATTCAAATTTCAGTTTCCATCAATAAAGTTTCATTGGAACATAGACACAATGATTCTTTTATACATGGTCTATATTCTTACACTATGATGGCAGAGCTGAGTAGCTGCACAGACACCATATGGCCAGCAAAGCCCAAAATAGTTAGTATCTCACCCTTTACAAAAAAAAAATTTGCCAACCCGTATTCTATTCTTTTATTTCTCCTCTAGAGTGGCAGTGTCCAATACGGTAGCCACATTTGGCTATTTTCATTTTAATTTTAATTAGTTAAAATTAAATGTAAAATTCAGTTACCACACTTTAATTGCTCAAAATCACATCTGTCTAGTAGCTATTAAACAGCACAGATATAAAACATTCCCATTATCACAGAAAGTTCTATTGTACAGCACTGCTTTAGAGGCACAGAGAATCGTTGAATCACTCTCCCACAAGAAACCCCTTTAAGTATTGCCAGCTACGGTGAACCGAGCAAATCTTTCTTCTTCAGGCGAAATCTCTCCAACCTTTACTTAGATTAACTGGCACTAAGTTACCTCATCATTCTGATTGCCCCTCACTGACATTACAGGTTGTAAATGTCTTTACTAAAACATGACTGTCAGAACTGAACACCATACTCAAGGTGAGGTCAGCTGGCTCAGAGAGTAAAAGTGTCACTCCCCTCCTCTGTTCTGTAAACTATGCCTCTGTTACTGTAACCTGATAGCATTAGCCTATTGGTAGCCACCTCACATTCCTGGCTTCATACTGAGCTTGCATTGCCTAAAAGCCCAGGTCTTTTTTATGTGCTTCAGTTTAACTAAGCCCACCTCATTCCAACGTGCCCATTATTGGATTTGGGCACCTAAGAGCAGAAACTGACATTTATCCCTTTTAATTCCTCCCTATGGGTTCAATCTGTTGAGATATGATCTATCTCCCAACTACAAATCCTAATGAACATAATGTGCTCAACTTCCACATTCACCGTGATCTAAATACAAACAGAGCAGGACCAAGGGCAGAACCCAAAGCTCGCCACTCCTAGCTCCCAGGAGGCTGACATAAACAATCTTTCAGCTCATTGCTTACCTAATTATAAAGACAATTCATATTTTGATCCAGTCAACTGAAAGTAAATCTCTGGATAGCATTAGAACCCCATAACTGTTGGTGCAGCATATATAAGCTCCCCAAAGAGGCCGGGAGCTCATGGACGGAAGGAGTCAAGCCCTACGTCGTGGCCATGACTGAAGGCACACTTGTGTAATTCCCGCCTCCAGCCCTGACCTGGGCCCATGTCCCTGTCTAAGTGCCGGGACGTGGGTCTGGGCTGAAGGGAGCAAAGGCTGCCGGTGCTTAAAGCAGCAGGAGAGGAGCCATGGGGATTCTGAGTTGCTAAGTGCCTCTGAGAGTGGGCAACCACTGCCCAACTCAGGTCCCGACTTGGAGGAGGGTGTGAAGAAAGGAAGGCCAGAGGGCAGCTTACGCCTTCGAGCTCCATGAGATAACGGGTACTTTGTGGCTGTTTTCTGATGATGGTGATGGCGATGTGCACAATGAGGATAAAGGCTTTCAGCATCCCTACCCCCGGTAACTACTCACTAAATGATCCTTCCATTCACTTGACAAACATTCAGTGAGCATCTCTTACACACAGGCACGGACTGGGCTAGCCCCTGCAGGTACAAAAATCAACAAGATCCAGTTCCTGTCCTCACCAAGTTCCTGGTCTAGAAAGCAAGACAAGCATGTAAACAAATCATTCTGCTACAATGTGATAAGTGCTATATAAACAAGACGACTATAATAATATGTAACATTTAGTGCATGCTCACTATGTCCAGCACCTCCACAATCAAAACACAGAACGGTTCTATCACCCCCCAAAATTCTCTCCTCTTGCTCCTTTGGAGCCAACCCTTCCCCCATCCCTAACCACCTCACCCTGACCCCCTACCCCGACCCAGCAACCATGAACCTCTTCTCCATCCCTATAGTTTGGTCTTTTCCAGAGTCATCTAAGCGCCATCACGCAGTATCCTGGCTTCTGAGTCTGGTTCCGTTCACTTAAGGTAATGCATTTAAGATTCAGCCCCGTTGCTGCCTGTATCATCAGTTTGTTCCTTTTTGTTGCTGAGTAGTATGCCGTTACAGAGAGGAACCACAGTTTATTCATTCACCTGTTAGAGAACATGTGGGTTGTTTCCAGGTTTTTACAGTTATGAATAAAGCTGCTAGAAACATCTGCATAACAGTTTTCATCTAAATGTAAGTTTTCAATTTTCTTGGGCAAAGAGGAAATGGATCGCTGGTTCATGTGAAGTGTATGTTTATAAAAGAGGTGGAGAAACTCTTTTCCAAAGTGGCTGTACCATTCTGTATGCCCACCAGCAACATATGAGAGCTCCAGTCACCCCACATCCTCACCAAAACTTAGTATTGTCAGTTTGGGTTTCTTTTATTTTAGCCATTTCAATGGGTGTGTAGAGGTATCTCACTATAATTTTAATTTGCATTTCTCCAATGACTAATGATGTTGAGCATCTTTTCATGGGCTTAATGGCCATCTGTGTGTCTTCTTTGGTGAAGTGTGTGTTCAAATCATTTGCCCATTTTATTTTTTTTAATTTAGCTGTTTTCTTATTGATGATTTTTGAGAATTCTTTATACATTCTGGATACAAGTCCTTTGTCAGTTATGCAAACTGCAAATTTAAAAAAATTTTTTAATTGAAGAATAGTTGATTTACAATATTGTGTTAGTTTCTGGCATATAGCAAAGTGATTCAGCTGTATGTATATAGATATATTATTTTTCACATTCTTTTCCATTATGGTTTGTTACAAGATATTCAGTATAGTACAAGATATTGTGCTATACAGTAGGCCCTTGTTGTTTATCTATTTTATATATAGTAGTGTGTATCTGCTGATCCCAAACTCCTAATTTATCCCCCCCACCCCACTTTCCCCTTTGGTAACCACAAGTTTGTTTTCTATGTCTGTGAGTCTATTTCTGTTTTGTAAATAAGCTCATTTGTATCGTATGCAAATATTTTCTTCTATTCTGTATCTTGTCTTTTCATTCTTAACAGGATGTTTCTCAGAGCAGAAGTTTTTCATTTTAACA
The DNA here is from genome assembly GCF_028023285.1 of Balaenoptera ricei. Classification (NCBI taxonomy): domain Eukaryota; kingdom Metazoa; phylum Chordata; class Mammalia; order Artiodactyla; family Balaenopteridae; genus Balaenoptera; species Balaenoptera ricei. The sequence goes on from NC_082639.1 coordinate 170,981,971, forward strand.
TTTATCAGTTTATCCAATTTATCAGTTTTTCTTATATTGATCATACTTTTGGTGTTGGATCTAAGAACTCTTTTGGAGCTAAGAACTCATAAGGCCACAGAGATTTTCTCCTAGGTTTTTTTTCTAAAACCTAGGGTTTTATGGTTTAAACTACAAATTCAATTTCTTTAATAGATTTAGGACTATCTGTTTATTTACTTCTTATTACATGAGCTTGGAGCATCTGTGACCTTAAGGAACTGGCTGATTTCATCAAAGTTGTCAAATTTATAGGTCAAATTTACATTCAGAGCCACCCTCACTGCTTGTTTCATTTTCCCTCATAGGGTATCTCCCCTCTTGCTTTTCTTGCTAAACGTTTGAGATGGAGGCTTGAGTGAGCACAGAAAAGGCTAGAAAAGGCAGCAGCTGAACAGTGGAAACAAAGCGAGAGAAACAGTTCTTCCACAAGCTGCATAACAGAGGTTCTAGCTAATCAGGTTGTCTATGACCTTGCCTGGGGCTGGGCTGTGCAGGAGATGATGCCCAAGAGGGAGAGAAGGTCAGATGCCAGGACCCGGTTGTGTACAGAGCTGGAGGCTCCAAGAGAGGCAGAGCCAGGGGCCGGGGAGTCCACAGAGAAGTCCAGAAAGGAAGCGAGCTCCAAGCAGAGAAACACACTCGATGTGAAGCTGTTTCTGTGAACCTTGAGCCCTGACCCTGCCACCACGAATCTTGGGCTAACTCATCCCCAAAAGTCCTGACCCAAACCCTCCAGCTGCTCCCCAGCACCCCTGGCCCCAGGATCATGAATCAACAATTCACTGGCCTTTGGAAGAATTAATATTGTTAAAATGGCCATACTACCCAAAGCAATCTACAGATTTTATGTGATCCCTATCAAAGTACCCATGACATTTTTCACAGAACTAGAACAGATAATCCTAAAATTTAGATGGAAGCACAAAAGACCCAGAATTGCCAAAGCAATCCTGAGGAAAAAGAACGAAGCAGGAGGCACAACCCTCCCAACTTCAGACAATACTACAAAGCTACCGTCATCAAAACAGCATGGTATTGGCACAAAAACAGACATATGTATCAATGGAACAGAATAGAGAGCCCAGAAATAAATCCTCACACCTACAGTCAATTAATCTTCGACAAAGGAGGCAAGGATATACAATGGAGAAAAGACAGTCTCTTCAGCAAGTGGTGCTGGGGAAGCTGGACAGCTGCATGTAAATCAATGAAGTTAGAACACTGTCTCACACCACACACAAAAATAAACTCAAAATGGCTTAAAGACTTAAATAAAAGACATGACACCATAAAATTCCTAGAAGAGAACATAGGCAAAACATTCTCTGATGTAAACCATAGCAACGTTTTCTTAGGTCAGTCTCCTAAGGCAAAAGAAATAAAAGCAAAAAAACAAAAAAACAAAAAGAGAGAGAGACCTAATCAAATCAAACTTATAAGCTTTTGCACAGCAAAGGAAACCATAAACAAAACAAAAAGACAACCTACAGAATGGGAGAAAGTATTTGCAAATGATGCGACTGACAAGGGATTAATTTCCAAATTATACAAAGAGCTGATATAGCTCAATATAAAAAAATAATAATAAAAAACTGGGCAGGAGACCTAAATAGACATTCCTCCAAAGAAGACATACAGACAGCAAATAGGCACATGAAAAGATGCTCAACATCACTAATACTAGAGAAATGCAAATCAAAACTACAATGAGGTATTACCTCACACCAGTCAGAATGGCCATCATTAGAAAGTCTACAAATAATAAATGCTGGAGAGGGTGTAAAGAAAAGATGACCCTCCTACACTGCTGGTGGGAATGTAAACTGGTGCAGCCACTATGGAAAACAGTATGGACGTTCCTTAAAAAAATAAAAATAGAGCTACTATACAATCCAGCAATCCCACTCATACGCATATATCTGGAAAAGATGAAAACTCCAATTTGAAAAGATGCATGGGCCCCAGTGTTCATGGCACCACTATTTACAGTAGCCAAGACATGGAAGCAACCTAAATGTCCACTGACAGATGCATAGATGAAGAAGATGTGGTATATATATATATATATATATATATATATATATATATATATATACACACACACATATACATACCATGGAATATTACTCAGCCATAAAAAAAGAATGAAATAATGTCATTTGCAGCAACATAGATGGAACTAGAGATTATCATACTAAGTGAAGTAAGTCAGACAGAGAAAGACAAATATCATACGACATCACTTATATGTGGAATCTAAAAGAATGATACAAATGGGCTTTTTTACAAAACTGAAATAGACTCACAGACATAGAAACAAATTTATGGTTACTAAAGGGGAAAGGGGGGCAGGATAAATTAGGAGCTTGGGATTAATAGATACGCACTACTATATATAAAATAGATAAACAACAAGGTCCTACTGTTTAGCACAGGGAACTATATTCAATATCTTGTAATAATCTATAATGGAAGAGAATCTAAAAAAGTATATATATAAAACTGAATCACCTTCCTGTATACCAGAAACTAACACAACATTGTAAACCAACTATACTTCAATAAAAATTCACTGGTTAAATGAAGGCCCTGTGAGGGGCCTCACCAGGAATTAGAGCCCCTCCTGTGCAATGTCAGCCGGGTGTGGGTCAGCCCTAACTCTAGACAGCCTCCATCCCATCGGGCCTCATTCCGAGGTAGGGAACAGCCTGGACCCACCTCAGGAGGCAGGGAATTACAGAAATCCTCTACAAAGCATCTCAAGAAGCCTTCTTTCTTTAGACCCACAGCATTTATAATTAGGAGATTAAAAGTTACTTTGCTTGTCTGAAACCCTTATTCTGCTAAAAATAACTGTGCTCTACTATGAAAAAACCTTCCTGGAAGAGTAAGAATGAGAGAAAATTCAACCTCCATTAGCTAATAAGTCCCCAGGGCTGCCCCATCACAGAGTTTAGCATTCGGAGAAGCCTCTTTTGTCTGGAACATTCTCTCCCCTGTGTTCGTTCCACAGTGTCCTCTGGTTTCTGAAAGATCTACACTGGTTGAAGCCTCACAATCTTGGATCTGTATCACATTATCTCACTGAAACATTCCATCTGCACAAGGACTCCATGCCGTGGACGGGGATGTCCCCCTAGTGTACAGTGCGGGACACCAAGCCCCAGGCAGAGCGTTTGAATGAAGTGCTGGCCACGGCACAGTGGGCGAGTAACAGCCCACACCAGGAACCGGGTTTCTGAATCCTGGTCAGCTGATGCTCCGTGTAGCACAGTGCGTTGTCTCTCTGTGACTTGAAATCGTTAAAAGAAAGTGTTGAGTTATTAAAGATGCCCAAAAGACTCTTTCCTAGGCACCCACCATGTCCCTGGCACTGCTCTTGGCTCTGGAATACAGTGATGAGCCAGAAGATAAGGTCCCTGTGCTCACAGACAGGGGCAGGGGACAGAATCAATACATAAACAAGAAAAATATCTTAAAATGATAGGCTGCCTGAAGAAAGTATAATACAACAGGGTGATATGAAGACCTAGAATTGGAGGGTGGTCAAGGAAGGCCTCTTGGAGGAGGTGCCGTTTCAGGTGAGAGGCTGAATGACATGGAAATTTCCAGAAGGAAGTTACGCTGCAGAGGCCCTAGTGGGAAACAAGGTCGGCAGGGATGAAGTGCAGAAAGGCCACGGCAGCTGAAGCCCAGTGACAGAAAGAGACACTGGGAGGGGATGAGGCCAAGAGCGGGGCTGGCCAAGAATCCCACCTGTGTGGGACTCATCTAACCGGCTCCGCAAAGCAGACCTGTGAGCTGAGACCCTGCTCAGCCCAACTGCTCCGTTGGTGATACGGCCTCTTCGTTCCTCGCAGAACTGAGTGCGTTTGCTGCTTGTGGTCTCACAATCCAACAAAGGGGTGTGACCAAGGGGGACGTTGATGAGACAGGTCAGTGTGTGTGAAAGCATGTCAGGTATGCATACTGAGGAGTAGGTGGTGGGATGACGATCTTTGGGTCCTTTCTGCAAGGCCGCTAATTCACCCAAAAGAAAAGTCAGTGGTCAGAGGCAGTATGAGAAAAGACCAGGAATCCTGGCTAGTCAGATCCAGGAAGCCAGAGAATGATTTGGGGCTAACCCACCCCAGACAGCAATCGGACACTGGGAAAAGCTGTCCAAAGTCTTCTAACGAGAGGACACGTGGGGCCTGAGCCCCCCAGAATTTCCACCTACCGGTCCATCTATCAACAGCGGCAGCTCTGTCACCCAGGTGTGCATTCAGACTCCTATCTGCAGTAGGGCCACCTGGGCAGAACTTCTCTCTTGATTTCTCCATGTTATAAGCTGATAGTGTCCCCCGCCAAAAGTCACCTAAGACCTCAGAATGTGGCCTTATTTGGAAATAGGGTCTCTGCAGATTTAATCGGTTAAAATGAGATCATACTAGACTAGAGGCCCAAAATCCAGCGTCCTTATAAGACACAGAAAAGGACACACAGAAATGGGGAGTGATGCAGCTACAAACCAAGGAGCACTGAGGGTTTTCAGGAGCCACCAGAAGCTGGAAGACACAGGGAAGGATCTTCCCTAGAGCTGTCAGAGGGAGCAGGGCCCTGCCTTGACTTCACACTTCCAGCTTCCAGAACTATGAGAGAATAAATTCCAATTAAGTCACCTAGTTTGTGGTAATTAGTTAAGGCAACCCTGGGAAACAAATAAGAGTCCACTTGCAAAACAGCTGAAACCATTGCTGCTGTGACCTAAGATGTTATCAGGAAAAAATGGCTTTTGGTGCCACCAGTGAATGTTAGTTAGTGTGAAAGAAACAGACAGGAGCATTTCCGACCCAAAATAAATACCTCCCCGGGGAAGCAGGCTTTTATACTCACCACAAGCCTTCCTGTAAGTTCCCTAAAGCCACACTAAGAATAAACTTCTAATTTAGAAAGAAGTCAGTTTTTTACTTCCTCTCCATGTCTTGTCCCAACAAGACCAATTCCTTCAAACCACTGCCCAAGCCTTGGGGCCGTTTTTGAGAGTCAGGAGCTCCATCGGATGGGAGAGAGACGGGGCATGGGAACAGCTTTATTGGCTGTAACACATGTGGCTTAGGTTCAGTGTCACTTTTATGTCTGACACTGGAGCAGCTGAAGAGTCCTAAAGGTTCTGTTCACTGATTCTAAACTGCTACAGGCAACTGTTTGCTAAGCCACACCTGAACCCCCAAGAAGAAAGCAGCATGGACTCCACACTCATAGGTACCACGCGTGTAGGCCCCATGTCCCCTTCCTCTCACCATCACAGAGTGAGCCATCATTGGCCCCATGCCTCCCTGCATCACGACAGGTGCTGCCTTTTTAGAGGGAAGAGCCCTGCACCCGGAGGAGGGCTCGGTGGGGTCTTTACCCTGCAGGGACTAGCTGTGTAACCTTGGGCTTGTCTTGTCACTTTTCCAGGCTGTGGTTTCCTTATCCACAAAATGGGAATAATAACTCTCCCTACCTCAACTGGTTGCCACGTGAAATGAGGTGCCAGAGACCACAGTGTCAGAGCAGCAGAAATAAAGATGGTGTTGGATGAGGAATGAACTGCCATTATATAAAAGGCTCCACATGGCAGAATGGTTAGCATGTGCCTGTGAGTCAGAAACTCTCAGTTCAAATCCAAACTCCACCTCATCTATCTGAGTGACTGCAGGCAAACTGTTTAACCTCTCCAGCCTCAGTGTCCTCAAATATAAAGAGGAGACAGTAAGGGTTCCTACCTCCTCCTGTGGCTGTGAGGATCCAATGAAATAATGTCCATAAAGCACTGGGCGCAATGCCCAGTGCATAGCGACAATAAATATTAATTGCTACTTTTATCGCTGTAGTTATTACCACTGTATAGATGTTGGGGCCCCACCTCCAGGATTTTGAGCACAATCATTAGCATCACACAGTCTGGATCCAGGAGAACCCAGGCACTTCAGGGAAGGAGGATGTAGGTAGGAGCCAAGGGCAGAGCCGCTCTGAGGACACACGTGGGTGAGAAAGCGCTAGGGCCCTTCCTGTCACGGGTGGGAGATTGAGCACTGGGATGCTGGGAGGGAGGCTGGGATCAGCTGCCCCCAGACCAGCCCCTAGACCTGAACGATGAGTACAAATTGGGGAACAGAGGACACGGCCTATTGGCCATTGCCTGTGCCAGAATTTGCAGACACAGGTGGTTCTGACATTGCTTCCCTGGTCCCCATCTAGCTAACAGAAAACAAAGACCCCCCCAGAGCCAGGCACATCTGGGATGGGAGGCAAGAGAGCAGGAGACCAGGCAGGCCCAGCCGACTTTCTCCTGCCGACACTCAGCAGGGCAGTCCCCAGCTCCAGCCAGCAGCCATCCCGGTCAGGGTGAGATCCAGAGGGGAGGAGGATATGAGAAGGCCCCCCACCTTCTGCTGACTTGTGGTGGGCAAGGCAGCCCCTCTGAAGAACACATGCAGTGAAGCAGGGGTAGGAGTGTAATAGGGAAGAACAAATCTAACTCCATATTGAATCTGTTTCTTTTACTTTAACCTTTGTATTCTATTGCTTTTTCTGCAAGAATATTGCCTATAGCCTGAAATAGACAGGATAGCCCATTCTCAAGGCTCTGAACTTTAAAGGTATAACACTTTTCCACTCACACAGAGATAAAAAGTTGCAGAACAGAGAATAACATTTGGCTTGGTGGAGGTTTACAGGACCATCATGAACTATAGACACCTATAGGGACAGCTGCAAGAACAAAGGATTCTGACACCAAGAAGTCTGCAACAACCAACAACTTTTAGTATATAAGAAGCCTGGGGCTTCCCTGGTGGCACAGTGGTAGAGAAACTGCCTGCTAATGCAGGGGACACAGGTTCGAGCCCTGGTCTGGGAAGATCCCACATGCTGCGGAGCAACTAGGCCCACGAGCCACAACTACTGAGCCTGCGCGTCTGGAGCCTGTGCTCCACAACAAGAGAGGCCACGATAGTGAGAGGCCCGCACACTGCGATGAAGAGTGGGCCCCGCTTGCCGCAACTAGAGAAAGCCCTCGCACAGAAACGAAGACCCAACACAGCCAAAAATTAATTAATTAATTAATTAATTAATTAATTAAAAAAAAAAGAAGCCTGAATTCTAACTTGGGTAAGATGTTTCTTTGGGACACTAGTCCACCATCTTCTCAGTCTGCTGGCTTTCCAAATAAAGTCACTATTCCTTGTCCCAACAATTCGCCTCTCGATTTACTGACCTGTCTTGTGGTGAGCAGGACGAGCCTGGACGAGCTTGGACTCGATAACAGGAGGAGGGCAGCAGCAGGCAGCATTCTGGGGTCTTCCAGGTCCCACTCAATTAGTCGTCTGCTCCTCCCAGCGCCCAACTCAGCCAGCACCTGCAGCGCCACAGCTCACCATATGAAGCAAGTTGCAAACCCCAGAGTGTTCTAAGTAACTAGTGCCAGCCCCAGTTCCCCCTTCCTCCTACCAAGTTTGTGTTTGCTCTGCCATCCTTGGTTCTCAGACGTGAGATTTCAGGAGGAACTTCTGGCTTGAAGGGTTCGGGGACCCTCCAGACACCCTTTGGGGTCTTGGCCATCAGCCTCCCACATGGCTCTTGGAATTGCTCCTCCTTCTGGTTCCAGGGTCCTCTGCTCCTTGGGGCAAGCAAATGCCTCCTCCAGCCCCCAGGCCTGGAGCACTCCACAACCAGTGGGCCCAAGCTCTGGGGGGGGGGGGGGTGCACACCCAAGGGTGAGTGTGAACATGCATCAGTGAGGCTCCCACACCCCAAAGAATCTCCCAGGAAGAGGTATCATTAGTCATTCTTAAAAAATACTTACTAGGATCTACCATTTGCCAGGCACTGTGGTAAGAACTGGAGATACTACAAAAAGAAAGGCAGACAGGCACTGGGCTCTACCAGTGACCAAGGCTCTCTCCTTGACCAGGCTCTTCTGAGCCCTCTTCTCAACTAGGCTTCAGCCCTGGGCTCCGTGTCCACCCTTGCAGAATCTAGTTTTAGCAAGAATCCTGCTAAGTTGGTTTGGAGAGAATCCCCACTCTTGATATCTGATCACCCTGGGCTGTCTTCAGCAAGAATCCTATTAAGTCAGTGTAGTAAAAGTCCCCCCACCCTTGATATCACCTCTTAGTGATTTTCCATCACCAACCCCTTCACCCTGCTCCTTGGCTACAAATCCCTGTTGTCCTTGTATTCAGAATTAAGCCCAGTCTCTCTCCCCTATTGCAATAGCCCTGAATAAAGTCTTCCTTACCACCTTAACAAGTGCCAGAACAATTTTTTTCTTTAACACCAACTTCTATTTACTCTCTTGTGTTAACTCTGAAAAAGCAACAGCCTCTGGGAGCAGCAGCCTATTAAGCAAGACACTGATTTTTCCAACGGTAAGTGTGAACTCTTTAATCAAATTGAAGGTGGAATGTGTATAAAGGGAGGCAGAACTCCAAGCTCTGGGCCAGAACTTAAATTTTTTAAAGTTGTTGGTGGTGAGTTGCTTCTTTTGGTTTGAGATCCTCAGGAGCAGAGGGTGAATTAACCGTACTCCTTGGTTCATGACACATCATCACCATGGGTCTGAGCAAGGCCCTCTCTTACTTTATTTACTCATCTGTTCATTTCCTTTTCTCCCATTAGCCCTTTCCCACCATCACAGGTGATTATTGGTTTATGTTTAATGTGTATCTTTCTCTTTGTTGTGTTCTTACAAAATGTGCGTGTTTGTGTGCATATTTTTTATTTATTTATTTATTTATTTATTTATTTATTTATTTATTTATTATTTGGCTGCGTTGGGTCTTCATTGCTGCACGTGGGCTTTTTCTAGGTGCGGTGAGTGAGGGCTACTCTTCATTGTGGTGCACGAGCTTCTCATTGCGGTGGCTTCTCTCGTGGAGCATGGGCTCTAGGCACACGGGCTCAGTAGTTGTGGCTCGTGGGCTCGGTAGTTGTGGCTCACGGGCTCTGGAGCGCAGGCTCAGTAGTTGTGGCACATGGGTTTGCTCCGCGGCATGTGGGATCTTCCCGGACCAGGGCTCGAACCCGTGTCCTCTGAATTGGCAGGCAGATTCTTAACCACTGCGCCACCAGGGAAGTCTAATGTGTGCACATATTTCTATCAATAATTTACCTAACTGTATTTCATTCTCTCTCTTACCTTTTGCACTCAGCAGCGTAGCTACAGGGCTCCACAGGTGTAGCCACTATGGTTTGCCTACCAATGCTCCCAGTGAGAGACACCGATTTGACCTTTGCACATCAAATAATGCTCCAAAATCCCCATGCCTGTTCCCTGAAGGATTGGTCTGGCAATTTTATCGGGATTTATACCTAGGAGTGGAACTGCTGGGTCATGTGGTTTATGGATTTTTCTAAATTGAACTAAGTACTCCCCTACTACCGTCCTAAGTGTCTGCACTCCCCCAGCAGTGCTGAGGGCTCTGCATCCCACATCCCAGCCAACACTTGGCAGCATCCAGCTTTCCAACTTCTGAAGTCTAATTGGTTTTAAGTGATCCTTCTGTTGTTTTAACTTGCATTTCTCCAGAAAGAGCCTCTCTCCATATAATGGAGAGCCTTTTGGATTTCTTTTTCTGTAAATTGCCGGCTTAGCTGCTTGGCCCATTTTTCTATGTGGTTGCTGCCATTTTTCTTTTTGATTTGCACTTGTTGCTGGTATGTTGTAGATGTGAATCCTCTTTCAGTTTTAGACATTTTGAATACCTTTTCTCATCTGTCACCTGTTAATTAACTGTGGTATCCTTCATTGAGTGGAAATCCATTTTTGCCTTATGTTTTACATTTTTTGAAGTTTTTTTTTTAAGAAGTCCTTCCTTGCCCCTAAGACAGAAAGGTAGACGCTTATGTTATTTTCCATTTTCTTTATGAGATTATAGAACTCTAGTTAGTCCTTTCCTGTCCTCCAACACCAGTGACTTGGCTATGGTGAGTCAACTCAAGGGATCAGAATTACTTCAGTCACTGAATATTTAATGAGCACCTACTATGAGAGGCATTGTGCTTGGAGCTGCAGATAGAAGATAGGACATGGTCCTTGGACTCAATGACAGGAGTGGAGTAAGAACACGTGAAGTGACAGGAGATGAGAGGAGTCAGGAAAGGGCAACCCTAAGTTGAAGGAATGAAATTTCTACTTGCAAACTGCCTGGAAGAGACTTGTCTCAGTAGGCATATGTAAATCATATGCAAGTCAGATGAAAATGACTATGCAAATATTTGTATATCCCAAGAATAGCCCAGAGAGGCACATCCTTGAGGCTTTAGAATTCTTTTCCCAGTCTAATGTAAATTGGTACAGCCACTATGGAGAACAGTATGGAGATTCCTTAAAAAACTAAAAATAGGGCTTCCCTGGTGGTGCAGTGGTTAAGAATCTGCCTGCCAATGCAGGGGACATAGGTTCGAGCCCTGGTCCGGGAAGATTCCACATGCCACGGAGCAATTAAGCCCATGCGCCACCATTACTGAGCCTGTGCTCTAGAGCCTGTGAGCCACAACTACTGAGTCCGTGTGCCACAACTACTAAAGCCCAAATGCCTAGGGCCCGTGCTCCGCAACAAGAGAAGCCACTGCAATGAGAAGCTCGTGTACCACAACAAAGAGTAGCCCCCGCTCGCCGCAACTAGAGGAAGCCCGCACACAACAACGAAGACCCAACACAACCAAAAATTTTTTAAAAATAAATTAATTAATTAAAAACAAAAAACTTTGTCAAAAAAAAAAAAAACAACTAAAAATAGAGCCACCATATGATCCTGCAGTCCCACTCCTGGGCACATATCCAGAGAAAACCATAATTTGAAAAGATAAATGCACCCCAATGTTCATTGCAGCACTATTTACAATAGCTAAGACATGGAAGCAACCTAAATGTCCGTCGACAGATGAATGGATAAAGAAGATGTGCTGTATATATATATATACACTGGAATATGACTCAGCCATAAAAAAGGAATGAAATATTGCCATTTGCAGCAATATGGATGGACCTAGAGATTGTCATACTAAGTGAAGTAAGCCAAAGACAAATATCATATGATATTGCTTATATGTGGAATCTTAAAAAAAAAAAATGATACAAATGAACTTACATACAAAACAGAGATAGACCCACAGACACAGAAAACAAACTTATGGTTACCAAAGGGGAAAGGAGGTGGGAGGGATAAATTGGGAATTTGGGATTAACATATACACACCACTATGTATAAAATAGATAACCGACAAGGATCTACTGTATAGCACAGGGAACTATACTCAATATTTTTTAATACCTATAAGGGAAAAGAATTTGTAAAAGAATATATATATATATATATATATATATATATATATACACATATATATGAATATATTGATATATAACTGAATCACTTTGCTGTACACCTGGAACTAACACAACATTCTAAATCAACTATACTTCAATTAAAAAAAAAAAAAAACAGAATTCTTTTCCCAATCTAGAAGGATTTGTACCAGGACTAGAATGTTAGGCTTTAACATTCAAGTCCTCAAAACCAAATGTGGAATCAATCACTAAGAAAAAATGGATCAAATGCACTCAACTCAGCCTCCATGGTGCACCTAATGGGCAGACTCCTTCCTTGTGAAGCCTTTTTCTGGGAGTCATTTCCTCCAAACCCACACACGCCCACGAATGAGTTTGGTGAAGGAAGGCTGAGCCATAACTCTCTGTGGAAACCTACATGGGCTGCTATGACACTTCTGGTAGCAAATGCCTGCTGGAATGATCTCCTGCCGAGAGACCCTCCCACCACCAGGGGAATACCTAAACATTTTGTTTATTAAGGTTTTTAAAGGAGTACCATCTGCTTTGAGAAGTCTTAAGAGCCAGGCACTATACATTTAATAATTGAAATACTTCAGTGGAAGAACAGCAACTACAGTATCAAGTGAGAATGAAACCAAAATGCCCAGGCCATGCTCCTGCTGGCACTCCTTCCAGAGCAGGGGAGAAAGCGGGATGGATAACTTCACGGCAAGGGTGTGTCAACACCACACCTCCCTACCCTCACTACCTGCACGCTCATATAAGGTAAACAGCCTGGGCTCACGGAAAGGGCACTTTCCTGCATGGGAGTCAGGAACTTGAGTTTGGGTCCTGGCTTTGCTCTTGACTGTGTAATGCTGGGCAATCTCTTTGCCCTCTTGTGCCTCAGTTTCCTTGTGTGACAAATCAGCACATGGGAGCAGATCAGCATTTCTGAACATGGTACAGGAATGGTAAGCATTTCAGCTTTCTTAGGGAAGTTGTCGAAATACAAGGGGGCACGGGCCCTGCCCTGGATCTGTTAAATCAAAACTGGAGGATAGCATTGCCAGGGCCAGTTGAGAACTACCTGACTATCGCTCCAGCTCTAATGTGCTGTGTGAGACTTGGAGAATGTTATCACGTCACATCACCTGCAGCACCCCTCAGACAATAAAAGCCCAGCACATTAGCCTTCTCAGGAACTACAGACACAGTCTTCAGGTTTATCACTAAGTCTTTAACTCTTACCTGTAGATACCATTCCATGGTGTTGGGAGAATGGGGAAAAAGCTATAAATCTCTTTGCAAATACAAACATCTCTAACATAGTAATTTAGATCTATAAACCCTAATTGGAAACATAGCTTTGACCTCAAAAGTGAGTCCTGGCACATACCACACATGCAAAGAACATATGCAAAGTATCCCATTGGGTTATGAGTGGGATTTCAGGATGCAATGCTCTGTGAGAGGAGACACTGTTTTGTTCATCACTACTGCGAGATAATAGCAAATACATATATTGTTCTCTGCCCCTGTTTTTGGCACAGAGTTCCTAAAACTGTTACAAATTCCTAAGGGACGAGGAGCATCTTTCACCCTATTGAGGCAACTCTGGGTGGTCTCCTGGATGGGGGCTGGTCACCAGAAAGACCAAGTCATGATTAGAAGCTTGGAACTTTCAGCTCCCCATTCTCCAGAGAGGGGTGAGGGGCTGGAAATGAGTAAATGATTGATGACGCCCATAAGAGGAAGCTTCCATAAGATCCCAAGAGTATAGGGTTTGGAGAGCTCACAGGTTCCTGAAGACATCCTCACCTTACGTATCTCTTCATCTGGCTGTTCATCTGTATCCTTTATCATATCCTTTAATAACCTGGTAAACGTAAGAAGTGTTTCCCTGCGTTCTGTGAGCCGCTGAGGCAAATTAATTGAAACTGAGGAGGGGGTCGTGGGAACCTCCAGTTTGTAGCCAGAAGTTGCATGTAAAGTGGGGACCTACCATTTGCAGTTGACATCTGAAATGGGCAGCCGTCTTGTGGGACTGAGCCCTTAAACTGTGGGATCTGACACTATCTCCATGCAGACAGTGTTAGAATTGAGTTAAACTGTAGGACACCCAGCTGATTTCTTGGTGTGGGGAAAAAATCTCCACACACTTGGTGACCAGAAGTGAAGCAGTAAAGGAAACACAACAGAAAGGAAAAACCCTCAGCTTTTCCTTATATGGCTGCATCCTCAGCTCTTGGATCAGGACCAGGCACACAGTAGTTACTCAATAAATATCTATTAAAAAGATGAATGAACGAGTTTCCCCATCTTTGTATCCTTGGCCCAGTGTTTGCAATAAACATTAAATGAGTGCATGAACAAGTATGAAACATTTTAAACTTCTCAAAATATCTGTATAAATACTTCATTAGTTGATCACACCACCCACCCAATGCTTCTTGCAGACAAAGTGGGGGACGTCCTTCTCCTACCCCACGCTAGTCTTCCTAGGTGGAAATGTTTGTGCTTAAGGACAAATTATCTCCGCACCAAAGATGGAGCCCTGGGGGACTCAAGCATTCAGGAGGGCAGTTCCCTGAGTGCAGTCACATGTCCATCCATCATGAGGCAGGTCCCAGGATTCAGAACCTCCATCCAGACCATTCTCCTCCAGACCCCCTAAGTGATTAACTGAATTTACCCATAGTTGAGAGAAGGAAATACTCACACACACACACACACACACACACACACTCTAGGATCCCAAAGGAAGCCAAATTAGTTGGCTTGAAAATTTGGATCTAAGCTTCCCAGAAGCTAAAGTAGGAAGAGAAATCAGATATGTAGTTCTCAATGTCCAGAAAGAAAAAGGGTTCCTCGGAGGAAACAAACTATCCCCAACACTCACATCTGAAAATTATTTACCGCACTATTTTAACCACAGTCGAGGACACACACAAGCAATAGGTATTAGACTTTTCATTGGCGCCACCCTCAATGATGGCTGAGAAGTCAACACAAAATGTGACTCAGGAAAAACATTTTATGCAGGCAGGACAATAGCATCCAGATTTTGAATGTGCTGCAAATAGTCTTCTACTAATCTATCTCCCAAAAAGGCATCTGAACAGTTGGAGAACACGCAAAAAGAGGTCGGGTTTCCCAGCAGAGACCTCAACTGCAGGTGATCTGTGCTTCTCCTACCACACGGAGCTCCAGTGGCCACCAGAGACACTGACAATGACTTGTGAAAATTGAGGCGTCTAACCAGGCTCCTCTCTCCTGCCTGGATGTCCATTTTCCTTCCACCTGAAGGTGAGCGATGCTGAAAAGCCCCCATCTGCCCCTCCAGATCCCGTTCCACCCTCCTCCACCCCATGCTCAGTCTCTGAGAAATGTACCACCTGGCCTTCCTTGACCTCTGGCTTCTCATTATGTCAGGCCAATAGGAGCCACCAGCAGGGTACTTATTCCCCGGGTCCCTTCCTGCTGGACCTTGGCTTGGCAGTGTCTCTGCTCCTCCACCTGAGGCCACAGGCCCATCAGGAGGCACCCCCAACCCCATAACTCTCATGAAGTTCTGGTAACTGCCGCCCTCTTGCCTCTCCAGACCTAGGGGAGTAACAGCTTCCCCTTCTGCTAGACCGTGGTGCTTCACCATTCCTGTTGGTTTCTTATCCCAGCCCTTCCTCTGTAAATAGTCCTTTCATTAAACCCTCCTCCATCACCTCCTCTGAATGTGTTATATGTCTTCTACTGGGACCCTGCCCGATACAGAGCCAACCAGAGGCATGAAGGTTAGGCCAGGTCTAACGAAAAATTAAACAAATAAATACTCCAATACCAAAACATCTACTTAAGTTCTTTCCTTAGTACCATTCCTTCAAATAAAGTAATTTGGTACCAAAACAAACAAATAAATAAATACTCTGGATACAATCCAGTATGTGAATAGATGATTCAACAAGTCCTCAACATTCTATATAGTGCACAGAATGGAACCATTTTGACCTGGAGAAATTTCAAAGCCAGTACGACTAGTTACCAGTTGCTCAGCAGAGGGGTTTGTTTGTTTGTTTGTTTGATCTCAGTAACACTCCTGTGAAACAACTGGCTTTTTGGGGGGGGGGGGGTGGTATTTGTCTTTATTTCCATCACATACGACTGATTGACCGTCTGTCCTAGAAAATAAAAACAAATGCTACTTCCTCAGTCAAGTGAGCAGGGGGTAATTTAGAGGTGCTTTTTCACGGTTGGCTGGACACATATGGAACGGGTTGGCAGTCTCCTGTCTTGGAAATAGCTGGCTTTGAACAACACAGCTTCCTAATGAATTCTTCAGGATGAGTTACATGCAGTCCCAAAGTAACTAAAGGAAGTGACCTGCTATATGGAGTTATTGGATGTAACCAATTAAATTTTGCAGGACATCTGCTGATGCTGGTTTTAGAACTAGGCTTCACACAATGGCTAAAATAAGTGTCTACTGCAGTCATTCTTAGCTTATGACCAAAGTTAAAAAAGAAAAAAACTGTATGATCAGCATATAGAAAATCCTATTAAAAAAAAAAAAAAAAAGACAAGCTCCATAGCAAGGAGACATGCACCTAAATTATCCAAAAGCAACTTCTAATCTTTAAGCTTAGGTTAAAAAAGAGAGAGGGGCTGGAACACAGCTGCCTTTGTTCAAAACGGATAGCTGACCTAGTAGGAGGCCTCTGGAGTCCACACTGACTTGCAACAGTGTTAAAAAGCAACAGTAACAGAGTTCATGTTGCCTTCATACAGCTTCACCATCCACAGAGTGAAAGCCTAAGACAGTCTTATATTTTCTTTAACAGATTCCTTCCTGAGAGAAGTGTGTACAAGTGTTCAATATAAAGGTAGAAATACCTGAAACCCAATTGCTCTTCATGTAAAATACTGGTCTGAGAAATGCAGACCCACAACTTAAGGAAGAAAAACTTGAAATGCAGATGCAATGTGTAATAAACTACAGGCGCTTCTAATGATGAGGTCTTCCCAGTTTGAAACATGATTAGCCAAAAGATGATTTAGAAGGAAAATGTAACCTAATCAACAATTTATTTTAGCTATTAAAACGTGGCCTCCCCCAAAAAAAAAAACAAAAAAACGTGGCCACTCAACTGGGTTGGTACAAAATGTTTTCCTTTCCTTGCGTCGGCCCTCACCATTAGTGAAGGAAATTTCTGATGATTCCTGCTTCTGCCTCATTTCCGCTACCTCTGCCCTCTCTACTCCTGCACAGCCAGAGCTGCTGAGACCTGCCTGGATAGGTCTGGGTGCAGAACAGAAGCCCATGACCTGGGCCATCCTCACCAGGAACAGGAAGCACATTAGCAGCCCCAGGCCCACCAGTTGCTCCAGCCTAGACTTAGTTTTGCTTCCCTGGGTTTGGTTTCTAAAGGAAGTCCAGAGGTAACCCTGTGGGGCATCTCTGCTGTCTTTCATGCTCTTTCTATGTGGATGTGGTTTGTACAACCAGGATCCTTCCTCAGGCACCCTGCCCAGTATAGGACTTGCTTGCTGAATAAAGAATATACTTGTCAGGGCCCCCAGCACTGCTTAGCCCTCGTCTACCCCTCTCCTAGGGGCCTTGAGTCTGTTCCCCTTACCCCACCCCCTTTCCTCCTATACCAAGCGACTGGATAGAGTCCAGCTGACTGCAGAAGGACTGATTACCTGGGATGGACGCTTGTGCCAACCTGACTTTCAGCAGCCTCCCTACCGCCGCTAAACTCATCCAACCTGTTGGCTCTTGTGCACAGACCACCCAGCACCCCCTCGGGGACTGGGGCCGCATTATTTCCCGCCACCTTATGTGGAGTCCCAGTCCGGGCATTAAAGTTACCCCATTCCCCCTTGCTGATCTGCTTCAACACAGACGCCATCTGCCTGCTCCCTTTCGACCAAGCCTTTAGCTTTAGGCAGGACACAGGGAAGAAAAGTCTGGGTGAGGTCACAGGCCAATTACCCTCCATCCCCCCGAAACCCAGAAATTACAGGCCAAACGTCCATGCAGTACTTCTTCGCAGGAATGGCCAATGGGTCAATAACGTTATGGAAGTTTGAAGGAATGCAAATGAAGGTAACAATGAGATATTACTTGATACCTATCAGATGGAAAAGAAATTTAATTGTGATAAGTCAATTGCTATCGGGGAAGCAGAGGAAAAACGAAGCCCCACCCACTACTGGTGAGAATGTGAACGGACACAGCCTTTGGAAGGCAATGTGATAACACCTCTTGTTAAGGAAAATATACACACCTTTCACCCAGCAGTCCTGCTTCTGGGGTTCTGGCTTATTGAAATAAAGGCACCACTAAGTAAGATTAGATGTCCAAGCACTGTTTGACACGGCAAAAAAAAACTGGAGACACAGTAAATGCTCATCAATAAGAGAATTACTGCCTAAGCAGTGACGCATCCCATCCCTGGCTTCTGATGCAGCCCTGAGCTGGATCTACGCTGCTGAACTGAGAGGGACTTCGTTGATCTGTTATACAGTGAGACAGGCAAGGTGCAGAAAAATTTAAAACCAAGACCAAGAGACACCCTTAAAGAGTATTTGTGTTTGTATATGATTACAAGACCATCAAGAAATATATGAAGGATGTACACCAGGCTGCCAACACTGGTGACCTTGAATATGGGAGGGGAAGACAAGTGCCCACGGGTGGAGGGAACAGTTGAGCAAGAACAGCAACAAAAAACAGAACCTTTTAAAGTGGTGGTAAAGGGACTTCCCTGGTGGTCCAGTGGTTGAGTATCCGCCTTCCAATGCAGGGGATGTGGGTTCAATCCCTGGTTGGGGAACTAAGATCCCACATGCCGTGCAGCAACTAAGCCCATGCGCCACAACTAGAGATCCCACGTGCCGCAACTACTGGAGCCCGGGCACCACGACTAGAGAGAAGTCTGCGTGCCACAGCTAGAGAGAAGCCCATGCGCCACAATGAAGACCTGACACAGCCAAAAATAAATAAATAAGTAAAAATAAATATTAAAAATAAGTAAAGTGGTGGTAAAAAAAAAAATAGAATTTATGACATAATTCCATGTAATTTCATCTATGTAAAATTATGCTATGCTTATCCATAAAAAGATAGATGAAAGTATAGTCACCAGAACGTTAACAGAGGTTATCACTAGGTGGTTGCCTTATACCATTTCTGTATTATTTGCATTTTTATAATAAATATGAATTATTCATATAATCAGAAAAATACTCTTCAAAGCTATTTTACTGTTAATTGTTTTTATTCCCCTGCTTTTCTAACTGTATTGTCACTCCAAAGTCCTTCCTTCCAACCAAATAAACCGCATCATAGAGGCAGCTGCCCACTGCACTGGACTCAGTGTTGACGTGTGTGTGTGTGTGTGTGTGTGTGTGTGTGTGTGTGTGCGCGTGTGATATACCGCCCTCCTCTCTCTCTCTCTGACTTGGGCCAGAAGAAACCATCAGGCCAGTGTCTATACTGAACACAGGCAGGCGGGTCGTACCTACCTCCTCACCTTTGCGGGAGGAGGGAGCCCAGGTCTTAAACCAAGCTTGGGGGAGCCCTGCCTGAGTTCCGGCAGCAGCAATGGCGGCTCCACCAGACAGCCAAGGAGCTTTCTCTTCAATCACCATCTCAGGAGTTGGGTTCTGACAAATCTTCTCCTAACTTCTTACTTCCAAGCAGAGAGTTTATAAGGCCTCTAAAACCTTGTGAATGGAAAGCTGTTTAGGAACAGCACACCAGTGCACTGAATGAATTCTCCTTGCTGTGGCTGTTGGAACAGTCCTTCCCTCTACCGCCCACCCCTGCCCACATTTTGCCAACACGACAGCCCAGAGTCCCAGAGCCAAAAACAGAGCTACACACAGGGCAGCAGGGTCAGGGGCGCCGTCCGGAGCGAGGGAGCCGGGCCAGGCCACAGGGCTCTGGCGCTTATTTGTGCAAATTTACACGTGGTTCTCAAGAGGCCTAATTCCAAGTTTTTAAAATCAAATTGCTTAGTTTCTGCAACTTCTTGGAAGTATGTGTCCAATTAGCCTCCCTGCTTGGTCTGGGTCCTGAGACACAGCTATCGCATTGAAAAGCGCTACTTAAGCAAGGAGTGCCTGTTCCACACTCCAGAAAGTCCTCTGGGGGAGGCTCCCCCCACCCCGTTCCCAGCTCCCCATCCTCCCTCCCCAGCCCCAGCCCCCCAGCCCAGCCCAGAATGGCTCCTTGGCCTCAGAAGCTGGTTGAGGGTGTGGCCAGCATGGCCCCAGGCCCAGCGTTGGGGAATTCGCCTCTTTCAGGATACTTAGGTTGTGTGCAAAGCAGAGCTTCAGCTGTCGCCCCGACACAAGAGCTCTTCCGTAGATCATTACAGACAACAGCCACTGGCCTGTATGAGCACCTTGCGAGTAGGAAGCACACGTGTTCAACAAGCCCTTACACACTGTTCCTCTCTCCTGAGACAAATGCCCATCTGACTCCACTCTCTGTCACACCTTGCTCACTCTAAATTCCTGCCAATTCCAAGACCTCTAAGATTTCATCAAGGACAACGTCCACGTGCAGCAATCACTCCACCTGGCTCTCTGAACTCACTGGGAATCTCCTGGATTTGGATTTGCGATGGAGAGTGTGGAAGCAGTGAAGGGTAACACAGAGCCGAGGCGATCAAGTCAGCCCTCGCAGGGCCGCCCAGCAGACGCTCCGCTCCGTTGGGTGGCCTGGACTAGAGAACTGATCATTTTGCAATTAACAAAGGAGCAGCCCCTGGGGATTTCCTGGCTTGGGCAGTTTCCCCCAAGTTTCTACCTACCCAAATGAAGCCAAGTAGATTCGGGAAAATACTGTCAAGAACACTACCTTGGGCTTTAGAGTTAAATTACTCATCCAATAAATTAAATTGAGCACCTATATGTAGGTATATATTGGAAATCAGGTATATATTGGAAATCAGGTATATACTGGTGTATTGGTTTCCTATAGCTGCTGTATCAAATTACCACAAGCATAGTGGTTTAAAACAACAAATATTTATTATTTTACAGTCCTGCAGGTCAGAATTCTAAAATGGGTCACAAGGGGCTAAAATCAAGCATCAACAGTCCTGCAGGCTCTAGGGGAAAATCTGTTTCCTTCTCTCGCCCAGCTTCTAGAGCCGCCCGCATTCCCTGGCTGTGGGCCTCAGCCAGCGATGGCATCCCTCTGACCTCTGCTTCTGTCATCACATCTCCTTCTCTGACTCTGACCCTCCCGCCTCCCTCTTAAAAGGACCTTTGTGATGACACTGGGCCCACCCAGATATTCCCCCACCTCGGCGTCCTTAACTTAATCACATCTGCAAAGTCCCTCTTGCTACGTGAGGTAACACAGTCACAGGTTCCAAGGATGGGGCGTGGACATCTTTAGGGCATCTTTCTACCACAATCTGTGAGCACAATAATTAAGGGAAGCCTTACCACTTACGGGTTGGCTGCGGAGGGCAGGGATTCCAAAAGGAAGAAACTCAAGGAACGAGGGACAGTGGGTTATTCACAACTCAGGATAAATCGCAGTTCTGGGCCTGCTATTTCCTGCTCTAACACTTTGTAGAGCGTTTTGTAGTGGTGGTTGGAGCCCATGCATGTAGAAGGGCTGAGAAACTCCTTACTCCTCCCACTGAGGAAGGAACAATTACCAGCCCAACTGCAGAACCTGAGGAGGCCCTGCTTACTGGTGGGCAAGGTCCCTGTGCACGAAAAGCTCACTAAGCCCTCACAAGACGTTCCTCTCTCCTGAGCCAAACGCCCTGCCATCTTAGCTCTCCATCACACCCCGTGGGTGTGGACGCTAGCTGGTGATCAAATTTGGATTTGAGCCAAGAGGAGGTAGAGATTCCCATTTCGGCATTAAATATGAGCCGTGGGCCCCCATGCAGCTTTGCTGCACCTCTCTGCACTGGGGAGTCCTGAGCACTGGCCCGAGCCGTGATGAAGTGAATCCTCGTTTCCCAGAGTGCTTTATTGTTCCTTATATCCACATCTCATTCAGAAACATCCCAGGGTAGAAGTGACAAAAAATTCAGATATCCCTGCATCGCTAGCTCCAACATCACCTTAATAAGCAAACTTCTCCCCAAGCCCAAACAGTGCTCTCGGCTCCTAGATGACTCTGAATAATGACGATTGCCTATTACAGTTCCTGGTGCTACACAAACATTAGATGAATGAGTAAAAGAATGGAAAACATTCTCTCTCCATGCTCTTTCCTTTGGTGAACTCATCCCTTCCCACAAGTTCCACGACCATGGCTAGACTGATAACTCCTAGCTGGACAGCTTCACTCTCTCCCCAGCTCCAGACCTGAAGTTTCCTCCCCAGCGCCCTCCAAAACCTCAAACACAACATGCCCAGAAAAGAACTCATCAACACACCTCTCCAAAAGCTCCTCCCATTTCTGTAAGCGGCACCCCTAGGAGGGGCTCAGAGACTCCATCTATTTTTAACTCTTTTCTCATCCACCTGCCACTGGTCACTTAAGCCAGCCTAACCCACCCAGACCCTCTCCCTGCTCATTACACTGATCTGGGTTCACCAGCTGATGATCTGACCATCTCCTAGGATGTCTCCTCTTCTCTCCACCACCCTACTTGCATCCAACCTGCTTTCTTGTTGACCACTCTGCCACCAAGCCACAAACTCTTGGCTCACGGGGTCTCAGCCCCATGCCAGCCTTTGTCTTCTCCAGAATTGAGGTTAACACATATTCTCCCAAGTTGTTTAAGACTTGATCTGTTAGAGCAGCTTTAGGTTCACGGCAAAACTGAGTGGAAGACGCAGAGGTTTCCCCCTCTACCCCCCATCCCTACACATGCACAGCTTCCCCCATTAACAACATCCTCCACCAGAGTGGTACATTTGTCGCAGTTGATAACCTACACTGACACATCATAATCACCCAAAGCCCGCAGTTACATTAAGGATCACGCTTGGTGTTGTATATTCTATGGGTTTGGACAAATGTATAAAGGCGTATATCCACATTATAGTATCACACAGAGGGTTTCTCTGCCCTAAAAATCCTCTGTGCTCCGCCTATTCATCCCTCCCTCAACCCCTAGCAACCACTGATGCTTTTATGTCTCCATAGTTTTGCCTTTTCCAGAATGTCATAGAGTTGGAATCACACAGTACATGACCTTTTCAGATTAGCTTAATCCACACAGTAATATGCAGCCAAGTTTCCTTTAAGCCTTTTCATGGCTTGATGGTGCATTTCTTTTAGGGTCTCCCAAGTTTCTGAGCTTCAGTTTCTCCTAGGGTTTCTGACCCAGCTCACTGCTTTGGTTCTTGTCATCACCTCAGTCTTGGGTGAGAACTTCCTGCCACAGCCTTGGCCACACAGAACCAAGTCTCTGCCAGCAAATGCTTAGCCAGCTTCTGCCCACTCCTGGTCCCCGGGCCCAGGCACTCCTGTTTCACCTCGACATTCCCTCCTTGAAGTTCATACTCCATGGACACGCCAGGCCAGACTACGTAAGAGCTCCCCAAATGCGTCCCAACCATTTGGACTAATCCCTCCAACTTTCTCCTCCTCTCCATCTGCCAAAGTGCTCAGGCCCATATAAATGTCACCTCTCCGTGATGCCCCCAAACAGAGGTGACCTCACTTTGAACCTCCATCACAGACCTCAGCGGCCTTATCTTATACTTATTATCTTAGACTCCAAGATCTCTGAGGACTGGGCCTTTATCTTACACTTTATGTCTCTTGTAAGTCCAAACACAAGTGACTGACAACCGAGTGCTTAATAAACATGAATAGAATTAAATACAACTCGTTTCCCTAAAGGGCTGCCCAGCTCAGGGCTGAAAATATCCTGCACATTGCCAAGGGCAAGAGATTATCTGATCCATGAATTAAACATGGTCCATCCTTTCCTCGCATCTCCCCCGCTGCTTCCTGCCGGTTGGTCATTTCAGTCCTTATTAACTCTTTCAGGGAAGGGATGGCTGGGGAAAGAGAATATATACGCTACAACATAAACTCCTCCATTTGGGGGGTGGGCGCAGGGGGTGGCGTGGTGGAAATGATTGGCTTTTGGATCTGCTTTTCCTTAGATTTCCAAGCTAAGATAGATGTAAACATTCGGTGGCCATAATGGTTGCTGTACCTGCTGCCATAGCAGAGCACTCCAGACTAGGCCCACTCCGTGTGTCAACATCCCAAATTGGACCGGGGCCTAAACCTCACTAGCCCTCCACGCTCTGGAAACGGGCACATCAGGAGCACGGAGGCCGCGTCACACACATGTTCCCGGGTGAGCTGCACAGCCCTGATTGCAGAGCAGGTTGCAAACGCTCGGCACTGCTGGCTTTGCACCCTCCGTGGCAAGTTCCGGAAGCGGCACGGAGCCAGGGATGCGAGGCCACGCCGAGTCTCTTGGTCACTCCTTTTTGGATTTCCCTTCTAGAGCTGGGCTTGAGTACCCAGAGCAGCACCCAGCAATGGCCAGACACCAAGGAAGGCAAAACCCAAGAGAGGAACGCAGGAGAGAGGAGGAGAGGGAGGAACCAAAGCAGCAAAGGAGAGGTGGGGCAGGGGGAGAGGGGGTGAGAGGCGAGAAAGCAGGAAGGTTCAAACACGGCAGGGAGGCACAGAGGGTAAACCGTACAATTTTCCTCCGTAAAGGAAAGAAAGATTCCTTCTGAGTATTTCTGCCCCTTTAAAATAAAAGAAGCCCAGCACTCCCAGAGAAAGAGAGCAGCTTCATACTGCTCAAGGCTCAGAGTGGCGAGGCAGCCGCTGTCACCCCCCGTGGGCACAGCCCACACAGGGTCTCTAACACAGTCCCACCTCCCTTAGCCACACAGAGACCTCAGCCACCGCCACACAGGGGCTGCCGGCACAGGAGCCATCGCCATCCCCCTGCGCCCCCAGCTCAGACGTGCAGGCGCCTGGCCGCTTACGCATCTATTGCTGAGTCTTCAGGACTGGCCTTTGCCTACTGTCCAGTTTCCCAGACCTTTGAACTGGAGGCTGATCTGGAAGACCTCAGCCCCCCTAGTGGCAGGGGATGAGCATTACAGCGAATTAGAGAAAAAACTGGGTCTCAAATTGAAGACGGGGCTGTTTGGAACCGTCAGGTGTCTGTGGGATGAAGGACAGTCGCCCCCTTGCAGCAGCCAGGAGAAACTTAACGAAAGATGGATGAGAACAAAGATAAACGGGGAAGGGTTATGTGGATGCTTTTTCCCTCCAGAGAATTGGAGAATCTGTTTCAACAAACGCATGCTGCTGTATGCCAGGCAGCATGTTAGAGCTGAAAGGTCCCTCAGACACCATCTAGTCCAAACCCACGCTCTCCGATATGCCGTAATCTAGCTCCATAGCTACCACCTTGGATGTGAAATTATCCAGTAGAGATACTTAGTCTCTTCTACACATTCAGTCACCAAGCACATGTTGAGTGCCTGGTACATGCAGGCGCTGGGGTGATGGATAAAGCAAGGCAGACTCGGCCCCGCCTGCACGGAGAATGTCCAGTCTAAGAGGCCCCCAGGGTCGCTCAGCCTCTACCCCAGTTCAAACGCCCCACCAGCTTCACCAGGGTGGCACCAGTAGCCACCTCCCAGCTTTGGAGACACTGGAGCTGCCTCGCCTGGGCTGGATTCTCACCCCAGGTGCCACGATCACTGGGGCCACAGCACGGAGGCTGCCTGGCCTCCTGCCTCACCTGGTCCTGCCTCCTGGACCCACTGTCCTGCCTCAGTCACTCCCATCAAGGTGACGGGCCTGCAGGGGTCAAAGCAGGACCAGTGCGGTTATATTTAACATCTTATTGCATCTTCTCCAGTTTCCTTAAGTGGGAATGAGCCTCCACGTAGATGCGGCTGGAACCAATACCCAAAAGGTACTGCAAGTAAGATGCTCTGTGGAGGCAGCGACCAGCACATCAGAGGGCAATTGCTCATACCGTGTGCACTTTCTCCTGTAGATGGCTATCATCTCCTTCAGGGCCGGCCGTGTTTTGTTCCTCCCTTATTCCTGAGGCCCAGGATCCTTGGTAGGTAACTGATAATTGTGGAATGACTACATGCATTTGAGGACAGGAATATAAGAGCTAAAACCAAAACGCACACTCTCCAAATGCCTGCCTAGAGCCACCAGGACCACAGAAGGCCTGCAGATGTATCCAAGCTGCCAGGTCGCGGCTGGCTGACACAGGCAGAAATAGGGACCCTCTGGGGGTCTTGGAGAAGGGCTGCATCTTGACTTTTGTGTCCAGATGCATTGACAAGAACTCTCGTAGGAGAGTTTATGACTCACAGCAGCGTCCACTAACAATGTCCCAACTTCTCCTTCTGCCTAACCCCCCATCTCCAACCTCATAGGGTCAGGCTTCCTTTTTTTTTTTTTTTTTAGTTTTTATTGGAGTATAGTTGATTTACAATGTTGTGTTAGTTTCAGGTGTACAGCAAAGTGACTCCGTTATATATATATACATAAATCTACTCTTCTTTCTTTTCCTGTATAGGTCATTACAGAGTATTGAGTAGGGGTCAGGCTTTCTATTTCGAGATGGAGGACCCAACCATCTTTGGGTTTTCTTTCATCAGAGCTACTCACATGTACGTGCAGTTCTAGGACTATGAGAAATCAGAAATACCAATCATTCTCTTTAAAAAAAAAAAAATCTCTACCTACAGAGCACAGAGAGCTTGAAACAGTTACTCAAAAGCTACAGCAGAGCAAAGAGGTGGGGTAACGCATGGAAAGGAGCCATACTCTGGGATCGGACCGCCTGGAATCACTCCTGGCTTGGCCATGTACTGCCTGTGTGACTGCGGGCACTTTTTCTATGCTTCCATTTCCTCCTCTGAAAACTAGAGCTAACAACAGGATCTGCATAAGAGGATACTGTAAGGATTAAATGAGTCACTAGTTAGGACGGTGCCTGGTGGACTAAGTATTCAATCAATATTAGCTATCATCGTAGCTAATATCCTCCCCATCCATGCACAAAATAGCAATCCATGTAAAAGATCATTCTCTAACCAATCTCTATGCCCAAACTGAGCATGACCAGCCCTCCCACCCAAGCCAGAATCCCCAAGGGCAGGAATTAATCTGAACTTTGTGAAAGTTTCCCGGTGATTCACATGCATACTCAAGTTTGAGCATACCTGTAGGGGATACCCTAAATGAAACTACAGTAAGATGCAGGAGGAACTGAACCTATAGGTTTCACCGGTTTTACAAAGACAATTCAGTGTTCCATTCTCATCAATTAACCATCATCGGAGGAGGAGACAGAGCAAGGGGAAGAGAGCGCACAAGACGCGATGGCTCACGGTCCTAATCTCAGGTGACATGCAAGTGATTTAGATGTGACCGCTTCTTCAACTTTCTTGACAAATCAAAAACCACTGCCCCAGGAGTCTCACAAATGACAGCCCATTTATTTTCCATTAACTATTGATGGGGAAGGAAAGGGGGGGGTTGGCAGCTTCAGGAATTGTTGGAGGTGGGGAGAGGCCAATATCCCCCATCCTATGAGAGAGATGCTAGAACACGACAAAGAGAACATGACAGAGGAGAAAGGAAGTGTGTTTGTGGCGAGAGGCCCATAGCCTCTGAGAGCTGGCTGTCCTTCGTTTGAGAAACGCACCACTACTGAGATCGACCCTGGAATCCAGCTCAGTCTGCAGGAGCAGAGGCCACGCCTGTGGAAACCGTGCTCTCGGCAATGTTCCACTCGGACGTCATGATATTGATTAGTCACAGAGCTGGTGGTTCCTGGCTTCCTTCGGGGCCTGAGAAATTGGGGTCCTGGGCTGGGCTGGTGGCTGCAAGGGGAAGCACAGACTGGAAGGTGCCGCAAGGCCCTGCTTCTCCGCACACGGGGTTGGGGGATGGAGAGGCAAGGAAGAGCTCCCTCAGGGTCTCCAGCGTGCCTGGGAAAGGACAGCATCGCTGAATAAAAGCAGGACTCCAGAGAGGCCAGCTGGGGACGGATGGAGGGGGGACTCCCGGCTGGGTCATACGTGGTCATGTTGGCCACATCCCCGGGAAATGACTGGTGAGCAGGGAGGCGCATTCCCTGGGAAGGGAACCTTCTCGTCCCCTCTGTCTTCCTCCCGAAGGTGCTGAAGACCTGCCCTGCAGGTGGAGCTAGAACCGCCTTCCACGCAGCAGGTGCCGCCCTTCAAGTCAGCCCGGGGGGATGCCTGGGTCTGCAGGCGAGGCTGAGCCCAGGCCACTCCCCTCGGCAGCTCTGTCACCACCACACCGCGCCTCGAAGACTCTAATTGCAGCATCTTCATATCCCAATTGCACTGAAGATAAGCCTCGGAGGCCCTGGGGAATTGCACTTGCCTGCTCAAGGAAGCAAATATAGCAAATGCAAAGTAAAATAATTCAGTGTAATCGTTGTGGAACGTCAACTATTTCAAGGGAAACGTGTCACCTCCAACCCCTCTTCACAATCGTGTGTTCCTTCTTCCTTCACCTTTGGATCCGCTGCTTAGGAAGCGACAAGCAGTGGTCTTCGGCCCACCCCTAACAGCCCTGCCCCTTAACGACCACTCACCATCCCTCGAGTGATGACACACAGGGCATCTCAGCAGACGGTGGCAGAGGTCCTCCATCATCACCCAAACCTCTTGTCCCTGGGCCCAGAGCTGCCCCCGCTCCACCAATTCATCCTCATTTCCCTTGCCCCTCTGGGCCCTGCCCACTCAGGGCACAGGCACTAATGAGCAGAGAAGAGCTGGAAAAGGCAGTGGGGATGCTGAGGGGAAATAAATTATTCAGATGATCACAGGAACCAAGAGACACAAAGGGCCCCGAGAGTCTGAATCACGAGAGCGCACACGTGGCTTCCCCAGACAGACTTGACACCAACATCCTTTGCAAAGAAAGGACTTTTCTAAGCAGCTCTCATCAACCGCTTCTGCAGGCACCTGTTGTTAAGGGCACCGGGCAGTGAGTGGGGCCTCTCTTAAGAACAGAAAGGGACTTCAGCTGTCACCATGCCCACGCCCTCACTTTACAGATGGGAAAACCAGGGCCCAGAGAGGTGGGCTGAGGCTGTGAGGTAGGAAGACCGTTGTCACCAAGCAGAGGTGTTCCAGCCTGCACTCACACACGACGGAGAGCCAAAGGAAACTGCAGGCCACAAGGCAGGCAGCCAATGTCACTCCTTTTCCGCCCTGTCCCCTGCGATGGTCCAGCCACCGCAGAGGGTCTTCCAGGTCCCGACGGAGAGGGGCAAGGGACTGAATAGCACCACGAGTATGGGGTCAGAAGGACCAAGACAACTGGTGGTTGCAAGGTGCTTTATTTAGAATCTACTGAATCTTACACAGGCAGAAGAGGAACCCATTATCCGACAATGAGCCCATAAAATTGCTTATCGTCTCAGTTCAGTCACCACCATGGACGTCAACAAGTTTGCAACAACCATTCCTGAACAATAACTTCCCTTAACCAGGCACGCACAGCCCCCAGCCATAAGGAGCAACAAGGACTCTCAGTTCCCTGGGGTCTCCTGGCCTGAGATAGCTTTGCTAATCTCTTTTACATCCCTCAGGCCTGGAACAAAGAGTGCATTCCAAGTCAAGGGGGCAAAGCCCTTAAGTGACTTTGCTTTTTGTAAGAGACATACTGTCTCCGCCAGGAGTTACCTCCGGCTAACCTCCCACAGTCCCCCTCCTACTCAAGCCAGCTGGGCTTGAAGCTGGGGCAGTGTTGGGGGAGGAGGAGACAAGTGGACCCGACCGAGGTCTGAAGCACAAAAGCATCAGATAAAGGGGCTTCTTGTATTTGAAAGTCCACTTCAAGGAGAGAGTGAAGCAGCGCCGTCAATGTCCCATAGAACAGGGGGTCCCCAACCCCCGGGCCACGGAGTGGTACCAGTCTGCGGCCTGTTAGGAACGGGGCCGCACAGCAGGAGGTGAGCGGCGGGCGAGCGAGGGAAGCTTCATCTGCGGCTTGCCATCGCTCCCCATCGCTCGCATTAGCACCTGAACCATCCCCCCCACCCGCCCCAGTCCGTGGAAAAACTGTCTTCCACAAAACCAGTCCCTGGTGCCAAAATGGTTAGGGACCACTGCCGTAGAAGACAGAGGTCAAAGATCAATCGTGTTTACTGGGCGTCTGATTACTGACAACCAGGCTCCTTGCTGGGAGGGGAGAACAGTCAGGAGTTCACCTAGTTAGGGGGGAGAGAAAATTCACAGACCAGACAACCAAGAGAACACATTTCCTCATCAAAACAGTAAGGACTGCTCTCTGTTGTAAGATAGATACACCACCTTGAGGGCGTATGGGATCCCTGAGTCAAAAGAGAAACCAGTGAGTAAGAAGCAAATCATAGGAAACTTCCTGGAGAAGGAAAAAATGGAAATACTGTACGGATGAATAGAAAATAGAACTGCAAATAAAAGGATCACATGCTAGAAGTACACATGTGGAACCAAACTAAGAGTAAAGGAATGACAAGGTGATTAACTTTATTTAATGTGGTGTCCTGGAAAGGGATCATTCGCGAATAAGATTCAAAAGAGCCATGGACCGTCTGGGAGATCCCTGGTCCGGTGCCCCAGCTTCCTAACGCTGCCTGCACATCCCAGTCACCTGGGAGCTTTCTAAAAATACAAAGTCCCGGCCCCTACCCTTCTGAGAAATAACATCTCGGGGTGAGGCAGCTGTGGGAATCACTAGGCCGGACACCTCCTTTCACAGAGCAGGAAGGTGAGGCCCAGAGCAGGAAGGTGAGGCCCAGAGCAGTGGAATGAGGCTGGTAAAGTCAGCAAAGGCAAACGGGAGGAGAGTTCTAGAGCCCAGATTCAGAACGTCAGGCCTGACGTGACACAGGGAAGAAGGGTCCACAACAGGTGAAGAGAATCCACCTGACCGTTGGGACGAGCACCCTGGTGGGCAGAGTGCAGAGGGGGGCTGTGGAGCCTCGCAGAGGTTCCACGAAAGGCGGACCCTGTCCAGCCTGGAGGCAGGGGCTGGGCTGAAGCCCATCACCATCCTGTGTCCCTCCAGCATCTCCCTGTGGCTTTCAACTCTTCGCTTGCATCCTCTGCAGACACCGCCCCCCGTCTCCCAGGAGGTTCAGCATCACCCAGAGCGACTGTAAAGCCTCGTGAAGCGGAGCCAATGCTCACGGGTCCCGGGTCCCGGGTCCAAGGCGCAGGTTAGCCCTGCCTCGTCCACCAGCCGGCTGGCACCTTCTCCCCAGACGTGACTGCGAAGCATTCTTCCCATCTCACTCCAAAGCAGGGTTTCTATCTTGGAGTCACTATACTAAACCGAAATGCCACTTGCTTTGTACGTCTTTCTTATTCATCCGTTTGCAAAGCACTGAAATCACAAGCGCATCTGACTGTCCTCTGCAAGGCAAGGGTCACACGTGCTGCTGGCAGGGAGGGGAGCACCAGGGAGGGATTGGGAGTCGGGGTGCAGAGGGCAGGTGTTCACTGGCCAAAGGGATCAACTGAAAATCTAGTGGTGGAGGACACACCGCCATAGCGCTGTCCACACCCAGCTGAGAGGGCGGTGGTTACACAGCCACAGGGTGAGCGACAAGCCAGCCGTCGCCTAGCTTATGACCTCGTGTCCTTTAAGGCTGAGTCAGAGGACAGACACCATGACAAAAGGGAGGAATGGTGTGGCTCCACTGACCGTTTACAAAGACCTTCTCAAGGCAAGGTGGGGGGGGCCAGTGAGACACCTGACCCTGAAGATGTGTGACCAAATCATCTTGCACGAAAGCTGCAGGAAAGAACGTGACCCCCAAGTCAGGACACCAGGAAGAAGAAAAGACCCACTTGTTTGAAGATTAAAGACACTGCAACCCAAAGAGAGGTGAACTGACATGTCACGTGGTTTGGGGACGGGCACCGGGTACAGCACATGTTCTGAGTCAGGACCCTGAATCTGGACTACCCACGTGTCCGGGCCTCGCAAACGGAAACCTCTGTCCGCAAGGGGAGAAGGCACCTCTCAAAGATAAAGTATTTTAAATAAACGAAAATTTTAAAACAACCCTCTAACGCACATCTCCCTCAGAGCTCTGCAGTATCTTAAATATGGGGATTGCCGGAATATCACGTGTCCCTCTTTTCTTAATTCAATCAACATTGTTTTCTTTAGCTCTATCTAGAAAACAACCAAATGTCACCAAAATCCGATAGTGAGTTGTTGGGGAAGTATGAAGATTTAGTCTGCACAGCTGTGACGGTCAAGGAGATCCATTTTTATTCTTTATTTCAGTAGCTGTAAAACACGACAAGTTGCCTGATGAAACCCCTCTGGACTGGGGGAAGCAACTGGCAGGCGAATTTGGAAACCTAGAGGTTTGCTCTGGGCTCGGCCATGACCTCGCCTCTCTGGGTTCAAGTACCTCATTCCAGACGTGAAGACAGACCAGACGATCTTAGGTCGCTTTACGTGTCGGGATTCCAGGACTATACGATTATACGACTCTGTCCTCTGTCATCAATGTAAGTCAATAAAAAGAAAACAAATCAGCAAACCGTAAAGCTAACCCACCCAACTCGGCCGCATTTCCAGAAGAAGTAGAGGGCAGGGTGCCGTGGGCCAATGCACAGCTACCCACGCTCCCTAACAGCTGACTGAGCCTGGACCCCAGACCCTTTGCTAGCTTGGGTTTTCATTTGTTTTATCGATTTTTTTTCTTGAAAAAGATACTCCACTTGGTGTTTTGATATAAGAAAGGAAAAACTGAAAAACTAAGGGACTACCTGGACTAAGAAGCAGCTCCAGCAACCAATTCTCTGTGTGGTGCTGCCGGCGTTCTCTCTCCAAGGTCAATGTCTCAGGCCCAGCACTTCGATTGCCTCCCCGTGGCTCAGTGGGACTGACCTCTTGAAAACACCATGCTGGTCCTAGAGTCATTTCTCCCTTGGCTTTAATAATCCTGCCATACCACACTTCATTTTGGTTCCTTCATGACAACCCTGGAACGACGGAGGAGCTAATTTTAACAGAGGTGCCAGCACATGGCATAGCTCTGGGCCATAACATCACCTCTCCCCTCGGGAGACAACGGATGCTGCCTCAGTTGTCAAAGTCAGCAAAATAACTTACTCTGTACAGTGGTGGAAGTCGCCAACTTTGCTAATTATAAGAGAGTGACTCCTGGTAGGAATGCAGAGGTGGGGCATATTAAGTGGTTCAGACAGGGCTTGGGAGGGAGCCCCCTGCCCTGGGCTCTGTATGAAGCAGGGAATGGAAATTGAGCAGATCTGCTCAGCACAGCCTAGATGAGGGCAGTGGGGGACTTTCTCAGAAAGAGGAGGGAATGTGAGGGTAAGGGTTTGCTTTTCCAAGAGGAGAAAAGGAAGAGCTAGGTTTCACTTTATCATGTATGCTCTAGGATTTGGGGCTAAATAGCCTGGAGGACACCAAACTGGCAAGACACCATTTTTCTTATCCTTGATTCACACAACTGCTGTTCCTCCTTCTAGGTGAGCATGCACTTTGCTAAATTCCTGCAAAGCTGTCATCCAAGTGGTCTCTATAAAAGCTGCAGGCTCCATCACCTTGTCTCATGGAATGTTTTAAGGATGAGAAGACGGAGACTTTACAAAGGGCAGTGGGCAGTCAACACTCAAGTGGGGGAAACACGTTCAGGACCACGAGTCCAGTAAGTCCATCCTCCTGGCCGGAGCACAGCTGCTCCTCATCAAGCTGAGAATGAAGATAAATAAGAGCTTTTTCGGCAACTCCCTTGGGAAAACACATCGCAGGGCCTGTGGTAACAAGTTAACCTTCGCTTTAGAGAAAATTTTGCTTTCTCTGATTACAGGGGAGGTGACAGTTAAACTGAAGAGCTCAAGTAGTGAACATGTGTCATTTTTTTGGTCACTCAACATCTGTGCCCCCTTCCTACACTGGTCTGATTTCCTCTGGAGAATTACCTCTCTCCCTTTGAGCACAGTCCTGGTGGGAGGGTAAACCCAGGGGCCTGTCTTTCCACTGGGGAGGCCTGGAGATGCCTGTCTTACTTCTACTCACCACTCGGTGCAACCCACAGGGGGCACTGACCCAGGCTCAGCCCGTAAGACTCTCCATCCTTAGAAGGAGAATCAGGGACAGAAGACAGAGTGGGCAGCGATCAAACTCAAGGTTACCCTGTTGCTGCAAGTCTTGTCTCCCAGGCTTTCCATCCTTCTAGGAGCACTCCAATTCCATTTCCATAATTCCTTCTTTGATTAAGGTGGCCTGCACTGATTTCTAAGAACCTTAATCAATACATTCCCTGGGCTTCCCTGGTGGTGCAGTGGTTGAGAATCTGCCTGCTAAAGCAGGGGACACGGGTTCGAGCCCTGGTCTGGGAAGATCCCACATGCTGCGGAGCAACTGGGCCCGTGAGCCACAACTACTGAGCCTGCGCGTCTGGAGCCTGTGCTCCGCAACAAGAGAGGCCGCGATAGTGAGAGGCCCGCGCACTGCGACGAAGAGTGGCCCCCGCTCGCCGCAACTAGAGAAAGCCCTCGCACAGAAACAAAGACCCAACACAGCCAAAAATAAATAAATACATTAATTAATTATTTTAAAAAAGTAACAAATGTTCAAGTACAATTGGTGTCTTTTCGAAAAAAAAAAATTGTTAATACATTCCCTACATAGAAATCTGACACCGAATGCCCAGGGAGGCCACTGGAGAAGAAAAACTATGACAAGAGAAAAGGAAGAGAAATACAAGATGCACGCAGCAAGCACTGGATGAGATGCATGTAGCAGGCGATGCAAGAACCACAGAATTCCGGAGCTGGACAGGCGCTTAGGGGTCACTTTGCTCAGCACCTTCATTTTACACACACGAAAGCAAAAGGCCCAGGGAGACGCAGGGACTTGTCTAAGCCCAGAGCAGCTTGCTGAGAGCACCACTCAGCAGCAACATCGGCCTCATTAGCTGCCGGCCCCTTTCTAGGGCAGGCCTTTTGGTTCTAAAACTGCCAACCAACGAGAGAAAAGGATGCCAAGCCCAAACACATTTTTCTCCAGTCATTTTTCTCCCGTCAGCACATACGCTTGGCGGGTCTCAGCTCAATTTCCTCATCCCTCTCCAGAACCTCCGAGAAAAATTATCCCGGGATAAGTCACAGTCCGGTAAACGATGAAGTGGCTTTACGCTCCTCAGCATCTGGTCGCTGTTCCTCACTCCAGATAAGGACTCCACGTGCTCTACGAGGCCGGCTTTCCCCACGCACCGCCCCTCACACACTCCAGTTCAGCGACTGTTACGAATCACCTCCCCCTCCATCCTCCAAAGTGGCCAACGTGAGCTTGATGCCACCGCAATTCAGAACGCCTCTCAAGAATGTCCAAGCCCCACCCGATGGCCCGCTTAGGATATAGGACAATGAGAATAGAAGTTCTATGAAGATTTCAGGCAGGCCCATGGGATTCACTGGGCCTGTACCATCTCCCAGTGAACGGAGAAAGGTAGAAGGGAAGCAGCATCTGTATATCTGTTCAATGTAAAATTTAGAGACCGTTGGCACAAATCTGTTCCCTTTGGCCCTGGTCTGCCTACAACTGCTGTGAAACCTCCCCAGAGGGCAGTACGCCTGGGTGGGCACAGGCCGGACACGTAGCTCCATGTCCACACACACATGACCAGATCGGACCCCTCTCCCCTGACACACCCGAGGGTGGGTTACCTCAGGCCGACAGACAAGAGCAGTGCCATGTGTTCAAAACCCATCTTCCCCGCGCTGGATTCCCCCATATCTCAGCCTTACACCTCCCAGTTTCCATTTCTTCACTTTTGCATTCAGGGGGACTAGAATCCTTTGGCTATTTCCATACCTACAGCCCTTGAATGCAGTTGTTGCTAATTCCTTTTCTCATAAGGTTCACAGAACACATTTAAATATTTTTTTTATCCAAGATACAAATGTCTCTATTATATAGGGAACCATCTGGGCTGCTATCGTTAGCTGGCTATGTTGTTATCAACTCCTTTTTTTAGGGTTCATGAATCAGTTGCCAATAAGGAGGAAAAAAAAAAAAAAAGGAAGTCAGCTCCAAGACTCTGCTCTCCTCCCCTGCATTTTTCCTCAGCAGGAGAGCTTTATTCCATCATCAAAATGGACCATGTGAACACAAAAACAGAAAAGATACCTAAAACTAATGTTCTGGAAATATCAGCCCACAGTTCTAGATGCCTTGGAGGAGGGAGGTGGTGTCAGCCAACTTCCCAGGGCTCAGGCCCTCCAGCTGAGCTAAGTAATATTGTGTGGCCTCTGGCAGAGCTAAGATATATGCAGAGGAAAAGGAAGAAAAGGAAGCAGTAGAAAAAGGGAAGAAGGAAGGAAGGAGAGAGAGCAGTCAAGGCCTGGGATCCCTAATGCCAGGGACTCACCAACAACCACAGATGCCAGCCGGCGAGCTGAGCTCTGGGTGCAGGCCGCTGGCCAGGGAAGGAAACAATACAAATGGGAAGCCAAAAGCGGAAAAGAACGTGAACGGGGAAGCTGAGGAACGGAGAGAGGGGGATGAACCTTGGATTCACAGTGGCCTGGCCTGCAGTTTCTTCCTCGCTAGAAAGGAAAGGCATCCAGAGAAAAGTAATCGGTGTGTCATTCAGTTGGAAACATGTCCTGAGTACATACCTACAGTTTTTACAGATGCTGCAAAGGACAAGAGGTCATGGCTCCATCTGGCCAGACGGCATCACAGAAATACGACCTCAGCTCACCAGTAGTCCCAGGTGTTGGTTGTACTCAAGGGCAGACTATGCAGACACAGGTGGGGGCCCTTGGCCCCGAGCCTCTGGGTGATGGGAAGCAGACACTGGTTGGGTACGTGGGCGTAGTTAACTGCTCCCACTAAGGCATTCAACCCAGACCGTGTGGACTGCAAATGGACACACAGGTATGCCCCACCTCCTACACCCACCCTGACTCCAGAGAGACAGAGAAAAGCAAATTCCATCCTCCCAAAATTTATGGCCAGGAAAGTGTGCGATTTGCATTGCTGGGGAGTATTTTTCGTTGTGGTGTTAATTGTGTGCACGTGTGTGTGAATGACATTTTTACAAATCTGGTTTGTCTTTTAAAACCACTTTTGTGACCCAAGGCAGCTTAAAGAGACTAGGAAATGAAGCCATCCTCCAAATTGTCTCCCAGTGAGCTGAAACCTGCTGCATTTTCCATGCCCCAGCAGTCCCCAGCTTAGGGGCAAAAATGAACTTGAGTCTTTGGCTCCTCTGCGGCCCAGGTAAGGTTGCCTGGTCCCCCTCCCTGGGAGCCACCAAATGAAGTGCTGGGCCTTTGGGCCTCCCATTGATTCAAGAGCAGAAATGCAATGGTTTAAATGAAGAACAACAACACATTTTTGCACAAGATCCCTTTGTTCTCAATGTCAGGTGCATTTGTCAGTGCTCACACACCCAAAACATTCTCAGGCCTAAAATCTTGGAAAGCACTGCTAGCTCTTCCTGATGAAATCCCTTGGAAGAAATGACTGTGGTCAAGGGATGATGGCAAACCCCAAGATATGTCTCCGGTAAAATCTGTTTAAGGAGCATTTATAACTTCTGACAGCTAGGACCCAATGCTAAGACTTGAAGAGAGATTCTGTAACTATTTTATTCACCTAAAACACCTGAGGATTCCAGAGTGATGCAGCACAACAGACCAGATATTTAAGCAAGCAAATAAACATGGGATGTTTGGGGCCCTGCTGTCGGTCCATCCTAGAGGAACACAGAGAGAAGCAATGCACAGGGGCCAGAGGGTCAAGAAAGGGCAGAGTTGGTGCAGCAAAGACCAGGGACCAAGAGAGTTCCTGCTTGTAAAATCAGAGGAGCCACAAAAAATTAAACACAGAATTACTATTTGATCCTGCATTTCCACTTGTGGGTATATACACCAAAAAAATGAAAAACAGGGTATCAAAGAGATATTTGCACACCCATGTTCACAGCAGCACTATTCACACAAAAACAGCCAAAAGGTGGAACCAACAGATGAATGGATAAACAAAATGTGGTACATACATACAACGGAATATTTTCAACCTGAAAAAGTAATGAATTGCTGTCACATGCTACAACATGGATGAACAATGAGGACGTTATGCTAAGTAAAATAAGCCAGACATAAAGGACAAATACTGTATAAATCCACTTATATAAGGTACATAGAATAGTCAAATTCCTAA
Organism: Balaenoptera ricei; assembly: GCF_028023285.1. Lineage (NCBI taxonomy): Eukaryota > Metazoa > Chordata > Mammalia > Artiodactyla > Balaenopteridae > Balaenoptera > Balaenoptera ricei. The sequence goes on from NC_082639.1 coordinate 171,019,485, forward strand.
AGACGGAAAGTAGAAAGGTGGTTGCCAGGGGCTGAGGGGAAGGGGGAATGAGGAGTTATTGTTTGATGGATATGGAGTTTTAGTTTGGGATGATGAGAAAGTTCTAGAGATGGATGGTAGTGATGGCTGCACGACCATGTGAATGTACTTAATACCACTGACCCATACGCTTACAACTGAGTTAAAATGGTCAATTTCATGTTATGTCTACTTTACCCAATTAAAAAAATTTTTTTTAATCAATCTGAAAAACTAGAGGAGCCAGAGAGAGCCCAAAGTAGAAACTGCGGGGCTAGGTGAAATCACTTTCTCTCTCAGGTAACCAGGGAAACACAGAGAAGGTTGAGCAAAAGGTAGAAACAGGATAGAACTAGAGAAAACAGACCGCTTGACCAGGCAGCCTGAGTCTCGACCTGGGCTAGAGTAATTAACTGATGGAGACTGGACAGGAACACCCGGTCCAATTCAACACACACTGAATTAGCGCCTGCACAACCTCTGTCTCTCCAGGCCTGTATGTAACTGAGGCCCTTACAAACCCTTTAGCTAGAGCAATGGACTTGTTCATTTATGACAATGGCCTCGGAGTCAGGTGGTGATGAAGGTTCTGTTCTCAGCGCCCCGTCACAGACAGGAGTGCCGAGGCCTGTGGTGGTGGCCAGCCCCGGAGGGCGAAGCCGTTGTCTCTGACAGTGGTACCCGGCCCTGGCCCTGGCCGCTGCATCCCGGAGGCTGTACTGCGCTGACTCTCCCTTCCGAGTCGAGGCTCGGAGCAGACGGTAGGAGCAGCTGCCAGGGCACCCAGCACCCACAGCGCCCAGCCGGACAGCCAGCCACCCAGCCGGGCCAGTTCCCAGGCACTGCTCCCACAGCCCAGAGCACAGGCTCCCTCTTTTCTCTGAAGGGTGAGTTCTGAGTTCCCAAGCCAAACGAGGCTACCAAAGATGGGATGTTCACTCCTCCTTCCACGGCCAGTCTGAGAACCACCAGCCACGCACTCCCCACGTGGTCACTGTGTCCTCCTAAATTCTGCAAATGCATAACGTGGGCAGGTAAGGGCCCTGCCCTCCATCTGCTCCTCCTGCACGTAGTGAGCCCAGGCACACACATGTGAAAGTGCGTACTCATGCAAGGTCATACGTGCACAAGAGCAAGTGAGCCACGTGAGCTGTCTCGGGAGTCTGTGGGAGGCTTGGAGTGAGCAGAGTTGATGATGGTGAGATGTGAGCGAGACTGAAAAAAACTGTACAGAATTTAGATCCAAGAGGGTAGAAGTCTTTCCTTTTGGAAAGAGGAATAAAATGCACATTTCCAGGAGGCAATAGAGTCTACCTATGGAGTTGGGGCTGTGAGACGGGAAGAGTGGGAGACTGACGGCAGGGGTAGGTAGACACCGCTCCATGACAGGCCCCCCCCAACACCAAACTGATGTGGACATTGTCCCACGAGATATCCTGAGATCCCACCCTTAGTCTGTAATCCCCGTGCCCTGTAGCAGGGATTGTCCCAACCAAGTCGTTAAATGCCTCCGACGCTTCGCACAGAAATGTTGGTGGCTCTATGAGAGTCTAAAAGCTTAATCTTGGTTTAGATATCTCTTTTAGTGTTTTATATTTTGGCTGTATTTTAGCATATGTAAGAATGTCTCCTGTTTGCCTCTCTTTCTACGCCAAATTAAGAGTATTTGCCAGCCTCATCATTAAGTTGTATGAGGATTTACCGAGCCCCTTCTACATGGCAGGCACAGTTCCAGCCTCCGGAGAAAGCATGGTGGGCAGAAAGGGTCCCTGCTCTCGTGGAGTATCCTCCCGTGCTAGCTATGAGGCCGTGGAGAAAGAGGTGGAGGCACCAGAGAGGAGGGGAATCGGGGGGCAGGAGGTGCAAACGTCACATCTCAAAGTGAGATACCGGGTGCGTGGCAGGGGGGTATGGGGATGCCTCAGACAGAACACAAAGTGGAGACCAGGTAAGACATGGCTAAGAGCTCAGCATCATGTGAATAGGCCAAAGTAGGGTCCTGAAGGGACAGGCTATCGTCAGCCCCAGGCATCCTATCATTTTATGTAAACCCATTTTTTGTTTCCAGATGGATAATCAGAGAAACTGAGAGGTTTACTCAGTTCCCTATGACTGAATCTCTGACAGGCTGGAACTGGCTGAGAGGATCAACCATAAAGACATTTCACCTAGCAAAACTGTCCCTCAGTACGTACTACTTATCATCTGTCAGGGCCCCGTTAAAACTCTCCAGTAGCAAATGCTGCTGGGAATCCAACGAAATATTATTGGGAATTAATTTTATTTGTATGTTGTCAAAACTCAAGAGTTTTAAAAAGTGACTCTAGATATATAAAAAAAAATTTTTTTAACCTGAAATAACTGGTATGAATCTTTGATCTTTCCAAAGAATGGTTTCATCTGTCTTTATATAAAAGAGACAGTCTGCAAACAGGCTTAACCAAGCTGGAGCTGAGAGGGCTCTTACTAATAAACACTGTTCATTTTATATTGGCTGGAAGCAGGTATCACTTCACATCTGAAACCCTTTAGAACACTTTTTTTCTCCTTCTAAACATCCAGTATGCAATTTTTTAAGATAGACGCATACACAATATTTGGAAAAAGAGACACCCAAATCTCTTCTGGATGATAAGATTAGTAGTGATTTTGTTCCTTTACTATGTCCCCGTACTTTCAAAATCTGGGGCAATGAACCTGTAGAATTTTATAAGCAGAAAAATAATTTTTTAAAAAATGAAACAGAATTTCCTCTTTTTAAAAAGGATATATAGTACGTTTGGTGTCATCTTCTTGTTTCAACTCCAATCAGAAATTCCAACTCCAAATATTTCATTTATACAGAAAAAGGTAATCCTTTGGATAGAAACATTATTCACTATTATCAAAGTTAAACAATCCAAAGGCAGTGACTAGGGTTAAAAAAAAGGACACGGGCATAAGAGTCTCAGACTCAGCTAAAATCTCAGATCTAATACATACCAGCTGTGCAACCTTGGGCAAGTTTCATAACCTCTCTGATACAGTTTCTTCATCTGTAAAATGTTAGCTGTGAGGATGAAAAGGCTGCCTGGGCAGTAAGGAGCCATGTGCCTGATGGTATGAAAAGCCACACACACACACAACAAAAAACCAAAACCCTCGGTTTTATTCTGCATCTTCCAAATGTGACAAATGTACTCAAAGACTGTGGCTCATATAAAATAAATTGGTAATTTGAAATCTTCTCATTTGAAAACAAATGCAGATAAATTTTCAAAGTAAAAAACAAGACTGGAAAGAAATGTTGTGCTACAGCCAGCCACATCCATCCTTGTTTCCAGACCTCCAGTGGGAAGAAGAGGCAGGTAAACAGTTGGAGGTACATCTGAGGGGTCCTCTGTAAATGCCTAAGACTGGCCTACTACAGACACTCAATAAATAGTAACTACTCTTACTATCCCTAAGTAGGTGTGTACCATTAAATAAGAAAAAGTGCTAACCTCTTATCTTACAACCCAGACATGGCAGTGGGGTGGGTCTTTTAACTGCTATATACGGTTAAGTGCCCAATTCACTATTTGGGATGTCAATATAGAGTAAGCAATCAATATGGTTCATCAGATCAAGAAATATACAAGGAATATAAGCTGAAAAGAAAGCAAACACAGAGTCTAACACAGACTAACATAAATTTTGGTTGAAATAATTACCCGCCTATAACCAACACCCACACATACAATGTGTACACAGATTGTGTCCATGTGTCTCAGATTTCCCCTTTCAATGTTCAGCAACCAAAGCAACGCAGTAGAGCTCTGGGATGTTTGATTTGGACAGAGGGAGACAGAAAAGACTAGGAAAGGAAAAGGGGCTGAGACTTAGGAGTTGTTACCATAATTTGAATTCAAAGAGCACAAATTCTTTTCATCATTAGAAACTGGAATCTTGCCAGGTCAGGAATGAGGTCAGGACCTGACCCAGACTTGGAATCTGACTGCATTCAGCTACCCCTAGACAAGGGGGTGAGTGTTGGAAACCTGAAGAGTAGAGGCCAACATGGGATCATAGCAATGCCTGATTTTGAGTCCAATGTCTATTAGTCAACCAGCTGCACAAACCATCCCTTTAATTAACCGGCTCTTGAATTATTTATTATCTTCTCGAGTGAGAGAAAATTATTTTTTCTGGTTACCTGCTTGGCTTCAAGGGCTAATTCAGAGAACTCCAAGCCTGACAGTTTGATGGAGCTCTCTGGTACCTGCCACTCTCTGGCCAAGGCAAAAACATAAAGAAACAGCAAATGAAGTATTTCTGAGAAAGAGAGGTAGTTAGCCTTCTACATGGCAAACACCTCACCAAATCCAAAGAAGCACAGAAAGCTCCTTTCAAACACATTAGTAGAGGTCTGCTGCACTGTTTGGGCATGATCTATTCTGCACCCCCTGTTCATTCTAAGTTAGGAAAAGTTTTGTTTTCCCTTAACAACTGTCAACAACTTCAAGTCTCAGTTCTCCACTGTAGATTAGACCCAGCCTTCCCGTGCAGAGGAAGAGACGGTGCAAAATCCCATCACTCCTCACTCGCAGGATTTTTGATCAGTCCCGAAATTCCCATGTCTGAATTCCTTCTCTCTCACCCCTAGATTCCTAAGGCAACTGATTCACAGACTTACACCATCTTAGACCTCAGGGGAGGCTTGGAGATCATCCAGGTCAACTTTCTCACTTTTGAGATGTCTTCCCTAAGCGTCTTCCCTAAGGTGACACAATTAGAAGTCTTCCTCCTCCCGGGGTTCCCGCTCCTCCCTGTCAGAGAGCCTTGTAACAGGAGCTGCTCGAGCTGCTTAGTTCTATTTTAAGATAAACCCTCTCACTCTAGAAACCATTTGTACAAAACACCGGCATCTCACCCACCACGCAATTTTCTTCTGGTCTTCATTCCGGGTCATCGCCCACTGCATGCGTGCTCTCTGAGGCTCACCAGCACCATGCCTCCAGAATTTCATCTTGGGACCCTTCCCTGCCACCTGACTTGCTGGGCAGGAAGATGCACTGAGGTGCTGCTCCTTCTAAAACATGTGACCTTAACCATTCTTCCCACCAAACTTCTGAGGGTGAGTCCAGGGAGCTTAAACAACCTCAGAGGACCAAGTTCTGGGAGTTCAACTGACTTGGCCAATGTTGTGCTGCCGTTATGAGAGAACCAGCATTCCTCACTCCTCTCTCCCTCTCTTCCTCCTTCTGTTCAGAAGCACTCTGTCCACTATTCCCACACCACACCTGCAGAACCAGGACTCGCCACGACTGCCCTCAACCTGGTGTAGCCCCAGGAAGGGCAGCACGCAAGTTTGTGCCCCCTGGAGATGCTGCGGACCTGACCAAGCGGAGATGCGCCACCTGCAAAGTCTTTCGGGACTTGGTTGTTTCGGACCCTAGGAAGGCAAAGGAGGAAACTCGCCCTCCTCCGCCTCTCTCTACGTGACCACCCTGCACAGCCTCACTCACGCCCGTCTTTCCCCAGTCTCCCTTGCCTCCTCCTCGCTTTTCTCTCGTCCTCGCCGCCCGCAGCCTTCCTTGCCGACCCCCATCACCTGGTTCCCGTCCACTCTGCTCCCCGGGCCCGGCCTCTCCCTACTTCCTCTTACAAGGCGCTCCCGTCGTGTCTCCACTTTGTCTCCAATCATGTCTAAATGCAACCCACCACAGATGCTGACATTTTAAATGTTTAGTTGTTATAGTTACTTGACTAATTGCCAGGCCGACGGTGGCGCTTCTCCTTCGCCTCCCGCGGGCAGCAGAGGAGGGGGCCGGGGAAGTAAGGGGGTAGATGGGGCTGTGGACGCTAATCCCCGGGGTCTGGGACACAAGACCAGGCCCTGGCAAGGGTGCTCTGCCCCGGAAACCAGCGGTCCCTCCGCCTACAGCCAGTAGCCAGGGCACCGAAGGCGCTCCCGGCCTCAGGATTGCCGCGAACCGTCTCCCGCCCCGGGACAACGGAGCGGCAGAGGGTCTAACCTCGGGTGCGCCGCAGCCGGCCTCCCATCCGTCCACACTCGCAATGTGGATAAAGTGAGGTGGCATCTTCGGGAACCTGGGGAAGGAGGTGGCCAGGGGCGCGTTAGGGGGCGAAAGAGAAGAGTTAGAAGCCGCTGCAGGTTACTCACGTGCCAGATGGCGAAAAAGATGAGCGCAGCGCACAGCACCAGCGACAGCATGTAGCAGAAAGCAGCGAAAGTGAAGGCCATGGCCGGCCGGGGACCGTCCGCACTCCAGCCCCACCACACACAAAGCAGCGCCTAGGAAGCCGATGTCCCCGTCAAAGACCGCACTCCCTCAAAAGGGGAGGAAAAAGAGCCAGGTCTGCACCCTCCCCTCGAGGCCAGTGGCTAGGAGGAGGTAAGACACGCGGAAAGAGCCTTGAGAGTCCGCGAACAGGGACAGGATTCCCGCAGGCTCTGGCGACCCGCGACTCCAGCTTGTTAGCGAAAATAGGTGCGTCGGGCGTCGTTGGCGGGAACTGTCCCCAAATCGAGGAAGAAACCAAATCAGTAGAGAACTCCTGCAGATTGGCGTCAACCAGCGAGCTTCTCGAGACAACACGGCGAGGGTTGCGAAGACTCCACGGAGGACCGCGTGAACAGCTCCCGTGGCCCCGGAATCCCAGGGAAGAGCCCCCTGCCTTCCGCGCCTAAGCCGCACAGGAGAGCCGAGAGCGCCGCTCGGGACTCTCCCGCGCCAGCCAGGCGCCAACCGAGAGCGTCCAGCGAGGTGCCCGGGCGGACGCCGAGCTGCTCCCAAGTCCTAGAGCCGGCAGCGGCTCCCTCCCCGGAGAACAGGTCTTTAGGTAGCCGGGAAGAGCCGGTCCCCTTGGTCCTGCGCCCCGGACGCGGCTTCCAGGGCTGCCCTGCGCTCTTGGGCGCGCCCGGCCCCGGCCTCTGCTGCGGCCCCCGGCCCACCGGCCTCGGTAATACAAGTTCCCCGGAAACTAGGGGGTGGACCGGGCCGGGCACGGGCTCCAGCCCAGCGGGCCTGCTCCCGCCCGGGCAGCTGGAGTGGATCTCAGGCCAAGAGCTGCTCGCCGCGGAAGCTCGCTCCACCTGCTGCTGCCGCCGCCTGCGCCCCTGCGAGAACTGAAGACGCGCAGCCGGGGATCCCCTCCCTCTCGGCGCCCCACCCTCGGCTCCCGCTCCGCCGAGCACGCTCTCCCCGGCGGGCGGAGACTGGGGAAAGGTGGGCGGCCAAGCGCAGCCAGGATCCCGGTCGCCACCGCCGCTGCGGTTGCGCGAGCCGGCCTCTCCGAGGAAACTTGAAGCCAGCGGCGTAGGCGGGGCAGGACGGCCGCGCCGAGGTGGGGCGGGGTGAGGAGGAGCAGGGACTCTTTAAACACGTGCGTCTGGAGGAGGCGGGAAGCTGCGGAAGGGTATGTGTGTACCTCGTACCTAAAGGCTGCAGGAGCCGCTCCCGCATCTCGCCACTTGCTCGGGAGTGGGAAATGTGGCGCCGAGGGGCTTGGACTCGTGTTGGTTGGGGACACGGGACAAGCTCTTGGAACCCAGGGTTGTTCGGGTGGGTTTTCCCAAGCTGTGGATTTAATGCTCCGGGCTGCGTTTGCAGCGCATCCCTGAAAAATTCTCCATGAGCGTCTTTCACTCGCCGCCTCCACCCTCCCCCGCCGTCTGACCTTGGGAATGAGGAAACTAGACTTTGCGGACCGTTGTGGGCCGGAGAGGCAGCAGCAGTGACTCTGTGTGTATTGGTGTTGGTCTAGTGGAAGTGTCAAGAGCATGTGGTTTTGCAGTCAGACTCCGTTCTAAGTGCAACTTTCTAAACCTCTTTAAATCTCGGTTTCCTTATCTGCATAAGGGTCAACATTTAATTGCCTCTGGGTCTACATACTTTGCACCGCCAAGCGCAAAATGAAAGTGTGGGGCTTCTTGTTTAAATGCATTGATATATATATTAGGAATTTCAAGATAGCAACCGGAAGAGTTTTAAACCAGGGTTGGGGCCCTTCTGAGTACAGGACTCCCCCCGCCCCACGCCCTGCAACTGTAGAGGTTGCACACCTGTGAATTCAGCCCTGCTCTGTGTTATATTTTTTGCCACTTTATCTTTCACCTAAGTATGTCTCCAAGTATAAAGTTTCATTAAGGAAAATTTGGAAATACAGAGATGGAAAAAGATGAAGCAAACGCTATAATTTACCACCCTCAGACACCACTAACACAAAAGTGGTTGGTATATTTCTTTCTAGCTCTATTTTTGCTTTTTACTTGATATCAATTATTTCTTTTAATTGTTGTAATTATACTGCATAAATTTCTGTAACACCAAAACGATACGATAATCTCAAAGGGAAATTTGACCATTCAATATTTGCAGTCCCTTTAAGGCTGATCTGTTGTCGTTTCTGCTGGTTCTTGCTTACGGAGTCCTAGCACCTCATCTGTCTAGTAATTTTTTATTGTATGTCAAACATTGTTTTGAAAAGTTCTTGTGGAAATTTGAGGTCTAAGATGATGTTATCTTTCTCCAAAGAAAATTTTCTACTTCATTTACCAAGTGTCTAGGGGAAATGAACACTCTAGAATTACCTCAATCCAATTTCAGGGATTGAGATTTGTAGGCTACCCATTGACTGTGGTCTGTGTGAGGGCTGTTTTTTTTCTGGTTCACTCTTATTCACATGCAACAGTCCTTTTGGATCCCAAGCCAAAGCAAGCGGGTTTTCAAGTCCCAAGTCTCGGTGGTCCTTGGACTCTGACTTTTGCTCCCACCCTGCAAAGCACCGAAAGCAGCTTCTCAGCCACCTCTTCTAGATTAGCAAATGCCTCTAGGGCAAAATTGACCCCAAGTGCTAGGCTGGTGTTTCTAGATTCCCAACCACTCTCAGAACTCGACCCCAGTAATTTCTTACTTCCTTGTTGAGTCTTTGGTGCTTTTAAGAAGATATTTTTATATTTCATCCAGCTTTTAAAATTGTGTTCAGTCGGAGGATTGGTCTGAATGATCTAGCCCAGCATTACCAGAATCAGAAGTCTCTACATCAAAAGAAAATTTCATTATCCTACCACGCTGACTTTCAAGTCTCCATCCATATCACAGCCTCTATTTTCCTTGCCCTTTCCCCAGCCATGCTTTATTTAGTTTTATTGGTTATAGAATGGTATCTCAGTAAAGGTGACTGCAGTGGTAGAATTTCAGAAAATAAGAACCCCAGGTGGTTACTATTTATTCAACAACTGTTGTTTAGTACCCATATGTTGTGGGCATTGTTAGGGATCCACAAGGTTCCCAGTCTAATTGCTGAGGTAATAACTCTTTCACAAGGCAGTGTCTTTAAAAAAAAAAAAAAATAGTGGCTATGACACAGTGTAGGAAGACAAAGAATAAAGTGATTAGAAACAGATGTTGAGTGACCAGCTAAAGTGTTCTGCACCCAATTCCAATGTGGAGGATTTTCCCACATCACCAAGCAACCCTCAGAAACCAGCTGGTGACCTACAATTCAACTCAATTCTGACACTGTCTACCTGGAGATAGTATCAGATTCTACAAGTTAAGGGCTCAGTCTCATAAGCCAGTCCTCCAATTCACATGCCAATCACCAGACCAGGTTGTTACCTGTGCTTCTGCTGGCTGGCTATTGATTTGGAGGTTCCAATGACCCCTTCCTTGGGTTTGATTAATTTGCTAGAGTGGTTCACAGTACTTAGCAATCTAGTTTACATACTAGATTACCAGTTTATTACAAAGGATATTAAAGGATACGAATGAACAGCCAGATCAAGAGATACATAGGACAAAATCTAAAAGGGTCCTGAACACAGGAACATCTGTCCCCATGGAGTTTGGGATGCACCACCTACAGCGATGGGTTCTGGTTCAGCAACCTGGAAGCTCTCCAAATCTTGTCCTCTTAGACTGTTGTGGAGGCTTCATTACACAAGCATGACGGATTAAATCATTGGTAACAGAGTCAACCTCCATCCCCTCTCCCCTTGCCAGAAATCAGGGAGTGGGACTAAAAGTTCCAACCCTCTATTCATGGTTGATTCCCTGCACAACTAGCCCCCATCCTTATGTGCTTTACGAAAGTCACGCCATTAACATAAACCCAGTTGTGGTGGAAAGGGGCTTGTTATGAATAACGAGACACCATTTCACCTTTCTGGCTCTGAAGTGATTTCAGGAACTGAGGACAAGAGACCAAATATTATCACAAAAGATGCTCCCACTGCTCTTATCACTCAGGACATTTCAGGGGTTTTGGGAGAAGTGAGCTAAGATGGTAGACATTTGAATGACCAAATATATTGATATATTTCTTATAAATGATAATATCCTACCAACCTACATTGTTTCAGCTACTGTAGACATTGAAAAGCCAATTACTTGATTCTTTTTCCTAGCCACTGTGCAGGTAGGAGTGGCCATGTGACACAGCTTGAACCTGTGAGATATATACTTCTTTTTACCTGGAATGCAAACCTGATGCCTGGAGGTACACCAGCCATCTTGTGATCATGAGAAGGAAATCAACACATTAAGAATGGAGAAGCCAAGATGGAGAGAAGAGGAAGAATTCAAGGTATGTGTCAGATTTAGAGGAAAATTGCATGTTGGAAGTAAGGGAAAAAAAGAGGAATTGTCATCACCATATTTTAATATGTTTACTCATGTATCTCTTTTATACACTGTTAGCTCCTTGAGGTCAGAACCTGGTTCTTTAAATATCCCTTGCACATAGCACAATGTTTGGTATAATGGGTATATGCTGAATGAATGAGTAAATGCATGCAAATTACCTTAAGTTATTCTTTTCCTACTTAAAATTTACAAGTCCTAAAAAAAAAAAAAAAAAAAGAATGGAGAAGCCAAAAAGACAGAGGGAGGAAATACCATTGACATCATACCTGGGCCACCCCACCAGCCCTGAACTTCCTATTCCCTCACTGGTATAACTGCAGTGATTGTGATACTCTTGAAAGATTTCTGTTCCAATTGGTAAGTAGTATTACAGTTGCTGCAGCAAACAGGAAAATTAATAAATAATTAAAAATTCTAAATTAAACTCATTCATTTAGGCCAGTTGTCATAGGATGTCACAAGGATCATTGATAAACAGGCCTCTCAGATGCTTATTTATCACAGAGCACACCATGCTATTGACATCCTGGTTTATCACTGTACTGAAATCATGTGGTTGCCAATGATTCTAAATAGTTGTTACTTTAGTTGTATTTGTGCATTGTAATGCTTGTGTAAGTGGTAAATGTAGTGTTTCGATATTTATAAACTTAAGAATTTATAAATAAAATATTAAAAACTCACAGAATAAAGAGAAAATCAACATGGATACATTTATTAATGTTCCATTTAAATATCATACAACTCAGTCTTCTAAGTCTGCAAAGAACAAGCAATATTAATAATGAAGTATAGCCTAGAATACTTACTGTGTGGAAATCCAAACAACCTGAACATTTTTACACTGTGCAAGAGTCAGTGCAAATTCACACAATACTTTTTATTTCTTTAATGCAAAATAATTAGATTATTTTAACAAAAATATAAGTGTCTCATCAGTGCTAGGGATATAAATATGGGATGCAAATGGTGCTCTGAGTTGACTGTTAAAAGATTTAGATATTCATCAGGGTGGCAATCACATTTCTGAGTTGACTGTTAAAAGATTTAGATATTCATCAGAGTGGCAATCACATTTTGTCAAAGCTCATGGTTCAATAAAAGAAAATTGTAACTATCAATGAGAAAAACAATCAAAAGATCAGTTTCACACAATAACGTATTTGAAAGAACAAAATCTTCTAAGTTTAGCAAAATGTTGATTAAATGATTAAAAATATTAAGAAAGTATCTTTTAAAAGGTTAACACTAGCTAGCATGTGCTTAAACACAATCAAGCATTTCCAAACATGAAATATTCAATAGCCATTTTAAAAAGGATAGTACCTATATAAGAATACATTACATTCTAGATTTATGTTCCCACTTGTTGGAAAACATATATCTACTGAAATGAGAAAACAACTTATTTTAAAAGTTATAAATCAAAAGAGTAAAATATTCACTTTCTATGAACCTTCAACTGTTTCATATAAAAGCATATTAAAAATTTATTTTAAAATGAGAAATTTTAAATTTTGTTCATCTTGTGGAGTTGGAAGGAATAATACTTGAAATAATGACCAAATTTTATTGTCAATGTTTAAGAAAAATGGTGTCAATGAGATATATTTTCATGGAAACTTTTTGTTCAGACAATGCTAGTGCCTGTATGTTAGGGAGAAAGTCTGATATTTCAGCCAAAATTTTAGAAATGTTTTTAAATGTTTTTAATTTGGCACTAAGTCACTGTATTCAATTACCCCTGGATGATGCAATGAAACATGTAAAGTCAATAATTCACTGTAAATTTTTTTCTTGAAGCTTTGTATTTATTATTGTATTAGTCTGCTCCAGCTTCCATAACAAAATATCAGAGACTGGGTGGCTTAAACAACAGAAATTTATTTTCTCACAGTTCTGGAAGCTAGAGGTTCAAGATCAAAGTACTGGAAAGTTTAGTTTCTGGTGAGAGCTCTCTCTCTGGCTTGCAGATGATCGCCCTCTCACCATGTCTTCACATGACCTTTCTTCTGTGCACACACAGATGGGGAGGGAGAGGAAGAGGGAAAGGAATCTGTGTCTCTTCCTCTTCTTATAAGGACACCACTCCTATTGGATTAAGGACCCACCATTATGACCTCACTTAATTTTCATTACCTCCTTATAGTCCCGATCTCCAAACATTGGGGGTTACGGCTTCAACATATGAATTAGTGGGGGACACAGTTCAGTCCACAACAATACCATACATCAAATAAACACAGAGAATTAAATAATATCTCTGATGATCTGGGAACTGAGGCTAAAACTGAAAGAATTTTTGATATCAATGAACAGTTTGTAATGCTGTAATGCAAAAAGAATTTAGAAAAAAATTTTATTGAAGTATAGTTGACATACAATATGATATTATTTTCAGGTGTACAACACGATGATTCAACAATTATATACACTGTGAATTGATCACCATGAGGTCTAGTAACCATCTGTCACCAAAGTTATTCTGATATTATTGACTACATTCCCTGTGCTGTATATACATCACCCTGACTTGTTATTTTATAACTGGAAGCTTGTATCTCTTAATCCCCTTCATCAGTTTCACCCAACATCCCCCAACACCCTGCCCTCTGGCAACCACCAGTTTGTTCTCTGTATCTATGAGTCCGTTTCTGTTTTGTTTTCATGTTTGTTAGTTTTGTTTTTCAGATTCCACATATAAGTGATATCATACAGTATTTGTCTTTGTCTGACTTATTTCACTTAGCATAATAACCCCTAAGTCTGTCTGTCCATGTTGTCACAAATGGCAAAATTTTGTTCTTTTTATGGCTGAGAAGTGTTCCATTGCGTGTATATATATATATATATATATATATATATATATATATATTATATATATATATATATATATATATATATATATATATATATATGTCACATCTTCTTTTTCCATTCATCTGTTGATGGACACTTAGGTTGCTTCCATATCTTGGCTATTGTAAATAATGCTGCAAAGAATACAGGGGTGCCTATATCTTTTCAAATTAGTGGTTTCATTTTCTTGATGTAAATATCCAGAAGTGGAATTGTTGGATCTTATGGTAGTTTTATTTTTAATTTTTGAAGGAACCTCTATACTGTTTTCAATATTGGCTGCACCAATTTACATTCCCACCAACAGTGTATGAGGGTTCCCCTTTCTCCACATTCTCACTAACACATTTTTTTTTTTTTTGCTGTCGTTTGATAATAGCCATTCTGACAGGTGTGAGGTGATATCTCACTGTGCTTTTGATTTGCATTTCCCTGATGATTAGTGATGTTGAGCCTCTTTTCATGTGTCTATTGGCCATAAGTACATCTTCCGTGGAGAAATGTCTATTCAGGTCCTCTGCCCATTTTTTAATCTGACTGTTTTTTGGGTTTTTTTGTTTTGGGGTTTTTTGTTTTCTCTTTTTCTTTTCTTTCTTTTTTTTTTTTTTTTTTTTTTGCTATTAAGTTGTGTGAGTTCTTCATATATATTCTGTGAGTCCCTATTGGATAAGTCACTTGCAAATGCCTTCTTCCATTCAGTAGGTTGCCTTTTGTTTTGTTGATGGTTTCCTTCACTAGGCAAATGCTTTTTTGTTTTATTAGGTCCCACTTGTTTATTTTGCTTTTGTTGCCCTTGCCTGAGGAGACAGATACAAAAAAATATTGCTGAAACTGATGTCAAAGAGCATACTGTCTATGTTTTCTTCTAGGAGTTGTATAGTTTCAGGTTTTACATTTAATTCTTTAATCCATTTTGAGTTTATGTATGTGGTGTGAGAAAACAGACCAGTTTGATTCTTTTGCATGTAGCTGTCCAGTTTTCCCAACATTATTTATTGAAAAGACTGTCTCTTCCCCACTGTATATTCCTGGCTCCTTTGTCATAAATTAATTGATCATACAAGCATGGGTTTATTTCTGGGCTCTTTATTCTGGTCCATTGATCTATGTATCTGTTTTTGTGCCAGTGCCAGACTGTTTTGATTACTATAGCTTTGTAGTATAGTTTGAAATCAGGGAGCATGATTCCTCCAGTTTTGTTCTTCTTTCTTAAGGTTGTTTCGGCTATTCGGGTTTTGGGGAGTCCACAGAAATTTTAGGATTATTTGTTCCAGTTTTGTGAAAAATGCCATTGGTATTTTGATAGGAATTGCATTGAAGCTATAGATGGCTTTGGATATTATAGATCTTTTAACAATATTAATTCTTCCAATCATGAGTACAGTATATCTTTCCATTTATTTGTGTCATCTTCAATTAATTTCATAAATGTCTTATAGTTTTCAGAGAAAAGGTCTTTCACCTCCTTGGTTAGATTTATTCCTAGGTATTCTATTCTTGTTTATGCAGTTGTAAATGGGATTGTTTTCTTAATTTCTCTTTCAGATAATTCATTATTAGGGTATAGAAATGTGATAGATTTCTTTGAATTTGTTGGTTTTGTATACTGAACTTTACTGAATTCATTTATTAGTTTCAATAGTTTTTTGGTGGTCTTTAGAGTTTTCTATATATAATGTATATTACCACTATAAAAAATAGTGACAGTTTTGCTTCCTCCTTTCCAATTTCTTGTCTGATTGCTGTGGCTAGGATTTCCAATACTATGTTAAATAAAAGTGGTGATAGTGGGCAACTTTGTCTTGTTCTTGATCTTAGAGAAAAATCTTTCAGCTTTTCATCATTGAGAATGATGCTAGCAGTAGGTTTGTCATATATCGCCTTTATTATGTTGAGGTATGTTCCCTCTATACCCACTTTGTTGAGAGTTTTTTTTTTTTTTTTTAAAGCATCCCCAGTGACCAATGGCTGGGAATCCTCTCATTAATTTTATTTATTTATTTATTTTTGGCTGTGTTGGGTCTTCATTTCCGTGTGAGGGCTTTCTCCAGTTGCGGTGAGCAGGGGCCACTCTTCCTCACGGTGTGCAGGCCTCTCACTGTTGCGGCCTCTCCTGTTGCGGAGCACAGGCTCCAGACGCGCAGGCTCAGTAGTTGTGGCTCACGGGCTTAGTTGCTCCACGGCATGTGGGATCTTCCCAGACCAGGGCACGAACCCGTGTCCCCTGCATTGGCAGGCAGATTCTTAACCACTGCACCACCAGGGAAGCCCTTGTTGAGAGTTTTTATCATAAATTTTGAATATTATCAAATGCTTATTCTGCAGCTATTGAGATGATCATATGATTTTTAATCCTTCCTTTTGTTAATGTAGTGTATCATGTTGATTGATTTATGGATACTAAACCATCTTTGCATCCCTGGAGTAAATCCCTCTTGATCATGGTGTATGATTCTTTTCATGTATTGTTGAGTTCAGTTTGTTAATATTTTATGGAAGATTTTTGTATCTATGTTTATCAGGGATATTGGCCTGTAATTTTCTTTTTTGGTAGTGTCTTTATCTGGTTTTAGTATCAGGGTAATGCTGGCCTTGTAGAATGAGTTTTGAAACATCCTTCCCCTTCAATTTTTTTTGGAATAGTTTGAGAAGGATAGGTGTTAGCTCTTCTTTAAATGATGGGTAGAATTCACCTGTGAAGCCACCTGGTCCTGAACTTTTGTTTGTTAGGAGTTTTTGATGCAACTTCATAACTAGTTATCAGTCTATTCAGATTTCCTATTTCTTCCTGATTCAAACTTGGAAGACTGTGTGTTCTAGGAATTTATCCATTTCTTCCAGGTTGTCCAATTTGTTGGCATACAATTCTTCATAGTAATCTCATGATCCTTTGTATTTCTGTGGTGTCAGTAGTAACTTCTCTTTCATTTCTGATTTTATTTACTTGAGCCATCTCTCTTTTTTCTTGATGAGTCTGGCTAACGTTTATCAATTTTATTTCTCTTTTCAAAGAACCAGCTCTTAGTTTCATTGAAATTTTCTTCTATTTTTATCTCTATTTCATTTTTCTTCCAGTTTTATTGAGATATAATTAACATACAGCCCTATATAAGTTTAAGGTATATATCATAATGATTTGATTTACATAATCATAATCCACAATAAGTGTAGTGAACATTCATCATCTCATATAGGTACAAAATAAAACAATTTTTTTCCTTGTGATGAGAACTCTTAGGATTTTCTCTCTCATCAATTTTTTTTTTTTTTTCGGCTGCATTGGGTCTTTGTTGCGGTGCTTGGGCTTTCTCTCTAGTTGCAGCAAGCAGGGGCTACTCTTCATTGTGGTGCATGGGTTTCTCATTGCAGTGGCTTCTCTTGTGGTGGAGCATGGGCTCTAGGGCGCGCGGGCTTCAGTAGTTGTGGCACGCGGGCTCAGTACTTGTGGCTCACAGGCTCTAGGGCACAGGCTCAGTAGTTGTGGCACACGGGCTTAGTTGCTCCGTGGCTTGTGGGATCTTCCTGGACCAGGGATCGAACCTGTGTCCCCTGCATTGGCAGGCAGATTCTTAACAACTGCGCCACCATGGAAGTCCCTCTCTCATCAATTTTTATATAAAACATAGAGCAGTGTTAATGATATTAATCATGTTGTAGATTTATCTTATAAATGTTATCTTATAACAGTGTTATATAATGTTGTACAGTTATCTTATTTATCTTATCACTGGAAGTTTGTACCTTTTGACCACCTAGTCTCTATTTCATTTACTTCCACTCTGATCTTTATTATTTCCTTACTTCTACTAACTTTGGGCTTTGTTTGTCATTCTTTTTCTAGTTCCTTTAGGTGTAGGGTTAATTTGTTTACTTGAGATTTTTCTTGTTTCCTAAGGTAGACCTGTACCACTATAAACTTACATCTTAGAACTGCTTTTGCTGCATCCCATAGATTCTGGAACATTGTGTTTCCATTTTCATTTGTCTCAGAGCATTTTTTAATTTTCTCTTTGATTTCTTTGTTAACCTATTTGTTGTTTAGTAGCATGTTGTGTAGTCTCCACATGTTTGTGTTTTTTCCAGTTTTCTTCTTGTAATTCATTTCTAGTTTCATATCATGCTTGATATGATTACTTTTTAAAAAAAATAAATTAATTAATTTTAAAAAAAGAATAAGATTTCAGGCATTTCACATTTTCTTGTGCAGTGACTAATCATAAATGTTAAATACTCTTTGAATTGATGACATTTATTAACCAATTTGTCATTGATGTCCTCCTTGAGGTTGTGTGTTGAGTTTATAATATCTTCATTGATGCCTGTAAATTGTGTCAAATCAGCAAAGAATTTCAGCCTTCTCCCAGTGTGTTCATACAGTTCCCTCCTTTTCATTAATTGGTTTATCAAACAATCCAAGAGCCTATTCATGAGTTCTATTCAAATGAATCTCTCCACCTTCATGAACTACTGCTTTTGCTTGATCTGAAAAAATGTAGAGACCGTTAAGTGTAAGCAGTGCTGCTTTCCTTCTGGAGGCTCTGAGAATCCGTTTCCTTGCCTTCTCCAGCTTCTAGAGGCCACCTACAGTCCTTGGCTCATGGCCCCTTCCTCCATGTTCAAAATCAGCAGCTTAGCATCTTTTCAGCTCTCTGACCTCTGCTTCCAACCTTTAATCTTCTCTAACTTTGACCCTCCTGCCTCTTTTTTTTTTAATTTAATTTTATTTATTTTTTTATACAGCAGGTTCTTATTAGTTATCCATTTTATACATATTTAGTGTATATATGTCAATCCCAATCTCCCAAGCTTGATATGATTTCAATCTTAAATGTATTGAGACTTTCTTGTGGTCTAATATGTGATTTATCCTGGAGAATGCTGCATGTACAATTGAAAAGAATGTGTATTCTTCTCTTTTGGAGTGGAATGTTCTATATGTATCTATTAAGCCCATATACTCTAATGTGTTGTTTAAGGCCAATGTTTCCTTATTGATTTTCTGTCTGGATGATCTATCCATTGATGTAAGTGGGATGTTAAAGTCCCCTACTACTATTGCATTACTCTCAACATCTCCCTTTATGTCTGTTAATATTTGCTTTATGTATTTATATGCTGCTATGTTGGGTGCATATATTTCACAAGTGTTATATCTTCTTGTATATCTTCTTGTTGGATTGATCCCTTTATCATTATGTTAAGTGCCTTTTTTTCTCTTGTTACAGTATTTGTTTTAAAGACTATTTTGTCTGACATAAGTATTGCTACCCCAGCTTTCTTTTCAACCATTTGCATGGAATATCTTTTTCCATCCCTTCACTTTCAGTCTGTGTTTCTTTATATCTAATATAAAGAACATTATGAGGCTTATATTCCCAGTGCAGGACACCTGGGCTAGGGAGCCCAACGTGGGGCTCAGACTCCTCCTCCTCAGGGCCTCTGTGGTTATGATCATCCTTACCACCTGTGGGGCAGGTTCGGACTAGACTGCAACTCTGCCCCTCCTGCCTGTCTTGATTTGGCCTTTTCTTTATATCCTTAGTTGTAGAAAATCTGTTCTGCTAGTCTTCAGGTCATTCTCAAAGATAATTGTTCTATATGTAGTTGTAGTTTTGCTGTGTCCATGAGACGAGGTGTGCTCAGGACCTTCCTGCTCTGCCATCTTGATCCCACCCCTGGAGAATTTAGAAATTTTATATTCATTTTAATGTAACTTATAAAATGGGAGCAAACATTTTGAAAAAAATTAGAGAATTAGCCTTAATAAACAATATTCTAATAGTGATATCCACCCTTTCTGTGGCTTTATAAGAAATAAGTGTTTCTGTTAAATCAATTTAATTCAACAATTAATAAAAGTAATTAAGCCTATGAGGATAAGTAAAGGAAACACTAGTGAAACAAAGAAATATGATATACCACTTGAAACAAAACAAATTATAAATTCTAAGAAGGCTGTTTAAATATCTAGTAAATTATATAAAGTGAGTGATGACAAAAGTAAGATGCGTAATGAATTTTTAAGTTGTTTCTATTTGTTAAATGGTGCCATTTTGCCAAATGATGTTTGCAAAGCTCCATGGATTGAAAGTAATAAAAATCAGTTTGACTCATTAAATATGATGTTCCATGAGGACAGGGAGGCCCAACCAGCCCCCAGCTCTCCCCATACATGTGGGGAGGCCATCTTGGCTCTTTCAACCCCAACCCCACGGGTTAAATGCAGTCAGCACCACACGGAGCAGAGACAGCGCCCAGCTGAGCCCAGCCCAGGGCTGAGTCATGAGCAAATAAAGAGTGGCTATTATTTTAAGCAACTAAGTTTGAGGACTGTTTGTTATGCAGGGATAGATCACTTCAAACGTTCTTTATTCACCAAGTAACTTTTTAATTTGGTGTCCACTGTGGATAGAACTCATGGCTTCTAGAAAGGGGAAGTGTATAATGAAGCAAACTCCCTTATAGCTTAGATAAGATATGCCTCCAGATACTATACCTCCATTTGCTCAGATTCCTACAGCCACCCAAGCCCCCTTCCAGACAAGCAGGGGCACAAAAGGCTCTGGGATCTGGGCCAAGCTTGGGCTCCCGGGGTCAGCTGTCCTCAGGCTGCAGAGTACTTACCACCCTGTTTGTTTAGAGGGGTTTTTTGTTGTTGTTAAAACATACATAAGATCTACCATTCTAACCATTTTTAAGTGTTCATTTCTGTGAAATTGAGTACATTCACATGTTGTACAACCATCACCACTATCCATCTCCAGAAGTTGTTTTATCTTCCCAAAGTGAAACTCCACCCCCACTGAACAATAACTCCCCATTCTCCCCTCCCCCAGCCCTGGCAACCACCATTCTACTTTCTGTCTCTATGAATTTGACTAGTCTAGATACTTTATATAGGTGGAAAACCATGCTGTCTTATAAATTCAACTTTTTAAATTTTAGTTTATTGAAGTATAGTTGATTTACAATGTGTTAGTTTCTGCTGTACAGCAAAGTGATTCAGCTATATATACATATATATATATATATACACACACATACACATGTATAGGTATATATATATATATATATATATATATATATATATATATATACACACACACATATATTCTTTAATTCAACTCTTTACATGTTGAATCTCTATCTCCTTCTATAAACTGGGAGATCCTTGACATTAAGACTCTTTATTATTCTTCTTTGACTCACCATTACCCCTCCCAGTGTCTGGCATATAATAGATGTCTAGTAAGTGTTCAAGAAATGGATGTGTACAGATGGATGGATGGATGGATGCAGTTATTGGTCTGAGTGGTATGGTAGTTGACTTAAACTAATCTGCCCCACTGATGATGAGCAACCTGCAGATGGACCATATCTACCTCTTACTTATTTACCTAAGAGCGCTTACTACTCTGCAGGCCCAATAAACATGGCACAATCCATGCCTGTAAGGAACTCAGAATCTAACAGAGATGCACAGAGCCATCTATGATAAGAACCTCAACAGAGGAGTGCAAATACTTGTACAGGCTCCTAGGACAAGGCTTTGGACATAGAATGTGTTCAGTAGGAGTTATTTTTCACTGAATTGAATCAGATGACAAACTAGTCGGGAAGCTTTGAGCTTAAATTTCCACTTGCAAGCTGTGTGACTTTAGGCAAATTACTTACTTCATCTCTCCACACCCTGCAGATGTGTTTCAGTTCTGACATGAACACCAGGTATAAGGCAGCTTGGCCTGTGCAGACAGGACCCAGCCTTTCACAGAAGCCACATTTTCACCAAAGAATGGTGGGGAGAGGGACAGAGGGGGACCAGGGAGGGACTTGAACCCCAAAACTGACCATTTCAGAGAGTCCGGGGGTTAGGGAAGCAGAGGAATGGGATGCAGCTTCCTGCTTATGTTCTGAACTCGTCTAAATGTCATCTTCCTGCCAACGCTGCCTTCTGTGGAAATTGTGATTTTGCTATTATTAGCAATGTTAAACAGGCACTGTAAACAGATCGCAAACAATGAGCCTTTGTTAGAAACACCCCATTTAGTTCTGGGCCCTGGCTCCTTCCACACCTGGATATGTAACATCTATTTTAACAATACCGCTTAAGAGGCAGCTGTTGTGTCAGGGGAAATTGTCTTACTTAGAAACTGTAGAGCTTTCAGGAAGAGGTTAATGGTACATGCTGGAGTCTGGCCCTTTATCCTCTTAAAGCATAGAAGTGGATGCCTTCACATACAGGGCAGGCGTTATTATTAACATGATAAGTCTGTGCTGCCATTACTTTTTTTCTGTTTGCTAATTCAGAGAGGAGACTTGAGGGTCTGAGCATTTCTGTTGGTTGTGAAATATATTCCCATGCTTCCCACGTGCTGTGAGCAGGCATGCCATCCTTAATAACAATTTCAGGAGTCCTGCAGAAAATCTGAGGCTACTAAGTTTAGCCCCACAGCTTATGAGTCTGTAACTCACAAGATTAATGTTGAATCTAATTTTATGGAGTCTGAATATTACTGCCATGATTTCCTTTCCTTTCTTTAACGTGCTCTGAGAGTCCCATCTCTTCTCCTTGAGCTTTTCCACACCTCTGTGCTCTACTGGCATTTCTGTTTTTAAAAGCTGTGAGTCACCACAGACTTAGAGAACAAACTTATGGTTAGCAGGGGGAAAGCGTGGGGGGAAGGGATAGTTAGGGAGTTTGGGATTGACATGTACACACTGCTATATTTAAAATGGATAGGGACTTCCCTGGTGGTGCAGTGGTTAAGAATCCGCCTGCCAATGCAGGGGACACAGGTTCAATCCCTGGTCTGGGAAGATCCCACATGCCGTGGAGCAACTAAGCCTGTGCGCCAAAACTGTGGAAGCCCACGTGTCCTAGAGCCCATGAGCCACAACTACTGAGCCCACGTGCTGCAACTACTGAAGCCCACATGCCTAGAGCCCGTGCTCTGCAACAAGAGAAGCCACCACAGTGAGAAGAGCGTGCACCGCAACAAAGAGTAGCCCCCACTCACTGCAACTAGAGAAACCCCACGTGCAGCAACAAAGACCCAATGAAGCCAAAAAAAATTTTTTTAATAAAAATAAAATGAAATAAAATTGATAACCAACAAGGACCTACTGTATAGCGCAGGAAACTCTGCTCAATGTTATGTGGCAGCCTGGATGGGAGGGAAGTTGGGGGAGAATGGATACACGTATATGTATGGCTGAGTTGCTTTGCAGTGCATCTGAAACTATCACAACATTATTAATCGGCTATACTCCAATATTAAATAAAAAGTTTAAAAAACTAAAATAAAACACACACACACAAATAAATAAAATAATTTCATTGGGAACAAAAAAGCTGAGTCAATTATTCCATTTTCTCAGTTCTTGTAAAGATTATCTGAAATTGTTATAAAGATCAGAGTGTCTGTATACACACATGCACACACACACACACACACACACACACATGCATTTGGAATGAAGGAAGTTCTGTCACATTTGGACAAAACAAGTCCTTGAAGCGTCATCTGAATGAGCACCAGATGTCATGATGACCCCACCATTTAACAAGAGCAACCAGTCATGTGTTCTGCGAAAGTATTGATAAATAGTGGTTATTAAGAATCCTGGAAAGGGACCTTCAAGACGGTGGAGGAGTAAGATGTGGAGATCACCTTCTTCCCCACAAATACATCAAAAATACATCTACATGTGGAACAACTCCTACAGAACACCTACTGAACGCTGGCAGAAGACCTCAGACTTTCCAAAATGCAAGAAACTCCCCACATATCTGGGTAGGGCAAAAGAAAAAAGAAAAAACAGAGACAAAAGAATAGGGATGGGACCTGCACCTCAGGGAGGCAGCTGTGAAGGAGGAAAAGTTTCCACACACTAGGAAGCCCCTTCACTGGCGGAGACGGGTAGTGGGTGGGGGGGAAGCTTCGGAGCCACAGAGGAGAGTGCAGCAACAGGGGTGCAGAGGGCAAAGCGGAGAGATTCCCGCACAGAGGATCGGTGCCAACCAGCACTCACCAGCCCGAGAGGCTTGTCTGCTCACCCGACGGGGCAGATGGGGGCTGGGAGCTGAGGCTCGGGCTTCGGAGGTCAGATCCCAGGGAGAGGACTGGGGTTGGCTGCGTGAACACAGCCTGAAGGGGGCTAGTGCGCCACAGCTAGCCAGGAGGGAGCTTGGGAAGAAGTCTGGAACTGCCTAAGAGGCAAGAGACCATTGTTTTGGGGTGCGCGAGGAGAGGGGATTCAGAGCACTGCCTAAAAGAGCTCCAGAGATGGGCGCGAGCTGCGGCTATCAGCATGGACGCCAGAGACGGGCATGAGATGCTAAGGCTGCTGCTGCAGCCACCAAGAAGCCTGTGTGCGAGCACAGGTCACTCTCCACACCGCCCCTCCCGGGAACCTGTGCAACCCACCACTGCCAGGGTCCCATGATCCAGGGACAACTTCACTGTGAGAACACATGGCACGCCTCAAGCTGTTGCAATGTCACACCAGCCTCTGCCACTGCAGGCTCACCCTGCATCCATACCCCTCCCTCCCCCTGGCCTGAGTGAGCCAGAGCCCCCTAATCAGATGCTCCTTTAACCCCGTCTTGTCTGAGTGAAGAACAGATGCCCTCAGGCGACCTACATGCAGAGGTGGGGCCAAATCCAAAGCTGAACGCCAGGAGCTGTTCGAACAAAGGAGAGAAAGGGAAATCTCTCCCAGCAGGCTCAGGAGCATAGATTAAATCTCCACAATCAACTAGATGTACCCTGCATCTCTGGAATATCTGAATAGACAACGAATCATCCCAAATTGAGGCAATGGACTTTGGGAGCAACTACAGACTTGGGGCTTGCTTTCTGCATCTAATTTGTTTCTGGTTTTATGTTTATCTTAGTTTAGTATTTAGAGCTTATTATCATTGGTAGATTTGTTTATTGATTTGGTTGCTCTCTTCCTTTTCTTTTAATATATATACATATTTTTTTTTCCTTTTTCTCTTTTTGTGAGTGTCTCTGTGTATGCTTCTTTGTGTGATTTGTCTGTATACCATTGCTTTTACCATTTGTCCTAGGGTTCTGTCTGTCTGTTTTATTGTTTTGTTTTGTTTTGTACAGTTTTTAGCACTTATTATCATTGGTGGATTTGTTTTTTAGTTTGGTTGCTCTTTTCTTTATTTATTTTTAATTACATTTTTATTTTTAATAATATTTTTTATTTTTTATTTTAATAACTTTATTATTTTTTTCTTTCTGTCTTTCTTTTTTTTTCTCCCTTTTCTTCTGAGATGAGTGACTGACAGAGTCTTGGTGCTCCGGCCAGGTGTGAGGCCTTAGTCTCTGAGGTGGGAGAGCTGAGTTCAGGACCTTGGTCCACCAGAGAACTCCCAGCCCCATGTAATATCAAATGGCAAAAGCTCTCCCAGAGATCTCCATCTCAACGTTAAGACCCAGCTCCACTCAACGACAAGCGAGCTACAGTGCTGGACACGCTATGCCAAACAACAAGCAAGACAGGAACACAACCCCACCCATTAGCAGAAAGGCTGCATAAAATCATAAAAAGTTCACAGACACCACAAAACATGCCACCAGACGCAGTCCTGCCCACCAGAAAGACAAGATCGAGCCTCATCCACCAGAACACAGGCACCAGTTCCCTCCACCAGGAAACGTACACAACCCACTGAACCAACCTTACCCACTGGGGACAGACACCAAAAACAACAGCAACTACGAACCTGCAGCCTGCAAAAAGGAGACCCCAAACACAGTAAGTTAAGCAGAAAGAGAAGACAGAGAAATACACAGCAGATGAAGGAGAAGGTAAAAACCCACCAGACCAAACAAATGAAGAGGAAGTAGGCAGTCTACCTGAAAAAGAATTCAGAGTAATGATAGTAAAGATGATCCAAAATCTTGGAAATAGAATGGAGAAAATACAAGAAACGTTCAACAAGGACCTCAAAGAACTAAACAGCAAACAAACAATGATGAACAACACAATAGATGAAATTACAAATTCTCTAGAAGGAATCAATAGCAGAATAACTGAGGCAGAAGAACAGACAAGTAACCTGGAAGATAAAACAGTGGAAGTAACTACTGCAGAGCAGAATAAAGAAAAAAGAATGAAAAGAATTGAGGATAGTCTCAGAGACCTCTGGGAACATTAAACACACCAACATTTGGTTATAGGGGTCCCAGAAGAAGAAGAGAAAAAAAAAAAGGGACTGAGAAAATATTTGAAGAGCTTATAGTTGAAAACTTCCCTAATATGGGAAAGGAAATAGTCATCAAGTCCAGGAAGCGCAGAGGGTCCCATACAGGATAAATCCAAGGAGAAACACGCCAAGACACATATTAATCAAACTATCAAAAATTAAATACAAAGGAAAAATATTAAAAGCAGCAAGGGAAAAGCAACAAGTAACATACAAGGGAATCCCCCTAAGGTCAACAGCTGATCTTTCAGCAGAAACTCTACAAGCCAGAAGGGAGTGGCAGGACATATTGAAACTGATGAAAGGGAAAAACCTACAACCAAGATTACTCAACCCAGCAAGGATCTCATTCAGAATCGACGGAGAAATTAAAACCTTTACAGACAAGTAAAAGCTAAGAGAATTCAGCCCCACCAAACCAGCTTTACAACAAACGCTAAAAGAACTACTCTAGGCCAGAAACACGAGAGAAGGAAAAGACCTACAATAACAAACCCAAAACAATTAAGAAAACGGTAATAGGAACATACATATTGATAATTACCTTAAATGTAAATGGATTAAATGCTCCCACCAAAAGACATAGATTGGTGAATGGATACAAAAACAAGACCTGTATATATGCTGTCTACGAGAGACCCACTTCAGATCTAGGGACACATACAGACTGAAAGTGAAGGGATGGAAAAAGATATTCCATGCAAATGGAAATCAAAAGAAAGCTGGAGTAGCAATTCTCATATCAGACAAAATAGACTTTAAAATAAAGACTATTACAAGAGACAAAGGAGGACACTACATAATGATCTAAATGTCCATCAACAGATGAATGGATAAAGAAGATGTGGCACATATATACAATGGAATATTACTCAGCCATAGAAAGAAACGAAATTGAGTTATTTGTAGTGAGTTGGATGGACCTAGAGTCTGTCATACAGAGTGAAGTAAGTCAGAAAGAGAAAGACAAATACTGTATGCTAACGCATATATATGGAATCTAAAAAAAAAAAAAAGGTACTGATGAACCTAGTTGCAGGGCAACTAGATTGACATAGAGAATGGACTTGATGATATGGGGTGGGAGGGTGAAGCTGGGGCGAAGTGAGAGTAACATCGACATATATACACTACCGAATGTAAAATAGTTGGCTGGTGGGAGAAAGCAGCATAGCACAGGGGAGATTGGCTCGGTGCTTTGTGATGACCTAGAGGGGTGGAATAGGGAGGATGGGAGGGAGGCTCAAGAGGGAGGGGATATGGGGACATGTGTATGCATATGGCTGACTCAATTTTTTGTGCAACAGAAACTCACACAGTATTGTGAAGCAATTATACTCCATAAAAAATAAAAAATCTTATTCAGTTTCTGCCCAAGAAACCAGTACCCTGTGTAAAAACATTGTGTGTCAACAGTTTACTTTGATGCAGAGCAAAGAACGGGGCACTGGTGTGATTCTTCACAAATCTTAGCTTGGCCACCAAGCAATATTACCCACCATCCTGAGAAATTTCTTACTTTCCCACCATGTCAAACCTTTGGAATTAATGCTGCAAATCAACAAACAAATTTTTAGAATTAGACATAGAGAGCAATGAGATATAATTGAGAAGCTGGTACTTCACCTTTTTGGTCAAATGAATTCTGACAGGGTGCCAAGATAATCCAATGGAGAAAGAATAGTCTTTCAACATATGGTGCTAGGACAACTGGACTGCCATCAGCAAGAGAATGAAAGTAGACTCCTTCCTCACACCATATACAAAAATCAACTCTAAGGATCATAAACCTAATTGTAAGAGTTAAAACCATAAGCCTCTTAAAAGAAAACAAACCTGCAAATTCCTTCATGACCTTGGATTAGGCAATAATTTCTTAGGGATGACATCAAAAGCACAAGTAAGAAAAGAAAAAAATAAATTGGACTTCATCAAAATTAAGACTTTTTATGCTTTAACAGACACCATCAAGAAAATGTAAGCACAACCCACCAAATGGGAGAAATATTTGCAAATCATATATCTAAAGGACTTGTATCTAGACTGTATAAAGAATTCTTATAACTCAATAATTTAAAAAAATGAATAACCCAATTTAAAAATGGGCAGCTCTTTCCCAGCTGTTACCATGGAGGGTGCAGAAGAGAAGAAAAAGAAGGTTCGTGCTGTGCCAGAAAACTTTAAGAAAAAAGTGAAAGAATTTTGCAGAGCTTAAGATCAAGTGCCTGAAAAAGAAGTCTGCCCAAAAGATGCTTCAAAAGGCAGGGAGGAAGCTTATCTATGAAAAAGCTAAGCACCATCAGAAGGAATACAGGCAGATGTACAGAACCGAAATTCGAATGGCTAGGATGGCAAGAAAAGCCAGCAACTTCTATGTACCCACAGAACCCAAACTGGCATTTGTCATCAGGATCAGAGGTGTCAATGGTGTAAGCCCAAAGGTTCAAAGAGTGTTGCAGCTTCTTAGCCTCCGTCAGATCTTCAGTGGTACCTTTGTGAAGCTCAATGGCACCTTTGTGAATTCTCAGCATGTTAATTAACATGCTGAGAAATGTGGAACCATACACTGCATGGGGGTACCCAA
Organism: Balaenoptera ricei; assembly: GCF_028023285.1. Classification (NCBI taxonomy): domain Eukaryota; kingdom Metazoa; phylum Chordata; class Mammalia; order Artiodactyla; family Balaenopteridae; genus Balaenoptera; species Balaenoptera ricei. Next base: position 171,047,800 of record NC_082639.1, read on the forward strand.
ACCTGAAGTCAGTAAATGAACTCATCTGCAAGCGTGGTTATGGCAAAGTCAACAAGAAGCGAAGTGCCCTGACAGATAATGCATTGGTTGCTCCGTCTCTTGGCAAATATGGCATCATCTGCAGGAAGGATCTGATTCATGAGATCTATACCATTGGAAAACATTTCAAAGAATCAGACAACTTGCTGTGGCCCTTTAAATTGTCTTCTCCACAAAGCAGAATGAAGAAAAAGACCACCCATTTTGTAGAAGGTGAAGATGCTGGCAACAGGGAAGACTAGATCAACAGGCTTATTAGAAGGATGAACTAAGGTATCTACCATGATTATTTTTGTAATCTGGTCAGTTAATAAACAGTGACTGCTTTCAAACTGGAAAAAAATAAATAAATAAAAATGGGCAAAAGATCTGAACAGACCTTTCTCCAAAAAATGACTAATAATCTCATGAAAAAGTGCTCAGTGACATTATCCATCAGGGAAACGCCAATCAAAACCACAGTGAGATGGCACTTCACATCCTGTCAAAAAGTAGATAATCACAAGTGTTGTGGAGGATATGGAGAAAATGGAACCCACATGCATTGCAGGTGGCAATGTAAAATGTTGCATCTGCTGTGGGAAACACTCTGGCAGTTCTTCAAAAGGTTAAATGTAGAGTTACCATAGGACACAGCAATTCTAATCCTAAGAATATACCTGAGAGAAATAAAAACATATGTCCACATAGAAACCTGTACACAGATGTTTATAGCAGCATTATTCATAATAGCCAAAAAATGGAAACAACCCAAATGTCCATCAGCTGATGACTGGATAAATAAAATGTGGTATATCCATGTAATGTAATGTTATTTGACAATGAAAAGGAATGAACTTTTCCTATATAGCACTGATACATGTTATAAACTGGAGAAACCTTGAAAACATTATGTTAAGTGAAAAGAGCTAGTCACAGAAGGCCACATATTATATCATTTCATTTAAATGAAATATCCAGAATGGGCAAATCTATAAAGATAGGAAATAAATTAGAGATTGACAGGGGAATTCCCTGGTGGTCCAGTGGTTGGGACTCTGCGCTTTCACTGCTGGGGCCCGGGTTTGATCCCCGGTCGGGGAACTAAGATCCCGCAGACCACACTAAGATCCCGCAGGCATGACCAAAAAGAAAAAAAAAAAAAGATTAGTGATTGACTCGGGGTGGGAGGTGGGGGGGAAATGGGAAGTGACTACTAGTGGGTGTGAAATTTCTTTTTGGGTTGATGAAAATGAAAAGTTGATTGTGATGATGGTTGCACAACTCTGTGCATACACTAAAGCCCATTGAACTGTATACTTTAAATGAGTGAATGATATTTCTATAAAGCTGTTAAAAAAGAAAAATAAATTCTTAGGAATAAATTTAGCCAAGGCAACAAAAGACTTGTATATTGAAAACTACAAAACATTGCTGAGAGATGTAAATGAACAGAAAGACATCCTGTGTTCATGGATTGGAAGAGTTCACATTGTTAAGTGACATTGCTATCTAAAGCAATCTACAGATTCAATGCAATCCCTATTAAAATTTCAGTGGTGTGTATTGCATTGTATTGTTTGTTTTGTTTTGCTTCTTGAAGAAATAGAAAAATTCAACCTAAAATTTATATGGAATCTCAAGGGACCCCCAAATAGCCAAATAAATCCTGAAAAAGAGGAACAAAGTTGGAGAACTCATGCTTCTTGATTTCAAAACCAACTACAAAGTTCTAGTAAGAAAACTGGTTATCCACATGCAAAAGAACGAAACTGGACTCTGATCTTACATCATATACAAAAATTAACTCAAGGATCAAAGAGCTAAACTTAAGCACTAAAACTACAGAAATCTTAGGAAAAAACATGGGAAATCTTCAAGACATTTGATTTGATAATGATCTTGGATATGACACCAAAGTCACAGGCAACAAAAGAAAACATAAGTAAGTTGGACTTTATCAAAATTAAAGACTTTTTGTGCCTCAAGGGAGAGTGAATAAAACACCATAAAATATTTGCAAATTATATATCTGATAAGGGATTAATATCCAGAATATGTAAAGAACTCCTAAAACTCAACAACAGCAAAAACCCAATTAAAAAATGGGCAAAAGATTTGAATAGACATTTCTCTAAAGAAAATATACAAATGGCCAATAAGCACGTGAGAAGATACTCAACATCACCAGTCACCAGGGAAATGCAAATCAAAACCACGAGATACCACTTTAAACCCATTAGGATGACTACCATAAAAAATGGAAAATGACCAGTGTTGATGAGGATATGGAGGAACTGGTGGTGCATGCATTGCTCGTGGAAATGTAAGATGGTGGAGATGCTCTGGAAAACAGTTTGTGGTTCCTCAGAAAGTTAAACATAGAATTACTGTATGATCCAGCAATGCCAATTCTGAGCATACACCCCAAAGAACTGAAAACAGGGACTCAAATAAATACTTGTATACCAATGTTCATAGCAGCATTGTTCACAAATAAGCCAAAGGGTGGAAACAACCCAACTCATCTGTCTACCCACAGATGAGTGGATAAACAAAAGGTGGAATACACACACAATGGAATGTTATTCAGCCATAAAAAGAAATGAAGTTCTTACGAATGCTGCATGGATGAACCTTGAAAACACCATGCTAAATGAAATAAGCCTGAAACAAAAGTACAAATATTGTATGATTCTATTTATCTGAAACACCTAGAATAGGCAAATTCATAGAGACAGAAAGTAGAATAGTGGTTACCAGGAGCTTTGGGGGCATGTGGAGTGAGTAGTTATTGTTTAATGGGTACAGAATTTCTGTTTGGGATGATAGAAAAAAAAGATCTGGATATAGATAGTGGTGATGATTTAAAAAGAAAAAAAGATAGTGGTGATGGTTACACAACACTGTGAATGTACTTAATGACACCAAATTGTAAAATTAAAAAGGGTTAAAATGGTAAATTTTATTGTATGTATATTTTACCACAAAGCAGGGCAGGGTGGGGGGGTGGAAGGGGGACATCATTGCCATCCTGACAGTTCTTGTTACTGTCTTTTTCTAAATTAAAAAAAAAGTTTCCCTAATAATCCTATTTCTTGGGACTTCACTGGTGGTCCAGTGATTAAGAATCTGCCTTCCAATGCAGGAGACACAGGTTCGATCCCTGATCCGGGAACTAAGATCCCACATGCCGCAGGGCAACTAAGCCCACGCACCACAACTACTGAGCCCGTGTGCCACAACAAGAGAGAGAAGCCCGAGCGCCGCAACAAAGAGCCCACACACCACAACGAAAGATTCTGCATGCCACAAGGAAGATCCCACATGCTGCAACTAAGACCCGAAGCAGCCAAAATTTTTTAATTAATTAATTAATTTTAAAAAATAATAATCCTATTTCTCTACATCCTTCCTTTTTTAAAGGTTAGTGTTTGTGTAAAAGACAATTTGCATAAAGAAGTTTAATATTCACTATTAACCATGTTATAAATTTTAGAGGAGTTAAAATTTTTGCTTCAATAAGGGACATTGAAAAAAAATTTTTTTAACTTTATGGTGGTTAATATTCAACTGGCCAGTATTGCAATACCTAGTTTGTACCTTATTTAAGTGATCTTGGACAAGTTACTTGAACTCTTCAATCTTCAGTTCCCCGCCTGTGAGTAGGTAGAATACTTCCCTCACAGGATTTCTATAAAAATTCAGTTATATCAGAGTTTTTTGTGGAATTTGACAGGCTAATCCTGAAGTTTCTAGAAAAGTGTAAAGGACCAAGACTAGCCAAGACACACTTGAAGAAGAACAAGAAAATGGATCTTGCCCTATCAAATATCAAGAATTATTATAAAGCTCTAGGAATGAGATAATGGAGACACAGGGGTTACAAACTGAACAATGAAATAAAATAGAAGTTCCAAAAACAGAGCCAGATGTATATATATAAACTTATGACAAGGCTGCCATTGCTTATCAGTGAGGAAATTCATGGTTACAGGGACTACTGTCTATCTCCATGGGAAAAGAAAGAAAGAAATATTGCCCTATTTCACACCAAACACAAAAATCAATTCCAATGGATAAAGAAGATGTGATGTGTATATATATATATATATATGTATGTATATATACAATGGAATACTACTCAGCCATAAAAAAGAATGAAATTATGTGATGTACTGTTTTGAAAATGATGATTTATTCACTGAAGCAACAGCTTCAGGATCTCTATTTGCAATAATTTACAAATACTTTCTAATTAAGATATTTCACTTAAAAAATGAAATTTTGCCATTTTCGACAACATGGATGGACTTGGACTTGGAGGGTATTATGCTTAATGAAATAAGTCAGACAGAGAAAGACAAATACTGTATGTGATCACTTACATGTGGAATCTTAAAAAACGCAATAAACTAGTGAATATAACAAAAAAGAAACAGACTCACAGACAAAGAGAACAAACTAGTGGTTACCAGAAGGGAGAGGGAAGTGGAAAGGGGCAAGATAGGGGTAGGGGATTAAGAGATACAGACTACTATGTATAAAATAAATAAGCTACAAGGATATATTGTACAACTCAGGGAATACAGCCAATATTTTATGATAACTATAAATGGAATGTAACCTTTAAAAATTGTGAATCACTGTGTTGTACACTTGAAACATATAATATTGTAAATCAACTATATCTCAATTTTTAAAAAAAATCAATTCCAGGTAGACTAGAGACTTAAATGTGAAAGGCCAAACTATGAAATTTTTAGAAGACAATACAGGCCATCATATGTTCATAAACTTGATTGCACAGAAATGGCACAAAAAGCATAAAGCTTATAAGGGAAAGTTCGGTAAATTGGACTAAGCTAAAATTAAGAATGCCTGTTCACCAAAAGACAATGTAAAGAAAATGAAAAGAGAAGCTATTAGTTGCAACACATAGTTGAGGTAGTAGTGTCTTGGTCCATTCAGGCTGTGTAACAAAATACCACAGACTGGGTGGCTTATAAAAAATAGAAATTTATTTCTCACAGTTCTTGAGGCTGAAAAGTCCAAGACTAAGGTCCCTGTAGACTCAGTGTCTGGTAGGAGTCTACTTCCTAGTCCTAGACAGCCATTGTCTCCCTGTATCCTCACATGATGTAAAGGACAGGGGCTCTCTCTCTGACCTCTTTTTAATCCCGTTCATGAGGGTTCCACCCTCATGACCTAATCACCTCCCAAAGGCCCCACCTCCGATCACCATCACACTGGGGATTAGGTTTCAACCTCTGAATTTTGAAGGGACACAAACATTCAGTCTATAGCAGGTAGTACCTAAAATATGCAAAGAATTCCTACAAATCTATAATGAAAAGATACAGATCCCAATAGAAAAGGGTTGTATGGAAATATGTATGGAAATATGTTAATATAAATGTTTCAGACATTAAAAAAAAAAAAAAAGGGTTGGCAAAAGATCTGAACTAGCTCTTCGCAGAAGAAGAAATATAAATAGCCATAGCCAAATGAAAATGTGCTCAACCTCATTCGTAATCAGGGAAAAACAAAATTAAAACCACAACGAGATACCATTTCACACCTACCAGACTGGCAAAAGTTAAAAGGAGAATGGCTACATCTGGGGACGGAGGAGGACGCTTCCAGGGGGAGCACACAGGGGATTTCAAAGGTAAAGCTGAACACAGGTGTTCGCTCTACTATAGTTCTTTACACATAACATGTATTTTATGAATACTCTTTGAAGCTACTCAGTATTTAAGCAGAACAATTAAATGAGACGATGACTCAGTAAAATAACACAGCACAGTGGCTGGCATATGCTAGGTGCCCATTCTTCTAATTCTTGTTTCACTGTAAATATTTGAGAACAAATTTGAACAAAACTAAATAGCGGCATTCTCGCAACTCCAGTACTTGTTGGTAGATTGAAGAAGACTACAGGATCAGATTCCAGATCTATTCAAAGACAGGAACAAACAAGCCTTCCCACTCCCGGTCCCCCATCTTACAATCTCGTTATTTGTTCCAATTTTACTGAAAATAAACATCTAAAAGTGTTTCATCCTTTCTCCCATCTCTTTAGATCTCTTTGTGACTAGAAAATAGTCCTTTTGTGAAATCATTATGAGAGAAGCCACAGCCCAGTGGTGGAATAAATGAAAATCGAGGCACAGTGGGTGCCCGCAAGCCAGTGCACTGTCTCAACCTGGCCCTCCACATCGCTACACGGTACGTAACAGGCAGGAAAGGAGAAAAGCTAAAGGCTTGCGCCATGCCTGCTCTTGGATTATACTGCGGCTCACATGTTTTAAATCCCTAAATCATTTTGAAAATATCTGTCATGCAAAAGAGCCCCAGACCAAAGAGAGCTGCAGGTAATAGCAACATTTTAGTAATAAAGCCTCTGACATTGGTCTTCTCCCCACAGTTTTGCTTTTCTCCTTCTGTAACCTTGAAGCAGCTTGGAAAAACAAACGAACAAACAAACAACATAAACAAGGTTTCATTATTTCATCCAAACAGACTTCAGACAAATGGCATCCGGGTATGACATAGAGACCAGCAATAGGATTTCTAAGTTAATGAAAATCAGGAGGAACAAAAAAACCAAGCCAGGCCAGGACTGTGTTTTCACTGGCGGTCTGGAAGAGGGGGTGAGTGAACCAGCGAGAGGAAGAAAGGAAGGGGAGCTGGCCAGACGTCAGCTGGGTGAGGGAAGCAGATGACAACCAAGACGGTTCGTCCCTTCGCTTCATCCCTGAGAGCCTAGTGCATGCCAGGCTTTGTGCTCGGAAACTTCAGCACAGTCCTGCCTCGTGGAGAACACAGCTTAGCGGGAGAAAGAGAGGAGAAATGAGTAATAAACGGCGTAAGAGGAGAAGCAGGGGCTGCCGTGGGAGCACACGGCCCCAGGCTTGCAGGCTGCGCCTTTCCAGGGGAATCAACACTAACCTTGGGCTCTAAAGAGGAGCACGAGTTAGCCTGACACAGTGGGGTGGGGGCCCGGTGAGAAGCAAGGGGAGAAAGCCCCAAGCTGGGGGGGCTGCGGGTGTGGAGACTTCGGAAGCAAGCAGAGTATCCAGAAGGCTCACTGAATAGATTAGAGGGCCTGGAGCAAAGAATACAAGAAGGGCAGAGCTAGGTTCACGCTCTCCCTGGGGTAAGGCCCACTGGACAAGCCCAGGAAATGTACAGCCTTAGCCCTTAAGAGCAGATGGCATGATCCATACACCTCACCTCTACGGCACTCTGGCAACAATAACACACTTGGCTGCAGGTAAGATGCAGGTCGGGAGGTCTGGCTGGGACATGACGGTGACTCAGGGAATGCAGTTGGACCATACACACTGAAACCACAATTACAAGACTGGTTGAAAATTTCTGCAAGATAAACACATTTGCAGTGTGGACCTTCCCGTACACACACTCAGGTCTACGACTCCTGGAAGCTCCCCTGCTGTATTTCAAGAGAAGCCTCCAAGCATTCAAAGTCTATGTTGGGAAACGGGTAAGAGTTTGACAGCCTGCCTGTTGGTATTGAGAACACCTCTGCCGAATTGAAGAAACTGGACTTTTTTCATTTCGAGATCTGCTCACACACAGCCTTAGGGGCATTTGTAAGGTGAGACTGAAGAGGACTAGGAAGTGGGGCGATGTCTGCCCATCACATGCTTAGTCCTAAACTATCCCACCCCCCCATCCCCGCTCCCCACCAGCTCTTCTGGTACCGCAGCTGCTGCAGGCTCTCTTAGCCAGAGACCTGTCAGGAGTCAATTGAGCTGTATCCATCCAGGTATCGCGATACATTTGTTTCAACTATAATTACTCCTCCTGGCAGAGAGACGCATCCTGGTGTGAGACAGAGCAGGCCAGCGCCACCCAGGTGCGTGGACCAGGCAGCAGGCAGAGTGCAGTGAGGTAGCTCTGCCATCTGGTGCGTAGAAGAAAGGGCCTGAGGCTCACACCTCCACCCACAGCCTCTAAAGTCCAGACTTCCCATAGCAAACCAAGTGCTAACGCCTCCATTCAATTCTATTCAGCCCCTCCAGTCCCATGCGTCCATTTTTTTGACTCCTCATCCTCTTCCAATTAGCCCTTGACATTCATTTTGACCTGATCTCACCAGGATAAAAATGCTGGGTTGTTAGGGCCAGGGGTTGAGAGTGGAAAGCAGAGAAAATTAATTGTGTAATTTGTCTCAAGGTCTCTACAAGCCCTGGTGACAGCCTTACCTCTTCTATCCAGACGTGGTCCTGATGGAGATAATAATGGATTATTTTCCTAAAAATAATTATTGTTATGGTTAAAGCTAAATTGCTCTCTCTTTTTGTCATCTTAGAAAACAAATGATATGTTCCAAACGCCGGTGTGACTGTTTCTTCTACCCCTTTTTGCCACCAGTGCCTTGCATGTAGCAGGCATTTATAAAAAAATGTTTATTGATGCTATATGACGGATAATTAGCACCAGAGCCTGCTGGTTTGGAAAAGGAACTTTCAGGAAACCGAAGATCTAGAAGCACAGAAATGGACAAACCCACATAGGGCACACCTCAACACGTGACTGCTCAAAGGAGCCCACCCTATCGAATCAAACATCAACATGATTCAAGTCACAAGGACCCTTTCAACGTGGGGACCTATTCCTCCCCAGGATCCCCTTGTGGAAAAAAACACGTATTTACCTTACAGATTTTGTTGGAGATTCTGTCCTCTCTGTGGGAAGATATTTGGAGACATCACTCAGCAGGAGAGACTTGGAGGGACCAGATGGCTGGTAAATGAGAGGCTATTCTCAATCCAGGGCCAACAGGAAAGCAGAAAACCAGAGCTCAAATTTAGATTGAAACCTGGTACCCAACAGTATAAAGTTAGAAACTCCCTTGGACCATCTGGCACTTTTAAATAAATACCTGTCTGTCCAATCCTAGAATGGAAAGGAGACTCAAAGTCTAGCTTTCTTCGCAGAGACAGCCTCCGTATTACCGGTAGGGCTTAGCAGCCGCAGGAGTTGCTTAAGATGGAGTAGCTGACTGAGGCTACGTCAACGACTGCCAGTCTGAAGGATCTTAGAGTTCTTTGGAATCTTTCTGATTCCACACGTCTTTCATGCTTCTCTTCTCTCCACCTAATTCTTTTTTTCATTATCCTACCTGAAGCTAGAACACACACACACAGACACAGACACACACACACACACACAAACACACACACACACACACACACACACACACTGTGCAACCCTATCTAAATGTTTTAATACATTATTGTCCTTCTGCCAATCCACTCATAATGGTCTTTCCTCCTCATTGACACTTGCCACTTTCCATCATGTCTCTCTCCCCTTCTTGACAATGACCCCTAAAAACCAGCATTTCACCTTCCTGTGTGAAGTCACCATCCCTGAGTATTATGAAATATGGGGTCTCCCGGCCAAATCAATGTATATCTCAGACCCTCCACCCCCATCTCCAACCACCACATGGCGTTAAGATCTCTCCCACATGTTAACCATGAGCTAACACTACCTTGACCTTTTACCTGGACTAGAAATGGCTTAACCTGATCAATTTCTTCAACTGAATCTTCAGCCGTTGGAAAAAGAAGTGAAGAAAGAGTCTGGATCAGGAGGACTGACAGTAAAGACCACAGGAAACGGGAGACAAATAGGACCTCCCTTACTTGTTTCCCCCTTCTCTCCTATTGTTAAAGAGTAAATGAGATAAAGTGCAAATGCACTCAGTATACACAGTTAAACTCAATACAAATGTAATTTAACATTGCTATTAATTTTTTTAATCACAAAAAAATCCCTTCATTAGCATGGAGCTAATGTCATGGATGGTTCCCTCAAATAAGCTCCACCTCCATGACACAATGCTTTAGTCTCAGTCTTAGTCATCTTCAGCTCCACCCCCTCCCTTGCCCTCCACATTGTTGGCACAGTTTCCATTCACTCTTTTTTCAGAAAATCCTTCAACTCAGTCTCTTCATCTGCTCTCTTTTGCCCTGAACTCAGCCCAGCTTCTTGCCATCTTGACACTAAAGTATGACTCCCTCTCACTCTAGGATCTGCCCACTCTGTGTCATTTCAGGTCCTCCAAGAAACAGATGTCAAAACAGGATTAGACATGCAAGATAATTGACTGGAGAGAGGGCCAGTGGGGAGTTGCATGTGAAGGATAAAGAGGGAGGGAGTGGCGGAGGAGGGAGAGCCTTTGGACCACTGTGCAGGTCTGACACCTGTGAGAGGTGGAAGGAAGATGGGGTAGCAAGAACCTCTGACCACAGTGCAGCCCTGAGAAAATCTCAGTTGACCAATGGGTAGCCTCCAAGCAAAGGTCCCCATTAGCAGAACCCCACATGGGACAGAAATGAGGCTTTAGTACCCTCTCCGTGCTCAGTCACTGACAGAAGTCAGCTGAAGAGAAGCGTGACCTCAGCATAAATAGCAAAGGGAGAAAGAGAGTCTTCTCAATAAAGGTACTGGGTCAGGTGGATATACATAAGGAAAAAAATTGAAAGTTCCTCTGACACCATTCACAAAAATTAATTCTGGGTGGATTTTAGACCTAAATGTGAATGAAAAAAAAAACCAAAAATGTGAAAGACAAAAAAAATTTAAGCTTTTAAAAAATAATACAAGAGAATGCATTTATGACCAAGAAAGGAAACATACAAACTATATAGGAAAAGAAGGATTAATTTGAATACATTAAAATTAAGAACCTTTATTTATCAACATTAAGAACTTCTGTTTTGGAAGGCAGAAGAGAATGAAAAGACAAACCAGAGCAGGAGAAGGTAGCTTTAACACGTGTAACTGATAAGGGGCTCATAACCAGACTATAAATAAAACTACTAAAGTCAATGAAAATTTTAAAAAAGCAACAGGGAGGGCTTCCCTGGTGGCACAGTGGTTAAGAATCTGCCTGCCAATGCAGGGGACACGGGTTCGAGCCCTGGTCTGGGAAGATCCCACATGCCACGGAACGACTAAGCCCGTGAGCCACAACTACTGAGCCTGCGCGTCTGGAGCCTGTGCTCCGCAACAAGAGAGGCCGCGACAGTGAGAGGCCCGCACACTGCGATGAAGAGTGGCCCCCGCTCTCTGCAACTGGAGGAAGCCCCCGCACAGAAACGAAGACCCAACACAGCCAAAAATAAATATAAATAAATAAATAAATTTATAAAAAAAAAAAAAAAAAAGCAACAGAGAACCCAGTAGAAAAAAATGGCCAAAGACTTGAACAGGTGTTACAAAAGAGGATATCCCAATAGCCAATAAATTTATGAACAGATTCCTAATATCATTAATCACAAGGGGAATATACATTAAAACCACAATGAGATATCACTAAACACTCACCTGAACACTTAAAACTGAAAAGACTAATAACGCCAAGTGCAGGAGAGACTGTGGAACAACAGAAGTTCCCAGGTGTTACTGGGAAGGGTGTATAAAATGGTTCAGTCACTTTGGAAAACTGTTTGCAATAGAGACTACTAAGCTCACCCTGTGACCCAAAAATTCCACTTGTCGGTCTGGAAGTACCTAGAAGTGGCATTACATATGCATAAAATGCACACCAAAAGACATGTACAAGAATGTTCATGGCAGCATCATTATCATGAGGCAAATGTCCACCATGAGTAAAATGGATAAATAAATTGTGGTCTATTCATTCCACGGCATACCATAGTGAAAATTAATAGATCAGAGCTACTCCTGACAATATGGATGAATTGCTCAAATACAATGCAGAGTGAAACCTACTCCAGGATTATACAAATTCAAAAACAAGTGAAACTAAAATTTGGTGTTTAGGGATTCATGCTTATGTGGTAAAACTACTGAAAGAAAAAAAAAAAGCAAAGACACGATAACCATCAAAGTCAAGATGGTGGTTACCTTCAGGGAGGTTGGGGGGGTGGTAATAGGAAGAGGTATGCATGAGGTTTTGAGACGCTAGCAATGCTCTACTTTTGACCTGAGTATTTGCTGTATAATAACTTTTAAAACCTTATTATTATCTTTCATGCATTTTTCTTAATTGTGTTATATTTCATAGCTTTAAAAAATGTTTCTTTTACAGTAAAAAATAAGAAAATTTTGCAAAAGAGGAGCAATATAGATAGGCCTAGCTCCTGCCCCTGAAAGCGTAAACCTGATTATCTGGCAGGGACTGTGTGAAAACCCTAACAAAGCGTAAGAAGTAGAAGACCAATCACAAAGAAGTTAATTTCATGAGATGACAAAGCATTGTTCCCCCCCACCCCTTTTTTAATAAAAGAAGTAGAAAACAGAAGGTGTTATTAACAGAAACATCCATGGAAGCAAAACTGCATAGAAGACCGACTGTCTGCCTAGCGCCCCAACTATATAGAGAGAGTCGAGGTGATTCTGCCTCTCCTCCTATCAGATAAGGGATCCCTCTCTTCACCTGGCTGGCGGTTTGAACTGCAAGGAAGGACAACACCGTGACTCGTACAAGCAAAAAGTGACTGATGGCTCATTTTCCCAAGGTACTTTTGGAGCCACCTTGCAAAGGGTACTTTCAGTACTCTGATAATTAATGGATAAGCTTGCAGGCACTTTTTCATTCAAAGACATTTATTTCTTAATTAAAATGACATGCAAATGTTAACATTTATTAATTACTTGACTAGTTCACAGCAGTGTAATTAACTGACTTTAAAAGCTGAAAATGATACTTCCATTTTTCAGAAATTGCAGCATTGGGTTGAAATGAAAATGTGAAGTAAGAAAAGTTGTTCTTGGGCCTTCCTCAGCTCCTTTCACAGTCTCCCCCCCCCACATCTCACCCCTGTGACCGTTTACAAAGTGGGCCATAATGATTAGGATGTCTGATTCCCAAAGCCAGTTCGTAGCCACTGTGCTATTCCAGATTACCAGATAGAATACACAGTAAAGCAGAGAGGCACCATTACAAAGCTAAGAGCAAGTGATACAAAAAGACAGAAGAACCTAGCTATAGGCATGGCAGTTTCTCCCTTCATGATTCCAGGAAAGAAAGTGAATGCCCCATGACTGCAGGCAACGAACTGGAAGAATTGAATGAAGGAGCACTTTGTGACAACATCAACATACTGTGCCTGCTGTAAGGTACATCCACTCTTCCTATCAGTCTCAGCTGAGTCCCTGTAAAACACCACCAGCAGCCAATGAGGTACGCATCTGGGGCAGGAGGGGCCTTAGAGCCAACCACCTGGAGTTGGGGGTCAGTTATTCTGCCTACTTACGGTCAGCTGTAGGGAACAAGCAGATGTGGAGTATGGCCAGGAACATGGATGAATGGAAATGTTCATTAGGCCCCTTAGCCACAGTGCTGGGTCTACAAGTCCATTCAAGGGCAAAGGAAAGGTCTAGGACTGTAAAAAAAAAAAAAAAAAAGAAACTATATATATACATACATATACACACACACACACACACACACACACATATCTCACTCAAAACTATGAAAAGAACACTGGAAGACCACAATCAATAAATATTTAATTAAATGCCTAAAAAGTGTAATATTATGTCAACTTCATTTATTAAATTAATATTCATAAAAATTTCATTACACTTAAAAACGATCTATAGGTTAGGCTTTCTTTCTTCACAAGAATTCTAAGTATGAATGAGAAATCATAGCCAATTGTGAATTAAGTAAATTGTTCATAGCCTGATTACTTCAAAGGCAAAATTAGTTCTTAAAGGTCTTCCAAGTATTTACAGACAAAAAAAAATTACATTTCGTGTAGCATTTTATTTTTTTAAATGATATAGGATAGAGCCTCCAAAGGAAAGAGTTCCTAGGATCTTTAAACAGACCTGGCCAGTGTTGTCCTGAATCTGCAAAGAAGGACCATTAAAGGCATCACCGAATCCAAGTTCTTCATACAATGACTGAAATGTTGTCGGTCTTCATTAAACCATAATTACATTTGGAGGCAACACTTTCCATGATTATGAGCACAGGATCTGGAGTCAGACTGCTCCGGTTCAAATCTTTGCTTCATACTTCACTGCGTGTCCTGAGGGAAGTGGTTCAACCTCTCTGAGCCTCATTTTCCTCATCTGTAAAACAAGGAGCATGATAGAACCCACTTTAAAAGATCGGGAGAATTAACTGCATTAATACATGTAAAGCACTTATAACTGCCTGGCATATAGTAAATGTTGACTAAATGTTATTTATTCACAGAAATGTGGATCTGCCATGAGAACCCCATCCCAGTGTTTAATCATTTTCATGTTGCTCCAAGGTGAGTGTGCACAAAAGCAGGCAGAGACACTTCTTCAACCACGTTTCTCCCAGACAAGGTCAGGGCATGTTTCCAGGCAGAACACTAGTGGGTGTTCAGGGCCAGGGGACAGATAGGAATTGAGCAGACAGCTAGAAATCCAGGGCACAAACAGGACTTTCACAATGGAGTCCCTTGCCCTGTTGTCTCTGAAATGGTTTTCTGGCCCCCTTGCAGTGGATTATTTATGCCTACGAGAGAAAAAGGAGAAATTTTGCAAAACTACATGATTAATTAATCCTCAACAAACTGCGTAGTTGACCTGTGGCAAATGGATGCTTCCTACAGAGGTATCAATTATTTGAATGCAAATTAAGTATTTTATAGACCCTTAGAAGATCAAGATAATTCTTTATAAACATCCATTTTATTAGGAGGGAAAGGAAGAGAGAGAGAGAGGAAGCAAGGAAGGAAGGGAGGAGGGGAGGGAGGGAGGGAAAGAAGTGGAAGAAGAAAAGAAGAAAAAGATGGAAGGAAGGAAAGAAGAAGAGAAGGGAGGGATGAAGGAAGGAAGGAAGGAAAAAAAAAACCTAGAACCAAAGGATTTGTAGTATGAACTCATTTGTAAAAAGAAGAAAGAAAAGAAATGCAAACCCCATTATTGTATGTTACATGTGTAAATGCATAGAAAAAGGACTGAAAGAATGCACATCCAATCATTAGCAATGCTACCTTTGAGAGGGGAGCAGATTTTTGGCAGGGGTTGTGGTGGGAGGACGATGGGAGCAGAGGGTACTAACAGCCTGGAGAGATGCCCACAAGCTAAAGAGAGCAAAACCTGGTGAATGAGCTGGGTCCCCCAAACCCCGAACTAACTCACAATGTGGCCATCCTGCACTGGAGGTCTCCCAACCATATTTGGCTGTGGGAGTGAACAGCAAGGAATTCTTGCCAGGGGAGAAGAAACCCAACCTGCATCTTACAGGCTAAGAAGCATCACCAGGCAAAGATGGCTGGAAACAAGCCAACTAGGTGGGCTAGAGGCCCACCTGGCTAGAAGGGCCAAATAAGCTCATGAGAGTCCCCATAAAGCAAGCACACTTTTCACATCTCTCTCCAGCTGAGTATCTAAGATGGTACAGATCCCAGGACAGTCTGTACTCCACTTACCGGTGCATTGCAGACGTGTAATATTTGTGGGCTGGAAAAGCCTCAGCATCTCTGTCATCGAGGATGTGTCTGTCCTGTAACAACTGGGTGAGCTAATGTCTCAGCCACCGGCTCCTCCTCTAATCCGAATGGTCTTCCTACAG
This sequence comes from Balaenoptera ricei, assembly GCF_028023285.1. Lineage (NCBI taxonomy): Eukaryota > Metazoa > Chordata > Mammalia > Artiodactyla > Balaenopteridae > Balaenoptera > Balaenoptera ricei. The sequence goes on from NC_082639.1 coordinate 171,063,389, forward strand.
GTACACCTTGAACGCTCATTCAGCATCACTATGTGCTAAGCATTTGTATGGTCAGGCCACTCAAGATGACTGTTCTCTTGGTCTCTGTACATCCGCTGCCCGACCAGTCCCTGCTTCACCTACACCCTACTCACATGACTGACCTTCCCTGCTAATCGTAAAGCTTAATCAGTAACTGCCCACATGCCTGCCCCCCACCCCCAGCCCAGCTAGTGATTGTTCTAATCTTTAGATCAGAACAGCTCCACTACAATAGTCGATCAAACAGAAAACATCTGCCCAGGTCATCAACCCGAGGGGCAGTGAGGGATGTGCCCCTCTGCTGGTTTCCCTGGTAACTGATGAGCCAACCTGACATCAATTCCCACTATAACTGGTAGCCTCCTTCTCCACCACATCCCCCCACCCCCAAGTAGCCAAGACTGCTACCAGGTCCTGCCTGCTGTCTGCCATACACGGTCGCTCCAGGACCTTGCTTCAGACATTTAAAGATGCCCTATCCAATAAAACACTGATATCTCTGTTGCTGTCTCTAGGCTCTTCCTTTGGTCCTGCAGCTGGGCAATTACAAGGCTTGCAGGCCTGTGGGGTGCAGCCCAACAGCACTATATTCAGAGACGAATAAGACACAGTCCCACCCCTGAGAGGGACAAAGCAGTAAATGGGCAATTATGGTTCAGTGGTTTTAGGGCTACAATATCAGGAAGCACAGGGTAGTGTCGGAATGCGTAACAAGCACACCTGACCCAGCACACCTGGAGTGGAAGAGGTAAGTCAGGAGGTGATTACCCCTGGGCAGAGCCTTGAAAAGGGGTGAACAAGGGGAAGGACCAGAGCCGATGTGGATGAATGAGGATGCGTGTCCATGCTCCCGCATCCCCCTCTGCCAACATTCCTGAGGCCAGACCTCACTGACGGCCGGTGAGATTACAGTCTCTTTGCCATGCACAGTGGGCATTATCTCACTGTTCTTTGGCATTGGAATCCTTTGAGTTTCATCTGAACGCTGTTTCATATAGGAACGTGGGCAGAACTGATTAGTCCCTAATAGAAGCCTGTTACTCCACTCCACCAAGAAACTGTAGCTGAAATAATTGGGTTCTAGGCTGCATTTAGGATGGGCAATAACTAAGTAATGTTGCTCAGATATACTCTGAGCAGTCATCATAATTAGTCTACTCACAAAACTTGGACTTTCATGCTCAATTTACATGTCTTGGCATTTTCATGTGTATTTTCCTTCTTGAGCCACTAGCTCCCTTTCCTTCCCACTCGCTCACGTCTATCTTCCCCTGTGGCTTGGGTCGCCCATGCCTTGTAATATTAAGTGGACTCACATAGGTTTCCAAATCCCCTTTTTTTAAGAACACATGGGGCATCAGTCTAGATCTGGGCATTCAGATGGCAAAGAACAGAAGGAGATCAGGGAATCTATCTTTTTATTCCAATTTCTAAGTATCGATTGAACACCTTCTCTATATAAGATGTTGTGCTAAATACCGAGTAGAATTCCAATACGTATAGGACATCTCTCAAGATAGGGACAGTTGGGAACAATAAGACCATTATTACAAGAGGAAACAAGCAGAACAAGGCAGGAACAAGTAACAAATAACAGGCAGGCATTCCGAGAAAGACGAGATCGTTGTCAGAGAGGCAACTGCTAAGTTCCTCCAAAACTGAAAGAGTAAAACTAACACTCAGCTCTTAATGGATGAGATTTGACATGTACCAAAAAAATATCTTAAAGATAAAGCATTGCTAGGACCAAACACTGTATAAACAAGCAAATTCTTGTGGTATTGTTACAGATCCAAAGTTGAAGCAGATAAAATGGTATAAATACGGAAGGCATCAAATTAGCAATGAAACAGACTAAACAAAAGTCAGAGGTAACTGTGGGCACTCACCCAAGATATCCAGGAAAGGAGATGCCTTGGCTCACAGATCCTGTGTACACGCCATGGGGACAAATTTACAGTGGAGATAGGTGCTCTGAACCTGATGTCTTTAAATATTTTAAAAGCGCAACTCACACCCACAGCTATCTTGCTGTGATTACACAAGAACCTAGAAGCTTTGGAAAAAATTTGACCTGCTGCGTAAACTTCCCTATTGAGATACAATACACTGACCAGAGAATGTAAGTATCTTGGTCTTGAAAGGAGTTAAATTTTTCACTATAAATGAACAAAATAGCATACTAGATTTCTTATGAATCTCTCATGAAATTGGTCAATATGAGTGCACTTGGAGAGACTGATCCATTCTAGGTGTGCTTAGCCTAAAAGCTAAAAATATAAGCAAGTGCAAATTCACCAAGGTAAATGGCACAAGTACTCTGCCTTCCACAGTGGACTTCGTAGTCAAAATAATGAACTTATGCAGGGAGAAGCCAAAGTATTAAAAAAAACTAGTAATGATCTGAATTCAGTTAAACATAGAAATGAATCTTAACTGGTAAATACAGTTACAAAACATGATGAAATCGTTATAAATCTTGGAAGAAGAGCTACACAATTTTAAAATAATAATCACTTGATGATAATATATTGGGGGAAAAAATTTCAGAATGTGCCAAAAACAGGAGATACAAGGGGGAGGTGCTATGCGAATGCAAATGTTTTCACATTTCATTGGGAGAGTTAAGATGCTGATTCATTTTTGGAGTTGATAGACTAGGGCATGTAAGTTTAAATATATTACTTAAAGATAAAAAGGTAACTGTAGATAATTTGACTTCCAGTTCCAGCTAAGATGGAGTAAAAGAGACCAGATTTATTTATTTTTTTCTGCTTGAACCAACCAGAAAAAAACAGACAAAATATATCTTATAAAATGGTTTTCAAGAAACTGGACATCAGGCAACTAAGGACGGTGATCCCTGAGAGACAGAAAACAAACGTGAGTCCTACATTGGCGCACCTTATTGTCTTAAGAGAGTGTCCAGGCTGTGGCTCAGAAAGGAGAAAGGGAAAACCAGGCAGAGCCCCATGGTCTCCCTGAGTTGAGGACACAAATATGGCCGTACAGGAAGGCCAAGGTAGCTAGTGTCCACAGGACAAAGTACCAAAGATGAAAGAGCTGCACAGAAAAGAGAGCTTAAGAGACCTGCAGAGGGTCCTCTTCCAACCTTCAGCTGAGGACTGATAAGCTCATGTGTGAGAAAAAACTAAGACTGGGAAAAGAATCACAAAAAAGGCTTAGAAAGACCAATCCCTAGACAATGACAGGAATAGTTCCTGCTCTTACCAGCCAGAGTGAAAACCCTCATGATTCACAGTGCCTCAGTATACAGAAGGGTTTTGTGTCAGTACTGGGGGGAAATTATCCCTAGATTAAATGCTGCTCTGGTCCCACCTAACAAATATTAAAAGCACATCTCAAAACAAAGTTCAATAATATTTAAAGGAAACACGAAAGTATCCAGAACCCAACAAGGCAAAATTCAGTGTCTGGTATCCAGTCAAAAATTACCAGGCATGCAAAGAAGCAGGAAAACACAATCCATAACAAGGAGAAAAATCAATCAACTGAAACTGATCCAGAAATGACAAAGATGATAGAATTAGTGAACATGGATATCAAAACACTTGCTATAAGTGTATTTTATATGATCAAAAAACTAAAGGGAATTTTAAGCTTGTTAAATATAGACATGGAAGACAAAGATTGAATGTCTATACATGAAAATTACAATGTCTAAGATTAAAAATACCCTAGATGACAAAATAAATGAGTCATAAGTATGAAATATACACTGTGGGGAATATAGTCAATAACTATGTAATATCTTTTTTTTTTTTTTAAAGCATAAGCAGGTTCTTTTTTTTTTTTATGGCTGGGTTGGGTCTTCATTGTTGTGCGTGGGCTTTCTCTAGTTGCGGCGAGCAGGGGCTACTCTTTGTCGCGGCACGTGGGCTTCTCATTGCAGTGGCTTCTCTTGTTGCGGAGCACGGGCTCTAGGCATGCAGGCTTCAGTAGTTGTGGCAGGCAGGCTCAGTAGTTGTGGCTCACGGGCTCAGTAGTTGTGGTGCACAAGCTTAGTTGCTCCGCAGCATGTGGGATCTTCCCGGACCAGGGATTGATCCCTTGTCCCCTGCATTGGCAGGCAGATTCTTAACCACTGCACCACCAGGGAAGTCCCTATGTAATATCTTTGTATGGCGACATATTATAACCAGACTTACTGTGGTGATCAGTTTGAAATGTATAGAAATATCAAATCACTATGTTGTGTAACAGGAACTAACATAGTGTTGTAGGTCAATTATACTTTAAAAACAAACAAATAAACAAACTCATAGAAAAAGTGATCAGATTTATGGTTACCAGAGGTAGGGGTTGGGGGGAGAAAGAATTAGGTAAACGCAGTCAAAAGGGACACACTTACAGTTATAAGATAAATAAGTACTAGGGAGTTAACATACAACATGATAAATATAATTAACACTGTGGTATATTATATATGAAAGTTGTTAAGAGTATAAATCCTAGGAGTCCTCATCACAAGAAAAAAAATTTTTTTCTGTTTCTTTAATTTTGTTTCTATTTGAGATGATAGATGTTCACTAAACTTATTGTGGTCATCACTTCATGATGTATGTAAATCATATCATTATGTTGTACACCTTAAACTTAAGCACTGTATGTCAATTATATCTTAATAAAACTGGAAGAAGAAAAATACCCTGGATGGGATTTACAGTAAATTAGAAATTGCAGAAGAAAAGATTCATGAACATGAAGTACCTGTAGTACAACTTCAAGCAGCCAAATAACTAGAATCCAAAAATAGAAGAGAGGGAGGGACAGAAAAAGTATTTTTAAAATGTTTTCCAAATTTGTTGAAAACTTCATAAACCCCACAGACCCAAGAAACTCAATGAATACCAAGCACAAGAATATATTGAGCTTTCAGTTTGAGAAAAACTTCCATAAAAGAGATATCCAAATATGCAGGAAGGAAGGAAAGCTTGGTGGTGTGATGTCATAGGCGGAATTGTGTTCCCCCAAAATTCATGTGTTGAAATCCTAACCTCTAGTACCTCAGAATGTGACTGTATCTAGAGTGAGGATCTTTAAAGAGGTAATTAAGTTAAAAAGAGGTCATATGGGTGAGCCCTAACTCAATATGGCTGGTATCCTTCTAAGAAGAGGAAATCTGGACACAGATATATGCACACATGGACCAAGGGGTGACCATGTGGGGACACAGTGAGAAGGGGGCCATCTGCAAGCCAAGAAGAGAGGACTCAGAAGAAACCAACCCTGCTGGCACCCTGGTCTTGGACTTCAGCCTCCAGAATTGTAGGAAAATACGTTTCTATTGTTTTAAGCCACTCAGTCTATGGTACTTTGTTATGGCAGCCTTAGCAGACTAATGCATGTTGTAGAAGCCAAATATTAGCCTTACAGAGGCCCATTGTTCAAGCTGATTCAGGGGAAATTGCTCCCTGCTTCATACCTTCATCCAATGCCACAGGCCCCTTACCCTCCTCTGTTCCCCTCTCCCCCAAGCCTGGGACTTTCTGATGTCTGTTCTTACATCTATTGCTGTTATGCCCTCCCTGATAGCACCTAGTTTCCCAACCTGGCCCCTAAACTTAATGCCACCTGAGGTCTTCAAGGCCTGATGCTGGACTAAGAGGAAGGACACACAGACTTGAAAGTTGACCCTGAGTGGCAGGGAGTCTGGAGGGACTGAAATGCTCTGGAGTGTCACATCGTTGTGAAATGTGCATTTTTTTTAAAAAAAGGGTGATAAAAACCCTTCTAAACAGCAAACTTTCTTACTAATCGTCTCACAGTTCACTGTGGGGTTTGAAATATTATGATGGATGGAACTGAATTAAGACTAGAGGAGAGAGAATGATGAAGTATGAGCAGTAAAGTGTGGGTGTTTGGAGCTCTTCATTTATTCCATAAACGTTTATGAGTGTCTATTATATGTAGGCGCTGCAGACACTGGAGAGCAAAACTTACATAGGGCCTGCCTTCCAGAATCATCTATCAGGGAAAACAGACACTGATATAAATACATACAAATATGAAATATACATACACATCTATGTACATATGCAATATAATGTACAATAACAAACTATAGGAAATTCTATGAAGGTTACGTCCAGAAAGTTTCGCAAGTGAGCGCAGCTTGGTCTGCTCTGGTCTGGGTGGGCAAGGAAGGCTTGCCCGGGAGTGACCCTTGAGCTTGGGCCATGTAGAAGCTGTGGTCTCTCAGCTAACACTCACCCTGTTCCACTTCCTCTCCACCTCCAGGACCAGAAGCCTGAGGCTACATTTTCCAGACTCCCTTGCCAGCTGGTTCTGCCAGTGGGAATCACTGGGAGGAGACTGGAAAGCAGATGAAAGGTCTGGTGGCAGCGGCAGCAAGGGCAACAGAAACAGTGACAGCAGTGACGAAAGCAACAGCGGTAGCGGCGGCAGCAGTGGCAGGAGGGAGCGAGGGCTCCTGGGTTCCTGCTCCGGCAGCCGGCTCCAGAGTGTCAGCCCCAGCAGCACGGGGCGGTCGTGGGCTCGGGTAACAGCGTGTTCTCGTTGTGCACCCAGCCCTAGAGGTGGAGTGCCTTCCTCAGATGACCAACTCAGCCTCCCCCTTTTTTGCTCTGTCACTGCTCCAAGGCCTTTGTTACCCATTTCCTGGGTGAAATTCCCTCCATTTAAAAAACAAAGAGTAGTTTTTGCTTCCCCGGCTAAACTCATGCTCAGCTCCTAAAATAGCCCCAGGAAACTGACTCAAAGATGGGAACCTGGATTGGTTATCTGAGCTGACTTGGCTTGAATGCAGTGATTACCTCAGTGCCAGTGGGAAATGGAATACTGGTCTCCATGGTACACAGTGGCAAACGGTTACTTTAATTATCACCACTGGCTGCTTGCGATGAAGTGCTTATAGGAGGCTAGGCTTGCAGAGACCCGTGGCTATAATTGACCATTTGGGTGGGAATGATGAACGTAAAGGCTCTGGATGGGCTGGCTGCTTCTGAACACACTGGTGGGTTCGCAGAAGAAAAGAAAAAGCTGACAAGCTCAGGGCTTTACTATCTCGGCTAATGTCAAGGTTAGAGAACCATAAAGTTTCTATAACAGCAAAAGAGAACCTCTTGTCTTATAGCCACAGAGCCAATCTAGCCAAAACATTAGACCTCAGATTTGATCCTGTAGGTAGCAAAATCACAATGAACAGATTCGCCGGATCTCTTATGTGACCTATGAGTCTATAATCAATCAACCAATCAAGTCACTGTTCTAGGTCTTGGGTACAGAGGTGAACAAGACCAACAGCACTTTCACCCTCAGAGAAGTCCAGGCAAAGATCTGGAGGAAAGGCTTTCTAGGCAGAGGGAACAGCATGTGCAAGGCCCTGAAATGGAGCCAGCTTGGGGTGTATGAGGGACAGAGAAAAGGCCATTGTGGCTGGAGCGCACTGAATGTGGAGGAAAGTAGCAGGAGACGCGGCTGGAGAGGCAGCAGGGGTCAAGGTTGGCAAGGCCACAGTGAAGATTTATTTTATTCTGCTTTAGTAAAAGTCATGTGGAAGTGCTAAGCAGGTAGAATACAGCAATACAATTCTGACACCAACCCCCAGGGTCAGCAGAGACACCATAGCCCCTAAGAAGACTGGCATTACTTCAGATGCCAGCCACAAGTTCAAGGGACCCGAGGCCACCCACACTTCTGAATAACTGGCTAAAAATTCAGGGGCTTCTGTGACTCCCTCAGGTTCAATAATTCACTAGAACAACTGACAGAAATCAGGAAAGCACTAGACTTGCACTTGAAGTTTTATTATAAAAGACACAAATCAGGACCAGCCAAATGAAGAGACACACAGAGTGTGGTCTGGGAGCGTCCCCAGGGAATCAGGATGTGTCACCCTCCCAGCACTTGGACGTGTTTACCAACCAGAGACGCTCATCTAAGCCTTGGTGTCCAGAGCTTCACGGTCCAAATGACTCCCAACCTGAGCCAACTCATTAGCATAAATGATCAAGACCCACCATGAATAACAACAGCATTTCTATCACTTGGGAAATTTTAAGGGTTTTTAGAAGCTCCATGCCAGGAACCTGGGACAAAGATCAAAGAAATTCTTCATTATACAACAGCAGGAGAGTGTCATAATCTGAGTTAAATTTTAGAAAGATCACTGCAGCTGCTATATTGTCCTGTAAGAGACAAGACAGGACATGGAGCCTAGGGTGGCATTCCAACCAGATGGTCTCTGGGCAGACACCTTGGCTGTCTCTGACTGTCTCGTCTCCCCTGGTCCCTGTCCATCTTCCAAACCTGGCCCTCCAGCCTTCCCATTGATTCTAGGAGCTACATAATATCCTTGAAATAAATATTTTCTGCTGAAGTAAACTAGAGTTGGCTTCTGTTGTTTTCTACCAAGAACGCTAAGTGTTGCATACTCTCTCTTTCTACCATTAGGTTTCCATAGTCTCTCTTCCACAAAAGAGGATGTGGTTGACCCTCAGCTCCTGAGTTTACATGTTCCAGATCTAAACACTCAGACTGGGTTTCAGTTTCATTTCCAAACTCCCGGGAGAGAGAATCTGACCATTTCATCTGGGGTCAGATATACTCTCTTAGTCCAATCAAGGGTGACTTGGAAGGCTGGGTCAGGTAGTTCAAACATCACTACTAAGGTCTCATGTGCCTAAAATTATTATAAGTAGAATTAGATCCCCCAAACATTGTTTCCTACGTGTAGGTGGAATTTAGATAGCCAGGGGAGGAAAAAGTATGAATTGCAAGAAGGAAAACATGAGCTGATTATACACAGGAGCTGGAATGGTTGCGGCATTTTCAAAGAACCGGAAAGATTCTGGCCAAATCACAGCAGAGAGATCTGATGGGAAGTGGAGGAGGCGTGGGCTTGGCTACGAAGGGGGAGGCCCTATTACGGAGAATCTGGACACCTGGCAGAAAAGTTTCCACTTGTGAAGAAAATGGGAAGCCACAGAATTCTTCTTGGCTAAAGAAAGGTCTGATAAAAGTATTATCTAAACAGTGGTAGCAAGTTGGATCTGAGAATAATGGTTATGGAGAGTGAGAGATAGACACAATTTTTTAAAAAGAGAATACAGTAGTTTACTCTATGGAAAATGAAAGAGAAATAAATCACAACTGTAAAATCCAAAGTTGTTAGTGAGAGAGAGCAGTAAATCTCAAAGTCACAAACAACCGATGTATGAATGTACCACACGAAAGAATAGCCAGTGGCATGCTGTGTCCTTTCTGTGCTTATCCCTGCCTTTCAGGAGGTAATAGCATGGCAGGGAACCATCAAATCTAATGAATAGCTCTTTTCTTCTTTAAGGGGTGGGGGGGGGGAGGGAAAAAAAACCCTTGCATTTTTGCTGACTCAGCTCAATTTACTGATATGGGAAATTTGTTTTTCATATACACACATACTCTTTTTAAGAGCCTCTTCTCCTTTCCTCTCATGTAATTTTTTGTTCAGTCACCTCAGGAAAATGTCCCTCCCTTTTGTCCCCTTTTTCTTCCATTTGTGAGTCAAAGAAAAATGACCCTCATCGTGAATGATAGGTTTAAAGTAGTGCTAGTGATACATTCATACGAGGAAAAAGGAAGGCCCTACATTTGGAAGTGAAATATACTGTCATCAAGAACCAATAGCATCAAATTAGAAAGCCTGGGAAAGAGCCCAAATTTCCCTTCAGACTCTCCACTACAATACCAATCTATATTTTCATCTTCCTTTAATGAAATCTGTTTTTCCACAGGCATTATCATTTAGTAAAGAGGAAAACCTTTCTTAATCAATTTCAAGGATGAGAGATTAAATTACTTACATAAATGCTAATATTGCAGTGCAAATATGTTTTACTAATTTTCCTTGCAAATATACAATATGGCATCAATATTCTAAGCTTAAATGGCTTCAGTGGGCCAGCCTGGGTACCTAGTTGCATTTATAATGGCATTTTAGGAGAAAATGCACTATATCTTCAAACAAACAGATTTCAAGTTGATTTCTGGAAATCTAGATTTTGAAAGTTGAACACTGCTTAACTCAACAAAAGATTCTAATGGGAAATATGAAGTTATATAATTATTTTAAGTATAGTAATGGAGAATTCCAACATGCATGTTTAATGAACGTGACTTTCTTTTCTCACCGTTTGATGGTTTGGTAGGCAGCCCATTCTTTATTTGTTGTTCTTAAGCTGTCATGATGAATTCCGTTAGCTCACAGAGTGAAAAGAACATGAGCTGGAGGTATGAGTTTTGCTGCATGAGTTTTCTAAATATATTCATTAATGCTCCTTAAATTAGCCTCAAAGCTGGGTGTCTCTCTCAATTTAGAGCATCTTCCCACTTGCTTTAGCACCATCACTATCTCACTTTTATTGTCTGTATAGCCAGATGCAGCTGCATTTATTTACATTTTTTAAATGAATGAAAACTCTTAACTTGTTGACATATTGGAGAATCTAAAAATGTCCCATTTAAAGTCATCCTCACAACTACATCCGCATGGGTGGCAGTTGAATTAGCCCCACTTTGTAGCAGAGTTGATTTTCAAGAGAAATGTTAACGTGAAAATGAAGGGTTTCAATAGCCTTATTATTGGGTGACACAGAAGAAACTATTTTCATTGCATTTCAAGTTTCCAACTGAAATTTCAAGTCAAGGCTGTGAGACAAAAACCACAGGAACAAAATGAAATGGGAGTACAGCTGCGTTTCCGTTTCAGACTTCCCAGAGGCTACTTCTTCAGTGACTAAACCATCTTCTTTTGAACTTTTGGCTCGGGCGAAGAAAGATCAGGAATTCTGAAGCTATGATACAGCCTTCAAAATCAGCCTCTCAATGACCCACATTGTAGGATTTGAATAGTATTCATTCAATTGCTAACATTTATCGAGAGGCCACTATGTGTGAAGCTCTGTGGGATGGAGTCACAGGGATACAGAATGGAATAAAATTCAGTGGCTGCTCTTGAGAAGCATACAATCTGGAGGGAAGGCAACTAGCTATAATATAAAGCAACGTGAAAAGAAGAAGTATAGGGGCTTCCCTGGTGGCACAGTGGTTAAGAATCTGCCCGCCAATGCAGGGGACACGGGTTCGAGCCCTGGTCCGGGAAGATCCCACATGTCATGGAGCAACTAAGCCCGTGTGCCACGACTACTGAGCCTACACTCTAAAGCCCGCAAGCCACAACTACTGAAGCCTGCACACATAGAACCCGTGCTCTGCAACAAGAGAAGCCACCACAATGAGAAGCCCGTGCACTGCAATAAAGAGTAGTCCCCCATGGCGGCAACTAGAGAAAGCCCGTGTGCAGCGACAAAGACCCAACTCAGCCAAAAATAAATAAATAAATACATTTAAAGAAAAAAAAAGAAGAAGAAGTATAGAAGAGAAGTAAGCAAAATACTGGGGAAAGGTGAAATCAGGAATGATTAATTCCAACTAGGGGGCTCAGGGAAAGCTATGTGGAGACCTGGATTTGAATGGAAGCAAGGAAGAGTCCACAGACAGTATAAGTAAAAACACAGAGGTTTGCATGGCAAGTTCAGGGAAGGGTGAGGAGTGCAGTGTGACATGTGTAGGGGCAGAGACAGGCACAGTGGGTGAGGAAGCTGGAAAGGCAGGTCAGGCCTCAATCCTGGAGGGCCTTAAAGCCACAGCCAGGAACTGAACCAGATACTTTGGACAAGAAGGAGCCATTGAAGATATTGAGGGGGTAGAACTATCTGCCCTGTTTATAGGAAGATGACTCATGTGACAATGAAGAAAATGGGCTGGAAATTTGATATGTCAAGAAGCGATTGAAATAATCCAGAGAAAGGTTAGTAAGTACTTAAATTAGAGCAGAACCAGCGTATTGGGTTGGGAAGGAAGCTCAAGGGAAGAAAGGACAGGACTTGGCAATTGATTATTTGGGTGTCAAGAGAGAATGGATTCTAGAGAGAATGGAAGAACAAGCAATGGAAGGTGACTGAGGTTTCCGCCCAAGTGACAACAAGGGTAGAAGTCCCAAGAGTCATGATAGGTAAATATGGCAAGAGAAGCAGTATGGTGGAAAGTGTGGTGTTAAATTAAATGTGGTCATTTTTAGTTACTGATGAGAAAAGCATGTGAAGATATCCAGAAGACCATTGGAAATTTGCATTCACCGTAAGAAATTCAGCAGTGGATATAAGTGAGACCACCTCAGAAAGGGAAGCTGAGCAAGAAGAGAAAAGATGGGAAGATAAAACTTTGACGGAAGCTACATTTAAAGAGTAAGCAAAGAAGGAACCAGGAAAAATCACAGAGAAGGCATCATCCAAGATGCAGTTAAAGAGCCAGAGAATGTTCTTCTTGGGAGCTTAAGAAGGGGGAAGAGGGAGGCATGGGATTTGAAATACCCTCAGTTGAAAGCTCTTTGAGATTGCTACCTATTGTTGCTATGGCCACACCAAAAAAATTAAACAGGTCTCTCCTTAGGAATGGAAGTATGGCCCCGGCTCTCCTCTGTACACCTGCTCATGAGATAATCAGAAGCATCTCCTCTTGACCAGTCAGTTAGGTACTGATAACTACCAAGTCAGTGAGACTCTCGTAGGATGAATTAAACAGGGAACAATCCAGGAGTTCGACAAAGCTGAAGTTGCAGACTTTTCCATCTCAATTGACTGATTTCTGTTCTTAGATCTGCCCTACTTTATAACCCAAGTCCTCTACCTTTAGTTGAGGAAATGAAGTCCCCTTTGTTTATTACAGGTGAAAATGACAATGAGTAGTCATATGCAATCCATCAGGTTAGCTGAAATTGTTCAGGCGTCTCCCTGTATGCTCAACTAGATGGTTATTATAGTGATTGTTGTTATACACTGTATATGTATACAGTGCTTCATAGCTAAAGAGGACCTTTCCATCCATTGACTCACTTGCTTTTCACCACAACGTGGTAAGAAAGATACTATTTTGTTCTCTCCGTTTCTCACACTCAGAAATCCCTTGCACTGATTTCTCTCGGGATTGCATTCAGGTCATCTTTCCACGTCTTTCTCTAGCTCGTTCTCTCCATTAACTGGAATCCACCTCACCTTCTTTCCCTTAGCACATGATTTGTTTCTTTCTAACCTTATCCCTAGTCAGTATTTTCCTTCTGGCAATCCTTGCCTCCAAGCTAACAATCCACCATTATCTGTCCCATTTTTGTTAGGTTTCTCTCCCTCCATCTCTGCCCCATCACCCTTGAGCTTTAAAAGAATCTGCATTAGAACCTAGCATTCAGAGACAGCTACTTCTCACATAAAAATAGGTGCCACCAAAATGCAAATAGGCTCGAAAGGGGGACTTTCATACCAGGCATATCCTTGGACAAGTGGATCAAGGCCGGGGATGGGCCGGCTGCTGACAGCTGGCTCCCTGCCCCATCTGGCATTGTCAGTGCACAGTCCCCGCCCTCACCCCCTCCTGGGAACCTCACTCTACCCTGCTTCACCTTTCTTTGTAGCCCAGGAAGACCGACATTTATAGGCTGCATCCCCAGGCTCTCTTGCCCTCCAGCTTCCGGTTGGGTGAAGCTAATAGATATCAGAGGATGGGAGAAGAGCACGAGCAGGAATTGATCCCTCTGGCTCCCTCCCCGCCATGCAGATCCTGCTACTCAGCCACCTCCTATGGCCACAGCTGCTGCTGTCCCTGGCTCTGGGGACTGTCCCTCCCCTGCCTCCGTCAGGCTAAGGGGTGGTAACGGCACCCTCTGTTACGAGCCCCAGTTGGTAGGAGTCATCCCTCACCATCCCTGTTAGTTCCCTTACCCCTGCCCACCTCTGTGTTTCCCTTCATTAAACTCTCCTCAATTACCACATTGGAGGGTGACCTGCCAGACAAGGTCCCTTTACAGAGCATGCGGTTCTCAGCAACTCCCCACACACCCCACGATGCCATCAACAACTGCAAATACCTTAGTAATAATTAACCCAACAGGGTACAAGGACCTAGAGAGAGGAAACTTAAGACAGATAAACGTTGGTGAAAGAAATAATGTATTCATTTCCTAGGGTTGCCATAATAAAGGAATACAAACTAGGTGGCTTAGACCAATAGAAATTTATTCTCTCACAGTTCTGGAAGCTAGAAGTCCGAAATCAAGGTGTCAGCAGGACCATGCTTCCTCTAAAGGAAGGGGAGAATACTTCCTTGCCTCTTCCAGCTTCCGGAACTGACAACCCCTGACTTTCCTTGGCTTGAGCTGGAGTCCTTTAGTCTCTGCATCTGTCATCACATGGCCTTCTCTTTTAGTCCCTCTTTTAGACACATGTGTGTCTCTGTCTTCACGTGGCCTTCTCTTTTAGTCCCTGTCCAAATTTCCCTCTTCTATAAGGATGCCAGTCATATTGAATTATGGCCCACCCTAATGGCCTCATTTTAACTTGATTACATCTGCAAAGACCCTATTTCCAAATAAGGTCCCATTCTGAGGTCCTGGGAGTTAGGATTTCAATGTTTCTTTTTAGGGGACACAATTTAACCTATAACAGATGGGGTTCAGAAGCACAGGCTGCTAGGTGTCTATGAATGCCTCGCGTGTCTAAAGAGGCTGAATCTGCAAAGCACGCTGCCTACAGCCGATTAGTACCTGCCAGCACAGCACTTGTGCCCGCCTACAGGGCCCAGCATGGTGGATTTAAGAAGAAACCAGCCTCCTAGATTTCTTCATTGCAGATTCAGTCCTACTGGTGAGCCAAAATATCAGCCCCTCTGATGAAGCTGTGAAAAGGTGAGAAATGTAATGGATCATGTTTCTGATAGACTTAAGGAAGCTCAGGGGGAAGATGCTGTCTGTGGCGTTGATATATAATCATAGAGGCTATATTTAGACTCTTTGATTATAGAAAATGATGCTCGTCTTAACACTAGCTTTTTCCATGTTTGCTTTCCTGAGTCCATTACTGCCACTTTCAAAGACATAAACTCGAGAAAAATAATCTCTGTTCGGAGACCACAGATTTGCTTCTTGGGTGTTCCAAGCTGGCAAATGGTATTTTTAACAGTCATTTTTTACAGAATCAAGGGACAAAACTATGGTGACATCTTTAGATAAATTGAAAATCTAAAATTCTTAAATCTCAAACTATAAGCTATAATTCTCCATTGCCTGGCCCTATAAAATCAAATCAGCATTTCAATCAACAAGCTTCGCCACCCTTGATAAAGCATTGTCCAAACTCCTCCATTTCAGATCAACAGTAGTCTCATGAAACTAGGTACACATCTTATATCCAATCACATGTCATTCTTTTCATTTACTTATTCAGCAAATAATAATTAGTCAGCTACTATTTGCTTAGCAGGTGTTATAGGTTGAACTGTGTCGTCCAGAAAGATATGTTGAGGTTCTAACTGTACCAATACCTGTAAGGTAACTGTACCCAGTACCTGTAAATGTGACCTTATTAGGAAATAGGATCTTTGCAGGTGGAATAGAGTTAAGATGAGGTCATACTCTCACAGACATCGAAAACAATGTATGGTTACCAAAGGGGAAGGTGGGGAGAGGGATAAATTAGGAATTTGGAATTAACAAATACACACTACAATATATAAAATAGATAAACAACAAGGACCTACTGTATAGCAAGGGGAACTATATTCAGTATCTTGTAATTACCTATAATGGAAAAGAATCTGAAAAAGAATAAATATATATATATATTTATATTTATAACTGAATCACTTTGCTCTACACCTGAAACATTGTAAATCAACTATACTTCAACAAAAAATTTTAAAAATTAAAAAAAAATGATGAGGTCATCCTGAATTAGTGTGGACCCTAATCCGATATGACTGGTGTCCTTATAAGAAGAGGAGAAGAGACACTGAGACAGACAAAACAGGGAGAACACATGTGATGACAAGGCAGAGACTGGAGTGATACACCTACAAAGCAAGGAATGTCAAGGATTGCTGGTAATGAAAAATGCTAAGAGAAAGGCATGGAACAGATTCTCCCCTGAATCCTTCAGAAAGAGAATGGCACCATCGACACCTTGACTCTGGACTTCTAGCATTCAAAACTGTGAGAGAATAAATTTCTGTTCTTTTAAGCTACGCAGTTTTGGGGAATTTGTTGGTGTTATTCTTATTCTTATTCTTGTTCTTCTTCTTCTTGGCTGAAGTATTTCAATTTTTTTCTCCCAAACTAGAATATAGGCCCACAGAGCAGGGATCTTGGTCTTTTTTATTCTGCAGCCCAAGTACTAGAATACTCCTAGGCACATCATTGTCAATAAATGTTTGTAGAATAAAGGATACCTTCTCTTCTTTCCCTACCTTTTCCCCAAGTAGACTTCATCCACTCTCTTGGTTTCACTTATGCCAAAGCCTCTCCCATCTGCCTCTGTACCCTAGACTTTCTCCTAAGCTCTGGCTGCCCACCTGCCCATCAATCATTTGGATGTCACATAGCCACCTCAAACTCACCAAGTCCAAACCTCATACACATATTTGTCATACACAGTACAGCTACAATAATACTTTGAAAATTCAGATCTGATCATGTCACACTCCTGCTAAAAATCCTTCAATTGTTTCCCATAACTTTTAGGATAAAGATAGGAGTTTTTACATTCCCTTCATAACCTGGTCCCAGCTCACTTTCATTGGTCTATATCCTTCTCTTTACTCATTCCAGCTGGACTGACGTTCTTTCAATTCTTCAAAAGTGTCTCATTCCACATGACCTAGAACTCTGTTTAGCTAATTCTACTCTTGGCTTGAACATCACTCTCTCTTGGAAGCCTTACCAGATACGCCAAGTTTGGATCTTCCTGTCTCAGACCCCGTATTGTATAAAGGTGCATGGTGCACCTCTTCACAGCATTCAGTAGGGTGAATAATGACTTCTTTAATACTTGTCTTCCCTGTGAGGCTCTAGGCTGCCTGAGGGCAGGATCCACATCTGCCTCATTCCCCACTGTACCCCCCAGAGCCTAGATCAGTGCTTGGCATAGAGTAAATATTCAGTAAATTAATGGAGAAACTAGTGTGGTTACAACTGAAGTACAATATGCTCTCATTCTCCCACCATCCTGAATCTCTCCTTGATATCTGCAAATCAACATGATAGGAAGAGAGAAAGGTGCCCTAAGCTCTGAGCCACCAATTCCATGCTAGAAAGTCTACCTTATCCAGTTAGCCGGGGGAGAGTTCATTTTAAGCCCAAGAGGTAAAGGAGGAGGAGAATGGAAAGATGGAAAGAATGCTGCGTTTACAGTACGAAATGAAGGGTTAAAAATCCCAGTTCTGCTTCTTATTAGCGGTATGGTTTTGAATGCATCTCACCCTCTGGGCTTCACTCTCTTCATCTGTAAAGCACGGATAAAAATCCCTACTTCATAGGCTTGCTGTATTAAATGAGATACAGTTTATGCAAATCTTTCATAAACTCTAAAACCTATAACCTACGAATGTTTTTAATACTGATAACAGTAACTTGTGAATAATTATGTTGCAACAACCAAATGCAATTTGAGGCTTGATTTATGCAACTTAATTTACTCCATTTCATTAAAATAACTGGACAATCGCTCAAGAATAGAGGCACATATACACTTCAAAAACAAAATACAATGACATATAAATAATTATTTATATAAACCAGACTTTGCGTCATATTCTCTAGCTCCCTCCAGCCTTCGTCCTGGAAGCTCTATGCTCTGGAGGACTGCAGAGGAGGCGTTTGGCAGGAGCTTCGCCTGAGTCCCAGGCTTCACAGAAGTGCAGACTCCACTGCCCCAGAAGAGAAACAGTTTTCCTCGCCTCCACAGCATGATTTGAGGACAGCACACAGCACGCACTCAGCAAGGCCAAGCTGACTCCCCTCCGTGGATCTTCATGCAGAAATTTAGGATCTCTAACCCCTCATTTTGCCCATCGCACCTGGTAAGGCATGAAGGCAGAGTCCATTATCAGAAAGAAGTCTTACTTTTAGCAGGTGAGGCGTATCTATAGAGTCAAAAGGATTCTTTATTTTCACCATGGAATCCCCCCAGAGAACTCCTCGATGGGCATTGGAAAATAATCTTCCCTCTCTGTCTCTCTATGTCACTGACCCCATAGTTCCCTCTGTCCTCCTCCACCAACCGTCCCCCCAGTAGCATCTGAGCTTCACCTTGGAGGGGCAGCATAAGTCACTGAGTGAATCTGGTGGAGACCCAGGTCCTTCTGATTATTCAGAGGGGCACATCTCCAAGACAACACTTTCTTCTTGCTAATGCTGACCACTTTAATAGCATTCCCGCCTCACATCAAAATCCCTGGCCTGAGAAGATGGAATAATACAATTGCACACCTACCCACTGCCCATACCTGAATTCACTTCTTCTGCCACACCGTCTTTTGCATGCAGTCTTCCCTGCAAATATGCTGATAAATAAATACACCAGCAGATGGACAGATTGATGTATCAAAGTGAAAACACTCGGTTTCTCTGTGCCAATGAACAACTGGATCCCAGTGTAACACAAAGAAAGAACAAAGCGGAACAGTCACTCTGAACTACAAAAAGCTGGTGACCAATATTCATGAAGCCTGTGACAAATCAGACTCATCCTGCGTTCCATCTCAGGTGGGTGCAGTGAGGGCCGCCTGGGGGATACTTCCCTGCAGCTTCCATCTGCTGTCCCCCCAAATGACACACACGCTGTGCAATAAGAGACATCATCCGTCTGTCTTCTTTAGGCACGTGGGCAAGGGCTTGCCGGAAGACGGCCAAGTTCCTCAAAATTCCCCACACTTAATTCTCAGTCCCACCATTAACTTCCTGGATGACCATAACCAAGTTGGGCAGTCTCTAAAATATGGGATGTTTGTGATACGACCCACATGTGACATTATCAAATACATTATTATCATTTATAGGCTTCAGCTCATTTTTTTTTATTTTTTTATTATTTACTTTTTTAGAGAGCAGGTTCTTATTAGCTATCTATTTTATACATATTAGTGTATATATGTCAATCCCAATCTCCCAATTCATCCCACCACCACCCCCTATTTTTAGAAACAATTGTGTCTTCATATTCTGATCATAAAATATATACTCAAGTAGAAAAATAATACACAATCATTATAAAGCATTTGGAAATACAAAAGAAGAAAACCCAAATCACATCATTCCATGACCTAAGGGAAACCACCATTAACACTGGGCATTTCCTATTAATTTTGTGTGTGTGTTAAGTATGTAGATGCAGATATAGAAAAATGTATATATGTGTGTGTACATACATATATATATAATTTTGTACATACAAACTTTATGTATTTGAACTTGTTTTCATTGCTTAACATTATATCAAGGTTAATTTTCTATGACTTTAAAAGTCTTTTTAGAAATCACTTTGCCTGAAATCTATATAACATTCCATCAGAGACTTTTTGTAAAATCACGTTGTGCTATAAATACAGAGTGGAGTTACTGGTAATGAAGTGTTCATCAAAGAGAACCTGCTATCAGCGATTCTTTGACCAGCACCAGCCCCTATCATCTTACTCAGTTTTTATCAGCACAACCCCTGTTTTAGGGCCTGCTGCCTTACCAACAACCATCAGGCAAATTTCACAATTTTAGTCAACAGCCATTTCACTGCTGCTTTTGTGAAATGAAGAAGTCACATCTCCTGCAGTAAGAAACAGTACTTTCTCTCTCTCTGTCAGGAGCAAGAAACTATCTTAGGAGCTCACAAGATTCCTTGAACAGATGGGTGGTAAGTAGAAGCCACTGTTGGCAACGTCCATCAGCCCCAGGATTGGCCGCAGGCTGGAGTCCCCTCCCCACGCTTCCCCAAGTCAGCACAAGCCCCCAGTGGGCAGGCCTGTGCTGGATTCCGCTTCATTTCCCCCCAGGCACATACCCCACAGGCACCAACATGGAGTGAGCAGTCAGACTCATCAAGCTTTTTTCAGCACCTACTTTTGGTCTACATGGTGCCAGATGCTGGGGAGGAGTTGTGACTTCAAATTTGGTGGGATGACAAGATGCAAACATTCTTTTTTTTTTCCATAATTTTTTAAATTGAAGTATAGTTGATGTACAATGTTGTGTTAGTTTCAGCTGTACAGCACAGTGATTCAGTTATATATATATATTCTTTTTCAGATTCTTTTCCCTTATAGGTTATTGCAAAATATTAAGTATAGTTCCCTGTGCTATACAGTAGGTCCTTGTTGGTTATCTATTTTATATATATGTATATAATCCCATCCTAATCCATCCCTGCCCCCCCCTTCCCCCTTTGGTAACCATAAGTTTGTTTTCTATGTCTGTGATCTATTTCTGTTTTGTAAATCAGTTCATTTGAAGATACAGTCATTCTTAATAGAAAAAGCAGGAGAGAGACCTTCAAGATGGCAGAGGAGTAAGACATGGAGATCACCTTCCTCCCCACAAATACAGCAGAAATACAACTACATGTGGAACAACTCCTACAGAACACCTACTGAACGCTGGCAGAAGACCTCAGACTTCCCAAAAGGCAAGAAACTCCCCACGTACCTGGATAGGGCAAAAGAAAAAAGAAAAAACAGAGACAAAAAATAGGGATGGGACCTGCACCAGTGGGAGGGAGCTGTGAAGGAGAAAAAGTTTCCACACACTAGGAAGCCCCTTCGCAGGTGGAGACTGCGGGGGGGCGGAGGGGGGGGCGCTTCGGAGCCACGGAGGAGAGCGCAGCAACAGGGGTGCGGAGGGCAAAGCGGAGAGATTCCCGCACAGAGGGTTGGTGCCGACCAGCACTCACCAGCCTGAGAGGCTTGTCTGCTCACCCACCGGGGCGGGCGGGGCTGGGACCTGAGGCTCGGGCTTCGGAGGTCAGATCCCAGGGAGAGGACTGGGGTTGGCAGCGTGAACACAGCCTGAAGGGGCCTAGTGCGCCACAGCTAGCCGGGAGGGAGTCCGGGAAAAAGTCTGGACCTGCCTAAGAGGCAAGAGACCATTGTTTTGGGGTGCACGAGGAGAGGGGATTCAGATCACCGCCTAAATGAGCTCCAGAGACAGGCACGAACCACGGCTATCAGCTTGGACCCCAGAGACGGGCATGAGACACTAAGGCTGCGGCTGCAGCCACCAAGAAGCCTGTGTGCGAGCACAGGTCACTCTCCACACCTCCCCTCCCAGGAGCCTGTGCAGCCCACCACTGCCAGGGGCCGTGATCCAGGGACAACTTCCCTGGGAGAACACACGGCGCGCCTCAGGCTGGTGCAACGTCACGCCAGCCTCTGCCGCCGCAGGCTCCCCCGCATCCGTACCCCTCCCTCAGCTGCTCCTTTAACCCCGTCCTGTCTGAGAGAACAGACGCCCTCAGGTGACCTACACGCAGAGGCGGGGCCAAATCCAAAGCTGAACCCCGGGAGCTGTACGAACAAAGGAGAGAAAGGGAAATCTCTCCCAGCAGCCTCAGGAGCAGCAGACTAAATCTCCACAATCAACCTGATGTACCCTGCATCTGTGGAATACCTGAATAGACAACGAATCATCCCAAATTGAGGCAGTGGACTTTGGGAGCAACTGTAGACTTGGGGTTCGCTTTCTGCATCTAATTTGTTTCTGGATTTATGTTTATCTTAGTTTAGTATTTAGAGTTTATTATCATTGGTAGATTTGTTTATTGATTTGCGTGCTCTATTCCTCTTTTTTTATATATATATATATATAGATATATTTCTTTTTCCTTTTTCTCTCTTTGTCAGTGTGTATGTGTATGCTTCTTTGTGTGATTTTGTCTGTATAGATTTGCTTTTACCATTTGTCCTAGGGTTCTGTCTGTCCGTTTTGGCTTTTTTGGGGTTTTTTTTGTATAGTTTTTAGCGCTTGTTATCACTGGTGGATTTGTTTTTTGGTTTGCTTCTTCTCTTCTTTCTTTCTTTTTTTTTCCCTTTTATTTTTAATTTTTAACTTTTTTTATTGTTTATTTTAATAACTTTATTTTATTCTTTCTTCATTCCTTCCTTCCTTTCTTCCTTTCTTTCTTTCTTCCTTTCTTCCTCCCTCCGTCCCTTTCTTTATTTTCTTCCTTTCCTTCTTTTTCTTTCTTTCTTTCTCTCTCTCTTCCTTCCTTCCTTCCATTCTTTCTTTCCTTCTTTCCTTCATCCTTTTTCTTTTTTTCTTCCTTCCTTCCTTTCATTCTTTCCTTCTTTCTTTCTCTTCTTTCTTTCTTTCTCTTCTTTCTTTCTTTCTTTCTTTCTTTCTTTCTTTCTTTCTTTCTTTCTTCTTTCTTTCCTCCCTCCCTCCCTCCCTTCCTTCCTTCCTTCCTTCTCCTTTTTCTTTTCAGCTGTGTGGCTGACAGGGTCTCGGTGCTCCGGCTGGGTGTCAGGCCTGTGCCTCTGAGGTGTGAGAGCCAAGTTCAGGACATTGATAGACCAGAGACCACCCAGCTCCACATAATATCAAACGGCAAAAGCTCTCCCAGAGGTCTCCATCTCAGTGCTAAGACACAGCTCCACTCAACGACCAGCAAGCTACAGTGCTGGACACGCTATGCCAAACAACTAGCAAGACAGTAACACGACCCCACCGATTAGCAGAGAGGCTGCCTAAAATCATAATAAGGTCACAGACACCCCAAAACACACCACCGGACGCGTTCCTGCCCACCAGAAAGACAAGATCCAGCCTCATTCACCAGAACACAGACACCCCAAAACACACCACCGGACGCGTTCCTGCCCACCAGAAAGACAAGATCCAGCCTCATTCACCAGAACACAGACACCCCAAAACACACCACCGGACGCGTTCCTGCCCACCAGAAAGACAAGATCCAGCCTCATTCACCAGAACACAGACACCAGTCCCCTCCACCAGGAAGCCTACACAACCCACTGAACCAAACTTAGCCACTGGGGGCAGACACCAAAAACAATGGTAACTACGAACCTGCAGCCTGCAAAAAGGAGACCCCAAACACAGTAAGTGAAGCAAAATGAGAAGACAGAGAAACACACAGCAGATGAAGGAGCAAGGTAAAAACCCACCAGGCCAAACAAATGAAGAGCAAAGAGGCATTCTACCTGAAAAAGAATTCAGAGTAATGAGAGTAAAGATGATCCAAAATCTTGGAAATAGATTGGACAAAATACAAGAAACATTCAACAAGGAACTAGAAGAACTAAAGAGCAAACAAACAATGATGAACAACACAATAAACGAAATTTAAAATTCTCTAGAAAGAATCAATAGCAGAATAACTGAGGCAGAAGAACGGATAAGTGACCTGGAAGATAAAAGAGTGGAAATAACTACTGCAGCGCAGAATAAAGAAAAAAGAATGAAAAGAATTTAGGACAGTCTTAGAGACCTCCGGGACAACATTAAATCCACCAACATTCGAATTATAGGGGTCCCAGAAGAAGAAGAGAAAAAGAAAGGGACTGAGAAAATATTTGAAGAGATTTTAGTTGAAAATTTCCCTAATATGGGAAAGGAAATAGTCAATCAAGTCCAGGAAGCACAGAGAGTCCCATACAGGGTAAATCCAAGGAGAAACACGTCAAGACACATATTAATCAAACTATCAAAAATTAAATACAAAGGAAAAATATTAAAAGCAGCCAGAGAAAAGCAACAAATAACATACAAGGGAATCCCCATAAGGTCAACAGATGATCTTTCAGCAGAAACTCTGCAAGCCAGAAGGGAGTGGCAGGACATAGTTAAAGTGATGAAAGGGAAAAACCTACAACCAAGATTACTCTACCCAGCAAGGATCTCATTCAGATTCGATGGAGAAATTAAAACCTTTACAGACAAGCAAAAGCTAAGAGAATTCAGCACCACCAAACCAGCTTTACAGCAAATGCTAAAGGAACTTCTCTTGGCAGGAAACACAAGAGAAGGAAAAGACCTACAATAACAAACCCAAAACAATTAAGAAAATGGTAATAGGAAGATACATATTGATAATTACCTTAAATGTAAATGGATTAAATGCTGCCACCAAAAGACACAGACTGGCTGAATGGATACAAAAACGAGACCCGTATATATGCTGTCTACAAGAGACCCACTTGAGACTTAGGGACACATACAGACTGAAAGTGAAGGGATGGAAAAAGATATTCCATGCAAATGGAAATCAAAAGAAAGCTGGAGTAGCAATTCTCATATCAGACAAAATAGACTTTAAAATAAAGACTATTAGAAGAGACAAAGATGGACACTACATAATGATCAAGGGATCAATCCAAGAAGATATAACAATTGTAAATATTTTTGCTTGCAATATAGAAACACCTCAATACATAAGACAAATGCTAACATCCATAAGAGGGGAAATCGACAGTAACACAATCATAGTAGAGGACTTTAACACCCCACTTTCACCAATGGACAGATCATCCAAAATGAAAATAAATAAGGAAACACAAGCTTTAAATGATACATTAAACAAGATGGAATTAATTGATATTTATAGGACAAAAACAACAGAATACACTTTCTTCTCAAGTGCTCATGGAACATTCTCCAGGATAGATCATATCTTGGATCACAAATCAAGCCTTGGTAAACTTAAGAAAATTGAAATGGTATCAAGTGTCTTTTCTGACCACAAGGCTATGAGACTAGATATCAATTACAGGAAAAAATCTGTAAAAAATACAAACACATGGAGGCTAAAGAATTCACTACTAAATAACCAAGAGATCACTGAAGAAATCAAAGAGGAAATCAAATATTACCTAGAAACAAATGACAATGAAAACACAACGACCCAAAACCTATGGGATGCAGCAAAAGCAGTTCTAAGAGGGAAGTTTATAGCAATACAATCCTACTTCAAGAAACAAGAAACATCTCAATTAAACAAGCTAACCTTACACCTAAAGCAATTAGAGAAAGAAGAACAAAAAAAACCCAAAGTTAGCAGAAGGAAAGAAATCATAAAGATCAGATCAGAAAGAAATGAAGGAAACCATAGCAAAGATCAATAAAACTAAAAGCTGGTTCTTTGAGACGATAAACAAAATTGATAAATCATTAGCCAGACTCATCAAGAAAAAAAGGGAGAAGACTCAAATCAATAGGATTAGAAATGAAAAAGGAGAAGTAACAACTGACACTGCAGAAATACAAAGGATCATGAGAGATTACTACAAGCAACTCTATGCCAATAAAATGGACAACTTGGAAGAAATGGACAAATTCTTAGAAAAGCACACCCTTCTGAGACTGAACCAGGAAGAAATAGAAAATATAAACAGACAAATCACAAGCACTGAAATTGAGACTGTGATTAAAAATCTTCCAACAGACAAAAGCCCAGGACCAGATGGCTTCACAGGCGAATTCTATCAAACATTTAGAGAAGAGCTAACACCTATCCTTCTCAAACTCTTCCAAAATATAGCAGAGGAAGGAACACTCCCAAACTCATTCTACGAGGCCACCATCACCCTGATACCAAAACCAGACAAAGATGTCACAAAAAAGAAAACTACAGGCCAGTATCACTGATGAACAGAGATGCAAAAATCCTCAACAAAATACTAGCAAACAGAATCCAACAGCACATTAAAAAGATCATACACCATGATCAAGTGGGGTTTATACCAGGAATGCAAGGACTCTTCAACATACACAAATCAATCAATGTGGTAAACCATCTTAACAAATTGAAGGAGAAAAACCATATGATCATGTCAATAGATGCAGAAAAAGCTTTGACAAAATTCAACACCCATTTATGATAAAAAACACTCCACAAAGTAGGCATAGAGAGAACTTACCTCAACATAATAAAGGCCATATATGACAAACCCACAGCCAACATCGTTCTCAATGGTGAAAAACTGAAACCATTACCACTAAGATCAGGAACAAGACAAGGTTGTCCACTCTCACTGCTATTATTCAACATAGTTTTGGAAGTTTTAGCCACAGCAATCAGAGAAGAAAAAGAAATAAAAGGAATGCAAATCAGAAAAGAAGAAGTAAAGCTGTCACTGTTTGCAGATGACATGATACTATAGATAGAGAATCCTAAAGATGCTACCAGAAAACTACTAGAGCTAATCAATGAATTTGGTAAAGTAGCAGGATACAAAATTAATGCACAGAAATCTCTTGCATTCCTATACACTAATGATGAAAAATCTGAAAGAGAAATTAAGGAAACACTCCCATTTACCACTGCAACAAAAAGAATAAAATACCTAGGAATCAACCTACCTAAGGAGACAAAAGACCTCTATGCAGAAAACTATAAGACTTTCATCAAAGAAATTAAAGATGATACAAACAGATGGAGAGATATACCAAGTTCTTGGATTGTAAGAATCAACATTGTGAAAATGACTATACTACCCAAAGCAATCTACAGATTCAATGCAATCCCTATCCAACTACCAACGGCATTTTTCACAGAACTAGAACAAAAAATTTCACAATTTGTATGGAAACACAAAAGACCCCGAATAGCCAAAGCAGTCTTGAGGGAAAGAAAACGGAGCTGGAGGAATCAGACTCCCTGACTTCAGACTATACTACAAAGCTACAGTAATCAAGACAGTATGGTACTGGAACAAAAACAGAAATATACATCAATGGAACAGGATAGAAAGCCCAGAGATAAACCCACACACATATAGTCACCTTATTTTTGATAAAGGAGGCAAGAATATACAATGGAGAAAAGACAGCCTCTTCAATAAGTGGTGCTGGGAAAACTGGACAGCTACATGTAAAAGAATGAAATTAGAACACTCCCTAACACCATACACAAAAATAAACTCAAAATGGATTAAAGACCTAAATGTAAGGCCAGACACTATCAAACTCTTAGAGGAAAACATAGGCAGAACACTCTAAGACATAAATCACAGCAAGATCCTTTTTGACCCACCTCCTAGAGAAATGGAAATAAAAACAAAAATAAACAAATGGGACCTAATGAAACTTAAAAGCTTTTGCACAGCAAAGGAAACCATAAACAAGATGAAAAGACAACCTCAGAATGGGAGAAAATATTTGCAAATGAAGCAACTGACAAAGGAATAATCTCCACAATTTACAAGCAGCTCATGCAGCTCAATACCAAACAAACAACCCAATCCAAAAATGGGCAGAAGACTTAAATAGACATTTCTCCAAAGATATACAGATTGCCAACAAACACATGAAAGGATGCTCAACATCACTAATCACTAGAGAAATGCAAATCAAAACTACCATGAGGTATCACCTCACACCAGTCAGAATGGCCATCATCAAAAAATCTACAAACAATAAATGCTGGAGAGGATGTGGAGAAAAGGGAACCCTCTTGCACTGTTGGTGGGAATGTAAATTGATACAGCCACTATGGAGAACAGTATGGAGGTTCCTTAAAAAACTACAAATAGAACTACCATATGACCCAGCAATCCCACTCCTGGGCATATACCCTGATAAAACCAGAATTCAAAAAGAGTCATGTACCAAAATGTTCATTGCAGCTCTATTTACAATAGCCAGGACATGGAAGCAACCTAAGTGTCCATTGACAGATGAATGGATAAAGAAGATGTGGCACATATATACAATGGAATATTACTCAGCCATAAAAAGGAACGAAATTGAGTTATTTGTCGTGAGGTGGATGGGCCTAGAGACTGTCATATAGAGTGAGGTAAGTCAGAAAGAGAAAAACAAATACCATATGCTAACACATATATATGGAATCTAAAAAAAAAAAAAAAAAAAAAGGTTCTGAAGAACCTAGGGGCAGGACAGGAATAAAGATGCAGACGTAGAGAATGGACTTGAGGACACGGGGAGGGGGAAGGGGAAGCTGGGACGAAGTGAGAGAGTGGCATGGTCATATATACACTACCAAATGTAAAATAGATAGCTAGTCGGAAGCAGCATCATAGCACAGGGAGATCAGCTCGGTGCTTTGTGACCACCTAGAGCGGTGGGATAGGGAGGGTGGGAGGGAGACGCA
Organism: Balaenoptera ricei; assembly: GCF_028023285.1. Lineage (NCBI taxonomy): Eukaryota > Metazoa > Chordata > Mammalia > Artiodactyla > Balaenopteridae > Balaenoptera > Balaenoptera ricei. The sequence goes on from NC_082639.1 coordinate 171,091,369, forward strand.
AAAGGGAGGAGATATGGGGATATATGTATATGTATAGCTGATTCACTTTGTTATAAAGCAGAAACTAACACAACATTGTGAAGCAATTATACTCCAATAAAGATGTTAAAAAATAAATAAATAAATAAGAAAAAGCATGAGTGGTAAATGTGGGCAAGTGAATCTGCTGTTCCGACACCCTGACCTCTGACCAGAGCACCCTGTGGTGTTAGACATGGGCCCATCAGCTGAAGTGGAGGACGATAGGGACACCTGAGTGCCCTCCAGGCCTCTGGTGATACCTTAGTGGCAGCACGGAGCTTAGGCAGATGCTTCAAAATAGCCTTGAGCAGCACAAACCCCATCCCCCAGGACATGGCCGGCCTCCCCAGTGTCTCCTCAGAGCCTCCCTGCCTCAGGTCTTCCCTGTCTTGCCAGTTCCTGATTCTTGTTCAATGCTTTCTGGCTCCTATTCTGATACCTCTTCTACTCAGCCTTTGGTTCCTTCCACTCATACTTCCGGGAACCATCATTCCTTAATCTCACTGTTTTACCCCCTTGTTCCTCAGTCCACAGATCCCTGAGCCTGAGCACCACTGGTCTTGCTATATCCCATGTCATCCTAGGTCTAATGGTCATGGCTGATAAACCTACCGGCCTCCACCCCTCTAACATGGGTGGGACATGCTGCTGGCACGTGTGCATGTGTGGAGCAGAACATGCCACCATCATTGTGACATACATGCGTCGATGGACTGACTCAGCTGAAGTTCACAACGGGATACCCAGACTGTGGGGGGCTGGACATCATTCACCTGGGAGGAGGGGAGAAGGGGGGATTCGTAGTACCAAGCAGTGTGCTTGTGATGTGCCGAAGGACAAGTCCTCTTAGGCCTTGGATGCCAAACCAAAGAAACAGAGGAATATATTCAACTAGGTCTTCCCTTTACTGCGTTAATTCCTGAAAGATAGCTGTTTCAGTAAAAGCCACTGCCTCCCTTTTAGTTAAGGAAAGCTGCAGGGCACCAAACATACCCAAAGCATACAGAGGTGCTTATGCATTTCCCATAGCTGATTGTGACTACAGAATTCTCAGTTGCAAGTTTCAGAAACCCAATCACATGGTCTGACGCAAAATATGACATATTTGTGGCTCATGCAATGAAAAGGTACGGGAGGGTAATTGTCATCAGACCTGGATGAGGCTGTAAAACTTGGTCTTTCTCCATCTCCTGCCCTGTTTTCATCTTTATTGGCTACATTTAGGCAGACACTTCCCATGCAACGCAGGACAGCCCCCAACAGCTCCAGGCTCACACCAGTGCAAAGGGAACTTCTCTCTCCCAGGAGATTCTTAAAAGTTCAGAAATTGAATCTCATGGCTTGGGCCCCTGGCCTCTGTCACTGGTTGATCTCCGGATCAACCACTATGGCCAAGAGAAAGGAATAGACCACATGGTCTGAGAATTGGGAAAAGGACAGTTCTTCAAAAGAAAATCTTGCTATTATCATAGAAAGGGGAAATTGACACTGGAAGGCAAAATAACAAATGTACTCTACAATCTATCCCTACCCTCTCGTTATCTTTATACAACTTTCTTTCCATTTGTACAATTTCTATAATCTATATTCTATATAATATAATCTATATCCTTAACATAATATAACCAAGCCACATACGTCCAAAAATTAAATCACTCCCTCTCCAGTCATAAACAATCCAAAATTATGTCCTGTTCTTGTACCCAGCTCCAAGACCAGGGTCTCTGGGTCATGTGGACTCTTCTCAATGAGGGCCGGATATAGCACCTAGAGGTTGACATCCTTCCGACTAAAAGATAGGCGTAAACACTCCCAACATATACAGCAGTGTTCTTGCCTACAAGAGTGAAGAGAAAATAGGATAATACGATAGAATGTCTCATTTGGAAATGAGAAGGGGAAACAGATGCCATGATCAGCAGCCCTCTTCCTACACTGTGTTCTGCTGGACAAAAGGAGAAAGGACTCGTGCACTAGCAGCGAGTGGGGTCCTTACCAGCCCGTCTAACAACCACGGCTCTGCTCTCTGAGAGGATCCCCTCTGCCCATCGTCCTCCATTCCCATCTGAGGAGGGACACTGGGGAGGATCTTTTAGGACCCACTTCCAGATGGCGCAGGTTGGGGAATCCAGGCTTGCCCCAGGGCTGAGCAATCACAAGCCCTGTTGGCCGTGCTGAGAATTCTCTGGCAAAATAACTCCCTCAGAAGGGCACTACTTAGTACTCCTTCAGTCAATTTGCATTTGGCCATTTCATGGGATATTAACCAAAGCAAGAGATATTGTCCTTAATCTAGACCCTGGCCTGGGAGTTTGGTTTCTTAGCAGCAGCTTGAGGGCTCTACCCTCCTTCTCAGCTTAATGGCCTCCATTTTCTCCTCTGCATCAGTGAAATTCAAAACTGGAGCCTCGGATGGGAAGGCTCAGCTAATCTGCTTCTTGCCCTGCAGCTCAGGGGATAATTATTATTTTAATGAATCATTGATTTGCACTCTCACAACCATCTCTCTTCTTCCATAGTCTATGATTAGAAGATTTTTTTTTATGTTATTGACAGATACAGAAGTATTGAAATCACACATGAATTATCACAAAGTGAGCACACCAGTGTAACCAGTGCCAGGTCAAGAAATAGGACAACATCAGGACCCTCGAAAGCCCAACCAGACCCCCTCCCCTTCTCCCCAGGGTCTCCATTCACCTCATTTCTTTTTTTTTATTTATTTATTTATTTATTTATTTATTGGCTGCGTTGGGTTTTTGTTGCTGCACGCAGGCTTTCTTCAGTTGCAGCGAGCCGGGGGTACTCTTCGTTGCAGTGCACAGGCTTCTCATTGCGGTGGCTTCTCTTGTTGCGGAGCACGGGCTCTAGGCACATGGGCTTCAGTAGTTATAGCACGCAGGCTAAGTAGTTGTGGCTCGCGGGCTCTAGAGCGGAGGCTCAGTAGTTGTAGCGCACGGGTTTAGTTGCTCCGTGGCACGTGGGATCCTCCTGGACCAGGGCTCGAACCCGTGTCCGCTGCACTGACAGGCGCATTCTTAACCACTGCGCCACCAGGGAAGTCCTCACTTCATTTCTAACCCCACACATTGTTTTTGCTTGTTTTTGAAGCTTACATAAATGGAACCCTAAGGATGTGTTCTTTCATGTCAAGCTTCTTCACTCAAAATTATATCTGCCAGATTTAGTCCTGCTAGTGACTATAGCAATAGTTTGTTCATATTCATTGGAGTATAGCGTTCATTGCAATTATTTACCCATTTGCTGTTGATGGGCGTTTAGGGTTTTTCAATCTGGGACTGTTGTAATATTGTCATGCCTTTTGGTACATATGCACTCATATATCTAGGAGTGGAATTGCCTGGTAATAAGATATGCACACATTCAATTTTAATGGATAATACCACATTTTTCCAAAGCACCTATTTACATTTCTACCAGAAGTGTCTGAAGGCTCCAATAGTTCTTCAACAACACGGGTATGATCTGTCTTTTTTATTTTAGCTGTTCTGGTAGAATCTATAGTGGAATCCCCTAGCTGTTTTCACTGCATTTCTCTCATGACAAGTGAGGTTCGGCATTTCCCCATGTTTATTGGGATATCCCCTTTTGTGAAATGTCTATTGATCAATCCTGCCCACTCTTCTATTGGATCGTCTCTTGTTTGCTTATAGGAGTTCCAGATGTGGGTGCTTTGTCAGTTGTATGTGCTGTAATATCTTCTCCCATCCTGTGGCTTGTGCTTTCACTCTGCCATGATGTCTTTTGATGATCACGAGGATAAATGGCAATCAAGCTCAAGCTCCTTCCTGGTTTTAGTCTTCTCTTCTGTTCTGTTTCTAGTCTTCCTGCTTTTGCTGGAACAAACTTCATCATAAGACAGAGAGCTCACCTCTCCCAATCCTGCAAGGTATACTTTTACCTGACTCTCAGCTATGAAAGGCAGAAAAGACCTCTTTCATCAGACATATTTTTCTTCTTTTTCTACTTCTACTTGGACCAACTTTGAGAGAAGCTTGTCTCTTTCTCATAAAAACTCACTGAGAACTTTAAGAAGCAGCCAACACATTCTACAGCCTGAAAAGTTCTACTAAATAATGATTCAGTTTCAAATGGCACACGTTCTGAGTCCCAAGAGAGAACGGGCAACAATTAAACTAGCTGCTTTGTTAGCATAACAAAAACAGCTAACTTCTCAGCCAGGGATAGACAAATCCTCACTGACCTTTGATGGTACATTTTAAAGTCTATCACTTGTAAGACTTCACTGCTAGGCACTGATAACTATCAGGAATCATAGGCAATTCAAACTAGCTTATGTGAAGAAAAGGAGGGGGGCAGATTTATTAGGTCATGTAACTGACAGGCTCCCGGTCTGTCATAGCTGCATACAGGGGCTAAAGCAATTTCATTTAGACCAAGTTTCTCCTATCATTCCATTTTACTTTCCTCTGTGTTAGCATTGTGTGTCATTCATGGGAATTTTCTGGTGGTGCAGTGGTTAGGACTCCACGCTTTCATTGCCAAGAGTGCCGGTTCAATCCCTGGTCGGGGACCTAAGATCCCACAAGGCGCATGGCGCAGCCAAAAAAAAAAAAAAAAAAACCAAAGTAATCATGTGTCATTCGTTGTATTAGCATGTGTATCATTCATATGTTCAGGCAGGCAGGCAAAATAGCCACCAACAGTTTTAACTGGCATGCTATCTTCGCAGACTCCCAGGGTAAGGAGAACGTGTCTTTTCCTAATAGTTCAAACAGAAGTCCTGAAATTGAGCCTCAGATCATGTTCCCACCCATGGAATTTTGGAAAAGAGTCCCTTCCCCCTCCCTCCACACCCAGAGGAGAACCAGTGTGCATCACTGAGGAGGCCCAGTGGATGTCAGGCAGGTGAAAACAAAACATATTCTCAAAAGTCATTTACCAACTGAAAGCATCTTAATAACTTGGGGCAAATAGTATGACTTGCCTACCCAGAGTCCGTTTCCCCTATTCCTTCTTCCTGGCTGATGACTCTCAATTTTGTTTGCTTGGAAATATGCCCAGTTTCAGGCCATGTTTAAACTAAGATTAATAAACACATTTCCCTTTTCCAGATTATTTAATGAGTAGAGCCATAACAAACTCTGGTCGATAAGACAGAGAGAAAATCTGCTGGGGAGGTGTGGCTCTGGGAAAGATTTTTCTCCCTTAAAGGAAGAGAGGTCCATGCAGTGAGCTCACCTGCTGTCCTGCCCACCCCTGAGCCTGCTCTCAGTTCTTGCCTCTGGACATCATTACATGAGGATGTGATGCCTGGAGCTGCTGCAGCCATCTTGTGAACCATGAGGGGAAGGCCAAGAGAATAAGCAGACATGTCAATTCAGAGCCCTTGGTGTCATGAAAGTACTCACCCAGCTCTAGAACTACCACATCCAGGCTGCTTGTGAGGAAAACAGTATGTATGAAGCCAGGTTTTCTGTTTCTCACAGCTATATACTTCCTAACTCTTCCATGACTATTTGTCACAAACACACATAACCCTCTCTTAATGCAGCAGTAGCAGGCAAGGAAGAAGCAGGCATTCAGTCAACCATCCATTGTTCAGTTAAAACTATCTGTATTATCGCCAACCCATAGCATACAAACAGAGGACTAAGAAAGGAACACAAGCCACAGATGCTCTTCCTCCCCATTTCTCTACCACTCTTTCCCTTTCCCTTGAATTAGGTTGAACCTCATGAATTTGATGATATTTAGCCCTTCCTGACCTACAAAAAAGGGATTTCATATGGTTCAACCTAATATAATCTCTTAACCAGTCAGGATGCCCTTTTACACCCTTTTACAAGGCTGTCTCTAAGTTAACCAGTGTAGAAACAGAGAAATTGTTTCCTTCGTTTCCTAGCCATGGTGAATCTTTGAGTAGCATTTGGAAAAAATAATAATAGTAAACAGTGCTAGAAGAGATGCAACAGAAGTGCAGCTGTTGTTGAGTCACGCTGGGGAGTAAGCTTCCTACTCATCAGCTGGGTTCGCAGCCTCGGTCTCTGGGTACTCTAGACTAGCACTATCCGATAGAACTCTCTACAGTGATGGAAACATTCTACTCTGCACGGTCCAATATGGTAGTCACTAGCCAGGTGTGACTACTTGAGTCATATGAGCACTTGAAATGTGGCCTAGTATGACTGAGAAACTGAATTTTAGTGGTATTTAATTTGAATAAATTTCAACTTCAATAGCCGCATGCTGGCTAGCGGCAACCATACTGGACAGTGCAGCTCTAGATTTTAAATAACTGTCTCCATGGCCTCTTTTCAATGGCAGAAACTGACCTTGGTCCTGCTCCATCATTTCTAGTAAAGCTAAATCTTAAGGTAAATATGACCTAAACAGCAGACTACAGAAAAAGCAATAACCAGCCTGAATCCTGAGCTAAGTCTGGATGGAGAAGGCCAAGGCTGTGTATTGTGCCCTAGTCACTCAGTAGGAAGGATGCCCACTGCTGAGCAGGATGTAATACACAAAGGCTGGAAAACCAGCAAGTGTTTTGGCTCACTTCTCCCCAGAAATCGACTTTGGGGAAACTTCAGGCACTAATATCATCTCTTCTGTTTGGACTTTTATTTAAGGGTGATGAGGAATGATGGTGACCATTCATTCAGTTTGTCCACAAGTTTCTCAGCCTCAACTGGGGTAAAACCAGATCTGTTGCCAGAAATCAAAGTGTCTGTAAATTTCTGTCGTCCTCTTTCCCAGCACAGAGCTCTGCTTATTGCAGCAGGGGTCTCAGATGGAGCTAAAAGAACTTCATATTCATCCAGTCATCTATTAGTTCAATGTATTGAGTGTCTCCTACGGACTGAGCACTGTCATATGCCCTGGAGACACAGAGACGAGCAGAACAAAGTCCCTGCATGCGTGCAGTTTACTTTCGAGTGGCTCATTCTAGGAAGGCTTTTTGAAAATTATACCTGGAATAATCCTGCAAACTCAACACAGATTCTTAAACAAGTTACCCTGGTAGTTTTCCTATTGAAAACTAGGTTCCTTTGGAGAAGAGCTTAGTATTCTAAGTAATTTGGCATATGCTCTATTCATTTGCACCCCTTTCAATTCCAGGATCTCTCCTGGGCTAGCAGAGCAGGCTTCTAGTTTGGGGTTTCGTTTCAGAGAACTCCTGAGATGTGTTGCGTGTATCATGGCAAGGAAGGTGATGACTTAACACGTGTTCCATGCAGGACCTAGGAATAGCTTGATTCCTCAGAACACCCAAGGAAGCGGATGAATGTCTCAAAGGTTCTATGGTGAGCAGCTCAAGACACCAGCATTCTCTTTTGATCTTTCCAGAGTCTTAAACAAGCTCATGCTTCTAAACTCTGATCAGAAGACTCCAGGACTAGATATCTCTATGATGTACTTAAGACTTCAGGCTTATGCTGAGAAGAGTCCTAAAAAAAGACATGATCAGTATAGATCAAAGGGTACAACTGTGGGACAACTTGACTTACAAATTGACTGCAGTGACTTCCTGGTCAATCTGTGTGTAGCCTTGTTACCGAATTGGTCGACTGGACCCGCGCCAGAGTCCTAGCCTGGGCAGAGAGGGAGGTTCTTTTTCCAATCGGATTCGCGTAGCCAATAACAAAACGGATGCTGAGACTGGAACAGCACGAGCTTTATTCAGTGGCCAAAAAAATGGAGAAGCAGGAACCTTGTTCACAAATCAACTTCTCAACCCAATTCAGGCGGAGACATCAAATATATAGGAGGATCGCAGTAAAAGGGAAGGGTGTGTGGGGGGAATATTCATGAGTTATCCAAGAACAGGGGTGTGGTTTAGACCTGGAACTGATGCAACTCTCCTTTTCAGTCCTTGTATGGGCTTTTCCAGTTGTCCTGGCAACTCTTAACTGTCATGGTGCTGGTGGGTGTGTCATAACATGCTAATATATTACAATGAGCATATAATGAGGCTCAAGGTCTACTGGAAGTTAAATCTTCTGCCATCTTGGGCCTAACTGGTTCTAACTAGTTCTTGTTTTTTTCTCTTTGCAGCTTTCTCCTGAAACTTAGATAAGCGTAACTGGTTTCTATTCAAGGGAAGGGCAGGGGTATGATTCTGGGGCAACAGCCTTCGTAGCAGTTTCATTCATTCACTCACCCAAAGAACATTTATTTGGTGCAAACGTGCCCAGAAATGTACTTAGTGCAGGGGGCTCAAAGATTTTAAAATATGTGGTATCTGATCTTAGAAAGCCCTTAAAGAAGACAGACTAATAAATAAATTATAACAGAAGGGAGACAAGCACCAGGAACAAGACACACAGAGACTGGGTACCTTTGGGAGCAGAGAGGAAAAGCTCTGAGCTGAGGTTTGTGGGGAGAGGGTGTCAGAAAAAGCTTCTCAGGGGAAGCCAGCCTGAGCTGAGTCTTGGAGAACGGTCTGAAAATGGTGTGATTTTGCAGTGGTTCTTAACTGTTTTAGTGCATCAGAACCAGCTGGGAATGGGTCAAAGCCTGAGCCCATTCCAGGACAATTAAATAAGCATCTCGGAAGGGCAGGCCCAGGCACAGGTGTTTTCTAAAGCTCCCAGAGGATTCTAATGTGCAGTCAGGGTTGAGACCCACTATTCTTGGAACTAGAGTGACAAGCAAGTGATGCCTCCTCTCTGCTGACCTTCTCGGGTTAGCGTGGAACCAACACAGAATTAAAACTAAACACACAAACAAAGTTGTAGCTCACATTCATTGCAATGAACTAGCACAGCAGAAGCAAACAATTGCTTCACACCCCAAAAATAGGCCCTTGCATTGGCAAGACCAAGACACAAGAACAATTCAGCAATGGATGGTTTATGTGGACAAAAATTATGGCTGAAATTAAATGGTTCTGGAAAAACTTGAACCCCTTAGTCTGGAGGAGATGCTTTACAGATTAAATGTACTTCCAACTTAACCCTGATCAAAGCCTTAAAATCAAGGCAGCACAAAACCAGGTAAAGAAACAGAAGTCCTGGCCTATCCATATACACCCCAAGTCCCACATTCTCTACCCCACTGAGAAAACTTATACTCAAATGCAACCAAACTAAACACCTAGAGTCTGAAAGAAGGAAAATTGGGGAAGGAATGAAGAGAAGGACATAAGGTACAATAAGAGGTTCAATTTTTTTTTTTTTTTTGATTCTGCATGTAACCCAGCATATTCCTCTTTCTATTTTGTGTTATGTACCTTTACAAAAATAGAATTTGCCAGCCAGGATCAGCCCATGGCTTATGTTGTTTGAAATCACGGTTCCTGCAGCGAGGTCCCATGGCTAGAGTGCCAAAGAAAAAGAGCAAGACAATTCGATGGGAGTGAACCGTGTGGGCTGCAAGAAGAGCTAGCCCCTCCCAGACCCCCTGGCCAAGCAGGTAACTGATGCCCTGCTCTTTCCCAGGCAGAGTGTCAGTCCCCTGCTTGGCCAGCCCCCATACAAAGGTGCTAATGGGTCTCCTAACAATCCTTGGCTCTCTTTAAAGTACAGCTATAATATTTACATCCCGATCTTCTTCTTTCTGTACCTGCCTCAAACTGAGTACACCCAGTGAAGAATACCTCTCTTTGGGGTGTTCATTTGATAACTTTTCTTCTTAGCGAGAATCCTTGGTTATTAAGAACTTGTTTCCCCATCCTAAATCCGGCACTAGGGCTCCTCAATTTTTTTGTTGTTAACCTTACCTTCCTAGGGTTTGTCGTCTGCGTCACAGGGTTTTTTTTTTGCAGGACAGGAGTAAAGAGAGGCTCTCTTCCTATCAGAGAATAAAGATGCCCCATGGGTGATATAAATTCAGAATCAAAGACCCTGAATAAAACATTAGATAAACCCAATCTGGTGCTTATGAATTGCAGTGTTCTCCTGCCCTGGGAGGTATGGGTGATACCTAGGGAAACTTTAATAATAATAGTAACACCAATTAGTAGTAGTATAGCTGTTATCATCATTGTCATAATCAATAATAACACTAATACTAATAAGAAGACTGCTTTGCCTTCCTCACATAAACCACGGTTAACAAAGCAAGTCACTCGCTTTAGTAAATGGGCACATTCTACAACTTTTGAAGGGTTTCACTGAAGTGGGTGTTGAACATTGGAAACTTGTTTAATGGTATATAGTATTCAATATATGCATTACAGCTATAAAGTCTCCTGGGCTTATCTCTGGTATCTCCAAATCTGGAGTCAGCAAGTCATACAATAATAATCATAGTAATAACTGCCATTTATTAAGTGCTTACGGTATTCAAATGTTAAGCTACAGGGTTACAAACCTTATCTCATCTGCAAAACAACCCAAGGGGGTAGGTATTATTATTAACTCCTTTTATAAATGATGGAACTGAGACCTCCCTGGTCATCCAGTGGTAAAGAATCCGCCTTCCAATGCAGGGGACGCGGGTTCGATCCCTGGTCGGGGAAATAAGATCCCCCATGCCACGGGGCAACTAAGGCTGCGCGCCACAACTACTGAGCTCGTGCCACAAACTACAGAGCCCACACACCCTGGAGCCCGCGCGCCACAACTAGAGAGAGAAAACGCGCACACCACAACTAGAGAGAAGTCCGCGGGCCGAAGCCCACACGCCATGATGAAGAGCCGGCACCATAACGAAAGATCCCTCGTGCCTCAACGAAGACCCCGCGTGCCACAACTAAGAACGGATGCAGGCAAAATAAATAAATAAATAAATGATGGAACTGAGGCTGAAAGGGTTAAAATAACTTACCAAGGTCACACACATGTCATATTTGGTGACATGGAGCGATTAGACCCAGATCTGCCACATCTGGATCTCAAGAGACATCAATGTGGAAAGCCTAGAGAGGACTGAATTTGGAACCTGAAGGCTGGCTTCTGGCCCTGCGCAGGCTGCTTTGTGTCTCCAAACCTCCATTTCCTCATGGTAAAATGAGGCCAGTCCTCCCTCCCTGCCTGTGTCACAGTTATTGCAGTGACTGAATGAAAAAGAACAGCTCTGAGGGCAGGTACCAAGTCTGTCTTGCATCTCCAGTGTTTTGCACTCAATAAATGTTTATTGCAGTAATAATGCATCCAAAAGTGCTTAAAAAGCTGTAGAAAAAAAAAAAAAAAAGCTGTAGAACATCATAAAGTACAAACGTATGAGATTCCTGAAGCACTACAGCTTGTGGTCCCCTTTGGTGAGGGCCGGCTCTGCTATTGCAGCCTCCCCGGAGGGCTTGTGGATTCATGGCCAAACCTCAGGCCTCCAAATGTTACAAATGGACACCCTCTCCAGTCTACAAATTACAACAGGGGACCATCATCCTGCTGACTTCCTAGAGGATGGCCCCAGGTCTGGTCCAGATTCCTTAGCCTCTTCCAAACGGACCCATCATCCCCAGGGTCCAGCAGAGTCATAACATCTTCATTGGATTGCCAGTAATGACATCCCAGTAACTCTCCTCAGATATGCTCCAAAAAAGAAAAACAAGAACACGTTTCTCCGCAGAGAGAAATGCCCTAGATGCTGAGGTACCAAATGCCTGTCCACGGAGGTACTTCAACCCTCGTGGGGCTGAGACAAGCCCCGCCCCAGCCTGACAAAAACACTGTGTGTAGTGTGAGTTTATGCATCTTGGTTTACAGGACAACTCAGATAAATATGTTCCCAGCCTGTCATTTCTGCACACTTCACAGGCTAATGCCCTGAGAACAAGCCTCCCTCTGAGGTCTGTTCAGCACCACGGGAACTCAGGTCTGCAGGGTGCACAGGGGTCACCCTCAGCCCATCAGCCTCCATCAGATCAGGAGTGCTGAGAGGATCGGGGCGGGGGAGCAGGGAACACAAGAGACTGAGATGAACACACAAAACCCAAATACATCCCATAGCCAGAACACTCATATTTGTGCACCACAATACATGGGATGCGCCATCTCCAGGATCCAGGTGAAATCTGCCCCACCCCACTCTAAAAATAGCTCCTCACTTCCCAGGCCCTAAAATAGAAGCCGGGCGGGCGGGAGTGGGTGGAGCCATCAGGCTTTATACCTCTGTCTCCTAAAACACCCCTAGGGGGCCCAGGAAGGCCTCAAAGGAGAGAGGGTGTCACCCTAGCGCTGCCTGGGGACAGATCATCTAGTGGGGATGACGCCAGGATGGCAGAGGGTAAGAAAATGTGCTGCAGAGTTTGTAGGCTGCCCCATCTGTTCAGCGCTGTTCTGTCCACAGGCGCCAAACGGCCCATCAGCTCCCGCCGTGCAGGCCAGTGCCAGGGCCCAGGCACCTGGAGAAGTCTGTGGAGACCTCTCCCAGGAGGGCCAGGCCGCACTGTCTGGGAGGTGCAGAGGGTTCACGCAGGCCCAGCCCAAAAGGCCAGAAGCCCATGACTCTTCACGGCAGCACTTTTGCTTTGAGATCTAAGAATTTGCCGTCTGTGGTCTGTGGCCTTGAGCTGGGCTCTGAAAATACAAGGATGAATAGGATGCCACGCCCGCCCTCAAAGCTCACGGTCTCGTGTAAAAACCACAGATGGGGCCAAATGGTAGGGTTTGTAGGTGAATATAAACTGAGGCTACACTGTGAAGGGCTTCATGCGCTAAGCCAAAGCGCCTGGATTATATGTGTACACTTGTGATCTCTAGATTTTGTGGGTTGCAAAAGATGATCCAGAGGGTGAAGGAAGAAAATATTAACTTTTCCATATATTTATTTTTATATAATTAAATACAAAAATAAGATTCATTAATATTCACTATAAGCAACGACTTTCACACCTTCCCTCAGTCCACTCCTCAGTGATGATCATGCATCACTGAGGGTCTCTAGGGATCTTGGGGACGTGTGGACATTGGCTGACAGTGGCAACTTCGTTTCTAGGTTCTCTTTCAGCACCACATGACCTACTCCAGATAAGCCTAGGTCAGTGGAATTACAGAGCGGATCCAATTTTTAGCTAAACTAACCATTGCAAAAAGGGGCAAAAGGCTTACATTTTTTTTCTAAAAAGAAAACATGGATTGAAGTAACAATGCAAGACCAAGAAAAACGAACACCAAGAAAAAGGCAGCCCTGACACACTGTCAGCCAGCCACATTACAAGGGAAAACAACGACAGTATAATCAGATCTCACACGTCAGCCAGAAAGTTTTTAAGTTACCCAGAAGACGATTTGAAATGTAGCTTTACATTTACTGTTGGTAATGAACCCCATCTTAAGCGTAAATGGTGCCCGAGATATTAGCAAATGACTGTAGAGAAACTGTTGCAATTAACAAAGCATTTTAAAATACTGTTTACATTATCTTTAATATGTCTTTTCTGAATTTTTATGCATAATGTATCGGTACTGTAATGCATGTATAAAATTACAAGTAAATGAGTATACATCTGCTGGGAGTGCATACTCAACACATTTCACTGCCAACAGTGGGCATTCAAAACGTCTTGGAAGCCGCTGCTCTAAAAGATACAACCCAGAGCTAGCCTAGATCCCCATCCAAACCCCCCTGTACTTCCCGAGGACTTCTTTGGCTTTCATACTCCGCAACAGAAGGAAAATTGTTAAGAAGGGAAGCTAGGCACCGCCATGTTCACAACTTTGTCAAAGACCACCTGAAGCATAAGACCTACCGCTTTAACCAGACTGTTTGTTTCCGCCATGGCCATGTGCCAGAGAGGAAACAGACCCAGCTAAATTCAGCTCTGCAACTCACAGAGATTTGGGGCAATTCACACCAATTCCACGCATGCAGAATAAAGGCTATGTACTGGGTGCTTTTATTTTAATGTTAATTCTTTATCTTAACATGTATTTGAGGAATATTAACTTTCCATTTATGGCCATGGTTTTCTTTTAAAATCAATTCATGTAAGTTTTCTATGAGTGGGTGTTAAAATAGTAAGCAAATAATCTAGCTGGAGTGCAGATTCATATGTCAAAAATGGGAGAGGTGGGATGGAAATGACTGTAGATTAGGAAACACTGGACTAGATAACCTCTATCCAGTGCCCAGGTCTGAAACTCTGACTATTCTTATCTCATACAGATAAACTCAAATACTGTAAAGCTTTTATAGCAAATAATAGGACTTAGACATGTATGGTTCAGCTCAGGTTTTACCCATGTCTTAGTCCATTCAGGCTGCTATAAGAAAAATACCACAGACTGAGTGGCTTAAACAACAAACATTTATTTCTTACAGTTCTAGAGGCTGGGACCTCCAAAACCAAGGTGCCAGCAGATCTAGTAACTGGTGAGGGCTTCCAGGTTCTTCTGGCTCAGTTCTCACATGGTGGAAAGGGCTGGAGCCTCTTTTATATGGGCACTAATTCCATTCATGAGGGCTCCACCCTCATGACCTAATCACCTCCCAAAGGCCCCATCTCCTAATACCATCATATTGGGGGTTGCAGTTCAACATACAAATTCTGAGGACACAAATATTCAGTCCATAGCACTTGGACCCAAGGAACTCTGGCTCTCGATTTAAGATGAAAAAAATGCAAATCAAAGAATGATGAATGACATGGCTCTTTGTGGTGACAGCTTCTGTGGCTTGGAGGCAGGGCCCCTGATCTCTGAGCCCAAGACCCTCACAGGACCCTCCCCAGAATTCCTAATATCGCTGGGCAGTTTTTTGCTTCTTTTTCCAGAAAAGGGGAAGGGGTGGTTTGTTTGTTCTTTTAACAAAGAACATTCTCTGCTGTTCTGCTGTGGAATCTATTATAGAAAGAAATGACCAAATCCCAGGAAAGAGAAGACAAGCAAACAGACTAATAAGAACGTGAACTGGAGGCCCTGTCGCTCATCCAGGCTCCATCTCCCAGCAGAACTGTGCAGGTTTGGTGCCCCCTGCTGTCCCCTTCCTGCCTGTGTCTGTGTCCTGTGTTCCCTGTGTCCTGTGTCTTGTGTATCCCATGTTCTGCCAGAAACAGACATCCCAACCATGGTGGGCAGGAAAAATCACTGCAAAATGAGCATTTAACAGTGGAATGAGGGCACAGTCTTGGGAAAATGCATCTGAAACATCAACGACGTAAAATCCATGACTTAAGAAAATCGAGTGTGGTGGGGTAGCTCTGCATCTCCATCCCTCACCACTATAGTGAACTGCTGTGTGATTTGAGACGACAGCAGAACCTGGTGAATGTCCTCAGCTAGGCAGCCCCAGAGTCACCCGGGTGTCCCAAGAACACAATTACTGTCGTGCCAGCCCCTGTGTGCCTCAAAGAATCATCTCTTCAAGAAATTAATAAGGTTCGAAACTGAGCTAGGAGGCACTGTAAATAATACAAAGGGTATTTAATACAGACTAGGGGCAAGGGTCCTGCTCTCAAAGGTTTTCCATCTAGGAAAAAAAAAAGATAAAAACGTAAATGGCTAAACAATACTAGTCACCATTTATTGCCAGCCATTTACCATTATCCCCCGTGTTAACAATGTTGTGAACTAATCATTGCCCAGGTTACAGATGGGGAAACTGAGGCTCAAAAAGGCCAAAGGACACAGGCCAGAAGTGGAAGAGGCAGGTCTCAATCCCTGGCCACCTAACTCCAAACTCCATGCTCTGCACTCACATCCTCTATGGCTTGATTCTGTCACACAAGGGGTGGGGGGCGACTACAGCCACCGACGCTGGTGCACACAGGCACACGCTCACATATCCGTGAGGGTGCATATCCATCACAGGGTCACCTCGGGAGTTAGAGGAAGGTCAATGAGTGAGATGGGAAATATCCAAATGTTTTATTTCTTTTCTTTTAAAAACAATCAAGGTTTAAAACCCACATATAACTCGGTGTGTTGTTAGATAAAAGTAGTTTTAAATGCTAATAAAAATTGTTAATTATAAAAAATGTCAATAATTGTTCATTTGGTTGGTGGTTATGTGGCTGCTCATGATATCTGGATGGCTCCGTATTTTTAAAGCGTTTTCCTAGATAATATTTTTAAAGAAGAAGGAAAGAAACCGGAAGGGAATAAAAGTCCTCCAAGGATCAGAATATGAAATCATGAAAACCAGTCTACCGACTTAGCAATCACATCTGAGCTTGACTGTGAAACCACAAGTTCAACCCTGGTGGAGAAAATTCAGCTATTTACACAGCAGCTTTCATCTGGGGACCTCTGAGCACTTCACAAACACAAATTAATTGCACCTCCTGTCACCTCCTAAAAGATGGAGGAGTATTTTACAGATGGTTAAAGAGAGTCTGGGGAAAATGAAGTGTCTTGCCTAACATCACACTGTGAGTTGCACACTGCATTGAGTCTAGAGATTTAGAAACTTGACAAGCAGCCCTCTGGCCTCACCCCAGCTGTGATGGTATCCCTGATAAAGATGAACGGGCTACAGCACGGGCCGCTCCCGTTCTCCTCCTGATAGAGTCTAATGCACTGCACCTTGAAGGAACAGCCCTTACCGAGAGGTCAGCCTCCCTTTCTTCACATTAAGCCTCATCTGAAAATATCTTTCCACACATAAATAGAGATCTTTTTCAGGGACAACCCAAACCACATCCTCTGGCTTTTATTTTACATGTCCAGCCAGGCTTTTTTAAGCGCTGGGCTTAGGGTGGAATGAGGCAGCTCACCTCCTTTCCCATTTCCACTTCTCTCAGCAGACTGGGCATGGCGGGAACAGGGTAAGCCCTCAGCCTCAGGCCTCCACTGCCAGGGGAGGTCTGGTCTGAGCAGAGCCAGTACAGAGATCACTGGCTCCAGAATCCCCTTTGGAGCCATAGGAAACATCTCTCAGTGTTGATCCTGGAACCCATCACCTCTTACGGGTTCCTCTTTTCTGCTTACCTGATTCCCACGGCACCAAGGGCAAGGGATTGGCCAGGACACTATAAGGTTCTGGTCCTTGCCGTCTCAATTGCCTCAATTCTTAGCCTCCTGACTGGCCTTGGTGGCTCCAGGCTGGGACTGCAATAGTTCTAAAGCACAAATCTGACCATGTTGGGCCCCCACTGAAAACTTGATGCCTCCCCACGAGTGGAGGATGGAATCTACAGCCCTTCGCACGGGGCAGGCAGCACCGGGCTCCCACCGAGCCCTCCAGCCTTGCCTGCCTCTGCTCCCCGTTCCCAGAAGCAGAGCCCCCGCGGAGAAATTCCCCATGGATCACCCAGACACTTCATCCACGGATTAGTCAAGGGGGAGGAATGCAGGGTCCAGTGATCACGTTTAAGCAAGGCAGGAGGAAGGGGGTGGGCAAGCAGCAAAAAGCCAATGGAGCTCCAAACTGCAGACACCACTGCCTTCTCAGGTCTCCAGCCCCCAGGGAGGGTGGCCACGGCTTCCTGGATTTGCCCCGGGAGACACTGGCACAGTCCACTGGAGCTCTGGGCATGCAACGAGGCCTCAGGATGCCCCTCAGGCCCGGATGCTGCCCTGGGAAGGCCAGGCTTCCGCACTGGCATGACTCCAGCACTGAGACTCCTGGGTGAGGGAAGCCCAGAGGCGCCCAGAGGTGCCCAGAGCCTGAGCACCTGCCTCATCACTTGGGCACCTCACGTGCACAGCTTTAGATTCACCTTGTGACCACGAGAGAGCCATGGAGGATTCTCCCCTGGAGGAGTAACACGATCAGATGGGGGGTTTGCAGAAAGACCACTCTGGCGGTTGCTTGGGGGCAGGGAGACGACCTGGGAGATGATAACAGGAGTCTGGGGGGAGATGGCAAGAGCCTGAACTGTGGCAGGGCCCCCGGAGTCAGGGAGAAGGGTGCTGGGTCTCCAGGGCGGGGTGATGATACATGACGTGGGGTAAGCATGGAACCAGCACAGATAGCGGGAACGGAGAGGAATACCCATGGCCAAGAAACCAGCAGTGACGGGGGTTTTACTTACCGTAACATTTGCCCAGCAGTAACTAAGGGTACTCTTCCCTTTTATTATCTGACACATTTTACCGCCAGTTTTTGCTCAGATGCCTAGTTCCACTACTAAACTGTAAGTTGCTTTATGATAAAAATCTTATTGTATTGAATTCTCTGGCGGTCCAGTAGTTAGGACTTGGCGCTTTCACTGCTGGGGGCCGGGGTTCAATCCCTGGTCGGGGAACTAAGATCCCAAAAGCCACACGGTGTAGCCAAAAAAATTTTTTTTTAATTTAAAAAAAAACCTTTCCTTTCAAAAAAAAAATCTTATTGTATTTATGTCTGAACCCCAGGGTCTAACACTGTACCTCACATTTAATATAATAAGTGTTTAATAAATAAAGTCAATAAGGTCTCACCGGCATAAGAGAACATATATAGATATAAAATTAATGAGAGAAGCTGGAAGGTAGAGTTAAACCATATTTTAAAATGTTGAATTAAAGGGATAGTTGTATATTTGATACTGTAAGTAATGGGGAGTCATGGAAGTTATATGAGAAGGACGGTAATTTGATCAGAGCTATGCCTAGGAAAACCAAACTGGCCAAGATGTGTTCAAGAGATTAGAGCAGGGAGGAACTGGAAGTGAGATCAGTCAGAAAACTGTAGCAATATTTTATCAAAAAGAGCTCCCGCTGAGAGAGTCACTCATGGCCTATGGCCCCATTCTACAGAGTGCAAGCCAAGTCACTGCCCATTAACTTGAAAATCACATCCCAGGAATTCCAATTAGGACAGACACAAATACAGTATAAAATGCAACTGTGTTAGTTTGAATATTTGTATTTGCTGGGAAAGCCTGCTCCTTCAAATGCCAAAAGCATTTACAACTCTCCCAAGTCTGAGCCTGTGCCACCTTGGGAGTTTGAAGAGGCCACATCTGGCTTTAATGACCACTGTCTGAAAAGAAACATAGAGAATTGGAAAGGAGGGAAAAGCTCGTGTTTGGTGGTAAATGGGAAGGATAGGTTTTATGTCAAACCATCTAGCTTCTAGTTTTAAGACTCCCCATCACCAAACACATTTCAGGCCTGGAGTCTTACAATGCTTACATATAACAGAAAATAGGGGCTAAAGTGGAAATACCTCTCGTTTGTTACTCGGGTACAGCAGATGGCCCGCTCCTGATATTCAGAGAAATGGACTTTGCTTTCAGAGAGAAAAGGCTATAAAACAATGAAGAGCTGTCCAGGATGTGCAGAAATGCTTAACCCCTCGTGCACAGGCATCAAACGTGTACACGGACCACAGGCAGCATTCCTGGTCCATCAGGGACCAAGCCTTGTTCACCTTCATATCTCCACAGTGCAGGCACATAGCAAACACCTCTAAATGTGAATGTATATATAACCAGTGGAAGGAGAAGTCTCGACTCAAGGTATAAATTTAAATTGGTCTCTCGTACTGGTAAGCCTATGAAGTTTCTGCAGTTCAACAAGAATCCAACTGGGAAGCAAGATACCAGGTAGCTGCTTTTGCAGACACCCTTTGATAAAAGAGCAGGGATGGGGGTGAGTTTGAAGTTCAGACTGTGTTATACTCAAAGCCTTTTGGTTCAATAATGGGCCCTAGTTGACAAATCAGGCTGCAGTATCCAGCATCATGTGGGTGTATTACATCAGAGAAACACCAAATATATGCATCTGACAAACATTTATAGAGAATTTATTATATTCCAGGCACTATTTTAAAATATTCATTTAATTTAATGCTTGTAATAAACCCAGAAGACAGGTGCTATTATTAACTTCATTTACTGACGAGAAAACTGAGGCACAGAGAGGATACTTAGCCTGCCCAGGGTCACAGTGCTATTAAGTAATAGACTCAAGATTTGAACCCAATCTGTTTGGACCCAAATTCTGTGTCTTAACGCTAACACCTGGCCTCATACATGCCTATTTTTTGGGTTGATTAAAACGTGATCATTTTCTCCCTAGTCCAATGCTGGGCATAGTCTGATGGCTAAATACATGCAAAATTCCAGTACAGAAAAAGTCTAATGTAAAAACGACTAATTCCACTTCCCAAGGATGGCTGCTGGACATGGCGACTTGGTGCTCCCCTTCTGATCTCACATTGTTCCCCGAAAGGGCTAAATCAGGTTTAACTTCAAGGGAAGCCTTAGAGGTAGGGATGAGGCAAACCCCATTCTCATTCATCCTCCCCCATGCAAATGCCCCCGGGAGTAACACGCACACTGAAACTCAGTGCGCTGAGCGGCAGAGTCCGTGACTGCCAACAGATTCCTTACTACCAGCGCCAGGAGGAGGGAGGAGGGAGTTACGGGGCAGAACCCCGATGCCCAGCAGAACAGAGGCCAAGCCTGAAGGGGAAGGAGCAAAGACAGTCAAAACGGAATGTGCTCCGTTCAGAACTCTGCCCAGAGTGTTTCACATTCCACTGTTCTGGGACAAAGAGGAGCGGCTGTGTGTGCAGAAGATGGGAATGCAGCCCCTGTCCTGGTGACTCACACCAACACCGTTCCACTGCTGAGTTTTTGTTTGTGTTCAACATCCAGCTGCCTTTGTCACAAAGGAATTTTATTCCCAAGAGATTCACTCATCCCGAAAGCTTCATGCCCAAAGGATCATAATAAATCAAAATTCTATGAACCAAGATTCCTAAAAATAACCAAACTTCTCTAGACCTTGGGCACCAACATCTTGCCAACTGGGGGCGGGAGAGAGGGTGTATTTTCAAAGTGGCAAACAAGACTAAGCCTAATTCAAGCCAAGCACTTCAAGAGATATAACCAAACTTTTAGTGCAATAGGTCACAGGGATCAAAGTACTACTCTCGGTTAAAGCTCTGACATATCAAAGTATTATACTTTGCACCTGCAGATTTTTTTGTCATCAGTTGACAGTTCAATTTTGTCGAACACCAAGAGTTCGTATTGTGTCAGTATAACCAGTAAATGAAATTAAAGTTCAGAATCTGTTCTGTAAAGACAGTGTGACTAAAATGCACAAACAATAAAAATAAAATGAAATGAGACCTTAGAGTCAAACAGACCTGCACTGGATTCCCAATCCTGGCAGCTGTGTAATCTTGGTTAACTTAATCTCTTTGAGCCCCAGTTCTCTTGTTGGTAAAATGGGAATAATTATAACTGCCCTAGGGATTTGATCTTCCTGTAAAAGTTAAATGAGATAACCTGTACAAAGTGCCCAGCACCGTGCTACATACAGGTGTTTCTTTTCCCTGTAAAAGCAATATGCCAGAGAAGCAATATGCCATCATTGTGAATCTGCAAATTTACAGACGAGTCAACCAAAATGGGGGGAAAATGTATTCAAGGTATTTATTGATTACCCAACACATGTACACCACAATTCATGATATGATGAGAAAACAGAAGACATGCCTGCTTTTAAAGAGCTTACACTCAAGACAGGGAGACAAAATGCTCACATTAGGCACTTAGCAACATAAAAGTCATAACGAACCTCGACTGAGCACTTACAATGTGCCGAGCATGGTGCAGACTTCAGGAATAAGACTCATCGAATCTGCTTAACAAGTCAATGAAGTAGTTACTGTTATTCCCCATTTTCCAGATGAGGAAACTGAGGCTTAGCAAGGTTCAGTTGCTTACCCAAGGTCACAGAGCTCATATATGGGCTTTGAACTCAAGCAGTCTGAATCTATAGATATGACTTAGATACAACAGTCTTGGGTGAACTCAGAGGTAGATTAAGGCGGAGTTAGGCTAGTGACACAAGGCTTCTTGGAGGAGTTGAGCTGGGCCCTAGAGGAAAAAATGGGACTTGGACTGGCAGAGGAAGCAGAGTGAGTAAACCACAGGAAAAGCCTCCCACTGAAGGCACCAAAGGACCACAGGAAGAAAGGGAAACTTTCTCAGGGGGAAAGGAAACTAGAAAGGGAATCCCTTCACAAAATGCTGCTTGGAACCAAGAATTTCAGCTGGCCTGACATATAAGAATAATGTCAGACTTCCATGGTGGCGCAGTGGTTGAGAATCCACCTGCCAGTACAGGGGACACGGGTTCGAGCCCTGGTCCGGGAAGATCCCACACACCATGGAGCAACTAAGCTGGTGTGCAACAACTACTGAGCCTGCGCTCTACAGCCCGCAAGCCACAACTACTGAGCCTGTGCTCTAGAGCCGGAGCTCGGCAAGAAAGAGAAGCCACCGCAATGAGAAAGAAGCCCGGGCACCTCAACGAAGAGTAGCCCCCGCTCGCCACAACTAGAGAAAGCCCACGCGCAGCAACAAAGACCCAACGCAGCCAAAAATAAATAAATAAATTTACAAAAAAAAAAAAAAAAAGAATGTCTCACATCCTTTAAACCCACACCAGGGTTTACAAAATGCTTAAATCATCCCACTTGGTGATGACAAGAAGTAACATTTATTGAGCAACCTATAATAAACCAGGCACTGTACTAAGCTCATTCCAGCCTCAACAGGACCCTATGAGTTAGGTTCTATTATTGTCCTCCCCAGATGAGAAAACAGACGCCAAGGTCAGCTAACATGTGGCAACAGTAGGGTCTGAACCCAGATCTAACCTTGGGAGGCATCATTCAACCACGTGGTCCTCAGAACAACCCATTTAGTAAGCAGGGCAAGTGTTACTGCCATTTTTCAGATGAAGAAAATGAGTCTCAAAGAAAGGAAGTAACTTAAGTTCACTCCGTTAGAACCAAACCAGGTCTGGTGGCACCTACTCCCCGATATCCCCTCCCCCGCCCAGGACAGGCCGCCCAGTCCCCTTCCTCCTTCCCGTGACCAGGTGTAAGATGGGACTCCTCTTAAAGAAGGGAGCGCCTGTTTGCCTTCCCAGGACCGAGGGGTCTCCGGCTTCCCCGCGCCCCGCCCTCCCGGCAGCCGGTTGCCTGGCGGCCGCCAGGGCCCCGTGTTTGTGCCTCTGGGCCGGGCCTGTTATTTCACAGGAGTTGGCACTCCCGCCGCTGCCGCTGCCTCTGCCAGAGAGAGGGCTGGGTCGGTTTTCCTGTCTATCTCCCCTGCAACAGCTGTGTTTTCAATAGGGAGACTCTCCTGCTCGCCTCTCCTCGTGGGAGGACCGCACTCCAGCTCCACTTATTAAATGCCAGGCTCCGGTGTGCAGCCGTGGCAGGGCTGCGCGAGGATAAGATTAGGAGGGGGCCCCCCCGCCGCCCCTGTGCGGTGGGCGGGCACCGAGGAGGCGCCGGGCTGCGGCTGGGTCCGGACGGCCCGGAGCACAGGCCTCCCCTGGGCCGCCGCCTGTGCTGCTTTGGGGGCTGGGAGGCCCGGGCTGTCAATTTCAGCACCAGGAGACCCCGGGGCTGCGGGCAGCATGGCCTTCGCTCTGCAGGGGACCCCGGGGCTTCGCCCATGCCGGGAGGAAGGAAATGAAAAGGGGGAGCGAGACAGAGACAAAGGGAATGAGGAAAAGCCAGGGAGGAAAAGACAGAGAGGAATTCCGGGCCAAAAGACTAACACGGGAGAAAGAGGCCGCTAAATGTGCTGCCCGCCTGGCTTTCAAACAAGTGTGAGGCCCGTGTCTCAGACCCTGCTTAACAAATAGGAATTTTAATTATACAACGTTACGTTTTACACAAAATGTACTACGTCGTGGACCAAATAGTGTACTGGCTTTGAGTGCAAAATAAAGACCGTTCTCTTCTCCTCCTCCCAAAAGGGCGGTGATTTCACCCTTGCAGAAGTCTCCCGGGTTTCCGGGACCGGGTTCTCTCCTGGGAGCCGTGCGTTTTAGAACAGATGCTCTTCCTCCTCCTCCCGAGGTGGGCACCTGGCGTCCTTCCCGCCTCGCCTCTCTCCCTCCCCAGGCCCTACCCACCCTCCTTCCTTTGCCCCCCACCACTCTACCTGTCAACTCACACATTTTCATCATCCATCTCACCCTCCCCTCCACCTTTTCTATCTCTCTGGCTCTGGTCCTCACCATTCATATGGGTTTTAAATCCACCGCTTCCTTTCAGTGGTTCGAGAGGGGATAAAAAGCTTTCCTTTATGTTTGCCGGTATTTAAATTGCTTTTGAAAACACCCAGTGGTAAAGACTACGAAAAGGGGACAGTCTTTTTCAACGGATTGTTTATGTAGAACTCAGAGGGACTATGGGCAGGGGGTGCTCGGTAATTACTAGACGCCATGCACCTGGCCCGCATCCTGGCCCTCCCCTAACTCTTCTTGGTGGAACAGCCAGCCAGCTCCCCGGGGCTGGCTAGTGTAAGGTCACCTCCACCGGGGCAAAGGCTTTGCCCTGTGCTCTCCCAAGCCAGGGGTCTCTGAAGCAGGCAATGTGGGCTTAGCTATGGAGGAAGGAGTGAGCCTCCAGATCAGAGGCTCTCAACTCCTGCCGCACTGCTGCCACCTTTCAGGAGACCTGGGCTTTCTGTTTCCAGGGATGCCCCTCTTCTCTTGCCGCTACGTCACCCACATGGAGTTTCTACAAGGAGAGGCCCTCCGCTGCCCAGCTGCTGTCTCACAGGTAATTTCTGGCCACAGTCTCACCACTTATTTTATCTTTGCAGATATTCACTTGGGGTTCTAATTTCCATTTCATCGAGCCAGTAGAATGACTTGATTCCCTCATGTGTGAGGACCCCAAGGAGACAAGAGCCTCAGTCAGGGTGCTGTACTCAGCAGCACTTTGGATTCTGCCCACAAGTGGTATCCCAAAGGAAGACCCTTCTCTGGCAAACCATCCTGAACAAGGCCCGGCGTTTCCTCCACTCGCCTGATCCCCGCCCCACACTCCTCGACACCATCCCTCCGGTTTCTCAGGGAGCCTGAAGATCCTTGTCCGTCTCCCCTACCTTCTCCACTCAGAGTCACCTTAACAGGGACTTATCTTCCAGGAAAGCAGCTCTTCACAAATTTCTGCAAAACGTGATAAACGCTTTAGAACATGAACTTTGGAGTAGGAAAAATCTGGGTTCAAGTCTCTATACTAGTATCTGCTGACTGTGTTGTCAAGACTAAAGGAAACTAAATAAGATTATCTGGGAAGCATTCTTCACACAGTGCCATTCACACAGAAAGCTCTCAATAATGCTATTGTTATTACTCATGACCATTCAACACTACAATGAACAAAGTATGAATCCCCCTACCTCAAGGGTCTTACTGTTCACTGGAGGAGCTAGACAAATGAACAGTTGGATATAATGCTGTAAAATAGTAAGATATAGTTATAGATGATATAGACAATGGATATAACGTCTCTGCCTCTGGTTTCTACTAATATTTGGTCTTTGACCTCTGTTCCTGACATAGAGCTCCTAAAACACTTGGAACTCCTTGAGTGATAGGAGTGTCTAATGCAGAGCTCCTATATCCCTTGGAATTTCCTAGGAGCATCTTTTGTTCTAATGAGGTGAATCTTGGTGGACTCCTGGATGGGGGGTTGGTCATCAGGGAGACTAAGCCATGATTAGAAGCTTGGAACTTTCAGCCCCACCCTCATTCCCTGGGGAAGGGAAAGGGCCAGAAAATTAGTGATTGATCATGCTTACGTGATGAAGCCTCCACAAAAATCCCTGAAGTACAGAGTTCTGAGAGCTTCCAGGCTGGTAAGCATATCCATGTGCCAGGAGGGTGCTGCACCCCAACTCCACAGGGACAGAAGCTCCTGTGCTCAGGACCCTTCCAGGCCTCACCCCATGTACCTCTTCACATGGTTGTTCATCTGTATCCTTTACTATATCCTTTATAATAAACTAGTAAATGCAAGTGTTTTCTTGAATTCTGTGAGCCATTTTAGCATATTGTCAAACCTAAATAGGAGGTCATGGGAACTCCAACTTAGAGCCAGTTGGTCAGAAGTCCAAGCGACAGTCTGGGACTTGCAATTAGCATCTGAAGTGGGACAGTCTTGTAGGACAGAGCCCTTAATTTGTGGGCTCCAGAAGATAGTGTCAGAACTGAATTGAACTGTAGGACGCCCAGCTGGTGTCAAAGAATGGGTTGGGGTGGGCAGAAACCGCGCATCTGGTGTCAGAAGTAACTGAGTATGAGAGTACGGGGAAATATAGCACATTTTTCCCAGGCAAATGCAAAGCAGAATTAATAAGTGCAGTTACATATGAGCTAAAGGCATGGTGTGCCCTGGGGAGGAGGCGGATAGAAGAAGGATTAATCTTACCAGGAGAACAGAAGAGACATAGCATTAGAGGTGGCACCTGAGCGAGGCTTTAAAGCATGTGTAGGACTGTGGTCAGTGGAAGCAAATGGTACATTCCAGGAAGCATGAGCTTGGCCGGGGGAGGGGGTGGGAGCATGGAAATGTATATGGAGTGAACAATGCTGGATGCTTCCCTAGGTTCTAGCCCTACTTCCTTCTTCCCGACAGTCCCAATGTGCATTTAGGTGTCCATTCAGTTCTGGGGGAAACTTTTGATGTCAAGAGGAACCTTGTAGTAGTACATCCCACTACCACCGGGTTTGGTGCAGGAGTAAACAGATGACATAAACAAGTCTAATCAGATTGAAGATGGGTTAGGAATGCTGGGGCAAAGACATTCTGTCTTTCTTTAGAGACATGAACAAAGAAGCACAAAGCCCAAGAGTTGCTGGCAATCATCCTGGGACCATGAGAATCAGATAGAAAGAAACTGGGTCCTTGGGGAAATTGTTGAGCTGCTGGATCAAGCATTGCCTGCAGCTCACACTGATAATGGCCTTTTTTTTTTTTTTTATTTTAACCCAGGAGCAAATAAATCCCTGTATTGTATAAGCCAATGTGAGCCTAGCTTTTCATTTCTTGATGTTCAAGAGATGACCTGAAATCATGTATAGCAGGAATTTGGGGGGGACACGGAGGGATGTAAAAGACATTGAAACTTGAAAGGTATTAGAGGGTTAAATCATGAGAGGCTTTCCTTGTCCCATGCTAAGGGACTGGACTTCATGTAGGCAGTGGGAAGTCCCACTGAAGATTGTTGAGGAGAGGAGGTGGCACGATAGACTCTGTTTAAGGAAATTAACTCTGATGGCAGGATGAATGATAGACTGCAGGGAAGAGAGATTAGAAGCAAGAAAATGTGATTAGTAATGAGTCTGGGAAAAGGACATTTTATCAAGTAACCCCAGATGTCAACCTTGCCAGGAGTGGGCAGGGGTAAGCAAGCAAAGATACTCCTACTGAAAGATACCCCTCTGATCAGTACCAAAGGCTTTTCCTTTGCCCTTAAGGGCATACAGTATACAGCTGAGGGTCCAAATCCTGATATTGTGATGCCTCAGAAGGCTATCCAGTTGTCTTAGGAGTTTCAAATAACAGGAATTTTTAAAATTTTAAAATCTAAAACAAAGTTAATTTTAATTTACTTCAATGTTTAAACTAACAATACTTTTAAAGGGTAGGAAAAAGAATACACCCCAAAACAACAAGCTATAACAAAGTGTCTTCACTCCCCAAGTGTGTGAATCACTGATCTAAATCATGGTGCTCCCAGGTCCCTTCCTGCTGGGAGCATCCGTCACAGCTTGGGTTCCCAGGCCCCTTGGCAGCTGCCAGTGTGCTAGGACCTTCTAGAGCCTGTGCACAGTAAGGGGGCCTCCAGCACTCACGTGGCTCCATCCCTTATATCCACGAGAAGATAGAAATCTCTCATGGAGCAAAGTAAGCATCTTCACTTTCTCATACTAGACCTAAAGAGCCCCCGTTCCCTGCTGCCCTTGCTGCGCCACCGTTCCAGCGCTGCCTCGGGCTGATAACACCAGGGCAGTGATGGTCCACACCCCCGTATATTGCCCCCTGCCTCACAGTTTCCTCCCCTGTGCTGTACCGGTGCTTGATAATCTGGCTGTTCCCATCCTGCCTCATTCTCCAGTCTTTCCCACAGGCAGACTGCCACCTGCATTCCAAAGCGACTGTTTAATTTACATAATTCCAATAGCTTTCATTGCCAGCTTCCTGTTTTTGTAAACTCCTGGACAATTTTTTCGTTTCATAGGAAACAAGAGCCTCGGCTCACAATCCACCCTCAACCAACCTAGTCCCTCTGCATCAAAGGAGACAGGGAAGCTTCTATCTGATGGTTTCCCTTCTTGTTTTAGAAATAGAAGCTTTAAAAACACCCAGTGGTTTCCAATCCCGAGGGTTTCATACAAGCTTTTGACTTCACTGGTTACTGGCTTCCTGTTAACAGAAAGAAGTTTCAAGCTGAGTCAGAGAAGAGAGCCAGGCCCAGCCGTGATTCATTAGTGTTACTAATGACACCCCTGCCACCGCCAACGACCACTATCAACGCTGCTTCTGCTGAGGCTGCTGTGGTCTCCACGTTAGCCTAAACCTAGGAGAGCAAGAAACTGAAGCTGTTTCCCTGATTTTCTCTTCCAGATGGTATAGCAGTCAGCACAGGCAAGCAAGGCTGGCCTTGGGATAAGGAGACCAGATGGGCCCTGAATCAGGGTGACCGCAGGGATGCCCAGGAAGGCACCACTGCTTCAAAATAACTTCCCACTTCACCCCACCCTCCCTTTTCGCAGGGCCTGATGATTCCTCCCCCTGAGTTTTTTTGGTCTTCCTTTAAGATACAAAGACGGCTTAAACAGGCCACTCACACCCTAATATGATTAATGTGATGAACTCACTTTGGAAAACACTGATCACTTGAGAAAAGCAGATGGAAGAGACGCAGAAATAACCCAAAAGGCGACCAGGCCAGGAAAGTGACCCAGATGTCAATTACTTCTCAGTATTGCCCAGGACCAGGCGTGGCTGCAGGGTCAGCAGCTGGGAAATCACTCACCCCTTTGCCATGACTCTAGTTTGGGGATTTCCCCTAATTCCAAGGTCCTCTCAAAGAGCCCCAGCAAAGAGCAATCCATGCAGAAGTTGCTTAATAAATGCACGAATAAAATGAGGGGGTTCCACTCCTACACTGTTGGTGGGAATGGAGAACAGTATGGAGGTACCTCAAAAAACTAAACATAAAATTACCATATGATCCAGTAATCCCACTCCTGGGCATATATCTGGATAAAACTATCTTTCAAAAAGATACATGCAGCACTAAAAAGATTCATAGCAGCACTATTCACAGTAGCCAAGACATGGAAACAACCTAAACATCCATCGACAGATGAATGGATAAAGAAGATGTGGTACATATATACAATGGAATACTACTCAGCCATAAAAGAGAACAAAATAATGCCATTTCTGGCAACATGGATGGACCTAGGGATTATCATACTAAGTGAAGTCAGAAAGAGAAAGACAATACCATATAATATCACTTATACGTGGAATCTAAAATATGACACAAATGAACTTATCTACAAAACAGAAACAGACTCACAGACATACAGAACAGACTTGTGGTTGCCAAGGGGGAGGACAGGTGGGGGAGGGATGGATTTGGAGTTTGGGATTAGCAGGTGCAAACTATTATATATAAAATGGAGGGCTTCCCTGGTGGCACAGGGGATAAGAATCTGCCTGCCAATGCAGGGGACACAGGTTCGAGCCCTGGTCCGGGAAGATCCCACATGCTGTGGAGCAACTAAGCCCGTGCGCCACAACTACTGAGCCTGCACTCTAGAGCCCGTGAGCCACAACTACTGAAGCCCGCGTGCTGCAACTACTGAAGCCCATGCGCCTAGAGCCCGCGCTCTGCGACAAGAGAAGCCACCGCAATGAGAAGCCGTGCACTGCAATGAAGGGCAGCCCCTGCTCAACGCAACTAGAGAAAGCCCACGCGCAGCAACGAAGACCCAAAGCAGCCAAAAATAAATAAATAAAATAAATTTATTTTAAAAAATAAAAAATAAATAAAATAAAATAAAATAAAATGGATAAACAACAAGGTCCTACTGTATAGCACAGGGAACTATATTCAATATCCTGTGATAAACCATGATGGAAAAGAGTATTAAAAAGAATGTATGTATATGTATAACTGAATCACTTTCCTGTACAGCAGAAATTAACACAACATTGTAAATCAACTATACCTCAATTAAATAAATAAACAAATAAATAATAGGGTTCCAAACCATGCCATAACCATAACGATAAAGAAAGCTCCCAGGTCTTCTTACAGCCAAGTCTATCCCATGGGTTGTCCTGTCTAATCTTCACAGCCACCTAGGAAATATAGCTTCTCCTGATTCTAGAGGTGGAGGGTGAGGATGACTCCACAAGGAAATTTGACCCAGGTTTTCTGACTCAAAGTATCATAATACATCTCAGTATAATTGATGAATTCCTAGATTTATTACAAATCAAGATATAACACACACAACATAAAAGTCACCATTTTAAAGTATACCATTCGGTGGTTTTTGTAGATTCACTGTTGTGCGACCACCACCACTATCTCATCCCATGTGCCAGCGGCACCTGATGGGCAGATGTGAAAGTCCTTCCCCAGTCCCACCCGTGGCCAAATGGGCCAATCAGGTCCTCCTCCTCAGGTAGACGGTAGTGGGCAGACGCCAGAAGACACAAGAGAGGAGGCAATAGCAGAAGCCTCGAGGAAGCAGAAGTTCTGAGGTACCCAGAAGAAGGGAAAGGCGTTGCCCGGTAACCATTTTGTCGGTGCAGGAGATCAGAGATGAACAAACTCCTGCAGCCGGAAAGCCAAGGGCTGACTCTCTGGAATTACATGAGCTCTCCAGTAATTTTTCACTTCCCAGATGGTGTCCACTCCGCCTAAAAAGAGCACGTCCTACTGCTTAGCTGGTATCTCTCTACCCATGGATATCTCATAAACGTCTTCAACTTGACTAAATACAAACTCAAATTCTCCATTTTTCTCTCAAAGTCTGCTCCCTCCTCCTACCCCCTTCCACTCCACCTTTGTCCTCCAAACTCGCTGGCCTTCTTTCATCTCGCCCTGCTCTTCTTGCACCAGAGAATCAGCACATGCTGCACCTCCAGTGGGAATACTGCTCACCTTGTCATTTCCCTGAGCCCCACTTCTCACCAGTGCCCAACAGCTCTTCAACTAGAATGCCCGCTCCTCCTGGGAGCTCAGCTCAGTGTCACTGCCGCAGGGAGCATCCCTTGGAGCAGCAGTGCCCCTTCTAGGCGCTCACGGCTGCTCTAGGCACAGCTTCTTTGTAATAGTACATGCAGAGTGTGATTACTTCACTAACATCTACGGCCAGCTGAACTAAAACTCCACTAGAGCAGAGACCCTGTCTATTTGCCTCACCTTTGTACCCCAGCACCTGACACAAAGCCTGACACCTAGCAGGGCAATAGATATCTGATAAACAAATGAATTCAACTGGGGGCGGTAGGTATTACCTACCTATCTATCTATCTATTTATTGATATTTATTGAGGTATAATTGGCATATAACATTATGTTAGTTTCAGGTGTACAATACAATGATTCAATATTTGTATATATTGTGAAATGATCACCACGATAAGTCTAGTTAACCTTCGTCACCATACATAGTTACCAAAAAAATAAAAGGGTTTTTTCTTGTGATGATTAGGACAGAATCCCTCAGAGCTCTCTAAGATAAAGTGGCTGCAAAAAGAACCTCAAAAGAACCACAGGAGTTAAGCTATAGAAACCGTATTTAGTACTATCAAGCTGCTGACCACATTGCTTCAGCTACAAGCAAAGGTTCAGCAGGAATGCAGATTTAAGAACAGGGGTTGCAGGCAGTGGGTTGATCAAACAGTGACTGCTTTGGTCTACTTTATCACCCCCCCCCCCTTTCTGCTTTCAAAATGTAGGTTGAAGGAGGACCTGAGTATGTGACATTGGCTACTGTCAGACATATATTCTCTCAACCTAGTGATCTGAGAGCATTGGAAGGACACAGGGATAAAGTGGCAGGACTTGGCCTGCTAAGGAGATGTGAGCAGAATTCGTTCATTCTAATCACTTGGACTACACAGCATTTCAAGGGGCTTGGCGATTTTTGAAATTCTGTATGAAAATGATATGAGATCTAACTTTTCAAGTCCTTTTAGTCAATTTTATCAATAAAGGATGTGAAATACCAACATGGCTGATAAAATAGAGA
Organism: Balaenoptera ricei; assembly: GCF_028023285.1. Classification (NCBI taxonomy): domain Eukaryota; kingdom Metazoa; phylum Chordata; class Mammalia; order Artiodactyla; family Balaenopteridae; genus Balaenoptera; species Balaenoptera ricei. Next base: position 171,123,243 of record NC_082639.1, read on the forward strand.
TTATACGACCACAGCTTTTGACCCAACATCTATGATAAGACATTTAAAAATCGACCCTGGTGACTTTTAAGACTAAAAGCCTGAAAGACACTATAACTGGTTTTGCAGTTCATCTGAAGAACCACACCTGATTTTACATTGTCCTTTCTCATCCGATCAATATGTTCAAGTTTATTGTCTGTTAAAATGCTGCAGTACAGCAGCTAATTTACATGGCATTTTTGGTTCTAGGGCAGTGATAAACAAGAAGCAGAGTTAACGAAGGAGCTCTAGCCTGTCCTTCGCAGATTGGAGAGGAAGTATATGAGTCTCCATAACCAGGGGTGCCAGAGGAGAAAGGAATTGCATTCTGTCCTTCCTCACTCTCTTGGCCTCCAACCCCTACATTCAGCTTTAGTCCTACCCTTGTAACTGGGCTCCCAAAAGCACTCGGGGGGGCCAGGTGTGAGAGTGACCTGAATTATCTCTAATACATGATGAAAGCAAATCATTCACAAATTACAATATTTTGATTATAACGTTAACAAATCACTTGTGATGCACCTTGCAACCCATCTGGACACCTGGTTGAGAAACTTAATAAGGAGTTGATTGCTTTCCTGGGGGGGAAAAAAAAAAAGATACACTTGTTTACCAGCCCATGTTTACACGTTACCACTCCCTGCTAACAAAGGGGATAATTCTGCTTCTTTTCAACCTCTTTGTAGTTCTATCTCACTTAACACAATAGCTATGTTCCTGGAAACCTGTGTGCATTTCATGTCTTGTGAACAGTACCATATTTGAAAGGCACTAAGGGAGCTTCCTATTTAAAGGAATTCCACATTACGCAAATATCAGAACTGTGGCTACCAAGACTTTGTGGCAACATGAAAAATGCTTATGACTCAGTGTTAGGAAGAAAACACCATAAGCAAAATTGTGTGTACAAAATGATTAAATTTTTTACAAAACAGATGTAAATATGACAAATTTTGGAATAAAATTTACCAAAAATGATAGTAGCTACATTAGAGAGATGGGATATGGGTTATTTATGTCTCATTCTACTTCAAAACTTTCTGGAATGATGTTTTTAAAACTGAAAATGTAAAGTAAAAGAATTATGTGCTAAATCTTATTTATAGAGTTGAACAGTTACTCAATCGTGCTATCAGTCTGGATCTTTCCACGATGAACTTCACTTAAGTTCAGGCAAATCTGTATTTCAAAAGGTTTTAAAACCATTAATTTAAACACATTTTAAATTTAACAATTAGAACAACCCTAAAGTCAATCAAAATTTGCTAAGAACAATTTTAAAAGCCAAAACTGGCTTGTAAACTTCCTTTATGCTCTGCAAATATAAAATTTCCGCATGTCTATTACACAGATCAGTCACCTACCCACCTCTTTATTACCACCATATCAAGTTGATATACATAGACTAACCAAATAACTTTCAACAAATTGATTCCTTTAAAAATAAATAAATAAATAGAAGAAAGATTGTATTAGTAGGCTTAAAATGCCCTTGTCAACTGATGACAAATAAAACACACTTTATGGGCTGAATTAAAGGCCCTGGGGTTAATGCCCTCCCTATCCAGGGAAATCATTGACTAAATCTTTGTAAACTGATGAGATGGTTCACTCTCCTCCATTCTGACATTGTTGGATATTATAATAAAATAGTTGAAGTCATTCAATCTTGTCATAAACAGATGGCAGTCTGCCTTTCCCTCATACTTGCCTAAAGGCCTCTGCTATAAACTCAGAAGAAAACTTGAAACTTTGGGAAGTAATCTCAAAAAGAGATACAATAAAAACTGTAACAGGTACTCCTAACTATTGATAGTACAGTGAACAGACTCATAAGTGCAGGCTTCCCAGTCGAAGGTGACATCCACAGACACCTGTCCAGTCTGTATCGAGGACAGAAGGCCTCCAAGCTCAGAAACACGTGACTCCATGAAAGCTCCGTGACAGCTTAGTCTGAGATCAGCAAAATAAAAACGAATTTCCTGGGATTAAGGAAACTGATTTAATGGTGGTTGATGTTCTATTTTTAGTAGGTATATGAGGAAAACTCCTTTTCTTTCTCCTTTATCTCTATCAGTTTAAGAGAACATACTTTCATAAATTGGAATGAAACATTCTTTAAGTGGTAAATTATTCCAACATCCCTCCTTAGAATTCAGAGGAAAAAAACTTCTTATGAAAATTCTTAGTATATATTTTCAACTTAAAAAAAAAAACTTAGAAAAACTCTGAAATAGTGATTCTGTAGAATACATTAATAGACTTTATATACAAACTACCCAAAACAATAGTAAAAATGATTAAATATTATTCAAAATGCTTTTTCTAAATTCCTTTACTTTTTGTGATAATGTAGTTGTTTACTCAGGCTCAGTAAAAATCCATTCTGCTTCCTGTAAGATTGAACTGGATAAATCAAATTTGCAACAATAAGACACAACCTCATTTAATTTTAAAGATATGACAAGTTGCTACTAGAACCAAGGACTGTGCTTTACAAGTTGAAGGGAAATGCGTGTAAACAGTAGTAATATGTTGGTAAACATTTAACAACTGGCTCTCTAAAATAAAAAGAAGTACTTCTTGGTAGCATTTGCCAATGTCTGTGTTGTAAATAGTCCCATCATGGCCAATTTTAACATGACATCACTGAACATGGAATTGGGAAGGGACATGCAATAACACACCATTATATAGTATATCCACCACAAAGATACAATAGATATATAAAAAAACCTCAAGAGCATACTTTTCTTTTTAATAAATTTATTTTTTTATTTATTTATTTTTGGCTGCATTGGGTTTTCGTTGCTGCTCAAGTTGCGGTGAGCGGGGGCTGCTCAAGTTGCGGTGCACAGGCTTCTCATTGCAGTGGCTTCTCTTGTTGCAGAGCACAGGCTCTAGGCACACGGGCTTCAGTAGCTGTGGCTCATGGGCTCAGTAGTTTTGACACGCAGGCTCAGCAGCTGTGGCTCACGGGCTCTAGAGCACAAACTCAGTAGTTATGGCACACGGGCTTAGTTGCTCCGCGGCATGTGGGATCTTCCCGGACCAGGGCTCAAACCTGTGTCCCCTGCATTGGCAGGCGGATTCTTAACCACTGCACCACCAGGGAAGTCACAAGAGCATACATTTTTTTAAAAAGGTCATACAGAGAGATTGGTTCAAGATGGCAGAGTAGAAGGACATGCGCTCACTCCCTCTTGCGAGAGCACCAGAATCACAACTAACTGCTGAACAGTCATCAACAGGAAAACACTGGAACTCACCAGAAAAGATACCCCATATCCAAAGACAAAGGAGAAGCCACAATGAGATGGTAGGAGGGGCGCAATCACAGTAAAATCAAATCCCATAACTGCTGGGTGGGTGACTCACAAACTGGAGAACACTTATACCACAGAAGTCCACCCACTGGAGTGAAGGTTCTGAGCCCAACATCAGGCTTCCCAGCCTGGGGGTCCGGCAACGGGAGGAGGAATTCCTAGAGAATCAGACTTTGAAAGCTAGTGGAACTTGATTTCAGGACTTCTACAGGACTGGGGGGAACAGAGACTCCACTCTTGGAGGGCACACACAAAGTAGTGTGTGCATCGGGACCCAGGGGAAGGAGCAGTGACCCCATAGGAGACTGAACCAGACCTACCTGCTAGTGTTGGAGGGTCTCCTGCAGAGGCAGTAGGTGGCTGTGGCTCACTGTGGGGACAAGAACACTGGCAGCAGAAGTTCTGGGAAGTACTCCTTGGCGTGAGCCCTCCCAGATTCCACCATTAGCCCCACCAAAGAGCTGGGTAGGCTCCAGTGTTGGGTCACCTCAGGCCAAACAACCAACAGGGAGGGAACCCAGCCACACCCATCAGCAGTCAAGCGGATTAAAGTTTTACTGAGCTCTGCCCACCAGAGCAACAGCCAGCTCTATCCACCAACAGTCCCTCCCATCAGGAAACTTCCACAAGCCTCTTAGATAGCCTCATCCACCAGAGTACAGAGAGCAGAAGCAAGAAGAACTATAATCCTGCAGCCTGTGGAAAAAAACCACATTCACAGAAAGATAGACAAGATGAAAAGGCAGAGGGCTATGTACCAGATGAAAAAACAAGATAAAACCTTAGAAAAACAACTAAATGAAGTGGAGACAGGCAACCTTCCAGAAAAAGAATTCAGAATAATGATAGTGAAGATGATCCAGGACCTCTGAAAAAGAATGGAGGCAAAGATTGAGAAGATGCAAGAAATGCTTAACAAAGACGTAGAAGAATTAAAGAACAAACAAACAGAGATGAACAATAAAATAACTCAAACGAAAAATACACCAGAAGGAATCCATAGCAGAATAACTGAGGCAGAAGAACGGATAAGTGACCTGGAAGACAGAATGGTGGAATTCACTGCCACAGAACAGAATAAAGAAAAAAGAATGAAAAGAAATGAAGACAGCCTAAGAGACCTCTGGGACAACATTAAACGCAACAACATTCGTATTATAGGGGTTCCTGAAGGAGAAGAGAGAAAGAAAGGACCCAAGAAAATATTTGAAGAGATTATAGTTGAAAACTTCCCCAACATGGGAAAGGAAATAGCCACCCAAGTCCAGGAAGCGCAGACAGTCCCATACAGGATAAACCCAAGGAGAAACACGCCGAGACACATAGTAATCAAATTGACAAAAATTAAAGACAAAAAAATTATTGAAAGCAACAAAGGAAAAATGATAAATAACATACAAGGGAACTCCCATAAGGTTAACAGCTGATTTCTCAGCAGAAACTCTACAAGCCAGAAGGGAGTGGCATGATACATTTAAAGTGATGAAAGGGAAAAACCAAGATTACTCTACCCGGCAAGGATCTCATTCAGATTTGAGGGAGAAATCAAAAGCTTTACAGACAGGCAAAAGCTAAGAGAATTCAGTGCAACCAAACCAGCTATACAACAAATGCTAAAGGAACTTCTCTAAGTGGGAAACACAAGAGAAGAAAAGGACCTACAAAAACAAACCCATAACAATTAAGAAAATGGTAATAGGAACATACATATCGATAATTACCTTAAACATGAATGGATTAAATGCTCCAACCAAGAGACACGGGCTGGCTGAATGGATACAAAAACAAGACCCATATATATGCTGTCTACAAGAGACCCACTTCAGACCTAGGGACACATACAGACTGAAAGTAGGGGATGGAAAAAGATATTCCATGCAAATGGAAATCAAAAGAAAGCTGGAGTAGCAATACTCATATCAGATAAAATAGACTTTAAAATAAAGAATGTTACAAGAGACAAGGAAGGACACTACATAATGATCAAGGGATCAATCCAAGAAGAAGATATAACAATTATAAATATACATGCACCCAACATAGGAGCACCTCAGTACATAAGGCAATGGCCAACAGCTATAAAAGAGGAAATCGACAGTAACACAATAATAGTGGGGGACTTTAACACCTCACTTACACCAATGGACAGATTATCCAAACAGGAAATTAGTAAGGAAACACAAGCTTTAAATGACACAATAGACCAGATAGATTTAATTGATATTTATGGGACATTCCATCCAAAAACAGCAGATTACACTTTCTTCTCAAGCGCGCATGGAATATTCTCCAGGATAGATCACATCTTGGGTCACAAATCAAGCCTCAGTAAATTTAAGAAATTGAAATCATATCAAGCATCTTTTCTGAGCACAAAGCTATGAGATTTGAAATCAATTACAGGGAAAAAAACGTAAAAAACACAAACAAATGGAGGCTAAACAATGCGTTACTAAATAACCAACAGATCACTGAAGAAATCAAAGAGGAAATCAAAAAAATAGCTAGAAACAAATGACAATGAAAATATGATGATCCAAAACCTATGGTATGCAGCAAAAGCAGTTCTAAGAGGGAAGTTTATAGCAATACAAGCCTACCTCAAGACACAAGAAAAATCTCAAATAAACAAGCTAACCTTACACCTAAAGGAACTAGAGAAAGAAGAACAAACAAAGCCCAAAGTTAGTAGAAGGAAAGAAATCATAAAGATCAGAGCAGAAATAAATGAAATAGAAACAAAGAAAACAATAGCAAAGATCAATAAAACTAAAAGCTGGTTCTTTGAGAAGATAAACAATATTGATAAACCATTAGCCAGACTCTTCAAGAAAAAGAGGGAGAGGACTCAAATCAATAAAATTAGAAATGAAAAGGAGAAGTTAAAACAAACACCGCAGAAATACAAAGCATCCTAAGAGACTACTACAAGCAGCTCTATGCCAATAAAATGGACAACCTGGTAGAAATGGACAAATGCTTAGAAAGGTATAAACTTCTAAGACTGAACCAGGAAGAAATAGAAAATATGAACAGACCAATCACAAGTAATGAAATTGAAATTGTGATTAAAAATTTTTCAGCAAACAAAAGTCCAGGACCAGATGGCTTCACAGGTGAGTTCTATCAAACATTTAGAGAAGAGCTAACACCCATCCTTCTCAAACTCTTCCAAAAAATTGCAGAGGAAGGAACACTCCCAAACTCATTCTATGAGGCCACCATCACCCTGATACCAAAACCAGACAAAGATACTACAAAAAAAGAAAATTACAGACCAATATCACTGATGAATACAGATGCAAAAATCCTCAACAAAATACTAGCAAACAGAATCCAACAACACATTAAAAGGATCATAAACCATGATCAAGTGGGATTTATCCCAGGGATGCAAGGATTCTTCAATATATGCAAATCAATAAATGTGATACACCATATTAACAAATTGAAGAATAAAAGCCATATGATCATCTCAATAGATGCAGAAAAAGCTTTTGACAAAATTCAACACCCATTTATGATAAAATCTCTCCAGAAAGTGGGCATGGAGGGAACCTACCTCAACATAATAAAGGCCATATATGACGAACCCACAGCAAACATCATTCTCAATGGTGAAAAACTGAAAGCATTTCCTCTAAGATCAGGGACAAGACAAGGATGTCCACTCTCACCACTATTATTCAACATAGTTTTGGAAGTCCTAGCCATGGCAATCAGAGAAGAAAAAGAAATAAAATGAATACAAATTGGAAAAGAAGAAGTAAAACTGTCACTGTTTGCAGATGACATGATACTATACATAGAGAATCCTAAAGATGCCACCAGAAAAATACTAGAGCTAATCAATAAATTTGGTAAAGTTGCAGGATACAAAATTAATGCACAGAAATCTCTTGCATTCCTATACACTAATGATGAAAAATCTGAAAGAGAAATTAAGGAAACACTTCCATTTACCACTGCAACAAAAAGAATAAAATACCTAGGAATAAACCTACCTAGGGAGACAAAAGACCTGTATGCAGAAAACTATAAGATACTGATGAAAGAAATTAAAGATGATACAAACAGATGGAGAGATATACCATGTTCTTGGATTGGAAGAATCAATATTGTGAAAATGACTATACTACCCAAAGCAATTCACAGATTCAATGCAATCCCTATCAAATTACCAATGGCATTTTTTACAGAACTAGAACAAAAAATCTTAAAATTTGTATGGGGACAAAAAAGACCCCAAATAGCCAAAGCAGTCTTGAGGAAGAAAAACGGAGCTGGAGGAATTAGACTCCCTGACTTCAGACTATACTACAAAGCTACAGTAATCAAGACAATATGGTACTGGCACAAAAACAGAAATATAGATCAATGGAACAGGATAGAAAGCTCAGAGATAAACCCACACACCTATGGGCAACTAATCTATGGCAAAGGAGGCAAGGATATACAATGGAGAAAAGACAGTCTCTTCAATAAGTGGTGCTGGGGAAACTGACAGCTACATGTAAAAGAATGAAATTAGAACACTCCCTAACACCATACACAAAAATAAACTCAAAATGGATTAAAGACCTAAATGTAAGACGGGACACTGTAAAACTCTTACAGGAAAACACAGGAAGAACACTCCTTGACATAAATCACAGCAAGATCTTTTTTGATCCACCTCCTAGAGTAATGGAAATAAAAACAAAAATAAACAAATGGGACCTAATGAAACTTAAAAGCTTTTGCACAGCAAAGGAAGCCATAAACAAGATGCAAAGACAACCCTCAGAATGGGAGAAAATATTTGCAAATGAAGCAACTGACAAAGGATTAATCTCCAAAATTTATAAGCAGCTCATGCAGCTCAATATCAAAAAAACAAACAACCCAATCCAAAAATGGGCAGAAGACCTAAATAGACATTTCTCCAAAGAAGACATACAGATGGCCAAGAAGCACATAAAAAGATGCTCAACATCACTAATTATTAGAGAAATGCAAATCAAAACTACAGTGAGGTATCACCTCACACCAGTTAGAATGGGTATCATCAGAAAATCTACAACCAACAAATGCTCCAACAAATGCTGGAGAGGGTGTGGAGAGAAGGGAACTCTCTTGCACTGCTGGTGGGAATGTAAATTGATACAGCCAATATGGAGAACAGTATGGAGGTTCCTTAAAAAACTAAAAATAGAATTACCATATGACCCAGCAATCCCACTACTGGGCATATACCCACAGAAAACCATAATTCAAAAAGACACATGCACCCCAATGTTCATTGCAGCACTATTTACAATAGCCAGGTCATGGAAGCAACCTAAATGCCCACTGACAGACAAATGGATAAAGAAGATGTGGTAAATATTTACAATGGAATATTACTCAGCCATAAAAAAGAATGAAATTGGGTCATTTGTAGAGACGTGGATGGATCTAGAGACTGTCATACAGAGTGAAGTAAGTCAGAAAGAGAAAAACAAATACCGTATATTAACACATATATGTGGAATCTAGAAAAATGGTAAAGATGAAGCAGTTTGCAGGGCAGAAATAGAGACATACACGTAGAGCACAAACGTATGGACACCAAGGGGGGAAGTGGCGGGGGGGTGGTGGTGGTGTGATGAATTGGGAGACTGGGATTGACATATATACACTAATATGTATAAAATGGATAACTAATAAGAACCTGCTGTTTAGAAAAATAAATAAAATAAAATGTAAAAAAATAACCTGCTGTATAAAAAAGTAAATAAAATTCAAAAATTCAAACAGAATAAATAATAAAAATATTTAAAAAATAAAAAACAAATAAAAAGGTCATACAGAAAAGATGCTCGGGACTTCCCCGGTGGTCCAGTGGTTAAGAATCCATCTTCCAATAGACACGGGTTCGATCCCTGGTAGGGAAACTAAGATTCCACATGTCCACGAGGCAACTAAGCCCTTGCGCTGCAACTACTGGGCACACGAGCCACAACTAGAGAGCCCATGCACTCTGGAGCCTACGTGCCGCAACTAGAGAGAAGCCTGCACGCCACAACTAGAGAGAAGCCTGCGCGCTGCAACGAAGATCCCACGTGCCGCAACTAAGACCCAATGCAGCCAAAAATAAAAAATAAATATTTTAAAAAAGAAAGAAAGAAAAAATGCTCAACATCACTGATTATTAGAGAAATGCAAATCAAAACTACAGTGAGGGGCTTCCCTGGTGGCGCAGTGGTTGAGAATCTGCCTGCCAGTGCAGGGGACATGGGTTCGAGCCCTGGTCTGGGAAGATCCCACATGCCGTGGAGCAACTAGGCCCGTGAGCCACAACTACTGAGCCTGCATGTCTGGAGCCTGTGTTCCCAACAAGAGAGGCCGCGATAGTGAGAGGCCCGCGCACCGCGATGAAGAGTGGCCCCCACTTGCCGCAACTAGAGAAAGCCCTCACACAGAAACGAAGACCCAACACAGCTAAAAATAAAATTAATTAATTAAAGGGCTTTCCTTTAAAAAAAAGAAAAAAAAAACTACAGTGAGGTATCACCTCACGCCAGTCAGAATGGCCATCATTAAAAAGTCTATAAATAATAAATGCTGGAAAGTGTGTGGAAAAAAGGGAACCCTCCTACACTGTTGGTGGGAATGTAAATTGGTGCAGTCACTATGAAGAATGGTATGGAGGTTCCTTAAAAAACTAAAAATAGAGTTACCATATGATCCAGCAATCCCACTCCTAGGTATATATCTAGAAGACAAAAACTAATTCAAAAAGATACATGCACCCAATGTTCACAGCAGCACTATTTACAACAGCCGAGAATGGAAGCAACCTAAGCATCCATTGACAGATGAGTGGATAAAGAAGGTGTGGCATATAGATATAGATATATATCTGTGTGTGTATAGATAGATAGATAGTATATGAATAATACTACTCAGTCATAAAAAAGAATGAAATAATGTCAATGCAGCAATATGGATGGATCCAGAGATTATCATACTAAGTGAAGTAAGTCAGACAGAGAAAGACAAATCTCATATGATATCACTTATATGTGGAATCTAAAATATGATACAAATTAACTTATTTACAGAACAGAAGTAGACTCCCAGACATAGAAAACAAACTTATGGTCACCAAAGTTGAAAGGTGGGGGGAGGGATAAATTAGGAGTTTGGGATCAGCAGATACAAACTACTAGATACAAAATAGATAAACAACAAGGTCCTAGTTATATAGGACAGGGAACTATGTATAGCACAGGGAACTATATTCAGTATCTTATAATAAACTATAATGGAAAAGAATATGAAAAAGAATATATATATGTATAACTGAATCACTTAGCTGTACACCAGAAACTAACACAATATTGTAAATCAACTATACTTCAATTTTTAAAAATAGTTTTAAAAAAGGTCATACATAATTAGGAGGTGATAAGTTCTGAGTATTTATTATCACTGATTTAAATATAATTTATTTAATTGTAAGTTATAAAGTTTAATTTCCAATAATGGCCATGTTTAACAAGCAGCTTACAAAATTCCTATAAATTTAACAACGAGTTCTCATGAATCAGTAGGAGCCAGTTCCAGTATACCAGTCCCAGGAAACTGTCCTGGAACTTATCCCATGGCTTAAAGAATATCAGCTTTACAGGTAATAAAGAATTTTCTAGCAGGTCAGGAATTTGACAAACTTGAGTGTCTCAGACAGACAGGGACCCTTACAGGCTACTATAGGTAAACCTCACAGAAGCAAATTGGAAGGTCCTTGTTCCTTAGCTCAGTAGATGAGCAGATAAAGGCAATAAAATAATTCTGATACATAAAAGTAAATTACAACTGCAGAAGATTTACAGGTTAATTCTTAAACCAGAACTGCTCTGGTTTTATTAATATGTAACAAGGATGTCTTTGTATATTGACATCTCTTATATGCTATATAAATAAAACCAGTTAAATAAAACAAATCGAATGAATAATACTGAATCAGATAATCTCTAAACAATTTATGAGGTCAAATCTGCATGTGAGAGTGGGAGTTGACCATAAAGAATCCCAGTGACAAAACACACACACACAAACACACACACAAAACATACACAAAAAATGTGATCACTGTGTATAATTCTAGTCCTCAAAATATGAAATCTTGATTCTTTCCTGTAGGTTAATGCCTCCCTAACAAAAATATCTCTATCCCTAACTTTTGTAATATCAATGTCTGAAGATATATCTCTACCTTTGTAAATGTTAAAGTCATGGAAGAAAACTACTGTTTTCCACCACAGACAGAATGACAGTAAACTCAATAATTTGGTGATTTTTTTCCTTTAAATTCCTGCTGCATTTTTTTACTTGATAAGCCTGTTTTTCTGAAGCCTGGACTCCCTTATAAACCTCTTCATAAGTAAAGTTCTTTTCTTTTCTAAATGCTTTTGTCTCTGAGTCTTTATTTGACAGTAACTTGCTTATTTGTCCCTATGTTTTTTTGGTGCTACATACCTACCTAGGTACTGCTCCTAGTCACGGCCACGTGGCTCCTGTGAGACCAACCTTCTTGCAGATAACAAATATAAACTCTAAGCTAAATACAGAAACAACTTTCTGAAGACACTGAAGAGCAACCAAAAACAGGTAGATACTGAAAGGGGGTCAACATCTGGATGAAGAGAAAAGCACTGGTGAGTTTCCCATTTTTTATGACTTTTATCCTGAGGGAAGTCCTCAAATTGCACTACACAGTGCAGCTAAAAGTCAGAAAGAAAAACCCAAAATCTTACTGGCTTGAAAAACCAGCAGACAGAGTTTGAGGGAAACACAGCTGCTGGAAAACAAAGGGAGAAATCTTAAAAAGTAGAGAACCAGAAAGGAGGAGCCCCAAATCATGTGTATAAATTCTAGCCAGATCTCTGGCAGTTGTTGGAACCATACATGTGTGAGGCAGACTTCAAGTAGTCTAGCTAAGACTGAAAGCACTGAGCAGAAATTTGAGCCACCATTCACTGCAAGGAAGATAAAGTTTACAGTTTGAATTCAGCCAAGTTAACTGCCTACTATTAAAAAAAAGAAAAAATACTCTTCAGGGGAACACAGCAGAACTGAGAATCTCTATAACATATCATTCACAACATCCAGGACACAGTTCAAAATTATATAACAGTCAAAGAAACAGGAAGACATTACCTATTCTCAAGAAAAAATAAAATCAGTGAAGGTCAATCCTGAAATGATTCACATATTGAAATTATCAGACAATGGTTATAAAACAATTATTAGAAATAAGCTCAAGGACATAGGGGAAAATATGCTTGTATTGAATGAAAAGTATCAACAGGTAACTAGAAACTATAAAAAAACTAAATAGAAATTCTAGAATTTAAAAATATATATCTGAAATGTTAAAAATTACTGGATGGGCTTAACAGAAGAATGATGATAGTAGAAGAAAGAGTTAGTGAATTTGAAGAAAGATTAATACATTAATTATCCAATCTGAATCACAGAAGAAATGATTGAAATAATTAACAAGAGTTTCAGGAACCTGTGGGACATTATCAAAAGATTTAACATGTACAACTGGACTCCCAGAAGGAGAAAAGGAATAAAATGAAGTAGACAAAATATTTGAGGAAATAATAGCCAAACATTTCTCATAATTGCTATGTCCTCATCTAGACTGCAAGCTCAGTGAAAGCAAGGAATTCTGAGTTATACCTCTTTAGTAGTACACATAGCACCTAACAAAATCAGGCTACATAGTAAATTCTCAACTAATACATATTTATACATTCAGCATCAAAAATAATTATTTACTGAGTGCCTACTGTGTGTAAAGCATTACAAAAAGTGCTAGAGACACAAAGATGCTTTAGTTACAGCCACTGTGCTTAATGAAGGAAGAAGATTTTGAAAAAGATAAAAGGAGAAGCCCCATTGTTTCTGAGGAAGGAAAAGGTTTCCAATGGCTCTTGTTTTTCATTCTTTCTTTTCTTTTTCAATTCATCATGATTTTAGTTAACTTGCTTATAGTGATTCCTGCTAAAAGGAGAATGTAACATTGTAAATCCAGAGTGAGAGGGGATCTCACATCAGAGGCCATGGTTACAGGTATATCATTCCAGAGCCTCTTTAAACAGTCCTTTTCTTTGTTTTTTTTTTTTAATTTTTTGGATGCGTCAGGTCTTAGTTGCAGCACACGGGATCTTTCGTTGCGGCGTGCGGGCTCTTCGTTGCGGTGTACAGGCTTCTCTCTAGTTGTGGCTTGCAGGTTTCTCACTAGTTGTGGTGCGCAGGCTCTGTAGTTGTGGCACACGGGCTCCAGAGCGCGTGGACTCAGTAGTTGTAGCCTGCGGGCTTAGTTGCCCCGAGGCATGTGGGATCTTTGTTCCCCGACCAGGGATCAAACCTGCGTCCTCTGCATTGCAAGATGGATTCTTAACCACTGGACCACCAGGGAAGTCCCTAAACAGTCCTTTTCTCCCCAACTTTGTTCAATTAGGACAAAAAGGGGAGACTCTTCTATATAATTTTCACTAATTTTTTACATTTGCCTTTAGCTTTTCGGCAGAACTTATGTCCTCTAGACACTTACAGATGATTAATAAGGACATATTTTTATACTTCAGCAAAATATAGTGGGAAACAGCTGAGAAAGACATTTCTCCACTTTGGGAAGAGTACACAGAGGTGTGCATATGTCTCCAGAACCTGGAGAGTATACGATCAAAAGAATTATGTGTGTGTGTGTGTGTGTGTGTGTGTGTGTGTGAGAGAGAGAGAGAGAGAGACAGAGACAGAGAGATAGAGAAAGAGAGACAAAGAGAGAGTCAGAGAGACAGAAACACAGAGAGAGACATAGAGACAGAGAAAGTAGGACTCAACATTCCTTTCTCTGTGTGAAAGCTTGAAGCACTTTGCTCTGTCTGTTTAAAAACAATCCACTAACAGTCTGTGATTCTGAGAACCCGTCTGTCCACAAATAAACTCAGCAAAACACCACAACAGAGATGTGCTGGTCTGATATGCTCATTTCAAATATTACTGTGGATGTAAGGACATGGTTTGGGGCACAAAGCCCAAACCTAGATGCCTGGAACCATAAATTTAGTAAATCCCCTTGAAATGAGCTGCTGGAAATGTCTTGTTTCTGTTACAAAATAGAATTCATCCATAAAGATATAAGAAGAAATTAGATTTTGGTATGTTTGCAGGAGCCTCTGAGTCCAGGAAGTGGCACTTATGACTTTGGTTATGGATCTGTCTGTGACTTTAGTCAGTATTTTAGTCTCTCTGGTGCCTATTTAGTCAGTCAATTAGGGATAATACTCTTTGCTATCCATTCCACAGCACTGCTACATCTGTCATAATCATAATAGCTGTCATTTATTGAGTTACTACTATGCATCAGGCACTGTGATAAACACTCTAGTTGCATTATTTCTAATCCTAACAATCATCCTGAAGGTGGGTGTTATTCAGTTTACAGATGATGATACTGAATCTCCGAGAGGTTTAGCAATTGGAAAAGTCACACCAACTAGTAAGTAGCAGTGCCAGGATTCTACCAGAGACCTGTCACTACATTATGCTAACTTGCTTTTATTCATTAAGCATAATTGTGCTATATAAAGAACACTCTAGGTATGTGTCTGTGTATATATATATACACATACACACTTAGGGGAAAAAATCTTAGAAATCTTAGGAACTGTATTCAAGGAGTGTAAACATAGATTAAATATGAGATATGACCTAAATCAACCAGAGACTATAAACAAAGCACAGAGCAAAGGCTACAGGCTGCAATTAAGGACTATGTATAAAACACAAAGTGAGAGAGTATTTGAGATGCTTGGGGAATCACTGGAGACTCTTAGTCTTCATGTTGTATGCATCCTAACCTGGATAAAAGCCAAGAGTCCTACACACACACCCCACAAGACAAAATGGGTTGTGTATTCCCTACCACATGGTTTCTAATGTAACTTGAAAATAAGTTTCTAACGTTTGCAAATCAGAAGCATTAGAAAAATACAGTTTCTAAATCAACTATACCTCAATTTTAAAAAGAAAACACTTTTTTTAAAAAGAAAAATACAGTTTCACAAGTTAATGATTATTGATTGGTATGTGGGAATACCTATTATATCAGTCTCTCTATCTTTTTGAAGGCTTAAAATTTTCCATAATTAAAGTTTTAAAAGAAAGAAAAGGAGAAAAAAAGAGAGAAAAAGGAGAGGAAGAAAAAGAATGGCAATCTGCCTAAGATGGAAGAAGAGTGATGCCTGAAAACAAGGAAGAAATTCTAATAAAATAAATGACTTATGAAGGAGCTTCTTTACCCCAGTTCACCAATAGTTGTAGGATTTCCAGAGGAGAAAACTCAGGGAAGAAAGTGGAAGATCCTCCTGTTAAAATTTGAGAGTGTTCTTACAAGAAATGAGGGACTCTAAATGACCAAGAATAGCCAGTATCTTGGAAGATACACCAGAGTGGCCCAATAGGGAGGAGCTGAGAGTGGCTACACAAGGAGTTCATGAAAAAGGGGCAGGTTTGTAACGGAGGACTGTTTCCAATGAACTTAACAGCATCTAAGAACAAAGTTCCAAAATATTAATAAAATATATTAATATATATGTATATACATCAAAAATATATCTATACTGATTTATCAGTCCATCAGTCTGTTTAAGCACTTATCAGAGCTTCCACACGGTTGTTTATTTTACCCTAGTTGATGTTGTTTGCTGCCACTGGCATGAAATGGCCAATTGTGGCTGTTACAGTTGTTCTTTCATTCAATTCTAACTTGTAAACCAGTGATTTCCAAACTTTTTCAAGTTAAGACACATTACCATTGCTTATTTGATTTTATGAAACTTGTTCCTTTTTTCCTCCTTAAAGGAAAAAAGCTATATGACATATTTTTAATAAAACTAAGCAAAAGTAACAGTTCTGATAATTCTTTTAAAAATTTTTTTCAATATTAATAGGAATATAAAAATACCCAGCATTCAAAATGGTAAAATTAACAATGTCTGGCATCCAATCAAAGATTACCAGACATACAAAGAAATAGGAAAACCTTACCCTTAAAAAGAAGAATGATCAGTCAAGATAAACTGAGCCAGAAATGAACCAGATGTTTTGTGTCCAAACAAAGACACAAAAGTAGTCATTATAGTTGTAGTACATATGTTCAGAATTTAAGTAGACACATGAAAGATATTTTTTAAAGATCCTTAGCAAACTTTTAGACACACATAGATCAATAGAACAGAACAGAAAGCCCAGAAATAAAACCATGCATATTCTGGCAACTAATTTGTGACAAAGAAGCCAAGAATGTACAATGGAGAAAGAATAGGCTCTTTAATAAGTGGTGTTCAGAAAACTGGATAGCCACACACAAAAGAATGAAACTGGACCACTGTCTTACACCATGCACAAATATCAACTCAAAATAAATTGAAGACTTAAATTTAAGACCTGAAACCATAAAACTCCTGGAAGAAAACATGGGCAGTAATCTCCTTGACATCACTCTTGGCAATGACCTTTTGGATTTGACACCAAAAGCAAAAGCAGCAAAAACAAAAATAAATGAGTGGAACTACATCAAACTGAAAAGTTTCTGCACAGGAAAAGGAACAATCAACAAAATTAAAAGGTAACCTACAGAATGAAAGAAAATAATTGCAAATCTTATATCTGATAAGGGGTTAATATCAAAAATACATAAAGAACTCACACAATTCAATAAAATATCCAATTTAAAAATGGGCAGAGGAACTGAATAGACATTTTTCCAAAGAATACATACAAAAGGCCAACAGATACGTGAAAAGGTGCTCAATATTACTAATCATCTGGGAAATGCAAATCAAAACTACAATGAGATATCCCTTTACACCTGTTAGAATGATTTTCATCATAAAGACAAGCGATGGGCTTCCCTGGTGGCACAGTGGTTAAGAATCTGCCTGCCAATTCAGGGGACATGGGTTTGAGCCCTGGTCCAGGAAGATCCCACATGCCGCGGAGCAATGAAGTCCATGTGCCATAACTACTGAGCCCACGTGCTGCAACTACTGAAGCCCGTGCACCTAGACCCTGTGCTCCACAACAAGAGAAGCCACTGCAATGAGAAGCCTACACACTGCAATGAAGAGTAGCCCCCACTCACCACAACTAGAGAAAGCCCGTGCAGAGCACCAAAGACCCAACGCAGCCAAAAAATTTTTTAAATAAAATTTTAAAAATTAAAAAGAAAAGCGATAACAAGTGTTGATGAAGACATGGAGAAAAGTGAACCCTTGTGCACTCTTGGTGGGAATGTAAATTGGTGCAGCCACTATTGAAAACAGTATGGAGGCTCCTCAAAAAATTAAAAATAGAACTACCATATGTTCTAGCAATTCCACTTCTGGGTATATATCCAAAGGAAATAAAAACAGAATACCAAAGAGATATCTGCACTCTCATGTACACTGTAGTATTATTCACAGTAGCCAAGATATAGAAATAACCTACAGAATCAACAGATGAATGGATAAAGATGTAAGATACATATTATAAAAATGGAGTATTATTCAGCCATGTGAAAGAAGAAATTCCTTTCATTTGTGACAACATGGATGGACATTGACAGCATTATGCCAATGAAATAAGCCATACAGAGAAAGACAAA
This sequence comes from Balaenoptera ricei, assembly GCF_028023285.1. NCBI lineage: Eukaryota > Metazoa > Chordata > Mammalia > Artiodactyla > Balaenopteridae > Balaenoptera > Balaenoptera ricei. Next base: position 171,141,279 of record NC_082639.1, read on the forward strand.
TACTACATAGTATCACTTATATGTGGAACAACAACAACAAAAAGTCAAGCTCATAGAAACAGAAAGTAGAAAGGTGGTTTACCAGGTATAGTGGGGTAGGAGAAGTAGTGAGAAGTTGGTAAAAGGGTATAAACTTTCAGCTATAAAATGAATAAGGTCTGAGGATCTAATGTAATGCATAACATGATGACTATAATTGATAACACTGTATTATATAATTGAAAATTGAAATTTGCTAAGAGAGTAGAACTGAAATGTCCTCACCAAAAAAAAAAAAAAAAAAAGGATAAATAAATATGTGAGATCAATGTATTAATTAACTAGATGGGAGGAATCCTTTCATAAAGTGTATGTATATCAAATCATCTCAATGTACACTTTAAATATCTTACAGTTTAATTTTTCAATTATACCTTAATATGCTGGAAAAAGTAAAATAAAATAAAATACCAATCTACCAATCAACATCTAAATAATCCTGGTGGGGGGGTGTCTAGAGATGAAAACTACATTATGTAAGATAAAAAAAAATTGGTTGGATGGAATTAATGGCAAAGTAGATACTGCAGAAGAAAGAATTAGTGAATTTGAAAACATAGCAATAGAAACTATTCAAAATGAGACAGGGAGAGGGGAAAAAAGAGAATTTAAAGAAATGAAATCATCAGTGTGCTGTGCAACAACTTCAAGCAGCCTAATATACATGTAATGGGAATCCCCAGAGGACTGTCACAAGGGAGACATGGGGACACAAAAAAATTTGAAAAATGATGGCTGAAATTTTTCCAAATTTGATGAAAATTATAAAGCCACAGATAAAAGAAGTTCTATGAATCCCAGCACATGAAATATGAAGAAAGCTACACCAAGACACATCAGATTCTTAGCCCAAAACTAATGTTGAAGGGGAAATCAAATGGATGTCCATAGGCCAAGAAAAAAAAAAAAAGAACTTCAACCTAAGCCTCACACATTTTACAAAAAATTAACTCAATTAACTCAAAATGGATCATTGATTTAAATGGAAAGAGTAAAACTATGAAAATTTTTGGAGAAAATCTTCAAGATCTAGGACTAGGTAAGACATGCTTAGACTTAATATCAAAAGTATGATCCACAGAAGGCAAACTTGATAAGTTGGACCTCTTAAAAGTTAAAAATTTTTGCTCTGTGAAAGACCCTGTTACAGACTGGGAGAAAATATTTTCAAACAACATATTCAACAAAGGACTTGGTACCAAGATGATATAAAGAACTCTCAAAACTAAACAGTTGACAAGCAAACAATACAATTAGAAAATGGGGTGGGGGGAGAAGGATGGACTGGGAGTTCGGGGTTAGCAGATGCAAACTGTTACATTTAGAATGGATAAGCAACCAGGTCCTAATGTATAGCACAGGGAACTGTGTTGAATATCCTGTGATAAACCATAATGGAAAAGAATATAAAAAAAGGAATGTCTATATGTGTATAACTGAGTCACTTTGCTGTACAGCAGAGATTGGCACAGCATTGTAAATCAACTCTACTGCAATAAAAAAAAATTATTTTAATAAGTAAAGTAAAACTCACCCTCAAAAAAAACAGAAAGAAAAAGAAAATGGATTAAGAATATTTCAGTGGGGCTTCCCTGGTGGCGCAGTGGTTGAGAATCTGCCTGCTAATGCAGGCGACACGGGTTCAAGCCCTGGTCTGGGAAGATCCCACATGCCGCGGAGCAACTAGGCCCATGAGCCACAACTACTGAGCCTGCGCGTCTGGAGCCTGTGTTCCCAACAAGAGAGGCCGCGATAGTGAGAGGCCCGCGCACCACGATGAAGAGTGGCCCCCGCTCGCTGCAACTAGAGAAAGCCCTCGCACAGAAACGAAGACCCAACACAGCCAAAAATTAATTAATTAATTAAAAAAAAAAAGAATATTTCAGTGAAGGGGATATACAGGTGGCAAATAAGCAAATGAAAAGACGTTAAACATCAGCAACTTGGGAAATGCACATTAGAACCACAATGAGACATCACTTTACAATAGCATCAAAAAAATATGAACCAGTAGGGATAAATCTGAAAAAAATTATTCAAAACACGTACACTGAAAACTACACAACACTGATTAAATTAAATGAAAGAAATTAAAGAAAAACTTTTTTAAGAAGTAGAGGGAGAAATAGACTTTGTTCTTGGACCAGAAAACTCAATATTAAGACATCAATTCTTCCCAGATTGTTCTACAGACTCAATACAATCACAATGAAAATCTCAGTGGGATTTTCTGTAGAAATTGACAAGCTGATTTTCCAATTTATATTAAAATGCAAAGAACTTAGAAGAGCCAAAACAACTTTGAAAAAGAGTAAAGTTGGAGGACTCACACTACCTGACTTTAAGATTTATTTAAAGGCTATAAGAGTCAACAAGTGTGGTTTGGTGTAAATAAGGCAAATAGATGAGTGGAACAGAATAGAGAATCCAGAAATAGATCCATACATACATGGACAACTAGTTTTTGACAAAGGTGCCAAGAAAATCCAGTGGAGAAAGAACAGTGCTGGAACAATTGGCTATCCATATGTCAAAAAATGAACTTTGATCCATACCTTGCACCATATATAAAAATCAGCTCAAGATGGAGCATAGACTTAGATGTACAACCTAAAACTATAAAACTTCTAGAAGAAAATATTGGAGAAAAATTCTGTGACATCGGAGTAGGCAGAGATTACTTAGATATGACACCAAAGTGTGACCCATAAAAAGAAAATTTAATAAAATGGACTTTATCAAAATTTTAAACTTCAGCTCTTAAGAGAATGAAGACAACCCAAAAGGTGAGAGAAAATCTTTGCAGAGCATATAGCTGATAAAGGACTTACATTCACACTATATAAAAAACTCTCGGGACTTCCCTGGTGGCCTAGCAGTTAGGATTCTGGGCTTTCACTGCCGTGGCCCAGGTTTGATCCCTGATCAGGGAACTGAGATCCCACAAGCTGTGCAGCGCAGCCAAAAAAAAAAAAAACCCTCTCAAACGTTGACAAGAAAACAAACGACAATTTTTCTTAATGGGCAAAGGATTTGAACATATACTTCACCAAAGAAAATATACAGAGAGCAAATAAAAAACAAAATGATGCATTAGGGAAATGTGAATTAAAACCACAATGAGATTCCACTACACAGCTATTAGAATGGCTAAAACTTAAAAGATTGATCATCCCCAGTGTTGGAAAGGATATGGAGGAACTGGAACTCCCGTACACTGTTGGTAGGAATGTAAAATGGTGCAATCACTTTGTAAAACAGTTTGGCAGCTTTATAAAAAGTTAAGCATAGCACAGATGATTTTCAGGGCAGTGAAACTATTCTGAATGATACTATAATGATGGATACATGTCATTATATATTTTTGTCCAAACCTAGAGAATGTAAAACACCAAGCGTGAACCCTAATGTAAACTACGGTTGAGTGATAATGGTGTGTGAATGCAGGTTCATAGATCATAAAAAATGTACCATTCTGGTGTGGGATGTTGACAACAGGGGAGGTTGCGCATGTGTGTGGGCAGGGAGTTTAAGGAAAGTCTCTCAATTTTGCTGTGAACCTAAAACAGCTTTAAAAAATAAAGTCAAGGGCTTCCCTGGTGGCGCAGTGGTTGAGAATCTGCCTGCCAGTGCAGGTGACACAGGTTCGAGCCCTGGTCTGGGAAGATCCCACATGCTGTGGAGCAGCTGGGCCCGTGAGCTACAACTACTGAGCCTGCGCATCTGGAGCCTGTGCTCCGCGGTAAGAGAGGGCACGATAGTGAGAGGCCCGTGCACCGCGATGAAGAGTGGCCCCCACTTGCCGCAACTACAGAAAGCCCTCACGCAGAAACGAAGACCCAACACAGCCATAAATAATTAAATAAATAAATAAAAATTTAAAAAAAAAATAAATAAATAAAGTCAATTTTTTAAAAAAAGTAATGAAGTACTGATACATTCTACAATATGGATGAACCTTGAAAACATCATGCTAAGTGAAAGGAGCCAGTCACAAAGGACCACACATCAGACTTCCCTGGTGGCGCAGTGCTTAAGAATCCACCTGCCAATGCAGGGGACACAGGTTTGAGCTCTGGTCTGGGAAGATCCCACATGCCACAAAGCAGCTAAGCCCATGTGCCACAACTACTGAGCCCGTGTGCCACTACTACTGAAGCCCATGTGCCTAGAACCCATGCACCACAACAAGAGAAGTCACCACAGTGAGAAGCCAGCCCACCGCAATGAAGAGTAGCCCTCGCTCGCCGCAACTATAGAAAGCCTGCGCGCAGCAACAAAGACCCAATGCGGCCAAAAATTAATTAATTAATTAATTAATTATTTAAAAAAGGACCACATATTGTATGATTCCATTTACATGAAATGTCCAGAACAGACAAATATAGAGAGATAGAAAGTAGATTATTAGTGGCCAAGAGCTACTAGAGGAGATTGGAAGGAGGAAACAGGGAATGACTGTTAATGGATACAGGGTTTCTTTTGGGTTGAATGCTCTAAACTTAGATTGTGGTGATGGTTGTATAACTCTGTGAATATACTAAAAACCACTGAATTGTACACTTCATAACGGTAAATTTTGTGGTACGTAAATTAAAATCTTGATAAATAGGTTTTAAAAATTAAAAACTCACTATGATACTTGAGAGAAGAAATTATACATATGATCATTTTGGAAGGCACATACATGTGAAGAAACAAATGTCCACAGATTCATTAAATTCCTTTCAGCTGTGATCTCAAGTTACAGGTAGGAAAAGGAAAGCAGGTGTACCTTGTATGCGGATATTTTTTAATAGAATATTGGTATGGTTATCTTCCCTTGGAAGAAAGGAAAGTAAAAGTCATACTGGCCACAAAATTGTCTTCTCTTCAAAATATACAATGAATCGGGGACTTCCCTGGTGGCACAGTGGTTGAGAGTCTGCCTGCCAATGCAGGGGACACGGGTTCGAGCCCTGGTCCGGGAAGATCCCACGTGCCGCGGAGCAACTAAGCCCATGAGCCACAACTACTGAGCCTGTTCTCTAGAGCCCGTGAGCCACAACTACTGAGCCCGCATGTCACAACTACTGAAGCCCGTGTGCTTAGAGCCCATGCTCCACTACAAGAGAAGCCACCTCAATAAGAAGCCTGCACACTGCGATGAAGACTAGCCCCCACTTGCCGCAACTAGAGAAAGCCCGTGGGCAGCAAAAAAAGACCTAATGCAGCCAAAACTAAATAAATAAATATATTTTTTAAAAAAAAAATACAATGAATCACAGATAAATCTGTATTAAATATCTTTTGTTTAAAATATACAATGAGGGCTTCCCTGGTGGCGCAGTGGTTGAGAATCTGCCTGCCAATGCAGGGGACACGGGTTTGAGCCCTGGTCTGGGAAGATCCCACATGCCGCGGAGCAACTGGGCCCGTGAGCCACAACTACTGAGCCTGCGCATCTGGAGCTTGTGCTCCACAACAAGAGAGGCCGCGACGGTGAGAGGCCCGCGCACCGCGATGAAGAGTGGCCCCCGCTCGCCGCAACTAGAGAAAGCCCTCACACAGAAACGGGGACCCAACACAGCCATAAATAAATAAATAAATAAAAATTTATAAAATATATATATATACAATGAATCAAAAGTAAGTTGTAGGGACTTTCCTGGTGGCGCAGTGGTTAAGAATCCACCTGCCAATGCAGGGGACACGGGTTTGATCCCTGGTCCGGGAAGATTACCACATGCCACGGAGCAAGTAAGCCTGTGTGCCACAACTACTGAGCCCGTGCTCTAGAGCCCGCCAAACCACAACTACTGAGCCCGCGTGCTGCAACTACTGAAGCCCGTGTGCTGCAACTACTGAAGCCCACGTGCCTAGAGCCCGTGCTCCACAACAAGAGAAACCACCACAGTGAGAAGCCCACGCACCACAATGAAGAGCAGCCCCCACTTGCTGCAACTAGAGAAAGCCCATGCACAGCAACAAAGACACAATGCAGCCAAAGATAAATAAACTCAGTTTTAAAAAAAGTAAGTTGTAAGTGTAATAAGAATATTTGATTAGGAAAAAAGAAAGTTAAGCATACTCATACCATGGGATCTAGCCATTCTAGTCCTCGCTATACATCCAAGAATAATACAAAGACCTGTACACAAATGTTCATAGCAGCTTTAATAGCCAAAAGCCAGAAATGATCCAAACGTCTATCAACAGGTGAATGGATAAACAAATTGTGGTATATCCATACAACTGAATATTATTCAGCAATAAAAAGGGATAAGTTGATACATGAAAAAGATGGATGAATCTAAAAAAGATTATGCGAGTGAAATAAGACAGAAAACCAGAAAAAAAAAGAGTACATGCTATACGATTCCATTTACATAAAACTTTAGAAAATGCGAACTAATCTGTCATGACAGAAAGTAGTTCAGTGGTTGCCAGGGGTGGCATGATGGATTACAAAGAAAACTTCAGAGGTGGTGGGTCTGTTCACTCTATTGATTGTAGTGACAGATTCACAGATGTAAACACATGGCAAAACTTATCAAATCATCCAGTTTAAATAGGTGCAGTTCGGGCTTCCCTGGTGGCGCAGTGGTTGGGAATCTGCCTGCCAATGCAGGGGACGCGGGTTCGAGCCCTGGTCTGGGAGGATCCCACATGCCGCGGAGCGACAAGGCCCGTGAGCCACAACTGCTGAGCCTGAGCGTCTGGAGCCTGTGCTCCGCAACTAGAGGGGCCGCAATGGTGAGAGGCCCGCGCACCGCGATGAGGAGTGGCCCCCGCTTGCCGCAACTGGAGAGAGCCCTCGCACAGAAATGAAGACCCAACACAGCCAAAAATAAATAAAATAAAATAAATTAATTAAAAAAAAAAATACCTAGCTCCATCATTTAAAAAAAAAAAAAAGTTATTTAAAATAAATAAATAAATAAATAAATAGGTGCAGTTCATTGTATGTCAATTATACCTTGATAAAGCTTTTTTTTTTTTTTTGAGATGACTCAAAGATCAAGAAAAATATGGGTCATCTGACACTAACAAGCTCACCTCCCTGGTGTGCAGGGGAACGGAACCAAGGGCCTCGCCTCTGCTTTCTCTGAGCTCAGTACCAGAGCTTTTTACAAGCTCCAAACATGCTTGCAGGATCTTAGTTCCCTGACCAGGGATTGAACCCGGGCCACGGCAGTGAAAGCACCAAGTCCTAACCACTGGACCGCCAGGGAATTACCCAAACATGCATTTTACAAAGGCAAACGAGAGCAGCCTGGTTTTCTCCTCTGCGTCCTTAGGAGCCTTCGTCACCGCTCTCCACCGTACTTAAACCAAAGCTAAGAAACACGAATGTGTGCTTTTGAAACTCCAGCTCTACCCCACCCCTACTGTGAGAAAGACTTAAAATCAATAATTCTAAGAACAACAGCACAACCAGATCTATTTTACTGTGTGCACAGAGTCCAACCAGAGGAAAGCCCCACCAGAGATTCAATTTGTATTATTTCTGCTCTTCATTAAGAACTATTTGCCCCTATGCCATAGTATAGATGAGAACAAGAAAACACCTGGATATCACGGAGGGTCGCTGTGTATGTGACAATTAGGTTTGGCTGCAGATAATAGAAAGCCCAGTCATTCACATAGGTGGGGGATTATTCTCCTACTTTATTGAGGACATGAAGTAAGTAGTCGAACTGTTTTGGCAGCTCCACGTAAGTCATCAGGGTCTCAGCCTTTTTCTGTCTCCCCAAGCAGGTGGTTTCCATCCTCAAGGTTACATGGCGTCTGCTGGAGAGCTTTGATCTGAGCAGTAGGAGAGAGGGAGGAGGAAAGGAGAGGTACCCTGATTGTCCTGGAAGGTAGAAGGGTGCTACCTGGAGGAAGGAGAGGTGGATCACCAGGAAGTCAAGTGCCTGGCTTTGGGAGTCCAAAAGATGGTGGACACCGGAACTGATCCTGGCAGAGCACTCATGCCGTCTTGCGCCTTGAGGTGCGCCCCAAAAGAGTTAATCACTGGAGCTGAAACATGTTCTCTAGATATAAACACCAACAATTGAGTGGGGTGCTATGATTTTCTTTCCCGGGCGAGCTGCTTCAAAAGAGTTCCACTCCTGTGTCCTGGTCCCAGCCTCAGGGACTGCGTTACAAGTACAGCAGGACCTCTCTCCTCCCTGTAGACCAAACCTGGCCCTGGGAGACTCCCTTGGAGCTCTGCCCCTGAATGTCTTGCATCTTCCTCTCAGGTCACTCAGCCCCCCAGTGTTTCTGGGCTACTGGTTGGTAAGCTGGGCGAACGGGCACAGTCAAGCAAGAGGAGGGTTTGCTGTCCTGAGCACATATTTGGAAACTGGTTACGTGCAACACATTCATAAAAGTATGTTATCTTTGCGGGGGTAGTGGGAAAGCAGTGGGAGGTCTGTTCAAGAATGGAAGGAAATGTTGGTATCGCACAGTAAGAGACATAGAGAAGCTAGTCAGAAGGTAGCCGCTTTCATCAGACCGGACTTTCCTGCCAGCCAGCCCCAGGCCACATCCGCCCCCAGCCCTGCTCTCTGATGTTAGAGCCGGGGGAGCTTCTGCCTCACACCCCGAGTGGCCTCACCACGCCTTGTGAAACTTGGCTCCTGGCGCCTCGCACCTGTGAGGCATCAGAAACTCGAATGAATGGTTGGCTCTCCAACCACTGCTGAGCATGACCTTGGGAAGTGGGCAGCCCACACCTGACAGGAGCACTGTTTCCTTCACTCCTGTGACCACCAAGGGAGCTGGGAATTTTTCCCAGCTTCAGCACTCCGGCCAGACGGCTCCCCAGGACCAGTTTCTACTCAGCTGCTGGGCTCCTCCACCACCATCAGTGAACAAGATCAGAGGGAGAAATGGATACAGCCACTATGGAGAACAGTATGGAGGTTCCTTAAAAAACTAAAAACAGAACTACCATATGACCCAGCAATCCCACTACTGGGCATATACCCTGAGAAAACCATAATTCAAAAAGAGTCATGTACCACAATGTTCATTGCAGCTCTGTTTACAATAGCCAGGACATGGAAGCAACCTAAGTGTCCATCGACAGATGAATGGATACAGAAGATGTGGCACATATATACAATGGAATATTACTCAGCCATAAAAAAAAACGAAATGGAGTTATTTGTAATGAGGCGGATGGACCTAGAGACTGTCATACAGAGTGAAGTAAGTCAGAAAGGAAAAACAAATACCGTATGCTAACACATATATATGGAATCTAAAAAAAAAAAATGGTTCTGAAGAACCCAGGGGCAGGACAGGAATAAAGACGCAGACGTAGACAATGGACTTGAGCACACAGGGAGGGGGAAGGGTAAACTGGGACGAAGTGAGAGAGTAGCATTGGCATATATACACTACCAAATGTAAAATAGATAGCTAGTGGGAAGCAGTTGCATCACATGGGGATATCAGATCAGCTTGGTGCTTTGTGACCACCTAGAGGGGTGGGATAGGGAGGGTGGGAGGGAGACGCAAGAGGGAGGGGATATGGGGATGTATGAATACATACAGCTGATTCACTTTGTTATACAGCAGAAACTAACACAACACTGTAAAGCAATTATACTCCAATAAAGATGTTTAAAAAAAAAAAGATCAGAGGGAGTCCAGCCGTACTCCATGCCCTCAAAACACATGAAAGCACTACAGGTCCTTGGACACAAAACCAGGAGAGGGTAGGAGCCCTGGAGGGGAATATCCTGGACTTGTGGACCTCCTGCCCAAGTGGGGTACTTCAGCCACAATTAAAGTAACACATCCTTTTTGTTAAAATTAATTTCAAAGAGAACTAGAAGGTGTAAAGTAAAATAAGTCTCTCCTCCCCCCACACCTAGCTTCACTTCCTAAGGACTATGACATGAAGTTTCGGGTATATCTTCACAGAAATTTTCTATTCAAGTGCATTCTGTTGAATGCATTTGCAAGAATTTTACTTATAAATAATTCAATTAATAATAATAACTAATGTATAAAGTACATGTTATTTACATTGAAATTGTAACTGGAAAAACAAAAATAACTAAAAGTGATCAAAGTGGACGTTGGATCCTTCCAGGGTGCAGTTTTTGAAGTGACCACCAGGTGTCAGAGTTAGCAATAGTATTCCCCAAATCACACTGGAAAGTTACAAGAAGGGGAAAGTGCCTGGCTGGAAATGAGATGGCGAGATCCTAAACAGGATTATTTGGCCCTTTGGCCCAATATTTTGTCTACTTAGGGTTAGGTAGGGAGAGAGTAAAGAGAGCTGCGGAAAAAAATATTACATTCTCCGACCATAGATTCCCATTCAGTTGGGCACCCCTGGATCTTTAGAGAAGCTGTCAAAGCGCTGGTGAGTTTCAGGTAGGAAAGGTAAAAAGGGCTGGGCAGAGTCGGGCCTCCTATAGTTGTGAGGCTACGTTTGGAATCCAGGGCCATCTCTCCTCTCTTCAATCAGGAGACCAGAGAAAGGGTGACCACAAGAGGAGGGCACACACACATGAGAAGGGTTCAGCTATGGCCATCCTTGTTTTAAAAGGGAAAATCCAGTTCTGTATCAAGAGCTCTTCCTACCTAACCTTGAACATCATGGTCTCCCCAATTTGATCTCCTCACGTATACTTCCTTTACCAGGCCTGACCTGGCTGTTGTCCAGAGCTGCTGGCCTAGAAAACATCCGCCCTCCATGCTTGAGAGCTGCGGGCAGGGCACCTGCCATCGCAGTCCTGAGGCTGTCGGCCAGGGGTAGTTATACTCCTCTTCCTCCAGGGGCCCAACCACTTCTCTGGCTCCACCCATCCGGCTCTAGAGGAGTCAACATACTCTGGAGGATTCCAGGTGCCACCCATGGCAAGCCTCATCCTTCTTGAATCACCAGCGTGCACCCCAGCAGAAAGGGGGATGTTGATGCAGTCACAACACAGACTTGCACAAGGAGGATGACCTAGGCTCCTCTTCCCTGGGAGGGCACAGCTGAAGGGTGTCAAAAAGGAAGGAGAACCCTTGCCACGTGTCCCAGTTGGCACTTGTCTAGGCTGTTCCCTGGACCACATCCCATTTCTGGCCATGGGTCCAGGGAAGGGTTCAGACCCACTACGTACTGGGGCTTGTCACTGGTGGAACTTTACTGTGAATAACAACGCCAAGCTTGTGGAAGGGGTAGGAAGTGGTGTAAGGAGAGGGGAGAAGGAAAGAAGGATTCAACATTTCATGGACAATGTTATTGATATTTAAATACTTCTCAAGACTTGGGATTTCCATGAATTTGGACAGGCAGATTAAGGGGACTTTTTATGTGACCTGAATGACATCATCTGCTAAATTGGTACGTCCTATATAGGCCACAGGAAGCGACAGTAATGATTTCAGTCACTATACACCTTAAATGCCATACACATAATTTAAAATGATACACCTGTGGTGCCATACACATAATAAAAATCCCAGTTATCATTAAAACATAGGTAGTATTCATATTCAAATATGATCATGCATTATGTTTGATGTTTCAAACAGAATATACAAGCCAAATGCTTCATTTAAAAACAAAAATGGATAAAACAATGTTTGTATCAGGCTCCATGTTAATTTACCATGACTAGTATATTAACTGTTGCTTTGATGTGGCCAACACTGGTATGGCAACTGAGGGGTTTTTTTTTTTTTCCATTATCCTGTTACATATGATATAAGACGGATGGAACAGAAAGAATCTCTCATAATGCTAACCATAGCCTGACTGTTTCAAAGGCAATGCTCTCCAGACTAAAGCCAAGGATAGGGACCATGAAGCTCCACCCTAATCTGCTCTGGGTTTATCTACCTCAAGGAGACCCCAGTCATTGTGACTCCTGGATAATCCTGGACCCACTGGATCCCCATAAGTCAAAGAGCCTCCCATATCCCTGAAAAGTCTGGCTATCCATCACATGTTCTACCTCATTCGGCCACTCAAACAACAAGCGTTTCACAAGTCCAGGACAGACTTCACTGGTCAAGGTGTATCTTGAGATTCCCAGACTTCTAGGTCCTCTGGAAAAGGAACAATCAATGGGGTCCCCAGGTTGGGAAGGGAAAGGATTCAGGCCCCTGCCTCACCAATGCCTGCTTGCCACCCGCCCCCTCCAGTTTAATCATGCTTTGTGTAGGTGAGTCACAGAGGAGATGGGGGTGGCTGTGTATGGTCTGGCCATGCGTGTGGTATTCTAATGACAATGACTCCTCCCTCTACTTAATCCTTCTTCCCAGCCCTGCACTCAGCCAGGCAAAAGGCCGGATTCAGAATCTCCTCACGGGTACCCAAGGCTGTTTCCCTTTGATAAAGCGAGTAAGGAAATCGTTGATGTGAACACACAAAAATAGAAGACTTCCTGAATCAGACGTGAGTTTGGGTGCAGAGTAAGGCCAAGCTAAAAGCTCAAACTCACTGACCGTAATTATCCCTCCCGTAGGGCAGCCTCCTTACCTGTAGCGAAGCAGCTTCGGAGGCTGTGACAAATAGCTGAGCCTGTCGGAACTCCGGAAGAAACATTCCTCACCAGGCCTCCCAGCCCCAGTTTCAGCGACAGGGCACCAGGAAAGTAAACAGACTAAACCCATCGCAACAAGAGAGAACTGGTTCTTCTGCACTCCAGACACTGTTCATGACACTTAAGTCAAGTTCAACACAATATGGTTGAATTATTTTTAACCTTTATGGAGCCTCCTGGCTTCACAAACGAAATATTAGTCGGTAGAGTCGGTATAAAAATCTCTTTTCAAAACTTGTCAAGCGTATACCACAACCTCACAGTGAAAAGACGTATCCACAGTTCTTCTGATCATGGTATTAGATCCTTCCACAAGAGTTGCAACTTCCAATGCCTCACAGATGCCAAATAGATTTGCTTCATAATGTCACCTTGAGCTGTATTCTTTTGGCCTCTGTAAAGGTAGAAGCCACGGTTAATGCCGATAGTCCTGCAGGAGTATGGACTCAAGTCTTTCTGGAGAAACCAGAAATCCAGATTTTTATGTGTAATCTCCCAATTTTTAAATATGGACTACTAGCTTAAAAAAACACACTTTGGGGCTTCCCTGGTGGCGCAGTGGTTGAGAATCTGCCTGCCAATGCAGGGGACACGGGTTCGAGCCCTGGTCTGGGAAGATCCCACATGCCGCAGAGCAACTGGGCCCGTGAGCCACAACTACTGAGCCTGCGCGTCTGGAGCCCGTGCTCCGCAACAAGAGAGGCCACGATAGTGAGAGGCCCGCGCACCGCGATGAAGAGTGGCCCCCATTTGCCGCAACTAGAGAAAGCCCTCGCACAGAAACGAAGACCCAACATAGCCAAAAATAAATTAATTAATTAATTAATTTTAAAAAAAAAACAACAACACACTTTGCTACCTCCCTTCAGTGACTAAAGGCAGTATGACTGGGAAGAGAAAAACCACCATGGGAGTCAGGAACCCAAGACTGTTAGACCTAGTTCTGACACCAACTCACTGTCTGTCCCTGGGAAAGACACCTAACTGTCCTGGGCCGCAGTCACCTTGTCTGAAAAGTTTAGACACCCAAAATTCCTTTCAATCCTAAATTATTACACTGTATAGTTAAGTAAGTTTTCTAGATGGTCAATTCTCCCAAGAACAACCAGAAACATAATTAAAAGGAAAAAAAAAACACACAAAAAAAATAGATCACTGTGCCATAGCGGGGTCTATTACGATGTCTAGACATGGCCTTGGTGTGGCCAAGCCACTTGGTTAATATATCCACGAGAATGTGAACACTTTTATCAGACCAGATCTCCTCCATGATGGCCACCCACCCACTGGGGAAGATAAAAATTGTATCATCACCATGACTGTGGCCGGGAGCACCTCTCTATGAAACAGAACTCTCTTGGGTCTTTTGAACCCAAACCCAAGGTCTCAAGGGAACATTTTGAGTTGGGGAACAAAGCTGACCCGCAGGCTGCCCTGAGCCATGACTCCTGATTTTCAAGTTCATGCTCAGCCTACCTGCGATGAAATTTGGAGTTGCCAGATTTGGAGTTGCCTTCAGTATGAGCCAACTGTACTCGGAACAGTTTTGTTACATAACCCTCAGCCGTGCCCCACGTGTGTACATGAGCACACGCTCACCCTGTACAAAAGCACACAGATCTTCAGATACAGCACCGTTTTTGTTCAGCACAGGAAGGGAATAAGAAATATTAAGCTGGAAAATAATGAGGGATGGGTACATTAAGGGCCCTTTCCCACTGTAAATGTTAAAAAAATAGACACATTTCAGAGCAAATAAATGTATTCACATTCTTTTGGTTATGTTAACTGTGGCTTGGGCAAACTGCAGGCCCAAAGAAGAGAAAGCCAAGTGGATTACAGCTGGGCAGTTTCTTCACACAGGCCACCTTGACACAGATAGCTCGGCTCCAAGTGAAGCGGGAAGGGGTATTCCGCAGGCGCCTACATTCCTAAGGGCTTTTGTGCATCAGTTGTGAACAACAGGGCCTTTTTATTTTGCTATTAGTAGCTGCCAATAAATAGTATGGTGTAAAGAATCTTTGACTCCTAAACCAGCTATGACCTATCGCTTCAGTTCTGCCTGCTGGAGACACTTTCTTCACTGTGCCCCGCTGTTGCCCTGGCTTTAGGTAACCAGTGTTTATTCTAAGTCAGCTTGCTCTTACCCTAAGGCCTTTGTATTATCCGTTTCCTCTTCTTAGAATGTTCTTTACCCTGATCTTCACAAGGTAGTTCATTCAGACCTCAGCCTCCAGGCTGCCCTCAGAGAGGCCCTCTCTGGCCATCCAACATAAAGTACACACCCATGCATTCTGTGTCACATGACCCTACTTTAATTCTCTGCCTACACTTCCTACCACCTGATTTATTTCCTGTTTCTTTCTTTCTTTCTTGCCTGTCTTCTCTCGCTGGTATATAAGCTCCATGGAAGTAAGGATGTTGTGTCTTTTTCAGCACGCCTTTGTAGCAACTAGAACAGTGCTTTGCATGTAGCAGTTGCTCAATAAATATTAGCTGAAAGAAAGATGGATGGTTGGATGAATGGAAGAATCCATCCAGCAAATACCTGTGAAGCATTTATGGTGCACTGGGAATAGATGAAGAATGAAATTCTCCTTCAAGGACTCCACAGTCTACCAGGGAAGACAGATGTTTATACGGCGCAATACTGTGAGAGAACTGCTTTTAGAAGCATACCATGCCTTCTACCCAAGGTGAGTACGAAGACAATCTCTAAGGAAAGTTAAGAGTCGGCCAAAAGGGCAAAGGTGAGAAAAAGGGTGGCAGGGAAGTCACCCCGTTGAGAAACATTACAACAAAGGCACCAAATCTGAAAACAGACCATGGGTTCCAGGAGCCCCAGGAGGTCTAGGACGGTTGGTGCCACAAGTGACAAAATGAGGGAGACGGGACCTCGAAAGAGAGGTCTGGGCCAGTTCTCAAGGAGCCTTGGAGACCAGCCTCTGGATGTTAGATTTTAATCCTCTAAGCAATGGGAGCCATTGACATGACGGTTTTATGCTTTATAAGGATATTGTTGATGGCAGTGAAGGCAACTAGTTAGAGAAAAGAACAAAGCATTCAGGAGGTTACTGTCCAATCCAGGTGAACAAACGTCAAGGATCCCAACTAGTAGCAGCAGAGAAGGAAAAGAGAAGACAGATGTGAAAGCTATTAAAAGGCTAGAGGGCTTCCCTGGTGGTGCAGTGGTTGAGAATCTGCCTGCCAATGCAGGGGACACGGGTTCGAGCCCTGGTCTGGGAAGATCCCACGTGCCGCGGAGCAACTGGGCCCGTGAGCCACAACTACTGAGCCTGCGCGTCTGGAGCCTGTGCTCCGCAATAAGAGAGGCCGCGACAGTGAGAGGCCCGCGCACCGTGATGAAGAGTGGCTCCCGCTTGCCACAACTAGAGAAAGCCCTCGCACAGAAACGAAGACCCAACACAGCCAAAAATAAATAAATTAATTAATTTAAAAAAAAAAGTTTAAAAAAAAAAAGGGTAGACTCAATAGAGCTTAGTGACACATGAAATGTGGGAGGTGAGAGAAAGGACAGGGTCAAAGGAAACTCCGGGTTGTGGTCAGTGTCATCAAAATTAATGGTTCTCCTACTTTAGGCCTGGGAAGCCCTAGGTTCATTCTGTTTGTGATGTGACTGGATCTGAGTCTGCTCGCTTACATGAGCTCATGGACACTTGCCCAGGTGGCTATCTATGGTCCTGGCACAAAGGTTCATTTCCCTGCTTAACGAGTAAATTTGAATAGAAGTCCCTCTGATGTGTGTGCATCAAATCTACAACGTCAGTGATTTATTGGTTCGCAAAGAACACATGTTATTATTTCGACGCACGGCCATTTTTGGAGGCACACACTTATCCATCACCACAGAAGCATGACTATTGGTCTAAATATAGATGTGCCTGTCACCTCAGAGAAAGAACAGACCAGAAGTCATGATTCCACTTATTCCAAGGAAAGTTTAAAGTGATAAAATTGAGAAACAAATCAGTGTCATGTTTTGAAGTCTGTAAATCTGATCTAAAGATCCAATTATGATTACCTCACCTATGTTTCACTTCTCTTGACGTTAATCGCTAATTTAGCCCCCAGACCCCTCGAAAGCAGCCCTCACCCCCACCCCAAGATATTGCTTACAGCCCTCACGGGCTATCTCACAGGTGCTGAAAAAACAAGTAGAGTAGGCTCCTGGCCAGACACCCTTCAAGGATCCCCAGTTTATTCCTTTTCTCCTACTCTAGCCCCCATCTGCTGCTGCCACCTGAGAGGCTATATAATGTGAAGAGATTGGGAGCTGGTGCCTGCTAGCCTGAGTTTGAATCCTGGATTTACCATTTATAAGCTGTGTGACCTGAGGCAAGTTATCTAGCCTCTCTGTGCCTCAGTTTCCACCCTTGTAAAATACAAATAATGTTATCTAATTTACCTCATGGGGTAGTTGTGATGATTAAATGAGTTAATGTTTATAAAGTACTTAGAACAGTACCTAGCACAGTAACAAGTAACAAGCACTCAAAAAATGTAAGCTATTATTCCTAATACCACTGCTCCTACTGGCACTGGGGAAGCCTCTGGTAACTCCTGCCATAACGTGCCAAAGCGACAGACAGGAGTTCTGTCATAAGGTAAGGGACAATGTCCTCCTTTTGTAATATGATATCAAAGGGGTCGCAAAGCAGTACAGCGCATGCCCAGTGCTTTCTGAAATTACCAGTAAAAGAGTTCTGTGCATTTTTCACTTGCAGCCCTCCCTCCTCACACCAAAGGACTGAGACATGAGTCCAGGAGCACCCAGGCTAGAAGACACATGAGTGACAGACACCACGCGATCTCCCTCCCTTGGGGCAGGGCTTTGTTACAGGGTCAAGTGGGTCCGGCCTGGCTTCCACTCCCTTAGGATGAGCTCTTCCCAGGAGAATCCTTCAATCCTCACCTAAATAGCCTTCTGGAGCCACCCACTTCTCAATCCCTCCAAAGGAAGCATTTAAATCTGATCCTTTAAAAGAAGGAGACCAGCTGTATTGTTAAATTATTTGTAAGTAGAAAGCAAATATAAACTGTAAAAACATGCTAAATTCAAGGCTAAAGAATAGTTCTGATATGGACTTTTAATTTATCTTTGATGATAAAGTACCTGTCAATAGTCTTAACATTAGGACAGGCAGAGGAAAATCAAATTTTAAACATGATGCCATTTATATTAGCATAAAAAAATCCAATACATGGAACAGAATTGAGAGCCCAGAAATAAACCCACACATATAAGGACAATTAATTTACGACAAAGTAGCAAAGAACATACAGTGGAGAAAGGACAGTCTCTTCAATAAATTGTGTTGGGAAAGCCGGACAGCCACATGCAAAAGAATGAAACCAGACCACTATCTTATACCATGCACAAAAATTAACTCAAAATGGACTGAAGACTTCAATGTAAGACCTGATACCATAAAATTCTTAGAAGAAAACACAAGCAGTATGCTCTATGACATCAGCCTTAGCAATATTTATTTGGATCTGTCTCCTCAAACAAGGGCAACAAAAGGAAAAATAAACAAACTGGAGCTAATCAAACTAAAAAAACCTTTGCACAGCACGAGAAACCATCAAAAAAATAAATAAATAAAAGGCAACCTACTGAATAGGAGAAGATATTTATAAATGATATGTCCAACAATGGGTTAACATCCAAAATATATAAAGAACTCACACAATTCAATAGCAAAAAAACAAACCATCCAATTAAAAATGGGCAGACAAACTATTTACAATATCCAAGACATGGAAGCAACCTTAATGTCCACTGACAGTTGAATGGATAAAGAAGATGTGGTATATATATACAACAGAATACTACTCAGCTGTAAGAAAAGAATAAAATAATGCCATTCGCACCAACATGGATGGACCTAGAGGTTATCATACTAAGTGAAGTAAGTCAGACAAATGCCATATGATATCACTTATATGTGCAATCTAAGAAAATCATATAAATGAACTTATTTACAAAACAGAAATAGACTCAGACATAGAAAACAAATTTATGGTTATCAAAGGGGAAAGGGTTGTAGGGGAGGGATAAATTAGGAGTTTGGGATTAGCAGATACAAACTACCATATATAAAAGAGATAAGCAACAAGGTCCTACTGTATAGCACAAGGAAACATATTCAATATCCTGTAATAAACCATAGTGGAAAAGAATCTGAAAAAGAATATATATGTGTACACACACACACACACACACACACGTATGTATAACTGAATCACTTTGCTGTATACCAGAAACTAACACAACATTGTAAATCAACTATACTTCAATTCCAAAAAAATGGGCAGACAAACTGAATAGACCTTTTTCCAAAGAAGACATACAGATGGCCAACAGATATATGAAAAGATGCTCAACATCACTAATCATCAGGGAAATGCAAATCAAAACCACAATGAGCTATCACCTTATACCTGTCAGAATGGCTACAATCAAAAAGACAACAAATAACAGGTGCTGGCAAGGATGTGGAGAAAAAGGAACGCTTGTGCACTCTTGGTGGGAATGTAAATTGGTGCAGCCACTATGGAAGATGGTATGGAAGTTCCTCAAAAAACTAAAAATAGAACTACCATATGATCCAGCAATTCCACTTCTGGGTATATATCCAAAGAGAACAAAAACACTAATTTGAAAAGACACCTTCACCACAATATTCATAGCAGCATTATTCACAATAGCCAAGGTATGGCAGCAACCTAAGTGTCCATCAACAGATGAATAGATAAAGAAGATGTGATATTGAGATAGATAGATAGATAGACAGATAGATAGATAGATAGATATACACAATGGAATACTACTCAGCCATAAAAAAGAAGGAAATTTTGCCATTTGCAACAACATGGATAGACCTGGAGGGTATCATGCTTAGTGAAATAAGTCAGACAGAGAAAGACAAATATTGTATGTTATCACTTACACGTGGAATCTAAAAAATAAAACAAACTAGTGAATATAACAGAAAAGAAACAGACTCATATGTAAAGAATAAACCGCTGGTTACCAGTGTGGAGAGGGAAAAGGGGGAGGGGCAAGACAGGGTTAACGAATTAAGAGGTACAAACTACTGTGTATAAAATAAATAAGCTACAAAGGAATATAGCACAGTGAATATAGCCAACGTTTTATAACTATAAAAGGAGTGTAATCTATAAAAGTTTTGTATCACTGTGTTGTATACCTGAAACTAATATAATATTGTAAATCAACTATACCTCAAATTTTTAAAAGATACATGCACCCCTATGTTCATTGCAGCATTACTTACAATAGGCAAAATATGGAAACAACCTAAGTGTCCATCAATGGATGAATGAATCAAAAAGATGTAATACATGTATACAACGGAATACTACCCAGCCACAAAAAAGAATGAGGTGTTGCCATTTGTGACAACATGGATAAACCCTGAGGGTTTTATGCTAAGTAAAATAAGTCAGAAGGAAAAAGACAAATACTGTATTATTTCACTCATATGGAGAATATAAAAAAAACAAAACCAAAAAACCCACAAATGGAGAAATAAAACACATCAAAAACAAACTCATAGATACAGAGAACAGATAGGTGGTCACCAAAGGGGAAGTGGGCTAGGGGGTGCATGAAAGGAGTGAAGAGGGTCAATTGTATGGTGACAGACGGTAACTGGACTTTTGGGGTGAATCACTTTGTAATGTATACAGATGTTGAATTGTACTGTTGTACACCTGAAACTTATATAATTTTTTAAAATCCAATACATAGGAACCCAGCAATTCCACTCCTGGGTATATATCAAAAAAACCAAAAAACACTAACTTGAGAAGATACATGCACTCCAATGTTCATAGAAGCATCATCAAGTAACGTGGATGGACTTGGAGGGCATTATGGTAAGTGACATAAGTCAGACAGAGGAAGACAAATACTATATGATATCACTTATATATGGAATCTAAAAAATACAACAAACTAGTGAATAAAACAAAAAAGAAGCAGACTCATAGATATAGAGAACAAACTAGTGGTTACCAGTGGGGAGAGGGAAGGGGGACGGGCAAGGTAGGGGTAGGGAATTTTTAAAAGGGGTTACTATGGTATATGAAATCATGTGTGTGAAACTCTTGAAAATTGTAAAGCACTATAGAATTTAAAGAATCTTTCATTCAATTTAAAAAATCCAATACATAAGCATAAATCTAGTAAAAGATGTACAAGATCTACCTAGAAAATCAAGAAACATTACTAGGAAAAATTAAAGACCTATATAAATGGAGAAATATGCCATAGTCCTAGATACAAAGATTCAATATTACAAAGATATTTGTTCTCCCCAAATCGATCTACAGATTTTACTTACTTCCAGTCAAAATCTCAGAAATTTTTTTGTGTAAACTGACAAGATGATTCTATTTTTCTACGAAATGCAAAGGGCCAAGAATAGCCAAGACAATCTTGAAGAAGAAAAACAGTTGATAGATTCACACTACCAGATGGCAAAACTTATTATAAAATTATAGCAATTAAGTCAGCATGGTATTAGCACAAACTTTTGTCTATTAAAGCATAAAGATACACAAATAGACCAACAAAACAAAGAGAGTTGAGAAACAGACCCACACACGTACAGTCCTCTAGTTTAGGATAATGATAGCACTGCAGGACAGAGGAGAAAGGAATCTTTTCAACATGGTGCTAGATCAGGAATTCCTTGGCAGTCCTGTGATTAGGACTCCGCACTCTCACTGCGGAGGGCCAGAGTTTGATCTCTGGTCGGGGAAGTAAGATCCCGCATGCCCCGTGGCATGGCCAAATAAATAAACAATAACCAAAAAAATGGTGCTAGATCATCTGGGTAGCCACATGGAAAAACAAATTAACGGGGGCTTCCCTGGTGGCGCAGTGGTTAAGAATCTGCCTGCCAATGCAGGGGACACAGATCCGAGCCCTGGTCTGGGAAGATCCCACATGCCGCGGAGCAACTAAGCCCAAGCGCCACAACTACTGAGCCCACACGCCACAACTACTGAAGCCTGCGTGCCTAGAGCCCATGCTCCGCAACAAGAGAAGCCACTACAATGAGAAGCCCCCGTACTGCAACAAAGTGTAGCCCCCGCTCACCACAACTAGAGGAAGCCCGTGTGCAGCAACGGAGACCCAATGCAGCCAAAAATAAATAAATAAATGAAATTAAAACAAACAAACAAACAAATTAACGTTGACTCCTATCTCACACCCGTCACAAACCTAAATTCTAGAAGGAGTGTAGACATAATTTGGAAAAGCAAAACATTGAAACTTCCAGAGGATAACTTAGGAGAATGTCGTCATGCCCTTGAGGCCAGGGGATGACTTCTAAAGCAGGACACGAAAAGCACAAATCATAAAGGGAACAATTGATGAATTGGATTTCATTAAGAACTTCTGCTCATTAAGACACCATTAAGAGAGTGAGGGCAAACCACACAGTGGGAGAAGAACTATGCAGTATATACATTCAACAAAGGACTCGTATTCAGAGTATATAAAGAATTCCACAAATCAATAAGAAAAATGAAACACAATTTTAAAAGGGAGAGAGAGGAGCCAAAGATTTTTAAAAGGCACTTCATTGAAGAGAATATACACATGGCTCCAAAAAAATATTTTAAAAGGACTTAGCGTCATCCGTCATCAGAGAAATGCAAATTAAAACTACAGTAGGGTACTACTGGGGTTCTGGTAAAGTTCTATTTCATAGGTGGTGGTTTCATAGGAAAAACTTCACTGAGTTGTACATAAGGATTTGTGCACGCCTCTCTGTATATTATACTTCAATTAAAATGTTTCCTTAAAAAAAGTGAGATTTTAGAAATATGTCAACCAAATGCAACGCGTGGATCCTGTTTGGACCTTGCTTCACACAAGCCAACCATTAAAAAAGAATATGTGAGACAGCTGGGGAATGTGAAGACTAACTGCATATTTGATGATAATTAAGGGATTACTAAGTTTTTTAGGTATGATGACGGCATTGTGGCAATGTTTTCAAAAAGAGTTCTTATCTTTTAGCACTACATACTGAAGTATAAATACATATATTATAAATAAAATAATAGCTTGGATTTACTTCAAAATAATCAGAAGAGGGAGGATGGATGAAATGGGAATCTCTGTACTATTCTAGCTTTGTGTATGTTTAAAATCTTGCATAATAAAACCTTTTTTTTTTTTTAAAGCTATGGCATAGCCAAGGTTTTATGCTTTGGGGCTATTTATGACTCCTCTCTTCTACCCCTCTGCAACCTAACCAAGTAATATTATGTAGTGACGATGGAAACCAGAAACATTGAACGCTTAGGCTACAGGGACCTCAGAAGTCATCTAGGCCATTTCCTCGTTGCCAAGTAGAGTATCTGAAACAGAGGAGAGCCCACACCACGTCTGCTGCACAGACTGGCATAGGAGACATAGTGTGACTACTCTCAGAGAAGCAGTTAAAAAAGAAACTTTACTAGGGACCTGGATATGGCAGAGCAATCATTTACCCACATTCTTTGGGGCACATGCCAATGTAAGGTCTCTAAGCAGATTGGCTGCCCTCCCTACAAGAGTAAACTCTCAACAGAAGCTCTGGTAGCCTCCCCAAGCTGGCCCTTCCTGTCCTACCACTGGATGCTAAGCATATGCTGTCTGACCTCATCTCAGTTAAGATATCTATCTTCCTTTGCCAGCTGACCTGGCTGGAGCTGTTAAAGGAGTAAAGCAATGAAGTATGAATTCCTGTATAAATCAAGGCTGGTTCTTTCTTATTCCAGGATCCTAGACTAGTACAGGCTTACACGGTTTAGAAACCCTCACTAGATAGATATAAGTAGTTGCAAAAACAAGCTGGCTGAGGCCTCCTGACTTAATGCGTCTCCCAAGAAGCCCTCTAGGTTTGGAGCTTTCCCGCTTGGAAAGGAAATTAAACTCATTCATTCCTTCTGGCCCTCATTCACTATTTTAAGATGAAGTGGTTTAAATGGATAAACAAATCTCCAGGTTACACCTAGTTTTAGTGTGCTATCCCTTCTAGGCAAAACGCTGCATTTCAACAAGGACTTACTGGAGAAATGAACTCTATCTTTGATAAGGAGCTTTCAGGCACTCTCAGTGGTAGCTTCTGGAGGGAGGAAAACCTTTTACTGGCCCTCACGTACTCACTTATCTACCACTAATTAGGCCGATGAGACGACTAGGGCTTCAAAGGTGAGGGACCAAGTTTTCATGTACACAAAAAGGGCAAAGTTGAAAAATCAATTTATAGGACTTGTTTATTTCTTCTTTTGGCCCCTTTAAACAAAGGGGACTTTTCAGACTGATACCAGTTCTGAAGCCTGTGCATCCAGCTCTCCCACACACCAGCTATGGGACCTCAAGTTTTCTGTACCTCAGTTTACCAACTGTAAAATGGGGGTAATAATAGTACATACCTCATAAGGTTGATGAGAAGGCTAAAATAGTACAATGTATGTAAAGCACTTAAAACAAAGGCTGGTTAGTGTTAACTCTTCGTATTTTTTGATGATTACGGAAGCCCTGCCGTGGACACGTGCCATCACAGGAAAGAAAGGATAAGAATGGAAAGAGTGGACACTAGGAAACAAAAGGAAAAGAGCGGTGTTGTTGAAACTCTGTGGCTAAACCTTACAAACACACCTATTTCTAGCTATTTTTATAACATATGTCAGTAATTCAGGGATAGAGAAAAAGATACTCCGAGATAAAGAGTCAGAGGTATAGCAAGAAAAGTGGACATCCTTGTATTTCAGATATGTATATAGAAAGGGTACTCTTATGTGAAGATACAAACCTCATTAGTATTAAAAGGAACCAGCAAGTCCTAAAACCCTGTTGGTGTTGATTTAGCCAAGGACCGCTCCACAAGCCACAAAAAGAAGCTAAGAGCTACTGTTTTGCCCTTTTGTTGTCAATGACTGGCATTCACGAGTTCATTAAGCTTTTTTTTTTTTTTTTCTTATTTATTTTTTGGCTGCCTTGGGTCTTCGTTGTTGCGCGCGGGCTTTCTCTAGTTGCGACGAGCTGGGGCTACTCTTCGCTGCGGTGCGCGGGCTTCTCATTGCAGTGGCTTTTCTCCTTGCAGAGCCCGGGCTCTAGGCGCGCGGGCTTCAGTAGTTCCGTGGCATGTGGGATCTTCCCGGTCCAGGAGTCAAACCTGTGTCCCCTGCCTTGGCAGGCAGATTCTTAACCACTGTGCCACCAGGGAAGTCCCTCTTTCTTTTTTTTTTTTTTTTTTTAAATTTAGGCTACTATGTCACATTTGCGTATACATTTAGTATTATTTAGTAAAGAGCACAATTTTGAAATAAAATTAATTGAAGTAATGCAGGGACCCTTTCAACAGTTTTCTTTTCAACTTTATGAATAATCACCTACTACAGTCTTTAACATTTTTAATTTTTAAAAGTCTAGTCATTAGACCATTACTTCTATATGGGCTGTGTATACCTAATCGGAACACATATTTTCTCATAATAATTAGCATTTGTTTGTTAACAATCATAATTGTGTTTTCCCATTATTATTTACTATTATCATAGTGCCAGAGGGATGAACCGCATATAGGAAGCTGAGAAGGAAGACCGCCCAAAGGGCCTGCTATCCACTGTCCACGGACTCCAGGGGCTATTAATTATTTATCTACTTCTCAAAGTTAATAAATAGGAATGTCTTTTTGCCCTTTATTCCCCAGATGAATTTAACCAAATGAGAGATGGGGGTGTGTGTGTATGTGCAGAATCTGCAGTCAGAGAATATAGGAGGTGCAGGTAATGGGAAAGAAGGAGATGTTTAAAAAGCAAATATATTTAATGCCATCAACTATACACAACACTGCTTCGTCTGGCATTTTTTATTATGATTAATTTTCATGAATATTTTGATTGGTTTTGAGTGTACTTTTAAGAACATGAGTGCTTTAAAAACATGATACTTATTAATACCAAAAAAAGCAAATTCCAAATAACCCTTATTGACACTTAAAAAATACTTACATATAGTTAGAAAATGCAAACACTGAAGAAAAGTATCAAATGGAAAAATAGGAACCTCCCTCCTCAACCACCCCAGTCCTTCCACCCAAAGGTAAACCACTGTTTTATGCTCTTCTATCCTACCAGAAAAAAATGTATGTATATATATTCATTTATTTACCCAAATGAATTACATTATGCACACTTCCGTTATAGGCATTTTTTACTTTATATATCTTGATACTATTTCCATATCAGCACATCGTGATGACCACATTCTTTTTGCTCCTACAAACAGTGCTTCAGTGAATATCTTTGCACACACAGTGAACATCTTTGCACACCCATCTTAGTGTTACATGCGTTTTGTTACAGTCAGTGCAGCAAGAACAAGCTACTCCAAGCAGTCTATCCCAGCTGTGTGGTGGGAGAAGAACAATCTAGTTTTCTTGGAGAAAAGGACGGTATTCAGAGGACAGTGAATACTTCCACCTGTTCACTTCTGAATATAAGGCTCCTGTCTCTGCACTTAGATCCACCCAGTGTGCCACCCCTTCTCCACTCACAGGAGGATACTAGATTCTTGTGGCATGAGTGGAATGTTTGTAGAAGGGGGAAAATAAGCAAGCGCTGGAGAGACATGTATGGAACAGTGGGTAAAACTGCCAAGTAACTGTGCCCTTCGCTCTACTACATAGGTATTGGAAACTCCCCGTTCATGGAAGACCAATATAAAGACAATATTCAGATTTGTCTGGCTAGGGGTACACAGGAACACAGTTGAGTGGCAGAGTTGGGGTTAATAAGTGACTAGGGTCCACAGCTCAGATATATGAGTAATTACAAAATCTTCTTATATCTTTGAACTTCATTGCCTCAAATCCTTTTTGAAATGATGGAGGATTTAAGTTATATTTTGAAACCTTTCAAGATAGTCTTTTCCCAACGATCTGTTATATTTGATATCTCATTTGACTCACAGATCAATTCTCTGAGGCAGGTAGGCCGGTGCCATTATCCCCACTTCATTCATGAAATGAGTGCAGGGCAGCGAAGTTAAATGACTTGCCCAATGTCAATCAGCTGACTAAGTGTTCTGACTTCAAGAATAGTGCTCTTTCCTGAATTCTCCCAAGTTCACCCAAATCCAACAAGTCCAGCTTCCCAATTTTAGAACCCCAAACAAAGAAAAGCTAGGAATGAAGCTAGAAATGTAAACACAAATATGTCCCTCTCCAGGGATACCTGAGATTCTGAAAACTACCTCTTCAAATAGAAATTTAATAAATTGAATAATATTGATGTTGCTAAGTACCAGGTTGAGACACCGAACTTAAAACTTGACAGAAGAACAACAGTCTCTTCTAGTTTTTTTACAAAGTCTTTTGTGAAAATTTGGTTTCACGTTTTATTATAAACACCTATACTATCTCAGCTTTTTTTATCTAGTAGCTTCTAATTTTTACAGCAAAGACACTGCCGTGGACAGAACTTGTGACTTGTCATTTAGATATCTAACACCAATTTCCTGAGTTGCCTTTTTGTCAGTCAGGAATGTCCTAGATGAGTGTTTTGGAAACTTTTTTGAGAATGGTGTACAGAAGAGATATATTTTACTTTGTAAAGCATAGATATATATCTGTCATTGAAACGGAACTTCCACAAAATAATAATGACCTTTCCTATGGGTGACAGACTTGGATGTTTTCTACTCTTATTCACTTTTCCATTTCATTTTATTAAATTGTAATCATGACCAATACACTGATTTCATGAATCACCCACAATCTAAAAGCACTGGCTTAGACGAACAATACACAGATCCTACCTCAAAGAATTTATACTCTAGTTGGGAGATGCATATGTACATAACTCACAGATATCTTGTAGTTGGAAAGTCTTTAGACATCAATTAGTTCAACTATCTACTCTGTAACATCCCTGAAAGCCTTTGCTTGAATATCTCTAGGACAATAAGTTGCCTCTTATTTGGAACCTAGCACAGGCTTGGTCATATAAAGACTTGTTAAAAGAGCACAGAAACAAGATAAATGAATCAAATACCTGAATATACATTCAATTTTTTTTTTCCCTAAAAGACAGCTTGGACCTTTATTCAGAAATGCATCTCAGTTTTTTCCAGGATGAGGGTGAAAAGGGGAAGGCAAATCAGGGGGACAGCAATCTAGAAAGGCTCCTCTCTGATGACTTGAAGAAGGGGTTTTAGCAAGTTAAAAAACATTGCAAGCAGACTTCAATATTGAAAGGCTAAATAAATGATACTCAGAAGGAGGGCAAGGAGGCTGGAAGTCAGGAAAGGCTCCCCCGAGAAGGTGAGAAAGGAGCCAAGTCTTGGATCAGAAGGATGGAGAGAAGGTAGGAGGTATGGTCAGACTCAGAGGAAATGAGCCCAGCACATTTGGGGGACAGCAGTGAAGGGTTCAGAAAGGGG
Organism: Balaenoptera ricei; assembly: GCF_028023285.1. Classification (NCBI taxonomy): domain Eukaryota; kingdom Metazoa; phylum Chordata; class Mammalia; order Artiodactyla; family Balaenopteridae; genus Balaenoptera; species Balaenoptera ricei. The sequence goes on from NC_082639.1 coordinate 171,169,344, forward strand.
GTAGTAAAAGACAAAGTCAAAGAGAAAGATTGAGGTCAATCTACAGAGAGCAAGATAAACTCTGGATTGTATTCTCTAGGTAATACGGTGTTACTGAACGTTTCTGAGTGTATGTAGAGTGGTATTTCAGAATTATTCATCTGCAATGGACTTGAAACCTGGCTCTAAAAAAATCCAGAGTTCAGACAACAGAGTCTCCAGCTGTATTTTAGTTTAGAGAAAAATGTGTGCACACGTGGACTTCATAAATTCAGAATTCTAGTAACAGCAGTCTCGGTCTCATAAAACACAGACAAGCTGGGGTATATACATTGAGTATAGACACCAGTTGAGACCAGTTTCTTTTGCCTTTCATCCTTTACTTTTGTTCATGAAGTGTAAGCCGTGTCTGTGGCTACCACTAAGTCATTGTTTCCTTTATGAAAGCTACAGACTTTATTCAGAAGCTTGTCCTCAGTACTGCTATGGGCCTCATAAATTATTACAAATGACTCTGCAAAATTTAATTTTGTATAAACAATAACAACGCTTTTAATAAGAAGGCTAAAGTTAACATACAAACAGGGATCTCTGAAGTGTTAACTACCTAGTAATTCAGGCTCCGCTGGATACGGTGGCAGTGCCCTATGAAACTTAGCTAGAACTCAGGTCTCTCTCAGGTGAATAATAAAATTGAATGTGAATCACCTTAAAATTACACCGCCACCTGGAAGCATATTTAAGAGATGAGACTAAAAGCTAAATCTCTGTCAGATCTTGCAATGGTCTTCCTCTCCCGTCCTCTAGCCTGCGGATCAATAAAGCTCAGGATTCTTTAATAATTTCTCATAAGCATTATTTTTTAAACTATTTTTCTAAATTTGAAAAGTAACCAAAGACCTCAAAGTTACTTTGAGCTATAAAATTTGAAATTTCAAAGCTATAAGATGCATTAGGGACTTCCCTGGCGGTCCAGTGGTTGGGACTTCGCCTTCCAATGCAGTGGGTACGGGTTCGATCCCTGGTCGGGGAGCTAAGATCCCACATGCCTCGAGGCCAAAAAAACCCACAAAACATAAAACAGAAGCAATATCGTAACAAATTCAGTAAAGACTTTAAAAATGGTCCACATCAAAAAAAAATCTTAAAAAAAGTGGTTGAGAATCTGCCTGCCAATGCAGGGGACACGGGTTCGAGCCCTGGTCTGGGAAGATCCCACATGCTGCGGAGCGACTAGGCCCGTGAGCCACAATTACTGAGCCTGTGCGTCTGGAGCCTGTGCTCCGCAACAAGGGAGGCCGCGATAGTGAGAGGCCCGCGCACCGCGCTGAAGAGTGGCCCCCGCTTGCCGCAACTAGAGAAAGCCCTCGCACAGAAACGAAGACCCAACACAAGTAAAAATAAATAAATAAATAAATTTATAACATTCAAAAAAAAAAAAGAATGGAATAATACATACAGCGATATTTAAAAAAAAAAAAAGATGCATTAGTTGAGTCCAAGTTTTTGCACAGGAAAACTTCTTCAGAGAAAGATTGTTTAAATTTCTGAGAAAATGTCTGTACATACCCGTGTATATGCTATCAACCACACACCGGTAAATAATTGTTTGGGGTAATGGAGACTATTCACCAATGATCAAGATTCAGCCCAGCTCTTCCTTGCCCGCATTTCTACAGCCACATAAACGAGTAAATTACAGCGACGCCGAAGCCTCACAGTTCACCTAAACATTTCAAGCCTGGATCTCAAGTTGAGTATGAATTCTCCTTAAGGTGCATGTTTTGGAGGCAACTGCTCGGTCTGTATTACTGCTGCCTAAACTGGGCAGTGACTCAAGAGGCAGCTGGAAGGAGGTGCTGGGCAATAGCTAAAAAAGAGTGAAAGCCCCTCAGCAAAGTCCCGCCTCGCTACACCCACAGTCTTTTTCTGAGTCCTTGTCCCCATCAGATATTGCTCTTATCCATTATCCCACCTTCCCGGGGTGAAGCACAGAGTCTCCTAGGCTCATAATCTCAAACCTCCTGGGATGGCCCGGGCACGACAACTGTGTGTGGCACTTGGCTGTGGAAATTCGAGTTTTTCACACTCAAACGAAGAGCTGGTCAGTCCTGGTTACCATTAAGTGAGTTGACAAGGACTGCCACAGCCCTGTGCCTGGGAGTTCTCGTGACAAAACCTCGCCACCTGCTCGACCCCATCCTCGGCCGGGGATGGAAATCTGCAGTCCCTCCGCACGCCTGGCGTTTCTAGGTCACCCTGGGGTCCACACGCACACGCGCACGCGATCGCCGCCCTCCTGTGCACGCCCGGCTTCGGAGGGACGGAACAAACTTACTTCTCGCCGACGCAGCCCAGCCAGGGCGCTGGGGGCGAGACCTAGCCGGCCAGGCCCGAGCTCCGGGGTGGATCGGGTCGGGTCGGGTCGGGTCGGGGTCGGGGTCGGCCCCCGCCGGCCCGCCGGCCTCCCTCCCCTCGCGCCCAGCCGGCCCCCGGCGCACGTGCCGGGTGACAGGCCCCCTATAGGTTCCATACCTGCCACCGGAAGTGAGTGAGGAGGGCAGTATAGGCATTTCCTGTGACGCGAGCGCCTGGACTCCATTAGGCAGCAGCTGGGGGAAGAATCAACACACCAGGGAGCAGAGCGGAGCGGACCCGAGGACAGAGGCGGCAGCTGCCTCCGCTGCCGCCCGCCGCCGCCGCCGCCACCGCCGGGGCTCAGCCCAGCGGCGGGCCCCACGCCCCCGCAGCCGCCCCGCGGCGCCCCCCGGCCCGACCCCCGGGCCGCGCACCCCGAGCTGCCTCCGGGAGGGGGGGGGGAAAGGGCCCGGATCCTCCTTCTCCCCCTCCTCCTCTCCCTCCTCCTCCCCCTCTTCTCACCCCTTACCCTGACCCCCTCCCCGCCTCCCCGGCCCCCCCTCACCCCGACCCTCTCCCCGGCCCCCGCCTCCCCTCCCCCGCCTCGCCCCACCGGCTTCCCACCACGGCCTCTCTCGGCGAGGAAACTCTGGCCTCCGCTTCCTCCTCCTCCGACTCGGACACCGGCGGAGCCTCCCCGCCCCCGCGGAAGAAACCCCGAGCCTCGGCGGCGGAGGGAGCAGGAGAGCCCGGGGCTTCGGCAGGCAGAGCAGGCCTCTCCCCTCCGTCCTCGTCGTCCTCGTCGTCGTCGTCCTCCTCCTCCTCCTCCTCCGTGGTGGTAGTGGTGGGACTCCCCCCGGCTGCCCCTTCCGCCGCCGCTGCCGTCCCCCACCGAAGTAGCGGCCACAGCCTGGTCAGCGGCAGCATCATGCAGGCCAACGGGGCAGGAGGAGGAGGAGGAGGCGGCGGCGGCGGCGGTGGAGGAGGAGGGGGCGGCGGGGGCCAGGGACAGACCCAGGAACTCGCCTGCCTGTCGGCCCAGAACGGGGAGTCGTCCCCCTCGTCGTCGTCGTCCGCGGGGGACCTGGCCCACGCCAATGGGCTCCTGCCTTCCGCCCCCTCCGCCGCCAGCAACAATAGCAACAGCCTGAATGTCAATAACGGGGTCTCCGGCGGGGCCGCCGCCGCAGCCTCCGCCACCGTTGCAGCTGCCTCCGCCACCACCGCCGCCTCCTCTTCCTTGGCCACCCCAGAACTGGGCAGCAGCCTCAAGAAGAAGAAGCGGCTCTCCCAGTCAGATGAGGATGTCATTAGGCTAATAGGACAGCACTTGAATGGCTTAGGGCTCAAGTAAGTATCCCTTCCAGGCAGCTGGTGTGGACGGACCGAGGGACGGAAGCTGGCGGGAGGGGAGGGCAGGGGGTGGCTGGAAAGAGCTCAGGCAAAGAGAGAATTACTGCTGGGCCCAGGACACAGGAGGACGCAGCTCAGACAGGCTGACCGGGGAGGAGGAGCCGACCTGCAGCGAAATAAGGGGAAATCAATCAGTCTGACAAATTGTGTGGTTGGGGGTTGGGCAGGGGGCGTAGAAACCAAAAGAGTCACCCCTCCCCATACACCTTCAGAGCGTAATTGTCTGTCAATAAAGACAGATGCGGGAGTGTGTCTCTGTGTGTGTTGGGGGAGGGGTGGATTAGAGCTGGTGGAAATAATGAACCTTGGAGGGTTTGTTTTTCAAGGGTACCTCAGAGGCATCTTTGTGGGACACCTCCCCCCCCCCCGCCCCCAGCCATGACAGACAACCCAGGCAAACTACCAATCAGGAAAGACAATCACTTACAAGTGTTTATGGGAACTGAGGGGCTGGGATAATTTGGAAGGAGGCTGCTGAATAAACCTGATGGGAATAATGGAGTAAGATACCATGTTGATGTCATTTAAAGGCCCTTGTGTGTGTACAAGAGGCCTGCCAGTAACTTGTCTGAAATCCCACTGTAATACCAAGAAGGCGACTGCCTCTGAAAAAGGGACATCTGATCTGGTGAATCATTTATTTTCAAATACAATTTAGATGACCTTGTGTACCTAAAGTAGGGTGAAGGTAGACGACCTTGGCCCCAAACCCCCGTTTTGTATACACACAAAGGAAAACCAAGGGGGGTGGAAAGTAGGGTTGGTGGGAGTGCCGTGGAGCTTGATGGAGGATGAAGCAGAACCAGAGAGGAGAAGACTAGAGAACAACATGCAACAGTCAGTTTCCAGCTTCAAAGCATAGATTAAAATAAGCTCTTAGTATTTTTTGGATTTATAGATTTGTTCTGGGGAGAGGGAGAAAGAGCACTTTTTAAAAGTGACATAAGTATTTTGATTCTCAGGCAGATTATTGCACTGTTTTTGCTGAAAAATAAATGGAGCTGAATAAGAAAGCATTGAAACATACACAAATATGTAAGACTGATAAAGATGCTTAGATATCAAAATATCTGATGGAAGAAACCACATGTGGTGAATCGTTTAAGCTCTGAAAGAAATATATCGAAGGAAGATTTCACTTTGTACCCTAAGGAAAAGCATTTCCTAAATGCTAACAGAACATATTACTGAGACAAGAAGCAAGCTGACAGCAGCAGGAGGAAATAACTCGTGACTGTTTGGAACCTACACCATAGTAAATTTGCTATTTTTAGTATAGAGAGAAAGCGAATGATTTTTTGATGCTGGATTTATTTCAATTTTAAAGATTGACCTATTAGAATTTCTTTGCAAACATAATATCTGAATGTAAGGCTCTTACCTAATACAGGTCATCTCCATCACCTTGTATGTAACAGTTTTTATCTTTCCAAATGTAGTAACGTGGTTAGTATGTAGATCATGGTTTTTCACTTTTTTTAACCGGTTGGTTAGAACACATTTTTAGAAATTTTATACTTCATTAAAGGCATTAAATGGAAAAGGAGGAAGAATTTATTTTGATTCTGGTTTCAAGAACGTTTTTGACTTGACTAGATGTAAACCTAGGTGGCAGTTTAAAAATCAAGTTTGTTTAGCCAAGCACATCAAAGCTATTTATTTCTTTTTCCTTCATCATGAGGTTAGCTTAAGAACTTTTGCAACTGTTTTCATAGACAGTAGTTTATTTGGAAGAGTAAACCCTAAAGTTGGTCAGGTCTTTTTTACACTGTATCTCTCCTGCAGCCAGACTGTTGATCTCCTCATGCAAGAGTCAGGATGTCGTTTAGAACATCCTTCTGCTACCAAATTCCGAAATCATGTCATGGAAGGAGACTGGGATAAGGTAAAGTAGGGCATATAGAGCTGTGTAACTGCTGCTAAAATTGTATATTTGATGTGCATTTTGTGACATTTCTGTTTTTCTCTTATACCAATTTTTGCAGGCAGAAAATGACCTGAATGAACTAAAGCCTTTAGTGCATTCTCCTCATGCTATTGTGGTAAGAGGCGCACTTGAAATCTCTCAAACGTTGTTGGGAATAATTGTGGTAAATACACTTTTGTTCTTAGTTTCACATTTATGCTTATTTTAGTAGGTTACTGATAACTCTAGGCTTCTGCCTCTTATAAAAGATAAGGCCTTAACTTTCAAATAATTAAATTTGTAAACTAAGATGAGTGTTGATGTTTTAAAGTTTGAGTTTTATATTTTTAAAATCATGTTTAGTAAATGTGTCCTTTGAACCTTTGAGTTTATAAATTAAGCTTTTGCTAAATTATGTTGAAAGATCTTTATGCTTTTGGTACTATTAATAGGAGTTTAATATTTATAGAATCAGGAATAAATTATACTTTTATTATTTAAAATACTGAATGTGCTGGTAAAGAAAACATGTTTGGGTGTATATATATCCATATAGCCTTAAGTAGCTGACACATTAATTATCTTTTTTTAAAACAAATCTTTGGGAATTGTAGTTAATTCTAAACCAACTCCATTGGTGTGCTCACCATTTTCCATTCTTGCATTCCAGTTGTGTGAATTGACAGTGTCCAAGTTTGTATAATAGATATCACTCTGGTGGAGGTTTAGTATGCAAATTTGACCATTGGGCTCTGCTTACTGGCCTTATTTCCTGACAAGATCAGTTTAGTAGTTTAATCTGTTAGCCTCTTTCATAAATCTTAATGAATCTTTTTAATAATAGGCTTTAATTCTTCAGTAGATGTTGGTGAGGGAGAGGAGGGGATGAGTTTTTCCTAAGTCCTTGTGATTGGAAACCATGAAGAATCGGCTGCTGGCTTTTTAACTTCTAGCTGATTCATTTGTTGTCAAAAGCAGTTTCCTGTCTGGTGGGGGAGGGAAAGAAGGCAAATAGGAAGTGAAGTAGGGAAATCAGCTGTTTGTTAAATATTAGTAAATGCCTGTTACATTTTGATTTTTTTTTTAATTGGGTCAAACATTAATCTTTCTGCCTTTGTCTATAGACCTAATAGACTCTCCTGTTTCTGTTTTGGGGTTTTTTTTTTAAAAATCTTAATTACAAGAGTTTTCAAATTCTTAATATAATTGTTTACAAAAATATCCTAGAGAATGGACTTCAGGTGAATTAAAGGAGCAACCAATATGAACAAATATGGATTCAGTTAAATTGACGCTCTAGTGTTTTGTGGGGTTTTTTTTTCCGTAAATACTTAAAATACTAAAATTTTTAACTTACTATCAGGCATCTGATTCAATAGTAACTCATGGAATAATCAATTCCATGGTAAATTTTTAAAATGAAAACACAGAAGTTAAACATCTATATTCAAAAGGATTGCAAATTTTCTAGTAATTAAATTTTCCCCAATCCATATGTTTGGGGTTTTTAAAAAAAAAAAAAACAATACCTAAGTAAATTTTTATTGGGCAGTTTTTCGTAAATTGTTAGCCCTGACAGAATGGAAGGTGACCCTAATATAAAGACAATTACAAGGCCAAAATAAGAATTGGGTTTCCTTTCCCACTGGACAAGTTAACACTGCTTATATGGTGACAGTAGAGAACTTGCCCATGGACTATTTTAAAATAAGTGTGTGATTTCTTGGAGGATCATTATCCTTTTTTAAGCTTCATCCAAATTATATCTGTAATTTAGCAGTAAAAATTATTAATTAGGCACACTTTTTTTTCTTATTTGTTTATAGTAACTTGAGACTTCTGTATTGGGTTTAGATTATAACTATCTCATTAGAAATCGTCATTAGAAGCAACATGTAAACTGAATAGAGGTAGTTGTAGATAATAAGGAGGAATCCTTTCTTTTTACAGCCTGTTCAGTATGTAGAACATTCTAGGATCTAATAAGAGATGAAGATTAAATCTCTGACTGAGCCTCACACCATCAAACTGTTTAGGTATTTATACACAGAAAGGGGTTCCAACTTTATCTCACTTTAAACATTAATGAATCAATTGCTTTTAAAGATTCAGGTCAGCATTTTTTCACCTAATTGTGTTTAGATTTACTCCTCTCCCCCACTCCATCTCCAGAAGATAATCTAATGTAAGCGTAAATTTGTAATAATACCTTAGAAGACAACTATTTGGCTTTTGTTTAGCATAATTATTTTAATTGTATGCCCAGACACATTTGATAACTTAGTCTAGACTAAAATTGTATTTTCTTTTTTAAATCTGAATGTTTCTATTGACCCAATCCACTCCCCCCCTTCAACCCCCATATTTTTAAATGGTTTCTAGTCAAATGATACTAGGAATAGCAGAATTTTTTCTGGAGTTTCTGGAAGCTGAGCTTATGAATCAACATATTTTAGTTTGGGTTCAGATATTCTTAGCCATGTCTGGGGAATTTGGGTGGGTATTTGAGATCAATAACAAAACTTTTATATGTCTAAAAATGTTTGATTCTTATTTTAATAGAATAGAAACATGCTTAACAAAAGTGTTCAAATATTAACGTGATCTACAAAAATTTACTAGTATATTTTAAAGTCAAATAGGGAGGAGTTTTGAAAGCCATGGTTTAAATATACTCATTTCCCCTTTCCTCTGAGTCATGATTTAATTGATATAACTTGGTTATAACCTTATCTCAGAGTTAGTCAGAACGACTGCTAAGTTAGCTAGGAGCTAACTGCCCTTGATAACCAGACTTCCTGTGTATCATAACTTTCTGAGTTTCAGAGCTTCACATTGAGTTCAGTATAATTATATGGGAGGAAACAGTAAATCCAAATACTGGGTAGGGTGATGGGGGACAACAGCTGGATTTACCACGTGCACTGTCTTTCAAACTACCCTACCTAGTCACTTACCAGTTTCAAGTTTTTATCAGATGGTAAAAGAGAAAAAATTAGTGCTAGGCCCAAAGATGCTGAAGAATTATCAGAGATCAGGAATAATCTCTTACAGAGGTCTAGTTAGGAGTTGGGGAAAGATACAAAGGAGAGTTTATTATCTCAACCTGTTTTCTTTTTTTCTTCATTTAAGAAGCTCATGATCTTTTTAAAAAAACCATAGTAAAGCCCTGTCCCCACCTTAGCAAACTTGTTTTGCCTGATTCTTTAAATTTTTTCAGTACATAATTAACATCTTTTGTGACAGATGTTCATTTTCTTGAAACTGTATTTACATTTTTGTGCTTTAAATTTGGGGAAGTAAAATATAGCTTTACTTTCTCCATCTTTATCATATGTGTCAAATACTTGAATTGAACTGATTTTTAGGAGAATAAACAGTTTCTCAACCAAATCTCTAGCTATTCTTGGCCAGTAGCTTATTAGTTGCCATGCACACTACCAGGAATTGGTATCTGTTTGAGGGTATTCTTTGTCTTAATCTGGATAAAATGACTCATAGGGAAATGTTCTTGCGCTGCTTTTATAGCATTCCCTGTATATACAGAAATATGTGTGTATATTGGCTTCTCTCAAAGTTTTACTCTGCCTTCCTCTTCTCTCCTGCCCTGCCTCTGCTCCATAGAAAGAGAGTAACATGTTCTAGTAGGATCTTGATGGGAAAGTAAGGGGGAAATAGGAAATAGCAACTGGGGCACTGTCCCTACACACATTGGAATGGGGAAGGGGGTGTGCATAGGACTTAATGATTGATACCCCCAAAGTTAAGACTTGCCCTGAATTAAAACAGACAGAATTTTCCCCCAGATTCCCAATTATTAAGAAAATTCAGTGAAGAAATTAAATACACATGCTTCCAATGGCATTTAAACAAAAAAATTCTGCAACTAAATGATACTCAAGTTTGATTCAAAAGTCCTAGGTAAAGTGAAACTCTTAACATTATATTGATAAATGGAAGTATATGAACTTTTCATTTCATAAAGAGTTGAAGTTTTTTCAGAAGATAATATGGTGTGAGAATATCCATAATAACTTTGAATGTTTCATTTTTAGATTTTGTTCTATTTAGTCTTTTGTTTTTGGTTTTTGTCACCTGATGGACTTTAAAGTATTTTTTTATTTGACATCTAGAGGTTAACGTTAGGTTACATGTGCAATAACGTGTTTTCAGGGCATCTCGGTAACCTATTTCCGAAACATTCATTAGTAAATCTAACTTTACGTGTAAAATTTGGTAAGTGTAATTTTTCTAGAGTTATAGGAGCTTACCTCATAGTTTGAAATTTTTTCTATTCTTTAGCTATCGATTTAAGATTAGATTATTACCAAACATAAGCAATGTATCTTGTAAAAGATGTACTTAAATGTATGCCTAACTTACATGGGAGGGTTTGTTTGGTTTACTTTCTCTAGAAACCATTTTTATAAGCTTGTAGGTTATGCCTGCCTTCCCAATACTCCCTAAAAGAAAATCTTACAGAGCAATTCGTTATACTCTTAATTTTGTGAATAAACAATAATTTCTCCACACCATTTTTGACAGCAGTTTATTTTTAATGTCTTTTAAAGTAAGCATCTTAATGAAGAAGAAAAGGCTGTCATTTGGGGTTTTCTTTTAAATGGATTTGAAATCTTTACCTCTATGTTCCTTGGAATCTCTAAGTATGATTAACATTTCCTGTCTACTAAATTTTCTACCTGCATCAGTTGACTTGCTCAAGCGCCACAAGTAGCAGATTTGATAAATGAGTCCCTCCAAGCAGTGGTCTTTAATTAGGTTTAAGGTTTAAAAGAAATTGCAAGCTTAATATTCGTAAAAGCTCTTTTGTGTAGCAAAAAGCTGCTAAAACCGTGATGATCACTTTCAAGTCAAAAGTAAAGTAACAGAGTAAAGGAACATTAAAAGTATTAAAGCTAAACACATTTCAGAAAAAAACTAAATGTGAAAGGGCTTCACAATAAGCTGGAAATGGTTTGTCCTTTTGGGGGAAAAGAGTTGATAATAATTGTGCTTCATAGTGAAATGCATCAGTGATCAGATAGTTGCCAATACACAAAGACCTCTGAATTCAGCCTTCGATTGTTCAACCTTCTGTGGCATCCCTTTATTGCCACCTAGAGACAGTGAGTCCATCAAGCTCATGCTTGTCCACTTCAGTCATAGGAAACTCAGTACTTTGCACACCAGCCTCTAATCCAGTTGCTGGACAGCTCTTCTTACCTTTGATAAGCCAAAATGTGACACTTTGTAACTCTGACCCAGTGGCTCCAGTTCTGCTTTCTGGTCTACTTAGTCCTTCTTTCACATTGTGGCTTTTAAGTAATTCCTCCATTAACGGGTTTTTCTGCTGTCTTTTTAAAACTTGTTGCATGAAACCCCCCAACAGCCATTATAGAAGTCAGACTTTTTAAAAAGCAAATTTAGAATACTTGGAATAGTTCTAACTTTTCACACAAGAAGTAAAATTCTAGGTGAATGTTTTGAGGGCAGAATTAATTTTCTCCCATGTTGATGCCTTGGTCACTAACGATCTTTTCTAATTTGAGATTATTTGTTCAAAGCAGACTTTTATGAATATGTGAAATGGAGCAATAGGGTCACATTTAATCTACTGTGACCCTATTAAATCAAAATATTTTGAGTCTTTTTAAAGCTTTATAAAAATTATTTTTAAAGGGCATAGTAGAATGGTTTCTACTGTTCTGTTTAGGCACAAACATTTTCTGAAACTTCCATCAACTTTTTTCCCCTGACTGCTGCTTTCTGTCATGTCAGAGGATGAAGTTCTTGCTGCTGCAGCAGAAGTACCTGGAGTACCTGGAGGATGGCAAGGTCCTGGAGGCACTTCAAGTCCTGCGCTGTGAATTGACGCCCCTGAAATACAACACAGAGCGCATTCATGTTCTTAGTGGGTAAGAAAGCTCAGTGCTCTGGTCCAGGTTGAGGAAGGAGCTATTTTTATCAAGGTTACCATTCCAAAGTTGCATTTCTTTTAATATTTTCCCAAGATGTGAGTATTGCTAAATTCTTGGGTAATATTTGTCTGGGTAATTTCACTTATGTGTGTACAAACTATTTTTGTCATCCTAGGAAGCTTTCCATATTGGAATAGAGAGATGCTTAAGTGGGTGAAGGGAGAAGAAATATGTATTAACAGTGAAATGCCATTTCATGATCTTCTATAAAAGCCCTGTAGCATAATCTTCTATTAAAAAAACAATAAGCAATAAAGTTTCTAGTGTTGATGCATACAGACATTTTTTTTAAACATATACTTGTCATGTACCAGGTCCTTGCTAAGCATTTCATAGACACAATCTCATTTTATCCTCGTGTCGATCCCTTAAATGTTAGAGGGCGCAAACCCTTGGTTTTGGACCTCCCTCTCTTCTCTGTTTACACATGCTTCCTAGGTGATCTCATTCTATACTATGCCTTCACATACCACCTACATGCCAGTGGCTCTTAAACTTACCCTCTCATCTGAACTCCCAGTGTATATACCTGATAGCCTACTTGACAGTCTCCATTTGGATGTCTAACCAGTATCTCAAAGTTACGTGTTGAGAACAAAAATGCTGAATTCCCATTGTCCCTCCCCCCACTCAACCCGCACAGACCTGCTCCTCCTCTCGTTTTCCTCATCTTAGTAAATGGGGAGACCTTCTACCCACTTCTTCCAACAAAACACGTAAGCCTCATCCTTGCATTTTTATCTTTTAACTGTGACAAGTATTGTTCACGTAAGGAAATGGCCCAGAGATGACAAGGTGTCGAATTGACGTGGTTTCTTCCTCTTAGTCCAGTGTCCTTTGAGTTATACCACGTGACTTCCCATAAACAGACACGCGTTTGAAACCTTAGGGTGTAATGTGTATTTTCAAAAGGGAGCAGAGCAACCATGGGTAACTTTTGCAAAATTCTAAAAGTAAACAGTTTTTCGTAAAATTGATAATAACTCCTCAAAAGTTATTTTAGAAGCCAAATTTTTGCGTTGTCCAACTTCTTTTATAGGGTTTTGTGAGTGTAATTACTTATACTATTAAAAAGTAAGTTCTCATCAGCTAAGGCACTATTTATTTAGTAAATAGCAAGAGAACAAGTATTTCTGCTGTTGGGTAAGAGGCTATTAAATTATTTAGATGCTAAATGTAATATGCAAAATGCAATATGCAATTAAGAAAAGGAGGTGGTGATACTCAAGTTAACTGAGAGGTTTCTGATACTTACATGATCATTTATCAATCTCCACCTGTATACCAGGTAGTAGACCAAGTACTTCATATACTCCATCTTATTTAATCCTCACTACCCTACTTAATACCCTTTTTACAAATGAGAAGAACAGATTGTCTGAGACCAGAGTACCAGGCGAAATAGCAGGAGAGTTACTTGCCAGGTCTAATCTCCAGGTTTGAATAATTCTTTCACTTCTTTTACTTTTAAAGCCTGTTCTTCTGAGAAGAGCCAGAACCAGGTCAGGGTCACACTTCCAGCAGGGGGCCCTCATGTATTCTCCAGAATCCATGAATTTAGCATTTATGCCTCCTTCGGCACATAGAGTGAGTAATAAAACAGTTCCCAAATGTTCTGCTTTGGGATCTCAGTACCTTTCACAAGATGACACAAGGATGATTATCCAATTATACCATTTCTTGAGTGGCATTTATGAAAAACTTTTGAAGGTATGTTGTTTTTGTTTAGTTAACTGAGTATGAATATCTTTGAAGGGTTTTTTTTTTTTGAGTTTCGTTTTGTTTATTGAGGAGCAGTTAGGTTAGCATACTGGTTAAGAGCAAGTTCTGCAGCTGCAATGCCTGGGTTCATTTTCTGCTTTGCTGCTTAACCCTAAGCCAGTTACTTAAGCTTTCTGTGTCTTGGTTTCCTCATTTATAAAAATAGAATAATAGTGTTTACTTCATACAGGATTGTTATGAACATAAAATGAACTAATATATGTTGAGCGCTTAGTTTAGAACAGAGCCTGGCACCCAATAAGAGCTACATATGTATAATGAATCATAACAGTAAATATAAAGATGCATTCTATTAATAGATAGCATAACAATAATATTATCTACTATTCTATTATTGTTATATTCAGGTGCCAGGTTATATTAATGAATTGGGTCCACTGTAGAAATTTCTTCTTGATTTATATTTCTTAGTAAGAACTAGATACCCAAAGTATAATCAGTATTTTTCAATTATGTTTTATCCACAGAAAAGGGTTTGATATTTGGTGCTTTTTCTTGTCATATTTTTAGGTATCTGATGTGTAGCCATGCAGAAGACCTACGTGCAAAAGCGGAATGGGAAGGCAAAGGAACAGCTTCACGATCCAAACTGTTGGACAAACTTCAGAGTAAGAGTCTTAATTTTTGATGTTTCTGTATTTTCTCTTAGAAATGATATTACAAATCAGTTAGGAAGAGTTGTGTCTAGACATACTCTTATCAAGTGGTTATGTAAGAGGAGTGAGGGGGAATCCATTAAGAGGCCCTTTATTTATTTATTTTTTTGATAAGTCTTTTTTTTTTTTTAAACACCTTTATTGGAGTATAATTGCTTTACATTGTTATGTTAGTTTCTGCTTTATAACAAAGTGAATCAGCTATATGTATACTTATATCCCCATATCCCCTCTCTCTTGCGTCTCCCTCCCACCCTCCCTATCCCACACCTCTAGGTGGTCACAAAGCACCGAGCTGATCTCCCTGTGCTATGCGGCTGCTTCCCACTAGCTGTCTAGTTTACATTTGGTAGTGTATATATGTCAGTGTAAGAGGCCCTTTGAACCAGAGACTTCAAATTCCGCCATGGAGTCTAAGAAGCTAACTTCAGGAGTCAGTGACAGGATGCTGGTCCCAGAGCAAGTCTCCTTTCATTGCTTTTATGCAGTGATGCTCCACTTAAGATTCTGTTTGGGGGAGAAGTGCTGTGGTTAGAGAAAAAAAACATGTAAACCACAGCTTTAAGCCACAAGTGTTTTAGATAGAGGGAGACCTCGTTTTATTGCTCTTCACTTTATTGCGCTTTGCAGATAACTGCAGTTTTTACAAATTAAAGGTTTGTGGCAACCCTGAGTTGTCAAATGATGGTTAGCATTTTTTAGCAATAAAGTATTTTTTAATTAAGGCTTGTACATTTTTTTTAGACATAATGCTGTTGCACACTTAACACACTACAATGTAGTGTAAACACAGCTTTTATATGCACTGGGAAACCAAAAAAATTTTTGTGACTCGCTTTGTTGTGATGTTCCCTTTATTGCGGTGGTCTAGAACTGAACCCACAGTATCTCCGAGGTATGCCTGTTTTTTGTTAATTTCAACAGTAAGGCACAGATTTCTTTAGGTAAAATGTTTTACCCTCCCTCCAAATATTTTATATAACTTCCAAATTAGAGTAGGGGTTTCATTTTTGCCACATCTTTATAATAAAAGACCCTCTTTCCCTCTCTGGTTAGACCATATTCTGTGTTTTCATGTTGAGGTGGGAGTGGAGATCCTAAGAATCAGAAGACCATGTGGTTGTGGAGGTGTAAGCCTTGAAGGATTGGAATAGATTGGTATCTACAATCAAAGCTGCAGTTATATTCCCTGAATTTTCACAGTATCCTTGGCATTAGAAGCAATTTGGTGGGACCTGGAACTTGACTTGTTCCAACATTTTGGCCCACTCTTTGTTAAGTGGGTATTTTTCCTATACTTGCAGTGATGCTTCGTCTCCCTGTGGGACACAGTTATCTCTAGGTTTTCTTTTTGTCATCACTGCCCTTGTATTTTTTGCTGAGTAGTAGTTGTTGTTGTTGTTGTTGGGTTTTGTTGTTGTTCTAGGAAATCCACATGCAAATTAAAGCCCTCCTGCCCAAGTGTATTCCATTCTAGTGGCAGCCTAGCTGTAGGTGCTGACAGATACTCATGAAGCTTACATGTTATATCACCCAGAACTGCTCTATTTAAAGGACACGATATTATTACAGTAAGGGCAAGTACAGCAGAAGATGAGTCAGATGTCCTAAATAAAAGTAAACTGTTTTGTTTATTTAATTTTAATTTTTATTTCTCTTTTTAAAAATATCTTCTATTAAAGCCTATTTACCACCATCAGTGATGCTTCCTCCACGGCGTTTACAGACTCTCCTGCGGCAGGCGGTGGAACTACAAAGGGATCGGTGCCTATATCACAATACGAAACTTGATAATAATCTAGATTCTGTGTCTCTGCTTATAGATCATGTTTGTAGTAGGTAAGAGAAAAACTTCTTACATTCTAAAGTAGGCTAACCTTTTATGATCTCACTTATGAACTTTATTAAAATGGTTTTTTAGAGTTTTATCCTGTCACCATAAAACAATTCATGTTTGCTTTAGCATTCACAAGTACAGCTAGAACTCTTGAAGTTGACAGTTAAGAGAAATTTGTATATGTTTATATAGGAAACCAGTCCTTGGGAACTGAAGCTGGAAAACCTGTTTTGCCTTTATTTGCCTGTGGGTCTGGTTGGACATTTTCTGTATCTGGCCATTTTTTTAAGTATTTGTAAGTGATATTGTATAAGAATGCCAGTGATTGAAGTGTTTACTGTCCTTGGATGCCAGAGGTCACTTAGTGATTTTTTTTCTTTTCCTGAACATTATGGCTGTTTTAACTATGGCCCAAATTATTTTCTGCTCGTAAAGGTCATGGAAATACTTTTTTCATAATGAAAGTTCTGCTTTTAGTTGAAAGTGACCTTTCAACTAGAAATGTTTAGAGCAACAGGTATTAACTTTCTGGCTTGGGTTTTGTTATCATACCTACCCATCTACATAATTTAACTTTGAAGAATTTGGGCTTCACTTTCGATGTTAGGAGTGTTTTGCGTAAAAAAGTCCCTACTATTTGAACAACGATCTCCAAATTTTCAGCAGAGCTTTAATTTTTAAGATACTGAAAAACAAATTGTGAAATCTTTCAAACTCCAGGAAGAAAATTATTTGGGTCTGGTGAACCAGACATAACAGCTGCAGTGCACATGCTCAGTTTCTTTTGTCAAATATCCTCAGAGAACTACTGAAAATAACATGCATAGGAAGAACAAAAGTGTATAAGTATGAGAACTTTGGAAAAACAAGGAATTTCTGAATAACCATAAAACTCATATATGTGTGCATATATGCACTACGATTTAAGATCATCTTTTACTTGGGCATAAACTGCTTTCAAATGTAGTTGAGTTCTCACTTCACCCTCCCCCATTGCAATTTAAAAAATAGTAATAATTGAACTATTGGCCATAAATTACTTAAGTCTTAGTTATCTTAAAGTGTTGGATAATTACTTTGGTGCACTTAAAGAAAGTGATTAGAGATCTTTTTTCCTTTATCCCTTGTTATTGTTTAACATTGTTCTTTGATTTGCTTATGAGAATTTTTAAAGTCTTTTCATTTAAGTTGAATAGAGGTAGGAGGAGATAATAGATTAAAAGGCTATCTGGTTTCATATTTTATAGCTCCTTTAGGGAATTTGAGATCAATGTTAAAATTAAGGCGATTGTGAACCCGAATTTTTTTTGGTTCATGAATTTATTGCTGGTGGAATACATTGAAAGGTATATATGGTAGACTTCATGGTTCAAGAGGTGTCAGTAAGTTGAGAGCTTGCCTTCCTGTTTGGAAACTGCAATGTTATGAGCACATGACCTACATTTTTCTTAAGTGCTTTAATTTCTATACCAGTACCTGTGAAAGTAAATGATGGACAGTATTTAGTCTGACTTTTTCCAACCCTCAGATCAGGGATCAAACTCCTATAAACCTGCATAGAAAGCACTCTGAAGTTTTACATAGGAATGAAAGAGTTCTTGCTCCTCAGAAATAACCATTGATGATTGGAAGGTCTTCCCTATAGTCTTCTAAAAACAAAACAAAACTTTGATTCTGTGCTCTTCCTGGTTATTACTGCCCACGCCCCCCTGCCGCCTCCGTAGAGCTAACTTCTTAAAATAGTTGCCTTCCTTACTACTTCTTCACCCTTCAGATTTCTGTAGTATTAGGGTTTATGCAGCCAACACAACACCAGAACTGTTCCTGATGTTGGTAAAGAACAACATCTTTATTAAATCCCATGGCTACTTTCCAACCTACATCTTAGCATTTCTATAGCATTTGACTGCTTTGCCTTGAAGCTTTTCCTTTGACTTCCAAAACATTCCAGACTCGGTTTTACTCCTGGCTACTCCTCAGGCTCCTCCTCTTTCCCTGTCCCTTTAATAAGTTTGTGTTCCAGAACAATGTTCCTTTTCTCACCCTACTCTTCCTGTTTAGGTTATACTTACATGATCCTAATGACCCCTAGGTCTGGGCTAGTGCTACAGAACTATCTCCTAACCCTTAGACCTTAATACAACAATGCGGATATTACTCAAGCACCATAAGTGCAACATCTCAAACAAGAATTTCCCTCTCCTCTCGCCTATCCCTGCAAAGTCTGTTTTTCCTATTGAATTCCCTCTCTCAGTGAAAGGCTTCCATCTACCCAATTTCTCCAAGGAGTCAGCCTTGACTTTTCACTCTGGGGAGACACTAAGTGGGGAGATAGTGCCTGACATCTAAGTCAGTATATATATAGTCTTTAGAGTGAGTTGTGCCCTTTATTGACGAACTGGGAAAATAGAACCTAAATTTTATGTAATTGCTGGTGTTCCTGACTCATCTGAAAGTCTTAAAATTAAAGTTGATATTTTTTACTGTTTGTTTTACTCCCTTTTAGAAACTACATTTTAGCACTGAAACTAGAAAACTGTATTTTCGGAATTAAATCTTAGCATTTAAATCTAAATACCAGCCTTCTTTAATCTCTGGGGAATAAAGAATTGATTATGAAAATGTGAACTGTAACTTTTTTTTTATCTTGATCAGCACTGAAGAAATTTCATTAGATTGTATATTATTTATATTTTTCACAATTCATGCATACATATTTTTGGTGAAATTTGATCAGTAAGGAACAGGAATTTTCTTGTTAAATAATTCTGTGGGGTTTTTTCCACCAGCAAACAGTGGAAGAATGTTTCCACAGATAGCTGCTTATAAGTATTATTTTTTAGTAAAGGATCATAAAATATTTATAGTGTTAAGATTTATAAAATGTTACGGTTTAGCTTGATTAAAATGCTACTTTTTTTTCAGTTTGATTTGGGAAGGTACTGATATTTTTAACAAATCTTAAAATTTTAAATTTACTTGAAAACAAAGACATGTAAACTCTATCACTTTATATACTCTAAAATTAGCCTTTTAATAAACTAGGGGTTGTTAGTCTTTTTAAAAGATTATTTAAGTAATAATAAAATAATGACAATTTAAATACCACCTTGACATTCAGATACAACTGACTGTCAGTAATCTGGTTGCCTTGCACCCTGTAATTTTGATTATGAATCATTCCTTCCTTAAGGACATTTTGCT
The DNA here is from genome assembly GCF_028023285.1 of Balaenoptera ricei. NCBI lineage: Eukaryota > Metazoa > Chordata > Mammalia > Artiodactyla > Balaenopteridae > Balaenoptera > Balaenoptera ricei. Next base: position 171,188,457 of record NC_082639.1, read on the forward strand.
GCTCTGATTTTAGATATATCTTCATTCATGATCAACTTTAGCCATTTGAATTATTGTGTATTTTATGCCTAGATATAAAGTGTTTCTCACTGAATAAATATTGACTATTACCCATAGGAGGGGGAAAAATCATTTTTGATTTAGAAGTACTTATTTGATTGAAATTTTATCCAGCAGTGTCTTGAAAAATATGATTTGAAAAATGATATTTGGAAAGAAAACTGACCCTGGAATCAGCCATAGGTTTAAATCCTAGTTCAGTTATTTATCAGTTTGATATCTGTTAAGTTACTTGCTCTCCTTGAGCCTCCTGAAAATGGGGCTATTACTTGCCTTGCAAGGGAGTTTTGAGAATTAACACTACTGTATGTAAAGCATGTAGCGCAGTCCTTGGCATCTAGTAGGTGCTTAATAAATGTAAACTGGAATTGACTATGTTTCAGTTCAGATATAGGCTAATATTTTAATATTAAAGCAATTTATAGTTAGACAGTCTAAAAGTTTAAAGCAGTCTCCAAGTAGCCAACTGCTAAGGTACATAACCGTGTGTGCCAGATAAAGAACGTTAACTTAATTTACTTTTAAATACATATTGCCGATCAGGCTGGTGAATTGACAGAATATGTTTTTAAATTATAGATTGGTTGGGGGAAGAAAATAGAGAAGACCATTTTTTAAAACAGACTTAAAAGTTTACCCATTAATGTTTAAGTAACTTTTTTACAATACAGATCTGTACTCTCCCAACAGTAGCCATTAATTACATGTAGCCATTTAAATGTAAAGGAAAAGTCATTCAAATTAAAATTAAATGAAAAAAATCTAAGTTCCTCAAGTGTGCTAGCCACCTTTCAAGTGCTCAGTAGCCACATACAGGTAGGGTTATCAGATTGGACAGTACAGTTATATAACATTGGTATTATCACAGAAAGCTCTATTGGACAGTCCTGATGTAGAAACTGGAAAAGGATAGAATGGTTTTTAAAAGTGAGTGCTTAATGAGAATAGTCATTCTTAGGATAACATTATCGTCTTTAACTTAGGAAAGTTAACATAGAATTCTTTACCCTTAATGTATAAAAACTGCAACTTACAAAGTACTGGCTAAGCGTCAGACTCAGTCTAAACGCTTTACGTTCATTATCTCATCCTTGTAAAAGGAATTCTATAACACAAGTACCCTTGTCTGTCTTTATTTTATGGCTGGAAAAATTGAGATTTAGAGAGATTAAATAAGTTTCCCAGAATCACAGCTAGTAAGTGGCCAGGATTTGAACCTAAGTCTCTCAGACTCTACTGCTCCCATTCTTAAGGCGTTACTCTTGACCACTACAGCCTCTACCATGTATTGCACTTCTCCTGTGCTGTCCCCAAAATAATACTAGTAATCACTTTTGAATAGCTGTTACATTCCAGCAATTTCAGATGTGTTTCTCATCCTTAGAGGAACCCTAAAAACCTTGTTAGGTATATATTCATCTCATTTTATAGATGAGAGAACTGAGACTCAGAGGAGTTAAATGACTTGGCAAAGATACTAAAGCCTGTGACCTAAAATTGTCTGGCTACAGTGCCTGTGCTGTTTGTTATGCCAAGTTGCTTTTATATAAATGAAAATGTACATTATTTCTTCTAGAACAACCTGATGCCAGCCCACTTATACAGACAAACATGAAGCCCTGATTGTTAATTTGTATTTATATGAATTGACTTAATCAGACCAAAAATTCTCTTTAATCTTGAGGGCGGGGGGAAAGGATAAATTGTAAATTGAAGCAGACTTTAGGTTACGGATTTCCCCTAAGATTGCCTTGACTAATGTTATAATATTTTCTTTTTCAATATAACCAATATAAATGTGATTCTTAGGATTTACAAGTGCATTCATATCTTATTTTGAAAGTTTTTGGTCTTCAAAGAAGTTTCATCAGTTGTTTAACCTTTTTCATTATTATTACTCTTAATCTATTTTAAAAGAATAATTATTTGTGGACTTATTTGTTTTAGGAGGCAATTCCCATGTTATACTCAGCAGATACTTACGGAGCATTGTAATGAAGTGTGGTTCTGTAAATTCTCTAACGATGGCACTAAACTAGCAACAGGATCAAAAGATACGACAGTTATCATATGGCAAGTTGATCCGGTATGTACTCCAGTATGAGTGTTTAGATTGCAAAAAGTAGTTTTTAATCTAATTGATTGAGTACATATTTTCAAAGTATGTGTATATAAATAGCATTCTTTTCCAAGAGCATTTTTTGTCATCTTTGTCATGTCTTATCTCTTTCTATGTTGTTTAGGTAATATATACAGATTAATATTATCAAAATTGTTGAGCGTTATGTGCTAGGATTGTACTTAGTCTGTGCGTGCATTATCTAGTTTTATCCTCTGAATAACGCTGTGAGATTCTAATACCTCCTGTTTTCAGATGAGGAAACCAAGATAAAAAATGCCCAGGCCCTCACAGCTTATAAATGGCAGAGTTAGACTTAAATCCAGGAATACTTTTACTCCAGACCTACTGCTCTTAATGTCTCTGCCAGTTTGTTATCTTTGTTAATACTTCATTTACAGATTAATACAATGTCCATTCTGTCACAGGTTAGAAAAGACTCGTTACCATTTTGCCTTCTGAAACCCTTCATTATCTTCTGTCATTCGTGGAACCTCTGTTAAACATCCCCCCCTATCTCTTTCCACCCCCCCCCCGATGATGCATATGAAAAGTATTGTATTCTAGATTTAAAATTCTAAGTTCTCTCTAAAATTAGATTTGTCTTTGTTTATAACCAGGTGACCTACAGATTTGTAGAAATAAGTATTTCCATTTCTTTCAGCCAGTTAAACATCGAGCAATCAAGGAAGCACATGACTTCAAATAGTTTAGGGAGATGTATTTGGTATAGGGGTCATTCACCTAAAATCAGAAATTATAAATAATCTTATTTTAAAATTTAGAATTAGAATATGATATTAGCCTACAATAAAGTTTTGAACTCCTATGTTGAAAAAATAGAGAAAGGGGGCCAGAGAAGGAAATATTTTAAAAAGAAGAGAATCAAATTTGAGAGCATACATCAATTCTTGTGTACCTGCAATACGCTATGAATGAAGAAAGGCAAATAAGATCTACTCTTTGCCTTAAATCAGGCATTCTTTCCCTTTTATTGTACCATGTACTCCTCTGGCAGTCTAAACCCTGCGGACCCCTTCCTCAGAATAATGTTTTTAAATGCATAAACCAAAACACATAGGAAGCCCAAGTATATATTATATATTAATTACAAAGGAAACCAAATTATATTGAAATATAGTTATCAAAATAGTACAAAAACAGATACAGTATAGTAATAATGCTGCTTTTTTATTAACATATTAAGTAACAAATTCTAGCAGCAGATCTGATAGCTACAAGAATTTTGAAGTAGTGACAAGCATAAATAATATTTTGAGATATCTGCAACAACTATAATATGATGTGAAGATATTTGAGATTTCCATTATTAACAGTCACCTAATACGACCTAATATAATACTTGATACTACCTTGCTTGTTAACTGCCTGCATTCAAGATTGAAGGAAATACTGAACTTCAGTCTGTGGTTAGTGAAAATAAAGGTGTGCATTTTCAAGTACAAGGACTGCTGCTTCTATCCCTGGATGACTCCTTTAGATCTCAGGTTAAGAACCTCTGTGAAAGGAATGCACAGTTTAGAAAGGGAAATTAAATACATTGAAATAAGAATCATACAATATATGTAAAGTATTGTGAAAGCACAAAGTAGCTTCACAGGTTAGGAGTACCTCATTTGAGGCTTGCTGTGCATAGCACAGGTGGAGACAGGAAAAGGAAGAGAGGGACCTTCCCTTCCTTTCTCCCCACCTCCAAGTAAGAGAATAGGATGACTAAGGCAAAGCATGGGAAAAATGACTAGAAAAATAGGTTGGGATCCAATCATAGCCTTTGAATACTATTATGAGGAGTATTTTCGTTCAGTAGTTATTTGCAAGATGTCTGAAAAAAAAGCAACAATAATCAAAACTTTTTTTATTATGTTTTTTCTTCTAGCAGCAGTGTGTAAGAGTCCCTTTTGTTTAGCAAGTATTTATTGAGCACCTGCTGTGTGCCAGGCCTTTTGATAGAGAGAAGTCACACTGGGCTCCTGATAATACAGTGTACTGGAACTGGGAAGCAAGGGAAAGTTAAGACAAGTTAAGTCTTGGGTGAAGGAGAAGTAAATAATTTTTTAGGCAAAACCAGTTACACCTGGTCCTTGGGTGAAAGATAATGTGGCTGGACATTTGGGCAAAGCGATTTTGTAGACTAGGAGATGAGGTTAATGAAGTAAGTAGCAACCAGATCGAGGAGGATCTTGTATACTGAGGAGTTCAGACTTTTATGCCAATGTTTCCCAAAGTGTTTCTGTGAGAATACTGCTTATGCAAGATGTTAATAGGTGTTATGTGTAAAGGGCTTTTATGGCCAGATTAGCTTGGGAAATGCAGAGTTAATGCTTACATTCATAGACTTTGGTATCATGATATTTTATTATGTCAAATACTATTTGAAAAACTTGTTAAGAAAATTGGTGCTCTTTTGGAATATGTGTTTTGTGTGTGTACTTCTAATGGATAGAAAAAAGAATGTATAGAGAACCTTAAGATTTCAACTAATGTGATTCCAATGCCTAGTTTCCTTTAACAGGTTTTCTTACCTTTGCCCCCAAAAAGGAATTTTACCCATTCCCCTGCCCAAAATCCAAGCAAAGTTAAGTGGGTTCCATGAACACGGTATTACCACTTGGAATATCTTACTATAGAGATATTGTACTTTGGAAGATACAATATTAATATTCTCATTTGTTTTCAACTTCTTCTTTTACAGCAGCAGTCCCCAGCCTTTTTGGCACCAGGGACCGGTTTCGTGGAAGACAGTTTTTCCACGAGGTGGGGGTGGTGGGGGGAGGATGGTTCAGGCGGTAATGCGAGCAATGGGGAGCGGCAGGTGAAGCTTCACTGGCTCGCCCGCCGCTCGCCTCCTGCTGTGCGGCCCGGTTCCTAACAGGCTGCTGACCAGTGTCGGTCCGGGGGTTGGGGACCCCTGTTTTACAGGGTTGTATTTTTTAATTAATGTGCATGAAACAAGTTAGTTTTTGTTTTGTTTTGTTTTTTATTGGAGTATAATCACTTTACCATGTTGTGTTAGTTTCTCCTGTACAACGAAGTGAATCAGCTGTATGTATACATATATCCCCTTCCTCTTGGACCTCCCTCCCATCCCCTGCCCCATCCCACCCATCTAGGTCATCACGGAGCAACAAGCTGAGCTCCCTGTGCTATACTGCATGTTCCCGCTAGCTATCTGTTCTACACATGGTAGTGTATTTATGTCAAACATAATCTCCCAATGCATCCCACCCTCTCCTTCCCCACTGTGTCCACACGTCCATTCTCTACGTCTGCGTCTCTATTCCTGCCCTGGAAATAGGTTCGTCTGTACTATTTTTCTAGATTTCACATATATGTGTTAATATACAATATTTGTTTTTCTGACTTACTTCACTTTGTATGACAGACTCTAGGTCCAGCCACATTTCTACAAATGACCCAATTTCATTCCTTTTTATGGCTGAGTAATATTCCATTGTATTATATGTACCACATCTTTATCCATTCATCTGTCGATGGACATTTAGTTTTTGAGTTAAATACTTCTGTAGTAGTAGTAGTTTGTCATTAGTTTAGAAGCAAATCTTTGTGTAGAACTAAAGCACCACTCTGAATGAAAGTTTGTTCCTAGAAGATCTTGAGCTAGTCCAAAAGACTTGACTTGCTTATTAAATTATGCAAGCCACTTTGACCTAATGATACTGTGATCTAATACTCCATACCTATTGTCATCTTCCCGAAGAAGAATCAGAAGTAATTACATTGTGAACTGTTGAATTTTGTCAAACAAATTGCCAATCTTGTTTTAGCAAGCTAGTTCCAGACCCATTTCTAACTGCTTGTGGGTCATCACCATTGGAATTTCCCCCAGGCTCAAAACAGGTCTCCATAAGTCTTCAGTCTAGCCAGATTCCTGCTTCCTCTATTCACTGCCCGTATCCATCCTTAGCCCCTCAAACAGAAACTTAGAGGTTGTCTTTGAACATTTCTTGTCTCACCCTGTCATGTCAGTTTTACGTCCCATGTATATTTTGATCTGACCTCTTTCAGTCCTGACCATGTTAGTTTAGGGCCTCATTTTTGTCTTAACTGTATGGCTGCTGTGCTGGCTCATTAGGGGTGTCCTTATCCTGTGTCTCTTCGTTCTGATTCATCTTCCACACTGTCGTATGAGTTCTGTTCCTAAAACCAAGTATATTATATATTCCCAAGCTTAAAAATCATAAGTGGCTCTTCACTCACAGGATAAAATTTAACCCTTTAGCCTAAAATAATGATGTCAGGTTTTCCAGTCTTGTCACTGGCCACTTCAATGTTTGCACTATATATAGTTCATCCTGTAAAGCTTCAGAGTCGGGCATCTCAGGTTCAAATCCCTGGTGGTACCTGGTAATCAACAAAGGCAAGTTTGTAACCTTTCCGAACCTTCAGTTCCTTCCCTGAAATATGGGGGAGGAGAATTAATACCTAACCTTTTAGATGTATGAGGTTTGAATGAGATAGTGTTTGTGGATAGTGCTATTACTGATCAGCACTAAATAAGTGATAGCTCTGCTGGTGGGAATGTAAAACGGCTCAGACACTTGGAAAACAGTTTGGCAGCTCCTCAGAATGTTTAGCACAGAGTTGGCATATGACCCAGCAATTCTACTCCTACATACAGACCCAAGAGAAATAAAGACAGGTCTGCACAGAAACTCCTATATAGTTGTAGCAACATTATTCATAATTGCCAAAAAGTGGAAACAATCCAAATGTTGCAAAATACGGTGTAGTCGTAAAATGGAATATTACTCAGCAGCTAAAAGGCATAAAATACTGTTATATTGCACAACATGGATGAACCCTGAAAACATCATGCTAAGTGAAAGAAACCAATTACAAAAGACTTAGATGTTGTATGATTTCATTTATATGGAATGTCCAGAACAGGCAAATCCATAGAGTAAGTCGGGTTGCCAGTGCTGGAGGGAGGGAGAATGGGGAATAACTGCTAATGAGTATGGGGGTTCTTTTTGGGGTGATGAAAATGTTCTCAAGTTAGATAGTAGTGATGGTTGCACAATCTGTGAATATACTAAAAGCCACTGAATCATATACTTTAAAAAGGGTGAATTTTATGGTAAGTTATATCTCACTAAAACTGTCTTAAAAAGGAGGGGGTTAGTTTCAAGGTCAGTTTCCTTGAAAGCCTCATAAGGACAAAGTCTGTGTCATCTTTATTTCCATCTAGCACACAATGCCCTTGTGTGTAGTAGACGCTTACAGATACTGCAGCATGAACGAGTCTTTATGAAGCAAGCTGTTAGAGCTTCAGTTGGGGGGGAAATTGGTGAAATCTGTGGAAATGTCCACAGATTAAATTATATTATCAAAGTGCATCTTTGTAGCTGTTTCAGTTCTTGTGCCCAAAAACCAGGGACTTTAGGAATTGGAGTTAACTAAGTTGTCTTGTTTTCCCTCCTAGGATACACACCTGCTAAAACTGCTTAAAACTTTAGAAGGACATGCTTACGGTGTTTCTTATATTGCATGGAGTCCAGATGACAACTATCTTGTTGCTTGTGGCCCAGATGACTGCTCTGAGCTTTGGCTTTGGAATGTACAAGTAAGCAAATTTCATCCTTGGTTTAGTCTTCCAAGTATAGTCATACTGCATGTATTCATTATAACTTTATTCATGATCTGTAGACCAGCATCATTCAACCTAAATTACCATGATGTATCTCTTGTAAAAGATAATTCATCAAATGGAACCCAGGTGTCCAGATTTATACTAAATTTAAATATTATGTTGAGCATAGTAGCATTTTTGAAAGAATGATCAGTAGGTATTTTTAGGGATGTTGTACTTTGTAGTGTATAATTTGTACTATTTCTGTAGTACTTTATACCTCAAAAAGACTTTACAGTTGTTTTACAGTTGCACAGTTGTACACGAAACTTATCTTTCAAGTGTGAAAACATCGACATTATACCAAATTTTCCATTCTGATGGCAATTGCACCATCTCCTTGCCTATATTTAATGTTCCAATCTCGTTTAGTAAATTTAAATTATGTTTTCAGTACTTATTATTAAGGGTTTTATTACGGATTCTAAATGAAAACTTGAATACTTTATCTAGGGTCCCATTTTAGAAAAATTCAGCACTAAGTTCACTCCATTATCTACAGACTCTTATTTTGGAAACCTTGTAGTTACCATTTAAAATTATTTTTTAAACTTCTATAAGGTGACTGGTTAGGTGATTTTGCGGGAGGGGGGGTTGTTTTGGTTTTTGTTTGTTTGTTTGTTTTAATAACAGACATTTCTTTTCTGTTTTTTTTTTTTTTTTTTTTTTTTGCCGCGCTGTGCGGCATGCGGGATCTTAGTCCCCTGACTAGGGATCGAACCCCTGCCCCTGCAGTGGAAGCACTGAATCTTAACCACTGGACCACCAGGGAAGTCCCGTTCTTTGGTTTTTTAACCTCTAGGCAGGGGAATAGTTCAGGCTGTGGGTTTGGGTGTAAAAGTGTAAGTTGATGGGGTATGGTTTTGAGTTTGAGGACCTATAAAAGTAAGTTGATTTTTACCAAGAGAGTGAAGATAGAGCTCCATAGAAATGACTCAAACAATAAGATGGTATAGAGGACAGATGAATACTAAGATGTACCTGAAGATGATGTGCCATAAATCTAATTCTACAGTAAGATTTCTATTTCAACCCAGCTTTTTATTAAGAAAATTTCCAAACACTGAGAAAGGCTGAAAGATGAGTACAGTCATGACAGTGATGGCCTATGTGCCGGCCACCCTGGATTTGACAGATGTTGCTAACATTTTGTTACATATTGTGTGTACATACATACATGCATGCATACAGACGTACGTACTTATATATATATATCCATACCCAAAACATCTGGAAGTAAATTAAGATGATATTTTACTCCTTAATACTTAAGCACGTATCGCCTAAAACATAACATTCTCCTACATAATCAAATGCCATTATCTTATCTAAGAACATTAACTTTAATTCTCTAATGTCTAATATTCATTTCATAATTTAAAAATCCTCAGTTATTCCCAAAATGTCTTTATGCCATTTTTATCAAACCGGTGTTGAATCAGTGTTGTATTTCTGATTGGGCTTGGGGGGTGGCAAAGCACAGAATAGATTGGATGGCTTCTCAATTAAACAGGCTTGAAGTGAATCTGACCTAAAAGACAATTTTTTTTCCATTAAAGTTTTTTTTCCCCCCTCAAAGGGAGGAGAGGTACATAGTCATAATCCTATAATAGAGACTCAATTTATAGTGCCTGTGTAGTCTTCCTTTGAGTCAATTTTGAATTTCTGGACAGTTAAAACTATGTTCTAGCTTAACTGTTTTACTGTGCATTACGTTACATAGACTTGTTTTAAAAGAGTGGTCCTTTTAAGTCAGTTTTCAGATTGCTCCGTTGTGTTTTTAGGTAGATTCCTAATTACAGGTTTCCCCTGCTACCTGAAAGTAGAGTATTCCTGTGGAATGTTTCATAAGCTGAAATGGCGTACGTAAACCAGGGGACCGGTTTCGTGGAAGACAGTTTTTCCACGGACTGGGGCGGGTAGGGGAAGGGGATGGTTCAGGTGGTAATGCGAGCCACGGGGAGCAGCAGACAAAGCTTCCCTCGCTCTCCCGCCGCTCCCCTCCTGCTGTGCGGCCCTGTTCCTAACAGGCCAGGGACCGGTACTTGTGCGCAGCCCGGGGGTTGGGGACCCCTGGCGTAAAGTGGAGAAGCAGTTACCTTAGGACACATCTTACTAATGGATGCACAAAGTAAATCAAGATAAAGCACAGATGCTTACATAGTTCAAAGCCATGGCAGCTTGATGCTGAGATGCTGAGAGTAGTTCCTGGGAAGGAGCTTAGCGATGCCACTCTCACTCTTCAGGGTGTGTGCTGCCTCTGTGACAACTCATTGCAAAACACTGAACACTATTTTCCCTTTTCACGGACTTTTTTTGTAAAAGCAAAAATCCTCTTCAGATGTCTTTTGGTTAGCAAAAACAGGTAAAAACGTAGGTCTTCGTAAAAGCCACTTGGCGGAAAGTGAACTTCCGAAAAGCAGGGGATACCTGTAATGGCCTCATACACGCACGGTCCTGAGCATAACAGAAAAAGACCATTTCTGCCTTCAGAACTTAGTGTATTAACACATTTGTGAATAGAAAATGCTGAGGATTTAGCTGTTGCATGTGTATTTGTGTTTCTAAACTTTTATTTTTTTACCTGTTTATATCGAGCAACCCCAAAAAATAGTGACTTGAGAGCAGTTAACAATATGGGGGAAGGATTTAAGATTGCCAATTTTTTTTTTTCTTTTTCAGTGTAAGGAAGACATTCTGGTTTTTGTGCCCTCTTTGCTTTTATTACTTGGCCCCATTTCCTGATCATGCACCTTTTTTTTTTTACTTTTGATTACCCATTTATCACAGGAAAATTATGCCCATGTACTTTTTATTATACCAAGGGCAGCTATTATCTCTCAGATCCTGTTTCTAATCCATGAACAAAACGGAATCAAGACTAAATTAAATGGTATGTGTCTACCTTCTAAGTTGGATAACTTAGAAAAAATAACAGGAGGATATCTGAGGGTTGTAACCAACTAAATAGTCTTGCTTAGTTGGGAATGCTTTAAAATGACTGTGCTAAAACAATACAAAAGTTCTTCATTCTTTTCTGTTACTTTTAATTGAAATAAAGTTGTATATCAGAAAAATAATTTTTGTTTTTCTCTTCCCATTTTCCCTACTACATTTTGAGCATCTTGAATATGAAGTTTAACATAATTTAGATTGCCTACACTCTTGGCCTAGTTTAAGGGCATAGTTTTTCTGCCTATTAATCATGTTCTTAAGGAGTTCCTAATTGCATGAACTGCAATTTTAGAATAAAATTTATAAAGAACTATGAACTAAGGAGAAGTGGAAACTCAGAAGGAATAGGTATGTAGTACTGGGCATTTCATTATCTTACTTGGGAAAAATTACATGTTTTAATTTATGAATGTAATTGATTTAAGACAAGAGTTCTGTTGGAGTTTATCTCATATCTCTTCTTTGGATCACATACGCCAGGCATTGTTTGACTCCTGAGTTTTCCTTCAAGTCCTTAATTTCTCTTCTGAGTGCTATAGTCTCTTTCTATGAGGGCAATTTAAACAGTTTATTTCTCTAATTAGAAGTATTAAACTAACCAGATATCCCAGTTACTATCTTTTTTTTTTTTTTTTTTCTTTGTACATTTCCTTTAGAAGAGTATCTTGAAGATCTCATCCACAGTTTTATTTCCTTGTAGACGGGAGAGCTAAGGACAAAAATGAGCCAGTCTCATGAAGACAGTTTAACAAGTGTGGCTTGGAATCCAGATGGGAAACGCTTTGTGACTGGAGGTCAGCGTGGGCAGTTCTATCAGTGTGTGAGTATTTAGTGCCCTCTTTCAAATGTTTGCTTATTTAAAAGCGGACTTAGTTTTGTAAAAATAAAGAATTCATTTGACTTGATATCTTTTATAAAATATACTGTATGAAGACCTACTTTGCCATCTTTCTAGAAAAGCACTGTCCAATAGAACTTTCTGTGGATTTCTTTTTTTTTTTTAAACCATTTCAAGTGCTTATACGAAATATAGGCTTTGAGTTTAGTAAAACATTAAAAAAATTGTCCTACTAAACATTTTGTTCTTATAAATAAGTTTCTAATGTATAGGGACAAAAAGGTTTAGTATTTAATTTCTTTGGGGTTTTTTAGCCCTTTGGATTTTTTTGTATCCAAAAAAAAATGCTGAATTTCATGAGGAGACTGTCTTTAAATATTTGAGGAATAAAAGTGATGATGAGTGTTACCAGGAAACTTTGTGGGCTTTATTTGAGGTATCTTCTAATCATTACCTGCCCTGTTAATCTTGGAGTGTTGGGATAATAAAAAATTAATAGGTAAAAAGTCTTATGACAAGGTAAACTGTGATACAAATCCCATGTCATTACTCTGTATCTAGATTCCACATCTCATATCACTACGTAGCATGGTTCTAGTAGGCCCTTCTAGATTTTTAAAACTAAAATAAGATAATAAATCCCATCAAATCATTCAGTGCAGGTCACTTATCATAAAGACTTTTATGCAGCCACTACAGATGATCAGTCTCACTGAGCTGGCTGCTAGACTCGTGGAGTCTAGTGTCATGTTATCTCAGCGTGGTTGTAAGCCATTTCTTTCTTTTTTTGTTTGTTTTTTTTCCAGGTGTCCCAACACTGTTTATTGATATACCCATAATTTTCCAATTCTTTTAAAAAGTTATTTCAAGTGGTCAATACCATTGTAATATACTAATTTAAGCATTTTATTTCTGGACTTTCTCTCCATGGGCTAATACTGTACTGCATTGACTGATTGATCTAATTGACATATAACATTATATGAGTTTCAAGTGTACAACATAATGATTCAGTATTTGTATGTATTACACAATGATTACCATAATAAGTTTAGCTAACATCCATCACCATACATAGTTACAAAAAATTTTTTTTGTTATGATGAGGATTTTTAATATTTACTTTTAGCAACTTTCACATATGCAATACAGTATTATTAACTGTAGTCACCATGCTGTACATTTTAGCATTTAAGCCATTAGTTCTTAATTCCCTGTGTTCAAGACGCATATATGTTTCTGCTGACTTTGCCATCCCATACAGTGTTTAAACCTTCAGGATACAGGACTTTGGTAGTTCCCTAATCTGTAAAATGGGAATGGGAATGCCTCTCAGAACTTTGAATGTTCAATAAGATAATGATCCTAAGAGCTTTGCTCAGCACGTTACAAATTTGGTGACTTTTTAAAAAATGTCATAACAGATTCCTAAGTCCTATAAAGTTATAATTAATGTTTTAGTAATCGTTTTCCATATCACAACTTGTGAATATTATAGGACAAGTCCCAGTATAGTGAATTTTAAAGGAATGTTTGAATTCTTTTCCAAAAGTTGTGAGACCTTAAAACTTAAGGATTCTTTCTTTCTTTGTATTTATTGTACTTATCTATGCATGGTAGGTTATTGAAGGGAAGATAGATTTACTAAGATTCTCCCCTTCCCCCTTAGGTATTGTTGTAATGAAATTTGACCTATATTCAAATTCTGATGATTAAAAACACTTATGGAACAATTAGGTTGAGATCAGTCTCAGGAAAAGACAAACATTACAAAAAGATATGCTAAGAGATTCTTTTGGTTTTGTTTGCTGAGTGCTGTTCAATAATGGAGTTAATAGTAATTTTCTCCTCAGGATTTAGATGGTAATCTCCTTGACTCCTGGGAAGGGGTGAGAGTGCAATGCCTTTGGTGCTTGAGTGACGGGAAGACTGTTTTGGCATCAGATACACACCAGCGAATTCGGGGATATAACTTCGAGGACCTTACAGATAGGAACATGTAACTATATTTTGTATCCATTAAACAACAGTTATCTGATTTATATTAAAATAAAAGTGTAGTGGAACTTGCTTCTTCAGAAGAAGAGTTTTTATTATGTTTTTGGTTTTGGTTTGATTGGTAATTTGGGTGGATAGTCAGGTGGTACTTAGTAATTATTAACTCGGATTCTTTTTCTTTATTGAAATATTGTATATAATAGTGATTACAGACAAAATTTGTGATATTTAAGCTAGAACATTTTGTATTTTGATAATTTGAATGTCTTGATTCTTAGTATGTTTCTTTTGACAAATTATTTTTTGGTTACAGAGTACAAGAAGATCATCCCATTATGTCTTTTACTATTTCAAAGAACGGCCGATTAGCTTTGTTAAATGTAGCAACTCAGGTGAGTTTATTAACATAATTCTCAGAAAAATTTAGCTTAGTTAAAGTTTATTGTGATTTTTAGTATATATAAACAAGTATTTCTGTGAATTCTTAAATTTCACTGCATGTGTTTGATCCTTAAGTTTGTAGAGTCAACTAGAAATTTTTCAGTTGGCATGTCGCATAAATAGAAAATGAAAATGTTCATCAGGCAAAGGGATAGTCACAGGTAACTTTTTAAAATTCTTTTGAGTTGAGTTACAATAAATACCGAAATTCTCTTTTGCTTACAGGGAGTTCATTTATGGGACTTGCAAGACAGAGTTTTAGTAAGAAAGTATCAAGGTGTTACACAAGGGTTTTATACAATTCATTCATGTTTTGGAGGCCATAATGAAGACTTCATCGCTAGTGGCAGTGAAGGTAAATTGTGTCTCTGTTGGTTCACATATATTGATGGACTGAAAGTTCTATAATTCTCTCAACTTGTGAACATAGTCATGTCTCCAAACAAATTCAAGATGTTAAGTCAAAAATTGTATGAGCTGTTTATCCAGTGCACTGTTAATTTCCTTTTCTTGGAATGATTTGAGTCCTCCTGTTGTCACAAATTAATAGTGCCTATTTTGGCTGTGTGGAGGTGTGTTTGGTGCATGTGTCAAATCAAGATTTAGTTAAATCTTTATTCTCTCTTATGTTGACTTTTTTAATAGATTTATTTTATTTATTTGTTTATTTTTTGGCGTTGGGTCTTCGTTGCTGCGCACGGGCTTTCTCTAGTTGCAGCTAGTGGGGGCTCCTCTTCATTGCAGTGCATGGGCTTCTCGTTGTGTTGGCTTCTCTTGTTGTGGAGCACAGGCTCTAGGCGTGTGGGCTCAGTAGTTGCGGCGCACGGGCTTAGTTGCTCCGTGGCATGTGGGATCTTCCTGGACCAGGGCTCGAACCCGTGTCCCCTGCATTGACAGGCGGATTCTTAACCACTGCGCCACCAGGGAAGCCCCGACTTTTTTTTCATGAGACTGATGGTTTTCACATGTTAGTAGTATCTTAAAGATCAAGGTTAATTATGTTTTACCTGATCTTGGACAAAATTGACTATAGTTAGATCTTCAGTGTTTCTTTAGTGACCAAAGAAAATAATTTAGGATTCTTATGGTCTCAGAGAAGCTGAAATTATAGAATTGTGTCTACTACCTTTTTGAATAAACTTATTCTCTGGTCTGATAACATCGGTATTTCAGGCAGGCATGTGCCTAAACTAGTCAGTCTGATTTAAAATAGAAATTGTTTAAAATATGCAAGCACAAATAAGTGAGGCAGTATTAAAAGTTGGTATACGTTTTAAGGTGATAGAAACATAAATAATGGCAAATTATTGAAAATTTTCATTCAACACATTTTCTTGAGTAGCCACTATACTGTTCTAGTACTATAGAAGCAAATTATTTAAGTCATTTTTTAAAAAACTGAATCTAGTTTTCCAAGGTAGACCAAGGAACTGGATTATGTTGGTAAACACCTGGTAATGTTCAATTACTGTGTAAGATGTTTCTATTATCCCTTTCTTGACAAAAAACTGATCTCAGTAGCTAAGAGGATCACAAAGTGACACATGAGTTTTTCCTTTGTGTATAAGGTGTATTTAAGGATTAAGACAAAGAGACATATAGGGATTTAGATTTTAACATGAAGCATATGAATTTATCTTTTCTTTCTTTTCCCCACAAAAATCAGTCAGATAAGATTGAGAAGAGTGGTTTGCTGGGTAACGATTAGGAGTTCACTTCTTTCCCGTCAGAAAATCTTTTTTATCTGTTAGTTTAATCATGTTATTTTTTTCTAGGTTCTCCATTGGCTTCTAATTTGATATGACCTTAAACATATTAAGCCTTCTGCCTGCTTTTTAGCTCTTCCTACTCGAAGATCTCTTTCCCCTTGCTCTATTTAATCCTGCTCCTGGTGGGTTTTTTGCCTCTTAATTATGCCTCACAATCCCCTATAGCTCTTTCTAAAAACACTATGTAACCTAGAAGTGCTTTAAAAATATGTGTTGCTACCATTATCCCTAGTGATGCCAATCTTTTTTTTTTTAAGCCCAAACTAACTATAGAATTAAGCCTGATGAATAATGTAATTAAGCCACACATTATATTCTGCTTAGGGATAAAATGAAACATAACTATGATGGAAAGAGATTAGCATTCTCATGATTCAGGTGGTTTAGAATGGTTCTAAAAGTGTTTTCAACACCAAGTGGATATAGCAACTATATTATCTCCCAAGATGACCACAGTAATCCATTTGTCATTTATTGTCAAATATATTCCAAGAACCTTCCAAATCCCCAAATATATGAATGTCAGTATAAAATAGAGCAATTAGGAAACCTTTCCCCCTAAAAGTTATGCCATTACTCCAGCCTTTTCATTGTGCTGGAAATATATAGAAAAACTTATTTTTTACCTCTGCATAGGCACTGGATTCCCTAAACTGGTACAGTAAGCAGAGCTTGATCATAAAGCCTGTCATTCTGACCTTGACTACTTCACATCTTAATTTTTGCTGACTGTTCAGCAAATATCCTCCTCGGGTATGTGTTCACAAATCCAAATGTAGGCAGATTTCAGTTGCATTCACACTTTTCAAGCCTGTAATCTTTCTTTGTGGACTTGCTCTGTCCAAGGGGAAACATAGCTAGTCTGGGCTTTTTTTTTTTTTTTTCTTTTGCTAATTTTATTTTATTGCAAGAAAATTATTTTCAGAAATGATTGAACAATAAGTACCCTCTAGGAAAGATAAATTCAGTACTTCAGTGAGTGCCTTTTAGCTTTTGCTTCACATACTCAAAAAAATGTTCAGAAACAGTTCCAACTTTTTATCTTTATAAGTTGAAACCAGGGCATGTTTTTTTTTTACCACAAGTTTATTACCTTTTCACCACTCTGAAGTTTCCTCAGTTGGCAGCACATCCTCTGAAAGTTCCCACATTGATCACATAGTTGATTGACAGATCTTCAGATAGGACGCTTTTCTAATTTACCCTGGGATTCTACCTTCTGCTGAAAAGCCATCACTTCTATTTCGTTAACTCTTTGTGGGTAATACATGGTGTTTACTACGTGCTAGACTCTGTTCAAAACACTTCTTCATGTACAGACTTACTTTATCCTCATAACATGATGAGGTAAGTACAGATCCCCATTTACAGAGGAGTTGCAAAGAGTGGGTAATGTGCCCAAAGTTACACGGCTGGTCAGTGATGCAGAGAGCGTGTGGACTGGGTAGTCTGACTCTACAGCCCGTACTCTGAACTTCTACTCTGTACTAGTCCGTTGTTTTGTTTTGCTTTGTTTGTTTTTGAAGATTAGTTTATCACAAAGTTGTCAGGGTTTTTGTTTTTTATGGTCACTTCATGAGATTACAAATAGACTACTACAAAGTCATATTATTATGCTGTCTAGCCTCACAAGTAAACTCTTGAGCAGGGCCTCCTGGATTTCAACCCCAGTTTCACCATTTACCGGCTGTTACCCATGAGCAGATTGCTTAAACTTGCAGTTCTTCAGTCGCCATCCATAAAGCGGATAAGCATAGTGCCCACCTCATGATGGTGGTGAAGATTAAATAGCATACTTAGTACATTATAAGCACTCAATATTTAGCTATTATAATTGCTATATTTGAATTTGGATACATTGCTTTTCTGTCACCTCTCATTTCCATAGAATCTGTCTCTATCCTAGATTTGTTTATATTCAAAGATCTTGACTGTGATTATATATTATGTATTACAGAATATTACAGATAGATTTTGTGGTGACTTGCAAGCTAGTCAGTCATCTGTAACAGGGAAAAATGTATTTTATTAAAATGGCTTTTTTCAAAAGGTAATTTGTTAAATTATTCATTGTTTTTGTTGTCCTTTCAAGTTCTAATAAGTTATACGTTCTATGTGTAATGAGCAGTAAATTTAAAATCAGTTGGTTTTGTTAATATGTAACAACTCCCTGACTTTTCTCTGAATTACTGTTTATTCAGATCACAAGGTTTACATCTGGCACAAACGTAGTGAACTGCCAATTGCGGAGCTGACGGGGCACACACGTACCGTAAACTGTGTGAGCTGGAACCCACAGATCCCATCCATGATGGCCAGCGCCTCAGATGACGGCACCGTTAGAATATGGGGACCAGCGCCTTTTATAGACCACCAGAATATTGAAGGTAACCATCACACAGTATCCCTGTGTTTTCTCCAGATGAAACGTTGCCCTGCTTATCATAAAGCTGTAGCATTTTTAAGCGGCACTTTATTTAAAGTGTAGGATACAATCGATTTTCTTCCCTCATTTAGAGATTGTACACTATATCTCACTCTGCAGAAGTTTAATTAATCTAAGACACAGCAGTATTTTTTTTGTTTGTTTTATTGGTGACAATGGGGAGAATAAGCTGGGATGTGCCACCTCATTTACATCCAGTTAGTATTGCCACTTTCAAAATTTTATTGAAAATCTTGCTTCATCAAGCAAGAAGTATTTTATACTTTCATACCCATGAAAAATAGCTAGTATATGAAATTTGAACAACTTTAGAATGATCTTGATTATGGTTTTACCCTTAAAAATAAATATCTGTTAATACCAATAGAGAAAAAGAAGGGAACTAAAATTTATCCTGTACTATGTGCCAGGCAGCCTGCTAGGCCCTTTTATACACTGTCTTGTGTAACAGCTTCATAGCCCTGTAAGAGAAGTAGAGAAGTGTTTTTATCCTCATTTCTGTGGATGTAAAAACTGAAGCATGGCAAGACTAGTTAACTTGTTGAGAGCTTCCAGGTCTTCAGATCTAGGTCTGAAAGGTTTTTTCCACTACTTTCAGATACT
Source organism: Balaenoptera ricei (assembly GCF_028023285.1). Taxonomy (NCBI): domain Eukaryota; kingdom Metazoa; phylum Chordata; class Mammalia; order Artiodactyla; family Balaenopteridae; genus Balaenoptera; species Balaenoptera ricei. Next base: position 171,207,357 of record NC_082639.1, read on the forward strand.
TGAAGAAAGCCCAAAGCCAAAAAGCTTAACAGTTAAGGACAGAGCTTAATTGAGCAAGATATTGGTACTAGAGAGAGGAGATAACGAGAGCAAAAATATTTAGTTTGCTGAGAAAGAAGTAATTTACCTAGAAACAGATAAACAGATTTTTTTGTTCACAGTGTCCCACCTAAATGTTTTAGTAAGAAAGATGACCAACCGTTCTCAGTTAAGTTATTATTAGAGGAGGAGGGTTGTCAGGGTAGCATGTGTGGTTTAAAAGCATATTTTCTTGTGCTTTTGTCTTTGTGGTACAAACTGTAAAAGACTTGACCATATCTCACTGGTCGGTGAGGATGTACAGCCAAAGATGAGAGTAAAAAGCATGAAGAGCACACAGGTCAAAAACTTTGAGAATTACTGTTCAGTTATTCAGAACCTTCAAGGACCTTTTTGTATTTGTACATCACTACATGACATTCCAACATTCCTCTGTGAAATCAGCTAAAACCAAAAATCTTGTTCATCTCCTACTGTTCGTTGTTGTCCTTCTTTAGGTTTCAAGCCCCACTCTCTTAGATGTTTTAGAGATGTATAACTGAGATTATATGTGCTTTTCAAATTTTAGTAGTCATTTTGGAAGTTATTTCTTCAAATAAACATATTTGATTTGAAGAAGCAGGAAAACATTAGGTATATAGTAACAGATTTACCTTGTAGGTGGATTTATTTTAGACATACCTTTAAGGGTATGTTTATGCTTCCACTACTGTGAAACAAAAGTTACACTGCTATTTGGTAACTTAACTATTGTGGATACTCATTATTGTGGGTGAGCCAAACTTGGCCCAATTGTAAGAACTGGGTCTAATTCAGCAATTTTCAGTTGTGCTTTGCAACATAGGTATAGCCCTAAAATTTCATTTATACCTAAAATAGGAAAACAGCTTCTGTATAACTAGAAATTTGGTTAATGCCTTTTATGCAGGCATCTTCTGGGTTCTTTCTCCCCCCCTTGAAAACTTTTTTTTCTAATTAATACCTGTTTGGAATAGACGTTTTGGAAAAATACAGATGAAGCTAAGGAAATGACATTCAAAAATCATGATATCCTAAGATACTATAAGTCATTCAAGTTAAAATATTTCACTTAATTTCAAAAAGAATTGCTGACCTTTTATTATAACAGTAAAGTTCCATACTGCATTTTTTTTTTTTTTGAGGACTGTATAAAATAGAATAGGATCAAGTACTCATGCATGCTACAACATGGATGAACTTTGAAAACAATATGCTAAGTGAAACAAGCCAGACACAAAAGAGCACCTACTGTGGTTCCATTTATATGAAATGGTCCGGAATAGGCTAATCCATAGAGAAAGTAGACTAGTAGTTGTTTAGGATTGGGGGGTGAGGGTTTGCTTACAACTGCTAATGGTGATGAAAATATTCTAAAATTGATTGTCATGATGGTTGTACAATCCTGTGAATACACTAATACCTATTGAATTGTCCACTTTAAATGGGTGCATTGTAGAGTGTGTGAATTTGTATCGGTAGAGCTGTTGACACATTACCCCTCCCCCCCACACACAGAAGAGTAGGGTGATATTGCAGAATTTCAAACTGAGCCACTGAAAGGAGAATTAAATACATAGTTATAATGCACAGTTTACCTTGGGCTGCCAGATCTTCTTTAATTCTCTTCTATTGTAAACTACCATAAAGATTTTTCTATTCTGCGTATGTATTTCAAGGTTCATTTTTAAAGTATGAGATTCCAATATGATTATTCTCTTGGATTCTCCAATATTCAAAATAATCCTGAGTTTAGACTGTAATATATAGCCTAAGATGTGATGTGGACACAGTTTTAACAATAATGATGAAAGTATCAAGAATTTGCCTTGATGTGATTGTTTTCTAATGTTATGATATTTTGTAATGTCATGATGCTGATTTTAAAACTTTCTAACTGGTAACTTTTTTCTCCCCCTCCCCTCTTCTTCCTCTTTTCCCCCAATACACATTTCATCTTGTCTTCATTCAGAGGAATGCAGTAGCATGGATAGTTGATGGCGAATTTGGAGCAGACGACTTCTGTTTAACTTAAAATTAGTCGTATTTTAATGGCTTGGGATTTGGTGCAAACAAACATGATTGATAGCTGGACAGACATGCTCGTCATGAAAAAAGAACCATTTCTGAAGCCCGACTGGGGCCAAACATTTACACCTTGCTTCATAGTAACCAGTTGAGATGAAGCACGTCGTTAGAACGTTGTTGGACACCATGTTGAATTATCCCCCCATCGGTTGTGAAGAACTGTGCTACATTCAGGCTTACCCATTGAACTCAGTATATATAATTTTCTCCCTCCTGCCTTTTGTCGGGCAGGATCCATTCTTGTTGCTCTTCTGTGTAATGAAGTTTAAATGCTTGTTTGGAAAACTTTATTTAACAGTTTAGAAGGCTTGATAGAAAGAGTGCATTAGTCTGAAGAGTATACATTGGATAGGAAAGAATTTCCTTCTTTTGTTTCTCCAAATCTTTCCGCCTTATTTAGCTTGAGATCTTTGCAGCTTGGTTCATGGATTCTAGCCTTGCCCGTTGCGCAGTATATACTGATCCAGATGATAAACCAGTGAACTATGTCAAAAGCACTCTCAATATTACATTTGACAAAAAGTTTTGTACTTTTCACATGGCTTGTTGCCCCGTAAAAGGGTTAACAGCACAATTTTTTAAAAATAAATTAAGAAGTATTTATAGGATTAAAGTGACTTCATTTGTATACATTTGGAATCTAAACCAGCTTAAAAAGAGTTTCCTCTATGACTTAGATACGCAGTATAACTGATGCTCTTCTGGAATACCACATGAGACCTGGTCAGAAACAGTGCTTGGAAGGACATCACGCAGGAAGTTCAGGGTAGCGCTTTGAAGATTTTCCCCCTTTTGTTTTATTCCCGAAGGAACATCAGTACCTGATCTTCAAGAAATTCAAGATTCATAACGAGAATTTTAAATTTATACCAACATGAGAGATCAGTAGTCAGTTTAGGTTTTCAACAAAGCTTGTTCCAAGTTGTTCTCAACTTGGGGAATCATTTTGGTGTGATCTAGCAAGAGAGTAGAAGTCAGCAGATATAACACTTTGGAAATTCATAGTATAATTGAGCTTGTTAGAAGAATTCAGCAGGTTACAGACATACTTAAACTGGGTTTAAAACCTAGGAGTCATTTCTCTAATTGCCCTTAATATTTTGACATATAGGGATACGTAAATTTAAAGAATATCTCTTCTCAGTTTTTCAGATATTGCCATACTGAACCTCATTCTAAACTGGTGCTGTGGATAGTCTCCCTCTCGCCTCCCCTTTTAGTTTAAGGAAGGGTTTCCTTCATGGAAAAGCACTTTTAATTTTGAGAATTTCACGTTTAAAATAAGCCAAAAGCCTGATGTTCACGTTGTGCTTTTAAACCCCGTAACAGCTGAGTACAAGATACATAGTCTCCTTTGAAATTCCCTCCCCTCTTTAGGAGAGGATATAAATATGGTGACCGTAGCTGTTATGTTGGGAAGAGGAGTGGGAATACCCCCAAAATAAGATTCTGGTGAAGAAAAAGTCTTACACTGTTCCCTTTCGGCCCAGCCAAGTCTATAATATATTATTACCATGAGTAGACTCCTTCAGAATCCACAAAGAAGAGAAAGGCTTGGATGTTAGGAGTTCTTCCATCGGGGGATGGGTGGGTAGGGGAAGGTAGCAGGGAGAAATGGTAAAGTCAGGGAAGGGGAGAAGAAAGAAAAACACAATTGGCCTTAAAATAGCTTGGATTCTCCCAGAAGCTCATAGTAAGAGAAAATGACAGATCGTGGTCAGCAGATTATTTTATCAAATTGGTAATGTAAAAGATTTCTTTAAGCTCCATTTTGCAGAGACCACCACTTAGAGAATCAAGAATTCCTGTTTTGATACTTCTAAGTTAAAATAACTATATGTTACAGTTTATCTGGTACTTCATTTTTCTTAACTAAAATTACTTTTTACTTTAAGCTTGAATAAAATCTTCATTGGTAACTGTATATAATTAAGTGGCAACTTCTCTTTACCTCAGTACAGTTAAATCCATTCATATTTTAAGTGATTCATGTATACCCTGAAGCCGTTACTACACCCCAATCTCTATGGTAACATCACTAACAAAATGTGGGCATAGAAACTCCACAGCTGTTTACAAATTTGGTTACAGTGTGCTACGGTACATTTGTAACATTCACGGAGATTTGTGCCCATTCAGGGGCAATTTGGCGCTCAGAGTCTACTATACTTCACCCAGCCACCCCTAGATCTGAGTTTTCAGAGTGCTTCTGAAGTACAGTTAAAAACACTTTAAAAAAGTGGAGTAAAAGTGAGGCACATTTTACAAGAACATAACTCCATTAAAACGGAGTAACAACTATGCAAAGGTTTCTATAGCAGCTAGGTGAGTTTGTGTTCCAAGTCTGTCTTAACTGGCAGCTTCCTATATATACTGGTACTTTACTGTGCCAATTTGCTGTAAACGTCTACTTCATGCATGTGCCATGCAGCGACTGTGCTAGAAAGGTAAAATAAATGAAGATACCTAGGATTTTATGGTACAAAGAACCTGATAGCAGGATGGTCTAACTCATAGCTCTTAACTGAAAACTTCTGACAGTGCTGTAGTCTCTATATAGGCTTGAGGTGAGAGTATACAGAGTGAGAATACTACCAAGCCAGCTGCAAGATACTAACAAATGTATAAACTGAAAAGTACCAATACTTTTTGCACATAGATCAAAATAGAGTGGAGAATTTTGGCTCCAAAAATCAGGTTAGTAGGCTCATTTCCATGTGCTTAAAAATGTTTTTTTGTTGTTCATTGATTAAGGGCTAGAGCACGTATGAAATTAAATGTCTTTTTCCTCCAAATAACTGGTTATTAGTAGTACAGTGTTGGATTTGGGGATTCCTAAGACTGGTGTGTGGGTGGTGAATTAGAGTTGGGGAATTAGCTGGGAGGGATGACAAAGCTTCAGTTTGGGTTTTTGTATGTCATTAGTGTTCATTCTAGCTAGCTATATTTCTTTTGCTCTTATTGGCCAGGTAAATGTTATATTTAACCAGGTAAGTAGTCTAAACAGGAAATTTTTTTTTGCAAATGCCCCTACACATTGGCCCATTTCAGTGGGTGGGAGAACAGAAAGGGATTACCTAACTTTAAAAATAAACTTAAGTAATTAAAATAACTTGCTAATTGAAAGGAAGAAAATCAATTTTTATCAGTGTTTTCTTAATTTGAAATCACACTAGTAGTAATATGGTAATTTTTATTATTAGGAGTGTTCTCCCTCTGGAGTGGCATTTCATGACATTAATAGAAAACCCTTTTTTCCCCCACCCCTCCCCATCTTGAAATTTTCTTTTTTAGGATGTTGGTTCCTGCACACAAGAACTGACCCTATCACCTCTGCTCACAGTGGTAAATATAACGTACATGTCTTGAAAGGGAAATATCCATGTCAGTTTCTTTCACAGCAGAAGAATGGCTACTTTTGAATGGGGAGGAAAGAAGACATTTTTCTTAATATCCTTTTTGTCCCATCTCTAAAGTGTATAAATATCTTTATTTCGTTTTAATTTCTCATTTAGATTTTAGCAACTTCTCTTTCGGGGTTGTTCTCCAAAATATTACTTCCATTTCAAAAACCATATCGGATTTAATTTAAACCGCTAACTTTAAAAGAAGAGGTGAATCTGCATTTATACTTAGACACTTTCTAAAAACAGGGTGAACTTAATTGAAAATTTTCAGTGTTGTTAAGCTATTGTTATAGTAGCTGCCCTATAGTTGCAAAAATGAAAACTATAAAAACCCATCCCTTATCTACTTAATCCAGATAGCCTGGATTTAATGAAACTAAGAGAATAAAAATGTGTGCGTGTGTGTGTTGTGTGTGTGAAAGAGATTACTTAATTCATAAAAAGTCCTGGAAACAGCCGTTCTGGGTTCTTGTCAGTTTCACTAAAAGTCTCGTGCACATGTGAAGTGCCCTCTCTGAATTTAAGGTTTGGTTAATACTGGTATATTTTTATAAGACTGAAATTGTGTCCCCATCTTTACCTTAAAACATTTTCATCATCAGGGTCAATGTGCTAAAAGCTGAATCGGAACATTTTTAGGCACAGATGGAAAAAAATGTTATTGGCTCCTTGAAAATGTGTGTGTGTGGCGAGGGGAATAGATCCACAAAAGCATGTATGTACTTACAAACCAAGCTGTAGAGATCAAGAAAAGAACTTAAGTGTTGATCTCAAGATTTCTAAATTGTCAAGATTTACATGGCATTGTGGTGGAACTAGTTAAAACTTAGAGCTTTTGATATATAATAACTATTTGCTATGGACTGATTAAATGTTTCAAAGGATTGTGTTCTTAAATATTGGGTTGTTTTTTTTTTTCAACTGCCTCTCAGATTATATTTAGTAGTTTAAATTTCTTTGCTTTATTATTTCATTAAAGCATAAGAAACTTCAGGTCTCTGATATATTTATTTTCACTTGTTCTACTAATTATTTACAAAACACCCTTTGTTAACTTTTATTTTATAAATGTGTAGTATTTTAAATGTCTTTAAATTTTTGTTCAATTGAATCTACATTAACTTTGATTTGCTTTCCTGGGATTTTTTTTTTTAATACATATTTTCCATGTCAGTGCATAGCACTTAACCAATCGTTTGTATTCCCTTTCAATCCAATAAACAGAATGAATAATTAAGTAATTGTTGCTGTGTTAAATCTCCTAATACCTATTAGCCTGAGTGTCTAACTAGTACTATTTTTACCTAAAACAATTGATTTGCTGAATTTGACATCCATAGATTTACCTGGAGTATTTTTAGTGGTGTCTAACGGAGCACTGCTTTGCCAGTTGAGATATCTTTTTTTTAAAGAGCTATTGTGTTGTAATCATAGATTAATTTAGAAAACTCTCAGGAACATTTGCATTTTTAAAGGAATCATATGCCACATGTTCAAAAATATTACTGCGTCTGAAATTATGCGTTTAGGCAGTGGATATGCTGACGAGGGGAGAAAGTATATTTCCAGTTTGAAATTAAAATTTATTTCATAACAAATATATAGTTATTTAAAGATATCCTTGGAGAAAGCATTCAATGTATACAAACCTATATAGTACATTTGTATTTATGAAAAAAAGGAAAGGAAAACCAATTGCCCATCAGGGTGAATTATTACAGAAGTAGGCTTTACGATTTTTACTACAAGGAAAAGGAAGTTCAAATGTGAAAAATTAGTATTTGGCAGGCAATCAGTGGAGACTCGGCTTAGGATAGTAGATCCACTGATGAGGCAGAGAGAGGTAATGCTTCTACACTACTGCTCACCACCTTAAAGGTACGGTTTGCCGCTTCCTCTGATCAACAGGCAAGAGAGAAGTTTTTTCTACTTGGAGTCTTTAAATACAGCTATACTTTGCAGATTTAGCTTAAAGTTTCATGCCAGATCGCAGCACCAGGTATAGAAAATTTCCCAACCTTAATAAATCTTGAGAGTTGTATTTTAAAAACACAATTCAATTCCCTTTCATTTAAGCAAAAGAAAAGTTGATGGTCTTCAGTTACATCATTTCATGACTTCTACTTGAAATTTTTTCCAGAAAAACTTAAAACTGTTAAAGAACATTCAACAAACAAAATGACCCCATCATCCTGTCACTACTTCCAAGAATCTTAAGTGTCTGCCATTGGTTCTGTGGCAGGGCTCTTCTCCCTCAAACCTGACGAGCGTGCTTAACATGGGCCTGCCGTATAGGAAACAGTACAATCACGTGATTAACAAAATACTAAATCGGCATGTAATGTAGAGCTAATGATGGGAACAGGGAAGAACAAGAACAAATTTTCAGCAAGTTTTAATTTCCTTTTCTGATGCGAGGATTAGTGGCTTCTTTGGTCACTATTAAATTGATGCAACTCGAGTCCCTCATACACAATTTAAGACTTTTAACATCTTATTCAAGACATAATTAGCCATGGTGATACGCCATATCTAGAATTCAAATAAATGAATGTGCTAATGTTCTTCATTTAAGTTCTCCTGTGTGGCTTTTTCCTCATTTTGAATATAATTTTAAAATGCAGCTACACATTGAATTGGGAGTGGTATACCAAATAGTTTCCAAATATTGAATAACTTTCCCTCATCCCCCAAATGGAAAAATATCAGTTTGTGGCCTATGAATTCAGAAAAGGGGTCTTGATTTTATTATCAATGAAAAACTTGTTCTAAAAGTTCTTTCACACTATGTGTAAATGGGCTCTTTTTCCCATTAATGGATTTGCATGAAAAAAACTTTTCAGTAAGATTTTGTTTTCTTTTTCCCCTGTTAATGGGTTTGCATGAAAAAAACTTTTCAGTAACATTTTGTTTTCTTGTCCACAAAGAACTGATACTATTCAACTGGTTTGGTTTTAATTTCCTTTTTCTTTCTATGCTTTCTCCTAGTGTTTGTATAAATAACTGGAGTGCTTATTGGGTACCAGGCACTTTATATACATTATTTAAACTTCTATCTCTGTAAGCAAGTATTGCTCACTTTTTTTCAATGATAAACTCAGGCTTAAGGAAACTGAAATACAGTTAATAGATGGTAGTACTGGGATTCAAACCCCCGTTTGATTCCAAAGCCTGTGCTTTTAACTCCTAAATCCAAGGGCATGTGAGACTCAACTGAAGGCTTTTTTAACTTTTAGATTTCGAAGCCACCTTCCAGATCACAAGTCAAATTTGTTAACACGTCAGGTAATTGTATGTTGTCAGCTGACACTGATCCACTTACTGGTGGTTTTTGAAAACCGTGGGACTATGCTATATTATTACTTCAGCAATGAGACCAAGAATTAAAAGCAGGAGCAAGAATGGTAATGAGAGGGACTAACCACAACGCACACACTATTTGGTCGTTGAGTAACACGAGTACAGAACAGGTATTCCTTTGGACTAATATACTGGGTGCTTACTTTAGGCCAGTCTCTATGGATGAGCCACTCATTCCATTCTCATTTAATTCTCAAGGTACCTTCATGGGGCAAATACTCTAACTTCCATTTTACAAATGAGGGAAGTAGCCTTAAATAAATTAACTGGTATGAAGGAGCTGGGATTCAAAGCCAGGTGCTCCTGAGCTTATGCTATTAGCCACTACACCACATAAACCTCCCTTGGTCTGTAGATGGTCACTTACACCCTAGATTAAAAATTGGCTGTTAAAAACTTGTCAAAGATAGGTAAAACATTTAAGGGCACACTTTACTGATTCTAGTTAACTGTGTAGTTCATAGAAGAAAATGACACTTTTGAAATTATACAGATTTTTCTCCATACAATTAAAGCAACCAATAAAACAGACTCATGAAGTTTCATAGAAGAAAACCCCCACAATAAATTTGAATGTCTTTAAATTGTTTTATAAAGTAGTGGTTTTGGATTTAAATATAAATCCTATCACTTGGTGTGTCACTTTAGACAAATTACTGATCTGTCAGAGTTCCCTCATCTATGAAAGAAGCTAACAGTATCTTCTTAACAGACAGCATTGCGATGGGTGAGAATGCACATAGTAAAACCACAAACGATTTTTTTTAAGAGTTTATGGCAGTCAGCAAAAGCCAGAATACTGGAGGTTCTACACAACAAATGATTGCTATGTCCAATGAAACAGTTTCTTCAACAAATTGCAAGGAAAATAATAGGGAATTTAGTAGATTAAGAGACTTAAGGACATGAACCAAATGAAATGTACAGATCTTTGCTGAATCCCAATGTGAACACACCAACTATAAACCTTGAGCCAATGGGGGAAATTGGAGCACCCATTGGATATTTAGTACTAAGTAATTACCAATTTATGTATGATGCTGGGACTGTGTGTGTGTGTTTTAAGAACCCTTATCTTACAGAGATATGTGTAAAAATACTACATATGTACTGATGTCTGGTATTGGCTTCAAAATAGTGTGGGAGAGGGACGGTAGTAGGTTATAGATAAAACAAGAATGCCCGTAAGTTTGATTATTGTAACTGGTAAAACAGAAGATTACCAATTGACACGGATTAGTCCTGTTACTGTCTTCCAAAAAGTTAGTATCTTTATACAGAGCTACACCAGAAGCTAGCCTTGCAGTGGCAGCCAAACTTGTTGCTTTTTTTGTTGTTGTTGTTGTTGTTGTTGTTGCTTTTTAATTGAGCTGTCAAGTTCAACCCTCACCAGCTTTGCATCCAACCTGTGAAATAGGCTGCTGATCAGATAAAGTGATAAGGTCAGGCTCTAGAACTTGATTCCACGTTACATCCTCTCCTTCAGAGATAGATTATCAATTTGAATGAATTGAGCTGTGAAAACAGACGAAGGATTCAATCTCCTTCCTTGTTCAAGTGCCAGCCTCTTGCCCAAAGAATATATGGTACTTAGAATAGCAGATTTAAGATGAACCAAGTCCCCCGGATAAATAACAAAGTGGGGATTCTGACAAAGCACCGGGTGCTTAGAAGGGAAGCAGGAATCAGAGAGATGGCTGGAGAGTGATGGTATAGCAGTGTATAACTCCGCGTCTTTACTAGTCCTCTCCACATCTACACACAAGGTGCTCCACTGGAGAACAGCAATTTCAGTATTTGCTAGACTGACTCACATTCTGACTAGGCGCTAATGTTGAATGGGAACTAATACAGGTGAAACCAAGACTGTTCCATAACGGATGTAGCAAACCAAATACACAGCAGGGCAAGCCACGGTCAAACCTCTGACAGCTAGCTGATTCTGACCACCCACCCACCCACTCACTCCTCACCCAGCCTCAGAGGGAAGCCACTGAAAACAAAAACAGCTTTTATCAAGGAATTTATTCTAAAGAGCAACTTGAGCTCTTAGTGATCAATCCCTTTAACGTCTATGTCCTGACGGTGATTATTACTGTGATTACTGCAGTTCACAATGCTCACCCTAAGGCTCTGAATGACCCTCAGTCCTCAGATTGTATTTAGAACAAAACAATTTGACTACTACTTTTTAGAATTTTCACGGTAAGTATGGCTTAAAACCAAAAGGCTTCACTGACAAATGCTCAGGTAGAATAGCCCATTCTTTGAACAGCCTTATTAACTGTAGTTTCACTACACCAAGAATATTCAATCTTTGTTACACTACATTGCAAAATAGTATTTTTGGCTTAAAGTACACAATCTCAGGTGGCAGCAATCTAGATAACAGGCATAGAATTTCAAGACTTCCCTTCTCTATCTTGCTGCCTGTTTCCATGTATTAGAACAATTTTACTGACATGCAGGGGGTAATTAATTATACCTAGTACATAATACTTTCCATCACAATTACTTCTGACAAAATATTACTTGTGAGTAAAGTTGACTTCACAAGTCTCCAGTACACCGAATACAGCAGTTTCCTTTCCTGACCTAGCATGTCTTAGAACATTCCATAATGTGACTGCCTCGAAAACAGATGGTAGACTTCGATTATGTTGCTCCATTGCTTCTTACTTCCCTGATGTAAAGGACATTAGTTAGACTTCATGCTGAAAGAGCAATAGGACAACACAATCAGATTTATGTATTCATTCAACAATCATTTACTGTTTCCGTGCGCAAGGCATGGACTGCGTTAGGTGCCAGGAGCAATAGGAAAAAGATACAAATATGAATAAGAGGCTACTCTGCCCTCCAGGAGTGTACAGTCTAGTAGGAGAGATTAACTGCATACAAATAACCATAACAACAGATAGAAAGTGGTAAGTGCCACAGAAGAAAAAGTTCCATGGGGAGCTTTCTTATCCCTCAAATTCAAAGTAAGCTCAGATGCGAGGAAGCAGATTTGGATTATTATTCCATTGTCATCTGTGTGGCATGAAAAGGTGGCTGTCAGGCTTTGATGAACCGAGCTGCACCTCAGATCTTTCTTCCTCGGCTCTCTCAGCTGGGAGTCCAGCGATTAGCAAGCGCACCTGCTAACCACTGAAGGGATGGAAGGAAAAGGGCAAAGGAAAATGACAGAATACACGGATAAAAATATTCTGCACCCAGGAGCATGCCATAGTAGTCTGCACTGGCTGGGCCCAGGGTACTACCTTCACAGATGGACAGGGAAGAGAAGTGATAAGGGAGAGAAAGAACACTGGACTAACCCGGAGGATTCCAGACGCAATCCCCAGAGCTCAGTTCTCTCTAAGATGAAGTTAGACCAAATGATCTCTAAGGGTCTCTGCAACTCTCCAATCAGTTGAAAGCACAGAAAATTAATCTTTAGCATCTTAACCACAGCTTTTAAAGTCAGTGCTTTTTCCCTCTTTTCATAATTTGTAGAAGAGCCCCTAAAAAATCCAAACAAAAAACTAGAGTTACCCCCTTTCCTGCCTTTGATTACAAACAAGCAATACAAGAAAGGTGGTTTTATTTTTAACCACGGTTAATGTTTCAGAAGTAAAGAGCTCCTGTCTTTCATTATAAACAAGGCAACTTTCTGATCTGCTCAGCCCCACCAACCTGTACCTGACGATATGTAAACTGACAGCCAGATGCTCTCAGCTACACAGGTTTCTATTTTGGTTACTAAGAATACTTGTATATTCCAGATCTTGTAATAACCTATCATGGAATATAATCTGAAAAAAATAATTGAAACACTATGCTGTACATCTGAAACTAACACAATATTGTGAATATTTCAATTTTTTTAAAAAAGAATACTTGAATGAGAAGATAAAACATTTTGGTCAACAGTCCTCCACCACCTTTGAGCTTCCTGAAGTAGCTTGTTTATCTCTCAGTTCTAAGGATTTAAGTTCTCCAACAGCTTCATTGCTTTCAAAGCTTGAGCAGAACATTTAGAGGCACTGGAAGTTAGGGATAAAGTCAGAGTTAAGTGACTTTTTTTTTTTAAATAGAGGAAGGTGCCTAAGAAGGAAAGGGTAAGAGAGATGCATCAAACTAACTTCTATGTTATAGCTTCTTGGCTCTTTGCCTGGAAGAAATACAAGAAACCCCCAAGGAGCAATTTCTGAGGCTCCAAAGAGGCCAACAGAACCAAGTTTACTTTGCCTACCATTTCACCCTTCCTTTCACGTGTGGCCGGGGTATACCACCATCCTCAAAATGTGGGTCTATCCGTAGAGGGAGTTTTGCTTAGTGCCTCTCCGGCTTCTGCCAAGGCTAGACCCAATCCAGGGCCGAAAGGACATGCAACATTTGATATTTGGTGACCACACACCTTATGTGGCTATCCAATTCTGCCTCGACAGAGTGAATAACCTCTTTGGACTCTGCCATAAAACACAGCCATGTTTTGCCTACATGCCAGCACCTAAGATGGCCACATTAAAACACAAACGAGCACTGAGAATACACTGCCAGGTTCACTTCACCCAGCAAACAGAGCCGAAGAGGTTAACTGCTCTCAACAACTGCAAGAATTGACAAATATACCTCCAAGGAATCAAGTCCGGTTGGATACTGCTATGTCCATGAAACGGACAAAGCGGGCAGTGCAGCAGGACAGGAGTGCTACGGTTAATCAGGCACCAAACAGAGCGCGGACAGGCTCGGTTTCACCGACACCGAACGACTGGCTGCTCCTGCTTCTAATCTGATGAGCATCTTCGACCAAATCACCTCTCCAAACCCATTAAGAAACATATCGGACAGATCAAATACAACTGGACCGATGAGAATACAAAACCAAGACGCAGCAAGAGCCAGTGGGAGTAGATGGGTTTGAGGGCGACTGTGGAGGCAGTGGCTTTTAAATGAAAGCTCTTGATAAAGTTTTGCTTTTTTGGTTTATTTTCCTTTCTATAAGCAGGAATTACATCATACGTGTAATGGCTTATAAGGGTTCACAAATTCAGCAAAGAAATATATATTTTTTGAAACATCATTTTCTGTTAACATTCTTGTGAAAAAACATTTGGCTTACAGTCCCATAAATCTGTAAACCATATTAAATACAGGAAGCTGCCGCAATATAGACAAAAGGGTAGCTTAGTTTCTTTCTTCCTTTGCCCAGACTAACAGTATTGCTTTGTACTCTGACTTTTCAGTAGACCTGAAGAGCCACTTTGCTCATCTATTACATTTTCCCTTTAAAGCGTGTCCTCTGTTTCTTTGGCATGCAAGGCTGGAATGACAGTCCTGTTCCTACATACAAATAACTATCTTCAACATACAGATGATGAAAAACACCTTCACATGTTGGGGGTTCAGGCTAAAGTTGAGAACCAGAAAGCTACAAAAACTCAATTCATGTTTTTTAAATACTTTATATGGTAAAAATACAGCAAAAATATTTTTTGTTCAAAGAGGAAAAAATATACTGCTATGGTCATGGTTCTAAGGATGATTTAAGTCGTCTCTGGCTCCTCAACTGTGCACTGTAGTGTAGGCTGACTTCAACTACGGCTTCTCCAGCTTCAGTCATTTATCAAAGCTAAAATCATACTGTGGAGAGAAGAAATTAATGTTACTCATGTTTCCTTAGGAATGTTCCTACAGAGTCTGGTCTGTCCAGACTTGCATCCCTAAGGCTCAGCAAGGAACACTCATTTAAGTAAAAAGCAAAAGCAATCATTTACACCTAAAGGAAAGAATATCTATATTAGGGCATCAAGAGGCCCTAACGTTCTCACTTAAAAGAAAAAAAAAAAGAAAGAAGGAAAACTGGGGTAGAGGTGGGGGTAGGGAGTATAACCTAAAACCACTGTTGGACTGAAGTTTAGAAAAAACAAGCTATGTCTAGGAGAAAAACTTTAATTCTCCATGGAGATCTTTGCACATGTTGTTCCTGCTCCTGGAACCCCTCCTCTCATCCCCCATCAACCCAGTAACTTCCTCTCAGACTTCACGATCCGTCAGGCTCCATCAGGCTCCGGCACCACCTCTGGGAAGCCAGCCTCTCGGCCCAGGGCCGTTGCCCCGCCTCTTCCCGCACACCTCAGCTCACACCCACTTTCATACTCCAGATGACACCCCCGTGCTGCAATCAGCAGGCTCCCAGCTTTGACACAGGGGTTCTGCGCTGCTCCTTTTGTGTCACACGCAGTGCCTTACACAGTGTCTGACACATGGCGGTCACTCAGTAAATACTCTGTTAAAACCACCACACTTAACAAGAGTAACAAGACTATCATTTTTTTACTGAAATCAGCCTTGCTATGCTGAGATCAAATGACTAAAACACAGAAATACCCTTACACTACTAATGGTATAAGCGATGAGTTGTCCAAATTTAAACAAACTAAGGGTACGCGGGGCACAGCACAAATTAATGGTAGTAACCAATATTTTTGAACATTTTGTTAGAGCTTACTAGAGGTCAGCACAAACCAAAGTGCTTTATGTGCATTATCTCATTTAATCCACATCACAACCCCATCAGGCAGGTACTATTATTATCCCATTTTCAGATGAAGAAATTGAGGCACAGAGAGGATAAGAAACTTGCCCCAGGTCACACAGTGAGGGAGTGGTAGATTCCACCAGGCTGGCACCTAACCAAACACCAAAGGCATAGATTCCACCAATCTCTAAAGAAGATGGGAATTTTTTCCTTTAATTCTATTTAACAAACCCTGAATGTCTGCTATGTGCAAGGCACCATGCAAGTGGTGGCAGGCGATACAGAAGGAGCAGCATAAATCCCTACATTAGAAATCGGATGATTTAGAATAGTAAACACTTTTTAAAAACAGCAACCAAAAGCTAAGAGAAAAGTGTTACAAGAACATCTGAGATTACTCTTCCATTCTGATCCCTTGAGCTACAAGGAACGCCAAGGGGGAAGGAAACAGCAACATGGCTAAAAATGACAAGCTGAGAGGGGAAGGGACAAGAAAGAAAAAGAAAGGATGCATCCAGTGAGCAATGCAGCTACTCAGGCAAACCAGTTCTATTGGTTGCCTATCTTTTATTTCATTGTAAAGCACCATACCTTAAACCTGCCCCAAAATTGCTTCCTGATTCCTCCAATCCCCAGTCTTCAGTCCATCTTCCCACTGCTTTAAATTCAACAACTGAGAGGTAAGAAACTCTTGTCCATTTTTAAATCCTAAGACTTTGGGTCTACTAAGCAAGATACTGCTCCCTAATCCTACATTTACACCCAGAAGTGTGACTACATTAGCTTTGCCCCCAGATGTCTCAAGAAGCTCATGTTATCAAGACCTAGGGGATGTCCACTCTAGTTTACTCTCCAAAGCATAAAACCTGGAGGGGAGAGAAGGATGAAGAAAGGATAACCACCTTGCTTTTTGTCTCTGACAAATAGAAGGGAACATATATGATGGTAAAGATACCTTCACATGGTTTGACTTTAAAAAGTAATACAAATAAGAACAGGTGTATCACTGTATTCTTAAGGTTAAATTCTGCTCTTTATTCTCCATCTTTAATGCTAGGATTAAAAATTAAGCACGTTAGCAATGAGGTACGGTATGAGAACCAGAAACTGTTATTAGTGTGGTTTTTCTGTCCTATTTTTTAAAATACAGAAAAGCAAATAAGATAAATAGTAAAAAGGAAACCACCTAAACTCTAATTTCAATCTAATCTGTGGGTGGAACTAGCATAGCAAAAGGATTTTAGGAAGCCCGCTTTTTCAGGCAGAGGCTAAAATGGCTCTGACTTCTAAGCTATTTCAGACAAAATAGCAGTTTTTTAAAACTCTTATCTTTGTACAGTTTCTAATTATTAGGACTTTTTTGAGTGAAAGAAGTTTAGTTCAGTACAAGTTATTTCCTACTAGTCTTATGCCCATGTGAAAATTAAGATTTACCTCGGAAAAAAACAGGAATGATACAATTAAGCTTGGATACAAAAGTTAAGCCTGACTTTTAGCCTCTTAAAGGCTTAATCAAATCATACACACATGACAATTTTTCTCTCTTCTTTGCTGTATTCTATGGGTCTATAATGGGTAAAGGAAAAGGTGGCATGTTATCTCTAAAACTTAAGGTAATAAATACAAGTTTAAACAGGACTGCATGAGGCTTCCAGTGTCTGATAGCCAATCCTTCATATTAATTCTTACTTCCAATCTAACTGGAAGACTGATGAAATTTTACCCGAACAGACCACTTGCATCCCGGAGAAAAGGCATCACACCTGAATTCCTTAACGTCAAGAATGATCAGCCCAACGTGGATACAAGTTGTTGAGAGCTGCTGCCAGTGCTCTGATCCCCAGAAGACCCAGGAGTGGGAAACTCTCGGGGGGTACATACAGTAATGTTTACAACAGGCAGTGAGACCTCACAGCTGGACACCAGGGGCGGGAAAGAACAGCAAAGACAGTTGTAAGCATGCTGACAGCCTCAACAGCTAAGGAATAACTAATAACACGGAGTAACTCTACTCCAGGTCAGACAGAATGGAATGCTGATTCAATGACATGACATAAAAAATCTACACAGCCACAAGAAATTCACATAATCCCCAAAAGCTCTGCAATGTTGATACAAAATCCTACAGTATAGTAATACCTCACCCATCAAAAGCAGGCATATGGCATCCAGGAAAACGCCAGGACTGTAAACTCACCTATAAAGATACATGAAGAAACAGAGCAGGTGGAAGCCAAGCTTGATCATGGCTTCTTTCATGTGTGACTTCAGCTGCCCTCGATTGTGTATTTCTGTTGGATCAAACACTCCCATGTTACCACTTGGCACCATAATGAACCTGGTAAATTAAAGGATGCACACACATTAGAAGGAAAATCAAATCATCAGCATATTCAAAAATAAGTAAAGCAGTAATAATCAACCTTCAAAAATGAACCAATCATAGCAGCCTTATATGACCAGATATGGACAGGGTATTATAATGATGTCACAGGCCATGACTTAGTCTTCCTTTGAAAATACAATACTATTAATTTTAGGTGTAATTTCTGCCCTCTGAAACAAATACATTAACACTCTAGAGAAGGATATTTTATGCACTGAGACCCTTTTACCCATCTTCTGTAGAAAACTACTGAATCGGTAATACCTATAGCTGTCTTCCACGAAACACAAATGAAGGGGGCCCCAAAACCAAACCAACTTTATCAACTTCTTAGAAACTTCTTTATCTACAAAGTTCTAACTTAATTAATGCAATTCCCTTCACCTTCACAACACCTCTGTAAGTTGTCTTTATGTTTAACACTTACATCTTCGTGTCAAACATAATTATTCCCATTTCACAGATGATACTAAAAAGACAGATTCTATATCCCAAATAGAATCCTCATCTTTGGTGCTTCTGCGGATCAACAGATATGTCTCAATCTGCATGGTTAATAAACGGTACCTACCTTAAAAGAGCAATTTAAAGAAGACAGAACAGAAATGATTTAGAATAAATGCTACTGTGGTAAAATAAAACTCCTCTTCAGTTAAGACAATAAATGGAGAGTTCAGATGCAAACGCAGTGCCTAACTTCACATGACTTAAAAAATGCAGATTAAATTTAATTAAAATATAAATTTTATTTTAATTTAATTTTAATGTAAATATTAAATAATAATATTTTGACAAATAAGAGATGTACATTTTATAGTGATGGAGGTATGACCACAGTGAGGGAATGAGAACAGGGCTACAAAGTCAATAAGCAACATAAAGGGCACAGTAAGCACACACCGAGTTCCAAATCCAGACCAATTCAACTCAGTGCTCCCACAGACTCAGACTCAAACTTAAAAAAAAAAAAAATCTTGAAGATACTGTGTTTAACACACTGTGGAGTCTTTGGGGCTCTTGAGATAACATATAACATTTCATATTTACTAAATACCACTGTGTATATAGTATTACATATGATAATCTTCTCCTTCTTCCCCAAATGATTCCTTTTACAAGTAAGAAAATTGGGTTACTTTGAGAGGATCGGTGAGTTTAAGCGTCTAGGCTTTCGCATCCCGACTGCGCCATCCGCACAGGATGCATGTCCTAACCTAGCACGGATCATGACCTCTTCCTCTCTCACGTCCAAGCTTCTTCTAGTCCAACCTTGGGTTCCTCACTCTCGTCACACATTTGGTTTCTCAATTATGACTTCTGTGAAATGCAAATGGCTCTCTGAGTTTCACAAATCTTAAATTCTCCCCCAAATCCTAGTAGCCCATCTATGGCTGAATAAACGATATAAACGGTATTTACAAATGAATATCTGGATAGCATCTCAACTCAATACCTATTTTCCTCGACTTACAATGGTATTATATCATGATAAACCCACCGAAAATTGAAAACGCATTTAATACACCTAACCTACCGAACATCACAGCTTAGCCTAGCCTACCTTAAACATGCTCAGAACACTTACATTAGCCTACAGCTGGGCAAAATTGTCTAATACAAAGCCTATTTTATAACATCACAAGAGAGTTTCATACTGCATTTCGTTAGTCCAGAAACAGATCAAAATTCAAAATTCGAAATATGGTTTGTACTGAAATGCATATCATTTTCACACCATCATAAAGTCAAAAAATCAAAAATTAAACTACTGTAAATCAAGGATCATTTGTAGTCTCAAAGACTCTTATCCTTCTCTGACTGCTAGCTTATCTAACAGGAATGTCACCACTTCCTCAGTAGTCTTTAAAAACTTTCTCTTACTCAATTCTGACTTCTCTCTTCATCTTTCATAGGCAGTAGGTTAAACTCTTGTCTATTCTTCCTTCCTATCACCACTTACATAGCCCTATCTTTTTCATTCCCACTATCACAACTCTATTCCAGTACTATATTATCTCACCCCCATCTCTGAACTGGTTTCCCTACCTCCTGCCTCTTCTCCATCCAATCAATACTATATAATGCTTCCAGAAAAATCTTCCCAAAGCATAATTTATATCATGCCAACCTAGCTAATCAAAAACATATGCAGCAATGTATAAAATAAGCTACAAGGTTATACTGTACAACACAGAATATAACCAATATTCTATAATAACTATAAATGGAGTATAACCTCTAAAAATTGTGAATCACCATACTGTACACCTGTAATATATAATATTGTACATGAACTATAATTTAATAAAAAAGAAGTTAATTAAAAACATACAGAGCAAAGAAGATATATGAATGGCTAATAAGCACATTAAAAAATACTCAACATCATTAGTCACTAGGGAATGTAAATCGAAACCACAATGAGATACCACTTCACATTCAATAAGACAGCTAAAATAAAAAAGAAACAACAAAAAGTGTTGCCAGGGATGTGGAGACACTGTAACCCTCATACACAGTTGGTGGGAACATAAAATAGTACAGCTGCTTTTGAACACTCAGGTAGTTCCTCAAAAGGTCAAACCATAGAGTTACCATATGACCCAGTAATTCCACTCCTAAAAGAAATGAAAATATATGTCCACACAAAAATATGCACATGAACATGAAAGGATGCTCAACATCACTAATCATTAGAGAAATGCAAATCAAAACTACAATGAGGTATCACCTCACACCAGTCAGAACGGCCTTCATCAAAAAATCTACGAACAATAAATGCTGGAGAGGGTGTGGAGAAAAGGGGACCCTCTTGCATTGTTGGTGGGAATGTAAATTGATACAGCCACTATGGAGAACAGTATGGAGGTTCCTTAAAAAACTAAAAATAGAACTACCATATGACCCAGCAATCCCACCACTGGGCATATACCCTGAGAAAACCATAATTCAAAAAGAGTCGTGTACCACAATGTTCATTGCAGCTCTGTTTACAATAGCCAGGACATGGAAGCAACCTAAGTTTCCATCAACAGATGAATGGATAAAGAAGATGTGGCACATATATACAATGGAATATTACTCAGCCATAAAAAGAAACGAAATTGAGTTATTTGTAGTGAGGTGGATGGACCTAGAGTCTGACATACAGAGTAAAGTAAGTCAGAAAGAGAAAAACAAATACCATATGCTAACACATATATATGGAATCTAAAAAAAAAAAAAAAAGGTTCTGAAGAACCCAGGGGCAGGACAGAAATAAAGACACAGACGTAGAGAATGGACTTGAAGACATGGGGAGGGGGAAGGGTAAGCTGGGATGAAGTGAGAGAGTGGCATGGACATATATACACTACCAAATGTAAAATAGACAGCTAGTGGGAAGCAGCCACATAGCACAGGGAGATCAGCTAGGTGTTTTGTGTCCACCTAGAGGGGTGGGATAGGGAGGGTGTGAGGGAGACACAAGAGGGAGGAGATATGGGGATATATGTATATGTATGGCTGATTCACTTTGTTATAAAGCAGAAACTAACACACCATTGTAGAGCAATTATACTCCAATAAAGACGTTAATAATAAAAAAAAGACACATGATTACATTGCATTTTGGTAAATTAAAAGAATAATTTTAACGAAAAAAAAATGCACATGAATGTTCATAGCAGAATTATTCATAATAGGCAAAAAGTGGAAACAACTCAAATGCCCATCAATTGCAAATGGATAAACAAAATGTAGTATTGCCATACAATGGAATATTATTCCACAATAAAAAGGAATAAAGTACTGATACATGACACGGCATGGATGAATCCTGAAAATATTATGCTAAGTGAAAGAAGCCATAAAAGATCACATATTGATCTCTTTTAAATGATATATCTGTCCAGAACAGGTTATTTTACAAAGACAGAAAGTAGACGAGCAGTTGCCTAGAGCTGGGGGAGAGAAGTGACTGCTAAAGGACACAGGGCTTCTTTTGGGGGTGATGAAAATGTTCTTAAATACGTTGTGGTGATGGTTGCTTACATCTATAAATATACCAAAAACATATTGGATAGTATAGTTTAAACGGGTGAACTTTATGCTACCAGTACTCATATGTATAAATAAACAAACTGTACTCACCGATATATATTCCAAGTGGCAACAGGCAAGTTGAGAAGGAAGATGAACCAGTGCAATGAAATGAGCATTAACACAGTGACAATAGTATGGCCAACCAATTCTGGAATTACCCACTGCAAGGGAAGAACACAGTATTACATCTCACTGCTGTGTCCTTCCCGAATGTACATGTTACTTGAAGTTAAATCAAAGAAAGTACAGAGAATTTCCAAGCTAGTGTTTCAAGATTATTTTTAGGCTCGGATGTCCCACATTTGCATACTGCTATCACTGCTTACCCAGTGCAAATAAATCAGGACACAGTAAAAACAATGCACTTAGTCTTTAATTACATTTTATCCTAAGCAAAGATTCAGATTCATTCTCTAAGCAGGTACAAATGACAACTAGAGGAAAAACAGAGTATTATTTACTTTCTATTCCAATATCTGTGCTAAAGCCTCTTACTCTAATTTGGGATGGTTTATATCAACATACATGCTGCCTTTCAGGTCAGAATACCGATCCTAAACATTTCCAAGCTCCAGAACCCTGAGGGAAATCATCTCACATCCACCAAAAAAAAAAAAAAAGTACTTTAACAGCTTACAATATCAGCTCAAAGTTAAACAAATATGATAATGGACCAGGATTATAGAATCCCAGACTATTGGCTTTATAGCACCCAGTGCCCTTATCTATGCTCTTTGTTTATTGTGCAATATTCTAGTTCTCATAGATAACAGCTATTGTGGCAGGTTCTCAATTCACCAATAGTGTTCCTCTCCTATGAGGAGAGATTCTTCTTTTAATGGAAGTTAATAGCTAGTATTTATGGAGCCAGAAACTGGCACTCCCAACTTATAGAAATGAGGAAAATAAAATTCAAGAGAGATTAAGTAACTTGCCCAAAGTCACACAGCTACTTAGTGGCAGAGCTATATAACAGAAGCCCAGACACACTGGCCCCAGGTCTCTTGCATTTAGATTTCAGATACTTTTTTTTTTGGCTGGGGGGGGGTGGTGGGGGAAGGGTGTCACTCTGCGAGGCCTGCAGGATCTTAGTTCCCCAACCAGGGACACGCCCTGGGCAGTGAAAGCATGGAGTCCTAACCACTGGACCACCAGGAAATTCCCTTAGATGCTTTATTTTTTTTTGGCTGCATTGGGTCTTCGTTGCTGCGCGCGGGCTTTCTCTAGTTGTGGCGAGCGGGGGCTACTCTTCATTGCGGTGCGTGGGCTTCTCATTGTGGTGGCTTCTCTTGTTGCAGAGCACAGGCTCTAGGCTTCAGTAGTTGTGGCTCGTGGGCTCTAGTGCTCAGGCTCAGTAGTTGTGGTGCACGGGCTTAGTTGCTCCACAGCAT
Source organism: Balaenoptera ricei (assembly GCF_028023285.1). NCBI lineage: Eukaryota > Metazoa > Chordata > Mammalia > Artiodactyla > Balaenopteridae > Balaenoptera > Balaenoptera ricei. Next base: position 171,230,655 of record NC_082639.1, read on the forward strand.
GTGGGATCTTCCCGGACCAGGGCTCAAACCCGTGTCCCCTGCATTGGCAGACGGATTCTTAACCACTGCACCACCAGGGATATCCCACTTTTTCTTAATAAACAAAGAAGAAGGGCCTTAAACCTAATTTGCAATCAACCAGAACTTTTTTTAATATGTGAATGCATTTTTAAAGTGTAACCAATTTAACATAATGCTAATATGTGTAAGCTGCAAAATCAGATAAACCTGGAGTAAAACCCATGCTCTAGCCTATTTATTAGCTGTGCAATTTTAGGAAGTTACCTACCCTCTCTAAATCATGATTTTCTCATCTGTAAAATGGAGATAATAATACTTACAGCTCATGAGGTTGTTTTAGAGAATCAGACAAAATAATATATGTAAGCCACACACAAAGTAAGCACTCAATAAATGTTAGCTGATGTTACTACTACTCCCCTCCATGCTCAGACCGACATAGAAGTAGCTTTCAAACTTTGGATTTCTTACTGTGGGCTGCATTTTGGTTCACATAAACAAAAACCTAAAACAAGTTTCAGGAAGCGATACTTGACCTTATTATACTTGGATGCTAACTTTCTACCAAGCCCTCTGTTCTCTTTCTCTTCCCTCCTTAATAATGTATTCTTCCCCTAACTTAGGGGTAAGAAGCACTAGGCTTATTTCACCCAGGCAGGAGTTTGGAAGATTCTTCTCTGGAGTAACTTAATGGCACAAGAGAAAACACCTACAAAAAAACTGCTATTTCATGTACCCCCAAAAAAGGTAGACACCAACTACCCTCAGTGAAGTCTTACCTACCAGTCAGTCAACAGCCTGGACCACCCAATGAGCTTCCAATGAGTATTTTAGTGCCTTACCCTAAAGTATGACTAGATAGCCATGTATCAGAAATTGAGGAAAGCCCTCAATATGAAAGAAGGGGTAAAAACAAAGAGAAAGGAACTCGGAAAAAAACAGATATAATGTAGGAAGCAGAAGGAAATTTCAAAACTACTATAATCAATATCCTTGAGAACGAAGACAGTCAAGCATGAACCAAGAGAACAAAAAGCTCTTAGAAATTAAAAATTTGACATAAATGATATACATACAAAAAAATTCAGAAGATAAAACAGAGGAAATCTTAAAACAAGAAGGTAGAAAAAAAAGAGGGACAAAAATAAGAAAAAAGAAGAACTGGGAGATCAGTCCAGCAGATAAATTATCCAGCAAATCCAAGTTGCTGAAAGAGAAGAGAGAAAATAGAAGGGGAAGACATTATCAAAGAAAGAAGTAGAAGAAAATTTCCCAGATTGAAAGAACCTCTCAGATGCCCAAAACAATGAATGAAAAAGGCCTAAACAAAGGTATACCACTGCAAAATTCCCAAACACCAAGGATTACCATAAATAAACCCAAACACCAAGGATAAAGGTTAAGATTCTAAAACTTCTGGAGAGGATGGAGGTAGGGGTGGGAGGAGAGGGAAGAGAGAGATCCCATCAAAAGGATAAGAAATCAAAATGGCACCAGACTTCCCAACTTGAACAACACTAGAAGTTAAAAGACATTGACCAAGCAAACTCTGAAAAAAAAATCTTTTCTAACCTAGAATTCTATACTCAGAGAAACTATCAATCAAGGGAAAGGATAAGACATTTTCAAACATGCAAGTTCTCAAAATTTAATTCCCATGTACCAAATCTCAAGAAGCTACTCCAGCGAAATGAGGTAGTAAGCCAAGAAAAAGGAAGACATGATTTCCAAGAATCAGGGGATCCAACCAGGAGTCCGAGGATGGAGGCTGTGAAACAGGCCTAAAGAGCAACCAGTCCAGACTATAGCAAGAGGATATAGGTCTTGAGGAAAAATGTCACCTAGAAAAAAACTGACAGATTATTTTAGCATGTTTGAACCATGCAGAAAATAGTACTGAAGGGCTTTAAAGATGTTATCTGAAAAGACAAAGCTATGCAGAAAAAAAAATTAGAAAGAAAAATATGATCACTGTCTACCATAAGGTTCGGCAATAAAAACTGTTTATATAATAGTACATCATAATGATATAAACATTGAATATGAACTTAAAAAGAAAATAGAAAAATAGGAGAGATGTTTAGAAGGGGGTACCTAAGAACTAAATCTACCATATTGACTCGGAAGTCAATAGGTAATATGTAAAATTGATAAATCAAGAAATAGTGGGAGGGACTACCCTGGTGGCGCAGTGGTTAAGAATCCGCCTGCCAATGCAGGGGACGTGGGTTCAAGCCCTGGTCCAGGAAGATCCCACATGCCGTGGAGCAACTAAGCCCGGGTGCCACAACTACTGAGCCTGCACTCTAGAGCCCGTGAGCCACAACTACTGAGCCTGTGTGCCACAACTACTGAAGCCCGCATGCCTAGAGCCCATGCTCCGCAACAAGAGAAGCCACCGCAATGAGAAGCCCGCGCACCGCAATGAAGAGTAGCCCCCGCTCACCACAACTAGAGAAAACCCGCAAGCAGCAACGAAGACCCAACACAGCCAAAAATAAATAAATAAATAAATAAAAATAAATTTATAAAAAAGAAATAGTGGGAGCTCTCCGGTGGCCTAGTGGTTACAATTCTGGGCATTCACTGCCGTGGCCTGGGTTCAATCCCTGGTCAGGGAACTGAGATCCTGCAAGCCACGCAGCACGGCCAAAAAAAATGAAAAAGAAATAGTAATGCAAGCACATAGAGAAATATGGATATAAATATCAGAAAAAAATTAACAGCTCAAGTGTTGAACTCAGTTGCCCCTAAAAATCAAGACAGATAGGATTTAAAAGGGTCAGGAAGGGACTGCTGTTTTTCACTACAAGCTTTGTAATACCTCTGACTTTAGTTGTATGCCAGTGTAACTTTCACAGAAACAGAAATTAACGTTAAAAAAACTACTTAACTTCAAACTGAAGGAGTAACTTTCTCAATAGAAGAATCCAGGTAATCTTTTTTTGTGTGTTTGGATTTGTATTTTTGTAAAAGAAAACCCACAAAATACCCACCTAAAATACTGAGTAAGCAAGAAATATAAAAAGAAATACAATCCATCTGAAAAAATGTATATATTATTAGATGGATCTATCTATCAGTATAAAATCATTCTTCTAAAGATGAGGAGGCCTAATCAACCATACTTCAATTTTTTAAAAAAGCAGAGGGCCCTGCCTGGCACACAGCAGGAACTCAATTTGTTTAAAATTAATTAAATTTCAATTTTTAAAAAATTAAAAATAAAATAAAGATGAGGAGGCCTGAAACTAATGCAATGTTACATGTCAATTATATCTCAAGAAAAAAAAAGAACTCTGAAAGCACAGCAGATAAACAAAATCTTTTATTTAAATCTATCACTGTATTAAACCATGTTCTGGAAAATTGGGAAGGAAGGAAGGGAGGGATGGAGGGAGAGAAGGAGGAAGGAAGGAAGGAGAGGAGAGGAATATAATTTACTAGAAATTTTAATTTTTGAAGTGTAACTTCTTTTCCCTCATGGGCCAAAGAAACTTAAGTAGACTGAAGATGTGAAAAGACCCATGAAAATCATTTTTAGGTCAAGCCAAAAAGCACTTCTCAGTATTGTATTTCTATATGAACTTTTATATCCAGAAAACTTTTCTGTCTGCTCATCTCATAAAATGAATCAGGACCAACTGGTTTCCCCATACCTAAACGAGCTGGGAAATTCAGAGTTTTATTGCCAATATAAAGTTCCGACTACATACTAAAGGTAAAATGGCCTTAAAACAAATCAACTAATTCCATTTCTCAAGGAGCCACAAAAAGGTCCTCTTTCATTCAACAAAAGACAGACTGAGCTTTTCCCCATGAGCAGGGAGGAGGGGGTTTGGACACAGAAGACAAAAACAGTTAACTGATAAGGAACCTTTACCTAGTCTGAGTAATGATGTTGTCCATTGTGGACAAAGGAAAAAAGACTAAAGAAACAAAATTTCAAGTTAGGTCTTCTGGTATAGTTTCATGATCTAAAAATATTGCAAAGCACAGTAGTTCCACCAACATTCCAATGAATATCAAATACACATATGTTGACTATCTATAATTATCTCTAACACAGAAAATGGAGAACTGCCTTCAATGCCAGAAAATGAGGAAAGAAATGTCTTACCTTGTTTAATTTCGAGCAACATGATCTAGCATTAATGTAATCACATTCTAAATCAGACAATGTAATTATCTGACAATCAAGATAAGGAATTATTAGACTTCTTTTATAACAACTATTTAAGTTTCAGAAAACAATCCCAGTTGCAAAGCAGAATTAGATTTGACTTGAAAAGATTAAGTTATTTCCTTAAAGTTCACTTACTAGACAACTAAATTTTCTCGTTTATGTTCCTTCAACAAGTGATTTTCAAAAAATAATCCTCTTATTATGCGCAATTCTAATGTGACCCATACCAGAACATTCAACCTGGATTCCTCAAATGTCAAACAGTGGCTAAAAGAAATGGAAAATATGACCTATATAAACAGTTTAAATGTTATAAACCTGAATTCCCAATAGTAGAAAAATAGTGTTTATTTATGATATATACATAAAATGTCTTTGAAGACTTAAGATATAAAAAAAAAATAGGATACAAAACTATAAACTCAGCTTGGTCATATGTTAGCAGTGGTTATGTCTTGAAAGTTGGATTACAGATGGCGTGTTTTCCCAATACTTTTCTCTATAACCAAACTTTCCACAGTAAACATATAATATACTGGACTTAAACAAAAAATGGGTTTTAGTACAAAATACAAACTTACAAATAAAAATGTGAGGGACAGATAGACATAAAAAGTCTTCAATTGAATGTGTCGTATTTACTTTAAAATGCTCCCCCAGCCTCCCCACAATAGTTGGGAAAAAAATGAAAAAGAACAGCAAAATGTTGAAAATCACTGAAGGTGAGCAATAGAAACATGGGGTTTATTACACTACTCTCTCTACCTTTATGTTCGAAAATGTCCAATAAAATAGGTAAAAAGAAATGTTCTCAACTAAATTCTATACATTTCCATATGGATAGTCCCCCTATCACCTCAACCCAGCCAAAGTCAAAAGCATCACTTTCTCCACAAATTGTTCCACCTCCAGTTTGTCTTATTTCTGTCAATGACACAAGCATCATTTGCCCAGGCTCAAAATATGGAAAAGTTATTTCTACCTTCTGTTTCATATCTCAGAATCAATCGTTACCAGGTCCTATCAATCATTTCTTTCTAACACCACTCACATTAATCCCTCCTTTCACCTGTCCACAATTAGTATCCCATTCCAGATCCAAATGAACCCATTCCCTAATGGTTTCTTACCTTCCAATCTTTCCTGTTTCCAACCCACTCTACAGACTTATCTTCATAATACACCACTTTATGTCAAAAATTTTTAATGGCTCCCTATTGCCTAGAGGATAAAAATGAAAGCCCTCCTCTGCTTAACATTCAAACTCTCCAAAATCTAATCTAATCTGGCCTTTCCAAACCTGACCTGCTGCTGCTAAAATCAACCTTGTGCTCCAGATGGCCTATTCCTCCATCACCCAGAAATGCCATGAACACACCTTTCTCTGCACCTTTGCTCTTGCCTATGTCTGATTTTGAATATCCACCCCTTTCCTTCTCTGCAGGTTTCCTTATTGGTTCAAAGTCCAGAAAAACTCTTATCCCTACAGAATGTATACCTGATGATTTTCCACCTCTTGGCTCTAATATTAAGCTAGTACAACTATCCAATAATACAATATGCTGAATTTCATCAAAACACATCCTGAATGTACCTTAATATCTAAGTCCAACACTCCACCTAACATGTTTCTATGTACATAAATTGGTATAAGCCAAGGCTTTTTTTTTTTTTTTTTTTTTGGCTGTGCCGCCCGGCTTGCAGAATCTTAGTTCCCTGACCGGGGATGGAACCCGGGGCCCCCCTTCAGTAAGCGCATCAAGTCCTAACCACTGGACCGCCAGGAAATTCCCTAGCCAAGGCTATTTTAAATTATCAAGACTAGTTTTCCAAACTGCAGTAAGATAAATCCAAGTTTCATTTCTCTGAACTTAAGCTCCAGTTCCTTATGCCACAAGAGATGTAGGTCATCAAAACTTCCTAAGTGATGCTGCCCTTTCAGTCAAGTTCGCCAAGCCTAATAAAAGTTAGGGTTCTCCTCGTTAGAAATCATCAGTTAAAGTAAAAACTGCTGTTCAATGCGGGGTAGGGAGGGAAGGCAGAGCAATATCTACTAAACATTGGCCATGGGGTAGGCATTGGGCTGCTAGGTGCTTAACACGCCCTCATTGTGCACACACCTATCTGGGAAGTAAACATTTCCCCCCCATTTTAAAGATAAGAAAACTGAGGCTTAGAGAGGTGAAGTAATGTGCATAACAAATAACTAGCTGAGCAAGGAGTCCTGATTCCAAGTTTTGTCCCTTCCCACTTCAACAAGTTGCCAGGCCATAACAAAGTATGAAGCCACACTGAAAACATACTCTGTACAACCATCCTAAAGCCAGAATGCTCTGGCAAACAAAAAGTTTAATTCTGTCAGAAGGGGACACATGTAATTTCCAAGGGAAAAAAATACAAAGCAGAGCTTCTCACTGTTTTTTCTTTGCTTACATTTAATTACTTAAAATTGGACTGTGCATTGCATCATTGGGTGACAACTAAGACTAGAAGCTCCCTCGAGAGTACAGCTGTAGCCCACACGCCTTCTAGAGTGCTAGGTTCAACGACCATTTATTAGCCTGGAAAATACAGTTTGAATACTGTAGCACGAACAGCGATACAAAATACGGAAGTTTTAAACATGGGTCGACACAGAAAAGTGTGAAAGCTGATAAACGACTGAGAACTAAATTACGTGTATAGTTACTGAATTTACAGATCTGCAACCGACAGGGGCAACCAAAGTAATCAGCTACAGCTGGTTTCTAAAACAAACCCTTCCCAACACTCCCTACAAAAAGGCATCGCGAAGGAAACACTTCACCCGTTTTTGAAATCAGTCAACTCCTGGATGTGAAAGGTCGCTACAAATTCCAACACCCGCGAGAACAAAGGGGCGGGCAGCGGGGGTGTTGCCCAGAGAATGACAAGAGGCGCCAAATCGCCTCCGCCGAGCCCAGCGCGGGACAGTCCACTAGCGACCACCCCTGGGACGTGAGCCGTCGTTCTCGGGACCCCCGGCATCCGGCGAAGGGCCCGGACTAGGGGAGCTGCAAGAAAAACCACAACCCTGATCTCTCCAGGGCCCAAAAGGAGAAAAACCGCGACCCCTCTCTCCTGAGGACCACAAGGGGAGGCCAAGTGCCAGCCCCCGCGCAGGGCAGAGCGGGTCCGGGCGTCATAGGGGCGAGCGGCGGCGGGCAGGCCAGGCCGGGGCGCTTCGAGAGAAAGGGTTTATGAAGGATCACCCTTAACATTTTTCTTCTCCCATGATTTCCTATGTTTTAAGGGTTGCTTTTTTCCTTTTTAATGTTTTGATTTTTCTTCCATCTGAAATCTGTTTTGGAATAAAGAGTGAATTAAGAATCCAAAAAAAAAAAAAAAAAAAAAAAAAGAGAGAAAGGCCCGCTCGGACCCCCGCGTGAGGGACGAAGTTGGGCAGCCGGGTTCCTCCTCCCGCCCGGGCTCGCCACATCGGTCCGGCGGGCCGGGCCAGCGCCCAGGGTACCCGCGCCGGCCACCGGCCGCCTGCCTTGCTCCCTCTCACCTGCCCTGGCCCCCACCCAGGCCCACCCTCAGCCTACTCCCTCGGGTGGAGGGCCCCAGGTCGGCCTCCGCCCTCCTCAGGCAAGGATACGAAGTACACTGAGAGGAAGATAAGCGCACAACAGTCAAGGAGAGAGAAGACGAACACCACCGCCTCCATTCTCCTCCGCCACCGCCGCGCCGCTCCTTCCGTCAAATTGGCTCTGGTGCCCTAACCAGCCCCGCCCCGCCCCGGCCCGCCCCCTGATAGGCCCTTGCCCCTGCTTGTTGGGGCAACACAGTCTCCTCCGCCGGGACGCGGCATGCCGGGAGTTGTAGTCTTTTTTTTCCAAAAAAAACTCTACCACCGTAAATCTGATGCATGCTGGGAAATGTAGTTCAGTAGTGCGAATACCTATCAAAGCGGTGGGCCGGGTCTCTATTCTAAATCTGATTGATTATTTCCAAAAATGTGACAAGCAATTAGTCAACGAGTATTTACTGATCGCTTGTAATCTGGATACGCGGTAGAACTTCTTTGCCATGTGCTAAATTTTCTTTAGATTCCGCACTGGACCCACTGGATCCCCTGACTTGGGAATGGTAAGAGGTTTTCATCTCAAAGCACAACTCTAACCTCAACACTCTTGGCTTGACAGTTGAGACTTGCCCTTCCTGATCTCAATTTCTCCGGAGATTTCACAATCCCTTGCTTGTTCTCTGTTACAGCAATGTTTCTCTCCACTCTAGATCTTAAGATCTTTGAAAATTGTATATATTGTCTTATCCATTCATTTAACACAGGTTTACCAACTCCACTTCTACTATATGCTAAGAACTGCTCTAGACTCCAGAGATACAGAAATGAATAAGGCAGACTGATGCTGCTTTTATCAGGTGGGTGGGTGGGAGGAACAGACAATAAGCTAGCAACTAAATACAGGAAAAAGATAATTTCGAAGGGTTATAAGCTCTATGAACAAACTATATCAAAGTCATACATTCATTCAACCAATATTTTCTGAGCAGCTAGTATATGCCAAGTACTGGACCTCAGAGATACAGAATGAGTAAAAGAAAAAAAAATCCCTACATTCCTGTAGCTTACTTTACAGTGGGGGAGACAGACACATACATACATGCACAGATACATACATAAGTAAATATCCACGACAGGCAGTTTTAGTACTTTGAAGAGGATGGGGAAGTCTCCTCAGATTGGAGACTGACTGATCAGAGAAGGCCAAGCTGAGGAACTGATATTTAAGTTGAAATCTGAACAATAGCTATGTAAAGATTTTCAGGCAGAGTGTTTCAGACACTGGGAACAGAGACCGCAAAGGCCCAGTTGCTCATAGAAACTTCGTGTGTTTAAGGAACAGAATAAAAGCCAATGTGGCTGAAGTACAATGAATACAGGTGAGAGAGTTTTGAGAGGACGTCAGAGGTGGGCAGGGCAAGGTCACATGGGCCTTGTGGACCCCTGGCAAGGAGTTTTAACTGTTATTCTAATATGATGATAAACTGCTGGAGAGTTTTAAGTATAAAAGTATCAATACCTTGATCTGATTTACATTTTTAAAATATCCTTCTGTTAGGTGCACTGAATGTATGAAAGGGTGACAAGTTTGTCTGCAAGGTGATCACTTAGGGGGAGAAGAGGATGAATAGGGAAATTAGGATGAAGGCAAAACCAACTGGATTTGCCTGACACAGCATAGGTTCATAGAATCATAAAGGGTTCATAGGTTAAAGCTAGATGGACTGCTAAAAGATTATTTATAAACCAGCTATCATTACACTCCCACTGCACCTTGTACGTACCTCTATCAGAGCACTCATTACATTAACTGTCTTCCTTACATGCCCACCATGCCTTAAATTACAATAAAAGTAACATATTTTATTAGTTTTTGTACCTCCAGTATCTTCTATACTGCAAATAGCTGGTGTTTGATAAATGTTTGCCAAATGAATGACCCATACTGACTATAAGAGAGATTTTATTGAAATTAGTCCAGATTTTATTAAAAACATAAACCTCATCTCACACACATTTCCCTCAAGTAGGAACAGAAAACACAGGCTATCCTATATTCCCTATCTGCCGTTTTATCTTGAGTTAATAAAAAAGCTGGCACCATAATCAAGGAATAGAAATATCAGTTCTAATTAAGATACTTCACCTCATCTTGTGAAAAGTTAAAACGTGGTTGCAATGTCAAAACTATGGGGAACGCAAAATTTAAGAGAGGGAAATAATCAGGATTAAAAAAGAATAAGTAGGCTGTGTGTGTGTGTGTGTGTGTGTGTGTGTGTGTGTGTGTGTCAGAGGGAGAGAGAGAGAGGGAGGGAGGGAGAGGGGGAGAGAGGGGGAGAGAGGGGGAGAGAGGGAGAGAGAGAGAGAGAGAGATCAAGACTTGTGGTTTAGGGAATTCCCTGGTGGTCCAGTGGTTAAGACTCTGCGCTCTCACTGCAGAGGGCCCAGGTTCAATCCCTGGTAAGGGAACTAAGATCCCACAAGCCGCGTGGAGTGGCCAAAACAAAACAAAACAAAAGACTTGTGGCTTAAAATACATGTTACAGATTTCCCTAGTGGCGCAGTGGTTAAGAATCCACCTGCCAATGCAGGGGACACGGGTTTGAGCCTTGGGCTGGGAAGATCCCACATGCCACAGAGCAACTAAGCCCGTGCACCACAATTACTGAGCCCACGTGCCACAACTGCTGAAGCCCACGTGCCTAGAGCCTGTGCTCCACAGCAAGAGAAACAACCACATTGAGAAGCCCGCACACTGCAATGAAGAGTAGCCCCTGCTCGCTGCAGCTAGAGAAACCCTGCACCCAGCCATGAAGACCCAAAGCAAGCAGCCAAAAATAAATCAAAATCAAAAAAAAAAAAAAAAAAAAACAGATGGATAATGTAACCAAAGAGATGGAAATTCTAAGAAAGGCTCACAAAGAAATGCGATAGGTCAGAAACATTGCAAGAGAAATGAAGAATGTCTTTCATAAGTTCATTAGTAGATTGGACGTCACTAAGGAAAGAATGAGCTTGAGAATACGTCAATAGATATGTCCAACACTGAAAAGCAAAGCAAAAAAAAGACTGAAAAAATGGACAAAACATTCAAAATCATGGGACAATTACAAAAGATGTAACATCTGTATAATGGGAATACCAGAAGGAGAAGAAAGAGAGAAAGTGAAGAAATATTTGAAGCAATAATGACTGGGAATTTCCTTAATATCAGACACCAAAACACAAATCCAGGAAGTTCAGAGAATATAAGGCAGGATAAATGCCAAAAAACTATGCATAGGTATATCATATTCAAATTTCAGAAAATCAAACATAAATTTAAAAATGATTGAAAGAACCCAGAAGAAAACAGTGCCTTACCTACAGAGAAGCAAAGATAAAAATTACATCCAGCTTCTCAGAAACTATGTAAGCAAGAAGAGAGTGAAGTGAAATATTGGGCTGGCCAAAAAGTGCCTTCAGGTTTTAAGTAAAAATAAAAGAAACATTTTTCATTTTCACCAAGAACTTTATTGAACAACATATTCACCCTTTTGTTCCACTACCTTCTGCCATTTTTCAGGCAACTTTATAATTCCATCTTCCCAAAACCTTTTATCCTTTTGAACAAAGAACCGTCCCAGGTGCCTTTTACAGTCTTCCAGGGAATTGAAAGTTTTTCCATTAAGAGAATTTTGTAAAGACCTAAATAAATGGAAACCCAAAGGTGCAATGTCTGGTGAATACGGCGGGTGAATCAGAATTTCCCAGCCAAGCTGTAACAGTTTTTGCCTGGTCATCAAAGAAACATGCACTCTTGCATTATCCTGATGGAAGATTATGCGTTTTCTGTTGACTAATTCTGGACGCTTTTCTCCAAATGCTGCTTTCAGTTGGTCTAACTGGGAGCAGTACTTGTTGGAATTAATCGTTTGGTTGTCCAGAAGGAGCTCATAATAGAGTACTCCCTTCCAGTCCCACCATATACACAACATCACATTCTTTGGTTGAAGACCGGCCTTTGGTGTGGTTGGTGGTGGTTCATGTCACTTGCCCCACGATCTCTTCTGTTCCACATTGTTGTACAGTATCCACTTGTCATTGCCTGTCACAATTTGTTTTAAAAACAGAAAATTTTCCTTATGTTTAAGTAGAGAATCTCATGCAGAAATATGGTCAAGAAGGTTTTCTTCGCATAACTTATGTGGAACCCAAACCTCGAAACGATTAACATAGCCAAGCTGGTGAGAATGATTTTCAACGCTGGATTTGGATATTTTGAGTATGTCGGCTATCTCTCCTGTGGTATAACATTGATTGTTCTCAGTGTCTCGATTTGATAGCTATCAACTTCAACTGGTCTACCCAACTGTAGAGAATCGTCCAGCGAGAAATCTCTAGCACGAAACCTCACAAACCACTTTTGACCCGTTTCATCAGTCACAGCACCTTCTCCATACACTGCACAAATCTTTCTTTGTGTGTTTCAGTTGCGTTTTTACCTTTCTTGAAATAATAAAGCATAATATGCTGAAAGTGCTGCTTTTTTCTTCCACTTTCAATATTAAAAAGGCTACACAAAAATTCACCGATTTTGATAAGTCTTTTTTTAAATGCACACTGATATGATAGATGTCACATACAATCTAACAAAATTGTTTCAAATGAAGTTAAAGACAACTAAGTGCTACTAGAGCCATCTTATGGAAAAAACCGAATGAACCTTTTGGCCAACCCAATGCATCTTTCTCCATCCCTATCCCCTTGCTTTTTTTTTCTCCAATTTTATGAGATATAATTGACATATAACATTGTGTAAGTTTAAGGTTTACAGTGTGATGATTCAATGCACATATATACTGCAACATAATTACCACAATAAGGTTAGTGAACACATCCTTTGCTTCAAATAATTACCATTTTGTTGTTGTTACAGTGAGAACATTAAAGCTCTAATGTCATAGCAACCATGCCTTTACTTTTAATCTATATGTGTTTTTATATTTAAAGTGGGTATCTTGTAGATGATATATAGTTGGATTGTATTTTTTGGGAATTCCTTGGTGGTCCACTGGTTAGGACCCTGCGCTTTCGCTGCTGAGGGCATGGGTTCAATCCCTGGTCGGGGAACTAAAATCCCACAAGCTGCACTTTGCAGCCAAAAAAAAATATTTTTTTAAGTGATTATTGATATAGTTGGACCAATATTATATTGGATTCATATTTGTTACCGTTTTCTTTTTTAAGATATATAAATTTATTTATTTATTTATTGGCTGCATTGGGTCTTCATTGCTGTGCGCAGGCTTTCTCTAGTGCAGCGAGGGGGGCTACTCTTCGTTGTGGTGCACGGGCTTCTCACGGCGGCTTCTCTTGTTGTGGAGCACTTTTAAATAACACTACACCATTTTGTGGCTAATGCAAGTATCTTATAATAAATTATTCCTAATTCCTCTCTTCTGTCCCTTGTATCATTCTTTTATTTTTTTTTTTTGAGTCTTTTTTATTTTTTGTTGAATGAAACAATAGTGCTTTCTAATTTTCAAAAGTTTCACACACGTGATTTAATATAATCCCATAATAACCCTTTTTTAATCCCCTAACCCTTTATTGCCCCTCCCCCCTTCCATCCCCACTGGTAACCACTAGTTTGTTCTCTGTATCTATGAGTCTGCTTCTTTTTTTTGTTTGCTTTCCTACCTCTTTTCTTTTCTTTTTTTTTTTTTTTTTGACATCTTTATTGGAGGATAATTGCTTTACAATGGTGTGCTAGTTTCTGCTGTATAACACAGTGAATCAGCTATACATATACATATATCCCCATAACTCCTCCCTCTTGCGTCTCCCTCCCACCCTCCCTATCCCACTCCTCTAGGTGGTCACAAAGCACCGAGCTGATCTCCCTGTGCTATGTGGCTGCTTCCCACTAGCTATCTATTTTACATTTGTTAGTGTATACATGTCCATGCCACTCTCTCACTTCTTCCTGTCGTACCCTTCCCCCTCCCCATGTCCTCAAGTCCATTCTCTACATCTGCATCTTTATTTCTGTCCTGCCCCTAGGTTTTTCGGAACCCTTTTTTTTTTTTTAGATTCCATATATCTGTATAAGCATACAGTATTTGTTTTTCTCTTTCTGACTTACATCACTCTGTATGACAGACTCTAGGTCCATCCACCTCACGACAAATAACTCAATTTCGTTTCTTTTTATGGCTGAGCAATATTCCATTGTATATATGTGCCACATCTTCTTTATCCATTCATCTGTCAATGGACACTTAGGTTGCTTCCATGTCCTGGCTATTGTAAATAGAGCTGCAATGAACATTGTGGTACATGACTCTTTTTGAATTCCGGTTTTATCAGGGTATATGCCCAGTAGTGGGATTGCTGGGTCATATGGTAGTTCTAGTTTTAGTTTTTTAAGGAACCTCCATACTGTTCTCCATAGTGGCTGTATCAATTTACATTCCCACCAACAGTGCAAGAGGGTTCCCTTTTCTCCACACCCTCTCCAGCATTTATTGTTTGTAGATTTTTTGATGATGGCCATTCTGACTGGTGTGAGGTGATACCTCATTGTAGTTTTGATTTGCATTTCTGTAATGATTAGTGATGTTGAGCATCCCTTCACGTGTTTGTTGGCAATCTGTATATCTTCTTTGGAGAAATGTCTATTTAGGTCTTCTGCCCATTTTTGGATTGGGTTGTTTGTTTTTTTCATATTGAGCTGCATGAGCTGCTTGTAAATTTTAGAGATTAATCCTTTTTCAGTTGCTTCATTTGCAAATACTTGCTCCCATTCTGAGGGTTGTCTTCATCTTGTTTATGGTTTCCTCTGCTGTGCAAAAGCTTTTAAGTTTCATTAGGTCCCATTTGTTTATTTGTGTTTTTATTTCCATTTCTCTAGGAGGTGGGTCAAAAAGGATCTTGCTGTGATTTATGTCTTAGAGTGTTCTGCCTATGTTTTCCTCTAAGAGTTTTATCGTGTCTGGCCTTACATTGAGGTCTTTAATCCATTTTGAGTTTATTTTTGTGTATGGTGTTAGGGAGTGTTCTAATTTCATTCTTTTACAGGTAGATGTCCAGTTTTCCCAGCACCACTTATTGAAGAGGCTGTCTTTTCTCCATTGTATATTCTTGCCTCCTTTATCAAAAATAAGGTGACCATATGTGCGTGGGGTTATCTCTGGGCTTTGTATCCTGTTCCATTGATCTATATTTCTGTTTTGGTGCCAGTACCATACTGTCTTGATTACTGTAGCTTTGTAGTATAGTCTGAAGTACAGGAGCCTGATTCCTCCAGCTCCATTTTTCTTTCTCAAGATTGCTTTAGCTATTCGGGGTCTTCTGTGTTTCCATACAAATTGTGAAATTTTTTGTTCTAGTTCTGTGAATAATGCCATTGGTAGTTTGATAGGGATTGCCTTGAATCTATAGATTGCTTTGGGTAGTATAGTCATTTTCACAATGTTGATTCTTCCAATCCAAGAATATGGTATATCTCTCCATCTGTTTGTATCATCTTTAATTTCTTTCATCTGTGTCTTATAGTTTTCTGCATACAGGTCTTTTGTCTCCTTAGGTAGGTTGATTCCTAGGTATTTTATTCTTTTTGTTGCAATGGTAAATGGGAGTGTTTCCTTAATTTTTCTTTCAGATTTTTCATCATTACTGTATAGGAATGCAAGACATTTCTGTGCATTAATTTTGTATCCTGCTACTTTACCAAATTTATTGATTAGCTCTAGTAGTTTTCTGGTAGCATCTTTAGAATGCTCTGTGTATAGTATCATGTCATCTGCAAACAGTGACAGCTTTACTTCTTTTCCGATTTCGATTCCTTTTATTTCTTTTTCTTCTCTGATTGCTGTGGCTAAACCTACAAAAACTATGTTGAATAACACTGGTGAGAGTAAACGACCTTGTCTTGTTCCTGATCTTAGAGGATATGGTTTCAGTTTCTCACCACTGAGAACGATGTTGGCTGTGGGTTTGTCATATATGGCCTTTATTATGTTCAGGTAAGTTCCGTCTATGCCTACTTTCTAGAGAGTTTGTTTTTTTTTTTAACAATCCAATGTATTTATTTATTTTTTTATTTTTATTTTTAATTTATTTATTTATTTTTGGCTTTGTTGGGTCTTCGTTTCTTTGCAAGAGCTTTCTCTAGTTGCGGCAAACGGGGGCCACTCTTCACTGCGGTGCACGGGGCTCTCACTATTGCAGCCTCTCTTGTTGCGGAGCACAGGCTCCAGACGCGCAGGCTCAGTAGTTGTGGCTCACGGGCCTAGTTGCTCCGTGGCATGTGGGATCTTCCCAGACCAGGGCTCAAACACGTGTCCCCTGCATTGGCAGGCAGATTCTCAACCACTGCACCACCAGGGAAGCCCCTCTAGAGAGTTTTTATCATAAATGGGTGTTGAATTTTGTCAAAAGCTTTTTCTCCATCTATTGAGATGATCATATGGTTTTTCTCCTTCAATTTGTTAAGATGGTTTATCACATTGATTGATTTGCACATATTGAAGAATCCTTGTATTCCTGGGATAAACCCCACTTGATCATGGTGTATGATCCTTTTAATGGGCTATTGGTTTCTGTTTGCTAGTATTTTGGTGAGGATTTTTGCATCTATGTTCATCAGTGATATTGGCCTGTAGTTTTCCTTTTCTGTGACATCTTTGTCTGGTTTTGGTATCAGGGTGATGGTGGCCTTGTAGAATGAGTTTGGGAGTGTTCCTCCCTCTGCTATATTTTGGAAGAGTTTGAGAAGGATCAATGTTAGCTCTTCTCTAAATGTTTGATAGAATTCACCTGTGAAGCCATCTGGTCCTGGGCTTTTGTTTGTTGGAAGAGTTTTAATCATAGTCTCAATTTCAGTGCTTGTGATTGGTCTGTTTAAATTTTCTATTTCTTCCTGGTTCAGTCTCGGAAGGTTGTGCTTTTCTAAGAATTAGTCCATTTCTTCCAGGTTGTCCATTTCATTGGCATATAGTTGCTTGTAGTAATCTCTCATGATCCTTTGTATTTCTGCAGTGTCAGGTGTTACTTCTCCTTTTCATTTCTAATTCTATTGATTTGAGTCTTCTCTCTTTTTTTCCTGATGAGGCTGGCTAAAGGTTTATCAGTTTTGTTTATCTTCTCAAAGAACCATCTTTTAGTTTTATTGATCTTTGCTATTGTTTCCTTCATTTCTTTTTCATTTATTTCTGATCTGATCCTTATGATTTCTTTCATTCTGCTAACTTTGGGGGTTTTTTGTTCTTCTTTCTCTAATTGCTTTAGGTGTAAAGTTAGGTTGTTTATTTGAGATATTTCTTGTTTCTTGAGGTAGGATTGTATTGGTATAAACTTCCCTCTTAGAACTGCTTTTGCTGCAGCCCATAGGTTTTGGGTTGTCATGTTTTCATCGTCATTTGTTTCTAGGTAATTTTTGATTTCCTCTTTGATTTCTTCAGTGATCTCTTGGTTATTTAGTAGTGTACTGTTTAGCCTCCATGTGTTTGTATTTTTTACAGATTTTTTTCCTGTAATTGATATCTAGTCTCATAGCATTGTGGTTGGAAAAGATACTTGATCAATTTCAATTTTCTTAAATTTACCAAGACTTGATTTGTGACCCAAGATATAATCTATCCTGGAGAATGTTCCATGAGCACTTGAGAAGAAAGTGTATTCTGTTGTTTTTGGATGGAATGTCCTATAAATATCAATTAAGTCCATCTTGTTTAATGTATCATTTAAAGCTTCTGTTTCCTTATTTATTTTCATTTTGGATGATCTGTCCACTGGTGAAAGTGGGGTGTTAAAGTCCCCTATTATGGTTGTGTTACTGTCAATTTCCCCTTTTATGGCTGTTAGCATTTGCCTTATGTATTGAGGTGCTCCTGTGCTGGGTGCATAATATTTACAATCGTTATATCTTCTTCTTGGATTGATCCCTGATCATTATGTAGTGTCCTTCTTTGTCTCTTGTAATAGTCTCTATTTTAAAGTCTATTTTATCTGATATGAGTATTGCTACTCCAGCTTTCTTTTGATTTCCATTTGCATGGAATATCTTTTTCCATCCCCTCACTTTCAGTCTGTATGTGTCCCTAGGTCTGAAGTGGGCCTCTTGTAGACAGCATATATACGTGTCTTGTTTTTGTATCCATTCAGCCAGTCTATGTCTTTTGGATGGAGCATTTAATCCATTTACATTTAAGGTAATTATTGATATGTATGATCCTATTACCATTTTCTTAATTGTTTTGGGTTTGTTATTGTAGGTCTCTTCCTTCTCTTGTGTTTCCTGCCTGGAGAAGTTCCTTTAGCATTTGTTGTAAAGCTGGTTTGGTGGTGCTGAATTCTCTTATCTTTTGCTTGTCTGTAAAGGTTTTAATTTCTCTGTCGAATCTGAATGAGATCCTTGCTGGGTAGAGTAATCTTGGTTGTAGGTTTTTCCCTTTCATCACTTTAAATATGTGCTGCCACTCCCTTCTGGCTTGCAGAGTTCCTGCTGAAAGGTCAGCTGTTAACCTTATGGGGATTCCCTTGTATGTTATTTGTTGCTTTTCCCTTGCTGCTTTTAATATTTTTTCTTTGTATTTAATTTTTGGTAGTTTGATTAATATGTGTCTTGGAATGTTTCTCCTTGGATTTATCCTGTATGGGACTCTCTGTGCTTCCTGGACTTAATTGACTATTTCCTTTCCCATATTAGGGAAGTTTTTGACTATAATCTCTTTAAATATTTTTTCAGTCCCTTTCTTTTTCTCTTCTTCTTCTGGGACCCCTATAATTCGAATGTTGGTGTGTTTAATGTTGTCCCAGAGGTCTCTGAGACTGTCCTCACTTCTTTTCATCCTTTTTTCTTTATTCTGCTCTGTGGTAGTAATTTCCACTATTTTATCTTCCAGGTCACTTATCCATTCTTCTGCCTCAGTTATTCTGCTATTAATTCCTTCTAGAGAATTTTTAGTTTCACTTATTGTGTTGTTAATCATTGTTTGCTTGCTCTTTAGTTCTTCTAGGTCCTTGTTGAACATTTCTTGTATTTTGTCCAATCTATTTCCAAGATTTTGGATCATCTTTACTATCATTACTCTGAATTCTTTTTCAGGTAAAATGCCTATTTCCTCTTCATTTGTTTCATCTGGTGGGTTTCTACCTTGCTCCTTCATCTACTGTGTGCTTCTCTGTCTTTTCATTTTGCTTAGCTTACTGTGTTTGGGGTCTGCTTTTTGCAGGTTGCATGTTCGTAGTTACCGTTGTTTTTGGTGTCTGCCCCCAGTGGCTAAGGTTGGTTCAGTGGGTTGTGTAGGTTTCCCTGTGGAGGGTACTGGTGCCTGTGTTCTGGTGGATGAGGCTGGATCTTGTCTTTCTGGTGGGCAGGAACGCGTCCGGTGGTGTGTTTTGGGGTGTCTGTGACCTTATTATGATTTTAGGCAGCCACTCTGCTAATGGGTGGGGTTGTGTTCCTGTCTTGCTAGTTGTTTGGGATAGGGTGTCCAGCACTGTAGCTCACTGGTCGTTGAGTGGAGCTGGGTCTTAGCGTTGTGATGGAGACCTCTGGGAGAGCTTTTGCTGTTTGATATTATGTGGAGCCGGGAGGTCTCTGGTGGACCAATGTCCTGAACTCGGCTCTCCCATCTCAAAGGCACAGGCCTGACACCCAGCCATAGCACCAAGAGTCTGTCAGCCACACGGCCATGTATGTGGGAAGTTTCTTGCTTTTTGGGAAGTCTGAGGTCTTCTGCCAGCATTCAGTAGGTGTTCTGTAGGAGTTGTTCCACATGTAGATGTATTTCTGATGTATTTGTGGGGAGTAAGGTGATCTCCACGTCTTACTCCTCCACCATCTTGAAGGTCTCTCCTCCCTTGTATCATTCTCGTCATTCATTTCACTTATACGTAAGCATGTATGTATGTATATATACACGTATATATGTATATATATATTTGAATACATTGTTGCTATTATTATTTTGAACAAACTTAGAACAATCAAGAATAAGAAAAAGGTTTTATTTACCTTCATTTATTCCTTCTCTAAAGATCTTCCTTTCTCTATATACATCTGAGTTTATGGCTTACATTGGTTTCCTTCTCCCCAAAAAACTTCTTTTAACATTTCTTGCAAGGCAGGTTAACTGGCAAGAAATTCTCTGTTTCTGTTTGTCTGAGAAAGTGTTTATTTCTCCCTCACATTTGAAGGATAATGTTGCAGGATACAGAATTCTAGGTTGGTGGTATTTTTCTCTCAACACTATTACTATGCTAACACTAATCAAAAGAAAGCAGGAGAAGCTATTTTAATTTCAGACAGAGCAGTCTTCAGAGCAAGAAAAACTATCAGAGTTAAGGGAGAGCATTGCATGATGATAAAAGATCAAGTCTCCAAGAAGACACAACAATATTTAATGTGTATGCACCAAGCAATAGAGCATCAAAATATGTGAGGCAGAAACTGACAGAACTGTAAGGAGAAATACATGAATCTACTATTATAGTTGGAGACCTCAACAGCTCTCTAACAGAAATAGTTAGATACAGCAGGCAGAAAATCAATAAGGACATAGCTGATCTCAACAATACCATCAATGAACTGTATGTAATTGATATCTAAGATCACTTCAAGAGCAGAATATACATTTTCTTCTCAAAATGAGAAGACAAGAGCAGAACATACATTTGCTTCTCAAATTGAACTGTTCCCTCACTTGCTGGATGGCTTCTTTCAGTAGATTCCAGAGAAAGGATACATGGATGTAAGGATACATAGAGGCTTAGTATGTCTAAGGATAGCTTCGTTCTACCCCTACCTTGATTGATAGCTTGAAATAGTACAGAATTATAGGTTGAAAATTATTTTCCATAATAATTTTGACACCATTGCTCTACTGTTTTCTAGCTTGTATTAGTGCACACATTGAAAATTTTGTGCCATTCTAAAATTCTTGATACTATGGATGTATCCTGGTTGTTTTCCCTGGAAGATTTAGGATCTTCTCTTAGCCCTGACCTTCTGAAATGTCATGATAACATGTCTTCTTCATTGTGCAAGGCACTCAGTAGGCTTGTTGAATATAAATACTCATGCCTTCCAGTCCTGATACATTTCAAGGGTTGCTTCTTTGATTATTTTCTTTAATAGTTTGTTTTCTTTTTTTATAAAGTTATTTATTTTATTTATTTATTTTTGGCTGCATTGGGTCTTCGTTGCTGCGCATGGGCTTTTTCTAGTTATGACGAGCGGGGGTACTCTTCGTTGTGGTGCGCAGGCTTCTCCTTGCAGTGGCTTCTCTTGTTGCGGAGCACAGGCTCTAGGCGTGTGGGCTTCAGTAGTTGTGGCATGAGGGCTCAGTAGTTGTGGCTCATGGGCTGTAGAGCACAGGCTCAGTAGTTGTGGCTCACGGGCTTAGTTGCTCCATGGCATGTTGGATTTTCCCGGGCCAGGACTCAAACCCACGTCCTCTGCACTGGCAGGCAGATTCTTAACCACTGCACCACAAGGGAAGTCCTTACTTCTTTGATTATTATTTTTTATTTCTGCTTTCTCCTTTCCAGCTTCATAAAACTTCTTTTAATTATAATTGGGACCTCCTAGATTGAGGCTATTTCCTCTCCTCTTTCCATCCCTGTGTATTTTGTGTTTTGTCCTCTGATTGTTCTTTCTTATAGCACCCTCTTCTTATTTCAGTGATACAGAATTTTCTCATTTCTATGAGGGTATAAATTTTAGTATACTTTAAATATTTTGCTCTGTGCTTTGCCTCTGTTTCCTCTCTTCTTTTCCCCCATTACTTTGTTTTGGTCTGTTCAGTTCGTGTTCCTGATTACTGGCAAGCACACTTTGATCCTTGACAGTCTTTTCATATGTTAAAAAAAAAAACCCAAACACTAAAAAGGTGGTTGGAGGAATTCCCTGGCAGTCCAGTTGTTAGGACTCCACGCTTTCACTGCCCAGGGCCCAGGTTCGAGCCCTGGTCCGGGAACTAAGATCCCACAAGCCATGTGGCATGGCCAAAAGAAAAAAAAAGGTGGTTGGAAGCTCAGTGTGGATGGGCAGGGCTGGTTGATTAACGGTTTCATGTGTGTTGATCAGTCATGACCTAGTTGATCAGTGGTTGACTCTCACCTTCTCAAATGTGGATCTTCTCCCTAGGGCCCTGCAGTTATTCCAGAAAAGAATCCAAACTCTTGTCTACAGGAGTATAAGCCAGGCTGCTAGTGTTCTGAGAGACAAATGGGGACATGGAACTGTGGTTTCATATTTGAAGACTTTCACTTAATCTTCTTGTTTTCAGTGTTGTGCCTCCTTTCTGTTCTCTGCTATGTCTAGTCAGTACAATAAGGGAAGAAAAAATACTTATGGGCTGGAAAGGAGGATATTAATTTTGTCTGTGTATATTGTCTTATTAACACAAGGTTGGAGGACACAAAGTCAATACACAAGAACCAAGTGCATTTTTATATACTACCAATTAACAGTTAGAAATGAAAATTTTAAAACAGTACCACTTATAATATCACCAAAAAAGCATGAGTTATTTAGGGATAAATCTAATAAATTATCTCCAGGATCTTTTTCTGATAATTACAAAACACTCATGAAATAAATCAAACACTTAAATGAATAGAGAGATAAACCATGTTGTGGATTAGAATACTCAAAATGGTTAAAATGTCAGTTCCTCCAAAACTGGTCTATAGCTTCAATGCAATTTCAATAAAAACCATAGCAGGGGGACTTTCTTGGTGGCACAGTGGTTAAGAATCTGCCTGCCAATGCAGGGGACATGGCTTCAATCCCTGGTCGGGGAAGATCCCACATGCCGCGGAGCAACTAAGCCCGTGTGCCACAACTACTGAGCCTGTGTGCCACAACTACTGAAGCCCGCATGCCTAGAGCCCATGCTCCGCAACAAGAGAAGCCACCGCAATTAGAAGCCTGCGCACTGCAATGAAGAGTAGCCCCCGCTCGCCACAACTAGAGAAAGCCTGTGTGTAGCAACGAAGACCCCACGCAGCCAAAAATAAAATTTAAATTTAAAAGAAAAAATAGTAGGATTTCTTTTATAGAAATATCAAGCTTATTCTAAAATTTATGTGAAAACGCAAAGGAAATATAATAGCCAAGACAATTTTGGAAAACAAAAACAAAGTTGAAGAATTCACATTACCTGATTTCAAGATATGCTAAAATCTACAGCAATCAAGACTTTGTGGGACTTCCCAGTGGCACAGTGTTAAGAATCTGCCTGACAATGCAGGGGACATGGGTTCGAGCCTTGGTCCGGGAAAATCCCACATGCCACGGAGCAACTAAGCCTGTGCACCACAACTACTGAGCCTGCACTCTAGAGCCCTTGAGCCACAACTACTGAGCCTGCATGCTGCAACTACTGAAGCCCATGTGCCTAGAGCCTGTGCTCTGCAACAAGAGAAGCCACCACAATGAGAAGCCCATGCACTGCAACAAAGAGTAGTCCCTGCTTGCTGCAACTAGAAAAACCTGTGTGCAGCAACAAAGACCCAATGTAGCCAAAAATAAATAAATAAATAGATAAATTTTTTAAAAAGACATTGTGATATTAATAAAAATAGAGACACATAGGTAAATGGAACAAAATAGAATGTTCATAAAAAGACACACATATATATGGTCAATATACCTTTTTTGATAAAGATGCAAAGACAATTCAATAATCTTTTCCATAACATGTTATTCTGTAACTACTGGATATCCATAGGCAAAAAATGAACCTTGGCCCATAATCCTCACCTCACTCACAAATTAACTCAAAATGGAACCAGACCTAACTGTAAAACCTAAAAGTACAAAAGGAAAAGACTGTTATGAAACTTTTCATTGGTGACCCAATATTCAGTAAAGCAGGAATGCAACATCCTCAATATTCTAAGGGAAAAATTCAGTCGATGTTGATTGAACATTATATCAATTAACCAAGCTGACACATAACTTACATGTCTTCCATCTAGTGCCAAACACAAAGAAATGTCACATAAAATGCAGCATAAAAAATAAACACTAAGGTAATTAATTAAAAGGTGGGATTACCGTTGTTTCTTAAACCCAAATCAGAGTAAAGCAGTAAAACAGGGCTGAAAATCTCATGAGAGAATTGTAGCTATGCATAGACTGCAATCATCACAAGGTGGGACTTCAATGTCCAAGTAGGAAAGTAAATCCAAGACCAAAACCTCATATGCAGGAGAGGAATGGCATAAATTACAGGAATCGTATAGAACAGCCCCATTTATAAGCAGAGTTGAGGATTAATAGAGATATAAAAAGCATATGGAAGTATCAAGGAAGCTTGACTTTGGGTAGAAAAAAGAGTCACCCAAAAGGAATCAGAATTCCCGTTCAGGGCCATGCTTATATTTGATCTCATTCACACTCACATTTACACTACACACACAGGATAGATTTCTAAGGTCTGAAGTTAATAGGGAAAAAATTTGTTCATGAATGAGGGAAGCACTGACAGAAGCAAACTACCAACTGAACAAAATAAAATATAAAGAAAAGAGATTCGAATATCTGAGGTAATGTAATATTAAAAAGGTGCACTTTAAAATAGTGGAGAAAGCCAAAAAATGGAAATCACCCAACAATTGTGAATAGACAAATGGGTAAGAAAAAACTGTGGTGTAAACATACAATGGAATACTACCCAGCAATAAAAACAACAAACTACTGATATGCAAAACATGGATAAATCTCAAAGATATTACATTGAGCAAAAGAAATCAGAAACAAAAGAATACATACTATATGATTCTATTATATGAAACTTGACAAATTAAAATCTAATATAAAGTAACAGAAAGCATTTCACTGGTGGCCTATATCTAGGGGACAGTGGATTGACTGGGATGAGGTGTAAGGTAATATTTCAGGGTTGATAGAAATGATCTCTATCTTTGTATTGATTATACAGGTCCACATATTGTCAAAACCAATCAAATTTGAGCGACATCAGTAAAGCTGGTGGAGTAAGGAACTCCAAAAATCTCTCTCTCCACAAAATATCCAAAAATAAACTGGCAAAAACTGTCAGAATCAACTTTATCAAAACTTCAGAAACTAGTCAGAAGGTTACAGCACTGAGACAAAAACAACAAGAAAAAAAAACAGCTAAATCTTGGCAGTTAAGAAAATCTCTGTTGAATCACTAGCTGGCCACTAAACTAAAGGAACAGAGACCTTAGTTGCCACACACAACAAAGAATACAGACTTAATAAAATTAGTTCAGAAAAGTACTAAACAAGCAAATAACAATTACAACAAGCTGCAACAATAAAACCTGGGGAGGGAGATGTCATATTATAACATTCAAAGTGTCCAGTTTTCAACAACAACAACAAAAAAATGAGGCATGCAAAGAAATAAGAAAGTAGGCCAATATACAAGATGAAAAGAAATTAACAGAAACTGTCTCTGAGGAAGCCCAGACATTGGATTTAATAAACAAAGACTTTAGGGACTTGCCTGGTGGCACAGTGGTTAAGAATCCGCCTGCTATTGCAGGGGACATGGGTTCGAGCCCTGGTCCAGGAAGATCCCACATGCCATGGAGCAACTAAGCCCATGCACCACAACTACTGAGCTTGTGCTCTAGAGTCCGTGAGCCACAACTACTGAGCCCACACGTTACAAATACTGAAGCCCGCGTGCCACAACTACTGAAGCCTGCGTGCCTAGAGCCCATGCTCCAAAACAAGAGAAGCCACCGCAATGAGAAGCCTGCACATCACAACAAAGAGTAGCCCCCACTCGCCGTAACTAGAGAAAGCCCGTGCACAGCAATGAAGACCCAATGCAGTCAAAAGTAACTAAAATAAAATAAATAAATTTTTAAAAATAAATAAATAAAGATTTTAAATCAACTATTTAAAATATGCTCAAAAATCTAAAGAAAACCATTTACAAAAACACTAAAGGACACTGTGAGAACGATGTCTCACCAAATACAGAAATTAATAAAGAGATAGAAATTATGAAAAAGAATCAAATAGAAATTAAGGAGTTGAAAAGTAAAATAACTGAAATGAAAAATTCACTGGAGGGTTTTAACAGCAGATTTAGGCAGGCAGAAAAAATATCAGCAAACTTAAAGAAAAGTCAATTGAAATTACCTACTTTGAGAAGCAGAAAGAAAAATTAATAAAGAAAACTAGTCAGCTTATATGAAACCTGTGGGACATTATCAAAGGTACTAACATATGTATAATGGTAGTTCCAGAAGAGGAGAGAGAGAAAAGAATAGGAAGAATATTTCAAAAAATACTGACCAATGACTTCTCAACTTTGATGAAAGACATGAATCTACACATCCAGGGACTTCCCTGGTGGTGCAGTGGTTAAGAATCTGCCTGCCAATGCAGGGGACACAGGTTCGATCCCTGGTCTGGGAAGATCCCATGTGCCATGGAGCAACTAAGCCCGTGTACCACAACTACTGAACCTGCGCTCTAGAGCCCGCAAGCCACAACTACTGAGCTCACGCACCACAACTACTGAAGCCCACACGCCCTAGAGCCTGCACGCCACAACTACTGAGCCCACATGCTGCAACTACTGAGCCCGGGTGCTGCAACTACTGAAACTGTGGACCTAGAGCCCGTGCTCT
Organism: Balaenoptera ricei; assembly: GCF_028023285.1. NCBI lineage: Eukaryota > Metazoa > Chordata > Mammalia > Artiodactyla > Balaenopteridae > Balaenoptera > Balaenoptera ricei. The sequence continues at coordinate 171,257,042 of NC_082639.1, forward strand.
GCAACAAGAGAAGCCACTATAGCAAGAAGCCTGTGCAACACAATGAAGAGCATCCCCCACTCACTGCAGCTAGAGAAAACCCACATGCAGCAACGAAGACCCAACACAGCCAAAAAAAAAATACACATTCAACAAGCTCATCAAATACCAAGTAGAAACTCTGAAAGAAAACTCAAAGAGAGTCACACCAACACACATTGTAATCAAATTATTTAAAGCCAAAGGTGGAATTCCAAAATCAGCAAGAGAGAAGTGACTAGTCTTGTACAAGGGAGCCTCAATAAGATGAACAGTTGATTTCTCATCAAAAAAATCACAGACACCAGAAGACACTGGGATAACATAATTAAAGTACTGAAAGAAAAGAAACAAAACACAACAAAATTCTACATGAAGAATTCCAGATCCAACAAAACTATCCTTAAAAAGTAAAACATAAGACCTAAAAATATAAAATGCCTATAAGAAAACATATAGGAAAGCTTCATGACATTGGATTTGGCAAAGATTTCTTGCATATGACACCAAAAGCACAGGGAAAAAAAGCAAAAAAATAAACAAATGGAACTATATCAAACTTTAAAACTTCTGTGCATCAAAGGAAACAACAGAGTGAAAAGGTAACCAATGGAATGGGAGAAAATACTTGAAATCATATATCTGATAAGGGATTAACATCAAGAATATATAAAGAACTGCAAATCAACAACAAAAAAACAAATAACCCAATTACAAAATAGGCAAGAACTCAAATAGACATTTCTCCAAAGAAGATATACAAATAGCCAACAAGCATATGAAAGGGTGTTCAACATCTTTACTAATCAGTATATGGCAAATCAAAACCATAATGAGATATTTCTTCACACCCATTAGGTTGACCACTATCAAAAAAAAAAAAAGAAAAAAACAGAAAATACCAAGTATTGGTGAAGATATGGAGAAAATGGAACTCTTGTGTACTGTTGATGAGAATGTAAAATGGTCCAGCCCCCATAAAAAATAGAATGGAGGTTTCTCAAAAAATTCAAAATAGAATTACCATGTGATCCAGCAATCTCACTTCTGGGTATATATACGAAAGAATTGAAAGCAAAATCTTGAAGGGATATTTGCACACCATTGCAGTATTTTTCACAGTAGCAAAGAGGTGAAAACAACCCAAATGTCCCTTGACAGATAAATGGATAAAGAAAATGTGGTATACAATAGAACATTATTCAGGCTTTCAAAAGAAGGATATCCTGTCACATGCTATGACATGGATAAACCTTTAGGATATTATGCTAAATTGAAATAAGCCACCACAAAAAGACAAATACTGAATGATTCCACTTATATGAGATACTCTAGTAGTCAAACTCATAGAAACAGAGAGTAGAATGGTGGTTTCCAGGGGCTGGGTTGAAGAGGAAATGGGGACTTTTTGTTCAATGCATACAGAGTTTCAGTTTTTTGTTTTTTTTTTTAATTTTATTTATTTATTTATTTTTATTTTGGGCTGTGTTGGGTCTTCGTTTCTGTGCGAGGGCTTTCTCTAGTTGTGGCAAGCGGGGGCCACTCTTCATCGCGGTGCACAGGCCTCTCACTATCGCGGCCTCTCCTGTTGCAGAGCACAGGCTCCAGACGCGCAGGCTCAGTAGTTGTGGCTCACGGGCTTAGTTGCTCCGCGGCATGTGGGATCTTCCCAGACCAGGGCTCGAACCCATGTGCCCTGCATTGGCAGGCAGATTCTCAGCCACTGCGCCACCAGGTAAGCCCCAGAGTTTCAGTTTTGCAAGAGGAAAAAGTTCTAGAGATGTGTTGCCCAACAATGTTAATATGACTAACACTACTAAAATGTACACTTAGAAATGGTTAAGATGGTAAACTCTGTTACACGTTTTTTACTAAAATTTAAAATGTTTTTAAATGAAGCAAGAATAAAGACATTCCCAGATAAACAAAAACTGAGAGATTTCTTTGCCAGTAGACCTGCCCTACAAAAAAGGTAAAGGGTGTCAGTCCTTTAGGCTGAAATGAAGGACACTAACTTGAAACCATATGAGGAAATAAAGAATTCCGGTAAAAGTAACTACATAAGTAAATTAAAAAGTCAGTATTAATTTAATTTTGGTTTGTAATTCTTCTTTGTTTCCTATATGATTTAAAATACAACTACATAAAACTATAATTATAAAGCTATTGATGGGCACACAATGTATAAATATGTAATATGTGACAAGGTAATGAGGGGGACAAAGCTATATATATAGTAGCAGCAAAGTTTATTCAATGTAGATTGTTATAAATTAACATGTTTAATTGTACTTTCCAGGGTAGCCATTAAGAAATTAACTTTAGGGAAATGCAAATCAAAATCACAATGAGATTATCATTTCACACCCACTAGGATGGCTGTAATTTAAAAAATAAAAAGACAGAAAAAAGGTTTGGGCAGGATATGGAGAAACTGGAACCTTCATACACTGCTGGTGGGAATGTAAAGTAGTGCAGCTCCTGTGGAAAACAGTTTGGTTGTTCTTCAAAAAGATAAACATTGAATTCCCACATGACCTAGCAATCCCAATCTTAGGTATATACCCAAGAAAACTGAAACCAGGTATTCATAGAAAAATTTGTATACAAATGCTCATAGCAGCATTATTCTTACAAGCTAAAAAGATGAAATAATCCTAAATGTCAACCAACTGATAAACTGATAAGTAAAATGTGACAGATCTATACAATGAAATCTTATTCAACCACAAAAAGGAATGAAAAAAAAAAAAAAAAAGGAATGAAGTATCAGTACATGCTACAACCTGGATAAACGGATAAACCTTGGAAAGAAACTATGCTGAGTGAAAGAAGCCAGACACAAAAAAGTCACATATTGTATGATTCCATGCATATGAAATGTCCATAATAGGCAAATCCATAGAGATAAAAAGTAGCTTAGGGCTTCCCTGGTGGTGTAGTGGTTAAGAATCCACCTGCCAATGCAGGGGACACAGGTTCGAGCCCTGGTCCGGGAAGATCCCACATGCCGCGGAGCAACTAAGCCTGTGCGCCACAACTACTGAAGCCCATGCACCTAGAGCCCGTGCTCCTCAAGAAGAGAAGCCACTGCAATGAGAAGCCCGCGCACCGCAACGAAGAGTAGCCCCCGCTCGCCACAACTAGAGAAAGCCCGTGCACAGCAACAAAGACCAAACACAGCCAAAATAAATAAATAAAATAAACAAATGTATTTAAAAAAAAAAGTAGCTTAGTGTTTTCCAGGGGCTGGGGAAAGGGAGGAACTGGGAGTGATTGGTTAAGGTATATGGGGCTTCTTTTGGGGATGATGAAAATGTTCTCGAACTATGTATTCATGATACTGGCCCAACACTGTAAATATACTAAACGCCACTAAATTTTATCTGTGATATAGTTTAAATGGTGAATTTTATGTTAGTTTTACCTCAATTTTTAAAATATTGAACTATACACCAAAATGGACACATTTTATTATAGATAAAAGATACATCAATAGAGTTTTTTTTAAAAGAGTAATGATATTGAATTCTTATTCAAGAATCTTTTGCTCTTCTTGACCATTTGTTCTTTCACATTAATCTTAGACTCAACTTTTGAAATTCCTCCAAATTACCCATATCCACTCAAATTAATGTTGGTTGTCAATGACAGAAACCTCAAATACTGGTGATTTAAACAAGAAAGAAGTATATTTTCTCTCTTTCTCTTCCTAGAACAGGTCAACTTCTTTCCTGCTTTAGGGACTTTGCACACTCTCTCTATCTGAAATTCTCTTTCAGCAACCAGTTCTGCTATCCTTAAGGTTCTCACATGTCACATTCTCAGAAATTCTTCCGATAACTACTAAGACTGAGGTAGGCTGCTTTTGCTATTCTTTATCACAGTACCTTGATTATTTCTGTCACAATTTTCATTCATTTACTTAGCAATCATTCACTGAAAACCTTCTATATAAAAGGTACTGTTCCAAGGGCTATGAAATCCTCATTATTTGTCATTTTTGTAATTATATGTTAATTGTTTTGCCAGCCCACCACTTGACCCTCTCACTAGAACATAAGTTCACAGACCATATCTGTTTGATCATCACTGTATCCTCTGACTTTAGCATAGTAACTGCCATATAGTAGACAAACATTTGTAGATCGAATGTATAAAATGCCAGCTCAGGTATTATTTTTATTCTATTCAAGATTAGGGACAGGAATGAGGCATTCATCTCAAAGGAGAACAAACTTGATTAGAAATCGGAATTATTGGCCTTTACAAAATAAATCAAATCAAAGATTTTTTTTCTTAACCTCAGAAAACATGGATACAGACTCAGTCTCCAGCTCCCAGCAAGCAGGCAACCTCCCTTTTGAACCTTGGTAAGGAACCTCGGTCATGCAAACTCTCACCGTTTTTCTCTATGTTCCTATTATACATTGATGACCATATAATTCATTGTCCAAACTGGAACCCTTATGAGAGATAAAGATGAGAAACTGAATATACAAATGAACAAGACCCTGTAAAAAAAATTAAAAACAAAACAAAACAATACTCTGACTTATAATCTGCAGCAACCAGTCCAGGAAACCAAGCTACTATCTGCAGGTACCAAACCAGGAAGCCAGTCTGCTATCTACAGGTTGGACTTGTAGGAAGTCAGAACAATATCTCTAGCAAACAATCCAGGAAGCCAAACAATAAACCCTGTAGCATTGGCCCCAAATGTCCAGAACTCCATTGACAGCTTCTCTAATTTTCGTCCCTGCTTCAAACTTAGGACTCACCAGGAAAGCCAAATATACACCCCTAACTAGTCACATAGGATGCCCTGCTTTTAGTTAGCCCTCCTACAGCTTCCCCATACCAAGAGTCTTCAATCAGGGCATATCTGAAACCTTCCCTTTTTCAGCTATAAAGCTTTCCCAATCCTTTACCTGCCTTTGAGTCTCTGCCAAAATGCAAGTGATGGTGGCCAACTCGCTTGCTATTATTGCAAGCTCTGAATAGTCTTTGCCTGTTCTCATTTGGGTGACTTTCATTTAGTTCCACAAAAGGAATACTGTTAATAATTGTGCTTGATCAAGAGGCAAAAATCGGGTCTGTCTTGAGTAAATCAGGACATAGATCACCCTAATTAAGAAGCAAAATTAGACAAGAGGCTGTTTGCTAGTGAGATACAAAATTTGGGAGGGCAAAGGTATGATGAACAGAAGGTGAAATGTGCCACTACCACTAGGTGGGGTTGCACCATTAAAGAATGGAGGACAATTCAATTACTGCAGGAAGTTCTTGAGATGTATATGCACTCAAGTTACTATTCGGTAATGTTTTTGGTTTAGGTGTATGGTACTGTAAAATCTAAACACTGGAATTAAGGTAAAATTGTCTTCAGGGCAATGATTACTGGAAATAATTCCAATGGAAAATGTTCTAGCACACAGTTATTGATGCCTACTATTAACTTACTTTCAGGTATTGCCTACTGCACCTGATGCAGTAAATAGGTGAAAAACACACCCCTTGCCCTTAACAAGTTTGCATTCTAGAGTACTTAAGGACCAAATGAGTTACATAATTTTCAGGGCCCAGTGCAAAATTAAAATAAGGGGCCACTTGTTCTAACAGTATTAAGAGTTTCAAGATAGCAACTGCAGAGCATTAAACCAAGCGTGGAGCCCTTCTGAGCACAAAGCCCTTTGCGGCTGCACAGATCACACACCCATGAAGCTGACCCTAAGTGTAGAATAGTCCTCTCCAACAAGTTATAGACTAATACACTATGCTGCTTGGTATATGTTGTAATGCTGCTGGGCCCTTTAGCCTGTTTTATTCTATGTGGTACATTTGGTATGCACAGAATAAAATTACATTTAAAGAGTTACTGGGCAATGAGTATATTTGTGCTATTTGCTGTAAGGAATCTTCACTAAAGTTTAATCAAGCACATAAATACTTTATCTAATTTAAAATATTATAAAAGTTACAATTATAATTATTTTGCTTTTCCCCACAAGACTCAAGGGCAGGGCAGGGACTTATACTGGTAGGTATTCAGTAAATACTTGTTGAATGAATGAAAGGAGGCTTCACTGGGTGGAGATTTTAATAAAAGGAAATAACAGGAAAGGCTGTAGGGGAGATGGTTAGCTAGGATGCTGAAACTCATAGGCTGGCCAGGAAGGACATTGTAGATAAGAGGAAATGTCAGTGAAAGCAAAGTGCTGTGTATAATTTATTTATCTGTTTATCATTATTACCTTCCAATAGAACTGTAAGTCCCATAGAAGCAGGAATCTTTTCTTTCTTCATAGCTGTACTCAGTGCCTGTGACATAGTAGGTCTTCAATAAATATTCACTGGCTGAATAAATGCAGGCAATGCTGCTTAGCTAAAAGCAGAGTACCTATATAGTGAAGAAGTAGGAAATGAAGTTGGAGCCACATCGCCCAATGTTTTGAAAATCAGAGTGAGAATCTATACTTCATTCAGTGTACAGATAAGAACCATTAAAAAGAACAGTGTTATACTCTAAACTCTGCACAGAAAGTAAGTCAGTGGTACCCTGGCTAGAAGATTATCTGTTGTCGACTGAAAAAATGCATACCCTAAAAGTTGAGGATTATGTTTTATTCGGCAGACTTACTGAGGACTATAGCCCTGGGAACCAGCTCTGTGATCCAAAGAGGTAAGGGAGGAGCCAGGATGCATAGGAAGTTTTGCTGAAAACAAAAACAAAAACCTTTAGTTGAACATCAAAAGATTACTGCTAATCACAAAAAACAGACATTTCAAGTCAATGATTTTAGTGCTTTTTTTATGTACGGGAAGACGCAAGACTCTGGCCTTATTGAAATTATACTTTTGATATGCACCTTAACTACCTAGGGTCAGCATCCTGTTTTTCTCCATCCTGAATTCCTCTCATGGTGCACCACTGGGGGCAGCAAGAGTGGCTGATGGCTTTATGGCCACATCCTTTGTTTACTAAAATGTCAGGCAACATTCTTTATCCACACTGTCAACATCTCACCATCTTCTCTTGATTCCATCTCCTCTCCACACCTCAATACACTACTTAGGCCACACTTAATATTGTCATAAGCCAAGTAAGACCTCAAATAAGAATACTGAAAACACGATTAAAACAAGCAAACAAACAGAAACTAAAGCCAGTAAATTTTTTGATAATGGTTCCTTTATTTGTGTCTCCTTCGCTGCAAGATAAACTTCTTGCGGGCAAACACATACGTTTAATAAAATTCTGGGCAGTTTCTAAGCCAAGATGGAGTCTGCCACTGGATGTGCTCAATGAATTATCTGTCGAAAATACCATAATAGCAAGTGATTTCCAAATGTAACAGATGGTTTGGTTATCTGGGTAAGTTAATCTTTCCTTCTCTTTTGACACCAAGCCCCTTTGTCGGGTCTCAGTAATGCGCCTCACTGGGTGGGAAAGCAAGCAGCAGGGTGGCGCTGTGTTTTTATCCTGATCTAATCGTCCCAAGTATCTAGTTTTCGTTTTGTTAAGATCCTAAGTCAAGATTAACTTTACATTCGCAAACGGCGCGCCTGGAACGCCTAGAATCTGACAAGCGAAACCGGCTACAAACAGAGGCGGGGGACCAGTCGCCCGCACGAACCTCCCTGCAGCCGCCTATGCGCATCACCGCACAGTTGGGAACAATAAAGTTGAGCGTGTTCAAACGGGTCCTTCATCCAGGGCCTCTCGGACAAGCCTGTAAAATAAGACTCCTAGAAACTCCCTACTGCTTTCAAGTCTTCTCCGTGTGTTTTCGGTAGTTTTTTTTTCCTCACTCGCCATACAAAACTCCTGAGGGGAACGGCACGGGCTAGGCAGGCTTGGGGAGCATTTCTGGGGGAAGCTGGCCCGGCGATCGCCGCGGGCAGCCTCGGGGAGGCCCTCGGTTCACGTGAAGCCCAGACAGCGGCGACGGAAGCAGAAGCGATGAAGCCCAGGCCCGCGAGGTTTGTGGATAATAAGCTGAAGCAGCGCGTCACCCAGGTGTGTATCCCGAACGGCCAGGCCTCACAGTGGTGCGCGTTCGGTGCCCAGGGTCACCGCAGGCCCCTTCTCGGGGGGCTCCCAGCTCGAACCCGACTAGCCGCCTGCTCCAGTTAGGGTGCGGGCATGGGGCTGTGGACAACTCCACTTCTTCGCGAGCGGTTCCAGGCCTTCCCTTCTCACTGTGGGGCGGGGTTTCACGGAGCAGCCCGAGACCGTGGGAGGCTGCGGCTTGATGGGGTCCTGCCCGGATCTGCTTGACCTCAGTGCAGATCAGCAAGGAGAGTGCAGATGGCCTTTGAGTTTAAATCTTCCTGTCTTGTGAAGTGGGGACGGAAACATTCTTCGAAAGCCCATGTGGACGAAGCGCTTTGGCGGCCATAAAGAATACGTTAATTTCCATTCTCAGGAAACTTGGGGTCAGGTTGGGACGCAGTAAAAAGAGATACTCTGGATCTGACTTTATAATGGGCACTTTACCTACGGTTTTTTTCATTTTCATAATCACCAGTGGAATGCATTGTGTGGTAAATGTCTTGGAATGGTACAGTCAGCACGCAATCTTAGTTAGAAAGAGACACAGATACTTTAAGAGCTATATACTCTCGTTGTGTCTCTTTTACTTTTCCGGCCACTGTACAGTTTCCTTTTTGGATCTGTCTCTTCCTACCATCTGTTGGAAGTGCCTTTGAGCCCCTGTGCTCTTACCTTCTCTTTCATTATCCTCGTACTTCTCTCTTATCCGTCCACACTTCTAGGTGATCTCATGCAGTCTAGTACCTTTAAATGCTATTTACACATTCATGACTTCTGAATTTATATTATAATCCAATGCAGATTTTTATCTTGAATTCCAGATTCATATATGCAGCTGCCTACTCAACATCTTCTCTTGAGTGTCTGATCGATATTTCAACTTAACGTATCCAAACTAAACTTTTGATATTCTCCTCCAAACCTGTCCTTTCTTAGTGTTCTTTATTTCAGTATATAACATCCATTTGTTAAGGCCAAAAACCTTAAGACTCATTCTGACTTTTGCTTCCTGTAACCAATTAATCAGCAACCTATTAGGCTTTACCTTCAAAATATACTTCAAACCTAACCACTTTTTACCATCTCCTCCAACATCCTAGTCCAAACCACACTCCCTATTAGAGTATTGCAGTAGCCTCCTAATTGATCTCCCTGATTCTGGTTTTACTTAAAGTCTGTTCCCCATAGAGCAGCCAGGGATATCCTTTTAGAGGGAAAATTGGAGTTTGCCAGGGCCCTGCTCAAAACTCTTCAGTGGACTTTCGGACATTTGGTGTAAAATCCATCCTAAATAGCCCTATGTACTTTGCCCCTGTCTACCTTTTTGTCCCTTTTGCTCTCTCCCTTGATTACACTGTCCTATATACACGGACCTTCTCAGACATGCCAAGCACAGGACTTTTGCTGTTGCAGTTCACTCAGTCTCAATGACTCTTCCTCTGGATGTTTGCACAACTTGCTCCCTCACTTTATTCAGGTCTCTGAGCAGTGACTCCTAATGGCTAAATCCAGTGGCCTCTTCTCAGTCCTTGCCACACTTGACTGCTCTTCAGCATTTGACATTAGCAGTTTTCCTCTCTTGCTTTTACTTTGGTTCATTATAAAAGTAATAGGTTCTTATGGTTTAAAATAAAAGGAACTGGAGGGTATAAAATGAAAAGAAAGAATTCCTTTCATCTCCACTCCATTTCTCCACAGGTAATCAGGGAGAGTTTCTATTGTATCTTTCTTAAAATTTTGTATGCATATATGCACTTATAGATGTATTAATTATTTTTAATCACACACATGGGCTCATCTGCATCTATTCTGCTGCTTGCTTGTTTCACTTAGCAGTATGTTTTAGACATCTTCCCACAAGTAGTACACTTGCCTCCTTTTAACTAGCATATTAGTTATCTATTGCTGTATAACAGATGACTCTTAAGACTTAGCAGATTAAAGTGGTTTTAGTTCTGTTGCGTTTTGATTTGCAGTGGGTATGAGATATACATGTATATGTATAATTCAAGATTAACTGTGGTAAATGACAGCATGTTATAGGAGTTCAGAGAAGGGGAAGATTAACTAGAACGGTCCAGCTTTGGATACCTAGTCTCTTGTCATTGGAGGCATTTATGCAGAGACTGTTCTTATGTGTTAGGGATCCTGGAGAAGAAATTGCTGTATGAAATGGGGAACCTAGACTGGATAACTAGCAAGTAGTGAAACTTGGGAGTTGATGGTTAGACATTCCAGGTTTGAAATCTTGCCGTGTAACTTAGGTGCACCAGCAAGTAACTAACCTTTTAAAGCCTCTTATAAAATGGGGGGAGATTGACATCTACCTCATAGCATTGTGAGTACTAAAAGAGATAATGTGTAAAAGGCCCCTAGAACAGGTTTACCAGGCCCTTAGTTTCTTAGTAATTTTTTTCATGATGCTCCTAGGCCCAAAGTAATACCTAATGGGTTTGTTTATTAAGTAGTTAGGTTCAAGCAACTTAATAACTATTTAGTCCAAATAACTTATTAGCTTTTTGAACAAATAATACAAAAAGTGCAAGGAAAGTTAATGCATTTGTATTTCATTCTTAAAATAACCACAGTTATTTACTAGTGGGATTTGTGAGTCCATTGGGCACGGCACAACTTCTCATACCTTGCGATCAGATTGACACTGCTCCTCTCATTTTGTGTTCCACCTTGATTTTTTCTTTTCTTTTTTAAAATTAATTAATTAATTAATTAATTAATTTACTTTTGGCTGCTTTGGGTCTTTGTTGCTGCGCGCGGGCTTTCTCTAGTTGCGGCGAGCGGGGGCCACTCTTTGTTGCGGTGCGTGGGCTTCTCATTGCGGTGGCTTCTCTTGTTGCGGAGCGCGGCCACCTTGATTTTTATTACAGCAAATGCTTAAAAAGCCAGTTTTGCAAAGATACGACATCATCAAAAGGTGATTTAATATTGCAGCTGTGAATTGTCTCAGGCTGGTACAGTGGACCCTGGAACAATCCGGGGGTGTGGTGCTGACCACCTCCCCCCCACCCCTACTCAGTTGAAAATCTGTGTATAACTGTACAGTTGGCCCTCCATGTGTGGTTCTGCGTTGGCATATTCAACCAGCCCTGGGTCACCCAGTACTGTAATACGTATTTATTGAAAAAAATCTGCTGTAAGTGGACTGGTGCAGTTCAAATCCGTGCTGTTCAAGGGGCAACTGTAGTTCCTGCACTGTTGGACAGATACCGAATATTACTGTGTTCCCTCAAATTTAAAATATCCCTCGGTGCTCTCACAAGTTGAGTGCTTTGTTCTGGTATATTTGGGAACCTAGGGTATAAGAAGCCCTCACCTACTTACTGCCTTATAGCTATCCTAGTTATTGTTGTTGTGTTGTCATAGTGATTAATAATGTTAATTAAATTCTTTGATTCAGATTTGATAATTATTTGGTGATTTTTATTTATATTTCCAGTATACTTCATTAATGGAGAGTTTAACGTATGACATGTTTGAGTAGCTCAGTCGCTTACTTGTCGATTAAAATCACTGAGTTTGAACTATTGTTTTGTATTTATCACGTTTTCTGTTTTAGTACCTCACCAGTGACAGATGTGGCAAATACGTGGACACTGGAGTCTTAGCATCCGATTTACAAAGAATGTACAGGTAAAGAAATGTAGTCTCCAGATTCTTGCTTTTCTTTCCTACCATTTTTAAAGTTTACATCCTGTCTAAATTTCCAACTGATATTAATAGCCGCTGGTATTAGTTCACCAGTCCATACCTTTAGAATTCTGTTTACCTATACAAACATTTATCAAGCACTTGTGATATGTAAGGAGCCGTCCTTGTTGCTAAGGAAAATGGCTGCTTCTTATGTTTTAGCACCCGACTCTCTGGTCAGGAGTATTACTGCTTTTCCTGCTTCATTAAAAAATTAAAACCATTAGGCATGATCTCCCTCAGTCTCCTGACTATCTAAAAATGTGTCGCTCGAGTAGTCTTTCCACTGAAGATTAAATCCTCCTTTTGTGCCTCTAATCCCACTTCTTCTGCTGTGTTGCCTCTGTAATTGTCTCTGCTTTGTGTAACTCACTGTTTCTATTTTCTTGACTTCCTTAGTCTGTATATTAGTTTGCTAAGGCTGCTATAAGAAAGTACCACAGAGTAGGTGGCTTGAACAACAGAAATTTTATTCCCTAATGTTGTGGAGGCTCCAAGTCCATGATCTAGGCATTGTCAGGGTTGGTTTCTTTTGAGCTCTCTCCCTGGCTTACAGAAGGCTGTCTTCTCCCTGTGTCTTTACATGGTCTTTCCTCTGTGTGTGTCTGTATCCTAATCTCTTATTCTTATAAAGACATCAGTCATGTTGCATTAGGGCCCACCCATATGACTTCATTTTACCTTATTTACCTCTTAAAAGGCCATGTCTCCAAATGCAGTCACATCCTGCAGTACTGGGGGTTAGGACTTAAACATATGAATTTTGGAGGGACACAGTTCAGCCCATAACACTCTGCCCTCTTGCCCCCCAAATTCATGTCTTTATTGTTTGCAAATATACGCCTTCCATCCCAGCGGCCCTGGAAGTCTTAACCAATTTCAACATCAACTCTAAATCCACAGTCTCATCTGAATATCATCTAACTCAGGTATGAGTGTGGCTGGAAGTATGATTCCTCCTGAGGCGAAATTCCTCTCCAGCTGTGAACTTGTGAAGTCAGACAACAAGTTATCTGTTCCCAAAATATGATGATGGGACAGGCATACGATAGACATTCTCATTCCAGAGCGGGGAAATAGGGAAGAAGAAAGGGGTCATGGTCTCAAGGAAGTCCGAAACCTAGCAGGGGAAATTCCACTAGACTTTAAGAATAATCCTCTTTGACTCAGTGCTCTGTCCTGTGGGCTCACTGGGATGACTGCCCTGCCGTTTGGAACCGCGTGGGAGACAGTGCCTCTCCCTGGACCTGTGTCCCCTGGGCGCATGGTATCAGTGGCAGCCCTGCCACCTTCGGAGCCTCCTTTGTAGTCGTTCTTTCCTTTTTTTGAAGGATAAATGTGTTCGCAGCTGCATTCCTCTTTTGGCCTGCCCTGTGGAATCCAAGAAGTCCAATGGCCTTCCTTCATTTCATCCTTTCTCTGTCTTCTTCAGTACAAGCTGGCAATGTTGCTGCTGCTCTAACCCTATTTCTAATCAGGAAAAATTACAATTGTAAAAGTATAAACTCAGAAGTTGTTTGAAAATAGGTTTATGGTCAGTGTGAATACAGTGACATATATTTATGCAAATTTATGTTCTCAATTTAGATTGGGCTTAATGGGAAAATATTGGTGGAGACCACTGTACTAAACTTCTGGTTATGTTTTTCAGTATAGACTATGGTCGAAGAAAAAGAAATGCTTTTAGGATTCAGGTAGAAAAAGGTGAGTCTTTTAGTGTTAGAGCTGCATTATTAATAAAGTCATAGAAAGAATTGTTTTAGCTCATGGCATTTTTCTTTTCGTTTCAGTATTTAGCATAATTAGTAGTGAGAAGGAACTTAAGGATCTACCGGAATTAGAAGATGAACATCTGGCTAAAAGAGCAAGACACGGTGAAGAGGATAATGAGTAAGGATTATAGAACGGAGGGTTTTTTCCTAAAACATGAACCTGATCACGTTACCTTCCTACTTGTAAAACTTCAGTGGCTCTTCATTGCCAGTGAGGCCCAGCATAATGTGCTTACCTCACCTCTCCAGACTTTTACCTCAGACTACTGAATACTCACTGTTCCCCAGAGAGGTCATCTGCTTTCTTTGTGCCTTTGTGTGGGTGGTTTTCTTTTTTCTTTCTTTTTTTTTTTTTTTTTTTTTTTTTGTCATCTAAAGCTTCTGTTTCCTTACTTATTTTCATTTTGGATGATCTGTCCATTGGTGTAAGTGAGGTGTTAAAGTCCCCCACTATTATTGTGTTACTGTCGATTTCCTCTTTTATAGCTGTTAGCAGTTGCCTTATGTATTGAGGTGCTCCTATGTTGGGTGCATATATATTTATAATTGTTATATCTTCTTCTTGGATTGATCCCTTGATCATTATGTAGTGTCCTTCCTTGTCTCTTGTAACATTCTTTATTTTAAAGTCTATTTTATCTGATATGAGTATAGCTACTCCAGCTTTCTTTTGATTTCCATTTGCATGGAATATCTTTTTCCATCCCCTCACTTTCAGTCTGTATGTGTCCCTAGGTCTGAAGTGGGTCTCTCGTAGACAGCATATATATAGGTCTTGTTTTTGTATCCATTCAGCAAGCCTGTGTCTTTTGGTTGGAGCATTTAATCCATTCACATTTAAGGTAATTATTGATATGTATGTTCCTATGACCATTTTCTTAATTGTTTTGGGTTTGTTTTTGTAGGTCCTTTTCTTCTCTTGTGTTTCCCACTTAGAGAAGTTCCTTTAGCATTTGTTGTAGAGCTGGTTTGGTGGTGCTGAATTCTCTTAGCTTTTGCTTGTCTGTAAAGCTTTTGATTTCTCCATCAAATCTAAATGAGATCCTTGCTGGGTAGAGTAATCTTGGTTGTAGGTTCTTCCCTTTCATCACTTTAAGTATATCATGCCACTCCCTTCTGGCTTGTAGAGTTTCTGCTGAGAAATCAGCTGTTAACCTTATGGGAGTTCCCTTGTATGTTATTTGTCGTTTTGCCCTTGCTGCTTTCAATAATTTTTCTTTGTCTTTCATTTTTGTCAATTTGATTACTATGTGTCTTGGCATGTTTCTCCTTGGGTTTATCCTGCCTAGGACTCTCTGTGCTTCCTGGACTTGGGTGGCTATTTCCTTTCCCATGTTAGGGAAGTTTTCAACTATAATCTCTTCAAATATTTTCTCTGATCCTTTCTCTCTCTCTTCTCCTTCTGGGACCCCTATAATGCGAATGTTGTTGTGTTTAATGTCCCAGAGGTCTCTTAGGCTGTCTTCATTTCTTTTCATTCTTTTTTCTTTAGTCTGTTCCGCAGCAGTGAATTCCACCATTCTGTCTTCCAGGTCACTTATCCGTTCTTCTGCCTCAGTTATTCTGCTATTGATTCCTTCTAGTGTAGTTTTCATTTCAGTTATTGTATTGGTCATCTCTGTTTGTTTGTTCTTTAATTCTTCTAGGTCTTTGTTAATCATTTCTTGCATCTTCTCAATCTTTGCCTCCATTCTTATTCCGAGGTCCTGGATCATCTTCACTATCATTATTCTGAATTCTTTTTCTGGAAGGTTACCTATCTCCACTTCATTTAGTTGTTTTCCTAGGGTTTTTTCATGTTCCTTCATCTGGTATATAGCCCTCTGCCTTTTCATCTTGTCTATGTTTCTGTGAATGTGGTTTTTGTTCCACAGGCTGCAGGATTGTAGTTTTTCTTGCTTCTGCTGTCTGCCCTCTGGTGGTTGAGGCTATCTAAGAGGCTTGATGGGACGCTCTGGTCGTGTGGGTGGTTTTCTGTAGCTGGAGTGTTCATTACCCCTTTATGAACTTTCATTCAGCCTTCAAGAGTTAGCTTTCTTTTTTTTGGGGGGGGGCAGTTATAACATCTTTATTGGAGTATAATTGCTTTACAATGGTGTGTTAGTTTCTGCAAGAGTCAGCTTTCAAAAGGCTATGTTATTGCCTTTTCACGCCTTTTTGGACTCCTCCTTTCTCAGCATTTCCTTAACTCCTAGTTATAGGTATTTAGTGTAGCACTTCTATCATATGATATTGAGAGTATTTGTTTACGTGTTTGCATTACTAACAGAACTGTCTCATTAGCTCTGTTTTTCTCTGCCCTAATACAATGCCACGTACATAAAAAGGTGCCAATTAATTTTGTGTTTAAGAAGTAATATTGTTGAGTTTTTTTTGACTGTATTGCAGTAAAATTGACATACAGTAAGCTGTACTTTTTTTTTAAGTTCCTTTACTCTTTTTTTTTTTAATTAATTGATTTATTTATTTTTGGCTGCACTGGGTCTTAGTTGCTGTGCGCGGGCTTTCTCTAGTTGAGGCGAGCAGGGGCTACTCTTTGTTGCGGTGTGCGGGCTTCTCATTGCGGTGGCTTCTGTTGTTGCGGAGCACAGGCTCTAGGCCCGCGGGCTTCAGTAGTTGTGGCTCACGGGCTCTAGAGCGCAGGCTCAGTAGTTGTGGTGCACGGGGTTAGTTGCTCCGAGGCATGTGGGATCTTCCCGGACCAGGCCTCGAACCCGTGTCCCCTGCATTGGCAGGCGGATTCTTAACCACTGCACCACTAGGGAAGTCCTAAGCTGTACATTTTTAAAGTGTACAATTTGTTGGGTTTTGACATATGTATATACTCATTAAACCGTCACCATAAGCAAGTTACTGAACATATCCAACCTCACAGGTTTTTTTTTCCCACTTGCAATTTGTTTCTCCTTGCATCCCTGTTCCGAGACAGCCGTTGATTTGCTTTCTGTCACTATATGTTTACGTTTTCTAGAATTTTATATAAATGAAATCATAGAGTATGTACTTTAAAAATTTGGATTCTTTCAGGATAATGATTTAGAGGTTTATCAATGTTGTGTGTATCAATATTTCATTGCTTTTTATTGCTCTGTATGTATGTATATGCCACTATTTTTTTATCCATCTACCTGCTGTTGGACAGTTGGGTTGTTTCCACTTTTTGGTTATTACAAATAAAGCTGCTGTGATAACTTATGTCCAGGAATTTGTGTGGAAAGTGTTTTCATTTCCCTGGGTAAATACCTGAGAGTGGAATAGCTGAGTCACCTGGTAACTGCATATTTAACTTTATAAGAAACTGCCAGACTGTTTTCCAAAGTGTTTGTGCCATTTTACCTTTATATCAGCAGTATGTGAGAGTTCCACTAGTTCCACATATTACCAACATTTGGTATGGTCAGTTTTTAACTTTAGATAGTCTGTAAGTATGATGTTAGCTGTAGGTTTTTTTAATAGGTGCCCTTTATCAGATTGAGAAAGTTTCCTAATATTCCTAGTTTGTTGAGAGTTTTTATCGTGAATGGGTATAACATTTGTCTAATGCTTTTTATGCAGGTATTGAAAGATTTTATTATTGCCTTTCTCCCCTTATTAATTTGGTGTATTACATTGATTTTTGAGTGTTAAGCCAGTCTTGCATTCTTGGGATAAACCCTACTTGGTTCTAATATAGTATTCTTATTACATATTTAAATTTTTTTAAATAAATTTATTTATTTATTTTTTGGCTGCATTGGGTCTTCGTTGCTGTGTGTGGGCTTTCTCTAGTTGCGGCAGGCAGGGCCTACTCTTTGTCGTGGTGCACGTGCTTCTCATCGTGGTGGCTTCTCTTATTGCGGAGCATGGGCTCTAGGCGCACGGGCTTCAGCAGTTGTGGCATGCGGGCTCAGTAGTTGTGGCGCAGGGGCTTAGTTGTTCCACGGCATGTGGGATCTTCCCAGACCAGGGATCAAATCCGGGCCCCCTGCATTGGGAGCGTGAAGTCTTATCCACTGCGCCACCAGGGAAGTCCCGATTTTTGCCAGTTTTATAGGCAAAAAAATTGATTGTATTATTTTTATTTGTAATTTTTTGAAAACTAGTGAGCTTAAGTTTTTTGATTGTTTCATGTTTCCTTTGTGAATTTCTTGTTTATGGGTTTCATCTCTCATTTGAGAGCTATTTGAATTTTCCTTATTAGTTGTCAGAGCTCTTTGTATAAAATAGCACCTCTTTTTATATGTATTACAAATGCTTGTCACAGTTTGCCATTTGCCTTTTATTTTTGTTTATGGCATCTTTTAATTAGAGGAGTTTTGCATCTTTACCTAGTCAAGTCTTTCTACCTGTTTCTTTATGGTTTATGCTGATATACTTAGAAAGACCTCTATCACAAGAGTGTATAGAATAATTACCTATACATTTTTCTTGTGTCTTTATGGTATTTCATTTAACTCTTTATAATTAATTTTGTTAACTGATAATTAATTTTGTTTGTAGGGCAAAACAGTTTTTTTCCAAGTATTTGAATAATCCACCTTTTTTAACTTGATTAGAAATGCCCCAGATTATACTAGTCGAATTTAATGAATAACAAAAGAATTCATGTCTTAATTATAAAGGTGGATGTAGAATTTATATAAATCTTTTTACTTAGGAAAAGCCCATTTCTTGTTTATTTTCTAAAGAAACTGTATTAAATAGTAAGAGTCCTGTAGTTACTTGAAGCTATTAGATATCAGCTGTCAGTTATAATGAACTGAGATTGCAACTTCAGTTTGTAGTTACTAGGATTTATACTTGTTTTTGGCCCTATTATATGAAAAACTCTTTGTACTTTCATTTCTCATGAATGGACTTGGAAAAGTTGCATTTGGTTACATGGCTTGATCCTGTTGAATTTGTTACTCAAACTGCTTTATCATGGCTTGCTGGAATATTTCTTCTACTGGCATCTCACGTTCCTAAATGAGACCCTTGGATCTGATGGGAATTTGTATGTCACTTTGCTAGAATAAAGATAACCACAATTTATTAAGCATTTACTATGTGCTAAGGACTTTGCAAGCTTTCATTTAATCCTCTGTTAAGCCAGTGAGATAGACATTATTTATTATCTCCATTTTATAGATAAGGAAGCTGAGGCTCAGAGAGGTTAAGTAGAAGCTAGTAACTGGTAAAGCTGGATTTTGAATCCAGATTTCTCTAATTCCAAAGCCTGGACTCTCACTACCATAGTATTTTGCCTCAGTATATTTTCTTGTTTTGGGAAGTAATTATTTTAGGATGTGGGAGAAAAGCCTTTACAACGTTTCTTTTCTTCTTTTTACTGAGGTATACTGAAAGCTATTCTGATGATGGTTCAAATATGGAAGATTACCCAGATCCACAGGTAAGTCAGATATTTAATGGACCAACTTTGATTTTTAAAAAATCATTATGAATCCTTCTTAGAAAAGATCAATAAAAATAGAATAAGAGACTTTGAACATCTTCATCAGTAAATAATTGAATATTTCTGTGTACAGCCTTGATGAACCCTTGGATTGGCCATCCTTCCAGTATTTGTGTGTATAGCCTATTATATAGTGGAAAGAAGGGAAGAGAATGGCCAGAAATATGGGCAGACAAGAAAAGAAAGGGCAATTAATAGTAAAAATGGAGAAAAGAATACCTTTTCTGCCAAAGAGCTGGCATTGCCAATAAATAGGCTTGGATTAAAGGGAAGTATGGGAATAATATGTGAAATTATTTATAATTTTCTTTTTTTTTCCATTGATAATTCAGCTTTTGAATTTATTAACAAAGTCATGATGATACTGTTATATTTGATCCAGTTTTGAATTGATATTTATCCAACTCATTTTCATACTTCTATTATATTTTTTAAAAACAACCATTCTTATTTGGTTTTACTTAACTGCGAATTATGAATTTGTACATTAACTTGGAGTGGAGGGAGTACATCTTTTTGAATAGTAAATGTTTGTGAATTATCCAATTGTAAACACCTGTATTTTCTGACTGTAGTTGTTTTGAGAAGAGGTGTTGAGAGGAAAATGTAGAAAGCTTCTTAATATAGGTAATCAAACTTTCATGAGGACCTATTGAGTAATTTATGCTAAAATCATGTTTCTACAGTCAGCAAATCAGATGAACAGTTCCCTGCTCTCCTTATATCGGAAAGGAAATCCTGATTCTGTTTCAAGTACTCCTGAGGTGGAGCAAAGAGAAACCACCATTTCAACACCACGGATAACTTCCAAAACAGGCCCCATTCCTTTGAAGACCCCTGCCAGAGGTTCTGAAGGAGGATGGTTTATTGACAAAACCCCGGGTGGGAAGAAAGACAGTTTTTTCTCAGACCTATCAGATGAGAAAAGTAGTGATAAGAAGCCGATCTCTGAGATAGAGGTATTTTTACAGTGGAATTTTAGCCCCATGTAGTTGGAGTACATTGCACCCTTTTCATTGAACCTAATATCAGGCAGATTCTTGTGTTTTGTAAAAGACTTAGGAACTTTGAGATACATGTAGAATTTGATCACTTCCCACTACCGTCATCATTTTCATCCTAGTCCAAGCCTCTACTCTTTCTTTCCTTAACTATTGAAATAACCTTCCAACTGGAGTCTGCTTCCATTCTTGTTCCCCTAGTTTATTCTTCACACAGAGATAACTTTTTTACAAGTTAAGTCCGATCATTGTCATTCTTTTATTAAAAACTCTCCAGTGGCTTCATTCATTCTACAGTCAGAGATCTTGTACTTGCCAGGAAAGCCCTGTATGATTTGGCTGCCCTGCTGCCCTCCTCCCTCACCTCCCAGCTTTGCTTCAGCCACAGCTGGGCTGTTTCTAGAATATACCAACCAGGGGACTTCCCTGGTGGCGCAGTGGTTAAGAATCTGCCTGCCAATGCAGGGGACACGGGTTCGAGCCCTGCTCTGGGAAGATCCCACATGCCACGGAGCAGCTAAGCCCGTGCGCCACAACTACTGAGCTTGTGCTCTAGAGCCCACAAGCCACAACTACTGAAGCCCGTGTGCCTAGAGCCTGTGCTCTGCAACAGGAGAAGCCACCACAATGAGAAGCCCGCAACAAAGAGTAGCCCCCGCTCGCCACAGCTAGAGAAAGCCCGCGCACGGCGACAAAGACCCAACGCAGCCATAAATAAATAAATAAATAAATTTATTTTTAAAAAAAAAAAGAAATATACCAAACCTTCTCTCACTTGGGGCATTCATACTTGTACTTTCTGTTTAGAACATCTTTCCTGAGATTCCTGTGGCTCACTCCATCATTTCTTCACATCTCTTTTCACATGTAGTCTTCGCAGGAAGGCCTTCCCTGACATGTAAACTAGCACATCATTGGATACTCTGTTTCCTAACCGTGCTTTCTTTCTTTTTTTTTTTTTTTAAGTACTTAAAAAATTACTTATTAATCCCTTGAGGGATCTGACATAAATGGATACACTATGAAAACGGACAAAATAAGTAGACACTTTTTTTTTATCTTTTTAAATTGAAATATACCATATATAAAGAAAAGTAAAGCTTGATGGATTATCACAAAGCGAGCACAATTGGACTTCATTCTTTTTTTTTTTTTTTTTTTTTTATTTTGGCTGCGCCGGGTCTTAGTTACAGCATGTGGGATCTTTAGTTGTGGCATGCAGACTTCTTAGTTGCGGCATGCAGACTCTTAGTTGCGGCATGCGTGCGGGATCTAGTTCCCCGACCAGGGATTGAACCCGGGCTGCCTGCACTTGGAGCGTGGAGTCTTACCCACTGGACCACCAGGGAAGTACCCTGGACATCATTCCTACCTGATTCTTTTAATGCATGGCAGAGAGGGGGTTTAAGGTAATCTGTCTCCCAGTAGAGTGGCTGGCTGTGCTCTGGGGCTTGCTGTCCAGTGTGGGAGATGTTAGCTACATGTGGCTGTTGAGCCTTTGAAATGCGGTTAGTGCAATTGAGGAGCTGAGTTTTTAATTTAGATTTAAAAACTAATAGTTCAGTTATTAGAAAACTTCTAAGTATACTTAGAACAACTTCTACTTTTTCAGCTGTAAATTTTATAAAATCTGAATACAAATCAAGTATTTCCCATGAAAATTTAGTGTCTGACTTGAGATGTGCAGTAAGCATGAAGTATCCATTGGACTTTGACAACTTACTACAAAAACAATGTAAAACATCTCAATAATTTTTATACTGACTATATGTTGAAATAATAATGTTTTGAATATATTTGGTTAAATAAAATAGATTATTATTTTCCCCCCAAAATTATTTTCCCTTGTTTCTTTTTTCCTTTTTTTTTTTTTCTTTTTTCCTTTTTTAAATGTGGCTACTAGAATATTTAAAATTACATATGTGGATGGTATTATATTTCTGTTGGATGATGGCTGCTCTAAGTGGTTTTCAAGCACCAAGCCCTTTGATTTGGCAAAACCTCTCCCCTCCCTTTTGCATTATTAGTGGGCCTTTTCCAAATCTATTTACTTTAATCATTTGTCTCTAAAGAACATTATTATCATTGGCAAGGTCAAGGGAAAAGCTTGATCCTTATGTTGAATTATACTGTTTTATGGCTGTCCGAGCAGCTCTGTCATCATATTTAATTTAGTGATTGATCAGACATCAGATGAACACCAACTATGTAAAACGCTCAGTGAGAAATAAAAGATGAATGTTAGTGTCTTAACTCCAGAACCACACAATTCAGTGACGGAGACACAGACAGGTGAGTCACTCAAATACAAGGCAGACTGTGGCAGGCTGTACTACGGTTGCAAATTCAGTGTTGATGAGTGCGAAGAAGAGATTCTTTTTTTTTTTTTTTTTTTTTTAAAAATTATTTATTTATTTATTTATTTATGGCTATGTTGGGTCTTCGTTTCTGTGCGAGGGCTTTCTCTAGTTGCGGCAAGCGGGGGCCACTCTTCATCGCGGTGCGCGGGCCTCTCACTATCTCGGCCTCTCTTGTTGCGGAGCACAGGCTCCAGACGCGCAGGCTCAGTAGTTGTGGCTCACGGGCCTAGTCGCTCCGCGGCATGTGGGATCTTCCCAGACCAGGGCTCGAACCCGTGTCCCCTGCATTAGCAGGCAGATTCTCAACCACTGCGCCACCAGGGAAGCCCCGAAGAAGAGATTCTAATTAGAAGAATCTGGAAAGGAGGTTTTCAAATGTTAGGATATAAACTGAGCATTAAGGCTATGGAAAAGGACATCCCCAGCAGAGATCAGCCTTAAGCAAATAGGTTGGGAATAGCTAACAGGTGAAAGTGCTAGGGCAGGAATGATTTTTTTAGTAATGCCCATCGTTTAAAAAAAAAATATTGGCATTATAATTTCAAGCATGGCACATTTAAATTTCCTTCTCCTCCCCCACCCCACCCCCAGAATTCAAAAGATTCTTCTCTTCTGGAGAGTAATAAAAAAAGAAAAGGCAGGCTAAACGGCAAAAGAGGCAAAAGGAAGAAAGAAGATCTTCAGGAAGTAGATGGAGAAATAGAGGCTGTCCTGCAAAAGAGAGGTGAGACGCCCGTCTTGTGGGTGGCGGCAGCTGTGTTTGCTCTGAGAGAGGCATCACGATTCCAAGCTGTTTTGCATGGGGGACCTTCTGTGTGCAGAGACATTTACTAGAATTGTTTAAAGATTATTCAATATAGTTCTGATTTGCTACTGAATCACTAATCCTTTCACGTCCTTTTTTGTTTACCAGCTAAAGCCAGGGGGCTAGAATTGCAGATCTCCGAGGTGAAGTTTGAAGATGTTGGAGGCAATGATACGACATTAAAAGTTAGTTCAAATTCAGAATTTCTACCTTAGATGGATATGGCCAATCAGTTATTCAAACAGAGCCTTTCTCTTTTTATCTAATAGGAACTGAGTATAGAAAAGGAAGCCAGGAAGGTGAGAAGGGCAAGCCTGGCTGTACCTTTCAGGGTAGTGAGGGATAAAAGAAACATGTCTTCAACTTTTTTCACCATTTTAATTATAGTGTACATAAGATACATGCTTTATAAGGAGTATTACTTTAACAGTTGTAATGGTTACTATTTTTTGGTGTTTGTTTCAGTTACAGTCTGGTTACTATTCATTGTATTTGCAAGGTAGATATTATTACAGCTTAGGAAATGGAAGCTCAGAGAGGGTATTGCTAAAGTCACAGGACAGGTACTAGAGCCGGGATTCAGTCTCAGGTGTAAGCCTAAAGCCTGTTCTCTGTCTACTGTACTTTGCTGCTCCAAAGAATAGGTCCTTTCATTCCACATTGATTTCTTTCTCTTTGGGACTATGAAGGACATCGTTCCTATTTATTCCCTAACAGGAGGTCTGCAAGATGCTCATACACATGCGTCACCCAGAGGTGTACCACCACCTGGGCGTCATACCCCCACGCGGAGTTCTTCTTCATGGACCACCCGGCTGTGGGAAGACGTTGCTTGCACATGCAATTGCTGGGGTGAGGTTTGCTGACACTTGTTTGCTTTTGTTATTTTTGTTGTTACTCGTTTTTATTTTTTCTCTTTGGTCAACTTGAACCAGACTTGGCATATTCTCAGGAGGACTGATCCTTTCTTCATTTTTTTACCTCTTTTCATGCTGCTATTTGTGAGATGCTGTTTTCTTTTAATGTATCCAATTATTTATATGGCAGGGGTTGGGTGGGAAGCAGTATAATACAGCTGTAAACAACTCTTTTTTTAACACATAGTTTACATTTTAGTCACTTCTCTTTCTCTTTAAGCCAGCGGTTCTCAAGAGCAGTAAAATAAGAAAACTGAAGATTGTATTTTCCATAGAACTAAATATTCAGAATTTCCATTCAGAGTCATGTTTTTATCCTTTTTAGTGTTAAAATATCTTTTCTAAAATGGTGATAATAGATACTCACTTGGCAAAATAAAAAGCAGTCTTAATTTTAGTCCCATCAGATTTCTTGGAAACTGTTGGATGGTAAAAAGCAAAATGTCCAAGTAACTTCAGTTTGAAGAATAGCATACTATGCCAATCATTAACAGATAGTGCTCTGTGAAAACAAATTATTTTTATAGGAGAACTTGATGGATTTGCCTCATTTATTCATTTGTTGAATAAATCTTTTGTGTGACTGCTGCATGCCAGACATTGAAATATAGTGATAAGTAAAACAAACTCGGTTTTTGTCTTTAAGGAGTTTTTCGATCAAATATGAGAGACAGACCTTAAACAGTCTTTCACACAAATAAATGTTGCTCATGGTTACAATTACAGTGAGTGAGTGGGAGACAGAAGTGCAGAATGCCCTGCGGTATGTTGTTGGTATGTTGTCTTAAGCCAAGATGAGAGTTAGGGTCAAAGAGAATATCACTGAGGAAGTGAAATTTCAGGATAGCCAGAAGAATAGTAGGGTTTAGGCAGGGTGGCCGCCATTTGTATTGGTGGGACAGTGGTAGTTTCTCTTCCTTTACTTCAAGAACCTGCCTCCTCTGACTAGGAACTGGCTATTTCTGTGGGTTCAGGGCGGGAGAAACGCCGGTGGGGTGTGTGGGAGACCACTGTGTCACAACCCCCTGCTGTTTCATTTCCAGCAGATAAATAACAGATGAAGTTGTTTTGGCTCAGCTCTAAGTGGGGGGCAAACATATTTCTTAAGATTCAAGACCCTTTATTCAGAAGAGATAATAACAGTTTTATAGTGATATCTACAGAGTAAAAAGAAGTAGAAGGTATCCAGTCAAAGTGTTTGGATAAAATTTTAGATTTTTAAGTAATGTTTTTCATTGGACCAACACAAGATGAGGTTCCTCAGAAAATTGGTCATTTAAAAAATGTAATTTTGAGAGAGGGACTGAGTGAGGAAAAAGTAGGGAAGTGAAAATTTGACAGTTTGGTCTTTCTTTTATATATTTGTGCATAGGAACTTGACCTGCCAATTCTGAAAGTAGCTGCTACAGAGATTGTATCTGGAGTATCTGGAGAATCAGAACAGAAGCTGAGAGAACTATTTGAACAAGCTGTGGTGAGTCAGCTAATGGCTCTAATTTTAGGTTTTCAAATCGTATAAGGCTAGGAGGAAGATCCTGTTTTCTCTAAGGCTGGTGTTTGTTAACCTGTTCACTGGCCATTCTTTTCTAAACATGGTAATTTGTTACTCATGGTGGCTAAATGTTTAAAGTAGATTAACTAACATAGTCTGTTGGATAAAATAATCTGTTTAATCTGAAAATAACGTAACTGGTGAGAAGTTATGGGCTGTCATACCCAGTAGCGATATGCTGAAAAGAGATTATCTTTGTGATATTTTTTTCACTTTTACTTTCCTTAACTTAGGTTTGACAGAACAACCTATAAGCAGTGTGAACATTTTTAATATTTAAGGATTATCACATTATAAAAGCACCCATGGACATGCCAGGATAAACTCTTCTCTATTTGTATAATTGAAGCTGTGAAAAGAAAATTCTGTTACCAGAGAAATTACAGATTGGATTTTATTCTGATTATAATTCATGTTATTAAAATTTGGATGCTTAAGAACTTCTGAGGAAGATGACATTTGTATCCCATTAAAGTTTTATCTTCAGTATAGTGTTATGGTTAAATGTACTTTCAAGTCAGAAACATGGGTTCAGATCCTTATGCCACCACATACTAATTGTGTAATCTTGGGCAAGAGATTTAACCACTCTAACCCTTAGTTTCCTTACTAGTAGACTGTTAATAATAATACTCAGATCTCATGGGGTTGTTGATTATATTAAATGAGAGGGTTCATATAAAATCTTTAATGTAGTGTTTAGCACACAGCAAAAGCCAAAAATGTTAGCTATGACATGCTCGCTTGAGCAGTCACTAGTCATCACTGGTTGAAAACTAAAAAATAGCAAAAAGTTTAATTTTATGTTGTCATCATTTGCACCACAATTATATAGGGGCTGGTGAACATGGCCAATGCATCTGAAATGCAAAGCTGATGTGAAATTAGAAGAGAAAGTGTATTTTATTAGTACTTGAAAATGTTTTTTTAAATAGCAAGAATGTAGCAAAATTCGTTACCTAGTCCAAGCTAGTATTGTTTGCTGCCGTAGGCCAGTAAATGGAGAGACAAGTTGTGGGAGCAAGGAATAGAGACTTTTATTTGGAAAGCCAGCCAACGGAGAAGAAGGCTTCTTTTTTTTTTCTTTTAATTATTATTAATTAATTAATTTATTTATTTTTGGCTGTGTTGGGTCTTCGTTTCTGTGCGAGGGCTTTCTCCAGTTGCGGCAAGCGGGGGCCACTCTTCATCGCAGTGCGCGGGCCTCTCACTATCGTGCCCTCTCTTGTTGCGGAGCACAGGCTCTAGACGCGCAGGCTCAGTAGTTGTGGCTCACGGGCCTAGTTGCTCCGTGGCATGTGGGATCTTCCCAGACCAGGGCTCGAACCCGTGTCCCCTGTATCAGCAGGCAGATTCTCAACAACTGCGCCACCAGGGAAGCCCGAAGAAGGCTTCTTTTATTCTAAAATGGGGAAGAGGTAAGTCCTGGTTCTGGTCAGACTCCAGAAGGGATGTGTTGATTTTTTCCTTCCTGCAGTTATTCACGCAGGTGAGCCTGGTCAGGATGTTTCCTGTGAGCTAAACATAGACTGGCATTGGTAAAGCTGTGGATGCACAAGAAAGTTGCAGAGGAAGGGTGGGAAGGGTACTGTGCAGAGCAAAGCTAAATTCTTTCAGGTGTTACCTGTTTTCCAAAATGAGCTTGATTTGATTGTTAATTGGCGTACAGCTGAAAGACAATAACTTTCATGTTTATGGTAAACACAATGATGAATGAGGATAAAAGAGACAAAGGGCAAAATTAGGTTGTTAGTTGTGTGTTTATATCTCTCTCGGAACCAGTACTGAGCTGCTACTATGCCTAACAGCAGATGCTCAGTAAGTGTATGGTCTAGCTCCCCTCCTTCCTGGACCCCCTGTTTCCTAATGCAAGTCAGTACAATAAGGTATGTGTGGATCAGAGAACAAAAAGGTAAAATCAGATCAAATGGTTCTTTGTTGAAAACTATATGATTGCTTTAGGCTAAATTCTGATGACCATCATTTATTCTTTTTTCCTTTTTTTCTCATTCAGTTTTCCAGAACATTGACAAATACTTTTGCCCTTGCTTTCTGAGACCTTTGCTGTCTGTAACTTTACTCTTTTGTAACTGGGTAATGTGTCGAGCAGTCAGAGGTTCTCCTTTGCAAACATTATCATGAAGAGGATTGGAAAGGGAGCCAGCTAGTGGCAGGCCAAATTTCTTTCCCTTTAAAATGCAGTGGTTCACACACTTTTTAGGTATCTTAGCCAGGCTGACAGTCTGACTCTTAGCATAATCAGTGTTGCTCCTAACTAACTAACTGAGGATGAGCTGTGCTTTAGATTGTAAATCTACATCTTTTTATTTAAATTTCTCATTTTAACTGATTCTTAATCTGTTTGTTTTTTATTGTGGTAAAATATATTTAACATAAAATGTGCCATTTTAAACACTTTTACAGTTTGGTGGCATTAAGGACACTCATATTGTTATGTAACCATCACCCCCATCCATCTCCAGAACTTTTCATCTTCCCAAGCTGAAACCCTGTACCCAGTAATCACTAACCTTTCATTTTCCCCTGCCCCCAGCCCCTGGCAAGTGCTGTGCTACTTTCTGCCTCTGTGAATTTGACTATTCCAGGTTGTTGTGCTTATATTGTATCTTAACTTACTCTCTCTGGACTCTATCTCGTTTATGTTCAGAAAAAGACTGAAGGTGATCGCTGTCCGCACTGATGTATTGGAACTTTACCCTCCTTTCCTACTCAATGTAGTCTTCAGAATAAGCCTCTGGTAGTTTCAGTTTGGGATGGTGAAAACAACGTAAACGTGTTTAATGCCACTAAACCATACACTTAAAATGGTTAAGATGGTACCACAATAAAAAAAATAAAAACAAAGCCTCTGGTGCTTCTTAAATTCCTCTTATAGCAGATTCTAGGGAAAAGCTTGGATATTTTTATGTTGGTAGGAACATTCATGAAACGTTTGTAGTGAACTTAGTTTTTCTAGTTTAAAATTTATAAACTTACTATTTTTAAATTTCAAAACATAGCAAATATGCCTAATTTACAAAAGAATTTCAGTAGTTTTATCATCACAGAACATGGATTGATGAGAAGACTATACCATGGATTGATAAGAAGACTATAAATGTGTTATCCTATATGTAGTCTCTTACTGTTCTCTTTTAATCCTCTCACTTCTCCTAAGTCAGATAAAAATCAGAAGTAAATCACTGTGAACTGCCTTCTTTAGGGTTATTCTTTTGGTGAATGATCCTAGAACTTTAAGATTGGAAAAAATGTATATACTTAACCATGCTGCAGTATAGGGAATACATTTATGATTGTCTTTTTGTGATATTCTTATTTCTAGTCAAATGCACCGTGTATCTTTTTTATTGATGAAATTGATGCTATTACCCCCAAAAGAGAAGTTGCTTCAAAAGATATGGAACGAAGAATCGTAGCCCAGCTCCTAACCTGCATGGACGGTCAGTTTGAAATAGTGAATTCACTTTAAGAGAATGAATTTTTTTTTTTAGTGTAAGATTTGAAGATATGAAACATTCAAGTAGCATAAAACACAGAGTAAAAACAGAAATCTTTTTCTTTTCATAAAAGATTGCATCATTAATTTTGGAGTATATCTTACAGTTATTTTTAATGCATTTACACACATGTATAAATGCAGTAACATTGTTTTGCTTTTTACAATACTCTGATTGCACCATACACACTATTCTATATAACCTGCTGTTTGTATCTTAATATTTCTTGGAAATGTTGCCATTTTAATGCATTTATATCTATCTCTTTTTAATTGCTGCTTGGTATCCTTTAGGATAAATTTATCATATTGTACTTAAATATTTCCATTTTGATGGATATTCAAGTTGTTTTGGTTTTTGCTTTACAACAAGTTGTAGGGAAGATCCTTAAGTGGGCCTTTTTGATACACATGTATTTTTCTAAGACGCAGCAATGGTTAAAGAGTGTACATTTAAAATTTTTATAGGAAATGGCAAATTGCCTTCCAAAAAGTCTTTGCCATTTACATCTTTAGCAGCGCCGTACGAGAGTCACTCTTTCTCCAGATCCTTCACAACATTGAATTGTTTTAATTTTTGCCAGTCTGAGGGATGAAAATTGGTATCTTTGTTGTAATTTGCATTTCCCTGATTACCATTGATGTAGATCATCTTTCCATACTTTTTTGGCTATTCATATTATTTCCAAAATCCCTTTTCTCATCCTTTTCCCATTGTTCTATTGAATTTAAAAGAAAATTTGAGTGAATATTGTATTTTAATATATTATGGAAACAAATCTTTTGTTAAATATACTGCAGTTACTTCCTGTCTGTAATTTGTTTTTCAATTTTGTTTAGTGGGTTTTGGATATAAATTTGGAGGAAAGGACTCAGCACGAGTAGAACTTTTGGAACTAAATCTTACCTACTGTGAAATAGCATGTTTTATGTACATAAGAAAATTTGAAGTAATACTAATTTTGCATTCCTTGTGATGCTAGGTTGTAGATTGTTTATTCTGCTGTTTTATTTTTATGTAAAATTTTCTTGCCATGTTTTAAGGACTGTGTTCTTTTTTTTAAATATCTGCATCAATTCTTTTTTTTTTAATTAATTTATTCATTTATTTATTTTTGGCTGCGTTGGGTCTTCATTGCTGCGTGCGGGCTTTCTCTAGTTGTGGCGAGCGGGGGCTACTCTTCGTTGCGGTGTGCAGGCTTCTCATTGCAGTGGCTTCTCTTGTTGTGGAGCACGGGCTCTAGACGCGTGGGCTTCGGTAGTTGTGGCGCGTGGGCTTAGTAGTTGTGGCTTGCAGGCTCTAGAGCGCAGGCTCAGTAGTTGTGGCGCACGGGCTTAGTTGGTCCGCGGCATGTGGGATTTTCCCGGACCAGGGCTCGAACCCGTGTCCCCTGCACTGGCAGGCGGATTCTTAACCACTGTGCCACCAGGGAAGTCCCAGGACTGTGTTCTGAATTATCATTATTTTATTGAAGCTAATTTGTTATCAGTTATAAGATACACCATTATTTTATGTACCTCTGAGAAGGAAAATGGCAAAACACCAATCAAAGTATGACATAATGCTTATCACATTGATAGTATAAGCATTCTGATTTCAGAGATATTAAAATGTGGAAAAATGAACAAGTACAGGAATTAAGCAGACTACTGTTACTAGAACATTACTGAAAGCCCTGTTAGTTGGGATTTTTGGTGTGTCTTTGTGTGTGTTTTAAGTTTCCCCTTTATAAACCAAAATAGGGAAAACAGTAAATAATTCAACTTACATAGTCGTCCTTTTACTGAACTGAACTTAGATCCAGTTGCCCAATGCCCAGCAAAGCCAATTTACTGACACTGGGTTGTGGTGAAGGAAAGAACAGTGTTTATTGCAGGGCACCAAGCAAGGAGAGTAGGCAGCTAATGCTTAAAAGACCCGAACTCCTGATGCTTTCAGGCAAGGTTTTTTAAAGGCGATATTAGGGGTGAGGGTCGCAGGGTACATGATCACCTCCTGGACATTTTTATGATTGGTTGGTGGAGAGGTAACAGGGTGACGTTTCGGGAATTTTAATCACCAGCCAGTCTGGGGGCTCTGTGCTTGTGGTCAGCATGTAGTCACCATCCTCCACTGGGTGGAGGGTACTAGTTTCTGTAGAACCACTGAAAGGTGTGCATCAGATTGTTATCTATATATCCCTTCTGGAGGAACTAGGAGTCCTGTGACTCTGTTGTTGTAACTGTTAGCTGCTTGAGTTCACTTTTTAGAACTCTGGGAAAGCCAAACAAGAAGCGGAGGACACAGAGGGGCTTGTACGCAGGAGGGCCCTGCAGAGTCCTGCTCGGTCTCAGTTCTCCCTTTTCTTTGATACTCCTTAATCCTGAGGGGAACGGGGGTGGGACAAGAAAGGGAATAAAGTTTTGGATAGAGATGTTAATCATAAATTTGGTGGAGGAACTCGGTTTTAGGGGGACTTGTTTCTTTCTCTCTCCCCAAATAGCCTGTACCATGTGGTCATTTTTTTCCCTACAGTTTGAGAATTTTGTAAAACCTTATTAAATCAGAGTTTATAAATCTGAAATTGTAAGAAGTTAACACTTTTAGGTAAATTACTATGAACAAGATAATTAAGGAGACCACTTAAAAAAACTAATTTCACCTAATTTTAAAAACTTAAACTCAGACATAATTCTAATTATTAAGAGCTGCGAAGGATCTTAAAATGTCATCATTTGTTTATGAGGAAACTGATGCACAGAGAGCTAAGGGCCAGGTGCATACAGTGAGTCATTAGCAAAGCATAGGCCGGAATCCAGATGTTTATTTGTACATATGCAATTAATGGGCTACCACAAATGCTTTATTTGTGAGAGCTATTATCCCAGAAACATGTTAACTAGTTTTTGTTTTTGTTTTTTTTACTCTGTGTAAAAACAAGTAAAACTTCATTTTTTTAATAATCAGAAATTCATACTTTTGGCTAATGTAACTTCAATTTAAAATGATCAGTCCTCTAAAAGTGAGAAAAAGAATGGGATTTATCTTGTAGTCGGTGGCCAATCCTAGCTAAGGTCTGATTTTTATGTTTCTGGCTTTTGAAACAGCACTTGTGTTACCAAGTATTGACTTCCTGTGGAAGGATATTTTCACTACTGAAGATTTAATAGATTTCCATGATTGTTCTTGTTGAATTCTGTTATTAACCCTTGCTATGTTCAGAGCATATCACCAAGACTGTAGTGTCTGAGCAACGTGAACTAGAAAAAGGAAGCAGACTCCTACCCTTGGTCATTGTTTTAGCTGTGAGACTGAAAGCATCCCTGAGTCAGCAGTGGAACAGCTTTGGCTCTGTACCAGCATTAGTGCAGGGAGGGTTCAGCATAGGAACATCTTCCTGTGACTGCAAGTTTGTAGCTCGTGGTGCTACATCAATTCTGAGGTGTCAACTCGTTTTCTGTAAAGTAGTTCTGCTTGTTCAGGGATCTCCTCTTGTAGCGTGAGTCTCTTTTTTAGCTGATTCCTTTTATTTAGTTTTCAAAAAGTATTAAAGAGCTTTCTTGTCTCGCTCAAACGTATACCTTATGCCTCTTTTCTTTTCAGTCCAAATTTATCCAAAGAATAGTCACTGCCAATTAAATATGTTTCTATTTCAGTTCTATTCTGTAACCCCACCCCTACAGTTGTCTCTCTGCCTCTACCATTCCACTGAAACAATCATAGAAAACTTGTTGATGATCACCGCTGGCCACGTCTTTTGGTTTGCTCTCAGCCCTCACCCCTCTGAACCCACCTCTTACAGTTGTTATCTGGGGTCAGGGATTGTACCTAGAGTAGTTCCTGGCACGGGGCGAGCACCCAGTGAGTGTTAGCGGTGGTGGTTGAGAGCATTTGATACTGTGATCGCCTTGTCCTTGTCGTTGTTATCACACTTGGCTTGAGTAACTCTCTCTCTGTCCTTCTGTTCTCTGACAACTCCCTACTGCTTTCCTTTACTTACTTGCCTCCTTTTCTCCATCCCTTAGAGAAAGATATCCCATAAGGTTTTACACTTGATCTTCTTTTCTTCTGCCCTCCCCACTTCCCAACTATCTGCTGTTCAACGCATTGAAAAACTGTCAAATTACATCTCTAACCTTCATTTCTGATAGGCTTGCAACCCATCTTCGCAGCTGCCTGTCAGATACTTGCAGGTGACTGTCCCACGTCCCCTCACACTCGGTGTGTCCAGAGCTCCACTGGCTTCCCCTGTGGCCCTTTCTGCATGTCTGACCTCCCTCCTGTATTCCATGATTAAGTTAACAGCATCCGAACTGAGTTGTCTTTGTCTCTTCCTTCTCTTCCTCCTTCACATTGAATCATTTGCTTAGTGCTTTTGATTCTATCTACAACTTGGACCTTAAATTGGGCTTTTTGTTTTCATCTCCTGTGTTTCTGCCTTCACTCATCTCTCACCTGATTATTGTATTCAAATCACAACAAACTCTTTTTGCATTTATTCCTCTTTACTCCATTCAAAATTATTATTAGAGTTATCTTTCTAAAACACAAATCTTACCAGAGGAACCTTTCATGGCTTCCTGTTGGCAAAAGAATATACTCTAAATTCCTCACGACTTGGCTGATAGAGGCTTTAGTTACCTGTGAGGGGGTGTAACCTCAGACTCTCTGCCAGTCACCCCTGGTTCAGTTGAGAGAAATAATACTTGTGGAAAATACACTTTAGGCGCTGCATTCTGTCCATTAATAAAAATCTGTATCTGGATTAGGCCAGAGCAACTGGAGACTGTATTGTATTCCCCCATCTCAATGCCATGAGTCTGTTTTGAGATACATACTACTCTGTCTTGCCAAGACTCCCTATTGGTGGACCACTCACCTTGTCTTAACATGCCACACCTGTTAGTACCTCTGTGCTTTTTGCTCATTCCATTTCTTCCATGTAAAATTTCATTAACCTATGTTTCAGTTTATCAATATCCTATTTACCCTTCAAGCCTTTTCTGGAATGTTACCTCCTCCCTAAGTTCTCCCAGATTCCTCAGTCCGAATTCATAATATCTTCCATCGTATCACTGTGGTGCTTTGTTTACGCTTACTGTGCTTCAAGTAGATTGAGCTGCTTGAGGACAAAGTTTGTATTTTCCTCACATCTTTCCCATATTAGACATTTAGTGAATGTTAGTTTTATATACCTATATATATATTGCTGTCAGTGTGTAATACTCTCTCTCTAACCACTTAAATGACTTGTGTAAGCATTATTATCCTTAATGTCAAGTGTCTTATTCACCACTCATCCTGTGTCTGGTTCTTACTAGATCTGAATAACATGGCCGCTACAGCTCGGGTCCTAGTCATCGGAGCTACTAACCGACCAGACTCCTTGGATCCTGCTTTGAGACGTGCAGGAAGGTTCGACCGAGAGATATGCCTAGGTATCCCAGATGAAGTATCCAGGGAAAGGTATACTCTTAGAGAATGAAGTTTATATGCCACTACATCATCTGAACTGAATGCTTTGAAAATGAGGGGTGAGAAATATCATGTAGCCTTTTCTTTCTGTCTCTCTTTATGTGTCAGTGAAATTGATTTGGAAAGGAGAAAGCCCACATTAAATTAATGCTTAAGAAAACAATTTACTCATTAATACGGCAGTTGTTTCAGGCTGCTTTTTTCAGTAGTGATATTGGACTTATGTATCCATACTCATTTATCTGGTCTTATTAACAGTGTCTTGTGTTTTTTAGGTGGCCGATCAGCCTAGGGAGAGTGTCTAAAGCTATGGAATAGTGCTCACTGGTCCACATGTAGGCTAAATCTGAGTTTAACAAGTATTTTAACTTGTTGCACTAATCTGCCTAAGGTCATAGGTTCCCTGACAAATAATTAAATGATAGCCAGAGAGTTGAAAGCTGTCTGTTTGCTCTAGGACCAACCTTTCCTAGTAATTGGGGTTGAATGTCCGTAGAGCAAAGAAACATCCACCAATATCTCAGTAACAAAAATATCTCGGGAGGCACTGTTCAGGCAATGGAGTAAAGAAAATCTAGTAATGTGCTGAAATACCGTATTTTTTTTTTGGCTGAGTTGGGTCTCCGTTGCTGCGCGCAGACTTTTTCTAGTTGCGGTAAGCGTGGGCTACTCTCCATTGCGGTGCGCGGGCTTCTCATTGTGGTGGCTTCTCGTTGCAGAGCATGGGCTCTAGGCATCTGGGCTTCAGGAGTTGTGGCTCGCAGGCTCTGGAGCGCAGGCTTAGTAGTTGTGGCGCACGGGCTTAGTTGCTCCGTGGCATGTGGGATCTTCCCGGACCAGGGCTCGAACCCGTGTCCCCTGCATTGGCAGGCGGATTCTTAATCACTGCGCCACCAGGGAAGCCCTGAAATACCTTATTTATAATGACTTTTGGCTTAAGTTAATGACACTAAATTGCTGTACACGATCACCAGTGGCTTTTAGAGAAAGTGGTATGTAGTGAAAGTATAGTTATGGGGACAGTGGAGAAGGGAAGAGATAAAGGACAGGAGACTTCATGAATGCAGGACATAAAAGTGATCAGAAGACACTTTGGACAGGAGAAAGCATTAGGAAGGAACACGTCATCCTTGCCTTCTTCCCAGTACTTAATGTGACTTCAGCTTTTGATTCATTGGCATTTTCTTCAGCTATTGTATTCAGTGTCATCTATAGGTATGGTCATTGCATTCTCACATATATAATCTTTAAGTAGTTACTCAACCATTCAGGTTTCTTTACTAACATGTTTATACCCACAGCAAAATAATATTATTTAGTATTTAAGTTGTTTGTATTTGTTCAGCAAACAGGTATTGAGCGTATATTATATGTATATACCACTGGGGTAGGTAGTATGAGGAATATAAAAAATTGTAAGTCCTTGCTTTCAGGATGCTTACAGTACAGAAAGAGAAATAAGGCCTGTATCCTTTATCAAGCCTTTTTTTGATTAAGTGCCAAACTTAATGGTAGAGACATAGACACAGTAGAGCCCATCATCCCTGCTAGATAAAATCCTTTGTCCATTGATCACGATTCCATCATCAACAAAGTTTTTAAAGGACTTTCCTAGATAGCCATACTTTGAAAATTTTCAAGCCTACAGAAAAGTTGAAAAAATAATACAATAAATATCTATATGTCCTTTAGCTGAATTTACCACTTGTTAACACTTTACTGTGTTTACTTTCACTCTGTATATAAAAACATCATATATTTGTGTGTGTGTGTATATATCTTTATTTTTTTGCCAGCCCATTTGAAGGATAGTTGAAGACATCATGACACTTTAGCTGTAAATAATTCTCCTGTGTAACTATCATACCATTTTCCATACTAAAGAAATTTAACACTGGCAATAATATTATTTAATACACAGTCTATTCTAATTTTCCCAGTTGCCCCAAAACTGTCCATTGTACCTTTAATCTTTCATTTTGTTTAGCTTTTTTTTTTTTTTTACCCTAGATTCAATAAAGAGCAAACCTGCTATGTAGTTGTCATGTCCCTTTAATCTCCTTTAATCTGCCTTTTTGGGGGAGAGAGTACTTTCGTGACATCGACATTTTTGAATTGTCTAGATATGTCTTTGCAGATCACTCTACAACTTAAATTTATCTGATTGCTTTTTCATGATTAGATTCGGGTTAAATATTTTGACCAAGAATACTACATTCGTGGTGAGGTGTCTCAGAACATTTCAGGAAGTTCATAGTGTCAGTTTGTATCATTGTTGGTGATGTTAAGTTTGATCACTTGAAAAATTTGTCAGAGTTCTCTCCTCTAAAGGTACCTTTTCTTTTGTACTTAATAAATAAAATCCATCTATTTCTGGTATCTACAGTTATTTATGATTGCCTTTTGTTGGTTTGTTCAAACTCCATTTTAGATTCAGGAGGTAAATTCTATAGGCATACATTGGTGTTTTATGTAGGCTGTAATGGTCTAGCTAAGTCTTAGACGGCTAGCGGAAGAATTTTTCTAAAGAGGGGTATTAAATGTTTACTGTGTTTAAGGCCAATTGGGAAGAGCAAGGTCAAGCCTGAAAGAAGATAGCTCTTGAATATAATTATGAGGTAGAATTTTTTAAGGAAGAAGTTTTTTATTTATTTTTTTAATTTTTTGTGGTAAAAAAACACATACAAACTTTGCTATCTTAACCATTTTTAAGAGTACAGTTCGGTAGTGTTATATATACTCACATTGTAGTGAATCTCTAGAACTTTTTCTGTCTTACAAAACTGAAACTCCATACCCATTGAACACTAATTTCCCCTCCTAAGGAAGTGTATCTCTCTTTTTTTTTCTTTTTTTTAATAGTTTTTAAAAATTAATTTATTTTGGCTGCGCTGGGTCTTTGTTGTGGCTCTTGGGCTCTTTGTTGCAGCGCACAGGCTTCTCTAGTTGCAGTGCGCGGGCTCAGTAGTTGTGGTGTGTGGGCTTAGTTGCCATATGTGGGATCTTAGTTCCCTGACCAGGAATCGAACCAGGGCCCACTGCATTGGGAGCGCAGAGTCTGAACCACTGGACCACCAGGAAAGTCCTGGAAGAGTATTTCTGACTGAGTCTTTGACAAA
Organism: Balaenoptera ricei; assembly: GCF_028023285.1. Classification (NCBI taxonomy): domain Eukaryota; kingdom Metazoa; phylum Chordata; class Mammalia; order Artiodactyla; family Balaenopteridae; genus Balaenoptera; species Balaenoptera ricei. The sequence goes on from NC_082639.1 coordinate 171,294,753, forward strand.
GGCAGAATACAGTTTTCTTATTTTTATACTTTTATCTAGCTCTGAAGGCAGAAGCAAACTAGTTATATTATTATATGCAGATGTTAATGAATTAAATTCTAAGATGGGGAAATTATATAAATAGAATTAATATATTAATAGAATTACATCAGTGTTTTTTTTTTCTTAAATTTTAATTTCAGATAACGAATACTTTTTAATTTATTTATTTTTATATATTTTTTTGGCTGTGTTGGGTCTTCGTTTCTGTGCGAGGGCTTTCTCTAGTTGCGGCAAGTGGGGGCCACTCTTCATCGCGGTGCACAGGCCTCTCACTGTTGCGGCCTCTCTTGTTGCGGAGCACAGGCTCCAGACGCGCAGGCTCAGTAGTTGTGGCTCACGGGCCTAGTTGCTCCGCGGCATGTGGGATCTTCCCAGACCAGGGCTCAAACCCGCGTCCCCTGCATTAGCAGGCAGACTCTCAACCACTGCGCCACCAGGGAGGCCCCATCAGTGTTTATTTTATCAATAATTCTTAGAAATAATAATTCTTAGGAAGTCATTAATTGAAGAAATATTTAAGCACCTGTTGTTTACCAAGGAGACACAATGGTTGACACTTCAGTCACCACTTTAAAAAATCAGAAGTGTGATGAGTACAAAAAGACAAAGACAGGATCTTAGGGAGGATATATCAGGCAAAGCTAATATGGTCTGGAGGTTCTCTTTTTTTTTTTTTAATTTAATTTAATTTAATGTTTTTTTAATTTATTTGTTGTTTATTTGGCTGCACCTGGTCTTAGTTGTGGCATGCGGGATCTAGTTCCCTGACCAGGGATTGAACCCGGGCCCCCTGCATTGCGAGGGCGGAGTCTTAGCCACTGGACCACCAGGGAAGTCCCGGTCTGGCGGTTCTTAAAGGTTTCTCTGAGGAAGCTGAGACTCAAAGAATAAATAGCAATTAACTGATCACATGGTGAGAGTGATGAGAGTATTGGTAGGAATAGCATGTGTAAAGACCCTAAGGTGACCGAGAGCTCAGTGTGTCCAGGGAACTGGAAGAAGAATAGGGCTATAGAAATAGAGACAGGATGTGGAAAGGCTGCAGAGGTGTGCAGAATCCAGCTCACAGCTGCCTTGGTGAGGGCTTTGGACTACTTCTGTAAGTGGTAGGAAGCAATTAAATCAAGCAGGACAGTGATGGAAACAGACTTTTGTTCTGAGAAGGTCCCTGTAGCTGCAGTGTGAATAAGGAATGACAGGAGAGCAAGATGGGTTGTGGTAGCCCAGTGAGGAAGCTGCTGTGATATCCAGAGGCAATGGTGGGCGGGCTTGAAGAGGTGGGAGTGCAAAGAGAGATAACTGGAGACATTTAGGAAGTAGAATCAATAAGTTATGTCTATCAATAGAATATATGTGTGGAGAGGTGGGGGCTATGAACAAGAGGGAAATATTCCCAAATTTTTCGCTTAAGCACCTAATGGTTTTCAGGTGCTTAAGGGGTGGGAAATACTGGAGGATGAGCAGATTTTAGAAGAGGATTTGGGGATAGATGGAGTTTAGAGGCAATTGCAGGATGTCCAAGTAGAGATGTCAAGTTGGCAATTGGACAAATGAGTCTGGATCTCCACAGAAGCCAACATTTAGGAATCATCAATGTATTGATGGCAGTTGAAGTTAAGAAAGTAGATGAGATTGTCCAGAGAGAGTGTGAAGAGAAAGTGTCAGAGGTTCTGGGAAAGGCCCGAAGAGGCTAACAGGCTCAGAATGTAGGAGGAGCAGCCAGAAGCATTGGGAAAATGAAGAGAAATTTGCGTAATGGAAGCCAAGAGAAGTCTGTGTTTCCGGAGGGAGAAACGAGAGGTCCAGGGAGGGCTGAAAAATTGTCTTTGAAGTGAGCAGCCTAGAGGTCACCAGTGACCTTAACAAAAAGCTGTTTGAGTAGAATGGTAGAGGTAAACTCCAGGTTGGAATGGTTGAGGAGTAAAGGGAAACTGAAAAAGCGAGAGCAGCAGACTTCCACAGTTCGGTCAGGAGAGTCTGCAGTGAGGGAGAAGGCAGAAGGTGGTGGCTTCGTGAGGTGGGTAATGGGGTGTCAAGAGAGGACTTTTCTAAGGTGGGAGAAACTTGAGTAGTGTCTTTAAGGGTTGATGGGAAGGAGAAATGGGAGGAGCAGGGAGTCAGAGCTTATGCATAGGTGCTGGCCTTAGAATGAGGGCTAATTTGTTGACGTGATAGTAAAGGGAGAAAGAACGGATATGCAGGCAAGAAGGATTATCAGTTTGGTACTGGAAAATTGAGGGCGTTGTCTCTATGAATTAAAAAGCGAGATCTTCTGATGAAAGTGAGGCTCATGATGGATAGGTTAGAGGTTTGAGGAGGATGAAGGTCTGAAATTACTTTCTTGGCTAATTTGAGATGAACTGGCTAGGATAACAGGATTTTCAGGCAGTGTTTAGGATTGGGGTATGGAATGGTACCAGTAGGGCTGGTTTAATGATTTTTTTTCCCATAGCAATGCTCAACAGTCTAGGTTCAGGCACAGAGAAAGCAGAGATTTAGAATTTAGATTAAGAAAGAAAAAAAGAGAGTATGGACTCTTAAATTGTAAAAACAGGACTATTTGATGAGGCGGTGGTGAATCCAAGAACCTACTGAGGTTTGAAAACAGGTGTGTGGGAGACTGAGCAAAGAGGAGATGCTTGAGCTAGTGATTTCAGAGGTGGGACAGACCCAGGTGCTGATAAGGTCCAGAGCATGATGGTCCATGAAGTGGAGAAGAGGGCAGAGGCAGGTGAGACGGGGGCGCAGAGGCCTTCAGTAGGTGCCAGAACTCAGTTTCTATTCTTGCAAAACAAAGCACCCCCAAGTTTATTTTTATTGTTTCTCACCATTTCTGTGGATAAAGAATTCAGAGAGGCTCAGGCAGCTGGTTATGTCTCAGGGTCTCCTGTGGCTGCAGAGACTAGCTGGAGCTAGAACACGTGCGGGATTAGGGCAGCGGGGCTGTGCTTGTCTGCCTACTTAGGTATCTGTATACCTATCATTTGATCTTGTCTGTTCCTTGCCTCCTGCCCCCCCAACCCCTTTCTCGTCTTGTCTGCTGAAGGCCTCTCATGTGGCACCCTTTACAGAATAGTGTGGGCTTCCTCAGAGTCGGGCAGCCTCAGGGTGGAAGGGTTCTTCCATGGCAGGTTAGGGCTGCAGCATGAGGATTGCAGGAAACAGGCTGAAATGACACTGCTGTTCATTTTATGTTATGTTTTGTTATGTTTCGTTATGTTATAGTTGTGCTGGGTCTTAGTTGTGGCTCGTGGGCTCCTTAGTTGCGGCGCACCGGTTCCTTAGTCGTGGCATGCAGACTCTTAGTTGCAGCACGCATGTGGGATCTAGTTCCCTGACCAGGGGTGGAACCCGGGCCCCCTGCACTGGGAGCTTGGGCAGCACTGCTGTTCTTGACCTCAGGATTTGTAAAACATTACATCAAAAGGAGGAAAAAACAGCATTCAAAACCAGCCACTCTTAACACACCCCAGCCCTGTCACCTGGGTGTGTGACTCTCCCCCAGGAGGCCCAGGAAGAGGCAGGTCCTGGGAGCAAGGCCCTCCGTCCTCCGGTCACCAGTCCACCCGGGGCCATGCCGGAGGGGGTGGCCTGGACTCGGACACTGAGGTCTAAGCTCTTTCTACAGCAGATCTTCTAGCCTTAGAAGTGAGGTCACATAGCGTCAAGTCCACTCGTCTCTATTGGTTGATTGCTCACTCAGGTCAGCCCAGATTCGAGAAGAGGAGTCATAGCCCCACCTCCCACTGAGAGGAGGGTTGAGAATTTACAAACATGTTTTAGAACGGTCACAATAATGAACCCCCATGTTTTTATCACCCGGTTTCAATAATTATCAACATTTTCACGGTCTTATTTTATTTATCCCCCACTTTTTTTTTCTTGGAGTATTTTAATGCAAATCCCAGGCATTATATCATTTCAGCTATAAATACGTCCATATCTAATGAATAAAGACTTTTTATTTAGCATTACACAATGCTTTTATATACCTAACAAATAATAATTTATCTGATATCCAAACGTGTTCATATATTTGTAGTATGTAGTTATATTATGAAGTTTGACTATATCCATATTTAGCATTTTCATTTCTCATCTTTATAAATATTGTTCCTATATGAGGATCACATTTCATTTATTTACCTTTGTAACTTTTCTGAAATTCGTAATTGCCAAATTTTTTTCATTTGCTAGCCCTCTTACAATTTTTTCTGCACTCTGTTTCCTCCAAGTTTTTTTTTTTCTTTGTGTATGTATATGTGTATATATGTGTTTGTTTTGGTCTGTATATTATACTGCAGTGAGAAATGCTATCTTTATAAAGTCATAATAACAGGACCTGGCATGTGGTAAGTCTTGACAGTTGAGAGCTGTTACTGTTACTATTTCATGCTGGCAGCTTAAGAGTGAGGCTAATCGCATGTGTGCAGTACAGGCTACTTTGTTGAAGTGTGAGTGCCATTGTAAGGCAGTCATAGGACCAGCTAACTTTTGAGCTAGAAAACTCCAAATATCTATTTCTGTAGATTCTTTTTGTTGAACCAATTCGGATTTTTCAGAAAAAGATCTTCAGACAACACCATGGGGCTGTCCGTCTAGCTGCTGGTCTTCTGACAGGGGCAGGGGCAGGAGGTTGAGCGACTGGACACAGACTTTGACCTTTTTTTCTGACGGAGTTGATCTTACTGTTGTCCACAAACCTGGGGCTTCCCTCTCCTGGTTCAGTTTCACCAGAGGGTACATTGCTGGTCTCCTGCTGGTTGACAGGGTGGAGGGTATGTGGGGTCTTCAGACTTCTTATGCAGATGTTCAGATAATTTCTGTGTTTTGGCTCCCTGCTGTGGCCCTAATTTCTGTAGTTCAACACTTTGGTGCCTCTGGTTCACGGTCTTCGAGGTTCCGCCAGACACATATACTTCCTTCTCAATAGCCCACCTCTCTGCAAAACGTTAATTTTGACTTTGTGCCCTCTGCAGGGTCATTTACCATTCTCCACAAGTTTCTTCATGAATTTTGGTTCAAGATTACAGATAGTCGAGTATTTGTTAGTCTATACTGATAGAAATAAATGATTGAATAAATAAATGGGTGAGAATAGGCAAGTCTCTGATGCAAAAGAATTTCAAATAATTTATGTGGTTGCATTGCCCTTAAGGAGGTGGAGTATAGCTCCGTATTTCTTAAATGTGAGCCAGGCATAAGTGACTTACTTCCAGAGAGTGTAGTATGGAAAGGGAGGGAAGAGTAACTTCAAAGTGAAAACCCTTTCAAACACTGTCTCAAACCTGGTAGTCAAGGTTCACATCTACAACAGTAAGTCGCGTTGACAGTATGTATCCTTGATAACGATATGATGAGAATGACACTTTACCTCTGTGGTCTTCTTCCCAAAAATGCTTTACCCTAGTCTAATCGTGACAAAAATACCAGACCAATCCCAGCTGAAGGACATTCTACAAAATACTGGGCCAGTAATCCTGAAAATTTTCCTTAACGACAGGAGAGGTGTATGAGGTGTACAGAGTTCTCTGAACTATCTTTGCACTAATTCTATAAATCTAAAACTTTATAAAATAAAAGGTTTATTTTTTAAAACTTAGTTAAAACTCATCCCATTTACAGTCAAATATATTATTAAACCTGAATTTTTATTCTGGGAATTCCTAATACTTGAATCTTTATAGGGATTTGTAGTTCTTAGGGCACCAGCTAGAGCTGACACGAGAGACCCATGTTGGGTGGCCTTTCTCTTCTTTGGTAGTAAAATATGCATATATCAGCACGCCCCCTCCACAAATATCTGTTTCCTTCAATATCTCATATCAGTGTAGATACCTGTCTTTATTATAGAGCCATACTGAAGCCTATAGCCTGAGACAAATGTTGATAGCTTTTTAAAGACCTCATGGAGATAAAGACTGATCCTCTTGTTGCAAATTCTTTGCCATACTTCCAGGATAGGATGGGGGGGGGTTTGGGGAGAGGGAGTAGAGTACAGATAATTTCCTAGGTTCTTTGACCATGGAGTTTGTGTTCCTGTTTGTTGTTCTTTTTTTGTTTGTTTTTGTTTTGGAGGTGGGGCGGGGTGGAAATATTGCTGAAACACTTTTACTCAACCGTGTTGAAACTGGAAATCTTTTAATGGTTATTTTCTCCTCCTGTGGAGTTTCCATAGTATGATGACCAAAATTACATTTTTTCAGGAGTAGACTATAACTGAAAAAAGGATGATATTTATTTTATTTTAGCTAGTTTTCTTAACATTCTAAATTTCTTAGTATTCTTATGCATAGCAGCAAATCAGGTCTGTATCTTTAGGAAGTAGTTCTATAATGGGACTTCTTCTTGGCTACTATTGTTTACAGTATCAAAGTGAATTATTTTTCATTTGTCAGAAATGTTTATCTGCTTCTATTCTATTCATTTACATGATCCCAAATGACATTTGTATAGTAACTTATTCTCCAGTAACTTGACATTTGAAAATATTAGTCTCCTACAAATTTGGAAATTTCAAAATATATTTCCTTGTCCAATTTAATTTATAATATCACCATATCTAAAAATAATAACAAACATTTATTGGGCACTTATTGTGGATCAGTCACTGTTCTAGGAGCTTTGCATGTAATCACTTAACATCCCTACTATTAAGTGCTACTGTAATATATGTTTAACCAATGGAAAAACTGGAGCACAAAAATGAAATAACAGAGTGGCAGAGCTGGCATTCAGACTCAAGTGGTCTGGCGTCAGACCGTTTTTTTTTTTTTTGGCTGCCTTGGGTCTTAGTTGTGGCACATGGGATCTTTCGTTGCAGCGTGCCGGGCTCTTCATTGCAGTGTGTGGGCTTCTCTTTAGTTGTGGTGCAGAGGCTTCTCTCTGGTTGTGGCGTGTGGGCTCTGTAGTTGCAGCATGCGGGCTCTCTAGTTGTGGTGCATGGGCTCAGTAGTTGTGGCGCACGGGCTTAGTTGCCCCGCGGCATGTGGGATCTTAGTTCCCTGACCAGGGATCGAACTGGCGTCCTCTGCATTGCAAGATGGATTCTTAACCACTGGACCACCAGGGAAGTCCCTGGCATCAGACCTTTTGTCTTGAATATCTTTACTGCTTTTAAGTTTTATTCAGTAAATCTTACCAGAAATTGTTTAAGGTATTCCTTTAAAAATAATAATTATCCAGAGTCCATATTTCATTGATACATACCATGTTGCCAGTTCAGTTGAGCAAAATTTTTCACACAGTACAAAGGATGAGCAGTAAATAAAGATGAAGTTGGAGAAATAACTGTCCTAATATAAAATTGGATATTAAAGTTTGTATCAGCATAACTTTTCGTGATGAATAAAATTAATGGTTGATTTTGAGTTTAGAGACTTTTTTTTTGCTGGCAGATATCCATTTAAACTACTCTAAAAGTAGAATTTACCATATATCCTCATAAATCATTTGTCTTATTTCCTCTGTAATACTGTAAAATTCTTAAAGGCAGAATATTTTTTAAAACCAATTTTTTATTCTTCACAGAATTTAATATAGTTTCTAAAAAAGCAGATATGTATATACATTAACCCCTCTTGGAATAAGGTGGGATATATTATAGCGATTTAGCATTTGCTGAATGAGTGAGCTATTTGATCTTATTACCTGTTATGATACCATTGACAGAAAGGAAGGGCTTCAAATAAATATACTCGGTGACTTGTTTTTACTAGTAGGTTAGGAATCTGAATTTCTTTTCCTTGTCTTTTCTACAGAATACTTCAAACTTTGTGCAGAAAACTAAGACTTCCCGAAACTTTTCATTTTCGTCAGTTAGCACACCTAACGCCGGGCTTCGTTGGTGCTGACCTCATGGCACTCTGCCGAGAGGCAGCCATGTGTGCGGTCAACAGGGTCTTAATGAAGCTGCAGGAGCAGCAGCAGAAAAATCCTGAGATTGAAGGTTCGCCCTCTGAAGGAGGCCAGGAAGAAAGGATTGGAACTGAACCCACTTCTGAAACACAGGTGCTTTCTCTACCGGTACCTTAAACTGTCATTTAAACGTTTTTAATATGTGTTATCTTACAAGCAGGCAAGTGTCTATATAGTTGAGGTTTATGATATTCTGTTTCATTGGCTTTGTATCTTTAGAGTAATTATCAGTTATACCCGGAGTGTCTATAATTTCAAAAGTACAAGTTGTTTTACTTTTTTCAGTTGATTCTGAATAAATTCCTTTTACAATAATGATTATGAAATCTACAGCAGGTGTTGGCAAACTGTGGCCCACCTGCTCACTGCCTGCTTTTGTAAATTAAAGTTATATTGGAGCACAGCCATGCTCCTTTATTTTTTATTTTATTTTTTAATACTTTTTTTTTTCTTTTTGGTTGTGCCAGGTCTTAGTTGCAGCTCACGGGCTCCTCAGTTGTGGCATGCGAACTCTTAGTTATGACAGGCATGTGGGATCTAGTTCCCTGACCAGGATCGAACCCGGGCCCCCTGCATTGGAGCACGGAGTCTTAACCACTGTGCCACCAGGGAGGTCCCCACGCTCCTTTATTGACACGGAGTCTTTTTCTACTTTCACACTTCACAGCAGAATCCGCATAGACGTCCATACAGCAGAGACTGCATGGCCCATAAAGCCTTTGGTGTTTACTCTCTAACTCTTTACAGAAAATGTTTTCCAGCTCTTATGAGAACACTGGCATTTTGTTATACTTCCAGGTTACCTTTTGGTTTGATATACTAAGATAGTCTGCTGATGCAACCATATCCTTGTCCCTAGCTGCAAATGGTGCTGGAGGACAGGGCTGAGAATGTGAGAGGGACATTTATTATCCAAGATCTGTTAAAATTTTGAGTTTTATGAGTCATGAAAACTCAGTATAACATTTATATAGCATTTTATAGCTGGCACAGGGCGCTTTTACATGTTACATAACTTGCTCCATATAACTTTGTTAAGTAAATATCATTACTTTTCCCATTTCATAATCAAAGAAACTAAGCTTAAGAGATTGTGACTTGCCCGAGGCCACACGGCCTCTACTTTCCAGAGCAGGAACTTAGATCCAGGTCTCTTGTTTTCAAATCATTTGTTTGTTCCGTACTCATTTGGAACCACAATGATATCTGTTAAAAATAATAGTAAACTCATTCCTTTTATAATATTGCATATAAATTAGGCTTTTATAAGTTGAATTATTCAGAGTTACTTTTTACACCTGTTCTTTCATATTCCTCGCAAAGCAAGAAATCTGCCTTTGAAGTTCAAGATTCATTCGTACTAGGAAAATTGCCTGCTTTCTATTTAGTTGATAAACTATCAAGGAGCCATATTATGAAATTAAACTGCCACCAGAGTAACTTTGTTTTAATTTCATCAAAATTCAGCTGTTTCATGAATATTTGTAAATGAAGAATGGAAATAACATGATTGTTGAAATGAATATTTGCCAACTGCTTATGTTTGCTATAGCTAGCCCTAGTAGAGTAAATAAAAATCATTCTTCTATATTTGATGATAGTCAGTGTATCTTTGCTTGACTAAATCAAATGATCCATTTGGAGCAAAATAAATGACCTATGCCAATGGAAAAAATTATTAAAATGCATAGAAGTTCGTGTAGTTTACAGAAATATTGCAGTAATAATTTTTTGAAGTACAAACAATAACGTTTTCAACAAACTTTGTGGTTTTTCATTTTTTCCCCTCATTTGTTCCCTTTCAGGATGAATTGCAAAGGCTCTTGGGGTTGCTAAGGAACCGAGATCCCCTCTCAGAGGAGCAGCTGCAAGGGCTGTGCCTTGAGTTGAATGATTTCATTGTTGCTCTATCCTCTGTCCAACCCTCTGCTAAAAGGGAAGGCTTTGTCACTGTCCCTAATGTGACATGGGCAGATATTGGTGCCCTGGAAGACATTAGAGAGGAGCTCACCATGGCAATATTGGTAGGTATATCTGCCACTAACTGTTGTTGGCGTGTGTGATGGGTAAACGACCATACGTGTGTACTAGGTTGTATGTCTAAATTGGCTTAACTATATGTTTTCTTTTATCTGTTGTATTATTATTAAGCCCCCAATGATGGTTTTTCATTCTTCTGAGATCTGCTTTAGATTTTTTCTTTTGGTTGTGCTTGAATTCTATGGCAGTGAGTTTAAAGAAGAAAAGAAAAGAAAACGTTTTAGGTTTTAACCGAGAATAAATTATTATTATTATTTTTTTTTTTATAAATTTATTTATTTATTTTATTTTTATTTTTGGCTGTGTTGGGTCTTCATTTCTGTGTGAGGGCTTTCTCTAGTTGCGGTGAGCGGGGGCCACTCTTCATCACGGTGCGTGGGCCTCTCACTATCACTGCCTCTCTTGTTGCGGAGCACAGGCTCCAGACGCGCAGGCTCAGTAGTTGTGGCTCACGGGGCCATTTGCTCCGCGGCATGTGGGATCTTCCCAGACCAGGGCTCGAACCCGTGTCCCCTGCATTGGCAGGCAGATTCTCAACCACTGCACCACCAGGGAAGCCCGAGAATAAATTATTTGAGAAATACTTTCTGAACTTGATCATGCTCATAAGGGTCAAAGCAGTTTTAATGCCTGTGAAACTTTGGATTTTCATTTACTCTTACTTTTCCACCTCCCTGATCATTTCATGGTTCATCAATGATGTATGATCCATTTAGAGGTGTGAAAGAGAAAATACGTGGAGATGATAGTGAACAGGTATCTCTTGCTTTTGATTACATAGAGTACCGCTGCTTCTGATTTCTTAAAGGGGGCCATTGCTTAAAATCTTTATAACCTAGAAATCTAGATACGTTTTCTAAAAATTGAGTTTAAAACGTTGAAATACTGTATCTAAAATGTTTTCAGAACTTACATTTAAGTATGAATTTTTCAAGAGCAGGGATTTTAAATTTATCACCATTTACCTCATGCTTGAAACAGAGGTAAGCACTCTGTGCCAGGCACTGTTCTTATCTTCAGGCCTCACAATCAGTGTTGAAAATAGGCATCTAGAGATGATTTGAATATGCAGTAGAAAGTGGACATTTGTAACAGATTGCTGTTGGGATTGTTTTTTCCAGGCACCAGTACGTAACCCAGATCAGTTCAAAGCTCTTGGGTTGGTGACTCCAGCTGGAGTCCTCCTTGCTGGTCCCCCTGGCTGTGGGAAAACTCTGCTGGCAAAGGTATGGAATAATTCAACTGCATGTATTTTATTTCTTACTATCAGTTAGGATAACATGAATTTCACTGTTACAGTGAGATATTTTTGCATATTTTCTATTAGAATTTCATTTTGGAAAGACTGACAGTTTTCTTCAGGAAAGTTTCCCACTTTTATTTTAATTACACAAGGTATATCATTGAAAATTTGGAAAAGAAAATTTTAAATCAACCATAACCCCATCGATTTTAACACAGAAATTTTCATATTTTCTGTGTATTATATTCTAAGTTTTTAATGAACATTATTGCATAGTTGTAGTTTGTAGCTGACCTTGTTTCCTGCTTTGGTATAGTTATTATTTATAAGTTAAGTATTTTCCTCTATGTTCCTTATTTTCCTCTATGTTCCTATTGCATAGTTGTAGTTTGTAGCTGACCTTGTTTCCTGCTTTGGTATAGTTATTATTTATAAGTATTTTCCTCTATGTTCCTTATTACAAATGTTATTTTGAAAAATTAGTTTTTTACAATAGAAAATATAGATAAGCAAAAGGGAAAAGCATTACTTACAATCCTCTCACTATTGCCTACTAGTAACCACTGTTGCATTTTGTTGTTAGTCCTTCCAGATGTTCTTTTGTACATATATATCAAGATAATATGAATAACTTTTATACATATATTTACAACTATAAGGTTTTTAAACATGCGTTTCTCACTTATCAATATTTCTTGAACATCTTCCCATGTCAGTATATACAGATACACATCGGTATTTTTAATGCCTGCATAGTATGCTACCATAAAGATGCTCTATAATTTATGGAAATGATTCTCCTATTAAAACAACACTGCATGAAACAGTCCTGTGCTTACATTTTTGTACCTCAATGGGTAATTTTAATAGAATGCATTCCTAAATGATTTTTTAATAAAAAGAATGCATGTATTTAAAGCTTTTGATCCATTACCACTCGATCAAAATGATCCATTACCCAGTTACACTTGATCCGTTACCAAAGTGTCTTCCAAAAAGTTTGTACCAGTTTCATCCCTATAGGGTATGAGTATCCATTTCCCCAACACTCCAAATTAGCAATAGCCATTAACATTGTTTTTAATATTTGACAATCTAATAGGTAAAAATGGTTATCTTACAGTTTTTAAGTTATGTTTTAAAAGCTACTAGTGGGCTTTTAAAAATAATGTGTTTATTGGCTTTTTTCTTTATGAATTGTCTGTTTGTATCCTTTGTTTTCCTAACATGCATGTGATTTTCTTATTTATAATCACTCTTCATATAGTAAGATCTGTTATATTTGTAGTTTGTCAGTGTTTTTGGCATTCTTACTTTATTGATCAAAGTTTTGACACTTTTTTGTTTTGGGGTTTTTTTTCATATTTATGTGGGCAAATTTCTCAGTCTTTTGTGATTTTTTTCCTTTGGAATCATGCTTATTAGAACCATTTTTCTTGTCTGTATCTTATATTAGTCATCATTTTTAATGTCTGTATAATATTCCATCTATAATTTACTTAACCCTTATCAACTTTTAAAAATATTTGGATTACTTGTAAATAAGAAATCAAAATTAATGGCATTTTTAATAAGTTTCACAGCAGCCGAATAATCTGCGGCTCCTCAGTAAATACCAAATGTCCACAGTGCCATTTGCCCATGTATATATATACGTATATAATATACATGTAGATTTTTTAAAACTTATTTTTACTTATATTACTAAATTTTCTTGCTTAATGCTTTCAGTACTCTTACAGGGCATTGCTGTAAAGGAGTTTGGGAACAAAGGAGGGAAAGGAGAACACCACAGTTGCTGGTCTATGTTTTTTCACAACAGTTTTAGAAAACCGTAGCCAGAAAGAAGGTCCTGCAAGCTAATGTGTGAATTCACTGTGTGGATGCAGTTCCCTTGCCTGAGTGCCTTGTAATGTTTGTTTGTTTTTTAGTTATATCTGCCTTTGACTAGTTCTGCTCACAGCAGAAAGGAGATAGCTTAGATCATTTGAAATCCCTAAATAATGTTAAGACATCATAGATCAAATTTTTCCTCTTCTTCCCACCTCCCGCCTCCCCAGATTGCCAACATTTTGGTCCCTCTCTGTTCAGTCAGATTTCTGGTATCTGACCATTTAGAGCAGGGAATCTTACCTAGGACTCCATGGATGGACTTCAGCAGCTCACTGGATCCATGAGCCCAGGCAATATATTATGAGTATATGTATTTTTTCCAGGGAGAGAGTTCACTACTTTCATTAGATTCTTCAAGAGATTCATGACTACATGCCCTACAATCTAGAAGTAATAGAAAATGTCCTGGAATGGCAGAAGCAAAGTGTTACTGGAGTAAAGTTATGGAACCACTTATCAGTCAGAACCTGGCAACCTAGAATCAGTTATAAAATTAAGATTTTGGATGACCTTGGTTGTTTTGTTTACTCATGCTAACAATAACATAATGAAAATGTTCTAAACACTAGCACATACTATATAAATAGCATCAAGTAAAGGCATGTGATTGCTGGGGGCCAGCACACTGAAAATTGGTGACTAATAAGAAGGAAACTGGAAAGAGAACAGTAAAAATCATTTAGTCATCTGCAACTATATATATAGTATGGAAGCAAACAGCTTCTAACACTGAGTACAAGATTCATGATGATATCCATGAAAAAATTCAGTTATATTCACTGTATTTCATTTATCAATAGAAGACAAGATTTCTGATAATTTCAGGAACTCTGTTGGGTGTTTTAATGGGTGAAATCTTAGTTATCTCACATATGGATGTTGAAAACCTAATGTAGATGAGTCATGCTTTATTAGATGTGTATCCTGACTCTACTTAGAGCATGAGAGGTAGGAAAGCTAAGAAATTGGCAGCCGGAAAGACAGAGATTTCGAGATGTGGATAAGCTACATATTGAGCAGTTTTTGCATGGCAGAGCCTGCATGCATTCATTTGTTCAGCCAGTATTTGCTGAGCTACATACACTTTGCTAGAACTTGTACAAGGTGCTAGGGATAAACTAGTGAACGTGACACCTACTCTAATGGAATTTATTGTCTGTCTGGAAGAGGCAGGCAGTAAACAAAACAATAAAATTGCAGATTCAGCTAAGTTATGATGGAAATAAACAAACTGTTGTGGCTATTTTAGGTTTGGTATTCAGGGGATGGTGATATTTAACAGAGTCCTGAAGGACTAGATAGCCACATGAAGAGGCAGGGAAAGAAGGGGAAGAGTGTTCCAGATAGAGGGAACAGCAGTTACAAAATCCCTGAGGTGGGAAAGGCCTTGGTGAATTCGAGAACCAGAGAAAGATCTAGTGGCTGGACTAAGAAGAAACTGTCATGTCGCAAAATATAGGCTTACAAGCCATGGTGAATATTTCAATTTGTACTTGAAAATAAATGAGAAACATAGTAAAACTATATGATCTCATTTACATTTTAAAAAAATCTTTTATTGGATTATAGTTGATTTACAATGTTGTGTTAGTTTCAGGTGTACAGCAAAGTGAATCAGTTATATACATATATATATCTCCACTCTTTTTTTTTTTAGATTCTTTTCCCATATAGGCCATTACAGAGTATTGAGTAGAGTTCCCTGTGCTATACAGCAGGTTCTTATTAGTTATTTTATATATAGTAGTGTGTATATGTCAGCCCCAATCTCCCAATTTATCCCTCCCCTGCTCATTTACATTTTTTGAGTTAAGTGGAGACTGGATTGGAGGAAAGCAAGAGAGAGAGGAAGCCAGTTAGGGTTTCTTTGGTTTGGTTTGGTTTGGTTTTTTTGCATGTCCGGACAATAGGTGATGCTGGTCTGGATGAGGATTGTGGTATAGTGGAGAAACAGGAAGTGTCAGACTCACCTACATTTCAGCATTAGAGCTAATAGAACTTACAGATGGATTGGCTGACCTGACAAGACAGGAGATCAAGGGGAGACAGCGTGGTTTTGGCTTAGAAAATATATTTACTGGGATAGGGAGAAAAAGAGTTTGGGGTGTGGGATTTGGGGAGAGTTGGGAGAAATTCAGGAGTCCTGCTTTGGAAACGATAGATTTGAAATTCTTATGAGATCCAAATGGGAAAAGAAAAAAAGAAAAAAAAAAAATCCAAGGGGAGATGCTGAGGAATGTGTTGAACATAAATCTTGACCTCAGATATCAGGTTCTAAGAATAGGAAAGAACTTTATTCCCTGATCATTTTGAAGTTGTGAGTGATTTTATTCGAGTTTCATCTCTACATTCTCAGTGTAATTTTTGTATTCTTCTACACATATAACCATATATTTCTCCTTTGTTATTCTCTTGGCTTTCAGCCATGCAGTTTAATCTTTATTTATTAAACAAAATAACCTGTAAATACTGTAAAGACTGATACCGATGCTTTTGACTTCTGGTTTATAAATGAATGAATGAATGATTGCTTTCATTGGGCACAGCATTTGTTTATACAGAGATTATGATTTCACTAGGATTCTAAGCTAGGGCTACAAATATACTTATATACCATGTTTATGTAAACAAAACATTTACATAAATGTTTCAAGTCATTTCCATCTGATTTCTAGTCTGGAAAGTTTTAGGTTCACATTTACTTCCTTTGATTTTCTTTTTATTCCCATTTGTCTCCTCTCCTTCTAATGAGAAAGAGGCAGCTATAAAAACGGGGAACTAGAGTATAAACCACAAAAAGTCCTTGCATTATCACAAATTATTGTTATTATTTTATTGTCTTGTGTCTTTTTTCTCTTACTAGGCTGTTGCAAATGAGTCTGGGTTAAATTTTATATCTGTCAAGGGGCCTGAGTTACTAAATATGGTAAGTTGTTGTGGCATTAGCCATTATTTTTGATTAGGAAATGTAATGGTCATTCAAATTACAGGGTCCTCAGATCATTGAAACAGTCGGGTTTTTTGGTAAAATCACTGCAATAGGAGTGAAGAGATTGAGCTTTGCTCTCCTGTACTATTTACTGTGTATAAATGCTTTCTTAATTAATTCCGTTAACCTCTGAGCCTAAGTTTTCTCACCAGCAAAATGGAAATAACCAAAATAGTCAACATTTAAAGTGTTAACTCTGAATTTGTCAAGCCCTTTATATATATTATTCTTCAACAACCCTGTGAGATACAAATTGTTGTTTTCTTTGATTCACAGATGAGGAAACTTAAGTTTGGAGGGGTCGTATAACTTGGCCAATGTCCAACAGCTTGGGGATAGTGGAGCTAACATTTGATCTGCTTTCCTTGTCCTGTTGTTGTATAGCTCAAATGAGTTAAGGATTAATAAATAAAAATACTTAGGGGGGAAGAAATCACTAAACTCCTATATAATAACTTCTTTCTGCATTTAAGCAGCTTATGTCTTAAATTTAAGAGACTTTGAATTTCTTATTTCTTGTTCATGCCTATGAAGAGTAAAATGCCATTCCATAATGTTCAAACAAAGAAGAAATGAAAGTGGTATCATTTGTTTTAAAAGGCTATTTCAATTTATCCCCCCTCTAATTTTTTATGTTTCCTATTAAATATGTTACTTTGCTCCTAAAATAAGGATTTATACTTTTATCTTTACTCTTCTTACACTTCATTTTGGCTTTCTAGTGGAGGAGGTACTCAAAATAAGCACTGAGGGGAAGGGATTGATGAGGGGGTGAAGGATGAGGCTGGAAAAACAGTAATAGCCAGGCAGTGCAAGGCCTTCATACCAAGCTAGAGTCAAAATGTTACCTTTAGAATATTAGAGAGCTGGGCTTCCCTGGTGGCGCAGTGGTTGAGAATCTGCCTGCCAGTGCAGGGGACACGGGTTCGAGCCCTGGTCTGGGAAGATCCCACATGCCGTGGAGCAACTAAGCCCGTGCACCACAGCTACTGAGCCTGCGCGTCTGGAGCCTGTGCTCCGCAACAAGAGAGGCCGCGATGATGAGAGGCCCGCGCACCGCGATAAAGAGTGGCCCCCACTTGCCACAACTGGAGAAAGCCCTCACACAGAAACGAAGACCCAACACAGCCATAAATAAATAAATAAATAAATAAATAAATAAATAAAAATTAAAACTTAAAAAAAAAATTAGGAATTTCTTAAAAAAAAAAAATAGAATATTAGAGAGCTAACAGAGTGTAACTGTTTTTTAAGAGTGTTAATATTTTTTAAATTTTACTATGAAATATTTCAAGCATATAAGAAGTTATAAAGAGTAATATAATGACCCTTCCATGTATCTAACATCCAGCCTTAAAAAAAAAAACCAATATATATTCGAAGCCCCCTGCAAACCTTCCCTAATCATGTCCTCCATTCTCTTTCCCATAGAATTTACTATAATCCTGAATTTATTAATTCTGTACACTTCTTTCTGTACACTTTCTGTACACTTCTTTCTGTACACTTCTTTCTACATTTACTGTATGTTATATATTTATCCCTAAATAACATGTAGTATTATTTTACATGTTTCAAAAAATAAGTTTATGAGAATTGGAAATGTGAACACCTACTGGACATTTTATATTAAGAAAATAACTTTTAAGTGTGATAATGATGTAGTTATGTTAAAACCATTATCTTTGGACTTCCCTGGTGGCTCAGTGGTTAAGAATCCACCTGCCAGTGCAGGGGACACAGATGCGAGCCCTGGTCTGGGAAGATCCCACATGCCACGGAGCAACTAAGCCCCGTGTGCCACAACTACTGAGCCTACGCTCTAGAGCCTGCGAGCCACAACTACTGAGCCCGTGTGCCACAACTACTGCAGCCCACGTGCCTAGAGCCCGTGCTCCGCAACAAGAGAAGCCACCACAATGAGAAGCCCGCGCACCACAACAAAGAGTAGCCCGCACTGGCCACAACTAGAGAAACCCTGCACACAGCAACGAAGACCCGACGCAGCCATAAATAAATAAATAAATAAATTTATAAATGATGGGATTTTTTAAATATATATTTTTTTAAAGCCATTATCTTTTAGAGACAGTGAAATATTTACAAATAAAGTTATGATGTCTGGGCTTTCCATCAAAATATCAAGTAGAAAGAAAAGTGGACAAGAGTATAGATGAAGCAAGGTTGATCATGAATTGAGCTGATAATAATGAAGCAGGGTGATGGGTATATCTGGGGTTTATTAAACTATTACCATTGAATGAGTATAACCACACTTTTAAAAAAATCAGTTTTTTTCTTTTTTAAAAAAAAAATATTTATTTATTTATTTGGTTGCACCAGGTGTTAGTTGCGGCAGGTGGGCTCCTTAGTTGCTGCTCACTGGCTCCTTAGTTGTGTTATGTGAATTCTTAGTTGCAGCGTGCATGTGGGGTCTAGTTCCCTGACCAGGGATCGAACCCGGGCCCCCTGCACTGGGAGCGTGGAGTCTTAACCACTGTGCCACCAGGGAAGTCCCTTAAAAACATCAGTTTTTTTCTTGATTCATGTTTAGGTTGAACATTATATATATATATCCTTACGCATATTTGTGAGATATTTTCGCCCTAGGGTATGTACTCAGCAGTAGAATTGCTATATCTTATACAGTATATACATTTTCAAAAATATTAAGTATTGCCCACTTTTTTCCCAAAGTGGTTGTTACTGAGTTTTACTTTCACCAGCAGTGAATGAAAGTTACTTACATTTTTGCCAGTCTGATGAGTATGAAATTTTATCTCATTGTCATCTACTTTGTTTTTTAGAGGTAAATGTGGGAAGAGGTCTGTGGAAGAGTCCAGAATGACTCTGAGAGGTTAGGTGATCTAATGAGGAAGATAGATATCTTGGGGTTAGAAAATGAGTTTGCTCTAGGACATTTTAGATTTAAAGAGCCATTTGGAGGGATTCAGCAAACTATAGTAAATGTGAATCTGGAGCTCTGAAGAGATTTGGGAGTAAGTATCATCTAAATGGCACCTAAAACCTAGGGAATGGGTAAGGTGAGTAGTATTGTAAGGTGGTCTCTGACAGAACCTTGGAAGACACCAACATTTACGGGCCAGGGAAGGAAAAGCTGGCAAAGGAGACTGTTCCGAAGGTGGAGGACGCCCAAGACTTTCTAAGCCTGAAAACCTAGGGAAGATAATTTTTTCCACCTGTCAATATAACCAAACAATAGAAAAGAAATTGAAAGTAGGACCCTGGGTTTAGCAATTAGAATGTCACTAGTGACTTTAGGGAAAATATTTTCAACAATTATGTTTGCAAAAGCCAGATTATAATGGTTGAAAACTGATGGCAAATAAGGAATTAGAAATAATAAGTATAGGATCCTTACTTGAAATAGTTCTTAAAGGCCAAGGTAGTGGGAATTTTAATCATTGTTACCTTTCTTAAGATGAATTGATTTTAATCTGTCCTTTTGAAACTTTAGGTTTACCTTCCCCTAAATTAAATTTCCTTTTACTTAGTCATTTTGGTTAGCTATATCCAAAGTCCCTTTGCCGGCTGTATTGATTCTTCTCTTTCATCCCTGTTTGAAACTCTCTGTCCCAACCCACTGATATCTTTTCTTTAAAAATATCTACTGAATGTCTTTTCAGCATTCCAAATATAATTTTTGCTGATTCAGATTTTTCAGGAAACTAAATAGGTCTGCTGTATTTGTACGCTGAGCAGGATGTTATGATCAGACAAAAATTTGAAACTGTCGTGACTTCTGCTTTCCAAGGACTTTATGATGTAATATTGTGAAGGTAGAATAGCTCAGAAGTTATAATAGTAGGAAGTGCTATAAGAGCAAAGAAGAGAGGGTGGAGGGAAGAAAGATTAGTGATCTTTAGTGATCTTGATCTAGAATGCAAGAGCTGTTTTAGAGGTAAGTTGGAGAAGCAGTTCAAATGAGAGAAGCAGAATAAGCAAAAGTAGAAAGAAAAGTTACGGGACAGATCTGAGGAAAAGAAGTTCTACTCAAATAGAAAATAAAAATACTTTAATCATTGTCATCTGTGATGTATTCTGTGCCTTAATTACTTTATTATGACCATATAGTCATAAAATAAAAGATAACCTTATGATATAATTGGCACCATAAAGACATTTTCAGATTGCCTTATGTAGCAGTATTATTATGAGAAACAAAGCTTTTCTTAGTTAACTAATTTGAAATTTTACAAGAACAATTTCTTGTGCTTAGCTGAAAGTAAAACTGTATTTTTACATATAACTTTTTATATTAATTAGTCCTAATGTTATAGCTGCTTGTGAATTGCTTTGTATTTTGATTTTACCATACATTATGCATTATGAAACCTGGTAGATGTCTAACTGGCTCAGTTTGCCTCCTCTGATGCTGTATGACTGTTAGCTCTTCCTTTAGCAAGATGACTTGTGTAGAAACGACAGAACAGTAAATTGTCTTGTTCACATTTAAAATACTGTTGAATTAATGAAAATTACTGCTGGGTATTTTATATGCATAAAGCTTTGATCCGTTCTAAAATACCATAAAATTGTGGAATTTTTTTGAGCTAGAGGAGACCTTTCATTCTATTTAGTCTTCATTTTATAAATGAGGAAATTTATAATAAGCTTAAATAATAGCTAATCTTATTAAGTTGAACCACATATAACTGGCTATTTTTGACCTAATACTTCTTGGACTCTGACATATAAATGTCATTTAAAACTAGTACTACTATAATTTGGCCCAAACTCCAAAGTTGAAACATCTCTACGTTTTATTTCCTTTCTGTACATGGCTAGTATGTTGGTGAAAGCGAGCGCGCTGTGCGACAGGTTTTTCAGCGAGCCAAGAATTCATCACCCTGCGTGATATTCTTTGATGAAGTGGATGCCTTATGCCCTCGAAGATCAGTCCGAGAGGTAGGTATCATAGTTTAGTGATTACAGATTTTTTTTTTAAGCACCATAAACCTTTTGTAAGTTCTTCCAAAGTTATGTAAACTTCAAATAGTTCTTATAAAGTCATTCATTGAGAACACTGAGACTCTTTAAGTGAAGAAACCTAGTAATTTGGAAACAAGGCCTAGGGATAACAATTGTATTTTTATTAGCCTCTGTATCCATTTTTCTTTCTGTGTATTATTTTGGTTGCACATATCTGATTCACACAAATGAGTTTTGGGTAATGGAAATGATTATTAGTTTTGGATAGCCTGCCTTGTAATCGTATGATTCTCTTCAGAGTTCTTGGAGAAAATATAATTTAAGACATCATGCACTCAAAGTAGGGTCAGATGATATGCTTTAAGACGCAGCACCATTTCTGTCTGGAGAAGATATAAATTGGTGTGCGTTAAAGACCACTTGCATTACTACACTGAGTCACCATTCTTAGAAATTTTGGTACAGTGATTGCCTGGAAAACAGTTATTAGGAATACTGTTTGAATCATAGTGAAGCATAATATAAAGAATATATTTAAAATATATTTATATAACCTTTTGAAGAGGATAGCAAAGACTGTGTAGTAAGTACATTTATTACAAGATGATTGAGGAAATGATTATATTTCTTATGTGACTTGTTTTCACATAGTTACTCTGTGTGTGTTCTTGGGCTGTGAAACATTTATTAGGTGCCTCATTTTGCTTAAAATTCCCAGCAATCAGAAGTTGCAAAACAAACCTTGACTAGGATAAGTGTGCTTCATATCATAGCAATTTCGTTTCCTCACCCAGCAGTCAGCAGTATCACAGAAAATCCTTGTCACAGTCTTATCTCTGATAGTGATGTCAGTGGCCAGGGCAGAGATCCTTCCCGGGTTCTCCTGCCGGCCGGCACGTTCCAAAATCTAATGTGCCATCCAGAGCAAAGTCCTACACACTATATCCAGCTGGTGGGGGCATGGTATGCTCTGGATTTTACTCCTTTTTATTCCTTTTTGCTGTGAATTAAACCCTTTGTTCATTGACAGCCTATTTCATTGGTTTGCATCTCTCTGTTATCAAGTGGTAATTTAAACTAGGAGGAGTTCATTGAGGTATATCCATTCAACTCCTTGCCCTCAGAGAAGTCTGCATTCTTATGAATCACATTTCTAACTTCTAGGTTATCTCTCTCGGCTGTCTGCTACCACACATCTCTGTAATCACATATATGTGTTTTGCTTTAACATTTTCACCTGAAGGGGATTCTGAAAATATTTTAAAATTAAATGTATTCTTTTTTTAATGATGCAAGTTATTCATGAATACATGCTTGTGAAAAATGCAAATAAATACAAGTATAAAGAGAGTCAAGTCTTTCTTCCAATTCTCCTCCCTGTTACTCTTCTTGGAGGTTACTTCTGCTGACAGTTTAGTGTTTTGTATTTGTGGTCTAGAACTTTTTCTGTAAGCTTAAAAACATGTATGATTTAAACTTATTTTTTTATATAAATGTGGTCATTCTATCTGACACTTTACCCATGTACTTAATAACTTATTTTGTAACTATTGAATAAATATTCCACAGTCTGGATAGGGAAGAATTAATTCAACAATTCCCCTGTTTTGGACATTTACATTGTTTCCAGTTGTTTCCCTCATAAACACAACTGTATTAAACATTCTTATCACGTATTTTTGTGCACATGTGGGAATATGTGAGAGTTTTGGAAGTAGAATTTCTGAGTAGAAGATGTATACAAATATTTTGAAAGCTAACACAGTCATTCTTCGCAAAAACTACCAGTTACATACACCTACCAACTAAAAATAACCATTTTCTACACCTTTGTCAACAATGGGTAATGACCATCTTTTTATTTTTCTCAATTTTATTGGCAAAACATGATGTTAAATTTTAGTATTCATGTCTCTGACCCTTTTGCTGTTGAAATGTTTTTCTGTGCTCACTTTGGCAGCACATACACTGAAAATGAAATGTTTCCCCCCCCTTTTTTTAAGATTTTTTTTTTTATGACCATTTTTAAAGTCTCGATTTATTGAATTTGTTACAGTATTGCTTCTGTTTCATGTTTTGGTTTTTTGGCCCCAAGGCATGTGGGATCTTAGCTCCCACACCAGGGATTGAACGCACACCCCCTGCATTGGAAAGCAAAGTCTTAACCACTGGACCGCCAGGGAAGTCCTGTCTTCCCCTTTTTTTGTTGTTAATTTATAAGAGCTTTTTATATGTGATGGAAATTAGTCTATTGTCCGATTATGTGTGTTGGTACTATTTTTCCCAGTTTTATCACTTATCTTTTTTTACTATATAAAATTTTATATATAGTAAAGTCTGTCAGCCTTTTCCTGAATTAATTGTGAGGTTTTTGTCTTGCTTAGGTAGGACAGTGTTTTGGGGTTTTTTTGTCTTTTTGTTTTTTTAAAACCAGTACTTCTTTATTTTTTTGAGTCCTGATTATAATTCTTTTAATCTCCTAACGGTTAATACTGTGTCTCCAAGGAGTGATAATAAGGTGCACCAAATTTTTTTTCTGGAGAAATCAGTATGTTAAACTCATTACCACCTCTGTACATAAAATTTATGTTGAAGAAAGGCAATTAATGACAAAAAGAAACACAGCATCACTTTTCTCATTTCCTACATTGTGCATTTTAAAAATTTCTGTATTTAAGGGATAAACATCCCTCTATTCACCAACTCCCTGAACATCTTAGATATTGCCCTGAGGTAGTTCAACTTTGTACTGCATGCTTCAAGGAAAAGAGAAAAGGCCTCAGTGTCCCAGCTGAAAACTCTGGAATATCCAGTATCCTGGGGAGTCTGATCTGGCATTCAAAAGCTGAGTCTAGATTTGCCCAAAGGGAAATTCATTGTGGCTATTAGATCTTTTTTTTAAAATTTATTTTATTGAAGTATAATTGATTTACAGTGTTGTGTTAATTTCTGCTGTACAGCAAATTGATTCAGTTAGACACATATATATTCTTTTTCATATTCATTTCCATTACGGTTTATCACAGGATATTGAATGTAATTCTCAGCTCTTAGATCTTTGAATAGCTCAGAGGCATAAGACTGTGGGATCAGCTAAGCCTGAGATTGAATTTCATCTCTACCCTTATGTAGCTTTGAGACCTTGGACAAATAGCCTCTCTAAGCCTCAGTTTCCTCATCTGAATTGTGGATAATAGCAGGATTGCTGGGGAAGCACACTGATGAGAACATGTTTTGCACAGTGCTTAGATATAGTGACTTCTCAGGAAATAATTGTTATATCTTTTGACAAAAGCTTTCATTCAAGTTAGCAAATGTATTATTTTGCATGAAAAAAAAAACGGTGATGTATTTTTCTTTTATCGGGAGCTGATGTAGCTGTATTTATTTGTTTTTAGACAGGGGCAAGTGTTCGGGTGGTAAATCAACTACTTACAGAGATGGATGGTCTGGAAACACGTCAGCAGGTTTTTATTATGGCAGCCACTAACAGACCAGGTAAGAAAGAAGAATATAAAACAGATGAGTCTAAAAACTTACAGCGTTTACAAACAATATAATTTATATACGTCCTAGTAAAGGAAGAGTAAGTTTGGGAAATCCTTTTTTGGTTCATAAGTTGGCATAAAACATTAGAAAGCTTTTATGTAAGCTATAGTAAAAAAAAAAAAAAAAAAAAAACAGTATAACATTATTGCTTGGATTCTATAAGATTTTTTTCTGTGTTGGTGCATAGAAAATTGTCTTGTTAAGCAGAGAACCCTTGTAACATACACTTTTGACCACAAAGTATTATCAGAATTTATGTCCTATGGTTTCTCTCAAGCTTATAGGAGACAAGAACCAGTCTCTTTTTCACTGTGTCTGAAGGTTAAAGATAGGTTTTTAAGGTTTCATACTGGAAGCATGTCCATATACCTGCACTTAACTATTTTTTAAAATTGTTAAAAAGCCTAAGTACTAGTGAGGGATTTAGAAAAAGTCTCAAAACTTCAAAAGTACCGAAGGTGGCTTTTACTTTGGGTCCTCAGTTCTCTTCATATTGTTTAATACTTTGCCATCCATATAAGCCGCTGTATCATAGCTGCTCCTGCATTGATATTTGTGTTAACTATGTCTACCGGCAATGACTTGGGACTTTAATTGCTTAAATGGATTTTTCAGTTTTCAAGCTGATGTAATTTTTCTTGTAAGTTAGTACAGATACTAAAACCTTCATGAATTATATACCATTTCATTTTAAAATGAAAAATCGAAAGTTTGAATTAGACTCTTATCTTTGAATTAGAAATACTGTCTTTGAGTTAGGCAGAACTGGGTTTGAGTCCTGGCTCTAGCACTTCATGTCTTACTAACTGTTCTCTTTCAACCCTAACTAGTGTATAACAACTGAGTAGATTATAATTCAGGTCTGACACTAACCACCTGGCATTAATGTCAGAACCTGCAGGTTAAGGGGTCAGTTGTCTACAAGACTGCCCTACTTCAGATGCCAGATGCAAGTGGTGTCTCCAGGACACACGCACTTCTGACCAGCCTGCTACAAACTTGGGGATTCCCATCACCCCCTTCAGGTTCAGTAATTTGCTAGAAAGACTAACAAAATGAAGAAAAGCACCATACTTATAATTACAGTTGATTATAAAGGGTCCACTTAGGGCTAGGTCTCGGGGGGAGTGCAGAGCTTCCGTGCCCTCTCTCCGTGGAGTCAGGGCACAGCACCCTCCTGGCACATCACTGTGTTTATCAGCGAGGAGTCTCCCTCAAGTTTGATGTCCAGAGTTTTTATTGGGATTTTGTTATGTATCCATGATTGATTGACTCATTGGCCATGTGACTGAACTCAGTCTCCAGCCCCGCCCTACCTCCCCAGATGTCTGGCTCCAAGTTCCAACCCTCTAATCAGATGGTGAGTCGTTCTGGTAACCAGCCCCATCCTGAAGTTATCTGCGGGGCCAACCTTGAGTCATCTCATTAGCACAACAAAGACACTCCTGTTACTCAGAAAGCTCTAGCCAGGAACCAGGGGCAAAGACCAAATGTATTTATTCTTTATTATACCACATTAATCCTGGGCATGTATTACTTCATCTTGCTAACCAGTACTTCTTCATCTATAAAATGAGGATAATACCTAATAGGCAGTATTGTCACAAAGCTTAAGTGATATTGGTAATGTATCTATCATAGTGCATGGCAAGTAGCTGTTTAGTATTATTATCATTATCATGAACACTTTTGGTATTAGCAGTAGGAGCAGTCATTAGGTCATAAAATCTGAGAGTCATCGTAGAAGAAACCTTGAAGGTCTGTCAAACTTGGACAGAATCACATCCTACCTTTCCTGAGCAGCTACAGATTTTTCTAGCAGATTTCAAGAAGACAGTCTTTGGTGTGCTCTAATAACCTATTCTGTCTTTAACTGTACTCACCATTTTTCATATTTGTTTATTGTAAACACTCTTATCTTTTAGTTTAATCTCTGTAGATTAGAAAATAACAGGTCCTTCAGTGTTACTCAAATAATAGGTCCTTCAATGTTACTACTAGGTTTTACTTAAATCCCTTCCTTCGAAAGGGTTCAGGTACATTACCTTTCCTCATGGGTTTTTTTTTTTTCCTCTGATCTCTTTATTCATCTTTGAATTCCTTAGGATTCTCCAGATTCTCCTTAGTTGTAAAACCCAGAACTGAGTACAGTAGTCTCTTGAGTTTAACCAGTGAAAGACAGGATGAATGTGGTACCTCTGTTTTGTTCTTTCCAGTGTTCTTGAGTATTGTCTTCCTCTCCACTGTACCTCACCCATCCCTTTCTCCCCATAACAAACCCCATTACATTGAGGATCCACATACATTTAAAAATAGATGTTTCAGATCTTTTCACTTGTATTGATGCCTGTTTGGCAGTTCTGTTCCATTGTATTCTATCCTGTGACATTTTGTTTGATTGTTTATAACTTGGATTCTGCTCAGCTTTAAGAAACCCCTTCTTGCCCGATGTCCTGGTCAGCTCTTGCTGCGTGATGAACTACTGTGATACTTAGTGGCTTAAAATCAGCATTTTTGCATTGTTCATAATTATGTAGGTCAGGAATTCAGGGAGGGCTTGTCCAGGTGGTTCATCTCTGATCCACATGCCACCAGCAGGCATGGCTGGGCCAGAGGATCCCCTTTCAAGGTCACTTCTTTACTCACATGTCTGGTGCTTGGTGCGCCTCGGCGTTCTGCACACCCCCTCCCCCCAGCCCCTCCCCGCCACCAGTTGTCATCTTCCAAGGCCTCTCCATGTGGCTTGGCTTCCATTAGAATGGTTCTCTGAGTACTCACATTTCTTACTTGACAGCTGGATTCCAAGAGATAAAGGTGGAAGCTGCCATTCCTTTGAAGGCAAGGCCCAGAATAGACAAATTCTCTTGGTCAGGGCAGTGACAGGAAGGGCCAGATTCAAAAGGAGAGAAGTAGAAATGTAAAAAAAGGGGAGTTATCTTTAATCCTTCTTATGTATATTTTTCTTTCATCACATTCTTTGTTTTATGGTGCAAGTTATACATTCCGCCTTACAGTTTGGTGTTGTAGGTCAGTCATATCAGTATAATTTTCTTTAGTCTCTCAGATTTACTCCTTCACTCATCAGATATTTATTGAATTTTTATTATACGCCTGGTCCTGCTGAGCTTTGGGAATTCAAAAGTTAACAATTCGGAAAAATTCTTTGCCTGCCTGTATTATGATTTGGGGCTGGGGAACGGGGTAAATAATAGACAATCAAATAAATAAAATAAAACAGGGTAAGAGGATGGAGAATGACTGGTGTTTGGGGAGAGGAATGCTAATTTAGATATCATGGTCCGGGAGAGCTTCTTCTTCAGAAGTAATGTCAGCACGCACCCAAATAATGTGAAGTATTAAGCCATGCAAAAATCTGGGAGAAGGCCTTCCAGGTAGAGAACAAACAATAAGTATAAAGGCCCTGAAGTGAGAACAAGTTTGGAGAACCAGCAAGAAGGCCAGTGCATCTAGAGCGAAAAGAGTTGGGGGGCAGTGATGGAGAAGTGCAAGGGACCTTTTAGGCCACAGTAAGGGGTGTGGATTTTATTCTGCCATGAAGGGTTTTTCTAATATATTTATTTATTTATTTATTTATTTATTTATTTATTTATTGGCTGCATTGGGTCTTCGTTGCTGTGCACAGGCTTTCTCTAGTTGCGGCAGGCAGGGGCTACTCTTTGTTGTGGTGAGCGGGCTTCTGATTGTGGTGGCTTCTCTTTGTTGCGGAGCACGGGCTCTAGGCATAACACGGCTGCAGTAGCTGTGGCTCGTGGGCTCAGTAGTTGTGGCTCGCGGGCTCTAGATCTCAGGCTCAGAAGTTGTGGCACACGGGCTTAGTTGCTCCACGGCACGTGGGATCTTCCCAGACCACCTGTGTCCCCTGCATTGGCAGGCAGATTCTTAACCACTGTACCACCAGGGAAGTCCCATGAACGTTTTTTGAGTGGGGGAGTGAAGTGATCTGATTTTCTTTTTATAAAATATGTGACTTTTTTTTTTACCTTGTATTTTGAAACAATTACAAATTCACAAGAAATAGAAAAATAATGCACAGAAGTTCCATGTACCCAGTTTAACTCAGTTGTTACATTTTACATAACTATGGTACAAAATCAAAACCAGGAAATAGACATTTGTGTAATTTGTCTATTTTTTTGCCATTTTAGCACGTGTGTAGATTCATGTGATCGCCACTGCAGTCAGTACAAGAACTATTCCATCACCACAAAGATCTCCCTCATGCTCTCCCTTTATAGTAACAACCACCTCTCTCCCACCATGTCTAACTCAGGGCAACCGCTAATCTGTTCTCCATCTCTATAATTGTGTCACTTTAAGAATTTTATATAAAAGTAATCATACAAAATGTGATCTTTTAGGTTGGCTTTATTTACCTATTCTAACACCCTTGAAATCTATTCAAATTCTTGTGTGTATCAATAGATTGTTCCTTTTCAGTACTGGGTAGTATTCTGTGGTGTAGAGGTTCTAGTTTGTTTAACCATTCTCTTCTGGGGGCATTATGATCGTTTCCAGTTTTTGACTTTTTCATATAAAGCTACTCTGAACATCTACATGTAGGTCCTTATGTGGACACAAGGTTTCATTTCTTTGGGATAGATGCCCAGGAGCATGATTGCTGGGTCGTATGTTAAGTATATGTTCAGTTTTTTAAAGAGGTTGTCAAAGTCTTCCTGAGTGGCTATAATTTCTATCAGTAATGCTAAGGGAGATTCAATTTCTTTGCATCTTTGCTGGTATTTTGTATTGTCACTGTTTTTATTTTATCTTTTCCAAGAGATGTATAGTGATAGCTCATCATGGTTTTATTTGTATTTCTCTGATGGCTGATAGGAACTTCTTTTCATGTGTTTCTTTGCCATCCTTATATCTTCTTCAGTGAGTTGTCTCTTTGTGTCCTTTGCCCATTTTCTAAAATTGGAATGTGTATTTTTTTTATTGTTGAGTTTTGAGAGTTCTGTATATATTCTAGATGTGAGTCCTTTGTCAGATATGTAATTTGCAACTTTTTGTCCCAGTCTGTATCTTGTCTTTTCATCTTCTTAATCACAGAGATCCAAGTTATTAGTATTTCCTTTTATATATTACACTCTGTGGACCATGTCTAAAATCTGGTTTTCAAAACTATGTCCCAAAGATTTTCTCCACTGTTTTCTTCTAAAAGTTTTATGGTTTTATGTTTTACATTTAAACCTATGATCTGTTTTTAGGTAACATTTATGTGAGGCGCACAGTTTAGGTCGAGGGGTTTTTTTCCTATGAGTATCCAGTTGCTCCACCATCATTCACTGAAAAGACTGTCTTCCTCCATTGAATCACTTTTGCACCTCTTTCAAAAATCAATTGGTAAATACTAGCAATGAACAATTGGAGTTTGAAATTAAAAACACAATACCGTTTATATCTGCACCAAAAAGAAAGAAAGAGAGAGAGACAGACTTAGGTATAAATCTAACAAAATATGTACAAGATCTATATGAGGCAAACCATGACACTCTGATGGAAGAAATCAAAAAAGATCTGAATAAATGGAAAGATATTCCTTGTATATGATAGGAAAATGCAGTACTGTCAAGATGTCAGTCTTCCCAATTTGTTCTGTAGATTCAAAACAATCCTAGTCAAAATCCGAGTGAGTTTTTTTTTGTGAATATCAACAAATATTCTAAAGTTTATATGGAAAGGCAAAAGACCCAGAAGAGCCACCACAGTATTGAAGGAGAGAATAGAGTTGGAGGACTGACACTACCCAACTTCAAGACTTACCTTAAAGCTACAGTAGTCAAGAGAGTGTAGGGGACTTCGCTGATGGCCTAGTGGTTAGCATTCCAGGCTTTCACTGCTGTGGCCTGGGTTCAATCCCTGGTCGGGGAACTGAGATCCCACAAGCCGTGTGGCACAGGCAAAAAAAAAAAAAGTGATTTATTTAAAAAAACAAAAGAAGTGTAATATTGATGAAAGAATAAGGTAAATAAATCAATGGAACAAAACCAGAAATAGACCCACACAAATACAGTCGACTGATCTTTGACAAAGGAGCAAAGGCAACACAATGGAGAAAGGGCAGTCTTTTCAACAAATGGTGCTGCAA
Organism: Balaenoptera ricei; assembly: GCF_028023285.1. Classification (NCBI taxonomy): domain Eukaryota; kingdom Metazoa; phylum Chordata; class Mammalia; order Artiodactyla; family Balaenopteridae; genus Balaenoptera; species Balaenoptera ricei. The sequence continues at coordinate 171,325,491 of NC_082639.1, forward strand.
CAACTGCACACTCACATGCAAAAAAAAAAAAAAAAAAATCTGGACACAGACCTTACACCTTTTACAAAAATTAACCAAAAATGGTGTTCTTAACCTTGGGGATCTGTGGTTAGAATTTAGGGGGGTCTGTGAACCTGAACGTGAAAAACTTTCATCTCAGTTTCACCAACCCCTAACTGAAATTTAGCATCTCCTTGAATTATGAATGTTGGCGACGAGCCAAAGTAGTATCTGCAGCTGTCAACCAGTAAAATCATAGCTGTTTCTCTATCACCTTACAGTCTTTGCAGATATCACAAAATACTGTTTATACCCATACTACTCCAAAATTACAATTCTATCAGACCTGCTGCTTAAGGTTATTGATAAGGAAGTATGGGCTTCCCTGGTGGTGCAGTGGTTGAGAATCTGCCTGCCAGTGCAGGGGACACGGGTTCGAGCCCTGGTCTGGGAAGATCCCACATGCCGCGGAGCAACTGGGCCCGTGAGCCACAATTACTGAGCCTGCGCATCTGGAGCCTGTGCTCCACAACAAGAGAGGCCGCAATAGTGAGAGGCCCGCGCACCGCGATGAAGAGTAGCCCCCGCTTGCCGCAGCTAGAGGAAGCCCTCGCACAGAAACGAAGACCCACCACAGCCAAAAATAAATAAATAAATAAATAAAAGAGTGTTTAAACAAAGAAGCATTTGTTCTTCCTTCATTAGACAAGACTTTGGCAACAAAAGATTACAGTATTTCTTTAAAAATATTTTAAAAAATAAATAAGGAAGTACATATATTATTAATATCAAAATTTTGTTTTTCTAGCAGTTTGATAACTTTTAGTACCATTGATTTCTTTGTAATCCTATGCATTTTGCCTTATGCATTTAAAAACACTTTTTTTGACAAGGAGTCCATAAACTTTGCTATATTCCCAAAGGAGTACTTGACACAAAGGGGTTAGAAGATCCATGGTCCAAGGGAGAATTGATGTGGGCTTGGTGGGAGAAGTAAGAAGTGATCAGTGGGGAGCTGACCCCGCTTTGGGATATATTTTGAAGGTAAAACCTATAGAAAGTGCTGGAATTAGATGTAGATGTGAGAAAGAATAAACAGATTTTTTTTTTTTGCCTAAAAAACTAGGTAAAAGTTTTTACTTCCTGAGATGGAGAGCACTTGGAGAGAAGTACACAGGTGTCTTTTCAGTTCTAAAGTATCTCTAAAAGGGGGTGAAAATAAATCTATCCCATTTTCTTTACTTAAAACTCATCAAATCAACTGTACTCCAGTAAAAAAAATTTTTAATTAAAAAAAAAACCCATCAGTGATAACAACTGGAGTTCATGGAGCCTTGCTAAATAAATGCTAAGCGCTCTGTTAACACATTTTTGACCAGAGATGTATTATGGCCATAGGCATTAATTTTTGCAAAAATCCCCCAGTCAGTAATGTGTTAAGTGTTCACCTTGTTAAACCTCACAACAACCCTGTGAGGAAAGTACTATGATGTATATACTTCCTGTTGCAAAAGTTAAATTATTTTAATTTAATTAAATTAGGTTAAATTATTTGCCCAAGTAGAACTGACAAGGGTGGAGCAGAGATTTGAATCTCAGTCTGCCTGAGTCCAAATAATCATAATTATCGTATGAGCACTTGTATTCCAACCACTGCAGTGAGTGCTTCCCATGTTCTGTCGGGTAATCCTCACAGTAAAGCTCACAGTAATTAGTAGATTCTAGTTAGTTTGCCACCAGATAAGTTAGCAGTGGCAAAACCAAGATTTGACCCTCAGGCACCCACCGAATTATATTTTCTTTAAAGCACAAGTTCATTTCCTCTGCATTCTGTACCATAGTCACCTCTGCATACTGAAGTTTGTTTTGTTATGTCTCAGATTTTGAACAGTGTTTGTTTTGTGTGACACGGTTCTGGTAAATTGACAAACTCCGTAAGAGAATGGCCATAATAAGCCTCGAGGTTGTGGATCCAGTTGGTGAATGGCATGAAAAAGAAAAACCCACACAGGGAGATATCAGTTAAACATCAAATGACACCGAAAAGCTTATAACAAAAACTGTTGGTCCTCTACGTCCCCCAGCCCCCATCCCAGAGGCTTCTACTGGTAAAATCCTTGAGCCATTATTTTTTTGCTGTGTTTCCTCCATATTTTCAAACAATATGCTCATACTGCTATGTCTTATCAATTTCACACACTACCCATTAACTTCTTTTCAATGAATGAAGATTCATTATCTTACATTCACCCTTTCTCCACACACATAGCCCAGCCCACCATCACTGCCACACCATGCACACCATCTGTTCTTGCCACTCCAGCCTCCCCATGTTATAATATAGATTTATTACAACTTTTGGTTAAATCACTAGTCAACACTTACATTACCATGACTTTGAAAAAATTTCTCTCCGCTTACCCAAGAATCACACCATGATTAGGTTTCCTTCTCATAAAACCTTTTTATTCTTAGATTTAGTAACCCTCATTTTTTTCTTTTGCTTTGTTTTCTGTGTTCCCATTCTTCATCAACTATGTTATACATCAGTCAGTATTATTTATCTAGATGATGTATCAATTCCATTTGACGTTTTGTTTGTTTTTGGAGACCTCCCTTCTGGAGCTTTCTATCCTCCTGCTCCAATCTGGACTGGTGCCATCTAGGTCTGTGATATAAATGGCTGTCATTTCAGGACTTCCTTTTCCTGCTTTCCTTTGTTTTGCGCTGTTTTTGATCTTATGTTTGTCTCTTGGTTTGCTCTTTCATTTTGCTAGAGCTTATCTTTCAGTGGCTTTCTTAAGAAAGGTCATGTAGGAGGTAAATTTTTTTTGAATTCTTATATATGTGAAAATATCTTTATTCTAGTCTCATTATTGATTGGTAGCCTGGCTGGATATAGAATTTTGAGTTGAAAATTTTGTTTTTTGTAATTTGTAGGCATTGCTTTTTTTCTTTTAAAATTTCGATGTCATTCTGATCCTTTTTATGTGACTTTTTTGTTTGTTTCACTTGTATGCTTCGCACTTGGTGGGTTTTAAACCTCTTGAATTGATCTACTAGAGTTCTTTTCACCTATTTTCCATCTCTGTCTTTATCCTTTTTCCCTAATTTTTGAGGTACTAATTTTTAGGAAGTAAATTAAAATCCTATCCTCTCACCATTCTACCTCTGGTTGTTCTGAGGAACTGTGACAGCCTTCTTCTAACGTGTGGTGTACCAAAGTCCATACCCTGTTGTGGAAATAAACCAGTTCCCTGTGCTCAACCAAAGGAGATGGAGCTCCTGGTGCAAATTACATCTTGAGCACAGATGCCCTAAATTTAACTCTCCTATACACATCTTTGCATTCCATTCTTCAGATACCAAGTCCTGTAAAGGATGTTCTCATTTGCGGAACAGTTCCCACTTAACCCCTGTCTAGCTGGTTAAAAACACTCCTGAGCAGCACGCATAGGTTATGTAACCCAAATGGCCACACCAGCTTATTACTTTTTCTTCTGTTGAGTAGGTGTCCGTTTCTTACCAGTAGCAATTCAGTATCTAGAATGAGTTTCTGCTCTCCATATATGGTGCAGTCCAAAAAATAAATAAGTAAATTATGATGTGTAAGCTTCTTCTAGGCAAGGAGTAAGTCTGCAGCCTTATATTTGAGAGAGAGCTTCAAGTTCACGGTTTCTACCTATTGTAAGCCCACAGTTATTTGTCAGATGAAAGAGTGGGTGACTTAAAAGAAGATACTGATTTTATTATAGTAAGATATTCAGCCACTTAAGTACCAAGTCAAATGCAATGCTCCCTTACCTATTTATTCTGAATGGCCTTGGATTATGGTTGAATGCTTCTTGAAGGCAGTTGAACAATGACTTGGTGCCATGGTCAAGCCAGTATATCTTGCCCTTTGGTAAGTACTGCCCTTATAAAATTAACATAGGCCCTGGCATTACTTCTGCTGATATACAGGTACCCTGGTGCATCCTAGAACTCAGTAAATATTTGTTTATGAAGCATAAGAAGAGATCTACTTCTGATTCATGAAGGCTGTCTGATCTTTTAGTAACTTTTATTTCACTGGACATACTGATAATCTCTTTAGTCTGAGGATCTAATTTAAAAAAAAAATACAGCTTTATTTAGATATGTGGTACCATAAATTTTCCCCATTTTAAGTATACAATTCAGTGGTTTTGCATATATTTACAGAGGTGTGCAGCCATACCAATAACCTAATTTTAGAACATTTCCATCACCCTAAGAAGAAAATCTGTGTCTGTTAGCAGTCACTCCCTATTCTTCCCCCACTGCCAACCCTAGGCAACAACTAGTCTACTTTCTGTCTCTGTAGATTTCCCTATTCTGGATATTTTATGTAAATGGAATCATACAGTATGTGGGCTATTGTATCTATCTTCTTTCACTCAACATGCCTTCAAGTTTCATCCATGTTATAGAATGTATCAATACTTCATTCCTTTTTATTGCTGGATAATATTCCAGTGTATGGATATACCACATACTGTTTATTCACCAGTTGATGGACATTTAGGTTGTTTGTACTTTTTAGCTATTATGATAATGCTGCTATGAACATTCATGTACAAGTTTTTGTTTGGATATATGTTATAATTTTTCTTAGGCAGATACCCAAGAGTGGAATTGCTGGGTCATATGGTAACTCTATGTTTACCATTTTGAGAAACTGCCAAATTCTTTTCCAAAATGTCTGAATCGTTTTATATTTGCACTAGTAATTGTGACAAGGCAGTGTATGAGGCTTCCAATTTCTCCACATCCTCACCAACACCTGTTATCGTTTGTCTTTTTTATTATAGCCATGTAGTAGATGTGAGGAGGTATTTCATTGTAGTTTGATTTGCATTCCCCTGATAATTAATGATGCTGAACATCTTTTCTTTTGCTTGTAGGCTGTTTATATATCTTCTTTGGAGAAATGTCTGTTTGAATCCTTACCCCAGTTTTTAATTGGGTTAATGCCCTCTTGTCATTGAGTAGTAAGAATTCTTTATTTATTCTAGATACAAGTCCATGATCAGATATGTGATTAGCACATATATTTTCTCCCAATCTGTGAGTTGTCTATTTACTTTCTTGATGGTATCATTTGAAGAACAAAAGTTTTAAATTGATAAAGTTCAATTTATTTATTTATTTTTTTAATCACATGTACTTTTGATGTCATACCTGAGAAATCACTGCGTAACCCAGGGTCACAGAGATTAACTCCGATGTTTTCTTACAAGAGTTTTAAACTTTTAGTGCTCACTTTTAGGTCTTTGATCCACTTTGAGTTAATTTTTTATATGTTGTGAAGAAGGTGTCCATTCATCCTTTTGTGTGTGGATAGTCACGTGTCTCAGCGTCCTTTGTTGCAAAGACTGATTTTTTCCCCATAGAATTGTCTTGGCACCATTGTTGAAAATTGAGGGTCCATTTGTAACAAAATACTGTTTTCCTAGAGTTGAAAGTTGCTACCATTAGCTCTTAAATTTTAGTGTTTTTTTGGTACTTAATAGAATAATAGTTGCTTTTTAATCAACAGATCTGAGGGAGAGTTCCTCCTCTTCAGGCATCTGTCTCATTTGTAAGTGAATGGATTTTGTTCTTAAATCTTTGGAATTGTTGGTGACTTCTTCATTGCAAAGATAAGAATTGATATCTTGAGTCTTCCACCTAAAATTCTGACACAGTTAGGTAGGGAACCACTTAGGAAGCTGTAAAACTAATCTAAGTGCTGCGAGATGCTTCGAACCAGGTGACGCCTGGGAGTGTAGAAAGAATCTAAATATACTGTGTCATACGGTTGACAGGATTTGCTAATTGGATATAGACGTGGGAGAATGGAATCAAGCGTGACTCCAAGTTTTAGGCCTAAAAAACTGGAAGGATGAGTTGCCTTTAAACAAGATGGGAAGAACAATGGTAGGGCCCTGTTTGGGGAGGTGATGGAAAAGATCTGTATCTCAGTCTTAAATATGCCATGTTTAAGATGCCTGTTAGTGAAACAGAATTGTCTAGTCTGAGCCAGCTTTTCTTTGAGAAAAGATGTAATACATAGAATTTTGTAAGAGCTTTTGGTGGAGCATAGTTTAAATCATCTAACGCATATATACACACACATACTTTATGGTGTATAGATTACTCAGGATGCTTTTTACTGTAAATAGAATAAGTAAATAATTTCTTAAAATAATAAACAATAAAATACTAAATGTGATGTTGTCAGAGAATTAAAATGATTATAAAAGTTCTAAACTAAGAATGCTTTCTAAGTACAATTGGGATTCTTTATATCAAGCTTTATTTTGGGGCATGCAGATCTGGCTGTAAGATCTCTGTTTGTATATTTAAGATAAAAGATGTTTTCACAGCATGGTATTGGCATAGACATAGACATATAGATCATTGGATAGTAGAATTAAAAAATGTTCCCACAAATATCTGGACAATTGATTTTTTTTTTATAGAGCACAAAGGCAATACAGTGGAAAAAGGATAGCCTTTTCAATAGTGCTGGAACAGTTGGATATCCATATGCAAGAAAAATGAACTTTAATCCCTGTCTTTTACCATATGCAAAAATGAATCCAAATGAATCAAAGACCAGTGAAAACCCAAAGCTATAAAACTGCTGGAAGAAAACACAGGAGAAAATTTTTTCTGTCTCGGATTAAGCAAAGATTTCTTAGATGAATAAACTGAACTGCTCTTCAAAAGATGCCACTAAGAGAATACAGAGACAAACCACAGACTGAGAGAAAATACTTGCAAAGTATGTTATTTGATAAAGAATATATAATGAACTCAACAACACAACTCAAAACTCAACAACAACAAAAAAGACATTAAAAATAGGCAAAAGATTTGTACAGACACCTCACAATAGAAAGTATACAGGTGGCAAATAAACACATGAAAAGGTGCTCAACATCATTAGTCATCAAGGAAATGCAAATTAAAGCCTCAGTGAGATATCACTGCAAACCTTAGAATGACTGACTAAAATGAAAAAGACTAACTATAGGCCATTTCTCGGACGCTGGGTTTGCGAGAGCATCTGCGGGTGCCCGGCGGGAGGGGACCGGAAAGACCCAGCTGAGGGTGTGTGGATTTGAGCCTCTGCGTTTCTAGCCCAGGATCTCGAAATGCATCATGATTCCTGTCCATTAGACTGTAAACTTTATGTAGGTAGTCTTAGAAACAATGGTAGTGACCGAATTGGAACAAGCTTTTGGCTATTGTGGACCCATCCAAAGTGTGTGGGTTGCTAGAAACCCTCCTGGCTTTGCTTTTGTTGAATTTGAAGATCCCAGAGAGGCAGAGCTAGATGGGAGAACACTATGTGGCTGCCGAGTAAGAGTGGAACTGTTGAATGGTGAAAAGAGAAGTCGAAATCTTGGCCCACCTCCTTCTTGGGGTCGTCACCCTCAAGATGATGATTATTTTTATTTATTTATTTATTTATTTATTTATTTATTTTTGGCTGCATTGGGTCTTCGTTGCTGCGGGTGGGCTTTCTCTAGTTGGGGTGAGTGGGGGCTACTCTTTGTTGCGGTGCTCAGGCTTCTCATTGCGGCGGCTTCTCTTGCTGTGGAGCACAGGCTCTAGGCGCGAGGGCTTCAGTAGTTGTGGCACGTGGGCTCAGTATTTGTGGCTCATGGGCTCTATAGAGTGCAGGCTCAGTAGTTGTGCTGCATGGGCTTAGTTGCTCTGTGGCATGTGGGATCCTCCTGGACCAGGGATCGAACCTGTGTCCCCTGCATTGGCAGGTGGATTCTTAACCGCTGCGCCACCAGGGAAGTCCCTCAAGATGATTATTGAAGGAGGAGGCCTCCCTCGCTGCAGAGCCACAGATCTCCAAGACAGAGAGCCTTCTCCTACAGCTGGAGCAGGTCCCTTTCTAGAGATAGGAGAAGAGAGAGAAATAGCCGTCCTGGGAGAGAAATCACAAGCCGTCCCGAACTTTCTCTAGGTCTCGTAGCCGATCTAGGTCAAATGAAAGGAAATAGAAGACCGGTTTGCAAGAGGAGGAGTGGTGTACAGGAAATAACTTCATTTGACAGGAGTATGTACAGAAAATTCAAGTTTTGTTTGAGAATTCATAAGCTTGGTGCATTTCTTTTTTAATAAATTTATTTATTTATTTATTTTTGGCTTCATTGGGTCTTCGTTGCTGCACACAGGCTTTCTCTAGCTGCGGCAAGTGGGGGCTACTCTTCGTTGTGGTGTGCGGACTTATTGCGGTGGCTTCTGTTTTGCAGAGCACGGGCTCTAGGCGCGCAGGCTTCAGTAGTTGTGGCACGCAGGCCCAGTAGTTGTGGCTCGCGGGCTCTAGAGCGCAGGCTCAGTAGTTGTGGCACACGGGCTTAGTTGCTCCGCAGCATGTGGGATCTTCCCAGACCAGGGCTCGAACCCGTGTCCCCTGCATTGGCAGGGGGATTCTTAACACTGCGCCACCAGGGAAGTCCAAGCTTGGTGCATTTTTAAGATGTTTTAGCTGTTCACATTTGTCTGTCTGTTGGCACAGTGACGCATAAAGGTGTAATTCTCTATGGTTTGAAATGGACGATATGAGGCATATAATATCAAGAATTGTTACTTTACAATGTTCCCTTAAGCAAAATTGAATTTGCTTTGAATTTTAGTCTTGCGTAGACTGATAATAAATCTCCAACTCCTGCCCAGCTAAAGTATGATGTTTAATATTATGGAAACAAAACTGGCAAAAATTGAAAAGACTTTTTCCATAGCTGGGATATGGTATGCAGCTGTAGTTAAGCAAGCAGTCTTTAAAACCTGCTGTGAACACAAGCCAGCAGGTAAAAATTAAAGCTGCACCCTTAAACTAGATTAGAGGTTTAAAAATTCCACTTAGTGTTCACCCTGGACAAGAGGTTGTCCAGTTGGTGTAGAATCGAAGAAGTTTCAAGAAATTAGTTTCCCTTTGCTTTAGGTCAGAAGTTCCTTCTCTGATTGCTGTATATGAATACATAGCTCTTTGTAACATTATTTATTTGGAAATTTGAGACTAAAATACCAGTGTCCTGCCAGTTTAAGGGTACATTGTAGAGCTGAACTTTGAGTTGCTGTGCAAGATTTTTTTTCATGCTGTCATTTGTTATATGTTTTGTGAGAATCCTTGGGATTAAAGTTTTGGTTACAAATTGTTGTTTAACCTGAAAGCCTGTTTTTCCTTGCAAAACTAAAATTTGAGCTTGGTACCAAGTCCAGGTATAACATTCCTATTGGAAGCCATACTTATATTTTCTTGTAAAGTACTTCTGAAAATAAAATATTAGCATAATTGTGTAATAGTTGAACCCACCATTACCAAAGTTCTTGTCCCATAGAAGGCAGTTGGTTACACAAATCTTATTTTGTAAGAAACACAGTTGCGGCTTTTGAAGCGAAGGGAGTTTTTGGTTGTCCACCTAAGTGATGATACATTTTTAGGAGTAGAAGCCAGTTCAAAGTCCATGATATTCAGTGATCAACATTTTAAGGTAGAGCCACCTGATACATTATAATCCAAAGTTTCCCTTAAAAAAAAAGGCTTTTATCGTTAGCATGAAAGCTTTACACAAAACTTTAAAAATTGCTTCCATTTTATATAATTTGAGGTGTTTCATGGGAATCCTAAGTTGATCCATCATGATGTAAAATTCACTATATGGTTCAAATGTAACAGTGAGAATTGAATATGGAGGCATGCATAACCTTGCTCTTAGAAATCTAGAGGAGGTGTAATTTCAAATTTTTGTGCCGTTAGATTAAATCATAATGCAGCAACAACAACAAAAGACTATACTAAGTATTGACAAGGATATGGAGGATCTTGAACTCTCATATACTACTGCTGTTGGGAATGTAAAATGGTACAACTCATTTGGAAAACAGTTTGTTGATTTTTAAAAGTTAAATGTGCACCTACAGGGTGTTATAGCCGTACTGCTTTGCATCCCACACTTAGGTATTTACTAAAGAGAGATGAAAGCATATACAAAGACTTGTGCTTGAGCGTTCATAGCAACTCTATTTGTAGTAGTTCAAAACTAGAAACAAACCAAATGTTTGTCAACAGAAGAACTAAAAAACAAATGTGGCATACCCATACAATGGAATGCTGCTCAGCAATAAAAAAGAATTAAGTACTAATACAAATAACAACCTAGGTGAATCTCAAAATAAGTATGTTGAGTAAAAGAAAGCCGATTGTATATGCTGTGTGATAAAGTGCAAAGGTTTCCTGAGACCAGAATTTTGAGAACCTTTGCCCTGTAGAGTCAGGTGACCCTTAGGCTTGTCAGACACATGAGGGTGCAAGTGTTAGGCTTCAATCTGTAGTGGGAAGCAGAAGTTGAGAGAATTGAATATGTATTTTAGGAAGATAACCTTGGCAGCATTCTAAGGGGTCCCAGAGAGGGGAAGTTTAGAAATAGGACCAGTTAGGCGGGCATTACATTTGGCCTTGACTTAGGGTCTAGGTAATGGGAAGCGGACTCAATAGAATTGATAGAATGTATCTCCAGTTAGAGGGAAGGGAGAAACCTGCCTGGTATTTGGGGGGGCAGGTAGGGGTCATCATCTGAGATTGAGAATCCTGAAGGAAAAGCAGGTTGGGGGCAGGAAGGAGGCGGGTGGACTTCACTTTCTTAAGGATGAGCAGAATCTTTTAACTGTAAAAAAGTCTAAACTATCAACTTTTTCTCTTAAAAATGTACTCTTCCTATCTCTCATGTTAATTATATTTTGTAAAAGATTCTGTTTCATTTATTTAAGCCTTTTTCCTCCCTTCGTCTCTAGATATCATTGACCCTGCAATCCTGCGCCCAGGCCGCCTGGACAAAACACTCTTTGTGGGTTTGCCACCCCCAGCAGATCGTCTCGCCATCTTAAAAACTATCACAAAAGTGAGTAAAGGAAATGGTATATTTTTGTGTATGTTTCTTGCATTTTAAATACAGATAACTAATCATTTAGGGTGCCTAATCACTGTCTTTTCTGTAGCTTTAAATATTTGCCCAGCCTGTAAGATCTTTGTTACTTTAAAGGAATTGTTCTCAGAGCATATTTGAAATGGAATAGAAGCTTATGGAGATGAAAAGTAAATAGATATAGGCCCATTTTAAATATCCAGAGAAAAATTGAGTTTTGAAGCCACAACGTTGAATTCTGTCCTCCATGTTGGTATGTGCCAACTTTTAAGATGCCTGTACAGTATTGACTTTGCTCTTTTTATAAAAATCATAAGCAGTGCATACAGAATACAAAGAAGAAAGCAGATCACCCTAAATTGAACTACTGCAAAATAATCTGCATTAACATTTAGTGCAGACATCATTCCAAACATCTTTATGCAGAATGGGTTGTTGGATGGGTGGATGGTTGAGTGAATGAGAAGAAGGAAGGAGAATAAATTTAACACGTTATTTAAATAAAGTTAAATGTATTTGAAATTTAACAGAAAACAAAACTAAAGGAATTATTAAACTTCCAAGTACACGTTTCATTTTAGATGGCATCAGTTTAATTTCTGCTCTGAAAGTTAGATAATTAGCATTCTTGTATTTCCCTTTTTCCACTTACCAGCTTTTGTTCCCTGTATATTTTTTATTTGCCCAGTGTCATCAAGTTTACGTTCTGTTCTAGAGTCATATTCTTAGTTTCACATTTAAATAGATACAGTACTCACAACCAGCACTTTTGCCACAGCTTTTATGTTTTCTAGTTTATTTCTATTTTGTCATTTGGTTGACTGTATTTCATCATCAGGTTTATTCCATTTATTAATAGTTTATTCAACTGTATTCCTCAAGTTCTTTTCATGATTAAGAATGTCTGCCTGTTGTCTTTATAATTAAATGATATATTAGCTTTATACTTAAATGATATATTAAATGATACAATTTTTCCCTGGTCGCACAGTCTTTCTGGTCTTTGTGGAAATTGCAGCATGATTTTGGGCATTGAATGTGTTTGTAAAATGTCTGAGGTCAGTCTGATCTTTGTTTTCTCTTTGGTAGGTGACTTGCTTTTTCTGCTTGGATCCCTGAAAAATTCTTTATCTTTGAAGTTTAATAACTGAAATAAGATATGTCCCTGTCAGTTTTTTGTTGTTGCTGTTGCTGGTGGTGGTGATAGTGGAGTTTTATTTTGAGTAGTGAAGAACTAGAGTCTGGTGTGCCTTTTTATTTTGTAGGTGCAATTCTTCCTTCATTCCAGGGAAATGTTTCTGTGTTGTATGTATGAATACTTTTTCTGTATCATTTGTTGGATTTATTTCTTCAAGGTCACTGATTATTCTTACATTAGATACCCTTTGTCTTCTGTATCTTTTGTCTACTTGCTTTATTTTTTATTTATTTACTTTTTAAATTTATTTATTTATTTAATTTTATTATTGGCTGCTTTGGGTCTTCGCCGCTGCGCACAGGCTTTCTCCAGTTGCGGTGAGCTGGGGCTACTCTTCGTTGTGGTGCACAGGCTTCTCATTGCGGTGGCCTCTCCCGCCGTGGAGCACGGGCTCCAGGTGCATGGGCTTCAGTAGTTGTGGCACGTGGGCTCAGTAGTTGTGGCTCACGGGCTCTAGAGTGCAGGCTCAGTAGTTGTGGTGCAAGGGCTCAGCTGCTCCGTGGCATGTGGGATCTTCCCGGACCAGGGCTCGAACCCATGTCCCCCGCATTGGCAGGCGGACTCTTAACCACTGCGCCACCAGGGAAGCCCCTGTCTACTTGCTTTAATTTGTCTTTTTCTACTGCACTCACTGTGATTAAACTTGAAGTCTTCTCTTTTTTTCCTTTTTTCCTTCCTTTCATTGGAACTCCCAAGTTCATGAAATGAACTTGATTGTTACTTCATCCATACCTTCTCTTTGTCCTGGTGTAGAGTGAATGAGTTCTCTCATCACCCTCTCACTCTACCTGGAACTAGTTTTCCTACACTTCACACATTACAATTTGAGGTCTGGTTAATTGCTTTCTTTCCACATTTTTATAGCCTGGGGGTGGGAAAGAGAGCTAAGCTGGTACTGATTTGACCATTATAAGGAAGCCTGAACTTATTCTCTTCTGAAAGAGACCCTGTGAAATGCCTGATGCCTGGACCTGCTCTCTTCATGCAGAGCGTGTCTCATTCCTATGTGCTTGTGCCCCCAGTGCTGTGCAGCTCCTGGGGAATGGCATACCTTGGCGGTTCTTCCTGATTCTGCTGAAATCCCCTGATAGTATATCTGAAGGTTTGTGTTTAGCTTTTCCCAGGGATATCTGCTCCAAAAACTGCTTCTCTCCGGATTGGAATCTTAATGGACATTCATAAGATTTTGTTAGCTTCTTTCCTCAGTGCTGCTTCCCAGGAATGGAGGCCTAATTACTAGCCACTCCAGAATGATCTCTTTCCTTGGAACCCACTTTTCAACATTTACAACATAAGGTTTACCCCCTTTCTTTATTTGGTTGCCACTGGTAAATTTTTAAACTTAACTTTTTTTTTTAGTATTTTCCTTCTGTGTTGGCAACGGAAGATTCTGTGTTCCTACTTCACTGGGCCACCCTTACTTAAAAGTGCACAGAGCAGTGTTCATAACTGTCTCCCGCAGGAGGGGGAACAGGAGGATAACCAGCTCTGGGGGTTAACAAGACCCCACTGACAGCAGTGTGGAAGCCAGCTTGGAGGAAGGTGAAAGTAAAGGTTGTAAAATGAGGCATGCCGGAACTAAGGCAATATCAGGGGAATAGCAAAGAGGACATAGATGTGGGGACTATTTAAAGATTTTAATTAATAGGACATTGGATTAACTATAGAGTTAGGGGGGTAAAGAAAAAGGAAGATGATTTCTCAGCTTGAACAGCTGAATATATGGTGGTATCTGTCAGCATAAGAGATTTAGGAATGAGGAGGTGATGTTATTTGAGTTTCAGGTGCTTGGGCACTATCCAAGGGGAGACGTGTAGCAGGATGTTAGTCCTGTGGTTGGGAGTTCAGAGGAGTCCTCTGGCTGGGTTATGGTTTCGCCTGTCATCAGCACATAGCTGGTGGTCAAAGCCATGAAAACACATTGCTTTAGTTCAGTGGCTCTCAACCTAGGGCAGTTTTACCATGACCAGCAACCCATCTCACCCCAAGGGCAATGTCTCGGGACATTTGTTTATCACCAAGGCAGGGGAGTGATGGTGCTACTGGACATGCTACATACAAAACAGCCCCACAACAAAGAATTTTCCAACTCAAAATATCAATAATGCCAAAGTTAAGAACCCCTTCTTTAGTTATATGTACTTTTGTTTCTTTGTATCAATCAAGTTTGATAATGAATGCATCAAGGCATTTTTGTTTGCTTTGGTTAATGTCTATTTAGATCTTCTGCCCATTTTTTGTTTGGGTTGTTTGTTTTTTTGATATTGAGCTTCATGAGCTGTCTGTATATTTTGGAGATTAATCCCTTGTCGGTTGCTTCATTTGCAAATATTTTCTCCCATTCTGAGGGTTGTCTTTTTGTTTTGTTTACAGTTTCCTTTGCTGTGCAAAAGCTTTTATGTTTAGTTAGATTTGTTTATTTTTGTTTTTATTTCCATTACTCTAGGAGGTGGATCAAAAAAGATCTTGCTGCAATTTATGTCAAAGAGTGTTCTGCCTATGTTTTCCTCTACGAGTTTTATAGTGTCCAGCCTTCCATTTAGGTCTTTAATCCATTTTGAGTTTATTTTTGTGTATGGTGTTAGGGAGTGTTCTGATTTCATTCTTTTACATGTAGCTGTCCCGTTTTCCCAGGACCACTTATTGAAGAGACTGTCTTCTCCATTGTATATTCTTGCCTCCTTTGTCATAGATTAGGTGACCATAGGTACGTGGGTTTATCTCTGGGCTTTCTGTCCTGTTCCATGGATCTGTATTTCTGTTTTTGTGCCAGTACCATGTTGTTTTGATTGCTTTGGTTAACATATGTGTGTATGTATGTATACACACACAGGCACATTTATACAATCCTAATTTGTTTCTGTAAATTTCTGATAATGATATAATGATGATACCTTCACACTTGCCTGTGGGAGATCACTAATTAAAGGCAAAGATTGGAGTAATAATTCATGAGGTATTTGGTGTTGAGGGCCTTACAGATTTGGACCCAGAAGAATGATTGGCTCATTCTTCCAGACATATGTCATCCACTGTATGGTACTCGGCACCGTGGAACAAGTTTACACTTCCTTCATCTAGAATTTCAGCGCTATTTGCTAAAATTGTTAGCTCTTGGACTCAGGGGTAAAGGCCCCACTTCAAAGATAAAATTATTAGGAAAATAAAATACTAGAATATTAACCTAAATGAATGATCTTCTAGTCAGTCAACAAGTATTTATTGTAAACTAAATATATCCCTGGTTGTGTGTATACTGTGGGGAGACTAAGACACATAAGACATAGTCCTTATTTATAAAGAGCTTTTCTTCTAGATGAAAAGATAATATGAATGTTTATAAAACAACAACAGGCATATTGATTCATTCCTGAGAAAGGGAGAAAAATGAAGGCAACTGAGTAACCTAGAGATTTCAACTATATAAAGAAATATAAAGAAAAAAGTCAAGAAGAAAACATAGCAAAATATGAACAGTGCTTGCCTCTTGGGGATGGGCTTACAGGTTACTTCTTCTGCCTTCTCAGGGCCCTCCAGTCAGAGACCAGGAACACACTTGGAGTTGAACAAGCAGGGCTTGTTTCTCTTTGAAGTGAGGGAGGACCCGCACCACAGAGAACTGTGGGGCGACTCAGTAAGAGGTTGTTAGAAAGGACTTCAGTAATTTGTGTTTGTGTTAGGTTTGGGAAGAGTTTAAGGGGCTTTGCTCTGAATTGCTTTCAAAAACCAGGCATTATTCTGTGATTGAGGGTCTTAATAAATCTTACCAAGAAGGAAGACTAGACCAAGGCTAAGGCTGTGATTGGTAAAGAAGCAGCTGTCATTTACACTAGCCGGGACAGGCAATGTCTGACCATTCTGTGGTTTGGACAGTGTTCACATTTTATCTGTGTTCAGACATGATGATGCAGGAATCTTGTTTTTCTCTTGATCCATCCTGGTCACGGAGTGGCCTTCTCTGATGTTGATGTTCTGTGAAATTGTTTATGTTCCACAGGAGAGCACCACTGCCTAGCTGTGAGGGCCCAGCCAGCTCGTAGCGACACCAAGGCCCACTTGCTGGATGTCAGGCCCTGCTTGTCTCTGTCTCAGTGGCTTTATATTTCCAAATTTTCTATCATGAGCATATATGCATATAGTGGGGGGAGGGGTACGGAGAATGTTTTGTGGGTTTTTTTTTTAAACAAAAACATAAATGTTGAGGTTAAGGAGGAAGGGCCTAGAATTAGATAGAAAGGCCCTTTGGGCAGCCTCCATGCACAAAGTTGTGACTATAGAAAGAAAAGAAACCAGAAAAAGACATTTTGATAAATATCTATTTGACTTTAAAAGCAACTTTTGTGAGATTGTGGTTTAGACTGTTATATAGTCAGTTCTCAGCATCTGTCTATGCTAAAGGCAAAGGAGGGCTTTTGGCTGTTTATTCTTAGACTGTATTTTTGCAGCGGTTATGGGCGTGTCGTGTTCTCAGACCCGCTCCAGAGGAAGGGACCCGCACTGGCCTGAGTGACGGTGCACTTTCTGTTGCCCTCTGAGGAGAGCTGCTTGCACTGCATTTCACATCCTTATCTTTTTCCCTCCAGAGGCCTTGAATGTTTTTGCTTAAAGATCTTTGTTGATGGCTAAAGCTAAAGCAGGGTAGAGGGAGAGGAAGCAGAATCTCTAATTTCAGGGCAGAGTCCACAAGGCAGACCTCCTGCCCATGGCAGTCTTTATAAAGACTCAGACAGAAGTGAGAAAAATTGGCCTTTTTAATGTTTAATAAACCTTTCTATTTCAAAGTTTGCTGGCTTTTTACTTAAATTCCCCAGATTGTTTTATATATACTATTTCCTCTTTTTCCAATTAATACTTGAAATATTTTGGGGAGATTAGAATAAAATTCTTTAGTCTTGGTCCTAAAAATCTAAAGATCTGTGGGTCAGAGCAACTTCTCAGTATCTTTTGGAGTCTAAGTTTCTTAAGAGAAAAACAAGCAATGACATACTACTTTTTTTATATATTCTATTGGGTGTTTCTGGTAATGATGTGGTAATAAGAGGTTTATCACTGAAAACCCCTTGGACAAGTAGAACTTTTTTTTCTTAATTTCTGTTTCTTCCTATAAATGTCATTAAAACTTACCCTTATCTCAGAAAGTCAGAAAGGTTATTTGATGTCTGCCAAGTGCTTTGAGGTAATATGCAGTCCTTAAAATAGTGATAAAAATTCCACTAAGAGACCCAAAATTCTCAATATGTTTTTTAAAATGTGCCCCGTAAGACTAAAACATATAACTTCTTACCAAGAAACATATCCGTTAAATTTTCATGAACTAAGATAAGAATATCTGATATAATAAAAAGTGATATTTATTAAGCACTTACTGTGTTCTAGGTGCTTTACAAATATGAATATGCTTAATCCTTGCAACTGCCTTTTGAACTGTTTCAATTGAATATTTAAATATTCAAATGAATATTATTTCCATTTTACTGATGAGCAAACTTTATCTCACAAAAACAGGATACAAAGATGTGTGTTTTTTTCTTTTTTATTTTATTGAAGAAATATAGTTGATTTACAATGTTGTGTTAATTTCTGCTATACAACAAAGTGATTCAGTTTTTTATGTATATAAAAGAATATATATATATGGGGCTTCCCTGGTGGCGCAGTGGTTGAGAATCTGCCTGCTGATGCAGAGGACACGGGTTCGAGCCCTGGTCTGGGAAGATCCCACATGCCACAGAGCAACTGGGCCCGTGAGCCACAACTACTGAGCCTGCGCGTCTGGAGCCTGTGCTCCGCAACAAGAGAGGCCGCGATGGTGAGAGGCCCGCGCACCGCGATGAGGAGTGGCCCCCGCTTGCCACAACTGGGGAAAGCCCTCGCACAGAAACGAAGACCCAACACAGCCTAAATAAATAAATAAATAAATAAACCTTATAAATAAATCTGTCCAATCTTAGCCAGCTTTGACCACACAAAAGTAAGATTCCTTTAAAAAAAAAAAAAGAATATATATATATATATATATATATTCTTTATCATATTCTTTTCCATTATGGTTTATCACAGGATATTGAATATAATTCCCTGTGCTATACAGTAGGACCTTGTTGTTTATCCATTCTGTATATAATAGTTTGCATCTGCTAATCCCAAACTCCCAATCCATCACTCCCCCACCCCCCCTTGGCAACCACAAGTCTATTCTCTATGTCTGTGAGTCTGTTTCTGTTTCGTAGATAAGTTCATTTGTGTCATATTTTAGATTCCATATACAAGTGATATCATATGGTATTTATCTTTCTTTTTCTGACTTCACGTAGTATGATAATCTCTGGGTCCATCCATGTTGCTGCAGATGGCATTATTTCATTCTTTTTTATGGCTGAGTAGTATTCTGTTGTATATATGTACCACATCTTCTTTATCCATTCATTTGTCAATGGACATGTAGGTTGTTTCCATGTCTTGGCTATTGTGAACAGTGCTGCTATGAATGTAGGGCTGCATGTATCTTTGAATTAGAGTTTTATCTGGATATATGACCAGGAGTGGGATTGCTGGATCATATGGCAACACCATTTTTAATTTTTTGAGGAACCTCCATACTGTTTTCCATAGTGGCTGCACCAATTTAACATTCCCACCAACAGTGTAGGAGGGTTCCCTTTTCTCCACACCCTCTCCAGTATTTGTTATTTGTAACCTTTTTAGTGATGGCCATTCTGACCATTGTGAGGTGGTACCTCATTGTAGTTTTGATTTGCATTTAGAGATATGTGTTTCTATGTATATGTTCAAAGACTGGCAAGAAATTGCAAAGTAACAGTCACCATGTTATGGTGGTACGATTATGTTAATTTTCCGCTTTATTTGTTTTCTACTCAACTATATGAATAAAAATCATTGCTGATTGCAGACTCTTATGTGCTATAAGAATAGATTTCTGTGACTCAATATAGATGTAATTATTGAAATAACATAAAAGTTGTAGCACATCTTGAATTACTTTTTGAACCTGAGTTTTCCATAACGTATAATGCTTAATCAGAATTATAGGATTAAACATCAGAATAGTAGTGTAAATGGGTCATAACTTCCCTTTTTTTTAAATTATGGTAAGAGGACTTCCCTGGTGGCGCAGCGGTTAAGAATCCACCTGCCAATGCAGGGGACACGGGTTCGAGCCCTGGTCCAGAAAGATCCCACATGCCACGGAGCAACTCAGCCACAACTGCTGAGCCTGCGCTCTAGAGCCCACGAGCCACAACTACTGAAGCCCACGCGCCTAGAGCCCGTGCTTCGCAACAAGAGAAGCCACCACAATGAGAAGCCTGCGCACCACAACAAAGAGTAGCCCCCGCTCGCCACAACTAGAGAAAGCCCGCGCACAGCAACGAAGACCCAACGCAGCCAAAAATAAAGAAAGAAAGAAAGAAAATAAGTTTTTAAAAAATAAACTAAAAAGATAAATAAATCACGGTAGGATATGTCTAACTTAAATTTACCATTTTAACCATTTTTAAGTGGACAGTTCTTTGACATTAGTGCATTCACATTGTTGTGTGCAGTCATCACCACTGTCCATCTCCAGAACTCTTCATTTTGCAGCCTGAAAATCTGTACCCATTAAACAGTAACTCCCCATTCCACCCTCCCCCAAGCCCTGGCAACCGCCATTCTACTTTCTGTCTCTATGAATTTGACTACTCTAGGTACCTCATATGAATAGAATCATATTATATTTGTGGGCTGTAACTTCTTAAGAGACTATTTTCCTTTTTCTAATAATTCTTTTGGTTCGGCTTTCTCTAGTTATGAAATTATTTGAGATATCCATTAGAGCTTTATTAAGAGATAATAAAACCAGTAGTGAAGAAAACAAAGTTAGTATAAAAAGTTCTAAATATTTAATATATATAAATATTTTAATAAATGATTCTCTAAACTATTTATATACTTGGTTTTATAAGCTTTGTAATATGCCATTTAAAATTTTCTCATTGCTCCCACTTGACAATGCATAGAATTCACCTGCCATTTTACTTCTTACTGCAGGTCACATTCTTACTGCCACATTTCAGTTAAGAATAATTAGATTTTAATTATACAGAGATTCCTCAGCCCTTATTTCTACTAATTGGAAAGTAATGTTGGGGCTTCCCTGGTGGCGCAGTGGTTGAGAATCTGCCTGCTAATGCAGGGGACACGGGTTTGAGCCCTGGTCTGGGAGGATCCCACATGCCGTGGAGCAACTAGGCCTGCGAGCCACAACTACTGAGCCTGCGCGTCTGGAGCCTGTGCTCCGCAACAAGAGAGGCCACGATAGTGAAAGGCCCGCGCACCACGATGAAGAGTGGCCCCCGCTTGCCGCAACTAGAGAACACCCTAGCACAGAAACGAAGACCCAACATAGCAATCAATCAATCAATAAATCTTTAAAAAAAAAAAAAGAAAGTAATGTTGCTATTGAAACTTTTGGAAGTATCCTATGTAGACCACACCCCCCCAAAAAAAGGCAGTTTGTTACTTTCTTTCAATTGATAGTATTTTGGGGGTTTATTTTTCTAAAAAATTAATCTCCTAAGAATTAGAAAATTTCGGGAATCTAAATTTCTAAGAATTATTTTTCTAAAATATTACTTTTAGATAAGCATTTGTTTATTGTGTTCCTTTATATATTGAGCTTTCTCAAAAGATTTAACTTAAAGAGTGCCCTAAATATGGCAAGTTGGCAATTGCTCCCCGTATGCAGTTGTGAGAAAAATTTCTCCTCTGGGTTCTCATAAAGAAGACCCTCAGTTGTGATAGACGTTTTTACCAATATCCCTATCATAAACACAATAATAAGCCTTTCAGGACTGAAGCTGGTGGTTCTCCTCATGTAAGCTGCGGACATAACTAAAAGCCAGTTCATTAAAAACAACTTCATGAAAGGTCAAAGAAATGCACTTTGAGGATGTGTGAGCCTTTATGAAAGTCCGGCTTGACCCAAGAATAGAATTTAGATATTGAGAAGTATAAAAGAATTATCCTCAGGCAGTCCTCCATGAATCAATTTCTTATGATTGAGCTTTTGATTAAAACAGGACAGTAGGGACTTCCCTGGTAGCACAGTGGTTAAGAATCCACCTGCCAGTGCAGGGGCACGGGTTCAATCCCTGGTCCGGCAACATCCCACATGCCGCAGAGCAACTAAGCCCGTGTGCCACAACTACTGAGCCTGCGCTCTAGAGCCCACAAGCCACACTACTGAGCCCACATGCCACAACTACTGAAGCCCACACGCTCTAGGGCCCGAGAGTTGCAACTACTGAGCCCGAGTGCCTCAACTACTGAAGCCCGCATGCCTAGAGCTTGTGCTCCGCAACAAGAGAAGCCCCCTCTTGCCACAACTAGAGAAAGCCCGCACACAGCAATGAAGACCCAACACAGCCAAAAATAAATTAAAAACAAACAAAAAAAACAGGACAGTAGATAGTTTGAGGTAAAATTCTCTAGCAGCACAGGGAACATCCATGTGCTGGGTGACCATCAAGGTAGGGTTGATAGTTTCTTCCTTCCTTCCTTCCTTCCTTCCTTCCCTCCCTCCCTCCTTCCCTCCTTCCTTCCTTTCTCATTGCGTTGGCTTCTCTTGTTGCGGAGCACGGGCTCTAGGCACGTGAGCTTCAGTTGTTGTGGCGCATGGGCTCAGTAGTTGTGGCTCATGGGCTCTAGAGCACAGGCTCAGTAGTTGTTGCACACGGGCTTAGTTGCCCCGTGCATGTGAGATCTTCCCAGGCCAGGGCTCGAACCTGTGTCCCCTGCATTAGCAGGCGGATTCTTAACCACTGTGCCACCAGAGAAGCCCTAATAGTTTCTTAAGAACATTAAAGAATCTCAAAAGGGCTCATGCCTAATGAGGTAGCCTCTTGCCCCACCCCCTACCTCCTGCTACTGGTAGATTGAGGGACTCAACAGGGCAGTGTCCTCAGGCTTTCCCACTTCCGACATAGCTTGGAAAGTCCAAACATTTCTATTCTCCATCATGATAAATCCTTATTACCTGTTCATCATCACTATTTAAACAAGACTTCCCCTTCCCCTCCCAAATATAGCACCAAATTATCTCTACTTATCTGGAGATAAGATACTGGGTTTTGGGGGGAATTCCCTGGTGGTCCAGTGGTTAGGACTCAGTGCTGTGAACCCGGGTTCAATCCCTGGTCAGGGAACTAAGATCCCACAAGATGCATGGCCAAAAATAAAAATTTTTTTAAATTAAAAAAAAAGATGCTGGGTTTTTTTAATTACGAAAATACGCAATAAAGATTTGGGGCCTTACCAAATGTCCATTCAGTTGCAGATTTGAACTTCAGAACTCAAGTTTTTAAATTCCTGGTTCAGTGTTATTTCCACTTTTCAGAGCTTTTTATTAAAGTATAATGCACGTACAGAAAAGTAGACATATCATTAAATGTCCAACTTCATGCGTTTTTATAAACAAAACCTTCAAGAAAGAATATTAGCAGTTAATTTCATGGAGACAGAAAGTAGAATGGTGGCTGCCAGGGGCTGGCGGGGGGGGGAGTAGGGTAGGGGAGGGTTGTCCCTTAACACAAAGTTCCATTTTGGGAAGGTGGCTGGTTATGTTTTAGAGATTGATGGTTGCACAGTAACGTGAATGTAATTAATGCCACTAAACTATACATTTTTAAATGGTTAAAATGATAAATTTTGTTACGTAAATTTTACCACAGTAAAAGAGAGAACATTACCAGAGCCACAGAAGCTGGCCTCCTGCTTCCTTCAGGCACTGCCCACCTCTATCCGCACAAGGTTAACTGAGGAGATTGAAGGAAACTTATGGATCACGCAGTCTGACCGTCCAGTTTTACACACAGCCAGAGGGAGAAAAGAAAAAAGCACAAAGATTGTTTCCTGAGGTCACACAGAGAGTTTATTTTCCCATGTTTATTTCGCAGGTCGAAGTAGATTGAATGGGAAACATAACTGTTTCTTGAACCTGTGTTAGATGAACATTTGCATTTTATCAAATAATAGCAGCTAGCAGATGTACAGTTGATTAAATTCTTAAACATGCCCAGCTGGGAGGACATGAGAGGACACCCTCTGAGCATGGACCAGAAGCAGGTGATAGCTCAAGGTGCTGGGTCGTCTGACCCTCTGCTTGGAGCACCTGCCGAGCTAATATTTACACTTGAGGCTTAATGACATATGTTTATTTACTTTTTTCCTGTGTGTTTCTTCTTAAACTGTTTATTTCCATGTAGTATTTGCTACCAAAGAAAGACAATATGCAATGTAGATTTAAGTTATGAATCAGAATAAATCAGAATAATAAAGCAAATACTCACAGACCTACCATCTTAACAATGTCCTGTACTTTAAGTCACTAAGAACTGTTTTGTTTGCCTCTGCAGTTTAAGTCACTAAAAATGTTATTAAATATGTACTGTATACATGCAAGGTACCGTGTTAAGTGGTGTTGGAATTCTAAGGCTGTTCTGATACTTGTCCTTTCTAGCATCTCTTAGTATGAGCTGAAGGGGAATTGGCACCAAAGTCAGGGTTGAGATTTAGATAAAGGGTTAGGAAAGAACACATTGAGCACAGAGGGCTTTTGGCTTTTTTTTGTAGAGCAGTTTGCTGATTGTTCTCTCTTGGCCACGTTCAATGTTATTTCTCCCTTCCTAGCCAGCCTCACACCAAAACTAAGCACATATGCACATCAAAACTAATCACTGCTTATGTACTTGCCATATCAGGGAAAGGAAGTGTGATTCTTCACCTTTGGAAAGATTGAGGGTGGTGGGTTTTGTTCTTGGTGTTTTGTTTTTGCTATAGTACTTACAGGTTCTTCAGACTTCACCAGCATAAATTGTTTGCCTTCAGCTTTCCCAAGTTTGGGATCTACTTCTTAACCTCATTTCTCAAAATTGAAATTTGTAAAAATCTGTAACACTAGTCTGGGAGTCAATTATATTCATTTAGTCAAGCAGCCGTTACTATTTATTTAGAACCTATTATGTGGGAAAATATAGATCTTTAAAGCCTCAATGAAAGTGGATTTTTCTCTCTTACTCAGAATGGCACCAAACCCCCACTGGATGCAGATGTAAATTTGGAAGCAGTTGCTGGTGACCTTCGCTGTGATTGCTATACGTGAGTATCTCCATCTCCAATCAGTTAACTCTCTGAGGCTCAGTTTTCTCATGTGCAAAATGAGGGAGAATGATGTTGGGAGGATTAAATTAGGAATCCTGTAAAGCACCCAGCGTCTGGCTTTTCCTCCTTCTTCCTTCTTAGAGAAGGTACTACCCATTTTGAGGCTCTGAGGAGTTCCCAGGAGTAAGGGGAATCCTCTCATATGTTCACTCTTGGTACTCAGCTACCCTGACCACCATCACTGCCTTTCACAAATTGTCTCTGTCGTTCCAGAATATTAAAGCAAACATTTCATTACCAGCTGCCAAATTATCGAGGTGCTTCAGCATTTAAAAGAAAATAATCTACAAGTTTTTCAAGCCTCAGAATGCATTTTTCACAGCACACCTGTTAATATTCACACAGCCTGTAGTAAAAGCAGGAGGTCAAATATTTCTGCCTTCAGCTTTCATATGTGTGTGGTGGTGGTTGTTTTTGTTGTTTCCTACATGTGTTTTTAAGTAAATTTGTTAACTCTCCTAATTTTGGTTCACAGGGAAGAAAATGAAATTCACATTGGACTAACAGGGGACATCTCTCCCTCTGGCTTATTTAAAAAACCCTGTTGATTGTCCACAATATACTAGGGTGTTCATGATATTCCTCTAGGTCAAGGTCAAATAATGTGCTTTCTGAAGCTAAGTCAGTCAAGGAAAGCAGTGTTTTAATCTTTGAGGTCTTCAGGAGTCTATTATTCAGCAGTGTAAATTTATATCCAAGGAACATAGCCACTGGTACTGATATAGGCACTCGGTTCTTTCCAGTTCTGGTTGAAGAATTTCTCATAACCGTCTCTCTCTTTTTTTTTTTAAAAAAAATAAATTTATTTATTTATTTATTCATTCATTTTTGGCTGTGTTGGGTCTTCGTTGCTGCACGCGGGCTTTTTCTAGTTGTGGCGAGCAGGGGCTGCTCTTCCTTGCGGTGCGCAGGCTTCTCATTGCGGTGGCTTCTCTTGTTGCGGAGCACGGGCTGTAGGCACGCAGGCTCAGTAATTGTGGTGCACGGGCTCAGTAGTTGTGGTGCACGGGCTGTAGAGCGCAGGCTCAGTAGTTGTGGCGCACGGACTTAGTTGCTCCGCGGCATGTGGGATCTTCCTGGACCAGGGCTCTAACCCGTGTCCCCTGCATTGGCAGGCGGATTCTTAACCACTGTGCCACCAGGGAAGCCCACATAACCGTCTCTTATTAGGATGATTCCACTTGAAACCATGCTGGTCATTTTTAGGGCATGTGGCCGGGATCCAAAGTTTAATGTCCAGTTTTTTCGTATATGAACATCTAGGGATCTGAGTCTTGATCTTTGTTCTGCCACCTCAACCCCAACGCGCCTGAGAGATTTGCCGCACTCTGGTCAGGACTCTTGGCTCACTTAAGAAAGCAGTGACTGTCTCAGTGAAAGGGAAATGGTCCCCCAGGCCGTGGTGGTGAGGGGCGTATGTAAAAGCCCTACCTTACCTTTAAGGAGAATGTCTCTCTTCCCCTCATTGGGAATCAAATGCATGCCAGTCTATAATTAATGAACTTACTGCTAAAGAAAGTAAGACTTAAGTGAGTAGTTTACATGTTTGGGTGCTAAAATCTGAAAAGATTTTCAGTTGGTAGCAGAGGCAGTTTTGATGGCAGAACTTACCCTGGGCCAAATCTTCTGGATTATACCACGTAAGGAGTCAGTTAATATGGGTTAGGGTTAAAGTTGAATGTTGTATGTTTTGAGTTTTAATGCCACTGTCTTCACGGTTTGAAAGGCAGTATAATACTACAGTCTTCAGCTACTTGTTACATTATTGGTTAATGTGTGTGATTATTAAATAATGTTACAAACCTAACACATAACCAACAGAAAGATTGGATTCAGTTAATAATTTAAACTCTGTGGGTCTTTAATTTTATTAGTTACGTGGATTGTCACATTATATGTTAAATGTTTGTCTAGAAATGAGATTTTTAATCCCCCAATTCAAAATCTTTCTCAAAGCATCTGTAAGAATCCTGTTAAAGATGTAATGTATTGAAACACCTGTCAGCCCCAATGTCTTTCATTGAACTCAAGAGCCATGCTGACTCAGCATATTACACAGAACCATTAAATGAAGGCTTGTTAGTTCTTGTCATATTTTAAGTAATTTATGATGTATCCATTCAGGTTGAGCTTGAATCAAGTGCATCAAAGACTTTTTAGCCTTTGTATTTTCCTTTTTTGAACTTGGGGTCATAAATGATTTTTTATATAAGCTTAGTTTAGACATTAGGTAATATACTAATGGTATATACTGGTAATGGGCCAGTTAGCACTTTAGCATGGGCCTTGTGAATGAAAATTTTACAATAAATAATGTATAAGTTGCTTTCTACTGACTGGTTGTTTTAGACTTTTTATATTATCATTAGTATCTATAGTGATTAGCATGGGAATATTTATGATTCATTGCATTGTTTCCTTCATAATTTCCTTTCTTCTGAAAGTTAGAAATATTTTAGGTGAAAACTAAAACCTCTTTCTTACTGACCATGATCAGTTTATCCCACCTTTATTGGTTAGTGTCTTTCCTGATTGTTTAATATGTGACTTAAAAAGAAATTGCTGTCAGAATTTTTTCTGGGCTCTTGCAGTGTCTAAGAATAAATGAATAAGAACGGTTCTTTTATTACAGGGGTGCAGATCTCTCTGCTTTGGTACGGGAGGCTTCTATCTGTGCCTTGAGGCAGGAAATGGCAAGACAGAAGAGTGGAAGTGAAAAAGGTACAGTTCTCTACAGAATCTCTCAGTCCTAGTTAATTATGACTCTGGATACCTAAAATCACTGTTAACCTGGAAAATGTCCATTTCCTAGCATCTATCATCTGTGATATTAAAACTGACATTTTTCTGATGAGACCTTTAGCAGCTGTTCTGGAATATTACATAACCTCTGTGGCTGACAACTACAATAATAGCAAAGTTATTTGGTGCCTAATAAAATGTTTTCTGTCTTTCCTTATCATCATATACAAACGTTTAGAGTTAGGCAAGTAGGTCCATTTACTGTCTTCATCATGAGTTTGGTCTATTTATCAATACTGGAAAACTTTCTCATTCTTTTTCTAAGGTGATACCTACTTTCCTGTTAAAATGTAGCCTAAATTGAAGAGCTTAGAAAACACACAAACAAGAAGTAAAAATTGAAATAACTTTCCATATACTTACATTTTCCTTTGGGGCCATGTCAACAGCTTTGCATTGTTCTTCGCATTTGACAGTGTCTTTGATTGTATTATTTGGGTTACAGAACAATTCATTTGTGACCTGCAGGCCAACCATGCCAAGTACAGAAATAACCTCTACTTTGCTTGGTTCCTGGGACAGTTGTTTGATCAGTTGCAGTGAGTGGCCGTCTTCCTTACAGTACTGTCGAATACCTTCTTCAAAAGACCTGCCTTGTCCTCAAAACCTGTACTTTCATCTGAAGTTCAAGTCTAGGTTGATCTCCTTTTATTCAGTAGATTTCCCAGAAGATGTCTTTCTTTATTCATATTTATTTGTTTTATTCTTTTCCCTTTTTTCTTTGGCTACCAGGAATCTTGGAGCTAACTTTTCTTTGCAGTTGCAGTAGCATATGCTTAGCTTAGATTTGTCAACACACGTATCTTGATTGTGAAGTCCCTCATTTTTTTGGTTGTTTAATTTAAGATTCAGTTATCTGAACTTCTTTTATTGTAAGCTATTTTAAGTTCGTTTTGGAAGTGGGTGGGATATAATTAGCAAAATTAGTATGTCTTATAAGAAATCATTATGTGGTAGTATGCCACCTGAGAGCTGAATCTGATGACTATCTTTGGATTTGTCACTAAAAATTAGCAGGCCTCTGTATATGTATTGGCTGCTACTAATAATTCTGATTGGGGACTTCCCTGGTGGTCCAGTGGTTAAGACTCCATGCTCCCAATGCATGGGGCCCAAGTTTGATCCCTGGTCAGGGAACTAGATTCCGCATGCCGCAACTAAAGATCCCGCATGCCACAACGAAGATCCCACACATGGCAACGAAGATCCTGCGTGCCACAACTGAAACCCGGCACAGCCAAATAAATAAATAAATGTGTTTTTTTTTTAATAATAATAATTCTGATTGGATGTTACTTTATAAACGTGTAACAAATTCTGACATCCCTGCTTTGCTACAGTTTGCATTTGCAGCTGCCTGTCCTTCAGGGACTTTTCATTGATATCTTAACAGAACCTGAAATCAGTAATGGCCAATTCCATTTGACCTGTTCAGCAACACATTGTATTTTACTTTTAGGTAAATACACTACCTTAATATCTGTATAAAATTTACTATTTTAAGTATAAATTGTCATCACTTAAGTTGTCATACTAAAATTGTAAACCAAGCCTTATTTAACATTTAGTTATTAAATTTCTCTTACTATGTGATGGCATAACCTTATAAGAAATTAAAACACCCTTCTATTCCAGTGTTGTGATATGACCTATATATATTATGTATTATGATATAATTCCATAACATCTAATTACGTGTATGCCCTCTTGAATACTATGGAATTCTACTTTCCATTCTTAGTTAAATTTATTTGAATTATCCTGAAAGAGAACAGTTCTAGTTCTTCTTCATGAACATTGCCATTTAGTTAAAGTAAACAGTACAAAGATAACAAAGGGTTATCTGTTTATGAGTGATAGTTTTCTTTGGGTGGTACTGCATTAAAATCTGAGGAGCAGAAGGTAGGGAAAATGGGGAGATACTGGTCAAAGATTACAAACTTCCTGCTACAAGATGAATAAGTTCTGGGGATCCAGTGTACTAATTAGCAATACTATGTTATATACAGTTAACCCTTGAACAACATGGGTTTGAACTGTGCAGATCCACTTACACGTGGATTCTTTTCAGTAAATATGTAGTATAACACTACACAATCCACACTCAGTTGAATCCACAGATAATGGAACCGCAGATTCGGAGGGCCAACTTTAACATTATATGCAGATTTTTGACTGAGGGTCACCACTCCTAACCCTGGCATTGTTCAAGGGTCAGCTGTACTTGAAAGTTGTTCAGAAAGTAGATCTTAAAAATTATCACCACAAAAATAAAAAAACTATCATGAAGGGATAGAGGTGTTAACTAACCCTACTGTGATAACTGTTTTGCAATATATTCACCCATAATATCATCACGTTGTACTCCTTAAACTTAAATGTGTTATATGCCAACAATATCTCAATAAAGCTGGGGAGAAAAACAAAGTAACAAAACACATGAACTGTTTTCTTTAAAGGATAAGAATCTTTCTCTAATTAAGTCTAGACAAAGTACTTTTTGGTATAATTTGTTCCACAATAAACTGTTTTGATTGCTTGGGAAAAAAAGATTACAAATAAAAAGATTACACTTTTTAATATAGGATATTATAAACATTACACGTTTATGTAAAATTAAATGTCAGGTATATGTAAATTAAATTAAAATTAAAAAGTGTCTAAAAACTCTTGAGCAGAATATATCTGGCTTGAATATTGTTCTGAAAAAGAGTAGAAACAGTGTCATCATTGATTTCCTCAGTGTTCCCCTTGAATGCTTAGAAGTCTCTCAAGAGAAATTAAGTTGTAAATCACAATTAGCATACTGTACCCAGATATGTATATTTATGCATTTGCTCCACAGGTGAACTCAAGGTTAGTCAGAAGCACTTTGAAGAAGCTTTCAAGAAAGTAAAGTCATCTGTATCAAAAGAGGTAAGCAATGCTCTTAAAGGTATAAGAGAAAAGCGACTAGAATTGAGAGTAGTAGGTATGTGAACTCATGAAAACAAG
The DNA here is from genome assembly GCF_028023285.1 of Balaenoptera ricei. Taxonomy (NCBI): domain Eukaryota; kingdom Metazoa; phylum Chordata; class Mammalia; order Artiodactyla; family Balaenopteridae; genus Balaenoptera; species Balaenoptera ricei. The sequence goes on from NC_082639.1 coordinate 171,355,656, forward strand.
CAAAATAGTTGCCTCTGTGAGAGTGTTCTTGAGAGACTGTAATGTTGAATGTTTTTAGAGACTAAACACAAAGAGAAAATGACCTCTTGTGTCTGTTGCCACAAGCTCAGAATTTTTAATCAGTCTCATTCAAGTATTATTGGACCTGCTTCACCCTTTTAAACAAATAATTTCTTATGTTCTTCAACCTAAGCTGCCCAGACTACGCACTATGGACTTACCCGTAGTTTTAGGAGACTAAAAATACCTTCACCATAAGGTCAGAGAAGGGTTAAAAATCACTGTGACTTGTCCTTACAAAAAATACCAGATTTTCCCATATTTATTTCTTACTGTGTTGAGGTATTCTGTTTGTAATAAGTTAAATGTTTGCTATTAAGTGAAGTCAGGTTACTATGACACTTACAAAGAGAGCAACAAAATATCCAACCCTGAGAAATGCATAAATTGAAAACTGTTGTGATAAGTTTTGTTCACTTGGATATCTTGTGTTTCTGAACTCCTAGAATGTGCCTTAGCCACGAGATCCTGTTTATTGACTATACTAAAAATTCCTTTAAATCGTTTGCCATTTATTACCCCAGGCTCAGTGTTTATGATTACTCATTGAAAACACTTAAGTCCAAGTTCAAACACTTACTGGGTTGGCCAGAAAAGTTCGTTCGGGTTTTTCCATAACATCTTACAGAAAAACCCGAACGAACTTTTTTGGCCAACCCAATATATGCGATGGGTTGCTTTGTTCCAGTGCCTCCAGTCTTGGTGTAAATGCTCTAAGTTAGTTGACCATCTTATCACTTTTAACTAAAATAATCAATTAAGGGGTTTGGGCTGGTGGTGGTATCTTTTAGGCCGATGACTTACTTCTTTTTCTGCTAGAGTAAAGTCAAGTCTGCTGAACTTGGACTGGGTCTTCTACCATATTTGGAGAAATGAAAGTCTGCTTTGACCTCTCAGGCATTTTTGTATACTAGAGGAAATGTTTTTATTTTATTGAATATCTTTGAATAAGATAATCTTATTAATTAAAATCAGAAACAGTTTTACAGTTAATCTTACTGGAAGTTTTCATTCTGATCAACAAGAGAGTACTGATATAAGTGTCCTCCCAAAGACTTAGTCATTAAAGAAAATCTTTTTTAATTGAGATTGTTTCTTATCTACAGCCAAGTTTTGAGGCTTTTCAAGAATTAGGACATACTAACATAGCTCCACATTTGGCACTCTCATCCTGTAACCTTACTTTTTTTAATTGAAATTTAATTTACCTGTGTAATGCACAAATACAGTTCTGTAAGTTTTGGCAAATGTAACCAGCACTACAATCAATATAGAGAACATTTTAATCACTTCAGAAAGTCCCTTGTGTTCTTCTGTAGTTGTCAGTCCCTTTCTAAATGCTGCTCTAGGTAACCCCTGATCTGACTTCTGTCATCATGCTCTAACTTTGCCTGTTTTAGAACTTTCTAAATGCTGCTCTAGGTAACCCCTGATCTGACTTCTGTCATCATGCTCTAACTCTGCCTGTTGTAGAACTTCATGTAAATGCAGTCATACATGCGGTCATACAGTATATACTCATTTGTCTCGCTTCTTTTGCTCAGTGTATTGTTTTAGAGACTCATCCACTTTGCTCTGTTTTTCACTAGCTTGATCCATCCTCTTGCTGAGTAGTTTCCCATTATATGAATATACCACAATTTGCTTATCCTTTCCCCTCCCTGTTGGTGGACACTTCAGTTGTTTCCAGTTTTTGGCTTTTATGGATAATGGTGCTCTGAATGTGTGTGTGGGTTTTTTTTTGGGGGGGGGGTGGGGGAACATGTGTTTTTATTTCTTTTGAGTAAACAACCAAGAGAGGGGACTTCCTTGGTGGTCCAGTGGCTAAGACCATGCTCCCAATGCAGGGGGCCCCAGTTCGATCCCTGGTCAGGGAACTAGATCCCACATGCTGCAACTAAGAGTTCACATGCCACAACTAAAAAATCCCGCATGCCGCAACTAAGACCCGATGCAGCCAAATAAATAAATAAATACAAATTAAAGAAAAAAATAACCAGGAGAGGAATTGGTGGGTCTTATGGTGAATTTATGTTTAACTTTATAGAGAACTGCCAACCTTCTTTCCGAAGTGGCTGTAATACCGTTTTGCATTTTATGAGAGTTCTAGTTGGCTCACAGTCTCACCAACACTTGAATATTTTCAGTCTTTTAATTTTAGCCATTCTACTGGATGTGGAATAGTATCCTTTTGTGGTCTAAATGTGTGTTTCCCTAATGACTAAAATGTTGAGCATTTTTTCATATGCTTATTGGTCATTTGGATATCTTATTTTGTGTCCTCATCTTTTGCTCTTAAAAAATTGAGTTGTTTCCTTATTATTAAGTTGTACAAATTCTTAGTCTATCTTAGATAGAAGCCTTTTATCAGATATGCATATTGAGGGTATTTTCTCCTAACCTGTTGTTGACTTTTTTATTTTCTAAAGGCATCTTTTGAAGAGCAGAAGTTTTTGATTTAGATGAAGTTCAATTTATCTTTTTTCTTTTTTTTATAATTTGTGTGCTTCTGTCATAAGAAATCTTGACTATTCTAAGTTTGCAAAAATGTTCTCCTTTGCTTTTTTTCTAGTAGTTTAATAGTTTCTGCTTTATAACAAAGTGAATCAGCTATACATATACATATATCCCCATATCTCCTCCCTCTTGCGTCTCCCTCCCTCCCACCCTCCCTATCCCACCCCTCTAGGTGGTCACAGCATCAATTGGTTTTTATATATTGACCTGGGATAGCTCGTCATTTGTCACTCTTTTATTCTTTACCTCTAAAAAGATCACTTCAGTTTTCCAGAAACTTGTTTGTATTTGCTTGCTGTTATTTTGAAAAGCTTCTATGTTTAATATTCAAGTAATTTTATTACAGATGGCTACAAAAATGTCATGCAAAGTTTGAAAATTGTTTGGCCTGTCCTTAAATTTGGCCACATTTTCATCCTTGCAGCTATAATAATTAAAGATTAAATCTTTATTTTACCACCTTTGCTTACTCTTTGCAGGTAAATTTGAAACCAGTGTTTCGTTATGTTTATTGGGGGCTCAGTCCTTTCTGGTTCTCGTTCTAGTCCTTCACAGTTCAAAGCTGTACCAAAGAACTTCTTCCTTCCTTAAATTTTTTTTTTTAATTGAAGTATAGTTGATTTACAATGTTGTGTTAGTTTCTGGTGTTCAGCAAAGTGATTCAGATATATATATGTATGTATATATATTCTTTTTCATTTTCTTTTCCATTATGGTTTATTATAAGATACTAAATATAGTTCCCTGTGCTACACAGTAGGACCTTGTTGTTTATTTTATATATAGTAGTTTGTATCTGCAATCCCAAACTCCTAATTTATCTTTCCCCCTTATAGCCCCTTTGGTAGCCATAAGTTTGTTTTCTATGTCTGTGAGTCTGTTTCTGTTTTGTAAATAAGTTCATTTGTATAATATTTTAGATTCTATATATAAGTAATATCATATGGTATTTGTCTTTGTCTGACTTAACTTCACTTAGTACGATAATCTCTAGGTGTATCCATGTTGCTGCAAATGGCATTATTTCATTCTCTTTTATGGCTGAGTAGTGTTCCATTATATATATATACTACATCTTCTTTATCCATTCATCTGTTGATGGACATTTAGGTTGCGTCCATGTCTTGATTGTTGTAAATAGTGCTGCTGTGAACATTGGGGTATATATATCTTTTCGAACTAGAGTTTTTTTCTGAATATATGCCCAGGGGTGGGATTGCTGGATTATATGGCAACTCTATTTTTAGAAGAACTTCTTCCTTCTGATTTAGGAGAATTCATTTGAAATTAGAGGAGTTGTATGGTCAAATAAACTCCATTTCAAAAATCAGACCAAAAGAAAAACATATCAAACCAAAAGAAAGGTGTGGCATTTGTTGAGATGTTTTTCTGAACGTAAGGTTGAGCAGCTCATTTATCAGCCACCTCTTTCTACTTTTAATATTAGGGCTCTTTTAGTTGTAAATGACAGAAACCCAACTCAAACTAATGTAAGTGGGAAAAAAGAGGAACTCATTGGTCCACATAACAAGGAAGTTGAGGGTACTGCTGGCTTCAGGCATGCTAGATCCAGAAACCTCATTGCTTCATCTCATGGGGGGAGATGGCTGGCTGCAGGCCCAGACATACAGGGGGTTTATTAACCCCCATAGCAAGAGAATTCCCTGATAGCTCTGGCAGGAGAGTTTCAGGGAGCCTGTGATTAGTCCAACTCAGGTTAGAGCCCATGACAAAACCAATCACTATGACTCACTAGGAAATTAGATACTCTGGCCAGGCAGATTCTAAAGGGCATAGTTTTGTAAAGGTCATGACTTCAAGCCCTCGAATGAAAAGCTGTAGATAAGACACTGGCATCAAGTTAATTGACTTGTTAGCGGCAGGGTTGGGATTTTGAGTCTTTTCACACTAAAAGAGAATCACTAGATTTTGTTAAATGTAAAAGGAACACTTACTACATTTTAACATTTCAGATGTGCTTACAGAGATAGTAGTTGCTTGGAAGTGAGTTAACATTAAATAAATGATCAGGAGATGTCAAAAAAGGAAAAAGAAAACTGAAAGAAGAAGGGTGTGCACATTCTGTCCCAAAGTCCACAGAGCTGGTCTTTACAGTTCTGAAATATTCATCATGCTCTCCTGCCAAGTAAATCATTCCTACTAGCTGGTGCCTTCTCTTTCCTTGAAGCAGTTGGCTCCCTGGTGCCACATGGTTGTTAATTTGAGGTTGGACAACAACGGCATGTGAAGTGGATTCCGTGTCCAGCAATTGGCTGACATGATAGTAGGGTGTAGTTTAAAGGCCAAATGCAGAAACGTGTCACCTGACCCAGTAAATCCTTGGTAACCAGTTGAGGGTGGAAAGTGAACACATGAGCAAATATTCCTTCTCTGAGTCTCTACCTGTATTCCTCGTTCATTCCCACTTCATTGGTACCAAACTTTTAGGCTCCATCTGAAGATACCTGCCCTGTCCTAGTTTCTAGTGAGAGGCCATGTCCTATTGTGGTCCTAAGAAGACTTAATAGACTGGTAATTTGTTATGACAGGTATCCCAACAAAGAAGATTGAACTCTTTTTGCCAGTTGCTTCTCAGTCACTGTTAATTCTCTCCCCTCAATGAAGTCAGGTTCTCTTGTCCAACATGTGTCACTTCATAGACCTATGAAGCACAACTTATTTTGCTGGTTTGGTTTTTTCAGTAATAACTGCTCACCAGAGACCTGAGGCTAGGTTAACTATTAATAAATATTGAGACCTTGAGATTACTTTCCCAGCTATTATCTCAAATTATAGCCTTTTCACTCTGCTTACTATGGCATTGTTCAGATGTCAGGAAGGAAACCTCACTCAAACATAAATTATAATTATTTTTTTCCTCCTCTATTAAAGCCACACCATAGAAACTCTCCTGTTTTATTAACCCATTGTTTTAGTGTTTTTAACACCCACTGGCCAGAACACATTGATTCTCTTCTTCACACTCAGGATTATATGGTTCATCCATTTGCTTGATAAAGTCTGTCACAATGACATTTATGAGAGAAAAACTTCCCAAGTATAGTCCCTCTTGCCTCTAGCTGTGTATTGAGTTGCCTAAGATCCCATCCATCCGTAAACATCACATACCTACTGTACATATGCCAGCCTCTGTGCTAGACTCACAAGATATATTTAAAATCACATACGACGTGGATTAGGAACCATTGTGAGCAATTAAGAGTGGTATGGTAAGCGCTGCCGTAGATGTATACACAGAATACATATTAACGTGGTCACTCAATTCTGTTAATGTTAGAAGATTGTTTGCAGCAGCTTCTGCTTCGAAGGTATCAACTACAGTATGACAAAGGCCATATGACTGATTTTATTAGAAAGGTGGACCTATAATTCCACACACGGTAGAATTTTTTTTATCCTCTCAGGAACATCCCTTGGAAGGCTACATGTATGTCCTAGTGATGCTACTTGATTCTAATATATTCTCTTTAATATTTTTGGTGATCATAAATCTTTAAGTATTTGATCTCTGGAAACTACACTAGTGAATAAGAAGGTATAAGTTCTCTTTTGGAGGAGGCATGGTATGAATTTTGAATAAATGATAAATGAGACAGATGACCAAGCTGATTATTACTTTGTTTGATCTTTTAAAAAAATAAGGCACAACATTAAGGTAAAGAGACTACTTTCCTTGTTTGGCATATTAACTGGCCCTTATCAAATTATTACTTATGAAACTAACAGTGGTTGCTTGTGGGAAGAGAAACTGAGTAACTGGAGGACAGAGGTGTGAAAGTTGACCTTTCATCCTGTTTGAATTTTGAACCACGTGAATGTATTACCTATCTTTAAAAATTAAATACTGAAAAAATAATAATTTAAAAGATCTGTAAGACCAAAATAGTAATAATAGTTTTATCTCTGGAAATTAAGGATTAATTTTTTTTTTTTTGCTGATCTGTATTTTCTTTATATTTCTACAAAAATATTGTTTTATAACTTAAAATGTTATTTTATTATTTAAAAAGGAAAAAAAAAAGGAATTGCTTTAATCTGGCTATAAGCAAAGCATGCTTAAAATGTCTTTACTATACATATATTATTTAGCAGTGATGTTGAAATACAGAGGCCCTTTTATCCTATTTCAGAGTTAATTCAGCATTTCACTAATACCTGTTTTCTGTTCACCTTTGACACGGTTTGAGAGGTACTTGAGGGGAGTCGGTCCAGTGGTTAGGACTTGGTGCTTTCACTGCCGAGGGCCTGGGTTCGATCGCTGGTCAGGGAACTAAGATCCTGGAAGCCATGTGGTGCAGCCAAAAAAAAAAAGAGAGAGAGAGTGGTGCCTGAAAAATCACTGAAATAAGTATATAGACATTATTTTTTTTAATTCATCTTCCAAACCAGAGGTAACCTTCCTGCAGTCCAGAAAAGGTTTTCCTTCTTGAATGGTATATTTGCCCTTTCTCTGTTTTAGTGTTCCGATCTGTTAGAGAGAGATAACATCTGTTCTGCCTTTGTCATGGGAGTATCATTAGAATAAAATATAATGGTGGTAAACTCATTTTTTAAAAAGTCAAAAGCATAATACATGTAAAAGAATATATTATTGCTAATTTCCGTGAATTTAGCTTGCAATTTCTGTAAATGTTTTTAAACTCTCCACTCCTCCATACTTTCCCTCAAGTCTTACTTGCATCATGCTAGAAGAGAGAACACTGTGATCAGACTTGTGGGCTGTTCCCTTGGCAGTACAAGACAATCTTGTTGATTTGACTTTCCCCAGTCTAGTAGGCAAAGAAGAAACCATCAGAGCTATGGCCGCTTGGTATTATTCAAAATTATTTCAATGGCTCTGCTCTTGGTCTTTTTATTTTAATTTTCCTTGTTTTGTTTTTGAAACCAGACAGAGGCAACCTAAAGTTTATATTGAAAAATAAGCAAACTGAAGAGCCAGGAAAACTCCAAAAAGATCAAGCTGGGGGTGGGGCCTAAAAAACCGCTAATGTGTTTTCAAAAACCTCAGTAATTAAAACACTGAAGTAGTGACACATGAATCGACAGACACATGGAGCAGGATATAAAGTTCAGGAACGGATCCTAATATAATACATAAGTTATATAAAAAGATGTAATGTATAATGTTCCTCACACCAGTACCAGTAAGGAGACGATTCAGTGATTAATAGTGGGACAATGGGGAAGCCATCTCAAAAAATTAAAGTTGAACTCATACTTTGTACCAGGATAAATTCCAAATAAATCAACGATTTAAATGTAAAAACTAAAACCATCAGAATATTAGAAGAAAACAGGGAGATTTTTCTATAACCTCAAGTAGGAGTTCCTTTTTTTCTCTCAACATAAAACCCAGCCACCATAAGTGAAAAGGTGGAAGAATCTGATACGTAAAAATAAAAACTTCTTAGTTAAAAAAAATGTTTTCAGAGGACAAATGATCAAATGGAAAAATATTTGCAGCTCCTATCACAAAGGGCTAATCTCCTGCACACATAGAAGATGACTAGAAATTGATAAGATTTTTTAAAAATGGGCAAAGAATATGAACAGGCCCTTCCCAGAAAAGGAAATGAGCTTGTTAAACATATGGAAAAATTCTCCATTTACTGGTAGTAAAAGAAAAGCAACTAGGATACCGCTTTTTACCTGTCATTTGGCAAAAATCTCAAAACTTGATCACACCCTGTTGTCCAGGATATGTGGAAACAGTTGCTTATACATAGCTGGTGAGGTGTTGGCTCAGTATGGCCCTTTTGCATGGCCCGAATTATAATCACAACAAAGCTTGACCCAGCAGCTCCTTTCCTCAGAAATATAGTTACTCGTTGGAGTATTGTGTGTAGTAAGCTGAAGTTTGACTCTAAATGATGTAATAAATTATGATGTAACCACTATAAAAAGACTGAAGAATATCTCCTAAATATATTGTTAAATATGTTTATATTAAAGAGTACAAATCATGTGGATGAAATGCCACTGTTTATATAAAAAAGAGGAAAAAGGAAAAAATAATGACTATTCTTGTTTGCTTGCATATGCAGGAGGATGCATTGATGCGGGGCAGGGTAGGAAAGAGACATTCTTCACTTTATAACTGTTTCTATATTTTTGAATCTTATGAACATTTTACTTATTCAAAAGAATAATTTAACAAAAGCAGATGTTTTCTTTAAGATTTTAAAGGGTCGGAAAAACAAAAACATACTGCAAACATTTCTTGGGGTTAAGTGTACAGGAATGGAATTGCCTTCCAACACTTAAAATGTTAGTGTGACCAGAGAGAGTGGCGATCACTTTGTAGTATACACAAATATTGTATTATATTGTATATCTGCAACTAATATAATGTTATATACCAGTTTTACCTCAGTTAAAAAAAAAATGTTCGTTAGAATTCGACAGTGAAGCCATCTGGTCCTGGACTTTTGTTTTTGGGAGGTTTTTGATTATAGCCTTCTTACTAGTAATCAGAAAAAAGAATAAATGGTGGAGAGTCCACAGCTAGATTGTCTTGCATCCCAGTGACTGCTCTGCTTTGTTCGAGCCATCCTCACTGCTGCCTGATGCCTTGAGTACAGATGTCAGTGTCTGGATTCTGTACTTGAGGTTTGCCAAAAAGTGACTGCTACCGCTGCTTCAAGTATTTCGCTATATAGAATATAATTTGGTTTTTTGTTGTTTTTTTTTTTAAGGAATTCCTTTATTTTTATTTTTTATTTATTTATTTATTTATTTATTTATTTTTGGCTGTGTTGGGTCTTCGTTTCTGTGCGAGGGCTTTCTCTAGTTGTGGCAAGCGGGGGCCACTCTTCATCGTGGTGCGCGGGCCTCTCACTATCGCGGCCGCTCTTGTTGCGGAGCACAAGCTCCAGACGCGCAGGCTCAGTAGTTGTGGCTCACGGGCCCAGTTGCTCCGCGGCATGTGGGATCCTCCCAGACCAGGGCTCGAACCCGTGTCCCCTGCATTGGCAGGCAGATTCTCAACCACTGCGCCACCAGGGAAGCCCACTGCGCCACCAGGGAAGCCCAGTTTTGTTTTAATAAGTTTTTTTTTTTTTTTTAACAGTTCTAGGCTTTCAGAAAAATTGAGCAGAAAATACAGAGATCCCAAATATTGCTGTGCACGCAGCACACATACCCCAGTTCCCCTACTATCTGCATCCTGTACCAGGAGTTTTACATTTGTTGAACCTATGTTGACACATCTTTATCACCCAAAGCCCACAGTTTACATTGGGATTCATTCTTTGTGTTGTACATTCTACTGCAGCGGTCCCCAACCTTTTTGGCCCCAGGGACTGGTTTCGTGGAAGACAGTTTTTCCACGGACTGGGGTTGGCGTGGCGGGGGGTGGGTATGGTTTTGGGATGATTCATGTGCATTACATTTATTGTGCACTTTATTTCTATTATTATTATATTGTAATATATAATGAAATAATTATACAACTCACCATAATGCTGACAGGAGGCGGAGCTCAGGCAGTAATGCGAGCGATGGGGAGAGGCTGCAAACACAGATGAAGCTTCCCTCGCTCACCTGCCGCTCACCTCCTGCTGTGCGGCCCAGTTCCTAACAGGCCACAGACCAGTACCAGGGGTTGGGGACCCCTGTTCTGTGGGATTTGACAAATATGTAATGACATAAATCTACCACCATAGTGTCTTACAGTATAGTTTCACTGCTCTGTGCTCAACACGCCCTCCCCCAACCCCTGATATTTTTACTGTCTCTATAGCTTTGCCTTTTCCAGGATGTCATACAGTTGGAATCATACATTAGTGTTTTCAGGTTGACTTCTTTCACGGTGATACGCATTTAAGGTTCCTCTCTGTCCTTCATGGCTTGACAGTCCACTTCTTTCTAGCACTAAATATTCCATTGTCTGGATGTGCCAGAATTTATCCATTCACATACTGAAGGCCATCTTGGTTGCTTTCAGGTTTTGGCAATTATGAATAAAGCTGCTATAAACATTTGTGTGCATGTTTTTGTGTGGACATACATTTTCAACTCAATTGGTTAAATACCATGGAGCATGATTTCTGGATTTTCTAGTAAGAGCATGTTTAGTTTTGTAAGAAATTGCCAAACTGTCTTCCAGAATGGCTGTACCATTTTACATTCCCACCAGCAATAGATGAGAATTCTTGTTGCTCCAAAGCCTCACCAAAAAAAAAAAAAAAGTTAGTGTGACCACAGTGAGAATCCGCTACACATCTACCGGAATGACTAAAATTTAAGAGACTGACAACAGGACTTCCCTGTTGGTGCAGTGGTTAAAAATCCTCCTGCCAATGCAGGGGGCATGGGTTCGAGCCCTGGTCCAGGAAGATCCCACATGCCGCGGAGCAGCTAAGCCCGTGTGCCACAACTACGGCAGCCCACATGCCTAGAGGCCGTGCTCCGCAACAAGAGAAGCCACCGCAATGAGAAGCCCGCGCACTGCAACAAAGAGTAGCCCCCGCTCACCGCAACTAGAGAAAGCCCGCACACAGCAACGAAGACCCAACACAGCCAAAAATATATACATAAATAAATAAAAGACTGACAGCACCAAATGGTGGCAGGGATGTGAAGCAACTAGAACTCTCATACATTGTTACTGAAAATGTAAGATGATACCACCAATTGGAAAATGCTCTGGCAGTTTCTTACAAATGTTAATGTAGTATAAGAAGCCTCTGCTTCTGCCTCCCATTCTCATCTGGACCCAGTACAGTTTAGAATTTTGCTTTCTTCATTAAATAGATATAGACATAAGAATCTTCTAATCTGATTTTTACAGCAAACTTTAGTCAACAATTATAAGGTCATGGGCATTCCCTGTAAAAAGGAGTGTGTATGGAATTTAAATCAGGGAGGTAAGGCCACCTCTCTTTCTTTGCTCCAGTTGCTATAACAAAGTACCACCAACTGGGTGGCTTAAACAACAGAAATTTATTTTCTTACAGATCTGGAAATTAGAAGTCCAAGATCAAGGTATTGGCAGGGTTGGTTTCTTCTGGGCCCTGTTTGGAGATGACGGTCTTCTCCCTGTGTCTTTACATGGTCTTCCCTCTGTGCGTGTCTGTGTCTTAATCATCTCTTCTTTTTTTTTTTTTTTAATTAATTAATTTATTTATTTATTTTTGGCTGTGTTGGGTCTTCGTTGCTGTGTGTGGCCTTTCTCTGGTTGTGGCGAGCGGGGGCTATTCTTCGTTGCCGCACGCGACTTCTCATTGCGGTGGCTTCTCTTGTTGCAGAGCACGGGCTCTAGGCGCGCAGCCTTCAGTAGTTGTGGCATGCAGGCTCATAGTTGTGGCTCGTGGGCTCTAGAGCACAGGCTCAGTAGTTGTGGCGCACGGGCTTAGCTGGTCCGCAGCATGTGGGATCTTCCTGGACCAGGGCTCGAACCCATGTCCCCTGCATTGGCAGGAGGATTCTTAACCACTGCGCCACCAGGGAAGTCCTTAATCATCTCTTCTTATAAGGGCACCAAGTTGTATTGGATGTAGTAGGGCCCACCCTAATGACTTCATTTTAACTTAATCACCACTTTTAAGACCCTGTCTCCAAATCCAGTCACACTCTGAGGTACTAGGGGTGAGGACTTCAACATCTGAATTTTGGGAAACATGGGTAAACCCATGTCAAACAGTAACCAGCTCTATATTCTGTCCTCTCCTCTCAGGATCAAGCGATGTATGAAGCTCTGCAGTGGTCCCTCAGCCGGTGACTTCTCCAGCAGCAGGCCTTCAAGGAGTCCAGCACATCGAGCTGCCAGAGATACCCACGTGCTCTGAGCTATCCACTTTCAACCTGACACAGATGTGGTCTCACATAAGCATTTTATCCTCAGATTAATGAGGCCAAGTCAGAGCTAAAGATTCTTCCCATCTGGCCAACCTTGTACGGAAACACCCCATACCTCCTGTTTAAGAAAAAGAAAAAAATTTTTAACTGTCAAAATAAAATAACAGATACCTTTTTTAAATAGAATGTTTATTTTGAAACAACCTTGACTGTACCACAGGAAAGTTGCAGTCACAATAGAAAGAACTGCCCCACCCCCCGAACCGTCTGAGAGTATTTGCCAACCTGATGCCCCATCACCCCGAAATACTTTAATGTACACTTCCTACACACCAGGATATTTCCCTACCTAACCAGCCATCAACATCAGGACATCAGCTGTGATACTTTGCTGCCATGTAATCCTCAGGCTCCATTCAGGTTTCTCCAGTTGTCCCAATAATGTCCTTTATAACAAAGGGATCTAGTTTAGAATTAGCTATTGCAACCGGTTGCCGTTTCTCTTTAGTTTCCTTAAAGTCTGGAACAGCTCCTGTCTTGACTTTTGACACTTTTGAAGGTTACAGCCCAGTTACTTTGTAAAATGCCCTCAATCTGGATTTGTCTGATGTTTCCTCGTGATTAGACACAGGTTGTGCATCTTTGGCAGGAATATCATGAGGCGATGCTCTTCTCACTGCATCGTGTCAGGTGATGTGCAATTTCGATTTGCCCCAATACTGGTGATGGTCACTTTGGTCACTTAATTAAGGTGGTTCTGCCAAGCTTCTTACACTGTGAAGTTACTCTTTTCCTTTGTAATTCATACGTGTGTTGTGTGGAGGTACTTGGAAACTATGTAAATATCCCATTCCTCGTCAAACTCAGGTATTACTATTTCTGCAGTGTGTTATCCGTTACTCATTATATGATGTTCAGATTGTCCCAGATTCAGCCAGTTGGGAGCCCCTTCACACTGTCCTCTGTGCGCCTTTCACAAGTCTCTAGCTGATACTTTCAGGAGGGTTTAATTTGTGTCGTGTTTCATCTCATTCCTTGTTTACAGTGCTGCTCACAGTGTATTCTTAGGTTGTATAGATGGCTTTGGTTACCTACTTTTTTTCCTTCCAAAATTTCTACTCCACCTCAGTCTATAAAAATGTTTATGCTACTTTTAAGAATGTAATTGATAAGATGGAGAAAATATTAATAGATCAAAGCAAGTCAGGTAAGTTAAGACACAGTCCTTTTTTTCAAGGAGTTCACAGATGGATACAGACATCTAAACAGAATATCACAATGCCCAAGGAAGGGGCATAGAAAGGAGGGTGCTGTAGGACCCCAGAGGAAGGAAGACCGAAAGAAAAAGCAAATCAGGATCATGTCCTAGGCATAGATGATTAGGAATGAAAGTTAAATTAGAAGTGTGGGCCAGAAGGTCTTAAACAGTTATTAAATTTGAGTAGTAGATTTGATTGTGCTTGATATCAGCCAAATCGAAAGAGAAACACGGGGAGTTCCTTGGTGGCCTCGTGGTTAGGATTCCGGGCTTTCACTGCCGTGGCTCGGGTTCAGTCCCTGGTTAGGGAACTGAGATCCCGCAAGCCACATGGTCAAAAAAGAGAGACACGGTCTGGTATATCATATATGTAGGTTATGAGGGAAAGCAAAGATTTTCTTGACGATTGAATTTTCTTGACAATTTCTAGACAACTAGGTCTACGTACCGAACTTTCTGGTAGTTTAGCTTAGCCTAAACATAAAATGTCGACCGCATCAGAGATCAAATAGGCTGCATGTCCATCAGCTTTGCAAATCAACTGCTATGTAGGTTGGACAGCAGGCAGTTATTGGGCAGAAAGCTAACCAGCTAATGTCACAGTGGGTAGTGCCAGCCCTTCTCCATAAGGAAGGAAAGGTAACATGTTCTAAGTACCATCTCTGTGCTAGACACTGTCATATGTTGTCTTTAATCCTCCCAACTCTTATTCCCCATACAATGGGGATCGGATGGCATCCCCATTAAAAAGAATAAGCTTCAGAGCTTGTTCAAAGTCACCTGTGTATATACATGCGTAAGAAGAGTCTGAATTGTGGTCTACAGCTGTCCAGCTTTTCTTTCTCTTGTGAACAACGTCCAGTCCTGTGTTGAGAAACATCTGGAGTTGTATCCTCTGTTCTAGCATCCTGAAAGATGAGGCAATTTCATTAAGTGCTTTGTGCTGAGCACTGATAACATAATGGTGAACAAACTCAGAACTTATTGCCTAATTTGGCCTAGTTTGTTGCCTAGTTTCTGCCTAATTTGTTAGCAAAAATAGCTGATTGTCCCATAATATCCATTCGTCCCTTCTTCCTTTTAGTAGGAGGGTGATTAAGTTCTGGCTAGTGTAATATGAACTCAGGTGATGAGTGCAGCTTCTGGTCACATCCTTAAAAAGAAGCAGCAGCTTGGAGACTTGGCAGTCCGGTGGTTAGGACTCCGCACTTCCATTGCAGGGGGCATGGGTTCAATCCCTGGTCGCAGAACTAAGATACCGCGTGCTGCCCAGCGAGGGCCACGGCCCCCCGCCCCCCCCCCCCAAAAAAAAGAAGCAGCTTGGAATGCGAACCCTTCGTTAACTGGGGGCAGCCTGCCTTGAACTCATGCATCTTAGCCCATAGGCAGACTCTGGGAATGTCCTCAGAAACCACAACTGGTTTAAAAAAGAGGAAAACTCTGCTTGCTCTCCTAATTCCACTTTTCCTTTTCCAGGGCTAGAATGTGATGAAGTGATGATGAACCAGCTTTGACCATGTAAATGGAGACATTCTAGGGGGTGACAGAGCAATAAGACATAAAAAACCAAGGTCCCTGGGCACTTGTGGAGCAGTTTTCTCACTGCTCAGACACAGTTGGCCTAGACTTTTATGTGTGACCTTTATCGTGCTTAAGCAATTATATTTTGATCTCTGTTAAAGCAGCCAAATTAATGTCCTAATTAATACAGTGAAACAAGTCAAGAGGCAGTTGCAAAACAGCCTGAGAATGACTGTGAAGGGATAAGAATAGATGCCATTCATTAGGAGGAGCACAGAGGAAGGGCAGTGGGGTCCAGGGAAAGTTCTCCAGAGAAAATGATGTCTCAGCTGAGTCCTGAAGGCTGAGAGGGAAATGCAGGAAGGGAATACATGAGCTAACTGACAATAGAGACCTGCAGATGGGAGAGGGGCTGGTGTCTGAGAAACTAAGGACAGGTGTGCTCTCACATTCATCCACAGGATATTGCTGAAAACACATCAAAGCTGTGTCTACAGGAGGAACTTATTTCCAAAAGCTAAAATAGTTAGAAAGCACCTAGTTACCTGTTAGGCACGATCTTTAGTCATTGTTAATATCTCTCACTGTTGAAGTTCTCACTGCCTGAACTCAGGAACTGAATGGATTTGGATACATTTTTGCACTGCTCACATCCCAAAGCTGAGAGGCCAGATAGATTTGGGATAAAATGGAATCCCACATCATTCAGAGGCTACCCTTAACTCCATTGCTTTAGGTCCATGAGACCTATGCTTATCACTGATATCAGCATTTTTAATTTTTACAAAATAAGGACAAACAAAAATATTCAGTTAAATGTGCAGGCATTATAGTTGTCTGACTTGGGGTGTCCTGCTAAGTTTCATGAGGAAGGGATCCTGTCAGTCTTGTCTCCTTAGCATCCAGCCCAGTGCCTGCATTACAGGAAGCATTTAATAAATGTTAAATGAATTACCTTTCTTAGACAACAAGACTGTCAAAATTAGACTGCTGGCTGTGCCCAGCCCCTCCCTCCACGTGAGAACTAAAAATGTTGATTCATTGGGTAATAGAAATCTCACTTTGTCATATGAGAAAAGATAAAGGGGCATGTGAATAGCCTATAACCCAGCAGTTCCACTCTGACATATGTATCCAACAGAAGTGCATACACCAAAATAGCAAAATTCATAATTGACCAAAAATGGAAACAACCTAAATATCCATCAACAGTAGAATTAATAAACATGGTGTTTTCATGCACCATGAAAAATACATGTAGAATGCTACACAGCAATGATGAACTATATGCAACAACACGGGTGATTCTCACAGATATTGAGAGGAAGAAGCCAGTCTTGAAATCATCTTGTGCGATTCTACTTATTAATGTATAAAATTCAAAAAGGCAACTTATCGATACCATTAGAAGTCAGGTTGATGGTTACTATTGCAGGGCAGTGCCTGGAAGGAGCACCAGGTGGGGCGGCCTCTGGGATGCTGGCCACGCCCTCCTTGATCTGGTGGTGGCTTCATGCATGTGTTTTCTTACTGATAATTCATTGCACCGTTTGCTTATCATAGCTCTTTTCTGTAAGTATGTTCACTTCAGTTAAAAAGTTTTTTTAGGGCTTCCCTGGTGGCACAGTGGTTAAGAACCTGCCTGCCAACGCAGGGGACACGGGTTCGAGCCCTGGTCTGGGAAGATCCCACATGCCGCGGAGCAGCTAAGCCCGTGAGCCACAACTACTGAGCCCACGCGCCGTAACTGCTGAAGCCCACGTGCCTAGAGCCCGTGCTGCGCAACAAGAGAAGCCACCGCAATGAGAAGCCCGCGCACCGCAACCAAGAGTAGCCCCCGCTCGCTGCAACTAGAGAAAGCCCACGCGCAGCAACAAAGACCCAACGTGGCCAAAAATAAATAAGTAAAAATAAATAAATTTATTTTAAAAAAAGGTTTTTTAAAAACTTATGAAAATTTTTTCTGTAATTCATGATTCTTCATCTGATTTTATTTATAATAAACATTTCAAAAATTTAAAACAATAGGAGTATCAATATTGAAAACGTGGGTCACTTAAAAGTAAAGAGGTGCATAGAGCCCAGTATACCTGAGGATAAGCCAGCCACTCTTTTCTCTTTCTTTTTCCCCTAAAACACCAGGCGTTTTGCTCATGCTGTCCTCCCGTCTGGTCAGTGGTGAGAAAATAAGGTTGAAGAGGTGAGTGGGAGCGGAATTTTGTTATTTAAATTAGCCCAACACTAATATCATTCTCTCTTCCTGGGAGAATATGAGCTTCAAAGATGCCTGCAGCCATCGAGGTTGTCTGGACCAATGCTGCCTTCTGGAATGTTTCCTTAGATGGCATGTTGGCCATGCAATCCGGTTCCACTGCCAGGTAGGCCTTGCCCCTGAGAGGGGGAGGGAGGGAGGAACTCAGCAAAGTGTGTTCCAAAGAACTCTTTCTTAGGTGTGGAGATAAGCAGTCCACGTTACGTCACAGCCAAGGACGTTCTATTTTCCAAGACCACACACAGTAAGTCTCAGGAGGGAGAAACTCGACAGCTCCTCAGCTTCCCTCCCCTCTACCTGAACACCTGCTCTGTCTCCCACAGTCCTCATCACCCAAGCTGGGAAGGTGGAAGGCATCTTCAGTTCTTCTGATCAGTGATCAGGCACTTATTATTTAGATGTATTTATTCTCACAGACACTGACCTAGCTCAAGCTGTCGTCGCCTTTCATACGTTTACTCTGGCCTCCTAGTTAATCTCCTATTCCAATCTCTTATACAATAAAACCAGGGTTGCCTTCAAAAGATACTAATTAATCACGTCACTTCTCAGCTCAGCATCCTCCTGTGGCCTAAACACATTGGTCTAATTATGCATGGGCCTTTGTAATCTGACATCAATCCACCTTTGGCACCTGTCCTGCCCTCTCTCCCCTGACTGGGTATATTGCCATTCCAGTGGAACATCATGTTCTTTCACATCTCAGCCCTGGCTCACGGTGTTCCCATTACCCACCTCCTCCCTCCACCCAAATACAAGACCCACTTCTGGGCTTGAAATACCCATCGTGAGAAGCCTTGCCCAAGCCCTCCCTCCACTTTCTGCTCAGACTGTGCTGACCTGGACTGTGGCCGTTAAACACTCTCTGCTTAAGTACTAGATTCTCAATGGCAGAGTCCTTAATTCATTTTTGCATTATAGCACTTGACACATAATAAAAACAGAGTAACTTTTGTTTACTAACAGTTGTTTAGTAACAGTTGAATCACTTTGCTCTATGGCACAAAGCACAGCTAACATAGGGGAGATTTGCTGGAGATTTTGTGTTGTTTCCACCCCAGGAATCTGCCAGACTGGACTTCGCAGCTCATGGCTCTCTGAAGAGAAATCAGCAAAGCTTTGGAGGTGGGGCTTCCTCAGGCATTTAGTTATTGCTGATCAGAAGTCCTTTTAGCAATACTTCTCCGTGGCTAAGGAGCCCCTGAATGTGCTCAAGGCATTCAAAAGAAACTGGTTCTAAGAGCTTGGCCCACACAAGCATTCTCTCTCTAAAGCAGAAAGTTTTAAAGAGGAGATAATATATATTTATTACAACCGAAATTCTAATTACCATCTTTACACAGACAGGAAAACCTGCTCTTCTACTCTGGCTAACTGTGAGTGAGCCTGGTAAATAGACAATGGGTCTTCCTTACTCCAGGAGGTTTTGCTAGCTTGAACTTTCTCAAAACTAATAATGCAGAAAGCTAAATGAGTTTCACAATAATCGAGGCCTTTAGAAGTGGAGATACCGGGTGATGGAAATAGCTTAATTTAGGGAACTGTAGAAGCCCTGTTTTGCAGCGTATGTATAAGGAAGTCTGTTTTTCAAATAAAAAAGCCCTATCTGAAAAGGGGTCAAAAACAAATTAATTAATTCAACAAATACTTTTTGATCATCTACTTCATATCTGCTTTTTTCCAGCTGCCTCGTTTATTACTCTCAGCTCACTTAGAACTTGGATGTTGAAGCAGCATTCAGATTCTCTGACCCTTTATTGCCAAACTCAGTTTGTAGTCCAGCTTAGATTCATTTATTAAAAATGACATTATTTGTGCCATTTTAATTTTGCACCTTGCACAGCACAGGTTTGGAGCATCTGTGCCTTGACACACAAAATGTCACAGGCTTTGTTATTATTACTGGTGGCATGGGATGGGGGAAGAAGAGGAAGGTGGACTTACAAACTGTATCTTTACTAATACATTAAAACTGAGACATATAGTATCTTCACTTTATATTTGAGAAAACTGAGGCTCAGAGAGGTTGAACAACTTGTCTTGCCACAACACAGCTAATAAGTGGCATCTGGAAATTCAAACCCGAGACTGTCTTAACTCTAAAGACTTTGTCCTTCTCCTACATCCTACTGGCTTTGGGGGGCAGGAGATGGACTTCTGTGTCATGTCCCCTGGGGAACTACCAAAATGCCTTCTAAATCATTAACTAGTGTGAGTTGTAATAATAATAATCTTTATTAAATAGTGGATAACATTTTTTTCTTTGAACTCAAGCAGCTAGTATCAGAAACCTCTCTACACAGTTGCCACTCAGTAAACTCTGATGTTCTGACAGACAAGACTTTATTTATTTATTTATTTATCTTTGATCGCACCACATGGCATGCAGAACTTCCCTGACCAGGGAACGAACCCGCGGCCCCTGCAGTGGAAGTGCAGAGTCTTAACCACTGAACCACCAGGGAAAGTCCTGTCCACGTATATTTTAAATAGTGATTTTTAAATGGATAGGGTGGAGGCAAAGAAATAGCTATCGTATTGCCCAGCCTCGGAAGTAAAAGATTTAAGAAAATGGGCAAATGTTTAACTCTAGGAACCTTAGAGTATGCTCACATCCCTCCTTAGGCATAATCAGAAGCCAGTGTTTGCATTGTGCTTTTCAAATGCTTTTGAATCCTAGAGAACAATGGGTATTTCTCCACATCGCAGGGGATCTCAGGTTATCCAGCAGCATTAGCATGTGTTTTATCTTGCAAAATATTACCTACAGTTTACTTTTAGTCTCCTTCTCAAGACTATTGAATCGTAATGCTACAAAAGGCCTTTGAATCCTCTGTCAGGATTTCTCAACTCTGGATGACACAAGAATCAACTGAGGCTCTTAAAAATATGCTACCTGGCAGTCTCCCGAGAGTCAATAGAAATGAAAGCAAAAATAAACAAATGGGACCTAATCAAACTTACAAGCTTTTGCACAGCAAAGGAAACCATAAACAAAGTGAAAGACAACCTATGGACTGGGAGAAAATACTTGCAAATGTTGCAACCGACAAGGGCTTAATTTCCAAAATATACGAACAGCTCATACAATTCAGTAACAAAAAAACTCAAATGACCCAATCAAAAAATGTGCAGAAGACCTAAATAGACATTTCTCCAAAGAAGACATACAGATGGCCAATAGGCACATGAAAAGATGCTCATCGCTAATTATTACAGAAATGCAAATCAAAACAATAATGAGGTACCACCTCACACTGGACAGAATGGCCATCATTAAAAAGTCTACAAATAATAAATGCTGGAGAGGGTGTGGAGAAAAGGGACCCCTCTTACACTGTTGGTAGGAATGTAAATTGGTACAGCCACTATGGAATACAGTATGGCAGTTCCTCAAAAAACTAAAAATGGGAGTTGCCATATGATCCAGCAA
This sequence comes from Balaenoptera ricei, assembly GCF_028023285.1. Taxonomy (NCBI): domain Eukaryota; kingdom Metazoa; phylum Chordata; class Mammalia; order Artiodactyla; family Balaenopteridae; genus Balaenoptera; species Balaenoptera ricei. Next base: position 171,376,536 of record NC_082639.1, read on the forward strand.
TCCCAGTCCTGGGCATATATCCAGACAAAACTATAATTCAAAATGATACATGCACCCCTGTGTTCATAGCAGCAGTATTTACAATAGCCAAAACATGGAAACAACCTAAATGTCCATTGACAGATGAATGGATAAAGAAGATGTGGTACATGTATACAATGGAATATTACTCAGCCATAAAAAAGAATGAAATAATGCCATTTGCAGCAACATGGATGGACCTAGAGATTGTCATACCAAGCAAAGAAGGTCAGAAAGAGAAAGACAAAATACCGTATGATATCACTTATATGTGGAATCTAAAATACAACACAAATGAGCATATCTGTGAAAATGAAACAGACTCACAGACATAGAGAACAGACTTGTGGTTGCCAAGGGTGGGGACAGTGGGGAAGGGAAGGATTGGAAGATTGGGGTTAACAGATGCAAACTGTCATATATAGATGGATAAACAACAAGGTCCTACTGTGTAGCACAGGGAACTATATTCAGTATCCTGTGACAAACCATAATGGAAAAGAATATGAAAAAGAATATATATATATAACTAAATCACTTTGCTGTACAGAGAAATTGACACAACACTGTAATTCAACTTCAATGAAATTTTTTTAAAAAATGCCACCTGGGCCTCACTGCAGACCTGTTGAATCAGAGTTCCTGGATGGGGCTTGGGGAGCTGCAGCTCATTAAATTTCCCCAGGTGATTTTTTTCTTTTATTGAAATATAGTTGACATACAGTATTATATTAGTTTTAGGTGTACAACATAGTGCTTTGACATTTATATGCATTATGAATTGACCACCACAATGTCTAGTAAGCATCTGTCACCATACAAAATTATTATAATAATATTGACTATATTGCATGCTGTACTAAGGTAAATTACATGACCAGCTAAAGCCTCAGTCACGTTGAAAAAAAGAGAGAGAAAGCAAAAGCGAGATCTGCCAACGCTGGCTTCCTGATGATCTTGACTGAGCAAACGAGGCCGCCCTGGAGATCAGGTGCAGTCCAGATGTGCCTGCCACCCTCATTCTCAAGGTGAAGTCTTTGGAGAGTTATTAGCCCAGTGACAGCTTTGGTGCCACACTTTCCCCCCTCCTTCCTTTCCTTCCCCTGCAGCCGAGTCCAAGCAGCTGGCTGTGGGATGAGCTGACACACGACAATTAAAATCTGCCCCAGTGGAACTTCACAGGCTCCTGTTATCCCTGCAGGAGAGCAGTAGAGGCATTTGAGGTCAAGAGCTGATCCGGGAAGGGAGCACAGCATGATTAGCAGCAAAGGGGATGAGGGACAAATGCCAGGAACCCTCCTTCCCACTGCTTAGTGTGTGACAAAGCTGGAAGAAAGGGAAGACTTTGGGATTTACATGAGGTCTCAAATCTTAAAGGATGCTAAATTTGTTCTCACTTGGGACCTGTAACAGGTTCAGACGCCAGATGAAAATCAAGTCAAGTTCATTTCAGGTGAGTCTAAAGATTGATTTTTTTTTTTAATCAGCATCAGGGCACAGTAGATATAGTAGTTTGCAGTCCATAGTCCACTCGTAACTTGAAATCAGAAACTGAAAAGCAGTAATGTAAGTGGGAGGAGAGATTTCATTAATTGATTCAACAAATATTTCTTGACTGGTAACTGTGAGCAGGTTCAGTGCTAGTTTCGGACAGTACAGCTCAGAGCAAAACTCAAGTCCCTCCCCCAAGGGCGTCTCCCCCTCCCACGGTGAGGGAGGGCATGGGGAGAAGAAAAGGGCAGAGTCAGTAAGTCCAGGTATGTCTATGTTACGCACACACACATCAAATAGAACAAGCGGTAAGTGCTGTGAAGAAAAAGGAGGGAAAGGGCTGGCGAGAGCTGTGCCTGGGTCTGTGGCTCGGTGGTTATTTTACATGGGGGGGGGGGGCGGGGACAAGGAGCAAAAGAGAGGCAGGTAGCCTTTGGGGGAGAGGGTGCTCTGCCCCACGAGACCACAGAACCTAAATGTCCGTCAGTCAAAGCCATCTACTCCTAGCTGTGCCACTGTCCCTTCATGTCCTACCAGCCTCTTCATCAGATCCATGACACCTGGTCAGCCTCTTCCAGGTTGACCGGCAGACCCTCAGGTACTTTCAAGCCCCATAACAGGCCAGGTTGGTGGTCTGGTCTTGCCTCTGTCCTCCTCACTCTCCAGGGCAGGGCGTCACAGCATTGCTCCTGTCCCAAGCTCCATCTGTGACATTGATGACCCCTAACCTCTGCAGAGGAGGGGCCGTGCAGAGCCGTCACACCTGCACTCCCGGTGGCCTCACGGGTCATTACCTCGAGGCTGAGAGACAGTGGCTGTGAGCTGCCAGCCTTCCCACATTTTAACTCATTGACCTCTCACTGTAGCCCTGGGAGGGATGTGTGACTGTTTATCCTCAGTTTGCAAATAAAGAAACTTGCCCATGGCTAGAGAGAGGCAGAGTTGGGCAAGTCTTATCCACTGAAAACCCCTTTCTTTAAGGAAACAAAGCACAATTATGGAAAGTTTAAAGGTCTAGGGTTTAAATAACGCCCCAAGCGTAGTCACAGGGCAAAAAAACGGTGACTCAGGAAAGGAGAGAGGACTTAAGTACTCTTGAGTGCTGGCTATTGGTTGGCACAAAAAAGGATTAAGTGAGGAGCCAGGATAGAATGACCAACTTTGCTATGGGAGAGCCATTTAAGACACGTGTGGATAACTGTTCATTTATTTTTCTGTTGCTAAAGGAATTTGTAGAAATTTACAGAAAGGCAGCAAAAAGGTATATGTCATCCATAATCTTGCTTTTCAGAGACTACCACTATTAACAGCTGTCAAATATGTGCCTCTAAGATTTTCTCTCATCAGGTGGATTGGGGTGATTTTTGTCCCTGGTCAGATGTTAACATTACTTCCCCATGAAGCAGGCCTTTTTGGGGTCCTATCCCAGTGACCCACCTTCATTCCTACAAGGAATGACTCCCCAAGGGGAAAGTGAGGCAGGAGATTGATGGGCTCCAGGCTAGACACTTACAACTGGCCTCCTGTTCACACTTCTGGGGTGAGAAGAAGATGGGCTCCAGGCCGGACATTCATTACCAGCCCCCTGTTTACATTTCCTGAAGCAAGAGACAAACGGGCTCCAGGACTACATATTTACCAGCAACAGAAATAGGGTAAATAACCAGACATTGGACCTTTTCATGGCAGGGATAGAGTGGGACTAAGCCCTGTTAAAAGATCAAGAGGTCATACATTTCCCATCCTTGGGGCAAGGGAAACATTGCACATGCACAGAAAGGCTCCTTGGGGGCAAAAAGGAAGGGGCACCACCCCATAATATGTGGTGTTAAGGCCATCACATAGGCCTCTGGGCTGTAATCCATCTTGGAAAAAAGTTGCGCGTGCATGTTGGAGAGGGTCCTGAGGCAGATCAGGTGTGGAAAAAGAAACCAGATAATTGGCCAAAGGTAAACAAAGAGCCGGCAGAACTGCCCTATATAGATGACTTCACTGCCTCTTTACTGCGTTCCTCCTCATTAGGGAGGACGCCCACACCCTTGCTCTCCAGTGGGCATCTCTGCCCTGCTTCTGTCTTAAGTAAGCAAACTGTTTCTCTGTGTGCTCTCCCACTTGTTGTTGTGCTATGTCTCTAATAATAAACTTTGTATCTGTTTTTACAGTTTTTGCCTCGTGAGAAATGCATTTTTCACTGGGGGCAGGAGCCAGGGATTATGGTGGCTAGGATTCCTGGTTTTCATCCAGGCTACCCAGGTTCAGTTCCTGGGCAGGGAACTAAGATCTCACTTCATGCCACCACTCACTGCTGCCTCTCCGAGATCAAAAGGGCCCCCTGGCGACACCTGACTCCAAGGCCCTGGGACCAGAATCCTTTTGCTCTGTCTCTTACTGGGAGGCACCATCTCTTAAGAAGCCCCTGCAGAGAAGGGCACCTCATTGCTTTGCAGGCTGGCCCAGGCCTTTCTGAGGCCATTCTGATTGTTGGAAAGCTATTCTCTCTTAGAGCTAGACCCAAGACTCCAGGTGAGGTCTGATGGTTAACACAGCATGCTGGATAGGTAACCCAAATTGCCCTAAGTTTCTTTTTTTTTGTCTTTTTTTTTAAAAAATCACCTTCCTTGCAGTCAGTTTAAAAAAATCTAAGATGTTTCTTACATGAACTACTTGATACCATCTTTCTCAGTCAGCTCTGGCTGCCTTAACAAAATAGCACCAACTGGGGGCTTAAACAATAGACACTTATTTCTCACAGTGCTGGAGGCTGGAAGTCCAAGACCAAGGTGCCGGCAAGGTAGGTTTCAGTCTGACACCTCCTCTCTCGGCTTGTAGCGGTCACCACCTCACCATGTGCTCACATGACCTCTTTCGTGTGAGTGGAGAGAGGACACTCTGGTGTCTCCCCTCATAAGGGCGCTAATTGCATCATGAAGGCTCCCCACACCCACCTCATGACCTCATCTAAACTATATACCTCTCGGACTTCCCTGGTGGCACAGGGGTTAGCAATCTGCCTGCCAATGCAGGGGACACGGGTTCGAGCCCTGGCCTGGGAAGATCTCACATGCCGCGGAGCAACTAAGCTCGTGCACCACAACTGCTGAAGCCCGTGTGCCACAACTGCTGAAGCCTGCACGCCTAGAGCCCGTGCTCCACAACAAGAGAAGCCACCGCAATGAGAAGCCTGCACACCGCAGCGAAGAGTAGCCCCTGCTCGCTGCAACTAGAGAAAGCCCGCGCACAGCAACGAAGACCCAACACAGCCAAAAATAAAGAAAGAAATAAATAAAAATAAAATAAAATAAAATAAACTTAATACCTCTCAAAGGCCCCACCTCCTAGTGCCATCACATTGGGGGTTAGGGCTTCAACATATCAATCTCAAGGGGACACAAACATTCAGTCCATAGCACCATGCCAGGTCCGCCAACCCTGAATGATTTTGAGAACCAACCCTCATCAAGAAACGATGACTTTTGAAAGGTCTGTAAAGTGAGGGCTGCCAACCAGCTTCTCTGGACTCCATTCTAGTATTGTCTGCCTTATGCTGGCCTTTCTGGGACAGACCCCTCCCACCCATGTCCTCTGCCTGGCTCTTGTTTATAGAAAAACTTTATCCTCCTAGGCCTTCCCTGAGTTCTAATGAATAAATTTATTCAGAGGAGTGAGAAACTGCAGAAGCAAAGGAAAACAGTCAAGCAAGACAAAATAATAGTTTAGCCACTAAACAAAGTCAGGGATCTTTAGTTTCTCCTCAAGGGCTATAGATAATATTCTGAGCCATGTCCTTTGAGCTGTTTTGCAGATACTGAAATCCCCACCAGGTGGAAGAAGTTAACTGTATGCTGCCCTCAAGCACGCAGACCCCAGAACCAGAAGGTGGACGATGTTGCCTCCTGATGACCTCACCACCAGCCCATCAGAAGAATGTCCACAAGCTGATCATGCACCCCACCCCAACCCCCCCTTATCCTGTCTAAAAACCTTTCCTGATAGCCTTCAGGGAGTGTGGGCCTTTTAAGCACTAGCCACTTGGACTCCTTGCTTGGAGCCCAGCAGTAAATGCATACTTTCCTTCACCACAACCCAGTGTCAGCATATTGGCTTTATTGGGTGAGCAGACCCAAGTTTGGTTCGGTAACAATGCCGTGCTCCATGTATCCAAACCCCCTTGGAAGCCAGTTAAATACTTATTACTCAGTGGAAGTTTAGTGAGCACTTCCAGGCTCTGTTGGAGAGCTGGGGACACGGTGGCAAACAGACAAATACGGCCCCTGCTCTCACAAAGCCCATGTGATGGTTCATGACTGAACTGAACAAATATCTGGATAGGATGATTTCCGGTAGAGAGTTGTACTAGGAAGAAAATAAGGGAAATGGGCAAGGGCAGATCCCAGTTTTGTGGAGCCTGAAGCTTATTTGGGGACCCTCTTTTAGAAAAAGAATACATGGGCTGTTAGTTTCCCAGGGCTGCCATAACAAAGTATCACAAACTGGGAGCCTCAGCAATTCTCTCACAGTTCTGGAGGCTAGAAATCCAAGGTGTCGGCAGAGTTGGTTCCTTCAGAGGGCTCTGAGGGCGCATGCGTTCCAGGCCTCTCTCCAGTCATTCCTTGGCTGGTAGATGCACGACCCCATCCTCACCTTCACATGGCATTGTCCCTGTGTTGACATCTTCTTATAAGTCTTATTGGATCAGGGGCCCACTCCTCCAGCATGACCTTGTCTTTTTTATTTTTTTAATTTTTATTTTATGTTGAAGTATAGTTGATTAACAATGTTGTGTTAGTTTCAGGTGTACAGCAAAGTGATTCAGTTTTACATATACATGTATCTATTTTTCAAATTCTTTTCCCATTTAGGTTATTACAGAATACTGAGCAGAGTTCCCTATGCTATACAGTAGGTCCTTGTTGGTTATTTTATATATAGTAGTGTGTATATGTCAGTCCCAAAGTCCCAATTTATCCCTCCCCCCACCAGCACGACCTCATCTTGGCTAATCACATCCACAACGACCCCATGTCCAATAAGGTCCAATTCTGAGGTATGGGCGCTAGGACTTCAATGTGTCTTTTTGGGGGGACACGATTCAACCCCCAACACAAGGCTAGGGCTCCTCCAGGGCTTGCAGGGGGCCTGTGCCAGCGGGGGGCTCTGGGGTGTAAGCTTCCTCAGCGTGGCAGCAGCTCTACCCCTGGGATGTGGGTGGCGAACTGTGCGGCGAGGGGCACAGCAGAGCCGTCAGTGCCCCTCCTGTCCTCTCCACCCACTCTGGAGGTCCCGGTCCCCCTTTTGCAGAAGCCCTCCTGGGCCTCTCAAGGGCTTCCTCTGCCCCCACCCCCAGCAGCCTAGAAGTGGCCTCAGGAGAAGCACCAGCCAGAGAGGAACAGGAGCTGGTGAATGTACACCTCAGCCTCCTCCTCCCTCAGAGGGACTTTTTTAAAGATCTTTTATCGTAGGCGCAGATGCAGAAAAACACGCCGAAGACATCGAGGGCTTCTGGAATTACTCTGAGGCAGACACCCCGTAACCACTGGTGGGACGTTCTGCGGTGTGGTCCGTCCAGTCTCAGGAGCCGCAGCACCGAGGTGACCTTTATCTGACTTTATTTCCCCATCTCCTCGTCGTGCTTCTGGGACCACCTTCCAAATAAGTGGCTTGCACCAAATTCTTGTTTCTGGGTCCGTTTTGGGGACACTCAGAAGCAGGCAGTTGGTAAGGAAAGGCCTCTTTAAAGAGATGGCATCTGAGGCGGGACCTGGGTGCTGAGAAGGCGTTGGCCACGCAGGGACGCGGCTTAGCGTTGGGGGGCGGCCCGGGGCAGGGAGGCGGGACACGACGACCGCAGAGGCCCCAGGAGAGCGGCCCGGGTGCACGGGAACGAAAGGAAGCCCGCTGTGGCCTCAGCGCAGGCACGGGAGAGGCAGCGGAAGCCTGGAGACCTGCGTGCGTGCGTGCGTGTGTGCGTGCGTGCGTGTGCGTGCGTGCGCGTGCGTGCGCGTGCGCTGTGTCTCCGAAGGTATGCGAGTCACGTGGGAGGTGGGGTGAGGGCCCCTGTGGGGAGAGGCCGCCTCCTTCCTCCCTTTTCACCCTTGCGGCCTGACACGTCCCCACACACACACTCACAGGAAGCTGTGTTTTTTTTTTTTTTTAATACAATTTTCAATTTCTTCTTTTTTTTTAATTTATTTATGGCTCTGTTGGGTCTTCGTTTCTTTTTTTTTTTTTTTTTTTTTTAAATAAGCTTTTTTGTGTGTGTACATGGCACTACAGTTACTCTTTTATTTATTTATTTATTTATTTATGGCTGTGTTGGGTCTTCGTTTCTGTGCGAGGGCTTTCTCTAGTTGTAGCAAGTGGGGGCCACTCTTCATCGCGGTGCGCGGGCCTCTCCCTGTCGCGGCCTCTCTTGTTGCGGGGCACAGGCTCCAGACGCGCAGGCTCAGTAGTTGTGGCTCACGGGCCTAGTTGCTCCGCGGCATGTGGGATCCTCCCAGACCAGGGCTCGAACCTGTGACCCCTGCATTGGCAGGCAGATTCTCAACCACTGCGCCACCAGGGAAGCCCGGGTCTTCGTTTCTGTTCAAGGGCTTTCTCCAGTTGCGGCGAGCGGGGGCCACTCTTCATCACGGTGCGCGGGCCTCTTACTATCGCGGCCTCTCTTGTTGCGGAGCACAAGCTCCAGACGCGCAGGCTCAGTAGTTGTGGCTCACGGGCCCAGTTGCTCCGCGGCATGTGGGATCTTCCCAGACCAGGGCCCGAACCGGCGTCCCGTGCATTGGCAGGCGGACTCTCAACCACTGCGCCACCAGGGAAGCCCAGAAGCTGTGTTTTGAAAACCCAATTTCATGTGTCCATTCGAGTCCCACGACAAGTATCTATTCAGATCAGGTCGTTGGGAACCAAATCATCTCGACACAAGCTGCGCTAATTGCGGAGATCCCTGAATAACCAGGACCCAGCTTCAGCTCCCCTGTGTTGGCTAATGATAGAAACACAATTGCGGTTGCCCAACAGCGGCTCCGAAGCTGGGGCACCCCTTCCAGGAGGGCAATTGGCAGCTACTTAATAAGCCCCAGCTGCAAAGGGGGAGTGAGTCAGGGTGTTGAAAGCTGCCCTCGCCTGCAGCTGGGGATGGGTGCGGCCCCCTCTCTGACTAATTATTACCTGCTTTTGTTCCTCTAGTGTGAGACAGGCCTGCCGTGGAATGCTGGTGGTGTGGAAGTTTTGACGAGTTTTGCTGAAAAGAGAAAACCACTCAGGTCAAACTCACAGAGACAGAAAGTAGAAATGACAGATGCCGGGGGCTGGGGGAGGGTGACTTGTTCAATGGGTACAGACCTTCAGCTCTGTAAGATGAAACGGTTGTGGAGATCGGTTGTACAGCAATGTGAATGTACTTAATACTACTTAAGAATGGTTAAGAAGGTAAATTTTGTTATGTGGATTTTACTACAATTAAAAAAAAAAATTCTGTACAAAACCCAAGTGGCAGACCACAGTTTGAGGTAGCAAACGTTAACTGCTATGGTTTGGAACAGTTGTGACATCGCCTTTGGTTTCTGGCACTGTTCCAAATGACCCATCAGCACCTTGATGTTCCCAGGGGCAGTGGACGTCATCACAACCAAAACCCTCCCCGTGACAGTGCCTTAAATATTTCATCTCCACAATCCATCCCTGGGACCCTGGCGACTAGGTTTTACAGCTGAGGCTTAGTAAGTAGCTGCCAATTGTCCTCCTGTTCAGGAGGAGGAGTTGCCATTTTGAGGAGCTCACAGAATCCCGCTGTCACCTTCCTTTCTTGTTGGCAAACTGGGGCCCAGGTTTTGCCTCCTTTAGCTAAGATGGCAACTGGAGTATCTAAACTGGGCTTTGCAGGGTTGCATTATTTGGAAAACCATAGCTTCTGAGATAGCTCTTAAAAATCTGTGGTTACATGTGAGCTCCAGGCCACAGGCTCCTGTTCTGACTTCTGCTTAAGCACCCTGTGGCCCAGTCAAATGTGGAAATAACTTGAGGGGGTTACAGGCTATGCCACCCACCCCCACTCCCACCCTTTTGGGTGCCACCCTGTCGCTGGGCCTGCTGTCCAAATTCCTGGGAGTGTTGGAATTGATATTATCTTTAAAAAAACTTCACACGTTACACTAATTAGGAGAGGGCTCTGAATTCAAGAAAAATGTTCATTGTAAGTCCAAATGCAAAAGTCATGGACTTTGAATTTAGACACTGGATTTGAGTTGACTGTGGCTGTAGACGAGTTACTTATTCTTTCCTATTCATTTGTTTTCTTGGCTGCGAAATGAGGCTGTTACCAACGGGAAGATTAACAGAGCATGAAGAGACCAGCCCAGGCAATAGCCCAGTGCCTGGCACATGGCAGGACCCCCGTCAATATTGTCAGCCCCCCAGTTAGGATTCTCTGGGAACAAGTAGGTTTATCGCCCTTTCATCCTCAGAAATAGTTTGGCTTCTTACCGTATAATTCTGTGAAGTAGATTAAATTCTTCCTACACTTGTGCTTACATTATGAGTTTACTCAGTAAACGTTTACAGGGTAACCCTCAGGGCAGGCAGGTCCAAATGTGTCTGGAGCAATGTCACTTTTCCCTAGAAGTTCAACCATGGGCCTGAGCTGGTTGCAGAGACAGCTTGTGGCATCGTTAGGTGTTTCTCCCTGGACTATGGGGAGGGGACTGAGGAGTGGGTGGGTTTCAGCCTTTGTGGTAGAGCATTCAGAGACCCCAGGATTCTGGGGCTGGATGGCACTGTAGCCCCACACCCTTGCTTCACACACGAACAAACAGAGGTTCTTCAGAGATAAGTAAGTAACTTCAGTCATGAAGCCTCACGCTGTGTGGGCTAGGGCTTGGGCTTGGGAACAAGCTACTTAAGGTCTGGGTTCTGGGAGACAAAAAGCTGGCTAGCCTGAAGCAAGTTACCTAACTTCTTTGATTCTCTGTTTCCTCCTCCTGTAAATGGAAGTAAGATTACCGACTTTACATTGTGAGATTTAAAAGGAAATAATGATACTAAATTGAAATAAGACACTGGAACTTCCCTGGTGGCACAGTGGTTAAGTAAGACTCCGAATTCCCAATGCAGGGGACCCGGGTTCTATCCCTGGTCAGGGAACTAGATCCCACATGCATGCTGCAACCAAGAGTTCGCATACCACAACTAAGGAGCCCGCGAGCCGCAATTAAGGTGCCCACGTGCTGCAACTAAGACCTGGAGCAACCAAATAAATAAACAAATATTAAAAAAAAAAAACTTAACCATTCTTGTCAGGGTGTAGGGTTTTTATTTTAAGAAAGAAAGAAAGAAAGAAGACAGTGACTTTCCTAATACATGATCACTCGTTTTTTTTTAATTAATTAATTTATTTTTGGCTGTGTTGGGTCTTCGTTGCTGCGCGCAGGCTTTCTCTACTTGCGGCGAGCGGGGGCTACTCTTTGTTGCGGTGCGCGGGCTTCTCATTGCGGTGGCTTCTCTTGTTGCAGAGCATGGGCTCTAGGCTTGCGGGCTTCAGTAGTTGTGGCACGTGGGCTCAGACGTGTGGTTATTAAATCAACTATACTCCAATAAAAATTTGTGGCTCACGGGCTGTAGAGCACAGGCTCAGTAGTTGTGGCACACAGGCTTAGTTGCTCCTTGGCATGTGGTATTTTCCCAGACCAGGGCCGGAACCCATATCCCCTGCATTGGCAGGCGGATTCTTAACCACTGCGCCACCAGGGAAGTCCCTATGATCACTCTTATCTCTGATCCTTTAAGAAAGGAGACAACAAAGGGATCAAAGGGATGAGTGAGACTATCGGAACCCACCCAGGCGCCTCCCAGGGAGCCTGGCCTGAGAGCTCAGGGGCGGAGGAATCTCACACATAGTTGGAGAAACCTCCTGACTCTACAAAGGAAGAGAATCAGGGACTCTAGATCAGTTAGCTAAATGCCAACTCAGTTCCCAAAGGACTAAGGAGGTTTTTGGAATTTGACTTTTGCCCTTTCCTCTGGCCCAGCTCCTCCCTCTGGTGGAAACAGCTCTGGTCAAACTGCTTTAGACCCAGCTTGTCTGGTGGCCCTGGGCTGGGGCCCCAGAGGGAATCAGGTACTCTGAAGGGAAAGAATGAAATCTTCAGGAATTTGATGAATCTGTCATTCAGAGTTGATTTTTGGTGAATCCTCTTGCTTTTATTTATCTGTTTTTGAGAAGGTAGCTGGAGATGAAAAAATTGCTTTTACGAAATCGAGGGATGGCAGAGTTTGAATTAGAATCTGCAGTTGTTTTCAACTCTAAAAGTCCTTAAAGTAGAGTGCAGTGGGTGAGCTACCAGATTTATTTATGAACCTGTGAAGAGAAAGCAGCGACCCCAGCGGGGACACTTGGTCGGGTGTGCATGGAACCAAGGGGACACGCAGGGTTTAGAAGCCTGGCTGGTTAGGCCAGCGCTTTCATTGTCAGCGCTGAAGCAGACATGACAAAGCATGGAAAGGTGATAGGAAAGTGCTTTCACTCAAGACAACAGCAGAAAAGAACCACTTTCTGGCACGCTTAAGGCCCAGCCTGGAGGGGAAACCAGTTGTCAAGATGTGTGGTTATTAAATCAACTATACTCCAATAAAAATTTTAAAAATAAATAAATAAAATTTGCTTGCAAAATTGTAAAAAAAAAAGATGTGTGGTTATGGCTAAGATCGGAGACTGCTGTTCAGGGGGCCGGAAACCTCAACCCTAACCTCCATGTGCCAAAAAAATCTCAGCTAATAAGTGGGAGGGAAATTGGAGGCTTCAACCACTGCGAAACAAAGGACTATCCCCTTCCCTTTTTGACCAATGAAGGGTTACTCTGGGTCCGAGGGCCTGTTCCAGCAGCCTTGAATAATAACCTCACAGGGGAGGAATATTAGTGGCCCTCCTTGGATTAGCGAATTGCTGACCTACAAGGATTTAGAACCCAACATTGAGGGCAACTCAGTTCCTCCAGGTCATTTCACTATGCAACAATACTGTGCCTTTGCTGGGGATTACAAATACAGGGATGTGTGCCTGGTAACACGTAATCCACTCTTTTTTTCTTTTTTTTTGCTGTGTTTGGGTCTTCATTGCTGCACACGGGCTTTCTCTAGTTGTGGCGAGTGGGGGCTACTCTTCGTTTGCAGCGCACGGGCTTCTCATTGCGGTGGTTTCTATTGTTGCGGAGCACGGGCTCCAGGCGCGCCGGCTCAGTAGTTGTGGTGCACAGGCTCAGTAGTTGTGGCTTGCGGGCTTAGTTGCTCCGCGGCATGTGGGATCCTCCCAGACCAGGGATCGAACCCATGTCCCCTGCATTGGCAGGTGGATTCTTAACCACTGTGCCACCAGGGAAGTCCACGTAATCCACTCTTAACTCTAGAAGTGCTGCTTGGGTTTCTTTGGGTTCTGCCTTTTGAAGAAAATTCTAAGTGTGTGCCCCAGACCCCCTTGGACCCCTTCCTGGTTTTTTTTGTTTTTTTTTTTTAGAAATTCACGTTCTTTTATTTATTTATTTATTTATTTATGGCTGTGTTGGGTCTTCGTTTCTGTGCGAGGGCTTTCTCTAGTTGCGGCAAGCGGGGGCCACTCTTCATCGCGGTGCGCGGGCCTCTCACTATCGCGGCCTCTCTTGTTGCGGAGCACAGGCTCCAGACGCGCAGGCTCAGTAACTGTGGCTCACGGGCCCAGTCGCTCCGCGGCATGTGGGATCTTCCCAGACCAGGGCTCGAACCCGTGTCCCCCGCATTGGCAGGCAGACTCTCAACCACTGCGCCACCAGGGAAGCCCAGACCCCTTCCTTTTGATCTTCGTGTGCCAGTTCACACACGCCTGTTATAGCAGCTACCTTCTGAGCGGCCGTGATGCATTCAGTTGTCAGCATCTGAAAACATCCCCTCTGCTGGGTCCAGTTATTTGCTTTATGAACCATCTGCCAATTTGGATTAAATTCGGCAAAAACAAACTCCATTTTCAGATGACGCTCCCCATTCTTCTTCTTCCTCTACCACGTCATCAGTTTTCCAACCAAAAGTACCAGCATGCTCTGACCTGCACATCCTTCTGTTGTCAAATCCTGCTCCTTTTTGCAACGGGGACCCTCCCTGGGTTGTCACCACACTGTTTTTTGCTAATCCCCATCGCAGACCTCACCCTCAGCCCAGTGGGGATCTCTGGCTTTGATGTCTTCAGGCCTCTGCTGCCACCTCTCCTCCATTCTGAGCCCCCGTTGCAGGTACCACCCTCATCCTTGTCCTATCTCAGAATCAGATCCACCGAGACGGTCTCAGGGGTTTAGTGCTGTTGGGTTTCTGAGGGTAAAGTTTTTTCAGGGCCTTCCTGGCCCTAGGATTAGACTATCCTTGCTTCATTTCAAATGACTAAGGCTCCTGGAGAGTTTTCCGAAGAAGACAAGAAATAACACATTTCCTTCCTTATCCAAGCCAAGAAGCTTCCGAGTCAGCTGGGCCAGTGGAACAGCAAGAGCACAGGCGTGGACGGCCCTGCTGCTCACAGCACACACCCTCACGCTGATCTCTCGGAACCTCCGTGTCTTCGTGTGAACACGTGGGGAATGGGATCTCTCTCCCCAGGCCAACACGGATTAAAATGCGAGCCTCTGGGGACTGGCAGAGTTCAGACACTGATCAACGATACTGTTGTGTGCCCTCCATTCAGTTCCAGCCACATCGTGACTCTCCTGTGTAAGGCACTCAGTCCTTTATTACTGAATTCTTTTTTTAAAATTTTCATGGGAGTACAGTTGACTTACAATGTTGTGTACGTTTCAGGTGTACAGGAAAGTGATTCTTTTCCCATATAGGTCATTACAGAGTATTGAGTAGAGTTCCCTGTGCTATACAGTAGCTCCTTGTTAGTCATCTATTTTATATATAGTAGTGTGTGTATGTTAATCCCAATCTCCTAATTTATTGCTTCCCCTCACGTTTCCCCTTTGGTAACCATAAATTTTATTTCGGGATCTGTGAGTCTTTCTGTTTTGTAGAAAAGTTCATTTGTATTATTTTTTTTAATATCATGTAAGTTTCAGGTGTACAACAAAGTGATTCACAATTTTTATTTATTTAAATTTATTTATTTATTTACTTATTTATTTATGGCTGTGTCGGGTCTTAATTGCGGCACGTGGGATCTTTCATTGTGCACACGGGCTTCTCTCTAGTTGTGGTGCACGGGCTTAGTTGCTCTGCGGCATGTGGGATCTTAGTTCCCTGACTAGGGATCGAACCCACATCCCCTGCATTGGAAGGTGGATTCTTAGCCACTGGACCACCAGAGAAGTCCCATTTGTATCTTTTTTTAATTAGATTTCACATATAAGTGATATAATATGATGTTTGTCTTTCTCTGACTTACTTCACTTAGTATGATAATCTCTGGGTCCATCCATGTTGCTGCAAATGGCTTTTTTTTTTTTTTAATTTATTTATTGTATTTATTTATTTTTGGCTGCATTGGGTCTTCGTTGCTGTGCGCAGGCTTTCTCTAGTTGCGGCGAGCGGGGGCTACTCTTTGTTGTGGTGCGCAGGCTTCTCATTGCGGTGGCTTCTCTTGTTGCGGAGCACGGGCTCTAGGCGCATGGGCTTCAGTAGTTGTGGCATGCAGGCTCAGTAGTTGTGGCTCACGGGCTCCAGATGCGCAGGCTCAGTAATTGTGGCTCACGGGCCCAGTTGCTCCGCGGCACGTGGGATCTTCCCAGACCAGGGCTTGAACCCATGTCCCCTGCATTGGCAGGCGGATTCTTAACCACTGCGCCACCAGGGAAGCCCAAATGGCTTTATTACTGAATTCTGATTCCATTTGCATATCCCAGCACTAGAGCATCAGCTCCTTAACTGGGGACCATGATTTGTCTTTGCATCCTCTCTGCCTAATGCAGTGCCTGGCCAAGTACCTGCAGAATGAATAAGTAAGTGCATTTTTACTTTGGATTTAAACCTTAGTGTTTCATATTAGAATTTAGATGGGCCCTTTCCTCAGCTTCTTCTAAAATGCTTGATCTTTCCAAGGAAGCTAAGGCAGTGTTGAAGTGAGGCCCTCATTTCTGGTGCTCACTGCACCTGGCAGCCGCCCGCTCTGCACACACCCCTCCACAGCCTCTGTCTCCGAGCTCACCTGCATCTACCCAACCCTTATCCTGCACGAGGATCAGGTGCCACTAATGTAGGGTATGATCAACGCCCTCATTAAAGCAGCCAGTGTGAATGTGGAACCTTTCTGGGCAGGTTTGTTTGCAAAGGCCATGGCCAATGTCAACATCAAGACGCTTATCTGCAACGTAGGGCTGGTGGCCCTGCCCAGAAGGAGGTCCTGCCCCGACGGAGGACAAAATGGGAGCAAAAAAAGGCGGCTCTGAGGAGTCTGACGATGGCATAGGCTTTGGTCTTTTTGCTTAAATCTCCTTTGTATTATGTTCAATAAAAAGCTGACCTCTTAAAAAAAAATAAAAAAGAATTTTAGATCGTTAAGTCAAAAACCCCCCGAGATCTGGCCAGAACTGCTGACACACAGGAACGGATGGACAAGACAGTGGAACGAAAGCACATTTGGTAATGCATGGGAACTGTTTTCCTTCCCGCTCCCGTTGCAGGACTAGGCTCATTAGACAAGCCCTGTGAAGCACGGTCGAGAGTCTGGGTTCTGGAGTCACTGTCTCAATCTCAGATCCTGTCTCTGCAACTCACCAAGTGTGACCTTGAGCCAGCTACTCTCTGAGCCTGTCTTCTCGTCTATAAAATGAAGATAGTAATAGTACTACCTACATCACAGACATACTGAGAATGAAATAAGATTATGCATAAACTTAGTTCAGAGCTCAGTGAATAGTAAGAATTCTCAATAAATGGCCACAGTGTTCAGTGGACTGAACACACACTCACTAAAAGGTTATTCAAATGCCCTCCATCTTTTGTTTCTGTTTTTTTTTTTTTTAATTAATTATTTTTGGCTGCGTTGGGTCTTCATTGCTGCACGCGGGCTTTCTCTAGTTGCGGCGAGCGGGGGCTACTCTTCATTGCAGTGCGCAGGCTTCTCATTGCGGTGGCTTCTCTTCTTGTGGAGCACAGGCTCTAGGCGCACGGGCTTCAGTAGTTGTAGCACGTGGGCTCAGTAGTTGTGGTGCACGGGCTCTAGGCGCGCAGGCTTCAATAGTTGTGGCGCACGGGCTTAGTTGCTCTGCGGCATGTGGCATCTTCCTGGACCAGGGCTCGAACCCATGTCCCTTGCATTGGGAGGCGGATTCTTAACCACTGCGCCACCAGGGAAGCCCTTGTTTCTGTTTTTGATGAAAAGCTTCTCAATGAAAAGCTTCTCAAGTGTAAGGATAGCCTCTGTTGGTCTCTTTCCATTCATTAAGCACTTACTTTGAGCCAAGCACTGTTCTTGTTAGGGTTGGGGAACAAAGAAATAAAAGATAATCCCTGCCCTTAAGAAATTACAGCCTCAGGGGAAAACAAACTGTGTGTATTTACAAAACAGTATGTGGACCACGAATGAGATAAACACTGGTTGGAGAGTCCAAAAAGTGGCACCTGACCTGCTGGGGAGAGGGATGGGCTACCAAATACTGGTGTGAGCCCGAAGGACCCAGACCAGGAATGGGGAAAGGGAATCTAGACAGAAGGGAGAACTCGTGCAAAGCTACTGAACCATGTCTCAGGACCTATCATCCTTGTGCCTTCAAGGCTCTGCTGCCCAGCCTTCCTACCGCCCTGATTCATAGGTCTCTCTGGAAAAGTCACCAGTGACAGAAAGAATGGCCCAAGCTGGCAGATGGGAGCTAGACTGGCCTGGAGACCGCTAGGAGGCTGAAACCTCCGTCAGGCAAGAGGTCATGTAAGCAGAACTGGCAAGTTTGGGGAAGGACAATGAGGCACCCCCCGACCCTCCATGGACCAGGAAGGAAATGGAACTGAGAGGGGGCTGAGCTGGCAGGAGATCTGGGGGTTTTCAGCACTTGCCTGGCAGCTGAGCCACTGACTAAAGTTCTACAGCTAAGGGGAGTGAGTGGAGGGCTCATTTAATGTCAAACCCAAGGGTAGGTTTCACAGATACTTTTACTGACTGAGCCCATACATCTGAATTGTAAAGTTGGTTCTATCATCACTCTAAACGTTAAAGCAAAGGGTCATTAAGCAATAGTTCGAAGACAGTAGGAATTTTCCCAGGCAAGAGGATAAGGAAGGGAAAGCAAAGTACTCTGTCTCCCCAAATCAGGTCTGTGAAAACCCAGTCCTTCTGAGGGTGAGTGCTGTACTCTTCACCACCAGCATGTGAAACTGCAATACAGCTGGGAATTATAGAAGTAAGAATTTTATAATATCTCGTATTCAGGATGGCAGAGGGTTGGTGTTGTGTACAAATTGTAGACTATCTGATTGTCTGATACCACGGATTACTTTAAAATAGTTCACCAGGGACATGCCTGGCGGTCCAGTGGTTAAGACCCTGAGCTCGCACTGCAGGGGCACAGGGTTTGATCCCTGGTCAGGGGAAGATGCCACATGCTGCACAGCCCGGCCAAAAAAAAACAAAAGATAAAAAAATAGTTCACCATATTACACTAAATTTACCCAAATGACACGTTTCAGGTAACCAGGACTGCCAGCCTAACAGCCCTCGATACTGGCTACTTGACACCATCTACCATCAGACCCAACCAGCTTCCGCTGAAACGAAATGACAAGAAACTCTTTATCAGTTAGTTGAGTGGTTTCTAATTTGAGAGTCCACGCATCTGAAAAGGAAGTTGAATGTTGGATGTGATTAAGTTCAATAATGTCTTTACGTATGAATAGGCTGTGCAGGACTCAGCACTAATTTAGGTTCCATGTATTGATACAACAGAAAAAATTAAAAATGAGTCATTCGGCTTGCAGTGAAAAATATTTCCAGGCCTTTTTAAATTTTAAAGTAAGCTCACTCCCAGTACTCTGGTTATAGTGTAAAGACGGTAAAATTTAAAAAAATATGATAAACACTATTTATTGTGATCAACAGCTGTTTATTAGGTGTTTTAATAAAGTAAATAATTATAGTGAAAACAACATACTAGAAATAGCTTTTGAAAAGCTTTTCTTATGATATGCTTACAAAGTGTCAGACCTAAGTGAAAACATCCACCACGGTGGTAATACAATGAACAAGTTTCCTGTGAGTAAAGCTGAATGCTGCACAGATAGGCTGACTGTTTACAGGCAGATTAGCGTCTTGATACCATGAAGATCAGACTTTGAATTTGTAGAAGGGCAGCTTCTAAACATCACTGGTCTTTTTAGTAATGCAAAAATTCCACTTTCTCAGCTATTCTGGAGTTTCAGAGAGGAATTCCTTTGGCCTTAATGACATTTACTCCAGAACCACGCTGCCTTTTTGATGCCTCTTCACCCTCGAATAGGGACTTATTGTATCATCCATCACAAAATCATACAGTACTTTTATCCAGGAATTGTAGTGGGGGAGGCTCTCATAGTACTCAGCTGCTATCTTCCTCACCTGGAAGGGAAAATACAGCAAGATGAGTGAGTGCTAACTGAGTCCTATTACAGACGACAGATGAACGTCTGACACACACACACTCAGGAGAAACCATGAGACTTTCTCCTGCCTCCCTCTCAAATAAATAAATAAATAAAAGCAGCAGCTTTGGGAATTCTAAACAAAAAGCAGCCTACATTTCAGCAGGAACATACACTTGATCCTCTAGAACTACTGATGTTCCAACAAGCTCTGAGGGACTACATATACTGGTTTACTTGTAAAAGTTGGCAGCTGGAATCTTTAACAACAAATACTTGCAATCCAATCAGCTTGCTGCTTTTTAAGTGTCGTACTGCATGGCCGCCACTGTAGGGTTTAAAGGCACCACTTGATCCCCTGCCATTAAGGAACCTACAAATACTGATCAATTATTGTGGCATGCCAGTTAGAAATTAATCACTTATCAAGTGTGCAATTCAGCCATCTCAAGTTGAGACTGTCTTTTAAAAAAATGACTACTGCCAGTGTGATGAGCAAGCAAAACTAGTTACTGCTGAGTAAGAAAAAATTCTGTGGCTTCAACAAAATGTGCAAAAACTACCCTAATAAATCCCAAAGGAAAACAGAAACACAGAATCCAAGATGTTGAAGAGAGACGGCACGAAAAACATAGAAAAAATTAAAGAACCTTGTTATTGTGATAAAAATATTCTAAAATTGATTACAGTGATGGTTGTACAACTCTGAACAATCTAAAAACCATTCAATTTTAAATGGATGAATTGTATCTATGAGTTACATCTCAATAAAGCTGTTAAAAGAAACCTTGCTATACATACCTGTTAACTAACCACGTGACAGTTATATGCAACATAACTAGTGCAGCACAACAACTGTAGAACAAGATACTCCTTGGTATACACCACAGAAAAAGCAGGAAAAGGAAGACTTACAGAACTCTGAGAAGGTTTGTTAGTTTAGCTAAACAGGAAAACTGTGGAATGGAGTGGGAACTCAGTACTCACTGATGAACCATGGGCCTTAGGTCAAGCAATGTTTGAGCTGAACAGTTCAGGGACTGTTCAAGAAAATTACAAGTCAAAGTATGTGGCTTGTATTGGAAAAAATTAACTATTTTGTTCCGAAGGTGACTGGCTTTCTCCTTAAACCATAACCTCTTAAAATATAGAAATGTACTGTCCTAGTCAGGGAAGAGGCAAGCAAAGGCGGGCGCACTCTTCAGGCCAAAATGACACAAAGTAGCTGCACTAGCACCACATTACACCGGTTTCAAAGCTGTCTTCGGCCAGTTGTGTGGTGTTTTCCCCCATTTTATTTTGAAAAATGTAAAACCGACAGAAAAGTTGAAAGAACAGAAAAACCAACACCCATATGCCCTTCACCTAGGTCCACCAATTGACACTATGTCACGGCCACTTTCTCTCTCTCCATATATAGTACACACCACATACTTTGCTCTTTCTTTGCCGAAAGAAAGTTGCAGACATTATATGAAAACTAACCCCGAATACTTCACCCCTAAATATTCTACACATATCTCCTAAGAACGAGGACATTCCCCGACAAAACCATAACACCATTACCACACCCAAGAAATTTAACACTGACACAGTATTATGTATTACATGGTCCAGATTCAAAATTTCCCCACTAACTCAATGTCCTTTCTAGATTTTTCTTTCCTCAATTGGCAAGCCAATCAATAATCAAACGTTATACTTTGTTGTCATGTTGTATACGAGTCTGCAGACAGCCAACATTTAAAAACTGAAGAGGAAATCTATAAAATTTGGTTGGGTGGCTATGATATAGCATAAAATACCTGGCTATGGTTCCCTTATATCACAGCTAAAAAAAAAAAAAAAAAAAAAAAAAAATCAAAAAAACCTGATATTACACATCATATCACTTCCCCTTTTTAGAATTACGGAAACATTTTTTTGGTAATGGAATTGTAAAAGCTATCCATTCTGAGGGTGGCAAGTCTAATAAGAGAACTCATCAGAAATACAACTGAAGTTTGGAGAGGATCATCCTTTTTTGGGAAGGGTGAAAGGATGAATGTCAATGTGCTGTCTTTCATTTACTCCACAAACGACACACTGAAAGTCTATGTGACAGAAAACAGATGGTCCCTACCTGTGGCAAGTCTGTGGTACTGGAAACTGAAGTTCACTTATTTTGCAGAGCAATTATGTAGGACCTCTGTATTTCACAACAAACCAACACAAACCTTAGCTAAGTGTATTCAGTTTAACAGTGATAAAGGTTATGTGAACTTCTGCTCCCTTCGCAGAGGGAATTCATTCTCTGTTTCTGAATTACTTTACATGTTAGCCAGTTTTGCAGATCCCCCAACATTCTAAACGAGACGTGTTACCGCTAGGCTTAGGGATCCAGGACAGTGAACTCTTTGTAAAGTTAGGCTGCTGCTCAACTCAGGACCTGGACTCTTGCTGTTTTCTTTGATGAACAGCCTAGATGGACGAAATATACTAGATTCCATTTTAAATGTGCAAATCAAGACTAATTTTGATCATATAACCATCAGAAATTAGAACATGTATCAAATCCTTTACTTACCAGGGGAAGGCTTTTTCCGGGAATGTTGGGGAAGTCATGGTGTTCGTTATGGTAACCCACATTGAAGGTGAGTAAATTCAGAGGCCCATAGTATGAGTAAGTTTCATGTCCTTTTAAGAACATGTAATGTTCAGCTATAAAATGTCCAGAGATTGGGTGCAAACCTAGGCCGAGTAAGGATGCCGCCAACATGTAGACTAAAGATTTAATTCCCAAAACGTAGTAAATCACGACGTCAAAAGTGACCTGGATCACGGTATTGATAATTTCCAGGTAAGAAACTGGTTTGGGGTTGATGAACAGAGGTCGAAAAGCATAAAAGAGAGGTTGAAGAATAACCCATATAAACTTTCTGAACGTGGTACAGAAGAACCAGCCTTCAAAATCAGTTGGAATATCCACATCGATGCCATCCCCTCCGAGGTATCGATGATGATCCATGTGATACCTCTTAAAGGAAACTGAATATGGAACACCAATAGGGAGATTAGCAAATATTCCAAACCAACGATTCCACATAGGTTTGCAATGGCCAAAGGCACTATTGTGGGAAACTTCATGAATAGCCAGAGTCATTGAATGATTAATGCAGCTGCCAAAGGCATATGCCCAAAATAGGACCCATTTCCAGTCCAAGTCCTTTACTAAGTAAAATGCAACAAACTGAGTGAGAATCATCAAAACTACAATCCATATCAAGTTGGAATCAGGTTTCATTAAGGATTTTATCTCTGGATACTTTGCTGTAAGGGAAAAACAAACAAAAAATCAGAGACTGAGAAAAGTGCACAATAGTTCTGCAATTATAATTAACTAACATCAATTAAATTAACACATCGATTAATTTTTTTCTTTTTCCAAGTCATTATATGCCCTCTATTAGAGACTTTATCAAATATTTGTCTACTACAGGGAAGGAGTGTATTCAACAGTAAAGTTACTAAATACTATGTCACAACAAATTGAGAATTTATGCAGAAAAAAGTGAGCCTCAAAATCTAGACTCTCCACAATAACAGAAAGATAGTCACAAATGAGTAAAGATTTCATGTTATCTAGTTGGCTTTTCACTGCTAACAATTTTTTGTATATTAAATTTGTAAGTTTTACAAAGTGGTAATCATAATCTGATAAACCTATGTGTCTGACAGATTTACAGACTATTACAATATACTTTTATGTAATATATATACAATATACTATATATGCAATATACTTATATATAATATATACATATTATATACAATATAATACTTAGATTTCATAATTTCCTTTTTAATGACTAAATCACTTCGAGTTGCCAGTTGTAACTTCTAACCATTTTCCTATTTTTAGACATTTAGATATGTAAAGTTTTGCCAATGTAGACTTTTTCTAGTCACCGGGAAATTAGGGTAATTTCCAAAGAACTCTATGGATTCACAACACCACCCCCCCCTTCTTTCTTTCTTTCTGCATTAGAACTGAACAATGCTTATTTGTTGAATTCACATGCAAATATCCAAGTATTATGGAAAAGGCCAGTAATAAAAACCTCTGCATTTCAGGCAAGTGTCGCCTACAGGCAAATGCAGATTCTTCTCTGTATCCCGGCACTCCAGAGATGGAAGCCCAGATATAATGAACATCTTCTGTTTTGTGTGTTGTCAAGTATGTTTGACCCAGGACAGCAAAGGGAAGAAGGACCTTTTTCTTGGGACAGGTCATTCCGAGTGTTCTTGAAAAGATTCAGAAGAAAGAAGAGCAGCTTCACCCTCTTTTCTCTAAATGTGAAATGAAGAATTCAATAAAAGCTTAAAATGCAAGACAGGAAGTTATTTAAGTCTAGTTTTATATATAAGAAATAAGGGTAGTGTTAATTCGAGGTAATTATTCTTGTTTCTTTCCTTTCCCCTCTTCTGTCTCCACTCCCTAACCTCTCATCTTTCTTGTTATTAGTTCATTTCATCAATGTTAACAATTTTGTAGGCAACAGGCCAAAAAAAAACAATCCTTTTGAGGGTTACTTTTTGATTATTGATTACTCAATAGGTTTGAGTCTAAAACTAATTACCCTGGGATAAATGAAAAGCTCAAATAAGTCATTCATTAAAATATGGGCATTTTGAGCAGTCCTCCAAACATAGAATAACAAGTGTTTAGTTCATTGGTGGATAAGTAATAAATCTTTTGTATTAAAATGTGTTATTTCTGTTTAGAGCTCCAGCATTTTTACCTTACATAAAACTAGATTAAATTGACACGTCTGACAAAGGATAGAAGATAACACACACTTCATAGTTACTCTAAAATCATGAAACAAAGATGGCACATTTTTCTCAGACAAATCAACTTCCTCCAAGTAATTCTGTAACAAATTTTTGCAAAGCTGTAATAGTATATAAAAATCAATATTAGCACGCCAATATTATTAAAGGGGGGAAAGAACAGTCTTTTCAACAAATGGTGCTGGAACAACTGGTCATCCATATGCAGAAGAATAAAACTGGACTTCTCTCTTACACCATACAGAAAAATTACAAAAAGGAACTGAGTACTGATACATGCTACAACATGGGTGAACCTTGAAAACATTATGCAAAGTGAAAGAAGTCAGTCACAAAAGACCAAATATTTTATGATTTCATTCATAAGAAACGCCCAGAATAAGCAAATCTATAAAAACAGAAAGATCAGTGGTTGCCCAGGACTGGACGATATGGAGACTGCTTATGAGTATAGGGTTTCTTTTTAGGATGACAAAAACTTTCTAAAAATTAGATTGTAGTGATAGTTTAAAACTCTGTGAATACACTATAAAAACTCACTGAACTGTACACTTTAAATGGGTGAACTTTCAGGACTTCCCTGGCGGTCCAGTGGTTAAGACTCTGCGCTTCCAATGCAGGGGGCACGGGTTTGATCCCTAGTCGGGGAATTAAGATCCCACATGCCCTGTGGCATGGCCAAAAAAAAAAGGGGGGGGGGGAACTTTATAGTTTGTGAATTATATCTTAGTAAGGCTGTTAAAAAGAAATGCTTTTTCCCTGTGGAAGTACAGCAGTAAAAGAAGCATTTCTTGTGATTATCTGACCCACTAATAATGGTCTAGTCCCTAGCCTTCATTAATTTCGTACATAAATTTTGTAAATTTAGCGTACAGATGGTGGTTGTTAAACAACATATCCATGTTCTCTGGTGCCTCTCTCCCCCCCAAAACCTGATACATTTGAGAAATATCTCATCATTTAAGTATAATTTAAACAAGTCTCCAGATTTTTATCTTTCCTGAGGGTATTCCATCTCCACCCCTGAAATGGAACACTGAGCAGTATTTATTTACACCTGCAGGGAAAATGACGTTTTCATTGAGAAATATGTAGTCCTTTTACTTTCCAAGTGAAACGGTCCAGTGATGATAAGTTTGTGGAAAAAAGGTTCCGTGTTGAGATAAGCATGAACAAGCACCTTTTTACTTCCTTGATTTTCTGAATTTTAAATAGATAGCTAAGTTCCAGTATTCAGGAGTTGGTTTTTATAGCGTGGATACCAGATTATTCTTATGTAATGTATTGATCAGGCATAGATAAAATGTACCATATGCTATCTCCTATGTGTGATTTGCAAAATACACATTTTGATTAAAAATAAAAAGGAAAGCATCCAAGAACCAAACTCTCTTAAAAGGATACCCTAACAGCAACTATAAACGTTCAAGCTCCCAACTTACTGATTCAATTTTAACAAATCCATTTCAAAGGGATCTACTAACTCTTTTTTTTTTTTTTAAACAATTTATAAAGTTCTTTAACAGTGTAAAATAGTCCCTAGTGTCAGAAGGATATGGGTTTAAATCTAGATTCCTCCATTTACTAGATCTGTGACCACGTGCTACCAAACCCTGGTTCCGCTGTTTGCGGGACTCAAGAGACAAGTATTGGCTGGAAAGGAAAGGTTGCTTTATTCAGGAGGCAGGCAACCTGGAGAAGGTGAACTCCAGTCCAAGAGACAACTCTGAAGAGTCTGCTCGACCATGAAAGTTTTTAAAGGGTTAACTCCTTTCTTTTTGTGAAAACATGAAATTTCTAACTTACCCAACAAAAATCAGGGGCTTGCTTTTTCTTTTCAGTGCACAAATGGATGCAGAGAAAAAAAACTAGGGGAATACTGTGTATGAGAAAGAATTCCTCCTATTCAATTTACCACCCACTAGTTTCCAGATCTCTGAAACAATAGCAAAGAGGTTTAAAGCAATGCTTTGGAGGCAATCTAACCCAGATCAGAATCCCCCTCTAACATTTACTTATTCACTCTTACCTCGTCTTTAAAACAGGGATAACACCTACCTAATTACTGGGAGGATTAAATTGTGTAATGTTTGTAAAGCACTCAACACAATGCCTAGCTTACCATTAAGAGTACCCTGGGAGAGATGAGAGAATTCTCTATATAATATAGAAGCTGCAAATAGCTGAGCGCCTTACACCTCTAGAGAGTTGAATAAGGCCTAGTTAACCTGGTGTAAAGGCCCTAAACTAGCAGTCAGGGAACCAGAAGGCTAATCTTGGCAAGTCTTCCATACTTCAGCCTTTTCGTCCACAAAACTGGGATGGATGAAAAATATATATGAATCTGCCCTTCTTGCATGAGCCTCGTTGCGAGGATCAGTGAGAACACCGTGAGCGCAGCAGGATCCGGACCCTGGAACGCTTACCCTTCCGGCCCGAGAAGCCCCTGGGATCAAAAGGGTCGGGTACCACGAGTCCCCTCCCTGGCCCAAGGTAGCAGCCGCCGGCGGCAGGATGGCCTGCTGGCGCCGACCAACGTCAGCGCGCCCTGCGCGTGGGCCGCCAGATGCTCCAGGACCACGCCCTGCCTCGCACACGCTCGCAGCCTGGCTCTGCCGGGGCCGGCTACCGGGAGAGGGAGGAGGAGGGAGAGGAGGGGGAGGAGGAGGGAGAGGAGAGGGAGGAGGAGGGGAGGGGAGAAGAGGGGGAGGGGGAGGGGAGGGGGAGGGGAGAAGAGGGGGAGGGGGAGGGGAGGGGGAGGGGAGGGGGAGGGGAGGGGAGGGGGAGGCGAGGGGGGAGGGGGAGGAGGAGGACGGGGACGGGGAGGAAACGGTGCCGACCGGCGGCACGAGAATCTCCAAGCGAGAGGATCTACCCAAGGGTGGCCTAGTCGCGGGGACCCGGCTCTGAGCAAACCCTGGCCCCGACCGCACGCCCGCGCTTGGGGGCGCGCCTGCGCCTCCCCGTCGAAGGGCCGGGGCCGCGCGGTGGGACGGGGGAGCGCGGGGATCCCTACCTCCCTCCCGCTCCGGCCCAGCGCCTCCCCCGGCTTCTCCCACGCGGCCAGGCGGCCGGGGCGGCGAGACGCGGCAGGGAGTCGACTCTTAACCGGCCTCGGGCGCGTCCCGGTGGCGGGAGGCCGCGCACGCACATAACGGGGCGCGGGCCCGGACCTCACCCAGGATCTCCTGGCGCCGACTGGCGTGGGGCTGGTCGGTGTAGACCCACTCGAAGTCTTCCCGCGAAACGCGGTTCCCCATGGCGGCGGCGGCTCGCGGGCCAGCGGCCGGCCCTCGCTCCTGCCCGGGATCCTCCGAGGCGGAGGCGGAGATGAAAGCGAAGGCTGCAGCTCCGCGACTGGAGTCAGCTGGCTGCTGCGGAGCCGGAGAGCAGACGCCGACCGGGGCGGAGCCTCGAGGCCCCGCCCCTTCGGCCCCAACCACCACCCCCACCACCCCCGCCCCGGAGCGTGGCAGGCTGGGCGGAGGCCCCCGTGGTGGGCGGGATTCCGTGGCTCGCTGGCTGGGGGTTCTGAGATGCTGTGACTCGGTGACCCGCTGAGAGGCCGAGTTCATGCAAAGCCCGGCTTCTTGCGGCCTGTCCTGCGCGGTGCCGGTGCCCGAGGCCGGAAAAAGGTGAAAAAGGAAAGAAAGGTCTCGAGTTAAATAAGACTGCTCTTTAGCGCCTCGGGGGAAGGCCGGAGCTCGATCACGAGGATCCTTGGTCATAAATAAATGGCGACTCGCCCAAATTTTGTTTCATTTTCAAAAGCAGCTTATTCACTGAGCCGTTTTTGGCTGCCTCCTGGAAATAATACCTCAGGAAGAAATGAGGAGCTTGTGGTGATTAAGAGCTAATTAAGAAAAAGGAAATCACTATTGTTGAGAGTGAAAAATGATGAGGAATTTGTTGTTTTGCCTGAATTATTCTTGTGTGACCATTTCTCTTACAAGGTGATTGCTCAGCCTTACCTCTGTCACAGAAGTCGTTTGAACCACCACGTCTTTCTGAAAGAGGGGGCATTTTGTTTCAAAATTAATTACCACTTTTCCATTAAAAAAGAAACTGACTATGTGTAGCTGATTCACTTTGTTATAAAGCAGAAACTAACACACCATTGTGAAGCAATTATACTTCAATAAAGATGTTTAAAAAAAAAAAAGAAACTGACTAAGATTACAAAAAGGAAGATAACCAACAGGGTGTTCTTATAATAAAAGAACACCACATACACACACACAAACACACACACACAAAACCACAAGGAAATCTGATCAAACCCCTAGATCCAACTACGAATGTATAGAAAATAGAAGGAACAGAGGATGTTAAACTACACCATAGAGACAGAATCAGCAAGATCTTGACTGTGGGAAACTCTAGGACAACATCCTGGGTACTTTAATAAATAAAATGCAAGGGAAACAAAAGAGGGAAAACCTACAGATTAAAAGGGGCTTTAAAAACATCAATCAACTGCAACGTATTGATCTTATTTAGATTGTGATTCAAATTGTCAAAAGCTTTTAAAATTGACATGAGATCATTTAACTCAGATATCGATTAGATGTGTGATGATATTGAGAAATTATTGTTAATTTAAGTGTGATAATAGTGTTATATTATGGTTACAGTTGTTTTTGTTTTTGTTTTTTTTTTGAAGTCCATATCTGTTAACGTTTCATACCAGGGGAAAAAAAAAACCTCAGACAAACTAAAACAAACACATAATGGCACATGCAATTAACCTTACAGTGTCATGCTATGCCACACTAAAAAAAAAAATGAGGAAGGTCTTTATGTCTTAATACGAATTGATCTCCAAAACGTACTGTTAAATGCAAAACACTGGGTATGTGCTGAGGCGGGGAGTATATATAATACACAATACATATATAATATGTGTTTCCTTGGATATGGTTTTAAAAGACAATATAGGTTTAGAAAGACAACCAAGAAATGATTATTATTGTAAGAGAGTAAGTGGGAATCTAGGGGAAAGGGTTGGGAGGGAATGTTTTCACTTAATCCTTTTCACCTTTTACATTTGAATTGAATGTGGATTTTGACATTCTAAAGAAAAGGAAAATAATTCGGCTACAGGATTTTTGTGGGGATTAACAAGTATTTTCATTACACATAGGCATGTTTCTTTAGTGTGGACTTTTAAAAGTTCTTAATGTATTATCTTTCATATCTTTTCCTTACTCCTGCCAGGTAGTTTATCTTGAAGCAATCATCCCAGTTATTCTAGAAAGGCACTATCCAGTCTGCTGTTAAAAGCTGTGGGTGAGGACTTCCCTGGTGGCGCAGTGGTTAAGAATCCGCCTGCCAATGCAGGGGACACGGGTTCGAGCCCTGGTCCGGGAAGATCCCACATGCCAAGGAGCAACTAAGCCCGTGTGCCACAACTTCTGAAGCCCGCGCGCCTAGAGCCCGTGCTCTGCAACAAGAGAAGCCACCGCAATGAGAAGCCCATGCACCGCAACGAAGAGTAGCCCCCACTCACTGCAACTAGAGAAAGCCCGCGTGCAGCAATGAAGCCCCAACACAACCAAAAGTAAATACATTAAAAAAAAAAAAAAAAAAAGCTGTGGGTGAATACCAGTAGTTCCTGATGATATTGGGAAATATCAGACAATGTAGTTTTCAGAAGAGGGCAGTCATACTTTTGAAATCAAGGTGTTCTTCCATGTGGATTTTTCATTTTCCATTTTTAAAATTTTTTGAATGGGCAATTCATTTTTAAAAAATTGAGGTATAATTGATTTGCAATATTGTTAGTTTCAGGTATACAGCAAAATAATTCAGTTATATATATAAATATATTTTCAGAGTATTTTCCATTATAGATTATTACAAGATATTGAATATAGTTCCCTGTGTAAATTCTTGTTGCTTATCTATTTTATATATAGTCATATCTGTTAATCCCATACTCCTAATTTATCCTCCCCCTCTCCTTCCCCTTTGGTAACCATAAGTTTATTTTCTATGTCTATGAGTCTGTTTCTGTTTTATTAATAGATTCATTTGTATTATTTTTTAGATTCCACAGATAAGTGGTATCATATAATATTTGTCTTTCTCTTTCTGACTTCAGTTAGTATGATAATCTCTAGGTCCATCGATGTTGCAGCAAATGACAATATTTTATTCTTTTTTATGGCTGAGTAATATTCCATTGCATATATATACTACATCTTGTTTATCCATTTATCTGTTGATGGATACTTAGGTTGCTTCCATATCTTGGCTATTATAAACAGTGCTGCTGTGAACATTGGGGTACATGTATCTTTTTTCCCCTCAACTTCAAACATATTATTTATTTGCTTTTCTGTTTGTTTGAGTTCTAATGAACAAGAAACTTTGGGAAGGAAAAGCAAATAACATTCTTACTTGAGTAATCAGATCATAGTATTAATGGTTAATTAAATTATACTTAATACTTTTGGAGGTTACAAACCCTTAGAGAATATTATGAAAACTATCTTCTTTCCAGAGAAACACCCATACACAAAATGTTGTATACAATTTTGGGGAGCAGGTAGTATTTACATACTTTTTGAAGCCCATCACAGCTTAGTTTTCTGAGTTCAAGTTAGGAACTCCTGGTTAAATAATCTTTAAGATCCTTTCTGGTTGTGTTCTCCTAAGATAAGACAAGTGCCAGTCTTGTATCCTTACCTGTATATGGCACCAATCACTTCTTCTTTGTCTTCCCAACAAATCCTATACGGAAAGAAAAAAAATTGAATGGCAAGCCTTCTTGTCTATTTCACACTTGGGAAACTTGGATCTGCAGCTCTACCTTGGTGAGGTCCAACTATTTGGATCAACTTTTGATTATTTTATTTTTTAATTAATTTTTATTGGAGTATAGTTGCTTTACAATGTTGTATTAGTTTCTACTGCACAGCAAAATGAGTCAGCCGTACACATACATATATCCCTTCCCTTTTGGACTTCCTTCCCATTCAGATCACCACAGTGCATTAAGTTCCCTGTGCTATACGGTATGTTCTCATTAGCTATTTATTTTATACGTAGTATCAATAGTGTATATGTGTCAATCCCAATCTCCCAATTCCTCCCACCCCCCTTCCCCCTTGGTATCTATAGATTTGTTCTCTATGTCTGTGTCTCTATTTCTGCTTTGCAAATAGGATCATCCATACCATTTTTCTAGATTCCACATATATGTGTTAATATACAATATTTGTTTTTCTCTCTCTGACTTACTTCACTCTGTATGACAGTCTCTAGGTCCATCCACATCTCTACAAATGACCCAATTTCATTCCTTTTTATGGCTGAGTAATATTCCATTGTATACATGTACCGCATCTTGTTTATTCATTTGTCTGTTGTTGGATACTTAAGTTGCTTCCATTTCTTGGCTATTATAAATAGTGCTGCTGTGAACATTGCGGTATATATATATCTCTTTTTGAATTAGAGTTTTCATCTTTTCTGGATATGTGCCCAGGAGTGGGATTGCTGGATCATATGGTAGCTCTATTTTTAGTTTTTTTTTTTTGTAAGTGAATTTTTATTGGGAAGGGAAGTTGTCAACTTAAACAGCAGCAAATGAAGAGTGAATGAGGAAACTCCCTGTTGTCACAGATACACAAGACCTCCATCATATATGATACAGGAGGCATTTTAATTTGTGACCCCCAGCCTCAAAATGTCAAATGCTTTTCCATTCAATCTAATACTTCTGGATTCCTACCAAAAAGGAATATATTAAGAGGATGGAAAAGTTGCTTACTGAAAGAAAATCCCCGAAGAAGAGTAAGGGAGGGAATGTAGAAATTAAGAAGTTATGTAGAACACTCTTTAAATTGTAATTAACTACATTTTCATATCTTCACAGTAATACAAAACACAGTCACTTGCAGAACTGGTTCAGATTACTTAAATACCAGATACATTTTTAGTCCTCTACATAAGTGTTTGGAAGTTACTTGTGTTTATATGAAATGAAGCTATTAATACTTTTCTACAGCAGTAACTGCACACCAGGAAGGCCAAGACAAACACAAATCAAGGAATGGAGTTTTCCCAAAGCTGCAGTGTGAAAAGACTATAAACAGTTGATTCCATACACATGAATGGGTTTCTTTGCTATAGGAAATCCAAATGGAATAAGGAATGGAGATGAGTAAAGAGGTTTCTTGAGGGGAAGAAGGATGACACCCTGTATGCACTTAGTTCTCTGCCCCTTCTGCCGCGTCACATTCTTCTCCTGCACTGTCTGACGTCCATAATGTTAGGTTGTCTCAAAGCAACTGCATGATGAGGGTGCTGTCTTTGTATGAGTCATCATTCAGTGTATCAAGTTCTGCAATGGCCTCATCAAAAGCGTTTTAGCCAGTGTGCAGGCAAGTTCTGGGTTATTAAGGATCTCATAGTAAAATACAGAAAAGTTAGGAGCCAGCCCCAGGCGGATTGGGTGTGTGGGTTGCATCTCTTTCTTGCTTATGTCAAAAGCCTCTTGGTAAGCTCCTTGGGAATTATCTATCGTTTGTTTCCGATCATCACCACAAGCAACTTAAGCAAGGTACCGGAAATAATCTCCCTTCATCTTCAGATAGAAGACCTTACTCTCTGGATTAGTTGCATTGGCTATTAAATACTTAGCCAACAATTCCAGGGCCGTGGTGCAGATGAACCGCAGTTCGGACTCCACTTTCTCCCGATAGTCCTTAATCAGCTGCAGCTTCTGGTCGGAGGTGTCGGTCTTCTGCTCGATGCTCGAGATGGCCCTCCAGGCGGACCTGCGGCCCCCGACCACGTTCTTGTAGGCCACCGAGAGCAGGTTGCGCTCCTCGTTGGACAGCTCGGCGCCCTGCTCCGTCACGGCCGTCATGCAGGTGGCCATGTCGTCGTAGCGCTCGGCCTGCTCGGCCAGCTTGGCCTTCTGGATCGGCTCCGTCTTCTCCATGGGGCCGGGGACAGGACAGCGAGGGCGAGCACCGACCCGGATGCCGAGGAGGAGTGCGGAGGGCCTTCACGTCTCCGCGGCAGCGGCGCGAGTCCCACCACTTTGATCCGCCTTTGGCTTTAGCCGAGGACCCTCCCGTCTCCTGTTTTTAGTTTTTAAAGGAGCCTCCATACTGTTTTCCATAGTGGCTGCATCAATTTACATTCCCACCGACAGTGTAGGAGGGTTCCCTTTTCTCTACACCATCTCCAGCATTTATTATTTGTAGACTTTTTGATGATAGCCGTTCTGACTGGTGTGAAGTGATTCCTCATTATAGTTTTGTTTGTTTGTTTGTTTATTTATTTATTTATGGCTGTGTTGGGTCTTCGTTTCTGTGCGAGGGCTTTCTCTAGTTGCGGCAAGCGGGGGCCACTCTTCATCGCGGTGTGCGGGCCTCTCACTATCGCGGCGGCCTCTCTTGTTGCGGAGCACAGGCTCCAGACGCGCAGGCTCAGTAATTGTGGCTCACGGGCCCAGTTGCTCCGCGGCATGTGGGATCTTCCCGGACCAGGGCTCGAACCCGTGTCCCCTGCATTGGCAGGAGGATTCTCAACCACTGCGCCACCAGGGAAGCCCCCTCATTGTAGTTTTGATTTGCACTTCTCTAATAATTAGAAACATTGAGCATTTTTTCATGTGCCTGTCGGTCATCTGTATGTCTTCTCTGGAGAAATGTCTATTTAGGTCTTCTGCCTATTTTTTGATTGGGTTGTTTGCTTTTTTTGATATTGAGTTGTATGAGCTGTATGTATATTTTGGAAATTAACCCCTTGTCGGTCGTATCATTTGCAAATATTTTCTCCCATTCCATAGGTTGTCTTTTTGTTTTATTGATGGTTTCCTTTGCTGTACAAAAGCTTTTAAGTTTGATTAGGTCCCATTTGTTTATTTTTGCTTTTTTTTTCATTTGCCTTGGGAGACGATCTAAGAAAATATTGCTATGATCTATGTCAGAGAATGTTTTGCCTATTTCTCTTCTGGGAGTTTTATGGTCTTATATTTAGGTCTTGTCTTATATTTAGATCTTTAAACTATTTTGAGTTTATTTTTGTATATGGTGTGAGGGAGTGTTCTAATTTTAGCAATTCATTTTTTAAGACTACAGCTGACCCTTGAACAACATGGGCTTGAACTGCGCTGGTCCACTTATGCATGGATTTTTTTCAATAAATATGTACTCCAGGACTACACAATCCACAACTGGCTGAATCCGAGGATGAAGAACCAGGGATACAGAGGGCCAACTATAACGTTATACACGAGTTTTCAATTGCACAGAACGTCAGCACCTCTAACCTCCATGTTGTTCAAGGGTCAACTGTATTTTGACAATGACACAGCTGAGATCTAATAATGGTATTAAGAGGTATTAGCCTGTGGGTAGATTTGCCAACTTTAATTTGTAGAAGAGTAATTACAGAAGACATTCTTTATTCACTTCAAATGAACTTTAGTCATAATAATAACTTTAGGTCATCCGTTCTTTGACAGTAAATAACAAAGACAACTCTTCCAGTCAGTAGTTAATTGCCAATAAATATCATTTCTTACTTATTTTATAATCTGTTACTTAATTGGTAAACTAGCACATATAAATTGACAGTTACAGCAGTTCACACATTCATCTATAACTAAAGCTGACTTCGAATGCTGGGGGCAAAACTACACCCTGCCTGTTCCATTCTTTGCTCTGCTGGCCTCACTCAGTGCATCTGGACCTGCTCAGTTTGGGAGCGTCATGTTCTCCTGTTTACTGTTGGTATCTTTAGTCCCACAGTGCTCTCCAGTCTGAGTCTAAACATCAGACCCATCTTCCCAGACTCCAAGTGTCTTCCAGCCATAGCCTTCACAAGGCTTTTGGACCTCACTTCTTTGGAGGGATGATATCTCAGCTGATTTCATCATCCCTAAGGAGCTGGTTGTACAAGATTCTGTGTGTTTGTCCTCAGGCCCATTGGATTTAGACATTTCCCGTAATGACTGCTAATCTCCTGCTTCAGCATCCTGCCAAAAACAGGGCCTCCCTATGAGACTTCAGTCTCTCTGATTATACCAAGAAAGCTCTGCAATCATGCCTTTTTCCTGTCTTCTCTCAACTTATCTGGAATGCAAGAATGGTAGACAAGCTGATTAAAGGAGGAAACTATATGATTATCTCAAAAGAAGCAGAAAAAATTTGATACAATTCATTTTTATTGGCAATATCTATATAGAAAAACCAATCTAATTGAGTTATTCAAATAAAATAAGAGAATTTAGCAAGATTGGTAGATGGAAAATCAATGTACAAAGATCTTTTATGTTTTTTGAAGTATAATGGACATGTAACATTATATTAGTTTCAGGTGTACAACATAATGATTCAATATTTGTATACATTGCAAAGTGATCACCACAGTAGGTCTAGTTAGCATACGTCCCCATATATAATTACAGAATTTTTTTTCTTGTGATGAGAACTTTGCTCTCTTAGCAACTTTCAAATATGCATTACAGTATTATTGGCTATTATCGCCATGCTGTACATTACATTCCCATGACTTATTTCTTTTATAACTGGAAGCTTATACCTTTTGATTCCCTTCATATCTTTTGTGTTTTTATACACCAGTAACAACCAGTTAAGTAATGCAATCAAATAGAAAGATACATTTATTTATTATTATTTTTAAAAATAAATTTATTTTTATTTATTTATTTTTGGCTACGTTGGGTCTTCGTTGCTACGCGCGGGCTTTCTCTAGTTGCGGCGAGCGGGGGCTACTCCTCGCGGTGCGCAGGCTTCTCATTGTGGTGGCTTCTCTTGTTGCAGAGCACGGGCTCTAGGCACGCGGGCTTCAGTAGTTGCAGCACGTGGGCTCAGTAGTTGTGGCTCGCGGGCTCTAGAGCACAGGCTCAGTAGCTGTGGCGCACAGGCTTAGTTGCTCCGCAGCATGTGGGATCTTCCCGGACCAGGGCTCGAACCTGTGTCCCCTGAATTGGCAGGCAGATTCTTAACCACTGCGCCACCAGGGAAGCCCAAAAGATACATTTATGATAACATAAAAAAAGTACCTAGAAACAAATCTAACAAAAGATGTGTAAGATCTTCAAAAGAAAATAATAACACTTTACTGAAAGACATAAAAAACTTAAATTGTGAAATAGACCATGTCTATGGATTGAAAGACTAAATACCACAAAGGTGTCAATTCTCCCCACTCCTACAATTGATCTACAAATTCAATGTATTTTAATAAAAATTCAAATGGGTTTTGGTGGAACTTGATAAGCTGATTTTAAATTTATATTGAAGAGTAAAAGGGTCAAGAATAGCCAAGGCATATCAATAAAAGAACAAGGTAAGGGGACTTAGTTCACCAGATAAAAAAATTCTTTTAAAGCTTTAAAATATAATTTAAGATAGCATATTAATAATACAGTGTAGTGTAATATAGATAGCATAGTATTAATTCAGGGATAAATAATATAATAATGGGACAGAATAGAGGGTGCAGAAATAAATCCTATCAGTATATAGAAATATAAGATCAGTGAGGAAAAGGGAAGATTTTCAATAAAAATGGTGCCGGGATAATTGGTTATCAATATGAGAAAACATGAGATTGAACCCACCTCATATTTTACACTAAAATTAGTTCAACCTATCTTATAGACTTAAATGTGGAAGGTTAAGCTAAGAAGATTTTGAATTAGGAAGAAAATATTATTTAGGGAAGTTTAGAAAAGTGATTTCTTAAAAGAAGACACAAAAGGCACAAACCATCAAGAAAACATATTTTGAAAGTAGACTACTTCATTAACTGTAGAAACTGTTCATCAAAAGTCATCATAAAGAGTGAAAAGACAGGATTTCCCTGGTGATGCAGTGGTTAAGAATCAGCCTGTCAATGCAGGGGACACGGGTTCAATCCCTGGTCCAGGAAGATCCCATATGTTGCGGAGCAACTAAGCCTGTGCGCCACAACTACTGAGCCTGCACTCTAGAGTCCGTGAGCCACAACTACTGAGCCCGCATGCCACAACTACTGAAGCTGTGTGCACTAGAGCCCGTGCTCCACAACAAGAGAAGCCACCACAATGAGAAGCCCGTGCGTAGCAACGAAGACCCAACACAGACAAAAAAAAAAAAAGAGTGAAAAGACAAACCATAAACAGAGAGAAGAGTTTGTATGTATAAATGTATAAATGTATACATTTATTGATTGTATGTTTTTCCAACACATACAATCAATAAATGACTAGTATTCAAAATATATAAAGAACTCTTAAGAATTAAAAAGAAAAGGAGGGCAGACTATAGAAAAAAAAGAAAAAAATAAATAATTTAACAGAAAAGGAAGCATTAATGGTGTATCAGTCAGAGAGTCTAACCTGAAAAACAGACACCGCATCAAGTACTTACAGCAGAGGGAATTTAATGCAAGGCACTGGTTATACAGGTGACAGAGGAGTTGAGAGGCAGATGGGATAGTGAGGACAATGTGGGAAACCACTCTCATCCCCTCAGCTGGGCCGACAAATGTAGGAGAAAATGTTCTAGGACCCCAGAAGGCAACATTATCCAATGAAAGCTGAAATCGCCGTGGGCATGTCTGGGAAAATCTCAAGTCACAACCACAGCAAGCAAAGCCCAGGGTAAAGAAGGGAGGGGAGAAATCCCTGGCTTCACTCTCCTGCCTTCAAGTGTCCTCCACAGTGGGAGGGGACACTATTAGCCAAATTTGGCTGGAATCCAGCTGACATGGGAGCCCACAGGGGTGAGCCCCTCTGCAGTGCACTGCAGGAAAACATGAGGAATGGATCTGAGGGCAAACAGGCATAAACTAGCACAAATGACCCAGGATGAGGAGAAAAATGTTCAACCTTATTACATATCAAGGACAGGCAATTAAAATCCACAATAAGATACTATTTTAGAAGCTCTCCTTTCCAGCAAGACAACTATAACTGGTGAAAGTTTTAGAACACAACAGCTATCTAAAGTCTCTGGAAGGTACCTTAAGGGCATACAGCAAATAAAATATTTATTCAAGAAAATCTACTAAATCTCAGTAAGAACAACAAATGTCTATGGCACCTGAACCATGACCTGCTCTTTCTCCCCTCAACCCAAGCTCAGCATAACAGATGCTCCTCTCCAGGTAGCTGTGGCCAAGAAGATAAGGCTCCCTATTTCCCCAGCTCCCAGTCAAGGGCTATGGTGTCTTCCCAGGAGGGGCGGGTTGCCAGCATTTCTCATGCTTCCACCTCAACCCCCTCACCTCAGTTCCACGTTGCAGAGGCTAAATTCCAGGAGAATGTAGCCAGGAAGTCAAGGGTCCATTCATTCACTCAGCCATCTCATAGAGTGGACGCTCTACAACAGTTGTGGCAGACTGAGAATACTGGGCCCTCATTTATCCTCACTTCAATTTGCTTGTATCCCTGGAAGGGGACTCAAATTTACCTGGATCAGATTGTGGAGCAACTTATGCTCAAGGACATCGCCAAAAATAATAGAGCTATCAGCCAGCAATTAGAGAAACCCAACAGCTGGGTGTAATACAAACAGAAGCAGACATCTTAACAGATCAGGGAAAGGTACAATCAAAAGTGCCCTGCTAATGACAGAGTGACTGCACATCCGCAAGACCATGCCCCCTAGTGAGCAACATCAAGGCCTTCACAATGATGGGGAAATAGAATTCACTAAAATAACCCAGCCAAGTCACTTAACAAATAAACAAGCACACAGAGACCACAGCCAACCCTGAGGGATAGGGGGAGGAGAAATAAGTATTGAGAGTTGCTACAATATATTATCTAAACAGTCCATTTTGCAGGAAACAAAACAAAACAAAACAACAACAACAAAAAAACAAGACATGCAAAGAACCAGGAAAGTGTGACCCATATATGGGGAAAAAGCAGATGACAGAAATTGCCTGTGAGAGGGCCCAGATTTCAGACTGAAGGACGCTTCACAGCTGTGACAATAAATATGCTCAAAGAACTAAAACCGTGCTTAAAGAGGAAAAGGGAGGTATGATGAAAGTGTCTCATCAAATAGAGAATATAAGTGAAGAGATAGAAATTACAAAAAAGAACCAAAGGGAAATTGTGGAGTTGAAAAGCACAAGAACTAAAATGAAAAATGCACTAGAGAGGCTCAACGTTAGATTTCAACCGGCAGAAGAAAAATATGTTGAATTTATAGATAAATAGAGATGATATGATCCAAAGAACAAAGGTGGTTTTTTTTGTTTTTTTTTTTTTTTAATGAAGAAAGATGAGGAGACACAGGGAGAATGCTGTGTGAATGTGAAGATAGCCATCTACAAACTGAGGAGAGATTTCTAGAGCAAACCCTTCCCTCACAGCAAAAGAACCAGCCCTACCAACAGCTTGATTTCAAGCTGCTAGCCTTTAGAACTGTGAGACAGTAAATTTCTGTTATTTAAAACACCCAGTCGGTGAGTTTGCACTAGAAACTACTACTACAGGAACCAACCTGTCATCTGCTGCTAATCTCTCCAAAGTGAGTCTGAAAATGTTTTAGCATAAACTTTTTAAAAAAAATTTATTTATTTTATTTTTGGCTGCATTGGGTCTTCATTGCTGTGTGCGTGCTTTCTCTAGTTGCTGCGAGCGGGGGCTACTCTTCGTTGCGGTGCGTGGGCTTCTCATTGGGGTGGCTTCTCCTGTTGCGGAGCACGGGCTCTAGGCACACGGGCTTCAGTAGTTGTGGCACGCGGGCTCAGTAGCTGTGGCTCACAGGCTCTAGAGCGCAGGCTCAGTAGTTGTGGCACACGGACTTAGTTGTTCCGCGGCATGTGGGATCTTCCTGGACCAGGGCTCGAACCCGTGTGCCCTGCGTTGGCAGGCGGATTCTTAACCACTGTGCCACCAGGGAAGTCCCTTAGCATAAACTTTGATTCAGCAATAAGAACGAGTTTTCAAATAAGAAAAGCGTACAACCTAAATGCAAAGGAAATCCAAAAAAGAAGGGATATATGTATATGTATAGATGATTCACTTTGCTGTAAGTAGAAGCTAATACAACATTGTAAAGCAACTACACTCCAATAAAAATTAATTTAAAAAATAAATAAAATAAAAAATAAATTAAAATTATATTTTTTAAATGCAAAAAACAAAACAAAAACAAAAAACAAACAAAAAAAAGAAAAGTGTACAACCAGTTCAGGTTGGCCTTTGAAGTGATGTTACTATAAGGAAAAAATGTTGACCTACGATGGGTCCATGCACACTACAGAAGATACAGAACAGAGTTGCTTGCGTCTTCTTTCACCTATGTCACTATTTGGAAAATAGGGGTAAAGTGATACTTTTCTGTAGAAAAACACTTTAGGAGAAACTACTCTTGTGGCAAAATTGCTGAAGGAGCAGACTGGTGGAAAAGGCCATCATATTTCCAAAATGTATTTCTTTCTATCAACCCTAGAGGCATTGAAGAGACACAGGCTGTAAGTTAAAGCAAAGAATCAGTGTGTCAGGAGGGAATCTTATGAGAAAGCCCTGCAAGCATGACTCTGCCTCCCACTCACGTGGGCTTTCACTTGTTTCTGCTGAAAGGAGCCAGACACCTTTGCTTCCTGATAGTCTGGTACCACAGAAAAATACATAATGCATTTTCAGTGTATGCAGGAATCAATGTCAAGTCTCTCTGCTCACCTGCAGATGTGAAATCAGAGAGAGGGAATTCAAACTTGTGGAATGTGTGATAGGTTTTGTGAGAACATCTCTAGGCAGCAAGTTTAGAAGTATAATCCTAAGTATATTAAAGCTGGATACACATTTGGCTTTTCCTTTTTTCTAAGAGTTTTATCAGAGGCTCCAAAACTGTGAACAGGAGGGGGTCAGATGCGCCACGTAGGTCATGCTCAAAGATGATGAATACATTTTGCTATTATTAGCTTATCACCCCCCTGAAGTGTCTGTAAGAAGAATCAAAGAGAATAATACTGAAAGGTAATAGAGGAGAGTTCCCTGGCAGTCCAGTTGTTAGGACTTGGCACTTTCACTGCTGGGGGCCGGGGCTCAATCCCTGGTCTGGGAACTAAGATCCCATAAGCTGCATGGCGTGGCCAAAAAAATAAAATAAAATAAAGAAAAAAAATTAAATCACTAGGAAAAAAAAAAGAAGGTTATAGAATTTCTTTAGAGTGAGTTTGTGGTGGGCTGGGCGTCTCTTCTCTGCACGCTTTGTTAATCCTGGCCAGATGAGGAGGGTTTCATGGAACCACCGCTAGAACTTGACTTTTGTGTCTGGGGACACACGAGGCTGGTCTCTGGCTCGGGCCTGACAATGCCTAAAGGTGAGAGGTACTCGGGAGCTGTCTGTGGACAGAGGGTCTCTGCAGGTTGTGGCTTTGCCAGTAGGTGAATTAGGTGAGGTGAGCCAGATTATAACCATTTGACAAGGGCTGGATTTGCACCTTCATGGTTGCTGGCATGGCTGAGGAAAACTGTACCAGTAATGTGGGACTCTTGTCCTTTTTAAAAAATCTGCCTTATCACCACCCCTCCATCTCCCCACCCTCCTCTCCCCCAAGTTAGATGCCACAGAGTCCTGCAAGCGGGGGCAGAGGAAAAGCCAGGAAGAGAGAAGAAACAGAAGACATCCTTCTCCCTGCCCTTCTCCATTTAAACATCTAAGCCTAAATCAGGCCTGACCGGTAGAAAGAGGAAAGAAGCTTTTAGTCCCGTGAGACAATATCATGTTTATTTGGAACAGACTTCAGTTTTAAATACCCACATAAAGGGAATTAATTTGGTTAGTGATCAAGAGAAACTGAAAGGCTCTGGGCTCTGCTTGAGACTTCCTCTGAGTCAGGGCAGAACAATTCAGCAGAACAGGGTAAACGACAGTTATCGAAGAAAACGTAATCTGCTCCTGTCAGCACCCGTCCACGTCCAGCTCATCCAAAAGCAGTTATGCTCTGACGACTCTTGCATCCTCCAGCAGCTACGGCTTATGCAAAAGCAAAGTCATGATTTGGAAGAGGGGCAAAGGGCAAAGGCTAGAAAGAAAAGCCCTGGACTTCAGACTTCTGATGAGAGATATGTCACATACTCCCTGTGTTGTACGTATGAGGAAGTTAGCACCTGGAGAGGGTAAGTGATGTATCTTAGATCACACAGCTTACATAGTGGCAGACACTAAGAAGGAACCAAGACTGTCTGGCTCCAAATCCCAAATGGAAGAGGGAATGATCTGGAAGGGACTTGTACTGTGGCGAAGGCAGGGCTCAAGAGCCAGTGAACACCACAAACCAGTGACAGAACAGTTCACAGGGTGAAGTAGTTTTATCATCTGTGTGAAGCCAACCATACACATGAGTGGAGGAAATGGTGTGTAGCTTTTTAAAAAAAATTTATTTATTTATTTATTTTTGGTTTGGCTGCTCTGGGTCTTCGTTGGTGTGCGCAGGCTTTCTCTAGTTGCGGTGAGCGGGGGCTACTCTTCGTTGTGGTGCACGGGCTTCTCATTGCGGTGGCCTCTCTTGTTGTGGAGCACGGGCTCTAGGCACGTGGGCTTCAGCAGTTGTGACACGCGGGCTCAGTAGTTGTGGCTTGCGGGCTCTAGAGCGCAGGCTCAGTAGTTGTGGCGCACGGGCTTAGTTGCTCCACGACATGTGGGATCTTCCTGGACCAGGGCTTGAACCTGTGTCCCCTGCATTGGCAGGAGGATTCTTAACCACTGCACCACCAGGGAAGCCCCTTAGCTTGACTTTTTAATGCATTATTTTTGCAATACATTATGGGTTTTTGAAATGTATTGTTTTTGTCTAATTTAATAATTCTTTGTACATTTTCCATTTAGGTCCTACTTTATTGTTACCTTTAACTGTCTCATTTTTATAACTTTTTTGAGAGAGAGTACTGTTCTAACAATCTGTATTAGCAAGAAGAAAGGACTCTAAGGTTCTTTCTGGCAGTGGAGGTGGTGGGGAAGCAGAACCATCTTGGTGTAGATCTATGATATGAAGAGTATACAACAAAGCAAAAAAAAATCAACCAATTAAAAGGTCCTAAGTCAAGATCCCTTTTTGAGACAAATATCTTATGGTATTGCTTATATGTGGAATCTAAAAAGATGGTGCAAATGAACTTATTCACAAAACAGAAATAGAGTCACAGATGTAGAAAACAACGTTATGGTCATCAAGGGGGAAGGAGGTGGGGAGGGATAAATTGGGAGATTGGGATTGATATATACATATTACTGTATATAAAATAGATAACTAATAAGGACCTACTGTATAGCGCAGGGCACTCTACTCAATACTCTGTAATGGCCTATATGGGAAAAGAATCAAAAAAGAGTGAATATATGTATATGTATAACTGACTCACTTTGCTGTACACCTGAAACTAACACAACATTGTAAATCAACTATACTCCAATAAAAATTATAATAGCTGAAAAAATAGCTGACAACTACCCAAATTTGATGAAAAACATTATTCTACACATCCAAGAAGCTCAATGGACTCCAAGCAGGATGAACACAAAACAAAGAGATCTATACCTAGACATATTACAGTAAAAATGCTGAAAGACAAAGAGAAAATCTTGAAAGAACAAGAGAAAAATTACTCGTCACATAAAAGAAGACCCCAAAGGATTAACAGTTGACCCCTCATCAGAAACAATGGGGGCCAGAAGGCAGTGGGATAACATATTCAAAGTGCTGGGAAAAAAACACTGTCAAACAGGAACCTTATATCCAGCAAAGCTATCTTTCAAAAGTGAAGACATAATACAGAGGTTTTCAGATAAATAAAAACTGAGAGAATTGTTGTTCTAACAGTCACTTGCTAAGAAATACTAAAAGAAGTTCTTTGGCTAAGAGCAAATGACCTCAGAATGTAACTCGAGTCCACATGAAAAAATAAATAGCACCAGTAAATGTTAAGTAATGATAAAAGACAGCAGAAATGCCTATTTCTTCTACTTTCTTCTCTTAACTAATTTTAAAAGCAGTATATATATATATGTGTGTGTGTATATATATATATGTATTATTGGGCCTAGAGCATATAGAAATGTAAAATATTTGACAACAACAGCACAAAAGACATGATGGGGGCAAAGCTGCCTTGGAGTAAGGAAATGATACCAGATGGTAACTCAATTCCACAGGAGCAAATGAAGAGACTTAGAAATGGTAAATAAGAAGGTTAGTATAACAAACTCTATATGTACTTTCTCTCCTCTCAGTTTCCTTACAAGACATAAAATTATATAAAGTAACAATTATAACAGTGTATTTTTGGATTTGTAACACATATAGATGTAATATGTTTAACAATAATAGCACAAAATGGAGGAAAAGGAAATAGAGCTATATAGGAGCAACATTTCTACATCTTACTAGAATTAAGTTAGAATACATTTGAAATATTCTGATTAGTTAAGATACATATTGTAAGTCCTGGTGTAACCACAAGGAACATAATGAAAACACACAGTGAAAAAAATCATTACTAGAATTAAAATTTTACATAAGAAAATATTCATTTAATGCAAAAGAAAGAGGTAAAAGAGGAATAGAGGGAAAGAGAGATGGGACATATAGGAAACAAAAAGTAAAAAAGCAAATGTAAATCAAGTATATCAATAATAACATTAAATATGGATGAATTAAACAATCCAATCAAAAGGCAGAGATTGACAGACTAGATTAAAAAAAGATCCAATTATATGGTGACTACAGGAGACACACTTCAGATTCAGAGATACAAATAAC
The DNA here is from genome assembly GCF_028023285.1 of Balaenoptera ricei. NCBI lineage: Eukaryota > Metazoa > Chordata > Mammalia > Artiodactyla > Balaenopteridae > Balaenoptera > Balaenoptera ricei. The sequence continues at coordinate 171,421,185 of NC_082639.1, forward strand.
TTGAAAATAAAAGAGTGAGAAAAGATATGTGTGCAAACAGCAGCCATAAGAAAGCTGGAGTGGTTTTACTAATATCAGACACAATAGACTTAAAAAAAAGAGTTACTAGAGATAAAAAGGGACATTTTATAATGACAAAAGGGTCAGTCCATTAGGATATGCATCTAAGAACAGAGCCCCAAAATACATGAAGCAAAACTGATAAAATTGAAGGGACAAATAGACAACTCAATAGTAATAGCTGGAGATGTCAATACCCCACTTCCAAAAATGGTTAGAACAACTAGACAGATGTTCCACAAGGTAACAGAAGAATTGAAAAACAATTTAAACCCACTAGACCTAAAAAATGTCCATAGAACACTCCATGAAAAAACAATAGGGGCTTCCCTGGTGGCGCAGTGGTTGGGAACCTGCCTGCTGGTGCAGGGGACACGGGTTTGAGCCCTGGTCCGGGAAGATCCCACATGCCATGGAGCAACTAAGCCCACGCGCCACAACTACTGAGCCTGCGGTCTAGAGCCTGCGAGCCACAACTACTGAGCCCTTGTGCTGCAACTACTGAAGCCCGCACGGCCTAGAGCCTGTGCTCTGCAACAAGAGAAGTCACCGCAATGAGAAGCCTGCGCACCACAACGAAGAGTAGCCCCCGCTCACCACAACTAGAGAAAGCCCGCGCGCAGCAACAAAGACCCAATGCAACCAAATATAACTAATAAATTAATTAATTAAAAAAAAACCAAAAAACAAAACAAACAAACAAAAAACAATAGAATACATATTCTTCTCAAGTGCACATGAAACATCCTCTAGGATACACCACATTTTAGGCCACAGGGCAAGTCTCAAAATGCTTAAAAGAATTGCAACATGCTACATAAGTTTTCTGACCATAGTGGAATGAATTAAAAGTCAAATATAGAAATTTGGGGAATTCACATATGTTCTGGATATTAATTCTTTATCAGATATATAATTTGCAAATATTTATTCCCTTTCTGTGGGTTGACTTTTTAACTCTGTTGATAGTGTCTTTTGATCCAGTTTTTTTCATTTTCATAAAGTCCAATTTGTTTATTTTTCTTTTGTTACCTGTGCCTTTGGTGTCATATCCGAGAAATCATTGCCAAGTCCAACATTATGAAATTTTGCTCTATGTATCTCCTAAGACTTTTATAGTTTTAGGTCTTACATTTAGGTCATGGATCCATTTTATGTGAATTTTTAAAAAATATTTATTTATTTATGTCGCACTGGGTCTTAGTTGTGGCACGCAGGACATTTAGTTGCAGCATGCAGACTTCTTACTTGCAGCATGTGGATTCTGAGTTGCAGCATGCGTGTGGGATCTAATTCCCTGACCAGGGATCGAACCCAGGCCCCTTGCATTGGGAGCGTGGAGTCTTACCCACTGGACCACCAGGGAAGTCCCTTGTGTGAATTTTGTATATGGTATTAGGTAAGGGTTCAATTTGTTCTTTTGCATGTGGCTATCCAGCACCATTCATTGAAAAGAATGTGTTCCCCCATTGAATGACCTTGGCACCCTTGTCAAAAATTATTACATTATTATTATACATGCAAGGATTTATTTCTGGGCTCTCTATTCTATTCCATTGGTCTATATGTCTGTTTTTATCCCAGTACCACACTGTTTTGATTACTGTAGCTTTGTAGTAAGATTTGAAATCAGGAAGTGTGAGTCCTCCAGGTTTGTTCTTCTTTTTCAGTATTGTTTTTGGCTACTTGGGGTCTCTTGAAAATCCATATGACTTTTAGGAGGGTTTAACCAGGGCAATAAGCAAGCAAGTGAAAATCATCCAGATTGGAGAGGAAAAGGTAAAACAATCTCATTCACAGATGACATGATCTTGTATATAGAAAATCCTAAAGAATCCACTTAAACAAAAAATTAGCTCAATATACAAAAATCAATTATGTTTCTACCCTAGCAAGGAACAGTCTGAAAATTAAATTAAGTAACGATTCCATGTACAACAACATCAAAAAGAATAAAATACTTAGAAATAACGTTAATAAAACAAGTATAAAACTTGTACTCTGAAAACTATAAAATATTGTTGAAAGAAATTTAAGAAGACTTAAATAAGTGGGAAGACATCCCATATTCATGGATTGGAAGATTTAATATTGTAAGATGGTGATACTCTCCAAATTGATCTACAGATTCAATGGAATTTCTTTGGGATCCATTCAGTGGGAAGGGCCTTGAGCTCACAACTATACACACTCCCAAAGACCAGTACATTTGAGAACACATTTAAATACACATTTTGAAAACAAAGGAAGTTATGCTATTCACTCAGAAGAATGGAAAGGATAAAGGGGTCATGATGGTTGTTGAAGCAGTAGTATTTTTGTTGTTGTTAGCTATGTTTTTAACTCTTATAATATGTAACAGAGTTCTGTTGATTATGAAGGGGCTGATTTCTTCTTTAGTACACAGTGTATTTTTTGTTGTTCTTTATACTGTAAATAATGTTATACACAACAGTTTTATGCTATATTTCACAATAAATTTAAAAATTAGTAGAAAATACATTTTTTTTTTGGCTGTGTTGGGTCTTCATTGCTGTGCACGGGCTTCCTCTGGTTGTGTCGAGCAGGGGCTACTCTTTGTTGCGGTGTGTGGGCTTCTCATTGCGGTGGCTTCTCTTTGTTGCGGAGCACAGGCTCTAGGCACGCGGGGTTGTGGCTCACGGACTTAGTTGCTCTGCGGCATGTGGGATCTTCCCGGACCAGGGATCGAACCCGTGTCCCCTGCATTGGCAGGCAGATTCTTAACCACTGTACCACCAGGGAAGTCCCAGAAAATACATTTTTAATTTAAATTTTATTTCATACAGTTAACATCTGCAGTACTGGCTCATTACAAAACCCCTAGACTGTAATCTGAGTCAAATCATCTTGCAGCTAGAGCTTTAAATTGTGTGCAGAAAGCCTCTCTGAGGTCTCTGCTGAATTTAAAACAGTGGATTGCTAGGACAGAAAACTAAATTTGAAAGGGTACTAGAGGATGGTCTAAATTTCCTGGGCAGATAGATATACAGGATGAAGGCAGGAGATTGAAAGGAAAATGCCTCATTGTTCACATTGGTTGATGAGAATGTCCGGAAGAAAGAAACTTCTTGCTAAAGGGTTGGGGTGGTTCTGGTAGTATCAGCTCAAGGCGAGAAATGTCTATAGCAACTGTGATTGGCTTGGGCAAAATGGGCAAATTGCTATGTAGAATTGCTATGCGTTTGAACTCTATAATCCAGATGGAGAGAATAGCCCTTAAGTGGGAATGTTTCCATGACAATTGCTAGGAGTTCAGAGTAGCATGTGTATCCTCTTTCTCTTTTAATTGTGGGAAAATCAGTATCCATAAAGAACCTGTAGCTGATGATATGGAAGCTAAAGTGGGCTTTGGAGACTTGGGAAGAGAGAAAGAGACCATAAAATGGAGACTGACTGATCCTCAGACCTAGACTCAACTTGTACCACTTCCAGGGGAGACAACCTGCTGAGGACCAGTGTGCAGAAAGTGGTGACTCCTTGAAATAGGAAGGCATGGTAGGAGGTTGGGGTTAGGGTTCTGGTCTATATTTTCCTTTTTTTAAAAAAATTTTTATTGGAGTATAGTTAATTTACAATGTTGTGTTACTTTCTGCTGTACAGCAAAGTGAATCAGTTATACATATACATATATCCACTCTTTTTTAGATTATTTTCCCATACAGGTCATTAGAGAGTATTGAGTAGAGTTCCCTGTGCTATACAGTAGGTCCTTATTAGTTATCTATTTTATATATAGTAGTGTGTATATGTCAATCCCAAACTCCCAGTTTATCCCTCCACCCCTGGAACCATAAGGTTGTTTTCTACATCTGTAACTCTATTTCTGTTGTGTAAATAAGTTCATTTGTACCATTTTTTTTAGATCCCACAAATATCACATGATATTTGTCCTTCTCTGTCTGACTTACTTCAGTCAATATGACAATCTCTAGGTCCACCCACGTTGCTGCAAATGGCATTATTTTGTTCTTTTTTATGGCTGAGTAATATTCCATTGTTATATGGTCTATATTTTCTGCTGGTATGAATTAAATACTAATCCCCATACATGAAAAGGTGTCTGGCAGACAGAGCGGCACCGGGCTTCAGCTGTGCCTGCTTGGGCTGTGCCTCTTCCTGCCGCAGACAGACTCCAGCCCTGGAAAAACTCAGATCAGCTGTGGGCAGCCCAGACCGGCCTTTTCCCTCTGCCCAGCGTTCCTCTCCTGACCCAGACTTCAGGCGGGCTCTGTGCTCTCAGGACTGCCCAGGACTCCGGTGTGAACTTGGGCAGGCAGGTGTCGAGCTGGGCCCCGGGACTGGGGCTCCAGAGCCCCGCACCCCCTCGCTCCTCCGGCACTGACACCGGGAAGCAAGACTGAGGCCGCAGCTCCTCCTCTCTGTACCCACCCCTCCTGTGGACACCTTGTACTCTGCCTGGCCCTCCCCAGGGCTCACAGAGTAAAAACCTTCCGGACTTCACTTAGTATGATAATCTCTAAGTCCATCCATATTGCTACAAATGGCATTATTTCATTCTTTTTTTATGACTAATATTTCAATGTGTGTGTGTGTATATATATATATACCACATCTTCTTTATTCATCTGTCGCTGGACATTTAGGTTCCTTCCATGTCTTGGCTATTGTAAATAGTGTTGTAATGAACATTGGGGTTGCATGTATCTTTCTGAATTATGCTTTTCTCTGGATATATGCCTAGGAGTGGGATTGCAGGATCATATGGTAGCTATATTTTTAGTTTTTTAAGAATTCACTTCTTCTTAACAATTATTTTTAGATTAGTAAGGAAAATTTCATGAGACATTAAACAAAGCTAGTCATCAACTTATTTGTTGAGAATCAGGTAAGTATCAAAAATATCACAGGGACTTCCTTGGCAGTTCAATGGTTGAAACTCCACACTTCCAATGCAGGGGGCACATGTTAGATCCCTGGTTGGGGAGCTAGGATCCAACATGCCCCGTGGCGGCCAAGAAAATTAAAAAAAAAAAAAAAATCACAAAAGCAAAGCGTGCAAGAAGCTAAAAACATGGTTCTTGTCTCTCTTTTTCACTACGGTACTTGACATGCATTAAGCAATTCATTTCTAATTGTACATTTTGTTTATAGGTTGGATTTATAATTTTATAATCTTTTTTTTTTTGGCCACACCGCGGGGCATGCAGAATCTTATTTCCCCAACCAGGGGTGGAACCTGCACTCCCTGCACTGGAAGTGTGGAGTCTTAACCACTGGACCGCCAGGGAAGTCCCCTACAGTTTTATAATCTTAACCATCTAGTAGAGATAATATAAGTTTGTTTGACTAGTAAACCTAGGTAGAAAAAAATTGTATGTCTGCATTATATGTAATGCTGACAACTCTGAAGACATGCCTATTTTTTATTTTACCAACAATTAGAAAACTAACTTTATTTATCAAAATTACACCAGATCACATGAATTTAAAAAAAATTTGGGTTATTGTCTATATTTCTGAGAGTTTTAGGAATACTTAATTTATATGAGCACTCACTTATCTCTAAGCCAATTTGAATAGAACTCCTTTAAGGGATTTTATAAATAAATTTGGTAATACCATCTGGAGGTAGAAAAATATCACTTATACATAATACACACATACACACACACACACATACACACATAACATACAGCCAGACAAATACAGAGATCTTACAGCTTTTGCTTTAAAATTTTAACCATGTGTCAGGTATATCAATATAAAACTCACTAGTTCATAAAAGAACACTTGGATCCAAATTGTGCTTCTGGCAGATGGAATAAGTTAAGGTTACCCACTCAGATGGCTAAACCACTTTATTAATATCTGTGGAGAAGATCTTTAAGTTTCTTTTTTTTTGGCTGCTTTGGGTCTTCGTTGCTGCGCGCGGGCTTTCTCTAGTTGCGGCGAGCGGGGGCTACTCTTCGTTGCAGTGTGCAGGTTTCTCATTGCGATGGCTTCTCTTGCTGTGGAGCACGGGCTCTTAGGCTTGTGAGCTTCAGTAGTTGCAGCATGTGGGCTCAGTAGTTGCGGCATGCGGTCTCAGTAGTTGTGGCGCACGGGCTTAGTTGCTCTGTGGCATGTGGGATCTTCCTAGACCAGGGATCATACCTGTGTCCCCTGCATTGGCAGGCAGATTCTTAACCACTGCACCACCAGGGAAGTCCTTTAAGATTTTTCATTTGTCCAGTTTCCAAGTAGCTCCTTAAAAAAAAAAAAAAAAAGTGACTATCAAGTGACTTGAAACCAAAACCAATAAGCCTTTTATGACTAAGACATGGATGCAAGGTGCATCCTCAAAGAGAGTGCAAAAGGTGCAGCCCTCCCAATATCTAGAGCCACTCCCAAAGATGGCTAAAAGATAGAAAGACTTAGACAACCCTCCACCCCAGAGCAGGCAACAGCCTCTAGGACGCTAGCCACAAAATGGGTGAAACCTACATTTCTGCCCCTGTATACTTTGGGGGCCCCTAATCTGACAATTGGCCCCTGCACCTGCAGAACCTGCATGCCCTAATGGGGAAAACCAAGTCAAGTTCTCAGGGCACAGAAAGAGAAACAAACAGGAAAGCAATCCTTTCCTAGGAGGGAAAGGATCGACAACCAGTGGGTACCCTCAAACCAAATTTTAACCAGAGTCATAATCCAGAGAACTAATTTTTTCAAATGTTTCTCTCCTGCTTATCTGAATTTGGAAAGGAAAAGACTCTTACCACTTTCACTTGACAGGTCCCCACAGGTAGAGATCTGAGAGATTAATGAGGTAAGAATTCTTACCTCTGTTGGTTTTTGTCAGGGGTCCAAGATCTCTTTATTACAGCTTCCAGACCCAGCAAGGTGTTCCCAGCTGAAGGAGTTCCTGTGTGGGCACCAGAAACTGGAGGGGAAGAAAAAGTTTTCCTTGATCCTCCTACAGTCTGAAAATTAAACCAACAGAAAAAAGATTAACAAAAGACAGGCATACAAATTTACTTCATGTAAATTTTACGTAACGTGGGAGTCTTCACAAGGAAATGAAGACCCGAAGAAATAGTTAAACCTGAGTATTTTTAAGCTAGGCTTGATGAAGGGTGGACAGGTGTGGAGGACTATGATAGGTTAAGGAACATGGTACGTGCAGTAAAACTGGAGGAAACCTAGCAAGGCCTATCTGTTAGCATCTCAGCATCCCTTTATCTTCAGAGATAAGGACGCTCCTTTCCTCTGAGTATAGGGAGGGCATCTCTCACATGAGGGGTTCATGACTGTGACAGGGGAGAAGTGGGGTGGTTAGAGGGACCTTCCTGCTTCAGCCATTTTCTCAAACTCCTTCAGCTTCAAATATTCAATAAAAAAAATTTAAAAAAAAATTCAATATACCGAGCTTCCATATTTGGGGTAGCTTATTAAAAATATCACCCCCCCCCGAATTGATCTGTAGATTCAATGTAACCCCAATCCAAATCCCATCAGCTGTCAAATTAATTCTACAATTAGTAAAAAAAAATTACAAAGAATCTAGAATAATCAGAACAATTTTGAAAGAGGGTAAAGTTGGAAGACTTACATTACTGAATTTTAAGAATATACCAAAAAGCTACTATAATCAAGACAGTGTTGTGGGCGTACAAATATAGACACATAGATCAACTGAACAGAGTAGAGACCATATATAGCCCATCGGTTTTTTTTAAAAAAAACATTTTTGCTTTTCTTTTATTTATTTATTTATTTGGTTATACCGGGTCTTAGTTGCGGCAGGCGGGCTCCTTAGTTGCGGCATGCATGTGGGATCTAGTTCCCTGACCAGGGATCTAACCCAGGCCCCCTGAATTGGGAGCGTGGAGTCTTATCCACTGGACCACAAGGGAAGTCACCTAGCCCATTGCCTTTTGACAAAGGGGCCAAAGTAATTCGACAGGGGGAAAGGATAGTTTTTTTTCAACAATTGTTGCTGGAACAATTCGATATTTATATGTAAAACCCATAAAACTCCACTCTTATCTCACATCACGCACAAAAAATTAAATCAAAATAGGGCTTAGGCCTTAACAATGTAATTTAAAATCCTAAAATTATCAGTAGAGAACATCTTGGTGACATTAGGGTAGGTAAAGATTTCTTAGATAGGATGCAAAAAATACACCCTATAAAAGAAAAAGTTGATAAAATGAACTTCCTCAAAGTTAAATACTTCTGCTCTTTAAAAATACTGTCAAGAAAATAAAGGAAGCCATAGACTGAGAGAAAATAATCATAATGCATATATCCAACAAAGGATCTGTAAGCAGAATACATAAAGAACTCTTATTTAACAATAACAAGACAAGCAATCCTCCAAAATGGGCAAAAGTTTTAAAGACATTTCGCTAAAGAAGCACATGTGTATAATAAGCACGTGAAAAGATGCTTACCATCATTAGACCTCAGAGAAATGCAAATTTAAATAACAATGAGGGACTTCCCTGGTGGCGCAGCGGTTAACAATCCTCCTGCCAATGCAGGGGGCACAGGTTCAAGCCCTGATCTGGAAAGATCCCACATGCCGCAGAGCAACTAAGCCCGTGTGGCACAACTACTGAGCCTGCGCTCTAGAGCCCGCGAGCCACAACTACTGAAGCTTGCGCACCTAGAGCCTGTGCTCCGCAACAAGAGAAACCACCACAATGAGAAGCCTACGTACCGCAGTGAAGAGTAGCCCCCGCTCGCGGCAACTAGAGAAAGCCTGCGCGCAGCAAAAAATAAATAGATAAATTAATTTTTTAAATAAATAAAAAACAACGAAATTCCACCACACATTCACTATAATGGCTAAAAAAATTTTAAACTAGCAATACTAAACGTTGATGAGGATGCAAAAAAAACTGGAATGCTCATACATTCCTGATGAGAATGTAAAATGATACATTTTGGCATTTCTTATAAAGTTAAACATACACTTGCCATATGACTCAGACATTCCACTCCTAGGTATTTCCCCTAGAGAAATGAAAACATGTTAATGCAAAGACTTGTCCGTGACTGTTCATAGCAGATTTATTTATAATAGCTGTGACTGTTCATAGCAGATTTATTTATAATAGCTCAAAACTAGAAACCATCTACATACCTGTCACTAGGTGACAGGATAAACAAGTCTGGTATATTTATACGGTAGAATACTACTTAGCAATAAAAAGGAACAAATTACTGACACATGCATCAACATGCACAGATCTCAGAAATATTATGTTGTGTGAAGGAAACCTCACTCAAAAGACTATATCATATATGATTCCTTTTATATGAAACTCTGGAAAAGACAAATCAGATCAGTGGTTGTCCGGGGCTGGTGTTGGGATGGGAATCAACTAGGAAGGATCAAAGCAAATATTTTGCTGTGGTGAAAAGTTCTATATCTCAGTTGTGGTGGTGGTTACATGAGTATATACATTTGTCAAAACTTAAAGAACTGTACACTTAAAATGGATACATTTCATTGCATTTAATGTATTCCTCAATAAAGTTAATTTAAAAAATGATGGCTAATGCAATCATCAGTTCTTTAAAGTCCTTTATTTTCCCACTACCTACTTCCCTTTCAACATCATTGATGTCATATGTTCCAAAATTCAGTTATAGCATAGGTATACTATTTTCAAAAAAAGGAACATAACTTATAAGATTTAAAATTTTGTTAATTTAATTTTTGAATTGGTGATACATTTCCATGGTTCAAAAATAGAAAAATATACAAACAAGTTTCTTGGGATAATCTTGCGTAGATTCCTGTTCCCCATTGCAAAGCTGCTCAATGCCAATATGTAACCCCTGTTAACTCCTTCGCTATTTTTTTAGAGTTTCTTTATACATATACATGAAATTAGATCGCAGTATGTTATTTCCTTCTTTTTTATTTTTTACACAAAAGTTGGTATACTATAATACTTGTCAGCACATTGTTTTTTTCCTTAACAATCAATCTTGTAGATCTTTCCCTATTTGTACATAAAGAATGTTTTTTTCAATTTTTTAATTGTGGTAAAACACACGTAACATGAAATGTACCATCTTAACATTTTTAACTGTACAATTCAGTGTTATTAAATACATAAATAGTGTTGTGCAACCATCACCATCATCTACCTTCAGATCCATTTCCAACTTGTAAACCAGAAACTCTGTACCTGTTAAACCATAGCTTCAAGTTCCCTCTTCCCCAACCCCTCACAACCACCATTCCACTTTTCGTCTCTATGACTTTGACTATTTTAAGTACCTCAACAAAGTGGAATCGTACAGTTTTTGGTTTTTTTATGACTAGCTCATTTCACTTAGCATCATGTCCCCAAAGGTCATCTACATTGTAGCATATGTCAGAATGTCCTTCCTTTTTAAGGCTAATAATATTCCATTTTATGTGTGTAACACACTTTGCTTATGCATTCATCCATCAGTGGACACTTGGGTTGCGTCCACATTTTAGCTATTATGTATACTGCTGCTATGAACAGAGGTATGCAAATATCTCTTTGAGACCTTGCTTTCATTTCTACTGGGTATTCACCTGGAAGTGGAATTGCTGAATTAAATGGTAATTCTACTTTTAACTTTTTGGGGAACCACCATATTGTTCTCTACAGCAGCTGTACCATTTTACGTTCCCACCAACAGTGCACAGTTCCAATTTCTCCACATCCTTGCCAATACTTGCTGTTTTCTGTATTAGAAATGTTTTTAAAATTATATACTAGCCATCCTAATGTGAGGTGTGTGGTGAGGTGGTATCTCATTGTAGCTTTGATCTGCATTTCTCTAATGATTAGTGATGTTGAGCATCATTTCATGTGCTTCTTGGCCATTTATTCATCTTCTTTGGAGAAATGTCTATTCAAGTCCTTTGCCCATTTTTGAATAGGGTAGTTTGTTTCTTTTTTTTGTTTGATTTTTAGCAATTCTTTATATGTTCTGGATATTAACACTTTATCAGATACATGATTTGCAAATATTTTCTTCCATTCTGTGGGTTGCCATTATACTCTGTTGATAGTGTCTTTTGATCCACAAAATTTAAAAATTTTCATGAAGTCCCATTTATCCACTTTTTCTTTTATGACCTGTGCCTTTGGTGTCACATCCAAGAAATCATTGCCAAGTCCAATGTCATGAAGTTTTGTCTCAATTTCTTCTAAGAGTTTCAGGTCTGACATTAAGGTCATGGATTCATTTTGAGTCACTTTTTGTATATGGTATCAGGGAAGAATCCAATTTTGTTCTTTTGCATGTAGATATCCAGCTTTCCTAGCATCATTTGTTGAAGAGCCTTTGAATGGTTTTTGCACTTTTGTCAAAAATCATTGATTTTATATGCAAGTGTTTATTTTTGGATTCTCTATTCCATTCCATTATCTATATGTCTGTCTTTATGCCAGTACCACACTGTTTCGATTACTGTAACTTTGTAGTAAGATTTGAAATCAGGAAGTGTGAGTCCTCCAGCTTTGCTCTTCTTTTTCAAGATTGTTTTTATCTATTTGGGATCTCTTGAAAATTCATATGAATTTTAGGATGGAGTTTTCTATTTTTGCAAAAAATTTCATTGGGATTTTGATAGGGGTTGCATTAAATCTGTAGATCACTTTTGGTAGTATTGACATGGTAACACTGTGAAGTCTTCCAGCCCATGAACTCAGAATGAATTCCAATATTTACATCTTCTTTACTTTTTTCATCAGTATTTTGTAGTTTTCACTGTACAAGTCTTTCACCTCCTTGGTTAATTAAGTTAATCCCTAAGTATTTTATTCACTTTGTCACTGTTATAAGTGGAATTGTTTTCTTAATTTCCTTTTCAGATAGTTCATTGTTAGTGTATAGAAATGCAACTGATTTTTATGTGTTGACTTTGAATCCTGCTACTTTGCTAAATTTGTCTATTAGTTCTAACAGTTTGTGTGTGTGTGTGTGTGTGTGTGTGTGTGTGATCTTATGGTTTCCTATATGTAAGATCATATCATACATGAACAGAGACAATTTTACTTTTACCTTTCCAATTTTGATGCCTTTTATTTCTTTTTTCTAGCCTAATTTCTGCAGCTAGGACCTCCAGCACTATGTTGAGTAGAAGTGGTGAAATTCTTGTTCCTTGCCTTGTTCCTGATCTTAGATGGAAAGTTTTCATTCTTTCACCATTGAATATGATGTTTGCTGTGAATTTTTCATATGTGACTTCTATTATGATGAAGTAGTTTCCTTCTATTTCGAGTTTGTTGAGTGTTTTATCATGAAATGGTGTTGAATTTTGTCAAATGCTTTTTCTGTGTCAGGTGAGATTATTATGTGTTACTTTCCCCTTCATTCTGTTAATGCAGTGTATTATTGAACCATCCTTGCATTCCAGGAATAAATCCCACTCAGTCATGGTGTATAAGCATTTAATATGCTGCTGAATTCAGTTTGCTAGTATTTGGTTGAGGATTTTTGCATCAATGTTTATAAGGAATATTGGGCTGTAATTTTCTTTTCTTCTTAAGTCTTTATCTGGCTTTGGTATCAGGGTAATTCTGGCCTCACAGAATGAAATGAGGAGTGCTCCCTCCTCTTCAATTTTTTTGCAAAAGTTTGACAAGAATTGGTAATAGCTCTTCTTTAAATGTTGGTATAATTCACTGGTGAAGCCATCACACCTAGGGCCTTTCTTTTGGGGAGATTTTTGATTGCTAATTCAATCTCCTTACTAGTTATAGGTCTATTCACATTTTCTATTTTTTTGTGTGTGATTTAGTCTTGGTAACTTTTGTGTTTCTAGGAATTTGTTTGTTTCATCTAGGTTATCCAATTTGTTGGCACATGATTGCTCATAGTACTCTCTTATAAATAATCCTCTTTATTTCTTTAGATTTGTAGTAATGTCTCTACTTTCATTTCTGGTTTTAGTAATTTAATTCTTCTCTCTTTTTTCCTTCATCTCTCTGACTAAATGTTTTTAAATATTACTGACCTTTTTGAAGTACCAACGTTTTTTTTCATTGATTTTCTCTATTGTTTTTCTACTCTCTATTTCATTTATCTCTAATCTTTATTTCCTTCCTTCTGGTAGATTTGGGTTTAATTCTTCTTTTTCTAATTCCTTAAGTTGTAAAGTTAGGTTGTTGATTTGAGATCTTTCTTGTTTTTTAATGCAAGCTATAAATTTCCCCCTTAGTACCACTTTCATTGTTTCCCATAGTTTTGGTATGTTTTGTTTTCATTTTTATTAGTCTCTAAGTATTTTCTAATTTCTCTTGTGATTTCTTCTTTAATCCATTGGTTGTTTTAGAATATGTTGTTTAATTTCCATAATTTTTTGAATTTTCTACTTTCCTTCTGTTATTGATTTTTAACTTCATCTTATTGTGGTGGAAGAAAATACTTTGTGTAATCTATTTTTTAAAATCTTTTGAGACTTAATTTGTGGCCTCAAATATGGTCTATCCTGGAAAAGACTTGAGAATGATGTGTATTGAGCGGAATGTGTATTCTGTTATTGGTGGATAGAGTGTTTTGTATAAGTCTGTTAGATCCAGTTGGTCTGTTGTGTTGTTTAAGTCCTCTATTTCTTTACTTACCTTCTGTCTGGTTGTTCTATCCACTATTGTAAGTGCAGTATTGTTGTCTCCAGCTATTCTTTTTTTTTTTTTTTTTTAAAGAGTCAGGAAGTTTAATCAATGAAGTATTATACTGGCAACCTTTTTTTCTTTTTTTAAAAATTTATTTAATTTATTTTATTTATGGCTGTGTTGGGTCTTCATTTCTGTGCGAGGGCTTTCTCTAGTTGTGGCAAGCGGGGGCCACTCTTCATCGCGGTGCACGGGCCTCTCACTAGCGCGGCCTCTCTTGTTGCAGAGCACAGGCTCCAGACGCGCAGGCTCAGTACTTGTGGCTCACGGGCCTAGCTGCTCTGCGGCATGTGAGATCTTCCCAGACCAGGACCCGAACCCTTGTGCCCTGCATTAGCAGGCAGATTCTCAACCACTGCGCCACCAGGGAAGCCCCTCCAGCTATTCTTGTAGAACAATTTGTCAACCTTTAAAACAAAAAGGCAAGCTTTTTAGCCATTAGAGTCAAGTTTATTCAGGAATAGCAGAGGGATTGCAACTGGGGACATGCAAACTATGGTGAACCATAGGCAACCAGAGAACAAAGAAGAGAAGCCGAGGAAAGCGGGGAGCTGGGAGGGTTTTGTTTTTTATTTTTAATTTTATTTCTTTGGGCACACCATGTGGCATGTGGGGATCTTAGTTCCCTGACCAGGGATTGAACCCGTGCCCCCTGCAGTGCAAGTGTGGAGTCTTAACCACTGGACTGCCAGGGAAGTCCCCATGGGAGGGGTTGTTTTGAACAAAAGTCCACTGCAGGAAAGTTCAGGGAGTGGTGGTTTCTCATTGGCTGAGTTATTGCTGGGCGAGGAGAAAATCTTCCTTCTGATGTGGTAGTAAACTTCTTCCTGTCCAAGAGTGATAAAGTAAGCTGTGACAAATGGTATGTTCATGAGAGCTCCCCTTCAGGGCTTCCTTACTCCATTTAAAATAAGGTTTCCCTTTATTAATTTTCACATATCTGTTTCTCCTTTCAATTATCTCAGTTTTTGCTTCATATATTTTAATGGTCTGTCATTAGGTGTGTAAATGTTTATAATTGTTATACCTTCTTACTGTATTGAAACCTATGCTAATTTATAATGTCCTTTATCTATTGTAAACTTTTTTGATTTTAAGGCTATTTTGTCTGATATTAGAATAGCCACCCCTGCCCTCGTTTTGTTACTATTTGCATGGAATATACTTTTGCACCCTTTCAATTTCAACCTATTTGTGTCTTTGCATCAGAATTGTCTTATGGACAGTAGATAGTTGGATCATGTGTTTTAATCCATTCTGCAAATCTCTGTCTTTTGATTACAGAGTTTAACCCATTTACATGTAAAATAATTACAGATAAGGAGGGACTTACTTTTGTCATTTTTCTAGCTGTTTTCCTCACACTTTTTCTTTTGTGTTTAGTCAGTTTTTTTGTAGTGAAATGTTTAATTCCTTTCTCATTTCCTTTTGTGTATATTCTGTAGGTTTCTTTGGTGTTTACCATGATTAAATTTAACATCCTAAATTTATAATACTCTAAGTTGAATTTATGCCTGCCTAACTTCAATAACATACAAAATTTCTGCTCCTTCACAGCTCCATCCCTTTCCCTGTCAGTTGTTGATGTCACAGAATTACCTCTTTATATTTACAGTGTGTGCCCCCAAACATAAACTAATAAATTTTTAAAATGCATTATTTGCTTAAATTATGTGGAAAACAGGATTTTTGAATTATAAACCAAACTTACAATAATAATAGCTTTAAAACTAGTGATTTTTTAAATTTAATTTTTATTTTATATTGGGGTATGATTGATTTACAATGTCATGGTAGTTTCAGGTGTACAGCAAAGTGATTTGGTTATACACATACATATATCCATTCTTTTCCAGAATCTTTCCCATATAGGTTATTACAGAATATTGAGTAGAGTTCCCTGTGCTATATGGTAGGTCCTTGTTGATTATTTTATATATGGTAGTGTGTATACATTAATGCTTAACTCTTAATTTATCCCATCCCCCCCCCACCTTTCCCCTTTGGTAACCGTAAGTTTGTTTTCAAAGTCTGTGATAGACTAGTGATTTTTTTCTTAATGTATTAATCTTGTCATTTATGTGGAAAATTGTGCACTTACAAATCAGTGTTACAGTAGCACTAACTTTTATAATTGCACATGCATTTAATTTTATTGAGATCTTTATTTCTGCATATAGCTTAGAGTTAATGTCTAGTGTCCTTTCATTTAATCTTGTAAGACTCCCTTGAGCATTTCTTGCAGGGCAGATCTAGTGGAAACACAACCCCTCAGCTTTTCTTTTTTTTTTTTTAATCTGGTAGTGTCTTAATTTCTCCCTCACTTTTGAAGGACAGTTTTGCCAGATACAGGATTCTTGGTTGACAGTGTTTTCTTTTAGCACTTTGAATATATTGACCCACTGCCTTCTGGCCTCCAAAGTTTCTGATGAGAAATCTGCTTATAACCTTACTGAGGATACCTTGTATGTAACGATTTACTTCTCCCTTGTATGATTTCAACATTCTCTCTTTGTGTTTGGTTTTTGAAAGTTTGATTATATGTGTCTCAGCGTGGGTCTATTTGAGTACATCTTACTTGGAGTTTATTGAGCTTCTTGGATGTTTATATTCACGTCTTTCATAAAATTTAGGAAGTTTGCAACCATAATTTCTTCAAATATTCTCTTTGCTCTTTTCTCTCTTCTCCTTCTGGGACTCCCGCAATGTATTTTTTGGCCTGTTGTTGGTGTCCCACAGATCTTTTAGTTTCTGTTCATTTCTTCAATCTTTTTCTTTCTGTTCTTCAGACTTAATGATTTCCTTGTCCTATTTCTGTTTCCTAATTCTTTCTTCTGCCTGCTCAAATCTGCCTTCTAGTAAATTTTTTCATTCAGTTATTTACTTTTCAGGTCCAAAATTTATTTTTCTTTTTAGGTTTTCTATCTCTTTATTGATATTTCCATTTTGTTCATACATCATTTTCTTCATTTTCTCCATATCTCCCTTTAGTTCTTTGAGCATCTTTTAAAAAGTTATCTTAAAATATGTCTAGTATATCTGTCATTAGTCCTTTTTTTTTTCATATTTTCCATTGCAGTTTTTAATGACCCAAGGGTGGAGTGTGAAGGAAAAACATTCTTAATTTTTATTTATTTATATATATATATATATATATATTTTTTTTTGGCTGTGTTCGGTCTTCGTTTCTGTGTGAGGGCTTTCTCTAGTTGCGGCAAGCGGGGGCCACTCTTCATCGCGGTGCGCGGGCCTCTCACCATCGTGGCCTCTCCCGTTGCGGAGCACAGGCTCCAGACGCGCAGGCTCAGTAGTTGTGGCTCACGGGTCCAGTTGCTCCGTGGCATGTGGGATCTTCCCAGACCAGGGCTCGAACCTGTGTCCCCTGCATTGGCAGGCAGATTCTCAACCGCTGCGCCACCAGGGAAGCCCCATTAGTCCTTTTTAAGGGACAGTTTCCATTGATTTATATTTTCCCCTTTAATGGGCCATCCTTTTCTGTTTCTTTGTATGCCTTGTGATTTTGTTGTTGTTGTTGTTGTTATTGAAAACTAGATATTTAAATCTAATAATGTGGTAACTCTGGGAATCATATTCTCCTGCATGCCCAGGATTTGCTGGGTTTTGGTAATTGTTTTTGTATATTTATTTATTTTAATTGTTGTAGGCTGTCTCTGTGCTGAGGGTCTGCCTGAGGTGTAAACTTAATGTCCTCTCAGGTCTTTATTTGAGACTTTCCCTCAGCATACCTGGTCACTTTCTAATTTTCCCAGTACATAAACTGGTTGTTGAACGTCCTCGTCTTTAATGTCTGGCTCCCAGACATTAAAAAAGAGAAAGATGAAGGGGTGGTGGTGGAAAGGGTGCTGGCTCTTTAAATCTCCTAGAAGGCGATGGGAGAGCTGGTGGGAGAGAGGTTCCCAACAATGGAAGGCGCTACAACAGTGGCTTCCTGCAATCTTTGTCTGCACCTCTGTGATCAGAAGCAGCGATCAGTGATCAGAGCACAGATCCCAAATATTTGGGGGACAGGGTCCTTTTAGCCCATCATGGGTGGGGGATGGGTGGCTGGCTGCTCCTGTGCTAGGACCCGAAGTTGACCCAAATTAACCACAAGTCTTTCCTTGGAAGCGCAAGTCTTCAATAGACCCCAGAGTTCCAAAATAATTACATCAGACAGATCCTGTCAGTGTAATTGTTGTCTAAGTGGGGAGACAGATTCCTGGTTCTTCCTACTCCACCACCTTCCCTGAATCCTTTGGACTTCTGTATCAACTCTCTGAGGTAGGAAGTATTTTACAGATGATGAAACTGAGCCTCAAAGTATTAACTACCCAAGCTGGTATTACATAGCTCATAATTGGTAGAGCTGGGAATAGGCACTCAATTCTGGTTCCATTGCACATATGCTTGACTCTTACTCTGTTGTTTCTTAAGGTGAAGGGAGTGGAGTTCTGAAGAGGCCCCTCTATTCTACCAGGTTCAGGCCGAGGTCCTCCCTCCTTATCAGAGCCCTCAGCCCAAGGTGGAGAAGGATGAGCATTTCAAGACTGGTTTCTTAGGACTTCCCTGATGGTCTGGTGGTTAAGAATCCGCCTTCCAATGCGGAGTTTGATCCCTTGATGGGGAACTAAGATCCCACATGCCATGGGGCATCTAAGCCTGTGTGCCACAACTAGAGAGCCCATGTGCTGCAACTCCTGAGCCTGCACCCACTGGAGCCTGTGTGCCACAACTAGAGAGAAGCCCATGTGCCACAACAAAGAGTTTGCGCCCCGCAACAAAAGATCCTGCGTGCTGCAACTAAGACTTGACACAGCCAAAAATAAAATTAAATAAATAAATATTAAAAAAAAAAAAAAAGACTGGTTTCTCTCCTGTGGTTCTCAAGGAAGCACTGCCGGGCAGTGTAAAAAGTCCTGTGAAATATTAAAAATATTGAAAATAAAAGTTTTAAAATATTGAAAATAAATTTCCCGAGGAGGCTAGAAAGCCTGTAATAGCTAATTGTTTTCCGTGCTTAAAAAAAAAAATTTAGGGCTTCCCTGGTGGCGCAGTGGTTGAGAATCTGCCTGCCAATGCAGGGGACACGGGTGCGAGCCCTGGTCTGGGAGGATCCCACATGCCGCCCAGCAACTGGGCCCGTGAGCCACAACTACTGAGCGAGCCTGTGCGTCTGGAGCCTGTGCTCCGCAACAAGAGAGGCCGCAACAGTGAGAGGCCTGCGCACCGTGATGAAGAGTGGCTCCCACTTGCCACAACTGGAGAAGGCCCTCGCACAGAAACGAAGACCCAACACAGCCATAAAGTAAAAAAAAAAAAATTTAAATATGCTTAAAGCAAGGATTGAAAGAAATACATGCAGCCAATGCAATATATCTTCTGTATCTCTATTTCCTTAGTCATATCTATCTACCTATGTATATTTACCACAGTTTATTATTTATTACCTGCTTACTATGTGCTGAGCACTGTTAACCCCTTGACATTCATTCCTTTATTGTCCTCTTACAAGGAAGGCACAAGCTGCATTTGCTTTGGGAATGGAAAGCAGCTGCTATGGCAGCACCTAGGGTTATAGAAACTGGTTATCTAGAGAGCTAAGGCACTTCTTGTAAGCTTGCTGCAACCCTTCAAAGGAAGAACAAGAATTTTATTATTATTATTTTTTAAAATATTTATTTATTTATTTATGGCTGTGTTGGGTCTTCGTTTCTGTGCGAGGGCTTTCTCTAGTTGTGGCAAGCGGGGGCCACTCTTCACCGCGGTGCGCGGGCCTCTCACTATCGTGGCCTCTCTTGTTGTGGAGCACAGGCTCCAGACGCGCAGGCTCAGTAATTGTGGCTCACGGGCCTAGTTGCTCCGCAGCATGTGGGATCTTCCCAGACCAGGGCTCGAACCCGTGTCCCCTGCATTGGCAGGCAGATTCTCAACCACTGCGCCACCAGGGAAGCCCAGAACAAGCATTTTAGGTCCCCTGCTTCTGCTTCCCCCTCCCCATCTTCTGCTTAGCCTTGAGAAGGCACAGGTTTTCCCTGTGTCCTAAGACAGAAAGCATGCCATAGGTTTTGCATTCCCGGAGCCAATATTACTATTTACATTGCTGCTTCAGATTCCAGGTAGAAACTGACTTTTGTTCAATCTAAAGAACCCAGGGGAAAAAAATCTAAAGAAAACATAAAAGTTGAGAAAGCTCTTTGGTTGAATGTATTTCTATGAACAAAATTTACTGAGTTTTGGGAATTTCATCCTTGATTTGTATTTCCTTTCCAGTCATAATTTGTACTTTGTGCTCAAACATCCGCCACTGTTTTTTTCTCCTCACAATTTCCTATAATTTTGCTTTCAGGAAATGACCCACCAAAACCTGAGGAATATAAGCAAGTTGAAACACATTTTCTGGATGAGAATAATAATCTTTAATGGAACCCGTAAGAATTGTTTCAGGAATTAACATGAGGAATTCATAAATAAAGAGATATTGTTTTATTTTTAAAGCAACAATATTGATAAAGATTCTTGGTTTCCCAACAATGTGTTTTTTGCATAGCAACTGAACGACCTGAAGGAGATAGGAATAAAGATTTCCACCCTGATCGACACTCTGAAGACTGGGAGGTACAGCAGCTGTCTTTATTTTTCTAGGTTTCTGTGATATATTTTTTTTAATTTTAAAAAATATTTATTTATTTATTTATGGCTGCGTTGGATCTTCGTTGCTGCGTGCAGGCTTTCTCTAGTTGCGGTGAGCAGGGGCTACTCTTCGTTGCGGAGCGCGGGCTTCTCATTGCGGTGCCGTCTCTTGTTGCGGAGCATGGGCTCTAAGCGCCCGGGCTTCAGTAGTTGTGGCTCACCGGCTCTAGAGCACAGGCTCAGTAGTTGTGGCGCACGGGCTTAGTTGCTCTGCGGCATGTGGGATCTTCCCGGACTAGGGCTCGAACCCGTGTCCCCTGCATTGGCAAGCGGATTCTTAACCACTGAGCCACCAGGGAAGCCCCTATGTTTCTGTGATATCTTGATGACTGTAACGCAGTGATGGTGTTGGGGTAACTGATACCACGGCTGTCACCCTCATCTTTCAGCATAAATTCATCTGTGATCTCTTTTCTGACATCTAAGCTGTAAACAAAGTGGGTAAAGTATGTATCAAAGAAGAGTGTGTTCCTCCTCAGAAAATCTCACTTCCAGTAATTCCCTATTAGTTACATCTTTATGAGACAGAGATGAAATTGATTTGTATGATTTTATTGCATTGAAATTTTGAATAGTCTTGGAGCTGGAAGGAATTTTGAAAAGCGAACTGGAAGAGAACGAGTATTCTTCCCCGGCAGGACAAGCGAATTGGTGGTCACTACTTTTGTATTGACTGGTAGCCAACATTATAGTAAGGCAACTAGGGATGTGTGCTAGTGGCCTCCAGCTACATCTCTTGCCAGGACTGCCTATTTAAGACTACACGTTCTTAGAATCCTTAAGAATATTTTCTTTTACCTGTATGCCTAGTGTAAATCCATTGTCAAAGAACTTTAGGACAAAAGTTGCCTCCTTCAAGCCTAGTCTTCATGATTTTAAGCTCTGTATGTTACTCTTAACATGAGTGATTTTTGGCATAGACTGCTTCTGGTGATGTATGAAATGTTCATCTATATATTTATTGAGTTTAAAGAATTAATGTAATCTAGAGTCTCATAGGTCCCAGCTGTTTTAGAATGTAGTAGAGTGTAGCAGAAATACATAAGCTTTGGAGGCAGGTAGGTCTGGGTTCAAATCCCACTTAGGCACTTACTTGTATAACATTGTGGATATGTTGCTTAACCTGAGTTTAACTTCCTTATAAAGAGTAAAACCTGCTTTATAAAGTGGCTATGAGGATTAAACTAACACAATGTACTGCTTTAAGAGGTGGTAGCTATTAGCATGGCATTTGTTAGATGAAGAGCTCCATAATCTTTGTGCATGAAATACAAAGAAAACAAGTAACACTGGTAACAACACATTTATTTACGTACCCTGTTGTGTGCCCGGGAGGTGTTTTTCACTTTCCAGTAATTGAATTAGGTTATAACAATTAAAATTCCAGAAAGTAAACTATTGTAATTTACTGTTGCTCATGACCGTAAGTAAACAGACATGGTACCACATAAAGTAATTTTAAACACGTCTAAACTTTTGGTATAGTTTTGATGTATACTTTGGCAATGGACCTAATAGATTACCAATATGCTTCTAAATCCCATGGTTCTCTTCAGACACAACAGGAAAAATTTCAATTTAATGTTTCAATTTCAGAAATTTAACAAAGATTCTTAGGAAGCTGGAAAAGGCCATTACTTTAGCCTATAGTGTTTACCACAAATATAAATGTATTGCTATTAAAAATAAAATCATGGTAGGCAGCAGTCAACTAATTGCTAATTTCATTTTGTAGATTATATAGTATTTCTTGAAAATAATTCACCTCAGATGGCAGGCTATAGAAGTTTGTTATTTTAAAGTAGTTCTTTACTCATTAACTTTTTGAGGACTAGTTAAAGGAATTCCGATCCCAAGTCAAATCATTGAATGGCCTATCAAATTGTATTTTACACTAGAAACAGCCATTTCCAAGAGACTGCATCACACATGGCATGTCCTTTGAGAATGCCTTTATCCCTGGCTTCAAATCTTACTTACAGCATATGATTATTTTTAGAAGGTTTGGTAAGTGTTAAAAAATGGGTACTCATTTTGCTAGAGCAGGATATAAGAATGTGCTGATCACCAAGTATGAGATTTTACATTACATTAAATTAAAATTATATACTGTTGGAAATAGACAAGATAGGGAGTTCCTAGATCCTAGAAAATATTATGGCTAAGGAAATAGAGAACTCAAAAGAGGAATCTACCTCCAAGAAACTACTTCAGTATAGTAAAATAGAATTAAGTGCCCTGTCTTAGGAAAAAGTTTGTTAGTAATAAGGAACTGGGACATCATACATTGTTTCTTTGGAGATTAAAGTGCAGGCTATGAAATGGCATATAAAATAATGCATAAAATAGTGCAATCTTAAGGTGCCATTATTTTTATTACACATAGCCTATGTTCATATGTCCATTTTCGCTCAAAAATCCAGCTGTAGTGACACCTTTTAGCTTATTTATTTAGGCATTACTTATACTCTGTTCTACCCACCTTAGGGGCTACATAGAATATTTTAACATTTTAACAAGTAGAATAATAGCGCATACATTTGAAACTACTAAATAGAGATTAAGGCAAGCCCCTGTAAAGTTCAGTACTCCAAAAACACGTTTTACAAAAAAAAAAGTTGCTTCCAAAACCAGTGGCTTTAGACCTGATGGCACCCCAAGTTTTTAAAACAGTATGATTACTCTGATCACATTTGTGTTTGCCCCATTATTTCCAGGCTCTGTACATCAAGAGGAGCTCAAAACAAACAAACAAAAAAAACAGGTTCTATATCCTCATGTTCTAAAATAACACATAATTCAGAATATGTGAAAACCAAGCCAAGTCCACGTGGGAGATAAGCTGAGAATCCTGTTGGGGACGAGGAGGCAGTCCTCTCCATTTCTTACATAGGCCCTTCCACATTGTATCTGTTTGTAGTATTGTACCATAATCAATTTGTAAGTGGGATGACTTATTAGAGAAGTCTCCTCTGAAAGACAGCCAAGGAAGATGACAGGAATACTTTATAAAATGTTCTAGGACAACACAATATTAACATACAGCATTTAAATTACCGACCTATAATCCAGGGCAGGATGGTTTCTCTCTTGGGAGGCTAATTTACAATTTTCCTGTAACATATGTCAGTTTTAGGTGAAGGAAATATTTTGTGATTTGTTGAAACTTAAATACCGTTATACTACCCAAATGCAAGTATAATAGCTATCAAATGGGCCAAGGCAACATCCTAACATGTTCTAGCTAGTTAAGATTTAAGACTTAAAACAAACTGAACTGTAGTGCTTTATCTCCTACTGTTAGGCCACATTTGTGCATTAACAAGTGCAACTCATTAACCTTATGGGCAGATGACTACAAGTGTATACTGTAGAAATTTGGACTTTGAAACAGAAAATCTATCTTTTAATAGTGAGTGCTTATTATGGAAGCCAAATACTCATGTTAACTAAGACTATAGATACATTTATGGTGTCCAGATGTAGTTTAAAAAGAGACCCAGGGAACTCTAAATAATTAACAACTATTAAAAAGATCATCTGAGGTTATATCCCTTTGTAAGCCTGTAAACATGTACTCTGTTACTTAAAAGTCTTCCTATTACCAGGAAAGCAGACAATTAAAGGCCATGAGTATTCCAGTAGGCCTCCTCCAAAGTTGTGACAATATGGCTAAATCCTATGATTAAACAAATAAGACCTGCTGAGAAAATGAGTTCCAGACAGGGACTTTTATGGATGACCTTGGCTGACAAATGTTTTTTGGAAATTGTTTATTTTAAAATTAACTTCCCAACAAACCATGAAACACTTGGATGTTATTTTATGGTTTTTCATTGAAAACATACTACATTGTAAATGGAGTTTCAAAGATAGACAAAGAATTGATCAAAATCTAAGGACAATATTATGTAAGGACAATGTTAAAAATTGATAAGAAAAAGTTTCATTTGGTGAGGTTAATCTCAAGGATGCATAACCATGTCATGTTGGACAGATAAAAAAAGGTAGTGACCTTGTGCTTTTATTCAACTAAGGTACATACCGAAACCTTAGGTTTTATACAGGTGTCAAACTCCCACCTGGAAAGGGATAGTATTCTACACTACACCTAAGTTTACCTTAAATAACTGAAGCCCAAGGCAACAGTTGTTTAAAAGAACTTAACAGGCAAATAATGACTACATAATTTAGTACATTAAAATAAAACTAGGACAGTAATAGTTGACTGTTTCAAAAATATACAACTGGGGAAAGTAACCACTGTACACAATTTGGAGGTTGTTAAAGTGACCACTTAGAAGGTTGAACAGTGCAAGACATGCTTTTCCAGTTACAAGCTCAAAACAGGAGTGCAAACGAAATTAAAGCTTTTGTTTAAAGTTGCAGGATAAGGAAAGCTTGAAATTAATATTAAAAAGCTTCCCTCAGGTCATTCGCGAGAAATGAAATGATCAAAATGCTTTTTCATGGTGTAATTTTCTTCACTGAACTTTCTTTCAATGGCAAAACTGCATCCCACAGGTTGGGTTCCCTACTTATACCACTGGTCATGACCACATTTGATCAATGAGCATACACAGTGTGAGTAAGTAAGGAAGAGTACTAGTTGCCTGAAGTCTGACATCAATGTAAAGAATTTGGGGTTCTGCCTTAGCCAGTGTACCTGAACCCTAGAGAGAATAGATAAAGCAATGGGCTTTAATACTCTTATTCTTGTAAAACTGGAGGACAAATGGACATACAAATATCACCCCGCCCCCAGAGGCAAGCTGTTGCGATGGAAGATGTTAAGCGCTTAAATGAACTAAGACGCTGCTCTAACAAGTGGAGAAGCGTAGAGGTTCAAGATAAACACCAGTGCAAGAGCTTTTTAAGTGAGTTGACTAGGCAATGCATGCATCCATCCATGCAAATGTAGGACATGGCCCCAAAAGTGAACCAAAAACATGTATATAACAACTGGGTAAGTCCCTTGCCAGTAGTTTATAAAAATATATAGTCAATACTGTAGAGGCCCCTTCTACAGCCAATACTATGGAAGTCCGTTTTAGTTACCCATTACTTCAATACCAAAAAGCATTTACTACTTTTCAGACATTCCAGACAAAGGTCACTTATAACAAAAAGTCAACTTTTTTTTCAAAAACAAGATACTGCCCATTTAAAAAGTAGGTCTTTTCTTTCAAGTGAACAGGACATTTTATGTATTAAACTTAACTTCTAGTCTGTCGAGACTGGTTTAAGATCCTTATGTAATGTGCATATATGCAGAAACAAATAAACTTGCTTTAAACATTATCTGCACAGAAATAAAGTTAACTTCTCAAAACAGGATAGGATAGGTCTGGTTAGTACAAATCTATTGCAAAATAAAAGGATTCTGTGCATCAGTTCAACCAGGAGAAGCGGGAAAAGACTGTCCCAAACCATGAGAGTTCAAGTTTACATTGTGTTCTGAAAGCCTAGAGCTAAGGGACACCATGTTGCTCACAGTGTCCTGATATGCAGAACTGCTCAAGCTACGAAGTCAGGTCTTCCTCTGGAGCTAGAAGCACATTCTGGTTTACTTTCTATTCCGGAGACGTTTAGATTTCCTAAGAGAGTCTATGGCTTCTGCGGCCTTTTTGCGTTTCCGAGGAGACTCTTCATTCTGCCCAGACCCTGAGGAGTCTCCTACTGCACTTTCCATTACTTCTCGCAGTTTGCGTTCCAGCTCTGCCAACCGTGCGTTCTGTTCACCTATGATCTGGGTCTGCTCTAGCAGTTTCTGGTCCTGGTCTTGAAGCTGTTTCTGCTGTTCTTGCACTTTGGTGCGAAGCTCAGAAATTTCACGCCTGAGAACAGTCACCCCAGCACCATTTGTCTTAACCTGCTGCTGGAGTTTGGTAACCTCTTGTCTTGAAGGGTTTTGCTTGGAGAAGAGTTGCATTGTTGTCAGGGCTGCAGAAGGTCCTGGAACTGTGGAGAAATAGTTTAAAATGGTCAATCACTTAAAATGTCTCACTACCAGTAATACTTCATTAATTAAACTTACTCAAAGATAGAATATCCTTTATAATATCACTTCTGATTATTTCTTCTTTGCAATCTACTTGATCTGATGGATTAATCAGACACCGTGTCTTAACTATAAATGAGTTTAAATTCTGATTCTCATGTTCATGTGGCAATATGTGGAATGCAAGCAAATGGAGATGGGCATTTAATGGCATAAACTTGGATTTAAAATATTATAAAGCATTTTTAGGACCTAGTAAGAAAATATAAGTAGTAAAATTAGAGTAGAATTATTTCACACAAGCAAACATAAACATCTGAGTTAGAAGTACAGACCTATCATGTTTGCAAATCCTCTCTGCACTTAGTTATATGCAAAGGCTTCAACATTAGCCAAACGACAAGGGCACCATCAAAAAGTGGGTTACATCACATGTGATGATCAGGAAGAACTTCTGACATGGTGAAGGAAGGCTTTGGAACTATTCTGTTTTAGGAATAATAGAATGTAACATGGGCATAAAAATCACTATTTTAAACTAATAACCTAATTTTTTAAAACCCTATCTCCTGAAGCTTTTCTAAAAGGACCAGATGGATCCAACCACACCCTAAAACCCATCTTGCTAATTTTCTCCTTATACATTTAAATACTCAGAATATTTTCCTTGGCTGATGCATTCTTCCTTCTCTCTCTGCTTACCTTTAGCCAACTAACAAGGCTCAGATCAATTCTCACCTCTTGTGAAGTCTCAATCAGACCAGCCAACAATGATTTTATCTTCCTTAAGATTCTCTCTGCTACTCATTTGACATTTAAATGGACACTCCTTTAAACTATTTCTCTTGCCTACGATAATTTGAGTCTGGATATGTCTTACCTTATGAAATAATAAGATTCCTGAGAGAAGACACCATGTATTATACTTCATTTTAGTCCCCACAGGACGCAGTACAATGCTGTGCGCATAATAGGTACTCAATAAATAACAGATGTGTTAATGCTGAGATGCTGTAAGCTTTATTATTAAATTACAGACGGCCACTCAGTTACCCCACCGAGTACTCCAGGGAGCTAACTAATCTGAACAAAATATTTTACTAAAAATTTGTTCCCAGATTTAAAATACTTGCAAGAGTTGAAGATATTGAACAATTCATTCTTTCAGTAGATAAGGACACAAATCTCTAGGATCCGACAATGTTCAAAACAGCCCTGTGCACCCTGTCTCCTAAAGTAGCAGCCAGATACTCCAGGGGCTGAAATAATTAACTGGTTATTTCCATGAAGAATTTTTTGGGTTTTGTCTGGTATATTTGATTCTGTTATAGGATAATGAATACTAACTAGTCAGAAACATCAAAAAACATTCACATATATATAGCTTTTCACTCAGCAATTTGCTCTAATAAATTTATGCCAAGTTAAAAGTTGTGGATATGTACAAAGATTTAGCCACAAGATTGTTCTTCAGAGTGTAGTTCAAATACTGAAAATCTGGAAACAAATGTGCTTAACAGCAGTGGATCAGCTACATAAATTATGGTCTGTAGCCCAATCTGTCATTAAAAATTATGTTGCAGATACAGTTACAGACCCAGAAAAGTTAAAGATACACAGTTAAGTGGGGGGAAAAAAGCAAGTTACAAATCTATGTATGAACATTATTACAAACTGAACGCATTATAAACAAAAGATACCTGGAGGAGAGCCCATGAGTCTTCCCGATACATCTGATCCTGGTAATTTCCTCTTTAGAATTGGAACAATCTTTTCATCAAAGTATTCCATTGCCATGGAGGAAATATCCCTTAACTCTTGAAGTACTTCATGAGCTCGCTGAGGGGCTCTGGTAGAATTGACATATCTCAACACACGATAAATCTCATCAATCACCTAAAATAATGAGCTCTCATTAGCATTTTAGATTTTTTTTTTTTTTTTAAAGAAAACAGCTAAACAGGGAGCAAAGTGATTGCTTGTTTTGCAATTCCTATAAAGACCTACAGGTGACTTAACTGATATACTGACCACTGATAACATTACCATCTGTAACACATGGCTTTGGGCTTGTTATAATACTTTATACATTTCATATTTATATTTATTTAAGCATCTTTTCTGTACTGTACTGGTGTTACGGAATCAGGATGATTAAAATACAGCTCCTGCCCTGAAGGAAATCAGTGTAACTGGGGAGAGAGATGTGTAAAGAAGTGACGTAAAGAGGGATATACAAATTGCAAAAGAAACCAGAAGACTAAACTAAGAGATTAGATCTTGTATGCAAGTAGGGGTCAGGTGGGGGAATTACTCAAACCCATATTCTACTAATCCTCTGAACCTACTTCATTCTAGTCTGAATCTGTTTCCCAAAGCCCCAGGGACTCAGCCTGATTTCCTTCTCTCTTTCACACCGCCACTATGTGCTCTATCCTTGAAGTTTTATTTCTCTTAGACTTGCTGTGGATTGGAATGAGGTCTCCTCAGAGCCCGCTTTCTTGTTATCACCAAAGGGTAGCAAGAGATCCTTTTTCATTTTAATAATAACTGCAATGGGGAAACACAAGGCATACATACTTGGAGAAGAAAGCTGGCAATCCTGATTCCTAATTCTCTTGCTGGAATGGTAACTGAACCTTCCTTAGGCATTCTGCCCTCAGCTTTAATCCCTAAGAGGTCAGCCTTACTTTCTCCTATGGCTTCAGCGTACACCTGAAGATAATAATGCACATCTCTGAAGATCTCCAGTCTGGATGACATCTGTTCCAATGAGTCTTCACCTCACAAGACTTGTGGGTTAATCAGCCAAACCATTCTGTCACCGAAATATCTCAAACCACCTTGAATCCCACTCATTTCCACTACTGCATTTACCTAGCTGGTACCCAACTATGGAACAATCTTATAACTGGCCTTTTCTTCTCCTTTATTCAGGCTGCTGAGTACTGCTAGAGAAACAAAGTCTTGCAGAATAGTACCAGGACAAATTACAGTCCTTAACACATTCTAGACTCTCAGGGCAATGAGATGATCCTTGTCAGTCTAGCATCATGTGTGCTAGATAAACGTCAGCAAAATTAAACTGTTAGGATGTGTCTTTATCGTGACTCAGAGAAGACTTCACAGAAGAGGCCACATCAGTGGGCCTGGAGAGATGACTAGGAATTGGCTTGGCCTAAGGTGGTGTATATGTAGGCAAATGTAATAAGAGAGGAGATATGCTAGTTTTGAATTACATGGGACATGCAGGTGATACTAGACAGGCAGGCATATCTGGAGATACAGGTTAGGAGATCAGGAGAGAAACTCCAAATGATGAAGAGGCCTCAGTACCCAATGGCGTAACAGGGACTGACATTGCTAAGGGAGAAGATACAGAATAGGACAGTCAAAGGCAGAATCCTGAGGCACTAGTGGTTAAGTGATACATTTATTTTTGGCATTACTACTAGATTATGGACTCACTCCAAAAGAAAATAACATTTTTTTCACTAAAAATTTACTGAACTACCATGTTAGGAACTATTACGTATATTAAAAAAAAAGAAATGAAGAAAAGAGTACTTTCTCTTGGGCTTACAATTTAATTATGTGAACAAATCCTAACCCGTAAGCATTTACTGGTCAGGAGAGGCTTCTTTGACATATTTAAGGTAAAACTGAATGATGACGAGAACTGGAAGATCTGGGAAGAAAAGCATTTAGGCAGGAATAACAATGGCAATGGCTTCAAGGTCTGAGTCAGTTTGGCTTGTTTAAGTTCAAGGGTTAGAAACATGCAACCTATATCTGTATCTCCAAATAGTAAAAATTTATGGAAGCTAGCATAAGCTCAATGCTTTGAAAAAAAAAAAAAAACACCTAGTATTTATATATGATTACAAAATGGTTAATTACAAAATATATAAGCTGAAGTAGTAATACAGTATCTTTTTAAAAGTACTTCATATTGACGGAGAGTCTATGTACTAGTGCTAGGATACTAACTGACCCACAGTAGCTCTGTGTTTATCAGTGTTTACATGTGTGTTATAAATCAGTACTGTGACGCTCCAGTATCATTTTATGCTGGCCTCAACGCCCGCATACTCCAGCTCCAGGTACAAAGTAACCATGAGCTCTTCGAACTACATCAAACCCTCTCTCTCTTTTTTGCTCAGGGTTTTTGCACATTATGATCTCTTTTCTGGAATGTTCTCCCTGCATATCTCCCCTACCTTCTCTAGCCCCAAATTTCTTACTCATCCTTGAGGTCTCAGTAACACTTTCTCAGAGTTAGCAGTCTTTTCTGAACCCTCTTTCAGTTTAAATCATGTTAACATCTTCATCAAATCCTTTATTTTACCTTCAGAATACACATTACAAGTTTTAAGTACTACATTTTTCTGTTAATGTCTGTCTTCCTATAATATAGTAAGCTCAATTTAGGAGACCATGCCTAGTTTCACTGTCAGATCCCCACAGTCTAGCAGTGTCTGGCACAGAGCAGATACTCAATAAACGTCTGTTAAATGAGTGATAAAGATGGTCAAATATCATAAATTGCTTAATATTGACACATCTAAATAAAACTGTTTAGGGACAAGCCACAGGGGTAAAGTCAATACAAGAATATGATTTTTAGAGGCAAGATTTTGAATACAAAGGTCACAGTTAACAGAATTTTTATTGAGAGGAATTTTAAAAAAATACGTAATACTTGAAAGAGTATCCACAGCTTTATTAACGGATCTATTTATATTATGTTTATGTACATAAATACTGGTAGACAGAAGAATATTTACAGTATATTTGAGCTAGACTAGAAATGACTGTTATAATGATTCAAGCATGAATAAAACATACATCTTATCCAATGCAAGATGACTTAGTGAAAGACCCATACACAGCAAAGGCTAGCTCAAACTGAGTAAATTCAATGTACAAGCAAAGTGCTGTGTGAAAAAAAAGTAGAGAGAAATAAGACCTGTTTGAGAGAACTAATGAAGGACTTGGCAATGAGAAATAAGCAGAACTTCAATGGGGAAGAGAAGTTTGAGCAGGAGAAAGGTATACATGACTAAAGGAGGAGTGGCCTGAGGAGAGGGATGATGTGGATGGCCAGGTGATAGCACAGGAAATCAACATGCATGTAGTGCTACTACGTACCATGCCTTTATTCAAGGTTTTTAAAAGAAATTTATTATGCAGTGAATCCTCTTCCATAACCCTGATTCTTCAGAATTAATTTCATATCAAACTATCCTATAGGGATTACTAATACTAAATCACATCTGTAAACCAATTTGTGAAATAATCTTATCTTTACTGTATTCAGCCTTCTAAATATAGTGTGAAAGCAAGGTATCTCTTTCCATTTGTTCAAGTCTTCCATTAGGAAACAATGTTTTCAAAGCTTACTATATAGAGGTTATTTTAGTTAAATGGACTCATCCACGTTTTCAATAAAATTTAAAATATTTTCTTTCCTCTGTCCAAAAGTTATAAGCAAAGGACAATGTGAAGAAAAAAGGACACAGCATGTTACAACCAAACTGCTTCTAGCATTCAGTCATCAGTGGCTACAATGGCTTTAGAGGCACATATTAAGAAAGCATAGTATTTACCCGATTTTTAAAATATTTCATTTTCTGAGTAGGTTTAATCACTTTCTGAAAATTACTTTAGCAACAAGAATGTAATGTGTGAGTCTTGTGTCCAGTGTAAAGATCACAGGTTTTAGGAAGGTCACCTAAACTCTTTTTTTTTTTTTTTTTTTTAATTTTATTTATTTATTTATGGCTGTGTTGGGTCTTCGTCTCTGTGCGAGGGCTTTCTCTAGTTGCGGCGAGCGGGGGCCACTCTTCATTGCGGTGCGCGGGCCTCTCACCATCGCGGCCTCTCTTGTCGCGGAGCACAGGCTCCAGACGCGCAGGCTCAGTAGTTGTGGCTCACGGGCCCAGTTGCTCCGCGGCATGTGGGATCTCCCCAGACTAGGGCTCGAACCCGTGTCCCCTGCATTGGCAGGCAGATTCTCAACCACTGTGCCACCAGGGAAGCCCACCTAAACTCTTTAATGGCTATTTGTACACCTTTCAAATAATATGCCACATGCCGAATCCTACCCAAGTTTGAAATAATAAAATAATAGTTATGAAAATATTTTTAAGTTTTAAAAAAGTATGTTAAGAAACCAAATGTGAACAACTATCATACTTCTAACACATGCAGTTTACTATATCATGCTTATGTTTAAATTGGCACAGTAATAAATGACATACTATGAATATCATTTAAGTATTTCTACTACTATAGATGAGAGAATTTCTATCTTGTTTAATCTACGGTTTAGCAAACAAAGCTCCTATTAAAATACTGAACCTCATATGTTCTCATTTTCTGTCTTTTTGTTCTACTTGAGATTTCCTTAATTTTCCTTTCCGCCCTTTTTACTTAAAATTGTTTCTTCCGGGCTTCCCTGGTGGCGCAGTGGTTGAGAATCTGCCTGCCAATGCAGGGGACACGGGTTCGAGCCCTGGTCCGGGAGAATCCCACATGCTGCGGAGCAGCTGGGCCGGTGAGCCACAATTACTGAGCCTGCGCGTCTGGAGACTGTGCTCCGCAATAAGAGAGGCCGCGATGGTGAGAGGCCCGCGCACCGCGATGAAGAGTGGCCCCTGCTTGCCGCAACTAGAGAAAGCCCTCGCGCGGAAACGAAGACCCAACACAGCCAAAAATAAATAAATAAGTAAATATTAAAAAAAAAAAATTTGTTTCTTCCATATTTGTAAATATTTCTTTATATGGCATGTGTTTGACTATATATTTTCTTATTTCTCTTAGACTATTAGTCACAGTTTCTTTAAGTTTTATATCCTTGTATTGCTTTCTCAAAGGTGTATTTTTCCCCATTTGTTTCATTCTGTGTTTCATATTAGTCTGGCAATTCTCTACTCCTTGCTTATACTTAAGAATGGAGCACACAGGGCTTCCCTGGTGACGCAGTGGTTGGGGGTCTGCCTGCCGGTTGCGGGGGGTGCGGGTTCGGGCCCTGGTCTGGGGGGATACCGCGAGCTGAGGGGCGGCTGGGCCCGTGGGCCGCGATTGCTGGGCCTGGGCGTCTGAAGCCTGTGCTCTGTGGCGGGGGGGGGCCGTGATGGTGGGGGGGCCAGGCGCCACGTTGGGGGGTGGCCCCCGTTTGCCGCGACTGGAGGGGGCCCTTGCGCAGAGGCGGGGACCCAGCACGGCTATAAATGAATAAATAAATACATTTAAAAAAAAAAAAGAAAGAAAAAAAGAATGGAGCACACAAAAAGCTGATCAGAACTCCTAGTTAGCCAAGATGGTGGGAAAGGTGGGGTATAGGGGGATAAGAGCAGGGACCTAAAAAAAATCAATGAGAATATACTGATTCTTCTTTTTTCATTTTAAAGGTTCACGGACTGTATATATTTACTTGGGGACCAGCATAGTGAAAGGAGGAAATGCTTCCAAGTAATAGATATTTTTAAGAATGTCTTCACATTAAAACCAATTTTAAAAGAAACATAAATACAACATTCTGGAAGCATTAGGTAAACTCAAATTGAAGGATATATATTCCTCAAAATAACTGACCTATGACCTTCAAACATGTGAAGCTCAAGAAACACAAAGTGTAGGGAATTATCTCACATTAAAGAGGATTAACAAGTCCATGTGTAATCCTAGATTGAATTCTGGACTCAGAAATAAGAATAGTTAGGGGGACTTCCCTGGTGGCGTAGTGGTTGGGAATCCGCCTGCCAATGCAGGGGACGCGGGTTCGATCCCTGGTCCGGGAAGATCCCACATGCCATGGAGCAACTAAGCCCGTGTGCCACAACTACTGAGCCTGCGCTCTAGAGCCCGTAAGCCACAACTACTGAGCTCACGAGCCACAACTACTGAGCCCATGTGCCACAACTACTGAACCCACGTGCCACAACTACTAAAGCCTGTGTGCTGCAACTACTGAAGCCCACGCACCTAGAGCCCGTGCTCCGCAACAAGAGAAGCCACCGCAATGAGAAGCCTGCCCACTGCAACCAAGAGTAGCCCCCTCTTGCCACAACTAGAGAAAGCCCACACACACCAACGAAGATCCAATGCAGCCAAAAAAAAAAAAAAAAAAAAGAATAGCTAGGAAAACTATTATTGGGATAAGAAATGAAATTTAAATACAGATTACTGATTAGATAAGTGTATTGGATCAATGTTAAATTCCCTGAGTTTGATATCTGTACTGTGGTTAAGTAACAAAATATCCTAGTTCTTAGGGAATACACTGAAATATTTAAGAATATAGGGTCACAGTAGTAGCTCTAACTTATCTTCAAATGGTTCAGAAAAAAATAAAATACATATGCAGAGAGAGAATAAAAGCAAATGAGACAAAAGGTAAATAACTGCTGACGTGGATAAAAGATATATGGGAATTCCTTATAATATTTTTGCAATTTTTGTGTAAATGTGAAAATGCATCAAAACAAAAAGTTACCCCCCAAAAAAGGAATAAAGAAAGTGACCACCACCAGTTATTCTTCACCAAAAACGTTAAAAACAAACCAACAATACATAATATGTAGATTTTATGTTTGTTCAGGGAAATCTAACTTCATGATCTTACATAGTCATTTACACTGTGAAAACACTGACTTTTGTGTTTCAATAAGCACGAAAGGGTTACTGGGGCTGTTAGTAATGGTGAAGAGAAGAAATTATTCATGTCTTTTTTTCATTATTATATCTCCCAGAATGGTTAGTTGGCCTCTACTCACATGTGTTTTTCAGTATGTGTGAACTGCTGATATTGACCAAGAGCTTACTATAAAAAGTTTGACTTCTATATGTCAGACAGAAGATCTGAGAAATGTATACAGGAATAAGCTAAGAATCTAAACTTTAGTTCTGAGAAAAGATGAATGCAACATCAATGTAGTGGCCAGAGTCTGCAACTATGGCCCTAACTGACCTGTGCCTATTTTTGTAAATAAGGTTTTTATTGGAACACAAGCACACACCCATTCATTTACCACATGTTGTAGAATCACGGCTGTTTCTCAGAGTTGAGTATTCATGACACAGACCATGTGGTCCACAAAGCCAAAAATATTTATTATCTGGCTTTTTACAGAAAAAATTTGCTGATCCCTGCCATAGCCCATAGTGGCAAACTCCCAACTAGTCTGAAATCTTTAGATAGATTTTCTTTTTTTTTTTTTTTTTTTTTTTTTAGATAGATTTTCTTTTAATGCCCTTGCTATTAGTACAGTTTCCTTGTCAAGAGACTACATTTTAAACCCCTCCAGTGAATAAGCCTTAGGTTTTCACTGAGTAGAAGGGCAATGTTCTAGCTTGTTTAGAGTTGGAGAGGGGACCTATAAGTTTAAATCATTCTTAAATATAGATTCTCAACCAACCTTCCTGTTTTAGCCCCATTTTCAGAAATGCTTGGAGCTTTCAACCTAGAATTTTCTAGAGGTTCAGTTGTGCATACTGGGTTGCCTCCCAGCTTCCCCCACTCCCAGTTTAGGAATTAACTTTCTCAGTTCTGCTAAGTCAGTTACCATTTATTCATCTACTCTCCAGCTTCCAAAATTCTGTTGCTACTGTCTACTTTCTGACCTCATTTTCATGGGTCTTTATCTTTTTTTCCTTTTAAAAATTAGATCATTTACTCCACTCCACTGACTGGAGTTCTGGGAGAAATTAAGAGGTAAACATATATTTAATCTTCTATCTTCATCCTGCCATTTAATTTTATGAACAAATTCAACTGTTCTTTCACAGAATAATTAAAAGAAAAAAATTTTCCCAACTGTTAGTTTAAAGGTCCAAAATTCTGGTACATATCAGGCAATCTAATTTAAACTAATGTGGATATTACCCAGATTCACTTAAGTAACTTGTGAAAAGTAATCTGTGAGATGAAATCCCTACTGGAGACCTGAATTTTAACAAAATGGATATATTCTATACAAAACCACAAAAAGAGTTCTCTTACAAAGTGTAAGAGCACCGGGCTTCCCTGGTGGCGCAGTGGTTGAGAATCTGCCTGCCAATGCAGGGGACACGGGTTCGAGCCCTGGTCTGGGAAGATCCCACATGCCGCGGAGCAACTAAGCCCGTGCGCCACAACTACTAAGCCTGCGCGTCTGGAGCCTGTGCTCCGCAACAAGAGAGGCCGCGATAGTGAGAGGCCCGCGCACCGCGATGAAGAGTGGCCCCCGCTTGCCGCAACTAGAGAAAGCCCTCACACAGAAACGAAGACCCAACACAGCCAAAAAAATTAAAAAACATAAAAATAAATAAATAAATTTAAAGAAATTGCCAAACTATTAAAAAAAAAAAAAAAAGTATAAGAGCACCTGAACTTTTAAGTATAACCCGGGAGCAAGAGCCTGGAAAAACCAAGAATAAATTACTATAGAAATCAGATACCAAACCAAGATTATATGCTAGACTGAAAGAAAATTATTTTACAGAATGTCTTCACTTAAGCATGTGAAAATTAATGCCACATCCTTATGTTCTGAAGATAGAATGTGAAAGTTTAAGGATGAGAAGTTCAAAAAGGAACAATCGTAAAACAACCCAAATACTGCAAACTGTGTAAGTTAGCAGTTTAGATTTAGTCTAAGCTAAAAAGTAACAGCTACATAAAAATAAAAAGTAATAATCTGAGTATACAGTGTTGTTTTAGGCAAGGTATAAGCTATATAGATGGCACTTGTAAGAAAGAGAAGAAGCCAAGGTGATAATAAAAACAAAAATTATTTGTTTTCTGGGGGTTGTTTTTCCAGTCAAGTTCAGATTTGTAGGAGAAAAATAAATCAGGATAAGATCTTTGGAAGAAATGGGTACTATGAAGGAAAAATGGAAGACTTTTCCACTGCAGGCAAGGTAAAGGTCTCAGTTAAGGAGCTGTCCAGAGCAAATGCCCAGGGTGATACACATCAGCTTGAAAGCTGAAGACATTCTCCATTGCTACCACCTCAGTTGGTACTAGAATTAAAAGCAAAAACAAGTGGTTTCCAAAAAACCAGCAGGACTCAACTTCATTTGTATAGATAGTAAGTATCATTCTCATCACATGATCCTGATATATTAGAACAAAAGATGGGCATTCTGCAAAGGTCAGGTACTAAAATATCTTTGGCTTTGCAGGCCACATGGACTTCGCTGCAAACTACTCAACTCTCGTTAACAACTGACTGAATTGTCTCTAAGGTTATGAAGCTTGGAGATGCGTCTTAACTATTCATAACCTTATGAGATATGCAATAAAAACTACGAGGCTACAGGAGACAACCTATTCTAGTTCAGTGAACATCCCAGGAACACCTAAGAGTTAAGGCCTATGAATCAGACCTGGTTAAAATCTGGCATAAGAATCAGAATCTAAAGTTTCTAATTGGTCACCCTTTTATAGTACCGTACAGAAGCACTGGTAGCTAATATGAGGAAAGTGAGCTATACCAAAGTATACTTTAAATAAGAAACAGGACTCCTCCGGCTCCCAACAAACGTCACAGAAAGTTGAAAATGGAGAAAGTACATTAAAAATATTGCCAATGTTAATTATCTATGGAAATAACAAAAAGAGAACATTCAAATTTTACTAGGTATTAATTAGTTCCAACCATGTTAAGGGAACCTTTTGCCAGTATCAACTAAGTAGCAAAATGACCTTAATTCTACCTCCATCTCTTCGACATAAAAAGATATAGACATTATTTCATTCTGAATTTACACTGAATTCAAGAAGCAAAATACTAGTGAAGGTATGAGTAGCATGTTGAATGCTGGGATCTTTATTAACTTAGTAACAATAAAGGTACCACAATATACTTATTTCTGTGTTAAACAGCACTATGACTTAGCTCTGAGTATACTGTTACACAGTAATTATCTATTCTTGTCAAATCTGGAAGGTTGTAAGTTGTCTTCATGAAACATTTCTCAAACAAAACCAAACCAGCTTGTCTTTCCTACTCCACCTCCCCCAAATTATAACAATCTTGAAGACAGGGACAATACCTATCCTATTCATTGCTCTATCTCTGGCATCTTAACAAAAAGTAAAAGCGCAAAATTTTTTCTTGAGTATGAACCCTTAAAAAGCTTTTCTAAAGAACAGTAGCGCTTCTACAGTATATTTCAAAATCATAATTTTAAATATAAAGATCACATAAATGATACATATTTATATGTTACTGCACAGAAGCTTAACAAATCCATTCATAGAAATACATTTGAAGAGTAGAAATAATTCTATTATTTAAAAAATCACTCTGTAACTTTATAATAATTTAGTTTACATAGTGCAATCCAGCTGTTCTAGGTAAGGGATTCTATTTTACCTTTCCTGGGATGAAGCAACAGAGATTGGAGTCCACATACTTCATGAAAGTCATATTTAAGAGAGACAGCCTTGTTTCAACAGCAGCGAGGATGTCTGCATGACGAGCTAATGAATGGTTTCTCCTTTCTGACTCTCTTCTACCGAAAAAAAAAAAAAAAAAAAAAAAAAAAAAAAAGGCAACCATTAAAAGAAGTACTGTGGACTACAATGTTAACCAAACAAAATGCCTTAATGTAAGTCTAACATTTACACGTTTAGAAATCTACAATTGGGTCATAATTTGTTTAACTGTAATGATAAATGAATCACTATGTTTAGAAATCCTTGCCAAGGATTAATCCAATACTCACTGATAAAATATTTGAAAAAAAATAGGTTTTTTTTGTTTTGTTCTTTGGCTTTGTCAAGCCTAATGGCTATTAGAGAAATTAATGAAAGAATTACACATGGACATAAAGACAAGAGACCATATATTTTTGCCTATAAAATCAGCTCATTTAAACTTTTAAAAAGTTTTATTGAGACATAATTCACATACAATAAAATTCACTTTTAAAGGGTACAATTTAGGGGTTTTTACTATATTCACAGTTGTGTTCCCATCACCACTATCCAATTTCAGAACATTTTCATTATCACAAAAAGAAAGCCAAGGGGAAGCTGAGATGAAGGGAGAGAGTGGCATGGACATATATACACTACCAAATGTAAAATGGATGGCTAGTGGGAAGCTGCTGCATAGCACAGGGAGATCAGCTCGGTGCTTTGTGACCACCTAGAGGGGTGGGATAGGGAGGGAGAGTGGGAGGGAGACACAGGGAGGGGATATGGGGATACATGTATACATACAGCTGATTCACTTTGTTGTACAGCAGAAACTAAAAAGACATTGTAAAGCAATTATACTCCAATAAAGATATTAAAAAAAAGAAAAAAAAAAAAGAAAGCCTGTAACCATTATCAATCACTCCCATTACCCAGCCCCTGGCAAGAACGAATTTACTTTCGGTTTCTATGGATTTGCCTATTGTGGACACTTCAGATAATTGGAATCATAATCATAATATTATGTGGTGTTTTGTGTCCGTCTTCTTTCAGTTGGCATAGTTTTCAAGGTTCATCCATGTTGTAGCACGTCTCAGTAGTTCTTCATTCCTTTTTATTGCTGAATAATATTCTATTATATGGACATACCATTATATTGATTATCCATTCATCTGTTGATGGACCTTTGGGTTGTTTCCACTTTCTGGCTATGATGAACAATGCTGCTATGAATATGTGTGTACAAGTTTTTGTGTAGACATATTTTCACTTCTCCTGAGTATATACTTAGGAGTGAAACTGCTGGGTCATTTGGTGACTCTATGTTTAACTTTTTGAGAAACTGTTTTGTAAAGTGGCTGCACCATTTTATAATCTCACCAGTAACATGTGAAAGTTCCAATTTGTCCACCTCCTTCCCAACATTTGTCTTTTTAAATTTTAGCCACCCATCCTAGTGAGTGTAAACCAGTATCCCATACTATTTTGATTTGCAATGCCCTGATGACTAATGATGCTGAGTATCTTTGATGGGCTTTTTGGCCTTTAGTATATCTCCTTTGGAGAAATTTCTATCGAATCCTTTGCCCACTTTCAAATTGGGGTTATTTATCTTTTTATTGTTGAGTTATAAGAGTTTCTAATACCATCTGGATATAAGTCCTCTAACAGATACATGAGCTGCAAATGTCTTCTCTCATTCTGCAGGCTGTCTTTTCATTTTCTGGATGGTGTCCTTTGAGGCACAGAAATTTTAAACTTTGATGAATTCTCGTCTGTCTACTTTTTTCTTTTGTTACTTGTGCTTTTGGTGCCGTATCTAAAAAACCACTGCCTAATGCAAGTTCATGAAGGTTTATGACTATGTTTTCCTCTCAAGGTTTTATAATACAGCACTGACATTTACACTTAAGCCTGTAATTCATTTTCAGTTAATTTTTGTATATGGTTTGAGAAAGGTTTCCAACTTCATTCTTTTGTCCCAGCGTTACTTGTTGAAAACACTAATCCTTTATCATTGAATTTTCTTGGCATTCTTGTTGAAAATCAATTGACTAAAAATTTAAGGGTTCACTTTCTGGACTCTCAATTCTATTCCATTGATCTGTATGTCTATCCTTTTTTTTTAATTAATTAATTAATTAATTTTTTGGCTGTGTTGGGTCTTCGTTGCCGCATGTGGGCTCTCTCGAGTTGTGGCGAGCGGGGGCTACTCTTCATTGAGGGCGCAGGCTTCTCACTGTGGTGGCTTCTCTTGCTGTGGAGCATGGGCTCTAGGCGCATGGGCTTCAGTAGTTGTGGCACACGGGTTTAGCTGTTCCGCAGCATGTGGGATCTTCCCAGTCCAGGGATCGAACCTGTGACCCCTGCATTGGCAGGCAGATTCTTTTTTTTTTTTTAATTTTTATTTATTTATTTTTGGCTGCGTTGGGTCTTCATTGCTGCGCACAGGCCCTCTCCTGTTGCAGTGAGCAAGGGCTACTCCTTGCTGCAGTGCGCGGCCCACTGCGGTGGCTTCCCCTGCTGCGAAGCACGGGCTCCAGGCTCATGGGCTTCAGCAGCTGTGGCTTGCGGGCTCCAGAGCGCAGGCCCAGTAGCCACGGCACACAGGCTCAGTTGCTCTGCGGCACGTAGGATCCTCCCAGACCAGGGCGCAGCAGGCAGATTCTTAACCACTGCGCCACCAGGGAAGTCCCTGTATGTCTATCCTTATGCCAGCACCACACTCTTGATTATTGTAACTTCGTAGTAAGTTCTGAAACTGGGAAATGGTAGTCTTCCAATTTTGCTCTTTTTCAAGATTGTTTTGATTATTCTGCGTCTTTTGCATTTCTATAGCAATTACAGGATCAGCGTGTCAATTTCTGCAAAAAGACTGCTAGGATTTTGATAGGGGTTGCACTGAATATATATATCAATTTGAGGAGTATTACCATCTTAGTATGAAATCTTCCAATCCATGAACATAGAATGCTTTTCTGTTCATTTAAGTCTTCTTTAATTTCTTTTAACAGTGTTTTGTGGTTTTTAATGTACAAGTTTTATACTTTTTTGGTTATATTCATTACTAAGTTTTTTTATTCTTTTTGATGCTATTGTAAATGGAATTGTCTTAACTTCATTTTTGGATTGTTTATTGCTAGTGCATAGGATTATACATACATTTATTTATTTATTTATTTGGCTGTGCTGGGTCTTAGTTGTGGGACACGGGATCTTTCTTTAGTTGCAGCATGTGGGACCTAGTTCCCTGACCAGGGATTGAACCTGGGCCCTCTGCATTGGGAGCATGGAGACTTAACTGCTGGACCACCAGGGAAGTCCCAATACGATTGATTTTTGTGTACTAATCTTGTATCCAGGATCCCTGCTGACCTCGTTTCTAGCTCTAATAATTAATGTATTTTATTTACAACATCATGTGTATACAAGATCATACCATCTGTGAATAGAGGTTTTACTTATTCCTTTTCAATCTGGATGCTTTTTATTTCATTTTCTTGCCTAAATGCCCTAGTTTGAACCAAAATGTTGAACAGATATGGTGAGAGTTGAACAAACCATACTAAAATGATTTATTGTGATCTGTGTACCCTTTGCTACAAAAACTTGGAAACCATTTAATCCAAGTAAACCCTTAGTGAGATCAAAAACAAACAAACAAAAATCAAGAAACAAACAAAATCCCCAATTGGAAATTATTGCCAATGCTAACCATAACATACCTTGGGAGTTGTGCTTTAACTTGTTTCTGACATAGATTATGGTACCTCTCCACTTTTAGAAATCCCTGATTCAACATTCTCTGGCAGACCAAGTCCATTCTTTTACAAACCTATGGGAAGAGAGAATGAGAAAGAAGAATTTTAAAAAGTAAAAACCAAATTGGTAACAATTAACTTAGGCTCATAACCAATGGGTCAAAATTCTCTGTGCTAGTATTGTTCCCCAGTTTGCTATCTGAATCTTTGAATCAGTGTATGTGGGTGAATCCCTCATTGTAAATTACAATATTGCATTTAAAAATTAGTATTATGTGTAGGCAAGGAATACTTTACTCCTTAAAAAAAAAAAAAAAAAAAAAATATATATATATATATATATATATATATATATTTAATTTTTTTGGCTGCGAGACATGGCTTACAGGATCTTGGTTCCCCCACCAGGGATTGAACCCATGCCCCCTGCAGTGGAAGCACTGAGTCTTACTTTAGGTATTCGTTGAATGTTCTGGATGTATCCCTGCTATTACGGTCAGAGACTATAGTCCTGATGATCATTAAAACAACATATTTGAAGGTTTTTAATAGTTTGAAATAAGAAAATTCTCCTTTGGCCAAAAACATATTCAAACTTGAGTCTAACTGCTCACAAAGT
Source organism: Balaenoptera ricei (assembly GCF_028023285.1). Lineage (NCBI taxonomy): Eukaryota > Metazoa > Chordata > Mammalia > Artiodactyla > Balaenopteridae > Balaenoptera > Balaenoptera ricei. The sequence continues at coordinate 171,464,368 of NC_082639.1, forward strand.
TTTTATGATCTATAACCAGAATGAGAGTTTTTAATTATTTCTTCTAGTGATTTGGGTTAAGTATGACAGATTATGATGGCCAAAGCCTATACTAGATACCGTCATATCCTCCAAAATATTTCAACATGTACAGCAGAAACTTAACTACTTTGAATCCTTTAAAAACATGGTGTCTTTATACAATAAAAATACAGGATCTGAAGTCAGAACACCTAAATTTGACTCCAACCATTATACATCCTTGAGCAAGTCAGCTTCTATTTGAAAGCCTGAATCAGACATCTATAAAATATGGATAGTATCTAATATATAGGGATGTCATTAGGATTAAATAACACACACTAAATCACTTGGTAAATTATAAAGTGCTATATAAAAATTATGTTAAATAAATTTAATTTAACTTACCACTAATTTGAAAACTTTGCTTCACATACTTAGTTCTTATATTTCTGAGATATCCCAGTATCTTTTTCATCTTAATGAAACCTACTACACAAAATACATTTGTTCTTTGTTTCCTGAGTATTTTGCAGTGACTCAAAGTCATCAACCTGGATGTTAATTCTCACTGTATAGGTGTTGTTGAAAGTGCAACACTGAGATATTATTCAGATAAATCTACATCAAGGCTAAGTCAACTAGGCAAGGGCTGTCTTATGCTTCTATCTCTCATAGCACCTAAAAACAAATGCTTGACAAATACTTGAAATGAAATACTGATGAAACTTTTGATACAAGTCTGCTTTCTCCTGAGATTATAGGGACAAAAATTCTGGTAAACTGGGTTGAGCTAATAAAGGTTTTGATACTCTAATATTAAATACTAGCTATTCCCTAAATCCCAGTATGCCAAATGAAAGGTATGAAGGTAAACAGTTCTTTTCATTTCAAAGTAAATGAAAACATAATAAGGTTTAAGTACTGATACTAAGAGTAATTCTAAATTATATTTTAAAATATGGTGGAATCTATTTCTAACTAGTAAGTTATAAACATTTGTTCAGTGTCTACTGAAAAAAAAAAAAACCCAATATGTATTAACATACGTAACTGTTTCTAAAACAAAATATTTAATGAGTTACATTTTTATAAATCTCTTTGATCCGTGGTTTAATAGAAACAAGTGAATTTTCATATCTGCTTCTTCTGCATTAAAGAATGAGAGTGAAAAATGCAAATAATATATTAGTAAAGTAATGAAAATATTTTAGACTGTATAGACTCCCTGAAAGGGTCTTGGGAACCCCTCTGGTAAACCTGGACCACAAATGAGAACCAGTGCCCTAATCCTGCATAAACATGTTGCCATGAACACTGGTACTGAACTTTATGTGAGGAAAAAAGAAATTTTATCATGTTACTGGAGGAAGGAAAAGAGAGTATGTCTTTTTGTGTGTGATGAGGGGGAATAAAGCAGGCTAAATTCTCATCTTTTGTAGTAGGAAGTCAACAGATATTATCAAATAGAAGACAAACAACCCAAAGACTTGAAAGTAGTGCCTCTGAGGAATAAAAATTGGGGGTTGCATTGTTGTTAACGTTGCTAAAACTACTTGATGTGAGACACCTTCTAACACAACTTTGTAGAAAAATACTTTTTCTATTTGTGGACTCTACAACCTCTTTGATAATTTCTGAGTTAAATACTGGAACTAAACCCACTGTGGTGATGATTTCCTAATTTTTTTAAAGTCAAATCATTATTCTGTACACCTTAAACTTATACAGTGCTGTATATCAATTACATCTCAAAACTGAAAAAAAATGTTTATTTACAAAGTGAAAAATTAAGGTCAATTACTGCTGTACTAATTTCCAAGGTAGTTTCTAAATTATTTTATTATACTAGAATTTTGCTGCACTGAATCTAGCTAAATACTAGAATTTAGGTATCTCTTAATAGTCTAGAAATGCAATGGAATGAGTACTGACTAGTATGAGTATACAACTGACTGGGGGATGAGAATATGAATAAATAACCAGATAAGGTCAACCAAGGGACTTCACATGATACAAGATTTGAACTAGGCTTTAAAGGAAGAGGGGACAAGAACTGCCAAGTTAATACTGACAGAACAAAGGCACAAAGCCTGGAAGGAATAAACCATTAGCAAGCAAACTACTTCTGAAGACAGATCAGATATGTAGACAAAGCTGAGAGGAATAAAATCTCTCATGTTTTGAGCAGGAAAATCAGACAGTAATGAGAAGTAAGTTTAAAAGGAAAAAGATCACTCATTTTGGGAGAGTTCTAGTATTGGTACAGTTGATTGGTCATTTTCTGTAAGCAACTGTAATGTTAAGACTAAAGATATGGTTCTGGAAATTTCACATGAAGATAGCTGAAACCACTGCAGATGAATCCCAAATGAAGTAAAAGACAAGAAAATAAAGGCTTATAAATGGAGCCTCAACTGACCATTATAATTAAAAGCTGGTAAAAAGATCAGAAAATATGCACTTAAAACGAATACTGTAAATCAACTATACTTCAACTAAAAAAAAAAAAAATTAGAAAATAGGAGGTCACAAAGACAGACAAACTAGAATAGCACCACAAAAGCCAGAAAGATTTGAAGCATTAGTTGATATTGTAGGAAAAGAACAGTATTTAATGTGGTATTCTTCCATTCATAAATGTTCTATAAGCACTGACTGACCGATAGCATAAAAACAAAGACACGATAGAGCATATATCTATCTTTTGTTTAGGATTCAGAAGGAAGCAAAATGACCTCTGAAAAACAGCAATACACTAATTTTCCCCAAGGTGAGCAGTTTAATGTTAACTGCTGACAATGTATGTTAACTTGCAAAACAAAATTATCTTATTTAAAGTGTAGCTCTAAATTTGGGGGTATTTTAATTATTTCCAAGGCTAAAGGGAAGAAATTTCATTTTTCCATTTATTAAAACAAAACAAAAATCCTAGCAATTTGGCAGTTTACCCAAGACAGAAAAATAAAATTCTAGAATCTGATATACAAAGATGATGACTATGTCAAAAACAATCAGTGTATTTAGAGATTAGGAAAATATATACTATAAAAACAAAAGGGAACTAATGGAACAAATCAGTCTACAATGAAGACGTTTAGCTTGGTCCCTCTGTTATTTGCTGCTCTAGTATGAAGAACAGATTTGTTTTTTTCTTTTTTAATTACTTCAAGATTTAAAATGCCATGTTTATTCTTTTTATCATTATCTAACTTTAGTGGTCAGTAATAAAAATTTTTCTTCACTTGTGTTTATTTAGAAATCTTTTTTAATTTGTTGTGCCACTATGGCCCTTCTCAATGCAAGACACATACGCCATAAATCCGTGAAATCCACACTTTTCCTGTCAAACCTAATCTCTAATATCAAATCTTAGTTGATTCTAAGATGTACATTTGACAGTGGAATGGTCTTCCAATATATGATATATTACAATATAATTGCCAGCATTTCTTTCTCAGATATGTTAGATGCCTTGAAATATAGTATGCTGGGCTTCTTCAATTTTGTTTAAGACGCTGTAAAGACTTTAAGATATGTTATCAATTTAACAAAAGCTCTTCTGGAAGAAAAAAAAAGTACTGCCACAATAATATACATGCAATTTGATCAAGATGCATTCTCATTTCAAAAATGTTAACATGGGGACTTCCCAGGCAGTCCAGTGGTTCTATCCCTGGTCGGGGAACTAAGATCCCGCATGCCATGCGGTGAGACCAAAAAAATAGAGGGGAAAAAAAAAAAGGTTAAAATATGAAACGATACCTTGGAATCAAGGAAATACTGTAATGGAATCACATTTTTATGTACTCATTTCGTGCTCTCCAGTTTTCAAATGAACAGTTCATGTTTTTCTCCAATTAATTAGGAAGCTATTATCAAAGATTAGGCTGCTTATTAGACCCTTGAACTGAAAGGGATGTAGACACCAGAACCCGTCCTTTCTTTTTACAGTGAGAAAACTGAGGCCTTAAGAATTTATATGACTCGTCCAAGGTCATCCAGCTACTCAGGGGCAAAAAATGAAATTAAGAATCAGGGTTTTCTAGCAAATAGATACTTATTGTTTATATATATACATATGTATCTGTCTAACATGGACTTTAATCTAATATGGATTACTCTCAGTTTCCTTATTTTTTTGTATTGGCTGCACAAGATTATTTGAAGGATTGGAGAAGTGCCTAGGACAGCACCTCAATAAAAACCAAGCTATGTGGGGGAAAAAAAAAAGGAATCCAGGTCTTCTGATTTGTATCTTTTTAAATTTAGTGATCAGTAGCTATACAGATCGAAATGATTATCCTAATTATTCTCAACTGATTAGAGTCTCAAATAATACTGCACTGCTATAGAAACTGTTGGCACTAGTCTAGAAAGTAGGACTTCTTTATTTTAAGGACATTAGTGGGGGGTTCTTACCACACTACTAAAGTTTAGAGATGGAGCTAGACCAAGATCTTCCTATAATCCTCTCAGTCAGACAAATCTGCTGTGTAGAACATTTGACAAGCCATCTGGGCTGGATTCTTCAAAAAGTCATGAAAGAATGAAAACAGTGAAAAAGTGGGAGGAATGTTCTAGATTAAAGAGTCTAATGTTTTATTAGATTTAAGAACCTTAACTACCTCCCCAACCCCTCCAAGCTATAAAAAAACATTTTGAGGACAACTGAGAAATCTGAGTATAAAATGTAATATTAAATCCCTTGGAAGTGATGATATTGTGATTATATAGAAGAAGTATTCAAGGGTGAATGTCATTATATTTGCACCTTACTTGCTAACGGTGAATGAGCATACACAAGTGAAAGAGATAAAGCAAATGTGGCAAACAGGTGATAAAATCATTTAAAAAATGAACAATGAATGAGCCAGGCCTATTTGTTTTTTCAGTGAACTCCTCTTAATTTCCCTTACCTATTAAAAATATTGATACAACTTGCCCCCTCTTTCATAAGAATACTTTAATCTTTTATAAAAAAATTCTATCTACCTGGCAGGGATTGTTTAAGATACAATACTATATACAGAGAGAGACAGAGTTAATTCTCAATCGTCTGCTGGTAAAATTACAACAAATTAAAAATTCTCTGCGTGTCCTCCCTAAATATTCACTTGGAAAGAAAATATAAATTTATGTTAATATTAGCCTGAGCAAAACAATTAGGATAATTACATGCCTTTTTTTTGCTGGGAAAGTTCTTCTACCTCTGACTGGATGAAAATTCATGATCTTGAGGAAGCCTCTCCTGATTAACCTCAACATTCTTGTATTTACTACTATGCACTTGTTGTCCTAGTGCTTTGTAAATGCTCAAGGAAGGTGTTTACGTTTTGTCTCAATGATGATACTGTGGACAGGGTTACTGATTGAACACCTTTGCTTTGAGATTGTGCAGGAGTGAACTGTCCCCAAAATATTATAATTTCTTACCTATACTTAAGTACCTGTTAATAAAATCAATAACCTGATGATGACATGGTAGGGGACAAAAAAAACCCAGCAACGCAGAGAGTGTATTTTCTATAATACAGTGATACAGAGCAGTGGTCCTCAAAGTGTGTGACCCTTGGGATTCCCAAGATCCTTTCAAGAGTTTGCGAAGCTAAACTATTTTCGTAATACTAAGATGTTATTTGCCATTTTCATGCTTATTCTCTCACAAGATACAGCAGAATTTTCTAGAGGTAACATGACATGTGATGACAGCCAAGGGAATTATGCATTGCGTATTCTTGTGTTTTCTAGACTTTTCAAAGGTAAGCCCTTACGGTCCTCAATAACTTTTAAGAGTGCAAAGGGGTCCCGAGACAAAAAAATTTGAGTACTGGTATAGAGCAAGAGATAGGAGGAAGACAGCTTGCCTACTTAAAAAAACAAGTAATGGCTTCCCATTTTCCTTCATATTTTCTACCAATCAACCCTCTCTACAACTGAAGTTTTCAAACACATTTAAAGAAAAGATGGGAAAGGAACTAGAAATGGGTAACAGACTTAACTAGATAGAGTGCTCTAGAGAAATATCTTGGGACAAAAGCATGTATTTATGTACCTTGTTACCAACGGGAAAATTTCATTCCAGATAATAAACAGGACTTCTGAATTTAACTTTTAGTCAAATTTGTCCTGAACCACTAATAGGATTCCATTAAATTTATAGGAGCTCCACTAGAATCACAGAGGAAAAAGTATGATAGGATCTCTCTAAAACAACTTTTTTTTTTTTTTTTGGCTGTGCCACGCAGCTTCCAGGATCTCAGTTCCCCGACTAGGGATTGAACCCCAACCCCCTGCAGTGAAGGCGGGAGTCCTAACCATTGGGCCACCAGGGGATTCCCTAAGACAACTTGTAAAAAGCCTCCCATGCTCATTTCTTCAGTGAGTGAGAACACTGTACTCATGAGTCAGTTATACGTTCAAAGTCAGCTTTGATCTGCTCTGTAACTAGCTGTAGGACCTCACTTCTTAACCTGTGCCACTTGTTTCAAAAACTCCCATACCTGTCAAGGAGGCCTAGGTGACAATCTAATGCTGCATCAGCACAGATTTGTGTGATTTACTGGCAAAACAACTCAAAGTACATGTTTTGTCATTTCAAAAGTTGTGTTCATCCAATTAATTTTAAATATATTGGAGAAGTTAAATATTTAAAGAGTTATTTTTATGTAACCAGGATTTCCAAGTTCCAGGTACATTTTTGGAGCAAATAGTCAATGGCAGAAAAAACAAAACAAAATCCAATTTAATAAGGCATTTGGACACTCCCTTGGAAATAACTAAACTGGAGAGTCAAACTTCAATAATTCATGGCAACAGGAAGCAAATTATCAACTAAACTGCACAAGTAATTGAAAAATGTTATTTTAGCCATTTCCACTTAGAGCAAATCTTTTCAAGAAAATACAGAGTAGTTAAGTACATGGATCAAGCACCTGTCCTCTAATTTAACAATAGTTATGACTGAGGTCCTAATAAGGCAAGTAAATTGGGAAGGAAGAAAAAAAGAAACACCTGAAAAATAAATAAACTAGCTCATCAACCACTGAATAGCTGACATTTAGCTTTATGGAAACCAATTCTGTTCTTAATAAATATCACTCTCTTCCAGTTATATCCAACCTAACTCCACTCAAGAAACTACGGAATTTATATGCCAGATAGCAGCACTCACACTGCTACTGATTTTCTGGCAAACAGCATTTAGGTATAAATGGTCACTTAAATGAGAAAAGGCATGTAAAGGACCTAACAAGCACTATCTCTAGGCAGCCAATTTCATTAAATGATCGTAATTAAATTAATGCTGACATCTAGTGGCAAGAAAGAATCTTTCATGTTACTTGAATTGTACCTTATGACATCAAACCAATGAATCTACAACCAAAGACCCTTCCAAATCCCTACAAAAGATTATCCATTTAATCTAAGAATTATCCATTAACCTTAAGGAATAAGAAATAGTTCCCCATTACTAAAACAGAGGAAAAAAAACATCTTTAAGATATAAAACTGGCAGCAGAATCTTTTTGGGGGGTAGGAGTGGAGGGGTGGTAAGGGACTCCTTATCGAAAAAATCTTTGAAACTACAAATTTGTATCTTTAAAACACTAGAATAGATAACTGCTTAAAAATTAAGAATGCAGCTGAATATTTCACTTGAAAGAGATGTCATTTACTAATAAATTGTGGGGTGTGTTTTTAACTTTGTCCCCTAGGACAGGCTGGTTTTCCCCCCTTTAAAAACGTTTTTAATTTTTAAAAAAATAAAATGACCAACAAATGAACAAACCCCCCACCCACCCCAGTTTTCCTCAACACTTATAAAACAGAACTGTGAACATCCCAAGCTTTACAAAGGCATTGTCTGGCTGAAAGGCTCAATTCAATCAAATGCTATGCCCAATTTCCAGACACCAGGAATGTATACCATGAATTCTGATCAAACATCATCCTTTATAAAAATTTGAAGGAATATTTAAGATCCTACAAGAAACTGGATGACATGTCCTGGAAATTAAGGGACAATCATTTTGAAATATCACTTTTCAAATGAAGAATTTTCCATCCTGCAGACTGGCATGGTTACTGTGCTGTGTTGACAAGAAAAAAAACCCAACTGTCCACCAGTCTGAATGAATATTTACAAGCTTCCTTTAAAAAATAAGTATACTTTCATTTCAAAAATACAATTATAATCAATTTTAGATTGGAGGTGTAAACCTAAAATAAGGCACATTGATTATTCAGAAAATGCTATACACAGCACATTCAGCAATATGTCTTTGTCCTCTTAAAAACAACCCGACCACAGATTCGGTCTGCAATCATTTCAAAATGTCCACCTCCTTCAATTTCCTTACCACTTAAAGATAAATTCACTGAAAGGAAGCAAAATACCTTACTGAACTAAGACATTCATCAAACCTTCAGTGAAACCTCTGGAATGAAGAAAATCCCAATGGCAATTTATTTTCATAAATCATGGACTGAACTACTGTGATTTTAAGGTATAAAACCTCTCCTAAAGCTGGCGGGTGGGCGTAAATCACTAGTTAGAAAACGAACTGCAGGAAAGAAAAAAAACCTTCTCAAGGGGCAAGTTGCTTCACTGTGGGTGGGAAGTATCAGGGGTGAGGCAAAGCCGGAATAGTCACTTCTCAGGGCTCTACTTTACTGGTCAACTAGGGCGCTGGGGTTGAGGCTACGTTCCAATTCCTCCAAACCTCTACCGGCTTTTGGGAGGACCGACCGATCCGACTTTATTTTCTGCAACAAGAAAACTTGGGGGTGGGGGGCGGGGGAACAATACGTTATTCTCGCAGACAAACCAAACCTGGCTGGGATCATCTCGCCTACTTCGGAGTGCTGGCCCCCCAACTCCGGCCGGGGGCTGGAAGGTAATATACAAAAGGCAGGTGGCGAGACCCCTCCGGCGTCCACATTCAGGTCGGGAGGAGGTGGGAAGCCCAGCTCCCGCTGCCTCCCCGGTCGCGGCCCCGCTTCCGGGTGGGGGGCACGGAGTCCCCCAAGGCCAAGTTCCCGCAGGCAGCCGCCCCCAGCCCCAAAGCAAGGGCAAAATCCGGACAAGACCCGCGGACAGGCCCCGACAGAGACTTTGGGGCGGGAGGGGCGCGCTCGGTGCTCTGGCGCCGGCTGCGGCTCCCTCCCCGGGGAACGCTCTTTCCCTCTCGGGCCCTCCCCAAACCTCGGCCCGGCGGAGAGGGCGGCGGGGGTCCCGTGGGGGCCTCACCAGGCGGAGCTGGCTAATTTCGTCGTAGGACATAAAGCTGAGGATGTTTTCGATGGCTACGATGGGCAGCGCCACGAGCGTGTTTTGAGGCAGCTGGTCCGGAGCCAGCGCCGGAGCCGGGGGAGCCTGGGACCCCGGCTGCGGGGGCTGTGGCGGGGGAGGTGGGGGCAGTCGCTGGGTAGAGCCGATGGCCGAAGGGGAGCCGCCGTCGCCGTGGCCACCGCCTCCTTCCTCAGCCATCCGCTCCTCCGACGCCGCCGCCATCTTGGGGGTTTGATTCCTTCCTCCCACTGCAAGGGGAAGAGGGACACTTCCGGTGCGTCACTTCCGCCTCTTGAGCCGCCGGGGAGGGGCACCTGGAGAAGGGGGAGGAGCCCGTGGATGACAAGCGGAGAGAGACACATTGCTGCTTGTTCGAGTGGGAAGAAGGGAAGAAAGATAGTCTTTGTAAGCCCTTTCTTCCAAGATTGGAAACGACTTGAGGGCAAGGGAACCCTGTCTAAAATTAACTTCATCGTGCAATTTTCTTAAAGTGCTTCCAATTTTCTTAAAGTGCTCTCCTGATAAAGGGAGATAAAAATTACGTTAACTAGTAGGTGTCGATGGAATGATGTAGAGTATCATCATTTTTCAAGAACCATAGTAATAATTGATTTAGGTAAAAAGGAATGAGGGATTGATTAAAACTACCGTATGAATGAACTTTGAATACATGTTCAATTAAAGAAGCCAGACACAAAGGACCACATATTGTATGAATCCGTTGATATGAAATGTCTGAAATAGCCAAATCGACAAAGACAGAAAGTAGATTAGTGGTTCCCAGGGGCTGGAAAGAGCAAAGGAAAGGGGAATGACTGCTAAGGGGTGAAAGGTTTCTTTCTGGGGTGACGAAAATGTTCTGGAATTAGGTAATGGTGATGGGTGCACAAATTTGTGAATATACTAAAAACCAATGAATTGTACACTTTCAAATAGTGAATTTTATAATACGTGAATTGTATCTCAATAAAAAATTGATTTAGGCAAGAATCATCAAAAGATGCTAAAACTAGAAAGTAAAGGTGTGATGTGGAATATAATATTTACATAGTCTCAAAATAATCTCCATAAATTACCTATCAATTACAAAATAAAAAGGTTTACAATAGTGAAATTTGGTGGACACCACCACAACCAAATGATCAAAATTAACATCTGAGTTATGGGGGGAAACGGATATTATACAGCTCCTTATATGATATCTTAAAAAGGACATAACATAATGTGGTATTCCTACCAAAAAATACATAACCTGTATTTGAGGTAGACAAATCTAGGTAACTATCCCATCATCTTTTTTTTTTTTTTTTTTTCCATCATCTTAAAAAAGGTTAGTGTCATGAAAGACAAAGACTATGAAATTTTACCAGATTAAAAGAGACTAAAGCAACAAGATCACTAAATGCATGGGTGATCCTGGATTGGATCATGGAGTAGGAAGGAGAGCAATAAGAACATTACTGTGACAATTGGCAAAATTTGAATATGGAATATATGTTAGATAATAATATTGTAATCATATTAAGTTTCCTGATTTAGATAATTTTATTGCGGTCTCATAAGAGAATGTCCTTCTTCTTAGGAAATACAAAAGTTTCAAAACAAATGATTGCTTTGTTTCAATTATTGAAACCAATGCTTGTTTTGGAGATGTTTCCCAGTCAAAACAAATACTTGTAACTAAAACAGATATTTGAACTTCTGGGAGTTCTGAGTTCTAAATGTGGTTTTTACACCATCAGCGTACCATAGGATCATTGCAGGATAATGATCTCTAGTACAGGATGGACCTACGCATGTTAAGATCTGTGTGTTTCTTGTTTCATATTTAGTGAGAGAATAATATTACCTTCCTTTATTTCACAAAGTTAATATGAGGATGAGCTGAGATAGAAAATGGGTGGACTTTTGAATTCCTTGGATTAAAGATGTTCAAGTCAATTTACTGTAATGTAATATAGTCACTGTACATTATCCTGGCCCCATTATCCATCTGCTTTCCTGGTTAAGGTTCTGAGAGGATAGGATTGGGTTGGGTACAGTGAGGTATGCTGGGGGCTAAGCTATTCAGTGGCACCTCCACAGGAAGATGGACTTTATATATGAAAAGAGGAAACTAAAACCAGACATTGTTTTTCCTATTTGTTAGCAGATTTGTAACATATAGAAAGAAGGGTGAGTTCATAGACTAACTAAAAAGAGTTTTGAGGGTTTCTATGGATTCTAATTAGCCATGTATTTTTTTTCCTTTTTATTTGCAGTAAAAAAAAATAAAATAAAATTTGTCATCTTAACCATTTCTAAAAGTACAGTTCAGTAGTGTTAAGAATATTCACATTGTTGTGCAATCTCTAGAACACTTTCATCCTGCAAAACTGAAACCCTGTGCTCATTAAACAACAACTCCCCATTCCTCCCTGCCCCCAGCCCTTGGTAACCTCCATGCTACTATCTGTTTCTATGAATTTGACTATTCTAGACACCTCATGTAAATTGGATCATTCCAGTGTTTGTCTTTTTGTGAACTGGCTTATTTCTCTTAGCATAATGTCCTCAAGTTTTATACATATTGTAGCATGTGTCAAAATTTTCTTCCTTTTTAAGGCTGTATAATATTCTATTGTATGTATATCCCACATTTTGTTTATTCATCAATGGACACTTGAGTTGCCTCTACCTCTTGGCTACTGTGAATAATGCTGCTATAAAAATGGGTGTGCAAATATTTCTTCAAGATCCTGCATCCAGTTCTTTTGGATATATGCTCAAAAGTGGGATTGCTGGATCATATGGTATTTTCATTTTTAACTTTTTGAGGAACCACCATACTGTTTTCCATAGCAGCAATAGTACTTTACATTCCCAACAGCAGTGCACAGAGGTTCCCATTTCTCCATATCCTTGCCAACACTTGTAATTTTCTGTTTTTTTTTTTTTTTTTTTTGATAGTAGCCATCCTAATGAGTGTGAGGTGATATCTCCTCATGGTTTTAGTTTTCATTTCCCTAAGTATTAGTGATATTGAGCAGATGTTTGTTGGCTATTCATATGTCGTCTCTGGAGAAATGTCTATTCAAGGCCTTTGCTCAGCTTTTAATTGTTTTTGTTGTTGTTGAGTTATAGAAGTTCTTTATATATTCTGGATATTCAACCTTTTTCAGGTAAATGATTTGCAAATAGTTTCTCGCATTCTGTAGGTTGTCTTTTCACTCTGTTTATTGTGTCCTTAGATGTACAGAGGTTTTTAAGTTTGATGTAGTCCCACTTACTTATTTTTTCTTTTGTTGCCTGTGCTTTTGGTGTCATATACAAGAAATCATTGCCAAATTCAACGTCATGAAGCTATTGCCTTTTTTTTTTTTTGAGAGATATAGTTTTAGATCTTACATTTAGGTCTTTGATCTATTCTGAGTTAATTTTTGTATACGGTACAAGGTAAGGATCAAACTTCATTCTTTTGCATATGGATATCCAGTTTTCCCAGCATTATTTGTTGAAGAGCCTGTCCTTTCTCCATTAAAAATGATCTTGGCACCCTTGTCATAGATCATTTGACCACATATGAGTGGGTTTATTTCTGGGCTCTCTATTCTATTCCTTTGGTCTACATGCCTATCTTTATGCTGGTAGCACCCTGTTTTGATTATTGTAACTTTGTAATAAATTTTGAAATCAGAATGTGTAAGACCTCCAACTTTATTTTTCTTTTACTATTTTTTTTTTTTAAGACACATTTTTGGACTAGATGAGTAGTTTCCTGTCATGGCACATGTCTGAAGTTCTATTATTAGATGCATTTTTTTTTTTTTTAATTTAAAGCTTTGACTCTAGGGAAAGTTAGCCCACTAAACTTTCAATTCAGCAAGTGCTTATTGCTTGCTAGATGGATAAGGCACCAGGAAGATACTAACGTAACTGATGTTTCACATCCCTGAGAGGATGTGAATCTGACTGCAACATTGGTTACCACATGAATCCACTGAACTGATTCCACTGACCTGGCTGGCTGGACTGGCGTCTCCTTATTTCCTCATATACAGTTTTTCTAAAGTTTATTTGGAAAGAAAAGTTGAATTTCATGGACTATTTTTCATACAAAGTGATTCAGCTTTCTCCTGCCATTAGAAAAGTGTGTAAACAAAAATTATAGGAACATGTAAGTAGTAGTTAATTCCAACTTAAAGGATCAGGGAAAACTTCACAGAGGTTACATTTCAGCTTTACCTAGAAGGATGATGGTATTGGGATACTTGTGGACGCTTTCTTAATTAAAAAGTGACGAAGGGTGTGAGGACATTTCAAACAAGAGGAACAGTAAGAGCAAATAACACGAACTATGTAAACAACCAGAAGATCAGGAAAGTGCACGTGTGTACAGTATTTTGGACTTTAATTCTATAGACTAGTGGTGATTATTTTTGTTCTTAATTCTTTTGAAATGCTTGTGCCAGTTATCCATTTATTGCCTCTGAGCTCTAAATTCACCCTTTTTGACTGCTTTGTGAAAACAAATATGGGCCCTGTAAATATTTTTCCTTCCCAGAGAGATGTTGCAACAGGAAAGGGTTTTCTTACTGGTTCCGGTGTGCTTGTTTGGCAGGCTCCTGCAGCAAGCACGTGGGTGGCTTCTCCTGCACCAGCTCCCACACTGCATCGTAGTTAGGAGCACCCAGTAGACAGCAGCTCTCCCTGGCACCTCCTCCTCCCTCGGATGGTTTTGTAGTAAAGTGCCTCTGGTGAGACACCTCCCGGAGAACAGCTTTCCGCTTTCAGTAAGTCTCAGAGGGTGGATTATTTCCAGCAAGTTTTGCCAGCACAGCATGACACAACCTCAACTTCTCTGCTGTCCAGTGAGACACAGCTGTGCCCTCCAGCAAGGTCTGGGCCTCAGGCCTGGAGGAGTATCTTCGGCACTGCTGTATCTTAGTTCAAAGGATATGGCTGCTCCTTATATTTGCCATTTCTATATTCTTTAGAGTTCTCTTTACTGCTTACTATCCAATCTCTCATTGTTCCAATCTGCTGCTAGAGGTATTAAATCTATATATTAAAGTTTTCCTGTTCAAAATACTGTATGGTTTCTCTCTCTTGATTGGACCCAGACTGATAAAGTAGTGAAACTGATTTTTTTTACAGTGAATACCTTTCAAGAACTCTAATACAGAGAACAGGTAAAAACAGATCTTTTCTAGTTAAAGCCAAGTGGAAGACTCAAGACTCACCCCATTCAACCTTTCTCTTGTGGCCTGAGGCAGCTTCTCAAAACCTACCACTCTGCAGACACGCGAAAACTATTGCTGTGGGCAATTGGAAGCCATTTTGAGGTAGAGAAATGACTTGATCAGTGGTGTGTTTCAGAAAAATGATTCTAGTGGTAATAGGAAGACTAGATTGGAAGGCAGAGAGTGGGTAGGTAGTGATACTGTAACAGGGAAGAACAAAATCTGACTCCACATTGGATCTGTTTCTTTTACTTTATTTATTTATTTTTATTTTATTTATGGCTGTGTTGGGTCTTCGTTTCTGTGCGAGGGCTTTCTCTAGTTGTGGCAAGTGGGGGCCACTCTTCATCGCGGTGCGCAGGCCTCTCACTATCGCGGCCTCTCTTGTTGCGGAGCGCAGGCTCAGTAGCTGTGGCTCACGGGCCTAGTTGCTCCTAGTTGCTCCTAGTTGCTCCTAGTTGCTCCTAGTTGCTTCTAGTTGCTCCGTGGCATGTGGGATCTTCCCAGACCAGGGCTCGAACACCTGTCCCCTGCATTGGCAGGCAGATTCTCAACCACTGCGCCACCAGGGAAGCCCCTCTTTTACTTTAATCTTTGCTCTCTGTTGCTTTTTGTTACTATAATCACTAAAAGGATGTTGTCTATAGCTACTGATGTACATAATGGCCTCCCTCAGGGAACCCTGCCCCTCTGCCTAAATGTTAAACTAAAGTGCCTTTGTTCAGCTCACAGGGAAACATTCTGACCCTGCCCACCTGTGAATGGATACAAGAAAGAAAAAATTAACACATCCCCTCCCCGAGGCTGGCCAAACTAGGAGATTTTTTTGCAACACTTAATGGCCTTTTTACTTTTCATCCTCACCTCCTCCCCCTCTCTGTTCTATAAAAGAAACTAGCGTCCAGACCCCCATAAAATGGTACTCTAGGACGCTAGTCCGCTATCTTCTCGGATGCCCCGCTTTCCAAATAAAGTTGCTATTCCTTGCCTCAACACCTCGTCTCCCAATTTATTGGCTTGTCATGTGGCGAGCAGAGCGGGCTTGGACTCGGTAACAATACCAGTTAGGAGGATAGTGTAGTAGTTAAGGAAAAATAAGATTTTGGGCCTGAAATAGAGCAGTGACTTTTAGGATGGAAAATAGAAATGCACAGAAAGTTTAAAATTGTTAAAAGTGACAGGACTGAAAAAAACCTGACAGTACTTAATGACTGGATGTTGGAAATAAGGTACTGGGAAAAGTTAAAGATGACACTGTTATACAAACTCAGCAATGGGATGACTGGATGGGCTGTGAATGGAGATGAGGATTATAGGGAAAGGCTCAGGCTGGGGGTGGGAGGAGAGAAAATGAATCTGATTTGGGGCATGTTGAGATTAAGTGCCTATGAGGCGCCCAGAGAATTATAACAACAGCTCAAATTTTTTGAATACTTACCATGTGCCAATGACTCTTCCAGGTACCCTAATTTTCTTTATGCTCTGTTTTTAAATGTATCCAGGATTTTGTTTTAATCAGGTATGGTAAGATGACAGACATAGAGACAACTACCTTGAAAGGAGAGTTTATTACTTATAATTCCCGAGAGGAAGGGGCACACCACATCACACACACACACACACACACACACACACACACATTCCATGTGAAATCATGCGGGGAAGCACCACGATCAGCTATGAGGCAGAAGGAACACAGGGGAAAGTATGGCCCAGGGCCTTTATTGTGGTTTTCGGGGGAAGGAATGGGTGAAGCGAGATAGGCAAGTTGACCAAGTTTAGGATTGGATAGCTTGAACAATTTCAGCAGGCTCTGGGCTACCAGGTTGTCTCTAGTTGTCCTGTACTTGGCTCTGGGGTGATTTAGGGCAAGGGGATAGTGTTCTGAACTGACGGAGACTGGTAAAAGGAGGTGGTTGGACTCTGAATTGGTTGGTGTGCATATCAAAGACATGTTCAAAGGCAAGTTGTTTTCTGTCTCTAGGAATATGCAAATCCTGGGAGAGGCAGTCCTTCCCCAGGTTGAAATGCCCCAAGATGTCAAAGCATCATAAAATATAGAAAATAAGAAACATGATTAATACACCTTCTCTAACCTCTCCTTTGCTCCCAGTGGTCTTGTCTTCCATTCTATCTCAGCTACTTACTCTCATAGTCATGTGGTAGACCTTGTCATTATCAGTGACTGGAACTTTTTATATATGTTTCAAACACCCCAGTCTCTGGCCATCTCTTCCTGTCTTTGCAGCTCACTCTCTCTAATACCTCAATGTTAATAATCCTCTGAACCCACTGGGACCTACCTCCATTGATCATGCTAGTTTTTTTCCTGTCCCTCATCCTTCTCATAACATCGCTTCTTGCCTAACTCTGCTCAAATTCCATTGAGAGTCATTATCATTACTCCCTTGTAGAAATCCTCTACTCGCTTGCCCTTTCTTGCTTTATCATGCTTCTGGCTAAACTATGGTTTATAATATGGTTAAAGTGTGGTTAGATCCAACTCTCTACTTACTTCTGCCTGCAATAGAGAGCTGAATGTGGCTGCCAAAAAAAAAAAAAAAGTAACCATGCTGACTGTTCTTATTTTAAATTCATGATCATGACCCTCAAGTGGGCCTTACTGTTGCTCTGCAATCACTGTACATTTCCCAAGTTCACTTCCTCTACCATGTTTTCTAATGATTATTTCACAGCTTCTCTCTTCTCAAACCTTCAATGCTCCTCCACCTCCCCACCTGCGTTCAGTTATTGATCTGGCTTCTTAACTACTTCAGTGACAAAATAGAAACAATCAAAAGAGAAGTTCCACAAGCTCTCATCCCACATGTACCCACTGGCCTGGACCTATCCATGTACTCTGCCTTCTCTTTTGTTACTTCGGATGAATTTTCTAGTTCCCAGAGAGGGCTAACCTTTCTGCTTCCCTAGTAGATCCCACCTTCCCTCCTCTACTCAAGGAATCACTCCTGCAATTTTCCTTTCTCTCCATTAAAATTTCTCTCTTTACCTAATATTTCTCCTCAGCATACACACATGCCATTAGTTTTCCCATCTTAGAAAAAAAACAAACAAAAAAACCCAGCTCTTGACCTCACATATCCTTGCAGCTACTACTCCATCTCTCTCCTTCCCTTCACTGCAAAACTTCTTGAGTTGGCCACGCTTCCTGCCTCTAATTTCTCTTCTCATATTCTCTCTTGATTCCGCTCCAATCAGGCTTTTACCCTGGCCACACCTTCAAAATTACTCTTATTAAGGTCTGCAGGAGCTACACATTGCTAAATCCAATGGCCAATATTTAGTTCTCATCTTACTTGACTTGTCAAAGGCATTTGAGAAGGTTGTTGTACCCTCTTTAAAATACTTGCTGTGCCTGGCTTTCAGGTCATACATCATCCTCGTTTTCCTCCTACCTGACTAGTCTCTTCTTTCATTCTCTCTTCATTTCCCCGATCTCCTAATATTGGGGTGTCCCAGGGCTCAGTCGTTGGCCTTCTTCTCTTTATTATCTATATTCACTCTCTAGGTGGTCTCATCTATTGCCTTCTAAAACAAACATATCTCCAGCCCCATCCACTCTTGTGAACTTGAGATTTAAATATCCAACTGCCTAAGGAATATTTCCATTTGGATGTCTAATAGGCATCTCAAATTTAGTACATCTCCAAGTGACTGTATCCCCAACTGAGCTCCATCAAACCTGTTCTTTCCACAGCGTTCCTCATCTCAATGAATGGTGACTTCATCCTTCCTCTTGCTCAGACCCAAAACCTTGAAGTCATTTTAAAAAAAAACAGTTGTATTAAGATATAATTTAAATATCATATGTCACTCATTTAAAGTGTCCAATTCAATGACTTTTAGTGTATTCACAGAGTTGGGTGACCATTACCACAATCAATTTGAGAACATTTTTATTACTCCAAAAAGAAACCCTGCACCCCTGAGTTGAAGTCATTCTTGACCCTTCTCTTTCACAGCCCACATCCAATCCATCAGCAAGTCCTGTAGGCTCTACCTTCAGCATATATTCTGAATATTCCACTTCTCACCACTTCTACTGCTTGTTCAAGCCACCATCACCTCTTGCCTGGGTTATTGTAACGGCTTCTTAACTGGTGTTCCTGCATCTTCCTTCATCTATTCTCAACCCAGCAGCCAGAGTGACCCTACTATAACATAAGTCAGATCCCATCTCTCTTCTTCATAGTTTCCATTACTCAGTAAAAGCTAAAGTCCTTACAAAGGCCAACAAGACCTGACAAGCTCTGGCCCCCATGACAGCTCTGACCTCATTGTTTACTGCTCTCCTCATCCCTCTTATGCTTCAGACACACGGCCTCTTACTCTCCTCATGCCCAACATTCTCCTGCCTCAAGGTCATTCCCTCTCCCTGGAAAGTCCTTTACCTAGATGTTTCCATGGCTCACTTCTTCTTCTTCTTCTTTTTTTTTTTAAACAAAAAAACCCCTTTATTTCTCACAGTTCTGAAGGCTGAGAAATCCAAGATCAAGGTTCTGGCAGATTTGGTGTCTAGTTAGGGAACACTTCCTGGTTTATGGATGCTTATCTTTTTGTTGTATCCTCACATGGTGGAGAGCAGAGAGTTGGCTATCTTGTTCCTCTTTTAAGGAAACTAGTCTCACCATGGGACTCCACCTTCTTGACTCCATGGTTCACTTCTTCACATAAGTGGATTTACCATAAAGCAAAGGAAGCTTAAATGTCAGGCTCCTTCACTTGCTATAGGCCCTTTATCGCACATTCAGACAACATTTTAATGAAGGATGGCGAGAGATGATGAGTTGATAGCAGGGCAGCAGGATATTTGAATCTCGATATTCCAATTAAGTGTTGGGACAGCTAGGCATGATCTGTCCCTATCTCCTGTTGCTATGGATCAGCGTGTCTCAGAATTGTGGTCAGAAACTTGCATCAGAAGAATCTGGAGCGGTTGTTAAAAATGAAGTTTCCTAGGACTTAACTAAGATCTACCAAATCAGAAACTCTGAGAATCTTCACTGCAAATAAGTTTCCACACCTATTCCTTAGGCGTGCTACAGGGTTGGCTTTTCTGTATTTATGTGTCCTCCCATCCCCACTCCCATGGCATAATCTATGAGGAAGCTGCTGTTTTTAGATTGCATAATTGTGTACTCAGGTTCATAGTACTGTTAGAACTCAGATTTTCTCATCAGTTAACTATTTAAGAACTCTTCTTTTCTCTTGCTTTCAGGCACTGGCCTCTACTTTTGTGATTTTCATAAAACTTTGTGGGGAATAGGTCATCCCACTTTTTTTGATAAATACTTTTGATTTTTTTCCCCTTAAATTTGGATTTGTAATTCTTTTCAAAGCAAACTTGTCTCATTTATCTTGGTACGCCTCGAGTAGCTGGCATGGTGCATTGGCAGAGTAGATGCTAACAAATATCCAGTGAATTAGATTAAATGATCATGATGCAGAGTGGAGGGGGGTGTTTACAGTTCTTAGTCATTGGAATGTAATGGGGGGGTCAGCTCTTTAACGTCTGCAGGGGTTGGGCAGTGGTAGAGGAGTTGTCACCCGTGTGAGCCACAGCAGTGTGAAGTCTGAAGGAAATTATTCCCCAAGGCAGATCCTGATCTACAAAGCTTCAAGATCAAAAGTGGTTCTGATTCAAGATTAACTAGAGAGGGCTTCCCTGGTGGCACAGTGGTTGAGAGTCTGCCTGCCGATGCAGGGGACGTGGGTTTGAGCCCTGGTCTGGGAAGATCCCACATGCCGCGGAGCAACTAGGCCCGTGAGCCACAACTACTGAGCCTGCGCGTCTGGAGCCTGTGCTCGGCAACAAGAGAGGCCGCGATAGTGAGAGGCCCGCGCACCGCGATGAAGAGTGGCCCCCACTTGCCGCGACTAGAGAAAACCCTCGCACAGAAATGAAGACCCAGCACAGCCATAAATAAATACATAAAATAAAATAAAATTAAAAAAAAAAAAAGATTAACTAGAGACTCTTACCTACAGAGGCTTCAAAAGAAATGATGGTCCATGACTCATTAATAACGGCTTCATACTTTCCTAGGCTTTGTCGAAATGTGACACCATGGTTTGGAGTCTCAAGCCCTAAGCAGCAAGCTAGAATGATTCTGAAGCTTAAAAGAGAGAAAAACCTGAAAACTTTGGATGGAAACACCACATACACCATTTCTAATGTCTTGATTGTCCCCTGGTCATTGTCCCATACCTACTGGAGGGGGCACATGTTAGGACATAGGTATGGGGAGCAGGTACAATAGTGCATCAGAGCCAGATTGGGAAGTGAGGGCAGAGTTAAGGAGCAAAGCCAATGTATTGCATGTCAGAAAAGAAGATGCCAAGAGCTGAGAGGGTGGGTGGCAGAATTGGGAGCATGGAATGGGAGTTAAAGTCAAGAATTTATCAAAGAAAATGAGATGGCAAGAGCTGCAGACTAGGGGTGCCTGGTATATTTCTGAATCTGATGGTGTCTGAACTAACAATTGTCGTTCAGATCCCATCTGCTCGATTCAAATGCATCTCAGAAAGCAGAAGGCCAGTGAGAAGGGCTTAAAAAAAATTTTTTTTTAATTAAAGTATAGTTGATTTATCATGTTGTGTTAGTTTCTGTTGTACAGCAAAGTGATTCAGTTATACATATGTACACATTTTTTTTACATTCTTTTCCATAATGGTTCGTCATAGGATATTAAATATATTTCCCTGTGCTATACAGTAGGACCTTGTTGTTTATCTATTCTATATATAATAGTTTGCATGTGCTAACCTTGAACTCCCAATCCATTCTCTCCAACCTCCCCTCCCTCTTGGCAACCACAAGTCTGTTCTCTATGTCTGTGAGTCTGTTTCTGCTTTGTAGATAGGTTCATTTGTGTCATATTTTAAATTCCACATATAAATGATATCATATGGTATTTGTCTTTCTCTTTCTGACTTATTTCACTTGGTATGAAAATCTCTAGGTCCATCCATGTTATTGCAAATGGCATTATTTCATTCTTTTTTTTTTATTGCTGCTCAGTATTCTATTGTATATATGCACCACAACTTCTTTATCCATTCATCTGTCGATGGACATTTAGGTTGTTTCCATGTCTTGGCTATTGTGAACAGTGCTTTTATGAACATAGGCGTGCAGTCCAGGTATATGCCCAGGAATGGGATTGCTGGATCATATTACAACTCTATTTTTAGTTCTGAGGAACCTCCATACTGTTTTCCATAGTGGCTGCACCAGCTTACGAGGAGGGAGGGTTCCCTTTACTGCATACCCTGAGAGGGGCTTTTAAAGAGCTAGATGCCTGCCTTCCTGCTCAGGTCTGAGCTTCTTGAGGCTTTGTTGTCTCTGAAGGAATTAAGAAATTGTTACCTCTTTGAAGGTATCTTTATCATTGGCCCTGTTACAAAATATTAAGTGCATGCAAGTAACTAAGGTCCTTGAGCATCATTCAGATGTTCTTTGGGTATTGATCATCTCTTTTATTTTTGGCTGTGTCGGGTCTTCATCGCGGCGTGCGAGCTCTCTCTAGTTGCAGCAAGCTGGGGCTGTTCTTCATTGCGGTGTGCAGGCTTCTCATTGTGGTGGCTTCTCTTGTTGCGGAGCACGGGCTCTAGGTGCGGAGCTTCAGTAGTTGCGTGTGGGCTCAGTAGTTGTGGCGTGTGGGCTCTAGGGTGTGTGCGCTTCAGTAGTTGTGGCGCATGGGCTTAGTTGCTCCGCAGCACGTGGGATCTTCCCGGACCGGGGATCGAACCTGCGTCCCCTGCATTGGCAGGCGGATTCTTAAGCGCTGTGCCACCAGGGAAGTCCCTGGTCATCTCTTATGTTGAATCAAGTATAGTGTCAAGGGCTGGGATGAAGGATACTAGGTGGAACCAGAGCTGGAGAAACTGCCCCCAAGGATGGGTAGCCAGCCGTCCACTCTCTCAAGGGACTTGGCAAACTGGGCCACAACATTCTTATCAGAGGACATTTTGTCTGGTGGGTTGGGGCAATATTTGGCAGAATTAAGAAGTAGTTCTAAGTTCTAGGAAGTCATCTGAGAGAGCAGGAGGTGAGGGGGGAGCCTAGTGAGAGGAAGGCACGTGTCAGAATCTCTAGCTGAGCTAATAATGTTCTGGACTGGACTCTGACACTAAATGTGAACTTGCAGAGTTAAACAAGAAACCAGGGCAGTCAGGGACCTAATCTTACAGGTGGGACCAGCACAATTACCAGTAGGAGGACGCTCTTGTTCAGTACAGTGAAGGGCATTTAGGAACTCTGCTGCCCTCACCATCAATTTTTTTTTTAAATAAATTTATTTATTTATTTATTTTTGGCTGAGTTGGGTCTTGGCTGCTGCGCGCGGGCTTTCTCTAGTTGCCGTGAGCGGGGGCTACTCTTCGTTGTGGTGCGCGGGCTCTAGGCGCACGGGCTTCAGTAGTTGTGGCACGTGGGCTCAGTAGTTGTGGCTCACGGGCTCTAGAGCGCAGGCTCAGTAGTTGTGGCGCACGGGCCTAGTTGCTCCGCGGCATGTGGGATCTTCCCAGACCAGGGCTCGAACCCGTGTCCCCTGCATTGGCAGGCGGATTCTTAACCACTGCGCCACCAGAGAAGTCCTCACCATCAAATTTGCATTGTTGTCTAAAGAAAGAGTTTGCTCCATTCAAGGACCTAGCCCCTGAGCCATTTGACCTGTTTTGTCCTTTGTTCTTTCTCTTGACTCCCCTGTTATACACCCTTAGTTCATTTGACAGGCTCTTGAAACACCCTTTCATGTCATCGCACGTTGGGAATGAGTATATGAACACCACACCCCCCTTGGGAACTTCTTCTCAGCATTTAGCCTAGTAAAACTTGAGCTGGGTCCCTGGATAGGGTCTGGGCCTCTCACACTTACCCTGGGCCAGGGGTGGGGAGGAAATGAGAAACAGGGGCACATAGGAAGGTCTATTTGGTGTTCCTATCGATTTCCTTCTTCCATTAGTACTCTCTCCCTAAACTACCATCACAGTCACTTTAATGCTACTTAAAAAAAAAATAGCTTCCTTTGCTCTGTCTCCAGATCTCATAAACTATATCATGATCTACTTTCTACCTGTAATTCACTGAGTAATCCAAGTCAGCCTCCACATTTCTTTTCTCTTACCATGTGTTGCTTGAGAACATTGCTACTTTGTGAGCGCATAGAAAAAGTAGGTTGAGAGGCTTATTAAGATGGTTCACTGAAGTTCTTTAATAAGAGGGAATGCAGGGGAATGAGAAACATATACTTATGGTTGGGAGCAAACCAACTGGAGGACTGAAAACTACATTAAATCTTTCAGGTCATGATGATGTCATTTGCTGCCCTAAATTAGTGGTTGCCAAATCATCAGTGCTTGTTAAAAATAAGGATTCCTGGGTACCTTCTCTGGAGGTTTGGAGTTGGTGGATCTGGGATGGGGCTCAGGCACCTTCATTAACAAGAATGCTAAGAAATTCTCAGTTTCCAGCAAGTCTGGAAAATCTGTCTTCAAGTATCTATTATTGAACAGTCCCACGGGATCTGAGGGTATACATTATTTTGTTTCGTATAAGAAATTTCTTATAAAAATTAATTGATTCAACATTAAATAAGAGTTTGAAAACATAAACTATCTCTATTTCTGTCATTCTAATACAGTAGTTTTGCCCCTGCAATTGCCTGTGTACTGCACTCACATTTTACATACTTGTAAACAGAAAAGTACAGAAAGTTGTGTTCTGCTGTTTTTTAACAAAACTGATACATTTCTCCTTGATATTAGAGAAGGTTGGTAGTTATAATGTGAAATGTCTATAATTTATCTACTCATTTACCAAGTATTAGCCATTTTGGTTGTTTCTAACTTTTTATTTACATTATAGCTGAGGTATAAACATTTTGTGTATATAGCTTTTACCTTTAAAAAAAAACTTTAGGGTAGTTCCTCAGGAATGATATTAGTGAACTAAAGTGTGACTATTTTAAGGTTAAAGGGTCGAATATTGGAATATAAAATATTTCCTCTTTGGTAGAAATTGGTTAACTAGTTTCCTGTTTAAAACGCTTGCAAACTTATGTCTCTACCTCTTTCTATTTAAAAGTGAATTTTCCTTTATTTGTATAATAACTGTTTAGTGAGAACCTCCTATATGCCAGTTACTCATCTAATCACTAGGCCATGGGGAGCAAGAGAGAGAAGGTCCTTATGGAGCTCATTGTGGAGTAAGGCAGACAGTAAATAATTATACAAATAAGGAGACAAGGTAATCTTAGATGGCAATGACATAGAATGTACAGGATGCATGCAAAGTGTAATTGAGATTGAACAGTTCAGGAGGGTGGTAATGGGGAGGTGAGGTTGAGCTGTGACCTGAATGACAAGAAGGGGCTAGCCAAGTGAAGGATTCAAGCGACAGAATGCCAGGCAGAGGGAACTGCAAATGCAAAGGTCCCGACACCAGAATGAACTTGGTGCTTCTGAAAGAAAGCCAGGTGGCTGGATGGTAGTGAGAAGGAGAGTGATAGGTTGGGGAAAGATCACATAGAATCTTCTGGGCCATGGGAAGGAGACTGGATTTTATTCTAAGAGCTCCAGGAAGCTACTGTAGTCTTTTCAGCAGGAAGTAACATGTTCTGATTTGAAAAGGTCACTGGCTGCTGTGTGGAGATTGAACTGGGAGAGGATTGGGTGATGTGGGTGGAAAAGTCAGGAGCTATTATAACAAGCCAAGCAGTGATGATGTTGGCTTGGACTAATATGGTGGCAGTGGAGATGCAAAGAAAGAGATGAATTAAGGGTATATTTTGGAGATAAACCTAAATAAGGATCTTTGATGGATTGAAGGTGGTAAATGAGAGAAAGAGGAATCAAGGATGATTACTTGTTCCTTGTTCCTAGCAACAAGGTGAATGATGGGGCCGTTTAACGGGAGGGAGAGACTAAGAGAGCCACAGGTTTCAGCTTTCAGCAGAGAGAAAGCTTTAGCTTTCTCTTTCTAGAGTTGAGCTTTAGCAATGTCAATTTTAAGATGTTTGTGGGCTCAGGACTTTCAATGAGAAGAGGAAAGAAAAACGGATTCCTTAACTTACTCTGCAGAAATGTATTGAACATCTTCAACGTGCCACGTACTGTTCTAGGTTCTTGGGATACGGCAGGGAACAAAACATACAAAATACATTCTAGTTAGGGGAGATAAAAAATACATATATAATATGTAAGATGAGGATATGTGTTATGAAGAAAAGTAAAGCAGGATTGGGGGATAGAGAGTGAAAAGGAATGCTGTTAATCTAGGGTGGTCAAGGATGGCCTCTCTGATGAGGCCTTGGGGATAAAAGAATGCAGTAGACATTTCCTGAGATGGGGAACACTGGGAGGAATGTTGGGGTGAAGGGGATCAAGAGTTCCATTACATGTTAACATTCCCTTTAAAATCAGCTTTATAGAGGTAGGATATGCATGCAAAGTGCACACATTTTGTTTTTGTTTATTTATTTATTTTGGCTGTGCTGGATCTTAGTTGCGGCATGTGGGATCTAGCTCCCTGACCAGGGATCGAACCCGGGCCCCCTGCATTGGGAGCACAGAGTCTTACCCACTGGATCACCAGGGAAGTCCCTAGTGCACACATTTTGATTCATTATGTCAAATGTACATGCTCATGCAAGCACTACCACAATCAAGATATAGAACATTCTCTGAAATCCCAAATAAAAATATTGTACTTTAAAACTGATTTTTTCCCTGAAAAATGATGTAACGTCTTAGAAATGATTTTAAAACATAAAAATAAAAAGTTATGGGGGCTTCCCTGGTGGCGCAGTGGTTGAGAATCTGCCTGCCAATGCAGGGTACACGGGTTCGAGCCCTGGTCTGGGAAGATCCCACATGCCGCGGAGCAACTAAGCCCGTGACCCACAACTACTGAGCCTGTGCGTCTGGAGCCTGTGCTCCGCAACAAGAGAGGCCGCGATAGTGAGAGGCCCGCGCACCGCGATGAAGAGTGGTCCCCGCTCGCCGCAACTGGAGAAAGCCCTCGCACAGAAACGAAGACCCAACATTGCCAAAAATAAATAAATATAAATAAATAAAATAAATTAATTAATTAAAAAAAAATAAAAAAAATAAAAAGTTATTTCAGAACACAAAGAAGTAAGGACAAAGATATAACAGAATTGGCAAGTATATGACTATGTACAAAATATTTGTGGTTCAACGAGACAATGTTTCTGAAGCCTGTAGCTTTTAGCAAACATTTTTTCACACTTACTTGTGTTAAGTGCTTATGCCTGAGACACACTGCTGATCCAGATTCACAGGTTTCATGCCTTCATTAATCTTATGGTCTAGCAGGAAAGAGAGAACTACCAAAAAAGTTTTCTAAGTATAACTTTAGAGGAATTAGGTGGTATAAGTAAAAAGGAAAAATACCCTAAAACAAAAAACAAACATATGTTTATACTAATTAAGAAATAAATTTGGCCTGAAACCATAAAATTTCTGGAAGAAAACATAAGCAGAAAGCTCCTTGATGTCAGTCTTTGCAATGATTTTTTTGGATTTGACACCAAAAGCAAACACAACAAAAGTGAAAAAAAAAAAAAAATGTGGGACTACAACAAACTATAAAGTTTCTGCATAGCAAAGGAAACCATCCACAAAATGAAAAGGCAACCTATTGAATGGGAGAAGATATTTGCAAATCATACAGCTGATAAGGGGTTAATATCCAAAGTATATAAAGAATTCATACAACTCAATAGCAGAAAAACCAAACAATCCAATTAAAAAATGGGCAGAGTAACTGAATAGGCTTTTTTTTTTTCCCCGAAGAAGACATACAGATGGCCAATAGGTACATGAAAAGATGCTCAACATCATTAACCATCAGAGAAATGCAAATCAAAACCACCATGAGATATCACCTCACACCCATCAGAATAGCTAGCATCAAAAAGACAAGAAATAACAAGTGTTGGTGAGGATGTGGAGGAAAGGGAACCCTCTTGCACTGCTGGTGGGAATGTAACTTGATGCAGCCACTATGGAAAACAGTATGGAAGTTCCTTAAATCATTAAAAGCAGAACTATCATATGATCCAGCAATTTCACTTCTGACTGTTTATCCAAAGAAGATGAAACCAGTAATTTAAAAAGATACATGCTCCCCCACGTTTTTTGCAGCCTTTTTTTTTTTACAATAGCCAAGATATGGAACAACCTTAGCGTCTACTGATGGATGAATGGATAAATAAAATGTGGTACAGGAATACCTTGTTTTATTGCACTTTGCTTTATTGTGCTTCACACATACTGCATTTTTTTCACAAATTGAAGATTTGAGACAACTCTGCATTGTCAGATGATGGTTAGCATTTTTAATCAATGACGTATTTTTTAATTAAAGTAAAAACGATACCGAACATTTTCATCACCCCAAAAGATTCCCTTGTGTTCCTTCCCAGTCAATCCGCACTCCTCATACCTCTTGCTCCAGGCAACCACTGGTATGCATTCTATAATCACAGATTGGATTTTTTTGTCCTGGAGTTTTGTGTAAATGGAATGATAAGTGCCAGGGAGAGGAAGATGAATCAGTCAACTGTCTGGCACGTTTCTCAACTTTTAAGTCTGTATCCCCTTTGATAATGATAGAAATCTCAGATCCTGTACTGATTTACAGGGTGTGTCCATAGCGAGGCATGCCCCCATGTCCCCTACTTTCTTATGACCTTGAGAAACAGTGCTTCTTTGTGTTCTGTGCAGCAAAGATCTTGTTGAGAATTACTTTCAGACATTTTCATATTGAAAATGTACACTTTCCTTTTTTCCAATGTAAAATAATATTAGAACATTATAATGTGATTTCAACTTACATAGTTCACTCCTCCAAATTCTGAGAAGTCCCCATCTTGGGTGGGGGGGATGGCCCTTACCTTTGAGAATCACTTGTCTATTTTTTTGTCCATGGGGGTGGCTTGTGGGATCTTAGTTCCCCAGCCTGGGATTGAACCCGGGCCACGGCAGTGAAAGTGCAGAGTCCTAACCACTGGACTGCCAGGGAAGTCCCATCGCTTGTCTATTCTAACAATCACATGGAAATTAAACGGCTAACTATTGGCATTGATCTGCCAAAGGACATTCTGGGAAGAAGTTGTACAGTGTTTTGCCTCTTCCTACCTCGATCTAAAGTGCTTGTCCTTTTATGGAAACCAAACATTTAACGATCACAGACCAAAGCAATTACTCATGTCTTTGTTTTATATCCCTTGGCTTCCTGATATTATTTTTAATAGTTCTTCCATAATCATATAATAGCTTCATTTATAAGGTCATTGGGATCCAGGAAATAATGAGTGTTCAAATAGGTTATCCAGAGACTTCAAATAGTTACAAGAGGCAGGACATTCCCAGCTGGGCTGTTGTAAGATTTAGTTTTCACAGCAAAGAAATCAAATAGTACCATACTGCAACTGCAAACGGAGAACATACAAGTGTTGGGATCTAACGTGTCCTAATAGCACATTTAAATTTTGACTAGTGGGATGGCAGAATGCAGGACACACAGCTATGGAGGAGGGTTAGTTTGTCCAAAGGAAAGAAGCAGTTGATTTACTTAGGGAACTACATCCTCCTCTTCTTCCTCCTCCTCCTCCTCTTTATGATAACAGTAATTGTCATAGTGATTTTGTACTTGGTTTTCATTTTCAGCCCAAGATTTCACAGCTTTTTCTCTAATGCTCAAATTACCAAAGAGCAGGTATCAGAGTAGGAGGAATAAAAAAAATACTGAGAAAGAAAAAAAATGAAAGAGAGAGAAGCTAGGCATTGCATCCATTTTTCTAGTTACTCTAAAATCTGTGCATGTGTTGAGCCATCAGCAGGAAGCTGGATAACATTATTTTTGTTCCCTATAGATGTTTTTGTGGCTGTTGATGACTATATTACACACTATTTCCTTTGTGAGAGCCTGCAGGAAAAAAATTTTCTCTGGTTTTAATAGTTGTTCTTTTCCTGCGCAACAAATTGCTTTAAACTTCTGAGAGCACCGTGCGTCATGTAATTGATCATATTTTTTTCTTCTGTCCTGGAATGCTGAATATTCAGAGTTCAGAATTTGTGGCTCCCACCTCTACCCAGTGAATAAGCCCTCCTAGCTTCCTTCTATTTTTTCTATCCTGATAGTCTCTTCATTCTGATTTCCTCACTAGATTTTATTTTAATTTTATTACAGTGTATTGTAGGATTACTGAGACACTCTATACCCTCTTTGGAAACAATGGCATATAAATAAACAGCAGTTAAGAACTTGTAGGGGAGAAACGCTTTGATAGTAAGGGACCTTGGGCAGTTATCTTGTGGTTTTGCAGTTTGAATTTTTATTGCACAGGTTCTGGACTCTGGCCACTGTGGATTCAAATCTTCACTTTACTACTTCCTGTTTGATCTAAGGGAAGTCACTTAATCTCTCCATGCCAGTAGTTTTCTGCTTAAGCAGATCCATCTCATTTTTTTCATTTACTTAGCATTACTTAGGAAATCCATTTATTTGGTTTAAACTTCTAGGTTCTCTGTGTTCAGGACATCACTGTCTTTTAGTCACAACGTAGTCAGTATATTAGTTATGTGTATTCTTACGTAACAAATTATCCCAAAATTTTAACAAATTAAAACA
This sequence comes from Balaenoptera ricei, assembly GCF_028023285.1. NCBI lineage: Eukaryota > Metazoa > Chordata > Mammalia > Artiodactyla > Balaenopteridae > Balaenoptera > Balaenoptera ricei. Next base: position 171,494,567 of record NC_082639.1, read on the forward strand.
ACACATATTTATTATTTTATAGTTACTGTGAGTCAGAAATCTGTGATGGGCTTAGCTGGGTCCTCTGCTTCACAATTTCTTATAAGGCTGGGACTTCCCTGGTAGTCCAGTGGTTAAGACTCCGTGCTTCTACTGCAGGGGGCGCAGGTTCAGCCCCTGGTCCAGGAACTAAGATCCCACATCGGAGTGGCCAAAAAATATATATATATATAGAGAGAGAATTTCTTATAAGGCTGAAATCAGGGTGTTACCTGAAGGCTCAACTGGGGAGGGATCAGCTTCCAACTTCACACACATGGTTGTTGACTGGATTCAGTTCCTTTTGGCTTTTTTAAAAATTGAAATATAATTGATTTACAATATCATGTTAGTTTCAGGTGTACAGCAACGTGATTCTGATATATATATATATATTCTTTTTAAAAATTATTTTCCATTATAAGTTATTACAAGATATTGAATGTAGTTCCCTGTGCTGTATGGTAAATCCTTGTTGTTTATCTATTTTATATATGGTAGTATGTATCTGCCAATCCCATACTCCTAATTTATCTCTCCCTCTCTTTCCCCTTTGGTAACCATGAGTTTGCTTTCTATGTCTGTGAGTATGTTTCTGTTTGTAAATAAGTTCATTTGTATTATTTTTTGGAATTCACATATAAGTGATATCATATAATATTTGTCTGATTTGCTTCACTTATATGATAATCTCTAGGTCCATCCACATTGCTGCAAATGGCATTATTTCATCCTTTTTTATGGCTGAGTAATATTCCATTGTATATATATATATATATATATATATATATATACCACATCTTCTTAAACATCGTATGTTGATGGGCACTAGGGTTGCTTCCATGTCTTGGATATTGTAAATAGTCCTGCTATGAACATTGGAGAGTATGTATCTTTTCAAATTAGAGTTTTAGTCTTTTCCAGATATATGCCCAGGAGTGGGATTGCTGGTCATACAGTAACTCTATTTTTAGTTTTTTAAGGAACCTCCATACTGTTCCCCATAGTGGCTGCACCAATTTACATTCCCACCAACAGTGTAGGAGGGTTCCCTTTTCTCTACACCTTCTCCAGCATTTATTGTTTGTAGACTTTTTGATGATGGCCAATCTGACCAGTATGAAGTGATACCTCATTGTGGTTTTGATTTGCATTTCTCTAATAATTTGGATTCAGTTCTTTGAGGGTTGTTGGACTGAGGCCTCCCTCAATACCTCACCTTTTGCTTCATTGAAACCAGTAATAGATTTGATCTGCTAGCAAGATGAAAGTCACAATCTTTTGTAACCTAAAGTATAATAAAGAATTTTTCCCATCTTTGCTCCTGGTTCCTGGAAGATAACCTCTACATCCTTGGAATTTCCTGAGTTATAGGAGTGTCTTTGTTATTCATGGTGGGACCCTCTACCGTACCTGAGTTTATGAGATGAAAAGGATGGAAAGTCAGATTAGAGGGTTGGAATTTTTAGCTCAGCCTCCAGGGAGAGAAAGGGGTTGGAGACTGAGCTCAACCAATGATTAAATCAACCCAGCACAAGTAATGAAACTTCAATAAAAACTTTGGAAACTGAAGCTTAGTGAGCTTCCTGGCTTGTGAACGCACTGACATGCTAACAGGTTGCTGTGTCCTAATTTTACAGGGAGAGGACATGAAAACTCTGCATCTGAGGCCCTCCGCAACTTCTCTCTGTGTGCCTTCATTTGCCTGGTCCTAATTTGTATCCTTTACGATAAAACTGTAATTCTAAGTATAGCACTTTCCTGAGTGCTGTGAGTTGTTCGAATGAATTGTTGAACCCTAGAGGGTAGTGAGAATCCCTAGATCTGGAGCCAGATGCTCAGAAGGGTCAGTGGCTTGAGGATGCCCAAACTTGTGTCTGGCATCTAAAGTGTGGGCAATTTTGTTGGGGTCTGTGCCCTTAAATCTGTGGACTCTGGAGTCACTCCCGGCGATTAGTGTCAGATTGCATTGCAGTATTGCACCTAATCACGAAATGACATCCCATCACTTTTGCTGTATTCTGTTGGATGGAAGGAGTCGCTTTTGCTGTATTCTGTTGGATGGAAGGAGTCGCAAGGTTCAGCTCACACTGGAGGGAAGAGGATAGCATTAGGGTGTGAACCCCAGGAGGCAGAGAACATTGGCAGCCTTGTCAGAAGTTTTTGATCGCAGTCAGTGTAGACCCACGGAGTGAGGTGACCTGTCTTAGAACATTTTGATCGATTAGATGCACATGAGATCATGGATTATGAAATTTTAATGCTGGAAAGGACGTTAGGTATTGTCTAGTCTAGTTCAACCCTCTTGTTTTACAGATGAGAAAAGTCAGGCTTAGTGTGCGTAGGTGTCTTGTTTGAGGGCATGTGATGAGACAGTGTCAAAGTCAGGACAAGAACTCAATGCTCTTTTCCCAATACCATGCTGACTAAATGATTTAATCTAGCCAATAAGTAAATCAAAACTGCTATAGATAAATAGTTACATTCATTAAAGTACATTCACAAAGCTTATGAGCTCCTTAGCCAAGACAGAAAAACTCCTAGGATGAGAAGATTCAGGTAGGATCAAAGATTTTGAAAGGCAAAGATTTTAACTGGCAGGAAATTGGAAAAGCTCTTTGTTTCCAGTACATGATGCAGTGATTTTTAAAAAATTAGAAAATCAAATTAAGAAGGAAGCGTAGAGGGCTTCCCTGGTGGCGCAGTGGTTGAGAATCCGCCTGCCAATGCAGGGGACACGGGTTCGAGCCCTGGTCCGGGAAGATCCCACGTGCCGCGGAGCAACTGGGCCCGTGAGCCACAACTACTGAGCCTGCGCGTCTGGAGCCTGTGCTCCGCAACAAGAGCGGCCGCGATAGTGAGAGGCCCACGCACCGCGATGAAGGGTGGCCCCCGCTTGCCGCAATTAGAGAAAGCCGTCGCACAGAAACAAAGACCCAACACAGCCAAAAATAAATAAATAAATAAATAAATAAATAAAAAAAAAAAAAAGAAGGAAGCGTAGAATTTCAGAGGTTAGAAAACAAAATGTAGAAGCAAAAGGGAATTAAGCTTCAGACTCCTAGTTCACAGAGTATTAGTCATGTTCTCTAGACTGGTCCATACATGAATTCAGCTTCTTGAGTAGTGTCGTGATCAGTGGCAGAGGAGTTCTAGAACCAGTACTGAAATGAATGTTGCACAGCTTACAACACTCTAGCAGAAATTATATGATGAGCCAAAGTGGTTTGACCTCAAATAAGATGGGCAGAAAAAAATGCTATTAGGACATAATAAAGGAGCTAATTGTGGCTTCTCTAATTGGTTTACAAAATAGCTTCGATTCTGACTTCTGAGCAGGTTTCCAGGAAACAGCAGACTTTGGCATTGTCGGGGTTGGAGGGAGTGGGTAAGAAGCAATGGTCTGCTTCATTTTCAGCAAAGGCAGCAGGCAGCTTGCAAAGTCAAGTTAAACTTCAAACAGCGATTCAGGACTAACAGGGGCTCTGGCTTCCAAAGGCATTATTGGACAAAAGGACTTCTTACAGCAGAGTGTGGTCATGTCACTGACCACAAACAATATCACTAACTCTATTATCGTCACCAATAAGACCGTGCCCTTCAATGTGTAATTCACAACTGATACTCCCAGCAGTGTTGTCTCTCTTGCCACACTCAGAGCGAATCCTTTGTTCCATTCCCACGAGGTTATTCAGGGTTCCTCAGTCAGGCTGTGACATTTTTGCCCTCATGCCTTTCCCTATTCCATCTAAATCTTCCTCATTTTTCTGGACCAGGTAAAGTCTGCTCCTCTCTGGGAAGCCTTCTCATACTACTACCACTTTATCATTGAACAAAAACCTAGCACCGTGCTAAGTGCTTTATAAATATTAATTCTATCCTTATAATAGCTTTAAGAGGTGGGTACTATTCTTACTGTCAAAGGAAGGCTCAGAGACAGGAGCATTTCAAAACGGAAAGAAAAAGTTTACTTGCAAAGAATGCGGGAGAGTCAAACTTCAGAAGGTCTGGCACAGCAAACCCAAACCCAGGGATTTAAAGAGATAAAACCTACCAAGTTGCCAAGGTTACATATCTGTTCACACTAAAAAACAACTTTCTCGAGTGATTATCATATTCTCAAAAGTCATGACGTCTGTATAAAAAATAAACAAAATAAAATTCAAAAAAAAAAGTCATGATGTATTTTCAGTTAACAACATTGCATGAAATAGGAGATAGAATTGCTTTTTTAAGGGAGTTTATGGGAAATAGTCAAGATTTCTTTATTTGGGGGGACAGAATCACACATTTTTGGTTTATCTCGGAGTCAAAGTGGTTTTTGTTCATCTGACTATGGACTGTAAAAAACATAATCATGTAGAAAACAAGGCAAAGTATCAGTTTTTCCTTCTACATATCCCCCACCCCTATCTTGGCTCATTACAGATCAGGAAACTGAAGCAAAGAGAGGTAAAACAATTTGCTTCAGGTTGTAGGGGTGGCAGATGGTGGTGTGGATTTGAACACAGGTGGCCGGGTTCCACTGGGTGACGATACCTGCCCATTCTCAAGGGTACCTCCTTTCTTAGAAATTACTAGCTACTTCCTGCCCATCCATTCATTTATCATTTAATGATTCATGGCCCTATACTATTATTTCATTTTGCATATGTAATTGTCTTATTTCCCCACTGGCCTGAAGGAACCTTTCTAGCTGGGACTTGGTGATGCTGGCATTTGATAGCACTACATACGCAGCTGTTGTTCTATAAATATTTGAGAATGGTGAGTGACCTTCAGGCCCATTTCCACCTGTACAAGTTGGTGGGGGACTGCTCGTTATTTATCAAACTTTACTCATACTCATGGTTATTGGAAATGTATGCAGCATTATTTTGAGCAAAAGCAAAGTATTGAAAATTGAGATTTCTGTGAGGATCCAGAAAGACTTGCTCTAGGCTTGGGAATGCCAAAACTTAAGGTATTTTTCTTCCCGTTTACATTGAAACACTTCCCAGGCCTTCTGAAATGTCATTGAAGGTCAAAATTTGAGGTGGCAGCAAAGAGCTGCTGCCATCAAAGGACATGTCTCCAGCCAATTCCTATAGCAGTGACCAAGGAAAAATGGCTTAATCTTCCTAGGCTTTCATTTCCTATAACACAAACTTAAGAATCCATCAGTATAATGATCTCCCCAAAGAGTTGAGATGAGAAATGTCAGAAATAAGCTTTTCAAGTGAACGAGATTCACAGTAATAAACTTTTGCTAAAAAAGCCATCAATATATTTAACAGGCTAGACAAATAACCACCTTTTCTTTTCCAGTGAAAAATAATGTGTTCTTAGCATTATCGAGAGCTGACTGCTGGTTAGGCATTCAGTATTTGTGGGTTATTTTATGACTGCATTTTAAATTCTTGCAATGAATGGTTTCTGTCACAAAGCTTGGCCCATCATCATACCACAGAGGTATCTCCAACAGTACCACCTTCATCTCTGTAGCTTAAAAAAATTCTAACTTCCTCTAAGTATTTACACAGTGCATAGTATTCTTTCCTCTGCAAAATGTTGGCTTCAAAATGCATACTTTGGATGTCATTCTGTTGATGCAGAGAATTTTGTAATCTTATTTTAACATACTAGGATATGGTACTCCTTTCCCACTTGGATAATTTTTTTCCCCAGTCAGTAGAAATCCCTTTTTATGAGAAGTAAAGAAAACCACACAAACTGTTCAGTTTCTCTCTGAACATATTATAGTAGCATGCTACCTAAATTTTTTTTTTTTGAATAAGCCAGGTTCTAAACAACACACAAGCAAACAAATAAAAAGAAAACTAATTACGGTACAAGGAAGCCACAAAAACAAGCCATCATTCTAGTTTGGGGTAAGTCAAGAGATGTGGCATTGTCAGCCAGTGAAAGAGTTGGTTCTAGGCTTAGGCAGTTATTGAAATTGTTATGTTTTGCCACTGACTCTTGGTTTTGGCCCTTATTTTTTCTTTATTTTTCCTCTTTCTCTTCAGGGACTGTTTCATGTTCCCTTACCCCGTGATCAAAAATTCTCCCAAATGTTCTTGGAACTAGGGTGTCTCAAGGCTGGGTTTTTTGGCTGCCCTCAGTCCTAGCTTGTTAAGTGTCTAGGCTCTGCTCAGTTTCGCTACCGGCCACTTGATTATGGCTCAAGCTGCTCCATGGGATAGGTCTGATGAGCCAGGACACTGCACATAGAGGGGACACAGTGTGAGCACCTACAGAGAGGGTCAGTGGCAAGTGTTGTTCTGAGAACACTGTTAACCTTTCTATCTTCTTTTATTTTTATTTAATCTACTTATTTATTTAATTTATTTTTTGGCTGCATTGGGTCTTCGTTGCTGTGTGCGGGCTTTCTCTACTTGCAGCAAGCGGGGGGTTACTCTTCCGCGGTGCGCAGGCTTCTCATTGTTGTGGCTTCTCTTGTTGCGGAGCATGGGATCTAGGCACGCGGGCTTCAGTAGTTGCAGCACGTGGGCTCAGTAGTTGTGGCACGTGGGCTCAGTAGTTGTGGCTTGCAGGCTCTAGAGCACAGGCTCAGCAGTTGTGGTGCACGGGCTTAGTTGCTCCACGGCATGTGGGATCTTCCCACACCAGGTCTCGAACCCGTGTCCCCTGTATTGGCAGGCAGATTCTTAACCACTGCGCCACCAGGGAAGTCCTAAGCTGCTTCTTTTAATATTTATCTTCCTATCTCTAAATATTGTCATTTAGAGATATTGTTTATATTGGTATTTCTTGGTATTCCCATTTTAGACATTATCTGTTGACTTCCTTCCATGAAAGGTAAAGATTTAATTCTCTTTCACCACTGCCCTCCACTACAATATATATATATATATATATATATACATATATATATGTATATATGTATATATATATATATATGTGTATATATATATACACACACACACATTTCCCATCACACCATCCCATCTTGGTTAGAGGATGATTCCATGTTTTCATTATTATAACTATGTAAATACTATTCGCAGATGAGCCAGGGAGCATACTATGATTACCCTTTCTTGCAGAACTTTTTATTTCCCCTGAGGTTAATAATTGTCTTTTAAAAAATTGTTGTTGTTCCTTGGTTTTCTTTATACTTGTATTAAATCAACCACAAACTTTCCACAATTGTCTAAATCTCCTCTTAACACTTTCAACCTCATCTATCATTTTCATCTTCTTGAAGAAATCTTTCCCTGAGCTTTCCAACATGCTCCAGTCTGACTTGGTTGCTCTCTGTGCCTGCAGCACAGCTGTCTTCCCAGAATATCTCTGCACCATCATTCTAGAGAAACCCTTTGCCTTCCTCTTGACTCGGAACTTCTGTTTCTTGTAACTTCCCCTCCCATTGTTGACTCCTTTTTTTGGTGGCGTACATACTTCAGGAGCTTCCTGAGAAACTGTACGTAGGAGGGAAAATTTTGAGACTATTCATATCTAAAAATGTCTTTGTTTTACGTTTATACTTAATTGATATATGAGATAGAATTTTGGTTTGAAAAATCATTTTCCCTCAAAATTTTGAAAGCAATGCTGCATTTTCTTCTGTCTTCCAGACGTTCTGATTCCTGATTATATATGGCCTGTCTTCTTTGAAGATTTCCTCTCCTCCATTTTTTTCTGTTCTTTCTTCATTCTTCATATAAATCTTACTGTTCATATATTAGACATTCTTTTTTTTTGACATTTAAAAAAAAATAAATTTATTTATTTATTTGTTTGTTTTTGGCTGTGTTGGGTCTTCGTTTCTGTGCGAGGGCTTTCTCTAGTTGCGGCTAGCGGGGGCCACTCTTCATCGCGGTGCGCGGGCCTCTCACTATCGCGGCCTCTCTCGTTGCCGAGCACAGGCTCCGTATGCGCAGGCTCAGTAGTTGTGGCTCACGGGCCGAGTTGCTCCGCGGCATGTGGGATCTTCCCAGACCAGGGCTCGAACCCGTGTGCCCTGCATTAGCAGGCAGATTCTCAACCACTGCGCCACCAGGGAAGCCCTGTGAGGTTATTAATTATTGTTTTGCGATGTTTTATCTCTGCAGTTTCTGTTTCCTCCAAGTTTGTGTGTGTGTGTGTGTGTGTGTGTGTTGTGACCTGTTTTTCACACTGGGGATTTTCCTCAGATGCATGGTGAGCCTTAGAAGTCTCCTTATAGTTAAGAGAGGCAGCCTTGCAGGTTGTTTGGAAACTCTGAGGGTGTGGGTGGGGCTTGTTTGTGGACTTCACCTATGATGATGACCTGGCTGAGGTATGTGTTTGAGGAGCACTTAAGTCTCAATTCTTGGCTCTTTCCTGTTGGACTGGTTGGATTCTGTACAGAAGAAACTACTAACATTTTGTCTATAAGAATGATGCTGAGCTGAAAATATTCCCTTTAATCCTCTGAAAACAGTATGCCAACCTTCGATGGTGCCTTATACTCCAGATAATACACCTCCTACTAAGAGGGTAGGGAAGGGGCTCCAGGGGTTGAATAGCAACCTTCATCTAATCAACTGTTTTAGCCCATCTTCCTCTTCACTCTCAGTAGAACCTGAAGCCATCAGTTCTTAAAGTTTTTAGGACTCTGGGGGAGCGCATGGAATTGTGTCTTTCCCCACTGCTGGCTTAGGGACTGGCATTCTCTGAGGTGCTAATTTAGTTACCACTCGTCCATCAGCTTTTCAGATGCCAAAATTTTATTAGTACCATGGCCACTCCGTTCTCTTTATCTTTGTGAGTTTGTGCCTTAAACCAAAAATCCCTGTTTTGTTGACTTATTGGGGTTTTAGGAGGCAGCAAAAGTAAATGGAGGGTTCAGTCTGCCCTCTTAATTTAGAAGTCACTCAACTAGGCTTCCTAGTTAACTCTTTGCTTCCCTGGACTTCTTTCCTATTTCCTTTCCTTGAAGGTCCATTATGATCCCTTTTTGCCTTGAGATTTTCTTATGGAATCTTTCAATACTAACAAGATGAAATCCAACAGGGGTAAACTTTAAGATTCTACACTCCGAATAAAAACCCTAATTAAACATGAGGTGGGGCAAATCACAAGTTAAAGGAGAGGCAAAAAGTCTCAAATCCAAGCACACTGGGAAGTCAGGCCCAAAGGCCAGCACTCAGAACACTGTGGTGGGAACCTCCTTCCGGGGCAAATCAGAAATCTAGGACGGTATGGGCATAAGCTTGAAAGTCACTTATCACTGTGATTATACCTGGTCAGAGAGGGGATCAGATTCTTGGTAGGGTCTGCTGACCAAATTAGAGGCTAGCTTTGAGAATGTCATACTTCCTCCTAATTGACCATCTAAGGAAAAAACTGTATGGTGATACTCACAATACTTTGCAATTATAGAGCACTCCTACCAGAAACACCGATTAATTCATTCCCTTAAATTTCAACTGGAGAAAACAGTTTCATTCTTGGAAGATAAAGGGCAGTTACAATTATAAATTCCTATGCTGCAGTTTTAGGAACTGATGGGGCAAAGTTCAAAACAGCTTTTCCTGTCTGACCATCAGAAATGAACCAGCACGCGCTAATAGCAAGGTCCTATTTTATCTTCTCCTTGTTCTTTCTCTGTAAGTAAAAGCAGAATAGCACCAATCTTTCTGATTGGGCAAGGGTCAGGAGGTTACGGTAGAGAATAATAGTCAGTGAGTAAAAAGAGTAGACTAAATATTAATTTCTTCATGGGTAAGATGGGTGACCACAGATGAAATGCCCTGTAACCCATGACCAGGCCACTGAGTCATCTAGTTTGAAATGACAGGCTACTATTAAAGTAAATCACACAGTGATGAAAGGAGACCAGAAAAGAAGTACTGAACTTCTTATTTATAAACCTTTTCATTTTCTTAGCTTAAGCTCATTTTAGGAAGTATAATTGTTCCTCTTGATCCAATCAAAGAGGAGTTTCTTTTCTTACATTTTTGGCAAGACTTGAATATGATAACCTTATCCTAGGAGACTTCCTGATTATCTTTGAAATGAGAGAGAGGGGGAAAGCATAAGAGATTTACAAAAAAAATCCAATGGTTGGAAAAAACTTTTAGAGGTTATTTAATTTAACTCTCCTGAGTAGCAGCTTCACTTGAAACCTGAACTATTTCAGGAAAAGGAATTTCTTTTCTTAAAAACTCTCAGGGAAGGGCTTATAACCATTTTAGGCACTTAGGCAAGTACTTAAGTGTTGGGTTTCAGTTAAATTCATCCCGATGTTTCTTGCTTCTTTAAAGGATTAAACCCAGAGGTAATCTGCAGAGCCCTTTTGGTTTTAAGTGATTCCATAGGGAAATTAATTCTTAAAGGGGAAGCTACAAGTTGTATTACTCAACTCTACCAAAAGTTTCATTTGGAACTCATCTTAATATTTGTAGTACACTTTAAACACCAGCCCTAGGTTCGTTAAACTGTGCATGACAGGTGCAGATGAGGAAACTGAGGTACAGAAAGCTCTGGTAACACTATTAGACAATCTTGCTTTTGCAACAAAGATGATGCTTTCTTTCTGGGTAAAGATTTGTCTAGACAGTGGTTTTTGCAGATGGAAAATGAGTTCAAGAAGAGCCTCCAGCCTTTCATTTGCTCCTTGTGATCAGAATCTAAGATGTAAACCTGGCAATGATGAGTGAGGCTTGGAGTATGCTGTTGCTTGGAATAAATTTATATTTCAGGGAATTTTTCATGATAAAGGTTGATGACTGACTTTGAAAAAAATTAAGTAAAAAAAAAAAAAAAGGAAGAAAATTGCCCTGGGGATTTCCCTGGGTGCAGTGGTTAAGAATCCGCCTGCCAGTGCAGGGGACACAGGTTTGAGCCCCGGATTGGGGAAGATCCCACATGCCGCGGAGCAACTAAGCCCGTGCGCCACAACTACTGAGCCTGTGCTCTAGAGCCCGCGAGCCACAACTACTGAGCCCACGTGCCACAACTACTGAGCCCATGTGCCGCAACTACTGAGGCCCATGCACCTAGAGCCTGTGCTCCACAACAAAGAGAAGCCACTACAATGAGAAGCCCACGCGCCGCAACAAAGTGTAATCCCCACTTGCTGCAACTAGAGAAAGCCTGCGTGCAGCAACAAAGACCCAACGCAGCCAAAAATAAATTAATTAATTAATTAAAAAAAAGAAAAAAGAAAATTGCCTTTAAAAATGATCAAATAGCAATGGAATTTTCACAGACCAACTGCCTGTATTTGGGACAGTTTAGTGGTTTGCTTAGGTTGTAACTTCCTTCTCATGCTCTTTATCTTTTACTTCCTTTCAATATCCTCCCCAAAAGATGGCATGAGGAGACTTTCTGGGAAGTGAGAACATGCTCATTTTCTACTTTTAGCAATCTGTTTCTTACAGAAGGTGATTAGATTCCCTTTTAGGCTTCTGAAGTACTTGCCACCCATTATCTTTTTATTTTATTTTATTTTATAATTTTATTGAAGTATAGTTGATTTACAATGTTGTGTTAATTTCTGCTGTACAGCAAAGTAACTCAGTTATACATATACATATATATATTCTTTTTCATTATAGTTTATCACAGAATATTGAGTACAGTTCCCTGTGCTATACAGTAGGACCTTGTTGTTTATTCATCCTATATATAGTAGTTTGTCTCTGCTAATCCCAAACTCCCTTTCCTTCCCTCCCCTACGCCCCTCCCCTTTGGCAGCCACAAATCTCTATATCTGTGAGTCTGTTTTTGTTTCATAGATATGTTGATTTGTATCATATTTTAGATTCCACATATAAGTGATATCATATGGTGTATCTTTCTCTTTCTGACTTACTTAGCTTAGTAGGATAATCTCTAGGTATATCCATGTTCCTGCAAATTCTTTTGATGGTTGAGTAGTATTCCATTGTATACATGTACCACATCTTCTTTATCCATTCATCTGTCCATGGGCATTTAGGTTGTTTCCACGTCTTGGCTATTGTAAATGGTGCTGCTATGAACATAGAGGTGTATGTATCTTTTTGAATTATAGTTTTGTCTGGGTATATGCCTGGGAGTGGGATTGCTGGATCATACACCCATTATCTTTTTATATCTTGACCAGTGGGCTTTTGCTTGATGAGTATCATTTTATAATTTATGAGTCAAAAACTTAAGAAATAGATTTGCTGAAATGTCTCTCTCCTTTTTGTATTAGTCTATATTCTGCATTGCACATTATTGGAGGTAAAAAAATCATGATTGTTATTGTTGTCATAAAGGTAATAATAATAGTTATAATAATATCAGACAGACTTTCCAGTCACTATTCAAAGATATGTCTAGAATACTTTTACAAACAAAAAGCCAAGGAAACCACTCTTCTTGTCCTGGTAGATTGGCTAGCAATTGCTCTGTGTTAGAATGAGAGGTCTGCCTTTGCTAGCCATCATTCAAATTCTATGCCAAACCTCACTTTACATCTCATTTTTCCCAAGCCTCTTTTCTAGGTTCCTTGGTATCTGAGCTTACTGAAAACCACGGTTGACTTTGAAATCCTTCAGGATTCTCTTTCCTTAGTAAAAGTGCCAAAATGATATTACAATAATCCTTCTTGCAAAAACTAAATTAGACTAAATTCAAACTTGCCATTATAAAAAAAGAAAAGATTTAAATCCAAATGGCTCACAATGAAGAACCTCTTACATAAGACCCCATGAATATTAGTGGATGTGAGTTCATACATGAACCATGAATGTCAATAAATTTGTCTCTTGAATCATTTACTTAATACATTAGATTAGATGGTTTGAAAAAGGAAGGCCTCAAATCACACAAAACAGGAGCCCAGCACAACATCTCTAACTCAGGCACTGATGATCAAGTTTACTGGGGAAGGTGGGAAACCTGGATCCGCCCTCTCTTCCTCCTCCACTGTCAACCCTTCCTTTGTTTCCCCAGCAGTTACACAACGGCCTCTCCACAGAGCTACTTTTTAAAAAATTTTTATTGGAGTATAGTTGATTTACAATGTTGTGTTAGTTTTAGGTATACAGCAAAGTGAATCAGTTATACATATACATATAGCCACTCTTTTTTAGATTCTTTTCCCATATAGGTCATTACAGAGAATTGAGTAGAGTTCCCTGTGCTATACAGTAGGTCCTTATTAGTTATCTATGCATAACAGTGTGTATACGTCAATCCCAATCTCCCAATTTATCCCTCCCCCCACTTTCCGCCCTGGTTACAAGTCTGTTTTCTACATCTGTGATTCTATTTCTGTTTTGTAAATAAGTTCATTCGTACCATTTTTTTAGATTCCACATGTAAGCGATATCATATAATATTTGTCTTTCTCTGACTTACTTCACTCAGTATGACAATCTCTAGGTCCATCCATGGCATTATTTCATTCTTTTTTATGGCTGAGTAATATTCCATAGTATATATGTACCACATCTTCTTTATCCACTCCTCTGTTGATGGACATTTAGGTTGCTTCCATATCCTGGCTATTGTAAATAGTGCTGCAGTGACCATTGGGGTGCATGTATCTTTCCAAATTATGGTTTTCTCTGGATATATGAACAGGAATTGGATTGCTGGATCATATGGTAGCTCTCAGAGTTGCTCTTTTATAAAAATTTGACTCAGAATTCATTGCCTTAATTTGGTTTCCTTATTCTGTTCTGTCTTGGGTTGGCCATTAATGTTTATATAAACTCTTTGACTCCAGTGTTCTAATAAGATTATTCTATTTTCTTATATCACTGGATTTAGAAGAGATATCCTCTTTGATTCTTTTTTTTAAATTAATTAAAAGAGGGAAGTCCCTCTTTGATCCTTTAGTTCCAATTCTTGCTCTATCTTATGAACAAATTTAGCATTTCTTTTTTTTTCTTTAACCTTTTAAAAATAGAAACATATCTGACATGTAACACTGTGTAAGTTTAAGGTGTACCACATGTTGATGTGACACACTTCTGTAATGCAATATGATCACCATTGTAGCATTAGCTAACACCTCTATCACCTCACACAATTATCATTTCTTTTTTTGTGGTGGGGATAATTAAGATCTAGTCTCTTAGTAACTTTGATGTCTATCTACTTTCTTCATCATATTTGACTGGGCTCTTTCTGTAGCACTACTATATAATAGGTGCTTCATAAATAGTAAAATTTGGACGGAGTTAAGTCAGGTAGCTGTGATAAGATGAGCTTATTACTTGTGAGCTGTTGGCAGCTCTAATACAATAGATGAAAGTACACTTGTGAGAGGAGTAGGAATGAGCCATTCTATGGCTCACAGGCCAGTCCATTTGATTTTGCACAGTTTTTAGGTTTCGTTCTCCTTTGGTAATAAGATGTCACCCCTATAAAGCCCACACATTTCTAAAATCAGAAAGTCAGAACTTTGGTTCATTTAAAAACCTCTCAAGGGGCTTCCCTGGTGGCGCAGTGGTTGAGAATCCACCTGCCAATGTAGGGGACACAGGTTTGAGCCCTGGGCCTGGAAGATCCCACATAGCGCAGAGCAACTAAGCCCATGCGCCACAACTACTGAGCCTGCGCTCTAGAACCCGCGAGCCACAACTACTGAGCCCATGTGCCACAACTACTGAAGCCGACGCACCTAGAGCCTGTGCTCCACAACAAGAGAAGCCACCGCAATGGGAGGCCTGCGCACCGCAATGAAGAGTAGCCTCCGCTCGCTGCCACTAAAAAGAAAGCTCGCACGCAGCAACGAAGACCCAACACAGCCAAAAATAAATAAATAAAATAAATAAATTTATTTTTAAAAAAAACCTCTCAAAGCTCAACCACTGACACTATTCAATAAAAATGTTTTATTGATAATAATTTTTCTTAAACTGTGGAATAGAATGGCTTTATAAAAATACCAAGAATGGGGGCTTCCCTGGTGGCTCAGTGGTTGAGCATCTGCCTGCCAATGCGGGGGACACGGGTTCGAGCCCTGGTCTGGGAAGATCCCACATGCTGCGGAGCAACTGGGCCCATGAGCCACAATTACTGAGCCTGCGTGTCTGGAGCCTGTGCTCCGCAACAAGAGAGGCCGCGATAGTGAGAGGCCCGCGCACCGCGATGAAGAGTGGCCCCCGCTCGCCACAACTAGAGAAAGCCCTCACACAGAAACGAAGACCCAACACAGCCAAAAATAAATAAATAAAAATTTAAAAAAAAAAAAAAAAAAATACCAAGAATGATGAAGATGATAATGCAATCTTCCATCATTTGATAATTGTCCTACAAGTAATTTAGATGTTTAATAAATACCGTGTTTGTGTTTGTGAATTTGCAAGGCCTCTGTAGGTGAAAGAGTTGGAAAGCGGTAAAGGGTTTTTTTCTTGAAGATGGAAGCAAAACTTCATGGAACACTTGGGTGAAGGAAAAAGGTTGCAATTCCTTGCAAATCAGAATCTCTTAGAGAGCTCATTGCAGCTGTCTGAGTTCTTCTGCTTCTTGCAAATTCCCTTGGGGGAGCGATATTTAACACTAACTATGTTCACCCTCTTTTAAATGGGAGGAATAGTAGTAGAAATAATACCACTGGGGGCCCCAGCACCTTTAAATTAAATGCCCCACTCCCCATGGGTGTTTCTACTAAGAAACACACAGTTTTCTGACCAAAAGTGTTTTAAATGTTCAGAAGGAAAAAGGTACATCTTCATTAAAGGGAAATCTCTGGAAGGGACAAAGGAGTAGTAGCCCCCTGCTGCTGGATGTAGATTTCCTCCCTGGTCCTCTTCATTCAAGCCCTACCTTCCCTGCCAAGATCTGGATTATTTTTCTATATCTGCAACACCCTTTTCCCTCTGAGCCTATAAACATGTTCAGATTTTCTCCCATCTAAGAAAGCAGCTTTCTCCGCATTGCATTTCTCTATTTTCTCCTTTATATCATTACTCAAAAGAGTAGCCTACAAAAAAAAAAAAAAGTAGGTGAACAGTGTTTGACACAGAGTAGGGCACATTATACTTTTAGAATGTTTTTTGATGCAAGTTTTATAAAGACTTGTTTTGTAAAGAAAAATATTCTTTCCTTGAAAAGTAGGCTTTGATAAGGAAGGGAGGGGAGTTATGAGGTCTGGCAGTGTTAAAACATGGCCTTCCAAATTCTTTGACCCTCCTCTAATTGAGAGGTGGGGTCCACGTCCCCTCTCTTTGAATCTGGGCTCTGTGACTGCTTGACCAATAAAACATGGTAGAAGAGAATGGTGCCAATCTCTGGGCCCAGGCCTTAAGAACCTGGCAGTTTCCACTTCCTGTCTCTTGGTTGCTTGCTCCCTCCTGGAACCCAGCCATCATGTGGTGATGAAGCCCAAGCCACACAGGGAGATTTTGCTTAGATATTCCAGCCTAAGCTTCCAGCTGGAGGTCCCAGCTGACAGCCAGCATCTCTTGCCAAACGTGAGTAGAGACGATTCCAGGTGATACAAGCCCCACTCATTGAATCTTTGGGCCCAGGCATTCTGGAGTAGAGACAAGCCTCCCCTATGTGCCCGGTCAGAGTTTCTATCCCACGGAGTTTATGCGTACAATAAAAAATGGTTATTTTGGTATTCCCTGGCAGTCCAGTGGTTAGGACCCCGAGATCTCACTGCTGGGGGCCCGGGTCAGGGAACTAAGATCCCACAAGCCACGTGGCCAAAAAAAACAAAACAAACAGGTTATTTTATGACATATAGGTTTTGAAGTGGTGTAGTACAAAGTCCTAGATAACTGGAATTTAGCCTATCTGTTCCTTTCCTAATCCCATTTCCCTTAATCCTGACTGGCAGGTAGAATTTCTTTAACTGGCCTGTTGTCTCTCATACTTCACATCTTCTGGCCCTATCTTGCCTCTAGGCAGGGGTCACCAATCCAAATGAATGCAGGGTGTGTAGGGCAGAGTGCAGGAAGGATCCAGACCATGGAATTTTCTGTGATGATGGAAATGTTCTAAACCTATGCTGTCCAATACACACTGTCCGGCACATGAAATGTGGCTAGTGCGATTAAGGAACTGAATTTTATTTTATTTTATTTTCTTAAATTGAAGTATAGTTGATTTAAAATGTTGTGTTAGTTTCTGGTGTACAGCACAGTGATTCCGATATATATATTTTTCATTATGGTTTATTACAGGATATTGAATATAGTTCCCTGTGCTATAAAGTGGGACCTTGTTGTGTATCTATTTTATATATAGTGGTTTGTATCTGCTAATCCTGAACTCCTAATATATCCCCCACCCAGAACTAAATTTTAAATTAATTTTAATTTAAAATGTAAAAGCTACATAGAGCTAGTGGCTATCATATACACCAGAACAACTCTAGACATTAGGTGATAAGATGCTTGGACCAAGGATAACAACTGCCTAATTACATGGCTTTAGCATTTTTTAAATCAAAGTTTAATTCCCCTTAGATTTGTAAAGGATTCTTTTTTTTTTAAATTAATTTATTTAATTTATTTATTTTTGGCTGCGTTGGGTCTTTGTTGCTGCGTGCGGGTTTTTCTCTAGTTGCGGCGAGCGGGGGCTACTCTTCGTCGCGCACGGGCTTCTCATTGCGGTGGCTTCTCTTGTTGCGGAGCAGGGGCTCTAGGCGTGTGGGCTTCAGTAGTTGTGGCACTCAGGCTCAGTAGTTGTGGCTCACAGGTTCTAGAGCTCAGGCTCAGTAGTTGTGGCGCACGGGCTTAGTTGCTCCGTGGCATGTGGGATCTTCCCGGACCAGGGGTTGAACCTGTGTTCCCTGCATTGGCAGGCGGATCCTTAACCACTGTGCCACCAGGCAAGTCCCCCCCTTAGATTTTTAAAAATAGCACTAATGGTACTAAAAACAGCAGACCCTGCCCTGCCTTTTAATCTCACTCCCCAGAGTCACCCACTTTCACTTCATTTAGGCTTTTCTTCTGGTATTTATCTCCATGCATAAAGAGTATGCTAAACTGCTATTTTTTGATTTATTGACTTTGGACATTACCTATTGATTTTCTGTTTTGATAGAGGAAGATTTAGTGAATATTAGGGAAGGAAATAGAAAGTATTCAATCTTTTTAGCTTCATAAATGTGGCACCATCTCTCACTTTATTAGATTCCTATTGCTATCTGTACAAATTACCACAGATGTGATGGCTTAAAACAATAAAATGTATTACCTTACAGTTCTATAGGTCAGCAGTCTGACAAAAGGCTGACTGAACTGAAGTCAAGGTGTCAGTGCACTGTGTTGCTTCCTGGAGGCTCCAGGGGGAGAATGCTTCTCACCTTTTCCAGCTTCTAAAAGCTGCTAGAACTCTTGGCTCATGATGACTTGTGCTCACAAAGCATGATATAAAGCTCATATAAAGACGGCCCCTTCCTCAATCTTTATAGCCAATGATGTTACATTTCTCCAACTATTCTTCTGTTGTCACATCTCCCTCTGACTTTGAACTTGGTTGAGAAAGTTTCTCTGATCTTAAGGACCATGTGGTTAGATTGTGCCCACCCAGATAGTCCAGAATCATCTTCTCATCTCAAGGTCCTTAACTTAATCGCATATGCAAAGTCCTTTTTGCTGTGTAAGTGTCCTGTGTTTATTCACATGCTCTGGTGATTAGGAGATGCACATGTTTGGGGGCTATTATTCTGCCCACCAAACTTACCTTTCCTCTTCTCTGTATTCAGGGTTGACATTTTGATGTGTAACCTTTTAAAACACTGTGCTGGTGGGTTTTTAAAGTCATCAAGCTGTTTCCTTGTGCGCTTTATTGCATTATGTATTTTGCTGTGCAGAGCATTAAAAAAAAGAGTCTGCAGGACCTGTGTAGAGACTGGCCTCCAGTCTGTAAGGGTTGCACCAGAGGTACTGTAAAGATTTCTGTTTCAGTGCTTTCTCATCGATGGTCAAATGAGTCCTGTTTCTCAAGACTCCTTGAGGGCAGAGACTAGTCTCCATTGTAAACCAGTGCTTGGTACGTACTGAGTGCTCAGAAGATACTAACCACGTGAACGAAGGATCTCTTCCTGACAGTGGAGAGCCCAGATTGAAGCCACTTCCCTGGGTTTACAGTCCTTGCCATGTGTGACCTGGAGCATGAGGCTCTAGGACCTATCATGACCTTGTAGAGGGGCATTTGACCTTATAGCTCATCATTCAAGGACTGCTCCCAATGCACCCTTGCTTCCAGGCTGCAGGAGCCTGATGACTGGTTCAATGTGGTCTCTGATGTGCTTATGTCTGCCTGGTACCCTCTCCATCAAAATCGGGGTACTTTGCCTTCTTCCCACCAGCACTGTCCTACCACCAAGTACTAGAATCTGCCCAAGAGACACAGTCTAGTGGTTGGTGCAACCATCTGACAATTACCTGATGTTAACTCCCTGGATTTCTGACTATTACAGGTAGGGTTCCACTTGCCTGTCAGGGCACATGACATATCATGTTAGTCACAGATACTAGCTGTGACCTGTATACCACCTAAGTCAATGCTCCGCCCTTCCTGGAGACTGTCTTCTCTTAGACCAGATGCTGTCCAAATGCTGCCATACTCCAGCTGGCAGATCCAGTTTAGATCTGGGGCCTCCCCATCTGCCCATCCTGCTACTGTGCCAAAGCCTGGAGCTCAGAGTGATAGAAATGTGACTACATGCAAAACAGGTGCAGCCCTGAGCATGCACAGAGCATGACTCAAGTGTATGGAAACAAAGATGACCAAATGGGATGGTGTTAAGTTTAAATGTTCTATTTTGGTGACTCACTTGTGGGTTATACATAATTGGAGAACAAATGGAACCGTGTCATCAGGAATGGTGAACTTTCTATTGATATAAGGCTGATTTCATGAGCTTCCAACAGTCTTATTATTTCCAGGTCATTGTAAGTTTCTCTCCCTCTGGGAGGCTGAAGGGGCTGGGTCTCCCCTCCCACTCCATTGCACAGTCCCTACACTTTGCTTGTGGGTTTCTGCATCCAGAGTGGGTTTTGAGTGGTATTAGTCAGAAGGTGTCACAGGTATCCGTGCTTCTGCTTGACAGAACAATCTGTTTTCAGCTTGAACTCCCTTCTATAATTTGCTTTTCCTGCCCAAAGTAGTGGAATAAAAAAATACCCCTCCTGTTGCCCCAAGGAGGACAGGGCAGGGGACAGAATGGTGGAACTCAGTGGTTACTGCCAGGGAATTATAGAAACATGCAGACTGGAAGGAGACAGAACCTGTGATGATCTGTGGGTGTTTTGTACGGCGTGTGTGAGGGAAGAACCATCCCATCTGGGACTTCAGCTGAACTCTGAGTTGGTGTGGAACAAAGTGAGGGGAGGGCCAGTGCCTCCTCTCCTGTAGAAGAGGCTCAAGGGAAAGGGATGGGGGAGGCACGCATGGAAGGAGGTCTAGAGACCCCGAAAAGCAAGGGGGAAATCCAAGACGGGGCACGTTAACATCAGAGTTCATCTCTGCCAACTTCATGTAGATTTCATTCCACAGTGTGAGTTGGATCATCGTCTTGGCTGTCTTTACAAGCCCTGAGTTAAAGCCCCCATCCAGTGCTGGTGTACAGAGTGGAAGGTGGAAAAAACCACTGGGGTCAGGGCAGGGGATGAGGCCCTTCTTCTGTCCCTTAAAGTCTTCATAGCCTTCTCTGGCATGTGATGGTTAGGGAGATACTCAGACTTACCATGGTATCCAATCCTACCGCCAAGAGTATGCACGGCAGATAAATGCCACTCCTGACAAGATGCTGGCTTAGCAAGGGCTCCTTGTGACTGGATGTCTGGTAGTAGCCCAACAGTTAGAAGCATCAGTGCTGGAGTCAGATAGACCTGATTAATTCCCGGCTCCTCCATGGAGTAGTTTTGTGACCTTGTGAGATGTATTTACCGTCTCTGTGCCTCAGTTTCTTCATTTGTAAAGATGGCTATAATAATAGTACACATCTCATAGAATTGTTGAGAACCAAATGTCCCAATACCGTTAAAAGATTAACTCAATGTTTCATACACTTCACACATAAACACTTACTACTCAACAAATATTATTATTTGTAATCATTGAACAGCACACCCTCCCTTGCACTGAATGTGTAGAATAATTCAGGATTAATTAGGAGAATCTATGAAGCAAATCAATGCCTTCTTTCTGGTTAGAGAGTAACCTAGCTAGGGCCACCTAGAAAAATAATCTAACCCCCCAATGGTCGACCAGTATTATTCTCAACTTAAAAATGCATTTGCTATAAGAGCTACATGTAAACTCTTCTCTTCTCTTACTTGCATGAAAAACCTATCAAAAGATAGAAGTGGAAGACCTGATTCTTGAATGTTCTTCTATTTTTGTGTTTCCTCCTTTCTCTTTCTTTTTAAAGAAAAAAATTCAAATTTACAGAAGAGTTCAAGAATAATACAGAGAACTCCCACATTTTCTTTATCCCAATTTTTAACATTTTGCCACATTGGCTTTATCACTGTTCTCTCTCTGTATGTTCACATTATTTTGTTCACTAAATTATTTGTACCCTTTTGCTTCAAAATACTTTAGCAGGTATCTACTAAGAATAAGGACATTCTCTTGTATATCAATAGTTTATTTATAAAATTCAGGAAGTTTAACCTTGATATAATACTATTACCTAATACTATAAAGTCCATATTCAAATTTTGCCACTTGTCTCAATAATGTCCTTGAAATGACTCTTTAGCCTCCTTTGATCTGCAACAAACCCCTCAGCCTTTGCTATCTTTCATGACTCTGCCATTTTTAAAGAGTATCGGTCCGTGGTTTTGTAGAATGTCTCTCGATTTGCGTTTGTTTTATGTTTTCCCATGGTTAGTTTCATTTTTAGAAGAACAACACAGAAGTGGTGGTGCACCCTTCCAGGTGCATTACACTGGGAAACTCAGACTGTCACTTTGTCCCACCAGTGGTGATGTTAACTATTTCTGGTGTTTTGATCACTGACAAGCACAGTAAACACTGAGGGAACAATGAATAACCAATGTGTTGGAACCCAGCTAAGTGGAGGACTTCTCAGACTAATGCCATAAATTTTCTGAAGTTTTTTGTGTCTCTGTTTTCAAGTTTCTTTTTGTCCACATCTTCTAATTTTCAATTAGTTTGGAAAAAGCAAACAATTGTAGTGCTGTAACAAGATGGATTTAGGGAAAGAGGATTTGAAACAATTTGAGGCTGGGAGAAGATGAACTGCAGGGCTGATGGGCGCCCCACTTTTGAGTAGAGAGGGTGAGCTCTGGTCCTGGGACTCATCAAAGCCATAGATGGACCTGAAGATTGGAAGGAGGGGCCTGACATCCCCACCACACACACACTCACCTCCCCCTACTTCACATCCTGTATGACTGGTACTCGCCATCCTGCTTCATACTTCCAGTCTTTACACAAGTGTGCTGGATCAGTTGGATGAGAAGCAAAGGGACTGACGTTTATTGAGCTCCTGCTATGACCCATGTACTTTCATGATGCAGAATGGAAAGCTGAGTAATCAGGAAGTAGAGGTCATCAGAAAGAGTAATCAAACAAAAGCTAAGGTAGTCAAGTGTCAACATCCAGAAGTTCCTTTCCAGAGAGACTTTCCTTACCTTTTTAAAGTCTTTCAAATGTCATAGCAGAACTTGTCACCTGGTGGGAGGGGGCTGTCCTTTCAGGCAGATAGATCTCTCTGGGGAGAGTACTAATAACAACAGTAACAGAAATAGACCTGAGATTAAATGCTGCTCTTTTTATTACCCAGACTATCCCAAAGGATAATCAAGAGTTGACAATGATGAGAATAATGTTCTATCATGATTGAGCCCTTTAAAAAAAGAACAGTGAAACATAATATGTATTTATCTTTGTGAATCAAGTGCTACTTTATTATGTTTATTGTTTAATAATAAAATATATTGCTGTGTTTCTGGAGGAGAATTGGAGAATGTGCTGGGGTGAAGGGGTGGTTTTCCTGTCATTAAGTACTGAATCTTGATCGCTCACGTGCAATAGTATGTGGTATTTCCAGAGGAAAGATGATAGAGATATTATATTGATTGAGGGTGACAGAAGGCGTGACTAAGAACCCTGACAAAGATGAGAGGAAGTAGTAAGATTTGTAGGAAATAGTGATGATAAACCAGGAGCCAGTAAGGTGCTTTTGTGTGCATGTAAAGCTGGCCAATAAATGGTGGTCAATCCAAGTCCTACTTAGTCTTGCTACATCTGAACTCCAGGAATCAATTGAGGTGTAATTTTCTGATACAGCCGCCAGGTGGCCTTGAATTCCCTTGGGTGTGCACGGGCCAAGTCTAGCTGGCCAGTTGGACTGCCTGGGTGCCAAAGGTGGGATATCAGTAGCCTGATCGAGGTATTCTTTCCTCTGCCGGTACTGACCTATTACTGTGCCCATCTGCTCCTCCTTGTTCTGCCTTAATGCTTGCCAGGTGGATGTGCTCTTTTCTGAGAATTGAAGCAACCATTCAACCCAAGCCTAATGAAGACTTCACTATAAACTGTTTCCACTCCTCCAAATTCATTTTTTTAAATCTTTGATAATGCCTCTACACAGGCTTTATATAACAAGTTTTTATCTACTATTTGTTGTTCTGCTTTTAATTCAATGTTATTTCACATATTAGAATTAGTATAGTCTACATACGTATATTTTAGAAAGTTAAATATTGTTTCAGTGCATTTCACATGTTTTCATTATTATAAATAGCATGGGTAGGAGCATGAGGCTTTTTGATCCAAAATAGAAGTAAAAGATAAAGAATGATTTTACAAGTCTTTTCTTTTTTTTTTAAATTTATTTATTTTATTTTTTTATTTTTGGCCGCATTGGGTCTTTGTTGCTGCATCCAGGCTTTCTCTAGTTGTGGTGAGCGGGGGCTACTCTTCCTTGCGGTGCGCGTGCTTCTCATTGCAGTGGCTTCTCTTGTTGCGGAGCACCAGCTCTAGGTGTGCAGGCTTCAGTAGTTGTGGCACGTGGGCTCAGTAGTTGTGGCTCGCAGGCTCTAGAGCACAGGCTCAGTAGTTGTGGCACACGGGCTTAGTTGCTCCATGGCATGTGGGATCTTCCCGGACCAGGGGTTGAACCTGTGTCCCCTGCATTGGCAGGCGAATTCTCAACCACTGTGCCACCAGGGAAGCCCTACAATTCTTGCTATAGGGACGTCCCTGACAGTCCAGTGGTTAGGACTCTGTGCTTCCACTGCAGGGGGTGCAGGTTCAAACCCTGGTGGAGGAACTAAGATCCTGCATGCTGCGTGGCGTGCCCAAAAAAAAGAAAAAAAAAAAATTCTTGTTCTATATTCCCACATGACTTTACAGGAAAAAAATATTTTTTTTTTCAATTGTCACTTTTCCTAAAGCCTCTAACTCCTAATAAAAAATAAGTTGCTGGTATTTTGAGAAGTTGAAATATGCTCCGTCACCTTCCCCACTTTATGTATGACTTGCCACCTTCTCTATTCAATTGACTGTGAACTTGTTCCTTCTGAAAGATTAGGTAGGATGAGAACTTAAATGTATTTCAGCTGATACATATCAACAATGTTTGGGGAAAAGCGTTCAGACTCCATTCGAATGATAGAACCATTTCAAAAGTTCCAGGTTTATTGGTTTTCATCTTTGATAGTATAATGTTTTCTGCTTTGCCCGAATCTTTATTTCTTTCATTAGTAACACATGTTGGCCCTCCCCTGCAGTGATTATCTGTTTTCTATTTACTTGTCTGAAAACGACTCACCAGCTCTGACCACTCGTCACGGGAAATCTGAGCACCAACTTTGTTTTTTTAATATTTTTTTGGTAAGTTATGTTTTTCACCTTATTTTCCTGATTTTCAATTTTCGTCAAAATTTTTGTTGCATTTTTCTTGTGAAAAAGTTTTTTTAAAAAAATCAGATGATCATCAATTTTTTAAATTTTTATTTATTTATTTATTTTCTTTATTTTTTTTTGGCTGCGTTGGGTCGTAGTTGCAGCACGCAGGGTCTCCGTTGAGGCGTGTGGGATCTTTCATTGCGGCTCGGGCTTCTCTCTAGTTGTGGTGTGAGGGTTTTCTCTCTCTAGTTGTGGCGCGCGGGCTCCAGGGCACGTGGGCTCTGTAGTTTGCCGACTCTCTCATTGAGGTGTGCAAGCTCAATAGCTGTGGCACATGGGCTTAGTTGCCCAGGAGCATGTGGGATCTTAGTTCCCCAGCCAGAGATGGAAGCCGCGTCTCCTGCATTGGAAGGCGGATTCTTTACCATTGGACCACCAGGGAGGTCCCGAAGAAGCTGTTTGGAAATTAAATAATTAATTGCTTTCAAGTAGGTTAATAAAATCCAAAATGATCAATAGATTATAAGTGAAAAGGAGGTGTCCACCCTTCACCAAGTCTCCCAATTTCCTCTGCCAGAACCAACCACTGTTCTTGGTTTTTTTGTATTTCCCAGATATAGTCAATGTACAAACAATGTGTATGTATTTGTACTTATATATTTATATATGTGCTTTTGTTTTTTAAACACTGAGAATAACTACATATATACGATTTTAGTACCTTGCTTATTTTTAAATTTTATGATATATCTTGGAAATCTTTCCATATCAAGATGTATGACCTGTCTCATTGTTTTAACAGCTGCATAGTATTTCATTGCATGGCTGTATCATAATTTATTAAGCAATCTCCTTTGGATGGGCATTCATGTGATTTCCAAACTTCTGTTGCTACAAATAGTAGTGCAGTGAATATCCTGGTATTTACGTTTTGCATCCACTTGCAAGTGTGTCTGCAAGATAAATGTTAGAAGAGGAATTGCTGGGTCAGAGTATCTGAATTTGAAATTTGATAGCTATTGCCACTTTTCCCCCAGAGAATTTTTAATTTGCGATTTTAACATTATAAGTAAGGTCAAGTATTTTTTGATAAATTAAGAAGCCACCTGTTTTTTCTCTTCTGAGGAATATTTATTCTTTTGTTTTAAAAATAATTAATTGATGTGAAATTCACATAACACAAAATTAACCATTTTAAGGTGAGAAATCCAGTGGCATTTGGTGTGTTTACAGTATTCTGCAACCCCACCTCTGTCACATTCCAAAACATTTTCATCACCCCGGACAGAAATCCCATACCCATTAAGCAGTCACTCCTCACTTCCCTTCCCCTCAAGCCATCCCTGGCAACCACTAGTCTGTGTTCTGTCTATGGATTTATCTATTCTACATAAGAAATATCTATTCTTGTCCTTTGTGTTTTATCGGGTTTTAAAAATTGATATATAGGAGTTCTTTAAATATTAAAGAAATGAGCTCTTTGTGATATGTGTTATAAATATTTTCTTTGGTTTTTTGATTGTCTTGTCTTTGTTCATCATAGTTTCCTGCAGAATTTTAATATTTATGAAATTAAATATGTGCAATTAAAATGAATATGTACATTTATATGTATATATATTATGTATATCATGAGTTTATATTACCATCCAAATCTGACATCACAAGTTTTTTCCCCACCTTATCTTATTCCCTATTGTATCTCCCTTTTCCTACAGAAAACCTTGTTCCCTGAAACATTAATGAATTTACCCATTACCCTATAATATACACAAGATAGTTTTGGAGCTATATCACCAATGCAACTACTAAAAATAAACCTATAAAGTTCAATATTTTCTTTCTAGTTCTTTTTGTCCTTACAATATGTCCCACTAATGGTATATTGTGTTAGTAATTTCTTTTAATAAATTCCTTTCTCTGTGTCCAATAGAATCTCTTTTTGAAAATGTAATTTAATTCATCGATCTTTTTAAAAAATGGCATCTGGGCTTTGTGTCACACTTAGGATAGCTTCTTCCACTAAGATTATGTAGAACTTTCCCCGTGTTTCTTTAAGTACTTTTAATTTTTTATTTTACATCCAACTGCTATAAGGAATACAAAATTTAATACACTAGTAACAGAGGAGAGAAGAGAATTTAAAAAACAATTACTGGGGCTTCCCTGGTGGTGCAGTGGTTAAGAATCCGCCTGCCAATGCAGCGGGTCCAAGCCCTGGTCCAGGAAGATCCCACATGCCGCGGAGCAACTAAGCCCGTGTGCCACAACTACCGAGCCTGCGCTCTAGAGCCCAAGAGCCACAACTATTGAAGCCCGCGCGCCTAGAGCCAGTGCTCCGCAACAAGAGAAGCCACCGCAGTGAGAAGCCCGCGCACCGCAACGAAGAGTAGCCCCCGCTCGCCACAACTAGAGAAAGCCTGTGTGCATCAACACACACACACACACACACACACACACACACACAAACAAAACAAAACAAACAGTTACTAATAGCTACAAAGTATAGACAAGACAGACTTCCGGTCTTGCAGAACCAAGATAGTGACGACATGAGCAGAGCAGGGATCTGGGCTGGGGAGCCAGATTCCCCTGCCGGGAGCAGGAGGATAGGGAAAGAGCTCTGTCTCAGGAACGGATCAGGCCTGGGAAACGTGACACTATTACAACACAGGTGTGACTTCTAAGCATTCTGACTTGTAAAAGGCTTTTTTGGGGGGCGGGGGGGTTGTCACTGATGGGAATCCAGCAGGTCACACAAATGGCACCTCTGAGAGGTCCCTGAGTTCAGGGCTCAGCTCAGTCCTTGGATTTTTAGGTCCAGCCTCTGGATTTTCTTTGTCTACCCAGTGATAGACTCATGCCTCTTAAGCTGACAGCAGACTGACTTGTTCATTAGAATTCCAGCAGAATGATTTGCAACAGGCGTTTCCCTTTGCAGTGACCAGGATGCGTGAGCCTCCAAGCCATGCCTGTGGGAGCAGAGCCATCATTTGTAGTAGAAGGGCTCTTGGGTGACTTCGCCTATGTTCCTGTAAAGACTGATGAAAAATCCCTTCTCTTCATCAGAGGATACTTCTCCGGTGACAGGGCTGTTTGTCCAGTGACCCCAGGTGCAGGCTCTTGGATAGAAACAGATGCTATTGGTTTCTTTTGTCTCCCTGAACCCATTCTTTCTCCCTAACTCACCTCCTCTCTGACACTTTCTTCTTTAGATGGTTTTAGTATCACTGATTGAAGCTACCAAGGGCTATTTCTGTCAGCCTGGCAGATGCTGCAGGTCAAGCTTTCCAGAATTTCAGGGGTGGATTACTGTCTCAGCTTATAATGTTTATTAAATCAGGAGTTTGGGAAGGATTTCAGCTACCCTGAATTTTTTCCAAGTTGACTAATCTGTTATTTGTGCTGGGAAATCAACATGACCCCCTTTCCCAGCAGCCTTGACTACTCTTCTTTCTGCAACTCCAGTAAGAGGGGGTAAGCCAGACTGGATGGAACATTCTGGCTTCTACTCCAACTCCTACAACACGCCTTGGATTCCCCTCCACTGATTTCCCATTTCTTCATCCACAGGAGGAGTAGGTGGCTTTGCTACTAAGCATGGTCCCGGACATTTTTCTGGATCACTGTTTCCATTGTGAATTGTCAGCTCACATTGCTCTGGCCCTGCTCAGGGCCAGAAGTCCTAACCTTTGAAACCTCTTCCAGCACTCCACCACGTTGCAGGATTGTGTGTATGTGAATATTTTCCCTATGAAAACTTTAGAAAATCGTTTGGTGGGAATCCTCTTTTTCAATCCCACTGCAAACCCCTCACAGGCACCAAGGAGTAAGCCTACAGTGAACACTGAGGCAGAAGGTCTTTCAAGTGGAAATCCCAGGGGGTGGAAAGATGCAGGTCAGTGAATGAATGCCTTCAGGGTTGCTGGCAGGTTGCTACATGGATGAGGACCAGAGAGGATGAGTCATCTCAGGAAACGTAATACACGGGTGGAGATGGGAGGTAATGTCACACTGGGCACACTTGTTTTAGAGTTAACTTATTAGTATTGATCCCCAGGGATTTAAGCAAATCATTTACTTCTGTTTTTCTGGAAAATAAACATGGAAAACCCCATGTAATCACAAGGAGGAGATTAAGGGTCATTGACCCAAAGGAAATAGTGCTGACCTGTCTTCTCCTTTGTGGCCTATCACTCTTCAGCTACCAAGCCCACAGGTAGGTCAGGATTACATAGCAGAAAGAGTGGGATTTGGAATCAAGCAGATCTGGGTTTTAATTACAGCTCCGCTTACCTGACTCACATTACCATACCTTTTTGAGTGGTTGAGTTTTTTTCCTCTGTAAAATGGAGATCTAATAACTACTTCACCAAGTTGTTGTGAGAATTTAATAAAATAATATAGTAAAGGTTCTCAATAAACTGTAAGCACTCAAAAAATGAGAGCCCTCATTATTTGGAAGAGCTAACAATGTTATTTTTTAAAAATATTTATTTATTTATTTATTATTTATTTATTTTGGCTGCGCCGGGTCTTAGTTGCAGCATGAGTGATCTTTTAGTTGCAGCATGCATGTGGGATCTAGTTCTCCCACCAGGGATCGAACCTGGGTCCCCTGCATTAGGAGCGCAGAGTCTTAACGACTGGACCACCAGGGAAGTACCTAACAATGTCATTTTGTTCTTTTAGTCAGCTGGAGGAAAAGACATTTGGCAAACCTTAAGGTTTCATCTTTGGTTCTACTAGAATCTTGGGGACTAGATTTTATTTCCACATAATTGAGGTTAAGTTATAATACTATAGTTTTGCTGGAGGCTCAGAAAATACACACTTTTTGTTCTTGTTATTTGTTTGCACGTAAGGATAAGACAAAAATCTTGCATCTTCCTACCCAGGAAAGTAAGTTCTGCATTGATTCTAGCAGACTGTGAAAGTTCAGTGCTGGGTACATTAGGCACGCAGAATTCCACTGGGCCTGTGATAGTGGGCAAAGGCCAGGGAGAGGATGTGACCACCACAGGCAAAGACACCAGTGGGGCTCATGGAGGTGTGTAATAATTTAAGAGCTGTTGGTACCATCTGGAGCTTTTTCCTCCAGATGGTGGTGGTGGTGGTGTACTGCCACCCCTTTACACAACAATTGGCATCTACGACATTTTAAGACAAAGGGCAATGGGATACAGGACATAAAACATGACATAAATTGTGGTACATGGCTCTATAATTTGTATATATATATATATGTTAATGCAAATGTTGGTCCAAGAGCTGCACAAATTATACATCTCCACTCCATGCTTGACTTTTCCTGCCAATGATCCTCAGGTTTGAAACATTGGTATCTTCTTGGGCTCTTCTCTCTTTGTACCCTTCACGTCCAAAAGGTGAGGTCTACTGCCCAGTTGCCACGCAGTGTTTCTATCCCTTTCTCATCCACACTACCAGCCTGGGTTAGGCCCTCTTTGCCTGAATGTATTGGTGTGGATTCTCCCCAAAGAAGAGCCTGAGAGAAGGCCCCGGGTACAGGGAGTGGGAGTGAGGGGGAGGGGAGAGAGAGAGAAGGAGGAAAAGCCAATATCAGGGCACGTTGCTGAGGGTCTGGATTGCTTTGAGCAATGGAGATGTGATTCCACTGGGACCTTTTAAGAAGGGTAGAGAATACCTCCCAAAACAGTCTACCTAAAGGACAGAAGACAGACAGACATTCAACGCTTCTGTCTCCCACTGGTTGAGGGGAACACTGCACTTCTGAGCTGCACTAGCCCAGGGCCTGGAGGGCTCTCCGAGCCTTAGAGAAAGCCTGGGACTGTCACCTGAAATCACAGGTGGGCTGAGGGGTTGGGATGTGGGCCCCATGGTGTCTGGTTCTCTGGGCAATTGTGATAACTTCCTAATTAGTCTTCCTACCTCTGTATCTTTGTCACCGATCCACCCTACATACAATGTCAGCTTAATCGTCCTCAAGAACAGCTCTTATCATGTACTCCTCTGCTTGAAAATCTTCAATATCTCTCCTTGACATCCTGGAGAAAAGATAAACTCCTTGGGATGGCATTCCAGATCCCTGTAAGCTGACTGCAAACTCTTTAACCTCTCAGGAAACCTGGCGCCAACAATGTTATCGGCTGCTCCTTGAATGCTTCCCGACACTTCCAGCTCTTACCTTTGGCCATGCTCTCCCCTCTGCCTGGAGAGCTTTTTCCTCCTCTTCTCTAGATTTTGAAATCCTGTCCACCCTCAAGGGAAAGTTCAAATGTCACTGTATTAGTTTTCTATTGCTGTGTAACAAATTAACTCAGTGGTTTAAACCAACAGCCATTTATTACCTCCCAGCTCTGTAGGTCTGATGTCTGAGCAGGCTCAACGGGGTCCTCTGCTCAGGGTCTCACATGCTGGAAACCAAGGTGTCAGCTGGGGTGGGCTTTTATCTGGAGGCTCTGGGGTAGACTCTGCTTCCCAGCTCATCCAGACTGTTGGCTGAATTCTGTTCCTTAAGCTGGAGAAAGAAAGTCTTTTTTCTTGCTGGCTGTTGGCTGGGGTTGCTCTGAGCTCCTAGAGGTTGCTCTCGGCTCCTTCCACGTGGCCCCCTCCATCTCAGCAACAGAGAACCTCCCTTAAGTCAAATTCCCCTCACATTTTAAAGTTTTCTTCTTCTAGAAGATTCATGTGATTAGACCGGGCCCACCTGGATAAGCTCCCTTTTGCCAAATAAGGTAACATAATCACGGGAATAATATCTCAACATATTCACAGATTCTGCCCATACTCAAGGGGGATGATATTATATAAGGGTGAGGGTCACTGGGAGTCATTCTTAGAATTCTGCCCACCATACCACCTCTTCCAGAAAGCCTCTTCTGATACCTTCTAATGAGAGCTATCTCGTTCCTCTGCACCTCACAGCGCGTTGTGGAAATGAATTCATTGTGTCTGCACTGGAGTTACCGTGATCTGTTCTCCTCTCTCCACAGAGAATAAGAACCCATTGGTCTTGCTTACCTCCCATTTGTCCTTCATAGTCTTGGTTCCTCAAAGTCCCTGAATTACTTTTGTGCCAGAATATATTTTGGTATTGTACTATATTTAAATACAGAAAGACCCATGAAGGACAAAACCTTAAAATGTTAAAAAAAAAAAAATGTACAGAGCCATGAAATAGATGAAGTTCTATAGAAAAGGAAGTTCTTGAATATAATTTTTACAAGATCTTTCCATGACATTTTTAGTTTTGTCTTCTTGGTGGGTTAAGTATGAAATATCCCTCTTTGTTCCTTTTACTGCTATTTCCTTAAATTCTATAATGTTTTTATTAAGGTATTAATTTTCTTTTTATAGGTAGTAAGCTGTATGTCCTATAAAGAACATTTAGTTGGAATTTTAAAATCCAGTCTAAGAGTCTGTCTCTTATTTGGTGTGTTTTACCATTTACATTTATCATGATTACCAATATAAGTAGACTTAAAACTGCCATCCAATTTTGTTTTCTTTTTTCCATGCTTGTATTTACTACTTTCTTTCTTCTTTCCTGCCTTCTGTTGAGTTGATAAAATTTTCTTCATGCTACTTATTAAAATTCTGGGTGTAATATTTTTGTGACTACCTTAATTTTTAACGTGCATCCCTAGTATTTTTTCTAATAAAGTTTGAAGTTAATCAGTATTTATATCCTCTTCTTGCATGAGGCAAGAATTTAGTGTCTTTCTTGCAAACTCTATTCCCATACGTAGCCTGATATTGGTATTTGTTTTTGTTTGTCTTTAAACATGCAAAAGGGGCTTCCCTGGTGGCGCAGTGGTTAAGAATCCGCCTGCCAATGCAGGGGACACGGGTTCGAGCCCTGGTCTGGGAAGATCCCACATGCCGCGGAGCGGCTAGGCCCGTGAGCCACAATTACTGAGCCTGCGTGTCTGGAGCCTGTGCTCCGCAACAGGAGAGGCCGCGATAGTGAGAGGCCCGCGCACCGCGATGAAGAGTGGCCCCCGCTTGCCGCAACTAGAGAAAGCCCTCGCACAGAAACGAAGACCCAACACAGCCATAAATAAAAACAAATAAATAAATAAACATGCAAAAGCTATTTTATTATTACTATTAATGATTTAGATTTAGATGTATTACCATATATTACCAGTTTCTCTGTTCACTCTTATTTTTCATATTCTCTTCCTTTAGTCTTTTTTTTTTAATCAATTAATTAATTAATTTATGGCTGCATTGGGTCTTTGTTGCTGCACGCAGGCTTTCTCTAGTTGTGGCGAGTGGGGGCTACTCTTTGTTGCGGTGCGCGGGCTTCTCATTGCGGTGGCTTCTCTTGTTGTGGAGCAGAGGCTCTAGGCATGCAGGCTTCAGTAGTTGTGGCATATGGGCTCAGTAGTTGTGGCTCGCGGGCTCTAGAGTGCAGGCTCAGTAGTTGTGGCGCACGGGCTTAGTTGCTCCGCGGCATGTGGGATCTTCCCAGACCAGAGATCGAACCCGTGTCCCCTGCATTGGCAGGCGGATTCTTAACCACTGTGCCACCAGGGAAGCCCCTCTTCCTTTATTCTTTTGCATCCTTTGGAAATTTTTCAGTGAGAATAGTTCGGCAGTAAACTTTCTAAGTTATTGTACATTTAAAAGAATTTACTTTTTTGTTTTGTTTTTTAATTTTTTATAACACAAAATTTCAAACAAAGGCAGAGAGTATTTTTGTGTTATGATCTTTCATGTGTTCATCACAACTTTAACAACTCTCAATGCATGGCCAACATCATTTCCTCTGTGTATCTTCACCTACTTACACTCACTTCCACAGACTACTGATTATTTTGAAGCAAATTCCACATTATTATTAAACTGAAGACAAAAAAGAATTCCTTAGAGTCATCAAATATCCAGTCAGTGTTTAAATTTCCCATTTCTCCCTTTTTTAACTCTCTCTCTGTAGTTTGATATTCAAATCAGTATTCATATATTGTGATAGTAATATGTCTCTTGTCTCATTTATCATGGGTTCTCTCTTTCTCTTTCTCTCCCACACTTTTTTCTTTGCAATGTAGTTTTAAGGACATGGGACCCTTTGACCTATAGAGTTTCCCACAGTGTGGGTTTCACTGATTGTTTTTCTTGGATGTCACCTAACCTGTTCTTCCATGCCCTGTATTTCCTGTAAGTCAGTAGTTAGCTCAGAGGCTTGACCTTCTAGGTTCAATTGATTTTAGCAATTACTTATATGCAGAATATATAAATAATTCTCAAAACTCAATAATACAAACAACTGAATTTTAAAAATGGATAAAAGATTTAAACAGACACTTCACTAAAGAAGATATATAGTTGGCATGAAAAGACCCTCAACATCAATAGTCACTAGTTATTTGTATTTTAAATACAAACAAATACCACAACAAGATACCCCTATCTAATTAGCGGTCCAATTAGGATGACTAACATGAAAAAGAGTGACCATACCAAGTGTTGGTGAGGATGTGGAGGAATTAGAACTCTCATACACTGCTGGTGGGACTCTCATGCACTTTGGAAAACAGTTTGGCCCTTTTTTAAAAAAGTTAAACATACACCTATTATATGACCAAGCCATTCCACTCCCAGTTATTTACCCAAGAGAAATGAAAACATGTGTCTATACAGAGACTTGTATACTAATGTTTATAACAGCTTTATTTGTAATAGCCCCAAACTGGGAACAACCCAGATTTCCATTAACAGATTAATGGATAAACAAATTGTGGTGTAACCAGACAATGGAATACTACTTAACCAAAACCGCAACAAAAAAATTGGGATAAAATATTGATACACATAAAAACATAGATGAATCTCATAATTATTCAGAGTGGAAGAAGCCAGACAACCCCCCAAAAGTACATACTGTATGATTCCATCTATATAAAATTCTAGAAAATGCAAGCTAATTCTATACTGACAGAAATCAGGTTGGTAGCCACGTGGGGAAGAAGGGGGAAAGGGAGAGGAAGGAGGTAGAGATTATAAAGGGGCACAAAGAAGCTTTTGAGGGTGATGGATATGTTTATTATCTTGATTGTGGTGACAATTTCAGAGATTTGCATATATGTTAAAACTTATCAACGGTACACTGTAAATATTGCAGTTTTTAGCATGTCAATCATATCTCAATATAGTTGGCAGAATAATGGCCCCCCAGAACCAGTGAATATATTACATGGCAAAAAGGAATTAAGGCTGCAGATGGAATTAAAGTTGCTAATCGGCTGACCTTAGAATAGGGAAATTATCCTGGATTATATGGGTGGGCCCAGTGAAATCACAAGGGTCCTTAAAAGTGACAACCCTTTAAGTATTTGAAGACTTTTCTTAGCATTTTATTATGGAAAAATTTAAACTTATACAAATAACAACTTATTAACAAGTTATACAAATAATTTGTTATAAAATACAAATAACGTCGAACCCTGGTCCGGGAAGATCCCACATGCTGCAGAGCAACTAAACCCATGCGCCACAACTACTGAGTCTGCGCTTTAGAGCCCACAAGCCACAACTATTGAGCCCGTGTGTCACAACTACTGAAGCCTGCGTACCTAGAACCCATGCTCCGCAACAAGAGAAGCCACCGCAATGAGAAGCCCACGCACTGCAATGAAGAGTAGCCCTGCTCGCTGCAACTAGAGAAAGCCCACGTGCAGCAACAAAGACCCAACGCAGCCAAAAATAAATAAAAAAAAAACAAAAACAGAAAAAAACATATATAGAGAACAATATAGTGAATTCCCATGCACCCATCACTTACCTTTAACAGTTATCTACTTCAGGCAAATCTCATTTCAATTATACCCTCATCTACTCCTGCCATCCTTTATTATTTTAAGCAAAAGCCAGATATCATATCATTCTATCTATAGCTATTTCAACATGTATAACTAGAAGATAAGGACTTAAAAAAAAAAGATAGCCACAATAGTATCATTATCACTCTTAAATCTGTAATAATCTCATGATACCATCAATTATCCAATAACTTACTCTTAAGTGATAGTTTGGTTGAGCATATAAACTTTTTTTTTTTGTTCTGAAAACAATTCACATAAAAAGACCTTTCTGGTTTTTTATTTTTTAAACATCACACACTTGGAAGAGGAGTATATAGTTTCACCTCTAAGTTGCATGTGTGACAAATTTTGTGCATATGATAATTAGGAAAACGGCTTGGGACTTCCCTGGTGGCGCAGTGGTTAAGAATCCCCCTGCCAATGTAGGGGACACGGGTTTGAGCCCTGGTCCAGGAAGATCCCACATGCTGTGGAGAAGCTAAGCCCGTGTGCCACAACTACTGAAGCCCGTGTGCCTAGGAGAAGCCAGGCTCTGCAACAGGAGAAGCCAGGCTCTGCAACAGGAGAAGCCACCACAATGAGAAGCCCGTGCATCGCAATGAAGAGTACCCCCGCTCGCTGCAACTAGAGAAAGCCTGCGCGTAGCAACGAAGACCCAACGCAGCCAAAAATAAATAAATTAAAAAAAAAAAAGACGGCTCACTTGGAAAGGTGAGGAACCTTGTTCACTTTGGTGTATGGTAAAAACTTTATCCAGACTTGCAAAACAAAAATGTTAGGGGTTTCCCTGGTGGCGCAGTGGTTGAGAATCTGCCTGCCAATGCAGGGAACACGGGTTTGAGCCCTGGTCTGGGAAGATCCCACGTGCCGCGGAGCAACTAGGCCCGTGAGCCGCAAGTACTGAGCCTGCGCGTCTGGAGCCTGTGCCCCGCAACAGGAGAGGCCGCGATAGTGAAAGGCCCGCGCACCGCGATGAAGAGTGGCCCCCGCTTGCTGCAACTAGAGAAAGCCCTTACACAGAAACGAAGACCCAACACAGCCAAAAATAAATAAATAAAAATAAAAATCCTTCCCTCTACTAAAAAAAAAAAAAAAAAAAAGCAACAAGGTGCCCCTGAGCTCAGTACTCAGACCTCTTTAAAAAAAAAAAAAAAAACCCCCCAAAAAAACCCCCAATAATGTTAAAATTTATTTATGTATTTTTAAAATTATTATTATTATTATTATTTTAATTTATGTATTTTTGGCTGCCTTGGGTCTTCGTTGCTGTGCGCAGGCTTTCTCTAGTTGTGGTGAGCGGGGGCTACTGTTCGTTGTGGTGCACGGGCTTATCATTGCGGTGGCTTCTCTTGTTGTGGAACATGGGCTCTAGGTGCATGGGCTTCAGTAGTTGCAGCACACGGGCTCAGTAGATGCGGCACGTGGGCCCCAGAGCGCATGGGCTTCAGTAGTTATGGCTCGCGGGCTCTAGAGCGCAGGCTCAGCAGTTATGGTGCACGGGCTTAGTTGCTCTGCGGCATGTAGGATCTTCCCGGACCGGGGCTCGAACCCGTGTCCCCTGCATTGGCAGGCGGATTCTTAACCACCGCACCACCAGGGAA
This sequence comes from Balaenoptera ricei, assembly GCF_028023285.1. Classification (NCBI taxonomy): domain Eukaryota; kingdom Metazoa; phylum Chordata; class Mammalia; order Artiodactyla; family Balaenopteridae; genus Balaenoptera; species Balaenoptera ricei. The sequence continues at coordinate 171,531,732 of NC_082639.1, forward strand.
GCCCCTATTTTTTTATTTTTAAAAATTCTATTGATGTAATAATACTCAAATTTAAATCTAACTCCTTTACAGAGTTCAGTTAGATAAAAATGTCATTTTTAATCCAGGGAATGTTTATTTTTGCAAATGTTTTATTATCACTTAATTGTTAATTCCATTTCTTATAATCTGATGGAAACTATTTGTATGATTTCATACCATTTACAAAGTGTTTCCACATCCGTAGCAGGTATTTCCCCAGGCTCTTCAACCTCTGGAGACGCTCAGACTGTGATATGATAATAAATCTGCTATTCCCTGGGGCCATCTTGCAAACCACCACAGTGGGGTGCCCTCGTGTCCCCAAATTATCTTGGTATGTAGTGCCGCTCCTGCTGCTGAAAGCATCTGTCTTTGCAGCTACAACACCTACACCCAGAGGCTCTGCTGCCCTCTCCACAGCCCCTCTGTGTGGAAAGCACGTGTGCTCTGAGTCACAGCGCGCGAGCAGCTAAATGACCTCATTTCAACCTTCTTGTTACCTGCTTGGGTCCTAGTACAGAGCTGACCACATCTTGCACATCTTATCTTAGTCCTGAGCCATTTTGGTCATTAGGGACCAGATTCTGTTCTCTTTTCCTCTTCCGGGTGGCCAGTCTCCTCACTGAATTTTGCTAGGTCACTTGCTCTTTCCTGAAAAGCACCTTTTCCTTTTTTTCTCACTTCTCGCCAGCTGCTGGTTCTAGAGTTGAGTCAGACATTTTGACCTAAGTCTTATGTTTCTCGGTGAGGTTTCACTTCACCTATAGAGTAATATCTGATCCCCACAGCAATCCCATGAGGTAGGAAAAGCAGGCACGATTATCCTCATTTAAAGACAAAACCGAGGCTTAGAAAGAGTCAAGTAGGGCTTTGAGGGAGCATAAACCTGTGAAGGAACGGCTGGGATCAGAGACTGAGGTAAGACTAGAGAGCCGCTTTGCTTGGGGCATGAAGGACCTGAGGAAGACGGTCACAGAACCAACCGGGCGTGGGAGCCGGGAGCGACAGGGCTCCCAGACAGAGACATTCAGATTTTCCCAGAGGGTTTGCTCTGTATAATGAACACCAACAGCCAGTGGTCTAGGGTGGGGAAGGTCTGACTTTGATACTATGTAAAAGTACATGTAGCCCCCTTATTGAATGCTTACCAGGACCAGGTTCTGGGCTAAATCTTTTACATATACTACCTCCTTTGATTCTCACAATAGCTTGAGAGAGTGAAATAATATTTTCCTCATTTTACAGCTGAGGAAACAGAGGTTTCCAGAGGTTTAAATAACTTGTCCAATGCCACACAGCTATTTAGTGGCAGAGGTGGCTTCCAGTATGGTCCTGTGTGACACTGAGTCCGTGATTCTAGCCACTCTGCTATATTTTCTACAAGGACCGAAGTTCTTAAACACCAAGTAGGCTTTATTTCAGGGGCAGAGTTAGACAGGTGAACCCAGATTGTCTCTAGTTAAAGAGACTAATTTTCTCCTGCCCGTGGCTGAGAAACATTTATTAACAGAGACTCAGCGGCTCTTTGATTTCTTGACAAATCAATCTGTTGCTGCCCTGCAGTTCTTGGTACCCAAGAACCAACATGCTTGGTCGAGGTTTTCCTTTAGCTTGTGGAAAGCACTTCTATTTATTATTGTCCCATACCCCCCTTTCTTTTTTTAAAAAATGAAACTTACTCTTAGACTGACTTAAGATTCATGACTTAGGCTGCGGGCATTATCCAGAAGGAGCCATTTACCTGATCACTGTCTACCAAGATCTGCAAACATCTCTCGCCATCCCTAGGTTCAACTATCTTGGGTTCATAGGCCCAGCTTACCACTCAGCTTGGTGTTTAGATTTGACACATCTCCCCAGCGTCCCGTTTTCAGGCTGTCTTCTCCAGCCATCTCCCTGTCACCCCCCGCCCCTCCCTGCTCCACATACACACACAGACATCCCCAGGGATGATGGTGTCAACTCACCTGCTGCTTCTCAATGTAACTGTGAGGCCGCAGCTTTATCCCAACTTTGCCTCCTGGGAGCCGCCTGGCTGTCATCTGGCTCAGCAAGTTCTATCAGTTCAGCCCAAGTCCAGGAAGATACTCCTTGTTGGACGCATGTGTGTCCTCATCAGGACTCTTCACAAGACGTATTTGGGCCCTGCCTCAGGACATTGTGGTTTATAAACCTTTTCATGGTCACCTAGAAATTTTGGTGACCTTGAATTTGGGGAGGGAATCTGCTAGTTAGTGGACACCTATGCATTTTTGTCCATATAAAGAACTAGATAAGCTGACCAAAAGAAACCTTTTTCCGTCCTCATATAGTTCTAAAAGACGATGAAATCCTTCTTGAGGGTTGAATGCATCAACCTCATCCTAACGGAACACTTCAATTTTTGCAGTCTTGAGCTACTAACAAAAGTGACAGACTTCAGACCCTATTGGGGAGCCTGCAGGGTTGTAGCTGCTGCTGTTACTGCTGCCATAGTTGCTGCTCAGATGTACCTCCAAGGTTTCTTCTAACCATAAAGTTAGAAGTATATGCTTTCACTTCTACTTCTGGCCAAGATGTAGTAATTGGTACTAGACTAACCTTCCTGCCATAAACAAGCGTAAAACTAGACAAAATATATGTGGCAACTGTTTTCAGGCATTTAACAACAGACAGTATGAGATCGTGATCCTTGAGGACAAGGAAACTCAAGGGGTAAGTGCCATTTGCCCTTTGACTTTGGGCAAATTGTACCTAGGGACAGTTTCTTTGGCATCATGATATAGAACCCAGACAGAACATGGAAGTCCCTCTGAGCTGAGGAAGCAGAGATCAGAGTTAGGGGCTGCTGACATAGCTTGAAACCATGGGCTGGGGGGCAAGATACTGGAGAAGAGGGAGCAGTGTGGGTGTCTTGATACTATGGGACGTGTAAATCAATGGGATGGAGTGCAGAGCCCAGAAATATACCCACACATATATGATCAGTTGATTTTTTTTTTAATTTATTTTATTTATTTATTTATGGCTGTGTTGGGTCCTCGTTTCTGTGTGAGGGCTTTCTCTAGCTGTGGCAAGCGGGGGCCACTTTTCATCGCGGCGCGCGGGCCTCTCACCACCGCGGCTTCACTTGTTGTGGACCACAGGCTCCAGATGCGCAGGCTCAGTAACTGTGGCTCACGGGCCCAGCTGCTCTCCGGCATGTGGGATCTTCCCAGACCAGGGCTCGAACCCATGTCCCCTGCATTGGCAGGCAGACTCTCAACCACTGCGCCACCAGGGAAGCCCTATGATTAGTTGATTTTTGACAAAAAGGCCAAAATAATTAAATGAGGAAAGGATAGTCTATTTCATTGGAATAGACTATATATCCATATTGAAAAAAGAACTTTGACCTTATTTCATAACATACACAAAAAAGTAACTCAAAATAGGTCATGGACCTAAGTGTAAAAGATAAAATTATAAATTTTCTAGAAGAAAACATGGGAGAAAAATCTTTGAAACCTTGTGTTAAGCAAGATGTCTTAGGACACAGAAAGCACAAAACATAAAAAAAATCATGATAAACTGAACTTCATCAAAATTAGAATTTCTCCTCTTTGAAAGACACCCTTAAGAAAATGAAATGACAAGCCACATAATGGGAGAAAATAGTCTCAATGCACACGTCTGTCAAAGGACATTTCCCCAGAATATACAAGAAATTCTTACAACTCAATAATCATAAGACGAACAACCCAGTTAAAGATGGGCTAAAGACTTGGACAGATACTTCACAAAAGAAAATATACAAATGGCCAATAGCATGAGAAGATGATTACCATAAGTCATCGGATAATACCAAGTGTTCTCAAATACGTGGATCAACTGGAACTCTCATACGGTGCTGGCAGGAGTGTAAAATGGTCTAACCACTTTGGAAAAGAGTTTGGCAATTTTTTATAAAGGTAAACACACAGTAACCAAATGACCCAGCAGTTCTATTGCTAGATATTTATTTGCCAAAGGTAAATGAAAATACATGATCAGAAAAAGACTTATGAATGTTCACAGCAGGTTTATTCATAATAGCCAGATCAGGAAACAGCCCAAATATTCATCAACAGGTGAAGGGATTGCTGGAGTAGGACATTCTGTGTACCTGGATACAGAGGAGAGGCCCAGCCCTTTAAGACTGAGATTTCTTTGGGACAGGGCTGTGCAGTTAAATCCAGGCTAACTTGCCTTAAAATGGGCTCATTTGACCCAGCAAGGTATTAGCAAAACTCGTTGCTCTTGGATTCACATGTGGTGTTTCATTTCGATAAGGTTTTCTGCCCTCTTTGTCTATAACAGTTTGCCTGGCAACTTGAGCCTGCCCTGCCCACAATTTGGCCCTCTGCCACTTACCTTATGATGACTATCTCAATAACAACTCCTGTCTGAACCTACCACCCCCTCCCATATGCGCACCGGTTTAATCACACCTGACCAGCCAACCCAGCATGGTCTCCTGAAGAACCTCTCGCCATGATGGCTCCTGCCTGCCAAGAGTTCTTCTGTTGGAGCCTCCAGAAGTAGGGGCCCTCCAGACTGAGTAGTTCTCTGCTGGCACCCGTGAGAAGCAGGAAGAATTTTGGACATTAAGCTTATCTGAGCTCCTAATCTGAAGTATTAGAGCTGCCTCCCATCACCCCCAGGGGATTTCAGTCCAAGATAAGAACTGCAGATGCATAATGGGCTGAAGTTAAGCTCAGGGTTAGATGAAACTGGGTTTGATAGAGCTTGTGCAATACAATGCTTTGTTTGTCTTCTTAGCTCCTCTCTTAGGGAAGCCTTTCTGTTTGCAAGACTTCTATTCTGACTTTTGATGTGATATGTTACTTTTTCTTTGGATTTTGGATTTTCTTTGGATTTTTTTCAAGTTAACTTAAAAACACAGTCAGTGATGACAATATGTAGAACATTCGATTTGTCCCTTTAGGTGATTAGTTTAGTTGTAGAGTGCGGGCTTTGGCTGTAGGCAGAGCTAGATTTGACTGTCGTCTGTGTTATTTATTGGCTGTCTGACTTGGGGTAAGACCCCCTGCTCTAGTCACTCTGGCTTTCCTTTTGCTCATTGAACATGCCAGGCTCACGTCTCCCTCAGGGTTTTTGCATGTGCTCTTTCCTCTACCTGGGACCCTCTTCATCCAGATCTTCTGAGGATAGTTTCTTCTTGTCATCCAGATCTCAGTTCAAATATCATCTCTTCAGACAGAACTTTCCTGACCACCATTTCTAAAGTACCTACCCCACTCCAGTCACTGTTACATCATCGTATTTTAACTTCTTCACAGCACTTGTCCTATTTACTTGTTTATCATCTGCATCCTCTATTAGAACAAAAACTTCTAGACAACAGAGCAGGACCTTATCCATCTTCTTCACCGCTATATCCCTAGAGCTTAGACTTGTACCTGCACATACATAATACACCCTTAGTAAATACTTATTGAATGAATTAATGAGTTAGCATCTCTAAGCCTTAGTTTCTCCATCTGTAAAATGGAGATTTCAGTACCTCCTTATACAGTTAGTGCAGATCATACAAGAAAAGGTTTGTAAAGGGCTTAGCATGGTGTGGGCATGGTGCTATAAATGGTGGGCCTAGTTATTATTATTTCTGCCTACATTTCCTCCTTCCCCAGTTTCTAAGCTTGTCAAGGGCACAGATCAAGTCTTATTTGTATATTTCATATTGCTACGCACATAGTAGACACTCAATAAAACTTTATTTATTTATTGGCTATGGCGTGCAGCATGCGGGATCTCAGTTCCCTGACCAGGGGTCGAACCCGTGTCCTCTGCATTAGGAGTGCAGTCTTTAATTAATTAATTAATTAATTAATTTGTTTATTTATTTATTTATTTTTGGTTGCCTTGGATCTTCGTTGCTGCACGCAGGCTTTCTTAAGTTAGGTCAAGCAGGGGCTACTCTTCGTTGCAGTGTGTGGGCTTCTCATTGTGGTGGCTTCTCTTGTTGTGGAGCACGGGCTCTAGGTGTGCGGGTTTCAGTAGTTGTGGCACGTGGGCTCAGTAGTTGTGGCACACGGGCTCTAGAGCGCAGGCTCAGTAGTTGTGGCGCATGGGCTTAGTTGCTCTGCGGCATGTGGGATCTTCTCGGACCAGGGATCGAACCCGTGTCCCCTGCATTGGCAGGAGGATTCTTAACCACTGTGCCACCAGGGAAGTGCAGGAGTGCAGAGTCTTAACCACTGGACCACCAGGGAAGTCCCAAAACTTAGTTTAAATGAAATTAAATTTCCTTCCAGTTAACCAGGGCTTCAAATAAATGAAATAGAAAATACACCCACTTGGGACTTCCCTGGTGGTCCAGTGGTTAAGAATCCACCTTCCAATGCAGGGGACACGGGTTGGATCCCTGCTCGGGGAACTAAGATCCCACATGCCACGGGTCAGCTAGGCCCTCATGCCACAACTGCTGAGCCTGCGTGCCATAACTAGAGAGCAGCCCACACGCGGCAACCAAAGATCCTGCATGTCACAACTAAGACCCGATGCAGCCAAAAAATAAATAAATAAATAAATAAAATAAATATTTTTTTAAAAAAGAAAATACACCCACTTCAGGTAAGCTCACCTGTTTTATTTTTTGTTTTTGTTTTTTTTTGGTTTTTTGGTAAACTCATCTTTTAGACTCTGCTCCTGAGCCCTCCTCCCTATGAGGGCTTTCCAGATTGTCCCAACCTGGGGAGGGTCAGGGGATTAGGTAACAGTTCCCCATGCGGACTTCAACCAGAGCACCTGTACTTGTGATTTCACGCATGCACTCATAAGGACGTTTTCCTCTACTAGGCTGCATGTGCTCTGAACCTTACTTATCTTTATATCCTCACTGGCTGGTCCCGTGCCTCCAGGCATTTGGTGTAGAAGTGTTGAAGGAAAGGAGAGCATAAAGGAAAGTGGCATATGGGGAGTTCCCTGGTGACCTAGTGGTTAGGACTCTGGGCTTTCACTGCTGTGGCCCTGGGTTCAATCCCTGGTTGGGGAACTGAAATCCTGCAAGCTGTGGGGCCTGGCCAAAAAAAACTACCTGGGCTCAAATCCTAGCTTCTGCCACTCACCCACTGCCTGAACCCACAGGCTTCAGACAAGTCACTTAACCTCCCTGTGCCTCAGGCCCCTCATTTGTAAGACAGAATAACAGAAGCACCAACCTCACAATTACTGTAGCAATCAACAGATTCCCTACACATAGCGGAAATCTAAAAATAGTGCCTTCAGACTTCCCTGGTGGCGCAGTGGTGAAGAATCCAACTGCCAATGCAGGGGACACAGGTTCGATCCCTGGTCCGGGAAGATCCCACATGCCGCGGAGCAACTAAGCCCGTGAGCCACAGCTACTGAGCCTGCGCTCTAGGGCCCGCGAGCCACAACTACTGAGCCTGCCCGCTGCAACTACTGAAGCCCACACGCCTAGAGCCCGTTCTCCGCAACAAGAGAAGCCACCACAATGAGAAGCCCACGCACCGCCATGAAGAGTAGCCCCCGCTCGCCACAACTAGAGGAAGCCCGTGCACAGCAACGAAAACCCAACACAGCCAAAAATAAATAAATAAATAAATAAAAAGAGTGCCTTCAATTCTATATGTGTACCTCATTTCACATAGATATGCCCCAGAATGTTCTTGGTTCATAGTAGACATTCAGTAATATTTATTGAATTAAACAGAAAAGCTGTGTGTAAATTGAAATTTAAGGGTAAATAAAAGCATATTTAAACAGACTAGAAGAACTTGCTATAGTCAGTCCCATAAGCACACCTTCATCGATTGGCTTTTTTCAATTGCATATTTATTCTATTAGATGCAGTAAATGTGAAGTATATTTGAGATGAGATTTATACTTTTCTCCCAAATCAATTACAAACACTTTCAGAGAGCAAATTACTTTAAGAAAAAACAAACAAACAAACTTCAGTGGTTACAGCTTGGGGACTCATTAATTTGAAGTGAAAATTCTCTCCAACAAGATTATACTCTCCTTTTTCAGTTTTACAGTCTTCTAAGTTTACCTTCTCTGTGGACCTTTCTTAAGCTTCCTCTGGGCCTTAACTAGAGCAGTAAAAACTGAGTTCAGCTAAGACTTTTAGAAATGTTAGAAATGAGTGTTCTCAACTGTCAGTTAATAACTAACTTGAACGTCACACATAATTGTTACTGGAAGTGAGTTGCGGACTCCACATAAATGGGTTTTAAATGACAGTATCGAAAATCTGATTTGTTTCTCCTTTTCTAATTGCTTATCTTTAGCTATGGGCATGGGCGGGGTGGGGGGGCGGGGGGGAATATATAGTAGCAACATGATTGCATTTATGTAATACTTAATTGATGATGATGATGATACATTGTGTGCTCGCCTAAAAGGAATATCAAGAACTTTAAGAATTGGTCCTTTCCCCAAAGGAACTTTGGCCATGTATGTGAAACCACAGTGTTTTTCACAGGCACTCTCATTTTTTTCTTTTTTTTGGCTGCGTTGGGTTCCTCTAGTTGTGGGGAGCGGGGGCTACTCTTCGTTGTGGTGCGCGGGCTTCTCATTGTGGTGGCTTCTCTTGCTGCGGAGCATGGGCCCTAGGTACGCGGGCTTCAGTAGTTGCGGCACGCGGGCTCAGTAGTTGTGGCTCGCAGGCTCTAGAGCGCAGGCTCAGCAGCCGTGGCACACGGCCTAGTTGCTCTGTGGCATGTGGGATCCTCCCGGACCAGGGATCGAACCCGTGTCGCCTGCACTGGCAGGAGGATTCCTAACCACTGCGCCACCAGGGAAGCCCCTTCACAGGCACTCTTGAAAAATATTTGAATAAAGCCCCGGTTTAAAAATGGTTTTAAATGGTTTTGAACTGACTAGAACTCAGTTCATTCTGATCTAACATGGTGTATTTTAACAGAGACCAGGAGGAAATACATGTATATTCCTCACAGTGAAATAAAAACCCCTTTGCATTGGGGAGAACAAAGCCACAGCAGGCTCTGTTGATGGCCAACGGCCTTTGTGACACCTCGGCACTTGAAAGTGTCCATTTTCAGTATTTCAGGCTAGACTTCTCTTGCTTGCTAACAGTGAAGCCTCAGTTTAACTTTCTGAAGTAACATCAGGTAGACTGTCTTTCTTTTCAAATGCTGTGTAGTAATTATCAATATAGTCCTTTATGGATGATGACATCATAGACCAATCAGCAGAAGGGCAAGCACATTAGGTCTGTTTTCCAGCAACGGGTTTTTGTTCCATACATCCTTTCACCCTCATTCAATTAGAACCTCTTATAGGCATTTATGAGATGGCTTTTTGGGGTGATGAGTATAACGTATGGCCATAGGATTGGGAAAATGTGCAAAATGCTGACTGTTGTGGACTGAATTGTGTCCCCCCCCCCCAAATTTATGTTAAAGCACTACCCCCCCCAGTGTGATGGTATTTGAGGGTGGGGCTTTTGAAAGATAATAAAGTTTAGATGAGGTCTTGAAGGCCCTCGTGATGGGATTCTCGCCCTTATAGGAAGAGACACCAGAGAGCTTTCTTCCTCTTTCTCTCTCTGCCGTGTGGGGATACATGCTAAGACAGTAGCCTGTAAGCCAGGAAGAGAGCCCTCGCCGGGGAACCAAACTGGCTGGTACCTTGGTCTTGGACTTCCCAGCCTCCAGAACCATGAAAAACATAAATTCCTGTAGTTTAAGCCACCTAGTCTATGATATTTCGTTATGGCAGCCTGAGCTGACTAATGCACTGGCTTTAATCACATGCTTTACAGGCAAATGAACAACTCATTCATTATTCACTCTTTTGTTCATTCAGTTATTCATTCTACTACTATGTACCGGGCCCCATTTTAGGTACTGAAAAATCAGTGGTAAACAAGGATGAGCTGAAGTCGATACCCTACAGTTTAAAGTCTTGTGGGAGAGACGGGCATGAATTGAATAACACTAGCAACACAAATCGTCTAAATATTCAGTGGTGGCATATGGCATAAAGGTGAGGTTCTCGGAGCCATGCTGCAGTATGTCCTGGAGGGCGAAAGGGACTGAAAAAGGATGGCGTGGCTGAGTCTCAGGGGGGGAGGGGACTATACCTGGTAAAGGTAGAGAATGGGCAGGGACAGACATTCAGGGCTTGGAGGCGATGTTAAGGAGAGACTTTCAGTAGGGTTGTCTATAATCAGACGAGTGAGAGACGATAGTGGCTTCAGCAGACTGGCGGCGGTGATGGAAAATGGGGATTTTGAAGACATGTTTAAGAAACAGAATGAACACAGCTTGATGATTGAATAGATGTTGGAGATGAGGAAGAAATAAAGTCAAGCATGATTCCTGGGTTCTTGGCTTGAGAAAATGGATGAACACTTGTGCCATTCACAGAGACAGAACATACTGGGGAGAAAGATTACATGTTTGGTTTTAGACAAGTTGAGTTTGCCATACTTTGAGACAGCCAAGAGGAAATGACTAACAGGCAGCTGGATATGACTGGATATGAATATGCAGCACCCTTCAGTAGAACTTTCTGTGATGATGTAAGTATTCCGTATCTACACTGTCTACCACTACCATCCACTTATATTTAAATGAATTAAAATTAAAATTTTAGTTTCTCAGTTGCACTAGCCACATTTCAAATGCTCAATAGCTATATATGGTACGTGACTTTCTCACTAGACAGCTTAGTTCTAGAGCCCAGAGAAGCAGTCTGGTTTGGAAATATAAAAATTCATACCATGTGTAGATGAGGTTTAAGACTGGGGATAAGACTGTCTAGGAGGAAGGTAGTCAGTGAAAAAAGGAAATCGTTAGGATTGAGCCTTGAGGACCTTCAACATGTAAAGGCTGGTGAGGAGGAATGAGCCTTCAAAAGACACAGAGAAGAAGCAGTGAAAGAGGTAGGAGGAAAACCATGAGAGCATTGTCCTAAAAGTCAAGGGAAACGGGTGTTTTGAGAGGGAGAGAATGAGTCACAGCTAAGTGCTGGTGAAAGGTCAAGAAAGATGAAGACTGAAAATGTTTATTGCATCAATGAAATAGAGGTCACCAGTGACTTCATCAAGAGCTATTTCAGAGGAGGGATGGGGCTGGAAGGCAGGCTGGATGAGGGAGGGGAAGGTGAAGTATGGAGAGAGAATTGACAACAGAAGCTGAGGAACCAGGAGCCCCTGGTTCCATGACTTGCAATAAGCAGGGAATTATTTAAACCAAATCAACATACAGTCAGTAGCCAGACAGATGTCTTCAAAGCACTGAGTTTATTCTGCAAAGTTACCAATTTCAAATCATTTTTTCATGAATTTGGGGAGGTAATTACTGTTCCTCCTTCCCACCCTAACTGTCTCAGAGAGTAGGTATGAGCAAGACCAAGCAAAGGCTTGGAGGCCATGTATGGAGTATTCTTTACCCTAACAGCAATAGAAAGCAATGGACGGGTTTTCTTTATTCTTTAAAAAAATTTTTTTTATTATCCAGAATTTAGAGTAAACACAAGAAGACAGAAAAGTATGATTAACTTCTATGTACATTTATCACCTGGCCCCAATGTCCTTCAGACCTCAGTTCTACCCCATCCATATGCCCATCCACTTTGATTAAAGACCTTCAAGCATGGGAGTGACATGATTACACTTTTGCTAAAAAGATCATTCTTGTTGCTCTTAGAGCAGGAGTGGCAAACTTCCTCTTTAAAGGGCCAGGTAGTAAATATTTCAGGCTTTGCTGGACATACAGTCTCTGCCACAACTACTCAACTCCCCTCTCGTAGTGTAAAAGCAGCCACAGACAACATGTAAACAAATATGTGTGGCTGTATTCCAATAAAACTTTCCTTAAGGACACAGAAATTTGAATTTCATATAATTTTCTTGTGTCACAACATATTCTTCTTTTGATTCCTCCCCTCTCCCTCCAGTATTAAAAAATGTAAAAACCGTATTTGCTCACAGGCAATACAAAAACTGGTGGAGGGCAGATTTGGCCTGTTGTTTGCCAACTCCTAGGGTGGAGAATGGATTGGAGCAAACAGGGCAGGAAGATCTGCCTGAGGCTATTGCAGGAATCAGGAACAAAACCTCACTATACCCAGCAAAGAGAAAAGAGAGCATGGTAAACACTGATTAAGTACCATCAATTCTACATTTATTGAGTACCTACCACGCCCAGGCACAAAGTTAGGGCTGAAGATACACAAATAAATGAATAAACAAATAGCTTTTGCCACTGAGTCTAGTTGGGGAGACAAATGTGTTCTTTTCTATATCATAAGGTAAGTACCATAATAAATAAATTACTTATATATATATAAATGGCTATGGAATATAGATGAGATATTGATTAATTCTGTTTGAGAAACATCAAACATGACTTCCAAGAATGACATTTAGGAAGGCACCTAAAAGATGAGCAGAAGTAGGATGTGGGGGAAGATATTCAAGGCAAAGAGAAAAGTGTGGATGGAGGCAAGGAGGCTTGAGACTCAAAATTCTGCCCCATCTCTGTCTTTTGGTTACTGCTAATTTGAAGGGAGTGTAGGAGAGAACCAAATAAACTTGTAGGCGAAGAAACCTGAAAAATGGAGTATCTGAGATTTCAAGAGGGAGCATAATTGGTAGAACACATGGTCCCACGCGATCGATCTTCTTCCACCTCCCTGACCACTCTTCTTGTTCACTCAGCGCCAGGCACACTGGTCCTGTTTGCTGGTTTTTCTTTTTTTTTGGCTGCACCCTGTGGCTCACAGGATCTAAGTTCCCCTACCAGGGATTGAACCCAGGCCCTCACAGTGAAAGCGCAGAGTCCCAACCACTGGACCGCCAGGGAATTCCCTGCTGTTTCTTTAAGATGCCAGGCACACTCCTGCCTCAGGCTCTTTGTCCCTGTTCTTCCCACTGCCTAGAGTCCCATTGCCTCCCTTGCTTCATCCCTCAGAGGACTGCTCTGACCACCCTATCCAAAACAGGCACTACTCTCTTTGGTTTACCTAGTTGTTTCCCCCGCCCCACAAAGCATTTATTATAATCTCATTCATTTATTGTCTAACTCCCTGACTAGAATCCAAGCTTCATGAAGGCAGAGTCTTTGTTTTGCAGGCTGTTGTGTCTCTAGAGTCTAGAATGGTGCCTGGCAACATTCAGGCACACAGGGTGAAATGAAGGAGAGGAAGGAAGCGGAGAAGGCTGCATGATGGGTTGGAAGTGGAAGAAAGGATATTGCAGGAGTATAATGTAAGCTCCAATAGCCTCTGTTTTATTGGGTAAGGAAACTGGGAGTTCATCTTCTGAGCGGGGGAGGGATGCAAGGTTTGGAACACCTGAGGGAAATGGGAAAGAAAGTAACATGGGGAGGAAGTTGGGAACTCAAACATTTGAACTCAAGCCAAACAAGTGATTAATTGTACTGTGCCTGGGGCTGAGGTGAGATCCAAAGAGAACACAGCTCATCCGCACCCAGCTGGTGGTGATTTGATTTATCTTTCTCGGAGTTGAATATAGAATTATAGAGTCCGGAGAAACGAGGACAGGATCTCGGCAGAATAAGCAGGTGAGAGTGGGAATGAAGAAATAGGTGGAACTTTGGAAGGGAGAAAACAACCCATCAGAGAGCTATATGTGATGGCACAGAATCTGAAGGAATGAAACCAAAGCATAGACAGGGGTTCACTGGTTTCATGCTCAACGCTAAAAAAGAAAAAAAAAAAAGGAAAGAAAGAAAAGAAAACAAAACCCTCAACAGAAACACGCCTGCTATTTGGCAGCAGGGAATTCTCAATTGGCTGGAAGTGAGTTTTGGGACAAATCGCCAGCTGCTGTCCCCTTTTCTTCCTCTCCTCAGAAGAAACAGGCAGTAAAACAAACTGTTTGTGAGAACAGGCAGGAAAGAAATAGACCTGGCCATCTTATTCCAATAATTCTCTCCTTTCTTCTACTGCTGTTATTATTAATAAGCCAGGGCTGTCGATGCTCCCTCTAAATATAATTTACTATTGTGTGTGACCAGTTTTTGGATGGCAAAGAGAGATGTTTTCTCATTGTTGGGAACGGGAGGTTTAGTGACCGATATCCAGAATTCTTTTCCTGGATGACTTGGATCATGGTATCTTATAGTTGTTTCTGAGATTTCTTTGTATGCCAGAAAATAATGAAAGCCAGCGGAATATGAGGTAGGTTTTTTTGTGTTACACAGTCCCTGCCGGTTGCCAAAAGGGAGTCTTGCTTTCCACAAATGTGCTAAATTCCAGGATTAGGGTTTCTCTTATTTTTATTAAGATTCTCAAATTTAACATGATTGCCTCTTCCCTGCAACTTGCCACTCAGGGTCTTCTCCCTCTCAGTTGGTAGCAGCTTCCATCCTGCAGGACAAAAACCTTGAACTCACCCTTGACTTTTTACTCTCCTATTCCATATCTATCCTATCAGGAAATTCTATGGGTTCGGCCTTCAAAATACATCCCACATCTGACCACTTTTCACCACATCCACTGTTACTGCCCAAGCCACTTTCATCTTTTGCTTGGATTATTGCAAGTTCTTCCTACAGGTTCTCTGCTAACTTTCTGTCTGTTTTCCATGGCAGCTAGAATGATTCCATTAAAATATGTCAGATCATGGTACTCATCTGTTCAAAATCTTTCCATGACTCCCCATTTCACTCAGAGTAAAAGCCAAAGTCCTTACAATGGCCCTCAAGGCTGTACATTATCCGGCTCCTTATATCACTCTACCTCATCTGCTACTTCTCTCCTCCTTATCTAGTCTCCTCCAGCCATCCTGGCCTCCTTGACGTTCCTGGAATATGCCAAGTAGGCTCCCATCTTAAGGCCTTCGCACTGGCTGTTCCCTCTGCCTGGAAGCCTTCATGAAGGCTGTAGTTCAGAGATCCCCAACTGCCCGGCTGTGGACCGGTACCAGTCCACGGCCTGTTAGGAACCCAGGCCGCACAGCAGGAGGTGAGTAGCGGGAGAGCTAGCGAAGCTTCACCTGCCACTCCCCATAACTCGCATTCATCACTCGCCTGAACTATATCCCCCCACCCCTCCCCCTCCGAAAAATTGTCTTCCCGGAAACTGGTCCCTGGTGCCAGAAAGGTTGGGGACCGCTGCTGTAGTTCACTCCTTCAAGTCTGTGCTCACAGATCATCTTTTCAGTGAGGTCTACCTTGACCACTTGATTTATTTATTCATTTATTTTTAAAGTTTTTTTTTTGATGTGGACCATTTTTTAAATCTTTACTGAATTTGTCACAATATTGCTTCTGTTTTATGTTTTGGTTTTTTTGGCCCTGAGGCATGGGGGATCTTAGCTCCCAGACCAGGGATCGAACCCACACCCCCTGCACTGGAAGGGGAAGTCTCAACCACTGGACCACCAGGGAAGTCCCTTGACCACTTGATTTAAAATGGCACCTGCATGCCTCATCCCCTTAGCCCCTTTAATTTTTTTTCTTATAACTATATTTGGTAATTTAAATAAGTATTAATTATTAATATACTCAGCTACTGATTTTTCCACCCAATTTTTGTTTTCTTCATTAATGTATCCCAGCACTTAGAAGAATACCCAGCATGTAGTAGGTATTGGATAAATATTTACTGAATAAAGGGATGAATTCCCTTTACTTGACTTAGGACAATCCTCTTAATAAAGCTAGACTTTAAACTAGAGTTTTGGAGAAATTTTAATACTAATCAAATTAGCCATAGTTTAATACTTAATATTTCCAGATATGTAGCTGGGAGAGTAGGATAGGACTTTGATGGAGATTCTGGTAAGGGATATATTGGACAACGAAAGAATTGTCCATCCTTGAGGCTAGATAAATCCAGGTGCTTCACTCCACTTAAGCTCGCTCACAGGGACAATTTTGCCAGAACTACGGCTTCCTGGAGTTAGGGTTCCTGGAATCTGTCTCCCTGGAAGGTGGAAGAGGGTGCCTGAACCAGCTCTGCTACTCTTTCGAAATGAGCCTCTGCAATTCTCCTAGGCCTTCGCTTAGCTCCCTGCAAAGGGAGCAGTGTGTGGTCATATCCGAGACTGTCCTGAGGGTGTAACAAGCACCCTTCAGAGAGGAAATCCAGGACATTCTTGAGTAACAGAAAAGCAGCGCCTCAGAAAGCTGCTTTGCGCATTTCAAACTTTTTTGGTTTTATTTACTTATTTTTATTGTGGTAAAACAGACAAAATTGACCATTTTAGTCATTTTTAAATGTTTGGGTTTTTTTGTTTGTTTTTAGTTATAGAAAGTCACACATGAGTTCTAAATCAGAATTTGGACGATGGCAAATGAGACGAAAGGCGACAGCCCGAGGACTCCTTCACCAGGAACTCTCGGAATGCGCTGCGGGCTGAGACGGCCCCGCCGATCTCCATCTTGTTGGGACGGGGCAGTCGCCGGGCCTCCAGGGACATCGGCCGATCCAGCCGTGCGGCCGGGTCCTCCCATGAGGTCCGGTCGCCTGGCTCCGGCCGAGCCCCGCGGCACTGCCGCGGGGAGGACCCGTCCAGGTGCCGAGTCTCGGGCCAAGGTTCAGCCTCCCGGCCCAGTTCGAAACTGCGGGGAGGTGACGGCCGCGGCCCCCGGGCTCCTCCGGAGTCTTTCATTATTCCGTCTTTCAGAGGCGGCCTTACAGTCCCCGGCCCCGCCTGCAGGCGCGCGCTCCGGTCGCTCCGCCGCGCGCCCCCGGCGACGCGTCGTCCGAAGGCAAATAAAGAAACGGTGACCCGGCGCCCGCCGACCCGGGCGCGAGCCAGCCGCCTCGCCTCCCTCCCGCCGCGGGCCCGCGCAGGCGCGCGCGGCTTCGTCCCCGCGGCCTCGTCTCAGCGGCCTCCCCTCCCCCAGCCAGCCTCGCGCGCCGCGGGCGGGGCTCCGTGCGGGGGGCGGAGCCGGCGCGGGCTCGGCGGGGGACAGGCCCCGGGATTAGTTGGTTTCGGAGCAAAGAGGGGAGTCCGGGCTGTCGCGAGCGCTGAGGAGACAAAGCCGCGTCCGGGGGCCCGGTCGGAGGTGGGCCCGGGGCTCGGTGGCGCCCCAGACCGCGGGGAGAACTCTGCGGACCCGCACGCCGCCCCGCCACCCGCCGTCGCTTTGCAACAGGTCCGCCGCCTCCCGGGCGGCCTCCCTCTGCGCTCCCCTCCCCCGCACCGCGCGACCCCGGGGGCGCCTCCGCTCGGCTCCGAGCCGCGGTCTGGCCACCCGCTTCGATGCGGTTCGGGTCCAAAATGATGCCGGTAAGCGGGCTGGCGGGTAGGGGCCGGGGCCGGGGCCGGAAGTGTGCGGGGTCGCGGGCGGGGGTCTGGTGCGCGCCTTCGTGCAGGTCCCGAGAGGAGCCCGGGGGCCTGAGTCCGCGTCGCGGGTGGTCTTTGCGTTGCAAACCTCGGGAGAACTGCTGCGGCTCCATCCTCCGGGCTCTCCACCCCAAGCTCCTGCGTGCGGGAGTGGGGAGACCCTCACCGAGGGGAGGGGTTCCAGCAACTGCTCCAGAGTCGGTGAGGCAGCCAGTCGAACTTTTCTTTTTCTCTTTGGCTGGGTCCTGACTTTTTGCAGTTCTTGAAGGTCAAGAACAAGGGAGCCGGGAATCTTGTTATTTGCTTTGTCTTTAAACAAACAGCTTTAAGTTGGAGCGAAATATACCTACTGAAAAGAGAACCCTTGCTTTTTAGTTGAATTTCGATCTTGATAGCTGTGATGGCAGCCAAGCCACTCTATCTCTTTCTGGAAACTGGTTTTAATAAATGCAACCTCAAAGTTTTTGATCGCAGTAAACGCATTTGCCTGGTTCCTGCTGTTTCCCACAACTTGTTTAGCGAGACTTCTGAGAAGATTAGTGAGTTCTTTATAGGCTCTGTAGGCTTTTGACGTGGCCACCAGGACACAGGTGAACAGCAGGTTTGAGACATTTGAAATGCCCCTTTCCTTCAACGGTCGCAGAACCTGGAGGGTTGCAGTGGCTTATGCAGACTTCATTAGTGTGTTTCCTCGAGGAAGTTGTACTTACACCTCTCCCACTGAAGCGGGATCATCTTGCAGTCATCTGATGTTTTCTTATGACTTCATTTGTTAAGACAAAGAAACAACTTTTCTTTTACTTTTATACAATCTGTGGAATGAGTGGCGACAAATTTTGTTTATATGCAGTCACAGATGCAGAATATAATATTCTGTCCCCAGGCCCCCTAGGTTGTGTTGAAGGAGGGCGTCCTAAACTTTCACGTACTGGTCACACTTAATTTATTGGATTTGATAATTGAGTTTAGATGGTTTGGGATAGTTTGTCCTGCCAGGATTCAGGGAATTTGAAAGTGTTAATAGCATTATGCATCCTATTTTAGTTTAATACCTGTTTATGAAGTTAGGTTTGTGATGTGAATGCCCAATATTAAAATACGGACATTGGATAAGGGTGAGGGATTTTGCTGTTAAAATTTTTTATTCCTTGGATTTACATTTCTTTGCCTTAAAATAACTTTTGCAAGTTGTCTGTGAATTCTTCTTAAAAATAGGAGCAAGACAACAAGTGTGAGTTGTTGCAATATGATTTCTTCCTTGAAGAAGGAAGGTATTCTTTGGGCTTTCTTAATGCTTATGAAAGTTTTCTTTCTCCCAACTACATACCAGATCATCACAATCTATAAAAGTTTATGTAGCTCTTTAGACTATATTTGAAATTTAGCAGCATGTTTCTTCTGACTGCCTTTCCTAATGTCAGTAGACTCTTAATGAGACTCTGTGTGGTGTGATGGCATGCGCAGTATTTGCTCAGCTCCTACCTTTGGGACTGTAGCCTTTTTTCTTTTTTACTGATTTGTTCCTCAATTTCACCATCTGCAAAATGGGGATGATAGTAGCTCTTAGGGTGGTTGTGAGGATTAGAGTTACTGTCTATGAAGCAGTTAGTGTCTCATTGCCTCGCTTAGAATAGTTGCTAGATAAGAACTTCTCCTGAATTTGCAATATTGGTTAAACTGGAGATTCTTATACTTGCGACACATAAAAATATGAAACAAATTTTCATTTAGTAACCTCATGTTATATGTGTCTCTATCCTGTAATGTTTGGGGTACTTGAAAATAAGATTGTTTTCTTAAATATATTCTCCTCTTTAGCTTTTAATGTGGATTTTTATTCCACCAAGTGAGGTTTTGAATTTATTACTTTGAAAAATTCTAATTTATCAGGAAGAGCATTATGCTTAATATGGAAAAATGGATAGTCTCAGAAAGTAGATAGTTGCCTTGATATGCTTTCTTGTTGGGGTAAAATGTACGTAACATAAAAATGACCATTTTAACCGTTTTTAAGTGTATAGTTCTGTGGCATTAAGAGTACATTTTTTTGATCTGCTTTTAAAGGCATGTTAAAAATAATTTGCTGTTGATATTTAGACTGCATTATATTAAAAATGTGCAAATAAATTGTGTTCATGTGTTTTCTCACCAAATGTTAGAGAATCAAGTGATTTTCTTCCATGTGGGACATGAAGTGATACTTGGACCCCAAACCAGAAGGGGATGATGCATTTTAGCAGGCTAACTAAAAATAAGTAGACAAGCGCTGAGGATCACAATAGAGGAAATGATAGGGTACTGCAGAAAAGGGGGTAATAATTACACTCATTTTCAGATACCTCAGATACCTGCCATAGTTAGTATGTCTGGTTCTGTGATATTTCCACAACTTGGTGAGGAGAAACTGATTATTCTTTCATACTTGACACCTTATTTTTTCTTCATTAAAGAAAGGGTCATTTGCAGTTTGACAGTATGGCTTTTTAGTGAGCCACTCTCATATTGTATTTACTTATCAAATAAAGGGAAATCATTATTAAAAGCAAAATTTCTCAGCCATTTAAAATTATATCAGATATCTTTTTTTCATTACTTTGATTTTGTGAAGTGTTGTATTCAAAGAAGAATGTTTTTATGAAGGAGCTTAGCTAACTCTATAAGCATTCACTGTTCTTTTTAGATATAGTTTTATAAAAATTTTTGTTTGTACTTGCTGCTGAAACGTAAATTAACAAAATGTACACACAAAAGCACACACAGTATTCTGCGGTGCCACATGGAAGGCCAGAGGACTTGAATTTGCCTGTCTCCGTGGTTGATGTCATATATTTGGCGTTTATATCCAGCTGTGATGGAAATGAACTGCATCTGTGCTGTCCAGTATGGTAGCCACCAGCCACCTGCAGCCACTGCGCTTGAAATGGGACTAGTGGGACCAAGGAATTGAATTTTTTAAAAAAATATATTTAATTTTAATTACATCGAAATAGTCACATGTGCCTGGTGGCCGCTGACTGTATTGACAGTGCAGTTTGACGAAGTGGCACAAAGGATAATTTTACATTTGAATCCCATATTGCAGCTTCACATTTACATTAATAGTTTAAATGAAATAGTGATGGCCTGTTTATCCCTAATGACTTGGAGAATGGTTTTTCCGATTATTTAATTTAGTGTTCTGTTTAAACAAATTTTATCACGTAGCCCTAATACGGATAATATTTTCGAGAAAATAATAGCTTATTTTAAAGAGCTCAATTGAACCAATCATGATTTATTTTTAGGTTTATGGCTTCTTATCTTTTGGTGCTTCAGAGGTATCGTAATTATTTCTAGTTATCCCATGATGCTGTGAAATAATATCTGATTATTTGAGCTTCTAGTCTGGGGAGTCTGGGACCAAAAAAATGGGATATTGTAGTAGCTCCTTTAGAAGTTTGATACCTGGTCAGTCGGATTTATATATTTCTAAAGGCAACTAGGTGCAGCTTCGTTAGCTGTACAGCCCAAGAGCTTAACTTCTGCTGAAATACTTGTATTATTTTCATGTAGAATTGCTGGTTTTATTTGCACGTATTTTCCCAAACTGAAATTGTGTTTTGAAATTACGAACCTTTCAAGTTATAACATTGGAACATTGTATTATTATGATTGTACCATGTCCTGAAAGAATTTCTTTTTGTTGTTGAGTAGTAATGTAGTGAGTTAGTTTAGGTTTTATTCCAGAAGAAAGTTTAAGGTAGGTTCTCTATAGATTGTCATTCTCAAAGGCTGTTAAACAAATCATCTATTTTAAAAAATGTGCAAAGTATCTCACATTTCATGTGCTGTAGTGAAATTTGTTGCCTTGTGACTTCTGCTACACTAATTAAAAGCTGAAAAGCATTTAATAATTTCTGTATTTTTACCTGTTTCAGAGAAACCAGATTTAGACTTTATAAAGAAACGTAGCACAAACCTGCTTATATTTAAAAAATTAACTTAGAACTTCTTTATCTGGGAGGGACACGGAGGGTCCTTTATTCATACACTGCTTCTGGGAAGAACTGTTTTCTCTCCCTCTTCACGTCCCCTGCCCCCCAGCAGCAGACAGTAAAAACAAGAAAACAAAACCTCTCTTTTCTGGAGCTTTTAAGGAATACTGTAGACCTTTATCTCTTGGTAATCTACCATGGTGTGTGAGACTCCTTAAAAAGTCTTTCTAAAGCTAACTTAACACTGAGCCATTCTTGCAGCTCATGTGAGGTCCAGCCTCGCTCCAGCTCAAATAAGGTAACTGCGTACCAATACATGTTGGTATGATTTGCCATCATGTATTGTAAACCTCTCACCACCCTTCTCTACTAACAAGTATCACAAAGAATATGAAGAATGGGATATAAGAATTCAGGAATCCAGGGTGTTCTTTTCAGCTCATGCCATGTAATCAAGTCAAACATTATTTAAATACTTCTTTTTTTGACGGTGTGCTAGGTACTGAACAGAACATTTTCCTTAATCAGATGTCGTTGAGAAAAGCAAACATAGACGACAGACCATGTGAGAGGTATACTTACTCTGGAGTGGTAGGTGAGACAGTAAAATTTTTCATCTTGTTGGGGAGAGCCAAGAAGTCTTAGTCATTAGGAGATCCTTTAGGAGCACTGAGCGTTAAGGAGGGTTCTTAAAACGTTCTGCATACCGTCTTATCAAAAGAAAACTATCTTATCGAAGAAATGCAAATTCTCAACATAGTTAGGTCATGTGCAAGAAAAGTAGCTTCGCAGACTCAGCCACTGTGGCCATTTTTAGCTCTTTTCTACATAAAATTTATCCAAAAAACAAATGATTTATTTGGTTAATGGAACCAGATTTTCATTGAAAACGTTCATGGGGCCAGTAAATACTGAACTTTCCCTTTTGAAATGCACATTTCAGTGGTTTTTCTAGAAACAGATTTATAACTTAGTACTATTTATTTAAATTTGAAACATTTCTACCAGAAATCCCTAAGGCGCAAGTTTAGGAAAGTAATGGAAAACCATAAGGAGTAAACTATGGTAGAATACCAGTTTAAACTGCTAGTGGTAAAAATAAAAAATGGTCAAGGCAGTGTAATGGTCTTCCACAGTGGAATGAACAATTTCTCTGTAAACCAGCATGGTTGAAAGCCCTGTGCTCTCATTTCCCACCCAGGATGGAGAGGGAGCTTCTCCTGGAACCCCTCATGTGCCCAACACCTGCCTCGAGGTTAGGCTGCTCATCCCAGGTAATCTCCTTATGACCCTGTGAAGCGAGGCTACCCCCTTCTTATACAACAGATAAGGAATTTCAAGCTCAAAGGGTTTCGGTAATTTACTGCAGGTCACTTGGCAGAAATGAAATGAAAACGAGGTCTACCTGTGAAGAAATGTTCTAGAATGGTTTTATTTTTGTTTTGTTTTTTTTGGCTGAGCCGCATGGCATGTGGGATCTTAGTTTCCCCACCAGGGATTGAATCCATGCCCCCTGCAGTGGAAGCCCGGAGTCCTAACCACTGGACCACCAGGGAAGTCTCTCTAGAATGTTTTTATATACTGGGCAGGACAGTAGTCATGATGTTCTTTTGGCTAATGATAACTTCAAATATTGCTTTTCAGAGCATAACTATAATTATTTTTGACGTAGAAAAAGGAAAACAGAGGTATCCTCCCATATTTAAATCCAAACTGGATGAGAAGATTGGTAAATGTTTCTTATCAAGTTTCGACTGATGTGGAGCTGACCTCACCCTGTGCAGAGTAAACATCTCAGTGACTATTATTTTTTTCTATGTCTAATACTTCCATAGAGATCTTAATTCTTCCACATCAGCAGGGAAAGAGAAGGGGTGTAATGATTACCCTTTTTTTTCCTCTTCTTTTTTTTTTAATGTTTACCTTTTGTATGAGGGGTGTTGGATAATCTTTCTTTCGATGGTATCTTTAAACAGGGTGTGAAGGTGATGAGGTAGGAAAGAAAGGGCAGAGTAGAGTAGGCGTGTTGGGAGCCGTGGAGGGCAAGGAAAGTGTGGAGTCTGCTGAGAGATTGCCATCGACATTGTGCAGTCATTTCCAGTGGCTTGAGAGGTACAGCAATGACTTGAAGGAATGCCCACTGCTGGTGGGATCTCCGGACGGGGGCAGAGTGACAGCATCTCCCCTTGCTGCCCCAGGGTTGTCTGTATAGTGAGGAATAGTGATTCAGTTTAATCAGATGAATTTATCGGAAATAAACTAGGGACTGATGTCAAACGAAATCACATTAAATCATCGCTCTTCATTCTTCCTCATTAACCTGCTGATTGTTTTTGGATGGCCTTTTGGAGACAACATCTGTTCAACAGGTATTTAGTGAACATCCACTATATTCCAGCCACTGTTCTAAGTGCCATGGACACAGGAAAGAAGAAGAGAGTTTTCAGGGAGCTTACCTTTCAAGAAGTTTAGTGTGGGGCTTGGAGGGGGGTGGATATGGAAAGTAAAAAAAACAAAACATGAGAGTTATGTAGGATTTAAATAGCATCATGTGACTGGGATGGCTGCTTTAGATTGGATGGTCAGGGAAGTGACATTTCGGCTGAGACCTGAATGACAAGACGGGGCTGGTCCTGTGAAGATTTGTGGGAGGGGCATATCAAGTAGGCAGAATTCCCAGGGGCTGGTGCAAAGGCCCGGAGGAAGCAATGGGGATGGTGAGGCTGGAGATTAGCGGGCTGGGGGCGAGTGGCAGGAGTGGAGGTGGAGAGGTGCAGCGTGTAGGCTTTCCTCGGCTGGGGCAGAGATTTTAGGTGCAGGGGAAGGGATGTGGCAGCCACTGGAAGAGTTTTTTTTTTTTTTTTTAAACATTTTAAATTTTATTTATTTATTTATTTATTTTTGGCTCTGTTGGGTCTTTGTTTCTGTGCGAGGGCTTTCTCTGGTTGCGGCAAGTGGGGGCCACTCTTCATCGCGGTGCGCGGGCCTCTCACTATCGTGGCCTCTCTTGTTGCGGAGCACACGCTCCAGACGCGCAGGCTCAGTAGTTGTGGCTCACGGGCCCAGTTGCTCCGCGGCACGTGGGATCTTCCCAGACCAGGGCTTGAACCGATGTCCCCTGCATTGGCAGGCAGATTCTCAACCACTGCGCCACCAGGGAAGCCCTGGAAGAGTTTTAAGCAGTAAAAGTGACATAATCTGAGAGATTAGAAAAGATCCCTCTGTTGCTGTGTGAGAATGGATGATGGCGGTGCCAGAGCGAAAGAACTGGGAAAGGTGCGAGAGACTGATAACCCACGTCATAGGAAGACTACAGAAAACCACCTAAGATGGATAAAAGCGTTATTACACCGAGGGCCCAGCTGTTAGCGTGAAGTGGCTGTGGACTCAGTCCACGCAGTGTGTGACTTGCTCTAGGCGTTCAGAAGCTTCAGGGGTGAGAGAAGAAACAGTAACACCTGCCCGGGGTTGGGATTAAGACCAGGACAGGGATGGGGAGGGTGACGTGTCCACAAGCTCCTCCTGTGGGACGAAAGAGAAACCAGACTTTTTATATCATTAGAGAGCTCTGCAGAGCTTGAGAGAAAGCCTTCTTCTGTCCCCCTGGTTCTTTAAACGGAGCGGGGCACATCAGGTTTCTTACAGAAAGCCATAACCCTGCAAGTGTTTTACAACAACTGTGCCTTTGACCATGTGACCACGCCACCTTGGAAGCTTCTGATACTTTCACCTACAAGTTCCTTGACCTCCTTTTTTCTTTTTATTTAGCGCTGTGATAATCTTCATTTTATTGGCAGATACAAAGCAGCCAGCGACCTAGGAAATTCAAGTCAGAGGTGACTTGAATTCTAGAAAGGGTCTCCTCGTGCCAGTGTTTTTCTGTACCACGACAATATCTAGTTGCTAACTGATAGCTGGTTTGTGATGTGTAGGTCGTTTTTTGGTAATTTATTGATCTCCTGGAAAGGGGGGCTATTTTGGATAACACTTTTACTTTAAAGGTAGATAGGATCCTTTCTCTGGTAGGTTTTGCTTGCTGCTTTCAGTGGTCGGGAGACCTGGGCGTTATCCTGCTTTCCTTCCGTTCTTCTGTTTTCTCCCATAATGGTTTCATCACTGTCACGGACCCCTCCTCTCTAGCCCCTCGTGCTCCTCTTCTGCATTACCCCTCGCCTGCCTGGACTGGGGTGATCCTCTCCTTATTTATCTTCTTACCCTTACTGTTCTTCATGCCTTCATTCCATCTACACACTACTTCGTGGTGGTCTTTCTTACACTACTTCGTGGTGGTCTGTCTTTTTTTTTTTTAATTAATTAATTGATTTATTTTTGGCTGCGTTGGGTCTTCGTTGCTGCGCGTGGGCTTTCTCTAGTTGTGGCGAGTGGGGGCTACTCATCCTTGCGGTGCGCGGGCTTCTCTTTGCGGTGGCTTCTCTTGTTGCGTAGCACGGGCTCTAGGCGCATGGGTTGCAGTAGTTGTGGCATGCGGGCTCAGTAATTGTGGCTCGCGGGCTTCAGTAGTTGTGGCTCGTGGACTCTAGAGCGCAGGCTCAGTAGTTATCGCACACGGGCTTAGTTGCTCCGCAGCATGTGGGATCTTCCCGGACCAGGGCTCGAACCCGTGTCCCTTGCATTGGCAGGCGGCTTCTTAACCACTGCGCCACCAGGGAAGACCCCGTGGTGGTCTTTCTGAGACAGCAGTCTGTCTCTTTCCCCTCCAGAATTCTTGAAGACAGACTTGTATTACTTACAGACTATGATATAAGCTGCTTAGCTAGATACAAAGTTTCTTTATTGTCTAGCCCAGTGGATTTTGGCCTTTTTGTGTCAAGATAGACTTCCAGAATATTTTGCCTCTAGTGGGCAGTGGAAGTGATTGAAAGACTCAAAACACAGAACAAGTCAGCACTTCAAACCTAGCACCCACCGTGGAGGGGGAGTAAATAGTGTGTTTGCTTTGTGCTGAATGGAAGAGCGGCTACCTCCTCACTTCTCAGCCGGCCTTCCTTCGGGATCGAGGGGCAGTTCTGGAAGATCTGCTCACCACCTCCCATGTGCTCCCAGGGACCCTGCGTTAGGACTGTTTGTGGGGCCTGATCCGTTTTCCTTTCGCTCCTGGTAAGTTGCACCTTCTTGTACATTGCCATCCACCACCTGCTCTGCACCATCTGACTTTGCCATAATTTTCTGTGTGTGTAAAACAAGTTTTGTACGTTGTAGGTTTCTACGGCGCAGCTGCGGCTCACGGGTTGAAAAGTGACCTGTCTCTTCTCTTTGTCCTCACGTCTTCCTGTTTCAGCAGTTCCAGGATTGCAGTGATGACAGCATGCTAGGTTTCCTCACGCCTTTACATGTGATGTTTTTCTGCCTGGATGGCCCTCTTCCTGCTTGTCTTACTCATCCTGCAGTTTTCGGTTCAGTAGTACTCCTTGAAAGGAGTGTTTTTTTCCCCTGTTCTCACTGCACGTCATCTGAACCTCCACCAGGAAGTTCTCCCGTTGTCACGTGTTTGCTGTGCCCCTGTGTTGCTCTGTGTGCTGCTTGAGTGTGTGGCCGGTCCTCTCGTCTCTGTGTTTCTAACACGGAGCACAGTGTGTGATACACTGTGCGCTTTTAATAAATGTTGTTTGGGTGACGAATGTTCTTATTTTTGATTTTCTTTGGCGAGGGTAGTTCTTGCCTATTTAAATTTGTGTCCATAGTTGGGTTTTAAGCTTTCCCAGAGAATTTCACAGAGGTGAAATCTTTGAAAATGGAGGACCACTTCCATAGCAAAGTGCGAGGTAGAAAGGAAAGAAGTAGAAGCAGTGGGTTGGTTGTACTCATGGCATCATGGATGGATCTTAAAAATACACTGCTTACAGGGAACTCTACTCAATGCTCTGTAATGACCTATATGGGAAAAGAATCTGAAAAAGAGTTGGATATAGGGCTTCCCTGGTGGCGCAGTGGTTGAGAATCCCCCTGCCAATGCAGGGGACACAGGTTCGATCCCTGGTCCGGGAAGATCCCACATGCCGCGGAGCAGCTAAGCCCATGCACCACAACTACTGAGCCTGTGCTCTAGAGCCCGTGAGCCACAGCTACTGAGCCGCGTGCTGCAACTACTGAGCCCGCGCGCCTAGAGCCCGTGCTCCGCAATGAGAAGCCACCGCAATGAGAAGCCCACGCACCGCAGCAAAGAGTAGCCCCCACTCGCCGCAACTAGAGAAAGCCCATGCACAGCAGCGAAGACCCAGCACAGCCAAAAATAAATAAATAAAATAAATAAATTTAAAAAAAAAGTGGATATATGTATATGTATAATTGATTTTCTTTGCGGTACAGCAGAAACTAACACAATGTTGCAAATCAACTATACTCCAATAAAAACTATAAAAAAAATTCGGTGCTTAGTGAATAAAAGCAGAAGATAGAATGAGGTCTGTAACAGTATCTTTATGTAAAACAAGACACATGCCTACAAGACAGCAGTACTCAGTTTAGAAGAAAGCATACTAACCAACGTTAAGCTTACAGAATGGTTGAGATGGTGAGATGGAGAATGAACTAGTTGAATATATTTTTTTAGTTCTTTTACTTTGTTGTTTGTCTATGACAGACATTTAAAGCAGAGTAGCCTAAAGCTTTGGTGGAATTTGAAATCTATCTAAATCAGGCTTCAGGCATAGTTGAAAAGGAGAGAAAAGATTTCTGAGGTTATCCCACAGTTAGCAGAATGCTTTGTTTTCTTGAGACACTGGCTCTGAGAAAGCTCACTTTGAAGTTATACCACGTGTTCGCATATAAACGCTTCTTACGCCTGATGACGTGAACATACTCTGTTCAAGTCTGTCTCCTGTTCACGTTCCCATCTTCTGGGGAACTTTGAGTCTTCGAACCACAGTA
The DNA here is from genome assembly GCF_028023285.1 of Balaenoptera ricei. Taxonomy (NCBI): domain Eukaryota; kingdom Metazoa; phylum Chordata; class Mammalia; order Artiodactyla; family Balaenopteridae; genus Balaenoptera; species Balaenoptera ricei. The sequence goes on from NC_082639.1 coordinate 171,559,893, forward strand.
TTGGTTCAGTTGAACAAACACGTATTACTGATTTGCTATGTGTAGTATTTTGCGGGGGGAGGAGAAAATCTGGGAGGAGGAAGCATGTAAGGACCAAAACCTCTGTCCCAAAGGAATTTATAGATCAGTAAGACAAATGAGACAGGGATCCAAACAACTATGGTGTGAGTGGTTGTGTGAGAAGCAAAGAGAAAGTTTACTTCTGGCTGGAGGTGTATATGTGTGGGAGGGACAGGGTTGGAGGCAGTTTTATGGCTTTGAATTATTCAAGAAGGATAGGGATGACTTTGACACTAAGGAACAGGGTGGAGGAAACGTGAGCTATGCTAGGGAGAGAGGTGAGGAAAAGAGTGGGTTTTCTAGATTTCTCACTTGGTGATTTGAGGCCCTAACGGTGGGGCAGATAATTTAAAATGTGTTTTGGGTCTTAGTATTTCTTTTTTTGTTGTTGTTTTTTAATAAATTTATTTATTTATTTTTGGCTGTGTTGGGTCCTTGTTGCTGTGTGCGGGCTTCCTCTAGTTGTGACGAGCGGGGGCTACTCTTCATTATGGTGCGCGGGCTTCTCATTGCTGTGACTTCTCTTGTTGCGGAGCACGGGCTCTAGGCGCGCGGGCTTCAGTAGTTGTGGCGCATGGGCTCAGTAGTTGCGGCTCATGGGCTCTAGAGTGCAGGCTCAGTAGTTGTGGCGCATGGGCTTAGTTGCTCCGCGGCACGTGGGATCTTCCTGGACCAGGGCTCAAACCCGTGTCCCCTGCATTGGCAGGTGGATTCTTAACCACTGCGCCACCAGGGAAGCCCCTGGGTCTTAGTATTTCTTGAAATCGACCAGAAATTCCTTGAAATTCAAAATCTGCAAAGATAAATACCATTGTATATGAATCTGATTTTTTAAATTGAAGTATAATTGATGTTCCGTATTATGTAAGTTACAGGTATAAAATCTGTGATGTTTTGACATTGTCACTGGGTTAACCATTAGCATTATAATAGTTAATATACACTGTACAGATTAAGGTGCACTGCTGTTATCTGTTGGTGAAACAACTAGTGCTTTACTTTATTTACAGCACGTTACCCAGAAACTTAGCTTCGTGTTACGTCCCTGCTTATAACCCCCTAATGCAGTGGTTCTCAAACTTCAGTGGGATTGCTGAGCCCCACCCCAAGGTTTTCTGAGTCAGGAGGTCTAGGCAGGGGCCTGAGACTTTCTGTTTCTGACAAGTTCCTAGGTGATGCTGATACTGTTGGTCTGGGGACCACACTTTGAGAACTACTCTAGCGACTTTTCCCTCATTCTTCAGCCTGCATCCCTATTCTTGACCTACAAGGCCCTGCATCAGCTGTTTACCTCTCTGCCCTCGTTCACACGTGCCTGTATTCCTGATATACTGGCCTTCTTTGTGGTCGTGCAACAGGCCAAGCCCGTCCCCCATCTCAGGGCCGTTGCATGGAATGTCGTCCCCGGATGTTTCGAGTGGCCGGCTCCTTCAGCCTCAGTTCAGCTGCCCCTCCCCAGACGCCTCCCCCAACCATGACTGGACGCTTCCTCTCATCATCTGCATCACTTTCTGTCACATCACCTTATACAGCATGCTCATTTGTCTATCATCAGTCTCTTCTTCCCGCCCCAAAGAGTGCAGGCTTTCCCATCACTGTGTTCCCAGTGTGACATTGGTTCTCAGTAAATCCTAATGGATGAGTGGATGAAAGATGTTGAAGTCAACAAGGAGTTGGGATTGAGAGGAAGCAGAACCAGGAACTTCTTTAGAGTGACTGACGTTGATGGGATAAGACTCCTCTTAGTCTCAGGGGAGGTGACTGTTCTGTTTACGTAGATGAAGTGGTTATGTAATCAGATACCTAAGACCAGCTATTTTTCAGTATGTAATGAATTTTTCCCACAATTAAAGTAACCACTTCATATTTGCTGTGTCATTTTCCCCAGAATGGTAATTATCTCAGAAAATGATTGTGTACGCTAGGTGACACTGAATGAATGGTTAGGATATTCCACATGTGATGAACTTTTTTAACAGTACTGTTCAAATTGGTAGACGAATGTGTCATTGATTTCTAGATTCTACTCACTTGCTCTTGTGACCAAAGAAATAGCTTATGATGTAAAAAAAAAAAATCCATTGAATATGATTTTATAATTTTTTGTTTAAATAACTCAGATGTCTCATAGAAACTGATGGACTGATATTTAAAATATTCCATGCTAAAAAGGCAGTACATGTGGTGTATGAGTGGTACACTTAGTGTAGAAGTAGGTTTAAATATCATTGATCTTTAATACAACATTAGTAGATGTAACTCATGGTAATTGATGAAGATTTAATAAAGCAGTTTAATGGCCTCGAGAGTAAACTCTAGGCAGGAGAGACGGCTCAGAAGTCATAATAGGCCTCTGTAAGCAGTGATCATCTGATAACTGTGATAAGGTTGGACTGATCATCAGGGAGGCTGGAGAGTATCTCTTTGAGGGAAAGGACTCAAAGGTGTAGTGTCCCCGCTGCTCCTGAGGGAGGCTCCACAGAGACCTCTGTTGGGTTGCCCACTGAGATGTGGGGAGAGGGGGAAGGGCCGACCAGGCTGGGATAACTGGGGTAACGGGACAGCACACTTACTACAGAAGGCCGGCAGCCCAGCCCGCCGCTAGGACGGCACACTTCCTACGGAAGGATGGCAGCCCAGCCCGCCGCTAGGACGGCACACTACCTACGGAAGGATGGCAGCCCAGCCCGCCGCTAGGACGGAGTGTGTCCAAGTTGGGGAGCCAAATAAGCCACCCAGTGTTTTCGGTGCACGGTCCCTGCCAGCAGAGTGACCACGGGAGCAGACAGCCGGGACTCCAAGGAGCAGGACGCTGAAAATCCCGGAAGATCGGAACTACCTGCATCTCATTTCTAACCCCTTCCAGGGTTGTAAGCCATAGTTGGGCTGAATGGCTCTGTGCGTTTGAGAGACTGAAAGAAGCTTTGGTTGTTGTTGCTGTGTCTTAATCAAATCCCCTTTCTATATGTGTGAGTGTTGAGAGAGGTGTTTTTCTTGACCAGTTACAGGAAGCCTAGTAGCAGCATCCTCTTCTGGAAGGAAGTCTGGGGGCTTCCTTCATTCATTGCATTCTTTCTCCACAGAGGAATTATTAAATACAAAACCCATCTTGTATTTAACCTCACTACTAGCATTATTACCTGGCTGTCCCTATGGTGAGTTTCCTGTGAGTTGTAAGATTGGGGAGGATTTATGTCACTCTTTTTACAGATTGTTCATTTTTTTCTAAAGGGCAATTTTTTCTCCTCTTACATTCTTTTTTTTTTTTTCCCTCTTAGGTAATCCTAAGCAATTTGAGTTTTTGTAAATCAAAGCTCTGAAGGTATTATTGCAAAGCTTAATTTCCTTTCTCTGACAGGGAACGTCTTAAACTCTTAATTCTTTTTTTCTTTCTGTGGAACTTCACATGGTTTTTTCAATAAAAGGAATAAACTTTGGCCTCTGACACAAGTAAATTTCTTGTAAATGCACGGGCCAGTTTTTTTTTTTTTAATTTCCTCTTGGAAAAGTCTTCCAAATTTTAATCTGAAATAATTCCTCTTTAAAATGAGTCATTCTTGTGTTAATAGCATAACATTATAGTTACAGTGAATACATGTCCTGTAAAAATGGTACTCTTAAAAATAAATCTTTGATCTATTCTTTTTAAATGAAAATTGTCTGTGATTTTGGATGTTTGGAAAGGCAAGCCTTCCTTCAGACATGACTTGGGTGTGAATTACTGTGCACAGCGTGTGGGGAGGTGTGGCCTGGCCCAGCTTAACATAGTGTTTGATCTTTCCCTGAATCTTCTTTCTCTTCAGATTGATCACTTTAAGAATCGAACCACATTTACTGTTTATGCTGAAATATTTTCACATTCTTTTATCACAGTTTGTATTGTGTTACGTGTACCTTTAAATTGTAAATTATTGTAAAAATATATTAACATTGAGATTTAAACAAATTTAAAGTGACATCTATACCCGATCTCCTAATACCACGGATTTCACTTATGTATTCCATACCAGTCAGTTCCTATGTCCATATGTTTTAGACTTTTTTTTTTTTTTTTAAATTTATTTTTGGCTGCGTTTGGTCTTTGTTGCTGTGCGCGGGCCTTCTCTAGTTGTGGCGAGTGGGGGCTACTCTTCGTTGCAGTGCACGGGCTTCTCATTGCGGTGGCTTCTCTTGTTGCGGAGCACAGGCTGTAGGCGCGCGGGCTTCAGTAGTTGTGGCTCGCGGGCTTTACAGCGCAGGCTCAGTAGTTGTGGCGCACGGGCATAGTTGCTTCGCCGCATGTGGGATCTTCCCGGACCAGGGCTTGAACCCGTGTCCCCTGCATTGGCAGGCGGATTCTTAACCACTGCGCCACCAGGGAAGTCCCCAGATGTTTTAAATGGTTACAATCTACAACTTAATATTACTGTTTTATAACTTTATCTTACCATTTTTCTGACACTATGCTTACAGTAGTTGGTAGCTGGGTCTTAGTCCTTCCAGCAGTTGTATTTTAACTTACTTTTCCATGCTTAACTTACTGGATATTTAGTTTTCTATCTTGCTGTTTATTGATCTAGCACTGTAGTGAAAATCTTCAGGCATTTAGAGTTTTTATTCATTTTATTTATTTCTCTAGGGATAATTCATGAGGTATACATAAATTTATGGTTTTTGATACATGATTCATTTTACTTTCCAAACGCGATTTTTAACAATTTTTAGTACCATCATTATGTCTTTGAATGAATCACTTTCCCACAACCTCATCCCTGTTAGATGTTATCTTTTAATAGAAGACTAATTTAATAGTTGTAAGTGACACCTTGTTGTTTTAATTTAATTTATCCTCCCACCCCCAAGTTTTACCATTTGTATTGCCCTGTGTGATCTGTCTGTTATAGCCTCTGCTCTTAAGTATACTCTAGATTTGACTCTTGTTGTTTATTGGGTAATCTATTCTCTTTGTGGCTCATACTATAAAAAAAATGAAGTTCTTGATTTACAAGTTGGAAAGAAGTTAACAGTTTATGTCTGTATGTCACTGAGAAGGGCTGACCAGCTTTTAAGGGAAGAAAAGCCATCTCCTCTGTTCCATCCAAGCTAGACGTCATGAGCATTTTCAGATGCCCCAGCAATTTATTGTCCTCATAGCCGCAGGTACAGCTGTAAAGGCTCATGTGTTGTTTTGATCTGATTATTGCTGCACTCTTTATGATGAAATTAATTTACGTCACAAGTTCCCAGGAACACAGTTGTGAGTCAGTGAGAATAACCGGGTTTCTCACGGCAGCCTCCCAGGGGATTTAACTCTAGGGAACTCCATTTTCCTTGCTTCCATATGGGAAAGAAGCTAAGGAAGTCATCTCTATTTTCTTGAGAATATGGTGTTTTAAAAAATCTAAAGTGTCAGGAAAAGATGGCATTTTGGAAGTAAGGTTACTATAGATTATTGTTTTTCTGTTATTTCTTTATGCTTTCCATTAATTTATGCCTCTTTTTTGAAATCTCAGTCTACCTCAGATCACATTCATCTTTCTCCTTTCTGAATTTCCGTTTTACCTACAGCCTCACTCATGTAATTCGGTACTAAATTGTTCTCTAATCTTTTCATGAGTAAATTTTATTTCTTTTAAGAGATTTTTATATTTCTCACATAGTAAGTATGTAGTAGGCATTTTTAATTGTGATATAATTCACATACCATAAAATTCACCCTACAGAGTATATAATTCAGTGGGGTTTTTTTTTTAAGTATATTCACAAGGTTATCACCACTAATTCCAGAACATTTTCATCACCCCAGAGAGAAACTCCATCCTCCAGAGTCACTCCCTATTCCGCCTCCCCACAGCCGCTGCTAAACATTAATCTAGTTTTTGTCCCTATGGATTTGAATATTCTGGATGTTTCTTTTTGTGTCTGGCTTCTGTCACTTAGCATAGTGTTCTCAAAGTTCATCTCTGTGTAGTATGCATCAATACTTCATTCCTTTTATGGCTGAATAATATTCCATTCTAATGGACATTTAAGATATATTTCTTGATTGTTTATTTTTAGTCCCCGGCTAAAGTTAAGGCAGTATGGTAACCCTAGAAAGGCATTGTCAGACAGATATTTGCCTTACATATCTCATAGCAAGGACCCAGGGAATAAAAATGGTACTTTATGTTTATCTTACTAATTTCATTATTGATTCCTTACAAAATCAATTTTATTATCCAAGTGATGTTTAATCATTCTAGAAAACTTAAGCATAGATAAGCTCCCCCAAATTTATTTCATAATCTTATCACCAAGGCATAACTACTGTTAATTTGGTGAATTTAATTCCAGGCTTTTTTTTTTTTTTTTTTTTTTTTGCCATGTATTACATGTATGTATGCACATACTATATTTTTCCATTTGTATAGTAAGATATGGTGAATACTGTTTTCTAATAAAACAATACATAACTGACACATTTTTGAAAGTTTTGCTCTTTGTGCTTTTTCCTTCTAAAATGTTTTGGTATCAGATGCTGAAAACTTCTAAGATTTAGCAGTTTTATTTTTTATCATTAAAGATCATGAATTCTTGGCCACAATTGTTTTCAGAAGGACTTAGTTGATAGAATAGGCTAAAATTTCTTTCTTTAGTAAGTTTTCAACATGCTGATAAAACTGCTTCATCAAAATGAAATAAAAACAGCTTCATCTTGATTTTGTTTTATTTTTTAGGTAATTAAATTACATTTTGAAGAATTCTTTTATCTTTTGTAGCACAGTACACTTATGAAACAAAGATGAAAGGAAAGTAGCAATATAAAGAGCATGTGTGCCTACTTTTTCTCAGGTTAACATGATAGGTTAGTTTAACCAGCCCTCTGTTTTGACCCTCTTTTCTTTTTTCTTTACATTCTTCTTTTATTTTTTTTTAATATTCTTTTCCATTATGGCTTATCATAGGGTACTGAATATAGTTCCCTGTGCTGTACATTAGGACCTTGTTGTTTATCCATTCTCAGTGTAATCGTTTGCATCTACTAACCCCAAACTCCCAGTCCATCCCTCCCCCCACCCCGCCACTTGACAACCATATCTTTTTTCTTTTTTGCTCCTTTCCCAAGTAAAGTTAAGAAGAAGAGAATTGATACTTATTGAGAAAATGCCTGTTTCACTTCCTCTATAAAATTTGAAATAGTTACAAATTATCAGTAAAGCCCATAATTGTGGGCAGATTATAATTAAAAGATTTAAAATTATAAGTGATATATAAATGCAAGTGATATTTAACCTTTAAAACTTGGGGACATACTTAAAGTCTATAAATTTAAAGATGGGTGAAATGAGTTTTAAAGGTTAATTTCAAATGGTGTGATGCCTTTTTGTTCTAATCAGAATTTTCTAGGGGGAGGTGTAGCAATTATAGGTATTATGGCCATCAGGAGCAGCTGGACCCGGTGGGTGGTCCCTCTCCCCCACCCCTTCTCTGGTGTGGATGGGAAGACACTTGCTCTCAGCTGCACATGAACTGTCATACTGTCATGGCTCAAAGCCACCTCTTCCAGCTCTATCGTTGTCACCGTGCTGTGGTGTCCAGTTAAGAAATCTTCAAAATAAAGATAAACTATCTTTGTAACTTAAAAAGTAAAATAATCACTACAACAAAGAAAATAAGTGAGAATGGGACTGTGCTGCTTTGGCCAAGCCTAGCATGAAGTGTTTGTGGGTTCTCCGGACGCAGATCACCGCTGGGCAGTCTAGAGAGCAGGCAGTGGCTAGAGATACAGATTCAGCATCATCAACATCATTTCCTCTCTTGACTGGATCATTCCATCCGTTAAAGCGTCCTGTAAAAACTCCATGTTGAAATAAAGAAGAAACAAAGCACCCCTTTTACTGTGTCTTCTTCCATCTGCGGCTCCATTTTTTCCGTCTTTCTGTTCTGAGTCTCTGCACCCTTCCCTCAGGCTCTCAGCCTGTCTCAACCAGGCCTTCAACCTCATTCCTCAGACAGCGCTGGTCAAGGCGCCCAGCAGCCTCCATCTTGCCGCGCTGGGGACCAGTCCTCAGCCCTCATTTCTGAGATCTCTGCGCTTCATCTGAAACACTGTCTTCACTTGGTCTCTGGTACTCCACACTCCTTTGGGTTTCTTTCTGTTTTTTTATGGATGGATCTTTCCCAGTCCTTTGCTGGATCCTTGTTCTCTGTGGGACTTCTGGACGAGACCCCTGACTTGTGGGCCCTTCCCCAGCCTGTTCCTCCTTCCTCAGCTCAGTAAGTCACACTACTCTTAACTCCGTTGCTTAGACACCAGATCCACGTTCACTCTTAATTTCTCTCTACGCTCACATCCCATATTCTGTCCATTAAGCAAGTCTTGCTGGCTCTGCTTCAAAATATAACCCCAATCCAGCCATTTTTCACTACCTTTGCTGTTACCTGCAGTCTGTGCTACCATTATATCTCATTTTATGTGCTACATTTCCTCTTAATTGGTCTTCCATGCCTGTCCCCCTGTAGTCTATTCATATAGTAGCCAGAGTGATTTTTTTAAAAATGACATAAAAATGACTTCAATACCCTGTTCAGAATCCTCCAATGACTTCTTTTTTTTTTTAAAATTGAGATAGGATTTACGTACCACCATTCTGAAGTATCCAATTCAGTGGTTTTTGGTGTGTTTACAAGATGGTACAACCATCACCACTAATTCCAGAGCATTCTCATCCCTCCAAAAAGAAGCCCTGTACCTCTGAGCAGGCACTCCCCCAGCCCTGGCAACCACTAATCTGCTTTTTGTCTCTAATGATTTGCCTCCAATGGTCTCTTAGGTTAAAATCCAAATTCCTTGCTCTGGCCTTTGAACAGTGGCTCTTGAGCTTGTGGTTTCCAGAGCAGCAGTGTCGGCAGCTCGTTAGAAATGCAGCGTCTCAGTCCCCATCCTAGACCTACTGAATCAGAAACTCTGAAGGTGGGACCTAGCCATCCATAGTTAAAGACCCTCTGTCCGCACGCACCACATCTTGAGGACCAGTGGCCTCTAAGGTCTGGCATCATCAGGCCTCTTTGAATTGATCTCTTATAATCCTTTCCTCTTGCTCTCTCTACAATGACCTTCCTCTTCCACAAATGTGACAAACTTGATTCCTCCTCAGGGCCTTTACATTTGCTCTTCCCTCTGCTTGGGATATTCTTTTCCTGTATCTTGTGTTCTCATTCTGTTTAGATTGTGGCTCAAGGGCCCTCTCTAACCACATAGAGGTTGAAGTAATTGAGTTTGAGCATGGAGAGGAGGACCAGCTTTTGCTGGCCTGTCTCTACCCTGCTTTATGCCCCAGGAGGTTGACTTCTATAAACCACATGAATGGCCTCCCTTGCCGTCCGACTTCTAGTTGGGTTTGTCCAGTGGGGAGTGGTGGGATGGATGATATAAGAAGGAGGGAGCCAGGTTGGGGTATTTATTCCTCTGGGCTGGCTGTGTCCTCCCCACACAGCATGCTTTCTCTCTTTCTTGAATTTTGTGCTGTGTGCTGTAATAACTATTTAGTAAGGATGATTTCTACATTAGAACTTAAACCACAAAATAGGTGGCGTATAGGGAATTCCCTGGTGGTCCAGTGGTTAGGGCTCAGTGCTCTCACTGCCGAGGCCCCGTGTTTGATCCCTGGTTGGGGAACTAAAATCCCACAAGCTGGGCGGTGTGGCAAAAAGAAAAAAACAAAAATAGATGGCCTATGTATCTTTCATGAATGAAAAGAATGTTGAAACAGAAGTAGGAGGACGTAGCATGATGTAAGCTTGAAGAAATGAGGAGAGGAAACTAATTTCTGTCAGTGCGTGTAGCTGTGCTTTATACTATCTGCTCTACCATCTGTCAATACCTGAGGGAACACTTACTCTGAAAATAAATCAGAGGTGAATCTGTCAAGTGCAGTAACAGCTACTGGACGTATTCATTCATAAACACATACTTATTGTGTGCTCGTCACAGACCAGGCACAGATCAAGGTGCTGAGGATATTGTATGGAACAGAAAAAACCCTGGACTTCGTGGAGCTTATGTTCTAGCAGGGAAGACAGATATTAAAAGCAAGTGAGGGCTTCCCTGGTGGCGCAGTGGTTGAGAATCTGCCTGCCAATGCAGGGGACACAGGTTCGAGCCCTGGTCTGGGAAGATCCCACATGCCGCGGAGCAACTGGGCCCGTGAGCCACAACTACTGAGCCTGCGCATCTGGAGCCTTTGCTCCGCAACAAGAGAGGCCGCGATAGTGAGAGGCCCGCGCACCGCGATGAAGAGTGGCCCCCGCTTGCCACAACTAGAGAAAGCCCTCGCAGAGAAACGAAGACCCAACACAGCCATAAATAAAATTTAAAAAAAAAAAAAAAAATTAAAAAAAAAAAAAAAAAAAAAAAAAAAAAAAAGCAAGTGAAATAACTATAATATATGGTATGATGGTCACTGTGCCAAGGAGAGACCACGGAGAAGCGCGTGTGTGCGCACGCGTGTGTGCACGTGTGAGCACGGTGGTGGGATTTTAGGCAGGATGGCCAGGGAAGGCCTCTCTGGGCAGGCAGTGTTGGAGTATAAAGACCCGGGGAGATGAGGGGGCAGGCCGTGCTGGCACACCGGGAAGAACGTTTGTCGGGGAAGGTCATCAAGAAGGCGTGACCGCAGGTTTGACTTGCAAGCTGGACCCCGGCTTGGAGGCCATGCACCCGCTTTCCTGTCCTTGGAATGTGCGCTCCGCCTGCCTTCCCCCGAGCCTGAAGCTGCCCAAGGACGCAGCCTGGAGACTGGACCCAGTTAAAGCCTCTCCATAAGCTTTTTTTTTTTAAAATTTATTTATTTAATTTATTTATTTTTGGCTGCACTGGGTCTTCGTTGCTGCTCACGGGCTTTCTCTAGTTGCGGCGAGCGGGGGCTACTCTTCGTTGTGGTGCGCGGGCTTCTCATTGCGGTGGCTTCTCTTGCTGTGGAGCACGGGCTCTAGGTGCGCGGGCTTCAGTAGTTGTGGCACTTGGGCTCAGTAGTTGTGGCTCACGGGCTCTAGAGCACAGGCTCAGTAGCTGTGGCGCACGAGCTTAGTTGCTCTGCGGCATGTGGGATCTTCCCGGACCAGGGCTCGAACCCGTGTCCCCTGCATTGGCAGGCGGATTCTTAACCACTGCGCCACCAGGGAAGCCCAGCTTTTTTTTTTTTAAATTTATTTATTTTTGGCTGCATTGGGTCTTCATTGCTGCTCAGGGGCTTTCTCTAGTTGCGGCGAGCGGGGGCTACTCTTCATTGTGGTGCGCGGGCTTCTCACTGCGGTGGCTTCTCTTGTTGCGGAGCACGGGCTCTAGGCGCGCGGGCTTCAGTAGTTGTGGCACACGGGCTCAGTAGTTGTGGCTCGCGGGCTCTAGAGCGTAGGCTCAGTAGTTGTAGCGCACGGGGCTTAGTTGCTCCCCGGCATGTGGGATCTTCCCGGACCAGGGCTCGAACCCCTGTCCCCTGCATTGGTAGGCGGATTCTTAGCCACTGCGCCACCGGGGAAGTCCCCTCCATAAGGTTTTAACATTCTGGTCGGTGGGGGGCAGGGATCCATGGGTTCTGCAGCCCCGAGACAAGTCTCAGAAGCAAGCTACCTTGCTTACTGAGTGGCCACCCGCCAGTCCGGAGTGGGCTGCCTTTTCCTTCGGTCTCTCCCTGCCCTCCGCGCCTGGGGCCAGTTTCACATTCAACCCCGGGAGCTCCGAGGAGGTTTCGACCCAACAACCTTGCAGACAGGAGCAGCCAGTGCACAGGCTCTAGGGGGTGGACAGCAAGGAGGATGCTGGTGGAGCAGAGGGGAGAGAGGGTTAGAAGGAGGTGAGGACTGGAGAGGGGGTGGGGACAGCTGTTGGAGTGGGCAGATCCCAGGTCGGCTCACGCAAGCAAAACTCCCTCCCTCCTCTCTCCTCCCCTTCCTGCCCCACCCCTATGTGCTGCTCACCCCCTGCCCCCATTTAGTCACCAGATCCTGTCTTTCTGTTGAATCTATCCTTCTTTCCTCTGTCCTCCTTACCACTGCCTTTATTTAGGTCCTCATTTCGTGACTGAATTGCTGACTTCTAGCTTGTAGACTGTTGTGAAGATGTTGGCTCTTACTGTGACCCCCAGTAAACACCCGAACTAAATGGCAGCTCTTAGGGAACTTAGGACTCTTATTTTGAAGACAAGGAGGCTGAGATTCAGAGAGGTGACATTACTTTCCTAATAATTATTAACAAGTCTGGGGTTAGAACCCAGATCTCCCACCTGGGAGTCAGCAGCAGGTCACATTGCTGGCCCACCTCCAAGCGCTCAGCATAGCTAGAAAAAGTCACCACAGAGCTGTCTTCATGGGTGACAGCAGGAATAGGGTCCCCTCATGTACTCACCATTCATACCAGTGTTAATCCTGTGGATTTTGGGGGAAAAGTAATCTTAGAACACATTTCTCATCATTCTTATTTGTAATCGTACTTTTTTTTTTCATTTTTTGGCCGCACCGTATAACTTAAGGATCTCAGTTCCCCGGCCGGGGATTGAACCCGCACCCTTGGCAGTGAAAGCTCGGAGTCCTAACCACTGGACTGCCAGGGAATTCCCTGTAATTGTACTTTTAAATAAATGAAGCTGTTGTTTTCTAGAAAGTAAAAGACCAGGTCTCTATTCAAGTTTGGTTACTGTGGTTAAATAGGCATTTCCCTAATATTCTTCTGCTATAAAATATTTTTTTGCCATAAGGAACAGCTTAAAGAGTAGAGGATGGATAAAGAAGAACAGAATTGCTCCGTGACCCTCTCATTTTAGTAGCCAGTTTAAAGACTCATTTATAAATGAGTCTTTTGCTTCATTTATAAAGAGAAAGTAATATCTGCTCTGCTTATTTGAGGGTTGATGTAAGTTTCTGAGATAATGTGTGTGAAAGGGCTCTAAGAAGATGAAGTGTACGAGGTAAGGTGCTGTTGTCTTATGTAATAGCCTTTTATTTGTTGATACAGTATGTTTCGTATATATACTGTGTATTAAATATTTCTGTAATTTAATAAATGCCTCTAGGTCTCATATTTACAAAGAAAACAGTTACTGTGTTTGAAGTGTTGAACTTCAAAGAAAGTATTGGTGTGGGTAGGGAATACTGAGGAGGAGCACAGTTTAATACTCAAGTGTAAATTATTTATCTCTCTCGTTAAATACACCGTGTATGTATCCAGAGCAGCAGCCGGGTGGAAACCTGTGTTCATTTTGTGTAACAGTTTGAAAGTGTTGACTGACTTGAGGCCTAGAACTATGTGTCTATCTTTATGTAGCACAGTTTATCAGAATGTGAAGAACCTGATAGCAGCGTGAAAGCTTCTGAGCTCATCCCGGCAAATTCTAGTTTTGTTTTTATATATTTTACTGTTTCAACATTATCCACTTAAACTTTTTTTTCTGGGTTACCCTCTAGCTGTAATGAGTACCCTTCTCGTGTTTTCTAGTTTTGGGGGTTACTTTCTATGTTACACATGTTTATGTGAGTTAAAGAGTTTTGGTTGCAGGAAGTGGAGGCTTGGCTTACCTTAAGAAATCATGGTTTTAGTGCAGGGAGGAGGTGGGAAGCCCCCGGGGGCTGAGCCCGCTGACCCAGTGGGCCGTCTTCTCTTGTGCATGTCGTCTTCTCCCCTTACTTGGACCGGATCCTTGAGGCACCCAGTCTGCTGTTTTAGCCAGTTTCCATCATAGTTTCCATGAGGCACTGCCTTCCCCCTCCTTCCTCCCTTCCCCACCCCCCCCCCCCCAAGAAAAGAAGAGCCTAATGCGTCTGTCTGACTTTTGGGGTAATGGGCAGAGAGGTTTAAGCTGCATGGGAAGCTGTGTGGTTGACTGTCGGCAGGTGCTGCAGCTGTCGTGTGATGTCCTTGTGTCAGTGTGATCACCGTGCAGATCCTACTCATTCTGCTTTGTCAGAGCCTTAAAACCCCAGTTTCCCCCAGTGTTTGGCATAGTCTCATTAATTAGTTTTACAGAATGTATAATGGCCCATCCAGTTCATGTTTCACAGGCTTTGTATTCTCTTTGATTAGAATTATTTTCACAGGACAAATTCTCACAGTGGGATTACGCTTTCAAGTTGTCTGGCTTTTTTGTTTGTTTATTGCTTTGTTTTATCCTGATACACGCTAACCTTCCCGGCCTAGGTCCTCACTCAGTGAACGAGCATGGGAGCGGGCCGACGTGCATTGCCTTGCGTTGCCGCCATCAATTTGTTTGTTGATTCACTCAGTTTCTTCAGTACTGGGAATTAACAATGGTTTTTTTGTTTGGGTTTTTTTTTTTGGTTATTTAATAGGTATGAAAACTGGTCTTCCTTTTTTTAATTGTCATGCATTTTTATTTATTTTTTTAAAACTTGAATTCTTTAGTAGCAGTGTCTTTAAGATGCAGTATTGGGCTTCCCTGGTGGCGCACTGCTTAAGAATCTGCCTGCCAATGCAGGGGACACGGGTTTGAGCCCTGGGCCTGGGAAGATCCCACATGCCGCGGAGCAACTAAGCCCGTGTGCCACAACTACTGAGCCTGAGCTCTAGAGCCCGCAAGGCACAACTACTGAGCCCGTGCGCCTAGAGCCATGCTCCACAACAAGAGAAGCCATGACAATGAGAAGCCCGTGCACCACAACTAAGAGTAGCCCCCACTCACCGCAACTAGAGAAAGCCCGTGCACAGCAACGAAGACCCCAAAATAAATAAATAAATAAATAAATAAATAAAACTCAATAGCAGTCTTTCTCCCAGTAGAAGTAGATACTGCATCTTTTCTTTTTTATAAAAAAAGACATCTCCACCCTCAGAAGCAACACGTTTTGTTCTTGTGTATCCTTCCCAAAAGAGGCTTTGCATAAATGTGTGTGTGTGTGTGTGTGTGTGTGTGAGATCATCATCCCCTGATCATCTTCACAGGATTGATAAGAAGATCTATTTGTAGTATGGGTCTGGCACATCATACTAAGAACTACATAAGTATTTGGTAAACAAATAGCATGAATAAAATGTCAGAGGAAGATTTTTTTTTGACCGTACCACACGGCATGTGGGATCCCTGACCAGGCATTGAACCCACGTCCCCTGCATTGGAAGCATGTAGTCTTAACCACTTGACTGCCAGGGAATTCCCAGAGGAAAATTTAATATGACCTTTTGTGTGCACTGATTTGACTGTGCTCCGGGGATCCCCAAGGGCTCTGCAGGCGCTGCCAGGAGAGGGGGGGCGGGCTGGTGTCCATCAGCCGAGCTCCAGGTCCCTCCCTTCCTCAGGCCAGGGAACAGCCAGATGGTCCTGTTGTGCATTTGCACTTCGACTGAGACCATCTGGGGAAAGGAATCCGAGGTGAGTAGAAAGTGACCAGCACCCGTGTAGACAGTACTGATAACTGTTGCGTTTCTCCTTTTGTTTCCAGATGTTTCTCACCGTGTACCTCAGCAACAACGAGCAGCACTTCACGGAAGTCCCAGTTACTCCGGAAACCGTCTGCAGAGATGTGGTGGATCTCTGCAAGGAACCTGGCGAGAGCGATTGCCACCTGGCTGAAGTGTGGTGCGGCTCTGGTATGCCTGCTTTGGTCGTGCCATCTTTCATTATCATCGGTTTTAGATGAGGCGCGGTGTGCCGCATGCGTGTATCCGCGGAGAAACTGCAGAATAGGATGCCCATCAGAGATAGTGTTCTCAGTCCAGTTCCGTTGCGACCTACAAAGTCTTTTCGCTGTTTTCGTTTTCTGCAAGACACCGTAGGCACTACAGTATAAAAGGTCAAAAGATAGGCAGCTGATACACAGCGTGGAAGCTTCTGGGGTGTTACGGTAAAATGTATAGTGCTCACAAGTGTTTCTTGTATGCTTAAGCTGCACTTAGTTAGGAATTTGAGGCGTCCTGATTGTTTTGCCCTCTCTGAGGTTTTGTAGGTTTTTCGGGAAAGCTCTTCGGTGTTGAGTTACTGTGGTGGCAGGAGACATAGGCATTGTTTTAAGCCTTGACATCAACCCCCTTACTTAGTTCTTTGGAGCCCTGAAATGGGACAGCCTGGTTTCTTTTTGGCCCCTTAGGAGTTTGTAGATGCGGGAATAATTTTTCATGATTTCTGCTTTGTTTCTGTGCAGCCTGGGTGAGCTCCCACTGTTTCCTTTTTCTCCCCTGGGGGTGCATTGTCCCAGCACAAGTTTCCCACTGTGTTCATTGCATTCACACCGTTCACGGTATGTGACTCCAGCCGAGCGCCCACTGCTTGCCAGGCGAGTCCTCTTATTCATCTTCCGTTGACGTCCCTACAGCTGGGTGTTCAGGAAGGTCTTCTGCACTCTCCCCGAATTGCTTACTTCACATAGGAGCTAGATTAGACCATTCCCATAAAGAAACCCAAGTGATCCTTTTTCAATAAAAATCTGATAGTTCGACTTTCCTGTTTAAACTCTTTGATGGCTTTCTCTTCTACTTAGAATAAAATCCAACGTCTTGATCTGAGATTGTGAGTTCTTTGATGTCATCTGGTACCATTTTCCTCCTTGCCTGCCTCCTGCAGCTTTTTTATATTCCTGGATAAACGACGCTCTTTCCCGCCTTAGAGCCAGTGGCACCAGCTGTTCCCACTTTCTCTGTTGCTCTCCCTCCAGATTTTGTCATTGCTGGTTCCTTCTGGCCATTTGGATTGCAGCTAAAACACTGCCTCCTCAGAGATGCTTCTCCCGAGCTTCCTACGAAAGCAGGCATGAGGTTCTCTGTTACACAATTCCATCCTGATTTGATCCTCTGCGTGAGATGTGTCTGTCTGTTTTCTTGTGTGTGTTTATTAGTTTATTGCCTCTTTAATCCCCGTAGCCTCACACACACGCACAAGAATGTAAACTCCCTAAGAGCAGAGACCTGCTTGTCTTGTTCCTTGCTGCACCCCAGCTCAGAGGGAGTGCTCCATAAATATTTACTGAATGAATAAATGAGCCTCTAGTTGCTCTGGTGGCCTCCTTGCATTCTGCAAATTACTTTCCCGAGATGATTGACACCATGCATTGTGAGCTTCCTCAGTTTCCTGCCTCTGTACTTACCTCAGGTTTCTCTGAATGTGTGCCTACCCTTCTGGCTGATTTTCTTAGAGTAAGAAGTGTTCTTTCTCTTTGCCAAGGCTCACTCTCTGAGTTGAAACTTTTTTTTTTTTCTGGGAGCCTGGCATAGTCTCCTTGTTTTTGATTATTGCTGGAATTCTTTCATTTATTTTAATAAATTTATTTATTTATTTATTTATGGCTGTGTTGGGTCTTCGTTGCTGCGCTCAGGCTTTCCCTAGTTGCGGTGAGCGGGGGCTACTCTTCATTGCGGTGCGCGGGCTTCTTGTTGCAGTGGCTTCTCTTGTGGAGCATGGGCTCTAGGCACGTGGGCTTCAGTAGTTGTGGCACACAGGCTCAGTAGTTGTGGCTCGCAGGCTCTAGAGCACAGGCTTAGTTGTGGCGCACAGTGTCACAACTGTGACACAACTGTGGCGCACAGTTGCTCCGTGGCATGTGAGATCTTCCCGGACCAGGGCTTGAACCCATGTCCCCTGCATTGGCAGGTGGATTCTTAAACCACTGCGCCACCAGGGAAATCCCGTGAATTTTTAAAAAATTATTTATTTATTTATTTATTTATTTGGTTGCGCTGATCTTAGTTGCAGCGGGTGGACTCCTTAGTTGCAGCATGTCGACTCCTTAGTTGTGGCTTGCCAGCTCCTTAGTTGTGCCACGTGAATTCTTAGTTGCGGCATGCATGTGGGATCTAGTTCTCTGACCAGGTATTGAACCCGGGCCCCCTGCGTTGGGAGTGCGGAGTCTTATCCACTACACCACCAGTGAAATCCCCCACAAGTTTTTTTTAAGTGTCTTATTGAACATCTGTTTTTTTCCTTACTGATGTGAAATGTCACTTTGAATTCTTGTTATATCTCGTATGAAGTTATGTTTCTATAAGCTTTAGTCAGTTACTTTTATTGTTTTCTTCTAGTTTTATGATAGGACCAAATAGTTTTAATTACTGTAGTTTTATGAAAGGTATGGTATTGTAAGGCAAATGCTTATTTCATTGTTATCCTGTAGTATTCTTGTGTATTTTCTTTTTCAGATATGTTTTAGAATTACCTTGAAATGTTCCATGAAAAATCCTTTGGGGCTTTTGATTGCTTACAGTGAATTCATAATTCATTTGAGGGTTGTTTGTATGGTGTGATTAAGATCAAGGTCTTAGGTTTCAAAATCCTGTCTCTTTCATTTACCAGCTTTATAACTTCAGACAAGGTACTTAATCTCGGTAGTCCTCAAGTGTTTTCCCTGCAGAATTGGGATAATAATTGAATCTATTGCATAGGATTGTGTGAGGATCCCAGGAGCTGACATTTGAAGGGGGTTTAGCAGAGCCCCTGTTAGCATAACATTTAATGTTAGCTCTCAGCAAGTAATAGCTGTTATGTTTTCAACTCCTCCTTTTTTGCTGTAAATTGTTCAAGGTGCCCCATTTTAAAAATAGTACATTTGGACTTCCCTGGTGGCACAGTGGTTAAGAATCCACCTGCCAGTGCAGGGGACACGGGTTTGAGCCCTGGTCTGGGAAGATCCCACATGCCATGGAGCAGCTAAGCCCGTGCGCCACAATTACTGAGCCAGCACTCTAGAGCCCATGAGCCACAACTACTGAGCCCGTGTGCCACAACAACTGAAGCCCACGTGCCTAGAGCCTGTGCTTCGCAACAAGAGAAGCCACCACAATGAGAAGCCTGCGCACCGCAATGAAGAGTAGACCTCGCTCGCTGCAACTCGAGAAAGCCCGTGCACAGCAACAAAGACCCAGCGCAGCCAAAAATAAATAAATGAATAAATAAAATTAAAAAAATAAAAATAGTAAATTTGTTGCTTCCACTTCATTAGCTTCTCAAGTTTCCCATTTCCTTTAACTGACAGTCTTTTAAAATATGTAGCTTTTATCTGCCATCTCCATTTCCTTACTCCACACTCATTTGTTTGCTAAGAGAACATTTCTTGGATTCCTATAATGTACTAGGAACTGTGCTTGATTGTGAGGAATAGAGAGATGAAAGTGTCCTGCCTTCAAGTAAAAGCAGGAGTCCGCAGACCTTTATCATACCGTGCGATGACTGCAGGAATAGATGGATGTGCTCATCTGCAGAAGGAGAAAAGGGTGCTGCGGACAGTTCTCAATGCTAAGAATGGCTTGTTCAAAGTCACATAGGCACGGATGCCAGGACAAGGAGATTGGTGTGGTCAGAGCATGGGGTGAATAGGCGGCTTTGAGACTCTTTGAAGTGTATTTCAGCGTGTGCTGGCCTAAGCCTGATTTTTTGTCATCATAGGCCATCAGGACCTTAGCTCCTAGACCTTGTAAGACGGTCCAACCCAGCGTGGACTGGAGTTACTTCACTTCCTTTGAATTCCCTCTTTGCTTCTGGAACCTGGGGATTTCACTTCTTTTGAAATAAAGGGTGTGTGTGTGTGTGTGTGTGTGTGTGTGTGTGGTTTTGTTTTTTTTGTGAGGAGGTGGAGGGTCTGCTGAGGATTTCTTTTGGGAGGGTGTCTACTCAGCTATGGGTGTTTCCTTTTGGCGGGGGTGGGGGTCTTAGTTAGAATTTCCCCGGTTTAGAGGAGAGGGGTATCTGTGTCAACTCAGTACGTCAAGAACCAGAGCTGTACTTCGTTGCAACCGAGCAGATTAAGTTCAGGGGTTCACAGAATTGGCTGCTGAACCCTTGGCTGCTCCGTTCTCTGCCCGTGTTGTTTATTTAAGGTACTCAGATAGTGTCTTTGATTACTGACAAGTGCATTTAGTTTTCTTAGGCTGTTTCAACTTTCTTATATTAAAAATTATATCAGTGTTACTGAAGTTCTTTGGTTTTAAACAGTTGCATCCTCAGTCAGTATATTCGGTTTTAATATCCAGATCCCTTAAGATTGGAAGATTTTTTGAGGGGAGCTTAAGATATCTGGTTTGTCCTAAAGTTCCCATTTATTAGGGTATTTAGCTATGCCCTTCTTTTTGTCTCTAGAAAAGTTCTGACAACTGGCAGTCTCACTGGAAGAAGGGCCGAAGAAGCATATTTTCAGGGCAGTAAAGAGGCTTTTGTTTGGAAATGCATGTGTCTGATTTTTTTTTTTTAACGTAGTTTATAAAATTGTAATTAAAAAATAAAAACCAATAGACAGTAAGACTACATGATATAGAAAGCTGTTTTTAATGTTTCATTTGTACACTTAGAGAATCATAGAACCATTAGAGTTAGAAGGGACCTAAGAGACTGTCCTATGGAATAGATGACAGGAGCTTTGGAACCCGCAGAGCTTCCCAGCCTGCCTGTGGCTAGTGAGGGGCCCCTGAATTAGACTCCTGAGCTCCTGCTAGCGGCCCGGATCCAGTCCTCCCCCCTGTACTCCACCCACGTTTGACCCTGATTATATGTGTGGAAAGTTGGTGATGCTTCATTTTCTAAGGGTTCTTTTAAAAAAAAAAAAAGATCTAGGATGCTAAGTAACTTCTGCATTCATAATGCATAATTTGCATGAAGGATAGACAGTAAATGATATGTTCGTCTTTCTTTTTACCTGAAGATAACATGATTTATACCTCATTTATTCGTTTCTTTTAGAACGTCCAGTTGCCGATAGTGAGCGAATGTTTGATGTCCTGCAACGGTTTGGAAGTCAGAGGAGTGAAGTTCGGTTCTTCCTTCGCCATGAACGCCCCCCTGGCAGGGACGTTGGTAGGTAGCATCCTATCAGTCATAACAAAGATCTGAAGTTTTATTTCATGCTCGGGTGTAGCATGTGATCAGGAGCCAGGTAATTTGGGGGGTAAGTGAGAGGTAAGGAAGTGGGAACAGCGAGGATGGACGGCTCTTCTAAGCCCTGACTGGGGGCTGGGGAGAAAGGGATGTGGTTCTGTTTGTTCTGTTTTCTTGGAAGATGGGAAAAGTTTGATGACAGTTTTTAATGTGGGGGGGGGAAGGAAAGAGTCAGTAGAGCAGCGGGTTGAAATACAAGAAGGAGGGAATGCTCGATGGGCAAGTCAGCCAGTGGGAGGTGGTGGGGGGGGGAAGGGTCTCTCTTCCATTATTTATTTATTTATTTTATTTATTTTTTATTTTTAAAATTTATTTTTAACATCTTTATTGGAGTATAACTGCTCTGCAATGGTGTGTTAGTTTCTGCTTTATAACAAAGTGAATCAGCTATACATATACATATATCCCCATATCTCCTCCCTCTTGCGTCTCCCTCCCATCCTCCCTATCCCACCCCTCTAGGTGGTCACAAAGCACTGAGCTGATCTCCCTGTGCTATGCGGCTCCTTCCCACTAGCTATCTATTTTACATTTGGTAGTGTGTATATGTCCATGCCACTCTCTCACTTCGTCCCAGCTTCCCCTTCCCTGCCCCCCCGCCGTGTCCTCAAGTCCATTCTCTAAGTCTGCATCTTTATTCTGTCTTCCATTTTAATTGGGTGGAAGGGAAACTTTGCAGAGGCAGGTAAATGTGTGCTCCCTATGGGAGCAGTGGGAGGGGCTTCTCATCTGAGAACATTTGTTTTCTCTGAGATAGGAGGCACAGCCATCTGAAAGTGATGGTTGGAGCCATGGTGGAGAACAGGAGAGAGTGCTGCTAGGGGACCAGGGTCCCCTGGAGGCCAGTTGAGACTAGAGACCAGGAGACCATGGGTGGTTTTTCCCCAGTGATGCTCTGCAGCCCAGAAGGTTGTAAGAGGAGATGGTTGGATTGACCCAAGGTTGGGGCTTGGCCAGACCAGTTCAGTGGAGTCAGTGGGACAGGGAAGAAGAGGATGTTGGTGAGATGGCGTCTAAGCTGGGTGGGGACGAAGTGAAGGCAGAGGGGCTGCAGGGCCAGAGCAGACCAGCGCTAGGAAACTGCAAGTCTCAGATTCATGCACAGGTGCAGTGAGAGGAAATTGTGGTCAAAAAGTAGAAAGTCTGAATTTAAGATTTCAGGGGTAGAGCACTTCCAGGTGACGTGGTCCTGCACCGGGCCATGAAATGATCCTGAATTAGAGAGGAGGCAGGAAGCCACGGATCTGAGAGGTGAGCTTTTGGATGGTGAGGTCATCCAGAATGAAGGCAGGACTTGGAGTGGGGAGAACAGGGTGTCAGGTGGTCACATCTGCGGTGACTGAGGGTTGTGACCAGAGTTTATAGATGACAGTGAGGAGAGGGTAGAAGGTAATACGTGAAGGTGGAGGAATAGTGGGCTGAAAGCAGCCCTAGACATCGGGACACAGCCATCCCTGTGACCCTGGAGGTCTCATAGGACGTGGGAGAACAGGCAGTTTCAGGTCTGAGATCTGTGGGGAAGCTTTGTTCTCAGTGGGAAGCCGCTGGTCGGAGCAGGATTACTAGGTGTTTCTAAAAATGTTGGAACTTTTAAAATGGGAGGTTTGTGACTTCAGTATATATAATTCTTGGGAGTAAGACTGTCGGTAACAGAGGCTAATTATTAGATGTCACAGAATCTCAGTTTTATTCCTTTAGTACAAATGTCCACATGGTACCCAGCAATTAGACATTCAGACCGTGGGGGACCCCAGAATTGACTTAGTCTGGCCTCTTACTATACAGATGAGAAAGGCTGATACTCAGGGGTTAAATGACTTGTCAGAGCCCACGTCCCTAGAGGCAGAGCCAGGAGTGGAACCTGAGTCACCTCAGCCCGGCTGGCTCACAGGCCTTTCAATGTCTGGTGTCTGTAATTTTATTTTAAATAAGCATGCATTTTTTTTTTTTTTTCCCTAAAGCAGCCTTCTTTTTTGTGGTTTTAAGTTGGCATCTGCATCTTATTTTTATTTTGTTCTTTATTTACATTACTGCGTACATCTTCTTTTAGTAAATTAGATGAACTTTCCCCATTCATCTGCTAGTTCAAATATCTTTCTCTATCGTACCGGGTAAATTATTAAACAGCCTCTCAGTAGTGCAGTACGCAGTTTCAGTGTGTCTGTAATGTGAGAAATATAATCTGAAGATAAGGACGCTGTTTTCACATTGTCGCAAAACACCAGTGCCACATAGTGTCTAAACTGGGATAAAACAGGATTGCTGTTCAGTGTCAGCCTTTGTGGTGTAGACTTCTAGATTACAGATTAGGAGACTGTTACTGTATTCTTTTTCCAGTTTAACTAGGACCTGTGACCCAGAATGTATATGACATTAATTTGAAAGCTCTTGCTTTTTACTCTGATTATGTAACTGAACATGCCAAGGAGAAAGAAACTGGTGGAGTGCTCTTTCTTTGAGGCAGCAAAGAAAACAGTTATTCCTAAATGATAGATTTTTTTTTTCTTCTATAGAAATATTGTCACAGGTTACCTGAGCTATTTTGTCAGAGAATTGAACAGTATTTAAAAGTAAAGCTAACTCATTGGAGTTAGATATAAGCGTGGTACGTGGCCCTGAGGATAGACATATTTATTTACTGGAAATTTGTGCTAAGCTTCCAGGCAGGTACAATAGAGATTTGATTCAAAAGAAATTTTAATCTAAAACCTCTTGGGAGATAATTTAATAAATTTTCTAACTTCTGGGAAGTACAGGTCGAAGCTTAATTTCACATATTTAAGAAATTCTCTTTGATATTGTTCCTTACAATTTATCAGTTTAAGACTGTTTTCCCTTCATGATGCTTTAAGTGGTACTGAGAGACCCATATATTTGGGCTTGAAAAATTCTTTTTAGCCAAAAAAGCAGAATGCACAGTGTTTTCCAATTAGTACTTTCCCAAGCTAAGGAAATTGAAATTTTTTTACTTAAATAAATGGGCAAGTACTTGATAATACTTCGGAATTACCGCAAAATGACCAAATGTTCGAAATGCCACTTGTTCTGTTTTCAGTTGCTTCCTTCCCGTGTAAGGTACAAACTCTTTAACGAGTACAAGGATGGGTTCATTTAATTTTAACTTCTATTTCTTTCAATGAAACTATTCCCAATTTCACTGCTGAGTAACTAAATAGAGAACTGGGAGGAGCCACTTAAGCAAACGGTGTGAATGACCCGTAATCAGAAGTACATTTATTTTCTTAACTTTGCCTCCTGTGGTATCTGACGCATGGGAATGGTTAGCATGTGACATTTTCTAGTGCTGACTATTTATTCACCGTTCCAAGTAAGGTTTTCCAGAACAGGCTGAATTACGAGACCTTAATAACTTCATTGCTACTAGAAAGCATTTTAAGTATATTTTGAACTTAAAATATCAGAGAGCATTAACAACAGAACTGAGAAATGAACTGGGACTTAAAATATCTGTCAACTCTAGTGTTAATGCCTGCTTTCTGAATTTTGTGCTTAGTGAGCGGACCAAGGTCTCAGGATCCAAGTTTAAAAAGAAATGGTGTAAAAGTTCCGGGTGAACATCGAAGAAAGGAGAATGGCGTAAGTGATCATTGTTACCCATGCCGTGTATGGACCACAGTGATACTGCTTTTTTAACCTTTAAATCTCATTCACTGTTACTTCTTTTTTCAGTGGGTTATTAAGGATGGCCCTCTTTAAAAGGCTTATTTTAAATTTATTTCTTCAAAACGATTAATTTTAATGATCTCCACGTGGCTGTCAAAAGAATTCAAATGCTGAATATACCATAAATTCAGAACAAAACAAATGTTGAGCAGGTTTGAGGAAGTGTCTGTTTTTTTGGTGATTTTGTTGCCGTCATCGTTTTTAGCGATTAATGATATATTAATGCTCTTGCTACTGCGTATGAATTTTAGCAGGTATCTTTGGGATTCCTTGTAGGCATTTTCTTTTCAGAGCTTAGAATTTTTAATAATGTTAAGGATTAGCTAAATTACCTCTCTCCAACCTACATTTACTTCTACTCTGCCTTTCCCCAAATTCTGTTTTTCCCCCCCAAATTCTTCCTGTTTCTCTTCTCTGATCTCATATTTATCTTACAGTGAAGAAAGGTTGATATGACGATAACAAAAATGGTCTCAACCATTAACAGGATTTCAGTGCATCTTGACACAATGTATCTTTCCCTATCACTGGGTTTTTTATTTTTTATTTATTTTTTCGGTAACGCAGCATGCGGGATTGTAGTTCCCCGACCAAGGATCGAACCCATGCCCCCTGCACTGGAAACGCAGAGTCTTAACCACTGGACTGCCAGGGAAGTCCCATCACTGGGTTTTTAAGAAACATCTTGATAGAAGTATAATTGTCATATAATAAACTGCACATATTTCAGGTATACAATTTGATAAGTTTTGACATATGTGTACACCTGTGAAGCCATTACCATAATCAAGATAATGAACATATCCATCACCCCCCACCCCCAAAGTTTCCTTATGTCCTTTTGTAATCCTTTCCTTCTTGCCTCCCTCCCCATCCTCAGGGAACTGCTAGCAAGTCTCCTTTCTGTCACTACAAATTAGTTATATTTTCTAGAATCTAGGATAAATGGAGCCATCCAGTCTGTACTCTTTTTGTCTGAATTTACTCAGGATAATTATTTTGAGATTCATCCATTTTGCTGTGTGTATCAGTAGTGATTCCTTTTTATTGCTGAGAGATACTTCATTGTCTGGTTGCACCACTCCTTATCCATTCATCTGTTCATGGACATTTGGGTTGTTTCCAGTTACAGCATATCAAGCTACAATGAATATTTGGGTACACATCTTTGTATGGACATATACTTTTACTTCTCTTGAGTGAATACTTAGGAGTGGAATGGTTGGGTCATCTGGTAGATGTATGTTAACTTTTTTTTTTTTTTTTTTAACATCTTTATTGGAGTATAATTGCTTTACAATGGTGTGTTGTATGTTAACTTTTAAAAAGCTGCCAGGGCTTCCCTGGTGACGCAGTGGTTGAGAATCCGCCTGCCAATGCAGGGGACACGGGTTCGAGCCCTGGTCTGGGAAGATCCCACATGCCGCGGAGCAACTAGGCCCGTGAGCCACAACTACTGAGCCTGCGCGTCTGGAGCCTGTGCTCCGCAACAAGAGAGGCCGCGATAGTGAGAGGCCCGTGCACCGCAATGAAGAGTGGCCCCCGCTTGCTGCAACTAGAGAAAGCCCTCGCACAGAAACGAAGACCCAACACAGCCATAAATAAATAAATAAAAAATTAAAAAAAAAAAAAAGCTGCCAGAGTGTTTTCCAAAGTGATTGTTTTATTTTACATTCCCCACCAGAGAGTTCTAGTTTTTCCACATCCTTGCCAACATTTGGTATGGTCAGTCTTTTTCATTTTGGCTGTCTAATAGGTGCGTAGTGGTATTACATTGTGGTTTTAATTTGTATTTCTCTAATGTCTGATGATGTTGGGCATCTATCATGTGCTTATTTGCCATTTGTGTATTGTCTTTGGTGAAGTATTTGTTCACCTCTTTTGCTTAATTTTTTCTTTATTGGGTTGTTTACTTTCTTATTACTGAGTTTAGGCTTCTTTATATATTCTGGATCGAAGTTTTTTATTAGATAGATAATTTGCAAATATTTTTCCCAGTCTGTGACTTGTTCTTAATTTTAATACAGTATAATTGATCAGTTTAGAAGTTTTGTAGTTTTAGATTTTACATCTAAGTTTATGATCCATTTTGCGGGAACATTTGCATATGGTGTGAGAGTTAAAGTTCATTTTGTTTTTCGTATATGGATAGCAGTTGTACAAGCAGTATTTGTTGAAAACACTAAACTTTCTCCACTCAATTGCCTTTTTTTCTAAAATCAATTACCCCATGTACGTGTGGGTCTATTTTTGTACTCTCTATCCTGTACAATTGATCTGTTTATCTATCATGATGTCAGTAACACACTGTATTGGTTACTGAAACATGGTAAGTCTTGAAGTCAGGTAGTGTATGTTTTCAACTTCATTCTTTTCAAAGTTTTGGCTATTGTATGTCCTTTGCACTTCCATATGGGATTTTAGAATTTGGTTGTCAATTTATACAAAAAAACCCTGCTGGCATTTTGGTTGGGATTCTGTTGACTCTGTAGATCAGTTTGGGAAGAATTGCCGTCTTGACAATATTGAGCTTTTCGGTTCATGAGCACCACCTCGCCATTTATTTAAGTCTTCTCTCTCTCAGCCATGTTTTGAAGTTTTCAGTATGCAGGTCTGGCACATCTTCTGTTAAATTTATTCCTAAGTGCTTCATGTTTTTTATGCTATTGTTAATGGTATTAAAAAAATTTTTTTTTTCAGTTTCTGGTTGTTGCTAATACGTAGAAATATAATTGATTTTGGCATATTGATGTTTTATCCTGCATTCTTGCTAAATAAATTATTAGTTCTGGTAGCTTTTTTGTAGATTCCATAGGATTTTCTTCATAGATGATTGTGTTGTCTTTGTGTAAAGACAGAAAAGAAACTTTTTCCTTTTCAATCTGGATGCAGTTTATTTCTACTTTTTTGTTCTGTGGCACTGGTTAAACCTCTTAGGACCATGTCCAATGGATGTTTAGAGAGTGGACATCTTGCTTTGTCCCTGATGACCCAATGTTTCTTGAATTTTTAAAATTCTAGTGTCATAGTTTTAAAGGGTGTTTTGATGACTGTATTCTAGGTTTGCTGCCAGTGTCCCAATATCATGTTTAATATGGTCAAACACTGCCTTCCTATTTTAACTATAGAACCGAGGTAATTCCAAATTGTTCCATCTGTGTCACTGACTATTGAAACTAGTTAATTTAAATTTACAACTTAGAAGAGTGTTGGTCTGTATGTTAGTATGTTTTATATCTTAATAAGTCAATGTGGGGTATTAATATAAAAGTTAATGGTTTCTTTAATATTATGGAAGAAAAATGGCTAAATAATTTTGTCATGATTGGCTCAGGTGACGCTTATAAATAGGCCTTTGAGGGAGGAATCTCTGTGATCATTTTGTACTAAGTTGGATTGTTTGCATTTTTATTTTGGTAGGTTAATAGTCCTAGGATGGACCTGACACTTGCTGAACTTCAGGAAATGGCATCTCGCCAGCAACAACAGATTGAGGCCCAGCAACAAATGCTGGCCACTAAGGTAATATCGTGTTTTCAAACACCTAACAGGCCGCTCCTGTTAATGTGTGTGTAAAGCCGTTTACGTTCCATCCTCACTAGTAAACCAGTTACCTCATAGATACGTGCTGATACCATCAACCCGAAAGGTACCTGCTTTCTTCTCTTCACTACAGCACTGTGTAGAAACCTTAAATCATCCAGTTGTTCCAGATCTTCCTGACCACCATTCTGATCAGAGTTAACCGTGCTATGTTGAGTATCAGTAAAACAGGAACAGCAGAAAGAACCTCTCAGCTTTGCTTGTAGGCACTACTCTGGGCTAACCTTGTCCTGAATCATTACTACAGCAAGAGGAGCTTGCTGCTCTCGCTAACCTGTCCCCAGCTGCTGCTTGGCCCTGGTAACAGGCTGCTTGCCTTTATCTGGGGACATTCTTCACCCACCACCTAATTCGCATCCTGCCCTTGGACAGAGAAGACATGGGAAGCTTCTCCATTTCTATCAAAACCAGTCTCCCTGCTGCTGCTTCTGCCAGCCATGGGCTTCTAGTCTAAACCAGATGTTGTCAGACTTTGTCTGTAAAGAGCTGAGATATTTTAGGCTTTGCAGGCTGTGCTGTCTCAGCTCTGCAGTTGTAGCAGGAAGGCAGCCATAGACAATAGGTAAACGAATGGGTGTGGCAGTGTGCCTAGAAAACTTTACTTACAACACGGATAGCAAGCTGGATTTCGCCTGCAGGTCTGCCAGCCCCTGGTCTAAATACCCAGTCTCTGCCGCCGACCAGTCTTTGAGGGACTGTAAGTTCACTTGGGGTGAACAACTTGAGGGTTTGAGTAGCAAGGTCCCCAGCAGGGCTTTGAAGTGATGGCCAGGGATTCTTTAAGGTGGTTCTCAACATGCACGGTGGCCTTCCCTGTAATACTTCCTAGGGTTTCGATGCATCCTTTCTAGTTTTGATGCCAGACACCAGCTTTTTTCAAAATCATGTATATCATTGCTTCTCAAACTTTAATATGAATATGAATCACCTAGGGATCTTGTTAAAAATGCATATTTTGATTCAGTAGGTGTGGGTTGGAGTCTGACATTTTGCATTTCTAACAAGGTCCCATGTGATGCTGACGCAGCATTCCTTGAGTTTCAAGGACATGAATTCAAAGAAAAAGGTTGATTGTTAACAGAATAAATCTCTACCCTCAGGGTCTTATTTTGAAACTATTTCTGTGTTATTTGTATGTTTTAGCCATATTAATCTGTGAAGTTTACCCTTGATTATAAATTGTGTGGCTCTATTACTCAGTTAAAAATTTTAATATAATAGAAATAAAATTGTAAGTTGCATTATTGCAGTTTTCTAAAGGCACTAAGTAGTTCTTTAGCTCTTTTCTTTTTTTTTTTTTTTTTTTTTTTATATTTAGGTCTCTAATCCATTTTGAGTTTATTTTTGTGTATGGTGTTAGGGAGTATTCTAATTTCATTCTTTTACATGTAGCTGTCCAGTTTTCCCAGCACCACTTATTGAAGAGACTGTCTTTTCTCCATTGTATATCTCTGCCTCCTTTGTCATAGATTAGTTGACCATAGGTGCGTGGGTTAATCTCTGGGCTTTCTATCTTGTTCCATTGATCTATGTTTCTGTTTTTGTGCCAGTACCATATTGTCTTGATTACTGTAGCTTTGTAATATAGTCTGAAGTCAGGGAGTCTGATTCCTCCAGCTCCATTTTTTTGCCTCAAGACTGTTTTGCCTATTCGGGGTCTTTTGTGTCTCCATACAAATTTTAAGATGATTTGTTCTAGCTCCGTAAAAAATGCCCTTGGTAATTTGATAGGGATTGCATTGAATCTGTAGATTGCTTTGGGTAGTATAGTCATTTTCACAATGTTGATTCTTCCAATCCAAGAACATGGTATATCTCTCCATCTGTTGGTATCATCTTTAATTTCTTTCATCAGTGTCTTATAGTTTTCTGCATACAGGTCTTTTGTCTCCCTAGGTAGGTTTATTCCTAGGTATTTTATTCTTTTTGTTGCAATGGTAAATGGGAGTGTTTCCATAATTTCTCTTTCAGATTTTTCATCATTAGTGTATAGGAATGCAAGAGATTTCTGTGCATTAATTTTGTATCCTGCAACTTTACCATATTCATTAATTAGCTCTAGCAGTTTTCTGGTGGCAGTTTTAGGATTCTCTATGTATAGTATCATGTCATCCGCAAACAGTGACAGTTTTACTTCTTCTTTTCCAATTTGTATTCCTTTTATTTCTTTTTCTTCTCTGATTGCCGTGGCTAGGACTTCCAAAACTATGTTGAATAATAGTGGTGAGAGTGGACATCCTTGTCTCGTTCCTGATCTTAGAGGAAATGCTTTCAGTTTTTCACCATTGAGAATGATGTTTGCTGTGGGTTTGTCATATATGGCCTTTATTATGTTGAGGTAGGTTCCCTCTATGCCCACTTTCTGGAGAGTTTTTATCAGAAATGGGTGTTGAATTTTGTCAAAAGCTTTTTCTGCATCTATTGAGATGATCATATGGTTTTTATTCTTCAATTTGTTAATATGGTGTATCACATTGATTGATTTGCGTATATTGAAGAATCCTTGCATCCCTGGGATAAATCCCACTTGATCGTGGTGTATGATCCTTTTCATGTGTTGTTGGATTCTGTTTGCTAGTATTTTGTTGAGGATTTTTGCATCTATATTCATCAGTGATATTGGTCTGTAATTTTCTTTTTTTGTAGTGTCTTTGTCTGGTTTTGGTATCAGGGTGATGGTGGCCTCATAGAATGAGTTTGGGAGTGTTCCTTCCTCTGCAATTTTTTGGAAGAGTTTGAGAAGGATGGGTGTTAGCTCTTCTCTAAATGTTTGATAGAATTCACCTGTGAAGCCATCTGGTCCTGGACTTTTGTTTGTTGGAAGATTTTTAATCACAGTTTCAATTTCATTACTTGTGATTGGTCTGTTCATATTTTCTATTTCTTCCTGGTTCAGTCTTGGAAGGTTATACCTTTCTAAGAATTTGTCCATTTCTTCCAGGTTGTCCATTTTTTTGGCATAAAGTTGCTTGTAGTAGTCTCTTAGGATGCTTTGTATTTCTGCAGTGTCTGTTGTAACTTCTCCTTTTTCATTTCTGATTTTATTGATTTGAGTCCTCTCCCTCTTTTTCTTGATGAGTCTGGCTAATGGCTTATCAATTTTGTTTATCTTCTCAAAGAACCAACTTTTAGTTTTATTGATCTTTGCTATTGTTTTCTTTGTTTCTATTTCATTTATTTCTGCTCTGATCTTTATGATTTCTTTCCTTCTGCTAACTTTGGGTTTTGTTTGTTCTTCTTTCTCTAGTTTCTTTAAGTGTAAGGTTAGATTGTTTACTTGAGCTTTTTCTTGTTTCTTTAGGTAGGCTTGTATAGCTATAAACTTCCCTCTTAGGACTGCTTTTGCTGCATCCCATAGGTTTTGGGTCGTCGTGTTTTCATTGTCATTTGTCTCTAGGTATTTTTTGATTTCCTCTTTGATTTCTTCAGTGATCTCTTGGTTATTTAGTAACGTATTGTTTAGCCTCCATGTGTTTGTCCTTTTTACGTTTTTTTCCCTGTAATTCATTTCTAATCTCATAGCGTTGTGGTCAGAAAAGATGCTTGATATGATTTCAATTTTCTTAAATTTACTGAGGCTTGATTTGTGACCCAAGATGTGATCTATCTTGGAGAATGTTCCGTGCGCACTTGAGAAGAATGTGTAATCTGCTGTTTTTGGATGGAATGTCCGATATATATCAATTAAATCTATCTGGTCTATTGTGTCATTTAAAGCTTCTGTTTCCTTATTTATTTTCATTTGGGATGATCTGTCCATTGGTGTAAGTGAGGTGTTAAAGTCCCCCACTATTATTGTGTTACTGTCGATTTCCTCTTTTATAGCTGTTAGCAGTTGCCTTATGTATTGAGGTGCTCCTATGTTGGGTGCATATATATTTATAATTGTTATATCTTCTTCTTGGATTGATCCCTGGATCATTATGTAGTGTCCTTCCTTGTCTCTTGTAACATTTTTTAATTTAAAGTCTATTTTATCTGATATGAGTATAGCTACTCCAGCTTTCTTTTGATTTCCATTTGCATGGAATATCTTTTTCCATCCCATCACTTTCAGTCTGTATGTGTCCCTAGGTCTAAAGTGGGTCTCTTGTAGACAGCATATATATGGGTCTTGTTTTTGTATCCATTCAGCCAGTCTATGTCTTTTGGTTGGGGCATTTAATCCATTCACGTTTAAGGTAATTATCGATATGTATGTTCCTATGACCATTTTCTTAATTGTTTTGGGTTTGTTTTTGTAGGTCCTTTTCTTCTCTTGTGTTTCCCACTTAGAGAAGTTCCTTTAGCATTTGTTGTAGAGCTGGTTTGGTGGTGCTGAATTCTCTTAGCTTTTGCTTGTCTGTAAAGCTTTTGATTTCTCCATCAAATCTAAATGAGATCCTTGCCGGGTAGAGTAATCTTGGTTGTAGGTTCTTCCCTTTCATCACTTTAAGTATATCATGCCACTCCCTTCTGGCTTGCAGAGTTTCTGCTGAGAAATCAGCTGTTAACCTTATGGGAGTTCCCTTGTATGTTATTTGTCGTTTTTCCCTTGCTGCTTTCAATAATTTTTCTTTGTCTTTAATTTTTGCCACTTTGATTACTATGTGTCTCGGCGTGTTTCTCCTTGGGTTTATCCTGTATGGGACTCTCTGCGCTTCCTGGACTTGGGTGGCTATTTCCTTTCCCATGTTAGGGAAGTTTTCGACTATAATCTCTTCAAATATTTTCTCTGGTCCTTTCTCTCTCTCTTCTCCTTCTGGGACCCCTATAATGCGAATGTTGTTGCGTTTAATGTTGTCCCAGAGGTCTCTTAGGCTGTCTTCATTTCTTTTCATTCTTTTTTCTTTAGTCTGTTCCGCAGCAGTGAATTCCATCATTCTGTCTTCCAGGTCACTTATCCGTTCTTCTGCCTCAGTTATTCTGCTATTGATTCCTTCTAGTGTAGTTTTCATTTCAGTTATTGTATTGGTCATCTCTGTTTGTTTGTTCTTTAATTCTTCTAGGTCTTTGTTAATCATTTCTTGCATCTTCTCAATCTTTGCCTCCATTCTTATTCCAAGGTCCTGGATCATCTTCACTATCATTATTCTGAATTCTTTTTCTGGAAGGTTGCCTATCTCCACTTCATTTAGTTGTTTTTCTGGGGTTTTATCTTGTTCCTTCATCTGGTACATAGCCCTCTGCCTTTTCATCTTCTCTATCTTTCTGTAACTGTGGTTTTTGGTCCACAGGCTGCAGGATTATAGTTTTTCTTGCTTCTGTTGTCTGCCCTCTGGTGGTTGAGGCTATCTAAGAGGCTTGATGGGAGGCTCTGGTGGTGGGTAGAGCTGCTTTAGCTCTTTTCTAAGTGTATTGAGTGTGTACTAACTATGTACGATACTGTAAACAGAGATTTCCATTTCACATTGCATTTAATCCTCACTGTAGCCCTAGGAGCACTAGTGATGATCTCATTTTATAGGTGAAGACACAGACTTGTGGATTTGGTGAGATTATGTAATTTGCCCAAAGTCTCATAGCTAATAAGTGGCAGAGCTTGGGTTTGAATCCAAATTGGACTTCGAAGTGTATCATTTAACAGCTTTCTTTTACTGCCTCCCCCCTCTACATGAGCTCCTTCTTAAAATTATAGCCGCAGCTCATGAAAACTAGTTCAAGGATCACTGCTTGCTTGCTGCACAAGGACCACTTGGATAAAAACACTGATTCCTGGATCTTACCCCCTAAGAGGTAGATTCTAGGCTTGGGCCCGGGAGAGTCTGTTTTTCACAAACTCCCCAGGTGGTTCTCATAGCAGCGTGTAGGACAGATGGTGAGACCAGAGCAATGCCACCGGTGTACCTCTGCCTGGGCACCTCAGGGCGTGGTTAGATTAATTGTGGGTTAGTGGTCTGCTGTTTAAAAGGACATGTCTGATGATGGCTTATATCTTCAGGAACAGCGCTTAAAGTTTTTGAAACAGCAAGATCAGCGTCAACAGCAACAAGCTGCTGAACAGGAAAAGCTTAAGAGGCTCAAAGAAATAGCTGAGAATCAGGAAGCTAAGCTGAAAAAAGTGAGAGCACTTAAAGGCCACGTGGAACAGAAGAGGCTAAGCAACGGGAAACTTGGTGAGTTGCTCCCATTTGGTTTACCTCAGTGCTAAATGCTACAGTGTTAAACTGTTTGGGTGTAAGAAAATGCATTGGTATAAGAAGACACGTTGGTGTAGGAAGTTTATATAAATTTGCAGTAAGGAAGAAGAATAAGATGAGACTCTGTATGTAGATCAACTTAAAAGGATTTTTTGGGAAGAGTATAATTCACTGCAGTTTTGATGCTGCTGGTTCCCCCTGAATTGAATTCAGCTGTTGAATGTTTTAGACGAGGTTTCCAAGTTCCCTTTGGAAAACGTAGTAGTAGTAGTAGTAGTAGTAGTAGTTTCCACCCCCCCATTTATTTATTTATTTATTTGGTTGCACCAGGTCTTAGTTGCAGCAGGCAGGCTCCTTAGTTGTGACTCCAGGGCTCCTTAGTTGTGGCATGCGAACTCTTAGTTGCGGCATGCTTGTGGGATCTAGTTCCCTGACCAAGGATTGAACCCAGGTCCCCTGCATTGAAGTCCTCTTTCTTCTCTCTGTTTTTTGACTGAAAATTTGATGAAGGTAAGGATTTTTATGCATATAATGGCTCCATCTAATACAATACCATTTTAATTAAAATTGTAGTGATTTGATTTAGAGATGTCTGTTTGATTTAGAGGTGCTTATAAAGGAATAGGTTGATTCTAGGACATTTCTGAAAATTTTGTCTACTTTTTATGAGGAAGTTTATGGTACATCCTGGTTGCCCGGGAAGCAGTCCATTCTCATTTTTCTTTTCAACTACTGTTGCTTTTCTCGTTCTTACTTTAGTGGAGGAAATTGAACAGATGAATAGTTTGTTCCAGCAAAAGCAGAGGGAGCTCGTTCTGGCTGTGTCAAAAGTAGAGGAACTTACAAGACAGCTAGAGATGCTCAAGAACGGCAGGATTGATGGTCACCATGACAACCAGTCCGCAGTGGCTGAGCTTGATCGGCTCTACAAGGAGCTGCAGGTAAACTGTGGCCGCCTGTGACATTCAGTGGCACAGTCTCTCTAGGACGACAGCGTTGTCCACATAAGGGGCAGGAAGTTCTGGATTTCGGCCTCTTTTCCTTAAAGCGGGGAGGGGGAGGAAGACCTAAACCCCACAGAATCCAGAATAAACTTTATAGTACCTCAAACAGGAAATCTGAGGTGTTCCTTATGACCACAGCTGGTGGTCCAACACTTAATTTTAAACCATGAGATGAGAAGTGTGGAGGGACCTTACATTTTTAGAAATTGTATAATAGTGAACCATGTGATTATCTGTTTGAGAAATTTTTCTTCCTACTCCTTGGCTACCTTTTTTTCCCTTAATTTTATTCAGTTAAGAAACAAACTGAACCAGGAGCAGAATGCCAAGCTGCAACAACAGAGGGAGTGCTTGAATAAGCGCAATTCAGAAGTGGCGGTCATGGACAAGCGTGTTAATGAGCTCAGGGACCGGCTGTGGAAGAAGAAGGCGGCCCTGCAGCAGAAAGAGAACCTTCCAGTAAGTGCGCTGTTGGCAGGGGTCGGGAGGAGGGGACGATGACCATCCCAGTGAGGTCAGTACTTGGAGCAGCATCTTCAGAATCATTGCTCGGTGCGTCCTCCGGAAAGGGACGGGACCTGTGACTTCTTGAAAGAGAATCCACTGTTCTTATACTTCTAATATTATCACCTACGTAGCTCTGCTCTTTTTTCTAATTCTTGTAATAAAGTGTGGGTGAGAGTTCACCATGGGGTGTTTCTGTCTGGGGACATCTCTTGTAGATTTGGTGGCTAGATCCTGAAAATGCCGGTTTTTAACACAATTATGAACACGTCACGGGCTTTTCTGAGTCAGATCCAGCCTGACTTGCAATACTAAAGGCTCTGTGCTTTCTCCTAAGGTTTCGTCTGATGGACACCTGCCCCAGCCGGGGGCGTCGGGGCCGAGTCGAGTGGCTGCGGTCGGTCCCTATATCCAGTCGTCGACTATGCCCCGGATCCCCTCGAGGCCTGAGCTTCTGGTGAAGCCAGCCCTGCCCGATGGGCCTGGGGCCACGCAGGCTTCCGAGGGGTCCATGAAAGTCCAGACACTGCCCAACATGAGATCTGGGGCCGCTTCACAACTGAAAGGTAAAACCAGGCACTTCCAAGTCCTTCCAGGGCTTAGCTGCTCCCGTGCTCACTATGATTTTCCCCCAAGTTTGAGTTATTTATTTATTTGTTTGTTTTTGTATACCTTTCTTTTATTTGTGCTTCACAGCAAGTCTTTTTTTTTTTTTTTTTTTAAATCTAGATTTTTTTTTTTCCCTCCAAGTTTGAGTTTAAAAGGATGTCTTCCTATCCCTTGTTCATGTGGCAATTCTAAGAATCTCTTTGTGTTCTTTGGGGTTAAGAAATGATAATTTTCTTAACCCTAAGTAATAATAGGGTTCTGTTCAGGAAATGAAATAAAGCATCAGGTTTTTGAAAACCTGGAAATTGTTTTGAATTCCTTCTCGTTAATAAGGAAATTTTGATCTGATGTTAATAACTTGAGAACTTTCCTTGTGGTATAAAAACTCCAGATATGTTAGTGGTGTCGTCTCCACAGAATGCGAGACAGTGGGTCCATTCTGTTGATGATTGGTGTTTGCTATTCGTATATGTTTTTGTGTGAGAATTTGCCTGATGATAATTTTTAGAATAAAGGTAAACATATTGGGAGATAAAAGTGAAAGTAACAGAGGCTCCTTGTGTTAGTGGTCTTTGCATTCTGTGTGTAGTCCTCAGATACTTGGCCGGGGGTGGGGGGCAGGTGCAAGCCAGACTTTTATAATAGGAGGAAAAAATGAAGGCAGAGTTGTAGGAAAAGCAGGGCAAAAAACATCCTTTAATGAGCTTATTAAACTGACCCCTGGAGAAAAAAAAATAGAATCATCTCTTTTCCCTAACCACTATCATGTGTAAATAATAGCTAACTTTAAAATTATTTATTATTTTGCAGTAATTACCACTGTGAAGCAGTAGTGCTGCATAGTCTGGGTTTTATTGTAGAAAGAGTTAGTTTTGTCTTTTTAAGGAAAAATGAAAGCTATGGCTTTGAAACTTAAATACCAGTGTAGAAAAAACCTGAATACTCTGATTTACCCAAGACTGTGGTCAGAGTCATGGGCTGAAAGTCCGTGTTTTTGCTTTTGTTGTGTGTGCATCACTTGTGGTAGTTATGTAAGACACACGGGAGAGCCCTTGGTCTGCTAGATTGGATTTCTGGGTGGGATGGTGACGTTTTCTTACCTGGGGAGGAGTAATGCGTCCTTGCTGCTTCAAACGGACTTTCTGTTGATCGTGATTAATTTGTTTGAGTTAGCAGGAACACTCTTAAATTACAAGTATAAAGTCTGATGTTTTCTAAGTAAGTTTACTGAGGTTTTTGTGAGTCCGAGATTTAAACCCATTTTTAGAGATTTAACTTCTTAGCAGTAAAGTGAACCATTAATCATCTCCTTAGAATGCCGGGTTATTGCAGTTGCTTTTCTGTGTTCTAGGCTCTAAAATCCATCTGCTTGGCCCTGATTGGACTCCTCCGAATGCAGATCTTTTCTCGAGCCAACAAGCATCTGCTTCTGTGTCCAAAAGCTCTGGGAACGCTCCAGACCAAGGTGAGGTTTACTTGTGCTGTTCCTGAATATTCTGTTTTGGCCATCTAAAGGTTCTGTGTATTCTTTTTTAGATAGCTTATTTTCTAGTGTGTTAAGACCAGGGACTGTGTTTATTTCCAGAACAGCTTCATTTAGCCAGGGAATTAAGGTACTAGCATTGTAGTGTTGGGTTATCCTTTAATCAACTTAGTTTAAAAATAGAAGAGCATTTAGTGGGTATAGGTTTGAGGAGAGAGAAACATGTGTGAATAAGAAATTTTATTACAAGCAGTTTGATTATCAGTGTGATTCTTTTTTTTCCCTGTCTTCTTCAGCTGATGATGGGGAGGTTCCGCTGAGGGAGAAGGAGAAGAAAGTGCGTCCCTTTTCAATGTTTGACACCGTGGACCAGTCTGCTGCCCCACCCGCCTTTGGTACCCTGAGGAAGAACCAGAGCAGTGAAGATATCTTGCGGGATGCTCAGGTACTTGAGAATATCCCAGTTTTAAGATTTAATGGTAATTCTATATACATTTTTTTTTTTTTTTTAGAAGAGAGAAAGTATTATGTAAGGGAGAGAAAAAAACAAAATCTATCTGGGAGATTAGAAAATACAACAGCATTATGTTATTTTAAATTCTGTTGCTTGAGTATATTTGTGGTCTCACATCGTACTGGAACATGACTAACATGCTTGCTTCTGGGTCATATTTTGTATGATTCTCTAAAAAAATACTGGTGCATTGAAGAACATTGTATTTGTGCTGCTCAGTTACCTTGTTTCTTCAAAATTTGGAGCTTAGGTTATGTCAAGCAATGTGATGATGAATCTTCCATAACTGTTAGGATCCCAGCCTTTGACAGCCAGTCTATGGCTGCATGCTCCAAGTTAGGAGTTTTTTTTAACCACGTGGCCCAGATTGCGTGAAGTTCCGATGAACGAGAATGGTTTTCAGTTATCGGTGCCATCCGTGAATATGTAAAATGGCAGTTAAAAGTTTTCAAGTGGCCACTTACAGTTGCCCAAATAGGAAGGGGCAATGCGGAGGAAGTCGTACGGGGCAGGAATTGTATTGCATTACTGAAGTCCCTTTTACGTGTGATTAAGTTCAGAGATTTAAAAGCTTTTAATGATTTTTAAATGTAGAGCTAGTCTTTTCAGTCTGTACTTAACATTTGTGAAGTTTAGGTTGTCTGGAACATCCTGTATACCCAGTTACACAGTATTTTGATTGGCTGTTGTGTGTGTTTACAGGCTGCAAATAAGAATGTGGCTAAGGTACCACCTCCTGTTCCATCAAAACCAAAACAGATTAATCTGCCTTATTTTGGACAAACTAATCAGTCGCCATCAGACATTAAGCCAGATGGAAACCCTCAGCAGTCGTCAGCGGCTGTTGCATCCATGGGAAACAAACCCAAACCAGCAGGGCAGCAGCAGAGGGTCCTGCTGGCCGCCAGCATCCCTTCAGGTGGCCAAGCAGACCAGACCCTTCCTCCAGGTTCTAAGCAAGAGAGTCCCCCTGCTGCTGCTGTCCGGCCCTTCACGCCTCAGCCTTCCAAGGACACCCTCCTTCCGCCCTTCAGGAAACCCCAGACCGTGGCTGCCAGCTCCATATACTCCATGTATACCCAGCACCGGGCTCCCGGCAAAAACTTCCAGCAGGCCGTGCAGAGCGCGTTGACCAAGTCCCATTCCCGAGGGCCCCACTTTCCGAGCGGTAAGATCCTTGGTCTCATCTTCACCTGCGTGGATGTGTTTCCATCCTACAACCAGAGCTGCCGTCAATCAGTAAACAGCACAGTGACTTGTA
Source organism: Balaenoptera ricei (assembly GCF_028023285.1). Lineage (NCBI taxonomy): Eukaryota > Metazoa > Chordata > Mammalia > Artiodactyla > Balaenopteridae > Balaenoptera > Balaenoptera ricei. The sequence continues at coordinate 171,599,553 of NC_082639.1, forward strand.
CCTCTTTTGACTGATGCTTTTGTCCTAGAGATTTGTTTCATTATGGCTTCTGTTCTTCATGGGGAGTTTAAAAGAGTTTGTGCTCAATGTCAGCTACTGTAGTAGCTGAAGATGGTAGGTGAATAAAATGAAATAAATATGAAAATTGATGAATAAAACCTATAGCGATGACATAGCCTTCTGTGTTGAATTTCCTGTGTGCGTTTGTTTCCTGCTCACGGACGAGCTCCTCGGTGAGTGGGGACAAGTGCCTGCAGGGGATCGCTGCGCAGAGGGAGGTGTCTTCACTCTAGGTCTGACCAGATGTTCTTGGTGCATAGAGGATTAGACAACTGCCTCTGTATATGTTTTTTTTTTTTTTTTAATGTTTTCTACTATATTTTAAGTTGTTCTAATGAGGACACAGTTACTAGTTAAATACAAAACACAAAAAGATTACTTTGTGTTCGACATACATAATTTGGTAACTTGTTGGGTTCTTTCTAAGAGTCATTAGTTTATGGGACTGGAATAAAATTCACTACGTTTTAATGGAATGAAAATGGCTTTCTAGTTATGAAATAAGCATGTAATTGTGGCCCAAAATGTCATGAAAGTAATTACACAGCAGAGCATTAGTATATATGCTACATCTTACTCTTTTTCATGAGTCTGGTGAAAACTGCTAATATAATAATTCGGGAATTAGATAATGATGATGTAATCAGAATGTTTAAGGAGAACAGTTTTGGTAAATAGAAGTGGTTATTAATAATTTTATAAGCCAAATGATTTCTCACATTGATTTCCTTTTGAAAATTGTGAAAGATGGGATACTGCGTGTTTAGTTTTAATCTGGACACGTGAAAGGATCACCAGTTTTCACTGATTCTAAATTCTTTTCACATTTTGACATTTTATTTATTTATTTTTATTTTTTTTTTACATTTTGACTTTTTTTTTTTTTTTAAGAAATTCACGTTCTTTTATTTATTTATTTATTTATTTATGACTGTGTTGAGTCTTCGTTTCTGTGCGAGGGCTTTCTCTAGTTGCGGCAAGTGGGGACCACTCTTCATCGCAGTGCGCGGGCCTCTCACCATCGCGGCCTCTCTTGTTGCGGAGCACAGGCTCCAGACGCGCAGGTTCAGTAATTGTGGCTCACGGGCCCAGTTGCTCCGTGGCATGTGGGATCTTCCCAGACCAGGGCTCGAACCCGTGTGCCCTGCATTGGCAGGCAGATTCTCAACCACTGCGCCACCAGGGAAGCCCTTTGACATTTTAAATTTGGATACTACGGTCTGATTTCTTACAATTATAACTGACAGCATTTTCTTTCATATTGGTACATAAAATAATGGTACCTCTTTACAATCAATGAGGGGTTTGATTCTGTAATAAGTTTATTACGCAACGACGGAAACCTTGCTTTGTCGTTTGTTATTTTTAAAAATTAGTTGTATTGAAGAGTATTAGGTAATAACTATGAAATTAAAAGAGGCTTTAATTATTGTTAGCTATGTCTGTTATTTGCTAGTTTTGTTTAATTAATACTAATCAGGGCTTTTTTTCCATTTCCAATTAGTTTATGGCAAGCCTGTGATTGCTACTGCCCAGAACCAACAGCAGCTCCCAGAGAACATTTATTCCAATACCCAGGGCAAACCCGGCAGCCCGGAACCTGAAACAGAGCCCATTTCTTCAGTTCAGGAGACCCATGAAAACGAAAGGATTCCTAGGCCACTCAGCCCAACCAAATTACTGCCTTTCTTATCTAATCCGTACCGAAACCAGAGCGATGCTGACCTAGAAGCCCTGCGAAAGAAACTGTCGAACGCACCACGGCCACTAAAGAAACGCAGCTCTATTACAGAGCCGGAGGGTCCTAATGGGCCGAATATTCAGAAACTTCTGTATCAGAGGACCACCATCGCCGCCATGGAGACCATCTCCGTCCCGGCGCACCCATCCAAGTCCACTGCTGGGACTGCCAGCCCGGAAAGCCCAGTGGAGATCCAGAATCCATATTTGCACGTGGAGCCAGAGAAGGAGGCGCTCCCTCTGGCCCCTGAGCCCGTGTGCCCGGAGGAAGCAGGGAGCGCCAGTACAGAGAGCAGTGACCTGCCCGCTCCTTCTCCGGGCCTTGAGTATGAACCTGAAGGAGTCCCAGACAGCAGTCCAAGTTTCCAGAACAACGTGGAAGATCCAAACCCAGAGGCTCCCCCTCTGCTTGAAGTGTACCTCGAGGAGTACCCCCCCTACCCACCCCCGCCGTACCCGTCTGGGGAACCAGAAGGCCCAGGAGAAGACCCTGTGAGCCTGCGTCCGCCTGAGATCACTGGGCAGGTTTCTCTGCCTCCTGTAAGTACTGTGGTGTCTTGTGGTCACTGCAGAAACCTTTTGTCTTGTCACAGCTTTCTAGGTGGCTAGTTGTCACTATTCAGTGAAACACCAGTGAGTACTTACAGCCGGCCATTCACAAAAGATGGTCTGTGTTTAAACTGCCTATTGCAGCAAACGTGTTCTACAGCTTGCCCTTTATCTTACAGTTCCCTTGGTACAGAGTGGATCTTATAAATGTTATCAAAATGCAATATATTCAGCATCACAAACATTTTAATTTTGGGGGAAGAACCCCTTTCTTTATGAAGGAAACAAAGTTTTGCTCTTATACCTATAAACACCATGTTTGCTGTTTCTTCTCTAGCTGGTGTCACATATCATGGAAGGCAACACTGGGAATGAAAAGACCTGGATTTGGAACTTTCGGTCACTAGTTTAGCTCTGTGAAATCGGGCAGATGGTTTAACTTCTCTCATTGGTGATACCACTCTTTCAAACTTTTCTTTTTCTAGCAGTGAAATTTATTTTCAATGTCATATTTAGGTGGAACCTCAAACTTCCAATGCTGATAAAATTGGAAGGGTTCTGGATGAAATGGGGGCTGGGGGAGGTAACTGAGCAGAGACTGGGGTGGACCCTCTTTAGCCTCTTCCTCTCCTTCAGCCTGGTTTGAAGTCTCTGGGTATCATGGCGATCCCTCAGGTTTCCTTGTGCTCTGACATTAAGTTATTCTATTTCAGTACTTGTAATTGGTCTGTTCATATTTTCTGTTTCTTCCTGGTTCAGTCTTGGAAGATTGTACCTTTCTAAGAATTGGTCCATTTCTTCTAGTGTGGACAGTCATTTTATTAGCATGTAGTTGCCTGTAGTAGTCTCTTACGGTCCTTTGTATATCTGCGGTGTCGGTTGTAACTTCTCCTTTTTCATTTCTAATTTTGTTGATTTGGGCCCTCTCCCTTTTTTTCGTGACAAGTCTGGCTAAAGGTTTATCAATTTTGTTTATCTTTTCAAAGAGCCAGCTTTTAGTTTCATTGATCTTTTCTGTTGTTTTCTTTGTCTCTACTTCATTTATTTCTGCTCTGATCTTTCTGATTTCTTTTCTTCTGCTAACTTTGGGTTTTGTTTATTTTTCCTTCTCTAGTTGCTTTAGATATAAGGTTAGGTTGTTTGAGGTTTTTCTTGTTTCCTGAGGTAAGTTTGTATCACTGTAAACTTCCCTCTTAGAGCTGCTTTTGCCGCGTCCCATAGCTTTTGGATGACGCTAAGTTATTCTAAAGTTTTGTATGTTTTGACTTGGGCGTGTCTTCTGCACTCCTTCCAAATATTAAGCTTTTCTTTGGAAGTTTATTATGTCACTTTGAAATAGGTGAGAGAAGATCAGAATCCCAAAATGTCTTTAAAGTTGGTTTTTTCAGAGTTTAGTTTGAAGTCATTTTGTTTCAGTAGGATGCCAAGCTATGAATTTTTAAAACCTGGGCAAAAGCACAATAGCATATTGTAAGGATTTTTTTTTTAAGTGCGTTATATGTTTGATCCCTTATTACATCTTTTAGATGTGGCAGAAGTCAAAGGTAATGATTATCCAAAGTTGCCTCAACTACTAGTTTATAGTCGACATTTGTTTAAAAGTTCTATATGGTAAACATTGAGTTCTAGTGAAAAAAGTTTTAAAATAGAGGTTAACACTTTTTTAACAATTCTGTGCTTCTATGTCCTGAGGCGTGATTCTCTTTGAGTTAAACATGTGAGATTCTGTTATTCTCTTCCTAGGAAAGTGATCTATAAACTTTTTCCTTCTTGGTTGAAGTAAAGTAGAAGCCACTATCTCGTACTGTTGTTTGAAAGTGGGTATGATTGTACTGTTCATGAGTTGTATTATCTCAGCCATGTAATATTTACTCTTGTTTTCTTTTTTTCAAGAGACAAACATTTTAGCCATTGTACATTTGTGAAGTATATTCATTGCTACTTAACGTTTTTCAAAACTCAATAGTTTTCCACATCTGAAATAAAATAAAGAGAATTATGTATAGCATATCATACCCTAGGAGATGTTTCCACTCTGTTGGTTGTATTTAAGAAACCTATCTTATAGGATGTTAGATCTAGTTTTAACATTTGCCTTATTTTTTTAAGCCTGACGTATTAAAATGTAGAAAAGATGGTTAATTTACCCATGTGTCTTGGAGTACAGTTAAATTTTTAAATATAAAATAGTGATAACATTTTAAGACTTGTAGGATTCCTCCCTGGTATGTCTAAGACAGACTAATAATCTTTATTTTTTTCCTTCATAATATGCTCCACTCCCCTTCCCCCTAGGAGGCATTATGTTGGATATGGTTAAAAGGAGGGGCTTTGAAGAAGCCAGATTCCTTGGATTTGAATTCCAGCTCTGATGTTTACTGGCTGTGTGCCTCAACTTCCTTATCTGTAAAATGGGATAATAGGGTCTTCGAGAGGAATAAATGAATAATCATTCAATAAATGTCAGCTTTCACAATTCTCAGTTTGTGCTCTTGCCCAGTTTAATAATGTGGGGTTAGCACTACTGTATTAGGTAATTTAAAGACCAATCTTGGCTAATTTTGATCCTTGACGGAGAACCAGCCTACTTCCTACTGCAGATTATACTCTTAGCGTGTGTTACCCAAATGTAGTTTTCACTAGGCTTTAAAGAGTTAGCTTCTTCCCACTTAGTTACGTGGGTTTATTCATTAAGGGCTAAATATATATATATATATATGTATTTTCAAAGTTCTTTTTACTATCTCAGCCGAGATATTATTCCTCCCTTTTTGTTGTTTTTTGGTCTCTTGCTTAGACCGGGATCCTTAACCTTCCATGCATTTCTTTTGCAGGGCAAAAGGACAAACTTGCGTAAAACTGGTTCAGAGCGGATTGCTCATGGAATGAGGGTGAAATTCAACCCCCTTGCTTTACTTCTAGATTCCTCTTTGGAGGGAGAATTTGACCTTGTACAGAGAATTATATATGAGGTATGATTGAATTAGTACATTTCTTATATACCACCTTGTATTTTGTTTTAATGCTCTAATCAAAAGGCTACTGTAGGGAAACTGTACTTTTGCATTGTTTTCTCTTTTGGGAGGTGGGGTTGTTGAGAGGAACTCTTAATCATGCTCCAAAACCAGCTTCTCTGTTTTAAAGGTGTGGCTGTAACACTTTCAATAAATAGTGTGGAAGTTCAGTTATTCACTGGGGGTACTTTTCTTAGGGACATCATGACCCTCCTTTAAAAGTTGCTCAAGTATGGATTTGTACTCTGCAGTGTTAAATTACAGATGTGGTCCCTACTTTTCAGAAACCTGCTATTTAAAATATTTTTAGTTGACCTTTCTTCCCTTCCATGGCAAATGTGACTTCTCCTTAGATGCTAATCTGTGGTGGGAAGTTGGAGGATAAATAAACAAAAATGATTGTAAGGATATATAGTTTCTGGGACTTCTTCAGTTTTTAAAAACCTTTTTATAGGGAGTGCCTACTTAATGTCGTATTTCTAGAACTGTTCTTGGTATAGTTTTCTTGGCTCCTGAAGGTTTTAATTATGTTCAAAAAAAAAAAAAAAAAGACTACAAGAGTCTCTTTCAATTCTCTTGATCCTAGAGCCAGTTAATAGTTGACAGTTAAGGTGACAAAAAATTTGAGTGATGATCACCCTTGTTCTTATTGATGTTACAGGTCGATGACCCAAGCCTGCCTAATGATGAAGGTATCACAGCTCTTCACAACGCCGTGTGTGCAGGACACACAGAAATTGTTAAATTCCTGGTACAGTTTGGTGTAAATGTCAATGCTGCTGACAGTGATGGATGGTAAGATTTTCTTTTAAACTCCACTCGGACTTCAAGTGTATCTGCTGCGTAGGCAACGAATGAGCAGTGTTGTAGATGCTGTTAGAAGGGAAGAAGTATGTCAGTGTGTGTCCTCACGCTGCTTGTAATCTAGAAGGAGAGACGGGGGAGACATTTTTAAGGTATTAATATGTCTTCATGTAATAGTCATCTCACTCCCGTTCTGGAAGCAGATGGAGTTTTATTTTATTTTTTTATATAAAAAATTTTTTTTCGGCCGCACTGCATGGCTTATGGGATCATAGTTCCCCGACCAGGGATTGAACTCAGGCCCTTGGCAGTGAGAGTTTAGAGTCCTAACCACTGGACCGCCAGGGAATTCCCCAGATGGAGTTTCAGAAGTTTAGTAGTTAAATAATAAAAATAAGAAATGTCCCAAAGTGGTACACAGTTCATTGGCATGCTTCAGTGAATATGAGAAATGCTGATCTAAGCAGGGTTCCCCCCACCTCCCTGAAACTACTGTGTGTCTAAGAGGGGATTATAATTTGTAAACTTCTCCCAATATTTTTGACCGTGGAATCCATTTTTCATGGAGCATCTTGTGGAACTGGTGTGTGGCTAAAACCCAGGAGATATTATTGTAAATGATGAATATTATTATTCCTAGGATAATGATTTAATGATTATGATTATTAATTAAATTATGATTTAATGATTAATAATGATTCCTAGGAAAGATTTACTTCTTTCTATATGAAAACATTTTTTTAAGTTATAATCACACTATATTTACTCAAGTATTTTAATTTTATATTTTTGTATTTCTCTCAATATGGAAATAATTGTAATATCAAATTTACATGTATACACATATAAGTTGCAGACACCCATATGCAAACATTTGAAAAAGCCTCATCTCTTACCACATGGCTGTGACTCATTCATTGTCGCTGTCTCCTTCTTGCTAGACGTTTAGATTGCTTTCCAATTCTTTGTTTGTTATAAATAATTCTTGGAGAAGCATTTTTGGTTGCACTTTAAAAAAATTGTATTTATAAAAGTAATGTGAGCCCATTGTGGAAAACGTACAAAATAGAGAAATCAGAGGAAAACAAGCCATTTGTATCCTACAATCTAGAAGTAAACACCATCAATATTTTTTTTTTATACAATTCCGGGCTTTTTTTTTTTTTTTTTAAATTTTATTTATTTATTTATTTATTTATGGCTGTGTTTCTGTGCGAGGGCTTTCTCTAGTTGCGGCAAGTGGGGGCCACTCTTCATCGCGGTGCGCGGGCCTCTCACTATCGCGGCCTCTCTTGTTGCGGAGCACAGGCTCCAGACGCGCAGGCTCAGTAATTGTGGCTCACGGGCCTAGTTGCTCCGTGGCATGTGGGATCTTCCCAGACCAGGGCTCGAACCCACGTCCCCTGCATTGGCAGGCAGATTCTCAACCACTGCGCCACCAGGGAAGCCCAACACCATCAATATTTTAATATATTTCCTTCAAGCTCATTTATGTATGTGTATATATATAATTTTTTATGCCTATATATTTTTTTTAGTTTAGCTCTCAATAGGTTTTTTTTTTAAATTGAGGTATAGGTGAGTTACAATATTATACTAGTTTCAGGTGTATAACACAGGGTCAAAATTTTTATAGATTATACTCAATTTAAAGTTATTAAAATATTAGCTACATTCCCTGTGCTGTACAAAATATCCTTGTAGCTTATTTATTTTATACATAGTAGTTTGTACCTCTTAGTCCCCGATCCCTGTCTTGATCTCTTCCTCGCTTGGCTTTCCCCACTGGTAACCTCTGATTTGTTCTCTGCATCTGTGAGTCTGCATGGTTTGTTCTCTTCATTCATTTGTTTTATTTTTCAGATTCTACATATAAGTGATAACAAACAGTATTTGCCTTTTTTATGCCTACTTTTTTAGTTTACCTTTACAACATAAGCAGAACAAATTCTTAATGTGTCACAATGTCTTTGTTTCCTAATATTGGGAGTTTAGATTATGTATAAATTTTTACTATTAAAAAAATTAAAAATTAAAAAGCCACGCAGTTAAAAAGTCTGTAGTAATATTCACCAAATTATTAGTGATAGTGTTTGGGATGGGGGGGGTGGGAAATAAATTTCTTTTGTGAAAGACCCAAGTGGAATAACATGAAAAGGGGAGGGAAGAAAAGGGTAAAGAACTCTCATGTACTTCAGGGCTTGATTAACATCCTCAAGCCCATCTTCTGAGTTTGGGCAGTGGTCCCGGCTCTTCCACCTTTACCATGAATCTGGAGTCATTTATAATACATTATAAAACATTTGAGATGGTGGAGAAGATTCTTCGTCATGGTCTTCCTAAGTTCCTGCTAACCAGTTGCTAATATAGATTGAAATGTGTATTTTCCAGTCATTTTTCTGGTCTGAATTGAATTGGCAATTTTTTTTCCAATTAAAATTGAATTAGGATTAAAAAAATGTTGGGTAAAGGTAGTTGTTTATGTGCAACTTAATTCCTTCAAAATTGGTGGTGATAAAGGGACATTTACAGGCACGTGTTTTGAGGGGAGGCCTATTATTTAAAGATGTTATGTCCTTCATCCTGGCAGAAATAATCAGGCTGGATGCTCCAGAACATGGAACTAAATATATTCTATCCTGCTTTAGATCAGTATACAGATTGCATGTCCTTTCACTCATGTCCTTGATCCCTCTCACCCGCGGTGCTGCCCTGGCCCCAGTGCCGTCCCGACATTTTTCTTTGTGGCTTTAATTCTCGGATGGGCTCAAGCATCTATGTTTAACTCATTTCTTAATATCTGTGAGAGCGGTTTTCAGGAGAAAGGGCCTGGTGGGTGACAGGCTGGAGAGCTCTCCCTGCGGGTGCCGTGTTGCAGCAGGTGTCGTCCCGTGTAGGAAGGCATCCCCAGCCCTTGCTGTGCCCTCATCCACAGGACCCCGCTGCATTGCGCTGCGTCCTGTAACAGCGTCCAGGTGTGTAAGTTTTTGGTGGAGTCCGGAGCTGCTGTGTTTGCCATGACCTACAGTGACATGCAGACGGCGGCTGATAAATGCGAGGAAACGGAGGAAGGCTACACCCAGTGCTCGCAGTTTCTTTACGGTACGGAATAATTCAGTTTACGCGCACTGATTACTGCGTTCATTTATCCTTTATCTCTAGGGGATTGTTCCAAAGGGTTTTTATTATTTGGGAAAGCATTTTGTGTTGCACATAGTCCTGGGCATTGAAGATAGGGCAGCCTCGATCACAAACATGAATGCAGCTTTTGTGTGTGCCTAGAAGCGGCTGTTATCAGGGACATCTTCAAAGACAAAAGACAGTTATGCAGCCTTGGATCTAGTGTGGTTAATAGCTTTTGACCATCGAAAGATCCTCTAGTAAGACTTCAGTACTTAGCGAGTGATGCTGTATCTGTGCAAATAAGTAAACAGAACCCCCCCCCCCCCCCCCCGCAAGATGATCAAGAGAAATGCAGGGTTGGAATAAGAATCCACAGATCCAAGTTTTCCTGCTAAATCAAACTTGTCGCAGAGGAAAAGAAAGGCAACACCATATTTTAGAACTGATTGTTTTGACTCTTTTGTTCTCTTGTTTTTGAGTTTATGATTCTGATGCATCCCATCAGCTCTGTCCCTAGAGAAAAAAGGACTTGAAGTTTTAGACGAATATATGTTGATTGGCACTGTTACTTACAAGGAAAATTTTTTTTATTTACAAGTCTTAGAAGTTGAGGTTAATGTTTCTTTTTAGTCTGGCTTGAGAGAAATGGAGAAGGGGAAAAGACAGAGACAAAGGAGGAGGTAGGTCCCAGGACCCCAGACCACTCAAGCATCAGGCATGGAAAGATGCCTGAGGTGAAACGTCTTCCCTGTTTGACTGTTTTCCTAGTCTCACTAGGCCTAGTCTCACTAGTTTTCAGGCTCTCGGAGAGAAGGGAGAGGGGTTAGAGGGAGAACCACAGACCGTAGGTTCTCTTCTTCATCTCTCAGCTCTTAGTTTTTATCGTTGATATTTATGATCACTCTCTGTGTTCTGAACTCTACATCAAAGAATAATTTTGACATATGAACACATTTTAAAATCAGTATGTTATATTAATATGTATTTTGTTACATTAAACGTATTGGCGATCGAGCTATATGTAAGTATGGGATATGATTTTTTTAAAAACATTTAGGGACATTTGATCAGAGATTTTTTAAATTTATGAAATATATCATGGATACCGAGAGCATTTCTGACATAGGTGTGCAGTTTAAGTAATGATGATACTAGAGTAACACAGTGAAACCATCCAGGTATCCAGCTTGGGAAACAGAACGTGAGCTCTGTCTGCCGTCAGCAGGGGCCCTGCCCTGATGTAGCTCCTCTCACATCTGTGGTGACTGCCCCCTTGAATTTATAAAAATAGGTATATCACCTCTGTGTGTATCCTACAACTGATATTGTTTAGTTCTGCCCGTTTTTGACCTTCATATAAAATAAACCATACTGGTGATCCTGTGGCTTGCTTTTTTCATTCTCCATAGTTTTTGAGATGCATCTGTGTTGTTGCATGGAGCTGTTGTTTCTTTTCACTGTGCTACTGTTCCATTTTGGGACTCTACTACAATTTATCTTTCCATTCTACTTTTGGCAGACGTTGGGTTATTTCCTTTATTTATTTATTCATTCATGCATTCAATTATAAACATGGCTCCGGCCACCATTTTTGTCCTCATCTTCTGGTGTCTCTCTAGAAGTAGAGTTGCCAGGTCACAGGAATGCACGTCAAGCAGAGAGTACCTTTTGCTCTGTGTTCTCTTTGACCTTTGGTGGATTTGGAATCCTGTCTCATTGTGCCTTTAGTTTGCATTTCCCAAACTGCCAGTGAGATGGAGCATGTTTTTAGGACCCTCAGAAACTTTTGAAAACTGTTGATTCATAACTCTTAGTTTGGTAAATAGCGAAGTAAAGAGAAACTGTCTTCCATGCCTGATGGTTTCCTGGAAATGAGACTCAGGTTGTTATTTTGAGTGCACCATTCTGATCCCAAACAGATAACGAGTCTGGCGTGCTTTAAAACTTGGTGGAATCACAGTTATATCAAGTATAACTTGAAAGTTGGAAATTTACTTGTCCCCATGAGTAGAAACCTGACCATTTAGATAGGTAGAGCCTTCTTTTGGAAAAGAACGGTTTAATTTCTTGTTTTGCTCAGAGTGAGAGACAGGTAGCATGTGCTACGTCATATTAATTGACACAGGAAAAATAAGTTCATAATAATTTAGGTTCGCATAAGTTGAGAAACCCAACTGTTCACAGGCAAGCAGGTATTTTCCGGGCTTTTCTAAAAAGGTGACAATGAAAATGACCTCTGACTTGCTCAGGACATTGTCTAATTTTTCCTCCCCTCTCCCCATGTTGCCTGCCTGTTGATGATTGTGACTCCTTATTAGTGTCGCCTTATAGGATAGGAAGGTATAAATGGAGAAGGGTAAAACCTAAAGTCGTAGTTCATTTGCAAATCTGTTATTAACTCTGGTAAGAAGTGGACATTTGGGGATTTTTTTTCCTTCCCCAGTTTGTGGATTTCAATATCTTTTAGAATTCTGATTCTCATCATTTTAGAGTTGACTATATGTGGACTTTTATATCCTGTCTAATACACCTGGCCATATTTCTATATTCTAACATTTTATAATTTTTTTCTTTTATCTTTCCCTATTTGGAAATTGATAGAGACCACTTTAATAGGCACAACACTCTGGTCATTTTTCTCTGTCTGCTTTAAGTTTTAGGTAAAGAACAAAAATGATTCCAGAGTTCCTTGGTCATTACACTTAGTAAATAGGCTAAAATTGGACAGATGTTTCATTAACTTTTTTAATATCCTAGACTGGAACCGTTCTTTTTTTATTCCTGTGTTTGTAATTGTTTTGTATTCTGAGTAAGAGAAGTTTTGAGAGCTGCTTATAAGGTGTTGGTTAGTTTTTAGAGCTGGTTTAGAGATGATAGCATATGTTAACTTGTCTTTTGTATGTTCCCTCTACACGGCTGGCCTTCCTCTGCTCCCCCTGGCCCCGGGAAGTTTATTTATTGAATGTTTAATGTAGTAGTTCTACCATTCCAGCAGGTCCCCATTTCTTCTCATTTGGTTTTATAGAGTGACAAGTTCTGAGCGTGGTATCCTCTGAGTTACATATATTCTGTTCTGTATCTTAACGTGATTTCAGGAGTTCAGGAGAAGATGGGCATAATGAATAAAGGGGTCATTTATGCCCTCTGGGACTATGAACCTCAGAATGACGACGAGCTACCCATGAAAGAAGGAGACTGCATGACAATCATCCGCAGGGAAGACGAAGATGAGATTGAATGGTGGTGGGCCCGCCTGAATGACAAGGAGGGATACGTCCCACGCAATTTGCTGGGAGTAAGGAAGGATGTTTTTTTAAACAATTTTTATTTCTTTAATGTTGTATCTATTTTATTTTATTTATTTGTTTATTTTTGGCTGCATTGGGTCTTCGTTGCTGTGCGTGGGCTTTTCTCTAGTTGTGGCGAGCGGGGGCTACTCTTTGTTGCGGTACACGGGCTTCTCATTGCAGTGGCTTCTCTTGTTGTGGAGCACGGGCTCTAGGCACGTGGGCTTCAGTAGTTGTGGCGCGTGGGCTCAGTAGCTGTGGCTCGCGGGCCCTAGAGTGCAGGCTCAGTAGTTGCGGCGCACGGGCCTAGTTGCTCTGCGGCATGTGGGATCTTCCCGGACCAGGGCTCGAACCCGTGTCCCCTGCATTGGCAGGCGGATTCTTAACCACTGCGCCACCGGGGAAGTCCCTGGATTTGTTTAAGTCAGGATTTTCGAATCTTCTAGGGAGCTTGAACAGGGCACCAGAGACAAGATTCTTTGTTCTTTCTCTACTGTTGGATTTTAAGTTTCATAAAAACCAAGAAAATAATCAAATCATATCAGCACATGTAATCCAATAACATGTCTGTATTAGTCTGAAGGGACTGCTGTCTTTGGTCAGACATTCTTGGCGGGGGGAGTATTTTCAGGGAAAGGCTAGTATAGTTGGACGGAGTCTAATGTACAACAAATGGGAGATATTTTCACTGTATTTTCATCAGCTGTCAGACAGACATGGTCTGTGCCCGCATAGAGCTTCTGTCCCACTCGAAGCCCTGAACCAGGGCTCTGTCTGGGATCATCCCGCTGTCTGGACATTACTCTCTGTGGAGCTCGTTAAAATGACCCCGGTGTTGGGACCTGGAGCTTGGATTCTGGCCTGTATCTCCTCCTCCTGACTCTTCTCCTTTGTGGTTTGATGTGCAGTATAAATGACATCATATATCCTGACTGCTGTCTTCCTGGTAGCAAAATTTACTATTAAATAAGCATTTGGGGTTTGGACAATATTCATTCGTGTGACCATACTATAAATTATAAAGAGTAGTGAAACTGAAAAAAACAATTAAGCCATGGAGCCTGTTAAAGAAATCTTTCCAATTACCAGACGAAAGTAGAAATGTAAAGGTAGTTCTCTTTCGAGCCCTCCTGTTTGCTTCTACAAAGTCTTTGGCGCCAGAGAAGCATAATCTCTTGCATGCAGCCACTTTCCTTCTTTAATGAACATCAAGAGTAAACAGGTACTTTTACTTTTTATAGTTTCTTATCTGGGAAAAGCTCTACCTCTTAGAAGTAGTTGCTTATTTGAGTCTTAACTTTAATTTTCTGACAAAGAGGTCCAGTGGTGAATGAAACATGGGGAGAATGATTTGTTCCCAAGTGTGGAAGCAGCTGGTCAGAGACCAAGCTCTGCCTCCTGTGTGGCTTTCAGAGGTTCTGTAATCAGTGTACTGGATTGAAGATTTTCATTTTAATCGGACATTTAAATATTCTTGGTTCTTTGGAAATCTTTCCTGGGTAGAAGTGGCCTCTACCAACTTCTTTGGCTTCCTTTTGAGGTTTTTTTTAAAAAAGGAAATTGCATAAACATTTTAGTCAGAGGCTCACATACAAGTGTAGAAAATTATTTTGGCTAAAATATCTTTCCTCACAGAGAAAAACAATCCTTGATATAACATTGATCCCTCAGTTAACTTTTCAGTTTTGGCTGGAAGTCTGACTTGACTTTCTTTCAGTAAACCTTTCTTTCCCTTTGTCTAGGGGAGGAGGAGGAGGGTTTTTGTTTTGTTTGCCAGTTGAATTACTGGTTTGACTTGCTCTTGGCTTCGTGAACACTCTCCTTGCCAGCTCTTGTTATGGAAAACACAAAACCACCAAATCCTAAAACAAAAAACTCCACTTATCCTTCCTCAAATCTGTAGACTTCTGGTCTGTGGCATTTGGTTCCTGATAGTCTCAAGTCCCATGACACCGTGTGACAGTCCATTGTGAATAAAGTTAAAATAGAGACTTCTTAACCTCTTACCTTTTCCCTTGGAATGGAAGCTCCCAGCACTGGAGCTTATAGCGTATTGCACATCACCTCTAGTCCTTTGTGGTCCTTGTTGGACTTGATTTACAGTTCAGTAGGCTGTGTAGATGGAGTTAATGCTGAGAGCATCCTGGATTTTATATCACTGCACCATGGCGTTGTCCCTGTTGAGGGAACCCCTGTGACCTTTGAATGTCCTTTGCACAAGAGTTGGTGTATATGAATCTTTGGGCAGCTCTGGGTGTTTCACATGGCAGAGAGTTCTTTCTTTGGTTTAATTTCTTTCCTGTGACATCAACACCCGCCCCTACCCCCCATATTTCTTGCAAATGTGTTATACTCCCACGTCTGTGCAGCATGTAAATATTTTTAAAATTCTTTTTTTACAGCTATACCCAAGAATTAAACCAAGACAAAGGAGCTTGGCTTGAAACTTTGCACACTTTTAGTTAATGAAGAATTAATCTGTTACCAACAAGAAGAAATAATACGATCGTTTGTGGCAGAAATTTTGTAAGACTTATTTTCATGACAGAGTAACTTGAAAGCAATGAAGAACGGGCTCTGGAAGCGCACGAAGGCTGGGAGCAGTCACTGCTGGAGGAGAATGCTCAGCACGACGGAATGAACGGGGCTGGTCAGGAAGCTGGCCGCTCCGCACTGGGTACGCGCCCCCCGTGTCGCGCTCCGAGAGATGCACGGTGACGGTCCTGTTCTCTGCAAGAAATGGGACCGCCTACTGGGCTACTGGGAGAACCGCTTCATGGCATGTTTAAGTGGGCGTTTTTCAGTGCCTGCCCCTGTCCCTGTCCCTGTCCTCCCACCAGAAGGAGCAGTGCCATCATGGTGCCATCTCGGATTGTCCCCCAGCACCAGCAGGCCCGTGGGGGACTCGCACGGAGGCTCGAAGGTGCCGCACACCTGTGTGTCGTCCGTGAAGAACTGTGTGTTGGTTGTCAGTGAGCAATAACTTTAGGGTATGAGTCCTTGTAGCGTCATGTATTCAAAATACTGAAACCACACTACACTACAGGTAATTAGATTTAGACTCTTGTTTTTAGGCTGAAGTTTGAATCTATATTTATTGTCTTTTGTATCTCGGAAATTAGAGACTGGCTATATAGACTTACCCATGATATTTGTCAAGATCATAGCTGACTTTAAAAACAATTGTAATAAACTTTTTGACTCTAAGCTTTTTACTGGCTTTAGTATCTTATGTCATGTTAACGGCCTTGTTTAACATTCCTAAGCCATTGGAATATCGTACCCTGCTGAAAAACAATAAGAATTTTTTTTTTTTTACCAGCCATGTGATTAAACATAAGTATTTCTTTGCTCAGTTTTGCAATTTGTGAGTTTTGTGGTGGTCTTTGTTATAGAATTAAGACGTTTTTTAAAGATCCTAGAGGCCATGGTGATAGAAACTTGTACCTTTACCTAGAGCTTCTGATAGGCTGTTTCAGTGTCCTCATTTTTATTTCAGATTCTTCATAGAGTTATATACATTTATGGGATGAAAACTTACATAGACACAGTCTGCACGTCGTTTTATTAATATGTTACCAAGTTTGTGAATTTGGGGGGAACTCATTTTGCTTAGTGAAACTTTCATTTAATAGAAGATACAGGTGAAAAAAACCAATGGTCACTTTTCCTTATACATTTTTATGAGTAGCTAACTTCTAGCAAAAAAGGAAGATAGGTGAATGACAGAACATATGATGCCTTTCAGAGTAATGCAGAAATAGTGACAACATGGATGAAACATCAGAAGGCCTGTATGGTAGACAGAATTCTAAAGATGCCCCCCCAGCCCCTCATATTCCTGTCCTGTGGTGCTATGGACTGAATGTTTGTGTCCCCCTAAAATTCATGTTGAAGCCCTAACCCCCAATGTGATAGTATTTGGAGGTGGGGCCTTTGGGAGGTGATTAGGTTTACATGAGGTCCTGAGGGTGGGTCTGCATGATGAGATTAGTGTCCTCGTAAGAGGAAGAGTCAGTCTAGTGCACTATGTGAGGATACCCCAAGAAGGCTGCCATTCTCACCAGACACTGAATCTGCTGGCACCTTGATCCTGGACTTCCCAGCCTCCAGAATCATGAGAATTCAATGTTATTTAAGCCACACAGCCTGTGGTATTTTGTTACAGCAGCTTGAGCAGACTGAGACACCTGGTTATTTAATCAAGCACTAATCTAGGTACTGCCGTGAAGGATTTTTCAGATTTAAATTAAATTTACTAATCAACTGACCTGACAATAGGGGGATTATCCTGGGCCCATCCCAGGTGGGCCCAACTTGAGCCCTTCAAAGCAGGAGAGATGAGGCCGAAGGGGAGGTCAGCGAGACTTGAAGTGAAGGGATTCGACCTGCCATTGCTGGCTTTGAAGGTGAAGGGGTCATGAGCCAGGGAATGTGGAAGCTGAGGAAACCCCTGGCTGACAGCCAGCAAGGAAACGGGGACCGTGGTTTTACAACGACACGGACCTGAATTCTGCCAACCTGAGTGGGCCTGGGAACAGATCCTCCTCCAGTCTCCAGCAAGAATGCGTCACCCGATAAGAGAGGTGTTGGACTTTCACCTACAGAACTGGGAGATGGTGGGTGGTCTTCGAGCCACCAAGTTTGTGCTAACATGTTACAGCAGCATAGGAGCCAAAAAAACAATGGATTCTTGTCCTGGGCTGGTGCACTTACTCATCCATCCTGTGACCTTGCCCGGGACACTCAGCCTTGTGTGTATAATCTGAGATGGGGTCGAGGGAAACCATACTGAGGACTATACGTGAGGGTACCTGGGAACCCGCAACAAATTGCGCCAATGTATGAAAAGGGAAGATGGGAAAGTTGGGAAAACGTGATCATCTCACTTTTATTTCCTTAGTCCGAAACTTAGAGCATCATTTGTTTTTATTCTCCCTTTGGGGTTTTTTTACTTGCTTGTTTTATTATCAGAGTATCCGTATATTAAAGCTCCCTATAGGGAATTCCCTGGCAGTCCAGTGATTAGGACTCTGTGCGGCACAGCCGGAAAAAAAAAAAAGCTCCTTAAAAGTATAGAAAAAGGTTATGAAGCAAGGGGGGGGAAAAGACCACTATGGAGGCAACCATAACTAACATTCGGGCCTATTTCTTTCTAGTCTTGCCTATGATTTTCTCTTCACATAGTTGAGAGCATACTGTTTAAGCAATTCTGTATGGTCCTGTTTTATGCTTCACGTTGCATCACAAGCATGATTTTTAATGGCTGCGTAGTATTCCACCACGTCATTCATCCAGTCGTTTGTGTTGATCGTGCGGCTGCCTTTCGCTTGTGTTATCATCGATGCTGTGCTCACATCTTTATGGGAGCAGAATTTTTAGATTGTTAAAAAAAATAAGTGGGGATAAAGCAACTGGAGAATGGGCCCTGCTAAGGAGGGTAGGGTATAAACTCTAGCTGTGCTTGGAGTCTAAAAGCAGTGGAGCCACCGAGGGGTTTTAACCAGGGGAGTACAGGAGTCAGCCAGGGAGGCGGGCGAGCAGGACGCCAGCCAGAGCGGGTGCCCGAGAGGGAGAGGGAACGGCAGGGACGGCAGCACAGAGTCTGGGAGGGTGATGGCAGATACGTGTTCCTAGCTTTTGGCTTTGGGAGGTGAGTGGTGATCATCAAAAGCAGTTTTAGGAGAGTGGTCAGGCCATTAGCCAGATCGTAGAAGGTAAAGGAGTCACAGAAAGATGCAGGGGCATAGCTGCTTTGGAGGCCTGGCTCTGGAGGAAGGAGGGGAGGCGGGGAAGAGGCGGGTGGTCTGTGTGTTACCAGGTGGCAGGCCTAAGGCACCTGAAAGAGAGTGTGAAGATAGAGAGGGGCCAGCTGGTAGGCTGAGACTGCAGTTCAGAGCAGAGACGGGGAGGGCTTTTCTTTTGGACTGGAGGGAAGGAACAGTGGGGGTTTAGATTAGGGTGACTTCCTCGGGGCAGAAGTCTGGGGGGGATTTACTTCATCATCTGGTTCTTTTCCCCTGTGAAATCTCTCTCCTTCTAGATCTTTTCTAAATTTGCTACGATAAGCATATACTGTATCTTTTTTTTTTAAAGCATTATTTCTTATCCTGTGACTAAAAGTGAAGTTGTAAACTCCAACTTCAGGCAGCGCGGCAGGTCAAAGTGCACCGGGAGGGGCGGAGCACCCGGAACAGTGGGAAAGGTTCGGAGCAGCCTGGGTGGATCCGGAGGGGCCTGCCTGCCCTTCCCTCCCAATTTCTGCCACTCCTGTATTTCAACCGCCTTGGCACCCTCCTCTCCGCTTCCAGTGGTCAGCCTGCCCTCCCCCCCCGCCCCTCCCATAGCGATCCCGTGCCTGCCCTCCCCCCCCCCCCCGCCCCTCCCATAGCGATCCCGTGCCACTGGGAGCATCCAGACCTCCCAAACCGGGTTCTACTGAATGGAGAAAATCACCCCCCTCCACCCCAGGGAAGTGCTGCCTGTTCTTGGTTCTCCGCTTCCTCTGGGCCCTGAGATGCTCCACAAGCAGGAAAACTTAAACTCCTGCGAGTTGAATTTGGGAAATCCATCTTCCTATCTTTTCATGAGATAGTAGGCTGCCATTTGCCTCTCTCTAGTCATCTGACATCTTTCCCTTCTACGATTCCTCAAGGATCCCCAGCAGCCGACCAGTGGTTTAGCTGCCTGTCTTCCTGGCTCTCTCTTGTTCCCTCCACCAAAGTGACAGGCAGGTGGCGGGCAAAGCACGAACTTGCTGGTACCTCCTTAAGAGACCAAGAAGCAGTAGAAATTGGAGCTGACTTTATGGTCAATTATCAAAGCTTCTGAATTGGATTTTTAAAAAGCTTTATAGTTCCACATTGAAATGGAGGTCAGTTGCCCTTTCCTCTCGATACCGGCATTTACGGAGGGAGGGAGCGCGTGCACGCGCCTGGCTAGAGTGGGACGGGATGTAATTGGGTGCGCTCACCGCTGGGCCCTCCAGGAAAAGCAGCACCCACGTGGGATTGCCTGGGCGACTCTTTATTGAACAGTACATTTGGAAGAAGTTAAGGCAACAAGGCAGTATTTGTACAGTGTCGCTAGCATTTACCCAAGGTGAAGCCAGGAAACACGTTGATGTGGTTTCCACGGACGTAGCCCCAAATCCATGCACGAATGCTAGCGGTGAAGTCTGGGAAGGTTTGAGGCAGGCAGCGAACAGCTGTGCTGTCTTCCATCACCATGGGCTTGCAGACGGGAACCCCGGTTTGGGTCATAACTTCAGCTGAGCAAGAGGAGCGTCCCTTCAGTATCGTAACGCTCAGTTTATAAGGCCAGACATGCTCAAGGACTTGAGTTAAGACATACTGTTAACCCATCAATTTTATATAAAATCTGTCTCTTAGTTAATCCAAATGATAGAGATGTGCTTCTCACCTGGCCTCTTCAGATGCCTTCGTGATGCATCATATTTTTCCATTTTACTCAAGGGAAATGGTAATCCCTGGACAGCTGTTGCGGTACATGTCACAACTGTATTTTTAAACTCAAAGTTGCTTTAAATATTGCCGGCAAGGACCTTGTGTCCTTTAAGGTTGACTGAATGTTAAATTAAGCTCAGCTGTTAAATACCTCCCTGCATTTTTTCCTGATTTAATATTGTTAGAAACAGGAAAGTGTGTAAAAGTAAAGTGTATACTATGTACAGATTGAAGGTTTTCTCTAAATTTTTCAAGGGTTAAGTGACTCACTTGCATTTAGTAGGATTATATGTAAATCTTTTACTTTGATATCTGAAAGTTCTGCTTTCTCAAGTAGATAGTATCATCATTTTCAGCTCTAATCATCAGTTTAAGTAAATGTTCCCATAATTTCAAGATCCAGATAAAAAGTTTCTCTGTGGAGGCTTAGTCCTTGGCTGATTTTCTTTCATGAGAAGTCTTCAGGCAGATTAGTTATAACTTCAAAGTACTGAAAAACACAGCCACTGTGGGGAAGGAAAAAAAACAAATCAGTTCAGTGAGCATTCTTAAAATTAAAAGGCCATCTAAGTACCTATAGATTATTCTGAAAGATTGACTGTTGTACGAGAAAAGCTGATCAAGGGTTACGATATCAGAGTATTAACTCACATTTTTTCTACCTGATTTCTAGAATCTAGCTTTTTACAGGGCCGTAAAAAGCTGTTACCTGAATCAGGTGGTCATGAATCGTATTACAGGGTTGACTGAAACACATGAAACGTGAAACTTGGAAAACATGAATTAGCATTTCTGTATCTCTGCCTCAGTGTCACATCAGAGGTTAGTTTGGATAGCCCTTAAACTAGTGGTTTTCAACCTTGGTTCTCTACTGGAGTAATCTGGGAACTTTAAATCAGACTCTAATGAAATTAGTGTGGGATGGGCCTGGACATCAGGACTTCTGCGAAGCTCCCCAGAACTGCAGCCTGTGGGCAAGGCTAACCATCACAGCAAACTGAAGGAGAGGTCTTCTTCTGTTGCAGCCTCAGCAAAAAGAGAGTTGAGTGTGGGGAACTCCAGGGACTTGTGAAAGGCAAGGCTTAGAAAAGGAGGGAAAGCCAGTGGGTAAGATGTTTCTCAGAGGAAATGGGAGGATGGTCTGAGTAGGCTGGCCGCATAAAATAGTGGGAGCCGGGGAGGAATAAGATTTCCGGCGAGAAGGATAAAGGGGGCTACAGTTTCCCAAACTTCACACGTGGCATGTTCAGGTCCCAATTGTATTGCCTCTACCTTAGACTGCAGTCTCAGGGGAGGGTTATTTCCTGAGCTACATAGAGTTTTATGCAAGTTAGTGTTCTTTGGAACCAGCTAAAATGTATTCTGCAATTGGCTTACGTTACTTTAAAATGCATGATACCAGAGTGAAAGAGCTATTTAGTTGCTGGCTTCCTCCAGAGTTCGAAATTCAATGGAAGGAGGTGCCAGTCCCTCACCCTTGTCCTTCTTACAACTCTGCTCCTCTCTGGTCCCTGGGACTTGGTCACTCCTACCCAGCACTGGCCACCCAACCCCAGTCTCTGTAGCCTGTGTTGCTGCAAGCTCAGTTCCCCCTTGGACAGAGGAAACGCAAGCTGGAGCCAGGCGAGGATGAAAAGTAACCCCAGCTGGCTTCCTTCTTTGAAGTGAGAGAACTTTCTGTCTTCGGATGACATGAGAACATTTTGCGCTTTGCTTTCTGTGGAATTGGCATACCAACTGAATTTCGATTGATGATCGTTTCAGAGGTGGCCATTGCTGGGGTTCCAGACACATGAGCACAATCATTATATATGGTAAGCTTATCTACTATTGTTATTTTAAAGTTGGAGGAAGTAGAGAAAAGTAATTTGTGCAGAAAGTATTTTAAGTAGACCTAAGAATGACAGATCTTCCCAAGACCCACTTAAATTTCATCCAAAGGGTTTCTTTGCATAATAAGCATCTTCTCCCATGCATGCTAATTAGAAGGTCATTTTTCTAAGAGGGATTCTGCAGCCACCCTCTTCTTATTTTAACCTTGTGCTATTCTCAAGGCAAAGCTTCTGGGAGGAGGGACCAGGTGTGTTTTCTTGGACTCGAGAATCAATGGGTAGTCGGGAAATGACTGCAAATAGAGGTGCACCGTGGGATCTTACAACAGTTTACGGCCTGACCCTGACAGACCAAAAGCCACAGATCTCTGTCGCCCAAGTAACAGCCCTTCTCCCCTCCGTCCCCTAGGAGTAGGGGCTGGGAAGCTGCTGACTTACAGAGATAAGGTCGAGCTGGATCATACCAGTATCCTCGGGGTCCAGCTGCTTAAATATCCCTGTGGAGGCAGAAACAGGATGTCATATAAGTGAGCTGCAGTAGAGGTCCCATTATCCTTTTCCCCAGTCTGGCAGCTGATTTCACTGAACGTCACAAGTTATGATTTCTTCCCTCTGTCCCCAAATTAAAGAAGGATTTTCATTCTTAACTGGACAGACACGTCTCTGGCTCGGGTGGTTTCACCCGTGGGGAAAGGCAGGCTGCTTTCGTACTGAGAGAACTGAGATGGGCCTTTACCCAAATGGGCACTTACTGAATAGTGTTTCCAGGCGAACCAAACACCTAACAAAATTGTCAAAATCGATGACGAGCTGGTCGTCTGCGAACCGAGCAACGATGACTTGGTGGAGCTGACAGGGCATCTTGAAACCTGCAGTTAAATGAACATGCAGACCGATTGCCAAGTGTTCGATTGCACCCTGGGGCTCTGTTCATGGGCTCTGGACCCGGCAGATGACAGTTACAATTGCTTTGGTCCCCAGGCTGCTCTGCTGTGAGACTTTTTATTTTGCAAAGCCAGTGCCTTCTGCCATTGCTTCTGTTTCCACACTGTTCACCTCCACCCTGCCTCTCTCCTTTTCTTTTCTTTTTTGTTGCATTTTAATATTTATTTAGGCTGTGCTGGGTCTTAGTTGTGGCATGCGTGTGGGATCTGGTTCCCCGACCAGGGATCGAGCCCGGACCCCCTGCATTGGGAGCGCGGAGTCTTACCTACTGGACCATCAGGAAGTCCCATCTCCTTACTAACATGTAAGACTTGCCTTGCCTGTTCCTACTTTCATGGTCAGGCTATTTCATGCTATCGATCCTATCTCCTTTTCTGTTTGTCTCACTCTGAATCACCTTGGAGACCAGATTCTTCCTGGATGTATGTGTCAGGAACTGTTCATGCTAAACTAATATTAATTCTCCCTTTTTCCATAGATGTAGAATTTTTAACAGGCCATGGCTACCTAGAATCAAGACTGCATTTCGCAGCTTCCCTGGCAGCCCTCTGAGGCCTTGTGACTAAGTCCTGGCACTGGGATTTGTGTACAGAGTGACATGTGCCCTTAAAGGCAAGGAGCCCCTCTTTCCCTCCTTCTGTCAGCCCATTGCTAGAACATGGTTGTGGTGACAAGCTGTCCCCATCCTGCAGATACGGGTGACGATCTAAGGGCTGGTGACACAGTATGATAGAAGGAGCCTGGGTCCCTGACAGCAGGAGACACCATCTGGCCTTGGACGGCTTGAGCTTGAATCGTTATGTGAGAGGAAGGTGTATCTTGTTTAAACCACTTATTTGGGGTCTCTGCTGCAGCATTACATCCCAACGAATGGACAACCTCATATTGTCATGTTTGTCCCCTAAGCACATCAGTCTCCCACTCTGCTGGTCTCCCACAGCTGGTGTCCCTTTTACTGACATCACGTGCTGCTAAGGACTCACGCAGGGGTGGAGCTGGACATCCCACTTCTGCCTGACCAGCCCTGCACCCGAACGGACGAGGGCGGGGTGTGTGGGTCTGCTGAAAACTGGCTTTGCCTGCGACCCGCTGGGGCCCTTGGAGGGAAACTGAGATTCCAGAAGGCTTAGAGGGCAGAGCGTCCTGGACTCCATTTCATTTTACCAATTAGTCTTTAAAAGGCGAATGAAAAGGATGTGTTTGTACTGAACCAGCACCTACTCTATTTCATAGCTTACCAAACTTTGTATCGTATAGACTAAGTTTTCACGTATTCTACAGATAAAAGAAAGAAAATACAGTTAGGAAGTGTTACCTGCTTCTTCTAATGCTTTCCGCATCTCATAGGAGTTCATGGTTCCGGACCTGTCCACGTCGATTTCCCGGTAAATTTTCTGGAACATGCAAAACAGTTAGAAAACCATGACCCAAAAGGTGGCAAGTTACCTCTCTGTGCTGTGTGCTAAGTGGGACTGAAGTTCTTCCAGCTCCATGCCTCTAGTTTGGCCTTGGAAGCATCACCCATGTTTCTGCCTTAAAGAGTATTTTGCCTCTCTCCATGAGCTAGTTTATCAGTATGCCCGTCAAATCACCTACCTAGCCAACTACATGAGCCCCTGTTATTATCTTCTCTAATTTTTGTACTTCAGCTGTCAAAAACCCAAACTACAAGGGGCTGCATGGCCTTTTCAGGACACTTGATGGTGGCTTTTAGATGACCCCGTTTCCGGTCAATAAGGCAGGGAGTAAACCACTTAACTTGCAAAGTCTTTGTCTTTTTCTGTTTGCATTTGCCCAGCCCTGTCTTCACCCATTCTGAGCTTGTTATGAGTACAATCCCCTCTGCTTGGAGATGCTCCTCCACCGTCCTAAAGAGCTGCTGCATCCAGAAGTACGTGCCTGGCGTGTTGCCCACACAGATCCACCGCCCCTGCCGCCCGGCCCTCCTGGGCTCTTACCTGGTATTTCTGAATCTTGGTCCAAAGAATGTAGAACTCCTTCAGGCCCAGCTTGCCACTCCCATCCGACTGCCTGCAGTTAAGGAAAGCTCCCAGAGTCTGGGTTCAAGTGGGCCGTGGCACCTGGTTGGTCCTCTCCCCTGGGGAGTCTGGTAACCACAGCTCGATCACGAGGAGCTCTTGCAGAAGGACCCTTTTCCTGCTCTTCACACTGGCTACACCTCCATCTAAGGGTTGGTGGAGGGGCCCAATAGAGACCTGCCGGTCCCCCCGAATGTGTGTGCTGATGGGTCTGGGGGTGCTATGCAGCTGGCCCCAATTCCTGCTAAGAAGGAGCTCTTGGAGGATACGCAGAGGCTTCAGATGGCTTCTAATGGCTGCGCCCTTGCCCATTTAGGGAGTATCATTATTTCTAAGAGGCCTTTTGTGAGGGGAGCTACACAGCAGGTGCCATGAGCCCACCAGATGAAACTTCATAGAAGCTTAAGCCATCCAGGCCATCCTTGCCCAGCACCTCTCAGTAAGCAGCAGGGACAGCAGATGGATGACGAGTCGGCCTCAGGGCCGGGTGGTGGCCTGGGAAGGAGCCAGAGCAAAGAGGAAGGACAGTGCTCTTGGAGGGTGGGCCCCTATCTTATGAATCAGGAAGAAAATCATGACTGGGGAAAGCATTCAAATCAGAAGTATCATGGTAGGGACTTCTCTGGTGGCGCAGTGGTTGAGAATCTGCCTGCCAATGCAGGGGACACGGGTTCGAACCCTGGTCTGGGAAGATCCCACATGCCGCAGAGCAACTAAGCCCATGCGCCACAACTACTGAGCCCGCGAGCCACAACTACTGAAGCCCGCGCGCCTACAGCCCAGAGGAACCACCGCAATGAGAAGCCCGTGCACCACAACGAAGAGTGGCCCCCTACTCGCTGCAACTAGAGACAGCGCGTGCGCAGCAACGAAGACCCAATGCAGCTGAAAATAAATAAATTAATTAAAAAAAAAAAAAAAGAAAGGAGTATCATGGTTTAGGGACTATTTCCCTAGAGGTAACACATCCAAGCTGCCCTGGGCGGAGAACAGCGGGCATGCTGTCGGGAATTTCCTGCAGGAACCCCTCAGCCTGTGGCATCTCACATTCCCTCAGCTGAAGTCCCTCGAATTTCCCTACCAAGGGAGGTCAGCGCTGAAAACAGTCCTACGCCTCAGCCAGCGGGGACAGCTGGCCGCTGTGAAGGCGAGGAAGGCCTGTGTTTGAATCTTCCTGGAGTGAAGTTTCAAACTCCCCCAGCCTCTGTCCTGCGGGGCCCATTAAAGGATACGTCGAGCATGTCAACCATGATTTTGCAGGTCTCTATGCTGAAGCCGTCTGACTTGATATCTTGGCCTAGGAGACAAAATAAGTGTGACAGGAACATCTTCTAGAGCAGTACTGTCCAATACAGCCTTCTACGATCGCGGAATATTCCGTATCTGCACCCTCCGATATGGGAGCCACTTAAATTGTTTTAAATAGCCACATGAGGCAGGTGGCCCACCATACTGGGACAGCGCAGAGGCTGTGTTACACTTGCCTGACTTCTCTGTATATTGGCCGTGGGCATACGGGGTTATAATAAGTGCTTTTTAAATAAATAAGAGAATGGTAAGAGTCTGGGCCTTGAAGTGTTCATAAGGTGCAAAGTCACCTGTGGAGACAGCGGGGGCCCCGCGTGTTCATTCCAGGCAGGGCCCTGAGAGAGGAAGAGGTTTACTTAACTGCCCGCCTGCAGGCATTTAGGGGGCCTCTGTGGCCCCAGCTGGGTTAGCCCGAGGGCCAGAGCCTGTCCGCAGCCCGTGCTCTCCCAGGTGAGTCACTCGCTGGTTGAGGCCCGTCTAGCTGGGGGTCGACAGGCGGCGGGAGAGCCTCGTCACAGGTGTGAGTGTGTTCCCACGGCCTTCAGGGGAGCCCCCCCTCGTCATCATGTCCTTGTGGAAGGCTAGGACGCAACCTGTCTCAAAGCTGCCGTTCTGGGCTCTGACCCCTTCTCGGGTGTGGGTGTGGGCTGTGCCTGGGGCCCTCGGGCACAAGGAGTCGTCACGTCACCGGGTGTGGGAGCTCCGGGGCACGGGTGAGGCTACTGCTGCACCCCGAACAAGCAGCAGCTGAATCCGAGCGTGGCCCGATCCCTCCCCTCCCCCTCCCCGCATCTGTGCAGAAACAATGGGGCTCAGTGTCCCTGGGTTCATGACAACCACACAGCTTAACAGCCTGTGACCTCACTCGTGCCTGGTGGCCTCGAGGGTAAACACCACTTCTCGTCACCCCCAGATCGGAGGAGGGGGGGCCGCGGACCAGGGTCCGCCTTGGGGAAGCCCTACCCTGGCCGCTGGACCCCCTGGCTGCAGCTCTGCGAAGAAGCTCAAATGCAGCCGTTCGTTTGGAGGCCACAGGGCATGGATCGGTCACACGTGGTTCCTGTGAGGGACCACATGCGTGTCGTTCACGTGCACTGTGATGGAAGATCCCACTGGCCTGGATCCTTCTTTGGCTTCAAGAGGAGGATTTTTATCTCTTGGGGTTGGGCCAGAGTGAAGTCCACGGGACTTCTGGAGACGATCCCCAGGCTGACGTTCAGACCTGACGACATATGCTCTCGTTTCGGGTCCGGGCTGAGAACTCCTGATACCGTACAGACCCCTGCTCAGTGGACTGCTGTCTTATCAAAGCAGCACAGTTCTGGTGATAACTTGAGGGGGAGAATAGCAGTGTGTGTGGGTGTGTGCGTGGGTGTGTTCTCCCCACCCCCTGCAGCGGTGATCAACACAGGGGAGGTGGACCATCCATCCTTTGATATCTCTTGCTTAAGAAACAGTTTAACCTGAAAAGGCGCGTGAGGATCATGGCTCTCCAGCTGCTTCTCAAGTCTCCACCCAGTTCTGTCCGTTCTTTATAGATGCCCATCAGCCTGGGCTGAGAGCAGTCATTTCTGGAGCCTTGAAGCCACTTGCCTGGCCCACTGGCTCAACTGAAGTGACATTTCTCCCATCAAGAACTGGCTCGACCAGCCTCCCTTAAACACACATTTGGGAGATGAGCCTTTTTAATGCCATCCCCTTAGCTGGAGTGGAAGATGGACCGCTTATTTTTCCATTCTGGCTCATCAGTGAGCTGTCGTCACTCTGTCAGTGGTTCCCCACTAGATACAGCCGGGAATCCAGGGATGGGGATGCTTTCTGGCTCCCATCGCGCTTTTTCTTAGCAATCAATCATCGTGAGAGTCACCGTATAGGGAGCCCAGGCTTTGTGCTAGGCAATTCCGACACGTCATCTCATTTAAGACATTCAACCACTCTGAAGAGGTTAAGTAATAATATGCCTATTTTGCAGATAAGGAAACAAGAGTCAGGGAGATTATCTAACTCGGTTTAGATCACAGAGCTAGTAAGTCGTGGAAACCTGGATTCGATCTTCGACCTCTAGACTCCAGAAACCTTCGCCCTTTTTGATCACATCGGGGAGAACCTCCTTCATCCGGTTCTTTGGTGGTGACGGTGGTATTTAAGCAGGAGTGGGAGTGACGGTTCAGCCACCGCCGCTGAGCCGGGGAAGGGGAAGGACCCCCGTGTCCCCTCACGTTGCAGGAGACGGAGCGGGGTGAGGGGTGTGCGAGGAGTGGGTACTTACGCTTTGCCAGAACTCTCCTCAGGATTGTCTGCAACTCAAAGGCAGAGATCTCTGCATCCTGTGGACATGCAACCAGAGCGTCGTTATTGGCTCCCTTGGGGCTGGTGAAGCACGGAGCAGCAGACGTGTAACGGGTGTCTGCTCTGGCTGGGCCCCGCGAGGCGCGTTAGAGCTGGGGCGGGGAGGGGTCTGTGGATGTGCATTTCTAACAAGCCCCCAGGAAACGCTGCTGCCGCCCCCAGACCGCACTACAAGGGGCACAGCCACAGCCCAAGTTTTTGATAGTGTTTTCATGCACAGTGTGCTCCAGGCAGAGTTCATTCGCCATTGCTCTGCTGTAGAGAATATAAAGAATACCTTCTCCATTCTACCCATGTCTGTGGTCTTTTGACTCAGTTCTCTATACCCTTCCTCGCACCCAGCTTGCCTTCCTCTCCCTTTAAAACCCAGATCTGGCTTCCTGCAAAGCTGGTTGGGACCGGCTGTCTCCAAGAACTGGCCCAGCGCTTCTTCTGTGGCCCTTGATGCCAGGGCTCCTCAGATGTGGTGCGGGTACCTCTGTTCACGTACACATATTGTGTAACTGGGGGACAAGCCCCATTATTTAAGACCAAGACTGACATTGTGCGTTCTTGGGGGGTGTGTGTGTGTGTTTCAATCAGTGGGGAAATATGTCTCTATGATGCCCCTTCCCTTAGAAACCAGGAGGGAGGGAGGCAGACAGGCAGGCGGAGGCATGGAGCAGGTGGCGCCTGCTTTAGCTCTGAAGAGGAGGCCCAGGTAAGCCGACGGTGGACACCTGAGGGAGCTAGTGTCCCCCACATATGGAGGAGAATGACTTTGGAGTCGTTGGAAGAAGAGGCCTGCTAACTCTGTAGTGGATGGAAGCCTAGATGCCTCAGGGATTTCTTTTTTAAGAACAGGGAAGGCTGACACTCTGTTGCTTGCATCCTTGAGACTGAAAACCCTCCACGTCCCCAAATATTTTTGTGGCAATCAAAGAGAGGGGGCTGAGTTCCACGTCTCAGTTGCAGTGGCACAGAGCAAACAAAACAGCCACAAGGAGAGGCCCAGAGTCCTCAGGCAGGAGGATCACAGCCAGAGCCGACCGCCCCCCCCACCCCCCACGACAGCAGAAGCCCCCGGCGACTGACATGCAGAGGCCCTCGGGCAAGGAATCTGAGCGGAAATCCCAGTTACGTTTGTAATTCCTCTTTGCTTTTTGTTCAGTTTGTTTCCTCTCCCCCCCTTAGACTGAAGTCTCCTTGAGGACAAAGATGGTCTCTTCCTTTGCGTCAAGCAGGGCGCACAGCACAGGGGTTTGGGGAACACTTACCTCCCCTGCCAACTGGGCAAACAGCCTCCTGAATCCATCATCGATGTCGTCCTCGCTGACATCAATCTGGAAGGCGAGGCATGGAAGTGAGACGCAGTGACGCAGTGACCAGCAGGCGCCTCGTCTCCCTTCTGGGGCGGCCTCCCCTCCCCGCTCAGTTACCCTCTCTCCCTCTCTCAGGCCTGAATTCTAAGGTTACCAGGATTGAGACAAAGGACAGTGTGAGGAATTAAGGAGTTTTTTTCCAGTTAAAACACATAAGAGGGACTATAAACTATGTGGGAAGGAGTTACACTCTAATTTCTCACATAGGCATCTTCTCCAACATTCCACCAAAATGGCCTTTTATGATCTAACTAATGGGGACTCAGAAGTGTAGAGACTAGCTGGTGTGGTCTGGATCGACTCTGAACGTGGTGAGAGCACAGCCGCGAGGCCCTTGGAAATTGTTCCACGTCTCACTGAGTACACGGAGCTCCAGCAGCTGAGGAATAACGATCATCAAGCCACTGCGGGCACCAGGACGGAGGGAAGAGCGCTCCTTCCCATTTGCGTGCTTTCCTTCCTCAACTCTGGACTCTTAGGTTGGGTCTGAAATTCCTGAGCTGTAGTCCTCAAAGCCCTCAGGATTTACCACTGAATTACAACTCCCAGAACTCTAGGGAACCTGAAAGATCTTGTCGTGCAACGTTTCCATTTTGTTGATGAGAAAACTGAGGTCCAGAAAAGGGAGCGACAAGACCGCCCACTGCTCAGAGCAGCATGGTGTCCCATCCTCCAGGCACCCCGTGCGCGTGGGCTACATCCAGGGGACCGTCCAGCCCCACGCAGCGGCCACAGCCGGGGCAGGAGGCGCTCTCGCACCCCCAGGCCAGGGCCGCACCCTAGTTTCAAGCTGTGCTCGTGAAATCCTGGGGGCCTCCTAAACCCTTGGGGTTATTTTCTGCTCCGCTGCTCCTGGGTTGTTCAGGACAGAGCGGGTGGAGCTCAAGCAGTGCGGTACCTCTTCAAGGTTGGCCTCGATTTCATCGTCGACGACTCTGGAAACAGAAGGAAACTGTGTGTTACTGAAAAGGGAGTGTTGCAGAAATCCCGGCTAAAATGGAACTGCGCAGTTAAACCCAGCATGGGGTGGGCACAGGGGGGTTTTCTGCACCCCAAGTTTCTGTGACAACACATCCCCTACTGCAGAAATTAGAGTTAGAAATGATCCAAGGAAGTGTCCTGGCTAAAACAACTTGGAGAGTCAGAACTGTTTTGTTTGCTAGTTTTCAATCTTCATCGAAGAGGACAGGCTTCCCAGGTTAACTACGGTGCTGGCACTCTGGCCTGGAGGCACAGCTCGTAGGTTCCCTCTGAAACGCTCTGTGCCGTCATAAATCTTCACATGGAGAATCATGCAGTGTACCCTGCTGCCTTCCTGCTCTGCCGAGGGTGGGAGAAGGCAGGGAGGCCTGGGTGAGATTTCGGCTGAAGCTCGGGCCCTGGTTCGTTTATTCCACACACAGTCCTGTGTGCAGGGCTGGGTCCTTCTCCACAGTGAGGGAAATTCCTTCTCCGCTGTGCACTGTCTTGGAGCCCGGGCGATCCCTGCTCCTCCCTCCCACTGCCCCCCCCTCCATCCCACATGGATCTGAGCATGTGGCACAAGGTCAGAGGGGGACACGGCAGCTGCCACGCCCCCCTGCTTCCCACACCCTGGCCCTCTGGGGCCCAGCCTCCTATCAGTTCTAGAGGGTTCCAGGGCCTTCCAGTAAATCTTGTGCTTAAGTTGCCCAAGGCTGATTACATCTCACGCAGTCAAGGGCCCAGCTGAACAGACACGGTTGAGGCAGCAGCCATCGTGAATTGAGGCCACACTGACAGCGGTGTCAGCCAAAAATGGTCCCTGAACATCGGGGCTCCAGTGAGGAAGGGGGAGCCCCTGCAGACCTCGTGACTGTAGCGGGGAGAGGCTCTGGAGACATCTGAGGGACCGCTGGGATTGGCACTTAGACCCTCGGCTCTGCCAGGCTGGTGGGCTGGGGATGCAGGGATTCTACCAGCACTGCCCCAAATGACAGGCATTTGCAATCTGCTCTACAGGCATCCCTTTCTCATCAGAAGGATCCCGAGTGTCTATTTTCTTTGCTGACCCGAGGACAGCACTAACGTTCTTCGACACCTCAAGTCCTCACACTAAGCCTTCGAAGCGGGCGGGTACTACAGGAAAAAAAGCTGACGAGCAGAGGAGCAAGGGGGCCCAGGAGGGTCAGGAACAAGGGGTGGGGACGAGGAGGGCTGAACGACTTACTGGTAGTCGGCTTTCTTCTCGGAAAAGACCCGGATGCAGAAGTCCCCGTCCTTGTTGGGCTCGAAGGTGGACGGCACCAGGATGTACTCCCCCGGGGGCAGCTTGAAGCGGTTGAGCACCTCCCGCAGGTTGATGAAGGTGTCCGACCGCTCCCTCGCTCGGTGCGTCAGGAAGAAGTTCTTGCTCAGGTGGATGTTGGTCTGTCCTGTGAACTGGTGAAGAAACGGGAGCAAGTGGGAGTGGAGGGTGGAAAGGGCTCCAAGCACCGTCCCTCCACTCATCCAGACAAGAGGCTCACAGCGAAAACTCTGCATCATCTGAGATGAAAAGCTAACTTTCTACCCCAAACAGGAACTCAGAGGCACACACGGCAGGGGACCCACATTCACCACCCCCGTCTTCAGATGCCCCATCTCTCCACTCGGACAGAGGACCTCAGCCTTCCCCTTACGACTCAGGGACGTTAAAGTGCCCTTGGCCGGGATCCACTCAGTTCTGTGTGGTATAGACACACTGACACAAGCAGCCAGGACCGCGGCGAGGAGGGGGCCCAGCTCTCAAACGTGGGGTGTCAGTCTGACCACGGCATCCACAAAGGCGCAGCACGCCACCAACTGCCCTGTCCTGTGTGTTGACTTGAATAACTGTGGCCTTTAAAAACACACACTGCGACTGTGTGTCTCACCAGCTCAGTTAAGCCGAACTGTGGGCCTACTAAGTGCTCTCACATATCACAGTGCATCCCAATAGTCTGGCGAGGTGGATGGTTGACCAGTTTTACTGACGAAGAAACTGAAGTCCAGAGAGGACAGGTTACTTGTCCAAGGTCACACAGCCTGCAAATGGCAGAGCTGGGAATGGGGTCCAGGCCTCTTTCTGTGCTCCCCCATCTTCTCCTAATACCACCGCAGGGCTCATCATTTCCCTTTAGGCCTGTTTTAAGAGCACTACAGGACTCCGGGAAGAGTCTCCTGCAGCCCCAGGACCACGGACCCTCCACCCGGGACTAAATGTGTGCAGCGGCTTTGCCAGGTCTGGGGAGACAGCACGCCCCGTGGCGACTGCCCCAGCTGCCTTACCCTGTGCTTAGACCCTGGGATCTGGGACCTGAGCAACCTCACCGGGGCCCAGAGGGGCTGGGGACAGGTCCTTCAGCGCCACCAGCCCCTGCCCAGGCTTCACAAGACTCCCGAGCCAGCAGTCTAAGCCTCTTCCTTGTTGGTGAACCTGAGCCCCCAGGGACGGCGGCTGACGCGAGCCAGACGTACCTCCTCTGGAATCTGCAAATAAAGGAGAACACGCTGAATTCAGACTCTGGAAAAGCTCCAGAAAGAAATGTCACCACTGAGATGGTCTCCTCTGCTACCCCCCTTTCTCTGTAGATTTAGCAATAGGAACTAAGTCAACCCGGTAATTATTTCCCAAGGAACTCAACGTACTCCCACATTTAAAAAAAAATCTTATGAGCCGGCAATAATGTGCATGGGCCCTTAGCACCGTTCTTAACTTATAGAGCAAGAAACCGAGGCCTGGAGCTGTGAAGTGACCTGGCTGACCTGTCTGAGG
This sequence comes from Balaenoptera ricei, assembly GCF_028023285.1. Classification (NCBI taxonomy): domain Eukaryota; kingdom Metazoa; phylum Chordata; class Mammalia; order Artiodactyla; family Balaenopteridae; genus Balaenoptera; species Balaenoptera ricei. Next base: position 171,633,184 of record NC_082639.1, read on the forward strand.
TCACCCAGCTGCCTGTAGCAAAGCCCACACCCCACCGTCGCCGGCAGGGAAAGCAGGGCTGCAGGAAGCAGCACATGGACACAGCTGCGCTCGGGGCTGGGAACCAGCAGGTGCTGGTTCTAAGCTTCTGCCGGCCACATCCATCCGTATTTCCTCAAGCAAGTCATTTCCCTTCTCTGGCCTCAGTTTCCTTATCTCTAAAACGGGACCAAACGATCACGCAGGTCCTTCTTGGCTCTGAAAGCCCATAGCTGGATTTCCAAGTCTGGGCTGTGTGTCACAATTCAGTCTGCATTTTTCTTGCAGCTCTTCTGTCCCAGATCTGAAGTCCTCAGCTCCTACTTCAGAGACTGAGAAGCTTGGAATTATGTGCATTTTTAGAAATGATGGTGCTTGCCCAGCTCCACCTGCTGGTGGGTGAGCAGGCAGATCGTTGCCCCATGGGCGGCAGCCGCGTTTCCCTGTTGAGTGAAGTGAGCAGACAGCCTTCTCCCCGACACTGTGTCTGACTCCTACGTGCCGAGCTGGGAGCCCGGCTCTCAGGGTTCGGTGGGAGACCTGATGTGTAGTATTCGCTAATTTCCATGCTGTACATACTGCCCCCTCCCTGCCATGGTTGTTTTCAGGCTGCCCACGTGACCTCACTGAATGTTGGGCTGGGAAGAGTGGGCCAGCTCCAGCACATCACTGCGGCCCACCCATCACACCAAAGTGCACCCCACTTCAGCGGCTCTGAAGTCTTCCTTGCACCCCTCTTCTCCCAATGCTCACCCCAGGCCAGGAGCAGCTCTTCTCTGTGCGGCAGAAGGGAGAGGGGAGGGGACCGGGCCCAGCGTGTTGGGTCAGTTGGTTCGGAATGAAAGGACATGGGGGCAGTGAGAGCGCCTGTGTTGGGCGCGGGGCTCTAGCCGGCCGAGCCCTGGTGGGAGCAGAGGACCAACCGCTCCCCTGCCCCGAGCACGGGCTCTGCCCAGCGGGACGGGACCTGCTGGCTCAGTTCCTGCCCTCACAGTGGTTCCTGACATGGTCCAGTATACTCTGTCCTCATCTTACATCTGTTCTGTTCTTCGGAGATTGGTGGCCAACCAGAGTGCCAGGCCTGGGGGAAGTGAGAAGGGACACGGAGGCCATTTGAAAGAGCGGGACTCGCCGGAAGCTGGCTGCAGGGGAAGGGGGGCTCCTGGTGACCCAGACCAATTGCAGGGACCTCCCTGCATGAGTCTCTTTAAGACCGGCCCGGCCCGTGGCTTTGCTTTTCCTTGGCCAAGCTCCCGGCCTGGGGTCCCATCTCCAGGTCTGCCTCTGGGGTTGGCCTTCGTCGCAGGGGATGACACGAGCCAAGGAGGAAGGGAAGGAGGAGCCCCAGCCCTGTGGACGCCCTTCCCATACCTCATAGATGCCGAAGCCAATGGTGTGCATGTCCTCGCCCATCTTTCTCTGCCGCCGCCGGTGCTTCTGGATGAGACCCACCAGGAAGGTGCAGCCATTCTCCCCGTCCTCCTGGTCCTCGTCCTCCTCCTCCAACTTGATCAGGTACTGAGGGTTCATCCAGAAGGTATCTGTAGCCAGAAGGGGCCGGGGTCAGTCACTCAGAACACAGGAGCCCAGCGTGAACAGGTGTGCATGGGGGGCCGAGGCGCCGAGGCTGCGCTGGTCTCAGGGGTTGGAGGCTGCCGGGAGGGGGATGAGGCTGGGCAGGGGGGATGGCAGGGCAGAGGAACCACAGACCAGGGCTGGTCGGCAGCCCGTCCGGGTGGGAACAGGCCATGAGCAGCGGAGGGCTGGGGGTTTGTCTGAACCTCACGGGAACCTAAATTAGAAACTCCCCTTTGCAGTTCTCTCTCGCTCGCCCTCAGGCTGGCCGGGCTTGGGAGGCATTCCTCATCCTGGAACAGGGTGGTCAGAGCTGAGGCCCAGATCTCCTTTGGCTCAGCTGTGATATCTCCCCGTGGTATCTTCCCCTCACCAGGCTCTAACTCGGGGGTCAGAGATGGCCCAGCTGGCCTGGCTGGGGAGACTTGGGGACTAGGTCTGCATCCCCCTCAATGAACCCAGGGGCCAGGAACATCCTGTGCCCAGTCTCAGCCTCTTGTTCTGTGTCCCCGTCCTCCTGGGCCTGTCCCCTTGCCCACTCCCATGGTGTCTCTGCCCTCCCCACTTTCAAAACCTATTTGCAGGAAGGAACTGAGATTCATTCATGTTAAGGATAATTAATGTGATCTCCTTCCTCTACCTAATAACATTCTACTTGTGGAAATAAAGGTATCTAGTGTAGGGTTTGGCAAACTACGGCTCTATGGGCTGCTGGCTGCCTGTTTTTACCAATAAAGTTTTATTAGAACACAGCCATATCTATTCATTTAAGTATGGCTGCCTTCGGGCTACAGCAACAGTTGAATAGTTGCCATAGAGACTAGATGGCCCACAGAGCCAAAAGTGTCAACTATCTGGCCCTTAAGAGAGAGTTTGCCAACCCCTGACCTAGTGGGTAGGAGACATAGTCTTATCTGAGGCAGAGGACCATCCCAGCACCTCTGGAACTTGCTTGGTGGCTGAATACAGGCCTCAGCCATGAGGTGAAGGACTAAAAGCACCAGAGCTGGGCTTCCCTGGTGGCGCAGTGGTTAAGAATCCGCCTGCCAATGCAGGGGACACAGGTTCGAGCCCTGGTCCAGGAAGATCCCACATGCCACAGAGCAACTAAGCCCGTGCGCCACAACTACTGAGCCTGTGCTCTAGAGCCCATGAGCCACAACTACTGAAGCCCGCGTGCCTAGAGCCCATGCTCGGCAACAAGAGAAGCCACTGCAATGAGAAGCCTGTGCACCGCAAGGAAGAGTAGCCCCCGCTCACCACAACTAGAGAAAGCCTGCACAGAGCAACAAAGACCCAATGCAGCCAAAAATAAATAAATTAAAAAAAAAAAAAAAAAAAAAAAAGCACCAGAGCTAGAGGCACCAATCTGCTAGTCCCAGGCTGACTACTTGCTCTGTGGCCCAGGGTTTCCTCATCTGTAACAAGAGAATCAATATATGACCATGACTTGCCACTGCAGTACTTAAAGACTGACTCCACAGTCAGACTGCCTGGGTTCAAATCCCAGGCACAGTCAAGGCTGTGTGGCCTTGGGCAAGTCACTTAACCTCTCCAAGCCTCAGTCCCCTCATCTTAAAGACGGAGATGATAGTAAAGTGCCTGCCTCAGAAGGCTGTTGTGAGGATTAAATGGAGTAACATATTAATAAATCACTTAGCACAGTTCCTAGCACCCAATGTATGTTCCATAATTGGCAAATGTCATCATGATGGGACAATTTCTGAGTGGGAGAGGGCAGGGGGGGACTGGGCCATCAAGGCAGAAGAGTCAGGGGAATAAACAAAAGATAAACCAGAGGAGGAATCCTTGCCCCCATCTGAGCAGGACCCCATCAACATCTGCTGAGTGAATTGGGCACAAGAGGATTGCCGGGCAACAAGCAGGGCCTGGATGTGCCGAGGCCCAGTGGGTGAGGTCCCCCTGCTGGGCTAGGCTGCGTGGGCTTCGTGTGGATAAAGTAGCCCGTGGGTATGAAGCGGGATTAACGCTGCCTCAGTGGGCGAGGCCGTGGCATCGGGGAATCTAGGGCCTGGAGAGGAATCACAGAAACAGCACGTCTTGGGTTCTGCGTGGGCAGGGAGGCAAGTGAGTGCAGAAGGCAAGGGGCTGAGGAGACAAGAAGCGTGCTGAGGTGGAGACGCGGGGAGAAGAGGCAGAGGGTCCTGGTGGGTAGGAGCGGCCAGGATGGGGTGCAGCACTCCAGGGTGGGGCGGTGGCAGGGTGCTCACTCGGGTAGTTCCTGCAGCCGCCCGCGGTGGAGCCCCGCCTCCAGTTCCCATCCATCTTGGTGAGTTTCCACTTCTTGTAGGCGTCACTGGTCAGCGTGTCAGGGGTCAGGTTGCAGATCTCCAGGCGGGAATAGTGCCTCAGGAAGTCGTTGAAAGACATCCTGCAAAAGGACGCAGCACCCAGGTTACCGGAGGACACACGGATAAGCCTGGACCTTCCGCCCAAGGCCAGACTAGGACCCAGTCAGGGCCAGGCAGAGCTGCTAGGAGACAGCACCTCGGGGTCACATGGCCACCAGGTCCGCCACTGGAAGGTGCCAATTCTAGTCCTGGTGCTACCACCTTCTAGCCAGGTGACCTTGAGCAAGTTACTTAAGCCTCTGTGAAACTCAGAACTCTCATCTGTAAAAATGGGGGCCACGTATATCAAATGAGACGAAATACGGCTGCTCATTTGGTAAAATGCTAGTACTGTACAGACGTAGGTGGTCCCAGAGTAGCACAGACACAGCCGCGTGGGCCCACTGCTACTCTCCAAGGGACCCATTTCTTGAGGCCTGGGGATGAATCTCTAGGAACTGGTTGGGAGAAAGGCCCATCTTTCCCCTCTTTTCTCTTGGGACCTGAACATGCCTGCAGGAATTCTTAGCCTTGTCTGCTGAGCTGCTCAGCTTCGAAACCCTACTGCTGAGATGGACAAATTGAAGAGGTTCAAGAATATTTTTGTTCAAGGTCTTATAGTGAATTTAAAACAACAACAAAACCAGGATCCCACGCCCCTGCTCCCTCAACACGATAATCTCACTCCTTTTCTAGTAAACATCAGACACTTCTTTCCCTAAAGCCTAAGGATCTTACCAGAATTCCCCATCTTCACGCTGTCTGGTCAGCCTTTCCCTCACCTCTGGGTCAATAGTGGTCCAGTTTGGGCAGCTGGAAAACCAAGCAATGGGAGAGGCATTAGAAACTAGTGTGGGACGATGACTTCTCCCCAAGATGCCCCAAAGTTGAGGACCGGGGACGTGCTCTCCCACCTGAGGGCCCAGAACCCAGTACGGGAGGGGAGTAACACACAGGTGGCTGAGAGGTGCAGGGCAGCAAGGTGAGAGGATACATTATCCTGGAAGATGGTGGCAAGGAAGATTCCAGAAAATAAACACAGCCCATCAGAGAGACATGAAGTAGCATCAGTGGCCCAAACTGAGGCGGGCCTGTCAGCTCTTTTAAGGGGTGACTGGAAATTCGATGTAGGGGAGGGGGCGCTCATCTTGGCCTCTGCAGCTGACCTGCAGGCCCTGGCAGGCATCTCTATGCCATGGCAGAGGCTGCCAGGGAAAAGGTGAAGAACTGTGGGTGCTGGGCTGTGGAGGAGGACGGGGAGACGGGAGCAGAGGAAGACCATGAGAGGGGCTCACAGAGTTCACCCCAGAGAGTCGAAGGTCTAACGGGCCTACCAGGAACCCTGGACATCAACGGAAGGACTTCTCTCTGGTCATAGGCACAAAGTTTACATCCTTGGGATAGAACGAGTGCTTGGGGGAGGAAGGGTGTATTTTTTCCCTGAAGATCCAATAGCAAGGTGACGCCAAGCTAGGGAAGGGAGGAACCATGAGGTGATGAAAGGATGAGCATCCCAGGAGCCCTGGGCCTTGTAAAGGCACCCAGATGGCTGGAGTGCACTGGTTAAGAGCCTAGAGGGCCACCAGCCCCAGGGGTCCCACTCGGGGTGGCCTGTGCTCTCGGGGCTTTATTCTCAGCATGGCTACCATGCCCCACCCCTCCTCAGCTCCCCAGAACCCCCTGGAAAGAGTGCCCCTACCCCGGCTCCCGACCCTGCCCTCCTCACTTGTCGTTCCACTGCCCGGTCCACTCCACCTCTCCCCAGGGGTTCCGGATGCGGATCAGCTTCTGCAGGCTTCCTCTGCTTTCCACCTGCAGGAGGGGTGGGTGAAGGAGAGGGGAGAGATGTTGAGTTCAAGCCAGGCCTGGAGGTTCTCCGGCCCAAAGCCCCTTTTTCTCCATGAGCCAGGGGCGGGAGGCGTCAAGTCCATGTAATAAGGGGGATCACAAAAGGGAGAGAGAGGGCCTTGACTCCCAGACCCTCGCTGCTGCTCAGCTTTGGCAGCTCCCAAGGTCTGGCCCTTGGAGGACCAGGGCTCTTTAACCTCTATCCTGAGTCTGAGGCACAAACGTGCTTGTTCTAGACTCTGCGTTGGCACGTCACCTCTGAACCTCAGTTGAACTAACTATAATAGGATGTACTTTTTTGTCACAGGAGCTCCATCAAATGAACACTGGTGATGACAAGCAAATGCAGTGCATGAATCTTGATTTAAACCCTGGACTGGGGGCACTGAGGGTACTGTAAAGGACATTTTGGAGCAACAGGGAAAATGTTTACATGGACTATATATATTAGATCATGCTATTGAATTAATGTTTATTTCTTCAGCATGAAAATATTACTGGGATTACGTAAGATAGTGTCCTTATGGGTAGGAGATAAATGCTGAAGTATTTAGGAGCGAAGTGTCCGTTGTGACATCTGCAATTTACTTCCAAATGGCTCAGAAAGAAAGTACACATACATAGAGACAAAACAGTTGTGGAAAATTTCAACCATCCTTGAATCTGGAAAAATAGCATATGGATGTTTATTATACTATTCTGTCAACTTTTCTGTAGAATTGAAATTTTTCAAAATAAAAAGATATATGCGGGGGTGTTAAATAAAACAAAGATTCATGGTTAAAAAAAAAGAGAGAGAGAGAGAGCGCTGCACATGTCAGAAGACCTGGGATCTAGTCCGTGTTTTGTAGTTAACAGTGGATGGTGGCTACCTTACAGTATTTATAGTATAAAAACAAACAAACCAAAAACACAGCAAAGTCCAGGACAGCGACCTGCTTAGACACAATGTGTCAGGTACAGTCTGAGCGCTTTACATATATTAACTTGTTTGAATCACCTCAACAATCTGCAATGGATTTTTTAAAATAATTAATTAATTAATTAATTTTTGGCTGCATTGGGTCTTCGTTGCTGTGCGTGGGCTTCTCACTGCGGTGGCTTCTCTTGTTGCGGAGCATGGGCTCTAGGTGCGCGGGCTTCAGTAGTTTGTGGCACGTGGGCTCAGTAGTTGTGGCTCACAGGCTCTAGAGCGCAGGCTCAGTAGTTGTGGCGCATGGGCTTAGTTGCTCCGCGGCATGTGGGATCTTCCCGGACCAGGGCTCGAACCCGTGTCCCCTGCATTGGCAGGTGGATTCCCAGCCACTGCGCCACCAGGGAAGTCCCTACCATGGATATTGTTATTACTGTTTCTAATTTAAATTTGAGGAATCTAGGGGGCAGAAGAGAGTTTAAATAACTGCCTAAGGCCACACAGCTGGCAAGAGGCAGAGTCAGATTTGACCACTACAGTAATTGGGGCACCAATGCTTCTGTGAGATCAAATGTGAAAGCACTTTGAAGAGGATGGAACACTACACAGATGCAGTGTTGTTGTATTACCTTAGCTGGTCCAGGAGAACGAGACGATTCTGGAACTCAGTGGCACAGAGCGCCTGGACCGACCCGCGGCCAGCAGAGGGCAGCGCACGGCCGGCAGGGGCTGGGGAGGGCCGGCCCATCCCCTTGGCCCTGAATTTCAGCGAGGACTGGGGAACGCGGGCCCCACCCTCAGCAAGCAGCAAAAATGGCTTTCGCCATCATGTGAGCAAGAGAAAGACCCCTGAGAATGCCTGCCAGGCGTTACCTCCTCGGCGCCAGTGACCGAGTACGCGTGCCCCTTCACCAGCTTCTGGAAGGTGATGGCCTCCGAGTCTGCAGCACTGGTGATCTGGAAACGCGGGAGAATCAGTCCCAGCCCGGCCGCCGCATCCCGCCTCCTCCCTCCCTCCCTCCGTCGCTCAGGGCTCAGCAGGGCCTTGGCCCGGGTGGAGGGCCCCCGCTCCCGCCTGGAGGCCCTCCTACTACTTCTTTGAGGTGCTGACGGGCTATTCGCAACCAGAGAAGAGGAGGCTGAGGGCAGCCCTCTGGGAGAGCGGCACTTGCACTCATGTGTGTGCCCGGCGCAGTCACGAATTCCCGCAGGAAAGGGCACACCGTGGAGGGGGCTCAGGACACACACCTGGACGGCATCGGTGGCCCAGGTGTGCTGAGTCCCCTGAAACTGCGAGGGCTGCCCCGCCCGCTGCAGGGTTTACACTAGGACGGTCCTTCGTTTCTGCCTGACTTCAGAATTGGCTCCTGTTCTGTGAGAACTTCCCCAGTCATTCCTTCCCCCATCTGTTCTGATGGAGGTTGTTATTTTTGTCTGGGTCAGTGAGAAGGGCTGCGTGGGAGTAGAAAGGGTCTCTGCCTCGAAATGCTTTGCAGAGAAAGTTTGAGAATCCCTGCCTGGAGTCAGACACAGACTTGGGCCCCCAGAGCCAGACTTCTTACCCCTGTCCCCACAGGGACCAGAGCTAGGACAGGGCTCCGGTGCCGGGCACAGGCAAAGCCTGGAGGCTCCTTGGGGACAGGGGTTGTGCCCACCTCCCTTCCTCTGGCGACGTTTGCCAGCAAGGCTGGCACGTGGGAATGGTTCCTTCCTGTGCCTTCTGAAGTCTTCCCACGGGCCCCTTAACCCTGCAGCAGTGGAGGGAAGGCTGCTGGGCTCCCTCCGGTCACAGGCCCTGCAGGTGGGGCAGAAGGTGTCTGGAATGGTCCTGCCTTGGGCCCAGCAGAGGGCAGGGGGCTCTCAGGGAAGCTGTGGTCTGGGGTGGTGAGTCAAAGGAGGCTGAGGGTTGTAAGTAGGCTGGAGAAGGAAAGGCTGGAGTCACCATCGCCCCAGCAGTTGTACCCCAGCCAGCCTGGTTGTCGCCGAGTCACCCCTGGGCTCCAGGTGATGTGCAATATGGTGGACAGAGGATGCGCTAACCACGTGGGGAATGAGGGCAGTGGGTTTCTTTGGTCACTGTTGGAGGAGGCTCATTTCAGCTAGAGGAGATGGGGGTGCGGCCAGGGAGGGAGGCCTGGACTTACATCGATGGAGCAGCCAAGGAGAGAGCCTTTCTGCAGAGCCTTCTGGATGATCTTGAACAGGTTGGGAGGGGCCTTCCTTAACTCATACCACTCGGCGATGCCTCCGGTGAAGTCCTCGAAGCCCTCAGTGGTGGCACCCCCCGAGAGTGCTTCGTAACACCCATTGATCCTGCAGGAAGGGGACAGACGCCGCTGCCACCTGGTGCTGACACTTCTGCTTCTCCAAGTGCCCCTCCCCCCATGCCTCTTTTGTTGGATGCTCCAGGGACCCTCTGCTCAGTCTTTCCTTGGTTTGTCTCCACCTCGGGGTGCCCACGAGGGCAAGTGACTGTCCCCACAGCTACCACTGCCTGGTACTTTGTGAAGTTTTTGGAAAAAAATCTCACAGAACCTTAGAGTTGGAAGGACCTCGGTGTTTATCTGGCCCAACCTCCCGTATCGATTCTTTCTACATCCTGGCAGGAAAGCGGAGGTCTGCTAAATTGGCTGTTTGGCATTTATAGCTTAAGAGAAAACAATTCAGTAGTGAAAGCAGCTTCCCTGGGCTGTGTTAGGAGGGGCTGGTCTCTCCCCATGGCGATGTTGGTGCCCTGTGGCTTCCCTACCTCTACTATTGGAGCATAAGACTTAGTAGCACCTCAGGCCCCAGACCCTCACAGCTGGGTGTGTGACTCCTGGTCCTCCTCCCTGGCAGGGGCCGGAAGGGACAGAAATCCTCCTGATGCCTGAGAGCCGGTCATTCTCCCGAGGGGAGCCCAGGCAGCAGGGCCAGGACCAGGCCACTCTGGAGCGGGGGGGGGCCGACGTGGGCGTCCCGCTGAGAATGGGCGGTGCTGAGCGCTGGACAAGCTCGACTCCGGGCAGCCTGCGGGGGGGGCGGGGGCCTGGCTGGGAGGGCTAGGGGAAACCAGTTTCACTCAGCATATTATGATTATGTATCGTGGGCAAGTCTGCATCATTTTCCTACCTCTGCGATGGATAGTTTTGCCCACGGGCAGCAACTCTGTGCTGTATTTAGCTGACAAAAATGTAACATGACCTGCCAAGGACGCAGAGGTCCTTCTCAAGGCCAGCACGATCAGTACCATGACTTGTTCCTGTGCATTTGGTTAAAAACGGCAATAGCTGGGTGCGTTATCTCCTAGAACTGAGAGCCCAATTTTGTCCAAAGTGGTCCTTCTGTACAATAGGACTTCTCTTCAGGACAGCCCTTGACTAACTCCCGTGTTGCTTCCCAGAACACAGGGCAGCTGGGGGCAGGCTGCCGGGGGACGGGCACGGCGGGCACTTACTTGGCGTAGGCCTTCTCCAGCAGCGCGCTCCAGAACTCGCTGCCCTCTGCCGAGTGCACGAAGAGCAGCTCCCCGTCCTTGGTGGGCAGCCTGTCGTCCACCACCACCTCCACCCACTCGCCGTACTGCCAGAACTGCGGGACGAGGAGGTGGTGGCAGCGTGCGGGTCGCGAGCCTCAGCCACGGCTGCCTCCTCCCTGCCCGGCCCCTCGGCGCCGCTTCCCCAAGCCCGTCGCATCCCGGAGGAGACGCTCCCTCTGGTCCTCCTCCTGCAGGTACAGCCTCGCCGAAGCGAGCGCAGAGGCACCTGCCCTTCCCTCCCAGGCCACACCTGCCCCTCCGGCACTCTGCCCTGTGCCTTATGCCTTTAAAAATACTATTTCTCCTTTACCGGTAAAAAAGGAGGACAGTGAGCAGTGCCTTCACATCAGACCCCAAATAATCAACTTTCTTAACAAAATGTGGGAGTTACTTCCTGAGTACCCTGCCCTACCGCCCTCCTCCCCATCGCTGCCCTTACAGGGTCCCAGGGCGCGCGACCGGCCAGGCAGCTTCCTGCTGTCTCTCAGTGTCCTTCGTAGAAGAGTACTGTGCCTGGCCCCCAGCACCTGCTCCTAGCCCTCAGGACCCGTTCAGGAGAAGCTCGAGCCAACCCTTAAGTTACCTGGAAGCGGAAGATCCCCGCGTAGTTCTCCTGGAAGCTCTGGTCCAAGGGGACGACTCGAGCCAGGATTTCTTCATTCAAGGTGAGGGAGGCAATGGCCGCCAGCAGCCAGCAGTCACCTGTGAACACGGTGTAAGGAGCTCTCATCAGAGAGGTCGCAGTGCCGGGAGGACGTTAAACCTCTTGTCCCCACCTCCGGCACTTGAGGCCTAAGGCGAGCCCGGCACAGGTGTTCCCCCCGGTCCTCACATGAGGGGTATGGAGGAGGGCTGGGGGGATGCGTTGAGGGAATGCTGAGGGAGAAATGTTTTCGCTGTGATAGTTGAGATGGGAGAATTCATTCCCTGAAGGACGCAGAACCCTGTGATGGCTGGACTGTGTCCTCACAGCCGGCTCCGTGCCTGGTCCACCGAAGGTGCATGGCGGCGAGCCTGTGTGGAGTGAGGACTCCAATTCAGCAGCAGAGGCTTCTGACAACACAGGGCGTAAAGGTGGGCGAGTCTGAGGGAGAGGAAGAAGGCACCGGCAGGCAGCCCCACGGACACAAGTGCAAGAGCCCGAGTCTGAGAAGGCACCCTGGGCGATCTCCCTGAGGACGGGCGAGGAACACCTCTGGGTGGGTGGGTGGGTGGGTACCACACGTGGGAGTCAAGGATGGGGACAGTCAGATGGTCGGCTGTCTGGCAGTCTGGCTTCCCCTTAGCCTCGGTGCCCTCCTCTGTGACACGTGAGTAACTGGGAGGCGTGACGAGAGCATGTGTGTAAAGCACACACCCGTTTCAGGTGGTCAGAAGCAAGCTGGTAGCAGGGAGGGGTCATGTTTGCCACGAGATAAAAGGCCCGACTGATGGGGGTGTTCTGGGACGAGGATGAGGAAGTTTACTCCATTCTTAAGGAATGTGCACTTTCCTACAATTTCCCATGACAAGAATAGGAAATAGCCTCAGATGAGTTTGATTTCTGTGGCTGGGTTTATTTTTATTAATTGGCAGGTCTATTAAAAGTGTTACTGAAGGACTTCCCTGGTGGTGCAGTGGTTAAGAATCTGCCTGCCAATGCAGGGGACACGGGTTCGAGCCCTAGTCTAGGAAGATCCCACATGCTGCGGAGCAACTAAGCCCATGCGCCACAACTACTGAGCCTGTGCTCTAGAGCCCGTGAACCACAACTACTGAGCCTGTGTGCCACAACTACTGGAGCCCGTGCTCTGCAACAAGAGAAGCCACTGCAATGAGAAGCCTGCACACCGCAGCAAAGAGTAGCCCCCGCTCGCTGCAACTAGAGAAAGCCTGTGTGCAGCAGCGAAGACCCAATGCAGTCAAAAATAAATAAATAAAAATAAATAAATAAAATTTTTAAAAAATGTCAACTCTTTTTAAAAAGTGTTACTGAAATTCACCGCAATCTTTGAATTCTGTGGACTAGTTGGTGTCCTGAGAGTTGCTGAACCGGCTGAACTGCTAACACTTAGCAATGATGGGGGAACAGCTCTGAGGCCTCTAGGTGCTCACGCCGGCCCTGTGGGAAGTGGAGGCACACCCCTCCCTAACCAGCCAGTCGGTAGCCAAAGGAAGTTAAATCCCTTTGCTCCTTAGGTTGGGCGGCCGCTGTGGGTTCACCACAGTTTTCCACTCAGCGGCCGTCTCTTCCCTCCTGGCGCCACCAGTGACCCTCTGGGAAGCAAGTCTCCTTGCCTCCTCCCTGCCTGAGAGGTTTGGGTAGCGCTGGCCCTGCCCCCAGTTCCAGAGGTGGATCTGCAGCAAGCTAGGCTGCACATTCTCTGGCTTCAATGGTTCGCTTGGGGAAGGTTCTGTTATCCAGCCAGAGCCAGGGAGGTATGAGGAGACCACTCCTGGGGCTTCAGAGAGAGTGGACAGGTGTCCTCTTCTACTGCATTGGCTCTACAATGAGGTACGGTCTACTGCTGAAGCCATCTTGCAGCCAACTCAGAGGAAGAGGGGCTGAGAGCTGGAGAGAGAGAAACCATGTCCTGGTGTCATCACTTGAGTCCCTGTATCAAGCTGTACCTGAAGCCACACCTGCCTTGGACTTCTCAGTTACAAGAACGGATCATGTCCCTATTTCCTGACCCATTAGCCAGGGCTACCAGTTCCTGCCTCTTGACTGCTAGGGGAACTTGGGCAATAGCCATTACTGATGAGGCCTTCCTATGTGCCAGCCACTGTTCTAGGAGCTGCAGGTTCATCATTTCATATATTTCTCACAACAGCTCTATGAGGATGGTGCTATGACCATCTCCATGTTAAAGCTGAGGATGGCAAGTCTTGGGAGGTTAAGTGCACTGCCAACAGTAAAACACGACAAGGAAGAGTTTAAAAGGTGTGGTGTTTGTCAGATGTCAGAGACAACCTTTTGGGTCAACTAGATCTTTTTATAAACCAAACTAGAGACTCTTTGACACACTGAGAATAGGAGCTTACAGAGAAACTTGGCAATGAGAGTCTTAAGCACTGGCCCTGGGGAAGGAGCCCCTGGTTGGTGAGGATGGAAATCTAGGTAGAGGAGCTTTTCCCGGCTTGGTTCCATACGCTGCCTTGTAGGAACCAGACCGTCACTGAAACAGACGACATTCAGGCCTTTTCTGAGCACCCGCCCCTCTCTCACTTAGACCTCGTCATACTGTCTGTCCTGGAGGATGGCTACACCAAGTGACAGCCGCTCTTCGAGTCACGAGATCCTCCTTTTCAATCTATTCCCCTTCCTCCAACTTCAGATCTTCTCCTGACTTTAGTCCTTCTTTGAGAACCTGGAGATGCCTGTGATTCTTATTTTTCTTGAGGTTATTTGAGATTTTCTAGGAATCTTGGAAAATGACTTGGGTCTGTCAATACATGGAGGCAGATAGGCTTGTGGATAAAGTGGGCCCAAGTGTAGGAACTTCAGCGACATTTGTCCTGAAACCAGTTATTCCCATGGTTCCTGTAGCTCTTCTGTCAAATCCTCAGAAGAGCTGCCCAGTCTGTCTGACTCTGGGGGGGCCATCTTAACGCCCTCCTGGTTCTGTTTCCCTTGGTACCAAGAGTCGACGCCTTTCCCTTGTGCGTGTGTGTAGGCATCACACGAGTGTGTGTCTGCAGGACCTGTCGATTGTTTTTTAGTGTTGGAGGTCACAGCTGACTGTGCTGCTATTCGTGGGATAGTGACTGAATTCAGGTAGTGATGCCTTTTCCTTTTTTTTTTTGTGGGTCATACATCTAGGTCAGTGCTGACTGTACATGTGTCTCAGATTACCGCTCACCACCAGACCTGGACGTTCTTGCGACATCCCAGAAATCAGTGGCCACGTTTCATGGCTCCCTGTTTTTTTCCTTCATGTCCCAGAAGTATTTTTCCTGGTCACCCCGGGAGCAGCAAGGCCTCATCTCCCCCTGCCCTTCAGAGAGGATCTTCATCCCTTCCTATTCCAATCTAACATGTTTCCTCTGAAAGGATTCATAATCCTAGAATGTCTCCTAGACGACAAAACTGTACCTTTTAGAGATTAAGTTACAAAAAAAAAGGGAATTCCCTGGTGGTCCAGTGGTTAGGACTCTGCGCTTTCACTGCTGGGGCCCAGGTTCAATCCCTGGTCAGAGAATTATGATCCCGCGAGCCGCACAGTGTGGCCAAAAAAAAAAAAAAAAAAAAGAGAGAGATTAAGTTTCTTGAGGTCACAGGTCCTGGAAAGGGCAGACAGGGACAGGAATCTAGACTCTTGACTTCTGGTCTGTGCTCCTTCCACCAGAAGGAATGAAAGAAATAACAAGTAGCGGCTTCCCTGGTGGCGCAGTGGTTGAGAGTCTGCCTGCCAATGCAGGGGACACGGGTTCGAGCCCTGGTCTGGGAGGATCCCACATGCCGCGGAGCAACTGTGCCCGTGAGCCACAACTACTGAGCCTGCGCGTCTGGAGCCTGTGCTCCGCAACAAGAGAGGCCGCGATAGTGAGAGGCCCGCGCACCGCGATGAAGAGTGGCCCCCACTTGCCACAACTGGAGAAAGCCCTCGCACAGAAACGAAGACCCAACACAGCCAAAAAATAAATAAATAAATAAACAGAAATAACAAGTAGTTAACATTGTATATAATACTCTGCAATTTACAAAGAACATGGTCCACATTTTATTTGATACTTACAGAATTCTTATGAGATGATTATCCTAATTATTATCACCTTTTTGGGATGAAGCTCAGGAAGTCTATGTTCTACACAGTTAGCAGGTCTTACATGTAAATCCTCTGAATCCAAATCCTGGGTTTTGTTTAAAAACCATACCCTGCTGAAGATTTCCTTTGGTTAAGAGTATCTGATTCTTCTAACTAGGGAAAGACTCCACTTCTAACTAGGAAAATCCAACTGCAATTCAAATTTAAAACTAAGGGGTAACGAGCTGGCAGCTTCCTGAAATCCTACATTGTATCTTAATACTCCAATATCCTTGGCTCAGAAATATTAAAACATATCACCCATTCACTGCAATGCAATTCCTTACAGCAACAGGAGGATGGCCTGTCATTGCACAGCCAAGACCCTGGCACTAAGATCACAGCACAAGCAAGAAGCAACAAGAGTTAGATGCATTTTACAGTCAAAGGTTCAAAGTTTTTTTATCGGGTCTCCAAATTCTGGAGTTGAGGGAGACTTAGAGCCACTTAGAAGAACATCTTGATTTCTAATAAGGTGGAAGCACTTGAAATCCTATTTTATTATTCTGATTTCTTAACTTTCTCCCTCACCCCATGCAGCAAAATATTTTTAACTAAGTTGGGAAGCTCCCTTATGTAGAGCCCATTTTTAAAGTTTATTTAATATCTGTTCACATAAGCTTTCTCAGTAACAGGATCTGAAGACAACGGTTATCGTAGTTTACATTCACAGAGACTTACTGTGTGCCAGGCCCTGTGCTAAAATGCTTTACATGCATTGCAAACAACAACAACAAAATGTTGCCTGTCATTCCAGGAAACAACAATGTTGCGGCCATCAAGCCATCAGCCACCGTAGCCACCCAAACAGGGCACCCTGAGGGGATTCAGGATGGAGAAAAACTGGTCCTAGATAGTTAAGATGCGTATCTAGGGAATAATTTCAATGAGCCCAGACTCTTGGATCTTCCCATACATAGAAAATCACTAAAATCATTAACTTGAGATGTCTGTTTTTTTGTGATTAGCGGTGATCTTTTGATGTCCACTACATTATTTTTTTCAGTAAAAACTCCTACATATCCTGCTCCTCCCTTACCTCTTTGGAACAGTCCCTCAGAGCTACCTGAGAGGCTGTCTCCCAGGCTATAGTCCTCAGTTAGGTCCCCGAATAAAACATAACTCGCGACTTTTAGGTTGTGCGTTTTTTTCAGTCGAAAGTATCATGACGTTATCTCATTTCCTTGCCACAAAACAATCTGGGGTAGGTGGGTACTATTACCACCCTCTGTAAGGAGATCGGGTGGCTCACCCCAAGGTCTCAGCTGATGAGTGGCTGTCAGATCTGTCTGAGCAAAGCACATGCTTTTAATGTATAATCTGAACAGTCTCCTTTACGAGTAGGTGTCAATTTCTAATTCACCCAGTTCACGAAACATGGTCTTGGGGGCTTCTGTCCTTGAGAGGTGACTCCATTATGTTTCAGTGTTTGGGCTGCACAGTGTTTTTTCTCTAGCTTCCTGCTCACTCCGCCTGGATGGCCACGTCCGCCTGAGGGTTTCCTCCCCACGTGGAAACCTGTTCTGCACCCTCATTAGCTGTAGCCTCACACAGTGCCACTCCTTCGGGCTGAGGGTTCTCCCTACCAAGGTCACAATCTACTCTCCCTAAAATGATTTATGAAAACCCGTCTCCTCTGGGTAATCCCATGGTGATCTGCTTCTGCAGAGGTGACCTGGTTGGAGAAGTCACTGGAGTTTCCTCCTGGCACAGCCTGTTTGGGTCAGTGACATCCTGGTCTGGATAAAACTAGGCCAGGGACTTCCCTGGTTGCGCAGTGGTTAAGAATCCACCTGCCAACGCAGGGGACATGGGTTCAAGCCCTGGTCCGGGAAGATCCCACATGCCGCGGAGCAACTAAGCCCGTGAGCCACAACTACTGAAGCCCGCGTGCCTAGAGCCTGTGCTCCGCATCAAGAGAAGCCACCACAATGAGAAGCCTGCGCACCACAATGAAGGGTAGCCCCCACTCGCCGCAACTATAGAGAAACCCTGCACGCAGCAACGAAGATCCAACGCAGCCAAAAATATATATAAATAAATAAATTTATTAAAACAACAACAACAACAAAACCAGGCCAGCTGGTATGGGCCAGGCAAGACAACCCGCTGACCTCTGGGGCTCCAGACCACTTGTGGTGCAAACTGGTTTGAGAGGGTGCCTGCCAGTCACCAAGGTCTCTCCTGGAATGTTGCCACATGGATGGGGCTTGAAAAAGAAAGATCCGGTGTGCAGTTTTCTACGGGTGTTTAAATTATGTATCTATAAGAGACTCTGGACTTGAGCAAATATTTCTGCCTCGTGCTCACTTGTTTGTCTGTTTGGCTCTGCTCTCCAGTCACACGAGAAGATATTTTGGCAGAGGTGAGGGTGGCCGCCCAGACCGCTCAGGGGATGTGTCACTGAACAGTGCACCACGAAAACTCCTGCCTTCCCTTCCTGGTGGGTTTTCCAGTTGTTACATGATTTTAGCCTTCCTGCCCAGGTACAAAGTCCTTTTAGAAGGGGCAGAAGGAGGCGATAACCTTCTGATCTTTATTTACTCCATTTATCTCAGAGCAGAAACAACTGTCTTGGGGGCCTGAGTGCCAGACTGCGTGAGCTGGAGGTGAGGATGGGTACCTTCTGGTTGCCTCCCCACATCCAGCCTACACCCTTTTCCATCCTGCCCTCTGCCCCAGAGCTGACCTCAGTGGATGAAACTGTGGGCTCCCGGGGCCTCTGGCTGCTGGGAGGGTTTGGCCAGCGGGGAGCCCTAAAGACCAGAGGGAGGGAGGAAAGTGAGATTAGTGTATTTCTTCCCTGGCTCCTTCTTTGTGAGCTTGGCTCGAGCTATGTCCCTTGGCTGCAGGCACTGTTCTTTTAAGGTGGCATCTGTACACGACCCGGTTCTAGAATCCTGACAACTGCCTCCGACTCACATCAGGGCTCTCTTCTGGGAGGGATGGTTATGCTTCCTCATTTGATTACAGAGGCTTCCAGCCACGCTGTTTATGTCCAACAGTGTTCAAGACTTCTCTGACTAGTGTGGTTCACCCTTATAGCTAACTCCAAGGACACCACCCTGCCTGGAGAGGCGTAGACAATCATTTACTCCATTTAAAAGGTGGCCCGCATTCTTGGCTAAAAAGATTCATCATCATAAAATTGGCACTTCCTCTTAAGTCAGTCTATAAATTTAATGCAATCCCAATAAAAATAGCAAGAGGATTTTTTAAAAATTGGAACTTAGCTGATCCTAAAATTTACAAGGAAAAAGTAAACATAAAGCCTAGCCAGAAAAAATTCTAAAGGGAGTGGAGTCTAGCTCTATTAGCTGTTAAAACACATATAGAGCTACAATATCTAAAATAGTACAGAACTTGTGCAAGAGTATACAGAGATTCATAAATGGCACAAAATAGAAAGTCCAGAAATAGTTCCAAACATAGGAATTTAGTAAAGATAAATTATTCACAACTGGAATTGGAACAACTGAGTAGCCATCTAGAAAAAAATCAAGTTATAGCTCATCTTGTCATGGGGATAAATTCTAAATGGAATAATATTTACATAAACATAACATTATATATCTTAACAATGTACTTTATATTATTTATATGTTATATATAAATATGATAAATCTAGCCATTTGTATTATTTACATATTTATTGTTTATGTATTTATATGATATATTATATTTTAATATGTTCACATTATAAATATATTTATAAATCTATATATCCTAGAAGAGACAACGGGAGAATTCTATTATAATCTTAGAGTGGTGATAGGCTATCAAATTGTAACCTAGAAGCCATAAAAATTTTAAATGATAAACTTTACATTAAAGTAAAAAAAATTTGCATGGTAAAAAAAAATCACAATAAGCAAGGTCAAACTAAAAATTAATAGGGAAAAATATGTTATTCAGATCCCAGACCACAAGTGATATATAAATCTTCCTAGTATTTAAAAGGAAGAAAATGAAAGCTCAATAGAAAAATGGGCAAAGATATAAACAGTTAATGGAAAAAGGAAAAATTAATGTCTCTTACACATATTAAAAGGTATTTATCCTCACTCATCATAAAAGAAACATAAAGTAAAACTATACTAAGACACCATTTTTCACCTTTCGGATTGCAAAGGTCAAAGCATGATCATTTGGAGAGGCGTGGGGGAATGTACACGCTCAGTCCTGACAAAGGCAATTTGAGGATATCGTCAATATGCTCCAGCAATTCCACATGTAGTAATCTTCCTACAGACATACTCATGTGTGAAAATAATGTATGTGTAAGGTTATTTATTGCAGCATTGGTTGCAACAGAAAAGACTAAAGGTAAATGTTCATCCATAGAGAACAGGTGAAACAAACTATGTTCCCTCTACGACAATATTCTGTGCAGCCCTAAAAAAAAACGAAGATGCTTTCTGTTGATACGGAATAATCTCCAAGATGTGTTAAGTGAAACAAAGCAAGGTACAGAACAGCAACAACAAAAAGGGGGAAATAGAAAAAAAGAAAAAATGGGCGAACGTAGTATTGGCTCCCCTTTTGTAATTCGTATCTTCACAATCTGAAGTTATTTTTGGATGATTTATTATATGGAACATGTGTCCTTCTATGTGCTTCAATTGTAGTTTTATTACCAGAAACGCTAGTTTATTGCCTTCGATAGATAATTGGTTATGTCAGTATTTGCAGTAAAAAAAAAAAAGTAGCTTCATATCAGGTCTTCTAAATGAAAATGATTATTTTTTGGTAAAGTCTTCCGTAATAACTGGTCTCTAGTCAGTAAGAACAAACAACCAATCAAGTCACTTATTCCTGTGTCCCCTAAAGTGTGTTCTGTAGAAACTAGTTCCTTGGGGTTAACAGATGTTCCTTGAGAAATGGGTTCTGTGGTCCAGTAAGTTTGGGAAATGCAAAGCTAACCAGGTCAAGTGTGGAGACATCTCAGAGCCTTTCAATAATTACACACTGTGACCTTCCCAAGGGTAAGGGGAGTTGGGTATAATATGAATGTTACCCAAATTTATTTGACCCTGGAACCCTTGCTGTTGACATCTCACACAGGCAGGGACCATGGAGCTCACTGGAGATGCTGGCTTACCTCGTGAGGGCACAGGAGCCGCTGGCTCACCCTGGGAGGTTCTCCAGGAGCTGGGCTGCTCAGAACCAGGTCTTCCCCGGGGGCCCAGTGAGCGGCTGTCAGGCATCAACACTAGCTGCAGGGCCCACCTCTAGTGGCTGAGGTCCTTCTGACAGCACCCATGTTCTTTTTCCTCTCTCCAGGTTTTGACATCCTCTTCTTTCTGGATTGTCTATACTTTATTTATTAATTTAATTTATTTTTGGCTGCATTGGGTCTTCGTTGCTGCGCGTGGGCTTTCTCTAGTTGTGGCGAGTGGGGGCTACTCTTCGCTGTGGTGCGTGGGCTTCTCATTGCGGTGGCTTCTCTCGTAGCGGAGGCTTCTCTCGTAGCGGAGCGCGGGCTCTAGGCGTGCGGGCTTCAGTAGTTGTGGCACACAGGCTTCAGTAGTTGTGCCTCATGGGCTCTAGAGCGGAGGCTCAGTAGTTGTGGCGCATGGGCTTAGTTGCTCTGCGGCATGTGGGATCTTCCTGGACCAGGGATCGAACCTGTGTCTGCTGCATTGGCAGGCGGATTCTTAACCACTGTGCCACCAGGGAAGTCCTGTCTATAGAATTGATTATTTTTCTTTATAATATATGGTTTCATTGTATGCCTTTTCTTGGGGGCGGTTTAGGCCAAAAAAATTTCTGAGGAATGAGGCGAGGCGTATCTAAACACTTAACACCTTTTGACTCACCACCTCTCATCTGCCTTTCTCATTCTGGGAGCCTGATACCTGCCTCGGTCTGTCCAGAGCCCTGCACACAAGCAGGGACAAGTATCAGAGCTGGGTCACTAGAGGTCCTTGACCACCCTGGCACCCTGCGACATTTCCTTTCAGCAGGTGGCTGCTGGCCCCGTCCATCACTGAGGCAGCAGACAGGGCCCTGCCCAGAGGTTCCTGAACCACCCTGAAGGCCTGCCCGCAGGCTCGACAGGCTGACCGCTCCCACGTCCGGGCTCCCCCCACACCCAGCTAAGCTTCTGCCCCTCCTTTCTGTCCTGGGAGACACTCAGCCAGTACAGGCCTGTGAGGCTGGGGAGGGAGGCTGGGGGATCTTCTGCCCTGCTGCTGCCTATCCTAGAAGCCCACCTGGGTGCCCCTCCCTACAGGAGCCCGCTGCCCCCTTCCTCTGCACATCTGCACCACGTGCAGACGAAACTCCCGGGACGGAACAGTCCTCACCCTGCACTGAGGTGGGACCTCGAACGCAAGTACCGAGGGAAAGGGACCCGTGCATTTACATGCCCTAACGTGAAAATGACTGAGAGCAGGTTAGTGGGGAAAAGGGAGAGGCAAGGTTCTGGGAGTCTGGAGCGGGGCTAGGGGTGGAGCAAATAAAAAGCACGAGAGAAAGGAAACCAGCCGAGGCCGGGGCGGGGGCGGTCCAGACCTCACGCCAGACCTGCCCCTAGAACTTGGACTTAGGTGGGCGCAGAGGTTCCCTGCCCTCCCCAGTGGGGACCTCTGGATCCCTATAAAAGGCGTGTCTCTCTGGAGGCTGTGTTCCTGCCCGTTCCCTTAAAGAACTGCCCTCACTGGTTCCTCATCTTGCTTCACACCGCGTTCTCTCACCTTCTTGTGCACCTTTCTGCCTCCTGGCACCAGGAGGCCCCTGCGCCAACTCCACACTCTCGGGGTTCCTCAGATGCTGGCTCTCGGCTGCCCTGTCAGTCCCCTTTGGCCGGGTTCGTTCCTCCAGCCCAGGCCCTAGGGATCACCCTTCCTGCACAACCCCCTCTACAAGTCCACTCCACGTTGTCCTGGGGCTCTCTCTGCCAGCACTGAGCTAGGAGGAGGTGCACAAGTCCGCTGCAGGGTGCCTGCCCACCGGGAGCGCTTGCCCGCTGGGTGAGAACTGGGTGCTGTCAGCCTGGGTGCTGACGGGTCCCAAGTAAGGCTGCGGCTGGGCTGATGTGCTGACCCACCACGGAGGTTAGAGGGGGAGGAGCGCCTTGGCTGGCCTTCCCAGATCCCAGGCACAGGGCAGGGGCTCCACAGGCACCCATAGCCCCGCGGGGCCTCCAGGTGATCCCCGAACCAGAAGGGAAAGACTCCCTGGATAGAGCTAGGAGGACTGACCTGGATTTGAATCCTGATCCCGCCACTTAAGATTGTGTGATCTTGGACACATTTCTTAATTTCTCTGAGCCCATGTTTTCTCAGCTGTGGAAGGGGGATAATATACACATATCCTCAAAGGGTTGTTAGGATCAGATGAAAAAGGGAAACTGGGGGTCCTGGATGGGCTTCAGAGATCTGGAACCCGAAAACACTGTGTGCACATTTTTCATGTCTGCAAATATATGCATTTTCTAGGGAGGGGTCAGGTTTCCCTCCCACTCACACCCCCAAAATTAACAAACAACAGAGCCAGAACATGGAGTTCAAATTCCGGCTCTGACTCAGGGCAAACTACTTTGTGCTCATTTCCTCATATATACAATGGGTTTGATAGGAAATGGCCTCACAGAGTTGAGAATTAAATGGGAGAAAAAAAGTCAAGCATTTAGAACACTGTCTCTGAGGGTTTGCTCTTTTTATCTTCTAAGTTTATAAGGGAGAAAACTGAGGCCCAGAAGAGGTGAAGTCTCGACTGAGGATGAGTTACGCCCTGTTTCGGAAAGGGTGACAGCTCAGGATGTGGGGGCGGGTAGGTGGCAAGGAGGAGGGGGTGAGATGGGGGAGGAATGTGACCTGCTGAGTGCATTTGGGGCCTGTCTCATCATCCTGAGCCCCTGCCAAATCTTCAGAAGCAAGCAGGGGGAAGGGGGGACGGTAAATAAAGGTAAAGGATGCGCACTGACGAGGATGTAGACACGAACGCATTTACTCAAAACCCAAGAATGGCCCCTGCAGTGATGGAGCCCCTCACCTTCACCCCTGCCCGTGCCTCACCTGGGACTGTGGCCATTGCCCCCTACGCCCAGCCCCACCCCAGCGCAGGACCAGGGGCCCGATACCCGCCCCCTGGGCTGAGGATGGCTTCGCGGACTCTTCTCTGCTCTGTCCCCTCAGAGAAGACAAGGCAAGAGGTTCCTTTAACAACCAAACTGCCTCCCCCGTGTCTGCAGCTTGCTACTCACTTTCTCTCCCTGCATGCCTTTCCTATGGGTTTTCGCACAAAATTTTACTGTTTTTGTGCCTATGGCAGAAGAGTATTCATGCATTAATTTTGAATTTATTCACTTGTTCAATGACTATTTAGTGTGGTTCTCTCTGGCCCACCCTTGGGCACCTGCTGAGATCGCTTAAGCCACTTTTCTCAAGGGACCTCAGGAATCCCCTCCTAGTTCAGACCGCCTGTTCCCCTTCTAATTTGCTTGGGAAAAGGAGGCTTGAGTAGGATCTTGGCTCGTTCGTTAAGCACAGCTGCCTCACCCTCCTGGACTCGGGCACCCAGGCTATATGGATAAAGGTTCAACTGTCCCCAGCTGGGCTGCCCTTGTCCGGCTCCTCTGCGGCCTCGCTGTGACCGTGACCATGTACACACAGGCTTCCCTCCACCGCACACACTCGGCAAGCCCAGATCCCCACCCTCTGAGCACACAGCACCCACGGGCGGACCTCATGAATAGCTCCTTTAAGCTCCAGAGCCCTCTTCTAAAAAGATAAATTCATGCAGAGCCACGTCGGTAAATTTCCAGAGCTGTGCTCCGCGGGCCTCTGTGTCCAGTCCTGAGGGTCAGCGCTGAGCACAGGCCGAGGACGCCTGGGGCCCGCTGTAGTGGGGGGGGGAGTGGATGGGGCCGGCATGGTGACGCAGATTACATCTGTGGCTGCTGGAAGTTCTCCCAAGAGGGGAGCGTGATGTTTGTTGTGTGCGTTCTCCTCCTTTCCCTCCCACCATCACTGTCTTTCCTCCACCCACAGGGAAGTGCAGCAGAGAACCCAGGAGGTGCTGGCTCCCGGCCCACCTTCCCGCTGCAGCTCCCTCACTCTAGGGCGTGGTGCCTGCTGACAGTCCCAGGAGGACGGAAGCTCTGTGAGGGCAGGGACCCTGTCAACGTGGAGCACGTGCTCCGGGAAGCAACACAGGCTGAGGAAGTTCTTCATCTCGGAGGAGA
Organism: Balaenoptera ricei; assembly: GCF_028023285.1. Lineage (NCBI taxonomy): Eukaryota > Metazoa > Chordata > Mammalia > Artiodactyla > Balaenopteridae > Balaenoptera > Balaenoptera ricei. The sequence goes on from NC_082639.1 coordinate 171,657,383, forward strand.
AAGAGCGGACAGGACATGAAGCCCAGGGCCAGCCTCGCAGAGCTCTACACCCCCAGCCCGGCCTCAGCACCCCTCGCTGCAGCTTCCCGTGGCTCCTCGGGCACAACAGCCGCCCCGAGAGCCTCTGAGCACCGACTCTGGCGCACGTGCCTCTTCTGCCTCCCGTCTGGTCTCAGACGTCCCTCCTGAGCCAGGTCTAGAGAAGGGTGCTTCGCACTCTCAGGGGCTCACCAGCCGGCGTGGGGAACAACGTGGAAACACCATCAGAGAGGACGGGGGAGAGCGCCAGGACTCAAGTCCAAACAGGGCACACGGGCTGTAGGGGCATGGGGTTCGCAGAGGGGAGCTCGGACTGGTCCCGAGAGTGAGGTGGAGGTGGGGTGGGAAGCGCTTGCAGGGAGAGAGAAAGTCAAGTGCAGGCACCGGAAGGTATGGGGGGTGGTGTGGCACTGTCCAGGAGGGTGGGGGGCAGGGCAGAGGGGGTGCGAGGACACCAGGGGGCTAGGGGGGACAGAGTCTGGAGATGGGTTACACTTCTGCAGAGTCTGAACTGACTCCGAGGGAATTTAAACGAAGGTTCCCTTTCACCCTTTCTTCTTCTGCACAGACCCTCCAGGCACAAGAAAATAGCACTTGCGCTTTCCAGAATGGGCTCCTTCCTGCTGGGGAAGCACACACTTTGCTCTGCTTCCTCTGCCCCACACCTTCCTTCCACCTCTCTCCTTAGTCTTCCTTGGGGACTGTCCCATCCCTTGCCGTCCCCTCCTGTGTCCTCACACTGCAACCCAGCTGACCCCTACTACAGCATGATCAGAACTTATATTTAATGTGTCCATTTAACCATTTCCCCCACTGGCCGTCACTTCCCTGACGACAGGGCCTCTGGCAGTAACGTCAGAATGGACCGGTGACAGGCAGGCACCCAGAGCAGGAATCCAGGTGAGAACTAAGGCGCACCGTGGAGTAATGGGGGGCTGGTAGGTGGAGAGGCTTGGAGAGGCGTGAGGAGAGATTAAGGACCCAGAACAGAGAGGACCAGATGGATGTGGGAGGAGAAGGTGGAGACGAGAAGAGTCTGGTGTGGAGAAAGGACCGCGGGGCTTTTGGTTGTTGTTGTTTGTCTTCTTCTGCCTAAAGTCCCAGCCCACTGCTCTTGCGGTCACAGGCACCCAATAAAGCTGGCCGAATGGAAGCAGAAAGGGCCTCGGGGCCCGGCAGGGTGTCTCAGGAAAGCTCGGCAGGTGAAGGGAGTCCTGAAGCTGGCAGCACCAGCCCAGCCCGCTGAGTGCCCGTCCGCCCTGCATACTGGGAAGTCCCAGAGAACACACCTGCCCCAACCACGATGGGCTAGCATCCGAGCAGCCTTGGGTCACCAGCGGTGAAGGACAAGACCATTCTTCAAAGGGGAGGAACTGTGGCAACTTCCCAAAATGGCAGCCACGATATTTCTGGTTTCACATGTTCTTCTAGAACCGTGCCCTTCCCCACCAGGGGGTGGCATCTGCACCCCTCCCCTTGAAGCTGGTGGGCCTCTGTCTGTCTCAGTGAACAGATACGGCAGAAGTGATGTTCTGTGACTTCTGAGGCGCTCTCTCTATAACTTCCGTGTAAGAAGTGGAGCTCCCTTAACGCCTCCATGGAAGAGACCACACAGGATGCAGGAAGACCCTGGAGACTCAGCTGACTAGCCTCCAGCCCAGGCACCAGACACACGAGTGGGGGGCCTTCAGGTGACCTGAGCCCGTCCCCATCTGACTGCAACCCCAAGAGGGACCCTGAGAGAGTCCCCCCCGCTAAGCCCAGTTATCTATCCTTCAGGACCACAGGAGAGAACGAGAAAATGATTGCTGTTGTTTCAAGCCTTTGATGGTGGGGCAGATTACTACGCAGTAGATACAGGTGCAAGGAGACCGGGACCTTCCTGAAATCTGTGCCTGGCCAGGGGCAGTAAGAGGCACCTGCCAGCTGACAGAGTCTGCCCCTGGCGGGGGGGGGGGGGAACATGCCAGCAAGAGAGGAGTCAACACGGAGAGATGCCAGTGCCAGGACGCCGTGCCCAGACACCCAGTCACTCTGCGGTCCCCGGGGCACCCCAGGACCTGAGATGTACCGCACATGCCTGCTCCGGGAAGCCGATGAGACAGACGGCCCGCCAAGGGGAGCGTCCTGAGACGTAGAGAGGGCCGATCTCCTCCTTTGCTGCAGCAGCTCCCCGGGAAGGGAAGGTTGGAGCTCCTCTCCAGGGGGTCAAACATCCCAGCAATGCCGCCCTGACCGCAGCTCGATGTTTCCTCCTTCCCCAGGACAACGCTTACTGCTAACTGTGGCTGGCTTAGGGGAGGTGATTCTGGACGTGTGTGGGGTTGGTCTTCACCAGCTGCCAGCCCAGGCATCGCACCCTGGATGCCCAATGACTACCCTCCGCCTGCCCCGTGGTACTTACTGTGTCCATAGCCCCCTTCTCTCCCCGGATCTACCACTGGTTCCCCGCCAGGAACGTTTTTGCTCCCCTTACCCCCAGGGGATTTTTGGCTCTGTGTGGAGACATCTTTGGTTGTCACGCTTGGGGAGGGCTGCCAGTGCATCTAATGGGCAGAGGCTGGGAACGCTGCCACACATCCCGCAGCACTCAGGATACCCCTATGACGGAGAATGAGCCGGCCGCAACCACCAGCAGGGCCGAGGTCGGGAAAGCCTGCTCCCTCTCAAGTCCTGCCTTTCCTGTGTTTCATCCCTGCAGGGCTCTGTGCCTTTGCTTTCCATGGTGACAGCTAGATAAATGATAAAGGGACCAAGATATTGAGGCTGCTTCTGGCTAAATTTGACCCTTCCCGAGACACTGGTATTTAACAGTCTCCAGCAGGCCTGAGACCCTGCTGACAGAATGACTCTCTCCTGGCCGAGGCAGCCTGGGGCGTCTCAGCTTCGGAAGGAAGTCCCTGGGAGCCAGCAGGCGCTCCCCCAACCCCGGGGCTGCTGGTGTTTCCCAGAGGAAGTGCACGCCCTGCCAGCGCCCGGCCCCGCGCGACGGTGGCCGATGAGTCCCACGGGGCCAACCCTTCCGTGACTGCTTCATTGTCTGGAGCAGCCCAGAGAAGGGTACCCCCAAAGCGGAATGACCCCCTGCACACAGTCACGTCTCACTACATCGGCACTGTCGGGGGGAGGTGGGGGTGCTCCGTTCTGCTCACGTCCCAACCCTGGTGAACACGGGGCTTCAGCCTCCTTCCGTGAGCTGCAGGCAGAACTGCAGCAAGAACAAATGATCCAAACCACATGTGTGCCCTCTCCCTCCCTTCCCCCTGCTGCTCCTGAGGAGGGGGGCCCCGAAAGGGAGAAGGAGGAGGGAGGATGGAGGGGGACGAGGATGCCGAGGCCTCAGGGTCACACTGTCGCACGCCGAACTTGCACGGACAAACCAGACTCTCGGAAGGGAGGCCCCGCCCCGTGCCGCCCTTGGCCGCCCTGGACCGGGAGGACGCGGCCTCCCGGTTGTAGGTGTCGACTCTGCTCCCCAGCTCCCTGCGGCCGTGGACGCTGCGGTCACTACCAGATAGCAGAGTTACCAGCCAGCTCTCCGTAGCCCTGTGTCTTCCTGCCATCCACATCCACGTCCTCGCCTTCCTCCCCAGCCCCTCCGTGGCCAGAGGCCCCAGCAGGCGAGGAGGTGGAGCCAACCCCATCTTAGATTCCTACCCCTCAGAATTCCTTCCTCACCTCCCGGGGGAACCAGAGGGTGAGGATCTACTTTCCTGGTTTCCTGGGGGTCTTCACAGTGTTGAACTAAAGGTAAAGTCTCACTGCAGCTGGGGCGGCAAAACACAGGGGAGAGATCACATCGGGGATTGCAATAAGAATGAACGTTAGAGGTTTTCTCACTCTGGTCCTGATCCCCAGAGAGAGAGAAACCATCAGTCATACAGCCTTAAGGTTCTCCGCCTCATGGGAAAAGGAAAGGACAGACATGGCACCTTGTTCCCATTTCACAGGTGGGCAAGTAGAGGCTTGAGACTGAAAATAGCAGGCGCGCTGCAGGCAAAGTGAGTGCTGGGAGAGGAGAGGGCCCAAGCGCGGTGGCAGTGAGGAGCCTCCTGGCCTTTTGGGAAACGTCAGGGAGCAACGGCCATTGCACGAGCCCTGAAAGTTGGAGCAGGAGACTTCACCGATTTCTTGAACTTTCCTCCAAATACCAGCGCCTTGGTCACCTCCTAATGCCAAGTGCTAGAGACGGACCCCATTGGTTGTTCAAGACACAGCAGGGCATGCTCCACCTCCCCTCCCCAGCCTCATTTCCGTACTTCCCTCAAGCCACACTCTCCCCCCCAAAGGTAACTTGCAATTTGCAGTTATTAAACCCTTACTAAGTGTCAGCCTCTGGCACGCTGAGCTTTCCATGCATTATTTAATTTCATCCTCACAGCCCTCTGAGGTAGATACTACTATCATCCCCATTTTATGGATGAGGAAACTGAGGCTTAACAAGGACGGTGATTTACCCCATGTGACAGAGCCAGGAAGTGGCAGAACCAAGAGGCCAACCTCTAACTGATGGACACCCAAGTCCTCACTCTGGACCCTGCCATTTACAGATGTTTACTGATGTACGTGCCTTGCTTGGCTCTGTGTGGAGACCATCCCATCCCGGAAAGTCAAGGATGGGAGGCCGGATCCCAACGCTGCAGTGGCCATAACGCACATGTGGCTTTTCACATTCAAACGGAAGAAAATTAAAAATTCAGTTCCTTGGCTGCATTAGTCACACTTCAAATGCTCCACTTGTGGCTTGCAGCTACCATATTGACAGTGTAGAACTTTCGCATCACTGCTAAAAGTGCTGGTGGACAGTGCTGGTCTAGAGTCTGCCCCACTGCACACAGGCCACCCAAGGTTGGCGCAGCCAGAGCAGACTACCCTCCTCCTGGGGCTTCCTCGCCCCACTGTTGCTGCCCAGGACCCCACTAGACCTCGCAGAACACGTGGCCCTTCATTTCTGAAATCCCCTGGATGGGGGCCTCTCTGTGGCTGATCCTGTGGGGGACGATCTGAGCAAGGGTCTCAGACCCTGGGATGGAGATGTTTTTGCTCAACAAACATGATCTGCAGCCTGGTGCCGGCGGGGTGTGGTGGAGGGTGGGGACTGCCAGTGGAAGTCACAGAACGTCAGAAGTAGTGAGACCTTACGGAACTAGGATCCAATCCCCTCAACTCAGAAACAGACCAGAGTCCACACAGGGATGTGGCCTGGCTCCTGGCTCAGGGAGCACCCGAACAAGTGCAAAGTCACACTCTGATCCACAGGCCCACGGGGAGCAAAGGAACCGTGTAAACTCTTTGGAAGTTTCCTCTGGCTTCAGAGGAACGTGTACATGACAATGGGGTGGGGGGGGATTCTTTGGGGAGGATTCCCACTGCCTCTCCTCCCTGGGGAGAGGAGGTCAGGGACAGCCAAGGAGAGATGTGCCCAACTTTAGGCCTCGGATGAGGCAGGAACCCCGCTGTGTGATTGCCAAGGCTGGGGCAGCCCGGGCAGGACGGGGCCTCTGGGAGATTCATCCCTGGCCCGTTTATGGGCCTGTCTCAGGTGCAGCAGGAAAGGAAGCTGGGAGCACAGGCAGCAGCCACAAGGGAGAAAAGCTGTGAAAAAGCATTTATAGGGCTTCCCTGGTGGCGCAGTGGTTGAGAATCTGCCTGCCAATGCAGGGGACGCGGGTTCGAGCCCTGGTCTGGGAAGATCCCACATGCCGCGGAGCAACTGGGCCCGTGAGCCACAATTACTGAGCCTGCGCGTCTGGAGCCTGTGCTCCGCAACAAGAGAGGCCGCAATAGTGAGAGGCCCGCGCACCGCGATGAAGAGTGGCCCCCGCTTGCCGCAACTAGAGAAAGCCCTCGCACAGAAACGAAGACCCAACACAGCCATAAATAAAATAAATTAAAAAAAAAAAAAAGGAATCATCTATTAAAAAAAAAAGAAAAAAAAGAAAAAGCATTTATAACCAGAAGAGCCGCCGGGGAGAGGACAGGAGGACTCATGGACCGCACACATCTGCCCCAGGAGCTGGGAGAAGCCAATGGGGTCGGGGGCGGTGAGGGCGGTGCTGGGGCTGGCGGTGAAGCCATTGTTATAAGAAAGAGGAAAAAGTATATGTATTTTCCCCACCAAACCAGCCAACACCTATTTTCTAGTTCTTTTTTTTAACTACAAGCACTCTTTTTTAAAAAGGCACCTACAAATTCCAATAGAGGGGCATCCTACAAAATCCCAGACCAGTACTCCTGAAAAGTGACAAGGTCATCCAAAACAGGCTGAGAAACTGTCACAGCCAAGAAGAGCCTTAGGAGACATGACAACTAAATGTAATGTGGTGTCCTGGATGGGATCCTGGGACAGAAAAAGGACCTTAAGTAAAAACTAAAGAAAGCTAAAGTATGGACTTTAGTTAAGGATAATGTATCAATACTGGTTCATTAACCGTAGCAAATGTCCCACACTTAATAATGTAAGAAGTTACCAGTAGGGGGAAACTGGGCTGGTGTGTATGGAATTCTCTGTACTATCATCTCAAATTTTCTGTAAACCTAAAACTGTGCTAACAAAGTCTATTAAAATGTTTAAAAGGCACCTATTAATATGGCTTTTAAAAATTATAATTTAAGGGGGTTGGACCCAGGGCTGAGGCAGGCACCCCTCACCCCCGTCTCAGTGGGTCATGCCCAGGGCGGCAGGGTGACTGGGCGGTGCCCGCGCAGGAGACCATGCGGTTTCCAGTTACAACGCAGGGATCACAGCAAACACAGCCGCCACAGAAGCACTATGGCATTACCTCTCCCATCAGCTTAGCAGCCCCCAAGGAGACTGACTGCCTACGTACACAGAAACTAATTGAGACTCTGAAACCCTTTGGCGTTTTTGAAGAGGAAGAGGAACTGCAGCACAGGATTTTAATTTGGGGAAAATTAAATAACCTGGTAAAAGAGTGGATACGAGAAATCAGTGAAAGCGAGAATCTTCCACAATCTGTAATTGAAAATGGTGGTGGAAAAATTTTTACATTTGGATCTTAGAGATTAGGAGTACATACAAAAGGTGCCGATATTGATGCGTTGTGTGCTGCACCAAGACATGTTGATCGAAGTGATTTTTTCACCTCATTCTATCATAAGTTGAAATTACAGGAAGAAGTAAAAGATTTAAGAGCTGTTGAAGAAGCATTTGTACCAGTTATCAAACTGTGTTTTGATGGGATAGAGATTGATATTTTGTTTGCAGGATTAGCACTGCAGACTATTCCAGGAGACTTGGGCTTAAGAGATGACAGTCTGCTTAAAAATTTAGATATAAGATGTGTAAGAAGTCTTAATGGTTGCAGGGTAACCGATGAAATTGTACATCTAGTACCAAAGATTGACAACTTCTCAGGTTAACCCTGAGAGCTATCAAACTGTGGGCCAAACACCACAACACCTATTCCAATATATTAGGTTTCCTCGGTGGTGTTTCCTGGGCTATGCTAGTAGCAAGAACTTGCCAGCTTTATCCGAATGCAATAGCATCAACTCTTGTACGTAAATTTTTCTTGGTATTTTCTAAAGGGTATGTGTTTAGATTATATTAAAATAAAATTGGTTGTAGACACTGAAAAAAAATTATAATTTAAGAATCATTTAAAAAGTTATTTACAGTATTTAAAAATGGGAAAATAGGGAGAGGTTGAATTTGTTCAGGATTCTACAATTTGCCAATGTGTTTGCCTATATTAATCGCATTTTTCATCACAGCCCTGGGTAAGGAGTATTATCATTATTCCCATTCTATAGAAGAGGAAACTGAGGCTCAGAGAGCTTGGGTAACCTGCCCAAAGTCACCCAGGCTAGTAAGCAGGGGAGGAAGCAGGAACTGGAAACCTCCTTCCTGCACGCTTTTCCCACTGGCCCTGCCCTTCCCCACTCTCTGCTGAGCAGGGCTGTGGGGACGGGCACACTGTAGCCAAACATCTCCCGGTGTTTGGGGGCCCACGTGACTTTTAGGGTTAGAGGCAGGGTGATCCACCTCTGAGAGGCCAGGTTACAAAGACACGGGGCTGTGCGGTTTCAACAGCTCTGACAGCGTTGGCAGCCTCGAGACATTCCCCAGGAAGCCGAGGGCCTATGGGGGCACCTGGCCTGGGCAGCTACCTTCCTCTGAGAGCTTTGAAGGCTGTGGGGCCCATAGGGGGCTATGAGGGGGCAGTGGTTAAAGCCCAGCAGTGGCCCAGTGAAAACCAAAGGTAGGAGGAGCTCAGCTCTGGGATCTCCTGGGCTCCTGGGGCCACTCCATGGCCATCACCTGTAAGAAGAGGCTGAGAGCAGCAACTCCAGAGCCATATTTAGCCGTAGGCCCAGGCTGGCCGAGGCTCAGCCTTGGTCTCCAGCCCTTCCTCCAGATGGGCAGATTTTTCTTCACTGACTCAATGCTGAGCACAACCAAGGTCTGCAAAGCAGATGGCTCGCGTCAGAGCAGTTCTGCAAACATGGTTGGAATTACTTTGGTGAGGCTTCCAGCTGACCCTCCGGGAAAGTGGGTGGGAGCTGGTGGCTTAACCAGTGCTGGGCAGCTCTGTGAAGTGAGGCAGGAGGCTGAGAAACGTACAAGTCCCAGGATGGGCCCCGCCCAGGTGCATTGGTGAACTGAGTGAGTCTCAGGGTAGAAAGCACAGGGAGGAAAATAAATTCTGCTTTGAGAATTTTACCTCCATAATCCCTCAACATAGCCTCATGGCCACTTGTGATGGGAGTGAGAAGAGTGTGGAAAGCTTTAAAATCAGATCAGGGTTCTTTCCTTTGGCAATTTTTAGCTTTGTGGCCTTGCATGGGCTCCCCACCACCTGCCTCAGTTTTCTTATCTGCAGAGTGCGGCTGAAAATATTTACTTGGATGATTACATGAGACAATGCAATGAAAATGCTCCATGAGTTGCATACTGTTATACAGTGATAGGGGCTGTTATCATTCCTCCTCTGAGATAAGAGATCTGGCCGCGGTGCTTTGATTCTCTAGCACAAGATTTACACTCAGTGTCAGGCATGAGGAACGACTCTAGAATAGCTGACTGCCCCATCGTAGGGGATCTCTGAGGTCACCCCGTTGACTCTCCCCGCCACTCCCATTTTTAGAAGAGACTGAGGTTCCAAGTGATGACGTGCCCACGGTCTGCCAACTAAGAGCTAAGCCTTGACTCGTATCTCTGGTCGTGTGGCCAGGTGTCACTGCCGCGGCCCCCCTGTTCCTGATGTTTCTGAACCTGCTGGGACCTGGTGACAGTCACCACCCCATGCACACCCTGTGTCCGGATGCCAGAATCAGAGCGAGAATTCAGTCCACCACATTTCACAGATCGCAGTCAAACCCAGATCCTCCAAAAATAAAAGGCCAACAGAACAAAATGGCCAATGTGGTGTTAAAAACAAAACCTTAGAAATTACAGACCTGATTACTGAGAAATGTTTTAAAGGACTTACACTTAATCTTGTTTCTATTTGATTTGGTGCATATCATGGGGATTTTTACCCCAGGAATGTAAGCTTTGCGGGTCTCCTCTCCAAATGGCCTGACAGTATTTAACCAGGACTTAAATCTTGCAATCTGGCCCTTAAGATGTCATTAAACTTTAAAGTAGATGTTTAGTCTAGATGTGGCATTTAGCCCAGGTATGACAGTTGTCATTTTTGTTTCCAGGTTTCCTAAAGCCCCCATGGTTGGTCAAAGTCTCCATCAACTTCTAGTCCTGCTAACTTCCATTTTCTCTAACCAGTGGATTTTCCTGGAGCACCTACCTAGGTGCCCTAGGCCCCCTGGGCATCTCTCTTCTGTGGGGGGGAGAAGGTGGGAAATGGGAGGTATGTTTTCTGTGGGCAAGAATGTGCTCTGGCATCTCAGGAATTTGCACACAGAGGCTGAGCTCAGAGAGCGGTGTTTGCACGCCCAGCCCTGGGACATGCTCTCTGAGACCCATTTCACCAGGGGCTCCCAGTGTGCCTGTCCTAACGATTCACGCAAATGCCCTGACATCCCTCAGAGACTGAAAACTTTCCATACCACGTCTGGGGAGCCTAGCTCAGGGGTTAAACACACAGACTGTCTGCATTTGCATTCCAGGCCCTCACTTCAGCTGTTGGATGACCTCAAACAAGTCACTCCCAGGACAGAACCTCTGCTGGGTGGGCCAGGAAAGAAGGTCCAATTCAAGATGATTAATTTTGTTACTGATAGACTAGTCTGGAAGTCAAGTTGAAGCTGATGGCTCGAAACAAGTTTTTGGTTATTCGCAGCAAATAATCTGTTCCAGCGATCATAGGCCCATATCTATTATGAGTAAAAAAAATGAGCGTGGATTCTATGAGAATCTTAAATAGTGGTCCCAGGCCCCATCGTTAAGACTTCTTTGCAGAAACCTCGGGTCCTGTATAGCAATAAACAACAAGGTCCTACTGTATAGCACAGGGAACTATATTCAATATCTTATGATAAACCATAATGGAAAAGAATATGAAAAAGGATATATGTATAACTGAATCACTTTGCTGTACAGCAGAAATTAACACAACATTGTAAATCAACTTTACTTCAATAAAATAAATTAAAGAAAACTTGGGGGCTTTCATGCCAAAGCTGGAGCAGGTTCCAATCTCAGCAGGCACTATGTCCAGAAAATCAGAGCTCGGCTACACAGAGCAAAGTTTCAGACCCTCACGATGCAGCTACTCCAGTTAAACTTACTTAAATGAACATTTCAATTGCCTCTGTGACAATAAGCACCACGTTCACTGTTGTGATACCATGGTGAGCTCGGCCTGCAAACACTGAGAATGCCCTGGTGCGTTAACTTCCTCCCAGCAGTGAGTGTTAGGGTTTCCTCCTCCTCCACACACTGAGTCACCATCCCATCCCTGAACCCCAGAGAGCTGACGTCTCAGTGCTGCAACCGGGCCTGGGCTAGTCCTCCCAGCTGGCCCTCAGCCCAGAGCCTCACTGTTCCGTGGGCCATTAGCAACACTGGCCCCGGGACATACAGACACCAAGGGTGCCTGAGATCCAGAAGCTCCTCCGTCTTCTAGTGGGAGTGTCTTTGTAACTTCAACAACTAGCGCAGTGCAGGGGACACAGGAGGCCTCACTGCACATCTGTGCATTTGTCTGCCGCAGCACGGGGTCCTCAGGGGACAAGACATTCCAGGAAGCTTCTAGAACTGGAAATTGCCAAACTCTTTGGCAAGGGAGCGGAGCCATAGGTCATCCCTCACCCCTTCTATCCACAGCCTTTCAGACAAGCCCCCGTAGCCTGTTTGAGATGCCATCACTTACCCAGGGCTCCTTGGCAGATGTCTGTGCGAGTGGCTCCTCCAGTAATAAATTGGGGATCATCGCAGATCTCCTGGAAACGAGACCCACAAAGTGCTGTCAACCCACCTGACATGTGCTTCTGTAGTCAGGACACCTCGGTTCCCAGAAGGTGCATCGGACCCCCTCCGCCCCTTCCCCTCCCCTCTAGGGAAAGCTATGCAGTTACAGTTAAGACTGCCATGGGACCCCGACTGCTCCACTGGACCCCAACGCTCCACACTGCCTAGAGCCCATTTCATCACGCTACTTCCTAGGGCCAGGGCAGCGCCAAGTCCAGCCTCCTCTGGGGGCCTTGAGACGGTCCACGCTCTGGAGCTGCCCCGCCCACTATGCCGGTCCCTCTCCTCTGTTCCTGCATGGAATTCCTCCCTCTCCCACCCTCTTCTCTCCTTTTCCACATCTTATTGTATCTCAAGACCCACTGCCACCAACTCCACGAAGCCCTCCTTCACAGTCCAGCCCTCACCCATCCTTTTGATCCCGAATCCCAGAGTATGTGCACTCTGCAATTTAGCAGCTAGTTGTGTGCTATGCGGTGGTCCTGGGTACCAGTCAGTCTTCCTAACACTCACACGCTTCTTGAGGGCAGGGGAAGGTATCTAGCCTTCTGGATTCGTCCATAGGCCATGATACTTGGGGGTCCACATACCATGAGCCTGCTGTGTGTCAATACTGTGTGTGGTACTTTATCTCAGGCAGCCCTCTCGGGAACACAGATGGACACCGACCCCATTTCACAGGTGGGGAAACAGGCTAAGAGATAAAGCCACATGTCCCAAGATACACGGCTCGTAAGCTGTAGATGGCACTGGGATTTGAACTCACCAGTGTAAACCATATAGTCTTTCCCTCCTGCCCTGCCCCTAATGGATTACTAACAAGTCTTCAAGGGCTGTCCCACCAGTCGCCTGCTGGAAGCCAACCTTGAACAGTGCTGGCCCTTCTGCAGCCCTCTCTGAGTGTGCTTCCTGATTCTGAAGAGGCCCACCCCAAAACCACAGAGGAAGTCAGGCATAAATCTGGGCTTCCCTCAGCCTGGACCCCTTGGTTCGTAAGAGCTCCACCCCATAGCGCCCAGCCCCTTGCACACATCCCCCCACCCCCCTCGCTGCCAAGCAGAAGCTCTTCTTGGGCGAGGCCTGGATCTAGCCCCTGGCCACCCCAGCTTAGGCTGTAGAGGCTCTTTTGGAATCCGCCGCAGAACATGCTCCTTTCATGCCTCTGCACTGTCCCTTCCCTGTTCAGGTTGGTCTGTTTGGGGGAATGACAGGGACAGTGAGAATGCTCTTCTGCTGAGGCACATGAAGCCAGCTTTGCCCAAGGCCTGCCAGCCAAACACTTATCCTGCTGATGGAAGAGACTGGGTTTGGTGCTGGGAGCCCAAAAGTCATACTGATAATCCTCAGTGTGCCAGGCACTTACCCCAGAAGGATTTTTCCATTATGTTTGAGAAGCTTCCTCACACCTTTGGCACCCTCTCCAAAGAAGGAAAAGTTTAGAGTGGCCCTTAGAGATGCTTCAGGAAATTGAAACTTGTACACAACATACAGGGCACGGAATTAAATACGGAACTTAACAGTCCCAGGAAAGGGGTTGAGGGCTTGGGCTTTGGAGTCAGACAACCTGGGTTTGAATTCTGGCTCTGTCACTTCTTAAATGGGTTCTATGACCCTGGCAAGTTACTTCACCTCCTTAAGCCTCAGTTTTCTCATCTGTATAATGGGGATGGTGCTGACAAGTGAACCTATCACATCAGGTTGTTCTGAGGGTTAAATGAGATGACTATGTACACGTGCCTTGATAAGCGCTCTATAAAAGTCACCTACTATTAATTATTACTGGAGGAGTTGATCATAATCACTGAACTTGAGGCAGGAGATGCAGGTTTGAGGCTGAGTTCAGCCAGCTGAGTGTAAACAAATCATAAACCACTCAGAGGCCTTAGATGTTTCAGGGTAAGGTGGGGACTCACACACCTGCCCTCGCTCCCACCTGACTGGTGTCACCCTCGGATGGTGCCGGCTTTTTCCTCGCTGTGCCCCTGCGCCAGCCCACAGTGACTTCAGCCATGTGCTCTTCAGCCTCCTTCCCAGCCCCAAGCCCTCTGTGGCCAGTGCCGGGAAGCCCCCTCTGAGGAGCAGCCCCTGCTCCAGGGCTGGCCTGCTCCCTGCCTCGCTCCTGCAACCCTACTCTCACTTCCTTGTGGCTTCGTTTCACCGTCTCCCACCTGCTTTTCTCTCTGGGACTTGACATATAACACATTCCAATTGCTCTCATCTGAAAACCAGCCTGTCAAGCCCCAGGTCCCACTCTCCCTGACACTTTTCCTCCTCTCCTTTCACAGGCACCCTTCTGGAATTAGTTGGGCACGCTCGCTCTTCATTTCCGGTTCCTTACTTTGGGGTCTACAGCCACCCGGCTTCTACCCCATTGCAATTCTATGCCATTGCAATTGCTCTGTTACAGTTACCAATGACTTGCTTCCGTGTAGATCCAGTGGACACGTGTCTGTTTGCCTTGCCTGACCCGAACCACAGCTGTGTTTGAGAAGGCAGAGAGGGTGGCTGTGAGCTGTGGCTATTGACACCCACAGGCTGGACACAGTCCTGGCTCCACCCCAGACACCTGTATGAGTGAGTAGTTAACCTTCCCCAGCCTCAATTTCTTCAACTGCTGAATGGGACAATAACAGCTACCCTCCCCCTTGGTTGTGTAGTGCACACCCTGTCCCGCCCTAATCTGGGGCCCTAAAATGGCCTCGGATCTCTATTTTCCCATCTGGAAGTCCTACAGGCATTTCCAACCGTTGGGTGACCTGTCCGTGTCCCCTCACTAGCCCCTAAAGCCTTCAGAGGCAGAAACCATATGCACTGTGCCTGGCATACAGCAGGTGTTCAATATACGCTTATTGAGTGAATGAAAGAATAAGCAAAGAAGTATGTAAATTCACTTTGTAAACTGTAAAGTGCTATACAAATGTAAGGCGAATACCTTCTTGTTTACCACTTTCACAGCTGTAATTCTGTTTGAAGCTCATTACAGTCCTGCATTCATTCATTCACTCATTCCACAAATGGTCACAGTCTTTGTTCACAGATGTATCCCAAGCATTTAAGAGACTGCCTGACATATAACAGGCACTCGATAAGCATTGTTAAATGAATGAATGAACGAATGAATGCATACTCTGAATGCACTGGGGCTAGATTGGTGCACAATACACACATGGTCCCTGCAGTTCACTAGGAAGGACAAACAAGTATATGTAATTATATTTATAAGTTGTGAAAATGCTATGAAGGAAATTAGCAGGGTTCAGTGATAAAGAATAACAAGATGAGAAGGGGGCTGCTAAGAATGGTCAGGAAAGATCTCTTTGGGGAGGTGACATCTAACTAAGTCCCAAAGAGTAAGTGAGCCAGACTCCAGAAAACCAGGAAAGAGCATCCCTGGCAGGTGAGGCAGGAAAGAGCTGGGTGCCCTTGAAAAACTAAAAGGTGCTGGGCCTGGTGAGCCAGTGGGGAGAGGAAACTATTTAGGCATCACCTCTTGTTTTAGATGAAGAAACGGAGGCAGGGAGGTTAAACGGCTCACGCAGGTTAGCAAGAAGTGAACTCAAGTGCTCCAGGCCAAGAACACTTCCTACTGAACTTGCTGCTTATGGGCTGGGTTTGGGGTAACAGAAGGTGACTAGCGGGTGGGGGTGAGGGGCTCAGAGGAGTGGGAGCAGGGCAGGAATGTTAATTTCCCTAACAGGAATCTAGAGGCTGTATTTCCCAGGAAGCCTCCTTGAGGTGTGGCGGGGGAAGATCGGTGAGGTGTCCCACAGGACATGGGGCCACGAGGGGTTCCAGGGGAAACAGGATGGACAAATTGATCAGGAAGGAAACTGTTCCAAGGCCTGCCAGGGCAAGGAGGGGAGAGACCCAGGGGGGCAGGATAAGGGAACACCGAGGGGCCCCTGAGACGCCGGGGTGAGGATTCTGGGAGGGTGAGTGAGGAGGAGGAACTGGCTCCTGGATGCATCTCCCCTGTGCTTTTGATAATCACCAGGGTAAATGTTACGGGGAGGTCGGCCCCCTTTGGAAAAACAAACAGGAAACCCCGACTGGATAAATCTAACCATCGCTGCACGAGACAATCCTTAGTCACAAAGGACCAGGCCAGGCGTGGACTTTCTCCCTTCCTGAAGCAGCCTAACCGAGTTAGAGACTGACTTTTCCCGGTTAGATAGTGTCCCACTCACCCCACACCCCACCTCGGCACCCCGCCTCCCTTCTCCGCAGACTCTCTCCCCACCGGAGTCCAACAAGTTTTGTCCAGGTCCCCCTATATCAACCGAGTTTTTGTGAGTTTTTGCCGGCGGGCCTGCTAGTGGGATTTACGGGCAGCGTGCACTTCGGCCCGTCCTGCGGGCGCCGTGGGTGGCAGAGGGGACACGGGCGACCGCGGAGCTTCCCCCGACCCCGCGCCTGCAGAGTCCCCGGCTGGGCAGCGCGGGGACGGGGCTCCCGGCTGCGGGGCTCGGCTCTGCGCGCTCCCCGGGCTCCCCGCGCGCTGGGCCTGGCTCTCGGCTGCCGCGAGGCCCGGTCGCCGCGCCTCCGGTTTCCGCGCCCCGCCCGCCCCGCATCCCGCCGCGGGCGGGCTGCCTACCGTGGGCCGCTTCCACTCGATGCCCCGGGTCTTGCTGGAGTAGGGTCCCAACTCCTTGAAGCCCAGGGAAGACGGGAGGGCCGGGAAGGACGGGTCCTGGAAGAGCGCCCCGGCCTCCAGCCACTCGTCCCGCAGCGCCGCGTAGTCCTGGTTGAGGTACTTGACGGCCCTCTCGTGCGAGCCCAGCCCCTCGGCCGCCTCCCGGTCCTTCGCCAGCTTGAACGCGATGCCCGCCATGGTCGGCCCGGTGCCCGCGTTGCCGCCCAGCGAGCGAGCGGAGGTCTCAGCGGCTGCTCGGCGCGGCGCTCCGCAGGGGCGCGGCCAGGGTTCGGCGCGCGGCAGCGGGACTGCGAGCGGCCGCCGCGGGCGATGATTCACCCGGCAGGGCAGCGCCCTCCGCGCGTCGGGGCGTGGCCTGGCCGCTCCCGGCCAGCTCGGCGCCGGGCCCTGGACCCTGCCGGCCGGCGGCCTGCACAGCGCCGGCGGGAGGACGGCGGCGGCGGCCCACGGGGCCGGTGCTGCCACCTGCGGCCGGCGCCTGGGATGGCCGAGCCGGCCCGCGCCGCGCACCTGGGCGTCCTGGTGGAAAAGTGGGGACTCAAACCCAACCCCGATAGACGACTTCCCACTTGTTGGGGAGGAAGGCTGGGCGAAACCCGAGGCTGGGGCTGTCCTGACTCTCCAGGACACACCCTGTGAGTCAGAAGATCGGGGAGAGAGCTCCAGGGGACTAAATCAGCTCTGTGGGAAGGTGTCCCTCCGCTATAGTCCCCATTTGACAGATGGGAAAACTGAGCATCAGAGAGGTTCAATGACATCATCCAATGTCACACAACTAATTAGAGGCAGAACAGGGGTTCTAAGTCACCAGAGGCGTGTTACAATCGTGATGCTACACACTGCTACTGGTTAGCTATATGATCACAGATAGGGTGGCCAGATTTGGCAAATAAAAATACATCCACCTGTAATAGGGAAGAACAAATCTGACTCCATATTAGATCTGTTTTGTTGCCTGTGTTTAGTCATGCTGGCTCTGAACCTTTTGTAAAATAATGTTATCTACAGCCTGAAATATACAGGATAGCCTATTCTCAGGGCTCTGACCTTTAAGAGTACATTCATATAGAGATAAAAAGTTGCAGAACAGAGAATAACTTTTGTTTCATTGGAGGTTTACAGGAACATCTTGACCTGACCAACATGAACAGCTACAAGAAGGAAGGATTCCAACACCAAGAAGTTTGCAACAACTAACCACGCCCCTCCCTCATCTTGCCTTTAAAAGTGCTTCGCTGAACTTCTTGGAGAAGTTCGGGGTATTTTAAGCACGAGACAGCCTTCTTGCATAGCCCTGCAATAAACCTTTCTCTGCTCCAAACTCTGATGTTTCGGTTTGTTTGGGCTCACTGTGTGTCGGGCACATGAACTTGTGTTTGGTAACACACCCAGTTAAATTTGATTTTCAGGTAAACACTAATGATTTTTAGTATAAGTATATCCCAAATATTGCACGGGGGCATACTTAAACTAAAAAATTGTTTCCTACGTAGGGGAGCAAAATTTGCCACCCCAAAATATCTCTCTGGCATGCGGATTATTTTGAGCTGAAAACAGTCAAGGCCCAAAAGACTCAGGAAGAAGCTTTGACCTTACCGGTAACTGCCTAAAGAATTTAGATAAAGGGCCTGTTTCCAGAAGAGAGCCATCACCCAGAGATATGTGCAAAGAATATGGGCTCAGTGTGGTGGGGAAAACTGCAGGGCCTAGAGACCAGATTCCTCTCTGTGTCCCATTGTCTCCACCTGGCCCAGCAAACATCTATTTACCAAATATTTGCTTTTCCATCTCCAAGTCAATTGTCTTCTTCCCCTTTGAAGTCCCAAACCCCTACCACCAACATCCTCATTTGTCTTTAGCTGAAGATGGTGTTTAAGGAGAGGGCTTCAGCCAATTTGGCAAGTTACTCAGTTTTTCTGGATCTCTCCCATGTATACATGGTATTAAACTTTTATTTGATTTTCTTTTGTTAACCTGCCTCATGTCAATTTAATTTTTAGACCAGCCGGAAGAACATAGAAGGGTGGAGGAAAATTTCTTCTTCTCTATTTGCTATTTATCTGAAACTCACTTTTAACTGGGAGGACGGAGTCCATATTGCTAAAGCCTTTAGAACATTGCCTGTGTTCGGGGCCACTGTGACCATTCTGCTCGTTGAAGAGGTAGCGTGAGATTCTTGGCTCATACACAGGAATGGGTGTGTGCCAAGGAGTGCGGTCGTCCCTTCCTCTCCATCTCCGTGCTAATATGGAAGAATTCATGTTTCAGTGGAAAGCTATGCATTGTTTAGAGCAGTATTTCTTTTTTAAAAAATTTATTTATTTATTTTTGGCTGCATTGTGTCCTCGTTGCTGCGTGTGGCATTTCTCTAGTTGTGGCGAGCGGGGACTACTCTTCATTGTGGAGCACGGGCTCTAGGCGTGCGGGCTTCAGTAGTTGTGACATGCGGGCTTAGTAGTTGTGGCTCGTGGGCTCTAGAGCGCAGGCTCAGTAGTTGTGGCACATGGGCTTAGTTGCTCCGTGGCATGTGGGATCTTCCCGGACCAGGGCTCAAACCCACGTCCCCTGCATTGGCGGGTGGATTCTTAACCACTGTGCCACCAGGGAAGCCCTAGAGCAGTATTTCTTAACTGGGGGTGAATTTGCCCCCTCCTCCCGGCCTTGGGGGACATTTGGCAATGTCTGGAGATAATTTTTGTTATGATGGGGTGCTACTGGCCTCTATTGGGTAGAAGCCAGGGATGCTGCTAAACATCTTGGATGTCTAGGACAGTTCCCCACAAAACAAAGAATTACGTGGTCCATGTCGACTGAAAAAAAGAAAGAAAAAAACACAACGTGAGAGCTGTGAGTTAAGTTTTTTTGGGGGCAAAATGAGAATTATAGCCTGGGAGACAGTCTCTCAGCTCTGAGGAACTCTGAAGAAGTAGGGAGGAGGATACATGCACAGTATACATGTGATTTTGGTGACGGGGGATACATACAGTCAAGCTCACATCTTGGCAGAAGGTTGCAGCTAGTCACAAGGAGCAGATGTCTCCATTAATGATTTTAGTGCTTTCCTAGATGTGAGAAGATGCAAGAAATTGGGCTCATAAAATCTTCTCCTGAAAATATCTAACTATCTGAAGGCCTGTTCTGCCAGTTTTCCCCAGAGCACAGAGTGCCTCATTCCTGATCTCCACCCTGAACTCCTTTCAGGGGGTGTTGAAGGTCAGCAACTGCAGTGGCTTAGTGAGAACCAGATGGGAAGTGACGATTGTTAGTGGGCATCCAAAATGTCAGTAATGCCGAGGCTGAGAAAGTCTGGTTTAGAGGACCTCCTCCCAGGTTATCTGATTCCAGCCTTTCACTGTTTTTGAGTCATTTTACAACCCAAAGTTGTAGATAACAGTAGCAGTGCAAAATAATTTTTCTCTATATGCAAATTAATTCTGTTCAGTGCGGGACGGGGGATCTCTCTCCCCACCGTGGAGAAGCCAGTTGAGTCCATTTGCACATTCATTTCAATATTCTTTATTCTTCACTTCATATAAATCTGTGCCTCTTTGACTTTTCCTTTGAATCAGTCATAACATATGCTTAGTTGCCTCATTTAATTAATAAGTTAAATAAAATCTTTAAAACTTGTTCATTTTATATCCATATGTGTCATGATTTTACCTTTTTTTTTTTTTTTAAATTATCTTTTAGTCTGAGGAAGACCAGATAAAGTGGCATTTTAGTCAATCTTGAAGGACAGTTTGAGATTTGAATATTCAGGATTTTTTAGTGAAACAATGATCTGTCAGGAAAAACTGAAAAGTCTTTGGAATTAAAAGGTATTCCTGGTGTTCTATGGAATTAGATGGAGCCTAATCACCCTGCCAGGGGTCAGATCTGCAGCGGTCTGTGCCTTTCATAGTCTTTAGGATATTTTACTACTCTGTGCATTGTAGAAATTGATAGTAATGCAAATAATTATTGTCCATGTATATGCAAATGAACTTCTTTGGGTAGAAGTGCAATCAAATGGATTCCCTCCCTCAGTTTTGCATCTATTAACAAATTCCATTCAGCATTCCTAATTGTTCTTTTGGATTCTCCTTTAAACTTTTTTTTTTTTTTTAATATCTACTGGTTCCCTCATTTATTCATGAGTTAAATCAAATCTTTGACATGTAGTTATTTTATATTTGTATGAGAGTCATTATTTAGTCTTTTAACAGACACTTTGTGGACAGGCTCTGTTATGTCATGTGCACATTATCGCCTCTTAATAAATGATGGAGAAATAAATAAAATGGGTGAGAAATATTCAAGTAAAATAGAGGCATTTTTCTTGGATAAGAGATGGATATTGGGCACTCAATGCTCTAACTTCAAGTGTTTACAGGATTGTTCTGGAGAAGAGGAGGTGTATTCATTCTGTGTTGCTCCAGAGGGAGAAGTGGAACTAGTGATCGACTTAAAGGGGCACAGATTTTAATTCAACATAAAAACTAATTAAATAGTGGCTTGTGACGTGGAGATTCCAGCAGCACTGGCTGTGTTCAAGGGGTCAGGGGTTCCCCAACTTGGTTGAGTATCAGAATCACTTGGGGTCACAAAGTGTTTGGTCTTTAATGATTGAGGGCCAGCCAGATGGGGGTCCTTCTGCTGGAGGGGCCTGCAGAGATAGGGGCTGGTGACCTATGGGGTCCTTTCATAGCCAAAGATTCCACGGCCTGAAGGTTTGCTGGCAGGTGGTATGAGCCAGCCCTCTAGGTACTTCTCCATCATCATCAGGGTGCCAGCTTCCTCTTAGCTTTAAAGTCAGCACTGGCCTTGTTCTTGAGGGCCACACACCCATTCTATAAGTGGGGGGGAGTGGTTTGTGTATGAAAGAACTACTCTGTCCCTCAGAATCTTTTGGGGATTGCCTATTGCTCCCCACTTTCTAAATTTCCCGGATAGGAGGAGGAGTCATAGGATTTTCGAATTGCATTGGCTGCCATGAGTATTTATTCACATTTAAGAACTGAGCCCTGGACTTCCCTGGTGGCACAGTGGTTAAGAATCCACCTGCCAATGCAGGGGACACAGGTTAGAGCCCTGGTCCGGGAAGATCCCACATGCCGTGGAGCAACTAAGCCCGTGCACCACAACTACTGAGCCTGCGCTCTAGAGCCCGTGAGTCACAACTACTGAGCCTGCGCACCTACAGCCTGTGCTCTGCAACAAAAGAAGCCACTGCAATGAGAAGCCGGTGCACCACGATGAAGAGTAGCCCCCGCTCGCCGCAACTAGAGGCAGCCCGTGCGCAGCAACAAAAACCCAACACAGCCAAAAATAAATAAATAGAATAAGTTAAAAAAAAAAAGAACTGAGCCCCTTGCACCAAGAGCTTCAGGAGTGGAATTCCCAGGCACCCCATTTCCATGGAATCAGCCTCCATTTGGGTTTGGTTTTGTATTCACCAATTTTATTCCTCCTCCCTCAATCTATCTTGTCCTTGACCAGGTGTTCACGTGTCCATTTCTTACACTCTGCTTGACCAAACTTTAGTCAGGTTTCTCTCTTGCCTCCAAGTCTGAGCAAACACAGAAAAAGTGGACCGGGTCCTGCTTATCAGCTTCTCCTGGGAAATCTCCTGACCTCCAGCATGACCTTTTCCTATCAGACCCCATTCGTTTCCCCTTGTTTGTCCGGCTTCCCCTCCAAAGATTCTGCTTATGTCTGTTGCCCCTCCTTTACCCTATTAAAAAACAAACTGTTTTTTTCTTTTGATTTTGAGATCCTTGCAGCTTTCTGAGACCTGAGAGTTCCCCCTGTTGCAACAGTCTTTCTTTCTGATTAAAGTCTTCCTCATCTAAGTCTGGATGTGTTTTTACCCGACATCCTGCATCTCCAGTTTACACTGCCCGATGGACGGGTACCACTGCCACCACCAGGCTCTGCTTTCTGTACCCTTGGATGAAGTGGGGGACATAGGCATTCATTCCTAGCTCACAGGTTTCTGGTGCAAGTGTTTTACGAAACCATCCCAGTTGAGAACAGAGGAAAGAGACAACCCTTCCTGGAAGCTGTCAATTTCCTTCACTGTCTGATTTCCGCTAGGCCACTGAGCCCCGGGCTCTTGGGAGAAAGCTTGTCCACCCGTCCAGCAGCAGAGTGGGCAGATTTCTCCTCCAGCTGGTCTGCTGGAGGACAGCCCATCCTGGGAAAGCACCTCCTCCCAGGCGGGTGGCTAAGGTTCCCCTTCCCAGGCCTTTCAGCGACAAAGGCAAACCAGCCCTAAGAGAAGCTTCCTGCAGCCCTTCACAGAGGAGCCCCATCGTCTCCCGGGAGTACCATCCTCTGGCCCGGGCCACACCCTCTTCTCTGCAGTCCTGGCAGATGATTCGTCAGCCTTCAGGGCCTCTGCACACAGGACTCTGCTCACAAAGGAACTTGGTGGTCCTGAGCTACTCATATTTACTTGCAGTTACCCATGATGATGACCACACCCGCCACTGGACAAGGTCCAGTTTTTTAAACCTGAATAAACACTCCTCTGTACTTTTCAAAGCCTCCCACATGATTCTATCTCTCTGGATCCAGCAAGATCTCATCTCTCTCTGACGGCACAATCCCTTCCACAGGAACTCACCAGTGCAGATAGACAGACATACTTCCTATCAGCCTCACTGATGCAGCGGGTCACCCAGCCCTGAGAGCAGGGGTGAGTCAGAGCAGCTGGGATTACCCACAGCTGCCTGGGGGCGGGCCACAGGCCTGTGTGCCACTAGGGGTGTGTGTGTATGTGTGTTTGTGTGTGTGTGTGTGTGTGTGTGTGTGAGAGAGAGAGAAAGAGAGAGAGGGAGAGAAGAAGAGAGGGAGAGAGAAAGTGTGTGTGTCTCAGAGGCCCAGAGCAAAGGAATCTCTTTTTGTAGAATTTTTCTTTCTGTTTCTTTTTCTTTTTTCTTGGTCAATATTGTGTTTTTATTGGAGTATAGTTGATTTACAATGTTGTGTTAATTTCTGCTGTACAGCAAAGTGATTCAGTTATACCTATATATACATTCTTTTTTAAAATATTCTTTTCCATTATGGTTTATCATAGGATACTGAATATAGTTCTCTGTGCTATATAGCAGAACCTTCTTTTTGTAGAATTTTTCTTTAGATTATTTTCTCCAAGTGAAAAGAAGAGAAAATAAAGCATCTAGGTCATACCAAATCCATAGCCCGGATGCTTAAGAGGTGTTAGGGGCACAGTCTGCAGGTCCCGGGGATACTATTCCAAGCCACCTTCTTTTTTTTTTAAATAAGTACCTGATTATTTTTTATTTTATTTATTTTTATTTATTTATTTATTATTTTTGGCTGTGTTGGGTCTTCGTTTCTGTGCGAGGGCTTTCTCTAGTTGCGGCAAGCGGGGGCCACTCTTCATCACGGTGCGCAGGCCTCTCACTATCGCGGCCTCTCTTGTTGCGGAGCACAGGCTCCAGACACGCAGGCTCAGTAGTTGTGGCTCACGGGCCCATTTGCTCTGTGGCATGTGGGATCTTCCCAGACCAGGGCTCGAACCCGTGTCCCCTGCATTGGCAGGCAGACTCTCAACCACTGCACCACCAGGGAAGCCCCCCAAGCCACGTTCTTAATTGAGCCCCTCCACGTGCATTATACACATTTACACATTTAATCTTCACCATTGGTCAAGGAAAATCTTATTTCCTCATATTATAGATGAGGAAATGGAGGCCCAGAAAAAGGGCAGCTAATATGTGATCGAGCCACAGTCTTGTCCAGTCTCTTTCCCTGGCTTAGGAGGGCAGAGGGGCTGGCGGGGGGCCACCTCTTTCCTAGGGCTGAGGCTGAGGAAAAGCCAGTTCTGTCTTCTCCGTCTTTCAGGTCTGTGATCAGAATCCAAAAGAGAGCAAGGAGAATACGAATTCCACAGTGTTATAACATACGGTTTTGTTTTAAAGATTTCTCCCTGGCTAGAGCCGTTACAGGCTTTAGTCTTTCCTTATGACTGTAGAGTGAGGGTTGGATAGGCCTGTTGGATTCCACCAATGGGATGGGGTGTCCTGCGTGTTTCCAAGGACGGATGGGATAGGCTGTCCTTGGTGCTGCAAAAGCTGGGAGGTGCTAAGAGTAGGAGGACAGAGGAAAACTCCAGACAGAAAGCTTCAAAAAGCCCAGACAGTTTCCTGGGCCCCGTGATGATTTTACTTATCGGCTGGAGCTCAGGATACTATATCTGACCCTTGCCAAGAGGCCAGAGAAGCAGGGCAGCTGCTGCTCACCCACCAAATACCATCTCTGGGAGGAGTTTCCACAGAAGGGGTCCCCTAGTGATAGCTTTGCTAATAACAAGTTATATCTTGTATTTGTGGGGTCCTTTGCAATTTTCAAAACACTAACCATCAATTCTCTCATATCTTCAAATGGGGAAAAAATATCTACTCTGCAGAGTTCACAGAGTGGTTTGTAAGCATTGAAATCACGACGTGTGTGAAACTGCTGGAACTGGACCACCTCGGGTGCTGTCACTGTTCTCATCAGCAGCCGCATACCTGTCTCCTAAAGGCCCGTGAGTCCCGGACACGTGGGGAGCAATTCCTCTATTTTCACGCTGCCCGCTGCAGGGAAGGAGCGCAGGGTAGCGTGTTCTCTCTGTAGGAAGTGATAAGCTCCAGTGTCTGCACCAGGGGTGTTGGGAGAGGCGCTGGCCTCACCCATAATTTCCATCAGCACAACCCCCAAGTGCCCCAAATAAATACATTTCTGAGCCCAGAACAGGGGGCTTACTAGGCAAAAAACCTCAAGACAAGCCCCAGTGCACCCTGCTTCATCTACCATCCACATTTTCATCCCCAAGTCCTTCCCATGTAGAAACTGTAGAACTGCCCTATATATACTCCAGCTCACGCGATGAGAGGGTGGAAGTGGCCCCCTCCGCCCTCCTGTGTCTGCAGGCTTGGTGGTCGCAGTGCAATTGTCCCTACTATGCCAGCTGTGGCAGAAACCAATTTCCCAGTAATGTTTACGGCTGTTCAAAAAAATGGTAAACATCACCGGTGCTTGTTTGTTTACACTGTGATTCAGGTAACCACATTTTGAGAAGTGTGGCTCTATCTGGTCTCTTGGATTCATTACTTCTCCCAATTCCTTTCCTTTCTTCAGCCAATCAGTTAACAGGCTTGTTACCAAGAAATGAAATTGAAAATGGTTAATAACCACCGTGGCCCGATTTACCCACCCATTGGAAGGGAAAGTGATGCCAGCACTGGTGTAGGAAACCTCTGCTGAGTTAGGTGTGTGGATTGGGGCAGTGGCGGGGGGAGATCTGGGGATTGCAGAGAAAGGTCTGGGGGATCAGGGGGGCTAGAACAGTGGGGGCAGGGAAGGAACCAATCCTGTTGTCATAAAGGACAGCCACCCACCCCTATCTCCTAATCCCTTTGGATCTCCACATTTCCTGCACTCTGTTACATCTGTTGTTTGGCAGTTTTGACATGTTTCAGCATTTTTTCTCCTCTGTGCAATGTTGTATTCCAACCTGGGCTCGGACACAGCTCTCTTGCTGTTACTTTTTATCTCCTCCCTCCTTCGGGCACAGGGCTCGGCCTAGTGACGGCTGGTTCTTGCTGTCACCCAACTTATTCCTGGAACCTAGATTCCAGGAACCCTTCCTTTCCCTTCCCCTTTAGGCCTTCCATCAACGCAGCGTCTCAGACTGACCACGACTCAGTGCCAACACCGGGAACTCGAGTGTGGATCTGAGGCAAGCATCTTAACCTTCCTGCGTCTCAGTTTTTCCATCTGTAAAATAGGGATGATGACATTGGGGGTGTTAACAAAGTGTTATGTGCCAAGATGGGAGGAGACTCATAAATATAGCTTGGGTTGTTGATATAAATCAAGTGAGGCCTTGGGACTTGCTTTCTGTACAATGAGGCCCTGGACGCACTATAATTATTGAAGTGTTCCACATTTTGAGATCCATGTGACAGAATCCAGGGTTGGATGGAACTTGAGAGGTCTTCTTGTTTAGTGTTTACAAAACTTTACTTAGGGGAATTCCCTGGAGGTCCAGTGAGTTAGGACTTGGCGCTTTCACTGCAGGGGCCTGGGTTCAATCCCCGGTCAGGGAACTAAGATACTACAAGCTGCGAGGCATGGCCAAAAACAAATAAATAAATAATAAATAAAGATTGAACCAATGACAGCAGCCTTACCTTGAAAAATATTTTTAAAAAAAACACCGGCTCTTCTTAAGTTAGTGGTGGAATGTGGAAGAGCTGCGTCCTCCGAAGCGGTAAACCAGCACCTCTGTTTGTTTGCTTGCTTTGCCTCAGTTCCACCACTCCAAACCCACCCACCAAGGACTCTGAATCTGTCCACCCCGGGCGAAGCGAGACTTTCCGGCTAGGTCCCCCAGACTTGGGCCAACTTTGCATCTCCAAACAACCTTAGCATGATGTCTTATCTTAAGAACCACCTTACGCAGTCAATGGGCTGAGTCTGACCACTTTGGGCATGGACTTGCTGCACCCCTCGGTGGGCTACCCAGCCACCCCTCAGAAACAGCAGCGGGAGAGGACGACGTTCACCTGGGCGCAGCTAGATGTGCGGGAAGCATTATTTGCTAAGACCTGATACCCAGATATCTTCAAGTGGGAGGAGATGGCGCTGAAAATCAACTTGCCTGAGTCCAGGCTACAGGTGCGGTTTAAGAATCGAAGAGCTGGGATTTCCCTGATGGCACAGTGGTTAAGAATCCGCCTGCCAATGCATGGGACACGTGTTCGAGCCCTGGTCCGGGAAGATCCCACATGCTGCAGAGCAACTAAGCCCATGCGCCACAACTACTGAGCCTGCGCTCTAGAGCCCGCGAGCTACAACTACTGAAGCCCACGAGCCTAGAGCCCGTGCTCCGCAACAAGAGAAGCCACCGCCATGAGAAGCCCGCGCACCGCAACGAAGAGTAGCCCCCGCTCACCGCAACTAGAGAAAGCCCGCGCGCAGCAACGAAGACCCAACACAACCAAAAATAAAAACAAATAAATAAATTTAAGAATCGAAGAGCTAAGTGCCACCAACAGCAGCAGCAACAGCAGAATGGAGGTCAAAACAAAGTGAAACCTGCCAAAAAGAAGACGTCTCCTGCTCGGGAAGTGAGTTCAGAGAGTGGAACAAGTGGCCAATTCACTCCCCCCTCTAGCACCTCGGTCCCAGCCATTTCCAGCAGCAGTGCTCCTGTGTCTGGAGCCCAGCTTCCATCTCCTCCCTGTCCGATCCCTTGTCCACCTCCTCTTCCTGCATGCAGAGGTCCTATCCTATGATCTATACTCAGGCTTCGGGTTATAGTCAAGGATATGCTGGCTCAAATTCGTACTTTGGGGGCGTGGACTGTGGATCTTATTTGACCCCCATGCATCATCAGTTCCTGGACCAGTGACCACACTCAGTCCCATGGGTACCAACGCAGTCACCAGCCATCTCAATCAGTCCCCAGCTTCTCTTTCCACCCAGGGATATGGAGCTTCAAGCTTGGGTTTTAACTCAACCACTGACTGCTTTGATTATAAAGATCAGACATCTTCATGGAAATTCCAGGTTTTGTGAAGACCTGCAGAACCTCTTTTTGTGGGTGATTTTTAAATACACTGGGCTGGATATTCCAGTTTTAGCCAGGCATTGGTTAAAAGAGTTAGATGGTATGATGCTCAGACTCATCTTCTGATTAATGTCCTGCGAGGCATAGAAAGAAAAATGAAAGGCCTTAGAGGGGCCTGCCAGCCAGCTACATGAAATGCACAAACCAATACACTTAAGATCCTATCATAGTTTTAGATCATTGGTTTTCCTGATTCGCAAAGTGATCGAAAGCATTCTAGCCACGTGCAACCAAATACCACCAAAAAATAAACAAACAAAACTAAATTGTGAGGGAAAAGAGGGAAAGACATAGCCTTCTTAAGCAGAGGTGTTCCAATGTCTTAGCCAATCCTTGGATGAATCTTAGGAATGGACAGTGTCTCAAGCTCACTCACGTTTCATGACCAACTGGTCGTTGGCACTGAAAAACTTTTCAGGGCTGTGTGAATTGTGCGACTGATTGCCCTAGATGCACTACTTTATTTAAAAAATAATGTTCATAAGGAGTCAATATGTAGTTTAAGAGACAATCAGTGTGTGTCTTATATAAATGGTACATCTGTGGTTTTTAATCTGTGCTAGACTTCAAAACTGTGATCTCCTGTTATTGTATGCAACCTTGAACTCCACCTCTGCAGGGGTTCTTCTGTGATTCAAGAGGTTATCATTATAAGTAAATTCAGAGCAACTGAGTACTTATCTAAAAAGATTACCTTTGGCTGGAGGTAAGCTGCACTGAAACTTTACAACAAAATGTCTCTGGACAAGGAGAGTGAGAGAAGAGAAACGAAAGGACACTAATTCATCTGTAATTTGCTGTTGGTAAGCCTAGCGGTAAAGAGACGTTGGTCAATTGCTCTGACCCTGATGAATTTATAAACTGAGATCCTCGTTGTTTATGCTTGCAGATGTTAACTGGAAAAGTTATATATGCATAAGCCTTTCTTCCTGGATTTGGCAGATATGTATAATTATATTAAAATGGTTCTAGCACACAAAAAAAGAAAAGCAAATAAAACAAAACAAAACAAAAAACCCAAAACTTTACTTAGCAGATCATAAGTTCCATGAGATGTTAATGGATGTTCCATGGTGTCGTGGCTGTGAGTGGGTGGATGTTAGCTTTTAGTGATCAAATAAATTTGGGAAACACTTCAAATTATGTTCCCCTCTTGAGAACCATAACGTATATTCTTACATTAAAGGCTCAGGCAAGTCCTGTAGCAAAGAATTCTGTTTTACCTAGTTTGCCAATTTGGGTCCTCCAGGAAGCAAAAGGCCAACACAAAGTTAGACGTGCAAGAGATTGATTGGGGGTGATGCCTGTGGAAGAGAAAGGGGGGAGGGAGCAGAGGAGGTAGGGGAGCCTTCGGACCACAGTGCAAGCCTGACACCTGTGGAAAGAGAGAGAGAAGGAAAAACAGTGGGGTTGGTGGGCCAGCAGTGCCGCCTGAGAAAGCCCCAGCCAACCCACTGGGGACTCCTGAGCAAAGCAGGCCTCTTAGAAGTCAGCAGTGGGCAGAAATGGCCAGCCCAGTGCCTCTGCTGTATTGTCAGTGGCTGGAGCAGCCTGGGGAGAGCTTGTCTTCAACTTGAATGCTCTACACATATTTTTTCATTTCATTGATGGGTCTTGTCATTTTTTCCACATTTACAGATGAGGAAACCGAGGCACCACGAGTTTCAGTGACTTCCCTGGGGTCATCCAGCTAGTGAGTAGTGGAGTCGGAATTTGAACGCAAAGCTGCATTTGGGAAGCCCTGCCCTAGACATGGGGCAGTGTGGTTTGCAGAGCGAATGGGGAGAAAAATGAACATACTGACCCTTATTTATCAGCACGCCGCAAACTGCCATGGCCACAGTCACTGATGGCTTCCAGATCCTCAGTCAAGGATCTAGTTCCTCCTCAAGGGCTAGAGATAATATTTTGAGCCATACCCTGTGAGCTGTTTTGCAGATACCGAGGCTTCCCTGTTTTCACCTCGGGTATTGTGCGCTGCCTCTGGTACTGCAGTCCTTCCCCTCCTTCTCGAAACCTTTCCTCCTCTGCTTCCGTGGATGACTCCCTCTCCCGGCTTTTCTCCCAGCTCTCTGCCTGTTCTTCCTCAACCTCCTTCACCAGCTCCTCTTTCTCTGCCTGTGCCTTTTGTGTACGTTGTTCTGGCTTTTCCTGCCCCAGAACCTGCCTGGTCCATCATCTCCTCTGCTTCCAACTTCCAATCACAGGGGCCACTTGTAAATGTAGCCAGCGCTGGGGGTAGAATAACCAGGATATTTCCACTGCCTGAGGCTTCTTCCTCCTCTGAGAGGTTGTTTGTTTGTTTTCTTTTACACACACACACACACACACACACACACACACGACTTTTCTACAGACTTAGAGATATTTACTTTTTAGAACATTAGTTTGGCTGCTGAGCCCACGTGCCACAACTACTGAAGCCCACGCGCCTAGAGCCCGTGCTCCGCAACAAGAGAAGCCACCGCAATGAGAAGCCCACGCACCACAAAAAAGAATAGCCCCCGCTCACCACAACTAGAGAAAGCCCGCATGCAGCAACGAAGACCCAACGCAGCCAAAAATAAATAAATAAATTTACACCAAAAAAAAAACCAACCCAGAACATTAGTTTGGGCTTCCAGGCACAATGAAGCATAATGGTGCCCAAGGCATTCTCCATACAATTTATAACTTAAATTTCCACGTGATTTAAAGCTTGGAAAGACATTCCTTTTTTTTTCTGGGTGTTGGGTGCCCAGGTTCTTCCTTGGCCCAGAGAGAGGCTCTGCCCAGCACCTCCCAAGAGAGACCCTGCCTGGGGCCAAACAAGGGAATTACAAAAGGAGCCTCAGAGCCCTGTCTGGGTCTGAGTCACCTCTCAGTGATGCGGCCACACGGCATCTGACTCAGAGCGAGGCGATTCTTCAGCTCCTAATGGCAAGGACGAGAATCACAAAGGCGACAGGCTTAGAGGTGGAGAAGAGGGCAGGACCATTTCCTCTCATCTAATCGCTGCAGATGAGAAGCCGAGGCCAGAGAAGGGCTGTGACAGCTGAAGGGCCAGCAGTCATAGGGGAGGGCTGGAGCCAGCAATGGGGCCTCTGCCTCATGTGGGGGGCAGGTTTCCCATCTTGCTGCCCGCTCCCCAGGCTGTGCCCGGCCTCTGGCTGGAACATGTCCTGGAGACCAGTCACCCCGCCTCTGACCGGGTTATGCCTGGGAGGCCTCGGCTTCCTGACTCATACTCAGAAGGGAGTGTCTTGGAGGAATTTCTTTCCACCCAAGCAGTCTAGGTGTTAGGGGAAACACTGACTGAAACCGCCCTCCGGGGCCAGGCAAACACAGCAACAATTTGCATGAGTTATTTTACGACAGGAGATCCTGGTTAGGAACACGGAACTAACAAGCCACCACCAACCAGAAGAATCGGGAAAGGTCAAAAGGAGAGAGGAGACACCTGTCCGCATGTCTTACCAGCCTCCCAGAATCCTCCTCGCTGGAATCCATCTTGGCTGAGCGGTTGTGCGCCCCACCGGAAAGGACCCTGAGTCAGAGTGATTGGCCAGAGACAACCCGAAACTAATCCCATCACCATGAAACCCAAGGCTGCAAGCCGCGTGGCAGAGCGGTTCTCCTGCGGTCCCTCACCCTGCTGCTCTCCGCCCGGGCGCCCCTTCCCAATTAAGTCTCTCGCTTTGTCAGCACGTGTGTCTCCTCGGACAATTCCTCTCCGAGCGTTAGACAAGAGCCCACTGTCGGGCCCTGGAAGGGGTCCCCTTCCTGCAACATAGGCACTGACCAAAAATGCAAGTCACGTGAAGACATAAGTGCTCTCTAATGTATATTCTGTGATGTGGCTTTGAATGCAAATCAAAAAACACAATAATAAATAATCAGAGCTATTACCTTAGCACTTTTGTGTCACTTCTGTTACAGTGCTTATAACCAGGTGCGACAAATACTAACGGGTCTGATTCCCTGCTAGCCTGTAAGTTCCTGAACTGGAGAACTGTGTCTTTCTTATTCACCCTGTGATCCTGGCACAGTGCCTGGCACCCGGTGGGTCCCTGGTGAAGGTCTGTTGACTGAAGGAACATAGACACAAAGCTTACCCTAGACAAAGCTTGCTGGTATCTCCCATGGCTGTGTCACCTGTATAGGTGGGGGAAATGCTGCTTAGGGTCCTGTGTCCTGCTAAAGGGGTCCCTGAATTGAGAGTTTTTAGGAGCCCTGGCTTAACAGCCATGAGGGTTGTGTCTTGTGTCTGTGTTTATCGTGGGGTGGGGTGTACCATCCCCCTCTACAGAGAGCCAGAAGATCTCTGCCCCAGCGTGGGGCGGCTGTGATGTCTGCTCTAGGAGAAACACGAGAAGGTTCTTGGTCAAGGTCTTGCAAGCGTTTCCTGCTGACTCCCTCCTCCCCTCACTCTCCTTGGCTGGACTGGTCCATCCTTCATGTGTGCATGCTGATGCTGGCCTATGGCGTTGGGGAGCCTGAGAGTCTTCAGGGAGTCTGCCTGGGACCAGACTGGCCATTACACAGCCCAGTCTCTCCACCCCATTTCCACCCACTGGGGTGTGCAAATGCCCTGGGGCATTCAGGGCTGATTACAGAGTACTGCAAACCAGGAGCCCGCCTCTGCAGCGCCTTGTAAGGGTCTTGAGGGAGTCATCAAAGGGTTAAGGAGGTGAGGGTGAGTAAGGCTGGATGGGGGAGGGGGAGGGATCTGGGTGCAGGGGGCCCCTGAGCCCCATCACAGGAAATGCCAGGAGCACTGAAGGCTCCTTCCAGAAGCAGGACTCTGGCCAGGACTGCAGAGCCCCACCTCTCAGTGCCCAGGGCCTGCTCAGCCCTCAGAGGCAGGCCCTGAGGGAAGAGTACTCGGCTTTTCTGAAGACAGCAATTCCCCAAGGTTTCTCCTCATTGACAGTGGAGCAGCTGCTCACCTATTAGCACAATAGGCTGACACGCTTTCGTGGGAGAGGAAATAACCCTCTCCACCCTTCTGTGGAACTGGGATGATTTCTCTGAGTCTCAGAGAGCTGTAAATATGGCCAAGACTTCCTGAACAATGAATACAAGCCCCTAATAAAGGCTTTACACCACAATAATGCTGTCCACTGTCAACAAGGGTGGGTGATATCACCCCCCCGTCTGATGATGGGGGCGAAATGGCGCCTCTGAAGGCCTCTTTGGTGTTGTGCTGGCGCCACCACGTGGCAAAACATAGTACTGTTACTTCAAAGCCATAAAACTCCCAACCTAGCTGTGGAAAAGGAAATCTCTACCTCAAAGGCCTTTGATACTGTTCGGCCGTAATGAGTAAAACTGACAAAGTGTATTGCTCTGGATCTCAGGAAGTCATGAGGCCAGATTCCAAAACCCTCTGGAATTTATACTGAGTTGTTTGTTTGTGTACCTATTCTCTATCATCTGTCTATCTACCTACCTATCTATCATCTATCTTTCTATCATCTTTCTATCATCTATCACCTATTATCAATCAATCATTTATCTATTGATCCATCTATCCATATCTCCATCATTATATGTGGCCAGGTATAATGTGCCAGGTATAACGACGAGCACTGAGGCTTCAACCATGAACAAGACACAGTACTGTCCTCACGAGGATAAAGACAAATAAACAGGAAATTACAGTTCACCATGGCAAATACTATGGTGGGAAGTGCATTATTGGAGATCCTCAACCAGACTTGGTGAGTCTTGGAAATTTTCACAGAGGAAGTAGTAAACAAGCGACGCGTGAGAGCTGAATTCAATTTATGTAAGGCTGAGTGGGTGGGTGGGAGAAGCACGTGGAGTGAGGAAGGGTAGGAAGGGGAGAGGTTTCCAAACTGATGGGGGGATACTGGGTTGGAGGAAGTGAGGGAAGTTTGAGGGGCTGGCATGTAGGGTGCAAGAGGGGAGAGGCCGTAGAAGATGAGGCCAGAGAGGAGAGCAGGGGCCAGAACACACAGGGCTGCGTGACTTATCCGGAGGAGTTCAGACTCAGGTTAAAGTGCTCACCCACGGCGTTTAACCTCAGTGTGACACGTGGCCTAGAGGGGGAGAGGACAGCTAGGAGGCTGTTGCAATGATCCAAGGAGAGGTGGGGTCAACGGACTGCCGGGGGGTGACTGTAGTGATAGAAGCGGACGGGTGTGAGAGAGAATTAGGAGGCAGAAAAGACAGGACTCAGTGACTGACTGAAGGTGCTCAGTGCATAATGAGACTCAGGGTTCCGTCCTGAGAACAGGATATTCTCTGAGGTAGAGAAGACTGGAGCAGGAGTATGGCAGAGTGAACAGGAAGACAGTGAGTTCTGTTTGGGACATGTTGAGTTTGAGATGCCGCTGGGTGCAGGTACCCAAAGGACAGGTGGAAATGTAGATATGACTTAGAAGAGCAGGACCTGAGCAGGAGATGAGGGTGGGAGATTCTTCAGCATGAGGTGGTCATGGAAGTTGTGAGCATAGATGAACCTGATGTGGGAGACTGTGAAGGGTGGCGAGACCAGAACCCTGAATGTCACATGCACGAAAGAAATAGGCAGAGAAGGAAGAGCTGGGAAAGAGATGGAAAGGCAGAAGGAAAAACCAGGAGAGCCACGCCAGTGGAAGTGGAGGGAAGAGATGTTTTCAAGGAGACAAAGTCAACAGCAGATCAGAGATCAACAAGGAAGATGACCGGGGAGTGGTCGCTGGACTTGGTCACTGCTGCTTCATTGAAGTGGTGGAATTGGAGGCCAGAAGGTTCAGGTCCTCCCTATTCTCTCAGCAAATCACATTCCCTGTGTCTTTAGCAGCCATTTCCAAACCTCATCATCTTGCAAGCACCAAACTCCTTCATTTCTT
This sequence comes from Balaenoptera ricei, assembly GCF_028023285.1. Taxonomy (NCBI): domain Eukaryota; kingdom Metazoa; phylum Chordata; class Mammalia; order Artiodactyla; family Balaenopteridae; genus Balaenoptera; species Balaenoptera ricei. Next base: position 171,691,939 of record NC_082639.1, read on the forward strand.
TTATATGCATATAAAATGCATATAAAAGAATATATGCATGTATCATTATGTATGCATACATATATACATATATATATAAAATACATGAATGTATGTTTTTCTGAACCACTTGGGAATCAGTTGCAGACATTGTGTCTATTTGCCCCTAAATACTTTAAGGAGTAACAAAGTCAGAATATTTTACATTGATACATTGCTATTATCTAATTATCTAATCAATGTCCTTCAATTTGGGTTTGTCTGATGTTTCTTCATGATCAGATTCAGGTTATGCATTTTGGCAATAATATTACAGAAATGATGTTGTGTCCTTCTTAGGACATTACATCAGGAGGCACATGATATTGATTTGTCCCATTACTGGTAATGTTCATTTTGATTACTTAGTGAAAGTGGTGCCTGTCAGTGTCTCCATTGTAAAGTTACTATTTTTTTCCTCTGTAATTAATCAATCATTTGATAGGAAATATTTTGAAACTGTATAAATATCCTGTTCCTTATCAAACTTTCATCCACTAGTTGTAGCATTCATTGATATATCTTGCCTGAATCAACCATTACTATGAGTATTACAAAATAGTGTTTTTTCTCATTTTATTATTTCTTCTACCTTTATTGGCTGGCATTCCACTGTTAGGAAGAACTTTCCCTTCTCCTCCAGTTATTTATATAAAGACACACAAATTCTTATTTTACTCAATGGATTCTATTCCTTTACTAGCATTATTTATTTCTATGCTTAAATTGCCCCAGATTTGGCCAGTTGGAGTCCCTTCATGCAGGCTCTTGAGTCCTTTTAACATGCCTCCACCATTCTTTGAGCACTCCCTTACTTTCTGGCACATAACTACATTCCAGATCTCTCTTATACATTTTCTGCCCTAGCTCTGTAATTAACCATTACTTCATGGAGTCTTTGTTCCTTTTAGTGGAGAATGGTGTTTAGAAACTAAGATCCTGGTGCTTGCTTATTGCTACTGAAGTAGCAATGTTTCCTGGCCCTCATGGCAGACATATCTTGTCCTCTCTATAAAGGACACTGTCCATTCTGCAGCTAAAGGCCCACTCAAGGTTTTTTTTCATTTTTTAGGGAAATGTACTTTGGTTTGATTTGTTCTTCACCATTGAATAGAGCCCAGACTGTATAAGGTTACATGTTAACATGCAGATTTTTGTCTGGTACTGATGTAAATCATTTCTTTCAGGTGAAAAATAAAACAACAAAAACCAAAGAAATCAGAAACAAAATCCCTGGGACTTCCCTTGTGGCACAGTGGTTGGGAGTCTGCCTGCCAATGCAGGGGACATGGGTTTGATCCCTGGTCCAGGAAGATCCCACATGCCATGGAGCAACTAAGCCTGTGTGCCACAACTACTGAACCTGAGCTCTAGAGCCTGTGCTCCGCAACAAGAGAAGCCACTGCAATGAGAAGCCCATGCACCACAACGAAGAGTAGTCCCCATTCGACGCAACCAGAGAAAGCCCGTGCGCAGCAGTGAAGACCCAACGCAGCCAAAAATAAATTAATTAATTAAAAAAAAAAAGAAACAGAATCCCCAAGATCCCAAAGGTTACAGCTTCCTTGCCCTGTATGACATTAACCAGTTTTGTATCTACCCCAGAAATCCTATTCTTTATTCAGTGCCTATAATGTTAAAAAATTTTTTATTGAAGTATAGTTGATTTACAATATTGTGCCAGTCGCTCTTGTACAGCAAAGTGACTCATACATGTATATGCATTCCTTTCTTTATATTCTTTTCCATTATGGTTTATCACAGGATATTGAATATAGTTCCCTGTGCTATACATAGGACCTTGTTGTTTATCTATTCTAAATGTAATAGTTTGCATCTGCCAACCCCAAACTCCCAGTCCATCCCTCTTCCTCCTCCTCCTCCTTGGCAGTCACAAGTCTGTTCTCTATGTCTGTGAGTCTGTTTCCGTTTTGTAGATGGGTTCATCTGTGCCATATTTTAGATTCCACATATAAGTGATATCATATGATATTTGTCTTTCTCTTTCTGACTCACTGCACTTAGAATGATAATCTCTATTTGCATCCATGTTGCTGCAAATGGCATTATTTCATTCTTTTTTATGGTTGACTGGTATTCCATTGTATATATGTACCACATCTTCTTTATCCATTCATCTGTCGATGGACATTTAGGTTGTTTCTGTGTTTTGGCTATTGTGAACAGTGCTGCTATGAACATAGGGGTGCATGTGTCTTTTTGGTTTTTTTAAAATAAGTTTTAGGATTTTAAAAAAAGATTTATTATTTATTTATTTAATTTATTTTTGTCTGCCTCAGGTCTTAGTTGCAGCACGCAGGATCTTTGTTGAGGCATGCGGGATCTTCGTTGTGGTGTGCGGGCTTCTCTCTAGTTGTGGCATGCGGGTTTTCTCTTCTCTAGTTGTGGCGTGTGGGCTACAGATCGCGTGGGCTCTGTAGTGTGTGGCATGCAGGCTTTAGTTGAGGAGCGTGCAAGCTCAGTAGTTGTGGCATGTGGGCTTAGTTGCCCCATGGCATTTGGGATCTTAGTTCCCTGACCAGGGATCGAACCCGCGTCCCCTGCATTGCAAGGCGGATTCTTTACCACTGGACCACCAGGGAAGTCCCTGTCTTTTTGAATTATAGTTTTGTCTGTGTATATTCCCAGGAGTGGGATTGCTGGATCATACGGTAATTCTACTTTTAGTTTTCTGAGGAACCTCCATACTGTTTTCCATAGTGGCTGTACCAACTTACATTCCCAAGTGCCTATAATATTTAATCTCTCAAATTCTCTTTGAACCACCTTTGCTACCCTGCTGGTTTTCTTTTAATTAGGTAAATAAATTATTTTTAAACATTGGGTAAATAAATGCATCTTCACTTTATATTTATGAAAGTGAATAAATGCAATAACATTTAACTTATTAAATATTGTACCTGGCACACGAGCTCCCATTGACCTTCAATTTCCAAACAAACACCACATGAATTTGTTTTAAAGTTCCCTCTCTCCATATTTGTAATTCCCTTCGCTAGCAATGAAAAACATGGCTTCCATCATTCTTAATATATTTCTTCATTTACTTAATCCAAGAATACACAGAAAGTAGTTTTAAATTGCTAACCCATTTTACTGTGAAAATCAAAACTACCAACCAGTATTCAATATTTGTTAACAGTTGTCTTTGCTCAGGATATATAGTCAAAATGCTGTGGATAAAGTCTCTTGGATTAGTTTTCCTTCTGTCTGACAGATCCTTTCTGAGTCTGAAATCTGTTTATAAAAGGACTGGAACAGTTTATTCCACAACCGTAGCTAGAGTGCTGTTAACTGTAGAAGTTCCTTTCACATGAAAACAGATTCTTACTTTTTGTACAAAGTAGCCATGTAAATAGAAATATCAAATGCACATGGAATAGAATGTAAAAAAAAAAAAAAAAAAGTTGTGCTCGCTTCCCAGGAGTTGTACATTCAATTTACCAGTGACATATTTTTACTAGCTTTTTGCTGATATCCTAACTACACATTAGTTCTTTCTGCCCCACATGGAAAATGACAGTATCGGCACATTTTAATTAACTCCAGATATTTTTCTCTATTTAGAACTCTGATTAGTTGATATCCCTTCAGAGAACCCCAGGTAATAAAAAACATCTCCAATTCTCCAGAGTTGGGCCATTCAAAGCCAGTTTTAAACAAGAGGTTGAATGACGTTTCTGATTGTTCACTTTTATATGTGGTGTTAGCGTACTCCTGGGGGTAAGGGAAGTTTTTTATGACTCATATAAACGATGTCTTAATTTTTAGTTTTTAATAGCTGGGCTGTACGTTTTATTCACATTAGCATCAGGAATAAGAGTCTAACAAAGCCTACCTGGGTACAAAATTTGGAGTTTATCTTTAACCTCTGACCCCCATTTCATCACCCTTTCCCACCTTAATGGTATTCTTTCTATTTTCCAGGTATGTAGTGCCCCTAAGCTCGTTTCTTACATGTTTTAAGATCTTTCATAAAAGGATCTGAAATTCATTTACATTAAGGGGTAAATGACAGATAATAGCTTAAAGTATTACTCCTCTTTTCCAAACTCCCGTGGGACAACCAAGTTAGTGGCACAGGATCTCACCTTCAGGGCCTGCTGCATAATTTACAGGGCTCAGCACGAAAAGAAAATGTGACCACATTCTCAAAACCCAGGAAAAAAATGCTGTTAAAATATAAAGCTGTGTTAAAAAAAAAAAAAAAAAAATATATATATATAAAGCTGTTGGGTTTCCCTGGTGGTCCAGTGGTTAAGACTCCGCGCTTCCACTGTAGGGGGCGCGGGTTCGATCCCCAGTTGGGGGAGTTCTGTATGCCGTGCAGTGGAGCCAAAAAAATAAAAGAAAAGTAATATATATATAATATATATAACATATATATAAAGCTTTTTCCTTTGAGAATGTTTTTAAATTATAAAATGTAATAGGAATCATAGTTAAACCTGAATAACAACATAAACTTGCAAATGGCAAAAATGTACTATTTTTGGTACCATAATTTTATGTAATACAATGAATAATAATACTGTATTAATGTGATATCTTGATTGATCATAAGATTTTTCTGGATTACTTTTATGCAGATTCATTTATCAGGCCATCAAAATTTATCCTCTCAAGATGGTGACAGCGCCGCATTAAACCAAGCATGGGGCCCTTCTGAGAGCAGGGCCCTGTAAGGCTGCCCATGTTGCATGCCCAGCAAACTGGCCCTGCCTACTCTGTTGCTAGTTGGGTTTTCCAGAAGTAGATGCTGAGATGGAGTCTGGCCGGCAGGGTATTAATTAGGGATCAACATCTGTGAATGGAAGAAGAGGAGGTAGTCTTGGTCAGAGGGTGAAGTCAAAATGTGATACAGCTGAGACAAAATTTTGGCCAATCCCATGGGATGTTCTGGACCATCCATGGCCCATAAGAAATGCTAGGTTGGGCCAAAATGTCTTTAGACCTTTGTCTCTGTCAATCACTGGATGTGGGCTGCTCCAACGGCAGGGAGTGTGATTAGCAGAAAGTTTCCAACTCTCAGCTCCTTTAGGGTGTGTTTTAGTTGCAGGAGGCCACCTCACCCAAGGACACACCCTTCCCACCTGGACCCACATTCTGCTTTGTCTTCCGAAGAGAATGTTAACAAACCAAATCCAGCCATATACATATGGTAATAATCACAACCAACAGCTTGGGTCTGTTCCAAGAATAGAAGGTTGGTTTAACATTGGGGAATCAGCGAATCAATCACTGATTGACTGATCTGCATTAACAGAATGATACATAAGCTTACACATAAGAAAGGGTGAAAATAAAATGATGGGAAAAGATATATCATGTGTCAATGATAAATTAATCAGTTGGTCTAAGAAAGGAATGGAAAATTTTATTGAAGCCAAGAAGAGGATTATAACCTGGGAACAGCAACTCAAAAAGCTCCAAGAACTGTTTCATCCATTAGAAGTCAACACACAGTTATATAAGTTTTTTGAGACAGAAAGCTGTGTATTAAATGATGTATTATTGACAGTTTACACAATCCAGATCTAAGTGTCGTCATGGTCCCTTTCAAGATCAAGACGGAATGTTATCTTTTAAGGAGGTGTCTTATTGATGCTAGGAGAATGTTGTTCTTTATGGCTGAGCAGGTATTTCTGCCAGTGGGGCAGGTTTGGTGGATGCAAAATCCAGATACACAATGCACAGTAGAGGGGAGAGAGAAGGCTAAAGGACAGAGAAAATGTTTTTATGTTTAAATTTTTCTTGTCTTGCCATAAAATATGAATTTCATTTCACACATGTAAACATTAATGAGAAGGAAGTTGGCATAACTTTATTAATATCAAACAAAATAAACTTTAAGGTGAAAAACATTATTAAAAAGAAAAGGCGATCACTTTCTAATGATAAAAGCTCAAATCATGAGGATACTGAAAGGATAGGAAGAAGGGCGGCTGAAAGGAAGTGTGGCAAAGAATATGGAAACTCAAAGCCTCCTCATACCTCTCCCACCAGTAGCAGATAGATATTTCAGTTTAATTTTGTCATTGTATAGTTGAAATTAAAAAATTAAAAATAAATGAAGAAAGAAAGGAAGGAAGGAGTTATCAAGGTACAAAAAGACATGGAGGAAATTTAAATATGTTTTGCTAAAGAACTCAATCTGAAAAAACTGCATACTGTATGATTCCAACTATATGACATTCTGGGAAGGGTAAAAATATGGAGACAGTAAAAATATGGTTGCCAGGTGACTGGGGGGAGTGAGGGAGGGATGAATAGGTGAAGCATAGGGGATTTTTAGGGCAATGAAACCGTGTGGTATGATAGTGTAATGGTAGATACAAGGCATTATACATTTGTCAAACCCATAGAATGTGCAACACAAAGAGTGTACTCTTATGTAAACTATGTTAAAATAATGTATCCATGTTCGTTCATCAATGGTAATAAATGTACCACACTAACACCAGATGTTAATAATAGAGGAAGAGGCGGAGTCAAGATGGCAGTGTGGGAAGACACGGAGTTAGTGTCTCCCCACAACTAGGGTGCCTGCCAGCCACTGGTGGGGGACTCTGACGCCCAAGGAGATGGGAGGAACCCCAAAGTAAACCGGTAGCATGTAGGGGGACTGAGGGGAGAGGAGAAGTGGAGGCCCGACAGGATTGGTGCCCCTGAGGCCAGGGAGATCAGGAAAGGCAGGCGGGAGGGACTCTCCAGAAAGAGTGGGAGAGGAGCAGAGGGCGATCGTCTGGCCCACTCGGATTGGGGAGCCTGCTGAGCTCACAAGCCGGTACCCCTCCTCCAAAGCCCCCTCCAGGCCATGTGGGTCCTGGGGGCATAGGAGGGGGGCTGGGGAGATCAGGAAGCAGGTGGGAGGGGCCCTCCCAGACTGGAGGAGCAGGAGAGGAGAGGAGGGCATTTGCCCCACCTACTCGAGCCCAGGAATCCTGCTGGGCTCCCAGGTGAGGTCCCCTGCCTTCTGAGACCAGGGGTGGGGGGCAGGCCTGGGCCTCTTCTGTTCCTTGAGCCTAAGCCCCAACCCCCCACAGTCCCCAGGGCCTTTTCCAGCCCTGTGGATCCTGAGCATTGGTCCCACCCACTGCCCAAACCTCGCCCTTACTTAGGCCCCACCCTCCACAGCCAAGGCATTTTCTCTTTTTTTTTTCCTTTTCCCTCCTCCTCTTTTTCACTATTGTGGTACTAATGTACCTTCCGGTTGTTGATTCATCTATATTTTTATTTTTATATTCTTCTTAACATATCTCTTAGTTTCCTAGTCTAATTTTATTTTTTACTTTGTTATTGTTCTTCTTTTTTTTTTTTTTTGCCACCCCATACGGCTTGTGGGATCTTGGTTCATGAGCCTGGGGTCGAGCCAAAGCTCCTGCCATGGGAGGTCCGAGTCTGAACCACTGGACTAACAGAGAACATCAGACCCCAGGGAATATTCATTGGAGTGAGGTTTCACGGAGTTCCTCATCTCAGCACCAAGACAGAACTCTACCCAATAGCCTACAAACTCCAGTGTTGGAAGCCTCAGGCCAAACAACCAGTAAGACAAGAACACAATCCCATTCATTAAAAAAAAAAAAAAAAGTAGAGACTGCCAAAAAATACGTCACAGATGAAGGAGCAAGGTAAAAACCTACAAGACCAAATAAATGAAGAGGAAATAGGCAAGCTACATGAAAAAAGAATTCAGAGTAATGATAGTAAAGATGATCCAGAATCTCAGAAATAGAATGGAGGCATGGATTGAGAAAATACAAGAAATGTTTAACAAAGATCTAGAAGAACTAAAGAAGAAACAAACAGAGATGAACAACACAATAACTGAAATGAAAAAATACACTAGAAGGAATCAATAACAGAAAAACTGAGGCAGAAGAACGAATAAGTGAGCTGGAAGACAAAATGATGGAAATAACTGCTGAGGAGCAGAATAAAGAAAAAAGAATGAAAAGAATTGAAGACAATCTCAGAGACCTCTGGGACAACACTAAACGCACCAACATTCGAATTATAGAAGAAGAAGAGAAAAAGAAAGGGTCTGAGAAAATATTTGAAGAGATTATAGTTGAAAACTTCCCTAACATGGGGAAGGAAATAGTCACCCAAATCCAGGAAGCACAGAGAGTCCCATACAGGATAAACCCTAGGAAAAACACACCAAGACACATATTAATCAAACTAACAAAAATTAAATTCAACGAAAAAATATTAAAAGCAACAAGGGAAAAACAAAAAAATAACATACAAAGCAATCCCCATAAGGTTATCAGCTGAGTTTTCAGTGGAAACTCTCCAGGCCAGAAGGGAGTGGCAGGATGTACTTGGAGTGATGAAAGAGAAAAACCTACAACCAAGATTACTCTACCCAGCAAGGATCTCATTCGGATTCGATGGAGAAGTCAAAATCTTTTCAGACAAGCAAAAGCTAAGAGAATTCAGCACCACCAAACCAGCTTTAAAACAAATTCTAAAGAAACTTCTCTAAGCAGGAAACATAAGAGAAGAAAAAGACCCACAAAAACAAACCCAAAACAACAAATAAAATTGTAATAGGAACATACATATTGATAATAACCTTGAATGTAAATAGATTAAATGCCCCAACCAAAAGACACAGACTGGCTGAATGGATGCAAAAACAAGACCCATATATATGCTGTCTACAAGAGACTCACTTCAGACCTAGGGACACATGCAGACTGAAAGTGAAGGGATGGAAAATGATACTCCATGCAAATGGAAATCAAAAGAAAGCTGGAGTAGCAATACTCATATCAAATAAAATACACTTTAAAGTAAAGACTGTTACAAGAGATAAGGAGGGACAGTACATAATGATCAAAGGATCAATCCAAGAAGAAGATATAACAATTATAAATGTTTACGCACCCAACATAGGAGCACCTCAATACATAAGGCAAATGCTAACAACCATGAAAGGAGAAATTGACAGTAACACAATAATAGTAGGGGACTTTAACACTCCACTTACACCAGTAGACAGATCATCCAAACAGAAAATAAATAAGGAAACACAAGCTTTAAATGACACAATAGACCAGATAGATCTAACTGATGTTTACAGAACATTCCACCCCAAAGTGGCAGAATACACTTTCTTCTCAAGGGCACAAGGAACAGTCTTCAGGATAGATCACATCTTGGGTCACAAATCAAGACTCAGAAAATTTAAGAAAATTCAAATTGTATCAAGCATCTTTTCTGACCACAATGCTATGAGATTAGAAATCAATTACTGGGAAAAAACTGTAAAAAACACAAATACATGGAGGCTAAACAGTGTGCTACTAAATAACCAAGAGATCACTGAAGAAATCAAAGAAGAAATAAAGAAATACATAGGAAAAAAAGACCATGAAAACACGACAACCCGAAACCTACGGGATGCAGCAAAAGCAGTTCTAAGAGGGAAGTTTATAGCAATTCAATCTCACCTCAAGAAACAAGAAAAATATCAAATAAACAATCTAACCTACACTTAAAACAACTAGAGGAAGAAGAACAAAGAAAACCCAAAGTCAGCAGAAGGAAAGAAATCATAAAAATCAGAGCAGAAATAAATGAAATAGAAATGAAGAAAACAATAGCAAAGATCAATAAAACTAAAAGCTGGGTCTTTGAGAAGATAAACAAAATTGATAAATCCTTAGCCAGACTCATCAAGAAGAAAAGGGAGGGGACACAAATCAATAAAATTGGAAATGAAAAAGGAGAAATCACAACAGATACTGCAGAAATACAAAGGACTATAAAAGACTACTACAAACAACTATCTGCCAATAAAATGGGCAACCATGAAGAAATGGACAAATTCGTGGAAAGGTACAATTTTCCAAGACTGAACCAGGAAGAATTAGGAAATATAAACAGACCTATCACAAGTAATGAAATTGAAACCATAATTAAAAATCTTCCAACAAACAAAAGCCCAGGACCAGATGGCTTCACAGGTGAATTCTATCAAGTATTTAGAGAAGAGCTAACACCAATCCTTCTCAAACTCTTCCAAAAAATTGCAGAGGGAGAAACACTCCCAAATTCATTCTACAAAGCTACCATCACCTTGATATCAAAACCAGAAAAAGATATCCCCCAAAAAGAAAATTATAGACCAATATCACTGATGAACATAGATGCAAAAATCCTCAACAAAATACTAGCAAACAGAATCCAACAGCACGTTAAAAGGATCATACAGCATGATCAAGTGGGATTTATCCCAGGGATGCAAGGGTTCTTCAATATATGCAAATCAATCAATGTGATACACCACATTAACAAATTAAGTAATAAAAACCATGTGATCATCTCAATAGATGCAGACAAAACTTTTGACAAAATTCAACACCCATTTATGATAAAAACTCTCCAGAAAGTGGGCATAGAGGGAACCTATATCAACATAATAAAGGCCATATATGACAAACCCACAGCAAGCGTCATACTCAATGGTGAAAAACTGAAAGTATTTCCACTAAGATCAGGAACAAGACAAGGATGTCCACTGTTGTCACTCTTATTCAACATAGTTTTGGAAGTCCTAGCCACGGCAATCAAAGAAGAAAAAGAAATCAAAGGAATCCAAATTGGAAAAGAAGAAGTAAAACTGTCACTGTTTGCAGATGACATGATACTATACATAGAAAATCCTACAGATGCCACCAGAAAACTACTAGAACTAATCAATGAAATTGGTAAGGTTGCAGCATACAAATTAATGCACAGAAATCTCTGGCTTTCCTATATACCAACAACAAAAAATCTGAAAGAGAAATTAAGGAAACACTCCCACTTACCATTGCAACAAAAAGAATAAAATACCTAGGAATAAACCTGCCTAAGGAGGCAAAAGACTTGTACTCAGAAAACTATAAAACACTGATGAAAGAAATCAAAGATGATATAAACAGATGGAGAAATATACCATGTTCTTGGATTGGAAGAATCAATGTTGTGAAAATGACTATACTACCCAAAGCAATCTACAGATTCAATGCAATCCTTATCAAGCTACCAATGGCATTCTTCACAGAATTAGAACAAAAAATTTTACAATTCGTATGGAAACACAAAAGACCCCAAATAGCCAAAGCAATCTTGGGAAAGAAAAATGGAGTTGGAGGAATCAGGCTCCCTGACTTCAAACTATACCACAAAGCTACAGTAATCAAGACAGTATGGTACTGGCACAAAAACAGAAATATAGATCAATGGCACAGGATAGAATGACCAGAGATAAACCCACGCACATATGGGCACCTAATTTATGACAAAGTAGGCAAGAACATACAATGGAGAAAAGACAGCCTCTTCAATAAGTGGTGTTGGGAAAACTGGACAGCTACATGTGAAAGAAAGAAATTAGAACACTCCGTAACTCCATACACAAAAATAAACTCCAAATGGATTAAAGACTTAAATGTAAGACCAGACACTATAAAACTCTTAGAGGAAAACTGAGGAAAAACACTCTTTGACATAAACCACAGCAAGATCTTTTTTGACCCATCTCCTAGAGTAACGGAAATAAAAACAAAAATTAAAAAAATGGGACTTAATTAAACTTAAAAGCTTTTGCACAGCAAAGGAAACCATAAACAAGACAAAAAGACAACCCTCAGAATGGGAGAAAATATTTGCAAATGAAACAACAGACAAAGGATTAATCTCCAAAATTTACAAACAGCTCGTGGAGCTCAATATCAAAAAAACAAACAATCCAGTTAAAAAATGGGCAGAAGACCTCCATAGACATTTCACCAAGGAAGACATACAGATGGCCAAGAGGCACATGAAAAGATGCTCAACATCATTAATTATTAGAGAAATGCAAATCAAAATTACAATGAGATATCACCTCACACCAGTCAGAATGGCCATTATCAAAAAATCCAGAAACAATAAATGCTGGAAAGGGTGTGGTGAAAAGGGAACACTCCTGCACTGTTGGTGGGAATGTAAATTGATACAACCACTATGGAAAACAGTATGGAGGTTTCTTTAAAAACTAAAAATAGAACTACCATATGGCCCAGCAATCCCACTACTGGGCATATACCCTGAGAAAACCATAATTCAAAAAGAGTCATGTACCACAATATTCATTGCAGCACTATTTACAACAGCCAGGACATGGAAGCAACCTAAATGTCCATTGACAGGTGAATGGATAAAGAAGATGTGGCACATATATACAATGGAATATTACTCAGCCATAAAAAGCAACAAAATTGATTTATTTGTAGTGAAGTGGATGGACCTAGAGTCTGTCATACAGAGTGAAGTAAGTCAGAAAGAGAAAAACAAATACCATATGGTAACGCATATATAGGGAGTCTAAAAAAAAAAATGGTGCTGATGAATCTAGTTGCAGGGCAGGAATAAAGAGGTAGACATAGAGAATGGGCTTGAGGACATGGGGTGGGAGGGAGAAGCTGGGGCAAAGTGAGAGTAGCATCAACATATATACACTACCGAATATAAAATAGTTGGCTGGTGGGAAGCAGCAGCATAGCACAGGGAGGTTGGCTTGGTGCTTTGTGATGACCTAGAGGGGTGGGATAGGGAGGATGGGAGCGAGGCTCAAGAGGGAGTGGATATGGGGACATGTGTATGCATATGGCTGATTCGCTTTGTTGTGCAACAGAAACTAACATGGTATTGTGAAGCAATTACACTCCAATAGAGATCTATTAAAAATTAATAAATAAAAAAGCATTTAAAACAAAACAAAACAAAACAAAAATAATAGAGGAAACTGTGTGTGTGGTGGGGACAGGGGTAGGAAGTGAAGGGTATATGGGAACTCTTTGTACTCTCTGCTCAGTTTTTCTGTCAACCTAAAACTTATCTAAAAAATAAAGTCTCCTAATTAAAAATAATATTACTAGGAGAATGTAATATTACTAGGAGAGATTCTTTTGGTGCAAATAACAGAAACCAACTCAAACTTAGCCAAAAACAAAAGTACATGCATGAGGGTGTGGGGGCCGGTTGAGTTAAGAGTTAAATCCAAGGTCATAACAAAGCATCTGAAGTTCTTAGCAGGGCTGTGATGGTACAGAAAGGAAACATGGAAGGCGTGGACAGGACCCCAAACCGAATCCTCACCATGGTGAGGCTCACAGAGAACATGGAAGTGATGGCGGTACTCTGAGAAGACGCCGCCAGTGACAGCAGGGAAGCTGTGAGATCTGATGGCAGATATACAATGTGGAAATGGCCTGCAAAATCAACTTCTTGAAGACAAAGAACGGGGCAGACTCGTGGCAGGGCTGCTGAGGCCTGGAGCTAGGATGCCCAGTACGAAATCCTCATCTAGTTTGTCTCTCCACCCATTTTCTTTCTCCAACCCCATCTTCTCTTAGCTTTCTCTACAGTAAACTCAATCCCAAATATGTATGAAGGCCTGCATATACAGAAGCAATTTCACTAGTCAGCAATGGAATCTCTCTTTTATTTATTTATTGATTGATTGGTTGGTTGATTGATTGGCTGTGCCATGTGGCATGTGGGATCTTAGTTCCCCAACCAGGGATTGAACCCACGCCCCCCTGCATTGGAAGCGCAGAGTCTTAACCACTGGATCACCAGGAAAGTATGGAACCTCTCTTTTATTAAGGAAAAGACAAATTGAGTCAAAAAGTAGTCTAGGAGTAGAATGGTGGTTGCCAGGGGCTGAGAGAAGTGCAGTATGGGGAATTATTGTTTAGTAGATACAGAGTTTCAGTTGAGGAAGCTGAGAAAGTTCTGGATGGCAGTGAAGTTTGCACAACAATGAGAATGTACTTAATGCCACTGAACTGTACACTTAAATGGAAAAAATGGTAAATTTTATGTTATGTATATTTTACCTCGATAAAAAAACTTTTAAAAAGTAAGTGCAGAATAAAGATTCTGGAATATCATGGGAAAACCACGGGAAGAACACAGATATGCCTCAGAGGACAAGTGAAACAGAGACTCAAATAACATTAGGATTCTCCCTCCAAACCTTGGCTCTCTGGCCATCATGACAGGAAAGGTGGGAGGAAAAGTATTAAATCTTTACTCATCATAGTTTCAGCCTTCAGATCTGAGTCCAAAAATCCAGACCCACTGGCCCATCTTGGGCCAGATACACTCCCCTGCATCAATCAATTATGGGCAAAATGGTGCCCAAGGCACCAGGATGATGAGGTATGTGGTGGTCAGTTTTCATAAATGCTCCATGTGCACCTGAAAAGAACGCATGCTCTGTTGTTGTTAGGTACAGTGTTCTATATATGCCAATATATGAGGCTGTTTGTTAATTGTGTTGTTCACATCTTCTATATCCTTATTGATATCTTTGTCTGCTCTTCTATCAGCTACTAAAAGTATTATGTTAACATCTCATACTAAGACTGCATTTTTTCTATTTTTGTCCTGCCAATTTATTACTTTATATATCTTGAGACTATGCTGTTATGAGTATACAGATTTAAAATTATTACTAGATCTTCCCAGTGAATTGATCCATTATTATTATGAAATAGTCTCTCTTTATCTCTAGCAATGCCTTTTGCTTTAAAGTATACTTTTTCTGATATTAGTATAGTTATACCAGCTTTCTTTTGGTAAGTATTTGCATGCATTTTTTTGTCCTTTTACTTCTAATATTTCTATAACTGTATAATTAAATTGTATCACGTTGTAGTTTTTTTAACCTAGTCTGAGAACTTTGTGTCATTTAGATTTAAAATAATTACTAATATATTTGTATTTAAACCTCTCTTTTTTTGCTTTTTGTCTCATCTATTCTAGTCTGTTTTCTTCTTTTCTCTCTCTTGAGAAAGAAGAGAGATTTGGTTTATCTTGGATTGATTAACTATTTTTTTATTATTCCATTTCACCATTAGGTTGGTTAGTTATACATTCTTCTATTATTCTTTTAGTGGTTACCCTAGATATCACAACATATACCTTTGTTTTATTAAAGTCTAATATAAATTAGTACTTTCACCATTTTCTGGACAATGCAAAGATGGTAGAACACTTGAATTTATTTGACCTCCCCACCTGATTTATGTGTTTTTGTAATTATGTATTTTCATTTTCTCTATATTTAAAATCCCATAAAACAACATTATTGTTGTTATTTTACACAGTCAATTTTCATCTGGATACACATACATATTTACCTCTTTGCCCTCCATTCCTTCTTGTATCTCAGGTCTTTTATTAGGAATCACTTTTCTGCTTGGAGTTTACTCAGTTTTGTTTGGGTTAGGGTTAGGGTATTTTAAAAAATACATTTAAAAAATGGTATTTTTTAAAATCTGAAAGTATCTTTATTTTAGTTTAATTCTTGAAGGATATGTTGGCCAGGTATAGAATTCTAGGTTGGCACTTATTTTCTCACAGCACAGTGAATATTTTATTCCACTGTATTCTGACTTCCATTGTTGCTGTTGAGAAGGTCAATTGTCAGTCTGTTATTTTGTTGAGGTAATTCTCTTTTTCTTAGGATATTTTAAAGATTTTCACATTTTATCTGGTTTTCTGGGTTTGCCATTATGTATCTTGATATTGATTTCTTTTCATTTATTCTGCCTGGGCTTTATTGGGCTTCTTGAATCTGTGGTTTGATGGTTTTTCTCAGTTCTGGAAAATTCTCAGCCATTGTATCTTCAAATATTCTCTACCCCATTCTTTCTCCCCTCTCCTTTGGGAATTCAATTTTATGTTATTATACCTTATTGTAGTCTTTATGTCTCTAACCCTATCTTTTTCTACTTTACATATTTTTATCTCTCTGTGCTTCAGTCTTCTGATCTAAGTTCCAGTTCACTAATTTTCCCTTCTGTTGTATCCAATCCACTGTCAAATATATCCAGTGAGTTCTTAATTTGGGTTACTGAATTTTTCAGTTCTAGAAGTTCCTTTTGACTTTTTCAAATCCATGATGTACCTTTTTATAGTTTCCTGGTCATGCAAATATTTTAAAGTTTGAATTTTATCAGTTTAATCATAGTAATCTTAGGTATTTCATGAATGAAAATTCTTAAAGCTTAAGTCTTTGTGAGTCTTTCTGTTTTCTGTTATTACTTATGGCTCTCAATAAATATTGTTTTTGAAAAATTATTTATAGGAATATTAATAGACATAGGATAGCATCACCTTCCTCCAGAGAGGATTTTCATTTGTTTCAGCCAGGCTCCTGGGTCTAGTCAGGACCACTTTTGTCCCCTTTTAAGGACTGAGGTTCCCTGGAAGGGTCACTTAGATTCAGCCTGCAATTCTAGGTGAGAGTTTACTTCTGGTTTGCCTTTATCTTTAAGAAGTGAAACTTCCATGACTCATTTAAAGTGTAGGAGGGTATTGGATTTCTCACCTTGGTTCAGTTCTGTGCCAGACTGTTGTTCCCTTCTTCCCACAGGGCTGCTGAAAGTTCAACTTAATTTTTAAAGCTATTATTCAGCTGTTCCTACAGGAGCAGCAAAAACAAACATATAAACAAACCAACACCCTCAGGGCAAAAGCAGGTTTGTATAAATGACTTATCTCTCTGGCTTCTTCCTAGAATTTATCTGGTTCATCCTCATTAGCTTTTTTTTTTTTTTTGGCTGCACTGTGGCATGAGGGATCTTAGTTCCCTAATCAGGGATTGAACCCATGCCCCTGCAGTGGAAGCGTGGAGTCTTAACCACTGGACCGCCAGGGAAGTCCCTCATTAGCTTTTTTTTTTTGAATTTTATTTTATTTATTTTTTTATACAGCAGGCTCTTATTAGTTATCCATTTTATACATATTCGTGTATACATGTCAATCCCAATCTCCCAATTCATCCCACCACCACCCCTCCCACCACTTTCCCCCCTTGGTGTCCATATGTTTGTTCTCTACGTCTGTGTCTCTATTTTTGCCCTGCATACCAGTTCACCTATAACATTTTTCTAGGTTCCACGTATATGCTTTAATATACGATATTTGTTTTTCCCTTTCTGACTTACTTCACTCTGTATGACAGTCTCTAGAGCTATCCACATCTCTACAAATGACCCAATTTCGTTCCTTTTTGGCTGAGTAATATTCCATTCTATATATGTACCACATCTTCTTTATCCATTCGTCTGTCGATGGGCATTTAGGTTGCTTCCATGACCTGGCTATTGTAAATAGTGCTGCAATGAATATTGGGGTGCATGTGTCTTTTTGAATTATGGTTTTCTCTGGATATATGTCCAGTAATGGGATTGCTGGGTCATATGGTAATTCTTTTTTTAGTTTTTTAAGGAACCTCCATACTGTTCTCCATAGTGGCTGTATCAATTTACATTCCCACCAACAGTGCAAGAGGGTTAGGGAAGTCCCTCATTAGCTGTTTTTTAAAATTAATTAATTAATTAAATTTTTGGCTGTGTTGGGTCTTCATTGCTGTGCACAGGCTTTCTCTAGCTGCGGTGAGCGGGGGCTACTCTTTGTTGCGGTGCGCGGGCTTCTCATTGTGGTGGCTTCTCTTGTTGAGGAGCACGGGCTCTAGGTGCGCAGGCTTCAGTAGTTGTGGCATGTGGGCTCAATAGTTGTGTCTTGCGGGCTCTAGAGCTCAGGCTCAGTAGTTGTGGTGCACAGGCTTAGTTGCTCCGTGGCATGTGGGATCTTCCTGGGCCAGGGCTCAAACCCGTGTCCCTTGCATTGGCAAGCAGATACTTAACCACTGTGCCACCAGGGAAGCCCCCACATTAGCTAT
This sequence comes from Balaenoptera ricei, assembly GCF_028023285.1. NCBI lineage: Eukaryota > Metazoa > Chordata > Mammalia > Artiodactyla > Balaenopteridae > Balaenoptera > Balaenoptera ricei. Next base: position 171,709,718 of record NC_082639.1, read on the forward strand.
TTTTAAAAAACATTTATTTATTTTATTTATTTATTTTTGGCTGTGTTGGGTCTTTGTTGCTGCACACGGGCTTTCTCTAGTTGCGGGGAGCAGGGGCTACTCTTCGTTGCGGTGCGCAGGCTTCTCATTGCAGTGGCTTCTCTTGTTGTGGAGCACAGGCTCTAGGTGTGTGGGCTTCAGTAGTTGTGGCGCATGGGCTTAGTTGCTCTGCGGCATGTGGGATCTTCCTGGACCAGGGCTCAAACCCGTGTCCCCTGCATTGGCAGGCGGATTCTTAATCATTGCGCCACCAGGGAAGTCCCCCCTCATTAGCTTTTAATGCTCTTAAATTTAAACACCTTCATCCAGATTTTTTATTTTTGTCCTTAGTGGGAGGATCGTTTTGAATAACCTGACCTACTATTACTAGAAGCAAAAGACCTTTTGCTTTTATTTTATTCTATTTTGACCATCTTGTTATAGAACATGTAAAACCTACACAAAAGTAAAAAGAGAAGCAGAATGAGCTCTCTTGTACTTATCATCAGCTTCAACAATGATCAACTTTTTTTTTTTAAATAAATTTATTTATTTATTTTTGGCTGTGTTGGGTCTTCGTTTCTGTGCGAGGGCTTTCTCTAGTTGTGGCGAGCGGGGGCCACTCTTCATCGCGGTGCGCGGGCCTCTCACCATCGCGGCCTCTCTTGTTGCGGAGCACAGGCTCCAGACACGCAGGCTCAGCAGTTGTGGCTCACGGGCCCAGTCGCTCCGTGGCATGTGGGATCTTCCCAGACCAGGGCTCGAACCCGTGTCCCCTGCATTGGCAGGCAGACTCTCAACCACTGTGCCACCAGGGAAGCCCCCCCTAATCTTTGATTTTCTCTAAAATGGCAATTAGATCTAGAGGTTTTATCAGATTTAAGTTCAGTTTTAGGGAGAGGATAGAATTCTTCACGGGTGGACTGTGTTGTATATCCTAGGATATCATGTAAGAAATCAATAATCTCACATTTTTAGTGATGTGCAGATGGATAAATGCGTTTAGGTATTGTCAGCCTGATCCATCCATTATAAAGTTTCTAATTAACTTTTCATCTAATAGTTTTATCATGCATTGGTGGCTGCTTAAGCCCATTATTTCTTCAAAGGTTGCAAAATGGTGACTCTTCTAATTCTGTTATTTGTTCTATTCCTAGTTGCAATTCTTCTATACAGAAAGGCATTGCCTTATCAACTACTTACCCTGAAATACAGTCCATACTGGAAAGGCAGGATGAATGCATGATTCTTTCCCTTTCTCAATTCTCAGAATGCCATAGCTGCTTATAAATATGTTTAAAATAGTCTTTATAAGTGTTTTTGGAAAAACCAGCTAGCTACCACCCTCTGAGGAGCGAAACAGGAAAAGAGTGTTACTACGCAGACACTGTTACACGAGGCACTTGGTTTTAAATGAATCCACAGGGCGGGTTGGGATGAGACAGGGATCTAGGGGGCAGCAGAGACCACCAGCTGCTGGAGTCAGAACACCTTGGCTTTGATAACCTTTAAAAATTCCTTGCCACTGACGGTTGCTGCTTGCAGCTCTAATTTCAGCTAGATAGAACCTCAGCTGATCAGAGAAACCACATCCCCGCCATGTCTGCAGGGAGGAGCTGGGCTCGCTCTGGACCTCCTGGCCCTTGTTACCTGCTACGTAACGAGTCTCACCTCCCACTGGCAACGGGAACCTGGCAGTCCCTGTGGGTGGGGTCTGTCTGTGACAAGAAAGCAGCCTCTGCCAAGTTCAACTCCAGCGTTCATTCTGTGTGTTTCCAAGCGATCATATGTCTCTTTAAACAGTGTCAATATGGTATCCCGGAGAAGAGCATGGGCTTTTAGGTGAGACAAACCTGCTGCCAAGTCCTGGTTCCGCTATTTAAGAACTGTGTGATGAAACTCAGTTTCCACATCTGTAAAACGTGGTGGATGAGAGTTGCTACTGCACAGTAGCTACTGCTACTGCTACTGTTGTTGCTGAAACAGAGGGTGATGGAAGCAAAGGGCTCAGTCAGGGCCCTGACGTGCAGGGCAGTGCTGTGCAGTGCGCGCGCGTGAGTGCGCAGTAACCGCAAAGGAGCGCCCCTCGCCTTCCCCTGGCACGGCTTGTCCCAGCTCCAGGGCTGATGCCTGCGTTCAGCTTGCCCGGGAACCGCTCTCCTCCGGACACGTGTAGCTTGGTTGAGCGCATAGTGGAGCTGTGCTCTGTGCCCCCCGTGTCCTCTGTGTCTGGTGAGCAAAGGAAGACCTGGGAGAAAAGTGACTTCTCCAGGTCACCATGAGGATGGGACAGGGCGGAGGATGGAACCCACTACAGACTCTTGGTCTAGGGCTCTTATTGGCTGCATTTATATTACTATTCTGTCTAGATCCCCCTAGGCCTTCCCTAACCCCTTCTTACGTTGTCTTGGTTTAAGTCATACTTGCAAACGTTTCCAGAGAATTACGCATAAAATAAGAGCCCTCAGGATACATGTGTACTGAAATTCCTATAATTTTACCCATCCTGGGCTTAATTATACTCTGTCTTTTGCTAATCCAAGGATGCAAGATACAAAGCCTGAATATAACTTGTATGTTTAGCTAGTTATTCGTTCATCAAACATGTATTGAATATCTGATATGTGCTGGGTACTGGGCCACAGGAAAGGGGTTTGAGATAATGGGGTGGGGGAAGGGTGAGTGGAGACATAGGGATGAAAAATGCAGTCCCTGCATGCAAGGAATTTTAACTCTAATGGGAGGAGTGGAGGAAATTCAGAACCAAGAAGCAAACCGATGATTACACTTCAGTGTAAAGCACAGGATGGCCTTTACCTTGGGAGCCTTTCTGGAAAATTGATACTTGAATGTAATCTAGAAAGATGGGTCATGGCAAAGCAGGGAGAGAACAGGGTGACTGTCATTTCAGTTAGAGGGAGCACGGGGGGGTTGTAAAAAGGCATGGTAGGTTTGGGGGAGTTTCCCATAGCTCTGTATGGAGGAAGCATGGGCAGATAGGGTTGCTGTGGTAATGGGGCTGGGGTAGAAGCCAGGTGGTGAGAGTCACGATGCCATGGCAAGGAGTTGGGACATCAACTTTAAGGCAAGATGAGGGGCATTGAAATGCTTAAAGTAACAATCAGACTGGAGATTGGAGAGATTTGAGAAATTTGGAAGACTATCGCTGTGATCCAGGCTAGAAGGGATAAAGGATTGTACTTAAGGGGCTTCCCTGGTGGTCCAGTGGTTAAGACTCTGTGCTCCCAATGCAGGGAGCCCCCCGGGTTCAATCCCTGATCGGGGAACTAAGATCCCACATACTACAACTAAGCCCGCGGACCGCAACCACTGAGCCCGCAGACCCTAGAGCCCGCGTGCTGCAACTAAGAGCCCGCGAGCTGCAGCGAAGACCCAGCACAGCCAAAATAAACAAACAAATTAATTAATTAATTTAAAAAAAAGAATTGTACTTAAGTTGTGGCTGTGGGCATGGAGAAGAAGGAAGTAACTCAAGGGAAAGTTAGGAGAAAGACTGGATAGGACATACTTTCAAACAGTAACCGTGGGAAGGATCTACCTCGACGTTTTGGAATCAACCTTGAGAAATTGCTATGATGTGCCCAAGTTACCACCTGGTTTTTCACAGGTTCAGCTTGGGGCACTCATCTAAAGTTTGCTGGAAATTGGAAGTCTGATAAACAGCTATGAAGATTTTTTTTTTCTTCCTTTGCCTCCCCTTTGAAAAACCCAGTGGAAAATTCAGTGTTTTCTTTGTCCTAGTGATGGGGATGGGGGGAGATGTGAAACGTGGCTATTTTCCCGTGCAGCCTATGGCCTGCAAGGGAAAAATGATTGACAGGCTGTGAGTACCTTCCTTCCATCCAATTTGATGCCAAGCTCTGCTGTGGCACCAGGTTTATCAGATTTGAGGCTCTTTGCACAAAATTCCCAGCCCATAAATATCTCCCCTTCTGCCTGCTGTGGGAATATTTTTTCTGTTAATGTTCAAAATTAGATTAATTATAATCCTTGATTTAGGACACAAACTCATCATTAGTCCATGCATGGCTTTCTTTCATTTCTTGTTCATAGTATAATGAATTCCTATGTATCCACCACCCACCTGAGAATGAAAACATTACCTAAAATGTATACCTCTCTTCTATACCTTTCCCACCCCATCTCCCTCCTCTTCAAGATGGAAGGAAAAACCCTTCTGATCTTTGTGTTTATCTTTCCTTTTTTGGTGTGTTTTATTTCGTATATTTTTATGTATGTGTTTCCCCCCCCCCCCCACATTCAAAACTTGACCCACTAAAATGAGGACATTTGAACTTGGAGAAGAGCAAATACAAAATCCTTTGGAAGAATCTGGCATTTTCGTAAATATATTTCTTTTTTTAAAATAAATAAATAAATAAATTTATTTTTATTTTTGGCTGCGTTGGGTCTTTGTTGCTGCGCGCGGGCTTTCTCTAGTTGTGGCGAGAGGAGGTTACTCTTCGTTGCGGTGTGCAGGCTTCTCATTGCGGTGGCTTCTCTTGTTGTGGAACACATTCTCTAGGCGTGCGGGCTTCAGTAGTTGCGGCACATGGGCTCAGTAGTTGTGGCTCGCGAGCTCTAGAGCTCAGGCTCAGTAGTTGTGGCGCACGGGCTTAGTTGCTCCGTGGCATGTGGGATCTTCCCGGACCAGGGATCAAACCCGCATCCCCTGCATTGGCAGATGGATTCTTAACCACTGCACCACCAGGGAAGCCCTTAAATATGTTTCTTATTAAAAACCTAATTTGCCTTACAAAAAAACATCTTTGAGTGAAATTGAGAGTCCAAAAAAGAGATATGTTTGTGCTCTAGTATGTCACCAAGCACCCTGGAGGGCAGATGGCCCCGGTTAGAGAGGCACTTCTGGCTTCTGTGACTGCTGGCAAAGTGGGCTCTGACAGCCTGAGAGCAGTGCATCCTTCCAACAGAGAGACACAGGGAGGGGCTGCCGGCAGGTGACGCTCATCAGAGCCCAGGTGCATAGAATGGTGACGGGCTCCAAGCGGTATGGACAGAGCATGGACTTCATGGTTACAGCAGCTAATCCCTTAACCTGGTCAGTGACATAGGACTCATGTGGCCTGGCTCCAAAAGGGGAGTGGGGCCAGTTAGATTCTCTCTCTTGGAAAACTGGACTGAGAAACACAGAAGGAATGATTTGCTAGTTAGTGGTGGGAGTTTCACTTACTTGACAAGTCAAGAGAGAGAGTTGGAGCTGGAGAGGACATGATGGGCCGTGGGAAACTCAGAGTTGTACTGGAGCAAAAATGATGAGCAGTCCAAGGAGGCCAGCTGATAGCCAGACAGAAATAGATGGTTGACCAGAACAGAGGCGTGCTAACAGGAGGGCAGTGGTGGAAGGAGCCACAAGTCCTGATACTGAGGCTGGGGGAGCTATGAGTATCCAACATTCAGCAGAATTCAACTTCTGACCTCAGAAAGCCTGGTACCATCAAGACTCTGGTTCTTAGATTTCCTGTTCTCAGGTGTTCATAACCCTGTTTAATCCAACTTTCCACCTATTCTATGCCTGCACCTGCACCTGTACCTGCACAGCTGAACACGACTGGAATAAAGAATACAGTCAAGCTGTCGTGGTTTAAAAATATGCTCACAAATTCTTTGATACTCCTCCCTTTAAGAGGTGGAGGCTAATTCCCTCCTTTTACGAGTGGGCTGGACTGGGCTTCCCTGGTGGCGCAGTGGTTAAGAATCCGCCTGCCATTGCAGGGGACACGGGTTCAAGCCCTGGTCTGGGAAGATCCCACATGCCACGGAGCAGCTAAGCCCGTGCACCACAACTACTGAAGCCTGCACGCCTAGAGCCCGTGCTCTGCAACAAGAGAAGCCACCACAATGAGAAGCCTGCACACTGCGATGAAGAATAGACCCCGCTCGCCGCAACCAGAGAAAAGCCTGCGTGCAGCAACGAAGACCCAAAGCAGCCAAAAATAAAAATAAATAAATGAATTAATTTAAAAAAATACTGAAAAACAACAACAACAAAATAAATAAATAAAATCAGAAGACTTAGGGTCGAGTTTGCCATGTGAGTAACTTTGGGTTAGCCTGACAATACAATCTACCCACAGACTTGCTGTGACTCTCTAATGGGTCATGGACTTGAAAGTGCTACCTCTATTCAAACGTAAGTTTTTACATTAGTCACAGTGGGTCCGCAGGATCTGGGTTGGCCACTTGGGGGCAGTCTCAGCTGGTCTCCTAGCTGGGCTTGAGCGGATCCACCCTTTCCTGCCAGGGATGAGAGACTGGGGTGGTGTGCGATCCCACAGACCTGGTGAGGGATGAGCCCACACATCTGGCCTTCCCAGCCTTCTGTTTTCTCAGGGCTGGTTAGATAGGGTTCAGTCTTACAGCTCTGGCACCCTTTGGAGTGATGGGATACTTCCTGCCCTGGGCAGACGGGGAACCCATCTTTTACTTAGAGACGACTAATGAACACGTGGATCACAGCAGGCCACCTTCTCTGTAATACTAATTTCTTTTATTTAAATTTTTTAATTGAGATATAATTCACATAATAAAAACTCACCATTTTAAAGTATACAATTCTGTGATTTTTTCCATTATATTCACTATGTTGTGCAACCATCACTGCTTATCTAATTCCAGAAAATTTCCATCACCCCGATAAGAAACCTCATACCTATTTGTAGTCAGTCCCAGTTCCCCTCTCTGCTCAGTTTCTGGCAACCAATAATCTACTCTGTTTCTGTGGACTTGCCTATTCTGGATATTTCATATAACTAGAAGCATACAACTTGTGGTCTTTTGTGACTGGCTTCTTTCACTTAGCATAATATTTTCCAGGGTCATCCATGTTGTAGCATATGTCAGTATTTCATTCCTTTTTATGGCTGAATAATATTCAGTTGCATGGCTATACTACATTTTGTTGGTCTATTCATGCGTTGACGGACATTGGGCTGTTTCCACTTTTTGGCTACTGTGAATAATGTCTTATGAGCATTGGAGTAGAAGTTTTTGTGTGGACTTGAGTTTTCAAGTCTGTTTCAATTCCCTGGAGTGGAATGTTACTAGAAGTTACTCTGTCACTCTGTGTTTAGCATTTTGAGGAACTGCCAGACTATTTTCCAAAGTGCCTGTATATTTTCCATTCCCACCAGCAATGTATGAGAACTCTGTAATCCTCTTGACACTGGATTCACTCCATGCTTGCCTTAGAATTCTGAAATGGGAAGGCCCAGGAGAGAGACTGAAGTTAAGGTTCTGCATGATAACGAGATTTGCAGACTTTGTCTGAAAAGCACACTTGGGCTTTGGGGTGATTTGTCTTCCTTGCTGAGGGCACAATGCAGCCTTATCCTTCTGGCCGAGAGGAGCCGCTGTGGATAAGCTGAGTGCTCTGTCTGAGCTGCATTCACCAACGCTGTTTGCCAAGAAGAGTTCTTACTAGTCGCTGCTGACAGGTGTGTTTCTGCCCGGCCTCATCGGCCTCTGTCGTGGATCCTGGGCTTCCTGGGTGGAGCTGGCGGTGGCTCTTGTGGGGTGTCTGAGGTGTGAGGCTGGGGAGATGTCTGTCCAGGTTGACAGGGCCAGCGGGAGCCCGGCTGGGTAACGGGGAGACGTTGGCTGTCAGCTCAGGTGGGGCTGGTGAGCAGAGACGGCTCCTGGCTCGGGAAATGAGGGTTCTGTTCCCAGCAGCTCAGACCTGTCTGCCTAGATGAGGATGAATTTATTCATGCAGCATCTGGATGTGACGAGGGAGGTGATTTAGGCAGGTGGGGTGGGAAAGAGATTGCTAACCCCAAAGGAGACCCTTATGGAGAAGGAAAATTACCAGCTGTGCGTACTCTGTGATTAGATGGAGAAGGGCTTGTTCATTTCAGTCAGTCTAAAGGGAGTGTTTCCGGGAGGCTCGGGGAGAAACGGAAGCAGGGAAAACAATCCCATGGGATCCCTGCCTGAAGATGCTGGGTCCACTATACCTGGTATGTATCTATCCAAACACTGGGCATCTTATACCTGTGGGTGTTTATTCATTCAGCAAACACTTATTCAGTCCCTACTATGCTCCAGGAGCTTTCCAGGCTCCAGCGACACGGTGATGAGCAAAACAAACACAATTGTCCTCGTGGAGATCAGAGCGTGGTGGGGTGGAGGGGCATTCATTAAATGATGCTGGGCAGGGCATTGCAGGCCGCTGTGAGAGCATATGGGAGGGGGATGGCTTTGCATGGGGGGGGGTGGTCTAGGAAGCCTTCCCTGGGGCATTTGGGGTCTGAAGGCAGAGCGGGGGTGGGGAGAGGGTATTTCCGGGGGAGGGCACAGCAGGTGCAAAGTCCTCAAGTGGGACAGAGTACGACATTCCAGGATCTGAAAGAGGCCAGGAGGTGGAGAGCAGAGAGGGAGGAGGGGCATGGGAGAGGGGCGGGGAGCGAGCAAAGGGCCAGTCTGCTGAGGGTCTTGTAGGCGTGCAGGCCCTCCCTCCGCCTTGTTCTCCTAAGAGAGATGGACGGCCACTGGGGGGCTTTAGGCTTGGAAAGGACATGGTTGGATTTGTGCTTGAAATGTCTGCTCTGAGTAGAGAAAGATTGGTCAAGGATGTCAATCACAAGCTCCAGATAATTAGGCAGTAGATTCAAAAGTAAAAATAAATATTTCCTTTCCTTTCCCACGCAGAGTTGCTAGATTGCTCCTGGAATCCAGTGTGTTTGAGAGGATTCTGTGTTGACTGAATGGAGGAATTATGGTTCTGGTTTTAAAGGAGGATGGGGCCACCCAGGTGAGACCAGGGTCAACTTTGGGAGCTGGTGAAAATGTAACCATGGACTTTGGATGAGCTTACTAGTGGAAGGAGACATTGAATCAAGGGGAAAACGGTGCTGAGGAAACACAGGTGGGGCTCCCAGAGGGACCAGGGCCATAGTCAAGTCTTTCTGATGCCACCTTGAGCCTCTGAAGGTCATTTTGGCCTTGAATTTCTGGTGAAACCTGAGAAACCATGTTTTATCCTGGACATGTGGGGAACAGACCCTTCTTTCTGCTTGCCAAGACCTGCCCATCTGGTGAAGTCCTTTACTCACAGACTGTTGCTGGCTTAGAAGGTTGGAACCAGAGGCCTCAGAGGTCAGCTTGTTCAGCGCTTCTCAGAGCGTGGACCGAGGACCTCTGCGTTTGGCATCATCTCCGGGATAGCAGTTTAAACACTGCAGACTCCTGGGTCCTACCCCACACACACTGAATCAGAACCTTTTGGGGGAGGGGGAGTAGTGGTAGCAATCAGCATTTTAAGCAAGTGCTTCACGGATTCTCACACATACTGGATTCCTTTCCTGAGGCTGCTGTAACCAATTATCAGGAACTTGGTGGCTTAAAACAACAGAAATATGTTCTCTCGCAGTTTTGGAGGGCAGGAGTCTAAAATCAGTTTCACTGGGCTGAAATCAAGATGTCGGCAAGGCCATACTCCCTCCAGAGGCTCTAGGGGAGGATTCGTTCCTTGCCTCTGCCAGCTTCTGGTGGCTGCTGGCATTCCTTGGCCTGTGACAGCATCACTCCAGTCTCTGCCTCTGTGGATATATTGCCTTCTCCTTTTTTGTCTGTTGTCAAATCTCCCTCTGCCTCCGTCTCATGAGGACACTTGTGATTGCATTTAGGGCTACAATAATCTCCCCATTTCAAGATCCTTAACTTAATCACCACTGCAAAGATCATTTTTCCAAATAAGGTATGTACTATTCACAGGTTCTAGAGTTTGGGACTCAGTATCTTTGGAGGACCATTTTCCAGCCACTCCCCCTTCCAGTTTCAAAACTCACTGATGTTCCACATCCTTAGGGTAGACCAGGCCTCGGAAATTGGAACCTGAGAAAAGCGATTAATGCAAGGTCCCAGAGCCCATTTCCCTTCTGAGGTTAGAACCCACAACTCTTATTCCCCAGGCCTTCTCTTTCTGGTCCTGGTTCCTAGGAATAATGATGACTGGCATTTCCTGAGTGCTTCTTATGTACTATTCTAAGCAAATTCCATGTACTATCTCATCACCCTTCCAAACAACCCTATAAGGTAGGGCCTACTATTACCTTTCATTTTATAGGTGAGAAAATTAAGGGGATGAGAGGTTAAATAACTTGCCCAAGGTGACAGAGCTAATTACTGGTGCTGTTGGGATAGATACCCAGGCAAAGGCCAAACTCTTCACTTGTAGGAGGGACACCTTTGCTTGGGGTTACTCTGGTCCACTCCATGAATCACCCTTCTCTGATATTTTTGTCCTTCTAGCGAATACGGAACTAAACATTTCTGGAAGGAAAGGAGACCCCACTGACCCCTTGCTCTCCTGCAGAGAACCAGTTCCTTGGAAAATACTGGCCTCAAGCTGCCCAACAGGCCTTCTCATCTCAGCTGATGGGGCCAATGGGAAGTAAGCAGGTCTTGCAAAGAGATGGGGATGGATGGCTGTGATCCTAACGGATTTCTTAGGCTAATGGCCTGGGAGGGGCCCTGGAAGTTTCCCAGCCTCCAAACTGTCTGCTGAAAGGCAGAAGGGGAGGGTGGGGGCAGATTCATTTGCACCTTGGGTACACATTTGCTCCTGGCTGTGACTCATTTCCCTCTGGAGCAGGGCCTCAGGTAAAATGATTACCTGCTCCACCTCCCCTTCACACTGCCTTATAGCTCCCCTCCCAGTGGGGCAGATCTGACAGCACAGAGCAGCTCTGCCCTTCTGTCTACCCCACGGAGCCCTCGACCATGGCAGCGCTGGCGGCTAGAGTATCCCAGCAGCAGGTGGCAGCTGAAGGTCTTGGCTTCAGCCAGAAAGCCGTGAAGTACTTGGGCCAGGACTTTGAGACCCTGAGGCAGAAGTGCTTGGACTCAGGGGTCCTATTTAAGGATCCAGAGTTCCCAGCGTGCCCATCAGCCTTGGGCTACAAGGATCTTGGACCATGCTCCCCCCCAAACTCAAGGCGTTGTTTGGAAGCGGCCCACGGTAAGGAGATGGGTTTGCTGTTGAGTGTCAGGATGGAGGGTCCTCGCTTCTGGTCAGAAGTAGCTGAGGGAGAAGTTATGGTTCTTGACCCTACGTTCCTGTATCCCGTATTTCAGCCTACCCCCACCCCTCCACTTTAAAAAACATCTTTGCAGAGGTGATAAGGTATAGAGGGAAGAGCATGCACTGGCTTTGGAACCAGACAAGTTAGATTTGAATCCTGCCTCTGCCTGTGCGGTCTTGGACAGATAATCGCTGTGATCCTCAGTTTTTTCATCTGTAAAATGGTGCTACTGGCATCTTATTTTTCAGAGTTGGTACAAGGACTGGAGATAAAGGTCAGAGCACGGTGCTTGGCACATAACAGGCACAGAAGGCGTGGTAGCTGTTGCACAGGACCCCTGGGCCAGCGCAAGACGGAGAAAACCAATGCTAGAAGTAATCAGTCCTGGGGTACACTGTGACGCCGTTGCTGAAGTGTGCAGGGTTGCTTAGGGTTATGAATTGCCATTGTTCTATTGGGGCTAGGGAGTGGAGAGGTGGAGCTGGGGGTCTGTGGATACAGATGGGAGTCAGGGGCTCTGGGATGCTGTCACTGGTACCCCCGACCCCAGATCTCAAGGGCAAGGGATGTAGAACCAACCCCCCAAAACCTGGGCCCATGACCTACTGCTCTGTGACCCTTGTCAGTGATTTAACCTCAAGGATAGGAGCCCCCCCACACAGAGTGGCTGTGAGAATTGAGATAATCCCTTGAAGCGCTCTGCTCAGTGCCTGGCCCACGAGTCTCATAAGAGAACACGCTTTGTGACCCTTGGCCAGGGGGCCGTTTGTCTTCTAGACCGTGATGGGAAAATCAAGCCATGGTCCTTATTTTCTTGGCAATGGTTGAAGAGGGAGGGTAAGGAGAGAATAACTCCTTGGACGTGGTCAAGATCACCCTTTAACTCCAGCTCTCTCTACCCCTCCTGTTTTCATCCTATCAATTTTACACAACAGTTGCCACCTCTGAGGATAACTTCTTTGCCCTACTTCCCTCCAGCCCCCCATGGCCATCTTCCGTGCCCCTCTAGAACCTATGTGGGCCCTCTGGGATATTGGCAAAATCAAGGTTGGGAACCATGGTTTTTAAACTTTGGGTTTATTTATTTATTTATTTATTTATGGCTGTGTTGGGTCTTCGTTTCTGTGCGAGGGCTTTCTCTAGTTGCGGCGAGCGGGGGCCACTCTTCATCGCGGTCCGCGGGCCCCTCACTGTCGCGGCCTCTCTTGTTGCGGGGCACAGGCTCCAGACGCGCAGGCTCAGTAGTTGTGGCTCACGGGCCCAGTTGCTCCGCTGCACGTGGGATCTTCCCAGACCAGGGCTCGAACCCTTGTCCCCTGCATTGGAAGGCAGACTCCCAACCACTGCACCACCAGGGAAAGCCCGGAACCATGGTTTTATATTCTAATGTCAAGAGTTGGCAGCCACATTTCATTTCAACAGACAGTTTTTTTAGGCCTCTGTTTTGGGCCAGGCATTGGCTCTGCCCTGTTTGGAAAGGTGGTCGGGGAGAAACTGAGGAATGAGCCGGGGTCTCGGCTCTGAGGGAGATTGCGGGGAGGCAGACACATGAATAAAGGACTGACATCCTGGGCAGAATGAAGGAAGTGCTAACAGAGACATAAACCACGGGCATGGCAATGTGGGATGTTAGGACTGAATGATGGAAAGACTTAGGGGAGGAGAATACATTCGAGCGGAATTGAAGGACCCCAAGGAGCTTGGGGGAGGGGAGATGGATATGGGGGGAGGGGAGAAGGTTTCACTCTGTGACCAAAGTCAGGTGTCTTTAGCCTTTGCCTAGTTTTTCTCTTTCATTTGAAATTCTTAAAGCCCTCACCTCCTCAAACACATTTCACCTTCTCCCCTAAAATGTGTCTTCACCTGGTCTCACTGTCCACGTAAATATGGTAATTTCAGACTGGGATGCTGATTTGTGCCTGTCAACAAAATGCTATAAAAGCCAGACCATGAGGTAGTAGAACCTGATTAATGTGGAGCTGAAGTACTCCCATTATTGGGAGTTTTCAGATACATAAATAAAAGCTTGTCAGAAAGTACCCTCTCCATCCCCAGTCATCAGTGAAGGATTCTCACTCAGCTGCTTTTGACCAGGCTGTGCTCACACATCACACGATAGGACCCAGTTTTATCCTCCAAGATCTTACAGATTATTGAATAGACTCCTGAGTTTGTAATGACCCTGATTCTTTCTCTATTGGGGACGTGCCTTGGAATCCGGGAAAACTTAGGCTGTTCCTAAATGCTTCATTTCTTTCTTCCCTTGAAGTCTCTCAGGGGCCTGCAAGAAGGTTGGGGTGTCCAGAAATGAGGTGCACCAATGAGTTCATTTGCTCTTCCTTCCTCCCCTTCCCTCCCCTTCCCTTTCCCCCTCCCTTCCCACTTCCTCCCTCCCTCCCCCTTCCCCCTTCCTTCCTTCCTTCCTTCCATCCTTCCTCCCTCCCTCCCTTCCTTCCATCCTTCCTTTTCCATCCTTCCTTCCTTCCATCCTTCCTCTCTCCCTCTCTCCCTTCCTTCCTCCCTCCCTCCCTTCCTCCCTTCCTTCCTTCCATCCTTCCTTCCTTCCATCCTTCCTTCCTTCCACCCTTCCTTCCTTCCTCCTTCCCTCCCTTCCTTCCTTCTTTCCTCCCTCTCTTTCTTCTTCTTTTTTTCTTACATTGTGGTAAAATACACACAACATATAATTTACCATCTTAACCATTTTTAAGTGTATAGTTGAGTAACAATAATTTGTTGTGTAACTATTGTCACCAACCATCTCCAGAACTTTTTCATCTTGCAAAACTGAAACTGTGCACTCATTAACTCCACATCCTTCCTTCCATTTTACTTTGTCTCTATGAGTTTGACTACTCTAGGTACCTCATATATAAGTGAAATCATGCAGTATTTGTCCTTTTATGACTGGCTGATTTCACTTAGCATAATGTCCTTGAGATGCATGCATGTTGTAGCATGTGACAGCACTTCCTTCCATTTTAAGGCTGGATAGTATTCCATTGTATGCATATTTCACATTTTATTTATCCATTCATCCATCAATAGACACTTGGTTTGCTTGCATCTCTTGGCTATCGTGGATCATGCTTCTGTGAATATGGGTGGACAAATAGCTCTTTGAGACCCTGCTTTCAATTGTTTTGGGTTTACATCCAGAAGCAGAATTGCTAGATCATATGGTAATTTACTTTTGATTTTTTGAGGACCCACCATATTGTTTTCCATAGCCACTGTACCATTTTACATCCCCACCACCAGTGCACAGGCTTCCAATTTTTCTACATCTTCACCCTCACTGGTTATTTTCTGTTTTGTGGTGGGGGCACATCCTAGTGGATGTGAAGTGGTATCTCATCACGGTTTTGATTTGCATTTCCCTAATGATTAGTGATGTTAACCATCTTTTCATGTACTTGTTGATCATTTGTACATCATCTTTGGAGAAATGCCTACTTCTCCAAAGCACAAAAATGTGCTTTGCCCATTTTAGAATTGGGTTGTTTGCTTTTTTGCTTCACTTGCTGCTTTTGAGGGTAACCCCTTACCACTTCAGTCCTAGGAACTTTAAGCCAGCAGCCCAGATGTGGCTCTTATAACCCTGGTTCCCATAAAGATATTAATTTTTACTTGCCTTTGGGGGAAAGGAGATGAGATGGGCTAAATATATATGTATATTTGTTTCTGCCCTCTCAATAATAAATAAAGCTTGATACTTAGATGTTTTCTGAAATCATAAAATTTGACCTCCTTCCCCTGCTGTGTGTTTCTGCTTATTTTAAGTCCTGAGTGTAAGGTTTGGTTGGGCTCTTATTCCAAGGGTTGGAAGACAAGTTTGCCCAGACTGAAGATCTCATGGTCAAGCATGGGTTCTCAGGAGAAACTTTTGGCTATTCATGATCCTAAGGCGATTTTCCCCCTACTAGTGTTGGGCAAGGACAACGATCCTATCACAAAGAGCATGACGGCTGTGTGAGAGCAGGGGGTGCTCCTAGAAGCTACTTCCCATTTCCCAGCTTGCCCGTCACTCTGGGTCGACACCCAACCTGGGCCCCTATGGTTTGAGGGACACCCAGTGTGTGTGGGCCCTAGTGCACGGGCCCAGTCAATGCTATTCTTCTCTGTCCATTTTTTTGTAATTAAGCGGTTCACTGATCTTAAGGAGAAATACACAGAGAGAAGTGAGGCAATGTCAGCTGCATGGTAAGGGCCCGTGAAATGGCCATCCCAAGTTCAGAGAGACACGGCGGGTTGAACTTTGGGAGGCTAGGATAAGGATGAAGGGGAGAGGCCTCAGTTTGGGTCTTCCACTCTTTGTTTTCAGTTGCTGCCTCTTGAATGAATGAATTTGCAATTTTTAATTCAGCCTTGATTTTTTGAGTGCTGGTCATGTGCAGATCATAATGTGGAGCCTTTGTGGAGCTTTTGCTAGTTGGGAAGAGAGACAATTGACAGCTGACAGGCAGCAGAATGGCTAAGAGCTTGGGTTTGGGCATCAGGTAGATCAGGATTCTGGTTCCCTTTCTGCCATTTACTAGCTCTGTGACTGTGGCTAAGTTACTAACCTCCCCGGGACTCAGTTTCCTCCTCTATAAAATGGGAATAATAATATGACCTATCTCATCAGGTTATTGGGAGGCTTAAATGAGAGGATGGGTTTAACACAGTACCTGGCACATAATAGATGCTCAATGCTATGATCTATCTCTAGCAATTAGTATAAGACAGAATGTCCAGAGAGTGAAATATAAATATGTATGGGAGTTCAGGGGCAGAAGCAGTTAAACTGACTGTGGGATTGGGGCAGACATCTGAGCGGGGGATGGGGGGGTTGGTAAAAGAAGAGGGTCATGATAGAGACCAAGAAGGCACAGGTGTGAGCAAAGGCACAGGGCTGTGGATATGCATTCAGAGCCAGCACGTTCAGAGGAAGGCAGTGGTGCATTGTAATTAGGGGAGAGGGAGCACCTTGGGAAACAGAGAGTGTTGTGGGAAACGTCAAATGGGGCCAGATCCAAGAGCGACAGGAGTGCTGAGCTGAGTAATGTGGCCATAATCAATGGTGATGATGACAAAACGTGGCGACATCACTGAGTTTCCCGGAAGTGCACAGCCAGGGCTCCTGTAATACCAAACATAGACTATCAGACATGGACTAATGCCCTGGGGAGCAATGTTTCCAAGTCACCAAGTCACTGAGAATGTGTGGTTTAAATCACTTCCTACCTTGAATTCCTTACTGATAACCGGTGTTTCTCTTGCGCCCTTTCATCAGAGGCTGATATAAGGCTTGAATAATTTGAGTTTATGGAATGTTTTGAGATCTTTACTTGAGAAATAGTAAACATTTCTAAAAGCAAAAGAAGTACTAAAAAGACATGTTTGTTTGGGGGTTTTAAATGAATTTATTTATTTATTTATTTATTTATTTTTGGCTGCGTTGGGTCTTCGTTGCTGTGTGTGGGCTTTCTCTAGTTGCGGCGAGCTGGGGACACTCTTCTTTGCGGTGCGGGCTTCTTATTGCGGCGGCTTCTCTTGTTGCGGAGCACAGGCTCTAGGCACGCGGGCTTCAGTAGCTGCAGCACGTGGGCTTCAGTAGGTGTGGCTTGTGGGCTCTAGAGCGCAAGCTCAGTAGTTGTGGCGCACAGGCTTAGTTGCTCCGCGGCATGTGGGATCTTCCCGGACCAGGGCTGGAACCTGTGTCCCCTGCATTGGCAGGCGGATTCCTAACCACAGTATCACCAGGAAAGTCCGACAAGTTTGTTTTTAAGGAAGAAAAAAATAATGTCCCAAGAGTGGGGGAGGTGGGAGCCTGCCTCTTTACTGAGGCTTGCCTCTTATAAACATCTTTGGCTGCCATGTTACTTTGTATCTCTGATCTGATAGGAGTTCCAGTAGAAAGTTAACAATGGAGAGAAGACTTTGGAAATGTTCTTCAGGCATAATGCTGAGCTGTGATCTCCTTGCAAGGATGAGGACTTTCTGTGGCCCCTGAGAGATTGACACAACATCTGAGTCATGGCATTTTTTTATTGTTTTCTCCTGGTGGAGGCTGGTGTGCGTTTTGAAATATGCTGATGACTAACCGTAGCCAAATGAACATTCCACCTGCCTATGAACCCCTTAGCGTCGTTCTGGTTATAACGCTTTCAGTTGCCTCCAGCCTTTGCAAACCACTCTGTCTTCCAAACCAAACTTAACATGTTAGCCGAGCTAGGTAGATTATTAGATATGAGTCTAGTGAGCTTCTACCGTATGGACAGTGTGACGTGGGTAACTGAATGTACAGCTCAGAGGAGTGATTTGGGGAGCATCAGCAAATTCTATAGTTAGTAGCTGAAACCACGGGTCTGGATGATGTCACCCAGGGAGAAGGTTTCGGGTATGTTATTGCTCTATGAAATGGGGTCATGCCGAGGACTGAGGACCCAGCCCGGGGGTTCCCTGATCCTGGGGATGAGGAGAGCAGAAGAACCCTTAAAGGAGACTGACAAGGAGTAGAGAGGTGAGAAAGTCAAGAGCAAGTAAGGACACAGAGGCCAAGAGAGGAGGGTTTCAGAAGGAGGGAATAGGCCACAGTACCAAGTGTAAAGAACAGTGAGATTCAGGGGAACAAAGCTCCTTCCGTGATTGCTGGTGACTCAGGTGAGAAGAGTTTCATGAAGCCGTTGGAGATCGGAGCCAGATTTCAGTAGACTGATGGATGCATGGGAGATGAGGAACAGGATACTTTTTTTTTTTTTTTTTTCAGTCACTAGACCGCTAGGGAATTCCAACAGGAGACTCTTTTAAGAAGGTTTTAACAAGAGAGATTCTGCTAAACCTCTGTTCACATGCTCCCTGCCCTTCCTTCTCCATGAAGCAACTTTTTCCTTCTTTTTTTTAAAAACAAACTACATTCAACATTTTTTTGTCTCTCTGTTTTTATTTATTCAATTTTTAAGTCTCTCCACCTTTTGTCTGCCAAGAGAGGATGTCTGGAGACTGGGAGCTGTCAAGCACCTGGGATTAGAATTTGCAGCTGTCCACTTTTAGAACCCCTAGTCTGACTCATGCCACTTCTCTCTTTAAATTGCCACTAGAGATGGCAAGAGATTGAAACAAACAAACAAACAAACATACAAACAAACAGAACTAAGTCCCATCATTGGAGGGCTGACTAAATAACTCATGGTACTTATAATGAAATGATAAAGCTCTATATGTGCTAAAGAAAGATGTACAAGATAAAAAATGGATATATATGTAAGTGTGCTTTTAAATCAAAAGACGGTTTCTGGAAGGATACATAAGAAATGTTAACAGCAAAGAATGTGAAGTAGAAGGAATTTTTTTGTTTTACAGCATTATTTACTGTTAGATTTTTTTTTACCCATATGCACATATTTTTTTTTAATAGAAAACAAGTTAATGAATTTTTTTAATATTTGGAAGAAAAAAAAAAAAGCCAGTCCAAAGGCACTGTCTTGGCCCATTTAGGTAGGAGCTAGCAGCTTTATACAAGGCTGTAGGGCTGCCACTTTGAGGCAGGTGAGCAGGGGAAGCGTAGGTCAGATGTGGGAATGGAGCTGAGTTCTCCTCTCTGTATAGGACACTTCCTGACGCCTCAGTGTTTCCCTCAGCACATGGGGTCATCACTGAGTCAAGTATTTAATGAGTGTCCACAGGGCGCAGGGCATTTTGTTAGAGTGCTAAACATTAGTTTCATCCTCTCCCTGTAAATAGGGGTGTTGTCTGAATGGGTGAGATCATAGCTCCTCATGTCATTATCTCAGCCTTTGCCTTTCTCCTACCCTCCCCCATACCCGCTTTCACACACCCACACCCACACAGTATGTATCACGATAAAGAGCTGGCCGTGGGCTCCAGCTCCTGCTCTGCCACCCCTGGCTGTGTGACTGTGGGCAGCTCTCCTGCCTTCTCTGGGCTTCAGCATCCTCAGCAATAAAATGCGGTGTGTGCAGTAAATGTTCTCCTAGGTCTCTTCCACGAATTTTTGGGACTATCAAGTTCTTTCACTCTTGCTGCCACCATCACTGGGCATCTTGTGACTTGTGTTTTGTCCCCAGTTGCTTTCAGGAATTGTGTCCCAGCCCTCAGTTTATCGTTGGTGGAGCCACGCGTACAGACATTTGTCAGGGTATGGTAGGTGAGTAACTGGGGAGAGTCCTATTTGATTTGGGAGAGGGCAGGTGTGTATGTGTAATGAGTAACATCAGATTACGCTGTTAGAGTTGACCGACTACATTATGTCTGCGACTTATCCGTATGGGTTTGTGTTTTGAGACTGTACTCTCCATTCTGGGTCTGGAATGCTGGAACTACATTTGGTTCCTCCTAACAAGAGATTTTCCATATGCTCACTTAACCCCTTTTAGTGCTAGAGTCACGAGCCAGAATTATAGGCATGCAGTAGATAACCACGCTGTGCTGTGTTTTGATAGTAGTGACCTTTAATTGGATGTAATTTGCCCTGTGGAATGGCCATGTCTATACAATTATGGGCTGTCATAATAGATGCTCTTAGCATGAGTAAGAAAAGAAGAATCCCAGCTTTCCAGCCTAGCTTCTTTCCAGCCCGGAATCCTGGGATTAAGAACCTTCACTTCCCAACCTTTCATATTCCCTCCAAATCAGGCTCAGTTAAATTGAGGAAATAATTTATTTTGTAAGTTCTAGCCTTAAGTGTTGGAAACCGAGGTTCTCCTTGATAGCAGATTAGCACTGTTGATCTCATAAGCCCTCCTGATCCCAGGGCATCACAGTTTCTTCATTGAGTGGGACAACACTGACATTTCAGGGACAACATAGCTCTGAATTGAATTCGCTGGGCTTCCAAACAGCCAGTCAGTGACAGCTGCAGGAAATAGACCTGGAAACGAAGGCAGGAGGAGACAAATCCTATTTGCTGAAAATTAGCCAGACAAACAAAATCTCAGCATCCACGCGGCCCCAATCACCCTTTATCCTTCAGGAGATTTCCCCTCCATCTTTTTTCTCCTTGTTCCTCCTGTTCTCTTGAGCCTGTTGGAAACTCTTATGATTTTGAAAATCACCGGCATTTATTTTAAATGCTTCCAATGGTCTCTTCTTTAACGAGTAGAGCTGATATCCCCTTAGCCAGAGCTCATGGGGCGTGAGCACAAAGCAGTGAGAATGATTCGGGTACCACACAGACGTGTGCCCTGTTCCCTGAAAGCCACAGTCTCTGTGTCCTGAGCCTTTGTGTGAGGGCTCATCCAGGAGTAGCGTTCTGACCTTTTCTTGCTCTGGATGAGTGTGCTGTGCCTTTTTACTTCCAGCTAAATATTTAACCTAATTTAGCACGTGTCTCAGGGAAACACAACTTCTAATCTATGCTTTTAACAGCTTCTTGTTGTAGATGTTTTGACTTTGGAAAAGGTATTTAATAAGTGTCTTTTAATTGATCAACTTGGATAGATCTTCCTTTGAATAGTTTTAAGCTCAGAGAAAAGAAGGGTTCCCCAAAGAGGCCTGAGCGTTACCATGGTGAGTGTGCGCTGCTGATGGAGCCCGCAGCTAGAGGAGCAGTAAATGAACCCGATTCTCCGAATGCAGCTCACATCAAAGTGAGCGGGCCACGCCGTGGAGGCCGCTCCGGGTTAGCCCTGCTGCAGTGGTGCTTTTTAATGAGCAGAGCGGAAAGGGGTTGTTGAGTCCACTTTCCTGAAGGATGCTTGGTACGGGGCCGGAGGGCCTGTGGACCAGATGGAGCCTCAACACGTATCGAAGTGGGTGCCTGCATGCCAGGCCTGCAACTTGGAACCAGGGTGGTTGCCAGGGGCTGAGTGACCACAACCTGTGTGGCCTGTGAGACTTGAGCTCGGTGGCGTTAACGATGGGCGGATGGTGGCGAGATTAAGAAGAAGACTTCCTGATCAGAGAACCAGGGGGTGTCATGCTGCACCTGTTGTATCAGGGTGTGACAGGGATTCATATTTGTTCAGTGCCTTTCAGGCTTGACACAGTCCAGCACAGCGCAGTGGGGTCTATTCCAGGTTTAAAACATCTTTTTTTTTTATTATTTTTTTTAAAATTTATTTATTTTATTTATTTATTTTTGGCTGCTTTGGGTCTTCGTTGCTATGCGTGGGCTTCCTCTAGTTGCGGTGAGCAGGGGCTACTCTTCGTTGTGGCGCGCGGGCTTCTCATTGCTGTGGCTTCTCTTGTTGCGGAGCACGGGCTCTAGGCGCGCCGGCTTCAGTAGTTGTGGCTTGTGGGCTCTAGAGTGCAGGCTCAGTAGTTGTGGCACACGGGCTTAGTTGCTCCGCGGCATGTGGGATCCTCCCGGACCAGGGCTCGAACTCGTGTCCCCTGCATTGGCAGGCGGATTCTTAACCACTGCGCCACCAGCGAAGTCCTGTTATTATTTTTTAACAGTCGATCTATATAATGAAAGTGATGTCCTTTACACAGTTTTGTATTACCGTGATTTTATTATTACTTTGAATACACACTGTTCAAAAATGAAAACAACTGAAAGGTCCACCGTGAAGATTCAGCTTCCTGTCTGTCTCCATCTAGTCCACTGCTTGCTGTCCTGGAAACTTTTTTTTTTTCTTATCCTTTCAGTGTTTCTTTATGCAAATTCAAGCAAGTCTAAATACATATTCTAATTTGTATCTCTTTCTTGCCTTGAAGGCAGCATACTGTAAACATTGTTTAGCACGTTTCCATTATTTGTTATTATTTTACTAAATAAAATGTCTTGGAGCTCTTTCCTTTGTAACCACTCAGAATATTGCAGTCCATTGTGCGAAGTACCAGTTGATTTAGCCTGTCTCCTACTGATGGACACGAGTTATTTTCTCTTTACAGCTATTATACAAAATGGTGCAGTGAATGTCCTTCTCCGCGGTAGTGTGTGTGTGAGGGTTTTTGTCAGCAGGTTTGAAGTGTGGCTGCTTCAGTCACCACGGAATATCTTTCCCTTCTATTTGATTCCCAGCGCTTAGTGGTCTCATATTCGGTCCCACTGTCACCACTGTCTTATCTACTCTGAGGAAAGGGCCCAGGACAATCATTTACACTTTAGTGTGAATTTGAGTCAGTGGGCTACCAGAGGATTTGTATATTGAACATTATCTCCAGAGCATGAAAGAATTGTACTGTTACATCTTTAGTTACACCAACTCTCATAACTTATTTCCTTTTGGTATGAATGCAGACAATGAAGCACAGTAATAGAAATCATGGATTATATTCATATTACATTACAATTGTTGCAAGTAATTCAAAATACCACATAGTCATCATTACCTCATAATTACGCTGCTTATTAGTCGCCACTCCAAAACTTTTATATAGAATGTTAATAAAGAAGCACGAACCTTACCATATTCTAATTTTAAAAACATATTTTGATAACTATTTCAATGTAATTATATTATGTATATACAATGTATTTCTCGCCAAGCCAGCCTTCATCCTCGCCATGTGAGCCACTCGGCTCCCACCTGAGTCTGTGCTCATGTAGAGTCCAGGACCTAACTTTCTTTGGAGACGTTATTATAGGAAGAAAGACTGGGAAGTCTGCAATGCTAAAGATTCAGTTGCTCCAGATAATTCTTACTGTGTAATATGACTTTCTGTTGGGTGACTCAGTCTCTGCCTGAGGGCAGTGCGGTTTGCCTCCACACAAGTAATCAAATGGGTGTCTGTTGATGAAACAGCCCCCAGACAAAATCCTTCCCTGGATCCCCAGGCCTGGAGCTCTTCACCCTGACACACTGAGGAGGGGTTCTCTGCAACCGCAGCCTTCACGCTTGGTCTTCCCGGCAGAGCCCACGCTCACCAGATCTAGCAAGGGCCACACACACAGCACCCCTCCAGTGTGAGGAGATCTCAGGGCCACACCATAGTGAGAGGGAATAAATTGTTAAGTGTGGGATTATTCCCTGTCGGGCACGTCTGCGGTGCCCATTTCCAGCGAAGGCTCATGGTTGGCGCATCACGCGGGGAACTGCAGGCACCTCGCTGGTCTCTCTGCTGCCTGTCCCAGCACCGTCTGTCTCTCCTTTGCACGTTGGCCCATGTGTGTCCCTCTGAGGCCTCTGTGTCCACAGAAATAGATTCTGTCCCACCACGAAGTACACGTTTCTGGCTCCTTTCACCCGACGCGGTAAGTCATGACTGTGCACTGGCCAGAAGTCCTTTAGTCATTGGCTTCAGAAGTTCAACCCAACCAGCTTAAAGAAAAAGGAGAAGTTATTGGCTCATCCCACTAGACCGTGGAAAGGGAAGGGCAGTGCTGGCCTCGGGAAGCCTGGATCTAGGGATCTAGGTGTTCCTGGAGCTCTCTCTGCCTGTCCTGTCTCCACTCCGCCCTCTTCCATGCCAGGCAGCCTTCACACAGAAGGAGAGATGACCACTAGGGTTCCAGACTTCAACTTGGTAGTATCGCAAACCACCTTTGATTTTACAAATCTCAGAAAAAGTCTCTGATCTGGTGGTTGGGATCTTTGCCCACTCCTTGGGTTCAGTTATTTCAGCCAGAGGGGTGAGGTCCTATTTGGTTGGCTCAGCTTGGGTCATGGGCTTGCTCTTCTGACTGCCATCCTCCCCCCAAACCACAGGGGGGTTCTCCAAAAGAAGGGGGCAGTGTGCAGTGGGCCGACAGAATGGAGAAAGTGTACCTCAATATGCCAGTGGGGTGGCGGGGACCAGGTCTGGCCAGACTGTGCTCTCCCCGCCCCAGGTCACCTCTGCTATTTGGACTCATTGGTCCTGCCATCTTCTCCCTGCCCCTGAATCCATCACCCTGCAGTGCTCCAGGACATGTCCCTCCCTGAAGGCTGCTCTTCTCCTTCTCTGGATCTGTGCTACCAGCAGTGCCTAATTCAGCACCCCGCGTGCAAAGAGCCCCCAGGGAGACCTGGGTCTTCATGGTCTGCCTGTGGCCTTGCCACCTCAGTTTGCACAGCTGTACAGTGGGCATGTAATCAAACCCAGCCTGCCGGGTGGTTGTGATGAGTAGAGAATCGACATGGCTCCTTGTCCTCCCAGAAGTGGGCACTGCGATGGGCAGAAGTGGTTGTAATAACCCTGGGAGCCCTGCCTGTGTGCTCCATGGGTCTGACTCTCTTCCGCATCTCTATAATCCACCGTGCCTGGGGTGTAGCAGGGCTCCGTGAATGTTCACTGGACTTCTGATCTGTTACCTAAACCCTTTGCCTTGTATTGTTATTAAATCATGAAAACAGGGGTATCTTAAATCAGAGGCTACTTGTGTTTTTTCTTCCTTCTTTGCCAATATCACTCTTGGCCATCAGGCTGGATCAGGTATTTCGAATAAAAAAATCCCATCCTGGGGACTCCCCTGGTGGTCCAGTGGTTAGGACTCGACACTTTCACTGCAGGGGGCACGGGTTCAATCCCCGGTTGGGGAACTAAGATCCCGCAAGCCGAGAGGCACCGCCAAAGGAAAAAAAAAAGAAA
Source organism: Balaenoptera ricei (assembly GCF_028023285.1). NCBI lineage: Eukaryota > Metazoa > Chordata > Mammalia > Artiodactyla > Balaenopteridae > Balaenoptera > Balaenoptera ricei. The sequence goes on from NC_082639.1 coordinate 171,734,254, forward strand.
AAAAAATTCCCATCCTGAAGGTGACTAAATGTCTTTATTTTTAAAGGATTTCAAAATGCATGCAAATCAGCACGTTGGCTTATCTATCCTCAGATCACTGATACCGCTGGGAGGAACGTAAAGGTGTTTGAAGGTGCTTGATGGTCCTTGCCCAGGAGGGATGTCCCAGGAACAGACAAGGAATGACATTGTCCCAAGGCCCTGAGGTGGCTGTGGGTAAAGGAATACAGGGAGACCCCTCCACCTTCTGCTTGCTGGATCCTGTGGCCCCCTGGGTGGGGGGTACTCTGCTCTGAGCCTCTGAGTCAGCCTGTCTCTCCCAGGCTCAGCAGGACCACACAGGTCCACCGCCCTTACCTTAGCATGTCCGCAGGCAGGGGAACACTGAGATGGGGTATCACTTATGCCTACGGTTGTGAAAATGCAACAGGACTTGATACATCTTTGGGCATCTTTTGCCACTTGCTGTTTTCAGCAATGAGGAGCAGGAGATTTTCTTCCTTAACAGATGAGGAACAGAGACTTGCAGAATTTAGCTAGAAATTAGAGTGCTTTCTGAATAACAAATGCTACAGTGTTTATCAAAGCTTTTGATCTAGTGATGGTTTATCTTCCATGCAGAGCGAGGATTAGCGAGGGAGCCAAGCTTTTCTTTGAAGGGTTCGGTGAGTATTGGGGTTTCTCTCTTTATCCTGCTATTTCCCCCTCCCTGTCTTCTACTCTGTGTGTTTGTGCTTGTGTGTGCTTATCTCTTCCACCCTTCTTTCTCTAGTGACTTGCTGTTTTCTCCTCACCTTTATGGAATTGATGTCTTTTTCATCTTTGTTGTATTTATTGAGTAGACTTTTATATTCTGTATTTTCGTTTTGAAAAGGGAGTGACTGGCCAGTTTCACTTGTCTCTATAGACAAAGAGTGAACAACAACGCCTAAATCCAGGTGCCTTCTCTGATGCAACCCTTGCATCCATTTTCCTCTGTGAGCCACGCTCCCCCATCGGGAGCGGCCTGCTCTCCTGCAACAAGAGCCAGGCATGCATCGCCCGCAGGTGTCGGGACTGGTGTCAGCATCTTCACAAGCATTTTTTCTAGATACCTTTTGATCTGTAGCATCCTTGGAGGACTGGGGTGAAGTAAATCAATTCACTAGGACTGAATGGTTACTTTTAATGAGCAATCAGGGGAAGCCTCAGAGAACTCAAAGCAGCCAGACCCCCTCATTGATTCTGGAGAGTGCAGGGTCAGACTTCTGGGAGGCAGGAAAACGGCAGAGGACAGTTCCTTGTGGCCCAGTCATAAGTGACATGGGGAAGTTTGCTTTTGTTAGTACAGTCTTCTCCTACTTTCAGTGATCCGCCCCTCCCCCCCTTTTAAAGTATAAACATCTGAGAGTTATTTATTTATATATATGTATTTTGGCCATGCCACACGACATGCGGGATCTTAGTTCCCGCGAGCAGGGATCAAGCCCATGCCCCCTGCAATGGAAGGGTGGAGTCTTAACCACTGGACCGCCAGGGAAGTCCCAGTGATCCCCTTTCTTTGTGGAATACCTTTCCCTTCTGTTTGATTCTTAGTGCTTAGTGCCCTCATGTGTGGCCCCATTATCACCACTGTCCTATCTATGCTGAGGAAAGGGCCCAGAACAACCATTTACACTTTAGTATGAATTTTAATCGGTGTATTACAGGAGAATTTGTATATAGAACATTATCTTAAGAGCATGAAAGAAGTGTAGTGTTACATCTTTAGTTACACTAACCCTTACTAACTTATCTCCTTTTGGTATGAATGCAGGCAATGAAGCACAGTAATAGAAATCACAGATTATATTCATACTACATTACAATTGTTGCAAATATCTCAAAATACCATTTATACTCATCATCACCTCATAATTATGCAGTTTATTAGGCCCTACCACAAATCTTTTATATAGAACGTTAATAAAGAAGCACCAACTTTACGACATCATAATTTTAAAAACATATTTTGATAACTGTTTCAATATACTTTTTGTAGTCCTATTTTTTTATTTTATGCATTTAGAAACATTATGCTGAGATCAGCTCTGGACTTCACTAAACTGCCAAAGGGTCCAGGCACAGGAAAGATTAAGAACCCCACATTACAAGAATGTTAGGCTGCTTCTGCCAGGGGGAGATTTCTTTTTGCAGCAAGGGAATTTTGTCAGTAATCTTCAGTTTTACTAAGAGATGTCCTGACTATCCCTCACTTCCTAAGAGAGATGCAAAAAATGCAGGCCAGCCCCTGAGTCCCCAGGGAGACAAACTCTTGCCCTTGAGGTTACTAACCTGGTAAGGAGATGGTGAGTGGTGCCAGGCCAGTGGGGGAAGCGCTCTCTGAGTTCCCTCTTGGCTGAGCAACCTGAAGTTTGGGTCTGAAAACCAAGTTCCAGAGTGTGGCTGATTCCTACTCAGAAGAGTGCTGGCTGAAATACCTGGGTCCTATATTTTTAGAGGACAGTCATTTTAATGTAGTCCACAGACCCAATAGGATCCCCACTGTTAGGGCCCGACCCCATGCCTGACACTCCCCTCAGCTTAGCTTCCCACTTTGCAGACACCGTCCCAGGGCCCAAGGACGATCTCTCCTTCAGGGACAGGCTGTGAGTCTTGGGCTCCTCCAGCCCTCTCTGACTTCTTAGGGGCACACCGCTACCCCTGCCTAACGTGGCTGTTTACAGGGCATCATTACAGGAGACCGGGGGCCAGCTGAAGACAGTGCAGCTGATGGGGCACTGGGGATGCAGCATCCGGGTCCCCAAGGCCGTGGGGAGCCTGTGTGTGCTGGGTGCTGGGGCTCCTCCCGGAGAGGACAGAGCCGAGGTGGAGACTGGCTGGTGCAGGAACAGAAAGGCTGTGCTTGGGCCTCCGTGAAACTTGGTTCAGCCTGGGGCGTTTACTAGAAGCTCTCACGGGAGCGTTCCAGGCTGTGGTTCACAGGCTGCACCTTCAGTCCCCACCACCCACAGTACAGAAGCGTGGGCCCTCCCTTTCCCTCCTCTGCTCTCTCCTCCTCCTACAGGAGGCTGGTCCTCCCGGAAGCAAATCCATGCCACCTACTCACTGGTGGAAGGACAGTTGCTTCCTTTGTTCTAAGAGGCTACACTGATTTGAGGAACTGAAGCAAGCAGAGTCTCTGTTGCACCAGTTGAGGCCATTTTGCAAGCCCTTCCCAGAGGCCCCTCTCTTTCAGATGCTTTCTCTTGGCCTTGTCAGTTCCTGTCGCCTCCCTCTTGCCATCTCAGCTCTTGCCGTTTTGCCTGCTCCTCTAGGCCAGGAGTGGGTAACAGCAGAGACTAGTGGGACTGTGGACTGTAGCAAACTAGAGAGCCGGCCCTGCCCATGGGGGAAGCCATCCCCCAGCTTGAACTGGATGTTACCATAACGAGCTGGGAGGTCCGTCCTGACTGCTCGACCTCTCATAGCAGCCCCCTACTCTCACTCCCCCAACCTTGCTTTCCTTTCCTTCATGGCATTTACCACCACCTGGCACAGGGATTTATTTATCATTTGTCTTTCCCACTAGAATGGAAACTCCATAACATCAAGGATTTTTTTCTCCCACTGTTGTATCCTTAGGGCCTGGAATACTACTTGGCACAGAGTAGATGCTCAATAAATATTTGTAGATTGAATAGATAGAGGAATTTTGGCCAGATTTTGTAGTGGTTTTTTTTTGGTTTTTTTTTTTTTGTAGTTTTTAAGAGAAGCCAGAAATCTGGTTGTTTATGTGAAACCTCCCAATTCAAACATATCAATCACTATGCAGGCCAGCCCTGCACAAGCCAGACAGAATAGATCAGCAAACCAATTGTGACGGGTTTATCCCCTTCACTCTACACCAAGGCCCTGCTGGGCTTCAGTTATGGCACTGACCCTTTGGACTTTCTGCATTCTGATCGGCTTTCACCCTTCTGAGCTTCTTGAACTGCTGCTAGCCGTCCTTCCTTCGGTCTTTGGAGAAATGCTGTTGTTTTGTAGATGAGCCCCAGGCACACCTACACTGGCTGCTGGTGGAAATTGCTTTCTCTGTGGTTGCCTGCCACCCACCTGGCCAGGGTCCCCTCTGCTCCTCCCCCTAAGAGTTTTGCTTCCTTTCTGTCTCCTTTTGCATCTTTTTGCTCTTAGGCACTGTCCTCAGGATATTTCCCCAGCCTAAAAATACATTGTTTTCTGTTCACAACACCCCACTGGGCTCCCGGGCATTTTATTGATATATCTGAGCTCACTTCACCTCGTGTCTTAGTACGTGTGAGGCTGGAAGACCGTCCTCATGTTGCCATGGAGACTCTCCATCAGGCTGTGTTTCATGTTTGTCGCATTTTGAGGACCCACACGTACGTTTGGAAGCCTTGGAATCCCAGCCCCGATTTGGAGGTGCCACACCATTTACCATTGTTTGTAGAGGTGGGAGTTTGACAAGCTGTATGTTCTGCCTCAGCACAAACAGTGAAGACCGTTTTTTACCTCGTCATGTATGTTTCAACCTTGGCCAGAGCTAGTGATGCATCTCAGTGCTCATCTTTTTATTTCTTTCCCCATTAGAACCTGGCCTCTAGGGCTTCCCTGGTGGCGCAGTGGTTGAGAGTCTGCCTGCCAATGCAGGGGATACGGGTTCGAGCCCTGGTCTGGGAAGATCCCACATGCCGCGGAGCAACTGGGCCCGTGAGCCACAACTACTGAGCCTGCGTGTCTGGAGCCTGTGCTCCGCAACAAGAGAGGCCGCGACGGTGAGATGCCCGCGCACCGCGATGAAGAGTGGCCCCCGCTTGCCGCAACTGGAGAAGCCCTCGCACAGAAACGAAAACCCAACACAGCCAAAAATAAATTAAAAAAAAGAACCTGGCCTCTAGCATTTGTCTTATTTTTGAATCCAAAAGGTATTATAATTAAACTCAGTAAGCAAGCTACTTCCTGGAAACTGGCTCTAAGATGTACTTACATAAGGCCCCAAACGTATTTACCTACTGATTTTTTTCCCTCCAGTGTATCAATTCCATTTTTATAGTCTACCAAGAAATTTCCCCCTCTAAATAGCATTCAAGTTATGATTTAAAGTGGGGGGTTAAGGATAGGAAGTCCTCAAGCAGTTTCACACCATCAAGCCTTATTCCTTCAACAATAGCAGAAATTAGATGAGAATTGGCTTGGTGGGCTCCGTAAACAACTAGAAAGAAATTCTGAAATAATTTAAATAAATTCCCTCAATTGTGAAGAGTTTTCTTTTTTTCCTTTTCCTCCCCACTGATAACTTAGAAGGTAAAGCAAGATGGCCTCTGGTTCAAAAGATGACCCACCAACCTTTCCCATTTTTTCCTCTTTTTTGAAGTACATTAACTCTCTGGGATGTTCCAAGCTCCTGGAAGCTGAAGACTCCCCCAGCCCCAAATTGTCCTCAGCCAAATGCTGCGATGGGTTCTAGCTGCCCTCTGCACCAAGCTCTGCTGTCAGGTGTGAGGGCCGCCTTCTGGGTAGCTACGGGAACCAGGAGTGGAGACGAGAGCCGACCTATGGGGGGGCACAGAGGTGGATTATTTAGTGTGCTTTATTATATGTAGTGCAGCTTGAAAGGAGTGATTTTGAAGATATAAAAATTATAGTAGGGCTTCCCTGGTGGCGCAGTGGTTGAGAATCCGCCTGCCGATGCAGGAGACACGGGTTCGAGCCCTGGTCCAGGAGGATCCCACATGCCGCGGAGCAACTAGGCCCGTGAGCCACAACTACTGAGCTTGCGCATCTGGAGCCTGTGCTCCGCAACAAGAGAGGTCGCGATAATGAGAGGCCCGCGCACCGCAGTGAAGAGTGGCCCCCACTTGCCACAAGTAGAGAAAGCCCTCGCACAGAAACGAAGACCCAACACAGCCAAAAATATAAATAAATAAATAAAAATTAAAAAAAAGAAAAGAAAAAGAAACTGTAGGAGGATAAATGTTTAAAAAAAAAAAATTATAGTAGTCATAAGGAGTCACACCGCCATTGTTCAGAAGAATACTGGTAGGATTTGGGGCTAATCTTTGAAAATGTATTGGTGACACTCCTCCCAGGGTGTCTCCAGTATCCCACCCCCTGCTGAGAGCTCCTGGACATTCGAAATGCTAGGGATTGATGTGCTCTGGGATCTTGCTTCTAGAACAATGGTAGCTTGCTCTAATGCAATCATAAAATGAAGAAGATATTCTAGTAAGGTGTGCTAGATTCTTCATTTACAGATATAGCAGGAGGTGGGGATCACATGGCAGATTCAGGGATGGTTGGCAGTGGGATGCTTCCAAGAGTGATGGGATGTGTGTCTTAACAGACATTTGAATTTGTCAGAATCAGGAAGAACTTTCACAGCTCATTCCTTCATTTTACAAATATTTATTAAAGTGTCTTCTTTGAACAAACTGGCACTGTATCTCCTCTCCCAGTAAAGAGGGTTCCAGGCAACAGAGGGACTATGAACAAAGGTCCTTCAGCTAGAAAGAGAAGGGCACCAGGGAGGACTCGCAGGGAAGTGGCAGGGCTGCAGCCCAGAGGGAGCAGGGGTGCAGAGGCTGGGAGTGGAAAGGGGGGAGCCTCCAGATTGTGCAGGGCCGTGATGCTGGGGGAAGAATTCGGGACTTTAGTCCTGGGCAGTGGGGCAGCACGGAAGCTTGTCAGTAAGGGCGAGTTCAGCCAGACATGCTGTAGTGGGGAGAGTGCAAACACCCTGCGGCAGAAAACTGCAAGATGAGGAACCCTTATTATCTGAGGACCGTATTGGAGGAAGGCCACATTTTTTAGTAAATAGTTTCTACAAAGGTTTGGTTAATATACAATTTTGAAAAATGATACAAAAAATTCTGAAAAATCTTTTTCTTAAATTTCGCAATGCTCATGTAATAATTGCAGCTCTGTGCTAGATCTTAGAACAAGGAATGAATCAATTGTTTACTTTTTTTTCCATTTTACTGAGCTTCACTTTATTGCACTTTGAAGATACTGCTTTTTTTTTTTTCTTTTTTACAAATTGAAGGTTTGTGGCAACTGTGTTGAGCAAGTCTATTGGCTCCATTTTTCCAATAGCATTTGCTCACTTCGTGTCTCTATGTCACGTTTTGGTAATTCTTGCAATATTTCAAAATTTTCATTATTATTATATTTGTTATGGTGATCTGTGATCACTGTTTTTTCTTTTATTGGAGCATAGTTGATTTACAATGTTGTATTAGTTTCTGCTATACAGCAAAGTGAATCAGTTATACATATACATGTATCAACTCTTTTTTTAGCTTCTTTCCCCATACAGGTCATTACAGAGTATTGAGTAGAGTTCCCTGTGCTATACAGTAGGTACTTACTAGTTTTCTATTTTATATATGGTAGTGTGTGTATGTGAGTCCCAATCTCCCAGTTTATCCCTCCCCACTTACCTCCTGGTAACCATAAGTTTGTTTTCTACATCCGTAACTCTATTTCTGTTTTGTAGATAAGTTCACTTGTACCTTTTTTTAGATTCCACATGTAAGAGATGTCATATGATATTTGTATTTCTCTGTCTGACTTACTTCGCTCAGTATGACAATCTCTAGGTCCATCCAATTGTTGACTTTTGAGGGGTGTGGTTTTTTTCTGAAAAAATGACAGGACAGCACGATGTGGCACCCTCCACTTCTCCCTTGACTTTCAAAGCAGAATCATGGAAATGTTCAAGGCTTCCCCGCTTTCCCCAAGGTCCGTTTTCAATCCTTTGATGTTCACACCATTCCCTCGAAGTGCCCATCGTGCCTGGAGCCCGGTTCGTCTTCTCTTCCTCAGCTGTCACTGCTGTCACTCTGCCAGGCTCTCCTCCAGCACTGGCTCGGGGGCAGGTCTCCAACGTCACTTTCATCAACTTCATGAAATCCTGCAACTTTAGCCAAATGTTCGGTGTCCCTTTGCAACCCCTTTGCATGGCATTTGCACGTGAGAGTGCCTTGATGGGTAGGGACAGTTACTAGTGTTAAGCGGGGAGGATGCTGAAATGCAAATGCGTGAATATTTTCACATCATGGCAAGTTTGCTTCTTTCTGCAGCCCCCTAATTACAGCTCCTGGATAATGAATGTTGGAGGAAAGATGGTCCGTTATAGTCCTAGTGGGAGAGAAAGCAGTGGTAGGGGTGTTAGAGAGGAGAAGCTGGACTTGGGCGCTATATAGGAATAAAGTCGAAAGCACTTAGGAAGCAATTAGATAGGAGTGGAGTGGTGGGAATAGGAATCAAAATGACTCCCAGGCTTGAGCAACTGGGATACTAGTGGTGTGACGCTTGAGAGAGGAAACAGGGTGGCGCGGGGCGTGCGGGGTCAGGTGGGTGGGAGGAGGACTGCGAGGCCTGCCACTTCCTAGAATAATTTTCATTTTCGTTTTCTTATAGAGTAGTAGATGCTCAATAAATGTTGGCTGATTCGCTTCTTTGGGCTCCCCTGTGTTTTTGATTGTTTTGTGTTGGGTGGTAATTGCTAATAATAGGAGTCTTATTGAAGGTTTTTCTCTGCAGCGGGCACCAAGCTAAGCACTTTCATAGATTATCTCATTTCTATCTTCCTAACAACTCCAAGAAGTAGCAACTGTTTTACGCTATTGCAATGTAAGTAGCTGCTACTAGATGAGGTAGGTCAGAAGGTGAACCAAATGTTAACGAGGGGTGGGGGAGGAGTGGTGAAGGCAGACGGAAAGTGGGGATGAGGAGAGGCTAAGGAGAAGCTGTGTGTGGTCTGAGGGGAGGAGAGAAGGTTCCTGAAACTTCATGATCGTCTTGCCCAGGAGTCTAGGGCGCAATATTTCATAGAGGGGGATAATCCCATTTGCTTCGGCTTCCGAGGGCTCTGCAGGGTGTGGAAAGGCAGCAAGCTAATCATCCTGCTGCACTAGACCTGGCTCTGACACTGACTGACCTTGAGACGTCACGTAGCTGCTCAGGGCCTCAGCTTTACGGATCTGGAAAGTGGGGATTAAATGCCCCCTTTACCCGGTGCAGAGCCTGAGAGCTTCAAATGTAGGAAAGCACTCTCCTTTTTGGGGGGATGCTAACGAAGGGGGGGCCTTATGTGATTTCAGGGAAATTCTTGGAGGGTGAAGGGCTGAGCTTGGGGTGCCTATTTGTTCTCATCTCCATTTTGTAAGAACGCACCCGGCCCAAAAACCATTGGATTAACCTACTTTGGGATTTGGCAGGATTTATCACGGGCCAGGCATGCACGGTCCATTAGCCCAGAATGCATCTGCAGGCTCCAAGAAGGTACAGGGAACAGGCACTTTACACGTAACTCGGAGCGGGAGGTGGTAATGCTGAATGGACCCGGGAAAGAGCAGGGTCCATTGTGACTCGTGAGTGTGACTTGTTCCCAGACGCGTTTCCTTTGACTCCGAGTCTGTCTGAGGGAAAGAGCCCACCGCAGACAGAGCCCGAGAACCACCACCTACTAGTCCAGGAGACACTGAGGCTCCTGTTAGGCCCTGGATACGGGAAGGCCACTGGAGTTGTCCCTTCTGAGCAGAAATGTTGCTTATCGTGGGAGACTTTCTGAAAGCTCATCTCAGGCAGCTCCTCTGGAGTCCCTGGGTGTGGCCCTTCGCACAAGTCTGATCTAAAACTGCTTTCATCTTCCCCAGGAGCCCTGCCTAGGGAAGTGGGGAACTAACTAAATTTAGTCCAGTTCAACTTAAAACTTTGTCCAACCCAGTAGTTGAAACAGTCTTTTTTGGCGTAACTCGGTCCCTTTTGGGTAACTCTTTAGTCTTCCAGATTCTTCTCCTCTGCCCTCTCCTTCCCCAGATGGCCATATGGGGCCTCGTGTGCACTGGCCATGTCTGCCGAGGGGTGGTTGGTCTGCTTCCTGCCCTGCCTTCTGGTGGCATCACACTGGTGGCCTCTGTCCCTTATTTGCTGAGGCCACAGGGGAGCTCAGGGGGTTTCTGAGAGTCAACCAAGCTCCTCTGTCCATCCTGGCTCACCACGCTCTTAATTCTGTGAGGGCTGCCCACGCCTTCTCTGGTGCAGAACTTCTCCCCACAATGGTTTTCTCTCTGAGTCCCACCTGGGGAGGGTCCAAGAGGCCCTGTCTTCTGGGCTCACCTCACCCCATTTGGGCCCCTCCTCCTTGCTCTGGAGTTTTGAAGCCCACCTCTTCCTGCCCATCCCTTTCTGCCCTCCCTGAAGCTGTATTGGCAAGTGGGGTCAGGGTAGAGGGAAGCTGGCTTACCTATAGGGGACCATTAATCAAGAGGGGGCTTCCCTGGTGGCGCAGTGGTTGAGAATCTGCCTGCCAATGCAGGGGACACGGGTTCGAGCCCTGGTCTGGGAAGATCCCACATGCCGCGGAACGACTAAGCCCGTGAGCCACAATTGCTGAGCCTGCGCGTGCGGAGCCTGTGCTCCGCAACAAGAGAGGCCGCGATAGTGAGAGGCCTGCACACCGCGATGAAGAGTGACCCCCACTTGCCGCAACTAGAGAAAGCCCTCACACAGAAACGAAGACCCAACACAGCCATAAATAAATAAATAAATAAATAAAAATTAAAAAAAAAAAAAGATACTCAAGAGGCCCTCTAAAAATATGTCTGCTGTTACATATACATCCATGTGCATCTTTTATATTTTTTATGTCCTGATGTCCTCTCTTCCAAATGGAGGTTGATATTTATGTATATTCTTAAACATCTGTCTTGTTACAAATAAGTCCTTTTTGCTTAAATGATCCTATACAATAAACTGTGAGGTACAAACCCATTTTACAGATTAGAAAACTGAGGATCATAAGAGTGAAGTGTTGGCTATAGGTCACTCAGCAGACAAGTCAGGGCCTGAGGATTTAAACCCGGGCTTTCTGAAGACAAAGGCCATGTTATTTTGACTTTTCTAAGCCTGTTGGCTCCCCGAGGGCAGGGACCATGTCTTTTACATCTCTCTTGTCCCAGTGTCCTACATGAGCAATGATTGCTAAATGCTGGTGAGTGATGATGACATATAAGAACTACTCCCCAAACCTGAAGGAAAGGAACCTCCCAAACATATGTTTTCCAACGAGGGTTGGAGGCTGGCACGAGATAGGGGAGATTTACAAATGATTCGAAGAGGACAGGAATGTAAATGGAGTGTTCTGATTCATTCACTCCCCTCGCCCTGTGCACAGCCCGGCCAGCCTGGGCAGGCACTGCTCCAGGGAGTGATGTGGCTTGGGGGAGCAGGTAACAATAATCTCAGAGTAAACAGGAGCCCTGAGGATGCCAAAAGGCCACTGCAGAGCTGGAGCCAGATGTCTATCTGTGCTCCAGGGCTAAGCCTGGGGAGAGGGCAGAGGGGTGTCTGGGATGGAGGCTGGCTGCAGGAAGGGGGCTGGGGGGATCCAGTGGGAATGATGTTGTCCAGGTTCGGAAATGTCTAGCTTTGCCTCTGCTTGCGGAGGTGAGGGCTGGCATCTCTATGATTTGCAGGGAAAGAGGAATGGTAGAATGATATAGCTCAGAGGGGTGCGCAGGAGGTCAAATGGTCACTCTTCCAAATCCAGGTGGGTGGGCCTGAGTCTAATCATGCTACACCCGGGGTCTTGAGACGAGCAAATGTTGGAAGCTGGGTAAGATGACACCCTACTCTGGCTTGGGTGCCGACCTTGATGAGCGAGTCAGAGCCTTCCTTTGGCTGTTATAATTTCTTTAACCAGAGCAGACAGGAGTGAGAGAAGGAAGGGGGAAGCAGAAAGTGGTTCCCAGAAGACTCTAAGAGTAATAGACTAAAGAAACGTCATTATCATCCTTGTCACTGACATTTTCATACTGAGCTGTTGTTGAAAACCGGAGACTTGATGCAAAGCCATTTTGTCCAACCTCCCTCCAGTGCAGACTTTCCTCAACCCCCGATTTTACTGTGGATGTTCCGGCTCATGAGGTCTCGATGCGGGGGGATGATCCTCCATCCCCCATCCCAGGGGATGTTTGGCAGTGTCTGGAGTCATTTTAGGCTGTCACACTGGGAGGCAGGTGCTACTGGCATCTAGTGGGTAGAGGCCAGGGATGCTGTTGAACATCTGTAGTGCACGGGAGAGCCCACAGCCCAGAATTATCCAGACCAAAGTGTCAGCAGTGCTCAGTTAGAGAAACCTGCTCCAGCTGGATACACTATGTTATAGGAGCTTTTTAATTTAATTTTTTTTTAGTTTTAATATTTTTTCTTTTTTTAATTGAAGTATAGTTGATTTACAATGTTGTGTTGTTTTCAGCTGTACAGCAAAGTGAGTCAGTTATATATATATATATATTATTTTTCAGATTCTTTTTCGTTATGGGTTATTACAAGATATTGAATAGAGTTCCCTGTGCTATATGGTAGGTCCTTGTTGTCTATCTATTTTATAAATAGTAGTGTGTATCTGTTAATCCCAAACTTACAGGAGCTTTATTAACTAAGATAGTAGCTCTAAATTCTCAATCTGGTTCTAGTCTTTTTTTTTTTTTTAATGTCACATTTCTTTTTTAAAAAATTAATTAATTAATTAATTTTTGGCTGCTTTGGGTTTTTGCTGCTGCGCGAGGGTTTTCTCGAGCGAGGGCTACTCTTCGTTGTGGTGAGCAGGCTTCTCATTGTGGTGGCTTCACTTGTGTGGAGCACGGGCTCTAGGCGCACAGGCTTCAGTAGTTGTGGCACACAGGCTTAGTTGCTCCACGGCATGTGGGATCTTCCCAGACCAGGGCTCGAACCCATGTCCGCTGCATTGACAGGTGGATTCTTAACCACTGTGCCACCAGGGAAGCCCCTGGTTCTAGTCTTATACAGTGTTAATGTATGCTGTTTTATCTCTCCCTGTTCGAGATATCAACTGCAAAATGGGCTAAGCCATGAGACTTTCTTGCTGGTAATTAGGGTATGAATTGTCAGATCCCATCTGACACTTTGCTACCTACAAGACTTCGTTCAGGGAAGCATTTTGTGCCGGGGCCTCCAGTCAGCTCTCGGTCTAGCCTGAGAGATGGGAATTGTCAACAAGGCCAGTACGGCCGCAAGTCTGTGTGTATGTGTTTTAATGTCGTCAAAAAGGCAGGAACTGAATGACGAGGACTGGAAAAGGCAGGTTCGCCCACGGGAGGGAGGGGAGGAGGGAGGCTTTGGTGATTGCTTGGCACTAATGTGCAGAGCAAAAATAGCAGCCTGAGTGTGAAACACTGCAGCCGCCTTACCGCGAAGAGGGGACAAAGGAGGCCTCAGCTGTGACAAAACATTAAAGATGGATTTTTGGAAAACAAGCACACAGTAGCAGGTCAGAATCTTTGCGTTACGTTCGGATGTGCAATCATCATGGCATTCTTTACCTTCCTCGACTGCTCTCGGCTTGCTGGGAACCCCAATTGGCACTGACCATGAGTTGGGGGGAAACGTCAACTGGCCAATAAAAGGTATTTTCTGCCTCTGCCTGTTTCGGGTTCTTGTCTCTTTCGGATAAATATTCCTCCTTCAGCCACTCCAATTGGGGGCTTTCTTGCTCCTTCAAGGCTGGCCCCTCTCCGGCCTCCCCAGGACAGTGTCTGCACGGAAGGAAAGGCTGAACGTCCCCCAGCCTATGGGAGAAGAGTGGCTGGCCCTTGGGTGCCCGCTGCTGTCCTCTGGGTCCCACTGGTCTCCTGGGACTAGCATGTGGTGTGGTCTGTTCTGCTGGTGCTGTCAGGGTCCAGTGGACCTTCCCTGGCTGACCGAGGCCCGACTCAGTGCGCTGTCACGCCTCCGGCCTGGTCCTGAGCCACGCGGTCGCCATGGCCTCTGTGGTGGGATTGACCTGCCTTCTCCTCCTTGCCCTCAGCTCAGTCACTATCTGACGGCAGAGGGAGACTTGGGGGCGCTCTTTACCACCTTCTCTCACCTTCTCTCACCTTCTCTCCACCTGAGCACTCCGTGTTGCCATTTTTATTCTGCTTCCCGTGTCCCCCATGGGAAGCAGGGCATAAATCCTCTTTGCCTTGGCTTCCTCTTTAATCTCTCTGTGGTTTTGCTATTGTTCCTGCTCCAGCCATTGTTCAACCTCAAGGTGGAAGAGGGGCGATGGAAGCAGTTCCAATGTCTGACCTTTCATCTTTTTTCCCGTCCTCTCTCCTCCTTGTAGTCCAGAAGCATCTCCACTTTCCCCCCTGATGTTTGGAAAATTCTCTTAAGTCATAGCCCAAGTTCTTGCTGCCTAGGGTTTATCATAACACTAGGTGTTTAGATCATCAAGCTTTGATAACATGTAAATGGAATATTTGAATTTAGAGTTGTTTTATTTTTAAGAAAACCTGACTCAGGATTATTATTTCTTGATTGGCTTAAAATGCGTTTTTGACAGAGCAGAGCAAAGACTTCATTGTAGGGGCTGGGGTCTGCCTGCTGTTTACTAGAAGCCCTGAAGCCTGCTGATGCGGTGGGTGGGGAGATCGGGGGGACCGTTATTTCAGTGGAGTAAAAAAATAAATCAGTTTATGACTTTAATAAATGTTGAACCCATTACATATATAACCTGAAGAAGGAGTAGGAAGAACAAAGCTCAGTAGACCCCCGGTAAGGTCAGTGACGCAAAACCCTCCCCCTCCAGCTCCCTGGTCAGCCAGCGCTCTAACCAGGACCCGCCCTTGCTGGAAGGTGGCTGGAGAGGAGGGCATTGCCCATCAGGACTCTTTCCCAGCTTTTTCTGTCCACCTTATTCACCACCAACCTTAGATCCAAAAGCCTCCCAGTTGCCTTTGGAAATTAAACTTATGCTCAAGGTCCAAGCCACGTGTCCACGGAGGAGAACGTGATGAATGTGTACAAGCATCCAGAGAGATTCCCAAACACGTTTCTGAAATGTTTTGAGCGACGGCATAAATGTCTGTCTTCCCAAGAGCGCTCTCAGGAGAGGAACACGCTCATTGCATCTGTGCCTTAGAGAAAGCATCTTTGTGATGACAGTGCGTGCACACCTTACGGAGTCCCTGGCAAGCATCCCAAAGCCCGTGTACGCACTGCGTCTCCTTGCAGCTCTGGGTTGGCCCTGAGAGCCAGGTGGATCCCGGGAAATGGCAACAGTGAGGCAGATGAAGAGAAAGTTAAACTCTCTTCCAGCTGGGCAGCCCCTTTTGATGTCAGCAACCGAGGGACACTTTGTGTCCGTGCCGTGAATTTTAATGTCTAAGGGATATTCCAGGTGGGCTGTTGGAAGCAGCTGTGTGGGAGCAAGAACGCCAGTATCAGAAGAAAACCAGGACTGCACCTTGTCATGAGGGCAGGTGCTGCTCTGATCTCTGTGAGAGGCCACCTGTCGCAGGGAGGGTTGCAGCCCGGTCATCTGCCCCTCCCCAGAGGCCTGCGCCTCTGCCCTCGTCTTCCCTTATCTCCCTCTACCCCCGAGCTCTAGCGGCAGGGGCCCCTGGTGCTGGCTTAGGTGGCCCCTGTCAGGTTCAACACATGTCCTCATTGGGCTCCACATCTCCAGACACCAGGGAGATTCAGGTGCAAACATGTAGGTGCTGTTGGGGATTTGCACAGGAACAAAATATGAGTCATTGATTCATTTGGTCACATATTTACCTAAAAAAAATTTTTAAGGGACTTCCCTGGTGGCGCAGTGGTTAAGAATCCACCTGCCAATGCAGGGAACACAGGTTCGAACCCTGGTCCGGGGGAAGATCCCACATGCCGCGGAGCAACTAAGCCCACGAGACACAACTACTGAGCCTGTGCTCTAGAGCCCGCGAGCCACGACTACTGAAGCCCGCGCGCCTAGAGCCTGTGCTCCGCAACAAGAGAAGCCACTGCAATGAAAAGCCCGCACACGGCAATGAAGAGTAGCCCCTGCTCGCCGCAACTAGAGGAAGCCTGCACGCAACAATGAAGACCCAACACAGCCAAAAGTAAATAAATAAATGAATAATTTTTTTAAAAGATGATGAAAAAATAAATACATAAGTTTTTAAGCATTTTTCATTTTTTATTAAAGTATAGTTGATTTACAATATTTGTGCACAGCAAAGTGATTCAGTTTTATATATATATATATATATATATATATATTCTTTCTCATATTCTTTTCTATTATGGTTTATTACAAGATATCGAATATCTTGCCCTACCTGTGCTATATGGTAGGACCTTATTGTTTATCTATTTTATATATAGTAGTTTGTATCTGCTAACCCCAAACTCCTAATTTATCCCCACTCCCCCTTTCCCCCTTTGGGAACCATAAGTTTGTTTCCTGTGTCTGTGAGTCTGCTTCTGTTTCGTAGGTAAGTTCATTTGTATCATATTTTAGATCCCACGTGTAAGTGATATGCATCATATGATATTTGTCCTTCTCTGCACTTATTTATTTTTATTCATCAAACAGTCATCGAGCCCCTACTATGTGTCAGCCACCTGCTGGGGAAGCCAGGACGGGGAACCCACATCCCTGTTCTGCAGGAAGAGCTTGCAGAGACAGTCTTGTTCTAGTGGCCCAAGAAGGCGCTGGGGGCTCTGAGGAGGGAGCACACGGGACGCCGAAGTGGGTCAGGGATTGGATTGGGAAGCAGCTTGTGCGCAGAGAAGTATAAACAAGGTCTTTAGGAAACACAAAGAAAAAGAGGTGACCTGCGGCTGGAGGCTGAGAAGCATCAGGGAAGGCTTCGTGGAGGAGGGGAAAGGGGGTGGAGTTGCAGCAAGGACTCTACAAGCCGAGGGGATGGATGGGTGAAAGCGTGTGCTGGAAAAGACCAGGGCATGGTGTGTGCAGATCCGAGTTCGACTGGAGATCAGACTCATGGTGGGAGGACAGTGGGAAGCAGGCTGGGGAAGTAGGGGGGAGGCGTATTGTGAAGGGTCTTGATGTCCTGTTAGTTTTTTATCTTGTTCTTAAGCAATGGAGAAGTTGAAGATTTCTGAGCACAGGAAAGAGGTGATCACAGGTGTTGATGGGAAGAAGGCTGGAGTGAGAGGAGAGAACCTGTTATTTTATCCACTCTTTGGAAGTTGCCTTTGAATGAGGTACTGCCCCCCTTGAGTCTTCTTTAGTGAGAAGCCACAGTCCCGTGCCTGCTGTACCAATTCTTATCTCCTCCGGCTACCGGGTCTGGTCCCACCTGGGGGCCCACTGCCGTTGGGAGGAGGGCGTTTGTCAGTGAGAGCAGAAGACAGGGGCAGGGCTGGCTTCTGGGTCAGAAAAGCTCTTCAAAAATTAACTGCGTGCAAGAGGCGGAGAGAGAGAGAATATATGAGGCTGGTCGGGGAAAGGAAGAGGGAAAGGAATTCATTTGGGACCAAATCATGAACCTCTCTGTTGAGAGAGATGAGGGCAGATAGAGCAAAGGGTTTTCTAGGATAACCTGGTGATGGAGCCGTACTGAGCAGATGATGAATCCTCAGAAGTGGGTTCCTGTGTCACAGTTTACTGACTACTTGCTCAGGCAGCCCACGCCTGAGAGAACCGTGGTGTGTTCATCCTGGACTACGTGTGCAGCTTGGGCCACAGCGTGGAAAGATCACAGAGAGTTAGACGAGGTCCTCAGAGGGTCTCTGAATGGTTGAAGGGGCTTTTATCTGAAGATACAGTGAAGAGATTCAGATTTTTTTTTTGTGGACAAGGTGAAGGCTGAGACACACAGGCTGGATTTTGGAGCCATTTGATTGGGATAGGAATGGGAGAAACTTGTCTCCAAACCCTAAACTCCTAGAGGTAGGGCTCTGGAGTGAAACTGGGAAGAGGCAGCTGTCGGGCCAGTAAGATGAAATACTTCTTCACACGATGAGCAGCACACGTAAGGACGTTGAGATCTCAGAGATTGTTGTAGAAGAAGCCTATAAATGAGATGTGAGACAAATTTACATCAATTCCAGGATGATAGATCCACCACAGGATGCTAAGGTCTGTAAAGGGTGTCTGGGGCTGTGCTTAATCTTTTGAAGTCGACACCACGGGGGATAATGGTGCCTTCCGTGGAGGTACCGCTCAGAGGCACGGGTCTGGGGGGTCCCAACTTGTACAGAAAGCAGTTTTCTGTTTTCTTCTGCATTTACTTGGATCTCCAAAGTGACCAACACTGAGCCCTAACATTTTTAACCTCTCTTGATTTTTATTTCTTCTGACTAAAAGTATGATCTTTTCATGCTAATCAATATCTCAGGAGTGTTATAAGCTGTTGTGGTGAGCTCTGAAACATAAAAGGGCAGTCCTCCAACAGACACGAAGAGGCAACTCTCCGTTATCCAAGGTCAAGCGGAGCAAGGAACACACACACATGCACATGCACACACACACCGCACATGCACACGCACACACACACACACACATGCATCCTGAGCTGGCCAAATAGCTTCAGTGTTTCCTCCAACCAAATGTTTTCTTAAAGTTGTTATTAAGGAATCAAAGAGGATGATTTTTGCTTCTTCCTTTCTTTCTTTGCACCTTCTACTCCACTGATTGAGAGCTTAGGACATGTGGAATGGTCAGCATGTAGCAGGTCGGGGGAAGGAGGAACTGAGAACTTCCAAGGAGGCAGCAGGACCTTCAGACACTTGAGGAAAAGAGTCCCAGACTATCTGACCCAGAAGGGAGTCATGTGACTCTGGATTGAATGGGCCAGTGAGGGTCAGAGGAAGCAGGGACCCTGCAGGCCTGGCCTGACCAGTGTGTGTCCCCCATGACATGGTGCAGGTGACTGCTGGCTGCTGGCGGCCATTGCCTCCCCCACCTTGAATGAAGAGAACTGCTTTACTGCGTGGTCCGCAGGGACCAGAGCTTCCAGGAGAACTACAGGGCGATCTTTCATTTTCAGGTATCCTGCCTTGCTCACGGCCCTTGACACTACTTTCCATAGTCTTGGGACCCATGCTGAGAATCAGAAATCTGGGCTTGGGGCCCAGTAGCCTAGGTTTTAATAATCCCTCCAGGGGATTCTGGTGCGTGCTTGAGTTTGAGAAACTTTGCTTTAACATGTCCATCCAACCATCCACACGTCCCTCCCCTCCTGTCTCCCCCAGGCCATGAGGCCTTGAGGAAGGCACCTTGGAGTGAGGGTCAGGAGATGGGAGCCCGAGTGGCGTCACTCGGCGTCACTGTTGCCACTGCGTGATGCAAGTTTTCTCATCCACAAGCTCAGCCACTGGACTCGATGTTTCCTGCTTTTGCCGGCGTCTCCTATGGGCACGGGTAAGTAAGGCACGGATCCTGCTCTTAAGGAGTCCATTAAAGGTCCAAGGCTGGAACACTGATCAGCACAGACTGAGGTCCTTCTGAGGTCCACTGAGGACGCCGGCTCTGCCTCTCAGCTCAGCCCTGTGGACGGGCGCTGTGTGTCCCTCCCGCAGTTCTGGCAGTACGGCGAGTGGGTGGAGGTGGTGGTGGACGACAGGCTGCCCACCAAGGACGGGGAGCTGCTCTTCCTGCACTCCGAGGAAGGCAGTGAGTTCTGGGGTGCGCTGCTGGAGAAGGCCTACGCCAAGGAAGTGGGGCAGGGAGGACCTGGGAGGCTCCGCAGTCTCCTTGGAGGATTTTACCTGCCCCTCCCCAGCCTCTGGGTGCCATGCCCATCGTTCCCAGCCCCTGCACCCCATGCAAAGTACCCCTCCGTAACTAAGAGAAACAGAAATTTGGGCTACGAGTTAAACGCTCAGCTCTGTCCCACATGAATGAGTGAACTGGGACCACCACTTAGCTTCTTGGTGTCTCAGCTTTGTCCTCTTTCAAAACCCCCGGTCAGTTCTTAGGTCAATGTGAATTTTTAAAAGAATGACAAAGAAGAAGAATAAAGCAAATGTACTTAGATCCCAAACTCATCAAAGTCTCTACCCTTTGCTTGGGAGTCATTCTCCTTCTCACTGGCATTCAATGTTCAAAGTCTTCTTTGGGGTTCTTTGAATTAGTTTCGTTGACTGGTACCCTTTTGTGCAACCCCTGTTCTTTCCCAGCCCTATTCCCAAAGCAAACCCCAAGGGATGCCTCTCAGCTTTGAGGGAGGGTCCCCCTCATCCCTACCCATGCCCCCAACCCCCAGAAACCCAAGAATTCAAGGTCAGCTCTGGAAAGATTGCACTTTGGTTTTTATAAGAGCGCATGGCTTGGTGAGAGGTGATCTGAGATTTGCCCCTGGCAAAGTGCTGAGCTGGCTACGTGAAACTGTGCCTAAGCCCCTCCCTGGCCCACAGACAAAATTGGCAAAGACCCTCCTGTACCTTCCAGACCACACTATGTCCTAGCACTGCCCCTACCCCATCCCATGTGGTCCCCTCGCTGGGGTTGCTAATGGCTCTGGATGATGCACGTATTCTTTTTTCTTTCCAACAGGCTCAACAGTTCTTATGAGGCTCTTGCTGGAGGGTCCACAGTGGAGGGGTTTGAGGATTTCACAGGTGGCATCTCTGAGTTTTATGAGCTGAAGAAGCCACCAGCCAGTCTGTTTCAGATCATCCGGAAGGCCCTCCGAGCAGGGTCTCTGCTGGCTCGCTCCAGTGATGTGAGCCGGGACGGCTTCTCTTTGCTGCCCCTCCCCATGTGTGGTAGGGAAGGAACTGGACAGAGGATAGAGGTTGGGAAGGCTTTGGGCCAGAGCAGAGTCTAGGACTTACAGGGCAAGTCCTGTGACATATTTGTCTCTAGCACATGGGAGACGGTGGGAAGACCTAATTAATGGGTAGGAACTGGAGTTGGTCTCATAAACTCAGAAACCATAGGAGTTCTAAGTGTTAAGCCCCGTTAGTACTGCAGGAATTGCCCTAAGAACACAGACTTGATCCCTGGATCCTGGGCCCTACCTTTGCTACCCCCTTTTGCTAAGTAATCTTGGGATTTTGGAAAACAAATAGGGTGATTCACAATACATGATGGGCTTTGAGATCACTGAAGAAAAGGGAAGAGGCTCTGAACCAGGGGTGGTACCCTGTCTGGGGGCTGGCTGTATGCGGTTCCATGGTAGTGTGTAGACCAGAGCCTGGAGGCCACCAGCCACGTGGTCTGCTGTCACCTGCCCCTCCACCTGCTCTTTCTCCTTCTCTGACCCTTACCTGGTGATCTCACACACGTGAATGACAAAGCAAGAGCAATCCCCCTTTCTCCTCTCTATAAAAACCCCAGCAGGATATGTGTATTTTTGGTGGAGAAGTGACGTGGGGTCTGGGGAGGGGGCGGGGCTGTTGAGGAGGGACCCTGGGGACACCCACCGCCACTGGTGAACCAGGGCCAGTCCAGACAACTGTCATGGATAATTAGTCTTCTGCAGGCAGCATGGGGTCCTTCTTGAAGAATAAATGGCTTCCCGCTTCCTGTGTCATTTCAAAGGCTGGTAAGTCATATTCCAGGACTGGCAAGCAGGCCTGATCAAAGAGGGTTTGGATGGAGAGAGCTCTATTTACCTGAGGTTAATTGCTGCGCCTGCCCTCCGCCCCCGCAGCCCTGCACTGGGGCCCTGTGGCTGTGTAGCATGTCCTTGCAAAGCATTGTAGGACTGGCCCCAACAAGGTCAGGGTCAGCCACTCTGAATGGACTTTACTCTCAACTCAGGTCTCCAGTGCAGCTGCAGCAGAAGCCATCACCAGCCTGAAGCTGGTTAAGCGTCACGCATACTCTGTCACTGGAGTCGAAGAGGTAAAACTGGGCATGGGGAGATGGAAGGGCAATGCGTAATGATACGACCATAAATCCCTGGCATCCATGAGAGAAAGAGAGGGAATCACCACCTGGCCCTTCCCTGCCCAGCTGAGGTGCAGCATCTCTGGTGGCACAGAGCCCCAGCACCGACCCACACTCAGCTCTTGCTTATTACAAGGGCCCTTCTACCCCTTACACACTCAGAGATGGATAACGTAACCTCTTTGAGCTTCAGCTCTATGGGTTCTAACTAAATGCAGGCTATCCTCTGCGATGTGACCAGGAAGAGGGACGAAGTTTTGGAGGAAAGTTGTAGAAATTGTCAGTTAGATCTACACTCATTCTAAGATGGGTGTTTGCGCTTCCCTGGTGGCGCAGTGGTTAAGAATCCGCCTGCCAATGCAGGGGACACGGGTTCGAGCCCTGTTCCGGGAAGATCCCACATGCCGCGGAGCAACTAAGCCCATGCGCCACAACTACTGAGCCTGCGCTCTAGAGCCCGTGAGCCACAACTACTGAGCCCATGTGCCACAACTACTGAGCCTGAGCTCTAGAGCCCGTGCTCCGCTAAAAGAGAAGCCACCACAATGAGAAGCCCGCGCACAGCAACAAAGAGTAGCCCCCACTCACCACAACTAGAGAAAGCCCGCTCACAGCTTCAAAGACCTGATGCAGCCAAAAATAAATAAATAAAATAAATAAATTGAAAAAAAAGAAAAGCATTAAAAAAATATATCTTACTGTATGTTATATGGCAAAAAAAAAAAAAAAGTATGTTTGTACAGGTAAAGCAGTGGAAACCCATAGGATCTCCAAAGAGGAAACGACAGTAAAACCTGCCCCAACTTTCAAGCTGGGGTGTGATAGTGGGAAGGAACGTAAGTATTCCTTACATTCCAACCCAAGGAGAAAGCATGGGCTGAACTTTTCATTATTTCTATTTACTACAGTCTGCCTACCTCCAAAAAGGATGTGCAGTGGTTTACAATGAAAAGCATAGACACAATAAAACCATACAACAAAGGTAAAATACACCAGACAATCTAGGCTAAAGACAGTGCTCCAGTTGAGAAATTAATTTTGTTTTGGGTTTCCTGATGGCCAAGGCAAAAAAGGAAATGCAGTGGTTGTCTCAGTTTTTGTTATTTATTAAAAAGGCATGCATGTTCATTACGTGTGTTCGTGCTTCACAAATACACTCTTTAATGAAGTCAATTCCCAAATATGAATTGAGCATGTATATGTAAACACTGGGCGAGGGCATGACGGAGGATACAAAGGAAGGTCAGACACTGAAGGCAGAACGGTCCATTGTGTTTGCACGTGTATGCAAAGGCACACATGGGGGCTCCTGGTGAGTGTTCCGTAGACGATAGGGGAAGGTGGATGTATGGATTTCCCACTATGGGCTTTGAGACAGACTGCCTGGGTGCCTGTCCTGCATCTACTACTTACTAACCAGGTAATCTTGGATAACTCAACCCCTCTGGCTGGGTCTCAGAGGTTTTTTTGTTTGCTTGTTTGTTTTTTTAAATTTTTATCGGAGTGTAGTTGATTTACAATGTTGTGTTAGTTTCAGGTGTACACCAAAGTGAATCAGTTATACATATACATATATCTACTCTCTCTGGGTCTCAGAGTTTTGAGAGAGATGAAAATGAAGATAATAACAGCACCCAGTTTATAGGACTGTGGTGAGGTTTAAATGAGGTGATCATGCCTCTGAACTGCCCAGCTCCATGCCTAGTTCATACTGCCTGCTCAAAAAATGCTAACTGCTCTGCTCTTAGTATTTGTTGGAGGCACTGATTATCAATAGGTCTCATATATTAAGACCTGAGTCAGTCTTAGTCAACTATCAAATTTTAATCCAAGTTAAAGCAGATAGACACTTGTTTTTATGCTGAACTTACTATTTATTCAACCAGATTGTGGAACATAGAGTAGTTAGCTAAGGCTTGAAAACATGTGTTAAAAGAAAATAGAAGTGGTTGTTCAGGGGCATTTGAGGAATGGAATGCAGGTCCGCTCAGGCGAGGACATGAACACAGGGCAGCAGGGGTACGCGCGGTGATTCAGTTGCCTTTGTCTGTGGCCCTTGCAGGTGGATTTCCGGGGCCATCCAGAGAAGCTGATCAGACTCCGGAACCCGTGGGGCGAAGTGGAATGGATGGGGGCCTGGAGCGATGAGTAGGTTCCTTCCTCCCTCCGCCCGTGCTCACCTCCCTCTGCGGGAACGCATCATCCAAACACGCAGCGATCGTGAGACCCACGGTGGAGTACTCTGGGCAGCACTTTCTGTCCACAAACCACACGGCCTGTTCAGAAAAGAGTGTTAGATGGTTCCAGGTGGGGAAAAGCCAAACAAAATCCACTCAGCTGTAGTCTTCGATTCCTTGCTCTGCTTTGGCACTTGCAAGTTTGGCAGCTCAGTGGAATTTTGCTGAGCGCCGGAGGGTTGGCTTGTTTTCTACCTACCACCGCAGTCATCCAAAGGTGAGACCCAT
Organism: Balaenoptera ricei; assembly: GCF_028023285.1. Classification (NCBI taxonomy): domain Eukaryota; kingdom Metazoa; phylum Chordata; class Mammalia; order Artiodactyla; family Balaenopteridae; genus Balaenoptera; species Balaenoptera ricei. Next base: position 171,758,341 of record NC_082639.1, read on the forward strand.
CAGTCTCGATCGGATTCTTTCCACTCCACAAAGCCTGGTCACTCTGACAAAGGCCAAACCCCTCAGCATCAAGAAGAAACGTGCCTAGAAAGAGGAACTGGATCCTAGGAGCCATGGGCCGCCAGAGGCAGTGAGGATGAATGGGAGTGGCGCCCGCTCCCCCAGAGCTCATTACGGGCGGGTGTTGATCTCTCCCGACAAAGCCATTAATGAACGGAGGGGCCCAGACCTCTCACAGTGGAGAGTGGCAGCCAGTCAGAGATGGGGCCTGGACACAGAGGCCTCCTGTGGTGTCCTGGGACAGCTGTGCCCTGGGATCGATGCCACTGTGATACAGGAGGATGGAGAGAGCACGGCCCAGTTTCCATCCTAGTTAGCACTGCTGGCACGGGGGAGGCAGGTTGGCATTGGGGAAGGATGGAGAATTGGCCAGTGTCACTGATGAAGAGACACCAGTATTGGGAATGGTCATAATAACAACTCACTTCCCCAGCACATCCTTAAGCCTCGTATGTACCTCATACGTGCTGCCCACACTACATGATGACACCAGGGCTTTGGAAGGGAACTTTATTACATTTATGAACTAATCACACATCATTAGTGCTCGTAACTGGTACTTCCCTTCAGGTTTGTGTCATGAAGAAACACATGTCCCCGGGGCCATGGATCGCCTCTTATATTAAAGATTTTTCATTCTCCTGCCTATGATGGAGCAAAGCCCAAAACCTTAGTTCTGCCAACTGCCCCAAAAGGATGTCATGGCTGAATGAAATTGAAACCCCGGTTTCGGCCATTTTAAGCAGCAGCTGCTTCCCAAGCTGCTTACGGGGCTTATATGACTTTATCTCCTTTCCCCGATGCTGCTCAGTCCCTAACAGGCTGGGACAGGTCCAGGGGTGTGAGGTGACGACAGGCAAGCCCCGCAGGCTCCATCTGGAGACGCAGCCGGGGGTGTTTATCCATGGCTGCTGGGGGAGGAGGGCACTGCATCTCTGAGGTAACATCCCTAGTCTCAGCCCAATGTCTTTAAATTAAAACTTTTTTTTTTTTTTTTAAGTTTCAAGAAACTAACTGGGAGATTTAGGTCAGATCTCATATTCTCCAGCTAGTCCCCTAATCTTTGTTTGTAACAAGCACATTCTGAGGTTTGGCTCTTTTTTTTTTTTTTAAATAAATTTATTTATTTTATTTATTTATTTTTGGCTGCGTTGGGTCTTCGTTGCTGCGTGTGGGCTTTCTCTAGTTGCAGAGAGCGGGGGCTACTCTTCGTTGCGGTGTGCGGGCTTCTCATTGCGGTGGCTTCTCTTGTTGTGGAGCATGGGATCTAGGAGCGCGGGCTCCAGTAGTTGTGGCACGTGCGCTCAGTAGTTGTGGCTCGCGGGCTCTAGAGCACAGGCTCAGTAGTTGTGGCGCATGGGCTTAGTTGCTCCGCAGCATGTGGGATCTTCCCGGACCAGGGATCGAACCCGTGTCCCCTGCATTGGCAGGTGGATTCTCAACCACTATGCCACCAGGGAAGCCCCTGGGGTTTGGTCTGATCCAATGACTATTTCCATGAACTAAATAGGCCCTGGGTGCTCCCCTCCCTGATCGCTAGGGGTCCTGAGAGCCCCCCTGGAGGAAGAGGCTGGGCTTGGCTCTGCCCCAGCTTTTATGCAGCGACGGGGAGGTCTTCACGTTGTGCTGAAAGCAATGAGGGGAGGGATTATTTAAAGAAGGATCTGGATACGGCTCAGTTATTTAGCGTTGCATACGTATTTCAGGAAAACCTAACTTCTTAAAGGTCAGGTAGCTGGAAATGGCATTTCAACAAATTATGTGGGTATTGCCGTGGAAAGGCCGCCAGCAGGAGGCCTCACAGGGTGACATTACTTCATGGAAATTGTCACAAAACTGGGCCTGATTGTCATTTTGCAGGCTCAGGAAGGGGACCATGTTCATGTGCCCAGAGATGCTCAGACCCTCTCACAGTATCTTCACTTCAGACTGATAGATAAACCAGAAGGACGTCTCACCAATTGAGAAGGGGTGGAGTGGACTGTGACGGCCATTCTCACAGCTCCTGCCTTGGACTTGCCCAGGCCTGTGATCAGGGCCTGGGGGGCTGAATCAGACATGAGTGTAAAACTTGCCTGGAGAGTGAACTTAGAGCAAAGCCATGGCGCAGTGTTCCTGCTGCATGTCTGGGGTCACCCTGCTAGTGCCCGTGGAGTCCCGTCCCTTCCCCAGGCTACACCCCCCTCCCACCCCCGGCTATCATTTCAGATTCCCCATTTCTCAGGGGGAAGTTGAGCTGCAGTAAACAGCTTGCACTGCAGCGAACCCTTCAGGAATGATCACCTCTGCTTCCTTTAAAAAAAACTTTAAATTTTATTCTTTCTTTCCCATTGCACTAGAGTGGAATTACGTAGATCCCAGGCAGAAAGAAAAGCTGGACAAGAAAGCTGACAATGGAGAGTTCTGGTAAGAGTCATCTGAGGGAGTGCTGTCCCCTTAATTGTGGGTCCATTCCTGGTTCACAGGTGAGCAGCTCTCTCTAGGTGTTCCAGGAATTCAACATGGTTCCCAGCCAGGAGGGCTTCTTTCTCTTCCCCCTTTTACCCCAGAGTAGCTCTACTTCCGTACCAGTACATCTAAAGCATTGAAACCAAGATATCTGGGCCTCAACACGGATTAGCTATCAGCTTGTCTTCCTCAGTTTCCATATCTTTCCAGTGAAATAGGAGCACTGTTCCTATCTCTTTAAGGCCAAGATTTAGCATAGCATCAAAATAAGATAACTTCCTTCACCCATGGGCTAAGGAAGATAATAGGGACACCGCTAAGAATATGATGTGGTTTAGGGGCCATCTCTAGGCTCCCACGTTAACACCAGTTAGATTTAAACAGGAGGGAACTTGGAGGTGGTGGATTGGTTCAATTTACCTGCCAGGGTCTCTCCAGTTTATGGTTTAGTCTCTTTGCCTGGTTGGTTAGATATGAGAGGGGGTTCTCTAAGAAAAATGGAGACCCTAACAATGGTGAGGAATGTGGTCAATGACCCCTGCATATTTGTACAGTGGGCTGCAGGAAAGACGCGAGTTAGCCCACGGCCTTTGCTCCGTCCCGTGCCCAGGGGGCACGCCTTCCATCACTTTTCCAGCCCAGCTCTCTCGACTGACAGCCCACCGGCCCCTCTGCCCCCAGGATGTCTTTTACGGATTTCTTGAGGCAGTTCTCTGGGCTAGAGATCTGCCACCTGTCCCTGGACTCCCTGAGCAGCGAGGAGGTGCACAAGTGGAACCTGATTCTGTTCAGCGGGTGCTGGATACGGGGCTCCACTGCCGGCGGCTGCCAGAACTAACCAGGTGAGGCGGGAGCTGCCGTGCTCACCTTCTCCTGGCTTGTCCTCCCAGGGCTGGGCATCCTTATATGTTAATCTGGGGACAGTGCCTTTGCACTCTGTTCTCTGGCTCCTGGCACCCCTTGGTGGCGCAGCTTCTCTCTGGGGCTTGGAGGCCAGGGCAGCAGTGGTGGGTGGTGCCTCTGCAGCCGTTCACCCGGGGCCTGATCTCAGGTAACATCATTCTTCAGCGTCTGTGTGCTCAGACTATCTCTGCTTCGCCCACCTGCCCCCTGCCCCCCAAGGCCATTCTTCTTCCTACTAACCATGCTCTTGTCACCCTGCACCAAGGCCTCTTGTTTTTCTCTGGGGCTTCCTCCATCCCCATGTGGCCCGGCTGGCTGGCAACCGACCCACTGCGCCCTGGGACAGTGGCTGATGGTGCGCTAGAGGGACACGGGTTCGGCATCACTGTATCAGTAGACCGCATCCATCCGAGCGGCCGTTCTGCTTTGTTTGCACCTGAGTCAGACAGCCTGGGTCAGGGGTGGCCACACACAGGATGTGCGAATGGCCACTGTCCGCTCTCCTGGTCGTCATCAGAACTCCCTCCCTGGTGGGGATAGTCTGGCACAAACCGCTGCCTCTGCACTAACCCGGGCCCTCATCTTATTAAAGGTGGGAAGCCTTCCCTGTTCGCGGGAGACCACTAATACCTACACATATAGGCTCCTCCTAGGTTGAATCAGCTGAGGCAGCAGCAGAGGAAGAAACTCCGAAAAACAACCCCACATCTCTAAGGAGAAATGAAAGAAAGCAAAACCCACCCTCTCCACTTCCCAAATCCCCAGGTCCCACGTCCCTTCTGGTCTGATGTTAACATTGTTAACTGACTTCGACTTGTAAGCACTGGGCCTTGTTCTCACCACAGAGCTCATCACAGGCCTGTGCTCAGGACGTGGAAGCAGCATTAGAATAAAATCCCATGTGGGTGCAGTCCTGCGTCCTGACCGGGTCTCTTGTTCATTATCCCCATCCAACCCGAGCTCCCATTTCTGACGGCAGAGATGGAAGGAGGGTGGTCCTTTCCTGCCACTGTCACCCAGATGCCCGGTCCGACAGCTCTGGGACCCTGGGAGGGTCGTTTCCCTGTTCTGAGCTTCAATTTCCCAATCGTCAAAGTGGAGGGATAATACCCACCTTCGGAAGCGCTTTGTAAATGGTGTAGTGTTATACAAATGGGATGTGTTATTTTTATGACTCATTTTCTTCTTCTAGCTCTGTTAAGGAGTAAACAAAAAATGTAGGGATTGCAGTAATGTTGCATTTGGGAGAAATTAAAATATGCTCACCATTAGCAAGCTCTTAGAAAATGTGTAGGAAACTTGCATGGATCATTTTGGGAGCTCAGAATTGTAGGGCGTGCCTAAGGTATCTGTCTGCACGAAATCGCTACCCCATCTGTGCCGTCAGCTAGCTGTCGGGAAGAGATGGACTCTTCCTGCCCTTTGGTAATGATGTAAGTATAGAAGATTACAGAATTGTCTCTGGCTCCTCTGGAATCGACAGATATTTGTTTTAAAATCTACACACTTGTGCCTTAGATAAAAAAAAAAATCTGGAAGTGGAAGTTCTGGGAAGGTGGAATTGAATAAGTAATTTTATTGTTAAGAAAATATAATAACCAGTGGCTCTTGGTCACCTGTGAATGCCTTGTTATTGTATCAGGTTGGACCCTTATCTAGAGGACCTAAGCACTCCCTCCTTCCCCCACCCCTTTCTTCCCCCAGGGCACATCGTTATGGAAATTACTGAGGCCCTGGCATGGAGATGGCTGTCAAGCCTATCTTCCTCAATCATACTCTGCCACTTGAGTCTGTCATAGAATTGCTGTGTGCCCCTGGATGACCCATTTGCCCTCTCTGTGCTTTGGCTTGTACAGTCACTATTTGGAGAGATTTTTTTTTTTTAAGGTCATATTTGAAATGAAGCAGTGTTTTAAAATATCCATAGGTGGTATGGCAGGCATGCTTCTTAATCGCCAATTATTATTCCGTGGGCATTATTAAATGACGTACTCTTGAGGGAGTGTGTCTCATCACTGGCTGAAACGCTGCGCCATCTAGTGGGGTCCCTGGATCAATGGACAGAGGATCAGCAATCATGGCTGTTTCGGGCTGTGATCTGAAGCAGGGGCCCGTCAGACAGGCTTCCCCGGGGGGCAAGAGTGGTCATCCTTTTATAGTCTGTCAGGAGAGGCCTCCTTGGTAGCTAGTCTCTGCTGGACTTTGTCCTCATCTGTCCCAGGGACCTGCTTTTACCCCCAGAGACCTCCTTCCTCCAGGAGATGGGTTCATCTTCACAGGCCAGTTCTTCACAGGCTGAGAACAGGGAGATGTTAATCATTTCCCCAGAAGACTTGGAGTTTCCTTCCCGGGGGGACCCAGTGTAGCCCTGGGACCATGGGACCTTGAATATCCCGTCAAGTATATCTGGGCCCTGGTTGATCAAATGGACAAGTGTAAAGTTTCCACATGCTGTGGGGTGTGTGTGCTGGTGTGTGGGTGGGGTAGGGAGATAGGAGGAAATGCTGACCACCTTGTAAAGCAAACTTGCCAAGGCCTGCTTACCCGGCACAGTTTGGCCAGAGTTATGCTTTCCTTGGGATGATCAAAATTCCTCCCTTTCATTCTATTCTTCCCGATCTCTTCACCCCCCCTGGGGGGAACCACCATCTCCTGAGTGACTTCTAGCCACTTACTGGACCAATTCCCAGTTCAAAATCTGTTTGGACGAGGTGGACGACCACCAGGAGGAGAGCACTGGTGAACCCTGCTGCACGGTGCTGCTGGGGCTGATGCAGAAGAATCGCAGGCGACAGAAGAGGATGGGACAGGGCATGCTCAGCATCGGCCATGCTGTCTACAAGGTACTCTGGAGCTGGGGTCAGCCGTCACGGCACGCCTGATGTCTTTGGTCAGAATATTCTGGCCAGCAATTGAAGCGAATCTTTCTTATTGTTTGGATGTTCCTAATCAAGCATTTTCCTTGCTCCCCAAAATGCCTCCCCCAGTGGCCTTACTGAGGCCTGAATTCCACAATTAGAGATTCATTCCTCTGGCTTAAACCTCCACTGTTAACACTGAGACATGTAATTCATTAAGCTTTGTCTGTCATTGAGGGTTCAGTGTAACTACACTTATTAGACTCTCTCCAGGTATAGGCTTCTCAGGGGACAGGAGCCAAGAAGGTGACACAAGGAGTATGAGGACATCACAGAGTGGGGGAAGGGAGCCAAAGACAAACCCTCTTTCTCCCTGGGCAACCTTGAAACACTTGTTGGGACACACGAGGCATGGGCTGGGGTGAAAGGATCCCCAGGTCATTTTCAGTTCTGGTGTCTCTGGATTGAAGGTCACAGCTGGTTCTGGGCTCAGGCTGTACTGCGTGGCTCAATACCCCAGTTTGCCCTGTAACCACCCCTCTATAGATTTCACAGCCTAACAAGTAGGTTAAAGCAAGACCTCTGGGTCCTGACAAGCCTAGCCAGGATCAAACTGGAATCCACTTATTTTACATAGGCAAAGACTTTTTATAACGAATTCCAGAGGGATTCATGGTGGTTGCTTTTATAGAATTTTGTTAAAAGTGAATTTCTTGGGGAAAATACAATTCTAATCAGAAAAACCAAGAGCTGGCTGGAAGCCCAACATCTCAGTATACATAAGTGCATGAAAAAGAAGTAGTGTAATAAGAAACCAGTAAGGAAAAGTGCAATTGTGAAGCTCATGTGAACTCCAGCCCCTTTCTTTCTCTTATTTTGGAACTTAGGGCTTTAGAGTTTAGTGTGTGTGTGTGTGTGTATGTGTGTGTATTTTGTGTTGGAGGAATGGGAGTTGGAAAATAATCGCTGTTTGATGGCTGGAGAAAAGTATTTCAAATAAATAAGCTCCAGTTCTACTCCAGCTTATCACTTCCATCCCCACCTAGAATGTAAGTAGCACCAAAACAGATTTTTTGCTTATAGGGATAAAAAACCAAGAAAACGCTTATCCTATGCATATCAATTAAACACTTCTTTAGGGCGCACCTGCCACGTGCCAGGTGCCGTGCTGAAAGCTGAGATCCAGAGGAATAGCACAAGGTTATCGCCCTCAGGGCGCTCACAATCTAGAGGGGAAAACCACACACACTTCACTAACTACAGGGCAGGTCAGATCTGCTATGACGGGGACCAACACGGTGAGCTGAGGTCTCCTCAGAGAGGGATAGCTTCGTGGATGAGGAGAATTTGATCAGGGCGTCAAAAAATGAGCTGGATTTCAAAGGTGGACGAGGGAGAACATTCCAGCCATAGGGGACACCCTGTGCTTCTTGACAGCTGGAGAGGAAGTGACAGTTTGGGAGAGCAGGCAGGAGGCGGGCATGGCCAAAGGGTGGGCTGAATGGGGACTGTGGCCACCAGCTCTTCATCCACCAGCTCTACCTTCTATAACCAGATCAACAAAGCATTCTTTCAAAGGGACGTGAGCTAACACACGGAAATAGCTTTGTGGGCATGGCGTTTGCTCTCGTAAATAATATATACGGCATGTCAATTTTTCAGACATTAGTTTACAGCTGCTTATAAAATAACCCCATGGATGTGATCCGTGGACCTTCTTCTTATAGCCAGAGGCATATAAATTGGAGCATGACATCTGTGAACACAGCCACTTTAACGTTAGGGTGAGGAAGGTGTACAGCCCTGTAGGGAGTGTCTGAGGGTAGAGGCAGTGCCTGGGCTTGTAGAAAGTACCTGGTGTTGGAGAGAGGGCATGCAGGGATTGCAAAGGATACCATTCTCTGACCCCTGGAACTGCCTCTTCTGGCTTTAACTGTCTGCAAACTGGAGTCTGGTCTGAGGTGGGAAAACTGACACTGATTGAGGAACAGCCAGAAACCCCCAAAGAAAAGCCCTGCTTGTCTGGCCTCCTCTCTCTCCCCTGTTATCTTCCTGCTGAGACAACAGGCTCCTGCCACACAGGCCTGTCATTTGCATTCAGGATCTTGCATTTCAAAGGTGACTGTCCCTTTCCATCCGTCAGTGGGCGAGGCTGGCGGGCTCTCCGGCCTGGATGCTGCGGCTGGGGACTTGTGCCACCTGAAGCCTGGCTTGCTGGCTCAGTTCCTGCCTGGGGACTCTTGGCAGTGGATTCAGGGCATATTGCCTGCGGCGGTGGGCGGGGTGAATGCAAAGACAGCTGAAGTGGTTGAGAGTCCCTGCTGAGGGGGTGAAGGCGGTTGGGAGGCCGATCCCCCAGGACCTCTGCTCTCCCAGACAGCTGGGGCCTCTGCATGGGGGATTTTAGCTTTAGATGCAAACTTAGAGGAGTGACAGTGACTGCAGACTTTTCTACCTCTGCTGCCAATTATAAACGGGGGTGCCAGAGTGAGGATGCCAGCTGATCCAAATTTTCCCTAATTTTTTTCCCTCAGAGTTGGCAGTTGCCCACAGACCTAAGCCACAAACAATGCCCTTCCTGCTCTTCTGGTCAAAAGAGCCTGCTTGGGAGGGGGCAAATGTAGGAAAAGGACAAGGGGGGATTGAACCCTCTTCGGAGTCTTCTTTGGCATGGGAGGGCTCCCACTCTGCATCTGGTATCTCCTGTGGGCATCACCATTTCCATTTGCAAATAATAGGACCTAACTCTACCTAGACTAGTGAAAAAGGAATTCACCAGCTCATGTCACCAAACCCAGGGAAGGACAGGGATACTTAGGACGGGACGTGCCTGCTCTCAGGACCCTTTCTCTTCACATCTCCCCTCTGGTGTCAATGCCATCTTCCTGGTCTGGCTTTCTGCACAGTCTCTCTAATATCACCCACATAAAACAAGGGGGCCCCTTCCCTTAGTTCCAATTCGAAAATACTAGAGAAGTCTGTGATGGACTCAGCTTGGGTCATGTGCCTATTCCTGGACCAATCCCTGTAGCCAATGGTGATTAAATTATGTCTCGAGTTGAGTGAGACCCCTTTCTGGCCAAGCCCTTGATCTGGAGGCCAGGTCTGCAGGTCTGTAAGATGTTAGTTCTCATTTAAACCCCAAGGTTAGTACTCCTCAAACATTTGGGATCCTGGTAGATTATACAATATGAAAATAAAGTAGAACCTTTTTTTTCCTTTTGGATTTCTAGGGCTCAGTAGTCTACAGATGGCCTTGAAAATTCACCAGTGACTTTCCAGTTTCAGAAATGCTGATGACTCACTTTAGCACAGAATTCCTCCCAGTGGCCCAGGACTGCACAGTCTGTGGGCCAGATGTGGGGAGGGACACAAGGGCACAAAGGGAGGCCCACGGCACCCTCAGGTGACATGCTCTTTTCTCCTGCCCTGTAGGTCCCCAAAGAGGTATGTGAACACTGATGGAGATGTCCCCCTTGGTAAGGAACAGCTGGGCTGCCTTCGTGATGGGCACCCAGTGGCATGTGCTTCCTTTGATGGAAGCCGGTTCTCCCACAAACCAACTCCCACAGGATCCGGTGAGCTGCTAACCCTGAGAGAGCTGGTAAAGACACTTGGGTCCCACCCGCCAGGAAGGGGACAGTGGTGACCTTTGCCCCTTGTGTGCCTGGTGGTCTGATCCAAACAAGATGACTGTAGCTCACTTAGGCTCCTGTTTATCTAGCCGACAGAAATAAAGGCCCTGATATCTGATAAGAAAAGGAAGCACCAACTTTATCTTTTTGGCTCCCAGCTTTTCCTGCGCCTCCTCAGTGATTTACAGCTGGGTTAGAGAGACATGTCATCAGGGTCGTACTTTCATCTGCGGTTTCCTGCTGCGGTCCCAGGCCTCACCCAGCTATCCCGGCGGCCTCGTGGGCAGGGGCTGGCGGGGTGTGCTGTGAGACTGCCTCATCCATGCAGCTGGCACACAGTCAGGCCCCAACTCGTCCCAGCCCAGCGAGCCTCTCGTCGGCTGCACGCTAGGGACACCTGGGAGGTCTTAGACATCTCCACGCCCACACCAATTATGGCAGCATCTCTGGGGTGATTCCAGTGTGCAGCCAAGGTTAGGAACCACTTGTTCTGTCTGGGGCTACCCCAGCCGGAGTCTACTACTCTAATTATGTAGGGGTACGTTTGCCCTGCTGTGCTAATCCCTGCTCCCCTGGGTTCTCAACCTCGGCCACCTGGTAGCACGTGCCAATGAGGCCCAGGTTCACAGGTTCCAGCCTATGCCTTCTTCCAAGGCTGCCGATCACTGGTCTACCCTGCCTGATGGCTCCCAAATGCATATCTTTGGTTATGGAGGCAACAGACAAGAGGGCAGGGATGATTTAGAGCATGCCCCTCTTCACTACCCGAAAGTAATTAAATTCAAACGTGCATTCAGTCTGATGGATGGTGGATCCCGTCAGAAGCGGCCCGTTTATGCGGGCGAGGTCCTCTGCACACACAGTGGAGGCTGCAGGAGCATCTCCCGGTGCTCTCCGCGCGTCGCTGTGGAGCCTGTGCTCTGCAAGTGCCTTTGGTCAGCGGTTCCAAGGCCTGGGGGCTCGTGAAAGCACAGGCTGCTGGGCCCCAGCCCCAGAGTCTCTGATTCCGCAGGTCTGGCTTGGGGCCCGAGGACTTGCACTTTCAACAAGCCCCCCAGGGGTGCTCACGCTGACCCTGGGCCCACACACTCGTGGCTGGGCCAGGCCACGGGGAGGTGCGAGGGCCAGGGCCCTGGTGGCACATGCCTGTGTGGAGCCCCCAGTAGGACAGAGGGACCCCAGCTCCTGCCTCCGTGCTCTCCACCTCTCACTCTGGCCTCCCAGGTGAGGCTTCTGCAATCTGTCCCGCCCCTGGGTTCCTGCTAGAACTCAGTTTGCCCCGTTCCCTCCCCACCTCCCACTCCACACTTCTCCTTCTCCCCTGCTGGTCGCCTGTTTCCTCCCCTCACAATCATCAGGGAGGGCAAGAATGACATTTAGCCCCTTAACACTTGGACTCAGCCAAGGCCTTGCTGGCCACGCCCCCAGCATTCTGCCCAGAGTAGAAAACTTCTGGTGGGGGGGATCCCAAGGCTGTGGCTGCTCTAGTGCCCAGGTCAGCAGGGGCAGCCTGGGGGGTCCCGTGGAGTCCTGACCAGGGCAGTGGACGCAGGTGGCCCTGCCTTCCTCCCCTGCTTAGTGGACCTGTGATCCAAAGAGGGTCGGGTGACCACGAATAGACCCCGTCTACCCTGGGGTGGGCAGTCCAGCTCTGGGTCACACAGAAGTCACAGCCCTTGCAGCTTACCAGCACCTGCGCTCTGTCACAGGCATCTTGATGAAGACTGGTCATGAAGATACAGTGCAATGAGGAGGCTTAATTACAGCAGTAATAACACCGGCAACAGTGTTTTCAAAGCACTCTGTAGGCACTAATTAGCCCGTGGCATACGACCACAACCTCCTTCTCCCTCCAACAAACAGATGGGTCTTGGGGAGCATCTTCCCCCTCCCAGGAGAGCCAGGCCTCCCTCGGGGTGGCCACCCCCTCTGTCTGCCTCCCTGCCCCGCCCCCCTCCCCCAAATCTGATCACCCTGGTTACCTTGCAGAGCAATTTTCCAAGCCAGGCCAAGGTTAGCAGGCCCTTCTGGCTGCTGTTGCTTGGGAACCAGGATTTAAGCCACAGGCCTGTACTGGGGAGCTCAGCGCCACCCCCCACCAGGTACAGCTGCAGAGTGAGAGTCTGTTGGATTCAATGAGGGATGATTCATGAGGACAAATATCCAGAGAGAAGCTGAGCACACACACTGAGCACACCTGCTGTCCAATCCTTCATTTAAGCGGGAAGAGGGCAAGGGGTCTGGCCAAGGTCAATGGCGTGGCCAAGGTCAATGGCGTAGTCAAGGTCAGTGCCTCAACCTGGGCTGGGCCCCCAGAAGGTGCTCTGAATACACTTGATGATGGACACACGGTGAGTTCACGACAGAATCCAAGGCTTCCTGATTCTCAGCCCAGGGTTAAAAATCAACTGTCCCTAAATTAGTGCGATAAAACCCAACTCTGGGGCCTTCATCTTCCAGGATTTCACAAGACATTGACCCTGACTGTTGCTTTGCACAGCTGGAGAGCCACACGGATGAGCACCTGGGCCGGGACTTCTTCCTGGGCCACCAGCCCTCCGCCCACTCCAGCACCTACGTCAACCTGCGCGAGGTCTCGGCACGTGTGCAGCTGCCCCCCGGGGAGTACGCGGTGGTGCCGTCCACTTTCGGGCCCTTCAAGGACGGCGACTTCTGCCTGAGGAGAGTGTTCTCGGAGAAGAAGGCCAAGGCCCTGGGCGTGTCCTTTCCCTCCGGGGTGGCGGGGGTGACAGAGGGACCCGGCTCCGCGCAGGTGCAGGCCCTGCCGCTGTGCGGGACCCACCCCCGCCTCCCAGGAGAAATTTGTAGAACACTATAGATCTCAAGGGTGCTTCACTAGGTGTCCCGCTCCTGCCCCTACACATTGGTCTGTAGGACATGGGGGAGTTTTCCTTAAAAAAGGTCAAGGCTAGAGAGAAAGGGCACCAGTAACAGCCCGGTTAGAGCGTTTTCCTTGCAGCAGGGATGGGCAACGCATAGAGGAGGATCTAGATGAGAGCACCGCCTCTTCCCCTTACACACACCACACACACACACACACGCGCGCGCGCGCGCACACACACACACACACGCCACAGGGGTAATATCTTCAGGGGACTTAAGACTTTATAGGAGACAGGAAGAGCCATTGCCCTTGCCTTCAAGAACTTCTGTCTTCCTCCCTCCAGAAATCTCCAAGACTTGGACAGCTGGACATTTAAAGGGCCTTCTTGGAATGGGGGAGGGAAAAAAAAAGCAATTGAACAAACACACTAGAGAAGGGTTGCAAAGATGCTGTCAACATGTAATATGACAACAGTAAAATAATACCTGTTTTTGCCAGGTTGCCTTACCATTTCCAAAGCGTTTTCATGTATATTTTCTCAGGGCAACAGATAATTCCACTACGTTAAGGTCCTTGAGAGCAAGAACCATGTCTTGTTCACCACTACATCTCAGACACAGATACAGAACAGTTCCCAACATGTGCCAGGTGTCCAGTAAATATTTTTTTGAAAGAGTGAACGAACTGAAGTACCATTTGCCATACCATGTATGCCATCATTTAAAAGCATCTTTCTCCCTGGTATCCAAAAGCTCCCCTGTGTGCAATGACATAGTGGTGAAGTACCTGCTATGTACCCGTTTGTGCCCGTGTCCATTTTTTCTTTCACTTTTTAAAAATAAATTTTTATTGGAGTATAGTTGCTTTACAATGTTGTGTTAGTTTCTGCTGTACAGCAAAGAGAATCAACAATACACATACAAATAACCCCTCTTTTTTGGATTTCCTTCCCATTTAGGTCACCACAGAGCACTGAGTAGAGTTCCCTGTGCTATGCAGTAGGTTCTCATTCATTATCTATTTTATACATAGTAGTGTACAAATGTCAATAGCAATCTCCCAATTCATCCCGCCCCCCCCCCTTCCAAGGGGGGCTTGTACTTTTCCTATGCTTTGATATTTCATGTTTTCATGTATAACTTGTGTAATTTTTATAAATACAGTATTTTAATATCCGCATGATTCCTAGGTAAGAAGGCCATAAAGTTGCTTTAATAGAATCCTCGCTATTACTGCAGTTGACTTCTATAGCCAGGACCCTCCCAGTCCCTGAGGAAGAACACTAGACCTGGAAGGCAGGAATATTAATGCTGGTGGTGTAGAGCTGGAGAAGGTGGGTCTGAGCAGCCAGATCAATCCACAGCCCTGAGATTTATCTTTACTGAAATGTATGGCTCTAGTCTATTTCTTCCTTTTTTAGAGATTTTTTTTTGATGTGGACCATTTTTAAAGTCTTTATTGAATTTGTTACAATATTGCTTCTGTTTTATGTTTCGGTTTTTTGGCCATGAGGCATGTGGGATCTTAGCTCCCTGACCAGGGATCAAACCTCCACCCCCTGCATTGGAAGGTGAAGCCTTAATCACTGGACTGCCAGGGAAGTCCCTCTTTCTCTCTCTTTCTTCCCCCCCGCTCCCTCCTTCCCTTCCTTCCTTCCTTCCTTTCTTCCTTTCTTTCCAGTTCATACTTATTTTCCCCCAGAATAATAGAATATTACTCTAGGTTCAGAATTTGTAGACTTCACACTAGATTCAGGTTATCGTATATTTTATTACATGGACAATATAAAGCTTTTATATTTTATTACATGGACAATATAAAGCTTCTACAAAACCACTTTAAAATCATACATGTGTGATGAGAAGTATTTATCATTTCTTCTAAAAACTTTATATGTATCTTTGGATTTACTCTTCATAAATGTAAACAGTATGATAGGCATTAAAACCCCCGTGTTATCGACGAGGAAGCAGAGCCCTGGCGAGGTTGAGTTGCAGTAGGATGCTGAGAGCAGCTGCTCTGGGGGTCAGACTGGTGGGCGGTGAAACAGCGCACGAGCTTGACTTTGAATCCTGCCTCCACCATGTACCAGCTGTGTGATCTTGGCCTGTTACTTAATACTTTTAAACCTCAGTTTCTCCACCTGTGAAATGTGGATAGCAATGAGACCAATCTCATAGAGTGCTCATGAGTATTAAATGAACCAGTCTATGTATAGTACCTGACAGGTAGTAAGTGCTCAACAAAGGTAAGTACTGTTACTACTGCTGCTACTCTTAGTAGTACAGTATCATTGGGCCAGATCAGGCCTTTTGTACTTTTCTGAGTGATGGTTTTGGAAGAAATTGACTTGGTTTTCTGAAACTCTTCAAGACATCTGGGAAACGTGTGACTTTTCCCTTTCTGTCTGGTGATGACAGTTGAGGAGTTTCATTCCATTTTGCAAAGAGCCCATGGTCATATCAGAAAGTCTCTGGACAGTCATTCATATAATGATTAGCAATTTTCGAAGGACTTTGACACACATTAGTTCTCATTTGATTCTCAAATGACCCCATGTAACAAGCCTAGTTAATTTAACACTGGACTTGAGGAAATGGATGTCAGAGCCCTGTGATGGAGTTTCGTAATTGGTCAGTGTGGTGTTTGAACTCCTGTCTTCTGGCTTCCAGTTCTGCTGTTTCCACTAGGCTGTGATTTTAACTCCTTTTTAATCATGTTGCTATTTCAGAATCTGGTGAAAGCTTAGAAAACACATGTTAACGTTACTCCCAATTTTCATGCAATATCGGAAGTTCACAGACCCCTTGAAGGTCATCAGTGAATCTCTTAGGAGCCCACAGACCCAGACTGAGATTCTCTACTGTCCGTGTTGCCACCGATCTCTGAAAGCATTTCAGGGTTGAAATCAGAAATTCAGGGCTGGTGGGGATCACTTCCTCACATCGCTGAGAGAGGAAGCCCCTAGACCCCTGGACCTTGCTGGATGGAGAGCTCCTGGGGCCAGGACCTTGGACCTCTCCTGTTTACTGCCACGTGCCCCCATCCAGCCAGTGTCCGACACACGACAGATATGCGACAGATGTAGTGAATGACGAGCGAATGAATTTTAAATCTTCGTCTTTCATTCTCCTCAACGAGTCCCATCTTAACTTTGCAATTGCCCTGCCTTTTAGCCACACCCCAGTGAGGTGGATCAAGAAGACGGCCAGCTCAGGAGCCTGTTTGAGAAGCTTGCAGGGAAGGTGAGTAGAGGGCATAGACAAGCTCCCGGACGGGCAGGAGAGTGATCTGGAAAGCTCAGCTCACCTGAGTGTTTCCCCTTGCATCTCCGTGAGTATAAATGATGAGGCCGCAGGTCTCCGGTCCCCCAACTGTGTCTGTTGCCACTTCCTGTCTTAAACCTGAGGCCTTTCCTGCACTGCTGGGGAGAGGAATCTTGGGACCAAGGCCACTTTTCTTGCTGTGTTGACTGCTTTTTGAGAAAACAGAAAATCCGAATCTCCAGGTCCTGCCAAAAGCCTTTCTGTGTGTAAATTGGCCCTGAGGATCAGAGCCCTGACTTTATAAAAAGCGGGGAGGCAAAACTTCCCTATATCAATATCCATCAGAGATGAGGGGAATCGCTCAGCCCAGGTGGCAGGCGGCTCAGTTAACCTGGCCTGGCATTAGTGTTCACCGGCCCGCCGCCCTGCCTGCCCTCAGGGACACCAGCGGAGCTTGGGCTGCGGAATTCAAGTTGGCCCAGGTGCCGGCACCGCTCAGGGGCCCATGGGGCCAGGGGAAGACGCTGGTGTGGCCCCTGCTCCTTCCCTCCCTGTCCTGCTGACTTAGCTTATTGGGATTCCTCACTTATGTGAGGCCATAAGTCAGAGCAGACTCAGGGCTGCAAGAGTCACAACTGGCCCCATAGATACAGTGAATGCACGGCTCTTTGAAGGATAATAAGGTTTTACCAAAGGGCCTTGGAAGGCATCCGTCATCTTGGGCTGCCATAACAATGTACCGCAGACTGGGAAGCGTATGAAGCAGAATAAACAGAAATTTATTTCTCACAGTTCTGGCGGCTGGAAGTCTGAGATCAGGCATGGCTGGATTCTGGGGGAGGGCCTTCCTCTAGCTTGCAGACGGTTGAAGTCTCACTGTGTCCTCACGAGGTGGAAAGAGGGTGAGGGATCTCTCTGGGGTCCCTTTTATAAGGGCATTCATCCCACTCAAAAGGGCTTCACCCTCATGACCTAATCACCTCCCCAAAGTCTCTCCTC
The DNA here is from genome assembly GCF_028023285.1 of Balaenoptera ricei. NCBI lineage: Eukaryota > Metazoa > Chordata > Mammalia > Artiodactyla > Balaenopteridae > Balaenoptera > Balaenoptera ricei. The sequence continues at coordinate 171,775,355 of NC_082639.1, forward strand.
CTAATACTATGACATTGGGGATTGGATTTCAACATATGAATTTTGGGGGACACGAACATTCAGTCCATAACAGAAGGGGAAAAACAATGCTCTCCACCCTGCAGGGAAGCTCAGAGCCACTTTCTAGACTTAAGGATAGAGTAGAAGAAAATACATCAGAATCCTTGCAGAAAATAAAACCTGGGAACAAAATTCCTTTAGATAGCCATTAAAAAAGGCTTTGCAAAAATGAGTCAATCTGTGTTTTAGATGGGCGCTCAGACCAGTGTTTTCGCTAACAAAACCTTGTTGCCTTAGCTGCCAAGGGACCATATTTTATTTAGAACATCAAGACTGATAACAAAGTAAAAGTTCCTATTTGTATAGTTCTTCATGTACCTTATCTTTTCTCTTCTGCCTGGTGGGACAGTATCGGTCACTGTCCCTGCTCTGCGGGTGAAGGGTCAGGCACAGAGAGTTAAGGAGTTTGCTGGGACACAAGGCCCAGTGAGGGACAGGCCAAGATCTCAACATCCCATTCTTGGCCTGGAGGCTTTTCAGAGGGTCCCCAGGTCTTACTATTGGGACTGACCGTGCCGTGCCTGAATGAGGCCAGCTGTGCTCACAGGCAAGGCGGCCCTGTGCAGCTCCCACCTCCCTGGTTTCCAGTAGAATAGCCTGGGCCTGGCTGGTGGAGGCGGGGAGAAGCGGGGCCCCATGGGGACAAGTGATAAGACCACACCTCACCAGAGGACGTAACTTGGCTAAGGTCACATGGGGAGTAAGGGACGGAGTCACGACTGGAACCCAGACCTCAGTCCAGCGTCCCTTCTCTGAGCATCATTCATCGTGCTGCCCGAGGTCTGCCCTCCAGCTCAGAGTTAAGGGACGAATCGTCCTGCTGGCTCAGTGTTTATCCCAAATGCACGTGGGAAATCCTACTCCCCTAAATCTCTACTTCCAGTTTGAGACGGGCTATGCGTGAAATAGCAACTCCCATAGGTGCAGTGGGGAACGTGGGCACTTTGGGGTGAGACAGTCTTAGGTTTCTGCCACTGGTGGCTGGGAACCCCCAGGAGTTACATCACATGGAAGTGACAATCACGTGGTGAATCTATATGGTGTTTAGCAATCGCAGTTTGCTTAACTCTAACATGGGTGCAGAGCTGTTGTGAGGGTTCGAGGATGTTCCACATCAGGCGTGTGGCCCGTCAGCACTGGCTCCTGTTATTGCTTCTTGCCATGTCTTGGTCTTGGGTTAGGCAAGCCCGGAGAAAGGCAGCAGGCACCGTGTGCAGCCTTCTGCAGAAGGTGTGCCCCGCTCACGCCATTAATATGCACTTCCCACCCGGCTATGGGGGCCCCAGAGAAACTGTGATTTGGAGTTTTTTAAAGATGTCACAGCCTTTTAAAATCATAGAGTCAGTGGACCTGGTGTCTGACTCTACATGAATTTAATGTCTTGAAACGCTTGTCAGGGCCTGACGTGATTTGCATTTGGGTTCCTCTTTCTAGGATTCTGAGATCAGTGTCAATGAACTCAAGACGGCTCTGAATGAGATGTTTTCCAAATGTAAATTCTTCCTTGGGGCTTTTCAGGAAGTCTGGGAGCCTAAGAGAGATGCTGGTGGTTGGGGGTGGGGGTTGGTAAGGATGGGTGCAGGCACTGGGCCAGGGGCACTGCAGATGGGGACAAGGGGCCTTTGGCCTCTGACCCGGGGCCCTGATTCCCTCTGGGCTGGTAGAGCGTCCAGCAGGTGGGAGAGGCTGGAGCGGAGAGGTGCTGGGCGGGATGAAGGCGGGGCTGGTGCTGGGGCCAACCGGCCCTGCAGGAAAGAGTCCTGAGTCTTGGGAGGAAAGAAGTTGGGCTGAGAGTAAGTGAAATTTCCCCCCCCAAATTAATAACTTTGATACTGTGGGAAACCGCGCAGCTTGAAGATCTTGTTCTGTAGTGCATCCCTGGGGAAAGTGTGTGGAGTGGAGGATTCTGACTGTCCTAGATCGTGACAGTTCTCCATCTTTAGACTTTAGCAAGCCCCGGGGGCTGTCAGAGGATCAAACTGCACCCAGGCTGAGGAAAGGCCTGCTCCTTCCCTCTGAACCGCAGCCCCATGTGAGCTGGCACGGAGCTGGCTTCTTGCTGGGCCCAGGGATGGGCCAGGTTCAGGCTTCCGCCTGGTTGAGCTATGGGCATGTTCACCCATGGCAGCAGGACAGGGGGTGAGCATGCAGGATGCAGGGGCAAGGTCGGGGGTGAGCCCACCCGGGGCTGAGCAGCTCCCCAGGGCTCAGAGCCCAGGCCCAGGCTCAGAGACACCCCGCCCTGCTCCAGCTCTCCCTCCTGCCTTGCAGAGAAAGAGCCCAGGGAAGAGGAGAGGATTTGCGGGGTCTTTGGCTCCTTCCTGCCTTGGCGCTCAGGTGTGGGCAAGGTGAGTATGGGGCCAGGGATGGCTGTAGCTCCCAGGAGATACCTGCAATTTAGCAGTAAGGATAACAGCTGCCGTTTGAGAGGCTGTGTTTGAGAGGCTGTCATGGTTGAAAGCTTGGGCTATGGAGACGGGTGGCCTGCGTTTAAATCCCAGCTCTGCCTGGGTCGTGTGATCTTGAGCAAATTATTTAACCTCTCTGGGCCTCAGTTTCCTTATCTATAAAATAGGGATGAAAGTATCTACCACATGGGGTTATTTTGAGGAGTAGAAGTACAGTGCTTAGAACAATACCTAGCCAATAAAAAGTTAGCTGGTTTATTAAGAACTTGCCATATACCAAGCCCTGTGCTAGGAAGTTCACTTACATTATCTCATTTTATCCCCAATTAGCTTTGGGGGCAAGTACTGTTCTTATTGACGGAGAAAGACACCAAAGCTCAGAGATATTAGTTTGCTGAAGTCCTGGTGGCTTGTGAGTAGCAAAGCTGGGGTTCAGACACTGAACCCCGATGCTGGTGCCCACCTATACCACCCACAGGGGGCCCTGCCCAGGAGCCCGCCGCCATGCTCTCTCCTTTTTGTGGCGCTCACATTTGGCTCCGTACTCTGGCTGGCGTCCTTGGTGGCTTCCTACCAGGGAGATTATTTCCCCTGCCTTCAAATGATCCTGATTCCCTCCCCTCTTTTCTATTTAAATATTTAGGAACAGACGTCAAATTCGATGGATTCAACATCAACACTTGCAGGGAGATGATCAGCCTGATGGATGTATCCTTTAAATGTCACATTATTTTTACTCTGATCCTGATTTTCATGACTCCTCCACCTTTCCCAGTGAGATGGAGGCAAGGGAAAGAGGGAGAAGGGAAACAGCATTTTCTGAGCATATGGCAGGTACTTGCTTGAGCTGTAAAGAAAAATGTCATCTCATTTTTGCTCCTCAGTAAGCTTGAGATGATCTGTTTTACAGGTGAAGAAACTGAGGTGTGCCGTGTTGACGTGACTTGTTTAAAATCCTTTCATTCAAAGACCGCAGCTATGTGGCATTTGTGACCCTCCTCCTGTTCATCACAGTATTCCTCCCACGAGGCTTCTCCCTCCTCCCTCTCCCTGGCTCTTTCTATCCCCATCTGTCTTTTTCTCCCAGTACTGACATGGCCACCACCAGTAGTTGAGAAATATCACACAGGATAAAACCTGCTTGTCACTCTGACCCAGTTTAACCCTCGCTGTGTATTGAAGAATGAGTAAGAGACTTGGGGAGGAATGGGGAAGGTTAGGGCATCCTAGGTGGAAGGAACAGTTTAAATGAAGCGCAGAGTGGGGAAGTGTGGAACGTCACTTACTTGAAACTTGGCCCAGGTTACCGTTCTCCATGGCGCTGCTGGTGAAGGTGATTTCTTTGAAAACTGGAGCCTAGGAGGGTGCTTCTCAGTTCTGAGGGCTTCTTCCGTGATAAGATCTGATGACCTTTGGGGCGGGAGGAATGAACTGTACTTACGTAGTAGTCATGCAGAGGGGTCCTGGTTAGCCAGCACGCGTGTGCTGCCCTCTGCTGGCGGTGTCAGCCACGGAGAGCGAGCGCTATCCTTGTGGTCCCAGAGCTTCAGATGCTGGGACTCTCCAGCCCTGTGTCCTTCTGTGAGGTCTGCATGGTCCACAGTTTAATTCGTGAGCCACGAAGAACTGTTAAGCGTCGATTCATTTTTCTACAGATAGTTCCTTGATTTCCGAATCATTCTTCTCAAACCTGCCTATAGACTTAGATTTGAGGGTGACCTTGTAGTCGCTCACTCATTGTTCCCAGTGGTATTTGCATTTTCATGGCTCCAGGAGGACCGTGACCCAGTCATTCTTCAAGAGGGTCCGTTCCACGGTTTGGATGCTTTGGGGCAGTGGTTCTGAACCAGGATATGCAGCAGAGCTGCCCATGGAGCCTTGTGTAAATATAACAGCTTTATTGAGATATAATTCACATACCATCCAATGTACATCCAATGTACAGGGTACAGTTCAATGGTTTTTAGTATATTCACAGAGTTGTATAAACATCACCACCCATTTTAGAGCATTTTTATCACCCCCAAAAGAGACCCTGCATATTAGCAGTCATGCACCTTTTCCTCTCAACAACCTGAAACCCTCTGCCTTACAACAACTTTGTCTTTATAGATTTGCCTGTTCTGGATATTTTCATGTAAATGGAATCATATAACATGTGGTCCACTATAGCATGTGTCAGCACTTAAAAACCATGGGGTTTTAACAGTCCAGTTGCCTGAGTCTCACTCCCGGAGATGCTGATTCATTAAGTCTGGGATGGGGCCTGGGAGTCTGTAGGCAATTCCATCTGAGATTGAGGATTACACTGGTGCTCTGGGACAAGGGCTTTGGAACAGACAGGAGTCCAAGTTCTGGCTCCACCACAGTTATTGAATGCTCTGAACCTCAGTTTCTTCTCCTGGAAAATGGAATAACAATATGTAGCTTGTGAGGATGAAATGAGATACAAGTACACATGGGACTAGCTAGACCAGAGCGTTAGCCCTCTTTGTAGACTACTCTCCTCAGGTATGTTGGTTGAAGTATTAGGATTTGAAGGCTGTGGTGCATCCAACACTCAGCGCGGATCGTGGAAATAAGGACACAGACTTTCTTAAAGGGTGAGGTTTATACTCTTGGGTGTAAACGTGACTTTTTGTTTAGCTGGTTGAAGGAGGTGGGAATGATGCTCTGTTTCAGAATTTTAACATCTGAGCTGTAACACACTGGTGTCTGTTGATTAGTTGGGATGGCTGAGAAAAGGGTAGAGTTTCAAAGAGACTGAACTACATGAGGGTAGGGACAGTTCAAAACCAGCCCCCCAGGTCGAGCCCAGTGCTTAATCAATATTGCTGGACACAGAGAATTGCACACAACCCCTGGCCTGTTTGGGTTGAGCAGTGGCCTATGAGCCAGCTGTGCTCCTGGGACCATGTCCCAGGGTCCCAGGAATCAGTGCTGAGAAGCTCAGAGCTCCTTCAGGGCACCAGACAAACATGTGTAGACCGTGTGGCAGAGAATTCCAATCCTGTGCTCCTGAGGACTCTTCTGATAACATTTAAAAAAAAATTTTTTTTTATTTTATGGCTGTGTTGGGTCTTGTTTCTGTGCAAGGGCTTTCTCTAGTTGCGGCAAGTGGGGGCCACTCTTCATCACGGTGCGCGGGCCTCTCACTATCGCGGCCTCTCTTGTTACGGAGCACAGGCTCCAGACGCGCAGGCTCAGTAATTGTGGCTCACGGGCCTAGCCGCTCCGCGGCATGTGGGATCTTCCCAGACCAGGGCTCGAACCTGTGTCCCTTGCATTGGCAGGCGGATTCTCAACCACTGCGCCACCAGGGAAGCCCCACATTTTTTTTTTTTTAATATTTATTTATTTGGCTGCGCCGGGTCTTAGTTGTGTCACGCAGGATCTTCGTTGCCGTGTGTGGGGTCTTCGTTGCGGCATGAGGGATCTTTAGTTGCGGCATGCAGGATCTTTAGTCGCGGCATGTGAACTCTTAGTTGTGGCATGTGGGATCTAGTTCCCTGACCAGGGATCGAACCCAGGCCCCCTGCATTGGGAGCGCAGAGTCTTAGCCACTGGACCACCAGGGAAGTCCCTCTGATAACATTTTGACATCAACTATCAATGGCAGACATTTAAATCTGGAAGGGAATTTACAACAGACCATAGAGCTCAACCCCTCAATGACCCAGGATGACGAGGGTGCTGGATGCTAATGAATGGAGGGCGTTAGGCTCCTGACTTGCCCTTTGCTCCTAGCTCTGTACCTGACCTCAAAGGAGGGCCTTGGTGAGTGTTTGACTCTTTAATCTTTATTTGAATATGTCTCCCACCAACCTTTCCCACCGTGACCCCCAGGGCCCTGCTTACTACAGACACGGATGTTCACTGAGGTCTTAAGACACTCACTGTGCAAGGTCACAAGAGAACGAAATCCATAGAGCATGTAGAATCTGGGCTTGATCATGTTGGCCTTTAACCTGCTTAGAGCAATGGGACAGACACCTTGGGGCTGGTGGAATTCAAGACGCTCTGGTTGAAGATTCAGAAGTATCTGGTAACCAACCCCTCTCTCCCTGTTGTGCATACTCTGGGCTCTTGTCACTGGCCTCTGTTCTGTTTCTAGCCCCTCGCCTTCCATGACACCCATTCCTGATATATTTCCTGCCCTGGTCTGACTAGATCCTTCATCATGGTCAAAGGCAACACCAAACCTGGGCACACTGTTCAGGAAGGACTAAGGAGGCAATGAGAGATTGCCAGTGCTGTCAACGGAAGTGCTGTCAATGTGCCAGTGCTGTCACAGGAAGTTCCCCTGTTCACAGGGCAAAAGGACTAGCACCGGCCCTCAGCCCAAGCTCTTATTTTTGTTCTGGAAACTTCTTGGGAGGAATCAGTGAAGCCTTCTCTGAGGGTGTCCCTGGCCTTCTGAGGAAGTGGTGGGATGGAGGGAGATGGTTCTGCAGGGGCCACAAAAAGCTGTTTTCTACCTGGAATTTTTCTCCTGCTTTAGGAGATCTATCGGGAAACTGATTATAACCACTCGGGGACCATTGATGCCCACGAGATGAGGACAGCCCTCAAGAAGGCAGGTGAAGACGCATCCTGTAGACAAGGTATTGAGACCCAGATGTGCTCACTTTTTAATTTTATTTTATTTTTTAAATTAATTAATTAATTAATTTATTTTTGGCTGTGTTGGGTCTTCGTTTCTGTGTGAGGGCTTTCTCTAGTTGTGGCGAGCGGGGGCCACTCTTCATCGCGGTGCGCGGGCCTCTCACTATCGCGGCCTGTCTTGTTGCGGAGCACAGGCTCCAGATGCGCAGGCTCAGTAGTTGTGGCTCACGGGCCCAGTTGCTCCGCGGCATGTGGGATCCTCCCAGACCAGGGCTCGAACCCGTGTCCTCTGCATTGGCAGGCAGATTCTCAACCACTGCGCCTCCAGGGAAGCCCCTATTTTATTTTAATTTTTAAAAACTTTTATTTATTTTTAACATTTTTATTAAAGTATAATTGCTTTACAATGGTGTGTTAGTTTCTGCTTTATAACAAAGTGAATCAGTTATACATATACATATATCCCCATATCTCTTCCCTCTTGCATCTCCCTCCCTCCCAGCCTCCCTATCCCACCCTTCTAGCTGGTCACAAAGCACCGAGCTGATCTCCCTGTGCTATGTGACTGCTTCCCACTAGCTATCTATTTTACATTTGGTAGTGTATATATGTCCATGCCACTCTCTCACTTTGTCCCAGCTTACTCTTCCCCCTCCCTGTGTCCTCAAGTCCATTCTCTAGTAGGTCTGCGTCTTTATTACCATCTTGCCCCTAGGTTCTTCATGACCATTTTTTTTTTTTTTAGATTCCATATATATGTGTTAGCATACGGTATTTGTTTTTCTCTTTCTGACATACTTCACTCTGTATGACAGACTCTATGTCAGTCCAACTCACTACAAATAACTCAATTTCATTTCTTTTTATGGCTGAGTAATATTCCATTGTATATATGTGCCACATCTTCTTTATCCATTCATCTGTCAATGGACATTTAGGTTGCTTCCATGTCCTGGCTATTGTAAATAGAACTGCAATGAACATTGTGGTACATGACTCTTTTTGAACTATGGTTTTCTCAGGGTATATGCCCAGTAGTGGGATTGCTGGGTCGTATGGTAGTTCTATTTTTAGTTCTTTAAGGAACCTCCATATTGTTCTCCATAGTGGCTGTATCAATTTACATTCCCACCAACAGTGTATGAGGGTTCCCTTTTCTCCACACCCTCTCCAGCATTTATTGTTTGCAGAGTTTTTGATGATGGCCATTCTGACCGGTGTGAGATGATATCACATTGTAGTTTTGATGTGTATTTCTCTAATGATTAATGATGTTGAACATTCTTTCATGTGTTTGTTGGCAATCTGTGTATCTTCTTTGGAGAAATGTCTATTTAGGTCTTCTGCCCATTTTTGGATTGGGTTGTTTGTTTTTCTGATATTGAGCTGCATGAGCTGCTTGTAAATATTGGAGATTAATCCTTTGTCAGTTGCTTCGTTTGCAAATATTTTCTCCCATTCTGAGGGTTGTCTTTTCGTCTTTTTTATGGTTTCCCCTGCTGTGCAAAAGTTTTTAAGTTTGATTAGGTTCCATTTGTTGATTTTTGTTTTTATTTCCCTTTCTCTAAGAGATGGGTCAAAAAGGATCTTGCTGTGACTTATGTCATAGAGTGTTCTGCCTATGTTTTCCTCTAAGAGTTTTATAGTGTCTGGCATTACATTTAGGTCTTTAATCCATTTTTGAGTTTATTTTTGTGTATGGTGTTATGGAGTGTTCTAATTTCATTCTTTTACATGAAGCTGTCCAGTTTTCCCAGCACCACTGATTGAAGAGGCTGTCTTTTCTCCACTGTATATTCTTGCCTCCTTTATCAAAGATAAGGTGACCATATGTGCATGGGTTTACCTCTGGGGTTTCTATCCTGTTCCATTGATCTATATTTCTGTTTTTGTGCCAGTACCATACTATCTTGCTTACTGTAGCTTTGTAGTATAGTCTGAAGTCTGGGAGCCTGATTCCTCCAGCTCCGTTTTTCTTTCTCAAGATTGCTTTGGCTATTCGGGGTCTTTTGTGTTTCCATACAAATTGTGAAATTTTTTTTCTAGTTATGTGAAAAATGCCATTGCTAGTTTGATAGGGATTGCATTGAATCTGTAGATTGCTTTTGGTAGTATAGTCATTTTCACAATGTTGGTCCTTCCAACCCAAGAACATGGTATATCTCTCCATCTATTTGTATCATCTTTAATTACTTTCATCAGTGTCTTATAATTTTCTGCATACAGGTCTTTTGTCTCCTTAGGTAGGTTTATTCCTAGGTATTTTATTCTTTTTGTTGCAATGGTAAATGGGAGTGTTTTCTTAATTTCACTTTCAGATTTTTCATCATTAGTGTATAGGAATGCAAGCGATTTCTGTGCATTAATTTTGTATCCAGCAACTTTACCAAATTCATTGATTAGCTCTAGTAGTTTTCTGGTAGCATCTTTAGGATTCTCTATGTATAGTATCATGTCATCTGCAAACAGTGACAGCTTTACTTCTTCTTTTCCGATTTGGATTCCTTTTATTTCTTTTTATTCTCTGATTTCTGTGGCTAAAAATTCCAAAACTATGTTGAATAATAGTGGTTAGAGTGGGCAACCTTGTCTTGTTCCTGATCTTAGTGGGAATGGTTTCAGTTTTTCACCATTGAGGACAATGTTGGCTGTGGGTTTGTCATATATGGCCTTTATTATGTTGAGGTAAGTTCCCTCTTTGACAACTTTTTGGAGGGTTTTTATCATAAATGGGTGTTGGATTTTGTCAAAAGCTTTCTCTGCATCTATTGAGATGATCATATGGTTTTTCTCCTTCAATTTGTTAATATGGTGTATCACATTGACTGATTTGCATATATTGAAGAATCCTTGCATTCCTGGTATAAACCCCACTTGATCACGGTGTATGATCCTTTTAATGTGCTGTTGGATTCTGTTTGGTAGTATTTTCTTGAGCATTTTTGCATCTATGTTCATCAGTGATATTGGTCTGTAGTTTTCTTTTTTTGTGACATCTTTGTCTGGTTTTGGTATCAGGGTGATGGTGACCTCGTAGAATGAGTTTGGGAGTGTTCCTCCCTCTGCTATATTTTGGAAGAGTTTGAGAAGGATGGGTGGTAGCAGTTCTCTAAATGTTTGAGAGAATTCACCTGTGAAGCCATCTGGTCCTGGGCTTTTGTTTGTTGGAAGATTTTTAATCACAGTCTCAATTTCAGTGCTGTGATTGGTCTGTTCATATTTTCTATTTCTTCCTGGTTCAGTCTTGGAAGGTTGTGCATTTCTAAGAATTTGTTCATTTCTTCCAGGTTGTCCATTTTATTGGCATATAGTTGCTTGTAGTAATCTCTCATGATCCTTTGTATTTCTGCAGTGTCAGTTGTTACTTCTCCTTTTTCATTTCTAATTCTATTAATTTGAGTCTTCTCCCTTTTTTTCTTGATGAGTCTGGCTAATGGTTTATCAATTTTGCTTATCTTCTCAAAGAACCAACTTTTAGTTTTATTGGTCTTTGCTATCATTTCCTTCATTTATTTTTCATTTGTTTCTGTTCTGATCGTTATGATTTCTTTCCTTCTGCTAACTATGGGGCTTTTTTGTTCTTCTTTCTCTAATTGCTTTAGGTGTAAGGTTAGGTTGTTTATTTGAGATGTTTCTTGTTTGTTAAGGTAGGATTGTATTGCTATAAACTTCCCTCTTAGAACTGCTTTTGCTGCATCCCATAGGTTTTGGGTCGTCATGTTTTCATTGTCATTTGTTTCTAGGTATTTTTTGATTTCCTCTTTGATTTCTTCAGTGATCTCTTGGTTATTAAGTAGTGTATTGTTTAGCCTCCATGTGTTTGTATTTTTTACAGATTTTTTCCTGTAATTGATATCTAGTCTCATAGCATTGTGGTCAGAAAAGATACTTGATACAATTTCAATTTTCTTAAATTTACCAGGGCTTGATTTGTGACCCAAGATATGATCTATGTTGGAGAATGTTCCATGAGCACTTGAGAAGAAAGTGTATTCTGTTGTTTTTGGATGGAATGTCCTATAAATATCAATTAAGTCCATCCTGTTTAACGTATCATTTAAAGCTTGTGTTTCCTTATTTATTTTCATTTTTGATGATCTCTCCATTAGTGAAAGTGGGGTGTCAAAGTCCCCTACTATGATTGTGTTACTGTCGATTTCCCCTTTTATGGCTGTTAGTATTTGCCTTATGTATTGAGGTGCTCCTATGTTGGGTGCATAAATATTTACAATTGTTATATCTTCTTCTTGGATTGATCCCTTGATCATTATGTAGTGTCCTTCTTTGTCTCTTGTAATAGTCTTTATTTTAAAGTCTATTTTGTCTGATATGAGAATTGCTACTCCAGCTTTCTTTTTTCAACCCCTCACTTTCAGTCTGTATGTGTCCCTAGGTCTGAAGTGGGTTTCCTGTAGACAGCATATATACGGGTCTTGTTTTTGTATCCATTCAGCCAGTCTATGTCTTTTGGTTGGAGCATTTAATCCATTTACATTTAAGGTAATTATTGATATGTATGTTCCTATTACCATTTTCTTAATTGTTTTGGGTTTGTTATTGTAGGTCTTTTCCTTCTCTTGTGTTTCCTGCCTACAGAAGTTCCTTTAGCATTTGTTGTAAAGCTGGTTTGGTGGTGCTGAATTCCTTTAGCTTTTGCTTGTCTGTAAAGGTTTTAATTTCTCCGTCGAATCTGAATGAAATCTTGCTGGGTAGAGTAATCTTGGTTGTAGGTTTTTCCCTTTCATCACTATAAATATGTCCTGTCACTCCCTTCTGGCTTGCAGAGTTTCTGCTGAAAGATCAGCTGTTAACCTTATGGAGATTCCCTTGTATGTTATTTGTTGTTTTTCCCTTGCTGCTTTTAATATTTTTTCTTCATATTTAATTTTTGATAGTTTGATTAATATGTGTGTTGGCATGTTTCTCCTTGGATTTATCCTGTATGGGACTCTCTGTGCTTACTGGACTTGATTAACTATTTCCTTTTCCATATTAGGGAAGTTTTCAGCTATAACCTCTTCAAATATTTTCTCAGTCCCTTTCTTTTTCTCTTCTTCTTCTAGGACCCCTATAATTCAAATGTTGGTGCATTTAATATTGTCCCAGAGGTCTCTGAGACTGTCCTCAATTCTTTTCATTTTTTCTTTATTCTGCTCTGTAGTAGTTATTTGTACTATTTTATCTTCCAGGTCACTTATCCGTTCTTCTGCCTCAGTTATTCTGCTATTGATCCCTTCTAGAGAATTTTTAATTTCATTTATTGTGTTGTTCATGATTGTTTGTTTGCTCTTTAGTTCTTCTAGGTCCTTGTCAAACGTTTCTTGTATTTTCTCCATTCTATTTCCAAGATTTTGGATCATCTTTACTGTCATTATTCTGAATTCTTTTTCAGGTAAACTGCCTATTTCCTCTTCATTTGTTAGGTCTGGTGGGTTTTTACCTTGCTCCTTCATCTGCTGTGTATTTCTTTGTCTTCTCATTTTGCTTAACTTACTGTGTTTGGGGTCTCCTTTTTGCAGGCTGCAGGTTCGTAGTTCCTGTTGTTTTTGGTGTCTGGTCCCAGTGGCTAAAGTTGGTTCAGTGGGTTGTGTAGGCTTCCTGGTGGAGGGGACTAGTGCCTGTGTTCTGGTGGATGAGGCTGAATCTTGTCTTTCTGGTGGGCAGGTCCACATCTGGTGGTGTGTTTTGGGGTGTCTGTGACCTTATTATGATTTTAGGCAGCCTCTCTGCTAATGGGTGGGGTTGTGTTCCTGTCTTGCTAGTTGTTTGGCATAGGGTGTGCTGCACTGTAGCTTGCTGGTCATTGAGTGGAGCTGGGTCTTGACGTTGAGATGGAGATCTCTGGGAGATTTTTGCTGTTGGATATTACATGGAGCTGGGAGGTCTCTGGTGGACCAATGTCCTGAAGTTGGCTCTCTCACCTCAGAGGCAGAGCCCTGACACCTGGTTGGAGCACCAGGAGCCTGTCATCCACACAGCTCAGAATAAAAGGGGGAAAAAAAGAAAGAAGGAAAGAAAAAGATAAAATAAAATAATTAAAATTAGAAACAAAAATAATTAAAAAAAATTTTTTTTAAGTAATTAAAAAAAAAGAAAGAAAGAACAACCAAACCAAAAAACAAATCCACCAATGATAACAAGTGCTGAAAACTATACTAAAAAAACCGAACAGACAGAACCCCTAGGACAAATGGTAAAAGCAAAGCTATACTGACAAAATCACACACAGAAGCATACACATACACACTCACAAAAAGAGAAGAAGGGAAAAAATATATATATATCGTTGCTCCCAAAGTCCACCTCCTCAATTTGGGATGATTCGTTGTCTATTCAGGTATTCCACAGATGCAGGTACATCTAGTTGTTTGTGGAGCTTTAATCCACTGCTCCTGAGTCTGCTGGGAGAAATTTGCCTTTCTCTTCTCTGTTCGCACAGCTCCCGGGGTTCAGCTTTGGATTTGGACCCGCCTCTGCATGTAGGTCACCTGAGGGCGTCTGTTCCCCGCCCAGACAGGATGGGGTTAAAGGAGCAGCTGCTTCGGGGGCTCTGGCTCACTCAGGCCGTGGGGGGGGGGGGAGGGAGGGGTACAGAGGAGGTGGGGCGAGCCTGCGGCGGCAGAGGCCGGCGTGACGTTGCAGCAGCCTGAGGCGTGCCGTGCGTTCTCCCGCGGAAGTTGTCCCCTGGCCGTGGCGAGCTGCGCCAGCTCCCGGGAGGGGCGGTGTGGAGAGTGACCTGTGCTCGCACACAGGCTTCTTGGTGGCGGCAGCAGCAGCCTTAGCGTCTCCTGCCCGTCTCTGGGGTCCGCGCTGATAACCGCGGCTCGCGCCCGTCTCTGGAGCTCGTTTAGGCGGCGCTCTGAATCCCCTCTCCTCGCGCACCAGGAAACAAAGAGGCAAGAAAAAGTCTCTTGCCTCTTCAGCAGTTCCAAACTTTTTCCCGGACTCCCTCCCGGCTAGCCGTGGTGCGCTAACCCCTTCAGGCTGTCTTCACACCACCAGCCCCAGTCCTCTCCCTGCGATCCGACCGAAGCCCGAGCCTCAGCTCCCAGCCCTGCCCGCCCCGGCAGGGGAGCAGACAAGCCTCTCGGGCTGGTGAGTGCTGGTCGGCACCGAGCCTCTGTGCGGGAATCTCTCCGCTTTGCCCTCCGCACCCCTGTGGCTGCGCTCTCCTCCGTGGCTCCGAAGCTTCCCCCTCCGCCACCCGCAGTCTCCGCCCGCGAAGGGGCTTCCTAGTGCGTGGAAACCTTTCTTCCTTCACAGCTCCCTCCCACTGGTGCAGGTCCCGTCCCTATTCTTTTGTCTCTGTTTTTTCTTTTTTCTTTTGCCCTACCCAGGTACGTGGGGAGTTTCTTGCCTTTTGGGAGGTCTGACGTCTTCTGCCAGCGTTCAGTAGGTGTTCTGTAGGAGTTGTTCCACATGTAGATGTATTTCTGATGTATTTGTGGGGAGGAAGGTGATCTCCGTGTCTTACTCTTCCGCCATCTTGAAGCTCCTCCTTCCCTTTATTTATTTTTGACTGTGTCGGGTCTTAGTTGCGGCACACAGGATCTTTTGTTGTGGCGCGTGGGCTCCAGAGTGCGAGAGCTCTGTAGCTGTAGTACGCGGGCTCTCTAGTTGTGGTGTGAGAGCTTAGCAGTTGTGGTGCATGGGCTTAGTTGCCCTGTGGCATGTGGGATCTTAGTTCCCCAACCAGGGATCAAACCTGTGTCCTCTGCATTGGAAGGCGGATTCTTAACCAATAGACCACCAGGGAAGTCCCCTAGATGTGTTCATTTTATTTAGTTTTAATTATTTTGAAAATATTTCTTTATTTATTTGGCTGCACCAGGTCTCAGTTGTGGCATGCAGGATCCTTAGTTGCAGCATGGGGGGATCTAGTGCCCCGACCAGGGATTGAACTCGGGCCCCCTGCATTGAGAACATGGAGTCCCAACCACTGGACCACCAGGGAAGTCCCAAGATGTGCTCATTTTAAACATTCTTAATATGATGGTTGCTAATGACCATCAGCGGTAGTTACCTTATATGTGACAACAAATATTTGTTGAGCACCTTCCTTATCCGGGGAGGAGGGAATGTTGCTGGATTCTTTAGACTTTTTCCAAGGACTTTGCCTGTTACTGGGAAGGTGACAGCAATCACAGTGGACGGGGCTGTGAACGGGATGGGCAGGAGATGCCGTCCCCTCACCTTCCCTGTTTTTTCTTGCTGTGGCCAATGTGATGCACAGCTGAGTTAGTGCTGGAGCTACAGGCCTTATTCTTGGATCAGGGAGAAGGCTCATCCTGTTGAGGATTATCTAAAAGGAGACTGATTGGATGACCAGACCCTTCTGGTATCTTTTGAAGGGGGCAGCGTCAGGCCTGAGTCAGCCCTGACTTCTGCTGTAGACAGGGCCGAGCCCCCCACTGCACCTATAACCTTGGTCCCACTCTGCCCGTAGGTTTCACCCTCAACAACCAGGTACAGCAGACCATCGCCATGTGGTATGCATGCAGCAAACTTGGCATCGACTTTGACAGCTTCCTTGCTTGTATGATCCGCCTGGAGACCCTCTTCAGTGAGTCACTCTCTCCTTTAACCCTATCTCATTTCTCCTGAGGTGCGGAGAGGGGCAGGGGGCAGGGCCAGCAAGCAGAACCAGACAGGCTTCAGAAACTGTGGCATCCTTGGGGGAGGGGAAGCAGAAACTAAAGGGGCTGAGGAAGCCCAAGCTGGCCACGCCCAAGGTGCTGCCTCCTCTGGGAGGTTTAAAAAGATTGTTGTGCACCTACTACATGCAGTCACTGGGCCAAATGAATGAGTCCCAGCAACGGTCCTTAAATGGCTTTTAACATCTATGCCTCCATGGGGATCATATTGAGAGCGTGTGTCTCCTCCCAGGGAGGGAAGAGAGCTCCCCTTCTGGAAGGCTATAGATGGCCTAGTGCCCCCTTGGGCTCATGCTAAGGTATCATATTAAGGGAGGGAGTTTTCCTTCCAGTGAGGGCTGGGAAGTGTAAATTCTAACGGGGAAAGCTCAGTGACTGGATTACCCACAAATGGGGCAACCACCTCTGTTCCACGACCCCATCCCCTACCCCTGTTGAAAGAATTGCAAGTTTCTAGAGCTTCTGAGGGTGGAGATGGCAAAAGGACCTTCTCTGCTCACATCTGGAAGTTTGTCTAATTGGGCAGGGGGACATTTGCTGTCTAAAACCCTCACCCTGGGCACTGGATCCAGATCTAGCTTTTCGGGGTCCCTGAAGCTGAGTGGGAGCTGGGAAGGGTGCAGGGGCTGGGGGAAGGTACCAGGTGGGGTGGACAGAGACGGCTCCCTGGCTGTTCCAAAGTCCAGGAACATCCCCATCTGATTTCATTCCTTCTCTGGCATTCTAGAACTGTTCAGCCTTCTAGACAAGGACCAGAATGACATTGTCCGGCTCTCTCTGGCAGAGGTAAGTGGTTTTGATAAACTGCTTGCTGATGGTACTTGAACATTCTTGGATGGTATTGATGCCGAGCGCTGTTAATTCACACTGACTTGTCTTATTTCCATGCGGATACAACGCATGTTCTATGGCAGGCATTGCCAGGAGGAGTGTGATTGTCATCAATCTTTCAAATATTTTTATTTATAATTATTATTATTGTTGTTGTTTTAAAGATAAAGCGACAGTTACAATTCAAATCATTTCAAGGATGCAAGCTCTTATTAATTTGGATGGAATTGTGGGTGGTAGGTACAATTTAAAGTGCCTAACTTTTAGGACCAGGCATCTTTGATTGACGTATAGAAGGATATCAGAAACAAAGAATTAAATTGCAACAAGGTAGAGTGCAGATGCAAAATAAATGGGTGTAAATTACTGTGTACAAAGCCCACAATGTCTTACGCTGACAACGTCGTGCCCTTCCCCTGTGGAGGGCTGCAGCCTATGCAGCAGGGCCTTTATTGGCCCGTGGGGATGCAGGTGTGGGCATGTCCTGAGGGGCCAGGCCAGGAGGCATTGCCCTTGACCTGCTTCTCAGGCAGAGGAACTAGAGCACCAGGTTATTCCTGGCCCTGCCTAGCTGTCTGGGTACAACCACTTCTTTTCTTCTCTAGAATGGGAATGTCATTGACCCCTTTCAGTGATCTAGGGAAGGCCTTCCTGGAAGCATGTCTGTGGATGTCTACAAACACCCGCTCAATAGTGTTGAACCTGAAACTTTTGGAAGTCCCTTTGGGGCTAAGCTTTTCCCAAGTCACTTTTCCATGGGGCTCTGGCTCAGGGGGTAGTGACCTAGTTAAGGCCTTCCTTGCTTCCTCCTGTTGAGCAAGGCACTTACTGGAGGACACAGCTAGAGCAAGTCATACCACGTGAGGCAGGAGAGTGCCTCTGGCGCAGTCACACCAGCTCCTGAGGACCCCTGAGCTCACCCCGATCTCCTTCTTTTGCAGTGGCTGTGCTGTGTGTTGGTCTGACCCAGGGTTCTGGACATCAGTGACGCTCCCTGCCAGCCTGCCTGCCTCTTTTCTCCCTTTCTTTACAGTTCTGTGAACATTTATCCTCAAGGGGGCATTCACTGGTTATTCATCTCTTCCTTGCCGTTTGTTGTTCCCTGAGATCCTGGCCTGTCCCACTGGAGCAGTCCGGGGAGCCCGAGATCTCTTTCAGCAGCATTTAAGCGGATCCCAGAGCACAATGGAGAGACAGAAATTAATTAAAGTTGTGGGCCAAAATGGTTTCTGCCTTCCTCTAGTGATATGTAATCTGGGGGGTGCCCTGGGGTGTTTCTGCTTTAGAAAAGATGTTCTTGAGCAATGATGCAGCCTAAAGCTGCTGAAAGATGGGAAATGTGGGTGAATTTCTTGGAGGAAAGTCTTGCTATAGATTAAACTGCCTCCGGGGACTGCCTTCAGGAAAGGAGCTGCTCCCACCCTTCCGAGGAGGGTGCAGGGAGGGTCTGCTGGGGGGAGAGGCCTTTCTTCCTCACACGCAGACGGGAGAAATTGCTATACTGCAGGTCAGCATGGGCTAAAGGAAAGGAAAGGATAGGAAAATTCTTGCTGAGGGGAATTCTTACCTGACAAATAGCTTGAGGGGAAATGCAGTTCAGGTTAGTTTTGCTCATGGCGGAACACAACGATCTTTGTTGTTGGTAAGAAAATAGGTGCCATAGCCTAGTGTCCTAATGGGTAGTTGGAGACAGAGCTGACTCTCATACGCAGATGTTGGAAATGAAGTGTACAGGAAGATGAGTGTCTTAGTCAGTTTGGGCTGTCTGAGCAAATACCAGAGACCAGGTGGCTTATAAAAAATAGACACATTTTCTCACAGTTCTGGAGGCTAGAAGTCCGAGATCAGAGCAGCATAGTTGGGTTCTGGAGATCTCTCTCAGTCTATAGACTTCTCATTGTGTCCTCACAGGGTGGAGAGCAGAGGGGAAGCAAGCTCTCTCATGATTCTTGGAAGAACACTAATCCCATTCATGAGGGGCCCACCCTCATGACCTTATCTAACCCTAATTAACCCCCCAGGTCCCACCTCCTGATACTACCACGTTAGGGGGTGGGGTTTCAACGTATGAATTTGAAGGGGATACAACCATTCAGCCCATAACTGTGACCTACTGGAGAGAAAACACACATTTATGCCTTGGCCTCTCTATTAGTCTGATTAAGGATTAATTTTTGACCTCCAGAAGTAGAGCTGGATGAACATTCCTTATAGGAACATGATTTATAAGTATGGTATAACAGCCATCAGTTTTTTTTTTTTGAAGTATAGTTGATTTACAATATTGTGTTAGTTTCATGTGTAGAGCAAAGTGATTTAATTATATATATATATATATATATTTTCAGATTATTTTCCATTATAGGTTATTACAAGATATTGAATATAGTTCCCTGTGCTAAACAGTGGGACCTTTTTGTTTATCCATTCTATATATAATAGTTTGCATCTGCTAACTTCAATCTCCCAATCCATCCCTCCCCCCTTCCTCCCCCTTGGCAACCTCAAGTCTGTTCTCTATGTCTGGGAGTCTGTATCTGCTTTGTAAATAGGTTCATTTGTGTCATATTTTAGACTCCAAATGTAAGTGAGATCATATGGTATTTGTCTTTCTCTTTCTGACTTACTTCACTCAGTATGATAATCTCTGATTGTATCCATGTGGCTGCAAATGGCATTATTTTGTTCTTTTTATGGCTGAGCAGTATTCCATTGTGTGTATATATATATAAACCACATCTTCTTTATCCATTCATCTATTGGTGGACACTTAGTTTGTTTCCATGTCTTGGCTATTGTAAACAGTGCTGCTATGAACATTGGGGTGCATGGATCTTTTTGAATTAGTGTTTTCTTTTTTTTCCCTGGATATATATCCGGGAGTGGGGTTGCTGGATCATATGGTAGCTCTATTTTTAGTTTTTTAAGGATCTTTCATACTGTTTTCCATAGTGGCTGCACCAATTTACATTCCCATTGTAAGAAGATTCCGTTTTCTTGACACCCTTTCTAGCATTTATTATTTGTAGACTTTTTGTTGATGGCCATTCTGACTGAACACCAGTCAGCTTTAGTGCTGTCTTCAACTCTCCCAAGGCCCAGCGGGGGGAAGGGGTAGGCCCTTAACTGAAGGGGGCTGTGGGAGCTCTGGGATCTCACCCCTCAGGGAGAGGCTCTGGGACGGCGTCCCTGCAGGGAAAGTTCAGTCATCGGAGGGTGGAGAAGGAGCTATATTTGTTTGGCAGCCTGTGGGTCCCAGAAGTAAAGAGGTCCTTCCACGTGTAGTCAGAAGTATGAGAGAGCTTTCATCACCTGGGTCATCAGCAGGACCCAGCAGGTGTATGTCCAGCTGCCCTCCGGCTGCCTGGGGATACCACCCAGCCTGCCGCTGTCGGCCCAGGTGGTGTTAGTCTGATGCTCACTAGCCGGGTACAAGTCCCTGACCCACACCATTGTTTAAAAATAAAGTACTACAAAGCAGTTCTCCTTTACATTTCGAATATAGCGTGGCTGCCTAAATTGAAAGGACTGTGTTATAATCAGCTGGCAACAGGTAGTTTTATTTTTCAGGCCTACAAGCTACTTCAGGGAATAGTCTGGTAAGCAAAAAAAACCAAACCAAACAAAAAAACCCAAAAAACAGCTTAGTTACAAAATGGATTTGCTTTGGGGGTCCCAGTCTCAGGGAAGTGTTGTTCTGGGGACTTCTTACCAGTACAGCCTGTGAGGCCAGCTAAGGATCTTAACACTGCATAGCTTTCCTCTTATTAAACACCTGAGAGTTTGCTGTATGCTCCTTTCTGCCCCCTGAATTAAGGCAGCAGAGGTGCTGCTTTTTGGTGTGGCCTCTTCATCGCCCCTCTATGTGGCTGCATCTCAGGAAAGATCAGCCCCTGCTGGATGGTGGCGCCTCGGCGTGGATCCCCCAGGGAGGCTCCTGCACTTCCCCGGCCGGGCCCTCCCCACGTTATTGCGTTCACGTGTTTCACGTCTTCCCTGTTCCTGTGGACGGTCTGTGAATGCAGAGTGTTCCTAATTCCCCCAGAGCCTAGAACAGTGCCTGGCACAGAGCAGCTGCTCAAAGAATGAAACCCGTGTCCTTTCCTTTGCAAATGAGGAGGTACTGTAGCACTTGGGCCCCTCTTTGTTTTCCCAGTAGAGAGGATGGGTTTGCAGTGGTCCCTCACTGCAGTTCCCGGCAGCCCCAGAGGGGAAGTGCTGATGTTTGGATGCGTTACAACCAGCCTCCGTGGGCGGGTGAAGGGCTGGAGGGGGGGATGGCGAGAAGGAGAAGCTGTGTCCCCTGCGGGGTCCCCTGCTGAGCCGCTCCCTCCCCAGGCTCCTCGCCACCCCCATGCCAGGAGCACAGGGAGCTATTGCCTCCAGTGGGCCGCCTCCCCTGTCGGCGGGTCTTTGATTCGTGCAGAGAATCTGTGGCGGCTCTCGGGTTCCCCACTTTCTGGAAGGAGAGTGAAGCAGCTCGGCAGGAGGCTTGAGGCAGCGGTGGGGGTCAGGGGGGGCCTCCTTCTGTTCCTCGCCATCCTCCCTCGCCTGCAGAGCCCCGCCACTTCTCTTAAAGGCCGAGCTTGTTTCCTCACTAGTCAACGTGAGGACACACACGCCACTACGCCGCCCCCAGACTCAACTGAGACCTCCGGGAGCATGGAAGCTGACACCGCGGCGGGAGGTGGTCAGGGGGTATCGAATATTCTGGGTAATTCCACACCAGCAAGGCCACCTCTAGCAAGTCCCCTTTCCCGTGAGAGCTTCGAGTCACGCATTATTAGCTTTCTGCTCACGTCACCGGCCCAAGCGGGGGTCTCGGTAGTTATGCACAATCGCAGAAGCAGCGTTGAGCAGGGCTGGGAGAAGCCGGTGGCCCTGCCACACGCCGCAGGGGGCTCTTCCCGCCAAGGTCCCCACAGCACCGGCTCGCGGGGCATCCTGTGCGTCCTGCCCGGGGCGCAGCTGGCGGAGGCCCCCGCCCTGCTCGGGGCTCCCCTCCGTTCCTCACCGCCGCCCTGAAGCCAGGCGCTACTCCACCGGGCTGGGGCAGCGGGGCACAGAACAAAGTCCTGCATCAGCTGTTCTCGCTCTGCCACCTAGGCTGACTTCGTGCCTCTCACTCCAAGCGTCACGCTGCGCAGCCTCTCAGATGCCCAGCATCTTTTCAGCTTTCGATGTTCCAGTTTCCCGCAGGCCCTGATCCTGTCATTGCTTCCGCTGTGGCTCCCGGACACGGCCAAACCCCACACCCCAGCCCACGTTTCTCTGCTCTTCTTCCACGGGGGATCCCAGCCCCCGGTCGACATCTCCCTTCATACATGAACCCTTCCCTTTGATTGATGGGCTGGGTTGACCTCGAGAGTTCACGTAATTGGACAGGGGACAACCAAGACACCCCACCCCCTAACCTCTCTCTGCACTGCAGGACAGTGTCAGGAAGGACCTAGTGCGGGGACACCTACCTGCCACCTTTGCCCTGCTCCTCAGCTCCACGTTATAGACAGGGTGACTGTGGAGCCCATCTGTGTGATACAGACAAGGATGGAGAGAAGCATCCTGAATCCCACCTGCCTTCGATCCTATCTGACGCGTACCTGTCATATCTGAGCTGCAGTCTTTGGGAAGGATAGCAGTAGTCACTTACTAGTGGCAGCTGTGTGGAGAAGGAGGGCCCATCTTCTAGTGGGGGAAGAGGGTGATGATTTGGAGTTTGCAAGCTGTAAATACGCATGTTGACTCCTTATAATTTTGGGAGGCCTGTGTCTGCTTCACCCGTTGATTAAACATAGGGCTTCATGGGGGATGGAAATGAGGCAGGGGATATTGTCCCAGCCACTGAGTTATGAAGGTCTTGTGAAGGCTGATGGTCCTTCTCCCAGCTCCCTGCTGTACTCTGAAGCAGAGCCAGGGGTGCAGGCATGTGGAGACCCAGCAATTTACTGCCATCTGCTGAAACTTGCTTTTTCTTTTTTAATATTTGTCATATTTACATTCTTATATTTTATAAATTTATTTCTATTAAAATGATTTTATGTATTGTTATTTATTTATTGTTATACACTTATATGTTTATGTACACATTTACATATTTATACATTATCGGCATATAAATATCAAGATATATAATAATAATATATAAAATCAATATATATATCAATAAATATCAACAACATATACATAAAAGGACTGTATACTGAAGTCCCACGTATTATCCATTACAGTGAATGATTTTTAATATTTTACCATATCTGTTTTATCATTTTTGCTGAAGAATTTTGCTGAAGAAGTTTTTGTGAAAGTACATTGCAGATATCATGACATTTTACCCTATACTGTGCATCTCCAGCAAAGGACATTTTATTACACAGCCACAATACTATTATTCAACTTAACAAAATTAGCAATAATTCTTTAGTCACATCTAATAACCAGTCTATATTCAAATCTCCTTGATTGACTTAAAAATATACTTTTACAGTTGGTTTATTTGAGTGAGGATTCAACCAGGGTCCTCATTTTTCCGGTTTTAATCTACAGCCTTCTTCCATTTTTGGGGGGTATTGAATGATTGATGCATAATTGCAGCTTTAAGAAAGAATATTGGTGATATGAATCTGCTCTATCTGCTTCTCAGTCTAATTAAATCTCATGCAGAGCGCCCATCCCCTCCGGTTTCCTCCCTCTCCCAGGACCAGGCAGGATGGTCTGTAGGGACGGGAATCTGGGAAAAGGGCGTCTAGCTTTCCCTCCACTGTGGTTGCCATCCAAGCCCGCCCGTCCTTGCCGGTGGCATTGCCTGCTGGTGGCCCGTTGGCTCCAGAACCATCTGAGCTGGAGCCTCCCCTTCTGGGCCACACCTGGTTTTTGTTCAGGTCACCTTGTTCTCTGACCCTGAGGCTCAAGGCTCCTTTCAGCCAGCGGGGCGGGGCAGTACTCATCCTGGCCCTGAGGCCGCCAGGCCCCCCCCCCCCGGGGGAGGCCTGCAGACCAGCGATCTGCCTCTGAGTATTCACAGAGGGGAACGGCTCAGTTAGTAAAAACACAGGAAAGCACATGGGAATTCTCTGGGATTTAGAAGGTACTGTGGTTCTGTGCATAGTGTAAGCCTTCAATTTCGGCTTGTTGAATCGAATTGAATTCAGCAAGGAAGAGAAGATTAGGAGATGAGAGACATTATCTGGTGATGGAATTCAAGCCCAAATGTTCCTGTAGTCACAGTTATTCTACTTATGCTCTGGGAGGGATTGGCAGGGAGCCCGTTCCAGAACCTCACAGACACTCACGTGTGGATTTGCACAGTGGGCTTACCCAGTGGGCATGAGGGGCTTCTGTTTGGCCCCTAGGCTACTCCTGGAGACCTGGAGTGGAATCCCCTCAGCCTCTTGAGGGCAGTGGGGTGGGTTCTCAGGGCGTGGAGCCACGCTCTTCAATTCTACTCAGTAATTCGATCAGTAAACGTCTTAAGCACCAACTACAATCCAGGCTCAGGGCTCGCCCTGGGAGTTGTAGGGGGGGTGAGGTGGGATGGTGGGATGGTGGGTGGCGCAGGGATGAATAACAGAGATCTCTGCCTCCCAGAACCTTCCAGGCTAATGGGGGAGACAGACTCCTACACAAGTAACACAATTTGAAACAGTGTAACATCAGTGCTGGAAGAGAGGTACAGAAAAGACAGGCCACAAGAAGAGAGAGAGGTTAATGCTGTCTCAGGAAAGGGAGCAGGTTTCCTGCAAGATGGGTAGGAATTGGGCAGCTGGGACTTCATTCAGTCATTTGGTAAATATTAATTATGCATCAGCTATATTCTAGGGATTGTGCGGGCACCAGTAAATGAGAGGGAAAGGTGTTCCAGATGGAGGGAAGAGCATGAGAGGAGGGAAGAGCATAGGAAAAGACAGAGCCTGTTTGGAAGAGCCTGGGCTGTGACTTTGAGGCCGTCGCTGCATCCCCCCAGGACCTGCTGGACCAGGAAGCAGCCAACTGCCTTCCTTGCTTCTTCCTGTCTTCTGTGCCAGGATCATGCCTGGGTGCTTTGCCTTTCTATATCAGAGGGAAAGAATTTCAGGCTATTCCCCAGAGAGGGCAGTATCCTTGGCGTCCTGAGGTTCAGGTTGCTGGGTAACGTCCACTTCCTCCGCTCCCTGGGCTGGAAGCGCCCCCAGAGCTCTTTGGGCAGCTGAGAGCAACGTTCTGTGGCTGCTGCCCGGCACTGGGTCAAAGCACCTTGATGTGCAGCCAGCTGTAGCTTCTGCAGCTGTGTCCCCACCACCCAAGGTGAAGAAGAAAAGGCCAGCTCCCGGAAAGCCCCTGGGAGAGGCCAGAAACATTTCCCTGGAGCTGAAAGCAATCCAGATGATTGGCCGAGGAAGTGCAGCTGGCCTCCCGCTTCCACCTGCGTTCCTGAAACATTTACTACTAATTAATTTCTAAATTACACAACAATGCACTTCCTAATTACACAGGGGAAGCACTAGCAGCTATAAAGGGGTCGTTATCTATTTCACAACTGATTCTAATAGATGCTCTCCCAGAAATGAGAGGGATGGAGGAGCAGGGGTGGGGGTGGGGGGCGGTGGAGGAGGAAGGAGAGAGAGAGGGAGATTTTGGATCGATTGAGACAGAAGGAAAGCCTGGCTGGCAGGTCCTCCTGGTCTCAGAGGAGGAGATCAGCTGTTTGGGGAGCACAGCAACCCTTCCAGGAGACATGCAGCCGTCTCTGGCCTCAGAAGGAAAGCTTCCTCAGGAACCCTGCCAACTGTACAAACACCAACCAACACGGAAATGTAAATAATAACACGCAGACATGATGCAAACATAATTATAGCCAAACATTATGAGGAGAGAGACTCACTGGGGACTGGCCATGTTTTCCTGTCTGTAAGTCCCATTTTGCATTGTGGTGATTAAAGCAGACTAATTTTTTTCTCTCTCTCTTTTCTATTTTGTTTTTACTGCCACATAGAATTTTGTGTGTGTGTGTGTATTTATAGTAGATTGGATAGCACATTAAAACAAGTAAGTGGCTTTCATATCATGTTGGAATATCGGATTATCAAAGGTTTATTAGGCTCATCAAGCTTATTGAGCTCCTACTGTGTGCAGGGAGGTATGCTGGCCAGTGGGCTACATGAATAAGGTAGGATCCCTCCTGTGGGTAAGTCTCTATAGTCTGAGGAGAGAGACATGTGTAAAAACACATCCTGGCCCTGGCTTCAGCAAGCGGTGGAGACAGGCACAGGGAACCATGAGGGCACTAGCTGCATCTTGGAGTTCAGGCAAGTCTGTGGAACAGAAGAGAGTGTGAACAAGGACTTTCCTCCGCTCTTTCCTAGATCGTGAGGGCTGGAGCCCTTCCCAACTCTCAGCACCTGATTTACAGCTCGAAGGCCAGGTATGAAGGCTGTAGGCTATGGGTGGTTCTCCTGAGGGGTGAGTTGTATCTGCCACGGTCCATCGGGGGACAGAAACCATAACAGTTATTTGAACAGAAAGAATGAAACGCAGCAAATTGTTATCTAGGTAAAGAGTTATAACTAGTAATTGAATGGATAAAAAGAGTACTTAAAGGTACCGTGTAGGTAACAGCTGTGGGAAGCTACTGCGTCGGGCTGAGTGAACAAAGGGAAGAGGTTGGAATTATTAAAACACAGAAATTTAGAGAGACCCCATCAAGCTGAAACTCAGACCTCTGAGAAGCTGGTGTCTCTGGAAGGGGAGGCTGTACCACAAGGGGGCAGGTTTTATAATTGTAGGAATAATTGCGGAGCGGGTTCACCTGCGCAGCTGGCGCCCCCTGTTGGCAGAGCTGAATATAGAGCCAGTGGACAGAGATTCAGAAGGTGGGGTGGGTGGTCCCATGAGCTGGAGGTTCGTTCATTCAGCTTCGATTTTTGAGTACCCGCAAAATATCAGGCATTTTGTAACTTGGACCAGCCTTGCAGCCATGGAGGTGGTGAGGAAAGTTTATAGGATCTGCTGTCGGGTTAGGTATGGGGTATGACTGGGAGGGAAGAGTCGAGAATGATTACAATATTTTTGGCTGGAGCCGCTGAAGGATGGAGCTGACGGTAACTGCGGGTTTTAAAAAATATTTACGCCATCGATGATTATAAAGTTATGAAGAGATTCCGTTTGAATTCACTGAGTAAGTTAATCTGAAGAATGCAGTCTTAATAACCTGAGATGTATAAACCATTTTGAATAATCCAGGATATTTGCATGTTTCCTGTTCACTACTCTTATGAAATTATTATTTTCCCAGACAGGTCCTGGGAGTGGAAGTGGCCTTGTACACTCTGGGGCTTTGCTTTCTCACAAAAAATCTTCTAGAGTATTTTTGTTTTTGCCTTTTTGACTCCTGCTACCTACCCATAGGTCCCCCCCGCTCCCCCCCCCCCCACCCCCGCCCATTGCTAGCTACTGAGGATTTGTGTGTCCTCACCTTTACCTGCTCAGAATTCTTCAGGGTTTCCTTCTCAATGTCTCCTGTTTTCCTTCTCAGTCTCCTTCTCTGGCTCCTTTAATGAGGTCAACCCCCAGATCCCCATCCTTTCTCCAGCCCAACTACCTCTGACTTGGTCTTGAGTTTCCAACTGCCTTCTGGGGATCTCCACAAGGTTGTCCTGAAGACACCTGAGGTTCTCCATGTTGCCAAATGAACTCATTCTTCTCCCTTTATACCTAATTCGCACCCGCCCCTCCCAAATCCTTGATGTCACCTAATGTCATCGTCTAGCCGTTCTGGCTCCAAGCTCAGTCATTTTTTTTTTTAAATTAATTTATTTAATATATTTATTTTTGGCTGCGTTGGGTCTTCGTTGCTGCGTGTGGGTTTTTCTCTAGTTGTGGTGAGCGGGGGCTACTCTTCGTTGTGCACGGGCTTCTCATTGCGGTGGCTTCTCTTGTTGCAGAGCATGGGCTCTAGGCGTGCGGGCTTCAGTAGTTGTGGCACACAGGCTCAGTAGTTGTGGCTCGCGGGCTCTAGAGCTCAGGCTCAGTAGTTGTGGCGCACGGGCTTAGTTGCTCCGTGGCATGTGGGATCTTCCCGGACCAGGGGTTGAACCTGTGTTCCCTGCATTGGCAGGCGTATTCTTAACCACTGCGCCACCAGGGAAGTCCCAAGCTCAGTCATCTTTGACGCCTTCCTCTCACTCATCCTCATAGCTGATCCATCACTGATTCCTGTCAGTTCTCTTTTCACTCCCTCCTTGTTTCCCCCTTTCCTTCCCACTGCTTGAATTCAGGCTATTCCCTTGTCTCGCCTGGCCTGTCCCGGTGCAGAAGCCTCTAATTAATTCTTCTCCTTTCAAGCTCTTGCCTCTCTGTCCCCTGCATCGGGTATTGCTTCCTAAAGCAACAGTGCATCACTCTGGCTCCTTCTCAAAGCTCTCAGTGGTGTCCTGTTGCCAGCAGAATGATAGTCAAACTCTTAGCACGGTGTCCAAGAGCCTCCTTGGATGGGTCCCAAGCCATCTTTCCAGACTCCACCCCAGTTTCATCACTGTGTTTTAATCATGCAGGATGGCTCGATATTAACTACAATCACCAAGCATGCTACCTTTGCTGGGGGCTCTTCCTTCCACCTGTGCTTTCCTTTTGTCCCTCCCCCGCCTACAAATGCCCCACCCACCCTGCCCACTTCCTTCCACCCCCCATGAAGGTGAAGAAGAGGACAGTTTCTTTACTTTTTTCCAACACGCCCAAACTCAAATTATAGCCCATTCAGTTCGAGCCTCCCAGCCAGGCAGAGAGAGAAGTCCAGGGCCGTGGACCAGAGACGAAGGGTCTGCAGGACCCTGAACTTGAGCCCCTGAAGGCCCATCTGCCCACCCCAGGCACAATTTCAGTCCAGTCCAGAAGATGGTTTTCCACGCTGTCTCTCACCATCTCTGGAGAAGAAGGTGTTTCCCTGCAGTCTGTGATCGGCAGGCCCTTGCATGAATTAATCAGCAAATTCCCTGTATTTAGCCAAGTGTCTGCAAAGAAAACCACTGCAGACTGAAGGGGTGTCTTCCGGGCTGTCTCTGGCCTTTTACTCTCACTGAGTTCCTGGCGCCCCAGGGTCCTCATTACATTCTCTCTTTAACTGGATCTCTCAGGACCCCCTTCCTGAGTCCCTTCCAGCATCTGGAGCTGCCCTCCACCCAGCCTCATGCTAATGTCTCACCCCTGGGCTCTAGAGGAGAGAGCTGGGCATTCCTGGGTCAGTCCTGCTTGTTCTTTTCCAGCAGGGTGGTGGCTGCTTCCTTGGCTTCTCTTTTTTCCCACGTGGGCTCTGGTGGGTGTTTTTATTTCTCTCCCTCCCGACCACACCCTCAGGCCAAGCAGACCAGCACTGGGGCCTGCCTGCTCCAGGGATGTGGCCCCCGGGGACGACCCAGGGCGTGTCCATACAGCCCAGCACTTACTTGTCCTTGGGCTCATCTGCTCGTGGCCTCTGGATTTTTCCAAGGGGACAATTCCTTAGGGGGACAGCTCTGAGCCAACAAGGGATTAGAGGCTCCCCCTCCTCAGCCAGAGGAGGAAGAGATTGCACTTCAGAAAGGCCTCCTGGCAGCTTCACCCGGAAGGTGGACGTCATTATGGGGCTTGGAGTCCTTGTCTTGGCTCTGTCATAAGCTGTCCAGTGATCTTAGGGAAGTTGCCTCGCCTCTCGGGGCCTCATGAAGGCTGTATGGAGAGACTTGTGTCCTGGATCTGTGTCCCAGTTGTGGGGGGCTGTCATGGAGATGTCTCATGGCTCCTTGGAGCAGCTCCTGGGTTGTCCTGGGCACTCGGTGACGCTCCTGGCGGTGCTCAGAGCGAGGCTGCATCCCGCATGCTCGTCCTCCCTCACCACGCCCTCAGCACCTCCCTGGCAGCCTGGGCTCTGTGCTGCATTTCAAGTATGTCGAGTTGATTATTACATTTGAATTCAGTATCCATAAATTCTTTTATTTTGTTTCACATGCTGAATCTCTGGAGCCCAATATGCAAATTTATGGAAAACAATATGCAAATAAGAGCATAGGACATCAAGCCTGCGGTAGAGGAACTGTCAGGGGACCCAGGCCCCTGCCGCCTCCACTCTGTGACTTTTCCAGGCCTCAGTTTCCTCATCTGTAATGTGGGGGAGCTGGGCTAGAGGGTCACTCAGTTCCTTCCCAGCTCCCCAAACCCAACATTCTGTGTTTGGAAAAATTACTACAGTGTCTACGGAGGGAACAGCTTCTGAAATGGACTCCTGTCTGCTGGGAGGTGGGCTACAGTGGGAAGCTAGGAACCCAGGGTCATAGGGTCCTTTCCAGTGGAATTTCCCATTTGGCCTTTCCTCTCCATCCCACTAATGTGCAAAATTAACAGCAATAACAGCTAACAGTAGTTGAGTTTTTCTATATGCCAGAATTTCTATGAAATGTTTTATGCCTTATCTCATTTAATTGACAAGGCATAGTGGCTAAGAGCAAGGGGCGTGGAGGTGACCATCTAGCTCCAGAGCCCAGCTCTGCCACTCGCTGGCTGTGTGGCCTTGGGCCACCTGGTTATTATTTACCTTTCTGATCCTAATTTTCTCATCTGATAGTGGGAATAATTATGGTACCTACCTCATAAGGTTGTGATCATGGTTAAATGAATTTGTCTATGTGTTCAGAACAGTATCCAGCATGTGGTAAATACTGCATTAAAATCTAGCTATTAACACTACAAATGACAGCCTTCCCAACACTCCTACCAGAGGGTACTATTATTCCCGCTGACTGCTGAGGAAATTGAGGCTTAGAGAGGCTAAGGGTAGGTGGCAGTCTTGGTCCATTTGAGCTACTGTAACAAAGTACCATAGACTGGGTGAAACAACAAACATTTACATCTTACAGTTTTGGAGGCTGGGAGTCTGAGACCAGAGTGTCAGCGTGGGCGGTGCTGGGGAGGTCCCTCTTCCAGGTTGCAGACTGCCATCTTCTTGTTGTGTCTTCACGTGATGGAAAGAGGGTGAGGGAGCTCTCTGGGGGTCCCTTCTATAAGGGCACTAATCCCATTCATGAGGGCTGCACCCTCATGACCTAATTATCTCCAGAGGCCCCACCTCCAAACACCATCACATTGAGAATGAGGTTTCACATGAATGTTGGGGGGACATGAACATCCATCCATTGCAGTGGCCAAGGAGGAACTCCAGCCCTTGACTGTCCACATGCGTCCACTGCACAGCACCCGGTGTTCCTGGACTGGTCCTCCCTAGCTTGCTCCTCAGCACAGGGTCCAGGCTCCCCTTCCCTCAGGGCACTGTCTCCAGCTGCTCTTTGAGACTCTCAAATTGAGAGGAAAGTGGTTAACAAGTCAATTCACAGATTTTCTCCTGGAACCAAACGGAGAGGCAAAGGGCAAAGCAACCAGTGAGGAGGCCTTTCCCAGCCTGATGCAGCTCTCAGGGCTAATGGCTGCGGCCCAGGAGCGGTCACGGGCAGACCCAAAGCCATGTTGCCAGCCACAGACTTGAGCTTTCCTAATGCACCCAGGCTCCTGGCACCAGCCCATGTGAGCTTGTCTCTACCCAGTGCACCCACAAACACTCTGGTTTATCTACAGGACTAATGAATTCTGCCAATGCCATAATCAGCAGGAATGGAAAAGTCAACCAGAGCTAATTCTTTCTAGGGTGCAATGTAATTACTTTAAAATGACTTATTTAGTGAAATGGTAATGACGAGGCTAATGTTATCTCCCCAGATGACGAGCCTATTAGTTGTATGCTGCTTCGGGGTGAAGCAGGGAAGCAGGGCTGTCACATAGAAGTAGAGGCTGTCCTGCAGGTCGGTCTGCAGCTTGATTGCTTCTGCTTCTCCTACAGAGCAGCGGTAGGAGGCCACTTCCCTCAGTGCCATGGCCCCTAGGGACAAGCCCACTGCAGCCAGGTGGCCTTCTCTCTAATTGTCCAGGTGATACCACTGTGGCTGAGAGAGGCTGATGGATGCTTCTTGTTCAGGAGGAAGTCCGGGGGTCTTAGAGACTTAGGAAGCGTCTTCTGTTCGGGCAGGCCTAGATTTAAATCTCATCGCCACCTTTCGACCAGCCGGCCATGTGACCTTGGCTGAGTCACTTAACCTTTTGGTCAGTTTCCTCACCTGTCGATGGGAAATGGCAATACCTGCCTCAGCCACTGCTCAGGTCCTCCTCTTATTGGCTGCAGGGGATATTCGAGGCAAAGCTATGGCCCACGCCGAGCACAGACTTTATGGACACACTTGGCTCTTTAATCTTGGTTTATGTGCCCTGTTACTTCCCTTTCTTCTTTTGCTTCTGCTGTTAATTCATGCTAGTTGGCCTTTTATGTAGTCTCATAAGGCTTCTTAACCCATTTCTGGAGTAAAGTGGAGGATAAATTACAAGTAGCGGCAAAGGAATGAGGATTAAGTGACAATTGCAAAGTGTCTAGCACTTTACGTCTTTCCCTCCCTCTCTCCCTAATGGGATCCTGTTGTCTGCTTCTCACTGGGGCAGGGTAGGGGTGGGGGGACATGGACCCTGAAGGGGGGTAGGGTGTGGGCAGGGGGAGCCAAGGAACCAACACTGGAAGCAGAGTCTGAGGGGGCCAAGGTCTGAGCTGAATGGATGGTCCAGAACTAGGTCACCACAGAGTCAGATGCAAAAGGCCGAGCCAGGGAACGAAGTGAGGAACTGGTGAGTTTAGGGGTTGCTGCTGACGAGGAGGGTCAAAGTGGGTGGTGTGGGTTCTTGAGCTGAGGTAGTTACAAAGGTGGCAGGTGTTTATGGGGTGGGTAGGGTGCTTTAAAGGAGTCAGAGTAGGGGAGCCAGTTGGGAGCCCATTTGGTAACTATGGAGCACAGATAATCTGGGAGGGTTCTGTGTGTCCAGGAGGGATGAGAGAGGGGTATTTTGGGGCCGGGGGAGGGGGTACTGATTGACCCCAGAGGGACAGTGCAAGTGCTGTAGGCCAGTGGGCAAAGTCTAGGGGACCAGCCTAATCGAGGTGCAGCGAGCTCTTCTCAACAGCCCCAGTGGACAAACAAAATTGTTAGAGTAGGCATCTCAGGGAAGCATGCCTGGAGGGCTGGGTGCCACCAGGCCTTCGATCTCAAACAGTCCAACAGCATCAGCACGCTGGGCTCTGACTCACCTTGGTAGAGAAACTGTCTTCTGGAATTTGCCCTCTGGACCAAGAAATAAGTGAGCATCTAAATGGATAGAACATTCTTTCTCTGGGCAGAAGTTTAGTTTTCTTAAGCCTGACAAAAATTAAGTATTAGAAGCAGTAGAAATAGAGAAGGTTTAGACAAGATTGCAGAAAAAAGTCAGGATATGTGTTGATTCAAAACTCAGGCTCTGAGTCAGATAAACTCAGAATCCCCATTTCCTAGCCGTGTGACCCTGGATGAGTTACTGTCGACTGAAAAAAAAAAATGCGTAACCTAAAAGTTGAGAGTATGTTTTATTCGATGAACATTTTTAGGACTTCAAGCCCAGGAGACAGCATCTCAAATAACTCTGAGAGACTGCTCCAAGGAGGTGAGGTGAGGAGCCAGGGTATATAGGAGTTTTTGCAACAAAGGGCAGGTAGTCGGAATGTGAAAAGATTATTGTTAATTAAAGAAAACCAGATATCTCAAGTTAAGGAATTTAGTGCTTTTCTATGTATGGGAAGATGCAGCAGTCTGGGCTCACTGAATTTATTCCTTTGATATGCACCTCAGCTATCTGGGGCCAGGATCCTGTGTTTTCTCATCCTGAGTTCCCTCAAGGCTCACTGTCTGGGCAACTGTAATGTAATGGCTTGATGGCTGCAACATCCTTTGTTTACTTGATATGGCAGGCATTATTTTAGTCCTCATTACTTAACCTCACCAAGCCTCAGTTTCTTCATCTGTAAAATGGGGCCATAGTGGCTCCGACTGGCCTGGGTTGCTGTGAGGGTTAGACGGGTTAATGTATGTTCAGCTCTGGGTTCAGGGGTGGGACCCGATCAGACACTCCATCAATGTTACCACTTCTCATTATTAAAAGCAAAAATCCCATTTTGAAAATTTGGAAATGTTTTTATCCTTTAAAAATACACTTTCTTCCTCTACCTTCTTGACATTGGAAGGCACTTAGTGTAGAAAATACAGTACCTTCCTTTGTATGGTAATGTTCATGACTTCCACTCTCCTTTCGCTCATTTCTTACAACCTGCCAAAAGCTAAGAGAGGCCAGATTGCTGAAGAATTCAGTTTCTGAGAGTTCCATTTGAAATGAAAATTTAAAACATTTTGAAGTAAATTCTATTACATTTAAAAATCTTGTGTGACTGGGGAGTCATTTACCTCTAATTTACCAAATATAATTATTATTTTTTAAAATAAATTTATTTTATTATTTTATCTATTTATTGTTTCTGACTGCGTTGGGTCTTCGTTGCTGCGCACAGGCTTTTCTCTAGTGGCGGCGAGCGGGGGCTACTCTTCCTTGTGGTGAGCGGGCTTCTCATTGCAGTAGTTTCTCCTGTTGCGGAGCCTGGGCTCTAGGCGCAGGGGCTTCAGTAGTTGTGGCACGCGGGCTCAGTAGTTGTGGCTCGCGGGCTCTAGCGCACAGGCTCAGTAGTTGTGGTGCACAGGCTTAGTTGCTCTGCGGTGTGTGGGATCTTCCCCAGCCAGGGCTCGAACCCATGTCCCCTGCACTGGCGGGTGGACTCCCAACCACTGCACCACCAGGGAAGGCCTATAATTAGTTTAAATGCAAACAAGTTAGACACAATCTGTTTTTCTATTTCCTCACACCTATAGGAGATTTGGAAAATCCACCCTGTATGAATAGCAGGGTCTCATGTCTGGGCTGCAGTGCCCACTGGAGGGGCGGAGTGGGTCTGGGCGTGCGCTGTGGTTTGGTGGGGGAGCGGGGTGATGCTTCACAACAGCCTTTTTCCAGCGTTAGTTATTCGCATGGGGGAAGAGCACACACGGAGGAAAGGGGTGTCAGGTGTGATGCTGGTGTTGGGAAGAAAAGATGGTGTAGCCCTCACACTCTGGTCCCCGCCCCCACCCCGTGTCGGGAGCAGAAGTGCTGCCTTTTGGGGGACAGGGAGTGGAGGGCCTTCCCCCACCAGGGGACAGCTCGGAGAGAAGGGAAGAGAACCATGGTGTTATTTCTGCCCCTGAGTGTTCTTGGCTTTGGGACCACCCCGGGAGAGCACGAGGTGGACACCCCAGCTTTCTCTACAGAGGCACCCGGCACAGCTGAGCCATGGCCCAGGGAGAAGCTGCTCTCCGGTGTCTTTTGGGCAGTGGTCATCGAAAAGGAGGAGGCGTGGGCCAGTGGTGCTGTGTGACACGCCACCTTCTCAAGACTGCTGAGTTACCTACTACTTGTCCCTCTGATTTGCAGCTTCTGGATTTTAAGTCCTTTCCTAAAAAAATCCTTTGGGGAGCAGGGGCTGTATGGGAAATCTTTGTACCTTTCCCTCAATTTTGCTGTGAATCGAAAACTGCTCTCAGAAATTGTCTTAAAAAACACACACACACAACAGAAGAGCTCAGTGGAAATGAATGGCAGACCACACAACAGGGCAGAAAAAGGATTAAACCCGAACAGCGGCAAATTTAAAAAAATCCTTTCCTGTGGTTTTAGTGGGGTTTAAGGGAGGGAAAAATGTTAAAGGCATGTGTTCAATCCACTATCTTTACCCAGAAGCGTGCCTTCTGTTTGCTTTGAAGTCAGTAAGTTGAGGAAATCGTTCATTTCATCCAAGTTTTAAACTTTATTGGCACAAAACTGTTCATGCATTTTCTTACAATGCTTAAGGTATTTGTAGTTATAACCTGTTTCATTCCTGTTGTATGTTATTTGTATTCTCTCTCTCCTTGATCAAGTCTTGTTTGAGTCTTGTCTATTTTCTTGGTGTTTCAAAGTGTTGGCCTTTCCATGCTCCCTGTTTGTCCCATTTTAGATCAGGCTTGGCTTATCACCAGGATGGGACTCTTTTTGTTTGTTTCGAGCTCAGAGCTAGGACGCCAAAGCTGTCCCACTAAAGGATTGTGTGCTGACTTTTACGCAATCGTATTCTATTTCTGAGAATTTTTTCACACTGAGAATGAAGCTGACTCAACACTGTCCAATTAATCATGGAGGGAATATGTGGGGCTGGGGAAGTTTGGCCTTGAGCTGTACTTGTATGTGACATCTAACTAATGCTAAACGCCATGTTACTGGGGGAAAGAAAACTCCCTTTCACAGGCTCCATGGCGCTCAGAGAATAAAGAATTAGCGACCACAGATAGGATGTCAAAATAATGGTTATGTTTGATCATCTCACTCTTTGCAGAGAATTAAAAGCAATCATAGGTAGAATCGATGCCACTGTAAGTTTCCCACATCAGGGCTGTTTTAATATTTTAAGTGGATTTTAGTGCTGGTGATTTTTAAAACACATACACACGTCTCCTGCTGAGTGCTTGTGGCAACCGAGAAATGAAGACCAGGGACAGGGTCCCTGCTGACATTTAATTCTCAGGACACTGCAGGTACCTTACTCCCAGAGACCTGCTTTCCTGACATGAATGTGTGTGTCTCTGCCTCTGGCGATAATTTTTTCCCCACTGTCTCTAGCATTTTATATATATGACAATCACTTACAGGACGAGTTATTTATGTGACACCTTGCAAAGTGCTTTAAAAATACAATTGCTATTCAGTTATTCCTTACAACTCCCTTGTGATGGAGATCATGTCTACACATCAAGCTTTAGAGGATCCGGAGGCTTAATGCTTCTTGCTTGAGTCCTATAAGAAGTCACAAGCAGGAACCCTGGCTGCCACCCCAGGGCTGCCCGGGGGCTCTGGTTATCTCTATTTGTGCTGGAAGTTTCCTCTGAAGGAGATAGTGCCAATTCAAATGGGAGACCTGTGGGGATGAGAAGGACCGTGAAAGCAGGGTAACTGGTGTTTGGCCAGGGCATGATGCTCAGGATAGCCAAGGACACTCATCCAGGAGCCCAGGAGCTTTGGAGCAGAAGAGTTCATCTCTATAGACAGTGACTTCCCTGAGGACACTCTTCCAGATTGGTCCACGTGGGCTCTTGTTCTCATTTAGATCATCACTGACTCTGCAGCATAACTGGGACACGGGCGTGTCCTGTCCAGGTACGCCCAGGGCGAGGTGGGAGGGAGGCGGGGCTGGTGTCCTTAGTCTCTGAAGGCCAAAGCTGCTCCCGCCAGGTGGTTGAAGCTGGGGGTGGGGACAGCAGCCCCCATGAGGGCAGGCCCGGGGAGGGTGGTTTGGAAGGAAGGGGCAGGAGGAAGGAGCCGGGACCTCACAGCAGCAGTTTTGTGGGGGCAAAGAAGAGATGGCTCCCAGCCAGTGGGGTGAGCAGGGGTGCGTCTGTGATTCCTCCAAGGAACCGTCCAGACTTTGGCTGATGCTCCGAGTGGGGGGACTCATGGGCGGGGTCCCCTGCCTGCCTCATCCCCCCTCAACTGGCAGGCTCAGAGCTGTGTTGGGGAGAGAAGAACATCCATGCTGTGATGGTGTATAGCCTCCTGCTGCCCCCAGGAGCCCCGAGGCGGAGTGGGGAGAGGGGTAGGAAGGGGGACGGTCACAGAGATGTCCTGGTCCAGGAAGATCCGCCCCCCACCTGGCTCATCTCATTTGATGCTCGCGGCAGCTCTGTGCAGTCGACATAATTAACTCCATTTTACAGATGAAGAAACCAATATTCAAAGTGGTTATGCGGCTTGTCCAAGATTGTACAATTAATTAGGAGTGGAGAGTGGGCTCATTAGCCTCTCCAATGAGCCAAAGTACCTGTGTGTCTCTCTCCGGGGCTTCTGTTTCCTTAGGTATAAGATGCATGCCTTTCCCTCCTTCTGCCTCGATGGTCTGCGCCCTCTGGGCTGCTCCGGCTCTCGCCACAGGGTCAGCTGGGGCTAAATCTGTGTCCAAGCTCCTCACTTGCCATGATCTTTGGTGAAGTCTCGCTTTCCTCTGGTTTCCTGGAGGAAGCTGAGTGGACACAGAGAGAACGCCGGTAAGAGGCCACAGAGCTACTGAGATCAATGCGATTTTGTCACCGTGGCAAGTAGAAGAGGCTGTGACATTTTAGTTAGTCCCCATCTGCATCTTGAGGAAAGAGGGAGTGTCCAGCCCACAGGTCCCCGCTGGGGATGGGGACCTCTGCAGTCTGACACCTTTCGCCTCTGAACTACGGTTCTCTTCTCTTGAAAGCCATTTGGTTTTAGCTCCTCTAAGGGAGCCCTGCGTGACGCATTTGTTTTAACTCAAGAGTGCTGTCCTCAATTTCCCCGGGAATGTGAACAAAGCCCTTCTATTTCCTGATCTGAAGGCAGGCCTCCTGAGGTCAAGCCCGGGACTGGCTCTCTCATCTTCTCGGGGACAATTATGCACCTGTCAGCAGCTCTTCTCCTGTGGGGTCTCTGGGCTTCCACTGTCTGGGCCCATAGTCTCTTGCAGGAGATGGGAGAACACGATAGTGACAAAACACAGAATGTTCCTTTACTTGCTTCCTTACCAGCCACTTCCAGGACAGGAGGAAGGAAAATGGGGCTGGTTCTTGGTGCCTGTGAGGGAGGCTACTGAGCCTGGACATTGAGATTGATTGAGTGAGCACTGGTCCCAGCTGGCTCTTGGATATTTTATTTCTTAGCTTGTGTCTACTGAGCACCTACTATGTGCGGAGCATTGAGCTATGGCTTCAGGAAAGAGCAGAGTTGGTTACTGGTTGCTGAACCAATAACATTTCCCAGCCTCCTCCTTCCTTTCTGGTCAAGCATACCACACATGAGAAGCAGCCTTGATTACGGAGCCAGCAAGAAAAGTCTTCTAGGGAAAGATTGTCTCTCTGACAAAAAGAGAAATGGGAAGAGAGGTTGTCCTCCTTCTTTCTGATGTGATTGCATTAGAATGGGTGGCTGGCAGCCATCTTGCCACCTTGAGGGGACCAGGCAGACACTGAGGATGGCAGAGTGGAAAGGTGGAAGGCAGTAAGTCCTTGATGATTTCATTACACTGACTTAACCAACCCTAGACCTGGGAATATTCCCAGACTTTTGATGTGTGAAATAATCAATGTCCTTATTGTTTCAGTTATTTTGACTGGGATATTCTGTTTTTGCAGCCAAAAGCATTCTAACCGATAAACACAGACAACAGAATCTTTCCCTTTAGGAGATTAGCATCCAAGGGAGATGGGCAATGCACCCATGAGGCCTCTGGAAAGCACTTACCAGCCCATGCCATACCCATAATGCATAGCTGGGTCTTTTTTTATAAAAAAGATGCATTCATAAAAACAATGTGTTACACAAATTGTAATTCTCCAGTGATTTCATAACTGCTTCTGAGATACTTCACCTAATTAATAATTGGTATTTAACTCACAATAGCTCTTAATACTGTAGAGTTTCTTTCCTCTGTTTTGACAAGTGGTAAATATCTGGAAATCCCTATTATTCAGGTGAAGTGTTTTATAAACAAGTTATCCTTTACCAAATGAGTATTCATTCTTTAATTTATCCCCTTTAATTGCAGATTTTGGAAATAAGGGTCGTAAAGAGAAGGGTCTCACCTGAATATCAGGCTGTATGATCACATCTATTATTCCCAAACAGAAGACTGGGGTAAAACATGGAATGATGTTCATGCCTTCATTATTCCAAGTGTTTATTGTATCCTAATCGTTACATGTGTAATGAGATGTTAAAAGGGTGCTTGTGGTTGAAGCTCGTGGGCCATACATGCATCATTCAAAGGAGTGGTGAGACTGTTTGCAGGATTTGCCGTGGAGCTCTCCAAAATCCAGTCACATGAGTCTCAAACTCTTCATTCCTAGTGAGGGCATCAAAGATTGGTGATGGAAAATTAGGAAGTGGATTCCAAGTGAGAACTCCTGCTGAGCCCAAGGCGGGGAGTCGTTCAACGGGCTCTAGCTCTCTTCTCTTTAAGAGTCTAGAGGCCGGTTCCCAAACTTGCTTGTTTGCAGAGTGGTTTAATTCTGCCAGTGAGATGCCCTGTAGCTAGATTTGGAAGCCACAGTAGCAGTCAGAGCCGTTCTTTCTCCTCCAGCATGGCGGCAGGTGCGTGTGCTCTGGCCAACATGAGTTTTCCCAGTGGATTCTCTGTTTGCCAGCCAGTCTCCTGCCTCAGGGCTATTGGGAAGATGTGAACAACAGCAGTGGTTTCCATAATTTTCCGACTCCAGGTAGCACAACAACTTCCTGATCTTTGGGATCACTGCCATGATGATAAATCTGAAATTCTATAGTGCGCTAGAGAGGCACTCCTGAATCTCTCTCCTCTGGCCCTTCCAAGAATTTGACCAGCACCTGATTTCTGCAAAAGTTAGCCAACTGGGAAGTTAGAGAGGACAGTCTATCAGACTGCTCCCACTTCTGACACCAATTATAAGTTCAGGAGGTTCCAAAACCACCCTCAATTTTGATAATTCACTAGAAGTACTCACAGAAACTCACTTACATTGTTTTATTCACAAATGTGGTTTATTACAGGAAAAGGGTATAGATTAAAATCATCCAAGGGAAGAGAGGCATGCTGCAGAGCCCAGGAAACTTCCAAGTGTGGACTCTTCGTTTTCTTCTCCCCATGGAGTCAGGATGCATTACTCTCCTGGCATGTGTGACAACACACACAGAGTATTGCCGACAAGGGAAGTTTCACTCTTTCACACTTTTTTCACTAAAATAACAAGTGGTTTCTATTTTCTTATCTGAAAACCATGACCAATAGAGGGCATGGAAAGTATATCCTCCTTCACCTCAAGTCAAGATGGAAGAGTTTTAAATACATCACCCAGAAAGGTCAATATGGATCTCCTTTAGTTTGGGGGACACAACGCTCCACGGTCTGAGTCCCCCTGAAAAATCTAGAAGGCAAGAGACAGGCTCACCAGCAGCTTTGTGAGGGGAGGAGCAAGGCAGAAGTTTCTGCCACACCAGGATTGGCCTGCTCTCCTGGCATCTGTCAGGTCAAAGGGTGCAGGGTGATGCCCATGGACCACTTTGGACCATGTGTGAGAGAGGGTTAGTGTGGGCCATCTTAGGACCTGTCCTAGAGGGTCACCTGGAGGGTCAGAGAGATACAGCTGAAAGGAGCTGGAAGGATCACTGATAGCTTAGAGGCTGAGGAAAGAGTAAGGAACCAACATGAATAGAGGTACTTTGACACAGGTCAAGGGAATTGATGGCAAGAGAGCCCCAGTTTTGAGGGTGTCTCCAGATGTGCCCTCGTAAATGCACATGAGACAAGAATCTTCCCTCACTTAAGAGGAAGTTGGTACTAGATCACCCAGCAGTGCCAATCAAGGGAGAACTTTCTGCTCTCCACTCCTTGTTTCTCTTTCCCCCACCTCAGTCCAGTTCCAGTGGGTATAAAGCTGGACAGGAGGAGTAGAAGCCCATGGTTGGGGGGCTAGAGAAGACCGTGGCCATATCCACCCAGCCAGCCTCACTGCCTCCAAGGCATGAGATCTGGGAGTAGAGGGAGGGGTCTCCAGCTTGGATCAAGAGTGGAGTCTTGACTATTCCTCTGGGCTGGAATTTTCATTATTAAACCAAGACTTGTGATTGTGAGGACTGGAGAACTCTTGTATTATGCAGGAGTGACCAGGAGAGCCATGGGGCCTGCCATGGGAAAATGGGCTTCCAGGAATACGTTTGCATAAAACTGGGAGATAAAAATAGAGTTGCTCACTCCATGTAATGGTTACACAGATTTGCTCTCTCCTCTAAATGGTTACTTGACTGTGGGTGGAGGATGTGTGTGTGTGTGCGTGCGTGTGTGTGTGTGTTTCATTTTCAAACCCCCAGAAGTTGTGCCTGGTACATTATAGCCATTCAATAAGTGTCTGGGGGATGAGTGACAGTTTCTTTGGGTTGCAAGGTACTATATCAACCAGCTATTGCCACAGTGACTCTGTTTAACAAAATACCCCAAGCTTACTGGACCAAAACAAGGAGTATATATTTCTCGCTTATGGGTCTACAGGTTGGATGGGTTCAGCTGATCTCGGGTGCGTTTAGCTGGGCTTGACTGCAGACTGCGAGGTGGGTCCAGGTCTGCTTTACGTGTCTCTCCTCTTCCTTGAGACAGGGGCCACGCAGGCTGTGTTCTTCCCATGGTGACAGGCAGGTGTGCCAGAGGGCAAGCCCAGCTGTTCCCATTGACCAAAGC
This sequence comes from Balaenoptera ricei, assembly GCF_028023285.1. Lineage (NCBI taxonomy): Eukaryota > Metazoa > Chordata > Mammalia > Artiodactyla > Balaenopteridae > Balaenoptera > Balaenoptera ricei. The sequence goes on from NC_082639.1 coordinate 171,817,090, forward strand.
AAGTAACATGGACGTGCCGAAAGTCAAGGGGCAGTGAGGTGCACCCAGCTTACTGTGGAGGTCAATACACTGGCGGGGATTGTGGGGGGAGGCGAGGGGAGGCGGGGGGGGGGGGGCGGGCAGGGGCGGTGAGAGATTAAGGCCAGTAATTCAATCGACTGCAGGTACCATGTACATTTTTTTGTCCACACTTAATCAAAGATAAGGGATGGCCTTGAGTCATTCACTTTTTGCGATCTGAGGTCTCAGCTGCAGGAGGGAGTGCTCGGGCCCCTGCTGGGAACTGATAGTCATTGAGGACAGTTGGCCTGGCCTTGGGAGCTCTGAGCTCTCGGCCTCGCCCTGCTGAGTGATCCAAAAGAGAAGTGACATGAGGCCCCCGAATTCTCTGGGCCGTGACTCTTGATTACAAAATAAGAGGGCCTTGGTCCCTTCAGCTGAAACTAGTCCTGGTCAGGTCCCATGGGCATGACTCCTGTGCCCTAAGGAGGGTCCATATTTGGTGCAATGCTCTGCTGTCGCCATCTTGAAATACTGAATCATTTTTGGACAAGGCGCCCTACCTTTACATTTTGCACTGGACCCCACAATTTATATAGCTGGACCTGCCCATGGGGATGCAGGTTTCCTGAAGATTTACTGATGTAATTCCATCCTTGGAGGGACTGCAGCTCACTCTGTGCTCATTTATTCAGCAATAATATCAAAGATTACGGCCACCAATTTATCCAGTGTCCTGAAGCACCAGGCACTATGCTAATAAGGGTTTTACGAACATCATTCCAATCCTCGTATCAGACTTGCAAGCTTTTCACGAAAATGAATGTCATTGTAACGTATAACTCATCCAAGATCACACAGCTGGGACTTGAGTCTAACTTCGTTTCTCTCCCATGCCTTTCCGCCAGATGATTTTGCTGTTATGTTCCACAAACTGGATGGAGATCTGGGGATACAGTACATCTGGGGATAAAGTAGTACAGTCCCTACCCTCAAGGGGTTAAACATCTTATTAACAATAATTGCAAACACCTACATGGAACTTGCTGTGTGCAGACAATGTCCTAAGCAATTTATACATATTAAGTCATTTAAGCTATACAAACGCAATCCATTGTTTTTAGCCCCATTTTATAGAGGGGAACACTGAGGTATAGAGGAGGTATCTCACCCATGGTCACATGGCTGGAAGGTGGCAGGGCCAGGTTTCAGGCTTAACCCCTTGCTGTACCTCCTCTCACCTTGGTGCAGCCAGGCTCCTCTCTGCTTTGGTGACGGGGGGAAAAACATAAATGAACTCCTCCCACCCTGGGTCAGATTCTATGGATACAGTTGAGAACGTTGTGGGAGTGGAAGGGAGACAGGCCCTGGGCCCTGAGACCTGGGACTCTTTACCAGAGTGCTTGCACCTGGACAAACGTCTCCTCCAGCAACAAAATACAAAGAAACTAAAAATAACTGCAGGTATGCGCAGTTGGGGCAACTATAAGCAATAAGATACAAAAAGGCCACAAATCAACTGTCACTTCTGAGTGCCAGGAGCAAAAGCAGGGGACTGTGCATGATCCTTGCACACCGCATCGCCAAGGGGGTGGGCAGGCCACCTAAGCTCCGCCTCCTGCCCAACCCAGGGACCTGCATCTGTCGTAACTCCGTCTAAGGAGCCAGCTGGCACCCTCCTCAGGGAGCGGGCGAGGGCACCTGTTACTTGTTTTTGCTCCCAGTACCGCCTTACCTGGATTTCTCGTCTGGACTCTTACCGATTTCTAGTGATTGAAGAGTCCAAGGACCTGGGTCGGTAACAGAAGGGAGACGGGAGGCAGGTGAGCACAGAGGCTGAGCCCCCGGTGTGACATGATGGGGGCTGTAAGGGGGTGGCCGCGGGACATAGGTGTTACCGGTTCACCCAGGCACGAGGAAGCAGGTCCTGCACACCCAGCGGGAGGGAAGCTACCCCGTGACTGGGGTTCAGAGCTGCCTGTTCCACGCACACCGCCTGCTTGTTCTGTGTTTGGATCCGGGGGGATTTCTTTTCTCACCTCTCTTCCCAGCATGTGGTCCGATTAGGCTGCTCCCTCACTTTTTTTTTTTTTTTTAATTAATAGCTACTTTATTTATTTTTGGCTGTGTTGGGTCTTCGTTTCTGTGCGAGGGCTTTCTCTAGTTGCGGCAAGCGGGGGCCACTCTTCATCGCGGTGCGCGGGCCTCTCACTGTCGCGGCCTCTCTTGTTGCGGAGCACAGGCTCCAGACGCGCAGGCTCAGTAGCTGTGGCTCACGGGCCCCGCGGCATGTGGGATCTTCCCAGACCAGGGCTCGAACCCGTGTCCCCTGCACTGGCAGGCAGATTCTCAACCACTGCGCCACCAGGGAAGCCCAGGTTGCTCTCTCTTGAAGGGAAATGTTTCCATCCACCCATCCTGGGTCTGTTGGTGCCATTTTTGCCTCCCCAGTAAAGCTAGCCGTGAGGAAAGGCTTAGCCGGGCAGAGCCGTCTCCAGACCTGCCCGCCACTGTGGCACTCCATGGGGGGACAGGCGTGTGTCACCACAACCCTACTCATTCCCACACAGCACCCACCTCACGCCAGGGACCATGCTCACGGAACGAGGTTCGTTCGAATAGCAGCTAACAGAGGCGCGGCTGGGACTACAGCTTATGAAACCATCCTCCCACATTCCAGATGTGGTTTGGGGTTAGTTCCACTGCCTCTGATCACCCTGAAGTAACTGAGGAGTGATGGGTGAATCTTTACTATTGTTTCGGCGATTACGGTCTACTGGGAGTGTGAAACAAGACTTTGAGGAGAGCCCGCAGGGTGAGTGGGAGCAGGTGAGGGAGGAAAGGGAAGCAGAGGCCAGGTGACAGAAAGGAGGAGCAGGGCAGAGAAGAGGGGAGGGTGGGAGAGACGGGGAGTGCAGGGACCTGGCTGTGGCTCCCTGCAGAGTTTGGGGCTGGACCGTGCTGCCCAGAGGACGGGTGGGGTTCTCTTCAGCGGGGCTTTTTGAGAAAGGTTACACCCTGCGGTAAATATCTAGAGCAGTTCTGTGTTGCTGTGCAGCCCCAAGACAGAGCCCCGAGACCCAGAGAGGCTGCTGGTTGTCGTTCCCATCAGGGCTGGGAGCTGGTCCTCCTGGATGGGCAGAAGCCCTCTCTTCCCCCAAATCTCTGACCACCCCTTGTCCTGGGTGCCATCTCCAGGCACCTTCATCTTGAGAAAGGGTGCCCAATGTCACATGGGCTCTTCCCTGCCCCCTGTGCAAGTCCCCAGTTCCTCTGATGGACGAGGGCTGTGTCTCTCCTTCCAGGTGGGCTGCCTCTCAGCCCAGAGCGTGCAGTGGGGCAGCCTCTGAGCGGAAGGGCAGAGAGACGCAATTGAAGTCATTTTCCCTCTGCTTCTGTATCTTATTTTTCCTTTGGGTAAAGATTGAGGCAAAGTCAATTAAATGGAAAAGTCAGTATGCTTGGGTTGAGAAATTAAACAGAAAATCAGACTGTGTAAGGATTACGGTTCTTACAGGAATATTAATTCAACTTAATGGTGGAGTTTGGGCTGTGTCGTGGGTCTAGTAATTTGGAGGCCTGCAAGAGGACTGTATATTCATAATGCAATTTTCATCGTTTCTCAAAGGCATTCTTAATACAGTTTTATGAGCCGTCTTGCCCAGGTCACTATCGTAAATGAGAAGTTATTCCCAAAGGATCTTATTTGGGACAACAAATGGATAAAAGTATTGAATTTATTAACATCTAAATTAAAAAGTCTGAAAAATGGAGTTCTAATTAATCAGCTTGCAAACAGCTACCCCCAAGGGTAAGATAACAGACCCTTTAGCAACAGCTAGTGATTGGAGACATATTATTTTCCAAAACAATAATAATATTACCATAGCAGCTCCTATCTTAGGAGTTCAAAGCCATCCCATAATCATTAATTATTTAAAGGCTTTCTAAAACGGAAGTAGATAATTGATGTTTTTTGGGGCTTTCTAATGTGGAAATGGGGCTAAGAGGGGAGGGTGAGTGCCTTTGTCTGGTTGTGGGGCTGGCTGTCAGAAAGAGGATCAGGAAGGTCAGGAGGTGGGTGCAGTTCTCTGAGCTTGCTCCGCCTCTGGCCTCACGCCCTCTGGCTTTCTGGTTCCTGCTCTGCACTTTGGGCCCAATCTCCTTCCCATCCAGCCACCCACCCCATCCACCATCCTGTTTGTTCAACAGCCCCCAAGCATGGACCTGTCTTCACACCTGGGCCATCTTAGGTGTTCATCAGCTTCCCAGGACCTGTCCCTGGACCCCAGCTTCCCCAGGGGCCACAGCACCGGGTGAGACACATGCTCTGCTCAGAGCCTCCCTTCCACCGCGGGCTGCTGGGAAGCTCAGCCTCCAGCCGTCTCTGGTAGGGGCGCTGGTCTTTAGAGAGGCTTTCCCTTCTGCTCCCGTCTGGTTCATGGACTCTGCACTCTGACATCTGGTCTTCTGGGCTGCCTTCCTGGGGCCTAGTCCTTCCCCGAAGGGCACGGAGGTGGTCCGTCCCCTCTCCTGAGCTTTACTTGGAGCTAGAGGCAGCTCACTTACCATCAGGCAGACGGAAGTGTAAGATGTCAGAGGCCTCACTGACCTGTCTGCTTTGGAGCCCACTGGCAAAATCATCACGCTGGGTCCTAAGTCATTGACACATGCCACGGGAGGCCAGCGAGTGCTGGGAAATCAACGTCGCACTTTCCCCAGGAGAATGATGGGGGGAAGCTGTGTCCCATAGAGATATAGGTCACAGAATGTCTTCATATTTGATACCTCGTCTCACTGGCACCCAACCCCTGTAAGGTAGGGAGAGGCAGGCAAGACTGCATCTATAAAATAGTTCTATTTTATAGATAGGGAAGGAAGCTAGTATTTTTTGAGTAAGATTGTTTTGGACAATTGGGCAATTTATGTATGTTATCCTATTATGTTAGGTAAGGTTTTTTTTTTCTTTTTCTTTTATATTAGTATTTATTTATTTATTTAAAGAAAAGTGATGGGACTTCCCTGGTGGTCCAGTGGTTAAGACTCCAAGCTTCCTATGCAAGGGCCGTGGGTTCGATTCCTGGTCAGAAAACTAAGATCCCACCTGCTTTCTTAGTGCCCATTCATCTTCTCCTTCATTCATTCAGTTGCTGTGTGAACTTGCTGCATCACTTAGCTTTCTTGGTTTCCTTATCTTTGAAATGGCTGCCTCATAGGGTTGTTACGGGGTTAAATGGGATAATGTGTTTATACCAGAAAGTTCCAAAAAGCAAAACTTGAATTTGCTGCTTGGATCATCTATTTATGTAGCATTTATGTTGTATTAGGTATTATAAGTAATCTAGAGATGATTTAAAGTATGCAGGAGGATGTGTAGGTTTTATGCAAATACCACACCATTTTATATAAGGGACTTGAGCATCCGTGGATTTTGGTATCTGTGGGGTTCCTAGAACCAGTCCCCTGCAGATACCAAGGAATGACAAATATCAGACACAGGACCCTGGTGAGCTGCCTGTAATGGGTGATGGAAGGGAAAGGAAAGGGAGTTCGGGTTCTCATTCATTCCTTCATTCACTCACTCATTCGTTCAAAAACTGATTGTTGAGGACCAATATGCTTCAATCTCACTAGAGTCCCTTGGGCCAGCCAGTGTCTCTCTAGAGGTTCCAGGCATGAGAAACAAAGCTGGAACCTGAATTTGCCAATAGAAAGGACTAGGCAGGCAGAAAATCCAGTTCAGGGGCTGACAACATTTCCGTCCTCTCCCTCAGGGAACTGGATACCCCACGCCCCTTGATTTACTTACTTTCCACCAAAAAAGGAGCTGTGGTAGACTTTTCACGTAAAAAAGAGAGCGATATAATGACCCATTATATTTCCCCCCGAAGTATCAACCCGTGGATCAAGTCAGGATCATGTGGGGCAGGGTGATGGGAAAGGGGGGCGGTCTGGGGACAAATGTGACGCTGAGAGGACAGAGGCCTAACGGGCTCCCACCCCGACCTCCCCTCTGGCTTCCCCACAGGTCCCTCTCCTCTTTGCCTCCCTAAATACTTCCCTTTCCCCCCAGTTCACCTCCTCCCTCTCCTGTGATGACTTCTTGGACTTACCTTGCCCATACGTGATCTTTCCTTTCTTTAGAATGTTATTTCAATTGGACTTAGAGCTACATCCTCTAAGGCAATGGCTCCAATGGTTCAATGCCTACTGATCTTATTTCCCCAATTAGGTTATAAGCTCCAAGTGGGCAGAACTGTGTCCTAAACCCCTTGGTACACTCACAGCATTGGCCCAAGGAAAAATCACCGTGGCCTCTGGAATCTCATCTTTATTCCACTGCCCACATCAGGCACCTGGTTATCCAGTCCCACAAGCCCAAACGAGCCAGGACACTGGCACCTCTCTGTTCCAGATCATTCTTGTTCTTCCTGTAGTTGACCTAGAAAAATCCTACCCATCCTTGAAGGCTGAGCACAAATGTCACATGGTCATTTCAGAGAGTATGCTCCAGGCAGAGTTAATTCCTTCCTTCACGTTGATACCATAGCACATCTTCTGTTCTTAAAATGACCCACTTCCTGGCTTGTTGGAGGAGTTAGATGCAGGTGGCTACGAAGCCTCATATGCCAGGCCCAGTGGGTATTCTCATGGACCCCCAGCACCTCCCTGCTTTGGTACAGAACACTGTGTAAGTTCTTTTATAGCTCTCGTTTCTTGTTTCACTATTTCTGTCAAGGCTTCACCTTACAGAGATGCTGCGAAGACAAATGAGATAATATGTAAAAGTGCCTTAAGCTCCAGAAGATGGACTATATTATTACAGCTGGAAAGCTGTCTACTGGGGAAATCAAACTTGATGAGGGTGAATAGGGAAGGGAGGGAGGGATAGAAATAGAGAAAGACAGAGACAGAGAGATACAGGGAGAAGGAGGCACACAGAGAGAGAGACAGGGAGAGAAAGAGACAGAGAGACAGAGAGAGGACACACAGACTAGCGTGTCTACTGGACTGGGAGACCCGGAGGGGCGTCTGTCTGGTCTCCACAAGGCAGCGGGGTGTTATGTTTACTGAAAAACAAAACACCCCCAAAACCATTTGAATTTGGTTTCTGTTAGGTGTTCACAGAAGGTCCATCCCTGTCTCAGGGGACAGTATATTTTAGTGAGTTAAGGGCTTTGAATTCAGCCAGACCTGAGCAGGGCCCTGCCCCCGACTTCCCAGCGGTGAGGATGTGGTCAAGGGACGCCCTGCGTGTGGGTTTCCTCGCAGTCAGTAACAAGGGTGCACACCCCCAGCCTCCAGGGTGGCGTGAGGATGAGGGAGCGTGTGCAGTGCTCACAGACGTGCAATAAATGCACGACAACCGCCTCGCCCCTCATTTCTCCACCCCCGCTCCCCTTCCCCCCACCATCCCTAGGGTTGGACTCATAGCCGGAGGAGTCAGGCTAAAGTCAGCAGTTTCAGAAGGAGAGATCACATCCTTCCCCCGTGGTCCTGAAAGTCACACACCAGGACCCCCCTGGGAAAGGAAGATACACAACAGGAGCCGTGAGGAAGGTTCCGGGGCATCAGGGTGTAACCCTTCTCTCTTCCCTGCCCAACTTCAGAACCAGCTGAGAGATGGTCGAGAGAGACAGACAGACAGACAGAGAGAAAGAGCAGGGCCTAGGACGTGACGCAGGGCAGGAGGCTTCTCGTCTCCAGAAGCGTCCATTGCTATCCTTTGGATGTCTGGGTCAGAGCATCACTTGAAATCCCCATGGGGACACAATTATGGATATAAGTAGTTGAGGCCTCTATCGCAGGAGGGCTCGGAGGATACATCCCGTTCTCAAGCTGTGTGGGTGGGTGTTTACCCGTAGGCAGTGACCCTGGTCTCCCTGGAAACCACATGCCGCAGAAACAAAGGCACACTGCTCGGCATCATTCACGGCCACCCTCTGTCCCTCTCTCATGGCGGAGGCGGGGTGAGGGTGGAGGGCACCCAGGACACGTTCTTCGTTGCATGGGGAATTTGTCCCCCATGCCCACCTGGCCCCAAGAGAGCTTTCATTTTCTTGCCAAGTCGGTCTTAGTAATAATGTGGCGAATTCTTAAGGGGGCAACCAAGTGGACCATCAAGACCTCAGTCTGTCTTTCCCTTAGCTTGTAGTCTGTCAGCAAGACCCCAGACAAATGAGGAGCGGGGTGGAGAGAACGTGAGAGGTCTGCCTGGATTTTCCCCCTTACCTGGAAGCCTACTCCTCGGCCCCCAATTCCCTTCAAATACTCTCCCCAACTCCTTCAACACACCCCTACCCTGAATGGCTCCCTCACCCGAATCCCCACCACACAGGGCTGAACCTGCCCATTCACCTCTCGGGCTTCCCGCTGGGATCCAGGGCAGGACAGAGGCTCTCGCTCATCCTTGCATCCCCAGTGCCCTGGTGCAGCCCCGGAAATGCTTGTTCGTTGATTGACTATCAGAGCCCGCCTCGCCCGGACCTACCCATGGGTGCCACGCTCAGTGGTCCTTGCAGAGAATCAGGAAACGTACATAACCTAAAATTTATTATCTTAACCATCTTTAAGGGTACAGTTCAGTGGCATTAAATGCATTCACACTGTTGTACAACTATCACCACCATCCATCCGCAGAACTCTTTCACGTCCCACACTGAAACCCTGTACCCATTAAATGACGCCTCACTCTCCCCTCCCCCAGTCTCTGCAGCCACCAGTCTATTTTCTGTGTCTGTGAACTTGGCAGTTGATCGTTTTCATGGAACAAAACCACTGAAGTGTGGTACGCACCTGGAGGAGGCACCGACCGCCTGGCACCACCTGGAGACTTCTGATACCCAGTCGTGCTCTGCTTAAGACGTAGGCTTGAATTTGACACTTCTTCTCTTGTGGGTCACAGACCCCCAAAGTCCATTTGACTCTAAACCTGTGCTCAAAACTCTAAGGAATGCATTTTGAATGGGGGCATTTCAGGAACCTTGGTTGGGGAGGGCAGGGGCTTTGGGACAAGCTGTGAGTTTAGAAAGTTGAGATTTTTGGCGTCTCTCAAATCATACTTGATTGCCTATTCATAAGATCAGCTTTGTGCCCGGTCATCCAGGTTTCCAGACTTTCTGTTCCTTCTTGCTGACAGCTTATTTATTACAAAGGAACGTTCCTGGTTACTTGGAACAATCAGAGCTCTGTATTCACAAGAGAGCTGCCATGGGTAGTATTTCACCGACCCCTCGCACTGGGGGCTGTGAGCTGTGTACAAACTCAGCTTCTCTGCTTGAATTACCTCCTCTGGGCCTGGTGGGGTGAGCTCAGCGCAGGGCAGGCGGTGCATTTTAGTGCCGTCATAGCCTGAGGCCGCGGCTCTGCAGCCGTGGGCTGGCCCTACCAGCACTGGCTCTGGCAGGAATAGGAATCACGCTCGCTCCCTTCTCGTAAGATCCTGCCTTATGCCAGGCACTGTTTGACCCGCATAATCTCACAACTGTTTTAGAGAGGGTTGGCCAGAAGCAGATTTGAGATGAGGATTCTTAGGCAGGTGATTTAATGAGTGGGCGCTATCGTAGACGTGAGGGAAGCAAGGATGGGGCAGGGGAAGAGGCGAAGCCAGGGGGTTGTCTTGCTGGAGTGTAACCACAGCCTGATACCACAGAAGCTCTGACATCGCAGAGTTGCTGCTTGAAGGCAAGGGCTTTGTTCTCCTCAATCTGTTTTTCAGATTGACTCTCCCCAACCCCGGGTGGGGATTAGGGGTATAACCTCGAAGGAATTTCCGGGTGAGGAGGTGGCTGAAGGGGAACAGAGAAGGGTACAGCTGGGAGCTGATAGCAGCCCAGCTTGGGAAGGAGGGGCAGGGTGAGTCTCCAACAGCATCCTCTAGAACAACCTTCTGAGGTGTGTACTAAGACTAATCCCCAGGTTACAGAGGAAAACTGAGGCCCACAGAGGGCAAGCGACTGGCCCAAGCACATCTTTTCAGTAAACGGTAGAGGCAGGACCTGGACCAGGTATTTCCCACCCCAGAGTCACCCACCCACTGGCTCTTATGCAGACTCCGATTCCTTCCAGGAGCTGTGGCTGATCCCACGAGCCCTTTTGTCTGCCTGGCTCTGGCTTTCCCACTGCGTGAATGGCAGATAAGCCCCAGATCTCGGGGGCTTAATGCAAAAGGAGTTTCTGTTTTGCTCACATGAAGTGCAGCTGGCAGTGGCGGGAGGGGGAGTAGAGTCCCATTCAGGGCCTGGGCTGAGGGTAACACTGCCATCCTGCAAGGACAGCTCCCAGGAAGCCCCAAGGAAGTGGAGGGTCCTGCAGGAGGCTGGTAGGGGCCGGGCCTGGAAGCCATGAACCCCCCTTCGACCACATTCTGTAGGTCAGAGCCCAGCCACAGGCCCCTCCAAGATGCTCGGGAGACTGGGAATGGGAGACCCCGCCTACACAGATGCTTCCCAGCCTCGACTCCGCGGAGTAGAGTAGAACCACAAGGAGGGGTCACAGCCTCTGACACGGCCACCTGCGCCACTTCCTTGGTCCTAGGGGTCAGCTCAGGCCCCTAGGACCAAGGGGCCTGAGCCTTTTTTTTTCTTTTTTCTTTTGTGTGAAAAAAAGAACCATCAAAAATTTATTCTCCAACAGACAGCATCAACAGGTAAAAACTACAGGGATTTCTTCATAGATCATACATTCACAAGGCATTATTAGCTTAACAAGTGAGAAAGTCTCTGGTGTGTTTTCTGTAACAATATCCACTTCACAGTGTAAACAGGTACTATTATTGTGTTCACTTACAATTCCAGAAGGAAAGGCACAACTTTGCAAAACAAAAAAAATTTTTTGGGTGTCCTAAAGTCAGGTGCAATTACCAAGAGACAGACTTGAGAACAGTCGCAATCGACTTCTCCACATAGAGGGGCAAAGACTTCACCCAGAAATGTGGGTCTTTCTTTATCCTTCCTTGTTAAATCCTCAAGAGTAATGCCTCATCGTCTGCTTAATATCACATATACAAAAGGGGGATTAAGAAAAAAAGAATCACAACAACATCTTGAACTTCCAGCGGCTCCCACCAATACGTTAACTCTTAGGTTTACGACAGGGCCTAGGAACACTTCAGCGGTCATCAAATAAGAAAATAGAGACTATAGCTACAAAAATAACACATGAATGAGGTAGATAAATTAAAGCTTTCACATCCAGGACTTGCCTGTTCTAACTTGGTAGCCTTCATGCAATACTGAGAAAAAAAAAAAATCTTCATAATTACTTGGCATAAGTCACAATCAAGGAACTTCTGGTACAAATTAGTGTAAGAAGTTATTAGTATATAATAAGAAAACATGCCCTTCCAGTGAGTTTGTTTCTTCAAGAACGGACACCCAGCTCTTCAGAGTAGGCACCGGTGAACTAAATTAAGTCACCTGAGATTCCCTGCTCAGGTGCTCGCCTCTCCTGGTTTTAGGAAGAAGAAATGCATCTGGAAAGCATAGGGAGGACCTTGGCACTCTTGGGGCTCCAACTGAACTGTATTTAAATAAGCAGCAACACACACACTGACTCTCTAAGGACTAAAATCCGTCCACCCAGGGCATTCTACTTCAGGATCCAAGGTTGAAAAAAAATTTGGAATTCTACAACCTTGGTTTAAAAAAAAAAAAAAAAAAAAGTACATTCAAAAAAGAAAAGAAAAATGGGTGTAGGGTTGGGAGAATGCAAAACAGGTCCCTAAACAGACAACAGACCTTGTCCATTTACCTGCATACAGTCACCACAGAAGTAAGTATATACTACCCACCCACCCCTGCCCCCAACCCCCAAAACAGGCAAAACAGTTGTATTCTATCCCTTGTCTCTGTCCCCTCCTCCAGGAGGCTGGATGTCCTTTAACTAGCAGATGCCTGGGACGTATCTTCAGGACTGTTTCTCAGGTGGCACCTGGTTCTGCCTTTGTGTACCGTTTCACCCCTGGAGGTGGGTGGGTGTGGGTGGAGGTGAGGATGAGGCAGTTGGGAGCTGGGAAGCCTGGCTGGAATCAGCATGGGCACTTTTTCAAAGAAGCCAGGTTTAGAGCCAGACAGAGTGAAGACAACAGACTTGGAGAAGGAATTCTAAAATCCTATCCTAAACAGAGTCTGCATCTCAGGAATCCAACTGAAGTCCTTGGACCTATTCAGTCCTTCAAAAACTGTATCCTAAGCCAGAGCCAGGTAATATGGAGGTTAGACCTCAGTCCTGTGTCCCACGGAACTCAGAGTCCAGTGGGAGGGACAGAGGATCGGCACACAGGAATATCCCAGGAGGACCAGCTTCATGATAAGAGGAGGCACCTGGGGCTTTGGGAGCCCCTGACTGAGACTGGGGGACTCTGGGAAGGCTTCCCAGAAGAGGTGAGGCTGAGTTTGATCTTGAGGGGTGACTAGGAGTCATCCAGCAGGGTTCTGAGGGGTGGTGTGGTGGGCTGGAGCTGGGTGCCATGCCCAGGCCTGGAAGCAATATGCCTGCTCAGAAGGAATCAGGTGACCCATGAGGGCCCTGAAGGCGCCAGGGGCTTGGGCTTGACCCTGAAGGCCATGGGGGATCACTAAAAGGTGACTTGGAGGAGAATCATAACCAGGTATGTGTGTTCTGCATGCCAGGTGGAGAATGGGGAGGAGGGCATTACATTCATCCAAGTGAGAAATAAAGACCTGAATGGAGGCAGTGGCTATAGGGACACAGTGTCAGGGTTGGGCTGCAGAGATATTTAGGGTAGAATGGTGGGTTGGAGGTGACTGGAGGGGAGGAATCAGGATGGCATCCAGTTTTCTGGGGTTAGGAGCTGGAGAATGGGACCATTCACTGAGAGGTGCTGAGGCCATAGACCTTGGTGTTCCAACAGGATCTTAGAAGCCAAGTGTATGTGTTACTTGCTCGGGCTGCTGTAGCAAAATGCCATGGGCTGGATGGCGTAAACAGCAGACATTTATTTCTCACAGTCTGGAGGCTGGAAGTCCAAAATCAAGGTGCCAGCATGGTCAGCTTCTGGTGAGAGCTCTCTCCTTGGGTTGCAGATGGCCGCCATCCTGCTGTGTGCTCATATGACCTCTTCCCTGTGTGTGTGAGCATGAACATGGGGGGAGAGAGCGAAAACAAGCTCTCTGATACCTTTTCTTATAAGGGCACGAATCCCATCATGAGGACCCCACCCTCATGAGCTCATCTAAATGTAATACCTTCCAAAGACTCATGTCCAAATACCTAACATTGGAGGGTAGGGCTTCCTCATATGAATTTGAGGGAAGGGGACACAGACATTCAGTCCATAACACAAAGTGACCTTAGGCAAGCCATTAAGCTTCCAATGCTTCAGTTACTCATCTGCCAGGTGCCTTCCTCCAGGGTAATGTGAGGATCAAATAAAAAATGTGTGTGAAAGTATTTTGAAAATCACAAGGAGTTTTGCAAATTTAAGGCATTAATTCAAGGAGAAGGGGCCACCGGAGAGACCATGCAGTTGACCTGCCAAGAAGTCGCTGGAGATGCCTGGCTGGGGGTGCTATCTGGCTATTCTGGAGCCAATCCTGGTCTCAGAGCTCCCCAAAGACACTTCTACCCTGCTGGGGCCTGAGCTCGGAGGCCCCACTGGGATGTGGATCATTTGAACTGTTCCAGCACTGTGGGCACATCCCACTGAATGCTTCTGGGTGGAAGGTGAGATGACCTTTTTTCTTTTTCTTTCTTTCTTTCTTTTTTTAATAAATTGGAAACTGTTTTCTCCCCTTTTCTTTTTTCTTTTTCTTTTTTCTCTTTTGGCCACGCCACATAGCATGCAAGATCTTAGTTCCCTGACCAGGGATCAAACCCGTGCCCCCTGCAGTGGAAGCATGGAGTCTTTTTTAAAAATTAATTAATTAATTAATTTGGCTGCATTGGGTCTTTGTTGTTGCGTGCAGGCTTTCTCTAGCTGCGGTGCGTGGGGGCTACTCTTCGTTGCGGTGCGCGGGCTTCTCATTGCAGTGGCTTCTCTTGTTGCGGAGCACAGGGTCTAGGTGCAGGGGCTTCAGTAGTTGTGGCACACGGGCTCAGTAGTTGTGGCTCGCGGGCTCAGTAGTTGTGGCGCATGGGCTTAGCTGCTCCACAGCATGTGGGATCTTCCTGGAACAGGGATCAAACCCGTGTTCCCTGCATTCACAGGTGGATTCTTAACCACTGCACCACCAGGGAAGTCCAGAAGCGTGGAGTCTTAACCACCAGACCTCCAGGGAAGTCCCGAGATGACTTTTTTGTCATAACCTCCATGGCCTTCATGGGCCCCAGAGACTGGTCAGTGAGTGGGCTCTAAAGGCAGCCATATGATGGCCTTGGCAACGAGCCACAGCCTTCGGACTGCCAGGAGAACCTCCCAGGGCTCACGGACCCTTTTACCTCAGCATTGCTTTGGGTATTTTCCTCCCTTGTCTTTGGGAAGCAGCTGTTTGCAGAGGCCCATGGAGCTTTCTCCTTTGCTCTGCAAAAAATGTTAAGCAAACATTTAAGGAATAAGGGCTTTATAATGATGAGAGTAAACACTGAGGAATACCAGCTATTATGGAATATAAGTGTTTAAAAAAAAGAGGAAAGGAAAAATAAATGACAAAGTGCTGCTTGTCTCAAGCAGGCCTCCTACTGACTTGCAGCTGTGCGAGGCAGGGTGGGGGACCAGCCTTTCCCATGCTTCACGTTTCAGGCTGCAGCTCCCGCAGACAGCTCCTAAGAGGCTCAATGCCCAAGTGTGTTCAGGTAAAATGGGCATTTCCTCCTCCTGGAGAAAGGAAGAGAGCAGAACAGATGGGATGCCGAGGGCAGAGGACCAGCTTGGCTGTGCTCTGAACTGTGGGGCACCCCCCCACCCTGAGGAAAAGATGGACAGGAAGAGGCCAAGGAAAGGGAGGCTGGGCAGCCCTGGGGATGGTGGCAGAGACTTCACCACCAAATGGAAAGCCCAGACAGGTACCAGGGGCTGTCCCAGGTCTGGGGGCTCCCATTCCTCCCCACATCCCCAACCCACTCCCATGCCACTCACTCCACGCCTGCTAAGCCTAAAGGAAGGCCTTTTTCTGAGTTCTCATCTGGGGGATCATTCAGTTTTCCTGTGAGAAGCAATGCCTCAACCTCTCTCTGGGGGCATAACATAGTGGTTGGACAGCAAGGGTCAAATCCTAGTCCTGACGCTTGTTGGCTATTGGCTTCAGTTACCTTCCCTGAGCCTTGGCTTCCCAATCTGTAAAGTGGGCTAATAAAGAACCTACCTCATTGGGGGACTTCCCTGGTGGCCCAGAGGTTAAGGATCCGCCTGCTAATGCAGGGGACACGGGTTTGAGCCCTGGTCCGGGAAGATCTCATATGCTGTGTAGCAAATAAGCCCGTGCGTCACTACTACTGAGCCCGTGAGCCACAACTAGTGAGCCCGCTCACCTAGAGCCTGTGCTCTGCAACAAGAGAAGACACTGCAATGAGAAGCCCACGCACTGCAACGAAGAGTAGCCCCCGCTCGCCACATCTAAAGAAAGCCCGCGTGCAGCAACAAAGACCTAACACAGCCCAAAATAAATAATAAATAAATCAATTAAAAAAAAAAAAAAGAACCTACCTCATCGGGTTGTTGTGAGGACTGGATGAGGTGGAGCTTGGACAGGGCTGGGCCTGGGGTGCAGAACACGCTGAGAGAGTGTCACCACTCTTATCCCTGTCTCCTCTCCCCTCCCAAGCTGGGATCCAGCAGTGGCCTTGGTGACAGCTGAGGTACACATTCTTAGAGAGTCGACTTGCCAGGCTCACCCCAAAGTGATCCTCCCTGGGTCCTCAGTTGGGTTTGGCCTCCTTCCAAACTGCTTGCCTAGCACACCCTAAGACGTGGGAAGATTAATGGCTTCCAGGGGGTCTCTTTACCTCCCACTGGAAGCCACTATCTCTTTCTAGAATAGCTTTAGAAAAGATGTATCTCATTAAATTCAGACATTTGGAAACCATTTGCTGCACCCCAGACCTCTCCAGATGGGCCAGGCAGCCAGCGAATGAGCTGGGGAGTGAGGACCCACATTAGGAAAACACACGGGAGGTTGCTGTGTCTGACATCGCTTACAGTTCAAGAAGGTCTGGTGAACTTCTTGCTCTGAATGAGCTAAAGGTGTCGGGAATTCCAGGGCCTTTGATCCTCAGTGGGTTCTTTGAAGGAGTTAAGCCTGGGGGGCTTAACTTGGGAGGTGGGGGGGTCATGGTGGAACTTATTGAGGCGATTTTTCAAAACCTACGTCTTCTCCCAGCCCCCACCAGGGCATCTGGGAACCTATCGGGGAGGGGCTGTGTTGCTACAGCTCGTACACATCCTGCCTCTGGCTGAGGGCCACACGTGTGGACTCAGGAATAGAGAATAAACAGCGTGCGCTAGTGACCTCCCAGTGTGGCTGCAGCTGCTAGACCACGAAGCTGGAAAGTGGACCCCACCTTTGTGTAATTTCTTTCTTTCATTCAGTGAATGTATTTGAGTTTCTACTACGTACAGGGTAGTTACCAGGCTCAAAGAATACAAAGATATGTAAAGCATAAAATGTCCTTATCGTCATTGAACTTACATTCTCTTTTCTGTTTTTTTTAAAGATTTATTGATTGATTGATTGATCGCTATGTTGGGTCTTTGTTTCTGTGCGAGGGCTTTCTACAGTTGCAGCAAGTGGGGGCCACTCTTCATCGCGGTGCGCGGGCCTCTCACTATCGCGGCCTCTCTTGTTGCGGAGCACAGGCTCCAGACGCGCAGGCTCAGTAGTTGTGGCTCACGGGCCCAGTTGCTCCGCGGCATGTGGGATATTCCCAGACCAGGGCTCGAACCCGTGTCCCCTGCATTGGCAGGCAGACTCTCAACCACTGCGCCACCAGGGAAGCCCCTGTTTTTTTAATTGAGGTATGATGTACCGTATTATGTAAGTTTCAGGTATATAACAAAGTGATTCATAATTTTTAAACGTTATAGTTCATTTATAGTTATTATAAAATATTGGCTATATTCCCTGTGTTGCGCAATATATCCTTGTAGCTTACTTACTTTATACACAGTAGTTTGTACCTCATAATCCCCTACCCCTATCTTGTCCTTCCCCCCCTTCCCTCTCCCCACCAATAACCACTAGTTTCTTCTCTGTATCTGTGAGTCTGTTTCTTTTTTGTTATATTCACTAGTTTGTTTTCTATGTGTAATTTATTTATTTATTCCGTTTTCACATTTTTATTGGGGGCCACTGAGGACGGGGTGCTCACACTTCCTCCTTCCACTCCAAGCTGGGCCTTGGTGTCCTGGGGGTAACTGGGCACGTTCCCATCATCTCGGAGGAGCTCTGGGTGGCTGTAGGGTGTGGCTTGGTTGACCAAGACATTGTACATGGTGTAGGGGCCGAGTGTGGGCAGAATTATAGCGAGGCCCAAATGGTGAAGGATGGGACAGTTCCGGCTCTTCGGCCCAGGCATTCTTGATGAAGGCAGTGAGTTTCACAGCCATCTTGGTCTCCATATCTGTGTAACTCATACCTGACAAATTCCTTCACAGACATCACCTCACTTGACATCCAAGGTTACACTCTGGTAGTCAAGGCTGCCGTATCTCCATTTTACAAATGAGAAAGTTGAGGCCCAGGTAGGACAGGTGCACACAGCAAAGAAAGGATAAGCCAGAGTAAAAACCCAGCTCTTCTGACCCACACAGCTGTGGTCATCCCAGTCTAGATCATGCTGAGGGTGACCAGTGGAGCTGGACCATCATCCAAGTGTAGGTGGGACACTTTTTTCTTTTTTTGGCCACGCCATGCGGCATATGGGATGTGGGATCTTAGTTCCCTGACCAGGGATAGAAACTGTGCCCCCTGCAGTGGAAGCGTGGAGTCATAACCATTGGACCGCCAGGGAAGTCCCTAGATGGGACACTTTTAAAGGTGCATTTCAAAAGCATTTCTTCTATCCCTTTGTCAAACAAACCTTGAAAGGACACCAGTTGTCTTGTGTGCTGTCATTTTGGGCTGCATTGTCATGATTCTCTTAGTATGGTTCTGGAATTAAATAGCAAAACCCCTCAGAGTTCCCCTGCTTGCCATGAGTGGGTACTTTTCAATTGTCAAGAAATGAGAGGAAGCTTCTCGACTCTCTTGGAAAGTTCTGGACAGAAAAATAAATGTTCAGACACATCCTAAGAGTCTAGTGGGAAAAACTTAAAGCCAGCTCATAATCAGGGTTCAGACATAGAGAACGATCTGATGGAATGGCTTCCCCAAAGTTGGGTGACTTGGAAGATGGAGTGAGCCTTCGGTGAGGAAGTCACAGTGGCCGTAGCAAACGTCCAGCAGCGTGGATCAGCCTTGGCAGCAGGGCCCGAGATGTGTGTACACATTCCAGATATGGCCTGAGGCTGGCCTGACCACGCCCCCCCCCAAGACCCTGTGATCCAGGAAGGTGACCAGCTGGGGCATCAATGAGAGAGCTGTCACTTGAAACCCAGCAACCCTTCTGAAGGAGCTGGTCAGGAGGAGGGCAAGGATGGAAATTTCCTGCTGGCCAGAGGTGGGGTGGAAGGGGGTGAGATGGTCAGAAGTGGCCCAGGCATTGGGCATGAGTAGGCATGGCTAGAAGCCCATGGGCAGCTCAGTAAGAGACTGCACAGAACAGAAGGAGGGTTGGACCGGAGATAGAGGCAGTGGTTCCATTGTATGTGAAACCTTCTCCCCTGCCCACTCCACCAGGGGCTTCTAGAGGGAATGACTGGAGAGTTCATCTGCTGCCCCAAACACTGGAATCTCTGCTCATCAAACGAATGGTGGGTTTGGTCAGTGCTAAAGATGTGACACTGACAGACCCCAGTGGGTAAGACCTGGAGGCATTTGAGTTATGTTCATTTGAGGGAGGTGTTGCAAATTCAGGCTGTTTCAGCTGCTAGGACCCCATCTGTCTGCATAGGTTGGTGAAGCCCAGAGAAAGTGGAGCTGCAGATAAGGAAGGTGGCTCCACTGGGAAGCTATTTGCTGAACTCTCTGTAGTGAATGCCAGCTGCCTCCTTCAGACACCCCTCCAGGACAGAGTCTCCCGTTCTCCCAACACCTTCTGGCTCACAGCTCAGTCCTCTCTGGGAATTGCCTGCAGCCAAGACCACATCCTCTTCTTGGGCAGCCTCGCTGGGGAGAGAGACGAGTGGTCACTGAGTGGGTAGGAAGGCCTGACCCCCTCTCTCTAACGGGAACAACTCTGAAGGGCTTCCCAGCGGCAGAGCTCCCACAGGATTGCCGGATGCCTCTGCGGGGTGGCATCGAGGCTCACCTGCTCCCTCTGCCCAGCCCTGCTTCCTGCACTCGCCCAGCAAAGGTGTTGGCCCCAAGAGCACTGCCCAGGAAAACTCCTGCTTGCTAAGCTCGGCCTCAGAGTCTCCTTTCGGGCTCCTGAGCTAGGACAGCCCAGCCCTGTTGTGTCTCCATCACTGCACTACCTCCTAAGTGGGAGGAAAGTTGGTGATCAGAGCCAGAGGGCCGCCGCCAACCTTGGGACCCTCATATATGAGCCCTGCCCTGAGTACTCTTCCAGAGCCTTGGCGATGTGTCCAAAGAACGGGGCGGGGGGAGCCCTGGACAGAGTGTTGCGGTCGCCAGGAGCCTGAGTTCTGTGCGTCTTCAGCCCCATGCGGAGTCTTAGGAAACACAGAAAAAGCAGAGTCTAGTTTGACTTGCAGACATTTGGGGCTGTTTATTGACCTCGATGGACTTGCACCATGGGAACAAGTCTCACCGAGGCCTTGCTTGTAACCAGAGAGCGTTTTTTATCAAGATTTGTATATAGGTCAGCCCCCTGGTAGTAGTCAGGGTTCTCCAGAGAAATAGAATACACACACACACACACACACACACAACTAGGTATGTATGTGTCTGTGTGTGTGTGTTTGTGTGAGACAGAGAGAGAGAGAGTTATTTTAAGGAATTGATTCATGTGATGGCAGAGGCTAGGCAGCCTAAAATCAGCAGGGTG
Organism: Balaenoptera ricei; assembly: GCF_028023285.1. Taxonomy (NCBI): domain Eukaryota; kingdom Metazoa; phylum Chordata; class Mammalia; order Artiodactyla; family Balaenopteridae; genus Balaenoptera; species Balaenoptera ricei. The sequence goes on from NC_082639.1 coordinate 171,837,094, forward strand.
GGTTGGTGGGCTGGAGATGCTGAAAGACCACCCAAACGCCATCTGCTGCAGAATTCCCTTTTCCCCCGGGGGGGGGGGGGTGGGCTGGTCAATCTTTTTTCTCTTAAGGCCTTCAACTAATTGGATGATATGCACCCAGATTATGGCGGGCAATCTGTTTTTCTCAAAGTCTCCTGGTTTAAATGTTAATCTCATCTGAAATATACCATCACAGCAACATCCAACTATGACTGAGCAAATATCTGGGTACCATGACCCAGCCAAGCCGACATAAAACTATCCATCACATCCCTCCATGTTGTACAGTTTCCATCTAGGAACCTTCGCCCTCATCACCCTATAATAAGCAGGCAGGGCACCATCAGGTGAGAGGGGAGCCAGGCGTCTGCTCAGCTAGTGTCATTCTCCATTGAAGATGAATGTTTGCCACCAGGGATTCACTGTCTTTACCCTTCCTCGTGAACGTTAGACATTTCATCATCTCTAGCGCCTTCATTTACCAGGGGCTGGCAAGCTGATTCTGTAAATCACATAAGGACACGTAGTAAGTATTTTAGGCTATGCAGGTCACATATGTCTCTCTTGCATATTCTTTTTTGTTTGTTTTACAACTTTTTAAAAATATAGAAACCACTCTTAGCTTGCTGGCCCTATAAAAATAGGACGAGGGCTGGGTTAGCCCATGAGCTGTAATTTGTCAAACCTCGATTTAAACCACTAACATTCCGGGTGCATCTGATTGCTTGAAATTCCTGGACGACTTCCAATCCCTAAGTGCACTCCTCCAACTGCTTCCAAATCCAGGTGTTCAACAGAAACCTAAGTGACATCAAAGCTGCAAGGTCCGCAGGAAGCGAAGGGCTTCCTCCTCCCAGGCTCTAATGACCAGATCTCCCCCTAAAGATGGGGACGGCTTCTCCCTCACGAAAGCTTTGAGCTGGGAGAGCAAAGGGCCAAGGAAGACCATGAAAGAACACCAGCTATGCCCTCCCTCCAGCCAGCTGGTTGCCCAGCACAGGCCCCTCCAGTTCTGTTGGATGCTTAGGGTCCCCAAGAGGGAGCGCTACCGCAGGTGGCCTGGAGGGTCCCCCCGCCTGGGCGGGGAGGAGGGCAGCTGCATGGGCTTGGACAGCTGCCTGTGGCCAGAGCACACTGAGCCTGTGTGCAGCCTGGGGCCGCCCTGGGATGAACCACCTTCAGGCAGGAGGCCTGTCGGTCAGCCTCCAGGGGGCTTTTCAGGGATCAGGGTCATGGCGTTATGAAACTTGGCTTTTCCGTGTGTGTGGCGGGGTGAGGGGGGAGCTCTTTATGAACCACTTGTAGATCAACTCAACTGCACAATCCTGTCGGGTAAAGACTTTGTGGAAAACTGTGAGCTCTTACGCCGGCAGATGCTGTTTTAGCGTGTGCGTTCCTATCTCCTGTGAGAGTTGAATGAGAATAGAAATCGTCCTGTTTGCTGCTCCTCTAGTTTTGTGTTTGATCTGGCTGTAAAGAACTCTTTTCTCAGAAGTGGGACTTTTCATTCCTCTCCTTCCCTCCCTCCCCTCCTCCCTCCCCTCCTCCCTCCCTCCCTTTCTTTCCCCATCTATCCTTGTCTGCTATTGCACCTGCTCTGAGAGATCCCCATATTAAACCTGTCTGCAGGTAGCTCAGGGGAGGGCATGTGTAAAGCAAATATGAAAGATCTTTGTGCCTTTGTAGCTCTCTCTTCCTTACTCAAAGTATTGTTTCTGTGACACTAACAGCACAGTGAAAGCAGACCCGGGGGCCAGGCCTCTGAACGGCAGGAGAATGAAAATGGACCAAGTACTGGATTACTATGCAAAACCCCTTCTGGCCACAGCTCTTTCTACCGGTGGCATCTGCCCTCCAGCCCGTCCTGCTTTGTCCTCAGGAGAGCCATCTTTGGAACATCAGGAGGTGCAGGCCAGGCCCTTCTCCTCATGAGGCTGGGCAGAGCTAATCAGACACCACGGGCTCTACTGTCTAAGGGTTCTCAGCCCAACGCCGAAGACTGTGACCACATGGCAAGCTCCTCCCCTGAAGGACCCACCAGAGTGAGCTGCCCCAGAACAGAGGGTCAGAAACATGCAGAAAGTGCCAACTATGAGTGTCATTTGTCTTGGAAGTTAGTGCAGAGATAATGCCTTCAAGATCTGTGACTCAATAGTGAATCCCCATAGAATTCTCTTTATTTTATATTTTTGGGTTAATTTCCAGAAAGCATAATAATATATTTCAGGAAAATGCACTGTGTTTATTTGAATAGCGTTTATTTCTTTATAAGTTTGCCTTTAGATTTGATTAAAAATGTATTGTCACAGCTGCTGCTGTTGGGATCATTGGAACCAAGCCTGTGAGCAACGTTCTTCACGGAGTCTGTTCTGAGTCTGCTCAGTGGTTCCAGAACTGTCCACTGAGACACCTCCTGAGGTGTGTGCATGAGGCCCTTCCTCCTGTTCCTAAATGCAGGCATTATACTGATCATTTTAGAGTTTGTACTTCAGACCTGCTTAATATAAAAAGGAAGCTTTTCAGAGTCACCCCATTCTATTGCTTTTTCTTTGTGAAGTAGAACACTTAAGCTGGATCCTCTTTTGGTAAACCGTTCAGATCCAACTAAAGTTCAGGAGAATATTAATAGGTGCTTGGAAAACCATAGAGAGTGTCTTCAGAATTTGCTGCACATGGGGCTATTATTTTAATTTCAGAGTTAATGCAGGTTCTAACTCATGATAACAATGACTTTATGAAGACAGGCATTGGATAACAAAGCTATTTTCATCCTTTACTGAATGGTTTGGAAATCATACTGCTTTAATCTCTTTTTAATATTTTTTTTTGTTCTCTGACTTTTTGAAAAATGTTTTATAATTCAGGAATGCAAGCCATCTTTGCATGATGGAAAGGCAGAGAAAAATGGCATTGTCATTCATGCATGCATTCATCTGCTTTATTTCTTCATTTTTTTAGATCAGTAAAATCAGAATAACAATAATACTTTCCTTATAAGGCTGTGGGGAGAGGTCAATGAAATGACGTGTGCACAGCGTTCAGTGGAGAGCCTGCCAGCAGAAGGTACTTGGTGAATCTCAGTTCTATTTTCCAGCTTCCCCATTCACTTTCCTCCCTCCTCCACAGAGATCTCATAAGCAAATGCCACGTGCTCAGATTGTAATATATACAGGATATACAATGATAAGGAAAACCCCAAGTAAAACAACAAAAATAATAATAATATAGTATGAAAAATATTACAATACAAATGTAGTGGGAGATCTCATGCCCTGTACTTCTGTTTCTCCCTTTCTCCTTTTCTTTTTTCTTTCTCTGATCCTGGAGTTAGTGCTGTTTCTTAGTTGGGTGAGTCAGCTTTGAGGCACTAATTGTGTCTCCCTGACACATGAAAAGGGTGGGCCTGTTGGGTCCCCCGGAGGGAGTCCAGGCATCTGTGCCAAGGAGGCTGAGTGACTTTGTCTTTGGAGAAGAAGCTGTTTTAGACCTTTTGCATTTGGAGGCTGCTGGGCTCCTGGTAATATTTAGGGAGGCCACATTGCCGGGAAAGGGGATGTCTTCTGTGTCCCAAGGCTTGGGAAGGGGAGGGTTGCCCTATCTCCTGTGGGAGGGTGTCCAGGGTGGGCAGAAGTGGGAACTGCCCAGGGCGGAGGCCTGAGCCAGCTGTGCTGGGCTCCTAGGACTGCTGGTGGGGATGGCTGGGTGTGAGGCAGGAGGAGCTGGTACCAGGGCCTAGGGAACCACAGGGAGCCCAAGGGACACCAGACAGGGAATGGTCCTCCCTCAGAAACCAAGGAGGGCTGTAACCTGGGGCAGCTGAGAGCAAAACCAAGGAAGGAACATGGGGGAGCACCAGGAGGGAGATTCTGGACTTCTCCTTAATCTGGTGTGTGGGTTTGAGCTGGTTTTGTTTATTTGTAAGAAATAGAATAGATATGAGCCTACTTGCGTGCTGAATTTGCAGAGCAGTTGTACCAGTTACCCAAGCGTACAGAAGGCCATGGGGACACGTTGCAGCCAAGTGTCTCCTCCTGCCAATCTCTGTCACACATGGCATCCTGCCCACGACTATCACGTCTTCCTCAGACACTCATTCATTAATTTGCTCAACAAACTACAAATAAGTCACAGCTGTAGTCGCATCTCACTCCTTGTTCTAGAACCTTCCATGGCTCCCCATTGTCTACTGAAGTAAGGGCAAATCCTCCACAATCTGGCTCAGACCTACCCTTACCGTTCTAGTCTTAAATCTCCATCTCGTCTTCATGGGCTGCCCTCCCCATCAGAACTGACAGATTCTTCTAAAATTTCCAAACATGCCCTGGGCTGTCTTTTCTGAGCCTCTCTGCTAGTGCCGTTTCTTCTGCTTGAAATGCCCTCAGCCCTGTTCCACCACTCATTACCTGTGTGCCCTCCTCCAGACTCTCTCCAAGTCCAGGTTCAACAGAAACCTAAGTGACATCAAAGCTGCAAGGTCCGCAGGAAGCGAAGGGCTTCCTCCTCCCAGGCTCTAATGACCAGATCTCCCCCTAAAGATGGGGACGGCTTCTCCATCACGAAAGCTTTGAGCTGGGAGAGCAAAGGGCCAAGGAAGACCATGACAGAACACCAGCTATGCCCTCCCTCCAGCCAGCTGGTTGCCCAGCACAGGCCCCTCCAGTTCTGTTGGATGCTTAGGGTCCCCAAGAGGGAGTGCTACCGCAGGTGGCCTGGAGGGTCCCCCTGCCTGGGCGGGGAGGAGGGAAGCTGCCTGTGGCCAGAGCACACTGAGCCCGCGTGCAGCCTGGGGCTGCCCTGGGATGAACCACATTTGGACAATGAGGCCTGTCAGTCGGCCTCCAGGGGGCTTTTCAGTGATCAGGGTCATGGGGTTACCCCATGGTGGGTAGGGGTGGCGATCGGGGCATTTTATGAACCACTGTGACCTTTGGGTGGGTCTCTAACGCCTCTAAGGCTGGGATATCTCATCGGAAAAGGACAAGGATGTTGCCAGACAGGGTCAGCTTTCTGCTTCGTGTCCAGGCAGGGCCAGCTCAGATACCGTTGACCTTCAGGCTTTTCCTTCTCCAGCCTTGCCGTCATCACACCTCTGTCTTTGAACTGCCACAGCATTTGGTTTGTCTCTCTTAAGGCACATGTAGCTGTAAAGTCATGTAACTGTAAACGCCTAGAGGCAGGAACTGGCCTGACACATCTTTGTATTCCCCTGCCATAGCCGAGGGACATAGTAGGAATTATTCACTCTTGGCTGATTTGAAAGCTGATAATATCAACCCACATTTATTGACGCTCTTTCCACGTGGCAAGCATTTTGCATGGCTTTCTCATGTCCCCTCACAACGCAGCCTCACGGATGTATATGTATAACTGAATCAATTTGCTGGACACCTGAAACGAACACAACATTGTAAATCAACTCTACTCCAATATAAAATAAAACACGTAAATTGAAAAAACCAAAAAAAACCCCCCAAAACTCCTCAAACCAAAAGACAACATAGCCTCATGGGCAGGCACTCTGGTTAGTCCCGCTGACGTCTTGGAGAAGTGAAGTAACAACAGCCTGCAGTCACCTGAGCAAGGGGAGTGCTCAGGACTCAGCCCGGGCAGTCTGGCCTGTAGGTCAGCTAGTTCACACTCGTCAGGTCCTTCTAGGACCCACAAAGGGACCATCTTTGGTAGTTTAAGAGCAATGTTTTTCCCCCATAAGGGATTAAGATAATTACCCCAAAGACCAGTGGTTCCCAGCCTTGGCTGCACATGGGAATCACCTGGGGAACTTTCTTTTTTTTTTGAATCAATATTTGTTTACTGAAGTATAGTTGATTTACAATGTTGTGTTAATTTCTGCTGTACAGCAAAGTGATTCAGTTATACGTATATATATACATTCTTTTTAAAATATTCTTTTCCATTATGGTTTATTGAATATAGTTCTCTGTGCTATACAGTAGGACCTTGTTGTTTATCCATTCTGTGTATAAAAGCTCACATCTACTAACCCCAGCCTCCCACTCCATCCCTCCTCCAACCCACTCCCCCTTGGCAACCACCAGTCTGGAGAACTGGGTTTTTGATGACAGCTGGTGAGGCCTGTGGAGAAAAGCCTGCAAGTGGATGTGAATCCCCCTTCATTTATTTACTTACCATGATAAACTATACATAACATAACACCTACCACTGTAACCATTTTTTTTTTTTTTTTTTTTTAAATTTTTATTTATTTATTTATTTATTTATGGCTGTGTTGGGTTTTCGTTTCTGTGCGAGGGCTTTCTCTAGTTGTGGCAAGCGGGGGCCACTCTTCATCGCAGTGCGCGGGCCTCTCACTATCGCGGCCTCTCATTGCGGGGCACAGGCTCCAGACGCGCAGGCTCAGTAATTATGGCTTACGGGCCCAGCCGCTCCGCGGCATGTGCGATCTTCCCAGACCAGGGCTCGAACCCGTGTCCCCTGCATTGGCAGGCGGATTCTCAACCACTGCACCACCAGGGAAGCCACTGTAACCATTTTTTAAGTGCACAGTTCAGGGACATTAAGTACGTTCACATTGTTGTACAACCATCACCACCATCCATCTTCAGAACTTTCTCATCATCCCAAATAGAAACTCTGAACCTACTAAATGATAACTCCCAATTCTCCTCTCCTCTAGCCCCTGGTAACCACTATTCTACTGTCTGTGTCTATGAATTTCACTGTCTAGGTACCTCAATTGAGTGGAGTCATACAGTATTTGTACCTCTGTGACTAGCTTATTTCACTGAGCACAATGTTTTCAGTGTTAATTCAGGTTGTGTCAGGTATCAGAATTTCATTCCATTTTAAGGTAAATAATATTCCACTGAATACTGTTTTTGTGGGTTTTTTTTGTCAAGCCACGAGGCTTGCAGGATATTAGTTCCCTGACAAGGGATTGAACCCCAGGCTCTCAGCAGTGAAAGCATAGAGTCCTAACCACTGGACTGCCAGGGAATTCCCCACTGAATATTGTTTTTTTTTTAATTAAATTAAATTAATTTATTTATACAGCAGGTTCTTATTAGTCATCCATTTTATACACATCAGTGTATACATGTCAGTCCCAATCTCCCAATTCATCCCACCACCACCCCCCCATTAGCCCCACCAAAGAGCCCAGCTAGGGCTCAGCTAGGACCCAGTGTTGGGTCGCCTCAGGCCAAACAACCAACAGGGAGGGAACCCAGCCCCACCCATCAGCAGACAAGCAGATTAAAGTTTTACTGAGCTCTGCCCACCAGAGCAACAGCCAGCTCTACCCACCACCAGTCTCTCCCATCAGGAAACTTCCACAAGCCTCTTAGATGGCCTCATCCACCAGAGGGCAGACAGCAGAAGCAAGAAGAACTACAATCCTACGGCCTGTGGAACAAAAACCACATTCACAGAAAGATAGGCAAGATGAAAAGGCAGAGGGCTATGGACCAGATGAAGGAACAAGATAAAACCCCAGAAAAACAACTAAATGAAGTTGAGATAGCAACCTTCCAGAAAAAGAATTCAGAATAATGATAGTGAAGATGATCCAGGACCTTGGAAATGAATGGAGGCAAAGAGCAAGAAGATGCAAGATACGTTTAACAAAGACCTAGAAGAATTAAAGAACAGACAAACAGAGATGAACAATACAATAAGTGGAATGAAAAATACACTAGAAGGAATCAATAGCAGAATAACTTAGGCAGAACAGATAAGTGACCTGGAAGACAGACTGGTGGAATTCACTGCTGAAGAAGAGAATAAAGAGAAAAGAATGAAAAGAAATGAAGACAGCCTAAGAGACCTATGGGACAACACTAAATGCAACAATATTCGCATTATAGGGGTCCCAGAAGGAGAAGAGAGAGAGAAAGGACCAGAGAAAATATTTGAAGAGATTATAGTCGAAAACTTCCCTAACATGGGAAAGGAAATAGCCACCCAAGTCCAGGAAGCGCAGAGAGTCCCGTACAGGATAAACCCAAGGAGAAACACTCTGAGACACATAGTAATAAAATTGGCAAAAATTACAGACAATGAAAAATTATTGAAAGCAACAAGGGAAAAATGACAAATAACATACAAGGGAACTCCCATAAAGTTAATGGCTGATTTCTCAGCAGAAACTCTACAAGCCAGAAGAGAGTAGCATGACATATTTAAAGTGATGAAAGGGAATAACCTGCAACCAAGATTACTCTACCCGGCAATGATCTCATTCAGATTCGATGGAGAAATCAAAAGCTTTACAGACAAGCAAAAGCTAAGAGAATTTAGCACCACCAAACTAGCTCTACAACAAATGCTAAAGGAACTTCTCTAAGTGGGAAACACAAGAGAAGAAAAGGACCTACAAAAACAAACCCAAAACAAATAAGAAAATGGTAAGAGGAACATACATATAGATAATTACCTTAAACGTGAATAGATTAAATGCTCCAACCAAAAGACATAGGCTCGCTGAATGGATACAAAAACAAGACCCATATATATGCCATCTACAAGAGACCCATTTCAGACTTAGGGGCACATATAGACTGAAAGTGAGGGGATGGAAAAAGATATCCCATGCAAATGGAAATCAAAAGAAAGCTGCAGTAGCAATACCCATATCAGATAAAATAGACTTTAAAATAAAGAATGTTACAAGAGACAAGGAAGGAAACTACATAATGATCAAGGGATCAATCCAAGAAGAAGATATAACAATTATAAATATATATGCACTGAACATAGGAGCACCTCAATACATAAAGCAACTGCTAACAGCTCTAAAATAAGAAAGTGATGGTAACACAATAATAATGGGGGACTTTAACACCTCACTTACACCAATGGACAGATCATCCAAACAGAAAATTAATAAGGAAACACAAGCTTTAAATGACACAATAGACCAGATAGATTTAATTGATATTTATAAGACATTCCATCCAAAAACAGCAGATTATACTTTCTTCTCAAGTGCACACGGAACATTCTCCAGGATAAATCACATCTTGGGTCACAAATCAAGCCTTAGTAAATTTAAGAAAATTGAAATCATCTCAAGCATCTTTTCTGACCACAGCGCTATGAGTTTAGAAATCAATTACAGGGGAAAAAACCTTAAAAAACACAAACACGTGGAGGCTAAACAATACATTAGTAAATAACCAAGAGGTCACTGAAGAAATCAAAGAGGAAAACAAAAAATACCTAGAGACAAATGACAATGAAAACACGATGATCCAAAACCTATGGGATGCAGCAAAAGCAGTTCTAAGAGGGAAGTTTATAGCAATACAAGGCTACCTCAAGAAACAAGAAAAATCTCAAATAAACAGTCTAATCTTACACCTAAAGGAACTAGAGAAAGAAGAACAAACAAAACCCAAAGTTAGCAGAAGGAAAGAAATCATAAAAACAGAACAGAAATAAATGAAACAGGAACAAAGAAAACAATAACAAAGATCAATAAAACTAAAATCTGGTTCTTTGAGAAGATAAACAAAATTGATAAACCATTAGCCAGACTCACCAAGAAAAAGAGGGAGAGGACTTAAATCAATAAAATTAGAAATGAAAAAGGAAAAGTTACAACACACAATGCAGAAATACAAAGCATCCTAAGAGACTACTACAAGCAACTCTATGCCAATAAAATGGACAACCTGGAAGAAATGGACAAATTCTTAGAAAGGTATAACCTTCCAAGACTGAACCAGGAAGAAATAGAAAATATGAAGAGACCAATCACAAGTAATGAAATTGAAACTGTGATTAAAAATCTTCCAGCAAACAAAAGTCCAGGACCAGATGGCTTCACAGGTGAATTCTCTCAAACATTTAGAGAACTGCTACCACCCATCCTTCTCAACCTCTTCCAAAAAATTGCAGAGGAAGGAACACTCCCAAACTCATTCTACAAGGCCACCATCACCCTGATACCAAAACCAGACAAAGATACTACAAAAAAAGAAAATTACAGACCAATATCACTGATGAATATAGATGCAAAAATCCTCAACAAAATACTAGCAAACAGAATCCAAAAACACATTTAAAGGATCATACACCATGATCAAGTGGGATTTATCCCAGGGATGGAAGGATTCTTCAGTATACGCAAATCAATCAGTGTGATACACCATATTAACAAATAGAAGAAGAAAAACCATATGATCTTCTCAATAGATACAGAAAAGCTTTTGACAAAATTCAGCACCCATTTATGATAAAAACTCTCCAGAAAGTGAGCATAGAGGGAACCTACCTCAACATAATAAAGGCCATATACGACAAACCCACAGCAAACATCATTCTCAATGGTGAAAAACTGAAAGCATTTCCTCTAAGATCAGGAACAAGACAAGGATGTCCACTCTTGCTGCTATTATTCAACATAGTTTTGGAAGTCCTAGCCACGGCAATCAGAGAAAAAAAAGAAATAAAAGGAATCCAAATTGGAAAAGAAGAAGTAAAACTGTCACTGTTTGCAGATGACATGATACTATACATAGAGAATCCTAAAAATGCCACCAGAAAACTACTAGAGCTAGTCAATGATTTGGTAAAGTTGCAGGATACAAAATTAATGCACAGAAATCTCTTGCATTCCTATACACTAATGATAAAAAATCTGAAAGAGAAATTAAGGAAACACTCCCACTTACCATTGCAACAAAAAGAATACAATACCTAGGAATAAACCTACCAGGGAGACAAAAGACCTGTATGCAGAAAACTATAAGACACTGATGAAAGAAATTAAAGATGATACCAACAAATGGAGAGGTATACCATGTTCTTGGATTGGAAGACTCAACATTGTGAAAATGACTATACTACCCAAAGCAATCTACAGATTCAATGCAATCCTTATTAAATTACCAATGGCATTTTTTACAGAACTAAAACAAAAAATCTTAAAATTTGTATGGAGATACAAAAGACCCTGAATAGCCAAAGCAGTCTGGAGGGGAAAAAACGGAGCTGGAGGAATCAGGCTCCCAGACTTCAGACTATACTACAAAGCTACAGTAATGAAGACAATATGGTACTGGCACAAAAACAGAAATATAGATCAATGGAACAGGATAGAAACCCCAGAGGTAAATCCACGCACCTATGGTCAACTAATCTATGACAAAGGAGGCAAGGATATACAATGGAGAAAAGACAGTCTCTTCAATAAGTGGTGCTGGGAAAACTGGACAGCTACATGTAAAAGAATGAAATTAGAACACTCCCTAACACCATCCACAAAAATAAACTCAAAATGGATTAGGGACCTAAAGGTAAGACCAGACACTATAAAACTCTTAGAGGAAAACATAGGAAGAACACCCTTTGACATAAATCATAGCAAGATCTTTTTTGATCCACCTCCTAGAGTAATGGAAATAAAAACAAAACTAAACAAATGGGACCTAATGAAACTTAAAAGCTTTTGCAAAGCAAAGGAAACTGCAAACAAGACGTAAAGAGAACCCTCAGAATGGGAGAAAATATTTGCAAACGAATCAACGAACATAGGATTAATCTCCAAAATATATAAACAGCTCCTGCAGCTCAATATTAAAAAAACAAACAACCCAATCCAAAAATGGGCAGAAAACCTAAACAGACATTTCTCCAAAGAAGACATACAGATGGCCAAGAAGCACATGAAAAGCTGCTCAACATCACTAATTATTAGAGAAATGCAAATCAAACTAACAATGAGGTATCACCTCACACCAATTAGAATGGGCATTATCTGAAAATCTACAAACAATGAATGCTGGAGAGGGTGTAGAGAAAAGGGAACCCTCTTGCACTGTTGGTGGGAATGTAAATTGATACAGCCACTATGGAGAACAGTTTGGAGGGTCCTTAAAAAACTAAAAATAGAATTACCATATGATCCAGCAATCCCACTACTGGGCATATACCCAGACAAAACCATAATTCAAAAAGACACATGCACCCCAATGTTCACTGCGGCACTATTTACAATAGCCAGGTCATAGAAGCAACCTAAATGCCCATTGACAGACAAATGGATAAAGAAGATGTGGTACATATATACAATGGAATATTATTCAGCCATAAAAAGGAACCAAACTGAGTCATTTGTAGAGACGTGGATGAATCTAGAGGGTGTTATACGGAGTGAAGTTAAGTCAGAAAGAGAAAAACAAATGTTGTTTATTAACACATATATGTGGAACCTAGAAAAATGGTACAGATGAACCAGTTTGCAGGGCAGAAATTGAGACACATATGTAGAGAACAAACGTATGGGCACCAAGAGGGGAAAGCGGCAGTAGGGGGGTGGTGGTGTTGTGGTGAATTGGGAGATTGGGATTGACATATATACCCTAATATGTGTAAAATGGATAACTAATAAGAACCTGCAGTATAAAAAAATAAATAAAATAAAATTCAAAAATTAAAAAAAACAAATGTGTATAGTATATTTCCATCTTGTTTGCAAATAAAAGTATGTCTACATGGATATATAGAAGGAGAAAGAAATTGAAGGAGTGAGAGTACGTTTGGAAAGATAAATAGTAAATCTTCATATGGTTAGTTCTCAGTGTTGAGGTTAAGGATTATTTTGATTTGCTTTTTCATTTATCTGCATTTTCTAAGTTTTTCTACAATGAGCATTGTTACTATGTAATGTGCCATTAAAATTAAAAATTGATAAACTTGTAAACCAGTGTTAATAGCAGCATTATTCACAATAGCAAAAGATGGAAGCAACTCAAATGGCTAACCACAGATGAATGGAAAACAAAATGTGGTATATCCATACAATGGAATACTATTCAGCCTGAAAAAGGAGTGAAATTCTGACACATGCTGCAACATGGGTCATCCTTGAAGACATTATGCTAAATGAAATAGGCCAGACACGAAAGGACAAATATTGTATGATTCCACTGATATGAGGTACCTAGAGTCATCAAAAACATAGACACAGAAAGCAGAATGGTGGTTGCCAGAGGCTGGGGGAGAAGGGAATGGGGAGTTATTGTTTAATGGGTATAAAGGTTTCCGTTGAGATGATGGAAAAGTTTTGGAGATAGATGGAGGTGATGGTTGTACAACAATGTGAATACTTAATTCCACGAAATTGTGTACTTAAAATGGTTAAAATGGGAGATTTCACGTTTGTGTATATTTCACCCATAAATAAATAATAAAATGATAAAACAAAAGGAGGGGGCTCTTCTAGGTGCTTCCCAATGGCCCTTCCAGGTCTAACTCCACAACTCGCTCCACTTCTGACCTTGGTGTCGGTCTTAGGAGAGGATGAAGAGGAGCAGCCAGCTCACATCCTCTGGCACCTGGTAGGTGGCAGGCAGGATTCCCCGAAGCCCACTCTCGTTATCAGAGAGACAGGGCCTTGGGTCCCTCCAGGAAGCCGTGGCTCTGGCTGCCTAGTGAAGAGACCTGGGAGCTGGCGCAGAAGTGAGGAACGCTGTTTTCACAAGGCTAATTAACCCAATGTGTTTTCCTTGCATGTGTCTGTGTTTTCACATTAGGCTTTTCGGCAAAGAGGATATTAAAGCTGATTAGACTCACAGCTTTGGACAGAGCTCTGAGTAACCGATAAGTTATTTCTTACGGAAGCATACTAGTTAGCACTGCTGTCCTTTACCTGAAGTCGCACGTCTCTGCAGCCCACCAGACACCAAGCCTCCAGAGTCAGAAGATTTGCAGAGTCCACTGGAGACATAATTCTAGAAACATTTCTTCCTGCTTCAGAAAGACATAATAAGGCTCAAGTCAAGCTAACTCCACACTGCGCTCCATCACAAGCCCTTTTCCTCAGTCAGACCAGATTGCTTACTACCCTCATCTATGCCTGGCTTCCCCTTCCCTGCCTGATCTCATTGTAGGAGACCCTTCCTGGGGGCCTTCCCAGCCCGCCTGAAACGGTGTCTTCAACCCTGAACAATACATCCAAGGGTGGGCCACTATAGCCATGTTTCTAAGTGGCCCTGCTTTTCTCGGCCACAGCTGATTGGCCTTGGGGTAGACGTTGACCCAGAAAAAGCCATTCCAGAGGCAAGGCTGAGTCAGATTCTCTCTCCAGGGAATCTGAAATAGAAACATGGAAAAAATGGTTCAGTTAGCTTCAGAGTTCTTTTGGTGTAAGCCAACAGAATCTAGCCCTGGCTCATTTAAGAGAGATTTAGCAATAATAATAATTCCATTTGACGCAGCAATGAGAGGAATTGGGACCGATTCAGACCTAGAGCAGCTCCAGTGGCTCTGGTCATCGTGTCTCTCTTTTCTTAAGTTCAGATTTGCAGGAGAAACTGGCCAGCTCAGCTTGGGTCAGAGGTCTACTATGGGGACAATCAGTGGGGCAGAGGCAAGATCACAGGGGCAGAAAAAGTTATGGGAGGCTCACCTCTGAGTTTTAAGGGTCTTCCTAGAGAAGGGGGCACTTTGTGGGCCAGATAATCCCTTGAGAGGTATGTATGGAGGCAGCCATGATGGAGATGGAGAGCAGGAAGGCTGTCTGCCGACAGAGAGAGGAATGACCCCGGTGTAGGGAGAGAAGCAAATGCAGGAGAGGAGGTGGAGGTGGGGATGGGGAAGATGAGGAAGAAGGTGTCCCTCACATATGAAGTTCTGGGGTGTTGCTCCAACCCACATCTTTAAGCCCCAGTCTCTGTGGCCACCATCTCAGTGACTCAACTCTTTTTGTTTTTAATTTTTTATTTTATATTGGAGTATAGTTGATTTACAATGTTGTGTTAGTTTCAGGTGTACAGCAAAGTGATTTAGTTAAACATATTCATATATCTATTCTTTTGCAGATTTATTTCCTATATAGGTTATTACAGAACAACTCTTGATAAAACCATTCTGTACCTGTTATTTGATCACTTCCCTCTTGAGAAGACTTAGCTGCCTGTGAGTCTGGAGGCATTTGAGAGTCCTGGGCAGAGAGAAGGATTTGCTCTTATCTGACCACAACCATTTGCCTGGCTGTGCAGGCGAGGGCTGTTATGCTGAAACTTGATTCTAAAGATGACTGTATCCGTGCCTGCCTGCCACTGCCCCTCAGCTTCATCAACCTCCCGGAAACTGAACAGGAAGAACTCTCTGTGCCCCCATCGAGATGAGTGAGGCTTGGCACTTCTGCTGGGAGCTGTCGACTTTCCATTCCAAGTCTTACGAGCCAGATCGATGTTCCTCCGGGGAGCAAGGTCCTGAGAGCTCCAAATACTAAGTACACAGCTGCTGCCTCTGGGATGAAAGGACAAAGCTGTTCCATGTACTTCTCAGCATTTCTTATTATCGTGCCAGTTTCTGGCTTACAGGGCATGTCACTCAAATTCTTTGCCAGCCGCTTGCCACTGTGACACCTTTGAAAGAATGGTGCCCAGGAGTAATCTAACAGGGAGCACCTCAGGGCAGTGGGCCCTCTGTGTTTGGGGCACAGAATGAAGGTTGGACGTGGGCCACACCTTGGGAGGGACAGTCACACAGAGGAGGGGAGAGGGTGTGATGTATGACGAGTACACGTCAGGGAATGTGTAACTGGCTTGGAAGGTAGATTCAGTGAGTCTAGGGAAACTCCCAGGTGTGAGTGTTTGCTTAAAAGCCTAAGGCTGTGTCTTGAAGGCAGGGACAGCTGCGGCTTGGTGGACGAGATGAAGTTCACATGCAGGTAATAGACGTGGAGAAGATTCAGGTATGGACGACAGTGGGCCCTAGGAGTCCTGCACAGAGTACACTGGGACAGGTGAGGGCTGGTTTCCAGGAAGCTGTCAAGAGGGTCATTTTGAGGAAACACAGCTTAGAGCAAGGATTCAGAGCTGGGGATGGAGAGACAAGGTGAAATTCACATGATGCAACTGACCATTCGCAGAAAGAAAGATAGGCAGTTGGCCAACGTCAGTCACCGGGTT
Source organism: Balaenoptera ricei (assembly GCF_028023285.1). NCBI lineage: Eukaryota > Metazoa > Chordata > Mammalia > Artiodactyla > Balaenopteridae > Balaenoptera > Balaenoptera ricei. The sequence continues at coordinate 171,853,014 of NC_082639.1, forward strand.
CCCTGCTGTGTCAGGGCCAGCGGGCTCTCCAGGCCCCTCACTGAGTATTAATTCGCTTCAGGACATCAGTGAGAGGTCCACGCCTGAGTTGGGGGTAGAGCCAGGGTCTGGGTGAGGTTTAGGAGTAATCTACAGAAGGTGAAGCTCAGGGAGGTACGGAAGAGAGGAAGGAATGGGAGAGCTGGGGTTCTAAGCCAGTGTCAGGATGCTGATGTTCAGGCATCCCTCCTTTGGAAATTGTCTTCTCTGTCCACTTGGTAACAGTGATGGACCCCCAGCAGCCATTTTTGTACCTAATGACCCTGCTCACTGGCCCCACCGACTGTCTCAGAAGTGGGCAACTCCAACCTGGGCTGGAAGAAGTCCTTCCATGGTCGTTTGGGTTGGAAACTAAGGGATTCCAGCCTTCATCTGGGTCACTTCCTTGAATAGTTTATGTCAACACTAGGGAGTATGGGCAGTGATTTCTACAGGCGGCTGCACAGCGAAGAAAGTTACTTTGCAGAGAGAGGGAGAGAAAAAGGAGCAAGTACGCAGATCAGGGCAGAGCAGGAGGAGAGAAGCAGAGCCACTTTCCTTTCTTGTTCTGAACTATTTCTGAGGCTTGGGACACCTGTGGCCTTGGTTCCCCTGAGATCCCTCTAGAATATCCTGCATTCATTTTTTCTTGCACCAAATAACATTTATAAAGCAAAAATTACAGAAGGTACAAAGATCAACAGAAATATTTAAAATAATGGGGCTCAGCTCATGGTAGCTCAACTAGACAGAATACATTTTTTCTTCATTTTAAAAATCTTTTTTGGACTTAAACTTCTTTTTTTAAATTGAAGTATAGTTAATTTACAATGCTGTGTTAATTTCAGGTGTATAGCAAAGTGAATCAGATATATGTATATTCTTTTTCAGGTTCTTTTCCCTTATAGGTTATTACAAAATATTGAGTATAGTTTCCTGTGCTATATAGTAGGTCCTTGTTGGTTATCTATTTTATATGCAGTAGTTTGTATATGTTAATCCCAAACTCCTAACTTATCCCTCCCCCACTCCTTTCCCTTTTGGTAACCATAAGTTTGTTTTCTATGTCTGGGTCTATTTCTGTTTTGTACATAAGTTCATTTGTATATATTTTTTTAGATTCCACACATAAATGATATCATATGACATTTGTGTTTCTCTGTCTGGCTTACTTCACTTAGTATGATAATCTCTAGGTCCACCCATGTTGCTGCAAATGGCATTATTTCACTCTTTTTTATGGCTGAGTAGTATTCCATTATATACAATGGAATACTACTGTATACATGTACCACATCTTTATCCATTCATCTATTGATGGATATTTAGGTTGCTTCCATTTCTTGGCTATTGTAAATAGTGCTGCAATGAACATAGGGGTGCATGTACCTTTTCGAAATATATAACTGGAGAAAACTAGAATATCCCGCATTCTTAACAGGGGTGATATTGCCCTTAAGGAGGCAAAATTAGTTCTTGGGGGGCAAAAAAGCCTTTGATATTACAATGATTTGTGGCCCTCCAAAGCCCATAGTACATAAACAGATACAGAATATATCTGCAGTACTAAAATTTTATGGGGTTAGGGGACCTGATTTCCACACAGAGATCTCTGAAACAGTCCCTGAGAGTGGATGATTTAATAAAAAAAAAAAAGGTCGAGAAACAGGGCTCTAAACTTTGGAATGAATCCCCCCTGCCACCTCTTTGTTACTCAAGCCGGCTCTTGGGACTTTGAGTCACAGTAGCATTAACTGAACCAGCCATCCTTGGTGCAGTCCCTCTGGAGGGCTGGGGGGAAGAGGAGCTGTGGGGAACAGGCTAGCTGAGGGATCCCGAGAGCATGGAGACCCCTTAGGGTGACCAGCATCAGACTAGGGCCGGGACCAGGGCAGGACGCTCACAGGGCCGCTGGCATAGGAGGAGTGAAGCCGTGGATTTGGCCGAGTTGTTCATGAGCAGCAGTTGTCAGAGCAGTTCCAGCAAAAGAGGGACGTGGCCTCTCATGCCCTCCTGTTCTCACGGTCACTCCCGACTCAGCTTTGCCTGCTTGTGTCACATGATCATGCTGCAAGGTCACTTTGAGTCCTGGCTGGAGCTAGGCAGTGCTGGCTTGGAAGTCCCTGGGGCACAAAGTAGAGACGCCACCCAGCCCAGCCTAGGCCAGATGGGCCCATGAGGACCCCAGACGTCATTCAGGTAGGTGTTGGCACCACGACCTGTTTTGTATTTTTTAAACAGCTGTATTGAGGTATCATTAACATACCGTACGTTTCACCTATTTAAAGTATGCAGTTTGATGGTTTTTAGTATATTCACAGAGTTGTGCAATCATCACCATGGTTTTAGAACATTTTTAGAAAATTTTAGAACATTTTTATCACCTAAAAAAGAAACCCTGTACCATTTAGCTATCACCTCTTATCCCCTCATCCCCTTCCCAGCCCCAGGCAACCACTAATCTGCTTTCTTTTCTTTTTTTTTTTTTAAAGATTTTTTTTGATGTGGACCATTTTTAAAGTCTTTATTGAATTTGTTACAATATTGCTTCTGTCTTATGTCTTTGGTTTTTTTGGCCATGAGGCATGTGGAATCTTAGCTCCCTGACCAGGGATCGAACCCATACCCCCTGCATTGGAAGGCAAAGTCTTAGCCACTGGACCGCCAGGGAAGTCCTGTAATCTGCTTTCTATCTCTATAGATTTCTCTATTCTGGACTTTCAGGCAAATGGAATCATATAATATGTGGTATTTTGTGTCTGGCTTCTTTCGCTCAGCACAATGTTTTCAAGGTTTATCCAAGTTATAATAGGTATCAGTACTTCACTCCTTTTTATGGCTGAATAATATTCCATTATATGGATATACCACATTTTTTAATCCATTCATCACTTGATGGACATTTGGGTTGATTCTACTTTTTGCCTATTATGAATAATGCTGCTATAAACACATTCATATACAGGTTTTTATGTGGACATATGTTTAATTTCACTTGAGTATATACCTGGGAGTGAAATTGCTTAGTCAAATGGTAACCTATGTTTATTTGAGAAATTTACAGACTGTTTTTCAAAGTGGCTGCACCATCTTTCACTCCCAGCAGCAGTGTATGAGAGCTCCAATTTCTTCATATCCTCGCCCACACTTGTTATTACCTGAATTTTTGATTCTAGCCCTCTTAGTGGGTATGAGGTGCTATCTCCCTATGGTTTTGAACCAGTGCCCAGTTTTGCAGGTGGGAGATGGTGGCAGGAAGAACTGAGCAAACCAAAGTACTTGGAAGTGGGCGGGCACTGACTGTGACATATTCCCAAGTGACCAGTCTGCTGTGGGCAGGACCCAAGCCACGGGCAGAGGAGATAGGAAATTGAGTCACTTCTCCAGTAGAGATGGAAGGGATCTGGGGCACCAGTGAGGTGGGCTAGAGATCAGGCCAGACTTTAGAATCAGCAGAGAATCAGACCTGCCTAGGGAAACTGAGGCAGAAGCTCTGTCGAGTGGATAGCAAACAGCATATAGATCACCCCTCCCTACTCCTGCTCACATGGTAGACATCATTAATCGATTGCATCATTCTTTCCTGCTAAGCCCAGAAATAACCTCAACACATCATTCGAGGCTGCCACTCCCAGTGGATACGGGTTGGCATAAGATACTTGTATCTTATCTAGGGTACTTGCTATCCGTAGACTAGGCCCACCCAGGGAATAGGGAGGGGGAGGTCATGACTCAGGAAGCATTCAGGCTTGGGGCTGGAGTCTGAGGGAGCAGGGCTATTGCTGGAGCCCACTGTGGATGGGGTAAGTGGCCAGTGGACTCCCTGCCCTGGTCAGTAGAGCTGAGCAGGGGTGGGGGACAAGCAGAGGTTGAAACAGACTGCCCTCTCCAATGCCTAAGGATGAACAGGAGGCAGCTGGTCATATGATAATCAGAGGGCATGATGGTCCTACCAGGAAGCACTGCTGGTCTCATGGGGCCATCGGACCTAGGGAGAGAGCTCGGTATATAGGAGGCTAGTGGGTGTGTCACTGGGCAGTAAGGGGCACCAGTCAGGACAGGAGCTCAGTAGACCCCAGGGCCAGACATCTCCGGCAATGCAGAGCCAGAGAAGACAGACAGACTAGGGCAAGCGCAGGTGTCTGGAGTGTGGTTCCTGGGTTCAGTGGTGGGCCAGGCAGTTCAGGCACAGAGTTCAAATGTCAGCTGAGCTGGTTTGTAAAGGGCAAGTGCCAGAAGTAAGTCTGGATGAGGCCAGGAAATCAGAGAATGGGAAATGGGAGAAGAGGGGCTGCTGCAGGCTGCTGACGAACAGAAAGAGGGGCGCCCACAGCAGCACCAGGCGAGGAGGCTGGAGGGTCCTGCCAGCCTCACTCGGGAGTAAGGGGGTATCAGGGATGGTGAGCAATGAGGAGCGCTGGGCTGGGGAGGGACAGTGCACAAGGGATGTACGAGCAATGCCTGAGAGAGAAACCCAGCTAGTTTAGGGGAGAGAAAGTTCCAGCAGAGAGAAGAAAGTTTCACAAACACAAAATGTCAGTAGCTATCAAATCACAAGCAGAGGCTGACCATTTCGCCAGTCTCTTAATTCACAAAGCAAATTTCTGACCAGAAAAGGTCAGGTATGAGGCATATTATATGCTCAGAGCTGGCATCCTTGGAACAACGGATGAGGAGCTGGAATCTCCAGGTCTTTGAGTTGAAAGGGCCATTGGAGAAAGGATTTGGGGAGCAGCTACTGTATTTTCAGTATCATTTTTTTCCCCTTTGGGTGATCCTATGTTGCACACAAGAGTGTATTTGATTGATTTTCCACAAATCCTTTAATAGGACTCACTGGACCCAAGCACAATAAGGATTTTGCTTGCTATATTGCAGTCTTTCTTATCTGAAAAATAATGTTTCAAGAAGCAAAACTAGAATCTGGAATTTATGCCTTTATTTATTCATCTATCCAGCAAACATTAACTGAATTACCAGCCAGGAATCTTCAAGGAGACCCTGCCCTCCAGTAAATAGCAATTTTTTCTGCACTCAAGTTCTGAACTAACTGAAAAATAGGACAAACAATAAGGCAGATGGAGACCAAAATATCACAGTTAGTACTGATTGGTTGAAAGATGTAGCTAGGAGTAAGAGCAAATGGGCTTGTTAACTGAATCTTCAAATTAGATAAATTGACCCAGTTATGGAAGTGCTGGGTACCCCAGGCCTCCTCCCCACAAGGCCAGGGCTGGTGCCAGTATTGGTGAGCAGCCCGGGTCCCAAGAGGAAAAAGGAAGGAGCTGAGTCAACGTCAATATGCCCAGTTTATTCTTTTCAAAACCTCTAATCAGATAAAGTCACATCTCCTGCCCAGGGTGAAGCCAGTTAGGGGAGAGAGGACAGTGGCAGGAGTTCACACCTCCACATGGGAGATACCTACATGAATAGGTAAAAATTGTTTCCCCCTAGGTATTCCAGGGGATGGAAATAACATTAAAATGGTTAGCACTAACTGAATAATTAACATATGCTAGGCATTATTCCAAGCTCTTTTATGTCTATTACTTAATTTAGTCTTTAAAACAATCTCATAGAAATGCAAATCAAAACTACAATGAGGCACCGCCTCACACTGGTCAGAATGGCCATCATTAAAAAGTCTACAAATAACAAACGCTAGAGAGGGTGTGGAGCAAAGGAAACCCTCCTACACTGTTGGTGGAATGTAAATTGGTGCAGCCACTATGGAAAACAGTATGGAGGTTCCTCAAAAAACTAAAAATAGAGTTGCCATATGATCCAGCAATCCCACTCCTGGGCATATATCAGGACTGGCAAAATTATAACTCAAAAAGGTACATGCACCCCTATGTTCATAGTAGCACTATTCACAATAGCCAAGACATGGAAGCAACCTAAATATCCACCCACAGATGAATGGATAAAGAAGATGTGCTATATATATACAATGGAATATTACTCAGCCATAAAAAAAAGGAAATAATGCCATTTGCAGCAACATGGATAGACCAGGAGATCATCATACTAAGTAAAGTCAGTCAGACAGAGAAAGACAAATACCATGTTATCACTTATGTGGGGAATCTAAAATATGACACAAATGAACTTATCTATGAAACAGAAACAGACTCACAGACAAAGAGAACAGATTTGTGTTTGCCAAGAGGGAAGGGTTATGGGGGAGGGTGGATTGGAAGTTTGGGATTAGCAGATGCAAACTATTATACATATGTATAACTGAATCACTTTGCCGTACACCAGAAACTAACACAACATTGTAAATCAAATATACATTAATAAAATACATTTTTAAAAAACCTCATAGGGTACACACTTTCATTGTCCCCATTTTACAGATGAGCCACTGAGGTGCAGAAGGGGTAAGGAACCCACCCAAGGCTACACAGCTTGAAGGAGTTAGAAGTGTGATTTCATTGTAGGCAGCCTGACAGCAAAGGCCGCACTCAACCTCTAATACTGAAGACACAGGTCTTGCCTCAAGATGGTGGGGAGATAATGCTGGTTCCTAAAGAGCTGTAACATCAGCTGGAGGGTGAGAAGTGCAGATAAAGGACTACACATATTCAGAGAAGGAAGAGATGCTATCGCCGTAGTGGTCCAGGAGGTGCTTATTATCCAAGGATAATAGGTTCTAAGCAAAGCCTGTTGAAATGGGGCATTAACTAGTAACTAGTGTGAACAGTTTGGGACTTTGTCTTGAGGGAAATCAAATTAAAAATTATGAAAAAATAAAATTATCTTTGCTGTAACACAATTTAAGTTATAATTACAACTTTTCACTAAATTTTAGGATGTATGAAAACTGAATCCAGGGGTGATTATAGAATTTTTTGCATCATTATCAGACAAAACTGTATGACAGCATAAGACAACCTTCTTCACTTCTCTTTCCACTTTCCTGGACTAATCAAAAAGGTGGTCTTTTCTCCCAAAATGTTTGAGGGCTTTATTAATTTTCCAAAGGCCTGTCCTAATTGTTTGGTGTTCAGATCATTGTTTCCTAAGGCCCGTTCGAAGGTATCACCCTCTTTGATATTCTCTTCTTCAGTTGTACGTGTCAATGACTTAGCACAAAATTAGACACTTCTCCAACATCACTTTCATTGACTTCATGAAATTCACACCTTTCCCAAGAGTCCTCATTTAACTTTGCCATCAATTTGAATTGTGTGTGCATTATAGTGTGGATGTTTACAACAGGTCTCTTCGGGGAAAGACTGAAGGACAAAGCCTGGGCCAAGCAAATCCTTGTAGTTAATCAAGGTCAAACAGGGTTACTTTTACTAGGGGTCAGTTCCTTAGTCACTATCTGCAAGAGAAGACACCTTTTATTTCCCCAAGCAACAAGGACCTGTGGGACACAGATATGAACACAGATATGAACACGGATCCCCTATATATGGAAAGGGCTTAAAGAGGAGATGGCATTCATGCTGCATTTTAGGGAGCAAAGGAATTGGACACGCAGAGACCAGGGAACAGGGCCTTTGAACTGGCATCAGCAGAGGCAGAGATGGTTCATACAACCTGTGTATCAGGAACAGGAAGTAGATCTGAAGGTGAATGTATGAGAATGATGAAGATGATGTTGGGAAAGCTAGGTCTGGAGCCAGATCATGGAGGACTTAGAAGAATGGACTTTATTTTATAGGCAATGGGGAGCCACTGATAGCTTTAGATCCTGAGCTCAGAATGGAGTTTGGCACATACTAGAAGTTTTAAAAAAATGTTGAAAAAAGCTGATATTAGGGATGATGGTTGTTGAATGACAGCACACACCAGTATAACAAAACCTGGATGTCAAAATTACCGATGTACTAGCCCTAGCTAACTAGGGCTTGCTTACTTAAATGTTTGATAGAAACAAAAGACAAGGGACTTCCCTGGTGGTCCAGTGGTAAAGAATCCGCCTTCCAATGCAGGGCACGTGGGTTTGATCCCTGGTAGGGGAACTAAGATCCCACATGCCGTGGGGCTACTGAGCCCGCGCGCCACAAGCTACAGAGCCCACGTGCTCTGGAGCCCGCGTGCCACAACTAGAGAGAGAAAACCCACACGCCACAACTAGAGAGAAGCCTGCGCACCACAACAAAGAGCCTGCGTGCCACAACTAAGACCTGACGCAGCCAAAAATAAAATAAATAAATAAATTTAAAAAATTTGAGAAACAAGCGAGAAAAACAAAAGACGATCCCCTTCGGGGTTTCTCGTGATGGGATTTTAGTTTCATACTGGAAATTGTTCTTTTTAGAAGGGACTTTGGTACTTGACTTGCAGATAGAGGAGCTATTTTTAATCTGAGACTTAAATTGAATTCAGCCACTGTACATCCCAAAGTGTTTTTGAAACTGTTACTATAGAGCGTGAACTTTTGACCTCTCTGGTTATATGGAAGATGAAAACAGTGCAGGAGACTTGCTTCCAGATCTAACTGAAACCATCTGTGTTCCAAATTCTAGTTCTTACTGATCTTTTGGGAACAGCACCCAAGTAGAAGCTCCATGTTTGGTTGAGCCTGTGCCTGCCTGCGTGTGCCCACGGATGCCCATGATCTCGTGCCCATAGGTACGTTGAAGAATCAAGCGCAAAGTACTGAGTAGAGTTCCCTGTGCTCTACAGTAGGTCCTTATTAGTTATCTATTTTACATATAGTAGTGTGTGTATGTCAATCCCAATCTCCCTCCCCTACGTCCCCCCTTGGTAACCATAAGTTTGTTTTCTATGTCTGTGACTCTATTTCTGTTCTGTAAATAAGTTCATTTGTACCATTTATCTAAAAAAAAAAGTGATATATGTATAACTGATTCACTTTGCTGTACAGCAGGAACTAACACAACATTGTAAATCAACTCTACTCCAATAAAAACCAATCTAAAAAAAAAAAAAAAGGAATCAAGTGTAGCCAGTATTCCTCAGGACATAGAAAGGTCTTGCTTGGGGAAAACAAGAGCTCCTAGAACTCTCTGAGAGAGACAAGGAAGTCAGAGATCATGTTTTAGATTTCTCACACTCTAATTGTGATGATTAAAGTTCAGCAAACTCTCTCATTTGGTAACAAACCCAAAGGTATGCCAGGAATAAGATAGGATTTGAAATATGCAATAGGCAATGTGAATACCCGCCATGGTGACTTTTCAGATGGGGAAGAGGGAATAAAAAACAATGAATGCTAATTAGTTTACATTAATCAAGCTTGTATCCGGCTGCTTTTTTTTTTCTTTCCAGAGCTCGTAAATGTGAGGAAGCAGGTTATTCAAATTTCACCCCTGTTTTTCAAAAATTAATAAGGGCCATACATTAGTGTAACATTCTGCCTGCTTCATAGAATATATTAGTAAAGGTTTTAATTACCGAAATTATACAGTCATAAAAAGATGATTTAATGAAAGCAATCATATCATTTGCATTCTGGGCCTGCCTGCACGCAAGACACTGCAAAGAGCAGTAAATTAGACTGACGAGGAGTCGAATAATTACCACCATTGTAATTCTGCCTGAGGACCCTAGGCTCATATGACTTCAAGCTCCAAGTAAATACCTGTTTGAGTGACAAGAAAACCAGCTTCGTCTGAGAAGGAGAATTAGAGATGACAATGGAGTCCTAAAATCTCTTTTCTTTTCCAGTATCCAGAGCTTGTCTTTCCTGGAGGAATGCATTATGACCTCATCTCAGATAAGGGAAAATTAATTGGTATGCTCTTTTGTTGAAGAGGGTTTTTTGGTGGTTAAAATTATTAGAGTCGAGTCTGGAAGTGATGGCCTGGGTATAAAAAAGGACAGATGATTTTATTATTCTCATTTTTTCCCCACATGACAGGACAACAGGTGTGTGTGTGTGAAATCGTGCACAGAGCAGAGCTGCGTCCTTTGGGTTTGTAAAACAAAACCCTAAGTGTGGGCAGGTGGAGCCTGACCTGCCCCCGTTCCCGGGTCCTCCTGGGTTTTCCCCACAAAAGGGGGCAAACGTAGTGACACATAAACAACACTGGTGGGTGCTGTTGAGAGCCCAGTGAGGGGCCATATGGAATTATTTAAAGGGCAGTGGTGGTGGCCTTGGGGAAGGGTCAGGGGCCTGACTTGGTTTATTCTCCTGAGATTTATATCAACCCTCAGGTGTAAATTCTGGTTTCCCAAGTTACATTTTGCAAAGTCTCCTACTATACCCCCTACTCTGTGTACCCCAGGGGTACCCCTCCTTTGATGTGTTATTGATGCCAGGACTTCAGAGATGAGGGGTACACTTGAGCCTTTGTTTCTTTTCTATGATCAAATCAAAGGATGTCCTTTGTGGACCTACAATGTGTGAGACCCTGTGTTGGGCTGGCATAGGGTACGGGGGGGACATTGCCCGCACCCCATAATAATGATGTGAGTGCAAGGTACACATCATTTGTACACTCAGAAAGAGAGAAGTTCAGTGTCACAGGGACCTAATTATGGGGGGAAAAAACCGCATTCATATGAGCTGAGTAAAGGATTCTTGGAAAAGTCTGCATTGAAGGACAGGAAGGAGATGGGGTCAGGGCATTATTATTATTATTAGGCTAGAACCGTCATCTGTTCTTGGAAGATGCAAAGGCTGAAGCTTAGAGAGGCTGCTAAAGGCCACGTGGTGGGAGCGTGTGAAGCCAGGACTTGCATCCGTGTGTGAAGCCCGCGCCTCTGTGCTTTTTTGTCCCCAGCGATGTCCTGCTAGGGCTGGAGGGAGCCGATGAGTCATCCTGCTTAGCTCTGAGCTTTCAGGGATAAGTAAAGCCGCTGGGTCCAGAGAAGGGAAGTGACTGGGCCGAAGTCAGCCAGGGACAGAGTCAGGGCTGCACTTTGGTAAAGAGGACGGGCAGCTGAGAACAGTCACAGAGGTCCCGTTGCGTGTAGGAGGGGACCGCAGGGCCAGGCAGGGTCTTGCTGATGCCAATCACAAGCTCCGGAGGGAGGAGGCGTGCGGGCAGCGAGAGGCCCAAGGGAACGTACACGGCGCAGGCAATGATTAGAAAGTGAGGAAGGGGGATTGAAAAGAGAGACGTGCTGTTTCTGTGCCGCAGGAAGTACAGAAGATACATAGATACACTCATCAGGGACCTGGGCCCCCTGCCTGTCTGGGAGGTCCGCTGAGCCAGGGCTGGGGGCGGGTCTCCCTTGCCACTAGGTCAGAGGTGCCAAGGGTGGTTATGGACCCGGCTACCTGCAGGGGGTGCCTGCTCTGTGCTCATCACTGTGCCAAGAGGCCGGACAATGAGAAATCTGCCTAAGGAACTGAGGAGTTGCTGGGGAGAAATCCTCATGGAAGAGATCAGTTAGCCAGGCTCGGGTTTAGTGCTTGGAGGGTAGGGCAATTCCGAAAAGAAGTAATATTACTGAGTGTTTGCTCTGTGCCACACGCTATTCTAAGCATGTGGCATATATTAATTTTTAAAATTCTCCCACCTCTGAAGTAGGAAGTATTACGTCTTCTTTTACCAGATGAGGAAGGGGAGACGCAGAGAGTTTCGGTAACTTGAGTGGGAACACATAGTGAGCAGCAGAGCCCGGCTTCAGATCCAGAACCTGGGGTGTCAACAGCGAGCCTGCACCGCGTAGCATAGCACAGGGGCTGTCACTCGGACGCGTGTCCCAGCCAAGTCCCCAGGGACTGAGTCCCGTGGTGGAGCCAGAAGAGGAGAGAGCTGCAGATAAAGACTGAAGGTTGTTTCTTTAAACATTTCAGAGAGTCCGGGGCTGAGGTCGGTGCTGCTTTGGTACCTACACGACAAACCCCAAAGAGGGAGAGAGGACAGCACAGCTTTGTGCAGTGGGATCCCAGGGTGCCTGACGCTGCTTGGGTACCTGCCCAGAGGGCGCTACTCTGGAGGTGACTGCAGCTCTGCCTGGTGAGCACAGCGGTTCCCAGAGGAAAGGGTTGGGGCTGATTCCCAAGCACAGTGAGACAACCCTGGATCTAGAAATGCCATATGGCAAGGGACAAGGGGACTGACTCAGTAGCTGGCGTCCATAACCATGGGTTATGCTGTGCAAAGCATCCGGTATTTCCAGGTCTCCTGAACTTTGCACTGAGCCATACAACCTGGCTCCAGGTGGTGGTACTTGCCTTCATTCAGGGGGGTTGGCGGGTCTGAAGAACGTTTCTCCAGCTACAGCATGGAGCCCATGCATTTGCTGGTGAGTATTTACTTGACCAGGAGACGGGTTGTCGGCCTGAAGTCAAAAGCAGCTCCATGGTGGCGAAAGCTGTGCTGTACTTCCTGATGCCTCCTCTAAAATGAAGGATTTATTCTCCCCGCTGCTGCCAGTTTACCGCCGAGGACTGGGAACTGCCCTCAACAGAAGACAGTTGCCTTGCCCAACTTCATGCCCCTTCCAGGGGCTAAATGGCATCCAATAACTGGACGATGTAGGGGTACAAAGGCCTGGGGCCCTCGCCCGGCTGGGGACGACTCTGAAGGATTGTCCCAGCTCCAGAGCTCCCTGTGGGAACGGCTGAGGCTTTTGTTGTGCCTTTGTCACAGCCCGACCCCTCTCTCAGCTCAGTCCTGCTTCAGTTCTCGTGGGGAGCAGGCCCAGTACGTGTCCTGTTGTCACCCCATCGCCAAGGCAGTTTTAACACCCAACGTGTGACAAGGGCCAAGATACAGACTATATGGCTCTCTTTTAACTCTTATGGGAAGTCTAAGAAAAAGAGTTAAAGATGAGGATTGGAGATCTGAAGCTGGAAGGTTCTGGCCTCTGTTCCCCACCTCACATGTTGGGTTTGTGGAATCTCAGGGCTCAGGAACTCTGCAGTTGCTGTCCATGTTTCCAACTGCTGGATGATTAAAAGAGTAAAATCGTTGAAAAATAGGGTATTTGGTTAGCCAAATTAGCCGAATGATTGAAAAAACAAGTATGTATACAATACAAATCAGTCCTAGGAATTACATGATAATAGAAAATGAGGATGGGCATTCTAAAACAGGAGACCACAGGATAAATGCAACTCTAGTTCTTAGGGAGCTGAAGTTAAAATGATGACAGGTCATTATTAAGAAAAAAACAATAAAGAATTGTTTATGGGTTTATCTCAATCCTAATTTGATTGCCTCTTTGGGGAAGCCATGTAAAAGAGCAAATAATTTGAAAATAGAGAGATGCAAAAAAGAAGAAGAAAAAAAGGAAAAAAGAAAAGATCTTTCACAAGGTAACTTCCCCTTGAATTTTGAGAGGTTCTTTCTGGAAAAACTCCAAATGCTATTGCTTGCTCTGCTTTCAATATAATATCAGCAGATTCTGTATGATCCAAGAATGTATTCAACTCTGAACCCACGGGGTGGTTCAGAGATATGAAAGCGATAATACGACCTTGGCCAATTCACTTCCCCTCTCTGGACACCAGTTTCCTCATCCGTGTGGTGAGAGGTTTAGATCACCTCAGTTTCTCCACGCTGTGTTCCATGAAACACCAGTGACCCGTGAGACATTAACCAGTCACACGCAAGAAAAGTTCTGTGATCGAGTCAGCTTGGGGAAAGCTGCATACCGTAGTACTCTTTTGAGTATAAACAGTGCATATAATATATTAACACATTGCTTCCCAGTATTTTTTGCATGATTGCACACATAGAAAATGATGATATTCTATTTCTGTAGCTCACTGGAGTAAACAGGAGGGGATTTACATTTACATATATTACATTTTTCTGTATATTACATACTTGTGATTAGAAAATGAAATACAAAGTCTTACTTTTTGAAAAGAATCTTTAATGAAAAACTTGATCTTGCTTTCACGAACTTACTTTTTAATATTGGGTTTTATATTTGAGATGGTTGCACATAAATCTTAATCAAGATTTTAATAGTTAGCATTGGAGCACATATGTTGTAGCAAATGGCAGAATAATGTCTTCTATTTCTCAGCTGGCGGAAACTTTCCCCTCGCCACTAGCCACAATTTATATAATTTGATCTCTTTAAGTTGTACTTTAAGGGTAAGATGATTCTTTATTTAAATCCAGCAGCTTTTCTTCTTCTTTCATTACCAGATATAATATCTTATGATATTAATATCTTATGATAATGTGAATGGATTTAGAATGCAATCAAATTTGATCATATTAGTATTTCTAAATAATAATGAAGCTTTTCCTTAAGCCTACACAAATATGCTTCTATTGGTCTTTAATCATTTTTAGGATTCATATATTAGTCTTGATTAATATCACCAGTAAATCACATTAACCCCACTTATCAAAAGGTAAATTTTGCTTTGAATTCAAAACGTTGTCCACCCACATTTATATGTTTTCATGCAGTTCTTATAATTTTTAATTAATTTCTATCAGATGCTCAAACTTATTAGTTAAATCATTTAGAAAGTCATGAACTATTTTCTAATATATCTGTATAGTATGAATGATTCATAAATTAATTTTTAATTCTTCCTTTTGTCCATAAATTCCTGACACAATTCTCTCCCTGGCCAGCCAGTGCACTTCAGCATGAAACATCAGAAATGGGTATCGTGATACCATTTATGTAGAAAAAGCTGAAAACAGATGGGACGGTATAGCCTGAATTTCATTAGGTTCACCACTTTTATAGTATCATTCAATATAAATTCAGATCTATAGGTAAAATTGTTCATATGAAGACTTCTCTATGAATAAAATAAGGTATTACTGGTGTCTCACGATTTTCAGAATAAATGCTTGATGTACATCACTTACTTCTTCCTGTCACTGCAGCTATACCATCAATCCCTACATTTATGCAGGGTTTTGATGCTATTTGTTTCAATGCTTCCATCTATCACTTTGAATATTTCATCACCCGTGGTTCGTTTTGGTACTTCTTTGCAAAAGAGACATGCTTCTTCCAAGCTCCTTTCTTCAGGGATTCCTACCAATACAATTACTGAACACAATCACTAACATCTGTAGATTCATCAACCTGCTGTGGAGACATTTTGACTCCATAATTTGCCTGTGCGCCATCTGAAATGCTACGATGCACCTACTAATAGCATTATTCCAAAGTGCTCCCTTTTCTATTCCCTTTGCTTCATTGGTTCCAAACACAGGGCTGACAATTTCTAGGCAGCAGGGAAAATGAGCCATTAGGCAATTACAGGAGGCATTTTGGCTTTTAGTTATTAATTGCCTGACTTTTATCTAGCTTCAGTTTGATCTGATATTGTTGTAACTGATCTTTTGAAGTTACTTGTTTCTTATTTTGCACTTGGAGATGCATAGAACGTTAGTTTTTTTTCCTGGCTAAGGTGGGTGTTTTGAGATAATATGTTGACAGAGTTTGCTTGGCATTATTCCTTCATTTTCTTTCTTTTACAAATTTTTAATTGTGACAAAATACACATGACATAAACTTTATCATCTTAACCATTTTAAGTGTACAGTTCAGTAGCGTTAATTATGTTCATATTGTTGTGCAACCAATGTCCAGAACCTTGTCATCTTGCAAAACTGAAATTCCACACCCATTAAACAACTCCCCATTTCCTCTTCCCCTCAGCCTCTGGTTACCAACATGCTACTTTCTGTCCCTATGATTTCTACCACTCTAGGTACCGCATATAAGTGGAATTATACAATATTTCTCTTTTTTGTGACTGCCTTATTTAATTTAGCATAATGTCCTCAAGGTTCATCCATGTTGGAACATGTGCCAGAATTTCCTTCCTATATAAGGCTGAATGATATTCCATTCTATGTATAGACCATACTTTGTTAGCCATTCATCCATCAGAACGCTTGGGTTGCTTCCACCTTTGGCTATTGTGAATTATGCTGTTATGAACATGAGTGTACAAACTTCTCTTTGAGACCCTGCTTTTAATTCTTTTGGGTATATAACCAGAAGTGGAATTGCTGGATCATATAGTAATTCTATTTTAAAATTTTTCCAGGAAGCTCCATGCTGTTTTCCATAGCAGCTGCATCATCTTATATTCCCATCAACAGTGTGCAAGTGTTCCAATTTCTCCACGTCCTCATCAACACTTATTATTTTCTGGGTTTTTGTTTTTTTTAATACTAGCATCCTAATGGGTGTGAGGTAGTGTCTCATTGTGGTTTTGCCTTGCATTTCCCTAATGATTAGTGATGTAGAGCATCTTTTCATGTGTTTGTTGGCTATTTGCATGTCTTCTTTGGAGCAATATTTATTCAAGTCCTCTGCCCATTAAAAAAAACTGTTGAAAAATATTTACTGACAAGATTAATATTTACAGACACAGTAAAATATAGGTATATTTCATATTATTTAGTACACGGAAGTCACAATTCAAGTCCTAAAGAAAAAAAAAAGGTAGTGATACGGAGCCTAACTTCATTATATAGTATCTGTGATATCATCTCATAGCTCTATAATTCCTTCAATTAAAAGCACAAATTCTCCAAATTCCTAAATGAGGATCTTTAGGTTTGTAGTACATCTTTAACAAAAACTGATCACCAACTTTATTTTTATTTATGTTCTATTGAGGTATAATTGACAAAATTGTACATATTTAAAGTATACAGTGTGATGATTTGATATAAGTATACACTGTGATTACCACACTCAAGTTAATTAGCATCCATCACCTTTTAAATTAATTTATTTTTTGATGAGGATGCTTAAGATCTACTCTTATCAAATTTCAAGTACACAATACAGTATTATTAACTATCCTCACTCTGCCATACATTAGATCCTCAGTGCTTACTCATAACTAAAAGTTTGTATACTTTAACTGAAATCTCCCCATATCTCCCACTCCCTAGCCCCTGGTAACCATTATTCTACTCTCTGTTTCTGTGAGTTTGCCTTTATTTTTTTTTAGAGTCCACATATAAGTGATAGCATGTGGTATTTGTCTTTCTTTTCCTGATTTTTTCACTTAACATAACACCCTCTAGGTTCATCCATGTTGTTGCAAATGGCAGGATATCCTTTTTATGGCCAAATAATATTCCATTACATTTATATTATATTTTCTCTATTCATTTGTCCACTGACAGACACTGTTTCCATGTCTTGGCAATTGTGAATAATGCTGCAACAAACATGGGAGTACAGATATTTCTTTGAAATATTGATTTTGCTCCCTTCAGATATATTCCCAGAAGTGGAATTGCACGATTATAAGGTAGTTCTATTTGTAATTTTTTGAGGAACCTCCATAATGTTTTCCATAATGGCTGCACCAATTTACATTGTGAGCAACAATTACAAGGATCCTCTTTTCTCCACGTCTTCGCCAACATTTATTAACTCTTGTATTTTTGATTTTAGCTATACTAACAGGTATGAGGTGATATCTCATTATAGTTCTGATTTGTATTTCCCTGATGATTAGTGATGTTGAGCAGCATTTCATTTGCCTGTTGGCCATTTGTATATATTCTTTGGGAAAAAAAAATGACTATCAGGTACCATGTCCATTTAAAAATTGGATTATAATTATTATTATTACTATTTGCTTTTTTTTAAATTCTCTCACTTTATAATTTAATAATATCAACACTGTTGTGCTAAATAATTACCCAACTGTTACAGGATAAAGCCACAGATATTGTTTACAACCTAAGGTACTTATTTTTTTCTACCTCATTTCCTTGTTTTTTAATTTTTTTTATTTTTAGTGAAGTATAGTTACAATATTATATTAGTTTCAGGTGTACAACATAGTGATTTGAGATTTTTATAAATTATACTCCATATAAAGTTATTATACAATATTGGCTATTTTCTCTGTGCTATACGTTACATCCTTATACCTTATTTGTTTTTATTTATTTAATTATTTATTCATTTATTTTTTAACATCTTTACTGGAGTATAATTGCTTTACAATACTGTGTTAGTTTCTGCTGTATAACAAAGTGAATCAGCTATATGTATACGTATATCCCCATATCCCTTCCCTCTTGCATCTCCCTCCCACCTCCCTATCCCACCCCTCGAGGTGGTCACAAAGCACTGAGCTGATCTCCCTGTGCTATGCAGCTGCTTCCCACTAGCTATCTATTTTACATTTGGTAGTGTATATATGTCCATGCCAATCTCTCACTTCATCCCAGCTTACCCTTCCCCCTCCCCATGTCCTCAGGTCCATTCTCTACATCTGTGTCTTTATTCCGGTCCTGCCCCTAAGTTCTTCAGAACCTTTTTTTTTTTTTTTTAGATTCCATATATATGTGTTAGCATACGGTATTTGTTTTTCTCTTTCTGACTTACTTCACTCTGTATGACAGACTCTAGGTCCATCCACCTCACTACAAATAACTCAATTTTGTTTCTTTTTATGGCTGAGTAATATTCCATTGTATATATCTGTCACATCTTTTTTTTTTTAACATCTTTATTGGAGTATAATTGCTTTACAATGGTGTGTTAGTTTCTGCTTTATAACAAAGTGAATCAGTTATACATATACATATGTCCCCATATCTCTTCCCTCTTGCATCTCCCTCCCTCCCACCCTCCCTATCCCACCACTCTAGGTGGTCACAGAGCACTGAGCTGATCTCCCTGTGCTATGCGGCTGCTTCCCACTAGCTATCTATTTTACGTTCGGTAGTGTATATATGTCCATGCCACTCTCTCACTTTGTCCCAGCTTACCCTTTCCCCTCGCCGTATCCTCAAGTCCATTCTCTAGTAGGTCTGCATCTTTATTCCCGTCTTGCCCCTAGGTTCTTCTGACCATTTTTTTTCTTTTTTTTTTTTAGATTCCATATATATGTGTTAGCATACTGTATTTGTTTTTCTCTTTCTGACTTACTTCACTCTGTATGACAGTCTCTAGGTCCACCCACCTCACTACAAATAACTCAGTTTCGTTCCTTTTTATGGCTGAGTAATATTCCATTGTATATATGTGCCACATCTTCTTTATCCATTCTCTGTCGATGGACACTTAGGTTGCTTCCATGTCCTGGCTATTGTAAATAGTGCTGCAATGAACATTGTGGTACATGACTCTTTTTGAATTATGGTTTTCTCAGGGTATATGCCCAGTAGTGGGATTGCTGGGTTGTATGGTAGTTCTATTTGTAGTTTTTGAAGGAACCTCCATACTGTTCTCCATAGTGGCTGTATCAATTTACATTCCCACCAACAGTGCAAGAGGGTTCCCTTTCCTCCACTCCCTCTCTAACATTTATTATTTGTAGACTTTTTGATGATGGCCATTCTGACTGGTGTGAGGTGATAACTCATTGTAGTTTTGATTTGCATTTCTCTAATGATTAATGATGCTGAGCATTCTTTCATGTGTTTGTTGGCAATCTATCTTCTTTGGAGAAATGTCTATTTAGGTCTTCTGCCCATTTTTGGATTGGGTTGTTTGTTTTTTGATACTGAGCTGCATGAGCTGCTTGTATATTTTGGCAATTAATCCTTTGTCAGTTGCTTCGTTTGCAAAAATTTACTCCCATTCTGAGGGCTGTCTTTTCATCTTCTTTATGGTTTCCTTTGCTGTGCAAAAGCTTTTAAGTTTCATTAGGTCCCATTTGTTTATTTTTGTTTTTACTTCCCTTTCTCTAGGAGGTGGGTCAAAAAGGATCTTGCTGTGACTTATGTCATAGAGTGTTCTGCTTATGTTTTCCTCTAAGAGTTTTATCGTGCCTGGCATTACAGTTAGGTCTTTAATCCATTTTGAGTTTATTTTTGTGTATGGTGTTACGGAGTGTTCTAATTTCATTCTTTTACATGTAGCTCTCCAGTTTTCCCAGCACCACTTATTGAAAAGGCTGTCTTTTCTCCATTGTATATTTTTGCCTCCTTTATCAAAGATAAGGTAACTATATGTGCGTGGGTTTATCTCTGGGCTTTCTATCCTTCTCCATTGATCTATATTTCTGTTTTTGTACCAGTACCATACTGTCTTCATTACTGCAGCTTTGTGTGGAGTCTGAAGTCTGGGAGCCTGATTCCTCCAGCTCCATTTTTCTTTCTCAAGACTGCTTTGGCTATTCGGGGTCTTTGTGTTTCCATACAAATTGTGAATTTTTTTGTTCTAGTTCTGTGAAAAATGCCAGTGGTAGTTTGATAGGGATTGCATTGAATCTGTAGGTTGCTTTTGGTAGTATAGTCATTTTCACAATGTTGATTCTTCCAATCCAAGAACATGGTATATCTCTTCATCTGTTTATATCATCTTTAATTTCTTTTATCAGTGTCTTACAGTTTTCTGCATACAGGTCTTTCGTCTCCATAGGTAGGTTTATTCCTAGGTATTTTATTCTTTTTGTCACAATGGTAAATGGGAGTATTTTCTTAATTTCTCTTTCAGATTTTTCATCAGTAGTGTATAGGAATGCAGGAGATTTCTGTGCATTAATTTTGTATCCTGCTACTTTACCAAATTTATTGATTAGTTCTAGTAGTTTTCTGGTAGCATCTTTAGGATTCTCTATGTATAGTATCATGTCATCTGCAAACAGTGACAGTTTTACTTCTTCTTTTCCAATTTGGATTTCTTTTATTTCTTTTTATTCTCTGATTGCCATGGCTAAAAATTCCAAAACTATGTTGAATAATAGTGATGAGAGTGGGCAACCTTGTCTTGTTCCTGATCTCAGTGGGAATGGTTTCAGTTTTTCACCATTGAGAATGATGTTGGATGTGGGTTTGTCATATATGACCTTTATTGTGTTCAGGTAAGTTCCCTTTACGCCTACTTTCTGGAGAGTTTTTATCATAAGTGGGTGTTGAATTTTGTTGAAAACTTTCTCTGCATCTATTGAGATGATCATATGGTTTTTCTCCTTCAATTTGTTAATATGGTGTATCACATTGATTGATTTGCATATATTGAAGAATCCTTGCATTCCTGGCATAAACCCCGTTTGATCATGGTGTATGATCCTTTTAATGTGCTGTTGGATTCTGTTTGCTAGTATTTTGTTGAGGATTTTTGCATCTATGTTCATCAGTGATATTGGCCTGTAGTTTTCTTTTTGGTGACTTCTTTGTCTGGTTTTGTTATCAGGGTGACAGTGGCCTCGTAGAATGGGTTTGGGAGTGTTCCTCCCTCTGCTATGTTTTGGAAGAGTTTGAGAAGGATGAGTGTTAGCTTTTCTGTAAATGTTTGATAGAATTCGCCTGTGAAGCCATCTGGTCCTGGGCTTTTGTTTTTTGGAAGATTTTTAATCACAGTTTCAATTTCAGTGCTTGTGATTGGTATGATTATATTTTCTATTTCTTCCTGGTTCAGCGTCGGAAGCTTGTGGTTTTCTGAGAATTTGTCCATTTCTTCCAGGTTGTCCATTTTATTGGCATATAGTAGCTTGTCGTAAACCCTCATGATCCTTTGTATTTCTGCAGTGTCAGTTGTCACTCCTCCTTTTTCATTTCTAATTCTATTGATTTGAGTCTTTTCCCTTTTATTCTGGATGAGTCTGGCTAATGGTTTATCAATTTTATTTATCTTCTCGAAAAACCAACTTTTAGTTTTATTGATCTTTGCTATTGTTTCCTTCATTTCTTTTTCATTTATTTCTGATCTGATCTTTATGATTTCTTTCCTTCTGCTAACATCGGGTTTTTTTTTTTGTTCTTCTTTCTCTAATTGTTTTAAGTGTAAGGTTAGGTTGTTTATTTGAGATTTTTTCTTGTTTCTTGAGGTAGAATTATATTGCTATAAACTTCTCTCTGAGAACTGCTTTTGCTGCATCCCTTAGGTTTTGGGTCGTCGTGTTTTCCTTGTTATTTGTTTCTAGGTATTTTTTGATTTCCTCTTTGATTTCTTCAGTGATCTCTTCGTTATTTAGTAGTGTATTGTTTTGTCTCCATGTGTTTGTATTTTTTACAGTTTTTTTCCTGTAATTGATATCTAGTCTTATAGCATTGTGGTTGGAAAAGATACTTGATACGATTTCAATTTTCTTAAATTTACCAAGGCTTGATTTGTGACCCAAGATATGATCCATCCTGGAGAATGTTCCATGAACACTTGAGAAGAAAGTTTATTCTGTTGTTTTGGGATGGATTGTCCTATAAATATCAATTAAGTCCATCTTGTTTAATGTATCATTTAAAGCTTGTGTCCCTTATTTATTTTCATTTTTGATGATCTGTCCATTGGTGAAAGTGGGGTGTTAAAGTCCCCTACTATGATTGCGTTACTGTCAATTTCCCCTTTTATGGCTGTTAGCATTTGCCTTATGTATTGAGGTGCTTCTATGTTGGGTGCATAAATATTTACAATTGTTATATCTTCTGCTTGGATTGATCTTTTGATCATTAGGTAGTGTCCCTCTTTGTCTCTTGTAATAGTCTGTATTTTACAGTCTGTTTTGTCTGATATGAGAATTGCTACTGCATCTTTCTTTAGATTTCCATTTGCATGGAATATCTTTTTCCATCCCCTCACTTTCAGTCTGTTTGTGTCCCTGGGTCTGAAGTGGGTCTCTTGTAGACAGCATATATACGGGTCTTGTTTTTGTATCCATTCTGCCAGTCTATGTCTTTTGGTTGGAGCATTTAATCCATTTACATTTAAGGTAATTATTGATATGTATGTTCCTATTACCAGTTTCTTAATTGTTTTGGGTTTGTTATTGTAGGTCTTTTCTTTCTCTTGTGTTTCCTGCCTAGAGAAGTTCCTTTAGCATTTGTTGTAAAGCTGGTTTGGTGGTGTTGAATTCTCTTAGCTTTTGCTTGTCTGTAAAGTTTTTAAGTTCTCTGTCGAACCTGAATGAGATCCTTGCTGTGTAGAGTAATCTTGGTTGTAGGTTTTTCCCTTTCATCACTTTAAATATGTCCTGCCACACCCTTGTGGCTTGCAGAGTTTCTGCTGAAAGATCAGCTGTTAACCTTATGGGGATTCCCTTCTACGTTATTTGTTGCTTTTCTCTTGCTTCTTTTAATATTTTTCCTTTGTAGTTAATTTTTGAAAGTTTGATTAATATGTGTCTTGGTGTGTTTCTCCTTGGATTTATCCTGTATGGGACTCTCTGTGCTTCCTGGACTTGACTGACTATTTCCTTTCCCATATCAGGGAAGTTTTCAACTATAATCTCTTCAAATATTTTCTCAGTCCCTTTCTTTTTCTCTTCTTCTTCTGGAACCCCTTTAATTCGTATGTTGGTGCATTTAATGTTGTCCCAGATATCTCTGAGACTGTCCTCAATTCTTTTCATTCTTTTTTTCTTTATTCTGCTCTGTGGTAGTTATTTCCACTATTTTATCTTCCAGATCAGTTATCTGTTCTTCTGCCTCAGTTATTCTGCTATTGATTCCTTCTAGAGAATTTTTAACTTCATTTATTGTGTTGTTCATCATTGTTTGTTTGCTGTTTAGTTCTTCTAGGTCCTTGTGAAATGTTTCTTGTATTTTCTCCATTCTATTTCCAAGATTTTGGATCATCTTTCCTATCATTACTCTGAATTCTTTTTCAGGTAGACTGACTATTTCCTCTTTATTTGTTTGGTCTGGTGGGTTTTTACCTTTCTCCTTCATCTGCTGTGTATTTCTCTGTCTTCTCATTTTGCTTAACTTACTGTGTTTGGGGTCTCCTTTTCATAGCCTGCAGGTTCGAAGTTCCCATTGTTTTTGATGTCTGCCCCAAGTGGGTAAGGTTGGTTCAGTGGGTTGTGTAGGTTTCTTGGTGGAGGGGACTGGTGCCTGTGTTCTGGTGGACAAGGTTGGATCTTGTCTTTCTGGTGGGCAGGACCACATCCGGTGGTGTGTTCTGGGATGTTTGTGACCTTATTATGATTTTAGGCTGCCTCTCTGCTAATGGGTGGAGTTGTGTTCCTGTCTTGCCAGTTGTTTGGCATGGGGTGTCCAGCACTGCAGCTTGCTGGTCATTGAGTGGAGCTGGGTCTTTGTGTTCAGACGGAGAACTCTGAGAGAGCTCTCTCCGACTGATATTACGAGGGGCCAAGAGGTCTCTGGTGGACCAATGTCCTGAACTCGGCTCTCCCACCTCAGAGGCTCAGCCTTGACACCTGGCCAGAGCACCAAGACCCCGTATACCACGCAGCTCAGAAGTAAAGTGAGAAAAAAGTAAAACAAAATAAAATAAAAAAGTTATTAAAATAAAAATTAAAAATTTATTAAAATAAAAAATTAAAAAGTAATTTAAAAAAAAGAAGAGAGCAACTAAACCAATAAACAAATCCACCAATTATAACAAGCGCTAAAAACTATACTAAAAAAAACCTGACAGACAGAACCCTAGAACAAATGGTAAAAGCAAACCTATACAGATAAAATCAGACAAAGAAGCATACACATACACACTCACAAAAAGAGAAAAAGGAAAAAAAATCTATATATATATAAAAAAAGAAACAGAGCAACCAAATCAATAATTAAATCTACCGATGAGAATAAGCTCTAAATACTAAACTAAGATAAACATAAAACTAGAAACAAATTAGATGCAGAAAGCAAACCCCAAGTCTACAGTTGCTCCCAAAGGCCACCACCTCAGTTTTGGGATGATTCATTGTCTATTCAGGTATTCCAGAGATGCAGGGTACATCAAGTTGATTGTGGAGATTTAATCCGCTGCTCCTGAGGTTGCTGGGAGAGATTTCCCTTTCTCTTCTTCGTTCGCACAGCTCCTGGGGTTCAGCTTTGGATTTGGGCCCGCCTCTGTGTGTAGGTCACCTGAGGGTGTCTGTTCCCCACCCAGACAGGACGGAGTTGAAGTAGCAGCTGATTAGGGGGCTCTGGCTCACTCAGGCCGAGGGGACGGAGGGGTACGAATGCGTGGCGAGCCTGCGGCAGCAGAGGCCGGCGTGACATTGCAACAGCCTGAGGCGCGCCCTGTGTTCTCCTGGGGAAGTTGTCCCTGGATCACGGGACCCTGGCAGTGGCGGGCTGCACAGTCTCCCGGGCACACAGACTTCCTGGTGGCTGCAGCAGCAGCGTTAGCATTTCATGCCTGTCTCTGGGGTCCGCGCTGATAGCCACAGCTCGTGCCTGTCTCTGGAGCTCGTTTAGGCGGTGCTCTGAAACCCCTCTCCTCACGCACCCCGAAAAAATGGTCTCTTGCCTCTTAGGCAGGTCCAGACTTTTTCCCAGAGTCCCTCCTGCCTATCTGTGGCTCACTAGCCCCCTCCAGGCTGTGTTCACGCAGCCAACCCCAGTCCTCTCCCTGGGATCTGACCTCTGAAGCCCAAGCCTCAGCTCCCAGCTGCCGCCCGTCCTGGCAGGTGAGCAGACAAGCCTCTCAGGCTGGTGAGTGCTGGTCAGCACTGATCCTCTGTGCAGGAATCTCTCCCCTTTGCCCTCTGCACCCCTGTTACTGTGCTCTCCTCTGTGGCTCCGAAGCTTCCCCGCCCACACCCCGCCTCTGCCAGTGAAGGGGCTTCCTAGTGTATGGAAACCTTTCCTCCTTCACAGCTCCCTCCCAGAGGTGCAGGTCCTGTCCCTATTGTTCTGTCTCTTGTTTTCTCTTTTTTCTTTTGCCCTATTCAGGTACTTGGGGAGTTTCTTGCCTTTTGGGAAGTCTGAGGTTTGCTGCCAGCATTCAGTAGGTGTTCTGTAGGAGTTGTTCCACATGTAGATGTATTTTTGATGTATTTGTGGGGAGGCAGGTGATCTCCATCTTAGTCCTCTGCCATCTTGAAGGTCGGTCTACTATTTGCTATTAATTTATATGAGTTCTTCACATATTTTAGGTACTAACCCCTTGTCAGATGTGTGGTTTGCAAATATTTTCTCTCATTCTGCATGTTGCCTTTTCATTTCATTGGTTACTTCCTTCACTGTGCACCAGTTTTTTAGTTGATATGATCCTGTTTGTTTATTTTTGCTGTTGTTGCTTGTGCTTTTGGTGTCATATCCAAAAAATCATTGCCAAAACTAATGTCAAGAGGTTTTCCCCTATGTTTTCTCCTCGAATTTTTATGGTTTCAGGTCTCACATTTAAGTCCTTAATCCATTTCAAGTTTTTCTTTGTGGGTGGGGTAAGATAGGGGTCTGATTTCTTTCTTTTGTATGTAGATATCCAGTTTTCCCAACACCATTTATTGATGGGATTATCCTTTTCCTATTGTGTGTTCTTGGAGCCCTCGTCAAAGATTAGTTGACTGTATATGTGTGGGTTTATTTCTGGACTCTCAATTCTGTTCCATTGGTCTATTTGTCTTTATACCAGTACTGTACTATTTTGATTACTGTAGCCTGTAATATAGTTTGAAATCAAGAAGTGTGATGTCTGTAGCTGTGTTCTTCTTTCTCAAGATTGCTTTGCTTATATGGGATCTTTTGTGGTTCCATATGAATTTTAGAATTGTTTTTTTCTATTTCTGTGAAAAATGTCACTGAAATTTTGATAGGGGTTGCATTAAATCCATAGATTGCTTTGGGTAGTATGGACATTTTAACAATATTAATTATTCCAATCCATGGGCATTGAACCTCCTTCCATTTATTTGTGTTTCTTTCAATTTCTTTCATCAATGTTTTACAGTTTTCAGTGTACAGTTCTTTCACCTCCTTGGTTAAATTTATTTCTAGGTATTTTATTCTTTTTGATGCAATTGTAAACCAGATTTTTTAAAAGAAAATTCTCTTTTTGATGGTTTGCTATTAGTGTATAAAATGCAACAGATTTTTGTATATTGAATTTATATCCTTCCCTCTTGCTGAATTTGTTTATTATTTCTAATAGTCATTTAGTGGAGTTTTTAGGATAATATCATGTCATGCAAATAGTGACAGTTTCAGTTCTTTTTTCCAATATGGATGACTTTTATTTCTTTTTCTTGCCTAATTACTCTGGGTAGGACTTCCAATACTATGTTGAATAAAAATGTTGAGAGTAAGCATCCTTGTCTTGATCCTGATCTTAGAGGAAATGTTTTCAGCTTTTCATTGTTCAGTATGATGTTAGCTGTGGGCTTGTCATATATGGCCTTTATTATGTTGAGGTATGTTCCATGTATAACCACTTTGTTGAGAATTTTTATCATAAATAGATGTTGCATTTTGTCAATGCTTTTTCTATATCTATTGAGATGATCATATGATTTTTATGTGTCATTTTGTTAATGTAGTGTATAACATTTATTGATTTGCATATGCCAAACCGTCCTTGTATTCCAAGGATAAATCCCACTTGATCATGGTGTATGATCCTTTAAATGTGCTGTTAAATTCAGTTTGCTGGTATTTTGTTGAGGATTTTTGCACCTATGTTCATCAGAGTTATTGGCCTGTAATTTTTGTTTCTTATAATGTCTTTGCCTGGCTTTTATATCAGGGTAATGCAAGCCTCAGAAAATGAGTTTGGAAGTGTTCCTTCTCTTCAATTTTTTCGGGAGAATTTGAGAAGGATTGACATTAATTTTTCTATAAATATTTGGTAGAATTCACCAATGAAGATATGTGGTCCTGAGCTTTTCTTTGTTGGGTGATATTTGATTACTGATTCAGTCTCCCTATTAGTTATAGATCTATTCAGATTTCTATTTCTTCATGATTCAGTCTTGGTAGGTTGTATGTTTCTAGGAGTTTATCCGTTTTCTTCTATGTTATCCAATTTGGTGACATAAAAATGTTTATAGTAGTCTCTTAGAATCCTTTGTATTTCTGTGGAATCAGTTATAATGTCTCCTCTTTCATTTCTAATTTTATTTATTTGAGTTGTCTCTCTTTTTTTTCTTAGTCTAACTAAAGGTTTGCCAAGTTTGTTTATCTTAAAACAGCTCTTAGTTTTATTGATCTTTTCTATTGTTTTTCTAGTCTCTATTTCATTTATTTCTGCTCTGATCCTTGTTATTTCCTTCCTTCTGCTAATGTTGTGGTTATTTTTATTTTTTAGTTCCTTGAGGTGTAAAATTAGGTTGTTTGAGTTTTCTTATTGTAGGTGTTTATTGCTATAAATTTCCCTCTTAGAACTGCTTTTGCTGCATCCTATAAGTTTTGGTATGTTGTGTTTCATGTTTCACTTAATTTGTGTCTAGATTTTTTTTTATTTCCCTTTTGAGTCCTTCTTTGAGCCATTGATTGTTTAAGAGTGTGTTGTTTAATTTCCACATATTTTTGAATTTTTCAGCTTTCCTGGTATTGATTTCTAGTTTCATACCATTGTGGCATGAAAAGATATTTGATATGATTTCAATCTTGTTAAATATTTTAAAACTTGTTTTGTGACCTAATATATAATCTATCCTGGAGAATGTTCTGTGTGCACTTAAGAGGAATGTATATTCTGCTACAGTTAGATGGGATGCTCTATATATGTCTGGTCCATTTGGTCTAAAGTATAGTTCAAGTCCAATGTTTCCTTATTGAGTTTCTGTTTGATGATCGATCCACTGTTGAAAGTGAGATATTGAAGACCCCTTATATAACTGTATTGCTGTCTATTTCTGCCTTTAGCTCGATTAATATTTGTTTAATATATTTAGGTGTTCCAATGTTGGGTGCATATATATTTAATAATTGTTATATCTTCTTGATGAATTGATTTCTTTATCATTATATAATGACCTTCGTTGTTTCTTGTTATAGTTTTTGACTTTTGATATAGGTAGAGCTACCCATGCTCCTTTTTGGTTTCCATTTGCATTGGTTTCCATGTCCATTCCTTCACTTTTAGCCTAGGTGTGTGCTAAAGTTGAAGTGAGTCTCTCTTAGGCAGCAAATAGTTGAGTCTTGTTTTTTTAATCCATTCAGCCACTATATGTCTTTTGATTGGAAAATTTAATCCATTTACATTTAAAGTAATTATTAATCAGTTTATTATTTTGCCATCTTGTTTATTTTTTTAAGCTGTTTTGTATTTCCTTTGTTCCTTTCTTCCTCTCTTTCCGTCTTCCTTTGTGATTTGGTGATTTTCCATAGTGATGTGCTTTGATTTCTTTCTCTTTCTCTTCTGTTTATCTACTATAGGTTTTGGTTTTTTTGTTTTTTGTTTGGCTTTGTAGTTACCATAAGGTTTACATAAAACATCTGATAGATAACAATTTATTTTTAGCTCATAACAATTTAACTTCAATTGCATAGAAAACTCTACCCTTTTTGTCCCCTCCCATTTTATGTTTCTGATGTCATAATTTACTTCTTTTTATATTGTGTGTCCACTGTTGTATTCATACAACAAATTATTGTAGCTATAGTTATTTTTAATACTTTTGTCTTTTTACCTTTTTACTAGATTTCACACCACCATTTCATTATGAGAATATTCTGAATTTTAGAATACACTTATCTTTACCAGTGAGTTTATACTCTCGTATGTTTTAATGTTACTAATTAGCATCCTTTCACTTCCACTTCAAGAATTCCCTTTAGCATTCCTCATAAAGCAGATCTAATAGTGATGAACTCCCTTAATTTTGTTTGGGAAGTCTTTATCTCTCCTTCATTTCTAAATGGCAACTTTGCTGGGTAAAAGTATTCTTGGTTGGCAGTTTTTTTTTCTTTCAACATTTTGAATATATCATAACACTCTCTCTTGGCCTGCAAGGTTTCTTCTGAGAAATCTGTTGACAGCTTTTTGGGGATTCCCTTGGATGTGATGAGTTTTATTTTGTTTTTTTCTCTTGGTGCTTTCAAAATTCTCTTTGTCTTTGATTTTTGACAGTTTTTATTCTAATATGTCTCAGTGAAGTCTTCCTTGGGTTGAATTTGTATGGGGACCTATGAATTTCATGTACTTAGATGTCTATATCTCTTCTCAGATTTGGGGAGTTTTCAACTATTATTTCTCTAAATGGGCTTTCTGCCCCTTTCTCTTCCTCCTCTCATTCTGGGACTCCCATTATGTGAATTATTCTTTTGCTTCATGATGTCTCATAATTCACATAGGCTTTCTTCACTCTTTTTTATTCTTTTTTTGTTTTTCTCCTCTCACTGGAGAATTTCAAAAGATTTGTGTTTAGTTCACAGATTGTTTCTTTTGCTTGATCAAGATTTCTGTTGATGCTTTCTTTTGCACTTTTTTTTTCTGTTTCATTTTATTCTTCAGCTTCAGAATTTCTGTTTGGCTCTTTCTTATAATTTCTATCTCTTTGTCGAACTTCTCACTTTCCTGTACTGCTTTCCTGATTCATGGAGTTGTCTATCCGCATTCTCTTTAGCTCACTGGGATTACAAAAATAGTTATTTTGAATTCTTTGACAATTCATAGATCTCAATTTCTTTGGGATTTGTTACTGGAAAATTACTGTGTTCCTCAGCAGTATCAAGTTTTCTTGATTTTTTTTTTTTTGTGTGTTTCTTGTAGCCATGTGTTGATGTATGTGCATTTGATGGAGGAGTCACTTCTTCCAGACTTTACAGATTGGTTTAGCTAGGGAAAGACCTTCACCTGCAGATAGGTGTGGGGGCACCAGCTGGATGGGGTATCGTGGTTATAGCTCTGGGGAAGACCCAGCAGTGTAGTCTCCATGCAGCTCTGTCAGCTGAGGTCATTGTTGGCAAAGATTGCAAGGATCCTTCATGGCCAAGGCTGTGGGTGTCTGCAGTGACAGCAAGGGCTATTGGGGTCTTCAGTGGCAAAGGCTGTTGATCTCTTTTACTCCTGGGGTATATCATGGCTGAGGAGATCCCTCTTGGTGCAGGGTCCTGCTTGTGGGTACAGTTGCCGTTTAATGCATGGGTGCCCATGGAGCAGCAATGTTGCTGGGGACTGGAGCATGGATGCTTGCAGAGCAACAGCAGCCCCAGGGTCCAGGGCACTGGCCACTCCACAGTGGTGGTGATGTATGAGACACAGGTACACACCAAGTGGCCATGAAGCTGGGGTCTGGAGTGCTGGCATATGTGGAGCTATATTGGCTCTGGAATCTAGAGCACTGGGTAACCTGCAGTGACATTGGCTCTGGTGTTGAGACACAGGTGCACACAGAGAAGCTATGGGGCTGGGATCTGTAGCATGGGCACGTATGAAGTGGCCTCAGAGCCAGGATCTGAATTGCAGGTGCATACAGAGCAACTGCAGCTCTGGGGTCTGCGGTGTGCACAGGGTTGTCAGGGGTGCTGGTAACCCTGGTTCCTGGCAGTGCAACAGTAGCTGCTTCTGGAGGGGGTGCACAGCAGCATCTCCCCTGTGGTGGTAATTTCTGTTGGTCCCCTCAGTGGTGCAAGCTGCTGGTGTTCTCTGCAGAGCAGGCCCCTGGATTCTGCACCAAATAATGCTATGGGGTCCTCCTCTGTGAAAGCTGTGGGAAGTTCACAGCTGTCATGGGGAGCTATTGAGGTCTTCAGTAGCAGAGGCTTTTGGGGCCCTCTTTAGGCCACTAGGGACCACAGTGGCCTCTGCCATGGGGCTGATGCTTATAATACCCACTCTCTTCTTTTTTCCTAAAGGTCTCCAGATGTCGCTGCTAAGCCAGTGTCCCTAGCAGTCATCTCTGTGCTGTTATTTTCCATTTTTCACCCCACTGTGTTACTGTAGATTCTGAGGTGGACTCTTGAACCCTCCCAAGGCTATTTTCATTTGTGGATAGCTGTCTAATTGTTTTTTTGTGGGGGAACAAAGTCTAGTATTTCCTACTCTACCGTCTTGCTGACATTCTCTCATTTGCCCATCTTTTAATTGGGTTATTTTGTTGTTGAATTGTAGGAATTCTTTATATGTTCTGGATATTAACCTCTTATCAAATATATGTTTTACATATTTTCTCCTGTTCTGTAGGTTGCTTTTCACTCTGTTGATTGTGCCCTTTGATGCACAGAAGTTTTTACTTTTGATGTAGTTCAGTTTATCTATTTTTACTTTTATTGCCTATGCTGTTGGTGTCAGTGCTTCATTTTTATAACTTGTCCATACTGATAGGACAAGGTTGAAGAAGAAAAGAATTATCCTGTACTTTAATCCACATTTGAGGTAATTCACATTTTAGTATCTAATTTATGACTTTAACATTTTTAAAGCTACAATTTTGCACTTTGGTCTGATGATCTTTGTTGTGCCTGCATTGCATGGGCATACTGATTAGATAGCTCTGTATACAGGTCTGAGAAATTCTGAAAGAAAGAAACAGATTTAACTTTGTTTAACCAGGTTAACCAGGTTTAACCCAGAATTTCCAAAACCTATTCCTTATTTTACAGAACACTTACATTTTACAGAACATCGTACAAGTTACTAAGGTAACTTGAAGGATAGTTTGATAATATCTGGATTAGTTGATTTTTCAACATTCCTGGTTAGAAGAATAGCCTTTTGCTTCAACAGCAGTAAGATAAAATTCTGATTTCCACCTAAGCCCTGCCTCTAGATCAGTCACAAGTGCAGTATGTTGGGCGACATGCTCCAGCAGAAACCAATAAGGAGACTGAAATCAGTGGTTGTTATCAGTCAGCTATTGCTGCAATTAATGCTACATAACAAACAGAAATTTTTATCTTTATTAATTTTGTCTTGAATGCATACAAGACATTTTTGGATCAGAGACAAATTTCTTATTCTACTCACAGCAAGATGATCACCAGCCAGAGTAAAATTGCAGGAATGCTTTATGGGATGGTAATCTCAGTCTGTAGGCCTAGGACACAGAGAAATGAAATTTCAGTGTTATGTGCAGAAAGAAGAGGCAGCTTTCTCACCTTCCCTTTCTGAGAGAGTCTCTTTGGAGTCTTATTGGAAGCATCCTTACCCTAATCCTTTGGCATGTAAATAAGTCTCTCCAGGGAAAAGATAAGCCCAGTGTCTCCAGTTTTATATCTCAGAGGTATCTCCAAAGTCCCAGAGCTCATCTTCCCTTGAAATGTGCACATACCTCCAGAATTAGGTAAATCTTTCTAGAGTTCTCTCTCGCATTCTACTCTGTTGTATATTGTCTTTCAGGGCTTGCTTTGAGCCCAGGAAGCAAATCTCAGTA
The DNA here is from genome assembly GCF_028023285.1 of Balaenoptera ricei. Lineage (NCBI taxonomy): Eukaryota > Metazoa > Chordata > Mammalia > Artiodactyla > Balaenopteridae > Balaenoptera > Balaenoptera ricei. The sequence continues at coordinate 171,885,829 of NC_082639.1, forward strand.
AAATTTGTTTAGAAAGCACTAACTGTGCAGAAACATAAAAATAGTTTCTCTACAATCTCGTACCACCCCAAAATTCAGTGGCTTAAGAAAACTATTTATTATTTCTTGTGAAATTAAATATCAGGTTGGGGGTTCTGCTACCCTGGGCAGTGCTTAGCTCATCTCAGTGGAGCTGATTCATGTATCTGCCATCAGTTGGCAGACAGGTGAGTGGTGGCCTCGGCTGAGGTGGTCTGGGCTCTGCTCTGTGTGGCCTGTCATACTCCAGCAGTGCAGCCCAGCCTTATCTTCATAGCAGAAACAGGGGTCTGACAGAGAATAAAAATACACAAAGCCTCTTGAGGCCTAGGCTTGGACCTGGCACACTGTCACTCGTGCCACATTCTATCAGTCACAGTAAGTAACAAGGGCTGCCCAGACCCAAGAGGTGGAGAAACAGATTCCATCTCCTGATGGGAGGGGCCACAAGGGGTGGATACAAGGAGGAGTGGAGAATTGGGGCCATCCTGGCAATTCATCTTCCACAGGGGTGCTCAGGATAGCTTTCTAGTGAGGAACTGAGCTGCCTGACTTCAAAGCAGTGAGTCTACCCTGATTCCCATAATTTAGATGAGAAACATCAACTCATAATTCTAGAGTCTCTGCAGAGTCTGGTCTACAGGCAGGTGGGCTTGGGGCAGATTACACCATGTGTGTGTCCCCCTCTTCCCCACCCTAATCACACTTTTTTCTCTCAATATTTATGCTGTTGAAAAAAGATTAAAATGAACATCAAGGATAGCCCCGAAAGGCAAAAGAAAGGATCAAAAGCTAGCAAGTAACATGACAGATATGTGATGCCGGAGGAGGGGAGGGGTGGTCCCAGGCCCATCCCTAATACTTTCAGAGCTCAAGGCAAGAGTACAAATGGAGAGCCATGGGCCCAGTGTCTGAATATGTCAAGTTCTGAATCTAGCCAAACATTAAGTGAAATCTGTTCTAGATTCCTATGTTGACAAATATACCTTTATGATAGCCTGTAGGCCAGATTTGGTTTTAAAATTTTTGAACTCCTTGGAGGTCTGTGCTGGGAGCATGGGAAGAGCTGGCCCCTGGTCCCCAGACCCTGGCCCACTGTCTGCCCCCTTCTCTTTTCACTTCTGACTGCAACCCATACTACAAGGGGCCTTGTGAACTAGTGTATTCACGCAGGTGTACATACACACGAGGGTACACTTACGAACACGTGCAAGTTCTGTCCACACAGCTGTCTACCTTTTGGCAGTTCAGATCTGGGGAACAGCACATAGATGTCCTATAAGTGGACTGAGGTCATCTGGACAAGCGATTCTAGGGACCTGGGCACTGAGCACGTGGTGAAGGGGGTGATGGTAACTCAGGCTTTGGGTGGGCTTCCTATCCGATGGAGTCAGGTGTGGCTGGAGAAGAGCCAGAGTGGGAGCCTCTAATCCCAGGGTGCGGGGCAGGGGCTTGTCTAGCCTGAATCTTAGGGTGGTTCTATGTGGGCCAGCTAGTTTGCTTGATAATAATGGAGGATTTAGAGTTGATTTGAAAAAAAATAAAACTCAGGTCCTTTTAAAGTCAATTCTTCTTCCCCTGATGACTATTTTCCCATTTTCAATCTAGTCACTAACTATGGCAGCACTATGGGTTGGGGAAGGAAGGAGAGCGAAGCAGAAGCCAGAAAGGGTCCCTTGAGTCAGAGGACCCCAGAGATGGCCCAAGATGGCAGCAGCAGCAGCAAGCCAGCCTCTGCCAAGTAGAGCTCTGGGATCTCAAGAGAACCACTCATCCCCTAAAACATCCTTGTGTGGCCCACATACCCACGCACAGAGAATGAAGCCATCCCCACCAAACCAATATGCCACAATCAAACCATGGACCTCCTGTGCAAACAAGGGTGAATTTATAAGCAGCTTCATTTATAACAGCCAGAAACTGAAAGCAATCCAGATGCCCTTCAACAGGTGAATGAATAAAGAGATCGTGGTCAATGGATGTTCAGACAATGGACTAGTACTCAACAATAAAAATGAAGGAACTATCAATGCACACAGCATCAGGGATAAATCTGAGTTATGCTGAGTGAAAAAAATCCAGACAAAAAAAGAGTGCATACTGTACAGTTCCATTTCTATAAAAGTCAAGCAGAAGCAAACTCATCTATAGGGACAGAAAGCAGATTCGTGTTTGCCTGAGGATGGGTGTGGGACTGGTGAGAGAGCAGGAAGAGGAGGAAATTTTCCGGGGTGATGGACATGTTCATTATCTCGATTATAGTGATGGTTTCACAGTTGTATACATATGTCAAAAATTATCAGATTGTACACTTCAAGTAAGTTCAATTTACTGTATGTCAATCATACCTCAGTAAAGTTGTTAAAAAACAAAATGAAATAAAACAAACCTTGGACCCCACACAGTTTTTCCTTAGAGTTGTTTGTGACCTCTTTACTAGGGAGAAGTAAGACATTATCACACCTGGTCTCAATTGGGTTCTTCTGAATAAGATGTTCTAGATAGCTTGGACCCCTAATGGTAGCATTTTCTTTTCCCTGGGTTGAAGGAGCCACTGTTTGGGGTTGGGGGACCTCTAAATAGCCCAGGTCATCCTGTGACCTTCATTCTCTCCCAGCTCATTCGTTCATCAGAGCCCTTATCTGAGATAAAGTCTCTGCCTTTTTCACTTCCACATTCTGTGGACACTGCCCAGTGAGATCATCTTTCCCCACTAGGGTGTCAGGATACCACCAAGGTTGAAAATATAGATTTTAATCCCAAATGCTGAGTGTTCTGGGGCAAGAAAAATGCCTGGGACAGCAGGGAAACCTTAGGATTTTCATTTCTGGGCATTTCTACCATAAATCTTCTGGAGACTTTCTTCTCTAAGTGAAGTCCTGTCTCCCAGCAGGCACTGTGAAGACTAGCTAGATAATATTCAAAGGTATCTCAGAGGATCTAAAGGGCTACATAGCACAGCTGCCAGAGAGAGACTATACAGTGAAACCACAGAGACAGAAAGCGGTGTGATGGAGAGATCTGTCTCTTAGGGTTTATTCTCGTGCTGTCTGTCATCTACCATAGGCTAGAGGAAGGGGAAGTGATTTTCCACAATAGCTGCCCTTAAAAGAGAAAATACACTCTCTCTTTATAAAAAAAAAATATTGTAGAGGCTTCTAGGGTCACTGACCCAGCATCCATTTTCTTGCTGTTCCCCTAATAGAATCCTGATTTTCATTTAGCTATCTTCTCCCCTGTCCCATGTGTTATGGGTTGAATGGGTCCCTCTAAAATTGATGTCAAAGTCCTAACCCTCAGTATCTCAGAATGTGCCCTAGTTTGGAGAGAGTGTCATTGCAGATACAATGACCTAAGATAAGGTCACACTACAGTAGGGTGGGCCCCTAACCCAACATGACTGGTGTCCTTATAGAAAAAGGGGAAATGTGGACACTGAGACAGATAAGCATACAGGAAAGGCAATGTGAAGACAGACAGGGAGGAGATGGTCATATACAAGCCAAGGACAGAGGTCTGGAATAGATCCTTCCCTCAGAGTCCTCAGAAGGAACCAATCTTGCCAACATCTTGATTTGGAACTTCAGCCTCCAGAATCGTGCAATGATAAATTTCTGTTGTGTAAGCCACCTAGTTTGGGTAATTTGTTACAATAACCCTAGGAAACTAGTATACCATGAAATACTCAGGGAAAAGCTGATGCTCCCTTGTTCCCCTGGCTTCCATCCAGTATCACCCTCCATCTCCCCGGCCACCTTTCAGTTCAAGCAGTGCAAGCCTTCTGGACGGCGTGGTGTGAGGGCAAGACGCTTGGGACTGTGGCAGGCCTTTCGCCTCCATGAGGAAGACAATTTTGGGAAGACAAAGTGGAGCGATGAAAGAAACTGGGTCCATGTCGACACTCTAGAGCTTCTCCGTCCTTCGGTCAATTCTAAAACCTGCCCTGGCTCGAGGATTTTATTTATGAACAAATAAATCAGCTTTACTGTTCAAGGCAGTTCCAAGGACACTTTCTGCTTCCTGCTCCCTGAACCAACTTACTACAGTGTGGTAAGTGCGGTGCTATTAGGGTTAGTTTTCTAATGAAAAACATGGGAAGAGAACATCATTCTCTCTCCATCCATCTTTACCCCACCCTCCCTGCCTTGCCCAGTTCTCTCTGCCGCCACCGCTTTGGCCCGAGATGGGGAGAGGTGACTTAGTTCAACCAACACAGATTGTTTGCTATTGCAAGACACATACTAAGCATTGAGGGGGAAGCAGAGCCAAACAAGACCCCACCTAAAGGAGCTTAGAGTTTAGTGAGGTGGATGAGATTTCCACAGATGACTAATATGACGTATAATAAAGTAAATAAATACTGTAAGATAACTACATGGAAAACTGCATGGGTTCATGAAGCAGGGTTGACAACTAACGGTATAAAGAAAGCAGAATCCTTGTTTACCACTGGGGATAAGGTTTCAATTGAGTAAAGACTGGTGTATTAGTTAGGGCTCTCCAGAGAAACAGAACCAATAGGAGAGATAGAAAGATAGGTAGATGATAGGTAGATAGATGGATGATTGATAGATAGATAGATGATAGACAGATATAAAAATTGTTATTATAGGAATTGGCCCACATGAGTCTGAGAAGTCCCACAGTCTGCCATCTGAAAGCTGATGAACCAGGAGAGCAGTGGTGTAACTCAGACTGAGTTCAAAGGCCTGAGAATCAAGGGGCTGATGGCTTTAAGTCCTGGTCTGAATCTGAAAGCCTGAGAAACTCGCAGTATTCGAGGGATGGAGAAGGTGGATATCTCAGTTCAGGCAGAGAGAGCAAATTCGCCCTTCCTCTGCCTTTCTGTTCCATTCAGGCTCTCAACGATTTGATGAGGCCTCCCCCTACCACCCCCGCCCCGTACTGGGGAAAGTGACCTTGACTTAATCTGCTGGTTCAAATGCTACTCTCTTCTGGAGACACCCTCCCAGACACACACAGAAATAAAGTTTAGCAGTTCTCTGGGCATCCGTTAGCCCAGCCAAGATGACCCATAAACGTAACCATCGCAACCAGTATGTGTTGTGTGTCTTTAATGTGCTTGGCTGTGTGTCAGATATTCGATACGAGGCGATGAGGTGGTCATTACCGCCACGGCATCCATTTCCCCTTTCCCCTTCCCAGTAGCTCTTGGTTTTTGTTTGGGGGTCCAGGTCAACCAACTTGATCCTAGCCCTGGAGGCAGTACACCTGCCCCAGGCAAAGCTCATCAGCACAACTGACCCCCAGTCACCATACATGGTGGCTGTCAAGTGCAGCCATGGGACCTTTCTCTTGGAATCCATGGAGAAGTTGTCTCTCTTCCTCCGAGCTCTCTTTCTCTGTCCCTGTGAGGCCTGGAACGATGGCAACAATTTTTGCTTCAGTGAGTAAATATAACTGAGGATAAAGCCGACAGACTGAAGAGGGCAGAGACAAGAAAGATGGAGAGAGAGAATGTAGGGCTTAACACTCTGTGGCCCTCTGAATTAACCCAGGTCTGAAAGCCACAAAATTTCTAGACTTTTTAGTTATGAGTTAATACATTCTTTTTATTATTTAAGCCAATTTGAGTTAGGTTGTCTGTTACTTGCAACTGAAAATGTGCTGATGGATGCAGAATTCAAGAGGATAATCCCTTATCCCATATCCCTGGAGCCAGGCATGTTTCTTTTTTTTTTTTTAAATAATTTTCTTCCTTGTTATGTCTTTTTAATTTAATTTAATTTTATTTATTTTTGGCTGTGTTGGGTCGTCGTTTCTGTGCAAGGGCTTTCTCTAGTTGTGGCGAGCAGGGGCCAATCTTCATCGCGGTGCACAGGCCTCTCACTATCGCGGCCTCTCTTGTTGCGGAGCACAGGCTCCAGACGCGCAGGCTCAGTAGTTGCGGCTCACGGGCCCATTTGCTCCCCAGCATGTGGGATCTTCCCAGACCAGGGCTCGAACCCGTGTCCCCTGCATTGGCAGGCGGATTCTCAACCACTGCACCACCAGGGAAGCCCCAGGCATGTTTCTAATTCAGAATTTTTTAGATTTAGATAAGTAATCCAGTTCCTAAACTGTATATTACATAACACCACAAGTGGGGTCTGGAGCAGCACTCTGCAAGCAACACATTAGTATTTCTGCAGTGAAACATATGAATATTCATAGTGGGAGGATAAACCAATAGTCTTACATTGGTTCAGGTCAAATTGTACCACCTTGGGAATTTGCCTCAAACTTTGGGAAAAAAACACTATGGCTGTCAGAGCTTTATGGATTCCAGAGTTGCAGATAAAGAATTGTGGCTCATATTTGCAGGAACATGGATGGACCTAGAGATGATTATACTAAGTGAAAGAAGTCAGACAGAGAAAGACAAATATCATATGATATCACTTATATATGGAATAAAAAAATGATACAAATGAACTTATTTGCAAAACAGACTCACAGACATAGAAGACAAATGTTGCCAAAGGGGAGAGAGGTGAGGGAGGGATGGCTTGGGAGTTTGGGATTAGCAGATGCAAACTAGTATATATAGGATAAATAAACAACAAGGTCCTACTGTATAGCACAGGGAACTATATTAAATATCCTGTGATAAATCATAATGGAAAAGAATCTGAAAAAGAAAAAAAGTGTGTGTGTGTATATGTATGTATATATATATATATATACCTGAATCACTTTGTTACACCAGAAACTAACACAACATTGTAAATCAACTATGCCTCAATAAAAAAAAGAAAAAAAGAATTGTGGCTCATTCTACATTTCTTCCTTCCCTTAAGTTCCTTTCGTCCAGTTGGAAGACAATATTTTAATAATCAAAACATTCTACATCAAGGTCATCTGAAACCAGTGCTACATATTGTGGTGCAGTCAGTGTGTTGCAAATGCACTTAATGCCCTAGTGACAAGTATTTATTAACAGAATTAACGAACTGGCCAATAAATGTGTATTGAGAATCTACTGTGTTGAGAGCACAGAGCACAGAGAAAGAACAAAGGGAAGGTAAGGATTAACTAGTTAGTGTTTTAAAAACTCCTGGCAGGGCTTCCCTGGTGGCGCAGTGGTTGAGAGTCTGCCTGCTAATGCAGGGGACACGGGTTCGAGCCCTGGTCTGGGAAGATCCCACATGCTGCGGAGCAGCTGGGCCCGTGAGCCATAACTACTGAGCCTGCGCGTCTGGAGCCTGTGCTCTGCAGCAGGAGAGGCCGCGGTAGTGAGAGGCCCACGCACCACGATGAAGAGTGGCCCCTGCTCGTCACAACTAGAGAAAGCCCTCGCACAGAAACGAAGACCCAACACAGCCAAAAATAAATTAATTAATTAATTAATTTGAAAAAAAAATCCTGGCAGACACAAAAGTCTATTGTGAATACACCGTGAACCTATAATCTCTAAATTTTCCTCTCCCTACTAGTGGCTCCTTCAAAAAAAAAAAGCCAGGGTGGGTTCGGACAGTGGGGGAGGGGTGGGGAGAGGATGAAAGGAGGGGGGACCTGGCTGGAGTCCTGGAGAAAGGAACCCCCAGAGTGTGGGGGACAGGAGGATGGGGGCGGGTCATGGAGACCCTCAAATCCCAGATCAGAGAATTTGGTCCTAATGCCATGGGAAAGGCAGTGTGGTGTCACTCAAAAGCTGCTTCCAATCTTTTCAGAAGATGTGGAAAAAAGATGGGGTTTGGAGTTAGGCAGACCCGGAACCAGATTTTGGCTCTGCCACTTGTAGCGTGACCTGGGATGAGTTCGTTTTCTCAATTAAAAATTATCTTGTGAGCCTGTGTTGAGGAATCCAGATAATAAATATATGTAAAAACATCCAGTTCCCAGGCTGCCAGGTAGGAGATGCTAATTCAGTGGTGCTCGTGATTATTACATGCTGTTCTGCACAGTGTGTCAGCGGTTGGGAAATGGGATATGGGAATATCCTGCCAGCCTCCCTTTCCTTCCATGAGCTGCCCCGTCCTTCTCTAACTGAAGAGTGTCTTGAGTATAGCAGTTACCATAATTTGGAAGTTATATATGAGAGGAAAAAAACCCACTTCTGCCGTGATCTCAGCCCTGGATTTTTATGCAAAGCATCACACTTAGCAAACATAAGAACCTAGTTCTGTTCTTTTCTATTCTGTTCTGTTCTATTGTTATTGTTGTGGTGGTCATTATTGCTATTATTACCGTAATAAACTCTATGGAGCACTGACAGTGTGTGGGACACAGCTCAAGACCTAGAACCAGAGCCAGTCCCTGCCCAACCCCTGTAAGGCGAATCCACTATTGTCCCTTGACTTTCAAAATCATCCAAATAAGCAGTGGTCTCTTGGAGTAAAATTCATTCCTATTGGCATCTGAGTCACAAACATTTTCACAAGGATCATTACCAGGCTTTTAATTTTTTTTTTAATTTTAAAAATAAATTTATTTATTGTATTTATTTATTTTTGGCTGCGTTGGGTCTTCACTGCTGCACGCGGGCTTTCTCTAGTTGCGGAGAGCGGGGGCTACTCTTCGTGGCGGTGTGCATGCTTCTCATTGCAGTGGCTTCTCTTCTTGCAGTGGCTTCTCTTGTTGCGGAGCACGGGCTCTAGGCGCGTGGGCTTCAGTAATTGTGACTCGTGGGCTCTAGAGCACAGGCTCAGTAGCTGTGGCGCACGGGCTTTGTTGCTCGGCAGCATGTGGGATCTTCCCGGACCAGGGCTCGAACCCATGCCCCCTGCATTGGCAGGCGGATTCTTAACCACTGTGCCACCAGGAAAGTCTCTACCAGGCTTTTTAGACATGACTTTTCGAGAATTGTCTGCCTGGCAGCCATAAAAATGTGTTGCTCAGATCTTCCACTGGAAAGGAGAAAGGTTGACTGATGGCTCCAGCGGGATCCAACGTGGCCCTGGCATGGAGGCCAGGCTTCCCTAGGGCTGGTCCCAGTCAATGGCTATGCAAGGCAGAGGTCTGTGGCAGGCCCATTCCTGCAGGATGGGGACTCCCTAGATGAGCCACTTTGCTTCGGAGACTTCCCATCAGTTTGGCAGAAGCTTTCTTAGAATAGAGCTGAAGTCTGAGACTTTCCCACCTCATCCTTCCTCCTCTCTGGCCCCTCCACAGGGGCCAGACCTGTACCACCATCTGTAGGCTCTCTTTCCTTCTCCTGCTCCCTCTCCTTTGTCCTTCTGACATTTTTCCAAGTAAAAATCTCTTGCTATCTTGGTATCAGTTTCCCAGAAGGCCTGAACTAACATGGCTTTGTACAACAATTTGACTGGTGTAGCTGGCTGTGAGGGCAGAGGCAAGGTTGTGGACCTCCAGGCCATTTCAGCCTTCCCCTTGGACCTCAAGCCTACTCTTGGACATGGGCTCGTCCACCAGCACATCTTTGTCCCACATGGATTAGATAAGATTTTCCCTCTTGGCAAAAGTTCTCACTTGGCATGTGTTTATCTTACTGACTGCTTCTGGCTGTTTTTGCTCTGAAACAGACACCAACCTAGATAAAAGATGAAAACATCTAGAGTTGGCAGCCTAAAGCAGCTACCAAACAAATCAGCATCTCAGTCCCATTCATTGTTTTAAACAGGAAAATGAATCTTCTCGTCTCGCAAATTACACCTGGTCATGTAGAGATAACGGTGAATTATCCGCTTTCAGAGAAGCCATCCTTTAAAGAGGGCAGGCATGTTTCATGCTATTTAAGTCGAGATTTGAATGTCAAAGGGAGTATATGTGTGGCACTTTATCATAAATAATATGACAGATTCTTATTCATCACCTCTAAGATACCAAAGAGAGGGAAAGAAAGAATATGGGTCTCTGTTGGGTTGCTTTGCCATATTTCTGAATCACTACGTGATGAGCTGGAACAAGTTGGGTACCAGTTTTGGCAGAAAACCCCCGTCAATTTCAAACTCACTTCCCTGTGGCATCGCTATGCAGAGGACCTAAGAGCTGCCACAAAGGAGCACCTGCTTCTCTGAGACCAGCTGGCCAGCCCTCAGAATTTCCTGTGTGTAGAATCGAGAAGGTAAGAGATGCAGGGGGGCTGGAATGTGAGCTGGAGCCGGCTGCTCGGCTTGGCTTCTACCCTTGCCTGTGGAGTCCTTGGCCACGCATCCCTCGGGTCCTGCTGCCCTGAGAGATTGGTGGACACCCTGGAACCCCCAGTGTCACCCAGGTTGAGTGATCTCCCCTATCAACCTGGCAGATTTCCAGCCTTGTTTCTCTGTGATTCCCAGCAACCTGGCTCCTGTGTCTCGGTGGCCATGTAAGATCTATGCTGCCCTTACCCTTCATTTATACCAGCACTTCTTCATTTATCCTCTGTGGTCTTGGCTGCTGTGTCTAAGATCTCAAGGAAAATCCCTTGCAAAGTGTACTGATGACTTGCCTGTTGAACCCGGGGTCTCTGCCTCAGTCCCCCTCATCCAGGTCTGACTGCAGCGTTTGACCTAAAGATCACCCACTCCTGACCCTCCCTCCTCTCAAAGCCTCAGCAGCCCCACACTTTCCCAGCCTCTTCTCCTCCCTCTCCTGTTCTTTCTTCCTCCCTCCCCCTTGGTTAACCCCCAAGGAGAGATTTTCACCTCTTTTCTTTCTCAAACATCCCTCTAGGTGAGCACATTCTGCCTCCTGCTAGCTGATGACTTGCACCTAGTGAAAGCAGTAACAGCTAATACGTACCCCGCACTCGCTGTGTGTAGGCCCTGTGCTACACGCTCTACATCATTTAAGAAGTCCTATTATTACCGCCACTCTACAGATGAGAAAACTGAGGCATATAGAAATTACATCCATCCTTCAGCTTGACTTTTTACCTGGTATTTTCTTCTACATTTTCAAGAACGTGGAATACATTTTTACCTTGATGCCACCCTTACCTCTAATTTATCATGTCCAAACCTTGTATAACCATTTCCTCTAGAAATGCGCTCTCTTCTCATCCCCACTCCACCTCCCCACCTATATATATAAATATATTTTTGAAGTACAGTTGATTTACAATGTTGTGTTAGTTTCTGGTGTACAGCAAAGTGATTCAGTTATATATATATATATATGCATATATCCTTTTTCATATTCTTTCTCATTATAGATTATTATAAGATATTGAATGTAGTTCCCTGTACTATACAGTAGGTCCTTGTTGTTTATCTATTTTATATACAGTAGTGTGTATCTGTTAACCCCATACTCCTAATTTATCCCCCTCCCCCTTCCCCTTTGGTAACCGTAAGTTTGTTTTTTTATTTTTATTTACACTCTTCCTTCCCCATGACCTTATTTCCAATAGGGTGACTCCTATTTTTCCTGTTTCCAAAGGCAGGGACCTAAATTTTCTCTCTTCTTCATCCCAAGTTCTGTCGCTGTTTTCTTCAAATGCCTGTTCTTTTGTGGGTTGGGAGAAAAAGCATTAACTGAAGAGGCTGGCACAAAGTCCTTCTCAGGAGAAAACAGTGTCGTTTTAGGAATTCAAGTTAAAGGGTGTGTCTGGCTGGAAAGCAAGGCTGTCAGTGTGGACTGGTTGGGCTGGGGAAGGGAGTCCCGGGAAGCGAGATGGCTCCGAGGAGGGAGGCTTGTCAACAGCCTCCAGTTTCCTCTATTCTTCTAGTTAAAAAAAAAAAAAAAAAATCCCTAAATGTTCAGTGGGCACATGACTTCCCAGAATAAATCCCACCTGTAAATCCCACCCCCTTTGCAACCAGATACGACCTGTCGCCCTCCTTCTGCCCAGTGGTTTGTAAGAGAAAGAGGTCCAGGCAGCCTGGGGGAACTTCCCTCCCAGGGAGGAGTGGGGCTCTTACCTTCCTCTTTCCAGAGGCCAGCTGTCCCCGTCAGAAGGCTTTGGGAATGGAGGCCACACACGGCAGAGCGAGAAGACAGGAGGATCCTGGGCCCTGACACCACGGGAGGCCACACCAGCCCCGGGGGCACAGCAGATTCCTGACCTCGGCATTGTCACGTGAGAGAGAAATGAGCCTCTATCTTGAGTCCGAGCTGCTGTCATTTGGGGTCTGTCACTCACACCAGTGAGAACACTTGTTAAGACAGACGCAGTGGAGCAGCTTTTTAAGAACAAGGTGTCCTTAGGCTTCCTGGGGGCAGGAGCGCAATGTCACCTCCCAACACCCCATGCCACCATCATGACCCTACAAATCTTCAGTAAAGCTGACTACCCCCTGCTTTCCTGTGTGAGTAGTTTGGGAGAAAAATCAAGAAAAGGGGATGTCCCCCCTCCCAAGTCAGAGAGAAGCTACCAGCTCCAAGAAGTGAGACAGAGCGAGATCAGTGCTCAAAGGACAGCATGAGAAATGGCTGTACAAACGTCAGGCTTTGAAATCACAGAAACGTCAGGGAGGGCATAGGACCTACTGTGGGACATGGGAAGGTTCAGCCTGTTTTTAGTGGGTCTCGAAAAAAGACTCCATTGCACATTTGCATTCTACATAGATTTTCTACTTTCATTCCCATAAATATCACTTCATGTCTAGATTAAAGCAGAGTCCCTAATCTTAGGTCTTTCTCTGCTCTAGCCCCTCTTAAATATTACTGCCAGATTTGCCTTTCTGGAACGTTCATTTCATCACAAAGACTAAAATCCTTCCTGTTGCCTGCAAGGCAAAAGCAGAGTCTCTATAGTTGAAACTCCACCCCTCCCACCAGGTCCTTTCCCCTCCCCAACCAAGTAACTATCACCATTAATTGAATCGCCTTCTTTCCAATTACTCAGGTGGAAAACCTTGGCGTCTTCCTGGATGCTTTCTTTCTCTTACACCCCAGGCTATATCATCGGCTACAGCCAGCTTGTTGAGACCACTTTAAAAACACACCCAGGGGAATTCCCTGGCGGTCCAGTGGTTAGGACCCCATGCTTCCACTGCAGGGGGCATGGGTTCGGTCCTGTATGCCACGATGTGGCCAAAAAAAAAAACCACCACCCAGCCTCCACCATTTCTCACCTTCACGGCCACCACACTTGTCCTCGCCATCATGACCGCTTGCCTTGGTTGTTGCATTCTTTCCTAATTGGCCTCCTTGCTTCCCCCCACCAAGCCATCAGAGAGAGCTGCTAAATCTCTCCTTATGTCACTCAGAGGACAATAAAAAGGCAAAGAAAGCCCATCCAGGGGTCTACAAGGCCCTACACAATCCACCTTCCCATGACTTATTTAACTTGATCTCCTATTCTCTCTTTGCTCATTTCACGCTAGCCGTGTTGGTCCCTTTGCTATTCTGTGGATATGTGGATTTAGCTCCTACCCCTGGGCCTTTGCACTTGCTGGTCCATCTGCCTGGGTTACTCTTCCTTCAGCTCCTCACATGGCTCACTCCATCAACTCCTTCACAGTTTTGCTCAAATGTCACTTATCTCTGCCTGGCCTTCTCTAACCATCACATTTACATTTTGATACTCCTCAGCCTCTCCAGCTCTCCCTTTCACTCTCCCTGCTTTATTCTCCTCCATAGCACTTTATCGGGTTCTAAATACTATACAATTTACTTATTATTTTACTCCTAGAATGCTTCTGCCCACCAGGATATAAGCTCCGTCACATTCCAATGTGGTGGGCAGTAAGATTTGTCTGTTTGTCCCTTGCTCTGTCCCCAGGACCTAGCACAGTACCTGCCCATAGTAAGTGCTCACTCTTGGCTGGGGAGTGGACCTTATTCACCTCCTCCCCTGGCCCTCTGTCCTGGACTCACCAGGCTCCTCCATGCCCTTCTGCCCCCTGGTGTCACCCTCAGCTTGCCCCCCACCCCCAGCCTGCTCAGATCTGCCCCAGTTCTTCACCCTGTTGGGGTCTCCCCTCCCCCTCTCTTTCTAATCATGCCAATATGTCAAAGACACAATCAGGTGCCTCCTTCAGGCAGCCTTCCCAGCCCTTTTCCTTACACACTGACTTCTCCCTTCTCTGGGTTGCTTTGCACTTGTAACTCTGGACAGAGGTGGTGGCTGTGATTGAGCCCCATCACAGGGGGAACAAATAGCCAAATGCGGAATTCTTTAGAGAGGAATTGCTTCTACCTTTTCCCTAAACCTTGTGATTCCCCCAGGAAGAGAGGAAGAGGGGAAGGGCAGGGGCCACTGCAGAGAGATGGCAGCTCAGATGGGAAAACCCCAAAGGACATTCCCAGCAGCCCAGAGGACAAAAGTGTGAGGTGTATGAGGTCAGCCCCAGGGGAACAATCGGCGGTCGTGCCTGGTGTGGCCATAGCCGCAGACACAGAGCCGCCACCCTTGGAATCCCTGCAGGCAAAGGGGACGTGGCCCCACCTGGTGAGGGGCAGGGACATGGGCAACCTTGGCTTTCCAGGTCATGTGATAATGAGCTGTCACTGAGATGACCCTCCGTCGTCAGGGTCCACATGCAGCATCTGTACTTGGTGTTTGCTCCAAGGAGTAAAGAGTATCATTTGTTGATCAGATTTATTCAGATGATGAATATACTAGAGAGTTTGGCAGGAATGCCACATCCGGAAGAACAGTGCCTCGTTCACCTTCAAAAATACTCCGAGGGAGACCCATCCTATAGAAAGGGTGTGTTTCCCAGGGATGGATGGCAGCCTGTAATTACGCACAAATGGTTAGGGCCACACACAATAGCATTCAGTTTCTCTCTCATTTTCTCACGTGTGCTAGTCATTCTCAGCAGGTTGATAATTCTGTGAATGGCCAGGACCATGTCAGGCTGTGCCGTCTCTTCCAAAATGCCTAGTTCTGAGCACACAATAGACTCTGAGTAATTTTTTGATTGCCTAGTCAATAAACAAAAGACGAACATCTTCCTATTTCTATGTGAGGGATGCATACATACTGATCTAACGTCTGGCCATTTTCTGAGAATTCAGCATTGGCATTATTCGATATCCTCTGTCCCCACAAAATTGTGCTCCATGTAAAGGGAGAAAATAGATTTTGAAAGGGATTGAGGGGCCTGGGAATTATTCCGAGAGAGAGTGTTAATCAGCTTTGTGACAGAGAGTCAGAGAAGGATGGCTTGGGCTGTAGAGGGCAAGTTCACGCAAAGCGCAGTGGCAGCTCTGACAAGTTCAAGGCCATGTGGACGAGCAAAGCACAGGGGCCACCTCTGAACAGCCAGTTTCAGGATGGTCTGCCCACCCACCAACCGCTAGAGTGCACCTGGGGCCTCCGCACCACCAGCGACCCTCTCCCAGCTGATGGGATGGCATCCTCTGGAGTAAGACCAAGTCTCTCTCTCTCTCTCTCTCTCTGGGACCCAGGATCTTTGGGGCAATGGGAGTAACCGCCGTTTTCCTTCCTGTTAGCAAAGATTCACAGCAAGTCACCCAGGGCTGTTTGCAGCCCTTGCAGGTATGAGCTGAGGGGGCCCCTGCAAGGACCTCTTTGCCCCAGAAGGCCACCAACCGTGGAGTAATGTGAGGTCCTCCAGCCGATGGGACACCGGGAGGATACAGAGGGGCACTGAAAACTTGCTTTAACCACCTCTCAGGACTGCTAAGAGCCTGCTGTTCTCCCAGCCTCTCCGTGTCCATCCAGGAAGCTTGCACAAAACATTTCACCCCACAACAAAGCAAACACCTTGTATTACAGGATCTGCAATATCCCTCCCAGCTCCAGGAAGCTGCGGCTCTAAATTCAAGGCTTAGCTCGGAGAGGACGCAGGTCCTTTGCTTCTTTTCCTCCTCGGCCTGCATTTGCTGTTTCATCGTGTTCCTTATCTCCTCCGCCTTATGGGGCTGAAAGTAAAGAGAAACTCAAATCCATCATTTTCACAGTTTGTTGGCAGCTCAAATTCACCGTTTTGCAGTTGTTTGCAGCTCTTGGGAAAAAAAATGTGTGTTCGGAAGGGTGATGGAACCACAGCCTGGTAGGAGAGACAACGGTGCGATGGGATAAATACAGGTAAAAGTCCTTGGAAGCACAGACAGGGAGTGACCAGCTGCTCAGGGATGTGAGAGAAAACTGCAGAGGGGCTGGCATTGGAGTTGAGTCTTCAGGAAAGATTAGAAGTTTCCCAGCCTTCATCTTTGCTGCCCCATCTGCCGAGAAACCAGTCCCTTGGCAATTCCTGTGACTGGCTCTTTTTTTTTTTATGTTAAGACTTTATATTTTTAGAGCAGTTTTAGGTTCATAGCAAAATTGAGGGAGTGGTACAAAGATTGCCCATATACCCCCTGTGCCCACACATGTACAGTCTTCCCCATTATCAACATCGCCCACCAGAGTGGTACATTTGTTACAACGATGAACCTATGAGAACACATCATAACCACTGAAAGTCCATAGTTTACACTATGGTCCACTCTCAGCATTGTACGTTCTTTGGGTTTGGATGGCTGGTTCTTTTCATTCTTTAGCTCTCATTTCAAACGTCACCTTCTTGAACTGAAGCGTTCATCAATGGATGAATGGATCAACAAAATGGTGTATCCATACAATGAAATATCATTTGGCCTTAAAAAGGAGGGAAATTCTGATGCATGCTTCAACATGGATGAAGCTTGAGGACATATGCTAAGTGAAATAAGCCAGCCACAAATGACAAATATTGTATGATTTTAATTCTATGAGGTACCAAGAGTAGTCAAATTCATAGGCAGAAAGCATAATGGTGGTCATTGGAGCTGGGGGCAGAGAGGAATGGGGAGTTAGTGTTCAATGGATATGGAATTTAGGTTTAGGATGACGAAAAATTCTGGAGATGGAACGTAATGATAGTTGAATAGCAATGTGAATGTACTTAATGCTACTGAACTATACACTAAAAATGGTTAAAATGGTAAATTTTATATTATGCACATTTTTCAATAATAGAAAAAATAGATGCAAGTTACAACTGAGAAAAGGTCACCTCTTCAAAGAGGCCTTCCCTGACCATCAGGTCTTAAGAAGTCTTCCTACTGCAGTTGGTTGGTTACTCTCTGTTTCATTGCCTTACTTATTTCCTGCACGTCACTCACCACAATCTGAAATTATTGTACTTGTTTCCTTGTAGGCTTCATGAGGACACAGATCTTGTCTGTTGCCTTCACAGCTATATCATGCTGCTTGTGCCATGCTTGGCACATACTAGATGCTTAAGTATTTAGAAGGAAATACTGAAACCTCTATAAAATGCAAAGTGCAATAAATATGTCAAAAATATTATTTATTTCATGTGGCTCTTCTCGATCTGGAAGGATTCCACATAGTGAGGCTAGTTCAGGACCGAGGACCAGATGTGACCAATTGTTGCTAAAGGCAGCCACAATTTGACTTTGACTGATGTAGGCCTGAAACAGAGCCAAGAAGTAGATTGACAAAGCCTCATCAGGGCATGGCTCCTTGAGCCTGCTTTTGGCTGAAAGAAACAGAAACCTCAACTCAGAATGGTTTGGACAGTAAAGACCATTGTCCTTATCATCTCCCATAAAAAGAGATCTCGAGGTAGGGTGCTGCAGGGGTTGGTTAATTCAGTGGCTCATCTAGCATCAAGGTCCCAGTTTCTGTCCATACTTCTATTCTGCCCTTTTCAACACATGAGCTTTGTTGTGAGCTCATTATGACTGCCTTAGTTCCACTGTGCCACACCCAGACACAATAACACAATTACTCTTGTGGAAGAAAAGAAACTATCTTTCCTTGTGTCTCTCTTGGGCAAGTGAAGGAATCTTTCATAGAAGCCCCACACAGATTTCCCCTCATGTGTCCTTAGCCAGGACCGCATACCATGTTCATGCCTAAACCGGTCACAGGCAATGGGAATGGGACCACCATGACTGGCTTAGACTCATATAGACCCTTGGGATTAAGGATGTATCCAGCTTTCCCCAAAGCTCATGGCAAGCTAATGGTAGATGCATGAATTACTCTTGGCATTAGGAAGATGGAAATGCCTATTGGGAAGGCAGCTAGTAGTGTCTACCTCAGGGTGAAATTAGAGGTTTGAATCCATGTCACAATAGCTATCCTGGCATGGAGATGGAAGCATGGATCATTCAAGGGGGCACTGACTATGGAACACCATGGCAGCCCCCAGGCCCCTGCTTCTTACCCACCACTGACCTTAGCTTATTTGGGATCAAACTGGCTACAAAGGGTTTAATGAAATTGATGCACACCTAGGAACTTGCCTCATCTTGTGATTTCCAAGACAAGTAACCATCACTCAACCTTCATCCAGCATGAGGTTTGCATTTACACAAGCCTGTGTTCAATCCTTATTCTGAAACTCTTTCATTCTTTGGTTCAACATATATTTATTGAGCACCCATTTTGTGTCAGGTATTATACTAGGAACTGGGATATAAGAAATAAAATGTCTGCCTTCATGGAGCTTACTATCTGGTCTGGGGAGAGAACCAACTAACATATTTTTTAAAATTAATTTCACATATGTACTGATATGTACTAAGGCGAAAATAGAATGATGGGATAGAGGGTGGTGGGACCAACAGGCTACTTGAGCTAGACGATTAGGGAAACTCTCTGAGGAGGTGAGAGATCTGAGTTGTGAAGGAAAAAGCTAGAAGGAAGATTTGGGGGAAGGATATTCCTTGTAAATACATACTCTTTGTAGCAAGAATAAGATTAACATGTTTAAGTCATACCAAATCAGCCTGTGTTACTGGAGCATGGAGGGCAAGGGAGAGAGTGGTAGGGATGAGGCAGAAGTTTCAGTAGCCTTGGAGAAACTATTTTAGTGGGGGAGGGGAAAATCCAAGACTTGGGTTTTGGACATGTTAATTTATCTAGGTGGATTAGCCATTTAAGGGAGGATGTAAGAGGTCCAGAACACAGAGTTGTAGACATGAAGCTGGAAATTATCAGCTTATGGATGATATTTTAAATCTGGGTGAGATCACTTAGGGAGAGATTGCAAAAGAGAAGAGAAAGGCTTCTAGACTCACTAGGTGTATGATTTGAGCATGTTATTCAGCTTCTTTGAGCTTGATATTTTTTTAATTAATTAATTAATTAATTTTTAACATCTTTATTGGAGTATAATTGCTTTATAATGGTGTGTTAGTTTCTGCTTTATAACAAAGTGAATCAGCTATACATATACATATATCCCCATATCTCTTCCCTCTTGTGTCTCCCTCCCTCCCACCCTTTGAGCTTGATTTTGAACTTGTCTATAAAGTGAGTTTTAGCGTATCTACCTTGCAGAGTTGTTATAAGAATTAAGTTAGATAATGTATGTGAAAGCACCTGGCACAAGTCTTGGTAGAGTCTAAAGAACTGTTTTTTTCTTCACGCTGAGTATCCTCGTCCCATTTTGTTAGATAATAAAGGTATGTATGTGAATCATTAAAATTGGATCTAGGTAAAGTGAGCGTCCAGGATTTGACATTCCTTTTTCTGACTGATCAACTTTCAAAAAATCATTCTTAGGCACTGGTGGATAGATGAGGAAGGAGTTCTGTCATATTTTTCTGCTAAAAGAGAGCCCAGATTTCCTTAGATGGGTGAGGGAGGATAGGTGAAAGAAGAGCTGCAGGTATAGGAGAGGAAGGAAAATGAGAAAAAAGTATTTCAGACAGCATATAATGGAACAGTGATGGAAAGCTCAAGATTTCAAACCTTTGTCTTTAGGAGATGGTGTCACTGCCCAGAAATAGACAGATCGGATGAGGAGTTAGTCTGGGATGAACGTAGAAGTGATGGTGAGCTTAGTTTTGGCCAGGCTGAGTGTGAGCTCCAGAGAGGGCAACCTGGAGGAGACAGCAAGCAGGCAGCAAGCATTTAGGGAATTTTTGTAGCACAGGAGAGAGGCCGGACCTGGAGCTACAGGTTTAGGGGGCTTTGCATGGAGATGACTGAAGCCTTGAAAATGGCTTCATGGACAAAGTCTATGGTGAAACCCTTCTCCAAAGAGCTCTTTTACTGCTGTTTAATATTTCATGTGGTTGTTTGGCTTCCCTGTTTGATTGCAAACTTAACTGCTCTTCCACTTTCTCAAAGGTGACTTGGGAAATTGCCTCTCTCAGCTTCAGTTTCCTCAACTCTCAAATGGGACTAATAATACCTACCACATAGACGGTTGGGAGGACGAAAAGAGATCATCTCCTGGAGCGATTAGCATCGTGCCTGGAATGAGGCAGGTACACAATGAACACTGAATGTCGCCTCGATGTTATTTATTTGATTCAAAACTAAGAAGTGTTCTTGCATACCTGCCAGGTGTATAAACACTTCCTGTTCACTCAGGGTACGTGACAGTGGGGAGGAGGGGTTGAGGTGGGGACTCTAGTCCTATAACTTCCTCCTGCCCAACCCTGAGGTCACATCCTAACTAAGCTTGGGAGAACTGCCCAATCCCTGGTTTATATCAGTCCCTCCCACATAGGAGGGGAATGGTAGATTGCTGCAGATTCAACTGAAAATAGTCTTTTCCAGTTGCCACGGCCCACATACTGCTCTGAAGCCCGTCTCTAGCACAGATATCTAGGTCTCTTTTCTCCTAGTGGGACTGCCCCAGCTGGACATATGGGCGGTTGTCAGAGGGCTGGCGGGCCCCTGAACAAAAGAGAGAAGCAGCAGGGACACATCTTTCTTGGAAACCAGCCTTAGGCAGCCCAGGATCCCACAGTCTTCCCACCTTCTTTGCTTTTCTGCTGGGATTTGAGGTCACCCCCTCCCCTCAGGAGACACCCACGTGGATCTGACCATTATGATTTGCTCTCCCCTAGTCTGTGCTCCCAGGGAGGGGAGGGGAAGAAGAGTTTAATTAGGTCTCTGAGTTTCCTGATGCCAGCAAGAGTGCCCTCAGGTTGTCTGATGTGTGAGTAGCTTTGGGCTAGTTTCGAATTATTTTTAGGACTGTAAGAAATCAGCTCTGAGACCTGAGTCATGAGCAGGCTTGCAGGAATCTGTGGACATGGAGCTCTTGGCCCCTGGCATGAAGGGGAAGGAGGGTCTTGCCTTGACCTTGCAGCTTTTCCCTCTCAGAAGCCGAGCAGACAACCCTACAGGGGGCTCAGGGTGTACAGGGTATGCATCCTTTTAGAAATGCAGCCCTCCTCACCCCACGCCCATCCCATTTCCCCACCAATTTTTTCTAAGCTATTTTGAAACAGCCATGAAAAGGTTTAGAACTGGTTTAAATTCAGGTAACAGTGATGATTCTCTGTTTGCAAAGACCTGGAAAGCCAGCTGTGCCCTTAAAGCCAAGGAGAAGACTGGATTTAGCTATTGCTGGGAAAACAGCAACTATTTCTCCCACGACCCTGGTTTGGCAACATACAAACATACCTTCAGAGATCTCAAAGAAAAACTCAGATTAAAAAAAAATAAATGTTGGCCTAACTTCAATTTACAGAGCAGTTACAAGGTTAGGACAAAGAATTTCACTCAAATAAAGCAGACCTCAAAAATATTGCAGGTTTGGTTCCAGAAAAAAGAGTATCAAAGAAAGTGAGACACTCTAAGTTTTGTGGTTTCCTAGTGCACATCAAAGTTATGTTTACACTATAGTCTATTAAGTGTGCAATAGCATGACTAAGAGAGCATATATAACTTAGTTAAAAAATACTTTATTGTTAAGAATGCTAACCATCACCTGAGCCTTCATAATCTTCTCGCAATAGTAACATTAAAGATCACTGATCACAATCACCGTAACGAATATAATAATGATGAAAAAGTTTGAAATACTGCGAGAATTACCATAACGTGACACAGAGACACGAAGTGAGCAAATGCTGTTGGAAAAATGGCTCCGATAGACGTGCTTGACACGAGGTTGCCACAAACCTTCAATGTGTAAAAAACACAGTATCTGTGAAGTACAATAAAGCCCAATACACAAAGTCTGCCTGTACCCCAAATGTTAACATTCTACTATATTGGTTTTATCATTTTCTCTCTCACCACATATACTGATACAGGGTAAGACTGATACAATACTATTCCCTAACCTGCAGACTTTATTCAGTTGTCATCAATTTTCCTATAAAGTCCTTTATAGCAAAAGAAAACCCAGGACTATATTATTCAGTTGTTGCATCACTTTAGTCTGCTTTAATTTTGAACAGTTATTGAATATCTCTTTGCATTCATGATATTGACATTTTTTCATAGCGCAGGCGACTTACGTTGTAGAACGACCCTTCCTTCGGGCTTGTCTGATGTTTCTTTGTGATTGCATTCAGGTCATATGCTCTGGGCAGTAACACCAAAGCTGTGGTGCTGGGTTTTTCTCAGGGCACCGTATCAGGAGGCACGTGCTGCTCTCTCTTTGTTTCATCACCAGTGATGTTAGCTTTGATCATTTGGTTAAGGGGGGATGGGCCAGATTTCTCCACAGTAAAGGGACTTAATTTTCCCTTCTGTAAGGTTACTTTGTAATTAATAAGAATCTTGGGGGGAGATACTTTGAGTTGGTCTATATACTCCTCTAAATTTCACCCACTAATTTTAGCATCCATTGATGATTCTGGCCTGAATCTATCATTATGTTGATGGTTGCCAGGTGCTGGTTTTCTAAATCCATTATTCCTTTTACATTTATTTGTTGGTTTTCTACTGTAAGGAAGAACTTTCTCACGTATCTATCTATCTATCTATCCATCTATCTATTTATCTCAGTTTTTAAAAACAAAACAGCATGTTAACTAAAAAACCCCGATGTATTCCCACAGTGGGTGTCCTTCCTTGAGCCCTCACTGACAGCAAACGTGTCCAGGACGGTCTGGTGAGCTGGGGGCCGGCAGAAGGAGTCAGTACATAAGGACTGAACTGCACTGGGGCTCTGTGTGTGGTGGGGGATTCGTGCTGGCCTCTGATAAGGGGCAGGGTGTGGAGCGCAGCAGGCAGGGATTGAAGGAACTGTCTTGTGTGAGACACCATGAATCTAAGAATGTGAGCGGCAGGCATGTGTGTCCCTAGGACAAAGCAGGGCTCACAGTGGGGGACAGGGGAGTTTAATATCCTGGGCACACGGCACCCTGTGCTGTAGGACCATACAACCTGGCAGCAGTGGCTGTGCAGGAAGATGGGGACACTGGGGTCTCACGTGGGTAGTGCCAGTGACTCTCACGCAGGCTTTCAGGAGGACGGGAGCGGGACAGAGGCAGAACATGGCCCACAGGCATGACGGTGGGGAGGGACACCTACTCTGGGTACTTCCAGAGGCGACTTTGTGGGAGTCCAAGATCTTATATGAGCAGGTCAAGATAAAAGCCAGTTCAATGTCAGAGGCTGGAGAGGCCATGGGACACTGGAGTTCCAATTCACACAGCACCTGCAGCCTGGCAAACAGTCCCTGAAAAATGAGACTCGTTGCACTAGGGGCAGGGCTTGCTTGGATGCAGAACATAGTGCCAAACTGGTGCGCTGCCCCACCTGCCAGCCGCCCATGCTCGTCAGCACAGTTTGGTTGTCTCCTGCTCATTCCTGGGTGCTCCCCTGGGTTCTGAATGGCAGAGGACCGGTCCTCCTCCTCCAGACTTATGTACACCCGAGGGGACTAACTCTGAACGAGGCACTCGCAAAGAGGGACGAATGCACGAAAGGAGAGCACCCAAGAAAGACGGAAAATGAGGAGACGTGGCAGCACGAGGGAAGCGGCTTCGCCACATCTACCAAGTAGCTCCCTAGGAAATACTCAATCTTTCGTTTAATTGAAGACCGGAACATTATTATCTCTGGCACGAGAAGGAGTTATCCTAAAGAAAATTTACAGTGGTATTATCATCGACTCAAAAATAAATTACACTTTGGTCTAGTTTAATTTAGTTTCCTAAAATTACACTTTGGTTATATTTGGGTATCATATCAAATCAGGCCGTGTGCATCTGTCTGTGAGAGTGAAGAAATGTTACGTTAGAAAGCCTTAATTTGAAATGCTGGGTGCATTGTCCACTGTGTACACTTTAGCAGTTTTCACTTGGAAGTTGATGGTGATGCAGTGTTTCCTACAATACAATCTTTACATCAGGCTTTCGAAGAAATCTTTTCGAAGATTTACAATGAGGAACAGCTCGAATGTTACTTCTGAAGTGATTTTTGGGAAGCTTTGAGATAAGCCAACCTGCACTCCTACAGCTGGGCTGGAGGAGGCCCCCAGGGCCTCAGACACCTGCCTGGCCACCAGAGGCTACCTGATCTGGGTCCCTCTTTTCAGGGTGGTGACGGGCACAGTTGTCTGATCACCCGCCCTTGGAAGCTGTGTGTATGATGGTCTCTGAGCTCCCCTGTGCAGAGGTCATTCCTCCTGGATCAGGGAGTCACGTGGAATCACAGAACAGCTGTCAGAGCCTGACCGGGCCAGCAGGGACCTTCCCACAGAGCTATTACATTTCAATTTCAGTAAATATTTAATGGCAGTCAATACCAGAACAGATGCTCTGGGATGAGAGTTCAGGAAGTACAAACAGGACCTGCCTTCAAAAGATGGACAACCTAGTTGAGATTCAAGTAACATTTATTGGGGAAAAATGGGAGAGAGTGAACAGAGCTTGGGGCTGGAACCACAGGGTTTTGTGTTTGGGTTTTGATCTTGTCACTTATGGGTTTCGGGCACCCAGTAGGACCTTTCAGGGCCTCCATCCACAAGGAGCCTCCGTGTCTCCATCATACATGGAGAATAACCATTCTTACCGCATGGGTTTCTTGTAAAGATTAATGGGAGACTAGACAAAAAGCACTCAGCGTGGTGCCTGGCCCAGAATAAGAGCTCAGTAAACAATAGCTGGTTTTTTGAGGGCTTTCACATGCTGGGCATGTTTACCTATGTGGCCTCCCACACCCCGCTGAGCAGGGTGTTATTATTATGCCCCATTTACAGATATAGAAACTCAAGGCCAGAGAGGCGAAGGGCTTGCTTTTAGTTAGCGGTTCATCAGCGGTAGGGCTGCACTTGACGGCCCACCTCCTGGCACCTGACTTGACACCATCCTCACTGTGACACGACTGGCCCTTGTGGTGTCGTGATCATCTATGGAGAAGAAATATTCTGGCATCTTCTCAGCAAACACACCACTAATAACAATGATCTCTTACCTTTGTATAATCCCTTTAACTTTCCAAAGTGCTTTCACATCTAGTATCATTTGATCCCCTCCACTCCAAAGAGGAGTCTTCTCTGTTCAACTTGCAAAATCAACTTCTGCCAGGACTTTTTCTGCCTGAAAGACTGAAGCATGGCAGAATAAATGTTCTAGACCGTGTCTTTTCCAGCCTGGGCAGCAGATAGGGTGGCTTTCTTTCTGGGCTGAAAAGGCTCTGTTTTTTTTTTGTTTTTTTGTTTTTTTAATATTTATTTATTTATTTATGGCTGTGTTGGGTCTTCGCCTCTGTGCGAGGGCTTTCTCCAGCTGCGGCAAGTGGGGACCACTCTTCATCGCAGTGTGCGGGCCTCTCACTATCGCGGACTCTCCCGCTGCGGAGCACAGGCTCCAGACGCGCAGGCTCAGCAACTGTGGCTCACGGGCCCAGCCGCTCCGCGGCATGTGGGATCTTCCCAGACCAGGGCTCGAACCCGCGTCCCCTGCACCGGCAGGCAGACTCTCAACCACTGCGCCACCAGGGAAGCCCTCCCAAGGCTCTGTTTTTATTTTGGGCTTTTGTGCAGCACCCGTAACCCAGCCCGCCCCACTTCAAGCTTCTTCCTGCTTTACGTCATGAACTAGGGGAGCGTTTCCTATTTTCTTCAATACTTTGAAAGCCTCTGACTCATCTTGGGATGAAGCAGAGGTCACATTGGTAGGATGCTTGGACCAATCTCTCGTCCTTACACCCCTTGGAATACACACATGTGCACACGTGTGTACACCTGCTGCTTCCCAACTGCCCTAATGAATGAGGCTCAGTGAACACGAATCGATGAAGCTCCACGGAAGTCTGCCACTTGTTTATGGCTCCCTTCCAGGAGCTCAAATGTTGATTATCCACGTGTCTCATCTCCATCTCCTTCAACTTGGCTCAGGGGTGCTCCCATTAATGTTATAGTCACTAGACACATTATCTTCCTTCTCGTTGAGCGAAGTTATTTTTCAAACACTAAGCACAAATAATTATTGAAGAAACACTTTGCAAAAACAGCATTTATGGAAACCGTACAATTCAAAATCTATTTTAGAAGCTTTTACAAAAAGCAGGAAATTTAGCGGGGGAAGCAGGTGCTGCATTCTTTTCATGATAAATGGCGGTGTATGCCCGGGCGAGGGTGGGGTGGGAGGCTGCCTGACTAGTCCCGGATAGAGCGGTACCAGAAGGTTTTCCAAACACAGCCTCCAAACCAAAATGCCCTTAGACTCAAGCAGCTCTGACCATAAAGGTAAGAATGAGAGGTGTGTTTTGCTGGTCTGAGATTTGTAAGAAGTGCAGTCAAGTAAGCAGTTGATTTAGTATCTCACCCCCTCCCCTTGCAGAATTTACCATTTGACATTTGGTGCCTGTGACCTCAGCAGGAGTTCTAAGGACAAAGCAACACCTGTGTCGACTGAAGAGGACATATCTGGGGTCTGGAGGGTCCCCAAAGCGTCTT
The DNA here is from genome assembly GCF_028023285.1 of Balaenoptera ricei. Lineage (NCBI taxonomy): Eukaryota > Metazoa > Chordata > Mammalia > Artiodactyla > Balaenopteridae > Balaenoptera > Balaenoptera ricei. Next base: position 171,912,303 of record NC_082639.1, read on the forward strand.
TGAAGGAAACGTCTTGAAATCAAAAGCCATCTGCTAAGGGAAAACTCTGTTTTTTGTGTTTTACCCCCAGGAATCACTAGGTTCCTAGTGGAGGAGTCCAGGAAGAAGAACAAGACTGACAACAACCATAGCTGTCACTTTCCAGAACTTCCTGAGCCACAGACTTCACATACATTATCTTGTTCATCTCATAGCAATCCAATGAGGTGGGGACCATCCTTATGCCCATTTTCCAGTGGGGGAAACTGAGTCTCACAGTGGTTACGTCCCGCGTGGACAGTCTGTCAGCTGGTGAGTGGCAGAGCCGGCATATAAACCCCACACCATTTGACTCTACATCCCACGCTTTACCTCCTTACTGCACACTGCATTCCTGGACCCCTTCCAGCCGTTAGCCCCCCACCCAAGGGGAACCACTCTCCTGACTTCCACAGCAGAGATTAGTCCTTCTGTATTTGTACTTTATGTAAATGGAATCATGCAGTGTGTGCTCTTTGGTGTCTGGCTTCTTTCACTCAACATTAAGTTTGTGAGATTCACCCACGTTGTTGAGTATGGCTGTTGATCATTGGTATGCTCTTGGCCGTACAGAATTCCATTGTGTGACTACGCTTCAGTTTATGTATCCATTCTATTATTGATGGACTTTGCATTGTTTCTTGTTCTTGACTATTACACAAAGCTGTATTATGCATATATAAACTTTTAAGGTTGTAGATAAAAGAATCTATATAGACAATCATATCATCTGTGGATAATGAGAAATTTTAGGTTTTTTTCCCCTTTCCAAACCTTGTATGTTTTCTTTCTTTTCTTTTTTCTTCCTGATTTTAAAAGCCTTCACTGTTTCACCATTAAAAATAATTTTGTGTAGGTTTTGGTTAGACTTCCCTTATCAGATTAAGGAAATCCCTTTCGATTCTGAGCTAGTTAATTTTTTAAATCATAAATAGATATTTTGAATTTCATCGAATGTGTTTTCTCTATCTTTTGAAATAACCATATTGTTTTGTTCTTGTAATGCTAATGGGGTGAAAGATAATTACAGATTTTCTGAAGTTAAACCTTACATTCCTGGAATAAACTCAGCTGAGTCATGATGTGTTATTTTTTTCATAAAGTGCAGGATTTATTTTGCTAATATTTGTGTAGGATTACTGTCTTTATGTTCCTAAATGAAGTTTCTCTATGATTTTTCTTTATTATATTTTTCCAGTTTTAGCATCAAAGGTAGAGTGGACTCATAGACTGAATTAGGGAATATTCTTTTTCTTTTTTCTTCAAAGAATTTGCATAATATTAGAATGATATGTTCCATGAACACTTGGTAGAATTTACTTGTAAAATCATCTGTGCCTGGTGATTATTTGTAGGAAAATTAAACAATTGATTCACTTGTTTTGATGGTTATGAGCTATTTCTATTTGAGTTGGTTATTTTTAAAAGAATGTGCTCATTTCTTCTAAGTTAATGCATCTTTATGCATTCTTTGACATGTAGTTTTTTATAGTACTCTCTTATCTTCTTAGTCTCTGATGGATCTCTCATTATATCCTTTTTTATTTTTAATGTTATTTGTGCATTTCTCTTTCTTGCACAATTCTGCTAGAGGCTTGCCTATTTTATTCGCATTTTCTAAGAACCAACTTTAGGTTTTTGTAAATCTTTGTTTTCTATTTCATTAATTTCGACACCTAAAGTTATCTTTCTTTAAATTTATTCTGTTGTTCTTTTTCTAATTTCTTAAGTTGGGTACTTAGCTCATTAATTTTCAGCCTTGCCTCTCTTATACGAATAAGCATTTAAGTCTCTACATTTCTCTCATTTCTCTCGTAGTATGTTTTTTATTGCATTCCAGAAGCCTTGGTATGTTGTATTTTCATTATTGTTTAGTTCTAAATATATTTAAATTTCTCGGGGTCTTTTATCCAAAAGGTATTTAAAAGTGAGATTTAAAAGTTCTAAGCATATGTTTTTGAGGTCTAAATTAATTGCACTGTGGTTGGAAAACTTGGTCCATATGATAAGGGATATTTGAAAATTTTAACCCTTCTTCTATTCCATGGTTAGTCTTTGTAAATATTGTCATATGGAATCTATGTATGTTTGATAAATGAAATGATAATTGCATTTTTATATTTTTACTAATTTTTTGTCCTATCAATAAATAAAAGATGTACCTTGAACATTGCCCACTCTGATGATGAGTTTAATTTCCCTATGTACTCTATCAATTTTACATTACATGTAGCATAAGACTTTTTAGAATTGTTTTATATCTTCCAGATGCATCAAACATTTTGTTATTGCATTGAGGCCCTATCTATATAACGCTTTTCTGTATTAAAGCCTACCTTTTCTGACAGTAGAAATCTTTCTTTTGGTTAATATTTGCTTCATAAATCTTTCACTTCCAACTTTTCCCTGTCCTTATGTTTGAATGTGTCCCCTGTGAATAGCACATGGCTGAATGTTTTAAAATATCTAGTGTGACTATCTCGGTCCATTGTGTGGTGAGTTTAGTCCTGTTTCATTAACGTGATGCCATATTTGTCTGTCTTTCCACTATGCTGTTACCTTCTGCTTCCTATTTATTTTTCCCTCTGCCTATTTTTCTCTTCTTGACTATTAAAACTTTCCATTTTTATTGGCTTTCTCATTCCATTTTTCCTTCTACTCGTTTGGAAGTGATGCTGTACTCTCTTTCTGTTCTCTGATGGTTACCTTTGAAATTATACCATGCAAAACTACTAAACACTAACAATAGTACCTCAACCCTCCTAGCAAATTGCACAACAATTTCCTCTTTCAACTTTTATACTATTATCCTGAGTATTTTCATTTTGTCTTCTTAAACATTTTTATTTCTATAAGTTATGGAAATTAGATGTTAATATTATTTTATGGACAATATTAATATTTGCCTACTTCTTTACTTTTTTGCAACTCAGACTTTTCTTCCAAGATTATTTCCCTTCTTCCTGGAGTGCATATTTTAAAGTTCTTCTGGCTTAGGTCTACTGGTAGTAGACTTGGTTTCTGTTTCTCTAAAACTGTTTTTATTTCACTCTCATGAGTGGAGGTATTTTTGCTAGGTGGACAATTCTAGGATGACTGTGATGTGATTTCCCCTCAGCATTTAGAAGATATTATTCCATTGTCTCTTGGCTTTGGTTTTTGCTGTTGAGAAAATTGCTGTCATTCCTTTGAAGGTGGTACATTTTCTTTTTTAATTCTTTTAAGATCTTCAGTTTGTTTTTGGTACTTGGCATGTTGTCTTCAATATGTCCATGTTTGGATTTACTTTTTCTTTGTCTTGTTGGGTAACTGCCATGATTACTGTGTCCTTGTACTCATGTACCTCAGTTTTAGAAAATTACCTTTAAATTAGCCCTCTTACCTGTCTTTTCTACTCCTTCCTCCTGGACTCTGATATGATATTGGAACTTCTTACTCTACCTTCCTTGTCTCTTTTTTTCTCTCTTGCACTTTACATCTTGTTTCTTTGTGCTACTTTCTAGAAAATTTCTACAGATCTATCTTCAGGTTCACCAATTCACTCCTCAATTATGTTTAATATGCTATTACCGCACTCCCTGAATTTTTTTAATAGCTAAAACTATATATGTCATTTTAAAAAGTTCTATGTCTTTTTCAAATCTCCTTCATCATATTTGCTATTCCTTTCTGCTTGATCATCTTTATGATCCCATCTTTTTCTTTAAACATTTTATATATGGTTATTCTCTATTCTGATTCTGAGAATTCTAATATTTCAAATCCATATGCATCCTAATCTGTTTTATTTCTGCTGATAATCACTCATTATGATTTGTGTCCTTGTGTGATGATCTACTGAGCTCACATTTGGCTGTTCTTGGTCTGTGGAAAACAGAATAGGATGCTTGTCTCCAGAGTGGTTTCTTCTGCCAGGACCAGGAACGCTGCTGACCTGGACCCGTGTCATCCCCTTCCATAGTCCCTGGACTAAACTGTGAATCTCAGGGTCAGCTTCTCCCTCTTGACATACTGTTATTTGGAATTGTCCTCAGAGCAACTCTGCCTGTATGTCCTCAGAGCAACTTTCCAATACTAACTACTCAGATCTCTGACTATGTGTGTTTGTGTGTGTGTGTGTGTGTGTGTGTGTGTGTGTGTGTGTGTGTGGTGTCCCCATGGAGGTCTCCCTTATTTCCATAATCTCAGCAATGCAAAGAAGTTGTATTTTATGAAAGATATACCTGTTCTGAAACAGGAGGACCCTCAAGATCACTAATCTCCCACACTATGAGACGTAGAAATTTGGGCCTGTTTTTGCATTAATAAAATAGACAGGGAGTATGAGAGTTCAGGGAAAGATGGAAACATTTCATTGCCACTTAAGCAATGCTAAGTAAATCCTAGTTATTGTTTGTGGCATATAATTTCCTAAATCTCGTCATTCTGTCATTGCTTCCTGGCTACCTCATGTGTATGAAGCTTGCTTCCTGAGTGCCAAGGGCTACCCAATATCCTCTCTTCTATTTAGCATCTTGAGAGCACCCTTGCCCACTTCACCTCATTTTGTAATGCCCGCAAGAGGCCTGACTTGCAGACTGGATGGAGTATAATGCTGCATGCTATAAGGCTATAATAGACAGAGACAGGTCCAAGGGAAAGGCTTGGGTCCCAAGTTGGTCCAATCCAAGTCTTTCCTAGAATTTTCCATATTGGAGGCAGAGAAGTCTCTCTTCTTGGATTGCAAATAAGAAACACGTAAGACTAAGGCTGTTGGTGGCCATCTTCCATGCCACGTAGGGGAGAGTCAATCTGTAGCCTTGATTAACACATGGGTCTGTTTCTGAGCTGAGCTTAAGAGGATGGGATTGACATGTACACACTGCTATATTTAAAATAGATAACCAACAAAGACCTACTGTATAGCACAGGGAACTCTGCTCAGTATCCTGTAATAACCTAAATGAGAAAAGAACTTGAAAAAGAATAGATACGTGTATACGTATAACTGAATCACTTTGTTGTACACCTGAAACTAACACAATGTTGTTAATCAACTGTATTCCAATATAAAATAAAAAGTTAAAAAAAGAAGACATTTACAAAATGATTATAAAGAAGCGGGGGGGGGGGGTGAGTAGTTCCTGGCAGCTCATATTTTCAGATGGTTGCAGGAGGACTCCCTTGCTGTGCCATGACAGGGACCTAAGGCTTCTATCCCTTTACCACCTTCAAGGCAGTGAAAGGGGCATGGCTTTAAGCAATTACCATCATCCACCCAGTATAAGTGTCAATTAGGCTAATGGAGAAAATAAGATTCAGAACCTTTTGAAGTGGTCCTTCCTCCCCTTTTGAGAATTAGCTCACCTCTACTTGACCTCAAAAATGTAAGCTTTCCAGTAAATCTGACCCCCTACTTCCTGTGAGTTTCAACATCTGCAACATCAAAGTGAAACAATCACTCCTTTAGAAGCACAGAAAAATTAACTGGAAATAGAATGATGCTGGTTTCATGTGCTATGAGAAAGGGAAATGGGTCTGATTGCAACTAGATATAGAATTGGAAAATACCCAGAACTTTCTGATTTTTAAAAAGGCAAAATCAAATTGGCAAGTGTTTGGTGTCTCAAAAAATAATTTTAAAAAAGTCCATTATTGACTCTTCATTATACAAGATACACGCAAAGGAGAAGCATACAGTTCCAGATCATTTCAGTGACATCCCATACCCAGGAAGGATTAATGCCTGAGAATACTCAGGTGAATCAGTATTTTCTTCCCTCAATGCACAATCACTACAGGATCAGCATAGAGTAGGAACATTAATAAAAGCTGGTCCAATATGGAATTAATTCAATTGGATAGTCAGGGGAGAAACACTTCAATCCCCTAGAGCCAAAGGTAACTTCTTTAAAACTCCTGATATCCGGTCAAATGCAATTAATATCACTATCTGTTGTTCAAATCCTACAATAAAAGACATATACATGTTAATGTTTGACAAAACTTGGGTTATTTTACCATTCATTCCTCCCAAATTCTGAGTGTCCTCGCAAATCAGATTTTCAAAAATACTTCTTCCTTTCTTCTTTTTGGTTTCTTTTTTTCAAAAATATTTTGTCCAGCATTGGAGTCAAGAAAATATTATATAATAAAAGCTAACGTGGAGTTTTTGTTGTGTGTTCAACACTGTTCTAAATACTTTACATGTGTTGATCCATTTAATCACCACGACCCTATGAGTTATGCACTCTATTTCCTTTATGTAAATAAAGAAACTGATGCATGGATGGGTAAAGAACCTTGCCCAATGCCCCTCTTAGTTAAATGATGGAGAATAGATTTGAACATGGAGAGCCTGGTTTCAGAGTCTGGGTTATAATCACAATGGTATATTTCCTTTTCATCACTGAAAGGCCGGTAATGTATGGAAACAGCATAGGGAGTCGGAGAGAACTGGGTTCAAATCCCAGCTCTACCACTTACTAACAGCAGCATCTCAGAAATATTTCTCAATCTCTGTAAACCTCAGTTCTTCATCTGTGAAATACTGTAGCTAACTTATGTTATAAAGGTTATAAAATAAAAGGATATAAATGAATGTAAAAGTGTCTAGTGTATGTCAAGTGCCTGGCACATAGTAAACTTTTCATAAGGTTTGGCTAGATGATAGGATGTTTTGATCCCATAGTTTTGATCTGCTAAGTACTGAATACAAATATTTAAGTCAGAATACTAAGGCTATTACATTTTCATTGAGAGAGTATTTTCTAACACAAACTCCTTTAAGCCAATTCAATTCTGTGATCAGTTTTCTAAATGGTACAGTCATTGCTTCCAAATTTTTCTATTTTTGTTTTCAATTTATGAAACTTCTTTGCATTGAGACTGGTTGCATTTATTTTATCAGTGTTCTTGACAATATCAAATGTGACCAATTACAGCTTCTGCTGTTGTGGGAATTATTTCTACCAAGTTCAATTTTTCCAGGCCAAATTATACATAGATAAATGTACAGAGAAAATGTGCTTCAATTTTTAGTCAGTAACAACTGTTACTATTTTCAGTTTTAGCCTTTGTTGAGTTTACTTTGTGTTAACAAATTTCTACTAAATCTAGTTTTCCTGGGTTCAGGTTTTGACGTTCTCATTGTCACAAACAAAAATGCATTTTTTTCCAGCAATCAATAATGTTAGTTTTATTTTATTTTTAGAAATCTTTTGAGATAATTGTAGATTCACATACAGTTTTAAGAAGTAGGACAGAGAGATCTTATGTGCCCTTTATCCAATTTTTCCTGATAACATCTTGTAAACTATAGTACAGTATCACACCTAGGATACTGACATTGACAGCCAAGATACAGAACATTTCCTTCACCAGAAGGACCCCTCATGTTGCCCTTTTATCGCCATAAACACTTTCCTCCACCTCCATCCCATCTATAATCCCTGACAGCCACTAATCTGTTTTTTGTTTCTGCAATCCTGTCGTTTCATTAATGTTATATAAGTAGAATCACACACTATGTAACCTTTTGGGATTGGCTTTTTTCAGTCAGCATAATTCTCTGGAGATTCATCTAAGCTGTCGTGTGTATCAGTAGTTGTTTCCTCTTCATTGCTGAGTAGTATTTCATGGTATGGATGTACCACTGTTTGTTTAACCTTTTAACTGTTGAAGGACATCTGGGTTAACTCAGTTTTGGGTTATTATGAATAAAACTGTTATAAACATCCATATATAGGTTTTTGTACGAACATAAGTCAATTTCTCTGGGATAAATGCCCAGGACTGCAATTGCTGTGTCATATGGTAGTTACATCTTTAGTGTTTGAAGAAACTGCCAAATTGCTTCCCAGAGTGACTGTACCGTTTTGCATTTCCACCAGCAATGCCTGGGTGATCCAGTTTCTCTGCACCCTTGCCAGCATTCCGTGTTGTCACTATTTCTTATTTTAGCCATTCAATAGGTGAATAATGATATCTCATTATAGCTTAAACTTGCATTTTCTCATCCCATAACTTGTCATTTTATCCTCTTAACAGATTCCTTCCCACAGCAAAAGTTTTTAATTTTGATAAAGTCCAATTTATCAATTTTGTCTTTCATAGACTGTGCTTCTGGTGTCAAGTTTAAGAACTCTTTGCCTAACTTTAGATCCTGAAGATTTTTTCCTGAAAACTTTATTGTATTACAATTTGCATTTAAGTCCATGATCCACTTTGAGTTAATTTTTGTATAAGATGTGAGACTTGGGTTGAAGTCTTTCCTTCCTTCCTCCCCTTCTCCCTCCCTCCTTTCCTCCCTCCCTCTCTCTCTCTCCCTCTGTTACTTCCTTACTTTTTGCCTGTAGATATCCACTTGTTCCAGCAGTATCATGTTGAGCTGTCTGTCCTTCTCCATCAAATTGCTTTTGCATCTTTGCCGAAAATGATAATTGATCTTATAAATGATCTTTATTCTGTTCCATTAATGTATGTGTCTATGTCTTCATCAGTATCACATAGTCTTAATTACTGCAGCCATGTAATAAGTCATGAAACTGGGCAGACTGATTCCTCTCACTTTCTCTTTTTCAAAATTGTTTTAGCTCTTCTAGTTCCTTTGCCTTTCCGTATACATCTTAGAATAACCTTGTCCATATCTACTAAAAATCTGAGACTTTAAGAGGAATTACAATAAATCTGTTTATCAGTGGGGGAGAATTGACATCTTTATTATGTTGAGTCCTCTAATCCATGGATAGTAGGTCTATTTATTTAGGTCTTCTTTCTTTCATCAACATTTTGTGGTTTTCAGCAAGTAAGTCATATATACGTTTTATTAGATTTATATGTAAGTTTTTCTGAGTTATTGTACATGGCAGTGTATTTTTAAATTTCAGTGACCATGTGTTCATTGATAATATATAGAAATGTGATTGATTTTTGTATGCTGCTCTTGTATTCTGTGATCTTGCTAAACTCACTTATTAGAAGATTTACATAGATTTCTTCGGATTTTCTATATAAACCATCATGTCATCTATGAATAAGGATCGTTTTGTTTCTTCTTTTCCAATCTTATGCTTTATATTTTCTTTTCTTGCTTTCCAGCATGATGTTGAATAAGAGCAGTGAGAATGGACACGCTTGCCTTGTTCCTGATCTTGGGAGAAAGCATGTAGTCTTTCACTTAGGTGTAATGCTTGCTGTAGATTTTTTTGTAGATGCTCTTTATCAAGTTGAGGAAGTTCCCCTTTATTTTTATTTTTCTGAAAGTATTATTCATGAATGGGTATTGAATTTTGTCAGATGCTGTTTCTGTATTGATTTATATGTTCATGTGCTTTTCTTCAATTTGCTAATGTGCTGGATTATTAATATGGTGATTGATTTTCAAGTACTGAATCAGCCTTGCAGTCTTGGAATAAATCCAACTTTGTTGTAGTGCATAATTCTTTTTATATACTGTTGAATGCAATTTGCTAACGTTTTGTTAAGGATTTTTACATCTATATTCATGAGTGACATTATTCTGCAGGTTTTGTTTGTTTCACACTGTCTTTGTTTTGGTATTGTGGTAACACTAACTTCATGAAATAAATTGGGAAGTGTTCCCTTCTCTTCCATTTTGTTGGAAGAGGTTGTGTAGAATTGGTGTTATTTCTTGTCTAAGCATTTGTGAAATTCTTGAGTGTTACCATCTAGCCAGGAGATTTTGGGGGGAGAGTTTTAAAATTATGAATTTAATTTCATTAGTGATTATGGGCTATTCAAATGATCTATTTCATATTGGGTGAGTTGTGGTAGTTTGTGTTTTCGGAGGAATTGGTCCATTTATCTAAGTTGTCAAACTTTGTGTAAAGTTGCTCATAGCATTCCCTTATTATCCTTTTGATGTCTTCAGGGTCTGTAGTGATATTGCTGTTTCATTCATGATATTGGTAATTTGTGTCTTCTCTTTTTTCTTTATCAGTCTTGTTAGCGGTTTGTCTATTTTATTGAATTTTTCAGAGAATTTTTCAATTTTATTTGAATTGATTTCTGTTCTTCGATTTTCTTTGCTTGCTTTGGGTTTAATTTTGCTCTATTTCTAGGTTATTCTAAGGTGAGAGCTTAGATTACTGATTTGAGATTTTTGCCTTTTTAAATGTACTTAATTCTATAAATTTCCCTCTCAGCACTGCTTTTGCTGTGTCCCACAAATCTGACATTTTATTTTAATTAAATTCAATGTATTTAAAAAATTTTCCTTTGAGACGTTGACTTAGGGATTGTTTAGAAGAGTTCTGATTAATTTCTAACTGTTGGAGATTTTCCTGGTATCATTGTAATTGTTTTCTAGTTTGATGCTTTTGTGGTCAGAGAACACATTTTGTATGATTTCAATAATTTAAATGTCCTGAGTTTATTTTATGGACCAGGATATGATCTCTCTTGCTATTTGTTCCATGAGCGCTGGAAAAGAATGTGTGTTCTGCTGCTGCTGGCTGGGGTTTTCTGTAACTGTTGATTAGATCCTGTTAGTTGATGGTGTTAAGTTTTTCTGTATCTTTGTTGATTTCTTTTTAGAAGTCCTATCAATTGTTGAGAGAAGGGTGTTCAAGTCTCCAGCTGCAACTGTGATTTTATTCCTTTTTCTAGTTCTATTGGTTTTTGCTTCATATATTTTGTAATTCTGTTGTTTATACATAGATGTTTAGAACTATGTCTTCTCAGTGGATTGACTCTCTTGTAAGTTTATGATGGTCCTGTCTATGGTAATTTTTGCTCTGAAGTGCACTTTGTCTCATATTAATATAGCCACTCTTTTGCAAATGTTTACTCCCAGTCTGTGGCTTATTTTCTCATTCTCTGATCAAGAATTTTTTTCTTTTCTTCAGTTTTAGAAGTTTGACTATGATATGTCTTATGGATTTCTATGGGTTTACTCTTTTGGGGGGGTTCACTCAACTTCTTGAATATGTAGGGTTAGCTCTTTACCAAATTTGAAAAGTTTTCAGCCATTATTACCTTGAGCACTTTTTCAGCCCTACCTTCTTACTTCTCTCCTCTGGGGACATGCCATGACTGTTAGAACTTCTGTTATAGTCCCACAGGTCCATGAGGCTCTGCTAATTTTGTTTTTTTTTTTTTTTTTGGTAATTTTCTATTTCTCAGAGTTGGTAATTTTTATTGTTCTGTCTTACAGTTCACTGATTCTTCTGTCCCCTTCATTCTGCTGTTTAGCTCATCCACTGAGCTTTTTATTTTTGTTAATGTGTTTTCCAGTTCTAAAATTTCGATTTGGTTCTTCTTTATATCTTGTATTTTTTTTTTAAGCCTTTCTATTTGCCAAGACAATTTTATTTTTTGCTTGTTTCAAGTGTGTTCATAATTGCTTGTTGAAGCATTTTTATCATGACTTCTTTAAGATCTTTAGATATTTCTAACATTTGTCATCCTCACATTGACAACTATTGTCTTTTTCATTCAGTTCGAGATATTCTTGGTTCTTGATATGAAGCGTGATTTTGAATTGAAACCTGGACATTTTGAGTATTGTAAGACTGGATCTGCTGTTTTATCTGGCATCCTCTCACACTGTTCTAGAAAGGGAAGAAGGTTGAGGCCTTATTATTGCCAGGCAGGGGTATAAGTCCAGCTCCCCACTCAGCCTCCATTGCCACCTGAGTGGGGGGGAGAGGGCTCTCTCCACCACTGCTGGGTGGAGGTGGGGATGTTGGCTCCCCTCTAGGCCTCCAGTGATACCTCCCTGACTGGGAGGGCTAGGAGTGCCTCATTACTGCTCCCCACATGACATCTATTGACACCAGAGGGGTGTTACTGATGGAGGGTGATAAAACTCCTCTCCACTAGGCTTTATCTGATACCACTCAGTAGGGAGAGAGAGGGGTGCCCTGTTACTGCATCGTGGTGGTGGTGGTGGTGTCAGTAGTGGCTGAAAGTCTAGGCTCCCCAAGTGGTCTCAACTGACTCTGCCAGGGTGGGGAGCTCCTTATTACATCCTGGTGAGGGTAAAAGTCTAGGCTCCCCACTGGGTCTGTGGGGGCATGGGTAATGGTTGGGGTCAAAAAATGTATATATTTATACTGGGGATATATATGTATATATAGAATATATTTTTTTAAGGGAAAAATAGGGGAAAGTAAATGTGCTTCATCTTCTGTCAGTTTTATTCTGTATTGATTATTTCTACCCGTAATATTCATAAAGAATTGGATAAAAGAATGAAAGTCTGTATTTATTTCTTGGAGCAAAGAGCAAAGAACATTAGTAGGGTAAAGGCATGGGATATGGATGTAGGGTCAAAATATTGTGCTTAATGGCTTTTGACTTTATATTGCCCACCATGTTAAGCATGGGTATAATGACCCTGGCCTTAAGTAGCATGCAGTCCAGCTTGGAAGCCAAGATGGGGATTGCAAAACGGATATGCCAGCAGAGCAGCAATTTCTAAGTGCTCACTAAGCCATAAAGTGAGCAGCTTGTCAAAGAAGGCTGATGCTGAGATGGAGCAGCCACGGAGGTCCCACATTTCATACAAGAGGCAGGATGTGAGCTAACCTCAGAGAAATCAGACTTGGGTATGATGGGAGGAGGCAGCTGGTGAGAAAGCAATTAGATAGGGAGAATGGAATTGACAAAAATGGAAAGTCAGTAATATAATAACAACTGCAATATTTAATTACTGTGTGTGTATTAGGTTCTGGACACTATGCCAGGCACCTTAGATTATTTTAATCATCCCTCACAACACCCCTTTGAAGTACGAAATACAATTCTATTTTACAGATGAGGAAACTGAGGCCCAGGAAGGTAACTTCCCCAAAGTCACATACCTACGTCAAGAGGAAGAGTTAGATTCATGGGACGTCTGTCTGAGATATTTTAAACACTTTCCTAGAATGCTGGGAATGTACACAGCATTTGGCTGGAACAGCGTTAGCTTGGGTGAAGAGAAGAAAATAATAAGATTAGAAATTGAGCCAAGATGTATGGGCCTTTCTACTTTTGAGCAAAGGAGTGAGGGCCTGAGTAGGCCTCTTTGGGGACAGCAGACAGAGGGGAACTACGGCAGGGAAGTAGGCCCAGTTTCCATTATGTAAGATGAGAATATGGATCTCACACTGACCTTTGAACAAAACCCCTTGCCAGGTCACCTTTCATGTCATTTCAAAAACACTAAGAAGACACAAATCTTCCAGTGGGGCTTACTCTCTCCTCTTTTTTTTTTTTTTGAAAGACAAATGTTACATTAGGGGCATTTAAAGAACACCTTTAGAATTTTTCAATAGAGACTTTGAGATGTGATGGGTTAAATTCTACTTAGCTTCTGGCTCCTTATTTTTTAAATGTCGTGTTCCTGAATCATGCTTAGCCATTCATTCAGACTGGTTAGGTTAATTAGACACAATGTGGGTAGACAGAATGACATCACATACCTCCTTCAGAAGAGACAGAGGAGAAACAGAGGGGAAGAGAAGGATTCTAATAGAATTTCGTTCCAAAAGACTGGATGAGACTGACCAAAAGGGGCGGGGGGGGGAAAGAATTGGACCAAAAGATTCCAGTGAGCTTTTGGACAGCATGTCTGTGGTGGTGCAGTCAATCAGTAGTGCTAAAGGAATTATAAATATTTCCTATTAACACAGGAAGGGAAGGCCAAAGAAGTGCAGCCTGGGAGGATCTACAGAGAGCTGTTTCCAAAAATATTTCACAGAACATCAATCCCATGGAAAGATCCAAGAAAAAAAAGAGTTCCGTGGTTTGTGAAAAACACTAGGTTAATCAAATGTGTCTTTACTGCCAGACTTTTCAGAGCCTTTAAAAATTTCACATGCATTATGAAATCCCAAGAGGGGCTGTAGTATGCTGTGTTCCCAAATATACTTGTTTACAGAAATTCCCCCCACCCCTACCCCCACACACTCTTTTTTTGCAGATTTTTCTTGCAGATTTCTTATGACAGGTATATCACACTTCACACTTTCATAAGTTCTGGACAGGGAAAGACTTACCTCATGACACAGAACTGTATTCCCCACTGTAGATTTTTCTTTGGTTCCTCAAAGATGTGTCTGACATATGCTTCTAAGATTACTTGAGAACTAAATGAATATTTTCTACTTAAATCCAAATGTACAAAGGCAAGTAATTTTCTTAAAATTTCCAAATTTCTACCCCAACCCTCTCAACCATCCAAATGAATTAATAAACTAGTTCATCAGAGGAAATTGCAGCTATTTTATATACTTTAAAAAAATGAATGCTCAATTATAATCAGATTATAAAATGAATCACATTGCCACATCTCTTTCTAGCCGCCTGGGCTGTAAGCTATTTGTCGTCAGGTTCTCAGTGGCCTCCTCTCTGCTGCCCAGCTCGAACCTGGGCCTCCCGCCCTATCGGATCAAAGAAGTGGTTGGCAAACTTTCTCACGTTGTCTGCCCTGGACGCCCTGGAGATCTTTTGGAATTCACCGAAGGGTGCATCTTTCTCTCGCGAGATCTGCTCCATCTTCCGCTCCTTTTTCCTAATGGCTTCCTTAATGCGCTCGATGTGGCACTTTTCCTCCTTCTCGGCTTTCAGCTTCAGGATGTGATGATTCTTCTCCCGCAGGATGTTGAGCTCCCGAATCTGCTGCACCTTGTCGCTGATATTCCTGTGGACGTTACTCCTGGTCTGCAGGATCTTCTGGTCCGCGAGCTCCACGGGCAGCCGCTCGTGCCCCTTCCTCTGCTCCCCGGACTCTTCCGCGCACCCCTTGACCTGCTGGCACTGCTCCTCCTCCTTCTTGACCTTCTCCTTCGGCTCCCGGTGATGCTCCTTAATCAGGCCCTGGGGGATCTCTTGGGACCACTGGGAACTCTGTTCCAGGGACAGCTTCCTAAGGAGCTCCTCAGCCTTGGCCTGGCAGTCCATGAGGACCTTCCGGGCCTGGTAATTGACCAGGGAGCTAAGACGGGTCTCCTGGATCTTCTTCTGGCCCTCGGTGGTGTGCACATGCCTCTTTAGACAGGCCTGCTTCAGCCTCTTCTGCAGCTGCAGGCTGTTCTGCTCCCGCAGGTCCTGCATCATCCTCTCGTGCTCCTGCAGGCGCTGCACCTGGTACTGCGTCCCGCGCTTGGCCTCGGTCTCAGAGGGGGCCCCCTCCAGCTTCTCCTGGCGCTGGTTCTCTTGGTCCTCTAGCTGCGCCTTCCACCTGCGCTCCTGCCGGATCGTGTTCGTCGCTTGCCGGTCCCGCCGTCGGACACGCTGCTCCTTCTCCTGCTGCCACTGCTCCTGGCTCTGCTGCAGCAGCCGCTTGCGCTCTGTCGCTAGGGTCAACTGGACCTTCTGGTCCGAGCGCTTCAGCTCCTCCCAGGCTAGGGCCGCCTGCTGCTGCAGCTCCCGCATCCTCTGGGCCTTCTTGAGCCAGGTCAGCACCAGGGCCACAATCTTCCGGTCCCTGGAGGACATTACTGCCTCTTCCAGCTTGTTCTTGAGGATCTGGGTGTGCTGGTTCTGCATCGCCTTGCTGGAGAGCGAGGGCTGGGAGTACTGGCTGGCTAATGACTCCACCGGATCATTACGGTATCTTTTCTGGAGGTACACGCAACCTGACTGCGTCCCGAACTCTCTGGAGGGCACAGAACACCTCTTCGTGTGAACCGAGGAAAGGGACCAGCGACCGAGACCTCTGCAGGCCGGCACTGCCCACTGGTCTCCGCTGTGCACCTTTTCTACCCCGAAAGTTCCACTCCGGGGAGTGTAAGCTCCCTGCGGGTAAGGTGGGGGCGAATCTCCCCGGGCCGGAGGGTAGTGCTGGCAGGGCTGAGGCTGTTGCGGTGGCAGCTGGGGCTGCTGCTGCCAGGCCGGGCTAGGCGGGCTGCCTCCCTGCTCCAGGGGCTTGGTACCCGCCTCCCCCCAGGCGTCTTCCAGGCGCCGGCTGCGGGGCCGGTGCTTCCTGGCGTGGGCCGGGGACCTCCGGGCCACGTCGGTCAGGCTGCGGCTTTCAGGCGGAAAGTCCGGGTACCGGCGCCGGCGGGGCCGCGGGGTGGGCGAGCAGCGCAGGTGCGGCCAGGGCGCCGAGGCCTCGCTCCGCTCGCGGGGAGTCCCGGGCCGGGAGCACAGGCCCTGCTCGCTCTGCGGCCCTGACCCGCCCAGCCGCGCCGAGGATGCGCGCTCCTTGCGGGGCGGCGGGGCCTCCCAGAGGTCCGAGTGAGGCCACGGGGAGAAGCGGCCGAAGCCCTCCATGCTCCCTTCCCGCGCACCCAGCGTCTGAGCCAGGGTCCCTGGACCTCACGGGGGGCGCCGCGAAGACCCGCCCCGCCCTCGGATCCCGGGGGTCCGGGCCGCCTGTGACGCTCTGGCCACTTCACAATGCGCCTCCGCCCGCCGGTTGCCGCAGCCCTCGGCCCTCGGCCCTCGCCCACCCCAGCCTTCCTAGCACCCCGCGCGGTGAGAGGAGGGGGGAGGAGGGGAGGGGAAGGGGGGAGGAGAGGGGGGAGGGGAGGGCGAGGGGGGAGGAGAGGGGGGAGGGGAGGGGGAGGGGGGAGGAGAGGGGAGTGGGGAGGGGCTGTAGAAAGACAGGGTGACCCTTAAAGCTGAGGGTGTGTAGTGAACCCCCACTGGTGTTTCAGGCAGGAATTTGAACTCGCATTTGTACACCTTAAAGAAGCAGAATTTTAAAAGTAGACAGGTGAAGGCGTTACCCCCAGAATGGAATGCGGCGGGCAAGTCCTTTAGTAAGGGGTCCCTCCGTCTCTGCGCCTCTGCAGTGTATGCAAATGAAGCGGCCGTGGAAGCACGTTAATTCACTGCACCATCCTTCTGCCCTTTTAAGTTAGCAAGCCCAAAGTATACTTTTTAAACTTTTAGAAGAGAGAGAGAGAGAAAAAATAAACAACTAATTTGTTTTCTCCTAATATGGCAATTACTGCTTTTGTCAAAATATGAATGTTAAGTGCACATTTCTGAAATAACATCAGTGGACAGCATGCCGAAATCACATTGTTATTGTTGTTTTCCTTTTTCTCCAGTTTTGTGAGATTATTTTTTCTTGTTGAGGCACCCAGGGCTAATGGGAAAAGCACTGGACTTGGTCATGCAAACTTGAGTTTGAATCTCCTCTGCCACTTTCCACTTGTGTGGTCTTGGGCTAGTTACTTAACTCTCCTGACCCTCAAATTCTGGAACAGTGGACTGGAAGAGGGGCCGTGACAATAGCACTGTTGGGCTGCCCTGAGGGTCGGATGAAACTATGTATCAAGAGCTTAGTGGCTTAATGCATTCAATAAACATTATTTTGATGTCCTTCTAGCCATCAATTGCAAATTGTAAGGTTTAATATATGGGTTTACAAAAGTTTCTACACATTCCTAGAAAAGAAGAATGGAATTAATGTTATCCTAAAACAGTTTAGGTAAAGGATAGAGTGCTAGGGAGGGGCGATGCCCAGGTTCTGTTGTGTTCTTCCTGGACTGTGGATCATGGCTAAGTCACTTCCTTTCTCTGAGATGTAATGAGGAAACAGTTCTGGATAACATTCTCCAAATATGGTCAATCCTTAAAGAAGAAAATTAAATATTTACTGATCCCAATCCTCTTCACCCACATCTCCTTGAAGTTTCACAGTGACCCAGCTAGGCAGGGCCAGTAGAACTGATAACATTTCCTTAAGACAAATCTGAGACTTGGCCATATTAACTGATTCCCCCAAAGATCAGTTGGTCAATGGTGGAAGTTTTGACTTCAGGTTCACTTGTCTTTCCATATCATGCTGCCTTTCAGGAAATGTACTTTGAATTGAGACATGTGTTACGGACCGAAAGTTTGTGTTCTTCCCAATTCGTATGTTGAAGCCCTAAACCCCAGTGTGATGGTATTTGGAGGTGGGGCCTTTGGGAGGTGATTAGGTTTAGATGAGGTCATGAAGGTGGGGCCTCCATGATGGGATTAGAGGAAGGAACCAGAACTTCTGCTCTCTGCCATGTGAGATCCCAAACAGAAGGTGGCTGTTTGTAAGCCCGGAAGCAGGCTGTCACCAAGAACTGAATGTGCTTGCATTTTCACCTAGCACTTCCCAGCCTACAGAACTGTGAGAAATAAATGTCTGTTGTTTAAGCCACCCAGTCTGTGGTGTTTTGTTAGAGCAGCCTCAGCTGACTAAGATGACATGCTTTACAAAAAATTATGATCAGTATATATCCGAGGGTCATGACAGCCATGTCCTTGAAGCCATGTGGTAGCAGCCTTAACCAGAGTGACTGAGGCCTCCCCAGGAGCCCACTCTGCCTGGATGGGATCTCACATGCAGTCATTAGCACGTCTATAGCTGAGGACAGGAGGTTGTTTCTACCCTAGGTTTCTATTGGTGCAATTTATACCATTGTTAGAGAAATTATTTAGTGATTATAATTTTTACTAGGAGGCAACTTTTACATAAAATAAATCAAATTTGAAATGGAATCATTTAAGTGAGGAAATATTTGGGCATGCACTGAGTTGTGCTGATACCTGAATGTCATATGCCTTTGCGGAAGCTTTGTAAAACATTTTGTACATCTACATGTGGCTCTGGCTGGTATCAGGCCATTTCCTGTTACAGAGAAGCAGTGCTGTGTGGGCAAAAGTACAACCACCCAAGAGCCAGGAGACCTGCCACCAGGCAGCTCTGCCACCTGCTGAATCACCTGAAGTGGTCATCTTATTCTCTGTCTGGTGACTCTGGTGGTTTCTTCATTGCTGCAGGAGATGATCTGTAAGATCTCATTCAGTCCCCAATGCAACTAGAGAGAGGAGTTCAATTTAGTAACTCCTGCAGCCTTCATTCTGCAAAACAAAAATGAGTTAATCCCTGAAAAATGCTTACAGCAGTGCTTGGCATGTGGTTGCTGCCTTATAAAAATTAGTCACTAGAGTGATCATTATCATTATTCCAAGAGCATTAAAACCATAGCAGCGTAGGACTGAATTTAAAGACCTAGTTTGGCAGATGTAAGCTATTACATATGGAATAGAAAAACAACAAGGTCCTACTGTATAGTACAGAGAACTATATTCAGTATCCTATGATAAACCATAATGGAAAAGAATATGTTTTAAAAGAAGAATGTATATATGTATGTAACTGAATCACTTTGCTGTACAGCAGAAATTAACACAACATTGTAAATCAACTATACTTCAATTATAAAGCAAGAAAGAAAGAGAGGAAGAAAGGAAGGAAGGAAGAAAGGAAGAAGGGAAGAAAGAAAGAGAGAGAGAGAAAGAAAGACATAGTTTGGAGCAAGCCAGATTCCCAATTCAGGGCTCTTTGGCCTCTTTCTTGCCCTGAAGGTTCTCAGAATTCCTCATGGAATTGAGAACAGCTCACTCAACTCTGTTGACGATAGAGGGGACACAGTCTTAACTTCATGATGCCACAAACATTTATTGAAATCTGGGCCAGGATTAGAAAGATAATCAAAGGCCCTTGCCCACAATATTGCTAGGAGAAACACGTCCAGGTAACAGATGTGGTAAGTGGTTAGACAGTAAATTCAGCAGTATTCCTAGAGGAGGGAGGGGTTAGTTTATAACGGAAGTTCATCCAGGTTGTTCATAAGGGAAGAGTTCACATAGAATGATGGTGCTAAACCTGGGAAGGCAACTAGGATCTCGCCATACAGGGATGAGCAGGAGGACACACCCGGCAGAGGACACTGTGTGGCCACAGTGTGAAGCCTCAGAAATGCCTGGCACGTGGGGTCATGTGTGGTTTGTGTAGCGGGGACTTGGGGTATGTGTGCAGTGCAGTGATGGGTGATGGCACCAAAAAGGTGGGCTGGACCCAGATTCCATTGGGCCCTGAATGCTAGGCCAAGGAGCACAGGCTTCCCACTGGGCAGTAGGGTTCCAGCTGTGTCCAGAAGTGCTTCAGGATTCCTTGAAGCTGCCGGGAGCCCAGAGGAGGTGGGGCTAGAGGACTTTAGGGCAGCCTCTGAGGCGTCTGTCCCTGCTTCACCCAGAGCAGCTCAGAGCAGCTCAGATTTTATCTGTTTTCTATCCTGGGGTTCTTGGTAACACGTTATTGAAAAAAGTTGGGGCTTCCTCTGCTTATAAAAAAGGGTTAAAATCCACTATGTAGACAACAGTGAGTCAATAAAAGTCTTGAAACCAAAAAGTGACCCGATTTAGTTTCTATTTTAGAAAGCTCACCCTGGCAGCAAGGTAGAAGGTAAATTGAGATGAGGAGTATGGGGAGGGAAATTGGAGAAAGGGGGCCAGTTAAGAAATTGGTTCAGTAATTGGGGCAAGCAAGAAGGAAGTGAGTGTAAACCCAGACACTGGCAAGGGGAGAGGGAGGGATGGATTCAAGGTATAGTCTGGCTAGACTCGGATCAGCTCCTCTATGCGCGTTTTTGGTGTCTCCCGGTGGTCAGAAGGAAGGCAGTTGTGGAACCTGTTGGGCCGACTGGTTTCCAGCCAGAGACATTCAGGAAGTTTTTAGCTCTGTATTTGCATGGTGCTGTGTGAGCCAAGGACCGTTCTGAGGCCTGGAGCTCCCTGTGCCCCTCTCCCCCTGAGGATCCTGGGGCCTGGGTGGTGCCTGGGGCCTGCTCGGAGCCCAGTGCTCCTTTGGCTGGTGGTCTCGCTGACAATAAAGAGCCCTTCCGGTGAAAAAAAAAAAAAAAAAAAAAACACGTTAAGGAAGTCAAGGAACCATGACCTGAAGGTGGACTCGATCTGGAGAAAGAGGGTTTCTACCCCAGGGGCCTGGGAAGATGGCGAGTGGCAGTGACAAGAGGTCTCAGTCTAGGTGACCTTGAAAACAGTGATTTTGGAAATCAGGTGAAAGAAGCTGTAATAAAAGTGACTATGGGGCTTCCCTGGTAGCGCAGTGGTTGAGAATCTGCCTGCCAATGCAGGGGACACGGGTTCGAGCCCTGGTCTGGGAAGATCCCACATGCCGCGGAGCAACTGGGCCCGTGAGCCACAATTACTGAGCCTGCGCGTCTGTAGCCTGTGCTCCGCAACAAGAGAGGCCGCAATAATGAAAGGCCCGCGCACCGCGATGAAGAGTGGCCCCCCTTGCCGCAACTAGAGAAAGCCCTCGCACAGAAACGAAGACCCAACACAGCCATAAATAAATAAATAAATAAATAAATAAAAATTGTATAACTTAAAAAAAAAAAAAAAAAGTGACTATGGCACAGAGCAGCAAACAGAATGTCTGGAAGAGGCTGATGAAACTGGGAAAAGAAACCTTATCTTTTGAGGTACCTGGTGACGAGGCTCCTGCTTAAAGCATAGCTGCCCAAGCAGGACAGGTGCTCTCACCTGCATTGTTAGCATCTGATCGAGATCCCTGGGAGAATGACTAGCTGGGAAGCCTTGGTCAGCTCTTCCACCGGGCAGATGAAAGAGATGTTTTGTAAATGTTCAGCTGCCAAGCATTCCCTTGATACTAGGAACAATCAGCCTCCTTTTTATTTGGCAGAAAAATCCTCAATGTATTCCACTGGAGGCCTCAGAATTTAGACCTTCTGCCAAATGAGGACATGGGCTTCTTTTCTGCATTTGTTGGAGACTTAGAAAATATGGCAAAATGTGCTCTAACCTCACAATCTGAATTGACTTATGGAGTAGACATGTGTTTTGGGCCCTTACTCAGAATGACTGTTAGTGGGCCCTTACTCAGAATGACTGTTAGTGGTAGTGACTTCAGATTTGATCTCTTGGCACAAAGCAACTAGTTCTTGGATGGGCCAAAGGGGAGAAATAAACTAGAGTTTCTCCATCCAATATAGCAGCTGGCAGCCACACATGGGTATGAGCATTTGAACATGGGTAGTTCTAATTGTCATGTGTTATAAGTATAAAATACACACTGATTTTAAAAACTTACTATTAAAAAAAGTTAAATATCTCAACACTTTTTATAATATTGGTCACTTGTTGAGATGGCATTTTAAACACAGTGGACTAAATAAAACATATTATCAAAGTTAATTTCACATGTTATTTGTTTTAATGTGGCTATTAGTCAATTTAAAATTATGTATATGTAAGTATATATCACGGTATATTTCTATTGGACAACACTACTCTAGATAATTGAGGTTCCTCAACATTCATGTTGCAAGTGAAAGCTTTCAATGTCTGGGTAATTTTTATTTTATGTAAATTTATTGCTTTGAGTAGAAGGGTTTAAAATGGCGGCATAGGAAGATCCTGAACTCAACTCCTCCCATGGACACAACAAACTTACAGCAACATATGGATGATTTTCCTTTGAAAAGGACCTGAGAACTAGATAAACAGTGCCTTGACAACAAAAGATAAAAATATGCATTGAGACAGAGAAGCAGAGTGTCTCACCCAGATCCCCACCCCAGAAGCAGTGACCCACAGTTGGGAGGGATCCCAAAGATATAAAACTTTCCCTCAAGGAGTGAAGGGATTGAGCCCCATGTGAGGCACCCTGACCTTTGGGTCCAACACTGAAAAGACGAGCCCCACAAATCAGTGGGGATTAAGTCCAGGAGAACCATAAAACTATAGGGAACAGTGAACCCACTCTTAAAGGGCTTACATGCAGACCCATTTGCAGTGAGATCCAGGGCAAAAGCAGCAGAAAGGGCAAAAATGGCAAAGAGCACCTAGACCATAAGTGAGGGAGACCCACTTACTGATTTTACAGTAGCTGCCAGAGAGGTAGGAACCTGCTGGTACTTTCTTGGGGATGGAAGTGCTGGTGGACACCTTTTTTACAATCTCATCCTAACTTGCTGGTGAAGAGCTGGTGAATGCCATTTTTGGCACCCTCCCTCTAGCCTGATAGCACTGGAGGGCATGCTCTACCCACCCCACAATACAACCCAGCTGGGTGAGGGCCTTGCCCACCCTGCACAGCAGCTGCGCCACAACTGGGCTGGGCGAATGCACTGTGTCCTGCCTTCCCCATGCAGTGGCCATGCTGCAACCAAGTCAGGTGAGCACCCGAGGGCCCTGCCTTTTCCACACAGCAGCTGAGACCCCACCACAGCTGGTGTGTGCATGCAGCCCACACGAGGGCCTCCCCTTGAGCACCTGGCTCTGGTGTTCAGGGAAGACTGTGCTTCTGGGCCCCAAGGGTCATCTCCTACACGAGAACACTCCTTCAAGACTGAGAAGTAGGTGTTTTGCCTGATACATATACACAAACACAGGTAGTCAGACAAAATGAGGAGACAGAGGAATACGTTCCAAACCAAAGAACAAGACAAATCCCCAGCAAAAGACATTAATGAAATGAAGATAAGCAACCTACCTGATAAATAGTTCAAAGTAATGATCATAAAAATGCCCACCAAACTTGGAAGAATAATGAATGAACACAGCAATAACTTCAACAAAGCAATAGAAAATATAAGAAAGTACCAAACAGAAGTTATAACTGAACTGAAAACTATACTTGAGGGGTTCAACAGCAGACCAGATGAAGTAGAAGGATGAATCAATGAGCTGGAAGACAAAGCAATGAAAATCACCCAGAGCAGGAAAATGAAAAAGAATTTTAGAAAGTGAAGATACTTGAGTACCTCGGGTCCATCATCAGGTGGAATAACATTTGCATTAGAGTGATCTCAGAAAGAGAAGACAGAGAGGAAGGGCCAGAAAAATAATTTGAAGAAATAATGGTTGAAAACTTCCCTAATCTAGGGAATGAAATAGATATCCAGGTCCAGGAAGTCCAGAGAGTTCCAAGTAAGATGAGCCCAAAGAGAACCACACCAAGACACATTATAGTTAAAATGGTAAAAGTTAAAGGTAAAGAGAGAATCTTAAAGGCAGCAAGAGAAAAACAACTTATAATGTATAAGGGAAACCCCATAAAGCTGTTAGTAGAATTTTCAACAGAAATTTTATGGGCCAGAAGGGAGTGGCATGACATAATCAAGGTGCTGAAAAGAAAAAATTTCCAGCCAAGAATTCTCAACCTGACAAGGTTATCATTCAGAATTGAAGAAGAGATTAAGAGTTTTCCAGATAAGCAAACGCTAAAGGTGTTCATCACCACTAAACTGGCCCTACAAGAAATGTTAAAGGAAATTCTCTAAGCTGGAAAGAAAAGGCACTAATTAATAATGAGAAAACATACAAAAGTAAAAATCTCACTAGAAAGGTAAATATACAGGAAAGATAGTAGATCAACCACTTATAAAGCAGGTATAAAGGTTGAAAGACAAAAGTAGTAAAATTAACTAAAATTATAATAATTAGTTAATAATTAGTCTGACCACAATGACCACTATGAAACTAGAAATCAATTACAAGAAGAAAACTGGAAAAACCACAAAAATGTAGAGATTAAACAACCAGTGAGTCATTGAAGAAATCAAAGGAGAAATTGAAAAATACCTGGAGACGAATGAAAACAGAGATACAATGTACCAAAATCTATGGAATGCAGCAAAAGCAGTTGAAGAGAGAAGTACATAGCATTACAGGCCTACCTCAAGAAACAAACAAACAAACAAAAAAACCTCTCAAATAAACAATCTAACTTTACACCTAAAGTAACTGGAAAAGGAAGAACAAATGAAGCCCAAAGTCAGTAGAAGGAAGGAGCAGATCAGAGCAGAAATAAATGAAATAAATACTAAAGAGACAAGAGATCAGTGAAACTAAGATCTGGTTCTTTGAGAAGATTAAAAAAAAAATAGAAAATAGAAGATAAAAAATATTGAAAAGCCTTTTGTTAGACTAACCAAGAAAAAAGAGAAAGGGCTCAAATAAATAAATTCAGAAATGAAAGAGGAGAAATTGCAGGTGCTACTGCAGAAATACAAAGGATCATAAGAGAATACTATGAACAATTATACACCAAAAAATTGGACAGCATAGAAAAAAAGGGACCAATTCCTAGAAACATGCAATCTACCAAGATTGAATCATGAAGAAATATAAAACCTGAAGACTGATTACAGTAGTCAAAAACCTCCCAACAAACAAAATTCCAGGACCAGACAGCTTCCCTGGTGAATTTTTCCAAACATTCAAAGATTTAATACTTATCCTTCTCAAACTCTTCCAAAAAAAAATCAAAGAGGAGGGAATGCTTCCACACTCACTTTATAAGGCCAGCATTACCTTGATACCAAAACCAGATAAGGGCATCACACACACACACACAAATTATAGGCCAATATCCTTGATAAGTATAGATGGAAAAATCCTCAACAAAATATTAGGAAACCAAATTCAATAATACATTAAAAGGATCATACACCCCATGATCAAGTGGGATTTCTTCCAGAGATACAAGGGTGATTCAACATCTGCAAATCGATCAACATGATACACCACATTAATAAAATGAAAGATAAAAATTATACGATCATCTCAATAGATGCAGAAAAAGTATTTGATAAAATAATGACATCTGTTTATGATAAAAACTCTCAACAAAATGTGTATGGAGGGAACGTACCTCAACAAACAAAGGCCATATATGACAAACCCAGAGATAACATCATATTCAATGATGAAAAAGCTGAAAGCTTTTCCTCCAAGATCAGGAACAAGACAAGGATGGATGTCCACTCTACCAATTTTATTCAACATAGTGTTGAAAGTCCTAGCCACAGCAATTAGGCAAGAAAAATAAATAAAAGTCATCCAAGTCAGAAAGGAAGAAGCAGAACTATCATTATTTGCAGATGATATGATGCTATATATAGAAAACTCTAAAGATTCTACCAAAAAACTCTTTGAACTAATAAATGAATTCAGCTAAGTTTCAGGATACAAAATCAATATAGAGAAATCTGTGGCATTTCTATCAGAAAGATAATTTAAGAAAACCCCATTTAAAATTGTAGCAATAAGGATAAAATACCTAGGAAGAAATTTAACCAAGGAGGTGAAATACCTGTACACTGAAAACTATGAGACACTGATGAAAGAAATTTAAGAAGACACAAATGAATGGAAAGATACACTGTGCTCATGGATTGGAAGAATTAATATTGTTAAAATGTCCATACTACCCAAAGCAATCTATAGATTCAGTGCAATCCCTATCAAAATTCCAATGGCATATTTCACAAAACTAGAACAAATAATTCTAAAGTTTGTGCAGAAACAGAAAAGATCCTGAATGGCCAAAACAATCTTGAGAAAGAAGAACAAAGCTGGAGGTATCATGCTCCCTGATTTCAAGCTATACTACAAAGCTATAGTAATCAAAACAGTATGATACTGGCACAAAAACAGACACACTGATGAGTGGAACAGAATTGATAGCCCTGAAGTAAACCCACACATATAAGAACAATTAATTTATGACAGAGGTGCAAAGAACATACAATGGAGAAAGGACAGTCTCTTTGATAAGTGGTGTTGAGAAAACTGGATTGCCACATGGAAAAGAATGAAACTAGACTACTGTCTTACACCAAACACAAAAATCAACTCAAATTGAATTAAAGACTTAAATGTAGGCCTAAAACAGTAAAATTCCTAGTAGGAAACATAGGCAGTAACCTCATTGTCATCAGTCTTAACAATGTTCCTGTGGACTGGACTCCAAGGGCAAGAGAAACAACAGTAAAAATAAACAAATGGGACTACATCAAACTAAAAAGCTTCTGCACAGTGAAGGAAACAATTATCAAAACAAAAAGACAACCTACTAAATGGGAGAAAATATTTGCAAATCATGTATCTGATAAGGGTTAATATCCAAAATATATAAAGAACTCATAAAACTCAACAACAATGAAACAATCCAATTAAAAAATGGGCAGAGACACTGAATAGAGACATATCCAAAGACGACATACAGATGGCCAATAAGCACATGAAAAGATGTTCATCAGTACTGATTATTATGGACATGCAAATCAAAACCACAATGAGATATCGCCTCACACCAGTTAGAATGGTTAGTATCAAAAAGACAAGAAATAGCAAGTGTTGGAGAGGGTGTGTTGATGGGAATGTAAACTGGTGCAGCCACGATGGAAAACATTTTAGAGATTCTTCAAAAAATTAAGAAAACTACCATACAATCCAGCAATTCCGCTCTGGGGATTTATTCAAAGAAAATGAAAACAATAATTCAAAAACATATATGCACTCCTATGTTCATTGCAGCATTATTAACAATAGTCAAGATATGAAAGCAACCTAAGTGTCCATCCATGGATGAATGGATAAAGAAAATGTGGTATGTATACCCAATGGACTACTACTCAGCCATAAAAAGGAATGAAATCTTGCCATTTGTGACAACATGGATGGACCTGGAGAGTATCATGCTAAGTGAAATAAGTCAGAACGAAAAAGACAAATACCATATGATTTCACTCATCTGTGGTATCCAAAACAAAGCAAAACAAAACAAACGAACAAACTCATAGATACAGAGAACAGATCAGTGGTTACCAGAGGGGAAGGGGGTTAGGGGGTGGGCAGAAGGGGTGAAAGGGGTCGATTTTATGGTGACAGATGTGATCACTTTGTAGTGTATACAGATTTCGAATTATGATGCTGTACACCTGACACTAGATAATTAAAAAATGTATTGCTTTGAAATTACCTTTTCTAAAAAGATAATAATTGGGTCAAAAGGTTTTTTCTTCAATGGCTGGATGATAGGTTAAATTATTAAGTTTCAGATTTTAGCTTTGCAGTAGAATTTCACAGGAATTCAGTTATTTCACGCCCCACCCCCACTTTTTCCTTACTGCACAAGAATACGATGCCCCAAAGCAACAGTATCTGAGAATACAGAATAGGCCACTCTGTACATGTGCCTATGAGATATGAACTCATTAAAAATACCAGACCCACAAAACAGTGAAAAAAAATTTTTTATGGGAACACCCACGGCAGTGAATGAAAAACTTATGTTAACGCTGTTCTAAGAATGAAACTTGTAGCTTATAAACTTCTTTAAAAAAAAAAAAAAAAAAGAAGAAGATAGTGGGATAAGGACCTGGAAATATGAAAGTTAAGTTCCCATGGAAACAATCATTTACCCGCCATGCAAATATTCCATGTGTATGAGAGTAGATATGTGTAGAAACGAGGGCTGACCCATATTAAGTTGGAGCATTGGAGTGTTGCTGTAAGTGTTTTATGTGTAAACTCTACCACAATGAAGTGAAGTAAGGACTGTTTTTTCTTGGGGCACAGAGAGAGAATCAGAAGATCAGGAAGCTAGCTAGCAGTGGAGCCAGAATCAGAACCCTGGCCCTCACCCTAACCTCTACATTGTATGCCCTTCTGAACAAGTGCAACATAATTATAGTCAGAGAGAACCACGTGGGGACCAGAGAGCAGGACAGGATTTTAAACATTTCTAGTTTTGCTTCATCTTAGCATTCTGATGTTTTTCACATTTGTAACCTTAATGCAATTAAAAGCAGGAGATGGTAATCAACCAATTCTTATGAAGGAAAGAAGGACTTAAAATAAGTACTTTGAGAGCGGAAAGGGAGTTCACTTCCACAGTGTGATAACGGGATGCAGTTACTGGATCACTCAGCAGTGACACAGGAACACAAAACTGTGCCATAACGTTATTTATTTTTGAAATTTTATCACAAATAATTTGTAAAGTTAAACATAGGAAGAGGCTTTTCCAATGGAAATTTGCAAAAATAGTCACACTTAATAACTTACCCAATTTGGAATTTCTTCTTCATCCTCAACATAATATAGATATTATATTAAATTTTTTTAAAGAATGTGCTTTGCTGAAACTTTAAAAAATGTTTGGGGTTTTTAAAGTTTTATCTTTTTCTGTTTTGCTAAAATTGAGCCTGGCATTTTTAACTTCAAAGGAAATTTGTTTTTCCGAAAGGTCTAAGTGAGGGGAGATAGCTCTACAGTACAAGTCTGATGATGGATGGTTTGCTGTGAGTGCTGACTCTGCATGTAGTGTATCAGTAATAATGTTGTGCATTGACTTCTTTTTTTAAAAAAATTATTTATTTATTTATTTATTTATTTTTGGCTGTGTTGGGTCTTCATTGCTGTGCACGGTCTTTCTCTAGTTGCAGCGAGCGGGGGCTACTCTTCGTTGCGGTGCATGGGCTTCTCATTGTGGTATCTTCCCTCGTTGTGGAGCACAGGCTCTAGGCGCATGGGCTTCAATAGTTGTGGCACACAGGCTCAGTAGTTGTGGCTTGCGGGCTCTAGAGCGCAGGCTCAGTAGTTGTGGTGCACAGGCTTAGTTGCTCCGCGGCATGTGGGATCTTCCCAGACCAGGGCTCAAACCCATGTCCCCTGCATTGGCAGGCGGATTCTTAACCACTGCACCACCAGGGAAGTCCTGTGCATTGACTTCTTTACTGATGTCATCAGCAGGGTAGGAACCCTCAGCCCACAAAAATTCCAGCCGCCACATCCAGCAGGCTTATCCTACTGTGGATATCATATGGTGTCTTTTTACTCAAAGCCACCCACACACAGGGCTGGAGTAGAATCTCGACAACCATGGGTGGCTTTGTCTGTGTGCTCAGCAAACACTTCTGTCCACAGGAACCTTACAAAGGTGCCTTTGTCTGCCTGCCTGGGACTCTGCATGGTCCAGTTCAGGGCAAAGTTATGAGCCGTTCCCCCTTCTGTATGGATTGGTGCTCCTTCTTCAAGTCTTGGTTTGAGGCACGCCTTCCCTGACCTTCCTGACCAGATGAAATCCCCTGCCATGCCCTCTCATAGCCATTTTAGAGCACCAGCTCCTCTCCTTGGTGGTATGTGTCCATTGCAGGGCTACACTTGGCAGCTCTGTGATTAACAAAGACCTCCACCAGTAAGTTCCATGAGAGAATGGGCTTGCCTGTTTTTGTCACTATCATTCACTAATGTTTCTCCAGTGCCTGGCATGGTGCCTGGCGTGTTGTAGGCACTTGGCAAGTATTTGTTGAATGAATGAAATAAATGGTTGGCTGCACCTAAAATTCAGTATCTAACCACAGTTGAGCCCCCATGGGTGAGCATCAATCATTCTCTATGTGTATATGCACCTCCTGCAGCGATGATTTCCAATCTTTCTTACTTGACTCAATGCCCAAACTTGGCCCGCTCACTCCTCGTTCCTGTTCTCAGCCCCTACGTTTTAGACAATATCAAGTGTTATCAAAGCAAGCTTCATCACCTTCCCCTTCCTCTGGACCTTCACCCATTTTCCTCTTCCTTTCTGACCCAGAGCAGAAATTGTCCCCATCCCTTGCCAAAGCCAACTTTCCCCGTACCCTGATCCTGCCCCCCCATCCTCCCCCAGGCCACTGCTCCAACCTGCATCCCCTATCTCGACTCTTCTCTCTTTTTCCAACTCCTTCCTCTCACCTCACAGCCATGCTCAGGTGACTCCCATCTTCCCAATACGTTGGCCCTTGGTGGTTTAGCTCTCGAGCACCGCTGTCCAACGGAACTTTCTGCAATGGGGGAAATACTCTGTATCTCTGCTGTCACATATGGAGGCTACTACCACATGTGGCTATTGAGCACTTGAAATATGGCTAGTGTGACTGAGACATGAAACTTTAATTTTATTTAGTTTTAATTAAATTTAACATTAAAATACACACATGTGGCTAGCGGCCTCCATATTGGATCCCACAGCTCTAAAGTGTAAGTTCCAAAATCATATTGTTTAGGTTAAAATAAATTACAGCTGTACCACCTCCTAACCATATGGCCTCGAGAAAGCTACTTAAGTACTAAACTTTTACATCTAAAATTATGCTAATGGTACTATAGTATAGAGTTGTTATGAATAAGATAATTCATGGTATTACATTTAGTGCAAAGTGTATATACTCAAAATGTATTTGTTTTTGTCATCACCATCATCTTCACTGTTATCCAATCCTATTGAGACTGCTTTTTCAAGCTTCAGGTCAGATGCTTTAATGACCAACAAAATCAGTTTAGTGGGTCTTGACTAGCATTTTTTTAGAGAAATAGACCAGACTACAATAAGAAATATGAGTGCTTCTCATGCAGTAGAAATAGGTATTAATTCATGAAACATTTGTTTCTATATACGAGTGCATTGTGTACCAGGCAATGAAGTAAAATATATTTCTCACCATGAGTTGCATAAAAAGAGTTGTGTTTCTCTAGAAGTGCCGCTTCCGAGTTGAGAAGGTCAAGACTGATATACCAGAGGCCAGATCCGCTGGCCTCTTCTCAACCTTATCTTGATTTCTCAGTCCTATTTGGCACTGAGGTCCACCTTCTGTTTGATTTTCTTTCCTCTGTTGACCTTTACTCTTTCCCATCCAGTATTTCTTTGAGGGCTACTTGCATCAGAATAACTCCAGGAGGGTAGGGACATATGGTAGTCAGCCTCCAAGTTGCCCCTCCACCCTGATTTTGTCTCCTGTCACTTCTGTGAACTCTCCTCTCACAGTAAATAGGACTCACCTATGTAACCAATAGGATTTTGCAGAAATGACAAATGTGACTTCTGAGGCTGGGTCATAAAAGATATTGTGGTCTCCGCCTTGCTCTCTTGGATCACCTGCTCTAGGGGAAGCTGGCTGCCACTTGATGAGGACACTCATCTTGGAATCAGAGCCTCAGGCCCAGATAAGTCTTCAGATTTCTGGCTTACAACTTGACTGCAGCCTTGCGAGAGGCCTCGAGCCACCCAGCTGAGCTGCTCACAGATTCTTGATATCCAGAAACCATGAGATCAAAAATGTTGCTGTGTTAAGATGTGAAATTTGGGGGTTATCTGTCATGCATCAATAGATAATGAAGGGAGTGTTCTCTTTAGATTGTATGTTCCTACTGAATCTGGTTTTCTGGGGAGGGGTCTAGGAATCTGCATGAATGTCTCTGGGTGATTCTTTGACCCTCTAGAGTTTAAGAACCACTGCTCTTTTTTTCACTGACTGCCCTCCCTCTTCCTTCCCTCCCTCCATTCCTTCCTTCCCCTACAGTACAGTTCCCAAAAGCTCTGTCCAGGGCCTCTTCTCTTTTTATTGTGCACTCCCCAAGCAAGTACATCTATTCTGTGGCTTTAACAGACAGACTTGGAGCAACCCGTGGACCTACTTCTTCCACACCGAGCCCTCTTCAAAGCTCCTAAGCCCTATTTTCCAACTGCCTGCCTGATATCTGCATGTGTATTTCCCTCCAGCAAGTCAAACTCAATATGTCCAACATTGAATTCATAACCATCCTCATGAAACCTTTTCATTTGTGTTCCCTATTTTTGATAGTAATTTATAGCTTAGTCTCCTAGGCTCTAAATCTTCATATCATCCTTGCATCCTCTTTTTCCTTACCCTCAACACATCCGAAGATCTGACAGTCCTCTTCTTCAGTCCTCCATTCTCCCATGGCCACTGTCACCACTTTGGTTCACACGTCATTACCCCTTACCTGGCCTGTTGTGACGGCTGCTCCATTGTTTTCTCACTCTTCTCTTTCCCCACAACCTCTTCCATTCCAACCTTCAATCCACAACCTCTCCATTGTCTTTTGAATAAAGTTTAAACTCCTTGGTGTGTCATGTAAGGTCCCTAACAGTGAGGCCCTAACAGGATGTTCTACGTTTATTATTAATAGCCATCTCCTAACTCACCCCTAAACACACATACTCTCTCGGCACAAGACGTTATCCATAATTTCCCAAACATGCCTTGAAGTGGTCTATAACTTTTCTCATACTATTATGACCCCTAGAGAATTAAAATTCTCCTTTGAGAATAAAAAAAAATCATACTATAAAGCCCATTGCAAAATTTATTTGTGGTGCAGTTGCAATGGTAGATGTAGTTCATGTCTGCACCCTCTCATCCCAGTCCCCAAACCAGGTCAGGAGAAGGCAGGGGGAGAGTGTGGGTGCAAACCCCATTGAGCTTGCAGCTACTTTGTTGCCTTCGGACATGAAAAAGGCATTTTCAGCTTCCTGTGGGTCTTCACCTGCTTTAGCTACACAGGTTGTACTTTTGTGAAAAGACGCACTCATTATTCATTTATTGAGCTGATAAGCATTTATTAACCCTGTCCTAGCATCATGGTGGATATCAAAGTTAAGACCTAGTTCCTGCTCTTTGTCAACTCTGGTAGAGAGTAGCAATTGCCAGAAGATACTAAAGTATCAGGGGACTTCACAGGTAAAGGAAATCACCTCTAGGTTGGAAGGGTGGGGAGTGGGGATAAGTTATTGCCTACCTTCCTCTCCTTGAATGTAAGCTCCAGAAGGGCAGGCATCTTTGTTTTGTTCAAGTCTATATTTCCAGTAGCTAGATCAGCAACCTACACGGAGTAGGACCTGAGATATATTTGTTGAATGAATGGGTGACTGAATAAAAACTTTTACGTAGAAAAAGTGTAGGTTCAGGTTCATAACTGTGAACTTCTTAAAGGCTGAGATGATAGCCATTTGCATTTTTATGGATTTGCATTGTGTTCAGCATACCTTAGGCACTCAATAAGTGCTGGATGAATGTCGAGTGATTCCATAGTGAGGTTTGTTTTCTCCCACCCCTTCCCTGGTGTCATTAAGTGTTAGCCTTCCAAAGAAAATATTTATGCTAAGTTGACAGTGGTTTTAAAGGTAAGAGTCTTTAAAAAACCAAGAAAAAAAGGCAAGGTGAAAGAAGATGAGACAAGATAAAAAGGTCAGGAAAATAACATTTTTAATGTAATTAACTACTGAAAGTGTTCCTGAAAGCACTGGTTTACCTTTACCTAAGAGTCAACTGAAATGGAAAATCTGACTATATGTGACATTGTTAAACCATCTCATTAGCAACACTTGTTTGATTTAATCCAAGAACCAAATATTGCTATATAGAGGTCAAAGCTTAAAGTTATTGAAGACTTATCCAATTCAGAATTAAATAAAAAGGCCAAAGGCCCAGAGAATGTTTATGCTGCTGTTCTTTTTTCCCCCCAGTGATCTAAATTTAACTAACTGAAATTATATTCTAAGTATCAGATATTTATGCCAGGCTCTTAAGTGGCAGCTAATTTGCATACTGAAATTACTTGAGACTTGTTTTAGTGAGAAGCCCATTGGGTGCAGAAATAATTGCTGGGGAAGAATCAAAAGCAAGAGAACATGATGGTCTTTGCCCTGAAGCAGCTTACCATGTAAGCAGGTGAAACAGATATTAAGAAAGAGGGGGCTGGGGGGGGGTGAGGGGTGGGGGTGGGGGGAGGGAAGAAGTAAAGAAATATTTGAGTTCAGATTCATTTACAGCCTTTTGGCACAGCCTGCTAGTTGGCCATTGAAATCTGAGCTTTCCTTCTTCAGAAATGGTTGTCCCTGGGACTACATTTCCCAGCTCCCTTTGCATCTATGTGAGACTATGTGACTAGTTTGCCATGTGACCTCATTCTGGCCAATGGAATGTGGGCAGAAAAGATGTGGACCACTTTTAGGCCTGGACCTTATGCCTTACCCTCCTTCTTCTATGGGCTGATATAACTTTTTTTTTTTTTTTTAATTGTACTGTCTTGTCCCAGTTTTGAAGCCCTGAATAAGAGGCTGGTCAGTCAGTTTCCCTTCTTAAACAGCCGATTAAGTCCACATCCCAAACCACTTCATTGTTGGGCCCTAACACTCTGGGGCCACGAAACATATACCCTAATTGCCCCAGAGTCAGGTACCAGACAACTAGGGATAACCCCTATGCCCAGAGCCCTGCCCCCAAATTATTCAACTTCGCCAGTCCACAGGAAGACCATGAAACCTAGCTAACCCCACCCCGCTTGCCATAAATCAGCTGCCCCCTAGAGCCCCAGCCTGCTGTTACTCTGTTCCCGGGTACAATCCCCTGTGTGGGCCTGCCTAGCAACATTCTCTTGTTCAGAGCTCTAAGAATCAAAGAATTTTGCCTTTCATTTATCCAAGTGTCATTGTGTTGGGTCTCACCATCTTTAAATCTTATAAAACAGCTGAAATGGCAGTGATCACAGATTCTTGGAAACTATGTTGATGATGACAAAGTTGCCTTCTGTCTGGTCCTGAATGTCTTCCTCTAACTCTCCCATCCCTGCCCCACCGTCAGTGCCCTGCACTGTCCTAAGAGAAAGGAACTTCTATTATGTTGTTACTTGTTTTGGCTTATCGGTTATGTCAGTCTAGCCTACTATAATTATTATAGGAAAACAACCAACCCATTGCTAGGGATATAGTATGAAATGAGGAAGCCTCCAGAGAGAGACAAGGGAAGCCAGTATCTCAATAATCTCTATGAGGAGGGGAGCTCAGGGTTGATCTTTTACAAAATGGCAAACTAGTTTTGCAGTTAGTCCTTACTGGACATCCCTCCACTCCTGTCCAAGGAAATGCTTCAGTCAAAAGATGCCTTATGTAGATAGATCTCCATTATCTCTAGTTTTAAAAAATATACCATCAGTGCACAGTATTCTCAAAGTTAACTTCATGTCCTTAGGCCCCAGGTTCATTCCGACCTTTTCCTCTTCTATGTTTATCTTTTTCCCCTCCTATCTTTTCCTTTGCATTGCAAGTTAATTTCTAACTATCTAAGCATTACATAATAATATTCTCAACAAAATTATATACAGATAAATAAATAATGAAAGTAAAATATAAATTATAGAAATAAAACTATTCTTTGATTAATCCTCCCCAACAATTCCATCTGCTCTCACCAACCCAGATGCAACCCCACTGTCTTCTGTGCATGGTTTCAGGCATTTTTCCTTTTTATTCACATTAGTTGATAGAAAATCTATGGTATTGTTTTTCCATAAATCATGTCTTACTGTCCATTTTGTCCCACAATTTGCTTCTTTCACCCAACAATGTTTTGGAGAGCTCTCCATGGTCCTACATGGAGATCTAGTTTATACCTAATGACTACATACTGTTCCTTAGTGTGACTGTACCACAATTCATTTAGTCATTCCATTATTCAGGGTGTCTCCAATTTTCCACCATTACACAAATATCTTCAGTGAACATCCTGGGACATGCTTGCCTGAGTACTTACTCAGTCCTGGGTGCTCTTCAGGTGCTTTCTAGGAGATCCCATTTAAGCCTCTCAGCAGCTGTATGAGATAAGTACTGACATCATCTTTGCTTAGTAGGTGAAGTGTTTGAGTTGAACTTGCCAGGGCTTCTTTAGGGGTAATAATGAGTGGTGCGTTTGCAGGGCAGTTTACCCTCCTCTAAGTGTAGCATGTTTTAAGGACACCAAAGGCTTTGTTTTAATCAGATACAGTAAGACATGTAGACATGGAAATGACTGTCAGGAAAGAGGTGTTTTTCTTTATACTCACAATTCCCGAGAAGCAGGAGGCATGGCAAATCATTCAGGGCCACTTGCGGAAGCACCAGAACCGGTCAAGAGGCAAAGGGAGTGAGGGGTGCAGTGGGGAATGTGTGGTTTTTATGGGAAGGAATGGGTGAGGTGGGTAAACAAGTTTATAATAGGCTAGTTTGAATAATTTCAGTGGGCTCTGAGGCGTAGGGGCTGTCCCTAGTTGTCTGGTACCTGGCCCTGGGGTGATTATGGCAGGGGAATAGTGACTCTAAGTGTGAGAGACCATAAAGGAGGTAGTGGGGTGTGTGGGCTCTAGTTTACTATCTCTAGGAATTGCTTAGCCCTGGGAAGGGCAGTCTCTCCAGGGTCAACAAAGCCCCAGGTGTCAAAGCATCAGAATACAGAAAATAAAAGACATGGTTAATACATAGCAATTTACACTCCTACCAGCAGAACATGGGAATTCCCTTCTGCCTGCATCGTCACCAAACACTTGATGTTATCAGACTTATATTTGTAGTCCATCTGATAGGGGAAAACAGTGTCTGTTGTTTTAATTGGCATGTTCTCATTAATTAGTGATGTTGAGTACCTTTCATGTATCTTTGGTCCAATGGTGAATAGTCCATTCCTGGCTCCTCTCTCCAATTTATTTCCACTCCTCCACAGTCTTCTCTCTTTTTCTTCAGACACAAACCAAACGTCCCTCCATGACTTTCCAAGCCTTTCTCAGTATGGCACAGGTGCTTTTTGGAATTTTTACTTCTTGGCGTTTCCCAACTTGTCTTCTAAATTCTACACTTGGTCTCTTTCCCCACCCCCTCCTTCCTGGTCTTTACACAAGCTGCTCCCTCTGCCTGGAAACTCACTGCACCTTCTCTTCCTTTTCTTCCCTTTATACACACACATGTGCGTACACACACACACACACACTTCTACTCATACAACATATGAAGTCACCCCCAGGATCCTTTTCCAGCACACTTCATCCTATCTGCTTTACAATCTTAGCACTTAGCCCATGACCCTGTAATTGCAGATTTACTTTTCTACTCTCTCCATAGGTTATAAACTTGTTGAAGACAAAGATTGTATCTTTTATATTTTTGTATCCTCCACACCTAGTACAATGACTGAAACATGTCAAGTACCTGAGAATACACCTTGAATGGAGGAAGAATGGGTGAGAGGTGACTGAATAAGCACTTTTTAAAATTTAAGTATAGTTGATTTACAATGTCTCAGGTGTACAGCAAAGTGATTTAGTTATACATATACACATATATATATTCTTTTTCAGATTATTTCCCATTATAGATTATTACAAGACATGGAATATAGTTCCCTGTGTTATACAGTAGGTCCTTGTTTATCTATTTTACATATAGTAGTGTGTATCTGATAATTCCAAATTCCTATTTTGTCCCTCCCTCCTTTCGTAATCATAAGTTTGTTTTTTATGTCTGTGAGCCTATTTCTGTTTTGTAAATAAGTTCATTTGTATCATTTTTTTAGATTCCACATATAAGAGATATCATATATATGTCTTTCTCTGACTGACTTCACTTAATATGATAATCTCTAGATGGACCTATGGCAGGGGGACAGTGCTGGCATGGTACCAGCATGGTACCAGCATGTTGCTGCAAATGGCATTATTTCATTCTTTTTTATGGCTGTGTAATATTCCATTGTGTATATATATTAAAAAAAATATATATATATATACACGACACATCTTCTTCATCCATTCATTTGTGGATCGACATTTAGGTTGCTTCCATGTCTTGCCTATTGTAAATAGTGCTGCTAGGAATGTTGGGGTACATGTATCCTTTTCGAATTAGAGTTTTTGTCTTTT
This sequence comes from Balaenoptera ricei, assembly GCF_028023285.1. NCBI lineage: Eukaryota > Metazoa > Chordata > Mammalia > Artiodactyla > Balaenopteridae > Balaenoptera > Balaenoptera ricei. The sequence continues at coordinate 171,950,364 of NC_082639.1, forward strand.
CCAGATATATGCCCAGGAGTGGGATTGCTGGATCATATAGTAACTCTATTTCCAAATGAGCACTTTTATCCTGTTCCACACTCCAGCCTTGGAAGTGTGTCTCCTCACTGAGTGTGTTATCCATCCAGGGCAGAGGTGGTGGGTGGATCATATGCTATGACAATTCTAGATCTCTACTCAAACCCAGCATCTAGTGCAATGCTAAGCTATGTTCTAGCATGTTCTGAGCTCATTAAATGGGTTGTGGTTGATTCTATGTTTTCCTGGATGGGCAGGATTGAGGAAACCCAGAGAGAAGAGAGAAGAATATCAACTGACTTCAGTCTGGTTTTCAATGCCAGGGCAAGATTGGTGGGGAAGGTCTCCTTTCCTTCTGCTATTAATCAGTTAATTCAGAAAATAATTCTTGATTGCTCTACTGTGTTCCAGGCTCTATGTTTAGCAATAGGTGGAACAAGTAGAGAAACACTTGCTCCCAGAGAACTCACAATCTACTCAGAGGCACGGTACCAGTCTGCTAAATGCAAGCACGTTGGGATGAATGAAAAGGTGTGGACTGTGGGAGGTGCTTCGTGGAGATAATGTTTAGACACTGAGGGTTGATAGGACTGTGAAGCAGTGTGCCTTCAAAGCTGGCATTCTGGGGTTCAGGGGTGCAGGAGCTGAGAGGTGCTCAAGAGGGAGGATGAAAGGGCCACAGAGCGCAGAGTGGTAGAGTGTGGTTGATGCCATGCTGGACATAAATTCTTTCAGACACTTCCTGTTCAAGTGCCATCGTGTCCTTTCTCTGCTCACAAACCTCCAATGGCTTCTCTTCTCACTCTGAGTAAAAACCAGATCCCTGCCAGTGCCTCTAAGGCCCACCTCAGTAGGAGACCTCTCTGACCTCAGCCCCCCTAGTTGTCTGCATCACTTACTCACTCCAGCCTCATTGACATCCTTCCTGTTTCCTGTACACAACAGGCAGCTCCTGCCTCAGGGACATTGCATCTGTTCTCCCCTTGCCTGGACATGCTTTTCTCTTAGAAAACTGCATAGCTCACTCCTTCGGGTTTTTACTTAAATGTTACCTTCCCAGTAAGGGCTTCCCTGCCTACTTTATCAAAAATTTAAGCCTTGATCTTTGCACAGCACATGTGATAGACTGCCAGTTTCCCCTGACCCCTTCAGTCCACTCTCTTCTTGCTTCTGGTCACCTGGTTGCCCCATAAAGACTACATTTCCCAGCTTCCCTTGTAGCTAGATATAGTCATGTGACTAGGTTCTCACTAATGATAGATGAGAGAGCTAATTTTTGTGTAACTTCTGCCTCCCTTGCCTGAAAGGAAATTGTTTGCCTTAGATTCCCTTTTCTTATCACTTTCCCTCAGACTGGACCCCAGACAGATCGGTGACCCAGCTTCTGTCCCACACATGAAGACAGTATCTTAGAGGATGGCAGAATAATGAGGTAGAAGGAATCTGGGTCCCTGAATGACCCTATGGAGCAGAGATGCCCTATCCACCTAGAATAGTAAGACATTCACATAAGGGAGAGATAAACTTCTATTTAAGTTACTGAATATTTGGATCACTTTGTTATAACGACTCTGCCTATGCTCTAACCTACATATCTCCTCTATAAATTCCCTGATTTATTATTCTGCCTACTACTTCACACCATCTAACACTCCCAATGTTTTCTTCTTTTGTGTATCATGTATTCCTTAAGTAGACTGTGAGTTATTCCAGGGCAGGGGGTTTAGCATCTTTGCTCACTACTGCATCTCCAGCACCTAGTACAGTGCCCAGTTCATAGTTGGTGCTCAATGAATATATTTGGAATGAAATGTTATTGTCCACTGAAAATGAAATCAAAGGCTATGCCATGAAGACAGAGCTTCAGTAAGTTTTGAAAAAGAATCCTAGGGCAAGGTGGGGGGCAGTAAAAGGATGGGAGAGGGGAGGGGAAAATGAGTGAAAACAGTGAGGAATGTCATTCATGGAGGGTTGAGAGAAGCGTGGAGTCCGAGGAGGGGTGGAGTTTTTAATCAGGTCAGAAAAGCCCCTCAGCTCTCCTGTGTTTGGGAGGGAGACTCTGGAGGCTTTGCTTCAGCATGTCTCCCCACTGGTATTGGTTTTGGCATTGACTTCTATATGAAAGAGGAAGAAAGATTAAGTTTTTTCCCATTTAGCAGGAAGTAAGTCATGCTCTCTCCTGCATTCCATCTACCCTTATTCTCGTCCTCTTGAGAAAAATCTACATCCTATATTCAGGATAACTTACCTAGAATCCTTGAGGTGGAAGGTATTCATAGCAATAGCTGTGACGTATTGGTAAAACCATTAGGATGGAACTGAACTGCTTTAGGTTTAATCTGATGCCTCCACTGGCTGGGTGGTCGTGAGTAAATGCATTGAACTCCTTTGTCTTTAGCATCCTCGCCTGTAAAATGAGTGTAACACTGGACACTGAATTGTGTCCCCCCCCCCCCAACCTCCAGTACCTCAGAATGTGACTGTATTTCAAGACAGGGCCTTTAAAGAGGGAATAAAGTTAAAATGGGCTTGTTAGAGTGGTCTCTAATCCGATATAACTGGTGTCCTTATAAAAAAGATTAGGACACACACACACACACACACACACACACACAGAGGGAGACACCAGACACTTGCACACACAGAGGGATGACCATGTGAGCACACAGCAAGATGGTGGCCATCTGCAAGCCAAGGAGAGCAGCCTTAGAAGAAACCAAACCTGCTGATACCTTAATCTCGGACTTTTGGCCTCCAGAGCTGTGAGAAAATAAATCTTTGTGGTTTTATGACACCTAGTGTGTGATATTTTGTTATGACAGCCCTAGAAACTAATACATGAGATAATGTGGAAAGCTAATAAAATGGTGTGCTGTACCTGCCCTCCAAATGCTTGTCTTCTAAAGTTGCATTAATAGAAGCAAATTATTTAAAATACAGGATGTGCCAGTCCTATCGTATGCTGGTCAGAACCCACAGAGTGAATGTGGAATCCCCTTCTGGAAACAAACTCTGATTGCTTGGGGGTGGGTGGCCATTGGGAAACTGGGTCCCATCCAGAGAAAGGCTACAAGGCTGGCGAGGAGTCTAGGCACTGTGACACTGTGCGAAGTAGCTAAGTTTAACCCAAAAAAAGGAAGAGTTACGGGGACATAAAGCCATCTCCAAATGAGTAAAGCACTGTCTTAAGGAAGAGGAATTCCATTTAGCTGTGTGGGCCCGGATGGGAGAGCCGGAACCAGTGTGTAAAAGTTTCAGGGAGGTAGGTTTCAGTTTAGTACAAAGAGGGCTTTTCTAAGAGAGCTGTGGGCAAACATTACAGGCTTCCTCAAGTATTCCATGAGGCTGCATGACCACTTAGCAGAAATGTCAGAGGGGGGACTCAAGCACAGGTCCTGTGTTTGCACCAGATAAACTTGGATGTTTCTTTCAATCCTGATATTCTCTGTACAACTGTATTGTATTTATCAGCTGGAGAACAGGTCTCAATAGTGCTTAGACATATCTCTTATGATTGTAAAGACATACACATGGTCAACAAATGTTTTTGAGTTTGTTGATTTGACGGCTTATTAGAAAGCTTTAGAAAATTTACTGAGAAAAACAATTACATAAATATTCAAACTCTAGAGGTCAGTCATAGGACCTTGGAAGCGTGGGTACCCAACTAAGATTCTGGAGCCCCAAAGCACAAGCTTTAGCAGAAACGAACTTGTGCTAGTGAAAAATCTTAAACTTATTCTATGCAAAGCTGCCATCTCAGTTTTACAAAGCAAAAATAAATAAAGAGAAAAAATGCTGAGTTAGATTTATCTGCTAAAAGTTAATCTATCCTGAAAGAATTTGTTCAAATTACTCCCAGTAAGAGTCGACACAGTAAAAGCTGTAATTTCCTGACTACCATCAGTATGTGAGATGTGGGGAAAGCCGACGGAAGCAGAGGATGATTTGGTGGTGGCATCCGAAACATGGTTTTCATATCCACAAATTGCTACAGAATAATGGGGTGCCGCTGGTTCTAAAGTGCCGCCTGCCTGCACCACCTCATTAGCTCACACCCCTTAACTACCGTGGCTGGGACGTAGGCCCTCGGAGCCAGGCAGGCCGAGGAAGGCCAGCCTTGCGCAGGGCCAGCGGGTGGCCAGAACCAGTGGGGAGTGAGTTGCACCCTTCTGCGGGCTGGGCTCGGGCACCAAAAGCCACACAGAGACAACACCGACGAGGCAAACTCTCTCCACCGGGGGCTGGGAGGGCAAACACCCTCGACCCCCTTGGGTTCCGATCCACAGCCCCAGAAGCCCCCCACCCCACCGCCGCCCCCTCCTCCGTACTCAACCTTCTGCAGCTGCACCGAGGACCCTCCCTCTCCCCGCAAGGAGAGCGTGCGCCGGGCGGAGGTTCGGAGGGGCCAGCGCATCTCCCAGACAGGCTAAGAGTCCTCCTGCACAACGCCTGTGGCTCGCAAAAGGGCAAATATCAAGGGAGCGGGAGGAGGGGGAAGAGTGTCATTCGGGCTCTGAGGGGACACGCAGAGCCTTGGTGGGACGTGGTGAGGTGCGGAGAGCTAAACGCAGGAAAGGAAGACTTTGGCAATTGGCCGTCCCCCGCCCCGCCCACGTGAACCCCGTCGGTGGTGAGGGTCTTGGGGTGGGGACCGGCCGCCCTGTGCACTCTTGTCCCACGGGTTGGAGCCGCCACCGCGGCAGCAGCCTAAAGCGGAGCCCTCTCCCGCGCCGTGCCGCGCTCTGGGGGCACCGGAGGACGCGCGGAGGCCGCGGCGGCCACCCGGACGCGCGCGCAGCGCAGGCGGAGACCGCCGTCCTGCACCAGGAAAGGGGCGACCCGGCCCTAGGCCTGTGCCGACAGGTGCAGGCGCGCGGGCTTCCGATTGGTTGCGGCGGCGGCGGGTCCCTTCCCCCTCCCCGCGCTCGCGGGGCCCCTTCCCCAGCCGCGGCGCTGGCTGGGTCTGCGGAGGCGCGTGCCCGCCGCGTGCGTGTCCGGGCTGCGCGCCTCCGCCCCGCCCCCGCCCCCTCCCTCTCTCCGCGCCGCCGCCGCGCGCTCGGGAGCTCAGGTAGCGGGCGCGCGGGTACCTCCTCGGGGGCGCGCGGCCGGACTGTCGTCCTTCCCCCCGCAACTCCCGCACGCGTCCGCTCCCGGAGCCTGGGGCGGGAGAGCGCGGGCGCGGGGAGCTGGAGCCGGGCGCCGCCGCCGCCGCCGCCGCCGCCGCCGAGGCTTCCGTCTCGCTCGCTCGCGCAGCGGCGGCAGCAGAGGTCGCGCACAGATGCGGGTTAGACTGGCGGGGGGAGGAGGCGGAGGAGGGAAGGAAGCTGCATGCATGAGACCCACAGGTAAGACCGAGAGCCCCGGAAGGGGCTTTCCATCCCGGGGAGGCGCTCGCAGGCCGAGGAGGGGGAGTTGGTGCCTGGCTCTGCTCCCCGAGGGAGGAATTTTTTGACAGCGCAGAGAAATCTCACTGGGGACTGGGCAGTAGGACCCATCCCGATCCTGGGGAAAACCAGAGAAGTAGCTGGGGGGATCCGGTGCCACCTCGTGAGATTCCTAAGAGTGAAATGTATAAGCCCGGGGAAAAGTGTTTTTTCAGCCCCAAGAGGCTGGAAGGCTTTAGACTTTCCTGTCGTGGTCACAGCCGCTGAATCCGGGGGACCGGCGCGGAGCCAATGTGCGCTAACCCCTGCCCTCCTTCCCCTCCTCCATCCCTCCCGCACGCGCAGCATCCCGCGGCGGCTGTTACTCAGTGTACCCCGCGCTGGGGAGAAGCGGGGGGAGCTCGCCGTGGGAAAGGGGGCGGGGGCCGCGCGGGGGAGGAATGGGCAAGGAGCAGGGGAAGCCGAGGGTCCCGGTCCCAGGGCGGAGGAGGGGGAGCGTGGCCCCCGGCGCCCCGGCAGCCTGGGGTATCGTCGTGTTCGCTCCTGGTTGCAGACTCTTGCAAGCCGGATGCCCTCTGTGGATGAAAGATGTATCATGGAATGAACCCGAGCAATGGAGATGGATTTCTAGAGCAGCAGCAGCCTCAGTCCCCCCAGAGACTCTTGGCCGTGATCCTGTGGTTTCAGCTGGCGCTGTGCTTCGGCCCTGCACAGCTCACGGGCGGTGAGTGACCCCGCCGTGGCGGGGAGGGCCTGGGACGGCAGGGAAGGGGAGCCTGGCCCTTGCCACTCCGCCCCCCCTACACCCCAGACTTCTGGGGTACCCGAGAATCCGAGGAGCCTCTGTGTCCCAGCCTGAGACCACCCTTCCTCAAAACCCCTGGAGTTCCCAGAAAATTCCTCTGTGGAGCCTGTATAGATTCACACGCCCACATTCTGTCTGGAGTTTCCCACCAGCCGCCCATCCTGGCTTCTCTGAAGGAAAGACAATAAGCCTGGCCCACTATTCTCACTTTGGCCAAAAGAGAGAGAGAGAGAGAGAGAGAGAAAGAAAGAAAGAAAGTGGTGTATTTGTGGCGAACGTGTGTTTGTGGACCTTTGACCCTGGTCTGTGCCCTCAGCAGGCAGAGGTCGGTTTTCAGCTTCTGGATTTAGGCCAGAGTTGCAAGAACCACCTTTGTGAATGTGAAGGGTCTGGAAATGTGACCAGACTGGCTGCAGGACAGCTTTATTTGAAAGTTAACTTTCTCTTTGGCTTGGGAGGTGGTGTGTTCAGGCATGCCCGTGCATGTTGGCGGTGGGGAGGGCATGCAGAGGTGTTCCTTCAGATGTGTTTCTGGAGAACTGCTTGGCTTCTCCAGGTCTGAGTTACAGGGGGAATAAAGTCGAGTGCTTTTTCTATGAAGTGGAAGTTAGCTGAAATCAAATTCAGAGCCTCAGTCCTCAGGGGCGGCTGATCTCTGACGCATTCGGTTCTGGGGGGGAGGGCTGTCTTTTGGTTGTGGTGGAGGAAGATGGATGGCATTCCTGTCTGGATTTCAGAGCCTGAGGGTCTTTCTGCCACCACTGCCCTTTGCTGTCCATTCCAGACTTCCTGTGAGAGCTTGCTGATGTGGGCATATTAAGAGGACAGAATCATGTTTCTGGAGCTGAAAAACTGTTAATCTACAAATAAATTATAATTGGTGGAAAAGCAGGCATTGATTGATACAAGTAAACCATTTTAGTGTTTTAAAATATTGCCGTTTTAGAGAATTCAAAGGTGAAGATGGAAATAATGGGTGAAAAATTAGTAGAGGTGGGGGAGGGCACTACCAAGTTGGGCTTTAACACAGAGGAATCAATAACCCAGGTGTTGCACTTAGAGGTCTGAGAGATGCCAGGAGTCTAAACGAGCTTCCTGTGATGTGCATATTTATCGGAATTAGTGCGAAAACACTCACTTTGGATGGGGGACCCGGTTTTGGTTTTTCAACAAGCGGTAACTTTTTTGGTGCTCCCTTTTTTTACAGAAATGTCTCTGAGGCAGGTGTCCTCTTCATAGAGGACAAGGTCAAGTGGGATGCCAGGCCAGCACCTGTGTGGCCTGCCAGGGCTCTGGTCACAGCCTCTGTCCGCCCGTGAGCTTTAGCTCCACTTGGAGGGTGAGTGGGACCAGGTGGGCAGGACAGCCTCGAGCAGGGCCTGGTCATCACCTGCCCTCTTCTCTTTTCTTGCCTCCAGTTATAGCTGTCATTTCCTTAAACCAGGTGCACGTGATTCTCCATCCTCTCTGTTCATTTCTCCAGTGTAGATGGCAGGTTAGTCAGGGTTCATCTGTGTGTGTCTTGACTGTTGTTATTGGAAGTGTGAGGTCTGAGCACAGCCTGGACTTGGTTGGCCCTTGGTTCTGCCATTTGTGTTTACAGAGCATCCCCCCACTCAAGGATCTCAGAGCTCAGTACACAGCACAGCCCCCTCAGCCTCACATTAGTCACCCGTGCGGTTGTACAACACGTCTTTCGCTCCCCTCTTCCGAGAGGCAAAGATATCAACAAAAAGATCCAGGGCCTTAAAGAAGGCGGGACGAGGGTCACCTATCACCTCTCCCTTCTTAGTTCCCACACGCCGCAGAAAGGCTGGCCATCAGCTTTGTGTCATCTGGAACTCCCTCAGGCTGAGTGTGATTTCTGGAAGATGATTTATCATTTCAGAATTCTTCCATGAATAAACAGTTTGGGTGGAAAAGGGTGGTGGAGGTTGCTCTATGGAGTTCACTGTACAGAGATTTCTTTCTTCGGAAAGAAATCCACGTGGAGGCTACAGGATGGTTTCATTAAAGCAAATTCATTTTAATTCTAGACCAGTGCTTCTAAAATTTTAATGTACTTACGAATCACTTGGGATCTTGCAAAACGGCAGATTCTGGTTCAGCTGGTCTGGGGTGAGCCTGAGAGTCTCCGTTCCCAGCAAGCTCACAAGCGATGCAGTTGCTGCTGGTCCCAGGACCACACTTTGATTAGCAATGCTTTTGACGACGAATTCCTTAAAACAAGTTGGTTCTGACTCCAGACTTTCTGCCATCTCTCTCAAATACCCAAATACAAATGGCCTGTAAAGAGGCAGAAGTCTCACCCAAGTGTCTAATCTTTAGGTGACACACAGAACTGAAACTGAGCCCTCAGAGAGTGCTGTCTTTTTTTTTTTTTTTCCAACCATGAAAAGGTGCCTATTTAATAGACACTGTTCTGAAATGTGGATTTTCATTTTTGATTGCTTTCAATGGAAAAGGAACATGACAATAGCAAGATATAATAGTCTCAGCTAAGAGGAAAAAAAAAAAAAGAGCATGTGCCCAATACAAGAGTTACAAGAAAAAGCCTGAACTAGAAAGGGAAAAATTGAGAAAATGATCAGATGAAGAAAAGGGGGGAAAAGAACTCTGTCAAAAACGAAATGCTTTCTCCTAGAAAGCCAGAGGTTCCATTCAATTCTTGGAGCCCTAAGGGAGCTTTAATGAGCCTGAGTTGGCCTGAGGTGACTTTTGGATGGCTCTTTCCCGGTTGCCGTTTATATCTTAGGAAAGAGGGCCCACATTTGGGGCCACTAAAACCATATACCGTGAGAGGAGTAACATCAGGTTTATAGGGAGACACAGGGCCTCGCTGTTCCCAGAATCTGCACGCAGCACAGCTTCGGCTGCTTCTCTCTTCTTCCCTCGCAGTATGTGTTCCCTGAGATGGTTTTTGGGTATTTGAGGGCTGCCCGGAGTGGTCCACCCAGGCTCAGAGGAAGAGAGCTAAGAGTTTGCTTTATATTTAGGTCCTTGAAGGCGAACTCATTAGTACAACCTTATAGTATCAGGAACACCGGCCACGCTCTGCTACTTGACAGCTTTGGGGCTTTGGGCATTGGAAGCCTCAGTTTTCTCATCCATAAAATGAGGATGGTGCTGCCTAACTTCCGGGATTGCTGTGAGGGATGGGAGTCATGAACACACTCAGTAAATGTAGACAGTAGTGAGCAGGGAGCTAACCAATCAGGAAGGAGCTAACCTTCCCGGCCTTTGTTTTATTCATTCAGTAAAACCTGTGACAAGCACTGCTGTATAGAATGTTCTTTTTCCCTCGAAGAACCCTTCCTCCCTCTCTATTTTTTGCTCAGTGAACACATTTCTCTTTCAGACCCAACTTAAAATGCCATCATCTCTCTCATATTTCACTTCCCCCTGCACTAGGTATAACTCTTTGTCCTAGTGTCATCTCATCCACTAGAGCATAAGCCCATTGAAGGCAAGAACCTTGACTTTATTTATTTTCATGTCCCAGGCACCCAACACAGCATCTGACACACAGAAGATGCTCAGCTAATGCTGACTGACAGCAAGAAAAAACATTCCCAAATTGCTGCCACACCGTTTAGAAAATAATTACCATGGGCGGTTACAAAAGGACTGCAAGAGTGTCATGGCGATTGAGGCCACTTCCACTTGGAGGAGGCCTGGGAGGTTGGAGGAGAACTCAGGAAAGGTTCTAGAGAAGAGGTGGCACTTAGGATGAGATCTGAGGGAGGGAGTGGTTGGAGCACCTCAAGGGAGAGACACCTTGTGCAGAGGTGTGGAGGTGGTGATGTCATTGAACTGTTCAGGGAGACAGAACAGTCTGGATCGTCTAGAACATGGTAGACCCGCAGGGAACCAGGAGGTAAGGAGGAGGAATAGATTGGGACCCAATCGTAAGCCCCGGTGAGGATTCCGAGTGTCACACAGCAGGCAGTGGGAACCACTGAAGGGTTTAGAGCAGGAAGGTAATATCATCTGAGCTATGCTCCTTTTCCTTTCTCTGCTTCCAAGTCTCTGACCCAGGGCACTCCCCGTTGGGCTGCCCTGTCTGCACATCAGAGGTGTGGCACTAGTACCGCTGGCTTAAGCTCCTGGAGGTCTTGTTTGGGCCATGTGGCCGTAGCATTGAGCTGTGTGCCAGCAGGCAGGAACAAATGCTGTCTGCCCAGCTCACTGATTTGGAGGTGCCAGTCTCTTGGAGTTTGAGAAAGATTTCCTACGTGGTAGAGCGTAAGCTTCTCCTGCAGTGTTATGTCTAAAAGCCACAGTTTCAACCTGTACTTAATTCCGTCTATAAACAAAAGTCCCAGTGCCTCAAATTATAAAGCATGTTTCTTCAACAAAAGGCCACTCTAATATAAACAGCATGGAAACGCTTTTGATTTATCCCCGAGGTGAAATCGGAAAGCTTTGGGAGACAGGAGAAGGATTTCATACCACAAGTAGCAAATCTCTCATCTCAGAGGCCTGAAGTGGCAAGTTGGAGAGAGAGTCAGTGGTTCTTTAATTCCTGAGAGTAATGAAGAGTGTAGGTGAAGATTGCTCTCCAGTAAATATTGATTAGATACGTGAAGAAAAGCACCCATGTGACACTTTTCCTGGTGTCAGAGGCATATTTCAAAAGCTTCCAAAAGGCCACGGAGACTTGCCCTTAGCTGGGAAGCTCTGGTACAGCTTGAGAGCCCTGCGTTCTTTATAGGGGTGATAGATCAAGTTCAGTCTCTGCTGTTAAATAGCTTCATGGCTTTGGGCAAGTTGTGTAACTTCTCCTGAGCTCAATTCCTTCCATATCACTAACATTCTTTAATTCTGTGATTATAGGAATTTGATGGGTTCTGAACACTGGGGGTAAAAAAGCCAGCTCTGTTTTTTCCGTTCATGCATCCATCTTTTGCGAGTGTCTGTTGCATGCCCTGGGGATATGAAGATAAGGGAATGTAGTCCTTGATCCTTAGGAAACTGACAAGTAAGGGCTGGTTTCTTCTGGAAAGTTTGAATGCAGAAGGTTGCATCAAACTGTTTTCTTCATGTACATTTTTAATTCAATTGAAAATTTAGTGTTATTTATTGATACTGAAGAGGAAGGTCATTTTTCCAGACTTCTTTTATGCTTGTCTTATTTTGCAAGCTCATTTGGTGTTTGATAATTGAAACAACCACACTTAGTAACAATATGTCTAAAGAGGTCATTGGGATCATTGTCTCTGAATTGAGGGAAAGAAAGGGGCAGAAAAATAGGTTTTCTAATTTGTTTATAAACACAGTTGCATTTGGCCAAAACCAACCACAGCACTTAGGACAGATGCATCAGATGTATATTCTCATGGATCAGATACAACAGTTTGTTGATTTATTGGTCCATTCTCACAAGAACAAACTGTCAACTGTTGCTAACCATGGAAGATTGGAAAAAGATGGGACAAGTTTTATTTATTTTATTTTACTTTTGGGGAGGGACAAGTTTTAAATTGGCCAGCACCTGAGTGATTGATAAAAATTTGTCAATTGTTGTAATAATACTAATGGCAAACCTTTAGACAGTGCTTACTCTGTGCCAATGCTCTTCTCCACATTTACATATATTAACTCATTTAATCCTCATGACGGCTCTACGAAGTAGGAAATATTATTGCTCAGGGTCACCCCGATAGTAAGGCATGGTGACCCATATTATCCTTTTAATTGTAAACTTTCTCCATAGGCATGGAAATGCTAATCTCTAAATGCATTTTTTTGCTTTTTGTATTTCAACCCAAATATTTCTCTTTAAGCCACAGTTATCAAATATTTTGGAACTGTGGCCTGCCCCACCTTGGAATAAGAGAACTCTTTTTTTCAATTAAAGTATAGTTGATATACAATGTTACATTAGTTTCAGGTGTATAACATAGTGATTTGATAGTTTTTAAGATTATACTTCATTTAAGTTTATTATAAAATGTTGGCTATATTCCCTGTGCTGTACATTACATCCTTGTATCTTATTTATTTTATTTTATTTTTAAATTATTTATTTATTTATTTTATTATTTATTTTTGGCTGCGTCAGGTCTTAGTTGCGACATGCGGGATCTTTGTTGAGGTATGCGGGATCTTTCCTTGCAGCGCGCGGGCTTCTCTCTAATTGCGGTGCCCAGGCTCCAGGGCACGTGGGCTCTGTAGTTTGCAGCACACAGGCTCTCTGGTTGAGACACGCGAGCTCAGTAGTTGTGGTGCAAGGGTCTAGTTGCCCCGAGGCGTGTGGGATCATAGTTCCCTGACCAGGGACACAGGGTCAAACCTGTGTCCCCTGCCTTGTAAGGGGGATTCTTTACCACTGGACCACCAGGGAAGTCCCTCTTATTTATTTTATACACAGTAGTTTGTACCTCTTAATCCTCTTCCCCTATTGTGCCCCTCCCCTCACTGGTAACCACTTGTTTGTTCTCTGTATCTGTGTCTGTTTCTGTTTTGTTATACTCATTTGTTTTATTTTTTAAATTCCACATATAAGTGAAAACATGCAGTGTTTGTCCCTCTCTGTCTGACTTACTTCACTAAGCACAATATCCTCTAGGCTTATCCATGTTGTTCCAAATGGCAAAATTTCATTCTTTTTTATGGCTGAGTAATAGTCCATTGTATATGTGTACCTCATCTTCTTTATCCATTCATCTGTTGACGGACATTAAGGTTGCTTCCATATCTTGGCTATTGTAAATAATGCTGCTATAAACATGGGGGCGCATATATCTTTTCAAATTAGTGTTTTCATTTTCTTTGGATATATGCCCAGGAGTGGAATAGCTGGATCATATGGTAGTTCTATTTTTAATTTTTTGAGGAACCTCTGTGCTGTTTCCCATGGTGGCTACACCAGTTTACATTCCCACCAACAGTGTGCAAGGGTTCCCTTTTCTCTACATCTTCACCAACGCTTATTATTTGTTGTCTTTTTAAAAAAAATGTTTATTGGATTATAGTTGATTAAAAATGTTGTATTAGTTTCTGCTGTACAGCAAAGTGAATCAGTTATGCATATACACATATCCACTCTTTTTTAGATTCTTTTCCCATGTAGGTCATTACAGAGTACTGAGAAGAGTTCTCTGTGCTACACTATTAATATATTAATATTTGTTATCTTTGTTATTTATTTATTTATTTATTTATTTATGGCTGTGTTGGGTCTTCGTTTCTGTGCATGGGCTTTCTCTAGTTGCGGCGAGCAGGGGCCACTCCTCATCGCGGTGCGCGGGCCTCTCACTATCGCGGCCTCTCTTGTTGCGGAGCACAGGCTCCAGACGCACAGGCTCAGTAATTGTGGCTCACGGGCCTAGTTGCTCTGCAGCATGTGGGATCTTCCCAGAGCAGGGCTCGAACCCGTGTCCCCTGCATTGGCAGGCAGATTCTCAACCACTGCGCCACCAGGGAAGCCCCAATATTTGTTATCTTTTTGACGATAGCCATTCTGACAGGTGTACGGTGATTTTTCATTGTGGTTTTGATTTGCATTTCCAGGGGCACTCTTTTGTGTTGTGACTCAAAAGCAGAAAATATATAAGCAAATCAACAACAGCAACAGAATCTCTCAACTCGAGAAAAAGTGAGGGCCACAGTGCCTAAATCTTGAGCTCCAAATGGAGAAAGGGAAGGGGCTAGAAACTCATGAACCTATCAGGATGTGTTTTATTTCAATTCCAGTCTCTTTGTGACTGTCTGAGGAAGGGGGTCAGAATGAATGAGATATGCTCTGAGTCTTACCTGCCCTGAGGAGCAAAGGGTGTGAGAACAAATGGCTGGTCTCTGGGGCCTTCCGTTAGTGACTGTCAGGCCATCACCATCCCCTCCTGTTTATTGTCCCCAATGAGATAGCCTTAGCGACTGTCAGGCCATCACCATCCCCTCCTGTTTATCGTTCCCAATGAGATAACCTTCCCTGGAGGGGTCCTTTTCCATGCCATGTTGTCAAGCACTAATAATAACTTTAGCTAATATGTGCTTAGAGTGTTACGGTTTGCAAGGTGTTTTTACATGTATCACTACCTTTAATTTTCTTAACAACCCAGTGAAATGAAGAGACTTTGCTTTTTTTCTCTCTCTCTCTCTTTTTTTTTTTTTTTAATTTGAAGAAACATTCTCTGGGAGGTTGATCTCCTAAGGTCCCACAAATAGACAAAGATGGATAAGCAGCCAGGCCTATGGGTCGAGACTCTTTTTTCTTTGTTGTTCGGGGCCAGCCTTTAAACCTGTCTTTTCATTTATATGATGTAGATGATAATCTAATTAGTACATATCAAAAGATAAAAAGAAAAATTATAGCTGAGGATCATGAAGATGATGAAAAGTTCCTTCAACAGCTTTGAAGTAAGAATAAGGTTTGGTATTTGATGAGATCTGAGCTCTGTTTACTGTCCAGGAAGATGTTTATGTTTGATGGTATGAGCTGAAGACACTGAGTTTTAAGGAAGAATTTGGCCCAGTATTTCTTCTTTAAGAAAAAGATTGCTCTACTATTCTAAGACAGAAGAAATTATCCACTCAGGAAGAAAAACAAATAGAAATAATTAAGTGAGTTGCTCACAAACTGGAATTGAAAGTGCATTGTAAAATAGCTTCTTAATTGAGAGTATTGTAATTGCTTTATTAATCTGAAACAAGGTAAACTGGGAACATCGGAGAAGTAAAACAAAATAATTCTTGACATTGTCTGGCGATGCCAGTAAACTTGGGAGCACTGTGGTGGGGGAGCCTGCATTAATTCACCGTGGGGTAAAGCCACAGGCAGACCCAGGAGGGCAGGGGGCTATGGGTGTACACAAGTGTGAACACGTCCAGTGAATGCCTGGTCTCCAGGAATGGATTTTTATCCTTAGAGGTGAGAGGACTTGCAGAGCCCAGTAAGATTGGTTAATAATCATTTCATCATTATCCCAATAAACTGACCTTTTCAAGAGAGAGGATGAGTAAGGTTTTCTGGAAATGACAGTTCGACCTGGTTATCTCCTGTTTCTGTTTGAAATTGGTGACTTTTATGTCCTGGAATTACCAGTGAGGGAGCAGAGCCGAACAAGGAGGGTCACTCGTGTTCAAGACGCCTTTTTTCTCCGAGTAACAAAATACAAAAAAGACCTTATTTCTTTGGTTTGATTGCATTTATAAAAGGTATATGTGATTGAATTGGGTGAAGCAGCAAGAGAGAGGTTCTTTTAAGAAAGAAAGAAAATCCATTCTTATCGTGGATTCTTTAAAACCTGGATGTTGTACAACACTGTGGCTCATCTAGCTGGTTTCCAAATTCAGAGTCTCTGTATGTAGAAGAATCCTTTAACACTTAAAGTCAGAAGATTCTGATTCTCTCCAGGCAGAAATAACAGGATCTACTTGTTTTGTAGAAACTTGATAGGTTTAGAGGCTTAATCCTGGGAGAGGCTCTCAATTATTCTATTACACTGCCTCTGTTAACTAACTCTGAGTCTCAATGTCAGAATCTAACCCAAGGATGCATTTTCAGGGTACTTTGGAGTACTTTGGAGTCAGTTTTCCTTGCTATTGTCACCATCTGGCTAAGTGATGGTAACCTATTTGCTGCCTCAGTTTCATTATTTGTGAAATACTTGGACCATCTGGCTCCCATGATTGTTGTGAGAATGAAATGCATGACTAGGGGGAAGAATCGTAACTATCTGAGGTGTCAACGTCATCACTAACAAACTGATGATGAATAATGAATGTTTGCTACATTCACCATGCTGGGGTTAGCCTACCAAGAGCTTCGTTTGTTTTGAAGGAATATAGTGTAACAAATACATAATAACACCCGATGGCACAGGCTGAGACAGGTGTGTGGTATTGAAATCACTAGGAGGTCACCGGGCCCTGGCCCCGGTATAGAACTCACTGTCATAATTCCTATAGCAGGTCCTATAGTGGAGATGTATCTTGGAGACTCTGGGGAAGGAGGAGGAGCAGGGGGGGTGCTTACCAAAGAAGAGGACACTTGAGCTAAGTCTTGAACAATAAAATAATTTTCCAGGCAGAGAAAGTGTTGGTTGAGAGGTGCTTTTTTTTTTTTCCCTCCAGGAGAGAGGATACAAATACTAAGATTGAAAAGAATATGTACCAAAGACAAGGACTAGCACAGGGCAGCCTTAGTAAAGGGCAGATAGATTGAGAAGACACAAGGGAGGGGGCCGGACAGGCAGGTTGGGGCTACATGCCCAGCTAATTATGATGTGTAGGAATTTGAACACTGGGGTCAACTGGTGACCTACAGAATATGTCTTCGGGGACATGACGTGATTGGATCTTTGCTTTAGGGAAGAATTTTTTAGCAATGTGAAGATGGAGGAGAGATAGACCTTTGCTCATGAAGGGTTTGCTGTGACTTGGTGGAGGATCCAGTGAGGAGCAAAACAGCTCTGACCTCAGGGAACTTGTATTCCAGCAGGGGCCAGTTAGAAGAATCTTGCGTTGGCCCAGGAGGGACATGATGAGGGCTTTAACTACAGAGAAATAAATGCATGTAACATAGGTGAAGAAGGAGGAGGAACTGGGGCCAGACAGCTGGCTGGATGTGGGGACGGAGGAAGAGCCGTTAGCAGAGCCCCAGCAGCAGTCATTTGGAGGGAAGCTAATGAGTTCAGTTTGGACTAGGAGACTTGCATTGCCTGCAGGACACCCATTTGGGCACCATCCGTCCATCAGGCAGTTGAAAACTCGGTTAGGTGCTCAGGAGAGAGATTAGAGCTGGAGACTCAGATTTATGCATCAGAATCCCCTGGTGGTCCAGTGGTTAGGACTCCACGCTTCCATTGCAGGGGCCACGGGTTGGATCCCTGGTCGGAGAACTAAGATCCCATATGCTGCGTGGTGTGGCCAAAAAAGTGGCAGGAGCTGCAGGAGGGGCATGACTTTGCCAGGAGGAGAGTGTAGAAGAGGGTTTGAGGAGGAAGCCCAGGAAACATCCACATTCAAATGTCAAGAGGAGAAGCCAGTAAGGAGGGTGAGGAGTTGTGCTGCTAATCAGTATTGGTGGTGATAATAACAAAACAGTGACAACGACAGTAGAACTTGATTCTGACTGTTGATGGCCCATTCTGTTTGGGGGCAGGAGGTTTAATCTTATGTTATTATCAGGATGATGTTTAAGTACTTTGAATTCGGGATGCCTACACCCACCGGACAGAAAGGAAAGCAGGGCAGGAGGGAGGAAGGCTCTGTTTGGGAGGATGGAGGGTCTGCACAGAGATGTTTGATGCTTGACTGCAGAAGCGTCGCAGTCTTTTCCAGCCTTCACGGGGAGGACGGAGCTAACGCGAGAACCAGAGCTGGACACGGTCACTAGGTGGTGTTTGTGTGTTCCCCCTCCTGGGGATGTTGAGCGGAGGGGATGGTGTGTGTGAGTGCGGTGAGGGTTGCCTGGGGGACCTCCTCCCCGCAGTTGCCCCTTCCTCCGAACTCCTGGGGGGCTGGGATATTTTACGAGCTCCGTGCTTCAGCTGCACATCCTTCTTACACAAATCCTTTGGCAGCCCTGTTCTCCGGTTCTTCAAAGATTCAGTCCTCTCAGGCTGTCAGTTAATCTTCAAAAGGTGCCGATTGTCAGAGAGAGAGCCCTCTGTCACCCCCACCCCCTGTGACCAGCTCTGTCACCTCTGAAGCAAGTCACTTAACCTCTCCATGCTTTGGTTTCTTCATCTGTAAATCAGGGGCAACAAGGCTCGGTCCTTTACACTCCGCAGGGGGCCGGATGTGCAGGTATGGAAGAGGCAGGGGCAGAAGACAAGGGGTTTTATAAATACAAGACAGAGTTAGGATTGCCGGTCTGGAAGGAGACTTCTCCTCTGCGCCTAGGGCCATTTTTGCCTTTTGCTTTCCTAAATCCAAAAGGAAGATGCCCTGCACAGCACGGAAACACCTCCCCACGTGCGGGTCCTGACCCCCTGAAAGCTCATTTTATGCAGACACGATGTCAAGGCAGCTGGAGGAGCTCTTTTGCTGCAAAGGGGAATGTGCCAATCTGTGCTCCAGCCCTGCTGCGGGCGCCTTCAGTGAATGGTCGCGTCTGGAGATTGAGAAGGTCCTTGTACCGCGGAGAGGAACTTCTCAATAGCTGTTGGCCCAAGCCCAGTCAGCCCCTTTTGTGTGCTCACAGATGCCCCAGGAAAAAGCAATTCAACATGTGAGGCAGGCAGGGGATGGATTAAAGGTGCTTCAGAGGTCCAGGAGCGAGGCGGGGGCTCCGCGTGTCCCTCTCCGCCTCCTCCTCCTCCTGAGTCGTATTTCTCTGCCGGAAGCATCCCGGCACGCTGGGCCAGCAGCTCCGGGCTCAGGTAGGACAGTAGCATGAATTGGGAGCCGCGTCTGGATCCGGAGACTCACTAAGTGCTTGGTCTACGTGGAACTCCAGCTGCATACTGGCTCTAATCCTCCAGACTCTCTTTATAGCTTTGCGGATGGGATGCTGCTTTTGGGTGTCTGTGGGCTGGAGACCTTGGGACTCCTAGTCCTTAGCGGGAATGCCTGGAAATCCCGTTTGCGATCCATCCTCAGAGCCCTTCGGGAAAAAGCCTGTTAGCCGCCAAGGGCGCCTTGCTGCAGCAGCCTCTCGGGTCCCCAGCTGTCCTCAACCCTGGAATGCCGGGTCTCATTTTGGGGAAGGAGCCCTTTAAAGGACAGCCCAATCAGCGGGCTTTGAATTAATAGAAGAGGGTCCTGCATGGTTTAATGAGGTAGCAGGGCATTTATCGCCTGAGAGCGGCTTTGCTGAAAATCTGCCTTGTAGTTTTCATTTACATGGTAATGAGCCCAGAGCTTTTGCCCTTTGTCACCTCCAGATGAAGGAAGACCCAGTTCTTTGGGGACTCCCCAAACACAGAGGATCTAAAACTGGGAGTGAACCTGCCCTGTCTCTGTGAGGATCGCCTTTGCGCCCTGGGCAGAGAACCGCAGCCACACTCAAGGGCGGATTCCTGAGAGTCTGTTGTTGATGCTACTGTTCACATTGTTCTCTGTCGGTTTCCTCCAGCCGTGTGGCTACCAGAGGCTCTAATCAAAAGCAGAGCCGGGGACTGGTCTGTACCTCCACTTTGTGGCATCTCACCTCCCATGGGCCTTGGTCTTCTAATACTTGGCATTTTCTCTAGTCCCTGCTGTGTCGATGTTGTTGCTAAACTGGGTCATGTTCTCAGTGATGGAGCATCAGCTAACTTCCACGGAAATGCAAGAGGCTGCAGCAAGCCCGTTTCTCCTGGACCTTCCATTTACGTGCAAACTCTATTTTTTCAGTATCGTTCCTGGATGAAGGTACACATGTAAAGTTGCTCTCGTCAAGTTGAAGAGCCAGATGACCACATATTCGTTAAAAGTTCCAGAAGAAAGATGATGCACTAAAGATGGCCCATGGACCTGGAAAAACAAGGCTGGGACAAAATTCAAATTGGATCTGCTGAACCCGTTCATTTGCTCTGCCCTAAGTGAGGGTTAGGGTTAGGGTTCCTTGCCCCCCAGCTGGCCTTTACCCGGGCCTGGAACATTACCCGCCATCCTCTTTCTGCCTTCACAGAGCCTTCCCGTCCCCGAGGAGACAGCTTACATCTCCCTTCCACACCTTCTGAGACTCTTGGATGATCTCTGGCTTCCTTAGCTCTGCATATCTTCTCTGTTGTCAGAAGTCTCACAGCACTGGAATCGTAGACTGTTGAGCTGGGGGAGGACCATGGAGATGGTTGGTCCAGGGGGTTTGCACAGAGCCCTTTGGCTCCACCTACAGGGTTTGCCTGGACAGAGTGGGCACTGAGTGGGGACCAGGCTGAGCAAGCCACCCCAGGGCCCCCACCTGCTTCCACCTGGGTGTGTACCTGCTTTACATGGCTGCGCCTCCTCTTATTCTGTCATCAACCTATGAAAACACTGCACCCTGTCCAGCCCCACTTTCTAAGGAGGAGGGAAAAGAAGGTCTCTGTCACCTATGTGGCACTTTTAGTCACTAAGGACAAGGGGTCTGGAGACAGATCGCTGGGATTGAATCCCAGCTCTACTCCTTGGTTGCTTTATATGTGAGGCAAACTACTTAATCTGTCTCTGCCTCAGTCTCCTCATCTGTGAAATGGGGATAATAAAACCCATGTCATAGAACTGTTGTGAGGAATAGATAGGTTAATATATGGAAAGCATGGAGACCAGTGCCTGGCTTATAATGAGATTTCATTAAGTGTTGACTGCTACTCTTCTCATTATCCTCATCATTATTATTTGTTTTGTTTTTACTTATAAAAGCTCCTGAAAGCTAGGGTCCATAGCTGATTAATCTTTTTTTACCTGACCATGTTCTGCGGGTTCTAGATACTCAGTAAACACGAGTCTACTGACCAATGAAGGTACCAAGGACCCAGAAAATATTTCCTAACTCAGACCTCACAACTAGATTACAGGTTCTTTCAGGGCAGGCACCAGGCTTTCCCCTTGGTGATCTCGCAAAGCACCGCCGACGTAGCTAGTGGTCCCTCACTGGTGGCTTGGTCAACGGGTTAAAGGACTCTGCAGCCAGGACCTGCTCCCGTATGAATAAAAGATGTTGTTGAGTTGAGCATTTTATTATTTCTAAACTGTCTCTTCCCTCTTGCATCTGACATCTGGGCAGGTGGCCCCAACAGCTGCAAGTAACTGGCAGGAAGGACACTGAGAGGGTTGACGTCTGGCTTTGCCTTGAACTGAATTATGCCCCCAAATTCATATCTTGAACCCTTAAACCCCAACATGATTATATTTGGACATAGGGCCTATAAGGAGGTTAAATTAAACCTATTAAGGTTAAATGAAGTCAGAAGGATGGGGCCCTAATCCAATAGGACTGGTGTCCTTATAAGAGACACCAGAGTGCTCCCTCTCCTTCCCCTCTCTGCGTCCCTGCGCACAAACCAAGGAAGGGCCATGTGAGGACACAGCTAGAAGGCAGCCACCTTGCCTCTCCCTCAGTGAGTGACAGCACCTGGAGGGTCTGAGTTTTTTACCTACTCTGACCTGAGGGGGTATAAACATAGCTCTGAGATTCTAAGGGTGAGAAAGGGAGGAGGTCTTTGCAGCCTCTTACCTCCATCCACTCTTATATTTACTCAACAGGAATTTATTAATCACTTACTGTGTGCAAGGACCACATTAGGTACTAAGACTAGAAACAGGAAGACGATACAGTCTCAGCCCTCAAGGAGCTCGTGTGTCTGTGCATTGGTACTGTTGTCAGTCTGCTTGAGCTGCCGTAACAAAATACCACAGACTGGGTGGCTTAAACAACAGAAATTTATCTTCTCACGGTTCTGGAGGCTGGAAGTCCAAGGTCAAGGTGCCAGCAGGGTTGGTTTCCGGTGAGGGCTCTCTTCCTGGCTTGCAGATGGCCGCCTTCTAGCTGTGTCCTCACATGGCCCTTCCTTGGTTTGTGTGCATGGACAGAGGGGGAAAGAAAGGGAGCACTCTGGTGTCTTTTCTTATAAGGACACCAGTCCTATTAGATTAGGGCCCCATCCTTCTGACTTTATTTAACCTTACTAGGTTTAATTTAACCTCCTTATAGGCCCTGTGTCCAAATATACGCATGTTGGGGTTTAGGACTTCAAGATATGAATTTGGAGGGGGGGCATAATTCAGTCCTTAGCAGATATCAAAGGAAGACAAATGTTAATTCTAATAGAAAGATACTATGAGGATCCAGAGCTCTTATCCCAGCCAGGGGAGATCAGGGAAGGCTTCCAGGAGGAGATGATAGCAGAGCTGAGTGCTGAAGGAATAGTGGCAGTTCGGTGCACAAGGGGAGGAAGAAGCAATATGAGTCAAGGGTACAGCCATGTGAACCTACGTGTGTGTGTGTGTGTGTGTGTGTGTGTGTGTGTGTGTGTGTATTTAAGGGGGCTGGTTTACAAGCCATTCACTTATGCATGCATCTCATGAAGTCATTCACCAAACATTTCTTAAGATTTGCTGTACACAGACAAACCACATACAGAGTCTGACAGTGGGGTCCAGAGATGATCTGAAAGCTCAGATTTGCAGAGTTTCCCAAATTAAAGGGCCATCATATTCGCTTTAACCGAATCAATCTACGGCTAGGCGCTCCCATTATTCCATTACAGTGGCAAGTGTAAATGACCACTAAAAAATCTATTGCAGATGGCTCCCCAGGCCACCCGGTGGGCCCACCCCTGGTTCAGGTTCAGGTCGGGTAAATATTGGATTATTATGTGGAGTTAGCCTGTGGGGAAGTGACGGGTTAACATGCACAGTAGCAGGAAGCTATCTTTGATTGTGTTTTTAAGTCATTTCGGAAGTATCTTTTATAGAGCAATTTTTTCTCTCCTAGTCAAAACATTTCCTCTGTTCTTTTCTTTTTCCCTTCTTCTTATATTTTAAGTCGAAACAAATGGAAGAGCTGAATGATTTGTGAGTTCAGACTGGGTTGTGGTGCTGTTTTGAGGGGCCTGTGTTATGAGACCCTAATCCCTTTTGGTTAAAGGAGAGGTGTCGTCCAGACCAACCGAGAAGGCAGTGCCAGGTCAACTGAGGCCTAGCTCCCCCTCCCCTCTCTGATCCCCATAGCCTAGGAGTTGCGGCCTTGTGCCTGTGGACCTGTGAACCGGCTTATGGAGGTCTGGGAACCGTCCCTCCCCAGGCCCTGCATGTGTTTGAAGACATGTGTGTGCATTTCTCTGAAGAGGGTGTGTCGCTGTCCACAGATCCTCAGATGGGTTCATGACCCGAAAGGGTTAAAAAAACCACAGGCTCGGTACAGAGTGCTGGGGAGTGAGTCTCTAGCAAGCTCCTGATGGAAATGGTGCAGAGAAGGAAGCCGTTTTCAAGGGCCTGGCAAATGATTTTTCCTCCTTATGAGTGCCTTTCTCTGGAAGTTTTGGTCTTAAACACCTAGGGGCTGAGGTTCAGGGTGTGCTGGGGAAAGAGGGTGTGAAGAGGAACAGCAGACAGGGAGGCTGACAAATTCATCTGGACTGGTGGCCATTGGAGAGCTGCCCCTTTAACTTAACCCTTCCTCCGCCCTGGCAGTGGCAAACAAACGCTGTGCGGTTTAGAACTCTCTGCTATTAAGTGGTTCCTCTATAAATATCAAAAGAATAAATAGAGAAGAGGTGGGGTGATCATTTACTCAACTAGCATCTATGGAGCCTTTATTATGTGCGAGGCCCTGGGCCAGGCAGGGTGGGAGAGGCAGAGGTGAATGACAGGCGGGACCCGGGAGCCTGTGGGGTCATAGCACATGATGTGCGAGAAATATTCATCTTTATTTTTTCTCCCTGAAAATGTGGGCAGAACGAGAAATAGTCCAATAAATAGGCAAAAGCAATGCTTTTGTCTCGCTTATCTCTGTAAGTCAGCACGTCGCTGTGACACACTGAAGCATTGATGCTACTGCTTCCAGTGTTATACGCGGATGGTTTAGTTGCTCATGAAAATAAGTTTTTTTGGTTATGTTTTTGCCATAATGAATATTAGGAGCATGATGGCCGTTCCTGTGGTTCAGGTGTGTGGTCCACCCAGGCTGGGCTTTGGATTAGCAGCGGTAGAACTGGAGAGCCCTACGGGTTTTCTAAATTGCTGGTGTGGAGATGAAGGCCCAGAGTGAGGGTGTGTTGTGGGTTTCACAGCTGGTTATTGGCACAGCCAGGCCTAGGGCCCAGTCTCTTCTCTGCTGGGGATTTTCTGTGACATCATTCACCGTCCTCCAGACACTTGAGGGATTATAACAATAGGGCCCATCTTTTGGGGGTTATTTGGATTAAATGAGAAAAGCATTTAACGGGAAAGCATTTGTAACTAGTTCTGGCCAGGAACAGAAGCTCAGTGAATGCTAGCCACGATTGCTTCTGCCATTCCTTCCTTCCCTCCCTCCCTCCCTCGAACCTTGTTCTCCATGAATTCCCTTAAAACCCTTCTTCCACAGGTCCTCTGCCCCCTGTGTCTTGGGTAATGTATTTCATATGTTTATGAACTGCTAAGTACTTCTTTTTAATTTCCCTCCAATACATTTAGGGTTATAGGGGACACTCAGATCAGCCTGGCACGTTTTTTGTGTAATTTAAATACGCTATTGTTCTTCACACTTCACCTCCCTGGGAAGATGAGTGAGTCATTTTGCCCCCCTCTGTCTCCTCATCTGTCCGCGTGCCTGAGTCTCCCTGGGCTGGGGCCCGGGATCCAGTCCCCTTGAGGCCTGGCCACAGGGCAGTGGTGCTCAGCTGCCCAGGCCTGTGGGCTGGCCCAAGGCTGGTGTGACAGGTTCCTTTCTGATGATGGCTCTGTTTTGGTTTCCCGCAGCACAAGAGGTGATATTTTCTCCAGGGAACAGAGACCCAAACTCTCAGGCCTTTTTGTGCCATCCACTGATGGCCGGCAGCCCATTGTTTCATGAATACTCTATAGTGTGAATTGTTCTCTCTGAGCCTGATTCGCTCACACAAAGACTCAGGAGCAGTGTAACGGGAAACCCTTCCCTTCATGCTGAGATCTTCAGGCTCCTGAGCAGGAACTGTGAGGTTTGACTATGTTTTAGTACAGGGAAACTATCAAAGCCAGCACAGAAGCAAAACTACGAGGAAACGATTGGTGATTTATGTAAGAATATTAATTCAGCACTTAACATACTAAAAAAAAGTGGAGAAATGGTATGCTTACGACTTTAAGAACTGAAAGTTTGAACACTTTTCTGTTACAAATATATGTTAGCAAGGATATCCACCTCAGTACCCTGAAGTTTGAGTGTAGTCAGTCTTCCATATCCGAGGGTTCTGCATCTGCAGATTTGACTAACCACAGATCGAAAATATTTGAAAAAAAACTTCCAGAAAGTTCCCCAAAGCAAAACTTGAATTAGCTGGGCACTGGCAATTACTTATATAACATTTACATTGTATTTATAACTATTAACATAGCATTTACTTAGGTACTATAAGTAATCTAGAGATGATTTAAAGTGTACAGGAGGATGTGCATAAATTATATATATATATATTAT
The DNA here is from genome assembly GCF_028023285.1 of Balaenoptera ricei. Lineage (NCBI taxonomy): Eukaryota > Metazoa > Chordata > Mammalia > Artiodactyla > Balaenopteridae > Balaenoptera > Balaenoptera ricei. Next base: position 171,975,586 of record NC_082639.1, read on the forward strand.
ATGCAAATACTATGCCATTTTATATAAGGGACTTGAGCATCTATGGATTTTGGTATCCTTGGGGGTGCTGGAACGAATCCTCCAAGGATACCAAGGGGCAACTGTATTTATATGCCTTATAATGCTCCTCTCAGACAAGAAATCATAGTATTATAAAATAGTATCTTAGATTAATTATTTCCTTTATGCATTCAAGTTAGAATTACTATGTGCAAGGCAATATTCCAGGTTCTGTAGAGTGACCCCTAAGGTAGGGGTTGAGATGTATTTAGTTGGAATAATTCTATTCCCTGTACTTGTAACAGAAGAAAGTATGTGTTGAGTACGTAATCATAGTGTTGTGAGGTCCAGGAGCGGGAAAGATGGTTTTTGGCTTGTTTGAAGAGAGAAGGATTTGTAACAGAAATGACATTTGCGGTAGGCCTTGAAAGGCGTGTACAATTTCTATAGGAGGACATGGAAAGCAGAGGATTTTCGAAGAAAGAGCATGAACATAGGCATTTGCCGTGGGCAAGCATAAGGTGTGTTCACTGCCACGTAAGGACTCACTGCGGCCTGAACTGAGAGCATGTTTTGGAAACGTACAGTCAATAAGGCTGGAAATGTAGTAGCGATATTATTAATAATGGTAATAGTGATGGCTAATGTTTATCAGTTACTTGCTTCATGCCAGGCACTTTTCAAGTGCTTTATTCATATTAACTCATGCAACCTTATGAATTAGGTACTGTTTTCAGACAAGCAAACCACAGCAGAGAGAGACGAAAGGACAGGCCCAAGGTCCTAGAATTAAGAAGGGATGGGCCTGGGGTCCAGTCCGCGCCATCTGGCCCTGGAGCCCTGCGTGTCCACCCCTCCTTGCCTCACTGTCTCCAGGCAGGGGTACCCTCAGCCATGAAGCCTCAGCTGTCAGACCAAAGGTGAATCTGTCAGCTGCCCTCTCTGCTTTGGCTCTTTACCCCTCTTCCCCAGTACACCTTGAACCCCAGCCCAAAGGTGGTGGAGCCCAAAATCTCCAGAGAAAGGAGATCATAAGTAGGAAACATAATTCCCTAATCTCTTGAAGACTGTTTCCTTCCTGAGAAGTCGTTGGGAGGACATTGGCAAGGCACTGAGAGTTTCTGAAAGGAGCAGCGTGTTTGAGTCATGCTTTAGGGCCATGGTTCTCAACGAGGGTGATTTTTCCCCTCCAGGAGACATTTTGGGGTCATGACTCGAATGGGTGGAAGGTAGAGGCCAGGAATGCTGCCGAACATCTAACAACACACAGGATACCCGCTGGCAGCAAAGAAGTACGCAGCCCACGGTGTCCATGGGGCCGAGGTGGAGAAGCCCTGCTCTGGGGTGATGAGTCTGGCTGTGGTTGGGACAGGGTAGGCTGGAGGGGTCGTGGAAGCAGGTAACCAGGAGGAGGTATTCCAGGGGAGGGGTGCTAAAGGCCCAGAGGAGGCCCACTGGCAGCAGGACTGGGAGGGGAGAGAAAGCCGGGAAGACCTTTCAAAGGATGGATTCAAGAGAATAGAAGGGAAGATCAAGGAAGACCTTGTAGCCAGAGGTTTCCAATGTGGGTGTCAGAGAGAAGAGTGGAATCATTAACTGTAATGGAGATGTCAGGGAGAAAAGCTTACTTTAGAAAGATGATGAGTTTGGTCTTAAGATGGTTAAATTTTGACACGCAGGTGGGATTGCCCAGCAGGCGTTGGAGAATGAGGATGGAAAAGAGAAGTTGAGGGTATAAACGCGGATGTAGGAGTATTCTTACGGGAAGCAGTTCAGTGGTCTAGAGAGGAGATGGAGGGGCCCGGGGGCCTGTAGGTGACTCCCCTGAGGGCTGGTGGAGAGAGAGAGAGTCCGGAGGCCTGCATTTGAGTCCCAGCACATGTCTTAATATGCCCATGATCTGGGACATGTCCTGGAACCTCTCTGTGCCTCAGTTTCCCCACAGGAGACCAAGGGAAGGTTCAGAGAGACAGATAGGGGACCAGGATAGGGCAGTGTTACCAAACTCTGGGATAACATGGTTTAGGGAGGGGGTGGTCAGCAGCGTGAAACTCTGCAGAGGGGGAGGGAACGGATGAGGGCAAGCAGCGGCCCCTGTGTTGGGAGCTCATTTGTGGCTTTGGGGCGGCATTTCTGTGATTGGTTTGTGAGCACCCTTCAATGTAGGTTAGCCTCACTGGTATTATTATTATTACTATTTTACAATGGGTGACAGAAGTTGTGCGTATGTGGACTTAATAGTGAATTACTGGCATTATCTTTCCCCCCCCTTAAAGTAAGAGAGAGAAGCTGTAGGAGAAGAGAGAGAAAGAGGAGGCCCAGATGAGTTAGGAATGGGAGGGAAGAGACAACAGAGGGGACTTTGGGAGTATTTCTGCAGAATCTGTTTTTCTTCTTACCCCCAAACTCCAAGCCTTGAACGTAAGAGATAGCGCTAAATGTTCTAACTCAGGAAAGCGGTCCAGATGGGCTCAAGGGAGCAAGCTGCCTACCTTCTCCGAGTGCATGGCAAAGGGGCTCCTCCTGGATGGACCACAAGACAGGCCTGCTTGGGTTGAGAGCTCAGCGGAAGGCGAGTGCGCCCCGGCCGCAAATGGGAAAGGTCCATCCCCATTAAGCGGGGCCACGGGGTCTGGGGACCGTGAAGTGTGACCGGCAGTTTATCTGGCCTTGAAGTCCGCATCTCACTGGGACTGAAACATGCCCAGCCCACACCGATAAGGAGAGCGGACTTTGTCCTTGGCGGCCCTTCAAGGGGAGGTTTTTTCTCAGGGATGGACAATTCTTGAGCAGTTCCACCAGTGTATTAAGTGCAGGCTGGCTCTATCCTTACCTACCAATAAGCAGGCCAATTTCACTCTCAAGAAAGGAAGCCCCAGGAAAGTGCGGTGTCAGCACAGGCTTACTGTGTCAAGAACGCCAGACCAGTGGGGTACTTGAACTCTCATGAAATGTATCTTTTCGTTGTATGAGACCCTCACCTGAGAAGCTGGGTCCCCTTTCCACCCCTCCCCTGACCTTTGGCAGCAACACTTTTCCTTCCCGGGGTCTTGCTTGTGTCAGACATCGTATATGCCCGTGACGTACAAAACACGCCCACCTCTTTGAACTATTGTAAGCATGATCTTTGTTGTTCAGTATTAAAACTTGCAGTTGCCCCTTTGTCCATTTTATTAGGTGGTCAGTCTGTCTACATATATTCATTGAGTAGACATAGTTCTCAAGACTAAGCACAGATTTCTCATTTTAACTGTTCTTGGGAGTTGGGCTGTTTAGTTTTCTTAAAGTGCGGTATGCTCTTTCGTTTAGTTTTTATTTTCTGAAGACAAGTAATCTGGGGCTTGGAGGTGGCTAAACAGAGTTCTGTACGGTGCCTTGGAGCTAGGCTCTTTCTTTCTGTTGGTGGAAATGAAGGTAGAGAGGTGGTGGAGGGTCGGGGGAAACTTATGGAAAGGGACACCCACTGGGCTCCTGTAGGAATCACTGGACTCTGGGTTGGAGAGGAAAACCATAGCTCGTTTCAATCTTTTCCTCTTATTAAAAAAGCTATATATGTATGTGTGTGTGTATATTCACTGTTGAAATTGTAAACAAAAATTTGGATAAGCGAAATTAAGAAAACAGACGTCACACTAACCTCCTGTTAAAAATGTGATGTATGTCTATTTTCTATATGTACACGTTTTCCCCCCAAATGGTACTATATACGTGATTTTATAACCTGCTTTTGTTTCTTAACAATATATCATGATATCTTTTATACTCTTAAAATTAATCTTCTATAACAATTTAACTCACTGTGTAGAATTCCATTTTATGTGTATCATGTAATTTATGTAACCCTTGTGCAGCACATAAAATGATCAGCAAAAAACAGGCAGTTTATCCAGAGCGGGAGAAAACAGTCTGATAATTACAAAAATAAATGTATAATTACCAGCTGTAAAAAGTGCCAGGAGGAAAACTACTTGGTGTTGAAAGACTTGTAAAGGAGGAGGGAGGGGAATCTCATTTAGTCTGGGTTGGGGGAGTGTTTAAAGAGGGCTTTCCTGGGGAAGTTAGCTTTGACCAGAGAGTTGAGGGATTTAATTAGGTGAAGATGGAGGGAGAGGGTTCCTGGTGGAGGGAAGAGCTTGTGCAAAGACCCCGTGGCAGGAGGTGGCATAGAATGTTCCAGAACCTGAAAGAAGGCCAGTGTGGCTGGAGTGAAGAAAACCTCATATCTTTTTTTTTTTTTTAACATCTTTATTGGAGTATAATTGCTTTACAATGGTGTGTTAGTTTCTGCTTTATAACAAAGTAAATCAGTTATACATATACATATGTTCCCATATCTCTTCCCTCTTGCATCTCCCTCCCTCCCACCCTCCCTATCCCACCCCTCTAGGTGGTCACAAAGCACAGAGCTGATCTCCCTGTGCTATGCGGTTGCTTCCCACTAGCTATCTATTTTACGTTTGGTAGTGTATATATGTCCATGCCACTCTCTCACTTTGTCACAGCTTACCCTTCCCCCTCCCCATATCCTCAAGTCCATTCTCTAGTAGGTCTGTGTCTTTATTCCTGTTTTGCCACTAGGTTCTGCATGACCTTTTTTTTTTTTTTTTCCTTAGATTCCATATATATGTGTTAGCATACTGTATTTGTTTTTCTCTTTCTGACTTACTTCACTCTGTATGACAGACTAACTCCATCCACCTCACTACAAATAACTCAATTTCGTTTCTTTTTATGGCTGAGTAATATTCCATTGTATATATGTGCCACATCTTCTTTATCCATTCATCTGATGATGGACACTTAGGTTGCTTCCATGTCCTGGCTATTGTAAATAGAGCTGCAATGAACATTTTGGTACATGACTCTTTTTGAATTATGGTTTTCTCAGGGTATATGCCCAGTAGTGGGATTGCTGGGTCATATGGTAGTTCTATTTTTAGTTTTTTAAGGAACCTCCATACTGTTCTCCATAGTGGCTGCATCAATTTACATTCCCACCAACAGTGTAAGAGTGTTCCCTTTTCTCCACACCCTCTCCAGCATTTATTGTTTCTAGATTTTTTGATGATGGCCATTCTGACTGGTGTGAGATGATATCTCATTGTAGTTTTGATTTGCATTTCTCTGATGACTAATGATGTTGAGCATTCTTTCATGTGTTTGTTGGCAATCTGTATATCTTCTTTGGAGAAATGTCTATTTAGGTCTTCTGCCCATTTTTGGATTGGGTTGTTTGTTTTTTTGTTATTGAGCTGCATGAGCTGCTTGTAAATTTTGGAGATTAATCCTTTGTCAGTTGCTTCATTTGCAAATATTTTCTCCAATTCTGAGGGTTGTCTTTTGGTCTTGTTTATGGTTTCCTTTGCTGTGCAAAAGCTTTTAAGTTTTATTAGGTCCCATTTGTTTATTTTTGTTTTTATTTCCATTTCTCTAGGAGGTGGGTCAAAAAGGATCTTGCTGTGATTTATGTCATAGAGTGTTCTGCCTATGTTTTCCTCTAAGAGTTTGATAGTGTCTGGCCTTACATTTAGGTCTTTAATCCATTTTGAGTTTATTTTTGTGTATGGTGTTAGGGAGTGTTCTAATTTCATACTTTTACATGTAGCTGTCCAGTTTTCCCAGCACCACTTACTGAAGAGGCTGTCTTTTCTCCACTGCATATGCTTGCCTCTTTTATCAAAGATAAGGTGACCATATGTGCATGGGTTTATCTCTGGGCTTTCTATCCTGTTCCATTGATCTATATTTCTGTTTTTGTGCCAGTACCATACTGTCTTGATTACTGTAGCTTTGTAGTATAGTCTGAAGTCAGGGAGCCTGATTCCTCCAGCTCCATTTTTCGTTCTCAAGATTGCTTTGGCTATTCGGGGTCTTTTGTGTTTCCATACACATTGTGAAATTTTTTTGTTCTAGTTCTGTGAAAAATGCCAGTGGTAGTTTGATAGGGATTGCATTGAATCTGTAGATTGCTTTGGGTAGTAGAGTCATTTTCACAATGTTGATTCTTCCAATCCAAGAACATGGTATATCTCTCCATCTGTTTGTATCATCTTTTTTTTTTTTTTTTTTAATTTTATTTATTTATTTATTTATTTATGGCTGTGTTGGGTCTTCGTTCCTGTGCGAGGGCTTTCTCCAGTTGCGGCAAGTGGGGGCCACTCCTCATCGCGGTGCGTGGGCCTCTCACCATCGCGGCCTCTCCCGTTGTGAAGCACAGGCTCCAGACGCGCAGGCTCAGCAATTGTGGCTCACGGGCCCAGCTGCTCCGCGGCACGTGGGATCCTCCCTGACCAGGGCACGAACCCGTGTCCCCTGCATTGGCAGGCAGACTCTCAACCACTGCGCCACCAGGGAAGCCCTTGTATCATCTTTAAATTCTTTCATCAGTGTCTTATAATTTTCTGCATACAGGTCTTTTGTCTCCTTAGGTAGGTTTATTCCTAGATATTTTATTCTTTTTGTTGCAATGGTAAATGGGAGTGTTTTCTTAATTTCACTTTCAGATTTTTCATCATTAGTGTATAGGAATGCAAGAGATTTCTGTGCATTAATTTTGTATCCTGCTACTTTACCAAATTCATTGATTAGCTCTAGTAGTTTTCTGGTAGCATCTTTAGGATTCTGTATGTATAGTATCATGTCATCTGCAAACAGTGACAGCTTTACTTCTTCTTTTCTGATTTGGATTCCTTTTATTTCTTTCTCTTCTCTAATTGCTGTGGCTAAAACTTCCAAAACTATGTTGAATAATAGTGGTGAGAGTGGGCAACCTTGTCTTGTTCCTGATCTTAGTAGAAATGGTTTCAGTTTTTCACCACTGAGGATGATGTTGGCTGTGGGTTTGTCATATATGGCCTTTATTATGTTGAGAAAGCCTCATATCTTTAAAAGCCATTTGTATTTATTGGTTTGAGTTGTTGGTTCATATACTTTGTCAATTTTTCTATTGATGTTTTTATCTTTTTCTTATTCATTTGTAAAAACTTTTCAAATATTCACCCTTTCACGTGTATTACAGTGATTGTCCTTGAAGTTTCTGTTTGCCTTTAATTGCATTTATTATAAATGTATCAACCTTTTTTCTCTACAGTTTCTGCTATTTGGTGTCATGCTTAGAAATTTCTTTGCCAGCACAAGGTTATTTAAATATCCACTTATATTTCCTATATTTTATTTGTTATATTTAAACTTTTAGTCAATCTGGAAATTCATTTGTGTGTATTCAGAGAAGTGGGGATATAGTTTATTTTCATCCAAGTGGTTAGCCAGTTGTACCGACACTATTGATTGAATAGTCCATCCATTTCCCACTGTTTTGAAATACTAGCTTCATAATATACTAACATGTTTAGATATTTGGGTCTGTTTCTGGACCTTCTATTATATTCCATTGATTTGATGTCTCTTCCTATGCCATTACCACACTATTTTACTACTTGTACCTTTTAAAATCTGATAGAACAAATCTCCACTCACTACTTTTCTTTTTCAAAATGTTCTCAGCTAGTACCATGGAATTATTCTTCCAGATATATTTTAGAATCATTTTGTTAATTTCATAGATTAATTTGGGGACAAGTGACATCTATTCAATACTAGTATTCTCAGAAAAAGGGCAAGTCTCTCCATTATTGTAAATCTCCTTTTGGGCTGTTGGGTAGAACATGTCTAAAGACAACAGCAGCCCTGAAGATATTGCCTTTTCATCTAGAAAATATCATCTAGAAAATATGACTGAAATGAAAACTCGACCGATAGCAGGACACCGAGGGCCCGCCGGTGGTTTTCCCTGCCCTGTATGCCCCAGGCCGCCACCTGTCCTCCTGACCATGGCTCCACTGTGACTGTGGTCCCCCAGGGCAGAGCTCAGTCACTGCCGTGAAGGAAGTGTGGGTTTATCACGGCTCATTTATGCTGCCCATCCTTCTCACTGCTTTGTATGTTGCCTCATTTACTTTTATTCTTTTTTTTAAATTAAGACTTCAGTTTTAATACGAGTATTTCACGAGCAATAACAATAAAAAGTTTAACTTTTCAGGACATTTCAAATGAAGGCAAACATGTTCAATAAAGCCTCATTTACTCTTAACATGACCAGAAAATTAGTGATCATGAGCTCTGTTTTACATCAGAGTCTGAGACCCTAAGAAGGGACAAAATTTGTCCTAAACAGGGACGGGTAGTGATGGGCGACCAGGAAGCCGGTGGTGTCTGCTGGCAGATGGTTGGAACGGGTTTGGAACCCAGGCCTCTCTGAAGACGAAATCCCACCTCCTTTCGCTAGACCGAGATGTTTGCTTCCCTCCCTCAGGCTGAGAGCAGCCCCTCGCTGGTCATTAACTGGGGAGGGGGAGTCGGGGGCGCCCCCTGTGGGTGTGGCCGCACACGCAGTTGTGTGGTGCTCTGGACGTGGGGAAGCAGTGTTGGATGTGTCCCTCGGTGGCTTGTGTATTTCAAATGAGACCTGGACCTGTGAATCCTCGGACGCCCGCCGCATGGCGGGACCGGGGACCACCGGCTCTTCTGCGTTGGGCGTGGTTCCTGGGAAGCTTGATGGGAGCCGCCCCTTCCGCTTCCCACGCCGTCATCACAGCTGGAAGGCGGACACTCTGCAGGCTCTGCCGGCGGCAGCTGCCCTGCCTCGCGTGGAGCCTGGGGTGGCGAGATGCAGCCGCAGCTCCGCTATTTTTAAGCTGTCCGCTATGCTCCGGTGGAGGCTGCCCGCGTCTGATGCTGAATCATGATCCAGCTTGCTAATTGCAGCTGCGCCTGTAGCCTGCCAAGTACCCAGACAGGCATCTGGCTCTGCATTTTGGGTTCTGGTGATCTAGTGGGGGACAGGTAGGGTGACAAACGACCCCCTTGACAGGGGTACCCGGCAGGCCCAGTACTGCCACAGCTCTTGTAAATACCTTTGGATTTTGTAAATTTACAACAAGAACCACCTTTCTCCAAAGAACAGCAGATCATGACCGTATCTGCTTCAAGCTGAGGACTTTGCACATCAAACACGTGTATTTTAGCCATCAAAGCTACTTTTATTCCCTCCCTAGAACAGATAGCACCTACACTCAAACCAGATTAAAAGACCATGTGTAGGGCTTCCTTGGTGGCGCAGTGGTTGAGAGTCTGCCTGCCAATGCAGGGGACGCGGGTTCGAGCCCTGGTCTGGGAAGATCCCGCGTGCCGCGGAGCAGCTGGGCCCGTGAGCCACAACTACTGAGCCTGTGCGTCTGGAGCCTGTGCTCCGCGGCGGGAGAGGCCGCGATAGTGAGAGGCCTGCGCACCGCGATGAAGAGTGGCCCCCGCTTGCCACAGCTAGAGAAAGCCCTCACACAGAAACGAAGACCCAGCACAGCCAAAAATAAATAAATAAAAATAAAGAATTATTCTAAAAAAAAAAAAAAAAAAAAAAAAAAAAGACCATGTGTAACACACAGGAGGTTAGCTATATGAGGTCACGTATGTCTTTTTCGGGAAGACAGTTTTGGCTAGGTGATGATTATGTTTCTGAAACAATGGAGGTTGAAGAAATGCTCCTACAGAGAGTCCGGCAGCCTTTGATGTCCTCTCTCCCGCCACAGGCCTGATTGCATGGGTTCTCTCTCTCCCTAACTGCCTTAACTAGTTCACAGGACTGAGAGGGACCACATTTCACCTTCTGTGGGAAGAGGTCACTCTCTGATCTTTGGCTGGAACCTCTCTGACCCAGCCAGCGTCCTAGAGGTCAAAGCAGGTTGAATCCTGTGGCCTCTGGAGTGAAGCCCCTTTGGATTAGTGAAGATAATAAAGGACTAAGTGTTGACATCCCCTTCCTCGCCTTTACTCTCAAAGCCTTCTCTGCACCTGGATGCCCTTCCTGTCTCTTCGCTGACACGAAGCTGACTGCGGTTTTCCTTCACAGCTGCAGCATTGCACGCTCGCCCAGCTCCATACCCCCAAGTGAGGCCTCACGGGGTCAGGCCATTCCTCTGTGTCTGCCGAGGTGCCCAGCTCCTCCCATTCCCCCCCTTGGAAGGACTGACAAGCCTGCGGTTCTTCTAAGCTTCCAGAGCCTGAATTCTTGTCAGTTCCGGGGGACAGGACCAATTTCCCGAGAGCCGAGCTGAGTCTTGGGGGAAGGAGTGATGGGCACAAGTGTGGCTCCCCTGGTTCCCAGACGAATAGGGTGTTTAACTTCTTGGCATTGTTCACTCTGTCTTAGGGTACTGGGCCTGGCACTCAAGCTCGTGTCACAGCCAGAACGTTCTTCCAGGACTGGGCTGTATGTAGTCATCCTCAGGGAACGTGATTCAAGCAAGAAGATCGCGGGGCTCTGTTACCTGCAGTTCTTCCCAGCCCTGTTGGGTAAAGGAGGACAACTTTAAGGAGATAAAGGATTTCTGTCATTGCTCTGTCAGGGGAAGGCCGGTGCATGAGGGCCCCAGTCCCTTCAGCTTCGCAAATTAGCCTCGGTTTCTCTCAAGACTGTTGGAAACTGCCCTGAACTGTGTGAGGGCAGGAGCGGTGGGTAGGCCTCATGACCAGCCGGTCCTGGGTGAGGGGCGGACCAGGCCCTGCTTCCTGTGGGCCCTTCAGTGTACGATTCACAAGGCTTGTTAGTTAAGTTAGTGGTGCCCCAGCGCATCAGAAACCACTGGGGAATTTCTACCAAGACAAGATTTCTTGACCTCGCCTCCAGAGACTCTGAGAAGGCAGATCTGGGTGGAGCTTGGGGATTTATATATTTAACCAGTGCCACGAGATTCTGATGGGTAGCTAGCTAGCATTGGTAACCCTTCTCTAGTGACCCCCTCAGTCCCACACCAGATCTGCGAGGACTTGACGTCCCTGAGGGAAGGTGGCCACAGCTGCACTGCATCCCAAGACAAACTGGCCAGCGGGAGATGCCACCTTCTGAGCTATGGTAGGCAGGATGGGAGCCAGCGAGGTGGGGAGTATGGGGTCCCTCTGTTCCATCCCACCACTGCCCCTCCTGGCTCCTTCTCAGTCGATAGATAGACCTAATAGCTCCGCTTTCAAATGGAGACCCTTCCTCGATCCTGGCCCTGCCCTAGTGTTCTCCCTCTGCAGCCGAGCTCCTTGAAAATAGTCCATATTTAGTCTCTCTGCTCACTTCCATCTCACTCTTCAACCCACAACAATATGGTTTCCACCCGCACCGCCCCACTGAAATTCCCGTGGTAAATGTCACCACCAGAAGACACGGGAGCACTAAGTCCATGCCCACCATGGGATCTTGTCTGTTCTCCTCTTTCTTGAAATCCTTTCCTCCCGTGACGGTGAGGACATCACCTTATCACCGGAGTTTCTTGGCCCTCTTCTTCTCTCGCGACACACAGTCTGTCCCATGCAAGCTTATCTCCCCTTGTGGCTTGAATTACCACCTAGAACTGCACGTATTTCCCCACTCAGAATTTTTTCCTGGACCTGATGGGGATGTGCAGCTGCCTACTGGACATTTCTACTGAGGTGTCCCCCGCATCATACCTCAGCTGAATTATATTCTTCTCTCAAAGTGCTTCCCTCTCCAAGTTCCCCGTCTCGGTGACTGGCATTCTCATCTGTCTGGGCCTCTGATCCAGATCGGAGGCCTGGACCCACCGAGTCTCTCTATCCAGCCCGCCCTGGCAGTTCTGCACCATAGGCACCTTGAGTACTGCCCCTCGTCCCCAGCCCCACTGCCCCCATTCCTGCTCTCTTCCTGTTGCTCCTGGGCTATCGGAGAAGCCCAATTGGTGGGTTCTCTGCCTCCAGTCTATCAACCCTACTGCTAACAGAGTTGTTGTTCCAAAACACATCTTTGCTTGTATCATTTTGCTGCATGGGTCCTTCACTGGTCCCCCTTGCAGTTGGAGTGTAACCAAATCACCAGACACAGAGCGCTCTGAAGGCTGTATCTGCGTCTCTCCCCTGCCTCAGTTTGGCCACCTCCTCTCTTTTTTCAGCTGTACTAAATGCCTGCAGGGTTCCTGGATACTCTGTGCAGCTCTGATCGGTCTGATTACAAAGCCGAGGACCCAAATATGCCTCTGAGAACAGTGGCTCCCAGCCTTCACCCCTCTGGATCCCTTTTATTATTTTCAACCCACTGACTTTGTGTCCTAAAAGAGAGGGACTACCTTTATTCAGCAATAGTTCGTTCATTTCTCTCCTTTTTGATTAAAGAGGTATGTGGATGTGAATATCAGCTTTTTCACCACCTTATAGTCCCAATCAAACAAAGAAACCTGGATTTTTATGTTGGTCTATGTGGATTTGTCCTGAAATAAATGTACTATTTCCATTCATCTTTCTAAAGAAATGAAAAATTGTTCAAGCATCCCCTCAGAGTCCGGGGACCTTGGGTGGAATGGATCTAGTCCTGCTTGAGAAAGAAGCTCTGCACAGAGGGATGGGTGGCCTTGGCCGGGCAGGCTCTCTGAGGGGCTCCTGGGATCTTTCTTCAGGGATTTGGTGTGCTTTGGCCTCATTTTTTCACTCTAAGCCTCCTTTGTTTTCTCCTGTGTTGATGCCAAAAACAATAGCCCTGCCTCTTGAGCACCAAAGCAACCCTGAATGATGACTCTGTAAACAGATCATGTAGCAGGTAACCACACAGCTGACACAGGCGAGGGAGGGGACGTGCGACCTGCCACTTGTGTACACAGCTCACAGCCATGAGCACGTGGTGCTGGGCTTTCAGACTGCAGTGTCCTAATTGTCGTCTTCTGAGTAGATGGCTGATGCCGGTGGTGTGAAGGTTGCAGAAGAGCTTCTGCGATTCACACCCGGTTGTAGCGAGACCTCCCATTTCCTCCCACCCCGGTCGTCAGGAGCTCATCATTGGATCCTTCTATTTGTCCCTCACACCTTATGCTAAAATTAGCCATTTAAGGTCTCATCCACTGGGCACAGTCCATGGGGAGGCTCTAGGAAGTGTCATTCATGCATTCACACATTCAACTGATATTTGAGCGCTGAGGGCGCCGTGGAGATAGACACAGCCTGCCCTCATGGAGTGTGCAGTCGCGATGAAGATGGACAGGAAAACAGTAACAATGAAGTGTGAAGCGTGCAGAGAATACGGCAGGAGCAGGGCTGGAGGAGCGAGACCAATTCGGGAGCCGATGGCGGTAGCCTGTCCTATCTTCTCTGTGACTCACCCGGTTTCAGGCTCTCCGGGGTGTTTCTGGGCCATGCAAGGTGGGCTGGAGTCACAAGCTGAGGGGCACAATAAATCACACCTTCACCAAATACTCTTTGAACACCTCCCATGAGCCAGATACTGTGCTAGGTGCTGGTGAGATAGAATTAGCACTGAATTTAGAGTCAGAAGAGCTGGGGTCCAAGCCCGCCTAGAATACTAGCTGTGTGGATTTTGTTAAGTCCTTACGGAAAAATATGTGTATAGCTGTAAAAAGAGGATAATGCGATAATACAAGTGAAAGTATTGAGCAAAATATTATGCAAGTATAAATATGGTAGTAGTGGCTGTTATCATTATTATGTTAATTTCCAACCTGGCCCATCAGACGGTTTTCTTCTGGGTGAGATAGTCATAGCTGAACCCCAATAAGAATTAAGGCCAGCTCATTTTTTTCTTAATAGAACCACTTTGGCAGTATCATTTCTATTCAGGCACCACTGTGCTTTTCCTGATGATTCTAATCGAATGCTAATGCTTTGAGCAGATTTCAACTTTTCCTTTCTTGGAAGCAGGTTTGCGTTTAGTAGTTGAAAGTATCTTTCTCATAAAACAGTTTCTAACAGAACATTTTACTAAGTCAGGCTACAGCTCTCCGTTACAATCACCAAGAAGCTATTGCATAAACGATGCAGACTCATACAAGTCCATAGGGCCATTGACTGAAATTCTCACCTGCTAGCCAAGAGTTTTAGGAAGCACAGAAACTGTGACCTCTGGGTAGAGGTTTAACCTGGGAGAGAGCGGTGCCCTGCATCACCCCTCCCTGACCTGAGTTCTGCCCCTCTGAGGCAGCCACTGTCAACACTTGTCACTGCTCACGAGGCTACCTTCACTTTTCTAAGTCATTTGCTTACACTGATATCTCTTGATTTCTAAAACTTAAAGGTATTAAAATTTTTAGATACTACCTGTTGACTTCATATGGGAAGTTCCCTCCCCCAGTTCCCATTCTTTCTGGTCTCAAGACAGTTGTCTCCTAATTTTTGTTTAAATCCAGTCATTGTTTACATTCCATTGACGTGGTGAGTATTGTTCATTATACTAAGCACAAAAGTATACTCAGATAACATTTCCTTTTTTTTTTTTTTTCAATAACTTTTTATTTTTCCAGGAGTTAACCATCACTTTGTTGGTATTTTGTTTTGTTCTGAAGTATTTTCTGTGTCCCTGCAATTAATTCTTCCCTAAATCTCCAAAACAACTCTAAATCTTTCTTAATGCTATTTTCTGTATGGTTAAATGCAATCAGTGATCTATCGATCGCATTTTTCCCTGGAGATATCCTTCCTGGAGTCCTCCCCCCACCATCCCAATTTGGACTTCCTGTTCTCCAGGTCTGCTGCCCAGTTATCTGGAGGGTTTGTCTGCCCTCCAGCGTTGGATTCCCTGTTTTCCGAATCTGTGTCTTCCCGTTTCTTGGATTACCCCCTGATTTTGATGGGGCAGATCCTTTAGTAGCTTCCTGAGTAAGGGGTTCAAGAGGTAAATATTTTGAGATTTGACTGTTTGAAAATGTCTTTTTTTCCTACTCTCACATTTGACTGATAACTTGGTGTGAAGCATAGAATTTTGAAGGAATCAATTCGTAGCCTTCTGGCTTCTAATATTTCTGATGAGAAGTGTGATGTCATTCTGATTCTCAGTCTTTTATACGTGACCTGTCCTCCCTACACCAGAAGCTTAGGATCTCTTTCTATCTCTTAGTTTCCTGAAATTCCAAATAATGTACACAATATGGGGTCTGTTCCTTTACTGTGGTCTTGTCCATTTGGAGACTTGTGCCTTTCATTTCTGGGAAATTTTCTTATATTACTGCTTTATTTTCTCCTCTTTGTTTTCTTTCTTCTTTCTGGCTTTCCTATAACTCCTAGATTGGTCCTTAAATGTTCTTATCTTTTATCTTCAATTTTCCATCTCTTTGCCCTTTTGTTCTCTTTTCTGAAAGATTTCCATGACTTTTCTTCCAGATTTTTGTCACATTTTTTTCAGCTGCATATTTAAATTACTAAGAACTCTTTCTCTAGTTGATTCTTTTTTAAATAGCATTCTGTTCATGTATCATGGATACCTATCTTCTATTATATATTTGAGGATATTAACTGCAGTATTTTTCTTTCTGCACTGTTTCCTATTTCTTTATAGATTGCCTTTTAAATTGGAAACTTCCTTGCCCATTCGTAATTAATACCAAGACATGTAGGGAGCTCTGTGTGTGCAGGTGGGGTTTGTCAATTCCTGGGCATCACTGAAAATTGATTGGGCTGGAATTTCAGCCATTTCACTGAGGGTGGGGGGAGGTGGTCCCCAACTATCCACATCTGTAGCATCCATAAGTGTTTTCTCTGTGGCTGTTCATTTCTCCAGAGGAGAATCCTCTGATTTCTCGCCTGGGGTAGGGATGAGGAGATTCACCTGGATACCACCTTTCCTGGAGAGGGTAGAAGGGCAGTGAGGAGGGGTGTTTGGTCTAGATTTACACTTTCACTGAAGCCCCTGTTTTGTGTATGGTGCCTTTTCCCTGATCTCTGCTGTGCCTGGTATCCCCGAGTCTCCGTCTCCGAGTCTGGGGCTGCCATAAAATGAACCTCTCCTCTCCTGCTGTGATGGGGGAAGGGTGATCACCTGGAGGCCCCAGCCAGGAGAGGGGACCTGGGTCTCACCGCTCCTTGATACATTTCAGCCCCACTTTCTGCAGAAGCTGGTACTGCCAATCTCCCAGCCTTTCTGAGGTTTCATGGCTCAGAAAGGGTGCCCCTTACTTTATTCTTCACAGCTCTGCTAACTTCTCTATCCACTTTCCAGTTTCTTAAAAAATTAGAGACATTTTTCGCATTGTTGCTTCTTCTGTTCTCTGTGTCTTTGGGGGTTTACACCTTTTCATAATCCTTTATTTTCATTTCAGTGAAGTTTTGGGAAGGAGAAAAATTATCCATGTGTTAAGTGTGCCAAGATCAGCAGGAAACTCTGATTTCATTTTAATTTCTTTCAGAATGATTTTTTTTAATTGAGTGCCTACTAGTACCAGACGCTGTTCTAAGTGGTTGTGTGTATCATCTCACTGAATCTTCCTGCTTGCTGTATAAGGAGGTACTGATATCCCGGGGGTACAGCTGTGGACACTTAGGCAGAGAGAGGTTTAGTAACTGCCCTGGTAGTGAGTGGTAGAGTCTGGTTTGAAGCACCAGTGGGGTCTAAGCTTTGACTGCTGCATCTTAGGAAGGGGAATGTGTGCCTGATTGTCCTGGGACAGTGATCTGGGCGAGGTGGACAGTTGGGGCAGTGTCACCCAGGGTGCTAGGAGCACGTGGCCAGGGGCAGTCCTTGGAGTGGGAACGTGGCGGAAGATGGGCAGGTGAGGCACCGCTAGAATGGTCCCCATCCTCCCCGGTGCCCCATTAGCCAGAGGGATCTATAAAGGACAAGGGCAGGAGACGGAGGGGTCCAGCTTCGGACCACCAAGCCACGGGAGGAAGTTTTAACCCCTGGTTCTATTTCCCTGTGGCCTGAAGGAGAGGCTTGTCTGTGGAGGCTCCCATCTTCCCACAAGTACTTCCAGTCACTGAGAATTGCAGAATAACTCACTCCAGTGGGGTCAGGCCATGTTTCAGTGCCCAGGATGCGTATTTTAAAGTCTTGAATCCAAATTATAGCCTTAAAAATAACGAACGACCTCTAGTTGAAATGGGCAGATCCTAAGAAACTTTATATATCTCAGTGCAATGAACGAGGAAGGTTGGTGTGAAGTAATGCAGAGTGCCTGAAAATTGTTATAGATACCAGCAGCAGTAAGTATCCAATTTTTGCAAGAGACCTCACCGAAGTAATTTAATCCCTTTGATGCTCAGTGGAATTCAGGTACCATGTGTGAATATAGATATGCCATTTATACACATACTATAGTATTTTCTGTAGATATGTGTGTATCTGGTCACGTAGAAAACAAGCTGCTTTGAGGTAGCCTAACCATGCTTCCTAATAACACCCTGCGAATATTTTATGAACTGCATCTTATGTATTTTACGGCTGCCTAGAGCATCCCTGACGTACCGCCCTGACTGCTGCTTCGCGTAGTACTTGGCCTTTGACTGAGAGGACTGGAACTCAGAAGCTAGAGAATCGGGGGGCTTGTACCGGTGCCACACGGGTCCTCTGTCCCCGTGACTCAGCCCTCTCTTTGGGGGTTCCAGGTAGCAATCTAGAACCGCCAAGCTGGGATTTTATGGAGCTGAGTGTAGGTGGGAGGTCAGCAAGGTGGGAGGATGGGAAACTGGAATTCCCAAGTGTCCCTTTAGGCTTTATGAAGGACCCACTTGCTGCTTCATCCACTAGGAGCTGTCTTCTTCTCACTTTTGCTCTTGTTTTCAGTACAACGTGGACATTTCGTCATTGCCCTTTGGGGGGGTTTGGGGGTGGTTTTCTGGCAAGCACGGGGAGAGCCCACATCCTCCCTGGCCTCTGTGGGGCGCCAGCTCCTGCCTGCAGGGGCAGATGGCTTGGACGGATCCTTTCCGGCCCGGCTGAGAAAAGCCCACGAAGTCCTGCAAATCGAGACCTTGCACAGTGTGTGAGTTAGTCAGGGAGGTTGCTGTTGAAAAGTCTCAGGCCCCAAGAACGCCAGTTCTGCCTCATATAGGTTGTATCAAAGGCCTTGGAAATAAACCCAGGGCCTTCCAGGAAGCAGTGTGGGATGACTGTGGTTTCCAGGCCAGACTTGAATTTGCTTTTCCGAGGCCCTTTCAGTGGTGCTCAACCTGGACCATGTGGGGACACGGGTTCAGCTGTGGTTTTGCTGGAAATGACAGCGCTCTGTTGGCACACAAGATTTCCCAGCTGGCTTGGAACGAGAAGAATAAATGTTCAGAAAAAGCTTGCATGTGGGACTCAGTAGCTCAGAGCGTTGGTTCCATGCTAAGGAATGGGCCTCTCTTGGATGCTGGAATTGGAACTCTAAAGGGCCACCAAATCTAAGCCATTGTCATTTTTACTCTTGATTATGGGCAGTGGTTGCCACTCCGAGCAGTTATGATTGCCAGTGCCGTCAGAGAATATAGTACGAATCTGATGTCGAAGTGCAGGTATAGAAATTTAAGGGGTGACATTGAGTGGATCCATTAAAGGGCTTGTTGGGCCTTTCACTGCCTCGCAGCAGGACAGTCGCATGGGTGGCGATCCTCCAGCAGTGATCTGACAGTGCGGGGGAGGGAGACTCAGCAGAGCTAGCATGTGGGTTCAGGCATTTTTATTGGAACAAAGATCCCAAATCACCATTTGGCAGCCCTCCTCATTCTGTTCCCCTCTCTCTGCCATCCTTACATCTTTGATGTCCAATGGGTAAATACTTCCGTGATGACGAGGCCCCAGCTGGCTACATGGGGCTCTTCTCCCATAGGAGCCCCCTGATTTTGCATGAAACCCACCAGCTACAGTGGCTAGCACCGTGAGACTAAATGCTGCAATCAATTGTGTCTACAATCTGTTTACTTGAATTTGTCTCTACTGTACTTGAACTTTGTGGCTCCTGATGCCTGGGGTGCTAACTGTATGTTAGCTGCGTGAGGCTGGAGACACACAGTTTTATTTCTATTAACGCCAGGAGAGAGAGAAAGTTAAAAGCAGTAACTAAGACAAATGGCATTGCTATTGGCAGATATTCATTTGGCTGTCAACTAACCTGTTTTATTTTTCTTAGTGTGGACTTTATTTTCTCCTTTGCTGTTTTCTGACTCTCCTTGCTTAAAACTTAAAATTTGATGAAAATGGGCAATGAGAGTCTTAGGAAAGAATAAAGATATTTCAAGAGAACTGGGAAGGCTGTTAAGCAGGTGAGAGAAGGAAGGCCTGGGGAATTTTCCAAACAGAAAACTTTTATTTCTTAAATATGAAGTGAGAACAGTGATATGTGGGTTGTGGTTTAGTCAGAAATCCAGCCCTTTAAGTTCTGGACCTTTTATGGCTTTCCCTTGCTACAGCTTGCCAGTGTGCTTTTAATTTAGTGGTGGCAGCAGAGAAATTGCAAAACCTCCCCAACTGAGAACGTGCCTAGGAATGAAATGAGTGTTATAATGAGGATGAATGTGAGTTGCTTTTCCAAAGAAATACGAAAAGAGAGTAAGTTGTAGTAGTATACCCAAAAGAAGAGTCTCCCTTCTCTCCTCCTCCCTGCTACCCATCTATCATCCACTCATCTATCTACCCATCTGTCCATCCATCCATCCCTCCCTTGGTCCACTCACTAAACCAACTTTTTCTGAGCTCCACCCATCTGAAAGGCCAGCAGTAAGAACTTTAGGGATGCAAAATTGAATCAGGAGTGTGTGCCTTCCAGGAGCTTAGAGTAAAAGGTGAGCACAGAACACTATAAATATAAATGACTATGAAATAGCGAAAGCAAAAAAAGGAACATGTAGATGAAGTGCTGGGGAAGGTTAGAGGAGGGCAAGTTACAACCTTGGGAAAAAGGACTTGGAGTGTGAACGCGTGGGAAAAGCAGGGCAATTTCAGGCAAAGGTGTTCTCAAGTTTTTTGGAAGAAGATTATAAGTTATTGTCAGAACAGACAACCCACAGTCATTCTCGTTCCTTTATTGATCAAGAATAGGATAATTCGGGGAAATGGAGGCCATCAATAATCCTTATATTTTTGTCTGCATGTGTTTCAATCTTCTTCCTGATTATAAACAGAAAACTGGACTTAAAAACCCTTGTTTCTCACTCTTCTCTATACCTGTTTTTAAGGCTGCTGAACTGAAGTGAAAATCGCCCCTGGGGAGTTCAGTGATCTGAAGAAGAAGAGATGTTAGGAGAGGGAGGCACGCCAAGTGGTAGGACAGGATCCTTAACTTCAGGCAACTGAAAGTTAGGACTAAGCACAGCAGCTGATTTTTGCTCTCTTGGCACGATCCAGTGACAGATGGATTTGGAAGCCTAGTGGATAGAGCGTGGTGCTAATAATGGTTGTCAATTCCAGGCCAAAATAAAAGTTTGTGGAGTGGTGGTAGGGACAGATACCTCGAAAGCCAGGACTCACCTCCATCGGGAGCCAAATTTGACCCTGAATGGCAGAATCCCTTATGGATTCTCAGGAGCCAACTGGTCTACCAGCCGAGGTGGCAGGGACTGCCCCTGAGGCCTGGCTGCTGACACAAGGGCCTGATGGTCCTGGCTAAGTAAGGCTTATACCCAGCAAGCCTTGCAGGTGTTCCTGATGTCAGGCCATGGGGGAGCAGTGAGACTTGGGACACGGTTGATGAACGGCAAAGGCAGCAACGTCCTTGGTCTCCCTTTCCCTGGATAGGTGCACTGACCCTGAATGGTGTGGGCAGTCAGGTGGAAAAAGCAAACACAGAGATACTTTTTGACCAGAGAGGGTTTCCTGATAGGTTTCACCAGAGGAATCAGGAACTTTTCAAGAACAGAATAGGTGGAGTCTCTATTCAGGGCAATTCAGACCACCCTGCCTGAGTATAGGATAGAGTAGGAAGGGGGCTGGTGTAGGTTTTAGCGCTGGCTCTGCCACCTACGCTAAGACCGTAAGCAAGTCACTTAACATTTCAGAGTCCCGTTTCCTCATCCCTGAAATAAAGGATGTAAGGGCCCGGTAGGAAGGACTAATAAGTGGGAGCCCTTAGAAAACATGAGGAGTCAAATAAATGTGAGATATTTTAATAATAGTCATACTTGGACATTTGGACACCATGATCATCATTTCCATAGCAGAGATGAAAAATGCCAATTTTCTTTAAAAAATTTTTTTACACAGCACTAATGATTTTACTCATGACAGATGACATTACCCCTGTAGTGTTCTGTCTCTGTCCAATCTTGGGTGCAGAGGAAAAGATTGCCTTTGTGTATAAAGAGATTGGAGGCTGCTGTTGAGAACTCTCTTCTCTCTGCTGCACGCTTCCCTGTGGACCAGAGCCAATTAAGAAACTACCCCTCAAAAAAAAAAAAAGAAAGAAAGAAAAGGAAAGAAACTACCCCTTAAGAAGATAGAGTTTCAGCAAAATGGTGCTTTCTAAATGACTACAGATTTTTAAAAATTGAAGTATAGTTGACTTACAATGTTGTGTTAGTTTCTGGTGTACAGCAAAGTGATTCAGTTATACGTGTGTATATATATTATTTTTCAGATTTTTTTCCATTATAGGTTATTACAAGATATTGAATATAGTTCCCTGTGCTATACAGTAGGATCTTGTTTACCTCTTTTATATATAATAGTTTGTATCTGCTAATCCTAAACTCCTAATTTACCCCTCCCCCCCTCCCCTTTGGTAACCGTAAGTCTGTTTTCTATGTCTGTGAGTCTTTCTGTTTTGTAAATAAGTTCATTTGTATCATATTTTATTTTATTTTATTTTATTATTTTTTTAAATTTATTTATTTATTTATATTTATTTTTTGGCTGTGTTGGGTCTTCATTTCTGTGCGAGGGCTTTCTCTAGTTGCGGCGAGCAGGGGCCACTCTTCATCGCGGTGCGCGGGCCTCTCACTGTCGCGGCCTCTCTTGTTGTGGAGCACAGGCTCCAGACGCGCAGGCTCAGTGGTTGTGGCTCACGGGCTTAGTCGCTCCGTGGCATGTGGGATCTTCCCAGACCAGGGCTTGAACCCGTGTCCCCTGCATTGGCAGGCAGATTCTTAACCACTGTGCCACCAGGGAAGCCCTGTATCATATTTTAGATATGATATTTGTCTTTCTCTTTCTGACTTCCCTTAGTATGATAATCTCTAGGTCCATCCATGTTGCTGCAAATGGCGTTATTGCATTCTTTTTTATGGCTGAGTAGTATTCCACTGTATGTATATACCACATCTTCTTTATCCCTAAATGATTACAGATTTGACCAAGGAGACTTTTTGTATAAATGCCATGTCTTATTGAATGTGCCCACCTGTGATTATACAGGTGGCCCCCAGTTTTGCTCACCCTGGCTGGGCTCTGGCCTGCAATTTTCATGTCTGCCTTTTTCTAAGTGCACAGAGGATCCCTGTGGGCGAGTAGTGGCTCTGTGCCCCTCGCTGAGTTAGAGTAACAGGGAGGAAGTAGGGTCTGGGAGCCGCTCTCCAGGAGCTCAGCAACTCGTGGCCCCAAGCATGGTGGGGTCACAGTCACGTTTTAACCATATAATAGAAAAGCCACTTTCTCTTACTCTGTCTGGCAAATGGGTGAACTCATAGGATGAGTTAAACGTGGTTTACAGGAGACTGTGCACATTGTCGAAGCTTGGTATGAATTATGAATGATCTCTCCTTCGAATTCTGTAGAACTTCCATACCTTCCAAAGTTAATCTCCCCTGCCACTCTCAATATATTTCTGTTAGAGTCATGTTCTTTTCTGAATTTTTTCTTACAGCTAGATTCAATCAAACGATGGTATTAGTTGGGAATTCTTTTCTTTTTTAATTTGCTTGTTGAATTTTAAAAAAATTAAGATCTCAGCATAGAGGAGGGATACTGGTGCCAAACCACGTAATGAGAGCCGGCTTTAATTCCAGTCCTGGTTGGGGATGACCAAAGCGCGTCATTCAGATTTCCTGGTGCCTTGGTTGCTTTCCCCCCTTGGCGAAATGAAGGCCGGGGATTTCTAGGCCTGTCTCAACTGCGTTGTGGCAGTGGGTGTCACAGAGACACGCAAGAGAGAACTGCAGACTGGAGTGGCAGTACATTGATCTTGGGGTGGGGTGGGGAGAGTGCGTGTTTACGGATAAAAGCCCTTCTGCCAAGAAGAGCAGACGCAATTACGGTAAACCATGTAGACGGTTCTCCCACGAGTGCCCATCACCTCCCTGTCGCTCGTTCCTACAGAGATGGGCTCAGTCCTTGCCCTCCCAAGGGCTGACATGGCCTCTCGGTGCAGTGGCAGCCGGGATGTCCTCATGGCGCTGGGAAGGGGCAGGCTGGCCTTGAGCTCTCCTCCTCTGAGTCCTCGCCCTGGGCACCAGGCATCCTGCTGGCTTCCAGGACGGAGTCCACAGCTGGTGTAACCTCTGGGGCTGAGGTCCCTCGGCGTGGCCATCTGCTTGCCTGCTCTACACGCTGAGTCCCACCTTGTTCTCCATCCTGCCCCCGGCCTGGGTGGTTCACCTTGCAGTTTAGGTATGAAGCCCCCTCCCTCCTCCCGGCAGCAGCCTCATGGCACACCTGCTGCCTCTCAATTTTCAGCTACCTTCCAGGTCCCCACTGGGTCCCTTCATGCCACCTGGAAGCCCAGGGGCCCCTGTGGGTGCTCTCCTGGCCCCTGCCTTTCAGAACCCTGGACACACCACTGCGTTTCCTTTCTGCTATGGTCGTCTCCTGTTGATGCCAAGGCATCTGCAAGGTGGTCCTTACCCAGCGTCTCAAGAGGATGCAGGAAATAAGTGCCCTCCGCTTTTATCTTCTTCTCTTAACCTCTCTCCCTCCTCCTTCCCTCCTCCCTCCCTTTTCCCCTTTGCCCTCCCCATGTTGAGAGTCAGCCCCAAGGGGAGGAGGAACAGGACCCTGGTGCCGCCCTTACCCCTCCCTACTGTCTTCTTCCAGCCCCGCCCAAAGGCAGCAGGCTGTCTGTCCACCATCTCCGCCTGTCGGGTGGCAGGTGGCAGCCTTTCTCTCCATGCCCGCCTCCTTCCCTCCCTGGCCTTCCTTGCTGCTCTGCTCCCCTCCTTTGGGGGAAACTTAGCTGTAATTGTGTGAGGGCAAGGGAATGAAAAATACATCTGTTTAACATTGTCAATATACCATTCCTGTTGCACAGACATAAATAAAGCATGGTCTGTGTCCATGAAAAGCTCACTTTAGTCAAGGAGATGATAGATTGATAACTTATAATTTCAAAATAATTTGATAGATGCACGACTGTCGTCCAGTCCTCTACTCCCCACCACACACACACACACACACACACACACACACACACACACACACCCGAGGCCCCCTACCCTTCTAGTCACTTACGTTATGGCTTTTTCCAGCTTTTATCTTGTGTCACAGTTACTTGCGTACAGATTCTAGCTTCTAGAGGGCAGGAGCAGGAGCCTCAGCATCTGTTTGTAGCACTTGGCACAATGTCCTAAGTTTATTAAGTTTAAAAAACAATGTGTTAAGTCCTTCCTGCATACCAAGCTCTGTATTTGAGGCTGAGATTACAAAGATAAACAGAACAATGAGCTCTTAGAAACTCACAGCCCAGATCAAGGTTCCCAATGGAATTCAAAGGGTCTATGAGTTTAGATTAGAAAAAAAATCGCCTTTTGATTTTCACTAATCTCTAACTGAAGTGTAGCGTTTCCTTTACTTATAAAGGCAGGGGATTGACTAGAGTGATATCAGTAGTCCCTGTGACTTTATCACCAATAGAAATGACAGATATTTCATATTACTTATGGTTGTTGTAAATACCTCAAAATATCATTTATGTTCATCACTCCTTTAAAATCAGGGTAATTATGAGACCCAGCAGTACATCCTGTTATTTAAAGTGTTAATAAAGGAGAACATAGATTACCATATCACAGATCTGTTTTTGAGAAATATTTTGATAACTGTATTTCAGTATGATTGGTTTCCTTTAGAATCCTATGCGTTTTATTTTATGCATTTAAAACACTGCATTGAGAAGGGGTCCCTGGCCTTCACCGGGTTGTCAGAGGAACAAATACGTGATCTAGTTGGATCGAAAAACACATGGCTAAATAATTATAGCAACATAGTAAGTGCTGGGCTGGTGATGTGAGCACGACATTGGGGAGATACAGAGGAAGAAACACACGTACTGCCGGGAGAAGTCAAACATCTTCCCAGAAGAGATGAAGACCACTCAATAATGATGATAATAATAGTCAACATGTATTGATTGCTTACCAGGCACCAGGCAGAGCTC
Source organism: Balaenoptera ricei (assembly GCF_028023285.1). Taxonomy (NCBI): domain Eukaryota; kingdom Metazoa; phylum Chordata; class Mammalia; order Artiodactyla; family Balaenopteridae; genus Balaenoptera; species Balaenoptera ricei. Next base: position 172,000,635 of record NC_082639.1, read on the forward strand.
TGAGTGCTTTAGATATCATATCTCCTTTAAACCTCCTAACTGCCCTAAGAGGTAAGGACTTCACTGTTCCCGTTTCACAGATGAGGAAACTGAGACCCAGAGAGGTTGATTGACTTGTCCCAAGTTACACAGCTAGAGATGGGCTGATTCCGGGTTGAAGGCAGGTTGTCAGATGCTGGTGTCTGTGTTTTTCTCTGCGTGTGTGCTGCCTCCCGAAATGTTGCAGGAAGGAACACTCAGGGCCAGAGCCTGAGCCTGGAGCAGGCACTGTGCTCCGTCCTGAGTTGGCTCAGGTCGGCCAGCGTCTTACTGACGTTGCTCTGGCATCACCATCCATCTCAGCACAAGGGCCCCGTCTCCCTTCTCACCGGCTGGCTGTGTGCTGTCAGTGCTTCCGTCAGAGGCGGGGCGAGTCCAGTGCACCTGGGCAGTGGCCTGATCAGAGGGGCAGGGCTGCCGATGGAGAGGTGTCTGCAAGGACCCGGACTCACGTCTGGAAAGGTGCATCGGGAGAGCCGTCCGGATAGAAATCCGAAACATTGTAAACCGTGTGGCTTCAGAGACTGTCGGAGTCAGGGGCAACCTTCCAAACTTGGAGGAAGTCAACTTAGGAAAACCTTGAAGGAAATGCCGTCTCCCACAGAAGCCGGGTCACCGTCAAAATGGTTCCAAGGAGAAGTAGGGCAAGTTTGTGAACGGCAGGGCTGTCAGTGGGGTGGGATCCAGTGGCACGGGGGCACAGTCCTGTGGAGGTGAGACCCTGTCCCAGGACAGCAGTTCCTGAGCCCGGGGCCATTGAGGGAAGAAAGAGACTTTTATAGTAGCAGACCTTGTCACCACTCTCGGGGGCTGTGGGGACTCGCAGAGGGCTTTTGACAGTGTGGCCTGGATGGGGAGGGGCGCCACGTGCCCTGAGACCCTCAGACTGAACCAGCTGTTTGCCTCTCCCTGGGGAAGTGGCCGGGTGCCAAGGCTAGAGTCAGCCACTTCCCGTTTTTAAGGACTCTGCCCCACTGTTCTGTCCCCCCCAAAGGAAATGTGGATGTCAGTGGGCAAACCCATTGTCCACGGGGGCTTCCTTGTGTGGCGCCCCAGGAAGCAGAGGGACAGGCCATCCTGGGCCCCGCCTGGGTGGGCAGAAGCAGCAGCCCCAGCCCCTGGGGGCTCCCGGCCTCCTGATCTTGTTCCGAGAGCGGAGCCCACCTCAGCTCACTGGCACCACACGTGGGTGGTGGAGCCCTGTTCTCCTTTCCGCCTTCCTTAATCCCTTGACCAGAGTTCTTAAGGATGGTCCCATTCCCACCCACCCTCCCCCATGTCGACGACATTAAAAGCGAAGCAGGGCGGAGACCACGCAGGGCACTGCCTTGCTCGAGGTGCACGATTTCTTGAGGTGGCAGGGAAGCAGAGAGAGGAGATGAAGTTAACTTTTCCTACTTTCACTGACATTTTTAAAGGACAAATTATCAAACTCGTAGAAGAAACCGTTAAAGAAAAAAAAAAAAAACAAACCTCTCCCAGATGAGGAAGGGCAGAAGGCAGCTTATTGAGGGCGTCACGCCCTTACTCAGCACGACGCTTCATTGAATCCTCTCCATGACTCAGCCTGTGTTAAACTGGTTTTGCTGATGAGAAAACGGAGTCACAGAGGGAAAAGCAGCCTGTCCAGCCAAGACCACCTGGCTGACCAGTGGCAGAGCTAGACTCGAACCCATTTCTATCGACTTCAAGCTCTGGCCCTCCCCGCTGTCCAGCCCATTCCCCGACACTTCTCCCTAGAACGGAAAGGGGTGCCTCTGAGCATATTTACACCTTTATTTTCTTCGCTGGTTGGAAATGTCAGGAGGGAGCTTTTGACTTTATTGGAAAACATAAAGAACTGTGGATTAAAATTCAGCAAGAAGAAACTCGCCCTTAGAAAAGAAGTCAGTGCCGCTGGAAGCACAGCTTTGTTCCTCCTGCCAGTGAAAAGCAGACCATCTGGCGCTCCCCATCGCGGCTTGCGATTTTCAGTGTGTGTTTCGGGTGCAGGCGCCTGACCCGGCGCTGGAGTCAGGAGGTGTCTTCGCGGGGAGGTTGTTAGGTCAGCCTCGTGAGGGGCAGAGCTTGCCGGGCTCATTAATCCCGCATTCAGAAGGCGAGTTAAAGAGCTTCCGCTCCGGTGCGGTCAAGGCCACAGCCAAGCGGACCTGGAACAGATGGGCTTCCTGGCCTCATGAGAAACAGGGATTTGAGGTTTTGAAAAATAAACAAATGATGTCCTTCTGGGAGTAGGAGGGATATGAGCTCTTGGCAAAGACCACTTCCCCAAATTTCTTGAGGGCTAAGACTCAGAGGAATTTCAGAGCAAAGTTTTCGCAGAACCAGGTTGAGATCTGAGCGACTCACGACCCTGATGCTTCACTTGAAGGCCTTCCCCCACCAGCCCACTCCCTTGTTTGTGGCCGCCCCCCATGAGATCCGGCTCCCAGACCTTCTGACCTCCACAGGGCCATCCCCCCCCACCCCCGCCTCGGAGGCCCTCCCTTGCCCTCTTAGACTCACCGGCCTCTACAGTTCACGGCCTCTCCAGGTGGGGTGGTGTCGGGAGAGAGAGTGGGCTAGACAGTCCTGGATTCAGATCCTGGCCCTGTGATCCACTAACTTGATGACCTTGGGCAAGTTGCTCAAGCTCCTGGAGCCTCAGTTTCCTCAGTTGTAAAAGGAGGGTGTGGCGGGGAACCCCAGCCCCGCCTAACTTCTGCGCTCCACTGAGCCCGGCACTGGCCTAGCAGAAGTCTGTTTGAATGAGGGATGGATGAGGGAGAGACTCATCCTCAGGAAAGAAAAAGGCAGATAACCAGTGGCAGTTATCAGGGCGAGGAGAGAGCCCAGTACTGCCTGGTGTCTCCCTCATCCCCCTTCCTCCAGGGTTGCTTCTGGCTGAGGGCATGGAGGAAGATGTGGGAGAGGATAGAGAGAGAGGTCTAAGACTGCAGGAGCTGTTTTCAGTGAGAATTCTGTAAGCCACTGGGTGCAAGACAGTATTATTTTGGCCTCCCCATCAGACTGATGTAAAAAGGGAGAGACAGTCTCTCCAGAAGCACTTGGCCTTGTGCCTGATTTCTGGATGCTGGGTAAATACACAAATAGTCACTCTCCATCCCAACCCCCTACCATTTTTTGGTCCTGAAGATTTTTGTAAGTCGTTTTAGGTTCTATCCACCATACTTTCCTGTCACTCTCCTTGCAAGCCCACCCCACAGCTTTATGTGCATCCGTGGTTACCTTGATGCCCTTCCTTCCAGCCTTTGTATGCAGGTCTTAACATTTTTTTTTTTTTTTTTTTTTTTGGCCGTGCTGCACCATGCTGCGCCGTGTGGCTTGCAGGATCTCAGTTCCTTGACCAGGGACTAAACCCGGGCCCCAGCAGTGAAAGCCCAGAATCCTAACCCCTAGGCCACCAGGGAGCTCCCCAGGTCTTAACATCTGAAGCCACTTTCCTTGAGGCTGAGGAAAGAAGAAGAGCATCTCAACACTTCTGAGTCACCTTTTCTTCTAGAGTCTTGCTATGAAATCAGCCCTATTTTTTCTTTGATTTGTTTTGAAAACCTGCTGTTGTAAGTACAGGCTTTTAAGACAGGCTGTGTAAATCTAGCATCCCCTTCCTTGCAATCAGAACTTCTAATCAGCAGTCTCTCCCTCCCAAAGGTTGGTCACTTTAATTTTGTTGTCTGATTCTTGAAACTCAGGATAAAGTACTGGGGAGGAGCCATCCTAGCAATCAGAGCTATTCTCTAAAACAAACTCTTTTTTAAAAATAGTAGCAGAAACGTTTTCCAGATGATTTTTTTTACCTGTAGCCTTCATATAGGAAACATGAAAAGTGGGGGGGTCCCAGAGCCCCAATCCCTCAGCTTCTCCTTTTCCTTCGAGGCTGAACCTGGAACAACCCCTGTTCTAGGAGAGAGCGTTCTCAGTGGGGATCACTTGTCAGACACTCTGCTCAAAGAAGGAGGTTTTCAGAGCATTTCTGGATCATCTTTCTACTCTCAAAACCTATCTGCCCCACTCACTTCCTGCCCCTGACCTGCAGCCCACGGCAACATCATGCCCCCAGCCTCCCACCCTGAGGCTCAGGACCTGACCGAGTTGCTGTTTTACCCACCTCTGGGTAAAACCCCACAGCTCTGCTCAGATCAGACCTCCACTCCTGGAATGTTCAGGACTTGGTGTTACATTTCATTCAGTCCTCGTAACTCCACGTGGCAGGTATTATCTCCACCATTTTACCAACCAGTCAGGACACTGAGTCTGGGGGAAATTAACAGGTTTAGTAACCTGAATAAAGTCACAAAGCTAACTTGACCATAAAGCGAGAATTCAGCCCCAGGTTTGCTGACTGAAATCCAGATCAACATCACTCATCCCATCTTTCACTGCCTTCCTGCCACCTTGGACCCTAAGGGCCTGCAGTGCAATTCTGACACCAACTATGTTGGGTCTTCGTTTCTGTGCGAGGGTTTTCTCTAGTTGCAGCAAGCGGGGGCTACTCTTCATCGCGGTGCACGGGCCTCTCACTATCGTGGCCTCTCTTGTTGCGGAGCACAGGCTCCAGATGCGCAGGCTCAGTAGTTGTGGCTCACGGGCCTAGTTGCTCCGCGGCATGTGGGATCTTCCCAGACCAGGGCTCGAACCCGTGTCCCCTGCATTAGCAGGCAGACTTTCAACCACTGCGCCACCAGGGAAGCCCCCAGATTCTTTATTATACATCAGGGCTCTGTATACTCTTTGCTTCCTGCCCACCTCCCCAACTCCACTTGGTCTGCATGGTCTACAGACTTCTATCAGCAGGCTACCATGACTTGTCACCAGGTAGCATCGCCCTGTTTCTAAGTCGGAAATGACCTAGGAAACCTACTGACTTTCATCCTCCCTTTCTCCAACTGCCTCACTGGCCAAGGGGTAACAACCATGAACAGAGAAAGAGAAACATGTAGGGATTTTCCTTGAGTCTCTGAATAAGGGAACCCAGCCTCTGGGCTGCACCTCTATGATTCAGGTCAAATCTGCCACCCTTGGGCTTCAGGTTACCAATCAGGTCATTTCCAAATCGCATTCGAATAGCCTTCCAGAGTTTTCAAAGCACTCAGGGATCCTTACCTCTCCAGGTGCCCCGCAGCTCTGAGATATGGACAGGGTCATTCCAAAACCCTTTTTTAGATAAGGGAACGAAGATCTGGAATCTTCTGTAATTTGCTGAAGGTCATGGGTCACTGCAGTGATGCAGCCAGCCTAGCAGCTGTGATTTACCCGCTCCCCTCCCCATCAGAGTGAGTGAGTAGCTATGCATCACTTTTTTTCTCTCGTGCAGAGTTGAGGCCAGAGCAGCTTTAGTTCCCAGCCTATCCTATTTGCCAGCTAATGAGACAAATTGTAGGCGCCATAAAAATTAAATAGCAGCTGGCTCATTTTCTTCCTATCCAACTTTGAAATTATGACAATCTCATCTACATGGTTGCTCAAGGTATGCGTGTCTGGGCCTGCAGGATCCAAGAATCCTTAAATGCACCCAGAATCAGATTTTTGTGTTTTTTCAGATTGGCTGGTATAAAAGATTGTGAGCACCACCTCTCATGAACCAAATGGAGTACATGATTCCTGCTCACCCTTGTTAGCTGCTAATTAATAATACCTCACAGGTGGAGGCAATACCTGCGGCTTCTCGCTGAAATAATAGTGAAGAGATGAAATTAGAAAATGAATTGCACTTAGAGAAAATTAGCAAACAGACGAATCCTAGAGCACAAAGTTCTCTGCTGTTCTTCCAGCCATAAGAAGCAGCAGAGATAGCGAGCAAGCCTCAGCTTACCCTAAGTGCAGATTTTTCTATTTTGTTTTGCTTTTTGGCCAATAATGATAGTACAGGCTGCATGTTGACACTCAAGAAAGGACGATTTACTTGCTTCTATGTTATAGAAGGTTGGGATTTTATAAATTTTGCAAGAAAAATAAATAATAACAAAAAACCCAAACCTATTGCTAAATAAACAAGTATCTAATTGCATTTTTCTTTGCATTCATGTTATGCATTTATTCCTCTATTCAACTGCCCACAGACACCCTCTACCTCCTTCACAACTGTAAGACTGTAACATGACGTTTAAAACCATAAATTAGGGTAGAAGTCTGCAGATAAAAAAGGGCCAACGTTTCGATGCCCTTTAGTAACTATGATTTTTTTTCCAAGCAAAGCTGCTCGTCAGTAGCCCAGGGCTGCCTGGACAATGTCTTACGTCATTGGTAGCGTTTCCCTTTATCCTCCAGGTAGCGTGTAGGCTAAGATCAGAGGGAAGGATATCTGTTTGGGGAACCAGTGGTATTTTGTCAAACCATTTCTGATTCACCTCCTTTCCTCACAAACCCACTAACTCCATTGACAGCATGTTTATAATACAGTGTTTCAGAAATTAAGTAATTTCAGATAGGATGTAGCGGTTCATTATCCATCCCGACCAGACGGCTGTGTTATCCTGTTTTATCCTTGGCATCCATCTGTTCTGCTTCTCTCCTAGTCTCCTGGTGCCTGCCCAGGGTGAGCACCATTTATTCTCAGGGTGCAGGCACCCCTCTTGGGGAGCAGAGCTATAAACCATGCCAGCACAATTCTAGATGTTAACAGCCCTTAGACGTTCACCGCAGACCTTCAGAGTCTTGGGCACTCAGAGTTAATGCCGCTCCTTGGGCAGGAAGATGATTTAGGGGGACCACTAAAGGGACATTCTGTTATTTGCAGGACCCTCTGTGGAATTCATACCCACCAAGGCAGAGCTAGTCCTCAGTACCGCGCTCCTCTAGAAGAATGTCGCAGTTTTGTTCTGTTTTGAATCTTTGAGACTGTGTGTGTCTGTAGAGAGCCCCACGGGCCAGCTCTCACCCACCTCAAATTTAACCCACCCTTGCCATTAGTGTTCACTTTTAAAAAGTAACATTTGTTTCTTTCTTTTTTTTTTTAAACAAGGAGATGCCTATTTTTTTAATAAATTAATTTATTTATTTTTGGCTGTGTTGGGTCTTCGTTTCTGTGCGAGGGCTTTCTCTAGTTGTGGCGAGCGGGGGCCACTCTTCATCGCGGTGCGTGGGCCTCTCACTATCACGGCCTCTCTTGTTGCGGAGCACAGGCTCCAGACGCGCTGGCTCAGTAGTTGTGGCTCACGGGCCCAGTTGCTCCGCGGCATGTGGGATCTTCCCAGACCAGGGCTCGAACCCGTGTCCCCTGCATTGGCAGGCAGATTCTCAACCGCTGCACCACCAGGGAAGCCCTTGTTTCTTGATTATAAATATTCATTGCAGAGAATTTGGAAAATAGAGAAATGTATAAAAAAGAATATAAAGATCACCCATCAGCCTTCAATCCTAAGTAACACAGTTAATATTTTGGAACATTTCATTTTTTTTTTTTCTGTGCACATGCATCCTTTTTGTATAGTTAAAAAAAATGTTCGTGCAGTATACACTTTTTGGTGTTTTTTTTTCATTAACTACATGTGGGGAATTGTCCCATAATCATTAACATGGAATGATCAGGAAGTCCTCACAATGTAATTTTAATGGGTTCAGAGTGTTTTATCGTATGAACAGATACTAGCAATTATTATGGTCCAGGTGCCGAATGGACAGGTGCTCCTGAGAAAATGCTATATGACCAACATGTTTGCAAACTGGGATGCTATGAATTTTATACAAGAGTCCCCAGTAGAAGAATACAGGGAGTGCACATTCTTGCTGCAGCCCAAGGCCATAGCACCACTGCTGTGCTCAAAAAAGCATCACGGCATTAGGCATCACGACAGAGGTAGGCTCTGACACCAGGGCACCATCCGGATTCACTGCTCTCTCTGCTTGGTTAAAGGCACTGTGTCAGTGCCTGTCCAGCCTAAGGAGAGGGATGCCTTTGCAGGACCACAGGACCCAATAAAAGATAAGATGTGCAGCCTTTTCAAGCTGAAGGTCCATCTCTAACTCGTCACCAGTGGGCCACAAGTGAGGCCACCCCGTCATCCCAGGCAAGCCCTGGTGCCGGAGTTCATGGGCACACCGGATGTTACAACTCAACCACAGAATGCTGAGTGATGTGACGCTTTCTAAAGCAACATAGGTCACGTGGGGAAACCAAATTAGCTGTGCTTTGTGAACGATACAATAAGGTCAGGAAACTCTGCCAATCAAAGACATGTCAGGGGGTATCCCAAAAGACTAGTCCTTTTGGTGGAATACATCTTATCCCCAGGGATGGCTTTCACCCAGGCCCCGTGCATTCTAGGATAGCTGCTACCAGGGTGGCTCCTCCCTGTTCGAACCAAACTTACGTACCAGGAGCGAGGCTTCGTGTGGAAACCAAGAGGGAAGAAGTGGCACAAATTCCTGTATTTCTCTAGAGCAAATGTAGTTTGCTTTGAGCCCCTAACTGCCTGGCTGATGAGAAGTTCAGTCTTTGTGTGTGCGTGTGTGGGTAGCTCATGGGGAACATGGGAGGCTCCTTCTCCACGTCCACATTCGTTGCATCCCACAAGAGTCCTGGGCTTCCGCGGTGCCAGGCAAGGAAAGCACTTGACTGCTGCTCTGTTACCATCCCTTCTTCAGCTGCCCGGGTACCTCCAGCCAGGGTCTCCGGTCCTGCTCCTCTGGGAGGGCTCAGGCTGCTCCCAAAGCGCCCCTCAAAGCTGAGCAAGACCCCAGGTACCAGCGCTCTTGGCCCTGACATAGCACCTGTGTAGCCCCTGATCCCCTCCTATCCCTGGAGAAGCCCTCCAGAGCCTCTGTCTCCCCGACCCTGGCCCCTTCCTGCTTCCTCCAGCCTAAGCTTTCTTCTGTGACAAAAATAACTGATCATGAGTAGGTAGACAGCACAGTGAAAGGCATAAATGGAATACTTGGCAGCCGTTCGGAAGAAGGAGGCTGATCTACACGTGGTGGTCTGTGAGATGGCTGGGAATACGTGCGAACTAGGTTGCCTCTTTCTAGTTTCACTTTGAAGCCCTTTTGGCCTGTTGCAGGGAGGTTTTGGTAATGTCTTAGCCCGCTGTGCTCTGAGAGGGTTTGTTAGAAGAGGGAGAGAAAAACACCTCTCTATGCATCAGAAGAGCAATGTTGCCCCAATTTTTATAGTCAGAGAAGAACCACATACTCTACAAGTCTGTTAGAATGAATTCACATAGTTATCCTAGTTTAGAGGAAATCCTTTAGATTTAACAATCTGATCCCCATACGTTTTCCTGGAGGTAAATTTTGGTAATGGTCCGAGGTAAAGGTGCCATCATGGCAAGATGCCCGTTCCAGCAGGGGGCAACGTAGTGTAGCCCCTCTTTGAGGTTTGCCTTCTCCCCTCCAAGTAGGAAGAAGCCTGGATTAGGAATCTGGACCCTGTGTTCTAATCCCTCACTTAGGGATTTACTGTGTGAGTCTGCACAGTCATTTAAACTTTCTGTCACAAATTTCTCAGCTAGAAAATGAGGGGGAAATTATTTAGGTGACTTCTAAGATTGCTTCCCGCAATAACATTCTGTAATTTCTGTATTGCTAGAAAGTTCCAGCTTATATATACTTGCATAATGTTTTGTAGTTTTCAAAATAATTTTATAAAGATCCCATTTGACTTAAATAACCTTGTAAGGGAGATAGGTGATAAACCTGTATCTAAAATACCTTGCCATTTAGTAATCTAAAAAAAAAAAAAAAAAAAGGTTCTGAAGAACTTAGGGGCAGGACAGGAATAAAGACACAGACGTAGAGAATGGACTTGAGGACATGGGGAGGGGGAAGGGTAAACTGGGACGAAGTGAGAGAGTGGCATGGACATATATATACTACCAAATGTAAAATAGATAGCTAGTGGGAAGCAGCCGCATAGCACAGGGAGATCAGCTCAGTGCTTTGTGACCACCTAGAGGGGTGGGATAGGGAGGGTGGGAGGAAGACGCAAGAGGGAGGAGATATGGGGATATATGTATATGTATATGTATGACTGATTCACTTTGTTATAAAGCAGAAACTAACACACCATTGTAGAGCAATTATACTCCAATAAAGATGTTAAAAATAAATAAATTAATTAAAAAAATAAAATAAAATACCTTGCCATTTAAATACGTGATCCTGACACATTCAGATAGAGGACCTGCTGGCACAAATCCCAGCAAGGAGAAGAGTGTGGCTTTGACCGAAGATAGCTGAATCCAAGGGAGACAGAACAGAAATGGTGGTTCCTGGAACATATGGGCACGGTTTGTATGGTGACTTTATATAGGTGATGGAAACAAGATTTTCCTTGACCTAAGGGCATCTTAAAAACAAAGAAAGAAACGAACAAAAAACCCAAAACAGAGCCCTAATCTCTTTGTTACTTGCATGTACCGAGGTTTACCTGTTAATAGGACTGAAGTCTGTCTTGGTGATAAAAGAAGACAGTCTTCTTGCACGATCTGGGCCTCACTCAACAGCTTCTTTTCCATCTTCTATTTCGTTTTGTATCTTGCTCTTCCTGCCCGTCCCCACATGCTGAAAAAGTCCCAGTGGCATTTGAGAATGTAAATAAAGGTTAGAAACCTCATGATCTGGACTCTAGTTGGTGACTGAACCATTCAAGGGAGGGAATATACAGTGTTTTTGAAAAGATTGTGGGTACTGTTAGAAAAGTTAGTACTGCTAACAGTTGGATTTTTATAAAGTGGCTGGGAAAGTGAATCCTATCAGACTGTTATCTTGATCTCACAGGGTTGGCGTGTGGGTGAAATGAGATTGTGTATGCAAAACACTTTGTAAACTGTAAAGTTCTCTCCATGTGGAAAACACTTTTCGTGTTGCTCTAAAGCTGTTGATTACAGAAAAGAAAGGGAATTTGATTTTTAATTACCTCTTTATTTAAAAAAATTTTAATTGAAGTATAGTTGATTTACAATGTTGTGTTAGTTTCTGGTGTACAGCAAAGTGATTCAGTTATACATAAATATTCTTATTCAGATTTTTTCCATTATAGGTTATTACAAGATATTGAATATAGTTCCCTGTGCTATACAGTAGGACCTTGTTTATCTATTTTGTATATAGTAGTCTGTATCTGCTAATCCCACACTCCTAATTCATCCCTCCCCTACCATTTCTCTTTTGGTACCTTAAGTCTGTTTTCTAAGTCTGTGAGTCTGTTTCTGTTTTGTAAATAAGTTCATTTGTATCATGTTTAGATTTCACATATAAGTGATACCATATGATATTTGTCTTTCTCTGTCTGATTTCCTTTACTTAGTATGATAATCTCTAGGTCCGTCCATGTTGCTGCAAATGGCATTATTTCATTCTTTTTTTTATGGCCGAGTAGTATTCCATTGTGTATATATATAAACCACATCTTCTTTATCCATTCATCTGTCAATGGGCATTTAGGTTGCTTCCACGCCTTGGCTATTGTAAATAGTGCTGCTATGAACATTGGGGTGCATGTATCTTTTCGAACTATAGTTTTCTCCAGATATATGCCCAGTAGTGGGATTGCTGGATTATATGGTAGCTCTATTTTTAGTTTTTTTAAGGAACCTCCATACTGTTTTCCATAGTGGCTGCACCATTTTACATTTCCACCAACAGTGTAGGAGGGTTTCCTTTTCTCCACACCCTCTCCAGCATTAATTGTTTGTGGGCTTTGTAATGATGCCCATTCTGACCAGTGTGAGGTGATACCTCATTGTAGTTTTGATTTACATTTCTCTAATAATTAGCAATGTTCCCTTTTCATGTGAAGGGAATTTGATTTTTAGAAAATAACAAATAACCACAAGTATTTTGAAAGTGTGTTATAGGATTTTTTTTAACCAACCATGCATTGTCTTCTGGGCCACTTCAGTCTGAGTGCTTGTGCTTTGGGAGGTTTCTACCAATTTTTATCAAAAAGTGACTAGAAATCATGGAATTTGGCAGTGGCAGAGATCTGATAAATCATCCAATTACCTCATTCAGTGATGAGATGTTAAAACCCAAGAAGATCGCGTTACTTATCCAGGGTCACAGATCTGCTAGACAGGTCACCTCATTATACTCAATAAGGATTTGCTTTCGAAAAGAGCCACATTTTTAACTTCGCAGTCAGTTTTTAAATTTATCCTTGCCTTCTTCAAATGTTTTGTCAACTGGTAATCCTAAAGTTTATATAAACTGTGAAATTTCGATGCCACCATGTTCCATTCTTCTTCCCAGCTGATGGAAGAAATCCTCAGATTTTTCTGATGAATGGTTTATTTCAAACAGATAACGGTTTATTCTGTTTTTCCCTGTTATAATATCACAATCTGGAATAATTTTATTATGTTGCTGGACATGCTTTTACGGAGCAGTATCATGAGACTAGAGTGAAATCACATTATGAGTTAACATTGGTATCAGTTTTATTGGAGCTGAAACTGAGTGAAAGGACTTAGGAGTAATTGGGTAATCAAAGCGAATTAAATCAAGAGGAGAAAAATATCAGTTCTGGCATCAAATGGGGAGTGCTATGACTGCCACATCTGTAGTCTTTATCCATTTTAATCAAGTCGAAATTATGCTATTGAGACTTATTTTTGCTACATTTACTTGCTCAGACGTAGCCGATGTTATATTCATCTCTGGATATTTCTTGAAACATTAAAACATTCTCACTATTTCTTGGGAAATGTTACCTAACTTGATTACCATACAAATATTCCAAGTTTCTATTACGTTTAAAATAGAAATACTGTGTATGCAGTATTCAGTGTAGATTCTGGGTAATGGAATCCAAAATACTGAGTTTTCAACCCACCTAGATAAATCCTGAGCCCCCCAACACATTGTTGGTTCTTCAGAAAACTAGGTTTAAGTGATATCCTGTTAGTATAAATTTGCTATAATAAATAGTAGACGGTACACAGCTAGTAGTACACAGCTAGAAAATGGCAGAGTCGGGATTCAAAGTACACAGTCTCACTGCAGAACCTGAGCCCTTAAGCACCCACTACGTTATTTGAAGTGAATGTATGTTATCATGTGGAATGACAAGGTGGAGTATATTTAAAGCAGTGTTTTTCAAACCTTTTTGACTGTGAACCACTGAAAGAAATATATTTTACATTGCAGACCAGCATGTGTGCACAAGCAGAACTAATAAAACCACACAAAACAGTACTCACCCTTACCATGGAGGGTGCACTGACTTCTCCTTTCTCTTTCATTTCTAAAAAGTGCTGGTTGTGACCCTGAAAATTGATTTCATGACCTACTGCAAGGCCACAGCCTGTAGATCAAAAACTCAAGGTCCGACATGCAGGCTGGCTCTGCAGGAAGTCCCAGTTCATGCCACCTGCTGAGTGAGCGCCCGTTAGCTCCTTCCCCCAGCGCCCAGCACTGTTTGTTGAGTGAGTATATACACAGATTATATTTTCCTTTCCCCATCTCTGTTTTAGTAAGTGCCCTCTCCCTTTCTTTCATTTTCTTTTTAAAAACAAAAAGCTGAAATTTTACCAAACATAGAGATGATTTAGACTGGAACAGAGGAGGTCAAGAAACACTGACTAATGATCTTGTTATGGAGATATGGTTTATTAATGAATCTTTATAAAGCAAATTACATTTTCTCATTGATTTTAATTGTAATTTCCACAGTGTTAAATTGTGAAATTGCTGTTTCTACCACATTCTGACTCTGGGACCTCCTCTTATCCCAGCAAGGGTCTTCTGTGGCCCACTCTGGCTTCTCTCCTCCAGGTGGGTTCATTTGGGAGGGGCTTACCAGCTCCTCCATCTCCATAAGAGTTGAGGCATTCCAGCAGCCTTGGGGCCCGGGTTACTCAGTCCTCCTAGCATTTCCTGGAAGATGTTTGGCAGCCCCTAAACTATCTAGCACCGGGGAGGGGGATCCTCTAATTGTTTGAGCCTGACCCTGGCTCAGGACGGACCTCCAGAATATGTAGAACTTCTCTAGGATCTCAGGCTCAGAAGGAACATCCACTGATGTTCAACTCCAGTGTGGCATCACCTTGAAGGGATGTCAGGAGCCTCTGATGGGCTGACAGGCAGAGAATGGACCAGCCCAAAAGTGCAGTTGGCTGCCAGGTGGCCGGAAACTTCTGGCACGTCAGGTAGTTCTATGTTATCAGGTCACCTATAGCCGACCTGATACACAGAAGCACTGTGTTTGAAAATACTGATGTTAGAGAATTGATTTATTTGCTGAATAGATTTCGCGTAATATGATTTCTGTAGTACTGCCTCTATCTTCCTCTTCTTTTTGTTGCTGATGCCTTGTTACAGATACAGCACCAGCTCACACAGTTTCTGGAATAAGGCAGGCTATCAATACATGTGTTCATTAACAAAATTAATTAAAGTAGTTCTAAGAGCAAGGGATTCTTGAGACGGTGGGGAAGATCAAGGTGAGGTGTGTGTTGGCAGTAAAGAGACGATCAAAGGGGCCCCTCATCAACAGATCCTCAGGACCTTCCCAATGCATTTTAGCTTGTAATTCAACAAGCCCAGATAATGAAACTTTCAGAATCTTTAAGAATAGGAAAGGTTTTTTGAAGATTTTTCTCTAATGCGGCAGAGGCATTCCCTTCTCGGTATAAATGCTTTTTGAAGCACAGTGATATTTTACTAGTTAGGTGGTTTAAAAGAAACTTGGTCTGCATTGCTGGTGATGAGAAAAAGAGAGATTTCAGCCCAAGGCAGCTGGAATTGGAATGTTCACATCTAATGGGGGAAAAGCCCTTACGTGGTCAAGAGGGACTTTCTCAAGCTTACTACGTCCTTCTCCATTTATTCTTTTGCTGTTGAGGGCAATAGGTGCTCCACTCACCAGGACTAATTCTGTTTCATGAAACTGATATCTGAGGTTAGGTCGTGATCCCCTCAAGAGCATTTTTCATCACCAGAAATGCTCTACAGATCCCCGTTGTGGTCAATGGCTGTCTGGCGGCTGACTGCCTGGATTCTTGAATGTTTGGGGGGGACCATAAAGCTTCCCCAGCCTCTTCATTCTGAGACGGTGTGCTGGGAAGTGTCAGCTTTGGGGGGAACCATGAGGATTTACGTCCTATTGAATCATTAACTGTTTCACCGTTGCTATTGGCTCAGTCCTGTTTTAACAGATACAGGGACTCCAAAACATTTACGAATACTCTTGCCCTCAAAGAGTTTAGGATTCATGAAGATTAGAGTCATTCACAAACGTGAAATACGACAGGAAAAGGCTAAGGGGGGACAACATCGTCAGTGGCAGGAGCACTGGATTGTGAGTCGGATGCCGAGGTGTCAGTTCCAGCTCTGTGATCAGAGTGATTGGACTCACCCTTGACCTCCGCAGGCCTCCGTGTCCTCCTCTGGGAGACAAAGGGGTCGGACCAGAGACCCTCTAAGGTGATTGTAATGCCGACCGTGTGAGACCGACAGTGGGTGCAGTCGGGGGTTGGGGGGGGCGAG
Organism: Balaenoptera ricei; assembly: GCF_028023285.1. Taxonomy (NCBI): domain Eukaryota; kingdom Metazoa; phylum Chordata; class Mammalia; order Artiodactyla; family Balaenopteridae; genus Balaenoptera; species Balaenoptera ricei. Next base: position 172,016,097 of record NC_082639.1, read on the forward strand.
GCTTGGGGGCTACTCTTGATTCTAACTAAAATTTGCAAACGTGTCTGTTTAAACTTTAGCAGGGTTGCCCTTTTCTCCCTAGCCCCCGGACCTTCTCACTAAGTAAGTGCATAAAAAATCAATTTTTGTGTCTCTATTCTGTTTCTTCCCCCAAAGACTCATATAGCAGTTTACAGGGAAACGGAAGCCCGGCCCTAGTTTGAAATTGATTTGGCTACATTTGATACACTCTTCCTTTCTAGGATGTGACTTTTCAGTTATAATAAGCCAAAAGATTGCTTTTCGCACCTCTTTCGTTTTTATGGTTCTTTTCAGACTTCTGTTGCTCACAGAAAAACTGTCTGGTAGGTTTCAGCAGACTCAAAAGTAACCAAATCAGAAGTGTCAAGACCTTATCATGAGATTGGGGCTGGATGCATTTCTTTGTATGTGAAGATGGAGATTCTCTCAATCCCACTGAGAACAAGTTCAAATTACAATCCTACCCATGACTTGTTCCTGGGCTCACAAACACTAAGCAGGAAAATCAGTGCCAGTAATGGAGACACCAGGACTTAAGAGTGTGACACAGGCTGAGAAAGCAACCAGAGGGGACCTCGGGCCGGGACTCTACAGCAGGCTGTTCAGACCCCACGCCCCAGGCGCTGCCCCCGCCCCTGCCACTGTACCCCGACTGCCTCAACGGGCTGCTTACCTGAACTCAGGGGTCCAGAGAGAAATATCATCCTCTGGAGTGTGGGGACAGTCAGCATCCATGTTACTCACGTTTGTAAAGTGCATGAGTACCTTTAGGAAGACTGTATTAGTCTGGGTTCTCCAGAGAAAACAGAACCCATAGGAGATAGGTCACATGCACGCACTATTAGGACTTGGCTAATGCAGTTATGGAGGCTGGGAAGTCCAAGATCTGCAGTTGGCAACCTGGAGACTCAGGAGAGCCGAGGGTGTAGTTCCAGTCTGAATCCAAAGGCCTGAGAACCAGGAGAGCCCATGGTGTAATTTCCAGTCTCAGTCTGAATCTGAAGGCAGGAGAAGATTGATGCGCCAGCTTGAAGGCAGTCAGGAGAGAGCAAGAATTCTTTCTACTCTCCCTTTTATATTCAGGCCATCAACTGATTGGGTGAGGCCCACCCACATTAGGGAGGGCAATCTGCTTTACTCAGTCTACCCACTCAAAGTCAGTCTCATCCAGAAACACCCTCACAGACACAGCCAGAATAAATGTCTGATGAAATATCTGGGCATCCCCTGGCCTAGTCAAGTGGACACATACAATGAACCATCACAAAGACTGTCTCTTGTAGATAGGTGTTGCACTCTGAATCGAATTTAGAAGCAACTGCTAGGGGATGCCGCTTCCAGGCACTTATTAAAATGGAATATTCCCTTTTCCTCCCACTTCCCCCACAAAGAAACATATTGGAAATCATTCTGTGAACTCTTTTCTCCATGCTGTGGCTACTTAGCTCCAAAGCATACACAGAATTTGAAGAATGGGGTGAAAGCGATTGGGACCTTAGGAGTATGGTTCCTAGGATAAGATTATTTGAGCGGGCTCATGCTCAAGTTATTTTCCACTCCTCTTCCCTAATACCTAAAGCAGCCCACCCCCTTAATGGATGTGTTATCTGATGGGGCTGGTCATCAACGTTTCAGAAAGACATTAAGAGAACAGCTCTACAGAAGAATGACCTGGGCTGGGAACTGATCCGCTCGGGGGTGATTTGAAAAGTGGAGTCTGAAGCTGTGGCAAGTCCTGGAAAATTACTATCTTGCTCAATGAGATTAGTTGTCCAAAATGAAGAATATTTTCTTCTTATACCATCTCATTTTCTGATTGCTCTCTTTTTACCACTTGTTCTTACTTCCCTCTTCCATGCCAAGGGCTGGATCCCACGGCCAGCAACACCCTGATCATCAGCGCTGTCCCAGGCACAGGAACAGAGCCGGAGGCTAGCAGTGGTGACATGAAAGCAGAGAAAGTGGATGGAAATGCTCTTTTTAAAAGGAAGGAATAAAGAAAGAAAGTAATGAGTTAGATTCATTGGGAAATTCTGCTGCTCTCCCATCATCATTTCCACGATGCTCTCATCATTTATTTATTAGAGCAGGAGTCGTTTTTCTGATGGATTCGGGGCTGCATCTTCAGCTCTCACTTGAATGATCTGTCCTTCTCTGAGAGAGAACAGCTCCTTGGCCCGGGGCACAGTGGTAGGGTGGTGTGACAAGTCGAGGGGTCAGTGCCTAGGACTTAGCAGTCCACATGGCTCATTTGTGAGCAGGGGGTGACCGGCCAAAAGTGTGTGTGTGGTGGCGGGGGAGGCACAGATGTCTCAGCCAAATTCTTTGCGTAAACCTACCTTGGGCCCTACAGTGGAGACGGAGGAGGGAGGCTGAGGTGTCTGAGAATGTGGATTGGAAGAAGGGTATAAAAATCTAAGGAATGCAGTCTACTTAGGCTGGGAGAAGAGAGGAAGGCGAGAGGGTGTTAGGAGAGAGTGTGTCTGTGCTGGGGGAGAGAATGCACACCTCCCTTGGAATACATAAGCTTAGAATACGTAAGCTTCTGGGATTATCAGAGTGATAGGTGTGACTGTTTGGTGGGATGGGGTAAGGATCTTTGCCTGATGAGTCCAGCAGAGCATGTGGCTCCATCCATTCATCCACCCTCCATCCATCCACCCTCCATCCATCCACCCACCCACCCTCCATCCATTCATCTTCTATTCATCCATCCAACCATCCATCCATCCACCCACCTATCCTCTTCATCTATCCATCCATCCATCCATTCATCTTCTGTCCATCCATCCATCCATCCACCCACCCACCCACCCTCCATGCATTCATCTTCTATTCATCCATCCAACCATCCATCCATCCACCCCCCTATCCTCATCATCTATTCATCCATCCATCCATTCATCTTCTATCCATCCATCAATCCACCCACCCACCCTCCATCCATTCATCTTCTATCCATCCATCCATCCATCCACTCACCCATCCTCCATCCATTCATCTTCTATTCATCCATCCATCCATCCACCCACCTATCCTCATCATCTATCCATCCATCCATCCATTCATCTTCTGTCCATCCATCTATCTACCCACCTATTTTCTATCCATCCACCTATCCTCTATCCATCCATCTATCCACCCACATATCCTCTATCCATCACCCATCTATCCATCCATCTATTCACCCACCTATCCTCTATCCATCCATCTATCCACCCACCAATCCTTCATTAGCAGTACTTATGGAATGCCCACACTCACCATAGGAGGAAGTGAAGTATAGGACCCTATTTCCCCCTCCAGGAGTTCACAGCCCAGTGGGAGAGACAGCTAAGCAGACCAATGACCGGGCAAGGGGCACGCTAAGAGAGGTCAGCCCAGGTGCCTGAAGGGAGGAAGAAGGCTCCCAGGGGGAGGCGCTACTTAAGCTGAGTCCTGGAGGCTGAGCACATTATGGGGCACATGCTTCCCTCAGTGGAGGTTCCGGCATAACTCCCCTTCCTGCCTCAGTGGAGGGCAATCCCTCCTCCAGGGTTTGGGTCCCCTCCCTGCCCACATCCAGGTGCAGGGAACTTACCCCACTTGCCTCCCCCTCATCTGCAGTCTTTGTTTCCCCCTGCTGTATAGAAACGTATTCAAATCTCCTTCATCTTATAATTTTATTACAACAGTCAAACCCCTCCCTTGACCCTAATCCAGGGATAACTCCCAACCTGTGTTCTTTTGTTCACACTAAGCATCTGGAAAGAGAAGCCCATGCTTACTCTCACTGGCCCGCCCCCCCCCCCCCCCCCCCCGCAAACATGAGCAGGCAGGCGTCCTCCCCCAGGGCTAGTTCTTCCTTGTCCCTGAAGCTGCCTGGGCACTGGTCTCAGTGCCCCCTGCCCTCAGCCAGTGGATGCTTCTCAGACTTTGCTTAGCGGATCTCAGCTGACACTGCCACCCATTCCTTCCTGAAACCCTTTCCCTTGCTTCCATGACACAGTCAGGTCTTCCTCCTCCATGGCCCTGTATTCCCAGCGTCCTTTGTGGGTGCCTCGGCTGCTGCTTCTCTCACGCTGCGCTCGTTCCCGGGACAGAGCACCCGCCCATGCCCGCACCAGCCCAGGGCACCATGGAGCTTCAGGCTCAGCCTCCAGCTCATCACCAGACATCTCTGCCTGGGTGTCCCCCCTCCACCAAGAACTCAAACTCCCCGGCCCCCCACCAGACACATCATTGCTGTCTTCACCTTGTCCTGTCAGTCTGAGTGCACGGCCCCACTGTCTACGCCGTCGTCGGCATCAGAACGTGGGCGTTATCCTAGATGCCTCTCTTTTAGTTCATTCCTCTAACCCCGTCCTCCATCCAGGCGGTCACAGGTTTTGTGATTCTGTGTCCTTAGTGTCTCATGTGGCCCTCTTTCTATTCCATTGCGTCTGCCTTGGTTCTGACTCCTCGTTTCCCACCCAGTTCTGGCACGAGCCCTGAAATCCCACGGTTCTCAGATGCTGGTCCTCCCTCGGGCAGGTGCGGGACTGGCTGCCTGAGTCATTGAGAGAACTTTCTAAAACTCAAGACTTCTGGGCCCGACCCCAGCCAGAGAGAGCCTGGATCCGTGAATGTCCTTTTACAAAGCTGCCCTCCTGCTCCTCTGGTGCAGCTGGTGGCCTGGAGGCACTTCCGACGAGCTTCCTCCCTCCTGCTTGGTCTATACGAGTCAGTCCTCTGTGCGAGTACAGGAAAGATCATTCAACAAAACAAATCTGATCCCAGTCATGTCTTTGTTCAAAGCTCTCAGTACGTGCCACGCCCCTACCCCTCACCTCCTCCTCAAGTCCAGACCCTTAGCTAACATATTCAGCCTTCGGGATCTGCTGTCGCCATCTCCTGCCCTCCCTTCACCACCCTCCACCCCAGGGCTCCACCTGTGGCAGTCACCCTGCCCCAAGCCTGGCAGAACCTGAACCCCAGCCTCTTCCCTGAAATGTGCTCAGCGGCTTCCCACCTCCATGCCTTGTGACCTGCCTCCCCAGTGCCCTTCCTCCCTCTGGCTGGCGGGTGTCTGCCTAGCTGTGAGGAGTCAGCCCCAGACCTTCCAGAAGGCTGTCCCCTCCTCTTACCCTCGGCTTGCCCTTCTGTGGCCACCCAGTGTCTGATACAGCCTCTGTTTGACTTCCAGCGTGTGTGTCAGAGTGACTTTCACTCCCAGACTGCCAGGAAGCGTCCAGACCATTCAGGTTTCTGTATGTTTATGCTTCTAGGCTTTCTAGACCGGGATGGAATCACGAATTCCATTGCTGCTAGTTGCCCCCTCAATACCATAATGGGTATACGTTTCAAGGACCCACCCTGAGACGGCCAGACTCAGAAGGAAATCATTGACCTTCATCACTTAGGAAGCACTTGACAATTTACAGTACCTTCCTTTGAAACAAAAACATGAAGCCATCACTTAACGACCCGCCAGTACTTTATTGCCCTCCTCCCAGATGGGTATTAATCACCCTCCAAGGGGCTGGAAACCTGCCTCCACTGTCGGGGTACTCACAGTGGGGCAGAGCTGCGGCTGCGTGTCAGGGGGGCTGAGAGGCTAGATGGTGTCTCCTTTGTCAAAGCATCTTCTGTTTGATAAAGTATCAGACCTGCTCCCACTTAAAGATGTAATAGCGTCAGATGTGGACGCTGTCCACTTCCCTGCTTCCCTCCTTGACTTTTCGCTTGGTCCACAGCCGCATGCCCTCGGCAGAGAGAGCACGTTATGACTGCTGGACCCCGTGCTGCCACGGTGCCTACTGTGCCGTGTCGTGTGGCTTTCAGCACAGCGGTGCTGGCAGAATGTCCAGGGTCTTGAGGTCAGTTGGGGAGGACAGCAAGTGAGTCCTTCATGAGCCCATGAAAGTTGGGGTCAGGGAATCACCTACCAGCTGAGGACGTTTTGCAAGCCCAGTGTGTTACAGAGGATCAGATATCTCATGAGTCTGACATCTGGGCATCACCTGGAAACCACGTAAGTCCTCCAAGAGCCCCAGTGATACTGCCTCTGGGTCTGGGCTGAGATTTTCTAAGATGGCCCAGGCTATTCCTGTCCCTCTGCCACGTCTTGACCTGGCTGCGCTGGGGGTGGGGGTGGACGGGCACACCAACACCCATCTGGACGGAGTCATGCATAGTTGTTCTGGGTACCTTTTCAGGAAGGATTTGTTGGTTGAGTTTGTAAGAAAATGGAGTAGAAGGCCTTCGTAGTGCACAGAAGTTTAGGGTTCTCTCTGTCGCCTGCATTGCTTTCCTTGGAGGATACGTTGGAGCATTGTGCACATAGACGACCCCTTCCTTATCCTTGGTGTCCCCCAACGAGCTCGTGACATTCATGAGCTCCGTGTGGCTACACAAAAGATCGTTCAAAAATGCAAATCTGGGGGCTTCCCTGGTGGCGCAGTGGTTGAGAATCTGCCTGCCAATGCAGGGGACACGGGTTCGAGCCCTGGTCTGGGAAGATCCCACATGCCGCGGAGCGACTGGGCCCGTGAGCCACAACTACTGAGCCTGCGCGTCTGGAGCCTGTGCTCCGCAACAAGAGAGGCCGCGACAGTGAGAGGCCCATGCACCGCGATGAAGAGTGGCCCCCGCTCGCCGCAACTAGAGAAAGCCCTTGCACAGAAACGAAGACCCAACACAGCCAAAAATAAATTAATTAATTAATTAATTTAAAAAGTGAAATTCTTAAAAAAAAAAATGCAAATCTGGTCCCAGTCATGTCTTTGTCCAAAGCTCTCAGTACGTGCCATGACCCCACCCCTCTCCTCCTCATGGAGGCCAGAGTCGGGCCTTCGTCCCAGCTGTCTGGCCGTCTCCCTCACCCCGACATCCAGTCAGTTGACAAGGCACCCCTGGAACCGGGATGTCTCACACTCTGGTGCCCTCCTTGCTGCTTCCATCACTTTCCTGTGCCCTCAGACCCACCACGTCTGACCGCACCATTGCCTGGGTCTCCTAGCCACACTCTGGGCTCTTCCTCCTCCACTTAGTCCCTCAGGCTGCTGTCCTGTCGGCCTCCTGGTCCCCACTACCCAGCTCCATGGCTCCACGCTGGCCTCCTCGCTCAGCCGGGCTTTCTAGGGTCACCCCGGTATGTCTCCCACTCCCTTTTCCAACTCTGTTTATTCACTCATCAAACATTTATGGAGCACGTTCTAGGCAGAGCTGTGATAGGTTTCACGAGAGTGAAAAAGTCTCAAAACCTGTCCTCGAGGGGCTCATAACCCAGAATGAGAGGCGATCATTCTCCAAATGATTCAGTACAGGGCTGTGTTCACGTTACAGGGGTGGAACAAATGGGGGGGGGCAGGGAGAGTGGGGTTAAGGAAGGCCTCCCGGAGGAGGAGAAATGTGGACCAGGCCTGGCTGATGGGGGTGAGGGCAGGGGGCAGGGGAGGGTGGGCATCGCCAGCCTGCCTCTTCCACAAACCCTGTATCCTCTCAGCCACCTGCTGCTCTGCAGACACGCCCGTGATCTCCCGGCCCGGCCATTGCGCATGCCATTCCCCGGTGTCTCCCTCCACAAAGTTGGTTCTGTCCTTGAAGTCTTACCTGTCCTTCAAAGCCAGGCTCAGATTCCATCTCCCCCTTTCCCGACCACCTCTCCCTCCTCCGCTCCCTTCTGCATTTTGTACTTCAGTCTCGACATTTACCATTTTGTATTCCTTTCCTTGTTTACTTTTCCTCATCTCCCTACTCCTAGAACCTCTTGAAGGGCTAACTTGACCGTGAAACTGAAATCATTAATGAGCGCTTTTCTAAGCAAAGAGCAAAAAGCAGTGTGAAATGTGCCTAGAGTGTTTATTTTCTTGGCTTTTTTATTGGTGGAGTTGGGTGGCCCATAGCATCGGAAAGAATACAGCGTCTGCCATTTATCATGGGAAACCTTCAGCATCCGAAGAATATCTTCAGAGGCACCTTTTCTTCTCTCTGTCCATGTAGGGTTCGATGACCTTCAGGTGTGTGCTGACCCAGGCGTCCCTGAGAATGGCTTCAGGACGCCCAGCGGAGGGGTTTTCTTTGAAAGCTCTGTCACCCGATTTCACTGCCAAGATGGATTCAAGCTGAAGGGCTCTACAAAGAGACTGTGTATGAAACATCTGAACGGAACCCTAGGCTGGATCCCAAGTGATAAACCCGTCTGTGTGCAGGAAGGTAAAGTGCTCCCCTCCACCCCCTACCCCCATCCCATGGAAGCCACTCACGTGGTCAGCTTGTGGCTGCAGGGGTATGAGGCTGTGTGCCAGACAGGGTGGTACCCTGGGCTGCTCTCTGTTTCAGGGCTAATCCTGCAGGCTGATGGAGGAGTATGCATGTTCAGTAAGGGCTGGGGCAGGGGATAAATGCATCTCAGCATCAGGAGTAATCGTCTTCCTTTTCTTTCTCAATTACAACCCAATTTATCACCATTTTTGTCAATGCAAGAGAGCAACTCAGATAACATGAGGGCCATTTATTATTGGGCTGCCAACTCAGCACTCACTTCCATGTTACTCAATAAAAAGTGCAGTAAATATATTGGGCCAGAACTGTATATAATGATACAGAAGATGCATGTTACTCAGAGAATTAAATCAATTACTACTTATCAGTTCTGCCTTAGACATGATTCATTTAAGGAAAGAAAGAACTGTGGCAAGCAATGGTAGATTGACAAGGTAGACATTTATTTCTAGCAGGTATCCCTAAATTTATTGGTCGTGACAAGACATTCATTTACTCCTAGCAATTATCCCTAAGTCTGTTGGTTGAAACAACTTTATATATGTATATATATATTTTTTTTTTGCTTGTTTGTTTTCACTCTATAGAGATACTTTTAGAGTTTAAAAGAATGCATTGAGTTTAGCTACTTGGAATGCCAAATTGTTGATTATATATCTCTGATGATCAGCAAGGTTGAAGTAGGAATAGGCATGAATTAAGAATTAATTCTAGCCCCAAATTTCCATGAGGCACAGAACTGATATTTCATCAAGTTCGTTAGAAGAGAGTTTCACGTTCTCTCAACACCATTATTGATTTTATTTGGGGATGGAGCTTTTATAATAATGCTACGTAAACTCTTATTCTGATTTAGTGTGTATCTTCTTTATGAAACTTTTAATTTGGCAAGCATTGATCAAACATCTATTATGCTCCTCCTTTTGGAAATTATAAAGGTTGGGTAAGGTGGTGTCTTACCTTTAAAGTACTTGCTATCTTTGCTTTTATTTTCAAGGTATTTTTTAAAAAGCCAAAATTATATAAAGAATTAAGGTTTTTAAAAGTAAATTTATTTTTCCTCTTACATGCAGTCCATGCAAGCTATGATTTCTGTAAGATTCTATTAATTAAAAGTTTATTTAATATATAAGATAGATGAACAACAAGGACCTACTGTATAGCACAGGGAACTATATTCAACATCTTGTAATAACCTATAATGGAAAAGAATCTGAAAAAGAATATATATAACAATCACTTTGCTGTACACTGGAAACTAACACAACACTGTAAATCAACTCTACTTCAATTTTAAAAAAAAGGTTATTTAATTTGTATGTAAAGACTTTCCTGCTAAAACCTATGGCCTAAGATACCCAGTACTTAAAACCCAGACAAGCTCAAAAATATCAGAGAACAAAGAAAACAGTAGGCTTCCTGAATATTGCCCAGAGATGAAGGCCTTCTGTTACTTGGTCATCCTGGGGAAAAAAAAAAGTTTATCCCTTTTTAGATCAGCTTCTTTCCAACCTTGTACATAACAACGTAATACATAGTAATTCCAAGAAAGGGAGCGAAAAATCACCTTGGAGTAGAGGCTTCTATTATATAGGTCTGCGTGCATAATTCTGAACACTTAGCCCCAAATGTGCTGGGAGGGGCTGTGTACCTGGGGATGGCAGTGGAGTGTCAGTTCTTTTATTAGGCAACTTAAAATAAGACCAGGTGCTTCCAAAGAACGTTCCAGGATTCCTCATTTCCAGTCACAATGTTGTGCTCTAATCATCATTTTACAAAGTTTGTAAGAAAAGGTATTGCCTTTCTAAGTACGATGGTATAATTAATTATTTTTATATAAATGGTGGTCTTTGTTGGTCTTTGAAAGATCTGTATAAGGAGATTACTTTCGTTGCCCTCACGGTGGAGAAAATCATCACTGTTAGCATCCTAAGCCTTCTGTATGTGGCTTACAGGGGCGAGGGGCACACAGAAGTCTACTCCATGGATGTCGTAAAGCAGGGAAGAAGCTAAACTTTTTTTCCCTGGAGTTGTAAATGGCCTTTACTCCCTGATTAGGACTTATGCTGGGTGAATAGTAAGGGCTGCTCAATTCATTTGTTTCCGTTGTTAGGTAATTCTTTTTTTTTTTTTTAATTAATTAATTAATTTATTTATTTACTTTTTGGCTGCATTGGGTCTTCGCTGCTGCACACGGGTTTTCTCTAGTTTCTGAGAGCGGGGGCTACTCTTTGTTGCGCTGCACGGGCTTCTCTTGTGGTGGCTTCTCTTGTTGCAGAGCACGGGCTCTAGGCGCATGGGCTTCAGTAGTTGTGGCACGTGGGCTCAGTAGTTGTGGCATGCGGGCTCTAGAGCGCAGGCTCAGTAGTTGTGGCGTGCGGGCTTAGTTGCTCCGCGGCATGTGGGATCTTCCCGGACCAGGGCTCGAACCCGTGTCCCCTGCATTAGCAGGCGGATTCTTAACCACTGTGCCACCAGGGAAGCCCTGTTAGGTAATTCTTAGAGGGCTAATGGATTTTTCTGCATGCTGGTAATAGTGATAACAATAAATTATCACATTTTTTAGGTCATTAGAGTTTAAAAGTACATTCAGATTCACTATCTCATTTAACAAGTACAACTGCCCTACAAGACAAGTCTTATTGTCCTCATTTCCTGATTAGGAAACTGAGGCTCAGAGAAGTTACTCGCTTTGTCAAAGTCACACAGCTGATGAGTAAGCAGCAGATCTGTAACTCATTCTAAGCCAGCATTTTTCCTCTACAAGATTAAGTCTAACTTTCCTCTTGGTGTCGCAAAAGCCCTACTGTAATCAGTTATGCAACAACACATTATTATAACAAATGGCATCATCAACGTTCAGAGTCGAAGGGACTCTAGAAATTAGATAATCCAAGCCCTCGTTCTAATTTAGTTTTTGTTTGATCAACAGGGAAACTGAGTCTCAGAGAAGTTAAGAGTCTTCCCAGACTTATATGGTGATTTAGGGACACATCTGTTCTAGGCCAGGTCTTGTCACTGTTGCCTGGACTCCTTCCAGGCTTCCCTGCTGTCAGCCAGTTCTGCCTGAGATACAGATTTTTAAAAATAAGTTCATATGCATTAAAATGCTTTATAACAGTAAAGTGCTCTACAGAAGCAAGGTGGTATTAAAGCAAATATTTTCTTGTGCATTCACACAGATTCCCTCTCTTTTATTCTCCACTTCACCCTGCCACACATACCAGCCATCTCCCTTCTCTCCTTTTACTCCAATCTAAATGGTTTATTCCAAGCAAACTCACTTATAGAAGTTTGGACTTACAGAACTGATAATATAGGCAATGAATTAATTTCCTGGCACCCAAAGCCTCCAGCCTAAGAAATATCTGTGCTTGTCAAAGCTGCTTCTGTAAGACTAGAGCCAGCACATCCCTGAGCAAGGGTGGGGATACTTATGGTCCAGGGAGCAGGGGAGGTGACCAGTATGGTGGAGAGGGTACCATGGAGTTGGCAAAGGACTGAAAATACTGCCTGGGGGCACAAGGCTGCTGACATACTAAGTGCAGTGACTAAAGGCCAGGGGGACAGCCACCATCTGGGCCTCTTCCTTTCCAAAATCACTCAACTAGTCTACGGGGGGACACTTTCCCTGCTAATACATCCCTTTCCCACATTTCATAAGAAAAAGTATAGGTAAAGTCAGATTGACTTTGCATAAATTCATTTGAGGGGAGACCTTCAAGATGGCGGAAGAGTAAGACGTGGAGATCACCTTCCTCTCCACAAATACATCAGAAATACATCTACATGTGGAACAACTCCTACAGAACACCTACTGAACGCGGGCAGAAGACCACAGACCTCCCAAAAGGCAAGAAACTCCCCACGTACCTGGGTAGGGCAAAAGAAAAAAGAAAAAACAGAGACAAAAGAATAGGGACGGGACCTGCACCAGTGGGAGGGAGCTGTGAAGGAGGAAAAGTTTCCGCACACTAGGAAGCCCCTTCGCAGGCAGAGACTGTGGGTGGTGGAGGGGGGAAGCTTCGCAGCCACGGAGGAGAGCGCAGCCACAGGGGTGCGGAGGGCAAAGCGGGGAGATTCCCGCACAGAGGAGCGGTGCTGACCAGCACTCACCAGCCCGAGAGGCTTGTCTGCTCACCCGCCGGGGCGGGCAGAGGCTGGGAGCTGAGGCTCCAGCTTCTTCGGAGGTCGGATCCCAGGGAGAGGACTGGGGTTGGTGGCGTGAACACAGCCTGAAGGGGGCTAGTGCGCCACAGCTAGCCAGGAGGGAGTCCAGGACAAAGTCTGGACCTGCCTAAGAGGCAAGAGACCGTTGTTCCGGGGTACGCGAGGGCAGGGGATTCAGAGCACCGCCTAAACGAGATCCAGAGATGGGCACAAACCGCGGCTATCAGCGCGGACCCCAGAGACGGGAGTGAAAAGCTAAGGCTGCTGCTGTGGCCACCAAGAAGCCTGTGTGCAAGCACAGCTCACTATCCACACCGCCCCTCCTGGGAGCCCGTGCAGCCCACCACTGCCAGGGTCCCGTGATCCAGGGACAACCTCCCCGGGAGAATGCATGGCGTGCCTCAGGCTGGTGCAATGTCACGTCGGCCTCTGCCGCCGCAGGGTCGCCCCGCATCCGTACCCCTCCCTCCCCCCGGCCTGAGTCAGCCAGAGCCCCCGAATCAGCTGCTCCTTTAACCCTGTCCTGTCTGAGCGAAGAACAGACACCCTCAGGCGACCTACACACAGAGGCAGGGCCAAATCCAAAGCTGAACCCCAGGAGCTGTGCGAACAAAGAAGAGAAAGGGAAATTTCTCCCAGCAGCCTCAGGAGCAGCGGATTAAATCTCCACAGTCAACTTGATGTACCCTGCATCTGTGGAATACACAGATTCCACAATAGAATCTGTGACAATAGACAACGAATCATCCCAAAATAGAGGCAGTGGACTTTGGGAGCAACGATATATATATATTTGTCCTTTTTCTCTTTTTGTGGGTGTGTAAGTGTATGCTTCTTGGTATGATTTTGTCTGTATAGCTTTGCGTTTACCATTTGTCCTAGGGTTCTGTCTGTTCATTGTTTTCTTTTTTCTTTTTTTTTAGTATAGTTCTTAGCACTTGTTATCCTTGGTGGATTTGTTTTTTGGTTTGGTTGCTCTCTTCTCTCTTTCTTTCTTTCTTTCTTTTTTTTTTTCTTTTTCTATTACTTTTTAATTTTTAAATTTTTAATAATTATTTTTTATTTTAATTTAATTTTTCTTTCTTTCTTTCTTTCTTTCTCTTTTCCCTCTTCTTCTGAGCCGTGTTGCTGACAGGGTCTTGGGGCTCTGACCAGGTGTCAGGCCTGTGCCTCTGAGGTGGGAGAGCTGAGTTCAGGACATTGGTCCACCAGAGACCTCCCAGCTCCACGTAATATCAAATGGCAAAAGCTCTCCCAGAGATCTCCATCTCAATGATAAGACCCAGCTCCATTCAATGACCAGCAAGCTACAGTGCTGGACACCCTATGCTGACAACTAGCAAGAAAGGAACACAACCCCACCCATTAGCAGAGAGGCTGCCTAAAATTATAATAAGGTCACAGACACCCCAAAACACACCAATGGACGTGGACCTGCCCACCAGAAAGACAAGATCCACGCTCATCCACCAGAACACAGGAACTAGTCCCCTCCACCAGGAAGCCTACACAACCCACTGAACCAACCTTAGCCACTGGGGCCAGACACCAAAAACAACAGGAACTACGAACCTGCAGCCTGCGAAAAGGAGACCCCAAACACAGTAAGTTAAGCAAAATGAGAAGACAGAGAAACACACAGCAGATGAAGGAGCAAGGCAAAAACCCACCAGACCTAACAAATGAAGGGGAAATAGGCAGTCTACATGAAAAGGAATTCAGAGTAATGATAGTAAAGATGATCCAAAATCTTGGAAATAGAATAGAGAAAATACAAGAAACGTTTAACAAGGACCTAGAAAAACTAAAGAGCAAACAAACGAACAACACAATAAATGAAGTTAAAAGTTCTCTGGAAGGAATCAGTAGCAGAATAACTGATGCAGAAGAACGGATAAGTGACCTGGAAGATAAAATAGTGGAAATAACCACTGCAGAGCGGAATAAAGAAAAAAGAAAGAAAAGAATTGGGGACAGTCTCAGAGACCTCTGGGACAACATTAAACACAACAACATTTGAATTATAGGGGTCCCAGAAGAAGAGAAAAAGAAAGGGACTGAGAAAATATTTGAAGAGATTATAGTTGAAAACTTCCCTAATATGGGAAAGTAAATAGTTAATCAAGTCCAGGAAGTGCAGAGAGTCCCATACAGGAAAAATCCAAGGGAAAACACTCCAAGACACATATTAATCAAACTATCAAAAATTAAATACAAAGAAAAAATATTAAAATCAGCAAGGGAAAAACAACAAATAACATACAAGGGAATCCCCATAAGGTTAACAGCTGATCTTTCAGCAGAAACTCTGCAAGCCAGAAGGGAGTGGCAGGACATCTTTAAAGTGATGAAAGGGAAAAACCTACAACCAAGATTACTCTACCCAGCAATCTCAATTCATATTCAACAGAGAAATTAAAACCTTTACAGACAAGCAAAAGCTAAGAGAATTCAGCACCACCAAACCAGCTTTACAACAAACGCTAAAGGAACTTCTCTAGGCAGGAAACACAGAGAAGGAAAAGACCTACAGTAACAAACCCAAAACAATTAAGAAAATGTATAGGAACATACATATCGATAATTGCCTTAAATGTAAATGGAATGCTCCAACCAAAAGACTTAAACTTGGCTGAATGGATACAAAAACAAGACCCATATATATGCTGTCTACAAGAGACCCGCTTTAGACCCAGGGACACATACAGACTGAAAGTGAGGGGATGGAAAAAGATATTCCATGCAAATGGAAATCAAAAGAAATCTGGAGTTGCAATTCTCATATCAGACAAAATAGACTTTAAAATAAAGACTATTACAAGAGACAAAGAAGGACACTACATAGTGATCAAGGGATCAATCCAAGAAGAAGATGTAACAATTGTAAATATTTAGGCACCCAACATAGGAGCACCTCAATACATAAGGCAAATACTAACAGCCATAAAAGGGGAAATCTGAACTAACACAATCATAGTAGGGGATTTGACACCCCATTTTCGCCAATGGACAGATCATCAAACATGAAAATAAATAAGGAAACACAAGCTTTAAATGATACATTAAACAAGATGGACTTAATTGATATTTATAGGACATTCCATCCAAAAACAACAGAATACACTTTCTTCTCAAGTGCTCATGGAACATTCTCCAGGATATATCATATCTTGGGTCATAAATCAAGCCTTGGTAAATTTAAGAAAATTGAAATCGTATCAAGTATCTTTTCCAACCACAACGCTATGAGTCTAGATATCAATTACAGGAAAAAATCTGTAAAAAATACAAACACATGGAGGCTAAACAATACACTCCTTAATAACCAAGACATCACTGAAGAAATCAAAGAGGAAATCAAAAAATACCTAGAAATAAATGACAATGAAAACATGACGAACCAAAACCTATGGGTTGCAGCCAAAGCAGTTCTAAGAGGGAAGTTTATAGCAATACAATCCTACCTCAAGAAACAAGAAACATCTCAAATAAACAACCTAAGCTTATGCCTAAAGCAATTAGAGAAAGAAGAACAAAAAAACCCCAAAGTTAGCAGAAGGAAAGAAATCATAAAGATCAGATCAGAAATAAATGAAAAAAAAATGAAGGACACAATAGCAAAGATCAATAAAAGTAAAAGTTGGTTCTTTGAGAAGATAAACAAAATTGATAAACCATTAGCCAGACTCATCCAGAAGAAAAGGGAGAAGACTGAAATCAATAGAATTAGAAATGAAAAACGAGAAGTAACAACTGACACTGCAGAAATACAAAGGATCATGAGAGATTACTACAAGCAACTATATGCCAATAAAATGGACAACTTGGAAGAAATGGACAAATTCTCAGAGAAGCACAACCTTCTGAGACTGAACCAGGAAGAACTAGAAAACATAATCAGACCAGTCACAAGCACTGAAATTGAGACTGTGATTAAAAATCTTCCAACAAACAAAAGCCCAGGACCAGATGGCTTCACAGGCGAATTCTATCAAACATTTAGAGAAGAGCTAACACCTACCCTTCTCAAACTCTTCCAAAATATAGCAGAGGGAGTAACATTCCCAAACTCATTCTACGAGGCCACCATCACCCTGATACCAAAACCAGACAAAGATGTCACAAAGAAAGAAAACTACAGGCCAATATCACTGATGAACATAGAGGCAAAAATCCTCAAGAAAATACTAGCAAACAGAATCCAACAGCACATTCAAAGGATCATACACCATGATCAAGTGTTTTACCCCAGGAACGTAAGGATTCTTCAATATACGCAAATCAATAAATGTGATGCACCATATTAACAAATTGAAGGATAAAAACCATATGATCATCTCAGTAGGTGCAGAAAAAGCTTTCGACAAAATTCAACACAAATTTATGATAGAAACCCTCCAGAAAGTAGGCATAGAGGGAACTTACCTCAACATAATAAAGGCCATATATGACAAACCCACAGCCAATATCATTCTTAATGGTGAAAAACTGAAACTAAAGATCAGGAACAAGACAAGGTTGCCCACTCTCACCACTGTTATTCAACATAGTTTTGGAAGTCCTATCCACAGCAATCAGAGAAGAAAAAGAAATAAAAGGAATATAAATCAGAAAAGAAGTAAAGCTGTCACTATTTGCAGATGACATGATAGTATATATAGCGAATCCTAAAGACGGTACCAGAAAACTACTAGAGCTAATCAATGAATTCGGTAAAGTAGCAGGATACAAAATTAATGCACAGAAATCTCTTGCATTCCTATACACTAGTGATGAAAAATCTGAAAGAGAAATTAAGGAAACACTCACATTTACCACTGCAACAAAAAGAATTAAATACCTAGGAATAAACCTACCTAAGGAGACAAAAGACCTGTATGCAGAAAACTATAAAACACTGATGAAAGAAATTAAAGATGATACAAACAGATGGAGAGATATACCATGTTCTTGGATTGGAAGAATCAATATTGTGAAAATGACTACACTACCCAAAGCAATCTACAGATTCAATGCAATCCCTATTAAATTACCAATGGCATTTTTTACAGAACTAGAACAAAAAAATCTTAAAATTTGTATGGAGACACAAAAGACCCTGAATAGCCAAAGCAGTCTGGAGGGAAAAAAACGGAGCTGGAGGTATCAGGCTCCTGGACTTCAGACCATACTACAAAGCTACAGTAATCAAGACAGTATGGTACTGGCACAAAAACAGAAATATAGATCAATGGAACAGGATAGAAAGCCCAGAGATAAAGCCACATATATATGGTCACCTTAGTTTTGCTAAAGGAGGCAAGAATATACAGTAGAGAAAAGACAGCCTCTTCAATAAATGGTGCTGGGAAAACTGGACAGCTACATGTAAAAGAATGAAATTAGAACACTCCCTAACACCATACACAAAAATAAACTCTAAATGGATTAAAGACCTAACTGTAAGGCCAGACACTATAAAACTCTTAGAGGAAAACATAGGCAGAACACTCTATGACATACATCACAGCAAGATCCTTTTTGACCCACCTCCTAGAGAAAAGGAAAAAAAAAACAAATGGGACCTAATGAAACATAAAAGCTTTTGCACAGCAAAGGAAACCATAAACAAGATGAAAAGACAACCCTCAGAATGAGAGAAAATATTTGCAAATGAAGCAACTGAAAAAGGATTAATCCCCAAAATTTACAAACAACTCATGCAGCTCAATATCAGAAAAACAAACAACCCAATCCAAAAATAGGCAGAAGACCTAAATAGACATTTCTCCAAAGAAGATATACAGATTGCCGACAAACACATGAAAGGATGCTCAACATCACTAATCATTAGAGAAATGCAAATCAAAACTACAATGAGGTATCACCTCACACCAGTCAGAATGGCCATCATCAAAAAATCTACAAACAATAAATGCTGGAGAGGGTGTGGAGAAAACGGAACCCTCTTGCACTGTTAGTGGGAATGTAAATTGATACAGCCGCTATGGAGAACAGTATGGAGGTTCCTTAAAAAACTACAAATAGAACTACCATACGACCCAGCAATCCCACTACTGGGCATATACCCTGAGAAAACCATAATGCTAAAAGAGTCATGTACCCCAATGTTCATTGCAGCTCTATTTACAATAGCCAGGACATGGAAGCAACCTAAGTGTCCATCAACAGATGAATGGATAAAGAAGATGTGGCACATATATACAATGGAATATTACTCAGCCATAAAAAGAAACGAAATTGAGTTATTTGTAGTGAGGTGGATGGACGTAGAGTGTGTCATACAGAGTGAAGTACGTCAGAAAGAGAAAAACAAATACAGTATGCTAACACATATATATGGAATTTAAAAAAATGGTTATGAAGAACCTAGGGGCAGGGCAGGAATAAAGACGCAGACATAGAGAATGGTCTTGAGGACACGGGAGGGAAGGGTAAGCTGGGACGAAGTGAGAGAGTGGCATGGACTTATATATACTCTCACATGTGAAATAGATAGCTAGTGGGAAGCTGCCGCATAGCACAGGGAGCTCAGCTCCGTGCTTTGTGACCACCTAGAGGGGTGGGATAGGGAGGGTGGGAGGGAGACACAAGAGGGAGGAGATATGGGGATATATGTATATGTATATGTATAGCTGACTCACTTTGTTATAAAGCAGAAACTAACACACCGTTGTAAAGCAATTATACTCCAATAAAGGTGTTAAAAAAATTCACTTGACACTCATGCAGTACATGTCAAATCAGGACATGGAAAGATGCTATCCATACCCTGATAGCCTTAAAAGGGGTGGGGTCAGTATTGTGGCGATTCAGACTGTGATTTGCACACCATGAAGAAGTAGTTTATTTTAAAAATATATATTCCGAGGAAACTAAAATAAAATGAATTCAAATCCACTTATATTATGAAAAAGTATCATATGGGGGGACAGAGAAGAATCTGCCTATGCCTTGCCAAAATCTATTTATTATCAATATTAATGGAAATATTTCATTACTTGACCATCCCGTGGTCCAGCTGGGATACAGAATACATCTCAGCTCTTATGGCATTGGTTATACTAGCTAGACACTAGTTTTTGGTTTTGCTTTAAAAAAGAGAACTAACTAAATAATTGTGCCTAGTTCCTGGGTAGGGTGAGAGCCTTACTTAGACTGCGAGATAATGTTGTGTAGCACCCAAATCCCCCCTTTATTTGGATTCTCATTTCTGGGAGAGTGTCTGGGACACCGTCTAAAGCCAGACACCTCTAGCCAGAGCTTCAGCTTCTGGGTGGATTCAGGATGCCCATGAAGCATCTTTGGATGTGGACCGTGTACCCCTTCTACAGAAACACACCTGTTTCTTGTCTCCTTTGAGTTTCCTCCTCCTGATCATGCACCCGGGAAGGCAGAGGCTACACCAGCACTGCTGCAGAAGTACATTTTTATGCAAAGGGTCTTCATATCGGAGGACTTCTCAGACCCTCCTCTATGAGGTGGAGGGGACCTTTCTCTTTTCTCCTCACCTTCTCTCTTGAGCAGCTCTGCAAATAGTCAGTGGTCACGC
Source organism: Balaenoptera ricei (assembly GCF_028023285.1). Taxonomy (NCBI): domain Eukaryota; kingdom Metazoa; phylum Chordata; class Mammalia; order Artiodactyla; family Balaenopteridae; genus Balaenoptera; species Balaenoptera ricei. The sequence continues at coordinate 172,036,084 of NC_082639.1, forward strand.
TGGTAAAGTTCAGATAGACCTGTACTAAGCAAATAAAAAGGATTTGGGTGAAGTTAGAGTCCCACAGGTCTCGCAGGCAGACAGCTTGTTCAAGTGTGAGTCTTCCAGAGCACGTTCCAGACCAGACTGAACCCCCCATGGCTCTTCTGTGCAACCCCAGGACCACACCGCTGAGCGCTGGTGGGTCTGCTGAGCGCCGCTTGTTTGAGAACCAGCTCGCTGAGCAGACGGCTTTCTCAGGAAGTCCTCCCTCTGTGCTTGGAGCCGAGCAAGAGACAGAAGGAGTGTTTCAAGCACACATTGGTGTAGCCCCAAAGGGCCCCCCCCTGTAAGGAGAGCCACCCTTGGGATGGCTTTCCTCGCTCTGAGAAGGACCAGCGTAGCCCCTGGCAGGATGGTCTGGTTGGACCTACAGTCCCAGGGGCCACGTTGAGACCCATGAGCTTTGCCTGACGACCCACAGAGCAACCTCATCCGGCCTCTTGGTGCTTCTCAGGGGAAAGGTCCCTCCACCTAGGAGGGAGACGTGGGTACCAATGACACGCTAGCCATGGTGCATGTGATGACCAGCTCCCCACACTAGATGTCACCATGTATATTACCTGCCAGTCTAAGCAGGCGGTTCTCATGCGTGAGGCGGGCAAGGGAGGCCCCAGCGCACTGGCAGCTGTTTCTTGTGGTGCTTCCTGGCCTATCTTCTTTCATCACTTTACTGTAAGCCTGGTGGAGCCCGTCTGCCTGATGCCCCCTTTAGACAGGCGATCTGGTTAAGACTTTTGCATCCCTCAGGTAAGCCTTTGCCCGCGAATACTTACAATGAGCTCCTCCAGGAGGTGCTAATTTTTTTTTTTTCTGGCCTCCCCTTTACTCCTTTTCCTGACATTTGACTTCCAAGTGCAGTTGGCTCCAGCCATTTTTCGTCACTCACACACAAGGAAAGCACGTGGGCATTCTTTCCTTCCATCCTTCTGATTATCTTGGTATACATTTTATCATTGCTCTGCCCACAATTAGCAATGTTGTCAGAGCAATTGGGAATGAGTTTTCCATAGGACGTTGTGAATTGAGTTGCCTGTCCCAGGTCCTGCACTCTGGGGATGCTGACAAAGATGGATTCGGAGAGGCAGCAGTTGAAGGAGAAAGATCCCTAGACAGCAACCCAGAACCTGCCCCGCCCCCATCATTATTGGCAAAGTCTACCTTGGTGTTGGGCACCCGGCCTGTCCAACACCCCCGTATACCTGTTCCTGGTCTTCACATTGCCTCTGTTTTCCCTTCTCAACAAGACTGCAGTGTTTTAGGAGGCGTCTGTTATTTAATTAATTAACTTATTTATTCATTTATTTAATGGCCGCGCTGCACCGCATGGGGGATCTTAGTTCTCTGACTAGGGATCGAACCTATGTCCCCTGCAGTGGAAGCGTGGAGTCCTAACCACCGGACCGCCAGGGAATTCTCTCGGCGGCCTCTGTTATATGTATTGGGTACCTATGCTTTATGCGCATTATCTTCTTTACTACAGCAACCCTGTGAGGTTCTACTACCTTACAGACAGGAGACGTGAAGGCTCGGAGAGGCTAAGTTTTCCACGGTCTCATAGGTAGCCCTGCATCCCAGTGGCAGAGCTAGTACCCAGATCCAGGTCTGTGCTTTCCAGTATGTTCATCTCACCTGACCAAAGCTGAGTTTTCCCAGGGGAAGGGAGGGGGAGCAAGTGACACATAATCACAGTGGGCCACACCCACACCTCACGGGGGCGGCATCTTGCTTAAACCGGTAAGAACCTATTCATGCAGGGCACCGGTTCCCAAAGTGTGTGCCAAGGACTCCCTGCATCAAGCACTTGTTAAGAATGCATATTCACACCTCCTGCATTAGCATGCTAGGAGTGAGGCCAAGGATCCTGCGTATTTTTTTAAAACTCTCAACAGATTCTTATGCAAAACAGTTTGAGGCCTACTCTTGTGGGGATGTGGTCTGATATTGTTTTACAGTGGGGAAGGGAACATGATTTTCTCTAGTGTAAAAGAGAGGTTCTGGGAGATCATTAATTCTTAGAATCAGAGAATGTCACTGCTGTCATTTTATAAACAAAGAAACTAAAGCCAGGAATGCCCTGGAGGTCCAGTGGTTAGGACTTGGCGCTTTCACTGCCGTGGGCCCCAGTTCAATCCCTGGTCGGGGAGCTAAGATCCCACATGACTCGTGGCCAAAAACCAAAACATAAAAACAGAAGCAATATTGTAACAAATTCAATAAAGACTTTAAAAAATGGTCCACATTAAAAAATAAGAAGAAGAAAAGAAACTAAAACCTGTAGAGTTTAAGTGACTTACACAAGTTACATGGCAAATAAACCAGGATTAGGACCCACATCCTGACTCCTAGCTCAGTGCTTTTTCTACCATCCTGCTGGTGTGCAACCCAGGCTGCGTGTCAGAATCACCTAGGGAACTTTTAGAAATAACAGTGTCGGGAACTTTTAGAAATAACAGTGCCTGGAACTTTCTCCAAGAGATTCTATTTTGGTTGTTCTGGGCAATGGGAGCTCGGACATGGTATTTCTAAAAGTTCCCAGGGTAATTTCAGTTACTGCTGCCACCTGCACTTTTTTGTCTCAATTGCCCTCATTGTCTGCTTGTGGCTGAAGGTCACAGAGAGCACAGGAGAGCTGGCCCTGTCCCTGTCCCAATCTGCTGTGTCTCCATGCTGAACCCCTCTCTGCCCCAGTTCCTTGCAGAGTGCAACAGGGAAAAAAAATGAATTTTTACTTACTAAAATACTTTGACTCCCATAGACCTGACCAGGATTGCTATAAAAGATGAGTAATTTGATGTTAAGAAGGTTCCTTGAGTTTCCTGGGGAAAAGGTGCAATGTAAGTTTAAGTAGTATTATTACATTATAAATTTTTAATTAAAAAAATTCAACTTGACTCATGAGCTAAAGCTGGCAGTAAAGATGGCAGGTGACTCCTTTATTCAGTGAAACCGTGGGGTGCAGGCACTTTTCAAAAGCAAGGTAGTCCTACTTCTTTTTTACAGTTACTCCTATATTAAGGTGAGTTGTCTCCCATGGGGTTCCAGAAACTTCCCAAAACAGACGGATGCTTTAAAAATGTTTTATTTAGGGCCCTTTTCTTCTCGTGTGCATTTTCTACCATCTAAAATTTCTTTCTTGTTGCCTTGGACATGGGTTATCAGAAACAGCAGCCTGTGCCCACAAGGGCAAGTATTTGCATGTCTTCCCCTAAGATAATCTCTTCTCATTTTCCATCTTCTAAGATGGGAAGGAGCAGAGCACTGCCTTTCCCTGTCTCCAGGACCACTGTCATTACTTATTTATGATGCTTGTAACAGAAGTCACTGCTTCCCTACTCTCCCTCCCTTGTGGCTTCAGTGTGAGTTTGGGTTTTTGTTCTTAAAAAGATTTCTTTAACTTAAATGTGGTCTTGACTTGAAAGGAAAAACAAATCCAGAGGAAATAAGGTCAGGTCAGCTGGGGGCAGATGCAGCAAAGATAAGTGACAGAAATGATCAGTTATCATTGTTGCAAGATGACAGCCGGACCGCCTCAGACAAGAGTTCACAAGCCTGCCCAGCTGAGCCCCCTGTAAGTGCAGAGGCAAGATCCAAATCCTAGCAGCCTTTACCAGCTGCTTCCCGTCATCTCCCGTGTCATGTGACTGCTGCCATTCGCCCTCTCGGTACAGGGGCCATGGAGGTATGGAGTTGCTTTAAGTCGCAGAATTATTCGAGAGTGCGGAACATCCGCACGTGTACAGATCCTTGTCAGATCGTGCATAAAGGTCACAAAATGATTGTTAGCAACCTCGAACACCACGCCCATCGTGGAGATTCCCTAGAAAGCAGTTCTTCACAAGCTTGCAACTGAAACTTGCCAGAATTAGGTTGGCTGCTGGTGAAAAATACAGGGCAACCCATCCTTCCAAACCCATCCCAGAGGAAGTTCATTTTTCCCTCATGCTGATCTTGAGCAGTTTGGGGCTGACCGTGGCTCCCCAGTCTGCATCTTGAAGGTCCTGTTATAATGCAGGTCTCCTCAGAACCCCACATCGGGCCAGCGGAGGGAGAGGCCTTGGGTGCAGAGCTGCCTCCCAGCTGCTCAGATAAGATTCTGTTCTTTACTGCATTTGTCTGACATAGCTGCTAAGGATGGGCTGGGGCTTGTTAAATGTGAGCCAGCCTCTGCATTTGGACCGCCGTCTTCAATCTAGTCAGTCACCTTGTGTATCCATCAAGCAGTGGTTCCCAACTTTGACTTCATGGGAATTGCCCAAGGGGCATGTTAAAAATGCACATTTCCAGGCCTCCTCTTAGAGGTTTTATGCATTAGGAATCTGAATTTAGCAGGCACCTCCAGGAGATTCTCATGCTGGCAGGCCTTAAAACACACCTTGCGTTTCTTGCCGTAGGTGCTCCACAAGCAGAACATCAAAATGTAGGTTACAACCTATGTTAAGTCCGCAGCCCATGAGAATGGCATTTGAACGGTCTTCTTTTATTTTTCTTGTGAGCTCAGCTCTAGCAACCACATGCTTCTATCACTTCCTTGTTGTTGAAAGTGAAGGCTACTTTCCAGAAGGTGGAAAGAGGCCTCAAAGTTTTTTTAAAAATAAAATCGATAAAATTCTGCTTATAAAGAGAAGAGCAAGAAATCAGGTCGATTTGTCTCCTGATTTGTTGGCCAAACTCTCTGAACCAAACGCAGTTTCTCCAACAACCTCTATATCTACATAAGAGGTCAAATTACCTTCCACAAAGTTTCTGGAAAATAATTAAGGTTTTATACTTTCGGAAATTTAAATGCCACCCCAAGATGTTTAGTCATTCATTTCCCAAAATTCTGCTAAGCACTCTCTATTTGTCAGGCCCAGAAGCTCCCAGTTTAGTTGGGAAAGATCACTACCTTTCTGGTGAATTTCCTTACTCCTCTTTCTGGATTAATTTTGTTGTTGTTGCTTTAACCTTTAAAATTCATAAAATATAACATATAGAGAGAGATGTATACAAAACCAAACAATTCTGCAAATTATCACAAAGCAGACACTCTTGTCACCACTATCCAGGTGAAGTTATAGACCATCACTGGCACCCCAGAAGCACCCCCCAATCACCGTCTCCTCCCTCCCTCTCTGAGGTAACCCCTTTCCTGAATCATGGCAGTCATGCCCCATGGTAATCACTTAGCCTGGAAGTGTGCATTCCTAAACATGGTACTATTTTAAGTGTAATTTACTTTTGCCTTATTTTTGAGTTTATATACATGGAATTATAAAGTAAATATAATTTTATGTTGGACTCTTTTACTTTATGTTTGTGAAATTCATGCATATTATTGCATGTAGCTGTAGTTTGTTCATTGGCATTGCTACATCATGTTCTATTATATGAATAGACCATAATTTGGACATTCTGATGGTAATGGAAATTTAGTTTTTTTTCCAATTGGGCCTGTTACGAATAGTGCTGCTGTGAACATTCTTGAACACACCTCTTGGTGAATATATATATCCACATTTCTGTTGGATATACACCTAAGATTGGATATGCTGGGTCATAGGATATACCTGTGTTTAGTGTTAATAGGTACTGCCATTACCCAAAGTGGTTGTACCAGTTTACACTCCCACAACAGAGTATGAGAGTCCCTGTTGCTTCTTGCCAACACTTGGTATTGTCAGTATTTTAGACACTGGTGGGTATGTAGCGGTAGCTTGTGGTTTTATTGTACATTTCCTTGGTGAATAGGAGGTTAAGCACCTTTTTGTATGTTTATTGGGCACCATGTTATTCTCTCTTATGAAGTGCCTGTTCAATTCACTTGCCCATTTATCTACTGAGTTGTCTTTTTCTTAATGATTTTTAGGAGTTCTTTATATACGCTGAATACAAGCGCTATGTTGGTTATATGTGCTAAAAATGTCTTCTCGCATCATGTGGCTTACTTTTTTATTACTCTCTTATCAGTGTCTTTTGATAACAGAAGATCTTAATTTTAATGCAGTCAAATCTATCAATCTTTTTCTTTATGCTGGTGCTTTCTTTGTCTTGTTTAAAAAATGTTTTTCTACTCTGATGTCATGAAGACATTCCCCTATGTTATCTTCTCAGACTTCATTATTTTGACTTTCATGTTTAGATCTGTAATCTATCTGAATTTGATTTGTGTATGTGATATAATTCAGCACCATTTATTTGAAACACTGTTTTCACCCACTGCTCTACATTGCCACCTTTGTCATAAGACAGATGTCCTATTTCAGAACTCTCTGGTCTGGTCTATTTGTCTCTCTTTGTAGCAATACTGTGCTGTTTTAATTACTGTAGCTTTATGATAAGTGTTGAATTCTGACAAAGCAAGTTTTCCTACCTTGCTCTACTTGTTCAAGACTGTCCTGACTCTTCTTGGCCTTTTGCATTCCCATACAAATTTTAGAATCAACATATCAATTGTAAAAACAAGTTTTAATTTTTAATATGATTGTATTGAATTTATAGATACATTTTGGGGAAGATAATGCCCTTATGATATTGATTTTTCATACAGGAACATGGAATATTCTCCCATTTATTTAGGTCTTTAACAGTTTTTCTCAATAATATTTTATAGTTTTCTGTGTAAAAGTCTTACATTCCTTTTGTTAGGTTTATGCCTAGAAATGCAAATATATTTGATGCTATTGATGATAAATTAAAACAATTTTTAATTGATGATATATAGAAATTCATGATGCTAAACTCATTTATTAATTTTTCTATTTATCTGTGTAAATTCTTTTTATTTTTACCACACACACAACTGCGTCATGTATGACATTAGTCAATGCAACTTCTCTTTTTTTCTTTCTGATCCTAATACTTTGCTTCCTTTTATTGCATTTCTGCTTTTGTTAGGAGCTTCAGTACAATGCTGAATACAGTGGAAAGAGTGAGCGTCCTTGGCTTATTCTCAGTCTCAAATGGAATGCCTATTTTTGCTACAGATTTTTAAAAAGATAACCTTCGTTATATTGTGTCTCCTTCCACTTCTAGCTTGTTAAGAGGTTTTTTTTTTTAATGTCATGAATAGATGTTGAATTTTATCAAATGCTTTTTTGCATCTACTGAGATAATAATACTTTTCTCCCTTATTCTGTTAATATAGTGAATTACACTGTTTGATCATCAAATGCTAATCTCACCTGGCATTCTTGAAATTAACCCAACTTACTTGTGATGTGTTTTCTTTTAAATTTGTTGCTGGATTATATCTGCTAATACCTTATTTATAATTTTAACATCTACTTTGATGAGATGGATTGGACTGAATTTTTCTTTTATTTATTTATTTATTTTTTGAACAATATGTTCATTTTATTTTATTTTATTTTTTGACTTGAATAATATATATATTTTTTATACAGCAGGTTCTTATTAGTCATCAATTTTATACACATCAGTGTATACATGTCAATCCCAATCTCCCAATTCATCACACCACCACCCCCAGCCCCCCGCAGCTTTCCACCTTGGTGTCCATACGTTTGTTCTCTACATCTGTGTCTCAGTTTCTGCCCTGCAAACCAGTTCATCTGTAGCATTTTTCTAGGTTCCACATATATGCAGTAATATACGATATTTGTTTTTCTCTTTCTGACTTACTTCACTCTGTATGACAGTCTCTAGATCCATCCACGTCTCAACAAATGACCCAATTTCATTCCTTTTTATGGCTGAGTAATATTCCATTGTATACATGTACCACAGCTTCTTTATCCATTCGTCTGTCGATGGGCATTTAGGTTGCTTCCATGACCTGGCTATTGTAAATAGTGCTGCAATGAACATTGGGGTGCATGTGTCTTTTTGAATTATGGTTTTCTCTGGGTATACGCCCAGTAGTGAGCTTGCTGGATCATATGGTAATTCTATTTTTAGATTTTTGAGGAACCTCCATACTGTTCTTCATAGTGGCTGTATCAATTTACATTCCCACCAACAGTGCAAGAGGGTTCCCTTTTCTCCACACCCTCTCCAGCATTTGTTGTTTGTAGATTTTCTGATGATACCCATTCTAACTGGTGTGAAGTGATACCTCATTGTAGTTTTGATTTGCATTTCTCTAATACTTAGTGATGTTGAGCAGCTTTTCATGCGCTTCTTGGCCATCTGTATGTCTTCTTTGGAGAAATGTCTATTTAGGTCTTCTGCCCATTTTTGCATTGGGTTGTTTGTTTTTTTAATATTGAGCTTCATGAGCTGTTTATATATTTAGGAGATTAATCCTTTGTCTGTTGATTCGTTTGCAAATATTTTCTCCCATTCTGAGGGTTGTCTTTTCGTCTTGTTTATGGTGTCCTTTGCTGTGCAAAAGCTTTGAAGTTTCATTAGGTCCCATTTGTTTATTTTTGTTTTTATTTCCATTACTCTAGGAGGTGGATCAAAAAAGATCTTGCTGTGATTTATGTCAAAGAGTGTTCTTCCAATGTTTTCCTATAAGAGTTTTATAGTGTCCGGTCTTATATTTAGGTCTCTAATCCATTTTGAGTTTATTTTTGTGTATGGTGTTAGGGAGTGTTCTAATTTCATTCTTTTAAATGTAGCTGTCCAGTTTTCCCAGCACCACTTATTGAAGAGACTGTCTTTTCTCCATTGTATATCCTTGCCTCCTTTGTCATAGATTAGTTGACCATAGGTGCGTGGGTTTATCTCTGGGTTTTCTATCTTGTTCCATTGATCTATGTTTCTGTTTTTGTGCCAGTACCATATTGTCTTGATTACTGTAGCTTTATAGTATAGTCTGAAGTCAGGGAGTATGATTCCTGCAATTCCGTTTTTTTCCCTCCAGACTGCTTTGGCTATTCTGGGTCTTTTGTGTCTCCATACAAATTTTAAGATTTTTTGTTCTAGTTCTGTAAAAAATGCAATTGGTAGTTTAATAGGGATTGCATTGAATCTGTAGATTGCTTTGGATAGTGTAGTCATTTTCACAATATTGATTCTTCCAATCCAAGAACATGGTATATCTCTCAATCTGTTGGTATCATCTTTAATTTCTTTCATCAGTGTCTTATAATTTTCTGCATACAGGTCTTTTGTCTCCCTAGGTAGGTTTATTCCTAGGTATTTTATTCTTTTTGTTGCAGTGGTAAATGTGGTGTTTCCTTAATTTCTCTTGCAGATTTTTCATCATTAGTGTATAGGAATGCCAGAGATTTCTGTGCATTAATTTTGTATCCTGCAACTTTACCAAATTCATTGATTAGCTCTAGTAGTTTTCTGGTGGCATCTTTAGGATTTTCTATGTATAGTATCATGTCATCTGCAAACAGTGACAGTTTTACTTCTTCTTTTCCCATTTGTATTCCTTTTATTTCTTTTTCTTCTCTGATTGCCGTGGCTAGGACTTTCAAAACTATGCTGAATAATAGTGGCAAGAGTGGACATCCTTGTCTTGTTCCTGATCTTAGAGGAAATGCTTTCAGTTTTTCACCATTGAGAATAATGTTTGCTGTGGGTTTGTCATATATGGCCTTTATTATGTTGAGGTAGGTTCCCTCTATGCCCACTTTCTGGAGAGTTTTTATCATAAATGGGTGTTGAATTTTGTCAAACGCTTTTTCTGCATCTATTGAGATGATCATATGGTTTTTATTCTTCAATTTGTTAATATGGTGTATCACATTGATTGATTTGCATATATTGAAGAATCCTTGCATCCCTGGGATAAATCCCACTTGGTCATGGTGTATGATCCTTTTAATGTGTTGTTGGTTTCTGTTTGCTAGTATTTTGTTGAGGATTTTTGCATCTATATTCATCAGTAGTATTGGTCTTTAATTTTCTTTTTTTGTAGTACCTTTGTCTGGTATTGGTATCAGGGTGATGGTGGCCTCATAGAATGAATTTGGGAGTGTTCCTTCCTCTGCAATTTTTTGGAAGAGTTTGAGAAGGATGGGTGTTAGCTCTTCTCTAAATGTTTGATATAATTCACCTGTGAAGCCATCTGGTCCTGGACTTTTGTTTGTTGGAAGATTTTTAATCACAGTTTCAATTTCATTACTTGGGATTGGTCTGTTCATATTTTCTGTTTCTTCCTGGTTCAGTCTTGGAAGGTTAAACCTTTCTAAGAATTTGTCCATTTCTTCCAGATTGTCCATTTTATTGTCATAGAGTTGCTTGTAGTAGTCTCTTAGGATGCTTTGTATTTCTGTGGTGTCTGTTGTAACTTCTCCTTCTTCATTTCTAATTTTATTGATTTGAGTCCTCTCCCTCTTTTTCTTGATGAGTCTGGCTAATGGTTTATCAATTTTGTTTATCTTCTCAAAGAACCAGCTTTTAGTTTTATTGATCTTTACTATTGTTTTCTTTGTTTCTATTTCATTTATTTCTGCTCTGATCTTTATGATTTCTTTCCTTCTGCTAACTTTGGGTTTTGTTGTTCTTCTTTCTCTAGTTCCTTTACGTGTAAGGTTAGATTGTTTATTTGAGATTTTTCTTGTTTCTTGAGGTAGGCTTGTATAGCTATAAACTTCCCTCTTAGAACTGCTTTTGCTGCATCCCATAGGTTTTGGATCATCGTGTTTTCATTGTCATTTGTCTCTAGGTATTTTTTGATTTCCTCTTTGATTTCTTCCGTGATCTCTTGGTTATTTAGTAACGTATTGTTTAGCCTCCATGTGTTTGTATTTTTTACGTTTTTTTCCCTGTAATTCATTTCTAATCTCATAACGTTGTGGTTAGAAAAGATGCTTGATATGATTTCAATTTTCTTAAATTTACTGAGGCTTGATTTGTGACCCAAGATGTGATCTATCCTGGAGAATGTTCTGTGCGCACTTGAGAAGAAAGTGTAATCTGCTGTTTTTGGATGGAATGTCCTATAAATATCAATTAAATCTATCTGGTCTATTGTGTCATTTAAAGCTTCTGTTTCCTCATTTATTTTCATTTTGGATGATCTGTCCATTGGTGTAAGTGAGGTGTTAAAGTCCCCCACTATTATTGTGTTACTGTCGATTTCCTCTTTTTCAGCTGTTAGCAGTTGCCTTATGTATTGAGGTGCTCCTATGTTGGGTGCAGATATATTTATAATTGTTATATCTTCTTCTTCTTGGATTGATCCCCTGATCATTATGTAGTGTCCTTCCTTGTCTCTTATAACATTCTTTATTTTAAAGTCTATTTTATCTGGTATGAGAATTGCTACTGCAGCTTTCTTTTGATTTCCATTTGCATGGCAAATCTTTTTGAATCCCCTCGCTTTCAATCTGAATGTGTCCCTAGGTCTGAAGTTGGTCTCTTGTAGACAGCATATATATGGGTTTTGTTTTTGTGAATTTTTCTTTTTTTTGTAACGTTCTTGTCAGGTTTTACAATCCAGATTATTCTGCACTCATAAAATGAGTGGTTTTGGTCCTACAGACTAGAACTCTGAAAGAGTTTGTATAAGAAGCGTATTCGTTCTTCCTTAAATGTTTAGTAGAATTCACAGGGAAGCCACCTAGACCTGGAGTTTTCTTTGTGGGAAGGTTTTTAGTTTTGAATTTAATTTATTTAATATTTTGTGGGATTATAACCACTTTCTATTTTTTCTTGTGTCATTTTTGGTAAATTGTACAATTTTTGTTTGTTTTTAGAATTTGACTCCATCTAAAATTTCTAATTTCTTGGTATAAAGTTTTTTACAACATCTTTTTTTTTTTGGCTGCTTTGCGTCTTCATTGCTGCATGTGGGCTTCCTCTAGTTGCGGCGAGCGGAGGCTACTCTTCGTTGCGGTGGAAGGGCTTCTCATTGCGGTGGCTCCTCTTGTTGCAGAGCACTTGCTCTATGCGTGCGGGCTTCAGTAGTTGTGGTGCATGGGCTTAGTTACTCTGCAGCATGTGGGATCTTCCCAGACCAGGGCTCGAACCCGTGTCCCCTGCATTGGCAGGCAGATTCTTAACCACTGCACCACCAGGGAAGTCTGACATCTTTTTTATTTTAATGTAGCATTTGTAATGCTGTCCCTTTTTTATTCTTTTATGGTTATGTGTGGGGTCCCTCTTTGTTTCTTGATCAGTTTCATCAGTGATATACCAATTTTACTGATTTCAAAAAACAGACTTTTGGGTTTGTTGATCCTCTCTTACATATGTTTCTTTTCTATTTCATTAACGCTTGCTATTTTCTTTATTATTTATTTCCTTGTAATTTCTTCAGGTTCAGTTGTCCTTTTTCTAACTTTTCTAGAGGGGTTCTTAATTTGGGTACTTAATAATAATTCTAAATTTGTGTGTACCTAATAATATACCTCAATATATATAAAGCAAAAGTTAATAGAACTTTAAGGACAAGTCCACAGGGACTTCCCTGGTGGTCCAGTGGTTAAGACTTTGCGCTCCACTACAAGGGGCGTGGGTTTGATCCCTGGTCAGGGAACTAAGATCCTGCATGCCACGTGGTGCGGCCAAAAAATTAAAATAAATAAATAAATAAATAAAAAATAAATGCCTGATGACATAAGACTTTACAAAAAGAGCTCTTTAAGGACAAGTCCATAAACACAGTGAAAGCTTTAAACATTCCTCTCTTAGCAACTTATAGAGCAATCAAGAAAAAGCAAACCTACTAGGTATAGAAAACTTGAACAACGAAATTAACAAAGTTGACCTAACCAACTGCCAGGTGTACATTCTTAATTTTCAGATATTTCTCTTTTTCTAATATGTGCACTTATGATTAAAGGGAAATCTAGAGCCATAGTTTTGTCTGTGAGCATACATTTTAATATGTAGTATTTTCATTGCTATTCTATTCAAAGTACCTTCTATTTTTATTGTTATTTCTTTTTGGACCCATGGATTATTTTAGAAAGGTATTACTTAATTTCCAAACATATGGGAGTTTTACTTAGTTTCCAAACAGTTGGCCCTCAGTATCCACAGGTTTCACCAGAATTCACCAACCTCAGATTGAAAATATTCACACACACACAAAAATTCTAGAGAGTTCCAAAAAGCAAAACTTGAATTTGCTGCACACTGGCAACTATTTACCTAGCATTTATATTATTATATTATTATTTGAAACTATTTACATATCATTTACATTGTATTAGGGATTATAGGTAATCTAGAGATGATTTGAAATATACAGGAGAGTGCGTGTAGGTTGTATGCAAATACTTCTCCATTTTGTATAAGGGACTTGAGTCATCTGTGGATTTTGGTATCCATGGGGTTAGGGGGAGGTCCTACTTGGAACCAGTGCCCCATGGATACTGAGGGATAACTGTATTCATTTCTATTTTAATTTCACTGTGGCCAGGAAACGTGCTCTATAATTTCAGTCTTTTGAATTATTTTGAGACTTTATGGCCCAAGTATGGTCAATTTTTGTAAATGTTCCATGTATGCTTAAAAGAAATATATAACATTCTTAGTCCTTCAGAGTGGACAGCTAAGAAACCACAGAGAGTTATTATCCAAGTGTTAAATATAAAAATAAATACTTTAAATAACAAAACACTGGTAATAATTGCCTTCGTCAACCACAGATAAATAAAATATACCAATCTGTAGGTCAAAGAAAAACACTAAGTACAAGCAACACGCTTACTTATAATAACTTTACTCCACCCACATCCGTCGCACATGCCTTTTTCTCAGTGGTTTTAAGCATGACCTGATGATAATTCCACATTAACATTCGGCTGAGAGCCCCACAGGGTCTTGAATATCCTGTCCTGATGCTTCTTCAGGCTTCATAGGAGTCAATATCCTATGAAGAAGAAAGAAACAGCCTGAACTAGCCGTGCTCCCAAAGCAAAACTACCCACATGGTGGTGCCCCTTTTTCTGTGAAGCGTCCACTCTCTCCAGTCGTCTCCTCTCTGAACAGCACCAACTCTTGCCTCTACTTTTCTCTGCCTTATGTTGCTTGTTTATGATGACATCATCAGCCACAGTTGACTCCATTCAGCATCTTCAGCCTGATCCTGAGTAAACTATGGCGGTCAGGACAGTGTTCTCTGGATACTACTGCATGGAACAGTAGTTATGTAGAATAGTAGAGGTGTGGAACAGCACTGATACAGAACAGTGACTCTGAGGGATGTTAGTAGATATTAAGTGAAAAAAGGATTTTGTCGTACAAGATTTGGGGATCCCCCCCCAAACCACCATCACTTCTGAAAACAACTGCAAGTTCAAGGGTCCCCAAGACTATCAATTTCTGATTCCAGCTACAAGTTTGGAAGTCCCCAAGGCCATCCTCAGGTTCAATAATTCACCAGAAGGACTGATGGTACTCATGATTATGGTTTATTACAGCAAAAGGACACAGATTAAAATCATCCAAGGGGAGAGGCACACAGGGTCTAGGAGGCGCCAGGCATGAGCTTTCAGTTGCTCTCTCCCAGTGGAGCTGTACACACAGTGCCTGTTCTCCCAGCAACAATGTGTGTCAAAACACACGGAGTATTGACAACCAGAGAAGCTCACCTGAGGCTTGGTGTCCAGCATCTTTACTGGGACTTGGTCATGTAGATGTAGTTGGCCACTTATGTGTCTCCAGTTCTTTCGAAAGTAGAGCTGATAACTGTAGGGACCAACGTTCCCAGCCTAAGTCACATTGTTAGCATAGACTATCTGGTCTATGCTAAGCTCCAGATAAACAAAGATACTCATCTTGGGTAGAACAATCCAGGGGCTTAGAGGTTAATTCCCAGGAGCTGAGGGCAAAGGCCAGAACTCCCTTTTGGCAAGGCCAGCCCTTTACTGCATGTACCCACATGACACAGAGCATGTCATGGCCCATGCTTTAGAAGCTCCAGGAGCTCCCGCCACACTAAAATAAAACGAAATCCCCTGTCCTCATCTACAATGCCCTGCACGATCTGACTTTCCATCTCCCTCTTGCTTACTACAGGCACACCGATTTTAATTTTTTTTTTTTAACATGAAATTAGTCTTTTTTTTTTGTGGCCATGCTGTGTGGCATGTGGGATCCTATTTCCCCGACCAGGGATCGAACCTGTACCCCCTGCATTGGAAGCATGGAGTCTTAACCACTGCACCGCCAGGGAAGTCCCTGATCCTCTTTTGTGTTTTTAAGGACACTGAGCTCTTTCCTGGCCTTTGTAGTAGCTGTTCCCTCTGGCTGAAACTTCTTCCTGGTCCACACATGATTGGATTCTTCTTGTCATTAGGTCTTAGCTTAATAAAAGGCATTTCCTCAGAGGCACCTTGCCTGTCTACACAAATTAAAGGAGTGCCCAAGTCAGTTCCTATCCTATTACCTTGTTATGTGTTCATCATAGCAGTGATGATTGCCTGTTATTTTCTAGCTCACTTACCTGATAATTTGCCTGTTAGCAGTCTCCCTCATTGCAAATGCCGTAAGAGTAAGATACTTGACTTTTTCTCTATCCCCAGCACCTAGAATGTACTGGGCCTAGAGAAAGTACTCAATAACTCAATGAATGAATGAACTGATGGATGAATAATAAGCTTCACAAGTGCTGGCTTAAACAAGATCCAGTAGAATTCTTTACAGCAAGGCTTTCAGAGCCTTTAATATGCTAATATGAATTGTGAATCTGAGAGTGTATCATGTATTCATGTTCCTAGGAACACTTTGAGGGGCAAATTAATGTTGAAACTTAGCATTTTTAAGGAATCAGATTTGTTTTCACGTATAACTAACATTTTAAAGGGAAACAAATCTGGGACTTCCCTGGTTGCACAGTGGTTAAGAATCCGCCTGCCGATGCAGGGGACGCGGGTTCGAGCCCTGGTCTGGGAAGATCCCACATGCTGCGGAGCAGCTAAGCCCGTGTGCCACATCTACTGAGCCTGCTCTCTAGAGCGTGTGCACCACAACTACTGAGCCCGTGTGCCACAACTACTGAAGCCCACGTGCCTAGAGCCCGTGCTCCGCAACAAGAGAAGCCACTGCAATGAGAAGCCCGCGCACCGCAACAAAAAGTAGCCCCCGCTCGCCGCAACTACAGAAAGCCCATGCGCAGCAATGAAGACCCAGTGCAGCCAAAACTAAATAAATAAAATAAATAAATTTATAAAAATAAATAAATTAATTAATTAAATAAAAGAGAAGTAACTCTAACACACGCCACATATTCTTCAAAATTCCTCTTTCTCTTTCCTGCTCCATCCTTTAGGACTCCGCTCTCTGCAACTAATCTGATCAATTGATTTGTACGTAGGTATACATGTGTAGTACTGCCTTAGGGCCTTTTATCCACTCTGTTATTTATTTATCATATTAAAACCTCATTGTTACTAGTAGCAAGATACAAAAATAATGATAGTGATAGGCTGGTGAAAAATGATTTCTGGAATGGAAGCTTTTGATATCCCTCAAATTTATCTCCAAAGTGCCCATTGATACCCTGTAGACAAAAGTTTTGACTGTTGACCTGATTCTACTTGACAGAATCAGTTATTGATAGACCTTTTTTCATAGGTATATTTCTTTGGTAACAATATTTTTGAAGCAGTTTTTACAAATTCTTTGTGTCAGCTGGATGCATTTGTGCTATAGAAAATCATGTTATTTCTATATGAAACTTTAGAATTGATGAAGATTGCATGTTTCTTTTCAGAGACTAAAGATACTGGTTTATGTCTTTCCAGAGAAATAAGGTCCAGAGTTGTTGACTGCTACCAATAACTGGTTAGGACATGTATTTATTCCAAAGCCTTCTTTCTACTTCACCCTCCTTCATTTGGGGGGCTTAGGTGCCAGACATTCTGGATTAAAAAATAATTAGAAAGGCTCTGGATGGTATTTTCTCCTGTCAAGGTTTAGGTTAGGCATTGTTAGAGCTGGTCTGTTTGAGTTTTGTGCTTACGCGTAGGGCATGGCCGCTTCTGGCCTCTCTACCTTGGTGGAGTTTGAACTCCAACTTTTGACTCCCCAGTGGATATGGGGTTCCACTCACATAGTAAATTGGTCCTATATCACTCTCTATGCTGACTCTTCTTTGAGTAGAGTACATAATTACTGGCATTTGGGAGGCTGTGAATTCCCTTTGAACCTATAGTCCCCTGCCTATGGAAACATGACATTCTAATTAGAAGTTCAAAGCTTTCTATACTATAGACCACTATGCAGAGAAGCCACTCTTGGAAACAAGGCTTGGGTGCTTCCGCTCCTGGTCAGCCAGTGTCCATATGTCACAGTGTTCAAATGGCCAGTTCTGTGCATTGAGTTTACTGCCACTAGTTGGCCGCCTCCTGAGTATCCTGGTTAATTCCTGAATAAGTTTTAAGTCAACCATGAAAATAACTGTTAGTCATATAAATTACTACCACAGGATCTATTTACAGCCCAGATTTTACAGACGGATGCCTTGACAAATGTGTTTTTATTTGCTGTGAATAATTTCTGCATAGCGATATTGAAAAAAATGTAATTCACATTTTCCATTAAGAAGAAGGCAGCAGCGGTGTGCAGAGAACTGTCAATTATCTGTGACTCCCGTCATCATTATTCTGGGATTGATTTGGGAGGAATTCAGCTATTCTTGCAGAAAAACTATTGGTTAAACACGAACAGTTAGGAAACCTCTTTCTGCAGCCTGAGACACAAAAATGAGAAGTAAGATGGAAACCAGAACCCGGTTCTCCAGCCAAGACTCTCTCTGTTGAAATCCATAGGCAAAGGGAAGAGCTGATGATGGGTTTCCTCAGGGCAAGGCTTAGCTGCCAGGACTGCTCCGAAAGCCTGTTAATCAGCATCTCGAAGGGGCTGCAGGCGCACAGCGTTCTCGGGCAAAGGTCCACATGGCTTCCCTCAGCCTTTCTCTGCCAGGTGTGTACAAAGGTCTGGAGGCGCGGAGGGAATGTCAGAGGAAGTGGCGACACAGTCCCTGCTCTCAAGCTAATGGTGGGAACGAGGGCTGAGATCGAGGCAGAGCCGGGCTCGCAAGCGTTTGCCTCCGGAGGACTCATAGGAGATGGTGAATGGCCACCACCCCTGGGCTCTCAGCTGCCAGGGCCCTCCTCTGCCTGGGAGGCCTCTTCTGCCCGAGGCTTTCCCGTCACTAACATTCTGTTTTCTGGAGTCCGTTGTTGTCAGATTGCTCCCAGTAAACCCAGCCTCAACCCCACATCAAAGCTCCTGGGACATGATCTTTTGAAAGCTACCCAAGTTCCCAGCTCCCAGAGCCACCCTCAAGCCAGCCACCTGCATCAGGGTTCCCAAGGTTCATCACCCTAGAGCTAATCGTTCAAAGCTTAGAGGAACTTGAAGGTCAGACTTCCTATTAATACTATTCCAACCTATTCTGGATTCACTAGGCTTTGGGGAGTGGCTGAGAAACCCACTGAGAAATTTCCGAAGGAAGCTTCTATGATCATCAAAGTGCTGTTTTTAAATTTTGCCTTGTCTCAAAAAACGAAGAAGCAGCAAACTGGAAACATAACTCATCTACCTGACTCTAAAAGTAGAAATAAATAAATAGCTCATGCTTACAAGCATACATGCGTGTAAAATCAGGGACTTTAAAACAGGAGATGAAGAGAGACACATGGTGAACAAAGTGACTTAAACCAGATGGGACTGACGTGTACACACTGCTATATTTAAAATGGATAACCAACAGAGACCTACTGTATAGAACAGGGAACTCGGTTCAACATTCTGTAATAATCTACACGGGAAAAGAATTTGAAAAGATACATATATACGTATCACTGAATCACTTTGCTGTACACCTGAAACGAACACAGCAACATTGTTAATCAACTCTACTCCGATATATATTTAAAAAAAAAATTAGATGGGATTAGTTGGGCGGTGTTTAGAGGGGGAGGGTCCAGCGGGAGCAGGATCCCAACTTCCCAGCGCAGAGTGGAGTGGCCCGCAGGGTAAACCGGAGGTAGCTAGAGTTAGAAGCGGATAGTTACGATTGATCAGTTTTATTTTCTCTTTTAATCATTTTGTTGCATGATTGTCCCCCCAACACCCTTCTCCTGACTCCATCGCCTCTTCCCCTCCCAGTCACCTGCATTCTGCTCTGACTCCATTTTTCAAAGACAACATTTGCTTTCTCTGAGCCTTTTGTGATACTGGCAGTAGTATGTGCTGCTCTATTTATTATCTTTTTAAAAACAGATAAGGTGGATGGGAAATGCTAATAGCAAATGCAGCCCCAGCTCCGCCGCCTGCTGTTTTGCAAAGCCCATTTTCTTATCAGGCCCAGGCCCTCACCCCACAGGCAGAGGCGGGGGGACCAGGCGAGACCATCCAGCCAGGCTGTTCGGTGCAGCGCACGGTCCACAAACCCAGCCAAGTGGGCAACCAGCTAGATAGTTCAGGTGAATCCCCAGCTTTGGTCTTTCTTCACTCGTTTCCAAAATTGCTTGTAAGCTCAACTGTAGGGTGTAAAGTGTCGCGGGCAGAAAACAAGGTTCCTTTTGGACCTGGACCTCGGCACCTCGACCCCTCTTCCTATTTGTCTGTGAAGCAGGTTCTGCAGCTTCTGCTGCTTGCCCTTGGGGCCTGAGTCTAGTGATAACTAAGGAACCATTTATCAGATTGCCGTGTAGGTTGAGACCAGGTGTGAAAATAAGAGCTTTCTTGTGAAGCTGTGAACCACAACTGTTTGAATTCCAAAAATAATGTATCCTTTTTACGCAATTGCAGATTGCCGCATCCCGCAAATTGAAGATGCCGAGATTCATAACAAGACATACAGACATGGAGATAAATTAATCATCACTTGTCATGAAGGATTCAAGATCCGGTACCCTGACCTGTACAACAAGGTTTCATTATGTCGTGATGACGGAACGTGGGACCATCTGCCCATCTGTCAAGGTACGGAGCTGAGGCTGTGGTTCTCAGCTGTTCTTTCAGACTTGATTGTGGAGCGTGTACACGTTTCTCTAATAGGATGACAGGGGGAAACACAAAGCCACGCACACCTCATGGTTCAGCTGTACTGCACGCTGATCACCACAGCTCTGTGTTTGGAATCTTCCCACAATTCCCTGTGCTTCTCTCCAGCTCTATACACCCAGCTTTAAAGTTTAAATGGGAAATACCTTATTCTTTAGTGTGTTGGATGTCTCCTTTATTCTAAGAAACCAAAAGTCATTGCAGAATTAGGAGCCTTGTAACTGGGCTGTGAACCCAATGATGAACTATTGTGTATTTAATGGAAATAACAGCATTTATACTGATTTCGGTTGTGGTGCGAATATATTTAAAGCCAATCTTACAGAGGCTATTTTCTCTTAATAATGTTATCCTTTTTTATAATGCATGAGGAGCAGAAAAATAATCAAATTCAAATTTCATCCAAACTGTACGATGAATATTTATCCTCTTGCGTTTTTTAAATTTGCTTGGGCCGACACAGAGGGCCCTATTTGTGAAAATAAGCCCTCGAGTTCCCATTAATTCTGATTTTATTTTTTGACATGTGACTTGGACCAAAGGACCAAGAAGCCCATGCATAATTCATAATCCAAGGGAGAGGGCTAGCAATCTTATTTACACCAAAAGCACTGGCATGTTAAAGTTGAGATGGATGTCAACTTTCTGCTTGGAAATCATGACGGGCAGACTCTGATATTGCTTTGTGCACTCCATAGTTGGAAATAAATCATTTCCTTATGTGAGAGTTTAAGAGTCACAGCCCCTTGAAGAAACAAAGGCTTCAGGATTAGGAGGACAGAGGCAACCCAGGTCCTCACCCTCCTGCATTTCTCCCCAGAAGCTTCTGGGTTGTTCAGCGTGTTATGTGTTACATTCTTAAAGGAGACACTTGATTTATTTATACTCCTAGAGACTCTCCAGAGAATCAGCAGCCGGCTTTCAGGTGGGGCTGTTTATCCAAATGAACTTTATTAACCATGGATTCGTTCCACTCCTGCGGCGCTATCCGAGCAACGGCCAAGAAAATTATTTCAGACTCCAACCCCTTCTTGCTTTCATATTTTCCACTTGCCTTTCGGTTCTCCCACCCTTTCAATTTCCTTTTACGTCCCTTAAATACAGTACGCTTCTTTAGGAGTTCTTTTTATCCCAGTGATTTTTTTTAAATGCCCTATGGTGATAGACATCTTGGGGTGTCATTGTCACGAGTTCAGGTGCAGGCTTGCCTCTTGCTCTGTCTGCGCCCTCTTGCCCCTCCCCTCTAGCACCCCTTACTAAATCTCAGTCATAACACAGCTTCGATGTTTTTTGCAGCAACAAAAGAGCTGGCCGGCCGCTCTTGAAAGGTGTGCTTCTTCAAACAGCAATACAGCCCACAGCCCACCTTCAGCCCTCCTCAGATCCCTCGGTCCCCACAGAGGAGGTGCCCCTGGTCTGGGCCCTGATACCCGCCTCCAGCCCCTGCACCTTGCCGTCCACTCGCGTGGGCACAGCACGGTTGCTTTAGACAGCCTGACACCTCTCTAGCCCCCAGGGTGTGTATAATTGGCCCTTCGAGTGACATTTCATCCTGTAATTTTTATTTGCACCTATAGATCCAGGGGCTACAGCCTGAGGAACCGTCTCTCTATTATCTCGAAGTGCAAATAGAAATCACATTCAACTATTGAGTCGAAGCCAGTTTTCTACTGTATTTTTAGGACAGGCTGTCCTCCAACCAAGAATGGACATAGCTTTCCTTCTCTGATTGGCTGCACGTGTTCCAACCCCTTTCATCTCCTTTTGGGGTCGGAGGTGGGAACCGTTCCAAGGCCATTTTTCCCCCGGAACTTTTGTGTTTTAGAGATCCATGGCCCGATGCTTCCTGCTCCCTGTGGGTCAGAGTTAGTTTTTTACTTAGGGGATGCAGTTTATCCACATGGGTAGCTTAGAACCACACTCCTTCCCAGAAGGAGGCAGGGGCACAGTCACGTGTGCCCACACATTGGAACCCTGCTCAGGGTTCTAACACATTCCCCTGTTGGTGTTGATTTGCTTATCTTTTTTTTTCTCAATTATTGATCCTGTTTATGCCTGATTGCCAGCCTCCCTCCACACATTTCACTTTTGCCATGAACAGTGTCAGTTTTCAGCTCCGAAAAAAAAAAAATCATTTAAGACAGTTGGGATTGCCCAAAACGATGGCTGGGCACCATGCATTTCTGGTCTGGTCCATCCTGAGTGTGGCTTGTTCCGGGCAGGGATCTTTGGGGTCTGTGGGGTCTGCGGGGCTCCAGGACACCAGAATGCAACAGTGCAGGTTGACCCTTGACGGCCCCAGAGTGAATGCCTCCTACATTGTGCACCCCTCACTGTGGTGTCTGTGTCCGCTCTGATACAGACACAGACACCACAGTCTAAGGCGCCGACCCAAGCAGTTCGCTGAATACGTGGCTCTTCGACGCTTGTATTGTAATGTGTCACAGAGTCATCTTAAGAGAGGAGTTCCATCATCTGCTGCAGTGCCTGCGTGATATAATTTGTGCTTGGTGATTGGAAGGGAAAGTAGGTTTTTCCATTATCCATTATTTACTACACACACAATTAGTTCTCCCCGGGAAGAGCACAGCTCTGCAGGGTCATTATTCCCTCCAGTGAAGCTGCTGAAGCCAATAAGAAATTCACTGATCACAGCAGATGCCACACCAAGTGGGCTGCTGTGCCACTGGGAATGTTCCACTGGGCTGCACAGGCTTCAGGACAAAAGGCAGCTACTGTTTTACAGAAGCAGGGATCCAGGCCTCATGCTCACTGAGATGGCACACAGAATTCTGTGCATGGTGCACAAACTCGCTACGGCACGTCTGCTCAAAGCCTGGTGCTACGGCAACAGCACCCGGAAACCTGCAGCAGTGCAAATCCTTGAGCTCCACACGGACCCACTGAACCAGAAGTTCTGGGTGGGTGGGCCAGCAGTCTGTCCTACAAGCCCTCTCTGGGTTATTCTCAAGTTTAAGAACCACTGCGTTACATGTTACTTTCCTATTTCACCTAAAACACAATGGGATTTTCAAAACTTTCATTGCACTACGTCAGACAGGTGTCTTCCATTATCTGCTGCCATGGGACCCAGTTTGCATCCTAACCTTCTCAAGCTGCCCACCACCACTGCTGAAACAGGAAATAGTCTCTCTTTCCTCTGTGGCACCTCAGTGGTTCTCAACCCTGATGGCACTTTAAGATTACGTGGGGAGCTTTAAAAAAGATAGGGGTGCCCAGGCTGGATACTGACCCGGGCACAGGGCTGGGCATTGGTGTTTTTAAAAATTTCCTCAGGTGAGGGCTTCCCTGGTGGCGCAGTGGTTGAGAATCTGCCTGCCAATGCAGGGGACACGGGTTCGAGCCCTGGTCTGGGAAGATCCCACATGCCGCAGAGCAACTAGGCCCATGAGCCACAATTACTGAGCCTGCGCGTCTGGAGCCTGTGCTCCGCAACAAGAGAGGCCACGATAGTGAGAGGCCCGCGCACCGCGATGAAGAGTGGTCCCCACTTGCCACAACTAGAGAAAGCCCTCGCACAGAAACGAAGACCCAACACAGCCATAAATAAATAAAAAATAAATAAATAAATAAAAATTAAAAAAAAAAATTAAAAAAAAAAAGTTTTTTAAAAAAATATCCTCAGGTGAAAAGGGAGCCCTCCTACACTGTTGGTGGCAAGGCAAGTAGGTGGGGCCCCTGTGGAAAACAGTATGGAGGTTCCTCAAAACACTAAAAATAGAATTAACATATGACCTAGCAATTCGCCCCCATGCATCTATCCGGACAAAACTTTAATTCAAAAAGATCCATGCACCCCAATGTTCACAGCAGCACTGTTTACAATAGCCAAGACATAGAAACAACCTAAATGTCCATCAACAGAAGAATGGATAAAGAAGATATGGTACATATATACAATAGAATATTACTCAGCCATGAAAAAGAACGAAATAATGCCATTTGCAGCAACATGGATGCAACTAGAGATTATCATACTAAATGAAGTAAGTCAGACAGAGAAAGACAAATACCATATTATATCACTTATATGTGAAATCTAAAATATGACACAAATGAACCTATCTATGAAACAGAAACGGACATAGAGAACAGACTTGTGGTTGCCAAGGGAGAGGGGGTTGGGGGAGGGAGGGAGTGGGAGGTTGGAATTAGCAGATGTAAGCGATTATATACAGAATGGATAAACAACAAGGCCCTACTGTATCACACTGGGAACTATATTCAGTATCCTGTGATAAACCATAATGGAAAAGAATATAAAAAAGAATGTATGTATATATATGTATAACTGAATCACTTTGCTGTACAGCAGAAATTAGCACAACATTGTAAATCAACTATACCTCAATGAAAAATAAATTAATTTAAACATTTCCTCAGGTGGTTCTAACATGCAGTCAGGGCTGGAACCACCGGCTAGGGGTGTCCCGACCCTCAGCTCCACCTCCCGTTACTACTTCCCTACTCGTGTCACCCTCTCGATGCCACTTGCAACTATAAAAGCAAATACCTGCTTTAGAAATAGAATAGGTACGTTGATAAGGAGGTCTGAGCATTTAAGACCAAGGTGTGCAGTCCTCGGAGGCCATGCCACGTTTACAGCGGGGGAAACCGAAAGACATATAGTGCTTTGTCTTTCAGGTGTACAAAGATGACCACGTGAAACACTTTCCTTTTTCTTTCCCACGTCGCAGGCTGCCTGAGACCGCTCGCCTCTTCTAATGGCTATGTGAACATCTCCGAGTTCCAGACCTCCTTCCCAGTGGGAACTGTGATCTCCTATCACTGCTTTCCTGGATTCAAACTGGAGGGGTCGGAGTATCTTGAGTGCTTACACAACCTTATCTGGTCGTCCAGCCCACCCCGGTGCCTTGCTCTGGAAGGTATCACATCTTATTCTTTTGGAAGTTGAATTTTGGCTTGTTAAAGTGGATGTTTCAATAGGAGGTAAAGAGCTGAGAATTATGGTCAGCAATAACTTCTGTTCCCTGAGTACACATTGCTTGCAGAGGCAGCAAGCCTGGTCATCTGCCATGAAGCAATACTTACAACCAGACATAAAACTGGCTTCCCCCATTCTCAGGCTTAAAGGGGATGAAAGAGAAAAGTTTCAAGCGTCAAAGGTTACACTGCAAAATATTGCAAAGTTAAATGAAATGTCTTCAAAAATTAATTTTCTCTGCACCAAATGAAAACAGATTGTATTATGGCATCATTAATCTCACCCCTCGTTTTATTGTTGTGTCAGTGTTTCCTCCTATTTCCATTCATTTTATGGCTTGGCTCTAAATGTTTTGCTGCAAGCACACGCTTGGAAGCCTGAAACCAAGAGATCTTTCCTCCTTGTTTTTGTTAAATGTATGTGATTATTTTTGAGTGTGGTTCACTAAAGACCACTAATCAGTGGTATGAAATGGTCGGGGTGGGAGGTGGTCAGAGCGTCCACTGCTGGAGTCAGGCCAGTGTCTGTGGGTATAGAGTCTATAGAAACTTCTCCTAGGCAAGCTGGGCATGCTGGCTCAGCCCTCACTTTAATTCAGGTCTTGAAATTATCATCGCAGGGAACAAACACCGACTTACTTCTTGGCATCTGAATACAGTGGGCGGGAGGGGGGTCTGTATGGGGAAAGAAAAAAATGAAAGGAAATCTCCAATCAAGAGCCCCTCCAAAGCCCATCTGCAGCTTTTCTTGGGAAACAAATCAAGACACAATAGAACGTAGAAACAAACAAGTTCTTACAAGCACCGTCTGCCTCCGCGCGTGCACCTCAGTGTGGGGCGAGGTCGGGTTAGGAGGTGTGTTATGGGGGGTGACAGCCAGAGGGACCAGAGGTGTCTCCTAAGGAAGACCGTGGATTGGCTGGAGCCATGGAGCCTCCTTAGAGAGAAAGGAGGAAGGGGTGGAAGGGAGGGGAGCCTGGTGCTTGAAGGAGAGAGAATGCCAGCCGGGGCCGTCAGTGGTGCTCTTCTCCTAGGCTGGTAAGCGGAACCCCCGCTCGCCCCGACTTCCCACCCATCCTGAATCTCCTAGGGGGTCAGAGCCCACAGTAGAGAGAGATAAAATACAGGACACCCAGTTAAATCTGAATCTCAGATAAATAGCAAATACTTTTTTAATGTGAACATGTCCTAAATATTGGATGGGACTTACTCATGATCAACAAGTATTCTTTGCTTATCCGAACTTCAACTATAACTCAGTGTCCTGTATTTTCATTTGCCACATCTGGCAACCCTAGCCTAGAGGGATAAGTGTATCCCCTCTATTTCCACTGGGAACAGCTCTTCTGCCGTCTGGACACCGCTGGCCAGCGTGGTGAGTGTGGGCTGTTGGTGAATGGGGGCTTTTCTGGTTCCTGGAGGTTTCTCCCTGCTCAGATAACCAGAACTAGAGGACCTGTTAAAGGTATCATGCTACAATTATATCAATTTAAAATGCTATTTTCAAATCTTTTCAAATTCGGTTCAAATGCCTTTGAAGCCATCATATTCTAAGCTTCATTTTGAGACTTTGAAAGCAGTTTTTCTGGAGCTTAGGGAATATAATGTCAATAGGCATAAAACAAAATCTCACTTTAAGGGGCAGTGAGCTAAGGTTATGAACAGGAAGCCGTGACTGGCTTCTGATTGGAAACGAGTCTCGTGATTTAACACAAGTCCCTTTTTCTCTGCCAGCCTGGCCTGTGCCCGAAGGGGACGCTAAAAGTCCAGGTGACAGCTGCCTGTGACAAGAAAGCCACCTAATACCTTTTTTCCTCCATTTTTAAAAAAATAATCTTTACATCCTTATTTTCAATACATGTTCCTTTCAATTACCTGATGCAATTAGTTTGTGAGACCCTTAAATGCTACCCTGGCTAAAGACACCAAAGACATGATTCTATACTGAGAGAGGCAGAGAGGACTAAAGGGTTTTTTGTCTCAAGACTTGATAGAAGCTGGGTTAAAATACAAGGTAAGGATCCACGAACAAAAAGTATCCAGATGCACCTGGGTGTTGGTATTTCCTTAACTCTTACTTGAATAGTGTATCATCTTTTTCAAAGGCGGTGACTTATTTATGCAAATTGTCAAAGGGTATTCAACGTAGATGCCCTGTCCCGACGGAATCTACCCACCCCTTTAATATATCACCCACGGTCCCCCATCCCCTCATTTTGTTTTCTGTCTTCCTGAGCACACAATTTGATTTTTCTTGATGGCAGAGTGAAAATTATCACACTGTGCTGTGGAATCATGATGCTCTTGGGGGCTTTGAATACATATTAGGGTGTTCTGACCCCTGATATGACTGGGTCTGGACAGCTGGGCCGTGGAAGCCTTTCTCTGTGAGCTTTTTATCCCCTTCCCTTTCCTGTCTCCCTATTAATCCGTCAGTCCATCACATGTCACTGTACCTGTCACTTCAGTTCCCTCCACCCCTCGAGCTCTTTTTTCTAACCTGCCACGAGCCGGGAGATGGGATCACCAGGATGGTCATGGAGGCGCTGTAGGGTATTGATTAGAGTGTGGGTTGGAATCAGACTGGCTGAGTTCACATCCTGAGTCTCTTACTTAATCACTTTGACCCAGGGCAAGTCACTTAGCTTCTATCAGCCTCTACTTCCTCATCTGTAGAATGCGGGAGATGATTATACCTGTGGGACTGTGGGGATCCAGTGTGATAACAAGTGTAACACATTTAGTGAAGTGCCGGGTGCACAGTTGGTGGTCGATCAAGTGTCCATCATTATTATTGCTCTTAGACTTGTGTACAGAGTCACACTAAATGAGAATCTGGACATGGCTGTGTGAACAAAATACCCAGGCTTTTATGCATTTACATTGCAACACTGTTTTGGTTGTTCAGCGGAGATTTTGGTTACTTGCATACTTTTAACTGTGTTTGTATAAGATGAATCCCAGATAATGGGAGGAAGTACTGAACAATAATAATGATTGCCAGTAATCTTGAGAGCTTACTTTGTAGCAGAATGTTTGACAAAGTATCTCATTTAGTCCTCCTATTGCCTTTGTGAGACAGGTACTATTTTTTTTTTTAATATTTCTTTGGCTGAGCCGGGTCTTTGTTGCGGCACACGGGATCTTTTTTTTTCAGTTGTGGCGTGCGAACTCTTAGTTGCGGCATGTGGGATCTAGTTCCCTGACCAGGGATCAAACCCGGGCCCCCTGCATCGGGAGCGCAGAGTCTTAGCCACTGGACCACCGGGGAAGTCCCAGACAAGTACTATTTTTAACCCCACGTTACTGCTGAGCAAGCCCAGGTTTCTGAAGATTCAGTAACTCACCCAAGGTCACACAGTTAGTAAGTGGGGGAGTGGGGACTCGAACAAGGGTCTTTGCCACTTGGAAGCGCGTGCTCTTCATCACTAAGGTGCGTTATGTAATTACGCGTTATCTAATTTGTTCTGATTTCTTTACAATTTGATATTTTTATAGCCCTTTTTTTAAAGCGTTAAAAAATTTAAAACAGTTATCACACAGGCAGGGATTTGTTCTCCTAGTCCAGTTCTCCGCCCTGTAGAAATCCCGGCTGCAGGGGGCCGTGAGTCCGGGCGGCAGAGAGCACTCCCCGCTGCCCCACACGTGCCCACGAGTCACCCCGTTACAGCAGAGCCTCACTTCAGCCCCTGGGCTGCGCAGGGATTGTGTCTCCTCTCGCAGACCGGGCGACTGACACCTTGAAGGGTGGCGTGCCTTGTCCACACTGCCAACCCTTGGCCGTGGCTTCTTCCACTACGTAGTGTCTCCTCTCCCTAGTGGCAAGGAGCAGGCTTTGCTGGCGCCAGTGTTGAGTGGCAGCGGTCACACTCAATGTCAACAATCCCGTAACTGAGGCCTGGCTTCATGAAGGACTTTATAATTTGGAAGGAAAAACTCTGGCAGCTTCACCAAAGGTGGCAAGAATTCCCAGGCCCAGTAGGAAGGTGTGGGTGACGTGTTTCAAAGGCCTGGGGCCGTGGCACCTGGCTTGTTGAGAGGTAATGACACCTGTCTCCTGTCTGTTTTCCCACAGCCGGGTTGTGTGGGGTAAAACACCTGAAATCACAAAATCTTGGACCGCAATGTCGGCTACGTCATTTAAAAATACGCGAATGTATAAATTTGAGCCTGGAGGGAGCCCCATGGGTTTCTGTGTGCTGGTCTTTCTCGCTGTGGGTCTGCGTGCTTTTCTTTATCTCTGTGTGTCTTCATGTTTTCCATTCTCAGGTTGTCTTCATCTCTGAGGCTTTCATTTCTCTCTCTTTCATACACACACACACATACACACACACGCATTGAATCCAAGAAATCTTTAAAAAAAACAAAAACAAAAACCTTTGACAGTGAATGTGGGCATCTTCTCATTTGTAAGTGCTAAGAACTCTGTTTACATTGTCAGCAGTGTTTATTGGACACCTGGTAGGCACAGAGTGACACCGAATTGAGCTCTGGGGAATTACAGAGAAAGAAAAGGACATCATTCTTTACTTTGAAGACCTTAACAGTCTAATGGGGAGAACAAGATGACAAATCCCGTTACCTAGAGACTAGCGTCATCACAGACTGCACCGCGTATGCCCACAGCTACCTTAACCAAAGGGCACGTGCGTGCTTCTGCATTTGGAAAGAGTGAAAGGAAAGTTCTGGTAGGTGGTATCGCAATTGTAAAATGAAAATTTCTGTCTGGGGATCTATGAGTTTTTGTTTCTTTTCCCTGAAGGCCAAACAGAAGTGTGTTTTTTGTCTCTGCTTGGGCTTTGGGAAAAGAGAAAGAGTCTAAACATCTTACTCATTTGGAAGGACTGTACATTTTGAAGCTCTGTAGAGCTCAGTAGCCAAGGCAACATGCCTTAGTGTGTGTGAGGAGTGCTGGCCCAATGGTTTGAAGGTGGAATATAGGAGGATATTGAGGGGCATAAAAATAAGCAAACAAACCAAGCATGCAACAGACGGTTACAGGCAAGGCTGCAAAGACACATGTCAAGGAAGTGGTACTAACTCCCCAGAATCCCATAGACACTGTGATGTTAGGGCTGCAAGGGATGTTGGCTACAGGTGGCTGCAGAAAAGGGCTCTTTGTCTGCATGGGGAGGAACCATCCAAAAGCCTTAAGTATCGGATCACTCCGTTCACGTTCAAGTTTTCAAATGTCCTGGAAGTAGTAACACGGGTGCTGGGTATCTGTTGACAGGAATTCCTGGGAGCAGGTTAACAACAGCAGAGTTCACATGACTGCATCTTTGAGGCAGGTAGCAAGGGCTGGGAGGACAGATGGTTGACGCCCAAACTTGGAGTCTTTAGTCCCTGGTTGTGACCTCCCCACTTAAAGATTCCTCTGTTTCCCAACCATTAAATTAGAGGGCTGGATCCTTTAACCGAAAGTCTTTCTTCCAGTAGCCTCTGGGGAAAAAGATGGGATCAGATCTAGAAAGGACCAGTCAAACATTTCGTGAGATTAGAGTTTGAAAAGAAAGAAACCCAAATCAGTGGTATATGCTATTTTAAATAAATGCCTGTGAGATTCATGTATGCGTTCAGTAAAAAGTTTTATGTTCATATGCCAAGTATTTTGCAAGGCACAGAGGATACAGAGGCAAACTAGTGACACGAGGTCTCTGCCCGCTGGGCTCACCCATCCCACGTGCAGTTCCTCAAAGTTCACTCTACACAGGTGGGGCTCGGTTCCGCATATTCCATTTCTAAGTTTTCAGGGCCTTTGGTGGTAGAGAAGATTGTCACGTACTCTGAGGCCGCCTGGAAGGGGTTCCCAAGGGGGTGTCTATGGTTTTGAAGGAACTGGGGTGGGTGAGCACTTTTTGCTGTGTTGGATTGTCTGCCACGTGGTGCCTGGGCTCCACTCCAAAGGCAGCGGGAACACGGGCTTCCCAGGAGGACCATGAGCGTGGACCCCGGGGCCCAGGAGAGTTTGTTGTGCTTGTGTGTTTGCTTTTCCCAAACAGAGAAATAAATCGCTCCAGGAACCGTAGGGGCCTGCGGTTTCATTTGCCATGACTTAGGCGGGGGCTTCCCCAATGCTGACCTTTCAACAGACTTTCTCAGCTTCATGGCTGGCATTTCTCCCAGGAACAAGCAAACCTGACCTCATTAGAAGCTGAATATCCAAGACGTTTTGTTTTTAAATCCAGACAGTCCCCAAACTCAGAATGCCCGAAGTAATTCCCAGCGCCCCGCCCCTTCCCATCCATTTCACTGCTCACGTGGTCAGAGCCGGAAGCTTAATCAGTTTCAGATGCAATTACAAGGAAAGGCAGCAGCGAGATTTCCTAAGAACCTACGAGTGCCCAGGGGTCCTTTTAGGTCTGCATCCTTATATAAGAAAAGAAGGAAAAATAAGAAATTAAAAAACCCTGTTCGATCAAATGTGAAATTACTTGAAAGGTTCCAATTTGGGATCAAAACTCAAAGCCAGTTTGGACGGGGTGGATTCCCAGTTCCTGAGAGGCCTTTTCAGTGTGCTTTGTTCCCGAGTCAAAACTCGTTTCTGGTACAAGAGGCGCCCGGAGGCAGAGGCGCCGGCAGGGATCTCTCTCCAGGAGCCCTGCCTTCGCGCAGAAGCGCCTCGGGACTTTAAATGAATCCTGTGTAGGAACAAGAAAGAGAGAGGAAGAACCCGGGCCTCCTCAGAAAAGACCTGCCCTGCGTCTTATCCTCGGCAGATTACACTCAAAGGAATAATCACGGCCCACCCTGTGTCAAGGTGGTTCCCATTTTCCAAAAGGAAAATATGAAGCACAGAAAGGAGTCCAGGCCTGGTCCGAGGAAGGTTGCTGTAAATTATTGTACGTGGTGAGGTCACGTGCCGCCGTATCATCCCCTAAACCAGAGTCAGACGTGCTCCCATGGAGCTGTGTCCCTCTTGCTGCCACGTCACACCAGACAAGCAAAGGACTGTCAGGTCTCTCGCGCCTTCCTGCCCAGCCATCCTCGACCACAAAGTGGCCAACTGGACCCCTTAATTAGCTGGAAGCTTCTGTATTGAATCTTAAGTCAATCAAGGGAAATGACAGAACCAAGTCACAGCGGGATTTATTGGTGCTGATTTGGGACCATTGATCATAGAATTCAGAGCTTAGAAAGCCTTAGACATCACCGGTTTACCTTTCCCCCACCCTACGCACTGCACCCTGGCACTCCCTTTGCAGAAATGAATCAGCGGTGCTGGAGATGAGTGGATTTGTGCGAGGTCTCGGGGTCTGGGAGTGCCAGCGAGGTGCCCACCCCTGTACCCGGCTCTGGCACCACCGGACTGCCTCAACGTGGGGGGCCCAGGCCACTCATCTTCTCTGCCTTCCTCACTTACATTCTTGAACAGGGAGAAGCAGATCAGAAGTTTATCTTCTTAGGAGCAACTCCAAGGCAGAAAGCACCTTGTTCCTCCCTGCTTTCCCCTGGCACGTGGTATATGTACTCATCAATGTGTAGCTATTGTAACTAAAGCCTCCTTTGACTCCTTTGACTGTTTGTGGATGCCTGCTCCATGCCAGGCCCTGTGGAGGCACCTTTAGCACATGATCTCTCATCCTAATGAGCGTCATGAGAAGTTAAGTGTGGTGCCAACGGCAGATGAGGAAACTGAGGCTCAGAGAGTCTCCCCCCTTTCCCAAGGCCACCCTGCTCACAAGCGGTGCAGCAGGGGGCCCCCTGAGCCCACACTTTCTACCCACACTGCTCTTCCAGGCACTCCTAGGACCCAGAGTACCTGCTGGAGATTAGGGCCTGGGCTCTAATCCTAGCTCTGCTGCTTGCAGAGAGTCCATTTCGTTGGATGGGAAGGGAGGGAGTGGGAAGAGCTGATTCCTGAGGCTCTTTCCTAGCCGCCACATTCCTTGACTCTGCTCTGAACCAGAACGCACCCATCCAGAGGGGCCACCCTGCCCTCCGCTGGCTCTGGGAGCAAAGCAAAGGGAGAGTTTCTCCCCTGGACGACTGCTGACAGTTTTCCGGAGGCTCTTATTCAGTCAACCCATGAGCCTTCATCACCAGTAGGCAACTGGCAGGGAGAGGAAATAGATGTTTGTTGGGGGTCATCTTGGCACCAGCCACTTCGCTTATCTTTTTTTAGCTTTAAAACAACTCCAGGTATTATTATGCCCCTCTTCACTGACAGTCAGCAGGCTGGTAACATGGCCTCGGGGAGTAAATTGCAGAGCCAGGATTCAAAAGATTCAAAAGATTCAGTCAGCCCTGACCTGACTTCCCAGCTGTGCTTCTTCTCCTGCCCCTGCTGGCTCCTGTGAGAGAGGCCAGGTCCCTGCCTTCTGAATAATCTGCTCAGCTGCCCGTGGGCCACGTTTTTCTCTGCTGATGTTCCCTAGAACCTGGATTTTTATCATGTAAGAGATTTTAGAGGGAGGGAGGAGGAGGGTACACTATATGATTTGGCCCAAGCTGCACTGCATATAATGTTGGACAACATGGGAACTTTCCCTTCCTCCCTCCCTCTCCCACTTCCTTCCTTCCTTCCTCCCCTCCTTCCCTTTCTCCCTCCTTCCCCCTCTCCCTCCCTCCTTCCCAGTTAGGACTCTGGTACCAACCAGAGATGTACTAAATGCCGTGGGGCTATTGCTATTAGGAATTCAAGTCCTGCTCACCAAAACTGGAGTGATAATAGCAGCGACCCACTGTCACCCACAGCCACCCAGACCTCCCAGCATTCAGAGGAGACCAGCTGGCCAGGACCAGGGTCTCCCTCAGCCTCTCCTGGGCTCTCAAGCTTCCTGCAGACGCACCCGTGATCCTGCCAGCAGCCGAATCCAAATGAAATGGAGTCAGCAGACAATGAAGAAAGGAGCAGTGAATGTTCTTTTTTCTCTCCTGTTTACTCAGTGTAGCAGTGGGGCCTCTATATGGGAAGAGGGAGAGAGGGCTTCTTTATCTGCTTATCTGACCCTATACCCTTCCCTTTCCTTCTCTTCCAAATGTAAGAGGATTATACAGGGCTAGGAAATACTTGGCCAGGTGGTTTTGTCCTGTCCTCAAGGCTCTGAGACCCCCGGGGTCCCTAGGAAGCCAGCAGGGTCCAAGGTAGCTTTGTTCCAGCTGCCCTCACCGCCCCCCCATGGCACTGTTTTACATACTTGCATCTCGTGTTCCCACTTAAGATTTATTTGGAGAAAGAGCTTCCCATTGTAAAGTATGAAAATCATTCATCTAATTCTGCCTCCTTAGAAACTTGAGACCAGAGAAATGAAGTGATTTGCCAGGTCACAGCAGAATTCCCCCATCTCTTCAGACTCCCAGCCTTCAAGTATGTGAATCGATGGCTAATTTCGAACCCTCATTAGGCATCCAACTTCCATCAGTCAAAGTCTTACGGGATTTCCCCATCTTACTCTCAAAAACAAAAGACTCTTCAGTTCCCTGAAGACAGATGTGTTCCCTGGGCCTGGAAAAGAGGAAATCTCAGGTCATCCCCCGTCATGTGTCAGTGACGTTGGCTAGGGAGAAGCCCTGTCTGAAGCAACGTGGAGGTCGCGTTGTGAACTGAAAATGTCTTCTGCCATCTTGGCACACGTGTTAGGGCATCACATCCTCTCCTGTTGTTTCCTGGCAATGAAAATTCCTGTATCCGGCACTGTTTGTATTACAGCTACCTTGCCTGTGACCCTCATGGGGTTTTTTATTAGAAGAAAATGCAAACTAGCAAGCAACCTTGTTAATTTATTGTTCACAAGCAATAGTAAATTATTCTAATACTATTTCCATGTACTGTTCATACATTACAGCAGAGTGATTACCAGAAAATAGCCGCCTGCGTGTCATAGCAGCATTTCTGAGGGATCACTGTGCTTAATTTTCCTCTCTCTCTTTTCTTTATACAGTAAGTAATTGCCGCTGTAGCACTTCCTCTTCTTGGGCACACGTCTCTCTTGTATTCAAGAGTAGATTGTGCCGTGGCATCAAGAAGCTTCATGATTCTTTTCTTTTTTTTTTTTTTTCCTATATTGAATCCAGAAACACTAAGAAATCCTAAGAAAACCGAGAGACCTTGTTCCTATTTTTCAAGTGGTACCAAGTTCTCAGGCTTCCCGGCTACTACATTCTAGGCTCTTATTCTCTTGAATTGTCTGACTGCTGATCTGATAGATGGCCCTGAACTCCGCCTCATCCTCTCTCTCCAGGCCTGCTGTTTGCCAGCCGTAGCCCCTCGGCATGCTCTACCCGCCACCTTGCTTTCCTTTTAACCTCCTTGGAAACATGTAGCCATCAACCCTCCAGCTCTCCTAGGATCATCTTTTTTTTTTTTTTTTTTTAACCTCATTCAATTGCAGAGATTTTACATTGACATCAAAGAATAGAACTGATTCCTTTTCCCACCAAAGGCGAGCAAAGGTGGCAGAGTTCTGGACTGGTTTCTCTCACCAAATCAAGGAAAGAAGAGAACACCAATGGGGGACTTGGCTAACCGACCCCCCCCAATGTACTGTCACGTTCAGAGATGGGGTCCCACCAGATGGGCTCGGACTCAACTTCTCCCAAGGCCCCTACCTCAGCTCTCACCCGGGCAGGCAGCCTGTCCTGGAGCAGATTCAGGCCCCAGGGGGACACAGTGGATCTGAAGCCAGGCACCATCACTCATGTTTTTATGGAAATGCCTCCTGGTTGCAAGGCAAAGAGGTGGGGTTGAATCCTCGGAAACGGAATAAATTGGAAGCCCCCTCATGCTGGCTCTGTCGAAACCCTGTGTCAGATTGTGTCAGTAGGGATGCTGCAAATTTTCTGCAGTGGAAGCCACTCGTATAAAACGAGACTCCTACACGCAAGCTTCTCCTGGGGTCAGTGTTCTGAATTAGTCTGAATTCCAAACCTTCCATGGCAGAGAGATCTGAGATCTTTCACCCCTTTTTTGCAGGCCAGGCTGGATTCGAGGGGACAAGGGTGTGGGACCAAGGGCTGAAGGGACCAGTCCCTTTCAGCCACCGCGTTCATGGTTCTCACCAAAATGTATTTCTGCTTTGCCTTGTAGTCTCCTCATATTTTTGAAAAGCTCACAGGCGTGCAAGCAGAGGTCTTTATTTTGTGATGTTTAAATGTCAGGTCAGTGAAAGGAACGCACAACTAAGCAACTTCAAAGCTGCGGCCAGTGGTTTGAGCCACTGGCTATGCCGAGAGGGTGACTTCATCACGCTCAGAAAATAGATGGCTTGTACAAAAGGGAAAATCTTGGTGTTTTTTCTTAAACTCTAGAATATCTTCTCCATCCCTGCTCCAGGCAGGATTTATTTCCCTCTTTCCTCTCTGGAAAGTTAGATGACTTTGGTAATAAAACCTCTTGCAATCAGGTGCAACACAGAAGGTAATAAATCCCTTCAGTCACTCCCTGCCTTTTACAGACCGAGAGTCACCAGGAAGTATTCCGCAGGGTGGTTTGGGGGTCATTCCTCCCCAGTTCCCACCCCCAGCCCCACTTTTCTTTTTCTTTCTTTCTTTCTTTTTTTTTTTTTTTTTTTGGCCGAGCTGCTTGGCTTTCGGGATCTTAGTTCCCTGACCAGGAATTGAACCCGCACCCTCAGCGGTGAAAGCACCAAGTCCTAACCACTGGACCGCCAGGGAATTCCCGCAACCCCACTTTTCTTCACAAGCAGTTACCAGAGCTCCCTTTTTTCCCTAAAGTGATTAGAAGTCTGGGATGATAGGCAGGTAAAACAGTCACACCTGTCTGTGTCCATCTTGGTGTCTTGCATCATTCTTTTTTTTTTTTAGTTAGAACCTGTAACATAATATCTGTGTTCGCAATCATTTTCTCTTCCTGTACAGGAGGATTTTTTGTTGCCTGGGGTTTTGTTTTTGCAAAAAGATGGTGCCCGACTCTAAATTGTGCCCAGATTTCTGTAAAGTCAAAGCGCTTAGCGGAGGTGGCCCTTCATCTGATCGTTCCTCTTCCTCCCAGTACCTGGGGCTCCTGCCGAAAAGTCTAGGACTTTGCTCACATGCTGGCCAGTTTGTTCTTCAATGGATGAGAACTTAATGCATTTTCTAACGCCATATCTTCCACTCATGGGCAGGGAGGTAACAGGTCCAGGCATTAAGGTGGTGGAAACAGCTGGAATTTTAAAGAAGCCAGTTATACTGGATTTCAGATTTTAAAACTAGTCCTTAGCTCAGGAGATCACAGGCAAACAACTGTGCCGACATCAGTCTGTATTTTCATGCCATAAATATCTTATTCCAAGGGAAATTTTTTTAAATTGGGAAGAAAAGTAAATTTATAGGAAGCTAGGAAGTTAAGAGTTCTATAGACAACCATGACTAAAATTGCGTGTAAGAGGACCCTTACTCTCCCATACTACTTGACCTTTTCAAAGATCCTGTGGTCCCTGGAGTTAACTGTGAGTGACTCTCTACTGTCCCCAAAGCATAAGGCTCCCCAACGTGGTTTCTGCCGGCACTACCCAAAGAGAAGAATGGTATCTCCCCAAGGAGCTCTTAAGGTTCCAGCCCTGGGATGCTGTCCTCCTGCATTGCCTTATTCCACTCCATCCACTAAAGCATAGCTCATGAAATAACCACTTTCATGTAAAACGATTCTTCTTTTTACTTCACTTTGAGGAAATCTTGGTGTCTAGTTATTTCAGTGAGACATTCTGACATTAGCCAGGAAACCCTCCTGTTCTAGCCGGTTGCTTCCCTGTGGACCTGGCCCAAGCGCTTGGCCATTTCCTCCCAGGCCAAGGGTAGACTCATGCTGTACTAGTTTCCCAGCACTGCTGGAACAAAGTACCACGGGCTGGTGACTTAAAACAAAATTAATGTCTTCTCTCATGGTTCTGGAGGCTAGAAGTCCAAAATCCAAGTGTTGACAGGACCATGTTCCTTCGGAGACTCACCTTCCTTCTAGAGGTGGCCTTGGCATTCCTTGGCTTATAGTGACACCATTCCAGTCTCTGCCTCTGTCATCACGTGGTGTTTTTTCCCTATGAGTCTGTGTCTTCACATGGCTATCTTCCTTCTGTGTGTCTCTTCTCCTATTATAAGGATACCTATCATATTGGATCAAGGGCCCACCCTACTATAATATGACCTCATCTTAACTTTTACATCTGCAGTACACCCAGTTTCCAAGTGAAGTCATATTCACGGGTAACCTGGGGTTAGGACTTCAACAGAACTTTTGGGGGAACACAACACAACCCACACCACGTGCTCCCCTTGCCTTGGCCTAAGAAGAAGCAGATGCTTCTTGTGTCTTCCTTGTACCTCTTGTGTCAGGTTTAAAGGACCGTCTTCAAAGCTTCCCAAACCCCAGCTGGCCAGCATCCTTGGGCTCCACCCACAGCCCTGTCCTAAGCTCGCCTCTCCTCTGGCCTTGTCCACAGCATCCTGCTGATGCCCACAGGTGGAACAGGAATGCTCTGTGTCCATCAGGTTCCCCCATCTTGCCTTTCTTCTCTCCCGAGAGGCTCCAAGGCTTTTCCAAACTCTAACCCCACTGTGCACAGCCCACATCTTTGCAGATCAAGAAACCCATTCTGTCACATCTGGTCCTTGGGTGGCCTACGCTCCCTTGTGCCTGTGCACACGTAAAACCCTACAGCAAGGCTCAGTGAGAGAGCATAGCTTCGGAGTAAGCCTCACTTACGGTCAAATCCTCGGTCTTCTATTTATTTGACCTTGGACAAGTAACTTCACTTTCTTGAGCCTCGATTCCCTTCTCTGTATACATGAGGCCGTAACAATACCTGCTCTGCAAAACTGTGGTTAGGATGAAGTGGAACAGTGTGTGGTGTGTATGCTGCTCTCATGGTCGGGGCTTGTTCAAAGTTGTCATTGGCCTTTCTGCTTGCATTTTCTCTCATTGCCTCATAATATAGCTACTATACATACACAATATAGTTCTAATAATAGTAGCTATCTGTTTATCGGGCATCTATTTTTGTGTCAGACACTGTGCTTGATTTACAGCTATTATTTCTAATTTTTATAAAATCTCTGCAGTGTGGGTGTTACTATTCCTGTTTTGCAGGTGATGGAAACTAAAACTACCTCAGAAAGAGGTTAAATGAAGTGCCCAAGGTCACATAGCTCCAAAGTGTTTGAGCCAAGATTTGAACCCAAGCAAATGCGCTTTGCACTATGTAAAGTTGCCTGTAGGCAACTTCCATTAATCCACGGATGTTATGTCTTCCTGGCTTTTCTCACACTCTCTCCTTTCCTGCTCTTCTAGCTGACTTTTCCCCTTTTTCCTTTTTTCATTGTCCATGACTTCTAAGCCAGTAGTTTTGAAATACATTCAGATGTCAGAAAAGCATGGTACTTTTCACAGAATAGCAAATTTTTTTTTTCTTTTTTGTTTTTGCAGAACACTAAGGAATACTGTGTAAGCCTTAGAAGCACTTATGCTAGCAGAAAACAGAGCTATGTATTTTCTATGTACAGTATGGGACCATACACATAAGTGTACACATGCACATACACGCATGCACCCACACTCAGCTAGGAAAAAAGCATAACCACTTGCTTTCCATTATCATGAACTTAGTACTCAATTATTTATTCCCTCATTTGCTAGGATTTGCTAACAGATGAGATTGAGAAGGCACAAGAAATTTAAGAAAAAATTTATGGGAG
Source organism: Balaenoptera ricei (assembly GCF_028023285.1). Classification (NCBI taxonomy): domain Eukaryota; kingdom Metazoa; phylum Chordata; class Mammalia; order Artiodactyla; family Balaenopteridae; genus Balaenoptera; species Balaenoptera ricei. The sequence goes on from NC_082639.1 coordinate 172,075,588, forward strand.
AAAAATTTGAAGTTCGGAAAATCAATGTGTTATGCATTAATATCAGTGTAGCACCTTGGTCCAATTTGTTCAGAAGGAACTTAAGAATTGCTGGAATACACCGGCAACATTTTATATTCAGCATGCTCTCATGGGGAAGGGTTTGCTGATTGCAGGGAAAAGCAGGAGACACCTGCTCTAAATGCTCCCTTCCCTGTGGGCTTTCTGTGTTAACTTGTGGGACACACACCTTTTTCATCTTGAGCCCCCGATTTCTCTCCCTTTCAAAAAATTAAGATGCCCCGATTACCATCAGGCATTCCATCTGTGGGAATCCTATTTGAGAAGATGTTCACAGGCATCCGAACTCTTTGACACCACAGATGTCTTGTGATTTATTTTCACATCGTGGTGAGTGAGGCTGTACTGGGCTTAGTCCCTGGTGCTTGAGTCACTACAAAGAAGGAAGGACACCTCATTGGTACCCAGAAACACGTGTCAGAGTAAATCATGGTTTTACACCTGCTCCCTCACCTGTGTGCTCCTTTGCGGCTTCACTGTGTCTCCAAAACTAGACACACTTTGGATTTCTTACGTGAAGCCGTATTTTTTTTTTTTGCACTGAAGTTTCACAGTCGTCATCAGATGCATCGTGTGTTCCTTCAGGGACACCCTAATGTGGTGACTCCAAGATGGAACGCAGATCAGAGCCCCTCCCTCAGGGCTGCCGGGTAACATTGATCTTAAATTTGATCTGTCAGCACATCTCCAAGCAAGTCAACACCTTGCTCCATCAGGCCTGGAAATAAGCAAAGGCCCAGGCTTGTCATCATTTGCTTCCTTGGGTGGACACATTTATTGGCCTTCCGTGTTGTTACAGCAAAACAAAAGTGGAAAACGTTATGTGCTGTATAATGTTTATTGATTTTCCCTGAGCTGAAAGCAAGGTTTTGGACGTAGCCTTGGAAGCAGCTGTGATTTTGGTATGGAGGATGCCAGGCAGCTTCCTGGAATCATTACCCAAACTTGGATCAGCCTGGGGCCAGCCGGTGGGGGCAGTGGCAGTTTAATTATTAGAAGCCAGCAGAACTCCTGAAGGCAGAGTTTTGGCTGGTTCTGTCCGTGTACAGAGCAGCGCCCGTGCTCTTGGTTCCTGAGAGGTGCTCGGATATCATGCTGCTGGTCTTGAGATGATGCCTTTGGACTTGAGACACAGACCTGCTGGCTTTCCCACCACCTCCCCTTGCTCTGCCAGGCCAGCTGAGGGCCAGATTCTGGCATTAAGAGCGAGTTTTCTCTCCTTGTCACCGCTGAGCTCAGCTGCAAAGCTTCGTCGTGGTCTGGGGCGGCGCTTCTCAGACTGGACTGTGTGTGTGAGTCACCTGGGAATCTTGCTAAAATGAAGTTCCTGATTCAGTAGGACTCGGATGTGGCTTGAGATTATGCATTTCTAACAAGCTCCCGGCTGATCCCAAAGCTGATGGTCCATGGACAGCAGTGAAGGGCCCCGTGGAAGGTAAAGACTCTGACCAGAAACCGTGGCAACTTACTTCTCACACTCGCTCCCCTGGATGTTGTAAGCCCTCCATCCCAGCAGGTGGAGAATGGAGGGAGATTCATCTCCCCAGCTCTCAAGTCTGACCACCTAGGAGAATCACCTGGGGAGCTTCAAAGACCTGGCCACACCCAGGACCCCACCCCAGACCACCCCAGGTGACGCTGATGTGCAGGGTCGAAGGACCACTGACTTAAGTCACTAAGATGCTCCTCAGATGGTAAGATGTTGGCATGGCGGGGAGGGTGGGTGCCTGTCACGGTAGCAGTGAACTGCAGGAAAGCAAGTGCTTTGCTGATCCACACTGGAGAGCGTAGTAGACCCACTCCTGGGAGGAGGCTCCCCAAAATGTGTAGTGGCTCAAACAAAACAGAAGTTTATTTTCACAAGTGGAATTAGTGAGTGTGGGTCAGCCGGTGCCTCCTCTCCACCCAGTCATTCAGGGGCCAGTGGAGCCTCTGCTGTGTTCAAGGTGCAGCTTCTAAGGTCCTCTTGGGAGGTTGTCTCATCCTAGAAGCTTGGAAGAATTCCGTGCATCGGGTCTGGAGGAGTAATTATCACTTCTGCTCACATTTCACTGACCAGAACTCAGAGTAACAAGGGACACTGGGCAATGCAGACAGCTCTGTGCCCAGAAGGAAGAGGGGAACGGGATCGTGGGAGCAGCCAGAAGCCTCCAGCACCAGCCCTGTGGGCTGGATCTGGGCACACAGACTAAAGAGCCAGCTTCTCCCTACACGAGGACCACCCAGGGGGCCGCATGAAGCTTTGGAAGACTAAGAATGGAAACACGCAATCCAAATACCTGGGATTGTGGCTCAGAAGGATTAAAAAAATAATTAGAGGTGGTACTGTTTTACATTCTTCTGTCCCCCCCAAAATAATTTCTGTGAATGTTCACGAAGCACACAGACTATTTTTAAACCTTGTTTTCCTCTTCTGGAGATAGTGAAATATATGAATGGGCGAAGGACTGTGATAAGTGATGTATAATTCTCAGCTCTAAGTTCCTCCTTCCTGAGCAACGGCCTCACCTCATACTGCCTTCAGAGAGTGCGAACCTACAGATGGCAAGTCCCCCACGTCTCCATCACCCTGGCTTCGATCCACTCGTCCCTGTGTCCAGCTCTAGTTCTTCCCTCCGGCCTCCTCCTGCTCCTGTCAAAGGCCAGTCTGTCCGCCGATGTGCACAGGACCACAGCTCCTTTCACCTTCATAATGACCTTGCATTCCTTCTCCCACCCAGCATCACCAGCCTTGTCCTCCATGTTGGTCTGCTCCCGTAGAGGACACGTAAACAAGGTCCAGGGCTCCTGGGGGGCGGGGGGTGGGCAGGATCCCCCGGGCCTCCAGCTGCCCCATTGGCTGCTTTCCTTCAGCAAACTTCTCTGAGTCTACATTTCCTACCCCGCCCACTCCTCAGCCCACACTGCCCCTCTTCCACTGGCCACTCACCACTCTTCTGAAATCGCTTGCCTCAAGGTCACCGGTGATTTGCAGTTGTTCTCAGCTTGCTGGGAACTACTCCCCCCTGCTCAGAACAGTTTCCTGTCTCAGCTTCGTTGGTCCATCCCAGTCTGCTCGGCCAGTCTCTTTCACTCTCTCAACTGATTTCCCAGCCTTTGGATGGGGACCCCTCCTCTCTTCTCTCTACCCTCTCGCCCTAGGTGAGTTCACCCGGTCTCATGGTTTTCAGTCTTATCTCTAGGCTCATGATGCCTGAGTTCTTTTTCTTTCTTTATTTTTTTATTTTTTTTTTTTTTTGCTGCACCGCGTGGCTTGCAGGACCTCAGTTCCCCGACCAGGGACTGAACCCGGGCCACGGCAGTGAAAGCCCAGAATCCTGACCACTAGGCCACCAGGGAGCTCCCCGATGCCTGAGTTCTTTACTGACCCCAGGCACTTTCTCCTGCTGCCTGATTGATACTTGGATGACCGTCTCACTGGCAGCCCAGACTCTCACTACCTCTCCCTTCCCACAAAACAAACAAACGAAAACCTGACGTGGTGAATGGCATCACCATCTGCCTGGGTCCTAATGGCAGAAATCTGGGGGTCATCCTTGATTCTTCCCGTGGCCCCCAAATTCCATCTCTCAGCAAATCCTATTGTAGAAACAGATAGTTCTAAATAGGTCCCATCACTCTCCTTCTCACCGTGTCACTGCCACTGTCCTGGTCCAAGCCGCCATCCTCTCTCACCTGGTTGCGGCAGCAGCCACCTGACAGCCCCCCCCACCTCCATCCCTGCTTCCGAGCCTCCACAGAGCAGCTAGAGCTTCCTCGTGAAAATAGGTCTATACCGGCTCTTCACAGTGTCCCTGACACTGTGGGTAAAATCCCAACTTCCGGCCACGGGGCCCACGGAGCTGCCTACACACTGCCCTGGCCGCCTCTGCACCCTCCCGTGTGCAGCCCCTCCCCTCTCTGGTCACACACGGCCACCACCCCCTCCTCCCTTCATCCCTCCGGCTGGCCCTCACGTGCGTCGTCCCCTCTGCCCGGGATGTTCCTCCCCACATGTCCCTTGACCACCTGTCCTAGATCAGGGCCCTTGCCCTTGGCTGCTCTGGCGTCTGGGGTATCCTCGGTTTCTCCAGCATGGGGTACACACAGCCGCTGTCCTCTGGCCCGTCTCCATCACAGGGGGCGTGAGGTGGTCTGGCCTTTTTAGAGCTTTTGCACCCCTGGTTCTCTAATCCCCTGCCAGGACCAGCTTACATTTTGGATCTTCTTGTGCCTAAAAGAACATCTGGCTGCCTTTGGTCCCAGGCACCTTCCAGGCCTCTCGGGAGGTGGGGGCAGGTCGCCCAGGCCACCTCCTGTGTGTGAGAGTTGATGGTGTTTTTCAACAGAGAGAGGACACATCCAGACACATCCCTCATCCAGACACATCAATATTCATTTGTTTACTTATTATCTGTCTTTAGTGAGCCCCAGGAGGGCGGGATCAATGCATTATCTGGTTTCAATGGTTGTCCAAAAACTATGTGTTAAGTAAATGAATTAAGAAATGAGCAGGGCTTCCCTGGTGGCACAGTGGTTGGGAATCCGCCTGCCAATGCAGGGGACACGGGTTCGAGCCCTGGTCCGGGAAGATCCCACATGCTGCAGAGCAACTAAGCCCGTGAGCCACAACTACTGAGCCTGCGCTCTAGAGCCCGCGAGCCACAACTACTGAAGCCCGCATGCCTAGAGCCCGTGCTGCGCAACAGGAGAAGCCACCGCAATGAGAAGCCCGCGCACCACAACGAAGAGTAGTCCCCGCTCTCTGCAACTAGGGAAAGCCCGCGCGCAGCAGCAAAGACCCAACGCAGCCAAAAATTAATTAATTAATTAATTCTTTAAAAAATGAAATGAGCAAAAGAATATAATCAGGAGGGACTCCCCTGGTGGTCCAGTAGGTAAGACTGTGCGCTCCCAATGCAGGGGGCCCGGGTTCAATCCCCAGTCAGGGAACCAGATCCTGTATGCATGCCGCAACTAAGAGTCCGCATGCCTCAACTAAGACCTGGTGCAGCCAAAATAAGTAAATAAATATTATTTTGTTTTAAAGTATAAGCAGGATACTTGAACAGAACGTGAAGAGGCTTTTCCTTCAGAAGGTCTGAAATGCAGCCTGTCCGAGTAAAATCGCTTCCCGTGTGTATGCCGAGGAGGCGGGTGCCCTAGTGCTGATAATGCAAAACAGGCAGAGGTGGTTGCAGAATCGTTTTTTTACACTTAGAAGTGCATCAGGCTTTCTTCCCAGCTTCATTTCTGTCGTGGTCCGAACACGGGTTGGAAAAGAATTTCCAGACACAAGGCAGAATATAGAGAAGATAGAATTTATTAGAGGTAAGGGTCGCTGCCAGAACAGCTGGCCGACTTCCTAGTAGTCTGGGAGAGTCGAGCCCGAATGTGTGCTATTGATCAGTTTTTATAGCCAGAAAACAAAGGAATAGTCTGAGGTGAAAGTTTTGTTTACTGATCGGTCTAGGCACATATACCTTCCTTCTATAGGGTGGGAGTGGGACAGGCCAGATGCCTTTCCTTATTTGGGACAGGGTCCTGTTGCCCAGGTGGGCTCAGGAATTTCGTAACCATAGCAACAGGGTGGGGAGGGCGAGTAAGAGTCCAGTAGAGGGTGTGACGCTGACACTTTTTCAGGCAGGGTCGTCCTTTTTCCTTGAAGCACCATTGTCCTTGGAGCACCACGCCTCAGATAACCCTAAACTGTTATTTTAAAATAAGCTTCCTGGGACTTCCGTGGTGGTGCAGTGGTTAAGAATCCGCCTGCCAATGCAGGGGACGCGGGTTCGAGCCCTGGTCTGGGAAGATCCCACATGCCGCTGAGCAACTTAGCCCGTGCGCCACAACTACTGAGCCTGCGCTCTAGAGTCCGCGAGCCACAACTACTGAAGCCCACGTGCCACAACTACTGAAGCCCGTGCACTGCAATGAGAAGCGCGCCACTCGCCACAACTAGAGAAAGCCCACGTGCAGCAACGAAGACCCAATGCAGCCATAAATAAGTAAATATATAATTTTTTAAAAAGAGAGTTATTAAAAAAAAAATAAGCTTCCCAAATTTATAATTAACACTTTGATTGTCTGTTCCTTCCAAGTTTAAAGAACGCTCCCGACCCTCTGCCCCTACCAGGATGCACGGGGTGGTTTTCCTTGCAGCAAAGCTAATGGCCGGCCAGGTGCAATCACTAGAAACACTGCAAAGTGTGAAGATAAATGTTTCCACGTAGGGGACAAATGCATCTCTATTAGCAGCCGATTATGACAGTCTCAGAATCAAAGCCTCTACCATGGGTGGTTTTTATCTGGCCTCTGAGAAAACCTGCCAGCGAGATGCTTCCAGATTCCCTCCAGGAATGTTTGGGGCCAGCCTGGTGCAATCCATGTATCCTGATTGTACAGCACAGGCACTCAGCAAGTTCAGGCACCAGTGATACTAAGCGCTGTTATTTATTAAGTGCCTACTGCGTTCCAGACTTTTGTGTTACGTACGTTACATACACTTTCTAATCCTCACAACAACCGTAAGAGTTAGGAATTGTTGCCCTGACTACACGGATGGGGAAGCTAAACCCCCGAGAAGTTAAACAAGCTGCCTAACACCCTGCCCCCAACTCAGCGGTCTAGAGCTGGAATTTGAACATGAATTTGGGGCCCTCCATGCCCGTGCCTGGCGGCACACGGTGTACCACCCCCCTCCCTTGTCAAATGCAGGGTCCGGTCAGCCCAGGCCTTCCTTAGCACATCAGGGACCACCTGCCTCAGGGTTAAGGCAATGATTTGAACAGTCCTTTATCCTCCAAGTGAGGAAAAATGCTGCTGAAAACTGTCAAGTGAAAAAAATTGCACAACGTGAGAGCTGTGAGTTAAGTTTTATTTGGGGCCAAATGAAGACTATAGCCTGGGAGACAGGCTCTCAGATGGCTCTGAGGAACTGCTCCGGAGAGGTGGGAGGAGGACAGTATACATGTGATTTTGGTGATGGGGATACGTACAGTCAAGCTCACGTCTTGGCAGAAGGTTGCTGCTGGTCACAGGGAGATGTCTCCATTAATAGTTTTAGTGCTTTTCTAGATATCAGAAGATGCAAGAAATTGGGCTCATAAAATCTCTTGAAAATATCTAACCGTCTGAAGGCCTGTTCTGCCAGTTTGTTCCAGAGCACAGAGTGCCTCATTCCTGATCTCCGCCCTGAACTCCTTTCACGGGGTGTTGAAGGTCAGCGACTGCAGTGACTTAGTGACTTCATTCCTGTAGAACCAGGTGGAGAATGCTGATTTTTAGTCGGCATAACAAACTTGCATATATATATTTACAGGGCTTCTTCTGACCTCTCATGATGTTTTCTGGGCCTTGAAAATGCTCTGGTGATTCTCTCATCCTGTGGGGACTCCTGGGGATTTGTCTGGAGGGCAGCTAGGAGGAGAGACCTGCTGCTCTGTATAACCCTTGACCGTGGAAAGGACCTACTCTTCCAGCAAAGGTCCAGCCTCCCGTGAGCCGCTGCAGTGCTGGGGGCACTCATGGGAGGTGCAGAGGAGGGGGACCCCCCTGTGGCCACATGAGCCAGGAAGCCCTGGAGGCCACCAGAGTGGCAGATATTGCTGTCAGTGGACATTGAACCTCCCCTTCACTCTGGAAGGCAGGGCCTCCTTCAGGCCAGGAAGGTGGCTCTAAGAGCCCAGTGGCCTCCCTCACTGGGCCGGGAGCCGGACACTTCCTTCCCTGTGCTCTTCACAGAGGGGCCTTTGGGGAAGGAGGGGCCCTTGCTGCAAATCCCTGCTGGCATCCCAGGACCAGCTCTGTGCTGCTGGTACCTTTTCTCTCTCCCTCCTTCTCGTCCTTCCCTTCCCGTTCCTCTCCTGCTGCCTTGATCACCGACTGGGGATGCTCATGGAACACCCTGGAGGGAGTGGATTTGGCAGGAGCCCCAGTTTGTGGAACTAGAAGTGCATTGGGTGACGGGACTCCGTGGCCCTGGGCAGCTCTGTGGAGGGCGTGCATCTGCTGGGACGGGAGATGCCCTGGGCTGGCGGAAAGCCAGAGCTCCGGTCCCGACTCTACACCAGTGTCTACCCGTGGGACCCGAGGCGCAGTCACCTGCCAGCCGCCATTCATGGAGAACACTTTGGGCCTGTGGACCTCGGACCCAGTCCTGGACCTTCCCCTGCACCCCCCCCACCCCGGTCCGCTGGCTCCCTGCCGGCTTTGTCCAGAGGGAGTGAGGGCAGGTGGAGAAGCTGGGGCATTTCCCCCTGAGCCTCGCTGCCCCAGGGCGTCTCCAGCAGTGCCTGAGTTTCCGCGGCCTCCATCTCCCACAGGATCACCTCCGTGGCTCCAAATTCCACGGGGGCCCGGCCACTAGGACACCTTCATCCCACCTGCCCAGGGGCAGTAGTGGGTTCCCGCTGCTGCGCATCTCAGCGGCCTCATTGTCCACATAGGTTTTTCCATCACCTGCGGAAGCAGTTGCCTCATTACGACCCCCTCTCTGTAGATGCCCGGTTCCTGGTTATCCCTGACTGCCCACTTACATCATGTTAGCTCGGAACTGAGGCCTGGCCAGCCTTCCCCAGGATAACCCTCAGATGCTCCCATTTTACAGATGAGGCCACTGAATCTCGGAGATGAGAAGCCACTTGTTCAGGGTCACCCGGCTGGTGAGGAGCTGAGCCAGAACTCAGCCCGAGCTCCTACCCACTCCTCCAGCTGCTCCTGGAGAACTTGACCTCTCTGAGTTTCTGTTTCCCTGACTCTGAAAAGAGCCAGCAAGGTCTGCCTCGTGGCATTGTTTGCAGGATGAGAGAGAGTGTCTGTAAAGAGCCTCTTGGCCCCAAGCCATGGGACACCCCCATCGTGTGGGCCCATCTTGCTGACCAGCCCCAGTGCCCGGCTTGCTGCCAGAAGAGAGCTCCCGACACACATTCCAGCGGCCCGTGTGGGGCGGGTAGCTCCCTGCAGATGCGGCTGCGTGGGGAGAGCTCTGAGGCCTGCCTGTGCGTCTCCACTGCCCAGGGCTTGGGTACCCCTGGGAAGAGGCTCAAAAGTTAACCCTCTCCCTGTTTTGGTCAAAGCTCGTAGCGGTTTCCATAGGCGTGGGTTTGAAGCTGGCCTCGGTGGTCTGGGCTTTGATTGTTTCTTGAGGAATGTTTAAGGGCAGTTCTGAGTCCTCGTGCAGGAAAGAGGGCTCTTTGTGGGAATCAGTGAACAAGCCCTAAACTCCACGAAAACCATCTTTCTGGACCCAGAGACAGAACCGTTCTTACCTGACAACCCAGAGTTTGGGTTCAAGAGAGGCAACTGAAAACAACTTTTTCTTCCCCTAAAATCATAGACTATGAGGGTTAGGAAAAACCATAAAACATTATCAAGGGTAGAATAAACTTCCATTTTACAGAGGAGAAAATCAAGGCTTAAATTTGGTTAAGTGACCTCTGTAAGGTCGCGTAGCATATTGGTGGCAAACCAGGCCCAGGCCCCAAGGCTCCTCCGTGCTGGTCAGGGCGCCTATGACCGGGAGGCTGTGACCTGGGCCTGCACGGAGCCAGCAGAAGAGCTGCATATACGTCATTGGCCAAACCCCAGGAGGGCACCTGTGGATCAGGTCAGGCACACCCAGGGATTTGGATGGTCCCAGATTACTCCCATAGCCACAGGAGCAGGCTCAGGATAGCTGTTCCTTTCAGCGAAGATTCTGTCCATAAATATCTCGGTTGTATTTACTAGGTTGTCTGGCACATAATAGCATGCATTATTAATAGAGCAGCTTAACACTGTCTATTAAGTAGGCATACTCTTTGCGATGTAAAACGAACCTCTCTTTTACGATGTACTTTATCATTATAAAGTGACACGTGACAGCGACAAGTGCTCCGAATCTTATTGCAGGCTTCCGTCTGACCTCACGTGAAGGGACAGACGAAGGGACTGTCTTGGGGACAGCTAATCATCACTAGTCTGATGATTCATGTATCAGTGCATCTCTGAGTGATGTGTTCTCCGAGCTCAATCTCTGTTTTGAGGGTCCAGACAGGATAAGCATGTGGTTCTGAAACTCTTATTCTCCCCCACTGCCCAAGTCTGTCCGCTACCTCCCATGGTGAGTCACGGCGATTTCATCTGCCACCCGCGGCCATGTGAGCGCTACAACCACGGAACCGTGGTGGAGTTTTACTGCGATCCCGGCTACAGCCTCACCAGTGATTACAAGTACATCACCTGCCAGTACGGGGAGTGGTTTCCTTCCTATCAAGTCTACTGCATCAAGTCAGGTGAGCACGTCGAGGGCGTCCCTGGATGGTCCAGGTTCAGACTACTCACGGTGGCGGGTGGCTGTGTCCTGAGCCCCGTGCCTCCTCCCACACACCCTCCCCCCTCACACGCGGTGTTAGGGACTGGATATAGAAACTCATCTTTGTGGATACACGTGGCTGATACTTCCAAACCCTGTTCAGAGGGTCAGGAGTATTAACCCGCCCATGCCCGTGTTAAAATGCTGGCCCTCTGAACGGGTCCCTAGACCCCTAGCGTCCGTGGAAGGCCCTGGCCTCTGTGCACTCTGTCTTCCCCCAGCCTTGTCCCCTTCCACTGACAAGGACACAGGCCCATGGGTGTGACCCAAGCGATGCAGGACTCAGCCTTTCTCTTCCAGTCCAGGACGCATATCAGAACACAAATGATATGATTATGGGTAAAACCTGCTCTCACTTCTAAAAACGTAAGCCACGTGCAAGTGTCAGTGCTTCCTACTTAGTAACAAATGCAAACCATCCTCACCCCTGGTCTCAGAGCACCCGGGTAGTGACCACACGACGGAGACTTGGGAGCCCGTGCACGTCCGCCCACCGTCTCCCGCCCACCCCGGTCCAGCCCGCTTGCCCCGGCTTTTTCCAGGTGTGGCCACGGCCACCTGCCCCAAGCAGGGGTGACGGCTGCCCCGGATGTAGCAAGGGGGGGGAAGCATTTGTTAACACAGCACAGCTGGAGGCCCACAAATGGTAACGCGAACCAGTGCGGGTGGAGTGCAGAGAAGTAAAGAAGGCAAATCCCTCAAACGAGCACACGGGAACCCCAGCGCCCGTCACGGCCCGCGAGCTTCACAGCTGCCTCGTCCTCTCTCCCGGCAGAGCCAGCGTGGCCCGGCACCCGTGAGACCCTGCTGACCACGTGGAAGATCGTGGCGTTCACGGCCACCAGCGTGCTGCTGGCGCTGCTGCTCGTCATCCTGGCCAGGATGTTCCAGACCAAGTTCAAGGCCCACTTTCCCCCCAGGTCAGTGCAGCCACCTTGAGCAGCAAGGAGAAAGGATGGTCAGCCTTCATGAGTGCAGAGTTGAGCTTCGAAGGGGGAATAGGGGAGAGAGCAAAAACACTCGCCTGGGAGGTTTTGGGGTGTCTGGGGTCAGAACACCAAGCTGGAGACAGACTCATTTTCCCTCTTTCCGCCCCCCCCACCCGTGAGCTCCCCGTCTCCCTCCTTCCCTGGATAAACGTTCTCGAGGCAGGCATCGTAGGGGGTGCAGAGAAGGGGAGCACCGTCAGGGCTGTACACCCTGCACCTCCCACCCCCAGGGGTCCCCCCATTGCCCACTATGTGCCTGCAGCTCTAGACTTACGTACCTTGGAGCTTCCAGGCCACAGGGAGGATAAGAAATACACAGAAGTAATTAGGGACAAGGTCCAAGGTGCGTGACCCAACAGAGGTTCAAAACCGGTGTGCGAAACCGTGGCAAGTCTCCGGAAGGAGAAAAGGCTCTGGATGGGGAGCCAGGACAGGGCTGGTGAGCTTCTGCCCCCAAGTAGGTTCTGAGCTTTCGGAGTGGGACCTGTGGGCGGGCGGGGGCGGGGGCGGTTCTCCATCCTCCTCGGCTGCGCAGGTGAGCTTGGGTCCGTGTCTTCATCCTCCCTGTCGTCATCACCAGAGAGGAGCTTGTCAAAGTCCCTCAGAGGCGGTCTGGTCCTCTCAGTGCCCAGGGCAGCCTGTGGCCCTGCCCCTCCAACGCTGGCCCCTTGCCCGGAAGCAAGCACACCAGCGCCCTTCGGAACCAAGAGCCACCCAGCACTGCTGCTGGCAGATCACTGTTCCTGGAAGGAGAAGTCATTTAGAAAGCACAGGGATGGGCTTCCCTGGTGGCGCAGTGGCCGGGAATCCGCCTGCCGATTCAGGGGATGCGGGTTCGAGCCCCGGTCCGGGAGGATCCCGCATGCTGCGGAGCGACTACACCCGTGTGCCTAGAGCCCGTGCTCTGCAACGGGAGGGGCCACCGCAATGAGAGGCCGGCGCGCCACAGCGGAGAGCAGCCCCGGCTCGCCGCAACTAGAGAAAGCCCGCACGCAGCAGCGGAGACCCAACACAGCCAAAAATAAATAAATAAATAAATAAATTTATAAAAAAAAGAAAGTACAGGGATAAGTTTGTGAACATGAGAAGGAAGTCAGGGCACCGAACATCATAGGATGCTAGCCAGGGCTCCCAAGGGAATCAAGTATCTCCTTGGATTCCTGTGCCCATGTCAGAGTCTTCTCATTTGGGGACCTCATGCTTCAGAAAAGGGCATTTGTTTCTGCCCACAGGGACGAACTGGCCCCCAGGGTCGTGTGTACCACGCCCCTGGCAAAGAGCGTGTTGCTTAGTGGAGGAGGCGGCTCCCGGGACTCACCGCTTCCCACTCCGCCCTCCGCCCTCCAGGAAACTCACTCGCGTCTCTCGCACTCCCAGCCAGGCGCGGGGGCGGGAAGCAGGCGGGGCTGCTGGAGAAAGCACCTGCCCACCTTTTCCCCTCAACCTCCCGCCCCCAGGACGGCCTCATCCCACGTAGCAATGCCCCCAGCTGGCGGCAGGAGCCCCCCAACCTGCAAGCACCCCACTCTCCCAGCCGTGAAAGTGTGCTAGGTCGGGGGTGGGTGTGCACCTGCCTCCACGCCAGGCCCAGAGTGTGTGGACACCATCCTGGGGCCACAGCCAAGCTCCAGCTGAGGTGACAGAATCTTCTTTCCTCTCCAACCTGCCATCCGCCCTCTCTATCTTCACCGTTATTTTTTATGAGTCAAGGGACCATGTTCTATCATTGAGCAATTAGACTATCTAAAGAAGGCCTAAGGGTTATAAGGAGAAAGCTGAACCACATATTGTGATTTACAGTACACTGGAGTACTTGAACGTGGCCTGTAGAGCTATTTTTCTACATAGGCTTGGGAACAAAGTTTCCAGGATAGAGACTAAATATTAAGATGTTTTAAAAATGGTCCCTAGGGAATTCCCTGGCGGTCCAGTGGCTAGGACTTGGAGCTCCTGCTGCCAGGGACCCAGGTTCGATCCCTGGTTGGGGAACTAAGATCCCGCAAGCCGTGCAGCGCAGCCAAAAGAATTTAATAAATAAATAATAAAAATGGTCCCTAAGACTCACTTGATTTTTTTTTAAATCCCTCAAGTATTTATTTCCATCTTAGGTTACTCTCTAGTTGTGTGGAAACGTTGATCTCAGCTGTGCAAATAGATGATAAGGTTCTCAGGAGCAGGTCCAGGAAGGACTTTTTTACTCTAGGTCCCAGAGGTGTAGACGCCGAAGAGATGCGATGACAGCCGTGGGGCTGGGACCAGGGGGGAGAAGCTGCCACTGTGGGAGCTTTTGTTGGGGGAGAATGGAGAACAGAGGCATCCATCGGGTCGCCCTGACCCAGACAGCTTGCTGGTGAAAGGGACAGTGAGAGGTAGGGAGGCCTAAGTGAGAAAGGAGGGCAGTGTGAGACCCTGGAGGCCAGGGAGGAGGGGAGCTCGGCCGGTTCCAGACCCACTCACGAGGGCTGTGGAAGGGGAGAGAAGCTGGATTTGGAGCAAACTCTTCCTTTCCTCCCGGCTCCTGCCTTTTGGGGGTCGTGGGCCTTGCAACCTCCCCCATCTCTGGGTGGCCTTAAGGATGGTGGAGCAAGGAGCCCCCCCACCAGAATCTCTAAGCAAGATGCTCCAAAAAGCCAGTGGCCCCGAGCGTCAGAGAGAGGCGGCCTGACGCTTCCTCCACCTCAAACACCAGCGTCCAGACATCTCAGTCCTCAGATTTTGGAGCCCCTGCCGCTGGCGTGCAGGGGTTCAGGGTCTACACCACCACCACCCCCCCTCCAGCTGGGTTGTCTTCTCCTCCTGATATTTTACCTTCTGGCCACATCACTCAGCACCAGTTCCCAGCCGAGGAAATAAGGAACCAAGTTCCACTGGCCACTTACTGGCCACCCCGGTTCCTCCAGGGACCAGGAGCAGAGAGTGGTCACGGAGCTCGGGCTTTGGCATCAGACGCACGGTGCGGAAGGTGCAAGGGACCAGAGGCCAAGGGCAAGGCCAGAACCGCGTGTGTGTCAGCGTAAGGGAACCCCCGCTCCGGGCAGCACGGGCAGAGCTTAGGTTCAGGTGGCTGCTGGGTCGGGGGGCGGCCGTGAGATGGTGTTCAGAGTTCCTTTTTTTTCTGTTGTTGTTGTTGTTTTTCTGTCTTGACTAAAAATGAGTGATTTTTATACCGTAGCAGAAAACAAACACGAAGCATATGAAGCACAGGGGTAACTGAAAGGGGCACTTAAGGTCCACAGTTTCCCAAGCTTTTAACGGTACTGTTCCGTTTCCAACAGGCTTCCTCAGGGACGCTGCCGGGGCACATTGGGGTGTTCGGTTGGCATGGGCCACATAGTCCCCTGTTCTCAGGTTTATGACCATAAGGCCGAGCCCAGAGGTCCAATGGGGGGAAGAAGGAAGTATGAGGAGATACTGGAGCCCAGAGGCGGCAGGAGGCCAGGAGGGAAGCAGGAGAAGAAAACCTCTCCTGTCCAGAGTGTGGCCCTGGTGGACGCACAATCTGCCAGAGGGGACCGGGCAGGGAGGCTGAATCTCCTGCACCACCTCCTCCCACGGCTCTGCAGCCCCCAGGACCCCAGCTGCAGTGGGGGGCACTGCGGCCTCGTTCCCGGGGTGACCTGTCACCTGACAGATTAGCACCACTTTCCTCTCCACAGGGGGCCTCCCAGGAGTTCCAGCAGCGACCCCGACTTCGTGGTGGTAGACGGCGTGCCCGTCATGCTCCCGTCCTATGACGAGGCTGTGAGTGGCGGCTTGAGTGCCTTAGGCCCAGGGTACCTGGCCTCCGTGGGCCAGGGCTGCCCCTTACCCGTGGACGACCAGAGCCCCCCAGCATACCCCGGCTCAGGGGACACGGACACGGGCCCGGGGGAGTCAGGAACCCGTGACAGCGTCTCAGGCTCTTCGGAGCTGCTCCAGAGTTTGTATTCACCTCCCACGTGCCAAGGGGGCACCCGCCCCGCTTCCGACAGCCCTGACACAGCTCCCAGCACGGCGGGGGAGGTGGCATCCACCAGCCCAGGCATTGACATTGCAGATGGTAAGCATTTGCCCCGAGGCCCGGGCCACCCTTGCACAGCCCCACCCTGCTCCCAGCTCAGGGCCAAATCAGTGCTACCGTCTCACTCAGCTTAAATTGCATCTTGCTCTCTCTGCATGTAGAGGCCGTGGGCAAGGCCAATTATTGGAAGAAATGATCAACATCTCACAAGTGATGAGCCCATTAACTGGAGGCATAAAAGAGCACCAAGCCATCCAAAGTAGAAAGGCCACAGTGGGTTTTCATAGCATCCGTATGATCCAGGATGCCTTTCTTCTTTCTCCCTTAATTAGGCAGGACTTCTGAAAGTGGTGCTTGGGATCAAGGTAACACACACGTGCTAAAAGGGAAGACCCAGATGCTGGCACGAGGGCCCAGCCCTGGAGAAGCTCTGGGTACATACAAGTTATGTTTATCAGGGGTGAAGTAAAAGATGTGTATGTGCCTACTGCAAGGAAAGGCAGATTGCAGCTCATGGCAAAATAGTAAAAATGCATCAGACTAATTAGGGCTGTGTTTCCCGGGGCAAGGGGGCACCAGCACCACTTTACAAATGAAAGCGCTAATTCCAGCTTATATTGACAGTAAGTAGCAGTAACCACATGGAAACAGGGGTCTCCTGGTTCCTCGTAGAGTTCCTTTTCTCCAGTACCACCCTGCCTCTCTGTACTTGAACTTGTAACCTTTTGGTTTGTATGACCATTAGGGTGCATGGTTGAAGCCTAACAGTTTATTTTTTATGAGCTGAGTATGAGATTTTCCAGCAAATAATGTTGTACAGAGGAGTTGGTTTATTTGCTTGTTGACTGATATGTGGAACTTAGCATTTTCTTCTTCTCACTGATTTGTAGGAACCGTAGACATTTTACTAAAGCTCACGATTCCAGATCTTTGCGGTGTCTTCCGGTGTATTGGTATAATAACCATCTCTTCTTTTACAGAGATCCCTCTAATGGAAGAAGATCCATAACTGGAAAAAGTCCCGGTGATTCTGCTGCCCCTTTGGGGATGGGCACCTTGTACTTTGGAGTGAGGCCTCTGGAGGACAGAGCTTGGGGGGATGGAGGAAGTTTTCTAATTTATCAGCATGGGGACGGTGACTCCGTCATACGTCTCAGACTCAACAGTGAGGCTGATACAAAGGGCAGTGGCAGTGCTTTTAAATGAAACTTGAGGATTTGCCAAGACCAGTGAGGAACAAAAAGGATGGGGGGAGACCCTGTGTGGTCCTGGAAGAAGGTGTTAAGTGCATCTTGTGCTGCGGAACATGGGACAGACGGTTCCACGCATATCCCACCAAATCCCACATCCCGCTGACTTATGAGTACTACCCGCCTCCTCTGAAAGCATGTCACATTATGTAAATCGCTTCTAAAATCTGCTTCAGACTGTCTCTGGACGCCAAATTAGGATGGATCAGCCTCTGCCGGAAGTCTGTGTTGAGCTGCTGGAAGAGCGGCAGAGCGCCCCCTGCAGGCTCCCCAAGGAAGATTCTGGTGTGTCCCTTGGGCTGGACAACTCTGATCAAGGCAAGACTAAAGCGGGATGTGGCGGTTCCACTGAGAAAGGAAAGGAAAGACTCGGCTTTCTGGAAATTTCTTCAAAAAGTAGAGCTCCTGTCCTCCTTGCTGTCCTTTGGTGAAATATCATCAGTATTTGTATTCATGGTCTAGCACACGGATCCATGGCGTTGGCTAAATCTTGTGACTTTACACATGGTCGCAGTGTGTTCAAATAGCATCTCATGGTGGAGAAGTAACCAAGGTAATGTTTTGTTTCGGCATCTTTAAAAGATCCCACTTGACAATTTATCTGAGTCATGAGCCCATCTCCAGTTAACTAATAGGGTTGTTGCCCCCGCTGCCAAACTCAGACAGATTTAATTTTCCAAAACAGAAATTGTATCTGAAACTATATTCCTCCTCCTCCAAATAAAATATGAGGTTGGATTCTTTTTCCCCCCTTTTATTTTGTCCTGCGAAGTCCGCAGTCTCCGAAGACAGACAGCTCTCCGCTCCTGCTTCCCAGGCGTCCGGCTGTCCCACCCGCCTGTCCGTCCAGCACTCGCACCGCGCTCTCCCGGGGCCCACTGGGTGTCGTTCCTAAGAAAATGATTGTTAAAAACATTTCCCGAGTCTTGAAGTGTCTCTTCCAATACATGTTGATCTGTGGAGATGATTCCGTTTCTCCTCTGGGTTTTAGACAAATACATTCGAAACTCTGATCCATAAAATTGCTATGCTGATAGAGCGGTGAGAGCTGGAAGCTTGATCAAATCCTGTTTTTTCTCGACACAGACTGATTAAAAATTAAAAAGAAAATGACACTTTGAAGCGTGGCTTCAATAGCGGAGTGGGTTTGGGTGGGCAGGGAGGGGCAGTGGCAGTGATCCCAGGGGATGGAGACAGCGGAGGACCAGGACCAGAGGCTGAAGGAGGGAGGGAACAGGAAAGGGCGTGCCCGGCCCGGTGCCCTGGGCAGCGGGGCCACCAGCAGCAACAGCTGAGCGAGTGGGTAAAGGTGTTTGGTAATTGTGACATTGTTTAGTGCCGGAAGCTGGTTTTCATGGTATACATGCTTAAACTCCATCTGGCCAGCTCAAAGACAGACGGCATAGGTGGCTGGGTGGGACCGGGGTCCGGAGTTCACTGTGGGCAGCCCACACCCTCCTGCCCCCTGCCGCCAGCAGCCTTCCCGGGGTCCCTGTCGGGCAGGTCTCAGCTCTTCTCCACGCCACGCCTGTCCTCCCCTCACTCCCTCTAAATGGAGAGCGTGTCTCAGAGACCACCAGGTAAGTGCCTCATTTCCCACCAAAGAAGCCTGCGAGGCTGTCTCCGGGGCCTGGCCTCGCCTCCTTCCAGAAAATGCTCTCCCAAAGTAGAGAGCAGCAGCATGCAGCTCGTGAGCCGAGCACAGCCCCCCACACCTGGCAGACAGGTAGCACAGGTGCAACGTACATCCAGGTGTTAGTGTCAACGTTGTTCTAAGCACAGAGGCTGGTAGGAAGGAAACGCCCGCTCAGTGACAGAGTCAGACGATGTCCAACCGAATTACCTGGATCCTCCCCTCAGTCCCTTTAGTGCGTGGCCACATCAGAGTTGCAGTCACAAATACTGTTTGCCATGATTTTTCTTTTTTCATTATAGTGAGCTTCTGTGGCAGGAAAACATCCTCATGCTATCCCAAGCATGTCGTGCTTCTAGCTCTTTTCATGTAAAAGGCCTGGAGGCCCTCTGGGTATAACCAGAATCATTCTCACACTGCCCCAGGAATTAGTAGGTATGAGAACACACCGGGCTGTATTGTGAATTGGTGCCCAGAGGGGTGGTGTGGGAGAGAGCCAGCCCCGCCTGAAGTGCTTTCTGCTTTGGGAGAGGGAGGCATCTCCAGGGCAGCGGTCAGGAGCATGCTGAGAACCGAGGTGTTCCAAGGCGTCAGCCTGAGGTGTTTACACCAGTGCCTGTTAGAAAGAACTGCAGGGCAGTAGTTTTCCGGCTGACCGGCCCCCCGTCATACGCACGCCAGGCGGAAGTCACAGGATGTCTTCACACTTCACTTCCATGCAGCTTGTTTTAATTGCAAGGTTGTGATTGGCTGGTGTGGGCTCCTTAGAGCCTCTTCCACTTAATTACACCCATCCCAGCAGCTGGCACATGGACAGGACTGCCTCCTATTCCTGCAGAAGTGTTTTGCCCCCGGGCACACAGCAGACCTGGACAGTTGGGAGTGACATGCAGAGGCTCACAGGCCACAGCCTGCCGGGCCTGGAGGCCTCTCCTGCTCCTTTGCTCCCTCCCTCCACACCTGGCTATGCTAGGCGGCCCTCCTCCCAGGACATCTGGGTCCCAAGGCAACCCCTGCAGAGCGGTGTGGCACCCCGGGAGAACACTGGCTTTGGAACGGGCCATCACCTGCTTCAAAATCTGCCTCTGCCACTAACTGGCTGTGCACTTGGACGAGTCCTTGCCCCCCACCCCAGACCTCAATTTCTTCATGCAGAAACTAGAGATGGTTTACCTCTGCCTTCCCCGCTGGGCTGTAGTGAGGATGACAGCTAATGTAAGTCACAGCGCACAGTAGGCATCTGACAAATGGCCACTGCTCTCCGCTTGTTCCCCACTGTGAGAGAGGGTGTCACGTGGGTGATTTACTCAGTGCAGCTCTAGGCACCGTTGACCTGCCTTGGTCCCCACCACCCTCCAAAGTGTTTGTAGACAAAGCTTGTTTGGGCTGCCCCAGCAGGCGGGCTGAGATGTGCCATCCTATTCCCCCAGACCCTCTTGCCAGGAGCACCTCCCTGGCTTCCACAAGCCAAGCTTTCCACGCAGAGGGAAGTTGTCAATCCTTTGGGCATTTGCCTTCCCTCCCAGCATAGCCTTCTCTTGAGTGCTGCAGAAAGTTCTGCTCAGGGAGGGCAGGACAACCTCAGAAATTCCTCCAAGGACTCTGAAGGACTCAGATCACCTCCACAGGCAGCCCTGTAGATTAACACTACCGGGCTCCCCTAATTTTATTGTCTATTTTGGATTTAAAGCATAAAAGTTAATGCCCATGCATTTCCAAGGTGATAAAGAAGTCCAAGGGAAAGGTGCGTGCTCTAGCAGGCAGAACAGGGCTCTGGGGAGAAGCAGTTACCTGTCAGGGAGGGCGGATGCTGAGCACGATCGCACTGAAACCGTAGAACTCAACACAGAGCGTGCAGTGTCACGGGGGCCGTGTTTAACTGCTGTGGCGGGCAGTGTACCGTCTCCACACTGGGCTGGAAAATCAGTCCCTGGGTACCTGCGGCACACAGTGTTAAGTGGCCAGAGAAGGGCCCAGCTACCTGAGTAGGAGCCAAACCTGCCCTGTTTAGTGCCTCATCCACGTGTTCAGAGCCTGCGGGAACTCTGGTCCCTGGTCCTCCAAGACGCCGGGATAAAGAAACCCGAACACGAGCAGGTGCTTTAAGAGCTTGGGGCAAGGGGGATGGGATGGAGCCTGAGGGAAGGAGATTGATATTGTCTTCTTGGAGCCCATAAGAATATTTATAGACCCTGTTCAGTCAATAAATATTTATTAAGCACCCGCTATGGGCTAGGCCGGGTCTGCACTCTCCGGTCCAGTGGAAATAAGGACTGGGAAACCGGCAGATACAAACCCAGAGCTCCGAAGCGAAGGACGCTGGACCCAGGCCTGGGCTCTCAGGGGCTGCCCGCGGACACAGCAGCCCAGCTGGGAGCAGGCTGAATGGGGTGTTCGGGGAAGCGGGGAGAGGAGCACAGGCCTGCGGGGACGTAGAGGAGGGCTGGGGGGTGGGAAATGGGAGAGTAGTTCTGTGCTTCGGGGCCTGGAGGGGGGGTGTGGGGAGGGACTGGAGACGTAACTCAGGACCAGACCCTGGCAGCCTGGTGCCATGTTAAGGAGGCAGGTGGTTCCCTGCGGGGAATGGGAAGTCAGAGAAGGTGTGAAGCAGGGAAGTGCTGGGGTGAGATGGGGGTAGATGAGCAGGTCTGAGAGCTTGAGCAGGTCCTGCTCCATTTTGTGGAGCACGCCTAGGAGTCCCGGCCATCTGAACCCAGCTGAGGGCGCCACCGGGTCTTGGGCGGGGGGCTGGGGGGAACCCTCCAGGCCTCCGGTTCCTCAGTGGTACAGTGAGAGGGTAGAACAGATGGTCTCGGAGCTCTTCCAGCTCTGACAGGGTGAAATTCTCTTTCCTGGCTTTTTAAAAAAATCCAGAGTCAAACATCCCCCATCCCCCATCCCCATCCCCAAGATCTCTCTTCGCAGCGCCCACTCCCGCCCTTCCCCCCACCTACACTGTCCCCACACTCCTCCCACCTACTCCTCCCACCTACTCCTCCCACTGAGCACCTGGGGCTCAGGAGCAGCCCCCGCCCAACATCCCCTTGGTGGAGGGGTCTACCCTCTAGAAAACCTGCAGCCACCTCAGTCGGGATGGGGATGGGGGGAGACAAGAGACACGGGCAATTCTGGCCACCTGGGGCGGTTACCTGGACCCTTGGCCAGAAGCTGACGCTAACAGGGCCCCTCACGGAGTCCATTTCACTCTGAGGACCGGAAGCAACTAAAAGCCCAAGCAAATCTATTAGATTGAGTTTGCCCACAAATTCTTTATAATTGTGTAGCGTTGTCCACGCTATGAAGCACGCTCACCTACTGTGTACCTTGGGGGCTGGGGGATGGGAAGGAAGCAGACATGCGCCGGGTTCCCGTTGGCTGTGCCTCTTTTATCAGTACATCCATGGCTGGGAGTGAGAAGGCTGTCCTTCCCCATAGTTCTCACGTTCCTGTGACTTCACGGTAACACATCGGCAGTATTTCCTGGTTACGCTGCAGGTGTGGACACAGAGACCCGTGCTTTTTTTTTTTTTTTTTTTAATAGACTTTGTTTTTCAGAGCTGTCGTAGTTTATAGAAAAGTTGAGCAGAAAGTACAGAGTTCTCATCAGATCCCCCCTCTCTCAGTGCAATTTGATACGCTTGCTACTACTTTTTTTTTTTTTTGGCGGTGCCACGAGGCATGCAGGATCTTAGTTCCCCGACTAGGGATCGAACCCGTGCCTCCTGCCGTGGAAGCACAGAGTCTTAACCACTGGACTGCCAGGGAAGTCCCCACCTGCTACAATTGATGAGCCAATATTGATACGTTAATATTAACTAAACTCTATAGTTTACATCAGGGTTCACTCTCGGTGTCATCCATTCTCTGGATTTGGACAAATGTACAATGTCATGTATCCGCCATGACAGTATCATATACAGTAGTTTCACTGCCCTGAGCATCCCCCATGCTCCACCATGCTCATCCTTCCCTCCCCTTGAGCCCCTGGCAGCCACTGAGCTTTTTCACTGTCTACATAGTTTTGCCTTTTCCAGAATGTCCCATGGTTGGAATCATACAGTATGTAGCCTTAGCCGACTGGCTTCTGTCACTTAGAAATATGCAAGTAAGGCTCCTCCATGTCTTTTAGATCTCTGTGCTTTTAAAAGGACAACGAGGAAGGCAGCCAATTTTCACAACTGGAAACTTCAAAGACTTCATAGGCTTCTTGGCTCATGGGCTGGAGAAGAGTGTGAGAAGCCAGGGAGCCTATTACCAGGTCCCCTCCCCGGACCACCCAAGGACTCGGGAAAGAACATTCTGCAGCTTCCCTCAAGACCACATTCTGGGGTTTGACAAACTTCTTCCTTATGTCATCCCCTCCGTTTGGCCTTTAACTGAGATTGGGCCACACACGCCCTGTAAACTTTTGCTAACCCTCAGACTCCAGGGCCCTAGGACTTCCACCTTTCCTCCACACTTTCTAACTCTTTCCACCCCTCAGTTCTCAAGTCCTTCCCACCCCCTCATCGACTTTAACAGAGAGCCCGTGAAGCATCACTGAGCTGCATGCTGAGGGCCCCTAAATGGATGAGATGACACCTACGCCCAGGAAATGAGAGACCAGCTGGAGGTGTGGCCTGGCAAGTACATGGAGGGGCCACCAGCCCTGCCTGGGAGGCAGAGAAGGTTTCCCAGAGCCAGGGATGGGAGCTCAGACGGTCATCGTCTCGTGCACGCAATAGCTGCTCTTCCCCAATGTAGGTGACAATCTCAGTCTAAAGGGACACAGTCTCAGGGGTTTGCTAGCCATGACCTTTCTCTGTTTCAATTTCCCCAAGTGTAGAACATGGCAAATAATAGGACCTAATTCACAGGCGTGTTGGGAGGAACTAACAAGTTAATCTGTGTACAGTGATTCGAGCCATGCCTGGCCTGGAACACCCACTCAAAGGTTGTGTCACCCAGACAGCGCCCCAGACGTGGAGTTAAATCTGCCTGCTCGGTGGTGTTGGCTTTCTCCACAAGCAGGTCACGGTGACATTTTCCTCTTTGATTCTTGAACCGTCTCCACTTTCCTCCTGAGACTCCCTCTGTGCTCATCGTGGCTAAGGGGGCCCCTTAGGGCTCAAGTCTTCAACCCACCAGAAAGCAGCCCGCCCTGGCATCATCCAGCTCACTTTCCAAAAGTGTCCTCACCAATGTCAGGAGAAATGGGAGCAGGCACTCGATGGACAGCCGTCTGCAAGTTCCCCTCCACCACGCCCCAGACCAGCAGAAGGGCAAAGCCATAAAGAGGAATGAAGTCCGTCTGGTATAACTTGTTTTTTGTTAACTTAGGATATCACAGTGATTTTTATGCACCACCACTTCCGTATCCAAGGGCTGACAAGCCATCTATTTTGTAACTGAACCAGATGCTTGTCTACTATCGACACTGAATTCACAAGTCCCTCGGTCCCAGCCCCACCTTCTCTAGTTTGGCCAAACACTGTCCCACATGGGCCTTTCCAGCCTCAGGGGCGCTCCAGCCTCCGCAGTGCCACACGGGCCCCGAACGTTGGTTTTGCAGTATCAGCTCTGGATTTTCTGGGTGCCTGGAGTGGGCACTGGGCAGTGCTGTCTGCTGCTTAAACGCCTGGGCATTGAAACCCAACAGACCTGGGTTTACATTTCAGCTCTACCACTTACAGAAGCAAAGTCAGGCAAGATTTTGACACCCAAGCCTCACATCTGTCACCTGTAAAGTGAGGCCACTAATAGCACCTACCTTGTAGTTTGTAGAAAGGATTAAATACCATGATGACATAGATTGCTTAGAACAACGCCTGGCACAAAGTAAACACTCAAAAACGGTAGCTGCTCTCAATACTCTCTTCTTTCTGCTGCTGCCTTGTGAAGCAATCAAAACCCTGCAAAAGATCAGCCCTGCACCATCCATCAGGCAGCAGTGTGTCCCTGCCGTTCCCGTCCTTAGCCCGACCCCTACCCCAAACGTCCATGCTTCAGGTCAGGCCACACTCCTCCGGCACCCATGGTCCCTGCTCTTCCCCACCCAGGGCTCACCAAGGCTGGGCTCCCTGGGGGTCCCTTGTCATAATTACTACGGTGAGGACTGCCAGCACCGGAGGGACTTCACTGTGGAATTTCAGGCCATGAGACCAGGCTCTCTTGACCCCGAACTTACTGAAATCTGGTGTCCTAACAAAAACAGGGTAAAGAAAATCCACTTTGATTGCGTGCTCAGGCACTGAGGTGTAATTGCACTTAACCCTCAAATAACCCTCAGGTGTCACACTGTGTCTCTAGCATGGTGGTGATTTCCCTCCCCCCCCGCCCAGGGGACATTTGTCTGGAGATGTAGGGTTTGCTCTAGCCCTTTAATGAATATGTAACTTCGCTGAGAAGGATATACTCAGACCCATCTGTTTCCTTGTGGGAAAACCAGCTGTGGAGGTTCCTTAAGAGGGTCTTGAACATTAACTACCCTCACTTTTCTCTGAAAAATTCTCTGTATGGCAGCATTTCCCTAAGTTGAGGATGCTAACAGATGTTAGGTGAAAGAGGTGTTCTAAGGTCAACTTTGGGGAAAGTTCTCTTAAGCAAATCATTAGGTATCCTTACTGAAGGGCATCACAGAATCTTTATTATGGAAATGGTAAAATGGTCTCACAGGACCCTGGTGTCACAGGGCATCCTCAGGACCCCTCTGGGAAACGTTAACCCGGGATCAGTGGGATTCAGAGGGCAACTGAGCCCACACCTCACAGCCCCGAACTCATAGAGACCTTGCTGGTCCCAACACATTCTCGTCCTGGCGTCTAGGAGGCCATGGTGGACCCAGATGCGGTGGGTGCCCTGCCCCGGCTGAGCTCACGTGCCATCCCAGCAGGGTCCCAGGACTGCCATCCAGCTCCACCTCTAATGGCCGACACCCACCTATTTCTGGGGCGCCTCACCAAGACTACACACACTTTGGTCCCAGGAAGAATAAGACACTGCTCAGCCTCCTATTCAGAGACCGCCGTGACCCAGGCCTCATGGCCACCCTGCCCCAACCCAGGACTGGACCAGCAGAGGCCAAGATTGCTGAGTGTTGAGGTGGGCAAGGATGTGGCCGAGCTGAAGCAGCTGCTGGGGGGACGCCTGGGGGCGAGGACATGGGCCAGGGCTCCCGACAGGTCTGCCAGCACCAGGAGCTGGCTCACCGGGGCAGCCCACGTGGAGGACAGTTAGATGCGGCATCACCAACACCCAGCAGGGAAGCCAGAAGAAACGCATTTTTAAACTACCGACAATAAAAACAAATTGACATCGACCATGATTACAGGAAAGACAGAGTTATCTTTTTATTGTCTCTATAGAAAATGACAATACCAATTATTGTCCTATGAGGAGGAGATCAAAGAACATACAGCCAAAACGTGTAGGATGAAAATATTATAGATGAGTGACAGCAACAATCAATACTAATGATTTATAAAATATTTTGTTATCTTTGCCTCGATTTTTGTGTTGAAAGCTTTTTGAAATGTGTAATTTGCTGTGATTTCTCATTCTAAATAAATATTCATTTTTGTATTAACATCACATTTGTAGTTTTGCTTTCTTTTTCTTAAAGAGGGCCGAAAGATTCTGGGCTCCCCCTGCCTAAGCCTCGTTGAGAGGTAGCAGGGGGTCAGGGTGACCCCTTGGATTCCTTCTAGCTCTGTCATTTTATCCATCTCCATAAGACCCAAGACTGTAAACCTCTGATGATAAGGTGATAATAAGGACTAATAATTGTAGAGCTGTCGGGTTTTCGCAGTACATTCATGTCAATTATCTCATTAAATTCTCCCAGCAACTCTGGGGTATGTAGGTAAATCATTTCATAGGCCTAAATAATAATTTTTTTTTAAAAGCCTACAAAAACCAATGCTCCTTTAAACTAAGCATTTTCCCATGTCCTAAACTGTCCCTCTGGCCTTTGCTGTGCCCGTGCCACCCTCCTCAACATGGCCAGCCCTTGGAACACTCCAGTCTGAAGGAGAAGCACCGGGTAAATGCAATCAGACACTGCGTGCTAGGAGGGGGGACGAAAAGTGGGCTCAAGGAGTCTGGAACTGGGACCCTGAACCTGATACAAACTGCAGAAGCATCATGACCATGTTGAGGAGGGTGGCGTCATCCCTGGGGCAGCGGGGAGCCATGGGAGGGTTTTAACAAGCAGCTCTGAAGTCTGGGGAGACCCGTCCAGCCGCAGGGTGGCAGGAAAAGACTGGAGAACAGACAGGTTGTTCGGATGGACGCACAGACTTGCTGGGGAAGGAGGAGGGAGGGACCAAGTGTATCTGCTGGTGTCTGGCTTAAGCAAGTGGGTGGTGGGGTCGGTCACGGTGATGGGGAGACACAGGTCTGAGGTGGAAGAAGATGAGGTGACTCCGCCATGTGGAGTTTGAGGAGCTGCAGGCCTTGGAAGCAGAGATTCAAGATGGGCAATGGGTGAGCGATGCAGCAGCAAGGTGGGCCTGGAGATGGAGATGTGGAGTCATGGGCATGGGACTTCCAGCCAGGAGAAGGGCAAGATGACCTGGAGAAGTCACAAGGCGGGAGATGAGCAGGCGGCCAGGCCCCTGAGGAGCAGCGTCCAACCAAGGGACTGGGAAGGGGTCCCAGCAAAACATCAGCAAGCAAAGCATGTTCAAAGAACGTGAGCGTGATGAATGAGTGAAGTTTGGGAATTACTGGAGCAGAGAGATGAACGCCGGGGTCCTTCCAGGCACCAGCACTCCACTCCCTGCGATTCCCATGAAAGGACCATTTGCTGCCCACAGAAGGGAACCCTTTAGCCCTTGGTGCACGGCAGCAAAGCCCAGGGGCTGGCGGTAGGGGCATCAAAGTGCAGAAGCCACAAAGGAAGGACTGAAGACTCTCACTGTATCTGATGCTGTGGGTCGTTTCTGTGTATTTTCTGTAATTACGACGTAGATTGTGCCTGCCAGCACTGGCCTCATAAAGGGCTTCCCCGGTATCGTGACCAGCCTCTCACAACTCTACTGTTCGGGTAGAAATAAGGGTCCCCCATGGCCAGCTGTGCCGGCTTCTCTAGATGCCCTCCAGCCCCCTGAGGGCACTGGACCCCTCGGCTCCTGCTTCACCAGGAAAGTCCTCAGCCCAACGTCACGCCATGTCCTTTGGGAGGCAGCTGGAGCCTCACATTCTGGAAGCCTTCCTAGACCAGCCCCATCTACCCATTGGCTGACCACTTCCTCTTAGGCACCCCCTACCTTGACACCTTGCAGCCTCCCACCTGCGTCTTCAGGTCAGCACGGGCCCTGGGGGCTCAGCACAGCACAGGTGCAGGGACTTTTCTCAGATGTTCTCAGATCCTAAAAAAAAAAAAAAAATGACACAAATGAATTTATTTGCAATACAGAAACAGACTCACAGACTTGGCAAATGAACTTATGGTTACCAGAGGGGAAGGGTGAGGGTGAGGGATAGTTAGGGAGTTTGGGACTGACATGTACACGTTGCTATATATAAAATAGATAACCAACAAGGACCTAATGTACAGCACAGGGAACTCTGCTCAATATTCTGTAATAACCTAAATGGGAAAAGAATTTGAAAAGGAATAGATACATGTATATGTATAACTGAATCACTTTGCTGTACACCTGAAACTAACACAACATTGTTAATCAACTACATTCCAATATAAAATGAAAATTTTTAAAAAAAATTTTTTAAAGATTTACAAAACTTCAAAAAATGCTCTCAGATCCAAACAAAATCACCAACTGGGGTACCCCTACCTACTGGGGAACACCAGTAGGTGATTTGACATGGTATATGGACAACCGTCTAGATATTTAGGCTTCTATTTTTTAAACTTCTATTTATGGAAAGTGAAAGTAGTTTTTCATTAAACCATAGGAATGCAATTGTCCTTTTTACATCAGTGTATTTGATTTCAAATGAATCCATTTAAAGAAAAATATCAGCAAACAAAGCATGTTCAACGAAGGTGAGCGTGATGAATGAGTGAAATTTGGGAATTACTGGAGCAGAGAGATGAACACTGGGGTCCTTCCAGGCACCAGCACTCCACTCCCTGCAATTCCCATGAAAGGACCATTTGCTGCCCACAGAAGGGAGCCCCTTAGCCCTTGGTGCCTGGCAGCAAAGCCCACCTTCCGAGACTGTGTGTGTATGCGTGTGTACACTCGTGCATACACACAGGGAGGAGGAAGGTAGGCTGCAGGATGGTCCCGGCACAGCTGAGCTCACCTAGTGCCCGCATCAGCCCTCAGTCTTAGCCCAAAGATCAAGAGGACGCTGGGTCACAGGGACACTCGTTCCTGGGGACTCTGCCCCAGGCAGGCTTGCTCAGAGGATCAGATGTGGGCTAATTCGGAACCCCTCGGAATTCCACGTGCTTTCACATTGCAGAGGCTGAGGTCTGGTCTGGCTCTGGCCCCTGGATGAAGAAGCAGTTCAATGGCCTCTGCCTCCCAGGCTGGCTGGGCAGGGAGCCAGCCAGCGTTGGGAGCCAGCAGGTTGGACAGGCGCTCAGGGGTGATGCTGAGAGCCTGCTGGGTGCCAGCAGCTGTTTGCTTCCGCTAATGGGGGGGAGGGGGTGGGGGGTGGTGAAGCTCCCCGCCAGTTTCAGAGCCAGCTGACCGTCCCTGCCCCAGACCCTCCAGGCCTCCCCGCCACCCTCGGAATGCAGCCCAATCTCTTTCGCACAAGCAACAGGGCCTCTGCAGCCAGCCCAGCTCTCGCCCTTCTTCCCTCCCGCTCCATGTTTCACCCAAACTCCACTTTGCTTGGGTCCTGCCCTCTGGACCCCAGAGCATCGTGCGTGCCATCTCCCTGCCTGCAACGCTCTTGCCCCTCCCCCCTTTGCCTGGCTAATCTCAATTTAGGCATCACCAAACGTCTTTCCTGTCCTCCGAGCCCAAAGCCCTCCTCCCCAATCAGAGGCTTCACCCAGCTTTGCGTCACCTCCTGTCCCACGTCCTCCTCGCCCTCTGCCCGGGAAGCTGCTGGAGGGAAGGGCAGGTCTGTCTCCATCATATCTATTGCCCTGGGGCTCAGCTCTGTGTCTATCACCTGGTAGACAGTGCCTGCTCTTTGAGTGAATGAATGAATGAGTGAATGAATGAGTGCTTTGGAGCGTTCATCACAAGTAGCAGACATTCGTGTAAATTGCCATAGAGAGCGTTTGGGGATTGACTCAGATTTCATATCACCAAGCCAAACATTTCCAAGTTGAGCCTGTCCTTCCCAGAAGGGGGTGTCTCCCCACTCTCCTGAGGGGAAGCCTGCACTCAGGGACCCAAGGACCCCAGAGCCCACGTGACTTAGACTCAAGCGTCTGAGCCCCTCCGTCCCTCCCCTGACAGACACTGGGTGTCGGGCCTGGGAGCACGCCGCCAGGGGGTGCAAGAGAGGGGCTTGAATTGAGGCCTGAAACCCCAGCCCCAAGCCTGGTCCTGGAAAGGCGGGTGTGGGGCAGGAGCTGCATCTTCCTGCTCAGGCAGGTCCCTCCTCTCCTGCTTTCTCACAAATTAGGAAGAAGGGCTCGGGAAGATTCGAACATTCCTCCCCTTGCAGGGCCATCCAGACCCACAGGCAGAAAAGTCGACTATGTGATCTCTCGCCCCAGAACATTTCTCGGATGCTGTGTCATCTGCAACACTGGAGAATCATTTAGGTTCACAACCAGGGGTCAATAGCAGGAGGGAGTAATTAACACAGACTTCTAAAAAATTTAAAACAGTTTTTAGAAGGATTTTTTTCTCTTTAATTGTGGTAAAACATACACAACATTAAAGTTACCATCTTAATGATTTGAGGGTGTACAATTCAGCGGCATTAAGTACATTCACATGGTTGTGCAGCCATCGCCACCATCGTCCATCTCCAAAACCATTTTCATCTTGCAAAGCTGAAAACTCTGTACCCCTTAAATAATAACTCCCTCATTCCCACCTCAGCCCAGCTCCTGGCAACCTGTCTCTATGAATTGACTATTCCAGGTACCTCAAATAAGTGGAATCATAGAACATTTGTCCTTTTGTGTCTGGCTTATTTCACTTAGCATAATGTCCTCCAGGTTCATCCAGATAGCGTGCCAGAATTCTCTTTTAAGGCCCCAGAACATCCCATGGTATGTTTATACCACAATTTTTTAATCCATTCATCCAGCGCCCACATTTGGGTTGCTTCCACCTTTTGGCTATTGTGAATAATACTGCTGTGAACATGAGTGTACAAATATCTCTTCCAGACCCACGTTCAGTTCTTTGGGTATATGCCAGATGTGGAACTGCTGGATCATATGTTAATTCCTGTTTTAATTTTTTGAGGAACCGCCATCCTGTTGTCCACAGGGACTGCACCACTTTAAACACAGGCTCTTTTAATCAGATGCTTCCTGACACCTGGATGCCGCTCGCCAGCCTCAGAATGCCCCTGGGACTGAAGAAGGTGGAAGGGAAGATGGCACGAAGCCCCCTCGGGCCTCACTTCCAGGATGCACTGGCCAGGCCACGTCCTCTGCGCCACGTCAGTTGTGTCCAGTGCACTCTGGCCACAGGGCAACAGGCTCGTGGATGCCACCTCTGAAGTATGTACCCACCACCGGCTTCACCTGCCTTCCCTGCCAGCCTGTGAGCAACGTCAGCTTTCTCAGCCCAGCTTCTCCCTGAAAAGCAGAGCCTGAAACAAGGGCTGGTTTGCAGGTGGTTAATTTGGGGGAAATGATGCTTTGGCATCACCTCCTTGAATCACCTACCTGCAACCAAACAGGAGCGGGGACTTGGGAAGAGTGAAGCAGAGAAGGAAGGAAAGGTGATGCAGGCTATGTTCTTGAGATGTCACTGCTCGGGGCACCTGGAACTCGGTCCCACTGGGACCCTCTGAGATGCCCAAGAGAACGTGCCTGGGAATCCCAGTGACGGAACTGGCTCCTGTGCCCGGCTGGTCTAGAGTTGCTCCATGGGCTGTTCACACCCTCACTTATTCAGGTTTCCCATTGTGAGTGCCAGGCAGGTTCCTGCGAGAGATGCTGACAGGTACACCTGCGTGAAGCTGATGACCTCACCAGTGGCTGGAGGAAAATGTGTGTCCCGAGGATGTGAGGTGTGGACAAGAGGAGTCTGATACAATGTGTCACTCATCCTTTAGCACAGGGTTCCGGCCTAGAGACAATGCCAAATAGATTCCTGTCACATTAGTAACAGAAATCATTGACATGGCACTTACCATATGCCTAGAACGGCCCCAGGGCTTCACATATATTAGCTCATTTAATCCTCACAGCAACCCAGTGAAGGCCTCCTGTTACTGCCCTATTTTACAGATGGGAAAGTAGAGGCAGAGGCAGGTTGAGTCAAGGTCACCCAGCTGGTAAAGGGCAAAGCAGGATTCACAGCCTCTCTGCAGACTGCCTGACTCTGATGCAGAAACACACACACCAGGGTATACTTTATTTCCTAAGCTACCCAGGCCAGGGAAAGCCAAAGAGGATATCACAGTATAATAATAATTTAAAAGAAAAAAAAACTTGTTGGGCTCTGGCATCAGACAGGTGTGGCTGAGTTCAGATCTGGGTTCCGCCCCTCACAGCTGTGTGACCTTCAGCAAGTCACATGAACAGCCCAAGCATCACTCTTCTCATCTGTAAAATGCAGGTGTGAATACATGATTCTCCTGAGTAGCCAAGCACTGGAAACAAGCCAGGGGCCTCTGGAGAGGAGCGTGGTACAGCCACATAGCAACTACTCCTCTGTAATAAAAAGGAATGAACTACTGACACACGCAACATCATTCACTCAACATGGATGAGCCTTGAAAACTTTGTAGGATAGGCAGAACTAACCTATGGTGGAAAAATCAGAACAGTGGTTACCCCTGGGGGTTGGGGGGCAGGGGCTGACTGAGAGAACATGAGGGAAATTTCTGGGATGATGGTAATGTTCTGTATCTTGATAGGGGTTTGGATTACATAGCTGGGTTTCAACTCAAGAAATTTGACTTGAGCATTTCATTGTAAGTACATTTTACCTCCAAAGAAAAATCTGTTAAAAAAATATTGAACTCTAGTGAGTGATTGCATGCCCAATCTAGGGGGAAGTGTACTGATGTTTACAATTTATTCTTAAATGCATCTAAAAATAAAGCAGATTAATGGGTGGCTAGAAGGGTGAATAGATGGACAGATCATGTGACAAAGCAAATATAACAAAATGTCAAAGGTAGCATCTAGGTGGTAGGCATATGCAATCTAGGGGTGTTCGCTGTAAAATTCTTTCAGCTTGCTGTTTGCCTAAAATTTTTTTTTATAATAAAGAGTTAGAAAAAAAATACAGTACTTTTCTCGCAAGGTTGCAGCAGATGACCTGAGGTAAAGAAGTAAAGTGTAGAACCAGATGCCTGGTTTCCATCATCATCCGCTCTGATGGGTTGAATTGAGTTTCCTTGAAATTCCTATGTTGGAGTCCTAACCTCTAACCACTTCAGAATGTGAGGCAGGGAGGGACCCCAGAGACGGGGGAGGAGCTAGCTGGTCCAGGCTGGAACTCTCTGTCACTACCCCTCCCATACACCTTCATTAGCCTTTGAGTGGTGAGGCTGGCAGATGGCTTGTACATTTCCTGCCTGCCTGTTAATTGCAAATGTTCTGTGCCACCTTGTCTCTTGTCTCCTATTCAACCTTACAGCCCAGCATTTCAGTCCCCAGAGACTGTGGAGCTCGGGAGGCACACTTGGCACTTCCCAGGTAGAGTCTAAACAAGTGGCTTTCCAACTTGAGTGCGTACTGCAATCACCTGGCAGGCTGTTCAAATGCAGAATGCTGGGCCCCAACCCCGGAATTTCTGATTCTGAGGTCTGAGTGAGGCCCAGGAATCTGCTTTTCTAACAAGTTCCCAGGTGTGGCTGGTACTATGCGTCCAGGCATCTAAATGGTCAATGCTTCCTTTGGATTTGGAGGTGATTTCCCGAGCTTCCTCTCCCCACTGTCTTTCAGCCCGCTGGGCTGCCATAACAAAATGCCATAGACTGGGTGGCTTAAACAACAGACACTTTTTTCCTCACGGTTCTGGAGGCTGGATGTCCGAGATCAGGGTACCAGCATAGTCGGGTTCTGGTGAGGGCCCTCTTTCTGGCTCGCAAGTGGCCACCTCTGGCTTGCTGTGTCCTCACATGGTAGAGAAAGAAAGAGAGCTCAGGTATCTCTTCTTATAAGGACCCTATAAAGGACCGCATCAGGAAGGCCCCACTTTCATGGCTTCTTTTAACCCTAATTACCTTCCAAAGACCCCACCTCTAAATGCCATCACATTAGGGATTAGGGCTTCGACAGATGAATTTTAGGGGCACACAAACATTCAGTTCATTACACTCTCCAGTCTCTTGCATCTTGGCCTCTCCAGCCCCCATAACTCAAAGCGGATTCATGTCTGCCAGGGGACTGGACACAGCCAGGATATTACAAACCACCAAGTACTGGTGGGGACTGGGAAGCAGGCAATGACGAAGCATAGAGAAGATGGGTTTTTCTCCTCTGGTTTGAGTTAACTTGATCTCACTGGGTAAATGTTTGGTCCAGTCCAAGTTCAAACTCTCTCTCCAGGTTTTTCTTCCTTCTCTCAGAGCAACCATCCCAATTTGCCCAGGACTGAGGGGGTTTCGAAACTGGGAGAGTCCCAGGCAAACTGGGACAAGTTGGTCACCCTAAAACTTTAGGTGGCCCCATTCCCTCATTTGTTTAATCTGTTCTCTGACAGCTAGTGAGTTTGCGCTCTTTTCACGTTTACTGGATTCTTCGGTTTCCTCTTCTGCAAACTGGTAGCTCATATTCCCTCACCATCTTCTTACTATGTTTTTTATTTAACTTTTAAAAATATAATTAATTTATAGGCACTCAACACAAGAGATATTAACCCTTCATCTATCCATTTATCAATCTATCTCTCATCTGTCAAGCCAACGGAAATATATTTCCTAATCAATTGTTCGCTCTTTGATTTTGTTTCTGGATTTCTCTTGTCATATAAAATGTTCAATTTGTAAATAGTCAATATGTCTCTACCCTTTCTTTGATGCATTCTGAGATTCCTGCCTTCTTTAAGAAGTGTTGCCTCATCCAAGTTTTTACAAATATGCCCCTAAATCCTATTCTAATATATTAGTGTTTTATTTTGACACAAATATTTAATTCACCTAGAATTTGTTTTCATATATGGTTAAGGTAGGCTCTCCCTTGGTTTTTCTTAAAGCTGGATGACCAATGAAAGTATAATTCATTAAATATACCACCCTTTCCCTCTGACTGGAAATGCCACCATCATATTTTAGTTTTCTTGATCTAACTGCATCTATTTCTGGGCTTTCTAAACTGTTTCCTTGTTATTCTGGTCGGTTCCTGTGCCAGTATCATGCCATTTAGATATTGACAGCTTTAGTGTAAGTTTTTTTTTTTTTTTAAACAGATGGGAGTTATTTCCATGTTTGTTTTTTTTTTATTTTATTTTATTTATTTATTTATTTATTTATTTATGGCTGTGTTGGGTCTTCGTTTCTGTGCGAGGGCTTTCTCTAGTTGCGGCAAGCGGGGGCCACTCTTCATCGCGGTGCACGGGCCTCTCACTATCACGGCCTCTCTTGTTGCGGAGCACAGGCTCCAGACGTGCAGGCTCAGTAATTGTGGCTCACGGGCCCAGTTGCTCCGCGGCATGTGAGATCTTCCCAGACTAGGGCTCGAACCCGTGTCCCCTGCATTGGCAGGCAGATTCTCAACCACTGCGCCACCAGGGAAGCCCCCTAGTCTAAGTTTTAACGTTAACTAAAGCTGCTTCCCCCCATTTGTAATTTTCTTCACTGTTTTTCTCTGCACATTTGAAATGTAAAATTATTTTACCCATATAAAATTTAAAACTACTCTATCCAGTTCTTAGAATTAGGATTCTAAGTACAATTGCATTAAATGTATATATTGCTATTAATGTCTTAAATTTATATATTCGTTTCCTAAGCACCGGCATGTTTATGATATTAAGTCTTTCCACACAGAAACATGTCTTGTACATCTCCATTTGTCGAAGTGTTGTTTTATGTCCTTCAATACAATTTTATTCATTCTATTTGTATAAGTGGCATACTTTTTCTTGTTAATACACCCTTAGAAATGCTATCGTTTTGTTGCTATTATGAATGGGCTATTTGTTCCATTTCCCTTCCCAAATGTTTATTGCTCTCATAGGTCAAAACTTTATATATTTATCCATTTACTTCACTAAATTCTCTTATTCATTTGACTATTATTTTATTAAAATCTATTAAGTTGTCTAGGTATACTCTCTATCATCTATAAATAAAGATATTTCCTCTCCTTTTTCAATATTTATTCCACTCAGTTCATTTTCCTGTCTTACTCTATTAGTTAAAACCTCCAAACCTGTGTTGATCAATAGTGGCAACAGCAGATACTATATCTTGTTCTTGAATTAACAGAAATGACTTCAGCATTTTTTCCATTTAGTAAAATGTTTGATCTTGGTCTTTAGTAAATAGTCTTTATCATGTTTAAGCAGTTTCTATCCACACTCAACAACTTCTTAGGGGAAAAAATAATATGTATCTGTCAGATATAGGCTAGAACTACCAAATAGCTATGAAATTGGGTCCATAAACTGTGTGGCATAAATCATACTTCTATTTTCTCTGTGACGGTATAAAACTCATAAATTTTTGGTGGTTAGAAAGTTTAGAACAACGGGAGACTAGGGTCATTTTGGAAACACCCAATCCTGCCGTCTCAAGGAGAGACCCCCACAGCAGCCCTGCAGCCTACACTCCCCGAGCATTTTAGACACACCAAACAATTGCTGGCTGCGGGGCTCAGTAGCCCAAAGGCAATTCACACAGGGGTCTCTCTAATCCAGGGGAGGGGCAGGTGGAAGGTGAGGGGAGAGGCACCTGAGCAAGAGGTGCAATGTAGCAAAGGGAGGCCAGGGCACCGTGTGCCAGAGATAGGACAAAACCTGGTATCTTTGCAGCTGGCACGCTTGCCATCCTGTGCTGTCATGTTGCTAAATAAATTACTTACTTTCTTACTTTTCTTACTGCCCGGGAGAGCTGTGGAAATAAGTCAGAATCCCATGGTAAGCAGGAACCTTGCAAATCCTTTAGTCCATGCGCAGCTGCCAGGAGGCGTGCCCTTGAGTCACCCCAGGCAGAGAGAGATGATGTCGTCTTATCCTATCCCCATCTTCTTACTGAAGCCCCATGGGTGTCTTAGGGTCCATTGCCTAATTTGCCACATGGGGAAAGAGGGTCATGGCCCTGTCTGCTGGGGACACATGTCCAGCACTCAAAGGCAACTCATGGATGCACTCAATCAACATGTGGCCTGGGGGATTCTGACTCTACTGCACGTAGGCGCCCCCCGGTCCCCCAGCCCGTGCAGCTCCTGCCCATCCCCCGCCCCGCTAGGCTATTACTGGCTCTTAGTCCCCCAAACCAGCAGGTCCACCCAAACCAGCATCTTTCCTGTTTTTTCCCTCCTCCACTACTTGTTCCACCAGTTATCTACTCCCCTCAGGGAAGGAGGTGACAAGGGAGGTGTGTAGAGAGCACCCCTATCCCTCTACCTCCGCCTCCCCATCTGCAGTTTTTCTGCAATAGGCAAGGTCTCCCTGGTTTAAAAGAGCGGGACAATGCCTCCAACAGCCCTGACGTCTGCGCTGTGCTGGAGCTGTGTAGGGACAAGGATGAGCAAGGGGGCGCCCAGAGACCCTGAAGAGCAAGTGTGTAAGGGAGCCACAAGGGCCACGGGGGCGCCAAGGCGTGGAGTAGCTGTCCCACCCACAAGGCAGGGTGTCTGCAAGCCAGCGCCACACACACGCAACGGGAGGAGTTTCCTGCACCCGGGCACGCGCAGGAACACCCGGGGACGCGCAGGAACACCCGGGGACGCGCAGGAACACCCGGGGACGCGCAGGAACGTCCGCGGCTGCTGTTCTGCTCGGCCCACGATCAAGGCGCCCAAACCCACTGCATTTCCCCTCTTCCCTGACCTCTCCTTCCTTCTCGTCTCCTTTTCTTCCTCCTCCTTCTTCTTCCTCTTTTTTTTTTTTTTTTTTTTTTATTAATTTATTTATTTATTTTATTTTTTTTGGCTGTGTTGGGTCTTCGTTTCTGTGCGAGGGCTTTCTCTAGTTGTGGCAGCTGGGGGCAGCTCTTCATCGCGGTGCGCGGGCCTCTCACTATCGTGGCCTCTCTTGTTGCGGAGCACAGGCTCCAGACGCGCAGGCTCAGTAGTTGTAGCTCACGGGCCTAGTTGCTCCGTGGCATGTGGGATCTTCCCAGACCAGGGCTCGAACCTGTGTCCCCTGCATTAGCAGGCAGATTCTCAACCACTGTGCCACCAGGGAAGCCCATTCTTCTTCTTCCTCTTTTTTCTCTTCCTCTTCCTGCTTTTGCCCCTTCCTCCCTCTTCTCCTTCTTTTTCTCCCTGCCTTTTCTTTTTCCGTCCTCCCCTACCCCAATACTCCCTGCTCTCAGGATTGACAGCTATTCCCTTTCCACCCAATCACCCATCCATCTTCTTAACAAATATTTATTAAGCACACATGTTGTGCCGGACATTGTTCTAGACACGGAAGCTAGAGCAGGACAGGTGTGGTCTTTACCCTCGCTCTTCAGGAACATCCCAGATTCAGGCACCCTTTGTTTTTCAAGAGGAGAGAATCACAAGGGACTTACCATGGGAAAGGACCAGGAGGGAACTCACATGTCGCTTTTCTACTATTTTTCAGGTCATCGGCTGGAGATGGAACTTGGATCATTGATTTGAGACGTTCCTCATTTTTAATATAAATACTTAAATGCTATAAATATCCGCCTTAGCCTGCTCTAGCTGTATCCTACAATTGATATGTTGTATTTTCATTTTCATTCAGTTCAATATATTTTTAAAATTTCCCTCGAGAATTCTTCCTTGACCCATCAATGATTTACAAGTGTGTTGTTAAGTTTTCAAATATTTGGAGACTTGTCTCTTATCTTTCTGTTCCTGATTTCTGCTTTAATTCCACTGTGGTCAGGAACATACCCTGTATGGTTTTAATTCTTTTAAATTTGCAAGGGTTTGTTTTATGGCCTATCTTGAAAAGAATGTGTTTTGTGCTGTTGAAGGGTGAAGTGTTCTACAATGCCCGTTAAATCTTATAGATTGATAGTATTGTTGAGTTCTTCTATATCCTTGCTGATTTCTGTCTAGTTCTATCAATTGTTGAGAGAGCTGTTGGTCTTCAACTAGTATTGGGGATTTGTGTATTTCTCCTTCCAATTCTTTCAGTTTTTGCCTCACATATTTGCAGCTCTGATGCTTGATGGCTTCACATTTAGGATTGCTCTACCTCTTAAATGTGACTTGACCCTATTACTATTATTTAATATCCCTCTGTCTCTAGTAATTTACTTTGCTCTCAAGCCTACTTTATCTGAGATTAATATAGCCACTCCTGCTTCGTTTTGATTAATATTTGCATGATATATTTTTTCCATCC
The DNA here is from genome assembly GCF_028023285.1 of Balaenoptera ricei. Taxonomy (NCBI): domain Eukaryota; kingdom Metazoa; phylum Chordata; class Mammalia; order Artiodactyla; family Balaenopteridae; genus Balaenoptera; species Balaenoptera ricei. The sequence goes on from NC_082639.1 coordinate 172,114,399, forward strand.
TTTTACTTTCAACCTGCTATATTGTTATATCTGATGTGAGTTTCTTGTGAACAGCATAGAGCTGGGTAATAGGTAATATTTTTTAATTCACTGCACCAATCTTTGTCTTTAATTGGTATATTTAGGCTATTTATACTTAATGTAGGTACGTTAGGGCTTAAGTCTGCCATTTTATTATTTTGTTTTCTGTTTGTTCTGTTTTTTCATTTCTCTTTTCTTTTCCTGCATTCTGTGGGTTAATTGAATATTTTTAGTCTTCCATTTTGAATTATCCATAGTGTTTTTGAATGTATCTATTATATAGCTTTTTTAGTGGTTAGTCTAGGTCTTGTATTATATATCTGTACCTTATCAGTCTAAGGATGTTTTCATTTTATCGACTTGAGGGATGTGTAGAAATTTTACTTCCCTCTATGTCCCTTCATCTTCTCCTGTTTATAATATAATTGTCTCACAGATTTTCTCTACATACATTTTGAACCATGTCAGACAATGTTATCTTGCTTCAATTGTCAAACATAATTTTAAAAACTCAAGAAGAGAAGGAAAGCCTATTGTACCAAATTCCTTCCTGATGTTCCAAGGTTTCTCTTTCTTCCTTTAGCCATTCCTATAAGATAGGTCTGCCAGTGACAAATTCTTATTTTTTCTTCATCTGAAGATGTCTTGATTTCTCCTTCATTCCTGAAGGATATTTTTGCAAGGTATAGGATTCTGGGTTGACAGTTCTTTTCTTTGAGCACTTGAAAAATATCATCCCATTTCCTTCAAATTACCATGGTTTCTGATGAGAAATCTGCTGTCATTTGAATTGCTTTACCCCCTAGAGGTAAAGTGGCTGCTTTCACTAGCTGCTTTCAACATTTTTCTTTGTCTCTAGTTTTCTGAAGTATAATTATGTTTCTAGGCATGGATTTCTTTGGTTTTATCCTGTTTGGAATTCATTCAGTTTCTTAAATCTGTAAATTTATGTCACTTGCCAGATTTTGGAAGTTTTCAGTCATTACTTTTTCAAGTACATTTTCAGTTCCTCCTCTTTCTTCTCTCCTTCTGGGACTCCAATGACATGAATATTAGGTTTCTGAAGCTCTAGTCAATTTTTTTTTACAGTCCATTTCTCTCTGTTGTTCAGATTATGTAATTTCTAATATTTTATCTTCCTCTGTCTTTCCTCTGTCTCCTCCATTCTACTCGACCATCCACTGAGTTTTTCATTCTGATTGTGGTATTTTTCAGTTCCAACATTTCAATTTATTTCTTTATATCTTCTATTTCTTTGCTGAAATTTTCTATTTTTTCATTCATTTCAAGTGTGTTCCTAATCATTCACTGAAGCATTTTTATTATTGCTGCTTAAAATCTTTGCCAGATAATTGTAACATCTCTATCATCTTGGTTTTGACATCTATTGTCTTTTTTCATTCAGTTTGACATCTTCCTGGTTCTTGATATGACAAGTGATTTTTGATTGAAAGCTGGACATTTCTGTATTATGTTTTGAAACTCTGAATCTTATTTAAACCTCCTGTTTTAACTGGCTCTCTGCACCACCAATCTGGAAAGGGAGATGAAAGGCACTGCCTTCTTACAGCCAGGTGGGGTAGAAGTCAAGGTTCTTCACTCAGCCCCCACTGATACCAGAGGGAAGGGCCTCTCATTATTGCTGGGTGAGGGTTAGAGTTCCAGATTTTCATGTGATTTCTACTAACACTTCAGTCATGGGTCAGGGAGTCCTTGTAACCAGCTGTCAGAGGTGACCTCCTGGCTCTCTACTTGACTTTTTCTGACACCACTTTGGCAGGGGTCTTGGGGTACCTGATTATAGTCTCATGAGGGTAGAAGTCTATGCTCCCCACTAGGCCTTTGTTGGCAGGGGTTTTTTTTCTGAAGTGTTTGGAGTAAAATGGTTATTGTCTAAAAGTTTTGTGTCTTGCTAGTCTGCCTTTTTCCTCATTCCTTAGCTAGAGAGAGCAGGCTTTTCTTGTTTTTGTTTGTTTCTTTGTTTTGTCTGCACCTGTTGCTGGCTTCTTCAGCTCCTGGTCTGGGATATGTGAGCCAAAAAGACTCCCAGGAATCCCACTACTGTGTCATTCTTCAGATCCCACAGTCCCTAACTCATCTACATTTTTCTGTCTACATTTCAGAGTCTTCTCATGTTCATTTTATGTAAATTGTCCAGAGTTTCTAGTTGTTCTTAGCAGGAGGAAAAGGAAAAAGTATGTCTATTACATCTTCCCAGAAACAGAAGTAAACACACACAGACACACACTGCAATCATTTTTTTTTTTTTTGGCTGTGTTGGGTCTTTGTTTCTGCGCAAGGGCTTTCTCCAGTTGTGGCGAGTGGGGTCCACTCTTCATCGCGGTACGCAGGCCTCTCACTATTGCGGTCTCTCTTGTTGCGGAGCACAGGCTCCAGACGCGCAGGCTCAGTAGCTGCGGCTCACGGGCCCAGTTGCTTGGCGGCATGTGAGATCCTCCCAGACCAGGGCTCGAACCCGTGTCCCCTGCACTGGCAGGCAGAATCTCAACCACTCTGCCACCAGGGAAGCCCTGCAGTCATTTTAATATTGGCTCTGAGACCATAATTTTCATTTATCCCCCACTTTATCCTCCTTTGCATTCTTCTATCCTTGTCTCATTCTTCTCTCCTTCTCCTGCTCCACACTTTTCTTTTTTCTATTCTCTCTTTTCTATCCCACCACCACCTTTCTTTTTTTCATTTTAAGACTGAGGAAGACTTGATCAAATTTAGCAGAACCACTAGGCAATGATTTAAAACCCAACCATCTTTCTACCTTACTTCATTCACTTTCACCTCTCAGACACATGGGGCCAGGCTGGGCTTGCTGAGAACTGCAGGAATCCACCTGCAACTTAGGGCCCACAGACATCCCGTGGCCCCTCTAGGCATCCTCAGCTCATATTATCCTACAATTGTACCTTCCTAATGATCAATTTCTGTGACTAATTTTTCCTCTTGTCTGCTGGTGTGTGGTACTTTATGCCTTCCACATTGCATCCTTTGATGTTCTGATTGACTTCTTATACTTCCTCCTCATCCGTGTGGATTCTCTGCTTGTTGTAAAATCTTGATTGCAAAGTCTTGATGATAAAATCTCCAGCACAAGCTTAGCATCTTCCAAACTACCTGATTGACGGCACCCTTTCTCTGGCTTGCTTTACCCTATTCATTTCTGCTCAAAGCGATGCTCTAAGTAACCTAATGTTTAAACACTCCACATCTAACCCTATCATGCCTGCTGGGTTTATGAAGGGGAAACCAAGTGGCTCATGGTCTTTTTATTTTTCTAACAGTCTCAGGAAACAAATTCATGCAGGGCACAGATTCTGCGTAAAAGAAGTAGTAGCTACTTTGCCCAAGCTAAAAGGTAAAGCCACATTGGTAGGCACTGTGCAAAAATAGAGGCAGGCTTTAAGCCATAATTTGCATGTTCTCTTTGCAGAGCTATTTACCTGGGGATGTTAAAGTTCTCCATGTGTGGAGAACTCTCAGCGTTGTGTAAATGGACTCTGACTGAATCTGGGTAGCTCAGGCAGATTTCTGGGAGTGGGTAGCATGTGTTCTGGAATAGCTTTCCATAAGTCTGCAACAACTATCCCCTCATATGAAGGAAAAGCTGAACTTAACATGAAGCCTCTCTCTGTCAGAGAATCCTAGATGAGATGGCAAAAACCTCAACCCCAGGGCTTTGGAGGAAATTCCTATCTCTAGAAGGGACCGTGGAGGACAATGTCATTCAAGGATTATCCTTAAGTTAACAAGACTCTGCCCCCAGTCAGAGTAGGAAAAAATATAAGGCAAATATTTGAACAAACCAAAAGAGGCCGTGAGCAAGAAGAAAAAACCATCCCAAGAAAGAGGCTGGGCTCAATCTGAACCAAATTGATAGAAAGGTCCATGGCCAGGCATGTCTTTCCCATGCGGTTATGGTGGCCAGTGGGGCAGGAGCCACTGGTTTAGTTTGTGAGCTTAACTCACAGGATGCCATTTGTCAAGGTCGCAGTGAGAGCTCTTGGAGAAACCTACTCAGGCTGCAGACTTCTCTTGACTTTGTCCCATGTGGTCACACAGCTTAGCTACCAAGGATTTGAGGGGGAAAATTGTGTTTGTATGGGTGAGAGTGTGTATATTTGGTAATGGTTGTCCTTGAGCCAGATGTGCTCAGACTACGCTGATCGACACTGAGCTGTTCCTGCTCAGAGACCTTATTACATATGTCTGTCTGCCTCGTGGTGAGTCTTGTATCATCAAACAGACCACAAGTCCTTGCAAACTGGGCAGCCTCTCAGACTTCAACTTTTTCTAGTACCAGGGTCAATAAATGCTATATAAACTTGAAAGGGCTTGAGAATTATTTGTAGTATGCATTAGTCTGCTTGTTCTGCTATAACAACATATGAGAGACTAAGTAGCTTAAACATCAGACACTATTTCTCACAGTTCTGGAGACTGGGAAGTCCAAGATCAAGGTGCCGGCCCATTCAGTTCTTGGTGAGGGCTCTCTTCTTGGCTTTCAGATGGCCACCTTCTCATTGTGTCATAACATGGTAGAGAAACAACAAACTCTCTCTTCCTTTTCTTATAGAGCCACTAACCTTATTATAAGGACCCCACCCTCATGACCTTATCTAATCCCAGTTATCTCCCAAAGGCCTTACTACCAAATTCCATCAAATTGGAGGTTAGGGCTTCAGCATGTGAATTTCGGGGGACACAATGCAGTCTATAGCATAGTAGTCCCTAGGGTCAGCCTCAGACCAGAGAGGCTGCTGGGGGTGAGAGGGGCCAGGAGAGAGGGACCATGAAGGTCTGAGATGCTTCAGCAAGGAAGCGGACTGTCAAGGAAGCGGGAATATAAGAAACAGCCACTGAGTAAAGCTGGAGAAGGAAATGCTTAACCTCATTGAGAGAAAGGGCACCCATCCCTCGAACAATGTTCTGTACTCCAGGCCTTTGGGAAGTGGGCTCCCTGCCTCGGGGGCACAACTCAGGGAGCAGATTTGAGGCACATCTTCCCAACTTCCTGATGCAGATCAGTGAGAGGCGACTGGGGTCTGTGGAAGGGGGATGCCCCTCTTTCTGAAGACCTAGTTTAGTCATTTCTGGTACCCCTTCTTTGGGACCAGGTTGCCTAATCATCCCTCCACTCCTGGTCAGTGGGGTACAGGGTGTTAAATTTTAACGATACCTTCACCGCAAAGTAGTTTATAGTGACCTTTGGGGATGAGGGTAGAGATGGACTGGCAGGGACAATGTGGGGGTCCACACAGACCTCCGTGTCGGGGCGGAGGACCCTTTTAATTAGCTACAAAGGGAGGGAGGGCTGAAATACAAATGGATTTCATGGGCTTCTCTCTCTCTCTCTCTCTCTCTCTTTCTCTCTCTCTCTCTCCCCCTCCCTCCCTGTGTGTGTGTATGTATCTTTCTCACACACAAGTACACACACACAGACGCGTGCACAGCCCAGGGTTTTCTGACTCCTCTCGGGGGCCACCTGTTTACCTGTGTTATCATTAACCTGCCTCTCTAGCTTATCACCCTCCTGCACCCTCTCTCCTCACTGATGCTTTAGCTTCTCCAGGGCCCTGCCTGCTCTTCATTTAATTTCACAACCTGTCACGGTGCTGTGATTTCAAGGCGGAGGGAGGATGGAGTTATTTATAAAGCCTCTCCCTTCTCTCCAGCCGCTTGCCCTTTTCTCTGATCCCCTCCCCTGGCTTGCAGGTTCCCAGCGACCCCGCCATGCACGTGAGACAGGGGGGCTGGAGAGTCTTTCCTGGTCCACTAAGCTGTCAGAGCCCCTGAGAATAATTTTATTCTCCTCTAGATCAAAAACAAAGTCTTTATGAAAAATCCACCTGCCTGTGTGAGGGTCCACAGCAAGACCTGGTTCTGGTGGTCGCGCTGGGCGGCGGCTCTGAGGAATTGCAATTCCGAGAGAGCAGCAAGGATTGGCCTTTCTGTTCCTCATCTGCAAGAGCCATTTTTAACATGTGGCCATTTTGAAAATAGAACACTTTTGGAGGGGAACCGGAATCTTGGTTGCGTTGTACATTCTGGCTTGGTCGGTGCCCGGCTCTATTAGTCTATGTTTCTCTTCCTTTATTCTTGGCCTTCCTTGAGAGCATTCAGGATATCCTCAGAAATGAGCATCTGCCTTCTCTCTTCCTTCCCAGTTTCTTCTTCCTTAAATCCCCAAAACACAGTGATTGGCATCATTTGAGGTTTGGGGGTCAAGTTGTGTTCAAGTCCCAGCTCTGCTACTTGCTAGCTGTATGACCTTGGGCAAGCGATGTCACCCCTCCCACCTTTTGTAAAACAGGCAATGACAGTGGGGATCGAGGCACTGAACATATAAAGCTGAGCCGCATGCCCTGAGTGTTAGCAGTTGCCATTATCATAATTTTGGAAAACAAGATTCCAAAGGCAGAGAGACATCTGTATACACGAGAGCTCTCTGGAGCACTGTGGGACAGCTCAGACCTGCAATGTGCACCGCAGGGATGTCTGCAGCCAACACATCCCTAAATGTCCTGGGCCTGGCCTTTGGAGTCCAAGGGCTGCACTGTGGGTTCAGGGTGGGCAGGTGGAGCAGGGCTGATGAGCAGACAATCTGGGCTTTGAAATCTGTCTCGGGCAACTTCCTCCTCTCTCTGAGCCTCTGTTTCCTCACCCATAAGATGAGGATACTAATTTCCAGCTAAGAATATTTTGGGGAGGTTTACAGATCATGTAACTAAAATGTGTAGCCCCCAACTGGCTTGGAGTGGATGCTGAGTCTTTTAAAATTCCCTATGTTATCACACCCATGTGCTTACCTTGTGATAAGCATCACTTGCAGTGGTGGCCAAATGTCTGTGGGAAGGGGTTGGGGGAGAGTTGCAAAAACAAGGACACGATCTCTTTCCCTCAAATAGCTCATGGCAGCTCCAAGATGCTTTCAAGTAGGTGATGTCACCCCCCCCCAAAACCACTCCGAGGCAGGGCAGGGATGGTCAGTCCCTCTGAGGAGTGGGCAAGGGGGTGTCAGAGGTAATGAGATGTGCCTGAGGTGACATAATGTGAGAGGTAGAGCCAGTCCTCATACCTGCTCTGCCACCTCACAAGCCCAGGTTCACTGCCATACCCCATACCCATGCTGCAGCCCATCCCTGGAGCTCTGCAGAAATGCCACACCTTACAAGGTGAATCCTAATTCCCATTGGCCCCTAGCCTGCCACATCTTCTCCAAGTCCTCAGTGTCTGTGCTCCTGCCAGGCTTGTCCTCAAGCGTACCTTTCATCTGGGTAGGACGGAAGTGCCCTCTCGGCTTCCACACCTCTCTATCCTCCAGCCCTGCCCACGTTTCACTTCCCACTGAAGCCCTCCGCACCCACAGGCCATAGCAATTAGCCTTCCTGTGAAAGCACAGCATTTCTTGTGCAATGAGCCCGGGAGAGCGGTGCCTGGTCATGTGTTGTCTGAGTCAGTTGCTGAATTGCTGCATTAAAATTCACACTCCCTCAGCACAATGCTTTTGAGGTTTATCTCTCTGTCCCATGCATCAATAGCTTGTTCCTTTTTTTAACTACTGAGTACTCTTCCATGGTACCTACTACAGTTTTTTTATCCATTTGCAATCAGTTTGCCAAACTGCAAAGTCTGAGGGAAGCATCCCCATAAGATGACCTCAGGTCAGGCACCAACCACAAGTTTGAGGGTCCCTAGGGCTACCCTCACTTCAGATAAGCTGGCTACAAATTTGGGAGTCTCCATGACCACACACAGTTTCACTAATTTGCTAGAACAACTCACAGAACTCAGGAAAGTGCCATATTAGAATTACATTTTTATTATAGTAAAGGGGTACAAATTAGAACCAAAGAAATGTTCCACCACATAGGCCCAAATATGGGAGGGTTTCAAACATGAGGTTTCCATATCCTCAGGGATGTATTACACACACACACACACACACACACACACACACACACCCCTGCACCGATGTGTGGCAAAATGGACAGAGTATTGCCAATAGAGGAAGGTCATCCATGCTTTGGTGTCCAGAGTTTTTTTGGAGCTTGATCACATATTGCCACACAGCTGACCTTTAGTCTCCAGCCTCCAGAACTGATATAGTGTGTTCCAAAGACCCATCCATCATAAATCACTTTGTTAGGTTGATGGGTGGTCAAGTCCCCAGACAGTCCTATGAAGCGGGATATTCCAGGGGCCTAAAGATCACCTCCCAGTAGCCGAAGGCAAAAGCCAGAACTTTCTTTGGATAATTCTTCACTGCATATCATTCACCTGCTGATGGACATTTGGAGTGTTGTCAGTTTGGGGCTGTTAGGAATTAAACTAATGATACATGCAACAACACAACTGAATCTCAAAAATATTAGGCCAGAGACTTCCACGGTGGTCCAGTGGTAAAGAATCTGCCTTCCAGTGCAGGGGAGGCAGGTTCAATCCCTGGTCGGGGAACTAAGATCCCTACATGCCGCGGGGCAATAAGCTTGCCCACCACAACTACTGAGCTCGCGCACCTCAACTAGAGAGCCTGCGTGCTGCAAACTACAGAGCCCACGTGCCCTGGAGCCCGCGTGCCACAACTAGAGAGAGAAAACCCGCACACCACAACTAGAGAGAAGCCCGTGCACCGCAACGAAGATCCCACATACCGCAACTAAGACCCGACGCAGCCCCCACAAAAAAATGATAATAAATAAATAAATAAATAAAAATTTAAAAAATATTAGGCCAAGTGAAAGAAGCATGTACTTATGAGTTCATTTATATGAAACTATACAAAAGGCAAGTCTAATCTATGGTGACGGTAGGATAGGCTACAGCTACATGATCTGTGGGGCTCAGTGCATTTTATTGTTTGCACATTATACCTCAATAAAGTTGATATTAAAAAAAAACCCACTCCCATTTTCTTTGCCCTTGCTATATGCCAGTCATTTCGCTAAGCACTTTCTGATATTACCACTTTTATGGTCAGATAACACTGTAAGGTGGGATTATGAACCCTACTTTAAAGATGAAGAAAATGAGACTTAGAGCAGTAAAGTCACCTGCCCAAGGTCTCATCTGGTAAGTGACAGAATCTGAATTTGAACCCAGGCCTATCAGGCACCAAAAGCAGTGTCATGAACCACTGCCAACCAGCACCACTGTTCTCTGCTCAGCCCTTCCCTAGGCTGTGTTTGGCTTTTCATTTGTGTGTTTCTGGTCTTCCTGTCCTCTATAAGTCCCCAAGAATGGAGATGGCACCAACAATGAAAGGAGGGGTACACTGTGGGGTACACTTGTGCATTCCTTTTCAGACTTTTTTATGTGCATATATCTTCAGACCCAGGTGTACACTGTTTTGTTATTTTTATAAGATTGGGATCTTCTATACAAACTGGATCATGATTTTTTTCATTTAATAGTGTTTAATGAGTTAGTATTTCCTCTATGTTTAGATAGTGTTCATGTTTGGTTCTTTCAGAGCAAGGAGAGAGAGAAAGTTTTAGTTTTCTGAAGTGTCAATGACATGCTGTTTTCTATAGATGACAATTCTGCAGACACAAGGCTTTCCTATTGCAATTTAGATGGTTGCATCCTCTACATGCAGACACTAAGGAAGGTCAATAACTTACAGAAAAAAATCCTTTCATCAAGAACATACAGCTCTGTTTTCAGAGTAGTTACATTTTCTTAAGGACAACTCTAAAGGGTAAAATATGAAGTGTTTCACACTAATTTTATGTACAATACACACTAATTTCTTTCCTTCTTTCTTCCTTCCTTCTTCACTCCCTCCCTCCCTTTCTTTCTTTCTATCGTCATCATCATCATCAACTTAAATATCCCCAAGAACATCTTTAAGGCTGCATGTGTCCCAGGATGTAGATGTGCCAGCACTAACCAAAATTGGTGTGAAATTTGTCAGAAAAAGACTAAGAATTTAAAAGTTCCTGGGAGGGAGCTTGGGGGAAGTGGTCTCCGGGTAGGTGGCATCTGGGCTTTTTGAGAACACAAACGTCTCAAGCTCATGTGCCGACGTGGACAAGGGAACACAGTGATGGTTCCGCACTAAGCCGAGGTCCAAGTTGGTATTTTGCACCTTATAGTCCCACAGGCAGATGGGGGTCTCACCATGATGCTGTTGGCCTGAGGAAGATGGAAAATCTGCCGCTACAAACAGATCACAGAGTTGCATCAAATTTCACAGTTCTGTTTTCATTTTCCTTCAGGCAACAGTTTGCAATATTGTCTGTGTGACAATAAATGGAATAAATGAGTGACTTCCAAATTCTCTTTGGGATCAGACGTTGGTGAGCAAGGATCTCAGTTTAACCCAGACCACAAGGGTAAACTGTACAAAGGGGTCCTGGCCACCCTCAGAGCCCGTGGGTGACGGGGCAGTCCAGAGGTGGGAGCACAGGGCTGCCAGGCCACCCGTGTGTAGCAGGCACTGTGAGTGCTCCGCCCGGATTCCCTCTGGTTCCCTGACATAGGTGTGCCTGTGCTTCTACCAGCTCGCTCCTGTGACCCTTCCATCAGGACAGTTTCTGAGACATCATTTACCCTCAAGAGCTCTTCTGCACCATCTGGTTGAGACTTTGCCTCAAGGTGCTTGTCTTAGCTTGGGCTGACGTAACAAAACAGCACAGACTGGGTGGCTCAAAGAACAATTATTCCTCCCAGCTCTGGAGGCTGGAAGCCCAGGATCAAGGTGTCAGCATAGTAGGTTTCTGGTGAGAACCTGCTTCTGGGCTTATAGATGGCCACTTTCTTGCTGTGCCCTCACATGATGGAGAGAGAGAGAAACAAACTCTCTGGTCCCTTCCTATAAGTGCACTAATACCATCATGAGGTCCCCACCCTCATGACCTCATCTAATCTAAGTTACCTCCCAAAGGCCCCACCACCAAATACTATCACATTGGGGATTAAGGCCTCATCATATGAATTTTGAGGGAGGTTAGAAGACACAATTAGTACATAGCAGGGTTCCTGCTGGGCATTTTCTCCTTTCTGGTCATTCTTCCCCCACCACTTACTCATTTCTCCAGGGAGCACTTTCTTTTCTTTTTTTTTTTTAATATTTATTTATTTATTTTTGGCTGTGTCAGGTCTTAGTTGAGGCATGCAGTCTCTTGGTTGTGGCGTGCAGGCTCTTCGTTGTGGCATTCAGGCTTCTCTCTAGTTGTGGTGCGTGGGCTCCAGAGCACGTGGGCTCAGTAGTTGCAGCACGTGGGCTTAGTTGCCCCATGGCATGTGGGATCTTAGTTCCCCAACCAGTGATCAAACTCACATCCCCTGCATTGGAAGGCAGATTCTTAACCACTGGACGACCAAGGAAGTCCCTCCAGGGAGCACTTTCTTAATAAATCACTTACACACAAGTCCTTGTCTCAGAGTCAGCTTCTGGAGAACCTGACCTAAGGCACTGTGGTTGTGAAAAGTGAACTAGAAAAGGTGCCTAAAGAGCTTCACAAGCCTTAAACGGGTGGCCACAGGAGGATGGAGTGTTGTCAGGGGAGAGAAACAGCTCAGAGCAGCGTGTGCTGGTTGGAAGGCAGCCAGGATTGCACAAGAAGTTCTAGAGATGCATCAACATTTGTTCCCAAGCAGGGAATAAATTGAAATCCTTACCTCATGTCCCACCTCTCCTCCACCTTATCACTCTATAGTGCTTTTTAAATGGGTTGTTCCCCTTCCTCCAACTCCAGGGATGTGTGAGGGTGTGTTGGGAGTGCAAGAAACAATGGATCAATAGGAGACATCTTCCTGGAGTGTGAATTTACTTAAAAGTTTCTGGGGTAAACAGTTAAGTACTTTAACCAATAAGTAATTTATACGTTGACTTTTGTAATCAAGCATATATAGAACTGAACATAAAATTCAAATGGATTTTTAAAATTAAAAATCCAACTTTTATGGACCTTTTTATGGACCAGATATTCAAGGGTAAAAGTTCTTTCTCCTTTCCTATCAGGGGGATTTCAGTACTTTTGAGTTATCTAATATTGGTACTCCCTTTCTTCTTTACTAACACAACTCTGATTTTGTTGGTGGACTCAATTTAAAAAAAAACAAAAAAACTTACATTTCCTTGAAGATAGGGTGGACAAGTGCCAGTTCTGGCCAATGAGATGTAAGTAGAAATCACCAGATGGGATTTTACAGAGGGCTCCCATCTTTCTAAGGGCAGCTAGATTCAGTGAGTGAGTCTCCTTTTGACCTTGACCTTTCTCCTTGTTACTGCCTGGAGGTGACCACAGGGCAACCATGGAGAAAATGCCAAGAAGTGGCTGAGACTTTGACTCTGATTACCTTGAGCCTTTGAATCACACCCTGCCTACCTGTGGACTTCTTGTATCAAGAGAAAAATAAAACTCCTAATTCATTAAACCAGTTTTTCAAGTTTTTATTACACTTGATTGCAGCTTGTTAACAATACAATATCCAATGCTGGGAAATTTTTCAATATTTCTCCGTCCTTTATGAACCTCTACTTTCTACATTTCACCTTTTCCAAAATGGTCATTGTCAAATCTTGAGTATTTTAGTCTCATCTGATCGTGCTCCCTAGGGACTCCCTGGATCAGGATGCTGGAAGATGGAGAAAAAGTTGAAGGGGTCAGATGCCTGGGCAGGAGAAGGAGCCCATCCAGTTGGAGCTGAGGACAAAGACCCAGGGCCCCTTGCCCAGGAGCATGGGTGAAGCCCATATGACTTCCCTTGACCCATCTTCTTACCTCCTGCAACTGCCCTTCTGAAGTCAGTAGAAGGCAGTGAGCCCTGGGATGACATAAACCCAAGTTCTGTTCTTGCTCCCCTTTATAGCCATGGGTCCCCTAGTTTCTCATCCCTAATCACACCTACTTCACAGGATCATTGGGCTGATGACACATAATAATGTACATACAGTGCCTGGTACAACACCCACTGCACCTACATCCCACCACCATCACCACACATATGTATACAGCATTATTCTGTACAATTTCCAACTTTTATTTAAATGGTATCACACTCTTATGTCTCCACTGGCAACTTTTCTGTTATTCATTCAACATTTTTTTATGCTTATTGATAAATGTAGCTGTGTGGCTCTCTGTTGTATAAATATACCGTGACCTGTTTCTTCATTTTGCCAATTGATGACCATCTAGGTCAGTCCCAACTTTTCATTTCTACCAGCGTTGCTGAATGGATACTCATGTTCATGTGGGTGAGGGTCTCTACCTAAAAGAAGAACTGCTGGGCCTTAGGGAATCAATATTTTCAAGTTTAGTAGTGCTCAATTTTTCTCTAAAATAAATGCATCCGTTTATTCTCTCATCAGCAGCACGTAGAGGCCCTGCTGCTCTGCTTTCTTGAGAGCACTTGGTATTGTTATTTTGCTTTTGTTTTTGTTTTGTTTTTCATTTCTGCCAATTGATGGACAGGCTTTGGGGCAGCCCAGCCAATAGGACTACTCTTTCTTGCCCAAGCTCTTGACCAACTGAGAAATAAGACAAAGGACCCAGCAGATGGAGAATCAAATAGCAATAAATTGGGGTCAGCACAAGAGCAGAAAAGAACTTGCTAAGCCTGGAACAACCCACTCATGGCAGGATAGAATCTGCAGTGTAATCACGCTTACCCAGACTGCTGGATCATTCTGGACCAGGTGGAGAGGGAAAGAGAAAGAAACAAAACTCCTTGCATTGAAAATCTTTTTTAGATAAGTTGCATTCAGGAGGAAAATGTGGGTCAAAGGACACCCCCCCCAACCAGGTAACTCATTCCATCTCCATGGGGAGGGGAAAGGGTAGGACTAGAGGCTATGGATATATAGTGGGGGCATCTTCCTTCCTAAAGGAAACATCAGGATTGGAGAAGAAACCGTTTTTCTTCCAGCCAGTATAAAATGGCATCTCGTTTTTAGCTGCATTTCTTATTATGACTGAGGTTAAGCAAATTTTCATGAATTTATTGGCCATTGAAGCTTTCTCTCCTAGGAATTGCATCTTCCTATCCTTTGTGCATTTTCCATGGTGTTGTCTGTCTTTATCTTATAGGTTTGTAGGTATTTATTTATATATTTTGAATTCTAAACTTTGTCAGCCATGCACGTTGCTAATATATTATCTCAGTCTATGAGTTGTGTTTTCACTTATTTATAATGAAGTAGAAGTACATGAAAACTGAAGATTTTTGTTTTAATGTGCTCAAATCCTTTATCAATTCCTCCTTTTAAGGTTTTTGGGTTTTGTATCTTGTTTAAGAAATCCCTTGCTTCCTTTTACTGGCTAGGATTAGCAAGAGTTTCAGGATGTGTATGTGCTAAGCTGTTATGGCCACATCTCAAGGATGAGAGGTGAAAGTGTGTAGTCCTAAGGGCCAACCTTAAGAAGAGGAAAGGCATGGAGGGGAGGAAGAGAGTGAGCGGGAAGATTGTCAGCCTCCCCGCACTGAGCTAGTCCTGAACAGCACAATTTTCTAGAGTTCCATCAGGCTCCAGTGTCCAGGGTAATGGAGCTCCTCTGGCCATAGCAACTAACATGCCAAGAAAGACTTCTGTCCCTCGGCAATGGGGAGCCTCCCAAGCCAGAAAACCCAAGGTTCACATGGAGCACGATGAGGACCACCCACAGGTCTGGACATGATGAAGGCATCTCTGAATCTTTGTTCAGGACAGATCTTTTCTTCTGAGGATAGAGCTTGTCCCCCCCACATTGGGGATTGTCTTCCCATGGTCTGCCTTAGAGAGGTCTGGGGAAGGGGGCAGCTGAGCCTTGACAGGCCTTGTGTCCATCCAGGTAAGCAGAGGCCCCAGAGAACCTGAGTGGGCTAGTGAATCCAGAGCTGATGAGCTGGGATGGCTGCAAGGATGAGCCAGTTCCTGGAATGAGATGCAGTTAGGAACACGGTGCTGCGTTTACATCTGGAGGGCTATTTTCTCCAAATTGTCACCTCTGCTCACATACTCCCTGAGGTGCCTCTAGTGAAATATTTCCTCTCTCCTCTGCAGTTTCTGTGTCCTGAAGTCAAGTCACCTGGCACCAGCACCTCCTGGGCTGTGTCACCACCTCCCCCTTTCCACCACCAGGTCAGCCTAATCAGTGGCCGAGCTGACTCGAAACTTTGGGCTCCAAGAGGTGTCCCTTGATGGTCCTCTTCACCCAGCATGGACTAGCCATCCCTCACAGTTCTCCAGTGTTTTATAATCTCTCCTAACAGCCTGGTCCTCTGTGCTTAAACCATCACAGCTTAATCGTTTTTCTCTTCCCAGCTTCTCTCCCTCACCAAACCCTCTCTAATTTACATCACAGCCCAGTGGTTTTTTGCTGCAGTTAGCAGATCGTTGGCATAATTACTTTTCAGGGAAACAGCAAGCTTACCTCTCATTTGCTCCCAGCTCCCACCTGGCTGTGGCCCATCTTCTCCAGAGTCCTGGTTCCTATTCAGTGAACCCAACTGAACTGAGACACACAGGGGGTATTATTAATGTTCTATGAATTATGGGGGGTTTCCCAAAGGTTACAGAGTTGAATGGGAATTTCCCTAACGTGATGAAAAGGAATTCTGAACACATTTTTCTGTAATAAAAACATACGTTTGTAGTGTGTTATTGTGTCTGTTACTTGCACATAGCAGTGCCTGGCTGAGCTCTGCCTTCTCTTCTCATCCTCTTTCTCCTATCTTTATCCTGTAATCTGTCATGGTAACCAGTAGGTGGCTGCAATTATGCACACAGGCACATGCGTGCACGTGTACACTCATATGCATGCATGCACGCATGCACACATGCTCCAAGCTCTTCATTTTCATCTACAAAGTTGCCACAAGTAAATAAATGAGTATTTGGATGGATGAGTGAATGACCAAATGAATGAATGAGGACAGAGGAGAGGGCTGTTGACAGAAGACACTCAGTAGCAGTGACTATTAGAGACTGGATTATTTTTATATACCCCAACTGTTCAGAACGTCAAGGAAATAGGCCATGGAAGCCAGAAAAAGATACCATTTCAGTGCGGCAGTAGAGAGTGTATGAAATAACAAACAAAAAGGAAGAAAGTAAAAGAATGTGCGAAGCACAAAGGTGAAAAAGAGAGGACAGGATAAAGAAAGAGGGAAAGAAGTGAGTAGTTTATATAGCGATTTCCAGGACAGGCTGTACATGAATAGGTAGTAATGTAGACTTAGATTCAAATATTTCTGAGTGCCCAGTACATTCCAGGCACTGAGCAAAAAACACATCCACGCACGTGAATTCACTGAATACTCACACCAGCCCTGGGAAGAGGCACTATTTTTTCACTTGACAGATAATGAAATCAGAGCTGTAAAAACCTGAGACTCACCTGGTCTCACAGTCCTGTGCCTGAGGAGGGTGTGTTTCAGTGCCTCCAGAGATGCTGTGGTGGGTGCGCAGGGGCATAAAGAGAAGCTCCTAGTCCCCGCCCTCAGGGAGCTTCAGGTTAGGTCAGCAAACAAAGCTGACAGCCATGAAGCAAAAAGACAGAGTAGGACTTCCCTGGTGGCGCAGTGGTTAAGAATCCGCCTGCCAGTGCAGGGGACACAGGTTCGAGCCCTGGTCCGGGAAGATCCTACGTGCCGTGGAGCAACTAAGCCCGTGCGCCACAACTACTGAGCCTGTGCTCTAGAGCCCACGAGCCACAACTACTGAGCCTGCGTGCCACAACTACTGAAGCCCGCGTGCCTAGAGCCCATGCTTCGCAACAAGAGAAGCCACCGCAGTGAGAAGTCCGCACACTGCAATGAAGAGTAGCCCCCACTCGCCGCAGCTAGAGAAAGCCCATGCGCAGCAACGAAGACCCAAAGCAGCCAAAAATAAATTAAAAAAAAAAAAAAAAAAAAAGGCAGAGTAGACAGAAAAGAGAATCGGGGCTGAAAGAGTTGATTCAGACACAGCATGCTCCATGAATTCAGAGAGAGATGGACCCATGAGGGGCTGACCCCTCAATTCTTGGAGGAGGTAAAGGGTACCTTAAGGGTTAGATGGTGGAGGAAAGCGGTCCCAGGTGAGAGGGACCAACTAGGTGAAGGTAAGGATGAGCCTGGCGTTCCAAATACAACAGAGATGTTATCCCACCTGGAATGGAAAGGGCCTGGGTGGAGTGGAAATAAATTGGGTAAGAAATAGAGCTGGACTCCAAAGGGTCGTGACCGTCAGACAGAGAGTTTCCATGGTCACCTGGACGTCAGCCATCAACATAACTTTCCCCACTTCCCATTAAAATATTGAAGATGCGGCGTGAGTACTCACTAAAAATTAGGTCTAACAGTCAATCTATCCCCGGTTAGTAACTACAAAGTTTATAAAACTGGATTGAGAAGCCTAATCAAAGGCAGATATGAGGCTGTCGGTCTCAACATAGAGAGAGGGCCCCTCATCTCTCCCTCCACTGCCTAACCTTGAGTCCAAAACACAAAATCTGTACAAACCAGGAAACTGGGCAGTCTGACCACAGAGCAGCTACTTTTAGAAGTAGGCAAAGAACTGTGTTCCTTCTCCCCCCAGACCCTCATTAGCCCCCTCTCTCTTTATGTATCTGTTTATAGACTTCTACTTCCTAAGCCAATGATGCAGGCAGTGAGAAGTGAGGGGGGAAAGGGAGACACGTGTCAAGAAGAGCCCCCGTAGCAGTGACCTCTGGAGACTGTACTTCCATTTTGCACTGTCCACAGGCAGGAGGGGCTGAGAGGAGGCATTTCCATCCAGTGAAATGGAGGTGACCGCAGCCCCATAGACATAAGAATTGGGCTGAGAGCTCTGCCCCTTGACCTGTTGCCCAGAGATGAAGTCGGAAAGGAAATTTGACAGAAAGGTAAGTGAACAAATAGATGCTACAATGAGCCACACATGCCTCTGTGGACATGCACCGGGTCTGGGTGGGTCCCTGCTGCTTTGAGAAGTAAACCAAAACCCAAGACAGGACCTATGAAAATGTACCGTGGACCATGGGAAAGCATCCGTCATCCTGAAGACTTAGAGAATGCCCAGATCTCTGGAAGTGGTTTTCTGCAGACACCAAAAGGAAAATTGAGAAATAGTACCTGGCATTCTCTAAAGGATAGGAGAAGATGTGGTCTTCATAAAGCAGAGCAAAGAGAAAACGATCTGAGATGAAAAGACGGCAGATATTATTATACAAAAAGGAAGATAAGAAAATATTATGGGGAAATTAAACATGCGGTGGAGGAATTAAAAATTCATATTTCTGCCAAATATCACCCCACATACCACTTGCTAATCTCAAAGGGGAAATACGTCTTTGCAATAGATTGTTCTTACCTTAACAATGTGATCAAACTTAGAATCATGAATAATGGAACATCGGACAATATAAAGAGTATAGTGTCACTATGAATTTTCTTGCCAAAAATATTTAAGCAGAATCAATCACACATTTAAACCAAGTTTCCACTTTATAACAAATACAGAGATGGAGAAACATGCTCAATACACCGAAAGGAAACAATCAGACAATCCAGAATGTGGGAGGATGTACAAGTTAATATCAGGAAAAAGTGTGCTAAGGGGAGGGGGAACTGTTCTAAATTAAGAGGCTAAAGAAGTAAAACAACAAAAAGCAATGTATAACTTGGATTATGTACTGACTTGGAAAAAGGGCACTTGGGGGACAATTGAGGAAATCTGAGTATGGACTGGATATTAGATATGAGGGAATTATTGCTAAGTTTTTAAAATGTGAAACAATATTGAGATTATAGAGGAGAATGTCCTTACTTTTTTAAAAAATTCAATTTATTGAAGTAAAGTTGATTTACAAGTTTGTGTTAATTTCTGCTGTACAGCAAAGTGATTCAGTTATACATACATATACATTATTTTTCATATTCCTTTCCATCTTGCTTTATCACAGGGTATTGAATATAGTTCCCTGTGCTATACAGCAGGACCTTGTTGTTTATCCATCCTATATATAATAGCTTGCCTCTGCTAATCCCAAACTCCCAATCCTTCCCTCCCCCACGCCCCCCTTGACAACCACAAGTCTGTTCTCTCCGTCTGTGAGTCTGTTTCTGTTTTGCAGATAAGTTCATTTGTGTCATATTTTAGATTCCACATATAAGTGATATCATGTGGTATTCGTCTTTCTAACTTACTTCACTTAGTATGATAATCTCTAGGTCCATCCATGTTGCTAGAATGTCCTTATTATTTTTTAATATTTATTTATTAATTTATTATTTATTTTATTTTTGGCTGCACCAGGTCTTAGTTGTGACATGCGGACTCTTAGTTGCAGCATGCATGCGGGATTTAGTTCCCCGAGCAGGGATCGAACCCGGGCCCCCTGCACTGGGAGCATGGAGTCTTACCCACTGGACCACCAGGGACGTCCCTAGGATGTCCTTATTTTTAAGAGTTCCATGTTGAAGTACTTAAAGGATACATATTATAATATCTGCAATTTATTTTCAGATGGGTCAGCATTTTAAATATGCATATATTACAACTAAACAAAATATTAACAGTGAACCTATGTGATGATCATTATATGTTATTCTTTCAATTTTTTTGTCTGGTAATTTTTCAAAATAAAAAGTTGATGGAAAGTTGCAATGTGTCAGTAAAGAGCAGAGCTCACTATGATCTGCTAAATCAGTCATGGCAAGACCACCTTGAGAAGCCCTCCCAGAAAGCAGAAGAAAAAACAAAGGCATGAAAACTATGAGAAAGAAGATAACAGGTATGTAGACAGAGAGAGAGAGCACCTGAGGGGATGTGAGGGAGAAAATAAGACAGAAATGAATCTTATTTTCCGAGCAGCAGAAATGAAAGAGAATGGGAATTCGACATAGGAATAATAAATATTCCTAAAAACATCAGAATTGATAAGACAACATCAGAATATTGATAAGATTTGTCAGCTAAAGTGTACTGGCAGAGTCTGAGGAAACATGTCAGAAGTTGCTAGGGTTTTTTCTTCCCACTATATTCTTTTTAAAAACAGCTTTATTGATATATAATTCACATGTTATACAATTTTTTTGTTTTAATATGAGTCCATTTATATGAAATGTCCAGGATAGGAAAAGTTACAGAGTAAGGAAGCCAATTAGTAGTTGCTCAGGGCTGGAGGTGATGAGGGATAGGAGGTAACAGCTAAAGGGTACAGGGTTTCTTTTTGAGGTGACGAAAACATTCTAAAAATGACTGAGGTAATGGTTACACAAGTCTGGGAATACACTAAGATTCATTGAATTGTACACTTCAATGGGTAATTGTATGACATAGGAATAATAAATATTCCTAAAAACATCAGAACAAATAGAAGACATAATCAAAGACATAATTTAAAAACATGTTACAGAATTCATAAGTTGCCTGAAAGTATAAAAACGTAGTCTGGATTCCAGGCACAATTAATTACTTGACCCATTTCTAGAAATCACTATCACCATCCAGAAAAGGGAAATTTTTTTTTTGACATCTTTATTGGAGTATAATTACTTTACAATGGTGTGTTAGTTTCTGCTTTATAACAAAGTGAATCAGCTATACATATATATATGTTCCCATATCTCTTCCCTCTTGCATCTCCCTCCCTCCCACCCTCCCTATCCCACCCCTCTAGGTGGTCACAAAGCACCGAGCTGATCTCCCTGTGCTATGCGGTTGCTTCCCACTAGCTATTTATTTTGCATTTGGTAGTGTATATATGTCCATGCCACTCTCTAAGTCAGAAAGAGAAAAACAGAAAAGGGAAATTTTTTATTTGCATTATAAGCAAAGGAATGGATTTTATGTTATAGACTTCTCAACAATGCTAAATATTTTTTTAAGTTATATCCAGAGTGTTTTGAATGAAGAAAGTAAGGATTCAAGAATTTTACTCCCATCCAAATTGTTTGTAATACGTGGAAGCAGCAGAAAAATATTCTTATACAGAGGCATGGAAAACATAACTTTTATGAAAAAAAATTACATGAACATATGTTCCACTTGACCGAGAGCTAAATTTAGAACAAGACTGGTAAAATCACATATAAGAGTATTTGTGGGTCCTTTCTTACTGGATTTGAATCCCAATCTTAGCAATCCAATCCGATTATGTGTCTACCTAGGACAAAGCTTGACCGTTCAGAATCCCCTCATTTCCTTTCCCTTCTGCTTCTATATCTTTTCTAGCACCAGGAGGTGTGGTTTGAGCCATATGCATCACTCCATACTTGAGAAGGTATTTCTTGCCAGGCTTGACAGGCAACAAAACAATAACTGTTGCTGTTCTGTTCCAGCAGTTATGAACAATAGTAAATAATTAACATGGCAGAAGGCTGTGCCAGGAGAATTACTAAATGAAGAATCTCTTTTTGCCTTCCATTTAAAATTTTTAAAATATGGCCACCTAATAATAAGGAACTTTAATAGTGATTTTTCTACATCTTGAGTGGTACAAAATTTGGGGGTTTATTTTTGATGTTTAAAAAGTAGTACACATTGTAAACCAATTATACCCCATTAAAGATGTTAAAAAAAATAGTACAATACCAAGAAGCAAATATTATGTCATTAACCTCTAGTCATATCATCTTCTATCTAAGATATGTGAATGTTCTTATGTTAATTACTCTTTGAAGAAATATACGTAGTGTGATCTCGACTGTGTCATTTATACATACACATACAAATGCATATATATAAAGAGAGCTTGGAAGAGCATGAATGAGAAAGCGAGACAAAAATGAATCCTATTTCCCAAACTGCAGAAATCCTCTCTAGGGAAATATTTGCTTATGTTAGAAGTTTACTTTAGTGAGCCTTAGGGTGGATGGTGATGTGTACGTTCGTATACACACATGCACACAGACGGGCACATTACAACTGGTTAAATTTTCCAACCAGGAGACTTTTGTTTTGCTGAGTGTGGTATGCAAAATGAGGTGGTATCTGAATTGTTCCGAAACACAAAGAATTGGGGATGGCTAAATAGGAGAATAATAATAGCTAACACTTATTATTTGCCAGGTACATTTTTTAAAGTACTAACAACTCTGTAAAGTAGGTGCTATTATTATCCTCCCTTTACAGATGAGGAAACTGAGGCACAGAGAGATCAAGTAACTCATCCAAGGTCCTAGATCTAGTAAGTACCAGAACTTGGGGCTCAAACCAAGCAGTTCTGGCAGCAGGACCTGTGTTCATTGCTTTCATTATACTGCCCGCTATTCTCCACTGCCCAGGAAAGAGACCAATGGGAAAGAGAGGAATTTAAGTAAGTTTCTGCGGATAGGATGTGAATTCTCTTTTCTGTCTTCCAACAAGTGTTTTATAAAATAGTCCTCCTTAATGTATGGTAAAGTTGAATTTGTGTTTTGAAATATAATGAAATGCCAAGTATGGTTTGTGTGTGCGTGTGTGCGTGTGTGTACGAAAAGAATATAAGAATGTAGAAGAATGTAATTATTTTCTTCTTTATATTTTCATCTTCTGTAATATTCCACCATAAATGTGTACACTTTTATAGTCAGGAAAAAGAGATTATTTCTTAAAAATCAACATATACAATTTTGTATTTGCCATATGATGATTGCATTTGAAATATTCATAGCAAGTAGCTTGGAAAGAAACTCATTCAAATGTTAGTAACGGTTATAACTAGATGGAAGAACTATGAGTAATCTCTTTTCCTCCCTTCCTTTACTGAATTTTCCATTCTTTCTACAATATCCAGATGTCAATTTTGAAATGGAAAAGACTTGTTTTAAATAAAATCAAGGATGATATTTTTATTTATTTATTTATTTATTTATTTATTTATTTATTTAATCTTTTGGCTGTGCTGTGTGGCATGTGGGATCTTAGTTCCCTGACTAGGGATTGAACCTGGGCCCCCTGCAGGGTAAGTGTGGAGTCTTAACCACTGTGCCATCAGGGAAGTCCCAGGAATGATACTTTTAGTTGCAACAAGCAGTGGGGTGTTATCAAAGAGAAGGGACGTGAAGACAGCAGGTTTTAGGAAAGCTTGTCTGACTGTATCTGGAGTTGACTGGAGCAAGGCCATGAGATACAGAGGGTCCTGCCCATCCAGCCTTGTCAGCTCTCCAGCCATGAAGAGATGTTCTCAGCTTATTGATGTACCAACAGATGCTTACTGAACGCCACCCATGGGCCAATCATGGACCTGGGAAGGATGAGGAAAAGCCTCAGGTGAGAGGCACAACAGACTAGAAGTTTAGGTGACTGGGGGGGCTCATACACTAAACAAGCAAACCAATGAATACACAGCTAATTGCAGACAGTGATGAAGGATGTGAAGGAAATAAACAAGATACTGATACTCTCCTATGGGGGAGACGATGAGGAAGGATTTCTGTGTTAGACAAGCTAGGCAGGGAAGGACTCAGGGTCTCAAGGTTGGGCTGAGGCCTGAAGGGTGAGAAGGGGCTGGCCCTGGGGAAGGCATTCCTGGCAGGGGGTACTGCAGGGACAAAGGCTGGAAGAAGAACGCAAAGGACAGCAGTGCGAGAGGCAGAGGGACAGCAGCTGAGCTTGAAGGAGGCATGGCCAGTCACACTGGGCCTCGCCGGCCATGCAAAGGAGTTTTAATTGGACTCCAAGTGCAAGGAGAAGCCATTGGAAGGTTTTAAGTAATGGAATGACCCATGAATTATGTTTCAAAAAGTCACTCTGACTGCTCATGGAGGGTGACTTGAAGGGGAGCAGGAGATATACCTCTGAGAGCAGTCAGGAGGTCAGGGCCACCACTGGTGGAAGATGCTGGGCTTGACATGGTGGAGTCTGGCAAACATGACTCAGCTGGTGGTCTTTCAAGAATCAGCCCACCTGTAATGTAAATTGATACAGCCACTATGGAGAACAGTATGGAGGTTCCTTAAAAAGCTGAAAACAGAATTACCATATGACCCAGCAATCCCACTACTGGGCATATACCCAGAGAAAACCATTATTCAAAAAGACACATGCACCCCAATGTTCATTGCAGCACTATTCACAATAGCCGGGTCATGGAAGCAACCTAAGTGTCCATCGACAGACGAATGGAGGAAGAAGATGTGGTACATATACACAATGGAATATTACTCAGCCATAAAAAGGAACGAAATTGGGTCATTTGTAGAGACGTGGATGGACCTAGAGACTGTCATACAGAGTGAAGTAAGTCAGAAAGAGAAAAACAAATATTGTATATTAACGCATACATGTGGAATCTAGAAGAATGGTACAGATGAACCAGTTTGCAAGGCAGAAATAGAGACACAGGTGTAGAGAACAAACGCATGGACACCAAGGGGGGAAAGCAGGGGGTGGTGGTGGGATGAATTGGGAGATTGGGATTGACATATATACACTAGTATGTATAAAATAGATAACGAATAAGAACCTGCTACATAAAAAATAAAAGAAAATAAAATTCAAAAAAAAAAAAAAAAGAATCAGGCCACCTGTGCCTCCCATCTGAGGCTTTTCCTGATCCTTCCCAGGTGGGCTCGTGACCGCACATATCCCCTACAGATGTCTCTTGCTGCAACTGTAGCCATTGATTGACTACCTGTGTGCATGTCCATCTCATTCTTGTAAATGGTCAGGCTCCTTCCCCCCTAAATGGTGTTCCCACAGCAGCTGGCATGTAGCAATAGGAACAACTAAAGTACTGAACACCTATAACCCACCAGCTTTCTGCTAAGCGATGTACAGGATGTGTATTATTTTAATCCTGACAATAGCCTGATAAGGGAGGTATTACTCTTTCCATTTTACAGATAAGAAACTGAGGTTTAAAGAGATTGAAAAATGCATCGGAGGTCATAGAGCTGGGAAATAGGGTAGCTGGGCTTTGAATGGTGGGCTAGGAGGCTCTCCAGCCCGTGTCGCTATTGAGTAGAAGTTTAATAAATACGTGTTGAATGAATGAACAAATAGATGAGGTCCTGGACTAGGGCAGTGCTGATGAGACTAGAGGTAAAGAACTGGTAGCAAGAGAAATCTCAAAAGGAAAATCTGGATGGACATTTGTGCCTATTAAGTGTGGGAGGAAGCAGTCATGCAAGACAGCTTCATCATGGTCCAGCTAGGTGACTGGAAGCACACAGGGCCGGCCAGGTCATGGAAGTGGCCAGGAGTGGAGAGCTGAGCTAAGAGAGATGACCTTTCTCGTCTAACATGAGGAGCTGTGATAAAAAAGATCAGGGGTGACGCTGATGTGTCACAGAAACAAAGGGAGAAGGCAGCTTGGAGGAGATGGCTATCAACAAGATCAAACTGTTTCTTCAAGGTCAAATGGATTAAAAACAAAACTTTTTACCGCAGAGTGTTTTTTTTTTTTTTAATTAATTAATTAATTAATTAATTAATTTTTTGGCTGCGTTGGGTCTTCATTGCTGCACGCCGGCTCTCTCTAGTTGCGGCGAGCGGGGGCTACTCTTCGTTGTGGTGCGCAGGCTTCTCACTGCGGTGGCTTCTCTTGTTGCGGAGCACGGGCTCTAGGTGCGTGGGCTCAGTAGTTGTGGCACACGGTCTCAGTAGTTCTGGCTCATGGGCTCTAGAGCACAGGCTCAGCAGTTGTGGCGCATGGGCTTAGTTGCTATGCGGCATGTGGGATCTTCCCAGACCATGGCTCAAACCCACATCCCCAGAACTGGCAGGCGGATTCTTAACCACTCTGCCACCAGGCAAGTCCCCACAATGTTTTTTTAAGGAACCAAAATTGAAATACCACCTAAGAATATTTTGCAACCGGATTATGGAGAATCAAGTTTGGGTGAAGTGAGGTCATGAAGTTCATTTCCACCAACACCCATCCCCTGCCCCAGATGCTCAACAGCCATGAGGGAAGAAGACAGGACACAACCATGAAGCTTCTGGTCACGGTGGGCAGATTTCCCCCCAGACCCAGATAACGGAAGACTCCTGAGTCTGATGGCAACTCACCCAAAAGGAGAGGCTCCCTCCAACATAACATAACACTCTGATTATACTTTTGCCTTTGCCCTGTGGGGAGTCACATTTTAACCTTATGACTGCTCCTTGGGTGTTGGTAGAAGTGTGTGATGTAGGGTCTCACCAGGACCTCCTCGAGATTCTCAGAGACATGTTCTTTGATAGAAATGCGGCAAGGAGGTTACAGAAAATAAAGATGGAGAGAAAGAAAATAATTCATGCTCTTGGCATAAACAGAAGAGGATGGAAAGGAGGGGAATATCTCCCTTTCTTATGATTGGTGTTGCCAGGCAGCAGAATGAAACATTGCTAGAAGAAAAGTGCCTGCACCCCTGTCAACACACACCTCCCTCTGACCCACCACCTTTTGCCGACCAACTGGGAAATCTTCAGAAGGCACAACCCAGCAAAGCCATCTTAGCAGCCCTGCAGCTACGCTTGAACCTGTGATCTCAGACATGCAAGTGTGGCTCCCGGGAGGGTGAACTGCTCACTCTAACTGCATTCACTATCTAACAGGGTAAAAGACATTCCACCTGGACTGGGACTTGGGAGGAGGAAGGGGTAGGGAGAGTAGAAACAGGAGGATCCAGGAAGAAGTAGCCAGATTCTACCTAGAATCAAAGGGAGTTTGATTGCTTATAGTCTAAAGGAGAGAGGTGTACCTGCATAAGCATGCTGAAAATAAAAAACTTTGTTTTGGTAAAAGGAGGAAAGAGGTGAAGAAACGGGGGAAAAGGAGGGGAAGAAGGAAGCAATTAAGATCCAGTGAGGCAGACTCTAACTCCATCCACCTCATTACAAATACCTCCATTTCGTTTCTTTTTATGGCTGAGTAATATTCCATTGTATATATGTGCCACATCTTCTTTATCCATTCATCCAACGATGGACACTTAGGTTGCTTCCATGTCCGGGCTATTGTAAATAGAGCTGCAATGAACATTTTGGTACATGGCTCTTTGGGAATTATGGTTTTCTCAGGGTATATGCCCAGTAGTGGGATTGCTGGGTCATATGGTAGTTCTATTTTTAGTTTTTTAAGGAACCTCCATACTGTTCTCCATAGTGGCTGTATCAATTTACATTCCCACCAACAGTGCAAGAGTGTTCCCTTTTCTCCACACCCTCTCCAGCATTTATTGTTTCTAGATTTTTTGATGATGGCCATTCTGACTGGTGTGAGATGATATTTCATTGTAGTTTTTTAATTTTTTTTTTTTTTTAATTTTACTTATTTATTTTTGGCTGTGTTGGGTCTTTGTTTCTGTGCGAGGGCTTTCTCCAGTTGCAGCAAGCGGGGGCCATTCTTCATCTCGGTGCGCGGGCCTCTCACTCTCGCGGCCTCTCCTGTTGCGGAGCACAGGCTCCAGACGCGCAGGCTCAGTAGTTGTGGCCCACGGGCCTAGTTGCTCCGCGGCATGTGGGATTTTCCCAGACCAGGGCTCGAACCCATGTCCCCTGCATTGGCAGGCGGATTCTCAACCACTGCGCCACCAGGGAAGCCCTTCATTGTAGTTTTGATTTGCATTTCTCTAATGATTAATGATGTTGAGCATTCTTTCATGTGTCTGTTGGCCATCTGTATATCTTCTTTGGAGAAATGTCTACTTAGGTCTTCTGCCCATTTTTGGATTGGGTTGTTTTTTTTTTGTTATACATATATATGGAATCTAAGGAAAAAAAAAAAAAGAAAAGGTCATGAAGAACCTAGTGGAAAGACGGGAATAAAGACACAGGCCTACTAGAGAATGGACTTGAGGATATGAGGAGGGGGAGGGGTAAGATGTGACAGGGTGAGAGAGTGGCATGGACATATATACACTACCAAATGTAAAATAGATAGCTAGTGGGAAGCAGCCGCATAGCACAGGGAGATCAGCTCTGTGCTTTGTGACCACCTAGAGGGGTGGGATAGGGAGGGTGGGAGGGAGGGAGAGGCAAGAGGGAAGAGATATGGGAACATATGTATATGTATAACTGATTCACTTTGTTATAAAGCAGAAACTAACACACCATTGTAAAGCAATTATACTCCAATAAAGATGTTATAAAAAAAAAAAAAATCCAGTGAGGGACATTTCCAAAAGAACAGAAAGCTAAAATCCAGCACTAGACCAGATGGATAATGTCAACTCACATTAGCAGAGTGTGACAAGCAGCTATTTCCTTTCCTAACCTAGAGCATTGGCCAAAGGACTCTTATGAAGTTCAGTTATAAAACTGGGATTACACAGCCTTTGTCATATTCCCGAGCCCTCCAACTGTTTCAGGCCCTCAAATAATTGGCCGTCCTGAAGAGCTATAAAATGACCTCGCCAAGGGGCTTTTAGAAGCATTTTCCAGCTCAGATCTCTGAGACCACTGGTAGACAGGGCCATCCCAGCTGCCCTCTCCATGGGCTCCTTTTCAGCGGTACATGGGCAACTGGCCCTAGAGAGGGGACAACCATGGTCACCCATAAGGGCCTTTCCAGGGCTTGCAAATTCCCTGACATGGTGGTGGTCCCATAGAACTCCAGAGCCCAAAGCTGCCATAGAAAGTCAGCTTTGTACATTCCCAAAGCCTGGCTCCCGACAAACATAATGAAGCAAGCATGGGTTTTCACCATTCATTTCTTCACCCCTTTGGCCAGCGTTTATTGAGCACTCACCATGTGTCATAACCAGATCAAGGGGCCAGGGACATAAAGGTGAAGATAAGGAAACTCTACAAAGAGACCTGCGTTCTTGAAGCTCACAGCCTGGCAGAGTGATGAACAGGAGTAAATTGGATTCAAGGGCAGAACGGTGGCACCGATAACAGGGATGGCATATGATGGCAGCACACAGTAGAAGGAATGATCTATTCCAGCCAAATTTGTTAGGTAGCAGAGAGAGGGAGAGTTTGTTGAATTCAAGCAAAGGGACCACAGGGGCGTGGGAGTCATGGCATCATCCTATTTTAAAGACCTGCACAGACTTCTCTCAGTGACCAACTTGATGCTGAGGTCCTCAATGATCTGCTGTGTTTGTTTTCTATTGTCGCATAACTCAGTGGCTTAAAATAACACACATGTATCATCTCACAGTTTCTGTGGGTCAGAAGTCCAAGCATGGTGTAGTCCAGTCTCATGGGTCAGTAGTCCAGTGATGCAGCTGGATTCTCTACTCAGGATCTAACAAGGCTGAAATTAAGGCATCAGCTGGGCTATGTTCTTTTCTGGAGCTTGGGGTTGTGGCTGTAGGATAGAAACCCCTGTTTTCTTGCTGACTGGTGGCCAGCGACCACTGTCAGCTCCTAGAGGCTACCCTCAGGCCCTAAACATATGGTCCCCTCCATAAGGCTGTTCGCAACAGGCTGTTTGCTTCTTCAAGGCCAACAGGTGAATCTCTCAACAGTCTGCTAAGATGGAGGCTTGCATAACCTAATCAAAGACGGAAACACCCCATCATAGTCACGGGTCTCACCCACACTCAAGGGGAGAGGAGTACATAGGGTGGGTGCACCAGGGTGTGGAAACCTTGGAGACCATCTCAGAATTCTGCCACACACATTCCCAATTTGTCACATCCAATGGGAAGACGTTACTCTTTTTGGTATTTGATTTCTAGAACAGTTGACCACTTCCGCCTGCTTGAAATTCATACAACAACCTCCTTGGTTCCTCTCTTTCTTAATTTTCCTCCTATTTTTCTTTCCACTTTCTTTATTTCTTCCTTTATCTCTTCTACAGTTGTTTAATGTGAAAGATAACACACATACATAAAAGTGGATAAAGCATAGCAGCACACTGAAATGAACAATCATAAAGCAAACCCTCAGTGACCAGCACCGAGGTCAAGAAACAGAACATTGTCCCCACCCTAGAAGAACACTGGGGCACCTTCCCAATGGTGCCTTCCTCCCTATGGCCACCTTGATTTCCACAATCATCATTTTCTTGATCTTTTAAAATAATTTATCACCTATTTATGTATATCTAAACAGGATAGTTTAGCTTTGCCTGTTTTGAATTTTACATAAATGGAATAACATTTATCTTTTCTCTTAGGTCTTGATTCTTTTGCTCAACATGTGTTTTTATGTTTTGTCCGTATTGGTGGCTATAGTTATAGTTCACTTGTTTTCAATGATGTCTAATGTTCCATTGTATGACCATTATTGTTCTGCAGTTTGTTTATCCATTCTACTTTCGATGGATGTTCAGGTGATTTCCAGTTTGGTGACTGTATTAGTTATCTATTTCTGTGTAACAGATCAGCCCCAAAACTTAGTGTTTTAAAACAACAACATGTATTATGTCACAGTTTCTGGAAGCCAGGACATTAGACATGGTCTAACTGGCTCTGGTCTCTCACAAGCCTGCAGTCAAGAGGCTGACTGGGGCTATGGTCTCATCTTAAGGCTCGACTGGGGGTGGATTCACTTCTAAATTCACTCAAGTGGTGGTTGGCAAGAGTTATTTCTCACAGGCTGTTGGACTAACGGTTTCAGATCCTCACTGGCTGTTCGCAAGAGGCCTCCCTCAATTCCTTGCCATGTGGACTTCTTTATAGGGCAGCTGGCAACATGGTAGCAACATGGTAGAGGGCCAATGAGAAGGTATAATCAAGGTAGAAATCACATTATTTTATAACCTAGTCTCAAAAATGGCTTGCCATCACCTTTGCCATATTCTGTTTGTTAGAAGCAAGTTACTAGATACAGCCCACACTGAAGTGGAGGGGATTACAAAAAGGCAAGAATGCCAGGAGGCAGGAATCATTGGGAGCGATTATAGAAACTGTCTACTGCAGGGATATTACAACAATGA
This sequence comes from Balaenoptera ricei, assembly GCF_028023285.1. Taxonomy (NCBI): domain Eukaryota; kingdom Metazoa; phylum Chordata; class Mammalia; order Artiodactyla; family Balaenopteridae; genus Balaenoptera; species Balaenoptera ricei. The sequence continues at coordinate 172,145,145 of NC_082639.1, forward strand.
TGCCTTAAACATTTTCATGTATATATTCTGGTATGGAGAATACCAGGTTATATACTTTGTAGGCATGGAATTTCTGGGTCTTAGTGCATGTGAATCTTCAGCTTTCCAAGTTAATACCAAACTTTTCCCAAATGGTTGTACCAATTCTCATTCCCACTAGCAATGTTTGAGAATTTTTGTTGTTTCATATCATCACCAACACCTGTTATTATCAGATTTTTTACTTGGGGTCCATATGATGTATGTGTAATATGTGACATATTATAGTTTCCATTTGCATTTAGCATACTACTAATGCAATTCGGCACTTTTTCATTTGTTGATTTACTGGTTATCTTGGATTTCCTCTTTTGTGAGGTATCTGCCTGTATCTTTTGTCTTTCCTGACTGATGTTTATGACTTCTTTATATGATCTGAATATTTGTTCTTTGGCAATTACATGTGTTGCAAACATCTCCTCCAGCTCTATTTCCGTTTTTTTTCACTCACTCTGTTAATAATGTCTTTTGATGAACAGAGGTCTTATTTTAATGTAGTTAAATTTATCCATCTTTTCTTTAATGAACTTATTCTCCTTCTTGGGCCTTGACTTTGCTTATCTTCTAGACAGTTTTTCACCTATGTACTTCAACTGTTACCTCTATCTTGATGCCTCCCAACTCTGTCTCCATATAAAAGTTTCTCCTGTTCTTCGGATATAAGACTTCAACTGCCTGCTGGATGCCCCACCTACACATCCCACAGACAACCCAACACCGATTTACACCAAACTGAACTCAACCTGTCCCTCCAAGCCCACCTTCTACCATACTACCACCCCAAACCTGTATTTCCTAGCTCTGTGACTGGTACAACTGTAACCAATCACAAAGGCAGGATCCTGTGAAATTACCCTGACATCACTTTCTTTTGCAGGGACCATGTTTTGCTGATTCCATGATCTAAACCTTGTTCTAATCTGTCTTCTCTACATCTCCAGGGCCAGTATGTCAGTTCTATAAGACCAGGGACCTTGTCTAGCGTGTTCATTACCGTGTTATCAGTATAGGATAACGGTTAAGAGCATGGATTCTGAAGCCCAACTACCTGAGTTCAGATCCTGGTTCTGTCATTTACTAGCTGTGTAAGCAACTGTAAATTACACAACTTCTTCTCCTTCAGTTTCCCCATTTGTAAAATGGGGATGATTATTGTCCTGATTCATAGGGCTGTGGTGAGGACAAAATCAGTTAATGCCTGTATATTGCTCAGAACAGAGTAGGGCACCTAGTAAGCACCCAGTAAACATTGGCTATTAATCTCCTATCCTACCACCAGCATGGGGCTTGGTTCATAAATGCATACAAAATTTATTGGTTGAAATGAATGAATGCCACTGCTCTAATGTACGCTCTTATTATCTCTGCTTGGACAATAGCAGTAGCCTCCTAGCTTGGCTTATTGCTGATAGACCTGCCCCCCTCCACATCCCTTACCCCATTCATTGTGCACACTGATGTCAGGGTTATAAGTTTAGTACACAAATATGAAGGTGTGGTGTCACTCCATTGCTTAACACCATCCAATGGATCCCCAGTCCCCACAGGCAGCCAGAGAAAAATCCAAACTCCTTAGCAGAGCCTACGTGATGGACTCCTGTGATCTGGCCCCCACCCCCTCACTCCATTTACACCAAACCCGTGACAGTTCCCCAAGGGAGCCGCCTCCCTTCTCCCCTCAGTTCCTCTTCCAGCTGTTCCCCCAGCCTGGAATGCCCTCTCTCTGCTCTGTCCGGGTGACAAAATTGCCGTTATCTTTTTAGTTGCAGCAATGACCTCAGGTCCTGGATGCAGGGACTTCCGGGAAGAGTTAGGTACACATGTTACTGTAGCATTTATCAAATTATACTGTAACCATTTGTTTACATGTCCACCCTCTCCGCTGGGCTGTGAGCTCTTTGATGCTGAGAGCCAGATCTTATTCAGATTTGTATTCCTGGCCAGAAGCACAGGGTCTATAGTAGAAGCTTAATATATGGTTGTTGAATGGACAGTTAGTTTTAAGAAGGACCTAATCAACCTTGGAATTTGTATTTCCCTGAATCTTGTTTTGGTTATTACCTTTTTAATAGAAATAGTCCCTAATGCCTATGTTTACAAGTTTATTGAGTTCTAATTTTGTCCTTTAAAATGAAGAGTGCTAATATCATTCAGTCTTTCATTCATTCTTTTACCAACAAATATTTATTGGGAGACACTTCTCATATACTGGATTCAAAGTGATACAGATCAGACTCCACTCTTCCCTTCATGAGGCTTACAGTCTATTAAGTATTAAGGGGAGACTGACCTTGAACCAGTAAACAAAATAGACACAATGTACAAAACTACAAATTGAGGTGAGAGTTGTGAAGAAAAAGAACAGGATACAAGGAGAAAGAATTACAGGAGAAGCGTCATTTAGATAGAGGGGATAGGGAACTTCTTGAAGAGGTGCCATTTGAGGGAATTCCCTGGCTGTCCAGTGGTTAGGATTCGGCACTTTCACTGCCGGGCTGGGCTCAATCCCTGGTCAGGGAACTAAGATACCACAAGCTGCGCAGCCTGGCCCAAAAAAAAAAAAAACAAGAGGTGCCATTTTGAGGGGAGACTGAAGGATGGATGGGAGTGAACCATGCAGAGTCGTGGGGAAGGGTTATCCCAGGCAGAAGGAGCAGTGTAAGGACCCTAAGCAAGTGAAAGGCAGCTGGTGAGGCTGGAGCCTGAGAGGTGAGGGTTAGGGAGACAAGCCTGGAGAAGTTGCCAGGGCCTTGGTCTGCAATCTGGATGTTAATCTCAGTGCACAGGGAAGTAACTGAAAGTTTAAACAGGGGAGTGATATGAACCTCTAAGAGGGCTTTGCCTGTGAGCACCCTGTGGTGCCCTGAGGGTGTGTACCGTTTTGGATTTTAATGCACAAAAAGCAAGCAACAGGCCTCAGCCCTAATCAGCAGAAGCTTTGATCAGCAGCCCCTTCCCTGCCACACTGGAGAAAGATGATGGAAGCTCACTTCAAGGGCCACAGGTGAGAACACCCTAAGCTGTCCTGGCGATTCCGGCATAAGTTGTCTTCTCTCTCAATGACCTCAGGATCTAAGAGTCATTCCAGGCCTGACATGAGTCCCTGCAGCCAGGTGAATGGAAATGGTATCCAAGCCAGGTGCCTGGCCTGGGGAGAGGGCTTTGGTTGTCCCTGGGGAGGCCTTCCAGCCTGGGATGTTCCTCCCTCCCCTACCTATTCTGAGCACTCTTGCTCCTGCGGGTTGCAAGGCCCCTGCTGGCCTTTCAGCTCCAGCGGGACAAAGCAGGGTCAACATGCCATGAACCAAGCTCTCCCACGTGGTGCCCCTGATACCACAAGACAAAAAAGGGAAGCCTGGGCCTGTCCCAGCAAGGCTTTGTTTCCGGTCAGGGTTTGGCCGCTGGGGCTCCCAGCTCTCAGCACTCCCTGGGTGCCCTTGAAGACCGCCCCCCCTCCACTCCTGGCAGCCAGAGTGCGAGCACCCCTCCATCTCCGCAGCCCCCCAACAGTGGGCTTAGGGTTGAGCGGGAAGGCGGCTCTATCCCTCTGCATGCGGCCCTTCAGACCTACTTGAGGCAATTTGTCACTCACACTTCAGGCTGCCAGCCAAGGACGGAAGCCGGAAAGACTCTGTGATGAAATCCTTGCGCTGTAATTAAGTCCCACGTTTTACACGGATCTTTCCCGTCCTGCCCATCCTATCACCCAGTTCCACCGGCCAGCGGGTGGGAGAGTCAGCCGTCCTGTGATTGCACCCGAGCTCCCACCGTTAGTGGGGTTGAGGGTCTCATCCACCCGAGCAGTCTGTGCGCCCGCCCTCACGCTCCCCCCACCCTCAGTCCTGCTCAAGACAGTGCCCTATCTGTCCCTGAACCGGGTTTCATCCCAGCGAGCCCCTCCACCACTTTCTGACGGTCACCTCTCTTTAACCCTCTGGTTGCACAGGCCTCTGGCGAGCCGGGTTTTTACTTTTGACAGGTCCCTTTACCTGCAAACTCTAGCAGTGGAGGAGTTGGGGGAAAAAAGAAAAGAGAAGGCAGGGCAGAAGGATCGCCGTGCTCATGGGACAGAAAGTGTCTGTCTTCTCCGGGGTCCTCCAGAAAAACCCGGGGCTTCCTTCCTCAAATCGCGCCAGCCCCTATCGGGCCCTCGCTCACTGGAATGTATCAGAATGTTCCGCTTTTAGCTTGCGGTTTGGCGTAGTGGAAGGAGCACTGCACTGGGAGTCAGAGGGCATGGGGTCGAGTTCCTCTTTCGCCAGCTTCTGGCTGTGCCTTTGGACCACTACTCCAGGTCCTCGGGCCTGGGCTTCCTCCTCTGTACAATGGGAAGAGGAAGGGAAGGGAATGCTGGCCTGGATGATCTCGAGGGACATTTCGGGAGTCTACAAAGGTTGCAGCTCGGTCCCCCTCTCCCGGACCTGGACGCCCGCAGCCCTTATAGGCGGTCCCTCCCCCTGGGATCCAGGGCTCGCCGCTCACCCAGCACCCGCGTCCCTCCCTCCCGACTCCCAAATCCATGGGTCCCCTATATTCTTCCTCGTCAAACGGACCCTTTCGACGGTCCCCGCAGCCGCAGGGTCTCCGGGGCGCATCTGAGGAGCCTCAGGGCTGGAGCAGGAGGTCCACTTGCCGGAGAGAACGCAGAGGTTACCTGGGCTGCGGGGCGGGGCTGGGGCGAGGGCGGGGCCTGTCCGGGGGCGGGGCCGGCGGGGTCTTCTGGAGCCCTGCCTGGGGCGCCGCTTCTGCGGCTGGGAGGAGCGAGACGTGGCGCGCGGCGCCGGGAGACTTCCCCAGAGGTGAGCGCCTTGCCGTGCAAGAGAGGAGGGGAGGGGCGGGGCGGGGACCCGGAGTCCCCAGGGGTGGGGGGCGGGGACCGGGCCACTTGTGGCCATCGGGCGCCTCTTCCCCTCCAGGGGCGTCCTGGGCTGTTTCCAGCTCTCCTCCTGCGCCCCGGGCGCCCATTCTCTGGATCCATTCCCAGGACCGCGCTCTTGGCTCCTCGGGGCCCCGGGGCGCGGGGTGGGGGCAAAGGGGGAGCACGTAGATACCTTGCCGGCGGGCCTCGGGAAACTTTGGCTGTGAAGAAGTCACTTGCATCTCCACCGTGGAACAGTGCTGTCAGACTTTCTCACTTTCACTTTCGTTCCCACCCTGGGAAGGGGCAGGTGGCTTCACTATGTTCCTTGGAAAAGGGAGACAGCCACCTTCAGCAGAGCCATGGAAATCCCAGAAAGTTACTGAGCCGCTCAACAAAAGGCCCTGAACCTCCGCCTCTCCGCCCCCATAACACCAGGTAGAGCAGCCTGGCAAAGCCTCCAAGGTAAATATTGTTGACTTTTATGTTTAAAAAAAAAAATCTGCCTATGAACATAAGAGCATAGTGGCAGTGCTCCTGGAAAACCGCAGTTGGAACGACATGTGTTAAGGGGTAAGGAAGGGGGTTAGTTGATTGTCTTGGGGGTGAGGGGTGCTATCCCAGGAAGTCTGCTGAGGCCACGTTGGGTGGGAATTGGTGGCGGAGCCTTTCCCTTGCAGTGGGTTAGCTATGTAGTCACTTAGTGTTTGGAACACCTATCCAGCACCAGGGCCCACAAACAAGCAACTAACCCCAGTGTCCTTCAGATAGGCACTCTTGTTGAGCAGTGACCCAATCAATACCACGCCCTGTTTGGCTGTCAGGTGCATCTGGGATGTGCCCTCTTGCTCAGTGCCTGGAAGAGGGCGATAGTGATTACACGCTGATGCTGGAGAGCTGCCCTGGAGAGCAGCCAGGCCTTTGCCAAACGTCTGTTGTTCAGTCACTTTTCCCTGCATTTACTCAGCCAGGCTGAGCATTGACAAACTGTCCAAGATGTCCTGGGCCCTCTGACTCACTTCACCCTTGTTCTTGTGGACAGAAGACAGTGGCCAGCAACTTCCGGTTGTGCCGGGCGCAGCCAGTCTGAAAGGGAACCCTGGGACAGGGCCCTGCGAGAAGGTCTGTGGTGCTCAGTGCTGATCCCTGAGTTGCCGGATTGTGGAGACATTCCAGGGGGTTCCCAGAGGAGGGGCCCAGGCCAAAGCTAACTGCCCAGCATATTTTAACAATCCCTATGCCCACACCATGCATATCAACCCGACCGGTACTTCCATCCTAAATGACATCACAGGATCATCCCCTTGGGTATTATAGCTCTGAGCAGAGCAAGAAGCCTTTAGATTCTGTTGTCTGAATGCAGAGCCATCCCTGCCAGCTTTCTGGGTTTGTTTCTGAGGAGGCAAGACTTCTGAGGAAGTTGTGTCCCAGAGCCTTCTTTGTTGATTTCTCCGCATCCGGAAGTTTGGCGTTGCTGAGTGTTGAAATCAAAATAGGCCTGTTTGTCTATTCATGCTCATAGACTTGGAGAGCAAGAAAACACTGGAATGTACAGTTACTGAATCCACATGTGTTTGCTTCCCTTTTTTGTTTCGTGGAGAAGAATGCAGAAAGCAGATTCAAATCTTCAGTCAGGTCTCAAACTTCAGGAATTCCCAGCACTGGTTTTGCAGCGCCCTCCCCCATATGGGGGCCACGACGACCCACAGTGTGCTCAGCTTTATGGGACCAACTCAGGTCTGAGGCATCGTTCCTGCCCTTCAGAAGCTTCCAGGTTCAGGGGAGGAGAGAAAACCAGCACCTGCGTAACAATTAGAGAGCAAGTAAGTGAAATTAGGTGTTGTCATCTGCTGGTTCAAAGAAGACAGCCCATGTGGGCTGGAAAAGGCAGAGAGGGCTTCGGGAGCTACTTGGTCTTCAGCTGCATTTGTTATAGAAACAACAGTCAGGCACCAGGCAAGGCAGAGGGCAGAAAGCCCAAGGACAATAGGAAGCTCAGACTAAGCAAAGGCACTCGCTGCCCCTCCCCCATGCAGTCCCAATTCCCTGCCTTCCTTCCCAGCCCCGCCTCCTGCCACTGTGGGTCCACCCCTTGCCCATACCACACTGACCGCCCATGGCGCTCTGACTAGGCCTCTTCTGCGTGCCTCTCTCTCCCTACGCTTGCTCTCCTGTGCCCAGAATTCTCTCTGCTGGGGAATCCTCTGGGTTTGGTTTTTTTTGTTCTTGTGTTTTGGGTTTTTTTGGCCATGCGGCATGTGGGATCTTAGCTCCCCGACCAGGGATCAAACCCGTGTCCTCTGCATTAGAAGCGCAGAGTCATAACCACAGGGCCACCAGGGAAGTCCCGGGAATCCTCTGTTTTTTAGGAAGCACCTCAAATAGCACCTTCTCCAAGGAAGACTTCCCTGGCTGGCCCCTCCCCCAGTCTTCAGGCAGAGTTGGGGGCGTTCCTCCTTTGCCCTCCGCTGCACCTCACCTGCACCTCGCCTGCACCTCTACTGAAGCGCGTACACCCTGTGTTGCCCAGTTGGGTTGAGGGGTCTTTGCCCCACCTACAGAGGCGGGACTGTGTCTCACTCATCTCGCGGTCCTCTGAGCCGGCGTTGGTGTCTGGCACATAGCAGGCAGCATTTGGTAAATGATTCTTGATTGACATTCAGCCAGATTTGGGCACTGTGAAGCACCTCACCTACTTGTGGGTTAAGCACTATTATTGGGAATTTAAAGATTGGATAAGTTTGGTGGAGGAATTCGCGTTTAATGTGGTGGCAGTACTCAAAACACTTAGCAGCCCCCTCTGCCTCAGAACAGACTTCAAGGACCTTCTTGATCCAGCCCCAGGGTGTCTTCTCCAGGCTCACCTCCCACCAGCTCCCACCTTGAACCCACAGTGGACTCCCATGCCTGGGCTCCTCCTCTCCCTTGACGGTGTTGTTTGACAGCCTCTGCCGGGAATGCCCACTGCTGTCCCGAGCTTACCCCTCCCCATCCACAGGGCTCAGTGCTCAGTGTCTATATCCCCTGGGAGTAGAGGTCCCTCAGGCTGGGTTTGCACGTCCTCCTTCGTGCCCCGCTGCCCTGCCAGCACACCCTCTCACAGCATCCCTCCCTCTTGTGGCTGCGCCCCACCCCGCCGCAGTCCTGACTGTTAGCTCCCTGATCACTGGGACTGGATTCATCCTTGATGAAGCCCTATCAGCTTACAGCCTTCCTGGGAGAGAGTGCCCAATAAACATACATTGGATGGAAGGCTGAACCTGGGTGATGAAAATGTAAAAGGAAGGACAACACTAGGGACATCTGAAAGGAAAACAAGTAAGATTTGGTGATGAGTAATATAGAGTAAAGGAGAAGGTTGGCTCATAACCTGTGAGTCAGGGGGAAATTGATTCACACGAGAGTTGGGTCCCTGGCCCAGGGAGAGGTCCACCCACATCCTTCTGAGCGCCGTGCAAAAATGTTTCTGTTTTCTGGAGGATTTTCCAAGACCAAAATATTGTTAAGTCACTTTGGGGCATTACTGCATCTGAAGTTATTGCAGGACACCCAAGTGGGGATGTCCTTTAATCAGCACTTTGAATACGGTTCAGGTCAGGGTTAGGGGGAGACGGTGGGAGTGTAGTAGGGATGGTCCAGCATGTGAAAGCAAATGTGATCACTGCCAGAAGAAGCTAAGCCGAGAACAAGGTCTAGGGGAAAACCTACATTCTAGAGGCAGGGGGCGGGAGAGAGGAACTGGTGGAAAACAGAATGACAGAACGAGAGAAGAAAATCAAGGAAGCCAAGGGAGGAGATAGTTCAAGAAGAGATAGGCGGCCAAAGCTGTGTGTGCCAAAAAGAAGAACAGAGAGATTCAGGCAAGAATAGATGAGAAGGAGGCCAACTTCGAGAGGGGAGCTCCCACAAGAAAGCCAGGTCTCATGGGGTCAGAAGAGGCTAGGTTATTGGGCAGTGGGATCATTGGGTGGAGTCTTCAGACCTCATGTCTGAGGAATTTGCCCACAAAAGGATAGATTTTCTCTCAGCAGGGAGGGAGGAGTGGTCATGTCAAGAGAAGATAGTTTTGTTTGTTTTGTAAGAGATTTAACCACAGTTGAATGCAGGAGGGAAGGAGCCCATTTATGCTAAGGAAAATGGATAAATTCCCCGCTTCACATTGATTGTATTTCGTTTAACCTTCCTCCCCTCCCTTCCTCACAGTTGTCCCAGAGAGCTCTCATTTGGGGTAATCTCCAAAGTCATGGTATTGCCAGATCCAACAAGAGGGTATTGCAACCTGGAAACACCTGTTTCTCACCTCCCTGGCATGCGGTAAACTTGTCTCAAGTGCCCCAAACTTGACTTTGCTTCCTAACGGTGGGGGCCACATGTTTTCTCCTTGACTGTGCACAAATTCATGACACCAGCAATAACAGCAAACGCAAAAACAGCATTTACACTGAGCCGGACTCTGTTCTGAGTCCCTATGGGGTGGGTATTGTTATTATTCTCATTTTTCCAATGACAAAAATGAGGCCGAGGGAGCCCACCCAATGACACAGGGGCGAATGGAGAGCCGGGGTTCCAGCTGGATGTGTCTGGCTTCAGGGTCCACGTGCTTAAACCACCGCACTAATTCAAGATGAGCAGCTCGTGCTTTACTCTAGATGAATGTTCATGGTCCCGACACTACTGCACGATTCTTAGTCCTTGCACTGCTGACAGCATGACTTATCCAAGGTCACCAAACCCGTTACTAATCAATCTATCTATCTATCTGTCTATTCATTGTAGGTTAGGCTAGCTTTAATAATCAATAAAGGATTTACTAGTCAATAAATAATTTAATAGTCAACGAATAATCTACCATGTGCAAGACACTGCAAGGGACCCAGAAATACGAGCTACATGTATCATCTCATTTAATCCTCATAACCACGCCATTTTGTAGACAGGACAACTGAGCCAGCATTTGAACTTGGCCATAATGAAGGCAAGATTGAAAACCACTTTCAGCCCTGAGTTTCTGTGTTCTGAGGTTCCGCCTCATCATGGTCCGAGACTTAACTGGTTCTAGAAAGCCCCAAGGCTAACTTTACTTTCTTTCTCAACACACAAAAGGATTGCAAGTATGAATCAATAAGACGCTGAGGTGTGTAAGAAATAACTGCCTCTCCTTTTATTTTCTAGAGATCAACTTAATATCCGTTTGCACCCTTTGTCTCACCAGGCTGGCAAGAATAGAAACCACCCCAGGGTGGTGTCATAATTTCTGGATCTTACGCAGTGCCGAGACCTCGGGGCAGGGCTGAGGGTGATCCTACTCACCAGTCTGGTCCATTCAGGTTACCACTGAGCACGGTCCTGACCTTGCCTCCCTGGCAGTCTCTGCTGCTTCTGGACCACACGGCCAAACTCTGGGGACTTGCCAAAGTCCTGTCCTCCTGGGACCCCCAGACCTCTCTTCCTTTCCTGTTTCTTCCAAACCTCACTGTTTTGCCCCGCCAACTTCACTCCTCTCAGGACCTCCTGGAAAAGCCTCTGTGTCCTGGACATAAGTCCCTGTTTGGGAAATGAAAGCCAGAAAATCCTGCAAACTGGAATCAGTCCTGTTACATACCTGGCCTGGGGCAATGACATCAGGAGACTTCTAGAGGGTGGAGGTGGGCAGCGGAAGGTGGAAATACAAAGAGGGGGAAAAGTTTTCTACTCTCAAAAGATTATCTAGCCAAAGAAGCAGTTCCCTCTGAGAGTAAATTCCTAGGCGGGAAAAAGTTGCTATTCGAGGCTAGGATATATGTGGATCCATTTTATTTATCCATTTTATTGGTACATCAATACCATTGTTTTCCATAGATATTTTCAAGAATATCTACAACAGATCTGTAAATTTGCTGAAAGTGGGGGGCGGGTTGTGATTGTGTCCTGGTCTGTGATTGCTGTCATGATACTCAGCAAGTCTCATTAGATAACTTTAGGGTTTATAGGCTGTGAAAATGCTTCCGGTTCAAACTGGCCATCATACACGTACAGAAACAGGACAAGGGAAGTTAAACTTGTCAAGGAGGCCCAGGTGATGGCCGAAGGAGGGCTAGAACCCAGGTTTCCCCTCTCCCAGCCCAGAGCTTTTGCCATATCTCATGCATCTTGGAAGGGACCACCCACAGCGCTGAGGAGCCACGTTTCTTGCTGACCCCTCCCCCATTCAGAATGGAGCACAGCCACCCCGAGCAGCCTGCCCAGGGCAGATTCCACATTCCACGCACCTCCGTGGGGGCCCTGGACGCTGGGCACGTAGCAGGAATGCGCGCTTCCAGCAGGGCCGTGTTTCCCAGCCCTGCCTGCCCTGCTTACAGTCCCTGGGGCACCGCCAGTGAAATCATCCTTCCTCCTCTGCAGCCGGCGGGCCTGGAGATGCAGGACCCCCTCCTCCTGGGCTGACTCCCTCCCTCTCCCTTCCCTCACCTCTCACCAGGGGGTGTCTCCCTCAGCCGCAGAGCGGACTTGATTTTACCAGCCTAGGGAGGTTTCTCTTGACGCTCTTGTTAACCCAGCACGGACTGCAGATCCCTCCCAGGACGGTTCTCAAGTGTTTTGTAATCTCTCTTCACATTTCCATTCTCTGTGTCTAACGGATCATAGTTTAATAAGGTTTCTCTTGCCCATGCCTCCCCCCAGCTGCTTCCAATTTACATCACAATCCAAAAGATTTTTGCCGCTCTTAGCGGGTTGCCTGTGTCATTACTTTCAGGGGAGGCAATATCAGACTTCCCGGCTCTCCGTCTGCTCGGGCTCCTGACCTCGCAGCTGCTCATTTTTCCTGGCAATTTACTTTACCCCTGAACACGCGGGGTTTAGCTGAGTTGCATTCGGGGGGCTGTCAGAGTCTCAGATGTTAATTTTCTAATTGAGGATATTGGTGCTGCCTGAAGCTGAAGACAGAGATGTTCAATTCCTTGGTGAGCTATCTGTTCCCAAGGATTTTTAGATGCGTCACGCTAGTTGTTAGTTTTTAATAACCGCTCGGATGGAATTATTTCTTTCAATCAGATGCTTTAAAACTGTGTGCTAAAGAGTTTGCAATGTGCAGACAGAAGAGAAGCCATTTTTGTACCTGAACCATTTGGGTCTTTAACATCCTGCCTTCAGACTGTCATGCCTCTGGATGGTGCTGTTTTTATTTTGGTTTGGGGGGACTGCCACCTGAAGATATTAAAGACAACAGGGGAAACTTTTACATAATTTCCCATGAGTGCGGAAAAGAGAAACACCAAATCTCCCCAGCGTATTGAGAAATAATTCCGTTTCCTTCTCTCACTGTTCCCCTTCAGTGGTTTCCAAAAGGAATACATTTCTGGTGAGGTGCAGTTGGATAAATGATGTCTGTCTACTTAAGCAAGCAAGAAATATTAGAGGATGACACATCAATAACGGGGCTCTTCATTCGGAATCTGGAGGGTCCTTAAAAGCCTCTGTGGATGCTTCCCCAGGGAAGTAGAAGCTACTATTGTTGCGATCTATAGGTGATTTAAGCTGGCGTTCAGAGAGGTTAAGCACTTCCTCAAGGTCACACATCTATTAAATTGTGGGGCTACGATTTGAATCCAGCTGCAAACTTAGTTGTCATTTTGACCTTTCCTAAAAATCAAAATTGTGTACACTGCCCAACAGATTCAGAGCCTCAAAGGGTGCATGGGGTTGGGGGAAGGGGTGGGTAATTCCTTCTAAGGTGCATGCCAAGGAAGAAAAGATATCACAGTCCTGTTTTGAAATTCAGTCGTGATCTCCTCTCCCTGTGCCAGCCTGCCAGGAGCACTTGCGTGTTTTCTAAACGTAAGCGAACAATAGGAACTTCTCAGCGGGGCTCAGTTCAGAGCCCCTGGTGGCTTCCACACCCCTCAGCCCAGGCTTTCCGGAGGCCCTCGGAGGGCTCTTGCCTTGGTCTCCGCCCTTTGTGCGCCCCCTGCTGGTCTCCAGGAGAGGCGCCTGTCCGGGAGCCTGAGAAGTGGTACCCAAGCTCTCCTTTTTCCTTAGCTCCAAGTAAAACGATGTGACCTGCCCAGCTCCCCTGCCTCAGAAGCCTCAAATAACCCTCCTCAAGCACCATCCAATGCTTCAGGCTTCAGGACTAAGAAGAATTGGGGGCGAATGTATGGTCCCCTTCTCAAAAGTGATCATGCAGCTTCCTGGTCATACTTTATTCCTGGGAGATGAGGCAGCCTGAGTAGTGAGCAGTGAGGCCCATAACAGCTTTCTTAAGTCCCTACCGCACAAATCATGGTCACTGAACCAGCAGCATCAGTATTACCTGGAGGCTTGTTAGAAATGCCGAATCTCGGGTCTTTCCCCAGACCCGCTGAATCACAATCTGCATTTCAGCAAGATCTCTGGGTGATTCATAGGCAAATCATCCTTGGAGGTTCTGTATCTATTCTGCAGTGTCCACAATTTTGATTTTTTTTTTCTTTTGAAGATCAAAATGACAACTAAGCTCACAACTGGATTCAAATCCTAGCTCCACAATGTGATGGATATGTGACAGGCACATGCTTAACCTCTGAGCCAGAGTTCAATAAAATGGTGAAAAGTACTATATGTCATTCTTAACTTTCAGGGCCCATCTCATCCTAAATCTGAGACCCAATAATTATCCAGTGTCTCCTAGCTCAACCACAGTTTACTTAATCATACTGCTTAGAAATGTCAAACTCTGATGGCAAACCTAGCTTTTTCCCTAGAAACCCACAAGCTCTCTGCTCCCTGTGGAGAAGACGGTGGATTGTCCTCATCCTGTGTGTGGGTCCCCAGTAACTAAATGACCACAGAAACGTCATGAAAGGGACATCTGGGTCCAAGGGCGGTGCTTCCTCACCACCACTGTGACAATAAAGATGGAGTGGATTATGAAAGTATGGAGTTCCCTCCCTGGAGGGACAAGGAAGAAAGCCCCCCTGACTAATTGGCCCAGAGGCTGGGCATGAGATTTCTCCAGGTCTCTTCAGCTCTGATGTTCCAAATGCCTCAATTTACAAAAGGGTCTTGATCTTTTTCAATTAAAATTCCCCTTAATCAGAGACACACCTAAAGTTTTAAATACCCCTACAGAGAAAATCACTGTGTGGCATATAAGAACATCTACGTAATATTTTCTGTTTCTCCCTCCTAATTAGCTTTCCTGTTCTCCCTTAGGAAAACAAAAGCCCTTTCTCTCGATTCACCAGAAAAACACTGACGACCATCATCGCTGCTAGGAGGTCCCATTGTCTCAGAAACTGAAGCCTTTAAACAATCAGGGACCCCGTGCCTCTAGAATAAGAACATACTAGAAGCCCCTTCTGTTAGGACTGGAGGTAAGTACTCCTGATGACAAGCACTCTCCTTCAAAATGTTAACGGGGAACATATCACCAGGCGCTTCAGTTGTGCTGTGTGCCTCAGGGGTACCGCATGAGCAAAACTGGGTCCTTACCCTCAGGAGATGGACAATCTGGAGGAGACAAGATGTGATGAAAATGCCATCGTGAAAATGGACACAGAACAAGGGAGGGAGATAAAGTGCCTGTAGGAATATGAGAACCGTTTCACGAAAGAGTTGGCTTCTGGGGTAGCCTGTGAGGGGTGAGTTGGAGTTGGGTAAGCAGATGAGATGGGAACAAGCATTCCAAGCCCAGGATCAGCATAAGCAGAGAAATTGGATCTCTGGGCTCCAGTTTCACGTTGGGAGAAGGTGAGTTATCCCTGGAGCCCAGGCAAGACTAGATAAGCCGGAAGGTAGATTGGATGGAGTTTCCCCTCTGTCTGATGGGAGGGTTCAGGAGCTAAGGGACCTCTCTAATCAGCCATTCCAGGAATAGATTATCGTCCACAGTGGAGTTTTATGCCCTGAAGAGTTGGGTCATTGTGGGCAACAGGAGCTAGTGAAGGTTTCTGGTCAGAGCCATGCTCTACAAGCCCCCTCACTTAGCTGAGCGAGAGATGCAGGTGCCGGGGTCAGGCTTGCTGTGGGCGATCAGCTGGAGGGGGTGGGCACTGCAGCAGCCCAGACAGGAGGCAGGGGCTGTGGAGCTGGGCAGCACAAACAATTGGAAGTGAGGGGAATCGATGCTGGTGGTGGTGTCCTGAGATGAACTTCACAGAATTAGCCACCACCTGCATTGATGTACTTGAGGCTTCTTCCAGTGGGGGATTAAGGAAGCTGGTCTGACTTCACCCACCTTGTTAGAGTTTCATATGTACTGAAGATGGAAATAAGGGTCCACAACCAAAGATGAATATGGTGCAGTGTTTGATCAGAAAGGCTATAGCCCCAAATGCTCTGAATTTGGAGGAAATGCTACAGATGCCCAAGAGGGTATTTCAAGGTATGTCCAGATGAGGAGGAAGAAGGAAGGGGCAAGCTCCCTCTC
Source organism: Balaenoptera ricei (assembly GCF_028023285.1). Classification (NCBI taxonomy): domain Eukaryota; kingdom Metazoa; phylum Chordata; class Mammalia; order Artiodactyla; family Balaenopteridae; genus Balaenoptera; species Balaenoptera ricei. The sequence continues at coordinate 172,160,429 of NC_082639.1, forward strand.
AGAAGCTGATGGGATCATAAGCACAGATAACCACCCCCAGGTAGGAGGGGAGAGAGCAGGCGAGCTGCGGCTGCTCTGAAGAGCTCCAGGCTTTCCCCCGCCTCAAAGCAGCCCATCCGAGGGATCCAGAGTGCAGATGCGCCCTCAGCACCCTGGCAGCTGGCCCTGTGGGCCGTGAAGAGGGAGGAGGACCCAGAGGCAGGATGTGGCAATTTCATTCATTCAACAGATATTTACAAAACAACTACAAACCAGTGAGCTTGACAGCAGTTGTGGACACATTCCTAGAAGAGATCTGGCCCAGGGTCTGCAGCTCTGAGGAAAGGTGGCGGGAACCCTGACAGGTCAGCATAGGTTCTGGAACAGCAAGTCGTATCAGACTCAGCTCATTTCCATCCTGACAGGGTTACCAGCTTCCAGCAGCCCTGGGAACTCAGCAAGGCATTTGACTGAGTTTCTTGTTAAGAAACTGCCACCCAGACACATGAGAGGGAAGTTTCTCGCTGGGCTAGACTCACTAGACAAGCTTTGTATCGAAGCATCATGCACACGGAGAGATACAAACAAACCCTAACGAGACCCCCCGGGCACCAGCAAATCAGTAAACCGTTCTCCTGAGGTCGCACGAGTGCACGGAGACCCAGTGTGCTAATTGTCTGCTTCCTCTTTGGAGAACCAAATACCCCTACAGAGTCGTCAGGCTTTGCCCTGCTGTGTGAATCTGCAGTGCTCATGGAAGCTGCTGCTGACTGTCTCCCCTCGGGCGGGTGATGGGTCTGAGGAGAAGGGTGGGTGGGGAGCACACTTTCTTTTTTTTTTTTTTTGCATGAATGGACTGCCAGTTCTGGCCGTGGAGTGCCTTTTGCACCCAGGTGTGCACCAACAAGCTGCCCTCTCTGGCCGGACCAGCCTGAGCTGCCTCAGTCCCACCACACACTCACCTCCCAGTGGCTCCGCAGGGCACTGGCCCCAGGACGGGCCACAAGCCCTCCTGTGGGCCTTGCTGGCGGACACAGAAAGTCACTGGATGGCTGCGGCATGTGCCACGTCAAGAGCCAGACCTTCCTTCTCTCCTAGAAGTAGGAAGCAAGGTCAACATGTTCTGAGAGGGCCAAGGCCAGGCGGGATGGGTGAGGGAAAGCCGGTGAAGGTTTGGAATCACTCCTTAGGGGTAGGAGAGAGGGTGACAGCACGATTGGATTCTGCACATTAGTGTGGACACCAAGGCGGTTTTTCCTGACAGAGCTACAGCCATCAGGTGTAGGCACACAGAGGGCAGGTGTCTGGTATAGACAGATGGGATAGCAGTGCAAGGAGGCATCCGAGTTGGAGGTGTTGAAAGAGGGTTTGAAGAGAAGGTCTGTGGAGTCTAGAACCATGGGGAGGTGTAAAGAGGCGGATGCATTTAAAGGTCACGGAAGGTTCAAGGGGAATTACGGGGCCGTCAGAGAGTCAGTGTAGTGGAAGGAAGGGCCCAAGAGACCTGGAAGGAGGAAGGTCGTGCTGAGAGAGTGGGAGAGAACTCAGCATTTCAAAGGGACCATCTCGGGCTAGGGTGGGCCTTCACGCGGAGCTGAAAGGGGCGAGGGGCTGAGAGGTTCACCTTCCCCTGGGAGCCAAGGCTCATACCCTTTGTGACCCAGGGCAGGTGACCACAAGATCAGCAGATGATGACCAAGAGGTGGGCTACAGCAGTACCCCTGTACTGACCCACTTGTGCAGCCACGCCAGAGACGCTAGGCTTAGAGGGTAGACAGAGCTGTGTGCTCTTAAGGAAGTTACTTAACTGCTCTGGGCCTTAGTTGTCTCATGTGTATAAATGGGGAGACAATGATACCTCCCAAAGACTGGGAGGATGAGGGAAGGGGGAAGCTCAGAGCTCTGTGGGGACGAGCATGTAGGCGAAGATACCCACTCCGCGGTATTGTAGTTATTAGGTTATATTTCTTTCCTCCCTCCAGAAGTGAGCCCAGTGGTTCTCACATGTTGAGTGTGCATCAGAATCACCCAGAGCACTTGATAAAACAGCCTGCCAGGCGCCAGCCCCAGAGCCTCTGATTCAGGAGGAGGTGGGGCCCCAAGTGGTGCTGGTGCTGCTTGTCGGGGACATCACTTGGGGCATCCCTGCTCTAGAGTCTTTCTAGAAACCTTGAGACCCTTGCAGGTAGGGACTCCCCAGGGTCCAGCAGTGACCAGCACAGACTGGGAGGCTCAGCCTGGGAAGAGTTACTCTAGGACAAGCACAAATTCTCAGTACAGCAGCTGGTCACCACGAAAAGAGGTGGTGTTGAATGAAAAAGAGGACACCCAGGAGAGCCTCAAAGTCATGGTGGTTTGTGGAGGAAGCTGGACTTGTATCTGGGGAGCAAACTCCGAGTTCAAGGCACTGCAGTCACCCATGGGTTTTATTGGAACTGTTGTCAGAGGCGGAATGCTGGGCTGGAAGGACCATGGCCCCGGCGACATTGCAGCCTTCAGAGTTCCTGTTTGCTGGTTTGTCCCGATGGGATGCTGTATTCTGCATCTGGAGAACACGTTTGCCCTGGGAGGGTCCCCGTGTCCACTGGCCTTGAGCCTTTTTCCAAGGCTGACCTTGAACGTATTCACATGTGGACTCAGTCCAGGATTTTTTTTTTTTAAACATCTTTATTGGAGTATAATTGCTTTACAATGGTGTGTTAGTTTCTGCTTTATAACAAAGTGAATCAGCTATACATTTACATATATCCCCATATCTCCTGCCTCTTGCGTCTCCCTCCCACCCTCCCTATCCCACCCCTCTAGTTGGTCACAAAGCACCAAGCTGATCTCCCTGTGCTATGTGGCTGCTTCCCACTAGCTATCTGTTTTACATTTGGTAGTGTATATATAAGTCCATGCCACTCTCTCACTTCGTCCCAGTTTACCCTTTCCCCTCCCCTTGTCCTCAAGTCCATTCTCTACATCTGCGTCTTTATTCCTGTCCTGCCCCTAGGTTCATCAGAACCTTTTTTTTTTTTTTAGATCCCATATATATGTGTTAGCATACAGTATTTATTTTTCTCTTTTTGACTTACTTCCCTTTGTATGACAGTCTCTAGGTCCATCCACCTCACTAAAAATAACTCAATTTCGTTTCTTTTTATGGCTGAGTAATATTCCATTGTATATATGTGTCACATCTTCTTTATCCATTCTCTGTCGATGGACACTTAGGTTGCTTCCATGTCCTGGCTATTGTAAATAGAGCTGCAATGAACATTGTGGTACATGACTCTTTTTTGAATTATGGTTTTCCCAGGGGATATGCCCAGTAGTGGGATTGCTGGGTCGTATGGTAGTTCTATTTTTAGATTTTAAGGAACCTCCATACTGTTCTCCATAGTGGCTATATCAACTTACATTCCCACCAACAGAGGGTTGCAAGAGGGTTCCCTTCTCTCCACACCCTCTCCAGCATTTATTGTTTGTAGATTCTTTGATGATGGCCATTCTGACTGGAATGAGGTGATACATCATTGTAGTTTTGATTTGCATTTCTCTAATGATTACTGATGTTGAGCATCCTTTCATGTGTTTGTTGGCAATCTGTATATCTTCTTTGGAGAAATGTCTATTTAGGTCTTCTGCCCATTTTTGGATTGGGTTGTTTGTTTTTTTGATATTGAGCTGCTTGTAAATTTTGGAGATTAATCCTTTGTCAGTTGCTTCATTTGCAAATATTTTCTCCCATTCCGAGGGTTGTCTTTTTGTCTTGTTTATGGTTTCCTTTGCTGTGCAAAAGCTTTTAAGTTTCATTAGGTCCCATTTGTTTATTTTTGTTTTTATTTCCATTTCTCTAAGAGGTGGGTCAAAAAGGATCTTGCTGTGATGTATGTCATAGAGTGTTCTGCCTATGTTTTCCTCTAAGAGTTTTATCGTGTCTGGCCTTACATTTAGGTCTTGAATCCATTTTGAGTTTATTTTTGTGTATGGTGTTAGGGAGTGTTCTAATTTCATTCTTTTACATGTAGCTGTCCGGTTTTCCCAGCACCACTTATTGAAGAGGCTGTCTTTTCTCCATTGTGTATTCTTGCCTCCTTTAGCAAAAATAAGGTGTCAGTCCAGGATTTTTATTACGATGTGACCCTTGGAGAAACCCTCTGCAGCACCCATTTGGAAATGAATGAACTGCTTTGCTCAGACGGCGGTCCTCCATGCCCAGCACTCCGACCGCCTGCCGGATGTGAGCTACCACCCGCCAGGAGAGACATTCTCTCCCCAGCCTTGCGGCCAAGCTCAGAATCCCGGATCCTCTCAAAGAGCCCATCATGAGTATTATTTGTTAAGGATCAAGCATTTAACTTAGCCCAGGAGAAGCCCTGGCCCCAGCCAGCGGGATTTGCAGGCTAACTGTGTTGCCCTGGGAGCAGAGGTGCCCCTGCGTGCAGGCTTCCCCGTTGCCCGTGGAGACACCACGGCCCGTAACTCACCCAAGGTGAGGCCCGCGGCTCTGCTGAGCGGGCAACTAAGTCAAGAAAGGGAACCCATTCTGCTGACGGCTGGGATTAAAGCTAAATGAATTCCACTCAGAGGAGAGGGCCGCCGACCCTTCTCTCTCTGGTCTCATTATCTTAATTAACAGCGTTTGGCAGGAGTATTGAGGCCCGCATTGATTGTGCTCTTCCTGTTACCCCTCAGAGCCCTCGACGCAAGTTAGCCTCAATAATCAAAACCCAGTTCTCTACAGCCCTCTGAATTTCCTACCAGCCCTCTTCCTCTAAGAGAATCACGGGGCTTCTGAGCTGGAGGGAATCCTTTAGACCTGCGTCTCTCAAAGCATGGCCTGAGGACCACTCGTTTCAAAGTACCTGGGCCATAAAACGCACTTCCCCGGCTCCACCTGACCTACCGAACTGAATTTCCAGGAGTTAGGCTCAGGTAGCAGTGGTGTTGGTTTTTTCTCTTTAATTTTATTTTCTGATTGTGGTCAAATATACAGGGCATGAAATTCACCATTTTAACCTTTTTAAGTGTCCAGTTTAGTGGCATTAAGGACATTCACATTGCTGTGTTACCCTCACGATCATCCTTCTCCAGAAATTTCTCATCATCCCAAATAGCAATTCTGAACCTACAGAACTGTAGATCCCCATCCTCCCTCCTCCAGCCCCTGGCAACCTCTATTCCACTTTCTGTCTCTCCGAATTTGGCTACTCTAAGGACCTCATCTCAGTGGAATCACACAGTATATGTGCTTTTGTGACTGGCTTATTTCACTTAGCATAACGTCTTTAAGGTTCATGTATGATGAAGCATGTGCCAGGATTTCCTTCCTTTTTAAGACTTTATAGTATTCCATCGTATGTGTACCACATTCTATCTCGTCATCTGTCAGCGGGCATTGGGATCGTTTTTACCTGTTGGCTGTTGTGAATAATGCCACTATGAACGTGGTGTGCAAATATCTGTTTGAGTTCCTGCTTTCAATTCTTTGGGGTATATATATATGCCCAGAAGTGGAATTGCGGGGTCCTGTGATAGTTCTATGTCTGATTTGTGGAGTCAGCAGTTTTAAAGCACCCTGTGTGGTTCCCAGGTACAGTTAGAATTGCAGCCGTGTGAGCCGACCTTCAGAAATTGGAATCACCTGGAGAGATTTAACGACTCGGGATGCCTTAGCCACACCCCAGACCAACCTCACCTCTCAGATGGGACCCAGGAACCTGTATTATTTTTAAAGTCCCCCAGTGATTCCAATGTATGGCCAAGTTAGAGTACCATTGGTTTATACCAGTGATTCTAAAATGTGGGTGTGTACAAAATTCGCATACTTGTTAAGAGTACAGACCCCCGAGCGTCCCCCCCAAGAGTCTCATTTAACTGGTCTATTGGAAGCCTGGGCTTCAGCGGGCTCGAGGCTCCCCGGTGGTTAATGTGTCGCCAGGATTGAGAACTTCCTCTTCCCATTCAGTCTCCTGTTGAAACAGGAACCAGCTGAAGCTGCTGGAGGTGACACTATCCACTGGAGTCTCTGAGCCCTTTGGGACCTGAGTCCACACTGGTCCCCAGGGATGATTCCCAAGCCAGTCTCATCTATCACACAGGCACAGAGGGTAGACTCATATATAGAACCTCCTTTTTTTCTACTCTTAATTGGAACTGTTAGCCTTGAATGAGAGTACAGTCAGTTCTGCTATAATGCTTGTTCTGAAATAATGAATCTGTTCCAACACATTGACATATTAAGGAACAATACTGATATATTAGGGAAGTTATTGATATATTAGGGAACAACATTAGCATATTAGTGAACATGAAATTTGCATTTGCTTAGGTGCCATATCTTAAGTTTAAATGAAGAAAACTGTACCCAGCTGAACCGACCTACATATGATGAAGGAAAAGACCTCAAAAATCTGCCAGTGACCTCCTTGCTCCGCCTGTGATTTGAGCCAACACCCATCCCCAACTGGTGTACAACTTCCCCTGATACCAAATAACCCCCTCCGTCCAGCATCTCACAGTAGCTCCCGAGGCAGCAACCCTCAGATCTTTTACGAGGTAAAGGAATATTTATTGTAGTGTGTATGTATTTCTTAACCGCCTAACACGTGTAAAATGGTGCTACCATTTTTATTAGGTTTTTTAGGTGCCACCGATGAAGGTTTTGAGTGCTACACGCCGTCCTCTTTTTTCCCAGAAGCCCTGTGGTTTTGTTGTGTGATTTTGCGTAACTGAGTGATTTTTAGGAAGGAATGCCTGTGTCGCCTGATGGCAGAACTAACAGTGTAAGTACCTGTCGCTACTCACCATCTTTTCAATAATGGTTTAGGAGCGCGCTGTTGGGTTCCTCTACCTGCTGCCTCAGAGAACTCACTCCAGCCACCACTAGATGGCGCCCTCCTCTGCAGGGTCAGAAGCTGCCGTTGGCGACCTGCACTTTGGGAGAAAGAAGCAAGTGGCCCCGGCTAGCACAGGCTTCTTCTTCGGGGCCTTACTCCACACACCCTCATCCCTCTTGCTCCCTCTGGCTTCAACCCATTCAGGGTTTGGGGTTTTAGGTCATTTGATCTTCTCTCTTGGGTTCCCAAAGTCCACAGCTGCTGCCCACCTGGCCTGTCTCACTGCCTACACTTCACTCTTGGTCGCTCATGTTTCTGAGGTCTGGTCGGGTCTGAAACAACTTCATGGCCTGGTTCTCATCTTTGAATTAGATTTGCCCTGTATCAGTGCTCATTCATATTCATTTCAACGCGTTTTGGCTCCTGGCTCTCATTCCACGACACCCCTGCGTGGGTGGTCCCTCCTCCCAGCTTCTGTCTTCATGAATAACCCCTCCAGACTCCTGTCAGCTCAGCTCACCTGGCTTCTCTGCTCACCTGTCCTGGCACCTGACCCACAGAAGTCTGCTTCAGAGATGAAGATGTAGCTATTTCACACCTTGCTGTATTTCATAAGAAAATAGGTCTGCACGATATCTTTGTAATATGACATAAGCCCAGACAATTTTCTTTAAAATCTGTTTGTTCAGCTGGCCTTATCTACCTTATGGTTTAATTTTAGCTTCCCTATTATGGACTTGAAAATTCAGTATCTTGAATATGTATTGTTTGGGGCTTTCTTTCACCTGTTATTACTACAAATTCAAGGTCAAGCCGCCCAGTACAGTGTAAGCGTTTCGAGGCCAGCCCTGAGTGGTCTGTAAAAAGACAGAATTGAAACTAGACATCTTAACTCTGTTATTCTGAACTGGTGCTCTCACTTCCACGTCTCTGCAGGGATTTTCCTGTCAGATTACATAAGATGAGAATTCATTCTGATGTTTGGATAAAACAACAGCTGCAAAACTGTCAGCAGTGTGGGGGCCAGGCTAGTTCTTTCCTGCAAATATCAGTTCAATATCAGGGCACATTTATCTTGCAGTCACTTAAAATCCTCGTTTGTGAAATCGAAGTCTCTCTTCTCTTTTCTTCTAGAACAGAGGTTGGCAAGCTACAGTATTTGGACTGCAAAGCCTAAAATATTTACCATCTGGCCCTTTACAGAAAAAGTTTTCCAAGCCCTGTTCTAGAACATAAAACGTGGTGGTTTTTATATGTAGACTAAGGGTTCTCATCATGAGGTTGAAAGGGGTAGCCTTCAGGAGGTCAGTGAACCCTCTGAAATCAGGTGCAAGTTTTGGTATATGATGCAAATGTGCATTTTTGGAGAGCAAAAGGGCAGGCTTGGTCTATTGTGTTTACCACTGTATCTCCTCTTCCTAAAACAGTGCCAGACACATAGATGCTCAGCAGATATTAATTGAACAAGTTATTGAGGGGGATGCTGAAGAGACAGGCAAGAGCCAGATGAAGGAAGTCTTTGCAGGATTTTATTCCCAGAGCAGTGGGAGGAGAAGGAAGGGCTCTGTGCAGAGAGGCGTGGTATCACCTGGGTTATGTTTCTAGAAGAACACGCTGGCTGCTGTTTGGAAAATGGAGAGTCAGCCCAGATATAAGAGAGACCAGTAAGAAGTCCCAAGTCTAGCCCCATCAAGAGATGGCGGCTTGAACCGAGTAGACTTGGAAGGTGAAACTGACAGGACCTGCTGAAGTGTGGGTGACGTTTCAGGGAACAGAGGTGACCCTGCTGTTGTTACCCTGAGCCTCTGGGTGGAAACGGTGGAGAAATTAAGAGCCGTGATAAACATTCTCAGCGAGTTTTTTCTAATGATTATTAAATGCCTGGTTGTTGGTTTGTTTTTAATAGTAGGTTATATTTAATTTCTAACAACAAGAAATTGTTTAATTTCAGATATGAAATGGCAATAGTTGTATCTCACCTGACAGTATACATCAGTATACAATGCCGCCCTACTCTTAATGTGTAAATGCCTGCTTCTGATATTTTGGGTCAACTCAGAAGTCAATGTCTACTTCTGATTTGCTGTAAATTGTGTGTCACAGCCTCAAAGGTGCTATGGAAACCCCACCACAAATTACCCCAACACAGCGAAACGTCTTCAGAGCCGGCAAGTGGTCCAGGGCCGGTGCCTCCTCTAGTACCATGACTGCTTCACGTTGTCTACCCTGATATTGAAACTGTGCCAGTGATGGTTTTATAAACCAGGGCCCTCTTCCTATTTCTGTCTTTTCTTTCCCCCTCATTCTCCTGCCCTCTGAGCCATGTAGGTCTTTCCTTACCTTGCAACAGAAGCCTTCAGATATTACACGTAGAGCAAGTTGAATACTTCGCAGGCACCAAGGTGGAGGTGCCGTGCAGATGGGTAGAGGCGAAGCTCTCTGAGGGGTGGGCCCTCGTGCACTTTCTCTGTACCCCTCACAGCTCCCAGCACAGCACTGGGAACATGACCAGACACACTCATTCAGTGCCTTTTGCTGCTGTGTGTGTGAGGCAAATGCTCAACTCAGACAGTCAATTCACCCATTGGGCTTAGGCAAGGGGACTGGTTTCTGTTTAGTTGTACACTCATGGGGTCACACAAGTGCCAGGCATGCAGGAGGTGCTGAATACATTTTTGTTAAACTGTTGAAATCTGACTCTTTGTGGAAAAGGACATACCCAGTTTTTATGTTATGAGACGCACTGTGTAGGGAGTAAGGATGGATGAATGGAGATGACCTAGTATCCTTGACAGGTTAGAGGGGGAAGAAAATCAGTGGATTTATTTTCCACTCCTCAGCTGAGCCTGCCTTGGGCTAGGAATGGGGTCCCTGGCTGAGGTGAAGTTAAAATGTATCTCCTCCTGCCGTTTTCTCCAACTTCCATCAGCAAATCTTGAATGAATGAAGGCACAGACTTAGGAATGAATGCAGAGTTATCATAAAGGTTAAATGAAGTATTTCTAAAGTACTTAGAACCGTGCTTGCTATGTAGAAAAATGCAACATAAATGATAGAGAGTGAGAAAAGCTCTGTCTACACCAGACAGTATCTGCCAACAGCTACAGCCATGGATCCAGAGAAACAAAGGGTCTAAGGAAAAGCCACATCACAGAGGAATCCCCCAAGCCCTAAGAGCCCATGCACAATGCCTTGAGCTTAGATTCCTGCGTTTTCACTCTCCCGTCTTCTCCACAGGATCATGGGAGACCACCTGGACCTTCTCTTAAGAATCGTGCTCATGGCCAGTCCCGCGCTTGGAATTTCTTCCTGCTTCTTCGATGGTTGGAGAGCCTTATATCGTTTCTGCAACCTCACCCAAGTCCCCCAGGTCCCCAGCACCACCAAGAGCCTCCTGCTCAGCTTCAACTACATCAGGACAGTCACAACCGCGTCCTTCCCCTTCCTGGAGCAGCTGCAGCTGCTGGAGCTCGGGACTCAGTTTACCCCCTTGACCATTGACAAAGAAGCCTTCCAAAACCTGCCCAATCTCAGAATCTTGGACCTGGGCAAAAGTCAGATAGACTTTTTGCACCCAGATGCTTTTCAGGAACTGCCCCATCTCTCCGAACTTCGACTGTTTTACTGTGGTCTCTCCAGTGCTGTATTAAAAGATGGCTATTTCAGAAACTTGGGGTCTTTGACTCACTTGGACCTATCCAAAAATCAGATTCAGAGTCTTTACCTTCATCCTTCATTCGGGGAATTGAATTCCTTGAAGTCCATCGATCTTTCCCTCAACCAAATAACCACTGTATGTGAGCACGAGCTCAAACCCCTCCAGGGAAAAACACTCTCCTTTTTAAGCCTTGCTGGTAATAACCTGTACAACAGGGTCTCAGTGGACTGGGGGAAATGTCTGAACCCATTCAGAAACATGGTCCTGGAAACCTTAGATGTTTCTGGCAATGGCTGGGCAGTGGACGTCACAAGAAACTTCAGCAATGCCGTCAATGGAAGCCAGATTTTCTCTTTGGTTCTTACCCATCACGTGATGGGTTCTGGGTTTGGCTTCACTAACATCAAAGATCCTGACCAGCACACCTTTGCTGGTCTGGCCAGAAGCTCAGTGATACAGCTGGACCTTTCACATGGGTTTATCTTCTCCCTGAACTTCCAACTCTTTGAGACGCTCAAGGAGTTGAAGGTTCTGAACCTCGCCTACAACAAGATAAACAATATTGCAGGCAAAGCATTTTATGGACTCGACAACCTCCAAGTTCTCAATATATCACATAACCTTCTGGGGGAATTGTATAGTTCTAGTTTCTATGGACTACCTAAGGTAGCCTATATTGATCTGCAAAAGAATCACATCGGGATCATTCAGGACCAAACATTCAGATTCCTGGAGAAATTAAACACCTTGGATCTCCGGGATAATGCTCTTAAAACTATTTCTTTTCTTCCGAGCATACCTAATATCTTCTTGAGTGGCAATAAACTGGCTACTTTGCCGAACATCGCACTTACAGCTAACTTCATCACCTTATCAGAGAATAGGCTGGAAAATCTGGATAATCTCTACTTCCTTCTCCAGGTACCTCATCTCCGGATTCTCATTTTAAATCAAAATCGCTTTTCCTTTTGTAACCAAAACCATGCCCCTTCAGAGAACCTCAGCTTAGAAGAGCTTTTCCTTGAAGAAAATATGTTGCAGCTTGCCTGGGGAGCCGGGTTCTGCTGGGATGTTTTTAAGGGGCTTTCGCATCTCCGAGTCCTGTATTTGAATAAAAACTACCTGAATTTCCTTCCACCAGGAGTATTTCGTCATCTGATTGCACTGAGGGGACTCAGCCTCAAGGACAACAGGCTGACCGTTCTTTTTCCTGGCGACTTACCTGCTAATTTAGAGGTCCTGGATTTATCCGGAAACCAGCTCCTCTCTCCTGATCCTGATTTATTTGCATCGCTGAGTGCCGTGGACATAACTCATAACAAGTTCATCTGTGAGTGCGAACTTAGCCCTTTTATCATTTGGCTCAATCAAACCAACGTCACAATATTTGGCTCTCCGGCAGACATATACTGCATGTACCCGAGCTCCATGGCTGGAGCTCCCCTCTACTCTCTTTCCACGGAAGACTGTGATGAAGAGGAAGTTTTAAAGTCCCTAAAGTTTTCCCTTTTCATCTTCTTCACTGTCACTTTGACTCTGTTCCTCGTGGCCATCCTCATCGTTACGAAGTTTCGGGGGTTTTGTTTCATCTGTTATAAGAAAGCCCAGAGACTGGTGTTCAAGGACCCCATCGAGGGAAGAGAATCAGAGACGTACAAATACGATGCCTATTTGTGCTTCAGTAGCAAAGACTTTGAATGGGTGCAGAATGCTTTGATCAAACACCTGGATGCCCAATACAGCAACCAAAACAGATTTAACCTGTGCTTTGAAGAGAGAGACTTTTTGCCCGGGGAAAACCACATCACCAACATCCAGGATGCCCTGTGGAACAGCAGAAAGGTTGTCTGTCTCGTGAGCAGACACTTCCTTAGAGACGGGTGGTGCCTCGAAGCCTTCAGTTACGCCCAGAGCAGGTGCTTAGCTGACCTCAGTGGCGCCCTCATCATGGTGGTGGTGGGGTCCCTGTCCCAGTACCAGCTGATGAAGCATCGCTCCATCAGAGGATTCGTCCAGAAACAGCAGTACTTGAGGTGGCCTGAGGATCTCCAGGATGTTGGCTGGTTTCTCAACAAACTCTCTCAGTGCATTCTAAAGAAAGAAAAGGAAAGGAAGAAAGACAATGACATGCAGCTGCAAAGTGTAACCACCATTTCCTAGTCAAAGGAGCACTTTTCCACTTCTCTCAAGCCACACGCAACTCTTCACTTTTTATTTCCACTAAGTTACCATTTGGGGTCCTTTATGAAGTTGTTGTTTTCCTACGATAAAAACTACGTAAATCTCTTGATTTTCATAGCAACACGACGTTTTGTTTCACTGATCTCCAAATGCAAAGTAATAGATCTAGAAAATTGCAACTGCCCGCAGCGGTTCCCACTCTCCATCGATTTCCTTTCAGATCCGGTAACACGGTTCTCTCCTGTTGCATCGACTGACTACGGGATATATCCTAGTCGTGGGAAGGGCACCTTGGGAGAAGTTACAGGTGGCCGACACCCTTTCTCCAGTGTTCAGTTCCAGAAGGGGCTGCTCGGTGATTCTGAGGGCTCTGTGCCTGGCAGAACAACATTAAGTAGAAAACAAAGAGAAAGAGGTGTGCTTCCTACTATATCCATGGGAACAATGCCACTGCTCAACGCAGGTCACCCTCAGTCTCAGGGATAAGAGGTGGCTCCAAAGAAGCTGGGATGAGAATAACTAGCTCTCTTGGGGCCATATTGCTCCTCTTCTTCTCACCTTTTGGGTCTAACCCTAGTGGGCCGTGAACATTCTTTTTGGCTTGCAACCTTTCTTTTGGGCTGGCTTTCAAGAACCTCCGTGATTTAACAACAGCCTATTTCAGCTTTATTTCCCCCCATATCTCATTTATCAACCACTCAGTCTGTTGCAGAAAGAACTTGTACTTGGACCAAGAACCTGGTTTGAGTTCGGATTCTGCTGCTCATGAGCTGTGTGACCTCGAGCACGTTACACACCCTCGCTGGGCCTGTTTTCTCATCTGTAGGCGTGATTGCCGCTACCTCACAGAGGTGCCGTGAAAGTTAAATCGACCAGGGATGTCAGGGCATCTCCGATCTCATCCCTTGGTTTTCTTTTCTTTTTTTTTTTTCACATCTTTATTGGAGTATAATTGCTTTAAAATGTTGTGTTAGTTTCTACTGTATAACAAAGTGAATCAGCTATATGCATACGTATATCCCCATATCCCCTCCCTCTTCCGCCTCCCTCCCACTCTCCCTATCCCACGTCTCTAGGTGGTCGCAAAGCACCGAGCTGATCTCCCTGTGCTATGCAGCTGCTTCCCACTGGCTATCTATTTTACATTTGGTAGTGTATATATGTCCATGTTACTCTCTCACTTAGTCCCAGCTTACCCTTCCCCCTCCCCATGTCCTCAAGTCCATTCTCTACGTCTGTGTCTTTATTCCTGTCCTGGCTCTAGGCTCAGCAGAACCATTTTTTTTTAGATTCCATATATATGTGTTAGCATACGGTATTTGTTTTTCTCTTTCTGACGTACTTCACTCTGTATGACAGACTCTATCTCCATCCACCTCACTACAAATAACTCAATTTCATTTCTTTTTATGGCTGAGTAATATTCCATTGTATATATGTGCTACATCTTCTTTATCCATTCATCTGTTGGTGGACACCTAGGTTGCTTCCATGTCCTGGCTATTGTAAATAGTGCTGCAATGAACATTTTGGTACATGACTCTTTTTGAATTATGGTTTGCTCAGGGTATATGCCCAGTAGTGGGATTGCTGGGTCATATGGTAGTTCTATTTTTAGTTTTTTTAAGGAGCCTCCATACTGTTCTCCATAGTGGCTGTATCAATTTACATTCCCACCAACAGTGCAAGAGGCTTCTCTCTTCTCTACACCCTCTCTAGCATTTATTGTTTGTAGAGTTTTTGATGATGGCCGTTCTGACTGGTGTGAGGTGATACCTCATTGTAGTTTTGATTTGCATTTCTCTAATGATTACTGATGTTGAGCATCTTTTCATGTGTTTGTTGGCAATCTGTATATCTTCTTTGGAGAAATGTCTATTTAGGTCTTCTGCCCATTTTTGGATTGGGTTGTTTGTTTTTTTGATATTGAGCTGCATGACCTGCTTGTATATTTTGGAGATTAATCCTTTGTCAGTTGCTTCGTTTGCAAATATTTTCTCCCATTCTGAGGCTTGTCTTTTTGTCTTGTTTATGGTTTCCTTTGCTGTGCAAAAGCTTTTAAGTTTCATTAGGTCCCACTTGTTTATTTTTGTTTTTATTTCCATTTCTCTAGGAGGTGGGCCAAAAAAGACCTTGCTGTGATTTATGTCATAGAGTGTTCTGCCTATGTTTTCCTCTAAGAGTTTTATAGTGTCTGGCCTTACATTTAGGTCTTGAATCCATTTTGAGTTTATTTTTGTGTATGGTGTTAGGGAGTGTTCTAATTTCATTCTTTTACATGTAGCTGTCCGGTTTTCCCAGCACCACTTATTGAAGAGGCTGTCTTTTCTCCACTGTATACTCTTGCCTCTTTTATCAAAAATAAGGTGACCATATATGCGTGGGGTTATCTCTGGGCTTTCGATCCTGTTCCATTGATCTATGTTTCTGTTTTTGTGCCAGTACCATACTGCCTTGATTACTGTAGCTTTGGAGTAGTCTGAAGTCAGAGAGCCTGATTCCTCCAGCTCTGTTTTTCTTTCTCAAAATTGCTTTGGCTATTTGGGGTCTTTTGTGTTTCCATACAAATTGTGAACTTTTTTGTTCTAGTTCTGAGAAAAATGCCAGTGGTAGTTTGATAGGGGTTGCATTGAATCTGTAGATTGCTTTGGGTAGTATAGTCATTTTCACAATGTTGATTCTTCCAATCCAAGAACATGGTATATCTCTCCATCTGTTGGTATCATCTTTAATTTCTTTCATCAGTGTCTTATAGTTTTCTGCATACAGGTCTTTTGTCTCCTTAGGTAGGTTTCTTCCTAGGTATTTTATTCTTTTTGTTGCAATGGTAAATGGGAGTGTTTCCTTAATTTCTCTTTCAGAATTTTCATCATTAGTGTATAGGAATGCAAGAGATTTCTGTGCATTAATTTTGTATCCTGCAACTTTACCAAATTCATTGATTAGCTCTAGTAGTTTTCTGGTAGCATCTTTAGGATTCTCTATGTATAGTATCATGTCATCTGCAAACAGTGACAGCTTTACTTCTTCTTTTCCGATTTGGATTGCTTTTATTTCTTTTTCTTCTCTGATTGCTGTGGCTAAAACTTCCAAAACTATGTTGAATAATAGTGGTGAGAGTGGGCAGCCTTGTCTTGTTCCTGATCTTAGTGGAAATGGTTTCAGTTTTTCACCATTCAAGATGACATTGGCTGTGGGTTTGTCATATATGGCCTTTATTATGTTGAGGTAAGTTCCCTCTATGCCTACTTTCTGGAGGGTTTTTGTAATAAATGGGTGTTGAATTTTGTCAAAAGCTTTTTCTGCATCTATTGAGATGATCATATGGTTTTTATCTTCAATTTGTTAATATGGTGTATCACATTGATTGATTTGCGTATATTGAAGAATCCTTGCATTCCTGGCATAAACCCACTTGATCATGGTGTATGATCCTTTTAATGTGCTGTTGGATTCTGTTTGCTAGTATTTTGTTGAGGGTTTTTGCATCTATGTTCATCAGTGATATTGGCCTGTAGTTTTCTTTCTTTTTGATATCTTTTTCTGGTTTTGGTATCAGGGTGATGGTGGCCTCGTGGAATGAGTTTGGGAGTGTTCCTCCCTCTGCTATATTTTGGAAGAGTTTGAGAAGGATAGGTGTTAGCTCTTCTCTAAATGTTTGATAGAATTCTCCTGTGAAGCCATCTGGTCCTGGGCTTTTGTTTGTTGGAAGGTTTTTAATCACAGTTTCAATATCAGTGCTTGTGATTGGTCTGTGTATATTTTCTATTTCTTCCTGGTTCAGTCTCGGAAGGTTGTACTTTTCTAAGAACTTGTCCAATTCTTCCAGGTTGTCCATTTTATTGGCATATAGTTGCTTGTAGTAATCTCTCATGATCCTTTGTATTTCTGCAGTGTCAGTTGTTACTTCTCCTTTTTCATTTCTAATTCTGTTGATTTGAGTCTTCTCCCTTTTTTGCTTGATGAGTCTGGCTAATGGTTTATCAATTTTGTTTATCTTCTCAAAGAACCAACTTTTAGTTTTATTAATCTTTCCTATTGTTTCCTTCATTTCTTTTTCATTTATTTCTGATCTGATCTTTATGATTTCTTTCCTTCTGCTAACTTTGGGGTTTTTTTGTTCTTCTTCCTCTAATTGCTTTAGGTGTAAGGTTAGGTTGTTTATTTGAGATGTTTCTTGTTTCTTAAGGTAAGATTGTATGGCTATAAACTTCCCTCTTAGAACTGCTCTTGCTGCATCCCATAGGTTTTGGATCATCATGTTTTCATTGTCATTTGTCTCTAGGTAGTTTTTGATTTCCTCTTTGATTTCTTCAGTGATCTCTTGGTTATTAAGTAATGTATTGTTTAGCCTCCATGTGTTTGTATTTTTTACACATTTTTCCCTGTAATTGATATCTAGTCTCATAGCATTGTGGTCTGAAAAGATACTTGATATGATTTCAATTTTCTTAAATTTACCAAGGGTTGATTTGTGACCCAAGATATGATCTATCTTGGAGAATGTTCCATGAGCACTTGAGAAGAAAGTGTATTCTGTTGTTTTTGGATGGAATGTCCTATAAATATCAATTAAGTCCATCTTGTTTAATGTATCATTTAAAGCTTGTGTTTCCTTATTTATTTTCATTTTGGATGATCTGTCCATTGGTGAAAGTGGGGTGTTAAAGTCCCCTACTATGATTGTGTTACTGTTGGTTTCTGCTTTTATGGCTGTTAGCATTTGCCTTTGTATTGAGGTGCTCCTATGTTGGGTGCATAAATGTTTACAATTGTTATAGCTTCTTCTTGGATTGATCCCTTGATCATTATGTAGTGTCCTTCTTTTTCTCTTGTACTAGTCTTTATTTTAATGTCTGTTTTGTCTGACATGAGAATTGCTACTCCAGCTTTCTTTTGATTTCCATTTGCATGGAATATCTTTTTCCATTCCCTCACTTTCAGTCTGTATGTGTCCCTAGGCCTCAAGTGGGTCTCTTGTAGACAGCATATATACGGGTCTTGTTTTTGTATTCATGCAGCCAGCCTATGTCTTTTGGTTGGAGCATTTAAATCCACTTACATTTAAGGTAATTATCGATATGTATGTTCCTATTACCATTTTCTTAATTGTTTTGGGTTTGTTATTGTAGGTCTTTTCCTTCTCTTGTGTTTCCTGCCTAGAGAAGTTCCTTTAACATTTGTTGTAAAGCTGGTTTGGTGGTGCTGAATTCTCTTAGCTTTTGCTTGTCTGTAAAGGTTTTAATTTCTCTATCGAATCCGCATGAGATCCTTGCTGGGTAGAGTAATCTTGGTTGTAGGTTTTTCCCTTTCATCACTTTAAATATGTCCTGTCACTCCCTTCTGGCTTGCAGAGTTTCTGCTGAAAGATCAGCTGTTAACCTTATGGGGATTCCTTTGTATGTTATTTGTTGTTTTACCCTTGCTGCTTTTAATATTTTTTCTTTGTATTTAATTTTTGATAGTTTGATTAACATGTGTCTGACATGTCTCTCTCTGGGTTTATCCTATATGGTACTCTCTGTGCTTCCTGGACTTGATTGACTATTTCCTTTCCCATGTTAGGGAAGTTTTTGACTATAATCTCTTCAAATATTTTCTCAGACACTTTCTTTTTCTCTTCTTCTTCTGGGACCCCTATAATTCGAATGTTGGTGCATTTAACGTTGTCCCAGAGGTGTCTGAGACTGTCCTCAATTCTTTTCATTCTTTTTTCGTTATTCTGATCCCTGGCAGTTATTTCCACCATTTTATCTTCCAGCTCACTTATCCATTCTTCTGCTTCAGTTATTCTGCTATTGATTCCTTCTAGAGTATTTTTAATTTCAGTAATTGTGTTGTTCATCACTGTTTGCTTGCTCCTTAGTTTTTCTAGATCCTTATTAAATGTTTCTTGTATTTTCTCCATTCTGTTTCCAAGATTTTGGATGATCTTTACTATCATTACTCTGAATTCTTTTTCAGGTAGGTTGCCTATTTCATCTTCATTTATTTGGTCTTGTAGGTTTTTACCTTGCTCCGTCATCTGTAACATATTTTTTTGTTGTTTCATTTTATTTATTTGTTTGTTTGTTTGTTTGTTTTTATGGGTGGTGCTGTATTCCTGTCTTACTGGTTGTTTGACCTGAGACGTACAGCCCTGGAGTTTGCAGGCAGTTGGATAGAGCTGGGTCTTGGTGCTGAGATGAGGACCTCCGGGCAGCCTCACTCCAATTGATATTCCCTGGAGTCTGAGGTTCTCTGTTAGTCCAGCGGTTTGGACTCGGAGCTCCCACCACAGGAGCTCACGCCTGACCTCTGGCCTGGGAACCAAGATCCCGCAAGCTTCGGGGCACAGTTTAAAAAAAGAAAGAAAGAAAGAAAGAAGCAGTACAACATCAAAGAATAAAAAACAAAATAAAATTAGAAAGATAAAAAATATATTAGGAAAAATAAAACTATAATTGAAACAAGGTAAAATAAAACCACAACAGAAAAAGGGAAAAATAAAAGGGGGGTGGGGTGGGGAACAAGCCAAAAGGAGAGAACAATAACAAAGTAAAAAGAATAAAATAAAATGGAAAAATAAAAGATTTATTAGGAATAATAAAAATATAAAAGAATCAACAGCAATGAATCGACAAGGTAAAACAGAACCTCAGTCAAAAAGAGGAAAAAAAACAAAAAAAAACGCCTTGGCTGTGGGGGTGGAACTTAGGCAGGGGTGGGGTTTAGGGTGGGGTGGGACCTAGGTGGGTGGGGGGGTGACGTTTGAGTGTGGGGCGGGGTCTAGGCTCAAGACCTATACAGCCAGAAAAGGCCTTGGGGGCGGGACCTAGGCGGGGCAACGTTCAAGCATGGGGCGGGGCCTCTGCTTAGGACTGCCCAGAAGGGGAGAGGCAGCGTGGAAGGGAGGCCCTCTGGAGTGTGGAATTACAGAGTTTGGAGGTAGGGCCCTGGGTGAGCATGTGTGGGTGGGGTTTAGGCCCAGCGCGTTGGAGGGGGTCTCAGAGGGGGTCTCCGAGTGTAGAGGTGGGGCCCTGGGTGGGGGTGTAAGGGCGGGGCTTGGGTTCTGCACAGCAGGAGGGAGGCTCCGAGGGCAGAGGATTGGTCCGGGAACCCAACAGGCTCCCCGGTGCCCAAGTGGACAGGGAAAGCACTGCCACTTTCCCTTCCATTCCTGCAAGCCTCCCACACGGTCTCCCCCCGGGTCTCCCCCATTGCCACTGGACCCCTAACCATGGGTGAGTCCCTCTGGGTGTAGGGATTTCTTCCCTCCCCCAGCCATTCTGGTCCTGGAGGTCCGACCTTTACTTTTGCTCCCCCTTCCCTCCTTCCCACTCCCTCAGGACCCGCGCGGCTGGAGGGGGCCTCGGTGGGCAGAGGATCAGGCCCGGGATCTCAGCAGGTTCCTGGGGGTCCACGTGGTCAGGGGAAACCTGGCCACGCTCCCTTTGGCTCCTCTGCCCTCCCAATGGTTCCCCAATTTCCCCCTTCGGGTGTAGAATCCCTTCCCCTCCCCCAGCCGCCCCTCAGGGTCACCAGTTCCATCTGGCCTCCACTACTCCTCCCCCTTCACTCCCCCCCCATGCCCCACGGCCTACTCGGTCACTGGGGGTTCCTCCTGTCCCCTTAGGTGTCTGTGGTCCCCCACAGGTGCCTGGTAGGTGCCCTGGTTGTGCGGAGACGCGAATTCCGAGTCCTCCCAGTCCGCCATCTTGACCTCGCTCCCTGTACATTTCCGATCTTATCCTTAGTCACCCTAATGGCCATGAGAGGGAACCCACACCCAGCGGCCTTCTGGAGGCAGTCGTGATTTCTTAGAAGTTGTATTTTTTTTATCTTAAAAGAAACCTATATATATTTCGTATTTTTTCATGTTTATTTTAATATAGAAATGTCTTTCTGTAAAAGCATTAAGAAAATTTAAACAAAGGAAGGTGTGCCAAAGTTACCCCCAGCTTCCCAAACAGCTTCCTCCAAATCCAATCCAGCTTGGGACTCAGTATTTCACATGTCACTCACTTCCCTCGCTGTGCCCGCCCCCCGTCCTAACTCCAGCACACACACACACACACACACACACACACACTAGCTGTTGTCATCCCAACTTCTTGGGGCCCCTCTGATCCATAAGACTGAGCTTGTCCTGCTCCCATTGTTCTTTATTCTTTGAACAATGCTTGCACCCATTAGCCTTGTTCTTATGCACACACACACAACCCCCACTCTGTCCTTTCCTTCTGGAATGTTCTCCCATCACTGCAGTCCATCCTACATGCTCTTCAAAATCCAGCCCGCCAAGCCTCCTTGGATGCCTCCAACCCAAATCCTGTCTCCCTTTTTTGAAATCTTTTGGCGCTGTATCCATTCTTTTAAAACAAGCTCTTACTACTTCCTGCTTCCTCTGAGAATTGTGAACCTGTCTGGCCACCCACCCCTCTGGACTATAAGCTCCGTGAGAAAAGGTCCTTTCTTCCGTGTCCCACCCTCACTGGCCATAACAGATCACATATGGTTTCCAGACCACGTGAGACTTTCCCATCTACACTTGTCCGTGCTTCTTCCTCCGCCTGGGATTCCTTTTCTCCATACCCACCCCCTGCCCCACGTCTGCCTGGTGAATTTCCTAGCACCACTGCTCATTCCTTGTGACCCCACAGATTTCTGTCACTGATATATAACATTGTGTTGTACCAGTGTGTGTATGGATATGCCGTGTCTACCTAGACCGTGACCCCTGATGGCAGGGACCTCGTCTTGTCACCTTTGTATCCTGAGCCCAGTATGCTGCCTGGCCCATAGTATATGCTTAATAAATGCCTGGTGAATGGATGAAGCACATTGCAAAGTCTCCCTGGTGTCAAAGCTGCTACTATTAGATGCTCCCGGGACATGCAGGGCAGGGGCCAGGAGAGCCGGACATCCACATGGGTGCTGAAGCGGTGGGAGATCACAGACTTTAAGAAACCTACTGACCTTCATTTCAAATGATAGGGCATGAGTAGAGCTCCTCGACTAGCAGTCAGGAGTTGGGCTAGGATGGAGGGATGGAGGGATGGGAAAGGAAAACAGAGTGAAGAAGTTCCTCACGAACCTCATACTAAGAAATTCAGTAAAACAAAATCCAACAACAAAGTACTGCTGCCAGTAACAGTTACAATCACAAACTCAGAAGAGAGCAGCAAGGCCACTTTGTCTCAGTGCGATCTTTCCTGCCTGACCTGCTCATCAGCCATGGTTCTCCCCAAGCTGCAGGAGCGTGGGCAGTGCAGACACTGATGAAATCTCCCCATCAGAACCTCCTGTAAGGACAGGACCCAGGAGGAAGGAGCTGGGGGGCTTGGAGGCAGGTAACTCTACATCCAGCATCACCCTTGCTATGGGTGACCTTCACTTTGACTCTTTTCTCCAAACCAAACCTCGGACATGTGAAATGACAAGTGCACGTGTATTTATAGGAACAGTAAGTTGCAACACAGGTAACTCTTGACTTCTGAAAGGAGTCTATCCCACAGCCTTTTCTAATACTCTTATTTAGAAACACAAATGAAACACACTGAAAACGCACCTTTGGACATTTCCTTACAGAGCTGATGCAGGACCTGTTCACATAATAAATCCCAGCCACCACAGAATTCAACACGCCACTCTAATTTATTCTAAAACCTCTCTTTTCTGGCAAAGACCCAAAACTTTCTTAAATTCCTTTCATTCGTCTTCTCTTCCATCACCAGGCTCAGCAGTTGGAATTCTTTCTGAGGCTATTTTTCCAAGTCTCACTGTTGGCATGTATGGCAACAGAAAAAACTAGCAGTGCCTCATTGAGATGTGGGTACTGGGGGGGTCCCAGCAATTTAGAGTCAGGCCTCAGGAAATTGATAAATTCCATACAGCATGGTCCTTCGGGGGTCACTCCCAAATAGAAGGAACTATTCGGCGTAAGAATGGTGAGAGCTTGCTGTCTTTGGAATTGAGACTATTCTGGCAATTTTACAATATTGACTGGGGCTGCGGAAAGCTTCAAAGAGATTCTCACTCATCATCTCAAGTATAACTGACTCTGAAATTCTCTTGCCGCCCCCATGAATCTGCGGTGAATACTACTTAGATAGCTTAATATAATGTAAAGT
This sequence comes from Balaenoptera ricei, assembly GCF_028023285.1. Taxonomy (NCBI): domain Eukaryota; kingdom Metazoa; phylum Chordata; class Mammalia; order Artiodactyla; family Balaenopteridae; genus Balaenoptera; species Balaenoptera ricei. The sequence continues at coordinate 172,183,183 of NC_082639.1, forward strand.
AAATGTGGCTGAGAGCTTGAAATTATGAAATAACTATATTGCGAGGATAGAAGGATGTGGAGTACAAGTGTAAGCTAGATAAATGCTCACCTACCACAATATAAAATCAATATAAAATGTCTAGAATGTTAAATCAAGAAATAGCACTCAGGGGCTTCCCTGGTGGCGCAGTGGTTGAGAATCTGCCTGCCAATGCAGGGGACATGGGTTCGAGCCCTGGTCTGGGAGGATCCCACATGCCGCGGAGCAACTAGGCCCGTGAGCCACAACTACTGAGCCTGCGCTTCTAAAGCCTGTGCTCCGCAACAAGAGAGGCTGCGATAGTAAGAGGCCCGCGCACTGTGATGAAGAGCGGCCCCCGCTTGCCACAACTGGAGAAAGCCCTCGCATAGAAACGAAGACCCAACACAGCCAAAAATAAATAAACAAATAAATAAATAATAAAAATAAAGGAATTCCTTTAAAAAAAAAAAAGAAAGAAAGAAATAGCACTCAGAGTGTGAATTTGGAAATATGAAAATGCCAGAGGAAGGAACTAGACAAATTCATGGTGGTTGCCTGAGGGAGTTTTGCCCAATTCTTCTGTAGGGGACATCTAGAAGATCTGGAGAAACTGTTTTTTAAATCTACTTAAAGGCATTGGAGAACAACTATAAGGCAGTAAACAGAGTGAAGGTGCAGGAATAAGATGTGGATCAACTGAAATCAAGAGACTAATTAATTAATTAATGTGATTAAGACCTATTCACCAAAAAGGACCATCAATGAACAAATAGGCAAATGAGAGTATGGAAGAATACACGTATCTGAAAAGGATTCTCATAGCCAAGATGTGAAAACCCTCCTACAGATCAATAAGAAAAAGACAACACAAAAGACAAGTGAACAAGAGACTTGAGAATTTCACAAAAGTATATCCAACGTCCAAAAGCAGATGAAAAGATAGTCAATCTCCTTTAGTCATCAGGGAAGTGCAAATTAAAACAACACTGCAATACCACCCCCAGAATGGCTAAAGTTAAGACGACTGACAGTATCAAGTATTGGCAAGGGTATGGAGCAGTTGAAACTCTCATATATTATTGGTGAGAATGTAAATTGGCGTACTTTAAAAAACAGTCCATTGATATCTACCAAAGTTGGATCCACATGTGTCCTATGACACAGCAATCCTACTCATAGATAGAAATCCATGCCCATATGCAACAGAAGACAAAAATGTTATGGCAGCATTCTGTGCAGTAGCCAACAGTGGAAACAACCCACATATCCATCAGCCATAAAATGCATAAATAAATTGTGATCACTGAAAACTCCACAGAAATGACAATTAACCAATTAAAGCTGCATGCAGCAACATGAGTGAATCTCACAAAAATGTCAAGTCAAAGAAGTGAGACATAACTATGTCAGATACTGAGTGGTTCCATTTTTTAGAAATTTCAAGGAGGCAAAGCTCATGAATGATGATAGTGAGGATAATGGTTACCTTTGGGGAGAAGGGAGGGGAGTTGGGGGGAGGGTGTCCCCAAAGCTGGTTATGTTCCGTTTCTTGACTTGGGTGATGATATGGGTGTGTCCACTTTGTGACAATACATTTTATCTGTAGCAACGAATTTGTTCTCTTTTCTGTATGGTATTATTCTTCAATTAAAAAAAAAAAAAAAACCCTAAATACCTTATCTTCGTTATAGCTGACCTCTAGTCTAAGTGTGTTTCCTTGCTCAGCCTCAACCAAAGGAAAAACACAGGTGATTGTGCTGGGGTGCAGGGCGGGGGGGAGCTTAGGGAGATCGAAGGGGGATGGGGTGAGACACGGGGCTGCAAACCTCTCATTATGAGTCTTTGGTATTATTTAATGTTCAACTCTGTGCAGACGTTTCATTAATAATACTTTGATGTATACAGAATATACAGTCAACATATACATGTATAAAATGGAGATGATAATTTCTGCCTTTGGCAGAAGACAGAGAAAATAGAATTAGCCAGAATTTAAAAATTAAAGCACCATCAAAGAAAAACAGCATTCTTTCAACAGGTGAATATACATGATATTCACATGTATATGTGAATATGTATCATATGTACATTACACACACATCACAACATATATAAGGTCTTGCTCAATTTTATTTTTCTTAAGATTAAAGAAACTTTTCATCTATTTTGCTTAGCATTCAAATATTTTATTTCTCCATGGCCACAATAACTTCCATTTAGATAGGCCTGTTAAGAAGTTAAACATTTGTATTTTCCAAACAATTCCACAGAAGGAACTCGCTAAGGCTCTGTGGCCCTCTCAGGCCCCATGGGTCTAGGCAAGTATGACAAGGCGGCTTTATTCCTGAAACTTGGGGACCTGCTCCAACAGGTGGCAAATTGTGTTTCTTTTCCCAGCACAGACCCTGCACTTCTGCGGGCCCGTGTTTTCCGTTCTCCTCCCCGGTAAGGTCACCTCACTGAGACGTGATAAAAATCAATGACATCGTGTCTCTTCGGAGACCCAGCCCCTTTGGAAAGCAGGTGCTTTGGTGGATTGGAAGCTGGGGCAGTTTTCTGCTGCGTTGACCTGGGTTTTCCGCTCAAGCAGCCCTCAGGGCCTAACACTTGAGGCCGCTTTCGTGGTTTCTCCAATGACCTTGGCCATTTATGGGCTCCCAGCTCTTTCCCCGGCTGCAGCTGTGTTGTCGAGCCAGCGTCTTCCAGGCCTGCAGGTCATGCCAAGCCTGGCGGGATTTGCAAAAGTAAGTCTCACCAGTGTTTCTGCGCGCTGGTCCATGTGAAAAACAAGAGAGCCTTTTTTGGAGAGGGGACCAGGACTCACCACTGTTTCTTCTAGGGAAGCCTTTCAGGGTCAGCGTCCAACAGAGGAGGGAAAGCTGGTGTGGGCGTCCCTGGCTGGTGAAGGCGCCGCCTCTAGCCTTGCTCAGCCTGCAGCCCTCGGAGGAGCTTGGGGCAGGAGTTCCCCACCTACTGTCCTCCCACTCTCCCCCCAGAGACAACCACAGGAAGCACTCAGCTTGGAATCCGAAGACTGAGTTACAGCCCCAGCTGTGCGTCGTTTCACTGCTTGGAGCTTCAGGGTTTGGTTTGTTGTTGTGTTTTTTTCCCCAGGATTAAACGGTACATAGAAACAAGTAGCACAGTTCTAGCGCAAAATAAATGCACGTTAACACTCTGTGGGTGACAGAGACAAGGTTACGTTGTGTAAGTTGACCATCCAGGTGTCCTTCGTTCCTTGGATCTGCCTTCCATTCCTCTAGTCTGGGTGCTCCATTCCGTGTCCTTGGAGTGAAATTGACCTCTTTGGAGGTCTAGGCAACTGCTCTGGAAATCTGAGAAGGAAATTCACTGGGCTGGGTTTTTTTTAACATACAATAAAATGGATAGATCATAAGTGTATACTTCAACGTATTTTTTTATTTTTAATAATATTTGGTTATCCACTCAGTTTTTTTTTTTTTTATTGGAGTATAGTTGATTTACAATGTCATGTTAGTTTCAGGTGTACAGCAAAGTGATTCAGTTATACATATATATATATTCTTTTTCAGATTCTTTTCCATTATAGGTTATTACAAGATATTGGATATAGTTCCCTGTGCTATACAGTAGGTCCTTGTGGTTTATTCAATACATTTTGATAATTGTCTATACCCATGTCATTACTACCTCAGTCAAGATGTAGGGTATTTACATCACTCTGGAAAGGGCCTGCTTACTTTTTATTTTTTTTGCCGGTACCCATTCCTGCCCCAACTCAGATAACCAGTCATGATTTCCATCAACATTGATTAATTTCACCTGTTTCTGAACTTCGGTTAAAGGGAATTGGTCGTCAACCTTTTGCATCCGGCGTTTTTGACTTATAATTTTTTGAGATTCTCCAAGGCGTCACATCTATCAGTGGTTTGTTCTTTTTCACTGCATTGTATGGCTTGCCCACAATTTATTTATCCCGTCCCCTGTTGAGGTTTGTTGTTTTCTGCAAACTGGGTTGTTTCCAGTTACTCACTACTTCAAATAAAGCAACCATGGACCATTCTTTTACAAATATTTTTGTGGATGGGTTTTTATTTCTCTCAGGTAAATACTAAGAATGAAGTTGCTGGGTCACAGGGTAGGTGTATGTGACTTTGAAAAAAACTGCCAAGTTGGTTTCCAAAATCATTGTAACATTTTACGCTTCTACCAACTATGTATGGGACTCCAGTTGTTCCAAATCCTCGCCAGCACTTAGTATGGTCAGCCTTTTGTGCGTTAGCCTTTCTGGTGGGTGCGAAGTGGTATCTCTTAGTGGGTTTAGTTTGCATTTTCCTAACGCCTAATAAGTTGGATCCCTTTTCATGCTCTTGTTACCCATTTACATATATTCTTTTATGAACCGTCTGTTCAAGTCTTGTGTCCATCTTAAATGGGTTGTTTATCTTTTCATCATCGATTTGCAGACGTATTTTATACATTCTAGGTACAAGTCTTCGTCAGACATACATATTACTAATATGTTCTCAGAGTTTGCAACTTGCCTCTCTACTTTATTAACAGTGTCTTTAATGAGCAAAAACTTTTAATTTTCATAGTCCAATTTATCAATTTATTTTATGGTTGGTATTCTTGTGTCCTACCTGATCAATGTTTGCCTGTATCAAGGTCACGAGGATATTTCTCTATGCTCTTTTCTGGAGGCTTTCTAGTTGTAGCATTTATATGTAACTCTGTGATCCGCACACTGGTTTGGGGGGCCCCATGCACTGCCTTTTGGAGCTGTTCTAGCTGAGACTGCACCGCAGCAGAAGGGAACATTCGCTGGGCACTGCGGAGTTTGTTCTTTGCTTCTTTATCCCTCTTCCTTCTGAATAGCAGGGAAGAGTTACAAGTTGTAGCCTCAGGCTGAAAGTAAAGGCAATGAAAGCTGCTGGGAGCATCTTTTTCAAGCAAATGACTGTCTCTGCCAAGAAGGAGGAGAAGAACTAACATTTATTGGGTGCCTTCTATTGCTAGTCTCTGGGCTGGGGAATTTACCTAAGTCATCTCACCTAAGCCCCATAACAAGATCAGGCGAGGAATGGTCACATGCCCACTCACTGATCTCTACTCATCCGATGATCTTCCAGTCTTTTACAAGAAGGAAACTCAGATTCAGAAAGGTGAAGCAATGAGTTAAGCTAGTGAAGGATTCAAATCTGGGTTTTTCTGATTCTTTGCTTCTTCTTACTGGGCCACTGGAATGCCCTTTTTCTCTCCCCACTGTGGCTTGCTCAGAGAGACTGCTCTCGTTGCTGGGATCTGCCTTGTTCTTTCCTCATTGCCGAAGAGCTATCTCCCAGTCCTAGCAAAACACCAGAGGACCCCGCTCTTGGAGCAGGCTGGAGACATTTGTCCTCATTGGAGACTGACTCTTTCTGTTTCAATCAGGATTCATTTGGGAAAACAGAGGTTCATTCTGGGTATTCCAAGTATTCGAAGTTTTAATTTAGAGAATTAGGGGTATAGTGAACTAGTGGAATACCTTGGAGACTGAAGGTCAGGGAAGCTAACACCAGAGGCCTCAGCCTGAAAGACGTAAGCAGAGGGACCCCAGAAGTCACATGACTGGCAAGAGCCTCTAGGAAGCTCCCACCGGCATCCTCTGTGGCAGCTGAGGGTTGCTTCCCAAAAGAGCTCCAGGAAGACATCCCGAATCCCAGCTCCCACAGCTGTGGCTGCAACTGTTACTGAACGCAAGTTCGCGTGCCCAATGCACAATGAGGCCAAACAATACCGAAACATCAGAGTTTGGAGAAGAGAAAGGTTTACCGCAGGGTCATGCAAGGAGATGGGTGGTTCATGCTGAAAAATCCCGAACTACCCAAAGTGTTTCAGCAAAGCATTTTTAAAGGTGAGGGAGAGGTGTCCCAGGGTGTGTGACCAGCTCGTGCGCAATTCTCTGTTTGGTTGATGATGAGGTAACAGGGCGGTGTCACGAGGGTTAACATTATCAGTCCTTAGGTGCCAGTAGGTCTGCTCACGATTATCAAGTAGTTTCTTCTATTAGGTGGTGGTTTTTAGCATCTGAAAAACTCGGGAAATATGCATGAGATACTATTATCTGGGTACTTCAGAAAGGAGCTACAGCAGAGGATATGGGGAAGGGGTCTGTCCTGGGAAGGCCCATAGTGCTCTGCTCAGTTACACAGCTGCCTCCAAAGAATAATGGCCTTTCCTCTCCCTTCTTCCTAATTTCAGGAACACCTCTCATTTGCAAACTCTAACCGAGAGCCAGACAGGACGGGGATCGGGGAAACATTCCTGGCTTTGCTTTTCTCTGCAGAAGAGACCTTGGAGGTGGGGAGAGGTGGTGATGCTGAGTTGTCCTCAGACCACCTGGTGTTCCCTTGAAGAGTTGCTCCAGCCCACGAGGGCACTCTGCAACCTCTGAGTCGTATTTTCAGGGCCCTCCATGGAGCTGGGGCCCGGTGTGCTCGTTTCCCTCACAGGAGAGGAGCAGAGGTAGGATGATTCCAGGTCAGCCCAGACCTCAGAGACATTACTCAAGGCGGCCAGGGCAGCCATGAACAGGAGCCAAGGTGGTAGCCGAAAACGTAGTGCAGGGAACAGAGAAGGGAGGGCAGGAAAAGCTTGCAGCCAGTGGAGTTGGGACCAGGTCAGGAGACAGTGAACAGCCCAGGAACAAGACTGAAGGAGAGAAAAACCAGCACTTCAGAGCGGATGGTGGCCCAAGGCCTCACGCTAGGCTGGCCCCCCTTCTCCCCCCCTGTGTCCACCGCAAGCAGCCTGTGCCCTGCGATGAGGCTTCTGTGGCCTCAGAGGAAGAAACACGTACTGAGCTGACATGCATCGTAGACGCCTGAGCTCCCCCTGTTGCCAGAGGGGGGCGGTGTGGAGCAGGGGGAGCTGGTTTGTGAATGTGAGGGGACTCTCCTAGCACAGTGGCCCATCGCTAAAGGAAACCATCACAGAAAAGAAAAAAAATGTGAGTTATGGAGTGTTATAGGCTGAACTGCATCCCCTCAAAAACTCAACCCCCCATACCTCAGAATGTGACCTTATTGGGAAATAGGGTCCTTGCAGATGCAATTAGTTAAGATGAGGTTGTACTGGAGTCGGGTGGGCCCCCAATCTAATGTGACTAGAATCTTTATAACGGGGGGAGATTTGAACACAGACACATCCACAGGGAGGGCACCCTGTGGAGATGAGGCAGAGGTCAGAGTGATGCTTCTACAAGTCAAGGATGGCCAAGGATTGCCAACAAACCACCAGAAGCTGGGGGAATGCCTGGAACAAACTGTCCCTCTCAGCCCTGAGAGGGAACCAACCCTGCTGACACTTTGATCTGGGTCCTCCAGTCTCCAGTGAGACAAAAATAGCCAGTTGCTTAAGTCACTCAGTTTGTAGTAATTTGTCACAGCAGCACTAGGAAACTAACACTTGGAGCACCTTACAGGGAGGGGTGAGGGGTAGGATTCTTACAGGGAGGGGTGGGGGTGGGATTCTTACAGGGAGACGTGGGGGTAGGATGTTCTTGACTGGTCTGTCACGGGGAACAAGAGCCTGGTTGTGGGTTTGAAAGAACTAGAATCTCCGCTTGATGTCTCAGCATCCCATTCCATCCCCTGTCTCTTGAGCATCACTCTTGCTTGAATAGGGAAGCCCTTGGCCCAGGTGCTGTAGGTGACCAGCGAGGAGGTCTGGAAGGCTGATAGGGTTCTTGGGCCTGTGGAACTGGGCTTCAGGCGGGCAGAGCCCTGTTGTACCACACTCGCCCCATAGTAGGTCAGGACCCAAGTCTGACTCCAGGATGTAGGGTGTGCGCAGGGTCTGCCCATCCCCTGAGTCCTCCCCCACCTTCTTCTGCCCATAACTTTGGGGGAGACAGAAGGAGAAGACACAATTCCTGTCTCCATCACTGCCATCCTTCATCCAGCCCTTTGTCAGAACTGTTGCAAAATGCTTGGGCTGGTTGAATTTCTGCAACAGAGACAGGTGGTCAAACCTCTCACTCATGGACTCAGATTGACCTGGTTTTGAATCCCAATTGTCCCACCAATTAGATTTGTGATTTTGGGCAAGTCAATGAACTCTTCTGAGTTGAGGTTCCCTCATTTGTATTATAAGGCTAATAACAGAGTTTTATGAGTCTTACTTGCAATAATCCAAGTACTTGGCATCTACTACAAGTGCAACAATCTCTAGTGATGATCACTAGGTCTCTAGCTTCAGCCCCATCTGAGATGCCTATTGACATTCACCCGTCGGTGGTGTCTGCTACTGGGAAGAGCTGTGCCCTCTTCCTGGGAATGGAGCTGAGCTGGCTCCCTTGGGATGGTCCAGGGGGCAGCCCTTAGGCCCACAGAGGACAGCAACAAACCAATGAGCCAAGTGCTCACTCATCTGCTCTGTAATATATTTTTTAAATTTTATTTATTTAATTTATATATATTTGGCTGCGTTGGGTCTTCATTGCTGCGCGCCGGCTTTCTCCAGTTGCAGCGAGCAGGGGCTACTCTTCGCTGCAGTGCATGGGCTTCTCATTGCGGTGGCTTCTTTTGTTGCAGAGCACAGGCTCTAGGCGCGTGGGCTTCAGTAGTTGCAGCACGCGGGCTCGGTAGTTGCGGCTTGCGGGCTGTAGAGTGCAGGCTCAGTTAGTTGTGGCGCACGGGCTTTGTTGCTCTGCAGCATGTGGGATCTTCCTGGACCAGGGATAGAACCCGTGTCCCCTGCATTAGCAGGCGGACTCCTAACCACTGCACCACCAGGGAAGCCCTGCTCTGTAATTTTTAAATGTGTTTATCTTTGCATTAAGGGAGTTGATGCCATTTTTTTAATCTTGAAATTTTCTGCATATGTAATGATTCACCCCTGCATATATTGTGTCTTTAGGTAAAAACAATGCCCTTTCAATGGTGTTATCAGCCCTGCTCTCAGACTCCAGGGAAGCCTCGTGGCAGGTCAATGTTTACAATTAGATGTACGTATCTGCCTCTTTACACAGTTACCCCTTGTGTGAATTCTAGGATTTCAGGGCTGATGAAGGAAAAAGGCATGACCACGAGGTGGCAGTGACACACAACGAGCTTTATTTGGATGGCACTTGGACAGGTTACCTGGAAGGGAGAGTCCCTCACAACAGGAGAGCTTCCAGGGACAGAGGCTCAGGGCTACCACCCAGAAGGCGGGACATCAAGGACACTCCCAGGGGAGAGGGGGATCAAGAGGGGATCACATGTCTAGGTGAGGTCACTCAGCAACGTGCGGGGTCTTTAGGTCAGAGAGCTCCAAAGGGCAGTCACGGTTTAGGGTCTTTTATAGACCTGGGGTTTGTCTTTATCTATGGACAGCAGATGTTGGGTGCTGTTTCATGACTTATGGGTTATGCAAAGCAGGTAGGCCCTAAAAGGGTAAAAAACATACTTATTTGGGCTCTATCTAAAGCCACTGCAGAATGCATATATATATATATATCTGAATCACTTTGCTGTACAGCAGAAATTAACACATTGTAAATCAACTATACTTGAATAAAATAAGTTTTTAAAAAAGCCATTTGATGTGTAAAAAATTGACTTTAGTGCAGGTAGGCATGAAGAAGTCAACAACATAGGGGCCAATACACAAGGGCCACTCTTTATCTCATTTATACAACATACCCCTAAAGAAAATAGTAGACGGAATGCAAGACCTATTTGCCTGGCCTCCTTAAGTTGTTTCATAGTCTCTACCGCCATGACATTTAATGTGGACGAGCCCTAGTGGCTGCCCAGTAAAGTTTAAAACTACTGCCCAAACTAATGCAAATCCTTAGCTCTCAGGAAAACACAGTAATAGAAAAAGCAGCAATAGAATATAAGCATCCCCAGGCCCCTAGGGATAGGGTTGCCATCACCAGGGTCACCGTCTACACAAGAAGCTCTTAGGCTCCTGCCAAGGGTCAGAACAGACCCAAAGTTTCAGGGCATCAACAATATATGAGTCACAACCTCAGACGACAAAGAACTTGCTTCATTGGCAGATTTTTCATTATTTCCATGAAGCAGATGACAATGTATTTGGCCAAGAGACATCTTGTTCAATGGATTTCCAAGTTGGTTATAAAAATAAAAGTGAAATAATGCATCCTATCTAAGATGTCACTGATTATAAGATACTCCTTTATTTGATGTATCACTAATACGATTTTTAAAACTGCCATTTAAATAATGGCAATTGAGTGTATTATGCATCCTGATTGCTCAGTGTTAAGTATGAAAAAAATGTGTTCTGGAATTGATGAGATGCAGTAGTACAAAGTATTCCCTTGTGGATGAGCCCACACACATCCTCCCATTCAGCACCACCCGTGGTGACAGAGAAGGTCTTTTAAAAATTATTTATTTTTATTTCTTTAACTTTCATTGAAATATAGTTGATTTACAATGTTGTGTTAGTTTCAGGTGTACAACAAAGTGATTCAGTTTTCTATATATATAAAAAGAAACTGCCATGACCCACTTCCAGCCCAGAGTTCAGACTTTGTCCTGAGAACAAAGTCATGTCTCTGAAGGGTTTTAAATAAGAAGGGACATGACTAGATTAGTATTTTGAAGAAATAGTCCTGCTGCAGTGAGGAAAAGGGGTGGAAGGATACAACCTGAGGACATAGGATTTTAGTTCATAGACTTTAAAAAAAATTAAATTAAAAGAAAACTTGTAGGAACTCAGGAATGAGGGCAGAGGAAGTGAGGTCCCAGCAAGTGGGACCCCAGAACTTTGACCTGAGCTGGAGGTCGGCGGCTGCTCTGGGATTGTGGAGTGAAGCTAGAGGAACAGCCACACAGGCTGGGTTGCCTAAGAGGCCGTCCATGTGAAGGGCCCAACAAAAACCACTTTGGGCCTCAGTTTTCCCATCTGTAAAATTGGGATGATGCTAGTTCTGAGCTCACAGTACACTTGTACACAGTACAAGTGTACTGTGAGCACCTGGTACACAGCAGGCATGCATTACATGTTCACTGTTATTATTTCAACACCAAGGGGCTACCGCTGGGGTCAGTGAGAAGCAGGCAGGTTGAGGCTCGTGGATTGGAGGTTGAGCTGACACTCTCTCGGGTAGTGCTGGGCCCCTTTCTCTGAAGGCACAAAGGGGCCATTAAGCGGATGGGATTTGCCCGGAAGGGAGGAATTTGAACTTGACCAAAGCAGAAGAGGAGTCAAGATGACCCCCAGGATTCTGGAGCCATTCTCTGATCACAGAGTGAAGAGTGGGCTGTGGATAAGATAACTTAGAATCAGAGGACCTGATACTGGAGGGATCCAGGGGGTTTCTGGAGCTTAAGGAAGAGACCTAAGGTGCAGATACAACTTTGGGCATCATCAGTACCAAAGGAGAAGTTGAAGCAAAGAGTGGAAGAGTGTGGACACTGAGCAACCCCAGGGTCAAGGACAGGGCCGTGGATAACACTGATATTTAAGGGGCAAGTAGAAGAAGTGATGCTGGGAGAGGGGACTAAGGAGAGGTAGCCAGAAAGGTGGGAGTAGACCAGGGAAGAGCAGTAGCACAGAAGCCAGGGGGCTGGTTCTAAAAGTGGAGACACATCAGGCAACTGTGTGGTGGATGGATGGATGTGTAGGTAGGTGGATGGAAGGATGAATGGATGGATGGTTGTGTAGGTAGGTGGATGGAAGGATGAATGGATGGATGGATCTGTAGGTAGGTGGATGGAAGGATGAATGGATGGATGGATCTGTAGGTAGGTGGATGGAAGGATGAATGGATAGATGGATGTGTAGGTAGGTGGATGGAAGGATGAATGGATGGATGGTTGTGTAGGTAGGTGGATGGAAGGATGAATGGATGGATGGATGTGTAGGTAGGTGGATGGAAGGATGAATGGATGGATGGATGTGTAGGTAGGTGGACGGAAGGATGAATGGATGCATGGATAGATGGATGCAGGGATGTGTAGGTAGGTGGATGGATATATGGATGCATGGATGAGTGGATGTGTAGGTAGGTGGGTGGATGGATGGAAGGATGAATGGGTGGATGAATGGATGTGTAAGTGGGTGGATGGATGGATGAATAGGTGATTGGGTGGCTGGCTGGCTGGCTAGGTAGTTCAGTGGATGTGTAGGTAGGTGGGTGGATGGACGGATGAGTGGATGGGCAGATGGATGGTTGGATGGTCATTGTCAAATGCTACATGAAAATCCCATAATAAAATAAATAAACAACAAGGACCTACTGTATAGCACAGGGAACTATAGTCAATATCTTATAATAACTTAAAATGGAAAGAATCTGAAAAAGAATACATAAAAAGTTCATGTATATATACATATATATGTATATATATATGAGAATCACTTTGCTGTACACCTAAAAGACTGTAAATCAACTATACTTCAATTTTTTAAGGATCCCATAAGAGGAGGCCTGGCTGTGGCCATGTAGAGGTCACTGATGAACCCAGAGCAGGGTCAGGAAACCACACAGCAGTTGTTTGGGGAATGTCTAGTGGGTGAGAGAGTGTAGATCGCTCTAGCAAGCAACTTGGCTGTGAATGGCAGAAAATATGTAGGGTGTCTTGGAGGGAGATGTGGCAAAGAGAAGGCTTTTGTTCAGTTTTCAGATGGAAGAGCCTTGAGGGTGTTGACGTGCTCATGGAAAGAAGACCCAGTAGGGAGGGGAGCGCTGAGGACCCAGGAAAAATAGGAGGTCCGTGGTTGGAGGTGGGGAAGAAAATGGGCAGGGGGGAGGTAGGTGGAGGGGAGGGAGAGGGAGGGGGACCGGGGTGGGGTAGTAAATGAGGGGGGGGGGGAGGAGGGGAAGGACCAGGCAAACTAAGAAAGCTCTATGCAAATACCCATGACTGTACTTACAGATAAGGCCATAAGGATACTTTTGAACTTGGAAGAAACAGAAGTCAGATACAAATAGGATAAAACTCACAGTCTTCACAGAGCTGACTCCTTCCCTGTGTCAGTAAAAAGCATTTAAGCAGTTTTGCATTTAGGCTTCTAACCCATCCCTTTCAGCACACAGCAAATTTATTCATGGCTGAACTGACTCCTTGATTTATGTATTTTTAGGAAACGTTCTTCATCAGTATTTTCAAAGACTATAATGTGCGCCTGTGTGTATAATTTCATCTTGTTGAAAGTTTCAGCTGGGAAAATGAAGCCATGCAAATTCGTAATGGAAAGAAGTGTTCACTACTCATAATAATCTGGATGTGGAGGGGAACAGGCCATGGATCTGTTACGTGTTTTATATGTGTTTGTCAGACAGCAGCAAAATTGACATTACAGCCAACACTGAGGAATTCTTTCCCCCCGCCGCACCTCCCTCTTCGTTAATTGCAGCTAACTTTCATGGAAATTTTTTTCCTTGAAGTGTTCCACAATCTGAGTCAGTCCTGGAGTGAAACTTTTGGGGGAGAAAGTGAGCTAAAATTTCTTCAACTGTTTTTGACAGATGGGATGTTGGAAAATACACACACACGCACACACACACACACACACACACACACACGTTCTTCTTTAAAAGAGAGGGAAGAAAAAGCACTGACCTATTTTTACCCTCACGTACCTCACTAACAGTGGAGCAGTAAACTCCAAGCTTGGCAAGGCTGGGGATGACATCTTTGAAGAGGCAAACCCAGCTGGCTCAAAGGAAAAAGGCCACAGACATCACAAAATTTTAAATCCTGCATCTGAGCCTACAGAGGAAACATTTCCTACCCAGAATTTCAGCAAACCTCATTACAGGAGCCCCACTAAAAAGCTTCAGGGACGTTGCCAACTGCCATTTCTTTTCATTAAGAACAAGCCTGAAAAAATAGAAGAAAGAGCAGAAAGCAAAGCAACCTTTATCACCCAGCACCACGGGAAAGTGACAAACTCCGAAGCCTGTCTTCAAAGACCTAAGCTCCTGCAGACACCTTAGCTGACTCTGGAGACAATGGCAAGAGTTTTTCTGGACCGATGTGGATATTTGAAACCTGCATTTGAAGGCACAAACAGTAAACCCCAGGCACTGGGAGCTGACTATTGAGCTCATGAAAAGAGTAAGGAGGCCAGTAGATTTGATTCCCCCAAAGTGTGCCTAAAAATTCAAACACAGTGGATCTCCTATTAAAAAATGACTCAGCTACATCCAAGGACAAACTGTGAGGACAACACGCTAACAAGGAAAAGTCAGACTTGACCGGGTCAGTCTGTAAGGGATGCCCTAGTCCTACCCAACCTGGGGCTGGAGGAGCTTTCTCTCTCCCCTTATGTGTAGGGTTGGAATGAGCTACACCCCGAGGAGAGGAAAGGCCAGGAAGCACATGGAACGTGGGGTTTGGGATCAGAGGACCGAGGTTCAAAGCCCAGCTCTAATAATGACTTGGACTCTCCAAGACTCAGTTTTTTCTTTGCAGGGCTGTTGTGAGGCCTGGTACATAGTATGTGTTCAATAAACAGCTGAATGTAGGAGTAACAGGAGCAGAAGATCCAGAGCTACACGTTCTGCCTCTGCTATTTACTTCTTGCTCTTCAGGGAGCCCCAGATTCTTTGAGCCTCAGTGTTCTCATCTGTGAGATGGAAGTGACAATGTTGATGATGATGCCTGCTTTCTCTAAAATATACTACTTGGCTCCCATACGTTTCCCGATGGTTCCTGGGGCAGCTCCCTCTCCCAGAGTTAGGGATCAATGAATAAATACACAAAAGAATTTGTAAGCTGAAAAGTACTATCAAAATGTTAGTTTATTTTTATTGTCGCTCCATGTTACATGCAGACAATGTGTAAAACACACTGCATGGATATCTATACCTTCCCAATGATGGGAATGTGCTGAGAGCAGTCTCCCTCTCCCAGCAAGCCCATAGCAGGGCTCTCTGCCTCCTGGTTTGAATAGGGGCAGCCCAGAGCCCTCAGCAGTGCCAAGTCCCCCAAGCTGCAGAGGCGGCAATCACTGTCACTGGCCCATGATTGGCCCACTGGCAGCACCGCTGACCGGCAACCAGGGGCTCTCAAGACTTGATTTGCAGGGACTTCCCTGGTGGTCCAGTGGCTATGACTCTGCACTCCCCATGCAGGGAGTCAGGGTTCGATCACTGGTCTGGAAACTAGATCCCTCATGCCGCAACTAAGAGTTCGCATGCCTCAACTAAAGATCCCGCATGCCGCAACTAAGACCCGGCGCGGCCAAATAAAAAAATAAAATATATTTTAAAAAAAGACTCAATTTGCTGGAACAGCATCAAAGAGGGCCCCCCACCCTTCCCCCACCGCCCTTCCTGCCCTCGTGCTGTCCTCTGGCTCCAGCTGTCCTTGCACATCCCTCCGCTCACAACGTGGCCCCGCTCCAGCTCCAGATTTGTACCTGCTGAGAGTCTAGACAGCCCATATGTCCTCCCGCGCGGCCTGAAGCAAAGCCTGTGTCAGCGGGTCTGGCAGCCTTGAACCCGTTGTTCTCCTGACTGTTCCAATCCATCTCCAACACGTTGTCCCTGAAACCATTATCATTCCTTTCAAACAGAATTTATTAAGTGGGAAGAGATTCTCGGAGACTATCAGGCAAATTCCATCGCTTTGGCGCCTGAAGCAAACGGCCCCTCCGAGCCTGGTTTAGATCTGCCTGGGGTGCCAAACGCTTCCCTGGCTCCTTTGCCTGAGGGCAGGCCTGAGATCAAAGGGAGCGGCAGCCACAGACCCTCTTAAACACAGGGCCCTTCTAGTAACTTCCAAACCCTGCCAACATTGGTGAGAAGGGAGAAATCTGAAGAAGACCTTGGGGGGAGCCGCTCCCAAACTGAAGGGGTACAAAGTGAGGGTCACTCTTCCCACCAACATTCTAGGCACTGGGCCTGCATCTGGGGAACCGAGGCTGTGCGTGCACCCGGCGCGGCATTAACGCTGGTATAAAGGAACATGGGGTGGGTCGGCCTTCCAGAGGTCAACGGTTTATAGAAGCATGCTTTGAGCACCTGCTGTGTGCAGGGCATATATTAAGCACCCTGGGGTGGGGCTGAGGGAGAAACAGAACTGACTCATGTTTGCATCTGGACATGTGCACAAGAGCCAGCCAGGAAGTAAGGCTAACAGCCAGTGGGATGGTCGTGGTGGAAACGGTGTGGATGATCTGTTTACTGTAACGTGGGTGTTTTTGCTGCGACAAAGGCAGCTCAGCTGTGCAGGGAAGAGGGCCGTGAGCCGGTCCGAGGAGGAGTAGGATCTAGATTTACTGGCGCTCTCCCTGGGCTCCTCAGCAGTGCTTGCCCTTGCCCTTGCCCTTGAGCCAATCCGGGTGTCCTCACGTTGCATCCCCAACACAAACCTAACTCCAATCTAGGGATAAATAAGGTAACACTTGCTAAAGTTTTCCAAAGGAGATGGAAGAGAAATTTATCTCACACTCAAAGAGCAAAACCTTCCCCCAAACTGTCTCTTTCCACGGGGCTCTCATCTTTGTCAGGGTTTCTGTTGCTACTGGAGTTGCCTCATCCATCCTTTACATCCCCCCAAATCTCCTCCTCGCTGCTCTCCAAGCTTCCAAGCCATCTTCCATCTCAGAATTTCCATTCAGAAATCCATTCCCTTCAGCTGTCAGATGATTTAGCAGGAGGAAGAGCCCAGTGACTGTCTGACCAGAACTATATACTGTTATGGGCTGAACTGTGTCCCCTGCAAAATTCATATGTTGAGGTCCTCACGCCCAGTTCCTCAGGATGTGACCTTATTTGGAGACAGGGTCTTTAGAAAGGCAATCAAGTTAAAACAAGGTCATTAGGGTGGGTCCTAATCCAACATGACTGGTGTCCTTATAAAAAGGGGAAATTTGGAGACAGGCAGGAATACGGGAAGAACGCCAGGTGAAGAGACACAGGGAGAATACGGCATCTGCAAGCCAAGGAGAGAGGCCTGCAACAGATGCTCCGTCCCAGCCCTCAGAAGGAACCAACCCTGCTGACACCTTGATCTTGGCCTTCCAGCCTCCAGAACCCTGAGATGATACATTCCTGTTGTTTAAGCCCCTCCCCACCCACGCCGCCTGCCATACTTTGTTACAGCAACCCTGGCGAATTAATCCACCTCTCCAGGAGCCCCTGGCTGTGTGGGGCTTCAGCTCATCCTGCTGCAGAGGAGAGGGGCAAGGCAGGCATCCCAGCAAGGGGACCCAGCAAAAGCCAATGCCTGGGGACAGAGCATCCAGGGAGGCCAGTGGCCTGGCTCTGGGGGAGGGCTGGTGATGAGGAGCATCGGAGAACAAGGCGGCCAGGCCAGGCCAGAGAAGGAGGGGGCTGGGCTGTGGGACTCAGATGTGAAATTTATTGCAATATTCATTCCTTCTTTGTTCCACAGAGGTTGCATGCAGCTGCGTCCAGGTTCTCCAGAGCCGCAGCTCTCTCGAACCCAGGGTTCACTCTGGATATCTTCACGGTAAGTGTGCTGCCTCTGTGCCGCACCCCAGGGTCACTCTGTCCACTTCGTGCCCGCAGCTCCCGTTCTGAGACATTCAGCTCCATGCTTACCTTGGCCTTATTCTCTGGTCAGCCTCCCTCCCTTCAGATCGTCATAGGTCCTCTCTGCTCTGTTCCGTGTGTCCCCGGAGCCCCTCTGCTGGGGTCCGACGGCCCGCTCTGCATGGCGGGTGGGCCACACGCTGCAGGACGGGGAATGGGGGGAGCTCGGGGCTGGGACTCAGGAGACAGCCTTTCTGAGCTTCAGTTTCCTCATCTGTAAAATGGCCTGGCAGACTCCGCTGTCTCCCCAGTTTGAATCTTCTCAGGATCTTTAAATAATTGTTACCTCTTAATAGAACAGGTGTTCTGACAAAAAGTGGGCAGGAAGGGTGGGAAATGGGGTCTTCTGGTCTCTCTGAGATTCCCCAGCAAGGCAATCCCACAGAAGCCAGGGCTTGCGGGGCAAGTTTTTTTCTGTCTACTGATGTAAACAGGAAGCAAATCCCCAGGGTCTCCCAAGAGACTGGGGAGTCTCCTCTGGGGTCAGTGCCAGAGAGAGGAGCCCCTGGCCACCCACCGCGGAGGGTCCCTCTGGCTCATCCTCTGGTGGCCATTCTCCTCATCGCCCCCAGGTGGCGCTGCAGGACCATAGCCCTGAGCCGTCCTCAGCCCAAGGCTCCCCCAGAGCCCTTCCTTGGAGAGAAGAAACCAAGAGGCTAAAGCTTAAACTCGAGGCCTGGCCTTCTTCTAACGCTCCAGTGCCTTCTAGAGCCTTTCAAGCAGTTGACTCAAAGGCATCTAGCCTGTCCCTGCCACCTGACGTCAGAAGTGGCAAAGTGCTGAGAGACCGGCTGCTGGAATCCACACGGGCCAGCACCCAAGGGTCTGAGCCCACCGTCCCGCCATCCGTCCTCCTGCCGAGGAGGACCGCCTTCCCCTTCGCCTCCCTCTGCTCCAGAAACCAGACCCACGCAGCATCCACAGACGCTCGCTTCAGGGAGGAAAACCTCTGTGAGTCTCAAGGTCACAGAAAACAAACAAAAACAGACAGAAACCAAACACCTGTCTTCACAGATGGAACCTTCTGGCTGGGAAATCAGCTTACCTCCTCCAGCTACGTTCCTCCTGGAATTCCTCCACACTCGAGGGGGGACCCACACCACACACACACACACACACACACACACATACACACATACCATGTAAACACATACACCACGTGTACACACTACGCACACACATGCCATACACACATACATACATACACATATACATATACCACACCCCACACCACACACACACACACACACACACACACCACATACACACATACACATACCATGTAAACACATACGCCACGTGTACACACTACGCATACACATGCCATACACACACACATACCACATACACACATACACACACACACACCACGTAAACACATACACACATACACATACCATGTAAACACATACGCCACATGTACACACTACACACACACATGCCATACACACACACACACATCACATACACACATACACACACACACACACACACCACACACACATGCACACACTCACCACGTACACCACACACAGCAGCTTTGAAGGGTGATCCCAGAATTGGCCCCTGTGTGACATTCATGCTGACTTGGAAACAATTGAGTGATCATCCTTCCATGTGAAATGCCAGGTCACGGGAAAAGCTGGCCAACCCCCCTGTTGCATTCACCTGCAGAACTTGCAGTGGGCGGCACAAGTGCAGGCAGAGAAGGACTTGGGAATATTCTAGAAAATCTGATCAATACATGTTTCCTCGGACCTTTGCTATTTTTGTCAAGAGTTCTAGGCTATTGAAAGGAAAGAACCATCAATGAGGTAATGGAAAGGAGGGGATTAAAGCTGATAGACCCCAAATCACATCTTTTACATTTTAGGTAACCTCTTCGGCCCTAACCCTTGGCTACTAATGAGGGAGAATTTTCTTCCCTCTTCTTGCAGAAGAAGGGCCTGTGCGACTCAGGAACAGTGTTCCTTCCCTCCCAGAGCTCAAGGGCAGGTCACCGCTTGTCATTAAGCCAAGAGTAGAGGCCAGTGAGACCATTGGAACCCCTAAGGCCAGAGACCCCAGAGCGTCGGCCACGCCAGCGCTGTGTGAGGGTCAGGGTCAGGCCACCTTCCCTCCAGGCCCGTCCGCTGCTCACAACAGTCAGGGTGGCGTGTGAGCCAGAGAGAAAACGCACCTGTGGAGGCCCTCACCCCCCAGAACTGGGCTCCCTACGGATCTTGGAGGCCTAAGGACAGTGCTCAGGGCCGTGGTCAATACAGACGTGAGAAGCAACAGGCACCGGGCACCTCGTAGGGAACGAAGCTGCGAGTCCCCTCCAGCTCCATCTCAGCCCAAAGGCCAAGCAGAGAGAGGGGCCAAGGCTCTGCACAAAGTCATTCCTTGAAGCCCAAGTTCCATCCAGGCAGCTTGAAGTAGAAACACAAAGCCACTTAGACCCACCTGACGAGTTGGTCATTAACTTGGTGCCTGGGAAGGTAGGGTTCAACCTGCCAGCCCCTGTTTCTCAACAGGGACAGGGTGTTGTCCCCCAAAATGAGAATTGCCAGGACTTGCAAGATGACAACCGTCGCCCAGTAGGTTCCAGACAGTTAGCATGAAGGGTGATTAAAGGTGCGGGGAATCTTGAGACTTGAGCCTCCTTTAGTCTAGGGGTTTGTTCTGGTCCTTCCGGCAGGGGTGATCCAGCTTCTGCTTGAATACTTCTAGGAACAGAAGGCTCCCCGTTTTCTAAATCAGCCTGCTCTGTTGCTGAGAGTTCATTCTTCATTCTTATATTGATGCAAAATCTGCTTTCCAGAATTTTGACCCACTGGCCCAAATTCCACCTCTGAAGCTCCGCAGAAGCGTCTTCTCTTCCCATGAGGCAGGGTGACCCGGAACTCGGTCACTGATCACTGTCTGCAAGGGGCGCGGGGGCGGAGGGACCACAGCTGCTGGACCAAGGCCACTGGCCACACTCATTCCTGGGAATCACCCAGAGCCAGCGGCTGGGGTGGAGTGTAGACCTTTAAGGATCTCAGATTCTGGGGGTTGAAAGGATCCAAAAGCTGGCAGCCTCAGAGGACAGGTTCATGGCTCTCGGGGCTGAACCCTCCCATGTGGAAGGGCAGAGGCATTGACGTTTCTGAGACCTGGTGACCCTCATGCCGTGTGTAGACAGTCTCCAAAGAGGGCTTCCGGCAGCCGCCTCCCTACCCGTCTACACGTGCTGTCCACTGTCAAGAGGTGGAGGCTTGCTCCCTGGCCCCTGCCCCTGGGCTGGTTCTGTAGCCTGCCTGGACCAATAGAAGGCAGCAGAAGTGACCACGCTAGTTCTAGGCCCAACCTCTAGAAGGCCTGCCGGTTTCCACTGTCTCTCTGGGGAACTCCAGCCACCCTGCAGTAAAGCAGCTCTGACGAGTCTACTCAGTGATGAGACCCCCGTGGGGCAGAAGCTTCCACTCCCCTCTCTCTGGCCCACCTGCAGTCGTGCCCACGTACTAGTTCAGCCCAGCCCTGTAGCCCTCGTCCTAACGCTCAGGCCCCTGCCCTCCTCTGTGGCAGCTCTGTAACCCTTCTGTCTGCAGCATGCTGGGCCCGTGCCCGTCTGAGGCCTCCCTCCTTCCCTCCTGGCCCCCCCCCACCGGCTTCACATGGCCCAGGCCCTGATGGAGAGACAATGCTGGCAGCCAGAGCAGGGAAATGTCCAGACAAGGTCATGGATTTGATGGATGGAGGCCCAGGTTTCCTGAAGGCCTCCCAAATATTGATCCTGTTCCCTCTCTGTCTCTCACAGCTTCACTGCAGGATCAGCATTTGGGGGGCTGCCAGAGGGAGAAACGAGCATGGGAGGGTGGGAGGGAGAGTCTGAAGGGTCCGTGGCTCTGCGCGTTCCATCTCCTCCACGGAGCAGTTACAGACATTACCTCATCTCTCTGGGACCGGTCTCCGGATCTCCTGCAGGATTCAGGGGAAAGTGACTCTCCTTTCCTCCCTCCCTGCCCCGCTCGCAGCACCTACCCCCATGCACACCCAGGGAGGCTGGGAAGGCCTGGAACGGCAGAGTGGGTGGCCCGAGGGTGCTCCTGGGAAAGAGAAGAGTCTGCCCGGACCCCTTCCCCTCAGCCCCAGAGAAAGGGTCCCCATGAGCCAGAGCTAGACCCTGCCCCTTGGGGATGTGAGGTGACCCTCTGGGCTGGGCTGGTTGCCTGGCACCACCTCGGGCCCCAGGATTTGGTGGCCCCACTTCTCTTTGTCCCTGCGCCCTGGCCTTTGTGTCCAGCTTAGCGGTGTGTCTGCGTGGTCCTCTCCACACTGAGTCTATGGCCTTCTCAGGACAAGGACTCCTATATCCATTTCGGTCTCTCAGAGACCCTTCTGCAGGCAATGTCTTTCATATCATAGTTGCTCAGTAAGTGAGAAGTTACATGAAATGAAATAAGTTAGAGTTTTGTGGAGTAGGGATAATGGGGAAGGACCTTGACCTTCCCTGGAACCCAGAAGATGGACTTCAGGCCAGATGTCTCGTCCACACCCAGCCCCACTGTCCATAACTATGACCAGCAGACACTGCATGAGGCACGGGTGCCCATGGAAGGTCACAGGGGTGCCAGGACACTTGTTCCTACACACCCTCTGGTTGTGCCGTGTGCCCGGGGTCAGGCTGGCCACTACGCTCCCTGTGGATGCAGAATGGAAGGGAGAGATTTCTGGAACAGAGCCCATCTCTTGGGCTGCGATGGTGTCCACTCACTTGGCCTACTGTGGCTTCCCTTCCTTTCACGGGGGCTATTATTGGCATTTCCCACTCATCTGCAAGACCTAAAAGGAATCTTTGGAAACCACATGAAGGGGAGGAGGGACGAGAGGAACTCCACAGGCCAACTGCTTCTGGAAGTTACTGATCTCCAAACAGGAAGGCTGGTCTTTCCTGTTTAGACATCATGTCTGGCAAGAGGAAGTCAAGACCGAAGTAACAATAATAATTACACAAACCCCTGATATGTTAACATCACTCATTGACGAAAATGGCTCTGTTTGGGTAGGACCGGCCAAGCCCTGTGGGGCACAGCTCTGCCGTGGGCTGCTGTGGTCAGATGATTAGCTGTGGTGTTTGGAAGACTTGACCAGGAAGGGGATCCCTTAGGGACACCCCTGGATGCCCGAGGGACCCTTCAGGACCGAGGAGGGGTAGCGAAGGGGTGTGGGCTTCCTCTCAGTCCAGGTTCAAATCCCAGCCCAGACCGTGCCAGCTGGTGAACATACCTGGCTGCTCAGTTTCTCTGGACTCTGAACTGGAGAAAATACCCAATTTCTCTGTGTACATGGCCTGCATTGTCCATATCCTTGAATGCTTATGAGCCACCTTGAGCCAACTGGAAGAAATGCATAGGCTAACGGTGCAAGCTTTATTTAATCTTGAGAGGAGAATGGTTGGATCAAAAAGGGGCAAAGGGACTTGGTTTCCAGTGGGAGAAGCCACCTCCCATGGAGCCATATGTCGTAGGCCTGATCCAGCTCTCCTTGGGAGCTGATTGGCTTCACCCAGTGAAACCCTCATCCCCTTAGTGGGTGCTAATAAGCTAGGCTCTGCCCGGTGCAGTGACGGTTCACACGCAGCCCCACCATGTGTGCTCAATGCAATTCAACCCCAGACGCATTTGTTGACAGCTGACGCCACGGGTCTGTATGCAGAAAGGGAACCAGGAAAAAAAATGGCAATGGTTCCTTGGAATCCAACACCACCTGGGGGAACCATCTCTTGGCTATTCCTTAGCTACTGAGCGTGGACTTTTCAATAGCATTTAAATGAATGGAGTCCTAGAGGGAATTCTGATTAAATACTTGAAGACACTTTCTGAGCGTGAGGATTGCGCATGGAGATTTTGTTTCTTTCACTGCTTTGTTTATTTTAGGATGTTTCAGCTCCGGCCACGTTTAGGGGAAGAACTAACAAAGAAGGAAACCGAGGCACCTTAGGAAGAAGCGTGTGCCCCCTGCTCACACAAGCGATCTGCAAAATCCGAGAGCACATCTGGAGACCTGGGTGATGCCCAATTGATTCAAGTTAATGTCGTCTCCCGTCTGATCACAGTAAGCAAGTTGGTTCTGCAGGGCTGTCTGGATTTTTTAATCTGATGCTTGTTTTTTATTTAACTGTGTCTGATGTCTTCGTGAGAGACCATGAAGACATCAAAAACAGTGTCCCCTAAACCTAACAAATTGTGAGCAAAAAAATATCCATTAAAGGCTAATTGTTGAGCTATAAATTTTTAACACGCTGCTGATGAACTCAGAACATTTTAATGACAGTTGAATAAATAAGCCGTGGCCTTTAGAACAGAGGCAGTAACCAAGGTACACGCTTCTCATTTGCCAGCTGCCAGTAGACACGGAGCAACCACACCCCGCCCGTGTCCCCAGATACGCTGCCCCCGAGCCAAAGACGTGTCACCCGGGCCATGCACAGCCTATGACCGCTTTGTCATCTGCTGTCTTCCCAAGACCACGAAAAGCAAACTATCTCTTTCTAAAGAAAGAGGTGACCACCGAGACGGGGTGCACAGAACTTGCCGCTCCTGTGGCTGAGGTCACCGCTCTAGGTGGTGTCCTTCCCCCAGGGTCGTGGCCACCCCTGGTCACTCAGGCTCCTCTCCACCTGCCTCCACCCACATACCCTCCCAGACCCTGCAGACCGACAGCTTCTTTCCACACACCAGGGACCCTCTGAAGCCAGGAAGTTTGCTCTCTGTCGGCTTCTATTTTGGGAGCTTGGACTTGGCCCTGGAATTTTACAAGCCTAGGAGGAATTGGCGGGGCCTTGGCATTTTCCTTTGTCCCTGCCTCCCCACCCCACAATGCCCTGTCCTCTGCGTCCTCAGGATGACAGATGCCCGATATCCCGTGCAGTCCCAGGCAGATGTGGGAAAGCCAGCTCCCCACGCTGGCCTGCAGTTGTGGAGGGGGGTAGCTGGGAGAAGCAGGGGCCAAAGCCTGGTGGGGAGGACCTGGGCCGCCTTCAACTTTGTAGAAGGCCCCCAATGCGGGAAAGTCTAAAACTTTGTGATTTTCAGCAGCAAAACTGTATTATCCAGAGGCGAGCACCACCACGTCCTTTTCTGAGCTTATGATACTGAGCAAGGAGGCTTGTGAATGAGCCCCTTAGCGGATGCCCTTGTTTTGGGGAATTATAACCCCAACCCTAACAATCTTATCCTCAGCATAGAGTCCCTTCTGTAATTTTCCCTCCTCTATTCCAGAGACCCCCAAAAGCTTGCCACTTGGCCAGTTTCTTCATGGTGAAAAAAAAACTCTCCTGTATAGCCTTTATGTTCCTAAATGGAAACGTAACAACCCCGTCTGCACGTCTTGTCTTTGTTCATTTCTCCAGTGTTGGTCCCGAGAACAATGAATAGGAGCCCAGCACACGCTGGTGTGACAAGAGGACTCGCCGAAGTCATCCTCCCGGAGTGAGGGACAAATCAGCGCAGAGGTGCAGCCTGCTTCTCCTTTTAGAGCCAAATAAAGACAATTTTGATGACTTTTAGAACAATCCTTTGCCTCTGCTTGCATGGGCTCAGAAGGATTGAGGCTCAGTTTCAGAGCACCCAGCTACTTGATAAAGAAAATCTGTTAATGATCAGGAAAGATCATCCTTGAAATTGTCATTTGCCAGACAGGAAGCTCCAGTTGCAAACTGTTGTGAAAAATTGACTTCTGGCGAATGAAGTCTGGGCAGCCCCGGTTGGCAAGCCAAGAAGTCCTGGTTTCTGATCTTTTGAGCACCACACAATTTGGTTTTTGGAGATTACTCCTCAGTGCAGGTAGACCAGAAACTCGTGAATTGTGGGGTTCCTGAGAGCGGACACTCTGTCCTCTGTACCCTGCACACTGCCTGGCTCTCACTATCTGCTGGTTCAGTGTTTGTCACTTGGTACTGAGTGGCACCCTCCCCCCTCGGCCACACCACCTCATTTCAGACCAATGACACTGGTGTTATAAATAGGATTGGGATAACCAGTCTTCTGTAACTTAAGCACCAACTCCTCACAATTTTACTGTCTTTCTTGGGGCTACACGTAGGACCACTTAAGAGACTTGCCAACCCACACATCTGGTCCCAGTCTGTCCAGACTGATTTTCTGTGACATCTTCAGACCTCTCACCACCAGTCGCCTTACAAGTTCCCATGCTAAGAATGCCCTTCTTCCTCTTTTCCTACCCAGCCTCTGCCCATCCTTCACCCACTTTCTCAACACAATAGTTCCTAATCACTCTCAGACCACCATGATCCTTCCCTTCTTAGCTGTTCAAATCTGAATTACCCTTTTGGGACTTATTCATTGATTTAACAAATATTTATTGAGCACCTACTATGTGCTAGGTGCTAGAGATGAAGGATAAATCAAATGGCCCTACCTTCTTGGGGACCTGCCAAGCTTAAAGACTATCTTCTAATTGTCACTTAGCTTTCCAAACAGCCTAGCTATAGAGCGAGAACTCAGCAAACCCTTAAATGGTTAAGGATTTCATTCTGGTCTATACATCAGCCTCTGTGAGTTTGGTTAATGCAAGTTTGACTCAAGAGACAGAGCCATTCTTGGTGTGCTGACAGCAAAGTTTCTGGGCATATGGGGCTGAGAGCCAGACAGAGGGATTATCGAATTCATGCAGAGGAAGCCCCTGTGGGCTTTCCTGAGTTCATCCCGTCTTGTCACTCTGTACCTCCACAAACTGATCAAAGTCGTCTCACGACTGTGTGGAAATGCAGAGCACACACAGATCACCATGGGGCATCCTCATTCATGGGCACAGACAGACCCCAGCGCATTCACGCTCTGCTGGATTGGACCTGCTCGGGTATCGTCTGGCTTCTGCCCTGCAGGGCCTCCATAGGTGTCTGTTCCTGAGCAAAGAGCTGAAAAATGCCTGATTTAGAGCTTAAAAAACCCAGAAGGTTAATTAAAAGGAGAGCGTGCTTTCAATGACTTGAAAACTGTGAGCACAAGGCAATTAAGTTAATCAGTCACACTGTTTTTGTACTCAAAAGTGTTTTTAATTCAATTACTTCTAATTCTCTGTCTATTAACTCAATAGAAGGAGAGTTTTACAATAATTAACTTGTTCTAAAAAATCAAATTTCAGCCACAGCCTGAGCCGAAACCAGTTAAATCTGAGGGAGGATGTACAGAGAGTCTCTGTGTTGGCCGAGCTTAAAGCTGGTCCCCTCCACTCAACGTGCTAAAAGTCGGGGATGCTAATATGGTGATAACGGTGTCGTAATTTTCCACTTGTTCCTGCAAGTCTGTTCATTAATTGACGGATGTTGATTTTAGCCAATGCTTGGATCTTAGCCATAATCTCTAGGAGTAAATGATTTTAAAAAATCATCGTTTATGGAAATTCTATTTTTTATACAAAATCTTCAGTGCTTCCTCTAACACTGAGTACTGTCCCCTTCTCCACCACCTTGGAGTTCCATCTCCCTCACTTAGTCCAGGTCAGACTCATGTCTACATCACAGATTCTCCTCCAGTACGAAGTATTGAATAAATGATGCCAGAAGAGGGGGCAGGGCTAGATCTTAGTGCCATTCGGCCGCTTGTAGGCACTGATTATTTTCTTTCTCTTTTTCTCTTATTTTTTAAATTTATCTTTTAACTGAAGTATAGTTGATTTACAATGTTGTGTTAATTTCTGCTGTACAGCAAATTGACTCAGTTATACACATATATACATTCTTTTTCATATTATTTTCCATTACGGTTTGTCCCAGGATATTGAATATAGTTCCCTGTGCTATATAGTAGGACCTTGTTGTCTATCCATCCTGTAAGTAATAGTTTGCATCTACTAATCCCAAACTCCCAGTCCATCCCTCCCCTACCCTCCCTCCCCCTTGGCAACCACAAGTCTGCTTTCTATGTCTGTGATTCTGTTTCTGTTTCATAGATAGGTTCATTTGTGTCATATTTTAGATTCCACATATAAGTGATATTATATGGTATTTGTCTTTCTCTTTCTGACTTACTTCACTTAGTATCATAATCTCTAGTTGCAGCCATGTGGCTGCAAATGGCATTATTTCCTCCTTTTTTATGGCTGAGTAGTATTCCATTGTATACATGTACCATATCTTCCTTATCCATTCATTTGTTGACAGACATCCTGGGCATATATCCGGACAAAGCTATAATTCAAAAAGATACATGCACCCTTACATTCATAGCAGCATTAGTCACGATAGCCAACACATGGAAACAACCTAAGTGTCCATTGGCTGCTTATTTTCTTAATGCTATGTTTTATAGCAGCAGGACTGAACAACCTATGTTTGTATGACTAGGACAAGGCTGAGGGACTCTTCCATCCACACCCTGTCCCCAGTCTCATAGGCCTCCAAGGAGGTATCAAGGAAACCCAGAAGATTCATCCCACCCCACGAGAGCACAGCAGCGTGCCCCAGGAGTGGGCGTTCCTATCTGAACTCCCATCCCAGATGAGCAGGGCCTGCTGCTGCTGCAGGAACTGAGGTTCGCGTGGGGCAGAGCTGACCTTTAGTGGTGCCTCGTGGAGCTACGGGTGAAGGGCTCGAGAACCAGCTACAGTTCAAGTTTCAGTGTCAAGAGTTCAAGCCAAGGGGTGACACCAGATCCAGAGTAAAGGTCTAAATTCTACAAGGCAGCTCTGGAGACGAGCTGAAGGCAGTGTCAGGAGAGGGAGTAGGAGCAGGAGAACCCGCAGGAGGTCTGGGGTACATCAGAGGAAGAGGAGCAGGGTGGGCATGCAGCCTGGTCCTACTGTTTTATTACCCAGGTCGGAGGTAGCCCTGGACCTGGGCCTATTATGACATAAGCCAGAGCTTTATTCTACATCTACAGCTGCCCAGATGTGCACCTTTGTACACAGCCGCCCTGCTCTCTGGAAAGCCAACATGATTCTCTATTTCCCTCCTGTTCACATTCAAATTGTAGATGTGTGTGTTTCTTCTCCAACCAGATTCAGCCTCTCAACAGCAGACAACATGTTTTATTCATCTCCATATCAACCTCTCAATATTAACACTTGTCGTGCATTAATAATTACATTAATAATAAGAAAAAGATGAACAACTCCCCGAGTGCCAGGCACTTGGCTAGGTGTTTATGTTAAGGTTTGCATTGACTTCTCAGAACAATCCTGGGCCATAAGAATCAACATGTCCATTTCAAAGATGAGAAAACTGAGGGTCAAAGAGTTTGAGCAAGGTAACCAACTCCTCCATTTGGTAAATGGCAGACCCTGGCTTCAAACCAAATACGTTCCACACTGAAAGCAGGGCTGACTCCACAAAGGAACCGTATATCCAACTCTGGGCAAAAGGATGAGAACCAGACTATCTGGGGACGTGTGACAGGAAGTTAAAAGACTATGAGTGTTTCAGGGAGAGTCAGAGGAAGTAAGAATACAGACATTCCCCTGCTCTGAGAAATATCCAGATACAGCATTCGTCAGCAAGATGACAAGCCTCATCTTGTCTCTAGACCCCGCCAGAACTCCCTGCTGTGGGTCCCTCATGATCCTCTTGGAAGCCAGGAAATTGCCCTTTACCTTCATAGAAGAAGCCGACATACCTGGGAAGCAGGAGGGGTGGAGATGCTCCAGGCCGCACACTGCAGTTGGCCCCAGCCTTGTGAAAGGGGGTCAACCATCTCGGCTAAGCAGCTGAGGAACTCAAAAAGAGGGGCCCTTTAGTTCTCGGGAAACCCCTGTGAAAATAAGAAGAGAATGGCTCACGTGCAAGGTAAACCTCCAGCTTGCTTTAATTCTACACGGAAACCCAGCTAGACTCCCGGCACGTGGGCCAGGCCCAGGGACAGACACTCTTACAGCTTGTGACAGGCCTCTAGGGTTGCCTTTCCAGTATTTCACACACACTGCACAACAGCCCTGCAAGTTCAGGTCACACATGGAATTGTATCCTCATGTTACAGATGAGGGAAAACAGACTCAGAGACCCTCCCAAGGTCACACAGCTGATATCTGGACACAAGTCCAAGTCCACCAGTTACCCCAGCACTCTGCTGGGACAAAGCAAGGAAGGGTGTGACTCGGTGTTGGAATTAGAAAGGTCCTCTGAGGCCGTCTAATCCACCCCCACCCGTGCAGGAGTCTCCTGGGCTTTGGGCCGAGAGGCATTGCCCAGCTCCCCTCGGTCAAGGGCGCTAGGCCTGTATAATCAGCATCCAGCAGGACAACCCACACCATTGTGGATGGCACCCATTGTCACAACGGTCATCCTCATTTATTCATTTGGAGCAGGGCTCCACTTGAGGCTCAGCTGACCGAGTCACTCAGAGCTCAGGCTGGACTGCAAAGCTCTGGGAGAACGAGGGGACAGGCATCCAGCATTCTGGCAAATAGGCCACATCGACACCCACGCTAGTCTCATGCTGAGGGCAGGCTCACTGGTTTGCTTCCAAACCCAGAATCTCCACTGCATGGCCTCTTTGAGGCAATGGGCAGTGAGGGGCAGGCCTGCTCCTACTATAGATGGAAAATATCTGCTACATGTATAAAAGGATTGTATGAATACCCAGAAGACAGGAAGTGCTCCAAGAAATAACAAGAGAAAGCCAATCCAGTGGCATAAAAACAAAGGATATGAATAGGCAAGTCACGGAAGAGGCAATAAAAATGGCTAATTAATACACAAAAATATGCACAACACAAACAAATTTAATCTCACAATTAGATGCTATTACTCATCAGTTGGCAAAAATTAATGTGTTGGCGAGGATGTGGGAAAATGGGCACTGTCTGCGAGAAGGCATGCTCATACAGACCTCTTGAAGTACATTTTAGCTGGATTTATTAAAATTTAAAATATGTGTTGGCTTAGACCTGCACTATCCAATATATAATAGTCACCAGCTATGCGTGCTTAAGTTTAAATGTTAATTAATTAAAATTAAACACAATTACAGTTTCACTTCCTCATTTGCAGTAGCTACATGTCAAGTGCTCAAGAGTTAGATGTTGGCAAGTGTCTACCATCTTGGATAGTGTGGAATAGAATAGTTTCATCATTGCAGAAAGTTCTATTGGCCAGCACTACCTTAGATGCAGAAATTTCACTTGAAGATGTGAAATCTTTAAGAAATAATAACACGTGAACCCACATGCACAGGGGTGTTTCCTGAAACATTGTTTGCAACAAGAGAAACTAGAAAAACTGGAAACCAGGACTACTAAAAAGGGAATGGTTAAATCATGGTCCATTCATACTATCCTTAGTAGTTTTCCATTTTCCTAGAATAAAGATCTCTCGAATACAGTGTTAGGCAGGGAATTCCCTGGCGGTCCAGTGGTTAAGACTCTGAGCTTCCACTGCAGGGTGCGCAGGTTCAATCCTTGGTCAGGGAACTAAGATCCCACATGCTGTGTGATGCGGCCAAAAAGAATGAAAAATAAAGAAAAAAAAAAAAAGAAATATAGTGTTAGGCAACAAAAAGCCAATTACAAAATAATAGTAATAACAGTATTATCCCATTTGTATAAAAACTCATAAAACAAAATTGCATATTTCTGTAAGTTGTTCGATAAAGAATATTGATGACCCAGGATTGGAGGAGAGGGTTGGATCTGTCATTAGCACAGAATCTGACACTCACTGGGCTCTGTCCTGGCCCTACTGAATCACACTGGGGTCTAGGCCAGGTCCCCTAAATACTGGGTATCTAAGTGTGAAAGCACCCTTGTGCACAGTGCTGTCACCAGTGGCCTTGGCAGTCACCAGCCCACCATCAACATGACAGCAGCAAAGGCCAGCAGTCCTGAGATTTCAGGGCCCTCCCCATTGGCACCAGTGTCCCCCGGTGAGAACTGGTGAGCAGCGGGGTGGCAGCAGCCCCCTGGCCAGTGCCCCCAATCCACGGGGCTTCAAGGTTGGCCACAATGTTAGACATCACCACAGGGAGGCAGGCAGATGGCCGTCAGCTCAAGAGAAGGGGCAGACATCTGTTCAGACTCCCAAGAGATTCTGGGGAATTGGAGGACAATTTGAGGTGGGGATGGATTTGGAGTAATTATGCTTCATGACTGTGAACCCTTTTATTCCTAGACCGGTGGATCAGTCTGCTCAGGCTGCCATAAGAAAACAAATGAGACTGGGTAACTTAAACCAGCAGTCCCCAAAGTTTTTGGCACCAGGGACCAGTTTTGTGAAAGACAATGTTTCCACGGACTGGTGGGGTGTGGGGGGAGGTGGGTGGGCAGGGATGATTTCGGGATGATTCAAGTGCATTACATTTATTGTGCACTTTATTTCTATTATTATTACATTGTAATATGTGATGAAATGATTATACAACTCATCATAATGCAGAATCAGTGGGAGCCCTGAGCTTGTTTTCCTGCAACCACATGGTCCCATCTGGAGGTGATGGGAGACAGTGATACCCAAAGTGTGTTGCTTATGTCCAGTCTACTCCGTAATCTTGTTTCGGTTGCTGTCACTGCAGAAAACCCTGCTTCACAAAGATAGGATGTTGGAAATGGAAGCAGGCTTTTCAGTGCTTCTGTGGCAATCTCAGGATATTCCACCTTGACTTTAATCCAGAACGTATGGAGATTTGAAGTTGTCTTAAACATACTTTTAAGGCCACCGTCATTTGCGATCTCAAGCAGTTGATCCTCTTCTAGCACGGACAAAGTCAATTCACCTGCCTTATTCACAAATGGGTCGCGGATCCATTCCTTCCCAGTTCAGGGGTCTTTTGTGGTTGAGAAGTAATGCTCAAACTCTTCTGAAAGCTGAGATAGGTGACCATGCACCAGCTGGGAGAAAGAAGGCCCTGGCTCAGTCTCTTTCAAAATCTCTGCTAATGTTTGAAACATGTCACAAATCCCAGTGTTCATTGGTCACCCCCATAATTCCAGTTTGGCTTTGAATGCAGCCACTTTATCTGCCGACTTGAACACAGTTGTCATTCTCCCCTGAAGTAACAGGTTGAGTCCCTTGAGCAGGTTGAATATGTCACACAAGTAAGCAAGTTTTGCGATCCATTGTGTCACTGAATTGTGCTGCCAGTGGTGACTGTTTTGCTAAAAGAAATCTCTAGAGTGTCTCTCGTAACTCAAAAACTCTGGCCAGTGATCTACCTTTAGAAAGCCATCTCACTTCTGTGTATAAGAGAAGACGTGAGTGCTCTGCGTCAATCTCCTCACAGAGCTGTGCGAACAGACGTGGGTTAAGGGCGTATACTTTAACGTGGTTGATCATTTTAATCACATCCTGCAAAACGTTGTTAAGTTCAGGTGACATTTTTCGGCTAGCCAGCATTTCTCTATGGAAGACCCAGTGAGTAGACTCACATTCAGAAGCGACCTCTTTGACCCGAGTAGTGAGACCAGAAAGCTGTCCAGTCACGGCAGCTGCTCCGTCCGTGCATATACCGACACAAAATGACCAGTTCCATTTTCCTGATATGTAATCATTCAGAGACTTGAATAGTTCTGCAGCTGTGGTGTTGGTTGGCAACAAAAGTGCACATAACATATCCTCATGCACATCCTCCTGAAAAATATATGGCACAAAAACAAGCATTGTTGCCTTGTTGTCAACATCGGTAGACTCGTCAACCTGGATTGTGTACCACGGTGACTCATTAATCCTCTCTAACAATTGTGCCTCAGTATCCTCTGCTATTTCATCAAGTCGTCTAGTTATGGTGCTAGCCAGAAGAGGAACACGTGCCACCTTTTGACTGCAGCCTCTCTTAAAAGTTCACAATACATGTCCTTAGCAGCAGGCGGGATCAACTCTTCACCA
The DNA here is from genome assembly GCF_028023285.1 of Balaenoptera ricei. Taxonomy (NCBI): domain Eukaryota; kingdom Metazoa; phylum Chordata; class Mammalia; order Artiodactyla; family Balaenopteridae; genus Balaenoptera; species Balaenoptera ricei. Next base: position 172,216,476 of record NC_082639.1, read on the forward strand.
ATAGTAAAGGGCTTCTTAGCTTTAGCAATGCGGTTAGCCACTAAGAATGATGCTCTCAGTGCAGACACATTTGATGAAGTGGTGGCCTTCACTAATTGCTTCTGTTCTTCGTGTTCACATTTTTTTCTTTTGAAAAACTCCAAAGGCTTGTCTTTTAATGCAGGGTGATTGGTCTCCATGTGGCAAAGCAGTTTTGAAGCTTTCATGGCTTCGTTGGATAGCCAGTCGCCACATATTATACAAAGCCGGCTTGGAGAATGTGAATCACCTGTTGCAATGAACCTGCAATTTAAGTAGGACTCTTGGTATTTTCTTTTAAATGCAGCTTTCTTTTTGTTGGCAGTCTTAGAGTCTTCTGCTGTCATCATTGGGTCTTTCCCCCTTTTCAAAGACGATCTCCAGCGACGTGTGTTTTTTAGTCATTTTGGCTAGGGTTAGCTTGTGGGCTTACCAAAACAGTGACTGAGACAAGTGTGCAGTGCAGGAAAGAGGCACGGACAGAAGTGGTAAATCAAATAATGGGCGGACCACGCACGGACTAAAATAAGTGTCAGATTCTGACTTAAAGCCTGCCACCAGATGCAGCTGTACAGTTGAAGTACATCAATTCACTTGCCGCTGTAGAGCCTGCCACCAGATGCAGCTTAATTGTCACTTGCCCCTCACTGATAGGGTTTTGATATGAGTCTGCCAGCAATTGATTTATTATGGTCTCTGTGCAGTCAAACCTCTCTGCTAATGCTAATCTGTATTTGCAGCCACTCCCCAGTGCTAACATTACTGCTTCAGCTCCACCTCAGATCATCAGGCATTAGATTCTCATAAGGAGCGCGCAACCTAGATTCCTCACATGCACAGTTCATAGTAGGGTTCGCGCTGCTATGAGAATCTAATGCCGCTGCTGGTCTGACAGAAGGTGGAGCTCAGGCAGTAATGCAAGTGATGGGGAGCGGCTGTAAATACAGATGAAGCTTCGCCTGTTCGCCCGCCACTCACCTCCTGCTGTGTGGCCCAGTTCCTAACAGGCCACGGACCGGTACTGGTCCATGGCCTGGGGGTTGGGGACCCCTGCCTTAAACAACAGAAATTTATTTTCTCACAGTTCCAGAGGCCAGAAGTCAAGATCAAGGTGTCAGCAGGGTTGGTTTCTTCTGAGACCTCCTTGGCTTGTGGATGGCTGTCTTCTCCTCTGTCTTCAAGTGGTCTTCCCTTTGTACATATCTGTGTCCTTACCTCATTTTCTTATAAGGACACCAGTCATATTGGAATAGAGTCCACCCTAATGGTCTCATTTTAATTTAATCACCTCTTTAAATGCCCTGTCTCCAAACACAGTCACATTCTGAGGAACTGGGGGTTAGGAATTCAACCATGAGCTTGGGGGAAGTGTACACAACTCAGCCCACAAAACTCGTATTGCCTGGGAAACACCAGTTGCTCATTCAGTCAATCATTTGTTCACTCAAGAAATACTTATGGAGTATCATCTCTGTGGCAGGCACTGTATTTAGCACTGAGGATACAAAGATGAATGAAACACAGGCTTGCACCTCCAGAAACTTGTAATCAGGAGACACGTGCACAACTAACTCAACAAAACACAGACCTGCCTTCTTGAGCCCAGCCAGCAGCTGTCTGCTGACCTTTTTTCCAAGCCACCAAACACCATGGAGCCTCCTAGGCTCAGCTCTGCTTCCCTGCTGGGACACCTGCCACTGGAACTCTCTCTCTAATGCAGACTCCTTGCCTGAACAAGGACCAGAAATTGCCAGCACCCCTGGACATCATCCGTGATTCATCACCCATTCATTCAAGACTCATCTATTAAGCACTTATGATAAGCCCTGTTCTGGATGCTCAGAGTTGTAAACAAGCAGACATGTCCCTGACCTCAAGGAGTTTATATCCTAAAATGGGGCAACATACAGTGATCAACAAAACAAATAAGTATAATCGCTGTGTTGAAAATAAAGTCATGCAAGAGGATACAGATTGATTAGAGGGGCTATTTTAAATAAAGCGGTCACCAATCTGATGAGGTGAATTTTGAGCAGAGAGACCTGAGGACCTGGGAGAGTGAGTCCTTCTGGTGAGTGTCTGCAAAGAGCATCGAATCGGGCAGATAAAACAACAAGTGCTCAAGGTGGGAGCATGGACTATTTGGGGGAGAGCAAAGAGGTCAGCCTGGCTATCGCTGTGTGGGAAGATGTGATCTGGCACAGAACAGAGGAGGCACTCTCCTGCAGGACCTGGTGGGCTCTGGTCAGAAATTGTGCTCTGCTTACCCTGTGTGTAATGAGAGATCATCACAGGATTTTTTTAAATTAATTAATTAATTTATTTTTAGCTGTGTTGGGTCTTCGTTGCTGCACGTGGGCTTTCTCTAGTTGTGGCAAGTGGGGGCTACTCTCCGTTGCTGTGCACAGGCTTTTCATTGTGGTGGCTTCTCTTGTTGCAGATCACGTGCTCTAGGCACGTGGGCTTCAGTAGTTGTGGTGTGGCTCATGGCCTCTAGAGCGCAGGCTCACTAGTTGTGGCTCACAGGCTTAGTTGCTCCACGGCATGTGGGATCTTCCCGGACCAGGGCTCGAACCCGTGTCTCCTGCATTGGCAGGTGGATTCTTAACCACTGCGCCACCAGAGAAGTCCCCATCACAGGATTTTGAGTGCGATTGCTCACACTGGCTGTTTGGAAGGGAAATGACAGCAAATGTTGGGCAGCTGTATAAGAATCCAGGGAGAGAAGATGGTGTCCTAGCACTGGGGGTGGTGAGAAGTGATTAGATCAAAGGTAGAGCCAAAAGATAAGACAAATGATTCAGACTTGCCCCCAATTTAGTCTAGAAATGGACAGAAGACATAAAAACAGGGTCAGTCTCTCTCAGTTCAACTTACTAGTCCAAAATCAACAACCAGCATCACGAATGGGGCCAGTGGTGATGCTTTAGAAAGACACCAATGATGTGATGTCTGATTTTTATTAAATATCATAAGCAAATGATTAAATCACACAGAAACAAAGGTACGGGCACCATCACAGTGCAAATGAATTTACTCCGAGTTCAGCCAAGGACTAACCCTTTTTCGGACATGACAGCCAAAATTACTGTGAAGGACCCAGACCAGGACTGATGTGCCCATCTTACAAATGGGGTCAGAGGGGCAGAGCCGTGACTATATTCTTCCTAGTGCCACTGGAGAGAGTGCTGTGTTTTGAGAGTCTCTGAAATGGTGACTGCCACAGAAAACAAAACCATTTCAACTCACAATTTCTGATCACAAAACTGAATGGTTAGGCCTGAGGTCAAGCACCAGCCCAGCCCAGTTCTACCCATATATGATCTCTGGACAGCCTGGCCCAGGGGACTGGGCAGTTGGTCAGTAGGCAGCATAGATTCTGGCCCTAGTTCTGCTTTGATTTAATGCTGTGACCCAGTTTCTCCATTTATACAGTGGTAACGATATCTCCCTTTTCCTTCCTTGCTGGGAGACGAAGGCCCTAGCTATATCCAAGACACTAATGCGGTGTTTGGCAAGAGTTAACAGTGCTGATTGGATTGCTGTCTCAGTGCAGGAAAGACAGGATTGTGTAGGGTCAAATGCAATTACTTTACCTTGCACCAGAGAAGCGCTTTTGTTATCAAAGCACTTTCTACCATTATTATGGAGAGAAAGACAAGGATACCCAATGTCACCACTTCCATTTAACACTGTACCATAAGGCAAAAGAAAGAAAAATATAGCAGTTGTTCTGAAAAGAAGTAAAACTGTCTCTATTAGCAGATGACGTGATTGTGTATGTTGAAAATCCAAGACAATACACAAACCATTAGAATTAATAAGTGAATTTAACAATGTCACTGGATAGAAGGTCAATATAAAAAATTACTTGTATTTCTATATACTAGCAATGAAGAATTGGAAAAGGAGATTTTTTATGGAGGTATAGTTGATTTATAATATTATATAGTTTCAGGTGTACAAAAATATTGATTCAAAAATTTTATAGGTCATACTCCATTTAAAGTTATTATAAAATATTGGCTATATTCCCTGTGTTGTACAATACATCCTTGTAGCTTATTTATTTTATACATAGTGGTTTGTAACTTTTAATCCTTTACCCCTATCTTGCTCCTCCCCCCCAGTAACTACTAGTTTTTTCTCTATATCTGTGAGTCTTTTTCTGTTTTGTTATATTCATTCACTTATTTTTTTTAGATTCCACATATAAGCAATATCATGCAGTATTTGTCTTTCTTTATCTGACTTATTTCACTTAGCATAATGCCCTCCAAGTCCATCCATGTTGCTGCAAATGGCAAGATTTCATTCTTTTATGACTAAGAACTATTCCACTGTATGTATATACCGCATCTTCTTTATCCATTCATCTGTTGATGGACCCTTGGGTTACTTCCATATCTTGGCAATTGTAAATAATGCTGCTATGAACATTGTGGAGCATGTGTCTTTTCAAATTAGTCTTTTTGTTTTCTTCAGGTGTACACCCAGTAGTGGAATTACTAAATCATATGGTAGTTCAATTTTTAGTTTTTTGAGGAACCTCCATACTGTTTTTCACAGTGGCTGCACCAATTTCCATTCCCATCAACAGTGTATGAGGGTTCCCTTTTCTCCACATCCTCACCAACATTTGTTACTTGTGGCCTTTTTTGATGATAGCCATTTTGACAGGTGTGAGGTGATATCTCATTGTGGCTTTGATTGGCATTTCTCTGAAAATTTAGTGATGTTGAGCATCTTTTCATGTGCCTGTTGGCTATCTGCATGTCTTCTTTGGAAAAATATCTATTCAGGCCTTCTGCTGTTTTTTAATCAGGTTGTTTTTTGGTTTTTTTGGTTTTGTTTTTTTTTTGATATTGAGTTGAATGAGCCGTTTATGTATTTCGGATATTGACCCCTTATCAGTCATATCATTTACAGAGATTTTCTCCCATTCAGTAGGTTGTCTCTCCATTTTGTCAATGGTTTCCATTGCTGTGCCAAAGCTTTTCAGTTTAATTAGGTTCTATTTGCTTATTTTTGAGTTTGTCTCCTTTGCCTTAGGAGACAGACCCAAAAAAACATTGGTACAATTTGTGTCAGTGTTCTATCTATGTTTTCTTCTAGGGGCTTTATGGTTTTTGGTCTTACATTTAGGTCTTTAATCCATTTTGAGTTTACTTTTGTATATAGTGTGAGAAAATGTTCTAATTTCATTCTTTTACATGTAGATGTCCAGTTTTCCCTGCATACTTATTGAAGAGACTGCCTTTTCCCCATTGTATATTTTTGTCTCCTTTGTTGTAGATTACTTGACCATAAGTGCATGGGTTTATTTCCAGGTTTTCTATCCTATTCCATTTATCTATATGTCTGTTTTTGTGCCAGTGCCATACTGCTTTGATTACTGTAGCTCTGTAGTATAGTCTGAAGTTAGGGAGTGTGATACCTTCAGCTCTTTCTCAAAATTGTTTTGGCTCTTCAGGGACTTTTGTGTTTCCATACAAATTTTAAAATTATTTGTTCTACTTCTGTGAAAAATGCCATTGGTAGTTTGTTAGGGATTGCACTGAATCTGTAGATTGCCTTAGGTAGTATGGTCATTTAAAAATATTACTGTTTCCAATCTATAAGCACAGTATATCTTTCCATTTTTTAGTGTCATCTTTAATTTCTTTCATCAGTGTCTTATAGTTTTCTGAGTACAGGTCTTTTACCTTCTTAGTTAGATTTATTCCTAGGTATTTTATTATTTTTGATGTGATGGTAAACGAGATTGTTTCCTTAATTTTTCTTTCTGATAGTTCACTGTTAGTGTATAGAAATGCAACAGATTTCTGTATATTAATTTCATATCCTGCAGCTTTACCAAAAACATTGATGAGCTCTAATAGATTTGTGGTCGTGTCTTTAGGATTTTCTTTGTAGAGTATCATATCATCTGCAAATAGCAACAGTTTTACTTCTTCCTTTCCAATTTGGATTCCTTTTATTTCTTTTTCTTGTTTGATTGCTGTGGCTAGAACTTCCAATACTATGCCAAATAAAAGTGGTGAGAGTGGGCATCCTTGTCTTCTTCCTGATCTTAGAGGAAACGCTTTCAACTTTTCATAGTTGAGTACGATGTTAGCTGTGGGCTTATCATATATGGCCTTTATAATGTTGAGGTATGTTCCCTCTATACCCATTTTGTGGAGAGTTTTTATCAGAAATGGACGTCAAAAGCTTTTTCTGCATCTATTGGGATGACCATATGATATTTTCCTTCAATTTGTTAATGTGGTGTATTACATTGATTTGCAGATATTGAACAAGCCTTGCATCCCTGGGATAAATCCCATTTGATCAAGATGTATGACCCTTTTAATGTATTGTTGAATTTGGTTTGCTAATATTTTGTTGAGGATTTTTGCATCAGTGATTTTGGCCTGTAATTTTCTTTTTGTGTGTGGTATCTTTGTCTGGTTTTGGTATTAGGGTGATTCTGGCCTCATAGAATGAGTTTGGAAACATTCCCTCTTCTGTAATTTTTTAAAAATAGTTTGAAAAGAATAGGTGTTAACTCTTCTCTAAATATTTGGTAGAATTCACCTGTGAAGCCATCTGGTCCTGGACTTTTGTTTTTTGGGAGTTTATTACTGATTCAATTTCATTACTGGTAATTGGTCTGTTCATATTTTCTATTTCTTCCTGGTTCAGTCTTGGAAGGTTGTACATTTCTAGGAATTTGTCCATTCCTCCAGGTTGTCCATTTCATGGGCATATCATTGTTCATAGTAATCTCTTATGACCCTTTTGTATTTTGGGGATGTTAGTTGTAAGTTCTCCTTTTTCATTTCTGATTTTATTCATTTGGGCCCTCTTTCTTTTTTTCTCAATGAGTCTGACTAAAAGTTTATCAATTTTTTTTGTCTTTTCAAAGAACCAACTCTTAGTTTCATTGATCTTTCTATTATTAGTTTAAGCCTGAGGTAGGCTTAAATTCTGCTATAAATTTCCTTCTTAGAACTGCTTTCGCTGTGTCCCATAGATTTTGTGTTTTCATTTTCATTTATCTCCACGTATTTTTTTATTTCTTCAGTGATCCATCGGTTGCTTAGTAGCATATTGTTTAGCCTCTGCATGTTTGTGTTTTTTGAAACTTTTTCTTGTAGTTGATTTCTAGCCTCACAGTGTCATGGTCAGAAACGATGCTTGATATAATTTCAATTTTCTTAAATTTACTGAGGCTTGTTTTGTGGCCTAGCATGTGGTCTATCCTGGAGAATGTTCCATGTGCACTTGAAAACGATGTGTATTCTGTAGCTTTTGGATGGAATGTTCTATATATATTTATTAAGTTCATTTTGTCTAATGTGTCATTTAAGGCCAGTGTTTCCTTATTGGTTTTCTATCTTGATGATCTGTCCATTGATATAAGTGGGATGTTAAAGTTCCCTACTATTATTGTGTTACTGTCAATTTCTCCCTTTATGTATGTTAACATTTGCTTTATGTATTTAGGTGCTCCTATGTTGGCTGCATATATATTTACAATTGTTATATCTTCTTCTTGAATTGATCCCTTGATCATTATGTATTCTTCTTTGTCTCTTGTTACAGTCTTTGTTTTAATCAATATTTTTAACTGAAGCTTAGTTGATTTACAATGTTGTGTTAATTTTGCTGTACAGCAAAGTGATTCAGTTATATATATATATATATTCTTTTGCTGTACAACAAAATTAACATGACATAGTAAATATATATATTTTTTCTTATATATACATATATTCTTTTTTTATATCTTTTCAATTATGGTTTATCATAAGATATTGAATATAGTTCTCTGTGTTATTCAGTAGAACCTTGTTGTTTATCCAACAGTCTTTGTTTTAAAGTCTATTTTGTCTGATATAAGTATTGCTACCCTGGCTTTCTTTTGATTTCCATTTGCATGGAGTATCTTTTTCCACCCCCTCACTTTCAGTCCATGTGTATCTTTAGATCTGAAATCTCTTGTAGGCAGCATATATATGGGTCTTGTTTTTATATCCATTCAGCCCCTCTATGTCTTTTTATTGGAACATTTTTAAAATGTTATTTACATTAAAAAAACACATCAGCTATCTAGGAATAAGCCTAACAAAAGATGTGCAAGATCCCTATACTAAAAATCTGCAAAATATTGTGGAAAGAAATTAAAGATCTAAATAAATAGAGATGTATACCATGTCTGTGAATTGAAAGACTCAATATTTTAAAGATGCTAATGCTCCCTAACTAGATCTATAGAGCCAATGCAATCACAATCAAAATCCCAGCAAGCTTTTTTAAGAACATGGAGAAACTGATTTAAAAATTTATATACAAGCTCAAAGGATCTAGATTAATCAGGAATGTCAGGACTTCCCTGATGGTCCAGTGGTTAAGACTCCATGCTTCCAATGCAAGGGGGGGTGGGTTTGATCCCTGGTCAGAGAACAAAGATCCCACGTGCCGTGCGGTGCAGCCAAAAAAAAAGAGTGTTCAGGAGAAGAAGAACAAAGTTGGTAAGCACATTTCAAAGTGCAGTAATTAATTTCAAAGCTGCAGTAATTAAAAGAGTGTGGTGAAAGGATAGACATAGACCAATGGAACAGGATGCAGAGTTCAAATATATATATATATATATATATATATATATATATATATATATATATAGTCACTTGGTTTATGACTGCTATTCAATAGGGAAAAAGAAGGGTCTTTTCTTCTTTTTTTTAAATAAAATTATTTATCTATTTTTGACTGCGTTGGGTCTTTGTTGCTGTGCATGGGCTTTCTCTAACTGCGGCGAGCGGGGCTACTCTTCATTGTGGTGTGCGGGCTTCTCATTGTGGTGGCTTCTCTTGTTGTGGAGCACGGGCTCTAGGCACGTGGGCTTCAGTAGTTGTGGCACACAGGCTCTAGAGCGCAGGCTCAGTAGTTGTGGTGCATGGGCTTAGTTGCTCCGCGTCATATGGGATCTTCCTGGGCTAGGGATCGAACCCATGTCCCCTGCATTGACAGGCAGATTCTTAAACACTGTGTCACCAGGGAAGTCCCAAGAAGGGTCTTTTCAATACATAGTGCCAGAACAATTAGATTTTTACAAGAAAAAAACATGAATCTCGACCTCCACCTCACACTATATATAAAAATTAATTCAAGATTACTTATAGACCTAATGTCAAAAAATGATAAAACTGCTAGAATAAAATATGAAAGAATATTTCCATGACCTTGAAGTAAGCAAAGATTTCTTAAATTAGATGCAAAAAATTAACCACAAAAGAAAGTTTGATAAAATGGAATTCATTGAAATTAAGAGCTTCTGCTCATCAAAAGACACCATCAGAGCATGAAAAGACAAACCACAGACCGGAAGAAGATTACAAGAATACATATTTTTTAAATGCCTACCACCTAGATTAGCATTTCCCAAACAGTGTTTTAAGGCACACTAATGTTGCATGGGATGTTAATAAGTATATCGTATAAAAGGGAGTCCATGTTCAAATATGCGAAAACTTGTGTTAAGCAAAAATAACCCCAAAAGAAGTACTTATTGCAAGACTTCTCAGAGCTTTTTTACATTAAAATTTTGGGGAAATGTATCTTATCTTTAGTGTGTGTGTAACACAGTTGTTCTGCAAAACAGTTTCAGAGTTGCTGACTTGGGACAATGCAATTAAGGGTATAACTCTATTCCAGGAAATCAAGGGAGTCATGATTTTGATAGTGTGTCAGTTGGGTCATTCTGAGACGCAGACTCAAAGATGGAGTTAGAAGTGCAAGAGATTTATTGGGGGTGATGCGTGTGAAAGATAAAGGGAGGAAGGAGCAGGAGTAAGCCTTCCCATTGTGAGGGCTGTGATAGGCAGAGGAGAGGGGGAGGAAAAAGGATGGGCTAGGAAAAGCCCCTGACTGTTGTGCAGCTCCAAGAAAGTCTTGGCCGGCCCAAAGGGGAGCTCTGGTGAAAAAGTGCCTTTAGTAGAGTCCCAAGTTGGACAGAAAGAGTCATTCCCTGGGGCCCCTGCCTTGCTCTGTCATTGGCTGGGGGCTGCCTGGGAAGAGTGTGGCATTAGCTCGAACATTGCAGCTGGAGGCTCGCAGCTGACTGCACACCTCAGAGCTGATTGGCAAGTCCTTTTTTAGAGGGAGATCCAAGTGGCATATTTCCATGGTTCTCACAGGAAGCTTACAAGGTCTTTAGGAAAGATGAAATTTCCTACTACTAAATTCTAAGAAGAAAGTGACATGAGCCTTTTAGAAGGGACAGTGAAAATATAACAGATACAGGAGGAGACATTGGAGCAAGGCATTATTTGGTGGTTTCCTATAGAAGTTGTTTTCAGCTTTCAAGTCCATCTTGCCAAGAACCATATTAAATTGAGTGAAGGATTGCCTTGCTATCAGCTAGGGTATATCCTGTAAATTCAGTCCTTGACATCAATTTGGAAAATCCTTCCCACAGATCCTTTAGCACTTTCAAGCACTCCTGCAAATACAAAGCCTTACAAAGAGGACTTAAAGGACAGGGTTACTGGCCACATAGGGTCCGGGGCCAACAGTGGCTTCCTGACATCACAGCTGGGGGTTAATAAGTCCATGGGAGCCTCATGGGTTCTCCAGCCCCTCCAGAGTCTCCACTATATATTCACACATGACCAGTCACTGTTTCCATCTTCTGAAAGAAAACATCTGGAGTCCAACCTTCCCACCCATGCGTTCCATCTTCTATCTAATGAAATCTTTCTCTTTCTCCAGGAATATTGTCTCCTTTCCACCTTCTCTTATGTCCCAAAACCATTGTTCCTCAGAATAACAGCTATATTATATGTGGACTGAGTCCTGGGTACATGAGATTATGATGCCTAATGTAACTGATAAAAAAGAATCTTATTAAAAATGCATTAAATAAAAAGAATGATACAAAAATAGGGAAACAAATGAATACTTGACAAATAAATAGAGCATTTGGAATGGTAACTCGGTATGCTGAATGGAACTTAATTACAGAGGTAAGGGTGTGAAATTTTTAGGAAAACGTATTCGTTTACATGTGGAAGTAATGAACCATGAATCAAAGAACATCTGATTTCTGTTTCAACACCAGATTTCCTAATGTATCCCCCAAATAATATGGTTTGCTTATTAGATTTCAAGAATTAATCCCTCAAGAGGCAGGGGATATGGGGATATATGTATACTTATAGTTGATTCACTTTGTTGTACAGCAGAAACTAACACAACATTGTAAAGTAATTATGCTCCAATAAAGATATTAAAAAAAAAAAAGAATTAATCCAAGTTGGGTTTCCAAATGCACATTTTGGAAAAACTGAATAATAAGGAAAACGCAATAAACTGCAAGAGTTCCTTTGCTGGCAACAGGAAAACATATCCACAGCTGAAAGGCTCCAAGTAAAGTCCCCAAGGGTTCCACCACCCACAAATACTCCTCAGTGTTCTCATGTGGATGTCTTTCCCTTGGGGTCCACCCATACACACATCCAAGCACTCTGGGATCGCCCCCCTCTCCCAGGGGACTTCCTCTTCTACGTGGAAATGTTCCCAGGCGATACGATTTCTTGTCTGTGGACAGGTGGTCATCTTTTGCATATGCAGGACACCAGCTGACCATCCAAGATGATGCCACCGCCCCTGAAGTGTTAGTCTGGAGTCCAGAGGAGTCGTTTCCTCTTGGGGTAGGGAGGGGGCTGAGCAGGTACGACTGCGAAGGGGCATGAGGAAGCCTTTGGGAGCTGGCAGTGTTGGATGTCTTGATCTGGGTAGTGATTATATCTGTACAATGTCATTGGGCTGTACATTTAAGATTTATGCACTCAAGGTATGTGACTATCTCAAAAAAAAAAAAAAAAAGTCAGGAAAGAAAAAAGAAAGAGAATTGGAGGAGATGAATGGGAGATGGCAAGGAAAGACTCTCTTGTGAAAAGTTTTGCTATAACAGGAAGCAAAGAAATGGGTCAGTGGCTGGAGGCAGGTGTAGACAGGGTTACAGGAAAGTTGCTTAAAATGGAAGACATTATGGCATGTTGCTATGCAGTTGTAAGGATCTAGGAGGGAGGGGATGCTAACAATGAAGAATAGAATGCGCTTGGTTGCTGAGCAGGGAATCTAGTACAGAGATAAGCTCCACTCCCAGGGTCTGGCCTAGGAAGCCCACCAAACCCCTGCCCCTGCCTGGAACTTCCCTACCCCACCAGGTCATCACTGTAGACTCTGCCCCCCATTCCTGCAGCTCTGGGAGAATGCCATGCTGTCTTCCCTGCTTTTCCTGGGGTTGAAGGTCAGGAGCCTGACATAGTATCTACTCTTATCAGCCCCTCCCTCACCCTAGGATAGAGGCCAAAGGTGAACGTCTCCTGAAAGGCCCACCAGGGAAGCAGATTCCATCACCCAGGGCCTCTGAGGTTGTTTGGCATAAAAACAGCAGAAAACTGGCATTAAGTCCTTGTTTGAAGTATGACCTTGGGCACCTCACTTCCCTCTCAGTTTCCCTCTCTGTAAGATCAGCGGGTTTCCAAGGTCCTTTCAGTTCTCACATTCTGACTTGGTGAGGCTAGGAAAAGATGTGTTTGGGTGCCATAGAGGAGACAGCCCGAGTCAGGCAGCTAGTCCTACTTTCCTTGCGTCTCTGGGTCTCTTTTCTGTGTGGGGCTTGCCACACAAGGAAGGCCAGCCCGTGCTTCTCAGAGGCCTCCTCAGGGCGTCCCAGGTGCAGAATCAGAGCCCACCATCTACCAAGCGTAATAACTAGTTGATAGATTAAAAGCAGGGGACTCTCAAGTGTTTGTGAACAAGGCAGGACACTGGCTGAATGCTGACTAAGGTGTCGGGGCCTAAGCTGTGGAGAGAGCAGACACAGGGCAGAGTGGAGGCCCAGAGAAGGCCGGCCCGCGCTCAGGTGAACACACTGAGAGCCAGTGTGCCCAGGCCTGCCAGGTGGGGAAGAAAAGTGCGGAGGAGCTAAATGGGGACGTTACTGGGTGTTGGGCTTAGAGACTGTTTCGTTTGGGATCCAGTCATAAATTAATCCTACACGTCAGTGTTCCCAAAAAGAGAACCCAGGATGAATATTTCAATTTTAGGCGATGGAATAAACCTCCTCTTGGTTTCCAAGGCCCAGCCGAGCTCTCTTCCCTCTCAAGCTCCACCTCACCCACCCACCCTCCGTCTCTCTCTCTCTCTCTCTCTCTGCTGAGATGCCCAGAGTGTGAAGACAGGACCCATTCTTCTGGGAGAGAGAGGAGTTGGAGCAGGAAGATAAGCAGTGCTGGTGGCTGAGAAAGGCAGATAAACCTCTGTTTGATTTGGCTGGACTTGCTCAGCCCTGGTCCCTGCCCAGACCCTCAAAAATAGGACTGCCAGACTCGTGGAAGGAAAAGGACAAACAGGGGAAATGCATGTAAACAGATTTAAGGCAAACCTGAGGGAGAAGAGATGGGCTGTGCCGGGCTGTGGGGAGAGCCCTCCTCCGCCTGCCCCTCCTCCCTCGAGGCCCAGAGGGCACCAAGCACAGGAGCCGAGCCAAGCAGTGGGAGCTAGCGGCTGAAGAGGAGGGGTTTTACGAGCGACCTGGGTCCCCAAGCAGGGCCTCCGTCCTGTCCCCGGTGGAAACCCTCTGCAGGGGGCATCAGCCCCTGCCCACGTCACAGCCACTTTCTCTTTTGCCAGATGAGGCCTAGTGTCCCTGCCACCTTAGACAAGAGGGCTTCCTGCCCTGATACCTGTGCTGTAGAAGACCCTCCCCTGGGCTTCCTCGGGCTGCAGCCCTCCCCGCGGGGCAGAGTCAATACGACCAGGCGGATGGCCCTGCCCAGAGCCCATGCCCGCCTTTGGAACTTAGATCCTGCTTGGTGAACCCAGGACCCTACATTGCCAACCCACACGGTCCAGAGCTGCTTCTAAGACCTGCACAGGACTCTTCCCCTGGCTTACCTCTCCCAAGAGATGGCTAAAAGGCAGTTATTTGTGGGAGATGGAAACAAGGTAAGACCCTGGGCTGGAGCGGGGAGGCACATGTGTGCCAGCAAGGCCTCCACAACCTCAACAGAAAGAGGTTGGGAAGGGAAGGGGGTGGGCTTGGCCAGCTCTCTGAGCACCACTCCCTTCTGGCACAGACACCAAAGAATTCAAAATCCGAAATTCTGGCCATCCAATTGTTACGAAGGTATGTTTGTCAAGGTTGGAGACTAGAACACATTATAGTTTATGGTTTGTTGGCTTCTTATAACTTGAAGATATTTAGACCTATGGTATGTGGGCCTCAGTGATGGGACTCTTGCCCTGGGTCTCACAAATGTAAGCGTAAATCTGCCTTAAAATGAGTAAAAGAAGGTTCGTCCCTAGAGTCAGTTACACCCCTTTGTGTGTTGCCTCCTCCTGCTCATTCGAGGTGTCAGATTAAGACAAAGGAGATTATTCAGGTACGTGTCTGTGTGCCCAGAGAGACGTGAATCTGATCGTGTCGTGGTGTGCGCACAAACCTCCAGTGCCCCGCGATTCCAGATGAAATTCTTTGGAGTGGCATTCAGGCCCCTCTGTGTCTGCTTTGCCCGCTCAGACTCACCCGTCAGCTTGCCCCACATACACCCTAACTCTCCCAACCCCCACCTCCAACATCTTATGCCCTCCTCCCTCCACCATCCCTGCTTCTCTGCCAGGCCACTTTTTCTTTGTCCTTCCTGACTCAGCTGAAATGTCACCTCCTCCAGAATGCCTTCCTGGGTTGGGTGCCCTCTGGGTCCTACAGCACGTCTCGCCCAGTCCCCCAGCAGTTTCTCAGTCTTTCTCTCTCCCAAGACAGGGGCACCTGGAGAAGCCGTGTCGTTATTCCTGCCTACCGGGGCTGAGAGCACAGGGCAGGCATCCAACGCCCACTTGTAAGTGCAAGAACACGTACCTGAACAGAGGTCTGGGGAGTAGACGCACAGAGGGGCTGGGAGTTGAGGGAGTTCAGCGCCAGATTCAATCTGTGACAAAGCGAGAGGAGAGCTTTATCTTCCTAGGTGTGATGTCCGCATCTTTCAAACGGCCATTGCAATGTGAATGCGTCTAACGTCACAGAGTAAGGTTTTTGCTGTGCTCCCCACCCTGACAAGCACTTGGCCATCTCCCTTTCACCCCAAACTGGACACCTGAGACTGTGTGGTAAAAACCAGAAGACATCAAACCAACACATCGGAAGTTCCACAGAATGGTCCCAAATGACAAGGATCTGTGTGTGGAAAGAATAGACTCTGACACACCACCCCGACCCCCCACCATGGGCAACATCCTTCATCCCACAGCATTCAAGAATCAGGAGTCCCCAGGGAACCAAGGTCACTCCAAAGCACGGGAAGCTGCCTCACCAAGAGGTAGGGCTCTGGCATGTTCTTGGGGGTCCATCTGAGGGAACTTATAATCAGAAGCACCAAAAAGATCTTCATTGATTGATGTGAGCTGGCTAACCTGGAAGGCACCATCAAGCCTCCAAGCCAAGGAGCATAGCAAGACCTCAGGGTATTTTGAGTGCGTAGGGCTGGTCCCTGCTTGCTTCTCCCAACATGTGCAACCAAATCACAGTCACTCTGAGGATACTCACTTCCTTGTGGCTTCCAAACAGACTCTAGTGTGGGGAGTGGCATGATCTGTTAGGCTGAACTTGAGACAGTGCCATCATATGGTCAGAGAGTAACTGCAGTCACCAGAGGGCATGTCCCAAACTGGCTGCCATGTGGCCAGTCCCAGAATCCCCTCTTCCACAGGGGAAAGACCCCAAATATTCAAGCCCAGTTGTGGAAATGCATGAAACAGGTGAGAATGCAGAAAAATGGGAGAAAGCAATGCCAAAGAATTCCAGGAAGAGCCAGGAGTCACAGGACTCCTCTGATGATTGACTGGCTCATGGGGTCCCAATGGCCTTGACAAGCCTATCTTAGACTGCACAAGGTCAAGGACACTCCAACCCAACTTGCCTTCCACTCTTCTTCACTCATGGTCACACTTGCATTGTGGTCTGACAACTCACCCAGCCTTCTCAGTCCCCTCCTTGTTTTCTCTCATAGGCATTTCCCCAATAAAATATATACATGGTTAATCCCATCTTGCCATCTGCTTCTCCGAGGACCCAGACTAACACTCTGACCTTGGGTGAGTCACTAAGCATCTCAAGACCCATATCTCTCATTTGTTTTGTTAAAAGAGGGTATACTTGTGACTCTCATACTGACATAAAATGAACAAAAAGAACACATGCCAGACTTTTTATTTAATTTACTAACTGTTGAGGGAACCAATATGATGTTACTGGTTCAATATACATAGGCAGATAAAGGATGCTGAAATGAATTTACAAATAGATCCAAAACAAGTCAATAATCAGTTGCATCCTACTGTACACAACTAATTTGCTTTTCTGTGGACAAAAAAAAAAAAAAAATCATTTGCCTATTAGCAGTTTTCTACAATTTACAGAGCTGTAAAAGGGGCATTAGACAGGCCACTCAGTAATCATTTGTTTACCCATTTCAGTCTTTCATATTTTTTCCCGACAGGAAAGAACAGGATTGGATGAGATGATCTCTGGAGTTCTCTGTAGCCCATGTGACTGTGCCCCAAAGGCTCACTTGTCGTATCTGAAATCTGGTCCTTTTGCACTCTGCGTGAGCCTTCCACCCTGGGGAGAATCAACCAGTAGCCTTTCTCTGAGCATGGCCGCCTGATTAGGAATTGGCACTCTGTGGGTTCTGGGTTAAATGTTAATTGGTAATTAAAGATAAACTATATGGAGAGTAGTCATCCTTTAAAATTGAAAGGAACCTTACAGGCTGTAAAGCACTGATCAGTGTTCTATGTTCCAAACAACAGAAATGGCCTCCACTTAAGTAGAGGAGGGCCAGTAGCTCACAGAATCATGGAAAGCCTGGAACACGCATCTGACCAGGAAATGGGGGGAAGGGGAGATCCAGCCCAAATGTAGTACAGCAGCCAGTAGGACCATTGTAATCATCCCTGCATGCTTGCTTTAACACCGCTGGCACCAGCTACCGAGCCATTAGACTGTCTGCAGCCGCCATTAAAAAGAAGTCTCTAACTGATCCAGAATCTTTATTTACTTCTTCAAAATTCAGAAACAGCAGCAGGAGCATATGATTGGTTGTGCTTAAGAGACATCTCCACGGTCAGCCTTTTCCTAGTTTCTGGTGGTTTACCAGCAATCTTTGGCATTCCTTGGCTTATAGATGCATCACCCCAATCCTCTGTCTTCCCATGCTTCTCCTTGTGTCTCCCTCTTCACATGACCGTCTTCTTATTAGGACACCAGTCATGTTGGCTTAGGGCTCACCCTACTCCAGTATGACTTCATCTCAACATAACTAATTATTACAATATATCTGTAATGACTCTGTTTCTAAATAAGGTCATATTCTGCGGGATTGGAGTTAGGACTTCAGCATTTCTTCTCTGAGGGGACAAAATTCATCCCGTAATACCACCAACAAGATTTTCCTGTTATGTGTTTTTCAATCTTTTCCACCCATGTCCCATTTTGGCAAACATTAAAAGCTCGTCCCTTCCTGTATTTATTTATTTGAGACACTTTAAGCTATTCAGTGACAACCTCAATAGCAAGTTGAAGTCTTATCCTAGATCCCTTTTGCAAACTACAAACATCCCCACCTCCTTCATGTACACACACTCTTCTCCTGATTAGAAACAAACTCTTAATTATAAAACCAAAGCCCAGTAAACAAGTGGCAGAACCAGGACCTGACCCATAACTTCTGACTCTTATTAACCACTGTCTTTTCACTACATCACACAGCCTATGGCAAAACCACTGCCAACCAAAATCTCTTAGAGACAGAAAGTGAGAAAGAGCTGCAAGACTGACTCATCGATGGGCTTAGTTCTTCCTCAAGCAGAAGGGCCTCCTGCTTGTCAGTTCCCTGCATCAGTGGGAAGACAGCCCTAGGGAGGCAGTGAAGGCGTCAGGGACTCAGGCGAGGCACTTAGCATGCACTGATGCACTAGCAGTGGCTTTCTCCACAGACTGTCAAACCCACTTGAACATCAAAGGCTGAACAGGAATAACCAGGCCCACAGCCAAAGTAGCTGAAAGGAATTTATCTCCCACAGCCCCTGGGCCCCATCCCCCCACCCCAACAGGCAGCAACTTCCAGCTGAGGCAGGAGGCATCTCAGTTATCCTGGTACTGAAGGGTAAGTTTGGATGCAGTTGACCTTGCAGCCTGGGACCTTCCCCACATCAAGGAATCTTCTCCTTCCAGCCCCCACTTAATAGCCTCTAAAGTGCAACTGCCTCTAGAGTTGGAGTAGGCTTCCAAATCACTTTCTCTTAGGAGCACAAAGTGGACAAGGTTGCAGTTAGGAGACCAGGTGTTTAGTCTTTCATCTGCTGCCAAGCAAGCTGGCCCTGAACTAGTCCCTTCATCTTTGACATGCATCTTCTCATCTGTTAAAGGCCTTTCCTATGACATCTTTAGAGACCATATCTATTAAATACTTTGAAAAGTAGAAAATGAAAATAATGTATCTTTACTGTCGCTACCATTACCGCATTTAGCACAGGAATAAAAAAGGACATGAGTTAGACTGAGGGTCTCCCCCAGAGAATTTCACTACAGTGTATCTCAATGTAAACTTATCTTTATTTATCTTGCTTGTGATTCATTATTTCCTGAATCTAAGTATTCATATCTTTCATCAATTTGGGAACATTCTCAGAAAAAAAAATCTCTTTGAATATTGCCTCTCTCCCAATCTCTATTGTCTCTTTCAAGAACTTCAATTATACAATGTTAGATCATCTCATAATCTCCTCCATGTCATTAATTTCTTTTTCATATTTTCCATCTCCTTTCTTCTTTGCACCAAGTTTTTTTTTTTAATAAATTTATTTATTTTATTTATTTTTATTTTTGGCTGTGTTGGGTCTTCGTTGCTGTGCACGGGCTTTCTCTGGTTGCAGCGAGAGAGGGCTGCTCTTCATTGAGGTGCATGGGCTTCTCATTGAAGTGGCTTCTCTTATTGCAGAGCATGGTCTCCAGGCATGCGGGCTTCAGTAGTTGTGGCACATGGGCTCAGTAGTTGTGGCACACAGGCTCTAGAGCACAGGCTCAGTAGTTGTGGCGCATGGGCTTAGTTGCTCTGTGGCATGTGGGATCCTCCCGGGCCAGGGCTCGAACCTGTGTCCCCTGCATTGGCAGGTGGATTCTTAACCAATGCACCACCAGGGAAGCCCTTTGCACCAAGTTTTGAGTAATTTATTCAGATATATCTTCCAGGTAACTAATTGTTTCTTCTATTTATAAATAATTAATTTTTTTGGTTGTGTTTTTAAATTCCCCTATCTTATTTTTATTTCTGGAAGTATTTTTTTCTCAATTGACCTGATATTTTTTTCAATATAGTAACTTTGTTCTTTTCTTATATTTTCAATTTTACTTTTAAGTTCCTATAATAATTTTAAGCGTATATATTTTATAGCCTACACTTGATAATTTTAATATCTGATTTTCCTGGGGATTTGATTCTTCTGTTTGCTGTTTTTGCTAGCTTATTTTTGTAGTTTGAAATTTTTGAGCTCATATTTTTAGGCTTTCTCCAGTGGACTGTTGGCCTGAGGTTGAAAGCCTCATCCTTCAGAAGGGATATGTGTTTGTTTCTATCAGGCATCCCGAGAGCATTACCGACCACTAATCATTTTTAGTTTTAGTTCTTAGAGATTACCAGGCCACATCTTCCTGTTTCTCTCATTTCTTAATGAGTGAAGTCTTTGTTTATTTCACTTTTTAACTTTAACTATGTGTGTTTTTGTATGTGTTCATTGATTTGATTCTTACAGCATCAAATAACTGGAAATAACCTAACTATCCACTGTAGGAGACCAGTTAAGTAAATTGTGGTATAGCAATTTGGTGGAGTGTTATTCAGTCGCTGAAAAAGTGAGATGGATCTATATATGCTGAAGTAGAACACTCTAAAAAGGTATGTGAAAAAAAAAAAAAGATGCAGAAGAGCCTTATAGTTTGCTGACATTTACATTTCAAAATTATATCATATTACAATGCTATATATTATATAAATATTCCATATGTGTGTATGTATATATACTGTTTTATTTAAAAATATTTATTTATTTAATTTATGGCTGTGTTGGGTCCTAGTTTCTGTGCGAGGGCTTTCTCTAGTTGTGGCAAGCAGGGGCCACTCCTCATCGCGGGGCGCGGGCCTCTCACCATCGCGGCCTCTCTTGTTGCCGGAGCACAGGCTCCAGACGCGCAGGCTCAGTAATTGCGGCTCACGGGCCCAGTTGCTCCGCGGCACGTGGGATCCTCCCAGACCAGGGCTCGAACCCGTGTCCCCTGCATTGGCAGGCAGACTCTACCACTGCGCTACCAGGGAAGCCCTATATACTGTTTATGCATGAAAAATTTCTAGAAGAATGCTTTTGTTACTGGTAGTTAACTGGGTAATGAGACTGAATAAGTGTGGGACATTTGAACTGACTTTTTTTTTTAATGAGAATATATTTTTTTTAATCTAGGAATTTTTGTTCATTTGTTCTTGTTTATTTGTTTGTTTAAAGATGAAAGGATGAGAGGAGAAATGTCAAAAGAGAAGACAGACCCGTTTCACAGCTATATCATGTGGTTGCTTCAGTCCCACATTCAAAGCCAGCAATGAAGTATAGGAACTGGTACCAAAGGAACAATCGTAACGCATCTCAACAGAACACCTGTTACCTGTACCCTCACCCCAGCCCTGCCCCACCTCAGCATCTTTACCAATAGTTTTATTGCTTCTCTAATCATTCTCCACACAAGATGCTGAGAACAGGAATAGGAACAGGTATGCTGCCTCTCGGGGGGAGGGGAAGCTGAGTCCAGGGCAAGCCCTAAATCCTTAGGGAGCCAACCAGGCACATACACTGTGCTTCTCTGCAGCTCCACCTAGACAAATAGCTCACTTGGTGCTTTAAGAACTTCTTGGAGCAGGAGTTCTTGTGTCAGTCATCTCATGTCCCACGTCTTTGAGGGCAGAGCAAGTCCTATTTCCAGTGTAGCCTTAAGCACCCTTCCACTCAAAGCTGGACATCAGAGAGATCTCAACATACTCTAAATTCTTGCGTAGATGCCAGGCATAATGCCTGCCTTCAGGACAAAATTAACCCCCTGACCTTCTCAAGCTTGATCAGATGCCAGTAAAGACTCATGTCAAAACCAGCAGTAATAAACCACAGCCTCTGGGCACGTGGCAGGAAGCAGACAGATGAACCCTCTACACGCCATCCTCCTCCTCAGGCTTCACCACAAGCCATGTGTTCCCTCCTCCAGGCGAAGACAAAAGAGCGTGAGGGGGACACAAGCCTCAGCCCTCACCCTGCTTCATTAAAAATAACCTCTTAGGAAAACAGCTGAGGAAATTAAAAATCTCTTGTTATTTCCATTAGGAGATATTACTGTCCAGGTTTTAGTGGCATTTGGACCTTCTCAAGGTAAAAGCTCAGGAGTCACCTTTGATGTCTTTGTGTCTTACCTCCCACAACCAATTCATTTGCAATCTCATCAGCTCTGTGTTCAAAGGATTTCCCAAGTGTGTGTGCTTCTCCCCATCTCACTGCCACCACCTGAGTCGAAGTCATCAATGTCTCTCTCTCCCCCCTACAATCAAGTCTCCTACCAATAGCCAAAGTAAGCTTTCAAACAGGTAAGTCAAGGTACATCAGAGCAGGTCACACTCAGGGTATCAGCCCTCCTAAGAGCTTCCCAACGACGCTTAGAGTCACATCCCCACTGGGCACATGGCCCCCA
Organism: Balaenoptera ricei; assembly: GCF_028023285.1. Taxonomy (NCBI): domain Eukaryota; kingdom Metazoa; phylum Chordata; class Mammalia; order Artiodactyla; family Balaenopteridae; genus Balaenoptera; species Balaenoptera ricei. The sequence goes on from NC_082639.1 coordinate 172,238,329, forward strand.
TGATCCACCCTTGCTGCCTCTCTCCAGCCTTGTCCCCCTCCCAGCCCAGCCCTTCCTACGACTCCCCAGCAACACGCTGGATCCTTTCTGTTCCTTGGGCATGATAAATGTGTCCCAGAGCCTGGGGTGCTCTTTCCAGCCTCTTGCCATGTCTGGCTCCTTGTCCTGGTTCCTCAGCTCAGGTCACCTTCTCAAGAAAGGCCCTCCTTGGTCACTCTTTCTGGTCTCCTGTTGCCCCTACACACCCATTGCCTGGTTTTCTCTTCCTCGAAGCACTTAGCAGTGTCTGCAATTAATGCATTATTTTACTTACCTGTGTGTCCAGGTGCCCACAGAGGTAAGCTCCCTGACAGCAGGAACCTGCCCTTGTCTGCTTGTTCACCTCTGTGTCCTGGAAAGCTGGCTAGTGCCCGGTCACACCATAAGAATTTATTCAGTGAATGGATTATCTTTCCAGAAGGGGAGATGGCATGGATGGAGCCATCCACGTTCTCTTGCTGCTGGGTCAGAATTGGTGGCTGCACTGGGATGGGATGGCCTCTCGTACAAAGCTGACCAGCTAAGGCAGGAGAGTAATCAGGAGATGCGGCCTCATTACCCTCCATCCAGGCCACTTTTACCAGTGATAGGTCTTATCTATGTCAGACACATACATACCCTCAGAGTGGGGCAAAGAGAGCATGGAAAATCATACACTGGCTCTGGAGGCTTCTGCCTGACGTGACACAAGTCACCTCTACTGACAGTTCATTGGCCAAAGTAAGTCATGTGATCTGAGCTTCACGGGATCAAAAGGACTAATCCTCTTTTTATTTTTTGGTACTTCACTGTGTTCCCTATTTACTATGCTTATAGTCAGAAAACAAAGCTCTATTGGATAAAGAATTGTGGGAACTCCTCCCCCACAAAGACCACACTTCATCCTTTCCTTTAGTTTTCAAACAGAAGAACCATGGTGAGGAAATGCCAGATCTGGGATTTAGGAAGTCCTCCCTGCTGACTGGAAGGAATGGGTGGGTGTGGGCGGGACTGGAGACTGGGAGACCAGTTAGGAACCAACACAACTGTCCAGGTGAGAAGGAAGGAAAAGGTCTCCAGGGATCTGTTTCGGTCAGTTGGGTGAATGGATATTGCCCTTCCCTGAGATGGGGACACGGGGAGTAACTGCCATGGGCCCGCTGAGGGGTCCCATCAGGACAGGTGCGTAAAGACAGGGCGAAGACCCCACCCAACCCCAGAGACCATGACACACCCCACCTGCGCTGTCATGTGGAGACAAAGGAGCCACTGGCTGGGTCGCCCAAGACACAGCCAGCAGGGCCAGGATTGGGTTCAGGTGAGTGAGGTACACACTTTAAGGAGGTGCTCACTCCTAGGTCTCAGGGTCATGCGAGTGCGGGGTTGGCCCTGAGCGTGACGCCTCCTTACATTTTTCACCCTTGCACCTCACTTGCCTCACCCTAATCTCGATCCTGACAACCAGAGCACGATGGGCCTGAGACACTCTTCCCAGGGCCCTGTGAGCATCATTTTTTACCTGCCAGTGTCAGACTCAGCCTCCACAGGACCCCCTGTCTGGTGGGATGGTAGGACACTGACCCGGCCTCCCCGGTCCCCACCACTGCCATCGCCAGTGCCCTATTTCATCCACCTCTGACATCTTGTGGATTCCCGTGTCCACCTGCCTGGTCCTTACTAAGCAACCTGGACATTACAGGTCTCTACCGGACGCCACACACCCCTCTGGGCCCCATGGACCCGGCCTTGCTGCTGCGCCGGGGCCCCTGCCAACGACTGCAGCCCCGCGGAGGCTGCCAGCCATACAGAGGACGCCTGTGAGCCTCACAGGAAACGCTGGGGGCGGGGGGCAGCCGACACAGAGCTGGGCCCTGGGGCCAGTCCCGTCACGTGGCAGAGGCATTTACACAGGCGGGCTGCCATCCTTTCCTGAACCTGGAAATAGGTCTGCCTGGTTACAGGAATCCCACAAACACAGCAACGCAGAGGGAGGCGGGACCAGAGGCTCAGAAGCCTCCCAATTGTGTCTGAAAGCAGAAACACCCAGCCGAAAAAGCCACAGGGCAAAACCTGTAATCACGCCTTAAAAAGCTGCGGAGACTATGTTTCCAGGAGAAGGAGGAGCAAAGGGAACTTCCGGAGGATTCGAGGGTAGAGGCCAGGAACACCCTGAGCCAGCCCCGCAGGGCCCTCTTCCAGGGCCCACCGGAGGCTGTCCCAGCTCGGACGAGGGGTGAAAGCAGCGGGGCCGACATCTCCAGTCCGGACGCTCAGCCCTCCTTCACTGGCCCTGCTCTGTCCCTGGAACTGCTTCCCTGGCAGGAGGAGGGAAGCAAGCACAGCTCCTGGGCCCTCCTCGCTGGGAGGCACTAACTCCCTGGTGCACCTGGAGCGTACACCCCAGAGGCCGCCCGCTGGACGCCCCGCCTCCATCGTCTCCCTGAGAAGGCCCACCGGGGGGCGGAGGAGGCACTGTCTTTCCAGCCCCACCCCCCCCCGCCCCCCCGCCTGCCGTGGGATCTCAGCCCCCAGCCCTCCTTGCCTGCGGAGAGACTGGGAGAGACTGGGAGAGACTGGGACCGGGCTGGACACGGGGAGCCATCTCACCCTCCTCTCTCGGCCTCTCTTTCCTCCTGCCCTCCGCGCCCCCACCTCTCCTTCCCTGCTCTCCTTGGCTCCTTCCCTGTCTGTCCCTGGGGTTCACCTCCCCACAGGACTCCAGGGGAGTAGGGGTCCAGGGCCAGGTGGCCAGGTAAAAGGCAGGACTCCCAGTCAAATCTGAATATCAAATAAACAACCGATTTTTTGTTTTTTTGGTACAGATATGGCCCAGATTGTATTTGCTAAGCCGAGGGCTGGCGAGGCTGCCCGTGGGGAGCCCCAGGGCCCCCAGCCCCTCTGCCCTTCTCAGCCAGGTACCTGGTGACAGACACTGGATCATGGCCCTTCCCAGGCAGCTGGTTCTCACGGTGCTCTTTGCAGAGACGAGTGAGCATGGGAAACGGCAGTAAGATGGGGAGAGGAAGAGGGTGGGAGCGGGTACAGGAGCACCTAATGGCTGCAGTACGGGAGAGACTGGGTGGGAACAAGACGGGCCATGAGGACAAATCCAGGTGCGAAACCCAGTTCTGGCTCTCATTGCTTCTGTCTTTAGGGAAGTCGTTTTCCCTCTCAGAGCCCCAATGTCCTCATCTGGAGATGGAAATTCTAGTGCCTAGTTGAATAATTAGAAGCAATGGATATAAAGTGCCAGGTACACAGAGGCACTGGAAAACAGTAGCTACGGTCATGCTGGATGTTGTCTGGCTAGTGCCGCCTTGTGATGAACGAGGTGTCTAAGACCCAGCACTGTCCCTTCTCTCGATAACTTCATGGGCAGCTGAGGCACCAAGCAAGTACCGTTCTATAAAGGCCCTTGCTGGGCTAGCAGGCCTGGAGCCTGGCCCTGGGGATGGAGGGTGACCAGGCCTTGCTCCAGAGCTGGACAGGGGTGGGGAAGCGACCCAGAGCCATGGTGATTGCCCGGGAGACCCTGGCAGGTGTGGGCGTGGCGCTTTCAGGACATCCATTTGGCAGGCACCACCCCCAACACCCTCACACCCCATCTCCCCTGACCCGAGTGTCGGTCTGGTCACCAGAGGATCCCAGACACACAGTTGCTCCTAGAAGGCCTGGGAAGCCAGCCGCGGGCTCACAGATAGCGGCTGCTTGGGCCACAGCCGACCCGAGTGTGTCTCCCAGGCCAGAGGCCTCGGGGAAGGCAATTCCACAGCCTAGGAGCTTAGGGAGAAGGACAGGAAACATTTGTGCTGGCGAACACCTCTCAGTGGGGTGTCCTTTTGGGGTCCTGGCTCCGCTTGCGGGGAGGGCTGGCCCTGGACGTGAAGGGTCAGGCCAGCCTGCCCGCCCCCCATGCCTGGGACTCCCAAGGGGAGGCAGAGATGAGATGCCAGTTGCCCTTGCATCTGTTTCCCCCGGGACCAGATGTGGAATTTGCAACGGTGCTGAGAAGGGTCTGCGCGCCTGCCCTGGCGGGTCCACGTTGCTTTCGCTCATGTTTCTGTTGAACACGACCTCTCTCGCCACCAGCACTGCCTGCGGCTATTCCTGGCAGCGCTGCTGTCATTTCCCGACAGAGCAGCCAATTTGAACGTAGACAAACATCTTCACCTCCAAATGCTTAGTTATTATGTTCTTTCGAAATGGGGAGGAAAACCTTCCCAGCCGTCTGAAGTTCCTTGGAGGAAGATAGGACAGACCAGCAATTAGTGCCATGAACTGGGATCCCGGAAAGTGTGTGAGGGGCCTGGGTGTGTGCAGCCCAGGACTCCACCTGGGAGAGCTGGGCCCCGGCTAAGAAGCAGAGGACAGACGGACGCGGTGGATGACGTGGCTCGGGTCTACGAGGCACCGGAACGTGCTTGTCCCTGGGCACCCCTTGTTCCCTGGCCACCAGCGCAGGCGGCGTGCTCTCCCCGCACTACCCCCCCGGGAAGGAAGGGCTACTGGGATGTGAGGTTTAAAAACACAACTTTCCTCCCATCCCCAAGGAGGAAGAAAAATCCAAGGAAGTTACAGGAAAGAAAGTGATCAGACTCTGCTGGTCACTTGGATTTTTCCAACAACTGTCCGCGACGGGCCTGGTCCGGGCCCTAGAGTCAGCGGTGGATTCGCTGTGTCCGGAGCACAAGGGGCTCTGCAAGGAAGCGCAAAGAGAGGCCGCGCTCTGGAGCAGGCACATCAGTGACGTGAGGCCCCAGTGCCCACATCACCGACTAAGGACACACCAGACCCCCCGGATGCTGAGTCCGCAGGAGGAGGCTGATGAGTCTGAGGGGATCCTGAGCCCTTCTCTGCGGCTCACTGCCAAGGAGACAGAACATCCTGGGTGTGGAAGGGAAACTTCCTGATCCGCTCTGCCAGACAAGTGAGCCCGTGGCTCCCAGCCCACAGTTCCCACCCCCCCGCCCCATTTAGTCCAGACCAGGTCTCGAGACCTTTCCCACTGGGCAGTTTCACTCTGGTGCCCATTCCCCATCCACCGCAGCCCGGAATAAGTGGATCCCGTTCCCCAACCCGGCCCCGAGCCTCCCAGATCCCAAACCCACGACTGTGCTTGTGCTGCCCCAACTCTCTCTGTGCCCATGACCCTGGCCAGGAGACCCAGTGCGCCCTGACCTCCCTCCTGACCACTCCCACCCGTGGGACTCACTGCATTGCCTTGGGGGCTTTAAACTTTCTGTGAATTGTGCCCTAAAATCTGTCCCTTAGGGCTTCCCTGGTGGCGCAGTGGTTGAGAATCCGCCTGCCGATGCAGGGGACACGGGTTTAAGCCCTGGTCCAGGAAGATCCCACATGCCGTGGAGCAACTAAGCCCGTGTGCCACAACTACTGAGCCCGAGTGCCACAACTACTGAAGCCCGCTGCCTAGAGCCGTGCTCCGCAACAAGAGAAGCCACCCAATGAGAAGCCTGCGCACCACAACGAAGAGTAGCCCTCGCTCGCCGCCAACTAGAGAAAAGCCCCTGCACAGCAACAAAGACCCAACGCAGCCAAAAATAAATATAAATAAATAAATTTTTAAAAAAAATCTGTCCCTTGCTTCTGTTCTCTAGTTGATTCTGGTGATGCTTGTGTTCCGCTCGTGAGTTGTGAAGGGCTGGAGTGTTCCGATCTCTCTCCATCCTCTCGACGCTGAATCAATGGGACTGTTCAAATGAAAGAGTGAGAAAGTGTACGAGTGAGTCAGTGAGCCTGTATGTCGTTTCCTCCAGAAGGATTTCCCTCTAGACCAGTGGTTCTCGCCTTGGCTGCATATTAGAATCACCCTGGGGTCTTTCAAACACCCTGATGCCAGGGCTGCATCCTGACCAATTCGATCAGAATCTATGGGGAGGGAACCGGCCATGTGTGCGTTTCCAACCTCCCGGGCAGGATGAAGAACCCACCTACCAGGCCCGTACTTCTCAAACGTTACAGGGTGTGTGAGAATCCCATGTGGATCTTGTTAAAAGGAAGGTTCTGAATCAGTGAGGAGGAAACGGGGCCTGAGATTCTATACTGCAAACAGGCGCCAAAGGGGTACCGCTCCTGCCCGGTCCACAGGCACACTTAAGGCACTAGATTATACTTGGAATTTGGGGGAACTGCCCTGAGTACAGCCCCAGCTGGGCCCTCTCACACTCTGATTGCTGGTTTCCTTCTCACCAGACTGCGGGCAAGGTCACAGCCTTGCTCACCACTGAGCCCCGCACCGATAGCACAAGGTAGAGTTCAATCGCCGCGTGCATGCACGCCTCAAGTAATGAACTGAACAGAATGAATTTCAAAGTGCCCAAATCCATAGTCCTGCGGGTGCTCCCACCCCAAACAGACCCAGGGGCCTCCTGCTTGTTGGCAGCACCCAACATCCTCTCCGTGGGCGGCCCAGAGCCCACCTGGCTGCCTGAACCGCTGGCCGTGCGGGGCCAGAGCTTCGAGGCTACTAGACTCAGAAAGGCACATCCTGCAGCTGAAACCCACACCAGCTGCGGCCGCCTGGCGCTCCCTAAGGAAGGGTGGGCCCAGCGCAGCTGAGAGAGCAAGGAGAGGAGCAAGGAGGAGGAAGGAGGAAAGGGCAGGGCTGAGGGCTGGCCCCGGGGGAGATAAGCCTCTAATGATGGCAGCATCTGATCTGCCTCTCCTTCCTGCTAATCCTAAATCACAACAGTGTGAAATCTGAGCAAGTGTGAACGCCTTGGGCTCCAGCTGTTTTTCATGTCAAGCCCCAATCCCAGCCTGTCCAGCAAGAAGCCCCGGCTCTGAGGACGCAGCAGTGAGATGCTGCAGGGCTGTGGCCCAATCCCTGCAGAAGCAGAGGAGGGACGCCCCAGGCTGGGTACACCGTGGGGACCCCATCCTGGTCTCTGTTGCCCGGCAGGCCCTGGTTGGGCCCCCTGTTGCGGTCCCTCTCTCTCCACAGGGAGCCCGAGGAGCCGGCAGGAGCAGTACCCCTTTGGCGCCTGTTGGAAGCGTAGAATCTCAGGCCCCGTTTCCTCCTTACTGACTCAGAATCTTCTTTTTAACAAGATCCCCAGGGTATGCACACACACACACTGGAATGTTTGAGAAGTACTGGCCTGATACGTGGGTTCTCCATCCTGCCCCTGCCTGGGGAGCTTGGAAACACACGCGTGCCTCCTCCTGCCCCTGGGGGCCCCCAGTTCTGCCTTCCTACCCTTGTGAGTTTCCCGGGGCCTCCGGGATGCAAACCACGCAGCGGGGGATGGACAGGGGCAGCTGCCTCCCCGGGAAGCTGGGACCCTGGGGAGACTGCCGGCCAGGCCAGGCAACGGGCCAGGCAGGGCCGTCTGGCCCCCGCTCTGCTGCTCTCCCTGCCCTGTCAGGGCCTAGCTGGTGTGCTGACAGGTAAATGTAGGTAAGCGCTCTGTGCTTTCAGAGCTGAAAGGGTGTAGGAAGCTTCTGGCAACAGGCCCCTTTCGGTGTTGTTGCCGCCTTCACAGCCCTCCTTCCTCTGCCGTGCTCCCCCATGCGGCCCGGGGAGAGGCCAAGGCCACCTCCTGGTGACTCTGCTTCCCGCCATGGGGCTGATTGAACAGGAGGGCCCACCTGCCCCGGGGGCCGGGCTGGCCCACCCAGCTGTCAGGTGTGCAGCTTGCCGCCGGGACTCCGGGAGCCCGGGGCGCGGAGCGGCTGGGGCTGTGGCCTCAGGGCAGAAGACCCATTCGGAGCGGCCCCATCAGCCTGTACGAAGGGCAGAGGAAGCGGATCCACACCAAGCAAGAGGAGATGGAGAGAGGCCGACACAGAGACAGGCGATCGTGTCACCCCAGAGACAGAGATGGAGCCTGGCTGGGGGTAGCTGTCCGGGTGCCAGCCCCCCGGGAAGCCTCCCCTAGGGTTCCGTGAGGCACCCCGATTCCTCTCACAAAAATCTTCCCACTGAATTGGAAAGAGATGGACATTCTGGTCTGTGCAGGCGCATCACTCTTGTGAGGTCCCCAGGCCGCGCAGCTTGACAGCCCTGGGCCTAGAGGCCAGGCCGGCTCCCGGGATGCCCAGCCTTCCTCGTGGAGGGCGACCTCTCACCTCCCTCCTAGGGGGTCCTGGGAGCCGAGAGGAGCGCAAGGATCACAGGCGGCCCTGACTTTGGTCCTAGCTCCAGGGGGGCGTCTGGATCCCACGAGGTCTGCCGGCTGCCCTCCTTCCTCAGGAATCCGAGGCTTCCTCTGGCCCCCTGACCTGAGGTGAGGCCGCCCGCCGCCTCCCAGCCCCGGCTCCTTCCCCACATCAGGCAACAATTGTGCTCTGGCCCTGGGATAGCCCAATATCCAGTTTCCAGGAAGGTGGACTGCATTATTTGAACCTGAAACACACCAGGGGTAATAAGATCGCTCTGAGAAAGCTGAGAAGCCTATAATTTATTGAGAAGAGCTTGGCAGACAGAAACCACCAGCCTCCACAGTGACCCTGGGGAGGGGGCAGCGCTGGGATTAAAGGGTCATCTCCTCACTGCAAAGTGATTCTCTCTCAGTCGGGAAGCAGGGACCTGGGGGCCCCAGAGCAGGGGACGGATGGTTGCCAGACTTCACGACGGGACCCAGACTCACTCACCCCATAAACTGCTGAGACGCGGTGGCCGTTTCTGAGGTCCTGGGGCCCCAGTCAGTTGCTACTGGTTTCTGAGAATGCTTGTCATTCCTGACTTCACCCAGATACCCTCGTCAAATGCCTGGGGTCTCCCCAAGGCCTTTGGAATATTTCAGACGCCCTTGATCTACCATGATGGGGGCATGCTCTCCAGCCTCCTGGAGAAAGCCCAGGACTTTTCCCAGCCCAAACCCTCAGTTGACCTGCTAAGCCCTTTCTTATGAAAACCCCGAAAGTTCAGAATTCAAACATGTTGAGGGGCAAGTAGAGACAGTGTTTACAATGGGCCGAAAGGGGGTGCTGAGTGGTGGGTCTGTGATCTAACGAGAAGCACGAGGTGAGATGCTGGATTTGCTGGGGTGCCTCTTCACTGAAAGGGACCAGAGGAGGGCGAGGGATTGAGGGGTGCAAGGAGGAACCTGCCACGGTTGGACTCCACCACGTGCCACTGAGCCCTTCCGACGTCTTGGGCCGTAAGTGTCACAACCCTCCTCTTCAGATGAGGAAACCGAGATTCAGAGAATTAGTGTCCACGCTCACAAGTCCGTCTGACTCCACCATGAGCCACTGAGCCCTTCCGACGTCTTGGGCCGTAAGTGTCACAACCCTTACGAGGTTCAGAGAATTAGTGTCCACGCTCACAAGTCCGTCTGACTCCACCATGAGCCACTGAGCCCTTCCGACGTCTTGGGCCGTAAGTGTTACAACCCTCCTCGTCAGATGAGGAAACCAAGATTCAGAGAATTAGTGTCCACGCTCACAAGTCCGTCTGACTCCACCATGAGCCACTGAGCCCTTCCGACGTCTTGGGCCGTAAGTGTCACAACCCTCCTCTTCAGATGAGGAAACCGAGATTCAGAGAATTAGTGTCCACGCTCACAAGTCCGTCTGACTCCACCGGCCCGGGCTGAGCGGGCACAGTCTGGCCTCGGCACTCCGGTCCTCCACCATCAAGCCTGCATCACAGCCCTTCAGCACTCATTGGCCTGTTCAGTTAGATTTGCAGAGAAGAATGGAAATTAAGTGGTGGAGGGAAAGAAGAAAGAAGATAGTGACGGAGAAGGCCGGGGCCTGGGAGGAACGAAGGAGGGAAAGGGGCATGTGAATGGTGACCCGAGTCAGCTGGACGGCTCGTCACCAACCCCTCAGGGCCTCTCTCCCGACCTGCGGAAACCCGGTGTCTGAGCGTCCACTGTGACTCCACTTTTCACCGAGCTGCTTGGGTGATGCTCGTGTTTATGAAAGTTTGAGAACCACTGAGGCCTGGGTTGGACTGTCCACTGCGGCAGCCGCTAGCCATGTGCAGCCATTTAAGAGGCAATATATTAAAATTCAAAATTCAGTTCCTCAGTCACCCGAGCCACGTTTTAAGCACTCAGTAGGCGCCTGAGGCTGTTGGCTATTGGCCTCACTGTCCATTTCCAGCTCTGCTCTGTTGCCCAGACACAGTAGAGGTTCGTGCTCCCTCCTCGGGGGTCATCCTTGCGTCCTCAGAGGGTCCCCATTGCAGATTTGATGGGGGTCTGCGTGTGTCTAACAGGGACCAGCAATGTGGGCCAGCTCCCAGCTGGTGTCCCCAGCTCCACCCAGGCTCCAACCCAGACCTGCAGTTCCTGGTCACCAGGTGGCCACTGTGTCCCCTTAGGCTCTGTCCTCCAGGGTCTCTGCAGAAGAGGGACCAGTGTGGAGAGACCAAGTGCCTTGGGACAGGTGGCCCCCATTCATGTTCCTGCCCTCACAGCCAAGACGTTGCTTCTGAATGACAGGGGAACAAGCCTGTGGGTGTCCTAGAGGATGCCCACCTGGGACCAAGGTCACACACAGCCTGGGGAGGCAAGCAGCGCTGTTCCCACTCACAGCCCAGACCCAGGCAGGCGAAGGGATGGGCTTCAATTGCCAGTGGTGAGGGGGGTGGAGCCGGACTTGCATCCCCACGGCCAGGGCTCCCAGGCCCTTGGTCTCCCTCTGCGCTGTCCCTCCAAGCCTGGCCTGGGAGCGTCCTGGCCTTCGGTTCACAGGACAAAGCCCGTGTCCCGGCCCTTCCTCTTGTGGGTCTGGAAAAGATGCCGAGCAGGGCCCATCTCGCTGATCAATGTCAGGATATCCCTTCTTTCCAGTTAAAAAGAAATAGCGCGCTCAGGAATTTCCAGGGCTGGGGCGGCCTCCTGTTTACTCCTCTCAACCTGCTCCGGCCCATAGATAAGGAGGAGCAGCCCGTTCTCTCCCTGCGCCCTGCGTGTTTCCTGCCCGACTCCAGGCAGCCGCTTCCCAGTGGGCTTTTTCCCAGGGGGTCAGGTGGGCGCCACAGGGCCTTCAGTGTGAGAAAACAGGGGACGGGGGTCCAAGGCAAATACCAGCAAGCAGGACGGTGGCAAGAAAGGGCCCAGGCCAGCATGGCCCCGGGCACCCTGTAAGAATGAACCCACAGTAAACCACGTCACTTTCCGCAGAAGACAGGCCCCTTCTTCCCCTCCAGGGCCGCCTTACTTCTGCACCTGATGGCAGCCCAGATAAGAAGCTGACCAACCCCACTGGCCACCCAGCCATCTGACACCGTAACAGAGAAGAACAAACCTGACTCCATATTGGATCTATTCCCTTAGCTCTGACCCTTGTGCTCTGTGACCTGCGCTTAGTCATGCTGGCTCTGCACCTTTTGTAAAAGAATGTTGCCGAGCGCCTGAAATACACACGAGAGCCCATTCTCAGGGCTCTGACCTTTAAAGGCATAGCACTTTTCCATTCACATAGAGATAAAAAGTTGCAGAACAGAGAATAACAATCGTCTTGTTGAAGCGTTATGGGAACACTGTGACCAGATCTCGGCACTAACAGCTGCAAGAGCAAATGATTCCAGCACATTCCAGCACGAAGTCTGTAACAACCAAGCACACGCCCTTGCCTTTTAGTACAAAAGAAGCCTGAATTCTAACTTGCGTAAGATGGTTCTTTGGGACACTAGTCCACCATCTTCTTGGTCTGCTGGCTTTCTGAATAAAGTGACTATTCCTTGTCCCAACAACTTGTCTCTCAATTTACTGGCCTGTGCTGCGGCGATCAGTACCATCTTGGACTCGGTAACAGCACCAGGCAGAGCTGGGCAACAGCAGGTGGCCTGCCAGGCTGGCACCTCCTGGATCCAGCAGAGACAGATTCCTGTGACCCAGGTGGACACTGCAGGCTCTGTCTCCTCTGTCTAGCTCACCCTTAGGCAAGCTGGTGACACCAGTCTTTGCTTTCCGAATGTGGCAGAGACAGGTCACAGGCTGTTGGCTTAAAAGATCTACCCCGTTTCTTGTCCTGAGCCTCAGCTGATGAGCTGGGTTCCCTACTGGACAATAAAACTGTCCCGCTCAATATTCAATTGCTGGTCTCAGTCTTTGTTTTTGTTTTAATAAAACTTTGCTCATTAAATAAACAAAAATAATTCTGCCTCTAACTCCAAAGAGGAAAGAGATCTAGAGCATCATTTACCCACAAGACTGGCCTCACGTGGCCTCTGTGGTTTAATCCCCCCTCCAGGCCCAACACTAATCCCAGCAGAGAGGCCAGGCTCTCCTAAATTGTTCTGGGCAGCGGAAAACCTATCTCAGGGTTTTTTTCCTTAAGATACAACTCCCCTAGGGCACGGCAACCTGCAGTGACTAGAATCTTCTTTGTATGTCAGGGCTCTGAATCCACCTCCTGTTATTAACGTGGACGAAGAGCCCAGGACAAGCCCAGCAGGCGGTGTGAGCTCCAGGAGAACTGTCTCCATGATGTTTTTTCCCAGCTCCTTGCATTAACAAATCATCTTCTCCAAAGGAAATCAAAGGACTTTAATGGCGTCTCTCATCCCTCTGCCTCCCTGCTCCTCTTCTCTTTCAGACGGGCAGGTCTCACAGGGAAGGCGCTGGGGAATTAGGCACAGCCTTGCCTCCATCCCAGCAGTTATGCGTTTGGGTGGAGCTGTTTCCACTGTTAGCATTTGCTGGGGAAGTGGATGTTTCAGAAGCTATGAGGTCCAAACATTATTCCTGGAATATTTAGAATACTTGTAAATATATGAAGACTCAGTGGCTTCTGGGTAGAGCTTAAAACACCAGGGTAAATCCTAAACATGATTCGAACTCACTGACCTCAGGGACTTGAAGACAGGTATTGGCAGAGAGGCCAGTGCACCTTATGTTTATTTCACTTCTTGCTCATTCCTTTTATGAAGGGGAGACTGATGAGATTGTAAAAAGCCTCTTTCTCTCCCCTTAGAGTTCCCATGTTATGTTGATCAGTGTTGTTTCTGAATTGCAGACGACAGAATCTCTTCTAGCTGATTTTCAGCGGGTGGGGATTTACTGAGGGATATTAGAAAACTCACTGAAATGTCGCGAAGGCTGAAGGCACTTGTTCCAAGATCCCAGGAACAACTTCTGGCCCCTCACTGAAGAATGGTCCTGGGAAGGGAGCTACTGTCATCTACCAACCCAGAAGCACCTGCATTTGCAAATAAATGTCCCGATCCCTGCTTGTGGCATCATTTTCAACCCCAGATCTGACGTGGTTACGTTGGATTAGTAGAACCTGTCATGTGTCTGCAGCCTTGTGACACTCCTAGGGAGGCTGGGAAGCAGTGTTTTGGATGCTATAATGGGAAGGTAGACTCACAATACGGGGGAAGCTTTCAAAATATGGAGACGCTGTTAAAATTTGGGGTACCCATGGATGGCCAAAGTCCACTACACATGAAGGATCCCCTTTCCACTAATCACTGGGGGAGACAGGAAGTGTAGATTCAGATCTGCATTTTCTTGATCTGTCTTCATTCCAGAAGCCCCTTGTTCAGACTTTAATTTTCAAGGAAGTGAGGAAGTCCATAGAAAAAAAGATTTTGATTTTGCTGTGACTTATAGATTCTGTCACTCTTTTATAGTCTTCCTGTATCATGTGTGAGAAATTTTAACAACTATCCTCAGTTGTTAGAGATGGTCCCTTAACCAGGCTACATTCTTTTAAGTCAACTCTTGCCTGTGCAGTTTCTTCCATCTGGGCTGTAGCTCTCTCCTCTGGTCACCACCCACAATACCTGGACCAAGTGTTTGCATGTGGGTCTGGGAGCCTGACAGACAGACCTGGGTTAAAAATCTAGTTCTGCCACTACATAGCTATGTGATCTTACAAAAGTTTCCTGATTTTTCTTCTCAGTTTGCACATCTATAAAATAGGGATAATATTGCTGACTTCAAAAGGTTATTGAGGGATTAAATGGTTAATGGATGCAAAGGGGCTACATGGATAGAGAGTAAACCTTCAGGATTCCTTCCCCCTTTCCCTTCTGTTTCCCATGACATTTTGTACACACCTCCATTACAGCAATTATGCTGAACGGTGCCATTTGGACATTTAATGTTTTTCTTTTCTTTTCTTTTTTTTTTTTGGCCGTGCCTTGTGGCTTGTGGGATCTTATTTCCCCGACCAGGGATTGAACCCGGGCTACGGCAGTGAAAGCGTGGAGTCCTAACCACCGGACCGCCAGGGAATTTCCCAATTTTCTTACTTTAAAAATATTTAAAACAAAGTTAAAATCACTTATATTATAAGCACATTGAAAAAAGTATATAAATAACATGAAATTACTCCTTCGTTAATAATTAGTCCCACATTGGACTCTACTCCCCAAAGGGACCCTCTGCTAAAAGGTCTGTGTATATCATTCTAAACACTTGATTCGCAACTCTTTGTTTTTTCCCCACTTAACAATATACCATAGTTAGCTTATAAATATCTGCATCATCTCTTAAGGGCAATACAAAGAATTGCATAGTATTGTTTAACCAGGGGTCTATTGGTGGACATTAAGTTTGTTTCAGATTCTTGTCACGAACATCTGCATCATACTCATGCCGTCCTTTCTGAAGGAAAGATTCCTAGAATGGGACTCTTGTATCACAGACTATAAACATTCACAATCATTGTCAGAATCTGCCCTTTCAAAATATTGTGTTGATTTTCACTCATCCAAACAGTGTCTCTTTCCCCACATTCTCTCCAACACTGGACCTTATCCATCTTTAAAATTCTGGCCAACCTGATTGGTTAAAATGGTAAGTCATCTAGTGAGCAGATTGTCCATTTATATTCCTCCTTCTGTAAAGTGCTTGTTTATACCATTTGCCAATTTTTCAACTGGGGCTCCTTTCCTTTTCGATTTGTATGATAGAGATATTCATCCTCCGTCTGTTACAGGTGTTATAAAACTGCTTTTTCCTCCAGGCAGTCATTTGTCTTTTGTAAAGATCTGGTTACTCCTCTGGGCTCTTGGAAAGCATGGACCTTATTGTCTGCAGGTACCGCTCCTGGGACAGCAGTTGGCTCAGTGCAGGATCTCAGCAAGATCTGTTGCATAAATGAGTGAATCTATTGTACAATGGATGGCAGGCAAGTCAAGGAAAAGTCAGTCTGTATTAGTAAAAATTCCACGTTAGGAGATTTTAAAATAAAATGTATCTTCTGAAAAATGTGAATAGTGTTTGTCCTTTTTCTGAAGTTTTCATTTTCAGTTCAGTTCATTGCAGTAAAAACCACTGTGGATCTTGAGTTTTGTTTTTCAACTCCTCAAAATAAATATGAAACGAATTTTATGTGGCAGTATTCACATGTATAAATAGTAAAAAAAAAAAAAAAAACCTAGAAAAATATGTATCTACCTTGAATAAGAACTAAATAAAGATTAACAGGCTAATGAATAATTGCATCATAAGAGTGGTCATACAGACTGTTAAAATTAAGATAATATCAAGGAATGATTAATTATTTTAAAAAATGACTTAATCATGGTATGTTCATATCCTGGAAAAAACCCTGGACTCCTAGCTTGGCACTTGTCAGTTGAGTGATGAAGTTAAGTCCCTTAACCTCAGTTTCATCATTAAATAGGGCAAAAATATCTGTCTAGACTACTTCAACCATCCATCTGTAATAGGGAAGAACAAATCTGACTCCATATTGGCTCTGTTTCTTTTACTTTAACCTTTGTATTCTATTGCTTTTGCTACAAGTTAAGAGTGTTGCCTATAGTCTGAAATGTACAGGATAGCCCATTCTCAAGGCTCTGACCTCTAAAGGTATAACACTTTTCCATTCATATAGAGATAAAAAGTTGCAGAAAAGAGAATAATATTTTCTTGTTGGAGGTTTACAGGAACATCATGACCTGACTCAAGTGGACATATGCAAGAACAAAGGATTCTCGCACCAAGAAGTTTGCAGCAACAAATCACACCCCCTCTCCTTTTAGTATAAAAGAAGCCTGAATTCTAACTTGCGTAAGATGGTTCTTTGGGACACTAGTCCACCATCTTCTTGGTCTGCTGACTTTCCAAATAAAGTCACTATTCCTTGTCCCAACAACTCGTCTCTCAATTTATTGGCCTCTGGTGTGGCAAGCAATACGAGCTTGGGCTTGGTAACACATCCATCCATCCATCCACCCAACCATCCATCAGTTTACTTATTCATTCATTCAAAACTTAGCGGACACCTCACAGTGTAGGTTGAATTAATTTAAATGAGGATCATGTAAAGGTAAGTTACAAACTATAAACAAATATTCTACAACCATAATACGAAAGATAACTTTAAACAACATAGGTTATAAAGTTGGGGTAGAAAATATCTCTGTGGTACCCCAAGAATATAGTGGATGAAAACATTTATACAACTTTTGGAACATAAGTAAATACAGCTTATTTAAAACACAATGATGCTCAGTCATAGTGAGAAAGACTGGAGTGGGATAAAGTTTTTATTATACTGAAGTATTTGCACAAACATATATACTGAAAACATGTATGTACACACATTTACATACTCTACAATATACACAATAGTTGTAATGCAGGCAGGTATATAGATGGCGTCTGTGTGACACAGAATCAGCTCACCAAGGATGGCTGCTCAGTCTTTGCAGGTTGTGCTCCAATGAGACCAGAATGACATGAGGGGCATAACAACTCCCGGGACAGTGATGTCTATAAGTGGTAGCTTTACCAGGTCTCCTCTCATTTCATCCTTGCAACCCTGTGAGGTAGGTATTATCAGCTTTATAGAGGGGAAGCTGAGGTATTCAAAAGTGGCTGGTCTTGCTCTTCAACCTAAGTCTTTGGTTTTTAAACTCCAAATCCCTTGATATGTTTTAAGGCCTTGCTGCTTCATATCAGGATGAGTCTAAAAATGTCTGAGTCTATTTGAATCCTAGTTTCAATATTTTTCATATCTCCCACTAAAAAAAAAATGTCTTACTTGTGCAATTACTTGCTCTGCAAATTCCTTTTTCTTGGAGGGCATCAATTTCGCTTTTTAAGGACTTTTTAAGCTTTCTTGAAAGCAGAGGTTCTACATCATCAGAGGCCCTCCGCTGTGCCCTGAATGCAATGGACTTTGGGTAAAGTTTTGTTACTTCAGCACAGCAAGGTGCTGAAGAGTGCCTGATCTCAAGAGTTTAGTCTAGTGAGAGAGATAGATAATCAGACAATTATAATAGCAGGTGGTGGATGCAGATGGCAAACCTTGGTATCAGAGAGACTCCCTACTGCAATTACCTGCAGCTCCCTTCAGAATGGCCCAAACTGCTTAAAAAGATTGATTAGTCGGATTCTCCCAAGACCCAAATATGACATCAAAACACAGAATATAAAACCTTCCGTCCATCTCTGACGGGGCTCAAGATGAGTTCTCCCGGCCCAGGGTGGTTTTAAAGAATCAACCCACAGATGAAAAAAATCGCAGTTTTTGTTACCAAGGCAGGATTTGTGCCTAAATTAGTTTTCTGAATCATAGTGATTCAGAGGAAGGATTGAATTTTGTCTCAAAATGGACTTTTCTAACCTCTGCTTACTCTCTGATGGCAACGTGTAGATATTTACCAAAGTGCTGTATAATTTGTCATGATTGGCCGGGAAGTCATTCAGCAAAGGAAATTTACTGTACCTACCAATCACAGCCTAGGGTCCTTTTCAGGGCAGGGCAAAGAAATTCAAGTTGGGATCTGTGAAAGATTTATTCAGCAATTCAAGATTATTCAGTATCTATCTGTCCTACCTGATATATGTGACTAATAACACATACACTCTTCAGAAAACTGAAGGTAAAGGGATCAAACTGTAGAAAAGAACAAACGTGAGTGAACTTCAGTCTGAGTGAGGACACTGCCAGAGATTTGCATGTTTCTCAAAGCCTTTCCTCAGATCTCTGCAGGAAAGGAAATTGTGCGGGAGGGAAGATAAAGCTTGTGGCTTTACACATCTCCTCCTTTAAGGCTACATTGAATTAAGCGCTTGCTTGCTGCCAGAATGCAGACAACTAGGTCACCCCGCAGACCAGAGAGCTTCCCAAGGTAGAACAATGGCTCTCACGGGAGTGGGGCGCATCCAACAAAGATCACATTTAAGACTATTTAAAAACAGATGCTATTTGATATTCTCAACTAGTATTGAAAACATCTGGTAAAGTTTTGCTTAGAGGTACTCCTACTGGACCTGTTTTTTTTTAATCAATGATATTTGTAAACGATCATGTGATATTGCAAAGGCAGTAACACTACAGTAGTTTTTTAAATTCTTAGAGGTTGGTTTTCTTAAGCAGGCTGAAAGGGCTCTTTGTAATCGTGTTTAGATTATTGATTTATGTAGCAAATCCTTTCCCCTTTAAATAGTGGAAAGCTCAATTCCATTTCATTGATCAAAAATGTCCAATTAGTGGATAGAGGTTAAGCAAATTTTACCCTGATTGTTACTTTGTTGCAAATTAAAACCAGCTCTTATAAGAACCTTACCCAGTTCCACAGAAAAATATCTCTTGCTGCAAAGAATCTACCCTTCACTTTTTGGAAGCTGTAGATTACGTTTCAGAAAATTACGTGGAAAAAAATATGATTAGAGGGGTAAATGTCACAGTATAGCTATTCCAGTAGATTTGAGGACATCAAGTGCAACTCCAGCTTTACCGTGATAGTCACAGGGTCAGGGATACCACAGAGTCATTAATAACAAGCACAAAATCATGAAATGCATCCAATTTTAGGTGTCAGGTGAGAACGGTGGAGGTGTTGACCAGCATTTCAAACGCTGGCTTAAATCCCCTAAGAAGAGGGCAGGTGCTCTACAGAGCTCCTATTAACAAGTTGGGCCACTGACTTATCTTCTTACTGAAAATTAAAAGTATATGGTTCCCAAGGTTCCCTAAAAGAAAATCCTTGTGGAACGTCCAGGCTTGGAAGAGTCATTTCTTATACTATGACTTCTGAACTCAGAACATCATTGCTTTATTTCCTGCCCCACTCCCAACTTCATACGGCACTCTCGTGCCCCCAATCTCAGGAAGTCAGACTTATGGGCAGCAAACATCCACCAGGCTCTGCTGAGTTAGGAAACCATGTCCTAGTTGGCACTTGTGTTGTCAAGTTCATGTTCTAACTGATGGATTAGGGGAGTTGAAAGAAACGGTGTTGAGTTTGGTTACTTAATGAGTTGTTTTTATGTGTGCATGCTGTGTTTTCAAAAGCCGATGAAAAGAGAAATGACACTTTTTTCCCATGAAAAATCCAAAATTAGGGCAGTTAAAATATTGTTAAGAACAAAAGGCACAAGATTCCACTAATCAACCATGGATATACATTACTTATCCTTTTTTTCCTATATATTCAATGCAAAGATAGGAAACTTCTTAGTGTACAAAATTAAACATTAATGAAAGTGGTTGTTTTTTAAAAAACACTGTAGATTAACATAACAACTAGAGATAAACTAAATGCCAGCAAACATTTTGGAACTACCCACTAGGGTATAAAGGGTATTTGAACATGATAGTTCTTTCTGCATTAAAAGAAAAAAATCCCCTCTTGAGATTCAACAAATTTCTATTTTCATGACTATGTCCGAATCTTATGAAGAAAACCCAATGGAGTCTTTGGATTTTTTTTAACATAGACTTAACTTTTTCTTCTAAAATGACTCTCCTCATTAAAGAGAAAAGGCACAGCTGTTTTCAAACTCATTGTTTCCTCATATTTCCTTCAGAATCTGTCCTAACCCCTGGCAGAAAGATGGTTTCCATGTGAGACTATGTGAACGAGGAACACTTCCTAATCTCCTGTAAGACCACATTTGTAAAACTACTCTTCAAATCACCCGTTGCAAAAGTTTTAAAATTGGGAATGATTAAGGCTGGGGCAAAGATTATCGTAATGAAATTTAATATAATAACAGCTTAGCAAACTTTAAAGGACGTTGTTTTAGGAAGATGTGCATTTTATAGCAATTATACACAAGAAGTGAATATACACAGATGAGGCTCTGTATATTATCTTGCAAGAAAAAAAAAGGGAAAAAAATAGTTTTGAATAAACTATTTCAAATTGTTTGAATAGTTTATTTCAAACAATACAGCTCTTCTCTGTGAAAAACTTTGTGCTCTTGGCCTATTACACTTTTCAATCAAGTTGGGATTTAAAAAGTGACCTTGCAAGGAAGAAGTCAGGAACAAACTTGGTAACACGGAATCAAACCTCAGAGGTGTGTTCTGTTGCAGTAACAGAGAGTAAGGACATCCTTTTCATGAGCAAATACCCTTCAAGTTACAAGTATTTCACAGTGAAAGGACTCTTTTCCCCTACATACAATTTAGCCTCTTCTCTGCTTTGCAGTCCCTCTAGGACAATGGATGAAATGTCTTTGTGAAACGGAGCTAGAAATAGTGATCCTTTGCTGTCCAGCAATGAGGAATAATTTTTTTAAAAAAGTTTTCTAGTCCCAGGTAACAAATTCTCTAGAAAATTCCTGCATGAAAAATACAGTCAAATCAAAGTCCAAAGTCTGTAGATAAAATCAATGTGGCAAGGTTCCGGCCACAGTCAAGGTTGAGGGTAATTAAGCAGAAGGGGTGGGGGTGGGAGGGAAGACAGGCCCCTCTGGCATGCTGGAACCAGAGCAGGTGCGGAGCAGCCCAGGACTGAGGCCCGAGGGAGAAGACAAAGGACTTCTCCTCTCCTCCTCCTAGGGCCCTTTCACTCCAGTTTTTATTTTCTAAATGAAATGACAGCTCACCTGAAAGTCTTTCAGGTTGGACTCTCTGGAAAGAAGTTTGCTTCTCCTTTGCCCTTCAAGTCAATCTGTGTCCATGCTCAGTTAAAAAAAAAAAAAAGCAAAAAAAAAAAACCAACAAACTTTTGGGTCACTACATTTTCACTGGCCAACTTTATGTTTACACATTTCAGAAGAAAAACAAAGAATCTAGTGTTGGGGATTGTGAGTCCTATTTTCAAGTGTTCCCTTCTCTTCCTTGGATTTTTCTAACAGAATTAAGTGCACTACAAGAAGATCAGCTCGGTGCTTTGTGTCCACCTACAGGGGTGGGATAGGGAGGGTGGGAGGGAGATGCAAGAGGGAGGGGATATGGGGATATATGTATACGTATAGCTGATTCACTTTGTTATACAGCAGAAACTAACACACCACTGTAAAGCAATTAGACTCCAATAAATATGTTTAAAAAAAAAAAAGAATTAAGTGCACTAGAGATGCACATATGATCCTGAACGTCAGGGTTACAAAGGAACTGGTCCGAAGAGGCAGCTTAGCAGCAGTATGTGTGGGAAAGACCTAGTGGGCTGAGTTTCCTTGAAGCTGCATGAGAGGCAGCTGTAAGGCTTGAGCCAGAAGTTATTTCCATCTCTAAGTGAACTACCAGAAGTACCATCCTGTCTCCCTGGGGCTGGTCCTCCTTCCTGTGCTGTATTGGAGTCTGTTTTGGGTACCACACTTGGGCAGGGAGTTTGATAACCTTACTTATCCAGAGACCATAATTGCTCAGTCAGTGTTTGAAATGCTTAAAACCTGGTCATGAGAAGAACAGTTGAGTGAACTGGGGATGTTAGTGGAAGGACATGATTACTGTTTTCAAATCTCTTTAGGGATGCCATCTGGCAGAGAGATGAAAGATGTGTGTTTTCACTTCAGAGAACAGAATGAGGACCAAACAGTGTAGAAAAACTACAGGACAACAGAGTTGGGTTCAACCAAGGTAGTCAGGTAGTAAGTTTCTTGTCACTGAAGTATTCAAGCAAAAGCTGGAAAGCTACTGAACGGAAATGTGGTTTGGTGCAGGTGGGTTGGAGTCAATGAATCACAAGACCCCTTCCAACTCTTTTTTTTTTAATATTTATTTTATTTATTATTATTTCTTTTTGGCTGTGTTGGGTGTTTGTTACTGCGCACAGCTTTCTCTAGTTGCGGCGAGCGGGGGCTACTCTTCGTTGCGGTGGCTTCTCTTGTTGCGGAGCTCGGGTTCTAGGCGCGTGGGCTTCAGTAGTTGTGGCTAGCAGGGTCTAGAGCGCAGGCTCAGTAGTTGTGGCGCACAGGCTTAGTTGCTCCGCGGCATGTGGGATCTTCCCTGACCAGGGCTCGGACCTATGTCCCCTGCATTGGCAGGTGGATTCTTTACCACTGCACCACCAGGGAAGCCCGCCCTTCCAACTCTTGACAGCTTTTTTCAGGTCCTGAATAATACGCAGATCTAAGTTGGAAAACCATTCTTAGAAAATAACTTTTGGAAAGAACGTTGTATTTAGGAATATTCCCTCCAATATTCTTCAGAGGACCAAACTTCCCAGAATGAAGAAGAATGCAGTGGAACTCTCCCTGTCTGGGGCAGGAATGCACACAGTATCAGATGACACCCTGTAAGGAGGTTACGTCATCTGAAGAATTACCCAGAAAGTGTGCTCCAACAGCTCAAGGACTGGAGCTTGAGTTAATACAAGACACATGAGTGTCATTTAAGATGATGGCTGCAGGCTCAGCATTTCCAGGTGTTAGTTGCCCAGTAAAATCATCCGTGCACATTCTGAGACACTTGAACCCAGGAGAAAGCAGCCGTCTGGACACATCCCCTGAGGGGCAGAGATGGAAACAAACCTGCATAGAACAAGTTCCTCTATTCTGACTGCTTCAAGGGGCTGGGGCTCATCTGACCTGGGGCTCTCTTGGTCAAGATGCAACTTATCTTAAGAAATGTAGCACAGGGCTTCCCTGGTGGCGCAGTGGTTGAGAATCTGCCTGCCAATGCAGGGGACACGGGTTCGAGCCCTGGTCTGGGAAGATACCACACGCCGTGGAGCAACTGGGCCCATGAGCCACAACTACTGAGCCTGCGCATCTGGAGCCTGTGCTCCGCAACAGGAGAGGCCACGATAGTGAGAGGCCCGCGCACCGCGATGAAGAGTGCCCCCACTTGCTGCAACTGGAGAAAGCCTTCGTAAAAGAAATGAAGACCCAATACAGCCAAAAATAAAAAATAAATAAATAAATAAAGAATTTTTAAAAAATAAAAAAAATAAAAAGAAATGTAGCACAATTTCAGGTAATCACCTCTCTTCATCTGTGGTTTCCCTTCTGTGACACTAACATCACTGTCGCCTGACACAAGATGGTGCCCATGATTCCTGAGTGAATAGATGTAACCATGGAACAACTGTACATTTTGGCTAATGTGGACAAAAGACACCAATTTGGATACAAATGGGTCATTGGCTTCATGTAAAGTCTACCCGTGCAGACAGGTGGAATGCACTATTTAAATGCTTGGCGATTCATTTCTGAATGAAGCCTCACCAAAAATAGAAATTTTAATGTTGTTTAGTTACTGGAGCCCAACTGAAGTAGCTCTCTTAAAATCAGTGTTTGTTTTGAGCCATCAAAAGTCCTTATTACTGACAACCAAAGGCACCAGAATAAGGGTATCAGGTAAATACAACTGTCAGGGAGAAATGAAAGTTCTAGATAATTCAAACTCTAAATTTCTGACTCACTGCTATGAGAGGGGAGAGAGAGAGAGACAATAACTTTTCAAGCTGGGTATAAATGTAAAAAAACAACTGTACTTTTTGAAAATATAAAATTCCAAATGGCTAACACTTATTAGATAAGTGAGTTTGTTGATTGTTCATATGGAATCTAAAAATATCTCATGGTTTTTGACAAAGTTAAACATGCTTGTTCCTGTATTTTTGGACTCCCTTTCTAAACTTCTGGATTTGACTTCCATTTCAAAGGAACAATTGAGGCACTGGTTTAATACAATATTTATTAAAGTGTTTTTATTAACAAACTTTCGCCGGAAAGTTCCGAGTGTGTTAATACAGCAGGCACGTTGGCTTCAATGTTTGGTATTTGACAGTCCACAGAATTGCACTTAACTCTCACAATTCTGCCACAACTTTGTGGATTGTTTGGGCAGGACCTACAACCAGCCTCCCCCATTAAATGGTTAAAGATGAATTTGGGTTCATTCTGATTTAAGTGTTGTGAGTTTACGATGACATCCTTCTGTGACAGGCTTGGCTCCACTTGCCTTTCTGCCTTGTCAGTCGGACTCACTGAACTGGAGTCCTTGTTTGCAGCCCCTCCACTGCCCTCCGCGTTCCCGATGTCTCTGTCTTTACAGAGTCCCCTTTGGTGACTCTCAGGTGCACAGCATGCTTTGTGTAAAGCTCCAGCGCTTCTGCAGACCAGTGACGACGGCTCTGCCATCTTTGGAAGATGCTCTTCTAGGCTCTGAAGACTGTGTACGCTGGTCTTACCGAGTTTTTCTTGGGCCTGAATGTGCTGACCCGGGTGGTGGAAAAAACTCCTGGGCAGAGAATTCTGCATTCCAGGAGGTTTCACTCTGCCCTGTAGGCAGGGACAGTGGTGGATGTGTGG
The DNA here is from genome assembly GCF_028023285.1 of Balaenoptera ricei. Taxonomy (NCBI): domain Eukaryota; kingdom Metazoa; phylum Chordata; class Mammalia; order Artiodactyla; family Balaenopteridae; genus Balaenoptera; species Balaenoptera ricei. The sequence continues at coordinate 172,262,724 of NC_082639.1, forward strand.
GATGGGATGCACGAAGCCCTCGGCGGCTTGGTGTGCAGCCTTCAGAGGGGCCAGGCCCTTCTGGACGTGCATGAAGCTGCTGGCAGTCGGAGCGCAATGGTGGCACAAGCAGTCACCCATCTGCTGGCAAGACGGCAGGCCATATTTCAAAGGTTTGTAGGCATTTGGGCAGCTACATCTCTGATTCAGAGAGAAGAAGTGACACATGGTGTGCTGTTCAAGAGAGGGCTGCAACAAGGCAGAGCTGGTTTCATGTTTGGTGCTTTTGTTGAGTTCGCTGTTGTAAGCTGCGTGTACAGGCATCCCTAAATTCTTTGCCTGGCTGTTGAAAAATTCAGAGCAGATGTGGGTCTCTTCGTAAGTGGTCTTCTCGGAGGCCATACAGCTGTGGGCTGCCAGAGGTTCTAATTCGTAAAACTCGTGCTCCATTTCAGCTTTTTGGCCCCTGGGATCTAAATGATAAGCATTCACGGTGTGTGTCTTGCTTTGTCCCTTGTCACCAGGACTTGTCGACAAGGTGTGGGAGAAGGCACTGCACTGGAGTTTTTTAGGTAAAGGAATCTGACCACAGGTACCCTGTGGCCCAAGGCACCGGCACATGCACTGAAAAAAGAAGGTGGCGAAAGCCCAGCTGATACACATGATGAGCATCATGAAGGTGCCCAGCTGGGTGTAAGCCAGAACCGTGGAGGGCATCATCATGGCCCCAGCCACGAAGGTGGTGAGTGCGGCCATGGCAATGGCAGAGCCCATGCGACTCAGAGAGAAGATCACCTTCCCTTCTCGGTCGGCATCCGGGGCCAAGCGGTAAGCAACCCCGTAATGGACGGCAAAGTCTACAGACAGGCCGACCGCAACCGAAATAGTGACCGACTCCAAAACGTTTAGCTCCCAGCCCAGCAGGACGAGAGAACCAACGGTGACGAATATAGTCCCGGCGATCGAAATGATGGCGTAAAGGCTTATGATGACGTTCCAGGTCGTAAGCAGCATCACACTAAAGGCCACGGCCACGGAGAGCCCCATGGCGATGAGGGTGCCGTCGGAGAGGCTGTCCTGGAGGTCATAGAACTCCAGATTGCTGACAAACCAGCCGTGGCTGAGGCCCTCGGGTGCAGAACTCAGCTCGTTGGAAATCCACGAGTCCACCTCTTTATAAAACTGATGCATCTTTTCGTAAGCCAGTGTGAAGAGGTAGGTGCTTTGGAACTCTAGCACGACTGCCCTGATGGTGTCATTGATATCAAACCTCGGCCCTGGGGTTTTGCTATCCAAATGGTAGCCCGTACTCCTCTCCAGCTCCATGATGGCTCTCTTGATGCACAGTTCGAAAATCTCTTGCTTATAGGGGAAGCTCCAGTGGCTGCAGCACGGGTACAGGGTAGGCTCGTCGCAGTCCTGGTTTTCCATCCACTGCTTGAAGGTCTCAATGAAGCAGCTGGTGAAGTCCTGTTCGTCAGTCTGGTGAAAGAATGTCTGATTTCTCAGTTTTTGACAGAACTGCAAAATCCAGACCTGGGAAGCTGGGCTGGCGATGTTAAAGCCGCCGTCTAAGGTCAGCTTCCCTTTGCTCTTAGGGTTTAGGGGGTTGCCATTGTCTTCTGGGGACACACCCCAGATGACCGTGATGGGCATGTGGAGCTCCTCTCCGTGGTGGACGCGCTCGAACATGAAAAGCTTTTTGTACTCGGCGTCGTAACGTTCAAATGGGTGGGACGACCTGAACACCTGGAACTCGGACAGCTCCAAAGAGGGCAGCTTCATCTTTGGGTTTATGCAGACGATGTAGGCCCCGCCCACAGTTAAGGCCAGGAACCAGACCAGCCATAGGTAGCGAAACTTAATGACGATGCACGGCAACACTTTTTCAAAAAAAATTCGAGACGCTTCCGAAATGGCAAAAAGGACTTTGTGGCACTTCTGACAGGCCGCTGTCCAGCAGCTTTTGTTATCGTATATTTGCTGCTGGGGCTTCTTGAAGCAGCTGAAGATATTGAGAAGATACCGCTCGTGCAGGACAACCACGGCCGGAAGCCATGTGACCATCAAAACGTAATTCACCAGTATAGCTGTCCCCGCGTATACCCCAAAGCATCTGATGGCTGTGATATTGCTCACGTAGTTAGCGTAGAAGGCAGCCGCCGTGGTAAAACTGGTGACGAACATGGAGAGGGCGGCGTGTTGCAGCGTGACGCTCACTGTCTCTGAGGTTTCCGCGTGAGGCTTGTCAAATTTGGTGTAGTTCCAGACGTCACACAGGACAAAGGCATCATCCGCTCCAATGCCCACCAAAATAATGAGTGCGGTGAGGTTCATAAAAGGGAAAAATTCAAAGTTAAACACCACGCGGTAGAGAAAATAGGACACGATCAAGGAACTGATGACGGCAAACATGGTCATCAGAGTGATAAACATGGACTTGGTGTAGACACACATGACTGAAAGGACGATCACGATGGCGATGGCAGGATACACAGTATCCATCAGAAGATAATCCTGAAATAAACTGTGTTTGATCCCAAACTCAATCCCGGTGATGGTGGTGACGCCGTCGGAAGCGTTCCAGTTTTCGAAGTTGTCCAAGTAAATGTTCATCATGCTCTCCCCTTTCTCTGTGGGTGAGAAGAGCATGCTGTACTTTAAAGCGGGTGTGTAGTCGGCTGTCTTTGGGGCCAGAAAGTCTTTGTCCACCAAGTAGTGGAGGATCTGGTACACAGCGTTGTACTTGGTACATTTCCGTGGCACGTTGGTGCACTTGAGCTGGTCCTTCCTCCGGGCTGCCATGTCCCAGCAGTCTGGCTCCAGGGTGCCGTTCTGGTAGTGTTTGGCGCAGGTCCGAAGTAGCTTCAAGGTATGAGAAACGTCTCGCTCGACGATTTTCTGGCAGGATGATCTGTTGTTCAGAATAGCGATGTAGTTCCCCAGCGTCCAGCTGGGGCAGCAGGAAGCAGCTGTGGTCCTCTGGCAGAGATCACCAAACTGGGGATGAGCTCTGATCTGCAGAGACAGAGACACGCGGAAGAACTGACGTTTAAAATCAGTTCACAGAAAGGTCTGAATGACGGTGGCCTTGAGGGACAGGAAAGTTACAGAAGTTATAGAATCATCCTCTGAATTAGGTATCAGTTTGAACACAAGGTGAGATTTCCCCCCAGATCTGCTCTCTTCTGCTGCAGAGGGCTCACTAGGTTACTTCATTTTGAACAACAAACTCCTATTTGGGGATGACATACAAGTGTGAAACAATTTCAGTCAATGCCAGTTTGGTTTCAAAAAGGAGGTAAAATTAACACCTCTTTAGTAAACAAGCCTTTTCAAAGTCACTTTAAAAAGCAATGAAATGGATAGGCTGTGAAGCTTATGCATGTATACCTATGGGATTAATTAAGAGAACAATTGCCCAATTGATATATAAAACGAATTTGTGGCTTTGCCTAAAATTTCTGGTAATCAGCATGAAATTTTTGGTGACAAAGGTACTATATTTCAATCAACTTGGAGGCAAAGATGATATTCTCTAGATAACTGTCAGACTCAAAAAAGTGATTCTGGTAATATCAGAGGAGTGATGCCAAAGACGCATGAAAAACCTGGAATAAAATTGTTTCCTGATATATGAGTAGAGGGGGAAAATGTTTCTAAATTAAAATTATATGTGTGTGTATATATATACATATACATACATATATATATATGATCTTAAATAAACATATAAAAGTAATAAAATACTTCAGTAGGAATTTAATTATTTCTTCCACATCTTTCAAAGTTTATTCAAGTTGGCTAACTCCCTCCTTTTGGGGAACTTTCTGTTTTGGTAAACAGGGGTCTGCTGCATATTAGTAAGTATAACAATTCTGGATTTAACATGGACAGTATTTCATTTAGAACACTATTCCTGGAGAAGGCTTTCCTTCTTATGGCTGTTCTTGTTATAGAAAATTGAAATTTGTTCCAATGTCAAAGCTGGCATTGCTAAGATTAGAGTGAAGCCTGCACAATCCCATCATCTTAAAAATCTATAAATTACAAATGGCCCCTCTTCCCTGAGGGTGAGAATAAGAAATATCCCCCTGCTCTTGAGCCTGTCCAGAGACTTCTCTGGAAGTGCCAGGGCTAAAGACGACCCACTCCTATCACTTTCTCTCATCTCTATTTACCAAAGGTTGTTCCAGGGAAGAAACGTCAAAGTTCAAGAAGGGCATGAGTATCTTTTTTTTCTAATAAGATTAAAACCACCCTTTCCCTTTTATTAAAGTAGGCTTTATCAATCATGCATTGAAATATTTTCTCAAAGTAGAAGAGAAGTTGGCACAATTCACCTCTTTAGAACTTCGGCTTATCCAAGAACCAAGTTACTAGTAACTTGGCTATGAAGACACTTTACTGGGACTTATTCTGCAGGGGCAAGGTGTAGGTGAAAGGAGATTGGCCACGTATTGGGAATTGCTGAAGCTGGGTGACCTGCACATAGGGATTCATTCTACTATTCTACTTTTGCCTCTGTTGGAAAATTTCCATAATAAAAGGTTGGGTGTTTTTTTTTTTTTTTTTTAAGATACTCTATTGGGGGTAAAGAAAAATGAGTCAAAGGGTTACTATACAAGTGTACTAAAATAATGTTGATTTTAACAAAGGTTTAATTTTTAAGCTCATTTTTAAAGAGTGATAATTACTTGACATTTCATAAAATAGGATAATTAATATTTAATTGTTTCTAGGTAAAAATATTCACATGTGCTAACTCAGGGGAAACTGAACCACCTAATAAATAACAGGAAACCCTGGAATAGCATCTCTCAGATAACCAGGTTTACCCCACAAAGAAATACCAGGCAAGTCCCTGGGGTCAGCCTGGTGAACTGAAAGAAAGGTAACGCAACCCCAATGTCTGACAGTTTTCAGATGGAAGAAAATGAACTGTATCCATTACGAAACCCACTATCAGCTAGAAGGAACATATTTGTACTTGCTCAAATAACCAAAAGCCAAAGATAAAGGAAATAGGGTTGCCAGCTAAAACTGGAAAAGAAAGCACAGAATTCTGTCCTTGAATAACCCTTTCAAAGAATTGCAGGGGTTTTTTATGTGTGTATCTGACCAAAGATTAAAAAGTTGGACATGACAAACACAGACTAAATACTACTTTGATGGCTGCTATCAAAAATAAATGCTAATGAGCCTCTGGAGGGCCAGTCCTCACATTCAAAGGTGATGGCTGATGTACAACCTTTGGAAAACAGTTTTTGAGGACTCTTTTATGGGGTAAGAAATAAGGACAGAGAGAAGACATTTATCCTGAGTTGGATGCCAGTGCCCTGAATCTAAAGGAATGGAGCTCAAGGATTGTCTAGGCTTTCAGGGAGTATGTCCCCATCCATCCATCCATCCATCCATCCAACCATCCAAAAGGAAAAGTATTTATTGAGCACCTATCAAGACAAATAAGGCAAAGTGGTCCCGCCCTCAAGTGGCTCACAGTGAGGCAGGGAAATCAGACAAGAAAACAAACCGCTACAATTCAACACGAGAAGCAGCATATTATGTGTAAGGGTCTATGTGAACCTGTGGACAGAGTGCCAAAGTCTGTAAGTGCGATGGGATAACGGCACAACTTAGTCATCTGGGACTGAGGTAACTCAACACAGAGTCATATTTTATATTGTGGGGCTTAAAGAGCTTGGCAAGCAGGTGTATCTTTATGCAGGAGGCAGCTGCATCTTTGCCATATTCATGGGAAAGGGATTGACAGGAATGATTTTGAAATCTTTGAAGTTTATAAAAATAAGGATGGAGTTAATGAGAGTAATTTCTTGCAACTCTTATGAGTAATGCCCTTTTCATTCTAGGTATTCACAAACGCGATTTTTAGGGATCATTTTGCTTATGTGGTGATAACACGTCTTTGCACACTTCCCTAGTTAGATAGTAGCAGGGGTGGAGTTGGCTTCAAATAAGAGCAAAGGAAGAGGAGAGAAAAAGAAGAAACCAGCAGAGTTTTAAATGATACCTTAACTTTCAAAACTAATGGCCAAGTTGGAGATATGTTAAGAAGCTAAGGGGGGCTTCCCTGGTGGCGCAGTGGTTGAGAATCTGCCTGCTAATGCAGGGGACCCGGGTTCGAGGCCTGGTCTGGGAAGATCCCACATGCCGCGGAGCAACTAGGCCCGTGAGCCACAATTACTGAGCCTGCGCGTCTGGAGCCTGTGCTCCGCAACAAGAGAGGCCGCGATAGTGAGAGGCCCGCGCACCGCGATGAAGAGTGGCCCCCGCTTGCCACAACTAGAGAAAGCCCTCGCACAGAAATGAAGACCCAACACAGCCAAAAATAAAAATTAATTAATTAATTAATTAATTTAAAAAAAAAAAAAAAGAGAAGATGGAGCTAGGAGTAAAGTACACAAAATACAGTCTCCACTGAAGGTAGGTCACACATTTGGCTCTAAGCTTTCTAGGAATCAGTATAAGGAAGAAATCGCAATAAAGTTTGTTATTAAAAAAAAAAAAAAAAAAAGAAGCTAAGGAAAGAATAAAGGGAAGAAAATTAGGCCCTTAAAACCAGGTTCAATCAACTGCTAGACACTCCTTCCCCACCCAAGTTCCTCATGTATTGAAAGTTGAAGGGAGCCTAGAGAGGAAGAAGAAAGCAAGAGCTCCACAGCTCTCTTTAAAACAAGCATCAGGAAACACATTTCTGGGGTCCTCTAAGCATGTGAGGGGGGCATTCCAGCTGTCCACAAAAGCTACCTGAGTAAAAAGGGTCTTAGGCACCAAATTTCAAATCCCTTCTATAAGCTGATTCCTCTGAGCTCCAACATCTACACTATGTAAAGACTAAGAAATAGGGTAAAGGGCTTCCAGCAGAGTCAAGATTAGAGACACACACACTTCTTTGTTACTAATGACTCTCTGCCAGTGTGTCCCGTAGGAATGTCAAAGTGCAGAGAAAAGTAATGAAGAAGATCAGGGGAGGCAACTGAGGCTTCTTTTGAAAGAGTCTAAGAAAACAAGCATTTCTGTGAGGAGGTAGACGCAGCATCAGAAACAGAAGCTCTTCACTCTGGAAACCAGTGCCCATCTGAACTATAAGTGGCATGTAATTTAAATGGGATCTGGAATTTGAACTCAATGTATTATCAACACAGGCAGGCGACCACTGAAAGACCTGGTCTTGTGACATTGCACTGATTACCAGATGCTTTCTGGAGTCAACCCACCAACAATTAAGCTCTTCTGCTCTGTACCATTTGGTGTGTGTCCCATTCAACTTGATAGTTGTTAATAACCAAGTGGTTAGGTACAATAGCTAGGATTTGAGGGGGGGAAAAAGGGAAAGACTGCCAAGTTGCCTCAGGACACATTTTGCTCAAACCGTCACAACAAATAAAAATCCTCAAAGGGTCTTGAGCTGGGAGACTCAAAAAGTACAGTAATAATCTGAAATCTGAACTGTTGACCAATAGTTATTATTTAAGATATCACTGAATACATTATCTCTATGAGAAACATATGTCATTCTGGGTTCAGAGCAGAGTTTGAGACTAGAATACAAGGGCGTTTGCAACTGGAAAAAAAGTATTTAATTTAAAAAGTTAAAATTACAACCATGCTCCTTGAGGTAGTATTTGGGGGCCTTGATTCTGTTTATTCATTTATTGGTGTGGATCTACAATTGGCTTGACCATTCATTCAGATGTACGTGTCTTGGGTCTGTTCCTCAAATTTTCACAAGAGGATCACAAATTGTTATGTTCCTGCCAGGGATTACAGACTTGAACTCACAGCTATCCAATCCTTATTATGAGCCCAGTAGGAAAAAAAACTCAGACAAGCAGACATCTATTCTTTTTGATAGTCTAAATTTTGCAAATGCATCAAGCCAAACCATTAGAAACTCCGTATTTAGCTTTCATTGCTTTATCCCTGTAGAAATGCTTCTGCTATAATGTTTTCCTGCTACCAACCTACTTGAGATATGGTTTACAAACCAACTAAGAATCAATACTGTACCTCTCGTAAACCTGCTAAGAACTTTTTCACAACATCACACTTCTTTTATGAAGCCTATGGGAACAATCCTTTCCTGTCTTAGTGTGAGGAAAAGATGGGCTTCTTCTAAAAAACACATTTGTTACTCTATTTAAGTGACTTTTGTCTCTGATCATGAATTCCTTTTTGCTCTGGCTGCCAGGGAGGTTAGAGACAAGTTTGAAGCTCACCACCGCTCAAATATACAGAATTGTGGGGTATGCATTATTCTGTGTTCAATCTCATCCTTAGCTTTATTATTTTCCTCCCATTATTGTCCCTTCATGTAATTCATTCAACTTCTTTATCTTATCCTTTCTGTATACCTTTTTGTAAGCTACCTATTGATGCTGATTTTTATCATCTGAAATATATATAAAATAATATACTGTTTTCACTTATGAAAACTATAATGGCACAGTACTGCTTACTGGCTTTTGAGTCCATAAGAGTCTAACATGTATTCATAGAATAAATTGCTGGATCTTTTTAAAAAGTATACTTATTTTAGGCCATGATGATTCTTTGAGGTTCAGTTGAGTGGGAAATGGTAAATACAGTCAAACAAGGCAAAACACATATAGGGGGAGTGGTAATCTGCATTATGGAAGCATAAAGAATGGTGGGTAAAGGCACAGACTCTGGAATTAGACTTGGCTGGGTTGAAATCCTGCATCTGCCACTTGCCACCTGTGTGAACTTTTCTCATCTATAAAATAGGCAAAATAATAGTGCTTCATTCCTAACACTGTCATGAGGATTAAATGAAATAATTCATTAAAGTGTTTGGAACACTTCCTGACAAATATTAACAACACTCAATAAACATCAGCTTTAATCAACTGAGTGAATTCAATCACTCTAGTGTCTTCCAGGGAGGGAAGGTCTCAAGATTAACTGCAAGGGTAGAATAATGAGATCTAAGAGGTATAGAAGTTAATGAACTGTTCTCATCCAAGGTGTGATTATAAAGTAACCAGACTGGCTTAACTTCTCTAAACTTAACTGCTCATCTGTTAAAATGTATATTAACGCATATATGTGGAATCTAGAAAAATGGTACAGATGAACCTTTTGTAGGGCAGGAATAGAGATGTAGACGTAGAGAATGGACATGTGGACACAGAGGGGGAAGGGGAGGGTGGGATGAATTGGGAGATTAGGTTTGACATAAATACACTACCATGTGTAAAATAGATAACTAGTGGGAACCTGCTGTATAACACAGGGAGCTCAGCTCGGTGCTCTGCGATGACCTAGATGGTGGGGGAGAGGGGGAGGGAGGTCCAAGAGGGAGGGGATATAGGTATACATATAGCTGATTTACTTCATTGTACAGCAGAAACTAACACAACATTGTAAAGCAATTTTACTCCAATAAAAAAAAAATGGCGGGCTTCCCTGGTGGCGCAGTGGTTGAGAATCTGCCTGCTAATGCAGGGGACACGGGTTCGCGCCCTGGTCTGGGAAGATCGCACATGCCACGGAGCAACTAGGCCCGTGAGCCACAACTACTGAGCCTGCGCGTCTGGAGCCTGTGCTCCGCAACAAAGGGAGGCCGCGGTGGTGAGAGGCCCGCGCACCGCGATGAGGAGTGGCCCCCACTTGCCGCAACGACAGGAAGCCCTAGCACAGAAACGAAGACCCAACATAGTAATCAATCAATCAATAAATAAATCTTTAAAAAAAAAAAAATGGTGTTATTCCAAGGTCACAGGTCCATTGTGAGAGAAGTTAAGTACCCAGCATATAAAGCCTTGCACATAGCAAGGGCTCTACATATACACTACTTTAGAGTTAACCTTCTGTATGAGAAGGGTTGTAACCCACAACAAGGAGAAGTATGTCCATAGCCTCTAAAAAACCTACTGATAGCTGTAGAACAGAAGAAAATATGACAAATAAAAATTGACCACTGATGAAGAAACTTTGGGTTGTTTATAGATAGTTTGTGACTTTGGTCTATTTGGAGCTGCACAGAGACAAGATGTCACTCACAGAAAATCCCGATATCCTAATCAACGTAAAAGTTATTTTCAAAATATATAAAGAGCATTTCAGAATGAAGAATAAAGTCAGGAGATCTGGGACCAACCAACTAGGTGACCTGGGTAAGCCACTCAGTTCTCAGAAGGTACTTATATCAGCACAGTGAGATGCTGGTCTGTGGGTTACCTCAGAGTCCTTTCTACCTCCTGTTCCATTAAGAAGCCCTGTTGATAGAACAGGTCATTGCACTGGATTGTCAGTCTAGCTCTTAGCAGGGCATGTGATTAGATTTTCAACTGACCAGTGATTTTCCATTTTAGAATTATGCTAAGAACACGAGTTCCTTTTCTACCTGGTTACTGTGCTTGGGCAAGGCCATTAGTGACATCAGACAGCAGTTTCTACTTGGAGAAACTACCTCTGAACACATGAAATTGACAGCTCTTCCAAGCTCGGTAGGTGACTTTACACTTTCTGGCGCTGTCTTCTTGCATCTTTCTGTCTTGTAAAGCAGCCAGGTGTTTAGAGTTCGGAACAATCTGGATTGGATTACTTTGGCCATTTCCATAGATACTGTATTTATGCCCTTTGATGTCCCCTTTCCTAGCCTGTGCCCTAAATTTTCCTTTGAGGTCATTGGCCCAAATGACCCATTGATTGCCAGAAAGGTGAGCATTTCATTGCATCATTAAGATGCTGACAATCGCCTCAGGGGGAAAATGGAGTGAACAATGAAACTAGATTAGGAAGAGAAAATACAACAAAAGAAGAAAAAAAAAAGGCTTAACTATTATCCTGAAAGGAAATAAGCTGTGAAATAATACAAAAGACTATCACGGACAAAGAACATGAGTGGGAAAGAAAAAGAGTTCTTTATTAAGGAAGATGGTTTGTCTTAAAGGTGGGGAAGCAGAGACACTTTGATCCTGGGATCCGAAAGAATGCGAAGCCACTCTGCTGGTGTTTACTCCTTGGTAGTTAAGCCACTTGAATGCTTTCATCTGATCAGGCACCAGGGTCAGCAGTAAAAGGAGTTTCAAAAGTATAACCTTATTTGTGCTAAACATATTTCAGTTTTACTTTACATACCTTTGAATTATCTACATTGCACATTGATTTAATTGCAGGTAAATTCCACAATGTCTCCCCTCCAGCTGAAGTAAATACTACTCTGGAATATCGGTCACCTGGTGATAGGAGAAAAAAAAAAAAGAAAAAGGTTTATAAATTATTCATTTATTTCAGAAGACTCAGCGTTCAGAAATAATTCAAACTGGGAAACCACCTGGGCAATTCATTAGCAGTAGGGAATCCTGTCTTTCATTAAACTCCAGGAGAAAAATGTAAAAAAATTTTAAAGAGTAACGCTATAATATTGCTTTAGCTCAAAGCCTTTGTCTACTCACTATATCTTAAAAATCATAGTAGTTATGTAACATATCTAGTTCTGATCAGACTGTAATTAGGAAGAGCAATCCGTAAGAACTTTCAGCAGAAAATCAACTGAACGCCTCCCTCTTAATTTCACAACACACCACCCCAATGGTATATAAAATCAAAGAACGATGCACCAGGGAATATCAAGAATGGATTATAAGGATGTCCTCTTTGGCAGCTAACTAGAGAGCAAAGACGGCAAGTGACCAGCTTAAAAGCACTAAAAACAGTCAACTAAACACAGAACGCTGGCCAGGATCACAGACATACTACTCATTCTGGTTGAGTGTTCAGAGTTCTAGAAGAAACATTTTGAAAATTATACTAATACAAAATATGTTTCTGAATAAGGGAGGTTGTGTGATATCCTGGAAAGAGCATGGTCTTCAGAGTTAGAACTGGGTGTAGCCAGGTTCTGTCATCTACTAGCTGGATGATCTTAGGCAACTAACAACTTCTCTGAGCCTTGGTTTGGTTCCTCATCTGTAAAATAAAGACAGCAACACTTTCCCAAATAGGTGTGAGAATTAAATGCGGTACTGAAAAACGGGTGCTCAGTAAGTACTGTTTCTGCTTCCTCAGCCATCAAAAAAATTAATATGAACCAACTGAAACAGAGTAGATTCGTTTTATATGATCTAAAATGCCTAATGGTGCTGACAAAGAAAATCAATTTGCAAATTTATGAATAAAGCTTTATTACATGAAAAACCTCATGGTCACGAAGTTTTCTTTAGTAAACTCTTGTCTTCAAGACAAATAAAGACCCTGAGGTTTGACAAGATCTAGAAACATCAAAGACCCAATCAGGTCCTCTAGTGATCTTACTAAGAAGATAGGGAAAAAACATATTTTAGAAGGATTTTCAACAGCAACAACAAAAAGCTGAAACCAGAAGAGCTTCAATGTTAATATTCACTTAATCAGAAACTGGAGTTACTGCAATTCCTCATCCGTAACCATGAGGGCTAATCAATGACTTTCAAAGTGACACATGTTTCCTTGAGGCCGTGAACTCCTCCTTCCTGGCAGCTGCACAGAGACCAGGCTGACTCTAGGCTACAGCGAATTTTATTTAGTGAACTTGCTGCCAACATTTAGAGATCTGGTGATTCCACATTGAAATCTGGATTCCTGGCCTCCGGGAATTTCTTACAATCTTTGGGCCCTCGTTTTTTCAAGGCCACATTCTGCTGCATTCTCCTCAATCACCATCACTTCCTGCATTCTTAACCCAGCTCACTTTTCTCATTCATATATGAGCTAGGTCCCTGAGGCATTCAAGCTTTGGACCTCTGGACTTTATTTTGTTCATCTCGCTACCTGTAATGTCTAATGACAAGGCTGGCACAAGAAGGCTATTAATATAGGTTTTTTGAATGAATCAAAAATTTAGATATAAATTTTTGATAATACTGTAGATTATTTCAGGGTTCAATCCAAAAAATGTACAAGGAATTTTTAAAATGCCTTGAGATTTTGGGCAAGGTCAAGAATTTTATTAGACTTATATCTTTCTTAAAACCGAATATAACCCAATCACCTCTCATTAATTTTTAATTTTAGGTAAATAAATTCAGATTAGTGGTTGACTGACCTAGAGAAGTAAAATTACAAGTTAATTAAGCTAAAACCCCTTTCAGCATGATAGAAGCAGTGAAGCTGTGTGACCAGCCACCTACTCTTGACAGTCTAGGATATCAATCATGTTCAATCCCAGGAAACTCTGAAAGGTTTGTCATCTACGATGCCACTCACTTGGAACGTCACAGAAAAAGCTGTCCTTGTGGAAGTTCCAGTCAACTTCTCTTTTCTCTCTTTCATAATGATCATCTGACCATCTATCATCCCGATGGCTGAAATGGAACACAGTTTGATCTTCAATCAAGTCCTCACTATTTCAAGGCTGAGAAGCCTACTGGTAACAATACAACCTCAAAGTCATGACCTATTAAGCGCTTGATATTAAGTCGGAAGGATGAACATAAGCAACCAACATTAATTTTCTCACTTCTGAAAAAGGAAAGAAAACCCCAAACCCTCACTAATATACAACAAAATCTTAAAAGACAGTGAAAATTTCAACAAATTCAGTGGCAAAGATTTTGAGCCACACATTTTAGATGTAATCTTTTTGCTCAGGCAATGTTTAAAAGTGGAATTCGTTAGCAGTGGTTTGTCTACAAGTTAATAAATGATTACCTTTTGGCTTGTTCATCTGCATATTTAAAGGGGTAATTTGCTAATGTTGCTTTGTATCCTGTATTTTTCACCATGTTATTCCATGTGACCAGTCTCTGGCCTATTGCAGTCCCTCTTGGTTCAAAACCCTAAGGCAAAATATTACAAATTCCCATTAGTGTACTTCATTTCAGGCTAAGTATAGTTATAACAGCTCGGGAAGGCAATGTCAAGGTGATGTATAGCTTTCAACAGAAAATATACACGTTCCTCACAGCTACTCCAGAGGCGAACTGCATTAAGACAAGATGACTTGACATAATAATGATCACCTATTTACTGTGACAAACAGTTTGATTCTTTGGTATGTTACATGTCTCAGGAAAGAGGAAAAAAAAAACTTATCTGAAGTTTCTCTTCCAAATTCATACCTGGCATTTATTTTTATGTTATAAAAAAATCATGGTCAAATTAAATTGTGTTATGCATGCAACAGTGTTTTACAAAGGGTTTATCATTATCCTTGCTCATACTTTCCTCACTATTCCACTCCCGAGGGACATTTACTTAAAAACAGACCCTGCTATCTCTCAGCAATACTGAAATTCCCTTAACGTCTTTGGGAAAAAAGGTGACACTCAGTCTTCAAGATTTTTTGAAGACGTTTTTACAGTCTGCAGATTCTCTAATTTTCTGCTTTTTAGTTTAAACATGGAGACCAAGAAGCAAATTTCCAGATTTTTGATGGTGAGCAAGTTACCTGACCCCTTTTAAGAACCTGAGAATACAGACATGTCTCTACTTTTCAGAAAGAGAAGTGTATACTTACTGATGGCTTGAGAAGGTTTTTAAAAGGGATGGGATACTAAATAACATAATGCAACATGTCTTAAAATACTTAATCTTTTGAGATGATTGAGGGCTAAAGAAAATAAACAGATTCTACTGGCTCAATTCTCCTTACCAGCAATGGATCAGAGAAATCAGGAAGCTCTGGCACTAATACTCCAACCAAGGCACAGACCACGATGAACACCGTGCACATGCCCAAGACAACCACAGGCCAGTCTGCTATCAGGGCTGCATAACTACAAAAGCAGAGAGAGATCACAAAGAAAGCCTCTTAGAAGCAGAGTAAAGTTATTTTGCTACCTAAGAGAGCAATTTGTTAAATCTTCCTATTTCAGACCTAGCACAGGTATTTATCAGTAAAAGATCTCATGAGATTATAAGTATTTCTACATAATTAAAGTAGAAAATGGGAAAATCACTGTCCTCTCATTTTTTGTGATAAAGTAGCAGTGGTCAGATGCTACAGGCTATTGAGAGCAAAAATAATGTCCATTCCTGACAAATAACATTTCACTGCTACATCTGTGCCTGGGAAAAAGAAGCTCTTAAATCTACACTTTCTAAGTGGAAAGAAATGTATTTTAACAGAGGCTCCATCCTCCTTGCAGTCTCTTTCAGAACTTTTGTTTCTCCAGTTATTCCTTTCTCCCTACTTTTACTCCATCAGTTCTTGAAAAAGAGCTCAGCCCATAAACAGGTTCAGGTAGTGTAAGTCATAAGAATAACCAAACCAAACTGAAACCTCCCCATAAACCTATTAACCTTCCATTTAGCTAAAACTATAATGAACTTATCCACTAGATTGTGAGCTCCATGAGGGCAGAGGCTATTGATTGATTGACTGGTTGATTTAGTGTAGTATCAGTGCCTGGAACAGTGCCTTTTAAAAGGTGCTTGGTAACTATCTATTGATTAGATGAACAAACACCCATGTATGTACCTATCCTCCCTTCACTCTCTCATCACCACAGCCTGGCTTTAGTTTCTTACTACACCTCAGAAACTCCTCTCTGTTACCAAATCCCACCATTAAGCCATTTCTTCCAACACCCTTCCCACACCCTCATTCACCACTTTCCATTGAAATATCTGTTTCTGGGCCCTTCCATAAGATCCTGGACCATGCCTTCCTAACCTGATGCTTCCAGATCTCAATAAGAACTGAGTGCTCCATAGAAGTTGACTAAACTGAACTTTTCTAAAATTCAAAATGTATTCTGCCAACTTCAGATTTCTTGAATTTTTATTAGAGAAAAAAATGAAACATTTAACTTGTGGACAATTATTCTCAACAGTGTTATTTAGCTCACTGGGCTGCTCTGATGGCTGTTTCTGGCTCATTTGAAATAGGCTTCTTGCTCATATACTTTGAGTTTTTCTGCAAAACCATGCTAGCAGTTTAAAGCAAGCTAGTGGCTCTAACCATCATTCTGAAAAAAACTATTATATGTCTCTAAGAATAGACGGCTGATTTTTATACTCTGATCTCTCAAATTCATAGATCTGGCTTTGCGGAGATATTCAAATTAAATTGTAATAAGGAAGTTAAAATATAACATAATTATGCTTTAAGGGAGCACTCGCACAGGCATTTTTCATTACTGTTCTTTTAAAAGCAAGCTTAGGAAAATAAAGAACAATAGCCTGCACCCACTAGGAGTTCCAGTTGCTCTCATGCTTTACATAGATTATCATCTCATATAATTCTCACAACAACTTTATGAGATGAAACTGAGGCACAGGCAGGTTAAATAACTTGTTCAAAGTCACAAGCTGGCCCAGCTCATAAAACAAGCACGTCCTGGGGGTGTAATGTACAGCATGGTGACTATAGTTAATAATACTGTATTACATACTTGAAAGTTGCTTAGAGAGTAGATCTTGAAAGTTCTCATTACAAGAAAGACAAAAAATTTGTAACTATGTGTGGTGATGAATGTTAACGAAACTCATTGTGGTGATTATTTTGCAATACATACGAATATCAAATTATTATGTTATACACCTGAAACTAATATAATGTTACATGTCAATAATATCTCAAAAAAAAAAAAAGGTCACAAAGCTAGGAACCTAGGTAGTCTGGTTCTAGAGTCTGGCCTCTTAACCACTATGATATCGTCTCTTGCTTCAAACACAAGAGAAACAGAAGACATCAGGAATAAGTCAACTTGCTACAAACAGATGCTTCCTCAAACTGTCATTTGAAAATTAAATTCCTAAGCCACAGTAATAGTTAATTTCTCTATGCAAAATCACCTAGACCCAAAGCACTTCAAGTTTGAACATTATTCACTGGACTGTAAATTCT
Source organism: Balaenoptera ricei (assembly GCF_028023285.1). NCBI lineage: Eukaryota > Metazoa > Chordata > Mammalia > Artiodactyla > Balaenopteridae > Balaenoptera > Balaenoptera ricei. The sequence continues at coordinate 172,279,522 of NC_082639.1, forward strand.
GCATTTAAAAACTCATTAAGGAAAAATTATGCTAGATAAGATGGAATCACATTTTAAGAACAATTCTGAACGTAATGAAAACAAATAAATCACAATACGCTGGTTGTAGTTGTTCAAATGTAAACACCAAGTGGTCAGAAGCGTTCATATTTCTAGAACACACCCAAAGCTTATATTCTCTATACTTCATTTCCTCTTCTACCAAATGCAAACTAAGATGAAAGTAATCGGTTTGAAGCAATAAAGTCCTTTGTCAATAGCACATTTGAGAACTTCTGTTCATTGCTTCAGACTTAAAGAGCCCTTTACATTTTAGACCTTTAAAATATCAGCCCTATGAAATGAAAATGGCCCCAGGCTTACACAATTACTCATTATACTTTATGTTAAATGGATCAATTTTCTTTCAAATGAACCAGAAGTTATGCATTTTTACTTACAAACATGTTATCAATAGAGGGCAGTGGGCCCCAAATTGCTTAGTTTTCATACTGTGGTTTAATTTACCCATATAATGACTTTTTGTTTGTGTTCTTGAAAAATCTGCACACATGCATAGCAACCTTAAAAACCTCATTCAATAATTGCTTTTTCTTGCCTTTGAAAACATTTGGTTTTGATTTTACAGCACTGCTCTATACCATATCCATGCATTGACTACATATGGAAACTTTACGGCATTAGTGATTTCAGCACATTTCTTCCAAACACGTTTAACCTTACTATATTACAAGTCCACTTCCTCACAAAGCAGATGTTTCACATGCTAACCTTTCCTAGAGACAACTGTTCGCACTTAAGAAATGGACTCACCATCCTGAGGACATAAAGCACCGTGGGGGAAAGCCCCAGCTATTTTGAGTAAATGTCATTCAGACAACGGTTTCTCCTAAATACCACAAAACTGCTGAGGCTATTTCTGTTTCCTGCTGTCTATTCTAAGATGTTGTGTAACTATGGGCACCACGTGGGAAACAAAAGTTTCATGTATAATACGAAACCCAGACAATGGTTGTAATATTAAGGCAAAAATCTAATAAAGCAGGAAAACTGGAGAAATAAAGGAAATTAAAAATGACCTCTAAATTTTATCGCTATATTTTTTGGCTAATTCCGTTCATGGTGAGTCTGGGTTCCAGGTACATATTCTAACTAAGTTTAAATTTGAATAAAGAACCTGCACATTCTTTTCTGTGCATGGGAAGAATTTTCCAAAGGACCACTCTTTTTCCTATAGTATGTTCCTCTGCGTACCACGTAGCACTTGCCTTTCCTCTGCCTGATCTTAATTTTGTAAATCTTTAGACCACACAACATAATTGTAAACGCAATCCACTTCTGTAACTCCTGGGTGACAGCAGGCAGTCATTTTCCAGTGATTGACCAGGTAACAGTTTTCCTCAAGGCCCTACTTACTGCTGTATCAGCTGCTTAGGTTAGGCTCGCAGTTCGCTATCCACGGCACTGCTCTATAAAAAAGTGTATCCGTGGCACTTCTCAGTAGGTTAAGTCTCAGATAGTACAGATATGAAGGGCTCAGAAGAGCAGAATGAATGGATTGCGTCTGTGGGTAAACTGTGGATCTGAGTAAGCGGGCAGGTTGCCTGGTACCGTGGTCCAGGCTGTTCCTGCCATGATGGATTTTCATGAGGATCCAATGGGAAGTCCCTCAAATATCCTCATCGATTCTCAGCCACCTTATTATTGGGTTTATTCTGGGAAAAGATCAGAAATAACTGTTAAAACAGATGAAGTGTCTTACAGGGCTAACTTATGCTGTAGTGACATTATATGGGGGCCTGTTTCAAATGGGCCATTTGTATTACAATAAGACCCTCCAGAGTAAATTTTCCTCTCAGCTTACAAAGACTTTTTTCTTTTGCCCTTTGCTGCCTTTCTGGAAACACTCTTCTCTTTCACCCCTTCCTTTCTGAGCAGAGAGCCAGGCTTTAGAGAGTATGAGTACCTTGGACTTGAGGCCTCCTTTTCCTGACCAACTACCCAATCCTTAACCCCTGATAGCTTGGCTTTTGCTCTCATGACTCTTCTGAAACTGCCAAAGTCAACTAACTCTCTTGGTTTTCATCTTCTTTGACCCGAGCAATATTTAACACTTTAGCTACTGCTTGCTTCCTAAAAAATCTCTTCTTCCTCGGTTTCCTTCTTTCTGTTTCCTTTAATATCTCTCCCTTTTTCCTCTTGGCCTTTAAGGGTACCCATTTCTAAATGTTATTAATCATAACATTTCTAGTGGCATCAACTATCAATTTAGTGGGAGGAATGATTGAAGCTTATGGAATTTCACAGAGGAAAACAGTACAGAACTCTTTCTTTCTTGTGAAGTAATAAACTCATTCAACAATTAACATTACATAGTAAGAAGGCAGGCATTCTGGGAATAAAATAATAGCAGACATGGATATTATCCTCAAGGAACTTAGAGCCTAATTCAGAAAATCAGACCGGTGCACAAATACCTACAAAACCAGGTCAACAGAAGGATACAGATAAAATGTTTTGTGAATTCAATGAAGGAGGCGAGTACTTCCAGCTGGGGTAGGAAAGGGGAATCAGAAAAGGCTAATTTTAGGAAGAAGTTGTATTTATATGTGTATATACTGAAAAGAATAAATTCAGGTTTTTAAAAATACCAGTCTATTAACAGAGACAAATATATACGAATCTTTCAAAATATAAAACTTCTGGTCACTTAAGAAGACCCTATTATTTCTAGAAAAATGGAAATTCATTTTCTTCATATGCCATATTTACCTGTAAAACCTCTTTCCTTCATCTTTTTTCCATAATTTTTTTGCAAAATTGGGTAAATAAAATGTAGTATATGCATACAACGGAATATCGTTCAGTCTTACATAGGAAGAAAATTCTGACACGTGCTACAACATGGATGAAGCTTGAGGACATTATGCTAAGTGAAATCAGCCAGTCACAAAAGGACAAATACTGTACTCTTCCACTCTTATGAGGTATTAGAGTAATGACATTCATAGAGACAGGGTAGAATAGTGGTTGCCAGAAGCTGGGGGGAGAAAGAAACGAGGAGGTACTATTTAATGGGTATAGAGGTTCAGTTTGAAAAGTGGAAAAAAGTTCTGGAGGTGAATGGTGCGATGGCTGTATAATAATGTGAATGTACTTAATGCCACAGAATCGTACACTTTAAAATGGTTAAAATGGTAAACTTTATGCCATGTCTATTTTATTACAATTTTAAAAATATTTTTTAAATGTGAAAGTTTACTAATTAAAAATTTATGTAGTAATTTTACTCCAAAGAAAGTATGACTCTCCTGAGGTAGGCTTCAGAGTTATTAGCATCTGAGCTTCTTCAGCAAATGAATTTCAAAGATCACTAAGAATTTCTTAAATAATAGTATATCTGGAACCACAATGTACAAGGATAGCTGATGAGACAATGCTTTTTTCAGAACCTCTTGTCCATTAAAAATTTTGCTTTTCTACTATAAAACTAAAATTAAAATTTTCCACATAAAAGAATACTTCCATCTTAACATGATAGCAAAATTTTTAGAAACACAGACAACCCAGCTGAAATAAATTGCCATGAATTTAAGTCATGGTAGTTGGCTGAACAGTTTCTCTCTTAATAAGGAGGACACTGAGAAGCCAATCCATTACAGGAAAGAATTCAAAATAATTATGCAAATATAAATGATTAAACCCAAATAGCATTTAAAGGCTAAATGTCTACCTTGGAATTAAAACCACTTTTGGAGGTATAGGATTCCTCAAGCAGCCAACTCAGAGGAAATTTAGTTTTCCTTCACAAAAATATAAACGAGGAAGGCGAAAACAGCAGCAAAATGTAAAGAAAATACTAAAAGGGGAAAAGCATATACTTATTTAATAAGATAATCCAGACTACTTTACCTTTTTGGTAACTTGAAAGGTCTGGATGGGCTGGAAAAAAAGCAAAGGAAAAACAATCAGAAACAAGGCATTGTAATATAAACAAATGCTTTATATATGTATTCAACATTTTACTTGTTATCTCTCTTTACGAAAAAATCCTGGAAGGTTTAAAAAGGATTCTGTTTGAGAGATTTTGGATTTAACAATGAATGTTGAACATCTTGTACACCAGTAGGTGGCATCTTCCCAGACTCTTATCACACCCTCTTAAGGGAATCATAGTCATACCATTTAACATTCCCCAAACCTACAGTTACAGACTCCCTCATCTCTCTCACAACAAGAAGCCACATACAAGTCTCCAATCCAGGCTGCTTCTTACTTATCAAGGATCCCCCAACATCTTTTTTTTTTTTTTTTTTTTAAATAGGATATCAATACCTTCTTCAACTAGAAATATTGTATTCCTTCTTCAGCTACAAGTCACTACTCATGTTTCACCATTCTGGAATACAGTGGTTCTCACGGTGTGGGATGAAGATCCCTGGGAGTTCCTGAGATCCTTCACAGAGTTTGTGAGGGCCTCCCTTTTCCAACCCCCATACCTGTTTAAAGCTGGGTTTTCTCCATAATTTTGTATATTTCAACCGAACAGCAGACTGCAGTAGATTGCAGAAGCAGGTATGAGAATCCTGCTGTCCTCTCTGAAGCCACACATCAAAGAGACTCGCAAAAATGTGAAATGATACTAATCATCTCACTAAACTATTTTTTTGTTTTGGAAATGATATTGTTTTTCATGAAAAATATTATTTATGTTAACATGTAAAGGGCTTACTGTCATTATTTCAAATAAGTTAAATTAAAAATTTTAAATTTCGGTTTCAATTCCAATATGGCACATATCAGATACAACCCACATAAACAAAATACCTTTGGATCCTTAATAATTTTTGAAAGTGTAAAGGGGTCATGAGATCAAAAAGTTTGATCACCATTACACTAATACTGAGAGTATACTTAAATATTGGCTGAATAAATGAATAAATTTCCTACCTGTGTACTCTCTCCTAACCTGAAATCTTCCACCAGGCTGTCCCATACTTTGAGGAAATAAAACAAAATGAAAAATCTATCTTCTAGTCTTTCTACTTCACGCTATTACTCTTCCAGTAGTTAGAGCCCTATTTTAGAATTTCTTTGAGATCTAAAGTTTCCTTTCATATTTTCCCTCTCCATTACATGTCTCACTAATATACATGTATTCATTCTTAAAAAAATATTTATTTAACTCCTGTTATAGCCATGATTGAGACCAACAGGGTCCCAAACTTCATGGAACTTACATTCTAGAACGCACTTTGCATTAATCTGTTTACATGAAAGATGCATGTGTTCTAAATTTCATGCTTTATGTACATGTCCTCGTTAATGAGTCTAAGCCCCTTAAAAATACTAAACTCAAGGAGCTGGAACAACTCCAGAGATTGCAAGCACTGGGAACAATGTTAGAGAAGAGACAATTCCAATTTCATCCCAGTCCTATTTGTAGAGATGGGCCTCAGTTTGCCTTTGGTCATTCAGGGTCGTAGGAGCAGAGCTGTAGAGAGAATTCATGTTTCTTGATTCCTAATTTGCTGTTCTTAGCCCTGTGTGTGTCGGTCTGTAATACCAGGGGGGAAAATGACATAGGGATAATCATAAAGTATTCATCTGTCATACAGGAAAAGAAGTATTATTTCTTTTGGGAGATGTGGAATTTAAAGTCAGAGTTTCCAGTAAGAAGAGCATAAGAGAGCTTGTTGCTTTACGAGCAAGTGCGAGACCGAATATTCACAGCGTTACTAAAGAAACCCCCCCAAAGTGCATTCTTCTTATATATGTACAATAAAGAGAATTCACTTTTAAAAGCTAAAAACTGACATTAAAAGCATACCCAGGGACCACATCTTATTTGTGTTCACATCTCCATAACCTAGTAGAATGTATGGTCCTTTGTGGATGTCAGATCAGAGTTTGCTGGATTAATGAATGAGCATCTTTTATTACTTTTCTCAGGTTCAACAGCTTTGAAGTCAGTAGTCAATGGATAGCAAGAAAATGAGGACATAAATATAAACACAGGAAAATTTAGTTTTATTTTCTATTTGTTTATCTCTCTTTCTGTTACACACACACACACACACACACACACACACACACGCACTTTGTAACTTCAGCCCATTCCTATCTGCCAATCCTAAGCTCCTTTACCACTTTACTACATTTTCTAAGTTTTCGTTTGTGCCTCTGAATCCTATAATAGAGGCCCTCTTATTCCTCAGTGCTGCAGAAATCATTAATTTGATGGCTAATCAGAAAGGTTAAAGTAAAAAATTCTAAAAAAAGTGCCATATACATTCCTTAAATATCTAATTGTAACTTAAATTTAAATGTATACTCAGCCGCCAATCTTTTCTTACTTATCATACTGCATTGTCTATGATTTCCAGTTTTGGAGGACTTCAGATACTTGTGAATAGCCTGAGTTCACTAATTACAATATATAATCTAAGTTTTGGTGATTTTGCCCCAAATCTTTTACAGTTGTTTCTCTCATGCCTAATTCAATATCAATTTTGTGGATGTGGTCGAGCCAGGCCATCTGAGCGCAGAGGGAAAGACCACACCTACAACCCCAGGAGCTGGTGAAGGACTTGAAACTTGCTCTACACAAATGGGGCTTTCAATAAAAATGTCTGCTACTGAAGAACTCATGAAGAACACTCGTTTTGAGGGGTAAATCTACCAAGGGAAAAACCCCACTATCTTCTCAAATATAATTATATATTGATTCTTTAAATATACGTTTTATTGAGATAGAATTCACATACCATATAATTAATCCATTTAAACTGTACAAGTTAATGGGTTTTAGTACTTCCACAGAGTTGTGTGTCCATCACCACAACCACACACTGCTTTTTAAAGAACATGCTATCTGAACACCAATGACGAAGCTATTAATGAGCTTTGTGAGAAAAATTATTTTTTACAGAAAGGGAGAGTAAGACACTGACCAAAGAAACCAATCACTTAACTTGTACACAAAGCCTTAACTTTTCACTCCCAGTTTTCAAGTTACACATCCTCAAAACTACCTCTTGAATTTCCACAAGAAGTTAAGAGACTTTGCTGTCTTTAGACCCAAGGTGATCCCCAGAGCCATAGCTCTGGGCTAAATCATACCAAGCAGTTGCAAAAAAATATTTTATTATATACATTTTGGGTTGTAACAAATGTAAATATTCTTTTTCCTCCTACTCACCCCCATTAACTTTTTTTTGTAACTGAGAAATTCATGGATCTATGACTAGTTTGCTCCCAAGAGACAGAAACAAGTACATATCCATCACATTCTTTCTGCTTGAGTAAAGACCTCATTTTATGTTAAATTTGAGACAATAAGTAGAGATTGTTGACATCAGTTGAAAAAGAAAAACTAAGGTTACCACAAAGATACCTCCTGGGAAAACATAAGTTCCCTTTGAAGTTTTTATACTAATGGACATGACAAACAGATGTTTGAAACACCAAAACCACAACTGCAGGTAAAACATGAAACCTGTTTGATTTATGGTTTATGGTGTTGCCATCTTGAATTCTGCCCTACAATCTCTTACCAGAACATACCTGTTTAAGGAGGCAAGCAAGGGAATCCACCACATACTTTCATGATCAAAAATAGTCTCCCTTCATCTGTACTCTCTTTCAGATTTGCTACTTTTAATAGCTTTCTAATAAAATCTGCAGAATGATTTTTTCCCCCTAACCTCAGTCTTGTGTTGTTAAATAACAACTGGTAAAAACAAACAAGAGAGAAACCATGTTTTTCGAAGGTTCATTCACCTTTTAATACTGTCTGGTCAAAACTCATGCCAAAAAAAAAAAAAAAAAACAAATAAAAAATAATAATCTTAGGTGGGAACATCTGCTTGTTCTTTGGTTAGGGTTGTAGCCTTTTTTTCTGCTGAGGAAAAGCCCCAAGGCAGATGACATTTGCATGCTCCATGACACACTCCCACAGGCTGTAGCGTAAATAAGCTTGGGTTGTGCACAATCCCCAGATGACTAGCTGGAGTGTCTCTCTCCCATCCAAGAGAGCATTTCTGTATGCGAGTGGATGACACTGACGTGATTGTAGGGCTAAGCTCAACTCTGCTTTCAAAAAAATAAATAAAGCACTTATAACTCAGTACTCATAATAAGTAATTAATTGCCCCAGCACTTCACACTTGAGAACTGTAACAGCAGTTGAGAACCTTGGCTCCAGCTCCGATGACCAGTGAACTGTGGTATGTGCACATATATCGGTCAAGGGACTAACTAACGACACTGTAAAGTTCTCAGAAGGAGGGAAGGTGCGGGGTGCAGAGTGGGGTAATCATGACAGTGGGGGTTGGGGGATACACAGAGGCAAGGAAGATTTTTTTAAAAGGTAATTTGTATGTGAGGGAAAAAGTTAACAAGAAACAGAAAAAAATGTAGAAAAGCTACAAATGGCCTGTTTTTTTGGTTTCCCTCACCTTTTCTCTCTCTTTTGATAATTTTTGGGAAGACAGTGGGAGATTGTAGGGTGAGGGAAATGGGACCACTGAAACATGAAAACATGCTACCCGTCTAGAGAACTCCATTGTTGACATAGCTGCGGAATTAATATCACGACTTAGAAAGGGGCAGTATCAAGTTTCACAAATTCCAAATAGCTTTTCCTAGCATTCAGGAAAATCAAAGCTACAGAAAAAAAGAACTTTGTATATTTCTGAACAACTGAAATGTTATGAAGGACATATTTTTTCTACTTCATGGTAGTAACCAAATTTAAATAAGAAAGTGCTTAAAGTAGCACATTTTAGTCTCAATAGTCCCATACTTTAGTAGCATTGGATTGTGCCACATTGCCTTTTTGTAAAAGGGTATTCTGCAAGCAATATCTTTAGCTCATTGCTGGTATGTTAGGAAGAAAGTACCTGAAAATAAAGAATCCACACTTTGATGAGCATTCTTTAAAAGATTTCCAACAAAAACAAAACCAATCTTCATCACTAAGTATTTCCATGAATCATCACTGGCACACTTGGGGTCTATCGTGAAGATGAAACAGATACCCTGTAGACAAGCTAAGCTCGGCCTCTAATTTATCTTCATGCACCAGAGCTAAATGTTTATGGTCTGTGTCAAGTGATTTGAAGGATAACAATAACCACAACTACTTGCGTAATGCATGTCCTGAATGCTCAAGAGATGTGGACTCAAAAGTACTGGTCATCTTGCTGTCTCAAACTGTTGTAACCGACCAGAGTCCCACTACTACACAAAATATAAAATAAACTAGGAGACCAAGGATAAGGTTGGGAGTGGAGGACTAATATTTAAAGAGCATGTAATAAATACCAATCTCTTTATAAATGTTAAAAAAGAAATTCAGCATCAATTAAATAAATATTTGAGCACGGGACATTGTCTTTAAGAAAGTAGTGAACTAAGTAATCAAAAGATGTGAGTTAAAATAAACAGCAAGGACCTACTGTATAGCACAGGGATCTATATTCAATGTCTTGTAATAACCTATTATGGAAAAGAATCTGAAAAAGAATATGTATACATATATATATATATATATATATGGAAGAAAAAAGATGTGAGCTCAAGTCTGGACCCTGAAACTCATTAGCTGAATGATCTGAACAAGTCCTTTAATTTCTCAGGATTTGTAAGAAATGGATAATACCTGAAAATGAGCTGTATGAGCAACAGTTTTCTGTAAACTGTTGAGCATTATCCAAAGAAAAAAAGGTCTAACTCCCCCTCCTCCCCCTCCCCCTCATCCTCTGCTACCACCACCACCACCATTACGAGTAGTTCATCTGGAAATGGCATTCAAGCATCAGTTAAGCAGTAGTGCAGAAGACTAATGAGGAATAAAGTGTAATGCCCTCTTATTCATAAGCACTGTGAACCTTTATGATTTACTTTACAAGATTCAAATGGTGCTTGCTAATAGCTGAATATAATAAAAATAAATGGTATCACACCTGCAAGCCTAATCAGAAAAAGAAAACATTAGAACTGTAAGAAACCCTAAAAGTCATCCCTCTAATCTTTGTTTTCACGTAACAAAGAAGAAAAAGGTCCAAGATCACAGAGCAAGTCAATGAAGAGCCAGGTCTGGAATGCAAATTTTCTGACTTGATCCTGTACTTTTTGGCCACAACCTGGAAGACAGTACCCTGATGCAGATTATGAGAAACTGCTTGTGAACCAAAAATGAAAATGAGGGCAGAACAGGAAAATCTTATTTAAGAGCAAATGGTATGTGTTCATGAAAGTGCACATGCAAGGATGTTCACTGAGGTGTGGTTTACAGTAAGGAAAAAAGTGAGAGCAACCTAAAGGTCCATCTTTAATGGATGCTTAAATAAATGGTGGTACACCCATACTATGGAACACTGTACAGAATGAATACAGAAACATACACATACACATGCACATACTGACATGGAAAGAGCACCAAGACAAAGTGAGAAGTTTCAAAATAATTCATCCAGCATTTATGGGAAAAATGATATACAAAATATGTAAATGTACGCTAAAAATTCAGAAGGGAACATGGCAAATTGTTTACCATGAGAGAAGGAATCAAAAGTGAGTTTTACTTTGTATTTTTGAATTCTTCATGAGAATGTATTCATGAATTCGTTGTAAAGTTAAAGAGAAGTGAAAAAGAACTTTATAAAGGGAAATTGTATATGCATTCATTTAGGTACATGTGATTGAAATATTTTCTTTGAAAATTTCTCTCACTGATACAGAATTTGGGGAGAATGGAAGCATCCCAGCTAACTATATAGTAGAAGAAAATAGGTAACTATACACAGATCATAAATTTTCAAAGAACTTAAAACAAAATACATTTAATACAAAATCTAGAGTTAATTTTGTTCAATTCAAATATTTACTGCACAGTTCAAATGACACCAAGGAATTTGATCTTCATTGGAATCACCTGGTTAGCTTAAATAAAGAAAGGGATTTCCAGGGTCCTTCCCAGGGATCTGGTTCAGTAGGTTTTGGAATAGAGCTTACACAGTCAGAGCTTGAACCACCGCTTTGGACAATTTGCCAGGGAAATGTGACTTCCAGACAAGAAACAATTAGAGAATAATACAAGAAAATAATTGAAACTTAAAGGTATAGTACAAAATACTAAGTGAATGGGGAACAGGGAGATAATATTGGAATAGAGTACTCCAAAGAGTATCCCCTGAACTTGACGTAAGTAGAATTTGAACTAGGTCTTGAAGGACAGATAGATTTCAGACAGATAAACAGGAAGCAGAGGGAACGGAAACAAACACTGTGCCAAGACCTATGCCAGACACCTTCCCGTAGCAGCGTGAGCAATGTCAGGAGGACTTAGGAGGGAACAGTGTGGAGGGCAGCTTATTGGAGTAGGCGGGAAGCAAGCAATAGAAATAGGAAGCTGCTAAAGTTTCTTGAGCAAGAATGGATACGATGAAAACACTATTTTAGGATGAATGATCTGGTGGCAAGGTGCAGGAAACCCTAAAGATAAGAAGATCAGGTTGGGAGCTAGTGTAGAGTTCTAGGTGTACAGTGCTGAGAGGAAAAGAAATAGCAAAGACTTTAAACTTCCTTTAATGATTCAGAGGACCTCTGAGAATCTTATATATACATATGTGAATCAAAATATGAGTATCTATTGTCATAAATATAGTATTATATAATAATATATAGTATCATTAATTAATTATATAATCAATGTTATTAATTATATAATTATATATTTATTACAAAATATTATATAATTATAAAATATATTAATACAATTAATGTACTATATATAATTATATAATCAATAATATTAAAATAAATATATATATTATAAGAAAAATTCTGGTGAAATTTTGGATAAACCAAGGTTTATATATTCTATGTATAACACACTTCCATACTCTCGGTTGTTTAATATTTATATATAATGATGTACTTTAAGTACAATTAGAAATGCCTAAAACTACATTTAACTTATCTCTATATAATGAATTAAAAATAGTTGCGGTGCTTACTGAAATGAAGCTAGTGATACTTTGAATTACAGAGCAAAGGGGTTGTCCAGAAGGTTAATCTGGAAGTTGAGGGCACAGTTTTACAAGTATATTTTGGGGGTTTACATTAAGCCTGATTCAACAAATATATTTTGTTACTTTCATTAAGATAAGAAAGATACACAAACATTTCTCCACTTTCAAAATTTTATGGATCTTACCTGTAAAAAAGTAAAAATGTTTTGTATTTTCATTACAAAGTATACAGCTAAGAGTTTGTATGTTAAGTAAAACCTCGGTAAAAGGGCTTCCCTGGTGGCACAGTGGTTGAGAATCCACCTGCCAATGCAGGGATCACGGGGTCAAGCCCTGGTCCGGGAAGATCCCACATGCCGCGGGGCAACTAAGCCCGTGCGCCACAACTACTGAGCCTGCGCTCTAGAGCCCGAGAGCCACAGCTACTGAGCCCGCGCGCCTAGAGCCCGTGCTCCGCAACAAGAGAAGCCACCGCAATGAGAAGCCTGCGCACCGCAACGAAGAGTAGCCCCCGCTCGCCGCAACTAGAGAAAGCCCGTGCGCAGCAACGAAGACCCAAAGCAGCCAAAAATAAATAAATAAATAAATTTATTTTTAAAAAACCCACCTCAGTGAAGGTCTATTTGCATTCCTGAAAATAAGTTATCTATTTTATTAATAGGACAAGGCCTTCATCAACTAGACTAGAGATCAAAATTATAAACATAATCATAATTCACAAACCTGCCAATTATTTTGTCCAACATTGCTGGTCTTCAATTTTTAGTATAACATGTCTGCATTTTGTTCAATGTAAGAACTATTATTTGAGCTCCACATTACAAGATTACTAGTCTTTTTAAAATTCATTTCCCACATATTTTGGCCCCCACCAAGTTATTCAGTATCATACAAGTTTGAGTTTGGAAGGTTAAAAGTCACACCTGCTACCAAAAAACTTTAGGGGGGTGGGGAAGTTAAAAAAATAATAAAAATCCACTGTATCAAAATGAATTCCAACAGTGTAACCAATATCTTGCAGCTGTTGTGATATCTTCATTTTACTGGCCATGAGGATAGATTATTCCCTCAACTTCTACAGAAATTCTTTAGCTATGCTTTTAAGAACAACAACATATAGTGAAATTGATTTTTCTTCCTTAACTAAATTTTCCCATATTTATCCTTTAACTAAAAAGTTAAATTTATATAACTCAATGGTCAGAAGCTTTAATAAAAAAGATCAAAGCAAAACTCTAGCACAGTTTTTATAAAAATAATACTGATAGAAAAGGGTTTTCTTCTCAAAGTCTGAGGTTAAAAAAAAAATCAACTATGCTTAAAAGAATTAGACTGAGAATAAACGAGAATTTCCTGAAGAAAAATGAGGAACACCCCAACATGGTGGGACCATGTGTTCTCAAGCTGTGGTGAGGTCCTCATTACATCCTGGTGCTAGGGCAACTAGGCTAAAACTTTAAGTTCACTGCATTCAATTCATAACAGCATAGATTCTGTCTGCAACCCCAAAACCTATCATACCAAACATCATGAAACCAAACTGAGGAACTTATTCTAAGAATAACATATTAAAAAGACCACAGTGAGAAGTAAGAAGACCTGCTATTAACTGGGGATTAATCTTGGGTTTTAACCTCTCTAGCTTCAAGTTCCTCATCTGCAATATAAAGAGAGTTGAATTAAATTATTTCTAAGGTCCTTTCCTGCTGTGAAATTCTACTGTATTCTCGTGTGGAATTTCAGAGAGTTCAAGTCATCACATAAGTATTTCAACACTCTGCCATGGCAAAATCTGGGAAGCCAGGTCCCCCTCATCAAAATTCCATGTTGAAATACTTCATATGAATAATCAATAAACCTTCCACCCCCCGCATAAGGTAGGTAAGAACTAGTGTTTTAAAATGCTTTGAAAGAGAATGCTGGCTCCTTATGTGAATAGCTAGAGAGATTGGCTTTCTAAATGGCTAGATAAATGGTTTATGAAAAAAGGGCTAAGTAGGAGGATGGGGCAGAGTTCCCCAGGTTAATGTTAGATAAATATGAAGATGGATGAACTGTGATGTAGTAACACATTTTTGGTAGTATGTATCAAAGGAGGAAAAAACACTGTAGGAAATCATGCCAAGTTATCAAAGACGCTGGTGGGATAAGAAGTGGTGAGGAATCATCTAGTTCACCAACCTAGTGAGTTTTACCAGAAGAGAAAACATGAAGAAGTGCTCAAGTTAAAAGGGTTACTCTGAGGAGATGTATTTTCTGTTTTGATGTTAGTTTGGTTTTCTGATTATAAAACTAACATACACTTTTCTTAAAGCCTGGAAAATGCAGAAAATTATGAAGAAAAATATCAGCCATACTCTTACTATACCGATCTAACCTCTGTAATTCTTTTTGTTTGATCTATTTCCTTTCAGTATTTTTTCCTTTGTGCCTAAATATACGCCGTAAGTATGCACACAGTTAGGACCATACTGGATGCATAAAGTGTTACCACTTCTGATTATGAGTTTTTCCCATGTAATTAAAAGCTTCTGAAAACATGATTTTTAGTAGCTGTATAATGTTCCATTATATTTCCCAAATTTATTTAACATATATATACGATTGTAATCACATTAATATATTACTTTATGTCTCTTTTGCTTATATATATATATATCTTTCCTCTTTACTTATAAGAGTATTAAAGCTCTGAAACATCAAAATTTCCCTAGTTTGTGATATGTTTTTTAACATGATTTTTTGACATGCATTTTAAAATTTTCAATAGCTGGAATTTTCCTTTGTAATTTGATGACTACTTTTATAGTTAAAGAGATATCCTTGATCCAGATGTCAGTTGTTCCCAATTCCACTTACTAATAATCTAGGCCAGTAATAATCTATTACTTTGTGATGCTTCGATTATTATTTTCTGTAAGGCCTCACTGTAAGGGGAATAGTAGAGTCCAAAAATTCATTTTTATAAAATATATGGCATTTGATATTGTGAGAATAACGAGCCGATGGTGGTGCACCTGTTCAGCTAGGAGACTGAATTTCCATGGTCTGGCTGAACCATCCAAATCCGTCCTAGTACACAGTTTGGCGCCATCTAGTAACAGTTGTTCACTTGGGTTAAATTATCAATGGGGACAAATGTGGATTTGGAGGTTGACTGGTCCTTCCAGGACTACAATAGTGGTAACAGAAATCTCTCAGTTAGTCGGTGCCCATTTTGTTAGCCAGATTTGGGGAAATTGGGCTGAGAGAGTAACGGAAATATGGAGATCCACTTTCTGCCTCCCCACTTCCTGAAAGAGGGTTGCCTATGATCAGAAGATAAGGTAAGTCTGGCCCTGTTTGAGAATGGGGGTTAGGTGGAAGTCGAGAGCCCACTGAGTTTTTGAGGAGTTTTACTTTCTTAAAGTTTTAAACACGCTAGGGTCTGTTTCACCTGTCCTAGTGGATCCATTGATCCAATTCTTATCACAGAATCACATTGTTTTAGTTACTCTGGAGTCAAGATAGCCAAGTCTCAGGATGGAATATATTTAGGAAATCCTAATTCCCTTTAAAGAACTAACAGGTTTACAGTATTATTCTTGCATTTGTAACTTGAAAACAATTTCAGTTAGTGAAAGATCAAAAGAGGTTATTAAATGGGCCCCCAACCAAATACAAGAAACTTAACTCTCCAATGACATGCACATGCTAAATTACAGTCTAGAACAAAGATTGTAAAGGAAATTTCAAAAGTTTTTCAGCTCATTCAGAACAACTTCATAACAAGACAACTAACTGCATGAACCTCAAGGGCAGTATTACAGCAAGTTTCCCATATGCTTTCCTTGCGAACAGATATTTCTTACAAAGTAAACTCACATTCAATTTTAAGTCAACTGAGCGCAGTAAGTTTTCCCAGAACCTGACTTATGTCAAAGGTTGAAGTATTTTGGAGGAAAAGGCTTACATATGTAGAATCCAAGGGCTCTCTCTTGTCATAAATGTTAAAAACACCCTTTCTTTTCCTTCTTCCTGGCCCTACATCTGGCTCTTCCATATGGAAAACTTAAATCTTTTTATAATCTTGGCTTACCTCTATCATAAAATCTTTGGCAGAAGGATGGGAAAGATGTGTTACTACCTTCCCTAAGGAAAGCTGCCTAAGGACAGCCCTTTATTTTCTTAGCATTATTAAATCATTCATTTTGTCATCTCTTCTCCACCCTAGAAATTCCAGTTCACTAAGCACTTTTGAGCAATAAAAAGTAAAAATACAATTTCTACTCTCAAGAACCAAAATAGGAAGATGAGAGGCTAACAGAAGATGCAAGTGGGAAAGCAAATAAGGCAAGATATATGCGAAATGTGATTATGTCACAGAATATTTTTCAGATTCCAAAATAAAAATGCAGCTCATATATGCAAAATAGATAACCAACAAGGACCTACTGTATGGCACAGGTAACTCTGCTCAATATTCTGTAATAACTTAAATAGGAAAAGAATTTTAAAAAGAATAGATACATGTATATGTATAACTCAATCACTTTGCTGTACACCTGAAACTAATACAACATTGTTAATTAACTTTACTCCAATATAAAATAAAAATTTTAAAATAAAATAAAAGCTCATAAAATGTAGCTTAGGGGTTTCCCTGGTGGCGCAGTGTTTAAGAATCTGCCAATGCAGGGGACACGGGTTCGAGCCCTGGTCCGGTAAGATCCCACATGCCGAGGAGCAACTAAGCCTGTGAGCCACAACTACTGAGCCTGTGCTCTAGAGCCTGCAAGCCACAACTACTGAAGCCTGCGTGCCACAACTACTGAAGCCCGCGTGCCTAGAGCCTGTGCTCCGCAACAAGAGAAGCCACCGCAATGAGAAGCCCGCGCACCGCAACAAAGAGTAGCCCCCCTGCTCGCCGCAACTAGAGAAAGCCCGCGCACAGCAACGAAGACCCGATGCAGCCAAAAATAAATAAATAAATTTATTTTTAAAAATGTAGCTTAAGTTTGCCATCTTCAAATCAAGGAAAAAAATATACACATATTTAAACAGCAAGGTGGTAGCTCAGAGTGGAGCTTGGTTTACTAAGAAATTCTCCTGGGAGGAGGTGAGTATGCCAGCCCTTAAGCCTTCCTCCTGCCTCCAACCTCCCTCCCACTGCACAATCAGCAATATAAAAATTAAGAGAACATTATCCCTGCCTTCCAAGTGTATACAGACTGGCCAAGAAGGTGAAAGGATATTTTAGAATTAAAGGAGAGAGATCCTTAAATCCCTTATGTCATTCTTTTAAACCATTCCTATTTCACCAACTCCTCCATAAGAGGCACAAAGTTTAAGTGTTCAGCTTGATGGGTTTTACATCCATGTAACCACCACTCAGATCAAGATATAGAACATTTCCCAGAAACCCCAAAGGCTCACACGTGCCCCTTCTAATCAATAAACATAATCAGAAGTAACCAATATTCAGGCTTCTATCACCATAGATTAGTTTTGCCTAAAGGATCACCCTTTTTAAGACAGCCAAAGATAAAAGTTTAAGTACCTTAGACAGCTAAAATTCAGGTTAGCTCAAGTTTAGGGACATAGATAAAAAGGAAGTCCCCCAGTAACATTTTAAATTGGTAACTCCTAGTGAGTCTTAGTTGATCTTTTCTCTTGAAGTTTTAGAAATACCTGTCCAAATGACTTATAAGGTAGTGATCTTAGATTACCTATAAAAGGCCTTTGATGAGCAACAGAACTTTGTTGATCTACAGTAAAACTAGTCCTGGTATTGTTGTCTGTCATTATGTTATTTTTATTTATTTTTTTATTTTTTTTAACTTTATTTATTTAAATTATTATTTTTTATCTATTTATTTTTGGCTGTGTTGGGTCTTCGCTGCTGCTCGCGGGCTTTCTCTAGGTGCGGCGAGCGCACAGGCTTCTCATTACGGTGGCTTCTCTTGTTGTGGAGCACGGGCTCTAAGCGCACGGGCTTCAGTAGTTGTGGCACGCGGGCTCAGTAGTTGTGGCTCGCGGGCTCTAGAGCGCAGGCTCAGTAGTTGTGGCGCATGGGCTGAGTTGCTCCGCGGCATGTGGGATCTTCCCGGACCAGGGCTCGAACCCGTGTCCCCTGCATTGGCAGGCGGATTCTTAACCACTGCGCCACCAGGGAAGCCCCTGTCATTATGTTATTTTTGAATAGATTATTTTTTAAAATCCATATTGTTCTGCTTCCTTAAATTTTAGTTTCTTCCAAAGTTCAAGATCTTTCCTGAGTCAACAATATCTAGTTACAGTACGTGGCTATGCTAACTTAGGGTGCAAGTGCTGCAGTTGAAGGATTACAAAGTGTTCTTCCTCTGATGCTTTGTTTGGCCGGATATTTAAATAAAGATGTCCTACAGCCTATTGTGAATTATAGGGATTCCACCACCATGAGAACTACAGACAGGAAATGGGGATCTGAAATTTTTAACAGTTGAGAAGGGGTAAGAAAAAAACAATAAGCAAGGTATTATGGAAATGACAGACGTGGGAAGGGTGGAAAAGGAGGCTCCATCAACAGTGAGAGAGGTCAGAAATGGTCACAGCACATAGGGTAAGAAGGAAAGGCATAGGGTGATGAAAAGCATAGAGCCATGAAATGCAAAAAAGAAGACAGCTTATGCAGGGATGGTAAACGGGGATTACATGCTATCGAACTAAGGAGGAGAAGAAATGAGATGAGTTTCTCAAAGAGGTCACTGACCCCAGTATCGCCAGGAAAGGAGTGATGGTAAAAGTCAGACTGCAAGGCATTAAAAAGGAAAGAGGTCATACAAAGTAAAAGCATTAAGTGTACTGATATATTAAAAATAATAATAGTCAACATTTATAGAACTTCACTATGTGCCAAACACTGTCCTAAACACTTGACGTATATTAAACTATTTTTTAATTCTTAAAACAATCCTATGCGGTAGATATAGATTTTATAGATAAGGAACTGAAGCACAGAGAGGTTAAATAAGCTGCCCAAGCTCACACAGTTAGTGTTAGAGGCAGGATTCAAACCCAGGCAATCTACTGCAGAGCCCACCCTCTTAACCTCTATGCTACATTCCACCAAAGTTTCAGTTGTTTTCATAATATAGTAGTAGGTGATGCTGCCCGTGGTTCAGGGGTTGAGAGAGTAAACTGTGCTTTGAGTAAACTAGAGACAGAGGCGTACGTGGAAAAAGCTGCCGGAGGAAGTACATTTAGTAGTTAGCAGTGAGGACTGAGCTATGCCAGACTGCATGAAGTCATAATAAGAAAGGTCTACAGTTTCCGTCTTCTTACAGCGAGCACTGTTTGGTAGTCTTGGAGCTGAAGCAAAGGCACCCAAAACCCTGAAGATGACAGCATGGAGTGTGACATTTAGATAGAGAATTCAGTTTAGACACAAAGGAAATGTTACATCTAAAATGTGGAAAATCTATTTCTTACTACTAGCATGTCCAAGAACCTACTGTGTGTGTCCCCCCACTAGTGTTTAAGTACACTAGGG
Organism: Balaenoptera ricei; assembly: GCF_028023285.1. Taxonomy (NCBI): domain Eukaryota; kingdom Metazoa; phylum Chordata; class Mammalia; order Artiodactyla; family Balaenopteridae; genus Balaenoptera; species Balaenoptera ricei. Next base: position 172,299,070 of record NC_082639.1, read on the forward strand.
ACATGGTACAAACAGATGGGAGAAATCAGGCAGGATTCTTCCTTGGGATCTGTGCAAGGAAGTGCTGTGAATATACCCTTTCCGTGATCTAAAAAGGACTTGGGCAGCCTGGGGCAAGTTATCTGTGCTTCTCATGATTATTTGTGTGATCTGTGATGAGTGTGATCTGTGATCAGTGGGATCTCAGCTCTGCGCTTTCAAGAATGAATCTGCACAAGTGCTTACTACATAGCTAGCACTCAGTAATTGTTTCTTGAACTACTGCTAAAACTAAAAAAATTTAGCAAAAAAAAAAAAAAAAAGAATTTCATTCTCTTACGTTTGAGCAGCACAGAAATGTGACTAAGAGGAAAGGCTTCACAATCAGACAGACCAGGACTCAATTCCAGGCTCTACTGCTTATTATTAGCCATTTAATTAATCTTTTAAACACTATTTAATTTTTCCAAACCATAGTTTCTTCATGTATAAAATGGAAATGACAGTAATAGCTCTGAATTCCTTGGGCTGTTTTCAGGGTTAAATCAGAGAGTGCATGTAAAACAGAGTACAATGTCCGGTATATAGTAAGGGTTCAGTGAAATCATTAATACTCTTACTATAAACTTGAGACCTTATGCCATTAAAGTCCATTTGCTTCACCAAATACAGGTACAATGCATGACCAAGTTCTACTTCACAAGTTAGAAAAATTCTTTATACTCAGAGACTATCATTCATTATTTTGGAATATTTTAGAATATTTGTAATAATGATAAAACTTACTATTAAAATTCTTAGAAAGGTTATTTTGTTATAAAATTACACAAAAGAAAAAAAAATTACACAAAAGAGATACTCATGTGATAGCAGAATAAGAAATAATTTAAATATGATCTAAATTGCAATGTTGATGGAGAACTAAATATTCTTAATTGCTTACATGACCAGATATAGTCAAGTACATTATTAACATAGAAATGCTTTATAGGTGATTATATTTCCATGCAAAGCCTATATCTGTAGGCGAGAAGAGGAGATATACCTCTTCAAAATGTTCTTCATCTCTTCCCATTTTGAAATCTTGATGACACACGTATAATGTTCCATTTAAGTGTACTCTAAGTTTAAATTTTATAGACTTAATTCACAGTGATGAACTGTTTTTCTTTTAAATCATGACTTTTAAACAGACTATCTGAGATTAGTTCTTTTAACTAAAGAAAAATAAAATACTTAATTTCTAAACTATGTGATACTAAAATCATATTTAAACCCATGTTGAATTTACCTCTCAAGATATATCTAGACCCCTGATTATGACCATTCCTACCTTCAATAATTAATGTCTACACATTAAATATAAAAATTTGTTCTCTTTATAACTGACAGGAATATTCCAGTCTAAGTTCTCTTTATAACTGACAGGAATATTCCAGTCTAAGGCAGAAAACTGCTGCAATGTCCATGGATTATGGGCAATCCTACTGCTGAATTTCCTTTGCTGTCTTTCACTTTTGTCTACTTTATCGCTTAAGCAACCAGTGGCTACTGATTAGCTAAGAAAAACACACCTCCAATTTAACTGTTATATAATTTACAATTTTCCCCCTGGAGACATTAATACTGCAGAGATGTGATAAAAGACTGCTGTGAAGAATGATAAAAATGTGCATTTTTCACATATTTATAAATCCCCACGCCAATTTCACCAAACTTGCTGGCAAAAGAAAAATACCTGACATTTAAGGACATCTATCCAATGGGAATGCTGAAAGGCAAAACTGCACACTCATCGGATCTACTAAGCGTTACATCAATTAGTGACAGAGCCTGGTAACCCACGAAGGCATTTCTGTGTGATGTTCCATAAGAAAAATATGCTTTGTGCATAATGTACAATATTCCCTGTCTGTCCCACTCAGACTCAAAACTCCGTAAACCTGGAACAAATCAGGCTTTCATGTAACAGCTTGAGTTCCAATTTAAGTTAATAAGAAATTATTCTCTTATTAGTAGAGCCTGGCCCTAAGAAGCAAGCAAGAAATTATGTTATTTTTTCCCCTAGTTATTGCAGTAAACAAGTAAAGAACTGTGTTATACAAAACTGGGTGAGAACAGGGAGGGATGTAATTTCCTCTTATATAATTAAATAATTATTTCTTCTTAAGAAGATAGAGTTCCAGGCCTAGCAGATCAGTAGTCAAAGGGCAGCTATTCTGCTGTTCACTGAAAGGTGAGGGAAGCAAGGCATGGGAAATTCATTTTCAAATACATTTTGCCTCTGCCACTTATAAGGGGGAGGAGGGAGGGGCCGTACTGGAGGTCAGAATTTCACATGGTCTGGTCCTGTGCAATGCACACCCCAAAAGAGGAATCTAAGAATGACTTTTTCTTTTTTTTTTAAAGAAACAGTTTAAAGCAATTAGCATTCTGAAAAGGACAACTGGTTAATTAAAAATATTTTTAAATGACTGAAAAGTAGCTTTGCTTGAAAGAAACCATTCTTCCTCAGCCCATGGAGTTAAATTTGCATAGTTAAGCTGGAGGTTATAAGCCAAACAGCCCCATGTGTTACATTTTAAAGTTATACTAAATTATAAAGCACTTGCCCTTAAACTCAAACCTTCCCATGCCAGACTGTTGCTGTGAGCCCCACACAAAACATGCTAAATGAGAGTGTAATATATACTTTTCTTAATAAGATGTGAATAATCATCACTAATGGGAGATCCAAGAAAAGCTCATAAGAAAGCCAGAAAAATCTTACGAAACTTAACTAACTTAAGAGGCTGGAATGCTGGAATGAAGTTTAAAATCCGCAAGCCAAAATACTCACCAGATAACTAATGCTGCTCCCTTAGAATTTTAAGCTTTGGGAGATGGAGGTCAGGGGTAAGGAGGTTAAAAAAAATTAATACAATTTGGAGCTCAATGTAGGGTTTAATTCTGCATTAGATTGAGATCTTTTAACAATCAAATAATACATTTAAATAAATCTCTCCTGGCGATTGCTTTACAATGAAGTAGTTTTAGTTTCTGGTAGCCAATAAGGTAGGTCAATGGCTGACAGCTAAAAAACAAAGTTTCAGAATAATACGTAGAAAACAAAGACTCAGAATATTTAGTGTTGGCCAGGACCAAAAAAATAATCTGAGTCTAGTTCTCGATTATATATATAAGTGGAAACGAAGATACAGTCATTAATCAGATTTCTGTGTAAACTTCTAAAGTGTAGGGGGGAAAAGTCTGATACAGTAATCTTATTCCCTGATATCTGTCACCTCGTTCCTCACCAGGGCTAGAAGATTCCTCCTCCCTGAACTACCTTTCCTTCCCCCACAAAACACTCCAATCCCTTTAAAGGGACCTTCACTGTCAGGTCAAGGAGTCTGGGGAAACTATGGAAGATTTCTGAGCAGAGGAGTGACATAATGAAAGCAGTGTTTTAGGAAGGGGGAGGCGGGCAGTCCCAAGTGACCACAGATGCACAAAGAGGGTCTGAAGGAATGAATGTATTAGCTGTCCATTCTTGTTTCTTACTAGACACACAAAATAGTGTTTAGAAAGAGTAAACTGCTCATATTCCTGTAGAAATCATCATGCTTGAATCTCAAGCTATTTGATAACTATCAGAGCCCTCCCTGTACCATTCAAATGGGGAGAAGTAATTAATTTACCTAAACCAACAACTCAGCAAATTCACATAGAATATGGCATCAAATCTGGCCCTAGACCCTCTCGTTTTATTCCAAGTCATAAAATACATATGGACAAAGAAAAACCCCAACTCTTATTTAGGAATTTATGTTTCGTCCACCAGTTCTATAATCTGCTGACTGCTTATAAAGTCTCTTATACTAGATTTGCAAATATCCTGGAGGTGGCCAGAGCTGAGCAAACAGAAAGGTTATTCTGGGCTGACTCTCCCCAGTGCACAGAGTCTCCTGGCCCCTCCCTGTCTTCCTCAAAAGGGCTCCAGAATCATTTATGAAAGTAGCTTAGGAGCTGTGGGAGTGAACAGGGTCTTTACCTTTCCTTTCTTACGTCTTCATGAATGAGGCTGTAATTTTTTTTTAAAGTTAGAAACCAAGGCATTGGGGGGGGGTGATTTAAAGGACAGGAGGAGCTACCCCTCAAACAGACTCAAACAACAATTAACAAAACAGGGTTAAGGGAACAAAGCCTTTTAAACCTTCTCCCACTGTTTGGGAAATATCTTACTCCAGGAGACCAGTGTGCCTGATTTTCACTACCAAGACATCACAAAATTGAGTTCTGCATAAAAAGGACTTGACTGATGTTCAATTATTTATTCATGTCATTCAACAATTTCTGAGTGTTTACTAAATGCCAGGCACCTTGGTAGGCCCTGGAGATACACAAAAAGCAGTACAAAAGAAATGGTTCAACAAACAAGCCTAGGGAAATATCAATGAATCAAAGGTATTAGAACTATGTAATTACTGCATATAAAGTACTTAGATACTTAATAAGCGCTTTTTATGATGATTCCACAACATTTGGAATCCACTGTTTTGGGGGAGCAGTCTTCTTTGACTAACTATAGCATATTGTTCTCCAAAGGTCGAATGAGATGAATCCAGTAGGCACAATGCCCTGGGCCGCCTCCTCTGAGCTCTTCTCCAGACAAAGGACACTGCCCGCCAGGCTGCCTCACACTTGCTCCCACTCCCATGTGCTGCCGGCCTCCTCTCCCATATTTCAGGCAGTTGGTCTCCTGTCTGTTTTTGAAAGACCCATTTCATCTCCCATGGCGCTTTCTCTAAGCTATCCTATGACCCCATCTTCCTCTTTGGGACTCACATACCCCTCTAAACTCTGATTTTGGTTCTCAGAGACTGTGGTTATTTTTGCCCCAATCATCTCTCTCCTATTAGACAATAAATGGCTTGATGGCAGGGACCAATCTGACTTTGTGAGGTTTTTAAAAAATTTAAGCTTTGTCAATTTTTCACATAAAAAAAGATGTCCTGAGAATTGGGGAGGGGGAGTGATAATCATTCATTCAACAAATATTTGAGTTCCAGTGATGCCCCAGGCACTAAACTCCAAAATACCAAGCAGTTGACTCTCTGGTTTGTGTTTTTTTTAAAAACAGACATGATTTTGTAGAATCCATTTTGCTGAAAAGAACACAACACAGTAGAGCAATGAAAATTCTCCTATAAATGTGAAGTTCTATAAAGTCTTTTAAATTACACCTAACAATCCACTTAAGTTTGGAAAGAAGACGCAGTAGTACAATTGGTTTTTTTCCTGCAATCAGCGATGTGACTGATCTATAACAATGTCTTTTATGTTTTACTGTTTGCTAAATATTTTACCTTTTTAAACTTTTTTTAACTGAAAAGAAAAATTTGAACCATTCCTCTTTTTTTCTTCACTCTCTAGAACCTGCTAAACAAGTAGGAGTACTATAGAAAGGGGGTAATTAAAGAATGTATTTGTTTCATTCCAAAATGTTATATTAATTTCAAGAAATAAAGAGGGTATTGTTTCCTGACATTTATTATTAAAGAAAGAGATGACCAAGGCTCATAGTCTGAAATGTATTACAGACTGCAATGCATTCCATGAGGCATAGCACACTCTGAAATTGGTTCATTTATAGTATAAAGAAGTCTCTAAAAGAAGTCCTATTAATAAAATAGGCCTTCACTCAATCTGACTGCCAAACTGACTTACTTTGGCAAGCAAGCTTGGAACATTTTAAATTTTACAAACATTATCCTGTTTTAAAAAAGTTAATTTTGACTACTTTAAGGAATGTAAAAATAAACCTTGGTTTCAGTGAAATCAAGATTAAATCTTACCAGACGTCTAAAGTTAACTGTCATAATCAGATGTTACAATTAATGTAAAGTATAAAGGCTCTGAGTCTTTGCGGCTGGAGAGGCCCATTTATTCTCAACACCCCCCCTTTTCCTCTTCTAGAAGGCAAATTAGTGACCATCTTTCCCACTTGCTCTTTCCTGTAGGTCGATGGGGTAAAAAGTATGCAATTTATAAATAAGAATGAAAAGCAATACATCGTGTATTCATTTAAATCAGGATTCAGTAACAGCTTGATTTCTGTCACAATACTAACAGAATTAAGTGCACACAGCAAAGAACAACAACAACAACAAAAATTTAAGAGAAGAAAATGAAAGGAACAAACGTAGAAGGAGAAGAGAAAGGAGACTAATAATTTGGTTCTAGGCACTATGCTATGTGAAAAAAATAACCACTGTTATTCCATTTTTACAGAGACAGAAATTAAGGCTGAGAGAGATGCAATATTTACCCAAGATCACAAAGCTATTCAATGGCAGAGCCAGGATTCATTCAAACACAGGGATTCCCGTCTAAAGCTCATGCTCTTCCCACCTCATGTTGTGTAGTGAGGAAAGGAGGAAGGATTGAGGAAAGAAAAGTGAGAGCTGTAATACAGCACTAGCAATTACTTCTAGAGGCTAGCTGTACTAATTCATCTACCTTTCAGAAAAAATTTGTTTTGACATTTGTACTTTAGATCTACTTACAAAAAGCTCAGGCCATAAATCAACTATACTTCAATAAAAAACAAACACAAAAAACAAAAAGCCCAGGCAACTAAAAATTCAATAAATTGATACTTTCGCCTTTGGCTTGATCTGCAGAAGTTTTTGTAAGATGTAACTGTGGCTTCTAGAAGATGTCAAGGGATATTGCCTACTGGCTACGATTTTTTTATAATATGGGGCTTTAGTCCTTCAGATTTTTGAAGAAAAGGGATTTTATCTTTTGTCATTTCTTAGTGTTATATTTCAAACAAAATACAAGCAATCATACTCCAATTAATTAGAATTATGTTGACCAAAAAGGGTATTTACTGCCAAATACTGCTGTTACTCTACATCATACGTGCTCAATTTGCGGCCACAGAGGTTAAAAAGGGATCTCGGTTGCTTTAACAGAGGCAAGAAAGATAGTCCTGTCCAATAAAAGTTTCTGCAGTGATGGAAATGTTCTGTATCTGTGCTGTCCAATATGGTAGCCACTCGTCACATCTGGCTACTGAGCCCTTGAAATGTGCCTAGCGTGACTGAAGAACTGAATTTTTAATCTAATTGGACCCTCCTGAACATCACAGGTCTAAAGAAAGCAGTTTATCCATTCCTTCCTGCCAAAGACACCTGCCAAGCAGTCCTGGCCAGGTTACTATTTATGGCAATTGTATATAAAGACAAATGATTATTTAGCTATTAGTAACCTTCCAATGGTAAGAGAGGAAAAGCGGAGAAAATGAATTTAGAAAACGATACATAGTCTGGTTCTTCTTTTTGGCTTGTGCCCCTGCAAAAGCTCTGATATTTAACTTTTGTGCTCCAGAGAATACAGCCGTCAATATTTGTAGATAAAAGAAGGCTATCTACCTGAGGTCAGCCCATGCTGAAATCTAAGTATCTTACCCTGTCCACATTACCTCTACATCTTTGAAATTGGGGACCATGCTTGCAGTTTTTACCTCTGTCTCCAGCACTTAACACTTACTAAGTATTCATTAAATTCTTGCTAAGTAAGTGAGCAACCTTGAATTTCTCCGTTCATTGCTCCAACATCTTAGAAGAGCCATTTGAGTTGAGTCTGGCATTTTGGGCAAATCAGAGACTCTGGGATCGGTGTTAATGCCAAGGTTCACGCTACACTGCTGATGAAGTGTTCAGAGTGATTTTTGGTTCAAATTTCCTAACTAACTAAAATAACACAACTGCCGTGGCTCAGGGAAGGGAGAAGGGTGGAGCATTGCGGGCCAGGTGTAGCAAAGTAAGACCCTTTGGAAAATGATGCTCAGGTCTATAATTTACCCCTGGATGTTATGATACAACATATACAGAAGAACCAGATTTCAAGTGGTAGATTCTATCTCTTTTAACATAATACCAGAATTCTCATTTCTTACTTTTTAGGAAAAAGAGTTCCCTTCATAGAAAGTAACTAGTGTCCTAAGGGGAAACAAAAAGAAAACCTCTGAGAAAAGTGAGAGTGAAATTGGAAAACTAGTAAAGAACCCGAGGAGAAAGGAAATATAGGTTACAAAAATTATATAGTCACAATGTATGGGGAGGCAGGGACTATGTTTATTTAAGCTTTCAGGGGCTGAGCTAATGCTAGAGTTCCATGGTCCCCTCTGTGCCAAGCCTTCTTAACTCAGTATAGCTCTAATTTCTCCAGGGTGCCATGGGGAACATTCAACGTGACCATATGTCTACAAAATCACCCTCAGAGAAATAAAAATGCATTTGGCAGGCACCCAAAACTATCACAGGTTCCCTACCATGATAATGAGTCTATGGCCATTGCCAAGTATCATTTATGGAGTCCCTTATTACAATCAAGAACATTTTTTGCAACACCAAATTAAAACGTAAGTACAGTTTGGATTAGAAATCTTGTATGCTATTTTTGGATGCAGAACTCCCTAGTAATTGTGTCACAATACCATTACCCTTTCACTTTAATATGGCAGTAAGAAGGTTTCCAAATGAATCATTCAAAACTTTGCTTCAACCAGCACACATGGAACGTAACTGGCTCCTGAGAAGCATTTTCCAGATCTTTGTAGGATAAAGAGCAAATCAGCCTTTTAGATAACTTGAATTACCATTCAGCCTTTTAGATAATTTGACTGTATTCAGGATGTAAAATTAGGAAAAGCTGTCTCTCCTGACCATCCAAATGACCCCTTCACTCTGGCCATCCTCTTCTCTTTACACTTCCTTAAGTAGACTTCTATTTTTGTACGCTTTCCCCTTCCAACTTCCCCCCACCTTCTACGTTCTGCGTCCTGCAGGCAGTCCCTTTATCATGTCCTGGTCATCTTTCAAGGGTCACTCAAATTCTCTCTTCTCACTCAGCCTGCCCCTAACCTTACTAACCTCCAGGGATCCTTCTCACCTCTGAACTCCTGAGTGCTTTATTGTTTCTATTGCAAAAGGAACTTCTCCTTATTATTATCATACTTATTTTATTCTTTAACTCCCCTGGTGATCCTGATGATCAGCTAGGTTGAGGACTTATGGGTAGGGGCTCTGTCTCATGGTAAGGAGAGACTACTTTCTGCCATTTTTAATTCCTTAGTGTTCTCACTTAGTCACATTAATCAACAGCTGAGTGATGGGTATAAGGATAGGAATCTACAAATGAAAAAGCCAGAAGCTTTAAAATGAGATCTATTTGGGGACTTCCCTGGTGGCGCCGTGGTTAAGAATCTGCCTGCCAATGCAAGGGACACGGGTTCGAGCCCTGGTCCGGGAAGATCCCACATGGCGCAGAGCAACTAAGCCCGTGCGCCATAACTACTGAGCCTGCGCTCTAGAGCCCGCAAGCCACAACTACTGAGCCTGCGTGCCACAACTACTGAAGCCCGCGCGCCTAGAGCCCGTGCTCCACAAGAGAAGCCACCACAATGAGAAGCCTGCGCACCACAAGGAAGAGCAGTCCCTGCTCGCCGCAACTAGAGAAAGCCCACATGCAGCAACAAAGACCCAATGTAGCTAAAAATAAATAAATAAATAAAATAAATTAAAAAAAAAAAAGAGAGATCTATTTGAACTACTTAATATTTGGTGATAAATGGAATCAAAAGAGAATATCCTAAATGTGATCCTTGCAATTATCTTAATTTAATCAACCAGAAGCTTAACAGAGGGTTTTAAAAAGCAAAAGACATATACAAGTGGTTGATTATAATGAATCTTTTAGATAGATTTATTACAGCTTAAAGAGTCAAGAAGGGATGAAACAGAACTTACTGTAGTACAGAAGGTGGGGAAAAGAGAAATGGGAATATGAATGACAGAAAGGAGGCGGCAAAGGAGCTGGGATAAAATTATATTTTCTATTTGATTGACGCTTTAAAACATTCTCTATGGTTTAAGTACTTTACAAACAAATAACAACTTTAAAAATAAAACAAAATACCAACCAGGTGGGCGCATTTGTGGTGTAGGTGCAAAGAGCAATAGCAATTGAAAGTGCCTAGGATCTTCCATCTGTACACAATTTTGCTCCAAGGCCGTCAACCTTTAACGTACTTTTTAAGCGATGTGAATACTCTATACTTTTATCAAGTCATGAATACATCTTAAACATTAATTGAATAACGCTTCATTAAGTATTTGAGATTATCAATTTTTTAAAAAGCAACATGCAAGGGCTTCCCTGGTGGCGCAGTGGTTGAGAATCTGCCTGCCAATGCAGGGGACACAGGTTCGAGCCCTGGTCTGGGAAGATCCCACATGCCGCGGAGCAACTGGGCCCGTGAGCCACAATTACTGAGCCTGCGCGTCTGGAGCCTGTGCTCCGCAACAAGAGAGGCCGCGATAGTGAGAGGCCCGCGCACCGCGATGAAGAGTGGCCCCCGCTTGCCACAACTAGAGAAAACCCTTGCACAGAAACGAAGACCCAACACAGTCATAAATAAATAAATAAACAAATATTAAAAAAAAAAAAAAAAGTAAGAAATCACAAAAGGAAAATAGATTTAGAGAGTTAACATTCCTGATAGAGATCAGCCTCTAGAACCTTCGTTCTAAGTTTCCTAAACGTGTTGGGTAGAATAACTAATAAAAGGCAGCAAAGTATCACATGACATCCTCATTTACAGAATTTCTCAGCGAGGACATCCCGCATAACCTATCCCAAACTGCCCTGCTCTCCCTTACACAGTAGCTATATCCATGTCCACATTTGCTTCGGTGGGTATATTACTGGTTTGGGAAAGACAGACACAGCACCTGGCTTAGTGCCTTGCCTATAGCACAATTCTGCAAATAAATACATTCTGGGCTGAACCTAAAAGCTGCAGTTTTCATCCTAGGATAACCTCCAACAGTATTGTTACCCTCAATGTAATTGTTACGTATTACTCAGCATCCTCATTCTTTCAAGAAAGCTCAAAGGATCACACTCTTCCACTGTTACTGCCCCACCCTCCATCCTCAGAAGCTCTGCTTGCTTGGAGTTCTTCTCCTATCCTCTCCATTTTAGTGATCAGCATTACCATCTACCCATCTAGTTGCTCAAGCCAGGAAACTGAAAATCAGTTGTGATTCTTCTTCCCTTCCTCCCCCATATCCAATGGTTCACAAGATCTAGTAGATTCTACCTCAAAAATCTCTCTAGCTGAAATTACTTCTAAATCCTGGATCAAGTCACCGCCAGCTCTCACCTGAATTACTATAACAAGCCTTCTAACCGTCTTCCTCCAGTTCAATCTACTCTCCACCATGCAGTTTATGGACCTCTCTAAAATGTGAATCTGATAGTGTTTCTTTTCTGCTCAAAAATCTGTAATGCCACACCCATTAGGATGGCTATCATAAAACAATTAAAAAAAAACAAACAAACAGAAAAGAACAAGGATGTGCACAGCAGCTGTGGAAACAGTCTGGTGGTTCCTCAAGAAGTTAAACATAGAATTACCATATGATCCAGTAATTGCACTTCTGGGTATATAACCAAAAGAAGTGAAAGCAGGAACTCAAACAGATATTGTATACACAGGTTCATAGCAACATTATTCACAATAGCTGAAAGGTGGAGCAACCCAAGTGTCCATCGACACATAAATGGATAAACATAATGTGGTATATACATACAATGAGATATTATTCAGCCTTACAAAGGAAGAAAATTTTGATACATGCTATGACTTGGATGAGCCTTGAAGACAGTATGCTAAGTGAAATCAGACAGTCATAAAAGAACAAATACTGTATGATTCCACTTATATGAGGTACCTAGAATAGCCAAATTCATGGAGATAGAAAATAGAACAGTGGTTGACAGGGGCTGGGGGAGGGAAGAATGGGAAATTATTGTCTAAAGGGTATGGAGTTTCAGTTTGGGAAGATGAAGAATGTTCTGGAGAAAGAATGGTGGTGATGGTTGCACAACAATGTGAATGTACTTAATGCTACTGAATTGTACACATACAAATGGTTCAAATGATAAATTTTATGTTCTATATATTTTTTCATAATAAAAAAGTCGTGCACACACAAAAATCTATACTGCCTCTCCACTGGCCTCAGGATACAGTCCTGAGATCTCCTAATGTGATTCACAATGCCCCTCAGGATTTAGTCCCAATATACCTCTCCCCTTGCTATTACTCTTTGTTCCTTCAGGGCCTAGTCATACCCAGCTACGCTGGAGCTGTGCTCACACTACTTTATACATCTTTATACAAACTATTCCCACTGTCTACAAGACAACCTCTTCTCCATTTGTAATGTTTTTCATTTTCATCCCTGTATGTCCCTTCTTGGTATCTCTTATCACAATATTGTAGCTGCCTGTTTGCTTTTCTGTCTCCCTTCCTACTAGCTTATAGCTCTATGAAGGAAAAAATAAAGTCTCATTTCATTTAGAACTACATCTTTGGTGCCTGGCACATACAAATACTCAGTAAATATTGTTGATTATGTAAGTTCATAAATGTAGCAGATAGGGAAGAGTTTCAGGAAGCACACATTTTACAATAAAGTATGTAATATACACAACTGGACACATACCATTCCTTCGCAGGCATCTTTAAAAAGATTCTACGTCTGTTGCAGTTTATCAAAAGGCTCAAATTCTTGAGATAAAATTCTAATATGAAAGATTTCTCACATAAAATTCCAGTTTCCTCTACAACTCTTCCTGATGGACAAATATGGCACGTTTTATCAGTTTGTTTTTTAATGCCATTCTATTTAAAGTTGTATGTATATAGGACTCTCATTCCTTTAAAATTAGGTCATTCAGAAATGGTAAGCCAAAGTCCTGAAAATACTGACAATGCCTATCATATTGAAACAATTGGTTACTTATCTGTTGTTTTACTGCTTTGTGAAGTTTTTTAAATGAGGGATTAGCTTCAAAATGTAGAACTCTCTATCTCATCTCACATCCTGCAACCATATAATTTATGATTCTGAAATATCAATATTTATGACCATAAAATTTCAAAACTAACCACTTACACTGTTTCATTCAAAGTGGAAAGAGTCTAAAACTGGCCATGCAGCACAATGCTGTCAGGACCAATCTTCTAAGAAATGGCTTTGGTGAGTGTTTTTATTATAGTTCTATAAACTAAAAGACTCTCACATCTAATATGGAAAAATGTATTCAGAAACTGTAGAAACACGCTAGAGAAGACTCCCCCTACCCCCCACCCCTTGTCATTTTCCCCATCTTTCTCTTCCTCTCTTTTCAAAAGAGTGAAACCAGATAATCTCAGCAGCATCTAAAATCTGATGAAGGTGAAAAGTATTTATTACTTAATCCCTGTCTGGATGTGACTTTTTAAAAACTTGATATATAATTGCCGTATAACATTATATTAGTTTCAGGTGTACAACGTAATGATTCGATATTTGTATATATTGTAAAATGATCACCACAATAAGTCTGGTTAACATCCATTACCACACACATTTACAAAATTTTTTTTTCTTGTGATGAGAACTTTTATGATCTACTCTCTTAGCAACTTTCAGCTATACAATACAGTATTATTAGCTATGGTCACCATGCTGTATATTACATCTCCATGACTTATTTATTTTAGAACTGGAAGTCTGTACTCACTCTTTAATTAAACGTGAATATGCTATATGCATACAATGGATTACTACTCAGCAATAAAAAGGGAAACTAATACACATAGCAATTAGACAGTCTCAAAAATGTTATGAGTCAAAATTGCCAGACACAAAAGAGTACCTACTGCATGATTCCATTCATATGAAGTTTCAGAGCAAACAAAATAATTTATGGTAACAGAACTCAGAACAGTGCTTCTGGTGAAGAGAGAAGGAATGACTAAGAAGTGGCATAAAGGAACTTCCTGGGGTGACAGGAATGTTCTACATCCAACCGAGGTGTGCATTATACTAGTGTATACATCTGTCAAAACTGATCAAACTCTACACTTAAGATATGTGCATTTCCCTGTACATAAATTATACCCTAATATTAAATGAGAAGGTTGTCTTCTAGCTCTTTTAAGACTTTTTATTACCAAAAAATGTGAAATAATTCTTGGTCTCTATAAAGTACTCAGTATTTTTAAAAATATATTACCATTGCTCACCTGCAGTACATGTGATTTAACTTACCCACGGAAAAAATAGCTGGAAAGCACATATCAGAGAAACTATGGCCTGAAATGGGAAGGGGAACTGGCAATGATAGAGATTTTTCTAGTACTTTTCAATCTACCAGATCTGAAAACGTTTTACAAAAAATATTTTTTAAAGTCCTATGCTACAGATTTATAGGTTTCATCTGCTAAAAGGAATTGTTGCCTTCATATGATCTCAACGTATTACACAGTCACCCAAACCACATGAACAGAAATTGTGAGTACACCCATAAGGAAGCAACTGGTTTTGTACTTCTTTTTTGTAAATGTTGATCACTATCAATAATAGCAAATACAAGACTCCTGTTTAGGCAGCCTCATCACAAATATATCTATCCCCCATGTTTAATAATAGAAATTACTAACAATAAAACCTTTTACTGAACTTTATAATTCAAGACCTAGCAGGGACATCTAACCAGCTCGCAGAAGGAGAAAACAGAAGGAAGGGTTTAATTGACTAAGAAGTTAATGGATAAAACAGATATAATATTACTTCATTTGCGTTTTAGTAGGCTTCACACAATCCACAAAATACGCATTTTGTTTTGTTTTGGTTTTTGGTTTTTTTTGGCCACACCACGTGGCTTTTGGGATCCTAGTTCTCCGACCAGAGATTGAACCTGGGCCCTCGGCAATGAAAGTGTGGAGTCCTAAACGCTGGACCGCCAGGGAATTCCTGAAATATGCACTTTTACTGGTTTCCTTTCCCTGATACATTTTTCTCTCCTCCTTTTGGAGAAATCAACACAAACAACCACATTCATGTGGAATTAGTTGAATGAGAAAGTACAGCAAAACTTCTGGACCACTCACCTTATGTTGGCTATATGCTGCGGCACAGGCTGATGCTGAAAATGGTCAGGCCACGGATGATGCAGGCAGAAGGATGGAGAGGGCTGAAGACAGCACGTTGTCTGATAAACAGGTGAATGGTTTGGACAGAGAGATGCAGAATACTCTGAGTGTGGCTGCATGCAACACGAGGCCAAAGCAGGAGGTGCTGCAGGGCCAGCCTCGGGATGGCACTCCTGGTGACTGTCATGGGTAGTCAAAGGGTGATGGTATGGGCAAGGATGGCAGCACTGGGATAACATCTGAGGCATTCTTTGGTTGTCTAAAGGCAGAAAGGATGACTTAACTGTGCCATTAGCTTGCAGGCATCCATTTGGACTCACTTTTGTTCTGGGCGCTTCTTTGGGGGTGAGTTGCTGGGCTGCAGGGTCTCCGTCACAGGGGGTGAGGGGACGAGGGCTGGTAGCACTGGTTGCGATGCCGCCATTGCTCAGAACTACAAAATCGTTGCTTCCGTTGTTCATAGCCATGCTCCAATTTCTTGACCCTAAGAAAGAAAATGATATAAAATCATCCAGTTACAGTCAGGCAGGCAATTATGTAAAAAAGATAGGAAAACTATTTTAAAACAGCTCTTTGAAAACAAGGGTTCTTGCAGGAGCTGTGAAAGCAGTGGGGGAAGCCCAGCGCACCTGCAACAGAACCAGCCATGGGTTAGGCCTCCTCGTCTTTCCTCCCAGCTACACCATGCACCTTGAGAACCCTCTCCTATCCCACTGACCACTTCCTCCCTGCCCCATCTCTATTTTCAGTGCCTGTCTTCTCTCCTCATCCTAGATGTGCAAGTATCAGTTAAGAATTAGAACATTTTAGGATGGGGGTGGGAAGGGGGTAGAAGAGACAGAAGATACCAATATCATTCTTTAGATTTTCAATAATATCATGCTTGGGGCGTTCTGATATAGGAATAATGGGCAAAATGAAGGGCTACTCTGAAGCAATTAGTTGTGTAGGTTCAGTAATGTGAATAATCTTAAGAATGCCTTATGTCTTTGAAAAATGTCAAGAAAATATGATTTTTCCTCTAAGTCACTCAGGTCCTAGAATAAGAATAAACAAAAGAAAATAAAAACTAATTAGCTAAGCTAAGAACTGTGGCAACCAAGATATCAGATGCAAAAGTTTTATCCCCTAAACCAATGAATGTAATGCTAAAAAAATAATAAAACATGCCACATAAGTTGCCATGAACTTAATAATTTGTTTTCTATGGTATGTCTTACAGGTAGCAATGCTTGCACATAAGAAAAAGAATACTATGGCTGGGATTTGCTTCAAGTGAGATTTTTGTTATTAATTTTTTCCCCTCCACCAAAGGGTCCAGGCCTTCAGTGTAAAGGAAAAATTAGTGTTCAAATTACCAGTAATATTTTTCTGTCCAGTCAACAAACAAAGGCAAAAACAGACAGCCTTCTTCCTCTCCCCTTGCCCACTTATCACCCTCTGACCAACATACACACAAAATGTGGAAATGTGCAGTAAGAAAAATAGGTCATCAAATGCTAGTGGTCTATTTAACCTACACATGAAAGCCAACAAGAAAAAAAAGAAAACCATTGTTTGGCTCACTAACCCTTCTGGCATGGCATTTTTCTGAGTGGACAAAACAGCTTCTGGAGAAATCTCTCTCCAGTCTCTCCCCACCTCTGTCAGACACACAGGTACTAGAAGAAATCGTCTCTTTTCAGTCTGAGTACACGGTTATGACAAACCTGGGTCACCCATGAGGAAGATTCCTTTGCATATTTTCACCCAATTTATAAACTGCTCAACAGGGGTATTTCTGAACAGGGAATGCCAGAACGATGCATAACGTTTCAATGTGAACACTAATACCCAGAAGATACTCACTGTACTAGGATGCAAATTTAGCATTATTGACTTATTTTCCTTTCAGATAGAGCTCGTCAAACACTCAAACACACACACACACACACACACACACACACACACACACATTCAGCTATATAAACATCAACGCTGTAAGAAATGGAAGAATTAATGTAGACATTAAAAAATTTCTTCATAAATTATTTTAGTGGAAAAGACCAAGCATTTATAAATATCAAAACATATAATGTAAATCAAGCAGATGCTACTTCTCTCATCAGCCTTACCGTCACTTTGGAAAGTAGTCTGCCAATCCCGACTTCCTTTTATAATGACCATTGAGAAGGATTTTTTTTTTTTGGCCAACCCACATGGCATGCGGAATCTTAGTTCCCCGACCAGAAATTGAATCCACGGCCCCTGCAGTGGAAGCACGAAGTCTTAACCACTGGACTGCCAGGGAAGTCCCTGAGAAGGATTTTGAACTGTAGTCAACACAGTTGCTCTCTTCTTCAGTAAATCACTCCTAGGTATAAACACCTCCTATAAAACACTCAAATGATATCCCCAACACAAAGCATTGGTAGTTAAAAGTATTATCCAACTAGTGGGAAGATAAGGTAGATAAACTGGTAAGAGCCCTAAAGTGACCCAGGAGGCACAAACTCTAATCTTTTTTCCAGCACTTTCTTAACATGCCATCTCAGCAAGATCTGCTCCCTTAAGCTTCTTTTTACTGAAGGATATATCCTCCCTTTTGTTGTTAACAAAAGAAAAAGCTGTATGCAAATGTTCTGAAAACAATAAAACGTATTAATCAAAGGCCATCTAAAAAGGCACTAGAGTTTTTAAAAAGTTAATTGAAATTTAAGATGTTTATTTGTATGGTTAAGTGAAAGATAGTCTAGAAAATGTAAGAAGCAATTGCTTGATGAGATAAATTGTCATTTCTCGGAATTAGAAACTCTCATTGTACAAATACTCCACAGAAATCACAGAGGGCATAAGCTTTCTCTTGCCTCTACCCATGACTCATGTTCCCAAGCCTTCTCTTCAGACCTCAGCCAAGCTACCGGAGCTGATGCAATCTTCCAGGCTGAATGGGAAAATCAAGACCTCCTCTTGGCCCTTCCATCAGGATAGAAGGAAGACTTTTTCTAGTTTGTCGATTTGTTCTGACCATCCTAGGTTGGTTAATATCATTTCAGAGGGTCTATTTTTGGTATTTAATTCAATCAGCCCTATTGACTATAATCACAGCTGTCAGGTGGGTTACGCTAGTGAGAAGTATCTGACAAAAATCCTCAAAGTTTTTTGGGCTTCCCTGGTGGCGCAGTGGTTGAGAATCTGCCTGCTAATGCAGGGGACACGGGTTCGAGCCCTGGTCTGGGAAGATCCCACATGCCGCGGAGCGGCTGGGCCCGTGAGCCACAACTGCTGAGCCTGCGCGTCTGGAGCCTGTGCCCCGCAACGGGAGGGGCCGCGATGGTGAAAGGCCCGCGCAACGCGATGAAGAGCGGTCCCCGCACCGCGATGAACAGTGGCCCCCACTTGCCGTAACTGGAGAAAGCCCTCGCACGAACCGAAGACCCAACACAGCCAAAAATAAATAAATAAATAAAATAAATAAATAAATAAAGTAGCTATAAAATTAAAAAAAAAAAAAAAAATCCTCAAAGTTTTCAAGTGAAACTGGGCTTAAGACAGAATGCCATCAACCTGGGACACTCATCAAAGTACCCTGAACTCCTCTGTAGACTCTCCGCAACTTCATCTGTTTCCCTATCTAATTAAATCTGCTTTTCGTCAGGAAAAATAATTTTTCTTTTTCTTTGTAACAAGAATTACAACTATCATTCTCTCTTATTTTTATTGCAAATGCATCATATTGTAGTTACATAAGAGTTAAATAGATTTTTGCAGGCCAGCCAAGGGACCTAATCACCATTTATAACATTTTTTCCCCAGTGTGGTAAAATGCAGTTCAAGTGCCAAATAACTGACTTACGAATGATTTTTGGAGCACAACTTGTTTTGTAACTTGGAGATTTCTTGTAATGAAGTAGGTACAAGTGGAGAGTAAAGAATAATTTGAACTCTGACTTTGGCTTGTATTTGAAGTAAATCATATAAGCTTTCTATGATTCACTTTCTTCAATCATAAAATGGGAACTATCAAATTGACTGTATAAATAAGTTGTGGATTATAAGTAAAAAACAATAAAAAAGCAAAAGCAGACAAAAATTATTCTAAGAAATGTTTACAGATTAAGTTCAGTGGATGTATTTGTGTAAGAATTCAGGTGACCAGGAGAACAGCAAAGTTTCCATCTAAAGTCAAGAGTTGACCTTAAGGCCACACAGAGAAAGACTTTATTTCTTTAGAAATGAGACAAATGAGAAAAAAATTTGGTCTGAGCCAGAGAAAACAGGAAAAGAGATGAGAGAGTGGAAGATTCAACATCATAAAAATGAATTATTGTGATAAATGTAATGCTATGTGATTATAAATGCAGTGATAATAGTATTTATGCGGGAAGTTTAAAATAAGTTTTGGATAAAATATAATGAACAATTTTAAAAGAGCTTTGTTGAAATCACCTGTTTTCCCCAGGGCCATAACACACAGGGACTGCCAAAAGAAAGCTATTCTTGAGACACTGGCTTGAGGTGTGATGGAGCCCCATGGCCAGATATTTTAGTGTATTTCCTGTTGTTCATGAATATAGCATGCCAATATCAATACATCGGAAGCCACTAATCTCACACTTCCTATTTCACCTTTTCTATACTAGCATTTTTATGTCCTGAGTGCTTTAGCTGTTTGGGGACTGACTATAAGGCCTTTGGCCAAAGACCATCTTCTGATTACATTTTAAAATTTAAGATATTTTTCTTTGAGCCTCAGTTCTTCACATGTATAAATCAGGATGGGAATCAATGTCCACCTCATAGGATTACTATGAGAATGTAAAAATATTTTGAAAACCATAAAGGGCTATGTATTTACAATGGAATGAGAATATAAAAAAATATGGAATGATGCTTCCTAGTTCCAAAGCTGAAATTATGTTTTAAAATGGCATCAGAGATATCTGTGGCTTAGAAGAAATGGCCTGGGTGGGTCTGAATTTGAAAGTTGACTCTACGGGTTACTAATGTTGAGAACCTAGGTCAAGTTACTTACACTCTTAGAGTCTCTAAGTCTTGATTCTTCTTAGAGTTAAATTTGTTTAAAATGCAAATTGGTGCAACCTTCTAAAAGAGCAACATGGCACTACTAATCAAAATTTGAAATACCCTCATCCTTTGACTCACAATTCTACTGGGAGTTTACCCTCTGGATATATTTGAACAATGTGTAAAGATAAATGTCCGGATAAAGACGCTGACTGCACCACTGCTTGTAACAATGAAAACTGGAAACCACCTAAATTATCAATAGGGGACTTAAATTCTGTCATATCCATACCTTGGGTATTCTGCACAATGAAAAATAATGAGTTAAATCAAGATTATTGCTAGGGAAAGAAGTCCAAAGTACATCTTCATGTGTGAATAAAACGTAGCTGCAGAAGAGCCTATGTGGTATGAATCCATTTCATTAAAAAAGCGGCGAAAACACACATGTATGGTTAGTATACACACAGATAATTTCTAGAAGGACGTAAGAAAATGCTAACATGGTTTCCTGCTGGAGAGTTGGACTGGGCCATTTGGAAGGGTAGAGAAGACTTTCACATTTTACTTTCTATACTGCTTGCAACTTTTACTACAAATGTGCCACCTTCATAGTAATAAAATATTAATGAAACAACATATAAAGTTTCTAGCACAGTGACTAATAATGAACAGAAGATAATTATTATTAAAATGCAAAAACAGAAGCAAACTTATTTCACCTTAAAGGATAAACAGTCATCTCTTCACTGGATGCATTTTTAATTGTTTGTCTTCCAGTATATGTCTGCTTTCTCACAATAGCACCCTACACAATATATCAAATAATTGGATAAAGCAGGAAATCAAAAAGGATTTAAGGAGCAAGAACAGATGAACACAAACTATTCGGAAAAAGGTTTTCAACATATCTTATCTCCCAGCTTCCAAATTTTGGGAAACATAAATTATTATTTGTTGGACCAAAGCTATCTATGAACCAAAAGTATCATGACTAGTTTCATAAGCATTAAACAGAGAATACAGAGAAGAAATATAGAGTCATTTCAATCAAATGTAAAGAGAAAAGTCATCAGAGCTCATGTGATTAGAATGTTCAAACAATTACATCCTACTCTGGGCTCAGGACACTTACACCTATAAGATCAAAGGAAATAACCCTGCTTCAAAGACTAAAAGTAGTATCTCATTGAAAATGCTATCATATAATCATAGTAGGAACTGCTGGAATTATGGAAATTTTATTCATCAACATATTACATGTGAAAATATGCTAAGGACACACAATTTACCCAAAAGATGCCATCAAACTATTTAGGTGGCTCAACATCCAAAAAGCGTTATGAAAGGCTCTCAGTAGCTCCTTGCAACTGGAAGCCATAACTGTTTTTGTGGCCAGAAAACTGTCAAGTTAAAATCTAAATGTAATGTTGAAGAGAATACACAGACATGTTCCGATTACCACAGTAACCACTCAGCAAAGCCATCACCATCCTTGACAAACACAGGGCTCAGATAGCCTGAAGGAACAACATCTTCATTCGCATCGGCAGCTACCCTGGTACACCTCAGCGGTATTGCCAAACACTTTCACACACATGACCTCACCTGAGTTTATCCTCCTAATAGCCCTCAGAAAAACAGGTGTGGCAGGCATTACCGCTCTACTTTGCAAAAGAAAACTTGAGACACAGAGTCTCAGATGGTAAGGCCAGGAAGTCTGATGGTGAGGTTTTGAGGGATTTCTGCTAAACTACATTCCATAAGCTTAGATAATGTATTCCAGAATAACCCTTTGCTTCATCAGATTCATAACATCAAACTTAACAATAAATGGCAAGACTCAATCAAAAACAAGATCCCATATTGTAGCCAATCATCTTTTTCAGAAGTGATGTTCCCTATAACACAGTTTCACTAGACAAAATACAAAACACTGGTAACAGTGTTTCTCAAACATAGGGATCACTTGAGGATGTTGCTAAAATGTAGATCCTGATACAGTCCATCTGGAGTGGGACAAGAATCTTCCAACAACAAGCCCATACCATTGGTCCCTGGAACACACTTTGTGTAGCAAGGCAAAAGCACAAACTAGGTGGGGAGGCTACAAGAGAATCAGGCCTAAGTAATGGCAAAATGATGCCCAATTAAAGCAGAATGGATGCAACAAGTAGGGAAATGATACCAGTTAACAGAGAAATAAAGTCCTGTTTTTCTAATTAAGACAGAAAAGTAACAAATTTTAATAGTAGAGGTTCTAATTGATAACCAAGTTTAATTGTGGCTTATTTCAGGACTCCTAAACCGTTGTATACATAGAAATAACAACCAATCAGATTTTAATCTTTTTCATGTAATGTATATGGATTGAAGCACCTTGCCCAGTTAACTGGGGGAGACAATCTTTTTCTCTCAAGTGGTACTAGATATTGGAGATACCTGAAGTCTTTTTTTCATACCAGGTATAAAGGCAGTTTGGGAGTACCTGTATTCATTATGCACCAAACCTGTTTTAATATGAAATTGGTCCCCTAAAATTGCTTGATGCTTATCCTAAAATGATGGTCTCATTTCTTATCACTGGTACCAAGATGCCCTATTAATATTTAGTGCTATGGCAAGAGAAAAAACAGCTTCTCTAAATGCACCAGAGAAACGGACAAAGAAGTATATTTGTGGCATCTTCTATAGTGGGACTGTTAAAGCTGGAAGGTAGAAGGACATCAGCCAGGTTTTTTCTCTAGGAATATATTTCCCTTCAAAGGGCTATTAAAATGTTTTTTTTGTCATCTCACTGTGTCAGACACTTTCCTCACAATACCTCTATGAAGATTTTATTAAACCCATTATAGAGAAAACTGAGGGTCAAAAATACTACAGTGTAACTAATGCAAATCACATGATTGGGATTCAATCTTAGACCAGCATGTCTCTGAAAGTAAGGCTTTTCAACCAACCTCAAGATGCTTCTAGGGCAATGCCAAGTTCAACTAGCTTTTATAGGACCACTAGAGGCTACTGCTATAAAATTCAGTCTGAAGGTCCACGTGAAAAATATCCTCTGAATTCAATATTTCCCAAGACAGTTTTAAAAGGTACAATTCAACATTCAAGAGTATCAGAGACATATTTTACTGAATTAAAAGAAGTGCTATCTACCCATGTATCATATTATCTAAACCTGAAAAGCAAGGCGATGGATTAATCTTTGTTGTCATGTAGTATCTGGACTATTTCAAAATAATGTAATTGTGACCTGACAGCAAAATCTGTATCTTTAATCAAAGAATCAGGCCCTCTTAAGGAACTAAAAAGTATAGTCTTAAATAAAGAAATATAATCTTCTCCCCTTCTGAGATGAATTAAATTTTCTTATTTTTCTTTGAGTTCATGAACTTTCTACGATTAAACTCTCCTTCAATAAGAACACTTTAAGTATCCTCATTTAATCACCTATAAGCATTTTATCTGTTGCAAAGAATTCTACAGAAATTAAGTACTACTGCTATCATTCCCCTTAATCATAAACTGCAATAAATTAGAAGCCATTTTCTCAAAGAAACAATGTTATACATTTGAGAATCTATACCACTACACAAACATTTAATAAGAACCCACTAGGTATTACTATGCTTTGCATCACACTACGAGAAAGCAAACTGTTGCGTTCTAGGAAATCTGAAAGTAAGGGATCACTATTCTTTTACAATGAAAACTCACTGTTGCCTATTAAATTTATATTATCAAGAAGGTAGTTTCAACTTATGCTAACAAACATCATCTTTGAAAATGAAATATACCTAACATTTTTATATAACCTCTTTTAAATATGATTATACACAAGATGTATAGGTAAAGGCACCAATAAAGATAAACTATAAATGTTACATGTTTCATTTTTACAAAAACCATTCATAATATTTACAAACAGCTTAATGATACAGAAGAAAAATTAAAATTGACAGATACAGTTTTCCCCTTGCCCAGATTTACAGAACTATATTGATAGATAAGAGTTAAAAAACATTAGGAAGATATTATAGCGTATGTGCCATAGCAAATCTGAAGACCCTGAATTTGGAAAGCAGTCTTATTGCTAGATATGAATTAGGTTGTCAAGGCTGAGATTTATACTTATGGGGCGAATGATAGGAATTTCAGGGCTGTGGAAACATCAGTCTCATTTTTCTCATGTTTTATGTTTAATGTACCTTTGGTAGAAGGTCTATGTGGGAAGAGAAATGTGGGTGTAAAATAAAGTTTATCTTTTACAGTCTGGGATAAATGACAGTCAAGAACATTATCTTTTTAGCATAAACACTTATCTACCTAAATATATATTTCAAGAACACTATTACTATATTGCAGTTACTAAAGCAGTTTTCAGAGATCTCTTTTCCAAGTTCATCCACCAAAATTATCATTCCACAAAATATTCACCACTTCTCCCCACACTTACATGTGTTATATCCATAAGCATCGATACCCCTAAAAAAGAGAAAGAGAAAGTATTCTTTTATCTTTGAGTTCCTATTTCAGATGAGTTTCAATTCTATAAAGCTGCAATAATTTCTTTTAACCCTAAGTCTGAAGATTTATGTTCATTTGCATAACTAAGAATATATGAAATAAAACTAGAGACGTCTCTATAGTCAGAAATGTCGATCTCTGGTCTTTCAAAAAAAATTCTAGAAAGCCCACTAAAAAGTTGTTATTTAACTCAAGAATCAGCTGAGACATCCATTTGGACTCTGCTGCAAGTCTTGAAGGGAACACAATAAATATAACAAATATTCACAAAGTTACAAGTCTATTACAGTGGTTTCAACCCATTCTGCACACTAGAATCACTTCAGTAATATGAAAAAAAAATTACAGACACAGGGCCCTGGCCCCAGACATTATGATTTAATTCATATTGTAATGGGGTGTGGACATTAGCAGTTTTAAATGCTCCCCAGATGATTCTAATGTGCAGCTAGGGTTCAGAACGACGGATTTATACTTTATTTAATTAATGCTGATCAATTTATAAGAGCAAGCAACTGCCACTCAAAATATTCAATATTGGTTCAGAAAATATTGCTTGAAATGCAGAATATTGCTGTATATTCGAAAACATTTGGACCTGGTACTCCATGTTAGACATGTATTATAGTATTTGGATTAGCTTTACTTCTTTTGGGGTTACACTTGACGTTATAAGGGTGGGGACAAGGGTGCGGGGAAGAGAAATCCTTAATAAGACATTAGTTTGAGAGACAACAGTGTGGAATTCATGTGGAACAATGTTGTGGAAACACAAAACAACTTGTCACACAGTCTCAAGTACTTACAGATCATTTGGATAGAGTTTAGGGTATAGCCAATTGGACTAACAAGTTTATTTAACCCTCAAGAAAAAATATCTCCCCAACCCCTGGTCAGTCTCCAATATGAAGTCCCAAGCCTCTCTATTAAAGGAGCATGTTCCCTGAAGTTTTGTGCCAAAAAAAGAAAGAAAGAAAGAGAGAGAGCAAGAAGGAAGGAAAGAAGGAAGGAAGGAAGGAAGGAAAAAAAAGAAAAAGAAAAGGAAAAAGAAAAGAAAAAATACTTCTGATTGCATTTTAAGCATTTTAAACGTTTCAATTCTAGAGTCAGACAACCTCCAGACACCAGGCCTCCTATCTAGCCTCACAACCTAGTAAAAAAAGAATTAATCACAAGATGCTTTGGTAATAAACAAGACCCCCAAGATGTGACAGGTTTATCTTTAGGCCATAAGATTTCATCTGAAATTATTTTGCCTCAACTAAAATCACAAAACATTGAGCAATCTATCTGTATCACTATAGCTCTTCCCCAGTAGAAACAGGATCATATGACTGAGTTTAACTCATGTTGTTGAACAGATCACAAGCCTGTCTAAGACACCATGAATGTTTAATATTTTACACATCTCAAAAATCTCAAAATTTAGCAGCTCAAAGGAAAAAACCATCACCGAGATAAATCAAAATAAGAAAATTCTACATGCACATATTGTGAGGCAAAAGAATGTGAAGGGATTTTTAAAAAACGTCTTCCATAAAGACAAAAACTGAGATCAATCACCATAAAGCACTTGAAAGTTGTTTGATTTAGATGGTAACCTGTTGTTTCTTCATATTACACTTAGAATTATCTAAGCTTTTCCCACCAATGCTAAGTATGACACCAGGCTCCACTCCCTGCTGTTTTGTGAAGTTTGAGAAGTAGCAAATCAAATTTCCTAGAGCAGCTCCCCAAATGCGTTCTTCCCTGCAGAGTCCAGCAAATCAAGTCTCAGGGGTATCCTTCAGTCTTCTGAGCAACTTGGGAAACATATCTCAAGGTATTTGTATGAGACAATTGAAGACATCCTTTTACTTAAAGGACGCTGAGATTTACTTTCAGCTTAGAAAAACATCAAATATTTGAATTGGATCAGCAAAGTAACTCTTAGCAAGAGTCTGGGTACACCTTTCATAAATCTTTTTCTATTCCTTAAATTATCATTATAAATGCTTGTGCATTCTGCTGTTTGCTTTCTTGCATACATTAGGTGAACTGAAATTCCATCTACATTGTTCAAGTGGGATTCTTGTTTGCTCACAAAGGTAATTAAGTTGTATTTTTCAGTTAAATAGGTGAATGTCTTTATTTAGACAGCATATAATAAGCACCTACTGTGTTCCTTGTGAATAGTTTTCTTCGAATCTAATATGCGAGCCTGAAATAAGTGAGCCTGTTGAATACTGATTAAAATGATAAAAGAATAGAAATTAAGAGAGAGAGACCAAAGAGCCACCCTCTTCCCCAAGTCTTGCTTTTCTCATATATTTAGTTGCTTTGTTCTATATTTTTTCCAAAAGGCTGAGAAGTTAAGCAGTTCATTTGTCTTGATCCTAAACACCGTTTTATTTCCCGTTAGGATGTGATCAGGAATTGTAATTTTTGAAAAATCGGAAATGTTCATACAGTCAGTGTGTCAAGGCTGTCAATCAATCACCCATACTGAGCTATGAGAGAGTTCTAAGAGTTGAACTGTTGAGGGTGCTCTGATCCAATCCCAGAAATGAAAGCAGTTAGAATGAAAGGTAAAGAATTGGTACACAGCAGACACTGAAAAGCAGATTTCCCCAGTTGCCAAAAAAGCATTGAGTGGTTCAATACAAACTAAAAAGACAACTGGGATTAGATTAAAATGTTGAATGAAACCATTTTATAATATATATCATTTCCCAGACTGAGGCAAGGTTACATGTATTTACTAAACTGCTTTGTAGGTCATTCATTTCAGACATTACATATTTTTTCATAATCAGTGCAAATAGTTCATGCTCACAACTCTATATTTCACGTCTAAGATGTAAGCTATATGAAGCATGGAAGATACATAAAAAATACTCTGCCTTGCCTCTGTATACTAAAACAAAAATTGACAAATGAAGTATAATCATCCAATAAAATATTCCAATATTTAAGATTTGGCAAAGAAAGCATCCTAAGATAGTTTATTAAGAGATATAATTTTTAAAAATAATGCCAAGACTATTTAACATTTTAAAAAGTAGAAATATGTCAGCAGACATTAAAACCATGGGAAGTAGTAAAGCCACTACCAGTGGAACACTCTAGAGTTTATTTACATAGTTTAGTGACTTCCCAGCCATCAAAGGGAATTGGAGTTTTCTTAAATTATAAATTATCATCTAAAATAACCCTCTTGTGGGTAAAAAGTACATATTCATTCTTTTCCTTTCAACAGGAATACCTGTTAAAGAAAATTTTAGCAAATTGTAAAGTATGCTCTCTATTTCTTGCATTATCCCTGAAGAAAGTCATTTATGGTCAGTCAATGATTTGCATGAAATACCTCAGTTTTTGCCAAATTTTTATCCACTTGGTTTTAAAAAATTTTACATTTTACTACAAAACATACAAATATTTCACAAGTTAAACTAGTTTGAAATTTTCTACTAGTCACGTATAAATTATCCATTCTAATTTTAAGCAAAAGTAAATATGGCAAATGCATTCTGATTTCTACTTTATGTAGTAAATCCAATTATAATGTAGTTATCATTGCCACCATTAAAATGAATACAATGCACAAAACGTTTAATCACCTCAAAAACAACTTGAGGGTGTATAGCGAGATGTGTATTTAAAATGAACATTGATAAAAATTAAACTTGCTGTGGAAGTTTGGCTCGCAAGTGTATATCTTCATGCAACTTCTCTTTTTATAAGTTGGAAGATGTTAATATTTTACTATTTTCTTACAATATTTAATTCACAAAAGCGGTTAAAGTGATTGCTACAATTCTACATCTATTTTTCTACCAACTGGCAATGAGAGAAGCACATATTTCCCAACTTCTGATCTAGATAGTGGTTAAAGAAGAATCTCAAATCGTGAAACAGCTAAACAACTTGAAATCTAACTTCATAAAACTTCATAAAAATAGCACATTTGAATAAACCTTAAGAAACAACTTACCTTACTGTGCTAGACTATCATTCAAAAAAACTTCGTAAGATTTTAATGCATTCAGATGCCGTTCAAAGCTTACACTGAAAAAAAACTGTGAGCTGGAATTTTAAATTCGATCCAAGAAGCACACAGCAAAGTTCAGTTTTTAAATAAATTCTCCCCAAATAACACATTCACAGAAGCATGAGTAAATGTATTACCTTTATGTTAAAAGAAGAAACGTCCCTGGTTTAGTTTGGTCTGCAAATGATTGCAGTAGCCACAGCCGAAACTGGCCGCAGGAACAGAGCACACAGAGAGCGACCAGGGAGTCTCAGGGGTAGTTCCTCGGAGCGGTGGGACAGACGGAATGACAAGCACATGCAGATTGCTTTGAATTAAGCATGTTCGTTCGGGGCTGGAACTTTCCGTGTTTGCTCTCCTATAGGACAGGAGAGTTTTTCTCCTACTTAACCCCTGGGGGCAAGGTCTCAATAATGGTAACAGCTGGCATACAGAGGGGCTTGATCTGAGCACAAGGTCAGCAAGCCAGGATATGAAGGTGACATGTAATTTCTAGCCTTTTCCTGCTTCTACAGGGAAATTGCACGAAGGACTGTTTTTAGTTATAACTTCCTTTGATCTTTTGGATTTAAAGTTACTTAGTAGATTAAAGCCATGCTAGCTGATATTATTTGCTTGCTTAGGCTAACTTAAGTGTTACAGATTCAGTTTTCTGACACATAGGGCTACTGCATTTAAACTAACACAAATAAACACCAATCCGTGTTTATTTCCAAGTTCCGAGGATTCTTGTGTTCTTTCACAAATGGCTCTTGAGAGTCTGCTTTTAAGGCAGAAAGTTCATAATTTTTAAAAGAAGCAGAGTCTTCTCTATTAAAAAGGAAAGTATTATTTAAAGCAGTTGTAAGTGTTTCTCTTCAATTTTCCTAAACAAAAACAGTTTGTTATGTGAATTTGACACTGCTTTTTTATAAATTTGTGGTCCTATTGATGCCAGTATTTAAAATTTCACAGCCACAACAACATAAAAACCTTACAAAAACCTGCAAACAAATGCTTTAAATTTACACATGACATCCATTGGCAAATACGTGATAATTTACTGCATCCATGAAATCTAACTTTTCATGACTTCTCTAATAAAAACATATAAACAACTCTTTTAACAGGCTGTACTGATAGTAATTTCAAAATTAAAGAAGATAACACGAGTGATCAAAGAAAAATTAGGTAAAATTGGGCTTCATCAAAATAAAAAACTTATGTACATCAAAAAACATCATCAAGAAAGTGAAAAGAAAACCTACAGAATGGGAGAAAATATTTGCAAACCACATAACTGAAAGGCTAGTAACCATAAAATATAAAAAACTTACAAATCAGCAATAAAAAGACAATCTAATTTAAAAATAGGCAAAGTTTTGGAATAGAGATTTTTCTAAAGAAAATATCCAAATGGCTAATACGCACATAAAAAAGATGTTCAACATCACTAGTTATTAAGGAGTGCAAATTAAAACCACAATGAAAGACTACTTGACATCCACTAGGATAGCTATAATCAAAAGAAGAAAGAGGAAGGAAGGGAGGGAGGGAACAAATGTTGGCAAGGATATGGAAGAACTGGAACATCATACACTGCTAGTGGGAACGTAAAATGGTATAGCCACTGTGGAAAATGGTCCAGCGGTCCCTCAGAAAATTAAACATAGAGTTACCATATGACACAGCAATTTCACTCCAGGTACACTTGATCCTCATTATTTGTGGATTCCGTATTTGCATATTTGCCTACATGTTAAAATTTGTGATCCCAAAATAATCCTCACGGTGTTTCTCAGTCCTTTAGACATCTACATACACAGAGTAGGGGAAAATTTGAGTCTTCCAACAAACATGTTCCCAGGTGAGGTTGAACAAGGTGACACACTGCCTTCTTGTTTCAGTTCTCACACTGAAAACAAGTGTTCCTTTTGCAGTCTATTTTGGTGCCATGTTTTTCACATTTTTGTGCTTTTGTTGGCAATTTCACTGTTTAAAATGGCCCTAAAGTGTCATGTGCTGTGCTGTCTAGTGTTCCCAAGCTCAAGAAGGCTGTGATGTTCCTTACAGAGAAAATACATGTGTTAGATAAGTTTACTTAGGCATGAGTTAATGGTGCTGTTGGATGTGAGTTCAATGTTAATGAATCAACAGCATATATTAGATAAGGTATCTTTAAACAGAAACACACACAAAGCAAGGTCATGTATTGACTGTATGTCAAAAATGTGACCAGAGTCTTGAAGGAACCTAACCCTGTATTTCCCTGCAGAGCAATGACTCAGTATTCACTAATTCAGTGTTTGCAGAGACTTTAAAGAATGTAACTACTGCAAATGAGGGGAATCAACTGTATATATACCCAAGAGAATTGAAAACGTATGTTCATAAAAATCTTGTAACGGATGTTCATAGCAGCATTATTCACAACCAAGGAATCAACTCAAATGTCCATCAAATGATGCATGGATGAGCAAAATGTGGTACACACATACAATGGAATATTATCCAGCTATAAGAAGGAATAAAGCACTGATACATGTTACAACATGGATGGACCTTGAAAACACTATGCTAAGTGAAAGCCAGACACAAAAGGTCACATACTGTATGATTCCATTTACATGAAATATCCAGAATAGTCAAATCCATAGAGATAGAAAGTAGATTAGTGGATGCCAGGGGTTGGGGGATGGAGACAGAGGACAGGGAGTGACTGCTAATAGATTTGGAGTTTCTTTTGGGGTGATAAAAATGTTCTAGAATTAGATAGTGATCATGGTTGCATAGCTTTGTGAATACAGTAAAACCCACTGAACTGTACACTTTAAAATGGTGCATTTTATGGTATGTGGATTCTATCTTGATAGGAAAATAAGGAAGGTATAATATTCTAGCCATTAGCCCAATGGTTCTCAAATTTGAGTGTGCATCAGAATCTCCTAGAAGGTTTGGGAGGAGTCAGATTGCTGTGTCTCATCCGCAAAGATTCTGATTCTGAGGTCTGGGATGGGGCCGGAGAATTTGCTTTTCTGCATGTCCCCAGGTAATGCTGACTCTGCTGGTCTGAAACCCACATTTTGAGAACCAGTGTATTAAAGACAGTGTATGAACTTCTAGAGGGTAGGAAAGGTAACTTTCATCTCTGTATCTTCTAAATTTACCTAGAAAAGAGCCAGTCTTGGGGATGAAAAAGACAGGGAGGGAGGGAGGGAAAAGGAGAAGTATTTACTCAAGTAAATATATTGAAAGAGTCAGTCCCTGAAATCTTAGGGTATGCTGGTTTCATGCCATATGTATGCCAAATGCTGTAGTACCTAAAAATCCCCCAAAAGGAATTACAGAATTTAAATGAAAATGAAGGTATTTTTAACATTCTTTGATCATCTGAATAGTACTTTGGTTTAGTTTATTAAAACAGCTAATCCCATTTCATTGTGCGTGTTACTGCAAGAGATGTAAACAAAGGTTCTAGAGTTGTGGATCCCATAAATTATTTCAAGAAACCTCTTAAATTAGTTAAGATGTCACAGAAACCAAAGGCCTGAACTCAACTCATAAACATGTAAATTCTTATTTCCATTTTTAGCAAAGGTACTGATTTGTACATTTAATCACTTATTTAAAAATGGGTCTATGTTAAAATAC
This sequence comes from Balaenoptera ricei, assembly GCF_028023285.1. Lineage (NCBI taxonomy): Eukaryota > Metazoa > Chordata > Mammalia > Artiodactyla > Balaenopteridae > Balaenoptera > Balaenoptera ricei. Next base: position 172,331,292 of record NC_082639.1, read on the forward strand.
AATTACAATGCAATTTAAAGTACACTTCTGGTATCGTCACATGGAATCCATTATTATTCTGTAGATAATAATCAGGATTATTTCCAATCTCTTCGTATGTTTCTCAACATATTAAAGTGAAAAAGGAAATGCTAATAACCTTACAAAGTTTTAAGGTTCTCTGAAAACAGTATCCCTTTTTTTCTTGGATCACATTACTTAGGTATCTTTCTTCATTACTAGGAACACGGAAAGGTTACAGGAGAGGGACAGAGAGACAAGAGCTGGCCAGAGAGGCACAACAGTTAGTACTTTTTAAAACGTGAAAAAAACACCTGCTGGTTCATTATGTCTCAATTTTTTTTTTTTTTAATTTTATTTATTTATTTATTTTTGGCTGTGTTGGGTCTTCGTTTCTGTGCGAGGGCTTTCTCTAGTTGCGGCAAGTGGGGGCCACTCTTCATCACGGTGCGCGGGCCTCTCACTATCGTGGCCTCTCTTGTTGTGGAGCACAGGCTCCAGACACGCAAGCTCAGTAATTGTGGCTCACGGGCCCAGCTGCTCCGCGGCATGTGGGATCCTCCCAGACCAGGGCTCGAACCCGTGTCCCCCGCATTAGCAGGCAGATTCTCAACCACTGCGCCACCAGGGAAGCCCCCTGCTGGTTCATTAAACTCTTTCACATCTGAACTCAGTCCAAAATGTGATTCTAGATGTTGTTATATTTATTGACATTTAGAAGTCCCATCTATTAATCTTCGTGTGTGTGTGAGTTAAATGTCAAAACAGTTACGAATGAATAAACCGTGGTCTAAGGTAGATGGTAGAGTTCTGCTTCAGCAAGATTTTTACTTCAGTAGGGTCAAGTCAATAGCTTTGTCATTCGAAAGTACAAGTTCAGAAAAGTAATGACAGGAAAGTTCTTCAGATAATATTCTACACTGTGTTTTAGTGTTTCTAGAGTACAGATTGTTAGGTACGCGCTTAAGACTTCAGCCCAGAACATTATTATGTTGCTCAAGTCAGAGCCAGAACTGGGAAATCAGTGGAGTCCTAAAGTGCAGTCTCAGCTCTGCCACTCACTAGCTCTGTAACCTTGAACTAGTCACTTAATCCAGAAGTTCGGGCCTCCTACTTACAAAGTCCATACATTTGATGAAATAATCTCACAGGTCCCTCTCGACTCTGATTTCAGTTTTTATGAATTTGGATACCACTCAAATGGATAAAACGAATCCCAGTTTTACTATTCAAATTTGGGTTAAGAAAAAAACTATACACTCAAAGTTGAGTCAGCGAGTTTGGAGCAAAGACCATAATGCAAGCAAACTGGAGCAGAAACAAAATAACTGTGATGCTAAAATTCCTTTCCATCAAGGTGGAAATATGTGCGTCAGTCTTACATATTCCTCTCACCTGAATTTACATTTTAAAATCTTATCACTTCTTTTAAAATCTCATTTCCTGTTGAAAACTCCACCTCCAAAAGCTACAATTCTTACAAATGAAAATGTTATCACCTTGCTTATCTTCCACAGTCTGACAGCTAAAGAATCTGCTCTTCACCCTCATAGTAACCTCCAGCCCTGGAGTCCTTAACCGTATCCTCTTCTAGTTTTCCTTGCTTTGCACTTTCTTCATACAGATCTGATAGTCAGCATTTATTTACTTTACAAGCCTTTTACTGTGCCAGCCTTTCAAAGGTCTCCCCTAAACTTGCTCTCCCACTCTTTTTTTTTTCCTCCAAGGTTTGCGAATGTTACTGAAAAATGTCACCAGAGAGGGAAGCGGAGACCTAAACCAAATGCAGACTCTCACCTCTGGAGGGTTCTCCGAGCTACTGAGATTCGTCTCATCTATCACAGATTCTTCACTGAAATCCCCACAGGGACTGCTGGAAATCTTTCCCATGCTCCCCACCTCAACCCTCTCTGTGAAAAATGCTATCTATTTTATGAAAAAAGAATGAAACTCTTTGACCACGAGTGCCTGCAAATATTACCATCTCTACCCCAAACTTTTTCTGGAACTCATCCCTTATCTCTCACAATGTCCATGCCTCTTTCCTAAATTAACTACTTACACACTAGGTCTGTGCTACCCAATAAGGTAGCCACTAGCCACATGGGACTACTTATATTTAAAGTAATTAAAATTAAATGCAGTTAAAATTTTGCACTCAGGTTGCACTAGCCGCATTTCAATTGCTCAACAGCTACATGTGGCTTGTGGCTACTGCACTGGACAGAGCAAAGAGAAAACTTTGCCCATCACTGCAAAGTTTCATCGGACAGCGCTCCCCTAGATCTACATGCTCCAAATCACTGCCATGTTTCTTTAGCCTGTCTCACTTGCCCTCCCCAAGTCCATCTACAACTCTTCCTCTTTGCTAGCTCCTTCATTATTTCCTTAGAAAAAATGTTTCCTTTTCCCCCAGTCTGAACAAGTAATCCTTCTCTTGGCCTGCTAGTGTTCAGGTCTACTTTTTCCTTTCCTTTCACTGCCAGGCAATACTCAAGCCTCACCTCCTCTCATTCCTTAACCTCTAACAATCTTACTCACCATCTAATACAACTGTTCCTTCAAAAGCAAAATTCAGTGGTCCTTTCTCAATACTCATTTTCTTTTTTTTTTTTTTAATATTTATTTATTATTTATTTTATTTATTTATTTTGGCTCCACCAGGTTTTAGTTGCAGCACACGGGATCTTCGTTGTGGCATGCGGGATCTTTTAGTTGCAGCATGTGGGCTTCTTAGTTGTGGCATGAGGGATCTAGTTCCCTTGCCAGGGATCGAACCTGGGCCCCCTGCACTGGGAGCACAGAGTCTTACCCACTGGACCACCAGGGAAGTCCCAATGTTCATTTTCTTTACATTTCTTCATTTCCCATCCCCACTGGCAATCTCTTTTCTCCTTGCTCAGTTTCCATTATTCTAACACTCTCTACCTCTTTAACCTCTATCCCATTTTCTTGGCAGATCCTCTGAATTCTCTTATTCTAAATCTTAGGCAATGTCCAAGGCTCTGTCCTTTGTCCTTTCTGCTCTATACTTGCTGCCTATGTCATCACATTCAACCTTTTTTCTAAGTTCCACTTTTGCCACTTTTGCTTTCTAAGGACATTTCAATATATATGTCCTGCCAGCACCTCAAACTCAATCAAGTACAATACAAACTATCTTATCATGTTCAAACAACTTCTTGATTTTCCTATTTCTATTTACACAGTCACTTAAGCCCCCAAATTTTAACTTAAAATATTTATTTATTGAACACCTGATCTGCACCTTTGACCTTTACACCACCATGTACCCTTATTTATTTGTTCTCAAGACCTAGCCATTGTTACATAAACCCTCCCTTCCTTTCCATTCCCTATCCCACTTTCTATGTACTATTCCCTGGAATTACTGCAATAGCCTACTAGATGTGACCTAATCTATGGTCCCCTAAAATTCCAATCTAAGCAACACAGAGCTTCCAGATTCATCATCATAACAGATAGATCTGACCAAGCTGCTCCTCAGTCCAGAAAACACTAATGGTTCCTCCATGCCACTAAGTAAAGTTTAAACATCTTACTTAGCCGGCACGCAAGACCCTCCAATATCTGGGCCCTTTCCCTTCCTACTCAGTCCCTTTGCCAAACAGAATTTGCTTTACTCCAAACAAGCTTGCACACAACCCCTCAGGGCTTATGCTCTTCCTTCCACTTGCAATGGTCTTTGTTCACATTTCCAGCTGCCATCATCCCATCCATTCTTTACAACACATGACAAACAGCGTATCTTCCATGAAGCCTTCTCTGATTGCCTAAGCCAGGAATTCTTTCATCCTTTCCTAAGTTATTGACCCTGAGAGCTCTCTTATGGCACTTAGTAGGTGTTAATTTTTTTTATCATGGTCATTTGTATACCTCTCTTACCCTCTTAATCTACACCTAACAGCACAAGCTCTTTTATTATCATTTTTATATCCCTTAGGAAGATCTAGTACCTGGTAGGTACTTGACAGATACTTACTGAAAAAATGATTTTTTACAATTTGTTACTATTACCTAAACCTTTTATTAAACAGAATAAATGTAGTTTTGGAATGTAGTCTGCAAAATAAAATTCAATACACAAAATCCTATTTTCCTGCTGATTTAAATGGGCCCTAAGTACCATTTCCACTATGGTTGTAGGAAAGAAACAACAGCCAAGATTCAATATATTTTAAGTATGACTGCAATATGTTGTACTTTTCTCTGCTTTTATTTTTAAAAATTTATTATTTATTTATTTGTTTATTTTTGGCTGTGTCGGGTCTTAGCTGCGGCACACAGGGTCTTCGTTGCAGGCCCTCTAGTTGTGGTACATGGGCTTTCTCTCTCTAGTTGTGGCACGACGGCTCCAGGGCGCGTGGGCTCTGTAGTTTGTGGCGTGCAGGCTCCAGTTGAGGCGCGCGAGCTCAGTAGCTGTGGCATGTGGGCTTAGTTGCCCCACGGCATGTGGGATCTTAGATCCCTGACCAGGGATGGAACCCACATCCCCTGCACTGGAAGGTGGATTCTTTACCACTGGACCACCAGGGAAGTCCCTTTTCTCTGTTTTTAAATTCTGAATATTAAATTTCTGCAGAATACTAAGAGATGTCAGTAATTGGCTTTTCACCCTTTTCTCCAAACCAGTAGAGGTCACTCCAGAAACTAATATGCCAGCTTCTTCCTGGGCAGTTTTTTAAATTTCTTTTTGTTTTGTTTCTAAGGTAGAATTTTCCTTGGCATGAGCAAAAATATTTTTAAGCAACGAAATTAAATTAGTTTTTCCCCACAGTGAGCCATTCAATTTAATAGACAATAGACTTTCTGTTTAATTGCCAATTGATCTTATTGTAGCAAATATGATTTCTGTGATAACATGCCTTGTAAACAAGTGAATCTGGGAAATCTTAATTTTTATTCATTACCTCCTTTGCTTGGTTTGATTAAAAACTAGGTAACCATATGCATTTTTTCAATAATCCCAAAAGCATTTTGGTCATCCAGAATGAAATTCACTTATCACTACCAAAAATTTTAATGAAGATCAGAAGTTGGGATATATATTTTAAGCAAAAAGCACAGAGGTTAGTAACTTTCAGAGAAAAAGTAGTCTCTTTTCTGTGAAGGAAAAAAGTCTTACTGTGCAATACAAAGCAACAGGCAAAAATTTCAGCTCTCCTGACCTAACAAAAAAATTGCTACTAAAAAGAACTTTTTAAATGTGAAAAATAACTCAAGCAAGTTAGTTTATTATAGGTTTCACGCTGGTATTCTGGTGAACATCTTGTCTTGACATGAGCAGCGTAAACAGCACGCTGCGCGAGAGCCTTTCTCCCACACAAAGTATGAAGAATGTTTTATATTTCAGAGGAGGAGAGGAGGCTCAGATTTGATAGTTTTATATCAAAAACAAGCTGGATCATTTCAGCCATAACAAAATAACTAGACTATAGATCATCTAAGAATATAATCTCGTGACACATGATGATTTAAAAGCAAAGCACAGTGCAGCCATGGGCTCTGGAGAGGTTCCAAAATATTTTTGGTGTGCAGTATAGGATTTCAAAGTAAGATATTTTACTTTTACAGTAGATGCTCCTAGCATGAAATATACTCCTAGAATGAAGACTAGTGTGTCTCAACTCTCATCTAATTAGAACATTATTTTAATGGTTTCAGCTGCATTGTTACCAAACCTTAAATGAATCTAAATGAATGTGGTATCACAGCATATGTTAAGAAGGATTATGACCAATAAATTGAAACTTTCTGTAAGTTAGACTTCTAATATTTATGGAGAAAGTTACACTTACTATACTTATGTCATGAAATAAAAATACATGCAAGTTAATTTTCCAAAAGTCAGACTTTATAGGAAAATATGTGCCACTTGCATACAAACACCTGTCGTCACTGCTAAAGGCTTAGGTTAAGTAACACTATGACACATCACACTCTCTGATATAAAATGAGGTTGTATGGATGAAAGTAAATGAAAATTCTAATTCTATTTTATTTATTTATACTTTTTATAACATGTGGTAATATTAAGTTTGGCAAGGAAAGAACCTTAAACTACCCGAACTCTAAGACTGAAGACGTTTATTAGGGTTAGATATTTCATAAAAGTGGCGGGAGTTGCTTTATATGTTGAAAACACACTCATTAGTTATTCAAAAGTTCAAGCAGTTCAAAATTATGAAACTCGTGCTATGTCTGGCTACATATTTCATATGTTTATATGAAATAAAATTTTGTGAGATGGCTGTAAATAGATAAGAAATAATGCAGTAACAAACGGGAAGGGAGTAAGGATATTTATTTCTATCAGAATATAAGAATATGAGATATATACTAGAAGACTAAAGTATCCCAACATGGCAGTGTTGTCAGACTCAAAATATAGGCCTGGCTGAAAGAATACATTTATAAATGGGGTGCATTAGAAACTAGGATTAGTAACTATGGACAGTAAAGGTTATCTTTTTTTTCCACATTATCTTTTATTTTTGATGTCTAGTGTTAGTAACATGTATAACATCTACAGTGTTTTGTATCACATAAGAAAATATTGATGTAAGTACTGACAGATAATTCACCCTGTAAACAGACAATGCAAACTCTCAGTATCAATAAATACAGTACCGTACTTAAAATGTATTTTCTCTTTCTTATGATTTTTCTTAATAACATTTTCTTTTCTCTAGCTTACTTTATTGTAAGAATATGTATATAGCACAAACAACATACAAAATAAGTGTTAATTGACTTTTTATATTATCAGTAAGCCTTCCGGTAAACAGTAGGCTTAACGGTAGTTAAGTTTGGAGGAAGTCAAAAGTCAGACATGGATTCTCAACTGCACAGGGAGTTGGGGCTCTTAATCCCCATGTTGTTCAAGGGTCAACTGTAATTCTCTTCATACATTATTGGATTTAATTCGCTAATAATTTGTTGAGGTTTTTTTTTCACCTATGTTAACAAGAGATATTGGTCTGTAGGTTTCTTTTTGTAATTCTTTGTCTGGTTTTGGTATTAGAATACTGCTTGCCTCATAGAATGGGTTAGGAAATATTCCCTCTGTTTCTATCCTAGTAAAAGTTTATCTTAACATATTTAACATATTAACTTAATAGCATGACAAATGCCACTTCAAAACCATTGAAACAAAAATCATCACAACGATTGGTGGTCCTCAGGAACAAGGCATCTTTGGCACATTCATTGCAAACCCCCAATGCTGAAAGTCTAAGCAAGCTCTGGGTGGTCATTACCACACCTTTCTGGGCTGCCAGCCAGAATAGACCTCCTGGGGATGTACTGGTAAATGCTCCAGCTCCAGTGTTGGGAAGTGTGGACACAACAGGGAAGATGTCCGATGCCCATACCAAGCCACCATGGGTGTGCTGTGACACGTACTACTACAGCTGTCCCCAACCTTTTTGGCACCAAGCACTGGTTTCGTGGAAGACAATTTTTCCACAGACGCAGGGTTGGGGGGGGGTATGGTTTCGGGATGATTCAAGTGCATTACATTTATTGTGCACTTTATTTCTATTATTATTACATTGTAATATGTGATGAAATAATTATACAACTCACCATAATGCAGAATCAGTGGGAGCCCTGAGCTTGTTTTCCTGCAACTAGATGGTCCCATCTGGGGATGATGGGAGACAGTGATACCTGAGTGATGGAGACAGTGATACCTTATGTTCACTATACTCCGTAATCTCGTTTTGGTTGCTGTCACTGCAGAAAACCCTGCTTCACAAAGATAGGATGTTGGAAATGGAAGCAGGCTTTTCAGTGCTTTTGTGGCAATCTCAGGATATCCCTCCTTGACTTTAACCCAGAACGTATGGAGATCTGAAGTTGTCTCAAACATACTTTTAAGGCCACCGTCATTTGCGATCTCAAGCAGTTGATCCTCTTCTAGCGCGGACAAAGTCGATTCACCTGGCTTATTCACAAATGGGTCGCGGATCCATTCCTTCCCAGTTCAGGGGTCTTTTGTGGTTGGGAAGTAATGCTCAAACTCTTTTGAAAGCTGAGATAGGTGACCATGCACCAGCTGGGAGAAAGAAGGCCCTGGCTCAGTCTCTTTCAAAATCTCTGCTAATGTTTGAAACATGTCACAAATCCCAGTGTTCACTGGTCACCCCCATAATTCCAGTTCGGCTTTGAATGCGGCCACTTTATCTGCCGACTTGAACACAGTTGTTCTCCCCTGAAGTGACAGATTGAGTTCCTTGAGCAGGTTGAATATGTCACACAAGTAAGCAAGTTTTGCGATCCATTGTGTCACTGAATTGTGCTGCCAGTGGTGACTGTTTTGCTAAAAGAAATCTCTAGAGTGTCTCTCGTAACTCAAAAACTCTGGCCAGTGGTCTACCTTTAGAAAGCCATCTCACTTCTGTGTATAAGAGAAGACGTGTGTGCTCTGCGTCCATCTCCTCACAGAGCTGTGCGAACAGACGTGGGTTAAGGGCGTATACTTTAACGTGGTTGATCATTTTAATCACATGCTGCAAAACGTTGTTAAGTTCAGGTGACATTTTTCGGCTAGCCAGCATTTCTCTATGGATGACCCAGTGCGTAGACTCACATTCAGAAGTGACCTCTTTGCCCCGAGTAGTGAGACCAGAAAGCTGTCCGGTCATGGCAGCCGCTCCGTCCGTGCATATACCGACACAAAATGACCAGTTCCGTTTTCCTGATATGTAATCATTCAAAAAATTGAATAGTTCTGCAGCTGTGGTGTTGGTTGGCAACAAAAGTGCACATAACATATCTGCATGCACATCCTCCTGAAAAATATATCGCACAAAAACAAGCATTGTTGCTTTGTTGTCAACATCGGTAGACTCGTCAACCTGGATTGCACAGCACGGTGACTCATTAATCCTCTCTAAAAATTGTGCCTCAATAGCCTCTGCTATTTCATCAAGTCGTCTAGTTATGGTTCTAGCCAAAAGAGGAACACGTGCCACCTTTTGAACTGCAGCCTCTCTTAAAAATTCATGACAAATGTCCTTAGCAGCAGGCAGGATCAACTCTTCACCAACAGTAAAGGGCTTCTTAGCTTTAGCAATGCGGTTAGCCACTAAGAATGATGCTCTCAGTGCAGACATATTTGATGAAGCGGTGGCCTTCAGTAATTACTTCTGTCCTTGTGTTCACGATTTTTTCTTTTGAAAAACTCCAAAAGCTTGTCTTTTAATGCAGGGTGATTGGTCTCCATGTGGCAAAGCAGTTTTGAAGCTTTCATGGCTTCGTTGGATAGCCAGTCACCACATATTATACAAAGCGGGCTTGGAGAATGTGAATCACCTGTTGCAATGAACCTGCAATTTAAGTAGGACTCTTGGTATTTTCTTTTACATACAGCTTTCTTTTGGTTGGCAGTCTTAGAGTCTTCTGCTGTCTCATCATTGGGTCTTTCTGCCTTTGCAAAGAAGCTCTCCTGTGATGTCTGTTTTTTACTCATTTTGGCTAAGGTTAGCTTGTGAGCTTACCAAAACTGTGACTGAGACAAGTGTGCAGTGCAGGAAAGAGGCGCGGACAGAAGTGGTAAATCAAATAATGGGCGGGCCACGCACGGACTAAAATAATTGTCAGATTCTGACTTTAAGCCTGCCACCAGATGCAGCTGTACAATTGAAGTACATCAACTCACTTGCCACTATAAAGCCTGCCACCAGATGCAGCTTAATTGTCACTTGCCACTCATTGATAGGGTTTTGATATGAGTCTGCAAGCAACTGATTTATTATTATGGTCTCTGTGCAGTCAAACCTCTCTGCTAATGATAATCTGTATTTGCAGCTGCTCCCCAGCACTAACATCACTGCCTCAGCTCCACCTCAGATCATCGCGCATTAAGGAGCGCGTAACCTAGATCCCTCGCATGCGCAGTTCACAGTAGGGTTTGCGCTCCTATCAGAATCTAATGCCGCCACTGATCTGACAGGAGGTGGAGCTCAGGCGGTAATGCAAGCAATAGGGAGCGGCTGTAAATACAGATGAAGCTTCGCTTGCTGGCCTGCCACTCACCTCCTGCTGTGCGGCCCAGTTCCTAACAGGCCACGGATCAGTACCAGTCCATGCCTGGGGCTTGGGGACCCCTGTACTACTAGATTCTGGCATCCCCAAAGGGCTCAAGATACTATAATTGGGGCTAGATAAAACCTGCAGCAGCCAGTTGAGGCATCCTTAACCTTAAACATCTTTAGAGAAGAAAATTCCACAACTTTCTTTGTTAACCTGTTCCAGGCACTAAAATAACCTAAGATCACAAGACTTTTGACAAAAATGTGGGGAGGAAATACTTAAAGTGAATTCAAACATTTTTATTCCTTTATAGCAAAACTCACAGCCCAGTTGTATATTGAAAATTACCACAATAAATATGTAACAAGCACTGGTTCAAGGACTGCCTTTGCAAAGAAGCACCAAAGGAGATGGGAATTCCGTTATTCTGAATACAAAGGAACAACAACAAAATAAGCTTACACGATTACTGGCATCAAGAAAGTACTTATTTATTAAGCAGGTCATTGTATCATACATACACACAACCTCTGCCTTAAAAAGAAACAGAGAAGAGATACTTATCACAATGTTATTATCCAGTATTTAGACTTCACAAAGGTCTATCACTGAAAGTACCTTATACTAAAGGAGAATGAAGGATGAAAAAATTGAGGGGTTGAAGAATTAGAACTAGTTAGTTCTTTGTTTTATTCCTAAATTAAGGCGTCTGCCTTGTTTGGTCACCCAACAGTCTTTGCTTTCCTGGATGTCTCAGTCAATGATGAAGAATTCCTGAGTATGTGCTCTACTTAATATCTTCAAGCCACATTCCCTTACATAGTACACCATCAACACAGCCCTCAGTCACAGCGAAGGAACATTATGCACTCCCCCTTGCCATCCCTATGGGATATTGGGCAATGCAGTGTTCATTCCTTTCTCTGCCAAGTGGAATGCCTTAGTAATATGCATCCACACCCTGCTGGCTTTGCAAGAAGTCAAACCCAGCATGAAGGATCCAGCTCAGATGCCCTATATAGAAACAAATAGAACTGTCACAAATCTCTAAAATGATCCCTAATCTTGCATAAAGCTAAAATGTACCATTTACTTAGATCAAAGAAACCTAACTTTTGGAAATAACTGCTTTTCTTAGTCTCGGATTATATTTGCAATGACGGCTACTGTTGATACACACTGACAACTGGTACTCAAACACAGTGTCCAGGACAGCCACAGCTGAACTCAGATTTTATAAAGCCAGGAGTATATGAGAGATACTCAGTCTTTGCTACTGTGATCTTAACTTCATTACCCTTTTTGACACCGTCGAAGACTAAATTTTACAAGATCTCTCATTATATCTCCTAAGAGGGGGACAGTATTGACGGTGCTTATTCTCACAGTGATAAATAACTCTGTATCCTTTTCAAGAGGGTAAGTGAAAAAAACGGGGAGGTGAGAAGATTGAAAAAGGAGGTAAGGTCCTGGTGTCCATGTCATCTTGTCTCTGAGGGCAAAGCCCCTTGAACTGGTCCAAAGAAAATTTGAATCCAAATTAGTAATAATGTACAGGCCTCACCATGTCACAAGAAAAAAATTTTTTTTCTGATCCCAACTTCAAAGCATAAAACTAATATCCCATTGGTATAATATATTTTGAAAGGCAATTAAGTATGTATACAGTAACACATTTATTTCTGGATTCTGGTACTAGCATACTTGGAAGTTTCAATTGTGGGCTTGCACAAGTCTCCCTAAAAGAGTTTTTATTTTTTAAAAAGTTCCTTTTAAAAAATTAAATTCCTGTCCCTTTGATCAAAACTAACTTCAAATAGAGGAGCAAGGAATTTTATAACAGCCCGAAGATTTTAATGATTTCCTTTGGATCACCTGGCATCAGAGTATACTGGCGTGGGTAAGGGAAACATATAACAGTATTAGTTATACAAGCAGACCATACCTATTTTTTGTTTAGAATCTTTTTTTTTTTTTTTAAATAAAATACTCTCACTTTTAAGTACAAATCGGGGAATAAAATAAGTTATCCCTACTTGGCTCTGGAGTGTACCAATTATACAGAAACAAGGAGTGTTTGAATCCCATATTTCATAAAAGTTATCACAAAGATGAATGCTAAGAAGAGATTCCTATTTCATTTTTATATTCCTATCTACTCTTTCACTAAATGTTTAATGCTAACATCTTGCGACATTTCTTAAGACAAAAGATTTTTTAATAAAAGGAGAGGAAAATAGGAAAAGGAAGACTATCTCGGGTAAAATCTTGTGCTAAGCACATAAAGGAATATAGTTCAAGTAGTTTTAATATGCTGTAAACCAACTTCTTTTTCAAATAAACTCTCTAACATGGAAGTTCATATTTTGGATAATATGGGTCTAACTTAACATCTCCACTCTTTTTTGAAACATACAAGCTAATATTTTAATATGTGAAAGCAAATTATGTGATCCATGAAAAATAAATTTAATCCATTAATTTATTTGCTTAATTCTTTCATATTTTATAAAATGATTCAGTCTTAATTTTATATTTCACTTCTAGCCATTTCATAGCTAAACTTTTTAGGAGAATACAAGTGACGAAGAACCAAGGAGAAAGGGGGGGGGCAATACTTTTTACAACATCGGAATAAATCTTAATGTACTACGTTCCAGTCACTATTTTTTATTTTATTCTAAAACTCTGAAGTATAGTTCGAAGTTTTTTAAAGTACAGTTTTGTTTTTGCTTTTCGCATTCCTGCTATAAAAATCTGGTCCTGTGGGTTGAGAGTCCTGCACATTGCCTCATATCCCAAGATCACATCACTGCATATGGCAGGTATACTTCATTCTTGCTCCCACTACGTCATATGTCAATACTCAGACTTGAAAGCACTTTCCTATCACGCTGCTATTTTTCTAGCTCACATTCTTTAGTGAAACCTCAAATAACCAAATAAGTTCAACAAAAGTTTACTGAAGCTTATGAATAGAGTGTGGTTACCTTTTATTTTCTGCTGGCTAATAAGCTCTGAGAATAAATTAAAGTTAAAAGGAACAATTTGATGAATACATGAGTCAACCCCCTATAACTGAGAAATCGCTTGTAGAAAAAGAGTTCAACATATGAGGAAACGAAAGCCAATAGGGATAGAAGAGGAGAGAGTAAGGAGAGGAGCCACAGAAGGCAGATGGTAAAGGGAACATGGGAAATGGAAAACAGCCGGAGTATCAGTGTGATAAATTTAAGACACACACATCAAATAATGGGGAAGAAAAGAAGCAAGGCAGAAACTGAGGCAGTCTGAGGGGGAAGTAGGAAACTGAGGGGAGAGGACAAAATATAACACTGAAAAGAGATAAGGCGGAAGAAAAATTAGGTGTCTTATGCTGTAATCTAACACAGATTACAGATTAGTAATCTGGGCTTTTAAAACAATTTAGTAGGAGAAAAGAAACACAAATGAAGAAAACTGCAACATTACACGTATCTACAGTTACTGCAAAGGTATGCCTAAGCACTCTTGCATACTGTGGTTCTTCTTGAAATTCCAACTGATTTTTTTCTTAGAACCCCATATCATTCATTATAATGCTGTACACACAGGTACTTGATTAAAGCACATTAGTAAGAGTTTATGAAAAATAGCTGACCACTGGACTTCCAGAAACAGGAGTCAGCCTCCTCTGGCCAATGGACAAGGGTCATACGAGCGCTGGTTGCTGCCTGCCAGCATGCACCCACTCCTTGCTACTTCTTGAGTTGGCCCCCACCACCTCACTCCCTCAGTAAAATGATCTCTTCCATCTGCAAAAGAAATTAAAAGGCACGGGATACTGGCACCTTTCCTTTTAAGAGTTCCTTAACTTTGCTCTACACAGACTTACACTTGAAACAAAGTAAATCCATTCTCCCAGTCCCTTTGTTGCAAAGATACCTTTGTCTCCTAGACAATTCAAATTGCAAACAGCAAGAGGCTTTGGTTTAGAGAAGATATTCTCCAATACTATGATATCCTTACTTTATACTAATACCTAATCAGCATTTATTCAGTCTAAAGATCAACTATGAACAAAGTGAAAAATAGGTTTAACTGTAAGCTAAAATAACATAAAGAGATGGAGGCTTTCAAATGCTCTAAACTAATCATCAGGAAAAAAGAAAACACAACTTGAGAAAATAGAATTTACCAAAAAAAAAAAAAAAAAAAAAAAGGAAGCCCCTAAATCGAATACTCTTAAATCTTAAAGAAATGTATATTGCTCATTTATAGAATACAAATACTAGATTTTACCTAGAAAAAGTCAACTTTTTAAAAACGATGCCATCCCATTTCTCTCAATACAGAGATGCTCCCATGCCTGCCAGAAGGGTTCCAAAAGGTTCAGAAGAACCCTCCCAATCACTCTCTTACATAAATCCTCAAGCCCAGCCAAACTATCCTCAAAATGAGTCTTGAACTTCATCACCTACATACAATTTGCTCACATTGTTCCTTCTCTCTCACTACTCAGTCTCCACGAGATGGACAAAGCAGAATCCTACCTATTTCTTCAAGGTACAGGTAAATTTCCTTTTCTCTTTTTAGACTGCTGTGCCTCACAGAGATCATTCTCTCCCTTGATTACCAAACAACTAGTTTCTATACCATGTATTGAATATTTAGTGTCTGAAGAGCATATATTTTTGTAGTTGGAGTAATTAATGTTCTTGTTTAACATTATCATGTTCACACATTCTCAAAGACAAGAAAAGATTCTTACACCTCTGAAATTTAATCAATTTCAGTATTATTTTGTATTTTTGCCCACACCTCCCCTCTGGGATAGCTTTTCTTCTTGTTGAGTGTACCTTTTAGTTAGTATTTCTTCTGGGGAGGTTAGGTGTATGGTTAAACACTCGTATATTTGAAATGTTCTTAATTTTGCTCTCATCCTGGAATAATAGTTTAGCAGAGCACAAAATTCTATATACCATTATTTTTTTCTCAGAACTTTGAAGTTATTAGTTCACTGTCTTCTGGCATCTATGTTGCCAATGAGAAGTCCAGTATAGGTTTAACTGTAATTCCTTTAAGTAAAGCCTTTTTCTCCCAATTGTTTTCATATTTTCTCTTTTGTTTGATGTAGTTCTACTACATTGTTTCTAGGTGTGGATTTACCTTTATTTATCCTGTTAAGTACCTGGGTGCACTTTTGATTTGATGACTCATGGCTTTCATCAATTTGGGAAAATTTAAGATATTATCTCCTCTGCTCTTTGAGCATCCCAAATATATTTATTTTACAACCTTGGTCAAAGTTGCTTAGTAGTGAATTCATGTTCTAATTTTTTTTTTTTGGCAGGTAGGGGAGTTTTTTTTAACATGTTCTTTTGGCAATTAGGTTTGCAGGCTCATTTTTTAATGGGAGTATTTTTTATTCTGTTTTAACCTGGTTTTTCTTTCTTCCCGTCTTCTGACAATTGTTTTTGTAGTTGCTCGCACTTGCTCCCTCTCCCAGCTGGATTTTGTACAAATTCTTAGCTCTATAACAGTCCAGATAATAATATTGTAAAACTTCAGCTCTATGGTGATATTAGGGATATTACGGAACCAGCAGACAAAATGACTCAGTTTCTGGTCCCTAAACTGGGTTTTTATCCTACTTTCTCTCTTTGGCTCACAGCTTTCAGTAACACTATGGTCCCCCAAAGTTGGCAGAGCTGGCAACTTTTTAGCCTCCAGTCACAATAATGGGAATCAGGCTGGAGGAAGGGTTCTCCTCACTCCATTCCTCTCTTTAAGCAATGAGCCGGGCTCCGTTCCCCACCTCCCAAGGAGCAGTGCAGCAACTTTCTGCTTCTGGCCAGGAGCTTGGCAGGCTCACAATTCCAGTCCTACCTACAACTTTCTATTTCCGATCACTTTCTGGTCGTCTGAGATGTTTGCTTTGATTTTGAGTCAGCTATGTCATTTTCGCTTTCTCTTTTATTTTCCGTCATTGCCATGTGGAGGATGGTGCTGAAACAAGACCTTTGGCGCAATCCTGACCAGAACTCTCCTGTGTCTCTTGTCTGAACCTGAGTGCCCAGTGTGGTGCCAAATACAGAATAATTCTAGATAAGTAACTTGCACACAAAAAGTGCAAGTAAATGTGCATATGCGAAAACATGTCAATGGAATCTTGAATCACAATAAAAGAGCATTAACACATTCATAAACAATCACAGTGGCATATATGTGTTCTTTGCCCTGATTAAAAATAACCATACTGTGCATGTCAACCACATGAATGTGATAACTGCTTGTGTAATTCATAACGAGCTTGAAAGGGTTATAATTTTAAGACAATGAGTGAGTTAATTGGTATAAAACACTCACCACAGTGCCTGATCTATCTCTTCCTGAATCCCTTTGTTCTCTACATACAATGTATTACTGGTGATATAATTTTAAGAAAAATGTATCTTGAATCAGAAACTGAAATTAACATGAATCAATCCAAATCCCTTTTTAATTTAGCACATCATTCTCTGAAGTAACCTATCCCAAGAAGCATTTTTGTAGGAGGTATATACTGCAAGGAAGAATAGAGGGTATTCCAAAGCACATCGTGAAGCAACAGGATACAATATATCTACAAAGTGTACTATAATAATCACAAAAAAGAGAGTTATAATCCCCAGAAATTCTCAAAAAGAAAAAAAAGAAAAAAGAAAAAGAGGGGAAGAAAGAAAGAAAAAGAAAAGGTCAAAGAATAAAAAAATCCATCAAGGGTCTTTAGCACTGGCCAAGAGTAAATGGTCTTTGATTTTGGAAAAGGCTTCAATTTATTTTACACTGAAATATTCTTGGAATGGAGAAAGTAAATTCATTAGGTTATTGATTTCAAAAGAAATAATGCTTAAGAATAGCCAATTGCTTTTGATTTAATTCTCTGTCCATCACAGAACCTCTTTGATTTATAATTTTACCTTCCAGGAGAATAAACACAGCAAACGGAAGTGTATTGTTCTGTTTTGAGCTAGTTTTGTTCCCACCATAACATAAAAAATTGACATTATACTTTACAAGTAAGTCTCCAGTTACTTCTGGCTAAACTGATAAGTGTCCTTCCACCAGCAAAGCTGAAAGCCTGAGGTTACGGCACCAAAGTACAAACATCTCTATTTTGTTTAAAACTCTGTACATTCAATGATTAATAATTTCTGCACAACTACACTAAATCATCAAATCTTTATATCGTTCAGTTTACAGTTGGAAGTTACCTTAGTGATCATCTCTTTTACAGAATCCCTAATCTCATGGCTGTTACCTGTTACCTGATGAGCCTGCTGATGCCAGAATTTCCTGGAAGGCCCATTAAAACACAGGTTGCTGGCTCTTCCCCTTCCCAACTCCTCACCAGATCCCAATTTAGTAGTTTCGGGCTAGGGCCCTGGAATTTTTTTTTTTTTTTTTAAACATCTTTATTGGAGTATAATTGCTTTACAATGGTGTGTTAGTTTCTACTTTATAACAAAGTGAATCAGTTATACATATATATGTATTCCCATATCTCTTCCCTCTTGCATCTCCCTCCCTCCCACCCTCCCCATCCCACCCCTCTAGGTGGTCACAAAGCACCGAGCTGATCTCCCTGTGCTATGCGGTTGCTTCCCACTAGCTATCTATTTTACATTTGGTAGTGTATATATGTCCATGCCACTCTCTCACTTTGTCACAGCTTACCCTTCCTCCTCCCCATATCCTCAAGTCCATTCTCTAGTAGGTCTGTGTCTTTATTCCCGTCTTACCACTAGGTTCTTCATGACTTTTTTTTTTTCCCCTTAGATTCCATATATATGTGTTAGCATACTGTATTTGTTTTTCTCTTTCTGACTTACTTCACTCTGTATGACAGACTCTAACTCCATCCACCTCACTACAAATAACTCCATTTCGTTTCTTTTTATGGCTGAGTAATATTCCATTGTATATATGTGCCACATCTTCTTTATCCATTCATCTGATGATGGACACTTAGGTTGCTTCCATGTTAGGGCCCTGGAATTTACATTTCTAACAAGCTCCCAGATGAGGCTGAAGCTGCTAGTTGAGGAACCAACTTTGAGAACCACTGTTCTAGCTTGTTTCCCTTTTTACTGTATCCTACAGAGTTAATCGGACGAATTCTCCTCACAGCAGACATTCATGTAATACCTAGAGCTCTCTTACTAAAGCTACTCAGTTTAATGTTAGCCCCTCTATAAATTAGATTCCTCATTTATTCTGACCTCATCTCTTGTCCAACCTAGCAAACCCTTTCACAATTCTTGCCACTTCTGTTCTCCCTCCGCTAGAAGGCTCTCCTTTTCTGCCAATAAATTTTCACTATTTTCTGAATCAATCCTTATTTATTCAGTCACTGATTCAATAAGCATTTATGAAGTACCTGCAATACGTTAGTTACATGCTTGGTGCTGTGAAAAATACTGAGGTCAAAACCTTCCATAATTAACCTTGAATCAACTCCAAACACCCCCATGACTCTATATCTATCTTAGAGATTAAATTGTTTAAACAATCAAGAACTACCGAACACCCCCTCCCCCCAAACATTTCAAACTGGTTTTTCTAGGAGTGGAAATGGATATACAGTGAACCTATTATATTCTCTTTCCTGGTCCTCTTATAAGCTGGAATACATTTTAGAAAGTTCTAAAAAGAGTTAAGGTTTAATAAAAGATGCCATTATGTATAAGCTGAATAGATTTGCAATATCTTCCTCTCATGTAGTAGGTTTTAAAAAAGTAATTGCTAGTAATTATAAGTGGATGCTTGGTATTCTTTCCAAACAGAAGGAAACTGAAATATTTGAGGGCAGGAAAATAAAACTTAAATCTTAGTATCTCTGGAGTTTCACAGAGCACATAACAGAGGCTCAGAAGTTAGACAAAAGGATGAAACCATGCAACACGTGTTAAATTTCTCAGGTAAAATATTTTTATAGATAACGCTATAGCAATACATATTAAATGGTAACATTTTACTCACTCTTTTGAATCAAATATTTTTAAAATCCTCAGAATCCTATGAGTACATTTTAAAATTTGCTTTTACTCATGCTTACTTAATTTTTAAATAATATTTATTCATATTCTAGTTCAAATCTGAATGAAGCCATACAAGTTATACAAAACTAATAACCCTATGGAATAAATGGAATTATTAATGCTAAAAGAAGCTTTCACAGAGACCCAATTAAATCAATGTTATAATTCTATTAAAGCATGACAGAAGAGTCCATGTAAGTGCAATAAAGTTTAATGGAAATTCAGTCTGATACTAAGAATAAGTTAGAGTCTATGAAAGCATAAATTATAAATAAATAGTCTTACAAGAAGTCTGTAATTCCTCAGAAATTAGCCAACATATACTTATAATCAAATTTATGCATTCAGTTTTCAGATAGCTACAGTGATGCTATATACTGCTTGTACAGTCTGCATTTGAAAAATGAAGTTATTCTTTAATTAGCTATTTCTATGCAAAAGTTAATGATGTTTGAAAATGAGTTTCGTTACATGATTCTGTAAATGTACTCTGTAATAACTAACATTACCACACAGCTGTATAAACATATTTACCATGACATATTCTTCTACCACAGGTGTATATTTTCCATTCTGAGCATTACTAATATGTATTTCATACTAGCCTGATTTGGAATTAACACTGAAGGGAAGAAATTTTTCTTAAATTATTTAACTACCAGTAAAATAAAATGTTAACCCAACAGAACACTTAATATGTCACAATCCATCTTATTTTTGCATCTTTTGTCCTCCAACTTGCTCCTAAAAGGGTTTATGGCAGCTATTTAATTTCTTTTTTATTTTATAGATATTAACAATAAAATCCTCATCTGAAAAGTCAATGAGACTTTTCAATCCTCATTGAAAAGTCAATAAAATCCTCAAAATAAATTAGGATTTGCATTTACCGGCAAACATCACTTGCAGCATGAGTATACTTTATATTTTTCTAGTAACATAGTAAAATATAGTTTAATAAGGTAAATAAAATATTCCAATAATATAATCAAATAAGTAGAAATCACTTTATTAGGACATGAGCCCCTGAATAAATTACCCTTTCTAAATTTAACATAAAGTATCATATTAAGAGAAAAGATGTCAGAAATGAACTCTTAGCCTCTTTTGAACATCAAGAATGCTAGTGTTAATTGATAATGAAAAAGTCTAGAAATATGTTAGTATATAAATAACGTCTTTGGTATAGGTGAGAACAAATGGCTCAGTAATGACATCATGATGTAATAGACCAAAGGCTGAATGATCACTTAAGAGCAGAGGCTTAGGAAGTTCCCATAAATATATTTTGGAGATTACTTTTTAGTTTTGGAAAAATAAAATAGATGAAAAACCTCACATTGGCAGGTAATCAAACAGCTTCCATGTTTCAAGTGATTTCTAAAGGTGTCTAAGCCTTTACATAAAGGACATGAGAATATTTTTCAGCTGTGGTTGAACAACTATTAGTTTCATCCTCCCTGATTAGGGAAAGGTATAAGCAGACTACATTTCTTTTCCATAAAAGGAATCTGAATTGCAGGAGTACACAGCATATACGCTAGGTTTTATTTGATCTGAACACAAATTCTGAAGCAAACTAGGAAATTAAAAAATATATTTAAGCACTAATTTGATATTTATTCACTCTGTCTCCTTCTGAGGGAATATCCCAAAGTAAGTCTTCTAAAGAGAAATATCATATGATATCACTTATATGTAGAATCTAAAATATGACACAAATGAACTTATCTACGAAACAAAACAGACTCACAGACATAAAGAACAGACTTGTGGTTGCCAAGGGGGCTGGAGGGTAAGGAAGGGATGGACTTGGGGTATGGGATTAGTAGATGCAAACTATTATACATAGAATGGATAAACAACAAGGTCCTACTGTTTACTGTATAGCACAGGGAACTATATTCAAAATCCTGTGATAAACCATAGTGGAAAAGAATACAAAAAGGAATGCGTGTGTGTATGTGTGCGTATGAAACTGAATCACTTTTCTGTACAGCAGAAATTAACACAATATTGTAAATCAACTATGCTTCAATAAAATATGTCTAAAACGAAAAGTAAAACAAAAACACAAGAATAGATCTCTTCCCTAGCGTCTGAGCAACCTTCTCAGAGCCTGGGGATGTCTTTGGTATCTGATAAATCAAGGATTTAGAGTACTAACGTTCGGTATACTTAGAAGGTAATGTCAAATATGCCTGGCACCTTCTAATTTTACATAGTGTAGATTAAGGTCACACTACACCTCAGGTTTCTAAACAGTGATCACAAAGGCAGTCTAAATAACACGAGCTCTTCAAAACCAGCTTACAGAGTTTTTTGTTTTCTCACTCATTCTAAAGGGAAAAACACAACTTACGCAACTTGATATAAGAAAACCTATGTTCCAAGTTCTTCACATTATTATATGAGTAGATATATTTAAATATACAACTTTACATATTAAAACTTACTTTTTACAATTAATGCTTACTTAGACATACCAAAATATTCACCCATTTCTTTGCTCATATTGATTCTTGCATCTCATGCCTTCCATCTGGGTTCACTTTCTTTCTAGCTGAAGCATATGCTTTTGCAGCTCTTTTGGCAAAAATCTATTAATAGTATACATCCTCAGTCTCTGCAGGTTCCAAAATACCTTCTTTTCACTTTCACTCTTAAGTTATTCCCCTCAGTACTTTGAAGATATTTTTCCACAGCCTTCTGGCATCTGTTAAGAAGTCTGGGGTCAATCTTAATTTTCATTCTTGGTACAAAACCTATTTGTCTCTAGTCACTGTTAATACTTTCTCTTTTTCTTATAGATGACTATTTCATACTTTTTCTTGGCTCTTCAACCCTCTGACAAATCCTTCTCTATCTTCACGTTGGGCTCGTGACCTGGGTATCTATTTCACTACACAAGCAATCAGAAGATATCTTCCACAACTGCAAACCATCACAGCTATTCACCTACCAGCACCTGTACACAAATTTGTTTTCTGCCATCTTGCCTGTTTCTTGAGATAAACTGTTCTCATTTCTAAGGCTAACCCCTACACTTATGTATTAGATTCCATTCCCTTTCACCTACTAAAGAACACTGTCAAGCAATTCTCTGAATAGGCAGAGCACAGAGGTTTTTAGGGCAGGGAAAATACTCTGTATAATACTATAATGATGAATACATGTCATTATACATTTGTCCAAACCCACAGAATGTACAACACCAAGAGTGAACTGTAACGTAAACTCTGGACTTAAGGTGATTATGATGTGTCAGTGTAGGTCCATCAATTGTAACAAATGTACCACGCTGGTAGGGGGGATACTGATAGTGGAGGAAGCTAAGCATGTGTGGGGTGGAAGGGGGTATATGGTAAATCCCTGTGCCTTCCTCTCAACTTTGCTGTTAATTAAAATTGCTCTAGAAAAAAGTCTGTTTTTTTAAAAAGTAGGTTCTGGGTTATTTTGGTTGTTGCTATTTTCATTTAAAGCTTAACTACAAGCAAGGTTCAGTCTTTCAGACTATCCAGTTATATATCACCCAGTTTGCAAATCTGTTGAGGGTCACTACTTTCCCATATTCTGACTAATCCATTACTCCATAGGATCTCCAACAGAACAAAGAAAACAGAAGTACCGAAAATCAACAAATTAAATGTGTAGTAAAGTCAAAACCGCTCATCAACTGGATTTTCTTTTGTATGTATCTCATCTACTGATATAGATAATAATCCAAATTAACTGTATCACGTAAATTTGTATGTATGACATAAATGTTTCACATATATTATCTCATTTAATCCTCATTCTTAACCTGTAGAGGCAAGTACTATGATTAACCTCATTTTATCAATGAGAAAACTAAGGCTTACAAAAATTGTCCCAAGTTATTTGATGAAAAAGTGGCAGAACTGATCACCAAACCTAGGCAGTTTGAATCCAGAGCCTAAACTCTTAACCATTGTACTATCAAGTCTCAATTCTCAGGATTAATGTTAATAAGGAAATGTACACTATCCAATGCATGAATCCTATGAGGATTTTAGGAACTAAACTACCTTGAATTTTACTTATTTTAATTAATCTTACTACCTAATTACAGAGCACATATTATACTTTTTAATTAAACTTTATAATAAAATTATTTGAACTCTTGAAATCAGAAACCTTTGAGGGTGTTAAAAACAAACCACTGTTTTTTGAGAATTTTTATTAAGGCAACAGCTATATATAGTACTTAACATTAAGTTTCCTCTTGCTTTAGTTAAGTAATCTCATTCCTTCAAGCCAGATAATATAAAATAAGGCCCTCACCCTTTGCAATGAACACATAATTAAAATGGAGATTTTATTTTGCATACTCGGTCCACGTAAAAGTTGGCATTCAATGCTCATAATTACTCTCAACCATTTATTTAATTACTATTAACCATTTCACCAACTTGGAAATCACACATGATAATTCATCAGTTTAGAAGACGTTCTAACTTTCTCAGGCAGATACTGAAAGCAAAGAACTTTATAAAACTGTTTTAAATTTCCTCTTAGCATTAGAATCTGAGACTCTATTTTGTTGATTTCTCCCCTAAAATCAGCAGGTTGAAAATTTTGGGAGACAGCACAATGACATGGAAAGATTGTGTTTTTAAACATAATTTTTGTGAACTTTGGTTTTCTCATGGCTTTATTGTAGGAATGAACTGAAAAAGGCTATATTCATACAAAGTGTTACTTTATATAGAAGCTGCTTAAAAAGGTATTTACAATTTATTTTCTAAAAAGACATTTAAATCTTTTCTCCAGAAACATTAAAGATTAAACAACACAAAAGTGAAACTAACTTAATATTAGGTGCGTGCTTAGAAAAACCAGATCCGGGCCCAGGTACACTAACTAGATAATTTAATTTAAACTAGTCAAAAGCTGAGCTCAGATATATAAGAGATAGATGTAATGGAATGAAAGTAATGTAATACAACCAAACCCTGATGCCACCTTACACGTTATCTATTAAAAATGAAAACCATACCTTCCGCAGTGAGCTGTTGTTCTGCTGTGTGGGTCATATGAGATGATGCATTTGAAAATGTTTTAAACCATGAGGCATTTTTAACTGAAAAAGATTATTATTGCTATGATGCATTTGAAAATGTTTTAAACCATTAGGCATTTTTTAATTGAAAAAGATTATTATTGCTATCATTAAACTAAAAATTCAGCAGGAAGGGTTTCAAGAGTTATAAATTATCTAAGAATTTTCCATTTGTTTTTCAACAGAATCACTTTCACACTTTAAAGAACACTCTATGCCACACTTTTAAAAACAAAGTTGAAACTTCAAGAACTGTGTTTCTTCCCCTGCTGTATGACCTCAGTCTTTAAAAAAATAATTCTCTTTACCACCTCTGAAAAAGAAATTTTGATACTGGCCTAAACTATTATAATACATCAGCTAGTGTGGACTTTTTCCATTCAAAACAATGTTTATGTCCCTGCAGTTAAATTTCTTCCATATACTATAAGCTACAATCCCTGAGAAAGTAACCAGAACTTTACAAATAAGAGGATTTAATAAGAAAGCTTATGTTTTTTTCTCAAAGAACATGGCTAGTGAAAATCAGATGTCAACAATTCATCTGCAGGACATCAAGACACAAAGCAGAAAAAAAATGACAGCAAAAATGCACTACTGACTCTGAAGATTTAAGACTTGGATTGAAAAAGATATATTCTTATGATTCAGATTAGATATAGAATTTTTTTGAAAGTAAGTCCAAAATGGCATACTCTTGTTTTTAAGGCATGTGTAGTTTAACTAAAACCCTCAAATACTTTAGCCTCTGAAAATACAGCAGAGTAAATATAATAAAACTGGTATGTATTTTAAAAATATAAACCATTCAAATGAAAGTGAAAGCTACAGATGTTAAGAAATGTTTCCTTAAGGGAATGGGGCCTACCTCATTATTTCTGGATTTAACTAAAACTACTAGGTGCAAAGTTAAATTATTCATGACAGGATCACTGAATTGCCTCCTAGAAAGTTTAATAAAGCATCCTAGAAATACAGACCAACTCCCCATAAATTTAAGTGACAAATGCTTTTTCAGAAATACACAAAACTAAATGTTAACAATATTTTAATTATTTTAAAAACAATTTTATGTTATTTTTTAACTTTATTGAAATATAATTTACACACAACAAAATGTATAGATTTTAAGTATACAGTTCAACGAGTTTTGACAAATGGATAGATACATCCATGTAACAACAAACCCAATCAAGCTACAGCATATTTCCACCACCACAGAAAGTTTTCTTGTACCATATTATAGCCCATCTCCCCAGCGTGTCCCACCCTAGGCTACCAATGACCTAATTTCTGTACTCATACACTACTTTTGCCTGTTCTAGAACATTGTAAATGGAACCATATATTATGTACTCTTTTCTGCCAAGTCTCTTTTACTCAGCATATGTCTGTGAGATTCATCCATAATGTTGCATGAATTAGTCTTCTGTTCATTTTTATTGCCGAGGAGTATTCCACTGAATAACTATACTGCAATTTATTTATCCATTCCCTTACGGATAGACATCTAGGTTGTTTCCAGTTTTTGTCTATCATGAATAAAGCTGATATGAACATTCATGAATAAGTCTTTTTGTGGGCATATGTGTTCATCTTTTCTTTAGGGTAAATATGAAGGTATGGAATTGCTGGGTCGTAAGGTACATGTATGTTTACTAAAAAACTGCCTAGGGCTTCCCTGGTGGCGCAGTGGTTGGGAATCTGCCTGCCAATGCAGGGGACACGGGTTCGAGCCCTGGTCTGGGAGGATCCCGCATGCCGCGGAGCAGCTGGGCCCGTGAGCCACAACTACTGAGCCTGCACGTCTGGAGCCTGTGCTCCGCAACGGGAGAGGCCGCGACAGTGAGAGGCCCGCGCACGGCGATGAGGAGTAGCCCCCGCTCGCCGCAACTGGAGAAAGCCCTCGCACAGAAACGAAGACCCAACACAGCCAAAAATAAATAAATTAATTAAAAAAAAAACAAAAAACAAAAAAAACTGCCTAACTGTTTTGCACGTGGTTAGGCCATTTTACACTCCCATGAGAAATGTTCTATTTGTTCTGCTTTCTCTCCAATACTTGTTATTCTAAGTCTTTTTAATTTAAGCCACTCTGGTGGTTGTAAGTAGTATCTCACTGTGGGTTTTAAATAATTGAAGTGTTTTTTCCAATCTTTGTCCATTTAAAAAATTGTCTGCCTTATTGTTGTGTTGTAAGAGTTCTTTAAAATATTCTAGATACACATCCTTTTTCAGGCACTGTGTTACAAATGTTTTGTCCTACTTTGTATCTTGCTTATTCATTTTTAAAATGGTTTCTTTTGAAGAGCAAAAATTTGTAATTATCTTGAAATCCAATTTATCAAAATATTTTTTTAATCTTATGAAAAGTGCCTTTTTTGGTCCTAAGAAATTGCTGTGGTCTGAATGTATCCCCCCAAAATTTGTATGTTAAATCCTAATGCCCAACATAAGGGTATTAGGAGGTGGGACTCTTAGGAGGTGATTAGGTCATATGGGCAGAGCTCTCATGAATGGGATTAGTGCCCTTATAAAAGGGGCTCCAGAGATATTCCAAGCCCTTCCCACCATGTGAGGATACAGGAGAAGGCTATAACCTGAAAGAGGGCCCTCACGTGACCATGCTGGCACACTCATCTCAGACTTATAGCCACCAGAACTGTGAGAACTACATTTCTGTTGTTTATAAGCTACCCAATCTATGGGTTTTTTTGTTTGTTTTGTTTTGTTTCTTTACAGCAGCCTGAATGAACTAAGACAAATCTTTGCCTACCCTAAGGCCACAAAGATTTTCTGTTTTCTTGTAAAATTTTTGGTTTTAGGTTTTACAACATTTAGGTCTATGATTTATTTTTTGGTAATTTTTTGATAACCAAGCATCTTATATTGAAAAGCCTGATTTTTACCTTAGCACCTTTGCTGAAGAATCAATTGGCCAAATATGCGTGGGTCTATACCTAGACTCCTTTCTGTCCCACTGATCCATTTGTCTGTCAATAATGTTCTTTTAAAGAAGTAAATTGTACATTATATCCTCTATCTTGAAATAAGGAGTCTAGAACCAGGGTAACTGCTGATGCATTCCCAGCAACCCTTCATAAAGAAATAGTAACTCACAAATGGAAAAAAACGGCAAAAGTTTGATTTTCAGTATTCTTTAAAATGACTGGTTATTCTTAAGACAATAAGTATAAGCCAAGGTAATACTAAAATGTGTTGAATTAGTTTTGAGTTGATTGTTATTCAGTTAACTACTTGGATTTAATACAGCAGGGGGTGAGGGGTTGCTATATAAAACGTCACCAATAAGCCTTTCAGAATTGCCCCATTATGCTTCAGTTGGCCTTCAACTGGATCATGCTTCCTTAGCCTCATCCCTGGTCAGCTGTTCCTAACCATAATCACCCAGCCCTGGCATCCTAGGTCGGCCTATTTGCCCATCACAATCAAGAGGTGTGAGTTCACTCCTTCTTAAGAGAGAAAACTGACCACCCTTTAGATTTTGAAATTCATCTATATTTCCACACATCCTTAGTTCCACCCCAAGAAGGAAGGAGAAGAAAAAAGAAAAGGTCCTACTCAGATGCTTATTTTTCTACCTATAACCTTAATTTTATCCTTTGGGTCAAATCGGCATCTTAGGTGGCATTCCTGAGATTCAGAAAACAAGAAATTGAAGTCCCCAGGAATTTTCAATATCATAAGTTATTCTGTACTTTTCATACCCTTATTTATGTTTGTAAATAACAAGTGACAGTAGTTATATATACAGTGAATAATTTTTCCATGATAGGGTTATACTACAAGTTTCAGAGGTTTTCTATATAACACAAGAGATTTAATAATAAAGGTGTGGTTTATTATTATTATCAACCAAAATATATTGTGACAAGATTATATACTTCAACAGCATATAAAAATGATCTGTACCTGATATAGACATCTAATAATAGAAAACATTAAATGAAGTGAACAGTAACACAAATGGCCAATAGAAATCACTTGAAAATTGAAAGGTAATACTACAAATATTCGATATATAAAAGTCACCATTTTTTAAGTGAAAATTTTAAAACGCACAAAACAGAGTCTTGATCTTTGTTTCATGACAAACACTCCAGGCATAGAAAATTTTCTTTCATTTTACATAGATGGTGTGATCTCCAAGTTGGGCATTCAGGTACATTTTGCTTCATTTAAGCTCATTTCTTTTTTGAACAATGAAATTATTTTGTCTGCTTGCCCTGTTTTTGGTTTTGCCATTAAAGTCAATAGTGCTTTGCTAGTTCAGATGATAGATCAGTTTCTGATTTCATGTTGGAGTATTACGTGGCCACATTCACATCTCTTTGCATTTGTTCTATTAAAGTATTTACAAATAATCATAGCCTGTGGCAAACACCAAACACTGGAAAGCTCTGAACAGTATTAGGTAGTATGGGAATTACAGAAGGTTTGGGTCTCCTAGCAGGTTAATAATATAACAGAAGCACATGTCCAAATTACTAATTTAAGAACTTATTTGCTGTCAAAACTTGTTATTTCTTGGGACGTCACTCACTGGAATCATACAAAGTGGACTATGTGAGAAAACTTATTAATACTTATTAAATAATTAATACTTAAATAAATAAATAATTAATTAATACTTATTAAAACGTATTTTGTCTGCAAGAATGACTAACAATTAGCAGTAGACAGGGCAAGGAATGCACACTAATACATGGCAACGGCCACAGGCAAGACTGATTGTGAATCCTCTTCTCCTACGTGCTCCTATCCAGGGTCTCAGAAATGTTCATCTTAACCCGTGACTCTCTGTGTCAGTCTTTTCCGCTCTTGCTTTGGACTTGATATCAATGGATTCCTTTGAATCCACAATCTCTGCCTTGATAGCTAAACTTTAATTCTTACAGGAGCATCATTATACTTTCCCCATTTTCCTGATTTCTCCACCATTTGGAATCTGGGAAAAAGGAAGCAAATCCCACATGGAAATATTTCTCTTAGGTATCTTTATCTCCCTACCTATCCCCCCAGCTCCTCCCACCCCCCTTTGATTTTCTGCTCTTGGCTTTTGATCATACCATCTTCTATAACTTTGTGCCCCCCTACTTATCCCATTCCCTTCATTGCCGATTCTTAACATATTTGACTATTTATAAGTATATAAATATATAGTGTATAAATACATTTTCTATATTTACTCCTTCCGCTTTCTCATTTGCTTTTCACCCCTCAACACATGAAAACCTGGTTTCTACTTTCACCAGTCTGCAGAGTCTGGTCTTACCAGGTTGCTAATGACCTCAAATTGACAAATGAGATCTCTTTTCAGGCCTCATTCTACTTGACCTCTGTGTAGTATTTGATGTTAATAACTAGTCCCTCTTTCTCAAAACTCTCTCCTAACCTGGTTTCCTAAGTAGTATTCGATCCAGGTTTTTTTTTATTAATATTGCATATTGTTTTTTGCCTTTCTGTTGGCTTTTTGTTCTGGCCTCCTCTTTAAATATAGGTGCTCTTCAAGGTTCTAAGTCCCAGCCCCCTCATCTAGAAACAGTCTTCCTGAGTCATTTTAGCCAGCTTTGACCTACATGCAGTTGACTCCCAAATGCTTATCTGCAGCCTCAGCCTCTCTCTTGACCTGCAGATACAAATTTCTGTCTACTTGGTATCTTTACCTGGAAATGGCAAAAGCACTTTAACTCAACAACACGACTAGAGATGTAGGAAGTTATCTTTGATTATTCTTTCCTTCACATCACATTTGGCTGGCCGTGAGGTCCTGTCTATCTATTCTACCTTCAAAATGTTTCTGGAATCATCTCACTCCACTCTCGCTCTCAAGTTTCTATGCCTCAGCTACACTTCATTCCTTGAATGAGCCATGCTTCTTTCTAACACAAGACCTTCACAGATGCTGTTCTCTCTTCCTGAAAAAAAAGTGTTTTCCCCTCCCCTCTTCCTCACTTTGCTAATTCCTAGTGTTAAGGGTTGAATTGTGTCCCCCCCAGAATTCATATGTTGAGGTCCTAAGCCCCAGTACCTCAGAATGGGACCTCATTGGTAAATGATGAAGAGTAATTTGTTAAGATGAGGTCATACTGGAGTAGGGTGGGACCCTCCAATATGACTGGTGTCCTTACAGAAAAAGGAAGTTTGGACACAGACATGCACACAGGGAGAATGCCATGTGAAGATGAAGGCAAAGATCAGGGTGATGTGTCTACGAAGCAAGGAACACTAAAGACTGCCAGCAAATCACCAGAAGCTAGGACAGA
The DNA here is from genome assembly GCF_028023285.1 of Balaenoptera ricei. Classification (NCBI taxonomy): domain Eukaryota; kingdom Metazoa; phylum Chordata; class Mammalia; order Artiodactyla; family Balaenopteridae; genus Balaenoptera; species Balaenoptera ricei. The sequence continues at coordinate 172,361,783 of NC_082639.1, forward strand.
GGCATGGGACAGATTCGCCCTCAAAGCCCTCAGATGCAACCAACCATGGACACCTTGATCTCAGACTTCTAGTCTCCATAACTGTGAAGCAATAAGTTTCTGTTGTTTAAGCCACCTAGTCTGTGGCACTTGTTATGACAGCCCTTGGAAACTAACACACCTAGTCATTGTTCAGGTCTTAGCTCAAATGTCACTTCCTCCAGGAAGTCTTCCCTGACTCCCTCAAAATGGACTAGTCCCCCTTCCTCACTTACATGGTCTCACAGCACTCTTTACTTTTCCTTTATGGCACTTATCAGATTTTTCTGTGTGGTTAATTGTATTAATATTTATCTCCTCTTCTAGTCTATAAGATAGATCAGCACAGGTACATGATTAGTTCTCCCTGCATTACTGTATTTGAAGCACTGATCCCCACCTGAAATGATCATAATCATTTATTTATGTTCTTATTTATGGCTTGTTTCTCCCTCTGCAGAGCAAAACCCCAGTTTATAGAACAGTGCTGGGTACATGGCTGGTGCTCAGTAACTATCTATTAAATGAACTAAGGCATAAATAAACTCCAAGAGGAGAACCCATGACGGTTTTGCTCACTATTGATTGTATCTCCAGTGTTCAACATATAGAAAGTTGGTCATATAGAAAGCACTCAATAATTATATAGTATGTTGAATGAATGAATGAGTCTATTTATTAACGATAGGCATTTTATTATCAGGAAGCTTAAAAATATTAAAAGTTTGGAGATTGTAATCTTCCATATACTAAAGGAAATCTTTTTCAGTAAGGATATGTTATTCATCAATCTACCTCTGCTTTTCAGTTGATATTTGATATTTAAGAATATTTGCCAACAAAAGAACTCAAAAGGCTCAGCTCTCAAAAGGCTCAGCTATGACTGATCTCAAAATGTTTTAAATTCATGGAATGAAGATACAAAATTTTTTATCACTTTCTTCGTTAAGGTTTCTTTTCTAAAACAGCAAAATGGAAAAGGTTTTTAAAAAGGTTTTTCAAGATTGTCAAAAATGAAAATTGTCTTCCTTTGAATGCTATGTATTGCTGAAGTAATGCCAGCAACATTAAGACATTTTTAAAAATAAATTTATTTATTTATTTTTGGCTGGGTTGTGTCTTCGTTGCTGTGCGCGGGCTTTCTCTAGTTGTGGCAAGCAGAGGCTACTCTTTGTTGTGGTGCGCGGGCTTCTCATTGCAGTGGCTTCTCTTGTTGCGGCGCATGGGCTCTAGGAGCGCGGGCTCAGTAGTTGTGGCACACGGGCATAGTTGCTCCGTGGCATGTGGGATCTTCCCAGACCAGGGTTCGAACCCATGTCCCCTGCATTGGCAGGTGGATTCTTTACCACTGCACTACCAGGGAAGCCCCCATTAAGACATTTTTAAAAATTACTTTCACCCGTTATCCCACGTCTCTAATATAATAGGTATTTTCCTTTTTCTACGTTTCTTGTAGCCTTTGATCCAAAGCATATATATTTTATGTAGCTGAATAACATGTGGCTATGACTATAAGAAAAATAGTCACATGGGGAAAATGATAAACCAACTAAAAACTACATTTTGGAACAAAAACAGTATACAAAAGCCAAGAGATAGTGCCCCAAGTGCTACTGTTTGTTTTCTGTCACCTCTAATCTGAAAATCTCTTGAAAGAGTGCCTTTTAATCAGGAATCTTTAGGAATTGCAGAAAAGCACTTATTAGGGGGAAAACAGATTCACCTATCATCAATCAGTTCAACAGACAAGGCGCACAAGGTAACTGGACACCAAACAAAACCCTGGCTTTCAAGGGATTAAACATCAATTTATTTAATACTAGCTTCCTTAGATTTTGAGGGTTTTTCCTTCTCTCACTCTTAACCTTAAAAATTCTTGACCTCACAAAGGATCTCAATACACTTTGCCAAAATCACCATAATCAGAAATATAATACATATGCTACTCAAAGTATAAAATGTATTTTTAAAATAATTAGAATCTTAGAAAAAATTATTTATCTTAAATGTTTCAGGATTAAAAAGAAGTAAACAACCAAATAAACTAAGAAATTTCTTAAAAGTCTTTCAAATAGAAAAAAAACCCACAAAAAACTGAACATAACCAGTCACTCAAGATAAGGTAGTTAATAAAATGACATAAAAAGAAATCTTAAGATTTTCATAGTTCTGAAAAAAGTTAACATTGTTGAGGTTTAGAAAGATTTAGTTACTCTCACCCAGTTTGTGAGAGAAAATACGGACTATTTGAACACTTTCTGGTTTATCTGCTATCTTCAATGTGCAGCAGAATTTGTTATCAGAATACATTCTGATAAAAACACTGAAAAACTCAAAATTTAAAATAGACCCTCCAGGACTTCCCTGGTGGCACAGTGGTTAAGAATCCACCTGCCAATGCAGGGGATAGGGGTTCGATCCCTGGTCCGAGAAGATCCCACATGCCGCGGAGCAATTAAGCCCATGCGCCGCAACTACTGAAGTCCGTGAGCCTAGGGCCCGTGCTCGGCAACAAGAGAAGCTACAGCAATGAGAAGCCCGCGCACCGCAACGAAGAGTAGCCCCGGCTCACCGCAGCTAGAGAAAGCCTGCGCGCAGCAACAAAGAACCAACGCAACCAAAAATAAATAAATAAATAAAATTAATTCTTTTAAAAAATTAAAAATAAAATACACTCTCCCATTATTGTGTACATTCTAATTTCATCATTTTTATACTGCCCCACCCTCAGCATTCCCTTGCTCCAGAAAAAATTGACTAAAAGTAGAACTTTTAATTCTTTTCATTCAATAAAAAAATGAAAATTTTGCTTTAAAAATTCTTTCCTTTTTAAGATTGGCTTGTCCAACACATGTAATAGCTTGAAATGTTTACTTTTTAAAAGATGGTTTGTTCAATATGTATTTTATATATTTGCATGTAGAGATTTGCTTCATCTCATTCACATCCATGTAGTAGTCAGCCTATATTTCACATGTGATGCTTATCATGATTGGCTAGTCTCATTGGCTAGTATAAAATTAAAAATTACTAGTGGGCCTTTCTCTCCATTGCATACCCATCACTTAGAAGTGAATGGGGGAAACTCAAGTAGGGCCATGATGTGACTATTTTCGTTAACTCTATAAAGCCAAACCATCTAGAAATGATCTTAAATGAAACAAGTGGTATGAAATGCCAACTTGTTCCTAACATTCAGGCAGATCCACTTTGCAAACCCACCCAAAACTGTGAACTCCTAAAAGTCCCATAGTCAATATTCTAGGGATTTGTAGCCAAGGACACAGAAGGGTCCCAATCTGAACCCAGGATCAGTAACTCAGATTAGTGACTGAAACAATCAAATGATAACGGGTCAGCAATGTCACTTCTCTGCTATTATGACCTCCAAACCCCATTCCAACCTGCTAAATTAGGACAAATGCTCTGTTTCCGTTCTCAAAGACATCAATATTGTGAAAATGAAAATATTAAAAACAAAACCAATGTGATATTTATAAATAATTATCTATTCAATAGTTCAGGAAACTATTATGCCTGAAACTAACAAGTATTTTAGACCATGAATTTCAGCGTAATGGAGAAGAAAATACTTTGACAAGTTTCTTTTAATCTCAACTGCCTGAAAAATATCCAGATGCTCTGGTTATGATCAGAAGAACAGCCAATCAGAAGGATGACAAGCCGGCAGGAAAATAAGGGCTTGTACTTCAGGTATTCAAACAAGTATTTTAAAAATGTGCCTGTCTTAACAAGCAACATTTTAAGGTGTAAGAGGGTAACACGCACCAGCTTTCAGTTTCCAATTTCCCATTAACCTGACATCAGGGGAGAAACCTGATAACTTGGTATCTCTGAAACTGGACCTTCAGCTTCTGTGATTTTTTTTTTTTTTCCCACTCAGAAGTCCTTTTTAGCTGGTTTTTAAAAATATTTCAACTACACACTTTGTGTTTATGGATAGTTGTGCATTTATCAATAAACTGGCCCTTCTCAGAAATGTCTGCAGTTAAAACATGCTGGTGCCTGAGAATTCTGAGAGATGCATTACACCGAACTATAAGTTCCCATAAGGAATAATCTTGAACACTAATCCTCTGCCTTTAGGTAAACCAGATTAATTCCAAATGATCTCTCTGGAAACTCTTTAAGTAAACATGATGTTTCAAATCACTTGTAGCTATCTTCAACTCCCTTTTGGCAAAGGATTTTTCTTTCTAAGCTTTCTAGGTCAAATGATTGGCCCTGTGTAAGCAAAGATTGCCTTGAGTCACTCTGCTTCAAAGGAAACGCAGCAGAAGATGGTCTCTCAAAACAGTTCTGACATCAAAGTACACTCCAGCTTCCTATTCCTTTGGAATTGACAAGGTTAGTCTATGCAAGTTAAGGAACTTCAAAGAGCTGGCCCCCAGCCAACCAGATTTGTGCTCAGTTGCCTCTGATACTAAGTTAATCCTCCTTAAGTAAGAAATGCAGGTATTATTTACCAGAGAGATCTAAACTGTGTCTTCTTAGAGTCAGCGGAGCTTTGTCTGAAAATAAGTTTGGGAGCTTTGTTGACTTTTTCAATGTAATTTAAAGCACATAGTAAGTACTCAATAAACATTTTGTGAATGCATGAATGCCGGAATCTGATAGCATACAAAACAAGGGCAAACTAACGGGTGTGGCAGCCACTCCCATCATCTGGAGTGTTACCTAATAAACCTCAGGATGTTGCTCTGCTTCCTGCCTCAGATGATCTCTCAGCACTCACTATTCCGATCTGCCACTGCCTAGCTAGCTCTCTTTGTCGTCTGAATCAGAAAAACGTAGAGGAGAAACATAAAAGGAATTTGTGGATGAGCGCCATTACCCAATTTGGAGAGGCATCACTGAAAAATCTTTTCCTTCAGCACGTTATCTCCTCATACCGGAGATGGCGGGACTCTATATGCTATATTAAATAGATCGGTTTAAGCCTATACATTTCCTTCCAAGTTGCCCTCTACAAGGGTTTTCAAACTTACTCATATGGCAGAGCACCAGAAAATCGTGATGCTCTTTAGGAAATACCATGCTGACTCTTGGTGAGATGCTATAAAACAGGATATGTTTAATTCTGTCATACGAACTAGGAATAATTTCATAGCAGACAGTATTACTGTGTATATATTTTTAAACAAAACTCAACCAAGGGTCCATATATCACAATACAAAACAAGCTTATGAATTTTATATGATCATCAGTGATAATATGATTTAATTGTTCATTTGTCTTCCTATCTAATGTTTACTAACAGAAAGTAATAACACATGAAAACTTATAAGAGAAAAATTCAAAACTGAGCAAATTCTATCCATTTGTCATTTTCAGCCAACTTGGAAAAGACCACCTTTACTATACCTAGCAAAGACACAAGCTAGGAGCTTGTGAGATATGAATGCTTGAGAATGAAACTATGACATAATCAGGGAGAGTAAAACAGAGGAGATGACTGCACCTCCGAAGCAGCCCCTAATTATGCCCCTGCCAAACCTCTTCAGAGAAGTAGACTGAGCCTTTCGGAGGTCCTAGACAGCCATGGCAACTCCCTCCTTAGCTTAGGAAGAAGGGTAGCACCTGGGGGCCCAGAGACACTTTCAGGGGATCTACAAGATCAAAACTATTTCCATGAAACAATATTAAGTCATTAGGTCCTTTTTTCATTCATTCTCTCACAAGTGTCCAATGGAGTTTTCTAGAGGCTACATGATGTGCAATATTGCAACAGATGGTGTGTAAAAGTAGCCAGGAAAACCCAGCGGTCTTCTATTAAGCCAGACCTTAAAGATATTTGTAAACAATGTAAAATGATGCCACTACTCTAATTTTTTATTTTGGGAAATAGTTATTTTACATGAAATATGTTATTTATGTTAACATGCAATAGGTTTTTTTTTTTAATGACAATGAATGTTTTAAAATTGTTTTACTTTCTACCATGGTAAAGATTGATAGACATGACTCACATAAACAAAGCTCCTTGAGGTCCTCAACCAATTTTAAGAGTATAAAGGGTTCTACAGATCAAAAAGTTTGACAGCCTCTGGTTTAGAGAGTAGGAAATGACTAGGCAAAGATCGAAAGGACAGTGCTAAGGAAAAGAAGTATATCAGAAACTTAGATGTGGGCTCAGAATAAATAAAACCGAAGCAACCTGCATTTTCACAGGGCCTGGGTGAGCTAATTCATTTATATTTATAGCCCTGTCCCTGTAATAATTATTTTGTGTTTTGAAGATCCCAGAACTCTCATTAATTGGGACTCGAGCAATTTAACTTAATTTAATTAATGTAATACACTAATTAGTCACTTAAAGATCCATTATCCTCTGCTGTGGGGGGGAAAGAAGGGATCTTGTATTGCCATAAATATTTAGTTCTGAATGAAGAGTGCCAAAGTCAACCTAAACCACATGCGGTGGTCATAAAGAGCTTCTGAATATCAGATACCCTGGAAACGCCCTGAGGAGATTTTTTATTCAGTAGAGATGGCAAATTGTAAACATCTGCCCTCAGTTTATTTTTTTCAAAAGAAAGTCATCTTTTCTGTGCTACGCAGCAGTAGAATCTAAACTTTTTTCTTCTACCCCCCATTAGAAAAGTATTCTTGAGCACATATCCCTAATTTAGAATATAAATTATAGAAATGTACTTCTGTACCAAGAAATTAGGTAAATTCAAACACATACAAATTAGAAATTTTAAAAGGACAGATGAAGGAAATAAAGTAAGCCGTCTATTTTATTTATTAATGGTTCCAAAACTGTTTCATGAAACATTGTTTCATTGTTTCTATATTGATACAGTGAGAACAGTGTTATATACGCTTTTTTAAAGAAAATCTTGATTTAACCCTTTGTGATAAAGGTATTTGCAAGTCAGGTTCCAATTCCAGTTTATTTAGGTATTTATAGTGGCTGTCACAGTGGGGGGAAAATCTCACAAATTATATACAGATCCAAATGGAAGAAGCATATCTTTAGCTGCATTATCAAATCATGACATTTATTTTTCAATTCTACCCATTAGTCGTTAGAGGTTTGTCTTCATGTACTGAGTGTTAATTTAAAATCTTAAAATGCCCTAAGTGGTGATTTCAATAGCTAATACCTCAAGGTACAACAAGCACATAGAGTGAAATTAATCATTAATAACATGCACGTATCTAAGAAGTTGAAGAACTGAGTTTCAAAGTCAGCGCAATAAACTTTTTTTTTTTTAACATCTTTATTGGAGTATAATTGCTTTACAATGGTGTGTTAGTTTCTGGTTTATAACAAAGTGAATCAGCTATACATAAGTGTAATAAACTCTTGTTACTCAAAGTGTAATTCACACCATTGCATCTGCAGCTTGTTATAAATGCAGATTCTCAGGCCCTATGCCAGATCTACTGACTTCAAATCTTTTTAATTAGATCCTCATATGATCTGAGAATCATATTAAAATTGAGAAGCACTGGGTGTGTGGCCAAGATGGTAGAGTAGAAAGACCCTGAGCACACCTCCTCCCACGGGCACATCAAACTTACAACTATTTACAGAGAAACTAGCAATGAGGACCTGAAGACCAGCGGAAAAGATCTTCTGCAACTAAAGATATAAAGGAAGGAACACAACAAGAGAGGTAAGAGGGGCAGAGACATACAGTCAAGACCCACACCCCCAGGGAGGTGACCCCAAATGGGCAGATAATCACAACTGCAGAGGTTTTCCCCATGAAGCAAGGAGCCCATGCCTCACATCAAGTTCAGGCTACCCAGCCCTGGGGTCCTGAACCTGGAAGATGAGCCCGCAGACTATTTGGCTTTGAAGGCAGAAGGGCTTGCTTTCAGGAAAGGCAGAGGGTGTGGGAAACAGGGACTCCACTCTTAAAGAGCGCACACAAAATCTCACATGCTCTGACACCCAGGGCAGAAGCAATAATTTGAAAGAAGCCTGGATCAGACCTACTTTCTGATCTTGGAGAGCCTCTCAGAGAAGCAGCAGGCAACTAGGACTCACCCTAATGACACAGATGCTGGCAGCAGCCATTTTGGGGAGCTCAGTCTACCAGGAGGACACTGGTGCTGGCAAGAGCCATTTTGGAGTATGCCCTCTAGCTTATTAGTGCCAAGACCCAAAGTCACCCACCAGCTGGTCAGCACCAGTCCTGGAGCCCCCTAGGCCAAGCAGCTGCCTGCACAGGGACACAGCTTTAACCACTAGCAGGCCAGCAGGACGAGTAGGCACTCCTGAGTCCCCTAGCAGCTGGGATCTAGCCTTGCCCACTTACAGGCTGACACCATCTCTGGGACCCCCAGGCCTGCAGCCAGAGACCCTGGGACACAGCTCTGTCTACTAGTGGGTTGGTACCAGGACCAGAACTCCCCAGGCTGTGCAGCCAGGCACACTGGGACATGGCTCTGCCTACCAACAGCATGCACCAGGATCAGTACTCCCCAGACCCCAGCCCTGTCCACCAGTGGGTGGCACCAGCCCTGGGACAACCCCAACTCCAGACCCACCCACCAGCTGGCCAACACCAGCACTGGGACCCCAGAACCCACAGCCAGCCACCCTGGGACTGGCTCCACCCACAAGCAGGCCAGCCCCAGGGCCCAGCTCTGCCCACCAGCAGCCAGCAGCCTCTGCACTAGGCAGGGTCTGGCAAACAAATGGGCTGGGAGCCAGTCACACCTACCAGCATGCCCACAGTAGTCAACCCTACCATGACAGAAGGGCCAACACAGCCACATTGGGCCCCCCCCCCCCTAGAGAATATAGCTCTGGTGAACAGAAGGGAGTATGCTGTTAGATGCCATAGGATATCACCTACATAAGGCCACTTCTCCAGGATGGGGAAGCATAACCAACCTTCTCAATATACAAATAAAAACAGAGAATCAGAAAAAAATGAGGCAACAGAGGAATATTTTTGAAATGAAGGAACAAGATAAAACCTCAGAAGAAAAACTGAGGAAAGTTGAGATAAGCAATCTACCTGATAAAGAGTTCAAGGTAATGATCATAAAGATGTTCAATGAACTTGGGAGAAGAATGGAAGAATACAGTGAGAACTTTAACGAGTTAGAAAAAATACAAAGAATAACCTAACAGAACTAAAGAATACATTAACTGAAATTTAAAATACAGTAAAAGAAATCAACAGATTAGATGATACAGAGGAACAGATCAGTAAACTGGAAGATATAGCAGTGAAAATCACGCAAGCTGAACAGAGAAAAGAAAAAAGAATGAAAAAACATGAGGATAGTTTAAGAGATCTCTGGGACAACATAAAGCATACTAACATTCGCATTACAGGGGTCCCAGAAGGAGGGGGGAGAGAGAGAGAGAGGACAGAGAAGACATAATAGCTGACATAATAGCTGAAGACTTCCCTAACCGGGGTACGAAAACAGATATCCAAGTCCAGGAAGCAAAGAGAGTCATACACAAGATCAATCCAAAGAGGTCCACACCAAGACATATAGCAGCAGAATACACATTGTTTTCAAGGGCACACGAAACATTTTCCAGGATAGATCACATCCTAGGCCGCAAAGCAAGCTTTGGTAAATTTAAGAAAACTGAAATCATATCAAGCATCTTTTCCAACCACAATGAAATGAGATTAGAAATCAAATAAATGAAAAAAAACCACAAACACAAACTCGTGGAAGCTAACCTATATACCACTGAACAACCAATGGTTCACTAAAGAAATCAAAGAGAAAATTTAAAAATACCAGGAGACAAATGAAAACATAAACACAATGATCCAAAATCTATGGGACACAGCAAAAGCAATTCTAAGAGAGAAGTTCACAGAGATACAAGCCTATCTCAGGAAACAAGAAAATTCCCAAATAAACTACCTAACTTTACACCTAGAGGAACTAGTAAAAGAAGAACAAACAAAACCAAAAGTTAGGAAAAGGAAAGAAGTAATAAAGATCAGAGTGAAAATAAATAAAATAGAGACTAAAATAATAGAAAAGATCTATGAACCTAAGAGCTGGTTCTTTAAAAAGATAAACAAATTGACAAACCTTTAGCCATACTCAACAAGAAAAAAAGAGAAAGGATTCAAATGAATAAAATCAGAAATGAAAATGGAGAAGTTACAACTGATACTACAGAAATACAAAAGATCACAAGAGATGACTACAAACAATTATACACCAATAATGGATAACCTACAAGAACTGAACAAATTCTGAGAAGTGTACAATCTCTCAAGACTGAATCAGGAAGAAATAGAAAATATGAACAGACCAATTACCAGTAATGAAATTGAATCAGTAATATAAAAAAAACTCTCAACAAACAAAAGTACAGGACCAGACGGCTTCATAGGTGAATTCTATCAAACATTTAGAGAAGAGTTAACACCTGTTCTTCTCAAACTATTCCAAAAAATTGCAGAGAAAGGAACGCTTCTGAACTCATTCCCCAAGGCCAGCATCACCCTGATACCAAAACCAGACAAAGATATACAAAAAGAAAATTACAGGCCAATATCACTGATGAACACAGATGCAAAAATTCTCAACAAAATATTAGCAAACCGAATTCAACACTATGTTAAAAGAATCATACACTATGATCAAGTAGGATTTAGCCCAGGGATGCAAGGATGGTTCAATATCTGCAAATCATATATCACATTAACAAACTGAAGAATAAAAAATCATATGAACATCTCAAGAGATGCAGAAAAAGTTCCTGACAAATTCAACATCCATTTATGGTAAAAACTTCACAAAGTGGGTATACAGGGAACATACCTAAACATTATAAAGGCCAAAATAAAAAACACTGCTCTAAAACATGTGACATATATATCACTTGAATGTCTAGTACCTAAGAACACATCACCTGTCTACAGGCACTCACTAGAAAATTCAACTTCAAATGGTCTGATATCTATACATTTTTAAAACCCTGAAATGACTTATATTTGAGTCAGAGATACATAACTATGTGCTTCTCTAGGCTTTTTTTAACCATGATAGTTAGCCTTTCTAGAGAAAAGCTTCCATAAAATCATGACTTAATTATTATCTTAGCCTTATAGATGGCACACCAGTTTGAGAAACGATCATTATATTTTCTGAAAAACTGCTATGAGCCCCATAAAATGTGCACTACTCAAGGGCATGAACCAAGTATTAGGTATTTTGTATCACTGAGAAACAGTATAGGGCCTCAGTACTTAGTAGCAATGTAATTAATATTTGCTACATGGATGTATGAGAGAATAAATACAGCTATTACGTGGGCTCTCACTCTTTGCAGGCGTTGTCATAAACATTTTATATATATTTTTATATCCTTACAACAATCCTTAGAAGTAGGAACTGGAAGCTCAGAGAGGGAAAGTAACTTACCCCCATTACATACTTGAGAAAAAATGGATTTAAATTCAGGTCTGACTTCAAACCTGATAGGCTAGACCAGTGGTTCTGAAACAGCTGAATATCAGAATCAACTGGGGGACTTTTAAAAAATAGATTCACACTTCTCTGAGGACACCTTTTTGTACTGCTCTGACTCTTAGAATCATGATGTTTCACATAATCACAATACAAATAAACAAATAAATAAAACCCTAAACTGAATACAAACAGTAACAAATGATCCTAAGTGAAGGTTAAGTGGGAACTCTCTGTAAATTTTCTGAAGGTTTTAAATTATTTCAAAATTAAAAGTGAAAAAAAAAGAGAAAGTCCCTGAGCCTAGGTGAATGAGTAAGAATTCCAGAGGAAAGTGATGTAGGAATTTGCATCTTTAAATAGCCAAAGTGATTGTGATATAGTCACCTGGCAGGAGTCTGGGAACCTAATTAGCAACCAGGATTTTGAGAAAAAAAAAAAAATGACAGATCCAATCAGTAATCATTTGGTGAGAGCCAACTACTCTCCAGTTGGCAGATGAATAAGACAAGATGGGTTCTTGTCATCAAAGAGCTGTCAGCCTGGTAGTTTTTCTTAGAGTCAGAGTCTCACTCAGCTTATAGTATGATTGCCCTCCATTTTAGCACAGAAGACGTATTTTGCATTTTGTCTACTTGTAAGCAAATTTAGCATACTGTCAAGTTTCCTTGTTTAAGTATATAATTGTAACACTAAACATTGTATATTTCCAGAGTCATGTATATATCCAATAAACCTTTTGCAAGCACATTTATAATCATATGTGTATAATTACAAACCCATGTATGCTTATGCCTATGCAACTATTTCTTGTAACTCTTGCATAGTCTGTCGCTAAACAATGCATGATCTTTATCATGGAAAATGTGGAAACTGAAAAAAGTAATGTTTCTGTAAAGAACTTTGTACATATGTACATCCTTGGTTGTTGTTGCTGCTTTCCTCTTTGTCATCTTTTAAATTATTTTCTTAGCATAAATTTTCATGCTTGGAATCACTGGGCCAGAGGATATGAACATATTTATAGAGCTTAAATTGCACTGTCAAATTGCACTCTACAGCCTACAACCTGACAAATACCGGGCATTATCATCTTCTTTAAAAAACAAAAAAATTTTAGTTTAAAAGACATGAAATTATTCTCCTACCTTATTTTAACTGGCATTTCTTTAAGTAATGGTACTATCCCATAAGTTTTTTTGGTATATGGAGATATACACTTCTTCTATATTTATATATATTCTATATATATTTTTCTATATTTATATATATGTTCTAAAGCCTGGTCCAATCATAATCTTACACATTTCACTAAAGTTTTACATGTGACAGACTTCAGCATTCTTTCCGAAAACTTTCTTTGCAAAAATTTATCTTTTTAGCTTATACGATATTTAAATTTTTTTCACCATATTAATTTCTAAATATTTACACAGATATGCTATTCCAATATTTAATATATTGTCATCATCATCATTTATTTCCAGTAGGTTTAGCATGTCATAAGAAGATAAGGAATTCATATAATTCCATCATAAAATTCTTTTCTCTGTTCTGTCAAATTCCATAGAAAACCAAGTCAGAGAAATGACAAATGGCCTAAAAGTAAAACATACAATATAGGAAGTTTTAAAACTGGAACAAAGGAAACATACATAAAATATTTTTCTCCATTCATTCATAAATTACAAAGATAAAAATTTAGTTCTTTCACATTAACCTGCAAATTTGCAATTTTTCTTCTTCCCTCCCTAGACAAAGATACTTTTAAATATAGTGCAGACAAGAGAAGATCCCACCAAACTTCAATTTCCCTCTCTTTCTGCCATTGTACTGGAGTTCTTCTAAATATTTGCCATTCCCAGATTACTAAAATAGAATGAGAAACCGCTCCTTTGTAGTGCAGATGACAGAACAGCCCTCTAGAAGTAAAGAAAAACTCACATGCCTTCAAGTGAGGAATTAAATTTAAAGGTTAAATCTTAAAAGATGAGACAAAATCATCAAAAATTAAATTATTATTTTTATTTGCAATGTACATTTTATTTAAAATTATTTGCAATGTACAGTATTTTATTCTTGATTACCTCACAACATGAATACATATGGTAAATAAACCATAATGAAAAAAATTAAGAAAATCTGAAACTTCATGTCAATTCCAGATAGAAATTAGATAATTCCTCGTATGTTCATACAGCATTTCCTTTAAAGATCTGTCAAAATTCCAATTCTATAGAAATGAAAATATCTGCTTTTAATCAATAATTAATTAACATTAATTAAATGTTAATTGTTAAAATAAAATCCATAACCTTCCCCACCTTAAAATTTCCCTTTTGTTGGTCCATTCTTGTTAACTGCCTTCATAAATGTTTTAATTTGGTACAATAGTCTTAGTTTATGTGTACACGTTGGATACACAAAGACACATAATACTCAAAAAATTATTTCAGTCCACTCTTTTTAAAATAGGAATATCTTCCAAAATGTAGAATTAAAGATGGTCAAAGCAGTATTTTTCCTTTAAACCAAAGGTATAAATGACCTGTAAAAACCTTCAAGCAAAACAACTGAAAATATGATGTTGCTAATTTTACAAATTTGAACTATCCCTAATGCCAGCAGGCTTTTGTCAATAAATCCATTACGGAGTTGCAAACACAGCTCTTCAACATTGTAAAGAGAACTGCAAGAAGGAAGAAAAAAATAAAAGCACTTGTGTGAACATCTTTTTCCTTTATTAAAATCCATTAATGTGAACTGAAATGTTTCTTTATCAGCAACTCTAAAGGACATTGACAAGTTCTGCTTTAGTAAGATATAGTAGGCCTCTCGGTTTTCTCGAACAAGTTAAAACCAATTTTCCTATATATAACACTTTTCTAGAACTCTTCTAGACATTACATTTTAGGATGACTATCCACCAAGTTACATGTGGTCTTCTCTCTTCACACTCAGGAAAGTCACACTTTCCACAGAACCATCTTTATTCTTGAGTGGTTCAATCAATGAGGATAATGTTGCCCTCTTTTTAAAAAAACTAAGTTCTCCCTGTGATGAATAGCCTACACCATGGAAAAGGAATCTGCTACGAAAGCCTGGGAAGACTGCATTCTCTGGCATGGAATGTCATCATGCAAATAAATGATTTTGAGTAAATAATGTTCATTCTCTCTATGATTACAAAAGTAGTACGTGCAAACTGAAGAAAAACTGGACCACACAGAAAAGCATGAACAGTGAAATAATCGCCCATGATCCCATGCCTGAATACCCTCTGAGCATCTTGGCACAGGTATTTTTAGCCTTTTCTTTTTTATAGGCCCATGTCTGTTTCTCTTTTTGAATTATAACTCAGATTGTGCTTTCTGCTTTCTCCCCACTTAATATCACAACAATCACTTTCTCAAGTTAATTTAAATTTTATAAATATAAACTGTAACAGTTGCATATTTCACATATAGATACCTTATAATTTATTCAAACATTCTCCCATGATTGAACATTTAGATCGCTTCTGATTTTTGTTACAATTAAAAAAATACCTCAATGAATACTTTTATACATGATCTTTTTGTAAATTTATTACTATTTCCCTGAAACTCCTAGAAGTAGAGTCTTGATACATATTATAAAGTTGCTCTCTTGAATGTTCTGCCCATTTATATTCCATAAGTAATGCATGAATGTTCATTTCAACAGATCTTCAACAACATGGAGTGTTTATTTTGTTAATCTAATAGGTGAAAACAGTATCTTATTTTAAATGTACACTTCTTTGATCACTAGGGAAACTAAATCTTTTCTGTTATATAGTAGTAATATATATGTCCTCTTTCATGAATTGCCTTTTTGTCTATTAAGATTTTAGTCTTCTTCTTATCAATCTGTATTTTTAACAATTTATATTTCATAGATATCAATCTTGTCACTTTTGATGCAACTACAGCATGACTAGCTTGTTTTCTGTCTTCTCCTTTTGTTTATAACTTTTATGTCCTAAAAAAGTGACTTTAAGTTTAAAATACATTCTTCATAATCTATAGGTAAAAATGTAGACAGCTGCATTTTACAGAAACTGCAAATTCTATAATATATGGATATTCCTTATATAATTTCAAGAATTTCTTCAGTCCTTCAAGTCATCACATGATATCACATGAGGTTACTAAAAAATAAATAAACAGGACATAGTTCACTCATTTCATCATTACCACCTCCTTCACCAACACCGTTACTCCACATTTTTTAACAACTATTGCTAAACATACTCACGTGTGATAAATAGGCATCAAACTTGCTTGTTTGGGTCTAAAGCACTTCAACATATTTTATACGGCAAAGGAAATGGAAAAGTAAAAATATTTCACTGAGGTCTTAAACAACAAAGCCTGGTGTCTTATCGCCAGAGAGTAGACAGTCCCTTAAGATATTAAATAATTCTGTTTTTAAAACAAATGTTACACTAACAAGTGCAATTAAAAAACTAAGTCTTTAAGAGTCCTTCCTTGAGAGAGTCAATTTCAGGATAAAGTAAAACTACTAGAGCCCCTCCTCTATTATAGGGCAGTCTTTAACTGCTCAAAAGAAGAGAAGAAAAAACAAAAAAACAAGCTGCCACATAAGCAAACGCTAATTAAAATGCTGCTTTTATTTATATCCCCCAAAGCAGGTATTTACATTTCATCTCCTTACACATAAAATCGTACTGCTAGTGTATCAAAGGGCAGATCTCAGCTTTCCTGTAATTAATTTTTTAAGATTACAGAAGCTCCCTTAAAGATCTTTTAAGAATTAAACAGAACATTTGAAGATTTTGCTTTCAAAGTAAATAAACTTAGAAAAAATATAACATGTTATACTTCCACACTACTTTAGGGTTTACAAAAATGCGTTATCCATAAGTGTTGTAGCTGATCATTTTAACCCCTATCTTTCACATAGGGCATCTATGCTGACAATAGGACATGATTCCCCCCAAAGCGAATCACAGAGCAGACCTCCTTCCCTCAAGACCTTTCTGTAACACCCACTGTGCCTCCTTATAAAGCCAAATGTCTGTGAGCATAATGAAAGTCACTGAGCACCTTGGAGCCAACCTAAGCATTAAACCTAAGAACTCCTGGTTAGAAATGAGTAATAAAAAGCACTACCTAAAAAATGTGAACAATTGGCCAGAAATTAATAATAATAATAAATTAAAATTAACTTACTCATAACTAAATTACACTCAAAACATTCAGATGCTATTTTAATGCTATGCTATCACATAGGCTAAATTTTAATTTTAATTTTATGCTATCACATAGGCTAAATTTAAGTTTGCTCATACCTCATGCTGGCAAAGGTGCGGGGAAATGTACACTGTTATACCTGTGGGAGGTAATGTAAACTAGTGCAACCTTTCTAGAGGACAACACAGTAATTATTATTAATAGTTTAAAAATACATCTTTAAAAAAAAAATACATCTTTAAAAATACCTTTAACCTAGAAATCCCTAATTACCACAGGAGTTTTCCCTATGACTAACCTAAAAGTTCATGAAAATAACATATACAAGGATGTTTGTTGTACCATTCTTTATTTAGTGAAGGGGAAAAAGAAGAAAAAAAAAAAAAGGAAGAGGAGAGAGAAGGGAAAAGAAACAAATTATCCATCAATGGGGAACTAGTTAAATAAAGGTCTTTCCTGTAACAGAATTGTATGCAGCCATTAGAAAAATGTTTACCTTCATAATTCTCTACTTTTAAACTTATACTTTCAGTCCTTGATTCTTTCTTTCCCTTTACTCACCAGTTTGCAGAATAACAAGTTGGTTCCTTAGCATCCTCTAAATGTGACCAATAAGGAAAGATATGTTTTTCTTTTTTCAACCTATTTTTAAAAACCAGCCCACACCTTCTCTCCTCTCGTCCAATTTCTGGTCACCTCTTTGTTGCTGGAGGCGACATAGAAATGCTTCAGAAACCAAGGGGAGCAGCTCCATAGCAGGGGAAGGGAAGGGAGTGATCTTTCAGAGTGAGAAGCAAGACACCAACAAACTCATTTAACGATCACCTGCCATGTGACACAGAGCATGGTGCCTTGAACATAGTAAACCCTCAACAAGTATTTGTTTAATTCATTAAGGTATGGAAAACATTTTAAACATTAATGTGTTAAGCACTTCAGTTGAAGGAGGGGTAAGCATATCAGTGGTCATTTTGGTAACAGTGCTTACACACAATGGAATCTATTTAGAATACTGTTAAATTCCTTGGTATTGGTTCACTATTTATTTTAGGCTCTAACTTTGTATAATACAGCATAAACTTAGAATCTGTACAACTAAGGACTCTATTATATTGATATTTAAAGAAGATGACCATTAAGGTGAGCAATTATTGGTAAAAAAGGATTATTGGGTGACCAACACTCTCTTCCGATTGCATAAAATTTAAAACAAACTACCCATTGGTTTGTGTATGCAACTTCAGCTTCTTAATTCTTGTCTTCTAAAAGGCCATCACCACTAGCTCTGATTGTTCTAGGCCAGTTAGGCAGACCATATTCTAGGACTCCCTAACAATGCCACATTGTTTAAAGTTATTTCCAAACTGTCCTTCAAGCATTTCTTCTGTTCACCCTGATTTATGAAATTCTAGCTTAGTGGTCAGCATCTTCCAATTGCTCTTCTCACACCCCAAATTACCCAACAGGGCCTACAGAGTTCTGCAGACCTGGTCTTCCTACTTCTTCAGCATTATGCGGCACCTCTACTCTCCCCCTGGAACTCTCTACTCCATCCCACAAGCCAGCCTCCTTTCAGCTCCTACAACATTTCAGGCTGCTCCCTCAGGTTGGACCACTCTACCCTCCCCTCTTCACTGAAGTTCCTGCTCTTTTTCTTCAAAGCCCAGCTCTAAGGCACTTCTCAGGGAAGCCGTTCATGACTTCCCCTTGCCCTAGTCAGTTTGAGCTGCTATAACAAGAGTACTGTGGACTGGGTGCCTTAAACAACACACATTGCTTCCTCACAGATCTGGAGGCTGAAGTCTGAGATGAGGGGGCCAGCATGGCTGGGCTCAGCTGAGAGCCCCCTTCCTGGTTTCCTTGCATGGCAGCTAGGAGACGGGAAGCGAGCTCTCTCAGGTCTCTTCTAAGAGCGTTAATCCCATCATGTTGGCTCCACTCTCAGACCTAAGTATTTCCCAAAGGCCCCATCTCCAAATACCATCACATTGGGAATTAAGAGTTTCAACACATGAATTTGGAGGGGATGGGCGGGCACAAATACACATGGTCCATAATACTGCCTATTAGAAGGACTCATAGTACCTTGTACCTGTCCTTTAAGACACAGACCACAGGTACTGTTTACTTTTGTTTGGGTGATTAATTGATCATTTATTTCCCCAACTACACTGACGTTATGTAAGGGTGGGGACAGTGCCTGTTGTTGTTCATATTTTATTCCCGGTGCTTGGCACTTCTGCATCTCAAGAACTAAAAGTACTTTAGGTATGTTATCTATTCCTCACAACAAACTGGGAAGGAGATATTATTATCCGCATTTTACAGATGAGGTAACAATCTCAGAGAGATGCAGCAACTTGCCCAAGGCTACAGAGGCAAGAAGAAGCAGAGAGAGGACAAACCCATGCCTCTCTTACTCCAGTGGCCATGTTCTTTCTCTCTCTTCTTGCTGCTTTTAGAACATATCTTCACATATCTATCTTAATTTGCATGCATGTGAAATAATTCAAACATAAGAGAAATATATAAAGACTAATATAATGAATATCCATGTACTTGTTTCCCAGGTTTATAAAAATCTTAAAATTTTGACTTATTTGCCTTTTTTTGGTTTAAATAAAACATTACAAGCAAAATGGAGGCCCTGCGGATCATTCTGGAATCCTATTCCCTTTCTTCCCTCCAAAGAGGTAAACACTCTCATAAATTTGGAGTTTTCATTCCATGCCTATCTTATACTACTACATATGTATCTATAAATAATATATGTACTATTTTGCATGTTTTCAAACTTTATACAAATACTATCATACCGTACCTATCATTCTGCAACTTTATTTCTCAATGCTGGTTTTGAGATTTATGTTCATACACAGCTCTACTTCATTCTTTTTAACTGCTTAACAGTATAAAGACATCAAAATTTATTAACCTGTTCTTTTCTGCTGAACATGTAGGTAGTTCTGATATGTTACAATTATAGACAGTGATGTAAAGAACCTATTTATGTATGTCTCCTGTATATATGTAGGAATAACTCCAGTGTATTTAAGAAATGAAATTGCTAGTAAGAAGGATTTGTGAATAGGAAATGCAAAACTGCTCACCAAAGTGTTGGTACTCTACTTTCATTTTTAATCTACTTACTAAAGATTAAAGACATATCACAGGGACTTCCGTGGTGGCGCAGTGTTTAAGAATCCGCCTGCCAACGCAGGGGACACAGGTTCGAGCCCTGGTCCGGGACGATCCCACATGCCACGGAGCAACTAAGCCCGTGCGCCACAACTACTGAGCCTGCGCTCTAGAGCCCGTGAGCCACAACTACCGAGCCCGCATGCCACAACTACTGAAGTCTGCGTGCCTAGAGCCCGAGCTCCAAAACAAGAGAAGCCACCACAACGAGAAGCCCATGCACTGCAACAAAGAGTAGCCCCCTCTCACCACAACTAGAGAAAGCCCATGTGCAGCAACGAAGACCCAACACAGCCAGAAATAAATAGAAAAATAAATTTATTAAAAAATAAAGACATATCACATTATATACTCCAGAAGCTTAATTATTTTCTTCCCCCACCATGACTAATCAGTCATACCTCTCCCCATACACACATAGCAAGCAATGAATGCTTATGAAATAAAATGAATATCCAAATCAGGGAAGTAAGAATAGCAGTTAAAAATTTATTAAACATTTGTTCTGTGTCAGATGCTATTTTGAGAATTTTAAATAAATAATACCATCTAATCTTCATGAAAACCCTAAGAGGTAAATATTGTTATTATCGCATTTTGTTATCTGATAGATCAAATTTCCCTTCATAACTCTCCTTTTCAAAATTTTCCTGGCTATTTTCATATTTTTTTCTTCCAGGTTAGCTTTAGAATCATGTACGTATCTTAAAATGCAATAGTAAGATCAAGAATGTTTAAATTTAAATTCATAATAAAAACATCTAATAAATGTTTTCTGATGTTATTCTCTATCCAAAATACTCTTTGCCCCTCTAAGAGATCAAGAGAGGCTCTGGCCACTTCCCCTCTTTTTAGACTCCTAGTACATGGAAAAGGGAAAAAAAAGCCAAAATAGAGTTTAAATAATTTATAGTATATTTTATAGTTTAATGTCTTTAACACAAAGACAAAACACATACAATCATATATCATGACCTTATTTGGGGATAATATTAAAAATTTAAATCTAAGGCCCTCCAAGAATGTAAGGCCCAACCTCAATGGCCCACCAGTCCAACCCCATTACAAGCCCAGAATTCTCTCTCATTTTCTATCTTCACCTTAACCCCTCCACAAAATTAGTAAACTAAAGTAATGGTTTCATTTGACCTGATAAATATCTAATTTTCACTTGGAGATATAATAATAGTAGGTATAAGAGATGGTCAGAATTCATGAAGGGTTAACTTTAATGTTTCACTTGAAAAGGAAACTATGCAAACTTATAATTTATAAAACTAAACTATGCAAACTTAGATGCCTATAAGTTACATCTCAAAATACGGAAAAAATCAAGGAGAAGATAAGATCCCTCTATTTTTCTTTATAATTGTTTCATCATGTATAATTTATTTTGTTCCTTTGTAGCCTGAATCAACTAATCCTTAAAGTTATCATGAGCTTTTCGATCAGATGCCCATGGTTTCTGCAAGCTTTACTGGCTCCTCAGAGAGAAAGAATTCGCTTGTTAAAATGTAGTGCTTCAATCAGGTCTAGGTTGCAATCTTATGGTCTCTTAAAGATATTAATTTGGAGCTACTTTGGTGAAAAAATAAAAGCTTTCTACAAGAGCAACTCATAACACACCTTATTCAAGAAAAGGGTTAGTATTTTGTTTTCTCCAGCCCAAATACACTCAAACTGTTACTGGTATTTTTTTTCATAGTTTTTAAATTGACTAGTTTTTAAATTTTATGTGAAGAACAGCTTTGTTAATGTTACATGAAACCCATGACTAACAGACTCCTGGTAAATATTTACATTCAAAAATATTTTTCTTTTATTAGTACCTCTGATTTAAAACAAACAAACAACCTCTTAGGACCTGAAGCATCTCTAATGCTGGAAAAGTACAAGGACATTTACACTTATGTAGAGTTATTGAAGGCTCAGAGCCTTAGAACTTATGAAAATTCACAAGATGCAAAGAGTTTATTTTGTCCCTTTTTAAATAAAAATTTTAATTACACTACATATACATTTCTTGGCAAAAGGAAGGTTTGAGTCTTAACTGAATCAAGGGCATTATTTTTTAGCATTGGTTTCTTTCACATGGAAACAATATTCACCTTTCATTGGTGAATATACTAATCTAATCAGTTCACTGCTAAATACAAAAGATTTCTAAAATAAAATAAGAAAAAATACTTAACATTATGTAAATCAAGAATATGAGCATTAAAAAAGTTTGATCTTAGGGAAAGCACATCTAAAAATTATCTTCAAGATATTTCTTTCTGTATATATGTTATTACTGAAGAATTTCAGTGAACTAGAAACTACCAGAGTTCAGCAATATAGTGGCCAGATGCTCTGTCTGTTTTCTTCTGTGGGAAATTCTCTTAACTAACTTCACAACTACAAGTTCATTTAAAAAATCATAAATACAATAAGCTATAGATTGATTTTAAATTTTGTTTGTTAGATCTCTTTAATAGCAAAAGTAATAGATGCTTCCTGTAGCAAGTTAAACAGTATAACAATAAATGAAGAAATAGTTAATCATACCTCCACCAAATTTGACTCCATAAAATAGTAAATGCTAATAGCCTGGTTATTCTTCCATGTTCATTCAAATAACTGGGGTGGCCAAAAAGTTCGTTCGGGTTTTTCTGTTATACATTGTACGGAAAAACCCAAATGAATTTTTTGGTCAACGCAATAATATATAAACATCTCATATATATATATATGTATATATATACACACACACATATATATATGGTTTTGCTTTAGTTTTAATGAAATATATTACACTGCAACTTACCTTTTGCACTGCTATCATGGCTTTGCCTTCCATCAGAAGACGCACAGTTAACCCAGTCTTTTTAATACCTATAAAAACACTGCACACTACGGACGTACCATAATTTATGCTCCTCATAATCATTCTCCCTCCCCTTTTTATTCCCACAATATATGTATTTTATTTTATTATTTTTTTCTTTTGAATTTTTGAAATTTATTTTATTTTTTATACAGCAGGTTCTTATAAGTTACCTATTTTATACATATTAGTGTATATATGTCAATCCCAATCTCCCAGTTCATCCCACCACCACCACCCCCACCACTTTCCCCCCCTTGGTGTCCATATGTTTGTTCCCTACGTCTGTGTCTCTATCTCTGCCCTGAAAACCGGTTCACCTGTACCATTTTTCTAGGTTCCACATATATACCTTAATATACAATATTTGTTTTTCTCTTTCTGACTTACTTCACTCTGTATGACAGTCTCTAGATCCATCCATGTCTCTACAAATGACCCAATTCCGTTCCTTTTTATGGCTGAGTAATATTCCATTGTATATATGTACCACATCTTCTTTATTCATTTGTCTGTCGATGGGCATTTAGGTTGCTTCCATGACCTGGCTATTGTAAATAGTGCTGCAATGAACATTGGGGTGCATGTGTCTTTTTGAATTATGGTTTTCTCTGGGTATATGCCCAGTAGTGGGATTGCTGGATCATATGGTAATTCTATTTTTAGTTTTTTAAGGAACCTCCATATTGTTCTCCATAGTGGCTGTATCAATTTACATTCCCACCAACAGTGCAAGAGGGTTCCCTTTTCTCCTCACCCTCTCCAGCATTTGTTGTTTGTAGATTTTCTGATGATGCCCATTCTAACTGGTGTGAGGTGATACCTCATTGTAGTTTTGATTTGCATTTCTCTAATAATTAGTGATGTTGAGCATCTTTTCATGTGCTTCTTGGCCATCTGTATGTCTTCTCTGGAAAAATGTCTGTTTAGGTCTTCTGCCCATTTTTGGATTGGGGTGTTTGTTTCTTTAATATTGAGCTGAATGAGCTGTTTATATATTTTGGAGATTAATCCTTTGTCCATTGATTCGTTTGCAAATATTTTCTCCCATTCTGAGGGTTGTCTTTTTGTCTTGTTTATGGTTTCCTTTGCTGTGCAAAAGCTTTGAAATTTCATTAGGTCCCATTTGTTTATTTTTGTTTTTATTTCCATTACTCTAGGAGGTGGATCAAAAAAGATCTTGCTGTGATTTATGCCAAACAGTGTTCTTCCTAGCTTTTTTCTAACCGTTTTATAGTGTCCAGTCTTACCTTTAGGTCTCTAATCCATTTTGAGTTTATTTTTGTGTATGGTGTTAGGGAGTTTTCTAATTTCATTCTTTTACATGTAGCTGTCCAGTTTTTCCAGCACCACTTATTGAAGAGACTGTCTTTTCTCCACTGTATATCCTTCCCTCCTTTGTCATAGATTAGTTGACCATAGGTGCATGGGTTTATCTCTGGGCTTTCTATTCTATTCCATTGATCTATATTTCTGTTTTAGTGTCAGTACCATATTGTCTTCATTACTGTAGCTTTGTAGTATAGTCTGAAGTCAGGGAGCCTGATTCCTCCAGCTCCATTTTTCTTTCTCAAGATTGCTTTGGCTATTCGGGACCTTTTGTGTTTCCATACAAATTGTGCAATTTTTTGTTCTAGTTCTGTGAGAAATGCCACTGGTAGTTTGATAGGGATTGCATTGAATCTGTAGATTGCTTTGGGTAGTATAGACATTTTCACAATGTTAATTCTTCCAATCCAAGATTCTTCCAATCTGTTTGTGTCATCTTTGATTTATTTCATCAGTGTCTTATAGTTTTCTGAGTACAGGTCTTTTACCTCCCTAGGTAGGTTTATACCTAGGTATTTTATTCCTTTCGTTGCAATGATAAATGAGATTGTTTCCTTAATTTCTCTTTCTGATTTTCGTTGTTAGTGTATAGGAATGCAAGAGATTTCTCTGCATTGATTTTGTATCCTGAAACTTTACCATATTCATTAATTAGCTCTAGTACTTTTCTGGTGGCATCTTTAGGATTCTCTATGTATAGTATCATGTCATCTGCAAACAGTGACACTTTAACTTCTTCTTTTCCAATTTGGATTCCTTTTATTTCTTTTTCTTCTCTGATTGCCGTGGCTAGGACTTCCAAAACTATGTTGAATAATAGTGGCGAGAGTGGACATCCTTGTCTTGTTCCTGATCTTAGAGGAAATGCTTTCAGTTTTTCACCATTGAGAATGATGTTTGCTGTGGGTTTCCCATATATGGCCTTTATTATGTTGAAGTAGTTTCCCTGTATGCCCACTTTCTGGAGTTTTATCAGAAATGGGTGTTGAATTTTGTCAAAATCTTTTTCTGCATCTATTGAGATGATCATATGGTTTTTATTCTTCAATTTGTTAATATGGTGTATCACATTGATTGATTTGCATATATTGAAGAATCCTTGCATCCCTGGGATAAATCCCACTTGATCAGGGTGTATGATCCTTTTAATGTGTTGTTGGATTCTGTTTGCTAGTATTTTGTTGAGGATTTTTGCATGTATATTCCTCAGTGATACTGGTCTGTAATTTTCTTTTTTTGTAATATCTTTGTCTGGTTTTGGTATCATGGTGATGGTGGCCTCATAGAATGAGTTTGGGAGTGTTCCTTCCTCCGTAATTTTTTGGAACAGTTTGAGAAGGATGGGTGTTAGCTGTTCTCTAAATGTTTGATAGAATTCACCTGTGAAGCCATCTGGTCCTGGACTTTTGTTTCTTGGAAGATTTTTAATCACAGTTTCAATTTCATTACTTGTGATTGGTCTGTTCATATTCTCTATTTCTTCCTGATTCAGTCTTGGAAGGTTATACCTTTCTAAAATTTGTCCATTTCTTCTAGGTTGTCCATTTTATTGGCATAGAGTTGCTTATAGTAGTCTCTTACGATATTTTGTATTTCTGCAGTGTCCGCTGTAACTTCTCCTTTTTCATTTCTAATTTTACTGATTTCAGTCCTCTCCCTCTTCTTCTTGATGAGTCTGGCTAAAGGTTTTTCAATTTTGTCTATCTTCTCAAAGAACCAGCTTTTAGTTTTATTGATCTTTGCTATTGTTTTCTCTATTTCTATTCATTTATTTCTGCTCTGATCTTTATGATTTCTTTCCTTCTACGAACTTTGGGTTTTGTTTGTTCTTCTTTCTCTAGTTCCTTTAGGTGTAAGGTTAGCTTGCCTATTTTAGATTTTTCTTGTTTCTTGAGGTAGGCTTTTATTGCTATATACTTCCCTCTTAGAACTGGTTTTGCTGCATCCCATAAGTTTTGGATCATCATGTTTTCAATGTAATTTGTCTTTAGGTATTTTTTTCATTTTCTCTTTGATTTCTTCAGTGATCTCTTGGTTATTCGGTAACATACTGTTTAGCCTCCATGTGTTTATTTACATTTTTTTCCCCCTGTAACTGATTTCTAATCTCATAGCTTTGTGGTCGGAAAAGATGTCTGATTTCTTTTTTTTTTTAATTTTTTAATTTTGTTTTACTTATTTATTTATACAGCAGGTTCTTATAAGTCATCCATTTTATGCACATCAGTGTATACATGTCAATCCTAATCTCCCAATTCATCACACCACCACCACCACCCCCTGATATAATTTCAATTTTCTTAAATTTACTGACGCTTTATTTGTGACCCACGATGTGATCTATCCTGGAGAATGTTCCATGTGCACTTGAGAAGAAAGTGTAATCTGCTGTTTTTGGATGGAATGTCCTATAAATATCAATTAAATCTATCTGGTATATTGTGTCATTAAAGCTTGTGTTTCCTTATTAATTTTCTGTCTGGATGATCTGTCCATTGGTGTAAGTGAGGTGTTCAAGTCCCCCACTCTTACTGTGTTACTGTCGATTTCCTCTTTAAGAGCTGTTAGCAGTTGCCTTATGTACTGAGGTGCTCCTATGTTGGGTGTATATTTATAATTGTTATATCTTCTTGGATTGATCCCTTGATCATTATGTAGTGCCCTTCCTTGTCTCTTGTAACATTCTTTATTTTAAAGTCTATTTTATCTGATATGAGTATTGTTACTCCAGCTTTCTTTTGATTTCCATTTGCATGGACTATCTTTTTCCATCCCCTCACTTTCAGTCTGTATGTGTCCCTAGGTCTAAAGTGGGTCTCTTGTAGACAGCATATATATGGGTCTTGTTTTTGTATCCATTTAGCGAGCCTGTGTCTTTTGGTTGGAGCATTTAATCCGTTCACGTTTAAGGTAATTATCGATATGTATTTTCCTATGGCCATTTTCTTAATTGTTATGGGTTTGTTTTTGTAGGTCCTTTTCTTCTCTTGTGTTTCCCACTTAGAGAAGTTCCTTTAGCATTTGTTGTAGAGCTGGTTTAGTGGTGCTGAATTCTCTTAGCTTTTGCTTGTCTGTAAAGCTTTTGATTTCTCCATCAAATCTGAATGAGTCCCTTGTCCGATAGAGAAATCTTGGTGTACCTACGACCCTTTCATCACTTTAAATATATCGTGCCACTCCCTTCTGGCTTGTAGAGTTTCTCCTGAGAAATCAGCTGTTAACCTTATGGGCGTTCCCTTGTACGTTATTTGTTGTTTTTCCCTTATTGCTTTCAATAATTTTTCTTTGTCCTTAATTTTTGTCAATTTGATTACTATGTGTCTCGGTGTGTTTCTCCTTGGGTTTATCGTGCCTGGGACTCTCTGTGCTTCCTGGTCTTGGGTGGCTATTTCCTTTCTCATGCTAGGGAAGTTTTCGACTATAATGTCTTCAAATATTTTCTCAGGTCCTTTCTCTCTCTCTTCTCCTTCTGGGACCCCTATAATGTGAACGTTGTTGCATTTAATGTTGTCCCAGAGGTCTCGTAGGCTGTCTTCATTTCTTTTCATTCTTTTTTCTTTATTCTGTTCTGTGGCAGTGAATTCCACCATTCTGTCTTCCAGGTCACTTCTCTGTTACTCTGCCTCAGTTATTCTGCTATTGATTCCTTCTAGTGTATTTTTCATTTCAGTTACTGTATTGTTCATCTCTGTTTGTTTGTTCTTTAATTCTTCTAGGTGTTTGTTCTTTCATTCTTCTAGGTCTTCGTTAAACATTTCTTGCATCTTCTTGATCTTTGCCTCCATTCTTTTTCCAGGTCCTGGATCATCTTCACTATCATTATTCTGAATTCTTTTTCTGGAAGGTTGCCTGTCTCCACTTCATTTAGTTGTTTTTCTGGGGTTTTATCTTGTTCCTTCATCTGGTAGAAAGTCCTCTGCCTTTTCATTTTGTCAGTCTTTATGGGAATGGGGTTTTCCTTCCACAGGCTGCAGAACTGTAGTTATTTTTGCTTCTGCTGTCTGCCCTCTCATTCTCCCTCCTCTTGATAGATATAATAAATGTACAGACTCTTTCCAAGTGTCTGCCCCAAACTTAATATCAAAAGAGTCTCCTTTCCCTTTAGGTCTCCCTCTCATTAACTCCTCCTGCAATCAACACACCAGCCTGAGCACCATGGAGGAGAGAAAAGCTTCTTTTGCAAAATCAATTTTACATGTAAGGCTACCCCTCGGTGTCCTATATTTTAACATATATCACTGCCTAGACAAATCTGTACCAAAAGACATTGAATTCTATATTATATGGTAGTTAGAAATCTATTATTTACAATAAAGATATACTGGACCAGGAACCATAAAACCAAGCTCTATTTCTAGCTTTGCTGTGAGTGAGTAATGTGACACTGACAAGTCATTTAACTACTTGGAGGTCCATCTCCTTCTCTAAATAATGAATTGCTTGAACTACGTAATTTCCAAAGTCTCTTCACACTAAAGTCAATGATAACTATATTGTTCAACGAATACAGACTTATGATAGCCCAGAGAGAGAAGTTTACTCAAAGAACCTCTGTATAACCTCAACAAAGGGTTTACTAAGAAATTAACAGTACAAACTATATTAAAAGAAAAAATATTGTAACTAAACAAGAAAGCAAAGTTTAAGTACCTTCAAAAGAACATAATTACATATTTACAGACAAATAATATGTTAATCACAATTATAATGGCCAATTCATTCAATAGTATGCCTAGAAATCTTATATTATTATATATGCTTGGCTTGGTTCCCATTATTACAGATCTTAAAAATAAAATTAATTTCTTTTAAAAATGTAGCAAGTGCTGAATGGCCATCAGGAGATTGAGCTCCACTTCTGCCTCAACCATTCAGTTTCTAGATTAAGTTTTTTCATCTGTAAAATTAAAAAGTAACTCCAAAGCTTTTAGGATTCACTCTTTGATTCAACAGATCTTTACCAAGTATCTACAATGTTCCAGGCAGACACTGTGCTTTTGTACTAGGGATACAGTTGTGAAGAAGAAACATGGCCACCCTAGGCTATTCTCATCGCTAAGACAGTATCAGTTTAGGGTTCTGCACCTCAGACTGTTTTCTAATTCAAACTGGCCCTCGTCTTCAACTTCATTTAGCTAAATTTTAATATACATATTTTAAAATATTCATGTATCATTTTTGTAAACATTCTGCTGCACTGTTGAAGAACAGTGTTTATAATGTTGAGGTACATTCTCTGTATACCCACTTTGTGGAGTTTTGACCATAAATGGATGTTGAATTTTGTCAAGAATTTTTTCTGCATCTCTTGAGATGTTCATATGATTTTTATTCTTCAGTTTGTTAATGTGATGTATCATACTGATTGATTTGCAGATACTGAACCATCATTGCATCCGTGGGATGCAAACTGAATTCAATATTATGTTAAAAGGATCATATACCATGATCAAGTGGCTATTTCTATTTACAGAGATAACCAAAACAGGCAACAAGGAATCTATGACATGACACCACCACCCACCCCAAAATACTTTTTCAACAAAAATTTTAGGATTTTAGCTTTATATGCCTATACTTAAAAGATATAAATCCAGAGGAGTGGCCAAGATGGCAGAATAGGAAGCAGTGAGCTCACCATGTCCTATGGGCACACCAAATTTACAACTATTTACAGAGCAACTATTGATGAGAAAAACCAGAAGACTAGCAGAAAAGTTCTTCTACAACTAAAGATATAAAGAAGGAACAACCACGAGATGGGTAGGAGGGATGCAAAGATGGTGCAATATCTGCAAATCAATGTGATACATGACATTAACAAATTGAAAAATAAAAATCACAGGATCATCTAAAGAGATGCAAAAAAAAGCTTTTGACAAAATTCAACATCCATTTATGGTAAAAAGTCCACAAAGTAGGTACAGAGAGAATGCACCTCAACATTATAAAGACCATATATGATAAGCCCACAGCTAACATCATACTCAACGGTGAAAAGCTGAAAGCATTTCCTCTAAGATCAAGAATAAAACAAGGATACCCACTCTCACCACTTTTATTCAACATAATATTGGAAGTCCTAGCCACAGTAATCAGACAAGAAAAAGAAATAAAAGGAATCCAAATTGGAAAAGAAGTAAAACTGTCACCGTTTGCAGATAACATGATACTAAACATAGAAAATCCTAAAGACACCATCAGAAACTACTAGAACTCATCAATGAATTCAGTAATGCTGCAGGATTCAAAATTAATATACAGAAATCTGTTGCAGGGAGTCTCCTGGTGGTCTAGTGGTTAGGATTCGGCACTTTCACTGCCATGGTCCAGGTTCAATCCCCAGTCAGGGAACTCCTGCAAGCCGCACAACACAGCCCAAGAAAAAGAAAGAAAGAAATCTGTTGCATTTCTATACACTAACAACAAACTATCGGAAAGAGAAATTAAGAAAACAATCCCATTTACAATTGCACTGAAAAGAATAAAATACCTAGGAATAAATCTAACTAAGAAGGTAAAAGACCTGTACTCGGAAAACCATAAGACACTGATGAAAGAAATGAAAGACGACGTTAACAAATATAAAGATACACTGTGTTCATGGATTGGAAGCATTAACATTGTTAAAATGACCATACCACCCAAGGCAATCTACAGATTCAATGCAATCCCTATCAAAATGCCAATGGCATATTTCACACGACAAAACAAATAATTCTAAAATTTGTACGGAATTACAGAAGATACTGGCTAGACAAAACAATTGTGAGAAAGAAGAACAAAGCTGGAGGTATTAGGCTCCCTGGTTTCAAACTATATTACAAAGCTACAGTACTCAAAACAGTATGGTACTGATACAAAAACAGACACATAGATCAGTGGAACAGAGTGTCCAGAAATGAACCCAACTTATATGGTCAATTAATCTGTGACACAGGAGACAAGAATATACAATGGAGAAAGGAAAATCCCCTTAAATAAATGGTGTTACTAAAACTGGACAGCTACATGCAAAAGAATCAAACTGGACTACTTTCTCACACCATATACAAAAATAAACCCAAAATGGATTAAAGACTTAAATGTAAGACCTGAAACCATAAAACTTCTAGAAGAAAATATAGGCAGTATGCTCTCTGACACAGGTCTTAGTAATTTTTTTTGGATATGTCTCCCCAGGCAAGGGAAACAAAAGCAAAAATAAACAAATGGGACTACATCAAACTAAAAAGCTTTTGCAAAGTGAAGGAAACTATCAACAAAACGAAAAGGCCACCTACTAAATGGGAGAAGATATTTGCAAATGATATATCTGACAAGGGACTAGTATCCAAAACATACAAAGAACTCATACAACTCAACATCCAAAACACAAACAATCCAATTTAAAAATGTGCAGAAGACCTTAATGAAAATTTCTTCAAATGCGACATAAACATGGCCAACAGGTGCATGAAAAGATGTTCATCACCACTAGTCCTCAGGGAAATGCAAATGAAAACCACAATGAGAAATCACCTCACACCTGTTAGAATGGCTATTATCAAAGAGACAATAAATAACCAGTGTTGATGAGGATGCGGAGAAAAGGAAACCCTCATGCACTATTGGTGGGAATGTAAATTTGTGTGGTCACTATAGAAAACAGTATGGAGATTCCTCAAAAATTAAAAATAGAACTACCATACAATCCAGCAATTCCACTCTTGGGTACTTACCTAAAGAAAATGAAAACACTCATTTGAAAAGACATACGCACCCCTGTGTTCAGAACAACAGTATTTACAACAGCCAAGATATGGAAGCAACCTAAGTATCCATTGATAGATGAATGGATAAAGAAGAAATGGTATATACATGTACCATGGAGTATTACTCAACCATAAAAAAGAATGAAATCTTGTCTTTTGTGACAACATAGACGAGCCTAGAGAATATTATACTACGTGAAATAAGTCAGAGAAAGACAAATACCACATAATTTCACTTACATGTGGAATCTAAAAAACAAAACAAATGAACAAAATAACTAAACAGAAACAGTCATAGATACAGAAGACAAACAGATGTTTGCCAGAGAAGAGGGGACTGAGGGTGAGAGAGATAGGTGAGGGAGATTAAGAGGTAAAAACTTCCAGTTACAAAATAAATGAGTCATGGGTATGAAATGCACAACGTAGGGAATATAAGTCAATAATAATATAATATCTTTGTATGGTGACAAATGATAACTAGACTAGTGATGATCCTTCTGTAATCTACAGAAATATCGAATCACTATGTTGTGTACCAGGAACTAACATAATGATGTAGGTCAATTATACTTCCAAAACAAATGAAGACACTCATAGAAAAAGAGATCAGATTTGTGGTTACCAGTGGCAGGAGGTAAGGAGGGGGAGGGAGAATTGTGTGATGATGGTCAAAAGGTACAAACTTCCAGTTATAAGACAAATAAGTACTAGGGATGTAAAGCACAACATGATAAATACAATTAGCATTGCTGTATGTTATATATGAAAATTAAGAGAGCAAATTCTAAGAGTTCTCATCAGAAGGAAAAAATGTTTCTTCATTTTCTTTTTCTTTTTTTGTATCTATATGAGATAATGGATGTTTACTAAACTTATTGTGGCAATCATTTCATGATGTATGTACATCAAAGCATTATGCTCTACCCTTAAACTTATACAGTGCTGTATGTCAATTATATCTCAATAAAACTGGATGGGGAAAATAAAAAGCCCGAAACAACAACAATAAATAAGATAACCTTTAGACTGCAACAAAAACATAATCATGAGTTTAAAAAAAGGAAGAGAGGAAGGCATAGAACCTTTAAAATTCTTTAAAACCTTGCCCTCAACAATTCAATCTTGGGAAAGAAGACTGTTTAGGTAAACTGCTATAAAGTTTTTCTTTACAGAAGGCTTTCCAGACTGAAGTGCTTTAAATATCTTGATTTTTCTATTCATTCTAAAAGACACAGACTCTTGACACTCCCCCTTGTATACATGGGGGAAATTTTTTAAAATAAATGTTTCTATAAAGGGTTAAAGAAGCTATGTTGGAGAAAAACTTCTTTAAAATGAAAATAATCAATTCCCAGCCAATCTGATGGAAATGTCATACTGAACATAAAACTAACCCCACTAGAAGTTACAATGCATATGCTATATTTAACATACTTTAGTTAAACAGAAAAAGTAAAAATAGAATAGTTCTTAAGCACGTTTCTAGGGATAAACGAAGAGTTTGTGTGCCAGTAGTTGTTAGTTTTAATTACATCAGAGAGAAAAATAGACCTCATTTCCTGATGTTTAAGGGGGAAAAAAATCTACTTCAAGAGGTACCATCATTAATGGTTGTCCTAAATTGTAAATCTATAACCTTTGAGGGCATAGGTGAATGAAACCCTACTGTTTTCCCCCAGATTACTCACAGAGTTAGTAATATAATTTGGCAATGATTCTTAAGGTTATCAGAAATTTCTAGTCCCTTGCTCATAAGTTATCTTCAAGCATTCTTGTTTATAGCAGCTTAATGACAAGCAGCAGTGAAATGGAAATTCTTTTTGCCTGACGGCAGGGTGTATAGGAAGAGAATTCAGATGAAGAACATATTTCACATCGCCAGAGCTGACAAAAGTGAAAAATGTGCCAGACAGCCTCCGCAAGCTACAATTTTTGTAACTAGGAATGCTGAAACCTTTTCAATGGTGCTGCCCACATTTGAGGGTTTTTATACAAAACAAAGGAACTATTTTTCTTATAGAGCAATTTTATTTTCATTTATGACTTTTTCTTATGAAAAAAAGGATTGACTTCATATTCATTGAATAATTTATCTAAATTCATGCTATAAATGGTAGAAAACAAGAATATTCTTATGGAGTCATATCTCATCTTGTATGAAAGTAGAAAATGAAGATATTGGAAAGAAGAGAGCCATTTGTTCAACAAAGCTTTAATCAATATCTACCTCATGCCAAGCACTGGTCACAGCTGTGAGGATGTACAGAGATAATACCACAACTATTTCATGTACTCATTCATTTACTCAAATACTTAAAGTATTCATCACTTAATGTCAAGGCTGAACAAGACATTTGAGATACAAAACAATACCACAGAGCTAAGTTTCTCACTGTTGGAGATGGGAGTTATAAATATAGGGGGAGATTAGAATAAATCCTGGGGTGTTGGATTTCAGTGGAAAAATTAATATGAACTCTTAATTAGATACAGAACTTTAATTTAGACATAGACATAGATACATACACACACACACACACACACACACACACACACACACACATATTTTCTAGCTCAGTCTGTGAGATCTGAGACTTGAGAGGGTCTAGAACCGATGACACATTAGTAGCAATGAGCCAATAACCCAGATTTTAGTTTTTAAATACCATTCTCCACTAAAAGGAACCAGGGCACCTTAGAAAAAGGCTGAGTCCAGGGCTGGGGCAAGGAAAGTACACAAAGAACCTAGGACATCTTGTTATACCAAAGTAAGAAATTCTCAAAGAACAATGAAGACATATGAAAAGGACAGAGGAGCAGCATGTCTCACTGGCCAAATCCAGAATAATTCAAGCATCAAAATAATTAATGACAGTAATGCAATATAACTCCTTGAATAAAATAAGAGTCTATGAGTTTGAATAATATAAATTAAAAATAAAGAGGAAAAAGGAAGTTCTTCCTTAGAGCAAAATGCCAACTAATAAATATGGAAAGATAGAATGATGGATGCTTACAGCTACTGAGTGAAAGTTTGATGAAGAACAAGATATTTACAGTTTCAAAGTACCTCCCCACAAATTACATATTAATTACAAAGGAAAAACAGTAATTTTACAGTGGAGAAACCTGGTAGACAGAATTTAAACAAGTGAAAATCAGTAATATTTGTACAAACTGGTATCATGTGCTTACTGATACTGAGAAGGGCACAACCTCCCTTCTATTGCTTTTCTGCCAAAACTGCAAAACCTCACTCTAATCATAAGGACATATTAGACAAATCCAAATTGAGGGATATTGTACAACATGATTGGCCTCTACTCTTTAGACTATGTTAAGGTCAAAAAAGGAAAACAAAGGCTAAAGAACTGTTCCAGATTAACGGAGGTTAATGAGACTGAAAATTACAGTTGACCCTTGAACAATGCAGGTGTTATTCTGCATATGACTTACAGTCAGCAGCCCATATCTGCAGTTCCTCTGCATCGATCATAGACTGTGTAGTACGGTATTGGGTTGGCCACAAAGTTTGTTTGGTTTTTCCGTAACATCTTACAGAAACACCTGAACTAAGTTTTTGGCCAGGCCAATAGTTGCGACCTCAAAACTGCCTGAAAAACACTGTTTTTGCCCGTCTTCCATTCACTGCAGGCATGCCACGTGAGAAAAAGAGTATTCCCAA
This sequence comes from Balaenoptera ricei, assembly GCF_028023285.1. Classification (NCBI taxonomy): domain Eukaryota; kingdom Metazoa; phylum Chordata; class Mammalia; order Artiodactyla; family Balaenopteridae; genus Balaenoptera; species Balaenoptera ricei. Next base: position 172,397,316 of record NC_082639.1, read on the forward strand.
AAAAAACAGGGTGCCTGCAATTCCTTGATAGGAGCTGATCCCACAGCACTCTTTAGCTAAGGGGCAAACTGAACTTGACTGATAGCCTCAAAGTAAGGTCCTGTTTTTCCTAACAACGAAGTTAGGCATGCAGGAGATTTCATGAAGCCTTAGACAATATAGCGCATTAACTCTAGTATGCCATTCAGGACCCGAAGGACTCTGGAGTCTGCATTACTTTTCGTGGAAGAACACACTGCACCAAAAGTCTTTCCTGTGTCTTCTGAGCAACATCAAGGGTAAAAGGCCGTTGGGATCAAGTACTTCTATGTAGAATTAGAGGGAACAAACTACTTTCTTCGTTGGATAGCTAGATGTCCACAGCTTCAAAACCGCCTCAGGAACACAGTTCTAGCTGGTCTTATCTTCAATGCAGGTGTGCCTAAGTGAGTAAACCTGAGTTGCACTGAACAAAACACTGTGCCTACAATTTCCTCTGGGATCTCATACAAGACGACTCTCACCTCCTGGGAAAACTAGACTTTAGGTCCAGCCAGAAAAATAAGTATAGTTTTTCCCTCAACATTGCTAGGCGTTTGGCAGATCCAAAGTTGCCTAGACCAAACGCAGATATGAACTCGGTATCCAATTCACCAAAAGCACAACTCCATGCGTCCAAAATTTATTCATGTAGGGCCCAGGGTGCCCAATGTGTCTCTTGTGGCTAGTCAGAAACTCCAGGTAATTTTGCTGTGTATTCAAGTCTGTAATTGGAGACTGATGAGAAAACCAGTACTTTTGCCATTTAAAAGCTCAGTTTTGGGTTGGCCACAAAGTTCATTGGGTTTTTCCATAACACCTTAAGGAAAATCCCAAACCAACTTTTTGGCCAGCCCAATAGTATTTACTATTGAAAAATATCTGTGTACAAGTGGACCTGCATAGTTCAAATCCACATTATTCAAGGGTCAACTGTAAATGGAATGTTTGTTCCTGGATTAAATACTAGACTGAGGAAAAATAATAGCTATAAAAGATACCATTGAGACAATGGACAAATTTGACTATGGCCTACAGATTCAAAAAAATAGAAGAAAATAGTATTATATCAAGGTTAAATTTCCTGATTTTGATAAGTATACTGTATTTTATATAAGGGAATGTTCTTCTTAAGAACTACATACTGAAGTATTTAGGGGTAAAGGGGCACCATGTTGGCAACTTTTTCTCAAATGGTTCAGAAAAACATTATGCATATATAAAAAATTTCAGTTAGAAAACAATTGGTGGGCTTCCTTGGTGGCACAGTGGTTGAGAATCCACCTGTCAATGCAGGGGACACGGGTTCGAGCCCTGGTCTGGGAAGATTCCACATGTTTCGGAGCAACTAAGCCCGTGCGCCACAACTACTGAAGCCCACGCGCCTAGAGCCTGAGCTCCACAACAAGGGAAGCCACCGCAATGAGAAGCCTGCGCATCGCAACGAAGAGTAGCCCCCACTCGCCACAACCAGAGAAAAGCCTGTGCGCACCAACGAAGACCCAACGCAGCCAAAACTAAATAAATATATTTATTAAAAAAAAACAATTAGTAAATCTGGGTAAACAGTATATGGGATATCCTTGTTCTAACTTCGTAACTCTTCTTTAAGTTTGAATTGATATCAAAGTAAAAAGTTATAAACAAATGAAACACTATAGTTAATTCATTAATGAATGTAGTCGTTCAGTTAACAGTTAAGATTTTACTATATGTCAGATAGTGGACAAAGATAAGTAGAAAACAAGATTCCTACCCTTGAGGACATCCCAGTCTTAAAAGGGTTGCTCAGCCTTTCAAAAAAACAAGTTGTAGAATTATCTTACTACCACTCTCTTTTAATGCAGCCAAAACACCTCATGAGGAAAATGTATTGTGAAGGACTAGAACATTTTCCCCACTATACTAGAAGTTATATAATAAACATTCCTAAAAATAAGTAAATCTATCTCCAGAGAGACAGAATTTTTGTTTTAAAAAATATTTGAGTTGTGATATAATCTACATTGCAGTAACATTACTAAAGCATTGGGGGGTATAATTTGCTTTATTAATGCCAAACATTATGTTTAAATGCCAAATTAATCATTCATTGTGATTTGAAAGAACAATAACACAATGATCAGGAACAACAAATGATGAAAAGGTGAAAACATATTTGTGAAGTAGAGGCCTTTAGGTGTTAATTGGAAACAAAAAGTGATAGTACTTAAGAAAGACATGGGTGCAGACATAGAATAAAAGGACAGAACTGAAGAAATATACTCGAGTCATTGACACTTGTTGAATGCTTACAAATAGGAAAAACCCTTACTTCACAACCAGATTGGATTTTTCAAAGACTGAGCAAATGGTAGTGACATCACTCAAAAAAAAGGTAGAAAGAACAATAGTGAACATTTACTGGGCACTTACTATGTGCTGAGTACTTTATCTGCTTTATTTTACCTAATCCTCACAACAACCTCCATTAGATAGGAACAATTCCCCCCTTATACAGATGAGGGGACTATGTTTGGGAAGAGAAGTTGAGAGCCATGGCTAGTAAGTGACAGACATGGGATTCAAAACTCCAGGTTTGTTTAACTCAAAGGCCATGCACTTAAACACTATATAATCTGCTTTTCAATGAGATATGAGGATGATTTCAGTCAAAATATCTGAAGATCTTCTATATGCACATACTATGATAGACACTGGATAGACAGTGAACAAAAGTAACAACATAATCCCTGATTTCACAGAATTTACAGTCTACTATACGTAACTCACTGGAACAAAAGTGAAAAATTAGTAGCCTTCTTTAATAAAATACCTAGGAACAAACCTACCTAAGGAGAGAAAACACCTGTATGCAGAAAACTATAAGACACTGATGAAAGAAATTAAAGATGATACAAACAGATGGAGAGATATACCATGTTCTTGGATTGGAAGAATCAACATTGTGAAAATGACTATACTACCCAAAGCAATCTACAGATTCAATGCAATCCCTATCAAACTACCAATGGCATTTTTCACAGAACTAGAACAAAAAATTTCACAATTTGTATGGAAACACAAAAGACCCCGAATACACAAAGCAATCTTGAGAAAGAAAAACAGAGCTGGCGGAATCAGGCTCCCTGACTCCAAACTATACTACAAAGCTACAGAAATCAAGACAGTATGGTACTGGTACAAAAACAGAAATATAGATCAATAGAACAGTATAGAAAGCCCAGAGATAAACCCACGCACATATGGTCACCTTATCTTTGACAAAGGAGGCAAGAATATACAATGGAGAAAAGACAGCCTCTTCAGTAAGCGGTGCTGGGAAAACTGGACAGCTACATGTAAGAGAATGAAATTAGAACACTCCCTAACACCATACACAAAAATAAACTCAAAATGGATTAAAGACCTAAATGTAAGGCCAGAAACTATTAAACTCTTAGAGGAAAACACAGGCAGAACACTCTATGACATAAATCACAGCAAGATCCTTTTTGATCCACTTCCTAGAGAAATGTAAATAAAAATAAACAAATGGGACCTAACAAAAATAAACAAATGGGACAAATGGCACAGCAAAGGAAACCATAAAAAAGATGAAAAGACAACCCTCAGAATAGGAGAAAATATTTGCAAATGAAGCAACTGACAAAGGATTAATCTCCAAAATATACAAGCAGCTCATGCAGCTCAGTATCAAAAAACCAAACAACCCAATCTAAAAATGGGCAGAAGACCTAAATAGACATTTCTCCAAAGAAGATATACAGATTGCCAACAAACACATGAAAGGATGCTCAACATCACTAATCATTAGAAAAATGCAAATCAGAACTGTAATGAGGTATCACCTCACACCAGTCAGAATGGCCATCATCAAAAAATCTACAAACAATAAATGCTAGAGAGGGTGTGGAGAAAAGGGAACCCTCTTGCACTGTTGGTGGGAACGTAAATTGATACAGCCACTATGGAGAACAGTATGGAGGTTCCTTAAAAAACTAAAAATAGAACTACCATATGACCCAGCAATCCCAATACTGGGCATATACCCTGAGAAAACTATAACTCAAAAAGAGTCAAGTACCACAGTGTTCATTGCAGCACTATTTACAATAGCCAGGACATGGAAGCAACCTAAGTGTCCATCAACAGATGAATGGATAAAGATGTGGCACATATATACAATGGAATATTACTCAGCCATAAAAAGAAACAAAATTAAGTTATTTGTAGTGAGGTGGATGGACCTAGAGACTGTCATACAGAGTGAAGTAAGTCAGAAAGAGAAAAACAAGTACCATAGGCTAACACATATATATGGAATCAAAGAAAAAATGCTTCTGAAGAACCTAGGGGCAGGACAGGAATAAAGACGCAGACGTAGAGAATGGACTTGAGGACATGGGGAGGGGGAAGGCTAAGCTGGGACGAAGTGAGAGAGTGGCATGGACATATATACACTACCAAATGTAAAACACATAACTAGTGGGAAGCAGCTCCATAGCACAGGAACATCAGCTCGGTGCTTTGTGACCACCTAGAGGGGTGGGATAGGGAGGGTGGGAGGGAGATGCAAGAGGGAGGGGATATGGGGATATACGTATACATATAGCTGATTCACTTTGTTATACAGCAGAAAGTAACACAACAATGTAAAGCAATTATACTCCAATAAAGATGTTAAAAAGAAAATTAGTAGCTTTCTTTATAGTGAAATGTATTATCAGTACTTAGAAGTTACAATAACGTAACCATCAATGACTTAAAAGTCTTGGGGAAAAGTATCCTCAGAATTAAATGTAGAGTCACCACAAAATAAAGAGAACCTATAGGGAGAACATTCCTAGCCACTTGGCTATGATTCGATTGACTGTACTAACATGTCTAAAGAAATACATTAATTCAGAAGAGAGGTGCATCAGCAATGGAAGTGGAGAGAAAACAGAAGGGCTGTCCAGAGAGAGGGTTCCTTTGCCTAAGGACAGCCACATTCTGGTGACAAGCACTGCCTCAATGTGGAGGAGGATGTAGCCCAGTGCCATTAAATATCTTAAATTTTTATTTTTATCAAAACAATCCATTTACAGTGTTAAAAGTAGCTCTACAAGGCAGATAATGGGAGTGAAAAAGTGGTCCCCTGCCCCATCTTTCTCCAGCTATCACTTTCTAGTTTTTCCACTAGTATTTCTAGATAACACATTCACAACTGCTTTTTACAATTTTAAATTTCAAGCATTACACACTGACTTCCTACTATAGACGGATGTGGATTTAGCTGTCTATAGCACTCCCCTCCCCCCCTCCTCAATATAGTTCTATCACAACTGTTGGTTAAATCAACACTGGGTGTTTTACATTATTATGACTAAATATTATTCCGAAATGAACCACTAAAAGAATGATGACTGGATTTTTTTTCTTGAAAAAATGTTTCCTTCTAATTAGCTACCCCTGCTTTTGTTAATTTGCTCAGTTTTCTATACATCTCAATGATAGGAGGATAATTTCAGTCAAAGTATCTGAGGATCAATTATGCACACATACTGTGATAATGAACAAGATGCTATACAATTCCTGACCTCACAGAATTTAGAGTCTAGAAAGTATAACCAACTGGGACAATATTAATTTACCCCAAACTCTTCCTGGAATTCCTCTAAATTAGTCAAATAATTAGACAGCCTGGTTTTCCTCTAACTGTATTTTCTTTTTTCTTCCACCTCCATTTTATTTTCTATCTCATCATCTTTTTAATCTACTTTTTTGGAAGACAGTCTCAATTTTCTCTCTCAAACCTCCTACTGAATTAATAATCGTTTAAATATTCAAAAGAGTTTATTCTTTAAAGGATCCTTTCTAGAGTATCCTATTTCTTTATAGATACAATATCTTCTCTTACCTCTGAGATTTTAATTACAGGTTTTTGAAATGTCTTTTGCTCGTACATTGTTTCTGTTCCTTTCACATTCTTTTTAAAAATTTTCCTGTTTGTTTTGGTTTCTTTCACGTTAAAGACTTTTCCTCTAACATGTCTGTTCAAGTTAAGCGTGAGACAATAAAAAGATGAGCAATAGCTGTATGTAGAAGGTAGAACTTACTGACTAGTAGATTTCACCATAGCAAACCAGTTTTTTCACTGGGGACCCCAATGTCCTTACATGTAGCTCTTCTTTCTTTAGCTGTTCCTTTTCCCTGGAGAGATATCCTCCATTCTCCTGTGTGTGTTTGTTGGGGCAGAAGGAGAGAGGTGGTAAGAAGCCTGGCAGCCCTCTGTGTGCTAGCCAGGAGTGGGCAGAGAGTATTACAACTAGTAGGCAGACTCTGGTTTTGATCCTGTTAAAACCTAAATCAGACTATGTTACCCCAACTGATTCTGAGAACATCAAGTCCTTACAATGGCCAAAAAGGCCCCACATGATCTCTACCACCCACCCCATGCTCCTCATCTCTCACTCCCCTCCAACCAACTAACTTCCTTGTTGCTTCAGGCCTGCCTCTACATTAGGGCCTTTGCACTGGCCGTTCTTTTGCCTGCAGCACTCTCCCCCATGATCCCCATGGCTCATTCCCTGTCTTCCAAGTCATTGCTCAAATAACTCCTACTATGCCACCTCGTTTTAAACTACAACCCCTCCCACCCTGCACTCACAACTTCCCTTACCCTACTCTATTTCCTTTTTCCATAAGTATTTATCATCTTCTAACACACTATACAAATCACTATTGTGTCTACTATTTATTATCTCCTCTCACAAAAACAGAGTTTTGTCTGTTTTTTATCACTAATATATCCCCAATACCTATAACAGTGCCAAGCACATAACAGGTATATGCCCCTGTCCTTAACTATGCCCAATTCAACAGTTCTAGAAAATACACCTCTAGTCTTCCATCAGAGTGGGAAAGGGCAGTCACCTGGCAGCATGCGGCAGAAACAGGAGCCCAGGAATCTTACTTTTCCTCATATAATTTTCAAACAATTCTCCTGTTTTCAACTCCACCAGCATGCCTGCTTTCAGAAATATCTGGTACCCTCAATTTCTGTCATTTTCCAGGGCTCCGCTCTTCAATTACTTTGCTTCTTATTTGCTTCCAACCTTCAACTGTTTAGGATTCTGTATTCTCCGCTCTACTGAATCAGGAAGTACTAGTCCATCCACTTTCTATCTTCCAAAATTCTGTTCAACTTTTGTCTACTGTTTTCACCTCTCCATTAGACTACAGTCATTTCAGTGGGGAGCAGAAAATGGAGCATGTGGTCAATCTACCATATTTACCTTTACTGCTAAATATCTGAATCCTACAACCAACTCCCCTTCTTTACATCCCCTTGCTCTTCAGGAAATCTCCTGATAATGATGGCTTCTTACACAGGTATACTCCAGTGATAGCTAGAAAACTCATCCTATTTATTCCTTTTAGCAGGTAGTAACTCCATATACATTGGGCTATGACCTTGGTAAAGTCTCCTCAGGAGACATATCTACACTTAGGATGCTGACACACCACCAGACCAAAGTCACACTAAAATAGTACAACCTTACAAGCCTTTTGGGGGATGGCCAGCAAACCTTTTGTTTTTTATTCAATGGATAAATGGATTCATTTATCCATTTTCCATATTTATTCATTTTCGTATTTTAAATTTCAACAGAATAGAGCTGGATTAACAAAAAATGGGGAGGCCTAAAAAAGAACTAGAAGATAAATATAAGTAGATAGGCATGTGGGTGGGCAGGTGGACAGACTGGACAGAGATAATTTATAATAAATATATAATCTACCATTTGCTGAGTACCAGATATGCCCTGGGCCTTATATAGGTACTTTACATCTACCATATTGTTAATCCTCACACCAACTCTATAATCTATTATCCCATTTTATAAATGAAAAAACTGAGACTCAGAGATCTTATATCACTGACCTAAGGTCACAGATCCAGCAGAGATAAAGCCAGAACTTTATCCAATTCCAAATTCTATGATCTTTATATTATACACACGGTTTTTAAGTATCAATTAAAACAGGTTAAAATGCAACATGATTCTGACTTTAACAAAATGATAATTGGTGATAACATTTTGAATGTTTCTGAAAGTTCTACTAATTTTATAACAAGAATTCTAAGAAAAATGGAAACATATTGTCTATCCAATTCAACATTCTGTCCCAAAATGGCAAGCAGCATCAAAGGATATTTTGTGGTAGGAAACAGCTGCTATCTATGACACCAACTTCAAAAACTTGGGGCAAATCCCTAATACATCCTTATTTTTCCTTAATACCCTACTGTAAGCCTGTCTTCCATTGTATTATGTCTATCATCAAGGTCATAACTATACTAGCCCTAAAACAAAGCTTAGTTATGTCAGTGTGAAAAAGGCCCACTATCTCCAGTTGCTGGAATTTCAGGCACATTATCACTGGCTTCTCATGGGAAAAAGTCAAACACTGCCTTTAAGTTCAGAAGAAGAAAATTAAACACAGTAAGCAGCCATACCTGGATTAGTAATGAATGACAGCAACACAGCCTGGAACTATTAGTTTCATCTGGGCCGGAAGGAATCTCAGTGGAGGAATTTTTGGCTGCAGCTCTGCTATTTGCTGAGAATTTTGAAAATTAAACACTGATCCACTAAAAATGGAATGTGCCTATGCAGATCACAGTAACATGTAGGCAGTTGCAGCCAAAAGTTTATATGAGATCTAATAAAGGACTGCATGTCAGAATAGTTTTCAATTTTTCCAACTGAACTCAACAAAAAATAAATGACAGTGATGGGGCTCAAAATATTCACACCCTGGAGCCGCCAAGCTAAATAATTTAATATCTTTTTGAACAGAAAAGCCTTCTCCCCCAGGACATATTTTTCAAAATATTAAATGTTCTGTTAGTTTAGCTTTCCCCTTGCAAGCAGCTGCATTCTTTTTTTTGAAACTGGAGAGTGATGGTCTCGCCTCTCCTATAATTGGAGAAAAATTCCAGGCACATTAGACAGGAAGCATTCAAATCATATACTATTATTATAGCTTATAAATTATGGTACTCTTAATATTATGCAAAATTTGAATAAGTCAAAATATCCTCAAAAGGTAGGGAGAAAAACACGTTTTGAAATAAAAAGGAGGAAGCATTTTACACGGCAAAATTAAGCAAGTCTTCTCTCTACATTTTGTTTCATTAAGCATGGAAAGCACTTAGCAACCAACTAAGATTAATTGTGAAAAGCAGAATGCCCTGCTATAATTAGGACTTCATCCTTGACTTACGAAGTATGGTGACGTGGATCTACCTGCCAGTACATAATAATGATTTCCATGTGCTAATCCTGTGAAGGTTAAGACTCATTACTGGCTAAAATATGTTGCTTTCTAAATAGTTCAGTGTGTTGGTTACTTCCACATATATTCTTCTTAATGAAGATAATATATTTTCCCGTTTAATTAGATAATTAAAAACATAACTTTCAGGGCTTTCAAATATTAATTGTTTACATCTATCATTTCTAAACGGTATTACACAGCTCCACAGTGTGGAAAGTTCAAGTGTTGGATATCTTTTCCTTACTTCCCTTGGTACAAAATGGCTGTGTGAGGAGAGGGGCAGAGGAGGAATGGCAGAAGGAGAAAAGAACAGCAGAGTCCAGGTGAAAGGTCCTGATGAGGTTCCTTTTCATATGGAATCTTCAAGAGTTGCTATACAAACCCTCTAACTCAGGAGGGTTCTATGACAAAGAATTTGCTTTTGTTTTCAAGTTCTTTGTTTTGCTTTGTATCTAGTAGGAGTCCCCTAGTTAAGGGAAGTGAGAGGAGAAGGGGAGACCAGCAGAGACCTCTCCCTTCTTGATAAACCTACTCCCATTGAGAACCCTGAGGGTTCTCTAAGGGACCCTTAAGCTCCCAAGACAAGTTTGAAAATGATTTAGAGTGAACTGCCTCAGTTCCCCAGGAAACAAACAGAAATACTAGCGCTCTAGAGAAGTCACTCTCCTAGTCCCCCAAATCTTGAGCATCTCAAGAAGTTGGGTACCCCCACTCATCTCCTTAACACTCAGGTTTCAAAGCACAGTCTTCTGGGAAGCCATTTACAATGAAAAAAACAAACAAACACTGGATCAGAATATTTAGGTTCCACAATAAGATCCTCCTCTAATCAACTAAAAGGAGGGCACTAAAGCACTCCACTTTATCACCTGAAAAGTGAAAGGGTCAGATTAGTTTTGGTAATATTAAAATTATTCCTTAGAGCCCAGCGTTCAGAGCTATCTCCAAAACAGGCACTCTAGGACATAAGTTTCTATGATTCAGCCTTGTTAAAGGATCTACTAGTAAGGGAAACACAGTGATGAAAAATAATAAAGCTCTTCCAGTTTTACTGCCCTGTATAGGCTGTGGTCAACATCTCTTGCATATATATCTACGTTTTCATTTCCAGAGCAAATTTTATGTTTCAAGGTACAAAAAATTTTTAGATGACTAGAGCTCCTTCTTTGTGGAACAGCCAAAAATCATGGCCTGCCATCAACTTTATTATTAAAACACAGAAAACAGATTAATCAACACTAAGTGAAGGGCTCTACGTTTTCTATCAAATAACTATTGGCAGGTGGCATTATAAAGCAAAATTTACTCCCTCCCCAGGCCCTATTCAATTCTTCACTGCACTTTGCACTATTTGTATATGAATATATACAGTATGTATACATATATACATGCATATGCATATATATGCATATGCAAATATATGTGTGTGTGTGTGTGTATATATACATATATATATACACACACACACACATACATATATATATATATATATACATATATATTTGTTCTTCTTAAGGACAAGAACCTTAGGTGCCATGTTTAGTATTGTACACCCAGATCCTAGCACCTACCTAGGCACTCAATTTACTTTTGTCATGTACGTATATAGCACTGTGTTAGCTAAGCTCCCCACAGTTACGGCACTTAGCTAAGCCAGGATTGATTACCAGTATTTTTTTTAAAAGATGGGGCCATGGGGTTTGTGTTTGTTAATTTGGTTTGATTTCTCCCCAGTAGAATCAAAGCCTTTGAAAATGGGCATTTTATTTTTGAGGTCAGAATTATCAGCACAGAGATGAAAGAAGCACTATTTTCAAAGGAATATTTTTCTTCTCTAGACTTTTACACATGATAAGACATATGAAGAATGTGATACTTGGGTATCTCCTTTTCCTAGAGGAGTTCTAAATTTTTCAAGCTGTCACGATGATTCACGTGAATGACGATTTTAGTTAAGAAAACAACTTTGGCTCTTTGACCAACTAGAAAAAAAATACTAAAAGTCTACATTACCGTTTTGTCATAGTTGACATGCCTTCCTTCAAAGGCTTAAAAGAAACCCAAAATGCTGTCAATTTGGGATTTTTTCCTAGTGAATTTATAACTGATTCCAAGTGTTTTTTCACTATACAATTAGCTTCTAAAATATTGAGTGCTTTGTTTCCAGAAATGGAAAAAAATAAAATTAAATTGAGAAATATCTACTTTGTTTTAAATTAAGCTGGCCATTTTTGTCATGAATATTTGAAACAGTGAAAATAATTTTATGGAATTCATAATGTTGTATTTCTAAAACCACTAACATTTTTAAAAACAAAGCGGATGCATACAAATATGAAATCACAACACAGTATGCAACAATTAATGAATAACCTGGGAATTAAGTTCCTTTATAATAAATACTATGGTACAAATCTCATGTACTCTTTGAGTATAGAGAACAAAGTAGTGAGCACCTTTCCATATGTAGAGAGGTACCCTAATACCAGTGAGGCAAACGGCAAAAAGGCCCAACAAATCATCTGGGAGGGAGGGTAGTTATATCCCATGGAGCAATGGTTTTCAACCTTGGAGAATTTGTGAAACCCTCTGAAACCCTGGTAAAGAACTATGGAAACTGTCCCTTAAAGAATGAGTCTTCATAAAATTTTGTATACAATTTCAGGGGTTCTTTAGGCCCTCTGAAGGGCATTCAAAGATCTCAGGTTAAGAGCCCCTGAGGCAGAGATACAGGAAGGCCTATGAAGGGCAGAAAATGTAGCCCACTAGGCCTGTCAGACAAAGTAATAGGAATTGGGAAATTTCTAAAGATAATAGAAACTTGGGGTAAAATGGGAAAAAACAGAGAGTTAAAAGAGAGGGAGAAAGAGTGAACAACATAGGAGCGAGTAGAGTAGAAAGAGAAGTGGGAAAATTAGAAAACTAAAGAGAAAGGGGAAAAATGAGAGTAAGCAAAGGAGAGAAGAAAGTTGGAGCAAAAATGCACGAGGGGAGGATGTCTGCTTACATTGAATTTTATGGCCAGCATTTACCAAGTCTTGCTGGAGTGCAAATAACACAGTAGGCATTTTTCATGTATTTACTCACTTAAAACTCACAACTACCATAGGGGATCTATTTTATACATTTCACAGCTCAGGAAACTGAGGCACAGAAAGGTTAACTATACCATTCAATGGACTAACAGCAGCTAGGATTTAAACAGACCTGTTGTTTGCTCCCAAAGCCAGCCTCTACATTTTTATAGAAATGCCCACTATACAGCCTGCCCTTCTGACACTTGAAAGGCATGCCTAGGCCTCTCCTATCTGTATTCCTCCTGAAGACAATTTTCTAATAATGAAGGTGACACCAGGATACATTATCTTTCTTAATAGACACTATACCAAAATCTAAATTACACTCTCATCAAGATCTGAAATTGTCATGAGTTTCTTTTTTATCCCAACTTTACTGAGAGACAATTGCCATATGACATGTGTGTCATGATTTTCATTTCAACTGAAATGGTACTTTTATTTAGGTTTTTAATCTTTGGAAGTTCCGTAATTCCACTTGTCAAAATACTTCAAATGCATTAAAAGATTATCAAAACTGTAAAGAAATACAGCCTGTTAACCGTCCACTAATATTTACTCTGAATACTCACTATGGGGGTTTGAGTTTCACAGCTTCCTGGCATGGCCCGTGTTTGTCAGATTGGTTGCCAGCTGTTTCACTTTAGTTATTTTTAACAATACTGTTTTGTTAAAGCTGCCTTCCCAAATCACGGATATATTTTTTAGCTACATTGGTCTTGAAAGGTTTATGTTATACAGATTTGGTCCATTGCATCGCAGTATGGTTTTGATTTAGAGGGCCTTTTTGGTATGAATCCTAGGATTCCAAGTAACTACATTCGTCTCAGAGTTTCAGTAATTGGTATTTTTCACATGATTACCAAGCAAAAAATAGAACGTATGCTTCAAAGCTGGGGTACCCTCTCCTAAAAATGTGTTTCTCTTTTATAAGTGAATGGTGAAAATCATCTTGTCACAGGTGTGGAACATATATAGAACAGATGCTTAGATTTTAAAATGCATCAATTTGATCCTACAAAAATATAAATTAATTACATGATTTTAGTCACAGAACTAGAGGAAGCATTCAGAGAAAATAATATTAGAATGAGGTACTGAAATCACCATCATTTTGTTAATATGTAGTATAGTATATGCATTCACTATTCAGGATAAAACATGGAGTACATAGAGTTAATATCTTTAAAAGCAGAAAATATACAAAAGAAGCATTCCAAAAATGTGGCTTTTCTCCTTCTTTGTCATTGTTATTGTACAAGGATTAGCGGGTAGGGGGTCGGGGACAAATAAGTACTTTGAGAAACAATTCATGGGAAGGTAGCATAAAAACACTGTTTAAATATTCTCATCATCCCATCCCTATGTGTAGGAAAATGTCTCAGTGAATGTGTGCAGTTCTGATATAAGTATTTCCACATCAGTGGAAGGCAGCTAAAAACATCGGGGTGTGTGTGTGTGTACACTTTTCACATTATTTGTATTTGTTTGCTTATATGACTGTTTCTGCAACTAGACTGTGAGTTGCTCAAGGTTGATGTTGTGTCTTGTTTATGCTCAGGGCCTGGCATACTGAGGTGCTCAATAAACATTTGTTAAATGAAATAAAACATAGTCTCTTCCCTCAAAGAGCTTGTAATCTAGAACACCTATAATCCTGAATAAACGTCATGTAATCTTGGTTGCATTTTTTAATATAATTTATCTGTATAAAAAGAATGAGCTCTTGACATTTCTATAAGCATAGTATAAAAAATGAGGAGCTCTAAGTTTTTATGGAAAAAAAGAGATGCCAGTATTCCTTATTATACTTTTTCCCTTTTTTTGCAATTTACTCCCCTACTATTTTAAAAATTGATTCCTTTTACATTGAGATGATAATAATAATAATGGCTAATATGTATTTGCTACTTTCTACTATATGGCTGGCATCTAATCATTTTATATGCAATTCTCATTTAAGGCTCACAATCACCCTATGAAGTACTATTACACTACCCCACTATCAGGCATGCAATGGAAGAAACAAACATATAAATAGAACATAAAAATACAGAAATAGAACAACGTAAAACAGAATCCAATGGAGACAGCATTTCAACTCACTGGGGAAAAGATAAATTAGTCAATATTAATGTTGGAATAACTAGCTATCCATTTGGAAAAACAAAATATAATTAGATCCTAGAATAAACCCCCCCAAATCTTAGGTAGGTTAAAGATTAAAATGTTTAAAATAAAAGGCAAAAAAAGTGATATGAAAGCCAGAAACTATTTTTTTTTAAAGAGAGATTTACTATTCTCAAGTTTAAAATTCGATATGGCTCCTTTCTTCCTTTAGTTCTGTTCATCCAATGGAATAATGGAGCCAAAATTCACTAGGAGGACTTTCCTCCCTCTCCCTTCTCTTTCATCCTTTTTCCCTTCCCCTGGGCTGGGCACAGCTGCTGGGGAGAGAAGAGTCAGCATGTCCTGGAGCAAAAATTTGGCCAGTTGTAGCCAGAAGATTTGCGATATATAAGGGAAATGCGCAAATAAGTAAATATATTGCAGTCAGTGGAAGACAGGTTTCCTAACATGGAAAGAGGAAAGCCTAGGGGGAAAAACCCATGATATTGGATTACAATTAAAGGTCTAGGTATAAACTCATGGTTATTTATATAGATGGATTGATATAAAAATAAGTATAGATACATATGTTCTATATATATACCTGTGTGTATATACCCACACATTTATATATAATTTCCAAGCTCTGTCTGCTGACAGGACCTAAAAGCAATGAGGCCTCTGTCCGCTGACAGGACCTAAAAGCAATGTTAGTATCCCGATCTTTGTTTCTAAATACCATTCTCCACTAAAAAGAGCCAGAGCTACTTGGAGAAATGACTGAGTACAGGGCTTAGGCAGGGGAAGTACAAAATGAGCCTAGAATATTTTGTTATGAAAGAATATAAGAAAGGGCTCAATCACAGGGACATGTCAAAAGGACACAAGAGTCAGCTTTGAAGTAGCCTGTTTTCATTGGCCATTCCTAGTATAATTTGGGCATCAAAATAAATAAAAATAACGCAATCTTACTTACGTGAAAAGTATAATATGTCTGCATATCTAGACAAAAACTGAAAGATATCTTTATTAGTGGCTATGTTGTGATGGAAACAGGAGAGAAATACATGGAAACAATTTTTAAATCGTGCTTTCTTTTGTTTTTTTAAGCCTCTTCTCTCAGCATTTTATTTATTTATTTATTTATTTATTTATTTCTGGCCGCACTGAGCTACATGCGGAACTCCCCCGACCAGGAATCGAACCCACACCCTCTGCAGTGGAAGTGCAGAGTCCTAACCACTGGACCACCAGGGAAGTCCAAATCATTCTTTTATACAGCAGATACAGTAGCCTCACTACAAAACTTTAAAACTGTGAAGCCATAAAAATTAACATAATGGAGACTATGTAACAACATAGAAAACTGGTTACAGTGGGTTAAAGAAAGAAATGTTCTAAGAATCTGGCTGTGCCCCAACATGTGTGCATGTGGCCAAGGACTAATGTCCTGCTATCACATAATTCAATAGTGTGAAAACAGAACCCTTGTCCATTCATCATAAATCTTTTCCTTATCCTGTAGTCCAGTCCTGGTCACAGGCCATACTATTTCCTGGAACCATAAGCTTTAGCCTCATCTTTACTCTCCATCCAATTCATGCTCACTCAATTAACACCTCTCAAATAAATGATCTCCAAGATATGTTGTTAAATAGGGAAAAGGGAAAAAGGGGATATTACACTGTTTTTAGTGTACTACGATTTGGATAATAAATTGTAAAATAAAATACAAGCACACATTACATATATGCTTGTACTTGCATAAAGTCTCTGGAAAGATATTTAAGAAACTGGTATTATCTGCTGCCTCCAAGGAGAGGAACTGGTTGGCTGAAGGGCAAGGTTAGAGAGACTGATATTCTACCTTTATTTCTTTTGAATTTTGTACCATGTGCTATGGTATCTATTTTTAAAAGTAATCTAAAATATATACAAGGGACTTCCCTGGTGGCGCAGTGGTTAAGAATCTGCCTGCCAATGCAGGGGACGTGGGTTCGAACCCTGGTCCGGGAAGATCCCATGTGCCGTGGAGCAGCTAAGCCCGTACGCCACAACAACTGAGCCTGCACTCTAGTGCCCACGAGCCACAACTACTGAGCTCATGTGCCGCAACTACTGAGCCTGCGTGCTGCAACTACTGAAGCCCATGCGCCTAGGGCCCGTGCTCCACAACAAGAGAAGCCACCACAATGAGAAGCCTGCGCACCATAACAAAGAGTAGCCCCTGCTTGCTGAAACTAGAGAAAGCCTGCACGCAGCAACAAAGACTCAACACAGCGAAAAATAAATTAAAAAAATTTTTTTAAAGATTAAAAATAAATAAATAAAAATTAAAAATAAAATATATATAAGCCATTACCCATAAAACACAGTGATATTTATCATAATCAGAAAATGAGAGATTATATCCTCTTATAGCTTTACAGATTTCCAGCTTTACGGAACCTTTGACTAGAAGAGTGTCAGAAACTGACAACAGTTCTTTTTTTTCTGACAATAGTTCTTAAACTCTCCCATACTTGTAACCTATACTTATTCATCATAAAATGACATTCTGATTTTATTAGTCAGTATGTCAATGTTTACATCATTGAAAATGCTTTCCAAAAAAATCGACCCACCTTCTATCTTTTTTCTTCCTGATGAACACCCACTGCTCTTACTCTACATACAATTCATACTGGCCAGCATAGACGGAAACAATCAGAAGGCAACATTCACTCAAAACAACAGGCTCAAGAAAGAACAGAAAATTACAAAAGTATTACTCGGATGATTTTAAAAATTACTCAAGCCTATTTGGATCTAATGACATTTTATTCTAAGAGCAAGATTCTACCGTGTGGACTGAGAACAAAATAAATAATAAACCAACACAAAAAACAAGTTAATAAACTAAAAATTAAAACTTTATTTTAAATGAGTTGAATTTTTTTCAAAATTAAAAATTAAACTGGTAGAAAACCAACATTGTTTTAAAAGTATCCTACAAATTCAACCTGACAAGTTCACAGCTTAAGTAAAACTATCAGAGGATACTGACTAGTCACTGAAAATTCAGCTTCACCATAAATTATTCTAAATATTGAAGCATGCCAAGTGATTCATACATTCCAAATACTACATCCCAAAACATATTTCCAACCAAAAAGTATACCGGAGAAGGGAAAAAAAAGTAAAGAGTAAGGTTTCAAAATTATCTTATGATAGAATTGGCATTAAACTATCTAATTGAGGTCCAGATAAAGCCAAAATACACAAATACACACACAAAAACAAATCAGTTCACAGTCATAATGAAAATAATTCAAAACAACCTAAACATGTTGTTCAAATAACCAGAAACTCATAACGGACTGTGTTAGGTAATGTTTATTGTAGTAATGTGAATAACACTGAAAATCTACACGTTTCAGAAACACTTGTTGAAACAGATCTAATAGTTATGTCATTTTTAAGTCTTTTATCGTACACTGAAAAATTACACTAATGAAAACAACTTTGAATAAAAAATACCCTGATTTTTTTTTAAAAAAAAGAGTTCTTGCAAGCAATAATGTCTATGGTTAAATGTCAAAACACACATATAAACTATTAGATTGTATCAATCTAATCATTCTGTCTTCCATTTCTTTTCTTTGCCTTAGAATGGCAAACGAAGTACAAAGTCAATTTTGAATGTCCATGTAACATTAACTGTGCCTTTCTTCGGCATTTACCACAAGCAAAGTAAATTATTTGAGTATTCTTTTGCCAAACTCTTTGGCCAGCCAAAAACAAGCAGTAAGGTATCTTCAGTGAAAATTTTACCTTTTTAATCACTAGATTACAGAAAGTCATTATTTTACCTTGATAGATAAATGATAATTAGCAGTTTTCTTGAAATATACAGTCAGAAAGTTGAAGCATCCCACTTTTAGCCAGGTCAATTAGCTATAAACCCTAAATGTTGAGCTTGAAGTTTGTCCAGCAATTCTCATTCTTCTTTATATTCAAAACACCTCTTTCAAACAACTAAAATAAAGCGATTGTTGAACACACTGGGTAGTTATTCTAAACTCTGCTTCACAATATCTTAAACTACTCACTTAGAAATACAATTATCAATACAAATCCCACTGTAATTGTTTCACTGTTTCCTTGCCACGTGGCACGGTGCCACATTATGTATTTTTTGCATTCTGACATACTCAATGTCTTACTTAGAAACAGCTTTGAAAATTGGCTCATGGCCTATTTGCAACTGATACTATATAGCTTAAATACCTTTCCAACAAAGTTATACTAACTTCAAAATACTCTGGGATCAACCATTAAAATGTTTTTGTTTCGGTTACAACACTAATGAACACCAAATGTTAGAATTTGTTTTAACGATCTAATATATCAAGGCTTTTCTTAAAAGGAAAGGCTGGATCAGCTATCCATTATATAATGAAAGGCAGATTAGTTAGTACTGATATAGATAATACTTGAAGGATTTAATACTTAAGTGTAGAATCAAGCATTAAAAAGTTAAATTCAGAAAGTCTGCTCAATTAGCCATAATATTTTTTCCCTATAAAAATACCAAACTCCTGTGCTCCCTTCGGCAGCACATTTACCAAACTCCTGGTTTCTAAGCTGCATTTGAAAGCCTCCTTCCCTCCATTCCTTGAAAAGCCAGTTAACCTTCGCTTTGATTTCCCCATTTCTACAAAATGGGTGATACTACACTATGCTTTACTATACTTTCTTATACCACAAAGGAATATAAAGTATCAAAGGAAGTAAAAAGGATTTGGAGGAAATCTCAACACATCACGTCTATTAAAGCCTGGTAAGAACACTGGTTTGACAAGATTTTAGGGAACAAATGTGTAAATGCTACTTTAAAAATACAAAAATAAAGAGTAGAGAATGGGCTATTCTAGATATATTCTTGAAATGAATGCTTAGCATGTAAAAAGATAGCACTTTAAGAGCTACTGCAATTCCCTGGGCTTCTTTCCTAGCCCCGACACCACACCTCAACAGGGGTGTGATACACCAATATTTTCGGCAGAAACCATGACAGTGACACCATTTATCTGCTTTTGCTGCTGCTTTGGCTCCTTTTGATGATGGCTCTTCTGTGAAGTGGCACCTGCTTTGGACCTCCCCAACATCTAATTATCTTAGTTGCTACAGCCACCACTATTAATCTCATCCTTCTTTTCCAGCACCTTTTCATTCTTCTCTTTGTCATTTTTTGATTGCTATTTCCGATTTAACACTTCTTGACCTTCAGTCTGGACTTTTATAAAACTCAACAAGCAGATGCCTTCCCTTTTGGTTTATTAATTATTAATCACTCCTTTTAGCTGTAATGGTTGAGTCTTTGGTTCTTGTTTTTTTTACCAGTGCTCAAAAGAGATTTTTTTCTTTCCTTCTGCAATCATTAGAGAAGATCTCTCCTCTGCCTTATTTCCATGTTTTATTCTAATCTCAGCTGGGATATGGATTGCTAAATAAGGTTTTACAAGATATACCATATTAAGAATTTGCAATAGATTAATCTATAAAGAAATGGTTTGGCAAGCAAATAGCACAAATAAGATTCATGTAATAAAAGCTAAAACTTTTGAAAGAAACATTTTAAAATAATCTCAGTATTTCAGAAGTACCTATATATCTGCACCTGAACTAAGTACAAGTTACTGTCATTTATTCTTTAAAGAACTTCCACCCAGAATCTTCCACTTGGGAATACTTTGTTAGTATAATTTTAGATGAAGTGTTTACAGCGATAAAATTGCATTTCTTTAAAAATCACTCTGTATTTTTTTACACTATTTTGGATTCACATAGATTCCCCAATTAGTTGAAATTAATGAAGTTTATCATTCTGTCAAGTAGAGAGATTAAAAGTCTCTGAAAGTAACATGTCAATAAATACAAGCTACTACAGCGTAATAAATTCAGGGAAGGCACACTGCACCTTAAGTTTCTAACAATTTCTAACAGTTATTAATTATAAACAAATCAATGTATTAACTATAAATGAAATAATAATGGTAGATTTTTGATGGGTCAGTACTTTGAAACCTCATTAAAATAATATACTGTTATACTTTTATACTGGATAGCATTATTTTCCAAAGAGAAGCCTGTGGAGCACAAAGGGCATCAGACATCTGATATTAAGGGGAAAAAAGGTTCTGAGTTAAAATAAATGCAGGAAATGTTGAGCTAAACAAACAAAGCTAACAAAGTTTTTATTACTATAGGACTTCTTTGTATCATTAATATGTTAATGTATCCTGGAACTCCTCCACGCCTGTGTGGTGACACATGGATCTGTGTATGTTGGGAGCAGTATTTATGCAATTGTTCCTCAGTTTATGATTACAAAACCATATTCTAGCAGATCATCTCCCAAGACTAGATCCCACAGAACATACTTTGGAAAATACTATACAGAAAATGGTCACTATTAGTTGTTGTTTTTAATCTTTAACATAAAGCAATTTCTGCCAGATACTACATTTGTAAGAGTACTAGTTATTTGGGGAAAGAGAGAAGGCATAAAGGTTAAAAAAAAGAAATGTAGTTATTATTCTTCTCTAAAACAGTTACACCTGAAAAGACAAATAGTGCTCTGTCCATATTTAAGCCTTCTGCTGTAGCTATATTTGAATATAACAGATAATTCCTTTTTAAAAAAATGACAGGTTTTGTTTAATAGATACCACAGTGAATTCAGACTTTTTTTTTTTTTAATGTAGGCTATTTGGGGACTTTAAACAACCAAAATACTAAGAAATATCCCAAAAGGCTTTAAAGATGGGTTGCAATAACCATAAATAAAATGTGAATTGAGTATCTTGATTTGTGAAATATCAAACTCAAACTCATCTAGAGCTTGAATCTTCAGAACGCCTTCCTAGATCACAGAACTGGTCAAGGAACAGAAACACTCCAGTTCCGTGTTACCAAGACAATTAGCAGACCAAGGGCGTTACAAGGTACAAAATTTGTTTGGTACCTAGCACAGATGTCAAAAATAATAGCTAGATGTCTAAAAATCCAATACTTCTGATCCCATGCCTCCCATTTCTTCTCTGACACTTCAAAAGATGTTTCAGGCAGAAAGAACACTTTACCAATACAACAGAAAGTTAAAGCACCCCAGTAGTCACACATAAACACATCATTACATTTTGAAATAATGCCCATTTACCACTATCAATATTTTATTAATATAAATATTACTAGGCATATTTTAAATATGTTTATAATAAACATAACTTTAAAAAAAACACAGCATACTCATTAAATAAGCTTGATGATAAGTACAGTGAATATTACTGTTAGAAAATTTCTATTTTAACAAAATTTACTATAAATAATAAGATAAGCTCACTAGTATGGGCAGTCTTCCGGGGAGATGGAAATAATTTTTAGAGCTGCTATCTGTTAAAAATAGGAGTCTGCTTAGTGTGGTGGTTAAAAACAGACTCTGAAATCCAGACATGGGTTCAAATCCCAGCTGAGACACTTACTAGCTGGAAAACTTTGAGCAAGCTACCTATCTTGTCTGTGCCTCAGTTTTCCCATGTAAAGGGAATGATGATAATAATAATAATAATAATAATAACAACCTCATAGGTTTTTATGAATTTTACATGACTTATGGAGAACAGTACAAGGCACAAAGTAAACACTATATATATACATTTTTGTTAAATATACTTTTATTTAGTTGTTGGAATCCTACTACAAAAGAAAATTACTTTAAATACAGCTAAGTAAGCTTTCATTTTTATTTATTTCCTTATTGAAAGCTAGACTGGTTTTATTAAAATGAGACAAAGTAGACTTCAGAATAAGGAATATTGACAGGGGTAAAGAGGAACACTACATAACGATAAAGGGGTTGATTCATCAAAAAGAGGTAACAATCCTAAATATGTATGCACATAAAAAAAGATTCAAAATATATGAAGCAAAATTGGATAGAACTGAAAAAAGAAATAGACAAATTCACATTTCTACTTGGTGACTTCAATATTTCTTTTACAATAATTGATAGGATAAGCAGACATAGAATCAATAAGGATGTTGAAGATCTGACAACACTGTCGCCAACTTTACTTGATTGACATTTATAGAACTCAAAAGGAAGGAGTCAAACATCTCGGCAAAACAAATGAAACATATTCATAAAAGAAAGATTTACAGATGAAAATGATATTTATCCCAATTCACAAAGGAGTACATATTCATTAATTTAGTCATTCATTCATTCAAACATTTATTAATAGCTTCTTATTTGCCTAGCACTGGGCTAGGTGTTAAGAGTTACAAAGATAAATAAGATAAAATCTGTGACCCAAGATTAATCAGGTACTCTGCTCACTCTTGCATTTACTAAGAATTTAAAGAAAATGTGATATAGTATATAGTATTTAACTAAATGGTATAACTATGCACAGTAATGTGGTTTTGTTGCTGTCATCATTTTTTAAAGAACCCTTCTAAACATACTGCAAATAAAAGCTGAAGGCTGGTGATATGGACAGACAAGCATATCCAAACACATTTTTCTCCTCACTCTTCTCTCAGAACCCAGCAGCTGATTAAAGAATGTTGGAAATGAAAGCCTAGCTCTGGTGGCTAAACTTAAAAGAAACTAATACCGTTTTCTTTTATCAAATAATTTTGATCACTCTGAGAAAAATGAACAGGAGTAATTTGAAGCACGTGATTTGCCTCTTTTCTCTGAAGCAGACTTATGGTTGCTCTTACATCTTCAAATTTTTGTTGTGGGTAGGCTATACTTTTCAACCTGCATCTTAGCATTTTGATATAGGTATCTTCTTTCTAACCTGGCCTTATATCTACTTAGCCTTATAATCTCTAGATTAGATTATTTAAATCGGAGACACCATGCACACAAAACTAATGGATACAAATAAATAGTCAAATGGCATTTAAAAGAAAACTTTTATACAGAAATTTTTTAAAGCTTTAAGTCTATAATTCTTTTAAGAGCAGACAATAATTTCCAAAATAATTCTCTCCCTCTGCACTGCCTTAGCAGTTTGAATCAGTAACATATTCCCAAATATTTAGGAAATGTGACAGTACATCCTTAGGAAAAGTCTCTCAAACTTCTAGACTTCTCTACTTCTTGCTAGACTATTCCATTGGACAAAATTAGTTGTATGTGTTTATCTTTAAATTGCTTTTTAAATTTTTTTAAATTGTGGTAAAATATACATATAAAATTTATCATCTTAACCATTTTTAAGTGTATTGTTCAGTATTGTTAAGTACATTCACACTGTGTACAATCAATGTCCAGAACTTTTCATCCTGTAAAACTGAAACTCTACACTCATTAAACAATAACTCTCCATTTTCTCCTTCCTCCAGCCCCCTGAAACCACCATTCTACTTTCTATCTCCATGAATTTGACTATTCTAGCTACCTCATATGAGTGGAATCATATAATATTTGCCTTTTTGTGACTGGCTTATTTCACTTAGCATAATGTCTTCAAGGTTTATCTGCGTTGTAACATGTGTCACAATTTCCTTCCTTCTTAAGGCTGAATAATATTCCATTGTATGTATATACCACATTTTGTTTAACCAGTCATCCACTGATGGACACTTGGGTTGCTTCTTTTTGCTATCATGAATAGTGTTGCTATGAACATGAGTGTAAATGAAATGATTTATCAAAAGTTCATATTACCAAATTATTCAATGATGCATATGAAAGGTAAGAAAAATACAGAAAGTCAAGGAAAATAAATTCAACACTTGGTTTTCTAATAAAGGGTGCTAATTTCCATTCAGTGAAATGGTAAACAGAAAATAGCAAAAAGTCCATTTACTTATTTGAATTGTCACTAAGTTCTCTTTCTTTCATAACTAGTTTTAAACGTCTACTAGATCAATTGAACAATACTTAATTTTGATATCTAAAAGTAATACATATCAAGAATTTATCATGCAGGAATCTCCAGAAATATTTTTCCGTGGCAAATACTCTTATAATTTTATGGGAAAGCTTAAAATGATGCCTGATTTTTTTTCCTGAAACATCCTTACAAGCTCATTGACTGACATTTTTTTTTCAAGCTCTATATTTCAAAGAGAAAACATAATACACTTTTTCTGACAAGCATTTAATCACATAATCAATGAAAGCTATCTAAAGGTTTAAAATATCAAGAATGAGGAACTATTATTCTTTTGAATAATATTAAGTAAAAGCTTTTCTATTTAGACAAAGGTACTCATGAAGTGAACATAATACATATATGCACATATGTCAGAGTACTTTCTTCATCTCCTGTTAATAATATGTTATTATGTGTTCAATAATCCTAAAACCTTGAATTATATGTTACAACATTCAATTTTCATACCAAAGTGGCATTATTGTGTAGCATTAGCTATGCTACCTTACAGTCTCATTCTAAGAGCACTGCTCCAAAGCAAATACATTGTGGGCTTGGTCCTCACAGCCACTAAAAATCCCTTCCTTTAAGAGGTTTCCAGATTGTTTACTCTGCTGCCACTGGAAAATACGCGGTAACTACATGTACTATATGGAAAGAGGTCCAAAATTCATTGTTTCATTAAAAAGTCAAATTGCAAGACAATTCTGAAAAGACACAAGAAAATATTAACAGTAGTTTCTTGCAGTCAGACTGGGAAAGTGGGTAGAAAAAAGGACTTATTTTCATTTAACATACCACAGGGGATTTTTAAGGCAGTAAAACTGTTCTGTATGAAACTGTAATGGTGTATACGTGACATTATGCATTTGTCAAAACTCATAGACTTGTACAACACAAAAAGTGAATCTTAATGTGAACTATGGACTTTAGTTCATAATAATGTAACAATATTAGTTCATCAATTGTAACTAACATATACACTAATACAACATGTTAGCAATAGGAGAAACTGGTGGAGGTGGGAATAGAATATGGGAATTCTCTGTACTTTCACTCAATTTTTCTGTAAACCTAAAAACTGCTCTAAAAAAATAAGCATACTAAATAAAAAAGAAATCTGTACTGTTTAGTTTTAAATGACAAATTCATGCATGCTAAGAAAAACAAATTTTAAAACTGCTAAGAACTAAATATTTTAATCACATGGCTTTCTATTCAGTATTAGATATTTTGCTATTTGAAGTAGGTTAGCATCCAGAATATAAACATGTACAGTACATATGAACTAAGAGATAATAACCACCCTGTACAGGTGGGTCCTGCTTTATAGTACTATCTATACACTATATACTATACGAGAAGTATCTATACTCTGGACCATTGTTTCTCACCACTTTTTTCATTATCATCACCCTATGATGCCTTTTTAGACATTTTCCCCCAAACCATGCTTACCCATGAAATTTTAATGCCACCAAAATACTCACCATTCTTTTACATTATTATGAATATCACCCCCCACACACATAGACTATATCATTAATTTCCTGTTTCTGTATCTTACAGGCAAAAAAGATGTACTCAACTCTAATCAGCCCCTTTAAAATTTTAACTGTGGTACTCCAAATTGCACATAATAAGGTTCAGAGAACAGGTACTAAAAGTTTGGATAAATACTCTCAAATCACTCATCAATGATTCTATTCTAAAACCTAACATATCTAAAACATGTATGAATTATCCCAGGAGAGGAAAAAAGGAGAACATGTCAATCATTACAACTTTTTGATGTTTTAGCACATTTAGGGTTCATTTAGCCTAGAAAATTAGGCTAAAAGAAAGAGCATAAGTAAAGCCCCTACCAGCCTTTATGTTTTCTAATGAAATACTTCCTTATCAAAAAATTTTTATAGGCAGTAAAAAAGGAGAGGAACAGGAATGCAGTCCAACATTCCAGAGAAGGGGTTTCCTTAAGAAAATATTATTAAATATTAGAATATGTACAAGTGTGCCAGGAAACTGACTGATTATATCCAGGAGTATTGAGGAAAAGTCGAGATTGTGTAACTTGTACTCGGCAGGGAAGGGAGGAAGGGGAGAGGGCCTTCTTGGCAAATGCACGCTAAGGGACTGCAAGGTACAGATTCTGAGAGGAGCCAGTAAAAACAGGACCATGTTCTCCTGCACCCAGCACCTCTGAAAAGTATGCTTCTAATAGATACAGACCTCCACCTCTGGGCTTATCTTCCTCAAAGGAGCCAAAGGCTATCTGAATTAAGGGAAAGAAACTAGATTAGAGCATGCCCTTCCCTGCCTTCATCCTTAAAGGTATCAATAAATCAGGCTTTACCTTTGGGATTTCACATATACACAGCGCAATTTTTAATGCACAGCCACTTAAAAATAACTTCTTTCCACTTATCTGTTGATGTTTAAAATTTAAGAAGATAATTACTTTCCTATGATAATTATGGATAAAAAAGCATTTAAAATGAAAATTAAAAATTTAAAGAAGAAAAGGAAGAAATATATCAATAGGTTTAACAGTGTTTTCCCCTTTGTTTATAGTGAAAGTGTTATTTCTGCTATGGAAAAAAATTTAGAATAAAAATTTTTTAATTGGCTTGATTAAGCATTATCTTTCAAATTTTCTTACTAAAATACAATTAATCTACAATTGTAAATAAGTCATATCAATTCACCAGTCTATCAAAATTGAAAAGACAAGACCAGTGGTCTTGAAAGAAGATAATCACTAAGTAGAAACAGCACAGGAATGGAAAGAAAGACCAAGTTCACCAAAGACAACTAAAAATGACTGTTACCAATGTCCAATGAGAGAACCAGCATAGCATAGTGTGTTAAGGGTGTGAGCTCTAGAATTCTGGTACTAGAATGTATGGGTTCAAATCCCAGCACTGGATCTTCATAGTTATAAACTTAGGGTACCTAAGGGAGGTATCCTAACTTCTCAAAGCTTTAGCTGCTTTATCTGGAAAATGAGGATACTAGAAGTCACTATCACATAAGTTGTTTTAAAGTTCAAATGATACAATGCCTTTAGCATAGAGGTTGGCACATTATAAACACTCAATAAATGTTATCCTAAAAAAAAGACACTCTTAATATGTGGCGATAAATTTGAAAATACAGCTCTTTGAGCACACTGTTAAGTAGGAACACTCCTACTGAGCTGTAGGGCACAAAACTATGGAGTTCCATTGGCTTTCATAAAGATATCACTTCAATCATGACCAATGCATTACACAGAAGCTTTGTAAGGGTTAACATTAATATTACAGACTATAAAGGAATCATCAGGCAACAGCCATCCAGAAATGCATGAACACTGAAGCTGGCACAGATGTGAATCTGAATGTTATTCAACCTCTGAGTTTCATTTTTCTTATCTTAAAATGAAGATAATACCACTTATCTGACAAAGTTGTTAGAATAATAGAGAATAATTCATGTGACATGCTTAGCACAGTGTCCAGCACATTATAAGCAACCAATAAATGATACTAAGATAACAACTATGATGATGATAGGCACTTTTCTTCTCTTATAATCAGATAACAAGAGAAGAAATGGAATGAGACTGTTCTATTTCTTTAAAAAAAAAATACCTGGGCTGTTTCTTTTTTTTTAAAAAAAAAAGTCAGAACCACTACCCATTATTACTTGGAATGCAGTTCTTTCTGAGAGCAGGCTGAAATATATACAATATCTCATTCTTATCCTTCCACAAAGTCAATTTGAATGGATAAGTGAATGAATGAATCAATGAATAAATTAAGTAAATAAATAAATCACTGAAATGACTTCATCAATTACTGATTAATTCATATTGATTAATTCATTAATTAATACTGAGACTGCTGAAATATAGCCACTTCGGTGACGTACTACGGTTGCTACCCATAACTAGAAACTCCTCACCAAGCCACAGCTGATGGAGCAGTAGTGGCATAAAGTAGAGATGGTATTAGAAGAGTTTCAGCTTTGTTCTGCAATGTTCTAACTCTCTCTTATTATAAGAAAGAGAATTATTACTAGGATTTATATATAATATACAGTGGAATAAAAAGATATTAGCTTTAAGTGAAAGAAGCCAGTCACAAAAGGTCTCATATTGTATGATTCCATTTATATGAAATGTCCAGAACAGGCAAACCCATAAAGACAGAAAGTAGACTAGTGCTTGCCTAGTGGTGAGGTGGGGAAGGAAGGGCAAGGAGCAGGATGAGGTATGACTGCTAGCGTATATGGGGTTTCTTCTGGGAGTGTTAAATTTTTTCCAAAATTAGATGTGATGGTTGCACAACCAAATGTGAATAAACAAAAAGCCACTGAACTGTATGATCATGTTTTCTGACTTTTCTTTTTCAGGAATGCCAGTAGCTTAAGCTGCAGGACTTGGTTCTGTAAAAAGTTTTTTTTTTTTTTTTTAAATAAGCTGGCAATATGACACACTATTACAAAACTTCCTAAAAAAAGAAATTGTGGGGCTTCCCTGGTGGCGCAGTGGTTGAGAATCTGCCTGCCAATGCAGGCGACACGGGTTCGAGCCCTGGTCTGGGAAGATCGCACATGCCGCGGAGCAACTAGGCCCGTGAGCCACAATTACTGAGCCTGCGCGTCTGGAGCCTGTGCTCCGCAGCAAGAGAGGCCGCGATAGCGAGAGGCCCGCGCACCGCGATGAAGAGTGGCCCCCGCTTGCCACAACTAGAGAAAGCCCTCGCACAGAAACGAAGACCCAACACAGCCATAAATAAATTAATTAATTAATTAAAAAAAAAAAAAATCTTCCTTAAAAAAAAAAAAAAAAAGAAATTGTATCACCATCACCAAAAAGTCGTATCTACCCCTTAAAGTAATAAATCAATAATGCCTAGGTTTATCTCAAAATCATGATCTCTCATTTCAGTGATATGATTAATGAGTTACATACTTTGAAAATGAAGTTTCTGCTAAGATGAGGACTGAATGACTCAAAGAAATCATATCCAAACTTATTACCTACTAAGAAAAAAAGAGTCCACATAAGAATGTATGTTCTACACGCTTGGGCTAGCTTTTACTTGTGGCTGTACTGCACACTAAGATACTTGAGACCCTTCTGCAGTGGACACTATGGTTCACTGCTCAGGTCTTGTGCCTAAAGACTCCATCCCCCAGTTGCCAAGAATGTTAGCTACTGTTGGCTCACAGCCGAGAGTCACGCCAGGAATTGCCCTCACCCAAAGCCCCCCACCACTAGGGGGAGGTGGAGTACTATTAGCCCCTGGCAGGTGGTAGTACAGTTGTTAAAACTTTCACAACTAGTGATCTGGGATGAAACGCCAGTAAAAGGGGAATGCACTGATGGATATCACATCTCAGGCTTTGAGAAGTTAGGGGAAAGCAGTAATTATAAGAACTATGCAATCAGATGGCTCTTGTTGGGGGCTACTGGTGCAATGGGCAATTGACTGATTAATCACCAATGGAAGGTACAGTACAAAAGTCAAAGGACCTCCTCGGCAGCATATAAAGAGCCTCTCATCTCCAACAACAACAACAAAAACAAAAACTGAAGCTTGGGCCCAGGACTGAACACAAGGGTAGCTGAGCTCCAGGCTGAATTTTCAATCCCCTCAAATCAGCTACACCAAGGTCAGGGTTCTGATTAGGAAGGCATGGAACCCTAACACTTAGCATGAGGACATCTGGGTGATGCGCTTGAAAATCTTGAATCTCCAGATTTCCAGGAACTATCTGATCCTGAGGAATTAGCACTTCCCCTTGCCTGAAGATGATGCAGAGGTTTCTACCTTACAAGACAACCTATGTCCTCCAGGATCAACCTCCACTTCCCCTCCAGGCCTCTAGACCAATCACAAATAACCATGCTTGGGAAGGGCTGAATGTGCTGAGGAAGAAAGGGACTATGTGCGGAAGGAGCTGCAGGACTGACTTAGCCAACATGTACCCTCAGCAGCTGGAAAAGCACATGTAGGGCTGGATCCTGAAGACGCTGGATCAAGGGAGATGGAATATAAAGCTGGATAAAGGAGAGCTATCTAGGTATCCTCCCATGATACAGGATTTAACACCTTGACAATGACCCTGGAAATGATACCACCCCACAGCTAAGATGGCTCTTAAAAGCTTGGAATAAGTGAAGGTCCACAGTAAGTGACGGAAAAATGCCAGAACTACTGCGGCAGACAGTAAAGTGAAGCAATGAAAGGTTCGGAGAAGTCGGGATCCCAGAGAGCATATACCAGGTATGGCTGAAAAAGCTGCCTGCCAACCATACTCCACAGGAGGGTCCAGAGGTCATTACATTCCCCAAAGCAGTAAGGAGTGCACTGCTGAGAAGGGCACCAGTATTGCTCAGCTCAGTGGTAGCTGTCCTCATTAGGCCAGTTTGACCAGAGGAAATACTGTTAGAGAGCAGGATTCCCTGAGGTACAAAGACCTGGCCCCATGCCTGGATTGGGGACATCTCTGAAGGTTGATCCCAGGTCCAGAGCTCCCCACAGAATTGAAGTCTTAGCTGCAACTGCACTACGAGTGAGCTTCTCCCTCTGCTCAATCCTGCTTCACAATCCTTCACTTCCCTACTGGTGTTGTTGCCAAGAGAATCACCTCAAAAACCTCCAGCATGCAAAATTCTGCCTCAAATCTCTGTTCCCTGAAGAACCAGACCTAAAACAATCTTAAACATCTCACAATGCTGGATGAAATAGAACAAACATTCCCTTAAATACATAGAAGGAAATTAAGTACTGAGAGGCCAAAACTTAGACAGGAACTGAAAACCGGAGCAGTAAGCATGAATTGATTGCAGTTGCTGTGGGGAGATATGCTAGTTTCTATAACCAAGAGGCTTGAATTTTAACACCTAACAAGCAGCTGGAGATGAGGCCTTAACCCTGAGAGACAGAGAGTTAGAATAAAACCCCTCATAAAACCAAGTTCCCCAGCAAAGAAGCTTAACTATCTTGGCCACGGTTCTAGACAGACAAAAAAAAAGTCTACACTGAGAACTTGAACTGTGGGCCAGCCTTTACAGAGGTTTGAAGTTCAAATTCATACTACCTGCATAGTTCAAGAAATCCGAGGCTTAGAAACTTATAAAAAGACTGACTGCAGGCCAATAATACCCCTGGATACCTAGCAAAAACAAATATAAAACTACTCTGGACCTACAGAATTCCCAAAAATAAAGCCTCACTAAAGATGAGCTTATAATCCAAAGCTCATGAAGAAATAACCCACCATGAGGGAAACAGAAGACACAAAAAACAACAGAATTAGACAATAAAAGCTTCAGTTAATAGTACAGATAGCACTTATAAAGTATGCTTAAAATTATTTAAAAACATAAAAGACATTATAAAACATATCAAAAAGGCCAGACAGATTTTGGGGGGAACATAGAGTTTTATAAGCACTGAAATAAAAAGAAAATATACATTGGGTTAAACTGCAGATTAGACACAGCTTAAGAAATCATTAATTTAAAAAAGAAAAAGCTTAGAAAATTACTCTGAGTGCAGATGGAAAATGAAAAAATGGCATTAAGAAATACAGAGCATAGGATAGAAGATCCAGTAACATCTTATAGCAAATCAAGAAGAGCATAGAATGAAAAGCAGTATCTGAAGAAATAATAGGTGAGGATTTTCCAGAAATGATGGAAGGCATTAATCATCAGATTTATGAACCTCCAAAATAACATATCCCACTAAGATGCATTATGAAGAAACTATAAAAAAACCAAAGACAAAGAGAATATCTCAAAAGCAATAAAAAAACACTGTCTCAAGATGAAGAAACTAAATGGTATACTGCAAACTAAAATTAAACACAGTAAGACATTAAGAAGGTTCTATGCTGATATTACTGTCATTCAATAAGCACATCTGGAAGAAAGAAAGGGAGATAGGATGACACAGCATGTGAAAGAAGGAACCACAGAACACTTCTTCCCCTCAGGAGACAGACAGCTTGTCAAGCAGTAAAAATACAATTCTTTTTCCTCTCAGGCTTCATTAAGATGAGAGAAGGGAGGTAAAGAAAACTGAAAGAACGAGGGAGGGAGGGAGATGAAAAGTTTCCTTTCTTTAGAAGAGACTATCAAAAGGTAGAATAAAAAAGTCTCTAAAGACAAAAGAATTATTGGGAGAAGAATTTGTATGAAACAAATTCTCAAGAAAAGCCTCTAGGATGAAGACAAAGATGGTTTGTTCATTGGTAAGACTAGTGAAATTTGAAAAATTATGGGAAATTAATTTATAAAAAGCATAATGATATAAAACATAAAAATGATTATATAGTGATCAAAGCAGAGAGATTAAGACTAAACACAGTAATGGATATTGTGGTTGCCCTCCCAATGACCATGGCCCCTACTTTGCTTTGGTAGTACTACTCCTGCCTCACACAACCTGTATGTTTGGAGGGAATACAACCACCCTCACTCTAGCAATAAGGCAGAAGACTCAGGTGCAAGGTGTTCAGTGTAATATCCCCCACTTCACCCTGACGTCTGGAGATGTTTTCTGGGAACTTCTGGGAAAGAACACCTCTCCTCCTCTGTATGATGTGGTATGAAATGTGACGCCTAGAACTGCTGCAGCCATTTTGCAACCATGACGAAAGCCAGCCTAAAAACAAAATCAGCATGAAGATTAGAGCAGAGCTGAGAGAACTACAGAGAAACAGAGCCAGAGTCTTGATCAAACAGCACCTGAAGACTAACCTATCTCTAAACTCTCTGGTTAAGTAAATGAAATAAATCCCCTTTGTTTTAGCTAGTTAGGTTTTCTGTTATTTGCAACTAGAAACATTATCTGATATATAGGCTATAAGGTTAAAGCACTATTTGATTTATCACTAAAATTTCCACTGATTTAGACTCAATACAAGTTTTAGACTAGAAATTTAAGATGTCATACAGAAATGGCTTAGAAAAAAAAATAAGAATATGCTTGACATGGGAGATTTTTAGTAGTCGCAAGAATGTAATTTGCAGGAGCCAGGAAAACTGAGCATTCCAAACACCAGAGGCCCTGCATGTGCTAACACAATTGTGTAGAAAAGGGTAAAGATGCTGGAGCCAGAGAGAAAACAAGACATTCTTGAATGAGGTTTGCCTCTGAAGAAATCCAGAGAGCATCAAACTACTTCCTCTTACCAGTCTTTTTGTTTTCATGCTATTTTATTTAAACTTTACTATTTTTAAAAACTGAAAGATTTCTGGTTAAAAGATAATACATACATTTATCTCCACTCGCTCCCAAAACTCCACTAAAAAGACAGTAAAGGAAAAAACGTTTAAGTATTAAATACTAAGGATAAAAACAGGAGGAAATTAAAGACAAAAGAAATTAATAAAATTTTGGAAGATGGAAAGCAAAGGGGCGAATATTTTGACTTATTAGCAGAACAGATAAAACTGAAACCTAACCATCTGTAGTTAAGAGAAGGATGCCAACAAGAAAATAATTCACAATAAAGAATCTAGAAAGGCACAGAATGGAGCAGTTATGAGTGGGGCTAAAATCAGGAGGATGACAGAAAGTTGGCATAAGGAACAACTAGACACTCCTTTCCAATTCTCCAACTAACTCTCACTCTGGCAAGAGAAAAGCACTTACTCTCTGGTAAAAACTGAATCTGACAGACTTGACTTAGGGACTAAAGGCACTGAGTGTGAGGATAAGATACTGTACTGAAAACAAGGAGAGTAAATACAAGTTTACATACTAAGCAGTGAGATCAACCCCTACTCCCCAGCTCTCTTCTCCTACTCAACTGCCATAAACTGATGGCCAGCCTTTTACTGCCTATGGAGAAGACAAGGATTCCTCCTTGGGAAGAAAACTCAGTCCAAGAGAAAAGATTATTAGTTTTAAGAGTCAGAGATGTCTCAATAAAATGAATCTGGTCTTCAACTAACAGCCCTAGAGTGAAACCCACGCACACAGAGTTTCCACTAAGATTTTCAGCATTAATTAAACAGTTGAGGAACAACTGAGAAATGATTCTATCATGAAAAAAAAGAAACCAAATCAGATAGAAAAACAAAAAAAATTATACAGTACACAAAGAAACCGTTTTTTAAAATCTAAAATTCAGTGAGATGAGATGAAATTGTATCCATAAAACAAGAACAGGGGATTACCTAAAGAAAAACTCAGAAAACAAGAAAAAGCTTTCGAAAATTTTAAATGAGAGCAGAAACTTAAAATATATATATAATAGTAAGACTGAAAATAAAGCTGAGGAAATCTCCCAAACACTAGAAAATTAGATCAAAATCCAGGAGATCCAATATTAGACTATAGAAATTCTAGAAGACAGAAAAAGGAGAAGATATTATCAAAGATATAATAAAAGAAAATTTCCCATAAATTCCAAGAAAAATAAGTTATGGGGAAAAGTGAATGTAATCATAATAATCACTTTGTGGCTCAGCTATGAATGATACATAATTATAATAATGAAGACAGTGACTAACCAAAAATTGTACTATTATGGGAGAAGAAAGTTGAGGGGGAGAGGGAAAGAACTGATGGGGGGGTGGGTATAAAAGAGCTAAATCTTCATTTGTCTTATTAAAAAGTCAACATAGAGTGACTAAAATTGAAAAATTAAGAAATGAGATCATAAGTAACACTGAAAAATATGGAAGTAAATACCAGAAGAAACTGCTAAAAGAGAATTAAAAATAGTTGCCTCTGGGGATAACAACCCAAGGTTGAGAAGGAGTTAGCCAAGGATCAATGTTTTTTATTACACACTTTACCTCATTACTTGAGTCTTTAACATTAAACTTACAAATTAACCTTCGTAAGAGACAACATTTTATAACATTAAGTAACATTAAAGAATGGAAATATTTTAATATTAAATATTTTAATCTCTCCATTCATTTTTACATTCTTTTATATCAATTAAATTGTAAATTTTTCTCATACAGGTCCTCTTGCCCATTTCTTATTATTTCATTCTAGATAAAGTACATTTTTGGTTACTATTATGAATGACACCATAAAAATTTTGTTCTCTAACTAGTTGTTGCTAGTTATTTTACATCTTTTTAATTGAAAGAACCCTTGTTTTTAATTTTCTTAAACCCACTGATAATAGAAATCATTTTCATGATCTTTGTATTTAGCATTGTGCCTCACCACAACAGGTAGAAAGTAAATATTTAACAAATAATAGAAAACACTGACAGAGCACTTACTATGTGTCACACACTAAACTAGGCAATTTATAATCTCTAGTCTTCACAGCTCTTTAAGGTAGTGTTTAGGCAGACTGTAACAAACTGTTAACAGCTGTAACAAAGGAAAACAAAAATACAAGGGCTTAAATAAGATAGAAGTTTATTTCTCTCTCACATAACAGTTCGAAGGTAAGTGAGCAATCTGGGGCAGGTAAACAGCTCTGCTCCAGGGAACCCAGACTAGCTAGTCGGTTGTGCCATCTTCATCAACTGGCGTCCATCTCTGGATCCAAGGCTTCTGCTTCAATTCTTGTCATTTCCCAAAGAGGGCATCCAGGGCAAATGACCTTCTCTTTAAGAAGATGACCCAAAAAGTTGTCCACATCTCTTCCTTTAACATCCTAATGTCCCAAACTTAGTCACAGGGCCCCTTTTAGGTGCATCTAGCTGAGAAATGCAGCTGTAGTTGGGTGGTCATGGCTGGCTAAAACTTGGGGCAGAACTGGGGATTCCATTTCTCAAAATAAGAAAAAAAAAACAAAAACAAAGAATGGCTCTTAGGGCATAGTTGGCAGTCTTTGTCACAGGTATGTATTATAATCTCTACTTTATAAACGTAGAAACTGAAAATCAGAACTATTTGCCTAAGACCACATAGCTAAAAATAATTAAGCCAGGATTCAACTCCGTCTTGATCCTATACTATTTCCACTAAATCATGTTAAATAACAAAAGGAATGCATATATATGGTAAAATTTCTTGCTAAATGTGACAGAACTGGATTGGTTCTAACCAAATAGTCCTGGGTGTCCAGCAGTAACAGCCTTTCCACCCCTGAGGGGATTAACCCCACTCTGCCTAATGACACAGTAATGGTCTCCCCAGAGGGAGCTGCCATGTAAGACAATGCTGACTCACCTCCACCACCCCTCTTTTCTTCTAGATTTATAACTAGACTCAAGTCCCAGCAGGTCCCTAAAGGTGAGGTATGAAGTGTGACCCATGAGGAGGTGTGCTACATGCACTCCGAAAGAACTATTTGGGTTTTCTAACGTATGCAAGCAGAAACCCACGGAATATGTCTGGGAATGGATATTTAAGGGTGTGGGATAACAGAACAAGGAACATAAAGTTGAATCAGGTTGAATTTCTTGATATGGGCTCACTAAGCAAAGATTCTGCATCTAATGTTGCAGCTGGGGGCATTAGAAAGGGCTCTAAGAGTTTGGTTGGTTGGCTGAAACATCAAAAGATGGCCCACCATGAGCAAATTTAAAATACCTGACCCCTGGGTCCCCTTTGATTTAATGCACAAAGGATTCAAAGGCTTAGGGAAACTGGAATGTTAGAGTGAATTGTCAAATAAGACCTACTCACCCACAATGGGAGGGTCCAGAAGACACACCTTTCACCAATACTCTGAGAAATAAATTTGTGAGAGGAGCCCCAGCATCCTTGAAGAGCTTTCTGATTACTCTTCTCTGTAAGCCAGACCTTACACTGGGAACTGCAACCATTCAACCAGAAAACCTAAATGTAATGGGAGTAATTGGGTCCCAGGGTGGCAGGGGCCAAGTGGCAGCACTCAGCTGCCAAAGGTAAGGTGGGCATAGTTACCGTAAGACAACAGAGTCAAAGCAGCGATTAGAACAGTATGATTCATACAGACCTACGGTGTTGGCTAATCATGGTATTGCTAGAAGTGAAACAGACAGAAAGCTTACTAACTTCTTACTTGATCTGAATAAGCAAAAAAGTCTAGGTCAAAAGAACAAAATTCTAACTCAAATCATAAAAACAGAGAGTCATGGCCCCTCAATCAATTCCTAGACTTGGGCCAGTTTACAGACCCAGAACCCCTTAAATGAAAGGGAGCCTGGTTCCCTTGAGAAAGGACCCCAGTACACTACAAAAATGTATACTGTTAATCGTTCCCCCAGCCTTCCCAAAGGGACCTACAGCCTTTTACCAGGGTAACTATGGACGGGGGAAAAGAAAACAATGAGACCTTTCAGGGACTAATGGACACTGAACTGACACTGATTCCGGAAGACCCAAAACTACGGCCCTCCAGCAACAGTAAAGGCTTATGGAGGACAGGTTACCAATGGAGTTTTAGCTCAGGTCCATCTCACAGTGGGCCTAGTGGGTCCCCAAACCCATCCTGTGGGTTCCCTAGTTCCAGAATGCATAATTGCAATACACATACTTAGCAGATGGCAGAATTCCCACATTGGCTCCTCCGTGACCTGTGGAGTGAAGGTTATCATGTTGGGAAAGGCTGAGTGGAAGCCACTAAAGCTGCCTCTACCTAGGAAAACAGTGGATCAAAAGCAATACCACATCCCTGGTGGGACTGCAGAGATCAGGCCACCGTCAAGGACCTGAAAGATGCAGGGGGTGTGATTCCCACCACTCCCTATTCAACTCTCCTATCTGGCCTGTGCAGAAGACAGATGGATCTTGGAGAATGATGGATTATGGTAAGTTTAACCAAGCGGTGACTCCAATTGCAGTGGCTGTACTAGATGTGGTTTCATCGCTTGAGTTAAGTTAATACATCCCCTGGTACATGATATGCAGCTATTGATCTGGCAAATGCCTTTTTCTCCAGACTGTCCGTAAGGCCCACCAGAAGCAGTTTGCTTTCAGCTGGTAAGACCAGTGATACATCTCCACTGTCTTACCTCAAGGGTATATTAACTCTCCAGGTCATAGTTTACATCACAGGGATCTTAACTGTCTTTCCCTTCCACAATATATTACACTGGTCCATTACACTGATGACCTGACACTGGCTGGACTAGTGAGTGAGAAGCAGCAACTACTCTAGACTAATTGGTCAGACATTTGCATATCAGAAGGCAAGAAATAAATCCGACTAAAATTCAGGGGCCTTCTACCTCAGTGAAATTTCTAGGGGCCAGTGATGTGAGGCATGTCAAGATATCCCTCCTGAGGTGAAAGACAGGTTGCAACATCTGGCCCCTCCCACAACCAAGAAAGAAGCACAACATTTAGGGGGCCAGTGTGGATTCTGGAGGCACCACAGTCCTCACTGGGGTGTGTTACTCCTGCCCATTTACCAAGCGGCTGGAACAGCTGCTGGTTTGAGGGGGCGCCCAGAACAAGAGAAGGTTTACAACAGGTTTAGGCTGCTGTGCAAACTGCTCTGCCACTTGGGCCAAATGATCCAGCAGATCCCATGGTGCCTGAAGGGTCACTGGCAGGTAGAGATGCTGTGTGAGCCTTTGCACATCCCCACAGTGGATCACGGAACAGGCCTTTAGGATTTTGGAGCAAGACCCTACATCATCTTCAGATAACCATTCTCCCTTTACAAGACAATTTTTGGCCTGCTACTGGGCCTTAGTAGAAACCAAATGCTTGACCATGGGCTACCAAGTTACCAAGAGAACTCAGCTGCCCATCATGAACTGAGTGTTATCTGACCCATCAAGCCCTAAAGTTGGGCGTGCACAGCAACACACCATTGTCAAGGTAAGTAGAGATACACAAGGTAAGGAGAGATTCTAGACTTCTGACTTCCATTCCAGTGCTCTTTTCACTATCCTATCTTCCAGTGAAAGTAAGGTTTGTCACAATTACAATCATTCCCAGATGTTAAACAGTTTAAACGATAATTTTTTCTTTCAAGTGATAATAAAGCTCTAGTCCCAAGTAAATCCTAAAGTTTGGTCACACATTACTACTTCTCTACATTTACTGAGAATTCATCAAGCAATGTTATCTTACCAACATAAAGCTAAAGAAGGAAACCTTCACAGTCACAGTAGTTTCTCTGTACGAATATTTCTAAACTCTAGTGTGCTCACTTACGTCATTAGAATAGAAGAATTTAAGCCAGATTTTTTTTTTTTTCCCCAGTTGTGTTTACTTTCATGGTCACTAAAAGTTCCCAGTACCAAGTTTGTGCTCAGAGAATGAAACACCAAATTCCTTCTATCTCGAGAGTCAAAATTATTCATACTTAACTACAAGCTCTATTTGCTTTATTTGATACTTTTTGCTACTATCCTAAATACAAAATAGAAATCCATAATGCCTGCTGAATTAAGCTAAATTTCTAAATAGATGCCAAAGTTACCTAAAAGAAGTATAAAATTTATCACTGCACACCATTTCTTTCAAGTTTATCTTCTTCCCACCCCAGTAACAAAGTCTGCGCTGAGATGTTTCCAAATGTATGATGTTTTGTTTTTAAACAAAATATATTTTAAATAGTTTGGGAAAAAAAATTTTAACATTTGCAAGGCAACAATTTACTTACTTTGTCCATATCATCTAGCACAGTAGTGATCATTAGGGTTGGAAAATCAACTGTATTACCAAAGATGGGCAGGGGGTGGGGGGAGTAGATGACAACTCCAGTACAGAGAGAAGATGATGTAACTGGTATATCTTATAGCCTGACTCCAATTTAGTTGGAGAGGACTATTAGTTATCTTTGTCAGGGATACAAATATAACCCAAGTAAAATTAAAGAATAAATGACTGGGGCTTCCCTGGTGGCACAGTGGTTGAGAGTCTGCCTGCCAAGGCAGGGGACACGGGTTCGAGCCCTGGTCTGGGAAGATCCCACATGCCGCGGAGCAACTGGGCCCGTGAGCCACAATTGCTGAGCCTGAGCGTCTGGAGCCTCTGCTCCGCAACAAGAGAGGCCGCGATAGTGAGAGGCCCGCGCACCGCGATGAAGAGTGGCCCCCACTCGCCGCAACTGGAGAAAGCCCTCGCACAGAAACGAAGACCCAACACAGCCAAAAATAAAAATAATAAATAAATAATAAATTTAAAAATTTAAAAAAAAAAAAGAATAAATGACCCTTTCAAATTTGAAATTATCTTTTTTTCAATGAAGCTGCTTATGACAGCTAATATATACCTTTTGAGTTACTGCAAATAATTCAACACAACTAATATGGCATCTTGCTCTCTCAGAAATCTAGGAAAGAACACAGTATATATTTAATCGAAAAATAAATATTGAAACTCCCAAGAGTGACACTCATATGAGTTAGCGCTCATATTATATTAATGGAATGTACTGCCAAATGATATACAAATAGTTAGACATTAAGCCTAGATCAAAAAATACTACCCATCACTAACTGAATCCCTGCTGTGCACCTGGCACTGTATTTGGCACTTTAAATATTTCTCCACCCCAACAATTTTGCAAGGTATTTTTCTATTTTATAACTGATAAAAGATTCAAAAGAAATTGACTAACTTGCCAAATATCACATAGCTCACACGTAACAGAGCCAGGATATGAGTCAATAGTTCACTTTTAGGAAAACTAACCTGAAGGATATATTTAGCTTACTAAAAAGAGACATAGGAGCACGTTTTTAAAAATATAAAGCCTTAACTATCAGTATACAAACACTGTACACATACATAAAAATACAAAGAGGGTAGCATTCTGAAAGCGTGCAGCCTGGGTGACACGTCAGGTGTGTAAGCAAAGTCTGCACTACGTGGCTGTGACAGAATGTCTCCACAGTAAGGCCTCGTGTACCCCATTATAACCTAGATTACCTTTCCTGGACCCAGACCAAACTCCTTTTCTGGATTCTCCACTGAAGTGCTAAGCCTGTCTGTGTCTGCCTAGCTTTTACCCTAATATTTTTCTTTTCAATATGTGTGTCCTCTGGATTCCCATCTACTATCTTGCTCCTTTTTATCTGAGGCAGACAGAGAACCTGTTGTTAACTTCCAACCTCTTTACTTTAGGGATTAGCCCACAAAGAGTTAGCTTATCTATCCAGCCATAGAATAGGGTGCTATGCTCTGTTATCATTTTTTCCTAAGATGGAGAAGGAATAATCAAACTTCTGAGGAAATAAGGAAACAGAAAAAAAAAATGGTAAAAGTTCTTACACTTAGAAATAGAGAACATGAGATAAGCAAAACTGTATAAAAATGCTGGGTACACAGTGCTGCAACAAACAAGGTCCTGCCCTCACAGAGCTCACAACTTCAAGACCTATGCCTTAGCATTGTGGGTACTTGTGACACACTGCCTGCCTCCAAAGACTCCCAATCTACCAATGACATTTCACATTTCAATAGCTCTTTAGAACTTTATAAAATCCTCTCTTAGCATCTTAAGTTTCAATCAACAACCTGAAATAGAAATAACTATCCTTCCCTTTATTAAAGAGAAAATAGATTAAGAAAAACAACATGTTTTGCACAGAGTGACACAAATAGTAAGAGGAGGAGCCAAGAATCAAGCCCAAGTCCTCTGGCTCCAATTCTACTTCACTAAGTGTCTCTGAGGAGAAGTCTGGTTTCTGTCAAGTGAATTTAGACCCCAATTCATAACATGAAATGAATGCCTCATACCCCAACATCATATCATAGTTTCACACGGTCATGGCAAAGCAGTGGTCTTATGAGGAAAGCGGTCAGGAACCAAAGGGACACAAATTCTAAAGACTGAGGCACAGCAGCAGGCCTGAGCCTTTCCTACTCCCTTCTCCTCAGGCCAAACCCCGGTTACCACTCTCCGTTACGAGTCTCGCCGCGCAGTTTGAATACGTAACTAAACTGTCCAACAACAGTGTTAGAGATCGAAAAGTATGACCATTATTATGGTCATAATAAGCAAGGTACAAGAGGGTAGTTGTCGGCTATCCAAACGTTAAATACTGTG
Organism: Balaenoptera ricei; assembly: GCF_028023285.1. Lineage (NCBI taxonomy): Eukaryota > Metazoa > Chordata > Mammalia > Artiodactyla > Balaenopteridae > Balaenoptera > Balaenoptera ricei. Next base: position 172,439,704 of record NC_082639.1, read on the forward strand.
AACCCAAGATCAGAGCCCATGAAGTGTCCCTGAACAAAAAAGGAGATAGTCTGGAAGGACCTACCTAATACCCACACTTTTGCCACTCTAATATCTGCTGCTGTGAGGTTGTACTTGTGACTTATCTCAACTATCCATACCACTTCATTAAAGGTCTATTCTCAAAGACAGGGATCTGTTCCACTCTCAGTCTGTACTGGGCTGTGGAAGCTATGATTCTGGCTGTCCAGCACGCTTTCCAAGCTCGCTTTCATGATTAAGAAAACAACAGCAATGACAAAACAAACAGACATCAATCCACCTTGTCTCTGTGAAAATTATTCCCCACTACATGTGGCACGGGTCGGGTGGTCAAACACAGAGTCCTCGATGTTTCCATTCCATTCCTTGGATGGGTACAAGACTGTTTGGATTAACTGTGATTCCTCTGGGGTGCTTTTCGATTTTATCTTTAACTTATTTAAATTTAAACTTAAAATTTTAATCTAATTTATCTTGTATTTATTTTCACTTTAACTTAAAATTAATTCAACAGTATCCAAAAGAAAGCAAAATTATATAAAACAATCCTTCATTTAAAAAATCCTCAACTGAAAAACTGCTAAGTAAAATAATAAAATTTTTGTTAGTGATGAGAAGATAGTTTTCTATATATTTTATGACCAGTAACCCAAAATGCAGGTTCTTTCTTATAAGAACTATTAAGACCTTAAACATTAGAAAATTTGATAAAATCAGTGACACAGTGATTTAGGAAATTTGTCCTCACAAACCAACCAAGCCCTGTCAGAGTGGGTCCAGACACCTGTGCAAGATTAATAAGCCATCAAGGAGTAAATCAGGACTCAAACCTGGAAGTTTAGGCCCTCCAGGGTCTGGGCTCTTACCCATTACCCTATTCTGTTGGTTGGTTAATGAATGGATGATCAATCATCTCACAGTTTCACAAGATTTAGAGTTTCCTCAGGATGGTATTCGGTGCCCTACATGTCCCAGCTCCAATCTTATCTTCCCTACTCCCTAACATGTGTCCCATACACTAAACATACCTGCAGTGTCCCACCTTCACCCCAGCTCCCTCTACTGGGTATTTCCTCCTCTACACCTACGTCTCTCCAAATCCTATCTTCAAAGCCCAGCCCAGGTCATTATGTCCATAAAGTTTTCTCTAATCTCTTTGTCCTGTGATAATCCCCCTCTCATCTGAACTACTACAACACTTACATTCATCAAGTACAGCTGTGGGGTCTTTAAGGATAAGGGAGAAGAAGTTATGGCTGTTATAAATTCTATCCAGCAACAAACAGTCTATATGGGCATTTAGCATACATCTGTTAAATTTAAGATACATTTATTATCAAAAAAAAAACCACTGCCTCTGATATAATCTTCCCATTTTTTTACCTAACTTTAATTCACAATTCCATATATGTATGTGTGTATATAAATGCCAAACTGTGTAATACTTAAAATAGAGTAGTAGCTTTTACCAGATAATAATGCTGAAATTCTCAATGTTGAAATAACCTAGGGAATTCCCTGGCAGTCCAGTGGTTAGGATTCTGCGCTTCCACTGCAGGGGGAATGGGTTCGATCCCTGGTCTGGGAACAAAGATCCTGCAAGCTGAGCAACTTGGACCAAAAAAAAAAAAAAAGAAAGAAAGAAATAACCTAGTTTTTAAGGGAATAATCATCAGAGAAGCATTTCACTTTAGTACAATCAAAGGTCAGCGTATTAAAGATTCTATACAACTAGTATGTATACATATCCTGCAAGAGAAAGGTCCCACGAACAATTTTAATACTAAACATATGTTGAAAACACTGCAGGTATCTAAATCCAAGAGGTTCATCAGTCACATGTCACCACAACAACCTTGGCAGGTTCTTCACAAACTTAGATACCATTCTTTAGGGATTAGGTTCCTTCTCCATCAACCCTAAAACAAAAGGACAGGGAGCAGATCTAAATAAAATGCAGAGGTTGCAGTCTCACAGATGCTGACTTACTGTCATCTCGAAAAGACAGCTGCCAATTACCATACACGCTATTAGATTTATAAAAATGTAATGGCCTAACAGCCATAGAACAAAGGTAAATCTGCTAATGGCAGGGACCATGAGGGGAAGACCAACCAAAAAGTACTATAGAAATCTTTCCATTGAAACTTGCTTTAAAGAAAGCGGAAGAAAGGAAGAAAGGAAAGGAGGGAGGGAAATACGTTCCAATATGCATACACAAATTGCACAATCTTCCTTTCATGGCAATGGCCCAAAAAATAAAAAATTAAATCTACTTGCAAAGAGTTCTTTGAAACAGCTGCTTGACTTCATGGTCAAGTTATGTGATCTGTAAGACTTGAAGATAGTCAAGTCAGTGATAAATACCAAATCACATGGCCCACTTGAGGAAAAGGCACAGAAATATGTCTGGAGTTTATACTGGCTGTGCAAATGAATGTACTTAGTCATTACTCAACATCACCACTCACAAAGCAAGCAACTGTTTCCCTTTGAATGCTCATCTTTTCTATTAGCACTAACAAAGTCACTGCCAAAAACAGTAAATTAACACCGCCCACTACAGAAATAATAACTTAAACATTAACCTTAACCCATTAAAAAAAAATGGGTTAAGCATCTTTTCAATTAAAATATTATTTTTACAGTGTTTATCTAGTGAGCAAAGGAAAACACACACATCTTAAATAGATAATCATATCACAAGTTTATACAAAAGACAAGAATATAGAAAACACTGCTCTAAAGTTATTTTCTACTTCTAGATGTCCTCCTAATACTTATTGCTAAATAAGGAGAACAAGTAAAAAATAGTACAGGCACTATTTTTCACAATGCATGATTTTCTCACTTGAAAATCAATTAAAACACACATGAGAAAAACTTCTCTTGTATAAATATTTTATAAAAAAGGAAAAACTATTTTTGAGCCTAAAATGTATAAAGAGAACTGATAAAGTATGGTTATCATCTCTTTGAAGATTACTGAGGCCCTTGAAGAAGTCCACAGAACAAACTCTGCAAAATTCCAATACAAGAAAGTTTTTACATGTTCATTGTAATTTCAGACTAGTTATAAATCTTCTTAGAGTATTTGCTCCTACCTGAGCTTTACAAGTGGCAATCCATGCTCATTTCAAGTAATCCTTAGTTCATGTTTATCTCAGAATAAGATGCAAAAGAAAACAATACTTAATGTCCCATTAAAAGATTTGTTTTCAGATTTTTTTTTTCTTCCTCCAGAGGACAATCAATATAAGCCTCCAGTAAAGGGAGTTTTTTAAAGTTTTTAGGAAAGTGATTTGGTGGAAACTATTTGGTCTTGTAGGAGAGGAACCCCTACAAGTTCTCAGCTAGGTCGCCATAACAAAAGATAGATTAACAAGAAAAAAGCATACAAATTTACTTAATATAAATTTTATGTGACACAGCAAACTTCATAAGGAAATAAAGACCAAAGAAATGGTTAAGTCTGAGCGTTTTTATACTAGGTTTGATGAAGAGTAGAGAGTCATGGAAAAATATGATAGGACAAAGAGGAGTATGAACTAAGAGTAGTAAACAGGGGGAAACTTAGCAAGGCCAGTTTGTTCAAATTCTTCTCAATGTCCATCCATCTTTAGATATAAGGATGCTCCTTTTCCTTTGGGCATAGGTAAGGCATCGCTCACATGAGGGTCTTATGGCATGCTTCAGGGTCAGAAAGTCCTGCACCTGCCACTTCTCAAATTCCTTCACCTGAAATTAGTCAACATGCCAAGGTGCCATATTTTGGGGTAGCATGTCCTAAACCCTGTCATTCTCCATATGAAACTTCCCCAAGAAGTTTCATAGTCCAGAAACTGAGTTGGCAGAATGTCCCATAACCCACTGAATCAACCTCAGTCCTGGAAATTGGTCAGTCCATTCAAACAGTTGTGTCTCATTTCAGGAGGTGGTGGTATAGGTAGGAGTATATGGTGTGAGTAATCAAACATTTAATAAGGGGCATTTCTATGGAAACAAAAAAAAAACACAAAGGTTGATGGTTAGAACAAACATAAACTCAGTTTTTGAGTCCAGAGGGCAGTCAGTTAAGACTTCTAGATGTTGGGCTTAAAGCATCTTTAGGTGATACAGTGAGGATAGGCAGTAGCAATCTGATGGATTTTCCTGGCTTGCAGTTTAAAATGTCTCTGGTGAGGTCATCAGGTGTTCCATGAACTTTCTGAGTGGCCCACACAGCAACAGGCATGAAGGCTGCCCATATATGATCTGTTGTAGTGATTTCTCTGAAGTTTAAATCAAGTCAGCCAGCCTCAGCTTCCGGGCTTCAGGAAAGGACAGTTTTAGTTCTCAATGATTCCAAGTCAGAAGGGTGGGAGAAAAACTGGAAATGTTAATTTAGAGAGTTGTAGCCAAATACTGGAAGAAACTAGAAGAATTCAGGATCCAGTCACATTAACAGGTAGATAAAACCTTAAAGACAATGAACAGGACTAGAACTTAAGACCCATAAGGGTGTGCTATAGCTTCCTATTGAAACATTATTTTTCTCTCTATAGTCACCCCCATTTCTAGCAAAGATAATAAATGACTAATTTGTTTGCAAAATAAGCCTAGTCTTGTTCAATTTGGCCTGATATTTACATAAGTGCAGCAAGAATAGTGATTGACCATATAGACCTTTTTTAAGTTTGCTTGGCTGGACCTTTAAATAAGGAATCTCAAATTAGACTTTTAAAAGCCTGTCAAGGCCGGGTACCCAAGCCAGAAACTTGCCACCAGACTTTGCCTTCAATACATATAGACTTGGCTGAATGTCTCTCTTCTTGAGTTCCCAAAATATTTTAAGGTACTTGAGTCTCCCTGGAAGTGACCTTCCTCACTTACCTATAATGCTGAGTACCCTGTAAACCAGGTACCAGGCCAGGTTTTTTTTTGGTTTTTGGTTTTTTTTCCAAGAGGGTTTATAAGCATTAGCTCCATAAAGACCACCTTAGTTCCTTATATCTGTCTGGTCATATATAATTTTATATATCATTCTCCAATATAACATTCCAGTTAAAGCCTCGGTAATACAACCAGTGTTTTTATTATGTCCTATTAAAAGAAAACAGATTCTTGTTGGACTTATGCATATAACTATAATGCCATGAAAATAAAAGTATTCAATAAGAGTTTCTGAATTCTGGAAGGATCAGGTAGGGAGAAAAGTAATCATTTCATCTTTGTTCACAAAGGTATACTCTACCAAATTGCTGTAACTTATAGATAGCTTAAGAGAAAAGAGAAAAACAAAACATTAAAGAACCAGCAATGTTTCAAACAAAAGTCATTTAAAAATTTACAATTATTCCCATCAATTCATTCAATCTCATGTAATTAATACTTGTTCTGCTTGATCTTGAGTTAGCAGTTTTATGAATCCATGAACTTCTTCATTACTTCAGAAAATCTTACTCAGTCCATTGGCCTGGTCTCAAAGTTATTCAAGTGATGGCATCATGGAGTTGTCTCACTTGTAGCTGACTGTAAACACTTTCAGGGAAGAATCAGGAGTAAAACACACCTGTCTGTGAATGACAAAAGACTTCGAAATGGCTATGGTTAAAGATCTGATGAGAGGTCATTATAATGTAATTGACAAGGAAATTTGTTTATTTCAGTGACATACAATGTTTTAACACAATAACCAGAATTTTTACTGATAACATAATGCTGAACATATGAATATCAAGTACTGACAAATTTCTATGTACTTCATACCATTTCTGAAATACTTATATTAATAACATGTCCCCATACAAATAAAACCTAAAGAAGATTTATCATCACTTTGACAATGCTTCCCATGCAGTTTAATATATCAAATAAACCTAATTAGTTTAACATTTCTCTTTTACAAGATGGGAGACAAATCTTTTGAGATTTTCTGAGGACACTTTGGGAAACCCCAAAGTTAGTTTAAGTAAAAAAAGACTTTATTTAGAATTTGATTTAGGGAAGTTTGTCAAAAATGTCAAAAGGTTTGAGCAGTTGATTAAACAGGATCACAGATGATTATAAAATAATACTTAATTATCTACTTAACCAAAGTGACAAAAAAATCTTAAAAGCAGATACAGAAGATTATACAGGTGTTTACAAACCCTTAGCTTGTTTAATCTTAAGTAATCAAAGATCTGATAAAGACAACTGTGAAGTACAGGAAATCATTCTGATAAGACACAAAATTTGCTTCTGCAAACAAATTACTTGAAAGATAAAGAAAAACCTTTTTACAATCTCTTAATAAGAGAAACCAATAATCCAAGAAAACTTTGGCATTCTAGTTACACACAGTATACTTTTGATATCAAGGCTCATCTTTTTTTTTTTTAACTTATAAATAAATCTATTCAATCTTAGAAGCTTGACCACACATAAAATTCCTTTTCCTCAAACCTTTTACATCCCCCCCTTTTTTCTATATACACTCTGTTTTTGTCCCACGCTTTTCCTCTTTCTCCTTGTGGAACAGCCAGTCGTTCTATTTTAGGATAAAATTACTTTCTTTTTCCCTTAACAAAAACACATTCTTCATACTGTGTATACTTTTCCTTATCAGAAACACATCCTATTTTCCTTGTATACTTTGGATACAGAGGTTTTTTTTTTCCTTTGTCCTCATTATTCCTAGTAGTTTCACTGACATAATTGATAAGAATTCTTAATCCTTAGTAACCCTAATTTTCAGTGAAAACTAGAAAGCATGCAATTGTGAATGCCTACTACATACTAACATTCTGTCGTAGCTTCGCAAATTTATAAATACACCATTTCACAATTTCTAGAGGCATATGCTTCCTCTTAGTATAGCTTTTTGGTGTGGCACAGAACATGTTTGCTAACAGAACCAAATATCTTTGGTCTCTACAAAATTTAGGAAGCCAAAAGAAGATAAGTTTTGTTCAGCAAATTAATGTTTCAGTATTTTATCTTATTTGGAAATGATCTAGATATTCAATGAATATCTATCATTCTAACATAACTTAGTATATTTCAAGTCACCAGAAAGATTTTGGAAATTATTTTTAAGTAGACATATTATAAAATATAATTATTGTTGAAAAGTTCACTTATAAACTTTTATCCTACTTACATTAATTCACTTATTCTTAACAATTATGCCTGACTTACTCATGAAAATTTCATGAGACATTAAACAAAGCTAGCCATCATTTTAGGTTATTTTTCTTGTTGACAAATCAGGCAAGTATAAAAAATATCACAAATGCAAAGAATCTAAAAAGTTAAACATGATTCTCCCCACCTGGTTAGTTTGTTTGTTTGTTTGCTTTTGTTTTTTCTTTTTTACTGTTGTGCTTGACATACATCAAGCAATTTATTTTTATTACACATTTTGTTCTTAGGTTGGACTTATAGTTGCATAATCTTAAATATCTATTAGAGATAATATAAGCTTGTTTGACTAGTAAGCCTAGGTAGAAAAAAAAATGGCACGTCTGCATTATATTTAATGATGACAAGTCTGAAGGCATACCTGTTTTTATTTTACCAAGAATATTAAAACTAGCTTTATTTACCAAAGTTTAGCCCAGATAATGTGAACTTAAAAAAAGTTTGGGTTAATTTCTATATTCCAGAGAATTTTAGGAATACTTAATTTATATAAATGCTCATTTATCTCCAAGCCAATTTGAACAGAACTCCTTTAAGGGATTTTATAAATTAATTTGGTAATACCTTCCAGAGATAGAAAAACAGCACATATACATAACATGCATACACAGACATACACATACATACAGATAAATGCAAACAAAGATTTTATAGCTTTCATTCTAAAATTTTAGCCATGTGTCAGTAAAACACAGTAATACAAAATCACTGGATTTTATCCACTTTATTTATATCTTTATCTGAATTGTGTTTCTGGCAAATGGGACCAGTTGAGGTAACTTACTCAATATGAGGCTAATGCTTTTTACCAATATTTGTGGAGAAGACTTTTCAAATTTTCACTTTCCTTGACATATATACTCTTATGGAGGCTGTGAACTACATTTTAGGCAAGTGACTGAGGAGACCTCTAGCAGCTGTCTGGAAGTCTCTAAAGCTCTTCTGAGTACATAAAATATTCCATCCAATTAGCCTTCTTCCTTTTCAACCTCAGATAGCTATTTTGGGGGGACCCTGGGTCCCCTGAGAGCAGGAGCCTAGAGTTCAAGTAACTGAGGTGCTGGAGTGGAAAAGGTGTGGCAGAGATGAAGAGGGTGGAAGAGACAGGGGCTTGAAGAGGGATCTATCAAAGGAGTCAAGGAAATTGAATGGAAGATCAAGGGTGGCAAAAGGAGGAAATAGGAGCATAAGTAATGGAAGAAAGAGGTCTTAGAGGAGCCAGTTTGAGATCTTAAGTCTCCCAAAGAAGCCAATGAAGTTCCAAATTATCCTCATCAAAATTATGCCAATCAGAAGTGAAGGAGACAGAGTTGCTGGAACATATAGTCAGCAAGAGTTCCAGAAGGGAGTTTTAGTCAATTTAGAAGTTCCCATGGGAGGAGCAGGACCAAAGAAGAAGAACAGAGAGGACTTTAAAAGACAAACAAACCAAAAAAACTCCTATAAAGTGCTGAATATCAGCTTCCAATTATGCCAACTTCTGACCATAGACCTCTTGGAAAAAATACATCCTTTCAAATATCTTATTATCAGGTTTCAACACAAGGCAAACAGTAAATATTCGCAAGTTTTTTTTTTAAACCAAAGGTATGACTATTTCAAGTGACTCAAAACTATTAAGCCTTTTAGGACTTAAAACCAATGAGCCTTTTATGGCTCAATCATGGACACAGGAGGCTTCCCCAAAGAGGGTACAGAAGATACAGCCCTCCCAAGATCCAGAGCCACTCCCAAAGATAGCAGAAAGAAAGACTTAAGACAACCCCCTACCCAACCAGAGAACTGGCAGTGGTGGGTGGGACGCTAGCCACAAATGGGGTGCAACCCACATTTCTGTCCAGCCATATTCTAGGTGCCTCCAATCTGACAGTTGACCACCCACACATACAGGTTTAATAACCTGAATTCCCCAGCAGGCGGAAAACCAAGTCAAGTTCTCAGGACACACAAGGAGACAAGGAAGAGAACAACAGCTGTCCCTGGGAGGGAAAGGATTAATAATCAATAGCTACCAGAAACCAAATTCACAAGAGTCAAACTTCAAAGAGCTAATTTTTACAACTGTTTTTCTCCTGCTAATCTGAATTTGGAAAAGAATGGACAAAAGAATTTTTACCTTCCTCTCTTGACTGAGCACTATAGACAGAGACCTGGGAAAGCTGACTTTGGTAAGAATTCTTATATTTCATTGACTTTTGTCAGTTTTCCCAAGATCCCAAATGCAGCTTCCGGAGCGAGTGGGGTGTCCCAGCCATCCCTTCATGGTCACCAGAAACTGTAGGGGAGGAAAAATACCTTTTCCCTCTACCCTTCTAAGTTCTCAGCTGGGTCTCTGTAACAAAAGACAGATTAACCAAAGAAAAGCATACAAATTGATTTAATATAAGTTTTATGTGACACAGGAGCCTTCATAAGGAAATAAAGACCAAAGAAATGGTTAAACTTGAGTCTTTTCATACCAAGTTTGATGAAGAGTAGAGTCATGGAAAAATATGATAGGACAAAAATGTGTATGAGCTAAGAGTAGTAAAGTGGGGGAAACTTAGCAAGGACTGTTCATTCAGATTCCTCTGGCATTCCTGTCTTAGGAGATAAGGATGCTCTTTTCCTCAGTGTACTGGGAGGACACCTCATACACTGAGGTGTCGTATGACCTGCGTAGGGGAAGGTCAGGACCTGTACCTGCCATTTCTCAAATTCCTTCAGCTTAAAATATTCAATAGGTCAAGCTGCCATATTTTGGGGTAACATGTCCTGAACGCCATCATTCTCCTTCAAACAGTTTATTTCTTATGCTCTCAATGAAAGAATTTTGCCAGTTACTAGGAATGGGCACAGTAGACTAAAATAAATCAAAAATCTTCTGCCTACCTCCCTGGGCCAATGCAAAACACTCCAATCAAGCACAATGACAATATGAACTTCTATTTCTGGCAACCCGATGGGTGGAGATCACCTAAAAATGCTACATTAAATATTTTAAAATTCTTTTTAAAATGTATGGCAGAGCTAGCTATAAATAAAGTAAAAGGAATGCTCCCAGGGCAGAAATGATAAGAAAGCACAAATCTAGAGAGGTGAGTTAGTTCTGAAGCCAGCATGCCCTAGGGGCATCTGCATAGTCCTGGTGGTAAGAACTTGATTGGGGTGACAAGGGAAGCCATATGAAATACAGTAACAGGAGGCAAAACTAAGGGCCTATGCAAGGTAAAGAGCCAGAGCAGAGGCCCTCCCACACAAAGCCCCATGGGGTGGGGAAGGGGGAAGGCAGGGAGGGGGGATGGCTAAAAACCAATTCATTTTACAGGTGATACGCATGAAGGAATGGGCAAATGATCAGAAGGAAAAAAGAAATGATAAATGCATATAGGTAAATCTAAACACTGTTATTCTCTTATTTCTGGGGTTAAAAGATCAAGTCCTGGAACTATAACATCTAACAAAAATAGTTTATATCAGGAGGTTGATCTTATTGTTCAGGAAGAGGGTAAAGATACCTATTTACATTTAGACTTTGTTAAGTATACATATTAATATTTCTTAGGGTAACCATTAAAAGAAAAGAAATAAAACTGAAAACTTCTAACAAAGTTAAAGGGTAAAAGTGGAATAAGAAGAAAATCCAAAAGAAGACAGAAAGCATAGGATATGAATTCAGGCCTTAGAGTAAGATATTCCTGGGTTCAAATCCCAGCTCTGCAAGTGTTAGTTCTAACCACAGACAAGTCATCTGCTTTTTAAAATTCAGTTTCCTCATCTTTAAAAGAAAGAGATAATAACACGAAGTTTTTAACCTAGGACTTGAGTTAACGTGCAAACACCCAATAGTAGCACAGTGCCTGCCACAAAGATGCACAAATACCTTTCTCCTTTCCCTTCTTTTCATGACCCTGAAGCACATTCACTAATAAGCAGGTCATTGTTTTAGGCTGAATGAGACATTTAATCATGAGTTCCACAACTATTACATAGAATTCAGTCATACTTGCCTCCTTGGCTTTCTATTATATTCCTTCCTTATTCAGGACTAAAAAGCTTCCAAATAAAATTATATTATGTGTAGTACCTCCAGCTTATTATTGCTCCAAAACTATGCTTAAACATATTTAGGTTTTCAGAAGAAAGATTAAGTTCGATCTGAAGCAAATGCCCCTTCCATAGCAAAATACAAAGGTTAACACTTCATATAAGATAAAGAAAACCCAGTGGCTGCTTTATTAAATAGTTACCTACTCTTCCTATCCACTACTTGCTAGGGGAAAAAAAAATGACTATTAATTATGTCACCTCAGAGATGTGTAACTCACTTTAGTTAATCACAATTTGTCGAAATTCAGAAGGAGCATGTAATCCCCAAATACAATAAAATAACATCTTGTTGTATGAAGATTATTTCATGGATTTAGATATTGTGCTCCCAGAATTAAAGTGTTCAGTAAAAGCTTAGTTAGTCATATATTTCCCAATAACAGTGTTATAAAGGTTGACTCTAAGGACAAAAAAATGTAAAAAACTTTTAATTCAACAGCCTATATATGGATTATCCATACCCCCACCCACCTTGTAAATTCTGCATGACCAATCTTGAACTCTGAGTGGATTTTTTTCTCTTCTGCACAGGATGTTTCCAGAATTTCCCCATCTGCACATTTACAGAATAAAAATTAATTTCTATATGTGTCTAAGATAAACTTCAAGTGGCAAATCTGCCCCAAAACTTATAATATAATCCAAAATAAAGTATAAATGCTTTAACTGCTCATGTCTACCGATACGAAGGATTGACTACCCTCAACTTTAAAGCACATATGTTAAATTGTCAGCAAGGTGACACGATCCTCTTAGCTGGAATAAAAATGGTAAAAGCTTTAAAAGTTTTGCAAGAAACCAACTGGCAAGAAACTAAAACTAAAGATCAAAGTTTTATGAGAATAGAAATGGAAAATCTGTACACACAGACCCTAACAGGAAACAACATGGGAGAATTTTGAGTGGAAATCTTAATAATAGAGCTATATTATGTATAAAACAGAAGGCATCAGCTTGATGTACAGCAGAGCAGTTAAGGGCTATAGCCCTGAAGTCAGGTTGCTCCCATTCAAATCCCAGCTCTACTTACTGTGTAACTTAGGCAAGCTATTTAGCCTCCATATATCTCGGTGTGAAGTTGGCATAACAATGGCCCTTAATAAGATTGCAATGAGGATTAAATTAGATAACAGATGTAAAGCACTTAGCACAATGATTGGCACACAGTAAATACTTAGTATTTATTAGCTACTCGTATAATTATTATCCTCTTTCTAAAATTGTTTTATAACACCACACTAGCAGAAGTGCCCAAAATCACCTTAAGTAGTTAAAGAAAGAAATTATGTTCTCACTCCCTGATGAAAGTAGATAATCCTAATGCCCATCACACAACATTCCACAAATACAATAACCTGGACGCCAACACCAAAGAACCACAAATTAAATCATTAAAAATTAGTAAGGCATATAGGTTACTACTAATCTACTCACTTGAGCCCAGAGATCTAATTACTAATAATTAGATTACAGTATTAAGGGACTAATGAAATTCTTCTATACTATATTGCTGCTGAAGTGATCTTGAGGCAGGGGATAAATGGACCCCAGGCTGGGCAGCTGGAGTTTGTCCCCTGTGGACAGATACTCCAAAACAGCAGGAGCGAGAGAAGAGCTGAGCCCTGCCCAGATAACAGATAGAGACCACATATTTCTCATTCTCAAAGTCAAGGAGAACTTCCTGACTATACATGCGCAGAAAGGCTCCTTGGGTCAAAAAGGGAGTGATGTCAACCTACCCATAGGCCTCTTCGCTAGAATCCATCTTGGCTAAGAGATGCGTGCACACATGTGGGAGGACCCTGAGATAAACCAAATACAGACTCAGAACCAGACAAAGCAAGATGACTGGCCAGAGGAAACCTAGAAGAAATGCCCCATATAAGTGATTCAAACTACCATGAGGGTGGAACTCTCTCTGAGCCCGCCCGTGTGTGCCTATTCACACATACTCTTTTTCCTCCTAATAAACACTTTACTTGTTTCACTTCTTTCCGTCTTTGTGGGAATTCATTTCTACAAAGCCGAAGAAGGGCCAGGGCCTTGTCACTGGCCACTGGTCTAGTGGCTAGGATTCAGCGCTCTCGCTGCTGCAGCCTGACTTCAATCTCTGGCCAGGAACCGAAACCCTGCTTCAAGCCGCTGCAGGCCAAGACCACCCGAAATCAATCTTGAGGGGCAACCATGAAAAACCATAACAATGTCAAAAAGAATCAAAAACCATCAACTATTCTGTAAACACAGCAATTCAATCTGCCCCCCCCATCCTCCAGCTTTAGCAGCTGGCAGGGAGGGCAATATATTCGAGATATTAGCTATTAAAAACACCTTAGTTCTCTCATGTCCCAATGAGTAAAAGGATCTACTGCAGATAATTCTAAAAGTTTGGTTTGCTTTTGACCTTGACAGCCTAAGAAAACCTAAGCAGTTCAGGGAAAGTAACACCTTTATCTAAAACCTCTCTGTTGGGGGTGAAAAGGACAGACTCCCAGGAGTGCCTGAATGCTTATACTATCCCCCAGGGAGAAACTATTTGAGACTGAGCTGTTAACTGGCAGCTACCACTGTCAGCATCACCTGAACAGGCCTCCCGCCCAGGAATCTAGTAACTACTTACTAGATAGCCACTAATTTACTCTTCATTTCAAAGCAGCCTTTTTATCCAGGTTTAAAAAGAATGAAACTGTCTAAATGTTGTTTTGGGGTTTTTTTCGCAGCAGATGGAAATGCGTTCATCATTAGTCTCCATTATTCTTTTCAGCTAAAAACTTGTGGTTGTAAAGCAAAGAAATAAAAGATTTTGGGTGATTTTAATCAAAGTTTGCACTCTAACCCTGCCCTGCAGCATGCTGTAATATGAGGAACATTCCTGCCTCACATTCCCAAAGAAATGAGTTTTTATGTGAATACCCCCTACATTATCTGTCACCTCTTTTTTTGTTGTTGTTTCTATCCATGCGGCCAATATTAGGCATCTACTACTTTATGCTAGATGCTACATAGCGCCATCCTTGAAAAAAAAATTCATCAATAATAAACTGACTGCATTAATAAAAGTTTGAAGTGGAATAAACGAATCATAAAACACTTTTAGGAGTACGCACGTATACAAAACAAAAAAATTCTAGACTCAACGTGCTGCTCGCCCTCTCTAAAAAGCACTGTAGGTACAGGCACCAAAATATTTAAGGTGCTTTTGAAATGCAGAGGAAAACAGTGTATAATCAAAAGCAGATGGGCTTTAAAATTAGTTCCACCATTTATAAGTAGTATAAACTTAGACAAATTATTTACTCTCTCTGAACGGTCCTCATCTCTAAAAGGGAAATATAAATATTTACCTTACATAAGGGTTGTTGTGAGAACTGAATATAACGTATATTAAATGCCCAGTACAGTGTCTGGCGTACAGTATATTATCAATAGATAGACTAGTATTATTAGAGACATTTTCAACAACAGGACACATTTAGTAGTGACTCTTAACTCCTTGATGGAAAAAATCCATCGTGTCAATAGAACTAATAACCATTCTGAAAAACAAAGTAAAATCATAAATTTCATTAAAAAAACATGTAATTTGAAACATATAAATTAGGAGAATTTCTTTTGGCAGGTTGGGAGATAGGAACCTGCAACTAAGAGATGAGTTACATTTCACAAGAAGAGTATTTAAACAAACAAACAAAAAATATATAGTGAGATTATGGAGGGAAGACCTGGAGAAGGAAAAAAGTCAAGAAGTAGCTATACCTATTTGTCAAATTGAAAAGGTCCTGTCTCTTCCCCTTATTCTTTCTCCTCTTCTCAACTCCTCTAAGGAAGAAATATGTTCTCTTAGACACTGGGAGTCCAAAAAAAAAAAGGGAAGTCTGAAGTAACAAGGCAAACAAGCAATCTCTATATATTAAACCACCTGCTAATTCTTTGAGTCAACAGGTTTTTTTGTTTAGTTTTACAATTTTTTTCACTTTAAAATACATATAACTTACATAATGTACCTTGGGATTAGGTCTATCAGTCATTCCACCCTTACTCTGAATTAACTTAATCAAATAATTATGGATTAGCTATCAGTTATGAGAGAAATGGACTTCATCTGGAGGAGAGATTAAGGGACAAAAGAGAGAAATGAGTGATTTTAATGCACAGGGCACTTGTGAGATGAGAAAGCATCATTATCCAATGGAGGAAATAACAGCCAGGAAAGGAAGAGGTTGCAGGAGAGTGTGCACCAAGCACCAGAGAGCAAACACTAACGATCAACACACCACTTACTTGTTTTTTTGTTTTTTGTTTTTTTAATTATTTATTTATTTATTTATTTTTGGCTGTGTTGGGTCTTTATTGCTGTGCACAGGCTTTCTCTAGTTGCAGTGAGAGGGGGCTACTCTTCATTGCGGTGCACGGGCTTCTCATTGCTGTGGCTTCTCTTGTTGCAGAGCACGGGCTCTAGGCGCGCAGACTTCAGTAGTTGTGGCACACGAGCTCAGTAGCTGTGGCTCATAGGCTCTAGAGCGCAGGCTCAGTAGTTGTGATTCACGGGCTTAGCTGCTCCGCAGCATGTGGGATCTTCCCAGACCAGGGCTCGAACCCGTGTCCCCTGCATTGGCAGGCCGATTCTTAACCACTGAGCCATGAGGTAAGTCCCTTGTTTTTTCTTAAAGACAGTAATTGCCAGCGTGTCTTACTGAAGACCAAATGCTACTACAGATTACCAATACTTATCAACTGTAGGACTGTGAAACAGAATACCACATACTTTGAAACACTGGGGTCTGAAAATATGAAGTTCTTCTCATCAAACTATAGAAAAATCATTATCACTCAAAAAGTAATGTTTATTTAATTGCATCTTCGGAAAAAAATAAGGATCACCAGAAAGAAACATTCAAATTCACTTCTCCTTACAGGCCTCTTTCAAGCTTTTCTGAACTCCTTTGCTTATGGATGTAGACATACACAAATTTCTCAATTTAAATTTAAAACCTAGCATACAGGGGCTTCCCTGGTGGCACAGTGGTTAAGAATCAGCCTGCCAATGCAGGGGACACGGGTTCAAGCCCTGATCCAGGAAGATCCCACATGTCACAGAGCAACTAAGCCCATGTGCCGCAACTACTGAACCTGTGCCCTAGAGCCCGCGAGCCACAACTACTGAAGCCCGCATGCCTAGAGCCCATGTTCCGCAACAAGAGAAGCCACCGCAATGAGAAGCCCGTGCACCGAAATGCAGAGTAGCCCCGCTCGCCACAACTAGAGAAAGCCTGCGCACAGCAACGAAGAGCCAATGCAACCAAAACTAAATAAATAAAATTGAAAAAAAAAAAAAACCTAGCATACAAAATTGTGCAGAGAAGCCCTCTTTCAGCTTTAAGGTTTCAAGAAAGAATCTTCTTTAACAGATCTTCAAGCACTGCAAAGGCTCCTTAGAATGATAACTGAACTAAGTCAGTCTGAGTCAATTGCAAACTCTACCAGCCTTCTGAACACAAGTGAAATGGTTTCCAGGTCTGGTTCAGAAATAGTCACACAGAAGTTGAGACAGATACTCTATGCCTCATATCTAGTAATCTCACTATTGGATCCTGAGCCCATGGGACTTCCCTGGCGGTCCAGTGGTTAAGACTCCGTGCTTCCACTGCAGGGGACATGGGTTCGATCCCTGGTCAGGGAAATAAGATCCCTCATGCCACGCAGCGTGGCCAAAAAAAAAAACAACCCTGAGTCCATACACCAAAAAAAATTGGTCACTTGATTACCACTGAGTCTCCATTTTTAAGTGTTTTCGTATCTTAAGATACAATTATCAAAGAAAACATCATTTTGTTTAACCAGTTATCTTTGGAGTTGACATCCATCAAATATTTTTTTTTTCCTTAAACCTAAAGGGAATAACCCTCTGAAGAGGAAAGGGAGAAGTTACTTCAAAATCTTGTACTTTCCATTTTCCTTTCCAACCATATCTTCATAGTTAAATTCCAAAGTGTGTGTAGGGGGGGAGGACAGGAGCAATAAAGTTAATTGGAGATAGTGCTGTAGTGAAGTACATCCTTTCAGTTTGATGCAATGGAATTTTGCAGTTGAAATATGGCCCCCCAAAAGGTGCACAGTTTATTCAAAAAAGAGCTGGCTTGAGGATCACAAAGGTAGAGAAGTACTACACAGAGTCAGAGATATGCACCTGCCTGGAAGTAAGAAACCTGAAGCAACAAGCATGCTGAAAAGTTCCCTAGTGTCTCATTTCTGTCTTTTAATATAATTTTCTCCTTTGCTGGGGAGATAATAAAAAATAGTTGAGGGAGAAAAAAAGCATGATAAAGAGTTGTGGAGGTGACGTAAAGAATAAGGAAAAGGGAAGTGGGAAAAAATGGATCTTATTCTAGTGATAGCTTCTATAAGACCCTCAGCCAGCTGCCATGATGTAATAATAATAAAATAAATGCTATTGCTTATTGAGTACTGTGTGCCAGGCATTACGCTAAGCACATTATACAAACTATCGCCTTTACTCCCTATAACAGCTCTGTACATTGGGTATTATTACACTTATTTTACAGGTAAGGAAGCTCAGATTACACCTGAAACCTGGCAACCTTCTAAAAAGGATCCATTTACACCCGATAACATTTTCTCTAGGCGTTATGTCCTTAAAATCCCCTCCTAGAGGATTTCCAAACTCTTGCCCTATGCTGCTTACAGAGAGCACCTGAGTTTCAACAGCTACACATTTCTCTATTCATAACCTCTCAACAAAGAAAGCTCTCTCAGTAACTTCTCTTGATACATGTGTCCCCTACTCTTAAGGTCCTTTGGAATATCCCCTGTGAATCATCCAATGGCTCACTTGTATTTACCAGCAAAATCTCTTCAAGCCCCAGGGGTATCCCATGTCACTATGTGCCCAAGTGTATATGTTGTCCATTTGGATATATCTTACTATATACACACTTCTCTCTGCCCTCTCCCTCCCCACAGTGTCACTGAATGGCATGAATTTCACCTCTATTCTCTTAACTATTAATTCATATTCACTTCCTTAAATAGAGACTCAAAATCCCTCTCTCTTCAGAAAACCTGCCCGTGATTAGCATCATTTAACTGTAAACTTTCTTGTAGCAGAAAGGCCCTGGATTGGAAACCAGATCTGGCTTCTAATCTTGGTTCTTTTACTTGATATGATACCTGGGCAAATCACTCCACCTTTCTAGGACTAGTTTCTCAACCATAAAAAAGGGGAATTAGACTAAATAAGCTCAAGACTAATTCCCAGATCTACAAATTTTTTTATGCAAAAAGATTACCAAAAGCATTAACTTATAAAAATGGAAAAATTGTTATAAATTTTTAAAATTACTTAAGGCACCTTGGATTTTTAAAAATTAATACACAACATATTAAAACCACAAAAACAGAGAAAAACTTTTAAACTTCAAAGGGTGACGAGGTTGATTAAATTGTCCATTTTCCATTCTTTATTTGACACATGACTGAAAACCCAGGTAATCCCTTAAAAGACTACTAGGCTATGAATATACACACTCTCCTATTAACTAATCACTATGCAATCTTTCAAATACCACATATTTGTTTAATATACCAAAAGCATTCTAAATACTACCTGTGATGATTAGTTTTATCTGTCAACTTGGCTAGGTTATAGTACCCAGTTAATTAATCAAACATTAATCTAGGTGTTGCTGTAAAGGTATTTTGTAGATATGGTTAATATCTACAGTAAGTTGACTTTAAGTAAAGGAGATTACCCTTGATAATGTTGTCGGGACACACCTAATCAATTGAAGGGCTTAAGAGCAAAAACTGAGGTTTCCCAGAGAAGAAGGAATCCTGCCTCAAGACTGAAGCATCGACCTGACCTTAAGCCTGCCAGCCTGCCCTACAAATTTTGGAATTGCCCCTCACAATGTCGTGAGCCAATTCATGAAAACAAAGCTGTTTTAAAAAACACACACATATACAAATGATATTGGTTTTGTTTCTCTGGAGAATCCTGACTGATACACTAATATACTGAATACTCAGACTGGTATTTTGTTCTTTTTTAAGTGAGGATTAACAGATGTCTGTTTCTTGTAACCTCTTTAAAATATTAAAGCATTTTAAATATGTAACCGGAATGTTATTTTTTAAGTTAGTATTTCCTACACAGTGCCAACAAATTAGCGACGCTATTATCTCACTGTGCTTTTCTTTATTAAAATACATAGGGAGAAAAAGAAAAGTGATGTTTTCCACACTGAATTTTTAAACTCCAAAACTGATTTCAGAAGATTCTGAGATTCATTTTTTTTCTCATTTTCATGGCTTTCAAAGTGTTTCATAACTAGCCGTTAGTATAACATGACTGTGAAGAAAGTCACTTATCAGCCCAACTTTAAAGATTAAGGAACCAGACAAAGAGAAGTAGTAGACTTTGCTCTACTTTATCGAGTGACATCTGCAAAATCAAGCTGGAAATTTTCCAACTCTAAGTTTTATTGTTGACCCATCAATTAGTTAGTTCTCCATGCTACACTGACATAGAAAAATATTCTAGAATCACAACATACACAGAAACTATTAAGGACATAAGAATGATGTATTTAGTATTCAATAATATCAGTTCACATGCTGGTTCCATTCAAAAAGTATTACTGATACCAGGTACCTACAAACTTTTTCTGTAAAGGGTCAGTAGTATTTAGGCCTTGCAGGCCATAAGGTCTCTTTGGCAACTACTCAACTCTGTCATTGTAGCCCCAAAGCAGCCAATGACAGTACATAAATGAATGAGTATGGCTATATTCCAATAAAACTTTATTTACTAAAACAGACCAGCTTTGGCCTCTGGGCCATAGTTTGCTGACCTCTGACTCATGAAATCATGGAGCAGGAAAAGACCCTGGAGGTCATATGGTACACTCCCATTCAATGCCAAAACACCTCTATATCCAGTGCCAGTGACCATCTGGCTCAGAACAGTTTCCATAAACAGACTGTTTTCCAAGCTAGATTGGTTATTCCTCAATGAGGGACTTCAAGGATGGGATATTTTCCCAGAGTGTGGAACTAACCAGAGCACTGTGGGTCATTTAGCATTCCTGGTTCCTGAAGAGTCAATGCTACCTACACAAATATACACCTATCACTATGACAACCAAAACTTTCCCCACATATTCCCAAACCCCATGGGGTAGGGGTACTGGTACCCAATGGGTTAAGATATATTGAGCTATACTGAGGTGGGATATGTGGCAACTGTCCCATGCAGCCGTTCCCCCTTCTACCCATGGCAGACATGACTAATCAATCACAATACTCTTTCCTAGTGAGGCTGGCCTTTGCCTCAGAATTTTTAACACAACGCTCAAGACAACCATCTCCAATGAATCAGAATCGTGATGTTAAAACATATTTGTTATCCCTAATCTAAAAGGATAGTTCTACACACACACTCTGAAAAGAAACTGGCTTCCTTTAAGTTTACAAAGCTGAAAAATAACATGGTTTACTTTTAAACCCTAAGGCATGTTTTGAAAGTTTGTGAAAATATTTCTTGGTTGTGACAATGACTGAGGACACTGAAGGCACTTGGTGTACTGAGGAATGCCACATGTCCTGCAACACTAGGGACAGTACTGCACAACAAAGGATTATCCTGCATCCCCCATGATGTTTTAATATCCCACTAGAAATAGATGTGGATGAAAAACCTGTTTAAATTATCTAAGCCTAGACTGTAACTCCATTTAACACATAAACAGGAATTCTCTTTTTCACATTTTTAATAATCACTAAGTTCTCCCAAAATGTAACTGCTCTGAAAGTCAAAGTAAGACTGTACTTAACTTTTCTCTGAATTTTGCCAAGAATTATTCACCATTTTGGAAAATCATCTCAATGACAGCAATATAATTCAGTGTATATAAGTACAATTTATCTGAATAAGCCTGCATTTGTAATGATTTCCATCACAGTAATTCTAGACACAGGTACAAAAAGTTAACCACTTGGTATGTGTAGAGCATATACATATTAAAAAGTATATTTAATGACTTTATTTTTATTTCTCCTTTATATTACAGTTAGAACATTATATTCATTTCTTTGCAGTCAGGTTTGCAAGTAGTTACAGTATATCTATGAATTCATTTCAGGATAGTAAAGGAGGGACTATAAAACATTTGTTATAAAAACAGAGTGTTGGCTCTGACAGGTTAAGAACCACTGATCTAAACTAATGAAGCCTTGTTGGCCAAATTTCGCTAACACAGACACAAATCTTGCCCAAAATTTGGAAACAAATCTAATGTGCTTCAAGGGTTCAAACACAACTTTACTGGCTATCTGAAGCCATTTTTACAGAAAAACACTAGATCTCTCAATATAGGTGCAGCTTCCATATCCCCTTTTCCCTTCTGTATAAAATATACAAGAAATGACTGTGAAAGCCAAGTGCTTAGGACCTCTAAGTCCTCCAGCACACTGGAGCTGTCACTGTGATTACTTCTACCCAATTGTGAAGAGAACTGGCAGTGATTAATAGAGTCAATGAAAGAACCCAGTCATCACTGAGGCAACTGCCCTTGAGCAACAGACACAAAGCTCCTACTCTGAGAGAGTCCATTTTCCAAGAGGGCAGAAATGTTCAATATCTGCACTGTCTATATAAGAGACTACTAGTTTAAAATTTAAAGGTTTGACATTGACTAAAAGTGGAAATAATCTCCACATAAGTCTATCTATTTTATATATATATATATGTTATATATATATACATATACACACACACACACACACATATATATATATAGCCATTGGTAAACCTAGCTTCCAAGAATACTAATTATTGTTTCCCTCTATAAGTCTTTTTTTAAAACCTTTTTATACTTCATGGCAGTTTTTAATTCTTTAGAGTGTCGATAAGAGTCCATATATAGTTCAAAGACTAAACTCCAAAGCAAAACCATAAACATAAGCAAGGTCAGGTCCCAGAAACTTTCTTTAAATCAAGTTTTCAACTATTCTAGGTTAAGTGGTGACATTTAGTTTTAAGAGCTAAGAGAGACAGGTATATTGGAACATAATTCTAATGATTTATTTTTTCTATTCTTCAGAGACATGCATGTAAAAGTGAGCGGTAGGGAGCTAAATAAATTAATTAATTAAATAAAGGCTTTGAAATGGCCTATAAGTAACTCTTGGGTCTCCCAGGGAATAAGGCAACCAGGTCCAGAGAACTAGCACTTGTCACACTTCTCTGCAGAAAACTTTGTATAAAATTATCCACAAATGATCTGCTTCTAAACCCTACAAGGCACATTAGCTATTTAGCTATAATCAGTCCAAAGCCAGTCCCAACTCAACACAAGCTTTAAGGGATAAGTATTATAAGTGAAGAAGACACAGCTGAAAAGGATGGCTAAGAAGCAAATAAGAATATTAAGACCAAAATACATCTCTACAGGCTAAAATGCTGGACTGCTGAAACACAGGCAGGAAAAATTTAATAGAGAGTAGGTGTAAGGTCATATATTTCAATTTAAAAATCAGCCATACAAGTACAGGGACCAGACTAACAGAGAGTTCCTGCAAAAATCTGGGGAGCTTTGGCTTACCAAATGCTTACTATAAGAGCAAGATATGTCTGCTTAAATATTAATGCAATTTTGGACTTCAATAATATTGAATATGCAGTAATAGAAAGAGTATGGTGTCCACCTTACAGGAAGCAATAGTCCCACTATTTGCTGCCTTGATCAGACATCTAAAATAGTGCAGACAATTATAGAAGCCATATTTTCACAATACTGACAACCTAGAGCATCCAGAATAAGACAATCAGGATAGTGAGAGATCTAGGTATTGGCATTATTTAACCTGAAGAAGAGATAATATGAGACCGTTTTTTAAATATGTGACAAAATTTTAAATAGAAAAGAAAAAATAGATCTTCTATGTTTCTCTGGCTGATATAACTAAAACCAATGGATAAAAAAAATGCAACAGGTAATTTGGATCTGTTATAAATAAAAGAATAACCTTATAACTTGAGCCACCCAACAACAAACCAAGGTTGTATAAAAAGGAAGTGAACACCTTGTTTCTCTATGTATTCAGGCAAGGGCCTAAAGTCCTCTGGGATAAGAAGTGTTATGAGGGTACCCAAATCAGGTAGAAGATTGGATTAAGGAACTGCTACAGGTTCACTCCAATTCTGCAATGATATCATTTTAAGGGCAGAAGAAAAAGTACAAGTTGAGTCAACAAACACTTTATTTCCCTAGTAGCAAGTTATGCTGGTAAAAGGGGAGAAGAATTGAGAGGGCCAAAGTGATTCTAAGGTACCTTTAAAAATACATGGTACATAAGGAACTCAAAGTGAGGTGCAGTGGAAAAGGGCACTGGATTTAGGGTTAGAAGACTGAGGTTGCATCCCAGTTCCAACCCAGCCTAGCTCTGTAGGATGTAGGGCAAGTCACTGAACCCTTCTGTAGTTCAGGTTTTTCCACCTCAGAAATAGGGATACCACCTGTCCTGCCTTAAGGATCAGATGACTGTATAAGAAAAGCACTGACTAAATAATTTATACATAAATTATCATTGTTATTATTCTACATTGATCAGAGTCTTCTAAGCTCTGTTCACCACACTTTAAAAAGGATATGAAACAAAATACTAGCAAACAGAATCCAACAACACATTAAAAGGATCATACACCATGATCAAGTGGGATTAATCCCAGGGATGCAAGGATTCTTCAATATATGCAAATCAATCAATGTGATACACCATATTAACAAATTGAAGAATAAAAACCATACGATCATCTCAATAGATGCAGAAAAAGCTTTTGACAAAATTCAACACCCATTTATGATAAAAACTCTCCAGAGAGCGGGCAGAGAGGGAACCTACCTCAACATAATAAAGGCCATATATGACAAACCCACAGCAAGCATCATTCTCAATGGTGAAAAACAGAAAGCATTTCCTCTAAGATCAGGAACAAGACAAGGATGTCCACTCTCGTCACTATTATTCTACATAGTTTTGAAAGTCCTAGCCATGGCAATCAGAGAAGAAAAAGAAATAAAAGGAATACAAATTGAAAAAGAAGAAGTAAAACTCTCAGTGTTTGCAGATGACATGATACTATACATAGATAATCCTAAAGACGCCACCAGAAAACTACTAGAGCTAATCAATGAATTTGGTAAAGTTGCAGGATACAAAACTAATGCACAGAAATCTCTAGCATTCCTATACACTCACAACGAAAGATCAGAAAGAGAAATTAAAGAAACAATCCCATTCACCACTGCAACAAAAAGAATAAAATACCTAGGAATAAACCTACCTAAGGAGGTAAAAGACCTGTACTCAGAAAACTATAAGACACTGATGAAAGAAATCAAAGATGAAACAAACGGATGGAGAGATATACCATGTTCTTGGATTGGAAGACTCAATCTTGTGAAAATGACTATACTACCTAAAGCAATCTACAGATTCAATGCAATCCCTATCAAATTACCAATGGCATTTTTTACAGAACTAGAACAAAAAAATCTTAAAATTTGTATGGAGACACAAAAGACCCCGAATAGCCAAAGCAATCTTGAGGGAAAAAAATGGAGCTGGAGGAATCAGACTCCCTGACTTCAGACTATACTACAAAGCTAATCAAGACAACACGGTACTGGCACAAAAACAGAAATATAGATCAATGGAACAGGATAGAAAGCCCAGAGATAAACCCACGCACCTATGGTCAACTAATCTATGACAAAGGAGGCAAGGATATATAATGGAGAAAAGACAGCCTCTTCAATAAGTGGTGCTGGGAAAACTGTACAGCTACATGTAAAAGAATGAAATTAGAACACTCCCTAACACCATACACAAAAATAAACTCAAAATAGAAGACCTAAATGTAAGACTGGACACTATAAAACTCTTAGAGGAAAACACAGGAAGAACACTCTTTGACATAAATCACAGCAAGATCTTTCTTGACCCACCTTCTAGAGTAATGGAAATAAAAACAAAAATAAACTAATGTGGCCTCATGAAACTTAAAAGAAAGTTTAACAACTTTCTATAAACTATAAACAAGACAAAAAGACAACTCTCAGAACGGGAGAAAATATTTGCAAACGAATCAATGGACAAAAGATTAATCTCCAAAATATATAAACAGCTCATACAGCTCAATATAAAAAAAAAAAAAAAACCCAATCAAAAAAGAGGCAGAAGACCTAAATAGACACTTCTCCAAAGAAGACATACAGATGGCCAAGAGGCACAGGAAAAGTTGCTCAACATCACTAATTATTACAGAAATGCAAATCTAAACTACAACGAGGCATCACCTCACACCAGTTAGAATGGGCATCATCAGAAAATCTACAAACAACAAATGCTGGAGAGGATGTGGAGAAAAGGGAACCCTCTTGCACTGTTGGTGGGAATGTAAATTGATACAGCCACTATGGAGAACAATACAGAGTTTACTTAAAAAACTAAAAATAGAGCTACCATATGACCCAGCAATCCCACTACTGGGCATATACCCTGAGAAAACCATAATTCAAAAAGAATCATGTACCAAAATGTTCATTGTGGCACTACTGACAATAGCCAGGTCATGGAAGCAACCTAAATGTCCACAGACAGATGAATGGATAAAGATGATGTGGTACATATATACAATGGAATATTACTCCACCACAAAAAGGAACTAAATTGAGTCATTTGCAGAGATGTGGATGGACCTAGAGACTGTCATACAGAGGGAAGTAAGTCAGAAGAGAAAAACAAATATCATATATTAACGCATATATGTGGAATCTAGAAAAATGGTACAGATGAAGCAGTTTGCAAGGCAGAAATAGAGACACAGCTGTAGAGAACAAACGTATGGACACCAAGGGGGGAAAGTGGTGGGGGGGGTTATGAATTGGGAGATTGGGATTGACATATACACACTAATTTGTATAAAACAGATAACTAATAAGAACCTGCTGTATTAAAAAGTAATAATAAAATAAAATTCAAAATAAAAAAAGGATATGAAAAACCTAGAATCCTAATAGATCAACCAAGATAAAGCCTTGTAACTTGACTAAAGAGATAGAAAGCATGTTTTAGGTAGAAACCCTCAAGGAAAAAAGTCTTACCCAAGGAAAGGTAAAAGGTATTTATTATAGAATAGGTTGTGTGTTCTTAAAAAGGATGTTGTTCAGTTGTTTTCTACAGGAAGAAGAAACAAGATTCAGAACGAGAAGAGGTGGATTTAAATGAATGCAAGGGAGATTTCAGTTAGGTCCAGGGAATAACATTTTACATGCTTGTTTTCATCAAATGAAAATGTATAAGCCACAAAGCAACAAAAAGACAAAGGAATCCTACCTGTCAAGATGATAAGACCCTGGAAGAGGCTATGGATGTTTAGAATTCAAAACCTACCTGTCCTGGATTGGTCAACATTTACTAGCCTTAAGGGAGTCAAATCAGATTATCTCCCAAGGTCCTTTCTAGCACTAGAACTCAGAGAATTAGAACCAATAAATAACTGTTTATTAGGAAAAGAAATAAAGTTAGCAGTTGAACTTGGGAATATATTTTATATGAGCTTTCTACTTTAATCAAAAGTGCTCTTATTAGTCATGTGCCACAATGTTCATTGCAGCTCTATTTACAATAGCCAGGACATGGAAGCAACCTACCTAAGTGTCCATCAACAGATGAATGGATAAAGAAGATGTGGCACATATATACAATGGAATATTACTCAGCCATAAAAAAAACGAAACTGAGTTATTTGTAGTGAGGTGGATGGACCTAGAGTTTGTCATACAGAGTGAAGTAAGTCAGAAAGAGAAAAACAAATATCATATGCTAACACATATATATGGAATCTAAAAAAAAAAAAAAGGTTCTGAAGAACCTAGGGGCAGGACAGGAATAAAGACACAGATGTAGAGAATGGACTTGAGGACACAGGGAGGGGGAAGGGTAAGCTGGGACGAAGTGAGAGAATGGCATGGACATATATACACTACCAAATGTAAAACAGACAGCTAGTGGGAAGCAGCTGCATAGCACAGGGAGATCAGCTCGGTGCTTTGTGACCACCTAGAGAGGTGGGATAGGGAGGATGGGAGGGAGACGCAAGAGGGAGGAGATATGGGGATATATGTACATGTATATGTATAGCTGATTCACTTTGTTATAAAGCAGAAACTAACACACCATTGTAAAGCAATTATACTCCAATAAAGATGTTAAAAAAAAAAAAGAAGTGCTCTTATTCTTAAGTGATAAAGCAAATGAGATAAAATGTTAAAAATAGGTGAATCTGAGTAAAGGGTATACAGGTGGTTCCCTGTACTATTTTGATTTTTGCAACTTTATTCAATTACTGTGAAATAGTCATCATTTAGGTTTAAAATATTAGGAGTTGAATTGTACTTCTTATCTTACTAGTTCTTGTGGGAAAGTCTAGAACTTGATTATGTATCACTTCCTAGGGCCTGCCCTCCCTCCTCTGCTGTAATTAAGACACGTTCACTCATATACAGTGGTTGGTTTTCTCACATCTACAATGTTCTCATCAATCTCCATGCCTTCATCCTCTCAATTTTGAAAATAAACTTCAGTATTTGTTTTTTATTCACATTTCAACCCTTCCCTCAAACCTCGCCAAGACTCCTAATAACCGTATAAACTTTGACTTCCCAGCCTCTGCCAGGTCATTCTCAAGGAGGTGGGAGAGGTGGGAGGGATTTCTTTCCCTGCCAGCTGCAGGCAAAGAGGGAGCACATTGTCTGTAGGGTATTTTAAAACAATAATAAAAGCAACTAAAAGTCTTTCTGCCTTTTATTATCACCAGGCACTGGCAATTAGAAACAACCTTAGTGTTGAGACACTCCTTCCAACCATTGCAGACAGCTCCAAACATCACCCCTTAATATGTCACCAGTAATGGTCAGCCTTCCCAACCTCTGCCAAAATCTTCTTTCCAATAGTTTTTCTTTTCCTCAGGATCTCAAATTAAAAACAAAACAAAAACTAATAATAACAACAAAGACTAAAGGCAATCAGTGTATTTTCTACAGTATTTGTAATTGTGAGGTATATCATTATCACTTTAATAGAAAAGCTCATATATAATTTAATGTGATGCCTCACTCAAAACAAAACTAAGTAGAGTCCATTTATATAATCCAGATCAATTATGATTTAGTATTAAAACTATTTTTCAAACGACAATAATGTAAACAAATGGTTCACAGTCATAACTTAATGCCTGGAGGCTGGAAAATTTGCCAAGATTTATGGGATCAGACTCAGCAGAACAGACAAGGCTCTACTAACATAAATGCAGTCCTTTATGGCTGCTCTGATCGCCCTGCGTCACACTTTGAGGGCCAGGTCATCCTAGACACTATGAGAAAAAAGGTCTAACTCGGTGAATGAAAAAGGACAAAAAGAGATACTAAAAGAAGGGATCGACTATGTCTCGGCCAATCTTGTTGAGGGCCATCTTGCATCAAAGGCAATGCAGCAGCTGGATGGTAAATCAGCAGATCAACAACACTCTGCTGGGTATCTCCCTGTCCAGCTGTATTCCTCAGCTGTAACAAATCCTCCTGATTCTATCAAAAGGCAGGGAATGTCTTTCTCACTAGGGTATGCAGATAACTGAAAATGGACTAGATAACAATAAAATTGATAATCAGAGAGTACAGAACCAAAAAACTCAATATAGCAAGTTACTTCACATATTACAAATGGGTTATTAATGAAAACAAAATGTGCTAGTATGTGTATATGAAGACACTTTTGACTACAGCTGTTTTAATCGTTCTTCCAATACACAGATACACATTCCACTGTAGCAGAATAAAAAGAAATAGTAAATCCATAAGAATAACTAGTAATTTGCTGCACCCTGATAAAAAAAATGCCACTATTGGTTAAACTGTTAAATACATCTAAATCCTACAGAATAACACAGAGTAATCCTACAGAACAAACAGAATTTATCTAGAGAAGGCTAAGAAATTTACTCAACAATTAGAACAAATAACAAAAATTCCAAAGATTATCCAGAACACAAGGCAATCAAATTTCAAACATACTACTCAGATATATAATTAGAAACTTGCCACAGAAGGCAGGGCTCTTGTGTTTCAACAATGATCACAACCTCTCCTATGAACTAACATCTAATGGCCTACAAGCTTTCTCCCAAAACCAAGGGAAAAGGGGGAAGAACACATTTTTAAATCAAGATTATATAGAAAAATCAGATCAACCTTTCAGAAAAACAGTATTGTCTACTTTTAAGAAATAAGATTAAGACATATAGAAATCTACATAGCAGTTAATTCAAAAACTTTAAAGGTCAGTGTCATCTTTTCACTTCCTAATTTGAAAAACTATTCAATTTGCTCACTTCCCTGTTACAGCATTGTTTATGTTTAGGCGATGCTTTCCACTTTTAAGTATCAGCTGTGCCCCTAAACATAAGGAAATTATCTATCTTACTCAAGCATAAATTTTCAAGGCCATCAAGAGTTTATAAGCTATAGTTAATAATACTATGTTGTATATTTTAAATTTGTTAAGACAGTAGATCTTAAGTGTTCTCACCACAAAAAGAGAGAAATTAGTAACTACGTGAAGTGATGGTTTGTTAATTAGCTTGATTGTGGTAATAATTTCACAATATATGTGTATATCAAATCATCACGTTGTACACCTTAAATATATGCAATTTTGATTTGTCAATTATGTCTCATTAAAGCTGGGGGAAAAAAGAGTTTACAAGCTAGCAAGACACCAAGCCATCAAGAAACATAAACTGTTCTAGTTTACTTGAATTAGAGCAAGACAGACCACCAAATCAGATCTAAAAGATACCTGTACCAATACAGTAGTTTTAAAAGTAAAAAATGTTAACACTTGAAATATGAAACACTTGAAACAAGCAAAAGATTCAACCATCAGATATCACCGTCAACCAATGACAATGTTAGGGCTCTCCCTAGGTACCTCACCCCATTTGTGACAAAAATACAAATTTGCCGTCTATCTAAAGCTAAAACAGTCTTTGTAATTATGCAGAAGTGAGATACTCTATGACGTAGATTAGGAAGTACATATTAACTGCAAGTCAATAAAACATGAATAAAATGTAGACAATAACTAAAATTAATAATAACCTCTGGTAATGATAAAAGCAAGCCCACATAGTACACGATGGCCAATAAGGAAAACTAAATATGCTAATGTGTATATAACAACAGAACTTGGGTTATCAATATTTTTTAACAATCTACCAATGGCAAATATATATGTTTTCTTTGTAGCAGAAATAAAAAGTAACAGTAAATCCACAGGAATTGCTAGTAATTGGCTGCACCCTAATCTAAAATTGCCTTTACCGGTTAAACTCAAAAACTAAATACAATAGGATAACTTTTAGTAAAAATATATTAGAAAGTTAGGCAGAAAAACAATGAATAGTAACTGCAAACGTGACGGCACTGGCTTTCCATGTAATTATCACTGTAATTCCAAACGCATTTACAAGTTCATTCCATGACAAAGCAAATAACCTAAACTCCGCAAGGTAGAGAAGATTCCAAAAGGAAAACTTTGGTTGGCTTGCTGGTATGAAGACAACTTTAAAGCACTATCTGTTTGACAAAGAAATGCAGCATAAGTTGGACCCTGGTGAGGAAGAGTTCAAGTTTTCCCTGGGAATGTAAATTCTTCCCCGAAATCCACACAGGTTTAAAAAAAAAAAAAAAAAAAAAGGCACATCAGAAAGCCAGCATTAATTGCAAAGGAGGCAATACGAGTTCAGCATCCAGTAGGTGGCTGGTCATCTTTCTGACCCGTTAGGTCAAGACGTCCTTCTCATCTACGACCCTCAGAGAAGGACTGCCTCCCTCCTCTCCAACCTCCCCTGGAAGCCAACCTCTGCCAACTCGTGCCACCCTCACAATCTGCCAAGTGCCGGGACACTCCCCCCAAGTGGGACTGCTCTCCTCCGAGATGCCTCCTGCCCAGTGTCACCCGCCACCCTCCTCCCCTTCTCAGGGCCTCTTCGGCCTCAGGGTCCCCGGTGCCTCCCTCCTCAGCCCCTCACGGCTGCCCTCAGGGCTGCCCCCGTCCCCCGACCCCCAATCCTGGTCCCCTCCCTCAAACCTGGGGTCCCGGTTCTCCCTCTGCCCGCGCGAGGTGTCCCGACTCTCCCGTCCCTACCCGGTCTCCCCCGTCCCGCGGCGCGGGGCGGCAGCGGGGCGGAGAGGCATCCACTGAGGAGACAAGTGCCTGGGACTCTCCGGCTCCGATCCGGACCCGGAGCCGGGCTTCCGCCTCGCGCCGGAAGGCATTCGCGAGCGGGACCGGAAGTCCCGCCCCGCGAGCTTTCTGCCTGCCGCGGCAGCGGGGTCTCACTAGCTCGCAGAGAGAACGCGCGGAGGAGAGAGGGGTTTGCCGGCACTCGGCCGGGAGCAGAAGGGCTTACCCTGAAGGGCGGAGGCGCCAAAAATCTTTCTCCCTGCTGCTTCTCTTTCCAGCGGATCAGCCAACCGACCCGCAGTCGGTTGATCAAGGGTCTCCTCTGTTCACGCACCGGGAGGAGCAAGATGACTCAGACACTGACCCCTGCCCTCACAATCTAGTTGAAAGTTGACAAAAATATAAACAGAGGTTAATCACACCGCAAGGCAGTATTGCTACATTCCTTAATCCAAATTTTTATCACCTGCTATATATCACTCATTAAACAAGTAGGCTGTAAACAGACGAAAGCTCCTATCTTAGGGAGCGAGGGAGGCACTAACGGCAATGAACTAGGCAGAGAATAAATCAAACAGCGACCTGTTCCTCGGGAAGCTTAGGGTAGTACAGGGACAGATATATGGGCAAACAAGTGCAATGAAACCATCAAGCATCAGAGGAACTATGGCCGTGCTGAAGGCAGTCGTGTGGTGTAGGGAGCTGGACAGACCCAAGACTCTAAAGGTAATGGCTCCTCCGTTGAGACCGAAATGAATGATGAATAAGAGTTAAAGGTCAGACAAGGTGGGGGAGGGCATGCAGAGGAGAAGGATGCCAGAGAGAGCTTGGTTTAATCAGGGAGCTGGAGGAGGGTACAGTTAATTTAGCAAGATCTGCGATCAGAGAGTCAGGAGGAAGCATAATGAGAGGAGGCAAGCCCAGGTCAGGAAGACTGTTGTGTATTATGCTAAGAAATTTGGACTTTAGACTCCATGCAACAGGGAATCAGTGCATATCTCTAGGGGAATAGACAAAATACTGAGTTATGGGGTTGACTAGGATGATTGACCTAGTCATCAAAGAAAAATAAGAACTTGAAAAATTGCAGAGAGAACATTTTACCAGTGAGGGTGATTTCTCAAACTGTCATACCCAGATGTTAAAAACAATGGATGATTACAACTCTATAAAGGCAGGACTACCAGGGCTCAGACCCCTGGGGTTGCCCATTGGGCAAATCACCCCAACCGAGTTGCCAGCTGAAGCCTTAGGGAACCATGGAATCAATGGGCCAAGGAAGAAGAAAGTTCATTACCAGCTACAGTAATGAGAGCCATTGCCTCTAATTCCTTGCTTGCCACTACTGTTTAATAAATACCCTCTTGCACACTGAGCCCATTTTTCCTCTTTAAAAAGAAATGGCATATCAGTTTTTTCCAATTCTTTTCCTTTTGCCAGCAACAAACTATATTGCCATATATGGAGATAGGATTATGGTAAAATAAAAGGAAGACTGGACATCATGTAGAAAGTCTGTACTTAGAGGGCACAGTATCACCTCTGGATGAAGTAGAAAGACACAGCTTTGAGTGTTCTCCCTTTGGGAAGTTTAGCAGTCCATTTGTGATGGTACGTGAAATAACCAAATCATATAGTAGAGAGGTGTGTCTCTGAAAGAAAGGGAAGAAGAGAGTATGTATGTGTGGTGTGATGTATGTGGGGTTTGTGTGGGTGACGGCGCGTGTGTGTGTGTGTGTGTGTGTGTGTGTGTGTGTGTGTGTGCTGGGCCACCAAGAAATAAAATATAATAGACACTCCATGAGATGTTTCCCTGTAGCTCACCACAATTCCTCTTTTTGTAGGAATGGCCCCAATACATAGGCCAATCCCTTAAAGGGCCATATATTTATGCACAAATGATCATGTTCTAGGGTTTGCCCAGGATTGAGGGGCATCCCACGACGCTGAACTTTTGGTGCTTAAACTGGAATAGTCCTGGGAAAACTGGTCACACTATCATGTCCCCTGTAAACAGATTAATCCAGATACGAACACATCCTAAACTAGGGCATTTAGACTCTTCCCTCAGGGAATTTTAAACACTGCATAGGGAAACACAGAGAGAAGATGGCCATTAGAGCTGAGTCACATAAATGGCAGTGCCCTAAAGAAAAGATCTATTAACACCCATTATGAAGGACCCAGGACCTGCCTTGTTTTCTTTGATTACAGGAGATATCCCTGTGTACTTCCAAAACTTTTTTTTTTTTTTTTTGCCTGACTAGCCAAAGAAGATTTCTGCTACTTGCAACCAAAGTAATCTTGCTTAAGATAATCTGCTCCCAGAGCCCCTGAGCCAAATGATCCATACTCATTGCCACAGCAAACTGAAGTGGATGTAGACACAACCCAAATAGGCTAAGTGGGTCTCTCATGCATGGATTTTAGAGTTGACATACAGTGCTCCAACTGGTCTCTCTTTCATGTTGAAATAGAAATGTCACGTAAACCTAGGATTGGGTTAGGCATGAGCAAGGTGTCCCATGCAGGTAGAGAAAAAACAGCTAGGGGAACTAGAGGGAAGAGGAGAGAGAAAGGATAAGGAAGAGAGAAAGAAGCAGAAAGAGAAGACAGAATTATCTCAGAGAGGGTCACCTTAGTTCCCATCTTTCCAGTTTTTTATTCCAATCCCTCATGTGGTCCAGCTAAACTTTCTGTCCTTAAATTCTATGAAAATTCTATGTCCTTCCAGTAAATTTCCCATTTGACTTGGGTTAGTGTTAGTAGGTTTCTATTCCTAACAATGAAACACCAAGACATCAATTCACAAGATGCAAGGTTGCCTGCTCACTCTCTTTTCTGCATCACTCTCTTCTCACCAGAACTTTGGAGTCAGCTTCTCTCCCCAGGCCAGTGGCAGGAGGAAGATTTTCACACCTCCAGTGCTACCTGGTCCCTACAGTAAAACTGTCAGAGTTACTATGGGGTTGATGGGTGAGGCAAATCATACCATCAATATACAAATATGGTGGGAGATTTTAGAAACCAGTATTTCAAATTCTTCATCATACAGAGGCAGGAGCTAAAGTCCAGCTAGACATAGTGGTTTCTCTAAGGTCTAATAGTTCAATGGTCCCAGAGACAGGACTAGTTCAAAATCTTCTCTCTCCCAGTCCAGTTACCTGATTACCTGGTGTGGAAAGAGTTCAATACCCCCAAGAGGCTATTGTGAAATCCTTAAAATTGTACTATTACCCAGCATCCTCCCCACCTCCCTCCTGGCCTTTGGAGTTTACCCATATCTATATAATGATATCAGCCTGACTGCAGAACCATGACAACTATTCAGGAGACACTTGTGAGTGACAGTGGGTAATAGACATGTTCCTCTGAACCAGGAGAGAACAGTTTTAAGGAAAAATTTCCTACTTTTTTTTTTTTTCAGTACTCACTGACTTGTTCAGACAGATAGATGGGTTAATTAACAGAGCTAATAAGGTTAGATGTTTAAAAAGTTTACTTACACATTCTACATTTGCTTTATTTCATACATGAGTGCTTTTCTTATCTTTATTTATTCTTTTCACCACCAACATAAACAACAACATCAGTAGCCGTTACATCTAAAACTACATCCTCTTCCCTTTACACATGCAGCAGTTTAGTCATTTGTGGAAAAATAAACTAGTCTATAAGTGGAGGTAATCACAACAGCATGTTCCCTGGGGTATAAATAGTCTGGTGTAAAATTATATTAGTAAAAGATTATGAATCAGTGAGAATTAAGGTCATCCAGGGCTCTCCAGTTAATAATTCCCAACTCTACTGCAGGGTACCAAAAGCAAGGTATTTTCTATGAAGATCTCAATTTTCTGTGATCCAATAACATCGCTTAGGCTAAAGTGAATGATGACTCATTACACTGAGGGTGGTGTTTTCTTCCTAAAGAGGGAGCTGCCCCAGGAATGTTTCAATTCAATTGAAATATTTAAAAACATGACTTCTGATATTTTGGTCTAAATCTTTTATTGTGGTAAAATATATGAAACATAAAATGTCCCATTTTAGCCACTTTTAAGTGCACGCTTCTGCGTCATTAAGTGCGTTCAAAATGTTGAATAACCGTCACCCCCATTCATCTCCAGAACTTTTGCCTCTTCCCAAAATGAAACTCTGTACCCATTAAACAATAACTCCCCATTCCTTCTTAAGTCTAATTTTGGTCAATTTTATAGGTCTGTATATCCCATTAAAATATTTTCAACACTGATTCATACCCTCTTGAGGTAAACATATTTATAAATAGAAATAAAATAGTGTCTTATTCACCTCTTTTCCCTTGTGGAATTTAAATGAAACGTGATTTCCACAGGGACACATTGAATAATGATCAGATATTTCTACCTCTTTAAAACCCACACCAATGGGAATTCCATGTGTAAAAGAGAAACACACCAGGGAAACTTGACATGATACTCATTAACAGAAAGCTTGGGTGGGTGTGTTTGGAAGGACTTTTATACAGTTAATGATTTTAAACTCCAATCCTTGTTTTTCTTTCTGCAAAAACAATGGGCATTCCGCGGATCTGACTGGGGCACAAACCACACTTTGTTTTCTTCCCAACAAAATCAAAACTAAGCAGGAATGCCCCTGCCAGAGAAAGCTTCACCTGCTAAATTCCAACAGGACTAGGAAAACAAGCCTTTCTTCTTCAATAATGATTTCACTCCCTGGTTGGTAACTGAAATAGGCACACATTTCCACTCCTAACTTGAAAATCTCACCACTAGGTAGACTGAATTTTCAGCTCTGAGCTTCAATGATACAAACTATTTCCAAAGAAGAAATTAGCTACAGGCTGGGAAGATTGAGGCAAAACTTTCCCTGTGAAAACAATTGATGTTATATCTTAACGAGGAATATGCCTTCTCTACAAAAGAATCCTGATTAATTAGTAAGAAGTCACTTCCTTTATTTTTAACATTCTTTTAAAAACTTTAAAAATCAAACAGTACTGTACAGGTTGGATATATCTGCCTTGAGTAGACATGACAGAATCATAGAGGGTTATTGCTGAGTCCTCTGGTCTTTCATCCTGAGATAGACCTTCTCCACTGCAAATACTTACTGCCCAAGAAAATACCCTGAACATAGTGTTGTCAGATAAAATACAGGACACCCACTTAAATTTGAGTTTCAGATTTTTTCATATAAGTATGTCCCCAAATATTGCATGGGGCATACTTCTAATAAGAAATTATTTATTGCTTATCTGAAATTCAAATTTAACTGAGTATTCTGTATTTTTATTTGCTAAAGCTGGTAACCTTATGGCACACAAGCAAGATTCGTTAAATATTTCTAAAGGAAAGATTTCTTAAATACATCAAGGCTACTTTTCTCCGACCAAAGTATGAATAGAACATTGGACTGTTGATGTACTACATGACAACTATCCACCTTTGTATCCTTCTTAATATTTTACAATAAAAAAAGAGAAGCAAGACCAAAGATCTGTGATGGATATTGTTAAAAATTAAATGGAAAGTATGTAAGACTGAATCCGAGAAACTGATCTGATCTCCATGTGGTTATAAGGTAATAACTCATGGATTGGTTGTTATTCAGTATGTGAGTCTAGGAGTTTACCTGGGCACAGAGTGGACACGTGCTATTGAACCAGACTAGTCTTTTCACTGTAGTTACTTTTAAAGTACTTTTCTTTAGGGTGGGTTGGTTGTTTATTTGTTTGGTTTTTGAGTCATGTTCTATATTTTTTATTCTTTTTTTTCTTCTGGCAATCAAGTAGAAATTTGGTATTAGAGGAGTATAGCCCAAAGAATGCTGGAGAAATTGATGTGGCACTTTTGGAAAATGGAACAGTGAGACTCCATTAACAAATAGATATGGACTCTGCTGACCTCTCTGCCTCCACATTCGCTCCAACAGAGACAAACTGCATATAGTTTCTGAGACATTGCTGCTGCCCTGGCCCAAGGAACCTGCCCACATGTGTCATCTAAGATGCCAGGCCTTGAGGCTTCAATGTGGAGGTACTTGCCCACGTCCTCTCCCCACCCAGGTCTCACTCTATCCCCTGAACACAAAAGAGCACTGCTGAAACCCATCTTGCAAATACAGTTCGTCAAACACTATCTTCATCTTCTTCCTGCAACTCCTCTTTCCACATGGAAGAGAAATCAACATATCTAATTCACCATACTGTCCTTATTAGTCTTTTTAAATCAGTCTTATTAGCCTTTGGCCCCACACAATTTTCTTATTCTTCCTCAACTAAGCACACATCCACTCATTTGTTCATTCAACAAATATCCAGAGATCCACTGGTAAACAAAAAAGACACCAATTCCTACCCTTGTGGAGCTTGCGTTCTCATGGGAAGGTGGCGGGGTTGGCGGGGCGGGGAGAAGGAAATAAACAATAAAGCAATAAATAAATGTTAAATTTGTTACAATTTAACATATTAAACACGATGATAAATGTTTATTGTAATCTAATATGCTTATTTAACATGATGATAAATACTTTAGGAAAAAAACAGGGCCCAATAAAAGGGTGGGGATTGCAATTACAATCATCAAGAAGTGACATTGGGGCAGAGGCTTGAAAAAAGCGAAAAAAAGGCATGTCTGGGGAAAAGTATACCGAGACAGAAAGAATAGCCAGGGCAAAGGCCCTGAGGCCAGAGAATGCAAATCGAATTCTGGAAATCCAACTCTCAAGCCTGCAACATGCTCCAACGTGCTCAATTCCAGCTTAGCCTCAGCCTGGACTCTCTGCTAGAATGACTGATCTGTTTGCATTTCTGTCTCCACAGGACAGCCCCACAGACATTTCTCCTTTGGCAGTTGCTCTCTGTTAGGTTTTGCCAGTAGGGGGCATTAAAGGGAGATTGGAAGCCCGGAGGCAGGAAAGGGACTTATTCCTTCCTACTTCCTGTTTCCTGTCAGCATCATTGATGATGGCCCTTCACCTTGGAAATGGCTGTTACGACAAGTTACCACCTTTAACCCGACTCCCGAAGCCAGCCTCATCAGGCCCCTCAGAGTATCTGCTACAGAAATGCAGCCTCACCTCTGAGTGCAGCCTTCACTTCTGCAGACTCTGCTTCTCCCTTTGTTTCCACAGCCCTAAAGTCATGAGCTGCTTCCTGCAGCTACTGTCTCCCTGTGACTTCAATGCTCCCTTTTCCCTTTCCAGCAGTCCATCACTCATTTAATGAATTCCCAATACTAAATTCTCTCTGTTAAGATAACTTGCGTGGTTTCTTTTTCCTGACTGGAACTTGACTGATAAGGGAGCTGGAATGTAACTTTCCGGAAGTCACAAACCATGTTTTATTCATCTCTGACTCCAAGCATTTAGCACAAAACCTAGCATATAATAGTGCTCAATCAAAGTTTGTTGAATGGATAACAAACAAATATCATATCCACTCACTGGCAAAGTAAATTGAGACCAATGCCTGGACACGTGACACCCAAACCCAGCTATCCCCTTAAGTATTCAGAAAATTGCCTTGGTCTGTCTTGCCGGAGTGGACCATCTGCAGGGTGGTAATGCGAGCAGCAACACCCACCTTCCACTCCCATCCCCTACACAGAGGGAGTTTGTGCAGAATGAAGAGGGCATGGGTGGAGAATGCAGTCAGGAACAATCAGTCCTTAGGCAGGCGACCACTAGCCCAGGGAGATTTTGAAACAAGAAGAGAGTGTTTGGGTTAAAATTATTTACCAAAAGTATTAGTGTTTGGTCCACTGCCCACCAAAACCCTGCCAAAACCCTAGCCATTTTCTGACAGGAATTCATAGCAAGACACTGAACAGCTTATTTTAGTTTGGTCCGAAAATATAAAAGAACATCTCTCTAGGAATACTTGTGCACTGAGGAAATACCATGCCACGTTTTAAATGCTAGACTATATTCCTGCAAGGAAATTTAGTTGTAAGAAAAATGAAGCAAATGATACCTGAAAGTAAGGCAAAGTTGCCAGGGGCCTTGCACATAGCAAGCATGTAATACATAGTTGCTAAATTCTTCTAATGAGACTCTTCATCAAGGTTGTAATCTACAATGAAATCATCCTAGAGAATTTAGAGTGCTTTAGATCCCATAACTAGCATGTGAGAGACAGTATTTGGCACAGAATCCTTTTGATGTACTTTTCCATCCCAGCCACTGTCTCAGTATAAACTCTCTTTTTTGATTTATTATAATAGCCTCCAGACTGGACTTCCTGCCACTAACCCTGGACCACGGTCCACGTTGCTCTCAGTTATTTTTCCAAAGCTCCCTTACTTAGTTCGAATTTCAGGTTTGTCACATCCTAGCTGTGTGGCCTTAGGTAACTTGATTAACCTCTCTGTTCTTGGTTTCCTCAGCTTAAAATGGGGATAATAACAGTACCTACTTCATAGGATTGGTATAAGGTCTAAATAAGTTAACTAATCTAAGAAGACAATGCCTAGCACATTGAAACTGCAATATAGGTGATAGAGATTATTACCACACTTGAAAACATAGTTAGCTTTCTGTTGCTTATGGGATAAAATTCAGTTCATAAGCAGATATGGGTTTTCCTACTCAGAACCTCCAGCTCTCTTTCCAGATTCATCCTCCACCTTCCTCCTCTCTACTTTCCCCTGTAATTGCCTGTCTCTTCATCCCCTCTGACAAAACCTTCTTTCCTGCTGGAAGGTTCCATGAGATGAACCTCTAACCACCACTATTACCACTACCACCACCACTCTTTCCAATCTTTTCTTTTGAATGTCTTTGCGTGTGTTTTTCTCTGTACCTGTAATGTCCTCCTTCTGCCTCTTCTTCAACTGACACACACGCACTCAACCTTCAAGACCATCCCAGATGTCACACTCTGAAGCTTCCCAATGCCCTCCAAGAAGAGGTAATGACTCCTGTCACTAAAGGGCTTCATATCTCTGAAGACTTAAGGACCACACTATATGCCATCTCACACATTTGCATATGTGTCTCTCCTCACAGGAATTCAGACTTCCTGGGGGGCAGGAAATATACCAAAAAGGATGAAAATCTTTTTCACAACAGTGCTGTAACAGCAGTAATTGACATAGTATGTGTTCAATAAATGATGAATAAATGAACAAATAAGTGCATCAATGAAATAAAAGCAACTCAAAACAGGCAGAAGGAGTTGCCCATTACTTGAAGCCTTCAAGTAGAAGCTGAGTGACCATCTGCCACATTACTTTAATGAGAAGTGGGTGAGAGTTTGAACCAGATAACCTAACTTCTGAGCCTAAGATTCTAAGAGGAATCCAGGGAAAAGTTTGTGTGTGTATGTGTGAATATATTTTGCTTGATGTAAATGAACTCAAACTGGACTCTAATATTAGCATTTCATCTTGTCACTCAATTTTTAAACTAAAAAGAAATGTGTATATATGTACAATATACCAAAAATTGTTTTTCCTTTTTTTTCTTCTTCTTTTTAGCTGTGCTGTGCAGCTTCTGGGATCCTAGTTCCCTGACCAGGGACTGAACCCAAGCCCTTGGCAATGAAATCGCAGAGTCCCAACCACTGGACCATCAGGGAATTCCCACGGTTTTCAAGCTAATGAATTTTGCAAAAGTTCACAGAAGGAAGAGCTCAACTTTACTTGTATTACGCACAAGGGATCATTCTTCCAACTGGAAGATCTGAAAAATACAAATTTAATCCCTTCCTATTACTAAAGAAAGTCAAATACAGAGAGAGAAGAATGATAAAATGGTAGGTGAAGAACGTAGGTGCTACAAGGAGAGAGTTAAGGAACTGCCAGTGGGACTACAAGAAAAAATAGATACTCAACAGTAAGGTGTACAGTGAGTGACTCTAGATGACTCAGAAAAGCTAGCTGTCAAACAGTTCCAAATCTAAAATTAATGCGTTTATTTAAATAATACATAAAGTGAGAAAAGTCAAGCAGTAAAAACACTAGCAGTTTTGCCGTGATATACAGTATACATAGCTTGAAAAATACGTCTTTTCATTTAAGAAGTTACTCCCTTTTTCAGAGTGGAGGACTTTCCATACAAGTGTGACACGAATCATTTTGTAAAACGCAGACGTTAAAGAATAAGCCTGAAAATAAAATCACTCATAGTGACTTTAACAAAACAAGTGAATGTTTAAAATATTAAAAGCATTCAGCCATGACGTGAAATGTAGCTTTTTTTTTTAAAATTAACAAAAATAATAGACTGTTTTAGCCAAATCAGCTTGACACACTTAAAATATTAGGTTACCCAGTTAACTCAGTTTTCACTTTTCTCTTCCTGTTTATTCATAGACTAAAGAGAAAGATAAACTTTCCCGCTTTTTTTCTTTTCAAGGTCCCAAAGAGATCTCAGTTTACAGAGGTAGATAACATTCTTTCTGTACCTCAGAAACCATCAGTTTCTCTGAAAACTGGACTCGCTTCAGGACTCTCCCAGAACTCCAGGACTTCACATGTCCTTCAAAACATCAAGAACAATCCACTGAACCTTCTTTAAGAGTTCATCCTTAGCGGCTCAAATGAATTTATTACAGCCAGTCATAACTTTTTCTTGAAGTATACCCATTTAATTTAATTGAATTTTTGAATTATATGAAAATAAAATAGAATTGTTTTTTAATGAAAGTCTTTCAACAGGAGTGCCCAAATAAAAAGTATAATATTATTCCAAATTTTAAAGCAGTAATTTTCCTACAATTTTCAAGTGGAGGAAAAATTCCTGTCTTACAGTTCACGTGGCCTCCAGCCAGCAGATCTAATTGTAGGCTGGGAAGGGTGTAACCCTGTAAACTAAATGGGAGTCAGTCACCTTTGGCTAAAGTTCACTCTAATCTCAAATATCCTATGCCATTATCCACGTAAGTACACTTAGACTTGTCAGATCACTTGAGGAAATTTTTATTTCAAAAATATGATCACTGAACACTTGACATTTAGGCCACTAATAATTTTAATGTTGCTGGAACAAGAATTCTGAGAGAGATGGATTCCTTAGGCTCAATTATGAAACATATTTATCAGCCCTCCCAGTTTTCCTCCCTGTTTCCAGCCCTTGTTATGGTATTCACTCATAATTGAGGTGTTAGCTGAAGAAGTCTTAAACAGTGATCCTGCCAGGGATATTTTTATTTCCCTGAAAAAATATTTCTTTTTAAAAAGTGACTTCAGGAAATAACTAAACGAAGCTGTAACAGAGGGCTCATACAGATGACCAGAACAGCGCTATAGCCCCAGGTCTTTCCATCCTTCCCAATAGGAGGTGTGAAGCTCCATACTGCAATATCCCTCTGCCAACCTCCCTTTTCCCTCTGTCCTCTCCTCCCTCCCCCGCCCCCAAGTTCCTGCAGCTGTTCCAGGGTCACCATGTATCTTAAGTTCCTACCTGAGACTGGATGCCTAAAAAAAAGATGTGGAACTTTGAAGAACGATGGCCTCTGTCCAGATCATAAATCCAAAAGACCTGAAATGATCAGTCTATACGACGAGCCCCTTATCCCATTCTTGGTTAAGGTCTAAGCTTGTGAATTCCGCCAGGCCATCTCCCCCTCATCCACCCTCCGCGTGTTTGCTGAAGAATTTACCTGCCCACGGTCCACAGCAGGCATTTTCTCTTTCTCCAAAGGGCTTGGGTGGAGAATCTTGACCTGAATAATTTGTGTGAGCCTGACCAAAAAAAAAAAAAAAAAAAAAATTGATTCTGGCAAATTGAGCTCAGAGTATTTAAAATATACAAATCCTGTTTTGGGGGGCCAGTGGCTCTGCTCCTGGACAGCTATTTCCAGTTTAATGCTGCAGGACCAGTGGCTGTGCGGTTGCCACCCCTTCAGCTGTCTTTGTAGGAGCATCCTTTGCTTTTGGGCTGCTTGTTATTGTTTTCTGGACCTCACCAGAGGTCAGTGATTCTCATCCTCATTTCAGTCATGGCCCCTTCCGAGAACATGATGAAAAATGTACACCTCTTCCCACAAGACAAAGCGTTAGCGCGCGCACGCGCACACACACAATTTCATATACAATTTGTGTGTTCTCATGGACAATCCTGTGGTTTGGGTCTTATTTTCAGAAACTTTATATTGACAAAGTTGACCCAATATATTA
Source organism: Balaenoptera ricei (assembly GCF_028023285.1). NCBI lineage: Eukaryota > Metazoa > Chordata > Mammalia > Artiodactyla > Balaenopteridae > Balaenoptera > Balaenoptera ricei. The sequence continues at coordinate 172,483,422 of NC_082639.1, forward strand.
GCGACAAAGAATACCCTGCATTTATGAAGTCTTTGAAATGTACGGTTCAACACAGCTGTTTATTAGGGGGGCAAGTTTTGTGAGATTAGTCTTCAGAAACCCACTCTGTCTGAGCCAACCCAAGATGTCTGCTCACCTTAGCCTATTTTCAAGGTTTACGGAGTGAAAGATTCAGGTCTCACTTATCTTAGATACAGGAATGCCTACCAGTCTACAGATTTTTGCCTAAGGCTCCATTTCTATTACCAAAACATAGTTTGAATTTGTCCTTTCTTTTGAAAAATTTCCTGAATAACTTATTCTTCCTTCTGCAAGCCCATACTCTCCCCCTGCATCACAGTTTTTTTTAGAGGTGAGGAAGAAGGAAACATGATCAGGATAAGAAAATCAAATCGTATTTGTTAAATATCTGTGGTGTCACCAGTCTCGAGTTTCAGAGTGCGATTATGTAATGACCCAAGTTGTTGAAGGATCATTGAGTGACAATTATTCTCATGTAGAACAAATCTTGATATGTGAAGAACTTAATGGTGCCATGATAGTTACTGAAGATTATAATTACTTTTGGATTATGATTGTCCATTAAGTTGACAATGACAGTTTAAGTGCAGTTTGGCACATTATGGAGACATTTTTACATTTATATTATTGAAATATAAGTATAAGGAATGTAGTACTTTAAAAAGCACTTTCAAAGCCTTCTTGATAACATTATAAACCCCCAAACCGGTATTTTAGTTTCTTTGAGCCTGAAAATTCCTGAGTAAAAGGAGAGTAAGTGGAAAAGGAGAACAATAAGTAGGAAGAAATGTTCCAACTTAAAAAAAAATGGTATTTTAGTTATTCAACATTTCTGAGCAGGCATAGTCTTACTAAAGAACATGAAAAGGGACCCAAGCTTGAACCATGTATTTGAGGGCTCAGTATCTAGCCAGCCTGAGCACAATGGCGCATACAGCTGTGGAACGTAACTGGAACCAGATGAAGGACTGCAGTCCTATCCATCACATCAGCCTCATCAGACCATTGGAGGCAGGATGAGTGAGTGGGCTGATGCCTTAGGGAATGAGGGATCAAGGATTCTGTTTAAAGGAGGGAGGCTCTGGCAGTGATCTGGTTAGGTTAGGGCTAGAGGACTTTTCCTGAAGCTGTTTCCAAAGCAAGCCTGTGGGGTTTTTTTGTTTTGTTTTGCTTTTTGGTTTTTTAGCTATAGACAGTGCTGGTCCTAGATTGTACTTATTTGGAGTAGCTGGGGGAAGGCTGATGGCGCTCTGGTGTGAGGGTCCTCTAAATTTCTCTCTGGAGCTTCTTCTACACATGCTTTCCTGCTTCTCCCACCCTCCCCATTCTTCTCTCAGAAATAACTTGCTAGCCAACCCCCATCCCACCCCTTGCCTGAGCCAGGCAAGGCTTCCCATTGATCTTTATTCCCCAACCCCTCTCTGCCCCCTGTCTTACAATGAGCCTCATCTCACTGCTAGCATAACCTCTGCCTGCAAGTCCTGATACTCTGCTTCTGAGTACTTAACCTTAGTGGAGGCTCATTTGTCATTCTTTCATCAGGGCACTTTAAGGCTCTTCATTAAAACCCTTTAATGAGTACAATTTATCTCAGAGAGGTTTTAGTGACTGTCCCCCATTATAATAAAAGTGGCTCACATTTATTGATCAGTTTCAATTCATCTACCGTTCCAAGGACTTTTTGCACGAATCTGCTCATTTAATCCTCACGATAACTAGAGATTCATTTTGCCTCTTCTTGAACTTTGTAATAATGGAATAATACAGTCTGTACTCTTTTCGTAGCTTCTTTCACTCAACATTACGTCTGCGAGATTCATCTAAATTGTTGGGAGTAACTTTAGTTCATCCCTTTTCATTGTAGTATAGAATTTCATTGAGTTAATGAGAACAAGATTCCCTAGCTTAGGTTTATATGGAGATTACTGTGTTAACAGCACAACAGAGCAAAACAGATAGCTTTTTTTCCTATTTAATTCCAGGATTACTCATGCTTGAGGTTCTGAAGTTCTTTAGGGATATTTTAATTACACTTTTATTAAGGCTTAGCTAAAAGATAGAAAAGAAGAAGAAAACATTTAGGGTTAAGATTACTTGTTTTTGATTGAGACTAAGTGAGGGAATTCTGAAGCTCTTCTCTGGACTCCTGCAGTCTTTTAAGGTGGAGGTTAGATCTTAAGAAATTTTTGCAAAAGAGGTAGATAAAAAGGTCTTCAGAAGCAGAGGTCATAATTTTAGAGGCTTGGAGAAAAGAAAGAGTTCAACTTCTAGGTAAGAGAAGCTAAACTTCCAAGGTAACTTCAATATCAACTGTTTTTTAGATCTTCGAGATCATACTCACAGAGTAGTGTGCCGAAGATCAGTTCTGAATTTGTATGTTTAATCCAAACTTTAACTAGATTTGGATAAACTGACAATTCAAGACTTAGAAATTTGGATAGTCAGCTTTATCCAAAGTCGGCTTGCTTTGGAAACAGCTTCAGCTGAATCATCCCCTTTAAATCTTTAAATCTTACTACTTTGACCATGATGACATGGCTTTGAAGAACTTGGCCAAATATTTTCTTCACCAATATCATCAGGAGAGGGAACACACTGAGAAACTGATGAAGCTGCAGAACCAACAAGGTGGCTGAATCTTCCTTCAGGAGATCAAGAGAACAGAAAAGAAACTGTAGGTTTGTTTTTATTTTTGTTTTTTTTACAGAAAAGAACAAACAATATATCTTCATTAAAATGTCAAGCAAAAATGTATAATTCTGTTTATTCTAGCAGAATTCCCCTCTTGTTCAAATTAAATAAATATTTATTGAGCATCTACTGTGTGCAAGTCCCAGCCATAAGTCCCATAAGGAATATAAAAATAAGTGAGAGACATTTCCTTTTATGAAAGCACTTATAATTGGGAAGAATAGATAAGTCAAATGACAGATTCATAAATAAATCTTTGGAAGATGAAGACTATTGGAAAGATACCCCCAAAACAGTAAAGAAGCCAAAAGGAAAGGTAAATCAAATCAAGTTCAGAACAGAGGAAGGACTTCGTGGAAATGTTGATAATGGCATTGGCCTTAAAGGATGAGTAGAATTTTGATAGCAGAGATAGGATGGAGAGGAGAGTGTACCAAGTGAAAAAAAATATCAAGGGCAAAGCCATGGAGACTGGATAAAATTGGACATATTAGGAGAGCAATAAATAATATAACAAATAATAATGCACCATTGGGCTTATAAAAGTGAAATTAGTTAACTACTTCCTCCTTGTAGTCCCATATACAGGCCAGTAATCTTTTTCCAAAAATATTTTGTATTTACTTATATTAGTTTGCTAGCACTGCCATAATAAAATACCACAGACTGGATGGCTTAAACAACAAAAATTTATTCTCTCATAGTTTTGGAGACTAGAAATCCAAGATCAAGGCGTCAGCAGGTTTGGCTTCTCCCCAAGTCTCTCCCCTTGACTTGCTGGCGGCTGCCTTCTTGCTATGTCTTCACATGACCTTTTCTCTGTGTGGGCACCTCCCTGGTGTCATTCCCTCTTCTTATAAGTACACCAGTCATAATGGATTAGGGCCACACATATGACCTCATTTATCCTTAATTACCTCTTTAAAGGCCCTATCTCCAAATACAGTCACGTTTTAAGGCACAGTGTGTTAGGGTTTCATCATAGGAGTTGGAGGTGGGGGGGGGGAGGCGGGGGGTTGGGCACAGTTCAGTCCATAACACTTATTTAATAACCTTCTTCTGCTTAGCCTGAGAAAAGGGGTCTGATTTTGTTCATCTCTCTACTCCACATGCCTTAGCCCAATGCTGGCACATAAATATTTTTTCACCCACTTTTTGTTAATTTAGGGGTAGAGTGCAGATTATATAGGCTGAAGTCAGATGATGGAGAAGAGCTTTAGATGCTAAAGAGAGGTTTAAATAGTTTAGAATAAGGAATGAAGGTCGGAGCTATACGATGAAACACTCTTCAAGAAAATCACTCTGTCAACGGTAGAGGATTTGTTGTAGGTAAGAGGAAAAGGAGAGAGGAAAGTCAATTAGGAGTCTTTCACTGTGGCCCAGGCAAGGGGAACTGAAGATTTGAATGCTAGGGGCTTTGGGGAAGGAGATGAGGGGAAAACCTGTTTCAAAGCTTGGACATGACAATCAATTTGAAGCGGGAGGGAAAAAAAGGAGAAAAGTGAAGTTTTTGAGCTTGATGACAGAAAAGCATAGTTCCATTCAAGTCAAGAGGTGGTACTCGAGCTGAATAGAGTGAGTTTGATTTGCAGGTGAGCTACGTGGATGCTACTGTGGGAGACTTTCAGTGCAGGAACTAGAAAGACATGTGCATTTGTTTAGTTCGTTTCCCAACAGAAAGTTGGAAATGTGGGTCTGTTGTCTGAGAAAGAGATAGCAGAGTAAGCTGCATGATGGATACAACTTTAATTTTCGTTTCTGCAGCTCCTGGTTCAATGTCTGGCCTATATCTAATGCTCAATACATAGTTGTTGAATGACTGAAATGGTGATTGAGGAGTGATCTACCTTGCAGGCACTGCAGTCAAACAAATCATTGTGAAAACCAACGGCATGAAAGGAGGAAAAAGAGAAGTCTAAGGACATTTAATCTCCTTCACTTGATTTTGAATTATCGCACTGTAAATTACGGGAAACACAATGGGTTATTCTCAAAATCACATAGAGAAAAAGCAATCTCAGTACCTCTACCAAAAAATACAGGCATTTTGGAGCCAGGGAGGGGGGGGGGAAGGTTAGTAACACGTTATCTTAACAAATAGCAACACCTAGTGACCAGTTCCAAAAACAACATGGGGACTTTTCAATGAGTTTCTTCGTGAGGATTTTTGCAGCACTTTCCCATGTGGGGAAGGAAAGTTATAGTAATTGACCAGCTCTGCTGGTGGTAGTGACAATAATAACTAATATTTGTATGGTACTTAATAATTTGCAAAACACTCTCCTATACCTTATCTCATTTGGTAATTGAGATAGATACTGTTGAATAAAAATTGAGGCTGATGTAGAGAAGAGGATTGGGGTCTGGGCGGCTTGGTATGGCTGAATACCCTTTGCTCTCTGTCACAGAAATGGTGCATGATAAGAAGTGGCAGACAGGAGACAGGGGATGACTCACAGCAATCCCTCACCACTATTGGAATAAATAGCTCCATGGAGAGCCAAACAGCTACATACACACACGCACACACACACACGCACACACAAGTGCATGCCCACCATGTGCTTGCATACTCACAGGCACACGCATACACATATGCACACACACACACATACACATTTTTTCCCCTTTAATCTCAGGTGGAAACTGAATCCAGTTTTTCAAGCCCTCTGTTGATTTCCACTTGAATTCCCCTCAGCAATCTTTCTAAACCTTTTCAACCCTAAAGCCCTGAACTCCGGAGCCAGGATGCTCTGGGGTTTGAATGTCAATTCCAGCACTTCCTTGCTGCATGACCTTGGTTGCTTAATCTCTGTGTCTCAGTTTCACCATCTATACATTGGGAATAATCACAGAACATACCTCAAAGTCTAGTTGTGGGGTTTAAATGAGTTAATATATCTCAAGCCCTTAAACATGCCTATCTTATAATAAGTGGTAGCTTCTATTTTTTTATCACTGGATTGTAATTATTTATTTACATTTTCTTTCTCTTCTCCTGGCCTGGTTTCCTCGAGTGTAGAGTTTTGTTTATCTCTGAAACCCTAACACTTATGGATGGCACATAGTAGGTCAAGGTAAGCAGTTAGTCTCTGGGGTTTCAGAGGAGTAGCAGGATATCTGAACAGTTTTCTAGAACATGATGATATTGAAGGAAATAAGAATATATCACCCCAGAATATGCCACTTTGCCATGAGGATTATTTTGAACTGAAGGCAATCAAGAAGAAGCAGATACTAGAAAAGTTCCTTGCTTTCTCCCTATTTGACTAAAGGCAGGACATAAATTTTCAAAGGTGTCTCTCCTCCCTCTCTATCAGGAAAGACAAAAGGAAATCATGGGAGGCAACTTTAGACTCAGTCTGGAGATGGCACTAGCGAAATCTACATAACAAACGTTACCGACTATACTTATCTACCATTGGTTTCCTCCCATATATTTACCTTCCCACAATTTCCTTTCTTGGAAGCCTAAAACCATTTTCCTTTGTCCTGTCACTTCTCTACAACTTTATTGTTCTTTGTTAAAGATACCATGTAAGCCTGAATTCTAAGCCACCTCTTTGAGTTACTATTCTCTTAGTTTCTCCCACGTATATGTGAGATCTACATGTTAATATTAATAAACTTTTGGGTTTTTTTCTCTTGCTAACCTGTGTTTATTACAGAGCCCCAGCCAAGAACCTAAGATAGGTAGAGGAAAAAATTTTCCTCCCCGACAATGCTTAAGGCAGGTTATATTAGGGGATCCAGTCAGGCTCCCAAGTCTAGGGTTCTGAGCTGTCCCCAACTTTTGCGTTTGGGCAGTCTTGGGTGGGCTGAAAAGTCAGGAGCAGCAACAGGAAACTGGAAAGGGATCCATTTACTAGAACAAAGGATAAAGAGGGAAACAGGATTCAGGAGTCAGGAATAGGGCAGAAAAACTTGATGTCAGAATTGGAGCAAACCCAACACTGGACTATCCCTGTATCTTTCCTGGACAGATTCAATGGTCTCCTAAGTCTCTGCTGGTGTTAATTCACTCTCACACAGCCACCATAGTTAGCTTTCTAAAAGTCTGATTATGCCACTTGCTTGCTCAAAAACGTTCAGTAGCTGCTGTGGCTGCCACTGTCTCATCTTCAAACCACCCTTCTATCCTCAGCTTTGTGCTGCTGGAACTGGGACTAGAATAAAATCCAAGCTCCTTCCCATGGGCCATAGGCCCTGCATGGTGCGGCCTCTATCTTTATGCCCCAAATCACTGGACACTACTCTGTGTGTTACTAATATGCATCCCAGTTTTCCCAGGACTGTCCTGGCATAATTGTTAATAACGCATACTTTCATGATCAAAAGTGTCCTTATTTGGACAAAATTATACGGTCACCTTACTTCCTGCTCCCTAGCTCCAGCCATACTTGTCTGCTTTTCATGTCCTACTTTTTGCCACTTCAGGGCCTTTGCAATGTTGTTCCCTCTGGCTGAAAAGATCTCCCCCTCCCCATTTTTCTAGGTAATGATCACAGTGTTGTCAGATTCTTTACACCTTGTTTTCATCAGGTGACAGTTCTGATGAAGATGGAGTTAGGGAGTGTTCTAATTTCATTCTTTACATGTAGCTGTCCAGTTTTCCCAGCACCACTTATTGAAGAGACTGTCTTTTCTCCATTGTATATCCTTGCCTCCTTTGTCATACATTAGTTGACCATAAGTGCATGGGTTTATCTCTGGGCTTTCTATCCTGTTCCATTGATCTATATTTCTGTTTTTGTGCTAGTACCATATTGTCTTGATTACTGTAGCTTTGTAGTATAGTCTGAAGTCAGGGAGTCTGATTCCTCCAGCTCCGTTTTTTCCCTCAAGACTGCTTTGGCTATTCGGGGTCTTTTGTGTTTCCATACAAATCGTGAAATTTTTTGTTCTAGTTCTGTAAAAAATGCCATTGGTAATTTGATAGGGATTGCATTGAATCTGTAGATTGCTTTGGGTAGTATAGTCATTTTCACACTATTGATTCTTCCAATCTAAGAACATGGTATGTCTCTCCATCTGTTTGTATCATATTTGATTTCTTTCATCAGTGTCTTATAGTTTTCTGAGTACAGGTCTTTTACCTCCTTAGGTAGGTTTATTTCTAGGTATTTAATTCTTTCTGTTGCAATTGTAAATGGGAGTGTTTCCATGATTTCTCTTTCAGATTTTTCATCATTAGTGTATAGGAATGCAAGACATTTCTGTGCATTAATTTTATATCCTGCAACTTTACCAAATTCATTGATTAGCTCTAGTAGTTTTCTGGTAGCATCTTTAGGATTCTCTATGTATAGTATCATGTCATCTGCAAACACTGAGAGTTTTACTTCTTCTTTTCTAATTTGTACTCCTTTTGTTTCTTTTTCTTCTCTGATTGCTGTGGCTAAGACTTCCAAAACTATCTTGTATAATAATGGCGGGAGTGGACATCCTTGTCTTGTTCCTGATCTTAGAGGAAATGCTTTCAGTTTTTCACCATTGAGAATGATGTTTGCTCTGGGTTTGTCATATATGGCCTTTATTATGTTGAGGTAGGTTTCCTCTCTGCCCGCTTCCTGGAGAGTTTTTATCATAAATGGGTGTTGAATTTTGTCAAAAGCTTTTTCTGCAGCTATTGAGATGATCATATGGTTTTATTCTTCAATTTGTTAATATGGTGTATCACATTGATTGATTTGCATAGATTGAAGAATCCTTGCATCCCTGGGATAAATCCCACTTGATCATGGTGTATGATCCTTTTAATGTGTTGTTGGATTCTGTTTGCTAGTATTTTGTTGAGGATTTTTGCATCTATATTCATCAGTGATATTGGTCTGTAATTTTCTTTTTTTGTAGTATCTTTTTCTGGTTTTGGTATCAGGGTGATGGTGGCCTCATAGAATGAGTTTGGGAGTGTTCCTTCCTCTGCCATTTTTTGGAAGAGTTTGAGAAGGATGGGTGTTAGCTCTTCTCTAAATGTTTGATAGAATTCACCTGTGAAGCCATCTGGTCCTGGACTTTTGTTTGTTGGAAGATTTTTAATCACAGTTTCAATTTCATTCCTTGTGATTGGTCTGTTCATATTTTCTGTTTCTTCCTGGTTCAGTCTTGGAAGGTTACACCTTTCTAAGAATTTTTCCATTTCTTCCAGGTTGTCCGTTTTATTGGCATAGAGTTGCTTGTAGTAGTCTCTTAGGATGCTGTGTATTTCTGTGGTGTCTGTTGTAACTTCTCCTTTTTCATTTCTAATTTTATTGATTTGAGTCCTCTCCCTCTTTTTCTTGATGAGTCTGGCTAATGGTTTATCAATTTTGTTTATCTTCTCAAAGAACCAGCTTTTAGTTTTATTGATCTTTGCTATTGTTTTCTTTGTTTCTATTTCATTTATTTCTGCTCTGATCTTTATGATTTCTTTCCTTCTACTAACTTTGGGTTTTGTTTGTTCTTCTTTCTCTAGTTCCTTTAGGTGTAAGGTTAGATTGTTTATTTGAGATTTTTCTTGTTTCTTGAGGTAGGCTTGTATTGCTATAAACTTCCCTCTTAGAACTGCTTTTGCTGCATCCCATAGGTTTTGGATTGTTGTGTTTTCGTTTGTCTGTAGATATTTTTTGATTTCCTCTTTAATTTCTTCACTGATCTCTTGGTTATTTAGTGACATATTGTTTAGCCTCCATGTGTTTGTGTTTTTTATGTTTTTTTCCCTGTAATTGATTTCTAATCTCATAGAGTTGTGGTCAGAAAAGATGCTTTATATGATTTCAATTTTCTTAAATTTACTGAGGCTTGATTTGTGACCCAAGATGTGATCTATCCTGGAGAATGTTCTGTGTGCTCTTGAGAAGACAGTGTAATCTGCTGATTTTGGATGGAATGTCTTATAAATATCAATTAAATCTATCTGGTCTATTGTGTCATTTTAAGCTTGTGTTTCCTTATTAATTTTCTGTCTGGATGATCTGTCCATTGGTGTAAGTGAGGTGTTAAAATTCCCCACTATTATTGTGTTACTGTCAATTTCCTCTTTTATAGCTGTTATCAGTTGCCTTATGTATTGAAGTGCACCTATGTTGGGTGCATATATATTTATAATTGTTATATCTTCTTCTTGGATTGATCACTTGATCATTATGTAGTGTCTTTCCTTGTCTCTTGTAACATTCTTTATTTTAAAGTCTATTTTATCTGATATGAGTATTGCTACTCCAGCTTTCTTTTGATTTTCATTTGCATGGAATATCTTTTTCCATCCGCTCACTTTCATTCTGTATGTGTCCCTAAGTCTGAAGTGGGTCTCTTGTAAACAGCATATATATGGGTCTTGTTTTTGTATCCATTCAGTGAGTCTGTGTCTTTTGGTTGGAGCATTTAATCCATTCACGTTTAAGGTAATTATCAATATGTATTTTCCTATGACCATTTTCTTAATTGTTATGGGTTCGTTTTTGTAGGTCCTTTTCTTCTCTTGTGTTTCCCACTTAGAGAAATTCTTTTAGCATTTGTTGTAGAGCTGGTTTGGTGGGGCTGAATTCTCTTAGTTTTGCTTGTCTGTAAAACTTTTGATTTCTCTGTCAAATCTGAATGAGATCCTTGCCTGATAGAGAAATCTTGGTTGTACCTACAACCCTTTCATCACTTTAAATATATCGTGCCACTCCCTTCTGGCTTGTAGAGTTTCTGCTGAGAAATCAGGGGTTAACCTTATGGGAGTTCCCTTGTATGTTATTTGTCATTTTTCCCTTGTTGCTTTTAATAATTTTTCTTTGTCTTTAATTTTTGTCAGTTGGATTACTATTTGTCTCGGCCTGTTTCTCCTTGGGTTTATCCTGCCTGGGACCCTCTGTGCTTCCTGGACTTGGGTGGCTATTTCCTTTCCCATATTAGGGAAGTTTTCGACCATAACCTCTTCAAATATTTTCTGTCCTTTCTCTCTCTCTTCTCCTTCTGGGACCCCTGTAATGCAAACATTGTTGCATTTAATGTTGTCCCAGAGGTCTCTTAGGCTGTCTTCATTTCTTTTCATTCTTTTTTCTTTATTCTGTTCTGTGGCAGTGAATTCCACCATTCTGTCTTCCAGGTCACTTATCCGTTCTTCTGCCTCAGTTATTCTCCTATTGATTCCTTCTAGTGTATTTTTCATTTCAGTTATTATATTGTTCATCTCTCTTTGTTCTTTAATTCTTCTAGGTGTTTGTTCTTTAATTCTTCTAGGTCTTTGTTAAACATTTCTTGCATCTTCTTGATCTTTGCCTCCATTCTTTTTCCGAGGTCCTGGATCATCTTCACTATCACTATTCTGAATTCTTTTTCTGGAAGGTTTCCTATCTCCACTTCATTCAGTTGTTTTTCTGGGGTTTTATCTTGTTCTTTCATCTGGTACATAGCCCTCTGCCTTTTCATCTTGTCTATCTTTCTGTGAATGTGGTTTTTGTTCCACAGGCTGCAGGATTGTAGTTCTTCTTGCTTCTGCTGTCTGCCCTCTGGTGGATGAGGCTATCTAAGAGGCTTGTGCAAGTTTCCTGATGGGAGGGACGGGTCGTGGGTAGAGCTTGTTGTTGCTCTGGTGGGCAGAGCTCAGTAAAACTTTAATCTGCTTGTCTGCTGATGGGTGGGGTTGGGTTCCCTCCCTGTTGGTTGTTTGGCCTGAGGCGACCCAGCACTGGAGCCTACCCAGCTCTTTGGTGGGGCTAATGGTGGACTCTGGGAGGGCTCATGCCAAGGAGTACTTCCCAGAACTTCTGCTGCCAGTGTCCTTGTCCTCACGGTGAGCCACAGCTGCCCCCCACCTCTGCAGGAGACCCTCCAACACTAGCAGGTCAGTCTGGTTCAGTCTCCTATGGGGTCACTGCTCCTTCCCTTAGGTCCCGATGCACACACTACTTTGTGCATGTCCTCCAAGAGTTGAGTCTCTGTTTCCCTCAGTCCTGTCGAAGTCCTGCAATCAAATCTCGCTAGCCTTCAAAGTCTGTTTCTCTAGTAATTCCTCCTCCCGTTGCCAGACCCCCAGGTTGGGAAGTCTGACATTGTGCTGAGAACCTTCCCTCCAGTGGGTGGACTTCTGAGGTATAAGTGTTCTCCAGTTTGTGAGTCACCCACCCAGCAGTTATGGGATTTGATTTTATTGTGATTGCGCCCCTCCTACTGCCTCATTGTGGCTTCTCCTTTGTCTTTGGATGTGGGCTATCTTTTTTGGTGAGTTCCAGTGTCTTCCTCTCAATGATTGTTCAGCAGTTAGTTGTGATTCTGGTGCACTCGCAAGAGGAAGTGAGCGCACATCCTTCCACTCCACCATCTTGAACCAATCACCCAGGGATCCATGTTTTTTTAGCAAGTCTCCTTGGGTGACTGATGCACATTAAGATCTGGAAAGTGACGGTGTCAGCCATTTCTCACCCAGTTTTCTAGGACTGCTATTCAGCCTTTTGTGTGTACCAGACTTGCTTCCCTATCTAGAGCATGGCTCCCTGACGATAAGGATCCCATCATATAATACTTACTATCCATTGAGCACCTAGCATGAAATAGGGTGTGAAGGAATGCATAAACCACAGGGCCTAATTCCTCGATAAGGAGAGTTCAAGCAACATGTAATAAACCCACTTAATAAACACTGCTTGATATGGAGCTTCCTCAGGAAACTAAAAATAGAATTACCATATGACCAATCAATCCCACTCCTGGGCATGTATCCAGACAAAAGTATTATTCAAAAGATATTTGCACCCCTATGTTCATAGCAGCACTATTCATAGTTGCCAAGACACAGAAACAACCTAAATGTTCACTGACAGGTGAATGGATAAAGAAGATGTACACATATATGGTACACGTATAAAATGGAATACTACACAGCCATAAAAAAAGAATGAAATAATGCCATTTGCAGCAACATGGATGCAACTAGAGATTGTCATACTAAGTGAAGTAAGTCAGAAAGAGAAAGACAAAGATCATATGATATCACTTATATGTGGAATCTAAAATATGACACAAATGAACTTATCTATGAAACAGAAACAGAATCATGGACATAGCGAACAGACTGGTGGTTGCCAAGAGGGAGGGGGTTGGGGGAGGGGTGGAGTGGGAGGTTGGGGTTAGCAGGCCTAAGCTATTATATATAGAATGGATAAACAACAAGGTCCTACTGTATAGCACAGAGGACTAAGCTCAATATCCTATGATAAACCATAATGGAAAAGAATTTTTTAAAAAAGAATGTGTATATATGTATAACTGGGTCACTTTGCTGCGCAGGAGAAATTAACACATTGTAAGTCAACTATACTCCAATTGAAACAATATTAAAACTGAAAAAAAAATACTGCTTGAGACTTACTATGGGCTGGCCCTGCGATAGCGATGGAGGAGACAGCTCTGCCCACATGGTGCTTACTGATGGGCAGGCACAGACAAGTAAATGGGCAATGACAGCTGAGTACCGTGGTGCAGAAAGGAGACGCCAGGAGCTCTGGGAGCACAGAGGTGGAGCAGCTTACTCAGACGCAGGAAGCCAGGGGTTCTTGGAGGAGACTGGGGGTGAAATGGGAGAAATCGCCATCTGGGCAGAAGAAACACGTTGCAGTGGCCTAGATGTCAGAGGGGATTTCATTTGTTAGGGGAGGATGGAGAGTAGGCGATGGAAGGAGGGGCGACTGGAGAGATAAACAGAAGCCCATTCATGAAGGGCCTTGTATGCCATAGTAGGGGCAGGGAAGGGGGGGTGGGCTTGGCTTCAGCATTAGGTGTAAACGTCCCCCAAACACATCAGATCTTTCACCTCAGGGCTTGTTTGGAAAGAAAATCCCACACCTCAAAGCTCCCTGGCTCATCCTCGTGAAGTTAGAGGAAGAACATTGCCCTCTCAAGAGGCCTTCCTGACCAGTAACAGCCCCTCCCCATTATGTCACTCACGGTCCTTCCATACTTCGACTCTGGTAGGGGGTCGGGGTGTTGACTAATAATGTATAGTCCTGGCTATGGGGCTTGGTCCTTGCGTGGGGTAAGGAAGCTATGCTGTGGATTTACGTGAACTGCTCGTTCTGAGAATTGTCAGGGCTGAGGAATAGTATCTCGGCACAGGATCAAGAATACCAGGTGCCAGGACAACTGGAAAAATTTAGATTGGGCTGTGTACTAGGAGATATTACTGATTCAGTGTTAAATATTATGCTTATATAGGAGAGTATCATTTTTTTTTAGGAGACAGTTGTTGAAGTGTTTAGGGGTAAATTGTCATGATGTCTGCAACTTAGTATATATCTATATCTTTGTATGTCTATGTATCTATATCTGTATCAAATATATCTAGCTAACTAGTTATAGGAGAAAGTAAATACATGGCAAAATCTTAACAGTTAGTGAACCAAGATAGATGAAGTCTATAGAGATGCTCATTGTGTATTCTTTCATTTTTTCTGTAGGTTTGATATAATTTGGACTTAAAAGTTGAGAGACGAAGGAAACAAAAACTATCGGGTTTCTGGCTTCCCAACCTTTCTCTGAGATTCTGGCAGTTCGAGACCTTCCACTCACTTTACTGATGGCCTACTCATTTCTGCATCTTGGAGCTTCCAGAGGACACAAGGTCTTGAAAATCTATTTTGAAGTTATAAAAGTACCATTCTTCGAATCAAAAGACACATACCAAAAGATTAGGAAATTGTTCTGCCCACTCTGCAAGATTCTGTTGCTTTCCTGTGTTGGAAAATGATTTATACAAACAAGCTGGTCAGCAGTATATTTGAAAATACCACACGCAGGAATCGTATCATGCTTTATGTTTTACGTTTCTTGGGATTTTGGTTTTCAATTACCCATTGAATTCTCATTTTAGGCACTTGTGATGTATGCTGCCTTAAATAATTCATAACTCAATTCTGTCATCTGTTACAACCATATTTCTCACTCCAGAGATTTACAAAATGTGTTTTCGGATGATTGCATGTGGGCTTAAGAAATACAGCAAGGGTTCTTTTGAGAGAAGAGGAAGAAGGTGGTTTATAACTAGTGGATGTAATAAATGACATAAGGATGGGTGTAATTAGTGAAGAAAAGCTATATGCTTGAACAAACAGTTTACTCTGAGCTTCAACAACTGGCATGTGATATGCACCATTCAGGAAAGTGATTATTTAGGAAAACTCAGTTGGATCAGAAATCTTTCAGTCTACTTATTCTTTTTTTTTTTTTTAAACATCTTTATTGGAGTATAATTGCTTTACAATGGTGTGTTAGTTTCTGCTTTATAACAAAGTGAATCAGTTATACATATACATATGTTCCCATATCTCTTCCCTCTTGCATCTCCCTCCCTCCCACCCTCCCTATCCCACCCTCTAGGTGGTCACAAAGCACTGAGCTGATCTCCCTGTGCTATGCGGCTGTTTCCCACTAGCTATCTATTTTACATTTGGTAGTGTATATATGTCCATGTCACTCTCTCACCCTGTCACATCTTACCCCTCCCCCTCCCCATGTCCTCAAGTCCATTCTCTAGCAGGTCTGTGTCTTTATTCCCGTCTTACCCCTAGGTACTTCATGACCCTTTTTTTTTTTCCCCTTAGATTCCATATATATGTGTTAGCATACGGTATTTGTTTTTCTCTTTCTGACTTACTTCACTCTGTATGACAGACTCTAGGTCCATCCACCTCACTACAAATACCTCCATTTCATTTCTTTTTATGGCTGAGTAATATTCCATTGTATATATGTGCCACATCTTCTTTATCCATTCATCTGATGATGGACACTTAGGTTGCTTCCATGTCCTGGCTATTGTAAATAGTGCTGCAATGAACATTTTGGTACATGACTCTTTTTGAATTATGGTTTTCTCAGGGTATATGCCCAGTAGTGGGATTGCTGGGTCGTATGGTAGTTCTATTTGTAGTTTTTTAAGGAACCTCCATCCTGTTCTCCATAGTGGCTGTATCAATTTACATTCCCACCAACAGTGCAAGAGGGTTCCCTTTTCTCCACACCCTCTCCAGCATTTATTGTTTCTAGATTTTTTGATGATGGCCATTCTGACCGGTGTGAGATGATATCTCATTGTAGTTTTGATTTGCATTTCTCTAATGATTAATGATGTTGAGCATTCTTTCATGTGTCTGTTGGCAATCTGTATAGTTTCTTTGGAGAAATGTCTATTTAGGTCTTCTGCCCATTTTTGGATTGAGTTGTTTGGTTTTTTTGTTATTGAGCTGCATGAGCTGCTTGTAAATCTTGGAGATTAATCCTTTGTCAGTTGCTTCATTTGCAAATATTTTCTCCCATTCTGAGGGTTGTCTTTTGGTCTTGTTTATGGTTTCCTTTGCTGTGCAAAAGCTTTTAAGTTTCATTAGGTCCCATTTGTTTATATGTGTTTTTATTTCCATTTCTCTAAGAGCTGGGTCAAAAAGGATCTTGCTGTGATTTATGTCATAGAGTGTTCTGCCTATGTTTTCCTCTAAGAGTTTGATAATGTCTGGCCTTACACTTAGGTCTTTAATCCATTTTTTTTTAATAGTTTTTTTTTAAATTTTTATTTATTTATTTATTTATTATTTATGGCTGTTTTGGGTCTTCGTTTCTGTGCGAGGGCTTTCTCTAGTTGTGGCAAGCGGGGGCCACTCTTCATCGCGGTGCGCAGGCCTCTCACTATCGCGGCCTCTCTTGTTGCGGAGCACAGGCTCCAGACGCGCAGGCTCAGTAATTGTGGCTCACGGGCCCAGTTGCTCCGCGGCATGTGGGATCTTCCCAGACCAGGGCTCGAACCCGCGTCCCCTGCATTGGCAGGCGGATTCTCAACCACTGCGCCACCAGGGAAGCCCCTTTAATCCATTTTGAGTTTATTTTTGTGTATGGTGTCAGGGAGTGTCCTAATTTCATACTTTTACATGTACCTGTCCAATTTTCCCAGCACCACTTACTGAAGAGGCTGTCTTTTCTCCACTGTATATGCTTGCCTCCTTTATCAAAGATAAGGTGACCATATGTGCGTGGGTTTATCTCTGGGCTTTCTATCCTGTTCCATTGATCTATATTTCTGTTTTTGTGCCAGTACCAAACTGTCTTGATTACTGTAGCTTTGTAATATAGTCTGAAGTCAGGGAACCTGATTCCTCCAGCTCCATTTTTCGTTCTCAAGATTGCTTTGGCTATTCGGGGTCTTTTGTGTTTCCATACAAATTGTGAAATTTTTTGTTCTAGTTCTGAGAAAAATGCCAGTGGTAGTTTGATAGGGATTGCATTGAATCTGTAGGTTGCTTTGGGTAGTAGAGTCATTTTCACAATGTTGATTCTTCTAATCCAAGAACATGGTATATCTCTCCATCTGTTTGTATCATCTTTAATTTCTTTCATCAGTGTCTTATAGTTTTCTGCATACAGGTCTTTTGTCTCCTTAGGTAGGTTTATTCCTAGATATTTTATTCTTTTTGTTGCAATGGTAAACGGGAGTGTTTTCTTAATTTCACTTTCAGATTTTTCATCATTAGTGTATAGAAGTGCAAGAGATTTCTGTGCATTAATTTTGTATCCTGCTACTTTACCAAATTCATTGATTAGCTCTAGTAGTTTTCTGGTAGCATCTTTAGGATTCTCTATGTATAGTATCATGTCATCTGCAAACAGTGACAGCTTTACTTCTTCTTTTCCCATTTGGATTCCTTTTATTTCTTTTTCTTCTCTGATTGCTGTGGCTAGGACTTCCAAAACTATGTTGAATAATAGTGGTGAGAGCGGGCAACCTTGTCTTGTTCCTGATCTTAGTGAAAATGGTTTCAGTTTTTCACCATTGAGGACAATGTTGGCTGTGGGTTTGTCATATATGGCCTTTATTATGTTGAGGAAAGTTCCCTCTATGCCTACTTTCTGCAGGGCTTTTATCATAAATGGGTGTTGAATTTTGTCAAAAGCTTTCTCTGCCTCTATTGAGATGCAGTCTACTTATTCTTTACCATCTATTTGTTCTGAGAGTATGTTTGAAAATATCCCTAAAGAAATATACCAGATAATCCCTCCTTTCAACAAGATTATATTACACACAGTTCACTCTTTCTTTTATTGAGGTATAGTTGATTTACAATATTATATCAGTTTCAGATGTATAAAATCTTGATTCAAAATTTTTATAGATTATACTCCACTTAAAGTTATTATAAAATATTGGTCATATTCCCTATGCTGTACAATATATTCTTGTAACTTGTTTATTTTATACACAGTAGTTTGCATCGCTTAATCTTAACCCCTATTTTGCCCCTCCCCCCTTTCCCTACACACTGGTAACCACTAGTTTTTTCTCTATGTCTGTGAGTCTGTTTCTGTTTTGTTATATACATTCCTTTTTTTATTTTTTAGATTCCGCATATAAGTAATAACATACAGTATTTGTCTTTCTTTGTCTGACTTATTTCACTAAGCATGGTACCCTCCAGGTCCATCCATGTTGTTGCAAATAGCAAAATTTCATTTTTTATGACTGAATAGTATTGCATTATATGTATATACCACATCTTCTTTATCCATTCATGTGTTGATGGACACTTAGATTGGCTTCCATATCTTGGCTATTGTAAATAATGCTGCTATGAACATTAGGGTGCATGTTTCTTTACAAATTAGGGTTTTCCTTTTCTTTGGATATATACCCAGGAGTGGACATGCTGGATATGGTAGTACTATCTTTAGTTTTTTGAGGAACATTCATACTGTTTTCCATAGTGGCTGCACCAATTTACATTCCCACCAACAGTGTATATGTGTTCTCTTTTCTCTACATCCTCACCAACATTTGTTATTTGTGGTCTTTTTGATGATAGCCATTCTGACAGGTGTCACATGATATCTGATTGTGGTTTTGATTTATATTTCTCTGATGTTTAGTGATGTTGAACATTTTTTCATGTACCTGTTGGCCATCTGTAGGTCTTCTTTGGAAAAATGTCTATTCAGGTCTTCTGCCCATTTTTAAATTGGGTTGTTTGTTTTTTGGATGTTGAGTTGTATGTGTTGTTTATACTTTTTAGATATTAACCACTTATTGGTCATATCATATGCAAATACTTTCTCCCATTCAGTAGGTTGTCTTTTCATTTTGTCAGTGGTTTCCTTTGCTGTGCAAAAGCTTTTCAGTTTAATTAGGTCTCATTTGTTTATTTTTGCTTTTGTTTCCTTTGCTTTGGGAGACAGATTCAATAAAATATTGTTATGATTTATGTCAAAGGGTGTTCGCCCTGGATTTTCTTCTAGGAGTTTTATGGTTTCTGGTCTTACACTTAGGTCTTTAATCCATTTTGTCTATTTTTGTGTATAGTATGACAAAATATTCTAATTTCATTCTTTTACAGGTAGCTATACAGTTTGTCCCAGCACCAATTATCGAAGAGACTGTCTTTTCCCCATTGTATATTCTTGCCTCCTTTGTTGTAGATTATTGACCGTAAGTGCATTGGTTTATTTCTAGGCTCTCTATTCTGTTCCATTGATCTATATGTCTGTTTTTGTGCTGGTACCATATTGTTTTGATGACTGTTGCTGTGTAGTAGGCTCTGAAGTCAGGGAGCATGACTCCTCCAACTTTGTTCTTCTTTCTCAATATTGTTTTGGCTATTCAGGGTATTTTGTGTTTCCATACAAATTTTAGACTTATTTGTTCTAGTTCTGTGAAAAATGCCATTGGAATTTTGATAGGAGTTGCACTGAATCTGTAGATTGCCTTCAATAGAATGGTCATTTTAACAATATTAATTCTTCCAAGAACACAGTATATCTTTCCAACTACTTTTTTCATCTTCAATTTCATTCATCAGTGTCTTGTAGCTTTCTGAGCACAGGTCTTTTACCTCCTTAGAGTTATCCCTAGGTATTTTATTCTTTTTGATGCAATAAATGGGATTGTCTTCTTAATTTCTCTTTTGTTAGTTAATTGTTAGTATAGAAATTCAACAGATTTCTGTATAGTAATATTTTACCCTGCAACTTTACTGAATTCATTGATGAGCTCTAGTAGTTTTTTTGTGGTGTCTTTAGGATTTTCTGTGTAGAGTAACATGTCATCTGCAAACAGTGACACTTTTACTTCTTCCTTTCCAATTTGGATTTCTTTTATTTCTTCTTCTTGTCCAATTGCTATGGCTAGGACTTCCAAAAGTGTTGAATAAAAGTGGCGAGAGGGCTTCCCTGGTGGCGCAGTGGTTGAGAATCTGCCTGCCGATGCAGGGGACACGGGTTCGAGCCCTGGTCTGGGAAGATCCCACATGCCGCGGAGCAGCTAATCCCGTGAGCCACAACTACTGAGCCTGCGCGTCTGGAGCTTGTGCTCCGCAACAAGAGAGGCCACGACAGTGAGAGGCCCGCACACCGCGATGAAGAGTGGCCCCCGCTCGCCACAACTAGAGAAAGCCCTTGCACGGAAACGAAGACCCAACACAGCCAAAAATAAATAATTAATTTAAAAAAAAAGAAAAAAGTGGCAAGAGTGGGCATCCTTGTCTTATTCCTAATCTTAGAGGAAATGCTTTTAGCTTTTCACCATTAAGTATGATCTTAGCTGTGGGTTTATCATACATAGCATTTATATTGTTGTTATGTTCCCTCTATACCCACTTTGAGTTTTTTTTTTTTTATCATAAATGGATGTCAAATTTTGTCAAAAACTTTTTCTGAATCTCTTGAGATGTTCATATAATTTTTATTCTTCAATTTGTTAATGTGGTGTATCACACTGATTGATTTGTCGATATTGAACAATCATTGCATCCCCCACTTGATCATGGTGTATGATCCTTTTAACATATGTTGAATTCAGTTTGCTAATATTTTGTTGAGGATTTTTACATCTATATTCATCAGTGACACTGGCCTGTAATTTTCTTTTTGTGTGATATCTTTGTCTGGTTTTGGTATCAGGGTGATGCTGGCCTCATAAAATAAATTCAGAAGTGTTCCTTCCTCTGCAATGTTTTGGAATAGTTTGAGAATGATAGGTGTTAATTCTTCTCTAAATTCACCTCTGAAGCCATCTGGTCCTGGACTTTTGTTTGCTGGGAGTTTTAAAATTACTGATTCAATTTCATTACTAGTAATTGGTCTGTTCATATTTTCTATTTCTTCCTGGCTCAGTCTTGGAAGAGTATAAATTTCTAGAAATTTGTCCATTTCTTCTAGGTTGTCCATTTTATTGGTGTATAATTGTTGGTAGTAATCTCTTATGATCCTTTGTATTTCTATGGTGTTTTAGTTATAATTTCTCCTTCATTTCTGATTTTATTGATTTGGCCTCTCTTTTTTTGACAGGTTTGGCTAAATAAATGAGTTCATATACCTTTTCAAAGAATCTTGGTTTTATTGATCTTTTCTATTTTTTTTTAGCCTCTGTTTCATTTATTTCTGCTCTGATCTTTATGATTTCTTTCCTTCTAACTTTGGGTTATGTTTGTTCTTCTTTATCTAGTTCCATTAGGTGTAAAGTTAGGTTGTGTAATTGAGATTTTTCTTATTTCCTGAGGTAGGCTTGTATCTCTATAAACTTCCTTCTTAGAACGGCTTTTGCTACATCCCATAAGTTTTGCATCGTTGTGTTTTTGTTTTCATTTGTCTCCAGGTATTTTTGTATTTCTTCTTTTATTTCTTCCAGAGATCCATTGGTTGTTTTGTAGCATACTGTTTAGCCTTCCCATGTTTGTGTTTTTGCAGTTTTTTTCTTGTAGTTGGTTTTTATTCTCACACAAAATTCACTCTTGATTTGTCCATTGGATGGAAACCATTGTACATTTCAGAGCAATGAACTAGATCAGTGTTCTTCAAACTTTTTAAGCTTGACCCACAGAAAGAAACACATCTTTCACTGAGATCCAGTATATACACATATCTATAAAACTAAAACAAAAATTTCATGAGACTACCTATCTTTATTACCTGCTCTCTGATATTTTCTTTTTTACTCCACTTCATTTCTTTTTAAAAAATTGATGTTTAAGACTCATTTAATCAATTTCACAACTTATTGAGTCCTGACTCTGATACTGAGGAACTCTGAAATAGATAACTACCTTTTCAGATGCATCTTTCTCATGGAGAAATAAAACACTGAAATGGAAAGGAATAGAACACTTGTACATTGTTTGCTCCATAGGCTTTTGGACAATGGATTATAGTGTGATAGTATGATGATTCAACAGTGAAAACTCCTAGCACTGCACATTCTGTCTGCACATAGTAGGCTCTTAACAAAAGCCAACTTATCAATCAGTGTCTGCAGTGACAGCATTTCCTTCACTATGCTCAAAGCCCAGAATCCTGAGAGTCTGCTTTTCCTTCAGATTGTGTCTCTTAGTCTCTCCTCTGAGTCATCATTTTTATACCATAGGCGGCAGTTTTGTTCTAGTTTTATTTTTTTCTCTTCATGCATCAAGAATCATAGAACTAAGATTTAAAATATAAAAAAAGGATATGTTGGCTTATAAACCAAGAGACAAAGTTTTCCCTTGTTTTTCAAGAGGAGGAAGGAACTATCATACACTAGTCCCAATTTAATTCTATTGGGGTTGGCCAAAAAGTTCATTAGGTTAATGAATATGTCATTCAATAAGTTCTTGGTGAAAATGAAAAATGTGTCTTTTATTTTTACTTAAAACTGAATGAACGTTTTGGCCAACCCAATACGTAGATAACTGGAAATTAGCCTCTAGCCAGTAACACTCAAGTTTACCTCTTTTTTTTTTTTCCCCCTTCCTTCTGGAGACTTGTGGAGAATAGCTGCCCTAGAACAGCCTTCGTTGGGTATGCCAAGGAGATGCTTAAACCTCCCGTCCCTCACACTCTGGGAAGACAGTTATAAGATGCTTAAATTATCAAAATAACATCAAAGACTTGTGCCAATCCTTGCCTTGTCCTGAGACCAACCCTGCCTAGGATGAAAGATCAGATCTCTCTGCATTTTAACAACACAATTAGATGGGAATTCCCTCAACTTATCCTGGCATGAGTCCAGATTGCTTAGTCCTCCTCTGCCATCTTTCTTTAGGTTCCCAAGGTTTCTCCTTCTCTCTCCTACTCCACCGGTCCCCCAGAACTGAGGTCCCCAAGGGATGCAAGGGAAGTAGAAAACCCTGTGGCTGGAGATCCTATTCCACCTCATTACTGTCAATGCTAATTCCTATGGACTGGAAATTCTCACTGCTGGTTCCCACCATGCTTTGGATGGATAAGGTTCTGCTCTCCATCTGGCATTATCACTGTCTCTACACAGCAATCCCAGAGCTGGGATAGTCTAGCTATCCAGGTCAGACCAAGTTTAGGTGCCTTTCTTGAGAAAAACCTGTGGAACTAAATAATTTTTATACTCTGCATTATTTTGATATATTTTCCCATCAGGTTTCCTTAGTACTTCTCTCTTAAATGGCTCATTATAAATATAAATATTATATAATAAAAAAACAAAAATAATTTAAAACTGTATAATGGTTAAAATCACCCTAGCTATCAACGTTCGGCCAAGTGATATCTGACAGAGTGAGAGCCTTCATCTGAATTCACTAACCACCTGTGCATGTTCCAGTGATTGCGCTTAGAGGTGCTCAAGCTTTTCTCTTCACAAAGAATGGGGAAATTCTTTAGTGGTTTGTTTGCTTACTCTTCCCTCCTTAACCAAAATTTACCACCTAGTATCTATCCTTTCACACTTCCTTCATATTCATATAATTACATACAAACTATACATACATAAACTTTTTCAATTCATGTGTTTTACAAAAATGAGATATTATATACTATTTTGCATCTAGCTTTTTTCACTTAACAATATGTCATGGAGATTCCCACAAGTCAAATGGCATAAATCCAACTCATTCTTTGCAATAATTACCTATATTCCTTTTTAAAAAATATATTTATTTATTTGGTTGCACCAGGTCTTAGTTGTTGCAGGCGGGCTCCTTAGCTGCAGCTCGCCGGCTCCTTAGTTGTGGCATGCGAATTCTTAGTTGCGGCATGCATGTGGGACCTGGCTCCCTGACCTGGGATCGAACCTGGGCCCCCTGCATTGCGAGTGCAGAGTCTTAACCACTGCACCACCAGGGAAGTCCCCTACTTATAGTCCTTGATCTAATCTTACCACAACTTATTTGACTATGCTGAAGGGCATTTCCTCTAAGTTTTTGTCACAACAAATGATACTGCAGTAAAACATCCTTGTACATGTCTTTACATACTGGTGCTTTCATATTTAGCTGATAGATTTCCAGAAAGATTTCTGGGTCCAAGGTTATGTATGTTTCAACTTTTAAAATATTTACAGATTACCTTCCACAAGAGTTGAAATAATCCAAATTCCCACCAGCAATATCTGCAGAGAATAATTTTCTTTGCATCTCCATCAATAGTAGGTATTATTTTTATTGTCTGCTAATCTGGTAGATAAGTAAAGATATCTCATTGTTACTTTAATTTGCATTTTCTCCACATGAGAGAATATTTCATTAGTTTATTGGCAATTTGGATTTCTGTTCTACAAATTTCCTTTTCATATTATTTGTCCCTATTTCTGTATTTGTTAAGCAATTTGTGAGTCTTCTGACTGGTATAGTATTCATTTTTCTTATATAGGAGTCATGTTTGTGGCACATATTTTTTCCCAAACTACTGTTCGTTTTGTGACTTTGTTTTTATATCTTGTTATATAAATTTTTTAATTTTATATAACCAAATATAATTATTTTATCTTTTATAGACTCTAGGTTTCCTGTCTTGGTTAAAAAGTTTTCTCCAAACCCTAGCTTATACATATATTCTCTTAAAATTGTTCTATATTTTTTATTTTACATATAAATTTTAATTTTTATGAAAATTAATTTTTATATATGGTTTAAGGCAGGAGTGCAACTTTATTTCACTCCAGGCCAGTTGTGGCATAGCCAAGTTAAAATAAACCATTGTTTCCCATTAACTTGAAATAGCACTTTTGACGTGTATTAAATTACCATATATATACTGGCATCTATTTCTGGGTATTCTCTCCTCTTCTACTTTTCTTTTTTGGTATGTTAGTATACCAATATCATGAAGTTAGTACAAAGGCCAGGAGGGAGAAAATGGAAGTATGTTTTGCAAGCTTCTTATGCCGTATGTGAAGTGGTATCATATCCCTTGACTATAGACTGTGATAAGTTAAAGATGCACACTATAAACATTAAAAACAACCAGTAAAACAACAAGACAAAGAGGTATAGCTAATATATCAATAAAGAAGATACTTAATCCAAAAAAGGGAAGAATAAGAGGAAAGGGGGAAAAAACAGATAAAACAGGTAGAAAACAAATAGAAACTCAACCGTATTAGCAATCATATTAAATGTAAATGGTTTAAACACCTCAATTGAAAGGCAGAGTGTCAGATTGGTTTAAAAAAGTAAGGCCCAACTATATGTCATCTCCAAGAAACCCACTTTAAATTTATTTATTTTTTATTTATTTATGGCTATGTTGGGTCTTCGTTTCTGTGCGAGGGCTTTCTCTAGTTGCGGCAAGCGGGGGCCACTCTTCATCGCGGTGCGCGGGCCTCTCACTGTCGCGGCCTCTCTTGTAGCGGAGCACAGGCTCCAGACGCGCAGGCTCAGTAGTCGTGGCTCACGGGCCCAGTTGCTCCGCGGCATGTGGGATCTTCCCAGACCAGGGGTCGAACCCGTGTCCACTGCATTGGCAGGCAGATTCTCAACCACTGCGCCACCAGGGAAGCCCGAAACCCACTTTAAATATAAAGACATAGATTAGTTAAAAGTAAACACATATAAAAAAATCCTATGCAAACTCTAATCATAAGAAAGCTGGAGTTAATATGAGACAGAAGTAAACTTCAGAAAAAGAAATATCACCAGGGGTAAGGAGGGTGAACTCATAATGATAAAAGGGTAAGTATCATAGAGTTTAATTTCAGAGATTTTATAATACATTTTAATATCTGGAAAGGCAAGTCCCTCTCATTATTCTTCTTTTTCATAGTTTTCTTTAAAAGTCTTTGACATTTAGTCTTCTAGAGAAACTTTAAGATCATTGTATCTCATTAAAGAATATAATAGTGAATCTTATTCAAATGTATTATGTATGTCCACTAATATTTGGAAAATTGATATTTTTATAATATTGTCTTCTCAAATAAAAGTGTAATCATTTTTCCATTGTTTCTTTTTGATCCAGTAATGATTTAATAGGACATTTCATAATTTTCAAGTAGAACAAAATATAATTGTTATCCTTTGATTATATTTAATGTTACTGTATTTTGATTTAAAAATTCTAGAAATTTCTACTTTTAAAATTCTATTAAGGCCCTTATAGTCAAGGTAATAACACTTTCTGAAAATGCTTCATGGACAATGAAAAAAATCTCTGTCATTACTCAATCCTTTTATGTCCTTACATTTCTGACTCTAGATCTGTTAGTGTAAAAGACTAAATTAAAATCTCTCAGAATAATTGTATTTTTATCAAGTTCTTGCATTTCTAATTACTTTTGACTTCATATATTTAATGTTATGCCACTTTATGTGTGCATAATTATTATATAGCTTCTTTGTAAACTGTGCCTCATTATTGCACAATAATCTTCTTTATCCTGTTTCATGCTTTTAACTTTATGTCTTACTTTGTCTGGTATTATATTTGCCATTCCTGATTTCTTTTCTTGTCTAGTATCTACTTGTCTGTCCCTTTATTTTTAATATTTTTTATCACTTTAAGAGTGATATATAAACATCTGACCTTTACTTTTGTTTTTTACTCCATCAGAAAGTTTCTGTAACTTAATGGATGAAATTTTCCTGTTCATACAGAGTAAAATAACTAACGTACTTCTTCTCGCTACTTCCATTTTTCTCCTTTTTACTTTTCATTACTATTTAATTCATTTTTCTCCTTGCCAATTAGAAAGTTTTACTATACTAATAGTTATCTTCTCTCCTGACATTCATAATCAAATACCTATATTTCTTGATGATTTCATGAAAACACAATGTCAACTAGTCCTCCCCTGCAACCCCACTGCCCAGGTCCTCCAGTTACCACTGCTCCCAGATTAAATCACTAGAATGTTATTAATTTCTCATTCTCCATACCCATCCCACCCCCAAACAAGATGGACCCAAGGGTTTCTTTTACTTCCTTTTTTTCTGTACCCTTCATTCCTAGGTTTTGCTGAGATAATTCAGTACCTTTCATTCCAACCTTTTATTAGATTTTTTTCCTTGCAGAAAATATCTTCTATCCCAAAAACCCAAATTCTACCAGTCACTCTATCATTATCCATCTAAATTTTAGTACATATTAAAAGGTTTATTTATCATCACTATTTTTATTTCTTCTTTATCGTCCTCTCTCTTGAGATCTCTGTTTTGATTCTTTTCTTATTTGACTTGATTTCTTTCTTAAACATTTTCTTCAGCTGAGGTACCTTGGACGGTTTATTCTCTAATAACTTTCTTTCCCCTGTCAGGGGATATCTTGGCAGTAGAAATGGTATTCAAATACTTAACCAGACACTGACCAATTAATAAGAAAGAAGAACCTCTGGTGTGCCAGACATTAACTCTTTGTTTGCTGAATCCTGCAACACAAGTTTGCAGGGGAGTGGCAGCAGAGGATGGGGAGGAGAGAGATGCTTAGGGCCTAAGCTATTTCCTATTCATTGTGGAAGTGTTTCAGTATTTTAACAAATGTAGCCAAACAACTGAGTTCTGGCTATGTAGAAGCCCTGGGTATCAGTTTTTTCTTTCAGGAAACTGGATGTTATTTTACTATCTTTCAATTTCTAGTGCAGCAGATGAAAAATCCATTGCCAGTCTAATTCTTTTTCCTTTGTAAGTAATTTCTTTTATAGCTGATATCTTTAAGGTTTTTTAAAACCAGTATATGTCTAGGTATATATCTTTATATATATATACACATACATATATATATAAAGTCTTTATAAAACTTGGTGAACTTTTGAAATTTGTATCCTCAAGTATTTGTTTAGGTCACTGAAATTTTTCTCTATTATTTAATTATTGTCTTTTCCCTGTCTGTTCCTTTGCCCACCTTTTCTGGGGGCACTCTTGTGCTTTTTAATAGAGTATTTTTAAAGGGCTGTTTAAGATTCACAGCAGAATTGAGCAGAAGGTACAGAGTTACCATATACCCACTGCCCCCACTATCAACATCCTGCACCACAGAGGTACTTTTGTTACAATTGATGAACCTATATTAATGCATCTTCACCACCCAAAGTCCATAGGTCACATTAGGGTTCACGCTGGTGTTGTACATTCTACGGGTTTGGACAAATGTATAATGACACGCATCCACTGTTATAGTATATAGAATAGTGTCAGGGAGGAAGAAATCTTCCTCTACCCTTCTAGGGCCTTCTAACTTAGGGTCTAAGAATTAAATTGACATGAGACAGATTAACAAGAGAAAATCAAACAAACATGTATACATAAGAGACACCCAGGAAAATGGGTAACTCGCCAAAATGGCTAAAGCCCTCAGCTTAAATACCATCTTTTGCTAAAGACAGAAGATGTTGAGGGTAGTGGTTTGGGACTTCAAAGGGGAAGAAGGCAATTCACATGGAGATGGAAAAGCAAATATTTGGTAAACAAATGTTATGCAGAGACAATGGGATACAGAGAGGAATTTTAACAAACAGACTTTGCTAGGTTCCTCCCTGTCTACACACCTAGTTCATACTGTAATTATCTATGGTAGTAGCTCCCTTCCTGGAACGAGTCTTCTGTCTACATACTTTTAGGCAGTTAGAGGGAATGTCAAAGTTTCTTCCTGACGTTTTTAGGTCTTGATTGTTTTCAGCTCAAAATAATCCTCAAGCCAAAGAGACATTTTGGGGTGGCAAATTTTGCTCCCCTACAATAGTTTCACTGCCCTAAAAATTCTCTGTGCTCTGCTTACTCATTCCTCTCTCCTAGCCCTCCTATTTTTCACAAATAATGTCTCTTGGATTTGTCCTCCAAATCTTTTATTTTTTTGCACCATATTTGGATCTCTTTGTATTTTTGCTCTGTATGTTGAGCTATTGCTTCTATTTGATCTTCCAGGAAACAACTTCAGGTTTCAACAGTAACTATTTCCCACTAAATTTTTAAACTTAAGATATCCTCTTTTTGTTCCAGAAAGTACTTTGTGTCCTGTAATTTTTTGTACAAGTTCTAACAGTTCTATTTCATAGGCGCTGCCTGTTCTATGTGTTCCGCTTGTTGTTTATCTGACTACAGAACTCTGGGCCATGTTCATGCCCTCCAGATCCCACCTGCCTGCTGGCCTGACAGGTGATATACTCAGGAGAGGTGGTTGGTAGCTAGATTGGGGTTCAAAGGAGGCTATCAGGTACAAAAGGATATTCAGTCTCTTGTCTTCCTGCAAAAAGAAAATATTTAAACAATTCTTTGATTTACCAGTTTTTTAAAATTCTACCTTATCAGCAATGTAATATAGGCACTTATTTTTTAAAAACGAAGAGGACCAAGGCGCATGATTCACTCCTAGGTAAACACCCATGTGGTGGTTATGGAGGTGCGCTGCTCATAATTCCCTGTAAGAGAGATGCTGTCGCAGGGAATACAACTAGCTAACAGCCTCCAGTTGTAAGTGGCTTCGGGATCTGCCTCAGCTGTCAAGCCAGGGTCATGTGCTTCCTGGGCAGCTCCCCGGCAAGGACTGGTCCAGTGTATTTCCATTTTCTGGTCAGCAAGGGACTCCTCTATGAGCAATCTCTGATCCAGAGCTCCTCAGTGGCTGGCTGAGACTTTCTCATCGGCACTGCAGGAAATGCCTGAGATTCTTCCTACCCAATCTTCTTTCCTTCTTCCTCTCCTCTCACAAGTCAGACTTGTGCCCTAGTCTGAAGTTTCTCTCTGCCTTCCTTCTCCCTCTTCCCCTTACCATTCACAGGTATTACCCTCAATAGATCTCTTGCACTTTTAACTCTGTCTTAGCGTTGGCTTCCTGCAGGACCTATGGACACCACCCAAGAGAAATTCTTGCATATGAGCATCAGGAAATGTGCACAAGAATGTTTTTTGTGGGGGTGTGGGGTGGGAGAAAGATGGTCTGGGAGTTTGGGGTTAGACAATACAAACTATTATACAGAGAATGGATAAACAACAAGGTCCTACTGTATAGCACAGGGAACTAGATTCAATACCTTATAATAAACCATAATGGAAAAGAATATAAAAAAGACTGTGTTTCTATGTATAACTGAATCACTTTGCTGTACAGCAGAAATTAACACAACATTGTAAATCAACTATACTTCAATTTAAAAAAAAGAATGTGTTTGGCAATACTGTTCATAACAACAAAAATTGGAAGCCACACAACTTCTCAGACTCCATAGTAGCGAAGAAGTATCACACATCATAACTGACTTAACTGAAGACAAAGAACCTGAGAGCCAAAAGGGATCTTAGTCCAAAGATTGAAAACTGGCAGCCTTTGGGAACAAACTCAGCCCACAAACGTGTTTTGCTTGACAGGCACAATATTATTTTAAAAATTGAATGTGCATGACTCTAACCAGGTTTAGTTTTCTCTAGCTTGCTATGGTCTCTCTCACACATTCTTGCTACACTGGCCTAACTGACACATTTATGTTACAAATTTGGACCCTGTAGACATTTAAACTCACATCCATGACAGTCCTGATATCTTTGTATTGATATCTTTATATCTTTAAATTGAGACCCAGAGGTGAAGTGACTCACTCAAGTTCACATTCTTGAGCCCCTGGGTACCCTTCCTAACCTACACAGGAGGAATTCATGCCACTTGTACAGGTATCATTAAGTACTCTCAACATGGGTATTCTTGGACCCAAAGGAACAAAAATTGGGTCACAGGTGGGGGTGATTCAGAAAAAAATGTCTAAAAAGCCTCCTTTGAGAGACAATAATGTAAAAAAGCTGAGAAACACAGAGCCACATATTCAATAAATGTTTATGATTTTTTCCTTTGTGCAAGCATTGCAGATTCAACAATGCATAAAGTCAACTAGTCCCTGTTCTCAGGTGAGAGAGAGAGAGACTCTGAACTCACATGCTTAGGTTTGGATCTTAGATCTAGCACTCCCTGGCTCTGTGACATTGGGCAAGTGGTTTAACTTCTATTTGCCTTGGTTTTTGTTATAAGTAAAATGGTTGTTGTTCCTAATAGTAATTTTCACATAGATTTAAGTGAGGATTAAATGTGCTGAGGTAATCAGTGCTTGGTACATGACAAATAACCAGTGAAGTTTAGCTACTAAGTAATAAATGAGTATATAGTTTCAAATTGTTCCAACTGTGCCAGGTATCAATTTATTGTCTCTCAGTTCTATACTCATCCTTCCTTGCCTGCTCTGTGGAAATGCATCTGAGCCCTTCAACTTTTTTTCCATTGCTAGCTGGCAGAAACCTTTGTCAGTAGAGGGAGCTAGAGAGACATTGCAGATATGCTATGATCTCTCAATAGGCTCCTGCCCTGTGAGCAGCTTTTGCAGCATCTGCTTCCGCAGTACACACATGGCTTCCTCAGCACCCAGCTCTTGCAGCACAGGCAGCTTCTCCAGCACCAGGCTCCTGCTGTGTACCCAGCAGCACGCAGCAGACAACAGCTTCCTCTGGCACCCCTGCCCCCAGGTGGTTTTGCAACACAATGTTTCCATTGAGACACCTCTCCATGAACAGCATTCCCAAGCACCCTAGAGGACAGTTCTCCAGCAAATTTCAGAGGGCAGTTTCCCAGCAAGTTCCACGGGCATGCTGCCACAGTAATTTCTCTACCACTCTGTGAGCCAGGACGCTGCCCTCTCCAACAAGGTGTATATCTGAGCTGTGAGTTATTGGGGCTTCTCCTTGGGAGCTCTATGTAAGCCCTAGAACAGCAAGTGGCTGCTTCTTATACCTGCTCTTCTTATATTCTTTAGAGTTCTCTTTACCTCTTATTAGACAATCCCGTGTTATAGTTAACAATTCTTTATATTAAGTAAATCTTATTCAAATTACTGTGTGGCTTCTCTCTCCTGATTGGAGCTAAACTGATACAGTGTCCTGAGACCAAAGGGTTTGAGAACCAATGCTTTAGAACACTAGATCCACAGAATGTTATTAGCTATTATTCTGAGGTCAAAAAAGTTTGGGACACTGAGTTAAACAAAAGTGAAATAGGATTCTTTACTTCAGGACATCTCAAAGCTGAAATGATAGAGTAAATCTCCAAGAGGGGTTGTGATGTACAGCATTTCTCAATCTTATTTGACCATGATGTAGTGGCAGCGGTGGCATGTGGGTTAATGGAGCATTTTATGGGACCAATATTCTAAGGATCACGCAATAGGAAATGCCAAGTTAGTCACTATATTCTATGAATTTTGGGAGTCCCTTATTCTGCTGTTTCTTGGAAGTAGCTCACCTTTCTTTAAATCCACTTGTTTTTTCATCCTTTTACACACTACATTATTATTCACTCTCTAATGTATAACTGCCCAGTCAAAGATTTTCATCTTTGTTTCTGCTATGGCCCATGGAAGGTTTCTTCCCCATCAATTCTGGAACACATGTCCAGATGTTCACCACAGGAATCAGTCTGTGGCAGCTTCCAGTGAAATGGTGTGTAATATTTTTGTAGCTTGAGTTCCTAGGCAAAGACAAACATTATAACACACTTCTTAAGTGGACTGGGGTGAGAGGTAATGGAGTCACACTAACCATTGGAAATGGGTTTCACAGGTAGATCTGTATGTTGTTTTTTCCTTTCGAGTAATGTGGACCATTTTCAGTTTCTCCCTGCAGAAATATCAGCTCAGAGCAATATTTTTTTCAGCTGTTTTGGGAACTAAGAAAGACAGTATTTGAAGAAAGCTCTCAACTCTACATAATAGTTAAAGTCAGCTCACTAGATGCCACTACTGGATAATTTCCGAGTGGTTTTATTTAAAAAATATGTGACAAAAAGGAAAAAATTAGCTCCTGATGATAAAGAATTGACTTATGGTAGGACATTCAGGGAAACTGTCAAAACTTTCATTCCATCTTTAAACAAGGTAGAAAATAGTCCCCACCTACTTTTCACCTCCAACCTTTCTTTGAATTAAATTCTTTCATGCACCTGCTATTTGCATAGGTCTTGTGCTAGAGGTTATGGATGCTATAAACGTGAACAGAGCAGGATAACTTTCCAGAGCCTGAGTGGGAGGGAAAGGGGCAGAAAGCAGACATCCACATAGCTATATAAGTAATGTCTTTGTGTGTGCATTTTAAAGTGATAGAGGAGAAAGGAGGAGGGGTGAAGGAACAGTGGATGGGGAAAGAGAAACGAAAACAAGAGGGGAAATTGAAGAATTTACTTCCACTTAGAAGTCAGGGAATATAAATAAGCCACCAAAAACCTAGAGCTGGTTAAACTTCTCACACAAGTTCTCCTCTTTTCATCTCCAGCCTTAAACACTGCCTTTCACATGGAATTAGGCGTCCTGAGCTGAAAGAGATACCACATCATCACGCTTCACCTCCTTTGACTTGCCTGTTCCCACGCTCCTGGTGGGAGCCATCACAACATCACCTCCATCACTCTGTCTAGTTTTTTTCTCGGCGTGGTAACTACTAAGCAAGGAAGGGCCCCAGAGGAGGCTTAAGAAAGCCGTTGTGATGGATGCTTTCTATTTGGGGACCCATTTGGTGGACAGAGAATTTCATTCCTTGTGGTGGAAGGAACCTGTGGTTCCTATAAAACTTATCTGGGGAGCTTTTAAAGACACAGATATCTGGGTCCCCACTCCAGACCTCTTGAAATCAGAATTCCAGGGGTGCACCCCTGATATGTGGATTTTTTTAAACTCCCGAAGGGGATTCTCCTGTGGGGTAGGAATATGCTCCTAGGATTCAGAACCACTGCCTCACAGGAGTCCAGGGGCTCGAGCCTATACCAGGACTCTAGGGAGATGCACGGTTTCTAGAAGAGAGTGCCAAACAAGTGTCACTCCCACTCTTTGGGAACATCATGTATCCTTTCCATCTCCCAAATTTTATTATGAAATTCAGTCAAGTTGAAAGAATATTATAAGTGAATACCCTGACATCCACCGTCTAGATTGTACCATTAATATTTTACTAGACTTGCTTTATTTCTAGCCACCTATTCACTCCTCTATCCATCCATTAATCCATCTTACTTCTGATGCATTTGAAAGTAAACTGCAGACATCAGCACACTTCCCTCTAAAGACTTCAGCATGCAGATCATTACCTCGAGTTCAATATTGGTTTATTCCATCTAGGGTAATACAAATCTTAATTATGTATTGTGTAACCCAATGACTCCACCTGTGTACATGATCTAACCCACTATCAAGGTACAGAACATTACCATGACACCCCCCCTCCAAGTTCCTCATGCCCCTTCCCAATCAATCCCCTCTCTTACTTCCCAGAGGCAACCACCATTCTAATTTTTTTCCACCATAGATCAGTTTCGCCTGTTCTAGATCTTTATAATAATGGAATCACATAGTATGTACTCCTTTGTCTAAGGCTTCCTGCACTCAGCACAATATTTTTGAGATTTAATTTTGTTGTGTATATCAGCAGTTCATCATTTTTGATCGCTGGGTTGTATTCCATTTTATGAATATACCAGTTTGGTTTTCCATTTTTCTATTGTTGTAACATTATGTATTCTTGAATAAGTAAATATTAGTATTTGTATCAGACTGTATTTGGGAGGGAGATTGCTACCCTATGCTGGGGTCTATCTTGTAAATATACCATACATGGTTACCTTCCACCAGAATTTTGTCTTAGAATATTGATGGGGAGTGATTTGTGGAACACAAAATCTAGAGGCAATTGAAAGTATGGAGGAGATGGAATACTTTCAATTGTCCTTTGAGTTTGTTTGTTTTTAAAGAAAACTTCTCTTCCCTGTGCATCCTATTCTAATGATTCTATCATTGCTGTAACCACATTTTATTATAATTAACTTTTTATGTATTTGCCTCTCCAATTAACTAGAAGCTCCTTGAAGGCAGAGACTGTCTCTTTGGTATCCCAAGCACACAGCCCAGAACCTGATACATAGTAGGTATTTAGTAAATGTTTCATTAATGAATAAATGAGTGAGTGAAAAAGAGCATTCACTGAATGACTTCTTTGCCCAAGCTTTAGCCTCAATACTTCTCTACATAATATATGTAATATTTTTCTTTTTTTTTTTAATGTCTGAAACATTTATATTAACATATTTCCATACATATTTCCATACTGTAATATTTTTCTTATATCTGCTTATCTGTAGCTGTGGAATATTTCAAATGTTGTTTCAATCATGCATGCTTTTATTTCTAACCATACTCTAAAAACTAAAGGCAAGGGCAGGGATGTGTCTTCCGTATCCTTCAACAAAGAGATGGGATGGAACTCTGAAAAACAGAGTTGATATAACCTAAATGCTGGTTGAATGAAAGATCATATTTGTTTTTTTGTTTTTTAAATATCATATTTGGAATGATAAGCTCTAAGTCCCAGAAGATGCTGAGATCACAGAATCCCACTTCCTAATTCTTCAAAAAGATCAGGAGCATCCAGAGGACAGGGAGTGTCTTTTGTATTGTTGTATGTCCAGGACCCACTACATGGCCTGTCAGTAGTTTTCACTCAATAAATATTCAGTAGAAGAAAAGAAGGAAGGACGGGCGGATGGGAGGTGGGGGGCAGGAAGCAGGGAACTGAAGCTAGAGTTGTAAAATGATTTTGCCAAAACTTGCATCAGAACCCAGGTCTCTTCTTTCCTAGACCAGCTCTATTCCACTAGATCGTTCACATTTTAAACATTGCTAGTGTTGTCAAAAATGCCATCTATTTTCCTGTTACCGATGGCAATTTAACTATGAGGGCAGTTGCTTTGCTTCACGGCAGCTGTCTCCTCCACGGACCTGAAATGCCAGTGCCCCAGCTGTCTTGATTGAGAGCCCTGGTTGCAAGAAAACAAGACAAAATGCTTTGCTGCCTTAATTCTAGTGGGAATTTAATTTAATTAGCATCTGATTTACACAGCGCACTTCTGACAGCTGTGTTTGTGGAGTATCCGTGGAAGCAAGAAATTACCATCCACTGAAATCATCATCAAAGCTTATTTATCTTC
This sequence comes from Balaenoptera ricei, assembly GCF_028023285.1. Lineage (NCBI taxonomy): Eukaryota > Metazoa > Chordata > Mammalia > Artiodactyla > Balaenopteridae > Balaenoptera > Balaenoptera ricei. The sequence continues at coordinate 172,519,284 of NC_082639.1, forward strand.
CTACTGCATCTTTCTAGCCTTCAGCTTTGGGGACTTCTGTGTATTTATCACACACTTTTACAGTAAATAATACTCCAGTAAGTGCGCGAGGATTTGCAGAGTGTTGACTATAGGCTTGTTTCAGAGCCTTAATAGGATGAATCTGAAAATGAGGCTTTGGAGGTTTGATCAAAGGACAGGTGTTTTTTTAATGTTGAGTTCTAAGGATCATTAAGGATCTCAAAGGAGAGAATCTTACCACCTGGGCCAAAGGAGCAATCACAGCGCGGTATTCAGGGCTTGCGCAGTGCGCTCTGCTCATAGCTGCTGGGGAAGGACGTGGGAGATCGTTGATGGGCTGCTCGCTGGAGCCTCCCCTCAAGCACCTGGAGCTGTCCTGCGGGGAACAAAGGGACTGGTTGCAGGATCTTACCCCTGCTTATATTCCACTGTGCCTGGCACACAATAAATTGTTGTTGAGGAAAGTTCCCTCTATGCCTACTTTCTGCAGGGTTTTTATCATAAATGGGTGTTGAACAAACAACCCAATCCAAAAATGGGCAGAAGACCTAAATAGACATTTCTCCAAAGAAGATATACAGATTGTCAACAAACACATGAAAGAATGCTCAACATCACTAATCACTAGAAAAATGCAAATCAAAACTACAATGAGATATCATCTCACACTGGTCAGAAAGGCCATCACCAAAAAATCTAGAAACAATAAATGCTGGAGAGGGTGTGGAAAAAAGGGAACCCTCTTGCACTGTTGGTGGGAATGTAAATTGATACAGCCACTATGGAGAAGAGGATGGAGGTTCCTTAAAGAACTACAAATAGAACTACCATATGATCCAGTAATCCCACTACTGGGCATATACCCTGAGAAAACCATAATTCCAAAAGAGTCATGTACCAAAATGTTCATTGCAGCTCTATTTACAATAGCCAGGACATGGAAGCAACCTAAGTGTCCATCAACAGATGAATGGATAAAGAAGATGTGGCACATATATACAGTGGAATATTACTCAGCCATAAAAAGAAACGAAATGGAGTTATTTGTAGTGAGGTGGATGGACCTAGAGTCTGTCATACAGAGTGAAGTAAGTCAGAAAGAGAAAAACAAATACCGTATGCTAACACATATATATGGAATCTAAGGGAAAAAAAAAAGGTCATGAAGTACCTAGTGGCAAGACGGGAATAAAGACACAGACCTACTACAGCATGGACTTGAGGATATGGGGAGGGGGAAGGGTAAGTTGTGACAAAGTGAAAGAGTGGCATGGACATATATACACTACCAAACGTAAAATAGATAGCTAGTGGGAAGCAGCCACATAGCACAGGGAGATCAGCTCGGTGCTTTGTGACCACCTAGAGGGGTGGGAGGGAGACGCAAGAGGGAGGAGATATGGGAACATATGTATATGTATAACTGATTCACTTTGTTATAAAGCAGAAACTAACACACCATTGTAAAGCAATTATACTCCAATAAAGATGTTAAAAAAAAAATAGTTGTTGAATGAGCGATCAGGTATAATTGAACTGGAGGCAGAGCTTTAAAAAAGCTTTGAAGAATGATTAGCATGAGTTTACAAATCACTATAATACTGGCAGGGGACTTTTTAGATAAAGGAGGTTCTAACCACATACAGAGAAGGGAGAGTGCACGGCTAAATAGGGCTCAAGGGATGTTTCAAAGAAGAGGCGGCGATAGAACTGTCTTGAATCATACTAATATTTTATGGGAGACAAATGTTTTGATAACAAGAGAAGAGAGGTGGGAATCCCAAGAGAGAAAATTATATTAACAGAGTCGAAAAGGCATGAAATAAGATGTTTTTAAGGAGGAGGGAACTTGGCTCGTAGAGATAGGAAATGTAGGGTAAGTTAGGGCTAGAGCATGAATGACCTTGAAGAATTTCAAATTTTATTCTGTAACAACTGTGGGACCTTTGAAGACTTCTGAGAAGGGGGTAACCTGATTAGATTCATGGTTTAGAAGAAAAATCTCTGGCATCGTGGTAAAGAATAGACAAGCAGAGAGAAGGAGATTTTTCATGCCCTCATGAGTTAGAGAAATTTTCAGTGTTTCTACCAGTGAAGCAACAATCAAGAAATAGTCCCATCAGTAAAGCCTGGAGGCATGGTTATTGACTTGGAAATGAGTTTCAAAGATAACACCAAGGATGAATTATCAGGATTTAGCAATGGATAGACTGACAGCTGAAAGTCACGGTTGCCTGTTAAGTACTGAAGTTTCCAGCTGGGCTGACAGTGAGAATGGTGTGGCCATTAGAAAGAGAAAAAAGTCTGAAGAAGATATTGGTAAATATGAAACATGCTTCCCACTTTAGAATGTCATTAATGTACCTGACACAGGCCCATTTTCTTCATACCATTCCAGCTTGATACAGTAAGACAAAGTGAGAGAGTGGCATTGACATATACACACTACCAAATGTAAAAGAGATAGCTAGTGGGAAGCAGCCGCATAGCACAGGGAGATCAGCTCGGTGCTTTGTGACCACCTAGAGGGGTGGGATAGGGAGGGTGGGCGGGAGGCGCAAGAGGGAGAGGATATGGGAATATATGTATACATACATAGCTGATTCATTTTGTTATACAGCAGAAACTAACACAACATTGTAAAGCAATTATACTCCAGTGAAGATGTTAAAAAAAAAAAAAGAATATTAGAATTAAAAGACACTTTACAGATTATCTAGTTCAGCGTTTCTCAAAGTAAGTTCCTCAGATCGCTACTGATTGAAATGCTCCATGCACATGTGATTTTATAAGCAAATACCTTGGGAAATATTGTATACTATATCTGCCTTTTGGAGCTTCACAATGCATAGTAACATATTAAACACCTTGACAAGGCACCTTCTACAGCAGAGAACTTTCCTTCATTTTCTTAAATTAAGTTTCTCAGATCTTTCTTAAATATAAAATTTATTAATATTCAGAAGAACGTTTTTTTTCCCCCAAAGCTAACTTAGTCCAAACTCCTCACTTCATAGATTAGAAAACCAGGCCCAGAGATGTTAGGGAAGCATTAACTGAAACCGCCTACCTTGGCCGGGCCCGATGATAATCACTTGCATGAGTTGTCTCACAACAAGAGGTCCCCATAAGGAACACAGTGCTGCCACTGAAAACTAACGGGGAGAATTAGGGAGGGGCCAAAAGGAGGGAGGAGACGCCAGCCCATAATATGTCCTACCAACCTCCCAGAATCCTCGCTGGAATCCATCTTGGCTGAGAGATGTGCCTTGGCTGAGAGATGCGTGCGCAACCAGGAAGAACCCTGAGTCAGACCAAATATGGGCCAAGCAAGATGATTGGCCAGAGACAACCCAGAAACTAACCCCATCACCATAAAACCTGAGACTGTGAGCCACGTGGCAGAGCAGTTCTCCCGGCGTCCCTTACCCTGCTGCTCTCTACCTGGGCTCCCCTTCCCAGTGAAGTCTTTTGTTTTGTCAGTACGTGTGTCTGTCGGACAATTCATTCCCGAGTGCCAGATAAGAGCCCACTCTCAGGCCCTGGACCGAGTGCCCCTTCCTGCAACAGAGATATTAAATGACTTTTCCAAAGTCATAGAACTTTCTAGTAGCAGAATCAGGACTAGAATCTAATTTTCACAATTCCTTATACAGTGCTCTTTCTTCCTCTCTGGATTTCTAATTAATATGCAGGTGATTTGTGTATCTTTCTTAAACTAGGATCAGCCGGAGGGTTTAAGACTCCATGTGTCTAATCCTGCCCTCTTCTCTCAGATCTCCCACCTCAGGCAGGAGGCTCCTTCACACCCCCAAGGAGTGGTATGATTCTACATGCAATGCCAGCATATGGGTTTTTTTCCCCACACTAAGCAATTCCCCGACACCAGCTGGTTGTCCTACAATTCAACTCACTTCTGACACTATCCAGCTGGAGATGGCGTCGGATCCTGCAGCCTAAGGGCTCAGTCCTACAAGATTGCCCACCCCTTTCTGCTGCTGGCCCCCTGTGCTTCTAACTGGTTATAGGTGGCAGGTTCCAATGACCCCGTTCTTGGGTTCCATTAATTTGCTAGAGCGGCTCACAGAACCCAGAGAAACATTTTTACTTACCAGATCACTGGTTTATTATAAAAGGTTGTAACTCAGGAACAGCCAGATGGACGAGATGCATAGGTTAAGCTATGGGGAAGGGCGTGCAGCTTGCATGCTCTCTGAGCTTGTCACTCTCCCCATATCTCCACGTGTTCACAATGTCGCAGCTCTCTGAACCCTGTAGTTCAGGAGTTTTTAGGGAGGCTTCATTACATAGGCATGATTGATTAAGTCATTGGGCATTGGTGAGTGAACTCTCCCCTCCCTGGGAGCCTCAGGTGGGGTATGGAAGCAAGGGGTATGTGGTGGGGCTGAAAGTTCCAATCCACTAATCACATGACCGGTCCTTCTGGTAACCAGGCCCCATACTTAGGTGGGTCCAAAAGCCACCTTGTTAATATAACACAAGGCGCCTTTATCCCTCTCATCACAGGAAATTCCAAGGGTTTTAGGATCTCTGTGCCAGAAATGGGGACAAAGACAAAATATATATTTCTTATGATAAATTGCAATATCACAGGGGGTGAAGAGCTTAACTTCCCTTTCTACCTTCCCTTCCTATCTTTCTAGGGAAAGATAAAAGTTGCTGAGTGCTTGGGAACCAGTTGAGAGGAAACCTCTCCATTTTACTCTGACTCAGAATGGAGTTCCTAATCCATCCTCTTGTGAAACCATGACTCTTCCTTTCAAAGTTAAGAATATCCCCTCATCCATCTCCTTGGGCTCATTGTTCTCTGGACAAATCCTCTTTCATTGTTGGTACTGTCTCCCTCCTTCACGTGGAGTCTGATCCCAGCAGACAAGGACCTGCCCATTGACAGCTCTCTGACAGCAGTTCCTAGGAGCACATTCCTGGCCAGGCCCCTCAGCTTCGCTGCCTTTGGTATAGAATTGTACCATCTATCTCAACAAGATCCCGCTTTCCTGAGGGCAGCAACTGGGGTCATATTTCTGTTTTCCACACAATGACACATCTCAGTAGATAGCAGCTAAATTGAACCATCCATGGCTGCATATAAATGTGTGTGTCGTCTGGAGGTGTTAAATATACAATATTCCCTTTTCCATAGAGTCATAACTCTAGCAGGAACCAAAGCAGAGGAGAGCATAGGAAAAATCTTTAGTATACATTCTCACTGTACAGGTTCCTGCTTCTGGGTATTATCCCACAGGGGTTGAGGGGACCAAAGGGAATAAGGTAACACTGATGGAAGCTTATGAATAGAACTTTGAATGGTGCTTTTGTTAGGGAGGGGTTGACTGAAACCACCTGCCTTGGCCAGGCACAAGGATAACCACTCGCATGAGTTGTCTCGCAGCAACAGGTCCCCATAAGGAACATGGTGCTGCCACCGAAAACTAATCAGGAGAATTTGGGAGGGGCCAAAAGGAGGGAGGAGATGCCAGCCCATAATATGTCCTACCAACCTCCCAGAATCCTTCTCACTGGAATCCATCTTGGCTGAGAGATGCGAGCGTCACCAGGAAGGACCCTGAGTCAGACTGAATATGGGCCAAGCAAGATGATTGGCCAGAGACAACCCAGAAACTAACTCCATCACCGTAAAACCTGAGACTGTGAGCCACGTGGCAGAGCAGTTCTCCTGGGGTCCCTTACGCTGCTGCTCTCCACCCAGGTGCCCCTTCCCAATAAAGTCTTTTGCTTTGTCAGTACGTGTGTCTCTCAGACAATTCATTTCTGAGTGTTAGACAAGAGCCCACCCTTGGGCCCTGGAAGGGGTCTCCCTTCCTGGAACACTTTTGCATCTCAAGTTCGGATATCAATTGATTCTCACCATTCTTGGGGGTGGGTGGTTTTTTATTATCCTCATTTTGAGGACAAGCCTGATGCTTGGCCTGTCTATGGCTACAGCTAATGACCGGAGAAACTGGAATTGAAATCCAGGTTTCCTGGCTCTTGAATACTCACTAAGCTTTCCCTTTAAACACCAAGATATGCTCCCTTCCCATTCGCTTTAAGCCTCTGTTGGGATCCGCTGGGTATTTCATCCACTCATTGTCCCCCAGTCAACTGAATGGAGGACTTTTAGTTCTCAGTTATGCAGTTCTATGTGATCACAGTTCATCTGTGAGAGGAGTGAACTCCAGCCCAGGTATTTCTTCATAAATATTAGGATGCTGAACTTCATTTGGAAGCAATGGGGAGCCAAGATGACAGTTTTCTGCATAAGATTGTAAACGTTTAAGTGTGTTTAAATCGGGACTGCATGAAACAACGTGAAGCAGAGGAGAGAGCTGTTCCTGCACATTGCATAATGGAAGCACCGAACCACTGGCAGTGTAATAGTTAGCTAAATACAGTAGCAGTAACTTCCTAAATGTATGTTGGATGCTAGATGTATCAGTCAAGGTTCTCCAGAGAAAGAGAATGGAAGGGATTTATTTCAAGGGATTGTCTTACGCAGTGGTGGAGGCTGGCAGGTCCACAGTCTGTAGGGTAGGCCGGCAGGCTGGAAACTCAGGCTGCATTTGATGCTGCAGTCGTGAGGCAGAGTTCCTTCCTCTTTGAGGAGCCCCAGTTTGTTCTCTTATGGCCTTTCAACCGACTGGATGAGGCCCATCCACATTATTGAGAGTAATTTCCTTTACGTAAAGTCAACTGATTTTTAGATGTTAACCACATCTGCAGGATACCTTTGTAGTAACACCTGGATTAATGTTTGATTAAATAACTGGGCATTAGAGCCTAGCCGAGTTGACACATAAAACTAACCATCACATGAGCCAATGAGGAAGACTGACATTTCAATCAATTGCCTAAAATTAACATTAATAAAGTTTGTATATAAAGTTTCAAGAGCTACCTTTCTTAGAATCTGAAGATGAAGATGTGCGTTCTCCCACCATCAACACATTCTTGGGAACCATCTTGTTCTTGGGGGTCATCTTGCTCTGTCACTGAAACTAATTCTTTTCCCCAACACAACTGGAGACCATCATGAAATATTTATCTTAGGACACATTTTATATGGAAATTCGCTCAATTCTGGATAGAATTTCGTTTCTACCACTTTGCCCTCATTTATACAGCTGGTCAGCCCGAGGCAGCCTTGAAGATGACAAACTAAATGTGTCAGGTAAATTGTATCCACTTCCTTTCAAATGATTTGTTGGGGGACCTTAATCTTCTCTTAGTGTAAATACTGTCCACCCAAATTAAATTCAGACTGATGTCACTCCCACTTTGTCCCCAACATAAATGAAATCGTACACAGAAGATTTTCCCTAAAGAGATTTCATCAATTTTCCCCCCTCTTTTGCCTGAAAAGCTGACTATTGTGTTTGCTAGCTCTTGGCAAGCCTGCATAAGTTGCCTGAGAATCAAAATGGTTAAGGGTGTGGTTGATTTCATTTTGCTGTAGGTATAAGAAATAATTATATCTTGTGGTTGGAGATGGTGCAATTTGGCAGAGGGTAGAAACTTTAACAGGAATAACTGAAAGGTATCATCACCAACAAGTCTGCAAAGATGAAAAAGACCCAAACAATTCTTGGCAGGCTGTTCATCCAGGGGAAGATGCTCAAATGATGTTTGGAGATATGGAGATAAAGGGCAGATGCCTGCGTGCATTTGCCAGAGAGCTTCTCTGATCACTTCAGACTTCTTGAATTTCCGCACTAAAGGTTAAGGTTTAGGGTGACTCCATCATTAGAAAAGAAAAATAATAAAATTAACTTTAATTTGCCTACATTACACACAAGGAAGTGTGGTGGTAATAACCTAAAACATCAAGAATGAGGAGAATCATTTAAATTTAGTTTATTGATTAAATCAACAGGCTTTTGCTACATAATTTGTTAATTGGGGATATTTTTGGCTGGCAAGAATTTAGGGTTTAAATATCATCGGGAGGGGAAGTTAGTTAGCCCTTCCCCAACGTATCATTGGATCTTGGAAGCTGCCAGATAGAACTGGGCAATACTTTTTCTCCACATACTGTTTAGCACCCATAAATCTACAAAAGGCAGAGATGCCTCCTGGGAGGAAAAGGACTAGGATTGGAACTCCTTCTCCAAGGTTCAAAGATAAAAAACATGGGGTAGAATGAATGGAGATGGTACTGACCAAGCTTAGGTGGCATGAAAGGACAATAAAGGCCCAAGAGGAAACCCACTATACAAGAGGGGAGGTCCGGACTGCTGACAAGCATTATATCTTTGTCTAGATTGTTGGCGGGGAGTGTTCTGGGTATAGAGTATGGCTAATGGTAGAATACCTTCCTACTAAGTCAATTTGACATTATGATTGTGCTTTGGGGAAAATGGCTATGGGTCTGTAATATCACTAAAGAGTTGTACTTTCTAGGAGGTTCTTTTTGTTTCTTTTTTTTTTGGTGGGGATGCTCATGACCAATATATCAGAGAAGTGTTTTCCTGGTCTACTGAAGATCCACCTGGGTAAATAAGCAGGTGGAAAATACAGGAATGAACAGTGGTGGCAAATGAAACAGCCGGACTAAACTTGCAGGAGCTGGTTGCCTGGATAAGCCCCAACCCAACACAAGACAGGAGGAATAACTGATACATTCCAGCAAGATCAGCCTAGCCTTGAGGAGTAAGGCCAAATTCTGGCCCTCTGGGAGCACTGTGATTCTTGGATGAGTACCTTTGGAGTCCTTATGCATATTTAGGAATAAAAAACCTATTAGTTATTCATTGCTATGTAAAAAATTCCCCCAGTATTAGCAGCTCAAAACAACAAACATTTATTATGTCACAGTTTCTCTGAGGCAGGAACCCAGGAGTGGCTTAGCTGCAAGGTTCGGGCTCAGAGTATCTGGTGCGGTTGCAGGTAGCTGTCGTTGGCTGAAGCTGCAGTCATACTGGGGCTGGAGGAAGATCATCTAAAAACACCCTGTCTGGGTGAGAGAGTGGCATGGACATATATACACTACCAAATGTAAAATAGATAGCTAGTGGGAAGCAGCCGCATAGCACAGGGAGATCAGCTCAGTGCTTTGTGACCACCTAGAGGAGTGGGATAGGGAGGGTGGGAGGGAGGGAGATGCAAGAGGGAAGAGATATGGGAACATATGTCTATGTATAACTGATTCACTTTGTTATAAAGCAGAAACTAACACACCATTGTAAAGCACTTATACTTCAATAAAGATGTTTAAAAAATAAAAAAAGGGGCTTCCCTGGTGGCGCAGTGGTTGAGAATCTGCCTGCCAATGCAGGGGACACGGGTTCGAGCCCTGGTCTGGGAAGCTCCCACATGCCGCGGAGCAACTGGGCCCGTGAGCCACAACTACTGAGCCTGCGCGTCTGGAGCCCGTGCTCCGCAACAAGAGAGGCCGCGATAGTGAGAGGCCCGCGCACCGCGATAAAGAGTGGCCCCCGCTTGCCGTGGCTGGAGAGAGCCCTCGCGCGGAGGCGAGGGCCCAACACAGCCATAAATAAAATAAATAAATAAAATTTTAAAATAAAATAAAATAAAAAAATAAAACAATTAAATAAATAAATAAGTAAAAACACCCTGTCAGCGTGCAGCTCCCGCACAAGCCTCCCGTTAACCTGAAGCCATTCATCCCAGGAACTCTCAAGTCTTGACTGATGGGAGCAGAGCTTCCAGAAATGACATGCAATGGGGGAGTCCTTGTTCCTGGAGAGGTCCGGGGCCCCATCAGCCACAAAACCAAATTAGGGAATTGCTGTTGCTACCTTTGCAGCCCAGTATCAAGTGCATTTCAGGTGGGCCCCCCCAAAGAGGTGTATATCCGAGCGGTTAGGCCAGGCTATGCCATCAGAGGCCTGAAGGGCCCCAGCTTCCCAAGGCCTCCTGAAAAGGTGTGCACTGCCCAGGCACCTGCGTGGTTCCGGGTAGCCAGGGATCTGGAACAGGAAAAGGGTCTGGAGAGGCTGGGACACAGGAGGGGACTCCTGGGGGACAAGTGGTACGCCTAATAGCAAACCCTAGCCTCCCCAGTGGGGAATAGAGCTCAAGCTTACCTGAACGCCTTGGGGGGTGGGGAGGGGCGGGGCCGGCGGGCGGGCCAGGGAATCCTCCGGTTAAGAGTCACCCGGGAGCCCTGGCTGCAGGAGAAGCCCGGAGCCAATCAGGCAGCAAGCTCAGATGTGGACTGTCGCCAACTTGCTTCTGCCCTCTCAGAGTGATGGGGGTGAGGGGTTGCTGTTGTGACTGTGCAGACCTCCCCAGGCCTGGACGCCCCCGCCTTCCCAGGTCTGCGGAGGCCATGCGTACTGCGCATGCGGGTGCCGAGCAGCTCGGGATGGCCCGGGATCTGGGACACAGCAAGGGTTGGGAGAGGCCAGGTCATGACAGTAGAATGTCCAGGGACAAGGCTTAATCTACACAAATGCGCATATTCCCCTTGAAGGCAGAGCTGGAGGATACTGGACTGCACGGCCAAGGGTGGGGAAGGGCAGGCTGGCGTGGGGGGGGGGGGGGATGTCCTCTAATAAGAGACACGAGAGCTGTGGTTCTGCAGGAGAAGCCTGGGGTCTCGTCAGGCGGCAAGTCCAAAGGGGACTGATTGACTAGTTAGTCCCTGCTGCCTCAGGGTGACTTCAGGGCGTGGGCCCCCTCCACGCTGAAGACTGGGTTGGTGGTTAGGGCTGAAGGGAGGTGTGTGTGTTAATACTATGCCTGCCGGTCCGGCGCATTTTCTGGAGCAAGGCAGAATATGACCCACCCCGGGACCAGTACTGGGCCAGGACCCAGTTCAGAGGATTGGGGGCACCATGGTTGGCTCTTGGGGGAAAATAAACCTGTCGAAATTCCTTCATTCCTCACTGGCTGTTCGCAGGAGACCTTAGTTCTTTACCAAATGGACCTCTCCACAGGCTGCAAGATTCTCACAAGGTGGCAGCTGGCTCCCCCCAGAGCAAGTGAGCCAAGAGAGTAAAAGAGAGAGACCAAAACAGAAGCCATAGAGTCTCTTATAACAATCTGAGAAGTGTCATACATCACTTCTGACATATTCTGGAGGTCACATGGTTCAGTATGAGAGAGGCTACATGGCGTGTGAATACCAGGAGGTAAAGATTATTGGGGACCATTTGAGAGGCTGGCCACGGAAAGACTGGATGTCCTTATAATTTAGCTATCTCGAACTTAAGGCCAATAGGAGTGCAGAAATTTTTGTCTATTTGGTTGATAGGTAACAATATGTCCATGAAAATAATCAATAAACAATCTATAATAGGAATAGAAAAGAGTTTTATTTCAGCCAAATTAAGGACTATAGGCCAGAAAACAGCCTCTCAGATAATTCTGAGGAACTGCTCCAGAGAAGCATGGTTTTCAGCACAGTTTTATGTCTTGTCAGAAAAAGAACATTAAACAAGTCGGATACATTCCTTCAGGGTTTCAAGAAACAGATCAGCACGTACATGGTGAGTCAATATGGCCTTGGCACCTGGGAAGGGAGTCTTATCAGTGAAGGAATACCAGTATTGGCATCCCAGGAGGAGAGACATTTAATCTTTATTTTTAACATGGACATTCTTTACTTCTGGTCAATGCACCCTTTTCTTTAATAATTAAAGCAGATGTACAATGTATGTTTGATAGGCCACAAATAGGCTGTTGTAGTTAGCATAAAATTCAAGTTAACTCATGTATAAGCCAGAATGACTTCCCCATACCTCAGTAAGTAAAAATTTCTTTTATCAAATAACTGGCACATACTACGTGCCCAATTAATATTAAAGGAATGAATTAGTTTTAATATTAAGGGAAATGTGAACTTATCTTGCAGCCACAGGCTGATAATATCTGGGCATTGGTTTCCATTTGTTTTCCTTATTATATTTAGTTCGAGATTCAATTGATTGCATATGGCAACTGACCTTAAGACAAGGTGATCTTCCTTTTTTTAGTGGAAAAGAAAATTAGATTGAGAGTAAAACATTTACTAGATAAAATTTACTCCTATGAATATCACACTTTGGTTTGCCTAGTTCTCTAGAATCAGCAATAAGTTATCTTCCAGGGTACCATTTAATTGAGAAAAGTCAAAAAGAGTTCATCACAGGATCTATTCTGAAGCGAAATAGCAAATAAACCAGAAACAGAGTTTTAGTATGGCCTGACACCTGAGATGCAGGTAACCAATGCTTCACTGGTAGACTTGGCCACTTCTTCTGACATGTCATAAAGCTCTCAGAGTTACCTCATTTTGAAATTGGACTAGCAGGGCCTTTTGGATGAAGAACTAAGACTGACTCCTTAATGGAGACAAACCATTCAGACTCCTTGAAACCATGATTTTCATCAATATTACTAATTATAATTGATTCAATGATTTGAGTACCTAATTAAAGCCGTGTGCTTTTCCTCAATTTTCACCTCTTATTCTTAGAATAGTCATGGGCTGTGTCCACCTCACTCACTTTAATCCCCTTTTACTGAGAACCATACTCATCCAGAAACAGGTCCTATAAGTATGTTGCTACCACATGACTCCACCTTCCTGGTCACAAATGATTGGATGAGGGATGGTCACCTGAACAAAAAGGGCTACTCAGATTCTATTTTTTGTATGTTTGAAATTGGTACTGAAGGGTGGTCACATGATAGGTGAATTATAAAGAGCTATGGATTTGACACCAAAAGCAAATACATTGAAAGCAAAAATAAACAAGTGGGACTACATCAAATTAAAAAGCTTCTACACAGCAAAGGAAACCATCAACAAAACGAAAGACAACCTACCAAATGGGAAAAACTACTTGCAAACCATATATCTGATAAGGGATTAATACTGAAAATATATAAAGAATTCATTAAACTCAAGAGCAAAAAACCCGCCAAACAATTCAATTAAAAGTGGGCAGAGAGGGGCAGGAAGAGACTGGTAGGAGAAGGGCAGCCTCTCCTTTAAGTCCTGTCCAGTCAGGATCCAAAAATGGTCTTGAAGAGACAGAGGGAGAGGTGAAAACAGATTAAGGGAAAAGAAGAAATCCTATGCAAATTCCTCATCTAAAAGCACCCTGAAGATGAAGTCGGCATCTGCAGGGACCCTGTCCTCCCGGCGCTGGTGAAGCCGTGTGGCTGACAGGCTCTTGGTGCTCCAGCCAGGCATCAGGGCTGTGCCTCTGAGGTGGGAGAGCCAAGTTCAGGACATTGGTCCACCAGAGACCTCCCAGCTCCACGTAATATCAAATGGCGAAAATCTCCCAGAGATCTCCATCTCAACGCCAAGACCCAGCTCCAGGCAATGACCAGCAAGCTACAGTGCAGGACACCCTATGCCAAACAACTAGCAAGACAGGAACACAACCCCACCCATTAGCAGAAAAGCTGCCTAAAATCATAATAAGGTCACAGACACCCCAAAACACACCACCAGACGTGGACCTGCCCACCAGAAGGACAAGATCCAGCTTCATCCACCAGAACACAGGCACTAGTCCCCTCCACCAGGAAGTCTACACAACCCACTGAACTAACCTTAGCCACTGGGGGCAGACACCAACAACAACAGGAACTACGAACATGCAGCCTGTGAAAAGGAGACCCCAAACACAGTAAGTTAAGCAAAATGAGAAGACAGAGAAACACACAGCAGATGAAGGAGCAAGGTAAAAACCCACCAGACCTAACAAATGAAGAGGAAATAGGCAGTCTACCTGAAAAAGAATTCAGAATAATGATAGTAAAGATGATCCAAAATCTTGCAAATAGAATGGAGAAAATACAAGAAACGTTTAACAAGGACCTAGAAGAACTAAAGAGCAAACAAACAATCATGAACAAAACAATAAATGAAATTAAAAATTCTCTAGAAGGGATCAATAGCAGAATAACTGAGGCAGAAGAACGGATAAGTGACCTGGAAGATAAAATAATGGAAGTAACTACTGCAGAGCAGAATAAAGAAAAAAGAATGAAAAGAATTGAGGACAGTCTCAGAGACCTCTGGGACAACATTAAATACACCAACATTCGAATTATAGGGGTCCCAGAAGAAGAAGAGAAAAAGAAAGGGACTGAGAAAATATTTGAAGAGATTATAGTTGAAAACTTCCCTAATATGGGAAAGGAAATAGTTCATCAAGTCCAGGAAGCACAGAGAGTCCCATAAAGGATAAATCCAAGGAGAAACACACCAAGACACATATTAATCAAACTATCAAAAATTAAATACAAAGAAAAATATTAAAAGCAGCAAGGGAAAAATAGCAAATAACATACAAGGGAATCCCCATAAGATTAACAGCTGATCTTTCAGCAGAAACTCTGCAAGCCAGAAGGGAGTGACAGGACATATTTAAAGTGCTGAAAGGGAAAAACCTACAACCAAGATTACTCTACCCAGCAAGGATCTCATTCAGATTCGACGGAGAAATTAAAAACTTTACAGACAAGCAAAAGCTAAAGGAATTCAGCACCACCAAACCAGCTTTACAACAAATGCTAAAGGAACTTCTCTAGGCAGGAAACACAAGAGAAGGAAAAGACCTACAATAACAAACCCAAAACAAATAAGAAAATGGTTACAGGAACATACATATCGATAATTACCTTAAATGTAAATGGATTAAATGCTCCAACCAAAAGACATAGACTGGATACAAAACAAGACCCGTATATATGCTGTCTACAAGAGACCCACTTCAGACCTAGGGACACATACAGACTGAAAGTGAGGGGTTGAAAAAAGATATTCCATGCAAATGGAAATCAAAAGAAAGCTGGAGTAGCAATTCTCATATCAGACAAAATAGACTTTAAAATAAAGACTATTACAAGAGACAAAGAAGGACACTACATAATGATCAAGGGATCGATCCAAGAAAAAGATATAACAATTGTAAATATTTATGCACCCAACATAGGAGCACCTCAATACATAAGGCAAATAGTAACAGCCATAAAAGGGGAAATTGACAGTAACACAATAAAATTGGGGGACTTTAACACCTCACTTACACCAATGGACAGATCATCCAAAATGAAAATAAATAAGGAAAAACAAGCTTTAAATGATGCATTAAACAAGATGGACTTAATTGATATTTATAGGACATTCCATCGAAAAACAACAGAATACACTTTCTTCTCAAGTGTTCATGGAACATTCTCCAGGATAGATCATATCTTGGGTCACAAATCAAGCCTTCGTAAATTTAAGAAAATTGAAATCCTATCAAGTATCTTTTCTTACCACAATGCTATGAGACTAGCTATCAATTACAGGGAAAAAAATCTGTAAAAAATACAAACACATGGAGGCTAAACAATACACTACTTAATAAGCAAGAGATCATTGAAGAAATCAAAGAGGAAATCAGAAAATACCTAGAAACAAATGACAATGAAAACATGATGACCGAAAACCTATGGGATGCAGCAAAAGCAGTTCCAAGAGGGAAGTTTATAGCAATACAATAAGAAACAAGAAACATCTCAAATAAACAACCTAACCTTAAAGCAATTAGAGAAAGAAGAACAAAAAAAAAAACCCCAAAGTTAGCAGAAGGAAAGAAATCATAAAGATCAGATCAGAAATAAATGAAAAAGAAATGAAGGAAATGATAGCAAAGATCAATAAAACTAAAAGCTTGTTCTTTGAGAAGATAAACAAAATTGATAAACCCTTAGCCAGACTCATCAAGAAAAAAGGGAGAAGACTCAAATCAATAGAATTAGAAATGAAAAAGGAGAAGTAAAAAGTGACACTGCAGAAATACAGAGGATCATGAGGGATTACTACAAGCAACTATATGCCAATAAAATGGATAACCTGGAAGAAATGGACAAATTCTTAGAAATGCACAACCTTCCAAGCCTGAACCAGGAAGAAATAGAAAATATGAACAGACCAATCACAACCCTGAAATTGAAACTGTGATTAAAAATCTTCCAACAAACAAAATTCCAGGACCGGATGGCTTCACAGGAGAATTCTATCAAACATTTAGAGAAGAGTCAACACATATCCTTCTCAAACTCTTCCAAACTATAGCAGAGGGAGGAACACTTCCAAACTGATTCTACGAGGCCATCACCCTGATACCAAAACCAGACAAAGATGTCACAAAGAAAGAAAACTACAGGCCAATATCACTGATGAGCATAGATGCAAAAATCCTCAACAAAATACTAGCAAACAGAATCCAACAGCACATTAAAAGGATCATACACCATGATCAAGTGGAGTTTATCCCAGGAATGCAAGGATTCTTCAATATATGCAAATCAATCAGTGTGATACACCATATTAACAACTTGAAGGAGAAAAACCATATGACAGTCTCAATAGATGCAGAGAAAGCTTTCGACAAAATTCAACATGCATTTATGATAACAACCTTCCAGAAAGTAGGCATAGAGGGAACTTACCTCAAAAAAATAAAGGCCATATATGACAAACCCACAGCCAACATTGTCCTCAATGGTAAAAAACTGAAACCATTTCCACTAAGATCAGGAACAAGACAAGGTTGCCCACTCTCACCACTATTATTCAACATAGTTTTGGAAGTGTTAGCCACAGCAATCAGAGAAGAAAAAGAAATAAAAGGAATCCAAATGGGAAAAGAAGAAGTAAAGCTGTCACTGTTTGCAGATGACATGATACTATACATAGAGAATCCTAAAGATGTTACCAGAAAACTCCTAGAGCTAATCAATGAATTTGGTAAAGTAGCAGGATACAAAATTAATGCACAGAAATCTCTTGCATTCCTATACACTAAGGATGAAAAATCTGAAAGTGAAATTAAGAAAACACTCCCATTTACCACTGCAACAAAAAGAATAAAATACCTAGGAATAAACCTACCTAAGGAGACAAAAGACCTGTATGCAGAAAATTATAAGACACTGATGAAAGAAATTAAAGATGATACAAACAGATGGAGAGATATACCATGTTCTTGGATTGGAAGAATCAACATTGTGAAAATGACTCTACTACCCAAAGCAATCTACACATTCAATGCAATCCCTATCAAACTACCACTGGCATTTTTCACAGAACTAGAACAAAAAATATCAGAATTTGTATGGAAAAACAAAAGATCCCAAACAGCCAAAGCAATCTTGAGAAAGAAAAACAGAGCTGGAGGAATCAGACTCCCGGACTTCAAACTATACTACAAAGCTAAAGTAATCAAGACAGTATGGTACTGGCACAAAAACAGAAATATAGATCAATGGAACAGGATAGAAAGCCAGAGATAAACCCACGCACATATGGTCACCTTATTTTTGATAAAAGAGGCAAGAATATACAATGGAGAAAAGACAGCCTCTTCAAAAAGTGGTGCTGGGAAAACTGGACAGCTACATGTAAAAGAATGAAATTAGAACACTCCCTAACACCATACACAAAAATAAACTCAAAATGGATTAAAGACCTAAATGTAAGGCCAGACACTATCAAACTCTTAGAGGAAAACATAGGCAGAACACTCTATGACATAAATCACAGCAAGGTCCTTTTTGACCCACCTCCTAGAGAAATGGAAATAAAAACAAAAATAAACAAATGGGACCTAATGAAACTTGAAAGCTTTTGCACAGCAAAGGAAACCATAAACAAGAGAAAAAGACAACCCTCAGAATGGGAGAAAATATTTGCAAAAGAAGCAACTGACAAAGGATTAATCTCCAAAATTTACAAGCAGCTCAATATCAAAAAAATAAACAACCCAATCCAAAAATGGGCAGAAGACCTAAATAGACATTTCTCCAAAGAAGACATACAGATTGCCAACACACACATGAAAGAATGCTCAACATCATTAATCATTAGAGAACTGCAAATCAAAACTACAATGCGATATCATCTCACACCAATCAGAATTGCCATCATCAAAAAATCTACAAACAATAAATGCTGGAGAGGGTGTGGAGAAAAGGGAACCCTCTTGCACTGTTGGTGTGAATGTAAATTGATACAGCCACTATGGAGAACAGTATGGAGCTTCCTTAAAAAATTAAAAACAGAACTACCATATGACCCAGCAACCCCACTACTGGGCATATACCCTGAGAAAACCATAATTCCAAAAGAGTCATGTACCAATATGTTCATTGCAGCTCTACTTACAATAGCCAGGACATGTAAGCAACCTAAGTGTCCATCGACAGATGAATGGATAAACAAGATGTGGCACATATATACAGTGGAATATTACTCAGCCATAAAAAGAAATGAAACTGAGTTATTTGTAGTGAGGTGGATGGACCTAGAGTCTGTCATACAGAGTGAAGTAAGTCAGAAAGAGGAAAACAAATACCATATGCTAACACACATATATGGAATCTAAAAAAAAATAAAATGGTCATGAAGAACCTAGGGGCAAGACGGGAGTAAACACACAGACCTACTAGAGAATGGACTTGAGGACATGGGGAGGGGGAAGGGTAAGCTGGGACAAATTTAGAGAGCGGTAGTTTATATATGGACATATATACACTACCAAATGTAAAATAGATAGCTAGTGGGAAGCAGTCGCATAGCACAGGGAGATCAGCTCGGTACTTTGTGACCAGCTAGAAGGGTGGGATAGGGAGGGTGGGAGGAAGGGAGACGCAAGAGGGAAGAGATATGGGGACATATGTATATGTATAACTGATTCACTTTGTTATAAAGTAGAAACTAACACACCATTGTAAAGCAATTATACTCCAATAAAGATGTTAAAAAAAAAAAGTGGGCAGAGAATCTGAATAGATATTTTTGCAAAGAAGACATAAGAAGGACAACAGATACATGAAAAAGTTCTCAACATAACTAGTCATCAGGGAAATGCAAATCAAAACCACATGCAATGTCATCCCACATCAGTTAGAATGGCTCTTTAAAAAAAAGACAAGAAATAACAGGTGTTGGGGAGGAGGTGGAGAAAAGGGAACTCTTGTGCACTGTTGGTGGGAATTTAAGTTAGTGTAGCCACTATGGAAAAAAAAGTATGGAGATTCCTCAAAAAACTAAAAATAGAACTACCATATGATCCTGCAATTCCACTCCTGGGTATATACCCAAAGAAAATGAAAACACTAATTCAAAAAGATACATGCACCCCCATGTTCATTGCAGCATTATTTACAATAGTCAAGACATGGAAGCAACCTAAGCGTCCATGGGTGAATGAATGAATGGATAAAGAAAATGTGGCATATATATACACAATGGAATATTGCTTAGCCATTAAAAAAAGGAAATTTTGCCATTTGTGACAACATGGAAGGACCTTAAAGGTATTATGCTAAGTGAACTAAGTCAGACAGAGAAAGACAAATACTGCATGATATCACTATGTGGAATCTAAAACAAACGAACAAATACCACCACCACCAACAAGAACCCAAAATCATAGATACAGCAACCAAATTGGCGGTTGCCAGAGGCAGGGAATAGTGGGTGGGCAAAACTGATGAAGGGGGTCAAAAGGTACAAACTTCCAGTTATAAATATTAATATTATTACCATTATTAATATTGTATATTTGTAAGTTCCTAAGAGAGTAGGTCTTGAAAGTTCTCATCACAAGAAAAAAAAATTCCTAACTCTGTGTGGTGATGCATGTTAACTAGACTTATTGTGGTGATGTTTTCACGGTATATACAAATATTGAATCATTATGTTCTATACCTGAAACTTATATAATGTTATATGTCAATTATATCTCAATAAAAATAAATAAATAAATACTAAAAAATAAAAGAGCTATGGAGTGGTCATCCTTCTCATGTGTAAGAAAGATGAGGAATGGAGACAGTACTGCTTAGGTATTTGCTTGCCAGAGTTGTTCTAGACCTACTGAAACATCTGCACTTGGGTTCCACGAGATACCTCAGTATCCTTCCAAAGAATTCTTTTCTGTTGCATAAATTACTTCAAATTGGATTTGATTCCTGCATCAAACCTGTTTTACACATGGGAACACTGAGAAGTTGAGTAACCTGGGCTATCAGGTTAGAAAGAGGCAGCCGAGCTGAGATCAAACCAGTATCGCTGTGACTTTTCAGCTTATAATTTATCCGTTATAGCACTGGAAGAAAGGGTTTCCCTTTCTTAGCTGTCTAAGGAGGTCCACACCCCTAAAAGTTAATTGCAGTCATGTGACTTGCTTTGGTGGAAGAAACATAAGCAGAGGTGACATGATTCATTCTTAGTGGAGACATTGATTGCCAGTGCTTAACTATCCACTTCACTTCTGCTTCCGCAGCCCTGAGAGTATCAGTTTGGAGGAAACATAGGATAAAGGAGCATGTGCTACTGAGCCAGCACCTGGAGAACACGGTGGGAAGCCATCTGAACTGATGGTGGACCTCCCATGACAAGGAAAGAAACTTTTGTTGTTTTAAGCCACTGAGATTTTGGAGTTGTCTGTTTATGCCGGATAACCTATCTTATCCTCATGTATTCAACTAACCACACGTTATTCGCTAGGCCTACTTCTGTCCTTGATTTCATATCAAATCAATTCCAACTTCCCATTCTCTTAGAGTTATTATTTCAGTTTTATATGGCCACATAGCAAACCACTCCACAACTTAAAATGACTTATTGTTTCTTATGACTCTGTTGGCTGATTGGTTCATCTGCTACGCATAGGGCAGGAGGAGGTCACTTACGTGTTTGCATTTGCTGGGGAGCATGGCTGGGGCTGGAATGCGTAAGATGGTCCTTCATCCTTGGGGTCCTCTCTCCACGTGGCCTCATATCATTCAGAAGGCTAACGCAAACTTCTTTACAACGTGAAGCTTTCTAAGAGGACAAGTCCCTGGTGCAAGTGTTTATCAAGCATCCAGTTGCACCCGATGTGCTACTATCTCATTGGCCAAAGCAAGTAACATAGCCAAGGCCAGAGTCAATGTAGGTGGGGCTATGTGAGGACAGGAATTCCAGAAGGCATGGTTCTTTGGGGACCTTCAATATAACAGTCTATAGCAGCCATTAATTAAGCATTAACAATGAATATTCACAGTTTTAAAAGAGTTTTCACATTTATTATTTCATTTCGTTTAACAGTAACCCTTGAGAAACAAATAAATGCCACCCCTATTTTACAAAGAAAGAGACTGGGGCTCAGAAATTTAGACACTTAAAATCACACGACTAGTAAAAAGCAGAATTGAGACTTGAACTCAGGTCTTTTTACTGCAAAACCTGTGTTTTTCTATATCACAGCTACCTTCGGCCAGCACAACCTGTGTTATCCAGGTATGATTTCCATGTTTGATCTTTACAGTTTTTGAAAATTTGTTGACAAGTAAACACGAGAGAATCATTCACTTTTTCCAAATACTTTTTCTAGAGCTTAGATTGTTTATTTATTTATTTTTGACATGTTTGGGGGGAAATGCACCCAACTCTCAAAGACTGCTATGTTGAAACAGAGTTATTAGCAATGTTTGCTTATTGCAAAGCAGCCCCAAGTAAGCCAACATAGCTATTGGGAAGGACACGGCTTATGTCAAACCCTGAAAGGATTTAGACTTCATAATACCCAAAGTTTCTTTTGAGGAACAGAGGGTCCTTTTCTATACCCTCGCCATGTGACAAAGAGTTTCAGCCTAAAACTCCCATGCCCAAGTTCCTTAAGGCATTTATACTACTGTGCAAATGTCAATACTAGTAGCCCACAACTGACGGACAGGACTTATATTACTGGGGTGGAGTTGGGTTGCTGGGCTTATAAATCAAAATTTATATTGAGAAAGAATCCACAATTGTTCTTATGATTGTTTACAATTCCTGGCTGCTGGAGAATAAATCACAAAGAGGTTAAGATCAGATCTGGCTCAGAAGTGCTACCTGTGGTGCTGTTGCCGTGGTAATCAATGACTGAGGAAGAGAGATCCAGGGGAACAATAGCCCCGCTGCCCATCAGGAGCTGGAATCTGCCTTCAGGCCCTCGCTGGATGAGATACTCCACTGAGGAATGCCCTCGGCAATGTCCTGTTGTCTCGTTCCATACTCTCGGCCCCCAGCCTCCAGGTGACACTTTTCATTGGGAACATTGGCTGGTTGGGCCTTTGATCCATTCCCTTCACTTTCCTTGTCACTTTCCTGATACAAAGAAGAATAAGGAAATGTTTAACAGTAAACCCAATACCTCTGATCTCCCCCTCTTGTAGAGACACCCTTATAAGAAGCTTCCCTTTTATGCGATCTCAGGCTTCACACTCGACTACCATCTACGAACTATCTCATGACCTTCTAACTTCACACAAGAGAGGCAAATACGAATAAGCATCATGGGGTGAGGGGCATTAGAAAAAGAAGTCAGTCCGACCATGGGAGCTCAGTGAAACTGCAGTTACATGAATTACCAGGTGGGAAAATACTCCTCTGTAAGGGCCCAAATCAGGAACAACCAACATTCCCATCTCAGGGCTCTTGGTGTCCCCATCAGGAGGTCACATACCTTGTTTTGTGTTCTATAGTACTCATTTAACACATACTGGTATTTGGGTTGATTAAGACCAAAGAAGACAGCAAATCTTCCACCAAGGAATTCACATGCTAGAAGAAAGAAAAACGCTTTGGTAAACTGAATTAATAATTAAAGCTTAGACTCAGTGGAGATGCCAAAAGTTTCAACTTGCCCTCAAATGGTCTATTACTATACTTAACTTCAAGGCTGACAAAAGATTTCAATTGCTCCAGACTCTCAAAAAGTCCTAGGACTCAAAGGGAATTTGTTAAATCTTCTGTCTTCACATAGGATTACATGTAAACTATCCTTTCCAGGTGAATATATCAGGGGAGATTTTCAAAATACTTAATAACAGGTACAGGTCCTGAGCAATCAGAACAGATGTTGTCCATCCCCATGCGTATCATCTGATCATCAGCTGTGAGTATGTTGCAAAGTATACCCAAAATTAAATCCAATGTTACTGAGACCCATGTCAGAAATTCTTCCATGCATCAAAACAAACTCCTTCCTAGCAGCAGTTTAAGGCCTTTCTTGTCTGCCTTCAGTCACAGTATCAAGGTGGCCTGCAGCCTCAGGGATTGTTAGAGTTAGGGATAAAGGTTTAGCATGAATAATGAGGGGTTTCCAAAAATGTCTCTCCTAGAGGTGTTCTCCTGTAAAAGTATAGGACTTCTGATGTGCCTCCCCCCGTTATAGGACTTTCTGATTCCCGTGATTCATTCCACTTCTGAAGAAACTGCTCATACAGTGCATCAAAATGATGTTCTCTCTTTTTTTTTAATGTGCTTTATCCTTTCAAAAATACTCTAGCTCTGTAATCTGTTTGTTTGCCACAGTGCCTAGTACATGTGCATAAGAGAAGTTTCTAAAACATTAGAATAAATCTCAGGAAATTTTCCTGTTTGTGACCTACTAGAATCTTACATGGAAAAAATTAATTACCAGTGTCGTCTGGGTTCCAGCTCTAACCAAAGTCTCTGTGTAAAGATCAGACTGTTAGCGTATCTATGCCTTCACTACAATCTGGAAGCCCCAGGCAGAAGCTCTTTCAGGCTACAGTTCCATTTGGAACCCTGAAGGCAGATTGATTCCCTGTGTGTCCTGCCCGTCATCTGAAGTCAAAGCCCAACATAGAAATCACTGTAGTCCCTGTTCTCGTTCACACTCTCATATTGCTGTACTGAGTTTTGCTTCTTTTACCTGATCTAATCTCTAAGGCTCCCTCCCTCCAAAACATTTCACCTCTTCAAACAGTCTTGCCCTAACTAAAGCATAGAAGTCTCTGGAAGGCAGCATTTCTTCTGCCAACATATTTTGGTTGAGGTAAGGTCAGTATTCACCTGGGTCTCTAAGGTAACTTCCAAATTACAAACCTTCCACCTTGATCAAAAAGCACTTAGGGGGCTTCCCTGGTGGCGCAGTGGTTGAGAGTCTGCCTGCCAATGCAGGGGACACGGGTTCGAGCCCTGGTCTGGGAAGATCCCACATGCTGCGGAGCAACTGGGCCCGTGAGCCACAACTACTGAGCCTGCGCGTCTGGAGCCTGTGCTCCGCAACGAGAGGCTGCGACAGTGAGAGGCCCGCGCACCGTGATTAAGAGTGGCCCCCACTCGCCACAACTAGAGAAAGCCCTCGCACAGAAACGAAGACCCAACACAGCCAAAAATAAATAAATAAAGTTAAAAAAAAAAAAAAAAGCACTTAGGGCTCATACCATCTGACTAAATCTCCCTTATCATTAATTTTAATGTGATTTAAAGACCCCCTGGTCACTTTCATGGTCCCCAAGCTGGCCTTGGCCAGACATACTTTCATAGCATTCTTAAGATGTCTCCTCTGTACGTCACCATTCCTGAGTATCCCAGTCTGTAGTCCCTACACTCCTCCTGCCGTGGAAGTTGTAACAACAAATTATCATCATAGGCGTGTTTACTGGCCGATATTACCTGTTGAATGTTAAGGCCCTTGAAAGCAAAGACTGTCATTCGTCTTTGTGTCCCAGGGTCCTGCTCAGTGCTGAGCATACATGAGCACTCAATAAATGTTTATTGAATGAATGAATGAAGATCAATTCCTAAGAGCTATATTTTATATTTTCTCAGATTCTTAAAGTTGTTTCCCCCCATCACATACACAAGCATATGCAAGTTAGAAGGAAATGAGTAATTAGATGTTGGCAATTGTGATTTTTAGAAAATTGGTGAAAGTCAAACAAAATAAGATTTAGTATTTTGTCTCTTGTAAATAGCCACTTAGGCCATTCATTATGCCCTTGGGAGGGATCAATAAAATTCTGTTTATAATAGAGTGATTATGAAAAGGGAACTTGGAACTGTGTCAGGTAACAATAGTTGAAAAAAGAAAAAACTTGGAAGTTTATTCAGGTGAAGAGTCACCTCAGGGAGGACTGACTATTGTCTTCAAATATTTGAAATTCTATGAAAGAGGAATCTGGACTGGTGTTGTCTGGCCTTTAAAAAGACAACTAGGATCACTGGGAAGAACTTTAAAAGAAGATAGAATAGAAGATAGAATTTACTAAAATGAGTTGAGAAAAGATGGCAGGGTCTGCCTGAAGATGTGAGGTTCTATGCCTTCGGGAATGTTCAAGCGTAGATATGGAAGCGACCAGTTCTTCAGAATACCATGGAGTGGATTAAACCACTGGAAGTCCCATCTAACTCTGAGGGTCTGTAAGTCTATATTTAAGGCAGAAAAAAATAACCTTAGCAGTACTTACTAGAAAATGAGGTCCTTGCTATTCGCCCTGCCCAAAACCATAGGTAGGACCCCCATGAAAGTTTAGACTGAAAAAAAAAGAGAAACCAAATCAGCGTAAATTAATAACAGGAGTGGTGACTGAAGAGTCTGCAGTGTAGAAGTTTCAAAATGCTTCGTAATAGGTTCCATTTCCTCTCATAGATGAGAAACCTAAGATTATCAAAATTATACGTTGATTGTACTTGGCTGTAGAAAGCAAACCAAGGAGAGCAAGGAATTAGCTTAAAACTGTGTTTTCCACAAATCTCATCTGCCTTAATCTCTCATTCACTCAGCCCCCATGTTCACTAATAATGATATTCTAAGCTTACAGGATCAAGTGTTGAATTTGTTCTCTGTTCCTCTTTTTCTTCCTCTTCTTCTGTGCTATATTCTTCCATGATGTCACCATCAACAAAATGGATAACTCTTCTGGGAGTCCTCCTCTTGGAAGGTCTACCCTTCTCTAGTTCTAACTGCTGGAAACTGTCTTTTTCCATAAGGAAAAAAACTGGTAAATGAAAAACAGGACGCCTTAAGACAATTTGCCCAGGACAGTGTTTATATAGCAGAGACGTGTCTAATTATTTTCAATGGATTGTAAAGACAGAGAGTTCAGAGGTAATCGCAGCTGTGATCTCATCAGTTCTTCAAATCCAAGAGAGGACAGTTCAGTTCTGTACCAAAACAGAAACGATTCAATTAGTAGTGAAAATGTGAACTTTGGGTCTTCAAACAAAATTGTCAACAGGGTTCCTTTATCCCTTATTAATTGCAAAAGCTGCCTGTGGAAATTCCTCAATCATTCTGATAAATACTGAGGAGCATTATAAGTAGTGGTAAAGAGTACAGGCTTTGCACAGACAGGTGAAAATATTTGCCAAGTATATGTCTGATAAGGGACTTATTTTCAGAATATATAAAACATAACTGCAATTTATAAAATATAAACAACTCAATTAAAATAAGGGCAAAGAATTTGAATAGACACTTTCCCAAAAATTTACAGATGCCAAATAAACTTAGGAGAAGTGCTCAATGTCATTAGTCATTAGAGAAATGCAAATAGAAACCATATGCGATATCACAACATAGTCACTAGGAGAAAATTAAAAAGACTAACAATACTAAATGTTGAGGGGTAAGTGAAGCAACTAGAACTCTCATAGATTGCTTGCCAGTGGGACTGCAACTAGTATGGCCACTTTGGAAAACAGTTTGGCAGTTTCTTAGAAGTCAAACATATACTTACCATATAATCTTGTAATTCCATGTCCAGATATTTTCCCAAGAGAAATGAAGATGTATATCCATCTAAAGGCTTTGTATGTGAACATTCATAGCAGCTGTATTTGTAAGAGCTCCAAACTGAAAACAATCCAAATATCCATTAACTGGTAAAAGATAAACAAAATGTGGTATATCTATTCAACAGAATACTGCTCAGCAATTAAAAGTAACGGACAACTAATATTTGCAATACCCTGAAGGAATCTCAAAAGCATTATGCTAAGTAAAAGAAGCATGTGAAATTTTAGAAAAGGCAAAATTACAGTGGTAGAAAACAGATCGGTGTTTGCTAGGGGTGAGAGGCTGTGGGAGGAGATTAACGACAAACGGGCAAAGGGAACTTTCTGGGGTGATAGAATTGTTCTAATAGATAGTATGATTGTAGTAGTGGTTACTCGACTGTGTATACATTTGTCAAAACGAATCAAAATCTAGCCTTAATTTTATTTAAGTTAAATCTTAATAAAGCTGACGAGCTTGGAGCCAGACTGCCTAGGTTCAAAATCCTGTTACTTAATATTCCAGCATCTTGGTTTCTTCATCTATAAAATAAGAATAATATAATTTGAAAATGTGTGTGAATATAGTACCGACCTTGTAAAATTAAGGAGTAAATGAGTGAAGACACATAAAGGACTCAGAACAATTCTTAGCAAACAGTAAGTATTTAATAAAAGCTAGCTATTGCCAAGTACTTATCACTTACTTAATGATGTATATATATCAGGCACTGTTCTAATGTAGTAAGTACACTCTTGTCTTAATATTTAATATATTTTAAGATTATGTCAGTAAATATGGCAGGCTGAGCTGATGTGGAAGAATTTTTCTTCCTGTTCCAAACACACAGAAACGCAGGATAAAATGAAACAAACAAAATATTAAAACAGGATGCACTAAGGAAGTAAGAAAGAGAGTCAGAGAGAGGAAGGGGAAGGAAGGGAGTGAGGGAGGGAAGAAGGAGGGGGAAAAGAGAAGAAAAGGAAGAAAGGAAGAAAGCTAACCCAGGTGTCAGGAAAAGAGAGGAAACTCAAAATCATACGGGTGAGCTGAAGCTGAGATAGTTCCTGGGGTTTCAGAACCAGATATAGGCCTTGGGGCTAGAGTTTTAATACTGGCGCAGAGAGGAGAGAGTCTAAATCACAAATCTCATGAGTGTGGGGAGCTGAAGTAAAGCTACCTGCATAAAACTAAGATAATAAAGTACTATCTTATCTACAAAATATGGACGAGTAAAACTACCTGTTGGCCTGCAAAAGTGGCAAAATAATTTGTCATCTCCTGGCAACTTGGGTAGAAATAGTCACCTGAAAAAAACTGGAGCCCGAGACCAGGACCCCATACTGGCACGTGGCCCAAATTCATAGCCCTCATACGGTATAAGGACCTATAAGGACCTGAAGCGAAGCTGAGTAACCTGAAGGCAGTGCAGCTCACAGAACTCTCAGATGCAAACGCAAAATCACCCTGGAGGGAGGCTTCAACAGGACAGGGAACGCTGGACCTCCACTAAAAATAACCCTGGCCAAAGATGTGCTCACTGCAAAAACTTACAAATCACATGACGAAACCAACCATCCTGAGGAGGGTTCAGCAAATGAAATGAAAAAAATGGGAGAGTCCTCATCCAAGAATGAGGAATAATAGAACAACATGAAACTTTAAAAATGAACATGGTTAATATATTCAAAGAGATAAAGGAAGCAAAACATTATAGTACCCAAAAGGAACAGGTTGATTTGAAAAGGAACCAAACAGAAATTCCAGAAATGAAATATATGGGAACATAGGATAGGTTGGCTGTAGATTAAACATAGTAAAGAAATCTGAGGAAATCTCTCATAAACAGCATAAAGATATATATATGTACATATATATATATATATATATTCTGTTAACATGAAAGAAAAGTTATGAGCTAAGAATAGATGAGAAAGTTCAATATACTTTTAATGGGAGTTCCAGAAGATGTGAATAGAAATAATGGGGGAGGTGATGTCTGAAGAGGTAATGGCTATGAATTTTCCATATTTGAAGAAAGACACAAATCTTCAAATATGAGAAACATGAAGAATACTAGAGGGATAAAAAAATAAAATCAAACCTAGATCATAGAAATTATAGAAAATCTTAAAGTTTATAATAGATAAGGCAGAATAGGCTAAAGGCTGACTTCAAATCAGCAACAACTGAGCCCAGAAGACAGTTGATTATTGTCATAAAGAATTCAATATCCAGCTAAACAATTTTTGAGAGTAAAATAATGACATTTTATGACCTATAAAAACTGAGTTAAGCATTCCTGCATCTTCACTGAACGATGAATAATATGATTCTGTGTCAAATAGAAGGAAAGTGAACGCAGAAGAGTGAGATGCAAGAAACAAATGTAAATGAACAAGTAAACAAAGTGAAACTCTTAATAGTGACTCTTAAAAACACTACTTTGGTAGGGCACAGTATAAAAACAAGAAGTATTAAGTATTAGATAACAATAACAAGAATATGAGGGGTTGACCTCTTTAAAGTATTGTTTTGGAATAGGTTGGAGAGGATTAGTATGCATGCTGACAATTTAAAGGTGACTAGCAAAATAATGGAATTAGAATGTATGGCTTCAAAACCAGTAGAAGAATAAAAAAAAGGAAATAAACAATCCAACAGAAGGCAGGAAAAAGGGGAGAAAGAGAGCAAAGGAAAAGCATGATTAATGAAAACACCGATAAAATATTAGAAATAATTCCAAATAAGTCAGTAATCATAATACATATGAGTGAATCAATTATCAGCCATCTATCAAAATGAAGACCAGCAGACTGACTTTTTAAAAGTTTTATGGGCAATAAAAACAAGATTGAATATACATATAAATATATATTCATACATACATATGTTTACGTATGTATGAATCAGTCACCAAATCTTATTTGTACAATGCCATTGTTAAAGGTCAGAGTTACAAAAAGCCTGTCAAGGGTTAAATTTGTTATCCAAAGCAAGGTGATGTGAGGCCTTCTCAGCCCAGGGTCCCCTGAGGAGTCTTAAAGGATATATACATGGTTTTTCCTGACTGACTTAGTGGCAGTGTATCACAAAAGAACCTTGGTGAGAAGTAGGAAGATTTGTTACTACTTAGTTTCTGATGCCAAAGAACAGCAAAAAAAAAAAAAAAGATCTTAACTTGGTGTTTAAAATATGCCGAGTATAACAGTATTGCAAAAGTAAATATTTTCAATGCCATGAGAAATAAAACATGCTCTATAACAATCAGAAGAAAATAAAAACATTTTCAAAAAACAACTCACCATTATTCCTCTGCTTTTTCTTTCATTGCTTTAATTGGCTTTGTTTGGTTTTGAAAGTAGTGCAAACTTTGGTGTTAGAATTTGTTCGGTAGATGATAAATGAATACAACTAGCCTTTGTGCTGACGTGGAAAGGTTCTCTTGCGTGTGTCTTACAGGGCGGAACGAATTTGAGTTGTGGGAAGGTGAGTTATGTTTACACGTGCAGCATTAAATAAACCCAGTGGCCCTCAAACTTGTCTTCATGTTAGGATTATCTGGGAGTCCTTTTTTAAAATTCCAAGGCCAGGACACACCGGAGACCCACAGTCTACTGGGGTGGGACATGGGCCTCAATTATTTTTGAGGCTGCCCTGGTGATTGCAATGGGCAGGCCAGTTTGGGGACCAGCGCCCGAAGGAGAGCAGGAAGAAATGTGACTTCTAAATTGAACAGACTTGTGGGATTTCCCTGGTGGTGCAGTGGTTAAGAATCTGCCTGCCAAGGCAGGGGACACAGGTTCAAGCCCTGGTCCGGGAAGATCCCACATGCTGCGGAGCAACTAAGCCCGTGCGCCACAACTACTGAGCCTGCGTTCTAGAGCCCATGAGGCACAGCTACTGAGCCCGCACGGTTAGAGCCCATGCTCTGCAACAAGAGAAGCCACCGCAATGAGAAGCCCGCGCACCGCAGCAAAGAGTAGCCCCTGCTCGCCGCAACTGGAGAAAGCCGGTGCGCAGCAACGAAGACCCAATGCAGCCAAAAATAAATAAATAAATTTGAATTGAACAGACTTGTGATTTAGTCATGCGGTGTACTGCAGAAACTTCCAATAGCCAAGCCTGGGCTAAGAAGTCTTGTTTATTTTTTTACAGGAGGATTTTTTTTGCTTTCTGCTTTCTGAGGCCTCCCTGCTTTGCCCCCAGCTGAAAAGCTTACGCATCAAAACTTTAAGAATAAGGCCTAACAGTCTCATTATAGTCAATTTACTCCTTTCCAGACCATCTCCCAACTCATACATTTCTGAACCAAATGAAGTACCCCAAGCCCCCATTCGCCTGTCTCACCCCTGTTATATTACAGACTAGTGATATCTGTTGGCTTTCTGAAGAAAACAGTAGTTTCTGCTTTTCAAAATAGTGTTGTGCATCTTTAAAATCAGAGGGTTCAAAAGGAGCAGAGTGGGCAAGAGAGATGGGGGAGGAGGAGGAGGGGTGGGGAGAGAGACAGACAGACAGAGAGAGAGAGAGAGAGAGAGAGAGAGAGAGAGAGAGAGAGAGAGAGAGAGAAGCTGGCTTACAGTCGATTTAGTGAATGCTTTTCTGCCACCTAATGGACGTTTCAGGATATGCTATGCAAAATTCATTTTTGTAATCACAGTGTCTGTCAATATAGAGGGGGCTCAATACTGAACTGTGTGGAATCTACTTATTTTTATTTACCAAAATCTTGGGAGCATTGCCAACTTCACACCAAGTACCTAGACCGGGATGTTTTGTAAGTGATATTTCAGAGGGTCTAGTATTCCCCACAACATGTTTTTTACCTCAGTTTAATTCGTAGGAGAACCTCTAGTTTTTTCTTTAAAAGCCCAAATCTAGTTTATCAAGGATTGTTCCCAAGTATATAATGTAATTAACATACTGTATAATCTCCCTGACCTTTCAATACTGGAGTACACCAGGGCTCAGCTCTTGGACTCATCTACTCCTCATTTGGCCCTATGGCTGTTTTTTTTAAAAAAATAAATTTATTTATTTTTGGCTGCATTGGGTCTTCGTTGCTGTGTGCAGGCTTTCTCTAGTTGCAGCAAGCGGGGGCTTCTCTTGTTGTGCCTCACGGGCTCTAGGGGCACGGGCTTCAATAGTTGTGGCGCACAGGCTTAGTTGCTCCGCGGCATGTGGGATCTTCCCAGACCAGGGCTCGAACCCGTGTCCCCTGCATTGGCGGACAGATTCTTAACCACTGTGCCATCAGGGAAGTCCCAGCTCTATGGCTTTAAATACTATCTACACACACATTTATAGCCAACATTTTTATCTCCCTGAATCTCAGATGCATAGATCTACCGTCTACTTGACGTGTCTTCTTGGAGGGCTAACAGACAACTCAGTCCATGTCTAAACTTTTTGCTTATACTTTCAGTGCACCCTTCTCCTTCCTGAAACTACCCCCCCACTCACCCAGCTCCCACTCACACACTCACATCTACTCCTCTGGCAGTCTTCCCATTTCAATAAATGGCAACCTTATTCTTCCAGATCCTCAGGCCAAAAACATTGGAGACATTCTTGATTCTTCTCCTTTAATCACACCTCACATTAAATCCAACAGGAAGTTCTCTGGGCTATTGCCAGAGTCTTAATACCACCACTCCACTGCCACTGCCCTGGTCTAAGCCATCATCTGTCACCTGGATTATTGCAGCAATCTCCTAATTGGCCTCCTACCATCTACACTCAAAAAGCAGTCAGTTGTTAAATGTTAAATCATACCATGTCACTTCTGTACTTAAAACTCTCCAGTGGGTTCTCGTCTCACCCCGAGTAAAAGCCAAAGTGCTTACAATGGCCTACAAGGTTGTAGATCTGGCGCCAGTACTTTTCTGGCCCCATTTTGTTCAATTGATACCTTCCCCCTGAGCTGTCTCATTCCAGCCACTGGCCCGCTTTCTGCCGTTCCCTGACCACACAGGCTCTCTCCCCTGCAGGGACCTTGTGCGGGCTGTTCTCTGGATGAGGCTGTCTTCCCTTAGACTTTGTTCCCTCATTTCCTTCAGGTCTTTGACTCGAGGTCTTCCCGGGGCTCCAGTCGTTCAAAGAACCAGCCGACTTCGTTCACCACCCCCACCACTCGACAGCTTACGTCACTGTTTTGTTTTGTCTCCTTAGTACTTATCAACATTGAACACAATCTATATTTCACTTATCCTGTTTTTGTTTCCCTCTTCCCTTCCTTCTCTGCCCCGCCCACCAGCCAGGGTGGAAGGGGTTTTACCTATGTGCTCCCTGCTTTACCTCCTGCCACTACAGTACCTGACACAGCTGGAACTCAGTATTTGTTTAATAAATGAATCATACGGTCAGTTCACTTCAATGGGTGGGGGAAGGTACTATATAATAGATTGGAAAAACAAAGAGAACAGTCTTATAATTGTCTTTACTTCCTGATGTTAAAATGGCTACCTTATATTTTTTCATTACATTGACACACTAACCGTTTCATTTTAATTAACTCCTTCACTGAAACACAGCATTGTCAGCTCTATCAACAAAATAACACACTAGTTCTACATCTTGACGTTTAACTTTGGGAAGGTATAATACCTCAAATTTCCTAGAGTTCTTCCAGTTTTCATTAATCAAAAAAAAAAAAAATTTTTTTTTTTCAAATGAACCAGGGTAACACAGCAAAGAACCGGCCCTGGGTAACTACCAAGAGCGCATCAGCCTTGTTCGCCTGGGCCTGCGGTGCCCCCTCCTCCCTTTCCCTCTTCCCCTGAGGGCGTCTGAAGGCTGAGCCTCTGGTAAGAGCAAGGATGGGACAGCCAAAGCCCCACTTCACAGGGCAGCACTCACTGCCAGTCTCTCCACGCCATTTCACCTGAGGAGATGGGCCCACTCCAACTGGTGACTCACCCCAGGCAGGCAGAGTGAGGCATTCTGGGGAGGATATGTGTGAAGTGTGAATAAACAAACACACGTATAAACAAACCACTGCTCCTCCTTGAGAAATGCTGACAGAACATCACCTGGCAGGACTTTTTTACCTTTATTTTCAGTATTAGACCATATACGTGCACCCAACCACCAGGGGTAAGAGTGACATTACTGACATGCCTGTCCTATTGGGGTGTTTCTCAACTTTCCCTACACCATAGCAGATGATCTAGGAAATTCATTGTTTGACATTCTGAAGGTGACCAGCCTGGGAGCTCCAGCCACCTTAGGCCCTGCCCAGCCAGCCCCAGAAGGCTGAGATCAGTAGCTTGAGGCAAACGACCAGAGAAGCTCTAGACAATGTCAAGCCACTGGGTGCTCTAACATTTTCTCTGGTGAGCACTCTGAGAGGGAGCTATGAGCTTACACCCGCCTCAAGCACATCACAGTCATCAGATAGGCTGAATCGCGTGAGTGATAGCTCTGGCCTTTTGGGTAAGTACAATCCAACACCGCTTTCTGTTCTATCATTCAGAGTAGGCGCCCCCTCCAGATTAACTATTTTAATCCCTTTAGTTTACTACAAAAACATTTTTTAAAACAAAAATGTAAATTCGAAGCAAATTACTCAAATATCAGATTAAAGTCTTTAGATACAAAAGTATAGTAAACCAAATGACACAAATGACACTTTTATGCACATATCGAGATAAAAAATGTCTCATTTTCGAAAGCATGATTACCCTAGAAGATAAGGAAATATTTCTGAATATGATTTTATTTGAGTACATTTATATAGTACTGAAAATGCCACCTCAAAGTTTCC
Source organism: Balaenoptera ricei (assembly GCF_028023285.1). Lineage (NCBI taxonomy): Eukaryota > Metazoa > Chordata > Mammalia > Artiodactyla > Balaenopteridae > Balaenoptera > Balaenoptera ricei. Next base: position 172,553,589 of record NC_082639.1, read on the forward strand.
AAAGTACAAAGTTTTCTGCAGAGTACCGTACAGCAATAATGATAAGGTCTCTAGCTTAGCTCACCACCGTATACAAGACTGCAGCATGCTGGATAATACTGTGAATAAAAATATATGCAGGCTGATTGAAACCCTACTTCAAGATTAAAAGGTGGTTAAGTACCAATAAGCATAAGTAGAAATCAAATAGGTCAAGGAGCGTTGAGTATTTAATGAATTCATGTAGCATAAAACAACTGATGCAAATGCATCTGTCATTTTAAAATAAAACTGTGAAGAATTATGATTTTACATTGTATTAACCTTGTTACTGGCTTAATAAACATAAAAATATTTATTGAAAAACAAAAATTCCAATGAAATTGGAAGTAAAATCACTTTTATTTTCATAAATAAAAAGATAATTCAGTATATTAATAACACTTTTAGCAGGATATGTAAGCTGTCGTTATCTGGTTTAAACTAAGTAGGCAATAGTTAACCCAAATAGTTACATCTATGACATTCATGCAACTTCTTTACATTTATTAACTTCCCCAAATTTCGAACACGATTTCAAAGAATATTATATATAATGGGATATTTTAGTCACAAAATGTCACCTTTGCTGAGTCAACAGAATATTTACTATCTGGTTAGCTTAAAGTTGCCAATTACTGATTAAATGTAATACCAGTATTTACTGCACTTTACAGAAGCACTGAGCATATTACATGTTTTCATTCCATGTATGGAAGTATGACCCATAAAAATGTCAATATGTGAAATTGACACATATTGTGTCAATAAATTTAGCCTAGTTACTAAATTTTCAAAAGTGAAAATTTAGTAACTAATAAGCACTAGTTTCTAAAATAAATAGATCTTACAGGCCAAGAGTAATAAGCTTACATCAAGTACGGTTTAAAGTTTTGTCAGTAAATGGCATAGAGCACAAAAATACAGGGAAATTAAAGTGTTTTTTCTATAAACAACAAAATAAATGTCTGTTCAGTTATTACTCCACTTATTCTGAAAACTGCAGCTTCAAATATTAAATGTTATATAGCAAGGAGTAATTAGCATTTCCATATATTAAAAAAAAACCCTCACTGATTCTATGTAGCTTTTTTTCCCATGAGTATAAACTATGATTTAAGTAATCATTTATTTGAACACAATATTCAGATAGGTATAATCTATTTTTCATAATGAAATGTTTATTCCTATCCCAATACTTGATGCAGATTTTACTTATTTCTCACAGAATTGCTGTGTGGATTCAAAGGTTTATCTATGTAAGTACTCAGCACAGCGCCTGGCATAGAGTAAGCTCTCAACATTCCCTACTATTACTACTTCTATTATTTGAACCAATCTGTCATTTATAAGAGAAAAATTAGGTGATGCCTCAGGAGAATAATCAAAAGAAGATAAACCTACACGTGTGATTTTTTTTTGTTAAAGTATTATGTATCCACTATTTCCCAGGTTTGTGTATATACTAAACTATTTCAAATATTACAAGGTATTTTTAAGATATACTGTACCTGTTTGCTAAGTTTCTGCTATGGCCTTTGGCCTAAAGCAATAAAATTCTGACAGGATAAGTGTATTAGAAAACTATATAAAAACCATGTACGCTGAAATCAGGTAACAAAGGCATTTTACTCTAACTTCTGTAACAAAGTAGTAGAGATTTACCAGTGTAATGCAGGACAACCGATCTTGTTTAGGCTTAAAAGTTCTTTCTTTTCATCATGCACTGTTTGACTTCTGCAAAAACATTTTCACTCTGTCTTCTCACACAAACACTAAGAGCTGTTACCAAGTTCTAAGTCCCCTAAGTAAAAAATCCATTAGAAAAAAGTACTTTAAAAAATATTGTAGGTTTGCTTACTGAGACTGAAACGAAGTACAGGGCTATCAGCGTAAGAGTAAGCTCTTAAATGGTCTCAACATACCTATAAACACTGATTTGTGAGTAAATTATAGATTCTAACATATATAAGGGATTTGGTATGAAGATTTTTTGATCTTTAACTAAAAGTGATTTTTTTTTTCCCCAACCAGAAAAGGTAACTGACACAGAAGATAACAAGTCTGTGCTACAACTGACATAATGGAGAGGGTAAAAAACCTTGTCTGTTAAAAACTGACTCCTGTCATTCTTCTGGTATCAAATAAGAGGAAGGAAAATAAACTTTTTTTTGTGAAGATAGAAAAACACACCTGAAACCACATGATTCTGGCCTATAGTATATTAACCTGAAACTTACTACTACCCAGAGTTCAGGAAGAAAAACCCAACCCCCAAATATGCCCTTTAGAAGTACAATAAAAATATTTCACAGGTTGTCCTGATTAAAAAGGAGTTTGGAAACAAAGCATGAAACACTTTCACTGTGTTAAAAATCAAGAACAAATAAACTGAAGGCAGATTCCCTCTGAACGTACTAAATTAATCTATAGGCTTTAGAGAAATCATTTCAAGAAAGATGAAGTTCCATGGTTTATCTTATCTGGAAGAAAATTCAAAGTGCACACTGTATCAATGTATTTTAGGAGATGTAGCACCCAGTGTCCTTTTGAGGTTTGATATCTGGTTCTTTCACAGGTTTCACCACTTCTTCTGGTTTGGGTTTAGCCTATGGAGAAAGAAAAATATAGTGTAAGTACATAAACTAAGATCTGGAAAACAAACACTAGATCTATTCCACTTCAGACTAATATAAAGATGATATACTAAAATACACAGCACGGAGACTAACAAAGCTGTGCCAGAAGCTACATACAAACCAATTCAATTAAAGACATAACAGGAAAGCAACATTTCAGTGAAGATGAAAACCTGGATGGGTAGGCAAAAATCAAGCTAATGGTACTCTTCCTCCTTCTGAGGAGGGAGAAACTGAGCCATCAACCTGTGCACATGGAAGCCTTAAGTTTGAAGATTACTTGCGACAGTAACAGGCTACTCTTAGGACATTATTTAAGAGGCTGAACAGGAGGCAAAAACTTATTTTAAGGAATAATGGTTTTAGTACGGGTAGGAAATTATATTTAAAAAAAAAAAAAAACAATTTCAAGGAAGCAGCTATGGTTACAAAATAATTCCCATCCCTTTTTTCACAGACCCCTTCTCTTTTGGTAACCAAACCTCAAAATTTCCACTTAATCTATCATTTGGTTTAGTACACTAAGATGTACTTAGATATAAATGAATAAAAGCAGTCTAATTTTACCCCTGGATGATGTCACAGAATGTTGAAATTAGGTCAAATCTTCAAATACCATGCACTATGCTAAATCAAAAACAGCAATGCTATGGCAATATAAACATGGATGAGCCACCCTTTTTAGACCTGTCCTCCCACACTCTTCTTAAAGGAGGCTCTGACGAATTGTAAAAAGGCAAGATAATGTGTTGAAAACAACATCAGTCAACTATGTAAAAAATCAGAAGACAATTAGGGCCTAGAGGTTTACCTCTGAAAGAGTTCAGATTTTACACCAAGCACTGTAATTAGCTAATTTAACATGTAGACAAATATATGCATCTATTTAAATAGAGGACAATATCAAACTGTGAACTCTGAATTCTCTTTTTAAATTTTTGTGAATGAATGGAAAAAACCCAATCTCGTACACTGTCATCCTTGGGTCTTTGGGTGAGATCAAAAGCAGCCAACGTTTCTGGTGTCCAGTGCACGCTTGTAGGAGGAAATTCGAAAGGTACAGGTTCTACGAGACCATAATTTGCTTTGAGTTCCAGTTGTGGGGCTTCTGTTGGAACTTTTTGAAAGTAACTGCAAAAAGCAACGGAAACAGCAATTCATTCAGTTATTTGTTAACTATTTGAGTGTCTATTTATGTCCAAGACCCTGTGCAAGGAAATGGCAACTTAATGATGAATTACATAGAGAAGAATTTCCTGTCTCACGCAGTTTACACATGAGTAGGTGACAAAGTCAAGAAACCCTGTCAACAACTGTGCAATGTAACTGAAGCTATGAGGGATGTAGAGTGCCATGAGAACACAAAAGTGGGGCAATTAAAAGAGGGGCAGATTTGGAGGGTCAGGGATGCTTTCCAAAGGAAGTGGTAAAAGTTAAACTGGGCATGTTCAAGGATGTGAAAGAGCGCAGCATGACCAGATGCAGAATATAAAGGAAAGAATGCAAGAGACAAAGAGCAGGGACAAAATTAATTCTACAACCTCCATAGGTACTGACCTACAGTTTGAACAACACTGATTTAATAATGGAAAACTGCTTGACAGGCCTAGACAGAACTGACAGAAAATTAATTTACCTGCTTTATACATGGCTGAAAACAGAATGAGATGAGTATGTCAAGAGAAGATATGTATATATAACACACAGAGAAGGAATGGCAGGGAAACAAAGGTAAGAGAAAGTTAGGACAGTAGACGTGGGCTATATGTTAATAATTCATGTTTGAATTTTAAAATTTGCTTTTATATGTTATCATCAGAAGCAGAATAAAAGTTAGGTCTAACACAAGTGAATCCTATCACCAGTTTAAATAGAAAATTAACGATCAACTTCAATGCAACTTGATATAAAATGTATGGGAATAGAGACTAACAAACTGCGACATTATTAAAACAATATTAATATTCAAACATTATAAATACGTTCGTCCCCCCGTATCTTTGGGGGATTGGTTCTGGAACCCCGGAAGATACCAAAATCCACAGATGCTTAAGTCCCTTACATAAAATGAAGTAGTATTTGCACATAACCTACGCACACCCTCCCGTAAACTTTAATAATCTCTAGGTTACTTATAATACCTAACAGAATGTAAATGCTATGTAAATAGTTGCTGGCCTGCAGCAAACTGAAGTTTTGCTTTTAAGGACTTTCTAGAATCCCCCCTCCCTGTCCCCCCATATACTTTCCATCTGCGGTTGGTTGAATTGCGGATGTGGAACCCAACAGAATACAGAGGGCCAACTGCATATACTATACCGTTATTAATATTACTAAAATCATACTGAGCTGTACTCACATAAATCCATTTTCTCTCTGACATTTTTCAAGGGTGTTCTTCACAAGATTTCCAAGTTTCCTAAAGAACAAGTGTCCTGAAGGTTTGGCTGTTGGTCCAGGGCCTTTGGTTTCTCCATATTCTTTGCATAATGCTTCTGCCTTTGCATAAACTGCATGTGAAAGGGATATACAGTCATTTGATTATAATTAATTATTGATTATTTATACTAAAAAGGCTATTAATCAGAGATGCTCTTTAACTAGTGTAAGAGCACTACCAACAACAGTATAAGGGGTAGGCAGGTATTTTCTACAAGTTCTAGGTTTTCGAAGCACTTTTTTCTTTTCTCCAATTACTTCACTGATTCTCATGCCCTTTCATGAACTCCGCCAAAATCTCTTTTAACTGCCCATTCCCTTTATGATTAAACATTAGTCTTTAAAAGAGGAGTTAATATTCTGGCAGGAATACTTACATTTTTCTGCCTCTTGAAGAGACCTGATTGCTTCACCACATTTATCACTAGCCAACAAAGTCTGACCATGATAACAATAAGCCTGATAAAAGAAACAAATTTTTATTCATTCTCTCCTCAAATGATGCTTTCCACTATCATCGTTTTCTATATGCATCAGACAAAGAAATGCCTTTGTCCATTGTTTGAAGTATCAATGCAGTCCCTTACATCTCTTTACTTGAATAAGCTTCCCCCCATCTCTGTTGGTATATAAAGTGGAATTATGTCAAGCCTTGAGCCAAACTAGCCTTCTAACCATGGACTGAGAGCAAAAACTATTTGCTGAAACCTGTTTTTAAAATTAGGGCAGAGGGGATAAAGGAGGGAAATTAGTGTCCTAATGCAGAGGGAGAAGGAGGGAGGATTTGAGGTTAAGGACTAAACAGGTCTTAAGAAAAATGTTACCAGGCTGGAGTAGAACATGCTTATTCCTTAAATGTCTACCATCAATGCAGGGATTGCACATGGTCTTATGCAGTGTGTCTGAAAGCAGATTATAAGGTGTAAGAAATCTTATGATTCTTCACCAACCCGGGTGATACACTGTATGGGTAAGTCTTAAGATTAGCATTAGTAAATATCTTTCTCAGTGAACAGGATGAAACGAGAGAATTCTCATGAAGTTTGCAGAAGGCTCCAGCTTAAAAGCGGGTTTGAATCGAACGGTAACTCCATTGCTATAACCCAGCTCTACACCATCTCCTTCCACTCGCTTTACTCCACAGTGGCTGCACTGACCGTCAGGGAACATTTATTGAGAGCTGTCCATTATCTGTAAAATGCTAACGAAGAGTCAGGCGAGATGACAGAACTGGTGCTCAAGGGGCTGGAGAGACAGTAAGTTACATTGTTTCTGGGCTAAAAATACTTACATAAGCTGTGTAGAAACACATTTTCAAGTGAAGATATTTTCTCCATTTAGCAGAGTATGCAGGCTCCAAACTGGATAAAGCATGATCTAAAGTTACATTTTAAAAAGCAAAAGATAATTTCACCCTGATTCACTAGGAGACTTATAGCTTACGTGTTCAGATGCTAAAAGCAGCATGCCATTCAAGTCTAAAACTCAAGCATTTACACTTGAAAAACCTTGCTTTATTTAAAGTGATTTTATTTATTCATTTATTTATTTTGATTTGATGGTTAATGCAATTTAAGTTTGAGATAATGATAAAAATAGAAATGACTAAGAACTTCAAATTAAATATGAATAGTATTATAGTATCTCTTTCCAACCTTTTTTCATAATACAGCAATGCCAAGAGTAGTCTAGTCACCCAAGTCAGAAGCAAGGATACTCTCCTAACCCTCACTCACCACCCCATCCCTGCATCTTGTATCAAACACACATGCTCATATATCCTGCCAAACACCTTTCGAATGTATTTCTTCCTCTCCGTTTCCACTCTGCTGTCTTTCTGAAAACCTTCATCATCTCTTCCACAGTACTTAGGAAGAAATGATTATGGTCTAAGTAGAGTCGGCCTACTACTCCTTCACTAGTAAGCCCATTTCTCATCTTGCAATGATAGGGACCTTTCTTAAATTCAAGTCCAGTCAAGTCAGATTGACTTTATTTTACCTTTTAAGGGGTCCCAAATACCTACCGAATGAAGGCCAAACTTCTTAGATAGGCTTACAGAGCAACTCATAGCCTCACATATGCATACTTTCGTAACCTTTGCTCCTACCTCTCATCCTGTTTCAGCTAAAACATGTCTCACAGTCCCAGAATGTGCTGAGTTCTTTCTAATCTCTGTACATACTACAGAATGTTCTACTCTTCCCATACGCTAAAGCATCCCAGCAAACCTAGAATTTCTATTTCTATTTCCAAATAAGGCTAAACCACCACCTTCCTCTAGAAAGCCTTCTCTAGCATGCCCAGATCCTTTAGGTTTTTATTTCACCCCTGTAACCACACCTTATTTCATGCTATAATAATGTGGTTACATGTTTGTCTCCTTCCCTAGACTGTGAATCCGTATACCCAGCAACTAAAAGAGTAACCATCTCATAAATAGAAACATATGCATGCTTCCTAAATAAGTGACTGAAAAGAATAATATGTTAAGGAGAAGACCTGAGTGCTAGTCCCAGCCTCCCACCTGCTAGCAGTTAAATTACAGATTAGTTATGTTAATTCTCTGGATTTCAGTTTCTTGTCTTAATAAGGATAGTAACTACAAGGTTGTTATAAAGACCAAAAACATTTCAAAAGAAAAACAGCTGTTTAATTATTAGATGTAACTGGTTAAAAAGGATAGCATCGTCCTTTTCACTAGAAGTTATGGAGCATATTAACGGTGAACAGCTCTAATTCTTTTATTTTCTTTTAAACAAGATTAATAAAATAATGCAGCTATTACTACAGCTTTGCAAAAGATGAAACAATCTGAGAGTCCTTTTGCTTTGCTTGTTCCCTACTAAGCCAAGAGCTTAATGTGAAAATCTAAAGACTAAAAATAGAACTTACCAGCTTTTTGATAGAAATTGGCTGTTTCATATGCCAGGGCAGCAATTAGTCCAGGAGCATGTTTCAGTTCAATTGCTCGAGCAATTGTTACTATAACCAAAACACAATGTAGTGAATGTATGATTAAGCTCACTTGCATTTACCTTAAGTTCAATTATAATAGCAAAAGACAGTCTGATATCTATTTAGGATTTTAATACAGTTTGTTAAAATTTTAACGTGAAAAGCTACAGAAAGTGCAAACATAACAAAGCAGAAAAACACTGAGCTTGTTGTTCTGATACCACTTCCTTAAATAAATCACTAGCCAATTACTAATCACAGAAAACCCCTACTACAAAATCGCATGATGTAAGAGGAAACAAATACTTTCAGGGCACTGGAGTCTGAAATAAAGAAAAACAAAAGCCAACAAAGTTTCTTTATTGTTTTCACATAAGTCTTCATTTATTTCCTGCCACTGAAAGGCAAAGATTTCAAGGTAAGCCAAACAGTGGAAGCAGAAAAGAAATGAGCAAGGTAGAGTGGGGGGAAAGATGAGTTACAGACTTAATTTTATGCTGCCAGAAATGGCATGAAATCAAAATCCTCTTAAAAAAAATTATTAAACTGTAAGGCCTTTTCCAGCTAATGAAAAATGAAGGCAAATGCTAAAGGTAAAAATCAATTTTTAAAATTCCTCACTATAAATTTCTCAAATCCTGAAACTCAATTCCAGCTAATTCTGATTTTTAAAAAAAGAACTAAATGCCAATATAAACTTTCTTTAAAAAAATCTTACAATATTTAAGATACCTTCTTGAGCTTCAGCTTGACATTGGATAATGTAAGCTTCTACGAGTCGTGCCTCTAAATCCCTCCCTTTTTCTGCAGGTGTAATTAATTTTGGGATATGACTTTCCTGAGAGAGAAAGAAAAACAAACAAAAAAACAAAGAAGCCAAGTTTAATTTTAACTCAGCTGTTAGAAAGAAAACTGAAGTTGTGAGATATTCAATTTGGGGATTTATCAGAAATTTAGGGTACAAACAAAGATTGTGTAAAACGGAGCAATGTTAAGCTTACAGAGAATAAAATTTCCTGTACACTAAAACTTTTAAAGCTTTTTATAAATTTTTGTAAAATAAGAAACTAAAGAGCATAATTTGGGTCATAATAAATTGCTTAGATATGCAAGTCATATTCTCAACTTAGAAAATGTTTAACTGAAACGGAAACCAAATTTCCCTTTTGCATGACAGCCGGAACTGTTCATTCACATTAATAATAGTAAATATAAAGAAGACTACAGTTCTGTAGCTCACTCAGGATCACAGCTTTTTCATCACTGTAAAACTACCTTACCATGAGAAAATGCAACACTGGCCTCCAGTAGCCTTCAGTAAATAGCAGTTTAATTAGAATGGGGTGGGGGTAATTCTGGTTGGAAAATACGTTAGTCTTTCCCCTAATTCCCATCACATCTCCAGGCAATTTAATATAATTAGTGTGTACTGATTGCCCCGCTGGCATTTTCACTGAAATACAGAGAATATACTCAGAAAATTTGGTTTTGCAGAATCATGATTGCTCCTGGCAACTGCTGCAGACAGCAAAGAGAAATGCTCAGAACTATCAATTTTTGGGCTTTGTTTTCTCTCATCTTTTCAGAAGAGACCGCAAAATAAGCAGTGAAGTACCACTTGCATCGTCTAACTGTAAAATTCACTGATGATTTTCTGAAGTGGAAACACTTAATATTCTGTAATTGGCTGCACTCATCAACAAAGTACTTAACATAAGGAAAACAGAACACACACTAGTTCTTTCTACATGATGAAACAATTCCTTCACCCCACCCCGCAAAGAATGAAATAAAAATTATTCAAGAATTAAAGCATTAAGAATATATTTTATTACTATTATTTTACCTTTAAATGTTTAAAAATCCCAGCTGCAATTTTTAAGCTTCGATGGACTTCTTTTGCTTCATCCTCTGTTATGCTGAAAGATAGTGGTTACATTCATTACAGGATGAATCCCGTTTCTGGTATTAAAACCAACAACTAATACATTCTCATAAAACCACAGAAGCTAGTCATTTGTGTTTTTCACTAGGTTTTCTTCCTTTTGACACTTAAAAAACTAACAAATGCACATGAAAAATATCCAAAGAGAAGATACTACAAGTGAAAAAGAGAGCTCCTGTTTAGGGGTCTGGACAAAGGCTTCTTGTTTTTCCTTCCAGATAATCTTCTGTGCATAAACAAGCATAAAAATCAATATACATTTAATGCATGCACATACTTAAAAAACACATACATACACAATATTCACCACTCTGCTCTTGTTTTAATCACCTAAATTACTTCAGAGACAATTTTACATCAGCACATACAATTCAACTCCATTCTTAAATGGCTGCATATTATTCCCATGTTCAGGTGCATCACAGTTGGTAGTTGCCAGTTTCATATTGCTAATATCCAGTTGTACTATTATAAAAACTGTATCTCATTTTATTTCACAGTTCCTTACTCCTTCAAAACATCTTTCACATACTTATAAGGCTTTGTATTTTTCTGTGAATTGCCTGTTTATGTCCTTTGTTTATTTTCGATTGATTTGTTGATCTCTTCCTTGTTGATTTGTAAAAGCATTATAAAAACAATTTGTCATATGCACTGCAATTTTTTTGACCAATCTTTCATTTGTTTTCTAACTTTGTTTATGGTACTTTATGTGGTCAAACAGTCAACCCTTTTCTTGGTTTGGGGTTTTATTCAGAAAGACCACCCCCATGACAAGATTATTAACAATTTTTTCCCTTCTAACAGTGGGCTCCATAATTCTAATACTTAAAATATTAACATTATGAGGCAACCTTAAATTTATTAGAAGTGATACTTTTTATCAGTAGCCTAGACTTTTTAATAATGAAGCTCCATATGTTTGAAAAATAATACATATGCACATAACCCTCCCCTTTTAACTTACTTTTCTTTTCCAGCCAGTCTTGAAGCGTATTTGGTATACCATAAAGCTACATTAAATCCCATGGAAATTAATTCAAAAACAGCATCCTGCTGGGCACTAGAATTATAAACATGATCATTAAGTACTGTCAATGACTGAGACATCTGTATATGAAGCCTGCTATACAACTTATAAAAAATCATAAAGAGCTAAATGCTAACTGAAAAAATGAAGAGTCCTTGTGTTTAATACAGGTTGGGAGATAAGACACAAGCACACACACACACACACACAATTAACACTGAATGACTAAACATAATGGTCCACGATGTACTTCATAATAGTAAACATGAGAATAGTAGTTCCCAAAGGTTACTGTACGTTGAATAGTTTTAAAAATACAGATTACTGGAACTTATCCCACAAAGAAAGTCTGGAAAGTGCCCAGAATCTGCATTTTTAACAAGTATCCAGTTGATTCTGGAGCAGGTGATTCTTACACCACATTTTAAGAAAATGGACTTCAGAGGAGAGATCATTTCAGGCTAGAATGGTTAAAGAAGGCTTAATGGTATAAATAGAGTTTGAATTGTGCCTAGATGGCTAGAAGGGCTAGAAGGGAAGCAGAAGGACATCCCTGATGAGGGAATGATGCTGTTAACGCACAAGCAATGATAAAGATTTTTCTGGTGGCAGTAACCCAACTAGCCTGATTGAAGTTGCCAGTTCATAAAGAGAAATCGAGGAGCAGGAGAGCAAAAAGCCAAGCTGATGTGAAAACTGTAGAAGATTCTGAATGCCAAGCCAATTAGTATACTACAAAGAAAAAGGTCTCAAAAATAAGTGTATTTTATATCTTATTTGTCTCCTTCAGATTCTATAACTAAACATGACACAAAGATGGCAAAAAGCTCACAAAGCAAATAAGATAATATTTTTATTCACTGCTGTTCTGATGAGACCCTGAAAATTCTTTATACACATTATCTCACTTATCTCAAACGATGAAGTAAAAAACCTGAAGTAATACCCTTATTACACATATAATACTAATAAAGATACAGAAAAATTACCCAAAGGGAAGAAACTAGAATCATGATTCTGCTTTGTATTTTTTATTTAATTGCTGCCTCCATCTTAGAAGGAATAGAAACTTTTTAGATTAAAAAAAAAAGATTTGTTACAAAACATGTAATTCAAAAATACCTTATATATACATTTAATATACATTATAACATACAAAAATATGACAGTTATGAACAAACTTCTTAAAACAGTTTACCATGCCAAAAAAATTTAATGTATAGTTTAACGACTTATTCTTTTCAGCACTGGGAACTTTCAAATGAGTTACATCTACTAATTACATCTAGTAATTCTAGTAATGGTGATCTAAGAGGCATATCTAATTTATATCTTTACCTTTAAATAATAAGAGAGTTTTGCTAATTTTTATGGAGTCTCATGAATAGCTCTCTCCTGTTTACCCTTCGTTTATTTCAATCTGCCTTGCTCCCAAACACTCCATTTCTATTGTACCACATCTAGGTAGTAGTTAAGAGCGTATACAGTTGAAAAAACATTTTTCAGAACAGATATACTCACAGCACACTTTTCATTGAGTAAGTAGCAATCAAGGATTAAATAACTTAAAAATCTCAGATGTACTGAATACTCAACATTATAACTTAAGGCCTTTATCACATAATTCTTCACTGTCTCATAAAACTATGCTGAGAAATGCTGTCACAAGGAATGAAAATTTAGCATGGTGGGGAAAAGTGCCAAATTTATGTAATACAAAACACTTTAGAATCTGCCAAAGTGTTGTAATGTAACAATGGTAGAGGTTTGATTCTTTAAAAAAAGTTTTTAAGGAAAATATTCCTTAATTTTAGATGAAGTACAAAGGGGTACATAAAGAAAAACAGAAAATGAGGACTTACTTGGAAAACCTTGGTATCCCAGAATATTAAAATTTGCAAAGGACCCACAGTCCGCAACTTCCTACCTAATTTATGAATTCTATTACATACAATATTCCCGAGGAAGGAAGGAAGGAAACTAACATTTATTGAATGTCTATTAATGCCTGGCATTATATCAGCCCCTTAATACAAAATTTCCTATTTTGTTCCTCACAAAAGCCCTATACCTGTAACCCCAGCATACAGTTGAGGAAGCAGATGTTCATACAGGAGAAGCTCTGAGGCTGATCTACGTGTGTATGAATCCAAAGTCCACACTCCTTCCACTGTAATGCCTGCCCTGGTTGTTTGGCAATCCCCATTTCCTTCCCTTCTGATTTTATAAAATGGTTAATTCTAAAGCAAATTGAGATAAAGATATATGACTATTTAAACAACCCAATGGTGTTTAAAAAAAAAAAAAGTAGTTAAAAATTTAGCACCATTATGATCGGTTTCCTGTTGTAATTAGATCTAACTAGTTTCAAGTGAACGATGAGAAAGTTCGGAGGGGAAGTTTTTAAAAAGAGCAGAAACAGTAAAATTAGGAAGAAAACAAATACAGTACTGTCAGTCAGAAGAGTATGGAGCTGGGGTGGAACTGGGGAGAAAGAGAGAAAGAAGGAGATTGACCAGAGACATCTGAACTATCCATCAGAAAAGGAAAGTAGCGGAGAAAGCAAAATTCTGCTCTGCTTGGACGGAGGCAAAGACCAAAATCTAGGTTTGGTTTTCAAATTCCCAAACCATTCTTTGTGTGTTATTAAAAGTCAAGGCTGCTCAATCTAGTTAACGTTTATATTGATTATCTCAAAAATGATTTGGTCCAGGAGAAACAAATTCTGTTTGTACTTAATAGACTGCATTAGGAGTTTAGGTCAAAAGTTTTACATTAATTTCCTGATAAGGCAAAATGCTGATCAGACTTACATTTTAGTTCTTCCACACAGAGGCTATGAGTTAATCACTAGCTAAACAGTTACATAAATAGCTTGAATTTAGTACTGTTGGTGCTGCTTACCTTGGAACCTGTCCCTGTAATGTATCAGTCCACTTGAAATTTTGAATATATCGTAACTTGCTTTCTTGGGTAGATTCATCCAATGAGTTAATGAAACCTATAAAAAGGTAGAAAACATTTTCAGTTTTACAGGAAATATCACGTGTCTGTTTAGAACATTTTTCAGATAATGACTTTTTCAGATACCTGAATGAAACTCCCAGCCCCTCCATCCCCTTCTCCTAAGGTAACATAATATGAAATATGCACACATTTAATTTTCAAAATGTTAGAAAGACCACATACCACCTTTACATTCTCACATTTCTGACACTCAAGCATACTGAAGAATATAACCTAGAAGACTAAACTATTCAGATTTGAAAAGTCTAAGAATCAAATATGAACTTCTACATAGTTGACTTTTAAAAACTTAAATTGATTTAAATAACTAACCTTGTAAAAGTGAAAAATATGAATCTGCTGCATTCTTCATCATTTGTGGATCACAGTTCAAATCGGTGAACAATTCAAGCAGTCGTGCTCTAGATGATCTCAAGTCACTTAAATGAGACAGAAAAGAGATAGTAATGTTAAGTAAGCTGTATTACAATGAATCTATGTAAAAGTGGCTTAAAAGTTTCAACTGTAAAAGCTTAAAAACACACACACACACACACACACCGCCTCCTCTAAGATATTACTAAGTATACAGGAATGAATTTAATTAGGACTAACACGAGGTAAGTGAAATTTCTAGTAACAATTGTTTTAGAAGTTGTACTAAAATAAACTCAGTCCAACTAAAGGAGCAAATCATGAATACAATTATATAATAAAAATACACAGCAAGTTTTAATTTTAAAAAATCAAACTAACACAAGCTTTTAAGATGGGAGGAAAGAATTAAGAATGAGTAAATTAATCTGACCAGTTCACAACAGAAGTTTTTTGAAAAATGGAAATTTAACATTTATACATAATTTTAGTATCCCCTTAAAATTTCAAAATTTGACATTATGTCAAAATGTACTTAAGTACAAAACCGTATTTTAAAATTGCATTCTATAATACAACACACACACAAACATGCAAAAACACTTGGCCACTAGTCATTTTAAAACTGCTCCCTCGTCTCCATTCTCCTTTGCTTCTCTGCAGCAATAAATGTTGCAGACATTTATTGTTTCTTTCTCAAAATTCTTTTCTCCCTTGATTCCAATAACGCCAAATTTTCCAGATTCTCCTCTTATCTCTAAAAGTTCCTTCTCTATTTTCTTCCATGTCCCCTTCATATTCCCACCTCCAGCAATGTTCAGTCTTTGGCTTTCTGCTCTTCTCTCTTCTGAGGTCTCATCTACGAGTATAACTTTACATCTAATCCTAGATCTACATTATCAGCTCTAACTTGGTCCTGTTCCAGTTACACCTCTTCTTTCAGAAGACAACTTGCTTAGCGAGGGATCCAGAAATCATATTACATGGACCATGACTGAAGACAATTGGGTGTAAATGACTGAAGACTAAATTTAAATTGTAAGCACCAAGACAGACAGTAGGGACTGTATACCCAGAACTTAGTGTCTGGGATAAAGCATATACTCAAATTTCTTTGTCAAGTGAAGTAATACTAACATTCCAAATATTTTAAGATTTAGAAGGACTGACTGTAAGTAGCAGTGGTGTTTAGAAAGGAGCACAAACTTAAACCAGGTTTAAGATGGAATGTTTATTCATTGGTACCAGCTCTAAGGAGGGTGATTCCAAGAAAGTATATAGCAACAATTATATACAGCTGACCAAAAATGGGATGGGCTACCTTATGAATCTGTCATTGTTGAGTTATTTAATTAAAAGCTGGGAGGGAGTAATTCCTGGACTCGGAAAAAAATTTGAATTCTTCTTTTTTTTTCCTTTTGGTCATGCTATGCAACATGTGGGATCTTAGTTCCCTGACCAGGGATCGAACCCGCGCCCCCTGCATTGGAAGCGCAGAGTCTTAACCACTGGACCGCCAGGGAAGTCCCCAAAATTTGAATCGTTAAGGCCTATTCTAGACTCGAATACTTTGCTAGCTCTTTCCAAGTAGGCATTCAATCATCACCTGCAAACCAACTTGTGCAAAATTATATTCATATTAAAATGACAGAATTCGAGAAAAGTGTACCTTAGAAGTATCTAATTTAGGTTATTAATTTTACAGATGAGTAATTAGATCCAAAGGAGTTAAGAGACTTGCCCAATGCTACAGATAAAACAGTTAAGCTGGGACCAATGTCTAGGATTAGGGGTTGGCAAACTACAACCTGTAACTTGTTTTTATACGGCCCACAGCTTAATTTTGCAAAAATGAACAAAGAAGAATATCCAATAGTGACTGTATGTAGCCCACAAAGCCTAAAATATTTACTATTTAGCCCTTTACAGAAAAAGTTTGCTGACCCCTGGTCTAGATCAACCTTTTGCTCCAATTACTTCCTTTCACAAAAAGTAGCAATTCTCTTGATTTTCCTTTACTGGTACCACTAATGTCTTGATCATCTAGGTTCTGCATCTCATAGACTAAATGAATCCTTTTCAACTTTCCAGAGCAAATCAGACATCTGGCCAGTTGATGCCTCCTTCGAAATATCTCTTGCATCTATCTCTTTTCTTCCAGTTAAACTGCTGTACTCATACTCCCTAGAACAAAGGTTTACCTAACAGAAATGACTTTCTCCTCTCCCTTCTTACTAAGTCAGGGATCAGCAAAGGGCCTGAAGATAAATATTCTAGGCCTTGTGGGTCATAAAGTCTCCCCTGGGAATACTCAATCTTACTGTATAGAGGAAAGGCAGCCATAGACAATATATAAATAAGTGGGGGCGGGGGGAGGCTATATTCTAATGAAAACTTACTTATGAAAACAATCATTGGGCCAATCTGCAGGACACAGTCTGACAACCCCTGATCTAGGCCATACAATTCATTTAAACCCCAGCTCAAGTCCTCTCTCCTACTGAACACTCTGAAGGCTATTTCAGGTCATAGGGACCTCTCCCTGCTCAGAACTCAATTAATTTACTATCTGGCCAATGAACAATATCCATATATGACTTTGTGGAGTCTCTTATACTGTTGTAACGTATAGCTTAACTCTTTAATTGTGACTGTTTAGTCTCTCTGGGACTCACTCACTGACCTAAACTTGAGGACCCAGTTTAAATAATCTATGATTTAACTTTTCACATGTCATTTATAAGTTTATAAGGAGCCTAAGGTTAGGGACAGTGTGTTACATACTTCTGCATTGTGCATGACCCTAAAAAAGTACCTTGTATCCATGGGCGGCTCAGTCAATAGTTGTGGAGACTGACAAACTTACCTGCAAATTTTTGAAGCAGCAGGGCCAGTGACTACGCCATAATAGTTAAAAGGGACAGGAGCTGTGGCTTTTAATGGGTTCCTATGAAACCAATGTGTCATTCTCTCCAGGTGTTTCCTATTGACAAAAAACAAATGTATAAAAACTAAAGATAAAACATTTAATAAGCAATGTAAACCATATTAAAATATTTTTTAAGGTAAAAGTTGAAAATTACTACAGGATATATACATTTTAACATAAAACATATATAAAACAGACATATACATAAATAAAATGCTTCACTGCCATACATCAATCTTGTTTTAACTGTTTATAGCAGCCTATGTTTAGATCAGGCCTATAAAACAACAGCATTTGTAAATGTGCTCACAGTAACTGCAATGTTGAATATATTGGAGCAGTAATGTTTAAACTTTAATGTGTATAAAAATCACGTCGGGGCAGGAGGTGGGGAGCTCTTGTTAAAATGCAGGTTCTAATTCAACAGTCTGGGGTAGGACCTGAGATGCTGAGGCTGCTGGTCCCCAAACTACACTTCTGAGGAGCGGAGTACTTGACTTTGGTTGGACAGCTGCAAATGAGAAGGGCACAGGACCAGAGGAACGTGATTCCGAAAGAGGTTCAAATGGTGACCCGTATTTAGACTGCTAAGATTACTTGATAGAAATAGGTTTTTGTTTTGTTTATTTATTTATTTATTTATGGCTGTGTTGGGTCTTCGTTTCTGTGCGAGGGCTTTCTCTAGTTGCGGCAAGCGGGGGCCACTCTTCATTGCGGTGCACGGGCCTCTCACTATCGCGGCCTCTCTTGTTGCGGAGCACGGGCTCCAGACGCGCAGGCTCAGTAGTTGTGGCTCACGGGCCTAGTTGCTCCGCGGCATGTGGGATCCTCCCAGACCAGGGCTCGAACCCGTGTCCCCTGCATTAGCAGGCAGATTCTCAACCACTGCGCCACCACGGAAGCCCACAAATAGGTTTTAAATTAACCGTATCTCCCACATGATATTGCTGATGCCAACTGATTGGCTGTAGCATGTGTTCTATAATAAATATACTTTCCCCAGAATAGC
This sequence comes from Balaenoptera ricei, assembly GCF_028023285.1. Lineage (NCBI taxonomy): Eukaryota > Metazoa > Chordata > Mammalia > Artiodactyla > Balaenopteridae > Balaenoptera > Balaenoptera ricei. The sequence goes on from NC_082639.1 coordinate 172,571,937, forward strand.
TAATAAGAATCAAAATTTTCATGATAAAAAACCCCACATGATACTTGATCAATAATATCTATCATTAAAATGGTAAAAAATGGCTGAATTATAAACATATTTAGTATGTGTAACTGAAGAAACCTCAGGTAGAGTTGGAGTTGGGACAGGCCTGTAGGCGGAGCTCTCAGGTCCCCCTAGGAGACCTCAGTTAACAGGAGAGAAGTAAACCTACATCTCTGACAGGAAGGTACCTCTAGGTTACTATCAGAAGGAAGAAGAAAAGTTCTCTCCATCCATGGCAGCTCAGCCAGTCAGACTGTAGCAGGCCAACCAATGAGAAGCCTCCATACTCGGACTCCCAGGTTCCTCCAATGGACTCTTTGGTTATTACAGCCCCTCCCAACTCTCCTCTTTTCCCTATAAAAGCATGTTCCCCTTGCTTGTTCTCTGTATTTGCTTATGGTCACCCATCTTTGCATATCGCTGGTTGTGATTTCTCTGCTAGTCCCTAATAAACTGTTCTGTTGGTAAAAAAAAAATAATAATATCTATCCTTAGAACATACTTGTGGTTGACAAGGGGGAGGGCAGGTAGGGGAGGGAAGGACCGGGAGTTTGGGATTAGCAGATGCAAACTAGTATATACAGGATGGATAAACAACAGGATCCTACTGTATAGCACAGGGAACTATATTCAATATCCTGGGACAAACCATAATGAAAAAGAATATGAAAAAGAATGTATATATGCATAACTGAGTCACTTTGCTGTACAGGAGAAATTAACACATTGTAAATCAACTATACTTCAATAAATTAAATAACGTCTATCCTTAAAAACCAAAACATTTTAAAAACTACCTAAGTGAAATAACAACTTAAAAAAATTAAGTTCCCCACCTTTCAAGTTAAAAAAGAAAAAAAAAAAGGAGTGTGTCACCTGCTTAAAAGTCCTTGGGAAGATAGTGAATATAATACAGGAAGGTGTAGTTGAAGACTTAAATATGGCAATTAGATCTCGGGAAGTGGGAGACAAAATCGGTTAAGATTTAATTAATTTGAAAGCATTATATGCAATGTTGTCCATGGATTTTTCTTATCGGGAAAAAACCGTGGGCTGCACAGTGTAAAAAATATCTACTTTATGCACCTCCCTTACCATATTTATTCATGGCAAAACCGGCTTTGGAGAGCACCAGCTATTTAAGGATGAGGAAACGCACTGTGTATTCAATGAAAAATTGAGCAAGTTCATTTGAGTAGCTCAAAACATTTAACAAGTCCTTCAAAAATATATAACCTTCTAAACATCATCCACGTAAATCTCCTTTATAACCTAAGTAAACTAATACTGCATCTCTGTGCATATAAACCAAGCCTCGCAGAAATAACGTCACACGATACACTTGACTGTGTCAACAAATTTTCCCACAAATACTCTTTTAAGACGGCCTCCCACGTCCTAGATGAAAATGTCTTAAGTTCTGTATATCTTTACCTCAGGAACGAAGAGGGTAAGTGCCGTGTTCTCTACCTCTGCCCAATCTGTCCGGTCAGAGACCCGCACTCCAGTTTTCAAGAATTTGAAGGGCGGGGTAGAAGGACGACACACCCACCTGCAGGTGCAAGGAAGGGTGCCTTTGAAGCCACCAGCACAACAGTCGGATCGAGGCTGCTACCTAACCCGCTGCCACAGGAAGAGTCCGATTACCGGCAAAGGTTCCCCACGCCGGAGACCCTGGGTCCCACAACAAACCTACCGCCCCCGAGCTCCCAACGTCCACTTCCTGTTTACCACCCAGCCTCTTCCTCCCAGGCCAAGTCCGGTTTAACGCCGTTAAGACCTTGCGCAGGCGCACACCTTAGCGTGCCCCTCCTGAACAGGCATTTTCGTGGAAAGCCGATACTATCTACCCGGGAGAGGCGGGCAGAAGGTGCCTAAACAAACCCCTATGTAGCTATAAGACCCTCCCCCCCCGCCCCCCAACTGCTAGTGGAGACGCCGGCAAGGCGATTCGGTGAATCTAGCTGTTAATACCATTGATTCGTGGGGTTAATGTGAATTTCTTTCTCTCGTTTGTTTCAAGGCACTTTTTACACAGGTTCCATAGACTCCCGGATAGTGGTCCCCAAAATTCTCCTTCTAGTGCCTTGAAACACTTGAAGGAGACTTTTGGGGACCACTATCCGGGAGTCTATGGAACCTGTGTAAAATCCTTGACCCTATTGCTTGGGACTCCGGGGAGACGACAGGGGTAGGGATAGTACTGGGAAACGCCCATCCTCATGACATACTTACCGGATTTCTCGATGTCTGTACAGCACCCCTCCAGAGGGAAGAAAGGCAGTGTCCGAGTCCGCAAACGAGAAAGGGAGGGAGTCGCAGAGCCCGGATTACCGAACTAGAGCGACGGAAACCAGGCCTGCGGGAGCCGATCACGTGGTCAGGGCGGCCATGACAGCTACCGAGGCGGCAGTGCGCGCCGCTCGGGGGTTAAGGCTGCCGCGTTGTCGCAGCCCCGTTAAAACACTCCGTTCCTCAGCCCTTTCTTAGATATTCCTCCACAGTCTTTCCTCTTGCGCTGCGGTCTCCTCCAGAGATAAAGAGCAGAGCTGGCTGGGCCTCCCACGCCGAGGAAGAATGCCGCGATAACAATGGCGGCCGCTCGGTGGAGCGGGGCGGCCTCAACCTAACGCGAGGCGGGGCCTCGGGGGCGGAGCCTCGGCGGGGCGGCCGCTTCAGAGCCGCAAAGTTTGGCTGTGGCGGCAAATGGGCTTGGGCGGCTCCTTGGCGGGTGGTGGCGGTGGCCGTAGCGGTTCCTTTTGGCCCTGTTAATGTCGGGGCCAGGCCCGGGGAGGATGGCGCCCTAGAGCCCGGCCTTGCTGGGGTAGGGGCGGGAGGGGACGGGGTGGGGACCGGCCATGTCGGAGGTGACCCGAAGTCTGCTGCAGCGCTGGGGCGCCAGTTTTAGGAGAGGCGCCGACTTCGACTCTTGGGGCCAGCTGGTGGAGGCGATAGACGAGTATCAGATGTGAGTGACTAACCGCGGGAGCGGGCCAGACCGGCTCCAGTCGGCCGCCTCCCGCTTCTTTCTGTCGGTGTCTCTCATCACTGTATCTGCAGCCAAGGCTTCTCAGGGTGGGGCCCCGCAGGCGCTGGGGCTGAGATCCCACTGGCCCTGGAGACCAAGGTCCGGTCTCGGGGGTTTTTCGCTCTCCGCCTCAGCAGGGCCAGTTCCGTGCAACAGGTAGCCCTTCTTTCCTGGGGCGCCAGCCCATTCAGGCTACCTACTGAGTTCCCTGCCACCGTCTCACGGGTCCCCCGCTCTGCAGTCAGTTTCCTTTTCCCCTCTCCTCCGCCTCTCTCAGGTTGCCGCCCCTCAGTTTCTCTTTTAGAATCTCGGAGGAATACTTGTGTCTTCTCCGCCCAAGTCCCCGGGATGAGGGGCCTCGCTCTGTGTACGGTGCGTTCCTTCTCCCTTGTGTAGGGCAGGAGGGAACTGGTGGCGACTGAGGGGAGGGGAGGGAAGGGGGTGCCCCGAGGAGGCAGCGAGGCCGGAGGTATCTGCTCAGCCAAAAGAAAGGTCTCCTCTCGCGCCCCTTCTCCACCCCTCTTTCTGGGGAGCTGTGTTTTCCCAATTCACCTCGATTCCGTTTCGGTTTCTGGGACTGCTATTTGCTAGGCTGGGTGAGTCCCACCCACCCCCTCGCTCGGTTGCTCTGGGTGGAGTCCCTGCAGGATGTGAACAGAAGAGAGCAAAATGTGAATTAATAGACCACGCACAGGAGTCCCCACCGCCTCCTTGGGTCCCTCCTCCTTTTCCTGTGTATAATGTATAGCCGCAGGGTACATGTGAGCGCCAGGTTCTTTGATCTACCCAAGTCCGATTTCTTTCCCTTTATGGTTTCCTCCCAAAGCTTCAGGGGTGTTTTTAAAATTAAAAGACAAGGTTTACGTTTATATTAAACCTTGCTTGTAGTTTCTTGCACATTTTACTGAAAATAGGAACTGCCTGCTGAAATGCTGTTGTTTGCAAACTGTTGCCAGTAATTACTTCTTGGTTTAAAGCAAGTTATTGTTCGAAACCATGTGTAAGTAAAATCCGCCCCAGCGTATTTTGGAAAGAATACACGATTAGTGCTTGGAAGATCTAAATCCTGTATTCTTTTTCTACAATCGTTACTTGTGTTTATCTGACCATTAAGATAATTTAAATACGTGGATGTTCTCTATCTCATCTTACTGACTTTGAATTGCCTGTAGTTTTCAAAAGCCCTGAAAACCACCATGGTTTGGGCCATTTTGCCATGTGTTACAACTACTGTCATTTGTTTTGCACTTTCACTTGATTTCACTTTACTCTTGCAACTGCTCGGTGAGAATATTATTATTTTCATTTTGCAAATGAGGAAGCTCAGGTTAATCGGATTACCTAGGGTCACAAAACTATACTGGTGAAGTCTGGGATTTTTTTTTTTTTTTCCCCCAGTTCCAAATCCTGTCTGCTCTACTATGTAGTGTTTAAGGCATTTATTAAAGATGCGTTGTAGAAGTGAATTGGACAGATTAGAAGACTTCCTTTATTCCCAGAGAATGTATCCTTCCATACTGTAGCCAGTTAGATAGTGAGCACCCATGTATACTCATTCTGCGTTAACTAAACTTGCATAGCCTGAAATCTAAAGCTGCCTCTCACTTGTGATGGTGGGACATCGCAGCTGTTGGCACTCAGCAGCAGACCTCACAATGGAAAGTGAAGAATACCATGTCCAATTGAAATTACAAAGGAAAATTGAATATGCAAGCTGTTTAGCTGGAATTTCTAAAAATATCTCAGCAAGAGAGTAATAGGCACCAACAAATCTATTGTTGAACCTCAGTTACTAACCTTGAACTTCATGATTCAGGGTAATTCTAAAATTACTATAAAAACCACCAGTGTCAAATTTGAATAGAAATATGTGATGATTGGCTTAAATTTTGTAAACATACAGGCTACATACACAATGATGTTGAATTTAAAATTAATACACTCAAAAATGAAGGCCAGTTGTCTTTTTTTTATTTGAATTATCTGTGAGAAAGGGAGACCATTTGGGGGGCCACTAAATGATGTGAAAAAGAATGGATGGGATTTAGTAACTGACTAGATACTGAGCGAGAAGAAGGAGAAGGAGTCTGGGAGAACTGGTCTTTCTGACTGCGGAGGCAGCCGCGTCTTTACAGCCGTGCAACACACAGGAGTGAATTCATGGGATGGAGACCTTGGGGGGGGAAGGGAATGGACGTGTATGTACTTATCTATCGTAAGGTAAGAGTATCACAGCTTAAACAGTTTCCTCACTCAGCAAGTGAGAGCTGGGCATACAGAAATGAATAGGATTTGATATCCATCCTCAAAGTATTGAGTCTAATGGAGGATTTTATTTATTTATTTATTTATTTATTTTTTCACTGTGAGAAATGCTGGAGGATTTTAGAATAAATGGGTATTGCTATTACAGAAGCAGGAAAAGAGTAAGTGCTACCACACTCCTTGCTGTTTCCTGAAGCATGCTTCTGCCTTAGGGCTTTTGTCCTTTTTCTGGAACACTCTTCCCCCATTATCTCCTTGGGTCGATTGATCACCTCCTTCACGTCTTTGTCCAAATATTATCTTCTCTGTGAGGCCCTCTCTGGCCACCCTATTTAAAATTGTCCGGTTAAGTATGCTGTCCACTCCCACTCCCTCTACCTCAGTCTTGCAGATCCAACCCCCAATCCTGCTTAATTTTTTCTATAGTATTTATCACCATCTAAAATACAATATATTTTATGTGTTCATTTGGTTGGTTGTCTCTCTGCCCACTTGAATGTAAGCTCTTTGAGAACAGGGTATAGGAGGGGTTGTCTATTTTGTTCTCTACTGTATACGTAGTGTCCAGAGTAGCACTAGACTGTTATCAAGTAATTATTTATTTAGATATTATATGATTGTTGTAGTCTAGTGAATGGCTTGATTCAGGAATATGCTGTGGGAGCATTAAGGAGTTGATGCCACAGTACCGTTGGAAGAGTTAAACAAATTATGTCAAAACCAAAATTGCTATCCAAAACGTACATGATCAATTAAAAACAACTCCCTCCAGCAGGCCACCTCTTTCAGCAGCCTGGGGGTACCTGCCCCCTAACTTAGGGTAGAGTGGCATGGACTCTGCTGCCTAGAATCAGCTGTCTCACAGGATCTGTCCTGAGGCATTAATCCAGCACACAGATGCTCAATAAATATTTGTTACATGAATGGGTGACTTTGAAGATTGGATAAGCCCTGTTAATCGTCCTTGCTATGCCGTGTATCAGTGCCTCTCAAGGTGTGGTCCCACGTCCTTGCTGGTCTGCAACGAGATAAATAAAGAAATGGGGATTTAAAATTTAGGAATTTCATTGTGGTGTGACATCTTAATGATAGTTTTTATTTTATTTTATAAAAGTATTAGCCTGGAACAGATTGCGGGGGAAAAAACTAGTTCTTCACTCTAAATAGTTTGAGAAGCACTAGTTTCTGTCATGGATTGCTGTGGGGTTTCTGTGGGTCACTTGTTTATGTGCTTTAAGAATATTTAAAACTTCCCCTTGAGAACAGTCCTGTATTACCTGTAGGCACCCTTGGAAACTGAGGTTATTCTCTAGAGGAAAATATTTGATAGGTTTTTTACCTTTACTAATAGAATGTCAACTCTTTTACCTGCTCATCTGATACCCAGAGCAGGTGGATTTTCCCTCAATGGACAGATTTATGCCTCACTTTGTCTTAAAATGGTGCAGTCATTTATGGGCTTAGAAAATTAATTTTTTTGCCTAGGTTTTACAAAAAGTTTTTTAAAATAACTTTATTGAGGTATAATTTATAAACAGTGAAATTCAGCATTTTACGTTTACAATTCAGTGAACTTTTAGTAAATTTACCAAGTTGTGCAGCCATCACTACAGTCAAACTTTAGAACATTTCCATCAGCCTGCAAAGATCCCTCATGCAGATTTGCAGTTATTCCATGTTCCCACTCTAACCCCAGGCAGCCATTAATCTATATTCTGTCTCTAAAGATGAAATGAAATTTTTTCTGGACATTTCATGTAAATTGAATCATATAATATGTGATCTGTATGTGGCTTCTTTCATTTAGCATAATGTGTTTGAAGTTATCCATGTTGTCGTATGTATCGGTACCTTGTTCCCTGTTACTGCTGAGTAGCATTGCACTGTATGAATATACCACATTTTGTGTATCCATTCACTACTTGGTAGACATTTGAGTTGTTTCTCCTTTTTGACTGTTATTATTAACGCTGCTATGAACATTCACATGTAAGTCTTTGGGTGCACGTATATTTTCATTCTTCTTGGGTAGAGATATAGGAGTGGAATTGCTGGCTCATATGGTAAATTTATGTGTAATTTTTAAAGGGAAACTGGTTGGTTAAACTGGGTGTACCATTTTACATTTCTACCAACAGTATATGAGAGTTCCTGTTTCTCTACATTGATAGCATTTGTTATTGTCTGTCTCTTTGATTATGGCCATTCTAGTGGGTATGTAGTGTACTTCACTGTGGTTTTCATTTGCTTTTCTCTTACGACTAGTGATACTGAGTGTCTTTTCTTATGATGCTTATTTTCCCTGTAAATCTTGTTTGTAAAGTGTTTCTTCATACCTTTTGCCTGTTTTTAAATTGAGTTGTTTGTCTTTTCCCTATTGAATTAGAAGGGTTCTTTGTATTTTCTGGATATCAGTCCTTTATCAGATAGGATATATGATTTGCAAATATTTCCTCCAGTCTGTTGCCTAATTTTTAAAAACAGGATTCTGTTTGAATTTAACATCGTTGTCTACTGACTGTTAACATTTGAGCAGGAGTTTAGAGCTATATCCTTCTTCTGACAGTGACCTGCTTAGGTTTACAGTTACTATTGGCATATTGTGTGTAGAACTTGTCGAATAAAGAAACTGTGCAACACTATAACTTCCCTGAATTCAGGGATGTGTAGTTGACATTGTTAAGTGTAGACTGTGATTCCTGAAGAGAACTCTACCTAGATGGTAGGCCAGCAAGAGTTAGAAAGGAAACCAGGTACGGGACAAGTATGGCTATGGCTATTTCTAATTGTACTTACTCCTGTATAAAATCCACAGAGTGGGTCTATGAATGACATTTTAGGACAAATATTCTGGGGTTTCCAGTTTTGGGGGAAAAGAAATAAATGGATGGAAGCACTTTGATTAAGTAACATGGTAGAGCTATCCTGGCAAACATGATTTTATGTAGGAGTTTCTTGCGTTATGATAAGGAGGATGCAGACCTTTCATAGATTAGATAGAGGTCATCAAGTGAACTTTACACTTGATCTTTAAAGACATGATTGCATAGATTAGAACTTCCATCTAAGACTTCTTGGAAACTTGGTGAACTGTCTTTTGCAATGGCTTGGTGGGAAATTTAGCACTTGCTACCCTTTGTATCCCTGCCTCCATTCCCCACCTAGGATAGCATAGTATGCTTGGGAATTATAGTTTCAAATTCTTTTGTAGTTACAAAATGTCTCACCAAAAAAATCCTTTCAATTCTTTATTTTCTTTCCCCCCCCCCACTGCAAATTTTTCAAAATTAAAATAAATATCACGTAACATGAAATTTATCATTGTAAAGTTGTACAATTTGTTAGTTTTTAGTATATTCACAATGTTATGCCACCATCACCACTATCTAATTCCAGAACATTTCCATCACTATCAGAAGAAACCCTTTACCTGATATGGGTCACTTCCAATTCTCTCCTTTCCCCAGCCCCTGGCAACCACTAATCTGCCTTCTATCTCTATGGATTTACCTATTCTGGATATTTCATGTAAATGGAATCATATAATATATGATCTTTTATATCTGGCTTCTTTCATTTAGCATAATGTCTTTGAGGTTCATTCATGTTGTAGCATGTATCAGTATTTCATTCCTCTTTATGGTCAAATAACATTCCTTTGAATGTGTGCGCCACATTTTGTTTATCCGTTCATCAGTTAATGGACATTTTAGGTATTTCCAGTTTTTGGCTAATCACACATAATGCTGCTCCTGTGATCATTCGTGTACAGTTTTTGTGTGTGTGAGTGTGAACATGTTTTCTGTTCTCTTGGGAATATACCTAGGATTTTGAAACTGCTGGGTTATATGGTAACTCTATGCTTAACTTTTTAAGGAACTGCCAAACTGCTTTCCACAGTGACTGTACCATATTACATTCCTACCATCAGTTCCAGTGGTAGGGTTCCAATTTCCACATCCTTGCCAATACCCATTGTACTTTTTCCTCCCTCTTTTTAAAAATTATACCCATCCTGGTGGTTGTGAGGTTGTATCTCATTGTGGTTTTAATTTGTATGTCCCTAATAACTAATGATATGCTATTCATGTACTTATTGGCCATTTTTATATATTCTTTGGAGAAATGTCTGTTCAATCAAACCTTTTACTCATTTTTAAATTGAATTATTTGTCTTTTTATTGTTTAGCTGTAAGAGTTGAGCTTAGACTTGTAACACAGATCCATCCTTGAAAGCTCATCCGAGGCCTAGCTGCTGTTTTTGAGTATGATGGTAACTGGGCAAACAGTGATTTCCAGGTCTGATCGGTAGAGGATTTTCTTTATTTGCCATGAAAAATACATTCAAAAGTATAATTTGACAGAGTATCATCACTTTGTCATGGCTGTAATTTGAACTAATCTTATCAGCAAATTAATGATAGACTGATAAAAGTACCTCTGGCCGGTACTAGTAATTGGTGCTCACTGGAAGTGTTTAAGCCAAATCTGGACAACTGCTCTTGGCTTGTTGTAGAAGAAATTCGTGTGTACTAAAGAAAGTTGAATTCGATGTCATTTGAGATTCTTTCCAACTCTATGATTCTGTTTTTGCTGTCTAGAGCTGAAATTTGTCCCAGTGAAATGGTATGAAAAGTATCTTATTTCCATTGTCGTTGTATAAAGAGTTAGATTCTAAAGGTAATGTAGATTTATACTTTGAAAACAGAAGAAAAGTGTTATTGTACTTCACTGTTTTTTAAGAATTAAATTATTTTACCGTGTTTCACTTGAAATAGTTTGCTTTCCTTCAATTTTAAAGAATGTTTTTTTCTTCTTACAGATTAGCAAGACACCTACAAAAAGAGGCCCAAGCTCAACACAATAATTCTGAATTCACAGAAGAACAAAAGGTACCATAAAATAATCTCTAGATACATCAGATTCCAAATGAAAAGGGTTCTGTCTTTTGAGTCCATTAAGCAAAAACAAACAACAAAAACTGTTATACTTAAGTACAAAGAATGATACTGATTATGCTTTGCTGAACATTAAGTAATTACTTTAGAGATACCACATGATTTACCATGTAATGAATTTCTCACTTAATGAATTTCTTTACTCAGCCATTTAGACTTTTAGTGGAGACCATCCACACTTTGGTTGGGGAGGAAGGGGTACTAGAGACTGGAGTTTGATTGTGAGTAATTGCATCCCACCTCAGTACTTACTTAACTCTGAACTTCCTTAACTCCTTCTCCACCTCCTCTGAAAACAAACAAAAAACAAAAAAGCCACCACTGAAAAAAAATTAGTTCAAGTCAAGAATTTGTCATAAGAATCCATCAACAAAATAAGTGCATAAAGTTGCAGAATGTTTCAAGGGTGCTCTTTCTCCTTGAATTAAAATTTTAATGTATCAAATTGATTCCCTGTACTGCTAGAGATTGTGAAAAATGGGATATTTTAAGAAGCTTTACTGTAAAACAGTGAGAAGAAATGGGAGGAAACAATTCTTATTTTTCCTGGCTCAAGGTATCTAGTGTTAAGTTAAATTTTAATCTCGTAGATAATGAAAAAATTCATGTCAGTTTTCCTCTCATTTCTTAAGACATTGTAAAAACTATGGCGACTTAATTTGCTTTTATTCTCTTTTTGTACAAGGAGTGGGAGTGGGAGTGATTCTTTGCACACTCTTTAAGTAAGCCTAAACAAATTGGTTTTAGTCCTTTGGCCTGTACTCATTTGATTCATCTTTATAAGTCTTTGAAAAGAAAAAAACACCAAAAATTAGGGTCAGTCATATTTCTTACACAAGTTAGTATGTTTGCATTTTAAAAATATTTAGGGTCTGTTGAACTGGTTTGCAGGGCAGAAATAGAGACACAGATGTAGAAAACAAACGTATGGACACCAAGGGGGGAAAGTGGCGGGGGGCAGTGGTGGTGGGATGAATTGGGAGATTGGGATTGACATGTATACACTAATATGTATAAAATGGATAACTAATAAGAACCTGCTGTGTAAAAAAATAAATAAAATTCAAAAATCAAAAAAAAAAAGAACTTGCTGTACAAAAAAATAAATAAGATAAAATTCAAAAATTCGAAAAAAAATAAAAAAAATTTTTTTTGGGTCTGTGTCATCTAGTGTATCTTTATTTTGTATTTTATTTATTTATTTATTTATTTATTTATTTATTTATTTGCCTGTGTTGGGTCTTCGTTTCTGTGCGAGGGCTCTCTCTAATTGCGGCAAGCGGGGGCCACTCTTCATCGCGGTGCACGGGCCTCTCACTATCGTGGCCTCTCTTGTTGCAGAGCACAGGCTCCAGACGCACAGGCTCAGCAGTTGTGGCTCACGGGCCTAGTTGCTCTGCGGCATGTGGGATCTTCCCAGACCAGGGCTTGAACCCGTGTCCCCTGCATTAGCAGGCAGACTCTCAACCACTGTGCCACCGAGGAAGCCCTTTATTTTGTATTTTAAAAAGCAATAGAAGTTTTAAAATTTAGAAGTATATTTTTCTTTTTTCCTTAATAATTGCTAATATCCACAATAGATTTAGGAAACTTAGGATTTTAGCCCTGGAAAATGATTACCACAGAGGAATTGTCCGGTTTGCAAAAGGAAAGGAAGAAGGACTATATGCTTTATCACCTCTAAGAATTGTGAAATCTGTCTACGAATTGCTAAGGAAGTGATCAGCTGGCATCACAGAATTGAGAGTTAAAACATCTATATTTTGAAACAATCTCAAATATCTGAGTATGTAAATTAACAGCTAACAAAGTGTGTTATGACTATGCAAACAAAATGAAAGCTTAGGAAATTAAAAAGTTTAATGACAGCCATACTTTAATCACCTGTTTGCCTTGAGTTACTTATATGCCTTGTCTCCAACATCTGTTGCTTAGGTATAGGCTCTATGAGCAACACGACCTCAAATATAAACTGATTTGACCTAAAACATACTAAAGTTTTAAAAAATGTCATCAGGAAATGAGCTTTGCTGATGATTAGACTAACAAGAAAATATTAGGGGCTTCCCTGGTGGCGCAGTGGTTGAGAATCTGCCTGCCAATGCAGGGGACACGGGTTCGAGCCCTGGTCTGGGAAGATCCCACATGCCTCGGAGCAGCTGGGCCCGTGAGCCACAATTACTGAGCCTGCGCGTCTGGAGCCTGTGCTCCGCAACAAGAGAGGCCGCGATAGTGAGAGGCCCACGCACCGCGATGAAGAGTGGCCCCCGCTTGCTGCAACTAGAGAAAGCCCTCCCACAGAAACGAAGACCCAACACAGCCAAGAATAAATAAATAAATAAATAAATAATTTAAAAAAAAAAAAAAAAAAAAAAAAAAAAGAAAATATTAGCTTTTCCTTAATTTTCTTTAACTTTCTAAGGATGAAGCTGGGGTGTTTGACAGTGCTGTGTATTTAATCTTTAATTTGTAGCTGTTCTTAGTAGGCACCCGGCTGCTGTCTTTTTTCAGCTTACACAGATCTGACCCTCCACAAGGCCCAGGAGGCACCATGACCTAAAGGAATGAGCCTGAGATCTGGAGTCAGAAGACTTGGTCTTGAATCCAGTCTCTGTCTCTGGGCCTTAATTTCCTTATGTATGAAATGAGGGATTAGATAACCCTAAATGATCTTGAAAGGTATCCCTAAATCTTCAAATGACCTCTACCTTTGAGGTAGTCTGTTCCTCCTCCCCTCCTGGAGGCCTGATTTCTGAGGTATTTATTATTTATAAACCTGCCTAGGAGGCAAATGTGGCTGCCAGTAGTGACTACAGAGAGAGGTTGTGCCTGCCTCCCTATTCCTTGGGCTTGGAGAAGGACCCCCAAATCACTCTGTACTACATTATGAATATAAGGCAAGTCGTATGCATTTACAAATTTATTTTTCTTTAAAAATACAGGTGAAACATTCACAACGGGCCAGAAACCTCATATTGACATATAGGCCTTATTTCAATGTCACATAAGGAAAAACTTAGAGGCTCCAAGTTAATAAATGATTAGAAAACAAAGATTTCCCAGACATTATCTGGAGAACATTGACTCTGAAAAATTAATAGATGTTATATGAACAGCGTTTGTGACTTGTCAGGGCTTTTAGTATGCTAATGTGTATGTTGGATTTTTAAAGAGTTTGGGTAACGGAGTATTTCTTAAATTTGTTGACTTTTGAAAGTCTCCCTCCTCCTCCCTTTATAATATTTCATTGGGTCTGAAGAACATGTTATGGGAAATTTTGAAACCAACTGTTAGGTCTGCAAAATTAATTGAATGCCAGACCTGGCATGTAAGCCAAAGGAGAAGAAATTTGATTGTGTTTTCCTTAAAAGAGGAAAATGGAGAATGTTCCTTACATTAAGCAAAATTGTTCTATATGTTTTCTATTTGGAATTATATTCTTTATGCTTTTACTATTTTAAATGTTTTTGTAGCAGTGACAAGTTTTAGAATTATGCCAACCATTTAATAATTTGTGGAACTTTGAAAGAAGATTTTTAAAAACCACCATATTTCTAAAGTGCTTTCTTTATGAAGCTTTTTACTGTTAGCTCACAGTAAGATTTCAAAAATATTTGATGAATAAATGCTTTGTTAGATCTTAAGTTATTGATATTTATTTGTATATGATTATTATTTTAAGATTAGAGGAATCCTATTTTTTTAGAGAATAACATATATATCTTCACAATATTTATTTTAAATCTGAAGAACTCTAAAGCAGAACTACTGATCTCTCTAAAGTTTATTAGTTGATGGTAAAAAATCTTCATATGGCTTTTCTATTCAAAATATTCTCAAAGATTTCTGGTGGAAAAAAAAGCAAGTTTATAATTCTTATTTGATCTTCCCTCATGATCAGTTGACATAGCTTTCATTTCATTTCTTAATAGTTTTGTCATTATAACAGCGGGGTTTAGTAGCCAAAAAATAGCTGCCAAAAGCTTTCATTCCGTTAAATTCCCTGCTTTGGTGTAGTAGATTTTCTCATGTAAGTTTCTGGACAGAATAGAACATCCTGTCTCATGATGCTTAGAAAGTTTTTCCCTGTTTTGAATCAAATTTAGTGGTAATGAGAATTCCAGCACTATATGCTTGTTTTACATTTTATAGGTCCCCCCTTTCCACTGCCTCCTCCCTCTCTTCCTTTCTTTCCTCCCCACCCCCGCCATCTAAAGAGTAGACGACTGGCTGTCTAAATGTAAAAAATTAAGTCTGGATTGAGACTATACTGCTTTAACAATGTGTATTTTTTCAACCTATTTTTCCTTGATATGTTTTAGCAAAATTACTTTAGCTCTTTATTTGTATATTTCTGTTTCATCTTTTCCTTTAACCGCTCTTTTTGAGTTGCCATTTCCCTAGCAAGTGACAAAGTAAAATAGCCAATATTCTGAAAATGACAACATTTTCCATTTCTGTACCACAGTAGGTATAAGCAGTTAATTTGAATGAAGTGGTAATTATTTAAATCTTTCTAAAATTAAACTTCACTTACTTTGAGTGCTTAGTCTTAATGTGTATTAGTTAATAGTCAGTATTTATATTCTGACACATATGACCTTGTGCTTCTTAATAATTTTTCTGAACCATTTCTTTCTAAGAAAGTTGAAATAATTACAGTAGCAAGCACTGATTTTGACATCAATAAATGCTGCATGTTTTGCTACAGCTGAAAATGATAGCGTTTCACTCCTTTTTTAATACTGATATTGGGTGTGGTCCCTTAAAATAGTTATGAATAATGCCTATTGGTATTTTGCCATAGTTCAGTAGATTCTGTGTAAAAAACTGTTGCTTCTGCTTAACTTGAAGAAATATTTAAACTTAAAATAGATTATTAGTGGACTCATAGTTGTTAAACTACATTTTACCTTAAATGTTTAAAACATCAAATCAAATGGATTGTATAGTAAAGAAGGAAAAGGAGTTAACTAGTATTTTTAAAGACTTACTCACTGGTACGTGTCCCTTAATACAGACAACCCTTTTTCAAAACCAGTTTTTAAAGAACATGAAAAGTATGGCCAAATGGTATTAAAATAAGTGTGTTACTTTGTTGTATATATTGCTATTGTATAGAGTACACTGATGTCCAGGGCAAGTTGCTTAACCTGTCTTCTGTTTTCACATCTATAAAATGGTTGTATCTAACTCATAGGGTTGTAGTCGGGATTAAATGACTTAATGTGTGTAAATCACTTAGGAGAGTCTGTCATTTAGTAACTGCTCAATAGTTGTTAGCTATTACTATTACTATATAATTATATTTATATTTAAAATTATTTACTAGTTTTGTCAGATTTGAGTGATATATATGAACAATGATTTGGGGTTATTAGATTTTATGTAGAAAAGATTGTTGCTGGTTCCTCCACAACAGCTCTTTCAGAGGGTAAATAAATCTGTGAGTATCTTGATTCCTTTTGCAGCAATTATATTAAATATAATATTTAAATGTAAAATTTCAAAATAAAATTTGACATTTTCTAAACTCTTATATTAAGATTAAAAGAAATTTTTAAAGATTGTGGAGATAGTTAAATATCGTTACTTGTTCCTTGACCAAGAGTCATGTCTTTTGCTCAGTCGTGGTTTATTTATTTATATATTTTTAAGTTAAAAAAAATTTTTTATTGAAGTATACTTGAGTTACAATGTTGTATCAGCTTCTGGTGTACAGCAAAGTGATTCAGTTATACATATTGATATATATACATATTCTTTTTCATATTCTTTCCCATTATGGTTTATAACAGGATACTGAATATAGTTCCCTGTGCTATACAGTAGGACCTTATTGTTTATCTATTTTACATATAGTACTTTGTATCTGCTAATCCCTAGCTCCTAATTTATCCCTCCCCCTTTCACTTTTGGTAACCATTAGTTTGTTTTCTATGTCTGTAAGTCTGTTTCTCTTACATAAATAAGTTCATTTGTGTCATATTTTAGATTCCACATATAAGTGATATCGTATGGTGTTTGTCTTCTCTTCCTGACTTACTTCACTTAGTATGATAATCTCTAGGTCCATCCATGTTGCTGCAAATGGCATTATTTCATTCTTTTTTATGGCTGAGTAGTATTCCATTGTATATATATACCACATCTTCTTTATCCATTCATCTGTTGATGGACGTTTATTTACCTTGCTTCTATGTCTTGGCTATTGTGAATAGTGCTGCTGTGAACATTGGGGTGCATGTATCTTTTCTAATTATAGTTTTCTCCAGATATATGCCTAGGGGTGGGATTGCTGGATCATATGGCAACCCTATTTTTAGTTTTTTAAGGAACCTCCATACTGTTTTCCATAGTGGCTGCACCAGTTTACATTCCCACCAACAGTGTAGGAGGGTTCCCTTTTCTCCACATCCTCTCTAGCATTTGTTATTTGTAGAATTAGTGTTTTATTTTGTGAACTGCTATCCCAGCTGTTTATGGTCCACATGATAATTGCATAGTGCCATCTAGCCTGAGTGCCAGCTACCAGGACAATACTTGTTACTCCTCTTTGCTCCTCATTTATCTTCCAAAGAAAATTGATGAAAGAGAAAACCACCAAATCTATTGACTAAACTTTTGCAGGTCGTCAGTATGTATAGAAAAACAGCCTTTTTTTTTTCCAGAATATTTTTTTTGTGAAGGCATTGCAAATATTGTACATATATGCTTCACTTTTATTGTCAGGATTTATTCCTTTTTATTAGGAAGGATTTAAAAGTCTTGATGGGCATAATTCAGCTGCCTGCTCTGGCAGATATTTGTTCTATGGGTCTCCTCCCTTTCATTTCAACCCTAGTCACTCATGTTCTTGTTCTGATTACTGTTTATGTAGACAGTTGAAATAACCTGATTGATCTTACCTTTAGTCTTTTCCCTTTTCTCCTTCACCCTATGGATACTGTTATCACAACAGTCTTCTTAAAGGGCAAATCTGATAGTCATTCTTCTGTCCAAAAACTATCTGTATAATTTATTGCTAAAGTAATAACAGATTCTGCAGCTGGTCCTAGAAGGTCCCCTTTATAATGACCTCCCTCCCCCAACACACGCATTTCACATTTCAAACCTATCTCCCCCTGCTTCAGTTTGGGACTTCAGACAGCTGAACCATGACAGTTTTCCTAGTACTTTAGTTGTAGAAATCCTCCCAGTCACTGGGGTGTGAATCCTAATTCCCATTCTTGTCCTGTTCCTCCAGGACATGTTACCGCTTAGTTTGCTGAAGCCCTATAGAATCAAGTGCCTCTGCTTTATGTTACAGTGATTCTGAATGTGTCTTATATAATAGAAACATGAGCTTATTAAAGACAGGGACTATGCCTTATCACTTGTATCCATTTTATAGCTCAGATCTGACTGTAAAATTTACCACCATTTATCACAAGTATTGATTCTGCTTAGTATTATTGATATATTTAATTGAATAAGTCAAGATTGGATTTGAGTCAAAATTATACCACTGTGCTAACTTTCAGATATTTTTGTTTTTAAGTCTTTCAGTGAATATCAGACTTTATGGAGAAGAAGAGAAGCTAAAGCTTAGGAGGGAAGATGCTTGAAGTCCTTTTCATTGCCCTTTAAATCATATCTAAAGCTATCATCAAAGCAAACTTGATTTAGAATTGGTTGTGGCACATTAGGTCAGGAGTGAATATATACTCACCTTCTCTGCGTGATCCCAGCCCTTTACCTCCTGTTTCTCATCTCCAAAGTCTGCAAGATGCTAAAAGAAGTAAAATTTAACTTATTTTTTAAACTTATAGATCGCTTTTCAGTGAAAATTAACTTGATGATTTGGACAACTAACAGTTATGATGTATTTGGTATTTATAGCATTTTCTTTTTCCTACAGAAAACCATAGGCAAAATTGCAACATGCTTGGAATTACGAAGTGCAGCTTTACAGGTAAATAGGTTGCCCCCCTCCAACTTTTTAATATAAGGAAAAGAAATTATTGTGAACTATTCTGATAAAATATTAGCATTCATGCCAAAAGCAGTATTGTCTCAGCAAGGTTTTATAACAGTAAGAATTCATGGGTTAAACTCATATTAAAAGATTTAGTTCATATTATATAAACTGTAAAAATAAAAAATATGACTTCAATTTTTTTTCTGTTATTTTTAGCCTGAATGTTCCCAAAACACAAAAACAAAAACCAGTTTGGAATTTTTTATTTTTTTACCCTGAAAGCAAGAAATAGATTCATTTATTTTGGCTACTTTTTGAATATGTCGTCAACCACTTAAAAGACATAGGGTGCAGGGAAATCTTTGTAATAAAAATATGTAATATGCATGTTTTAAATTCAGTCCACACAGTCCCAAGAAGAATTTAAACTGGAGGATCTGAAGAAGCTAGAACCAAGTAAGTTTTATTTTATATTTTTTAATGATACTCCTTTAGAAAAATATTTGAGCTATTATGGATATTAAGGTTATTTAGCGGAGATGCTGATTTGAGTCATTTCTGTTAATATCTAATGCTATGTAATTTTTTTGTGCTTTTATAATTTCTATAATATTTATAGTAATTATTCTTTGGTTCACTTTCATTATAGAATATGAAACATTATTTGATTCTATGTCGTACCTCATCTATCTGTTTTAGCCTTTATTTTGTTTTCATCCCTTTAATAAGACTGTAATTAAATTACTTTGGTAAACATTTACAGTAGAGTCTACTGGAGAATATAAAGTTACAGTCACTGATGGCTATTTATACTGCATGTCACTGAAAACTGCAGTCCAGCTGTTTGATCTGCTCTATAAAATATTTCCTTGTTGCCCTCATTTTCCTTCCTGAAAGTTTTTTTGAGGTAAACAATTCCTTCAAATATTTTGGTGGTTAAGATGCTGCTAGATGAAGCTTTTTTGCTGGTTCAAATGAATGTTCTCTTAGAGGAAATGTTTGAAATATAAGCAAGGGCACAAGTATTGAATATCACCACAGTCAATTTTAGGATATTTTTATCACCCCATAAAGAAACCCGTTATCCAT
Organism: Balaenoptera ricei; assembly: GCF_028023285.1. Taxonomy (NCBI): domain Eukaryota; kingdom Metazoa; phylum Chordata; class Mammalia; order Artiodactyla; family Balaenopteridae; genus Balaenoptera; species Balaenoptera ricei. The sequence goes on from NC_082639.1 coordinate 172,591,282, forward strand.
TAGCATTCAGTCATTTCCCTCCAGCTTCCCCCAATTCCCAGCCCTAGGCAACCACTAATCTACTTTTTGTCTCTATAAATTTGCCTGTTCTGAACATTTCAAATAAATGGAATCATATAATGTATGGTCTTTTGCAACTGGCTATATATAAGATTATTTTAAGAAAAGCACATTGATGGCTTTAAAAAAAAGATTTCAGCTGCAGTTAGGATGTCTGAGTTATATGATGTTTCTAAAGAAAATCATAACGTTCAATTTTAAATGATAAGAATAATTAGGATTTGGGATCCTTACCTAGTCACTATTTTCAATTTCTTTTCAGTTTGTTTCCAAATAAAACTTAAGAATCTGTTAGGTATGTAGGATGACTGTAAAGTTTGTAAACGCTTATACTCAGATGTTTATTATCTCTTTCCATAGACACACTCAATTATTCCTCCTGTTGCCTCATAGACTTTCTCGTTGGTAATAATGGTTGCCATTTTTTCGAGTAGCAGCAGTATACCAAGCACTCAGATAAATCGTCTCAGTGGCATTTTGCTTACTGACACTTGCCTGTGATCTTACAGCTTGTAAATGCCAGAACCGGATTTTGACCAGGGTTCTAAGTGATCTCAAAGCCTGCATTCCTACCACTGCACTCTGTTATTAATACTTGGAATGGTGCAGTATTGACATCAATCCTAAATATCATGGTTCTTCAGGTCAAGCTCCTGAGAGATTATTGACCCATATCTTAGTGGAAGATTGTACTAAAATCTGCATTAGTCTTCTACTTTGTTTATTTGTTTTTGTTTTTTTAAGATTTGGTGTGGGAATGGAAAGGAAAGAGTATTATTGGGATTCATTTTGTTATAGTTTGAATTTATATAATGCTTCTCATTTGTACTTCTCCCTTCCTGGTACTTATTATCTTTTTAAATGATTTTAATTTGCTGTTGCCTCTAAAAGGAACATAAATGTGTATATTGTATCTCAGTAGGATATGCTCTGTAATTAATTTTGAATTTATAAAATCTAGGCACTTGTTATGAGTTAATTATTTTATCAGAATTAAACATTTTCTATAAATTGGTGTTTGTATTTCAGATTAAGTGTTCTTAGTCAAGCTGGCCTCTGCCTCTTCTAAGAATGTTAAGGAAAGGAAAATTAATGAATGATTGTGTCTTTCAACATGTTAGACCTAGTTGGTTTATTTTGCTAATGTATTTTTCCTTCAAAGTTTTTAAAATATAATCCTGTCTGAAATTCATACAAAAACTAAGATCTTGAAAGTAGTATTTACTTGATTTTCTTATGTTAATCCTTAGTAACAGACTACTTCTTACTCAAACTTGTCCCCCCGTGACGACCCCATAAACCGTGAAGTTCCCTTCCATTAATTCATCTTTGAAGGCCCCGAAGAAATCCCACCTTTCTCTGAAAGCTTTCTGTGCTTTCCCTAGCCATAATTAAACTCTACTTCATGTCCTTTCTAGGAGCACTTTTTAGAGCCACCATTGTGGTCTGCCCTGTATTATTCTCACTTATATTTATTTCTCTCCTCAAGAAGATTGTGAATAACCTATGTACTTTCCCCACAGAGCCTCATTCAATGCTTTGCCTGTAGTATGAACTCGGCAGATTTTTAAGTTGAATGTCTTCAGGGAATCTTCTCACATACTTTAAAAAATAACCTTTCAGATGGGAAGCACTTGCTCATTTTTGCCTACCACAAAAATGAAAAATGTCAGCCACAAAAGAAGAATACATCTGGGGTGTGTGTCTGTGAGATTTTTAGAGTGTCAGCTTCCAGAGGGTTGCAGGGCCTGCTCCGTGACAGCAGGCTGGGAGTGCTGAGGTCTTACCAGCAGAGGGTGGGCCTGTGTGTGTGGTTTCTACTGGATGAGCCACTTAGTCCCCCATGGTGGTAGACTCCATGCTCATGCTAATACCTTCCATGGAATTATAAACTTGCTTCTCTCTTCTCTAAATCCTCCTAAAATATCAATATTAGTGTCAGAAGAAAAATCCTATGTAAAGTTTATGTAGAACCCTATTTTAAAAGGGCGTTAGAATCCCTGTTATTCCACAGTTGGTGAAAATGGAAACCTATCCTACATTTACAGAAAGGGGGAAAGGAGCTGTTATTTTTCTTCCAAAATTATTCACACAAATTAAATATCTGATATACTCTATACTTATAAATACAAAATAAAGGAGAGGCTATTATTCCAAAACAAACATTTCCTTTTCAAAGTATTGATACCTAAGGAAAGAAAATACTGTTTAATTCTTCTGTTATAACACAAATTCAATATATTCTTAATGACTAATATGATTTTCAACTTTTTAATTGATGTTGTTTTGTACGTACTTTAAGGTTTGATTTTTCCTTTTTATTATTAAAATGTGATCGTTTCTGATATGGATATACATGATCTTTTTTTTTTCAGTCACCCATTCCCTGTTCTCAGTATCTAGCATAGTACTGTGTAAGTGATTAATTCAGGGGTCCCCAACCCCTGGGCCGCAGGTATTGGTCCGCGGCCTGTGAGGAACCGGGCTGCACAGCAGGACGTGAGTGGCCGGCGGTGAGCGAGCGAAGCTTCACCTGCCGCTCCCCATCGCTCCCCGTGCTCCCTGTTGCTCCCCGTCGCTCCCCGTCCCTCCCCGTCGCTCCCCGTCGCTCCCTGTCCCTCCCCGTCGCTCCCCGTGCTCCCTGTTGCTCCCCATCACTCCCCATCCCTCTCCGTCGCTCCCCGTCACTCCCCATCGCTCCCCGTGCTCCCTGTTGCTCCCCATCGCTCCCCGTCGCTCCCCGTCGCTCGCATCACCACCTGAACCATCCCCCCTCCCTCACCCCTGGTCCGTGGAAAAATTGTCTTCCATGAAACCGGTCCCTGGTGCCAAAAAGGTTGAGGACTGATGAATTAATTGATATTTGAGTTGAATGAATAGCTTACGAGCAGCATTCATGCACCAAGTTTAGAGAGGATAGTCTTATAATTTTAAAAATAGTCCTTCTTAGTGAGATCTGAAATAACAGGATTCTAGTCAGCCAGATAGGGAAAACTATGGAGAAATAAATTACCATATAATAATGTAGACTTATACTTTTATGGTACTTTAAATGTTCCCATGCAATTTCATATACTGTGTTATTTAATTTAATTTTCTCAGCAGTCTGGGAAGGAAATGGTATTCTGATTTTAGAACTGGGGAAACAGAGATTCAGAGTAGTTATGTGAATGCTCAAGTATTAACATCACTGTAGGGCTAAGATCCGATTTCAGATCTTTTGCTACTTCCCCCTTGCTTATCAGACTTCAGCTCTACATTCTATTCCTTGAACAAGCTCCTGCCCCAGAGCCTTTGTTGTTGCTCTCGCTTGTTCTCTAATTCTTGGAGAGCCCTTGCCCCAGAGCTACTTGTGGACATTTCCTCTCATCCAGGTCATGGCTCAAATGTCTTCTAGCAATTCAGGTTTGAGAGGCCTACCCTGTTCACCTCAGCTGAACTTATCCCTCTATTCCACGTACACAAGCATCCTCTGTGTCCTTCATTACACTCATCGCAGTCTTAACATTATCTTGTTTATTTGTTGGCTTATTATTGTCTGCTTTTCCTGACGAGGATCTAAGATCCATATATGAGGGCAAGAACCCTCTGTCTCTATCACTGCCATACCTTTAGCACTCAGTGCATGTTTGTTGAGGAGAAGAAAAAGAGAGGAAGAATGAGGGTAAGAGTTGGAGAGGGAGAGAGAATAAGAATGAGTGAGAATCTAGACCCAAGTCTCAGACTTCTCTCCCCGAAGGGCTTAGTAGGAGTGCATACGTTAGAAGAAGTCTGATAAACACATCCAGCTCCAATTGGAGTAAGGCATATAATTGCAACCTGTACACAGGGATTTCCTTTTTGGGGATGACAACATCCATACCTATTTTAGCTCTCAACTGCAGGACTCCAAAATTAGAGAGACTGAATAAGTTGAGTATAAAATCATAGAAATATTTTGGGTTGCCCAATTAATGCTATTACTTCACCTTCATATAGTTGCAGGTAGTTACTGGGAATCCATAAGACCAGAGATGAAGCACTAAGTTACATACAGCACCTCTCTTTAAGTTTACATGCCAGGATATAGTCACTGACTACAACCATAATACAGGAGGTGGTACCATGTTGTTTGAAGACTTCTCTTGAGGATAAATCCCTCTTTGTGTGTGTGTGTGTGTGTGTGTGTGTGTATGTACAAATAAATGTACATATATGTATGTATATATTACACATATGTAATAAACTATGGTAAAATGCGTATGAGAATTATAACCTCACTACTATAAACTTTACTAGTTTTATGGAGTTGAGGGGAAGTCTAATCAGGACGTAGAATAAGATGTGCTCATGTCCCTCTCATTGGTCATCTTTGACACCCATCTTTTAATTTATATTCTCCAGGGAGGAGTTACTCTCTTCTCTGGTGCCCCATGTCTCATCTAGGACTTTGTACATAGAACTATTTCGGGGTTCATTTTCCATAAGGACTCTGAGGCTCTAGAAGTTACTCTCCTTGGAGGTCTAACAATACTCTGAAATTACTGGTACTTGGAGTATGGATATTTTCATTTTGCTAAGATAGTCAATGGTTTGTGGCTCTGGATGATGATAAGATTGGGAAATTTTAAAAAAGTATTAACAGGCATAGTAAAATTGACTAAAAATCAGTCATTGACAATAAAATTGTTTATTTTGATTCATGAGATAATTCATATGTCTTTCTCTTTTTATTCTAGTCCTAAAGAATATTCTTACATATAATAAAGAATTCCCATTTGATGTTCAGCCTGTCCCCTTAAGGTAAAATAAATAAGCACCAATATTTGTCTTCTTATTCTATCATCTTATTTTATACCTATTTTTCAGAGATTTCTGGATGTTTTATATCAATGTTGGTTTACTGATATCATTAGTAGTAACATATTAACATTTTATGTCAGCATTTTTTATATCAACATCTTACCTAGGAAATGAGTAGCTATGTGGCTTCTCTAGTATATTTAGTTTTGTAGCTCACTCTTTTTTCTGTCCTTTCGCATGTAGAAGAATTTTAGCACCTGGTGAAGAAGAGAATTTGGAATTTGAAGAAGATGAAGAAGAGGGTGGTGCTGGAGCAGGGTCTCCTGATGCCTTTCCTGCTAGAGTTCCCGGTGAGTATCACTTGTTAAAAATATACATTACTTAACTCAATACAAGGTCAAGGTGTTTGGAACTTATTTTGGTATTTGCTAGTAGAGAGTAAAACCTCTCCAGGGTTCATGCCAATCTTAAGCAAATGGACATGTTTTGGGCAGTAGCTGTTTTATAAGTATAGTCTGAAAGTATCTTACTATCTGTTTTGGGGTCCCAAAGACCACCCTCGGGTTCGGAGATTCACTAGGAGGACTCACAAGACTCAGCATGTGATTGTACTCACAGCTGTGATTTATTCCAGAGAAAGAATACAAAAAAAAAGTCAGCAAAGGGAAAAGGTACACGAGCGAAGTCTGGAGGAAACCAGGTGCAAGCTTCCAAGAGTCCTTTTCCAGTGGAGTCACATAGCTTGTGCTTGATTCCTCTAGTGACAGATTGTAATGACACACGTGAAGTGTCCACTAGGGAAACGGGATGCCCATTAGAGACTCCATGCCCAGAGCTGTTACTGGCGGCTGAGCACATAGACACCCTCTGCCTAACACTGACCAAAATTCCAGACTCCCAGAAGGAAAGCGGATAATTCAGCATAAGCCATGTTGTTTGTAAAAATAACTTAGGCACAGTGACCATTCTTATCAGGGGATAGTAGGAACCCTCCCAAAATCCAGATTCCCAGACTCTAGTCAGGGGTCGACCTTGTACTCAGGCCTTTCTAAGAGTAACCGTCTCAGGCCTGCTATGTTAACTCTTTACTGTACACTGTTGTAAGTACTTCTTTAATTAATCAAATTGTGGTCATTAAAACTGGACCCAGGGAGAATGAATACTGAGCAAATGCCCTTTTCTTCCCATCTTGTTTTAGGAAAGCAAATAATGTATGGCAAGGCTTTTTTGTTTACAGAAGATCTTCCCTCTCTGTCAGTAACCTAGGCAGGCACCCTGGATAAACTTCTTGCCTCTCCCAATTACTGTTTTACTCTGTTCTGTTCTTAAACAGTACACAGTTTTCATTTCTGGTAAACTGTAATAGTTCACTTTAGTGTAATATGCTGATATATTGTGATGTATTTTAAAATAGAAGCCAGAAGCTTTAAAATACAGTTAGATACAATTTATGTGTTATCCTGATAACTTTCTTGGTAATAAAAGTACAGGCAGACCTTGGAGATGCTGCAGGTTTGGTTCCAGACCACCACAATAAAGTGAGTATTGCAAGAAAGCGAGTCACACAGATTTATTGGTTTCCCAGTACATGTAAAAGTTATGTGTACACTATAGTCTGTTAAGTGTGTGATAGCATTATGTCTAAAAAAACAAGGTACATACTTTAATTAAAAAAATACTTTATTGCTGGGACTTCCTTGGTGGTCCAGTGGTTAAGAAACTGCCTTCCAGCGCAGGGGACTCGGGTTCAATCCCTGGTCAGGGAACTAAGATCCCACACGCCATGGGACAGCTAAGCCCACGCGCCGCAACTACTGAGCCCGTGCGCCACAACTAGAGAGCTCGTGCTGCGACTACATAGCCCACGCGCTCTGGAGCCCACGCGCCGCGACTACTGAGCCTGCACGCTCTGGAAACCGTGCTCCACAACTAGAGAGGAGCCCGTGTGCTGCAGCGAAGACCCGACGCAGCCAAAAATAAATAAATAAACAAATATTAAAAAAAGAAAAAAAATTTATTGCTAAAATAATGCTAGCCCTCATCTGAACCTTCAGCTAGTTGTAACCTTCTTGCTGGTGGAGAGTTTTATCTAACGTTGACTGCTGCTGACTGATCAGGGTGCTGGTCGCAGAAGGTTGGGGCAGCTGTGGCACCTTCTTAAAATAAGAGCACAGTGAAGTTTGCCACCTAGGTTGACTCTTCTTTTCACAGTTTCTCTCTAGCATGCAGTGCTATTTAATGGCACTTCACCCATTGTAGAACTTCTGTCAAAATTGGAGTCAAGTCTCTCAAGCCTTGCCACTGTCTATCAGCTAAGTCTATGTAATGGTCTAAATTTTTTGTTGCCATTTTAACAATCTTCACAGCATCTTCACCAGGAGTAGATTCCATCTCAAGAAACCACTTTCTATGCTCATCTGTACGAAGCAATTCCTCATCTGTTAAAGTTTTATGAGATGGCAGCAATTCAGTCACATCTTCAGGCTCCACTTCTAATTCTAGTTCTCTTGCTATTTCCACCACATCTGCGGTTACAATGGTAACATCAAAGATCACTGATCACAGATCACTGTAACAAATATAATAATAATGAAAAAGTTTGAAATATTGCAAGAATTATCAAAATGTGACACAGAGACACGAAGCGAACAAATGCTGTCTGAAAAATGGTGCCAATAGACTGGCTTGCTTGCTTGACGCAGGGTTACTGCAGATGTTCAATTTGTAAAAAATGCGATATCTGTGAAGTGTAATAAAGTACTACAGTAATAATAGTGATATTCCCGTGTTTATAATGCCCCTTGGGGAGGAGGCATTATGGAGTTGGAGCAACATAGACTTGAACCAGCAGACACTGGGCTTGAGTCTAACCTCTGTCCATTACTAGTTGCACCTATTCTTAAACCAGTTTGAACCTCAATTTCTTTATGTATAAAATGGGGTGATAATCATGCCTAACTCATAAGGTTCCTGTGAAGACTAAACAAGGTACAGCATATACAGCTTTTAGCACAGTACCTGTCACATGCTGAATGTTAGTGCAGTGATTATTCTCATCATCATCTTTCAATGGAGATAACAATACCTACACTATAGGATTATTGGGAAAATTACTGTAGATGGTAGCTTTTGTTGTTAATAATGTTTCTTTGGTATAGGGCATTATTCCTAATGTACCTTGCTTTATGAAAAGAGAGATGTATTTTTCTTGTTTTTGTCATATATGTAGGAAATTTCAAAATTGCTGAGATGGTGAGAGAAATTATCTCGCTGTTTTACTAACTGAATAGCTGTTATTCCCTTTGCAAACCACATATTATCATTGCCGTAGCTTCCAGTACTATAAATTTCTATCTGACTTGGTTGTTTGCTCGCTTGCTGTACTTCTGTAGCAAACAAGATCTTTAAAGCAGATGATGTAAGCCATGAAACATACAGATCAAGGTTTTTATGAGGTTCAGGTTGCTGAGTTGAAAAGAAACTTCTGCCATAAATTAAATCCATTTGCTATGTAAGAGTAAGCCCAAACTGAATAGATTTTTGTAAACTGATATAGCATTGCGGTATTTCATTTCAGAGGTACAGAAGGCTTACTGAACCCTTCTATTCTCTGAATTTCTTTTTTGAACGAGTACGTGTAGTTTAATTAGCTGTTTTTAGTTTGGGGTCATTATTGTCCACGACCTGTAGGTGTCATTAAAAAATAACTCATAAAATTATATTCATTGACATCATCAAAATAAGATGACATTTAACCTTTCACTTAACTGTAAAGCAGGAAACGTTTTATTTTCTTTGTTATTCTGCGAGAATCCAAGATTTTAGTTATGCCTAGGCTGTGTCTGCGTTTGGTGGCAAGATAGTTCTGGGAATTGTTGTGACTTTTTATTTATTATCTTTGTTTTTATATAAGTTACTGAACTGTAAGTTTGTTGTGACTTTTTTTAAAAGTCAGGTTTATTGAGGTGTCACTTACATATACAACAGTCACCCTTTTTAGTGTGCAGGTTTATGCGTGCTGACAAACACCTCCAGGTCTGTAACCACCACCGCTGTGAGGCTAATGAGGAATAAGGTACGGTGTGCAGGTGTGGTAGGACCCAGAATCGTTTCTTCCCATTTAAAACCGAAAGTGACTTTTTAGCCAGCCTTTAATGGGGGGAGGGGGGGAGGTAGATATTATCTTACCTTTTTTGATATTAATCTTTTTCCTTTTCAAAATTTAAAAAACTCATATGGCAAACATCATAAATTTTTGTTAAATAATTGGATTAAGCCAAAGTAGGATTTAATTCTTTTAAAGGTAGGCTTGGTAGATTTCATTTAAATCAAGGATATAAATTTATAACCTGTTTTTTATGGCCTAAAAATGTATTGACATTGCTGAATATAAAGCTCTTAAAATCATAAGCCCAAGAAATATGAATAAAAAATAGCCAAGACACAATTTTCAAGTTTTTAAAAAACATTTTTTTACTGAATGACGTGATTAAACTCAAACATAGGCTTAGCAGTTTCAAAATTATACGAATGTGTTGCTTTTTTGAGCCCTTATATAGGCTTAAATATGCATAAAACATGTTTATTTTTGAAACTAAAAATAAAGAATGAAATTTACCTCTTCAGCGTGAAACCTGTGCTTGGGTTTTCCTGCACAAGTACTCAATTCTGAGTTGAACTTGAGAAATAAGCAAACATGAATTTCATTTTCAGCTGAAATGAAGTTTTTTCTTGCTCACACATATAAGAAGTTGAAAATTGCAGCAAAATGTTCATTGCTTTCCTATGACTATCAGGGCATCCTTCTTTCACAGAAGTCCAGAGCATGCCTAGGGGCACAGCGGTGAATATCATCTCAAGGGTACGGTTAGACCACAGCTCGCTAAGTTCTTTTTCTTCTCCAAAAGTCTCAAGTTCTCAGGCTGTGCAGAAGAATCAGAGAAAGTGTTCCTCACCCAGGCATTTATTAGTATATAAAGGGAAGGAAAATACTCTTTGATTTTGTTCTCTTGTTCTCCAGACTGGTTTTTAATAAGATGTAAGACTTATTTATATTTTTTCTCTCTCTCAAGCCCAAGCAGTCGTGGAAATATTTCAGGATTTCCTTTTACAAGTTAATTCCTTTTCTTTTAAATCCAAGAATCCTGTCACTTGAAGTTAAAGGGTTTTCTTCAGAGCTTTGCAGAGACTGGTTCATATGAAATGTCTGTTAAGTATGCTACATCCTGCAGCCCTCATCTTCAAAGCACCCAGCAACATCTGGCCTGCTCTTTTTTGAAAGTACTCTGGCAATTCAACCTTTCAACTCAGACACCTGTGGGGAACTCTTCCTTGCTTGCTGTAGGGAATGATGGATTGCCCTTTTTAAACTAGCATTTCTACATGAAGCACATGCCCACTGACTCCTTCTAGACTTTGTGGATGTGTGTTTATTATTTTTTTTCCCAAATGTGGTAGTGACACTGGTATACTCTTTATGTATGCAACAACTTCAATCAGCTATAATTTTAATTTCATAGACCTAGATACAATATTATTTAAATGATAATGGCCCCTAAGATTTTTTTTCAAACTTTTAAAGCAATTTTAAACACGAACAAACGTCTTACAGTTTTTCAAACTCTTTTTCGTGAAAGCTCAGAGGAACCCATTTTCCTCAACTGCTAGACAATAAATTACTTGCTAAAAGAACTTGTATGTGTATTTTAATGTTTTACCACAATTTCTACCTCTAAATTGAATTCAGTATTTCAAAACAAATAAATGGTCCCTCCATAACTTTTTATCTACCTGCAATGTCATTTGCAAGGATTATCTATTGCCAGAATTTGAAGACACTTTTAATGTGTTACCTATCTACCAAATATTGTGGCTTGTTTGATCAATATCATTATCTTAAATTATGTTTAAAATTATCCCAGAATAACTAAAGTATTTTTCTTGAAAGAAAAAAATGCTACTTAAATGCAAAGTATTATCATGTATGTCCTTTTTTTTTTATCATGCTTTAGCAGCACAAAGAAATGTGCACTTAAAAAATTTTGGATGACAGGGATTTCCCTGGTGGTTCAGTGGGTAAGACTCTGTGCTCCCAATGCAGGGGGCCTGGGTTTGATCCCTGGTTGGGGAACTAGATCCCGCACGCATGCTGCAACTAAGAGTTTGCATGCCGCAACTAGGAAACCCGTATGCTCCTACTAAGAGTCCGCATGCTGCAACTAAGAAGCCCACGTGCCACAACTAAGACCTGGTACAGCCTAAATTAATTAATTAATTAATTTTAAAAAAAAGAAATTTGGATGACAGAGAATCTGAGTCAGTAGTACTAGATATGTGAGTTTAGTTACAAGTATTATAAATTTAAAGCAATGAAAACTAACAAGATTATGTGTATTATCACATATATATGATATTGCTTAGTCTACATTTTGGACACCTGATTGAACTCTGCTCTAAGTGTGGATAAAAAATTAATATACTCCTTGTTAATGATGTTTAATTTCCGAAGCACTAAGGCAAAATAAGGACCAACTCACCTCTTATATTAGAACCAACGCCCGTGGGAACATCTGTACAATATCACATAAAACGTCAGGCAAATAAAGTTACTTAATAAGCAAACTCAAATCACAGTGTTTTCAAAAGATACAATCCTCAGTAATTATCCAAAAAGGCATTGCCTCTTTAGGAGTCTTGTCTAGGTGATGATATACTACTGTTTTGGAACAAAGACCATCATGCCATTTTTCGTTTTAGACCAGAAAGAAAAATCGTGTGAGGACAGGGTCTTAAAGGATTTCATTGACTTCAGTTTCCATGTAACCTCTGTTTTCTCCTGTGGACTTAACACACAGACTCCTGGTCTCTGGGCTGGTGGTCCATTCCTAGTCTGGTTCTCTGAAATCTCTCTCTTCCAGAGTGTCTTGGCCCCATACAGAGAACCAACCGGTCCACGTGAGGAGATCCTCCTTACGTTAGGTTCTGCAGTGTTATCAGCTTCCCTAGGAACAGAGGAGTTGTAGGTGAAGGACGAGGGGCTGCAGCTGCTCCTCCGCTTCTGCCCCCAGGTTCTTCAGAACCATTTTTTTTTTTTTTAAGATTCCATATATATGTGTTAGCATACGGTATTTGTTTTTCTCTTTCTGACTTACTTCACTCTGTATGACAGACTCTAGGTCCATCCACCTCCCTACAAATAACTCAATTTCGTTTCTTTTTATGGCTGAGTAATATTCCATTGTATATATGTGCCACATCTTCTTTATCCATTCATCTGTTGATGGACACTTAGGTTGCTTCCATGTCCTGGCTATTGTAAATAGAGCTGCAATGAACATTGTGCTACATGACTCTTTTTGAATTATGGTTTTCTCAGGGTATATGCCCAGTAGTGGGATTGCTGGATCGTATGGTAGTTCTATTTTTAGTTTTTTAAGGAACCTCCATACTGTTCTCCATAGTGGCTGTATCAATTTACATTCCCACCAACAGTGCAAGAGGGTTCCCTTTACTCTGTTTATTTTAAATGGCTATTAGAATCCCAAAATATTAGCACCTTGTCAATGGTTGTGATTTGTAGTTAAGTGATTTTTTTAATGTTTCTGGAGCCATAGCTGCGTTCATAAATTGTCTTCCACAGTTGATGCACTATGGAATAGGACAACTTGGATTACTGGTCCAAATACAATGTATTGATAGATAGTTTTCATCATCAAGGTGGACTTTGGTGTGTCCCCTATTGCCCTAGTGCAGTAAAATGACCCTGGAGCTTGTGATTCATTGTTGTTACCTTATCAGAATCATCTGTAGGCTTAGGTTTGGAATCCTCCTCTCGTAGCTCATACATCTTCTTCAGAAGCCACATTGAATCAAATAATTCCCTCCAGTTTTCTTTGACAGCAGTAGGACATGTTTGCTCCAGTTGGTGGTACACTGGGGAGGTAGGGCAGGTAAATCCGAAGAGGCTGACAGCACCGGGCTGCCTTCCTCCATGCACTGTAGAGCTTACCAGCTGCCAGTGGCTGCCCCTTTCTCGCATGAAAAACTAAAAATGGATCCAGCCAGATGAGCGTGGTCCTACTGCCCATTGCCATATGAGGCTCAAAGACCCGTAATAGAGTTGCCGTGGGGACTGCCCAGTCTCTGTCCATCACAGTGAACACGCATTGCTCAGCGCACAAAGTTCAGGTGGCGTTTATTCCTTCTTAATCACTCTCTTTTGTGGAGCTCCTAGCCACAGCTCTAGCACACTCCTAGGATTCTGCAGAAACCTGGTTGAGAAATCCTGGTTTAGGCAGTTAGCTGTATGGCCCCCCGAAGACATCCATATTCCAATCCCCAGAGCCTGTGAGCATGTATGTTACATGGCAAAGGGACTTACGTTAAGGACCTTGAGATGCAGATTATCCTGCAGGTCCTTTTTAGGCTTTGTGGACAATTAAATTACGAAAGTGGCAAATGGGACATGGCAGTTAGAAGCATGGACTCTAGGGTCAGACTACTGTGTGATAATGGACAAGTTACCTAACTTTTCTGTGCCCCAGTTTTCACCTTCTACTAACTAAATGGGACTGACATTAACACCTATATCATAGAATTATTGTGAGGATTAAATGAGTTGACACATATAAAGGATTAGAACATTGCCTGGCACGTAGTTAAGTGTTCTGTAAGCATTGATTATCTGTTGTTTATGCAGTGCTACCACATAGAACATTTGTTATTTTTGATCCTTGCTCTAGATTTAATAGCAAATTATTTAGTTCTAGCTGGAAAAGCTTAGTCTATACCAGATCATGTATGATAATTTCTTTTCTTATCCTGATTACAGTCTTCAAGTTTTACAAGTGTAGTTGCTTGTTCTCCTATTACTTTATATAGTTGAATATTTTAATTGTTCATTTAGAAATCTTCTTTTAATGTAGTGCTTTGATTTCTGATTATCATATGGTTTTACCTTTGATACACAAACATGCTACCTTTCTCATCTAACCCAGGAGCTGCAGGTGGTATGGTATTATGCTCGTATTTTATCTTCTTTCACGCACATGTCATATAAGACAGTGCATCGATACATATATAATATATATTATCTAGCCATTTGTTTACTAGAACATAATATAACCACCTTTAGAGCTGTGAAATTCATTTATTTATTCAACAATACATTAATTCAAAAAAGATCTGTTTATTACTAATGCCAAACAATAAAAAAATGAGTGGTTACCCAGACTTGTCTTTCAGGAAGCTTACTATGTAGTCAACAAGACAAAGCCAACAGTACATAATTATGGTTAGAGATGTGCACAGTGTATTATGGGTGAGCAAAAAAAAAAAAGGCTAAGGGAGTTCAGCACAGGTAATCTAGCCTGAACTGACACTCCGAGTGTGTAGGAGTTGGTCATACAGGGAGAGAGCACACTGGAAACCATCATGAAATGCCTTGAATATTCACCTTTTTATATCATTTGTAGTCTTCATTTTATAGTCAGCTTGCAGATACTCTTTAATAGGTACAATGAGGGTGAAACTGAACCTTCATGATGGAATGTTTTCATACTACCTTGAATTATGGAATAATGAAGCTGAATAAATTAACTTGCAGCTTGAAATCACTGCCTTTGTATTGAATTGTTAGAAATATATTTAGTAGTTAGATTAGATTTTAGTGTGGTCTGAGGCAAAAAGGTTTGTTGGTAATGAGGAAAGAAATGTCATCCCATTCATTCATTTCAACTAAAAGAGCTAGACAGTTATAGATTATGAACTGATTCATCCAAAGGTAGAAACCAGTTTTAATGTTCACTTGGGAAAAACATAGTCTCATTATCATTGACTTTGAATATTGGATAAGAAATCACCTTTTGACTGTCAAAGAAAGAAAGCCATGGTCAAAGTAAAAAAGACCAAGGGGCTAACATCCTTAATATATAAATAAAAATTTTAAGTTTTGACAACAAAGACGAATAAGCACATTAAAAGACTGGGCAAAAGACATGAACAGACAGTACACACGTACATACAGACACACAAAGATGTACAAATAGCCCTTAAACATATGAAAAGATACTCATAATAAGAGACATGCAAATTAAAACTACTGTTGCTTAGGCTGTGACAGATGCTCATTCATCACTGGTAGGAATACAAAATAGTACAGTCCCTTTGGAGGGCAATTCAGCAATATTTAACAATAACAGCAGAAGTACACATTTACTCTTAGGCCCAGCAATCTCACTTCTAGGAATTTATTCTCAAGATACACCTCTAATAATATGAAGAAAATATTTGCATATACGCCAGGTTGTTTATTATGGTGTAATCTGTAATAATAAAATATTAGAAACAACCTAACTGCCATATGTAGGTTGGCTGAATAATACTATAGAATACTATAGGTAATAATCAGGAAAATCTCCATGAACTGATGATTTTTCAGAACATATTGTTCAATAAGTAAAATATATCAAGGCAGTTCACATTAGCAGATTAAGGAGGAAAATCTCATAATCCTCTGAATAGACGCAGAAAGGTTTAAATTCTAAATCTCTTCCTGATTTTTAAAAATTCTAGCAGACTGAGAACAGAACAGTTCTCTGGGTGTTCTCTAAAGGATGCTTTGAGCCAAAATCATACTTGAAGCATTCCTTTTCAGATCAATAACAAGACATAGTGCCTACTATGACCTCTTTTCATCAGTGCACTAGGACCGAAAACAAATAAAAGATAAAAATTATTTGTAGATTTTATGAATATGTGTGTAGAACATGCAAAAGCGCCTATAGGTAAATAATTAGAAACAGTAAGAGAGGGGCTTCCTGGTGGTCCAGTGGTTAAGAATCCACCTGCCAATTCAGGGGACACGGGTCCGAGCCCTGGTCCGGGAAGATCCCACATGCCGCAGAGCAATCAAGCCCCTGCGTCACAACTACTGAGCCTGCGCTCTAGAGCCCGCGAGCCGCAATTACTGAAGCCCGCGCACCTAGAGCCCGTGCTCCGCAACAAGCGACGCCACTGCAGTGAGAAGCCCGCGCACCGCAACAAAGAGTAGCCCCCGCTCGCCACAACTAGAGGAAGCCTGCACACAGCAACGAAGACCCAGTGCAGCCAAAAGTAAATAAATAAAATTAAATTAAAAAAAAAAGATAGTAAGAGAGTTTAGCATGGTTCCTGGATGTAAAATCTGTACATAAGAATTGATTCTATAGACTTATTGTGATCATTTTGCAATATACAAATATCAAATCATGTTGTATACTTGAAACTAATATAATGTTGTATGTGAATTGTACCTTGATTTTTAAAAAATTATGTACCAAAAAAGAATTGATTTTATCTCTATAAACAATCAACAGTTGCTTAGAAAATGAAATAGCATTTATAATAATATCAGAAAATATCAATATAGTTTAATAAATCCAACGAGAAGTATAAGACCCATGTGAAGAAAGCAGTAAAACTTTATTGAGAGAAATTAAGAAGTCTTAAATAAATGGAGAGATATATTCCAGTTCATGGGTTGGAAGAAGCAATTTGTAAAGATGTGACTGTTTCTAAAATTGATATGAACTTCGCTGCAGTCCCAACGGTGTTTTTGTTATTTGATGTTTTGGGTTTTTTTGTTTTTTTTTTTAAGAACTTGACAGCTGTTGTGTTATAATTTACATGGAAATGCAAAGGGCTAAAAGTAGTTAAGACTCTTAAAGAATAATGTCAAGGCGGGAGAATTTGCTTTACCAAATGTCAAGACTTTTTGTAAAATTATAGTAATCAAGACTCTCACGGTAGTGGTGCAAGGGTAAGAAATAGTCCAGTGAGAGAATGGGGAGCCCGGAAACAGACCCACACTTGATTTATGATCAAAATGCCACTGCAGATACATGGGTGAGATGACAGTCTATTAAGTAAGTAGTGCTGGGACAATTGAGTGTCCATGTGGAATAGAATGGGATTGGGCTCCTACCACACACCATAGCCAAAAATTAATTCTATGTGGATTATAGAATGAAATGTGAATGGCAAAACAAAAAAGCTCTTATAAGAATACCTTCATGAGCTTGGAGTGGGGAAAGATTTCTTGAATAGGACACAGAAAGCACTGACTATAAAGGAATTTAGAGATTGAGAAATTTGAATACATTAACATTAAGAATTTACCATAATCAGAAGACACCATAAACAGAAAAGGTATTCTAAACATGCAAAGACTGATCAGGGTATTAAAAGTCAAGAACAGCTGTTATCTCTTGGGAGAGAGAGTGATTTGGGTGCGTGTTGGGGGCACATGTCAGGTTCCTAGTATGCTGGTAGTGTCTTTCTTTCCTGGATATGGTGCTAGTCACACAGGTGTGTTCACTTTGTGAAAATTCATTAAGCTGTGCTTAGAATTTGTACACGTTTTAATATGTTACCCTTCACTATACAGATTTTTTTTAAAAAAGGAAAGCCACTGAGAAATTATTTGTAAAACATGTATCCAACAAAAAGCTTATGTCAAAATATTAGAGGACTGCTACAAATCAGTAAGAAAAAGGTGAACATTTCAGGGACTTCCCTGGTGGTCCAGTGGGTAAAACTCCACACTCCCAATTCAGGGGGCCCGGATTTGATCCCTGGTCAGGGAACTAGATCCTGCATGCATGCCGCAACTAAGAATTCTGCATGCTGCAACTAAGACCCAGCGTAGCCAAAATAAATAAATAAATAAAATTTTTTTAAAAAGTGAGCATTTCAGTAGTAAAGTGGGCAAAATAATTGAATAGATACTTCAGGAAAAGGGAAATACAAATGCTCATTTTTAAATGAAAAGGTGCTCAACTCATTAATCATTGGCAAAATGAGCTTAAGACTAGATTGGCATTTCTCTACACCTAAATTGGCCAAAAAGAAGAATCTGACAACTCCCAAGTGCTAGTGAGGATGTGGAGCAATGGAGGTTGTACTAGGAGTAGAAATTGACATGACCACTTGGGAAAATAGTTTGTAATTACATAGCAAACATGAAGGTGATACACCATGTGACTCAGTAAGTCCTCCCTTCGGAAACGTGTGCTTAGGTGGAGCAGAGCATGTATCCAAGAATGTTTACAGCAGCATTAACAATTTCCAAAAACTTGAAGCAACTCAAATGCCTGTCAACAGAAGAATGGATACAAGCACTGGTATATTTGTACAACCTCTATACTATACTAATTCTGGACAATCATAAAAATGAACAAATTACAGCAACTGACAACAGTCGGATAAATCTAAAGTTCAAAAGCAGGCAAAACATAATTATACAGGGATGCTTTTTAGTAGTGATTTTAAAAGCCAGGGTAGTGAGGAGGAATTCAGAAGAGCATTGGGTGGGGATAGAAGGGAACTCCTGAGGTCTTACTTTATTTTTTGACCTCGGTGGTGGCTACGTGGATGCTTGCTTTCTGACATTTCATTAAGCTGTACACTCGTTTTATTTGCTTTTCTGAATATGTGTTAGATTCACAATTTAAAATTTTTTTAAAGAATAGACAGTGGGTGCAGTAAAGACCTTTTATCTTTAATGTAAGAAAACTTGGGAGAATTGAAAATGTGTTGAAATATGGCAAAATATTTCATGTGAAAAAGTAATGTTAATTTTGAAACAGTATTAAATACTGCTTTGAATGTCCCATTTTGGTTTTTCTGCTTTTTATACTTCTACCTTGTCATTAGTCAAAAAAAATTTTTAACAGGTATCACCAGTTAAGACTTTTGGATTTCTATAGTAATTTTCATGTCATAAAATTCACTCATTCTAAGTGTACAATTCAATGACTTTTGATAAATCTATAGTGTTGTGCATCTATCAGTGTGATCCAATTTGAGAACATTTTCATTGCCCCCTAAAATTCCCTCAAGCACATTTGCAGTCAGTTAAATGTATTAATAATATATTTTGAACATGGTAAGTTGATTGATTCATGTACTTCAAATACTTCCTCATTAAAAGTAGAATAACACATTGTTGGATAGAAACTTGAAGAGTGTCAACCAAAGTCCTTTATAAATGTTAGATTCTGTAGTTTGTGGTACTATATACATATTAAATTAAAATCAACTTTTGTTTGCATCTGTTCATCGATTATTTGAAATAAATGAACAAACTGTACAGTCGATTTCTTTCTTCACGTCATTTTCTTGGTGGGGAATGCTCTTGCGTGGTTCTGGGTGGTTTTCAGTTTTAAAAAATTTAATTGATCTATGGAAAAGATTTCAAACATACAATTACTCTTGTGGTTTTATGTGGCATTCTCAGTAGGACTGATTTCTGAGAGGATAGATCATACAGAATAGGATGAAGAAAGGAGTGGGAAATTACACTGTAAAGTTATTCAGTTAACTATATAAATAGTAAGTTATACGTTATTTCTTGAAAGATTAATAGTAGCTGAAAGATTTATTGATTGATTCTGTTATTAAATTTTTCAAACTTTAGAAATACGTAACAAATGTTTATAAAGCTTTTTGTGTTCTTGTTCTACCACTTCATGTTGAGATATGGAGTATATTATATAGGAGTAAATGTGAAGCATATATATTATGTACATTCTTAATTATGTGGTAATTTGTAATTGGGCTTCCTGGATTGGAATTTTAACAAACTTGAGTTAGTAATTTATGCTTTACTGTTGAATATGAAGTATGGAAGTGTAGATGTATCTTGTGTCTAATTAAGCATTTGTCTGAGAAGAATAACATCAAGTGTCTGGAAGTTTTGGAAACCAAAATAATGCCTGGCTAGTTACTAAGCCAGTTAAGAGCAAAGTTATATCTTCTCTATGTTGTTAAAATATTTACTTTGAAATTATTGGTAGAGCTCGTTTTTATTGCTCTTTCTCCGTTGCCAGGTACTTTATTACCAAGGTTGCCATCAGAACCAGGAATGACATTACTCACTATCAGAATTGAGAAAATTGGCCTGAAAGATGCTGGGCAATGCATTGATCCCTATATCACAGTTAGTGTAAAAGGTAAATAACTATGTATATCTATCTTCCCTCTGGGTAATTTTATAATGTTGCTTCTCATTTGGAACTTTTTTGGTGGGGAGAGGGAAGGGATGTTTTATATCTGTGACAACTTATTTTAGTTGATTTTACAGTGAGGCAAAATCCCTGGGAAGAGGTGGTCATCATTCCTTCACCAAACATTTCTGAGAGATTTACTAAAAATCCTTTCCTATCCATAACTTACTCTCTTATTTGCTTTTGGCTTTTTCTTTGTGTATATCTTTTTATTCTTAAAATTCCGTCAAGGGTGCTAACTAGACAGACACACTGTCTTTAACACCAGATGCATCCTTCAGAAAACAGGTTAAAAAAATGTCCCCCACCTTCCAAGGGTGTGTGGTTTTCTTTGCAAAGCCCAGTGTTCTCCTGTTTTCCCACGCCTCCACTTCAGGTCCTCTCGTTCCTGTCCAAGAGAGGTTTGTACATAGGACAGCTGTGCAGAGGTGGATGAGAATCGGGCCTTCAATTAACCATGAGTGGAGACAGGGAAATAGGATGCATCCATAAACATCCACGCCCTGAACATAATCCTGCGGGACATTAGACGAGTGATGTATTATTTCTTATCCTTAACTATGTTACCGTCATTATTAAGCATGATTACTCTTAGGATTTGTTTTTTTCTATCCAATGGCAAACCATTTTTTTCCTTGAAAACAACTTTTTTGGTCATTGGTTTAAGAGGGAAGCCACAGTGATTGAATTGTTTTGTTGTTGCCAAGCATTTTATACAGCAATTTATTTGTAAAGTGCTCAACAGTCTTTTAAAAATAATTATTGGGTGATTGATGATGAAGTTGTCATACTATTATTCAGAAATAACTGCACAGTTAATCCAGTCTACAGTTAATAAACCTGCAGTTTGAGACAAATCAAACAGGTATGGACTGAAATTAAATGGAGGGAACTTTTACCGATCATAGAAATATTCAGACCCATGGGTTCATTAGTACCGAATAAAAGAAAAAGGATTTTGGCCCCAGACAAGAATTTTAACATGGAGAGACCATGATCCATAGCACTAACCCTGTGACACGTTAACTTCTGATGTTACTGGTTCTCAAATCCATGGTCTACTGGGAGGTATTTATACCCTACAGTGTTTGACAGGCCATTCACAAAACTACATTCTCATTCAGGAGCAAACACTGTAAATACAAAAAAATGTAATGAAATGTAGATATTATGTTACCTTTGCATATGGTTGAACTGAAACATGTTTTATTTAAATAACTTTAGGAACTGAAGTAATCAAACGAAACGTACTCTCTTGCTTTAAGGTCCCTAAGATGGGTCTGTTGAATAATACATGAACACTGAGTAGTCATTAAATGAGTCTGTGTTGAATTAGATTAAACTGGATGATTCCTGGCTCCAAAAATTACAGCAGTATACCATACGCAGTGTGCCATCTGGTTATTGTAAATCAGCTGATGTTATAGCAAGTAGAACCAGAATTTAAGTAATATATGTAAGAAGTGTTCATTCATGGAAAAGTTTCCTTGGCAGCTGTCGTGTCCATTGTTTGGTCCTCTGACTTGAATACAGCAGGGGAATTCTGATAATGTTAGATTTATCGGCCTTTCCACGTCATGCACCTGAGCAAGGTTGGGAAATAGTGGTAGGAGCACCATTGGGGTATATTACATCCCCAAATGTAATTCACAAAAATATACTGGCCTGTGTCCTCAGGAGACACCTCTTAACTAGTAAGGATCCAATTTTGTGATGTGTAAGGAGGCTTCCTCCTCCTATCCATGGGGGTCTCCCACCCTCTCTACGCCGTGCCCTCCACATGACCTTGCAAACCAGCCGCCTTCAGGTACCTGCTCACCCCAGACACGGGTCTTTATTGGCCTCAGAATCTCCTCTTAGCTTTTGCCTCTTCAGAAAACACAGCCCTTTGCAGTTCCTTTGCAGTTTTTAAGTCTTTGTATTTGAAGGCTCGAAGCAGAAACTTTTCTTTCCTCTCTAGATCTGAATGGCATAGATTTAACTCCTGTGCAAGATACTCCCGTGGCTTCAAGAAAAGAAGATACGTATGTTCATTTTAATGTGGACATTGAGCTCCAGAAGCATGTTGAAAAATTAACCAAAGGTTTGTGATGCTAAAAGTAGAACTATATTCAGAATTTGATTCTTTATTCTCCAGCTTTGAATCTGTTATGTACAGTGACTGTCATTTTAACTGAGACTAATGCTAATGAGTATACTTTATGTTTATAAGCATTTCAGTTAATCTTCCTAGGCTATTCTCATTTTACATTTTGTCCTTTCTTATAAATGCCATGAAGTATAGAGCTGTGCATACCAGCAATGCAGGAAATATATTATCTACAGATGATGCAGATGAATAATAAAAATTTTTTAACTTCCTTAAAATGATGGTTTCATATTTGGACCTTAATGCTGTTTTCAAATGTGACTTTATTTTCACATTTATTCAGACCTCAGACACAATCACGATGACAAGGAGATGGGTTCCATAGCTGAAGAGACTAAGAAATGTGATCTGCTATCTTAAAGATCTATGAGGTTTTTAAATAATAAAATGCCTCTGTTATTGCTGTGGAAGGGAGAAGAGAAGCTACCCTTTTGTGGACATGGCAGGGTCATACACCTGGGGACCGAGGTCACCGGTAACCTAACAATTGTAATCCTTTCGTGTGTGTTGGTAGCAGATGCTAAATATGCCCATCTCTGGAATTCCCTGACGGTCCAGTGGTTAAGACTTGGTACTTTCATTGCTGGGGTCCGGATTCAATCCCTGGTCGGGGAACTAAGATCCCACAAGCCACGCGGCTCGGCAAATAAATAAATAAAGACACCCATCTCTCCCTCACCCACATCCCTTTGTCTCCTAAGTGATTGGCTTTTCTTTCCTTCCTTGACATGTGAAGCGCTCCATCTGGACCCAGGTGCCAGGGCTGCGCACACATTTCTGAACATTGTTAAACTTCTGGTCACTTGTGAGTTTTGTCATCAGTGAAAGTATTAGATGTATGTTAACTGTCTTTAAAAGCAAAGCAAGATCCAACACCGCTCTGATTAAGCCTGTGTTAATAAGGAGCCAGTTAACAGGGAGACCCTGACGTCCTTCCGTCTCTTTCCTTGCCTTCTTTAGAAATTAATTGTTGTTGGCTACACAGATGAGGCGGCTTATTATTGTTTTTAGCTTTTCTCTGTGGGGAGGTGGAGAGAGCTTATCTGTTGGGCTTTGGGGAGAGGAAACTATCTACATGTTTCATCACCACTTGTTCACTGGGGGAGAGGTGGGATGGGCGTGCTCTCTAAGCCCTCGTCTTGCTTAGCGCTGTCTTCACACAAGCACATGTCATTCCAGGAAAAACAAAACAGGGCTTTGGACACTGAGAGAGGTATTAGGAAGCAGTTAACATTTAAAAACTGAACCAGCTGTTGTTCAGACTCCAAACTTCAAACTCCCAAAAACTGAATTTTTGACTTTTTGAGTTTTTGTTTCGAGAAACTAAGTTTGGATTTTCTGATGAACTCTTTTACATGCCTTTTCTACTTAATGCATTTCTATGAGTAATGTTACTACTTAACAAGTATCTTCTGTGGGATTTTTTGGTAGTATTTTCTGTTCTTAATATTTTATAATTCTACCTGTGGATGAACTTATTTACATTCCTGAGTCATTCTGGCTCAAGAAGTTTTGCTCTACTCTTTAGAATAGGATGATATGGAGACATGTCCCTCCATTCAGGTACAGACGAGTTTTGGGGTGACAACCATAGTCAGTCGTATCATCAGAGAGATTGTTTGACAGAGGTTACTTTGTAAAATTATGACAGTTGTTGCTTGTTCATAGGCTTCTGGCGATCAAAGAAAATTTATTGACACTAGAAATGTGCTGTCTGTGGCTAATCTGCTTTGCTTTAATTCCTTAGGTGCAGCTATTTTCTTTGAATTCAAACACTACAAGCCTAAAAAAAGGTTTACCAGCACCAAGTGTTTTGCTTTCATGGAGATGGATGAAATTAAACCTGGGCCAATCGTAATAGAGCTGTAAGTGACGCACATACAGAAGTAGTACTAATTTAACGGTGACTACGCTCTCTTCTTAACGTGTAACCTGGGAATAGATCAGTTATCAATGGCTTTTCTATTGTGGTTACAGGTACAAGAAACCCACTGACTTTAAAAGAAAGAAATTGCAATTATTGACCAAGAAACCACTTTATCTTCATCTGCATCAAACTTTGCACAAGGAATGATCGTGACATGAATACCCTGGAACTTCTGTGAATCTTACCACTCAGTAGAAACCATCCTAGCTCTGTGTAGCACATTCGCCCTTCAACAGGCAGGAAGCAAGTCGTACCCAGGCCAGCAGGCCAGAGTGAGTCCATTACAAAGCTGTAGCACAGAATTCAAAGTCCAGCACGTCACTGATGTAAAAGACTCCTTTGGATACAGGCTTACTGTAGATCTTGAAACGTTTTCACTTTTCTATTAATCGTGCAATGAATAGCCTCTTTTCTAATTTGCCACTACCCCTGCCCTGCTTCCTGGAACGACACTGTTGTGGGTGGAATGTGCTCACCTTCACACTTAATACAGCAATAAGAGTGTGCTAGAGTTTACACACCTGTCCACTTCTGCGCCAATATGCTCTTTGGTTTTTTGAGTTAATGTCAGACTTTGGGTTGATGTGGGTAGGATAGTATGAAACTGCTTTGAGAGGAATTGGACCTATTATGCTGCCCAAGGTCAGTCTGGAAATTTATAGGCTGCTTCTCGGAGACGGCCTTGATTCACCCTGATCTCATGGTTCTCCTGCTTAGAAACAGTGTGCCTTGGCCTAATCAGTATCCCATATGGGTGTGTTCGCAGGTGGTAGCTGTGATTTTTCCAGATGACCGGATCGTTTTTCTGAAAGTGAGCATGTTTTTAGTCATGTTGATTAGCTTTTTTCTACATCACATCGTTACTCTTTCTGATAGTGATTCTGGGGTTAGTGACGGAACCATCTCAGAATAATAACAAATTCTTGGTGGGTTTATAATGTCTTCTAAATCGTGTAATCTAAAAATAATTTGAGTCAGATGCTAACAAGATACCGCAGGAATAACTGCTGTTTTTCTGACAACTGATTGTGAAACCTTAGAACCTGCATACCTCTTCTTATAGTGCTGAGTATGCAAATCTGGAGATATTCTATTTTTTTTTTTATATAGGTAGATAGGATTGCCATTTATTTCCTATGTAGATATACTGACATTCATCCATATGGAAATATGCAGGTCATTAGCTTTTTATAATTTGACTATTTACATTCTTTTGACTTAATAATGGGGCATAAATAAAACTTTCATAGTACACACGAAGTGGATATTTGATACACAGAACATTTAAGATTTGGGGTGGGCATTCTGTGGGTTAGATGTGGAGCCCACATAT
Organism: Balaenoptera ricei; assembly: GCF_028023285.1. NCBI lineage: Eukaryota > Metazoa > Chordata > Mammalia > Artiodactyla > Balaenopteridae > Balaenoptera > Balaenoptera ricei. The sequence continues at coordinate 172,616,577 of NC_082639.1, forward strand.
TTAATGTTCACTTTTAAATGACCAATGCTAGCATGAGGGGAACGCAGTGCCAGTACTTGGCCTATTTTTAAACTCGTGTAATAAGCCTACTCAATACCATTCAGTATGTTTGCTTTTTAAAATAAGTAACCACAATTAAGTTCTAGCCCTTGCACTTCAAGAGATCTAGTCTCCACTTTCAGTTGTCTGTTAGGTCAGTTCTGTTTACTATGATGGATGTTAAAAAACTATATGAGCCTGAAGAATTCTCAACCCAATTTAGTCTTGCCTCCCTCTTGATTAGTTTAATTCCAGATGATTCCATCCACAGTAGCTTGAGGGGATGAGGAATTTGCCTTAATAAATTACTTTGTTGTTCACTCAACTCTTTTAGACTGTGACTTGTCAGCCCCGTGCCCCCCCCTCCGCCCCCAGACTGTAAGCTCCTCAGGGGGCAAGAACCACATGTTCTCCATGTCACGTACATTTTCTGAGGTGCTTGGCAGCGCTCTGTACCCTGTGGAGTACTCAGTACCTTTTGTTTGATGTTGCTGACCAGACCTAAAAATAATCCCTTAAAAAACCTACCATTAAAATGTAGCAAAACTGATACATTGTTCTTTCTCTTTTCTCATAGACCATAGACATGTATATCAAGGTGATAGTTTATGTCACATCTGCTGTCATTCACAAAAGTATGGTGTAGATGAACTCCAAATGCCTTTCATCAGTGTTAAAGAAGCTTAAATCGAACACCGCGTGATTAGCTTAGCTTTGTAATTCAGACCTGAATGAAATAACAAAACGAGCGACTGTCTTGAAGCAGTAGACACAGAATACTCCACATCCCACAAATTATTTACTTTTCGATGAAAAGCTCAGCCACTGAACAGTAACCACAACTCTAGCAGACTTCCAGGCTGAATCGCTGCTGCTCCGTAACTCGGATGATTTTAGCAACCAAGCCCAGAAAGACAGTCAGTTAGCTGGAGATGACGACTTCTGAAACAGATGTAATTTTCAAGCTAGTCGGGGCTGATGGGACTGAGGGTGATGCCCCCCACACCCTCTCCAAATTGGCGGCTTGCCTGGGCTGGGCTGCCGAAGGGGTGCAAACAGAGGGCTCTGAGAGGCGGCAGGGGCGGCAGGTCTGGGGCCGCTCGGCTAAGCCACAGGTGGAAGTTCTCTACAATTGACTGACTTCTCAATATGAAACAGAGAATAAACAAAAAGGCTTTAGAGGTTAAAAAAAAGAAAAAGAAAGACTCCAGGATTTGATGTTGAAATAGATTTAATTTACCTTTGCTACTATATTATCTTCCTAACTGGTGTAATCTATATTTAAATACTATTTAAATTTTGAAATTATCTTAACTTCACCATTATTTCACGTCCTGAAGAGACTGATATACTCAAAAGCTGTATTTGTGACTTAATCTTTTTATTTTACATGGTTAAAAATAACCTATGCTGTTAACTATGGAGTTTTCCTCTTAAATTTCTTCTATTCTTGATAATAAACAGGACACAGAGATGGAATTCTCTTTTCCTGAAAAACTCCTTATGTATTCGTTATGAATTTTGGAAGAGTTGTCTTCTTTCAACGGTCCATATCTTTCTAAAGTGGCATCTTTTAGTTTAGTATAAAGAAAAAGTTTTGTTTCACAGTGAAGCATTTGCTTTATTTTATAAGGTATTCTTAAGAGGATTAAATATCCTAAAGGTGACAAGTCACGGTGCAGATTTCAGTAGTATCATTACATCACAGAACTTCAGAGAATGCAAGACTATGATCTAGCCGTGAACAACAATATCAACCTTTTATAATTCTGATTTAATTGAAATCTTAAACTTCTTGAAATGTGCTACACAGTTACTATAAAGCGTCTGGTGAGTGAGTTAGTTCTTAGAAACATTGTTTAAAAGACCTGGTGCAGTAATGGGTATAGCAAGTATGTTGCAATCCTAGATTCTCAGATTTACTGATTTTTAAATATAAGTGCCAGTATTCAAATATGAATTTTGGAGTAGGATCAATCAACAAAGAACTGAGTTCAGCCCATGGTTGCTGACCTAGGGCATGTTACAAGTCTCACAATCCTAAATCATTCTTTCTCATAGTATTACCTACTCTTTGCCCTTTTTTGCCATATTCCTTGAAAGTCAGTGGCAAGGTATAGGAGAAATAACAGACTCTCTACATTTTTTGAAAGAAATTTTCTTACTTTTATGGTCATGACACATCATTTTCACTTTTCCGTTATGCACCCTTAACGCAAGAACGGTAAAAGCAACAGAACATCAGGTCAGACAACTCTTGCTACATGTAAACTCATACTCAGAAAACCATTCTCAACCAGGCAGAGCCACAAGAAAGCACGTGAATGCTGTCCAAATTGGCCCACTGACTTCTTTGAAGTATAAGGAAAACATATCAGTTGCGGTGCTTCCCGGTGACTTTGAGGTTGAACTCATGAGCGGTGAGCCAGGGAAGTGTGCTGCCAGGTCACCATGTTCAGTTCTGGGAGCTTGAGTTTACATGTTTCCAAAATGGTACAAGTCTCATGAGAAAACAATGACTCAACAGACACTTGGGAAATATTAATAACCAAATTTTTATGAACTATTACTACAAAGAACTTCAGCAAGAGGGGAGATAAAAGTTTAGTAATCTTTTAGTAAACATTTTTAGCGTAACAGTCTTTGCGACCAGATATTTTTTAAAAATCAAGCTTATAAATATTGTTGCTCTGTATTCAACTGGTGTACACTAAAAATAGGATAATAAATGGAAATACATGTTCTTATAGCATTTCCACAGGAAATGTTCATATTTTTCACGACATTCTAAATCATTTAGCAGTTACATATGATACATTAACTAAAACACAGGTATTCTTTATTGCACATTTCAAAGTTGTAAGGAGGCTCTAGCTTACAAGGTGATTTTTATTTTGGGAGGGGGAAATGATATTTTTTAACTGTTTGGCTCAAAAATGCACACTGCCAAGGCAGCTTAGTTCTAAAAACAAACCTTTTAAAATCAACTTTTGGATTCTGAAGCCAGTGAAAATCCTCTACCGTCATGAACAGCGCACAGTCCACTTTCTCTCAGACTAGAAGTCCGAGGTCAGTTACGGGCTCTGTGTGAAAGCCTGCGAACAGCCCTGGCTAGTGCTCTGAGAGGCAGGCGGGGGCTCACCTCTGGAGCCGGAAGCCGGTGAGTCTCTTGCAGCAGAGGAAGGTGGATAATCCTGGGGGCCGTGGGTTGGGGGTGGTAATCGGGTACCAGGGATAAAGTACTCTCTTGGGCCAAGAGAGCCTAAAGGTCTAAAAGGTGCGTGTCCTGGTAAGAATTCTCGAGGGTCAAGAGGCAGGTCCCGTTTTCCTGGTGGAACGCCTGGTGCATATTCTCTTAAGCCAAGTGGTGGACGCAAACCAGGACCTGGAAAAATTAAAATTCAGTCACGTAACTACATATGAACATAGCTAAATTTAGATGATTCCATGTATGTTAATCGTTAATTCTTCATACCCCTGGAAGTCAGGTGGTGGCATCCCCATTTTATAGATGGGGCAAACTGAGGCTCAGCAAGTTTAAGTTACATGCCTGTAGCCAGCCAGCCATGAAGCAACATAGGCTGGATTTAAACGTGGCTCTACCTAGCTTGTGGTTTTTTTCGACAACACAATTCTGCTGTCTTTATCTCACAAGAGCTTGATTTGTACTTAGAAGTACTATATATCATACTAAGACGATAGATTATGAAATAAGGTCTTCACTGTTAGTAAATTTTGATAAGGGAAATTCCATTGTTACTGTAACAATTAAAAACTCATGCAGTAGGCAGCATGGACCTACATATGCCATCAAAATCAAGGTGTCTGCCCTGCTGGGAAAGGCCTTCCAGCTCCACCTAATTAAATTCAGCAACATTCTACCTAGTAGCTATTAGATTCTACCTTCTCTTTAACATTTCCTTCCTGTTTATTCCCAAGGTGGGGAGTGATGGATTAATCTTTCCTTCTTTTATACTCTGTGACCCGTTGCTTATACTTCCATTATGGTGATTACAAGTTTTATGTTGCATATCATGTACGTATGTGTCCTACAGGACGCCTTGAGCTCTTGGAGTTTGGAGAGTTAATTCCATCCATAACAGAGCCTAGTATGTAGCCAGAGATGTTCAAGAAACATAGGCAGAAATAATATTTCTGACTTTCTATGAACAGCCCATTTTCCCTTGTCTACAAGAGATACCTACTGCCCATCTCAGTATAGGGAGATTATGCAGCACCCCATGTGTCCTGAGAAACTGGCAGAAAAGTTCAAATGTACTCAGCCAGCTTTACCCTTTCATTGCACAGCCCTGCGTAGCAACTGTTAAAATTTTATCTAGGATTAGAGTGCAAAGATGAATACACTTCACAAGTCCATTACTACCATTCAATCATCATACCAAAGGGCGGAGGAAGTGGCCGAGGCCCAAAAGGCCCACAGAGTTGAGGAGGTGGTCCGTATCGAATGGGTGGTAGTAGAGGGCCTCCCACGGGGGAGCTCATGAGGGGTGCCCCTGGAAAAGGAGGGGGCCCTTTTGCAGCCATATTAACCTGCAAAGGAGAAGTAATGAAAGTTCTGAAATACTTGGATATGACAGATAAAAGCACCAACACCAGTAAACGCTAAAACCCAATGAAGCAGATGTCAGGCACCTGTCCAAAGAGCGAACTCCGGCAATGAAACTCTACCCCTCCTATCTGTCCCACTGACAGCTCGGGAGGGTTCAAAGAATGTCAGAAGAGTGAACACTTCCACCATAATCATATTATTGCTTGTACAGGCAAACAGAAGAGGATGCGAGAGGACTGTCAAAGGATGTTAACAGCGGTGCTTCCCAACGAAGAACTAACAATCACACCATACACGCCATACACTGCGTCTAGGCAGGCCCTCCCTCCCGCCACCACAATAGCTCATTTTTCCACATTAAGAGTGGAAAGAACAAAAGGGAATGAAAAATCCATTTTCTACACACGTAAGAAGAGCTAATATTCAGAGTACCTTCAATTTCCTTTCATGTGTTATAATAAGATCTCACCTTGCTTTAAACATGAGGGAACAGAGGCACAGAGAGTATTAGATAACTTGCCGAAGGTCACACAGCACGTTAAGAGGCTGGGCTGGAATCCACTATCAGCCTGACTCCAAGCCAGCGCTCTTCCTCCTCTGCCCCCGCTATCAGAGGAGGCTCTACTCTCTTTGAAGTCAGTCCGCTACTTCAAAGGGGCCTTGGGTCTTAGCCAGGCTGCCCTGGGACACAAGGAGCTCTCAGGCGACGTGTATTCCTGGAGTCCTGCACTGGAACTCACAGGTATTTCCCAGCAGAGCTAACGTTATATGTACACGTTCAGCAGGCACAGCTCCAGCATCTACCTCCATTCACCGCTAACACTGTCCTTCACATTGTGAGGTGCTGACCCATCCTTCCCTACGGAAGCTGGGTTGGAAATTCTCAATAATGAAAATACGTATCTCGACGTCAACACAGTAAAGCACTGTGAGGTACGATCAGAGGACTTAGCAGCTGTCGCAGCTACACAAGTTACGAGAGAATACACTTATGTGAACATAATTCAAGGCTACTGCTGGGAACTGCCACAACAGGTAATTAAAGATTTCCACTATTCAGTACTTCACTTATAGCAAACATCCTCTGTTACTAATCTGTAATTTCAGATTATTCAAAATAGGGCTTGCCTGGTATACCACTGGAGATATTCTTAAATAGCACACTTCCAAGCAAGTACGTAATAATGATGAATTTACACAATAAACGATGAACTGACTTGCCTTAGAGCACTCAACACCGAAGCACACAATACAGAATTGAAGTGATGACTTTTCACATTTTAAGGTTAATTACAACAGATGCTCTAAAGAGATTAATCACCTAGCCAAAACAGGAAAAAGGAGTAAAAACCAACCAACCAACCAAACAACCAACCAGACTTCAGCAACCCAGCAACACTTCCAAGTCAACAGTAAGGTCAGCATTGCCATGCAATTTAAAGCAAAGCAGATGAGTGTCATGCTCCTCTGATCCTTTCCAGAAATACACCAAGTAAAAAGCCCAGTTCAACCTACAAGCACTTAGTGCTACTGGATGCTCAGCCAAAGACGTAATGCTGGGAACTGAAGGGCCTTCAGGCTCTTGGAGAACAGTTTACTTTTTCAAAAAGTAAATGAGATGGTACAGACATAACAGAACACACAAAAGGGAGATGGACGAGGCAAAGAGAGGGCGTTGTAGAAAAAGTTAGATGTTTCCTGAAATACCTAATTACAATTCAAAATGACTGCAGAATTTACCTTGCCCTCATCCATCACCTTAGAGGGGGAAGAGCTTCTTGAGCTACTGTTCATCATGGGAGCTGCACCAGATTCTGGATCTGTGGGAGGCCAGAGGACTGATTTAGACTTATTCTGACTTGTATACTCTCTGAAGAAGAATACAAAGTCCCCTACCCACCTCCTCTACAATCTGAGGCTCTCTGAACACACTTAGGCCCCTTACCAGAGGCAGAGGGGTTCCCAGATGCCTCAGATGACCATCCACTGACCCTTGAGAGAGAAATAACAGCCCTTGCATGAATTTTTCAGAAGAAACCAATTGTGGACAGGTCAGGTTTCAGTTCTACCCAGAAAGCAAAATTTAAAATGGGTCTCCCAATACGTATGAGGAGAAATCACTAACAATTTATGCACAAACTTAAAGAATTAAAGTAAGAACTATCTTGGATTTGAAAGACTTGCACGTTAATAGCACCGCTCAGGTACTTCAAGCTACAGGCAATTGTATATGCTGTTTTTTCAGTCTATATGTAATCTGACTTCCATATCTTACCAAGTATTATAGACATATTTATGATTAGAAACAGACTCATAGCATTTCACATTAATGAGAAATAGATGTACACTGCATAAATTATATAGTTTTAAGGCTACTTTTATATTATTCAAGAGAGGAACTCAACAGAAGTTTAAAGATAAAGGCCTATACTTCACAGCAAAAATCTGAAAAGAAACAAACAACAATAAGAATAAATGATATTTACATATTTGTTTTACATATATACTTATACATGACAAATAGTATTGTTATAATAATAAATAAATGCTTTTTGTTCTAAAGCAAATCTAAAGTAGACTATTTATCCACCAAGACAAAATTAAGAAATTTCCTTCTTTATATTGGACAGACCCAAATTCTCAACCGCTGCTTGCATTAGAATTCTCAAAGAAGGAAAAAACTCTTGAAACAGTTTACTGCAAGGTAACACGTCAATGCTCACCAAATTCACTCCGAGGCACCTCTCTTCGGTTAAGCGTAGCAGACAGAGGTCTTGCGGGTGGGTCTGCTGTCAGCGGCGGGGAGCATTCTCCACCACTCACAGGAGATGGGCCAAAAGAGCCATTCTGGCTCAGGGGACCTGAAGACAACGGGCAATAATTACCACTTTAAGTGAACCTTTTTTTTTTCTAAGTTCTTGGGATAATTTCTAGGGCATCATAAATATTACACACATATTCAGAAATAAAAAGTAATTTAAACACATTTTTCACCAAAAAATAGATTGCAGCCCTTTAAAAGTGCTCCCTACCTCTCCGTGGAAGGCTTTGTGTGTTGGGTCTTCCTGGCATTGGTTTTATAATCACAGGTTCTTCTTGCAGCATTGCCATCTTTTGGGTTAGTTCCAGTAATCTTGAATATAGAGAAAGAATGGATTTAAATATGAAATAGAAAATTAATTCCTTATTGGATACCACACAGCACAGCCTTTAGAGACTCTAAAACACACTGAAAATATGTTTTAAAATCACATACTTGTGTCTCAAGTTGGCAGCTTCTCTCTTCTCTTCAGCTATAGCTCTTTCTGCAGCACGAGCTTTGAGCTATTGGAGAAAAAAAATATCCAAAATAAGCTGTGGTAGACAACACACAAAATAAAGAAAAGAAAAAAAAAAATCTTACCCAGTTATCGTGAGCTTTCTTCTCATGAGTAGCGATCTGAAAAAGATAACACATCAAAAAATATGTTCAGAGATTCATTATAATAATATGTATTAGAAAGCAAAGAAGTCTGCTGCTGTAGGGCAGTATAATTACTACCTGGTTTTTAAATGAGCGCTCTGTCTTCTGTAATTCTTCCTCCATTTCTTCAATTCTCCGCCTAAGAATTAAACTTGCTTTGATCATTTAGAGCACAACTGAACAATATTTTAAACAATCTCGCCATGTTCCCTTTACTCTAACAGCTACAGCTGTACCCTTTCAGACTTCATCCATATGTATAAAAACACATTCTACATGGCTGTAATAAGAGTACACTGTGATCAAAACTAATACTGCATAATTTCCTTCCTTATTATTTAATAGCTGGAGATTCTGAACTGATACCTTATAATTTCCTTAACTGCTCAATATGTTCTCAAACAATCCTGCTATAAATATTTTTCTCCAAAAAGCTTTTTCTTCCTTTAATTATATCCACAGAAAATTTCCCAGAGCTATGATTACTGGGTCTATCAAATGGCATGATCATTTTTTAAAAATTAATTAATTAATTATATTTTTGGCTGCATTGGGTCTTTGCTGCGTGCAGGCTTTCTCTAGTTGCAGTGAGTGGTGGCTACTCTTTGTTGCGGTGCAAGGGCTTCTCATTGCAGTGGCTTCTCTTGTTGCGGAGCACAGGCTCTAGGCATGTGGGCTTCAGTAGTTGTGGCATGTGGGCTCAGTAGTTGCTGCACGCGGGTTCTAGAGCGCAGGCTCAGTAGTTGTGGCACACGGGCTTAGCTGCTCCATGGCACGTGGGATCTTCCCGGACCAGGGCTTGAACCTATGTCCCCTGCATTAGCAGGTGGATTCTTAACCACTGCGCCACCAGGGAAGCCCCGGCATGATCATTTTAATGGTTTTTAAATACATCATACTGCAAACTGCCTTCCAAAAAGAATTTCTCCGATATATAAAACCACTCAGAACTGTTGGCATGAACCAATTTCCCTTACAGTCTTGTCAGTATTGGGTGTAAGGAAATTTTTGTTAATTTAACAATTTTTCCTTTGTTAGCTTAAAATTTATTTTTTCTCATGTTAATTAAATGTTTTGACCACTTATTTCTGCTTCTGGTGCCATTTTGTTCTACACAGTGTAAAACAGTTTTTTTTTTAAAAAGCCAACAGTAGTTTCATCAGCCACTGACACCCTCCTTAGAAGCTGAACTCACTTGTACGTTTTCACTTCCTCTGCCGCCAAAACCGCCTGTTCATCTGCAGCTGACAGCCGCTGCTCTCTTTCTTGCCGCTCATACTCTTCTTGACTCAATTTCCTAAGATAAAATCAGTTGTCAAATGAAAGTGTTTCTCTTGCTTTCCCAGCCGTCTGTCTGAATGCCTCCTTGTTACTTCCCATCCTCTCTAAAACACACATACAAACAAGTCATAGGAAGGAATTCAAACCTGCCACTTAGGGATAAAAATCAAACTCTGGCCTGTTGGCAAATCACCTGCATTTTTAAACTTCTCCTCATAATTCTCTACTCACTAGTAAATGAAACAAACAAATGGAAAAAACACTCTGTGCCCCATGGGCAAGTTTCCTGTGTTTGAGACAATGAAAGCTCATTTTACTTCAATGTGGAAAGCCAGGGCTGATCAACTTAACACAATTAAACTTACTAGGATAGAGCAGGGGATAATTATTGCTCTTATTTCTGCCATGGAAAGACCTGTAATTACTTCTCTTACTTCAATCTTGGAAGGACTATTTCTCAATCCAAGGCTGGTACCATGATAATTAGCCCCCAAAAAGCCTTTTAGAACGTCTTCTAATTGTGCAATTAACCACAGATTAATTCCACACTTCAGATGTGGGACTCCTACTGCCTACTTCAATAGAATTATGATTAAAGGAAAGAGAAAAATCTTAGAATTGGCCATGTCTACTGGATAGAAAAAGAATCTAAGCTGTCCCATAATCAGAGTATCATCTACGGGAAACTGGTTTTAACCTACTAACCTTGGAGCTCAAGATATCAATCTACTATAACAGAGATTGCAATGGTAGCAACATGGTTTTAAAATGCTATTTTCTTGTTACCCTCGTACTTCTTTGACCATAGTTCTGATTCAAAAGAAACTTGAAACAATTTCTATGAAACAGAAGCATAATCAGAAGAGCTATAGTAAAAACAGTTAGTAATCAAAGAGAAAAAGGGTTGTATATTCTTTTGTTATTGTCCATTCAATACTCAGCATATGTCTTATGAATAGCTATAATATACTTTACCTAGTAAGATGCTAAAGATAAAAATATGGGCAAAGTACTATCCCCACACTGAGTTCGCAGTTTAATGTGTAAACGATGTACCTAACAACAGAACAATCCCTGACTCAGGAAGAGATGTGAGAAAACTGGGTCTTGAAAAAAGATCAGAGAGAATTTTGCTTCCAGGAATGAATGAGTTAGTCTGAGAACACTGAAAACAAATAGAACATTCGACAAAAATATAAAGAACATGCTTGAAGGCATCAGAGAGCTAATATATTAGCTAGTAAGCTAATATATGAGGCCAAGATCTAGTAAAAAAAAAAAAAAAAAAAGGAATCTCAGAAATACAAATAAGCCTGGCATCTGAAGCCACTTTTCCCCTAGGTTCACCCATGCACTTAAGACAATGTAGAGATATAAGGAGGCTACTGAACAGAGTTTTCAAAAGATTTCTTGCTGCACAGAAAATGATGGAGCTCAGGGCTACCAGTGAGAGGGACCCTAGTAAAAGCCCTGGGCTTTAGGTTGAGGCTAGAAAGAGCTGTGCACTTGGAGTACCAAATGAGCAATGCAGTGTCCTTTGAAGGAACTAAGACCTTTTTTTTTTTTTTTTGGCTGCATTGGGTCTTTGTTGCTGCGTGCAGGCTTTCTCTAGTTGTGGCGAGCGGGGGCTGCTATCTAACTATTTATTTATTTATTTATCTATTTATCTATCTATCTATTTATTTATTTATTTATGGCTGTGTTGGGTCTTTGTTTCTGTGCGAGGGCTTTCTCTAGTTGCGGCAAGCGGGGGCCACTCTTCATCGCGGTGCGCAGGCTTCTCACTATCGCGGCCTCTCTTGTTGCGGAGCACAGGCTCCAGACGCGCAGGGTCAGTAGTTGTGGCTCACGGGCCCAGTCGCTCTGCGGCATGTGGGATCTTTCCAGACCAGGGCTCGAACCTGTGTCCCCTGCATTGGCAGGCAGACTCTCAACCACTGCGCCACCAGGGAAGCCTGGGGGCTGCTCTTTGTTGAGGTGCGCAGGCTTCTCATTGCAGTGGCTTCTCTTGTTGCGGAGCACAGGCTCTAGGCATGCTGGTTTCAGTAGTTGTGGCATGCGGGCTCAGCACTTGTAGCTCGCGGGCTCTAGAGTGCAGGCTCAGTAGTTGTGGCGCATGGGCTTAGTTGCTCCACGGCATGTGGGATCCTCCCGGACCAGGGCTCGAACCCGTGTCCCCTGCATTGACAGGCGGATTCTTAACCACTGTGCCACCAGGGAAGTCCGGAACTAAGCCATTTCTGAATGACCTCTATTGCTGACTGGATTAAAATAATGACCATCTGCTAGAAATAAACTCAAATCTTTTCTCTAGGAAAACAACACGATTCTAGGCCTCCAATTCCCTCTACAATGTTTGCCACTCAATCAAAACTGTCTAGGCACCCCACAAGACACTGTGATTAAAATCTAAAAGACAAGAGGAATGACCCATCAAGGATCCACATAATGGAATTATCACACAGACTTTAAAATAACTGTGCCTTATATATTCATGGAAGCAAAAGTGTCAAGATTACAAATTTCAGCAAAGGATTAGAAACTACAAAACTGAAACACAGTAACTGGAATTAAGAACTCAATGAATGATTTTAGTAGCAGATTTGATAACTGAAGTGAGATGGTAGCACACTGGAAGACAGGTCAGAAAAAAAATCCAGAATGAAGCAAATATAGATAAGAATGTAGCAGACATAGGGGAAATTACTTAAAAAAAGGTTTAAATGGAATCTCAGAAGAAGAGAGAATGAGGCAGAATCAACATATGGAGAGAGACCCAAAAATTCAGGAGGTGCTGATGACCTCAAACAGCATAAATGCAAAACAGTTAGGGAAGGGGAGGGGAAGGAGAAGAGAAACACAAACCAAAAACATCCACACCTAGGCACCTCCCAATAAAACTGCTGAAACACCAAAAGAGAACTTTTAACGGCAGCAACAGCAGGGGTGAGACATCTGAACAGGGAAAATAAGAGTGATACTGGATTCCTTAAAGAAACTTCAAAACCAGAAACTAACTGGTTATCTTTAAAGTGCTGGAATTAAATAACTGCAAAAATCCCAGAGCCAGCAGAATAGCCTTAAAAAATGAAGTCAAAATAAAGACATTTTCACACAAAGTTGATGAAATCTGTCACTAAAGGACATTCTTCAAGTAGAATGAAAGTGATCCCAAATGGAAGACCAAAGGTGTAGGAGAGGATAAAGAACTACAGGAACTACAGGCAGACCTCAGAGATACTGCAGGTTCAGTTCCAGACCCACCACAGTAAAGCAGGGAAAGAAAGCGAGTTTCGGAATTTTCTGGTTTCCCAGTGCATGTAAAAGTTATGTTTACACTATACTGTAGTCTATTATAAAGTGTGCAATAGCATTATGTCTGAAAAACAACATACAAGTCTTAACTATCAAATACTTTACTGCTGAAATATGCTAACCATCATCTGAGCCTTCATAATCTTTAAAGTAACATTAAAGATCACTGATCACAGATCACCATAACAAATATAATAACGAAAAAGTCTGAAATACTGCAAGAATTACCAAAATGTGACAGAGACACAAAGTGAGCAAATGCTGTTGGAAAAATGGTGCCGAAAGACTTGCTTGACACGGGGTTGCCATGAACCTTCAATGTGTAAGAAATGCAGTATCTGCAAAGTGCAATAAAGCAAAGCGCAATAAACCCAGGTATGCTTGTATAAATATGTGTGTAAATCAAGTGAATACTGGCCGGGAAGCACTGTAATAGACAATGAAAATATCTTGTGGAGTTTAAGTATACAAAGAATTAAAATGCAGGAGCATCTTAACTCAGGAGGGAGTTAAAGCCCATAAAGAGGTAAATCTATTGACTGAGTAAGTCCAGGATACATGCTGTGGTCTTTAGGGTAAGTATATGAAGACAAGTAAAGCAACCAATAACTACCAAGCTTACACAGGGGAAAAACAGAATTATTAAAAATATTCAAATAATCCAAAAGACAGAAAAAAGAGAAAAAGGAACATAGAACAGGCCATCAAATAGAAAGCAAATACCAATATGTAGATTTAAACCTAAATATACATTTAGGAATTACATTATAAGGAAAAAATGAGTACTCACCTATTTATTTATTTATGCCACAACTCACTCTAGAAAAGATTTTAAGGAACATAAACATTTGAGTAGGCAGGAGATTGCCAGGTGGAAATAATGTAAAAGGACATTTTTACTACAGAAAAAGCAGCATGCATAACTACACAGAAGCTCAGAGTGGCATGAAGGAACTGTGGTCAGGTCAGGCTGCAGGTCAGGCAGCATCAGAAGGAGCTGCAGGAAATGCACCTGGAGAGGCAGCTCAGGACAGCTGAGGGGCCCTGTGTGCCTGCCAAACAGTCGGAAATTGACCCTGAAGGCAATGGGGGGGGGCCTCCTCGACAGATTTTAAACCACATGATGATACACAAGGACTTGTATTTTAGAAAGTTCCTTCTAGCAGCTGTAGACCTGGAAGAAGAGGTATAAGAAAGAGAAACTGGAGATAGGTGATTAGTTAAGGGCTGGCAGAAAAGATGACTTGGGCCTGAGCACACACAGTGGCTTTGGGGAATGAAGTGCGTGCAACTTGTGCCCTGACATGGTGACTGAATGGATGCTGGAGGAGTTGAATAAAATAGTGCCACACTGACTATATCATAAAGAAAGACAATTGCCATTTAGGTGATTCAGATGACTACTGGTGGCAGAGAAGTGCCTTTTTCCCCTCAATATTTATTTATTTATTTATTTGGCGGTGTGGGGTCTTAGTTGTGGCAGGCGGGCTCCTTAGTTGTGGCTCGTGGGCTCCTCAGTTGTGGCATGCGAACTCTTAGCTGCGGCACGCATGTGGGATCTAGTTCCCTGACCAGGGATCGAACCCAGGCCCCCTGCACTGGGAGTGTGGAGTCTTATCCACTGAGCCACCAGGGAAGTCCCCAGAGAAGTGCTTTTTAAAAAATAATAATAAATAATGAAATGGGAAATATTTATCTGAAGCAAGTCAGGTATTTAGAGCTGGCCTGAATAAAACTTGGAAAATCTAAACTAATTTCTTGGTGAGCAAAGAATCAGAGAAAAAGTTAGTGGTATGGTTCCAATGTTTAATGGCATCTGGCAATAGCAACCTAAGCATATGAAAAAGATTAAATTTGCTTAGCAAAATAAGCCTGCTCATAGACTGCTATAAATGCCAAAGAGTGAAGTATAGGAGCAAACACAAATAGCAACTGCCACCAATAAACTATTTTAGAGGATTCAGGTATTTTTGGTGGAGAGAACTTGAACTATGAAAGTATATCTTTCAAAAGATATCTAACTCCAAATTTGAGATGTATATTTCAAAAGATTAATACCTAAACGTACACATGAAACAGGTTTTTTTTTTTTTTTTTATGGTTTCCATATGGTTGTCATTTAGAACACATGCAGTTAAAAAGTTAGGGGCATGTGCTACAGAGTCAGAAAAACCTAGTACAAGGCCCTGCTTCACTACGATGTGATATTGGGTAAGTTACTTAGTCTCTCTGAGCCTCAGCCTCCTATACTGAATATACAAATAATAATTGTACCTATCTCATAAGTTGCTCCGAGGATGAAACAAGCATTTCTATATTCAAAACTCCCAACAACCTTGCCACAATTACATATTATATATGTATAGTCTGAATATTGACTATATTAAGTCCAAAACTTACAATACTGTCAGTAACTAAATACTCCTTTTGAAGTATTTATTCTATTTAAAATCATGTCATACAAATCACTCAGGACTTTTAAAGGCTATATTAAAAACTAGTAGAACAAATGCAAGACAAATCAGAATGACGTAACTAACAACAGTGAAAGAAAAGTGGAGTAAGTGGTGGAGCCTCAGAAAGGGTATGAGTCGTCAAAAGAAGCACTTCCAGAACAGCAACTGTTAGTACCAATAACTACTATGCTTCAAGTAAATTACAGGCAATAATTGCTGACAATTAGTTAAAATGGAAAAAAAAAAATTGCAAGTTATGGGAAACAAGGTAGAAAGGAAGAAAGACAAATCTATACTAATTATAGACAGAAAAAACTATAAACAGTCTTTAAAAAAGACAAGATTATCTACAGTAGTACAGACATTTAGTTAGATGACAATATTGTTAACAATGAACCACGAAAACCTTACTTTTGCAGAGCCATCTCCTTCTGCTGATAGAGCTCATTCAGAATCTCCACTTTCTGCCTCAGTGTTTTGCATTCATCTTCCAGTACAGCTTTGGCAGACTGCAGAGAACTGCGATCCTCCTCTAATTTCTTTATTTGGTCTGTAAGGGATAAAACATTTGCACTTTGTGTGCACAAGAACTGGAGAACTTGCTGAAGAGGCCAGCGTTAAGAGGGGTGAGAACATGCAAACAGGAAGCCACTCTTTATTTTTCCAGTGGCAATTTCTTTTCAAGAAGCAACCTACCTTCCAGGTTACATTTAGTGGACATGGAGGCTCTAAGTTTAAATTGTAAAAGTTTTAGATCCTCTTCAACTACTGATATTGCAGTCTGTGTCTAAAATTTGCAGAAGAGAGAAACAGTCTTAAAAGTGAGGCATAGTAAGAATTCACAGGCACTTATAGTACTCTATAAAAAGGATTATACCCGGGAAATGTCCATCATCTGCTTAATCTGCTTTTTCACCTTCTCACTCCGGTCACCTAAAAAACAAAAGGATTTCAGTGCTCTTTCCTTCCTTGCTGTTTAACTATATTTTCTTGATTTCCCCCAAACAATTATCATGTTCAAACATTCAATGAAAGAACAAACTAACCAAAAGAACGGATTCAGCTATTTGACTTTTAAGAGATGTGCAAACTTAGGTTGAAAAAACGAATTCCCAGTTTGTACAATAAAAATATTATCCATGCTGTACTTGAGCAAGAAGGGATATGTGAAGCAAAGCTCTTTCTTCTCTCTCCGATCTACCAGCCCCTAGTCAAATATCTTATTTAGAGAGACTCATTCCTCTGCTCTCCCCTTGAATCGGCTACCAGGTGTAGTTTAAAACACCCACAATGTGAACAATATCCAACTTGGGATAGAGTGTCTACAAACATTTCTCTCATCAGTAAACACTCTTTCCCTTTAGCCTCCACTCCAACTGCTTAGTTAAGTTTACGGCTCCAACCACTCGGTACTTTTGAAACTGGTTGTGGCCCTAACACCACAGAGCTACAGAAATGAGAAGCATGAAGTTCAGAAAGCAGTTTCTCCTACTGAGGAGTGTTCGGCACACAGAGCTGGGAGGCAGGACTGCTGCCGCTCTGGCTCCAGTGCGTGCCTACTGCTGAACCGCAAGCCAGCAGCCCACCTCTGCCCCACGCATACAGACCTGTACCGTCGTCCCTTGGTAGCCACAAGAGACTGGCTCCAGGACCCCTCCCCCGCCCCCCACAGGAAACCAAAATCCGTGGATGCTCAAGTCCCTTATATAAAATGGCACAGCATTTGCATATAACCTACACACATCTTCCCACATACTTCATCTCTAAGTTTCTTATAATACCTTATACAATGTAAATGTTACGTAAACAGCTGCTGGCATGCAGCACACTGAAGTTTTGCTTTTTTGAACTATCTGGAATTTTTTTTCTCCAAATATTTTTAAACTGCAGTTGGGTGAATCCACGGATTTGAACCCACAGATTCGGAGGGCCAACTGTACAAATTCAGTGACAGGCGTCTACAGCTTTAACCCGAAAGAGGAAATTCAGACCGCTGAAAAAGGCATCAGTGTACTTAGAGACTAGAAGGCAAAAAGAGGTCCAACCTCCCTGAAACCAATCTTACCTCCCACTTCTCCATTTGCTAATTCATCTGATTCATTTCCTCCTTTATTTTGACCCTCAGATTCAGATTCACAATCTAACTGATTCAACTGTGTAATGCAATTAGTCAAAGCCTAGAAAAGAAGCAAAAGGATATTTATTAGAATGAGCCTCTCAATTTCAATTACCCAGATTCATGAGAATTCATGAGAATTAAGCATGTATTCAGGAGAATGAACTCACATTAATATTATCATCTTTGTGAGTGAGAGCTACTTCCAAATCTTTCTGAGACTTCTCAAATGATCTGATTTGTTCACTGAGCTCAGCATGTGATTTACTCCAGTCTTTGATTTCTTGCTGCAACTGGAAAGTTAAAACACATGAATTTCTAAACGTTATGGCTTTTGCACTGGAGACAGCAAGACCACAAAAAATGAGCCAGGGAAGCAGGGAGCCATGCTTCTCCTTGGCTCGTCATTAGGGACTATACTATGGCCTTGGTTAAGGGAGAGGGGAGAGTGACTCCATCCCTTAGAACTGCAGTGAGAACCTAAGAGCCATCAAGGACACTGATCTAGTGCATTGCATCCTTCAGGAAATTGCAGCCAGTTCAAATAATTCACTTCCAGTAGGAACAGAAGGGCACGTCTCACTGCCTACCAAGTCCAGACTCCAGATCATGTAACCATCCCTTGGTCAGAGAAACAGTAACTGCTCAAAGGAGGCTAATAAATACCTAATTCTTTGGCCTAAGAAGCAAGTCCATCACCCTCTTGAGGCTATTCAAGTTAATAATTGGCTGGTGCTGGATGAGACAAAGACTAAACATTCTGATAGCTGCAAGGAATTGTACAAAAGAACAGAAAACCTAGAACAGATGGAGAATGTACACATGCACTCAATTTGGGAAGCGCAGTTTAAACTCTGCATATCTAAAAATTGAATCCTGCATACATACTTCATTTCCTTAAAAACCATATCCAAGAAAAGATATTCAAGAGGTAATGATATTTGGTTTTCTAGTTTACATAATCTATGACGTTAACGTTCCGTTACCTGCTCTTTCTTCTTCTTAAGTCTAGCATTTTCTTCTTGAACGCGATGGCATTCAGACTTCACTTTCTCTTCACTAAGTTTAGCTTCATTAAGGGCAATTTGAACCTAATGCAAAACACTCCTATTAGTGCAATAATTCCAAAGAAAAACACAAAAAAAGTTACTTTCCCAATTAGACATACGGTTTTTGTCTTTTGCATTTTCTAGCACACATCAAATGTTTGCTCCTCGAAATACCAAGACATCATATTAATATATCTTGCAGGAAGTGTAGAGCGCTTTACCTCTGAAAATTCTGAGGCATTCATTGAAATAACATCTTTTAACTTCTCTACAGATTTCTTGTTTTCTGATATCTGCCATGGGGAAAAAGAACACAAAAATGTATTAGAATTTCAGTAGAAACACTGGGATATATGATAAAAAGAAGAAACATTAACAAAACACATCCCAGAGCCATCCCCTAGATATCAGGTAAAAGCAGATGATCCAGTCTTGGCCTAGGAGAAAAGTCAACAATGTAAAGACATGAGGAAAGAAAATACTGAAGACATAAATATTTCATACCATCCACAACTTTCCTAGTTATGAAATAATGTGGTACATGACGAGACAAGAAAGTCAAAGGAAAGAAAATGAAAAAAAATTCAAGTAAACCAGTTCAAATCAGTGATTTTTCCTAGTGGTAGAGACAAAAATCCCAAGGTCCCTTAAAAATTCTCTTGCTAAACTAAAAATGGCTGGACTTGAGGGGGAAGAGCCAAATCTCAGATACAGAATTCCACAATTTATCAAGGAATGTGTCGAGGAGATGGAGCATAACTCCTCACTCTGTAACTGTGGGTTGTGCACAGTAACTTCCCTCCAAAGAGCACAATATGCAGGGGATGGAAAAAGGGTAACTTCATAGCAGAGAGACCTGGCAAATACTACCTCAGCCAGCTGATCAAGCTTAACTGGGTGTGCAATACATGGGAACCCTCTCTACTATCTTTCCAACTTTTATGTAATCCAAAAACTGTTCTAGGGACTTCCCTGGTGGCGCAGTGTTAAGAATCCGCCTGCCAATGCAGGGGACACGGGTTCGAGCCCTGGTCCGGGAAGATCCCACATGCCGCGGAGCAACTAGGCCCGTGCGCCACAACTACTGAGCCTGCGCGTCTGGAGCCTGTGCTCCGCAACAAGAGAGGCCGCGATAGTGAGAGGCCCGCGCACCGCGATGAAGAGTGGCCCCCGCTCGCCGCAGCTAGAGAAAGCCCGCACGCAGAAACGAAGACCCAACTCAACCAAAGATAAATAAATAAATTAATTAAATTAAAAAAAAAAACTGTTTTAGCATTTAAAGTTTATTTTTAGAAAAGAACCATGCAAAAACAAATCAAAACAAACTACTAAGACCACTCAAAGGGGCAACTATTTCTTATTTGCTCTACATGTTTCAAAGGGCAGAGCCAAGCAATATGAAAATTACCCAGGGCTGAGGACAAAAATACTTCCGAGGCCTGTAAAATTAATAACTTGGGGTATTAGCATTTAAAATTCCACGAAAATGCATAGAAGTAGGTTCAACTTCCCTGACTCCCAATATTATTCTAGTTAAAGCACGGGAAAATGCAGAGTTCATCTCACCCAACCTACAAAATAGTTCAAAAGCCAATTTACAGTAACACATAACAGCAAAACTCTCACCAAGTCCTGATTCTTCGCATTCTGTTCTCTCTCAGATTCTAACATAGCACGCAAACTTTTAGCTGTGTCACCCAGCATTTCATTAGTTTCTTCAAGATTCTTGATTTTATCCTACAAAAAAAGGTATTAATAATAATTACTCATTATTTTTCTTTTGTCTTTAGAATGTAATCTCAAAAAAGAGAAGGGATTTTTACCTTAAATCTAATTGCTTCGTCAGAGAGAATCATGTTTTGTTTCTTGGTTTCTTGAACATGCTTCTTTGATTCCTTGATCTAAATAAAATAAAGCATTCAAAATTTAGAAACATAAATTATAGTGCTACCAAAACTTATCTCCAGGACTTCCCCGGTGGTTCAGTGGTTAAGACTCTGCACTTCCACTGCAGGGGGCACAGGTTCGATCCCTGGTCAGGGAAGAACCCACATGTCGGGCCACACAGCCAAAAGAAAAAAAAAAACTTATCTCCAAATAGGAGATCCCTCAGAGAAGAAAGCAGTACTTTACACATATGATGATTGCTTCACATTTGGATAGTTTGTAAGAGATAAAAAAAATTTTTAAATATGACTTAAAAACACCATAACAACTGAACTGTAAGACAGGAGGAAATAATTCGAGCTGGAACCACAGGGGGAAAAAAACTAAAAGAATAATTAATACCTTCTGCTCATAACTTGATAATGTTTGTACAAGTTCTGCATTTTCTTTCATGATATTCTTCAACTTCTCAGAAATCTGCTGTTCAGTGACTAAAAAGGGGGGGAAATCCATAAAATCATCAAAAATTGAATTACCCAATGCATTAGCAGCAAAAACATGCTATCTGGCACTCTGAGGGAAATGAACTCAGCGTAACTATTATGCCTTTAAAAAGCAAACTGTAGTTAACAGCATTAAGGGTGTAAAAATATTAAAATTTAAGAAAAACATAATAAGAACCCTTACTTCAATGAGATTCCAATTTAAACTTATTTCAAAGACAGGAAATACAGTAAAATGTTTTAGCTCAATGTCTTTCCCCTTCATGAGCACTGCTCTTCTCAGAAAATGGGGTCATTTCAAATATATGCCATTTGTAAACAGAAACAGAAAATGCCAGCATATTGACGTATCTCTATTCCTCAAATTATCTACTTAAATACATATTTACTGTACTGAATAAACCATTAGCACAGGAACACTGTTCACAGGTAATAAATTGCACTAGTTCAACATTCAAAGTCAATCTGCCCAAGCCGAATCCTCTTCTCCCTGCTGCCACCTCAACTCCTATCTCATCTACTAGCATCTCCATCTACTCTGTCATCTAAGCTAGCAACCTAGGATTAGTAAAATGTTCAAGAGTTAGTAAGTCAATCAGAGATCAGAAGTCACCATATCTACTTTTAGCTTACACAAAACTCATATCAAATACCAATACTGAGGGAATAGTACAAATAACAAAATAAGCCTGAATATTTACCTTGATATACTCTATTCTTTACCTAAAAGAGAGAGAAATAAAGTTAAACTTGATGTCAAGACATCTTATTAATAGAAATATTATAGTTCTTAACACAATAGTCAAATCATAACAGAATGAAAATTTAATAATGGTTTGGTTCAGCATAAGGATCCACAGGATTAAAAAATAAGAAAAGGCTAAAAAATATTTCAAATTCAATTGGTAGTGATACTTCATTAATAGTTTCTGATAGATAAAAGCACGAAGGTAAATACTTTATTTCTGCAACTAAAGATACATTCACAGGGACTTCCCTGGTGGTGCAGTGGTTAAGAATCCGCCTGCCAATGCAGGGGACACAGGTTTGATCCCTGCTCCGGGAAGATCTCACATGCCATGGAGCAGCTAAGCCCATGCGCCACAACTACTGAGCCTGCGCTCTAGAGCCCGCGAGCCACAACTACTGAACCCGCGAGCCACAACTACTGAACCTGCGTGCCACAACTACTGAACCTGCATGCCACAACTACTGAAGGCCGGGGGCCTAGAGCCCATGCTCTGCAACAAGAGACGCCACCACAATGAGAAGCCCGCACACTGCAATCAAGAGTAGCCCCCGCTCACCACAACTAGAGAAAGCGCACACACAGCAATGAAGACCCAACGCAGCCAAAGATAAATTAATTAATTAATTAAAAAAAAAAGATACGTTCATGTATCTTTTCAATGAGCACCAATCTTATTAAATGAGCACTTAAGTTCCATAATGGAAAGGGATTATTATATATATGGAAGTTGCTAAGAGAGCAGATCTTAAAAGGGAGGAAAAGGGGAAAAAAGATCTTGTAACTATGTATTGGTGATGGATGTTAATAACTAGACTTATTGGCAATCATTTTGCAATATATACAAATATCAAATTATTATTTGTACACCTGAAACTAATATAATGTTACTAGTCAATTATTTCTCAATTAAAAAAAGTGAAAAGGAATAATGATTTCATATTAAATATACTAATGCTTCACTTATCCAAATCATTTATTTGACAACCCCAAATAGCCAGAATGAGATCCAGAAACAATAATTGAAAAAGACTCTGAGGAAACAAAATTAAGGGCATGATTGTTGTACTAAGATATGCCTCTTTCATCAGAAAACATCTTAGAATTCCTAATCAAAGTTGGCTACTGGGTGAATTTAGAAATCTAACAGACTGGAGCATCTGATTTTCCGAACCCCCTAAAAATAGCAGTCATAAATCTAAAAGGGAAAAGAAGACTGCTACAGGAAAACACACAAGCAATGAGAGAAATAACAGCTAACATCTTCTACACCATCTCCTAAAGACAGCACCGAATTAGAGGAGAATAAAATCCAAGCAGTACTCAATTTTTTAAAAAGTGTTACTAAATGTCTTTGTAACCCAGAACTTATTTCCCTTGTCAAATGTCATAAATGGTGATGAGATGCTCAGATCAGTCCACAAATCATCCATGATCTCAATATTATTACAGTATCTAATACCATTTTTAATGATGCTGTTACAGGAAACTGCATTCAGAGTTCCAACACAGAAATAAATAACTATTTCTCTGACGTCACAGCCTTGCTAATGAGGGAGTAAGCTTCCTTTATCCTCCTGTCACCCAAATCAACAGGCGAGGGAAAGCAGGAAGATGCAACAAGCAGGCAATGAGAGTAGGGACCGAGGTCCCAAATGTTGAGGTTGCAGGGCAGCAGTTAGGACATAAAGCCTACATAACCTTGTAAAAACCTAAGCCACGTCAGGGTTTTTGAGATGGGAGAATCACGAGTGGGAAGCAGAAAACGTTTTCACCGTTTCCCCTTCTGTTCACCCTTTCTATTCTTTTTCCTTGTATCTGAGGAAAAGCCCCATGAGGTTTAAGGAGTCTGCACAAGAATCCAGGCAAAAGACCCTTCTTTCTAAGTGATTTTACAATCACTTGTGCAAGGAGAGAAAGCTTATTAACAATGATATGTCTGATAAAATTAAGAAATCAGAATAGTCAAGTTTAGAATGCTACTCATCCAATGCTTTTGGCCATTTAATTGTTAAGCTTCAACTGAAACTGAAAGCTTTTCATCTGCAAAGCTCATTTACACAGAATGACTTCTTCCTCAATTATGTTAGATGACCACGAAACAGAATCATAAGCATGTATCTGTACGAGAATACATATATATATATATATAAGCATGAAAGACAAATTATGCACAGAAAAAGACCCTAAGGAATAAAAATTTTAGTAGTGTGTCTTTGGACACTATATAATATGTATTTCCAAATAAAAAGATGTTTTCTGAACACAACAGCACATGATCAAATTAGAAAAATCTGTGAAACAGATATATATAAGGGAAAGGACTGAAAATTTACCTCTTCTCCTGATATATATTTTTACCATGTGCAGCATTTTTTCTGTACGTATATATGCATTTATATAATACACAGTTTATCTACACTTTAAAGTCTTGGTTTCTGCTTTTTTCCACTTAACATTAAATTGTGAGCATTTTCTGTGCCCTAATGTCTTTGGAATAAATAAATTTTAAGAGCTGCCTAATATCTCATTATATAGATGAACAATAATTTAATAACCCCCCCCAACGATGGATCATTTAGTTTCTGTGAAGTTTTCACTCTAATAAACACGGTTCCATTTTTAACACCCTGTACAAGATCTCTAATGTATGATTGGTTACTTCTTTAGAATAGACTATTAGATATGGTATTATACTATATAAAAGGACACGAACATTTTTAAGGCTTCTGATTTATAAACTGAAGTTTTCCCATTGAGATTATACACATGTCGTCTTGTTCACCTATGTCTTTACCAACGAAGACTACACTGTTAGCTTGGATTATAAATATTAATTTGTGTTCAGCTTAGTAACTAAAAAAGAAACAAAAGGGCAAGTGATTATAAAACAGTCCTGTATTTATGAGTCTAAAAGTATATGTTAATTTTATTTACTCACAGCAAGGACAGTTCTCCAGAAGAAAATGGCAAGTGAAACAATTCCTAAGAAGGCAGTGGTGAGTACAGGCTTCCAGGGCAGTCCATAAAAATCAGGCCCAGGCTGAACATCATCAGGCAATGTAGCAACTAGCTGAAATAGAGATATTAGAAATTGTGGGAAACCTGAAAGAAATTTACAATAAAGCAGTCACAGAGAATCATCCGCAGAAATCTAATTCAAACTCCATTAGATAGCTATCCCCTCAAAGTTCTTCAATAGTTTCCACTGCTTCAATAAAAAGAGGATACTGGCAGCTTCCTATTTCTTGTTTGGCTTGACGTATTTTTAAACATTATGAATCTCTCTTTACGTTGAGCATATATTTCCATTTTGCAATAAGCCCTACACATCATGTTGTCCAACACATGGCTCGAATCCCTCTGGATCATACTTTTCTCTTAGCTGGTTTTTATGACTGAAGAAGCCACATAAAACATAAAGTTGAAACATACTATAGAATCTTTTATGGCTGCAAATAAAACCGAAGTGATAATGAACAACGCAAATAATCAGCTTTTCCTCTAAGATTTGAAATCTTAATTGTTTTCTACTCACAGACAGCCAAACGCAGAGAAACTTCAAACACTTCCTGATAACTAACTGGTTTAGATAGACTGCTCTGAATTCAACTGTCTTCTATAAACTCAATGTTTTCATTTTAAATGTTTACTCAAAGACAGCGCACTAAACTCCTGTCTGCTTCTACACGGTTTTCACGGCCCTGTACAAGTTAACTATCATATTGGCCCCATCCCTCAAAGGTGCGGAGGATTACGTGAAAAGCAGCCGTAGGGACGTGATGATGCTCGCTTGCTTTGATCACGACTGTGTACCAGAAAGTAACACAGTGCCTGGCACATCATAAGTACTCAATTAAAAAATGAACACGCGACAAAACCTTCTCAAATACACTCCCACCATCTCCTTAAACAGCACCGAAACGTCCTGCCCGCCTCGGGCCTGACACACTCTGTTTCCACTTCGCCCCGTCAGTCAGTGTACCCGTCCGCTCAGAACTCGTCCACCCTCCTGCCAGAGCTGGGGGCGGGGGCCCGTCACCTCCAGAAGCCTGCCGATGAGGGCTGCGTAGAGCACCGACAGGGGTCCCAGAAGCTCCGGGTCCCCCGGGGAAGAGGTGACAGAAGGCACAGTGGCAGGAACTGAGGCCATCGTGACGGGACAGCGGAGCGGAGGCGACGCTTCCCCGAGGGATGGCACCGGACCCCCTCTGTGTCACCGTTTCCTCCTTCGGAAAGGACCCGGCTCGGGGGCGGAACCTGGGACTGAACTTCGCCTGCCCCGGCCGCTTGCACTTTCGCCCTACTCCTCCTGTAAAACACGTCATCAGACACGGCCCCGGGCGGAAGTACACGAGTCTACGGAGGCCGGGCCCGCCATAGGCGGGGCCGTAGCGGAAGAAACCAACGGTCGAGCGGGGCGGGGGAGCAGAGCGAAGAGACCTCCGCGGAAGAAACCAAGTAACAAGGCGAAGATGAAGGGGCTCACCTGCGGCAGGAACTGGGAGAGAAAGCGCTGTTCCATGGGCCCGGGAGCTTCGAGAAGGAGGAGAGTGGGCGGGGGCTGGGGGAAAGGAGAAAGGCCGGCCACTTAACTCCTGCCCAGAGCTGGCTCCTTTTGTCACCAGGTGCTGAGACGCCGGGCACCTGCCCTAAAATGCCCAGACAGGAGATAAGCCGCTCCCGCTCCCTCTGATGGACCACCCGCTGCCTCGGCCGCCGTCTCCTGGGCCAGGTTCCCTCCCGGCCCGCTCCAGTCCTGCTTGCTTTTGCCCTTCCTGGACTCCAAATGTCCACACTGTCCCACATTCGTGCCGATGCCCCTTTAAAAAGTGTAATTCTAGGGAATCTTGTCATTACCACACCTATGCCAATGAGGTCAGTTCTGGGTCCCGCATTTTAGGTTTATAGGACTTGTGGAAAAGGGCAAGGAAGAGTCTGGAAATTGCGTTCTGAAAGTGGAAGAAACTAAGGATATTTAACCTGGGGGGGAAAACGATGTTTGCAGATCTTTAAAGGTATGTCTATGAGTTGAATATAAAGCCAATTCATTAGAACAATCAAGCAGGAAAAGCCTGAAAAAGAAGGGCATGGCATGGGTGGAAGGTAGGCAGGCGGTTGAAGCAGGCTCTGTAATTAAAACAGTCTGGTACTGGCCCAATAATACAGACAGACAGACCATGGAACAGAACAGAAAATCTAGAAATAGGCCCAACTGCGTTGGCAACTCAGCATACAGTAGGAGTCAGTTGGGGGGAAAACAGACTTTTTAATAAGGTGGTGTTGGCCTAACTGGATAACCAAATGGAAAATAATAAAAATTCGATCTTTTTCTCACTATTCACAAGAATACATGCCAAATGGGTCAGAAACCTGAATGTAAAAAATGAGAACTACTACAAAAAAAATATGGATGTATTATGAGCGAGCAAAACCTTCCTAATTAGGTCTCAAAATCCAAGGGAAAAGATTTGTAACCTTGATTACTCGGAGAGAAAAAAAAAAAGTGTCCAGCCCGTGGACACAAAAATACAAAATAAGCAAAGCCTGACAATGAAAACCTGCGGAAAAAATATTTGTAACATATTACAAAGGGTTATTCCTAAAATATAAAGAACTTTACAAATAGAGAAAATGGCCAGCAAACCTATAGTAAAATGAGCTGAAAAAATGAATAGATAGTCCTCAGGAAAAGAAGTAGGAATAGCTCACAAACAGGGAACCATGCTCTGTCTCACTCATAATGAAAGAAATACAAATTAAACCCACACTGAGATACCATTTCTCACTTATATTGGCAAGATCCAAACATTTGACAACATATTCTCTTAGAGAATGCAGAGGAAATGGGTACTCTTATGCATTGCTGATCATTATACAAAATGATAACAACCCCTATGAACAGTAATCTGGCAACGTCTCCCAAAATTACCTGTGTAATTACCTACTGATGCAACAATCCAACTTCTAAAGTTCTATCTCAAAGATACTAGAACTATAACAACAAATGCTGGAAAGATATATGCACAAAACCATGTTATTCCAGCATTATTTATAATAACAAAAGACTGGAAATAACCAAACTGTCCATCGACAGAAGAGTTGCTGAATACACTACAGTATACAGTTGACCACTGAATGACACAGAGGTTAGGGGTACAAACCCACTGAGTAGTCAAAAATCCCCATACAATTTATAGTCAGTGGGCCCTCCTTATGCGAGTTTCCTTGGTATCCTTCTGCATCTGAGGATTCAACCAACTGCAGACTGTGTAATACTGTAGCATGCATTTAGTGAAAACAATCCGCGTATAATTAGGGATCCAAAGAATTCAAACTCGTATTGTTCAAGAGTCAACTGTACTACTAAACTGGAAAAAAGAAATCAAATAATTCTATATACTGCTAGGGTATGATGTCCAGAATATACATATCTTTTTAAAAGGGGGTGGAGAAAAGTATATTTTTATCTAAAAAAATAAAAGGAGAAATTATTTTTTTTACAGCTTTGAGGTAAAACTGACATGCAGTAAACTGCACATATTTAAAGTGCACATCTGGATGAGTGCATCTGTGAACCCATCATCACATTCAAGATAATGAACATATCCTTCACCTCCAGAAGTCTCATCTCCTTGGTAACCCTACCTCCCACCACCTGTCACAGAATTTCTGTCCTAATGGATTAGTCTGCATTTCCTAAAGGTTTATATATATGGAATAATTCACTGTGTATTCTATTTTCTCTGGCTTCTCTCACTCAGTATAAATTGAGATTCATTCATGTTGCTGCATGTATCAATAGGTCATTAGTTTTTACTGCTGAGTAGTGTTTCATTGTAGGGATAAACCACAATTTATTTACTTACTCACCTGCTGATAGACATTTGGGTTTTTTCCAGTTTTTGACTTTTACAAATTGAGCTGCAATGAAGATTGACATACAAGGCCTTCTATGGATGTATAACTTATCTTTCTTTGGGGTAAATGCTTAGCAGACGGACGGCTGGATCGTCTGACAGGCATATGTCCACCTTTCTAAGAAACTGACAAAATGTTTTCCAAGGTGGTTGTACCATTTTAATATCCCCACCAGCAGTGTATATTTCCAGTTCCTCCACATCCTCTCCAACACTTGGTCTTTTTAATTTTAGTCATTCTATTGTGTGTGCAGTGATAACTCAGGGTGGTTTAAATTTGCATTTCCC
This sequence comes from Balaenoptera ricei, assembly GCF_028023285.1. NCBI lineage: Eukaryota > Metazoa > Chordata > Mammalia > Artiodactyla > Balaenopteridae > Balaenoptera > Balaenoptera ricei. The sequence goes on from NC_082639.1 coordinate 172,645,212, forward strand.
TCATAATTAATGATGTTGAGCTTTTTTTTTTTTTTACTGTGCTTATTTGCTGTCCACATCACATATCTTCTTTGGTGCTGTTATTTTACTGGGTTATCAGTTTTCTTATTAATGAGTTTTGAGAGTTCTTTATATATTTGGGATATAAGTCCTTTATGAGATATATGCTTTGCAATGATTCCTTCCTAGTCTGTGGCTTGATATGATTAAGTTTAAGCCTAGCATCTTTTTTTTTTTTTTTCTATTTGTCCCATCTGTTCTTTGTTCCCTTTTTCCCTGATTCTGCCTTCTTTTGAATCAAGCCTTTTAATGATTTTATTTTATCTCCTTTGTTGGTTTATTAGCTATAATTCCTTGTTTTGTTATTCTAGTGGTTACTTCAGAGTTTATACTATACATCTTTAACTTATCAGTCTACCTTCAAGTGATACTATACTACTTCATATATGCAATAAGAATTTTACAAGAGTTATTACCACTTCTCCCTCTCCTGACCTTTAAACTATTGTTGTCATACGTTTTATTTTTACATATTTTCTAAACCCCAAAGTACATTAATAATATTTTTCTTTAAACAGTAAATTAACTTTTAAAGATATTTAAATAATGAGATAATGGTTTTATATATTTACCCATATGGCTACCATTTCTGCATTCTTCACTCCTTTGTGTAGCTCCATTATTTCCATCTGTTGTCATTTTCCTTATGCCTAAAGGTCTTCCTTTAACATTTCTTATGGTGCAGATGTGCTGGTGAATTCTTTCAGCTCTTGTATGTTGGAAAAAAAAAATCTTCATTTAATCTTTGTTTTTGAAAATTATTTTGCTGGGTATGATATTGGAGATTAACAATATTGCTCTTGAAGTATATATATATTTTTTTAATTACTTAATTAATTAATTAATTTTTTGGCTGTGTTGGGTCTTTGTTGCTGTGCATGGGCTTTCTCCAGTTGTGGCGAGCAGGGGCTACTATTTGTTGCCGTGCACGGGCTTCTCATTGCGGTGGTTTCTCTTTGTTGCGGAGCACAGGCTCTAGGCACGCGGGCTCAGTAGTTGTGGCACATGGGCTTAGTTGCTCCGCGGCATGTGGGCTCTTCCCAGACCAGGGCTTGAACCCGTGTCCCCTGAATTGGCAGGCGGATTCTTAACCACTGCGCCACCAGGGAAGTCCTTGAAGTATATTAAAAGATATTATTCTACTGTATTTTCTCATTCCTTTTTTCCAAAAAGAAACCTGAAGTCAACCTTATCTTACTTCCTAAAATCTCTTTTCTCTAGCTGCTTTTAAGATTGCTCTTTATCACTTATTTTGATCAACTTGACTATGATATGTCTTGGTGTAGTTTTCTTCATGCTTCTTATACTTGGGTTTCATTGAACTTCTTAGATCTGTGGGTCTATAGTTTTCATAAATTTTGGAAAATTTTCACCCATTATTTCTTCAAATAATTTTCTGGACACCTCTTCTATCCTTTCCTGCAGGGATTCCAGTTATACATTTATTACAGTGCTTGAAAGTGTCCCCACAGCTCACTGATGACCTGTTCATTTTTCTTGAGTCTTTTTTCTACTGTATGTTTCACTCTGGATAGCTTCTATTACTATATCTTCAAGTTCACTAATCTTTTCATCTACAATGTTTAGTCTAATATTAATCCCACCCAGTATATTTATCACCTCAGGCATTTCATTCTTTAGAAGTTTGATTTGGGTCTTTTTTTTTAAAAAAATCTTTCATGTCTCTACTTAAATGGTAATAATAACTGTTTAACATCCTTGCCTAATTCTAACATCTCTGGCAGTTCTTGATTGGTTTTGATTAGCTGATTTTTCTCCTCATAATGAGTCATCTTTTCTCGCCTCTTCGCATGCCTGGTAATCTTTGACTGGATGCCATACATTATGAATAAATGTGATGGTGAATTTTTTATGTCAGTTTGGCTGATCATGGGGTACCCAGATTAAATGTCATTTTGGGATATGTCTGTGTGTGTTTCCAGATGAGATTAGCATTTGAATTGATGGAATCAGTAAAGTACATTGCCCTCTCCAGTGTGGGCATCACCCAATCCACTGAGGGCCTGAATAGAAAAAAATGCAGAAGAAGGAATTTGTCCCTTCTTCCCTGATTTCTTGAGCTGGAACATCAGTCTTCTATTCTTGGTGCTCCTGGTTCTCAGGCCCTCAGACCTAGACTAGAAACTCATCATCAGCTCCCCAGGCCGTTGGACTTTGGACTGATTACAACACCAGCTCTGTGGGGTCTCCAGCTTGCAGACTGCATACTGTGGGACTTCTCAGCCTCCATCTCTGTGTAAGTCAATTCCTTGTAATAAATCTCTTCCTATATGTATATCCTCTTGGTTCTGTTTCTCTAGAGAAACCTAGCTAATACAACAGATATTCTTAAGCTTTGTCCTGGGATGCAGGTAAGTCACTGGGAAACAATCTGATTCTTTTGGGTCTTGCTTTTAAGATTTGTTATGTAAGACATGAGCAACATTTAGTCTGAGGCAAAACCCTTCTGAAACTCTACCCAATTCCCCTAGAATCAGGAGGTACTGTTCCTGGCCCTGTGTCAGCAACTGTTCCCTCTACTCACTGATGTGTCTTCTCTGACCTTGAATAGTCTTGTCACACTCATGTGCTGATCAATACTCTGATGAATACTCAAAGCGGACCTCTCAAATATCCCTAGGGTTCTCTCTCTGTGTAGTGCTCTCCTTTCGGTACTCCGTGCTGTGAATTCTAGCTGCTTTGCTTTCCCTGGACTTTCAGCTCCATCCCCTTAACTCAGGGTTCCTCCTTTCTGTGCCACAGGCTGGGAACTTTCTCAAGGCAATAAAATGTAACAATTGTAGCCCTCATGGCATCTGTTCCCTATCTTTCAGGAATTACTGTCCTTTGTTACCTGATGACTTGAAAATCTTGTTTCATGTATTTTGTCTGAGTTTTTCTTTTTAGCTGTTTCAGTTAGGAGGGTAAAGCTGGTACCTAAAAATCTATCTATCTTGGCTAGATGCAGAAATCATTTGCTTATTTTTTAATGGTAGGGTAGATAATGAAATTAATTTTTAAAATACCTACAGAGGAGGGTATCAACAGGTTGGGTGAAACTAGGACAAAAGTTAGACTTCTCTGAATAGACCTTGTTTTACAAATTGACTTGGGCTCTTGTAAATGTTAGATAATTATAAAATAAAAAATCTTAAAAAACAATCCCTAAAAATTGAAAGCAAATATGAAACAATTAACCTAACTGTGTATCAAGCTGGTGGGAGAACAACATTAAGGAATTATTTCAGGCATACCCTAGTGGGATATAGGTTAAAGACAAAAAGAATTGCAAAACATCCTTGCAGTATTTTCAATAATGTATCGCTGGTGGCAGTGTTGATATTGGTATTTTTAATACTGTTATGTGAATATTGTAAAATAAGGTAAATAATTATGTTGATGTCAGTAAAAACTGAGATTTCCAACACTGGAGAAAGAAAATACAATGTCAGATAGATGTGGTTAGCTTACATTCCACTAGCATCCTTAATTCTGATTGGGAGCATCCACGTGGCATCATGATGAATACTCACATAAGAAAATCCCCACATATTTCCTAGCTTTGTCCTCTAAAAAAGGCCTAGACCTGACGGCCAACTCAAAAGCAGTAAGCAATCTTAGTACCCAGAATGTTGCCTCTAAATACCATTTCCCACTAAAAGGAACCAGCGCTCTTTAGAGAAATAGCTCCTTTGAGATCTGGGCAGAAAATGTACAAAATGAGCTTGGAACATCTAGTTACACTAGAAAGCAAGGAAGGTATCAGTGACCATGAGGTGGTGTCAAAAGGGCCCAGGAGCCAAGCTGAAGAGGCTCCCACTGACCAACAATGGGAGAAATTGAGCACTGATAAGAATAATAACTACAGTGGATTGTAACACACTAAATATTTTCAAATTCATGACATCATAATGATTCTTAAAAAAGAATTAGAAGAGACACACACACAAAAGCCTCTGGGAATCTCTGGATAATGCTGGGAAGACAACTCATTATTTTGAAAACTATTTAAACAGAAAGAATCAAATATTTATACTGCCTTAACTATACACATCAAATCTCAGTGTAAAGCACAGTTGATTGTAAATTTCTCTTTGTAGAAGTATCCCAGCCTTTACATGAAGTAGGAATAATACAGTCAATTACCATTCTGCAGCCTATGATACAGATTTAGTCAATGTTACCAATGACTAGTAACATCAAAAAAAGAGGGAAATCTAGACATTAGCTGCCTTCTGATAGAAGTATACATCTTCTATTATTATGTATTCTTGCCAAACAAAATTGAAACTGAATCTGACTACCAATCTGACCAACCAATTCCCAAGAAATATAAAGAACAAGGGAAAATGTTCAATTGTACTAGAGGAATGCAGTTAGCAAAATCCACACTACGATACCCCCTAGCAGCCAAACCTGTTTCTTCAATGAATACATTGCAACAAACAAAAAAGAGACATCTATAGACAGAGTAACTAATCTGATACTTGCCCTCCCACTGAAAATAACTAGAAAACTGGACAAAATATATGAAAAAAAATAGTTTTTCAGAAACAGAACAATAGGCAGCACACAATTGTGACTCCCGAGAGAAGGGAAACAAATGAGGTGAGCCCTGTGATCACCCAGCTTTCTACCTAGAGGCACTTTCTAGACCTCAGTACAGGCAGGGAGAACCAAAGCAGAGTATACCAGTCTCACTAGGAGGCAGAGATGAGAGCTCAGGGAGACTGAGGTGCCTGAAATATGCAGGGAAAGTTACCAGAAAGATGAGAACTACAAAGAAAGAGTTCCAGAAATCTGCAAGGATGACTCCTTCAGTCTTGGGCTGAACTCAGAGCAGCACCTGTGTAAGCAAGATTCCTTGAGGATCAGCAAAGAACAATTACAGGCAAAAAGAACAACTATAAGGAGGCTGGAAGCTGAACAATTCCCAGTTAACACAGGGCTGGGAGACATTTGTATTTCAGCTAGTCAGCATGAATTAACGTTAATGAATGCCCAAGGTAGTTAGTACATTACAGAAGAATAACATCATCATAGTAGAGAAACACTAGCCGTGGAGTAAAGCCTATACATATACTACACCTCCTAACAGATCTTAAAAATAAGACTAGAAAGGATCAAGCTGATCATCAAGTAACTTAACAGCTTAGCAAAACAAACTTCAATACTTTTTAAAGGAAGCCAGCAAAACCCAGGCATCCAAGAACATTCACATTCACAGTGCCTAGCATCCAAAAAACAAACAAAAACAAACAAACCAAAAAAAAAAAAACTTTAGACATGGAAAAAAGCAGGAAAATGTATCCCATAACTAAGAGATAAGTAAAAACAGACCAAGAAATTGCAAGAGATGACAGAATATTAGCTTTAAAGGGCTTTAAGAGAATCATAAAATATATTTAAGAATTTGTTTTAAATGACCATACTAAGGAGAGAAATGGAAGATATAAAATAGGACTAAGTGGAACCTTTAGAGCTAAAAAATAAAATATCAGGAATAAAAAATTCACTTGATGGGCTTAACAACAGATTAGATTCCATAAAAGAAAAGATCAACGAACTTGAAGACAGCAACAGGAAGTACTTAAACTGAAGCAAAGACATAAAAGGGCTAAAAAAAACAACAAAAAAGAACAGAGCCTCAGTGACCTGTGGAACTACATAAAGTAAGCTAACATATGTATAGTTAGAGTTCTAGAAGCAGAGGCAAGAGAAAGGGGACGCAAAAATTTTTTGAAAAAATAATGTGAAAACTCATAGAACTGTACACAGAAAGGGTGAATTTTACTAGATGTAAATTATGCTTTAATTAATCTGACTTTTTAAAGAGGTGTGTTTATTCACAGATGACATGATCATCTACACAGAGAATCCTATGAAATCTACAACTCCCTCTAGAAATAATAGATAATTCAGTAAATAAGTACTAAGATATTAAGTAAATAATAAGTAAATTTAGTACGGTACAAGGTCAACATACAAAAGTCAACTATATTTCTACACATCAGCAAAAAAAGTAACTGTAAACAAAACGTAAAAAAGATACCATTTACAACATCAAAAACCATGAAATACATGGCATACATAAACAAAATACACATGAAACTTGTACAGTGAAAACTACAAATCATTGTTTAGAGAAATTGAAGATCTAAATGAATGTAGAGATGAACTTAATTAGAAGCCTTAATATTTGTTGATATCAGTTCTTCCCAAACTCATCTATAGATTCAATATAATAACAATCAAACTCTCAGCAAGCTTTTTTGTAGAAACTGATAAGTTGATTCTAAAATGTACATGGAAATGCGGTAGCCAAAACAATTTTGCAAAAGAACTACCTGACTGTGAGACCTATTATAAAGCTGTAGTAATTAAAAGCGTGTGGTATTGTCTTAGGACAGAAATAGAGATCAGTGGAACAGAATAAAGTCCAGCAAGAGACATGCATATATGGTCAACTGATTTCACCTCAAGGTGCCAAGTAATTTGAAGGGGAAAGAAATGGTATGGGAGCAAATGGATATCCATTTGGGGGGGAAAAAAATGAAACCTGACCTTTACCTCACATCATTCACAAAAATTAACTCAAAATGGAACATAGACTTAATCATGAAAGGAATAACTATAAAACTTCTAGAAGAAAACATGAGAAAATATTCACGTCGTTGGAAATGCCCAAGATTCCTTAGGCAGGAAGTAAAAAGCACTTTACATAAAAGTAAACATTAATAAAATGGTGCTCATCAAAGTTAAAAATTTGCTCTTTAAAAGGCAATGTTAAGAGATTGAAAGGCCAAGCCAGATAAATAAATAAGATAAATAAATAAATAAATAAGAAATTATTTGCAATATGTACTGACAAAGGAGTTGTATCTAAACTATATGAATATAAAGAACTCTTAGACCTTAATATTTAGAAAGAAAAAACCCTAGTTTAAAGGAGGGCAACAAAATAATGCCATTTGCAGCAATATGAATGGACCTAGAGATTGTCATACTGAGTGAAGTAAGTCATTCAGAGATATATGATATCACTTACATGTGGAATCTAAAAAAAGGGTACAAATGAACTTATCTAAAAATAGAGTTAAAGATGTAGAAAACAAACTTATGGTTACCAGGGGGTAAGAAGGGGGGAGGGATAAATTGGAAGACTGGGATTGACATATACACACTACTATATACAGAATAGATAACCAATAAGGACCTGCTGTATAGCACAGGGAACACTACTCAGTACTCTGTAATGGCCTATATGGGAAAAGAATCTAAAAAAGAGTGGATATATGTATATGTATAACTGATTCACTTTGCTGTACACCTGAAACTAACACAACATTGTAAATCAACTGTACTCCAATAAAAATTAAATTGAAAAAAACGTAAATAAATAAAGAGGGGCAAAAGATTTGAAGAGCTATTTCACACATAAACCCACAAAAAAGTATGGCCACATGAAAAAGCGCTCAACATCATAAAGCATCAGGAAATACAATTAAAACCTTAAAGACACGCCCACTAGAATGTCTACAATTTAAGACTGATAATACCAGATGTTAGCAAATATGTGACCAACTGGAAGTTTTAGAAATTGTTAGTGGAAGTATAAAATGGTATAGTCATCCTTGAGAACAGTTTGGCAGTTTCTAAGATAAAATAAACTTACCATGTGACTGGGCAATTTCAATCCTAACTATAAATCCATTTATAACTGTAATTCTACAACAGGAAAAGCTAATCTACATGAGAAAAAGTTTTGTCAGTGGTTGCCTGGAGCAGGTAGTTTGGGGGATATATTGGGAAGGCATGCAAGGGAACTTTTTCAAACGAAGGAAATGTTCCGTATTTGCTTATGGTTGTTTTTACACGGGTGTATACATTTGTTAAAACTCACTGAGCCATATTCCTAAAATGGGTACACTTTGTTATATGTAATATATGTCTGATTAAAGTTGATTTAGGGCATATATCAACCCCTTATAACTTTTGGACTTCAACAAGATCCCAAATTAAGTAAGAACAATTTTAAAAGGAGGGGAGAGGATTTTGAAATGTGTCAAATAATGGGTGATATTAAGGAATTACCGTTAAGCTGAGTGATGGGCCCATGATTTCATTTTACTCTTCTCTCTCTTTACTATTACTATTTTGAAATTTTTCCATGCTAAAACACTAAAAAAACCCCACAAATTAAAGCAATAACTTCAAATATTTAAAAGATTACTATATAGAAAAGGAATTAGATTCTAAGAGAAAAAAAATCATATGGAGGAAAATTTGGAGTCAATAAATGAACTAGCCAACAGAGCAATGTGTAGCCTTATAAGGTAGGTTGATCACACTAGTAATTTTTGATGCCCAGACCTCGTAACTACTAGTCAGGGCTGTTCTAGAGGAAATTACTGCAGTTAGTGAGAAGTTGGACTAATTGTTCTCTCTGATCTCTCCAGGCCCTGAGATGCCATTAACTATTGATCTATGCATCTGACTTCTGGTGCAGTTTTTCCAAACAAGTCAGTACCCCATTATTCCCCAGCTCTATCAAATAATTATCTATGCTACTTATTTGATACTTCACGAAAGCGATTTCATGTTTTCCATTTTTCCAATTTTCATATAGATTTGATACACCCCTTTTTAAGCCTTTCAGAAATCAGAATGATGCTTCATACCTCTTAGACTCTTTTATTCCTAGCACAATACTCTGTACATACTGGGCCATCAAAATACTTTCTTGACAATACCTTTCAAATCATTGTTAGTTTGTAACATGCGCCCTTTTCTCTTGCTATTCATGTCTGTGTCTTCTCCCACCATCCCTCAAGCAGAGACTGTATCCTCTACCACATCTGTGTCCCCCAGCCCAGGACTAGAACAGGGCTCCGTGCATATCCACAAATAAAATGAATGAAGAATTCCTCCCACATTTGGAGGCTGTGAAATTTTAGAGGTGATGATGATTCATGCTGATAGCCAAATTTCAATTCCAAGACTGCCTTAATCACTGAAAATTTCATTATTCTAACTGCACAAGTCATGCACACCATCACCGGGGTGGCTTCCACTACCACAACCATGGAGAAAACTGAAAAATGGTTTGGTTTTTTCCTCCATCTTTCCCATCCTGGTGGCCTTTCTCCTGAATTCCCCAGGTATTCAATGTCTTTACACTGCACTCTGACCATCCAAATGAGAAGTAGGCAGGGGATGAGATCCTATAAAATGCCAGGCACTACACGAGACACTTGACATTATCAATTCATTTAATTCTTACAACAACTGGAGTAGGCATTGTCTGCATTTTAAAGATGAGGAAGCTGAGGGTCAAACTTAGTAATTTGCCCAGGCTTCTAAATGACAAACCTGGGATTTGAAACCGGACCATCCTCACTGCGTTTGAAATAACAAAAAATAACCCCTTTTCCTACAAAAGTCTTGAAATAACAGAACCTAAAGGAAAAATATTTTTGTTGGAGACAATACTTTCTCTATAGTTCCAATACTTTCTCTATAGCTATAGCTTTCTCTATAGCTCTATTGTCTCCAAATTCGGAAAGCTTGCTCATTCCCATATTTACCAAGAAGAACGTGGAATTTCAACAAATACCACAAGGGGGCGCTAAGTCCTAAAAAGCTTAAGCTTCTGGACAGATTAAATGTCTCATTTGGATCAGGACTCAGACAGATAAATCTGAATAAATATTCTGCCATAAGTGACTCTAAGAACAAATATGACCATACTTCTTTCCTCCTTAAAGCCTTCAAAGTATCTCCATCCCTAACATCACTTATCATGACACACAACTTCCTTTATGTGTGACCATCTCCCTCCAAAAGACCACGACCCTCTAACTCTATACTTGGATAACACCAACTAACGCTTCCCTGGCTTCCCCAAGTAACCTTTTCTTCATGTCCCAACTCTTCAAACATGCCTTCTTCCGTGTGACTGCATCTCCCCCAGTCCTATTCAACAACAAACTACAAATCAAACTCACATGGGTCCTTCAACCCTGCTCAAAACATGTCTCGGCTAACTTCTGACCTTCTCTGACTGTCCTCCCACCTCAGTGAATTAATTTATTCAACATATTATTCCACCATCAGGTAAATACTTCTCTTCCTTCCCATATCATACAGTGTTTCAAGTCAGTGTCCTTATCGCCTTGCTAGACTGAAAGGTCCTCGAGGGAAGAACCGCGTTTTACAGGTGTGCACACGTCTAGTGCTGGCAGGCAGCACGTCCTTCTCAAGTGCTGAACTGAGCTAAGAACCCACCAACCAACATCACACACCTGCGGCTTGTTTCAGAGGCTACCTTCAAAGGCTCAGGAGTAATTTTCATAAAGACATTTTAAGTTCTTCATCTCATGCTTAAAATCAACTTGAAAACTGCAATGATCAACATTCTATTTGAAGAAATTGTATGTCAGACTTACCGTCTTAGTTAAATAAAACACGAATGAGTATATGAAAAGAATTGCATTTTCCAAAGGTGTGACACGTGATGGTTCTTCAGCATTTGTTTCTAGTTGCTTTTCTGCATCAACAGCATCGATAGGAGTGACTTCTGTTGTAATTATCCCTAAAATTGAGGGAGAAAGCTAATACTTTATTTATGCTTCAGAATAAGATTTGTTTCTCTTCATTTAAAATATTTATTGAGTGCCCACTAAATATCAGTCACTCTGCCTGGATATGTGCTTCTCCTGAAGACAGTTATATAAAAAAATTTCCGGACCCCCATTAGAGCCATCACATCCTCAACTATAAAGTGAACATCACCTCCACCCACTCTACCCACCAGCAGTCCCTCCATCACATCCCTGGCAATGCAACTGCTCTCTGAACAATACAGACTCATGGGGATTGAGAAAACCAGAATTTTATGCTTTTCCCATATACACACCGTCACATTTAACAAACATTTATTTAGCGCTGGTGAAGCACTGTATTAGAAACTTCAGGCAAACAATGAGTAAGAAAAGAGTGTTAGTAAATCTATCCAAATGGATGATCTTTTTTAAATCTGAAAAACTGTAATTCTGAGTTGGTTAAAAACTGATGGATTTCTGTTTCCTTTTATGTGAGAGAATATGTAAATAAACAAAATTGAAAATAAAAAAAAAGAGTGTTAGTTTGCAGACTTGCACCCATACTCAGCACCGGCATCTGGCACCTGGCAGGCACTCAGTAACTGCTTACTGCAATGGATGAATGACAGCTACACAAAAGGGAATATGGTAAACACCAAGAGAGATGAAAGGGAACTGCTTACAAGGTAGGGGGCCTGGCGTGTAGCGCTGTGAAAAAGGTCAAATTCCAGCTGTTCCTGAAAGGATCTCCACATGAGGGGGTGGTAGGGAGGAGATTTCAGGATGAGTTATTTGGGTCTGGGGTGCTTCTTATGAACAGCTAGGAGTCCAAGAAGCAATTAGTGAGAAGTTGGACTAGTTGCCACTCAGATCTCTTCCAGCCCTGAGATTCCATCGCTATTGACCTATGAATCTGACCACTGGTGAGGTTTTCCCAATCAGGTCAGCACCTCAACACCTGAGATGCATGAAGGACCATTTGGGAAGATCAGACTCTAAAGGTAGTTGATGCCATTTTGTGCTGGAACTTAAAGGACAAGGCAAAACCTCTGTTTTTAATTCTGCAAGCAAAATCTTTCCCAACCCTGAATGTTTTTAAGCAAGAGAGTAATAAGTCTTATTGGTATATGACTCATTCTCAACAAGCAGAACCTTTTTGAGTTACAAGAGTTTAGAAGTGGAGAGTATTATACATGAATGCAACATCCTCTGGAACCTAGGAGACCTCTAACATGCCATTTCTTCTCAAATTAGCTGAATTCCTCTTCCTGCTGTGACCTCTCCTATATTTTAAAGGGGGGCAAGTCAGGGGGGCAGCCCAGTGCTGCCAGGCCTGTGGTATCACAGGGTAATGCTTTACCTATGGTTAGAGACCATGACCTCTAAAAACGTAAAACGGTAATGATTCATATTGCCATATTGGATAGACAAAATAACACAATCAGCTGTCATGACTTATTGGTAAAATGAGTGAGCTACACAAAAATTAGAAAGCTGTTGATACTATTACTTGGGTTGCACTCTTTAAAACTTTATTTTTAAAACAACTTTCTCAATCCAGATGAAATGAGTTGCTCTCCCACTGGATGTTTACTGTGCTCAGTGATTAAATACTGTTCACAGGGGTCCGTCTACACTGGGCCATTATGTACTGCAAAAATTCTGTACTGTTTCCTCTCATCTTATAGTATGACGATATCTAGACATAAATATCCCCTCACTGTTTTAAAAGAAACTTCTATGTCCAGGTAGCAAATTAACAAAAGAACTAAGCTACAATGTACTCTATTGGAGGGGAGGGGTGGATGGAGGGAAGACAGAATTTGTGAGTTTCAGAGCAGTGATTCTCAAACTTTAACTTGTAACAGATCAGAATTCCCTGGAGGGCTTGTTAAACAGATTGCGGGTCTCCACCCCCAGAGTTTCTGCCGCTGTTGGTCTGGCAGCAAACTACTGTTTTTGAGCATAAGGCTTTTTAAGAATAGTATTTTAGATTTAAGTTACTTGCATAAGCTAATGCTAGCCAAGCACTGGTTGGTAGGTTAGTTATGGTCTCTGACCTGCTTCCTATGATTGATCTCCATCTGTCTTGACTCCTGCTTTTCTCTGTTAGTTCTGGGATTTCCTACTTTTAATGCATTCACACCTGTGTTATTCTCCCCTCTATTTCCTACCTTTAGCAACAAATCTCCTAGGAGGGCTTCTTTAGGATAGGCTTCTAGTTCGTAGAGAAAAATTAGCAAGCTTTACCTGGGTCTCCAGCTGTCTCAGTATTTGGCTCCTGGGACACTTCTGATGTACCCATGTCACTGGTCACAGGCTGATCCAAGTGGCTGGGCTCTTCAGGAATCTGCATTATAAGAACTTCTGTGTTCTCCTGTGGAATATTCTCCTCCAGCGGTGGTTGTATGTCTATAGGGGAGAAGAACGCACTGGGCTGGCAAAGCTCGAAGACAGCCCCCCTCCAGCAGCCCCTCACCACACATCTCCAGGGCCCCTCACCCCTGCCCTCAGTGTGCTACCATCCCGTGGGGCACAACTGGGCAAGGAAAAAAAGAGTTTCAGTTGCTTTCCTTTCACTTCACAGATGCCTAAGCTACACAATGAAATTGACAAAGAAACCCTCATCCCAGGAATTCCCTGGTGGTCCAGTGGTTAGGACTACTGTGCTTTCACTCTGCCATGGCCCAGGTTCAATCCCCGGTCCGGGAGCTAAGATTACACAAGCCACGCGGCAAAACACACAAACAAAACAAGACAAAACAAAAAAACCCTCATCCTGAAGAATTTCATAAATACATACATTTATGGTAGGGACTTCAATAAGCCTAACTTCTCTTGGCAAACCAACATATGCCCACATAGATAAATGTGCAAAAGGGAATTCCAGTCAAGAGCAGAAATAGGAGACGTCTATTCTACCCAGAAATAACAGACCCCCTTCATACACAAGCATGCTTGTTTCACAGAGCTAGCCCAGAGAAGGGCATTACATACAAAGGCAGCTCGCTGAAGTGCCTTTCAAATATTTTCAAAGTACCTCCAAGAGTCAGAAGGAGTGAACTCATGTCTGTCCCTAAGAGGCTCAGAGCATAGCCCAATGAGACCCACAGCGAAGGTGAATTTCTTTGAAACCTCACAGTTTACCCTGAAAATTCATTTGAGTTTTGCATTCTAATCCAAAATATAGCTGCTTTGATTAAAAGTAAAAATGTTCCCGTCTCCAAATTGGCATTCTGGGAAGATACATTTTTTCTGTGGCTTTATGTCTCCCTGTTAGTCTGCCGTATACCCTCAGTTCAAATGCCTCCATTTGAAAAGCATGGGGACAGAGAAAAGACTATGCAGCTAGCAATCAGCTTATCTAGGATGCTGGCTCAGGGTCAGTTCAATCACTATTTCCTCAACGGCTTCTCCGCCAAGTGCTGTGTTAGAAGGCTCTGCATCCTGGTTTGATCCTTGATTAATCTGCATGCGAGAACCTGAGGGCCTGGTAGAATTGAACTACCTAAGTGACTGCCCTAAAGAGGCAGGAAAGAACATGGCATCCACCAAAGATGAAAGCTGGAGGGAATAAAGAAACTCAGGCAAGGCATCGAGTTAAAAGTTATGCCAGTCAATCCCTGGACAGACAGCAGTTACTCTATGTGTTCAAAAAAGCCCTTTCATGAAACCTGTACGTTGTTAACAGGTCTACTTTGTGCGTCATTTTCTTGCTCGTATCTTTCTCTTTTTATGAAGTTTCCTTTTGAGAATGCTACCAGTCTCACTGTCTAAGGGAAAAGCAGGGCAAGAAATCCTTATCCACGCTCCAGCCTCCAAGAAAGAAGGCGGGAAGGGCCGTGTGGGCGTCCCCGTGCTGCCCCTCACCTCTGGGCACCCTGGGACCTGTGGACGGAGCTTTACAAGCACGGCACGAGGTGCTTCAGCAGCCCCCTGGTCCCCACACCCGTTTCTCGAGCCCAACCCTACAAGGCCACGGGTGGGCACCTCACCTTCCGCTGGTCCACCCCAGCCTTCCTCTGCAGGCTGCGCCGCTGCCAAGGGTGCAGTCTCCTCCACCGTGGAGTGTTTGTACCTGACGAAATAGATCAGGTCTTGAACATCATCTAGCACCGCAGCCTCTTCAAAGATGCTACTGTCCTTCATCCCCAGGTCTCTATTCTCCATCACACGAGCATCGAGCATCTTCTCTGCCTCGCTCAGAATGTGTGACTCCCAAGCACGAAAGACCTTATCTAGGACTTTCTCCACATTATAGGGCAGGCTCTCCCGCTGTGCCGACTTCAGCTTGGATGACATGTCCTGGAACATGGCTTCCAGCTTATGGACGTCAAAGTACTTCTGGAAGCGCTGCAGAGACGGCTGATCTTTAAAGAAGCTGCTGATGATGGGCAAGTCCTCCATGCGGACGCTGTGCTCAGGCGGTACGGGTGCACGTGGAGCCCAGGGGAATGGGTCATCGTCACGGTCCTCAGAAGCAGACCCCTGGCTTCCTGCATCCACGAGTTTCTGTACCTCCTCCTCATCCTCTTTCCAGAGTTCTATCCCAGGCTTGTCTGTGAGCCCTGAGGTCTTCAGGTGTTCCTCAAGGTTGTCTTCTTTAAGAGAATCAGGATCTTCATTCTGAGACGCTTCACTGAACTCTGGAGTCTGATTTTCTTTCTTGCCAGGAAAGTCACTTCCTTCAGAGGGTCTCTGTGCTTTCTGATCCCCATGAGAGCTTTCTTCTTTTTCCACCATCGGACTACCTGGGTCCCTGCCTAGAATGTCCACCCCTTTACCTGCAGTCTCGTTTTTTCTTTCATTTTCCAATATATTACTAGTTTCTTCTTTGTTTTCTTCAGTTGCAGGATCAGTCTTAATGGCGCCTAAAACAGCTTTTTCAGGGACTTGCAGGCCAACATCTAACCTCTTGTTCTGAATCTCAGGGCTTTTTTCTTTAGACCGTTTTGCACTTACAGCGTTTTCATCCTCCAGTAGTTCTTCGGGGCTGTAGTCGTCATCTTCTGCTTCTGGTATTTCAGTGTGGAAACCTGGTCCCTCTGTGCTATCAGTTTGGCCCGTTTTTCCTACCTCCTGCGTGGCCGGCAGTGGCTTGTGCCCTTCATCCGAGGCATCTGCCGTGACCTCTGTGACCTCTTCCTCAGAGAGCCTTCTCTTCTCCCTCGCTGGCTCATTCACTGCGGCGGCCCCATCTCCTTGCTGCCAGGAAACATTTCTTCCCAGAATGGGACCCTCTTCTGCTGGTTTTCCTGGCAAACCAATTTCACCTGGGGAGGAGGGTCCAGTCTGATTTTGAGGTTTAAGAAGCCATTCCTTTATAAGTTCCTCACTTGGCTGCTCCCCCGAGAGCATGTGTGGTTTTGGTCTGTTTACCGAACCATCTACTTCCTGCACACTCTCTTTGGAAGCATTATGCTGATGGCCGCCCAGGAGTGGTGCCACACCCACGGACTCCTGTTTCATCTTTCCTTCGTCCCTTTGATCCCCTGCCACTTTAGGTACCGATTCCCTCTCTGAGGCACCTTCCAAACTCTGCCCTCCAGGCTTTTCTTCACGGAGCATTTCTTTTGCGATATGAACAGCTGCTCCTTTTAGGTCATCCTCTTGGTTGGCAAAGGCTGGTTTTAATGTTTCTGTACCCTTTTCAGCTGCTGGCGAGGAGCTGAGGTGGCCGCTTTGAGGAGGAACACGCACAGTCATGCCTTCTCGCATCTCCTCCTCTAATCCTGCCTCATCCTGCACCAGGTCCCTCTCGGGTTCCTCAACCTTCCGCCCTTTTCCTTTAATGTGAAGTTCTGTGTCCACTTCTGGGTATTTGTCATTATTTGTGTTAGGGACTTCTACATTCCAAAGGCCGTCTGCTGCCTTTTCAGGGTCAATATGATCTACTGCTGGTTGTGGTTTCCCCAGTTTGCTGTCCAGGACTAATGCATCATCCCCTTCCTTTTCTTCCTTTGATTCAGTACTCTCTAAATCTGTACCTGTGTTTTCTTTACCTTCTGTGACATCAGAGAAGATGGTATCTTCCCAGGTTGTTAGTATATTTTTATCACCGTTTTTGATGCCAGGGGTCTGAGTTTCCTCAACTTCATGGCCTTCATTTGAATTCTGCTCTTTCTCTGTTGAATGTTTCTCAACTCCGGAGTTCGCTGGAGCTTTCGTATCTTCTCCACCTATAAAGGTTAGTAATGGCGGCTCATCAAAGTTTTCTTCACCCTCCTCTTCTTCCTTCCCCACTGTGTAATACTCAGCATCCAATTCCTCATCAAAATCATCCTCTAACGAAGTAACGAGTCTGGTTGTCTCATCATCTGATACAAGTGCATCGGCAGTTGAGCCAAATTTGGTTTTCAAGTCCAGAGTCATTTCTGTTTTCAAAAGTTTATAAGCATCCATCTTCTCCTGTTCATTCGAGACCTGAGAACTATTGCTGGTTTTGTTGTTTTCACTTTCTGGCACTTTTAACTTATCTTGCAGCATTTCTCCAAAAGGTTCAAATGAAGAACGCTCTCCCTGAGCATGACCCGTTTGACTATTTACATGGGGGTGGCTCTTCTGAGCCTCGTGTCTTTCCCTGAGTTCCTTAGTGTTTTCTGATAATATACTTTCACTTTCCTCTGAGTTGGGTTCTACTGGCTCAGGTTCAGGGTCACTTCCCTTAGACGCTTCAGGAGGTTCTTCCACATGCTGAGAAGTTTCTTCTTTAACTTCCGCAGAATCTCCAGTGGCAGAATCGTACAATTCCAAAAATCCTAGAAGTTCTTCTACGTTATAATTATCAAAATCATCTCTTCCCCCATCAAAACAAACAAAATCTGTCTCCTGCAAAGGAAGGAAAAACATTAGTGTGTCACTAACCGAGTGTCACAAGAGCAAACGCTTACCCACAGGCTAATGACAGAGATGATCTCAAATTCATGTTTGGCTCTAGAGGGGCTTTTGTGCCAACCTTGGGGAGTCGGGAGATAGGAGGATGGAACCCACTCTTCCCTGGCTTCCTGCTTCCATGAGGAAGGACTTCTACCTGAGTAATGCTCCTCCTGGCTTCCCTTCATTCTTCTTCCCCAGGGGAGGAATGATTCATGTGGCTGGTGGGTTTGCTCTGCACCATCCCTGTTTTCTGCTTGAGATTGGATGGAAGAGACACACACCCTCTCTCTTCCATGCTGTCAGTTTTACAGGGACAGCCCCCCTTGGGGAGAACCCCACTTGGCTAGCTCTGCCTGTGGCTGGGTAAGTCTGTCTTATTCTAGACTGCAATGTTCAAAAGCCCATTAATTTCCGCACACTTGAGCCGTGTTCTCCAAAAAGCTTTACCAGTAAGTAATGGTGACATTTTGGTCTCCATCTACCTGACTCCTGGGTTTCTCGATTTGTTCTAAGCACAAGTAGGGAAAAGTAGGGTATCATTTGTTGGGTCCCCCGACTTCCAATACCTATGCCTGATGTTCTGGGAACTTACCTCATACTAATTTGCCCAGAAGCTGGAAGACCACCCAGCATCTCCATCATCCTCCCCTCTACGCTGTGCTTCTCTGCTTACCCAGCTGGAAACAGAGAGAATCACCTAGCTGACAGGCTCTAAGTCTACAACAGATTTCTGGCTCATTTTTTCCTTGGATTGGGAAAGATAACTCAGCTTAAGAAGCACCTTACTGAAATACAGGTGCAGGGGAAGTAAAAATGTTAAGGAACAGAGAATGGTGTCAAGGGGCTCCCCACTTAACTATCACCACAAGTACAGCTTGAAAACAAGATTCAGTGAGGGATACATTCTACTCTAAATCAGGGTTCTGATTAGCTGTCAATAAGATCTGCTTTTAGACTACCTGTAAGTCTATAGTCTTCCTTTCCTCTGCTAGTAAACAAATTGACATAAAATGGGTCGTAAACAGAAGGAAACGTTAAAAAACCAGCAAAGATAATCTCCTTCTCCTAACTAAACTCTCACAATACTCTGGAGAGACCTGACAAGTGCGGTAAGGATGAATGATTCCTCTTCCCATTGCGTGCATTTCTAAGCCATTTCTTAATGCTGAGGGAAGCGTGTAGTGAGAGGTACGATGAGAAGGCAGAATCCCCAACAAGTGAGGTCTCTGTGACCAGTGAGCTGCTGTCTCATGCGTATTTCCCGCCCAGCAGCATCTTCATTAGGAGTGAAGCCTAACAGGCAATAGGGCTGATTTCATGTCCCTCGAAAAGACAAGGAAAGTTCAAGAACAGCAATGGCTCTATGACTTCATCCATTCTGCCGAGCTCAGCTGAGAAGTACCCCAGGCCAGCAGCTCACATGCTCTTGCAGCAACACCAAAGAGTTATTCAAAGATTTCTGTTTGAAGGTGGGTATCAATTCTTATAAATTTTAAAACTCCAGAAAATAATCAGCTGGAATGAGGATCCCAGAGCACAAAATCCTTGTCATCACAAAGCTATTTTAAGTTGGTGCACCCTGGATGAATGCTTTATAGACTGTGCAGTCAGGACCTTGCAGATTTGAGGCTGGACCTCATCTGAAATGCTCAGGTTCCCTTTTCCAAAATCTATCACATAACTCTAATCCCTTAAATCATTAGAGTCAATAAGAAAACCTAGTGTAATTTGGGGTTTGATTAATTTAACCTGATCTCTACATACTTAAAATGTCTAAAAGCTATTCAATGAGTAGTTTTCAAAGTGAGACACCTTCTCATTTTACTTGTAAAAAAAAGTATTTACCTCCTAAATTTAATAACTAAATACAAAGATATTGAATTCTTCGTCCTTTTTTCCTCACATAAAATAGCAAAGAAAAATCCTGAGTAAGTATACATAGCCTTGTATAAGAACACCTGCTTCAACGTATAACTATCAGATTATGATATAAAGTCTCCCGTAAATTCTTTTCAAACTTTTCTTTCTTTCTTCCTTCCTTCCTTTCTTTCTTTAAAGGTGTCTAATAAATTAAAATCTGATACACAGATGTTAACTTTTTTTTTGATCAAAACACATTAAAAGACTTGCAAAAATACTTAATTGAATGTAACTGATGAAGTTATAAACCAATTTATAATTGAGAACAATAACAACAAAAAATCCACAACTTACATCTGTTGGAACTTGTAGCTCTTCTTGAGTATATTCATGGACTACGCGGATTAAATCCTTTGGAAAATATCCAAAAGTACGCCCAACCTATATTAAATGGGCAAAAGAAATGAATATCAATAAAAATTCTGTAGAAGAAATATAAATGAGAGACTTCTTAGTAGTGAGAGGAAACATATAGATAGGTAGATATAACCACAAGAGATGCATAGT
Source organism: Balaenoptera ricei (assembly GCF_028023285.1). Classification (NCBI taxonomy): domain Eukaryota; kingdom Metazoa; phylum Chordata; class Mammalia; order Artiodactyla; family Balaenopteridae; genus Balaenoptera; species Balaenoptera ricei. Next base: position 172,665,179 of record NC_082639.1, read on the forward strand.
TGCTATTATGATTACAGAGATTATTATTCCAATAAAACTTAAGTACAGAATGTTGTAAGGGCAACTTTTCTAAAACCACTTAAGTTTTCTTTCAACATTCAGCTTAATTTTAAACACAGGGCACATAAAGTGAGATTTCTGAAGTAGCTAGAAGATCTGCATAAGAGAATATTATTGTATATTATGTGATTAAAACTATGTAAATCAAGGCTGGTTAGAAACAATTCCAAATAACCTCTAACAAGAATTTATCTGCACATTTCACAGTATCACTCATAAACCAGTACTTAGAAGTCTTTCTTAAACCAATAAACAAAAGCCATGAGGGGACTTCCCTGGTGGCACAGTGGTTAAGAATCCGCCTGCCAATGCAGGGGACACGGGTTCGATCCCTGGCTCGGGAAGACCCCACATGCCGCGGAGCAACTGAGCCCGCACACCGCAACTACTGAAGCCCGTGCGCCCTAGAGCCCATGCGCGGCAACTATTGAGCCCATGCGCTACAACTACTGAAAGCCGCCCGTGCTCTGCAATAAGAGAAGCCACGGCAATGAGAAGCCCGCACACCGCAATGAAGACCCACCGCAGCCAAAAAGAACCGTACAAACAAAAAAAAAGCCATGAAAATTAATAAGTAAAAAAAAAAAAACATTTCTGAAATGCATGACCACTACAACAAAAGGCAAATATTTATTGATATCATGGGCTATACTAGCTTTTTCAACAAATGGATTTTCAAGTATTTGGGGAGAAAATAAAATTCATACTAATTACACAGCAAGCTTAGTTTCTTGCAAAGTAAACCTCTATAGAAGATTATCCCATTTATCTATAGCACTAACCGCTAAGATATATTAGGTTTGTCCTCTTGAGAAACATACACTGTCTTTTGCTAGCTACAGTCTGAAAGGGAGAAGCAGATCTCTTTCCAAGCATTAAAGGAGATTGACATGCAGATCAAATGCACAAAAAGAAAAAAAAGGCTATCTTATCAGTAACCCCTAAAATATCCTCATTACCAGGGCTCTTGTTATATCTGGCAACTATGTGAAAGCCAGTTTTAGTAGAATACTGCCTTGAAGATTAGATAAGACAAGGCAATTTTAAATTGCTACATTGGCAGTTAAAGTCTGAAACTCTAAAAAACAATAAGAAGCTACAGGATGAAAACTAAGAAATAAAAACAAGAACCATTCTGAAAGCTCAGGAGAGATAGTTTTTAATTTCCTTAAGTATAAGGTTCATGAAATGACACAGGAGACTGAGGGAAAACACATTTACTTCCTTCTCAGGAAAATTTTATTTTATTAAGAGAATATGGAAAAGGGAAAGAAATCAGAGCTATGTGGAGAAAGGAAATACATTTATCTTTGTATAATCTTTGTCAACTGAGACCATAGGTCATAAAATACTCCGTATTTTTACATTGAGTGGGTCCTGTTTCTTATGATCTGACAAAAAGATGCAGAATCATGGGCCCTCATGACTGAAAGTAAGCTTTATATCTAATTTTGCTTCCGTATATCATCTCTGCCAAGGAACTGCTGATTTGATTTGGGAAAAGAAAGAAAAGGGAAGGGGAGGGAAGGGAAGGGAAGGGAAGGCAAGGCAAGGCAAGGGAAAGGGAAAGGGAAGGCAAGGCAAGGGAAAGGGAAAGGGAAGGCAAGGCAAGGGAAGGCAAGGGAAGGGAAGGGAAGGGAAGGGAAGGCAAGGGAAGGGAAGGGAAAGGGAAGGCAAGGCAAGGGAAGGGAAGGCAAGGGAAGGGAAAGGGAAAGGGAAGGCAAGGGAAGGGAAGGCAAGGGAAGGGAAGGCAGGGGAAGGGAATTGTTTCAAGAGAACAAATTCTGCATAAGCTACTATTAAGACAAATGTAAATAAGTGCCACTGCCCTGAAAGGAAATATTCACAAGGAAAATGGGTAAGACATGGGCCCTGCCATTACAGAGCTTTTGACTTCACAGGAGGAAAGACAGTACACACATTAACTACAACACAAGGCAGTAAAAGGAACGCCACATGAGCAGTGCAAACAAAGTGCCACCTACACAATTATTAGACAGCAAAGATCCCTTCTGGCTGGGAGCTGAGGGCAGTGCTTCCCTAGGAAGGCAGGGTCAGAGTTGGGAACCAGAAAGATTGGCAGCCTTTCTAGACGTGAATATGGTCGTGAGCTAAGGTGTGGAAGAGGGAAAATGCAAAGCCAAGTTCACTTATCCAAACGCTCCAGCTTCACCACTATATGAAAAACACAGCCTAGGGACTTGGAAAAAATGTTCCAAGAGTACAGACAGAAATCTCATGCAGTAGACTTGAAAGAAACAGAATAGATTCTTCTTTGAATATGGTGATTCAACTGGGATCCCGCCTAAATACAAGGGCTGTACCTGACCAGATGGTCTTACAAGACTCCTCCCTAGGAATCTGGACTGCCAGCAAAATAAATCGATTTTTCCAGATGGGGGATTCTCAAGCCCTCTTTCCTGTTGTTTGTTTGGTGTTTTATTGAGAGAGAAAATTTTCACATTTGGGACTGGGTGTTTCTCTAAGTATGTACAATCCTAAGGGCACTGAGGACTCTTATTACTTTCAGTAAATAACCAGTCCACACATCACATAAAAAGGAAAGGACAAGAGCTCATAAGCCTCCCAATCAGGTCACTCCTAGTGAATCTCCTCATTAAAAACATCAAAGCATGACAAAGTCATTGATTTCCATGTCTGCTGTCCTGGCACCCACAGAGCTGGCTGGGAATAGAGCTGCTTCAGTGAACTTGGGGGAGCAATTGTCCAAAAAAGCAGGAAAAGGATGCCCCAGCAGTTGCAAGCAAAACAAGCAAGAAAGCACACAGTGAAAATGACATTTTGCTTTTTTAACAGAAACAGCACACATGATTAGGTATGTGAATAATTTAGAAAAAAATTATTTTTAAAATTAACTCTAAACGTGAATACCTGAAACACTACCTTGCATACTTTACAGGATTAAGCCCACAAATACTTCCTTTTTGAAACAATGAAGTTAAGATTTTTCAGGTTTCACCATTGGTAAACTACTAGTTTGTTTTCTGCATCTGTGAGTCTGCTTCTGTTCTGTTACATTCATTCGTTTTTACTTTTTAGAGTCTACTTATAAGTGATAACGTACAGTATTTGTCTTTCTCTGCCTTATTTCACAAAGCACAACAACCTCCAGATCCATCCATGCTGTTGCAAATGGCAAGACTGCAGACTTTTTATGGCTGAATAATACTCTATTGTATGTATATCCACCACATCCTTATTTACTATATGTATGGAGCATCCGTGGCTGGTAAGGCCTAGAACTTGATGCTGAGGAGTGATAGCCAGAAGCAGCTCAGTTCTGTTGAAGTCCCTCTTCTGTGTCCCCAGCTGGGGACACAGGACCATCCTCTTTTTCCACAGTCTAGCAGAGAGGACAGGTTAACTCCATTAAAGACCCCAAGAAACAGTTTCTTAAATCTACAGTGCTGGCTTCCCTGGTGGCGCAGTGGTTAAGAATCCGCCTGCCAATGCAGGGGACACGGGTTCGAGCTCCTGGCCCGGGAAGATCCCATATGCCGCAGAGCAACTAAGCCCACGTGCCACAACTACTAAGCCTGCGCTCTAGAGCTCGCGAGCCACGACTACTGAAGCCCGCGCGCCTAGAGCCCGTGCTCCGCAACAAGAGAAGCCACCGCAATAAGAAGCCCACGCACCGCAACGAAGAGTAGCCCCCGCCCGCCGCAACTAGAGAAAGCCCGTGCACAGCAACAAAGAACCAAAGCAGCCCAAAATAAATAAATAAAAATTAAAAAAAAAATCTACAGTGCTAAACAAGCCAATAAAAAGGAAGAAAATTAAGTATGTCAAATTTTTACTTACACTTCCAGCCCAAACTTCAGGCGATCCCCCTGCCAGTTTATAGTAGACATATACAGGGTCACCTTTTTTAAAATTCACAAAACGACAATCCGGGCCTGTAAAATCTTCCAGAGCCTCACCCCGGTACATTAACACTGTATATAAAGAGAGAAAAAAAACAAGCAGATATCAGGATTCAACTTCCACAGTCCATATTGGGTGATCAGGAAATATAAGAATCCACTGTAAACAACAATCAGGTTTCTCCAGTACTCTCTGGAACCAATCGCTTTCAACTCATATGCGCAAAGCCTCTACAGAGCTTTATTCGTTATAGATCATGACATCCCCCTGCAAGTAGACAGGAGAGAGGGAAACTTTCCCAATGCGTCCACCGCCACACATGGCTGGTCTCAAGTGAAGCTCTTGGTTCCCTCTCTGTCTAGTCCTCAGTCTTTGCTGTTGCATAATCATAAAAAGCTTCATTTTGCAGTTGGGTAAATTCGAGCGCAGATGCTACTAGTGTAAGCATGACTAAATGCAGAGGTAACAGGTAATTGGGGAGAGCACCCAAGAACCCCCAAGGGGTCAATTAACTTGAACTAACCGCTGAAAGGCCCTATATCTTTTAAGTGGCTGTAACTGTTACCACGCAGCAGTAAACACTGTCCATTTCATTTGCAGTCAAGTTGCTCTCTCCCTCAGTAGATGGATAAATTAATGGGAAAGGACATCACACCCTATTATGGATCCAGTCACATTACAAGATATTATTTTTCTGAAAGTATATAATGTTGACTATACCCAACATTAAGGTTTATTTATTTCTATAAACAAAATCAAAAGTAGGCAAGTGGGTTTTGTTTCTATAAACAAAATCATATGTGGCAGGGACAAGCAAAACTATGAGAATTGTTTAGTAGTTACCTTCAGTCTTAAAATGCAGGACAAATCACACTCGATCTAGAAATTGGTAGAAGCAATATTTTTCTTTTTGTTGGCCAAATACACAGTTTCTAATGTAAGATGAAATGGACAATAAATGCAATTAAGTAGCAGAGAAAAAGAAGAATGAAAGGGAAATAACACTTTTTCTAACAGCCAATTAGCAATAAGTACATTAAAGCACATCTTTAAATACGTATTTGAGGGACAAACATATAAAAGGGGTTATTCGGATTTTAAAGCTAAAATCTTATTATTTTAACACATGTCAGCATCCTAATTCAGATATAATTAGGTGAGAGGCCAAGTTGAAGGTGATGGACAATTTAAGACTGGGGATTCTATCAGAATTGGAAACGGCAATGTATCTCTTATTCCCCCTTAAAAGAGATCACTGCAGATTTGTAATAATAAATCAGATAACAACATAGTGCACACTGAGGAACAGCTATCTGAAAAGCACACAAAGACAGCTCACAGGCACACACCTTACTAAGTAAACACTTTAGGCAACACAACACAGACCCAGAGCCTGCTCTAGCTGCTGCCTGTTGTGTTTGGTTACATCTGTTTTGACACATGCCATTTCTCAAGTTATGTGACCACCATGGGCCCTTCCAACACCATGTCTCCATACTAAGGAAGCATCAGTGATGTGATTCTCTAGATAACTGGTTTTGAGGAACCCAGGTAGGATAGTGCTTGAAAGCAACGAATAGCAAACATCTGCTATATCCAACCCTGCTTGCTAATAACCCGGATTTACTCTGAGAAAACTGCAGGAACAATTCATGGAAGTTGCTCCACTTTTGTGGCGTTTATTTACATCAGTCCTAGGGTTACTTCTAGGAATGGCTTAACACAAATCAAAGACTGCCTCCTTTCTTTCCTCTAACGGCTGGCAGTGCTATAGTTCTTCAAACAGTGAAATCTGGTTTCGAATAACACCCATTTTGAATATAAATAGCTAAATTGTAGGCTTCGGCCTCCTCGGAACGAACATTTTTCTATAGGTACTGGTTACAACAGATGAACAACCGTTTCTGAAGCGGTTATCCGTAAGTTTACAAGGTTATTTGAGACCGGCCGGGAGGCCACAAGGATGATACTTGTCCGGCAAACACACAGGAAGACAGCCCAAGAGCACAAATGATTAAGGCTGAAGCCAGTTGGGTTTATAAAACTCTTGCAGTATTTACTGTTTTTACTTTAACAATCCTCTTCACCTGAGTTTGGGGCTCTCTGCCCTCCTCAAGTTGGCCCGCAGTCCGCCCTCCCACCCCCAGTTCGCGGTTAGGGAACCATTCCGCTTCCTGCGCGAAGAGGAGGCTGCTGGTCCCAGGTGGCCTCCTTCGAGAACGAAAGATTTTGGCCTTTCCGGTGCCCTCCCTGCCTGGCTGCTTGCAGGAGCCTTCCAAGCACAGAAATGACAGAACTGAGGCAGAGCCGGGGAGGAGACCTTGGAACACACCGCAAGCCTGGACTCCAGGCTCGTCCCAAACCTAAACTCCAATCCCTGTTCAAAAGGCAGTCCGATCCCCGAATCCCAGTGAAGCAGAGGGGCGAAGCGGCAGCGCCAGGAAGCCTTTCCCGAGCCCCACCAGCAACCTGCCGCAGGGAAGACGCCCACCGAGCCCTTAGCGCATCTGCCCCCGGACTGCACCCAGCGAGGTCCCCGCCGAGGAGGCAGGATAGCGCTTGCGGGCAGCGCGGGGAGCCCAGGGAGCGCGGCGCGCCACCCCATCCTTCCTCGGAACCGGGGCGGGCCGGAGGAGGGGACGCTGTGAGCGATCCCCGGGGAAACCGGGGGCCACCTCCGACCCCCCCCACCCCCACCCCCCGCCTCCGTCGGCAAAGGAAAAATGAACAGCTGGCAACAAGTGGGAGGTGCAGCACCCCCACGGCCGAGGTCGGCTGGCCCGGGCGCCCGCAGGGCCGGAGGGGCAGACGCAAGGACCCGGGGCTCGCCCACCTCGGCGCTCCGCCCGCCCGGCCTGCGCCCCCCGGGCCGGCTTGGTGCGCTGCCGAGCCCCCGCCCCCGCGCCGCCCTCCCGGGCACTCACTGCTGCATTCGTCGTCCGCGCAGAGTTTGTGCTGCGAGAAGCGCCGGACGGTGTCCGGGTCCGGCTGGCCGGGTACCCGCCAGAGCGGCCTGAGCAGGAGCAGCCACAAGAGGAGTCCCGGCGCCGCAGCCATGTTGTGGTCACCTCGCGGAGCCGGTGACGCGGAGGAGGCGGCCCGGGCGGGGCGGGGGGCGGAGCGCGGGGGGCGGGGGGACGCGCGGCGGGGCGGGGCGGTGCCCGCCGGGGTGTGAGTCCCTGACCGACACGTCAGCACGGCCTCCGGGAGGGGATGGAGGGGGTCCGGGGGGAGGAGGGGGACCCGCACTCGCACCTCCTTCCCAAGGCTTTCTCCTCCGGTTGCTGCCTTGGCAACCGGGACTCTATCTTCTCCCTCGTCCAATCGCCTGCCTTTGCCCCTGTCCATTCGCAGTCGGCCCTCCGCGACACTCCCTCCCTCGCCCACCCCTCTCTGCGACTTTGGATCCCCCGACCCCGCGCCATCCCAACAGCAGGTCTTCTTTGACACCTTCTTGCAGCTTCTGATTTCTGGTTCGTCCCCAGCTTGCTCACCCTCACCCCCTCTTCTTGCTTTGGTACCTCCTTTTCCGAACTACCAAATCCCACCCACGATTTACCACTGATAGTCTCCAGTTCGAGATTCCGTCTTCTTCTGACTCCCAGGGGTTTTGGGGGGCCCCATCCCATGACCCCCTTATATTAGGAAAGGGAGGTGTCAGTGGAATGGTGGGTCGGTGACGTACAATAGAGCCGGTGGCCTGCTTGGTCTTTTTCCCCACCCCCGGCCCTGGGGGTTGGAGGTGGGCAATGGCTCCTCATGCTGAGATCTTCAGATTTGGGGGTCTTTATCCATAAGGGGAGAATAATTTAATTCAATGCAAATATATTGAGCTTCCCTTTTATGCTATTATTTCAGGCCAGACGCTGGACAAAGCATTAGGATGGTGAGGGGAAACACGTAGATCAACAGACAAGATATCAGGCCTTTGTCTAAAGAAGCCCACAATTTAGTGGAAACAACTCACATCAAAACGACTAAAGAATAAATGTCGGGCTTCCCTGGTGGCGCAGTGGTTGAGAGTCTGCCTGCCAATGCAGGGGACGCGGGTTCGAGCCCTGGTCTGGGAAGATCCCACACGCCGCAGAGCAACTAGGCCCGTGAGCCACAACTGCTGAGCCTGCGCGTCTGGAGCCTGTGCTCCGCAACAAGAGAGGCCGCGATAGTGAGAGGCCCGCGCACCGCGATGAAGAGTGGCCCCCGCTTGCCGCAACTAGAGAAAGCCCTCGCACAGAAACGAAGACCCAACACAGCCATAAATAAAATAAAATTAATTTAAAAAGAATAAATGTCGTTAGGAGGAAAAAGCTAATCAATAGTGGCTAACATTTATTGAGCAGTTTCTTTACGTCCAAGTGTTATTCTAAGGTGTATGTATATATATATATATATATATACATACATAAAATCAATTTGTTTAATGTATCTTCACAACAATAGTAGGTCCTATTACTATCTTCATTTTCAAGATGAGTACATTGCATTTGTCTTTGACCAGGGTCTTCTCACTGTTGTCTCTGCCAAGGCTATTTATCAACCTTGAATGCCAATCAAATGCATTAGTTGGTTTCCCAAACTGACTGGATTCTTTAAAAGCAAGAGGAAAGAATGTGGCCCATCCATGCAAACCATAATGCTGAATAAAGGAAAAGATGAGAGATGTTCACAGTTGTTTATCTATAGGGGCCATGAGATGTCCCATTGGTCCAGTGTCGTTTCCATGCTGTCTGGAGAGAATGTACAATAGATTAGGTGACTGTCCAAATAGCAGTGCCATGAGGAGTTCTTCTTTTCTTTTCTACTCTGTGTTTCATTGCTTTAGAATCTTAGGTGTGTCTAATAGGCATCTCCAACTTCATATGTTGAAAAGCAAACTTCCTATTTTCTCCCTCAAACCATGCTCCTTTCAATCTTCCCTATCTCAATAACTGGCCATTTAATTCTATTTCCCAGGTGTTCAAGTCAAAAACTTACAAACTGTTCTTGACTTCTCTTTGTCTCATACCCCAAGTCCAATCCATCAGACAATCCTGGGCACTCTCTTTGAATTGCTTTACTGAGGTGTAATTGACATACAATAAATTGCACACATTTATAGTTTACAATTTGATAAGTTTTGACACATACACACTCGTGAGACCACCACCACTATCAAGGTAATTAACATATCCATTACCCCAAAAAGAGTCCTCATGCTTCTTTGCAATCCCTCCCTCCCCTCCCCTGCCCGTCTCCAAACAACCTTCTGTTGCTACTGATTGATCTGTATTGAATAGTTTCTAGAATTTGATATAAATCGAATCATACATTATGTATTCTTTTTTGTCTGACTTCTTTCACTCAGCATAAGCATTTGCAATACGTCCAGGATCTGACCACTCCTCACCGTCTCCTATGCTAACACTGCAGGCCAAGCCACCATCATCTCTCAACTGAAAGACTGCAGGAGCCTCCTCACTGTTCTCCCTGCTTCTGCCCTGCCCTCCCAAAGTCTATTGTCTCAATAGCAGCCAGAGCGATCATTTCGTGATATAAATGTGGTCATGTCTCTCCTCTACTCAAAACCTTCCTCTAGCTTTCCACTTCCAAGTCAGATGCAATGACTTTATTATGGACTGCACTGTCTTACTTGATCTGACCCTGCTCATCCCTTTTACCCCCATTTCCTAGCACTCTCCCCTGGCTCTGTTAGTTTCGCTCAAATACACCAAGCCCACTCCTGCATCAGAGCATTTGCACTTGCAATTTTCCCTCAGCCTGGAACGGTTCCCCTAAATAGTCTGCTTGGCTAACTAGTTCCCTCACTTCATCAAGGGTCTGTAACAATACCATATCTTATTAGAGATGCCTTCCCTGATCACCCTATATAAACAAGAACTCCTTCCCATGATTACCTAGCCCATCACCCTGCTTTATTTTTCTTCAGAGCAGTTACCACCTGCCTTACATTTGTTTATCTATTTGACTGCCCCCCTCCCCCAAATGTAAGCTTCATGGGAGAAAGGAATTTGCCTTGCTCATTGTGTAACATAATCCCCAAGGAAAATGTCTAAAACGTCTAGAATGTATGAGGTACTCAACAAATGATCTGATAGATGAACCCATAATTCCTCATGTATTGTAAATATACTACACTATTAACCTACATGGAGCCTCCATATATAAATAGTACCGAGAGGGAATATGCCATGAGAGCAAGGCATTTTGTGTTTTCCCTTCAGCGGCACCCTCAACACTGGAAACCGAACTTGGAATATATGCACTGTTGATTGAGGGCATATTTGTTGTGGAGTGAATGAAATTGCACTGTACTCTTTTCCTGTATCTTATCAGAATATTAAAGCAGATCAAGAGGTCATTTTAATTTTTGTTATTTCTATTTAGAGCAGTATTAATGACAATTCATGGGTGGAAAAAGCAAAATTCCAAAATGACCTAACTGAATATCACTTCACTAATATTTAATTTGACTGATTTTCACATATGCTTTTATATGAGTGAGAGTACTCAGTTACTAAGGAACTGGCTGCTTAGTTTGTAGCTTTTCTAGGGGTTTATGTGCATTATTTTTTACTATTATTATTGCCTTAAAGAGATATTAACAAGTTTGGTGGCTAATCAAAAAAAATCTCAGCTGACCACAGTGAGAGTGGTGGTAGTAGTTCTTCCTGCCTGCATATATATAATTATAGTGGATGAATCAGCATTCAGCTTTACTCATAGCATTTAAACACAGATGTTCAACATAAATTCTAATCTCAAGTACATTATTTGTTAACACCTCAAATGGAATTTCCACTAAGTAAAGGTTGAGTAAAAGTCAAAAAATAAATGTGTGTAGTTTGGTGGCAGGGAGAGCATAAAGTATAAGGTATGGAGGGTCCCTGACCTTAGAGAATTTGCAATCTGATTGAGAAAACAACACAAGTACATCTGAAACAAATAGAGGACAGCATAATAACATATATCATTGTAAACCTCCCATCGTGCCTACCCAGGAACATCCATAAGGCCTAACACTGAAGTTATCAGAAATAACCCAGTCTGTTCCCAATGCTGAAACCACTCAGAGTCCAGAGAATAGGATAAAACATTTCTTTAAGGACTATGGCTTCCAGTCTAGAGGGAGTAACAGGGACTAGATTTACCCTCCCTCTGTGCTTCAATTCAATATCTAGAAAACTAGACAAAATCTATGAAATGATAATTTTTAGACATTGGACAACAAACAGTATAGGCAGTGACCCCTAAAATAAGTGGAACAAATGAGGCGAGTGCTATGATTGTCCCAACTTACTTCCCAGATAAAGTTTCCAGGACACAACCAGAAAAGGGAAACTCAAACAGGTGATCGCCTTGAGTTGAAGAGACAGATTTGCAAGTTTGGGGAGGCCAACACAGCTGGAATGCATAAGGGAAGAGTACAGGAGAGAAGAGAGCTACATGGAAAAAAAGAGAACTTTGCAGAGACAGCTCCAGAGATCTGCAGAAGGTTTCTCTCAAGTCTTCAACTGAGTAATGATAAGTGCCTGTGTGTGAGGAACTACCTGAGGCCAGGGAAAGAACCACTGAGGGAAAAAGGAGAACAATCACTGGAGTAGAGAATAGTTTGTATTTTCACTAGCCAGAGTGAAAAACCTGTCATATTCAGTTCATCAGGTAGAGTACTCAGTAAAGGGAAAAATCTGCCTAAGATCTAAAGCTACTCTTATCCTGCCTAACAAGGCTTGAAAACAAGCCTTGAAAAGATAAAAATGTTTTCAAGTAAGTTAACTGCATTCCAGAACAGAGGTCAAGATTATTTAAAAGAGTACAAAATATCCAACACTCAACAAGGTAAATTCACAATGTCTGGAATACAAAAAAAAATTATGAAGTATGCAAAGAAGCAGGAAAATACAAACCATAATGAAAAGAAAAATCAATCAATAGGAATGTTCCAAAATGACACAGATGATAGAATTATTACACAGGACATTAACACAATTATATTTCATATGTTCAAGATTCTGTAGGAAAGCATAAACATGTAAAGGAAAACACAGAGGATAGAAAAATGATCCAAATCAAACTTAGGTGAATAAACCAATGGCTGACATGAAAAATACACTGGACAGGATTGACAGTAGATTAGACACAGAAGAAGAAAATATTAGTGAACTTGAAGACATAGTTATATAAACTCCCCAAAATGAAACAAAGAGACTGAAAGAAATGAACAGAGCATCAGTGTGGACACCTTCGGTTAGCCCAATATTTATGTAATTGGGGTCCCTAAAGGAGGTAGGAGACAGAAAAGGTATCTGAAGAAATAATGAATGAAAGCATTCCAAATAAGATGAAAACTCAGATCTAGGAAGCTCAACAAACCCCCAACACAAGAAACATGAATAAAATTAAACCAATGCACGTCAAATTGCTTAAAACCAGTGATAATGAAAAAAAATTGAAACTCGTCTAGAGAAAACAGACACACTATGTACGTAGGAGTAAAGATAAATTTCTCTTTGGAAACATGCAAGCCAGAAGACAGAAGATCAATATATTTAAAGTGCTGGGGGTAAAGTATGAAATTCTGGAGTTGTATATCACGTGAAAATATTTTTCAAAGATAAGGTGAAGTCTTTTCAACATGTGGTGCTGGGACAATTGAATATCTACATGCAAAAGAATAAAACTGAACTCTACCTTAGCCACATACAAAAATTAACTCAAAATGGATCACAGTCTTAAATGTAAAATTGGGAAGATTGAAAATCCTTGAAGAAAACATAGGGAGAAATCTTGGAGTAGTCAATGATGACTTAGGTATGACCCTAAAAGCATAAGCAACCAAATAAAAAATAGATAAATTGGACTTCATCAAATTTAAAACCTCTGCTCTTCAAAGGATCTAATCAAGACAGTGAAAAGACAACCATATTTGCCATTCATATATCTGATAAGGGACTTAGATCTAGAATATATAAGGAACTCTTTAAGTTTAATAATAAAAAGACAAATAACCTAGTTAAAAATAGGCAAATAATTTGAATAGACATTTCTCCAAAGAAAATATATAATGGTCAATAAGTAGATGAAAAGATGATTAACATGATTAGCCATTAGGAAATCAAAACCACAATGAACTATCAAAACTACAATGAGCTATCATTTCATATCCACTAAGAAGACTATAATAGGGAGACCTTCAAGATGGCAGAGGAGTAAGACATGGAGATCACCTTCCTCCCACAAATACATCAGAAATACATCTACATGTGGAACAACTCCTACAGAACACCTACTGAACGCTGGCAGAAGACCTCAGACTTCCCAAAAGGCAAGAAACTCCCCATGTACCTGGGTAGGGCAAAAGGAAAAAGAAAAAACAGAGACAAAAGCTTAGGGACGGGACCTGCACCTCTGGGAGGGAGCCGTGAAGGAGGAAAAGTTTCCACACACTAGGAAGCCCCTTCACTGGTGGAGACGGGGTGAGGGTTGGACGAAGGGGAAGCTTTGGAGCCACAGAGGAGAGCGCAGCAACAGGGGTGCGGAGGGCAAAGCAGAGAGATTCCCACAGAGAGGATCGGTGCCGACCAGCACTCACCAACCCGAGAGGCTTGTCTGCTCACCCGCTGGGGTGGGTGGCGGGACGGGGCTGGAAGCTGAGGCTCGGGCTTCGGAGGTCAGACCCCAGGGACAGGACTGGGGTTGGCTGCGTGAACACAGCCTGAAGGGGGCTAGTGCGCCACAGCTAGCTGGGAAGGAGTCCAGGAAAGAGTCTGGACCTGCCTAAGAGGCAGGAGACCATTGTTTTGGGGTGCATGAGGAGAGGGGATTCAGATCACTGCCTAAATGAGCTCCAGAGACAGAAGTGAGCCACAGCCATCAGCACAGACACCAGAGACGGGCATGAGACGCTAAGGCTGCTGCTGCAGCCACCAAGAAGCCTGTGTGCAAGCACAGGTCACTATCCACACCTCCCCTCCTGAGAGACTGTGCAGCCTGCCAATGCCAGGGTCCCATGATCCAGGGACAACTTCCCCAGGAGAACACACAGCGCTCCTCAGGCTGTTGCAACGTGGCACTGGCCTCTGCGGCAGCAGGCTCACCCCGCATTCCGTACCCAGCCCACACCCTGGCCTGAGTGAGCCAGAGCACCGTCATCAGCTGCTACTTGAACCCCGTCCAGTCTGAGCGAAGAACAGACGCCCTCAGGCGACCTACACGCAGAGGCAGGTCCAAATCCAAAGCTGAACCCCGGGAGCTGTGCGAACAAAGAAGAGAAAGGGAAACCTCTCCCAGCAGCCTCAGGAGCAGCAGATTAAATCTCCACAATCAACTTGATGTACTCTGCATATGTGGAATACCTGAATAGACAACGCATCATCCCACCATTGAGGCAGTGGACTTTGGGAGCAACTGTAGACTTGGGGTTTGCTTTCTGCATCTAATTTGTTCCTGGATTTATGTTTATCTTACTTTAGTATTTACAGTTTATTATCATTGGTAGATATATTGATTTGGTTGCTCTCTTCTGCCTTTTTTTTTTATATATAGACATACATATTTTTTTCCTTTTTCTCTTTTTGTGAGTGTGTATGTGTATGCTTCTTTGTGTGATTTTTGTCTGTATAGCTTTGCTTTTACCATTTGTCCTAGGGTTCTGTCTGTCTGTTTTTTTGTTTGTATTTTTTTTTAGTATAGTTTTTAGCACTTGTTATCATTGGTGGATTTGTTTTTTGGTATGGTTGCTCTCTTCTTCTTTCTTTCTTTTTATTACTTTTTAATTTTTTTATTTTTAATACTTATTTTTTATTTTAAAACTTTATTTTTTCTTTCCTTCCTTCTTTCTTTCTTTCTTTCTTTCTTTCTTTCTTTCTTTCTTTCTCTCTCTCTCTCTCTCTCTCTCTCTCTCCCTTTCTCTCTCCCTCCCTCCCTCCCTCCCTCTCTCTCGCTCTCTCTCTCGCTCTCTTTCTTTCTTTCTTTCCTTCTTTCTCCCTTTTCTTCTGAGCCGTGTGGCTGACAGGGTCTTGTTGCTCTGGCAGGGTGTCAGGCCTGTGCCTCTGAGGTGGGAGAGCCGAGTTCAGGACATTGGTCCACCAGACACCTCCTGGCTCCACATAATATGAAACAGCGAAAGCTCTCCCAGAGATCTCCATCTCAACGCTAAAACCCAGCTCCACTCAACGACCAGCAAGCTACAGTGCTGGACACCCTACGCCAGACAACTAGCAAGACAGGAATAAAACCCACCCATTAGCAGAGAGACTGCCTAAAATCATAATAAGGTCGCAGACACCCCAAATCACACCACCGGACACGGTCCTGCCCACCAGAAAGACAAGATCCGATCCAGCCTCATCCACCAGAACACAGGCACTACTCCCCTCCACCAAAAAGCCTACACAACCCACTGAACCAACCTTAGCTACTGGGGGCAGACACCAAAAACAATGGGAACTACGAAACTGCAGCCTGTGAAAAGGAGTCCCCCAAAACAGTAAGTGAAGCAAAATAAGATGACAGAGAAACACACAGCAGATGAAGGAGCAAGGTAAAAACCCACCAGACCAAACAAATGAAGAGGAAATAGGCAGTCTACCTGAAAAAGAATTCAGGGTAATGATAGTAAAGATGATCCAAAATCGTGGAAATGGAATGGAGAAAATACAAGAAACGTTTAAAAAGGACCTAGAAGAACTGAAAAGCAAACAATGATGAACAACACAATAAATGAAATTAAAATTTCTCTAGAAGGAATCAACAGCAGAATAACTGAGGTAGAAGAACTGATAAGTGACCTGGAAGATAAAATAGTGGAAATAACTACTGCAGAGCAGAATAAAGAAAAAAGAATGAAAATAATTGAGGATAGTCTTAGAGACCTCTGGGACAACATTAAATGCACCAATATTCGAATTATAGGGGTCCCAGGAGAAGAAAAGAAAAAGAAAGGGACTGAGAAAATATTTGAAGAGATTATAGTTGAAAACTTCCCTAATATGGGAAAGGAAATAGTTCATCAAGTCCAGGACGCGCAGATAGTCTCACACAGGAAAATCCAAGGAGAAACATGCCAAGACATATTAATCAAACTCTCAAAAATTAAATACAAAGAAAATATATTCAAAGCAGCAAGGGAAAAGCAACAAATAACATACAAGGGAATCCCCATAAGGTTAACAGCTGATCTTTCAGCAGAAACTCCGTAAGCCAGAAGGGAGTGACAGGATATATTTAAAGTGATGAAAGGGAAAAACCTAAAACCAAGATTAATCTACCCAGCAAGGATCTCATTCAGATTCGACAGAGAAATTAAAACCTTTACAGACAAGCAAAAGCTGAGAGAATTCAGCACCACCAAATCAGCTTTACAACAAATGCTAAAGGAATTTCTCTAGGCAGGAGACACAAGAGAAGGAAAAGACGTATAATAACAAACCCAAAACAGTTAAGAAAATGGTAATAGGAACATACATATGGATAATTACCTTAATGTAAATGGATTAAATGCTCCAACCAAAAGACATAGATTGGCTAAATGGATAGAAAAATAAGACCCGTATATATGCTGTCTACAAGAGAGCCACTTAAGACCTAGGGACACATACAGACTGAAAGTAAGGGGATGGAAAAAGATATTCCATGCAAATGGAAATCAGAAGAAAGCTGGAGTAGCAATTCTCATATCAGACAAAGCAGACTTTAAAATAAAGACTATTACAAGAGACAAAGAAGGACACTACATAACAATCACGGGGTCAATCCAAGAGGAAGATATAACTACTGGAGATATTTATGCAGCCAACATAGGAGCACCTCAGTACATAAGGCAAATGCTAACAACCATAAAAGGGGAAATTGACAGTAACACAATCACAGTGGGGGACTTTGACACCCCCTTTCACCAATGGATGGATCATCCAGAATGAGAATAAATAAGGAAACAAGAGCTTTAAATGATACATTAAACAAGATGGACTTAATTGATATTTACGGGACGTTCTGTCCAGGACCAACAGAATACACTTTCTTCTCGGGTTCTCATGGAGCATTCTCCAGGATGGATCATGGGTCACAGATCAAGCCTTGGTAAATTTAACAAAATTGAAATCGTATCAAGTATCTTTTCCAACCACAACGCTATGAGACTAGATATCAATTACAAGAAAAAATCTGTAAAAAATATAAACACATGGAGGCTAAACAATACACTACTTAATAACCAAGAGATCACTAAACAAATCAAAGAGGAAATCAAAAAATACCTAGAAACAAATGACAATGAAAACACGATGACTCAAAACCTGTGGGATGTAGCAAAAGCAGTTCTAAGAGGGAAGTTTATAGCAATACAATCCTATCTCAAGAAACAAGAAACATCTCAAATAAACAACCTAGCCTTACACCTAAAGCAATTAGAGAAAGAAGAACAAAAAAATCCCCCAAAGTTAGCAGAAGGAAAGAAATCATAAAGATCAGATCAGAATTAAATGAAAAAGAAGTGAAGGAAACAATAGCAAAGATCCATAAAACTAAAAGCTGGTTCTTTGAGAAGATAAACAAAATTGATAAACCACTAGCCAGACTCATCAAGAAAAAAGGGAGAAGACTCAAATTAATAGAATTAGAAATGAAAAAGGAGAAGTAACAACTGACACTGCAGAAATACAAAGGATCATGAGAGATTACTACAAGCAAGTATATGTCAATAAAATGGATAACCTGGAAGAAATGGACACATTCTTAGAAAAGCACAACCTTCTGAGACTGAACCAGGAAGAAATAGAAAATATAAACAGACCAATCGCAAGCACTGAAATTGAGACTGTGATTAAAAATGTTCCAACAATCGAAAGTTCTAGGACCAGATGGCTTCACAGGTGAATTCTATCAAACATTTAGAGAAGAGCTAACACCTATCCTTCTCTAACTCTTCCAAACTATAGCAGAGGGAGGAACACTCCCTACCTCATTCTACAAAGCCACCATCACCCTGATACCAAAACCAGACAAAGATGTCACAAAGAAAGAAAACTACAGGCCAATATCACTGATGAACACAGATGCAAAAATCCTCAACAACATACTAGCAAACAGAATCCAACAGCATATTAAAAGGATCATACACCATGATCAAGTGGGGTTTAACCCAGAAATGCACGGATTCTTCAATATACACAAATCAATCAATGTGATAAATCATATTGACAAACTGAAGGACAAAAACCATATGATCATCTCAATAGATGCAGAAAAAGCTTTCCACAAAATTCAACACCCATTTATGATAAAAACCCTTCAGAAAGTAGGCATAGAGTGAACTTACCTCAACATAATAAAGGCCACATATGACAAACCCACAGCCAACATCGTTCTCAATGGTGAAAAACTGAAACCATTTCCACTAAGATCAGGAACAAGACAAGGTTGTCCAGTCTAACCATTATTATTCAACATACTTCTGTAAGTTTTAGCCACAGCAATCATAGAAGAAAAAGAAATAAAAGGAATCCAAATCAGAAAGGAAGAAGTAAAGCTGTCACTGTTTGCAGGTGACATGATACTGTACATAGAGAATCCTAAAGATGCTATCAGAAAACTACCAGAGTTAATCAATGAATTTGCTAAAGTAGTAGGATACAATATTAATGCACAGAAATCTCTTGCATTCCTATACGCTAATGATGAAAAATCTGAAAGAGAAATTAAGGAAACACTCCCATTTACCACTGCAACAAAAGGAATAAAATACCTAGGAATACAGCTACCTAGGGAGACAAAAGACCTGTATGCAGAAAACTGTAAGACATTGATGAAAGAAATTAAAGATGATACCAACAGATGGAGAGATGTACCATGTTCTTGGATTGGAAGAGTCAACATTGTGAAAATGACTATACTACCCAAAGCAATCTACACATTCAATGCAATCCCTATCAAACTACCACTGGCATTTTTCACAGAACTAGAACAAAAAAGTTCACAATTTGTATGGAAACACAAAAGACCCCGAATAGCCAAAGCAATCTTGAGAAAGAAAAACGGAGCTGCAAGAATCAGGCTCCCTGACTTCAGACTATATTACAGAGCTACAGTAATCAAGACAGTATGGTACTGGCACAGAAACAGAAACATAGATCAATGGAACAGGATAGAAAGCCCAGAGGTAAAGTCACACACATATGGTCAACTTATTTTTGATAAAGGAGGCAAGAATATACAATGGAGAAAAGACAGCCTCTTCAAAAAGTGGTGCTGGGAAAACAGGACAGCTACATGTAAAAGAATGAAATTAGAACACTCCCTAATATCATACAGAAAAATAAACTCAAAATGGATTAAAGACCTAAATGTAAGGCCAGACACTATAAAACTCTTAGAGGAAAACATAGGCAGAACAGTCTATGACATAAATCACAGCAAGATCCTTTTTGACCCAGCCCCTAGAGAAATGGAAATAAAAACAAAAATAAACAAATGGGACCTAATCAAACTTAAAAGCTTTTGCACAGTAAAGGAAACCATAAACAAGACGAAAAGACAACCCTCAGAATGGGAGAAAATATTTGCAAATGAAGCAACTGACAAAGGATTAACCTCCAAAATTTACAAGCAGCTCATTCAACTCAATATCAAAAAAACAAACAACCCAATCTAAAAATGGGCAGAAGCCCTAAATAGACATTTATCCAAAGAAGATACACAGATTGCCATCAAACACATGAAAGGATGCTCAGCATCACTAATTAGAGAAATGTAAATCAAAACTGCAATGAGGTATCACCTCACACCAGTCAGAATGGCCATCATCAAAAAATCTACAAACAGTAAATTCCGGAGAGGGTGTGGAGAAAAGGGAACCCTCTTGCACTGTTGGTGGGAATGTAAACTGATACAGCCACTATGGAGAACAGTATGGAGGTTCCTTAAAAAACTAAAAATAGAACTACCATATGACCCAGCAATCCCACTACTGGGCATATACCCTGAGAAAACCATAATTCAAAAAGAGTCATGTACCACAATGTTCATTGCAGCTCTATTTACAATAGCCAGGACATGGAAGCAACCTAAGTGTCCATCGACAGATGAATGGATAAAGAAGATGTGGCACATATATATAATGGAATATTACTCAGTCATAAAAAGAAGCAAAATTGAGTTATTTGTAGTGAGGTGGATGGACCTAGAGTCTGTAATACAGAGTGAAGTAAGTTAGAAAGAGAAAAACAAATACCGTATGCTAACACATATATATGGAATCTAAAAAAAAGAAATGGTTCTTAAGAACCTAGGGGCAGGACAGGAATAAAGACGCAGACATAGAGAATGGACTTGAGGACACAAGGGGGGGAAGGTTAAGATGGGACGAAGTGAGAGAGTGGCACGGACTTATAAATACTACCAAATGTAGAATAGATAGCTAGTGGGAAGCAGCCACATAGCACAGGGAGATCAGCTCGGTGCTTTGTGACCACCTAGAGGGGTGGGATAGGGTGGGTGGGAGGGAGACACAAGAGGGAAGAGATATGGGGATATATGTATATGTATAGCTGATTCACTTTGTTATAAACCAGAAGCTAAGACACCATTGTAAAGCAATTATACTCCAATAAGGATGTTCTAAAAAAAAATTTTGCTAGGACTTTTTCTGTGGCCTACCATGTGGTCTATCCTGGGGGTTGTTTGTTTGCACTTGAAAATAATGTGTGTTTTAGTGTGGTTGAGTGGAGTGTTCTGTATGTGTCTTCTGGGTCTATTTGGTTTACAGTGTTATTCACATCCACTGTTTCCTTATGGATTCTCTTCTTGATGATCTGTCCATTGTTGAGAGTGGGATATTAAAGTCTCCAACTATTACTGTAAAAAAAAAAAAAAAAAAAAGAAGACAACTATAATAAAAAAAGATAGATAATAACAAGTGTTGGCAATGATGTAGAGAAACTGGAAATCTCATGCATTGTTGGTAGAAATGTAAAAGAATACAGCCCCTTTGAAAAACAATATCTCAGTTCCTCAACAGTTTAAACACAGAGTTACCATATAACCCAGTAATTCCAATCCTAGGTATAGAACCAAGAGTAATGCAAACATATACCCACACAAAAACTTGTGTACAAATATTCATAGTATCATTATTTATAATAGCCAAAAATGAAAACAACTCAAATGTTCACCCAACTAATAAATTAGTAAATAAATAAATAAAATGCTGTATATCAATACAATAGCCAAAAGAAAAAATGGGGGAAATAATACATGCTACAACATGTATTGATACATGCTACAACAGGAATGACCCTTGAAAACATTATGTAAAGTGAAAAACTCCAGCCACAAAAGACCACATATTGTATGGTTCCATTTACATGAAATGTCCAGAATACACAAATCTGAAGAGACAGAAAGTAGATTATTGTTTGCCTAGGGCTGGCAGAGATGGGGGAGTTGAGAAAGGGGTGACAGATAAAAGGTACAGGATTTCATTTTAGGGGTGATGAAAATGTTCTAATATTGATTGTGGTCATGCACAACTCTGTGATTATACTAAAAACTGTTGAATTGTTCACTTCAAATGGGTGAGTGTATACTTATGTGAATTATATGTCAATAACACTGTTACAAAAAAATAAGAAGATTCCCATGCCAAAAAGCAAATTTCTAAATGTGAAAAACAAAACAAAGCAAAAAAGATGGTGAAATATATTTTCAGACACACAAAAGCTAAAAGAATTCATCATTACCATATCTACACTGCAAGAAATGTTGACGTCTTTCAGCAGAAAGAAAATACCAGATGAAAATCTGAATCCACACCAAAAAGTGAAGAGTACAATAAATGTATATATGTGGACAAATATAAAATATATTTGTTTAAAATAAATAAAAGGTAAAATGATTTTTCTCATTTAAAAACTCTCTTTAAAAATAATTAGCTATTTAAAGTAAAAATAATAACACTATACTGTGATGTTTATAACATATGTACATACATGTAAAATGTATGACCATAAGCATATAAAAGCAGGAGAAGAAGAATGGGAGTATACTGTTGTAAAGACCTAAAACTATAAGGGAAGTGATAAAATATCACATGAAGGAATACTGTAATAAGTTAAAGATGCATATTATGAACTTTATAACAATAGTAACAACAACAACAAAACCACAAAGAGTTATAGCTAGTAAACCAACAAACAGACAACACGTTCTCAATTCATCCAAAGGAAGACAGAAAAAGAGAAAAGGAGAACAAAGAACAGATGAGGTAAATAAAATGCAAATTGCAAGACCATAGATTTAAACCTAATTTTATCAATAATCACATTAAACATAAATGGTCTAAACACCCCTATTAAAAGGTATAGATTTTCAGATTTAATTTTTAAAAAGGAAGACTTGGGACTTCCCTGGTGGTCCAGTAGTTAAGACTCTGCACTCCCAATGCAGGGGATCCAGGGTTCGATCCCTGGTCAGGGAACTAGATCCTGAGTGCCACAACTAAGACCCAGTGCAACTAAATAAATAAATAAATAAATAAATATTTTTTAAAAAACAAAGAAATAAAAAGCAAGACTCAACTCTACACTTCCTATAAGAAAACACACTTTGGGCTTCCCTGGTGATGCAGTGGTTAAGAATCCGCCAGCCAATGCAGGGGTCACAGGTTCGATCCCTGGCCTGGGAAGATCCCACATTCCACGGAGCAACTAAGCCTGTAAGCCACAGCTACTGAAGCCATGCGCCTAGTGCCCATACTCTGCAACAAGAGAATCCACCTCAATGAGAAGCCTGCTCGCCGAAACTAGATGAAGCCCCTGCACAGCAGTGAAGACGCAACACAGCCAAAAATAAAAAACAAACAAATAAATAAATTTATAAAAAAAACAACAACACACTTTAAGTATAAAGGCACAAATAGGTTAAATGTAAAGAAAGATGAATCAAGCTAACGCTAATCAAAAGGAAGCTGGAGTAGCCATATTATTGTCAGACAAAGTAGATTTCACAGCAAAGAATATTACCGGGGTAAAGGAAGTTGTTTAATAATTTTAAATAAGTTAAATCATCAAGAGGATACATGTATTTTAATTGTTCATCTTAATAAGAAAGCTTCAAAATATATAAAGCAAAAACAGAACTTACAGGAGAACTGCACAAATTTATAATTATAGTTGGAGATTTCAAAAGCCGTCTTTCTCTCAATAATAGATAGAATAATTAGAGAGTCAATAAGGATATAGAAGACTTAAACAATACCATCAGTTTACTTGACCTAATTGATCTCCATAGAACACTACCCCAAAACAGCAGAATACACATTCCTTTTTCAAGTATTTGTGGAACGTTTACCATGATATTGTGGGCCATAGAACAGTACATTTTAAAAAATTTGAAACATACAAAGTATGTTTGTTGATCTAATGGAATTAAATTAGAAATCAGTAACAAAAAGATCTCCACATTTTGGAATCTAAATAACAAACTTTTAAATAACCCATGAGTCAAAGAACAAAATCAAACAGGAAATTAGAAAGTATTTCACAGTGAATGAAATTGAAACCACAACATATCAAAATTGGTAAAATGTTACTAAAGTACTGCTTAGAGGAAAACTTACAGCTTTAAATGCCTATGTTAGAAAACCACAAAGGTCTCAAATCATAACTTCACCTTCCACCTTAAGAAACTTGAAAAATAAGAGCAAATTAAAACCCAAGCATAAGAAAGGAAATAATAAAGATAAAATCAGAAATCAATAAAATAGAAAGCAAAAAGAAAATAGAGAAAATCAACGAAACAAAAGTTGATTCCTTGAGAATCCTAATAAAACTTACAAGGCTCTAGTCAGATTGATCTGGAAGAAAACAAAGAAATGACACTAATTGCCAACATCAGCAATGACACAGAGGACATAACTACAGACATTAGAAGAATATAAAGGGAATATTATGAACAACTTTATGCCAATAAATTATACAATTAAAGTGAAATGTGCCAAGTCTTTGAAACACACAGACTATCAAAACTCACTTTAAAAAAAAAAAGATAACCTGAACAGCCCCATATTTATTTATTAGAGAAATTAATTGGTGGCTAGGAGAAAAAATATTTTCCAACAAAGAAAACTCCATATCCAGATAGCTTCACTAATGATTTCTATCAATATTAAAGGAAAAAATAATACCAATTGTACACTACAAACTTCTCCAGAAAAATTGAAGAGAGTGAAATATGTTCAAACCCATTCTACTTATCTGAGAACCAAGCCAGAAAATAACCTTGTAATAATGATATTACAAAAGCCGCACGAATACCAATGCAAAAATTTTTAACATAATTTTAATCAAGTTGATTCCATCAATATATAAAAACTATAATACATCACTACCAAGTGTGTATTATCACAGGAATGCAAGGTTATTTTAACATTCCAAAGCCAATCAATGTAATTTATCATGTGAACATTAAAAAAAGAAAAATAATATTATCATCTCAATAGATACCAAAAAATATTTGACAAAATCTTACATCTATTATTGGTAAAAATTCTCAGCACCTTGGGAATACAGGTATTCTGCAGAGATATTGTGGGTTTGGTTCCAAACAATTGCAATAAAGCAAATACCACAATAAAGCAAGTCACACAATTTTTTTGGTGCATGTACAAGTTATGTTTACACTATACTGTAGTCTATTAAGTGTGTAATAGCATCATGTCTAAAAAAGTACATTAAAAAATAGTTTATTGCTTAAAAAATAATAACCATCATATGAGCCTTCAGTGAGTGTCGTCATAGTAAAATCAAAGATAACTGATCACAGATATGATATGATAATAATGAAAGAGCAATATGATAATAATGAAAAAAATTTGAAATATTGTGAGAATTACCAAAATGTGATACAGAGACATGAAGTGAGCAAATGCTGTCAGAAAAAATGGAGCCAATAGACTCGCTCCATGCAGGGCTGCTACACAACTTCAATTTGTAAAAAGCACAATATCTGTGAAGCAATAATGCAAAGCGCAATAAAACGAGGTATGCCTGTAGGAGGAAACTTTCTCAAATTGATAGAGGGCTTGTACAAAAATCCTATAGCAGGAAAAAAAAAAAATCCTATAGCGGACTTCCCTGGTGGCGCAGTGGTTAAGAATCCGCCTGCCAATGCAGGGGACATGGGTTTGAGCTCTGGTCCCTAGTCCGGGAAGATCCCACATGCCACGGAGCAACTAAGCCTGTGTGCCACAACTACTGAGCCTGAGCTCTAGAGCGCACAAGCCACAAGTACTGAGCCCACATGCCACAACTACTGAAGCCCGCCTGCCTAGAGCCCATGCTCGCAACAGGAGAAGCCACCACAATGAGAGTCTGCGCACCGCAACGAAGAGTAGCCCCTGCTCTCCGCAACTAGAGAAAGCCCGCGCACAGCAACGAAGACCCAACGCAGCCAAAAATACATAAATAAATAAATTTATTTAAAAAACCCCCAACCTATAGCTAGTGTCAATCTTATTGATCAAAGACTGAACCCTTTCCTTTAAAGATTAGGAAGAAGTCAAGGAGGTCTGCTCTTCCCATTTCTAT
The DNA here is from genome assembly GCF_028023285.1 of Balaenoptera ricei. Taxonomy (NCBI): domain Eukaryota; kingdom Metazoa; phylum Chordata; class Mammalia; order Artiodactyla; family Balaenopteridae; genus Balaenoptera; species Balaenoptera ricei. The sequence goes on from NC_082639.1 coordinate 172,690,702, forward strand.
TCTACACTGTACTGAAGTAGTGAAAAAGGCAAGAAAAATATAAAAGGCCTAAAATTGGAAAGGATGAAGTGAAATTTGCAGACAACGACTATGTAGACTATCCTAGGAATCTGCAGAAAAGCTACTAGAATTAGTGAGTTTGGCAAGGTTTCAGGATACAAGAACAATATGCAAAAATTAATTGTGCTGTTATATGCCAGCAATGAACAATCAGAATGTGAAATTAAAAGCACAATACTTTTTACAATAGCACCCAAAATGAAATATTTTGGGGTAAATCTGATAAAAGATGTGAAAGAACTGAATACTGAAGAGTATAAATTACTGTTGATGAAAATTAAACAACGAAATAAATGGAGAGCTAAACCATATTCATGGATTGGAAGACTTAATATTGTAATAATGTCCATTTTACTTAAACTGATCTATGAATTTAATGTAATTTCAATCAAAATCCTAGCAGGTTTCTTTGTAGAAATCAACGAGCTAATTTTAAGATTTATGTGGAAATGCAAAGGACATACGATAGCCAAAATATCTTTAAAAAAGAGAAAGTTGGAAGAGTTACACTACGGTTTTCAAGACTTATTATAGTTACATTAATTATAATAGTGTGATATTAGTGTAAGCAGACACACAATAGGTCCACAGAACAGAGCAGACAGTCTAGAAATAAACCTACGCATATATAGGCAACTGATTTTCAACAAACATGCCAAGGCAGTTCAATAGAGAAGTGTTCATCTTTATAATAAATGGTGCTGAAACAATTGAATAGCCATAGGTTAAAAAAAAAAAAATCAACCTCAACCCTTACTACACACCATATACAAAAACTGACTGGAAATAGATCATTGACCTAAATGTAAGAACAACTTATTGAAGAGAACATAGGAGAAAATGTTTGTGACCTCAGGTTTGCCAAGATTTCAAAAATACACACAAAAACCACAAACTCTAAAATAAATAAATCAGTAATATGGGCTTTATAAAAATAAAAACGTTTGCTCTGGGGCTTCCCTGGTGGTGCAGTGGTTAAGAATCCGCCTGCCAATGCAGGGGACACGGGTTCGAGCCCTGGTCGGGGAAGATCCCACATGCCGCGGAGCAACTAAGCCTGTGTGCCACAACTACTAAGCCTGCGCTCTAGAGCCCGTGCTCTGCAACAAGAGAAGCCACTGCAATGAGAAGCCTGCGCACCGCAATGAAGAGTAGCCCCTGCTCTCCACAACTAGAGAAATCCCGCATACAGCAACGAAGACCCAATGCAACAAAAATAAAATAAATTAATTTTTTAAAAAAAGTTTGCTCTCACTTCTACATTCACTGTTATGAAAATGGAAAGGTAAACCACAGACTGGGAGAAAATATTTGCAAAACATACATTCAACAGAGGAATTGTATCTGGAATATATAAATAACGATTACAACTTATTAATAAGAAGACAAAAAACCCAATTTGAAAAAAGTGGGTCAAAAATTTAAACAGACACTTCACTAAAGAAGATACAAATGTGGCAGGTATGTATTAATGTAAGAAAAGATATTGAATACCATTAGTCATTAGGGAAGTGCAAATCAAAACCATAATGAGCTATTATGGCACATCCACTAGAATGGCTAAAATTTAAAAGACTGATCATAACAGATGTTGCCAAGGATGAGGATAATTGGATCTCTCATAACGCTGCTGGTTATAATTTAAAATGATTCAACCACTTTGGAAAACAGTTTGACAGTTTCTTTAAAAATTACACCTTATCATTTGAATGCAGTCTTTCCACTCCTGGATATTCACTCAAGAGAAATAAAAGTATATATCCAAACCAAGACTTGTTCGCAAATGTTCATGGTGGCTTCACTGGTAATAGTAAAAAAACCACACACAAAAAAACCAAAAACAAACAAACAAAAAACAGCTGTCCATCAACAGCTAAATAGATGTTAAATTTTGAAATATTGCTCAGCAATAACAAGGAACTATTGATACTAGCAACAACAAAGAAATTCTGAGTGAAATAACACAGACCCCTAAAATAATACACACTGTAAAACTGCATCTATATAAAATTCTAGAAAATTCTAACTAACCTATGACAGTGGTTGCTTCGTGATAGAGCAGGGAGACTAGGGATGGACACAAAGAAACATAAGAGAAAAGACAACAACAGTAATGAGACCTAATCTTACTAGAGTGAAATGATCCTGTTAAAGAGTAGTGGGAGATAAATTTGGGTGGCTAGGGTAGGTCGGATTTTGAAAGATTATTAATCAAGCACAATAAATTAGACTTAGAATAAAAAACAGAAAGCTATCAGACTTTAAGTAAAGGGATCATATAACTGAAGTGGAATTTAAGCAAGTATCCTGTTCTAAACGCCAAGGAGAATGAGGATTTGTGCTGGGCATGGCCAGTAGAGTTAAATCCTTTTCCTACAATTAAAAAGCCACGTCAAAGTCATGTCAAAGGGTATGTTCTCCTGGGAGTGCGTCACATACAAGGCAAGGTCTTCTATCACCATGTACTATTTGTCTAGTCCTGACAAATATTATTCCCATTTCTACTGAACTAAGAAAGAAACTCAAACATCTGAAATTGCCAGTAACACATAGGCTTATATAGAAGTTCTTGTTTCCGGTTCTGCCTAATTTACCTTGGCACTATTTTCACAGAAGTCAAATATTTGGTGCTTTGATCAAATACAGAACAAATTCCAGGGTTAGGGCCTGGACAACACAATTTCCACAGTGTAGACTGTTTGGCTTTACCTATTTATGGTTTTCAGATAGGAATTACTTCCTTACTAGGACAATAGCATAGGCAGAGAATGTAGTCAAAAGCATTAAACTAGGTATCAGAAGTCTAATTGTGTGACCCTAGGCAAGTTGCTAACTTTTCTGAGTATCAGATTCCTTGTCTATAACATTGGGGCTCATGGTAAAACTTCATAATGTTTCTATAAGAAGCAATGGGAGGGACTTCCCTCCTGGCGCAGTGGTTAAGAATCCACCTGCCAATGCAGGGGATGTGGTTTGATCCCTGGTCTGGGAAGATCCCACATGTTGTGGAACACCACAACTACTGAGCCTGCACTCTAGAACCCATGAGCCACAACTACTGAGCCCGCGTGCCTACAGCCTGTGCTCTGCAACAAGAGAAGCCACCGTAATGAGAAGCCCGCACACCACAAGGAAGAGTAGCCACCGCTCGCCGTAACTAGAGAAAGCCCACGCTTAGCAACAGACCCAACGCAGCCAAAAATAAATAAATAAATACATAGAAGCAATGGGATAATATATTAAAATGTTGCCCATTTATGTTGCTTAAATAATTAAACAGCAGAACTTCAGGCTCTTACAGCCAATAGGAATGGTTGATGGTACAAGAGTCTCAGCAAATCAATGACTTTGTCACAGAGGAGACATTTTTTGATAGTACCTCTACCATGGAAACTGTTTCCTTCTTACTAAAAGGTAGCAAGGAGGGTAACAGAACCCCCAAAGTGTGCTTGTGAGGTCAAACGTGCCTTCTGGAAGGAGACATTGAGAGCTGAGAGGGAGAAAATATGCCCTTGACGTAACATACAATCACAGCAGATGTTACAGATCATACACAGCAAACCTCCTGAATGTTCAGCATTTTGATTGATACAAGCAGTATAAATTAGGATCCGGAACATAAATACCATTATGAAGACTGCACTTAAGAGTGGATCCTAAGCAATTGCACACCGAAAGAGTAAGAATTCTCTGCAAGTACAAAAGCTCATTCCAGTTTAATTCTACATGGGATTTGAAATGGTATGGAATACATAAGAGGATGAATCAATGACATCAAACTAGAATGATTAAACAGAGAATCTAAATATAACTTGATATTTCCCTTAGTTCTCACTGATTCTCTAGAACAATGCTGTCCAATAGCAATATAATGCCAGCTACATATGTCATTTAAATTTTCTAGAAGTCACATTAAAATCAAAACGGATGAAGTTAATTTTAATAAATTTTATTTAATCCAATATATCCAAAATATTATCATCTCAACTTGTAATAAATATAATAATTATTAATGAGACATGTTACATTCTTTATTTCATATGATATCTTTGAAATCTGGTGTGTATTTTACACTTACAGTACATCTCAATTTAGGCACATTTAAAGGCAGCACAGCTCTTGAAAGCAGGGATTAAATATTAACACCAGATCCAAACCATATACTATACACATTTGCACATTATTTTGTATACATTTTAAAGAAAAGCAAAACTTAAAATTGTGTTTTAGGATTTAAAATATTTTTGGCCAACCTCTCTTGGAACTTCTGTGGAAAGAGAAAGAATGATGGTGATTATCTCAAAACCTCCAATTTTTTGTTTGCCATCAGACTTTTGTTATTTTGTTATCATTTATTTTTCATAATTACCTTAAACACATTTACTATTCTTGACAAACATAAACAAACCAAGAATGACATCTAAATGTGTAATAAAACAATTTGCACAAGAGCCCTTATCCCCTTAGGTTGAACTGTAGGAAAACACAGTTGCAGAACATGTAACTTGTTTAGGCAAATGTTTCTCACTAGAGCTCTATTGGCATTTTGGGTGGAATATTCCTACCAGTTGCAGGATATACAAAAATCCTAGCCCTGGCTATGAAATTTTAGTACCATCCTTAGTCACGGTAACAAAATAAAAACTGCCCCCATGCATCCACATCCTTCCCCAGTAGAAAGGACACCAACCTCCCAGTTGAGAAGCACTGCTTAAGGCTTTTGTTAAAATCTGATCAGTTAACAAAGCACCTGCGGTTGTGAATATTCTGTAAAAGAAACGAATTATAATATCAACCTAAGAAAAAAAAATCCCTATATATCAAAGTTACTTGGATCTACAAGGGAGATATTATATATATATATATATATATATATATAAAAATATATATATATATATTTATATATATATATATATAAAATTAAAGCTAATACTACCTTACTAGATGTCTTACATGTCTGAATTTGAATTTTCTCTCCTCTGAGAGGGGTCTTATATTGTTCTACTTCCACATTCCCACATTTGTTCCCTCTTCCGCATTATCTTATCTTAAATTTACACCTGAATTAATTGTATTTTTTTCTTTGTATTAATAGTCACATCATGGATATATTTTGAATTATTTGGAATGACTGTAGAGGATTTTTTTCCCTTTATTCTTAACAAAAGAACATGCTTCTCAATTAAAACTTAGGAGAATATAGGTTGAGATGCAGTATGTAGAGTTATTTGGATAATAATTGTCATTAAGTGGGAATTCCCCGGTGGTCTAGGGGTTAGGACTTGGCTATTTCCTTGCCGTGGCCTGGGATTGATCCCTGGTGGGGGAACTAAGATCCCACAAGCTGCGAGGTGGCGTGGTAAAAAAAAAAAATTGTAATTAAGTAAATATACATCATCTTCATGACGGCTGATCTCATTTACCCCTTATAACCAGGTTTCTCCACAATAGAACGCAGTTACTCCTCGGCATTAACAGCTACCAGTTGTAAAAGCACCCAGGAGAAGCAATATAGTCAGTGACTATCATAATGATTGAGATGTATGATGATATCAGTAATTATTTTTAGTATAGATATCTTTTGGATACAACAATCATCACTAATATGATCATGTATCTTTAAAATTTTATGTATGTATGTATGTATACTAATCGAATCTCTGTTGTGAGCATAAACATTAATTGGTACTCTAGAACAACTGTTGACAAACTATGGCCAATAGGCCAAATCCAGCCTGCCACCTGTTTTTGTAAATAAAGTTCTATTAGAACACAGACATTCTCATTCACTTACATTTATCTATGACTGCTTCTGTGCGGCAACAGCAGAGTTAAATAGTAGTGGTGACAGAGAGACTGTATCACCTACAGAGTCTAAAATATTTACTGTCTCTTTAGAGAAAGAGTTTGTTGACCCCTGCTGCAGATTGTAAGTTAAAGGTCAGCAAAAAACCTACACAAATGATTTTTCTTTTCTTATGGCTAGAACGAATTTTATGGAATGAGATCAAGGAGCTGTTAGTTGTCTTGGGCCAAGGTCTCTTCCTCATGAAGGAGCATTTAGGACTGGAAATCTTGACACTGTCTCATGTCAGAGGTGAGAAAACCTGGTGAAGTTCATTTTAATGAGATTTAAGAAGTACCTTTTCTAGAGAATTTTCAGGTGAATCTAATCTTTCTAATTGGTGTCTGAAACATTCTTTATTAGATTGCAGGGAATCTAAAAGCTTCACGGGAATAATCGAAAGGTTTGTGGGAATAATATTGTCTAAATAAGAGTTTGCAGTTTTTAAAAAAATGTAATTCATCATGTTAAGTTGCTCTTTGGCACAATGCAATTGTAAGAACATCTTTTTGTTCCTTAGAACATGTTTTCTCCTAGATTGGAATCTAGAAGTCTTTGGTATGCTTTGCTTTGTTTTATGTTTGCATTTTTGTCATGCCATTTCTTTTTTTTTAATCTTGTTTATGCTATCGGTAGTATAGTCATTTTCTTTTTACTCTCTTCTCTCCAACATTTTCTACCAGAATTGTACCATGGAAAAGGAAAGAGGTAGGTAGAGGACAGAAAGATATCAATGTTAGTTCTTAACTTTCTGTCTTTTGTCTACTGTTGTCTACAGTTGTCTGATAATGTTAAGGTAAATTGGAAATATCTTCCCCATTTTTGTGGGAGCATGAATTTCTAGCCAGATAAAATCCATTCTAGTTTGGCTTTGGTGAAATTATACTTCATAGCAGGGGAAGAAATGTAGCCAGACCAAACCTTTATACAATAAAAGTATGGCTATATTATTTTCTGTGTGTCCTCTTGGACCACAACTGTCATTTAGGTCAGCCTAGCCTGTGGAGTTAGAGCAGGGGCTTGAGTGAGACCAAGGATTTATGACACAAAAAGCAGCAGGAGAATTTTTCTCACAAGCCCATAGCTACTGCATAGTATTTATGAAGACAACATATAATCAAGTATTTCAGCATTTTAAGGAATCCCTGTACAAATTCTCACTAGACCCTTTAATCACCTGTACAATATTGTGATTCTGCTCAAATGGTTCACTTTCAGGGCAGGGGAAACTCAAAAGATTCCTGTGGGAGCCCATGCCATTATTTGTGCAGCCTTAGTTATGAACAAAACTCTTGTAATGACTTTAAAGCTGCTTCTCTTTAACTTTCACTACTTAGTCCGAGTTCCGTTCCCTGATGCTACGAAAAAAGTCTGACTCTTCCTTCACAGATGAACCCCCCAAATTTTGGAAATATTGTGTTCCAACGAGTCTGTGCTTTTCCAGGGTCATCTTCCCTAGAACCCCTCAATTTTCCCTCATTTCGCATTTAACCATCTTACTTTCAACCCTTATTTCATAAGTTCATCAACGTTCCTCATGAAAAGTGACTCCAAACCGGTGCACAGAACCACTCCCGCTGAGAAGGAAAAGATATTCTCGTCCAAATTTTGGGGGAGCAGTCATTTAAATTCAAAGCTAAACCTTTAATGAAAAAGGAAAAAGATTTCAAGGAAGCAATTAACAGGCTATGCAGAGATTTATCTTGTTAGGGCCACGAGCCGCGCCTCCGAGGCTCGCGGCACGCGCCAGCAAGCCAAGCAGTAACTGAAAGGTCGTCGTACGGGGAACTACTCGAGTAAACTGACATTCTGCTATTTGGACTGTTACCCTCATCCAGCCGACCTCCCGTTGCATTAATCTTCATTTGCAACTAAAGTCTCCCACTTCTTTCCGCTGAGACAGACTAAGATGTACACCTGGGTCCAATCCAATGGGAAGGCGGCTGCCCACGGCCACTTCCGGGTCACTTCCGGGTCGAGGCGCCTCCAGCGCCCAATCGGGAGTTAGGGGCGGGGCTGCGTCTGCGCGCCGCCGTAGCGTCGGGGTCAGGTTTTGTACACTTCCGCTCTCAGGTCGCTAACTCCGCTTCCCGTGAGAGTTTGCTCACGCTGGTCCGGAGTCTGGAGACTGAGTTTGGTGTCGCAGAAGAACTCTGGCTTTAGGCAGGTAAGTCCCGCGGTTGTCTTCCATCTCGTTGCCTGCGTTCACAGTGGAACGGGAATGGCTGTAGTAGGTTTCACCCGTGTTCTCCTCATATTTTCTCCTGATCCTCTGAAACCTTGAGTTCTGAGGGCGAGCCTGGAGGGGTGGGGCAGCTTTGGTTACCGTGACAACTGCAAGACACCAGTTTAGGCTTCGAGAATTTGGGAAGGGAGAGCTTCTTCTGAAATGACTCCTTAAAATACGTGTGAGTCGGGTTCAAACTCAAGTGTTATTTCAAACCCGTGCTCGTAACCACAGAATTTGATTTTGAAAGGTTTATTCGGGTTGTGATGTGGAGAAACCAAATTTGAGGCAGGGTAAATAGTTAGAAAGCTAATGCAGCAATCCAGACACAGTTTGAAGGTGTCCCGAGCCAGGGGAGTGGTGTAGAGTTGCGGAGCAGAGAGAAGATAGGAGAAGTACTAGCAGGTATTACCAGCAGGACCTAATAATCAATTGGATATGTGGAGGAGGGAGAGGGGTCCTGAGCATCTGGACGGTTAAGTCCAAACTCAGCTTGGCACAAAGCTGTTTTTGTAGATTCTTTTCCCGTCATCTGCCTTCCACCCCCCTCCTCCACTCACACCCCAAACTCTGTTCATGCCAAGTGTGTTTGGTGTTCTAGTTCCCAGAATATTGTCCTCACCTTTTTGTGACACTGAGCCAGGTTACATAGTTTCACTGAGCCCTTCAGTTTTTTTCAGCATGAAAATGGAAGAAAGTAATACCACTTACCTCCGGATTTCTGTAAGGATTAATAGCCCTGGTGTATAGAAAGGGCCCAATAAATGTTAACTACTACTGTTATTATTTGTCATATTGTTTTATTATATATTATTTTGATGTTTCTTCCTCTAGATGACTTTTTTTAAACTTAAAAGGTTAATATCTATCTTTGTATCTTCTTGAAATATAGTAGTAGTTGCAGTTGTCTTTTTTTTTTAATGGGTCATTCATTTTGACTGCTGCTGACATAATTAAATTCATTTCTTTAAAGGAACTACCAGGTACAATTAATTTTGTTGATCATTGATATTTATTAGATAAAAGATGGCTGTCTTTCTGTATAACTCAGAAGCCTGTGGATTAAGATGTACAAAAAGTAACTGATATTCTCAGTCTGGAATAGGTATGAGTGATTTCAGTGAAGAATTGATAAGGCCCACAACAGAGGATGAACAGGAGGAACCGCGTGTGCCCTCTGGTACAGGAATGTGTCTTCCTTGGCTCCAAAAGCATATAGAAACCATAGGTAAGTAAAATAACATATAGCCATTTCAGCTCTAATGCAAGGAGATGATAAGATTCAATATGGATACAAAAATGGATAACCAAGCTGGTTCAACTTTCAAAATAAGAATGTATGAGGATTTTTTTTAGGCTGTTAATAAAAAAGAAATAATAAAAATAGATTCTTTTTTTTCTTTTAGAATTCTTTTCCTTTGAATTAATAACAGTCTCTATTATGGTAGATACACTTTTTTTTCCCCTAGTAATACTTACTGAGCATTTATTATATCCCTGGCATTGGTTAAATATTGGGGATACATAGTTGAAGAAGATATGATCTCTACCACTGAGGAGTACATACCAGAAGTTTCTGTTGAATTGCATTGAAATAAGCCCTAATAGAATTGATTTATAATAGATTTCAAGAAAGGAATATGTTCTTCTATTTTCATCTTATGTAGAAATAAACAAGTTTTTCTATGGAATAAATTCCTTATCAGAATATATAAAAGAAGCAGTTTTCTGTATGTTGGCATGTTGGGTTGTGTAGTCCTGGGAATACATTTGAACCAGCACTTTTCTAATTGCCCACAAATATATCTTTCTTAGCCTGGCTTTCTTTCCCTTGACTGAGATTCCCTGGCTCCTAGAGTTTAGCTCTTATTTCTTTATTTTTTAATCTAAATATTATCTCATTTAATTATCTCAGTAAATTAATCCTCAGTAAATCTATGTGCAAGGCATTTTAGAGATGAGGGAACTGAACTTCCGAAGAAGTTAAAATTCTTAATGCCGGTATCAGGAGTCAAATCCAGGCCTATCTGATCTCAAAGCCTACATTGAGATACATATATTGAAAAAAGGGATAATATATGTAAAGTGCCTAGCATAGAGCCTCATGCATGGTGAGTGTTGAAAAAGTAATAGTTTACTTCCTCTTTTCTCATTTTATTTTTGCTGAATTAATGTACATGGTTTGAGCCAGGTTTGAAAGAATGGTACTTCAGAGGGCATGCTACCTCACCCCTTGTAGGGAACTAGTAATTTAAAGTTTCTGCTAGTTTTAAGGCATACCTGGGCATGTGTCTGTCACCAGTGTCCTATAGAGAGCTTGAGTCAGTCCACAAACAAGTAGGTTTAAGACCAGAATTTACATGCTTAGACATGTTTCATATAGTACAGATAGCTTGTTAAACCCCAAATACTTTCTGTCTGCAATGAGAATATAGTTGCAGGTAATACTGACATTGTAGTGGTAATTAACCATAGTAGGAAAACACAATTGCCTAACAATTATTTATTTTTTATTCTCTTAAATTTCTTTTGGCGTTTTGAAGGGTGTGTCCCCTAGAATAAAAACTTGGAAGGTGGGCACCAATCTGGAATAAAGCTGTATGTTGAGCACCTAGAATAGTGCTTGGCTATGGTAGTGCTCAAAAAATATTTGTTGACAGGCTGACAAGTTTCCAGGTTATTTCAAGGATATTAGAAATTAGGTTGATGGCACTGGTTCTTTATTGTACCTCATTCCATCAAATTTATTTTCCTTGACAGTTATTCTTAAAGTTTATCAGCAACAAAGAAGATTATCTTTTGCTCACGAAGGATGAAATGAGAGCTACTCCTGAGGTAATTAGGCTCAGTTGGAAGACAGGAGGGGAATTTTCCAAGGATTTATGTATCCTAGTCTAAAGTTGATTTCCAGTTTGAGCTGTGAAAACTTGAGAGGTAGAAGGGAGTCTGGCCTGAGATCAGTTTTCCTTTAGGTGAATAACCGAGGTTTTAGGGAAGAGGTATTTTGTCACTTTCTTGGCCTAGCTGCCTGGTGTTGCTGCTGATACTGGGAGTTTGGGTGTAGATCCTGTTAAATGCAGCTTCTAATTCAGAGAGGTGGGTGGGACATAGTATTCTGCATTTCTAATAAGCTCCCTGGGGATACTAAGACTACATCAGGAGCCCCAGGTGATTTGTATGTACATTTAAAAAGTTTGAGAAGCACTGGTCAAGAGAAATAGTCTTTGGGACTTCCCTGGTGGTCCAGCGGTTAAGACTCTGTGCTCCAAATGTAGGGGGCCCTGGTTTGATCCCTGGTCAGGGAATTAGATCCTGCATGCGGCAACTAAAAGATCCGGCACACCGCAACTGAAGATCCCGCGTGCTGCAATGAAGATGCCGCGTGCCGCTACTAAGACCCGACACAGCCAAATAAATAAATAAATAAATCTTTAAGGGAAAAAAAAAAAGAGAAATAGTCTTCTACTTTTTTTTTTCCTGAAGAATTAGGTACTATCTTGCACAGTTTTAAGGTGCCATCTAAAAATTGTATCATAAGTTTGAGAGTTGCAAAAGGCATAATTTTCGGCATATATTGGCAATTTTAAATGAAATTATCATGTGACTTAAAAAAATAATTTGGTGGAATCTAAATAATATAAGGATGTGATACCTTTATCATCCATTTAGTATTTATGAAAAAGCTTTTAATAGATGGAATTTTATATTGTTCCTTTTTCTTTTATACTTTTATTCTTGCCATAAAGTATATATCTACATTTAATTAATTTTTATTAATATCCTGTAAGGTTTTAAGTATTAAAATCTCTTCTGGATTAAGAAATCATTGTAATTGATTTTTGTACCCACCTAATCAAAATAACATAAGTAGTGTTACAATTTTTGTTAAATTTTAAGTATTAAAGGTAAATTTTTATTGCTTATTTATCCCAATAAAATGGGTAAGGTTATCACTTTTTTCCAGTTCTTATATCTGTGGATGAATATTACGTATTCCTAGAATGAGAAAAGATTTAGCTTCAATTCTACTGTATTTTGTTTTAATTGGTGGAAATTCTGAGAAACTTTAGTCACATAAGTAACTAGCTGGCAATGAATGGAGTTTAATTATAGTAATGTATCATGTCTTTGGATTCCTTCTGAATTATTTATGAAAAAATTACTTAGTGATCTAAAATAAAAAATTATTAGGTTCTCCTACAATTTTGATAAGCAAAGAATTAAAAATCACCTGACTTGCAAATGGATGTGTTAGAGTCGTTCACTTTCTCAACACTAAACACCTGTATTTTCACCTTAAGGTAAAATATAATGATTTTGATCATGAAGCCTTGTGTATAGGCACAGTTTTCTAGGAGATCAATTTTAGGAAAGAGTATGTGAGAAAGTTGAAGATCTGCAAGTTGATTGCTGTAAAACTATCTTTGCATGGTACTTATTAGTCTCTGTGTACTCCCAGGGGTGAGGGTACCCCAAATGGAAGACTGCTGGCCTGTACGCGTCTTTAGTAGCGTGGGAAGGGAAGAAGAGGTGGCAATATGCCACCTGTTACTCATAACCGGGGTTGTAACTAAGCCCAAATATTCTTAACAAGAGGATTGTCAGTACTTTAGAGATATAAATGCTAATGTCTACAATTATTATCTCATTTGCATTTACATCACTGAGTTACTGGGAACTCAGTCCTTAAAAAATAAAAGTGCACCTCTTGGTGTTTTCAGAACACAGGTAGGTAAAAAAGACCATACTTTCCTAGGATGACCCTGATGATTTTTACCCATTCTAAATACTTGGGACTGTGCTTTTGGGGCCCTCTTTAAGAGATTCTTCCCAGATTGTTTAGTGCAAGGATGAAAGGACAGTTGAATCAGATTTGAAGGATCTGGTGATCCCAGTAGCCCGAGAATGTCAAATTAGACATCTTCTAATTAGACATTTTTTTCATTTGCTAAAACTAGTTAAAATGGGTGGAAGAGTTTGTTTCAAATGGAGCCAGCTTTGGAATTGGGGATGGGTTGGGTTAAGTAATACCTACTGCTCTACTTGTTAAAACTATGCTTATCAGAAATAAGTTTCTTAAATTGTTGATTTGGGATCACTGTGGGTCAAGACTCTCCTCTTTAACCTTTATAGCGACTGGAGGAAAACAGGAGAAGGATTTTGCTCAGACAACAAGTGCTTGTTTAAGTCTTATCCAAGAAGCTCTGCTGAAGCACCAGTGGCAGCGAGCTGCAGAATACATGCACAGTTACTTTCAGATCTTGGAAGATTCAGATAGCAACAAAAGACAGATTGCACCGGAGGTAAGTAAGGTCTGAGTCTGCTGGAAGATAGGACAGAATCCTGGGTGTTTCTGCCTCTTGAACTCCACCCAGAATAGCTTTTGCTATTGGTTGATTTTACTAAAAGCTACTAAAAGTGGTTTTGGGTAGAGAGTTTGTATGAGGACATTTTTTTGCACACTTCTTTTTCCTATTATCATTTTAAAGGAGACAAAAATAGCTTTAAATCTGAATTCTCAGATTCCCCAATACTCATTCATTTAAATAATTCTTTCCCTGTGTCCTTATTTTCCCCTTTCTGTAGGACGTTCCCCATCTTCAAACAAACATGTTATTTCTCCCATTTAGCATCATCTCTTGACCCCTACTTCTTCCACAGGCTGTGCCCCATTTCTGCATTCTGCCTTTCAGCAAAACTCCTTGAGAGAGTTGTGTGTACCTGTCCATTCCAAACCCTTCCCAGTTAGACTACCCACCGGCCATCACCATTTCTACCAAATTGCTTTGTCAAGGTCAACAATGATCTCCATGTTGCTGAATCCAGTGGCAGATTCTCAGTGCTCATCTGACTTGATCTGTCAGCAATATTAAACATAGTAGATCATTCCCTCCTGTGTGACATAGTTTCTTTGTCTGGCTTCCAGGACACGGTACTCTCAGTTTTTTCTCCTACCTCACTGACCATTCCTCGGTCTCCTTTTCTGACTGCTCCTCTTCTCCTTTGCTTTCTGACGTGGGACTACCCAAGAACTCTAACCCTTAGTTGTTATCGTTATCTGAACTCACTCTTGATGATCTCATTCAGTTTCATAGCCTTACATTCAGTCTGCATGCTGGCAATCCCCAATTGTGTATCTGGGGTCCTGACATCTCTCTTCAAGTCCAGATTCCTGTATCCAGCTGTCTACTCAACGTCACCTCTTGATGTCTAGTATCAGCTAGTATGGTATGTCACATCATAGTAACATATCTAAACTAGGTCTTCTGATATCCCTGTCCAGCCTAATTTTCCTCATCTCAGGTGACGTTTCCTTTATGTGTCTAATTGCGAGGGCCAAACTCTGGGGTGTTTTTTCTTTTATACCCCATATCCAAACCATCAGAAAATCCTGTTAGCTCTACTTTGAAAACACGCTCCCTGCAGTCTGAGTACTTCTCACCTCCTCCATTGCTGCACCTGGACTCAAGTCCCTCTCACCTCACTTAGATGACTTCTTACCCTCCCCTACCCCTGCAGTCTATTTTAAGCATAATAACCAGACTGATCCTTTTTTTAAAAAAAACTGGTTTTATTGAGATATATTAACACACCATACAACTCACCCATTTAAATTGAGCAGTTCAGTGTTTTTTCATATATTCACAGAGATGTGCAACCATTACAGCAATCTAGATTTAGAACATTTTTCATCTTGCCCAAAAGATGCCCTGTACCCACTTGTAGTTGCTCCTTTCCAACCCCCAGCCCCTGGCAACCAGTAATCTACTTTCTATTCTGGACATTTCATATAAATGGAATCATATAACATATGGCTTATTGTGAATGAATTCTTTTACTGAACATAATGTTTTCAGGCCTTTCCATATTGTAGCGTATTAGTACATCATTTCTTTTTATTGCAAAATAATATTCCAGTGTATGGCTCTATCTCACTTTATGTATCGATTCATCAGTTTTTAGACATTTGGGTAGTTTCCACTTTTGGTTACTATGAATAATGCTGCTTTGAACATTTATGTACAAGGTTTTTTTTTTTTATGTACAAGCTTTTGTATGGATGTTTGTTGTAATTTCTTTTGGGTGTATACCTAGGAGTGGCATTGCTGGGGCATAAAATATATGTAACCTCTTAAGGAACCACTAGACTGTTTTCCAAAGTGACTGCACCATTTTACGTTCCCACCAGCAGTATACGAGGGTTCCAACATCCCTACATCCTCGCCAACCGTATTATTGTCTGTTTTCTTGATTTTAGCCATCCTAGTGGTTGTGAAGTGGTATCTCATTGTAGCTTTGGTTGACATTTTCCTAATGATTAATGATGCAGCATAGTCCTTTTAAAACATAAGTCAAATCATGTCACTCCTCTGCTGAAAACACTGCAGTGTCTTCCCATTTCACTCAGAGTAAGAGCCAGAGTCTTTCTGATTGCCTGCAAGTTCTCCGTGCTCTGCCCACTCCCCTTCCCCCTTTGACCTCATCTCCTATTACTGTCCAACTTGCTTTTCCTTCTCCAACCTCACTGACCTCCTTGCTCTTTCTTGAACAACCATACTCCTTCCTGATTGCCTTTGCCTTTGCTATTTCTTTTACTTAGGAAGGTCTTTCTTCAAATATCACTGTGGTCACCCTCCTTCAAGTCACACCTTCAGTGGGGCCTACCTTGACTATTTAAAATTGCAACTGGCGCTTCCCTGGTGGCGCAGTGGTTAAGAATCTGCCTGTCAATGCTGGGGATACGGATTCGATCCCTGGTCCGGGAAGATCCCACGTGCCGTGGAGCAGCTAAGCCCATGTGCCACAACTACTGAGCCTGCGCTCTAGAGCCCATGAGCCACAGCTACTGAAGCCCGCGTGCCTAGAGCCTGTGCTCCGCAACAAGAGAAGGCACCACAATGAGAAGCCTGCGCACCTCAACGAAGAGTAGCCGCTGCTCACTGCAACTAGAGAAAGCCTGCACGCAGCAACGAAGACCCAATGCAGCCAAAAATAAATAAATAAATAAATAAAATGAAATTGCAACTGCACACCAACCCCCTTCACTTTCCAGCTGGCACTCCTGATCCCTTTATTCTGCTTCATTATTTTCCCATAATACTTGCCAATTTAATTATTATATTTCTTGGTTATTGTCAGTCTCTCTACAATAGAATGTAAATTCCACAAGGGCAAGGATATAGAACAGTGCCTGGCATATATTGTTAAATTTATTCTGTAAACACTTTATCCACAAATAACTTCACATGAATATCTCAAGTAACTTTTACTATTACAGTAACCATTGCATCAGTTAGATATTTAATAGAGCCAAAAAATATTAAAGAAAAAAATTTAACCATTGATTGAAAGTTTAGTTAATGGACTAAAGTTATATAGATCTGTAAAACATTGGGCAAGTTACAGTCTCTTTTGGTCCAGAGTTTGTTTTACAAAATGAAAGAATTAAATCAGTGGTTTCCAGACACTTGTTTGGGCTCTGTTTAAATCACATGGGGCTTTTGTTTAAAGTATAGATTCCTGTGCTGCACTCCAGTTCTACTGAACTGAAGTCTGAATCCCTAGAATATTTATTTTTTAGTGGTGTCCCAGGTAATTCTTACATACAACAAGGTTTAAGAACCACTGTGATAGGATAATCTCCACATTTTCTGTAAGCATCAGAATACTGCAATTTGGTGTTCTGTAAATGAAATCTTGATCTTTCTGAGTTGGGAAGATGAGTATTATGATTACTCAAAACAATCAGTATGTATGTTCAGAGAAAGAATTGATTTAAAATCCACTTAAATTTACTTTGAAGTCACTATTATTGAAGTACTTTAAATTGGGGTAAGAGAATAGACCATGCAAAAGAAGAGCTCCAAGTTCTGTCACCAAAGTTTTGGTGCTCCGGGGCAAAAATATTTTTATTAAAATTTGTCCATAGCTGATGAAAATTCTTAAATTGGAGCTCTAAATATAGACTAAATATATGTCAATAGTTGTAGAACTTGATGGGATCTCAAGAAACATCTAGTCCATAGCTCTCATTTGGTAGATAATAAATATGAGGCTGAGAGCAGTGAAGAAGCCAATATTAATAGAACCCAAGTTTTCTGACATTAATATTCTTCCTGCTATACTAGTTAAAAATGTTATTTTCAATATGTATCTTAACTGCTTACCTTCTTTAGACTACTAACTACTATTATAGTTACCTGGTATTTTTATTTAGTCAACAGAAAAGATTTTTATCCCATAAGATATAATATTAGTTTCACTGGGTAAAGTACAGTAAAATGTTGACGGTAGTGGTGTCTAGAAAAAGGAACTATAGGTGGTTTTTTAACGTTGTAATCAGAAAAAAAGAGCTTTCTTAGATATTGGTTTAGGCAAGGATTTTACAGTTTTGTTAGTAATTTCTGTTTTGACAGATTATTTGGAGGCTTGGAAGTGAAATTCTTTATTATCATCCCAAAAGCAATGTGGAGACTTTCAATACCTTTGCTGACCGGATGAAAAATATTGGTGTCATGAATTACCTGAAGGTGAGTATATAGGTTTTGTGAATTTACATCTGTGGCATTCATTTCTAAAAATTGCTTGTCTCAGTGATGAGGTAGGTAATAATGTAAAAAGCATGAGAAAAGGGGTAAGACACCTGGGTCAATAAGAGAAGCTGAAAGAAAGCAGCATCGTGAGAACCATTTACTTCTCCATTTCCTGTTGCCTACCACGTTGTCTGAGTGAAAGTATCTTCTCTTTGTGTATCTCTGGCTGCCAGAATCAGTCCTTCAGAGATGGCAGTAGTGCGTCATTATGATGATGGGCCAAATTCTAATATGTTTACTTAAGTCAGTTGAGGTCTCTGAGAATTGATGCTTTTGGAAAAGGGAAACAGCTAAACAAATTGGGAATTTGAATACTTAAGAAAAAAATTGTTTCCAGCTTTGTTGAGATATAATTGACATATATCATGTAAGTTTAAGGTGTAAAATGTGATGATTTGATGCATGGATATATTGCCAAATGTTTACCATAATGAGGTAGTTAACGCCTCCATCCTCTCACATAATTACCATTTTGTTGTTGTTGTTATGGTGAGAAGGTTAAAGCTCTATCCTCATAGCAGTTTTCAAGTTAACAGTGCTATAGTCACCATGCTGTACATTAGATCCTCAGACTTACTCATCTTATGAATGAAAGTTTGTGTCCTTTGACCAACATTTCCCCATTTTCTCCACCCCTCAGCCTGTGGCAGCCAGCATTTTACTCTGTTTCTATGGGTCGGATGTTTTTAGATTCCACATAAAAGTGAGATCATACAATATTACGATTTTCTGTCTGACTTATTTCACTAAGCATAATGCCCTCAGAGCCCACCCATGTAGTCACAGATGGCAAGATTTCATTCTTTTGTGTGGCTGAATAATATTCCATCGTGTGTGTGTGTGTGTGTGTGTAACATTTTCCTTATCCATTCATCCATCAGTGCTCACTTAGATTCCTTCCATGTCTGGGCTTTTGTGAATAGTGCTGCAGTGAACATGGGAGTGCAGGTATCTTGTCGAGTTAGTGATTTCACCTTTGGATATATATGCAAAAGTGGATTGCTGAATCATATGGTAGATCTACTTTTAATTTGTTTGAGGAACCTCCATACCATTCTCCATAGTGGCTGGACCACTTTACATTCTGAAGACAGTGTACACCAGCAGTGTACAAAGGTTCCCGTTTATCCACATCCTCACCAACACTTGTTATCTCTTGTCTTTTTGATGCTAGCCATTCTGACAGGTGTGAGGTGATGTCTCATTGTAGTTTTGATTTGTATTTCCCTGACAGTGATGTTGAGCACCTTTTCATGTACTTGTTGGCCATTTGTGTATCTTCTTTGGAAAAATGTCTGTTCAAGTCCTCTGCCCATTTTTAATTGTAATGTGTTTTTTGTTGTGTTTGCTATTGAGTTGTATGAATTCTTTATATATTTTGGGTATTAACCCCTTATCAGATACTTGATTTGCAAATATTCTCTCCCGTTCAGTAGGCTGCATTTTCATTTTGTTGATGGTTTCTTTTGCTGTGCAGAAGCATTTTAGTTTGATGTAGTCCCACTTGTTTATTCTTGCTTTTATTACTTGTGCTTTTGGTGTCACACCCTAAAAAATCATTGCCAAGACCAATATCAAGGAATTTTTTTCTCTGTTTTCTTCTAAGAGTTTTATAGTTTCAGATCTTGCCTTTAAGTCCTTAATCCATTTTGAGTTAAGTTTTGTGAGTGGTGTAAGTTAGGGGTCCAGTTTCATTCTTTTGCATGTAAATATCTAGTTTTCCCAACAACATTCATTGAAGAGACTGTCCTTTGCCATTTGAGTATTCTTGGCTCCCTTGTCAAATATTAGTTGACGATATATGGATGGGTTTATTTCTGGACTTCCAGTTCTGTTCCACTTGTCTGATGTGTCTGTTTTTATGCCAGTACCATCCTGTTTTGATTACTGTAGCTTGGTAATATAGATTGAAATCAGGAAATGTGATACCTGCAGCTTTGTTCTTTCTCAAGGTTGTTTTGGCTATTCAGGGTCTTTTGTGGTTCCATACAAATTGTAGGATTATTTTTTTCTATTTTTGTAAAAAATGCCATTGGTATTTTGATAGGGATTGCATTGAATCTACAGATGGCTTTGGGTAGTGAGGACATTTTCACAATATTGACTCTTCTGATCCATGTGTGAAAATGTTTCAATGTTTCTAATGTTTAGGTGGAACTTTCTCCTTTAATAAAAGCCTTATCCAAAAGAATTGATACACTCCAAAATGTTATGACATCTCCCTCTGTCTAGTATATATGAGACTAAAAGCACTTTCTCAATAAAGTTTTTAAGTGCTTTGCTTTTTAATTTTTTTTCAGTGCCTCTAAACAAAGCTTTATTGGAACATTGCCACACTCATTCATTTCCATATTGTGAGTAGCTGCTTTTAGTAGGACAATGGCAGAGTTGTGGTAGAGACCATATGGCCTGCAAAGCCTAAAATATTTACCCTCTGGTTTTTTGTTTTTACTTTTCCTATTTTCCAAATATTTTTAAATTGCTGTAAAATATGTATAACATAAAATGTGGTATTCTAACCATTTTTAAGTGTGTAATTCAGTGGCATTAATTACATTCACATTGTTGTGTAACCCTCACCAGTATTTCCAAAACTTTTGCATCACCCCAAATAGAAACTCTGTACCCATTAAGCAATAACTCCTCATTCCCTCCTCCTCCCAGGCCCTGGTAACCTCTGATCTGTTTTCTATGTCTATGCATTTGCCTATTCTAGGTATTTCATATAAGTGGAATTGTATAATATGTCCTTTTATGTTTTGCTGTTTCGCTTAGCATAATGTTTTCAAGATTTATCCATGTGTTGGCATGTATCAGACTTTATCCCTTTTTATGGCTCAATACAATACAATATTCTATTGTATGTATCTATGAAATTTTGTTTATCCTTTCATCTCTTGTTTGGTTGTTTCCACCTTTTGGCTATTGTGAATAACACTGCAGTGAACATTGGCATGCAAGTATCTATTTGAGTTCCTGCTTTCAATTCCTTTGGATATATACCTAGGACTAGAATTGCTGGGTCATATTTTTTGTCATATATACAAATACATATATATATATATATATATATATATATATATATATAAAGTATGTATGAACATATAATTCTATGTTTAACTTTTTTAGGAATCACCAAAATGTTTCCTATAGTGGCTGTAGCATTTTGTATTCCCACTGCTCTCTAATTTTGAAAAATGATTTACCTAGTTTAGGATTCTTTTCAGATTTTATTAATTTAGGAAAAATTTTTTGCTTCTCTTATGTGCCAGGTTCTCCCTTATGATCTTATTTTCTGGTAGACCACATACATTATAAGTAGAAACTAAATGGAGGCAGCATATGGTTCTACTTTAGGAAGAATTTTGTAAGTGAACAATTGGAAAAAGGGAATGGCCTGCCTTGGTGTTGTGTGCTCCCATTTTCTTCTTTCAGGGAGAAACTGGATAGCCATTTGATTGGGGAGGGAAGGTAGAGTTTTAAGTAAATTATTGGTTAGATCCTTTTAAGCTCATAGAATCTACTCAGTTGAAGTAAAGAAACCTGAGAGGAACCTTATTTCATACTCTAGAGTCTGAGGGTGGTAGTTAGTATAGGCAATAAAACATGTTTTGCTGTTAATAATTTTAAAAACACTTGCTGCTGTTTTCCAGACAATGTGCTAGCCATGGTTCTTGCAGTAGGGGGAGACAGGCATGTAAATGGAATAAATGGTTATGGGTGCCATAGTAGAAATGTACTGTACGGTGAGAAGACAAAGTGGAAAATGGTCGGCTCTCTGGAATTTTGGAAAGGGCTGGGATTGAATGAGTGGGGGAGTCGGAAAAGAAAGGAAATGAGGCTTGAGATGAGTCTGATAAAGCTAGTGGGTATTCACAGTGCATACTGTGGGAAAGAGTAGTCTAGCATGGCAGGGGGTAATAAAGAGTTTAATAGCTCTGTGTCTAATGCTTTAGTTACTCTAAAAACTCATGTGGGGAGAAGCCAGGGGAAGTAAGCTGAACTCTGTGTGCCATTTCTAAGGAGCTTAGATTTCTATTCTGTAGGCAATGGGAACTATTGAAAGATTTTACACAAATGACTAATGAGATTTCTTTGGCAGTCAGATCCATCTTTGAAGATGGATTGTAGTGGGGCAGGATTAGAGACACCAGTTGAGAAATTATTACAATAGTTTAAGATGAAGGTTTGAACTCTGACTCTGTTCAGATGATTAACTGTACTTCCCATTATTCTCCTCCTTAATGTCCTCCCTACTTGTACTGCTCATTCTTTGTGTAATTATTCTTTTTTTTTTTAAATTGAAGTATAGTTGCTGTATAATACTGTGTAAGTTACAGGTGTACAGTATAGTGATTTACAGTTTTTAAAGCTTATACTCCATTTATAGTTAATGTAAAATATTGGCTGTATTCCCTGTATTGTACAATGTATCCTTGTAGCTTATTTTACACATAATAGTTTGTACCTCTTAATCTCCCACTCCTATATTGCCCCTCCCCTCTGTGTGGAATTATTCTTATTGCTTCTCCTGTATCAGGCATACACTTTCCATTTGAACCAGTGCCATTCTTCAACACCCCTTATTAAGATGTTTTCTCTGAGTTTATATAACATGTATAAAATAATTTATTGTCTGCTATGGGCTAAACTAGGTATTAGGTGGTATACAAATATCATCTCACTTAATCCCCTTAATGGCCTTCAAAAGAGTTAATAATAATTGTTCCATATGAAAGAGGAGACTCACAAAGGGTAAGAGTAACTTACTCAGGTTTGTGTAGCTTTAAAGTAGCATTTGAGCCCGGACTCTGTCTTCAACGTCCCTGTTCTTTTCACACTGCCTTCTGTTTGTAAGTTTATATAATTTAGTTCTCGTTTACGTAATGATAATTTTTTCATTTGTCTTTCTGCTAGATTTAAATTTTTGATAATGAGGACAATATTGCTCCATCATTTGTGTCCTACCAAGGTCTTAGCCCAAATGTATCATATATTTACTGAGCTTTTTGACTGAGGGTTATCTAATGACCTATATGATGGTGGACTTTTTCTTACTGTTGCAGATCTCCTTACAACATGCATTATACCTTCTGCATCATGGTATGCTTGAGGATGCGAACAGAAATCTCAGCCAGGCAGAGACATGGCGATATGGTGAAAAGTCGTCTTCTCAGGAAGTGTTAATCAACCTTATTCAGGCCTATAAAGGGCTTTTGCAGTATTATATTTGGTCTAAAAAGAAGATGGAATTGTCTCAGCTTGGTGAGTGAATATGAGTGATAAGTAGTAAGACTGACTCAGAGGGACAGAAAGGGTCTGGAGGAGTAATCTAATTCCCCTACTTCCAAGCCCGGCTTTATCCAGATAGTACAGAGAACAGACATTTCTGTGGATGTAAAATTCTTGATCATCCTTTATAAAATTTCTGATATTTAAAAAAACTTTTCAGACATCAGTTAGGTGATTTATAGATTAAGTTCATGACCATTTTAGATTCACTGCTTTCTTAAACATGATTTCCAAGATAGGTTACAAATTTTCTTCAGCAGGCATTATTGCATATAAGAAGCATTATTTCCTCTGTGTTTACAGTGGAGTTTAGTTTGTTTCATTATGTTGTTTCTTAGGAAAATACGTTTAAAGAGTAGGGCAAGATAATGTTGTTTCATTTCTGTATAAAGGTCAGAACAGACAGTTTCTTAATTTACTGACCACCCCCAAAATTGACTATGTGTTCTTCTCAAACTGACTCTCCGTGGTGATGTCATCCTCTCCTGTCCCTAAATTTCTGTTCTTTGGAGCAGTGTGATTCTCTGTACTTTTTTTCCCTTGTATAGTTTTTCTCCATAACTCCTCTAGGATTGACCCCTTCCTTTCTATTTTCACATCCTCCACCCAAATCTCAGTTCTGACATTTATCACATCATTTGTGTTAAGCAGTGTTTCCTTACTGTCCTTATGTGATAGTATTTCCTTGGTCTCTGGGCATGTGGGTTCACTAATCTCAAAATTCCCTTCCTGCTTCCCATCTTTGATCTCCCCCAAGACACTTCTGAAATGCTGTCTTCATCATGATAATATTGTGAGGCCTTTGTGCATTCTCCTCCTCTAGAATGCCATCTGCCCTTCAAGACTCATTAGACCCTGCCTTCTTTTACCTTAAGTCTAACGTATCAGCTGCATGTTCAGCCTATATCATTTGGCTCTTCACCTCTTGCTTTTTAATCATTCTAAGTTTTTTCATGTGTGTTTTGTGTTGTATCTCCCTGTCTAGATTCATCAGTCTTTTGAGGTCATATATCTGTCCTCTATTTCTTTTGCTAACCGTGCCATAATGCCTGCCGTAAAGGCTTGCTGATACTGATTTAGGTAAGTTTTAAAGTCAGTATTTACTTTTCTTCTTACACTTTAAGTAGAACTCAAGCAAATATATGATGATTAAAGCAGTTGGAATGTGGCATTTACACCATCACTGCCATGGATAGATAATTCAGTACCTTCTGCAGCTGACACTCTTCTGTAGCAACAAGAGATAAAGATGGGATAATATGTGGCACTCTTTAGATGGTCTTTAACCTCATGTGTCTGTTTAATGGGAAAAAAAGTTAGGACTGGTTTTGTATAACCAACTCATAAGAATGGAGCATGTGAATGTATGCTCAGAGCTGGTTTGGGATTTTTCCTTGCTGCTGTGGCCTGTGCTCGTTGGCTTTGAGGCACTTGGTGGCTGGGAATCCCCTTCCATGGTAAATCCATACCTAACTTGTACTTACTCAGGGATCTGCCTTTATTTCTTAACCATTTTTTTTTTTTGATATCATTTCATACCTACTTTCCTGTTACCACTTCATTTCCAGGTTCATATTGATATTTATTCAATTGATCCACTGGGAAGAGAATACCAATCCCTGTTTGGGGGTGGGGGCTACTTTTTTGGCCAAAAAGTGGCACTGGTACCAAAAAGTGTTTGTGCTTCTATCAGCTGTTGCTTTCGAAAGACTGATTCTCCTTTTAAACCTTTAAGGTTGTGAAATATATCCCGAAACAGTGTGTAAAACAAATGTCTGGTAGAATGGATAATTATAAAGCAGACATCCGTGTAACTGCACCCAGATTAGGGAGCACAACATGGCTGACCCCCTAAAAGTTCCCCACGTGTGCCTAATCGCACTTCCTCCCAGTGTCTCAAGAAGACTGTCCTGACTTCAAGGGTAATTACTCCCTTGTTTTCTTTAAATACTTTTACCACTCAAGTATGTATCTGTAATTTAGTTCTGCCTATATCTCAGTGTCATATTTGGATTCACACTGTATATATTCTTTTGGGGCCTTGCATATTTTGTTCAGCATTTAACATGTGTTCATATAGTTGAATTAGCTCTAGTTTGTTCATTTTTATTGTTGTAAAACCATACATTGTATGATATTCATGGAATTTATTTATTCCTTCTATATATTGATGGCCATTTAGGTTGTTAATAGTTTGGGGCTATTGTAATTAATGCTGCTTTGAAATTCTTGGGCACGTGTAGTGATACACATATGTGTGTATTTCTAGGAGTAGAATTGTTGTCACAGAGTATGTATGTCTTCAGCTTTACTGTATAACAGGCTGAACTCTTTCCAAAGTGGTTAACAATTTATATTCCACTAGTAGTCTGATTTGGGCTTTCTTTTGTCTGTCTTCTCCTCATTGTTTGTTATTGTCAGAGTTTTCATGTCACCCAATTTATTGGGTGTGGTAATCTCATGTTTTTTTTAAGAACAACAGCTTTATTGAGAATTGAGATCTGATTCTTAATATGGTTCACCCACTTAAAGTATAAATTCAGTGGTTTGTGGAATATTCATAGTTGTGCATCCGTTACCACAATCAATTTTAGAACACTTTTATCACCCCAAAAAGCAACGCTATAGCCATTAGCAGTAACTCTCGACTCTCCCCAGTTCCTCCTGTCCTAGGCAACCACTAAACTACTTTTTGTCTCTAGAGATCTGTCTATTCTGGACAGTTCATACAAATGGAGTCCTAAAATATGTAGGACTGACTTCTTTGTTACTGACTTCTTTTCACTTAGCCTAATGTTTTTAAAGGTTCACACACATTGTAGCATGTAATGGCACTTCATTCCTTTTTATTTATTTTATTTATTAATATTCCATTGTATGGATATACCATGTTTATGTATCCATTATCGGGTGATGGACATTTGGGTTGTTTTCCACTTTTTGGCTATTTTGAATAATGTTGCTGTGAACTTTTGAGGGACCTCTGGACTGTTTTCCAAAGCAGCTGTGCCATTTTCCATTCCTACCAGCAGTGTATGAGGAGGGTACTAATTTCTCCACGTCTTTCCCAACACTTGCCATTATCTGTCTTTGATATAGCTATCCTACTGGGTGTGAAGTAGTATCTTGTGGTTTTGATTTGCATTTCCCTAGAGGCTAATAATGTTGAGCATCTTTTCATGTGCTTGTGGGCCATTTGTATATCTTCTTTGGAGAAATTTGCATTCAGATCCTTTTCTCCTATTTTAATTGAATTATTATTTTATTATTGAGTTATAAGAGTTCTTTATATATTCTAGGTACAAGTCCCTTTTCAGATAGGTGTAGGATTTGGAAATGTTTTTTTTTTCTATTCTGTGGGTTATCTTTTTTACTTTCTTAATGGTGTTTTTTGAGTCACAAAAGGTTTTAATTTTGATGAAGTTTAGTTTGTTTTTTCTTTTGTTGCTTGTGCTTTTGTTGTTGCGTCCAAGAAACCTTTGCCTACTCCAAGGTCACAAAGATTTAGACTTATGTTTTCTTCTGAGAGTTATATAGTTTTACAGTTGTTTTTCTAAAATTCATTTTGAGTTAATTTTTTTATATCACGTGAGGTAGGTAGGGGTTCAACTTTATCTTGCATGTGGGTATTCAGTTGTTCCAACATATTTATTGAAAAGGCTATTATTTTCCCACTGAATTGTCTTGGTACCCTTATCAAAAATCAGTTGCCCATATATGAAGTTTTATTTATGGACTCTAAATTCTCTTCCATTGATCTATATATATCCATATTTATGTCCATATCACAGTCTTAATTACTGTAGCTTTATAGTAACTTTTGAGGTCACAGTGTGAATCCTCCAAATTTGTTCTTTTTAAAGATTGTTTTGGCTATTCCTGGTCCCTTGCATTTCCATATGGATTATAGGATCAGCTTGTCAATTTATGCAAACAAGCCAGCTGGGACTTTGATAAGAATTGCATTAAAGCTATAGATTAATTTAATAAATCTTCCAACCCATGAACACAGGATGTCTTTCCATTTATTTAGGTCTTCTTTAATTTCCTTGAACAATACTCCTTTTCAGACTATAATTTTATGTCTCTTTTGTAAAATTCATACCTAAGTAGTTTATCATTTTTGATGCTATTGTAAATGGCATTATTTTCCTAATTTCATTTTTGGATTGTTCACTGCAAGTATATAGATATACAATTGATTATTGTGTGTTGATTTTATATTATGCAACTTTCAACTCATTTATTAGTTATAATAAGTTTTTAGTGTATTCTTAGGATTTTCTGTGTACAAGATCATGTCATCTGCAAGTAGAGATAGTTTTACTTCTTCCTTTCCAATCTGGACGTTGTTTGTATTGTTTTCTTGTTAAATTGCCCTGCCTAGAACCTCCATTATAATGTTGAATAGAAGTTGCAAGAGAGGACATTCTCTCTTGCCTGCAGTCATTCACCATCAATTCTGATATTAGTTGTGGGTTTTTCATAAGATGCCCTTTATCAGATTGAAGAACTTCCTTCTTTTCCTAGATGTTCAGTGTTTTTATCATGAAAGGTTATTGAATTTTGTCAAATGCTTTTTCTGCAACAGTTGAGATGGTTATGAGGTTTTTGTCATTTTTCTATTGATTTGAAATATTGTATTAATTGATTTCAGATGTTAAACAACCTTGCATTCCCGGAATAGATCCCACTTTATGTGTTGCTAGATTCAGTTTGCTAGTATTTTGTTGAGAATTTTTGTGTCTATACTTATAAGAGATATTGGTCTGTAATTTTCTTGTGTCATCTTTGTCTGGTTTTGGTATCAGGATGATTCTGATCTTATAGATCAGTTGGGAAGTGTTTTCTCTCTGTCCTTTTTTTAGGGGGAGAGTTTGTGATGAATTAGTACTATACTTGAAGTGCTTGTTAGAATTCACCAGTGAAGCCATCAGGGTCTGAGCTTTTCTTGTGGGTAGTTTATTGATTACTGATTCTGCAGAAGTTCTCAGTACTGAATACTTTAAAAAATCTTTTGTCTTTGGACAGATGAGGATGATTATGCTTACAACACAGCATCCCAGAATATGCTCAACCACAGCTGGAAGACATCTATAAACCTTTGTGCATTGATTCAAATTCCTGGAGTTTGGGACCCTTTTGTGAAGAGTTATGTAGAGGTAAGTAAACTTTTCATAAGTTTTTATTAGTTTCATTTTGTTATAAGCTTAATCTTTATTGATCAGAAAGCAACTAATGGAGAAAATTGTTTAAAAATAAAAAGAATATGATGCTTTTTTTTGGTCTGAATAATTTTTGTTTATTTTACCAATATACTGTAAATGTTGCTGCGTTTATTTTCACCACTGGATAATGTGTCATGGCCAAATGCAGTAGTCCCTCAGTATCCATGGATGCTGAAGTCCCTTGCTTTTTGAAAGTTTCATTAGTGCTAAAGTGATAATTATGTTGTCCGAAGATAATCTCTGCAACCGTATGCTAGTGAATCTGGAAATTCCTGTGTCAGGATGGGAAGGAATGAAAGGAAAGGAATTGTAATTCCTTATGCACTCCTTTTGTGGCTAAAGTTATGTAGGGCACTGAGGTTAGTTGCATCGTTTGAAGACTTTATTTCTCATAGGAACACTTCTTATGTTGAAGTTGCTGCATTTTTCAGTAACAAAATATGATAAGGGAAAAATGGGAAACCATGTAGGCCTTTTTTATGATCTTCTGTGTTCTATGGAGGTTGTAACATATGCTGGTGGAAGCAAAAACTGGCATCGCTATTGTTCCCTATAAAATGCTGTTTTTCAGTTGTATGAATTTTTTTGTGCTCATCAATAAAGTTAAGTTGTACATGATATTTCATATAGCTATCTTACAGAATTTAGCTAAGATATCATGACTTATTTTATATAGATGCTGGAATTCTATGGGGATCAAGATGGAGCCCGAGAGGTGCTTACCAATTACGCCTATGATGAAAAGTTCCCATCAAATCCAAATGCTCATATCTACTTATACAACTTTTTAAAGAGAGAGAAGGCACCAAGAGAGAAACTGATAAGTGTACTTAAGGTAGAGAATTTTTTTGTTGGTGTTTGAACAGGGTTGGGGATCTACTTTAAGACATTCTTAGGTCACTGCTTTCCAACTTTCATGTTATAGCATCCAGAGAAAACGATAGTGTATGTATGGTACACTGAGGTAAAGACAGGAGGCTTCAGGCTCCCGGCAGACCCCCCCATCACTACCATTCCCCCATCTTCTGCCCAAGTGAGGCGGAGGGGAGAGGATCAGTATTTCAGAAACTGTTTGTCACCCTGGTTGGAAAGTTCTGCACTGCTTTTTTTTTTTTAGGATATCATCTTTATTGAAATTTAACTTACATACAATAAAACAGATATTTTAAATGTACACTGGGATGCATTTTAACAAAAATATGCATCCATGTAACACTATAATAATCAAGATATTGAACATTTCCATCACCCTACAAAGTCCCTCATCTCCCTTTACAACCAAGCCGCTCATGTACTCTTGGCCCCAGGCAGTCACTGATCTGCTTTCTGTCACTATAGATTAGTTTTATCTCTTCTAGAATTTCATATAAATGAAATCTGACAGTATGTACTCTTTTTTTTCTTTAGGTCTGGATTTTCTTGCTTAGTAGAATGTTTTTGAGATTTATCCATATTATTGTATCAATAATTTATTCCTTATTACTGCTGAGTATTATTCCATTTTTATACATTCACTTCTTGATGGACATTTGGGTTATTTTCACTCTTTGGCTATTATGAATACCACTGTGAACATTCATGTACAAGTTTTTGTGTGCACATATATTTTCATTTTTCTTTGGTAGTTACCTAAGAGTGGAATTGCTGGAAGGTATATGTTTAACTTAAGAAACTGCCCAACAGTTTTCTGAGGTGACTACACCATTGACATTCCCACCATCAAAGTATGAAAGTTCAGTTTCTCTTATTTGTCTTCTTATTGATTTGGAAGTTTTTTTTGTTTTGTTTTGTTTTTGTTCTTTGCTTTTTTTTAAATTGTGAGAATGGGTACCATTTTTTTTTTTAATTAATTATTTATTTATGGCTGTGTTGGGTCTTCGTTTCTGTGCGAGGGCTTTCTCTAGTTGCGACAAGCGGGGGCCACTCTTCATCGCGGTGCGCGGGCCTCTCACCGTTGCGGCCTCTCTTGTTGCGGAGCACAGGCTCCAGACGCGCAGGCTCAGTAGTTGTGGCTCACGGGCCTAGTTGCTCCGCGGCATGTGGGATCTTCCCAGACCAGGGCTCGAACCCGTGTCCCCTGCATTGGCAGGCAGATTCTCAACCACTGCGCCACCAGGGAAGCCCTGGAAGTTTTTTTATATAATCTGGGTACAAATCCTTTGTCAGGTATATGGATGGTAAATATGTTCTCCCAGTCTGTGGCTTGCCTTTTTGTTTTCTTTACAGTATCTTTCAAAGAGCAGAAATTTCTAATTTTGATTAAGTTCAATTTACTCGTTTTTCTTTTACAGTTAGTATTTTTTGTCTAAGAAATCTTTGCCCACTCCAAGATAATGAAGATTCTCTTCTGTGTTTTTATTTCGAGAAGTCTTACAGTTTTATGTTTAGGTCTGTGACAGATTTTGAGCTAATTTTTTTGTGTAGTGTGAGGTAAGGGTCATTGAAAAGACTATCCTTTCCCTGTTGAATTACATTGGTAACTTGGTTGAAAATCAATTGACCATGCATATAGACTCTATTGTGTTCTAGTAATGTGTATTTCCATCCGTATACCAATACCGCACATCATGACTACTGTAGCTTTACAGCGAGTCTTGGAATCATGTCATGAAAGTCATACAAATTTGTCCTTTTTCAAAATTGCTTTTAGCTTCTCTAGGTCCTTTGACTTTTCATGTACATTTTAAAATCAGCTTGTCAATTGCTACAAAAATATCTTGTTGGGATTTTGAATCTGTAGATCAATTTTGAGAGAATAGACATCTTACTAATACTGAGATTTCCAAACTGTGAACATGGTATGTCTCTCCATTAATTTAGGTATTTTATTTCTCTCTGAAATGTTTTGTAGTTTTTAGTGTATATATTTTGTTAAATTTACCCCTAAGTGTTTCAAGTTTGGGATTGTCACTGTATATGGTATTCCTTAAAATTTTTTTTTATTGTGGTAAAATATATGTAATATGAAATTTACCATTTTAACCATTTTCAAGTGCACATTTTTTCTTTTTTTTTGGCCGCGCTATGTGGCATCTGGGATCTTAGTTCCCTGACCAGGGATCGAACCTGCGCCCCCTGCATTGGAAGCTCGAAGTCTGAACCACTGAACCGCCAGGGAAGTCCCTCAAGTGCACATTTTAATGGCATTGCCATTAAGTACATTCACAATTTTGTGCAACCATCACCACTGTCTACTTCCTGAACTTTTTCATCATCACAAACAGAAACTCTGTATCCATTAAACAGTACGGCTCCCCCAACCCCTAGTAACCTCTATTCTACTTTTTTTTTTTAATATATTGAAGTATAATTGATTTACAATATTGTGTTAGTTTCAGGCATACAGCAACCTCTATTCTACTCTGTCTCTTTATAAATTTGCTCGTTCTAGGAACCTCATCTAAGTGGAATCATACAGTATTTGTCCTTTTATGTCTTATTTCATAATGTTTTCGAGATCCATCCATGTTATAACATGTATCAGAATTTCCTTCCTTTTTAAGCCTGAATAATATTCCATTATATATATATAATGGAATATTATATATATATTATATAAATATATTCCACATTTTATTTATCCATTCATCTCTTGGTAGACATTTGGGTTGTTTTCAGTTTTTGGCTCTTGTGGGTAACTCCACTATGAGCATTGGTGTACAGTACGTGTCTGAGTCCCTGCTTTCAGTTATTTTAAGTATATACCTAGGAGTGGAATTGCTGGATCATATGATACTTCTTTGTTTAACCTTTTGAGGAACGATCAAGCTGTGTCCATAGCAGCTGTACCATTTTACATTCCCACCAGCAGTGCATGAGGGTTTAAATTTCTCCACATCCTCACCAACACTTTGTTACTTTCCTTTTTTAAGAAATTGATAATAGGTCTCCTGAGGTGTACAAAGCAGTGGTATCTCATTTTTATTTTGATTTGCATTTTCCTGATGGTAGTGATGTTGAGCATCTTTTCATGTGCTTAGTGGTTATTTGTGTACCTTCTTTGGAGAAATGTCTGTTTACATCCTTTTTTTGAATTAGGTGTTTCATTTTTTTGTTATTGAATTTAGGAGTTCTTTATATATTTCATGGTCAGGTTCTAATCATATTTTAGAGGAATAAGAAAAAGAAAGGTCCTTTTCAGCCTATACAAAGGACTGAGAAAAATCCTTTTCTACCAATCTTCCTTTTAAAAAGCCAATTAGCTCTAATCTGTACTTGTATAGTCATCAAAATTGACATTATCAAACCTTCAGATGTGGAAACTGTACATTTTATAAAGTTTTCAACAGGCTTTGTTTTACTGCATAATACTTTAAAAAATGTTTTTAAAGAAAATCTGGTTTATTCTTGATTCAAGGCACTTTACATTTTCTTAACAGCTTTTTTGAGATAGAATTTATATAACATAAAATTCACTGTTTTAAATGCACAATCCAATTTTTTTTAGTATATGTACAGTGTTGTGCAACCATTATCATAATCTATTATAGAACATTTAATGACCCTCCAAAGAAACACCGTACCCATTAGCCCACACCCACCCTCTCCACCCAAACCCTAGGTAACCACTAATCTACTTTCTGTCTCTATAGATTTGTCTATTCTGGACATTTCATATAAATGGAGTCATACAATATGTGGCCTTTTGTGACTGGTTTCTTTCCCTTAGCATATTTTTAAGTTCATCCATTTTGTAGCATGTGTCAATACTTCATTCCTTTTTATGTCTCAATATTATTCCACTGTATGAATATACAACATTTGTTTATCCATTAACCAATTGACAGACATTTGGGTTGTTTTTACTTTTCAGCTATTATGAATAATACTTCTGTGAACTTTTGTGTAAAACTTTTTGTGGGACATACGTTTTCAATTGTCTTGAATTGAAAGGGTATGCATACCTTGGAGTTGAATCACCAGAATATGCTAACTTTGTTTTACTTTTTGAGGAATTGCCAAGCTGTTTTGCTAAGGAGCTGCACAGTTTTACATTCTCACCAGCAACGCATGAGGGTTCTAATTACTCCACATCCTCGCTCATATTTGTTACTGTATTATTATTATTATTATGGCCATCCTAGTAGATGGAAAGTAGTATCTCATTGTGGTTTTGATTTGCATTTCCCTAATGACTAATGATGTTGACCAACTTTTCATGTGCTTATGGGCTATTCGTTTATGTTCTTTGGAGAAATATTCCTTTGCCCATTTTTTAATTGGGTTGCTTATCTTTCTGTTGTTGAGATGTAAGAGTTCTTTATATATATTCTGAATACTAGACCCTTATCAGATATATGATCTGCAACTATTTTCTGTTTTCTTCCTTTCTGTGGGTTATCTTTATCATTCTTGATAATGGTTCATTTTTTTTTTTGGCTGAGTGGTGCGGCTTGCGGGATCTTAGTTCCCCCACGAGGGATTGAACCCGGGCCCTCGGCAGTGAAAGTGCCGAGTCCTAACCACTGGACCACCAGGGAGTTCCCTTGATAGTGTTCTTTGAAGCACAAAAATGATTCATTTTGATAAAGTCCAATTTAGTGTTCTTACTTTGGTTGCTTGTGCTTTAGTTGTGTCATATCTATGAAACTATTGTGTAATCTAAGGTAACACATATTTACACCTAGGTTTTCTTCAGAGTTTTATAATTTTAGTTTTTACCTTTAGGTCTTTGATCTATTTTGAGTTAATTTTTGTATGTGGTGTGATGTAGTGGTCTAGCTTCATTCTTTTGCCATGTGGATATCCAGTTGTCCCAGCACTGTTTGTTGAAAGGAATTTTCATACTCCCATTGAATTGTCTTGGCACCACTGTCAAAAATTAATTGATCATGGATATATATGGTTTATTTCTGGACACTGAATTCTGTTCCATTGATTTATATGTCTATCTTTATATCAGTACCACAGTCTTACTTGCAAACTGCATAATATACTTTTAAAGTTGCTATTTTAATTTTACTCTCCAAGATTTCTCTTTACCCATTTGTGCAAGAAAATACTAAGGACAGTTACAACAAAAGCAAGATGCTGAACTTCACTCAGGTTGTCAATCATTAATGGTGTTTTGAAAAGACTTTAAAAAATGGAACAGAAAATAACTGTATTCAGCACTTATCTTCAAGACAAGATAGATTTAGAGAAATTCTGGTTTTCCTTTTGAAAAATACAATATTTGAAATTAACTCAATAAATGGGTTTAAATAGATTGAACATAGCAGAAGAGAGAATTAATGAACTGTGTAGAAAATCAGGCTAAAGAAGGAAGAGCAAAAAGGATAAAAAGTGTGGAAAAGAGTGTACGAAGGACTCGGTGAAAGGTCTGAACTACTTGTAATTGGAGCCCAGGGAAAGGAGAGAGAGAACGGGGTTCAGAAGCAAACAAACAGGCAAAGGCAATATTTAATGAGTCAATGGCTAAGAATTTTACAAAACTGATGAAAGACTTCCAGAGTTCTGATAGTGTTCTGTCTTTTGATCTGGGTGCTAATTATGAATGTGTATAACTTGTGAAAGTTTATTGAATGGCACACTCATGATTTGTGTACCTTTCTAGTACATATGTTATATTTCAATATTTTTTAAAAATCTAAGTGAATTGAACCATGTACAGAATTCCCTAAATCAAAAAAAAAATGTGATTTTGTAAAAACTGAGTTTTAATAATACTCTCTGATATTGGTATATTGATCATGTTGATTGATCTCTTATTTAAAAACTATTAAGAGAAATTAACAAATTTACTTTTCATTTTGTGGGAAATTATTTCAGTGTAAGGTTAAATTACCTCAGCAGCAGACAGAATAAATTCATCTCTAATATTAAATGTGTTTAAGTGAGAAATATACTTTCAATCTTATTTTTTGCATATTCATAAAAATTGTCCATCCTATTTTTAGAAAGAAAAACCTTTAACTTCTCCCTGTTGTGTAAAAAGATTGTAAAAACATTGACTTGAATACTCTTAATGTACTGTGTTCCTGAACACAATCTCCCAAAATAACTAGCCTTGCCTTTTTTGGGTTTTGTTTTGTATATTCTGTGACCTTTTGTGATCAATAAATATTAAATCTCTTTCCTATGTGATATTGATTCTTTTTCTTTATTTTTTTCCTCAGTCCTGGCTACTGAAAAGAAATTAAGTTTTTAAGTGTGGTAAACAGTATAAGTATAGAGAAAATAAAAAGTCTCCGTCTATCCACATACCCCCACCCTCCCAACCAACTATCTTGTTATTAGGAGGGATTTTTTTTTTTTAAATAGCTTTACCTAGAACACCTTTCTATACCAAAATTGAACTGGATAAAAGCAAAGTATCTTTTAAATCCTTGATTCCTTTACTGAGGGCATATTAGATAGTAAGAACTTTATTTGAAAGTAAGCTGAAATTAGAGAAACGCCTTTCGAATGTGTAAAAATTACAAGATTATCCTTTCTTCCAGATTTTGTATCAGATTGTACCATCTCATAAACTGATGTTAGAATTCCATAGATTACTGAGAAAGTCAGGTAAGTAGTTTGTTTTAAATCTCTTTGTGCAGACAAGCTGTAGACTGGGGCTCAGCAGACTGTGGCTATGGGCCGGATCCACCTCTTGCCTGTTTTTTTTTTTTTTTTTTTTTAATATTTCTTTCTTTTCTTCCTTCCTTCCTTTCCTTCTTTTCTTTCTTTCTTTCTGCATTAGGTCATCATTGCTGCACCCGGGCCTTCTCTAGTTGGGGCGAGCGGGGGCTACTCTTTGTTGTGGCGCGCGGGCTTCAGTAGTTGTGGTGCGCAGGCTCTAGAGCTCAGGCTCAGTAGTTGTGGTGCACGGGTTTAGTTGCTCCGTGGCATGTGGGATCTTCCTGGACCAGGGCTCGAACCCGTGTCCCCTGCATTGGCAGGCGGATTCTTAATCACTGCACCACCAGGGAAGTCCCCTCTTGCCTGTTTCTATAAATCAAGTTCTGTTGGAGCACAGCCATGTCCATTTATTTATATACATAAATATAAAAGCAGTCTTTGGCTGCTTTTGCCCTACGACAGTAGTGTTGAGTAGTTATGACAGCCTGTAAGGCTTGCAAAACTTATATAGTGTCTGGCCCTTTACAGAAAAAGTGTGCTGACCTCTGCTATAGAATTTAGACAATGGTTGCAAAAGAAAAACGGCTTCAATTTATATGATTCAGCTCATTTTAATCTTTACTGGGATTCAGCTCAGTATAGAAAAGAACATAATTCTTCATAGGAAATCCGCTTGTTAAGTCCAGTAGGTACTGGGACTACCTCGGTTCTTCTCCTAATAGAAGAGAACATATATAAAATGCCCAAATAGGGCCAGTACCTTAAGTAATGTTCTCAGTAGTATAAACCATATAGAGATCAGACTCACCACCCTGCCTTCATTAATGTGGACTAAATTATCGAATTCTTCAGATTCATCACAGGAGAGTATGATCACAATGAATTGTTTTAAACTGTTAATCAAACTAGAAGGCTTATGATTCAGTGATACTTTATCAGTGGAATATAATCTTTTAGCTTTGCGCTCTTCAGTGCTTTCTGTAAACTCTAGCTGTTGTGACCATTGCAGAAAATGAAGAACACCATAAACTGGGGTTGGAGGTATTATTTGGAGTCTTAGATTTTGCTGGATGCACTAGAAATATAACTGCTTGGAAATATTTGGCAAAATATCTCAGACAGACTTTAATGGGGTAAGTAAGAAACATACAGTGTTTATTACTGGATCAGCATAAATAATGTTTTATAATTTTTTAGCTAATAAAGTTCTTTGTTTATGTTTTTGGATTTCTTGAACTGTGTCTTCAGCTGTTTTCTTCTGAGTATGTCAGAAGAACAGGAAATAGGAAGTCACAAGTAAAACATACAAAAATTCTATCCAGATTTTTTGTGCTATCAAAATTGGTAATAGCCCTTACCACTACTCTGCTAAGAGCTAAGTTTGTGCTTTCTAATTGGAAATAGGGACCAGAAGGGGTCACCTCCACTCTTCACTAGATTCTTTGTAAAGCTTTTTGTGATTTGTGTCATCAACTTGTAAGATCACATGGGAAGCAGCTTTTCTCCCAACTGTTCTCAGTCATTTTCAGTGGGTTTTTTAGGACCTCATAAAATCGTCTCGGTTATTCATTCAGCAAATATTTATTAAGTCCCTTGTGAGCTGGGTATCTAAAGCTATCCCTCTGATCAAAATAATCATCAGTGCCACATTTTGAGTAAAAGAAAAGGAGTGGCCCTTGTCATTTTTACCTTGTGTGTGAGAGAATAAAGGATATCACAAAAATTAAATTTCATTGATTTATTATATCCATTTTAGTTGCTTAGGAAATTCATTATCAGTGGGAACTTGCTTCAGGCTTCAGACCTGACTTGACCTTAGAACAGTCTTGATTAGGAAGTATTTTTGGTGTGATATGTTGATGTACTCACTGTAAACCACTTTCCAAATCTAAAGCACTGTACAAACCCTTACTAACCCCAAGGTTCTTGAAGGCAGAGAAATGTGCTGCTCACTTTTTAAACCTCTAGAAGTTTTGCCACAGGGGCAAATAGGTACTAAATAAGTCTTTGCTCTATTAAATTATTGATGAATACTTAGCATTGCCTGGGTTCAACTGTCAAACCTATGTGTTCCTGTGTTTGTATAATAATGCCATCTCAATTTGGATAGTAATTCTTTGTAGCATATAATTTTAAAGTAAGGTTTTAAAGTAACTTTTAAGAAATAAATAACAATAGCTAACATTTGTTGAAAATTTACTTTGTACCATATAAAGCATGCAAAGAGCTTTATATGACACTTGATATACTATAGACCAGTTTAATCTTACTAACAATGCTACGAGATGGGCACCATTAATATCCTCAAGGAAATTGAGGCTCAGAGAGATTAAGCAACTTGCCGAAGATCACATAGATAGTAGATGGAAGATCTGGGATTTGAATCTGAGATTTTGACCTTAGAGTCTGTGCTGTTACCTGCTGTGCTGTACTGAACTGGCTCTTTCATTAAATGGAAAATGGGACGTGGATATCAAAGAGAACGAAAAAGGATTTGCTTTCATGCGTGTGCTATGCCATGGCCATACTCAGAAGCTAGTTTGGAAACATCTTCCTTGTCATCTTTCCACAGACCCTACTTAAGTTCAGATTCTGACACTATAGGTCTGTCTTCATCAGTGACCTTCCCTTTTAACATTTTTCTTTTCCAGGAGTCATCTTGCCTGGGTTCAAGAAGAGTGGAACTCCAGGAAAAACTGGTGGCCAAGCTTTCACTTCAGCTACTTTCGGGCAAAAAATGATTGGAAGGAAGATAAAGCTTTGGCTTGTGAGAAAGCTTTTGTAGCTGGGTTATTGTTAGGAAAAGGTACATGTTTTGTTTTCTTTTTATCTAGCCGTAGCTTTCAGGTGATTTTGAAATTATAAAGCGTGACCATTCATTCATATTAGAGTTTACCTAAACAGTATCTAAGGGTATTAGATGCTGGAAAAATAACTGCTGAGTGGAAAAATGAATACTGAATTCGGGCCAGGTGATCTGCTTGTAGTGAATTTCCATGGATTAGAAAGAGTGATTTCATATTGTTCATCGTCATTGGTTTTTATGCTCTAACTTGAGTATCTTTAGGGGCCATTAAGATAAAGGATGCACCGTTTTCACAGCAAATGACCATTTGGCTGTGCTGTAGAGAAAGTTTACTGAGTTTGTCTACTATATTAGACATAGAAAAATATTCTTTATTGACCTCATTTTTTTATGACAGCTTTGTTATTTATATTTACTTACCTGTTGCTGTAAGGATGAGACATTTTCTTCCCTTCAGAAAAGAAAAAAAAAATACCTCCTATTAACTTACTTAAAAGTCCTCTTAAAAGAAAGGGAAATTGGTCTTTTCTTTGGGGAATATCTTGGCTGTTAAAACGCTCACCTGCTTTGTACCACTGAAATATAGAAAGGTAGCCAGTACTGAAATGAGACTGCCACAGAACGTGTCCAGAGATGAAGAAAGTGACCTCACAGTGGCCATGAGTAAGCAGTGTGTGGCCAGGGAGTTTAAAGTATCCTAAAGAGATTCTTCAGGTCGGTTTAGATATAATTTGTATTGATTTAGAATTAGTATTCTCAGTTAATGTTTCAGATGGTTACTAAGATTAGTAAAATACTGATTTTATGGGAGGAAAGGGATTAGTAAACATGAAAGTAGTTTTAAAAATTTCTCTCTGATGTACTGATGACAAGAAACAAATGTGATTTGGATTGTGACTTTCTACTTCATGAGTATAGAGGTTTCTGGTACAGATATCAAAAGGTATCTGTGTTTGAGTGGGGTCTGAAGACCTGGGTTAACTTTCCAATTCTCTCCCTTACTTTCCAGGTCACTTAGGTCAAGCAGTTAACCTTTGGGAGCCTTCTGTTTGAGATGGGCAGTGTAACACATGCCCCGTTTGCTTACAGGATTGCTGTAAGCATCACACAAACATCACATCAAAGTGCTTTATACATTCTGAGGTATCCTGCGAATATCAGGCATAAAATGTCTGAGAACGGGCTCACCTTTTCTTCTTTCCGGGTGTTAGTATGGGGGTTGAGTCAGTCTATTGGGAGTTGTGCTGGGTTTTGTTCTTGATCTGGTTACCCTCATCACATCCTGGGATTCGAATTTTCGTCGTGGCCTCCCTTTGCTTTGTGCTTGGAGTAGGGTACCGTGGCTGCCCTTCCTCCCATGCTCTGCTCAGGGTGAACCAGGCCCGCTTCTCCTTGGAGGGGCCTTTCCTCCCAGCACTTCAGGCTGCTTGGCTGCCCTGTGACTTTAGCTCGGTGGGCTTGAAGTTAGGAATGGTAGTTTATTTGGCTTTTTCTCTGTGTTAGATTGGTAGCAGAGTTTTTTCCAGTTTTCTGTATTCTAGACAGAAGCAGAAATCTGTGTACAAAGTATTTTGTTTTTGCTGAAGTGGTAGATGTGTTTAGCAACACAAAGTATTATATTAACACCACACACACCACTGCTTCCCAGCTAATAAAATATTAGCAGTTCTCACCTACTATTTTCAGGGATAATAAAATTGTTACTCTAGGTACAATATATATTCCAGCAATTTCCCAGAGAATATGAATAAATGCAAGCTGAGACTGTAATAAAATTAATTTTCCTATTTTTTTATGGTCTCATTTATTAAATAGAGAAAATCTCTTATAATATCCAGCTTACATTTTTCTTACAGGAATTTGATTCACGTCTCTGAAATACTTAACTAGTGATCCTCTTAGCTTTGTAAGACTATGAAAAGCAGGTAGAACTTGTGATGAGCACCTTTGGCACCTTTGGCACATCTGCATGATCACCATCCAGCTGCCTGCTAGATGGCGGGAATGGCTAGATTAAATTTTTGATCTCTTCTAATCTATGATTTGTTTATTCTAATTCTTCACATCAGGGTTTTCTACAGAGAACTTCCTTATTGTCATAGATGTGTCTTTGGCTCTTTTACCAACTTATCATTGAGAAGGAAGCTCTAGTAGTTTGCTTCTGGAGAAGGCTCATTTAATATATGAATATATATATAATATGCATATCACCTTAACTAAGGTTTAGGAGGGAAGGTAGAAAACAAGCTAAAGTATATGCTTTAATTATGATGGATCAGAAATATTTTTATATGTAGGAAGCAGTACATTTCATTGGTGACAGCTCTGAGAATGGGCTTAGACATATTGGTGTAGGTAATACAAATCCGTCTACTTTTATAATCATCAGTATGCCAGAGTTGAAGCAAAATTTTTAAAATGTAGAAAAATACTTGAAGAATTTGATGATAAGTATTAAAACTTTCTGTTTATTTTGCCTTGTTTTGTTTCTTAGGTTGTAAATATTTTCGGAATATTTCAAAACAAGATCATCAAGTCTTAAATAAGAAAATTAAGCAGATGAAGAAATCAGTGAAAAAATACAGCATTGTAAATCCAGGACTCTGATACTGAATTTTAGTTACTTCAGATTAGTAGCTACAGAGTAGTAACTCAGTTGATAGCTTTAAATGTATTTATTTATTTGGTATTTTAAGAAGGTAGCTTATTTGGCTATGAAAAGGTTATTTTTATATTTTTTTATATTTTCTTTTACTATCCGTTATAGCTAGAGAAACAGTCTCATTGCCTTTGCTCTTTGTAAATATATTTTTTCTTTTTTTTGTACTGTTAAATGTAACATTTATTAAGGAATAATCTTCAAATAAAAATATATTTGTTTAATCAGAGCATATAGCTCTACAGCAGTTATTGCTGTTTGCAGATAATTTGCCTCTGATAATTGTGTAATAAAATATAACTTGTGGGACTGTTAAATGAACATGTGTATTCTTTTACATGCTCAATGATCCATGTTAGGTTTACCACCATGAAGAATATATTGGTGATGAGTTCTGTTGAGGAAACAGAGAAGGACTTAGAAAAGAACTCCTCCTGTTTCTCTTTTTGGTAGTAAGACATGGCAGTGTGGGGTTAAGTGACCTCTGGTAGAGAGCTACCTTTGACTCTGGAGGACTCATTTGGGTCAGAGAGGGTAGAGGGGCCTGGTTGCTTTTAGCTGGCACTGGCCTGACTTTAAAGGATTCCAGCCTGGTTGGTTTGCATGTTTGCCTGGCACAGCAATCTAAGACGTGCTCTAGAACTACTGTGCGCCTCTCCTTTCTCTTGGAAACCGGAATGCAGTGCAGCAGTAGGTAGCTGGACAGTGGAGAAGTCGCGTCCCAGGGTCGTACAGGAAGCCCACGGGGAAAGCTTCGCTCAGAAGCCAAGGACAACTTGCCTGGGATATCAGCTGAGCTTTATAATACGTTGTGGTAACTGGTGGAGTAAGTGCTTCTTGAAAGCTGTCTTGGCTCATATACATTTACTGTTCAGATAACTAGTATTTGAGTTCCACGAAGGCTCCCTAACTTCAGAGCAAGTCCGATATTAAGATGGCAAACCACACGTTTTCCCCATTGGCTTATATATTCCTACCAATTTCAAACCATCTGTCAGAAAATTAGGGGACAAATTATGCTTTGTCAATAATTTAAGTCGATATTTTATATGTACAGAATTGTTTTTTTATTTTTATTTTTATTTTTTTTTTGGCTGTGTTGGGTCTTCGCTTCCGCGCGAGGGCCCTCTCCAGTTGCGGCAAGCGGGGGCCACTCCTCATCGCGGTGCGCGGGCCTCTCACTATCGCGGCCTCTCTTGTTGCGGAGCACAGGCTCCAGACGCGCAGGCTCAGCAGTTGTGGCTCACAGGCCCAGTCGCTCCGCGGCATGTGGGATCCTCCCAGACCAGGGCTCGAACCCGTGTCCCCTGCACTAGCAGGCAGACTCCCAACCACTGCGCCACCAGGGAAGCCCAAATTCGATATTTTATACTTCGTAAATAAATGACTATCAACAAATAACTACCCAACTTTATAATATTTGTGTGAAACAAGTAGGTGCCCCACAGAACCAAAGTAAAGCAAGTGAAAACTACCAATGAATAGGGCCGGCTTCACCACTGGGAGTCCATGCTTGGGTGGTAAAGGAGTTCCGTATAAGATCAACACTATAAGGGTGAAAGTCCCAGAGGATGTGGACAAAATCTCAAAGCCTAAGCCAAGATCGTCAGGGCATCTACTCCCTGAAACCTATAGTCAAAAACTCTAAAATAGGATTTATGAATTCTCATGATCCCTAGCAGGATGGAGGTGAGAATGAAGGAGAAATGAGTAGATATGGTTATCAAATGTTCGCACAATAAGAGCAATGTGAAATTTTTTTCAACTGTGAAATTTTTTAAAGCCCACTAAGATTAAAGCTAGTTTCATGAGTCATAATGGCTAAAATTTATCAAGCACGTTGGGCTTTACATTTCGTCATCTCATCACTGCAGTCCTATGAATTATCCCTATCTTAACAAGAAAGAAAGTGGTGTCCTCAGAGATTAAGTAACTTGCCCAGGGTCACAGCTGGTAGGTGCTGGCTCTAGGACTGTAATCCGATCAGTGTGGTTCCAAAGGTCACACTCTGTCTGTGCTATGTGTACTGCCTTCCAGTTTAGTCATGTTTATAACCTGCAGCGCCCTGAGCTAGGGAGCAGGAAAAAGAATAGAGGGGATCCATCTCCCATCCTTTCTCCTGGGCATGGAAGGTTCCCTCTCTGTGTCCTCACTGATCCCTCCCCATACAGCCTCTCGTGAAATCACCACATTGTTTAATAGTCTTTGTACATCTGTCTTTCTCAGTTGTATATTACCTAGCCTTAATAATCTCCATATCACCAACACCTAACAGAATTTCTGGCTTATTAAATATTGAGTAGAACTGAATGAAAATTTATGAAAGTTATGGACTGAGCATGCCTATCCCATAGGCAGTAATAACCTTGGTGAATTTCTGCCAAGGG
Source organism: Balaenoptera ricei (assembly GCF_028023285.1). NCBI lineage: Eukaryota > Metazoa > Chordata > Mammalia > Artiodactyla > Balaenopteridae > Balaenoptera > Balaenoptera ricei. Next base: position 172,734,362 of record NC_082639.1, read on the forward strand.
TAGGGCCTCAGGGGACTGTTAGGTTTGAATCCTGGGTTTATCATAAGCTTTCATTGTTTCTTTACCTACAGAATGAAGACAAGTAAAATTGATTGCTGTACTTTCTTTTTTATTTTTATTTATTTATTTGTTTTGGTTGTGCTGGGTCTTAGTTGAGGCATGCGGGATCTTTAGTTGCCATATGCGGGCTTCTTAGTTGCGGCATTTGGACTCAGTTGTGGCATGCATGTGGGATCTAGTTCCCCGACCAGGGATCGAACCTGGGCCGCCTGCACTGGGAGCGCAGAGTCTTACCCACTGGACCACCAGGGAAGTCCATGTACTTTCTTTAAAAAAATGTTTTTATGCATCATGATGGAATGAGAAAAATCTGGGATGTAATTCAGAACACCTAAATTTTCTTGCCATCTTTTGCAGTCACCTAAAGCGTGACCCTAAATGTTTCATGGAACCTCTCAGACTTAAGCCACTTGTCTATACATTGGTAATGGCATATCTACCCTGCTTAGCTAATAGAATTATTGTGAAGATCACATGAGATGAAGTGAGAAAATACTTCATAAACTATAGTACATAATACAAATGAGAAGAATTGTTAATACTTTCCCTAAGCTCAAACGTGCCTGCTCATTTTCAGACTGTGAGAGAACGCAGATAGATGCCAGAGAAATCAGTAAACTATATGAGAGGCTACTGAGCTGGGACATTTCTTTTTCTATTTTTTCTACTTTATTCCATGACCTGATTCTAGGATAAACACCAGACTCTTAACCTCTCAAAATCGTTTTTAAAAGGAACTTGCTGGGCTTCCCTGGTGGCACAGTGGTTAAGAATCCGCCTGCCAATGCAGGAGACACAGGTTCGAACCCTGGCCCGGGAAGATCCCACATGCCGTGGAGCAATTAAGCCCATGTGCCACAACTACTGAGCGTGCACTCTAGAGCGCACGAGCCACAACTACTGAGCCCGCGTGCCACAACTACTGAAGCCCGTGTGCCTAGAGCCCGTGCTCCACAACAAGAGAAGCCACTGCAATGAGAAGCCCGCGCACTGCAAGGAAGAGTAGCCCCCACTCGCCGCAACTAGAGAAAGCCCGCATGCAGCAACGAAGACCCAACACAGCCAAAAATAAATAAATAAATAAATAAATTTTTAAAAAATTAAAAAAAAAGGCACTTGCCATAGGAAGCAACATGTGTGTATGTGTAACTGCTATGGGATGAATTGTGTGTCCCCAAAAAGATGTATTGAAATCCTAACCCCCAGAACCTCAGAATGTGACTTTATTTGGAGATTGGATCTTTATAGAGGTAATCAAGTTAAAATAAGACCATTAAAGTGAGTGCTAATCTGACTGATGTCTTTATAAAAAGGGGAAATTTGGACACAGACATGCACACAGGGAGAAAGTTGTGTGAACACAACGACAGATATTGGGGTGATGTATCTACAAGCTAAGGAATGCAAAACATTGCTGGTAAACCCTGAAAAGCTAGGGGAGGGACGTGGGCCAGATTCTCCCTCCTGGACCTCAGAAGGAACCCACCCTGCCGACACCTTGATCTCAGACTTCCAGGCTCCAGAGATGTGAGACAGTAAATGTCTGTTATTGAAGCCTTGCAGTTTGTGGTACTTTGTTACGGCAGCCCTAGCAAACTAATACAATAATTTTTAAAGAAAATATCATGCCTGCTTCAAAAGTGAGAGCTAAAGTGATTTCAGATACTCAGTCTTGGCCCAGCTGGTGGTTCCAGGTTTATCTCCTAAGCTCACCTCACAGTCAAAATTTGTCGTCCGTTCTTCCCCATCTGTGCCTTATCTCAATACCCTGCTCAACCTTCATTAAGATTTTTTTCTTTGTCCCCTCCAGCCTGATGTCATCTCTCCCTCCTTGGAATCCACTGGCAGTTTGTTCCTTCCTTATTATCTTAATATAATCTGCCGTGTATTATTTGGAAACTTATTTTAACTTTTCTTCTCAGAGCATAAGCTTCTTGAAAAAGTTTGTTTCGTGCATCAGTTTTCTGTTCAACATTCCTCTTCCAGCATAAGCTTTGCACATGATCATACAAACCTACTGAACTGACATTGAGACATCTATTATAAAATTAATTACTGCATAATTATTATATAACCACATGTATTATGGTATTATATCTCAAATATTATGCAGTCCCATCTGAAATATTACATACTTTAATAATGAGAAATTCATGCTGTCATTACATCTGATGGGACCTGCAAGCCAATCTCTCCCTGCTAATTTTGTAATCACTCTGCCCAAAGCAATAAGATCTGATTTACATGTCCTGGGTAGGTAGGAAGATTTGCGTTTTCATATGTCCAAGTTTATTTTTTTAATGCCGAGTTCTAATTCTGTAAACAGAATCATTTAGAATTATTTTCCAAAAAGGAGGCATTCCTTTGGACTCAGTTGTTTTTTCATGGCAAAGGAAAAGTGAGACAAACGTTAGTACAATCAAAAAGTACTCTCAGGTCCTACACGGAACAAGAGAATGCACTCATTCTTACACGTCACAGGGTAAACGGTCACCTCCCATTTCTGAGAAGGCCTCAGGGCTGTAGATTCACTGGCGGAAGTTGGTCCAAGTGTAGCTCCTCCCGCCCAAGGCTTCCAGAGCGATGACGTTATCTGACCTTCGAGCAAACAACCCCGTGGAATCAGCACAGCCACCAATGAATTACTGATGCTGTATTATCTTTTAAAAAGCAACATTCAAGAGGTATGCTGTTGAACAGTACCCCCAGGAGAGCAGGGCTGTTTGGGGATCATTCTAAGCACTCCCTCCCCTTGACTTTTCTCTTAGTTACAAAAACGTTGCTTGTATTTTAAAAGCTACTTTGGGCTTTCATAATCCAGAGCATCATGAGCACAGCCTTGGCTAGATTGAGGCTCAGTGTCCCTTCTTGGTGACGCTCTGGCAAAGGCTATTGGTGGTGGTGGTGGGGAGCCAGTGAGAAGAATCTTTGACTTTGTCTGCATTTCAAAGGCCAGTTTTTGCCAGTAGGGACATTTCAGGCTGGAGTGAAACCGTGGAAAATACCCAAAGGAAAGTGAGCTCAGGTACCAAATGTTCCCTGTGAGCCTGAGCCCCTGTTCGTGCCTCTGTTTGGGTTTGGGTTTGGGGCCGTGTGAGTTTGGGGTGCCGTGTCCTTTATCATCATTCAAGAAATATTTATCAAAGGCCCGTTATGTGCCAGGGACATGTATAAAGCAAAAGATGTATTAGTATTCTTCAGTACTAATGTTGAAACATATGCTAAGTGAGGAGGGATGCCCCCAAAGCAAGTATAGGTTTGGCAAAAATAAAGAACCCAGATGTTCTGTGCTTCCTGATGAAACTGTCCCTAAAAGTCCTTGCCGATGCCGTGCTTTCACCTGGCCACCCTCCCTCCTTTTCCTTCACCATCTCCTCTTTTTTTTTAAAATTTTCTTTCAGTTTTATTGTGTTACAGCACTGTATAAGTTTAAGGTGTACAGCATAATGATTTGACTTCCATACATTATGAAATGATGACCACAATAAGTCTGGTGATGGTCTATCATCTCACATAGATACAAAATGAAAGAAATAGAAAAAAAGTTTTTTCCTTGTGATGAGAACTCAGGATTTACTCTCTTAACTTTCATATGAAACATACAGCAGTGTGAACGATATTTATCATGTTGTACATTACATCCCTAGTACTTATTTAGCTTATAACATAGCATAACATAAGGAGGAAGTTTGTACCTTTTGACAGCCTTCATCCAATTCCTCACCCCCCGCCCCCGCCAGTAACCACAAATCTGATTTCTTTTTCTATAAGTTTGTTTGTTTCTGAAGTGTAATTGACCCACAACACTATGTTAGTTCCTTTTACACAATGTAGGGATTGGTTATTTCCATACATTTCAGAACGATCACCACGATAGTTATATTCACCGTCTCCTCTTAACTCGTGAGATGTCCCCTCAGAATACCCACCCTTCCAGATGGCAGGAACTGCACCATCCACTGCCTCCCCCATCCCCCCTCTGTCTTCCCAGACCCACACCCGTGTTCCCGTGTTGCTGCTGGCACGGCATCGCCTTCCAGTCTGCTGTCTGGGACCGTGTAATGTGTGGCGTTCTCCTTGGAGATCCTGGGCTGCTCAGCTTGTGAAGGACTATAAACAAAGTGGGGATTTCCTGCAGGAATTCTTTGCAGTTTTAATGAACCACGGCATGTCTGCCGTGGACATCACCGCACCTTTCTGCCAGCACCCCAGTAGCTCCGCAGTCAGGGCAGGCCTTGTACCAGCTTCCTGTTTAGGGGACTGGAGGAGAAGGGACGCCTCTCACTGCTTTCACAAGAGACAGCTACCCAGCTCCCAGAAGGGACATGGCTCAGAAACCGCCTCAGTGAACCTGGTTGTGGGGGGAAGAGAAGGAAGGAAGAAAAACTCAGCGCGGGAGGGAGGGAGGGAAAGAGCAGAGAGCAGGAAGCCAGCCTGAGCACACAGCAGCCGGAGTGTGCCAGGACCAGGATGCTCAGGAGGTCCATTCCCAGGGGTGGTCGGGCCCCCTGGCTCCTTACCTCTTCTCGAATTTTCTGCCTCTGCCTCATGGTCTTGTTGGGCCAGGGGGGCTTGCTGCAGGGGCACCCCCAGTGCCTGGATTATGGGCCCCCCTTCCAGCCCCTCCTGCACCTCGAGTTTTGCTCTGACTATGAGACCTTCGGCTGTTGTGACCAGCGTAAGGACCACCGCATCGCTGCCCGGTACTGGGACATCATGGAATACTTTGATCTGAAGGGCCACGAGCGGTGCGGCGGTTACATTAAAGACATCCTTTGCCAGGTAGGTCTGAGCAGAACCCTCTGGGGAAGTGAGGCAGCCAGCTTAGAAGAGTGCCCTCCAGCCCCAGCTGATGGGGTGCTGGGCTGGCCGGCGGGGGTCCTGGCAGGGAGGGTTCTTTGGGCGCCCAGCCCTTTAGAAGCTTGCTCACCCGCCAGCTGCCTCCACCTGGGGCTTTAGGCTCTGGACAGACACACTGAGGCAGAGTTTGGTTCCCACAGGTTTCCCAAAGCTCTCCCTCTGGGGTTCTGCGGGCCCTGATGCTTTCTCAGGCCCCAGAAGAATGCGATTGGTATTCTTCACGGAGCTCCCTGGGCAGCCGTGGTCTGGGTCCTCCCTGCAGGGCTCTGAGAGCTGGGCACGGCACACACCTGTGGTGCTCACGGAGCACATGGGGGCAGTGGTGGCATCCGTTGGGATGCAGCCCTCGTCCGGGTCATTTGTGCCCGGGGGTCTCTGGTGTGATGATGGGGGCTCTCCCCAGCTTTCCAGACCTGGCCTAGGAGAGCTTCAAGCTGCTGAGTGGCAATGACTCAGAGGTTCTGCTTCTCCTGGCTCTCCAGTAGCCAAAACCCACATCCTTGGCAGACATCACCTCAGTAGGGCTCAGCCAGAACCCACGCTGGATGCAGACTGCACACACTGACTTTGTGGGAAGAGGGGTTCAGGGGTAGAGGGGAGAGTCCGTGTTGGAGAGCAGGTGAAAGAGGTTGCCGTGAGGAGTAGCGCTCTAATGACGTGCTGGGGGTGAGACACAGCAAATCCAGGCAGACCTTTGATCTGAGACCCGTCTGGGCATGTCAGCACAATTACTTGGCTCTCCTGCTGTGATTCCAGAGCCAACTGGCCACCCCAACTTCCAGTGGAGGGAACTTAGCAGAGCCTGGCACAGAAGCCAGCCACCTGTGCGGCCTCGCTCCGGGCTGTCCTCTCTCACCTCAGGCTCCACCCCTTGGCTGTTTCCTGGAGAATTAACTCTGGGATAACCATCTGGGCAGAAGCTGGGCTCTTATGAGCAACACTGAGGCTCTTAATTTCTGAGATATTCCCCTGATAAAAATGTCTCTTCCCTCCCTCTCTCCTGCCTCCCGCTTCCCTTTTGGGTGAGGTTTCAGAAAGCCAAATTCAACAGCTCTTCTGTTTTAAGGATTTGAGGAATAAGAATAACCTACACATGTCTATAACGGGAAAGAATACAAAAACGAATATATATATGTATAACTGAATCACTTTGCTGTACAGCAAAAATTAACACAACATTGTAAACCAACTATATACTTCAATAAAATTAAAAACAAAACCAAGAAGGAAACAAAAAAAGAATAAGCTACAAGTGTCTATTTATTAAAATTCACAACTTTATTCTCCCTCTTTCTCACCCCCCCCCCACACGTGGTGTGTTCCCAGCAATGATCCTGTAGGCAGCTACTAGGACCCCCCATTTTACTGATGAGGAATCAGGAGTTTTAAAGGACTTACTGAAGGTCAAACAGTGTCGGGGCACAAATCCGGAGGCTCAGGCTCCAAGTCTCGTGCCCTTTTGATCACACCACGCCAAAGTAGAGTCACAACGGCCCTGGCCCATCCACTCAGTGGTTCTCTGACCTGGGGCAAGCGTAAGCTCCACTAGAACAGAGCCTTTGTGCACCTTGCACACTCTCATAGCCCCTGTGCAGAGGACAGTGCTTGGCACACAGTAGAGACTCTTCCTGGGCCTTCATTTTCTAAGACAGAGAAACGATAGTTCCTGAGCTGATTGAGTAAAGGCAACTGTGCAAACTCTAATATTGCTGCATAAGAATGTGCCATGGGAGTGATTATATGTCCACAGCCTCCTTTGCTCCTGGGTATTTCATCCTTATTTTTGTCTTCCGTCTCTCTTCTTCTTTCTACTCCCCAGCGGTGGACAGCTCAGTCAGGGACTCAGAGCCGTTCCTATGGCTTCTTGTCAGCAGCTCTGACAAGTATCCTAAATAGAAACAGACGGCCCAGGGAGAGACGCTGTGACTCTCTGGGCTTTCTTCTGCTCTTCCCGATAACCAGGAAGTCGCTCTGCAGTCTGCAATCAGGGCTGAAATAAGAAAGAATGGGGAACTCAACATATCTGAGAAACGCTGCTGGTCCCTCTGTTAAGTGATGAGAGAACAGATGTGAATGAGACGGCCCTGGGGGAGGCATCAGTGGTCAGAAGCGGGTTCTGGGCCAGAGGACCCTGTCCTACTCCACAGCCCCAAACTACCCCCTTTAAGTTGGTCTTTCTTACTTTCCTCATCTCACTTGCCTCTGCCTTTCATCACTACTGAGAGTTGGTTGTCTGCCCACAATATTCTATTTTCCTCCTAGAAAACGCTATAGTTTAGGGAAGCCCAAGTAGCAGATATTCCTTTGGTTCACAGTCCTTGTATGTTTGTCAAGAGCAGTCATATGGCCCCAGAGCCACAATTTAAATTTCTGTGGCTCCCAGCATGGTGTTTTGTATATATTAAACACTTTAATATTTTTAATAAATAAGGGAAGAAATTGCTAGATGCCTAATCTCTGGGAATGATGTAGCGTGTTCATTTTGATCATTTTATTTTTAAATTATACAATATTTTGAACATACGGGAAAGCACAGAAAATTAAGTAATTAACACTACGGATCCAACACTGAGATTCAACAAATGTAAAGCTTTTGCCACATTGCCTCAGATGTGCATAAAGGAATTAAATCTTACAGACACAGCATTTATGATAAAGGGAAAGTACATTTGGTACTCTCTCTTTTTTAGAAAAAATTGATCGTTTAATAAAACTACGTCAAGAATGAACTTAAAATGCTAGAGATAGTGTAGTGAATATGAGGCTTTTTTTTTTTTTTTTTTTTTTTTTTCCTTTCTGCTTTCCAGAAGCATTAACTGGGTAGAAAATTTGGGTCCCAGAGAGGAACTTTACCAGTAGTTGGTAAAAGGAGCTCCAGAATCCTGGCTCTTTCCCAGATCTTTTTTCCCACTGTTTGCTCAAAAACTGGTTCCAGCTCAGTCGTGGTCAGTCTGCCCGCTGGGGCTGAGCTGCCTCTTCTTTTCCAGGAGTGCTCGCCCTACGCAGCCCACCTCTACGATGCTGAGAACCCGCGGACGCCCCTCCGGAACCTTCCCGGCCTCTGCTCTGACTACTGCTCTGTATTCCACTCTAACTGCCACTCTGCCATCTCCCTGCTCACCAATGACCGCCGCCTCCAGGAATCCCATGACAAGGATGGCGCGCGCTTCTGCCACCTCCTCAACGTTCCCGACAAGGACTACTGCTTCCCTAACGTCCTGAGGAGTGACCATCTCAACCGCAACCTGGGGGTGGTGGCCGAGGACCCTCGCGGCTGCCTGCAGCTCTGCCTGGCCGAGGTGGCCAACGGGCTGAGGAACCCGGTCTCCATGGTCCACGCTGGGGACGGCACCCATCGCCTCTTCGTGGCCGAGCAGGTGGGGGTGGTGTGGGTCTATCTGCCTGATGGGAGTCGCCTGGAGCAACCCTTCCTGGACCTCAAGAGCATCGTGCTGACCACTCCCTGGATTGGGGATGAGAGAGGCTTCCTGGGGTTGGCTTTTCATCCCCAGTTCCACCGCAACCGCAAGTTCTATATTTATTATTCATGCCTGGGCAAGAAGAGGGTCGAAAAGATCCGGATTAGTGAGATGAAGCTTTCTCGGGCAGATCCCAACAGAGCTGATCTCAAATCGGAGAGGTGAGGCATACCCACGAGAATCTGCGGCTGTGTACTGTGTTTCAAAATATTGCCAGTCAGTCCTCTGAGATGATATAGGGGAGCTTTCCTGGGTTTCGAGCTACTAGCTTATAATGATGATAAAGGAGTCATTGTTGATTACTGAGGTTAACCCAAGTTAGCTTCTTGAGTCCATGGCTTATTCATGGCTATAGCCACCCACCTTACAGTTGTTATACCTAGAACCATGCTTGCTTGATTTTACAGAGGGTAAGCAAAGGCCGGCAGCCATAAGGATTTGAGAAATGATTTTAGATAATATCAATATATTAAATATAATAGCAGCCTCTGATTATTGCGTGACCATTAGATCCCAGGCCCTTTACCATGAACATGGGAATTCTCATCCTTGCAGGAAGCTGTGACGCAAGGCTGTTAAGTTACTGATGCCTGGTCAGATGAAGGGCTCAGTTCTAACTGACCCCACGCTCCTGCTCTTCCACTCTACCATTCCGCCTTTTTTCCTTCTCCTTTCTGCCTTGTCTCTCTCTTCCCATATAGACAGGTTAGGGGATTGAAAAGAGCACGAAGAAGTGATAGACTGACCCCTGTGTGGTTGCCCAAAGGAAGTGACTGAGGGTTCTTGTAGAGCAGAGAGTAAGGCTGAGCCCCAGAAAAGGGTGATTGTTACCCAGCTGTGTCTACAGCTCATGTATTCAGGATATGAAAGAAAAATGATCCATGAGGGAGTCATACTAGGAAACAAGGGGTGTCCCAAAGCCCCCGAACTACCTGCTTTGTGATCCTTGGGAACTCTGAAGCAGGTCTTGGCTGGCTTGGACCAGTCATTTCTGGATGTCTCAAGAGGATGCTGTTTCAGTTTGTATCAAAGCATGGTTTCTTTTTCCTTCCAGGGTCATTTTGGAGATAGAAGAACCAGCCTCAAATCATAATGGTGGACAACTTCTTTTTGGCCTGGATGGCTATATGTACATATTTACTGGGGATGGAGGACAGGCTGGGGATCCCTTCGGCAAGTTTGGAAATGCTCAGAACAAGTAAGCTGGATGGAGGCTGGGCCCCTGTCCCTAAAATTTAGGATGAGCCCTGGTGTAATGTTTTTGCTGAGATGGAATCTGCAGAGGGTCAAACCCAGATCACTTACTGTAAGATGTAACCCCCTCTGTTGATGTAATGGGAAGAATATTTGGTTTTCTGTCCTATACATTTCAGGCATAATGTAATTTGGTAATTAATATTATGGGTGCTCAATGTAACTCTCAGAGGGCCATGTAGAGATGAATTCAGAATTTTTAAAAAATATGTATTAGCGGGACATTATTTACTATGCCAAGATCTGACCGTCCAGTTCAATTCAACTCAACAGTATTATTGATCACTGTGTTCCAGGCACTGTGTCTCATGTGGAGACACATGAGAAGTCAGTTAATAAGAGCTAATGTATACTGGATGCTCACTGTGTGTCCAGTGCTGTTCGAAAAGCCTTATGTCTATTTGAGCATGTAATTCTGACAACCACAAGGGCAAAAATTTTAGTCTGTTTTCTTAATTGACGTATCCCCAGCACCTAGAATAGTGCCTGGCACCGGAGTCATGCCATAAATACATCTGGAATGAATGGATTCTATGAAGTGTAGGTATTATGATAGCCATTTTATAGACAAGAAAATAGAGGCAGAGAGGAGTGAAGTAGTTTGTCCAATGTCACACAGGGAGTCAGTGGCAGAACCAGAATTCAAACTCAGACAATCTGGCACAGGAGCCCAGCGAGGCTGTGCTAGCTAGATAAACGACACCTGATCTTTCTGCCCTTTGCACCCAGCAAGCACGTGGCTCTCAGTATCCCTAGTAATAAAAATATTAGGGTTGGTAATACAATAATAAAGAGCTAACATATGTCAAATGCTGACTGTATGTTAGGAATTGCGTGACATGCTATATACACAATAACTCATTTAACCCTTACATCACAACCACGTTTCAAGGTAGTTACTCTCCCCTGCCTTACAAAGGAGGAAACAGAGGCTCAGAACCACAGTCATTGGTAGAGCTTCTTAAAAGCCTCTGTTCTTTCCACTGATGACATTGTTATATGAGGAAGAATAGAACCAGCTCCTTTAAAAAATTCATAGTATTAGACCAAACCTGAGAGAAACCATCCCGTTATAAAAATAGAAAAATTGAAGCTGCAACTTGCTCTGTGTCACATGGACCAGGACTACATCAAACTTTTGCCTAGTAGCTCTCTTTGAGTCAAAAATCAGGAAGTCTTAACACTATATATGGTATATATAGAGCGAGTATGTGTGTGTATATTACCTCCCCATGTGATTCTTGGTTGTCACTTGAGACTAACTATCAGTAGGCTCTCTTGGGCGGTCTCCTCTAGTTCTGTGACATTTTATTTTATTTAGAATACGTAACATGAGATCCACCCTCTTAAAAATTTTAAGTGTGCAATGCAATATTGTTAATTGTAGGGAAAATGTTGTACAGCGGATCTCTAGAACTTATTCATCTTGCACGCAAATGGCCAACAGGTACATGAAAAGGTGCTCAATGTCATTAATCATCAGGGAAATGCAAATCAAAACCACAATTAGATATCATCTCACACCTGTTAAGATGGGTATTATAAAAAAACAAAGGACAAGTGTTGGCAGGATCTGGATACATTTGAACCTCTGTATACTATTGGCGGGAATGCAAAATATATAGTGCAGCTGCTATGGAAAACATTATAGAGGCTCTTCAAAAAATTAAAAATAGAACTAACATTTGATCCAGCAGTCTCACATCTGCATATTTATCCTGTGCCTGTTTCTTGGCCTTCTTCTTTTCAGAAGTTCCCTGCTGGGAAAAGTGTTAAGGATCGATGTGAATGGGGCAGGCTCAGGTGGCAGGCGGTACCGAGTGCCCCTGGACAATCCGTTTGTTTCTGAGCCAGGGGCCCATCCAGCCGTCTATGCCTACGGGGTCAGAAACATGTGGCGCTGTGCCGTGGACCGAGGGGACCCCATCACGCGCCAGGGCCGAGGCCGGATGTTCTGTGGGGATGTGGGACAGAACAGGTTTGAAGAAGTTGACATCATTGTTAAAGGCGGGAACTATGGCTGGAGGGCAAAGGAAGGGTTTGAATGTTACGACAAAAAACTTTGTCACAACGCCTCTTTGGGTAAGTGCGAAGCTCTCTGATTTCTTGAATGAGTTCAGTGAGTTGCAGGTGGAGGTGGGGGAATAAAACCTGGGAGTGTCTTGCCCTGCAGGTGCCTTTGTTTGTGTCCTGTGGGCTCGTGCTTCTTAGGGTGGTCCTCCAGCCCCTGGCACCTGAAACGCCTTGGTGCTTGTTAACCTAATTAATTTAAATACTGGGTGGATTGGGGGGGGGGGATTGACCTAGGAATCTATACTTTAAATAAGTTACTCATGTGATTTTCAGGCATACAATTTTGAACCACGGGCAGAGGAAAATAGGTGGCTATATGTTTTTATTTATTTACCATTTGAGAGGGCCCACTGAAATGATATTCTGTGTACAATCAAGTAATAGTATAATGCCTAAGCATCAATAATCAAGGTGTGCTTTAGAAACTTCATTTGGCTTAAAATTCCAACTTTCTGACTTTATCACCATTGCTTAGTCTTTTTTGTCCTCTTGTTACCGAACTCAGGTTTGGCTGCTTTGTCGCTCAAGATTCCAATACTGAGAGACAAGTGTTGGGTAAAAGGAAAGATAGTTTTATTGAGGAAGCTGGCCATCCTGGGGAGAAGGTGGACTCATTTCCCAAAGAACCAATTTCCCCTTGCCACTCAGGTGGAAGAGTTTTAAAGGGGGGTTTCAAGGGTGTATAGGTGGAGGGAGAGGGCTACGTGCAGGACAGCACAGGCATCTCCGACGATCATCTTGAAATTGGTCACGCGGTGTGGTCCGATCAGAGTCATCTTGATTGGTTATTTTTTTTTTTTGATTGTTTTAAATACAGTTAATTTTTAGTTCCAGGGTTGGTTTGTTTCCACTTTCTTGAGGTCAGTTCTTGGAAATGTGGAGGATGGAGCAGCTTATGTCATGGCTACAGTCTGGCCATCATGTAGTTAACTTCTTCCACCTGTGAGGGTTTCAGTATCTGTAAAACAGCCCAAAGGATATGGCTCAGTATATTATCTATCGCCTTTGAGGAGGAACTAAACATCCTTGACTTTGTTTAATGACTAAACTATTATTATTTTGTCCTGTTTGACTATTTTCCTTGCTTCTGCATTTTTTCATTTATCTGATTAAATTTATTCTTTGGCTAACGTTTTTCTACAAACAAAAGGCAGGTGGAGGGCTCGGGGTGGTCTGTCCTGGGAAGGCCTTGGAGGGTCCTGTTCTTTACACTCTTAAGTTACAAAGCAGACATCCAGATCCTTGCAATATTCCAAATCCTTAAACCTGAGGATCTGCAATATCAACCTAGGGGGAAAATTTAAGTGTGTGGATTTCCAGGTCACTGCCCCACATATGGGAGAATTTTAGGCTTCCTCTCTGCTTTCAGAGATCAGTCAGATGGGAAGCTCAAGAATATCATGGCTGGTCTGTTGAGAAAAATAGACATGATTCGCTTGGCTGCCTGTTCTCCCAAAGACCAGGAGTTGAAATATTCTCCACTTAGTCAGGCAACTGCATTAAAAAGCTCCCTTCTTCCTCCTTGAAGCTCCCAGTTTTTAGCCATGACACTCACTCTTTTTCCTTGTTTCTGGACAGATGATATTCTGCCAATCTATGCTTATGGCCACGCAGTGGGGAAATCTGTCACTGGAGGTTACGTCTACCGTGGATGTGAATCCCCAAATCTCAATGGCCTCTACATCTTCGGGGACTTCATGAGTGGGTAAGGAAGGATTGATGTCCTCTCCCCTTTTTTTAATAATTTTATTGAAGTATAAGTTACATATGACAACATGCAGTGTCTTAAGAGCATGGTTGGATAGTTTTACAAATGTATACACTCATATTAAGACCAATCATATCAAGATACAGAACATTTCCATCACTCTAGAAGGCTCCTTCTTGACTATTGGTTGTGAGTACCACCCCTTTCTCTCTCTCTCTCTCTCTCACACACACACACACACACATACACACACACACACACACACACACACACACACACACACACTAAGCCAGAGATAACCACTCTCATCACAGATTAATTTTGCTTCTGGAACTTCATATAAATGGGATATATAGTATGTGCTCTTTTTTTGGGTATGCTTCTTTCATTCAGTGATGTCTGTGAAATTCATCAATGTTGTTGCATGTATCAGTAGTTTGTCTCTTTCATTGCTTTGTAATATTCAATTGCATGAATATGCCACAGTTTATTCATCTGTTTTCCTATTGATGGATGCTTTGTCTGTTCCCAGTTTGGGGATATTGTGAATAAAACTGCTACAAGGCTTCGTAGTTTTCACTGCAAAGGACTTGCACATTTAAGTATTTCATAGTGTTTGATGCTATGTTAAATTTTGTTAAATATATTTATAGCATGTATCCAGCAACCTTGTTGAACTCCTTATTAAAGTGACATTTTTGTTGATTCTATTAGATTTTCTATGTAGAAGATCATTTTGCTGTGAATATAGATACTTTTTTCTTTTTCTGAATTGGAAGCCTTTTATTATTATTTTATTGACTTGTTGCTTCACTTCAAACCTTCAGTACAATGCTGGATAGAAGTAGGGGAAAGCATTCAATTTTTTACCAATAAGGATGATGTCAGCTGTAGATGTTTTGTATATGCCCTTTATCAGATTTAGGACATTTCCTTCAATTCCTAGTTTGCTGAGAGTTTGTATTAGGTATGGATGTTGCATTTTGTCATATGCACCTTTGCATCTGGTGAGAGAATCATGTGGCTTTCTCATTTTTAGCTTGTTAATATGGTGAACTGCATTGATTGATTTTTTTGATCATTGAAGCAATCTTGCATTCCTGGGATAAACACCACTTGGTCAAGTTGTATTTGATTAACATATTGTTTTTGTTTTAATATATTGTTGAATTCAATTTGCTAATATGTTGTTTGGAGTTTTTGCATCTATGCTCATGAAGAAATAGTGAGCTGTAGTTTTCCTTTCTTGTATTATCTTTGTCAGATTTTGTTATCAGGTTAATGTGAACTTTATAAAATGAGTTGAAGAGTATTTCCTCTTCTTTAATTATCTGGACTAGTTTGTGTAAAATATGTGTTTCTTCCTTCTAAGTGAAGCCATCTAGATCCGATGTTTAATGGTAGATAACACGTAGTTGGGTCCTGTTTTTTGATCCACTCTGACAATCTCTGTCTTTTAATTGGTACATTTAGGCCATCAACATTCAAAGAGATTATTGATAAAGTTGCATTAATATCTGCCATATTCATTACTGCTTTCTATTATATTCGTTGACCTTGCTCTTTGTTCCTATTTTTTCTTCTAGTCTTTATTCTGCCTTTTGCAGATTTAATTGAACACTTTATCTGATTCCTTTTTTTCTCCTTTCTTAGCATATCAGTTACACTGTTTTTTGTAATCTTTTTTTAGTGGTTGCTTAGCGTTTGCAATATACATTTACAACTAAGCTAAGTCCACTTTCAAATAACATCGCACCACTTCAAGGGTAGTCTGTGTCTTACAATAATACAATAATCCCACTTCCTCCCTCTTGTCCCTTGTATTACTGTTGTCATTTATTTCACTTATATGTAAGCATACATAAATATATATAATAATCATTAATATATAATAATTTTAGCAATGATATATTAAATAATAATTATTAATATAATAATATATTTTATAATTTAATAATACTATTATTTTACTGTATACATAAGCATATATAATCAAATACATAGTTGCTATCAGTATGTTGAACAAACTTCTATCTGTTAGATCAATGAAGAATAAGATAAATAAAAGTTTTGATTTTTACCTTCACTTATTCCTTCTTTGATGCTCTTCCTTTCTTTATATAGATTTGAGTTTCTGACCTATATCATTTTTCTTCTCTCTAGAGAACTTCTTTTAACATTTCTTGCAAGGTAGAGGTACTGGCAACAAATTACCTCAATTTTTGTTTGTCTGAGAAAGTCTTTATTTCTCCTTCATTTTTGAAGTATAATTTCACAGGTACAGGATTCTAGGCTGGCTGCTTTTTTCTCTCAACACTTTAAATATTTCACTCCACACTGTTCTTGCTTGCATGGTTTCTGAGGAGAAGTTTGATGTAAGTTTTATCTTTGCTCCTCTATAGGTAAAGTTCTTTCCCCCCTGTGGCTTCTTTTGAGATTTTTTTCTTTATTTTTGATTATCTGTGGTTTGAATATGATATACCTATGAGTAGTTTCTAAAGCATTTATCCTGCTTGGTGTTCTCTGAACTTCCCAGATTTGTTGTTTGGCATCGAACATTAATTTGGGGAAATTCTATATAATTATTGTTTAAAATATTTCTGTTCCTTTCTCTCTTCTCCTTTTGATATGCTTGTTATGCTTATATTATACCTTTTGTAGTTGTCTCACTTTTCTTGGACACTTTGCTCTTTTTTTCTCCAGTCTTTTTTCTCTTTGCTTTTCAATTTGGAGGTTTCTATTGAGAAATTCTCAAACTCGGAGATTCTTTCTTCAGCCATGTCCAGTCTACTAATAAGCCTGTCAAAGACATTTTTCGTTTAAGCTATAGTGTTTTTGATCTCTAGCATTTCTTTTTGGTTCTTCTTTAGAGTTTCCTTATCTCTGCTTATATTGCCCATCTGTTCTTGCATGCTGTCTACTTTATCCATTAGAGCCCTTAGCATATAAATCATAATTGTTTTAAATTCCTAGTCTGATAATTCCAACATCCCTGCCATGTCTGAGTCTGGTTGTGATGCTTGCTTTGTCACTTCAAACTGTGTGTTTTGCCTTTCAGTATGCCTTGTAATTTTTTACTAATTGCTGGTTATGATGTACTGGGTAAAATGAACTGCTGTAAATAGGTCTTTAGCAAAGTGGTGTTGAGGTGTGGGAGAAGGGAAGTGTCCTAGTCTTATGACTAGGTCTCAATTTTTTAGTGAGCCTATGCCTCCGGACTGTGAACTTCATCTGTGTTTCTCAGTTTCTCTCCCCCTTCCATACACATTTAGGTGGGACAGGATGGCTACAGTGGGCTGGAGTTAGGTACTTACCTTCCCCAGGTCTGTGAGGCTCTGATAAAATCCTGGCAGGTTAGTCTCTGGTTAGTTGCTCCTGAGGAGAGACATTTGTTAAGAAAAACAGAAAACACTGGTGTATTTCAAAATGGTTCCTTTTTCCCTCCCCACTGCTGGAAGCACAAGGAGATTTTGCTCTGATATTTACTGTGGGAAACTGGTCCAGTTCCTGGAGGTAAAAGTCACAAAAGTGTGGGGACCCTCGATGACTGGGCACTCCTGCAGCTTCTAACTCTCAGACTTGCCCACACTGAGCTTCTAGAAATTTGTCAATCATAGGTTAGGTTTTCCAACCCCAGAACTGATTTCTGTGAAGGTTTCTGCTTGTGGTTTTCTATAAGTTGTAATTCTCTGTATCTGCCTGTTCGTCTCTCCAATTTTGGGGGCAGTGGTTTGCCCTGTGACCTCACTTCTCTTAGGGATCTAAGAATAGTTGTTGATTTTTCAGTTTTTTCAGCCTTTTGCTTATCGTTAGGATGGTGTGATGACTTCCAAACTTCTTACATGCTGGACCAGAAACTAGAAGTCCTCTGAACTTTTCCTCGTGGAGATTTTTAACTACAATTTCAATTTCTTTAATAGATACAGGCTATTCAGTTTATTTCTTTCTTTCTGAGTGAGCCTTGGTAGTCTGCCTTTCAAGGAATTCATCCAGTTCATGTTATTTGTCAAATTTATTGGCATAAATATTCTCTGATTATCCTTTTAATAACTGTGTCACTTATACCAAATATTGGTAATTTGTGTTTCTCTCTCTCTCTTTCCTGATCAGTCTGTCTAGAGTTTTATCAAATTTATCGATATTTTAAAAAACCAGCTTTTGGGTTCATTGATATTTTTCCTATTATTTTCCCGTTTTCTATTTCATTGATTTATCCTCTTTTCTTTCTTCCTCTTGCTTTGAGTTTAATTTGCTATTCTAGTTAAAGTTTCTCAAGATGGAAGCAGAGCTCATTGATTTGGGACCTGTCATCTTTTCTAATGTATATGTTTAGTGCTATAAATTTCCCCTCAAGTACTGCTTTAAAAGCATCCCATTAAATTTTGATATATGTTTTCATTTTCATTCAGTTAAAAAAAATATTTTCTAATTCCCCTTTTGATTCTTTGTCCCACAGTTTATTGTGAAGTATGTTGTTTAGTTTCCAAATTATCTGAAGGTTTCCAAAAATCTTTCTGCTATTGATTTCTAATTTAGTTTGATTGTGGTCACAAAACATACTGCATATGATTTGGGAGATTATCCTGTATTATCTGGATGGGTCCTAAATGTAATCACAAGCATCTTTAGAAGAAGGAGGTAGAGGGAAATTTGAAGACAGAAGAGGTAGAAAGCAATGTGACAATGAAAACAATGAGAGAAAAGGCAATGTGACATGGGACCATGAACCAAGAAATAAGGACAGCATCCAGAAGCTGGAGAAGGCAGGGAAACAGATTCTCCTCTAGAGCCTCTGGTGGGAGCACAGTCCTGCCAACACCTTGATTTTGGCCCAGAGAAACCCATTTCAGAATTTTGGCCTCCAAGACTGTAAGAGAATAAATGTGTGTCGTTTTAAGCCACCAGGTTGTGGTAATGTGTTACAGTGGCAGTAAAAATGAAAACAGTTACCATTCCTAATACTCTTCATTCCTTTGTGGAGATTCATATTTCTTTCTGAGATCATTTTTATTCTGCCTGAATAGCTTCCTTTAACATTTTTGGAAAAATGGGTCTAGTGGTCATGAATTCTTTCCACTTTTGCAGTCTTTATTTTCCCTTCATTTTTTTTTTTTTTTTTTTTTTTTTGGTTCAGGCACAGTACAAGTTTATACTATATAAACATATTGAAACTCAGATATACATTGGTTGCATCTAAAGGTTTTAAACAATAGCAACAACAAACAAAATGAGTATATAAACAAGAAAACAGGATACCATCTTATAACAGCACCATGAAGAAGCCTTGGCTAAGAGTTTGCCAAAAGTGCTATCCTGAGATATTTCAAGACCAACAACTTTTCACATTTATGCAGTGCCGTTCAGAAGTAAACATATTCTCACAATTGCTTCTGTTTGGAGAGAGGCTGGTGTGAAATGACTGAAGCTTGATTTGCAACTATTTTGTACGGTTCTTGTCCAGAGCCTTGAGGTGGGGAAGGAAGTGGGGTTTCTGGAGTTGAGATCTGATCTGTATGAACCAGTGTTGACATTGGATCCAAAAGTATAGTTTGTCCAGTTAATGGATCTTGAGATAAATGTGGGTGCATTGGATGATGGAGATGGTTAGCCTCACTGGAAGCACCACCCAGTAGCATCTCCTGAAGTAAGTTGTCGATTTTAACCATCCCAAAAAGTTTAACGAATTGTATTTGCTCAATCATTTGCCAAGTGACGCTCTGCAGCATGGGCAGGAGCAAGAGCAGCTCCCCAAACCTGCCCCGGGAGTCGTACTGCCGGTCGTTGATGTAGTCCTCCAAACTCAGCTGCACTTGGAACCGCATGTTCTTAATCTTTACTGGATCACTTAGCCCTTTTGCGTCTGGATCAAAAAATACAATTGCCTTCAAACAAGCATATTCATTGTCATCGATCTGAATTTCTTGAAATGGTCGGACCAGCTCGTCTAAAACCCGGTTGGCCACACGGCTAATCTCAACTTCACAGCTGTTGTGGTGAATAATGTAATTGTTTCCCAAAAGCAAAATATCTTTATACACCATGGATCTCTTTGTAGCTCCAAGCAGTAAATGTTCCCCTGCGTGAGCTCTCAACAGTGCCACCTTCTTTTTTCATTCCTGCTCTAAAGCACTTTCTTAATCGACAGTATCTACATTGATTCCTTTTGTCTTTGTCAACAACACATTGCCGACTGAACCAGTTTGCACGTTTAGGCCAGTCACTACTCAGCTTCTCTCAAATACGGTTTTCTCATCTGCGCGGAGCCGCTCCCGGAGCTCCTGCGTCACAGTCAGCGGCTCGGCAGCCGCCGCATCTCCCGGCGGCAGGTTCCCCCCACCCGGCCCCTTCCCTTCATTTTTTGAAAGATATTTTTGCTAGGTATAGAAGTGTATGTTGACATATTCTTTCTTTAATTCTTTAAAAATGTCCACTATCTTCTACTTTGCATCATTTCCAATGAGAAATCTGCTGTCATCCTTATATATGTTCCTCCATATTTATGTGTCACTTTTTTCCTCTGGCTGCTTTTAAGATTTTCTCTTTACCACTGGTTTTCTGAAATTGCATTAAGACATACCTTGGTGTAGTTATCTTCATATTTCTTGTGCTTGGATTTGGTTGCACTTATTGGATCTGTGAATTTATAGCTTTCATCAAATCTGGAAAATTTTATTTTTATTTTTCAAATTTTACTTCTGTTTCCTCACTCCCTTTCTCTCCTCTCATTTGGATACATTTATACTGGGGCATTTAAAGTTTTCCTACAGCTCACTGATGATCTATTCGTGTTTAAATTTTTTGGCTAAATTCATTTTTGGATAGTTTCTATTTCTATGTCTTCAGTTCATGAATCTTTTCTTCTGTAATATCTAGTTTGCCATTCATCCCATCCAGTGTGGGTTTTTAAAAAAAATCTCAGATGTATTTTTTGTCTCTAGAAACTTGACTTTTAAAAAATATATCCTAGGTCTCTATTTAATGTTTTGAACATAC
Organism: Balaenoptera ricei; assembly: GCF_028023285.1. Classification (NCBI taxonomy): domain Eukaryota; kingdom Metazoa; phylum Chordata; class Mammalia; order Artiodactyla; family Balaenopteridae; genus Balaenoptera; species Balaenoptera ricei. The sequence goes on from NC_082639.1 coordinate 172,754,789, forward strand.
AGAATATAGTAATAATCACCTTTTTAATGTTCTTGTCTGCTGATTTTAACACCTGTGTCAATTCTGTGTCAGGTTTTGTTGATTTTTCTCTCTATTATGGGTCATATTTTCCTCATTCTTTACCTGCTTAGCGATTTTTGATTGGATGCCAGACATTGTTTACTTAACTTGTCGGTGCTGAATATTTTTGTATTCCTATAAATATTCTTGAGCTTTATTCTGGGACACATTTCAGTTACTTGGAAATAGTTTGATCCTTTCAAATCTTGCTGTTAATATTTGTTAGGCAGGACCAACATAGAGCTTATTCTAGAACTATCTATTCTTCAGTATTGAGGCAAGACTTTCCCAAGAACTCTACCCAATGCCCTGTGAATTACATTCCCAATATTTCTGACCCTGAGTAAGTGCCAGGTACTTTTAGTTCTAATTATTTTCCTTGATTTAGCTATCTTCCTCACATGTGTCTGCTGTTAAGTATACTGATAGATTCTTGAGGATGACCCTTTGCAGATCTCTGGAGTCCATTCTCTGTGCAGCTCTCTTCTCTCCAATACCTGTCCTACAGACTCTTCCTGCATTGGTCTTCCTGGACTCTCATCTCTGTCTTTTCAACTCAAGGCCTGTGCTAGGCTCTGCCTATGTTTTTCTTCCTTATGCTAGAAACTCTTTCAAGGTAGTAAGCTGGGACAAGTGTAGGGTTCACTTTGTTTATTTCTCTCTTAGGGAACACAGTCCTCCATTGTCTGATCTCTAGTATCTTTTAAACCATTGTTATTCTATTTTGTCTAGGTTTTTGACTATTTAAGGTGGAATGGTAATTCTAGTCCCTGTTACCCCATGTTAGTTACAAAGGATGTTAATATTTTCATGCTGCAATCCTTCATTACAGAGATAAGGTAGAGTTAGTAATTGGGTCAGTTCCTTTGTCATCACTTGTTAGATCTTTGGGATTTAATTGTTCTTTATGTTTTTCCCATAACCCGCATCTACAATGATTCTTAATTAAAGCATATGCATTAGAATTACCTGTGGTTGGGCATCTCTGTTTCTATAAAACTCTTCAGGTGACACCCCTGGTTACCCAACTTCCTTTCTTTTTTCTTCTAAAAACCTGCTTTTAGTTCAGATAGATGACAGAGGAATAGGAGACATCTATCTGCTACTATACAGACATAATAATAATAATAGCTACTGGTTTTGAGCCCTCACTATAGTCCAGACACTTAGTGAGATATTTATATATATTATCTTATTTAACATTCACAATGCTTGCCTATGGTAAATTCTCTTACCATCCCCCATTTTATAGATTGATAGATTTTATAGAGGCTTAGAGGTGTAGAGCAACTAGCCAGTTAATAAAAATTAGATTAGTCTTTTGTAGTGGTGCAACCTTCACAGGGCACCAAGCTCCTCTTATAATAGCAAGTTAACTTCCCCATCTAGGGCAAGTGGGTGACTGAAATATCTCTGCAGCAGCTTTCTTGATTCCTGAGGGAGGCTAGTTATTGATCTCCTGTGGGAAACTCAGTCCTAGTAGTCAAGGATTCCCTGATTCTAGGAGGAAAAAATATCCTGCATGGTGGAAATATGGATTCCTAAAATATAAGGTTTTGCTTTTCATCTAGTCGACTTATGGCTTTGCAGGAAGATAGAAAAACCAAGAAATGGAAGAAAAAGGACATTTGCCTGGGCAGCACTGAGTCCTGTGCCTTCCCAGGGTTGATCAGCACATACAGCAAGTTTATCATCTCCTTCGCTGAAGATGAAGCAGGTAACAAACGTACAAGGTTATTCTATTTCTGCTTACTGGAACTTAGATAATCACAGGCATTGTGAACTGAACATTTACTATCATAATAATCATTATTATTACTATTGTTATTATTACTCTTATTATTGTTATTGAAAAAGCAACTACCACTTTTTTCTATTTTCACTGTCATTTAGTCACCTTTTATAATGCACTGGATACTGTTCTAAGCACTTTACATTTTAAAATCTTATTTAGTAATCACAACACCCCCATGATGTAATTATTATGTTTATTTCACCAATGAGGAAACAGATTGACTATGTCGACTTACCCCTTCTTTGCTGAACTGCACAGCTCACTGTGCAGGGCAGACCAAGGTCTACACTGTAGTCTCTTCAATCCTTTGACTATGAAGGAGGTGCATGTGCTCCTTCCTTCCTGATTTTATTCTAATCTGCAATTATACAAATGTGAACAGGGCCAACAGTGGGGCAGACAGTGGGTGTTTATCCTGCTGGTGTTGCCTGAGAGAAAGTACCTCTGATGATCCCCCGGCTGGGCTGGGCTCTTCCTGACCCTGCCAACAGTTTGTTAGGCAATTTCTGTGAATGAACGACGGAGAATTTCTTTCTTGAGAGATCTGAGAAAAGGGTAGACAGCTAGGTAGGAGGCTACTCCCTAGAGAGATTAGGCATATGTTAAGGGCATCAGCAAAGCAAGGAACGCGTGCACATAAGAGCGGGGGGGGGGGGGGGGGGGGGGGGGGGGAGGGAGGGAGAGAGAGAGAGGGACTCAGCTTTAATAAATATCCTCAAATTTTGAAATCAGAAGATGAGGTTTTAATTTCAGCTTTACATAAGTTATGTGTCAATTTGAAAGTTAAATTTTTTATTTTGTTTATGTAAGTGGCAACAAGGCCTGTGATCCTTCCGGTATTTGGCACTGCACCTAGCCATGCTTGGAGGCAAGGAAGAGAATAAAATGATCTCTTAGGGGTCCCTTCCAGACACAGGACTCTCTACAAGTGTAAACCAAAGCCGTGATGGTTTTCTCAGTGTTTGGTTACTTTCCACTCTGAACCATGGCTGGCTGTACAAGAGCTTCACTTGAGTTGGACGTAAAGAAAACCGGTCAGCAGCTGCACCGTTTCCTCTCAGCTAGCTTATGAATAGATAGTTCAGGATGAATATTTTATAGGAGAGGATATTTTGGAAAATTTAAGCATTCTTAATAGAGAAAAGTCTTTGTGAGTTCCACATTGGAAGTCCAAACATACAAAAAAGCAGAGAAACCACAGGCTGGCCGGTGATGCTTACTGGAAAGTAGATGATGTGAAAGCCACAGGCCGTGGTGGGGCCTCTCTCCTGCTGGTGCCCCAAGGAGGCTGGACCCCCCAGAGGCTGGAGACCCTAGGAGGCAGCCTGCCTGGGGCCCCTGGGCTGCCACATTCTGTGGCTTGCTCCTTTTCAGGATGCCACAGAAAACCCAGGTTTTGGAGGTTTGGTTTGTTGAGCCGGTAGACTTCTTGCAGGAGAAAACAAGGCAGTTTTTGAATACCACTCAAGTACATTTGGCAGACAAAACGAAGTGTCCTTGGCCGAATTCGATGGAGTGGACTTGCCAAAGTGTTCCCAAGCCAGACTTTGCCCAAGGGCAGCCCTAAAGCCAGGGAGGCTCTCCCCAAGGCAAGTTATTTTCTTCCAGAGTTGCTTGCTTTTGTGTTTTTGCAAAGAGTGATTCAGATTTTCTGCATGTGTTATAGTCTTTCCCATTATTGACCTATTTAGAAGTCAGTATTATTTCATTATTTTACTATCAGTCACCAGCTTGAGAAAAGCCACATTTTAGTTGCGCCAGAGCTCTGTCTTCACTGTTGCTACAGTTTATTTCCTGAGTTCTTCTAGCCAACAGCTGGCACAAATAAGCGAGTGAGTAAATAAATGAGTGAGTGGCGGGCGTGGGGCTACCTGCGGCTGAGTTCTGATGGGTTGGATTTCTGAATATCAGTCACTGGAGCACATCCTCAAGAGGACTGGCTGAGGTCATAAAGCTTGTAGTAAATTCACATTGCATGCATTTTGCTTTACATGGCCTGTTATAGTTTTTTGGTGTGTTTTTTTTGCCCTAAAATACATTTTAAAAAAATGTCAGACCCTACAGATGAAATTCACTTCTAGCATTGTCTTCCCCTAAAAATGCAGTGGGAAATCTATGGCATGTTTGGAACATATAATTTACACCAACTGTAGTCATGCGTAGGGAATATGCAGCAATGCAGGGTTTCCAATTCTCCTTTTAGACCAGAAATTGTTTGCATGGTTGGGAGGGACCCCTGCCCGAGGGTGACCTGTGCACATGCAGACAGCTGGTAGACACCTCATTTATCTAATGTCAGTATCACCTTGGATGGTACCTGGGGTTTCTAATCAGAGGGGCAAACTGGCTCTAGGGAAGGGTTTGTCCTAAGTCCTCAGACCCCCTTACAAGGGGAGGATTATAAATACAGTTTGTCAATACACAAAACCAAAGTCTATTAGGCAGTTGTTACCTTGTGTGCGTTACCTCTGCAAAGAACATCAGTCTCACAGTCGGCCGGAGACAAACATTAGTCACTGCTCTCCACGAATTCAAGGAAGAAGATTGTTTAACTAGCTCAGAGCTGTCTAAAGCTCTAGGCTTTTCCAATTTGCACCTGATTAAGACGTTTCCTTCCATCAGGTTGAGGGAGAGCTTGTGTAAAGCACACAACAGCAAGTGCATTAAACCCAGTGCGATAGCACAAAAGTTGTGTCAGGCTCACAAAACTGTCACGGTGCCAGCCTTTAGGGAACAGAGACATAAGGAAGTAAGAGAAACTGCCGATGACGGAACACTTTCTCATTTAATACCTAATAATCAGGGGAGATAGTCTTATCTCCCTTTTACAAATGAATAAATAACACGAGGGTTATCCAGGTGGAGAGGTTGCCCAAGACGACACAGATGGTAATGGGTGTTATCAGATTTCAAACTCAGATTTATCTAACCAAAGTTGGGCTCATAAACCCTACACTGTCCCTCACAGGGAACCGTGAAACGAGGTGGAATGAGGTACTTACTATGAGAAGGGAGCGGTGTTTTCTGGAGTTCAAATACGAGGAAATGGGAGGAAACAGGGGCCCCTGGTAAAAGAGATGTGGAAGACGGTGGGTGGAGGTGATTTCTGTGGGGTGTGGAGAAGACCAAGGGGGTGCTGAGGAGTGGGGGGTGTCGCAGGAAATAAGGAACCCAAGACTGAAGAAGGTGGAGCTGGAGGACAGAGTGAGATGGGGGAAGGGGGACTAACACAGTAAAGAAGGGGTAATAGAATATAAAGTATCTAATAAGTGGTCCTCAGCCTGTGGCTTGCCTACCTCTGGGCTTCACGGAGACTCCTTATCAGTAGTGAAGAACTGGGGAGGGAGATGGAGGCTCACCGAGGAGAAGTTTCTGAAAGCAAAGAGGTGATAAATGAGATGAGAAGCCCTTTGGTTCAGGGAACAGGAGCAGAAACGTGCCTCTGCTGGGGGACACCCCAAGCCGGTCTCGGGGGCTGAGATGGACTTTCTCCTTGGGGAGCTCACTGACAGCCTCACTGTCAGTCAGGATTTCAGGGACCCCTTCCTGGGGCTCACGCATTTCAGGGCCACAACCCCTGGTGATGATTTTCTGTGTGTTCAGCTGTCTTGGCCCGGCCTTGTGTCCTGTCCTTGATGGCCTGTTCCTATTTTATCAGGGGAGCTCTACTTCCTGGCCACCTCTTACCCGAGCGCCTACACACCGCATGGATCCATTTACAAATTTGTTGACCCATCGAGGTGAGACTTGGGTTACCTTTTCTTCTCAGGCGATTGGAATTGGTCTTTATCTCCACGGCAGGTCAGAAAAACAGTCCTCACTCCCCAAGAATTACCAGATATGATCAACGAAGCGTATCTTTCTTTTAGATGCAAAGCAGATTGGTCTGGGACTTCCCTGGTGGCGCAGTGGTTAAGACTCTGAGCTCCCAGTGCAGGGGGGCCGAGTCCAATCCCTGGTCAGGAACTAGATGCCACATGCACGCTGCAACTAAGGAGCCAGTGAGCTGCAACTAAGGAACCCACGTGCCACAACTAAGACCCGGTGTAACCAAATAAATAAAACAAAAAAAAGCAGATTGGGCAGACAAATGTGTAGGACAATGCATCTGTAGGAATTATGGAATATTTGGGAAACGGTCTCTTTGTGGTTGGATATGAGGATTTTGAGCCTTTCTAGGATGACTAGTCTAGACCTGTGGCTCCTGTCTTTTTTTTTTTTTTTTTTTTTTAATATGCTTCTGGAAACTTCTGTCTGGGATCATCTGACAGTGGGTGTACACCTCTGCCCACCGAGTAGATATTGCTGCCCTATCCCGTGGGTTGTTCTTTGGCACATACAGTTGGTCCTCCGTATCCGTGGGTTCCATGTCTGTGGATTCAACCAACTGTGGATCAAAAATATTTTTAAAAATTCTGGAAAATTACAAAAAGCAAAACTTGAACTTGCCACGCCCTGGCAACTATTTATGTAATATTTACAACTAATTACATAGCAGTTATATTTATTTACAATTATTTACATAGCATTTACATTGTGTTAGGTATCATAAGTAATCTAGAGATGATTTAAAGTATATGGAGAATGCGTAGGTTATATGCTAAACACCATACCATATTACATAAGGGACTTGAGCATCAGCGGGTTTTGGTATCTGCGAGATCCTGGGACCAATCCCCAGGAGCTGTATCTTAAACTGTCAGGTTTCTCAGTGTCTCCACCTGATCCTTTCTGGAATTCAGTGACAGTATTTATTCACTTGGTAGACTCTATGATGTTTAACTCTGCTTCTCTGCCCACCTCTCTCAGAGACTAACCAACCTTCAACTCATCAGGCAAAAGCCATACTACAGCCTCCCATCTGTGAAGCTGTTGAAGGTGTGTCCGTATCTGTCCCTGGGAGAGAGATGCAGTGTATACATCCTGAGAGCTCTGGGCAGTGTGCGGGATTTATCTCAGGATTCTTACCCAAAGCCAGAAAGTCTCCCCGTGAGTCAGCTTGAAGGTAGACCTGCAGAGGAAGACTTCCCTGTGAGGTTTATGTTACCATATCCGGGGTGGTGTTCAGAGGACCTTTGCTGCTGGTGAGGGCTCAGAAGCCCAGCCCAGCACAGCTCCCCTTGGCAACCGGGCTCGGGTTTGGTGTTCTCAGAAGTTCCCAGAAGAGACTCAGTCCCTGAGGCTGTGCCCGGGGGCTTTCCTGGTGGAGTGCAGGGTTGTCAGGGGTGAATTAGGGACAGGCTGTCTCCACTGCTGGGTCCACTCCATGCAGATCTCCTGTGCTTGAGGGATGCAGCAAACCCAGGGTCTTTAAAGTGTTTCCAGTGGCTGACGGTGCCCGGGTGGGGAGTTTTCTGCTCTTTCTATCAACAGGTTTCCTATGTGAATCCCTTTTTCTTTCCTTTGACAGTTTCCTGATTTGGTTGGGGGATAATTTAGCTTACCTCTAGTGGCATGAGAGGTCAATCATAAAGCAACTGTAGAGGCTGCTTCACAATGAAGACACCCTTTCTCATGCACCTTTCTCTCAGTTGACATTTATGGAGTCATTTCCGTGTCCCAGGCACCGTGCTGGGTGCTGTGTGTGTAGGCTGACATTTGATGCTGACAGAATCCCAGTGAGACAGGGTAACACCCTCAGTCTACAGATTAGGTAACTGAGCCTAGCTGCCTTCAATCCCTTGCCCGAGGTAGAGCTGGTGAGAGGTGACAGAGGATAGGAATGCATTCCTCTTTCTGGCTCAGTCATTTCAGCACTACCTGTTCACTTCAGTTATAATGACGACTTGAATTGTACAAACTTCTGTAGCAGTGGATCCAGATTCTGCTCTGCTTACTTCTTCAGCCCGTCTTTGCACTAAATGCACCCTTCCCAGCATTCTAAGGAGCAGTTGGGTTATTTATGTATGATTTCCCTCTTCCATCTTTTCCTTCTGCCCTTCCCTTAGAATCATAGACCCTGGATGCTGGGTTTGAATCTTGGCTTTACCACCAACTAGCTGGGAGTGTTCCTAGTCTGCAAAGTCCCTTTTATTTCAGAAGATGCACCCAGGGGACAGCAGTTTAAGAATCAGAATACTAGGAGGCAGAGAGGCTGCCATTACTTAAGGGGCCGTGCCATGAGTATCTGAAGAGATTTTCTTTAAAGGGAATCACTTTTGTACATGCTGAGCACTGCTCCAAGTGTTTTTTAAAATCTCATTTAAAAAATAATTTAAAAAATTATATATCGGGGCTTCCCTGGTGGCGCAGTGGTTGAGAATCTGCCTGCCAATGCAGGGGACACGGGTTCGAGCCCTGGTCTGGGAGGATCCCACATGCCGCGGAGCAACTAGGCCCGTGAGCCACAACTACTGAGCCTGCGCGTCTGGAGCCTGTGCTCCGCAACAAGAGAGGCCGCGATAGTGAGAGGCCCGCGCACCGCAATGAAGAGTAGCCCCCGCTTGCCGCAACTAGAGAAAGCCCTCGCACAGAAACGAAGACCCAACACAGCCAAAAATAAATAAATAAATAAATAAATTTAAAAAATAAATAATTAAAAATAAAAAATAAAAAAAAAAGAAACTGCCAAAGTGTTTTAAAAAAAAATTATATATCAATCACTTATGGTGTGCCAAGCATGCAGTTCTTATTTAATCCTCCCCATCTCCCTGTGAGGATGGGTGATATTACTTTTCTATTTTATAGAAGCGAAAATCGAAACTTAGCAAGGCTTACTTGCCCATGGTCCCCAGGATTTGTACCCTATTCTCTCTGTTGCCAAGCCCATGCTCCAACCCCCTCACTACACTGTCCCCGAAGCGCCTGCAGTGTCCCTCTGTTGTCCATGTCCTTTCTCCTCTCTGTCTGGGCTCATTGCAGATTTCCTGTTACATCTGTCCCATCCCTATGGATAAGGGAGGGCTGAACCCAGTTCTTGCACATGTATGCCTTCTGGTGACCGGGATTTCGTGGTTCCATCTTCAGAGTCTTGTATCCTCACTTTTTCTCTCTGTTTTTAGGCGAGCACCTCCAGGCAAGTGCAAGTACAAGCCGGTGCCGGTGAAAACCAAGAGTAAGCCGGTCCAGTTCAGACCACTTGCTAGTGAGTCCATCTCTGTCTTTAGGCTCAGGCCTTGGCATCGAGGTGCCGGCACAGTGCCCTCTGCAAACAGCTGCAATCCCGGGGTGGCAGGTCTTATTTTCTCACCTAAGGCTTATCCTCTGGCTGAGGGCTATGACCTGTGGCTCAGTCATTATGTCTCCTCTGTGTACCAGGGTGAGAGGGGGCAGCACCTGCTTCTGCTGTGACCTGCTGCCATTCATTCATTCGTTCGTTCAAGTATTCATTCATTCATTTAGTACTTAACTTTGTGGCAGTCCCTGTGCCAGTCCCTGGGGATACAGCAGTGAACTTGACCTGTAGGAGTTTAGAATCAAAAGAGAGGAGGGCATGTAGCGCAGGCAAATGAAGAAGTAAATATGTCATTGATATTATCCTTCTGGCAAGAAGGATGTCCAGGGGACTGAGAGGGCCCTCAGAGTGAGAACCTCTTCCTCCCGGTAGGGTAGTCAGGAAAGACTTACAGGGGAGGGACACTATCTTAAGGGAACTATTCTAGAGCCATGCATCTCTGGAGTGGTCCCATTACAAAAGTAATCTATTTAGATCAAGGCCAGGGAATTAAACATATTAATTTCAAAAGAATTTATATTCAAGAACCCTCAAGTGGGCATAGGATTCCTGGGCGGCACTTCCCTTCGAGCTACTTTCCAGAACTAATATTTCTCCTAAATAAACGCTTGTTTCCCAGAAACGGTGCTGGACTTGCTAAAGGAGCAGTCCGAGGAAGCTGCTAGAAAACTGTCCAATGCAACTTTAGCCTCCAGTCCAGACCGGGCCTCGTCTCAGAAAGGCTCCTCCAAGAAGCCGGCTTCTGCCACAAGCAGCAGGAAGACTTTTCCAAGGTCTGGTGTAAAGCAGAGAGCCAGAGCGTGGTCCCCAGGCCCCCAGGGGAAGAGGAAGAAGAGCCCGAGACGCCCCCGAGGCAGAGGCAGCCAGTCGGCACAGTGGAGGCGAGCTGGCAAGAGTGTCCCTCTTCGGTCTCGGCGGCTGGTCAGGGGACGAGGGCCCAGAGAACCACCTTGCCACGCGGAAGCTGCTACTGCTGAAGGTGACCTTAGACGTATGGGAAGCCGGGGGTGGAGGTGGGAACCGGCGGAGAGAGCTTGATTTAGGCGGCACGGTTGTCCTGTCCACGGGAATTTTTCCATCTAAACGGATGCTCCTTGTCAGCTTCTGCGGGGAGACCAAACCCCATGTTGCCTGGGCACCTGGCTACTCATGTGCACTGGTCTGTAAACCTGCTTGGAATTCCACTATGCATTTATGTTTTGCTTTGTAAATGCCTGTGACCTAAGGTAGTAAATCAGCACTTGCTCAAATGGACAAGCTCCTTTGAGCTCCTTTATGTTTGTCTGGCATTAAGAAATGTGACGTGCCTCACCAGTTTGCCTAAGAACGATGTCACTCCCATACCTCATCCCAGCTCAAAGAGGAGGACTGTAGAAACAGGTTTCCAAGGAGAGCCCCTCTAAAATGGTCATCTCCTTTGCCCCCTGTAAAGATCAGGGTCTGAATAAGGTCAGGTCCTGTTCTGTACCTCCAGTGCCTATTATTTTGCCCTGGCAAATAGCATAATAAACGTGACTACGTTTTGCATACCTGTTGTGTGCTAAGTTTATATATTATCTGAAACCTCAAAACCTTGCTTCTTATGTGTTGCCATATAACTTACGTTGAAGGTGAGGAAAGTGAGGCTTGGTGAGGTTAAGCCATGTGCCCTCGACCACAGCAGCCAGGGAGCAGGGAATTGTTCAGCTGGACTTGAGCCAATGCCCCTGTCAACCTCCGGTGAACTTGCCTCCCTGGAGGGGTCTCAATGAGGGTTGGTGGCTTTTAACCAGGTATTTGAGGAATGAAAGAGCTAAGAGAGGAAATGATCCCTGTCTTCAAGAAGTTCTCCAAATTGTGCAAAGCATCCAGCATGGTATAGGCAATTTGACTCAAGCAGAGCAAAAACAAAAGTGCTCAGGTTGTTAAGGACTTTTAGAGGTCACGTGATCCTTGCTTTAGATGAGGTTAGACATATCCTGGACAGGTTATTTTAGACTTCCAAAGAAGTAGATTCCATTTTTTTCTTTAGCAAGCTCCATTTGTAGGGTAACCTAACCTAATCTAAATACACCAAGCCTCTCTGATTCTCTTCCTCTTGTTTTGTCTTTATTAAAGATGCAAAACACTGGTCATCATTTTCTGAAGATCATTTTTAGATCATCTCTTAGCTACCTTCCGTTGCCCTGTCTCATGCTTTTGCTTTTCTTTACTTTTGCCTACCTTTGTAGCTCTTATGAACACTCTAGTTGACTGAAAAAAATCGCACAATCTAAAAGTTGAGAATTATACTTATTTGGCAGACTTACTGAGGACTATAGCACAGGATAGCAGCCTCTCAGGTAGCTCTGAGGGACTGTTCCAAAGAGCTAAGGGAGGAGCCAGGATATATGGGAGTTTTTGCTGAAAACAAACAAACAAACAACATGTGGTTGAACATCAAAAGATTAATGCTAATCACAAAAAAGAGACATTTCAAGTTAAAGATCTTAGTGCTTTTCTATGTATGGGAAGATGCAAGAGTTTGGGCTCATTGAAATTATTCCTTAGGTATGCATCTTAACTCTCTAGAGCCAGTCTCTTGTTTTTCTCCATCCTGAATTCCCCTCAGGGTGCACTGTCAGGGGAGGCTGCAGTGGCTGATGGTTTGATAGCCACAACATCCTTTGTTTACTGAAATGGCAGGCGACATTCTTTGTACACACTCTCCAGGATAGAAATGAACTTCAGGGTCTGACTAACCCTGATATTTTACACTTTTAGCTTCTCAGATGAAGATATCAACATAAAGATGGGAGGGCTTACACCCTGCATCATTTTGTTGAAAGATGGCTGAAAATCCTGGTGCAGTTCAGGGAGACTGGATCTAACCTCTGGAAAGAATATATGAGCTCACTCTGTCCCATTTTTTTCCTGTACAATCTTTCTTCAAAGAAGTGTGGCAAAAATAGGGTCTGGCCCTATTTGATGAATATAAATGCAAAAATCCTCAACAAAATATTAGCAAACTGAATCCAGCAATACATAAGAAGGATCGTACAACATGATCAAGTTGGATTCATTCCAGAGTTGTAAGGATGGTTCAACATATGGAAATCAATCAATGTGATATACCACATTAACAAAAGAAAAGACAAAAACCATATGATTTTCTCAATAGGTACAGAAAAAGCATTTGATAAAATTCAACATCCATTCATGATAAAGACTCTCACCAAAGTGGGTATAGAGGGAACATATCTCAACAAAAGCCATGTATGAGAAACCCACAGCCAACATGATACTCAATGGTGAAAAGCTGAAAGCCTTCCTGCTAAATTCAGGAACATGACAAGGATGCCCACTCTCACCACTTCTATTTAACATAGTATTGGAAGTTCTGGCCACAGCAATCAGACAAGAAAAAAAAAAAAGGTATCCAAATTGGAAGGGAAGAGGTAAAACTGTCATTATTTGCAGATGACATGGTCCTCTATATAGAGAACCCTAAAGACTCCACACAAAAACTATTAGAACTAACAAATGAATTCAGCAAGGTAGCAGGATACAAGATTAATACACAGAAATCTGTTGTATTTTACACTAACAATGAAATATCAGAAAGAGAAAGTAAAAAAAAAAAACAAACTGTTTAAAATTGGGTTAAAAACAAACAAACCTAGGAATAAACTCAACCAAGGAGGTGAAAGACCTATATGTTGAAAACTTTAAAACTTTGATAAAGAAAATTAAAGATGATTCAAGAAATGGAAAGATATCCCATGCTCTTGAGTTGGAAGAATTAATATTGTTAAAATGGCTATACTACCCAAAGCAATCTACAGATTTAATGTGATCACTATTGAAATAACCATGACATTTTTCTCAGAACTAGAACAAATAATTGTAAAATTTATATGGAACCACAAAAGGCCCAGAATTACCAAAGCAATCCTGAGGAAAAAGAACAAAGCTGGAGGTATAACCCTCCCACACATCAGACAATACTACAAAGCTATAGTAATTAAAACAGTGTGGTATTGGCACAAATCAGACATATAGATTGATGGAATGGAATAGAAAGCCCAGAAATAAATTTACTTACCTATGGTCAATTAATCTATGACAAAGGAGGCAAGAATACACAATGGAGAAAAGACAGTCTCTTCAGCAAGTGTTGGGAAAGCTGGACAGCTATATGTAAATCAATGAAATTAGAACACACCCTCACATCATATACAAAAATAAACTTGAAATAGTTCAAAGACCTAAATATAAGACATGACACCATAAAACTGCTAGAAGAGAACATAGGCAAAACATTCTCTGACATAAGTCGTGGCAATATTTTCTTAGCTCAGTTTCCCAAGGCAAAAGCATTAAAAGCAAAAATTAAAAAATGGGACCTAATCAAACTTAAAAGCTTTTGCACAGCAAAGGAAACCATCAACAAAACTATAAGACAACCTATGAAATGGGAGAAAATATTTGCAAATGATGTGACTGACAAGGGGTTAATATCCAGAATATACGAACAGTTCACACAACTCAATATCAAAAAAACTAACAATCCAATCAAAAAATGGGAAGAAGACCTAAACAGACATTTCTCCAAAGAAGACATACAGATGGCCAACAGGCATATGAAAAGATGCTCAACATCACTAATTATTAGAGAAATGCAAATCAAAACTACAATGAGGTATCACCTCACATTGGTCATTAAAAAGTCTACAATAATAAATGTTGGAAAGGATGTGGAGAAAAGGGAACCTTCCTACACTGTTGGTGGGAATGTAAATTGCTGCAACCGCTATGGATAACAGTGTGGAGGTTTCTTAGAAAACTAAAAACAGAGTAACGATATGATCCAGCAATCCCATTCCTGAGCATATACCCAGAAAAGATGAAAACTCTAATTTGGAAAGACACATGCACCCCAATATTCATAGCAGCACTATTTACAATAACCAAGACATGGAAACAACCCAAGTGCCCATCAACAGACAATTGGTTTAAGAAGATGTGATATATATATATATATATATATATATATGTATGTATGTATGTATGTGTGTATATACACACACATACACACAATGGACTATTAGTCATAAAAAAGAATGAAATATTGCCATTTGCAGCAACATGAATAGACCTTGAGAATATTATACTAAGTGAAGTTAGGCAGAGAAAGACAAATATTATATGATATCACTTATACATGGAATCTAAAAAAATAATACAAATGAATCTATGCACAAAACAGAAACAGATCGCAGACATAGAAAACAAACTTATGGTCACCAAAGGGAAAAGAAGGTGGGGAGGGATAAATTAGAGTATGGGATTAACAAATACAAACTTCTATACATAAAATAGATAAGCAACAAGGATTTATGTATAACACAGAGGACTATATTCCATATCCTGTAATAACCTATAATGGAAAACAATCTGAAAAAAATGTATATATATAACTGAATCACTTTGCTGTACACCTGAAACTAACACAGTATTGTAAGTCAACTGTACTTCAATTAAAAAAAAAAAAAGGCTCTGGCCTGGAAGTGGGGTTTTTTTTGGTCATGTTTCTATTTAATTTAATGAATTTATTTATTTGGCCATGCTGGGCAGCTTGTGGGATCTTATTTCCCCGACCAGGGATTGAACCTGCACCCTCAGCAGTGAAAGAGCAGAGTCCTAAACACTGGAAAGTGTTTTGAGCCCTGGGAGAAAGGTGCTCAGAATTCATGTGTTAAAATAGAGGACCACATCCATCAAATTCAAGGCTTTCTGAACACAGCTTTTCAACAGGAGGATAGCGGGTCTAGAGAAGGGAACTGAACAGGTACCCTGAAACTCCGGGAACCTGGGGGAGAGGCAGGGTATTTCTCTCCGGCAAAGTGGCTTTATTTTTTGGAAGATGGCTGGCAATGCCCGTGAACTTTCATGAAGGGGTAGAACTGTGAGAAAACAACCACTAGGTCACAGCCAACATGTATTCAACTTCCTTAGAGCCTGAGGAGTTGAAAGGTTCAGAAAAATGCACACACGCATGTGCTTGTTCTTTATAGAAACCGGCAGGAGGAGGGGGAAGGGGATGAAAGATGAGGACTGGGAATGGCTGGAGGGAGATGGGACTGGAATGCATCTTTTTCTTACTAACTCTGTTACTTGATGACCATGTAAAGCCAGGGTAAGGAGTCTTGGTATTACGGTATTTGAGGACCTGAAATGGCTTTGCAAAAAGGCATTCAGCGCCAGTGAAGTGATACCCCTTATGTGATAATTATGTATATTTTTCTTGCATGAATGGGGCCTATTTCTTCAAGACACTCTGACCACTTGTCTCCCAGTACTCCTAGCAGCAGATATCCAGACCATAGAAGGGCAAAATAACCAACAAAAGCATGTGTGTTTTTCCAGAGCTAAAATCTTGCAAGCCAAGATAGAAATTCTTACAGTTACATCATTCTCAAAACTAAACCCCTTTAAGAAATATTCTCTTAATGGACTTGAGGACACGGTGGGGCAGGGGGAGGGTAAGCTGGGACGAAGTGAGAGAGTGGCATGGACATATATACACTACCAAATGTAAAATAGATAGTGGGAAGCAGCCGCATAGCACACGGAGATCAGCTCGGTGCTGTGTGACCACCTAGAGGGGTGGGATAGGGAGGGAGGGAGGGAGATGCAAGAGGGAGGAGATATGGGGATATATGTATATGTATAGCTGATTCACTTTGTTATAAAGCAGAAACTAACACACCATTGTAAAGCAATTATACTCCAATAAAGGTGTTAAAAAACAAAAACAAAAACATTCTCTTGTTCTCTGTGGAGTTTTAGATTATGCTGGGGAGATACGTGATTTCATTTCAACCAATGCCGTGCTTACTGCTTGCCAGGCACAGTACTGGCTCTGGGAGACCCAGAGATGAAAGGTTTACCTGGTGTGAGCACAGGTTAAGAATTAACCTTGAACTCAAGATCACAGGACCCTGGCTCCTTGAACCCGCACCATCCAACAGAAATATGAGCTGCAAATGGTAGCCACACATGTAATTAAAATTTTTCTAGTAGCCACATTAAAAAAATAGGTAAATTTAATGTATTTATTTTAATTAATCCAATATATTCCAGTATTATCATCTCAATACGTAATCAATTAAAAATTACTAATGGGACAGTTCACTTTTTTTTTTTTGGACTAAATTTTCTAAATCCAATGTGTATTTTATTCTTTCAGCACATCTCAATCCGGAATAACCACGTTTCAGGCACTCAGTGGCCACATGTGGTTAGTGGCTACTTTACAGGCAATCCTTTATCAAGAAATCCTGGGTGGAGAGAATTTATTTATTCAGAAAAGGCTCTCGTGACTCTATTGTCACGCGACATTCTGGAATTCAGGGAAAAAACGGAGACATGAAACCGGTTGCAAAACTTGGCTTCCCAAACAGCCCGAGACTATTTTTATGAATCGCTCCCCCTTCCTCTCGAAGGGGGCAGGACCTTGGAGCTAGGCTGGGCTCCGAAGCCAGGGCTGCCACGTGTCATCACAGCGCGGGCCTCAGTCCAGGCCACGCTGGCCATTCTCTGAGCCCCGGGAATAGTGTCGGAACGTGCACTCGCCGGCCGGGAACAGGAGAGTGGGAGCCTGGCCACAGCGCCGCCCGCCGGCCGCGCGGCGTAACTGCAAGCTCAGCACCGCCTCCGCGCGCCCCGCCCGCCCCGCGCGCCCCGCGCGCCCCGCCCGAGGTCGAGTTCCCAACGCGGGCCGCCCCTCTGCCTTTTGTAACTCAGTGCTGGGAGTCTGCAGGGCGTTGAAAACGAGCCGGTGGAGCCTCGCGCCTCCCTTTTGCCGGTGCTTGGGCCTCAGGTCCGGGTAGCGCTGGGTCGCAGAGGACCGCTTTTCTTTTCTTTTTCCTGCTCTTTGTTGCATTCCAGGATTTTCTCTTCCGGGTCACTTCTAAAGCACAGTAAGGATGCTCATGATTTGCATTTCAGGAGTAACTTTTAACCCTGCCAGAAGTAACGTTTTTCAGAAATCACTTTGCATTTTGGTGCGTGTTTACACAGAACGATTTTTAAAAAAGCACGAGTGAACACGAGGCCCCAGCGAGGATCGAACTCGCGACCCCTGGTTTACAAGACCAGTGCTCTAACCACTGAGCTATGGAGCCTGCTTGCTACCTGCCCTTCTCTAGTTCAGGGACATTGGAAGCAACATCGCTCTCTGGCAGTCTGAAACTGACCCTGTGCATCCTCTATCAGTGACAATTATAAAGACAACATAGTAAGTAGAAAAAAGCCCAGTCTCAAAATTGTATGTTTATTACAAAATACTAAATCATACCTACGATAAGTTATGCATACAGATAAGTGCTGGAAGGGAAAATGCAAAAATGAAATAATGTTCTGATGATGTTATGAGTGGTACCTTTACGTCTTAAAAAATTCTCCAATCTACTGTTTATATGACAAATTGTATCAAGTTTCGCACTTGTAGGGAAGTTATGGGGGGTGTCTTTGGTTCTTATAAATTAAATAAGTTATTGATTATGGATGAATTAATTGATTCAACACATTTATTGAGTAATTACATACTATTAGACATCAGAGTGAATCAGTAAAGCTCTGTCCCTGCTCTTTTTTTAATGATTGGGATCATGAAACGATGCCTTATTTCCTTTTGCTTAATTAACTCTTTACTGAAGGAATGAAATTATGCCCGTAGCATGATCCATCAGCGCACGAAGGAGAGGATGATGGTCACGCGCTCCCAGTGGCCTGCAGGCTTCTCTCCCTTACCTTCTTCAGGTGTCCGCTCACATTCCGTTTCTCAACAAGACACCCTCCCCCGCCCCCGCCCCTTTAAAGCTGCACTGTCCTCCTTATCCTGCCCTTTTGCCCCATGCTACTTAACTTTCTTTCCTTCTAGATAATGTGCTTATTATTATGTCTATTATTCTCTCCAGGTTAGGATGTTCCTTCTTAGAGGCCAAGGGTTTTTGTTTTATTCCCCGCTGTATTCCCAGCATCTAGAATAGTGTCTAGCACACAGTAGGTGCTCAATAAATGCTGAATGAATGACGTCTACGATGATGTTCATTTTGTGAGCCAGGAGAAATCAGGGAGACATTTTGCGAGGTGTCGTGTCATCATTTTCCTTTACTTCCACTCCCACAGCCTCTCCGTACAAGTTGGAATTTTTAACACCCTTTAGTTTCCTTGGCCTATCAGATTTTCTTATTGTCCTGTTTCCCCGCCCTTTGCCCTGAGATTGACTGTCCTATGGCGAGGCTTTCCTCCTTCCTCTGCTCCAGGAGCCTCCAGGGGCTTCTCATTGTTCTCAGGATAAAGGGCAAACTCCTCGGTTAGTTTCATTTTTTGCATACAAACTTCTCCCTCTCAAGCAAGCCTAGGAAACCCCTCCATTTCTCATTTTACGTGGCTTCTTCTGCCTGTAACATCTTAGCCTGATTTTAATGTCTC
Organism: Balaenoptera ricei; assembly: GCF_028023285.1. Lineage (NCBI taxonomy): Eukaryota > Metazoa > Chordata > Mammalia > Artiodactyla > Balaenopteridae > Balaenoptera > Balaenoptera ricei. Next base: position 172,773,277 of record NC_082639.1, read on the forward strand.
ACATCATCTTGCCAAAAGCACCAAGAACTGGCTTATTTTCCATCGGAGGTGATTTTGAGGAGTGCATTTGTTTCTAGCCCTGGCAAAATATCAAACACGGTGGGGCTTAAACAATAGAAACGCATTGTCTTACAGTTCTGGAGGCCACAAGTCCAAATTCAAGGTGTCGGCGGGCTTCTTTCCTTCCGAGGGTTTTGAGGAAGGATCCCACCCAGGCCTCTCTCCTTGGCTTGTAGATGGCTGTCCTCTCCCGGTGTCTCTTTCCTCTATATGCGTCCATTTCTGTGTTCAAATTTCCCTTTTTTATAAGGACACCAGTTATGTTGGATTAGGATCCACCCTAGCGATCTCACTTTAACTTGATTACCTCTGTAAAGACTCTGTCTCCAAACAGGCCACATTGTGAGGTACTGGGTGTTAAGACTGCCGCATGAGAATTTTGAGGGGACACAATTAACCTGCAACAAGTAGGTCAGGCGTTGAATCAAGGCAGCAGCAAGGCCTCCCTCCATTCCCTTGATCCCATGCTGCTCCTGGCCTGTGGGAGCTTCACCAGCGATTTTCACCTGCACCAGCCTTCCCCACAGCCCTGGTGAAGAGGATCTGCAGGCAGCCGCGGGTGGGATGTGATGGAAAAATGGACCCTCTCCTCTCAACTCAAACTTCTGAAATGTAGGATGAAGGACGGGATGAAAGATCAGTTGGGTGGGCATCCTATAAAGACTTTAATTTGCTCATAAGTAGCACGGCATTAGAGGAACATGCCTGGGAGGGTTTTATGTTTAATTTTATATCCCTTCCTCCTTCTCCTGACCCCCTCCATCGAGCCCTAGCTCAAGCCCTTTCACCACCTGTAAAATGGAGGCCATCATTTTGGCTCTATCTCAGAGCACTTTGGGGGATTCAACACGGTTGTGAACTTGACAAGTGGTCAGAGATTGTGAAGTGCCAGATACAAGCATGATAGGCATTGTTCTTCATAGGCTGAACATCTCCCCCTAGTCTATGGTTGACCCAGAGCAGAACATCTCAGGGGGAGATTCCAGCTTGAGGCACTGGGAGCAGGGAAGGCATCCAAGGTCCAATTTGGGTGAAGGGAGAGGAGGAGATGGAAACAGAAGTCCCTCAACTATGCTGTGTTTTTTTTTTTTTTTGCTGTAAGGCAGCAGTTTGCATGGCAGTTTGCTTTGCTTGCCCATCACCCACAAGCTGTCCTTTCTCTCCAGCTGTGCAGGGCTGAGTCTCCTGCATCCCGGAGGTGGGGAAGTAGGACAGAGGTCGGCTCTCCACCCACCTGGGGCAGCGGCTCTCCTGCACCATCCTCGGCATCACTGTTCCTACATCCGCTGTCCTGGGAGCAGGCCTTATTCTATCCCATCCCAAATCAGGTGAGGATGTGAGGTGTAAGGGTCAGGGGGGACTTTCAAGTTTATGTACCCTGCACTTCATTTTGAAGATGAGGAGTTCGGCCCCGGGAGGGGAAGGGGCTGACGTCCAAGATGAAAGGTAGGCTCTTTAGTGGGGACCCGAGGGTCAGGATGTGAAGAGAGGGAGGAAATTGGAGGGTCCTCCCTGGGATCTGGTCCCTCTGTACACCCACCCACAACTGATCTAGGGGTGTGGGGTGGGAATAGGACCCCTTAGCTGGGAGAACCCCAGAGTCTGGGCATGGAGAGAGGGAGGGGCAACACTAAAGAAGGGGAGGGGCAGGAAGCCGAGGACCCTATTGCTTTATAAACCCGACACAGATTCACAAGCAGAAGTGACGGCAGTTAGGGACTGTGGCCCCGTGTCTCAGGAAGCATAGAGCATACAGGGTTGTCTAGTTACAGGAGATTCCAAATGAGCAGGATAGGAATCCCTGCCATCCAGGTTTGCATTCAGTGCCAGAGAGGAGGGATGAATACCCGAGTGCATTGCAATGTTCTTGGTGTCCAGTGACGCTGGCTGCCTGGCTCAGGTGTCTGAATTCTGACCCGCCGCCCCCCGCCCCCCCAGGTTGGTAGGAACTCAGGACACAGGAGGGGCTCAGGGGCTCAGAATCTGGGATGCTGGAGTCAGGGGCCCTGAGTCCTAGATGACCCTCTCCTCCATTTGCCCAGACCCTTGGTGGGAGGGGCTGTAGCATCCTCCAGAATGACTCAGGGCACACAGCTCTTCTCAACAACCCGGACCCACACCGCTTCCAGCTGTCAAGAGTTCAGAAAAAAAAAACAGAAGTAAAACCAATGAATCACTGAAGCAGTAAATAGGAAGAGTATTGTGCACACACCAAAAAGACGGTTTGCAAATGGGGAGCACTCAAACCGAACCATGGAACGAGGCTCCAAGGAATATTGCTATAGAGCAGCTTATATAGTGTAGAGTCTGTGACTGTTGATTCTTTGCAGCGATTGGTTACAGTATTAGAATTGTTTACAATATTAGAATTCTCTGAAATGAAAAAGAATTGGTTTCTTGGTTACCTTGTATCAGTTTTGGGGAACAGTTTAAGTTTTGCTTTTGATTTTCAGCAGCATAAGGAAGAAGTGATCCAGGTCACGTTAACCTTGCTTGTTTGGCAAAAGAAGCTAAATTAAGATTTGCTTGTATAACTAAACTGGTCTTGTCTGCTCAGGGACTTTGTGAGTCTGGTCTCTGTTTGTGTTTGATTTTAACAGGCCAGACGCCTCCCACACGTGGGTGGGCAGAGTCTGACCTTCCTGGGGGCAGTTCAAGAACGAATGCCTCCCTGCCCTATACCGGATGGAAAGCACCCGCTTATTAAAATCATTGTAACAAAATTCAGCTCCTGGATGTTGGTCCCATCTCATGCAAGATAGACTTCTCTCAGACAGAATTTTAATCAGATTGCTGGCCTTTTGGATGGGATTGATGCACGGGCTTCAATTCTGAGTCTGGAGCTAGGTGTGCACCAGCCGTGCAGGGGTGTCATTGGGTCAGGGTGCACGGCCAGTTAGCGGTGGGACCGGGGTTGCTGGTGTTTAGGTTGTCCTGGGGGGGGGGGGGAGGAATCTGGAGGGGTGAAGACCAAAGAGGCTCGAGAAGATGCACCCCTAGCCCCACCACCTGCTGAGCTAATTTACTAGCTCAGACGAGGTCTCGTTTGGTTGGCGCCGCTGATCCTGGCATCTGTTCATGAGCTGCTGAGCCAACAAAGACTGGCTCACCCCGGGAAGGTGAGGGTTGATCACTTGCAGATCAAAAGGCAGTGGGAGGGCAGGGCAGCGGGGAAGACCATGGACTTCGGGGTCTGGTAACTGAGTCTGAATCCAGCGACACCTGGTCCTGGTCACCTTTTGCTGACTGCAGAGGGCCCCAGGCTGCACCATGGACCAGCTCAGTCTTCACTGTCAGAGGGGCCTGGTGCCCAGCCCAGCTCTGCCCTTTGCTGGCTGCACCGAAGTTACCTAACTTTTGAGGATCCGTTTTCTTCACTCGTGCAGAGGGGCTAAAGTGTCCATCCTTCCCAGGGTGGTCGTGAGGATAGAACAAAATTCTGGTGTAAAGATGCCAGCCCAGGGCCAGCCTCACTTCCCCTTCAGGTACCACCACGTGGACCTGCGAGATCTGGTTGGCTCTCTGGCCTTCCCTCTGGCTGTGGCAGAGACAGCCGGGCCCCTGCAATACCCACTCTGCCCTCTATCCCTCGAGATATCTCAGTCTCCACTGGATACTTCCCATCAGCTTTTAACATGCTGGAGTCTCTCTCACAAAAAGCATAATAAAACAAAACAAAACAAAACAAAACAAACTCTCCCTCCACTCCAGGGAGTTGTCTTCACTTGTTCTGTAACAGGGAAGAAACTTTGTATTCTGCTACAAGTTAATCACTAAAGGGATGTTGCCTTTAAGCTTAAATTATACATAATGGCCCCTCTCTGGGAACCCTGCCTCCCAAGTAATGAGCATTAAGCTAAAATACCTTTGTTTAGCTCACAGGCCCAGGCCCATGTGTGAATGGCTGCAGGGACGAAGAAATGAACACATCTCCTCTGGAGTTTGGCTGGAACCAGGACTCTCCCCGCTCCTCTTTTAGTATAAAAGAAGCCTGAATTCCAACTTGAGGAGGATGGTTCTTTGGGACACTAGTCCGCCATCTTCTTGGTCTGCTGGTTTTCCAAATAAGGTCGCTATTTCTTGCCCCAACAATTTGTCTCTCGATTTATTGGCCCGTCTTGCGGCGAGCAGTACAAGCTTGGACTTGGTAACGGTTCTCTCCGTTCCTCATCTCCCACTCATTCAACTCTCCAGCTCCTTTCTACCCCAGAGCTCCCCTGAAATGACCCTCCCTGGCCTCGTCATGGATAAAACCTTGGTGTCTTGGCAGCACTTGACACCACTGGCCATTGATTCTCCTTCGATACTCTCTTTCATGTCCGTCGTGGTCCACACTCCTGACAGGCTGCTCAGCTCCCAGGAAATGGTTTCTCAGCCTTCTTTACAGACTTTCCAGGCACGTAGGGGCCAGCCTACCTGAGTCTGAATTCTGGCTCTTTTCCTGCCAGTCTGGGAGTCAGTGATGAACCAAACCGGATGTGGTCCCTGTCCCTGCAGAGCTCATGGGCCGGTGGGAAACCGCCATCATTCAGATAGTTGGTGGCATCATGGGGACCAAGGCTGAGGAACAGGAACGGTGAATGCAGACAACTCGCTTTCCTCATTTGTAAAATGGGGATAATGATGATTATGATGTTAATAACAATAACACCTTCTCATGTGGGTACTTGGGAAGAAGAAATGAAGCAGTGCGTGTCAATACTCTATCCGGAGCCTGGTGTCTGGGGAGCGCTTACTGATGTAAATTACTTTTATTACTCATTTGTACCTGGAAGTACTGAGTGAAGCCCTCCTATCGTCTGTGGGAGTGTTGCTCACAGAAACGGAGGTGGCAGGAGGCAAAAGCAGGGATGCAGCCCCATTTCTGCAGCCAGAGCTCCTCTTGGGGACCTGCTGAGTGAGATGTTATCACTCTCCTTTGAGCTGAAATAGGAGGCAGTGAGTCATGTTCAGAAAGAGGAGATTCTCTCACCTCCCCAAAGACCACGGATTAGAATTAACCTTATTGAAGTCAGACAGGGCAAGCGCTCAGTGAGGCCAGGCGGGGGATAGTCTTTCAGTGGACGCAGCTGTCAGCTGTCTTCTGTCATGTTCCCTGCTCTTTGCAGCCTTTTGTAGAAGGAGTTTCCACCCACCACCTGCCATAGACAGTGGGGTGGGATTTCCAGACTTTGGGTTGGTAGGATGAGAGGCTGGAAATATTGAGTTCAGGGACTGGAGGGCAGTTGAGACACTGAGGGGGTCCCAGGAAATTGTTCAAGGCTTTTGGGACAGTCTTAGGAGACAGAGAAGCTAGGCACCCCCGAAACAGCTTTGTGTGTCGTGGAAGGGGGAAAAGAGGACCTCCCATCTAAGGGGAGTTGTTGGGTCCTAAGGTAGAAACACAGAACGTGAGGGGCTTAGTCCCATGAGTCTCAGTTCTGGCCACACACTGAGTTACCTGGGGGCTTAGAAATGTTATTGCCCAGGCCCCAGAAATTCTGGTTTAATTGGTTTGGGGTGACTCCTAGGCATTCCTTTTAGTATGCTCCCCATATGATTTCAGTGTGCAACCAGGGTTGAAAAGCTCATTTAACCCATCCTTTTTATCTTGTAGATGAATAAACAGAGACTTTGAGAGCTTAAATAATTGACCCCAAATAAAGGCCATACACTCAATTATTGACCACAGGGTCTGAACCCAGACCCAGGGCTTTCCCCTAGAGCAAAATCTCCTCTGCCATAACACTTTGGATTGATCTTCTTACAGAGAAGAGCTACAGTCTTTATGTCTTTAAACCTAAATCTGTATATACTATTTTAATGGTGCTAGCACACTCTAGAAGGACTGTGGACAATCAAGACTGTTCCAGAAACACCTGTGATCTGTGGTCCCAGGATCTGGAGGTGGTGATGAGCTCAGGGTTTGGAGTCACAAAAGCCTGGTTTTAAATGGTAACTCTGCCACTGCCGGCTGTGTGACCTTGGCCACATTACCTGACATCTCTGAGCTCCAGTCTCTTTATCTGTAACGTATTTCCTTAGAGAGTCAACACAAACTGGTTTCTTGGTTGTGAAGATTAAATAAGACAATGTCATAAACCCCTTAGCATGCAATTTGTGCCTTTTAAATGGTAGCAGTGGCAGTAGTAGTTGTTGTTAGTATTACTGTTTTTATATTTCTGTGTACTTGCCTTCTAGAAGAGTGGTTCTCAACTAGGGGTGATTTTTCACGCCCAGGGAACATTTGGCAATGTCTAGAGATATTTTGATTGTCATAACGGGGGAGAGGGGTGCTACTGGCATCTAGTGGATAGAGGCCAGGGACGCTGGTAAACATTCATGGTGCACAGGACAGGCCACCCACCCCCCAAACAAAGAGTCATCCAACTCAATGGTGCCAAGGTCAAGAAACTCTGCTCTAGATATCTGGAAAGAATTGGGAGCTTGAAGGCCAGAACCACTGAGTGATAATGGGATGATAGACTTTGGTTCTTGCACTGGCAGGGAAGCAAAGGGGCACCGAGTTTACGGGGGCTGTAAACAGCCCCATCTCTGGGTAGTTGCCACAGAGGAAAGACTTAACACCTCTTTACATGTGAGTTCCTGCAGGTAATAATAACACTGAGATTTATACTCCTTAGGGGTTCTGTGAGGATAATCCTGCATCCAGAGCTTAGAGTCGCTGGTATGAAAGGCTAAATAAAGCCAAGACGATTGCATCAGGTCCCGCGGGAGGGCTGCCTTTCTCCACGGTTGTGCTTCGGGCACCTGGGGGTTGCATTAGTCCTCCTCTCTCATGAGCTCATCGTTTATAAATGACAGCCACCCAAGTTGGAAAGTATGACCCGGAGTTGGCAAGTAGAAAACTTACTCAGCTTTCTTGTTGGAGCCTTGTGTCTTAACTTATTTATCTTAAAAATAAGACAAATATAATACTGCTAGGCAAGCTCTATTATGCGAGAAGAGAAGAATGCGTGTAGCAATTCTCCTTGAGAGCACGAAACTTTTGTCAAGGTTAACCACCGTTATTTATCTTGGCTGCGGTTGCGCGAGTGGACACTAGGTGGCGCTACGTTCTCACGCGAGAGGACGGTGCCTTCCGTGTTAAGGTATTAATGTCAGTCTTGGAGTACATGCACCCCAGAGTGAAAAATATAGTAACAGGAAAGATTTAGTTCTTAAAATAAGTCAGCAGCCCAATGAAGCAAATACTACCATGGCAGGTACATTCTCTTGCTGGAACTGATGGAAAAGGGCATTTATTGCTTACAGGCATCTGGCTACATGTATCAAATGATAAAAATACACAATTAAATGAAACCTCCCAGCAGGCCTGGCCTCAGAAGAGAGTGAGAAGCAGCTGAGCTCAGCCATAGGCCTGGGATCTGGCACTGATGTGCCTCTGTCACGACTGTTGCATAAATGTGCAGCCGTCATGCGAAGACCCTTCTAATTGTCTGGTTAGCTCTTCCCGAATTATGAGCGGCCTGGCCCTGTACTTAGGCAGCCATGCCACTTCTTTTGACCCTCAGGTTTTTTACCACTTAGAATAGGGATCACTTTTCTGGCCCACGTTAGAAGGTAAGCAGAGTGAAGATCACAGGTGGCCATGGATGGGACTGGAAAGGAGGAAATACTGTTTACATGTTGTCATGGTGACGGGGCCAAACTTCTCACTGGCCCCCTCTGGCCAGCAGTTACCATGCGGGCTCTCCAACCCAATTGTAAATGGATTTGGACTCACTGGCTCTGACGCAAATTCACAATCATCTTGCCACTGGTCTCCACAATCTGTAGCCACTACTGCAAAGTCCCACGTGGGTCAGGGCTTTAGAAAGGGAGGTAACAGGATTGAGAAGGTGACTGCAGACCCAACAGTCCTGCATTCCAGCTCTGCCACCAACTAGCTCTTTGACCTTGGAAATGTCATTTCACTGAAGCCTTCGTGTTCTGCTGTCATCTGTAAAATATAGATTGAATGGGCAGGATGGTTGCGAGAGGGCCTGAACTTCTCCAAAAGCATGCACATCGATCAGAACCTGAGGTGGTTTGCAAATCAGGTGGCCAGACAGCCACACGTGGCGTCAGAGGAAGTGTTCAAGCCAGTAGAGGGGCCTCGAATTGAGATGGGCTGATGCCATTCCCACCAATCCAGTCCCTTTTCATTTTTGCTTGTGTCTGCCCCGACTCGGTCCCTACACATGCTTAATAAACTGTTACAATTTAGTGTCTGCTCTTCAGTTTCCTGACGTGTAATAATGTACTGACAGCTCTCATGGACGGCGCAGTAGGGGCAGTGCTAGCGCTTTAGGGACATCAGCTTTCTCAGTTAATGCTCACGGCAAGGTGCAAGGTCAGTACATCTGAGGAAACGAAGGTGAATCACTTCGGAAAGTCCTGGGGCAGGTGGGTGGTAGAGCTGGGAGGCTAGCTCAGGTCTCTGAGGAAGCAAGTAGGCAGGAGACTCAACTGCCCCGTATGAGAAGCAGAGACTCTGCCTTTTCCCTCGGATTAGAAAGTGCCTAGAGGCTGCTCTGGAAAGAATATGCAATGAGTTCTCGTTCAATCACTGATGATAATTCGAAGGACATACAGATATACATCTACTCCTCCACGTAGGTGCAGGGCTTTATTTTTATCCCGAGTTGCACACATTCATCGTGTTATAAAGAACCATGGACTCAACTGGGTGTCCCACAGGGTGACTCTCCTAATGGCCAGTTTAAGACATCTGTCAGCATGGAAGGGGGACATGAGCTTGCTGGTCCAGGCCAGAGCGAGTGAGCCCCCATCCTCCCCCATTTGGTTTGGGACAGGCCAGTCCCCTTACTGCTGGGCTATTAAACCAGGGCTGTCTGGGCCAGTGATTCTTCGGGGCTGAACATTCACCTTCCTGCCAAAGTGACAGAGTGGTGGACAGTCTCCAGCTCCCTGCTGAGGTCAGACCTTTGAGATGCAAATGATTCTTGAAATAACTCTGATTTTGAACTTGCTAGCATCTCGCCATCTCCCAAACCTCGTTTCAGGCCTCCCGAGAGTCAAAGAGCATCTTGTCTTCCACATATTGTCAAAAGAGCTGAGCCCCACCGCCCTCCCCAGGGCCAGGATCTTTGAGCTTTGGAATGTAAAGGACATTTGTCAGCTTTGCCTGTCTCCTCCCAGGTCATTCTGTGTCGTCAGTTTCAGGTAGGGTGGCTGGGCAAGGGAACTAACATTTGTTGAGGGCACACTGTGTTTTAGGGACTCACGAGGTGCATTACATACATTTATCTCACTTACTACTCACAACCGCCCTGTCTGGTAGCACTAATTAGCCTTGATTTAGAGATGTCTTCAAGGATGACCTTGTCTCTGATTATGCAGCTTGAAAATGTTGTAATTGGATTTTAGGCTCAGATCTGAACTCTTCCTAGTGCATTGTACTATTGAAGTTTATGCCTCAATCAACATGTACTTATTTAGGTCTCTTTTCTGCAAAAAAGTGCTGCCCTAGGTAACCTAGAGAGATACAAGGAGTACAGGACATGGTTCTTGCCCTCAGGGAATTAGAGTTGCGGGAAGAAGACTTACACAGATGGAAGTTAATGAATAATATGAAGAAGTATCACAAATGCCCCGTAGGAAGAGATGACATGTTCAGTCTGAGGGAGTGACACCAGGGTGGTCAGTAGAGGTTCATGGAGAAAATGGGAAATGAGTTAGTTCTTGAAATATGCGTATGATTTGGGCGGGGCCAGAGATCAGATAGAATCTAATTGAAGCAGACCTGCATGGTATGTTCTGAGAGCAGGAGTTGTTTCATGATAGGGGGTTACTGGTGGGGGAGTAGGAAATTTGGGGTGGGAGCCTTAATGCCAGATTCTGGAGTTTGGACTTTGCCCTGAAGGCAACGGGGGAACTGTCAAAGTTCTCCAGATGGGGTGGGGAGTAGGCAAAGATTTGAGATAAGTAGAACTTTCAGAAATATTAAAGAGGAAACAAAGGGTAGAAAAGAATAGAGAGAAGACAGACCAGGGAGAAAGGAGGAAGGGAGAATAGTCAGGAGGCTAGTCATTTGCCCATCATGTACCAAGTAATATGCTAAGAAACTTTATAATCTCTTATCCTCAGCCTGTCCCTCTAAGACAAATATTATTAGCCCAGGTTAATAAGGTATCCGTGTGGCATTATTGTTCAACAAATCTGTTTTCTCTTCTTCCTGGGAATACAGTTAGACCAAAATTTCCAGATCCTCTTGCAATTAGGTGTGGCCATGTATATCGCCTCCAGGCCTGACTCATACCTACTTCTTGGGAAATTGTCTACTTTCTCTCTTCCGTTATCAGGACCAAGGTGACCATTGTATAATAAAGAATCTGTCTGATCTTTGTCCCAGGTTCCTTGGAGGGAGTGTTTGTCTTTGTTATTCATGATGGGCCCTGGGACCACAGCTGGGTTTGTGCTGATGAGGTGACTCACTATGGGCATGCTGATAGTTTCAGGTTGGCGGTTGGCCATGGGAAAGAACAACCATGAGATCAGAAGATGGAAGTTTTGAGTCATGTGATATCAGCCTGATCTCCTGACTTCTGGGAAAGGGACGGGGGTGGGGGGGTGGGGGGGTGCTGGAGGTTGAGTTCAATCATGTGACCAATGATTCAATCAATCGTGTCTGTGTAATGGAAACTCTGGATGCTGAGACTTGGGTGAGCTTCCTGGTTGGTGAACACACTGATGTGGCAGAAGGGTGACACATCCTGATTCCCTGGGGAGAAGACATGGAAGCTCCACATTTGAGACCCTCCCAGACCTTGCCTTCATTTGGCTGGTCTTGATTTGTATCCTTTGTAATAAAACTGTAATTGCAAATACAATAATTTTCTAAGTTCTGCAAGTCACAGTGAATTATCAAGCCTGAGGGGGTTGTGGAGACCTCCAAATTTGCAGCTAGTTGGGCAGAAGTGTGGGTGGCCTGAGCTAGCAGCTGGTGTCTTAAGTGGGGTCCATGCCCTAAACTTGTGTGGTCTTTGCTGAGTCTAGATAGTTGGTGTCAGAATTGCACTGCAGTGACCTTGGAAGCCGGGTGTTGAAGATGCCTGACGCTCTCTTAGCCTGGATCCTGAATGCCTATATGGACCAGAACTCCATCCAGCTCTCCAGTACCGAATGGATTTTATAAGAGCAATAATTAACTTCTTTTGGATTAACTCTTAATATTTGGGGGTTTATCTGTATAACATTTAGCATCACCTTCATTGACAAGCCATTGAGAGGCCTGAATAGCTTAGACTTTGGAAAATATACCCATGTTGGATTATTTTATCGTTGAGCTCCTAGAAAACGGCCAGGTCCTTACAGGTAGGGATGGGATTTTACTGTTCAAGAAATTGATGTTTCAACTGTCAATCATCCTGGGCAAGAGTAAGGCAGTCCTTGGGCTGGGAGAAAGAGCACCTTCCTTGTTTTTCAGGCCCAGACTCTGATTGCGCGAAGGCCTGGGGCACCTCCGATGTTGGGGATGAGCTACCCTTGACCCTGCAGGGTGACTCCCAGCTGTGGCAGTGGGGGGAGCAGCTTCAGCAGTGTTTGGCTTGTGCCTGCCAGGTGCACACCTCCATGCAAAGCCACAGGAGAAGCCAGGACTGATTTTAGGGATCCACAGAGCTGTGCTTGTTCCCTAAAGAATCTGTGGCTGGAAAGAGGTCATTGCTACGAGCCATTGCCCCTGGTCCAGGCTGTTTCTGCTGAATGAGCAGGTCAGAAGATGAGAGGTCTGGTGGTCTTGGGATCCGTGGGTGAGTGTGGAGAGCACTGGTCACAGCAGCTGTGGCTACTGCGGGCCTTCTCTTGGTCCTGCTTTCATTCTCTGGGCTCCATCAGGGAGCCCAGGCCTCTGCCTTGAGACAGCAAATGGGCAGGAGGCAGCGGAGACCAGCATCAGGAGGGCCATGATTGCGGGAACAGGCCGCAAGGAGCTCCCCTTCTCCACAGACCATGTCCAGCGATGGGGAGAAACTTCTTGCCCTGCTCATCTGGGCAGGCAAGGGCTCCCTGTGATTGTGCTTTGAAACCTGAAGCAAACATATTTTATAGAGAAGAAGACTTGTAATAATAGAGCTGTGAGTGAGGGCGGTGAGAACAAAAACCAAGCGGTGAAAGTGATCGACAGTACGGGGTGAATAAAAGACCATGTTTGGCCATTGATTAAAGACTGAAGAATCTGGAGTGTAGATTAGAGACGAGATTAGGGCTTTAGGGAGGTGTCAACGAGACCCCTTCCTGCTCCTCTTGGAAGTACACTGTCCACAGGCGCGCCGGGTCCTAAACCCTCTCTCCCATCAAGTGCTTTGCTTCTGCAAAGACCTCTTCTCTTTTCCCCATAAATTTTCCTTCTCCACTAGATTACACCAGCATACAAATATGCGGTAATCTCCCAACATAACAAACCCCACCCTAGATTTTGTTTTCTTTTAGCTGCTGCGCCAATTCTTTGCTCCGCTGAATATCAAAGCTCTGTGGAAGACTTGCTGTTTCTAGTTCGTTTCTCACCTCTCGTCCTCTCATCCGTCTCCTTCTCCACACGCCACTGTCTCGTCTCCGTGACCTCCGTGTTGCCAGATCCAAGGGTCTATTCTGTCTTCACCTCACTGGGGCCCTGGCCTCGGTTGACCTTCCTGAAACATTTTCCTGCCTTTGCCTCTAGGCCCTCATTCCTGATTGTCCTCTTACTGCCCTAGCAGCCCCTTCTCGGTCTCCTATGCTGCCCCACCCCCCCCTCCTCATCTCTAAACATCAGTGTGTCCCGCGGTGAGATCTTCTTCTCTTCTCTCTCCAGACTCATTTATTGGAGGAGCTCATCTTGACCTAGAGCGATAAACATCCGCGTAAAATAGAGCGTCTCGCTGCAGCTGTCTCTGAAGCCTGCTGTGTTTTCTTTCATCACCATCTGGGTTGTAGCTTATATCTATTTCTTTGATTACTGTCTGAGTTCTCTCATCCCTGAGGGCGGGGGCCTGATTCTGCCCGCTGCTGCATGACCTGCCCTGTGCTTGCGGAACAAGTGGATGGACAGAGACGTGGCATCTCTGACTGGGAATGTGCTTTGGGAAGATGATGAGGAATCCAGTGTTAGAAACGTGGAGCTGGCAGGACTCCCAGATGCAGGTGTCCAGGGCGCTGCTGGAAATTCCAGCCTGGAGCCTAGAGGGGCCCGAGTTGGAGGTTGTGTCCTCATGAAGGGGAGGTGGGAGCCAAAGCATAAGTGAGCTCTTCAGGAATGAGGGATCAGAGGTCTGAGGCTGGAACTTGGGGGACAGGGGTGGGTTAGGGATGAGGCGGAAAGGGAGCCAGGAGGTGCTGTCCTGTCCTGGCAACCAAGGCAAGAGATTCCGGAAAGAGGGGCTGCTTAGTGGTTTGAAATCTTGTAGAGAAGTCCAAGAAAATGCTAACCAATCTGGCAGTGGGATTGGAGGATGCAGCTGAATGGGAGAGGGTGGCCCCCATTTCAGGAGCTTCAGGTATGGGAGGGCATGATTCAAGTTACTGTGAGCAGGGTTTGATAAGGAAAGGGAGGTGAGACCCAGGATGGCAGTTTAAGAGGGCAGCATGTGTGACAGGAAAGGCTTCTGTCCCTTAGGAGTGGGGAAGCATGGGTACACGAGTCACATATCAGGGTTTTTAGAGATTCAGGATTTACAGATGAGTAAAACCAGCAAATTGATATAACAAATTATTTATACTGACAAATAATATTTATACACCAGCACAAAGAAATCACATTTATATAACACAACAGCATAACAACTCTGTTCCCATAAACGACTGAAGTCTTATAATTGATCAAGATCTATATTACACATCGATGAGAGTCGTGAATTTGCCCAGCAGCTCAGCTCTGCCTAGAGATGTGAGAGGCTTAAGGATGGCATTGCTATCTGGATGATAGCATCACATTTTGATCTGAATCTAAAAGACTCTTCCATGACTTGGCTATTATAATAGTGCTGCAATGAACATCGGGGTGCATGTAGCTTTTTGAATTATTGTTTTCTCCGGATATATGCCCAGTGGTGGGATTGCTGGGTCATATGGTAGCTCTATTTTTAGTTAAGTAACCATACTGTTCTCCATAGTGCCTGTACCAAATTACATTCCACACCTTCTCCAGCATTTATTGTTTGTAGATTTTTTGATGATGGCCATTCTGACTGGTGTGAGGTGATACCTCATTGTAGTTTTGATTGGAATTTCTCTCATAATTAGTCATGTTGAGCATCTTTTCATGTGTTTTTGGCCATCTGTATGTCTTTTTTGGAGAAACGTCTATTTAGATCTTCCGCCCATTTGTTGATTGCATTGTTTTTTGGTTTTTTTTTTGATATTGAGCTGCATGAACTGTTTGTATATTTTGGAGATTAATTCCTTGTCGGTCACTTTGTTTGCAAATATTTTCTCCCATTCTGTGGGTTGTCTTTTCATTTTGTTTATGGTTTCCTTAAGCAACCTAAATGTCCATTGACAGAGGAATGGGGAGAGAAGATGTGGTACGTATATACACTGGAATATTACTCAGCCATAAAAAAGAATGAAATAATGCCATTTGCAGTAACATGAATGGACCTAGAGATTATCATACTGAGTGAAGTAAGTCAGACAGAGAAAAACAAGTATCATATGATATCGTTTATATGTGGAATCTAAAAAAATGGTACAAATGAACTTATTTACAAAACAGAAATAGAGTCACAGATCTAGAAAACAAACTTATGGTTACCGGGGGGAAAGGGGCTGTGAGGGATAAGTTGGGAGATAGGGATTGACATTACACACTACTATATAAAAAATAGAAAACTAATAAGGACCTACTAAATAGCACATGGAACTCTACTCAATGCTCTGTAATGAGCTATATGGGAAAAGAATGTAAAAAAGAGTGGATATATGTATACATATAAATGAATCACTCTGCTGTACACCTGAAACTAACACAACACTGTAAATCAACTATAGTCCAATAAAAAATTTTTAAAAAAGACTTTCTGAGATAAGGGGCCCAGCCGGGATTTTCTCACTTGATTGGGAGTGAGGTGTTAATGTCAAATGCTCTTCCTCAGAGAAAAACTGATTCAATTAATATGGGAGGTTTGATTGGTTCATACTGGGACTTACTCATTAATCTTATGTTTGTCTCATCTATTGTAAGGAAGTTTTAAATTATTATTTGTTTATTTATTTTTGGCTGTGTTGGGTCTTCGTTTCTGTGCGAGGGCTTTCTCTAGTTGCGGCAAGCGGGGGCCACTCTTCATCGCGGTGCGCGGGCCTCTCACTATCGCGGCCTCTCTTGTTGTGGAGCACAGGCTCCAGACGCCCAGGCTCAGTAGTTGTGGCTCACGGGCCTAGTTGCTCCGTGGCATGTGGGATCTTCCCAGACCAGGGCTCGAACCCGTGTCCCCTGCATTGGCAGGCAGATTCCCAACCACTGCGCCACCAGGGAAGCCCTGTCTCATCTATTGTATACCTACTATATGCCAGGCCCATTGCAAGATATTGAGGAATGCCCAAATAAGAGTAAAAATAAGTGATCTCTGTTCTCAAGGAGACCTAACGTTATCTGAGAGATGGGTTTTATTATCTTAATGTTTATAGTTGAGGTTAAGTGAATTGCCCAAGGTTGCCCTGGGCAGAGCTGATCCTGGTAAGCAAAGGAGAAATAATTTATGGAAATTTAAAGGGGAAGATGCTGGAGGGAGGGAGAAAGATTGGGAGAAATCAAAACAAGGAGCAGGGTCCTGAGCACAGGAAAGGGCAGCCTTTAGAAGGAAGAAGGCTGGGTCTCCTAGCAATGTGGGGAAGAGGGGAGGATGGGCGTAAGTGGGAGAAATGGAGGCATTCACTCTGGTGGCCCCAGGATAATGGTAAAGTGTGCCATGAGGTGGTAGGCCTTGAGAGACTGTGCAGTTTTTAGCGAGGGCAAAGAAGGTTTGAACTATGTGCTGTGGGCATATGGGAAGGCCTCATGAAACCGAGCAGGACCCTGTGGGCCTCCTGGGCACAAAAGCCTTTCTGTGTCCCCCATTTCTTGATTACAGGACATAAGCTTCATTCAGCCTCCATGACCTTCCCTGAGTTCCAAGGGTAGGTTCAAACAATTGCTAATTAGAGAAGGGAGGGTTTTCAGAGACAAGGGAAGAACAGCCAAGAGAAACAATACTGCAGCCTTGGGGCAGGGTCCTGGTTCTCAATTAATGGATACACACAACAATATCTTTGCAGATACAGTACCCCCCACCAGGTGGGAGAAGTTAACTGTATGCTGCCTTCAAGCACTAGACCCCAGACCGGTTGGACCCAGAAGGTTGACGACGCTGACTCCCACTTACCTCACCACCAACCCATCAGAAGAGTGTCCACGAGCTGATCACGCCCTCTTTGACCCACTATATAAAACTTCTCACTACAGCCTCCAAGTTGGGACACATGGTTTTGAGGCCATTAGCCCGATGTTGCCCCTTTTGCATAGCAAATCAAAAAAAGCTATTCTTTTCTACTTCACCCAAAACTCTGTCTCCAATATCTTATTTGGTGTTGGGGTACAGAGGCCAGATTCGACTTCACTCACAGAGCTGCTGGGTTTGGGGTCTGGTTGGAATTGGGTGCCTGGATTCTCAGGGGACTTGGTGACTGCTACAGCTTCACCTCCTGGTCCTGGAGCAGAGATGGGGGAGCATTCTAAGCTGCACATGGGCACTGGGCATTTTTCTTGATTATTAGATCCTACAGTGAAGGAATTGAATCTTTCTAATTAAAAAAAGAAACAATTCTGTGTTGCTTTGTGCAATGTCTTGCACATAATAGGTACTCAGTAATTTTGATACTGAGCAGGGCCCTGTGGGGCTCCTGGGCACAAAACCTTTCTGTGTTCCCCATTTCTTTCATTACAGGAAATAGGCTTCGTTCAGCCTCCATGACCTTCCCTGAGTTCCAATGGGCAGGTTCAAGCAGTTGTTAATTAGGGAAGGGAGGGGATGCGAGACCAGGGAGAAACAAACAGTCAAGAGAAACAATAGTGCACCCTTGGGGCAGGGTCCTGGTTCCCCATCAATGGATACACACAACTATATCTTTGAGCTGTTTTGCAGATACTGAACCCCCCTCCAGGTAGGAGAAGTTAACGATTAACAATGGTATGCTGCCCACAAGCACGTAGACCGCAGACCAGTTGGAACCAGAAGGTTGATGATGCCGACTCCTACTTACCTCACCACCAACCCATCAGAAGAATGTCCACGAGCTGATCACGCCCTCTTTGAACCATTACTATAAAACTTCTCACTATCTTCTCCAAGTGGGGAACACATAGTTTTTTGAGGCAGGAGCCCGCTGTGTCCCCCCTTTGCCTGGCAAAGTAATAAAGCTATCCTTTTCTACTTCACCCAAAACCGTCTCTGAGATTCAATTCGGCACCGGTGTACAAAGAAGCTGAGATTTTGGCATCAGTTTTGGGGGAGGGGAGTTGAATTGATGATCTCCTGTTTCTTTAAACAGGTTCTTGTAAGAGGCCAGAGAGCCTCTTTCTCCTGGTTGCTAGCCTAAATTCTCCTTCATTTATTCCACACTTATTTATTGACTTCATACTATATGTGAGAGATTATACTGTGGGAAACATACAGATGAATAACACACTGGTTCTGTCCTTAGGGAGCTTCAAGCTAAGGTTTGAGTTATACAGTATTAAATGCTATATGAGAGGAAAAATGAAGTGCCCTGTGAATTGAGGAGGGGGCCACACCCACTGGGATTAACCTGGAAGGCTTCATAGGGGAGGTGGTTGGGAATTCAAAGAGTCTGGATTTGGCCGTGCAGAGAAGGAAATATGGTCTAGGTGGGAAAGCTCTGAGGGCAAGTACAGAGATGATCAGGTAGTTCAATTTATTGTGCACTTAAGAAGTATCTCTTAAAAACAAATATCGTATATTGACGCATATATGTGGAACCTAGAAAAATGGTACAGATGAACCG
This sequence comes from Balaenoptera ricei, assembly GCF_028023285.1. Classification (NCBI taxonomy): domain Eukaryota; kingdom Metazoa; phylum Chordata; class Mammalia; order Artiodactyla; family Balaenopteridae; genus Balaenoptera; species Balaenoptera ricei. The sequence continues at coordinate 172,791,316 of NC_082639.1, forward strand.
GTTTGCAGGGCAGAAAAAGAGACGCAGATGTAGAGAACAAACGTATGGACACCAAGGGGGGAAAGTGGCGGGGGATGGTGGTGGTGGTGGGATGAACTGGGAGATTGGGATTGACATATATACACTAATATGTATAAAATAGATAACTAATAAGAACCTGCTATATAAAAATTAAATTAAAAAAATTCAAAAAAATAAAAAGAGGTATCTCTTGGATGAATGAAGGAAAGTTGAATGAACTAGGGCTAAGAGAGTCTGATGCCACTTAGGTGATCAGAAATGTGGACTGAAATCCAGATAATGATAATAACAAACTTATGACGCTTATCATGTGCCAGACACTGTTCCAACACAGTTATATACAGATAGTAACTTAATCCTCATGGCGGCCCCATGACATGCAGTCATGATAACCCAGTTTACAGGCAGGGACTTGCCCAAGGTTTCACAGCTCTTACGTGGTGACCTGGGATTTGACTCCGGACAGTCTTGTTGGATGACTGAACGCTAGACTGTGATACTGTGATTTATAATAAGAAATATATATTTGGTCTTTGTCTCCGTTTCCAGCACAGAGCTCCTAAAACCCTTGGAATTTCCTAAGTGATGAGAGTGATAAAGATGTCTTTTGTTGTATTAATGAGATGACTTTTGGTCCTCACCTAAGGATGGGGGCTGGTTGGCAATGGAGCCAACCATATGATTACAGGGCTGGAACTTTCAGTCCCACTGTAGACCTCCAGGGAGAGGAGAGGGATTGGAGGTTGAATCAATCAAGGTTGGCCAATGATTTAATCAATCATGACTTTGTAAAGAAGCCTCCATAGAAAACTCAAAAAGAGAGAGTTAGGAGAGCTTCCTGGTTGATGAAGACATGGAGATTTGGGGAGAGTGGTGAGCCTGGAGAGGGCATGGAAGCTTTATGCCCCTTCCCCATACCTTGCCTTACGCATCTCTTTCATCTGGCTGTTCCTGAGTTATAACCTTTTTTTAATAAACCGGAGATCTAGTAAGTAAAATGTTTCTCTGAGTTCTGTGAGCTGCTCTAGCAAATTAATCAAAACTGAGGAGGGGGTTGTGGGAATCTCTGATTCATAGCCAGTTGGTCAGAAGCACAGGTAACAACCGGGGCTTTTGACTGGCATCTGAAGTGGGGTGAGGAGGGCAGTCTTGTAGGACGGAGCCCTTAACATGTGGGATCTGATGCTATCTCTGTGTAAATAGTGTCAAGACTGAGTTGAATTGTAGGACACCCAGCTGGTACCTGAGAATTGCTTGGTGGTGTTGGGTTCCAAGTCCCATTGGAATTGAGGTGCTCAGAACATTTTACAGGCCAAGAAGTCTGGATCCTTCTTATACTTCTATCCGCTGTCACCAGGCTGCTCACACAAGGCCTCATCTCCATTTTCATCTCATTATTTTATGCACCCTCTCCCTCTCTCCCACCGAACATTACTACCCTCACTCTGTCCGCCTTACTGAGGATGGAGATGGCATCGGGAGGCTGCAGGTGGCACCAGAGACCTCAACAGGTGGCATGCAGAGCCCCAGGGGAACACTGGCTATTTCCGCACAGCTCACTGCAGATTCAGGCAGTAAGTGGTAATTGCAAGTAACCGCAGGAGGGGGTCTTGGTTTAAACTTGCCCATTACCAGAATTCTGCATTTTTTTTTCATTTTATTTATTTATTTTTAAATTGAAGTATAGTTGATTTATGATGTTATATTACTTTTAGGTATATATAGCAAAGTGATTCATATATATATAATATATATGTATTTATTCTTTTTCAGATTCTTTTCCACTATAGGTTATTACAAGATATTGAATATAGTTCCCTGTGTTATACAGTAGCTTCTTGTTGTTTATCTATTTTTAATATAGCAGTGTGTTTCTGTTAATCCCAAACTCCTAATTTATCTTTTCTTCCCCCTTTCCCCTGTGCTAACCATAAGTTTGTATTCTACGTCTGTGAGTCTATTTCGTAAATAAGTTCATTTGTACATTTTTTAAAGATTCCACATATAAGTTATATGATATATTTGTATTTGTCTAACTTACTTCTATGATAGTCTCTAGGTCCATCCATGTTGCTGCAAATGGCATTATTTCATTCTTTTTTATGGCTGAGTGATATACCATTATATATATATATATATGTGTGTGTGTGTGTGTGTGTGTATACACACACACACCACATCTTCTTTAGCCATTCATCTGTTGATGGATATTTAGGTTGCTTCCATGTCTTGTAGACTTTGCAGTGTGGTGATAAAGCCAAAATAATTTGGATAAATTTAAGCTGTGCAAACTCCTTGGCCTGGGATCAAGTTTTTCCTTTTCCATATCTAGTTTTTCACGTGCACTGGCGAATAGGCCAATCTGTGTGTCTGTATTAATGAGTCATCACAGTGATGAAAATGCTTCATTGTGGGGCTTCCCTGGTGGTCCAGTGGTTAAGACTTCACCTTCCAATGCAGGGGGTATGGGTTCGATCCCTGGTCGGGGAGCTAAGATCCCACATGCCTCGTGGCCAAAAAAGCCAAAACATAAAACAGAAGCAATATTGTAACAAATTCAATAAAGACTTTAAAAATGGTCCACATCAAAAAAATCTTAAAAGAGAAAGAAAGAAAGAAAATGCTTCATTGTGCCTCTGTGGGTCAGAGACCTGGGGATGAGAAGGCCGAAGTGGTGGGGACAACACTGAAGTGTGTCAGTAGCCTGGTGTCTGGGGAAGGAAAGTTGGCTTAAGAGGGATCCCATGTATTCTGATTTATATTTTAACAGCTTATGCTGAACCCCTGTAAAGGCACAAGGACCTTCTGACATCTAAGACCTGGGTAATGTTCCTCACTTTGGCTTGATGGTTGGACTTTAACCCGGACCACCAACGTGAGGACCAATCACATGCCAGGAGCAGGGCAAGATGTTGGAGATCTACTGATGCCTAAGACCTGGACCTTGCCCTGAGGGTATCCCAGCTTAGCAGAAGAGACAGATACATACATGAATGACTCATCTGCCGTGTGCACGGACTCGTTCAGAGATGTGTGGGTATAGGGTGCTCAGGAACACAGGTGAGGGGGCATGAGGAGGGAGGGAGGAAGGGAAGGAGAGAGGAGCTGACAGTTGCAGGATGGGTGAATGTGAGCCTCCTACTAATCACGTGTTAGTAGATCTACAGTACTATTTAGTTTGAAGGGTCTGCTTCGGCTATTAAGTTGTTCTGCAGGTGAGTGATTGGGTGAGACACAAATATCCATACCGAGGTTGATTACAGTTGCTGTAGTCTGAATCATGCCACAGTTCCCTCCATGACCGCACTATTGCCTCCACCAAGGACCAGCCTCCCTCCAAGGACCAAGTGCAGGTGGTCTCCGTGGTGTTGATTCCTTCTTCTGTGATGAGGGAGGCTGACACAGGTGGGAGAGACCCAAGGAAGGTGGGGACACTTCTCTCTAGAGTCTTGCTAGAGAGATTGGGAATCAACTGAATCACCTCGCTGACTCCATCCTGGGCTCCTGAATCTGGGCGAACTGGGAGGATTTACAGCTGCTTCCCTGAAACCATGACAAGGTCATATTGTTGCCCTCAACACCCCGAAGCCGGGGTAGGGGGTGAAGGATCTAGTCTGTGGTCATCCACGCTCTCTTTCTTCTAGCTCCCCCTACAGCTGTGAGTCTCTAATCCAGAGTATTCCATACCTTGCCTTGGAGGAGTGGGGTGAGAAGGCACAGACGCCGTATCAGGGAGCCCCACCATTTACTCACTGCTTGACTTTGGCCAAGTTACTTTATAAGCTGCAGTTTCCTCATTTGTAACATTCAAGTCGAGTTAATCCTAGTTTCTACCTTTTTGTAGCTCTGAAGCTTTTAGTTACTCTGAAGCTTAGGTTAGATTGTGTATAAATACCTATTTATACAATGCTGAGCACATGCCTGGACATTACATAAAATACATGAGATCATAAAAATATGTAGTTTTTTTTTAAGCTCTTAGTTGCTCTGATGAAACGCTTATTTATTTATTTATTTATTATTATTTTGAAAATTGATGGTATAGTTGATTTACAATGTGTTAATTTGTGCTGTACAGCAAAGTGAATCAGTTATATATATATACACATTCTTTTTAATATTCCTTTCCATGGTTTATCACAGGATATTGAATATAGTTTCCTGTGCTATACAGTAAGACCTTGTTTTTTATCCATTCTCTATATAATAGTTTGGAAATGTTTGTTGGTTGAGTCGAGTGCTTTTGGAATATTTGTGGCCTTAGTCATCTGAGTTATTTTCCTCCCACAGACTTTTTGAGAATTTGTTGACTGTCCTGCTTGAAGTGTTCCCGATATTATGACTCATTTGACACATGTTTATTGAGAACCTACTACATGCCAGACATCGTTCCAGGCTCTGGGTGTGCAGCAGTGGACAGTCAGACATTGTGCCCGTGTTGTGAGCACCCCCTGGGGTTCCCACCGTGGGCTGTGCTGGCTGGACTGTTACCGGGTGTCCTGGGGTGGGGCTGGGGGCAGAAGCTGTTTCCATGGGGTGGGCTGGGGAGTGCCACGTTGACCCCATAGATGGTGAGCTGGTGATTTTTAAAGTCTTCAGCTGCTGCTGACCTGTCTCTGCAATGGACTTACCTCAGCTCTCTGTCTTCTCAGTGGGCAGAAGTCAGCCACCCACCAATATACCTTCTGTTTGTGAAGATGCCCTGAGAAACTGAATGAAAACGCAACACCATTCCAAAGTGAGGACCTATGCTTTGGGCTGTATTTGTAAGGAACATTCTTTGAGTCTTTCCACCGACAAATCTGTCCCGCTCTGAACGCAGTATATTGAGGCTCGACCTTGGCTACACTTACTTGGAAGCTTTGAAAAGAGGCTGATGTGCCAGAGGGGAACCCCCACCCCCACCCCTCCCCGGACCAACAAAATTGGCCTCTGAGTGGGCCTGAGCATAATTTATTTTAAGTTTCCCAGGTGGTTTTAGTGGCAGTCAGGGCTGAAGCAGGTCTTGTCAAAATCTTGCAGGATAGAAGCTCCTAGATTTTCTTCAACCGTCAGCAGGCAGTTTGTCGATGATCATTGGTGAAAGTGAGTCATATCAGTTCCCCAAATTGCTTCCCTAAACTTCCTCCTGAGAGTTTGGTGTGTTTGTTAAGAAGAGCTTATTTTCAGATGTGGCTTCTGCTATTTTGTTCCAAGTGGACTCCCTTTTTATTTTTTGATGAGTTCTGAAAGCTGTTTGGAAAGAGATAAGGCAACCTCTTGCCTATAAAAATGGGACCAAAATAATACATGATTTCTCACTTACAAATTAGGAACATAAAAGAGACAGTCAGGTAGAGTTAACTAATGTAAGAATTAAAATTTTACGAGGCACTTATATGCCATGTATTGTGCTAAGGGTGTGTTTGTGTGTGTTTATACATACACATATATACAAGATGAATAAAATTTGGTCACTACGCTTAATCTAATGAGAAAAGAAGTCCTCCCTGCCATGAGAGTAAAGCAGGAGGGTGGGAAAATGGAGGGCTTGGAGTCTGTGTGGGCTCTGGGGCCAGGCTGCCTTGTCTGGATTTGAATTCTGGCTCTTGCACGTTTCAAAATTCATTTGACCTTTATTTACTTTAGTCCTCTCCTCTCTGAAATGAGAGACAAGAATCATACCTAGTTAATTACGTTGTTGTGGGATTAAATATGTAACATATATAAATTATGCAGAATAATGCCTGGCAAATAGGAAGCACTTGATGGATGAGGGAAATTATTGTGTCAAGATCACAAACGGAGCATTACTGTTTCCCATTTTCAACGATATTAGAAGTTTCTGGAATGGCAGCTCAACAGTGACTCAGTCAGGTGTCCTCCACTTCAGACATGGGGAGGTTGGCTGTCCATTTCCTCAGTCCTCTCTGGCCTTGCCTGGGATATAGATGCTGCGAGAGCATCCTTGGGTATGTTTTGAACGTGTCTGAGCCATGATTTTATCATCTGTCAAATGGGAAGACTATCTATTTAGCAGAGCTGGTGTGAGGATAAGATCCCCACACAGGGCTTCCTAGCATAAGAGCTCAACAGATGTTCTTCATTCTGCAGAAATGACCGTGTTTTGTTGGAGCAGGCACTGCTCTAGGCATGGGATGGTACTGAGAGGAAAGCAGCTGGAGGGAGCTGGGAGGGGTATGCGGGGACAGGGGGATATTGAGGTTGCAACTTGGTAACATTAACACTTATTTTTAAAGCTCTCGCCTCCACCTGGCCCAAGTCGATACCATTACGCTTTGCATTTGATTTAGCGGCGGGATTAAGTGTGCCCCGGGATTCAGGGGACGGTGGTGAAGGCGAGCCGTCTGACATTCTCATCTGCATGAAGGGATAAACTGTCCTTGCATCTAATCCACAACCTCGTGTGAAGCTTGTCGGCCGGTCACGAGGCAGAGCTTGATTGGACCACGGCGTCTAGAGGGGCTCTTCACACCTGGCAGATAGTTTTGGAAAGAGGGAGCATGCATGTTAATTCCCTTCCTCTGCAGGGTGAAATTTACTTACAAGCAGGATTGGCGTGTTTCACAGCATGCCAGGATCTGCAACTGATGAGTAGAAGTGACGATGACAATAGAAGACAATTTTAAGCCTAAACCAGAGCCTCAGGGAGGCTATGCCCTCCTCTCGTGGTGGTTTGCTCTCCAGCCGCACTATCTGACTGTCTGTTTCTAGCTCTGCCAACCGGGCACGCAAGTCTTTAGCCTGCTTCCTTTACAAGGGTGTGAAAACTTAATAAAATGGCTGAAAATTTCTCTGCTGCTACAAATTGGCCCAGAAATCCCTATTTAGAGTACAATCATATATGAGGCATCCAATCAGACAAACACCTAAAAAAAATGCTGAATCATTCACCCCTCTACTTTTATTTTTGGCCTCTGATTCTTCCAGAAAAGCAAGTGCTGGGAAACATCAACAGAGATAATTAGCAGTGAAGCCGAGGCAGCGGGTACTGCTAGATGGTCCATGTCTAGCAAAAAGTTAGGGCTGGGATAAGCACTCGTTTCATGCAGTAATTTTGGGGGAAGAAAACTGAGTTCGACTTCTCTACTTTGATGATGGTTTCCCTAAAGGGAACCAGTGGCTATTTACATATTCCAGAAGAGGTCGTCTGAACAGTGTGACATTTAGTTGCTATATTCTCTTTAATTTAAAGCATCATTTCCTAAATGATAAGCCACAGAGCACTGCCCCTGAGTGGTGTCTATGAGGAGGGTTTTGTGGTCACAGTGGCCTGGGAAGCCTTGGTACTATAGTACCTCCTGGAGATTCACAGCTCATATTGGCAGGTTAAAGGCTCTGAAAAGTCCTGCAGAGAAGAAATGGGTTTCAAGTTGTCTAATCAAGCATGTTCCAAATTTATTTGACTATGAGGCCCTTTTTACACATATAACACCTACCTTCTGGGAACCTGGGTCAAAGTGAAGGGAGTAGCATTTACTGAACTTCTTCCATTGCAGGAAACCTGCTAGATGCTTTATAGACATTAGGTTGTTTCTTACATTAGCCTTCTGAAGTGTACATTTTCATTCCCATTTTACAGATGAAGAAAATGAGGTTTGGCAAGATCAAGGAGCTTGCTCCAGGTTACACAGGTAGTAAATGGTGGAGCTGAGATTGGAACCTTGGTCTCTGTTACTCCAGATCACATTCTCTTTTTACTTCACCAATTCATAATGCCGTTCCCAGTTTTAACCAAGGAGGCAGAAAGGGGATAGATGGGAAACACTAAAGGACTTAGTTTGAGGGTCAGTCAGATGCAAGTTTGATATTTTTTTTTTCCTGATGGAGGCAGTCAAGACCTTCCACCTTGTAGGAACATCTCTCTGCTAAGAGAAATGTTTGAGAGGTGGCCAAGTCCCATAAATTTAGGAGTTATTGTGATGAAGAGGTGGCTTCCCTTGAGTCTGGAGTACAGAGATATTTAGATGGGTTAACAGAGGCCCACAGTCTATATTATGATCCTCCTATTCCGAGTGATCCTTTTTTTTTTTTTAATTTTTATTGGAGTATAGTTGATTTACAATATTGTGTTAGTTTCAGGTATACAGCAAAGTGAATCAGTTATACTTATACATATATCCACTCTATTTTTTTTTTTTAGATTCTTTTCCCTTATAGGCCATTACAGAGTACTGAGTAGAGTTCCCTGTGCTATACAGTGGGTCCTTATTAGTTATCTATTTTATAGATAGTAGTGTGTATATATCAATCCTTATCTCCCAATTTATCCCTCCCCCTTCAAGTGATTCTTTCATCAAGTCATCCCCATCAAGTTCTCCATCTGCTGAAGTTCTGGTGGGTGATGAAATGTATCGTCTAGTTCTGGTAAAGAATAGTTGGCCACCAGCAGCCAGCAGGGTAAACATGTCTGATGAAGCGTCCTGTTCCCTGTGGGCTGCCCCTCATCCTCAGATGCCCTGTGTGGGAGGTGCTTCTGCCTAAAGACCCTCGGGGGAAGGGTCTGCTCTGGGGCTTGGGGAGCTGGCACAGGGCTGGCATCCTCAGGACATTGCTGCTGCTAAGTCAGGATCCGAGGCCCTTCTCCTGCTTTTCCCTCTTCTGACTCTCTCCTAGTGTGTTGTTGACCGTCCTGGTGTGACAAAGGGGTTTTGCTACCAAACCTGGTTTCCAAAGCATAGTTTAAAGAGATTTCTTTTAGGTGGCCTGTCCTAGGACGTTATCTGGAGTGAGAGGTGGGACAGAAAACTGTCAGGGATGGTGAGCATCCTTCATGACTTCCCTCCCTGCTCTGAAAAGCAGGGCGGGAACGCAGCTCCGGCTGAATAATGCTGGTCTTGGGAGAGAGTTGGAGAATTAAGTAGAGAGACCAGGGTCTTGGTCAGTGGATTCAATTCATCTAAAATGCTTCTCATGCTGGCTGGGGGCAGAGCAATGAAGAAAATAAAGATGAACAAAATCAGATACTCCTGGGAGGACACATGTAAACACGTAATTGCAAAACAGTGTAGTCAAGGCTTTAGGAGAGGCACTTACTTACAAGGTGGGAAGGCAGCGAGGAGTCAGCACAGCCTGGGAGCGGGGGTCCCAGCTGAGCTTGGAAGTGGGAATTTCTTGTTGGACAAAAGGGCAAGGAGGGAGAGAAGGACGTTCCAGGCAGAGGTAACAATGTGTGAAAGAGAATAAGGAGGTTTCTGTAGCCAGTGAGGGTTGGGGAGGAACTTCCCCTGGATGGAAAACACAAGTTCCTGGATGCAGGCTTGGGGCAGGGCTTGGAAAAGCAGAAAGGAAGGCCACAGTTCAAGGATACAGGGTAGGGAAGAGGACGTTCAAATACCTTTAATATAACAGGTGTTACGCCGAGTCACCGCATGGAGAACGAAATTATCTTTGGCGGAGAATCTTGGGCTTGGTTTTGTCTAAGGGATGTGAGATTTATCATCTCATCCTCCATCTCTTTCCCCGGAAAGACAGTGGGAGAGGGAATGACAAGGCCCCTGTCCAGACTTTTGCAAAGCCATGTGCTACATCTAAAGCTGAAACTTAATATGACTGTTCACCACGTGGCCCAGGCAGTGTGGAGGTGATGGCAGGACCCTTCAGGATCCTTACTTGTTCCCGAACCTTCGGGGCAGACAAGTGAGCCCTTTTCCCAGCTGTGGTTGAGCCACCTTCCTGCTGGTGCCTGAAGGCCAGCTCTGTCCCAGCTTCGAGTCGCAGGCCGCAACAGAGAATACCCGTGTTGTGTGGGGAAAGGCATTCTGCGGCGCTGTCAGGGCTTGAATATATATATATACAGCGACTGGGTTGTAATATGTCCAGAGTTGCCATCGAAAAGAAAATAAGGGAGATCTCCGCATTCGTCAAGATGTCACACCTCGTGTATTTATAGCTGGACAGAGTGACTTGCTGACCTCCATACTACTCACAGGGGCCACATCCATCTTGCCCTTCTCTAATCCTTCAGCCTCCCTTTGACGCCGCAGCTGGGCCAGGCTCTGCTGATAAACACTGGCCTGAGGCCGCATGTCGCTCTAGCAGCTCTGCCTGCGGACGAGGCCCATGCGTCCCCGGAGAAGGATGCACGAGGGACTTTGTTTGCTTTTTCCTATTTCTCTGCATCACCCTCAGTGACCTTCCTCACGGTTTTTATGGAATGGAAACAGTAGGAAAATGTATGGAAGAGAACCCGGGGCGATAATGACAAACACCAGCTCCGTGGCCTCCTGAGTTCCTTCTTGCACTCTGAGTCGAGGCCGTTCACGGAGGCCTCCCCAGGATGAGCTGGATCAGGGGGTGTTTCCAATGGACAGGACTGGGATACAGCGGGGGGAGCAGAGCCAACCAGCATATGGGCCTACAAGCAAAAGGCAGGAGGGAGGAAAGGCTGGGTACCAAGGGGCCTCGGAGAGAGGGGCAGGGAGGAGTGAACACATGTGTCGCAGGTGAGGCCAAGGCCAGGCTGTGTGGGCCCAGGCGTTGAGATGGAGAGGGCTTCCAGAGAGCCAAGGGCAGGGAAGGAGCTAGAGTTTTCCTTCTAGGGCTCTTTCTCAAAACCCTTAGAAAGGCTATGGTGGAGGAGGATGGTCATGAACTTGTGAAAAGAAGACTTGACCCAAAAGAGCAGGGTCTTATGAACCAAGCTTTTTCTTTTTCTCCTCCTTCCCTCTCCCTCCTCTTCCAGGCTGCCCAACTCTGCACAACTCCAGGTTTGAGGGGAAAACCTGCATTCTGTTCCCACCCTCAAGCATGAGGTTTCATGGGTTCAAAGGCTGAGGCTCTAACGTAGATACTTCAGGCTTCTGATAATGGGCTGGCGAGTGTGTGTGTCTCCCCTCAGGGTAGGAGAGGCGGTGAGACTGCACGAGAGGTCTCTTGTTTGCTGCCTTTTCTCTTGCAAACTGTCCATCTCTATTTGGGGGAATTGGGTGGGTCCGGGAGCTGAGGGGCAGTCATGGCCATCAGTGGGAGGTGTGAATGTTGTGGACAGGCCGGGAGAGGGCAGGTGTGTCACATGGGTGAAGCCAGCTTGCAACACTGAGTCAAACTTTGGTCCCCCTCCCTGTGAGGAGGGTGAGAAATTTCGATGTCAAAGCAGAATTCCAGGTTACAGAGGCTCTGGTGGTTGACACCTGTCTCTGCTTGGAAGCAGCAGCGATGGCCACCTGGCTGTCTGAAAGGCAGGAAGGGGCCCAGGTGCCTCCAACGACTTGCTCCCTATTCTGCTTTGGCGAAGGAAAGTGGTTCCACAGCCCAGAATTAGAATAATTCGATTCTCTCTTGGCACCATTGAATCATGAGCCCAGGGTGTTTATCGGGTGGAGTAATCAATCACACAAATCCTTTCTCTTCCTCCTTCTATTCCCTGGTTTTTCAAACACACACTCAGATGAACAAACTGGGAAAACAAACAAAAAACAAAGCAAAAAAGGGTACAGCCTGGACGCAAATCATAAGCACTTAGAATAGAAATCGTCTTCTTCATAGGGTCCCCCCATTTAACTGCCATCTCTCCTACCCCACCCACTTGGAGTGATGTTGAAAGCTGGAATTTTCATTGTAGGAAGCCAGAGTCTGCTTTCGGATGGCTTCATGAAGTTGGGGATAGTATACTGCCAGGGAGTATCAGCCTGGGGGCAATGGAGACCATCCTTTGCCTCCCACTGGGTGTGGTGGGGAGGAGGGTGGGGTGTGAGCGTGGGACTACAGTCCTTGAGCTCAGAAGCGGCCCCTGGACGAATGGGGGTCTTTGCTCTTGACCTCGGCTCTCTGGTTCCATTCATTTCTGCCATTTTGTAAAACACTTTTGAAAGCACAGTTTATAATTTTGAGGTGTTCTAAATGTTTTAATACTGGGTAAACCCTGGTGGCCTTGTCCTTGTCATAGCTCTGGATGCAGAAATAAGGAATTTATGCAACGAGCTACCTTATTTAAAACAACTGAAAAATAGTCAAGAAATATTTTATATTAATACCAAATCCTTTAAATATGTCAAGTCCTTAAAAAGTCCTGTGGGGAGTCAATAAACTTCTAGGATTTGCATACCTTCGTCCACCACTAGACACAGTGTTAATGGTTTTGACCCTGGCAAATCGAGTCTCTCCCCCATGACATGGTATCCTTGGCGACAGGAGGAACTAATAGTTGTTCATTTCAGCCACGCTTGGCATTTGTTAGCTCAGTCCCTCTGCCCTGTCTCCCAGCCCTCGACACAGGTAGGTGTCTCTCCCTACTCTGCAGGCGAGGATGGTGAGGCTCAGAGTCTGGGTAACCTGTCCAGCTAATCAGTGCTAAGCGGCAGGAGTTAAGGAGGGTTAATGCTGGCATTTGAGCCCAGGCCAGTCTGACTCGAAAAGCTTTGCTCTTTCCATTACCCCATGCCATCTCTCGATGGCTTTGGTTCCTGTTTTAAAGGTCACACACACAAAATTCCATCTTTTCAGGTCAGCTGTGCCAAAATTCCTGGTTTGGCATTGGACCCTTGGACTCTGTGAGTGCCTTCGAGGGGAAGCCCGTGATCTGTGTGTATGCCCCCCTCTGCTTCCCACAGGTGTGGGCTAAGTTGGGTTGGTAGGGCAGGTGGCACATAAGGTGGATAATTGATTTTCTTCTCATGAATATTTATTTGAGGTTACTTCTCCAACTGCTCTCCTTCTGTACTTTCAGAACGGTCACTGAGCACTGCACAGGAGCATGCCCGCCCCTCTCCTTCTAGGTCACTCCTCTCACCACTGGAGGAACAGGACTGAGCCAGTGATCACTGGAAGGTCTGAATGGAGAGCGCTGGGTACACTGTCTGGGTTTGGGGCTTTTCCACATTGCATATCCTTAATTGCACAGAGCTCTTTGGAACCATCTGATGAATTGATTCTCAGCACGGCCATCTGCACAAACATGCAGGGCTGCTTGCAGGACTACGAGACAGTTATGCCTGAGTTATGTAGCTGAGCCCCTGGGCAGCTCTGGAAAGAGGAGGATACATAGGTCACCGATAATAACCTATGATGGAGAGGAGGAACCATAAAGTACAGAAGGCTCATTAGTTTTGATGGATTGGGCTCAAATAATACACCATTTTAGTCCCTTGTGTAAAATCTAGGCTAAGTACAGAATAGAAATGTCTCTTTGGGCCCATGGTAACTGCCTTTTGGGGGAAAGGAAAATTGGTGATCCTTTTATTATGGTTCAGGGGTTCAAAAGTGACTAAGTTTGTGTAGAAACCATGTCTTTGCCTCAGAAAAGGCTGTTTATCCCGTGTTCTATCAACAAGAACTGAATATCAAGCGACTCATCGCCCATCAGTGAAATGTGAGAATTGATATTCCTACTTATGTCTCTGAAAGATGGAAATACCTTAAATGCCCCCCCCCATATTATTATGGATGGACAAACTATGTTCATTGAAGTTTTAATGTAAGATGTATTTCATAGGTTCAATTCTGGGACTAATTACAACGTAGGGGCTTTTTTCTCCACACCATCACGCAATTCTCAGACACCAGCTGGGTGACCTACAGTTCAACTCCATTCTGACACTATCTACCTGGAGATAGTGTCAGATCCCTCAGGCTCAGGGTTCAGTCCCACAAGACTGCCCACTACTTCAGATGCCAATTGTAAGTCCGGGTTGTCATTTGTGCTTCTGACTGACTGGCTATAGATCAGAGGTGCCCACAGCCCCTTCGTTGGGTTCAATTAATTTGCTAGAGGAGCTCACAAAACTCAGGAAACCAGTTAACTCACTTGATTTCTGGTTTAATACAAAGGATAGTAAAGGATAGGAATCAAGAACCAGGTGAAGAGATACATAGGGTGAGTTCCTGAGCAAAGGAGCTTCTGTCCTAATGGAATTTGGGTCCCAACACAATGGCACATGGAAGCGTTCTGGTTCACCAACCTGGAAGCTGTTCAAAACTTGTCCTTTTTGGGGGTTGTTATGGAGGATTCATTACATTGGCATGATGGATTAAATCATTGGCCACTGGTGACTGATTCAACATCCAGCCCCCTCTCCCTCCCCAGAAATCAGGGGGTGGGACTAAAAATTCCAACCATCTATTCAGCTTGGTTCCCCTGGCAACCAGCCCCCATTCTTAGGTGATTTCCAAAAGTACCCTCATCAACATAAACTCAATTGTTGTGGAAAGGGGCTGATAACATGATACCCATTTCACCTTGAGGGCTCTGAAGGGATTTCAGGAAATGAGGATAAAGGACAAAATATTATAACAAAAAGTGATCCCATTTCTCTTCTTGTTCAGGAAATTCCAAGGGTTTTGGGAGCTGAGCCAGGAACCCTGAAGGATGACCCAAATATATATTTATTATAATCACAATATCACAACAGGATACAAATTCTTTACAAATTGTTAGTCTTTGCATTGCATATTTAGGAATATGCTCAGTATTGAGATAATTAGTATAATTCTGACCATGATGGATAACATATAGCTTATATTAGATTTCCCATTCAATATTCATTCATTCATTCCTCATTAACAAGTTACCCTTTCATTCTTAACACAGCGCCTGGCATGGGGTAAAAAGTTAATAAAATTTAGATTTTAGTATTATCAAAAAAAAGAGTATTAATTGAACACCAGTCTTAGGCACTGTGATAGGCATAGGTGATGGAGTGCTGAGTAAGACACAGCTAGTGCTGGAATGGAACCTACATCTAGTGGGGGAGACAGGCCAGGACACCAGGCAATGAATGCCTCTGTGGGGGACGCATGGGAGGGGCACGTTTCCCAGACTTGAGGTGCTCAGAGAATCTGAAACAATTGGAAATTATCCAGGCAAAGAGGACATGTAGCTGGGGGAGCAGAGCATGTCTGAAGGTGAGAGTACATTGTGTTCCCAAATAATGAGTGCGTTCCTGGAGAGAGACCACTGACCTCTATTTTGGAGTGATCACGCTGTAGCCTCCACACTTTCCTTCTAGGTGTCATCTGTGTGAACTCTTGGTCTACACCAGTGGTTCTCAACCGGATTTTGGTCTCCCTCCTCCCCATCTCCAGGGACATTTGGCATCATCTGGAGACATTTTTGGTTGTCACAACTAGAGGGAGGGGGGGCTGCTACTGGCAGCTAGTGGGCAGAGGTAGGAATGCTGCTAAATGTCCTATCTATGCACTGGACAGCACCTCAACAAAGAATTCTTCAGCCCCAAATGTCAGTAATGCTGCAGCCGAGAAACCCTGGTCTGCATTAAATCTCTGTACTAAGTCTTTGGCCTCTGAAGTCCCTTGATGAACAGTCCCTGAAGGAGGAAGTGGGAGGTGGGCCCTGGTGGATGGGATATGGGGACACCAACCAGGAGCCTTTGGTCACGTTCTCCGCTAGATGCTGGAGGAGGAATTTCCTCTCCACCCTTCATGTTCCTGTCTGTACTAATAGAGAGCAGTTGGCTAATAACTCTAAAACGTATCAGAGTATCATACAAGCTGCTGCCTTCCCAATGGCATTTTAGCCTTAATCGTCATCCTGAAGACTTTGTGTAAAATGAGATAGTGATGTCACATTGAGTGATTGTGACAAGTAAAAGAGATAACATATCTGAAGCGTGTGGCATGGAATGATCCACAGGTGCATCTTCTTCTTATTGTGTTTACTATGGTGTGATGGCTTCTTTGATGTGTCAACTTGTGTAGGCTACAGTCCCCAGTTATTCAACAAACACTAATCTAGGTCTTGCTGTGATGGCATTTTGCAGATATAGTTATCTATCATGTTGCCCCCAAGGAGGTGACTTTAACTAAGAGAGATCATGCTGGATCACCTGGGGGGGACATGACTGAATCAGGTAGAAGGCCTTAAAAGCAGGGCTGAGGCTTCCCAAGGAGAAGAAGGAATTCTGCTCTTGGATGACAGCTTGAGCCTGTGCCTGTGTGTTCCAGCCCCACCGACATAAGCAGCTTTTGGCAGGAAAGAGCTCTCTGCGGGAGGCCGCTTTGGTCTTGTCACTAACCTTTAACCAGGCCCCCCCCCCCCCCCCCCCCATGCTCTACTCACCTCTGGTCCAAGCACACCTTTCAAATCTTTTGATCACACAATACCTTGCCTAAGGTGTTGGTTCTCTCCGTAGATCAAGTAAGTGGAAATTAAGAATAAGTGATTAACAGATGACCAGATCTCTTCCCTAGATTCCCCTTCAGTAATCTCCCAAACTGTGTGACTAAACTGTGTGAACAAGGTAATATCTAGAGGGAGATCACAAGGAGTCAACAAGCCTGCACACAGTGGAGCATGGTAATGACTCTGACCCCCTATCTCAATGATTGAGATTACTTCCCTTTTTCCCTTTAAAAACTTTCATGGCCGAGCAGAATCTTCGGAGATGGTTTTTGGGGGACACTGAGTCCACCATCTCCCCAGATTGCTGGCATTCTGATTAAAAGCAACTTTCCTTTCTACCAACATTCGTCTCTCTTTCGAGTATTGATTTTTGAGCGGTGAGCAGCCTGACCTGAGTTCGGCAACACTGAGATCTTTCTTTCCTGACTCACTGCCTTAGGGATAGCGGTGTGCTCAGCCAGTGCCCACAACTGCATAGGTAATTTCTTGTAATGAATCTCTTAATATAAGCTCTTACTGCTTCTGCTTTTCTGATTGAACCTTGACTGAGATGATTAGTATTCAAAGTATTTGATGTCCACTTGGTAAGAGGTATTTCAAGGTTGTTGAAATGTATTTAAAAACAATTTCTGCTGAAACCCCTGTCCCCTCCCACTTCTGAGCGGACAGGTGATGATCACAGAATACACAGAATAAAAGGAAAGATCTTTTTGTCAAATCTTTCAGGAGTGGAGGCCAAGAAGGTAGATTGGATGTGGAATTGGTCTGGCTGGTTAAGTGGACATGATCTGTACCCTCTATGAACTTGCAATCAACAAGTAGGTTTCAGGGAAAGCTTATGTAATTTTGATATATAGTTCAGCTTTCTAATGAGGGTGGATCCCAAGGTGAAGCATTTATTTGTTGGGCTGGGTGATGATGGGGCAAATGCAAGTTGGAATGAATCTTTGCTACCTAAAGCATGGAGATGGACAGAAGCTGAGGAAGGGCTGAGAGAGGAAGGGGGCTGTGTCCAGGGGGCTTCCGAGGCTGGAAAGGGGGCTGTGAGAAGAGAAGATGGGTGATGTGGCTATTAGGAGAACTTCATGGGAAAGAATAGAAAAGTATGCAGGGGATTTTAAAGAAAATTTTCCTTATGGTATGAGAATGTAAACCTTATTCCTTGTCTTCCCATGAACTCTTCAATAAAGTATTCACTTTTATTAATGAATTATGAATTTTAATCAATTTTTGGGGTATATTGAGGTGTTGAGCCCTGCTGTAAGAGGAGTGGATAGTGTGATGGAGGCTTCATATGCGACCTGGTCACACATGGCTTATAAATTTTTAAGGATGTACATTACATTGTTTTGTTAATGCAGTCAAAAGTTTGTTATTTATGATAAAATGGCTCACCCATGCGTTTCTCATCTATTTATTGCACTGTCTGGGGGCACTGTGATGGGCATTGGGCATAATGTCTGAAACCAAGACTGCCATGGGAGTTATGGTCCGGTTCAGGGAACATGGTACAGATAAATAAAAGGCAACTATAATATAATGATGAAATGGCGAGTGAGAAGGTGTTATAGCGGCCCTTGAGAGCTTACAACCTGGAACTGGTGGGTCATGGAGGCTTTCTGGGGGAAGTGATACTGCATCTTAAACCAGAGGATAGGTAGGAGGTAAGAAGATAAAGAGCCAGGGACAGGTGATTAAAGCTCTTAGTCTAGCAAACAATTTGTTAAATAGGTGCCATGTTTCTTGTTGCCACTTTTCTATTTATATTCTTTCCTGGAAGTTCCATATGGACCTCATACCTTGATATAAAGTGGGAACTTAATGTGAGGCTAAGGCTTTTAAAGTTTTTTTTTTTCTGGTAGAAAATCATCCACTGTGAAACCCTTCCAGGCAGAAATAATAACAGTCCAATCTGTCTGTTTTTCTGGCTGTCCAGTATGTACAGGTTGAGGGTGGAACACTAAAAGTTAAGAAAACTATAAGGGAACAAACATAGCACAAACATGGACTTGACGGTAAATTTCACAGTAACAGAATTTAGAGGCAACCCTTAAAGGCTTAGAGAAACAGTTTAAGGACAAACACAAGCAAAGCCTTCATTGACTCTGTTATATGGAACTTTTATTCTCTAAAACACATCACGGATTGAGATTATAGAAAAGTCCAAGACCTTGGACAAGTTAATATATGATGGCTTCATAATGAGCTATTAGAGGAATCAAGGGATATTTGGAATAAATCACATTACCATCAAGTTTTGACATCATGGAAGTCTTAAAATGCCTCAAATGCTACCAAAGGGAGACACTGGAAGAGATGGTCATGAGACTCCAAAAGACAATGACAATGCTTTTCCCCCAAGCAATATATATCTAGAATGTTTTTATTTGCACACTCTCTTGAACTTCTCTCTCTCTGCCTCTCTCTTTATCGAAATAGTTGACATACAATATTATATTAGTTTCAGGTGTACTACATAGTGATTTGACATTTTCATACATTATGAAATGATCACCATGATAAGTCTAGTAACCATCTGTCCCCATACAAAGTTATTACAATATTATTGACCATATTCCTTATGCTGTATATTACATCTCATGGCTTGCTTATTTTATAAATGGAGGTTTATACCCTTTAATCCCCTTCACTTATTCCCCCCTCCTGCCCAACACCCACTCCCCTCTGGTGACCACCCATTTGTTCTATGTATTTATGAGTCTGTTTTCTTTCTTTTTGCTTGTTTTGTTTTCTAGATTTCACATATAAGTGAGATGATATGGTATTTACTTTCTCTGTCTGACTTATTTCACTTAGCATAATATCCTTTAGAACCATTCATGTTGTTGCAAATGGTAAGATTTCATTTTTTTTAAATGGCTGAATGATATTCCATTGTGTATATATATATATATATATATATATATATATATATATATACACATACCACACCTTCTTTATCCACTCATCTCTCTGTGGACATTTAGATTACTTCCACATCTTGGCTATTATAAATAATGCTGCAACAAACATAGTGGTGCATATATCTTTTTAAAATAGTGTTTCTGTTTTCTTCAAATACCCAGAAGTGGAATTGCTGGATTGTATTTTTAATTTTTTGAGGACCCTCCATACTGCTTTCCATAAAAACTGCAACAACTTACATTCCCACCAACAGTGCATGAGGGTTCCCTTTTCGCCACATCCTCGCCAACACTTGTTATTTGTTGTCTTTTTGATTGTAGCCATTCTGACAGGTGTGAGGAGGTGACATCCTGTGGTTTTGGTTTGCATTTCCCTGAATGATTAGTGATGTTGAGCATCTTTTCATGTGCCTGTATGCCTTCTTTGGAAAAATGTCTATTCAGCTCCTCTGCCCATTTTTTGATTGGTTTGTTTATATTTTTTTGATGTTGAGTTGTATGAGTTCTTTGTATATTTTGGATATTAACAGATGTATCATTTGCAAATATCAGATGTATCATTTGCAAATATCTATTCAAACTGTCAGAAAGAGAAATTAATAAAACAACTCCATTTACAATTGCATCTAAAAGAATAAATTACTATTCTCTTATTCAGTAGGCTGCCTTTTGGTTTTGTTAATAGTTTCCTTCATTGTGCAAAGGCTTTTTCATTTGATGTGGTCTCATTTGCTTATTTTTGCTTTTATTTTTCTTGACTGAGGAGACCCCCCCAAAAATATTGCTAAGACCAATGTCAGAGTGTACTGCCCATGTTTTCTTCTAGGATTTTATGGTTTCAGGTCTTACATTTAAATAACTTTAATCAATTTGAGTTTATTTTTGTATATAATATGAGAAAGTAGTCCAGTTTAATTCTTTTACATGTAGCTGTCCAGTTTTCCCGGCACCACTTATTGAAGAGACTGTCTTTTCCCCATTGTATATTCTTGCCTCCTTTGTTGTAGATTAATTGACCATTAATTGTGTGCCTGGGTTTATTTCTGGGTTCTTTAATTTGTTCCATTGATCTATGTGTCTGTTTTTATGCCAGTACCATACCTTTTTGAGTATTGTAGTTTTGTAGTATAGTCTGAAGTCAGGGAGCATAGTTCCTCCAGCTCTATTCTTTTTTTCTCGAGATTGTTTTGGCTATTCAGAGTCTTTTGTTTTTCCATACACATTTTGAAATTGATAGGGATTGAACTGAATCTGTAGGTTGCCTTAGGTAGTATGGTCATTTAAAAAATATTAATTTGGGACTTCCCTGGTGGCCCAGTGGGTAAAGACTCCACGCTCCCAAAGCAGGGGGCCTGGGTTTGATCCCTGGTCAGGGAACTATATCCTGCATGCATGCCACAACTAAGAGTTAGCATGCTGCAATGAAGATCCTGCAGGCTGCAACTAAGACCCAGGGCAGCCTAAGTAAATAAATAAATAAATATTGAAAAAAAAAGTATTAATTCTTCCAATCCATGAACATAGTATATCTTTCCATCTGTTTGTGTCATTTTCAGTTTCTTTCATCAGTGTCTTATAGTTTCCCGAGTACAGGTCTTTTACCTCCTTAGGTAGATTTATTCCTAGGTATTTTGTTCTTTTTGATGCAATCGTAAATAGGATTTTTTTAAATTTCTCTTTCTGATAGTTTGTTATTAGTATATAGAAATGCAACAGATTTCTGTATATTAATTTTGTATCCTGCAACTTTACTGAATTCATTGATGAGCTCTAATAGTTTTTTTGGTGGCATCTTTAAGATTTTCTATGTATAGTATCAGGTCATCTGCAAATAATGACAGTTTTACTTCTTCCTTTCCAATTTGGATTCCTTTTATCTCTTTTACTTGTCTGATTGCTGTGGCTAGGACTTCCAATTTTATGTTGAAGAAAAGTGGTGAGAGTGTGCATCCTTGTCTTGTTCCTTATCCTAGAGGAAATGCTCTCAGCTTTTTACCATTAAGTATGATGTTAATTGTGAGCTTGTCATATATGGCCTTTATTATGTTGAGGTATGTGCCCTCTACACCCACTTTCTTGAGAGTTTTTCTAATCATGTATGGATGTTGAATTTTGTCAAAAGCTTTTTCTGCATCTATTGAGATGATCATATGGTTTTTATTCTTCAGTTTGTTAATGTGGCATATCACATTGATTGATTTGCAGATGTTGAAAAATCCTGGGATAAATCCCACTTGATCATGGTGTATGATCCTTTTAATGTATTGTTGGATTCAGATTGCTAATATTTTGTTGAGGATTTTTGCATCTGTTCATCAGTGATATTTGTCTGTAATTTTCTTTTTTTGTGATATCTTTGTCTTATTTTGATATCAGGGTGATTCTATGCTAGCCTCATGGAATGAATTCAGTAGCTTTCTTTCCTCTGCAGTTTTTTGGAATAGTTTGAGAAGGATAGGTGCTAACGCTTCTCTAAATGGTAAAATTCACCTGTGAAGCCATCTGGTTCTGGACTTTTTTTATTGGGAGTTTTAAAGTTACTGATTCAATTTCATTACTGGAAGCTGGTCTGTTCATATTTTCTGTTTCTTCCTGGTTCAGTCTTGGGAGATTATACATTTCTGGGAATTTGTTCGTTTCTTCTGTCCACTTTATTGGCATATAATTGTCCATTTTATTGGCATATAAATGTCCATTTTATTGGCATGTAATTGTTCATAGTAGCCTCTTATGATCCTTTGTATTTCTGTGGTGTCAGTAGTAACTTTTCCTTTCTTAATTTCTGATTTTATTGATTTGGACCCTCTCTCTTTTTTCTTGATGAGTTTGGCTAAAGGTTTTGTTTATCTTTTCAGAGAACAAGCTATTAGCTTCACTGCTCTTTTCTATATTTTTTAGTCTCTATTTCACTTATTTCTTCTCTGATCTTTTTGATTTCTTTCCTTCTATTAACTTTAGGTTTTGCTTGTTCTTTTTCTAGCTCCTTTAGTTGTAAGGTTAGGTTGTTTATTTGAGATTTTCCTTGTTTCCTCAGGTAAGCATGTATTGCTATAAACTTCTCTCTTAGAACAGCTTTTGCCATTTTGGATAATTGTGTTTTCATTTTCGTTTGTCTCCAGGTGTGTTTTGATTTTCTCTTTGATTTCTTCAGTGACTCATTGGTTATTTAGCCTCCACGTGTTTGAGGTTTTTGCAGTTCTTGTAGTTGATTTTGTCTCATAGCTTTGTGGTTGGAAAAGATGCTTACTATGATTTCAATTTTCTTAAACTTACCAAAGATTGTTTTGTGGCCTAGCATGTAATCTATACTGGAGAATGTTCCATGTGCCCTTGAAAAGAATGTGCATTCTGCTGTTTTCAGATGGAAATCTCTTTATATATCAATTAAGTCTCTCTGGTCTAAGGTGTCATTTAAAGCTAGTATTTCCTTATTGATTTTCTGCCTCAATGATCTGTCCATTGGTTGTTGTTTTTTCTTTTCATCATTTGAACACATTGTGCACTTACTTCTGGCCTGCAAACTTTCTGCTAAAAAGTCAGCTGATTATCTTATGGGATTTGCCTTGTATGGAACTAGTTATTTTTCTCTTGATGCTTTTAAGATATTTTTCTTTATCTTAAAATTTTGCCATTTTAATTATAATGTGTCTTGGTATAGATCTCTTTGGGTTCATCTTGTTTGGGACTCTCTTTGCTTCTTGGACCTGTGTGTCTGTTCCCTTCCCCAGGTTAGAGAAATTTTCACCTATTATTTCTTCAAATATGTTCCCTGCTCCTTTCTCTCTCTCTCTTCCTTCTGGGACCCCTATAATGTGAATTCTCTTAAACTATCCTCATTTTTAAAAATTCTTTTTCCTTTTTATTCAGTTCAGCTTGCATGATTTCCACTTCTCTGTCTTCCAGATTGCTGAGCCATTCCTCTATCTCATCTAATCTACTGTTGATTCCTTCTAGTGTATTTTTTATTTAGTTATTGTATTCCTCAGCTCTATTTGGTCTTCTTTATATTTTATAACTTTATTGAAATTATCACTCATCCATTCTCATGAGTCTGGTGAACATCTTTATAATGATTACCTTGAACTCTTTATCAGGTCGTTTTCTTAGCTCCACTTTGTTTTGTTCTTTTTCTGAGGTTATGTTTCATTACTTTGGAAAATAGTCCTCTGTTTTCTCACTTTGCCTAATTCTCTTTTTATTTCTATGTATTTGGTCAGTCGGTTACATTTCCTGATTTTGGAGAAGTGGTTTTATGTAGAAGATGTCCTATGGGGCCCAGCAGCATGCTCCCCTTGGTCACTAGAACAATATGCTCTAGGAGTGCCTCCTATGTAGGCTGTGTGGGACCTTCTTTTGTGGCAGGGCTGACTTTTGTGGGCACACTGGCAGGTGGGGATGGACCCCACCATGGTTTGCTACAAGCCCATGTCTTGTGCAATGGCTGCAGGTCTGCTGGAGGGTGAGTTATGCTTCTTTTGTAGTTGTCTGCACAGCCCAGAGGGGCTCTGGGCTGGTTCCAGCCTGTTGGTGTGTGGGGCCAGGTCCCTGATGCTTATAGGCTAGAGGGAGGATTCCAAAACGTGTGTGCTTGCTACCATTTGTGTTATCACAGTAGAACAAGCTCCCCAAAATGACTTCTGCCAGTGTCTCCATCCTTGGGGGGGAGTGTCCCAGTTGCCTCCTGCCTCACCAGGAGGCTGTCCAAGATCAGCAAGTGGGTCTGACCCAGGCTCCTTTCAAACTACTGCTTCTGCACTGGCCTTGGAGTGTGTGAGATTTTGTGTGCACCCTTAAGAGTGATGTCTCTGTTTCCTATAGCCCTCTGGTTGTCCACATGCAGGCCCTGCTGACCTTCAAAGCCAGACACTCTGGGGGTTCATTTTCCTAATGGGAGACCTCAGGATGGGGAGCCAAATGTGAGGCTCAGACCCCTAGCTTCTTGGGGAGGACATGTATGATTTTGATATTCCTCCCATTTGTAAGTCACTGACCTGGGGTGTGGGTCCTGACTATATTGCATCTTTGCCCCCTTACTAATCTTGTTCTGGTTCCTTTTTTGTGTCTTTAGTTGTGGGAACTCTTTTCTGCTAATCATTGGGACATTCTCATAAATAGTTGCTCTGTAAGTAGTTGTAATTTTGGTGTCTGTGGCAGAAGGGAAATTCAGGGTCTTCCCACTCTGCCGTCTGTTTTTTTTTCTGGAAGAGGGACTTATAGCATCAGAGAGCTATGATTAACTGCAAATAGCAAACTGAAGCTCTGTTACATGTCTCACTACTCATTTCCACCCATCATGCTTTATCCATATGTCCTCTGTCTATCTCCTCTTTCCTTGCTTCCTTTCCTTAGACCTTGAGTCCATACAGCTGACTTTTTGTTTATTTATTTATTTAAGCAGAGGGAGCTTTTTTTTCTTGGGGGGGTGGGAAGGAAGGCCGTTAATCGTTATGGTGGAACAACACACTGAGACTGTCCCCAGCCAACCCCACTTGTCACTTGGCCTATTTCAGGGATTGCTAGAGCTGACTTTACGTGTTCGTCCATCTGAGGGCTCTGGTTGAACTGAAGCTCTTTGAGGGCAGAGGCCCTTAGTGTTTCCCTCTCCTTGTGCCTCACACCATGCCGGCATGGGGTGGTGTCACATTTATTTCAGTATGATGGATGTCCCAGACTGCCCTTTACTCTCAAGTGGTTGGTTTAGGGAGTTTTTAAAATTTTTTATTTATTTATTTATTTATGGCTTCGTTGGGTCTTCATTGTGGTGTGTGGGTTTCTCATCACGGTGGCTTCTCTTGTTGCAGAGCACGGGCTCTAGGTGTGTGGGCTTCAGTAGTTGTGGCACATGGGCTCAGTAGTTGTGGCTCACGGGCTCTAGAGCACAGGCCTAGTAGTCGTGGTGCACAGGCTTAGTTGCTCCATGGCATGTGGGATCTTCCTGGACCAGGGCTCAAACCTGTGTCCCTTGCATTGGCAGGTGGATTCTTAACCACTG
Source organism: Balaenoptera ricei (assembly GCF_028023285.1). NCBI lineage: Eukaryota > Metazoa > Chordata > Mammalia > Artiodactyla > Balaenopteridae > Balaenoptera > Balaenoptera ricei. Next base: position 172,816,331 of record NC_082639.1, read on the forward strand.
CACCATCAGGGAAGTCCCACAGCTGACTTTTTAAAAAAGTCACCAGTGTCTGCTGATTTATTCTTTTCAGAACTCTGGTATTGAGTCATTATTGTGGGAGTCTCTTTCACATGTTTGTAAGAGAGTCTGCCAGATGAAAAGACATTAGCTCATCATTTGATATGGCTCATGGATGAGTTGATTTGTAAGTGGAAGTCTCTTATGTTGATTACAGGAGGACATGGAGAATAATCTTCAGGAAAGGACTATGGAAAATAATTTCAGCTGAATGGGAAAAGAGTTGTCATGCTATCTTTTTTTTAGTATTAAGATTTTACTTTTTAAAAAAAGTTTAAGGCTTCCATTCTATCTTGTTTTTAAGGGGCTTGCTTTCCTAACCTCAGTGGAATGGAGAACCAATTATTTAGCCAACTCTTGTTTCCAATTAATTTCTCTGAATCATCCAGGTGTATGTTTTAGGCTGTATTTTTGTCAGCATTTTTATTGACACAGTTTTCTATTTTACTTTGCAGTGTGCAAAGATTAAGCCATAATTTGATGAATTACAGGAATAGGAAGATTTGTCAAGGGGTAGTGGTGAGGGTGATCTTGAGGATCTACTCTGAGCCCTCCTTGAACTCATTTCTCTAGCCGTTTCCTGGCCCCTCTCTGCTGGGATGGGTTTGGGCTTGGTGATCCTCATCTACCTTCAGAATTATATTGATACCCTGCTGTCCACTACCCATTTCTCAAAGTAGCCTTTGGCCTTGGTCTGACTGGGGCAATGTCTTTTTACTTCTGCCTGCTATTAACTGACTTGTTAAATTCTGGTGTTTTCATTTGAAAAATGGAGAGAAACTTGGGTTAGGAAGGTTGTTGGTTTGGAATGTGATTCCTGACAAAGGAGTGACCTTTTAGCCCTGGCTATATCTGGTAAGACACCAAATGTTTTCCTTTCAAGCTGAGATGGAAGAATTTCTTTGATGGAGCAGGAGTAGGAGTTGACTTCTGATTCTGCAATATTCTTTGATTCTAAGATTCAAATAACAACTTATTATTTTTCTACATCATCTCCAAACAGATTTATTTTTGTCATTAAGTGTGTTGAGTTAAATATAAAATTTCTTTAATTTGCTTTCTTTCTGAAAGCTTGTGCTCTGATTGCTGTATCAACTAAAATTCTCCTCTTCTTAAACCCATTGCCCCCCAGCTTTTGCCAATTTATTTGGTAGACTGAAGACAAAGTAAGAAATTAATACAGACTCATTGTAATGTGTGAAACAATACAAAGATGTATATAAAATAGCTAATAGTATTCTATCTACCACCCAGCCCATTCAAATCATATTCTCATGAAATAACCAGTGTTAAAAGCCTGATGTATACACTCTTTAACATCTTTCTTCATACTCATCCAAGCGTACATAAACACACCTGACATGTGTAGGTTCCTTTTTCCCCTTAAACATGAACTCTTACTATCTAATATCCTCTACCTTGCATTTCCCCCCTAAAAACACACCATGAGCATCCCCTTGAATGAATAGATTTCTCTAACCTTGTTCTGTTCAATACAGAGCCACTAGGCAGGTGTGGGTATTGAGCACTTGAAATGTGGCTAATCCAGATTTCCAGGACTTAGAATGAAAATATAAAGGATGTAAACTATCTTGTCAATAATTTTTTTGTTGATTACATGTTGAAATGGTAATATTTAGGATACACTGAATTTAAATAACATATATTATTAAAATTAATTTCACCTATTTCCCTTTACTTTTTAAAATTGTGGCTACCAGAAGATATGAAATTACTTGCATTATATTTGTATTGAACAACACTGCTTTAATCCATTCTTTTTAATAGGTAATTATATTCCAAAGAACTTCATGTAAGTTGGTGATCTATATCTGCACAAAAGTATTTTGTTTAAAACTCTTTCCATGGAGAACTCTTTGACCATTATAGTCTAGAAAAGTGGCCTTTTTTTTCTTAAAGACTACATCAAAACAGTCATAGGTAATGCCAAATACACATTTCTAATGGGGTACTGAGCTCCTTGCAAAATCCCAAACTACACCTGTTGTACCAGCAATTCCTCTGAGCCCTGTTCTTTTTGAATAGCTGTCATACAAACAGAAAAATTATACAGAATTCCATATATTTAGTACTGAGACTGGAGGCACTGAACCTGTTAAAACAGGTAGAGCTTTAAAGTCAGGGAGGCTTTAAATTTGATATAGAGTTTGCTCAGCAAGATCCATGTGGTGTTGTAATTTGGAAGAATATTCTAGGAAGGGCAATAACTGGTAAGTTTCAGTAATAAGTTGTGCAGAACCTGCAGCATTTTCCTTTTGTGGAGAATGAACCATATTTTGGAATCAGAAGACCTGGGCTGGAATTTGGACTTGGCCATTTAAAAGCTGTGAGATCTTGGATAAGTCATCTAATTTCTCTGGGTCTTGGATTTCTCACTGGTGAAATGAATTTAGATGACTCCCCATATAGTACTCTTTTCTTTCATGCCATGATGCTTCTCAAAGTTGGTGGAAGGAGCAGATGATTTGAAATGAATAAATTAAGTCATCAAATTATTTAGTTCTTTTTATTAAAAGTAAGGTCCATTTTATAAATATGCAGCAGTAATAATGTCATGGACATATATGTATATATATTCACATATATATGAATTATATATACGTGTGTGTATATATATATATATAATTTATATATATATATTATATATATATATATATTATATATATATATATAATTTACTTCTAGTTACCTGCATTGTGTTCCTAGTTCCCTAATTTTTCTTTATTTTGTGGTCACGGATACAGAGAACTCCAACTTGGTCACTGTTGTACGTACATTAGTGGTGGAGACAGGTCCAGGTTCTCAGTCCTGTTCTTAACTGGGTTCCTTGCCCTTTAATACATACCACCACACTGTTTCCCAATAACTTCAAGCCTTCTTCATGTATTTCAGTGACTAAATCCTTCCAAGAAGGAAAACTATTTTAGGAGTGGAAAATCTGGGGCCTATATATCTTGGACAAAATGTTTGGCTAAATCGTATAAGCAGGAGCTTTAAAACATGGCTTTACTTTACTAATGACTATTACAGACGGTCTCACATTCACTGGCAGGAATCTTCTTTGGGGGATTCTGGCTGCCCCTGTGCAGTGGTCCTCGCTCTTAGGTTCCAGTGTCTCGCATCTGTGATGCTGTAGGCTAGAGGAAAAGTGGAGTTACTCCATGGCTAATAGAGAGCATCAGCCTTGTGATTGCTGCATTGGGTTTGGCTGACTGTCCAGGATTAATGACCTTGTTGCAAGGCCTTTATCAGTCACTACACAGGGTTGGATGATTTCTATCAAGCAGGCTGGGCAAATATCAGGGCTTCAGACTGAGCCTCCCAGGGAGAAATGAAAATGCAGAGGAAGGGAGAGAGGGACATCAGAGATTCTGGCTGGGGCAAAGTAAGCTGTGTGTGTGTGTGTGCGTGCGTGTGCGTGTGTGTATGTCTCACTCTCCAGATATGGTTACTCTTGGCTACCAGGCAAGGATCACCCTACTCTTGTAAGTTATCTTCAAGTCCTCCAAGAAGAAATTTTTCTATTGTAACTCTGATAGTCCCGGGGCTGACTGTACTTTCCCAGAGTTTCACATTATTCATTTCCAGAAAGTAATTTTAGTTGATTGCCTTGTGGTCTTTTTGAATGAGGCATTTTAAGAAAGAGGAGACAATTGAAAGGTTTGGCTCACCGTCAAAATACATCTCTTCTGAGTGCTCCTAAGGGAAGTTCAATTGCCAATTTGGAATGGAAACTTGTTGGAATTTCCATCTCTGGAGGATTTTAATGGGCGATGAGACAACTATCTTTCTTGGTCCATTTAGTTGGACGCCTGCCTGGAACAGAGGCATCTGATGACCTCGTAGTCCTTTTCAGTATTGACTTTTTATGATTGGGTAGTAGATTCATGAGACAATACTAGGCTGAGGATTTTATTCATCTGCTTTATTATTTGGCCCAATGTCTCTCCACCTTGTCTTTCTAAGCAGATTTTAAATTATTTGAAGGCTGGCATGCTGCTTTTTGTTTCTTTCATGTTCTTCATGGAAGGGGTGGGGGGTAAGTTATGGAGGTTTCTGGAGGAGACCATGTCCAGGGAGATAAGAGCAAGGTCCTAGGTGGAAGATACCACATCTCCTGAGGTTGGAGGGAAGGAATCAAAACTGATATGGGTGTAAATAAATTAACAGATAATTGTGAGAAAAGATGAGGAAGATCACACTTCATAACCTCAGCTTCACTGATGAAGAATGAGGTAAGATCATCCACTGAAAGAAAGAAATCTAAGGGATAGAAAGAGAATGGTAAACATTTGGAATAATTATTGCAGAGAATGGAAGAGGGCACTGACCAAGGACAAGTCAAAGGTTTGCTGGTTGGTGCTAGAGCTCAGACGAATTTTGAAGCCATGAATATGTAGTGGAACCAACCCTGAGAGCTGCCTGATTTTTGTCAGTGGTGCAGTTGGTGGATACAGGGATGGAGAAGGAGGATTGGAGGGTTGACTCAGGGTTGGAATATTCCTAAGTAATGTGGTAGACAGATAACAATGCAAGGTAATCAAGGTTAGCAGACAGGATAGTTCAGGTAACCTATTCAGGGATGTAGGCTTGGATGGGAAGGAAAAGTACTGCTGGTTGCAAAAATTTGAGAAGCCAAGAGACTAGAATACTCTGTGAGCCCAGGGAGTAAGTGTAGTAGGAATGAGAAACTACGGGAACTTAGAGGCTAGAAGAATGGCCAGAGAGTAGAATATTGGAGTTCAAGATTTTTGGGTGATGACAAAACCAGGTGTGGTCATGAGGATAGGTGGTCCAAATGCAGTGGAGTAAATGAGCAGAGTTAGGGAGATCCATGAACTTCAAGATCACATTGTTGGATGTATCATCACGTGGGTGGTTTACCTTCATGGACATGCGTATCATCTAGGATCTGGTTAGGAGTAAGAGTGGAAAGGACTGTGAGTGAGGACTTAAAGGGCTATTATGGGGGGAGAATACAGTGCTTTGTGGGTCCATAGGCAGGTCTTCTAACCCAGACCTGGGGAGTCTATAGACTTCTTGGGAAAGTGATAGCTAACATGAGCCCCAAAGGATGAGTGAAATTAGCCAGGGGAGGGAAAAGTAGGGCAGGGAAGAGAGTATGATTGTTTCAGGTAGAGAGAAGAAGAATGTTAAATAGATCAATGTTTTATAAAGTGCTTAGGTTCATAAAATTAATGATAATCTGGAGATGTAGAGCCTATTATTAAATAATATAGTCTATAGCTTGGCAATTTTTTCCACTTACAGTAGCCCTTATTCTGTTATTTTTAATTAAAAAACTTTTTATTAACTCAGACTTCTGGGGGCTAAAGTTTATATCCTCACATTCATAACATCTGGTGAAACCATTTAATATTAGGAGGGAGATGAAATGTTCCCCAGGACCTGTCCTCCTCACATACTGTACGACTTAGCCCTCTGTTTCCAGATTAATTTTCAATTATAGAACAAGTGTATTATTTATCCTACATGGCTGAATTGGAAAAAGGAAAAAGAAAAAGAAAACATGGAACTGGCAAAGCAGAGGAGAACATACAGTGGAAGATGGATAATATACCCAAGAGCATGTTGACTTGTGTCTTGGTAAGGTGCAAATGAGGGGGTGTTATTTATATGTGCAAATATTCTCATGCTAAAAGTAGATTAAGAAAAGAGAAAAGCACTCAGAGAAGAGAGCCAAAATGTCTGCAAGGAAAAAAAAAAGTCATAAAAGAGGCCAACTCTACTTCAACCAAGTACTGGGGTCATAAATTACATCCAAGGAGATTTAGTTAACAGACGGGTTGGACTTGGAACCCACATTCCTTTTTCCACCTCGTTCTCACTGTGAGAAGGGGTTGGTTGTGGCGCAGTGTGAAGAGCCCAGGCATTGGACCAGAATGGAGCTGGACCTGCATCCTGGCTCTGTCTCTGCTGATGAGCAGTGTGACTTTGATCATGTGTCTAAGCTTCTCTGAGCCTCCATTTCAGCATCAGTAGAAGAAGAAGCAAAAACTCAAGTCAAAGTGTGAACGTGATGATTGGAAATTATGGATGTGAAGCACTCAGAACAATATGTAATACATAGGAGGCAGCTAATAAATGGTAGCTATTAGCTATTACTACTGATGCCACAACTACTTCTATTCCTAAGGATACCAGCATTCTGTTGGATAAATGAATCTGTGCAACAGAGGGAATGCTTGCCAGGGATATGTCATATGTGTATGTGTATGCTACACTCTTAACAAATTCTTGCCCTAATAAAACAATTCAAAATACAAATGGAACCTCTGTAGTCTTGCAGGCAGGGCCACACTTCCTCCAGGAGGCTAATAGACATTTGTCCGTGACCTTATATGTGTGTGTGTGTTTGTGGGGAGAGAGTACTGGGGAGAAAGGAAGGTGATTGGGAAGCTGGAAGCAGCTTCCCTTCCTCTAAATAGAGTCTGGAAGTTTAGCACCATAAGACCCAACCCTGGTATCAGTGCACACATGCCCCTAGGATCCATTTTCCAGATGGAAGATGTGATTCTTGGCAGTATCCCCAGCTCCTTCTTCGAGGAAGGGCTCAGAAAAGGAGTGTCATTGGAGTGGTTGGCATGACGGTGACCTGGTGGAAGGGGAGATTAGTGCTGAGCCTCCTTGTAAGAGCTCCTGTGTTACAGGTCTGGATGGGGCTCCAATGCTCACTTTCTTGGCTTAAGCCATGGCATGTGTCCAGCTGGATGGAGTGCAGTGCACCTTTTGGTTCTAATTGTGCACATGTCCTGAGTTAGGTGCCAGGGAGCTTCTGTCTTCCTGCCTGATAAACAAGTCAAGTTTAGACTTGGCTGTTTACATAGTCTCTGGCACATACATTTTTAAGTGTGTAATATCTGTCTTGATGTCATTGGAAATAAAAAGCAAATTTGGTGTGCTAGAAAAGCTACATGAGAAGGGGTCATTAGGAAAATATAGCAGAGATCAAGAAAAAATGGAGGAGGGAAGGCAAATATGGGCTTGGTGATTTTAGAACTGGGAAGCACAATCCCAGGAGGAGAAGTCTCTTTTGGTAAACATGATTAAATTTATAGGAAAATTACCTGGGGAAACTGTGAGTTTGTCTTCTTCAGACTTCTTGAGGATAGACCTTTGTCTGCTTGGAATAAATGAAGGAAGCCTGCCTATAGGCAGGGAGATTGATTAGATCATTGCTAGTCCCACACTGTACCTTTTTGATTCCATATTAAAGAGTAGAGAAGCACATTTTAAACAAGGTATTTTAAAATATTTAGATGAGCAGATTTCTGGAGTCATGCAACTCACAAAGTATTACATCGTCTTAATTCACTTAGGTGATCCTGGCGTACACTGGCAAATGGATGCTGGCAATTGATAAGATGGTCCCATAGATAGTGACACTGGGACATATTGTCACTGCGTGATGTCCCTTTTTGGCCCATTGTCTTTATTCCATTGCTGGTTAAATCCTCAGGGTTGACAGCTTGGTCTGACATCCATTTCCAATTTGGCTCCGGCTCTCCTGCAGGACACGGCACATGACTCTCCTCACTAGTCTCACCTCTGTGACCCCCTCCCGCCCTCCATGGGCTCCACCCTGGACCCCAAGGAACTGAACAACCAGGACCAACCAACCTCTTGTCCCCTAACACTCTACTCTGTCAGAGGAATGAGAAAGAGTTGCATTAGTCTTTAGGGTTAATATATCTATTAAAGGAAGAATAATCAGGTACTTTATATAAAATAAATAAGTAAATGAACACCAGATACATGTATCTTTTGGAACTATGGTTTTCTCTGGGTATATGCCCAGGAGTGGGATTTCTGGGTCATATGGTAGTTCTATTTTCAGTTTTTTAAGGAACCTCCATACTGCTCTCCATAGTGGCTGTACCAGTTTACATTCCCACAAACAGTGTAAAACTATTTACAATAGCCAGGACATGGAAGCAACCAAAATGTCCATCAACACAGGAATGGATAAAGAAGATGTGGTACATATATACAATGGAATATTACTCAGCCATAAAAAGGAACAAAATTGTGCCATTTGCAGAGACATGGATGGACCTAGAGACTGTCATACAGAGTGAAGTTAGTCAGAAAGAGAAAAACAAATATTGTATAATATTGCTTATATGTGCAATCTAGAAAAATGGTACAGATGAACTTATTCACAAAGCAGAAACAGAGACACAGATGTAGAGAACAAACTTATGGACACCAAGGGGTGGGGGGAAGGTGGGATGGACTGGGAGATTGCTATTGACATTTGTACACTACTATGTATAAAATAGATAACTAATGAGAACCTACTGTATAGCACAGGGAACTCTACTCAATGCTCTGTGGTGACCTAAATAGGAAGGAAATCCAAAAAAGAGGGGATATATGTATATGTATAACTGATTTGCTTTGCTGTACAGCAGAAACTAACAAACACAACATTGTAAAGCAACTCTACCCCAATAAAAATTAACGTAAAAAATAAAATAAATAAGTAAAAACATATAAAATGTAATGTACAACATGGTGACTATAGCTAATAGCACTATATTGCAGATTGAAAAGTGGCTAAGAGAATAAATCTTAAAAGTTCTTGTCACAAGAAAAAAATTTTTGTAACTATAGTTGGCCTTTGAACAGCATGGATTTGAACTTCAAGGGTCCACCTATACACAAATTTTTTCACTAAATACGTATTACAGTACTAGACGGTACATGGTTGGTTGAATTCAGGGATGTGGAACCATGGCTGTGGAGCGGAGGGCCGACTGCAAAATTATGCACAGATTTTAGACTGTGTGGGGGGTTGACGTCCCTAACCCCTGTATTGTTCAAGGGTCAACTCCATGTAAGGTGACAGATGTTGACTAGACATCTTGTGGTGATCATTTCACAGTGTAGACAAACATTGAATCATTATGTTGTACATCTGAAACTAACACTATGCTATACGTTAATTACACTTCAATAAAAAACTAACCAAAAAGGTAATTCTTAGAGTCAATGCAATATCTTATTTAAGAATCCATGAGTTCCTATTGATAGTTTCAACTTAATTTTAATAGTAGTATGTACAGTATATTCAATTTCTTTGATTTTTATAATTGCACATCTTTCTGATTACCCTGGAATTATTGATTGCTAACATCAATGTATGAGTTTCCCGTGGCTGCTGTAACAAATGGCCACAACTTGATAACAACAGAAATTTACTCTCACAGTATCAGAAGCCAGAGGTCTGAAATCAGTATAGTTAAACTGAAATCAAGGTGTTGGCTGAGCTGTACCCCCTCGGGAGATTCTAGGGGAGAAACCATTCCTTGCCTCCTCCAGCTGGGTGGCTGGGACCTTCCATGGCTCATGGCTGCATCACTCCAATCTCAGCCTCTGTGCATGGTCGCACTGCCTTCTCCTCTGTATGTCTGTGTCAAATCTGCTGCCTTGCTCTTATATGACACATGCGATTATATTTAGGGCCCGCTTGGATAATACTGGCAGGGCAGTCTCCCCATCTCAAGATCCTTAACTTGATTACCTCTGCAACATAGTTTTCTATATGAGGTATAGTCATGGGTCCCAGGGATTAAGTTGTTTGTTGATTACTTATCCATCTACCTATCAATCTATCATATATCTATTTTACTGAGATATAACTGACATACAACATTGTGTAAGTTTGGGGTGTACAATGTGTTGATCTGATAAATTTATATACTGCAATATGACTGCCATCGTAGTGTTAGCCAATACCTTTGTCATGACACATAATTATCATTTCTTTTTTGTCGTGAGGACAAGTAAGAAAAAAAAAGAAACTTCATAGTGCCTGTGACTCTTTCCTAGAAAAAGGACATTTGTCTTTACAGATTTCAGAAAATAAAAGTATACTTGCAATTCTGCAAATTACATTTAAATTTGCAAAATATTGCCAATCAAGCCAGGGAGTCAGGCTCAGCAAACCAATTTTCAAAGCTAATGGTTCTAATGACAAGTCCTTTTAATTGAAAATTTAGCACAAGAAAGAGAGATACACATATGCCTGAACTTACTAGTTGCTCACAGACATTGACCTTTAGCTGAGAGGACACGGCATCAAACTTCCCATTGCCTCTTGACTGGGCCTTGGAAAAGTGGAGAATTCTGGAATCTAGTCTCTTCCCGCTATGGAAGTTCAGGGCAGGATTACTACCGAAAACTCATTTATAGAAAGAACATCCTGTGAGGAGTAAATCTGTTTCACAAAAGTCTAATCGTGATTCTCCTGTTCACGGAAGATGAATATGATAATGAGGACCGTGCTAGGTCTGGGAAGGAAGGACGCCATCAATCAATCAATCGATCGATCGATCAATCATCACTATCATTGTGTCATCGAAACCACTTTATGTCGTATCTCCGAGTTCATAAAACACTGTCATGTGAGTGATCTTGCTTGATTCTCCCAACAATCTCAGAGGTAGACAAGTCAGGTATCATTTATCGCCATTTTGCAGATAAGTAAACTGTGGCCCGGAGAGGTATGACACTTGCCTGAGCTCTCACAGCTAGAAAGTGGCAGGTCTTGGACTAGAAACCAGCTCTTTGAAGTCTGAGCCTATGTTTTTGCTCTGCGCCATTCTGCGTTGAAAGTGTATATATGAACTCCGCGAGGGTCTTGCTAAGTGCTTTATGAGGCCGATGAATCATCGTACTAAGTGCCTAGGAACTATCCAGTGTTATTAATCGCTTCACTTCTGATCCCTGTCTTTAGACTCTCCAGAGAGGGAATCCAGCCTATTAACACTCAGCATCCTTTGGTCATGCCCTGCATTAAGCTGATGGAGGTTCATTTGTTCTTATGTGGAGTCTGCTGCTCTGGGGTCTGGTTCTGGCAAGCCATGAGCTGCCCCGGCCAGGGGAGGCAAGAACACAGGACCACTATCTATCACGCAGATTGACTGCGGCTCTCTAATCCTTGGAACTCATGTCTGCAGCTAACGATTGTAGAACGAAAACGGTGCATCCAGGGGAAGTAAGCCACCACAGGAAAACGGGGAAAATAGAGTCACAAAAGTGGGTACATGATCATGATAATGATGCACTTTGCCACATCTTTTACTCCAGTCCAGAGATGATAGAACAGGGCATTATATTATGTGCTGATGTCCACAGCAAAAAACAAGGATGTAAATGATTAGAAAAAGCCCTCTGAGCTGGCAGCCGGCAGCATTCTGGCTCTGGTTCTCCTGTAAAGTGCCTTCAGCTATAACTATATCCGCCTGCCCCTAACATACTTCTCTACTTTGCCATGCTTTCTCCATAGGTAAACTGGGGAAGGTTTTGCCTAATTTCATCTTTACTATAGGATGAAGCAGATGGCAGATATAAAGTGCCTGAATGAAGTGTTGCATAGACAAGATGATAACAAACATCTCTGGCTACCTGGGCGTATGTGAGGGAATATTTGGAAGGTATCATTAGCTGGTATCACAGTATTTTATGTAACATTTTTGCATACATTTTTCCTTTGTATGCCCCAAATTATTATTCCTTTTTGCCTTTTAGATCAGGAAACGGGGCTAATGCTCAGGTCAGATCACTGGTAAAAGGCAGGGTTGCAGTGGTTCCTGACTCTGAAATACCTGCCCTTCCACTCAGGATGCTCCTCCCCCATGGAAGGTCCAGGTCAGGTTTTGGGCTTTACTCTGATATAAGTATTCTGTGTTTTGGCCAACTGCTTGGGTGTTTTATTTCCGTGTTCTCTGTTGTTTTGAAATACTGGGAAGTTTTACCTTCTACTTTGTTTTGGTGGGAGGGACAGCTCCCTGATTGGGGTCTGCATCCCTGCACTGAGCAGAAGCACAGACACAAGATGCTTCTTGCATAGCTTCGTGAACACTGCTGGGGCACAGACTCTGAGGCTGTCTCAGGGCCAATATTGTGAGGGTATCTGTGAGTCTACCACGGCTTTGGATGAGAGATGAGAGATAAATGAGGTGCTGGTTTATGATACTCAGACCTTGGGGTTTACCCTCATCATTCACTGTAATATTGCTTTACTAAGAAAAAAATTGGAAACAATGTAAATGTCCATCAAGAGGGGATGGATTAAATACATTATGATATATAATTAAAGAGAGTAAGGTGGGGCTTCCCTGGTGACACTGTGGTTAAGAGTCCGCCTGCCAATGCAGGGGAGACGGGTTCGATCCCTGGTCCAGGAAGACCCCACATGCTGCGGAGCACCTAAGCCCGTGTGCCACAACTACTGAGCCTGCGCTCTAGAGCCCGTGAGCCACAACTACCGAAGCCCGCACGCCGCAACTACTGAAGCCCACGTGCCTAGAGCTCGTGCTCCGCAACAAGAGAAGCCACTGCAATGAGAAGCCTGCGCATCGCAATGAAGAGCAGCCCCTGCTCACCACAACTAGAGAAAGCCTGTGCACAGCAACGAAGACCCAATGCAGCCAAAAAAAAAAAAAAAAAAAAAAGAGAGTAAGGTAAATTTGTATGTGCTAATATGGAGAAATAGCCAATTAGTAACATTAAGTAAAAAAGGAATATATATTTTACTATGATTCCATTTTTAAAAAGAAAAGAGCTATCTATCTCTCTATCTATCATCTATTTTACTGTCCTAACTGATGAATAAAACACTTTGGAATGATATTCTTAAAATAAGGAAGGATTCACAATGAAATTTTAATAGTTATTAATTTTAGTGAATAGTCTGAGGGTTGGAGAGGGAGGGGGATTTTAACTTATCGTTTAATACCTTTCCATAGTTTTTGAAATTTTAACCATAATCCTTATTTTCTCTGTGCCTTGGTTTCCTCATTTATAAAATGAGGGTAATAATAAGTGGCTGAAGTTTCGGTTCGTGACACCCAAACCTTGGAGTTTACCCTTGTCTTTCATTGTAATACTGCTTTTGTTAAGAAAAACATCAGAAGCAATCTAAATGTCCATCAAGAGGGGATTGGTTAATATCTCATAAGATATTTGAGGGGTTTGAATAATTAAATACACATAAAATGCTTAAGTGCTCACTAAATGTTAGTGATTGGTTTCAGAGTTTTTAGTAAAGAGGAATAACTGCTTACATTTGAGTTCTGCCAGAACCATATGTCTATTAACAGAACAAGCACAGGGCTTCATTCCTAGGTCTGTCCTCACTTGAGCCTAGTGAGAGATGATGACAGAACCCAGACTCAACGATTCTGTCTGTCCCTTTCCTCTTACTACTGCAGATGGCAGCTGCTTTGCATTTAGCAGAGTACTATAGAAGATACTGTGAGGTCAAGTTGATGACATTTAAAAAAAGTTTATATCAGACAGAGGAATAACTGAGTGCGTCCTTGCCTAGGGACGGGGTGAGGCCGGATGTCTTGGGTTCCCTGTAAAACACCTGTGCTGGTCAAGTGTGTGGTGAACACAGGAGATGGAACGGGACTGGGTCTTTAGTGGTTGACCTCGGTGATGGAATTTGGGTATATTTGTCCCTGGTTCCTGGCACAGAGCTTCAAAAACCCTTGGAATTTCCTGAGTGAAGGAGTGCCTTGGTAATGCTAATGAGGTGAATTGTGGTGGATCCCTCCATAGCTTCAAGATGGATATTGGTCACCAGAGAGACCAGACACGTGATCAGAAGGTTGGAACCTTGGACCAACTCACCCTCTGAGGAAGGGAGGGGGCTGGAGATTGAGTTCAATCATGTGGCCAATGATTGAATCAGTTATGCCTGTGTAATCAAATGCCAATAAAAACTCTGTCCACCGAAGCTCAGTGGAGCTTCCTGGCTAATGAACACACTGATGTGCTGGGACGGGGAGGTGCCTGATTCTACAGGGGAAGGGCACGGAGGGTCTGACTCCCTCCCAGACCCAGCCCTGTGTGGATCCTCTGTAATAAGCTGCAATTGTAAGTTAGCACTTTCCGGAGTTCTGTGAGTTGTTCCAGTGAATTATTGAACCTGAGGGGGTCCTGGGAACCCCCAAATTTGTAACAATTTTGTCAGACATGTGGGTGGCCTGGGGACCCCTGAAACTTGTGGCTGGAAGCTGGAATAAGGGTGGTCTCGTGGAGGGCTGAGTTTTTAAGTCTGTGGAGTTTGATAATAACCCCGGATGGTTAGTGTCAGAATTGAGTTGTTGAAGAATACCCAGCTGGGGTAGAAACAGAGGACAGAGTCACTTGGTTTAACTAATCATTAGCAAGATCTCTCACTCTCTTTTCTATCAACTAGAGAGCCCATTTCACTGTAGTCGTTATGGGGTAGAGTAATCCAAACCAGAGGCTGGAAGTAACTTGCTGTTACCATAAGCCCTTTTCCCTCACTTCTCATCCTCTGCCTTTTGATGCTTGTGAAAAGTCATTAGTAAAAATGATGGTGAAACCACTTAAGTGCCATTTTTCCATTTGTACCCAGGAATTTTTCTACGCATAGATCGAATGCAGTCCTTCTTGGTGCACAAATTGCAGTAATTGGTTTTCCTTGTTTTTGTTTTCCCACTGACTGTCCTCAAATAGGGACCGCCAAGGACATATGTTTGCTGAATAGCAATTTCATTTACAGGACCTCCCCGATCTGTTAGACTTGGAGATCACACGGAGTTGCTGCTCAGGTTTAAATGTAACTTATTAATTATAAGACACGTTACTCATCTCACTGCTTAGATTTTTAAGGAATGCAAATAGCATTTTATTTCAAAGCTGGAAAAAGCAACCAAAAAAGTGCCAGGAATTGTCTTGACTGGTTTTAGGTAATTTTTAGTGCAAGACATACAAGCCCTCTCACCATGGATTAAACAGCGTCCTGTGTCCTGATGCAAAGCTGTTTTTTTTTTTTCTTTTCTTTTTTTTTCTGTTTTTAATCTTGATCATCCATCTGCAAACCAGCCACCACTTCCCATTACCATCAGCATATTACAGCATTTCCTCCTGTCAAAAAACAAAACAAAACAAAACAAAACTGGTGGGTACTTAGGAAATGCATACCTGTTCTATTACCAGCATCATGAAACAAAATAAGAAATGCAAATATGTTAGCAAACATGTATAATACACCAGCACCTCAGGGCAAATAGGTACAGGTGTACAGAGACTCATTAAACCCTATGGCTCTCCTTGGGGGATCAGGATGGGGATGGCGGCAAACCATATTTGTGAAAAACACACAGAATTAAAACATCTTAGAGGTGAAAATATCATCTTAACTATGAACCCCTTGTACCATCCCCCTTATAAAAGGTCATCTAGGTTCTGTAGGAACAGTCAAAATACAGTGAAGGGTCTCATGGACTGCTGGGTGGTCCACACCCAGTTAGGTAAGCAGCTCTAATTGTTACATGATTCTTTTTATGTTGAGCTGTGTCCTGCGACCAGTGATCCTGTTTCTTCTTGCTGACTCCACACAGAGGTAGTATACACCCTGTTTGATGTAGCAGTCATTCTCATGTGGGGAGACAGCTTTTCCATGGTCAGCATCAATACTGGTTTCTTACGGTTGCTGTAACAAAGCACCATGAACTGGGTGTTTTAAAAAAACAGAAACTTATTCTTATGTAGTTCTAGAATCTAGAAGTCTGAAATCAAGGTGTCAGCAGTGTTGGATCCTTCTGAGGGAGAATCTGTTCCATGCTTCTCTCCTAGCTTCTGGTGATGGCAGATGCTCCTTGGAGTTCCTTGGCTTGTAACGACATCACTCCAATCTTTGCTTGCATCTTCTCATGGCATTCTCCCTGTGTCTCTGTGTCTTCACATGGCCATCTTCCCTCTGTGTCTCTCTCTTTTTCTTATCAGGACACCAGTCACATTAGATTAAGGGTCTACCCTATGCCGGTATGACCTCATCTTAAGTAATTATATCTGCAACAGCCCTATTTCCAAATAAGGTCCCATTCTGTGGTTCTGGAGGTGAGGACTTAAACATGTCTTTTCTGGGAGAGCCAATTCAATCTAGAACAGTGCTTGAGTCTCCTTAACTGTTCTTGATAGGGCAAATCTTCCAGGCTCCTCCTTAACCAGTTCATCTTCATTCACAGGGTCCAGGTTGTCAATGTCCCCCAGGGAATTATCTTTTACTCTCTCTTTTTCTGAGTCTAAGAATAAAACATTTCTAGTTGTAAATGGTAGAAAGGGTCTGTTTCAAAATAATGTTTTCAGGCAAATGAAACTTTAAAAAGTCCTGTTTATCTGTTAATAAGAAAGTGCCTACATGTCTCGCGGAACTGAAACCTCCTTTGCTCAAAGGCTGCTCCCCCCCTGCCCCTATCCCTGGCTTTCTCAGGATCCCAGAACACTGTATCACCTGCTCTTCTGTTTGCAAAGTGATTATTCTGGAAAACGCATGAAAGTGAACCATACTCAGAGGGCAAAGGAAACCACAAGAGGGCAACCTGTGGGGTGAAGTCTGGATGGGAGGATGTGACCTTCCAGAGCATTTATGTTGGTGGGGTAGGCTGTTTAAGATTGATTTGTGGCCACGATGAGCGTTGAATCCTTTCCATATAGAGATCATCCCCCCCACACCGAACCCCAGTTGGTTGTGGGGCTCCAAAACACGAGTTCAGGGGAGGAGGGCTGTTGTCCGTTAGCTGTCCTATCGCTGTGGCTCTCTCCATGCTCTTTTCTGCAGAGCCATATACAGAGTTTTGGAAATTTTCCCTGTTCTTGTCTCATTTTGGGACCCTGACTTGTTGTTACTCACTTTGCCATGTCCTAAGCCTCTGGCTATAAGAAAAAGATCCTCTACAGAGAGTGGGCCACAAGTGAGGATTTGGTGGTGGAGGCATGGGAAGGGGGTTATGGAGAGTGGGTAAAAACAACAAGTGAATCACTGCTTATGCTAAGGTAATGGTGCTTGTAAGTATCCTGGCATAAATATTCCCAACGTTACAACAACAGTGCCTTTGAATCAGAAAATCCTCAGGAAAAGAATCTAAACAAAAGAGTGGCTATATGTATATGTGTAACTGATTCACTTTGCTGTACACCTGAAACTAAGACAACATTGTAAATCAACTACACTCCAATAAAAATTAAAAAAAGAGAAAATCCTCAAATTTATTTTTATAGCAAACATTTTAATTCTTGCCAACTACACTATCCTGCATTTTTAATAGGAGGGAGTGTAATTACTGAATGGGCATTCTTTACACAATGCATCAATAATGCATTGGATTTGGTAATATTTTTCCTGTTGTTATCATTGTAGTGATAGTTTGTGAGTCTAAGGAGATTCAGTTAATGCCACTGTGATTTATGAGAACATGCTGTGTTTGGAAACATCTAGAAGTACTCTTTACACAGAGGTGGAAGGAGGACGTTGTCATGATGGTGGCAAGGGGGTGGTAACTCTGTTATTCTATTAAGGGTTTAGAAATATTAACTGTCCCCTCGCCCCGTCCTTAATTAGCCATAAGTTTTCTCTGCCTTTCTGCATCCCCACGAAGTTGTTGCAAGTATCCATATTTCTATTTATAGTGAGGTCCAATGGAACAAAGCATTGTTTTGTGTCAATACTTCTGGGAAAAGCAGAAATTGGAGTAGAGTTTTGAAGGTAATATAGTTTATGGGGCCAATGGGACAAATATATTTTGATCACTAGAATGATTGTTTTTACTCATTGACTTGAATTTAATGATACAAATTTAATTTCATTTAACTATAGCACTATTGAGTGCCCACTACATATAAAGTACATAGCAAATGGTGTGGGCGGATCCATCAGAAATAGCTTTAACACAAAGCAGAATGAAAAGAGTATCATCAATGAGATGTTAAAAGTACAATTTGGGGGCAAAGGAAGAAGAGGTCATATTTATTTAGTGTGTCAGCTGAAGTTCTAGGAAAAAAGAACCAGAAACAAAATCTTATAATGTAACACTCTATTGGGGGTGCAATCCCAGGGAAGCAGCAGTGAGGCAAAAAGGGAAGTGAGGCAGGAAGGGAAAGCAAATGCAAAATGGTGCATTGCTAAGCTGGTTGCAGCTTTGCAGGGAACCAGAGGGCTGCTCCATCACATGGGCCATATCCAGAGAAACTGCAGGGAACAGTCATAAAAAAGGAAGAGGGAGCTCTTACCTCTCTCCTCTTTGTTTGTAGCTAAAGTCTGCTCCGTGGACACCAACTTCCTCCCAATTTGGGGTTGTGCTATCCAGCCTTCAGGGGGTCGCTTGGGAGGCCAGAGCCTCAGTGGGTCCAGTCTGTCCAGTGCACAGACATGGTCAGTTTTTAACTGTGAGTGCCTTTTGGTCTGTGGTGGCAGCAGTGGTGGCTTGGGCTTTGTAACCACAGAAACAACATGAGCTATCACTAAGGTAAGTCTGGCCTGGATGTAAGACAAGTGAGTAAGGCTGGGGGTGAGGAGATAGGGTTGAGCCAGTCTAGGGTGGTTCACATCTCTACAGTTAGAATTAGGAAAAGCTTTCGAGGAAGGTAGCACATGAGATGAGTAGGATTTTGATAGGCAGAGATAGAATGATGTTGGTAGTGAGATTTGAATCAAATAAAGACACGAATGTGGGAAAGCAGGGCTGGTTGAGGGCCCAGTGAGTAGTCCACTTTACTTGGACTGTAAGATGTGTGTAGAGGAGAAGTAGGAGATAAGGTTGGAAATGTAGACTGTGGGTTGATTAGGGAGGGCCTTGAAAGCAAGTGTATCAGTCAGCTATTGCTGTATAACAAACACAAACACTTACCGACATGTAACAATAGGCGTTTATTTCTTGTATATCTGCTGGTCAGCTGATGTTCCTCCAGGCTTCAGGTCCATGGATTGGCTGGGCAGTTCTGCTCTATACATGTTCATTCTGGGTCCAGGCTGAAGGGGCAGGAGGTCTGTGGGGGAAGCTCTTCTCACTGAGATAGCAGAAGCTCAAGAGAGCTTGTCCAACCACACAAGCACACTTTAAACTGCTGCTTGTGTCATGCATAAAGAATTGTGACCAATTCAATCTAGCAGAGCCAAGGTGAGCAGTTTGTGGACTCAAGGAAAAGAATGGTATTTTATTCATTATATTCGTACTCCTAGTGCCAAGCACAGTGCCTGGAACATAGTAGGTACTCCATGTTTTCTGAACGCATGACTGAATGAAGGCCAACTGCTGTGCACACAGCACTGTGAACACTGCAAATTGAGTTTGGGGCTTACCTCCTCCAGCATTTTCTCCAGGTTAGGCTTCAAGATAAAACTCATATCCAATTAGATAAACACACTTATTTCATGATGGTCTTTTCAAAACTTTGCTTTTCTATGTCCTTTCCTTACTCAAGAACTAATCATAACCTCTTTTGATGACCTTGTCAAGCCTACCTTCTCTGCCTGACCTTCCTTAATCCGACTCTGTTTCCCACCACTCCTGACACAGACTGTCCACACCATCATGCCCTGTCTTTGGTGTTCCTTCCATGCTCCCAATTCCTGTTATGGCTGTTGTTTCCTCAGAGCCTCTACCCCAACTGCTGTTTTTGTAAAGTGTGTCTTCTCTCTCAGCTCTGCCCAAATACTAATTATTCTTCTGGCTTGGCTAAATGTCTCTTTTTCCATAAAACCTTCTGGGACTGTTCCAGACCTCACTGACTCCTCCTTTTTCTGAACACCCATTCCTGCCTGTGAAACATTTTGACTCTTTATTGTTCAACAAATGTCACACGTGGGTGAATCCCATTTGCCCAAACAGCTTGTGAACATTTTCAAGTCAGGTCCCAAATCTTTTGCTTCTTTGAGTTTCTCATAGTGTCTAGTGTGGTGCTTGATACAAAGTAGATGAGTAATAAATAAATATTGATGGATTGATCCTATATGCACTATGGACATTTAAAAATTTTTTTTATCTATTTATTTTTGGCTGCGTCGGGTCTTCGTTGTTGCACGTGGGCTTTCTCTAGTTGCAGCCGGTGGGGGCTACTCTTCATTGTAGTGCACAGGCTTCTCATTGCAGTGGCTTCTCTTGTTGCAGAGCAAGGGCTCTAGGTGCGCGGGCTTCACTAGTTGTGGCATGCAGGCTCAGTAGTTGTGGCGCACAGGCTTAGTTGCTCCGTGGCATGTGGGATCTTCCCGGACCAGGGATCGAACCTGTGTCGCCTGAATTGGCAAACGGATTCTTAACCACTGCGCCACCAGGGAAGTTCCCACTATGGACATATTTAAAGGACTTAGCTATTGACCATCTTGCATGCATTAGAAGGAAGACTCCTTGAGGGCAGCAATAAAGCCTTCTCCATATGTGTGGCTTCCACCCAGTTGTCCCAACCTAGCCCTTGGATCAATAACTATTGAACTTCTGATAGGTAATCAGCCCATTCATCATAGTGCATTATCATTTAGATGCCCCATGATTTAGAGGCTGATGGGGGTCAATAAAATTATTATCAACAAAGCAAGCTAAGGTCTTGGTCCCCGCTGTACGTGAACCTGTGGGAGTGTGTCCTCCCTCTGCTGGGCTTCAAGGATGGAGCAGATTCCATCATCCCAAGGACCTGAAGAGGATGCCCATTTTCCTCTGGGCTATGTGTTCTCTCTTGTCCATTCTGCAAATGAGGTATGAAAATAGTAGGCTGTTTGTTATTTCTCCCCCTGAAACCTTGAAAATAGTGAACATATGTTTCTAATTCTGCCTGGGATAAAAGGAGAGGTTGAAATTGTCCTCTCTGGTGAGGAAGATTCAGTGTTTCTCTTGCCACCTCCTAAAGTGATGTTCTTGCTTACAGCACACCTGACTCAGGGGCTATTTTTGAAGCTGTCATTTCAAAGGAGGCTAGCTTTTGGGTTACGCTCCTTAGAAGTCTGAATAAAAGCCTTAGCTCTGTCTCCTCCCTATATTATGTGCTATTGACTACAACTTTGTTGATCTGGAGGAGGACTGGCCAAAATCGTGAACAATCTAACTTTATCCTTTGTATATTTCTACTGCACCCTTCTTTCTCCTCTTGCCATGCCTTCCTAGTGCCTTCTTTCTCCGGATATCCATTACTCCAGGACGTTTTCCCCCACAACTGTCTAGGACTCCATTACAACATCCCTTTGTAATGGAAGGGTTGTATGTTCTCAACCTTCTTATCCACCTTCTTCCCAAATTTAAAACTTACCTAACTTATGCTTCATTCTCTCAGGGACTGCTCTCTGCTAAGTCTGACCTGACTATGTGTCATGTCATGGTTTTTAATGGCTTTGTGAGATACTTTTTAAACAGAACTTCCTGGTGAAATGCAAGGAGGTACTCTAAGTCACAAGGTAATCCTGACATTTCCTCTTCGAGAATCAATTTTATTCAGTGGCAGGTGATTTTAAATATCTTAGAAAACTAAGATGGATGCTGACAAACTGTGAAATAGAAGGCAAAGTTCAAGTGAAAGTTTAAGTTAAAGCACGAGACAATAAATTTGTGCTCTTTGTGGGGTGTTCTGGGCTATGACCTCTACTCTCACAGGTTTTAGTGCCTGAAAACTTTGGAGGTGGAAGCCTAAAAAGCATTTTGTAAACACTTCCTGGCATAAGGGGAAGATGGTGCAGAAAAGCAAACCAAAAGGGTCAGGTGAGTTCAGGACATTAGTGAATCAAAGACTGAGTCAGTTCATATCCCAGAGGCAAAGCAACCAAGACTTGTACAGAAATAGCTGGAAGAAACCTGGAGTCCAGCAAGGTGGATGCTGGTAGTAAATCAGGAAGGAAGGAAAGATTGAAAATTAGGAAACAAAGTCAAAGTCTGGGGGACTCTCAGTTGGTTCTGTTGAATTCAACTGCTCTGCATGGGGTGGCTTTTCTCCCAGATGACTTAAAGGAATGCTCTTCACATTGTGCACATATGTTCGTGAAGGTTCACAAAGACTTTCCAGAGAACTTTTAAGGGAATCAATATCAATATCCTCAATTCCTACACACGTTCTCTCCTAAAATTTCTCTCTCTTAAAACAGGCCTCTAGTGTTTCTCTCCTGCCTTCTTATTTACAAGCACCCTGCTTCCACTTTACAAAGTAAATGAATAACTTTCTCCCATTTGGAGTCTTTCCCTGGGGCTCAAAACTGAAGGAGGACTAAATTGAGTTTAGTCTGAAGACCATTAAAATAAATTTTGATTATAGATTATTATATGATTTTTGACCTATACTCAGAACATCAGATAGAGTGACTTTGCTGTAACTAAACTTCCATTCTCATCTACCTATCATCTATCTGTCTATATCTATCTATCTATCTATCTATCTATCTATCTATCTATCTATCTATCATCTATCTCATATATATGAACAAATTTTCTTAGTGCTTTTGTCTATAAAAAAAAGTAGAAATATAACTGATTTTTACAACATAATTTTCAAAAAGGAAAAATCCTGACATACATATATACAGGCAATCATAAATGTTGTAATGAATCTGCTAATACATGCAATACTGCTTATAATCTTCTAGGGCAATGGAATCTAATGTTTGGAATCATGTTTTCTAAAAAGCAGAGATCAATTGTATCTCTGTTGGACAGAATTAGTTTACATTTTCTATGGACAAGAATAATTTTTATTACTTTCAATGTGTTACAGTTTGCAGAGTTGTAAAGTAAACTGTCAAAGACAACCAAAGGCATATAACCCTATAGAATCAGATAAACTTCGTGGGAGCAGGGGCATCTTTCTAGGCAACACACAGATTTTCATTGAAAGAACGCCCCAAAATCTCTTTCGCCTTTGTCAAAATCTTTCACAATTTTCCTAAACAGATCCTAAACTCTGTCTCAGTCTAGCTATAAGTAATTTTATCCACATACAGAAGACCTAATTGATAAAAACCAGCCTCATCAATCTTATGAAAAGATGTAATTTTAAAAATAGCATTTGTTTAATAATTATTTAGTGAAAATTTTAATATATTCATGTTATTTTGATCAATTTTATATTAATAAATATAACAACAACTCAATCCAGGAGAAAACTGAAAAACTCTTAAAGCTTTATAGTTATCAATACTTAAACATATTTTATTGCAGTGAATTATGATAAAACACTTTTATGCAAATAAAATATTATATTAATTAGGATAAAACCTTGCAGAGAAATAGAAGGAAACTAAAATCAAGGAGGAAAAGGAATGTTGCAAATATTCTGACATAAAGGGTTGCTCATTTATTTTAAAAAAATGGATAATGGTGGCTATTAAATTGTTACTTGAATTCCATCTCATATACTTACAAGACTAATATGAGTATTTATCTTAAAATATTAATATTTATAACATCCCATAAATCACACCCTTTGTGATTCTAAACTTATGATGAAAAATTTTAGATGTCAACTAAAAAAATACATAGATTTTCAAAAACATTTTAGGGAGCATGCAAATGAACGTTTGAAGAGGAGTGTTATAAAGAAACCAGTTGGCATCTAATAGGAATATTAACATTTTTATTTTGATAGTTTCTTTCAGTATAGAATTTGCATACAGGTAGCATCATGATATTTTCCCTCAGTGTCAATAGCAGACATTGGTAACTGATCACAGAATTCTTTGTTGTACAGCCTGAAAGTGGCCTCAGTATTTCAACACAGTGCTTGACATAGTCACTACTTTGCTCCATAGTCATCTCCTTTGCTCCATGGAGTATCATTTGAAAATCAAGGTCCCACCTCTAGGATGTATGTCTAGAATCTGATGCTCACTCCCAGCTTTCTAGGACGGACCTCACATGACTTGGGAAGTCAAGCAGCCCAAGTCCGGAACTTGACTTTCCATCCCCCTTCCCAGCACTGGGCACTTCCCCCATGCTCTGTGGCTCAACTGCAAAACCAGAGGTTGAAGTAGTTCTTGAGATCTGGAAGTAGGTCTTGAAGAGCCTTCAAGGCAGTGTTTCACTTGTCTGTATGATTGTTTGCCTGATTAAGGTCAGGAAAGTGTAAGTTTTGGACCTGGTTCTTCTCTGATCCTTCTCTCCTTATGACAATAATGACATTGTTTCAGTGGCCCCATCATAAAATGGGACTGACTATTTTTTCTTATTTTAAGGAAATGTCAAAAGACAATCAAGATTTTATCCATTAGTTCTCTAGTTAAAACCAGTTGCCCTGTAAACCTCTGATACTATAACTTTTTTATGCTAGACAAGGACTGAGTGTTTATGTGGACCTGAGGGCAGACACAGGAATCCAAAGAATTGCTAAGAGAAGTAGTGCAGGTATTTGTGAGTGGACCTCTGATTAGAAGTGCCTTATCATTAGTGGAATAAATAGGCATATTATATTACCTATGTACATATATATAAATTTGCAAATATATATACATTTGTGTAATGGAAACCATATATTTTAGAACAAGCAAGAGGTATCTTAAGTGCAAAAATCTCCATAAGGCATCACCAGTAATTAAAAACTCAGAGATTGTGATTCGTTATTACAGAGCATTTCATGCTCCCTTAAATGCATCTGATCTAGATATATAAACAAAAACTGAGTTATGAAATGTGTTAAAAGATTAGACCCTAAATTCATGAGAATGGTCTTATGACTAAGTATGCCCCTGTGTGTGCATGTGTGTGTGTGTGTGTGTGTGTGTGGTATGTGTCTGACTTTATGGGGGTCTTGGGGGAAGGGGAGTTCCAGAGAGTAGGCTATAGAGGATGCTTCATCTTTTATTCTGTTTTATTTCTTTTTATCATTTAGGGAGTCATATAACAAAATGCTAATTTTTAATTGAGTGGAGAAACTATGGGTGTTTGTTATGTAGTTTAGTTTTCTTTCTTTTTCTTTTTACTTTCTGTATTTTTATACTTCCTCAAATACAACTTATATAAAAAAAAAAACCCTCAATTTTGAGTGAAGCTCTGCGTTTCTAAATCCCGTCATATTTTGTCTTGTCTAACCTGTTACCTGCTGCTGTCAGCTTCTTAGTTTCTATTGGACTCTATACCCTGACTTCCTATTCAATAACCCCTTTGGACACCTGCTATTCTTTCTCTTGTAGAAGAATTGCAACCATCAGAAAGACCTTGACCACATGAGACTGAGCTGCTGGGAATACCTTGTACCCAGCTTCCTTTCCAGGGGTAGAGAGGCTCAGAAGCAGGTGACTGTCTCAGGTTAGAGCAGCAAATCTTGGGTGTCTGAGGAAGAGGGCTCTGCCAATGTGAGTGTCGACATCACTCTGGCACAGAGCTGGGTGCCTTAGGGCTGCATCTGGGGAATGGGACACTCTTGTCTTTTAATGTCTGAAGGGCTGGTCTGGCTGTTTGGAGTTAATGTTTCTTGGACCTTACAGGTTTCAAAAAAGTGCCTTCTCCAAAGCCATCTGCAGAATGAGAGACACACAGAACGATGAAGTGGGACTAAAACTGCTCTTCAACAATTGTTTGGGGGTAGGAGTGGCTGTAGTAGATGACCTGTTAAAGTACTTTCACAGATAAGGGATTTTAGAGGTGGAAGGGACCTTAATGGAAAGTAAATTCTCCAATCCAAACTCCACATTATCTGAATGAGGAAACTTCAGCCTGGAAAGGTTGAAGTGACTTTCCTCAGGTCACACTGTTAGTTTCTGACCAGCCAGGGCACTGGACATAAATATGTCACTAAAAAGACAGGACTTGTTGAATCCATCTGTTACCATTGTATTTTTTCTACTTTTATCATTGTTATTATTTTAACAAAATTTATTTTATATTGGAGTTTAGTTGATTAACAATGTTGCGTTAGTTTCAGGTGTACAGCAAAGTGACTCAGTTAATGAAAAAAAATAGATACCACTGCATCTTTTTTATTTAGCAGAATCCATTATGTCCACATTAGAAAAGTTACATTAATATGGACTATTAACTGGGATGTGGAAACAACCTCATTAGAGAGAAGTGGACATTGCAGTGATTCCTGTTAAAATGTTTTCTCATCTGTGAAATGAGAGCATTGCAGCAGATGAACTTTAAGTTCCTTTCTCCTTGAAAGTCTCTGAGCTCCTCTTCACGTGATTGAGGATTACAGTTGCTGGGTTAAGACACATCTTAGGCACCTATGTGAGTGCTTTTGGGAGCATTTGGTTTGGAGTTTGGAGACCAAATTTTACCTCTGTCACTTATCTGTCTTGTCACCATGGGTAATTCATCTCTCTAAACTCAGCTTTCTCATCGGTAAGTTGGGAATAATTATGTCTTCCTTGTTCATCTCCTGGGTTCCTCATCCTAACTAAGGAACGCTGAAGACAACTTGAGTGATGATTTTCTCAATTCTCTTAACCTTGGTACATAGATAGTACCATGAGTAGGAGAGAAGTCAATTCATTACGTATGATGTGTATGCTTGTATGTATGAAGACGTCTGCCCTTTAGCCTTAGAGCATAACTCTCTCCCAGAACCCTAGTTGGGAAGGGCCACTTACAACAAACTATATGACGTGTACAACATGATAAAAATGTAAGAGACTATTTTCCTTCGTATCCAACTCTTATCTTTGTTAATTCTATATTCACATCCCTTGCCTGAAGAGTAGGGGTGAGAGTCTCATGGTTCCCCTATTCTGAGGATGAGGTGGCATGACCCTAGTCCGATGGGGGCAGGTTAGGAGTGGATGGGGGATGTAGTAACTCTTGGCTCCATATCATTCTAATCCAAACTTCAGCTGTCCCACAGTGGCTTTGTTCTCCTCAACTTCACTCCTTTTCACGAAGAACTTAGGTAGTAAAAACTACCTGGGTTTGAGATTGGCTGGCAAATTAAGTAAAGCTCATGGGTAGGGACGGGAAACCTTTGGCTTGTAGACTTCTTTTCATGAAGCCCTTTAAGCAAGGCCCTCTGACAGTCCTTGTGTGGGCCTGATCCTAGATCAGGTGACCTTAAAAATAATAAGTTGGAGATGTAGACATTAAAATAGTCACTTTATAAATAAAGGAAACTGAGGATCAGGATTGTTAAGCACTGGCTCAAGTAGAGCTACTAGTTTACTGCTAGTTAGTGGGTAGGACTATGGCCTCTGGGGGCATCATTCACATTGCAGTTTGTGAACTTCGCTCCCTGGAGGTGACAGTGTGATGCTCTCTGCAGTAGTGCCATAGACTGAGAGTGGGAGAAGGGTGATGTAAATCCAACTCCATGTGACCTAAGTTCTGTTCTGAGCCACTATGGCACGTGCTGTCCCTTCCCCATGAAAGATTGTTTCTAAACGATTGATGAGGTGGGAGTGGGTGGCACTTACTTCTTATCTCTTAATCCATGTGTGATCTATGTGTGGAGACTGATTGAGCTGGGCCACTGAGAAAGCCAGTTCTGACCACAGTAGGGAGCTCTGGAAGACAGACTAGTGGTTGAGAACTTGGGGGAGGTGTGGGTGTTGGTGTGTCTGTGTGTCTGTGTGTGTAACTGGGGTTCCATCTGTCAGGGCTATGATTTTTAAAGAGAAAGATCAGAAAACCCTAGGATATGGAGTCGGTCAGAACTGTGAATCTCCCAGTGAACTATCTTCCTATCTCCATGTCTCATTATAATTTGTGTGTGTGTGTGTGCATGTGCTGAAACTGAAGTTCTGCACACACAGTGGATGTACTGTGGAGAAGAAAGAGTGCAGTGGAGTGTGCAAGAGGCACCTCTCTATGGTTACCCACCCCTGGCAGGCCAAGTAGATGCATTGTCTGTGAGGTGGGAAGAGACTCATAAAGACAACGCCCTATTTTTCCAAGTGACCACATAGAGCTTTGAACAAAGAACAGGGTTGGGAGTCAGAAGACTTGGGTATTGGCTGAGTCATCTTGGGAAATATGCTGAACCTGTGTGAATTCTAGGCCCCTCAAGAAAAAGATGAGGAAGATGATACTCTTATTCACTGGACAGACATAAAATGCCAGCTTTCCCACAGTTGGCCTGTGACAGAGCGATCCACACGTCATGCTTTAGAAGAGGAAATGGCCTGAGTTCTTTTGACTGGCCTGGTTTTTTGAAAGAACTTTTCTAGGTATAGGCCCCTTTCTCATCACATCTCCACTGTCATATAGACTCCAAAACTGACATACCACGTTGACGATACCTCCTCTCCTGAAACTTAACCTTCAATTATGCATCGTTCTAATTATGCCCTTCAGTTTAATGCAGTTAAAAAAGAGACTGTGCTTTACCATTCAGTCTAAATGCTCATGAGAGATCTCTCTCCTCGCAACATCTCACGTTTAGATTGGATTTGATTTTGGAGATGATGGAAGCAAAGACACTGGGAATAGCATAGTTGTTACCTTAGGGCCCTGGGTGGATCGCCAGGGCTGTGATATCATATGCTGGGCACACTGCACTGTACTCTGTATGCAGGGCTGGCTCCTTGGAGGTGTTAGTTTTAATCCACAATGTCCCTTTGCTCTTCTGCAGTTAGAATTAGTTAAACCTATTTCACAGGGGGATGGGAGCATGAGTGAACATCCTTCCATTTAAGCTGAATTTCACAAAGTGTAGCTAAGTAATTCCCATCTCCCCACCTAAAAAAGCACAAAAGATCCTCATGGTGTCCCCCTTCCCCTAGGTCATGGGCAAACACCTGACTGCCCTCCAGGTGGCCGCTGTATGAAGGTAGTTCATAGGTGGACGAATTACTCTTCTGGGCTGCTGTGGCTGCTGGTTGAGGGGTGGATTGTGTGACCCAAATCCAGCTAGTGTGTTCTTCTTCCCTCTCCTTTTCTGGAAGTTTTTACAAATCCGAGCAGTTTGATACCACTCTAGAATTGTTTAGGAGCCATCCCATTGGAGGGCAGGAAGACAGGGCAGACAACTTCTCAAAGCCCATTTCCTTGAATGGCTCCCCTCCAGACCTAAACCTAGGATATGTGCAAGGAAGTTCATGATCGCATCTTGGCTTCTGTAGATAATCAGCTTAAGAAGGCCTTCTTGAGAGTTCTCTCTCAAGCCTCTTAAGAATCAGTTTAGCATGGGGCTTCTCTGGTGGTGCAGTGGTTAAGAATCCACCCACCAATGCAGGGGACACGGGTTCGAACCCTGGTCTGGGAAGATCCTACATGCCGCAGAGCAGCTAAGCCCGTGCATCACAACTACTGAAGCCCGCACGCCTAGAGCCCGTGCTCTGCAACAACAGAAGCTACTGCAATGAGAAGCCGGTGCACCGCAACGAAGAGTAGTCCCCGCTCGCCGCAACTAGAGAAAGCCCGTGTGCAGCAACGAAGACCCAACACAGCCAAAAATAAATAAATAAAATAAATTAAAAAAAAAAAAAAGGAGACTCAGTTTAACATCAATCTGAAACCAAATCCCTACACTTATGAACTGAGTGTGTGTCCTTCCCTTAAGGAACTACGGGAAGCTGCTGCTGAAGGGAGGCGAGTCTCCAGGGACTTTCTGTCTGGAGGGGTTACCTCTGCTCCCTGGGGTTAAGACCCCACTTGCCTGGCCCCAACAGAACATCAATAATTCATCGTCTTCACAAACACAGCAGCTCTGGGCAGACATGGCCTCGTGGGTGAGGCTGTCGATGGGGTCAGGAAGGCATATTGTTCAGGTGGTCAGCCCCTTGGGTGGGAAAGTCTCGGCAGAGGGGCAGGGGACAGATGGATCAAATCAGGACAGAGACATGGCTCTGCTCCTGACCTGTGGCTGTGCTTGGGCTCACAAGGGCTTGTGGAAGCTCTCACTGGGGATATATGAAGCCTGTATTTTTTTTCAATTTTTTAATTGAAGTATAGTTGATTTACAATATTGCATTAGTTTCAGGTGTACAGCAAAGCGATTCAGAGATATATATATATGTATATACATGTGTGTGTATATATATATATATATTCTTTTTCAGATTCTTTTCCATTATAAGTTATTACAAGATGTTGAATATAGTTTCCTGTTCTATACAGCAGGTCCTTGTTGTTTATTTGTTTTAGATATAATAGTGTGTATCTCTTAATCCCAAACTCCTAGTTTATCCCAACCCCCCCCCCCTTCCCCTTTGGTAACCATAAGTTTGTTTTCTATGTCTGTGAGTCTGCTTCTGCTTTGTAAAACATTCATTTGTAACTTTCTTTAGATTCCACAAATAAGTGATATCATATGATATTTGTCTTTCTCTGTCTGACTTACTTCACCTAGTATGATAATCTCTAGATCCATCCATGTTGCCGCAGATGTGAAGCCTGTATTTTTGACGGTGCTGTATTTCAAACAGGGTTGTTATGGATGAAACTGTGCCCCTCCCCTGCCCCTACATTCATATGTTGAAGCCCTATCTCCCAATGTAATTGTTTTTGAGGACACGGCTTTTAAAGAGGTAATTAGGGTTTGTGAGGTCGTAAGGGTGGGACCCTAATCCACTATGACTGGTGTCCTTATAAGAAGTAGAAGGGACACCGGGGACGTGCACGCCACATGCAAAGACCTTGAGAAAAGGCCACGTGAGACACAGCAAGAAGGCTGCCATCTGCAAGCCCCAGAGGGAGGCCTCAGGAGAAACTAACTCTGCTGATACCTTGACGTTGGATTTCCAATCTCCAGCACTGTGAGAAAATAAATTTCTATTGTTAAGCTCCCCAGTCTGTGGTATTTTGCTATGGCAGCTGAGTAGACTAATATATGTGTTAATCCACTCCTCTTTCAGTTCATGCTATCAAATGCCTTTAGGAATTTTCAGCATTCAGGTACCCACTTCTGTTGTGATCATCATGGTCTATCCTACAGAGGCAGTAGAGGGCCCTATGGCTGGAGCACAGGTGCGGACCCGCACTGATTGGATTCAAATCCTGCCTCCACCACTCACTAGCTTTGTGATCTTCAGCAAGCTATTTAACCTCTCTGGGCTTCCGTTCGTTCGTCTGTAAATTAAAGATCATAGTAGTACCAACCACAAAGGGCTATTGAAAGGGTTAAATAAATTAATCACTGAAAACTGCTTAGAAGAGCACTTTATACATAACAAATGCTCAATAAATTCTTCTCATGATCACCCTTTCTGGTGTGCTCCTGTGTGGTTGTGGCCCCACTATATTCTAAGCATTATGAGGAAAACAATGGTGGCTGTTTTATGTAGCCTAAGCACCTAGCATATTTTTCATTCACGAAATATTTATTGAGCACTGACTCTGTGCCAGGCATGGTCCCAGGCCTGGGGATCAATGGTGAGTAAAGGCAGACTCAGTTCCTGCTCTTAAAGTGCCTACAGTTGACATACCTTGGGTGGTACCCAAGTATTTGTTGAAATAAATGGATTATACTTTTGTTGTGTCTGTAAATCTAGTCTTGGTAAGGTAGGCCAAAGAAAAAGAGCTAAGGCTTTGGAGTCAGAGAGATCTGAGTTTAGATTTTGGCTCAGTGACTTTCCAGCTGTGCGACTTTGGAGAAGTTTCTTCACTTTTCTATTCATCAGTTTTCTCACCTGTAAAATGAAGATCAAAGTGCTACCTCATAGGTTTGTTGTGAGGAATAAATGACAAAAAATGCCTAGTATTAAAACATCTCCTCTTCTTCTTCAGCCAGAGCTCTTGCTATGTGGGAATACCCCCTCTCTCCATCCCTCTAGAGCTTCTATACTGTTAAAATGGAGCAAGATCTGAGGATCCGAAGGTTGGCACTAAACTACTCACTCATTTATTCACTCATTCATTCATTCATTTACTCCTTCATTCAACCAATACTTATCAAATTCCACCTATGGCTTAGGATTGTTCTAGCCACTAGAAACATTGCAGTGGACAATCTAAATCCTTGCCATCAAGAAACTTACATTCTGGGCTTCCCTGGTGGCGCAGTGGTTGAGAATTTGCCTGCCAATGCAGGGGACACGGGTTCGAGCCCTGGTCTGGGAAGATCCCACATGCCGCGGAGCAACTGGGCCCGTGAGCCACAACTACTGTGCCTGTGCATCTGGAGCCTGTGCTCTGCAACAAGAGAGGCCGCGACAGTGAGAGGCCCGTGCACCGCGATGAAGAGTGGCCCCCGCTTGCCGCAACTAGAGAAAGCCCTCGCACAGAAACGAAGACTCAACACAGCCAAAAATAAATAAATTAATTAATTAATTAAAAAAAAAAAAGAAACTTACATTCTAAGTGAATACACACAATAAAAAAATAAACAAATGGGTACCATAATTCATGTAATGTTAAATGCTATGAAGAAGATGGCAAATAAAACACAGTTCCTCAAGTGGTAATGATTTTGGTTAGGATCACGGTAGGGGACCATGTCCTGGTATTTGGTTGAGACATTCTCCAACATTCTTCTCTCTCTTATGTCACTTACGGGAAAGGACAGGCTGATGAACTTTGGCTGACCCCCAGGGCCCAGAAGATTCACTGGATACAGATTGATCTCGAGATTCCTCACCCCTAGGTTATTCTTTAACATTTTGGGTGGTTCCCCAAAATCTACAGCATATCAAGAGACTCATCGGCTCACTCTAGGTCAGGGGTAGAAGTCCCAGCCCTGTCCTGAGAGTATGACCCTGGGGAGAATGTGAGCTTCCCAGTTCTGCACCAGAAGAGAAGATCATCTGGGGTGAAGTAGACAGATTGGTGCCCTTTCCATCTCTCTTTTTGGAGGAGGAGAAAGAAAATGGATTAGGAAAGATGAGATGCTAACTCTTGATCCTTCTTCTTCAAGAATCTGAAGGTTTGTGTTCATAGTTCATTAATTACTTGTTTAATGCTAGTCTTCCCAAGTAGGTGATAAGATCCTGAGGCCAGTGACCACATCTGTCAGCCTTGTTCACTTTTGTACTTGATAAATATGTATCGAATTGAATGGAATCATGTATTCTTTAGGGATGTTACTAAATACTACTAAACCAGAATTGCATTTGGAGGCTGCAGTTATTCCATAAGATGTTTATTGGATGAGCCCTGTCACAGGCTGGGGACTCCAGGAAGCAGAGTCAGAGAGGGAGTTTAACTTACAGGATGTTTATTAAGGAATGCTCTTGGCATCAACATCCATGGAAGGGAGGGGAAAGGGAGAATATTAGGGGGCTAGAGGGAGATGTCTTACTTTAATGAAGGTCCAGTAGTAGCCTCAGCTGACCCTGTGGGGAGCTTTGGAGCTAGAATACCTCCTCAGGGTTGTATTAGTTATTTATTGTTCAGTAACATTGACCCCAAAGCTTATCTCACAGCCTCTGTGGGTCAGGGATCTGGGCGTGGCTTAACTGGATCTTCTGCTTCAGGAACTCTCACAAGGTTGCAGTCAGGTTGTCAGCTGGGGCTGTGGTCTCATCTGAAAGCTTGGCTGGGGAGAATCTGCTTCCAAGCCCACTCATGTATTTGTTGGCTGGATTCAGTTTCTCCTGGGCTATTAGTTCATCACAAGCTACTGGTAAAAGTCCTGCTCTGTTCTTTGTGGGCTTCTGCATAGAGCATCTCACAAGAGAGTGAACAGGATAAAGGGCAAGAGAGGGTTCCAAGAAGAGAGAGAGAGAGAGAGAGAGAGCTAGCAATATGGCAGTCATAGTCTTTGTAAGTTTGTCACAGATGTGACATCCCATCATTTTGCCATATTCTGTCTGTTAGAAGCAAGTCATTCAAGGAGAGGGGATTCCATCTGGGCATGAACAGCCAGGGAGTGGGGACCACAGGGGCTGTCCTAAGTTGGGCTGAGATGGCCAGGCCTCTGTATTCCTGCATGGATCGGTCACTGGATGTGGACCACATGGACAAAAGTGTGACCCTGGTGTGGTGGCTCTCTGCAGCAAAGGCAATACCTGAAGGCTGACAGTTGAAGGCTATCTGCTTACAGCACTTCCAGCAACTGAGGCAGGAAGTCCTTCACTGAAGGGGGATTGGAGAGGCACACTTCCAAATCCACCACAACCCCACTCCACATTCAGACTGCGGACAACCACATCCATAGAGTTTGGCTTAGTAGAGGATTCTGTTGATCCATGTGTGAGAGGAAGAAAGGGAAAGAGAAACTATTTCTTTTTAGTGTCTGTATTTACAAGGAATGATTCTGCTTAATTGTATTCTTTCCCTTTATTTTTCTCTTTTTTGACCCCTGGGTTGGAACTTGTTTTGAATGCTAAATAGAAACTCTACCAGGGAATAAAGTTGTGCTGTAACCATATATCACCCAGGCCATGAGAGTGAAGCCTAGGGCTGGGGCTCATTCAGCCGCACTGCTCTCAGAGGAGTGTTTGAGGTTGCAACTCTGCAGGGCAAGAACAGTGCTGGACCCTGAGTTCTCCCTTAGCAACCTTCCCTCCCTATTATAAATCTCCCATCCCTTCTTTTCATTCTTCATTGCAAACTCACACCCTTTGGACACCTTGAATTGTGGACTCTAAGAAGCCAGTGTTGTAAGGCACCTTAGGGTTTCTCCAGAAGCACAGCCCTAAATGGGGATTCTTCTGCAAGTGCGGGAGTATGCCCAGGAGAGTGAATCAGGCAGGGGATAATGCTAGTAGTAATGAGCTCTCTGCTGGCCGCTAGCTGCAGTCTCGTCCCACAGGATGCTCTGGGGCACGTGTACACCACAGAGTTGATCCTGCTGGGAGCTCAGGGGTCCAGCCTTTTGTATCTCTGTGTCAGCCAGTCAGTCATTGGCTGAGGTGTGCAGTGTGGGGAGTCTGGTGTGGGGCAAGGGGCTAGCTTTTTGTTTGCTAGAGGACGGATCTCCCAAGAAGGGAGCAGATAGCGTTTACTAGTCAACACTCTACAGCACCTGGGGAGACGGATGCACAACTAGG
Source organism: Balaenoptera ricei (assembly GCF_028023285.1). Taxonomy (NCBI): domain Eukaryota; kingdom Metazoa; phylum Chordata; class Mammalia; order Artiodactyla; family Balaenopteridae; genus Balaenoptera; species Balaenoptera ricei. Next base: position 172,851,018 of record NC_082639.1, read on the forward strand.
AAAGACCTTGGGGTACGGGCTGGGGTGAGGCACTGATAGCACCCAGCACAATTCTTTCTTATGTTGAATCACTATCTTCTTTCCTCTACTTTTTGCTCCTAGGGTAAATTTCCTTTTATGGAGTAATGGAAAGAATAGGGCTGGGAATCACACAGATGTAGACTGGAATCTAATTCTCTTTCATTGGGAACTGGCTAACTTGGATAAATTATTTAAATTCTCAAGCCTCAGTTTGCCTGTCTGGAAAATGGGTATGAAAACACTTACCTCATAGGGTTGTGGTAAGGGCTGAATGGTGATATTTGTGAGATGCTTATTGCAGTGCCTTTCCCTTCATTCCTCTCACTTGTCCCTCTTGTAGCTATACAGAACAACCTCTTCTCCTCCTGGCACAGCCGTTCAGAGCCCTGAAGACTGTCGTGCTGCTCCCCTTAGCTTTCTGCTTTCCTTATTAATGAACCCCTTTCTTCTTGCTCATGTGACAGCCCTCCAGAACCTGCAGTGTGCTCACTGCTGTCCTCTGGATGAGTTGTGGTTTATCACCTTCTTCTTATAAAGTGGTACCCAGAACCGAACACAGTCTCCTTCCCTGGGTGGCTTGACAGGTGGAAGGCAGCAGATCTGCACTGTCTTCTTGGTCATACCCTAAACTCTAAGAGATGCTATCCAAGATTGCATTTGCTTTTGACAACTTTAGATGCAGCCATTATAAGTAGCAAGAAGATTTAGAGCTCTCAGGGATACGCTAAAATATTGTCCCGACTCTTTCCCAGAAGTCTGTGGAGATCTTTGGGCTCCACCTCCTTCTAGTTTCCTTGCCCAGGCAGCTGGGCTTCCAATCAACCTGGTATAGCACATTTCAGAGCCAGGTCCCATCCTTCCTGTATGTGTGTGTGGCAGCCCAGATTGTGGAGTTAAAAGCAGTATCAGGAAGACTTTACAGTGATGACATAATGGGATCACTGGGAGCTTTTAAAGTTAGGCAAGCTGGCCTTGGAGGTCTGACGTGCCTCTTAGAATCTCAGGAATGGGCATGTGTAGTTTGTACCAGCTCCCCAGGTAACTTAATGAGCTGTTGTCTCCACCTTGAGATTCACTGCTCTGCAGCTTCTGCTTCTGGAAATGAGAGCTTTCCTACCGCTTATCCACCTGCAGATTGACCAGATGTTTTGATAAAGCCCTGAAGCATCTGAATCTCTGCAAGGACTCTAAAGCCTTAGCTCTCTCAAAGGACAAGTGGCATTTCCAGTCTGCCAACCTTTGTGATTTATGTTTGCTCCTTCCCCTTTCCTGACCCACCCCGCTCCCACCAGATGCCTGGAGCCTGGGTGGGCTGCCTGAATATGCAGGCCTTTCTCTCTCCCCCCACCAATGCCCTCCAGCTCCATCCCTGGAGGGGAATCTCTCACTTCTCAAAGAATTGTAGAAGAGGCAACATTTCCAGAGCAATAAATCTTTGCTCTGTGTGTGTGGGCATGCGTGTGTGCATATGTGTGCCTGAAATCTGTGCTATGTGTGTTTTTCTGTGTGTCTGCAGAGTGGAGGACAGAGCCGATAGCATTAAATAAGGGGCTTTAAATTTCTGAAAGTCAAGACCACAAGAGGGAAGGACACATTCAGGAAAGCAAGAGGGAAGGGATGTCAAACTGCTGGGAGAAAGAGGTTGAAGCTGAGGGAAGGGGTGTGCTGGGCAGAGAGTGTCCTCAGTTTGATCTGCTGCCCTGGTGTGTCTGTGCATAGTTCTGCATTAGCCACACAAGGTAAGAATGAGCTGCCCTCCCCCTTACTGGGTACAGTCTCCCAGCTGCTTTGGGGGAGGTGGAAGGGACTCCTGGTTATCCTTGTGTGCTTAGCCCCTACGCCCTGATCTGTCAGCCACTGGCCTTTGTTTCCTTAGATGCTACCTTGTATTTCCTCTCTCCTCTCCAGAGGAAATGACCAGAAGAGAACCCCGGAGAAGACTCTGAATCAAGCTTAACTTTCTAAACAGTTTTCTGAAAAGTTGTGAATGAAAACAAAACTCTTCCAACCAACAACCAATGAGTTCACTAACCAGCCCCAAACAGAGTCCAGGTGTGTGGGGATGGCAAAATCGCTGGGTTGTAATCCAGTTTATTGGCTCTTGTTCTCATGAGTGTGAATGAGATTGGGTGCGGTCGAGGTCAGCCAGGGGACAAAGTTCATTTTGATGGGGGGGCCTATGGGAACCAGGCCTATGGGAACCAGGAACCACCTGCACTCTCACTGGGCCACAGGATTGCTAATGATTGAGCATGGACCACCCTTGAGTCCTCATGATTGAGTAGAGAGGAGCAATATTGATGATTGAAATCCACTTAGAGTTCTGCAACCTTATTTTAACCTCCCCTCCCACACAAATGAATATGATGAAAGAAAGACACCAAAAGATCTCCATAGACATCATGCGTCTGGCTGTTCAGTCAGGTCCAGGGGAGATGCTGAGGTCCTATTAATGTGCAGAGTCTGCAAAGAGTCCTTATCCTACTAACAAGTGGGATATTTCTGCTAGTGTGATGTCAGGCAGAGGTGGAGTGGAGGGAAGGACGGAGGGCTAATAGGAGGGAAGACTAAGGATGTATTTTGGGTTATATTGCTAAAAAGATGTGGGATCAGAGACAGAATGAGAGTGCAAAGGGGAAGAAGAACACACTTCCTGAGCTGGGAAGAGGCCAAGAGGTCCAACTAGGTATCCAGAAATGGGAACTTCTGTCCAAGCCAACTAGATGGGCCACTGCCTGTGAGAAGAATTTCAAGCTGGAGGCAAAGGGGAGTAGACTGAGGCTCAACAGCACAAGTCCTTACTTCTTCAGGCACGGAAGAGGCTGGCATAGCACCCAGGGCTCAGCTTAGGCTGAGAGGGAGGTCGGGTGGGTGGACGGTGATATCCCCAAACTGCAGCCTGAGGTGAACGGGTGGGCTGGAAGAGGTGACACAAGAAAATTCCCGAAAGGGTTTGTTCAGTGCTTTAAACCTATGCAATGGTGGCTAAGTCACGTGGTATCATATGTATTGTGATTTTGCCTCAGTTGCACAGAATCGTGGCCTTAGATTCCGAGCATGTCATGCTGAGAACGTACATGGAGAAAGTTATGAGAGGCCTCACCCCAAGCACGTTGTCTATGATAGGTCACCTGCACTCAATCTTTGTCCTTCCCACTTCTTTCCACTTTGGATCCTTGGGTGATGGCAAAATGTTATCCAAGGCAGGGGTCATAGGAAACGTGTTTGAAGAAATCTTCTGGCTTAGAGAGACAGTTTTTATCCCAGCTTTGATTCAACCAAAGGTTTGCAGAGCTCGCATGATACTGCTAGATTTGTTGCTTTGAGTCGCATCTCTTTTTACTTCTTTCCATGGTCAACACCCAAGATGCTCACCTATTACAACACCTGGTATGTGCCAGGCACTGCACTAGGCTACTGGGGATGGGGTGGAAATGAACAAGACAAACACAAAAGGTAGCAAACAAATGCCAGGTAGGCCTGAAAATGACCAAAGTTGGCTGGGTTGATACTCAGTTAAAATAAACTATATTAACTACCTCATAAATGGGGGAACTACCAGTTGGTCCCATGCAACAGTGGCTCCATGAGAATGTAAGCTTAATGTTGCAAATCTTCCAGTTTTTCAAGAGAAACGGGAACAGTGTCCACAAGTTGGAAATCACCTCTGGTTCATTCACTCATTCAACAAATGTTTATCAAACACCTGGCCTCTGCCATTTACTGCGGTACAGTGGTAAATGAGACCCATAAGGCCCTCCCTTTATGGAACTCATTCTAGAGGGGGAAGTTGATATGTTTATGTAGACATAGGTAAGGAAACCACCCAATGCATACTTTGGGATAAGGATACATGCTGTGAAGGAACTAGAACAGGGGGACAGGGTAGAGGGATGTGGAGGGGTGGCCTCTCTGAAAAGGTGAGTGACCTGCCTGATGAGAAGGAGGTTGATACATACAAATCTGAAGGAGAAAGCATTTCAGGCAGGGGGAAAAGGTAAGGAAGCCCCAGGGCTTCGTGTGTTCAGGAACTGAGAGATGGTGGGGTGGGTGGTGTGCACAAAGCAGGGTGGGAAATGTGAAAATGTTTCTGAGAAACGTCAATCTTGCCAAGCATTTCTTTTGTTACTTTAGGGTGTGTTCTGGCCTCCTTTAAAGGCTCCTGGAAGCCACGGGTACAGAGATCTGGTGCTTTCATGGTGCAGTGAGGCAGACCCCCCGCAGAAGGAGCTGGGATAACCCTGCTTAGGGTTTGGACCCACCTTCCCTCAAGCGTGTAGGGACTTTCTTCCCATAGCCCATGTCTCCACCTCAGGCGTTGTAGGCTTAGGGAGACAGAGACAGAAAGGCATTCCATGAGGAGACCCAACCTTCTGAACTGGTTTTAGTGAGATTTGCATTTAGGTTCAGATGTGTGGCCTTGTGGCTGTGGAGGTTCCAGTGGCCGCCATATTGTTTCAGAGGAAGATGCCACGGCCTCTGGGACAGCTCTGTTTTGCAGGCACAAGTTTCTGGCTTCTATTTTAGAGAGGTAAGTTTTCCTGAGATGCTCATTATTTATGGATTCCAGATCACCGTCCAGTCTGAAAACATATGAAGCTGATTGGTATGTTGGGAGAGCAGCTTGGGAGAGGTGGGTCTGCAAGCAGAAGTGTGTAAAAATCACCTCACCCAGGGGAGGGGGGATGGGGCATTCAGGCTACAAATCAAACCCAGGCATCCCCCTGCCTGGGGGAAGAGGTAGGTTCTCTGGAAATATGTTCCTCAATCAGGTTGTCTCTATCAGAGAGCTAGGTCAAAGTCATTTTAAAAAATGTTATAGAAACCATATGTGTGTGCAAAAATGTACTGTCTTTTTTTTTTTTTAACATCTTTATTGGAGTATAATTGCTTTACAATGGTGTGTTAATTTCTGCTGTATAACAAAGTGAATCAGCTATACATATACATACATCTCCATATCCCCTCCCTCTTACGTCTCCCTCCCACCCTCTCCATCCCACCCCTCTAGGTGGTCACAAAGCACCAAGCTGATCTCCCTGTGCTATGCGGCTGCTTCCCACTAGCTATCTATTTTGCGTTTGGTAGTGTATATATGTCACTGCCACTCTCTCACTTCGTCCCAGCTTACCTTTCCCCCTCCCTGTGTATTCAAGTCTATTCTCTACAACTGCATCTTTATTCCTGTCCTGACCCTAGGTTCTTCAGAGCCATTTTTTTTTTTGATTCCATATATATGTGTTAGCATATGGTATTTGTTTTTCTCTTTCTGATTTACTTCACTCTGTATGACAATCTCTAGGTCCATCCACCTCACTAAAAATAACTCAATTTTGTTCTTTTTATGACTGAGTAATATTCCATTGTGTATATGTGCCACATCTTCTTTATCACCAAAGAAATCTTGAGAAAGAAAAATGGAGCTGGAGGAATCAGGCTCCCTGACTTCAGACTCTACTACAAAGCTACAGTAATCAAGACAGTTTGGTACTGGCACAAAACCAGAAATATAGATCAATGGAACAGGACAGAAAGCCCAGATATAAACCCACGCACATATGGTCACCTTATCTTTGATAAAGGAGGCAAGAATATACAATGGAGAAAAGACAGCCTCTTCAATAAGTGGTGCTGGGAAAACTGGGCAGTTACATGTAAAAGAATGAAATTAGAACACTCCCTAACACCATACACAAAAATAAACTCAAAATGGATTAAAGACCTAAATGTAAGGTCAGACACTATAAAACTCTTAGAGGAAAACATAGGCAGAACACTCGATGACATTAATCACAGCAAGATCCTTTTTAACCCACCTCCTAGAGAAATGGAAATAAAAACACAAATAAACAAATGGGACCCAATGAAACTTAAAAGCTTTTGCACAGCAAAGGAAACCATAAACAAGACGAAAAGACAACCCTCAGAATGGGAGAAAACATTTGCAAATGAAGCAACTGACAAAGGAATAATCTCCAAAATATACAAGCAGCTCATGCAGCTCAATATCAAAAAGCAAACAGCCCAATCCAAAAATGGGCAGAAGACCTAAATAGACATTTCTCCAAAGGAGATATACAGATTGCCAACAAACACATCATTAGAGAAATGCAAATCAAAACTACAATGAGGTATCACCTCACACCTATCAGAATGGCCATCATCAAAAAATCTACAAACAATAAATGCTGGAGAGGGTGTGGAGAAAAGGGAACCCTCTTGCACTGTTGGTGGGAATGTAAATTGATACAGCCACTATGGAGAACAGTATGGAGGTTTCTTAAAAAACTAACAATAGAACTACAATACGACCCAGCAATCCCACTACTGGGCATATACCCTGACTCATAATTCAAAAAGAGTCATATACCACAGTTTTAATTGCAGCTCTATTTACAATAGCCAGGACATGGAAGCAACCTAAGTGTCTATCAACAGATGAGTGTACTGCCTTTTTTTACTCCTCCTGTGGTTTGTAAAATTTGTTGCCCTTTTCCATGGAGCTTTTATGAATTGGAAACAATGTGATTCTTGGAGGGAGAGGATTAATTTTCACGCAGCACAAATCCAGCAAAAGGGGAGATTCATTGCAGGAATGAATTGTGGACTTTTAAACAACAGTCCCTTTTTAAACTGATGGCATTTAGGGACTTACTTGTCACTATAATGAGCCAGGCAGTCCCAGAATGTAAAATATTCCTGTAAGTTTTATGGCCCCCCAAAAGAAAACTGCCTTAACATTTTATTTACCAAGTTTATTTTTCTTCCCATTGGTATAATTCTACATCTGAGCTCTCACGGTCCCAGGTTCAAAACCAGCCATTTTAACTTTTGTTGATTGCATCCTTAACAATAGAGAGATAACCTCTTCCCCCAACCTCTTTCCTGGGCTTTTGGGAGATAATACCTATGTCTATACTCTTATTCTTGCCAGACTTTGAGATACATGAGCAAGCACATCCCTTTTTCTTGCTTGAGCCAGGTTGATTTTTGTTTTTGTTGTCATTTGCAACTCAAGGAATCCTAAAAGTCATAGGACATATCACCGAAATGGTGATAAATAAGATTCGCCTTCAGTTAGACGATTCAGAAGGCCCAGCAAGAACGTGCAGTGTCATTGCGTACATTAACAATATTTCCTTATTTTTTGTATTCTTGATGCTCTGGCATCTATTGCTTCATTGCCTGGGGAGGGACTGCCCTTCCCAGGGCCAGCAGGTCTTAGCAATAGCAAAGGACTTACCCAGAAACATGCCTTTCAAATGCGAACTAAACAATCCAGAGCCCATACTCTAAACCGGTGGTGCCCAACCTGTTAGGAATGGGGCGGCACAGTAGGAAGTGAGCTGTGGCCCAGTGAGCGAAGCTTCATCTGCCACTTCCCATCACTCCCCATCACTCGCATTACTGCCTGAATCATCTCCCTGCCACCAGCCCCATGACACCAGTCCCTGCTGCCAAGAAGGTTGGGGACTGCTGCTCTAAACCACCTCTTCTATCTGGCTCTTATACTCTAGGAGGCAATATTCCTCTGTCCAGGGCCAGGCACTGGATAAGTAGAGAGAGGCCCAATACCCAAGAACCCACTGAAATTATTCGAACTAGGGAATCCTAAGCCTACTTACCCTGTCCTGCCTTGTTTTTCTAGTGGAAGACACAATAAAGCTCTCACCCCACCCCCCCTTTCCCCTTGTTCCTTTTGCTCCCTGATGGACCCTGATGCTCCCCTGAATGGCCCTGAATGATGTATCAGGCTCCTTCCTCTTGGGCGTTGTGAGTGATAGACTATTTTTTTCAGTGGAGGTCGTCTCCTGATCTGTTGGCCTCACCATACCTGAAAAATAATAAAATCTGCTTTTAAAACATTGCCATGAATTTCAGATATTGCAGTAGGTATACTGTGGATGACAGATAAGGCCATTTTCATGAATATTCTGGGGGGGAAGGAGCAGAGAATGCCTGTTGTTAAATTCCCTTTTGCTTTTGTTCAGAGGGTGTTAATGAGCGTCAAAGCCATTTATCTTGCAAAGTTTGCACAGCAATAGGTAGTGATGGTTGGGGTCCTGTGCTCTTTGTTGGATTTGTTGTATTTTATCTTCTACTTTTAGTGGAGGTGTCGGGGAAGTGGAGAAAGTTCTAAATAAGTGCAAATGGTGATGCACAAGCTTTATGGTTCTGTTTTTTATCCTAGCAGCGCTCTGAGGTTACAAACATGATAGAAAGACATTAATTTGTATTTGTATCACAGATTTTAAAGGAATTTGTATCACAGGTGAATTTGTATCACAGATTTTAAAATATCTGTTTTCATCTAAGAATTTTTTTGTAATCAGTAAATGGTTTAGGAGACAGAATAGTGCCATCATTCGTCTGCTTCCCACCCCCCAAGAAAAAAACCCCCAGTATATCCAAATCCTCTACTTTGTTCTATTGACTGGTCCCTTGAATCAGTTTTAGGGCTGGTAAGACTAACAGGCCAAACAGAGTAGGCAAATAAGGAGCTTGGTGTACCATTCAGAGTTCTAAGCACATGATCACCTAATCCGGAGAGCTGAAATCTGGAGTTCATTCATTCTCACATTCATTCTTTTGTAATGGGATGCCTATTGGAGCTTGAATGTTAAATTTTTTAAAGCTGGAAAATTAACATTTTGGGTATTGCAAGAAATTTCTGAATTATCTTTGTATAAAAACTCTGTGACAGTCTGGGCCCTTGGTTTTAAGAAAAAGAAACCAAGGCTGAATAGCTTAGGCTGAAAATGAAAGTTTTGACGGATAATGGAAGGATATCAGCTCACAGAACTGACAGGGAAAGCTGAAGAAAGAACTCAGCTAGGAGATTGGGCAGAAGCCAATCAGTCCAGGATGTGGGATCATCACTTCAGGACATTGCTGCCATTGCTAGACTTGACTGCTACTGGATACAGCTACCACCACTGGACCAAGTCACTTTTGTTGGTCCTCTTCTACTCCTTGATTCATTGCCTGTGTATTTGGCTACAGTGGACATAGGACTTGTGATATTGTGATTTATAATAAGAAATATATGTTTGGTTTTGTCTTGTTCTTAACACAGAGCTCCTAAAACCCTTGATATTTCTTAAATGGTGAGAGTGGTAAAGGTGTCTTTTGCTATGTTAATGAGATGACTTTTGGAAAGCACCTACTAACCTAGGGATGGGGGCTGTTGCCAGGGGAACCAACCACGTGATTCATTAGAGGGCTGGAATATTCAGTCCCACTCCTGACCTGCAGGGAGGGGAGAAGGGCTGGACCATAAAACCCCAAAGAATTGGGTTCAGAGAGCTTCCAGGTTGGTGAACAGGTGGAGGTGCTGGGAGAATGATGCATCCAGAGAGCATGGAAACTCTGCCCTTTCCCACATATCTTGCATCTCTTCTCTCTGGCTGTTCCTGAGTTGTATCTTTTTATAATAAACCAGTAATCTAGTAAATAAAATGTTTCTCAGAGTTCTGTGAGTTAGTCTAGCAAAATAATCAAACCCAAGGAGGGGGCTGTGGGAACTTCTGACCTATAGCCAGTGAGTCAGAAGCACAGGTGACAACTTGGACATGATTTTGGTGTCTGAAGCGGGAACGGGGCAGTGTTGTAGGACTGAGCTCTTAACCTGTGGGATCTGAGGCTATCTCTAGGTATGTAGTGTCAGAACTGAGTTAATTGTTTGGTGGTGTTGGGAGAAACACACATATTGGAGGCCTATATATATATTGCTGGTCCAGAGCACATACAACATTCTATAGGGCAGAGTGTTGTTTCCACCTAGCACCATAACTGAGGATTCAGTAGGCCATTGCACCGTTCCATAACTGTCTTTGGGTAATGGGGTGCACTATAGGAACATTGAACTCCATGGGCATTAGTGATATTGCCTTATTTCTTTTCTTATAAAGTGAACAACTTGGTCAGAAAAAATATTCTATGGGACATAATTGTATATACAATAATGCATATGGTAAGTCCACTAATGGATACACCGGCAGAATCATGATGGATGATGCAGAGAAAGCAAATGCATGTTAAAAAATCAGAGTCTATTCTGGTGAGAACAAATTGATGCCCCTCCACGATGGGAGGGGTCTGATATAAACGATGTCTACAATCTTGTCTCCTGGGGGTACAGTGACCCGTCAGGATTCTGAGTAGGGTGATGCTTAGGAGTTGAAAGAGGTTATCTTTAGCTTTTTTTATCGAATGGGAGCATTTGTCTCCCTCAGCAGATTATGATGATGCTGATAGAATAGAATACTCTGGAGACAAGGAGAAAGATGATATGGGAGAGAGAGGTTATGACTATAGGAGTGGCGTCCTTCGAGGAAATGAGTAGGGATAAATCCAGCATAAAGGGATGTGTTGGCTAAGACAGGACCAGGCAGGGACAGTGGATTCATTTCAACAGGAGGGAAGGGAGAGCAGGTGGGTACAGATGTTCCTCATTTGCTCCTATTTTTGCAGTGAAATGAAGCATGAAGTTATCAGCTAAAAGTGGAGATGGGGAGAAGAGCTATTGGGGGAGATAACAAAGTTATTGAGGAGAGACAAAATGGTGTAAAATAGTATCTTGAAAAGCAGGGAAGCAAATGTTCAATGGAAACATAGTTTAGATAAGTCCTTTTTAAAAAATTTATTTTATTGAAGTATAGTTGATTTACAATGTTGTGTTAATTTCTACTGTACAACAAAGTGATTCAGTTATACATATATATACTTTTTCATATTCTTTTCCATTATGGTTTATCACAGGATATTGAATATAGGTCCCTGTGTAGGACCTTGTTGTTTATCCATCCTATATATAATAGTTTGTATCTGCTAATCCCAAACTCCCAATCCATCACTCCTCTACCTCCCCTCCCCCATGGCAACCACAAGTCTGTTCTCTATGTCTGTGAGTCTGTTCCTGTTTTGTAGATAAGTTCATTTGTGTCATATTTTAGATTCCACATATAAGCAATATCATATGGTATTTGTCTTTCTCTTTCTGACTTACTTCACTTAGTATGATAAGCTCTAGGTTCATCCATGTTGCTGCAATGGCATTATTTCATTCTTTTTTATGGCTGAGTAGTATTCCATTGTAGATACGTACCACTAGATAAGTCCTTTTAATCAGTCAAACATAAGGCACAAACCTACCCTTAATGTATGAAAGACACCTGAAGTAACAAAGTAAATCATAAAGAAATTCTTTAGACTGAGATATTCAGTCTTCTGTTAATGTGAGTTGAGTGTGTCTTTAGCAGTTAGATGTTTCCCACTTAATCCTGGAATTGTGTTGCCCTATCTTGGAACATTATTGTTTCTTCTTGGGATATATGGGTGTCTTTTTGACCCAGATTTGTTCACAGAGGATTGGGTTGTGCCAGGAGGGATGATGTGCTTGACTTTTCCTTTTTCTTACTCCAGAGGAATGACTATGAAAAGTGCCAGGACTGGGCTTAGCTCAGTGTTACCTGGGCTGTTGTAGTGAAGACCCTCAATGGTCTTATTTAAGATTGAATAAACCCACATTTTAGAAGTTGTTGATAAATATGCTGATTGTTTTGGGGAGCAATAGGGGCCAAATTGTACCATGTTCCTGAAGAAGATGATGCTTCCACTGCCACTCATCCTGGGGTGGGAAATGAGACGGGAGGGAGGATTTTACGGTCATTCTTTCATCTGAAACTGGAATGGGGCCAGGTCTTTGGGCAGAGAAAGGCTTGGAGATTCTTATGGGGGTTGAGCTCCCACCTCCCCCCTTATCCCACCAAATGGAAATACCAAATGTGGGGAAATAGGCAGAGATATGAAGTCAAATATAGGCCAGGGGACCACAGGAGTGTCTATGTTTACTAGCAGATGTGAGGTCACTTGGTGTCTCAGAGTCTTTGGTTACAGTTCTGTTAAATGCTATAAGCCTGCTCTTAGCAGTGCATTGGGCAACTCGAACGGGGGTTCACCCCTGAGTTGAAATTATATGGAGTGAGCAACAACAAGCCAATTAAAAGATGGGAAGAGGTAACCTGGAGGATGATTGATGGAAGAGTTAGATGTCCACCAGATTTGTGCAACACATTATCCTTCCTTGGGAACGCCCAGAAATTCCTTGACAGAAGGAAATCTGAAAAAATAAGGCATTCCCCCAAATCCATGAGATGTGGGTTTGAATTATTTGTGTTAGAGCTTTAAAGAAAAATGCCATCTTGAAGGTGAGAAAGCTCGGGGACATGGAGGTGGCACATTTAATAAATTCATACTTTTATTGAACTTCTACCGTATGGCAGGCATGGTTTTTGAGCACATGAGATAGACAATTAAAGAAGATATAGTTCTTACGCTCCCCAAACTCTGGGGAGGAAACTAGTCTAGTAACTCACCGATCATAGTTCATTGCAATGTGTTTTATATAAACACCTAGCATGGGATCTCAGATTACCTTGTCATGGCAAGGGAGGTAAAGTCTCTAAAGTTAGGTCATACCCAACATCTAAGAGTTAGATTTCTTCATCTTCCCCATCCTTGTCTCCTCCAGCAGATTTTCTGCAACATTCACTTGGGCTGATACTGGCCATGGTGCAATGCAGCCACATTAGTATTCTGGTCATACTCAGAGCTTCCCCTTCCCTGGCTGTGATCTATGGCTATCTGCAGCTTTGGTGTTGCACTCACAGATGCACTCACAAGGGCATCACAGGGCTGTAAGGGAACTTTCTACCCCCCAGAAGAGGATGGAGAGCAGACCCAGAAGTCTCCTTTGCCTTCTGGAGATCTTAGGGACAAGGGCCAGAGTTCAATATCAGTGAGACCTGTGGAGGATCCTGTAAAGGCAACTTCCCTAATTTACAAAAGATAATAACTGTCATTTATTGGGTCCCATTATGCAACAAATACTTTTCATATGCTATCTCATTGAATCCTCAACAGCACTGCAACTCCATGAGATGGGTGAAAAAAGTGAAGACCAGAGAGTTTAACCAAATTATTCAAGGTCACAGCACAAGTAATTAAAAGAGAATCAGAATTTAAATTTTTATTTTTCTGAACCAAAGCCTTAAGACAGCGTTTCTCAACCAGAACTGAATTTGTCCCTGGAAGACATTTGATAATGCCTGGAGACATGTTTGATTATTAAGATGGGAAGGATGCTAATGGCATCTAGTGGGTAGAAGTCAGGGACGCTGCTAAACATCCTACAATGCTCAGAACACTCCTCTGTTACGGGCTGAATTGTGTCTCTCCAAAAAATTATGTTGAAGTTCTAATCGTCAGTACCTCGGAATGTGACTTTATTTGGAAATAGGGTTGTCACATTTGTAATTAGTTAAGATGATGTCATACTGGAGTAGGTGGACCTCCTAATCCAATGTGACTGGTACCCTTATAAGAAGATGGCTATGTGAAAATACAGAGACACAGAGAGAACCACGGGAAGATGGAAGCATGTATTGGAGTGATGCATTTCTCCAGGCATCGACAAGCCAAGGAATGCCAAGGCTTGCTGGTTGTCAACAGAAGCTAGGAGAGAGCCATGGAGTAGATTCTCCCTCACAGCTCTTATAAAGAACCAACCCTGCTGACACCTTGATTTTGGATTTCTGGCCTCCAGAACTATGAGAGAATAAATCTCTGTTGTTTTAAGCCAACCAGTTTGTGGCAGTTTTTCTTATAGCAGCTCTAGCAAACCAATACACTCTCACAACAAAGAATTAGCCAGTCCAAAATGTCAATATCGCCACCACTGAGAAACCCTGCCTTAAGAGAACACTATGCTTCCCTGCTTTTAACAAGTAACAAGAGTTCCTGACCCCTTCCTTCTCTTTACAGGGGCCATGAACATTCTAGGGCAGGTTGGGAGCACCTAGGCCTATACCCAGAACAGGGGGAGAGTAGGTTGTTTTAGAGAGTAAAAGCCTATCTCTTAAAATATTTAACACAGTTAGTCTATCTGGCAACTTAATTAGCCTTGATCCATGTCAGGAGTGAGTGGTCCTGGCTGGAGTTATGCTGATGCATTGTGATATTGTTTTCATAGAGCAAGACCCCGGGTCTCTCCCCAGCTTGGGCTGAAAATCTCTGGCTTTCAGTACTTGGCCGGCTGGTCTGAAGTTTCCTCTACAATGTCGCATTCTATTTTATTAGTCTCCATTTTCCTTACAAGGCTTAGGGCTGTGTTTTACTCCAAACCAAGAATGGTATTTCTTGAGAATTAGAAAAGAAAACATTCCCCCAAATTGTAACCAGAAAAACAGTGTTGTAGGAAGACCAATCTTCCTCAAAGCACATGAAACAAACCATCAGGGCAGTTTGCTGATTCATTATCTAGTAAAGTGTTATTGCCACAAAATGTGTTGTCTCAGAGCCTAGATAGCCCATTCATCTCTTGGGTGTCAAACCCATTTCAGTACTGAGCCCGGCACTTGCTTTGGTTTCCTAATGTTCTGGTATAGTAAGTTGAATGATAAAGGTAATATTTCTTGCTTGAGCTTAGCGGGGCCTACCTTGCTCTATGAGCATGAATATTTTAAATGACATTGTGTATCCAGGCAAAGGCACAAAATGCAAAACACAGAACACCTGCCCCAAATGGTAGGTAGCTCGCATGGACATGGAAGCTAGTACCTCTCAAAACGGGTACAGAGACTTTAAAAATGGATTCTTTGTGTCTACTGAGGATACTTTGAGGTAGGTTCCATATGGTTCTACAATGAGCTGTGACTCATGAGAAATAGAGCGATGGTCAATGAGAAGTGGACTTTCCAGGAATGGTACTCCCAGATTCCTTAGAGAAAAGTGAAGATGACCTTGACCCTGCTAACATACACTGCATTGGGAGAGCTGTTTCAGCTGGCTTGCCCAGGGCAAGACTGTGTCTTCTGTTCATTTGTGCACCTTCTCCCCATCTTCCCAAGGCCTTGGTGCCTAGTAGGCGCTCAGTGATGTTGTTCACTGGCAGTGAAACTGGTAGTGGGGAGACCTTGACATTTCCTTAGTTCATTCTGGGCCCATCTTCTAGCAACTCTATGCCTCAGTGTGTTTATTGGAAAAATAGGTGAGAATGGGACTCTAGGTAGATTTACAACATAGAGATGCTAAGGGGATGCCTTCTAGTATCATGATATGCCATTCCTTGACTTGGGCCATATTTTTTCTGATATATCATTTCAAGAAGCTTAACAACTTAATGCTCCTGTAGGATTTTTATTTGCTTTTTCTTAGCTTTCATAATAGCAGGTTTTACATAGCAGGAAGCCTGAGATGAAAGCCTAGAGCCCTGGGTTTAAGGCCAAGCTCTGTCACTTAACCAGCTGTGTGACTGTGGGGAAGTCACACAACTACTTTGGACCTTAGTTTGCCCATCAGCCAAATGGGAACTGGGTCTGTGTTGCCTATCTTCAAGGCTTCTGTGAGCAGCAACTTTGATAATGCATATGAAAGGGGTTTGAAAATGGCAAGGCAACATTTAAAGGTCAAGTATACTTATAAGTCAATTCGGATTCATTTTTAAATTTTCATGATTTAATGTGATCATTTCCCTAGTCAGTCCTGTTTTTTATGGAAGGGACAACAGAGCAGTTTCCTGTGCAGTCTGATTGTGGTTTGTTTTGTTTTGACTTTATTGTTACCTGCTTGCTCTTCAGAATCCAGTTCCAATTTTACAATCTTGAGATTGGTTCTTTCAGTGAACATGTTTAGTTCTCATTGTCATTAATTAAGTTGAGGACAGTGATTTATAACATACACAGTCGCCCGAGGCACAGCATTTAAAAGTGTCACATGGGGCTTCCCTGGTGGCGCAGTGGTTAAGAATCTGCCTGCCAATGCAGGGGACACGGGTTCGAGCCCTGGTCTGGGAAGATCCCACATGCCGCGGAGCAACTAGGCCCGTGAGCCACAACTACTGAGCCTGGGCGTCTGGAGCCTGTGCTCCGCAACAAGAGAGGCCGCGATAATGAGAGGCCCGCGCACCGTGATGAAGAGTGGCCCCTGCTTGCCGCAACTAGAGAAAGCCCTTGCACAGAAACGAAGACCCAACACAGCCAAAAATAAATAAATAAATTTAAAAAAAAAAAGAAAGAAAAAAGTGTCACATGTACTTCTCCATTTTAAGGCAAAACCTTGCATTTGTGCCTGGGTTTTTTTTTTTTTTAGAAAGGGTATTCTTTTTTTTTTTTTTTTAATTTTTTATTATTTATTTATTTATTTATTTTTGGCTGTGTTGGGTCTTCGTTTCTGTGCGAGGGCTTTCTCCAGTTGCGGCAAGCGGGGGCCATTCTTCATCGCGGTGCGCGGGCCTCTCCCCGTCGCGGCCTCTCCCGTTGCGGAGCACAGGCTCCAGACGCGCAGGCTCAGTAATTGTGGCTCACGGGCCCAGTTGCTCCGCGGCATGTGGGATCTTCCCAGACCAGGGCTCGAACCCCTGTCGCCTGCATTGGCAGGCGGATTCTCAACCACTGCGCCACCAGGGAAGCTGTGCCTGGGTTTAATTTATGGTTTAAAACCACTCTACTCGTTTGCAGCATTTGGCGGCATTTTCATGGTTAAATCTGCAGCTGCTGTGGAGCAATGAGGAACACTCCTGAATGAGGGCGTTTGTAACCTGCTGCTGGGATTTTCGGTGCTTAAGAAAGTGCTGGGAGGTTTGGAGGGGTGGGCCTTGCTGCTAATCCAGATGATCACTGCAATACCGGTGTTCGCATCTATAGGAACTACACATGGATGTTTCTCTCCTTGTGAAAATACAGGACAGCAACGTGGTGGTTTATTTCTCTCCTCTCCTATCCTAATTGAAATCGTCCATCTGTTTTCCTTTTGGAACCTCGTGGCCAACGGTCTCATCATAGTCATTAGGCTGTCCTGCCTTACATCTACA
This sequence comes from Balaenoptera ricei, assembly GCF_028023285.1. NCBI lineage: Eukaryota > Metazoa > Chordata > Mammalia > Artiodactyla > Balaenopteridae > Balaenoptera > Balaenoptera ricei. The sequence goes on from NC_082639.1 coordinate 172,867,909, forward strand.
TCATCTTTTCTTTCCTCTGGTCTTCCAAGACGTGGGGTTGTGAGCCAGAACGGACAGGGGAAGCCACCTTTTGAGGCCCTCGGTGACCCTGGGGCGTGAACCTGGAGCAGGGTGACCAGAGGAAGCAAGGTTGTGGCAATGCGACTGCTGTGCCTTGTGGGCAGTGACGAGTGGATCCCCCAGCCAGGTCTCCCTCAGAGGGCAGCTGGGGGGCCCCTTTCGTAATTCTGACTGACATGGTCTTCAGCCCACCCATAGGGCCAGTGGGAGGCATTGAGTAATTGACATGGGGCCATGTCATCCACACTGGGATTTGGGATTCCCGAATTCCTTATCCTATGACTTTCCTAGAATTTATTTCCCAAACTTAAGAGTCTAGATCGTTCACCGACCCATGCTTATCTACAGGTGCAGAAGTTTTGGTTGATTCGAACAAGTGATTCATTGACTGAAATACGTACTGGAAAATGCATAGGTGCTACAAGATGTTCAGAAATACAAACACAGATTTGCATTATGCTTTCACATGAAAAACTTCTTTCACGTAAATTATGCCCACAACCTTGTGAGTTAGGGAGGGTGTGGATTATAATGTCCTTTTACAGTCAAGAAATGAGAGGCTCGGAGGTGATGAGCACAGATCACATCACTAGTAAACAAAGGAACTAAATCTCTACTTCACGTCTTTCATTTCATCAGGGCGCTTTCTTTTATGCCACAGGATCTTGGAATTGTTGAACCATAGGAAAGAAGGGAGAGGGTAAATCAGACAGAAGCTAGCAGTTTTAATTCCAGTTATGCTTGAGTCAAATTATATAATTGGGTATGCTAGAGGCCAAGAGTTTTGTTTCATGTTATATTAGGAATTCCTCTTTTTTATCCTTTTTGGAATAGTGGCATTCAACTTTTTTTTTTTTTTTTTTTAAGATTGAAGACTTTCCCCTTTGGCCAAATGAAATCTGGTATAAAATCCCAACATATAATACTAAATTGAATGGCTGTAATTGAAGCAAGTGTGAAAACTTGCCTGTTCCACCTCCTCTTGCCCCTCAAAGTGGCCTGGAAATACCTTTGAAAGCTTGAAGAAGTGAGGATGGAGTCTTCAGATCAGATGGGCTTTATTCTCTCTCTCTTTCCTTCCTTCCTCTTTTAGTTTTGTCACTTGTTTATGCTTTAGCTGTCTTCTCAGAAAATTACCTAAAGACCTCATGGCATTCTCCCATCTTGCCATTTGGCATGTATGAAGAGTCTGCTTTCATTATCCCAAACAAAGCGGAAGTAGAAAGGCTAACCTTTGCGTTACTCAACTGTTCTTTGTTTCTCTCACGGCCAGAACAAAGAGGGCACAGCTTGTGGGCCAAGGACACCCCCATTCTCAGACAGCAGGTCAACCAGCCAAGCCCTTGAAGCTATTCTGAACAACCAGCATCTCTTGGGCATCAAATTCTCCTGAGTCAGTTGCACAAAGCACTGAACCATGGTCCAAGGTTCTCCAACTGTATATGGGCTATGGGTGCATTCAACTTCTTCTTGCCACCATCCACAGTGGGAGAGTCTAAGTCCTAAGTGCCCAATGCTAAATGACTAGACATAGCCTTTCTCTGCATAATTATAACATTTCCTGAAAGTCTTTGTAGGCCCTGTGAGGGCAAGGAATCCCAGTAAGTCTCTGTATTCAAGGGTCATTACCCTACCTTGAACCAGGTGGTTTTCTGTGGAATTGAGAAGGAATCTCACACCTTATTGGCCTTTAGGTAGGCATTTGGGCTACTACCTCTTCTCAGAATGAAACTTCTCAGTAAAGCAATCATTGATATAGAGATATTCCTGCAAACTATTGCTTGTATGACTTTTGTGGTATCTCCACAGGTTTCAACGTATCTTGATAGAGGGCCGCAAATCCAGCCTTCTCCTTCTACAGAGAAAGTACATGCACTTGAACACTATCTTCACCCCCTTTCTTGGTTGGGTATGGATTGGATCTGTTGAGACAGGTTGGCCAGTCCCTTTCAAGTAGACCCCAGGCATCTTATGAAATTCTATCATATTTCTCACCCCTGGAGCGTATGCTTAAACAGGTAGGAGCAAAGCTCTGCTCTGGGAGGAGGTGGATGGCTCCATTTGGGTCTCCTGAGCCATGAGTTCCAATTCAGTTTTACCCAAGAAGTCTGCATTATGGGGCTCTTAGGCACTGTCACAGTTATAAACAGAACTGTGTTTTGTTCTCCACTGAGCTGTTGGTTCCTTCCGAGTATTCTCTTTCTGTTGAGAATTCTAGGGGGAAAGGATGAGAAGTGTGATTCAGGCATGAAAAATCTACCTCAAACCCTAACATTGCAAACAACCCAAGTGGATTCTAAAATTCCACACCCTCTGGGAAGCATTCTCTTTGTTGTTGGATTTTGGAGTTCAGATCACCTTCAATTATTCACTTTCAACTACTTTTTATTATTGCAAGGAATGACCACAGGCAGCCAGGGGGGTGTGTTTCAAACTATCTCAGTATCCCCCAAGTTATCTCTCTGACACTGGACAATTAAATTTTCCCATCCCAAGTTTCTTAAGGCCATGTGGTAACCTCCCAGCCATCAGACCCACCTTCCACTATTCTTTGTCTCACTAGGTTTAGAGGCCACAAGTATTTACTGAATGGTCACCTTGACCAAGTTTAGGAATAAAAGAGAAACATCGAGGTGAAATGACCTAGCAACCTCAACCAGTGTAGACAGATAATCAAGGTCATTTGGAACAAGTATGCCATATTCCTCTCCTCACAGTTGTTTTTTCTTTGATGGATCTAAGTCATCCTTCTTTGAAAAATATCATTAGCACTCTTTACTCCAGCAGTAAATACAATAAAATAGTGATGTTGGAATCTCCCTAAACCAGGGTAAGAGAAGCAGGCATGGCCATTGCTGGATCAAAATTATGCTGTCAGGATGAATTCATGGGGTAGAATGACAGGGGAGGGGAGATACTGTGAACTCCCTCCAATCTTTAATTTCTGAACTCTCTCAACCTCTAACGGAATCCTCCATCGGAGGAACTCCCCCTGTTCTCTGATTAGTAGGGGCAGCTTTCCGCTGGTTGTGAAGTAGCGAGCTGCCTGTGGTTCCTCCTTCTGAAGTCCCGTACCCCCTCAGTATTGTCACCCTCTTCCCCTCTCATGAGGTTCCCAGGGACACCTTCCTCTCTCCTTTCCCATCTGTCTGAAGAGGCTCCCATATCAATCATTTACCCAAATGACGAGTTGCCTATCCCAGGGACAACTGCATTTTGATTTTTGTCCTAATTGTGGATTGACTAACCTTGTGTCCTGTTAAAGAAGCTCTGTTTCCTGTAAGTGAACTTATCATTTTGGGAAGATGAAGGATACTTTCTTGGAGTCCCCCACATTACAACAGCATGTCATTTGTTGGGGGGAAAGTATCTCCCCTAACACCTCCTTACTCCATCCACAAGGATGATCTGCTCACACTGACCTTTCCCCACAGCATCTTCAAATCCACCCTGAACTTCTGGACCCCAGAGCTGTCCTTGGCTTCACACTCCCTAAGGCTGTGTGTGCTTCATCAGGAAATCCCTGATGCCAATCCCACCGCAGCCCCATGTGGCTTTTAGAACGCCCGCATTGCTATAGGAGCAGCCCAAGGGTTCTTGGGTAGGCACTAACTGATGTGAACTCACATCTGTCTATCCTTCCTCGGGGCTTTGTGGCCATAATGGCTCCCTTGTGGGATCCTGCCAGCTGCCTCTGCCTGTGGGAAGCAGCTGCGAGATCCCTGACCAAATTAAATTCCTGGGAGACCAGATTTATAGGCAAGAGAAAAGCAAGTCAGAGCTGCTTAGCTCTGTGCGAATTGTCCCCCAGGCCATGTTTCTCTGGCCTGAATTGGAGGCAGGCATATGCTGGGTGGGGTTACCAAATGGGTATTCTACTTTAGCTGATGGATGAGTGATACTTAGGTAGATAGTGACTCATTTTGGGATTCATCCAGATGAGGCAGCCCCAGGTAAATGGAAGGATTGATCATTACTGTGATTCTAATAGCGAATGCATCACCGAAACTCTAATTCCGTCAGCCCTCTAAGCTACTGACTGCAGCTGGGCTAATGCATTGCCTCCGAGGAGCATCTATTGATGTGCTGCAGAGGAATTAACTTTGACGTAATGGAATTTTGTTTTCACCACTGCTCATAAAAACAACTGCCTTGAGCAAATGAAAATGTGTGTGGCAATTTGTGTGTTTCCAGTAATGACTGTGGATGGACAGAGGGTTCTTACTGAAGGAAATGGCATCCCCGCAGACCAGGGCTGGCTAATGAATGATTAATGCAAAGAAATGCTACCAAGATGCTGGTTTAGCTAGATAAGAGAGAACGATAGTGCAGGCTGGAGGGTAGGGGAGGTGCCTGGAAAGGTGTGTTTCAGTCATGGGCAAGATGGCAAGGAGTCTGGCTGGTGCCAAAGGCCTAGAATCCTTTCAGGGGAGAATCACCAGGGTCAGTGGCCCTGGAGATGAAAGAGGAGAGTCTTACTCAGAATCTTCCCTCTTGCTGCTTTTTCTTGGAGACCTTGACCATCCCTCTTAGGACAAGGCATGATGCTTTCCCTCAACACCCCTACTCCTTTGCCCTGTGCATCACCCCACCCAACACTTCTTCTTTCAGAGATTAACTGTCTTGTCTCTATTTCCCTGCAACCCCACCCTCCATTTCCCTGATTCTCTGCTAACAAAATCCTTAGGACCACTGCCAGTTTGATCATTACTACTTATCTGTCTCTGGGTAACAGAATGTTCCCTGGAGAGTCCCATGTGGGACCCCAGATTCTAATCTATTCACCCCTACCCTCAGTGTTGTTCAGGTAAGGCTCTCAAAGGATTTCTGCACATGGCCTGGCCTGGAACTTGGTATCGTAATAAAATTCTGTGGTTGTCTTTTGCGATTCCATCTGTCTCACCCCTGGCATAGTCAAGTGTTCAGAGAAGGAATCTGGGTTACTTTTGAATATATTTTACAAGGTCATGATGCTCTGTGCCAGGGTCAGAGTAATTCTAACCTCCAGAGGTGGGGCCTTTGGTCCCTGTACCCACAGACAGGGGCCAACAGCTGAACTAGGACTCAGTGAAGGGCTAAGGTACTGGGAGAGCCTGTGTCCTCAGTTATACTCTTCCCTGAGCCGTGATGAGTCTTGGGTAGGCTCACTTCTACCCCCACGTTGGCAGCTTAATGGAAGTGCCCTTCACTGGGAAGAGAATAGAGTGGCTGATTAAGAGCATGGACTTTGGTGTCAGACTGAACTGGATTGAACCCTAGCTTGGACACCTATTTGCTGTGTGGCCTTGGGTAAGTCGCTTAACCTCTCTGTGGCAGATTAAAGATGGCTGGAAATTCTTTTACACTCTCCTATCAAAAGATGGGGTCTGTTTCCCCTCTTGAATCAGGACTGGTCTCAGCCTGCTTTGACCAACAGGGGACATCCAAAGTGATGCTAAGCCATTCTAGGGCTAGCCTTCAAGAGGATTAGCAGCTTCTGCCTTGGTCTTCTGGGGCCCTGAGTTGCCATGGAAGAAGTATGAATACCTGCTGGAGACAGAGGCCATATGGAAGAGGCCTGTGAGTGCAGAAGCCATGTTGGGCGTCTGGCCCAGTCAAACCACCAGATGAACTGTGGCCCCAACTGATATCTGACTGTAACTGCATGAGAAACCCCAGAGAGAACTGCCCAGCTAAGCCCCCATCAACTTACATGACCGTGAGAGATAAGAATCAATTGTAATTTTAAGCCACTATGTTTTGGGGTGGTTTCTTGTGCAACAACCGTAACCCTCTTGCTTTCTATCTTGTCATCAATAAAATTGGGGTAGTGATAGGACCTCCCTCACAGAGTGAATGTGAGGATTAAATAAGAGGCGATGCAGGGAAGTACTTAGCTGTGCTTGATACATATTTATTAATTGGGCTGCATATGATAGACATTCAAAAAAAATGTTGATTTTGAGTACCGTGAGTTTGAACCCCGATACATTGGATTCTGGGATAGGGGTTAAAGATCTGTGAAGTCACAGGGCTTGGATCATGTCTGAGTTGATGACATAGGAAATGGACTTTGGAAGGACTGGGCAGGCTTAGGTGGTCAGAGCAGGAGCAGAGGGGGCGGGGCTTCAGGTTGCCTTGAAGAGCAAGCGGCCGGTTAAGCAGAGTGGTTTAATGACTGGTGACCCTGATGTATCTAAGAACATAGAAAGCAAGAGGTCAGTTTTCATTTCATCAGTGCTTCCTGGACAGTACCTTAAGGAGGGAAAATGAGTCAGAGCATGGGTATTCAATAAAATTGTTGTTAACCATCTTATTCAATACTGGTAGTGTACATTCTCTGATATTAAGGAGGAATGTGGCTCAGAGTACCTTACTGGTTACTTTAAGATGTGGTCTCTGGGGCTGTTCACATTTACAGGGGTGCTATTGGTGTTTGTTAGGTATCTGGGGCTTCTCTGGTAAGGACCACCTACAACTGGGGCCGACTTAAAAGTGCATTAGGCAGGCCTGTACAATGCAATGCATTTGATCTCCGTCTATTTGTTTCAGGTTCAAAGTAGTTTTGGTTCTTCCTTCCATATGAATATCCTTCCTCTATATAACGATAGTGGTTAAGAACAAAATGGGCTTATCGCAAAGCAAAAGAGGTCAAGTTAAATATGACCAGAATGTATTTTTTTCCTTTCCTCTCTCATTGAAAGAGTTTTAGATGTAATGGGAGGAAGAGAATGGCATTTGCAGTGTGCTCTTGTGATCTAAAGTCTTATTTGAAAGAACCGTGGAAACGTATTTTTCTCATACTCATTGCAGTAGTCTCACAAACTCCAGCCCATCTGCCTGCCCTAATGAGAAGATTAAAGACCTATTAATGCCACTTGTATAGTTTCTAAGCAATAGGTGACAGGAGAGCTAAATATTCCGAGTTGATGTGATGGTTCTCAAGGCACGGGGACCAAATGGCTGCAGTGACCTTGCTTTTTATGTTCAATTAAATGGACCAGAGATAAAATCTATATTGTTTCTGAAGTGTTGTGATCCACAGAAAGGGGATGAGAAATTTTTTTGCCTGTGCCACTGGGAAAAACAAAGGAAACACACTGGGAATTCAGATGTGTCCTCTCCAAGTCTCATTTTTCACTCAACCCCTTCAATGCTCTTATTTGATAGCAAGGCTTGGTTTGGGGAGCTGGCAGTACAAGCGCAGGGCTAGTGATTCATGGGGTTACTTGCTTGTGGACAGTATTGTTAACAAGTAGTCTATTGAATAACAATTACCCATATGACACTGTGGTGGGTGCTAGAGGGGTTATAAAGAGGCATAAGGTGTTCCTGCCTTCAAAGATTGTAAAATCTTGTTTGGCAGCAAAACATCTGTGCGTTAAAAGAGATCGGTACTTGAGAGCAAATACTAAGTGCGGGAGGATTGAGTTCCCTCTCACGTCTGCTTCTCTAGGATTCTAGGGGCTAGAGAAATCATTAAAGCAACACTAGTTAAATGGGAAAGGAGATACTCATTTATTACTCTGGGTAATAACCCCAAGCGTTGCTTCTGGTGAGTTGTGTTGGGTAATATGAGTTCGATCTGAGGTCATGGTGGGGATTCATTTCTCCCACCCCAATATGACTGGACCTATACAAGTGATTCTAAATGCTCTTGCCAACAAGCTGAATGACCCACGTGTGTATACTGCATGGGGACAGGAAATGGAGAAGAAACTGTCACTGACCACAGGAGTCGGAAAACAACAATGACAGCATCAACAATGGGCCCGGTTCCCGATTCTGAGGCACAGTTACCGTGCTTCCTCGTAAAACATGGGCCGTTGAATCTCAGGCTTCAATCAGTCAGATTGTAACTCTTCTTCTTCGGAGGAGCCATGAGAGATAGAGTTTGGAATTGCTTCTTCTAACAATCCTCCACATAGGGAGAGAGCTCTTGAGGAGAAATCCCTTAGAAATATGAGAAGATGGGGAGAAATAGTTCTCCAATAATGTGTCAAATGTGTCATCCGTGATAGTTGGGAAAGACAGCTCTAGGCTGGCACAGGGGTGAAGACTCCCTGGGGAGATCTTGTGGTAAGGTTGGTTTTGAGATGACTTGAAGGCGAGGGCAGGGGGCACAGGCTTTGCAGGTGGTGGGTGAGGACAAACAATGAAATGGTGTGTGAAGCAGTGGGGAGAGCATTGCAGCTGGAGGATAGAGCAAGAAGCCACGGAGACCAAGTGGATGTGTTTGGATTTGCTACTCGATATTTACCCTCCAGTATTTGATGGAGCTCCTGGGAATAGGTTACTTGTAGAAATTGTAGAACTTCTGGGACCCTACCATCACAAAGATAGAAGGGACCTAGCAGGGAGGGCAGCTCCCATCAGCAAATATGGCCACACTATTACAAAGTTCCCCTTCTATGGCTTACAATAAGGCAAAACCTTTTTTTTTTTTGGAAAAAGAAAGAACTTTCCAGCAAGATGAACCCTGTATGGTTTTCTCATATGATTGATTTACTGCAGAAATCTTCCCTTTTATGCCTCTCATAAGAGGCTGGGTGTTTATCCAGCCTCTGCTTGAACTGTTGGAGAAATCTCACTACTTTTATAGGCATCTTTGTTCCATTTCTCCTTTTACAGAACGCTCCTCTTGTCCTGAAATTTTTCTTCCTATAATTCCCAAAAACTGGTCCAAAAATAATACAGAAAAAGTCTATTTCCATAATGCAGCTCAGCTCTTCAAATACTTCAGGATGCTGCTTCTTAGACACCTGTTTGCTGTGGTCCACACCCTCAGTCCCATGCATCTCAAATTTTGTTAACACCATCTTAGCTTTTCATCTTTTCCCCTGGGAACCATGACCTTCAGCAATTCTTCAATCTCATGAGGACCTCCAGCAAATTGATCTTACTCTCTTTTCACTGCCCCTCACCCTTTTGACACCCTCTCTTCACTTCTTACCCAGCTGAAACTATGATCATTCCTTATAATCACTCCTTTATATGTACCTTCTGTTCCCTTGCCCCTCTGCCACTTTATGGTTTTATTAAAACTACAGCCCTGGTTAGATCTCTCTCTCCATCTGTTCTGTGACCACACCTGGAGAGGTGAATGTTCCTGGAGAAAATCACAACCTTGATGCCTGGTTTGACTTTATATTCATGACCATGAACTTCAAATGAGACCTTAATGCTACCCAGCATCATTTTCATAGTATATCTCCCTGGTCCATTTACTCTCCCACATTCCTAGGTGGCCATTTCACCATTTCAAACCTCCCACAAATCCTCCTCCACCCTCACTCTCACCTGCTGACCTTGATTCCTGCTTTACTAAGAAACTGAAGCAGTTAGAAGAGAATGTTGGCAGATTTTTACCTCCACATTCTACCTGCCTGCTGGCATCTGCATTCATACCTCTGCCTTCCCACTCCCTGGTTGCTTTAAGTGATCCTATCTGAAGCTGACCAAATCCTATCCTCTCTCACTATTCAAGGTCATTGCTTCAGCAGTTCTCCTCTTCTTCTCTATCATCTTCCCCTCCTCTGCTGGATGCAAACAGGCTGTTATTTCTCCCATTAAAAAAAAAAATCTCCTCTCGATCCCACTTCTCCTAACAACTACTTCCCTAATTCTTGCTCCCCATTGCAAGAAACTTTTCTAAGGAATTCAAAATCAAATTCAGAGTCTAAACTCACCATCTCCAATTCCTCTTCTCACATTTTTTAAAACTCGCTCAAATCAGGCTTTTGCCGGTATCTCCCCCCAGCAACCCTATGTTGCTAAGTTCAGTGGTCAATGATCAAACCTTATCTTACTTGAGCATTTGACACTGTTGATTATTTTATTCTTCCCCCCACCCAGCTTTATAGAGATATAACTGACATACAACGCTGTACAAGTTTAAGGTGTATAACGTGTTGATTTGATACATTTATATATTGCAAAATGATTGCCAACATAGCATTAGCTAACACCATCATTCCATCATGTAATTGCCATTTCTTCTGTGTGGTGAGAACATTTAAGCCTTAACTCTTACAACATTCAAGTATATAATACAGTATTAGCTATAATCACCATGCTGTACATTAGATCCCCGGAATTTGTTAATCTGTAACTGGAAGTTTGTATTTTTTGACCAATATCTCCCCGTTTCCTCCACCACCCAGCCCCTAATAACCACTACTCTACTCTGTTTCTATGAGTTTGGCTTTTTCAGATTCCACATACAAGTGATGTCATACATATTTGTCTTTCTCTGTCTGACTTATTTCACTTAGCACAATGCCCTCATGGTGCATCCAAGTTGTTGCAAACATCAGAATTTTCTTCTTTCTCACGGCCGGATAATATTCATTATCTATCTATCTATCTATCTATCTATCTATCTATCTATCTATCTATCTATCTTCTTTTATATGTTGATGGACACTTAGGTTGCTTCCATATCTTGGCTATTGTGAATAATGTTGCAGGAACATGGGAGTAAAGATATCTCTATGAGATCCTAATTTTAATTCCTTTGGAATATATACCCTGAAGTGGGATTAGTGGCTCATATAATAGTTCTATTTTTAATATTTTGAGAATCCTCCATACTGTTTTTCATAGTGGTTGCACCAATTTACATTCCCACCAACAGTGCACAAGGGTTCCTTTTTCTCTACACCTTTGCCAACTCTTATTATTTCTTGTCTTTTTGATGATAACCCATCTAACAGATGTGAGGTGATATCTCATTGTGGTTTGGATACAAATGTCCCTGATAACTAGCCATGTGGAGCTCCTCTTCATACATCTGTTGGCCATCTGTATGTCTTCTTTGGAAAAATGTCTGTTCAGGTCCTCTGCCCATTTTTTAATCAGGTTGTTTGTGTTTTTCTTATTGAGTTGTATGAGTCTTTTATATATCTTGGATATTAAGCTTTTATCCGATATATGATTTGCAAATATTTTCTCCCATTTCATAGGTTGCCTTTTCATTCTGTTGATTGTTTCTTTTGCTGTGCAGAAGCTTTTTAGTTTGATGTAGTTCTACTTGTTTATTTTTGCTTTTGTTGCCTTTGCTTTTGGTGTCAAATCCAAGATATTTTGTCCTTTATACAAGGAGGGAGGACCGCAAGGGGGCTTCTCCTTGTTACGGCCAGTTGCCTGTTTCCCGCCTTTAGATGTGTGAGGATGTGATGCTTGGCGCTATGACAACCATCTTATGAAGTTGAGGGAAGCTCAAAGAATCACAGATATCCCAACCCAGTGTCTGTGTGTGGAGCTTATGAGCCAATCCTGGCATTACCCACCTGCAGACTTCTTGTGATAAATAATAAATATCCTTAGGTTTAAGTCATTGTTAGCTGGGCTTTATGTTACTTACTGCCAAATGCATCTTAACTGATATAATATATTTTCCTTTTCTTAATTTTTTATTATTAGAGATTGTATGATCAGAATTTCATTTCTGACTCCCATTTTTGGAATCCAACTTTAAAAAAGACATATTCAATGATAAAAATCATATCCATTTATTCCTCTCAAATTTCCTTTCTAGATTCTAGGAAACTTCTAGGCCCATCAGTAACTAAATAGTTATCAAGTGCCTATAGTACGTCAGGTATTGTGTGAGGAACTGGAGAAAAAGCAGTGAACAAGACTGACTGTTTGCTGCCTTGCAGTCTCGTGGGCTTTATTGTCTTTTCCTATTTTGAACTCTCAGGTGATACAGTTTATTCTTCCCAAGTTACTTGCCACTTACACATTTTGTCCCTGTTTTTCCTCTTGATCAGAATGACACCAGACTCACAGTTCCCACTGTTGCTACTTCTGCTTCCAGAGAGATGCAATGATCAGTAAAACAAACGTGGAACTTATCCGCTGTGCTCCATCTACATTCTCAGTGGGACAGAGGGGAGTACGGGGTGGAGGCACTGACCTTGCACATCAGCACTGTGTCACCCAATTTCCTTCCTGTCGGAAGTTCAGAAGATTAGAGGAGCCCTTGGCCAGGCTTGGAATCTATTTGGTTTGTTATCTTTGATTACTTGGATTGCTTTCTCCCAGAACAACCAGACTTTCTTTTTTAAAGAAAAAAACAAAAAAGCTGAAAAATCTTAAATTGGCACATTAGAATCTTCATGACATTATCTGGATGGCAACTGCTTCTCTCTAAAGCCATGCTGTGGCTGTAGATTTGACAAGGCAGAAACAGATGGCCTGGGTTTCCCTTGAAATATACTGATGAAGAGAAAAAAGTGACTTGGCCCCTTATCATTTAGATTATGCCAAATCCACACAAGTAAGGGACTCTGGATATTTGGCCTGAGCTCCAAAATGGGCAAAACAGGCCCACCCTGGCCTATGATCTCTGATACTTGCGGAGTGCATGTCCAGAACATTCAATTAATGGCCCACCTCCTTGTCCACTGGGCCAGTCTGCCATGTGCTGTCATTTATTTCTTTCACTTTGCTAACTCCTTCCCAACGGGCTATGCCATAGGGTTGGTGGATGTTCTCAAGGATCTCTCTCTTTCTTCTCCTTTTCCTCCTGTCTCCTTTCATTCTTCCTTTTTGGAACTCCTTAAGATATAGAAATACTATACAGGCTACTTAACCAAGTGGACAGTTCTCACCTTCTTACTGATTAATCATGAACTCCTGCAGCTAGAAAGGTTCTTCCCACCTCCACCTCTCCTCAGACAGCACCTCAGCCAGATCGTAGAGATGAGCACCCTACAGCTTTGTCTATAAACACAACTCAGAGCATAATAGTGTCCCCTATTGGGAAATATGTCCTGACACCTAACCCCAAATTTTCACAAGTCCCATTTTCCTGAGTCTATCTTCAGTGAAGCTGGTCTCTGTATTTACCTTTAATGTACTTAAAGGACATTTAAAACTCACTCTATAGCAGTGGGTCTCAACCAGGGACAATTTTGTCCCCCAAAGAACATTTGGCAATGTCTGGAGATATTTTGGGTTGTTGCACTGGGGTGGTAGTGTTATTGGCATCTAGTGGGTAGAGGTCAGCAATGCCGCTAATCATCCTACAGGGCAGAGGACAGAACACAACAAAGAATTATCTGACTCAAAATGTCTATAGTGCTGAGGTTGAGAAATCTCACTCTATAGTAAACAAAGCTTTAATTCTTTCAGAAATTAAAAGAATGTGTAAGCCATCATTAAAACTGAAATAAGGCGTGATCACTTAATAGCTATGTAGTTGTAAACCCTCTGAGCTCAGATCCTTCCTCTATAAATGGAGACATTATTCTTGTTCCACGTGTTCCATGGTGAACTCATGTATATGACCTGTGCATAGCAGTGTCTGCTATTAATGGACATTCAAAAAGTAGTAGTAGGAACTTCCCTGGCAGTTCAGGGGTTAAGGCTCTGCACTTCCAATGCAGGGGGCCTGGGTTTGATCCCTGGTCCAGGAGCTAAGATCCCACATGCTGCGGCGTGGCCAAAAAAAAAGTAGTAGTAAAATATTACTGTAGGAAAAAATTTACTTCTTAATTTGCCAGAGGCAATCAACATCAAAGGCCTCTGAGTACACAATGACTTCAACAATTCCTCTGGGCATTTAAAATTTTGCGTTGTTTTTCCTGGTAACAGGGAGACAGTTAATGAGGAGACTCTAGCTTGGGTTGTGTTCCACATAGGATGTCTTGATTACCCCAAGCCTTGCCTTTCCCTCACCTATCTTGGCTTCCCGTGCACATCCGCATCCTCTGGTCCCCTGTTGTCTCATTTTAGATTATTCGTTGAATCTGTCTCCTCAGAGTGGGAAAATGGTAAAATTGCTGATGCTTGAGTTGGCCTCTAAGGACTAATGCTGCTTACCTTGGTCTGGTAGGGGAAAGAGAGAGGTATATTTCCTTGTCATAGGTAGTATCACAAAATGATCTCAGGATTCTGGAGACCACCGGAGTGCTTTCTGACCTTTAACCTAAAATTTCCTGATTTAGCAGCTCAGGTAACCAGGAGGCTGGTTCTTACTGCAACCACGTAATAAGAATAAGATACTCTCAAGAACTGAGTGATCCAGAAGGCTGTCCCTGAGATGTCTGAAGTTCTCCATGTCCCACTAGTGGAATAAACTGTGCTATGCCTTAGGCAGGCTCAATGGTATTTCTACTTCTCCTAGAATTCCTCACTTGGAAAAATTCAGGTTTCTTTGGGCCCGATCCATAGTGCTGGTGAGGACTGTATATGGGAACAGCTTGGTGGAGTGGCATCTGGTGTATCTTTGTACAAGAAAAGCAGCTTGGTGTCCCCATGTGAGATGTGAAACAGCTCTACGGGATATTTGGGAGAAAATGATTTGAACTGGTCCTGAGCAGCCCCACTGATGGCCATATAGAGCACATGTTCACTGATGGTTGGGCCGTGCTATTTCTAGAAGATGCTTTCCTGTGCTGACCCAGGCCATTCTCCTCGATCCAGAAATGTCCATGTTCTATTTGGCCTCCATGTGACTCAGTTTGATTAGTTTTAACCCAATTCAAACAGCTATTGTTCAAGACTATGATGAGTAGGGTTCTGAACCCCCAGAAGGAGGGAGATGAGTACGGTAGAGTCCCTGCTTCCCTCAAGTAGCTGACATTTGGTGGGAGAGATGTATGCATGAAGTGTGGGGAGACAGTAACTGAGGGGCAAGCAAAGTGTAAGTGGAGCCTGCTTGTGATGGGTGAGGAAGGAGGTCAGGCAAGCTTCGTGGAGGACGCATTTAATGGTACTGTTCCAGGATCAACACAAAGACAAAACCACGGCGTGTGGAAATTTGCCTTCCGAGTATCTTCATCTCCCCTTCACATCCCTTGCAGCAGGCTTCTGCTTGCCTAGCAAACCTCCATTCTCTCTCTCTATGTTCCTTAGTAGAGGAACCCCTGCTATGTAGCTGGGCTCAAGGCAACTTGGAATATGAAACCATATTTCCCAGCTTCCCTGGCAGTTAGGTATATTGCTGCCAACTCTCCAGTGATTTTATGAAGATTTGGAAGGGAAGAGCCCTGGGACAGAGTGCTGAGGAAGAACAGCAGAAAGGGCATCCAAAGGAGGAAGACTCACTAAAGCGGACTGAAAAGGAGTAGGAGGGACAGAGGAGGAAGGAAGGAGAAGCAGAGTGATTTGGTGTTATGGAAACCAAGAGAGGATAGAGTTTCAAGGAGAGAGGGGTCGGCAGTGACAAATACTGCAGAAAAGTCAGCAAAGAAAGGCCTGAATCATAGTCTTCGGTGTTTCCTTTCAAGCTTAGACTGAATATCTGAACTCTTGGAGCAAAGAAATGTTTTTTGGTGGGTGAATTCAGAAATAGACAAAAGATGCTCTGGGAGGGAAGAAGCTCAAAGTGACCCGAGCAACAGGCAACATCCGAAGTTCTCCTGCCGCTCTGGAGTCCCAGCTGGACTGTTTCTTACTGGATAAATCGGGGCTGTGACATCGAGAAATACCAGAGTCGCTCCTGCTTTGCTGGCAACTATTGGGAACTGAGACTTTTCAGTTTAAGTCCCTAGTAATTTGAAAATTGAGGCAGGTAAAAGATTATTATTATTTTTATAATAATAATCTTTTACCTGCTTATGATTATTATAAGACAAAGCTTATGATTATTTTTTAAATTTTAATAAAAGAAAGCAGGATGGAAGACCAACTACTTTAGAAGTTTTCTGACACTGTTTCAGAAAAGCACCAGAAAAAATGTTTTTTCATTTATTTTTGCAAAGACACTGGCAAATTTTCTTTAAGAGAGACCATCCCACCCCACCTTTGAGCGGGCAACTATCTGTCTGCTTCCGCATTTGAGAAAATTAGCTCTGCAAAGAAGGGAAAGTAAGGGGTGTGTGTGTGCGCGTGCACGCATGCACGCACATATCTGTGTTCATGCATTTGTGAGTGTGCATGTGTGTTCGTGTATGGGGATGAGATACACGGCAGAGCTTGGGTCTCTATGTCTCCACTTATTTTGTAGACGTACATTCATTTAACTTTATGAAAATCTTTTCATTTTCTCCCAAGAGCTTATTCAGTTGACCTAAGTAATGCATTTTAGCAAAATAAAAGCCCCATCTCCTTCCCTTTCTGACTCCAGCGAAGGGGTGTCTCTGTGGTGGTTCATGGGAGACGTGATGACCCTTCCCTGGAAGCCAGAGTCCTAAACCAAATTTATTCTCAAAGTCAAATGTGTGCCTCCCTTGTGGGCAAAGCCAAAGGTGAGAAGAGGAAAATGGAGGAGTAATTCTGTGGAAACGCTGACAGCCACTGGGGAAGGGGTTCTGCATATACTCAATTCAGATTTGCAAAGCACTTTACAGTTTATGCAGACTTGTTACATACTAAGTCATTTGACCTTCACAACAATCCTGAGAAATATATTTGATTATTCCAGGAGGAAATCAAGACCTAGAGAGGCCCTTGAACCTATAGGTGGAAAGTCAGCCATGAACCCATGCTTGGGGTCCGGGCCTAGGGCTCTTTCCAGGATCCCACTCCAATCTCCTCTCCTTATATTTACACGTTTACTCTCCATGGGCCTCAATCACATTTATTCACTGTCTTCCACACACAAATTACCTTCTTTGATTCAAAGATGTTCATGTCACCATGCCCCCACCCAGCCTTCCTTCTAACCTGTATTAAAGTCTCCCTTCTACTCTCATTGCCCTTATTTGATTGGGAATTTCTCCAAGCCTGGGACTTGATCTCAGGGTGGAAATTACGGGGTGGTAATTTATTTATTCATTCATTAAACATTTCGTTCAGGTTTTAGGGAACGAATAAATCTCATCTCTCTCCTCTTCCTATGAGTTTGGAACTCATTGAGAAGTTGACATGGGAACTGATATGAAGATAAAAATATCCCTTTTATTACTGAAAAAACTGATGGGAGAACATAACTTTGGTTCAACAACCAAACGTCTTCCTGCTTAATTAGAAGGACTTACCCAGTCCTCACAGCTGGACCCTCACAGGCCTCCCCCACAGGGCAGGCTCTGACTGACAGGTAGATTGTGGGCTGGGAGGCAAGCTTCTTGAGGGCAGACTCACTCAGAGAAGAAAGCCTAGGAGGTTCCGAGCCGAGCATGCTGTTTATTCTAGAGACGCTGGGGGCGTTACTTTAGTGGACCACCATCTGCACAGGAACGTGAGGTCGGGGAACTCAGGATTCTCCCCAAACAATTCATTACACATGTATAGATATTAGCTGAGCCCAGATGCTATTAGAGGGGCTGCAAATACAAAATCGAATAGGACTTTGTGCTTCTCGTCATATCGCAGCCTCCTGGGGGAGGCGGGCAGATGGGTCATTAACTACAGGACCGCGTGATGAGTGCTAGGAAGGATGAAGCAAGGGAAGGGGCTTCCACATCCGAATCCTGAAGGAGGTGGTGCTTGAGCTAAGCTTCAGAAATAGAGGAGGATTTGACAAGATGAAGAAGGGGTAAAAGAACATTTGGCCAAGGGGAAGCACATGCAAAGCCATACGACACTAATGGCCCACCTGGGGAACTATGAATAGTTTGGGATGGCCAATGAGGGGTGTGTGTGTGTGTGTTGGGGGTGTGAAGGGAGTGAGAGTGATAGGGGAGGGGCTGGAAGAGCAAGGCAGCCACCAGCCCAGGAAGGGCCTTTTCTGCTTTGTTAAACAGAGTCTGGCCTTGATTCTGAAAGGCATCAGGAGGTGCTGAGGAGCTTTAAGCAGAGGAGACCCATGACCAGGTCTGCAGTTTAGAAAGAGCCCTGTAGCATCACTTGGAGGGCCAGCTCAAATGCTTGAACCCCAGTTGGGAGAGTAATGAGCCAGGTAAGGAATGATGAGACGATAGGAACCAAGGCTGGGAGGAAGGGCTGCAGCGGAGGGGCAACAAGCCTGCTCAGCAGATGGGATTAGGGAAATGCAGTGGCCCTGAGGCCGCCTGTTCCCTGCTCTTCAACTGGCTCCCTCGTGGGACCTGGACCCTGAATCCTCGCAACACTGCTGCGGAGTGGCAGAGGCTGGCCAGGGCTCCTTGTGGGTCTGGTGCGTCTGTGCCCTGTCCTAACCTGCTGTCTGCTATTAGGTGACAGCACAGGGTGGCAGTGAAGACCCTTGGATTTAAACCCAGTTCCTCACTTACGACCTCTGGGGTCTTTGGCAAGTTACTTGACCTCTCTAGGGCACAATTACCCTGTGTGCAAAATAGGACTACTACTAGTACTACTGCTACTAGTACTATTAGTACAAGTACTATTACTACTACTACTGGTCCAACAACTACTGGAGCTACTATTACTACTACCTGCTTCACAGGATTCTTGTGAGGATTAATTGAAATCATGTAAGTGAAGTGCAAGTGCTCAGTGAAGGTCAACCACAACCATTACTGGTTTAATTCAGACACCTCTGTCTCCCCATTCCCTCCCAGTTCATGGTCCCTGTTGAGAGCCCTCTCTCCATCTGTGGTCCTGGTCCCTGAGGAGCTTGCGTCATTGCCGGCAGGATCTGTTCAGAACACAGAGCTCCTCACCCAGCATGGCATCTCTTTGCTATTAGGGAGACCGAACACCTCATGCATCTTTTAGAAATGCAAACCCGTCCTGATGACGGGTGCAAATAAAAAAATAATAATAAAAACAAATAACAAGTTCCTCTTCCCAGAGGCAATCACCATTGTCAGATTCTTATATCTTCTTCCAGAGATTGTGTTTGGATATATAAACATATATATCTTTCTTTTCTTATAGAAATAGTAGTATGTGATATTTGTTTTTACATCCTGCTTGAAAGAAAAGTTACCAATACAGCTCAGAAAGAGATACATGTTTGTTCATGTAATGCAGTAATGTCCTTTTTAGAGGCTCCACAATATTTCATAGTATGGAAGTTCCCTAATTAGTTTTACCAGCCCTTTTATTGAGTCCTTGAAATTTAGTGCTTGTCTGGTCTTTTGCTGTCACACACAATGCCACAAACCCTTGTGCACAATATATCTTGTACACACAAGTGAATCCATCTATAAGTAGAATAAATTCCTACAAGTAGGATTGATGTATGAAAGGTATGTACAGTTCATCCTTTGTTAATGGTATTAGTAATTTATTAGCATGAGGGATTGTAGCAATGACTCACTCAGTTATTTACTATGTCAGTCACTATTTAAGTGTTTTGCATGTAATATATCTCATTCCTTCCTTGCGACATTGAGGGAGGTACTATTATCATCTCCATTTTCCAAAGGAGCAAACAGGCATAGAGAGAGCAAGTAACCTGCTCTTATGTTCACAGAGTAAATGGCAGAAATGAGGTTCAACCCAGGCAGTTGGACTTTGGACAGCTTACGGTTCTTCACTGCCCCTTTGCCCTTCAGAGTGGTTGGACCACCAGTGAATGAGAGGAAAGCATACTTCCTACAGACACAGACACAAACGCTCACACACGCACGCTTTTCTTGGCTTCAGTTTAGAGCTAGTTCATGAACCTTTTTGAAGACCCTTGCAGAAGAGTAACTTATGATAAATTCTCTTCCTAGAAAATAGCAGAAATACCAAGGAGACAGGTTTTTTTTTTTTTTTGGTGGAAAATGCGTCTCCTTCTGGTCAGTCAAAACATGTTGACTGTGATAGCCTACTTGGAAAATAAGAAAAGGACCTCAGAATAAATGAGTAATGGCGTTTCTCATTAATTCATGGCCAGTGAAAGCTACTGTCTCCTCAAAGACAAATAGTGCTTTTGCCCTTCACTGGTGGGCTTTAAGCCTGTTGGTTTAATCCCACTAGACCAAAGCTATTTTGAAGCCACAAATGAATCATATGATTCAATTGGATCCTTTTCCCCTGTCACCCATGATGAAGACTTTTTTTTTTCTTTTAACCAGGAAAGGACAAAATAATGACATTTTCAGAGTACTTCATCACTTGAGTAAAAAAGCCAATTCTGGACATGATCTGACCCAACAGAGTGAAAAAACCAGCTCTGGACGTGAGTGGACCACAGGACTTTCTCACACATTATCCATCTCTAAGGGTATCTTTTTTAAAATTAGGACTGAAAAAAGAAATACAATAACTTTATGATTTTTTGTTTGTTTGTTTTTCAGTCTCTGCTGATGAACAAACTCCCCCTCTCCTAGGGAAGTTTTTTCATTCTTGGATTCATTCAATAACCATCTGTGAGTGTCCAGTGTATGTTAATCAGCGTGGCAGGCAGTAGGCAAGAGGTGAGGGGCCAGACAGACATAACACCCACCCTCACTGCTTATCAAGGCTGAAAAAGGCTGCACGAGGCTGTGGAGGAAAATCTCGTGTTTTATTACTAGGCCAGATTCCCTCTTAGCAAAGCAAACAATCTTTATTTTTGGCAGGGGTTGGGGGGAGAGGGACCACTTGTGTGGCAACTCTACAGATCCAAAAGGGAAATATCGGTATGGCAAACACTAGATAAGAGTAGAACTGGGTGAAGAATGCCAAGTTCAAAAAGATGAGGTGGGATTTCATCAATTTTTCTGCATATGCCTGCAGGCTCTCTTTCAACTAGGATTTTAAAATGTTGAGGATTTCTTAGAAAGAAGTATTAAAATAATCACAAATATGAGACTCTCCTAACTGCCATTTGTAAATTGTATCCACTTTCATGCAAGCCCTTAGAGGCTTTTTCAACCATAGGCTATGGCAACTGGAAAACTTGTAAATTATTTATTTTGGCATTTGTAGTCATTTGTGATATGAAAAAAAGACGTTTAAAACCAAATAACTCAAGGTCCCAGGGTTAGTGCGAGAAAAGAATTAATTTGATGGCAAAGAGAACCACAATGTACAGGTTAAATGTTTTCACGAGGCTGTGGTTTCCTTTATCTGAGATTACCCTTAAATTTCATTATGTCAAGGTATATTTCCTCTATTGGTGATTCCACCAGAATCTCTGATGGAAGGATCTGTGAGGTCTCTTTAGTTCCAGACAGGCCCAGGGAACCTCTGACCTGCCATCAATATCTGAAAACTAATGGAGCAATTCGGTGCTCCTGGAGCTGAAAGAACGCTCTGCCTTTGACTTGAGCAGGGCTGCTCTATGATGAATAAAGCACTTAATGAGCAGAGAAATGGGCAGGTCATGGTCAGAGGTGCATCAAGGTCTAGGATGTGACAGAGTGAAGAGATCCATTTTGCTTGTGACTTCTTTGCAGGCAGGGAGGTGAGATCTCTCCTATTTTCTGAAATGCCCTTTTTTCTTCTGCATTTTGCAAAATGGAGGATAATTTTACATGCTTGTGTCTTGGAAATACAGCATTTGTTCTAATCCATGAAGTTTCTTATTTGGACTCCTAAGCAGGAGAACTTGCTGCTCCTTTCCTGATTTTGGTGGAAGTGTGTGAATATGAGTATTTTTAACCTCAGTGGTAAAACTCCATTCTCTATTGTCTTCAAATTCTTTGTAGTTGAGACCAATAGCTCAATTTACTGCTGCTGACTCTAAATCCCTGGCTGTGGGTTCGACTGATGACACTTCAAGTGGTGAGGCATCGTCTCCTCCCTTTCTCTGCCCATAGAGGGAGAAGCGGTGATTTGCCCTTGATCCGTGTGCTTGTTGCCATGGTGATTTTTATGCAAAGCTGGATGATGAGCAATATCTCATTTAGCTGCCAAATTGCCCTGTGCTTACGATCACTTCAGTCCTGGGAAATGCACATTGGTATTCTGCTCTAATCCAGAAAGCACTGAGATGGGGTATTTTTCTCCGTGTTCCGCTGGCTGTAATCAGCCCCTGAACAGAATTTATCTACTGCAGACATTATTTACTATGGGGATCAAATGAAAGGGATGGAAGCTACCTATAGTTTTATCAATCCCGGGCTCCCAAGGCACGAGATTACAAAGAAGACCCATTTCTATGCACTGGAGCCAGGGTTAGGGACATAAAGTAAATGTGGATTATTTGTAGCCTCAGGAAAAACTTTTAGCAAATTCAGGAGTGTCGGATCTTTTTTTCACTTTCGTTTTCCTGGAGAATCATCATTCTGTTATTTTAATGAAGATTTTATACCTGAATTTCTTTGTGGGAGGCAGCACAGGAAGTGATGAATGGAAAGATTTTACATTTAATTCAAACCTTTTCAATGATTCAAAGCTATTCATGTTAATGATGTCATTCACATGTTAATGTGGATGTGAATGTTAACATGTTAATGTTAATTCAAGAATTAACTTGATGGTAGACATGCATGTGATAGATGGTGGACATGCATGGGATAGCATTGTGATTTGGTTAGTTGGTCTGAGCTACAGGCAGCTACAGGGTTTGGTAGTAGAAGGCAACACATGACTATCCAGCCTCAGATTCATGACCTTAATAATGGGGGAGAAAAACAGATTTCCTGGGCCTCTCATGTAATCCACTCTATCACTTAGAATGGCTACACCTCTTTCCCTCCTGTATCTGGCTCTCTGATCACACCTCCTGGCCTTTCAGACTGTTTACCTTTCCTTGCTCTCATCATTCTTATCCTTAGACCCCAGGGACCTCTGTGTTTCATGCCTCTCTCCTCTTCCCTACTTTATCAAGTGTTGAAGGCCTCATGCTTCAACATCTAAACCAGGGATTGGCAAACTTTTTCTGTACAAGACCACATAGTAAATATTTTAGGCTTTGTGAGCCATATAATCTTTGTCACAACGACTCAGCTCTGCCTTTGTAACAGGTAACAGAGAATATGTAAACAATGGGCATGGCTGTGTGCCAATGAAACTTTAATATGGACCCTGACATTTGATTTTCATACAGTTTTCTATCACGAAATAGTCTTCTTCTTCTGAATTTTTTCCACTGTTTAAAAATGCAAAAACAAGTCTTCACTTTTGGCATAAAAACACAGGTGCTGGGCTTGACTTGACCTGAGATCTCTGGTTTACTGACCCTTCACATCATTCTTTTCTCAACATTCTTGATTTCTTTACTCCATTTTGTTCTGTTCAATGACCCAGAAAAACCTCAGCACTGGGGCTTTCTTTTCTTTCCTCCTCTTCACTCTTTTAGTTGAAACCAGCAGCTAATGGTCTCCCTGTTTGCCATCTTGCCTCCTAACCTGTTCCCCATATTTTTGACTAAATGATCTTTCTAAATTGCTAATTTGATCTTGTCATGCATCCTGCTTAGAATTCCTTCAAACTCTATCCTGTTGCTTTGTGATTTTGATCCTGTGTACCCATCCAGTTTCACAGGTCTCTGTTGTGTCCTCTACCCCATCCCCTGCCGCCATCTTGGATCTTTGTTCAGCCATACTAAAATCCTCTCAGTTTCACTAGTATATCATTTGCTCTGTTCTTTGATCCTGCTATATGAGCTTTCTTGAATTCCATTTCCTCTTCATCATCTCGCTCCCTCCTATCAGTACTGGAAAACTTAGCTCACCTGTCAATATAACCCTCTTGCAAGGGGTCTTCCTCAACCCTCCCTTTCCTTTACAGTCTGATTTAACTGTCTTTCTTAAGCACCACACTTGAAGGCAGAGGCTTTTTTATGTCTGAGCTCAGGGGCCTAGGCACAGTCCCAAACAGGTACAAGCAGACCTCATCTTATGGCTTTTCTCTTTACTGCACTTCACAGATATTGGGCTTTTTACAAATTGAAGGTTTGTGGCAACCCTGTGTTGAGCAAGTCCATCGGTGCCATTTTCCCATCAGCAGTGGCTCACTTTGTGTCTCTGTGTCACATTTTGGTAATTCTTGCAACATTTCTAAGTTTTTCATTATTATATTTGTTACAATGACCTGTCAATTGGTGATCTTTGATGCTACCATTGTCATTGTTTTGGACAAATGTTGTGTTTGTTCTGACTGCTCTATCCACCAGCCACTCCCCCATCTCTCTCCCTCTCTTCAGGCCTCCCTGGTCCCTGAGACACAACAATATTGAAATCAGGCCAATTAATTACCCTACAATAGCCTCTAAATGTTCAGATGAAAGGAAGGAAGAACCACATGTCTCTCACTTTAAATCAAAAGCTAGAAATGATTAACCTTAGTGATGAAGGCATGTCGAAAACTGAGATAGGCAGAAAGCTAGGCCTCTTAAGACTAACAGTTAGCCAAGATGTAAATGCAAAGGGAAGTTCTTGATGGAAATTAAAAGTGCTACTCTAGTGAATAGGAGAACGATAAGAAAGTGAAACAGCCTTATTGTTGATATGGAGGAAGTTGTAGCGGTCTGGATAGAAGATCAAACCAGCATAGCATTCCCTTAAGACAAAGTCTAATCCAGGGCAAGGCCCTAACTCTCTTCAATTCTATAAAGCTGAGAGGTGATGAAGCTGCAGAAGAAAGTTTGAAGCTAGCAGAGGTTGGTTCTTGAGGTTTAAGGAAAGAAGCTATCTTCATAACATAAAAGTGCAAGGTGAAGCAGCAAGTGCTGATGTAGAAGCTGTAGCTGGTTATCGAGAAGATCTAGCTAAAATAATTAATAAAGGTGGCTACACTAAACAACAGAATTTCAATGTAGAGAACAGCTTTCTACTGGAAGAAGACACCATCTAGGACTTTCATAGCTAAAGAGGAGAAGTCAATGCCTGACTTCAAAGTTTCAAAGGACAGATTGACTCTATTGTTAGGGGCTAATGAAGCTGGTGACTTTAAGTTGAAGCCAATTCTCATTTACCAGTCGAATAATTCTAGGGCCCTTAAGAATGATGCTAAATCTACTCTGCCTGTGTTCTATAAATGGAACAACAAAGCCTGGATGACAGCACATCTGTTTATAACATGGTTTACGGAATATTTTAAGCCCACTATTGAAACCTACTGCTTAGAAAAAAAGATTCCTTTCAAAATATTACTACTCATTGTCAATGCACCTGGTCACCCAAGAACTCTGATGGAGATGGACAATGAGATTAATGTTTTCATGGCTGCTAACACATCCATTCTGCAGCTGATGGATCAAGGAGTAATTTCGACGTTCAAGTCTTAGTATTTAAGAAACACATTTTGTAAGGCTACAGCTGCCCTAGATAGTGATTTCTCTGATAGATGTGGGCAAATTGAAAACCTTCTGGAAAAGATTCAGCATTCTAGATGCCATTAAGAACATTCGTGATTCATTGGAAGAGATAAAAATATCAACGTTAAGAGGCATTTGGAAGAGGCTGAGTCTAACCCTCAGTGATGATTTTGAGGGGTTCAGGGCTTTAGCGAAGGAAATAACTGCAGATATGGTGGAAATAGCAAGGGAACTAGAATTAGAAGTGGAGTCTGGAGATGTGACTGAATGACTGCAATTTCATAATAAAACTTGAACAGGTGAGAAACTGCTTCTTATGGATGAGCAAAGAAGTGTTTTCTTGAGATGGAATCTACTTCTGGTGAAGATGCTGGGAAGATTGTTGAAATAACAAGGGATTTAGAATATTATGCAAACTTACCTGATAAAGCAGTGGAGAGTTTGAGAGGATTGACTTCAAATTTGAAAGAAGTTCCACTCTGGATGAAAGGCTACCAAACAGCATTGCATGCTGCAGAGAAATCGTTTGTGAAAGAAAGAGTCAATTGATGAGGTAAACTTTATTGTTGTCTTATTTTAAGAAATGGCCACAGCCATCCCAGCATTCAGCAACCATCACTATGATCAGTCAGCAACCATCAACATCAAGGCAAGACCCTCCACTGGAAAAAGCTTATGTATCACTGAAGACTCGTTGAAGGCTCAGATGACAGTTGGCCTTTGTCAGCAATAAAGTATTTTTAATTAAGGCATGTGCATTGTTTTTTTAGACATAATGCTATTTCACACCTAATAGGCTATAGTATAGTGTAAACATAAATTTTATATGCACTGGGAAACCAAAAAGTTTGTGTGATTGCTTTATTGTGATATTCACTAATCGCAGCTGTCTGGAAGAGAACCTGCAATATCTCTGAAGTATACCTGTACACACACACACAAACACATCAAAGGTATTGAATGAAATTAGCGTTGTCTTAGGGTAAGAAGGGATGAGTGGCAAACAGTGTAGGTGGGGGATAAATTATGAAACTATTGTTGTAGCTTAAGAAAAATATGATGGTGGTCTGAACCAATGCCCAGAGCAAAAAAGGATGGATGGGAAACTGTTTGTAGTTAGAGTTGATAGGAACTTCCTCAGCAGAAGTAAGAGAGAAGGAAAACTCACAGATTCAACCTTTCTGGCCCTCACAATTTTCATCTCAAAAATGAAATACTTGGATTAGTTCCAAGGTTTCAGATTCTATACCTTCAAGGTTCTGAGCCTGGGTAACTGGAAGATTTGGTAGGTGTGTCATGAATTTGGCTTTGGAGTTGTAGGGTTTATTGTTGTTGTTGTTTTTAACATCTTTTTTGGAGTATAATTGCTTTACAATGTTGTGTTAGTTTCTGCTGTATAACAAAGTGAATCAGCTATATGTATACATATACCCCCATATTCCTTCCCTCTTGCGTCTCCCTCCCACCCTCCCTATCCTACCCCTCTAGGTGGTCACAAAGCACGAGTTTATTGTGTTGATGATGTATCTATGTGAAGAAGTACTAGTGGCAGGGAAATACAGAATTAAATCTTACAAGAATAGTTTGGACAAGATCCATGGACTAGGCAATTATCTGCATAGCTGAGATTTGGAGTTCTATGAGCTGATGCATTTGACAGGGGACAGAGTGCAGAAGAAGAGAATGGAACCTTGGGACAGGGCTATCTTTCAGGTTCAAGACCGAAGGAGACTAGCTAGAGAAGTTCTCAAGGGGATTACAGAATAAACAGAAGCTTCTGTTTTGGTTTCTTTTAGGATGGTGGGTGCATATTTTAAGCAAAAGGAAAACGGTGAGTGGTGGTGAGTGGCGAAGAGACTGAGGATCCCAGAGAGGAGATAGTTGAGGAAGGCAGGTTCTGGAGAAAGTTGGAGGAAATGGGGCTAAGGACATAAGTCAATGGTTGGATTAGGATGGAGAACAGTACTTCTTCTGTAGGGGGAAGGAAGGACCAATGAAGTTATACAGGTATTTGAGTTGGAGAGAGAGAGATGAGGAAGCATCTTCCTTTTCCAGAGCTTGAGGGAGACAAAAGAATTTGGAAATCTAAAGCTACTAAAAAGGCTTTGGAGGTAGGTTCCCTCTATGCCCACTTTCTGGAGAGTTTTTATCATAAATAGATGTTGAATTTTACCAAAAGCTTTTTCTGCATCTATTGAGATGATCATATGGTTTTTATTCAATTTGTTAATATGGTGTATCACACTGACTGATTTGCAGATATTGAAAAATCCTTGCATCCCTGGGATAAATCCCACTTAATCATGGTGTATGATCCTTTTAATGTATTGTTGGATTTGTTTTGCTAGGATTTTGTTGAGGATTTTTGTGTCTATGTTTGTCAGTTATATTGGCCTGTAATTTTCTTTTTTTGTGGCATCTTTGTCTGGTTTTGGTATTAGGGTGATGGTCGCCTCATAGAATGCATATGGAAGTGCTCCTTCTTCTACAATTTTTGGAATAGTTTCATAAGGATAGGGGTTAACTCTTCCCTAAATGTTTGATAGAATTCTGTGAAGCCATCTGGTCCTGGACTTCTGTTTGTTGGGAGTTTTAAAATCACAGATTCAATTTCAGTACTTGTAATTGGTATGGTCACATTGGTCCGGCCATTATGGAGAACAGCAGGGAGTTTCCTTAAAAAAACTAAAAATAGAGCTACCATATGATCCTGCAATCCCACTCCAGGGCATATATCTGGAGAAAAACATAATTCAAAAAGATACATGCACCCCTATGTTCGTAGCAGCACTATTTACAATAGCCAAGACATGGAAGCAACCTAAGTGTCCATCGACAGATGAATGGATAAAAAAGATGTGGTGCATATATACATTGGAATATTACTCACCCATAAAAAGAATGAAATAATGCCATTTGCAGCAACATGGATGGACCTAGAGATTATAATACTAAGTGAAGTAAACCAGACAAAGACAAATATCACATGATATTGCTTATACGTAAAATTTTAAAAAATGATACAAATGAACTTATTTACAAAACAGAAATAAACTCACAGACATAGAACACCAACTTATGGTTACCAAAGGGAAAATAGACGAGGGATAAATTAGGACTTTGGGATTAAAATATACATACTACTATATATAAAATAGATAACCAACAAAGACCTACTGTATAGTGCAGGGACCTATACTCAATATCTTGTAATAATCTATAATGGAAGAGAAGGTAAAAAAATGAATATATATATATATATATATATATGTATAACCAAATCACTTTGCTGTACACCTGAAACTAATACAACATTGTAAATCAATGATATTTCAAAAAAATTTTTTTAAAAAGAAAAAAATGCTTTGGAATAGTTCATGTGAGGAACAGGACAGGGTTCAACTGAAGATGAAATGATTGACTGTTAAACATGACTATAGGAGGGGTCAGGGAGATGGGGGTGGTCCTTCTCCCTGTGCAGAGATACTTTAAGAGCAAGTGGGTGTCTGTGGAGCAGTTGTCACCTCTAATTGCTCGAGATGAATGAAGTCAATTAGGATATAAAGACATGATTCTGGTCTGTGGTTGTTTGGAATGGAAATGAAATAGTTAGACCTGAACAGCAGAAAGGAAGAACTTGCTCTGGGACTTCCTAGTTCAGTTCTGGGTAACTGACTCCAGACAAAACTGGGGGTGGGAATTTGGGTGGATTATAAAGGGACAACTAGTGCTGTCTAGCAGTGGACCACTTTATTGAGTTGGAGGGTGCTCACAGTTACTAACTGTATTTACACAGACTGAATGATCATCGATGAGGTTTACTGCACATATATTTGCTACTTTCGAGTCAGAAATAACAGATCACCAGTAACATTCCTTTTTTTCCCTGAGGTTTTATGAGTATGTTGCATGTATAATTCTCATACATTCTAAAGTACAGTAGAACTCCACACCATCACATTCAACATCACCCGGATTCAGAGTCTTCACAGGTTGAATCATGTCTTTCAGACCTAACTACAGACTTAAAAAATCTTAGCCAAGCCTGCTCATCTTCTAAGGTGAATGATAAATCGATCACCAGAATCAGCACTATGAAACAGAAAGAAATTAGCATTCAAACAGCTTGCCGTTATGAGGCAACAGATTCTGTGGACTCCTATGCCTCTGATTTTGAATCTTGATTCCACTGTATGAAATTTTTTTTTCGACATTATTGTGTGACCTTGGACAAGTTACCCTTTAAACTTCAGATTTTCATTAGTAAAGTGGGGACAAAAATAGCATCTACTTCACGTGGTTGGTGTGAGGATTAAAGGAGGTAGGTTCATGCGAGGCACTCGGAGCATCTGGTAGAGCGAGTGGTAGGTGAGTGTGTCACTGAGTGCACTAAAAAGGGCAGAGTCAAGCGCTTCAAGGCATCAAACCAATGAACTTGGGGACAAGGAGTTTATGAAGGAGATTTGGTTAAGTAAATCTTAGGCACGGCAAGGGGCTGGGCCTGAATGACACAGTAAGAGATGGGATTTTCTCTCTATGAGCATGACGTTTCTTGTATTTTCCTAGTAAATATGACTAGATTTTTTTTTTTTAAAATGGGTAATTCACTTAAATTTATCTAATTACTGAAACAGTAAAACTCTATATGAATTCATAAAGGCATCATATAATTTTAATGAATAAGCTTTTCACAAATGCCATACCAAAATCTTTGCAGGTGGTCAAAACACAGTATAACTTGTAATAGGAAATCACGCAAGTGGTAGTGGCTGGTAGTTTTAGCTGTAGTGACCATTTTTTCTTTGGTCAAGATTCAGCCTCTGGATGAATAGGGACCAGAAGACATGTTTAGTCCCTTTAATGATGAAGAGATTATAATGTACCCTTCCCTCAGTTTTTTAACTTCTAAAAATGTACTGGCAATTTATATTTTCTAGGTTAGTGAGCAGTGGAGACCTGAAGGACTAACCAGTTGGTAGTATAGCAGACACTGCTGGCTATCTACTCCAAAGATATTTACCTTCTTTCTTTCATAGTAGAACCTCAAATCTGTTCAAGGGTGTGTGTTTTTTTCCTCATAGCAATCAATTAATTCTCTGACTCCAACTGGGTATCCAACAATTTAATTCAAATTTATACTAACTATCCAGAGTTACTGTCAGAACTATATTAACTTTGTATCCTGTATAGTATCAACAAACTTAAGGAATTGTTATGAAAATCAAATGAGAAAATGGACATAAAGACCTTAGCGCCTTTGTGCTTAGCACAGAGTGAGTACATGATAAATGGAAATTTAAAAAGAGGGGTTGTAGAATCAGAGAGCTCAGGTAACATCACATGATTGTGTGAAGAGGTTAGATAGTAGTATCCCTAAGCTGCTGATGCTGGAAGAGTGTGTTTAACATGTGCTTAATGCTGATTCAGAGGAAATTTAATAGCACTGTGAGTAGGAAGTGGCCATTCTTTAAAAATGAGAAGAAATGAACACACCCACCTTCACATCAATCTGCTTTTAATAGCAGTGTAACCAGGACAGGTAGCTTAACCTCTCTGGGCTTCATTTTCTTCACCTGTAAAATAAAATGATTCAAGTTATGTATTCATTACATGTTTATTGAATGGCTGATATATGCAAAGCCCTATGCTAGGCTCTAGGGACAAAATGGTGAGCAAACCAAGCATGATCTCTACCTTCATGGAGTTCATAATTAGTAGAGGAAATCTATACAGTCACATAGCCATACAACTATATGCAAAATTACCACTGTGATAAATGCTCTGAAGGAAAGGTAAGGCTGGTGTTATAAAAGCATGTCAAAGAAAGATCCAGGTCTGGCCTAAGGGATCCATGAGTTTTCCAGAGGAAGGGATATTAGCTGACATCCAGTATTAGTAGTATGATCTAGATGACTTCTATAGTCTATTCCAGCTGTACCATGATTTGACACCCACGACAGAATTATGGCATCCTCTGAACGATGCTCAACAGTCATCTTAATCAAATTCCATCCTGCATTGTCCCACCTCTCTTCTTTCAAGCTACTTTAAAGGATGGTTTATGCTCACACCATATCTTACACCATACCTCATATGCTCAGTCACTCTTCAAACCACTGCAATCTGATTTTCTCTTTACTTCCAAATTAAACAACTATCCCAAGTATAACCAAGGGTCTCAGTTAATAAATAGACTACTTTTTGGTCTTTATCTGAACATTTGGGCAGCATTTGACATTGGGTTTCACCTCCTTGAGACGTCTTTCTCTTTGCTTTTGGGGTAACATGCTTCTCTTCTACACTTCTAGCTGTTCCCTCTCAGTCTTCCTCCCAGTCTTGTCTTTCTCTGTGCATCTTTTGAATAGTGTTGTTTTGAGGTCCTCATCTGTGGGCTTCTTCTCTACGCATATGTACTGACTAATCTCATCTATTACTATGGCGTGATTACCAACTCTGTACTGATAGCCCCAAATCTGTCCTTTTTGTTCTAATCTTTCTCTCTGAGCTATAGACTCAATGCTCCTATAATTCTTTGGTCATTTCTTCTGGAAGCTCCAAAGACAATTCAATATATCCAAAGATGAACACATTTCTCCCACTGAAATCCATTTCTCTGTAGAATTAACCTCATCTATTTGTCACTTAACATAGAAACACAAAAAACTTGAACATTTTGCTCAAATTTACCATGATATTTCTCATTTGGTGACTTTGTACTTGCTCGTAACTGTTTAGAATAGTCTTTTTTCCTCTGCATCTCTTTCTACTCCCATTCAACACTTGCTCTGGTGTCATTGCCCTTAGGAAGCTACTGCAGGTACCATCTTGGGGTAGGTGCCTATAGTAGACAGAGTTTGAAGGAGGTTCCCAATGTTTCCCACCCCTATGTAGACTGCATACTCATATAATTCTCTCCCTTTGTGTGCAGGACCTGTGCATATAATGGGATATCACTCCCATCTTTAGGTTATATTACTTGGCATAGGTGAAAGAATTTTGCAGATGCAATTAAGGTCCTTAATCAGTTGACTTCTGCATTAATCGAAAGGGAGATTATCCTAGGTGAGCCTGACCTAATTAGGTGAGCCCATAAAAGGGGGTCTAGGATTCAGAAAGTTTCTCCTGCTGTGTTTGAAGAAGGAAGCAGCCATGTTATGAGATGATCTGTCAGGGCCACGTGGCAGGATCTATGGGAACCTTTAGGAGCTGACAGTGGCCCCTGGTTGACAGCCAGAAAGAAAGGGGACTTCAGTTCTACAACTACAAGGAACTGAACATTCACACGAGCTTGGAAGAAGACCTGAGCTCCTGAAAGGAAGGCAGCCTGGCTGACACCTAGAGAGGAGCTTTGTGGGACCCTGAGCAGAAGACTTATGTAGGTTGTGCCCAGATTCCTGACCCACAGAAACTGTGAAATAATAAAAGAATGTGGTTGTAAACCACAGATTTGTGGTAATTTCATACACTGATCCAGTGTCCCTGCTGGCAGTTCCTTTAAGACTCTGATCTCCATCATAGCCTGGACCCCACTGACTTGAGAATCCATTGATTTATCTGTTCTCTACTCCAGACTCTGAGCTCATTAAGCACAGGAGAAACTTATTTTCTTTGTATCACTACGTGGTACAGTGTCTTAAACAACATTCACAATCAAGAATTATGTGTGGAATGAATGAATACATGAAATGACTCATGAAGAAACAAAAACGTATATGGTTGGAACAGATTAATTCTGCCTTTTCCATGGAAATTCTCATAAAGAAAAAAAAAGATAAAAAAGATTCTGAAATGGAATTTCTCAGTAGGTTTCCTGCCAATAATGAGTGAGCTTTTTTTGTGGTTATGTACCTCATTTTCTCAACCCCCAGGCTTTAACTAAGATAAAAGTTTTGAAATGCATAAAAGTTTAAAAGTTCCCCAAAAGCTAGATTTTGCAATAACAATGCACTAACCAGTACTTAGTGGGTCAGGAAAATGAATTTGTGCCTTAAGTATCTTGGCTTATGCCAGGAACTGATGAAGGTATCAGGGAGAATTGGGCTTAGTAGTCTATTTTATTGTTCAGATGACATGATACCTTCTTTCCAACAAGTTCTATCAGCTAATGAGTTGTGTGTGTGTATGTGTTCCAACATTGCACTGCTTTTAGGTTATATCAAGTTGGCTTGGATGGATTTCTCTGCTGGGGAGAGCTGAAGAGAACTGAAGGGAGGATATGATGTACCCTCCACTGTATTTTAGCTGAGGGTTCTAAGATACAAAAATCAAGGCAACATGTGTGTGAGTGATGAGGCACAGTGGTGAACACTGCAAGACCAGCTCCACGTCAGATCCCCTGGGGGAGAAGGTGCATAGCCAGGGCAGGAACTTAGATGGGTTCCTTTACAAATAGTTTTCCATTTTAATGATGTCACTTTCTACATTTCACTGTTATAAAAATAATATATACTTACTATAAAAATCAAGTAATAAATAGTGAAAAAGAGAAAAAACCTACTCATAATTTCACTCATTAAAGACAATTAAAATCAGTGATGTCACTTTGGTATATTTCATTGCAGTCTTTTTTCTTTACTTAAAAAATACCCATAGGGACTTCCCAGGTGGCACAGTGGTTAAGAATCTGCCTGCCAATGCAGGGAACACAGGTTCGAGCCTTGGTCCAGGAAGATCCCACATGCCACAGAGCAACTAAGCCCATGTGCCACAACTCCTGAGCCCACACTCTAGAGCCCACGAGCCACAACTACTGAATCCCGCGTGCCTAGAGCCTGTGCTCCACGACAAGAGAAGCCCCCGCTCGCCGCAACTAGAGAAAGCCCAAGTGCAGCAATGAAGATCCCTCGCAGCCAAAAAAAAATAAATAAATTAAATAAATAAATTTAAAAAAAGGACCATAGCTATGCTCATACTTGCTCTATAATTTCACTCTCTGCTTTTTTCTACTTTATAATATTACCTTTTTTTAGTTTCAATGTGCCTGTGATTTTTTTTTTAATTAAATTAAAAATTTTTTTATTGAAGTATAGTTGATTAACAATGTTGTGTTAGTTTCAGGTATATAGCAAAGCATTCAGTCATATATGTGTACATATATACATACATATATTATATATATTCTTTTTCAGATTCTTTCCCCTTATATGTTATTACAAAATATTGAGTATAGTTCTCTGTGCTATACAGTAGGTTCTTGTTGGTTATCTATTTTACATATAGTAGTGTGTGTATGTTAATCCCAAACTCCTAATTTATCCCTCCTCCCTTTCCCCTTTGGTAATCATAGTTTGTTTTCTATGTCTGTGGGTCTACTTCAGTTTTGTATATATGTTCATTTGTATCTTTTTTTTTAGATTCCACATATAAGCAATATCGTATGATATTTGTCTTTCTCTGTCTGACTTAGTATGATAAGCTCTAGTTCCATCCATGTTGCTGCAAATGGCATTATTTCATTCCATTTTATGGCGAGTAATATTCCATTTTATATATGTACCATGTCTTCTTTATCCATTCATATATCAATGGACATTAGGTTGCTTCCATGTCTTGGCTATTGTAAATAGTACTGAAATGAACATTGGGGTGCATGTATCTTTTCAGATTATGTTTATAATACTAACTTTTATGTTATTATATACTCTTCATAAGCATTTTTAATGGTAATTTACTTTAGGGAGATAATTATAAATAAAGAAAAAAATTACTGGATGATCTAAGATGTTTACCACAGAAGTATTTCATAATAGAAATATCATTGGAAGCAAAATTAGTATACAAAAATGGAGGAGTAGCTATATAAAACATGAGACAACCATACCACAGAATATATTCCATTAAAATTATTTTCTCAGGAGAAATCATCAAAAATTGGATTACTGGGTAAAAGGAAATTAACATTTTCACGGATCTTCCTAAATAGGTTTAAAAGTTTAATTTTCATTTATTTTTGTTTTAAAATACATTTTTAGGCTAAAGTATAATGTAAGTACATAAAATGCACAAATCATATGCACAGCATCACAAACTGAACATACCCACTGTGGTTACCATGGCCACCTATGCTACCAACACCCCAAAAGCCTTCATCTTACACCCTCCTCTTTCCTAAAGATAATCCCTATTATATCTTCTCACACAATAGTTTTGCCTGCCTTTCCACCTCCCCCACCATTACATAATTGGAATCATTCAACATGTATTCTTTTGTGCGAGACTTTATTCACTTAACATTAAGATTATGTTTGAAAGATTTATCATTGTTGCTGTGTATAGTAATATTTCATTCTTTTTAAAAAAATTTTTTAAAAAATTTATTTACTTATGACTGTGTTGGGTCTTCACTGCTGCACACAGGCTTTCTCTAGTTGCAGTGAGCAGGGGCTACTCTTCGTTGCAGTGCACGGGTTTCTCATTGCGGTGGCTTCTCTTGTTGTGGAGCACGGGCTCTAGGTGCATGAGCTTCAGTAGTTGTAGCATGCCAGCTCAGTAGTTGTGGCTTGTGGGCTCCAGAGGGCAGGCTCATTAGATGTGGCACACAGGCTTAGTTGCTCCATGGCATGTGGGATCTTCCCAGACCAGGGATCGAACCCATGTCCCCCGCATTGGCAGGTGTATTCTTAACCACTGTGCCACCAGGGAAGTCCCAATACTTCATTCTTTTTCATTGCTATGAGATTTTCCATTGTATGAGTATAATACAGTTTACTCATTCATCTACTTAATCATTGGAGTCATATTTAGCTAATATGAATAATACTGCTATGGATATTCTGGTACATGTTTTTTGTTTTTTCTTTTGTTGTTGTTTTGTTTTTTTAAGTGAACTTGTGTTTTACTGATCACAACATCAACTCCAACCATTTGGAAAACTGTAGCATATGTATATAAACATTTGGATTTTCAGCTCTCCGGCAGTGAGTCTTTGCCATGGCCTTCTCCCCTCACTGTTAACCATCAAGCTTCACAGCTTGCAGATTGGGAAGACCATGTGAGTTTTTTTTTTTTTTTTTAACATCTTTATTAGAGTATAATTGCTTTACAATGATGTGTTAGTTTCTGCTGTATAACAAAGTGAATCAGCTATACATACACATTTATCCCCATTTCTCCTCCCTCTTGCGTCTCCCTCCCACCCCTCTAGGTGGTCACAAAGCACTGAGCTGATCTCCCTGTGCTATGCGGCTGCTTCCCACTAGCTATCTATTTTACATTTGGTAGTATATATAAGTCTATGCCACTCTCTCACTTCGTCGCATCTTACCCTTCTCCCTCCCCGTGTCCTCAAATCCATTCTCTACATCTGAGTCTTTACTCCTGTCCTGCTCCTAGGTTTTTCAGAGCCATTTTTTTTTTTTTTTTTTTAGATTCCATATATATGTGTTAGCATACGGTATTTGTTTTTCTCTTTCTGACTTACTTAACTCTGAAGGACAGTCTCTAGGTTCATCCACATCACTGCAAATAATTGAATTTTGTTTCTTTTCATGACTGAGTAATATTCCATTGTATATATGTGCCACATCTTCTTTATCCATTCATCTGTCGATGGACACTTAGGTTGCTTCCATGTCCGGGCTACTGTAAATAGTGCTGCAGTGAATATTGTGGTACATGACTCTTTTTAATTTTTTTTTTAATTTAATTTTATTTATTTTTTTATACAGCAGGTTCTTATTAGTTATCCATTTTATACATATTAGTGTATATATGTCAATACCAATCTCTCAATTTATTACACCACCTCCCCCCGCCACATTTCCCCCTTGGTGTCCATATGTTTGTTCTCTACATCTGTGTCTCTATTTCTGCCCTGCAAACCCGTTCATCTGTACCATTTTTCTAGGTTCCACATATATGTGTTAATACATGATATTTGTTTTTCTCTTTCTGACTTATTTCACTCTGTCTGACAGTCTCTAGATCCATCCACATCTCTACAAATGACCCAATTTCGTTCCTTTTTATGGCTGAGTAATATTCCATTGTATACATTTACCATATCTTCTTTATCCATTAGTCTGTCAATGGACATTTAGGTTGCTTCCATGACCTGGCTATTGTAAATAGTGCTGCAATGAACATTGGGGTGCATGATTCTTTTTGAATTACAGTTTTCTCAGGGTATATGCCCAGGAGTGGGATGGCTGGGTCATATGGTAGTTCTATTTTTAGGTTTTTAAGGAACCTCCATACTGTTCTCTATAGCAGCTGTATCAATTTACATTTGCAACAGCAGTGCAAGAGGGTTCCCTTTTCTCCACACCTTCTCCAGCTTTTACTGTTTGTAGAGTTTTTGATCATGGCCATTCTGACCCATGTGAAGTGATAGCTCATTGTAGTTTTGGTTTGCATTTCTCTAATGATTAGTGATGTTGAGCATCCTTTCATGTGTTTGTTGGCAATCTGTATATCTTCTTTGGAGAAAAGTCTATTTAGGTCTTCTGCCTATTTTTGGATTGGGTTTTTTGTTTTTTTAATATTGAGTTCCATGAGCTGCTTGTATATTTTGGAGATTAATCCTTTGTCAGTTGCTTTGTTTGCAAATATTTTCTTCCACTCTGAGGATTGTCTTTTTGTCTTGTTTATAGTTTCCTTTGCTGTGCAAAAGCTTTAAGTTTCATTAGGTCCCATTTGTTTATTTTTGTTTTTATTTCCATTTCTCTAGGAGGTGGGTCAAAAAGGATCTTGCTGTGATTTATGTCATCGAGTGTTCTGCCTATGTTTTCCTCTAAGAGTTTTATAGTGTCTGGCCTTACATTTAGGTCTTTAATCTATTTTGAGTTTATTTTTGTATATGGTGTTAGAGAGTGTTCTAATTTCATTCTTTTACATGTAGCTATCCAGTTTTCCCAGCACCATTTATTGAAGAGGCTGTCTTTTCTCCATTGTATATTCTTGCCTCCTTTATCAAAGATAAGGTGACCATATGCGTGTGGGTTTCTCTCTGGGCTTTCTATCCTGTTCCATTGATATATATTTCTGTTTTTGTGCCAGTACCATACTGTCTTGATTACTGTAGCTTTGTAATATAGTCTGAAGTCCAGGAGCCTAATTCCTCCAGCTCCGTTTTTTGTTCTCAGGATTGCCTTGGCTATTCGGGGTCTTTTGTGTTTCCATACAAATTGTGAAATTTTTTGTTCTAGTTCTGTGAAAAATGCCATTGGTAGTTTCATAGGGATTGCATTGAATCTGTAGATTGCTTTGGGTAGTAGAGTCATTTTCAGATGTTGATTCTTCCAATCCAAGAACTTGGTATATCTCTCCATCTATTTGAATCATCTTTAATTTCTTTCATCAGTGTCTTACAGTTTTCTGCACACAGATCTTCTGTCTCCTTAAGTAGGTTTATTCCTAGGTATTTTATTCTTTTTGTTGCAATGGTAAATGAGAGTGTTTCCTTAATTTCTCTTTCAGATTTTTCATTATTAGTGTATAGGAATGCAAGAGATTTCTGTGCATTAATTTTGTAACCTGCTAGCCTACCAAATTCATTGATTAGCTCTAGTAGTTTTCTGGTAGCATCTTTAGGATTCTCTATGTATAGCATCATGTCATCAGCAAACAGTGACAGTTCTACTTCTTCTTTCCAATTTGGATTCCTTTTATTTCTTTTTCTTCTCTGATTGCTGTGGGTAAAACTTCCATAACTATGTCAAATAGTAGTGGTGAAAGTCGGCAACCTTGTCTTATTCCTGATCTTAGTGGAAAGGGTTTCAGTTTTTCACCATTGAGAATGATGCTGGCTGTGGGTTTGTCATATATGGCCTTTATTATGTTGAGGTAAGTTCCTTCTATGCCTACTTTCTGGAGGGTTTTTATCATAAATGGGTGTTGAATTTTGTCAAAAGCTTTTTCTGCATCTGTTGAGATGATCATATGGTTTTTATCCTTCAGTTTGTTAATATGGTATATCACATTGATTGATTTGCATATATTGAAGAATCCTTGCGTTCCTGGGATAAACCCCACTTGATCATGGTTTATGATCACTTTAATGTGCTTTTGGATTCTGTTTGCTAGTATTTTGTTGAGAATTTTTGCATCTATGTTCATCAGTGATATTGGCCTGTAGTTTTCTTTTTATGTGACATCTTTGTCTGGTTTTGGTATCAGGGTGATGGTGGCCTCGTGGAATGAGTTTGGGAGTGTTCCTCCCTCTGCTATATTTTGGAAGAGTTTGAGAAGGATAGGTGTTAGCTCTTCTCTAAATGTTTGATAGAATTCACCTGTGAAGCCAACTAGTCCTGGGATTTTGATTGTTGGAGATTTTTCATCACAGTTTCAATTTCAGTGCTTGTGATTGTCTGTTTATATTTTCTATTTCTTCCTGGTTCAGTCTTGGAAGGTTGTGCTTTTCTAAGAATTTTTCCATATCTTCCAGGTTGTCCATTTTATTGGCATATAGTTGCTTGTAGTAATCTCTCATGATCCTTTGTATTTCTGCAGCGTCTGTTGTTACTTCTCCTTTTTCATTTCTAACTCTATTGATTTGAGTCTTCTCCGTTTTTTTCTTAATGGGTCTGGCTAATGGTTTATCAATTTTGTTTATCTTTTCAAAGAACCAGCTTTTAGTTTTATTGATCTTTGCTATCGTTTCCTTCATTTCTTTTCATTTATTTCTGATCTGAGCTTTATGATTTCTTTCCTTCTGCTAACTTTGGGGTTTTCTTGTTCTTCTTTCTCTAATTGCTTTAGGCGTAAGCTTAGGTTGTTTATTTGAGATGTTTCTTGTTTCCTGAGGTAGGATTGTATTGCTATAAACTTCCCTCTTAGAACTGCTTTTACTGCATCCCATAGGTTTTGGGTCGTCTTGTTTTCATTGTCATTTGTTTCTAGGTATTTTTAAATTTCCTCTTTGAGTTCTTCAGGGATCTCTTGGTTATTTAATAGTGTATTGTTTAGCCTCCATGCACTTGTATTTTTTACAGATTTTTTTCCTGTAATTTATATCTAGTCTCATAGCGTTGTGGTTGGAAAAGATACTTGATATGATTTCAATTTTCTTAAATATACCAAGGCTTGATTTGTGACTGAAGATATGGTCTATCCTGGAGAATATTCCATGAGCACTTGAGAAGAAAATGTATTCAGTTGTTTTTGAATGGAATGTCCTATAAATATCAATTAAGTCCATCTTGTTTAATGTGTCATTTAAAGCTTGTGTTTCCTTATTAATTTCCATTTTGGATTATCTGTCCATTGTTGAAAGTGGGGTGTTAAAGTCCCCTACTATGATTGTGTTACTGTCGATTTCCCCTTTTATTGGTGTTAGCATTTTCCTTATGTATTGAGGCGCTCTTATGTTGGATGCATAAATATTTACAATTGTTATATCTTCTTCTTGGATTGATCCCTTGATCATTATGTAGTGCCCTTCTTTGTCTCTTGTAATAGTCTTTATTTTAATGTCTATTTTGTCTGATATGAGAATTGCTACTCCAGCTTTTTTTTGATTTGCATTTGCATGGAATACCTTTTTCCATCCCCTTACTTTCAGTCTGTATGTGTCCCTAGGTCTGAATTGAGTCTGTTGTAGACAGAATATATATGGGTCTTGTTTTTGTATCCATTCAGCCAGTCTATGTCTTTGGTTGGAGCATTTAATCCATTTACCTTTAAGGTAGTTATCAATATGTATGCTCCTTTTACGATTTTCTTAATTGTTTTGGGTTTGTTATTTTATGTCTTTTCCTCCTCTTCTTTTTCCTGCCTAGAGAAGTTTCTTTAACATTTGTTGTAAAGCTGGTTTGGTGATGCTGAATTCTCTTAGCTTTTGTTTGTCTGTAAAGGTTTTAATTTCTCTGTCAAACTGAATGAAATCCATGCTGTGTAGTGTAATCTTGGATATAGGTTTTTCTGTTTCATCACTTTAAATATGTCCTGCCACTCCCTTCTGGCTTGCAGAGTTTCTGCTGAAAAATCAGCTGTTAACCTTTTGGGGATTCCCTTGTATGTTATTTGTTGTTTTTCCTTTGCTGCTTTTAATATTTTTCCTTTGTAGTTAATTTTTGATAGTTTGATTTATATGTGTCTTGGCATGTTTCTCCTTGCATTTATCCTGTATGGGACTCTCTGTGCTTCCTGGACTTGATTGACTATTTCCTTTCCCATATTAGGGAAGTTTTCAGCTATAATCTCTCAAATATTTTCTCAGTCTCCTTTTTTTTTTGTCTTCTTCTTCTGGGACCCCGATAATTCGAATGTTGGAGCATTTAATGTTGTCCCAGAAGTCTCTGAGACTGTCCTCAATTATTTTCATTCTTTTTCCTTTATTCTGCTCTGTGGTAGTTATTTCCACTAGTTTATCTTCCAGGTAGTTTATCAGTTCTTCTGCCTCAGTTATTCTGTTATTGATTCCTTCTAGAGAATTTTTAATTTCATTTATTGTGCTGTTCATCATTGTTTGTTTGCTCTTTAGTTCTTCTAGGTCCTTGTTAAACGTTTCTTGTATGTTTTCCATTCTATTTCCAAGATTTTGGATCATCTTTACTATGTTACTCTGAAGTCTTTTTCAGGTAGGCTGCCTATTTTGTCTTCATTTTTTTGGTCTGGTGTGTTTTTACCTTGCTCCTTCATCTGCTGTGTATTTCTCTGTCTTCTTATTTTGCTTAACTTACTGTGTTTGGGGTCTCCTTTTCGCAGGCTGCTGGTTCGTATTTCCCATTGTTTTTGGTGTCTGCCCCCAGTATGTAAGGTTGGTTCAGTGGGTTGTTTAAGCTTCCTGGTGGATGGGACTGGTGCCTGTGTTCTGGTGGATGAGAGTGGATCCTGTCTTTCTGGTGGGCAGGACCACGTCCAGTGGTGTGTTTTAGGGTGTCTGTGACCTTATTATGATTCTAGACAGCCTCTCTGCTAATGGGTAGGGTTGTGTTCCTGTCTTGCCAGTTGTTTGGCATAGGGTGTCCAGAACTGTAGCTTGCTGGTTGTTGAGTGGAGGTGGGTCTTAGCATTGATATGGAGATCTCTGTGAGAGCTTTCACCGTTTGATATTATGTGGGACTCGGAGGTCTCTGGTGGACCAATTTCCTGAACTTGGCTCTCCCACCTCAGAGGCTCAGACCTGACACCTGACCAGAGCACCAAGATCCTGTCAGCTACTCAGCTCAGAAGAGAAGGGAGGAAAAAAAGAAAGAAAAAAGAAATGAAATAAAATAATTAAAATAAAAAAATTATTAAAGATAAAAAATAAAAAAGTAATAAAAAAAGAAAGAAAAAAGAGAGCAACCAAACCAAAAAACAAATCCACCAATGAAAACAAGTGCTAAAAACTATACAAAAAAACCCCTCAAAACGGGCAGACAGAACCCTAGGACAAATGTTAAAAGCAAAGCTATACAGACAAAATCACACAAAGAAACATACACATATACATTCACAAAAAGAGAAAAACGAAAATATATATATTAAAAATAATAAAAGAAGAGAGCAACCAAATCAATAAACAAATCTATGAATGATAATAAACTCTAAATACTAAACTAAAATACACATAACACCAGAAACAAATTAGAGGCAGAAAGTAAACCCCAAGTCTACAGTTGCTCTCAAAGTCCACCGCCTCAATTTTTGGATGATTCGTTGTCTATTCACGTATTCCACAGATGCAGGATGCATCAAGGTAACTGTGGAGATTTAATCCACTGTTCCTGAGGCTGCTGGGAGAGATTTCCCTTTCTCTTCTTTGTTCACACAGCTCCTGGGGTTCAGCTTTAGATCTGGCCCTGCCTCTGTGTGTAGGTCACCTGAGGGCATCTGTTCCCCACCCAGACAGGACGGGGTTAAAGGAACAGCTGATTAGGGGGCTCTGGCTCACTCAGGCCGGGGGGAGGGAGGGGTACGGATGCGGGGCGAGCCTGTGGCAGCAGAGGTCGGCATGACGTTGCAACAGCTTGAGACGCACCATGTGTTCTCCTGGGGAAGTTGTCCCTGGATCACGGGACCCTGGCAGTGGCGGGCTGCACAGGCTCCCGGGAGGGGAGGTGTGGAGAGTGACCTGTGCTTGCACACAGGCTTCTTGGCGGCTGCAGCAGTAGCCTTAGCGTCTCATGCTCTTCTCTGGGGTCCGCGCTGATAGCCACGGCTTGTGCCCGTCTCTGGAGCTCGTTTAGGCGGTGCTCTGAATCCCCTCTCCTCGTGCACCCTGAAACAATGGTCTCTTGCCTCTTAAGGAGGTCCAGACTTTTTCCCGGAGTATGGGATAGCCCTCCTGGCTATCTGTGGCATACTAGCCCCCTTCAGGCTGTGTTCATGCAGCCAACCCCTGTCCTCTCCCTGGGATCTGACCTCCGAAGCCCGAACCTCAGTTCCCACCCCCCACCCTCCCTGGCAGGTGAGCAGACAAGCCTCTCGGGCTGGTGAGTGCTGGTCGGCACCCATCCTCTGTGCGGGAATCTCTCCACTTTGCCCTCTGCACCCCTGTGGCTGCGCTCTCCTCTGTGACTGCAAAGCTTCCCCCCGCCCACCCTCCATCTCCACCAGTGAAGGGGCTTCCTAGTGTGTGGAAACTTTTCTTCCTTCACAGTTCCTTCCCAGAGGGGCAGGTCCCGTCCCTATTCTTTTGTCTCTGTTTTTCCTTTTTTCTTTTGCCCTACCCAGGTACGTGGGGAGTTTCTTGCCTTTTGGGAAGTCTGAGGTCTTCTGCCAGCGTTCAGTAGGTGTTCTGTAGGAGGAGTTCCACATGTAGATGT
This sequence comes from Balaenoptera ricei, assembly GCF_028023285.1. Lineage (NCBI taxonomy): Eukaryota > Metazoa > Chordata > Mammalia > Artiodactyla > Balaenopteridae > Balaenoptera > Balaenoptera ricei. The sequence continues at coordinate 172,911,589 of NC_082639.1, forward strand.
TTTTCTGATATATCTGTGGGGAGGAAGGTGATCTCCACGTCTTACTCCTCCGCCATCTTGAAGGTCCCTCTTGTCAGTTTCTTTAAATTCTGCTGCTGTGTGCAGATATAACAGTATCTCATTATGGCTTTAATTAGCATTTTACTAATGTCTAATGAGGGCGATCACTCTCTGGTAAGTTTATTGGCCATTTGGTTATCTTCTTTTGTGAAGTGCTTATTAAATTCTTTGAGTACCTTGTTTTCTGTTGGATTATCTGTTTTGTCCTTACTGTATTATAGAAGATTTTTGTTTTGGTACACATACATATTTAGATTAAATGTTTAATATAATTTATTGTCCTGCTCAATTAGCTAGTTATTTATATATTCTTTTAATAGGTACCCTAGCAATTACAAATATATCCTTAGATGTTTTACATTCTGGTATAATTTAGTACTTTACCACTTGGTGAGTAATGCCATGGTCTTAGAACACTAACTTCTTTTAACTCTTCCCATGTTTTGTGCTATGTTTGGCATTTATTTTAAATCTGTTATCTATCTATCTATCTATCTATTTATCTATCTATCTATATCATCTATCTACTGCAAATCCCATAGAACATTATTATTATTGTTTTTTACTGTCAATGATCATTTATATATTTAATTTTTTATTGCTCTTTATTCCTTCTTGGGTTTCAACTTTCCTTCTGGGACTTTTTTTTTTTTTTTTTTTAGATTGTGGTAGTTTAGCAGATTGTTTTTAATTAATGTCAGTGATGAGATTTAAAGAAGGAAAATAGATGATTATTTAAAAACTTTACCAAAAAAAAAAAAAAAACTTTACAGACTGTTCCATTTGAATGGTTGCCTGTGTTTAGACACCTGGATAAATGAGCTTCTGTAATGGGGAAAAAAAAAAATCTTGGTAATACTCGATTTCTTCTGAGCTCGCACTGTTCTGTGGTTGAAAAGAGGGTTTTAATGAGCTGTGTTACAAAGTGAGCTGTGTTACAAAGCTGTCCCTGGGGCCTGTCTTTTCAGGAAGTTCTTCTATACTTTCAGGGATCTAAGAATGCTGATTATTGTTTTCCTGAAGCTAAAATATTTAGTTTGTGGTAAACAGTCCAACTAGTACACAGATTAAAAAGGTAACTTCAGAGAGTCATGAGGACTATGAAGCAGATAAAAGCGGGATGATGGGATGGAGCGATCGAGGGAATTGTGTGCGTGCCCATCATGGATAGAATGGTTGGGGCAGCCTTGCGTGTGAGAATGAGCAGAGGTCTCCACGAGGGGTCAGTTAGGCCGAGATAAGGGGGAGAGCATCGCTGACAGAGGGAGCCTCAAAATAAATCAGCTTCACGTCTGGATGATAAAGTCTGGGACTATTTTTTTATTTTTAGCTTGAAAAACTATCTTTAGTACTTCCTTTAGTAGAATTACTCTGTTAACAAATTCAGTTATTGTTTGTCTGAAATGTCCATATTTATCTTTTATTATTATTATTATTATTTCAGCTGTCAGTTTTATTCCTGTTCTCTTGGAGGTAATATGTCCCTTTTCTCTAGTTGCTTTCTCCTTGTCCTTCATTTTCTACATCAATTTATTGTGATGTCATAAGTTTCCTTTTATGGCTCCTGCTTGGTGTTTATGGTGTTTTTTGAATCTGTGGTTTGAAGTGTTTCATCAGTGTTTAAATATTCTCAGCCATTACTTTCTTAAATATTGCTTTTGCCCCATTGCATCTCTTCTCTCTTTATGAGACACCAATTAAATGTATGTTAGAATTTTAAAAATTGTATCCCATATGTCTCTTGTTTTCTTTCTTGTAATTTTTATCCTTTTGTCTCTCCACGCTTCAGTCTGGGCTTTTTTCCTCTGACCTACCTTCTCTCTTCAGAGGAATTTAATATTTTCTTAAATCTATCCATTGAGCTCTTAATTTTTATTAAGAATTCCTATTTATCTTCTTTTTGTAGTTTCCATTTCTATCCTAAAGTTTTTCATCTTGTCATTTATTTTCTTGAACACATTCAACATAATTACAATATCTGGATCTCCTGTTTATCTGCTTCTATTATATTCTATTGTAGTTTATTCTATTTCATTGTCATTTTTCTTTTATTTTATGGTCAATTCTTATCTTTTTGCATGCTGGTTTTACTTTTTTATGTGAGTGCTGGACATTCTGTTGAAAAATTATAGAGATAGTTTGCAGTTGTGAATAATATTTTCTTCCAGGAAAGATTTACTTTTACTTCTAGCTGGATGTTAGGTGTGGGGTTATTACCTGAATCCAATCAGGAAATGAGCTGTTTGAGGCTAGGCTTCAGTTCTTGTGAGTGTATTTCTACTTCACTCTTTTTCATTTGTTGCAGTCCTTGTATGTCACAACCCAAAACCTGGAATATTTTCCAGGGACCCATCTTCTTTGTGGCTCTAAGCTCCATTTTTTACACTCCTATCCTTGTGAGACTTATGAAAACTCTGTTAGTTTTTCAAATTCTCAGTTGCTGCTTTTGAACTGACAAATGCTTTCATAGAGACTAAAACACCAAAGGTTAGATTCATTTTTCTGAGATACCTTCCCTCCAGGATATCAAATTCACAAGTCCTCAGTGGTTTTGTCGCTGTTAGGTGTGTTCAAACAGATATTTCAAAGTATTTTGTCCGTGTTTCCTAGTTGTTGTCAATGAGAGGGTTGGTCTAAACAGGTTAATTCACTTTGCCAGAAGCAGAACTGTTTTTATTTTATCTTAAACAGACAGAAAAAGACCAGAGGCAAGAACTCAGAGGACCACTTTGTGGGCATGTGTGGGAAGACGAGGCAAATATCCAATGTGAGCCCACTGCAACAGACTGTTGGATTGATGATGCTTGTGTACAGAGAACAAACATTTCTTTCATAGAGCAAATCTGATTTTATACCTTCCCATCATTTCAGTATGGAGAACTCTCTCCCAGGCTTAAAAAGAGATCTCCTTTGGAAGTGGAATCTTTCACCAATGGGAATGTCATCTAATATGACTAATTCTTATAATGATCTTAACACTTGAGATTTAGTTTCCCTATCCTAAAATTTTAAAAGGGTATAAAATACCTTTTCTGGATTTTTGAAAGAACTAATTGAGATAATGTGTATTTTTGCTGAGTTTGTGAAAAGACTAAGTGAGTTAATGTGTGTGACAGCACTGTGTAGATTTTAGGGTGAAACTCAAATACGAATGTTTATTATTTATTTCTGCTTCCTCCAAATTCTCATATGTTTTAGACTCTCAGAAAAATTCCAGCTGAAACATCAATAATGCTTACACAATAGGACTTTGTCCACCAGGCAAAGCTTGCTTGATCACATAACGTTCATGAGTTTGGAAAAGGCTTGGCCTTTTGTTTTTCTCTTATCTATAAAGCATGTCTTGTGTTAATGCTTGGGTTTTAGCCTCTGCAAATAAACTTTAATACTGCTATTGTTATTATTACACAATCTGCTGTATTATACCTGCTGAATAATTCCTTGACCAATTCAGTGTAAGTGGAATGAAAGCCAAAGTTTTTTTTTCTCTTTTATTCATAGACTGTTCACCTGAAAATTAAACTTAAGCAAGCATCAATGAGCAGTTTTCTCTGACTGCTGAAAAGAGGACATTTTAAAGACAGTGATTGCAAAAAATATCTCACAATAGGCAGTTAAACTGTATTTTAGACCAAATCAGTAAAACTGGCTGTTGGTAGTTTTCTTTCATAAAATTTTCACCAATAAAAATACTACTTCCCAAGACATCCCTGATTTCTTTGCTGGCTCTTTGTTCCAGATTAAAGGAAAAATATTATTCAATTTTCTCTCGTTCTCATTAACTATCACCATTTAAGATGTAACCTCTTCACAAAGGGCACTCTTTTTAGTGTAAGTCTTCAGAAAAATACAAGATCCATTTCATGCTCTCAGAGGGCCTTGGTATAGTTGGGGAGATAGGATATGTGCATGAATATGTATAAATAATAAGTAAGGTATTAGAGACTAAATGATTGGTACAGGGGTGTGTTTGGTTGGAAGTTAAAGAAGTCCTCCACTAGGGCAATTGGAGAAAGAGTCATGGAGGAGGTATGAGTTGAGCTGGGCTTTAAAGACGTTAGAAATTAGTTAAATGGAAATGATGAGGGATGGGATTCAAAGCAGCTGGAACAGAATGAGCAAAGGCTTAGCAACACTAATCCATATGGCACAATATAAGCTCCACACAACAAAAACACTAGGAGGTAAACTCCAAGAGAGCAAAGCCTTTGTCTATCTCATTCATGGCTTTATTCCTAGTTATCTAGGTCAATTCCTGGCCCGCAGCATATGCTCAATGAATACTAATTGATTGCATGAATAATCAGAAGCCAAGGAGCCCGCCAGTTTATGTGGTATGGGATTCTTTGCAGGAAGTTCTCAAGGAGAGAAGAGGAAGTTGAAATCTCCAGGGAATCAGAGTCCAGTGTGAGAGCCACAGGCAAGGACCCTGAAGGATCTTGTCCTTCAGCTCATATCAGTGGGTGGCATCTTAGGCTGGAGCCATTTGCATTATGCGTGTGGGGAAAGATAAAACAACAATTAGCAAAAACTTCCTACCGCATTTGGGCCTTTCTAGATGGTAGTTCTCCCACCCCTACTTTTTGTGAGCTTTTTTGCTTGTTTGTTTTAGTATTGATAGTAGAGACTTTGTGTAGGAGTCTTAATGGAAACTAAAGTTTGGAGATGAAATACAGCTCAATTAATGAAAGGCCATTTTTGAGAATGGGACATGTTGGGGTTTGGAAGGAGCAAACTTCTAAGTCTGATGCCCTTGCAAAGGCTGGAGTTATATATTGGACAGACGGTTTGAATTCTTTGAGGAAGTAGTGATGACTGTAAAAGCCGACACCAATTCATTGAGAACATGTCACGCTAACCTCGCTTCATTTTGGGATGAGGTCACTAAACTGATAGACCGGGTAGTGTTCATTGATGCTTGCTTTAATTCAATTTTCTGCTGAACAGCCTGTGAATGGAAAGGGGAAAAAGTATCTTGAGCATTAGTTTCACTCTAAACTGAGCCCAGCAAGAAGTTGTTCAGCTGGAGTAATGTAACAGATTGGGTAATAACAATAATGGTATTAAAGCTCACTTTCAGAGCCTAAAATTTAGGCATAATGACATGTTTTATGGATAACTAAAAAAATGGAAAAGCCAAACTTTCCAAATCCACAAGGTAGCTTAACGCCTACTAGGCTTTTGACAAAGTTCTTTTCATTTCTAAGTTGAAGAAATAGGATAATAAAGCTAAATAAAGTCATAACTGGTTGAAACACTGTCTGCATTGCAAGAATGTTGACTTGTGACCAGGCTGGTCACTAACGTGGGGTGCCTGAGGATTCTGTCTTCATGCTCTGTCCTGCTCGACATTCTATCAGTGTCTTCAATGAAAATGGAGAAGCTGGCTTATTATATTTTCCATAAGTCTGTAGTGCAAGGTTATATGTGGGAAGATGCTTATAATGTAATAATATGTGGTCCTTCTTTAGGTTTAATTTTGTTGCCGTAAAAATAAATTGGAACCGTACGTCTATAAAACGCAAATATACTGGCTCAGATGTTCTGAGTGGCTGTCATGCTCACTACCCTCCTTGGAGAAAAGTCATCACAAATGATTTGTACCATGTGTCCCTGCTCCCTGGACTCCGTGGATTGGTGCCTGACTTAAGGGGCGCCTGGGTGATGTTCAGGAGAGTCCTGTCCACTGAACATGCTTTGTATTTGACAATGAATAAGAGATCCCAAATAAGTCTTTAATGGCTATTTTTAGGCGAGAAACAGATGATCCACAGAGAGTGGCAGCATATGTTAAGAGAGCACAGAGAGGACAGTGAATGAATATAAGCCATTAGTCAGGAGGAAAATCAAGGGGCACAACCAAGACTTGAGAGAGGGGCAGGCAAGAGAAACAAAGAGAATGAAAGGAAAAGAAGCTCATAGGAGAGGTGAGATAGAAGTTGGAGCTACTGTTGGGACATAAACGTTGCTCTCATGTCCTGAACAACTTTTCATGAAGTCTGCTTTTTTTTAACATGCCATTTCTTCCCTTTAACCAAACACCATGTTGCCTGAGGTAACCCAGTGTTCCTTGAAAGCCTGAAAAAGTCCAAAGACTTCAAATAGAGAGGATGATGTGGGCTGTTGGACCACCTTCCAGGGTTTTAGACACATATATTTTATACCAAAGCCTCAAACGGGTCTTGAAGAGATCAGTTCTTTTGGTGACGAAACAAATCAAACAAAGATGGGAAGCTATTCCTCTGTTTCAACTACCATAAAACATTTACATTTCTTAATACACTTCATGAAAGTTTTCCATTTATTTTGACCAGAAATGACACTCAAATACTATTAAAATGTCTAAGTTTGACTTTTAATTCAGATTATCATTTAAAAATCCATGGTAACCATAAAAAGTATCCAAACCAGCATCTATCCTTTAATATTTAATAGATTTTAGAGAAATTTCAAATTTAGAGTTATATGTTCCTCTGAGTGAGACTGACAATGTGAATCACCACTAGATATGTGGCATTTTTTTGGTACAATGCCGACTTTTACATTTATTTTCTTAACTCTCACAAAATAAAATGGCATCTCGGGGGAGCCAGGGGTATACAGAAAGATATTTCTTTTCTTTAAGGGTAAAGGTTATCTATAGTCACTTTCTCTTGGCTTCATAAAAAGAGGAACATGAGATTCAATCATCTTCATCTTAACTCTCTCCTTCTGATATTTTGCCTTTTTAATCCTTGACCCTAAAATGTTGAGCAATGGGAAGGAGAAAGAGATAGAAAGCAAAAGAGAGAACATCGGATAGGAAATGTCAGCTCCATTACTTAAATGTCACGGGCATAGGATGAGCACTCAGGACCACAGGTGGAGAGCAAGTCATAGAAATGAGACCAACAGTGGGAGAACCTCAATGTTATCACTCAGTGAGACAAGGAGATCTCAAGCCAGGTAAAACTGGAGCTAGAATGTATCCAGATACATGGTGGGTCACATCAGGTAAGTAGTATAAAGTTGTAGGAGTTCAGATTCTGGAGAGTGAGGTAAGAGGGCAAGGCATTAAAACCCCTGTCTAGGGGCTTCCTTTGGTGGCGCAGTGGTTGAGAGTCTGCCTGCCAATGCAGGGGACACGGGTTCGAGCCCTGGTCTGGGAGGATCCCGCATGCCGCGGAGCAAATGGGCCCGTGAGCCACAACTACTGAGCCTGCGCGTCTGGGGCCTGTGCTCCGCAACGGGAGAGGCCGCGATAGTGAGAGGCCCGCGCACTGCGATGAAGAGTGGCCCCCACTTGCCGCAATTAGAGAAAGCCCTCGCACAGAAACGAAGACCCAACGCAGCCAAAAATAAATAAAAAAACAAACAAACAAAAAAAACAAACCCCTGTCTAGACACAGTCTAGGGAAGGGGCAGGAGCGCAGGCAGCTGGCACACCCACAATTCCCTCATTCACTCATTTAGTATTTAAGTGACTTCTTATTAGGTCCCCTGCTGGAGAGAAAATTTTGGGGATATATAATGATGAGCAAAACAGACATGGCCTCTCACTTTATGGGGTTTATGGTCAAGTGGCACAGAGGGCATGAGCACTGCCCCTAAGGAAATACACCTCTTACCCAACCTGAAAGTCTGATGTGCTCCCTGCAGGGGAAGGAGCTAGGCCAGGGGAGGGACACTTCGCGATGAGATGAGAGTTGGTGGACTCCGCCGTGAAAGCCCTGATGTGTTTTTGTTTTTGTTTTTTTTGGCTGCACCACACAGTATGCAGGATCTTAGTTCCCCCACCAGGGATCAAACTGGTGCCCCCTGCAGTGGAAGCACAGAGACTTAACCACTGGACCACCAGGGAAATCCTATTGACGTGTGTTTTTTAAAGTTGTTGCTTTAACGCTGCCCAGGGAGCGAGTGTGTGTGTGTGTGTGGAAAGGACTATTTATAGTTAAGTGGCTTTTAAATTAATACATAGTTTATTAAAGTCACAAAATAAAAAAAACTATTTTTCTTAAGGCTTAAAGTTTAACTTACAAAATTTGTTATTTTACCTATAAATTTATTAAATATTTAGGTAAGAATGAGAATATTTACCTTTCCACGTACATTAGTAATGTTTAATAAATTAATAAGTTTAACAGACTGATTTTCTCTAAACAATTAACCCCATTTACAAACCTAATTAATTTATATCTTTTAAATATCTTTGTGTACATTAAAATGCAAGTTATCTGATTCTCTTAAACACATCAGATGCTTGAAAGAGCAAATTTACACACCCAGAAAACAAGCTCTCTCTAATTCATGTTTATGTGTCATAAATTAAGTTTTGTTAAACTTTCAAGCTGTTTACAAAGAAATTTTCTTACACCTTTTGCATGAAAAGCACAAGTCTAGTGTGTGTGTGTGTATGCTTTTCTGGTACCACCAAGCAATTCTCCAATTCTCAGTGGATACTGAGTGAATGTCGTACAATTCAACTCAGTTCTGACACTGTCTACCTGGAGATAGCATCAGATCCCTTGAGTTAAGGGCTCAGTCCCACAACATTGCCCTCTCCCAGCTTCAGATGCCAATTACAAGTCCATGTGTCACCTGTGCTTCTGACCCACCAGCTATTGGTTTTAGGTTTCCACAACCCCCTCCTTGGGTTGTGGAATTAGCTAGAATAGCTTACACAACTCAGGAAAACATTTACCTATTAGATGATGTACTGGTTTATTATAAAAGGTTGTAATTCAGGAGCAGCCAGATGGAAGAGACGTGTAGGGCAAGGTATGCAGAAGGGCACAGAACTTCCATGTCCTCCCCAAGCGCACCACTCTTTCAGCATCTCCATATGTTCCTCAGCCCAGAAGCTCTCTGAATCCTGTAGTTCAGGGTTTTTTATGGAGGCTTCATTTCGTAGGCTTGATTGATCAAATCATTGGCCATTGATGATTGAATTTATTTTCCATTCCCTCTCCCCTCCCAGGAGGTCTGGGTTTGGGCTGAAAGTTTCAACCCTCTAATCACATGGTTGGTTCTTTTAGCAACCAACCCCCATCCTTAGGTTACCTAGGGGCTTTCCAAAAATTACCTCGTTAACATAACAAAAGACACATTTATAGTTCTCATTACTTAGGAAATTCCAAGGATTTTAGGAGTTTTGTGCCAGGGATGGAGAGAAGACTAAAGTATATTTCTTATAAATCACAGTATCACAAGTAACTTAAATTTGAAACTGCATTGTTTCAATAAGAAAAAAATATGAATATCCTTATCCTTATGCAAAACATTCCTAAATTTGACAAAAGGTATTCAAACAAAGTTTTTATATACTTCACCATCTCTGTCTATTTTTCCACCTTCCTATAGTTTTAAAATCATATATCTGATAAAGGGAGAAGTTTAATCCTACCTATCAAGTGGGCTAGGGCAACAGAGGTAAAGGCTAGGGCCATGAAATGGACACAGTTCTCCAGAGACGTGAATGGGATACTTATTTTTTGTAAAATCTAACTCAGTCATAGAAGAATCTGTGGAATCCTTTCTTTTGGTTGGGGATTGTCAGCTAAGCACAAGAGTACCCCAGCCTGTGCTCTCAAGTTTCACCTTTACCCAATTTTTATCCTCTTTTCAACATTTTATTGACTGTTTTGGATAGGAGGAATTCTTGAACTCGTCTCACCCCCAGTTTTGTGGTCTCTAGTTGTTTGACTGGATGATTAGGGTAGTTAAATGAATTTTGTACTTCCTCATCTACATTGTCAAATTTTCCATTCTCACTGGATTTTGCATTATTTAAACATTTTTTTTTTTGCCTGGTTTTTGGCCACAATTCTGTGGTCACTTACCAATATCTAAGAGCTTAATCTGGTTAAAATGGAAGTGGTAGGTTAAGTGCTAAGGTTAGGGCTCCTTCTGAGGGAAAAGGAAGCACAACATTCTGGAGAACAGTTTTCCACCACCTTGGGCCTGTGAAATAAAAATTCAGCCCTCAAGAGGAGAGCTGTAATGCTGTATCTCTCACCTCCGTGGCTAAAGTCTTGGCCTGACGGATCTCACGGGCCATCAAGAAGAGGGCCCTGGTGAGCCACAGCACAAATTGACCTTGGATACTGCTCACAGGGGATGCTGCCATACTTCTAAATTTCTGGGTAAGAAGTAGATCCTGCAGCATGAAATTGCAGAGTAAGGATGAGGGATAAATAATGCAAATTCATTTAGCAACAGCAATTTCCTGCCTGTATTGTCAAAAGTTTTGAATGGTTCCTTTGCTCACTGGTTGGACTTGCTTTCTCCTGCCCGAAGACCAGCAGAAAGAGAAAAACGACATAGTTCCCCACTGAGTGGGATGATTCTCCAAAAGAAGGAAAACCACTGGGGATGGCTCAATGTGTAATCAAGAGGACTGAAAAGCACTGATTTAATTAATTATCCTGAAGCTCCTTTGGAGAGGTCTGTGTGGACTCATCTGAATGAAGTCTCCGGAACACACCCACCACCCTCAGGGAGAATGTGCATTTCCGCTGTCAGACAGCAGGCCCTGAAATGGGCATCAACACCCACTGGATTTCTGGGGAAGGCTCATTCAGGATGTCATATGCTGTGGAGCAGCTGCAGAGAATAACAGTGGCAGCAGCTGACGGTGAATGTAGACAAGGGGCAAGAAGCTGGCTTCATTGAGATTTTCTTTACCAAGAGATCTGGAGAGATTTTCCTTGGTCATATTATACAATCCTAGAGTCTATGGTGGTCAAACTGCTCATCTGAGAACTCAGAGCCATGATGTTAGTTACCTTTATGTTCATGGCCAATTCCGTGAAATAGTTTATAACACCGTAGAGATTTTGATTAACATTAATTCGAGATTATTCCTACCATGAGTCTTCTCCTTAAGATTTACCTTTTCCTGGTCTTCCCTGGTGGCGCAGTGGTTGAGAATCTGCGTGCCAATGCAGGGGACACGGGTTCGAGCCCTGGTCTGGGAAGATCCCACATGCCGCGGAGCAACTGGGCCCGTGAGCCACAACTACTGAGCCTGCGCGTCTGAAGCCTGTGCTCCGCAACAAGAGAGGCCGCGATAGTGAGAGGCCCGCGCACCGCGATGAACAGTGGCCCCTTCTCGCCGCAACTAGAGAAAGCCCTCGCACAGAAACGAAGACCCAACACAGCCAAAAATAAATAAATAAATTTATTAAAAAACAAAAAAAGATTTACCTTTTCCTTACCATTCCCAGCACCCTAATCCAGGCCCATATATCATGTACTTGCATTACCACAGTGCTTCCTCGTATCTGATTTCTCCCTGCTAGATCTGTTTTGGGTCCCACTGTCAAGATAATTTGTGGAAAACACCACCTTTCATCATACTACTACCCTGCTCTGGAATCTATAAGGGCTTCTTGTTATTTACAGCATAAAAACTCTGGCTTCCAAGGACTTCCAGTGTTTGGCCCTACCCTCCTACCCAGCAAAACCTCCCTTTGCTCCCCTGGAGGGCTAGTCCTCTTCAGTGAGCTGGCCTCCTCACTCGACCTCACTTCACACTGGGCTCCTTTCCGGAGCTTGTCTTACATCTTGTTGACTTCTTACCTCTTCCAGGAAGCCTCTCCAACCACTCGAGCCCATGCTAATGTATTCATCATTCATCCATCCATCTATTCATTAAATGTGTTGTACACCTTTCATGCACTGCTAGTGTTAACTGAATTCAGGTTTGGTTGCTCGCTGCTTGAAAAGCCAATACTCGAGAGACAAGTACTGGTAGGAAGAGAAAGGTTGCTTTGTTTAGGAGGCCGGCAACCTGGGGATAAGGAGGACTAATGTCCCAGAACCAACTTGGAAGAGTCTGCTCTGCCATGAAAGCTTTTAAAGGGAAAGTAGTCTCAGTTAATCACTGAGGTAGAGGGTCATATTTGCTGTCATTTCCCATTGCATGCAGACTTGTTGACTCTTTGTGATCTTTCTTTAGGTGGTATATCATTCACACAGTTTGCTTGTGAGATTACTGAAGGGGAAGCTGGGGAAAAGATCTGGTCATCTGTTAATTACTTATTCTTCATTTCTACTTCTTTGATCTAAGGAAAGAATCAACAGGTTAGGCAAGGGTTTGTGTCATCAAAAGATTTGAAAGGTGTGCTTGGGCAGAGGTGAATTACAATATAGCTCTTCTAGAGTGACAAGACAAAAGGGGCCTCCTGCAGAGAGCTCTTTCCTGCAGAGAGCTGCTTACACATCTCCACTGCCAGACATCATTCCATTTCTATGGGATTATGGGCAAAGGTCTGTCTTCATAATTTCTTCATGCTGATATAAGGCATCATATTCTCAGAATGGAAGATGTTGACATAGGTCTGTAGCATTTCTTTGCTGACAATTTTAGTTGTCCAGGCAGAGCAATCTACAATTTTTTTGATGCCCACAAAGATACAGATTATTATGAGCAATAGTATTAATCTCATTCTCTTGAGACCAAGTTCTGGAATTGTGCTAGCCATAGATTCCGTACTGCTCAAGTTGGAGCAGCTTATATCATGGCTACTGTCTGGTCATCATGCAGTTAGCTTTTTCCCTCTGTAAAATAACTCAGGAATGTGCATCAGACACTGAAAGATTCTGTAACTCTATTGTCCTAATCATTAACTGCTTGACCCTGATCTTTTGTGATTCAGGGAGGCCTGGGAGACTGCCTTTTCTACAAACTAGAGGCAGGTGACATGGAGGGGGCTTTGTACTTGGCGGACACAAGGTTCTGCTCAGTTTCACTAGTCTCTGTATACATATTTCTAACCCTTATCATCGAGGCTACTGCATACACATTTGTGTAGTTTGTGCTCTCACAAAGGGGCTGAGGGGACCCTGAGTGAGATCAGAAATCAAGCTTGATATTCTCCCTCTCCAAAAAGGAAAAAATAATCTATGGTACATTTATAATTGTATATTCCAAATTATTGAATATATTCCTGAAGGAGAGAACTTTTGATCAGAGGATGAAGAGAACTAACTTATCTTTAACACTTTACACATTTGATGATTGGAAGAATTTCCCATAGACTAGTGTCTGTCTTTATGCATTTCAAGTCTTGTTTCTCCTCTCCTGTGTCCGCAGCATTGTTGGACAGGTCCCTATCGCCATATGACTTCTGGACCCACCCTTCATGTCACAATGCCAGGTGAGTTCTTACAGTGGATGATAGAAGTACTCCTGAAAATCGTTCTTATACGTGGACGGTAGCAATAACTTTATCATATCCCAAAGTGACTGTGAATTGCGTAAGTACACCCCACTAAATCCAAATTACATGCATCGCCACTTCAACTTTGTTTTAGCTGTATCCCCTAATGCTACCTTACGAGAATGAAAATGTGATGGAGGGAAAGGTGGTGTGGAAAGAGGCAATATTCTTAACCAGGTGCAGTTAAAATATCTCATTTTTGAGCATTTCATAAACATATATAGCAATGTAAGGGTAGGACATCTCTGACATCCTTGGAAAGTGCTCATGCAAGTGGGTGATGCCACCACTTTGACTTCATTAGTTCATCATTGGTTCATCAAGGTAAATCTGCTTTACTGAGCGTGGGGAAGGGCACTTCTATCCCATGCAGCCTGCCCTGCCCTCTCCCGTGCTGGGGTTGGATGCTCCAAGGTTGCCCCCATCACAGTCCTTGCAGAGGCTCTTCGTGAACCCTGTAACCCCACTTGCCCCTGCCTCCAGACCTTATTCACTCTTCTTTTCAGCTTTGGCCAGGCCATCAATTAAGAATTACTGCCTCAGGACAAATCCTAGTATTATTTTTCTCATTACTGGTCTTTCTTTGGACCAGTTGGGGTGTTATGACTTGCTAAATTAGCATTTGCTAGGTAGAGCCCCCGGGGTGTCAGCTGTGAGCCACAGTTCAACAAAAGACCACAAAGGAATTGAAACAGAGAAGTTTGCTACTCGTGGGAGGGGAGACTGTTGGTCACAAGGGCTGTTGGAAAGTCATAGCAGAACTTACATTTGCTTGTGACTCTGAGGCTGCTATCCAGGGCTCGTGCTTGCATGAGGGGGCTAGTGGTGGTTTATGGTCCCACAGGTCACTTGGCCAAACAAGACGGACGCTGAGGCAGATATGTTGCAACCGTGCCCCACAGGGTTAACAGAGGCTGGTGACCAGCAGAAATTCTTGAGCCTGTTTTACAGAACAACAGATAAGGGAACAGCTTGTTAAAAACCCCTCCACTTGTAAACTGCCTTCTCTGACTAAACTCACTTTAGTTATTATTTTTTCCTCTCTTTAACTGCATACCCTCCAAGCTTCACATAACCTAGGTAATATATCGCAAGACTTCTTAACCACTTCCTGTAGATAACACCTCTGATGTATGTCTTGCTATAGTAATGGGGGCTTAAGTGGTTTTTCAGGAACTTGGAGTCACGTCTTATCCAGTTTGAGCCAGCTAAGACTGGTTGGGACCACCAACCCTAAAAGTGGGCCTGCACGGGTATCTGATGAGTGACTTTTGACGTCAGAGGGCCAAAAACTCCACCTTCAGATCACGCTAAGCGTCTCCATTTTTTAACATGCCTCCCATGAAGAAACAGGTAACATACAGAACACTGATTACCTCACTTTTTCCCATGTTTGAGTCCACCCAGCTTACCCCAAACCCCTTACCTTTGGGGAAGTGGATTTTAGATCTTTTCTCTCATCTCCTCGCTTATGTGTCTTGTGAATAAACTCTTTCTCTGCTGCAAACCTTGGCATCTCAGCATTTGGCTTGCCAGTCGGGTAAATAAATCTGGTTCCATAAAAATATCATGAAGTAGCTTAGCTAAACTCTCAACATAGTGTCTGGGAAGCAACGAAAAGATTCACGTGGCTGGGATTTATTTATTTATTTATTTATCTATTTATTTATTTATTCTTGGCTGTGTTGGGTCTTCGTTTCTGTGCAAGGGCTTTCTCTAGGGGCCACTCTTCATCGCGGTGCGCGGGCCTCTCACTGTCGCGGCCTCTCTTGTTGCGGAGCACAGGCTCCAGACGCGCAGGCTCAGTAGTTGTGGCTCACGGGCGTAGTTGCTCCATGGCATGTGGGATCCTCCCAGACCAGGGCTCGAACCCGTGTCCCCTGCATTGGCAGGCAGATTCTCAACCACTGCGCCACCAGGGAAGCCCGTGGATGGGATTTTTGAAGGGAGTTTAATGTTGGTGCTAACTTCAGGGGAGTGGTAGGTTTAAGAAGCACCCAAGAGAAGTTGAGGCACATGGGAGGAGCAACAGCAGGAATCTGTCGCCTGAAGAGGGCCTTGCAGGAAGGGTCCCCATGGGGCTGTTGTCATAGAGCCGAGTGTCTCAGCCTTGGCAGTGTCAACACTTCAGGTCCTAGAATTCTGTGTTGTAGAAGCTGTCTTTTCCATTGTAGGATTTTTAGCAACATCCCTGGCTTCTACAAATGACATGACAGTAGTACCCAGCCAACTAGCTATGAAATCCAAAATGTCTCTATACTTGGCTAAGTATCCCCCAGGGACCAATTCACCCTCTTGCTACACCCAGAGCAAGGGGTGTGGATGGTGAGGGAAGGAAGGAAGTAACCTGATGTCTCACTCCGTCTGCCTTCTGATCTCCTGTCTACCAGCCATTGCTGAACTTAAAGAGAAGGCAGGGGACATATTTTTGTTTCATTCAGGATACTTCTTTTACTTTAAAACTAAATCCAACAGGCAATAGAACTGCAGCTGGAGCAGAGTCACAATGGTGACAGAAGCCATTCATTCACTCGCTCACGGCTGCTGATGAAGATTGTCTCTGGCAGTCCAGAGATTGGTTATTAAAGTCATTGCTAGGGACCAGCCTCTGCCTCTTGCCTTCCCCTGTTTTTGCTCCACTCTAATGCACTGCTCGCTTATTTCCTGCTATCTTTAATTTGACATCTTCATTCAGGTCTGCCTGCCCCCTTATCAGGAGAGGCACCTTGGAGAGGTCTGCAGAGGCTGAAGGGAATAATCATTGCTGTACTAATACACTTCAGACTCCCAGGGCTCCTTTTGAGACAAATCCCATTGTGGCCCAAATTTCCTCTCTCATTTGTCCCTTTGTGGTATGTCCAGTGCCTTCCAGAGAACTACTGCCAAGCTGTCATTCTATTGATGTTATTTTGCATAAGTGTTCTAGTGTTTGGATAATGCTTTGGCTGCCCCATTGGCATCATGTGCAGAGCAGCCTGTCAGGAAATATTTTGTTGATTGACTGACTGGATAGGCCCTCAGTCATCTTGGGGCAGAGTTTCTACATTTTGTTGAGAGCATTTGTTTATAGCAGTGATTATAAAACTTTTAATGAGCATATGAATCACCTGGGATCTTGTTAAAATTCAGATTCTATAGGTGGCTTTGGGGAGTAGCCTGATTCTGCATTTGTAACAAGCTCCCGGGACGCTGCTGCTGGTCTGCAGACCACATTTTAAGTAGAAAGGATCTAGATGACAGCAAGACACATGGGGCTTTCTGATATGAGCAATCCATCCAACAATAATTTACTAAGAGCCTGTGGCAAAACACTGGGCCAGGTCTTGTAGGGGAGACAGATACACACTTCTTTTGTTCTAAAGGCCTCATGCAACTCTGTATTAAAAGACAGAGATTTTGTGGCTATTATACTTCTGCACAGGTGTTTCTCCTTCAAAGGTAGACAAAGCTTTCAATTTCAATGAGTCTCAGTATTTCCCCAGATGTGAGCTAGATTTTGCTGCTTTTGTCCTGCAATCTCAGCTTTGCTCCAAAAGCAGTCGTTTTTAACTTGATGTGCAAAGAGAAAAAAGGCATTTCTTGTTCTGTGCCTGGATAGAACTTGGCTATTTCTTTTGTCTGCTATGGATGAATCATTTTGGTGACAAGGAAATCACCTTGTCTGCAGTCACCATGACTGCTTTTCCACAATGGGGAGGTTGGGGTGTGTGTATGTGTGTACTCACTTGTAGGCTGTGGATTCGATTTAGTTTTGCAGTAAAGTTCCCTTCTATGAATGGTAGATCCTTTTAATGGTTCCTGAACGCCACCCCAGTGCATCAAGGGAAACATTATAGAGACTCTGTTATCATAGGAGCCATTTCTGTTGACCTCAGAATTTTCACTCATGGCTCATTGCTTCTGAAGGACTCCGCTTTTGGTCAGTTAGTAACACTAACTCAGTGCTTACTGAGTGATGCACCCTCAGGAAGGCTTGACATGGATCCAAGTCTGGATAAAATATGGATTCTTCTCAGGTAGTGTGTGAGTGGGCGGGGGTCCGCAGGGTATGTGATCAGCTTGTGCACAATTCTCTGATTGGCTGATGGTGAGGTAGCAGGGTGGTGTCATAGGGGTTAACATTATCAGCCCTTGGGCTCCAGGAGGCCTGGGGCTATTTGCTTTTGGTAGTCAACATCTTCCATTTGTTAGAGAGGCTTTTTTTTTTTTTTTACATCTGCAAAACAACTCAGGAAATATGCATCAG
The DNA here is from genome assembly GCF_028023285.1 of Balaenoptera ricei. Lineage (NCBI taxonomy): Eukaryota > Metazoa > Chordata > Mammalia > Artiodactyla > Balaenopteridae > Balaenoptera > Balaenoptera ricei. The sequence goes on from NC_082639.1 coordinate 172,929,097, forward strand.
TTACTATTATCTAGGTACTTCAGAGAGGAGCTAAAGCAGAGGACAGGGGGGAGGGCACGTCCCGGGAAGGCCCCCATGGGGTCCTGCTTGGTTACAATCTACCAGCATACCTTCTTAAGAACTATGGTCCCGGAAACTATAAATATCTACAAAAATGGCAAAATCTTACTAAGGCAACCTAGAATTTTGTGTTCTGAGAACTTGGCTCTGTAAACATCAGGTTGAGGGTCCCAAAATATATCCAGACAGAGATGTGGGTTGCATTCCATCTGCGGTTAGATATGGCTGGATAGAAATATGAGTTAAACTCCATGTGTGGCTAAGGTCCTACCAAACTGATGCCAGCCCTAAGGGGAAATTACATCCTAGAGTTACAATGGCTATTATGAGGAATGTTCCAACTAGATATGATCATTTAAGAAGTACACTTGAAAGTAAGGGTTCCCATATCAAACAGAATGGAATACCTATTTTAATTGGTAATGCAGAAACCTCCAAAAGACTTCAAAATTCCAAACTAGCTTCATTAAAAGATTCATTGCAAATGGCTACTGAAAAATTAAACACACAAGAGGTACCAAAAAACAAGACCAAAAAAAAAAAAAGACTGATGTAACTTCTACTGCTGCCCTCTGTCTTCTTTTATTTGAGTACTCACTGTAGTAGTATACTCTGTATGTAGAGCCCTGTTGAGAGAGAAAAATAAGATTTCATGTTGTCTCCCTCCTGTCCAAATCCAGATCCATTTGTTATTGATCCTTTCTCTCCCAGGGACAACTGTTACCTTTTTGTTTGTTAGTATCTAAGTCTGTCTTTCTTTTGGCTATTTTTGGGAGAGGCTCTAAGATCTTGGGAAGATAATATTTTCTGCATCCTCTTTGGGAATGCCTCCTAAATCCAAGGGGTTGTTCAATACTGCCAGATATAGTTATTGTTTCTATTGACTGAAAACTGATAAGATTTGAAAAAATTTTAGTAACTCTAAAATCAGAAATTTGGCCAAATTGGAAGTGGATATTCAGAGTCTTATAGGAATTATTTTAGGCCTTCTCCCCTAAGCTAAATGTACCCAGGGGGAAAGAAAAAAAAATTCCAACATAAGTGTATGGGTGTGATAGTCCTTGATATTTAGCTGGCAGACCAATTCTTTGAGTAATTAAAAACAGCGGCCCTTGTTTTCCAAATCTAGTCTTTACAGGACCAGATGTGTGGCTCCAGAAACAATTCAAAGTCCATCAGTTGTTTTACCAATCTGCAAACCTCCCCCATTTATCTGAAATGTTTGTAAACTATTGGTCTTAGGAAACCAAAGTTCTTCTTGGAGAAATTTGCATTCTTTCCCTGAGTAAATGTTAACTCTTATCTAGGCCATCTCTTTAAAGTACAAACTTCAGGGAAGTAATTCTTATCTGAAGGAAAAAAATAGGAGAAAGGTCATTTGAAACTTAGGCAAATGAAAAATCATGTGTGAAAGCTTTAGTCATCCTAGCAGATAACCTTAACTTATTCCATCTATCAGTAAAGCAACTTAGATCCAACTTCTTTTATAACTAGTGAGTTTTGTATTATTGTATCTGATTCATGGTGGTAATTAAAAAAATGGAAGTTATAAGGTCTCTGTGTCTGTTTTTATGTTAATGTGTGTCTATATATGTGCATTACATATGTGTGGCATTTTCTAACTCTAGATGGTATTGCCAAAATTAATTTGTAAAAGAGCTCTTATTTAATTGGCTTTAAAGAAAATTAAGTGCTTATATAAATTAGACTCTCAGAAATATAATAAAAAGTGGCTCAAATGAATTTCAAGCTCATGCAATTTGGGAAAATATTCATTATTAAAGCTAGTTTGTTTGTTAGGTTAATTAAAACAGGCATGTCTTTAGAACTGTCAGCATTGTATATAATACTTCTATTCTACTTAGGCTTACTAAAGGTCAAATGAGTTCATGTTATCTCTTACAACATTTGTCAGCAAGAAAAATAGCTTGGGATAATGGTTGACTTTGTCTAACGTCTCATGAGGTTTTTGTGGGTAGTCTAAACATAATTGTTAAGAACAAGTAAATTAAATAGATGTACACTGGATTAAAGTTTTTTAGGTGAACTTTTCAAATGATCTCCCCAAATCTTTTTGATAACCTGAAGCCTTAAAATTTTGCTAAGTTAGGTTAAATGATAGAAATGAAACTGGGGGTGGGGTGGGGGGAGGGGTGTTGTGGGGAAGGGGGAGAAGGGAATCCTGTGGGCTCCTGGGCACAGAAGCCTCTTTTTTGTCCCGGGTTTCTTGTAGGCAAGACTCCAGCCTCCACGACCTTCCCTGAGTTCCAAAGGGTGCATCGCTAATCAAGGGAGGAGTAGCCAAGAAACCACCTGAGGGAGGATTAAAGGAACCAGAGAAGCTCATCAAGATTAGGAGACCCTAAGACCCTGCACACACCCTAATCTTGTCAGCAACCCTACCCTTCAAACATTGTTATAAAACTCCTCATCAAATCCTCCCGGATTGGGACACATAATTTTTCAAGGCAGGAGCTTGCTGTGTCCCCCCCTTTGCCTGGCAAAGCAATAAAGCTATCCCTTTCTGCTTCACCCAAAACTCTGTCTCCGAGATTCAATTTGGCACCACCGGTGCAGAGAGGATGCGCTTTCGGCATCTTAAGTTCATTAAATATCTGGATCATTTGTAAATAGGACAAAATACTAAAACATTAATTGCTGAACTTGGCTTATCTGCTTTAGACTTCTTGTTGCTGAAAAATTTAAGATTTTTGGGTTTGTGAGTAAATATATCTTGTGCTACATTAAAACATTTACTACGAGAAAGCATAGAAATTATAAAAAGTATTTACAAATCTGCCAAGCCACATAATGCTAATATAAAAGAGTTTATATGTAATATAAAATACTTCTATATTACCCTGAAAATTTAAAATCTTTTAAAGGTTAAGATTTCTAGTATATGTTATTAGGGCTACTGGAGATAATGGGAGAAACAACTCTGTATGCAAAGAAGATGGTATGTGTGTTTTCAGTAAAAGAGGTTATGAGGAATGGAAATGCATTTTGTTGAGAGAGAAGAAAGTAATTTTGTCCTAAAGTGAGGCTGGTTATTTCAGAATGGGAAAAAGGAAAAACACAGGACAAAATCTGAATGTAAAAAAGAAAGTTGTAGAAGGCTGTGGAAAAGAAATCTCTAGAAAGGAATTTTATGTGTGGTTAGAACTGGCTAAGATTAAAGTGAATTTAATTAAGTGAATGAGTTTTAATATCAAAAGTATCCTGGTAAGATTAAAATTTGGTTTTCTTATTGTTAAAAGGAGAAAGACTTGTTGGACTTTTGATTTGATTTTGATAACAGATGGTAAAATTTTCTTTACATTTTAGGTAATCTGCCTAGAAGGCAAAGATTTTGTATTTTACAAAAAATAATTTCCTGTGCCTTATCAGGTTTTTGATTACTTAAGAAAACAGTCTTCTCTACTGAAAGAGCTACGGTTTGTTTTATCTTTTGATTTTGTTTGTTTTGCTACTACGTAAATTTTTGTGCCTGTGAAGTCTTTAATTGTCACTTTGGTTAAATAGGTGACTAAATATTGTTTCACAGTAATCTGTGATCTTACTTGACCAAGTGTTTTTTTTTTAAACCTTTTGATATTTTTGGCAAACTTTCCCAAATCAAATGCTCAACGAAATCTTTTTGACCTTGAACTAACTGGGATTTTTCAGAGGGGTCCCTGAAACACCTCAAAAGATTTTTTTCTCTCTCCCTATAAAAAGAAAGATGTTAAACTAATTAGGCTTATTTGTTATGTTAAATTACATGGGAAGCATTGTTAAATAAGAAGTAATACTATGCCTTCTATATGTTGTGTTTGTATAGGTATATGTATACGTTTCAGAAATTATGTGAAATTCCTGAAAGTCTGATATATCCTGGTATAATGTCATCATGATTCTAGCTGTTATCATAAAATGTTGTACATCACAAAAATAACTATATTTACTTATCAAATGAGCTCCAACAATGGGCATTTTAAAATCTTTGTCATTTACAGACAGTTACTATTTTACTCAGATACTTTTGCAAAAGTGTTTCTGCAAAAGTACTTCACTTTCAAAAAGATTCATGGAAAGGACTTATGACAATTACAGGATTCTGATAACTTCAAAGACATGGAACTGAACTGGGTAAGAATTTCCAGGACTAATGGAAAAAAAAAACTGGATTAAAGCAAAACAAGAATTAATAGCATGGGACTGAATGAACTGAGGAGAATAATTCTACTTTTTTACAACTTCTTTTTTGAAACATTGCTACTTTACCAGATTTGAGGAAATCGTTTCTCTTAAGCTACCTAAGACCTACAGCAATTTAGTAAATTATACCTCTGTAGACAAATGAAAACATTTACTTTTTCTCCTACCTAATTCCTCCAGTAGTTATTTGCATAAGTTCAATAAGAATCTGTTCTCCTTATAACAGGACACAATTGGAAACATTGGCTATATTACCAAGGTTTTGACTGAAATGTTATTGCAGGTAAAATCTAGTGGTGAGTTTTTGGCTTGGCTTCCTGGCCTCAAAAGCTTTTAAGAATTCAATCTGAGATAAAAAGCTCCAGCAAGGCAGTCTTTAAAAGACCTTATATGGTCAATCACTATTCTTGCTACACTTATGTAAATAATCAGGCCAATTTTAATGCAAAAAAATGGTTTTACTGTGATTATCTTTGGTAAAAATGGGGGTAATTGTAGAGAGAAAAAAATTTTGTTTGCACCAATGTAAGTATTAGATTCTAATTCTATTAATTGTCTTTGAGGTTTTGTTATATGCAAACTGGACTGGATCCTGAATTCTTCTAGTTTCCTCAAATAGCTGGCTACAACTCTCGAAACTAGCATTTCTAATTTCTCCCACTCTTCTGATTTAGAATCCCTAAGAGCAAAGACTGCCCTTGAATGTCCTTGGAAGGAACTATACCAGGTCCCCCTCATTACACAATGGCAGCCAAACATCAGGAGTTTGAACTTTGGTTATGCATCTGAAAGCCAAAAAGGCTCTGCCTGACATCTGGTCCTGTACAAATGCTGTAGACCTCCAAGTCAAATTGACTAGGAAGAAAGGTAGCTGACATCAATGTGGACTGCTTCCACCCAAGACTCTGAATCAAGACTTAATACTTTAACTAAACATGAAACCCTCTCTTTTCCCCTGCATTGGTCTGGAAACACCATTACCCAGGTCTCCTAGGCCATTGCAAAGGGAGTACTCTCTGGAATTTAGAACTACTTTTTAATTTCAGGCTAGGAAAAAATCTAACTGACCCCTGGCTTGAACAGGCAAATGCAACAATATCTGAACATGAGTCCATTAACTGTGCCACCTTAATGGAAGTTGTTTGTGCCCCTACAGGATTTATCTTTGTTTGTGGTAGTTATTTTTCTCTTTGAGCCTATTAATGCCTAGATGGCTGGCACATAACAGGACAATGCCTTTTAGTTAAGACAATTGTCTTAAATGTGTTCCTAACTATCTGTAAAGAAACTGAGACACTTCATTTGTCAGCTCTCTTGGATTTACATCATTGAGTTAGAAGGGACCTGCCAGGCGGTATTCATTATTCAGGATTCACTTCTTTTGGCAAGGCTCTACTTCCCTAGTTAGGAGTGAGTACAAATGGGGTTATGATCAGGAACCTCTCCTTAACTCTTGAACATATTGCAGAATCTACTGCTAAAGCAATAGATACCCAACAAAAATACTTAGACTCTCTGGCTAAATTTGTTCTTGGTAATAGAATAGCCATTGGTTATCTTTTAGCTGAACAAGGAGGTGTCTGTGCTGTGGTCAACATCACCCATTGCACTTGGATTAACACTTCCAGGGAGATTGAAACTCAGTTACATAAGCTCACTGAGCAAGACACTTGGCTTAAAAAGGTGACTCCCTCATTGAGGTCTTTCTTAGACTTATTTGATTTTGATTGTTTGGGTCTTGGGGACCATGGCTCCAAAGTTCACTCCAAATGTTGGTAATTATCCTGTTTATAACAATCATAATAAACTCCTGGGTGCATTGTATTCTCTCAAAAGTTTTAAGGGCATGTTTGCAGCTGCTAACTGCCAAATGATCTCCCTAAGATTGGAATATTGAAAAAGAAATGAAGGGAATGACCAAGTTAGAAAATGTGAATCTGAAGTTGTGACCTGTGAATGCCACAGAGATTCAGAACAAAACAAAACAAAAACAGAGAATCAACAAAAGTTGCATGAACTACAGAATGGTAGCTGAGGGTGGTGTTAATGCCTCAAATCGTACAACTACTCAGAATGCCTTTCTTCTTGCCAGATGGGATGCAGCCTGATTCATAAATCATTGAATAAAGCCAATTAGGTCTTCAAAGTTACTCAGCTGGATTTTGTTTTATCAAGAGTTCCTTTACATTGGATCCTTTCTCATGGGCATTAATGTGTATTATGTACATTCTTACATTTTGTACCCATTCTTAAAGTTTTTCTTTCATAGCTCCTTGTTCCTGATCTTTCAGGCTTGCTTCTTCCAAGTGCCTGGCCAACCAGCCAAGGCATTTATCACAACCCAGGGGTCTATGTATACTCTTACCATGGCTGCTTCTCTCTTCATACAAAGTGGATGACCAAATACATCATTTGAAGCTCTGCCTGTTGTGGTGGTTTCCCCTCATCACTGTCTTCAAGCCCACTTGTGAGGCTGTAGGGTCACAGCCTACCTTTGGCTCACATCAATATTGAGTTGATCTATTCATGAACCAGGACTTTGTTCGTTTCCCCCCTCCGTCAGGTTGTGTAGAACTCACCCTACTCCACTCCACTCCATGACACAATAGGTGTAAACTGAGGAAGAGGTGTCATTGTAACAGAGATGAGTGGCATGGGAATTTGGGCCATCTATTCACAGACAGTTTCAGGCCTGATGATTTGTTGCTGTGCCCACCTGATTTTTGTGTAACTGACAGCACCAGGCTCATGAGGGGACAGCTCCAGTGACAGGTTCATTTGATGTCCCATGGTCAGACACTCCATTGTTGCCACAGTATATGAGGAGTTGTTTTTCAAATGGTGTATAATTCTCTGTTGCAGACTGCATGCTCCAGAACTTTAGATTTCTGTGTTATGACTTTCCTATGGTGACTTGTGAAAAACTCCACATGATAACTTTATCCACTGGGTATTCTCCTATCATTGTGATATCTGCTGGTTCATGCGCCAGCTGGCCTCCTTGTCACACAACTTATACTTATTGTAGAGCTCTCTGTTTCTTTGGATGCCCACTCAAAACTGGCAGCCAGACTTCCCCTGGTGGCACAGTAGTTAAGAATCCGCCAGCCAATGCAGGGGACACGGGTTCGATCCCTGGTCCGGGAAGATGCCACATGCCACGGAGCAACTAAGCCTGTGTGCCACAACTACTGAGCCTGTGCTCTGGAGCCCGCGAGCCACAACTACTAAAGCCCGTGTGCCTAGAGCCCATGCTCTACAACAAGAGAAGCCACTGCAATGAGAAGCCCGTGCACCGCAACGAAGAGTAGCCCCCACTCGCCGCAACTAGAGAAAACACGCGCAGCAATGAAGAGCTAACGCAGCCAAAACTAAAATAAATTAGAAAAAAATTTATATAAAAGAAATAAAGTTCTATTGCAGCTCAAAAATGTTTTTTTTTTTTAAAAAAAAAAAGACAAAACTGGCAGCCTATTATGTCCCCAATAAACTGATCTCAACATCAGTTGTTCCAAGTGCAGATAATATATTGCTTCTAAAACCTGAGTAGGCTTGCCAGTTTCTTTGGTGGAAGGAGGGGGAAGGTACAGTAACTTATATTCTCCATGGAGGGGATGCTCTATCATGTGCAAACCACTGTGTTGCTCAAAACTTCACCAATGTATCAGGCCCCTGAATGAACCTTCCTCCCTCTGGAGTGCCTGCTTCTTGCCAGGACATTTACAGTTTTCACTTCTTACTCACTGGGTCTAATTAACTCATATCATCATTATAATGGACCAACCTAATGTTTTGTGGGATATGCAAATCATCAATGGTCCCTCAAGCTATACTGAAACAGAGGGCAGAAGGGCTGACATAGCCCCGGAGCAAGACCAGGAAAGTACTGTTCTCTATCCCATGTGAAGTCAGGCACTTCTGCTCTGTATTTCTGATGCATATTGAAAAGAATTCATTCACCAGATAGATAACTACACCTTCTAGTAAAGATATTACACCCAGCATACAAACAGTGATTAGGGACACAGATGAGCTAAATTTGTGATAGCTTACCATCATCTGCCAGAATGCAGGGAGGCATATTTATTTTTTCAAGGGCTATATTGGTGAGTGAAACGTTTTATGATAGGTCCACCAATCCTGCATCCCTTAGGTGTTAGGTGTAGAATTAATTGCTGTCATTCCACCCGGGATAGAGTATTGCTTCTGAATTATTATTTGAACAGGAAGGCAGGCAGTTTCAAGGGCTTCCACTTGCTCTTTCCTACCCTGATTGCACCTACTCTGCTTGTCAAGTAACCAATGTGAGGGCTCTGCCAGAGGCTAAATATATCAATATCAATTATGCTCTCTGGGACCATAAAAATGATCTTATGGTGGACCCATTAGCACATTGTGAGCTAGACTTGGGCCAGGACTGCATTTATTGCATGGTGTCTATATGTCCCTTCTCTAACAGAGCCTGTTATCAGTGCTGTTTTAGATTGTGTACCTAGTAGCCCCCGATATGTCTGGCTCTCTGTAAGAGACTTTCTCAGGCATCAAGTCCACCCACCTTTGTAGCTCTGTTACTCTTACCAGTGGGTCCTGGGCCTGATCTTTAGCATAGAAGTTGTGTGCTAGCCTGCCAAATATAGCAAATCTCCATATTTTGTTGACTCTACATTATTTTTTATTTTTATTTATTTTTGATAAATAAAAATTGTACATATTTAAGATGTACAACATGATATTTTGATATATGTATACATTGTGAAAAGATTACTACAATCAAACTAATTAACATATCCATCTCCTTCCATTGTTAATTTTTTTTTTTTTTTGTAGTGGAAAGACTTGAGATCTACCTTCTTAGCAAATTTCAAGTATACAATACATTATTAATAACTATAGTCATCATGCTTTACATTAGGTCTCCAGAACTTATTCATCTTATAACTGAAAGTTTGTACCCATTGATCAGTATCTTCCCTCCCCCTCCCCTCCAGCTTCTAGTAACTACCATTCTACTCTCTGTTTCTATGAATTTGACTTTTATTTAGATTTCACATATAAGTAATATCACGTGATGTTTGTCTTTCTGAGTTTGGATTATTTCACTTAGCATAATGATCCCAGGTTCATCTGTGTTGTTGTAAATGGCAGGATTTCCTTTTTTTGGGCTGAATAATATTCCATTGTGTGTATGTATGTTATGTATGTGTGTGTGTGTGTGTGTATATATATATGCATATATATATATATATATATATATATATATATATACCACATTTCCTTTATCCATTCTGTGTTGACTATAGTTTGGCATCTCTGAAATATAGGGGCACTCATATTCAGTAATATAAAATATTTGGAGAAATATGTTAGTTTATCATTGGCTTCGGCCCTACTGTTCTTTTCCATGATAATTGTTCCTGCGAAAGTGTCTGGGTAGGGATAATGATTTGGATAATGATAACTGCTAGACACTATTTTTGGGAACAAATGCAAATATGGGTTATTTGGCTTTTGCTTCCCTCTTGAAGAAAGGGTGAATCACAGACTGGTCTGATAGTTGTGTCACTGAGTGTACAAATGGCAGGGGTAGGTTGAGGGCTGGAGCGCTGGCTGAGAGCAATGGCTCCAGCCACTGGTGCCTGAGGACTGTGGCCATGATAGACCGACGGTCCAAGGGAGGTGGTCAGAGAACTTAATGGGGACTCCGGGTTGGTTGTTTCTCTGAACCCAAGCAGGTGGGGTCAGTGCCCAGGAGATCAAGCCACCTGTACTTGAGCCTTAAACCTCTGTGGTTTAAGATCAGGAACTGTCTCCAGGGAATAACACTTCTAAAGGTAAGTCAGAGCTCCAGATCTAGGAACATGGATATAAAGGGCTATTTGTAAGATACAATGGGTACATTAGAACTAGAATTGAAGAAGCTGTTATCAGAATGAAGGTGCCCAGTGGAGGTGGGGGGTAGAGGTGAACCACAAACCTGGAGAACAGATAGCTTCTTTTACGTAAATTCTTGCCATTTGAGAGAGAAATGTAGAGATTTCTCTCAATTCCACTGCATCCTTTGGCATGGGCCAATGAAACATCTAAGACTTTCAGTCCAGAAGAAATATGAGGACCCTTCAACTTCCAGTTAGGAAATGTGAGGGCCTCTCCTATCCTCAGTGAACTCCACATCTTCAAATCAGCCCCTATAACCCAGTGTCATGTGATCAGTGTCTGATAAGGACACTGCTCTGCTCACAATAGATGTCCTGGGCCAGATGGCCTTGTCCCTGCCCTGCTCCTTATCAACTGTTCCATCCTTCTGTATCCTTGGCTCCTGACTTCCCAGTCTTGTCCTTAGTCTTGACAATGGATTTGTCTTCACCAGGATTGACCTTTGGCATTTTATTTGGACACGATCGTACTGCCTCACTGGTTTTTTCCACCTCCTTCTTTTTAGGACATTAATATGTCTACTGAAACCCAAATTGAACCTTGCTCTGTTTGGCCCTGTGCCCATCTGACCTGGCTTTACCTCCCTGGGAGGGTAAAGGTAGAATATCATAATCACCTTGGATTTAGCTAGTTATAAAGATATATGACTTAATATTTCATCAGCTCTGGATATTTTTTTTAAAAATCATTATGGGAAAAAGAAAATAAAGCATCTCAGTAGCTTTTATCATTTTGAAGATCAGTCTGCAGTGGAGTTGATAAAAAATACCAGCAATGTAAACATCTGGGTGAAGGAGCAGCAAATCAGGTTATAATTCTTTTTTATAGAAAAATATTTATATTCTCCCAGGCCTTGGATCCTCAGTTAGTGTCTGATGTTGAGACAAAGGAATGTTTCACTACATTTAGTGATGAACGTAAGGAATGAACCACAAGTGTGGTGTCATCTGCAAAACAGTGTACATTTCAAGTTTGTTGACAGGACTTCCTGGAGGCGAATGGGAGAAAGATGCTCAATTCCTAATGAAAGGGTAGCTTACATTTTGCTTTCACTATGAAAAGAACCATTTATAATTTTGTCTAATTATAACACTGACAATTTTAGCACTAAAAATTTGGTTCTGTTTAGTTAAATCCTAATGGGACTGGAGATTTGTTTCCCCAGAAATCTCCTCTGTGCTAGGGAATGAGATCTGGTCTGGTACAGGAAGCATTAGCATTGTAGGAATTAGGACACACAGTTACTTACAAGTTTATTTTCAGCTTTAGAGTGTCTAATTTTTGGACAGAAAGAAGTCTGTCCTATATTTGTCTTGGCCTGGAACAAGGGTGGAGCCAGAGAAACAGGGGGACAGAACAGTTGGTGAGAAGCACAGTGAGGAGGAAGAAATGTAGAGATGGGGATTGTGGGCTGACGTGCATAAACCTGGGTAAATTCATTATTAACTGACTGACCTAATCCACTGCCTCTCATACTGAAGGGGAACTTAAAAGAAAGATTCTCTCAGATACCAATGCTGGTTCAGATTATTTTTATTATAATATTACAAAAAGGGGAAGAACAAAAAGGTAGCTATAAATTCATTATGTAATAGCTTTTATTGAGATGTACGTATGGCAAATTAAAAAGTTCTGCATGAGCTTGCAGTTAGAATTTAGAAAGTTACAAGAGAATGTGGCTCTCATCCTAACAACATGAAAAAGCTAGATTAGTTACACACTAGTCATTTAAAAATCCCATCAGAGAGTTGAAGTTGCAAAGCAATCTAAATGAACTTCAGTCTAGCAAGGAACAGGACTTTCCAGGAGAGAAGAGACCCATGCTGCTTGCATCCCTGTGAGTGTTATAGGGAAGAACAAATCTGACTCCATATTAGATCTGTTTCTTTTACTTCAACCTTTTTATTCTATTGCTTTTGCTACAAGTTAATCACTAAAGGGATGTTGCCTATAGTTTAAAGCGTACCTAAAACGGCCCATCTCTGGGAACTCTGTCTCCCGTGCCTGAGCATTAAGCTAAAATACCTTTGTTCAGCTCACAGGAAACATCCTGACCAGGCCTAGCTGTGAATTAACACATCCCCTCTGGAACCTGGCCAGAACCAGGAAATACTTGCAACAATGTATCTCCTTTTTTTACTTTACCTCCTCACCTTCCCCTCTTTGTTCTACAAAAGAAGCTAGCAACCAAACCTGCGCAAGATGGTTCTTTGGGAGGCTAGTCCACCATCTTCCTGGTCTGCTGGCCTTCCAAATGAAGTCGCCATTCCTTGACCCCAACAACTCACCTCTTGATTTATTGGCCTGTCGTGTGGCAAGCAGTACAAGCTTGGACTCAGTAACACAAGTACAGCTGAGGGAGTAGCTGACCTTGCCATAGATGGAGAAACCAGCCACACTTTTAAGAGCTGCACAGATTGATGGAACAGAATAGAAGTCCTAGATACCTAAGGCTGCCGTAACAAATGACCACAAACTTGGTGACATAAAACAAAAGAAATTTATTACCTCACAGTTCTAGAGGCTAGAAGTTCGATATCAAGGTGTCAGCAGGGCCAAAGGCTTTCTCCAAAGGCTCTAGGGAAGAATCCTTTCCTGTATCTTCCTAACTTCTGGTGGCTCCTGGCACTCCTTGGGGATCCTTAGTTTGTAGTTGCATCACTCCCATTTCTGCCTTTGCTTTCACACTGTCTTCTTCTATGTCTCTGTGTATCATTTTCTGTTTCTTATGAGAACACTTGTTATTGGACTAGGACCCACCAGTATAATTGCATTTCCATCCTTACCTTAATTATACCTGCAAAGACCCTATTTCCAAATAAGGCCCATTTTGAAGTTCCAGGTGGACATGAATTTTGGGGTGACACTATTCAACTACACTGCAGAGCCCCAGATGCAGGATGAGTCCACACTCATCCTGTTCTGTTATTTATTGCTGTGTAAAAAACTAGGACCAAACCCAGTGGCATAAAACAACCACCATTTTATTATGGCTCAAGATTTTGTTAGTCAAAAATTCAGGCAGAGCTTGGTTGAGCAGCTCTCCTGCTCTATGTGACATTGACTGGGGTCACTTGGTGGTCCTCAGCTGGTGGCTGGTCCTGTCTGGATGGTCCAGGACAGCATCACTCGAATGTTGAGTCTCTCGATGGGGACAGCTGGAAGGCTAGATGCAGCTGGGCCCTCTCTATCTTCATGGTGTCTATCTAGGGCCTCTACCTGTGGTCTCTTCAGCTGGGCTGTTGGACTCAAGGCTCCCAGATTAGTGGTCCAAGAGATCAGAAGTGGAAGCTGCCAGTCTCTTAAGCACAGCATCACTCCTCAACACTTTAATTCACCACGCAGTGAGAGAGGCTGCCAAGATTTAGGGGGAGGGAACTCCATGTGACCCTTGGTGCTAAAAGGATCTTAAAGCAAAACCAAAAATATTCATAGCATTTTTATTCCTAATAGCTAAAAACAGGCAATGACACAATGCCCATTTATAGGTGAATTGATAAAATAATTGTGAGATATTCCTATAGTAGACTACTAGTCAGCAGCAAAAAACAAACAAACAAAAAACATGTAATAACATAAATTAATCTCAGAAACTTTATGCTAAGCAAAAGAAGTCAAGCATACATGCCAAATATATCATGTCTGTTTCCATTCATATAAAGTCCAAGAAGCTATGGTGATAGAAATCAGAATAGTGGTTATCTTTTGGGGGAAGGATGAATTAAATAAAAAGGGTATTTTTCTGAGAAACAGAATATCCCTGGGGAAAGAGAAATTTTCTATGTTTTGTTTGAGGTGGTAATTACATGGGTGCATACAGTTGTCAAAATTTATCAAGCTATAAAGTTAAAATCAGTACATTTTATTTTTTTAAAATGTTTATTTATTTATTTATTTATTTATTTATTTATGGCTGTGTTGGGTCTTCGTTTCTGTGTGAGGGCTTTCCCTAGTTGAGGCAAGCGGGGGCCACTCTTCATTGCGGTGCACGGGCCTCTCACTGTCGCGGCCTCTCTTGTTGTGGAGCACAGGCTCCAGACGCGCAGGCTCAGTAATCGTGGCTCACGGGCCCAGTTGCTCCGCGGCATGTGGGATCTTCCCAGACCAGGGCTCGAACCCGTGTCCCCTGCATTGGCAGGCAGACTCTCAACAACTGCACCACCAGGGAAGCCCAGTACACTTTATTTTATGTAAATTATTCACACACCATACAATCTAACCATTTAAAGTACATAATTCACGGATAAAGAAGATGTGGTGTATATATGCAATGGAATATTACTCAGCCTTAGAAAAGAATAAAATAATGCTATTTGTAGCAACATGGATGGACCTAGAGATTATCATACTAAGTTAGACAGAGAAAGACAAATATTATATAATATCACTTATAAGTGGAATCTAAAAAATAGTACAAATGAACTTATTTACAAAACAGAACCAGACTCATGGACATAGAAAACAAACTTATAGTTACCAAAGGGGAAGCAGGGGGAGGGATAAATGAGGAGTATGGGATTAATAGATACACACTACCATATATTGTAAAATAGATAAACAACAAGGATTTACTGTATAGCACAAGGAACTATATTCAATATCTTGTAATAACCTATAATGGAAAAGAATTTAAAAAAGAATATATATATCTCTGAATCACTTTGCTGTATATCTGAAACTAACACAATATTGTAAATCAACTATACTTCAATAAAAAAGGAAAAATGAAGTATATAATTCAATGGTTTTCAGTATATTCAGAGAATTGCACAGCCATCTCCTCAACCAATTTTTTTAACATTTTGTCAACTCAAAAAGAAACAGTGTATCCATTGCAGTCACTCCCACTCCCACTGCCTCTTACCTCATGCCTCCCTCCCCAACCCCCAGTCCTAGGCAACCACTAATCTATTTTCTGTTTCTATTGATTTGTCTATTCTGGAAATTTCATATAACGAAATCATACACTATGTGACCTTGTATGTCTGGCTTCTTCCATTTAGCATAATGTTTTCAAGATTCATCCATGTTTTAGTAGGTTTCAGTACTTCATTCCTTTTTATAGCTGAATAATATTCCACTGTATGGATATGCAAGAATTTTACAGTTTCAGTTCTTACATTTAGGTCTATGACCCATTTTGAGTTATTTTTGTATATGGTGGAAGGAAGGGTTCAACTTAATTCTTTTGAATGTGGGTAAATAGTTGTTTCAGTGCCACTAGTTGAAAAGACTGTTCTTTCCCCATTGAATGGTCTTGGCATCCTTGTTGAAAATCTATTGACCATAAACGTAAAGATTTATTTCTAGACTCTTATTTCTGTTCCACTGATCTATATATCTACCCTATGCCAGTACTACATTGTCTTTATTATTCAAATTTATTTTAATGATTTTTTTTTCTGAGTTTAAATCACTCCTACTACTGTGAATATTGTCCTTACTGCTGCTACCCATTTTCTTCTGAATTCAGCTGTAGGCCAATTAAGGCTCTGTCCACTTTTACTATTCAAACTACTGTGAAACCTTCATTTCCACAGCCTGATATAACCTCATATTTATCCTTTCCTTGGCTTGAGCCCATCTTTCAAAATTTTTTTTCAGATCCCTTTGGGATTTTTCAAATTACTTTGTGACAATTAATGAAGTGCTACTTCTTTACTTTGAAGTTTTCATAATGACAGTTTAAAACCTTACTTTACTAACTTAAGAAATGAAAATGTTTTATTCTTTAAAATCTGATCTTTATAACTGGTTTGAGTTTGTTGATAAGAGGATCTACTAAGCTTGTGGCTGTAAGCATACTTCTCAGTCCACTAATGATTAAACACTGTCACTCCAGGTGATCTCTTGTGCTAACAGGATCCTGAAGGCAAACCCAAACACCAGCTTTAGAATGTCAAATTGTTGAACTCAAGGAGTGATCATACAAATTATCCAGAATATGCTTAAAATAATTTTAGTTTGGCATAGGGATGAAAACACACACACACACACACACACACACACACACACACACACACACACACATAGCTGTGGGACCCTTGAGATTATATCCACTGACCTTACTTGTGCAAGCCAAAATTCTAAGAATCATCTTAGATAAATTCTTTTCCTATATTTTCCATATCCAATGGAAAATCCAACTAAGGCCTTTTGATTTTACTCTAAATATTTCTCAGGTGTACTTCTCTTTCTCTATACCATCTCCACACTACACCAAACAACCATCATGTCTTGGTTGGACTATTGTAACTGATGGATCCCTGTTATTGGCTCTCATAGGCTTGAATATTCCTCCTTTACTGCACTTATTACAGCAGTGTATGTTTGTGTGAATATTTGATTAATGTCTTTCTCAGTAGTCTATAAGCTACCTATGACTTGGGGCCATTGTATCCTCTGACTCATTATTTATATCTTTGATGGCAGGCACACATTAATAAATGAATGAGAACTCTGACATAACCCAAAGGAAGTGTTAAAGAAATGGTGAATGATGTTTTCTTGTAGGGAGGTCTCAGGACTCTCAAAGAGTGATGTCTGCCCTATGATCTTTTATCCTGACCCAAGTAAATATGTAGAGATATGGGTTAAATTGGAGGATATCTCAGAATAGGGGGAAAATATGATGGGATGGGGATAAAATTATTTTAATGGTTTGCAACAGTGCAGGGAGTTTAACAAAATGGAATTTAATAAGAAGACATGTAAACAAAACATAGATGGCAGCCAAAACTATAAGATACATATGAGATAGGAGAGTTGTGTCTGAACAGCATCATTCATGGAAAAAGTTTTGGAGGTTTTGGCTAATATGCAGATAAACTCATATTACTCAACAAAGAGATGTGAATGACTTTATTAATTAATAAAAATGTAAACATCCAGTAAAAATATGGGCAAAAGATATGAACGGGCAATTTATAAAAGAATATTAACATTGGCCAATAAATAAATGAAAAATGCAAACTAAAATAAAATTTTAAAAACTATTTTGGGCCCATAAGATTGACAAATATTAAATAAAAGATAACATACAACAATGCTAGGGTTTGTGATTATCAGTTTTCATACTTTTGGTTGCAATGTAAATTGATTCTTTTGGAGGTATATTTGGCAATTCAAATAAGAAAATCCTAAAATGTGAATATCTTTGGCTCAGCAATGCCACTTTTAGGTATACATCCTATGGAAAGGATACAATAGATGTACAGAAATATTTAGCTGCAAGGATATTCACTTTAGTATTGTAACAACAGCAAGAAAGATTAGAAGCGAGTCTCCCACAATGGGACACTGGTTAAAATAGAGCATATTCATATAAAGAAATATAATGCAACTACTAACTTGATGTCATGGAAAATATTTAAGTACAGGGACAGATAATTAATTGAGTTTAAAAAGCAGATTACAAAACATTACAATATGATCTTATTTATTACCAAATGTGTGCATAGGAAAATGGTTAATAGTGGTTTTATGTGGTTGATGGAATTTTAGATTATTTCTCTTTTTGCTTGTCTTTGTTTTCTACCGTAAAAATATACTGATTCCATAAATGGTAAAAAAAAAAATTATTTAAATAGTGCGGGCATGGTGTCAATGAAACCATTTTGAATTTGGGCTGCATGAATTGAAGTGGCACGTCAGAACAAAGGACATGGAAATTCCACCCTGCTCTGTGCGCTCGCCCCACCCTTGGTGTGTAGGATTTAGTAATGAGTGACTTACTATAGATTTGTGTCCACAGAAGAGCATCAGAGATCATGAGGGGACTCTTCTCCAGCAGTGGAAGGAGCAAAGGACTGGGAATCAGGAGGCTTGGGTTTGAGCCGAGGCTCTGTCACCTGCCAGCTGGTGACTTTAGGGCAACCACTTATCTCTTTTGATCCCACACTTTCTCATTTATAAAATGGGTATAACAACCTCTCTACATCAAAGATTATATTATAAATATTAACTGAAATAATAACTTGAAAAGAAGTTTGTAATGAGGAACTACCTGTAATCGGTTTGGGACCAAGAAGGGATGGGGAGAATGAGTTTTCTGCCTTCTAGCATTTGAAGGGTTGTCTTGTAGGGCAGCACACAGACTACTGGGTGTGCAGTATAGGGAGGCAGATTTTGGCTAAAATATGAATGAATTTTCAAGTACCTACAGTTGTTCCAAAATATAAGGAACGGTTTGGAATTTTGTGACTTTCCTGGAGCCATAAGATTTCTAAAGAGAGAGCTACTCAGTTATTGAGGATATCAGAGTGGAAATTCAAATGCCAGTGAAAGAATAGAGATCGTGAGGGGTTTTAAGATCTCTTCTGACTTGGATATTCTAAGATTCTTTGCATTGAAAATCATGGTACCATATGCATTTCAGTACCATCAGAAAAGTTACTGGGTTGGGAGGATCTATGCATTTTGAGGCCATAAAATGTCCATCTGTGAAGGGGGACTCAGTGCTCTCTAAATTCTGCACGGTTCTGAGGCGGCTGTCACTGAAGTAATATCCATAACATCAGTGGGAATCAAGGACTTAAAATAGGAAGCCATGCCCAGGGAGGAAAAGGCTGGCCTAATGTAATATAGTGGGTGAATGGCAATCATTTTGAGGCAAAAACGTAGAGGAAATAGATGATTTATGTTCCAAGCTGTATGAAAAGATCATTCTATCACCTATGGAGAGGTACATGGCAGGTTATGAAAACTCAGTGTGTGAGACCAAGTCATCAGTGTAGAACGACTTCTAGTTATTTCTTCAAAACTGCATTTGGGTTTTTCTGATTTGGGCATTTGTTCTACAGGTGAAATTCACACACATGTTTGCAATGAAGGTTTGATGAGCCGGGTATGACTTCTTCTAAAGCCTGTGTGCCATGTGATGTCTTTACAAATATAGGCACAGTGGGTGGAGACCATCGGGATGGTCCCCAGAGCCCTTTTCAGCTACCATCGCAGTGGTGAGAGAAGCCTACGTGTACTCTGAGGATGTGAATTGTTGCATCTCCCCAGTGTTTGGGAATGGCCCAAGTTGTCAGCGCCCACCAATCCTGGCCCCCTCCTGGCTGTCTGCAACGTCATCAGGTGACCCGCAGTTCACTCCACAGCAGCCCGGGAGCAACAGAAGCATGGCAGGTTATCACTGGAGAGTGAAGATCAGAGCTACGTGCTGCCTTACTAAAGCTCAGATACCCCAAGGACCAATGGTGACAGCAAGTGTGTGTCACCCTAGATCTACCCCAAACCTGAGAAAGAGGGTCAGTGTGTTGGTTTGGACCTCTTTACCACAGGCCTTCAGAGTCCCTTGGTGTACCCATTGCTGGGGAAAATGGGGTCACTCTTATCTCTGGGGAAAATGGGGTCATTCTTACCTCTGGGGAAAATGGGGTCATTCTTATCTCTGGGCAGCCAGATTAAAGTTATTCCATTCCATTAATTCCTGCCAGCACTGACTTATCAAAGTTGACTTTCCTCATATTCACAGAGCATGTTTTTCAACTCTAACAAATCTATTGTTAATGTCCCCACTGCTTTCCAAAGCTCAGGCGTTCATGTATTCCTTCCAGCTTGACATTATTCAGTAACAGTTATGTTTTTGAACCCCTATTATGTGCCAGACAATTTTCTAGATGTTGGTGATATAATAGGAAATAAGTCAGACATTGTAGGGCTTCCGTTGTAGAAAGGAAATGGATAATATTTGAAATAAGCAACAAATTGCATTATTGGGATAAGTGCTCTTGGGGTACCCATCATACTGGAGGTGCCATGAATCATACATGGTGGACCTGAGTGCAATGCAGGAAAAAAGGGTATATTAGGAATGCTTTCAGCTGCATTGACCAGAATGCCCACCCAACAGTGGCTTAAGCAATAAGGGCATTTAATTATCTTAAATAGTAAGTTTAGAGTTTTGCAGTGCGGGATGGAAACAGCAGCTCAGCCATGTTCTCAAAGACCCAATCTCTTTCTGTCTGTCCTCTCTGCCTTAACTGGTTGGTTTGATTCCTCCTGGTTGAAGCTGTCTGTTGTAGCTCCAGGCATGACATACACATCCATGACAGGGAGAAAGGGGAAAGCAACTGTTAGCTATGTCTATTTCTTCCTTCAAGAATGCCAAAGCCTTTTCAGAACTGAACCCCTGTTCATTTACACCTGAATGGCTAAAAGTGGAGCCGACAGCCACACATCCTGAGGCTCAGGAACTGGGGAATGTGATAGTTATGTTTAGCTTAACTAACTGTAGTTCTGCAGCTGAGCACATTGCAGTTCCAGGATTGAGGATGTGCTAGCAAAGAAGAAGGGGAAGTGAGTATTGGGTGGATGACAAACTTTGTCTGCCACATAGATTATGGTGGGGGCACTATTATGGGTGGGAAGTGGAGGTGGCTGGTGAGCTAGGTCAGCTCACAAAGGATGGTCTGGATTTGAGGACCCAGTTTAAGATGGCTCGCACTTTGGTGTGCCAGTGGACCAACCAATGAGTCCACCCAAGACCAAGGATACAAGTGGGTGGATGGGCTTCCCATCATCTCCCTTCTTTTCTCAGAGATTACCCATGTGGTCCCCATAGAATGAGATATTTTCAAGTCCAAGGATTCCAGAGCTGTGACCTCATTGCTGTTTATCCAGTAGCTGGGGGAAAGGCCATGTCAATGTTTGGACATCTACCTACGAAAACCAATTTTTGCTGTGGTACAGTGTGTTCTTGGTTTGGCAATCCATATATTAACAATTTATGGCAAGAGAGGAGGTGGATACCAGTGACCAGAATATATGAGGAGGATGCATATGTATGAAGCATACATACAAAGAACATTGCATCTGTAAATCTATCCTAGAAACAATGGACCCATCCCAGTCAGGGGAGGGGACTAAAACCTAAGAAAAATTTTATGCACAAAGATGCTCATCCAAGGGGCGGAGTCAAGATGGCGTACTAGGAGGATGTGGAATTCACATCTCCTCACAACTAGGGCACCTACCAGGCACTGGTGGGGGACCATGGACACCTAAGGGGTCAGGGAGGAACCTCCAGCAACCAGTTCGTGAGCCTAGGCCCCGCCCCACACTCAAGCATCACCCCCCATCCGCCTAGGTCCTGCCCCACCCTAAACCCCACTCTTGCCTAAGTTCCACCCCCACCTAAACTCTGCCCCCATAGCCAAGGTTTTCTTTTTTTTTGTTTTGTTTTGTTTATTTGTTTGTTTTATACTGCAGGTTCTTATTAGTCATCAATTTTATACACATCAGTGTATACATGTCAATCCCAATCGCCCAATTCAGCAAAACACCATCCCCACCCCACCGCAGTTTTCCCCCCTTGGTGTCCATATGTCTGTTCTCTACATCTGTGTCTCAACTTCTGCCCTGCAAACCGGCTCATCTGTACCATTTTTCTAGGTTCCACATACATGCGTTAATATACGATATTTATTTTTCTCTTTCTGACTTACTTCACTCTGTATGATAGTCTCTAGATCCATCCACGTCTCAGCAAATGACTCAATTTCGTTCCTTTTTATGGCTGAGTAATATTCCATTGTATATATGTACCACAACTTCTTTATCCCTTCGTCTGTCAATGGGCATTTAGGTTGCTTCCATGACCTGGCTATTGTAAATAGTGCTGCAATGAACATTGGGGTGCATGTGTCTTTTTGAATTATGGTTTTCTCTGGGCATACGCCCAGTAGTGGGATTGCTGGATTATATGGTAAATCTATTTTTAGTTTTTTAAGGAACGTCCATACTGTTCTCCATAGTGGCTGTATCAATTTACATTCCCACCAACAGTGCAAGAGGGTTCCCTTTTCTCCACACCCTCTCCAGCATTTGTTGTTTGTAGATTTTCTGATGATGCCCATTCTAACCGGTGTGAGGTGATACCTCATTGTAGTTTTGATTTGCATTTCTCTAATAATTAGTGATGTTGAGCACCTTTTCATGTGCTTCTTGGCCATCTGTATGTCTTCTTTGGAGAAATGACTATTTAGGTCTTCTGCCCATTTTTGGATTAGGTTGTTTGTTTCTTTAATATTGAGCTGAATGAGCTGTTTATATATTTTGGAGATTAATCCTTTGTCCGTTGATTCATTTGCAAATATTTTCTCCCATTCTGAGAGTTGTCTTTTCGTCTTGTTTATGGTTTCCTTTGCTGTGCAAAAGCTTTGAAGTTTCATTAGGTCCCATTTGTTTATTTTTGTTTTTATTTCCATTACTCTAGGAGATGGATCAAAAAAGATCTTGCTGTGATTGATGTCAAAGAGTGTTCTTCCTATGTTTTCCTCTACGAGTTTTATAGTGTCTGGTCTTACATTTAGGTCTCGAATCCATTTTGAGTTTATTTTTGTGTATGGTGTTAGGGAGTGTTCTAATTTCATTCTTTTACATGTAGCTGTCCAGTTTTCCCAGCACCACTTATTGAAGAGACTGTCTTTTCTCCATTGTATATCTTTGCCTCCTTTGTCATAGATTAGTTGACCATAGGTGAGTGGGTTTATCTCTGGGCTTTCTATCTTGTTCCATTGATCTATGTTTCTGTTTTTGTGCCAGTACCATATTGTCTTGATTACTGTAGCTTTGTAATATAGTCTGAAGTCAGGGAGTCTGATTCCTCCAGCTCCGTTTTTTTCCCTCAAGATTGCTTTGGCTATTCGGGGTCTTTTGTGTCTCCATACAAATTTTAAGATGATTTGTTCTAGTTCCGTAAAAAATGCCATTGGTAATTTGATAGGGATTGCATTGAATCTGTAGATTGCTTTGGGTAGTATAGTCATTTTCAAAATATTGATTCTTCCAATCCAAGAACATGGTATATCTCTCCACCTGTTGGTATCATCTTTAATTTCTTTCATCAGTGTCTTATAGTTTTCTGCATACAGATCTTTTGTTTCCCTAGGTAGGTTTACTCCTAGATATTTTATTCTTTTTGTTGCAATGGTAAATGGGAGTGTTTCCGTAATTTCTCTTTCAGATTTTTCATCATTGGTGTATAGGAATGCAAGAGATTTCTGTGCATTAATTTTGTATCCTGTAACTTTACCAAATTCATTGATTAGCTCTAGTAGTTTTCTGGTGGCATTTTTAGGATTCTCTATGTATAGTATCATGTCATCTGCAAACAGTGACAGTTTTACTTCTTCTTTTCCAATTTGTATTCCTTTTATTTCTTTTTCTTCTCTGATTGCCGTGGCTAGGATTTCCAAAACTATGTTGAATAATAGTGGTGAGAGTGGACATCCTTGACTCGTTTCTGATCTTAGAGGAAATGCTTCCAGTTTTTCACCGTTGAGAATGTTTGCTGTGGGTTTGTCGTATATGGCCTTTATTATGTTGAGGTAGGTTCCTTCTATGCCCACTTCCTGGAGAGTTTTAGATTGGGGTTCTGTTTTGCCTTGTAGATTCACTGTTGCTGATTTTAAAAAATTTTTATTTTCCCTAAAAAATGTTTTATTTTTCTTATTTTATTTTACTATTTATACTTTGTTATTGTTCTCTCTTTTTGGCTTCTTCTCCTCCCCCCCCCCCATTTTTTTCTGTTGTGGTTTTATTTTACCTTGTTGCAGTTGTTTCAATTATAGTTTTATTTTTCATAATATATTTTTTATCTTTCTAATTTTATTTTGTTTTTTATTCCTTGATATTGTACTGCTTCTTTCTTTCTTTCTTTCTTTCTTTCTTTCTTTCTTTCTTTCTTTCTCTCTTTCTCTCTTTCTCTCTTTCTTTCTTTCCCACACTATGAAGCTTGTGGGATCTTGGTTCCCAGGCTGGAGGTTGGGCCCAAGCTCCTGTGATGGGAACTCTGAGTACAAATTGATGGACTAACAGAGAACCTCAGACCCCAGGGAATATTAATTGGAGGAGGCCTCCTTGAGGTCCTCATCTCAGCACCAAAACCTGGCTATATCCAACTGCCTGCAACTCCAGAGCTGAACGTCTCTGACCAAACAACCAGTAAGAGAGGAATACAGCACTACCATCAAAAAAAGAAAAAATGAAACAACGAAAAAATATGTTACAGACGAAGGAGGTAAAAACCAACAAGACCAAATAAATGACGACGAAATAGACAATCTACCTGCAAAAGAATTCAGAGTAATATAGTAAAAATGATCCAAAATCTCGGAAACAGAACGGAGAAAATACTAGGAACAGTTAACAAGGATCTAGAAGAAATAAAGAGCAAACAAAGAGTGATGAACAACACAATTACTGAAATTAAAAATACTCGAGAAGGAATCAACAGCAGAATAACTGAGGCAGAAGAATGGATAAGTGAGCTAGAAAATAAAATGGTGGAAATAACTGTCAAGGAACAGAATAAAGAAAAAGAAATGAAAAGAATTGCAGACAGACTCAGAGACTTCTGGGACAACATTAAACACACCAATATTAGAATTATAGGGTCCCAGAAAAAGAAGAAGAGAAAAAGAAAAGATCTGAGAAAATATTTGAAGAGATTATAGTTGAAAACTTCCCTAACATGGGAAAGGAAAGAGTCAATCAGGTCCAGGAAGCACAGAGAGTACCATACAGGATAAACCCAAAGAGAGACATGCCGGGACACATATTTATCAAACTATAAAAAATTAAATACAAGGAAAAAATATTAAAAGTAGCAAGGGAAAAGCAACAAATAACATACAAGGGAATCCCCATTAAGGTTAACAGCTGATATTTTAGCAAAAACTCTGCAAGCCAGAAGGGAGTGGCAGGACATATTTAAAGTGATGAAAGGGAAAAACCTACAAGCAAGATTACTCTACCCAGCAAGGATCTCATTCAGGTTCGATGGAGAAATTAGAACCTTTACAGATCAGCAAAGGTTAAGAGAATTCAGCACCACCAAACCAGCTTTACAAGAAATGCTAAAGGAACTTCTCTAGGCAGAAAACATAAGAGAAGGAAAAGACCTACAAAAACAAACCCACAACAAATAAGAAAATGGTAATAGGAACATACATATCGATAATTACCTTAAATGTAAATGGATTAAATGCTCTCACCAAAAGACATAGACTGGCTGAATGGATACAAAACAAGACCCATATATATGCTGTCTACAAGAGACCCACTTCAGACCTAGGGACATATACAGACTGAAAGTGAGGGGATGGAAAAAGGTATCCCATGCAAATGGAAATCAAAAGAAAGCTGGAGTTGCAATTCTCATATCAGACAAAATGGACTTTAAAATAAAGACTATTACAAGAGACAAAGAAGGACACTACATAATGATCAAGGGATCAATCCAAGAAGAAGATATAACAATTGTAAATATATATGCACCCAACATAGGAGCACCTCAATACTTAAGGCAAATGCTAACAGCCATAAAAGGGGAAATTGACAGTAACACAATCATAGTAGGGGACTTTAACACTCCACTTTCACCAATGGACAGAGCATCCAAAATGAAAATAATGAAACACAAGCTTTAAATGACACACTAAACAAGATGGACTTAATTGATATTTATAGGACATTCCATACCAGAGCAACAGAATATACTTTCTTCTCAAGTGCTCATGGAACATTCTTCAGGATAGACCATATCTTGGGTCACAAATCAAGCCTTGGTAAATTTAAGAAAATTGGAATCATATCAAGTATCTTCTCCAACCACCATGCTATCAGACTACATAACAATTACAGGAAAAAAACTGTAAAAAACACAAACAAATGAAGGCTAAACAATACTCTACTAAATAACCAAGAGATCCCTGAAGAAATCAAAGAGGAAACCAAAACATACCTAGAAACAAATGACAATGAAAACACGACGACCCAAAACCTATGGGATGCAGCAAAAGCAGTTTTCAGAGGGAAGTATATAGCAATACAATCCTACCTCAAGAATCCAGAAAAATCTCAAATAAACAACCTAAACTTACACCTAATGCATTTAGAGAAAGAAAAACAAAAAACCCCCAAGTTAGCAGAAGGAAAGATATCATAAGGCTCAGATCAGAAATAAATGAAAAAGAAATGAAGAAAACAATAGCAAAGATCAATAAAACTAAAATCTGGTTCTTTGGGAAGATAAACAAAATTGATAAACCATTAGCCAGACTCATCAAGAAAAAAAGGGAGAAGACTCAAATCAATAGAATTAGATATGAAAAAGGACAAGAAAAAATTGACACTGCAGAAATACAAAGAATCATGAGAGAGTAATACAAGCAACTATATGCTAATAAAATGGACAACCTGGAAGAAATTGACAAATTCTTAGAAAAGCACACCTTCTGAGACTGAAGCAGGAAGAAATAGAAAATATAAACTGACCAATAAAAGCCCTGACACTGAAAATGTGATGAAAATCTTCCAACAAACAAAAGCCCAGGACCAGATGGCTTCACAGGCGAATTCTATCAAACATCTAGAGAAGAGCTAACACCTACCCTTCTCAAACTCTTCCAGAATATAGCAGAGGGAGGAGCACTCCCAAACTCATTCTACAAGACCACAATCACCCTGATACCAAAACCAGACAAAGACATCACAAAAAAAGAAAACTACAGAGCAATATCACTGATGAACATAGATGCAAAAATCCTCAACAGAATACAAGCAAACAGAATCCAACAGCACATTAAAAGGATCTTACACCATGATCAAGTGGGGTTTATCTCAGGAATGCAAGGATTCTTCAGTATACACAAATCAATCAATGTGATACACCATTTTAACAAATTGAAGGGTAAAAACCATATGATAATCTCAATAGATGCAGAAAAAGCTTTTGACAAAATTCGACACCCATTTATGATAAAAACTCTCCAGAAAGTAGGCATAGAGGGGACCTACCTCAACATAATAAAGGCCATATATGACAAACCCACAGTGAACATCCTTCTCAGTGGTGAAAAGCTGCAACCATTTCCTGTAAGATAAGGAACAAGACAAGTTTGCCCACTCTTGCCAATATTACTCAACATAGTTTTGGAAGTTTTAGCCACAGCAATCAGACAAGAAAAAGAAATAAAAGGAATCCAAATCAGAAAAGAAGAAGTAAAGCTGTCACTGTTTGCAGATGACATGATACTATACATAGAGAATCCTAAAGATGCTACCAGAAAACTACTAGAGCTAATCAATGAATTTGGTAGGCTAGCAGGGCACAAAATTAATTCACAGAAATCTCTTACATTCTTATACACTAATGATGAAATATCTGAAAGAGAAATTAAGGAAACACTCCCATTTACCATTGCAACAAAAGGAATAAAATAGCTAGGATAAACCTACCTGAGGAGACAAAAGACCTGTATGCAGAAAACTATAAGTCACTGATGAAAGAAATTAAAGATGATACAAATAGATGGAGAGATATACCATGTTCTTGGATTGGAAGAAGCAACATTGAGAAAATGACTCTACAACCCAAATCAATCTACAGATTCAGTGCAATCCCTATGAAACTACCAATGGCATTTTTCACAGAACTAGAAGAAAAAATTTCACAATTTGTATGGATATGCAAAAGACCCCAAATAGCCAAAGCAATCTTGAGAAAGAAAAATGGAGCTGGAGGAATCAGGCTACTGGACTTCAGACTATACTAAAAAGTTACAGTAATGAAGACAGTATGGTACTAGCACAAAAACAGAAATATAGATCAATGGAACAGGATAGAAAGCCCAGAGATAAACCCACGGACATATGGCTACCTTATCTTTGATAAAGGAGGCAATAGTATACAATGGAGAAAAGACAGCCTCTTCAATACGTGGTGCTGGGAAAACTGGGCAGCTACATGTAAAAGAATAAATTAGAACACTTCCTAACAGCATACACAAAAATAAACTCAAAATTTATTAAAGAGCTAAATGTAAGGCCAGACACTATAAAACTCTTAGAGGAAAACCTAGGAAGAATACTCTTTGACAGAAATCACAGCAAGATCCTTTTTGACCCACCTCCTAGAGAAATGGGAATAAAAACAAAAATAAACAGGGCTTCCCTGGTGGCACAGTGGTTGAGAATCTGCCTGCCAATGCAGGGGACACGGGTTCGAGCCCTGGTCTGGGATGATCCCACATGCCGTGGAGCAACTAGGCCCATGAGCCACAACTACTGAGCCTGCGCGACTGGAGCCTGTGCTCCGCAACAAGAGAGGCTGCGATAGTGAGAGGCCCGCGCACTGCAATGAAGAGTGGCCCCCGCTTGCCGCAACTAGAGAAATCCCTTGCACATAAACGAAGACCCAACACAGCCAAAAATAAATAAATAAATAAATAAAAATTAAAAAAAAAACAAAAAACAAATGGGACCTAATGAAACTTAAAAGCTTTTGCACCAAAGGAAACCATAAACAAGACAAAAAGACAACCCTCAGAATGGGAGAAAATATTTTCAAACAACGCAACTGACAAAGGATTAATCTCCAAAATACACAAGCAGCTCATACAGCCCAATATCAAAAAAACAAACAACCCAGTCCAAAAATGGGCAGAAGACCTAAACAGACATTTCTCCAAAGAAGATATACAGATTGCCAACAAACACATGAAAGGATGCTCAATATCACTAATCATTAGAGAAATGCAAATCAAAACTACAACGAAGTATCACCTCACACTGGTCAGAATGGCCATCATCAAAAAATCTACAAACAATAAATGCTGGAGAGGGTGTGGAGAAAAGGGAACCCTCCTGCACTGTTGGTGGGAATATAAATTGATACAACCACTATGGAGAAGAGTATGGAGGTTCCTTAAAAAACTAAAAATAGAGCTACCATATGACCCAGCAATCCCACTACTGGGCATATACCCTGAGAAAACCATAATTCAAAAAGAGTCATGTACCACAATGTTCATTGCAGCACTATTTACAGTAGCCAGGACATGGATGCCACCTAAGTGTCCTTTGACAGATGAATGGATAAAGATGTGTCACATATATTCAATGGAATATTAGTCGGCCCTAAAAAGAAATGAAGCTGAGTTATCTGTAGTGAGGTGGATGGACCTAGAGTCTGTCATACATTTTGAAGTAAGTCAGAAAGAGAAAAACAAATACCTTATGCTAACACATATATGTGGAATCCAAAGGAAAAAAAAAAAAGTGGTTCTGATGAACCTAGGGGCAAGACAGGAATAAAGACACAGATATAGAGAATGGACTTGAGGACACGGGGAGGGGGAAGGGTAAGCTGGACGAAGTGAGAGAATAACATTTACATATATATACTACCAAATGTAAAATAGATAGCTAGTGGGAAGCAGCTGCATAGCACAGGGAGATCAGGTTGGTGCTTCATGACCACCTAGAGGGGTGGGATAAGGAGGATGGGAGGGAGATGCAAGAGGGAGGAGATATGGGGATATACATAAGCATATAGCTGATTCACTTTGTTATACAGCAGAAACTAACACAACATTGTAAAGCAATTATACTCCAATAAAGATGTTAAAAAAAGAAATTAAGTGAAAAAAAAAAAAAGATGCTCATCCAAGTGTCTGGCACACAAAAAGGCCTGAAAGTGCAGCTTCCATTAACTCTCTGGCTTGGATCCCCTCTTTATTCCTGGAACGCCTTTCTTTCAAAGTTAATCATGATTTAAAAAATGTATTATATTTGATCAAGCATGTAATATGATTTTGAAAGAGGCTTTTTCTTCTTTCTTATCAGTTCAGTGTGCCATATTGTTAGAAGACCCCCCTATGCCAAATGTCTATTGTTAGACATTTGACATAGGGAAAGGGCCACTGTTCAGGGAAGGGAGAAATCTCCGAATTGAAGTGGGAGCCTAGCTTAGCAGAGCCCTGGAGGGAAACAGAGGCCTGGGTGGACAACAGAGCTTATGTATTACGGACTGTTGGTCACTTCTCTACCCCTTTCTCTTCCTCTTTCTCCTACAGCAGTTGAGAGAGGTCCACTTCCCTTCCATTCTTCAAGGCTTCCAGTGTACAGGAACATAAAGGAAGGTCTGAACCGTCTTGCAGTCCATTTTAGATGTTTACAATGAACACATCAATGCTATAAAGCACAAAGCACAAGTGAATTCTTTCTGTTCAGAGCTTAATTATAGCTTGATTATAATTCATAGTGCATTAGGCATTAGACATTCTGATGATTGGATATGAGTTTAAGTCTGGGTGATAAATTTCTTTCAGTCATTCAGTATATCTTTGTGACTGATACAGGACTTCATTTGGCGGTAACTTCACAAGTCTAAATTTGAATCCCTTTGTGAATGTTAAGAACTTGTCCAAATAGTTCTACTGGCCCCCTGCTCTTCTATGAGGGTGACGATTATGTGTCAGAGCTCAGTGCAGGTGCCAGAGCATACTTATTGACTAAATGAATACACTGTGTGCTGTAGATAGATGGGAGAGAGCACTCATGGGACGGGGAAAGCAGGGAGTGTTAGAATCTGTTTTCTTTTTACTGGCTTATGCGTTTGGGGGGGGCTACTGTTTACTAGATGTCCATGCCTTTTCTAGGCCTGATGAGGCTTGGAAACAATAGCCCAGGGACTCTCCCAAGTCTGTCTTTCACAGCAGTGCAGACTCGTGCAGAGCCTGTCAAGGTGTGCCCACACAGCATGTCCCTGTGGATTAGACGGTCCCCTCTGATTCGGGCATGAGTGCTAAATGCTCATCTGATAGCAGATCACAGGGGAGAGGGCAGAGTTTCAGCTCAGCAGCAGTAACCTGGGAGATGTCCTGCCACGGTGGCAGTGGCACAGGAGCAGATGGCATGGAGGGCACGCAGGGCAGAAGGTGTACAGAGCGCAGCGTGAATTTGTCACAATCTCCGCGTGATGCTTCAGTGAGCCGCTGCCTGCTGTGTTCTGTGGTCAGGCCGTATTTGTATTCTTCTGGTTTAGTATCCAACATTAAGCCTATCTGAAAAGTGACAGCGAGACTTAAACTAGTCCAAGCTGCTATTAACAGTTTTGCAGCGTTCACTACTATTTCGGAGGGAAGGGGATTTATTACTGAGGAATTGGGGGCTGGATGGAGTGGCACTGAGAGGGTTCTCTTGGGTCTTTGATTCTATTGCCTTGTTTGCATGGAGAGCTCAGTTGTATATTCAAAACTGAGTGCCTCTCTCCCTCCCCAGGTGGCTTTCTCAACCAAACACTGGCACAGAGGAGCGAAGTCCCTTTTATTCAAACATAATTGACCAATTTAAGGTACTGATGAAGTGTGTGGGTGTCCATGTGTGTCCTTTGGTGTCCTAGGGAAAGATGTATATCAAGTCAGGGTGGTCACTGTTTGCAATAATCCATCAGAGCGCTACTTAAAAAAATCATCAATTTTCCCAAAGGGGAAAGGCTGGGGAGGGGCGGAGGGATAAATTAGGAGTTTGGGATTAACATAACACTACCATATATAAAATAGATAACCAACAAGGACCTACTGTATAGCACAGGGAACTATACTCAATATTTTGTAAGAACGTATAAGGGAAAAGAGTCTGAAAAAGAATATATATATATATGTACAATATATGTATAACTGAATCACTTTGCTGTACACCTGAAACAAACACAACATTGTAAATCAACTATGCTTCAATTAAAAAGAAATCATCAAGTGTGTTACTATGGAACAGGAGCCATAAGCCTACTTTTTTCTAGAATGGGAACTGACTAGTAACAAGGACAAGGTATGCTGAGTCTGACCACATAGGATAACCCAACTTTCTGCAGTTATTTCCCAGGAAACTGAAGAATGTGCTGTGATCCCTTCTTTGCTGGTAGATAAATTGAAAAAAAAAAGTTCAACCTCTCTTTAATTCAACTCAATTAATTATGACTAATAGCCCCTGGCTTTATTACAGCCGCATGAAATGTGATGCCTTGTGCATGGCTCTCTGCACAGGGACAAATATATTTCCCTGTTTCCTCTCATCTTGACAGATCCTGTCCCAGAGAATTTGTGAAATCACAGAAGAGGTTCTAGGACAGCACTAGCTCAGGGCCTAATAAAGAGATTCCTCTCATAGATGAGGGTAATTAGGAATGACTCACTAACTGTGGAGTGCAGCATTAAAAGTGTTATTATTGCCTTATTAGAAGTGATGAGCCATGCGCAAGAGTATTTGGCTGGGAATGAGTCTACTGACAGCTTCTTGTAACTCTCATCTGATTAAAATACTTAATCGATTCCAGAGCTTGGGTACTAAAAACACTGGTTCGTTTTTGATACTAATGAGAGAAAAATGTTCTCCAGAGATGTACACATGTGGAGAAAGGAGGGGGGCATCCTTTGCTAATTAACAGCAGGTCAGCTGCTGAGTGTGAGGTAGTGAAGAATAGCAGACCAGGAAAGACAGGTACTCCTGTCGGTCCCTGCTCCACCATCTTGGCAGAACGGGTCTCTACCTCAGTTTCCACATCTGTAATGTGAGGATAATAATATCCACCTCAAAGGGACCTAGGGCCATGAGACGAGGGTCAGGGACCTTGTGGGAGCTTATTAAAGCCTTTCTTAAAAAAAAAAAAATCTCCTGATCCTGTCCCTTCCTTGCAAATCTTGACTATGTTATTGCGATCCCATTTAATGCATTATCATACTACAGATATAGGCCAAAAGAAAAGGATTATTAAAAAAACCTCCCTCTATAAACTGGTAGATTACTCCAAATTAACTCTGATCCCAAAAGTGTGTTGGCCCCAAACTAATTTAGAAATTCTCCTTCTTTCATCCGTCCTGTCCATTTCCATCCCTGTTCCTCCTACCTCTCCCCACTTCATTCAGTTAAGACAACACTTGGTCAGTGGGAAGGAGCCAGGAGGGAGCAGAATGGAGAGGCAGAAACCATACTACCATAGTGCTGTCTTCATTTTCCTTGGGTCCGGTGATGGTTAATTTTGTGTATCAACTTGATTAAACCATAGGGTGCCCAGATATTTGGTCAACCATTATTCTGGGTGTGTCTGTGAGGGTGTTTCAGGATGAGATTAACCTTTGAATTAGTAGTCTGAGTAAAGCCGATTGCCCTCTCCAATGTGGGTGGGCCTCATCCAATCAATTGAAGGCCTGAATGGAACAAAATAGTGGAGTAGAGAGAATTCTCTCTCTCTACCTGTCTTAGAGCTGAAGATATCAGTCTTCTCCTGTCTTCAGACTTGGACTGAGACTGGATCCACACCATCAGCTCTCCTAGGGCTCCAGCTTGCCAATCTCAGATCTGGGGACTACTTACCATCCATAATTACATCAGCCAATTCTCTCTCTCTCTCTCCTCCTATTGATTCTGTTTCTTTGGAGAACCCAGACTAATAGAGATTTTGATGCTGAGAAGTGGGGTGTTGTTGTAACAAATACCTAAGCATGTGGGAGTGGCTTTGGAACTGGGCAATGGGTAGAGGCTAGAAGAATTTTGAGGTGCACTCTAGACATGTAATTTTTTAAAAATTAATCAATTAATTAAGTTTTGGCTGCGTTGGGTCTTTGTTGCTGTACACAGGCTTTCTCTAGTTGTGGCGAGTGGGGGCTACTCTTCGTTGCAGAGCATGGGGTCTAGGCGCGTGGGCTTCAGTAGTTGTGGCTCATGGTCTCTAGAGCGCAGGCTCAGTAGTTGTGGTGCATGGGCTTAGTTGCTCCATGGTATGTGGGATCTTCTAGACCAGGGATCGAACCTGTGTTCCCTGCATTGGCAGGAGGATTCTTAACCACTGTGCCACCAGGGAAGTCATAGGCATGTTAAAAGGTGGTTTTGGTGAGCTCTCAGGTGGAAATGAGGAATGTTACTGGAAACTGCAGGAAAGGTGATCTTAGCTATAAAGTGGAAAAGAACTTGGCTGAATGATGTTTTAGTGTTTTATGGAAGGTAGAACTTGTGAGCAATGAAATTGGATATTTAGCTGAGGAGATTTCTAAGCAAAGTATTGAAGGAGTAGCTTGATTATTCCTGACTGCTTACGGTAAAATGTGCAAGGAGAGAGAGAAATTGAAGAAGGAATTATTAAGCAAAAAGGAAACAGAACTTGAAGATTTGGAAAATTCTCAGCCTATTATCTATCTATCTATCTAATCTCTATCTACCTATCATTTTTAAATTCTGTATACAATTTTTAAAGGTTACACTCCATTTATTATTATTACAAAATATTGGCTATATTCTCCATATTGTATAGTGCATCCTTAGAGCCTATCTTTCACCCCATAATTTGTACCTCCTACTCCCCCACCTCTATAGTGCTCCCCCCACACTGGTAACCACTAGTTTGTTCTCTATATCTGTGAGTCTGCTCCTTTTTTGTTATATTCACTAGTTTGTTGTATTTTTTTAGATTCCACATATAAGTGACATAATACAGTATTTGTCTTTCCCTGTCTCATTTATTTCACTTAGCATAATGCCCTCCAAGGCCATCCATGTTGCTGTGAATGGCAAAATTTTGTTCATTTTTATGGCTGAGTAGTATTCCATTGTGTATATATATATACCACATCTTCTTTATCGATTCATCTGTTGATGGACACTTAGGTTGCTTCTATATCTTTACAATTGAAAATAATGCTGATATGAACATTGGGGTGCATGTATCTTTTCAAATTAGTGGTTTTTTTTTTTTTTTCTGGATATGTACCCTATACTGTTTTCCACAGTGGCTGCACTAATTTACATCCCTACCAACAGTATCAGCCTATCTATACTGCAAAAAAATGAGAAGACTTGTTCTGAAGAGAACACTAAGAGTGTGGCTAAACAACCGTTTGGTAAAGATATCTTGGATGTGACTTGTAGACTTAATTAGCAGTTTCAACAGAAGCTAAGAACAGAGATGGGATTATGCCCCCAAAGATGTTGTTAGTTGGAACTAAAAGGGATAGAAAAAATGAGACAAAATGAAGGAAGGCTCTTGGAATTCTTAGATCTTAGACTGGGTCATAGTGCTGTATGGTTAAAAATGTGCACTATTCTTCAAGAAAATGTAAGAAGAACGCTGAAGGCAATTCAGCACTGCTTTAGTTTCAACAGGCCAGGTGGCCTCTGACTGAAGACTTGGGTGTGAGACTGCCTGCAGAGCCCTGTGGCTGGGACCACCCTGTGGAATCTTGGGGATGGAGCTGCCCAGATCCTTGGTGCAACTCCACCCAGCAGAGCCACGGAGGTAGAACCACTGCCCCAGTGAGTCTAGAAGGCAAGACATTAAATCAAAGAGGATTATTCTCCAGACTTAAGATCTAGTGGAATCTTCCTTGCTAAGTTTTGGATTTGCTTGGGACCCTTTGCCCCTTCGTGCTTTCCAATTTCTCCCTTTTGGAATGGAGATGCCCGTCCTATGTCTGTCCCACTAAAGTATATTGGAAGCACATAACTTGTCTGGTTTTACACGTTCACAGTTGGAGAGGAATTTGCCTCAGGATGAATTGTACGTCGAGTCTCACTCATATCTGATTAAGATGATATTTAGGTGAGATTTTAGAGTTGGTGCTGCAATGAGATCAGACTTTTGGGACTTTTGGGGCTTTTGTGGCAGAATGAATACATTTTGCATGTGAGATGGGCATACATTTTGGGGGGTCAGGGACAGAACGCTATAGACTGAATTGTGTCCTCTCCAGTATTCATATATTGAACCTCTAACCCCTAATGTGATGGTTTTTAGAGATGAGCCTTTGGGGTGTAATCAGGGTTAGATGAAGTCATGAAGGTGGGACCCTAATCATGAGGTTAGTGGCTTTATAAGAAGAGAAAGAGAGGAAGATTGCTTTTTCTCTGCCATGTGAGGACACAATGAGAAGGTGGCTGTCTGAGAACCACTAAGAGAGCCCTCACCAAAACCTGACCATGCTGGCACTTTGATCTTGGACTTCCACCCTGCAGAATGTGAGAAATAAATTTCTGTTGTTTAAGTCACCCAGTCTGTGGTATTTTGTTATGGCAGCCTGAGCTGACAAATACACTTACCTTTTTTTTTCCCCCCACCAGATTATCCTCTTTTATTTGGAGTTTAAGCGTGGTGTTTGTGTGTATGTGCATATAGACAGTGCTAATTTCTGTGAAGTCCACCAATGTCCAGCAACTCTCAGCAAATGAGTGCATTGGACTCACATTGACCATCACTTTGGGGCTGTCACTTTTATTACATAACTATTATATACAAGCTTCTAATTTCCCTAAATTATCATGAGCTGAGAATCTCTTCATCAAGTAGGAAGGGACATGGAATAAAAACAGAAGCTTTTATGAATCTATAGTTTCAGAAATGGAGGAACACACTGGAAACTATGAGAAGAGGAACAACTCATAGATGCTGATCTTGGGAAGGAGTGGAACTCTCCTTCCTCTTCCTCCCTCCTTCTCCTCCTCTATCCTGGCACGCTAAAGAAAAGTGGATTGCATTTCTCCTTTTTTTCAAGTTCTCTTCTTTCTTTATTACCCCCAAATAGCTCTTTTCTCTGGAATCTCTGTTTCTTGGCAGCTGCTGTTTCTTAATGACTGCCACTTAACTGGGATTTAAGACCATACAGTGGGATAATGATGGTACCTATGTGGTAGGGTATTTGGGAGGGTGCAAAGAGTACTTAGTATTTATTCAAGCCAACCATTATTCTGGAGTTCCAGGGCCATTCAAAACCATGTGACTCCACCCCTGGGCAAGGCTTGGTTATTTCCTCTTGCAGAGGATTTCAACACACGTGGCTTCCAAAAAACTTAAAACCCCATCTAATTCATCACTTTGCCAGATGCCTCCAAATAGCAATCGCGAAAGGCTAATAGCTCCTTACTATGAGCTCACATTTATTAAATGAATAAATCCATGGATTAAGAACAGAAGCGTTAATGAATTTTTAAAGTCTGCTAATTTGCTGAACATTTAGGGCCGTTAATAAGTGTATATTCATTGGAACATACACGTACATTTCCTCTGCTATATAAGCAGTTAGCTAACACCATAGGATATTGTTAGGAAAGCAGGATTGTAAGAAGAGATTACAGTTGTTGGGGATGACTGTTCATAAGGCAGGGGGTCTAAATAGGATTTTAAATACCCATCTGTCATCTTGTATGTACACTTGAATGTATTTGAAGAAGCATTGAGTTAATTTCTGTTTTTCAGGAAAATGCAGCAATTGCAACTTCTTTTCTTCTTTTTTAACAGGCTTCTGATATCCAGGCTTGCAGATGCTGCAGGATTTTGCTTTAACACAGGTAAGAAGTGTTGATTCAGGCTTGGGCACAGATGGAGATGGAGGACACATTCCTGGAAGAACTCGCTTTTGGGGAAGAAACCAGCTCTTGCTGCAATGAAGGGAAGATTTTTAAAGATGAGTTATTTGATGGTAGTTTGTGTGTGTGTGTGTGTGTGTGTGTGTGTGTGTGTGCGTGTGCGTGTGTTGGTTTAAGTTTCCAAATTGGGAAAATAAGAGTGAAGTTACAGACTGGAGACAGGCAACCTTCTTCAAAAAGTAGCTTTTCTCTAGCCTCAGAACTGGGGCCAGGCCTTTTGTGGAGCTAGCAAAACTTGTCCTTCAGCTCTGTCATTCTTTTATATGTTCATTTATCCCCTTATTCTGTGATGACCCTTTATTTTCTTTCCTCCTCCTCTCTCCCTCCAACCCTCTGTCCTAACCCCCAACTGTATTCTACAGCCAAGGGACTTTAGATTTTTCTCTCTCCTCTCTAGTCAAAACTTGCTTACCCTTGGTGAGAGTTTTGAGCTAGCTAATGTTCTTCCTCTCCCAGGAGTAACTGTTAAAGCATGGTCTCTGATGGTTGACTCATGGGTACTATTATGGGTTGAACTGTGTTCCCCTGAAATTCATGTTGGAATCCTAACCCTAGTATCTCAGAAAGTGAGAAATTTGGAAATAAAGTTGTTGCAGAGGTAATTAGTTATGATAATGTCATTCTGGATGGGGTGGGTCCTAATTCAATATGACCGGTGTCCTTATAAAAGGGGAAATTTGCACACAGACACACACAGATGGAGAATGCAATGTGAACATGAAGTTAGAAATCAGGGTGATACCTCTACAAGCCAAGGACCACTAAAGATTGCCTGCAAACCAGCAGAGGCTAGAGAAGAGGCCTGGAACAGGCTTGGATTTTCCTTCACAGTGGAAGGGATTAACCCTGCTGACACTTTGATCTTAGACTTCCAGCCTCCAGAACTCTGAGGCAGTAAAGTTCTGTTGTTCCAAGCCCAAGTCTTGGTACTTTGCTACGGCAGCCCTAGCAAACTAACACAGGTGCTATTTTCCATCAAAGCCATTTCAGGCAGCAGTGAGCTGGTGGGAGAAGTATCTGGAGGAGGGTGGGCAGAGCCCTGACCTACGAGCAGACCAGGAAGGGCTGCCATCTACTCAGATGCTTCTACTCGTGCAACCTGGAGGAATAATTCAGCCTGGCCTTCACTACAGTTCAGTTCCAGCTTGGCTAACACCATTTTGTGCTGTTCCTTGAACCAGCTGGAGATTCTTTATCTGTTTCTGCCTGCCCTTGGGTAATACAATGACCAGAGGCAGAAGATCATTAAATAGTCATTACTTTAACACTCTGAAATGTCATTTCCTGCCTTACTTCTTGACATAGCATAGATGAGGGCTGTCCTGTTGATTCCTAGATTATACCAGGCAATTCATATTCATAAAATATGATCTTAGAGATGCTCTGTGGGTCCCAGTGCAAAATGAAAACGTGGGGCCAGGTGGGGTGGTGAAGTCGATCTCCCTTTCCCATATACCGGCTGCCCTAACCTGTGCCTGGATATGCTTGGTACCCGAATTGAAGTTGACCCTCCCCATCCTTCAACTTGCCTATCAAATGTGCAGTGGTGCTGCCAACCAGGGGCAGGACGGCTGTGTCCCAGGATGCTATAGAGTGAACATCTCTCCTTGATCCTCCCCCTGCTGGAGGCAGAGGATGACAGCAGAATGCAGGCCTCTCCCCAGAGTGTTACTTGGTTTTCACCCCAGGTGGAGTACACAGTTCTTTTAGGATCGGGTCAGTAATGAGAGACCAGGGTACCACTGCAGAGAGCAGACAGCTGAGAGGTGAGAAGGTGGGGAAATGGTGGTTGGTAGGATGCATGAGAGACAAATCTCCAAGCCCCCTGCTCCATTGTCCCACAGACTTCACTTACTAAGCACAAGTTCAAGGATAAAATTATTGAGAATTTCAAGATGGCAAGCGCATGCATGCCCCTTCTGAGGGTGGGGCCCTTTGTAACCACACTGGTCCTGTTAGAAGTGCAACAGTTTGGATGGAATTTTGTTCAAAAAATTTAAACATTATGATGCCATGCATTATGTCATATAGCTGGAGGATGAATTCTTTGGTCAGAAAGAACAATGAGGAAACCCATGGGTGACCATTTGCCCTTGATGGTTAGTGTCAAGAATAGATTAGAAGAAGCTTGGTCCTCAGTAGATGAGATCATCTAGTCCAATCCCCTCATTTAACATGTGAGGAAATGAAAACTTGCAAAGAAGCCCAAAGGCACACAGCTGGTTATGGCCAGATCTAGGGCAAAAACAATGTTATTTTGCTATTAAATGCATTTAAGAAGGGCTTGGGAAAATTTAAAGGTGATTGATATGTTTCTTATCTTGATTGGGGGGATGGTTTTATGGGTGTTGTTAAAACTTATCAAGTTGTACACTTTAAATACTTGCAGTTTATTGTATGTCAATTATACCTCAATAAAGCTGCTTAAAAACATTTATGGCAAGAATTAAAGAGTGATTTAAGAATAAGATAAATAGTCTGCAGTTTAAGTTTGTCAGGAATATAGAACAGAAGTGAACAGTTTGTTAAACAAACAGACACACTGCCATTGGTATCAGGCTTTGGGTTTGCAAAGTGCTAATATTATCTCAAAAGAATCCTCAAGGTGGAAATTCAATGTGAGAGTCTGTCATGGAGAAGCAAACTCACCAAAGGCCCCAGCTCAAAGCAGGAAGCATGGGAGTCCTGGAATCTCAAAGGTACAAGAACCCTGAGGTCCCGCTGGAGGAATTCTTTTTTTTTTTAATTAATAAATTTATTTATTTATTTATTTGTTTATTTATTTATTTATTTATGGCTGCGTTGGGTCTTCGTTGCTGCGTGCAGGCTTTCTCTAGTTACGGCGAGTGTGGGCTAGTCTTCGTTGCAGTGCGCAGGCTTCTCATTGCGGTGGCTTCTCTTGTTGCAGAGCATGGGCTCTAGGCGTGCGGGCTTCAGTAGTTGTGGCACATGGGCTCAGTAGTTGTGGTTCGTGGGCTCTAGAACACAGGCTCAGTAGTCATGGTGCACGGGCTTAGTTGCTCCGTGACATGTGGGATCTCCCCGGACCAGGAATCAAACCTGTGTCCCCTGCATTGGCAGGTGGATTGTTAACCACTGCGCCACCAGGGAAACCCTGGAGGAATTCTTAAAATGAACCTCACTTCTGAGAGGAAGACTGGGAGCTGTAAGGGCCTTAATCTCAATTTGATGGGAAGAGTGTTTCTGCTGTTTTCATTTCTGGGAACAGGGTTCCCCACCAACCTGTATGCTTCTGTGTTGAATAGAGGAACAGGGAACCTCCCAGACACAGGCTGCTCCCTTGAGAACTCATTGCCCCCTCATCCCTTCCTTCCACTCTTCCCTCCTTCCACCTCCTCCCCAAGGAGAACCAGGAGGCTGGGAAGGGTCTTCTTCTGACCCTAGGCAGGTGGTTGGGCTCCAGAATGATTTGATGTATTATCTGTCTTCAGAGAATACATGACTCAAATGAATCAGCAAGGAGGCAGATTAGATCAGTTTAAAGAAAAACAATAGGAGCTGTGAAAATGAAAAATAAAAAGTGTAGATTTTCAATTTTATTTTATGCATGTTCATCGATTTTGGGCCCAGGATGCACTTGGAGGTCCCTTGGCTCCGTGTTCTGCAGAAGGTCCAACACTCTTGTTCTCTCCCGTGGGGCAGCAAGGCCTCTTCTCTTTGTGTTCCTCTCCCCACACTGCGGGTGTTTGGTTGCGTGTAAGGGGGTGAGGATGGGCTGCTCAGCAGGGGGCTAGCACTTTAGAGGAGGGAAAGGCACTTGCAGCTCCTCAGAGAGCACTCAGGAGAGTCAGAGCCAAGGACAGCAGGCTGGTTTTCTCCAGATGCTGAGTTTTCATTTAAAGGAGAGAGGGAGCTCTCTTTATTTAATTTTTTTCCAAGTTGCCTGGAAAGTGGGTTGAACTTTCCCCAGTGTCATCATTTTTGTACCATCGGGTGAGTTGCTCTTGGAGAGCCCTACACTGAGGTGGGGGTTGGTTGTACGAGCCCCGGGGTCTTCTCTGAAGGACTTGAGTCACTGCTGATTCTCCATCTCAGCATCTCATCCGGGAAGGATCTGGGCTGGCTGGTAGACCCCTGGGAGAGAACACTCCCATGCTCTTGTTGGAAAGGGTCGACTGGGGTGGGGAGAAGGTACCAAAGATGAACAGTGAGCGTTGCCATTGCCCCTCAGTGTCTGGGTGACCCAGGCAAGTTCTGAAGATCCAGGAAGACACATGAAGAGGCAGAATCTGTCCTCATGTTTTCACACCTCCTGCAGTTAGGTCAGGCTGGCACACCTCGGAATTTTTTTTTCCTAAAAATGCTGTGTGCACAGAAGAGAGAGTGACATCCGCAAAAGAAACTTGCCTGTAAATGGAAAGGACCCACTTCTTTTCCAGTGTTGATTTTATTTTCAGGGTTAAATATTTATTCATAAATCTTGCCTCAGAGATTTTATTTTGGCTCCCAAGAGATAAAAGCTCAAGGTCACAGGGGAAGTGTTTTCAAATGCTAAGTGATCCTCCTCCAACCTAATGTTGTGAAATTTTTATTTCAGGAGTAGTGTTGCTCACAGGAGGGGTGATGACTTAATTTTAGCTCCCAGATGAAATATTGACTTCAGTGCTGTTGAAGGATGGAAGACAGCACAGATCAGTGTAATGAGGGCCTTGGCTGAGCTGTCTCCACCCTGACTTGGCAACTCCTTCATTGTGGGATGATCTTTACAAAATGATGATGTGTATGTGTGGGGGAGGGGAGGGCAGAAGTTTCAAGGATGGTAGGCTGCTGCCAATTGATTCTTGCCTCCACTGGAAACAAACAAATACATTGGGGAAAGCTCTTATTTTTCTTGCACCTTATTTGAAAACTATAAGATATGTATGTCCAAAAGCAACTTTGTCTTCTCATCCATTAACAACAATGGCCTTAAAAAAATGATGGGATCTTCAAGATGGTGGAGGAGTAAGATGTGGAGATCACCTTCCTCCCCACAAATACATCAAAAATACATCTACATATGGAACAACTCCTACGGAGCACCTACTGATTGCTGGCAGAAGACCTCAGACTTCCCAAAAGGTAAGAATATCCCCAAGTAGCTGGATAAGGTAAAAGAAAAAACAGAGACAAAAGAATAGGGACAGGACCTGCCCCTCTGGGAGGGAGCTGTGAAGGAGGAAATATTTCCACACACTAGGAAGCCCCTTCACTGGCGGAGATGGGGGGTGGTGGGAGGGAAGCTTCGGAGCCACAGAGGAGAGTGCAGCAACAGGGGTGCGGAGGGCAAAGCAGAGAGATTCCCGCACAGAGGATCGCTGCTGACCAGCACTCACCAGCCCAAGGGGCTTGTCTGCTCACCCTCTGGGGTTGGTGGGGGCCGGGAGCTGAGGCTTGGCCTTTGGAGGTCAGATCCCAGAGAGAGGACTGGGGTTGGCTGCGTGAAGACAGCCTGAAGGGGGCTAGTGCACCACAGCTAGCTGGGAGGGGGTCCGGGAAAAAGTCTGGACCTGCCTAAGAGGCAAGAGACCATTGTTTTGGGGTGTGTGAGGAGAGGGGATTCCTTCCCTGTCTGTCCAGAGAAGTCAGAGCACTGCTTAAACGAGTTCCAGAGGTGGGCATGAGCCACAGCTATCAGCTTGGACACCAGAGACAGGCA
Source organism: Balaenoptera ricei (assembly GCF_028023285.1). NCBI lineage: Eukaryota > Metazoa > Chordata > Mammalia > Artiodactyla > Balaenopteridae > Balaenoptera > Balaenoptera ricei. The sequence continues at coordinate 172,972,154 of NC_082639.1, forward strand.
TGAAATACTAACGTTGCTGCTGCAGCCACCAAGAATCCTGTGTGCAAGCACAGGTCACTATCCACATGCTGCCCCCCCCATCCCCTCCGCCTCCCCCTGGGAGCCTGTGCAGCCCGCCACTGCCAGGGTCCCGTGATCCAAGGACAACTTCCCTGAGAGAACACATTACATGCCTCAGGCTGTTGCAATGTCATGCCGGCCTCTGCTGCTGCAAGCTCACCCCCCATTACATTTATAACTACCATACCCCTCCCTTCCACTGGCATGAGTGAGCCAGAGCTCCCTGATCAGCCGATGCTTTAACCCCATCCTGTCTGGGTGAGAACAGAAGCCTGAGGGCAACCTACCTGCAGAGGTGGGGCAAAAACCAAAGCTGAACCCCAGGAGCTGTGCGAACAAAGAAGAGAAAGGGAAATTTCCCTGTGCAGCCTCAGAAGCAGCGGATTAAATTCCTACAAGCAACTTGAGGTAACCTGCATCTGTGGAATACCTGAATAGACAACGAAACAACCCCAAATTGAGGTGGTGGACATTGGTAGCAACTGTAGACTTGGGGTTTGCTGTCTGTGACTGACTTGTTTATGATTTTTATGTTTAGCTTACTAGAGTTTTTAGCTCTTGTTATCACTGTGGGTTTGTTTATTGGTTTGGTTATCCTCTTCTTTTTTTTTATTACTTTTTAATTCTTTTTACTTTAATAATTTAAAAAATATTTTATTTTAATTATTTTATTTTATTATTTTTTCTTTCTTTTTTTTCTCCCTTTTCTTCTGAGCCATGTGGCTAACAGGATCTTGGTGCTCCGGCCTGATGTCAAGCCTGAGCCTCTGAGGTGAGAGAGCTGAGTTCAGGACACTGGACCACCAGAGGCCTCCCAGCCCCACGTAATATCAATCGGTGAGAGATCTCCCAGAGATCTCCATCTAAATGATAAGACCCAGCTCCACCCAACGGACAGCAAGCTCCAGTGCTGGATACCCCATGCCAAACAACTAGCAAGACAGGAACACAACCCCAACCATTAGCAGAGAGACTGCAGAATATTGTACTAAGTTCACAGACACCCCTAGACACACCACTGGATGCAGCCCTGCCCACCAGAAAGACTAGGTCCAGCCCCACCCACCAGAACACAGGCTCCAGTCCCCTCCACCAGGAAACCTACATAAGCCACTGAAACAACATACCCACTGGGAGCAGACACCAAAAACACTAGGAACTATGAACCTGCAGCCTGAAAAGGAGACACCAAACACAGTAAGTTAAACAAAATGGGAAGACAGAGAAATATGCGGCTGATGAAGAAACAAGGTAAAAACCCACCAGATCAAACAACTGAAGAGGAAATTGGTGGTTTACGTGAAAAAGAATTCAGAGTAATGATAGTAAAGATGATCCAAAATCTTGGAAATAGAATGGAGAAAATACAAGAAACTTTTAACAAGGACCTAGAAGAACTAAAGAGCAAACAAACAATCATGAACAACACAATAAATGAAATTAAAAATTCTCTAGAAGGAATCAATAGCAGAATAACTGATGAAGAAGAATGGATAAGTGACCTGGAAGATAAAATGGGGAAAAAACTGCTGCAGAGCAGAATAAAGAAAAAGAATGAAAAGAATTGTGGACAGTCTTAGAGACCTCTGGGACAACATTAAACACACTAACATTTGAATTATAAGGGTCCCAGAAGAAGAAGAGAAAAGGAAAATATCTGAGAAAATATTTAAAGAGATTATAGTTGAAAACTTCCCTAACATGGGAAAGGAAATAGTCAATCAAGTTCAGGAGGTGCAGAAAGTACCATACAGGATAAATCCAAGGAGAAACACACCAAGACACATATTAATCAAACTATCAAAAATTAAATACAAAGAAAAAATATTAAAAGCAGCAAGGGAAAAGCAACAAATAACATACAAGGGAATACCCATAAGGTTAACAGGTGATTTTCAGCAGAAACTTGGCAAGCCAGAGGGAGTGGCAGGACATATTTAAAGTGATGAAAGGGAAAAACCTACAAACAAGATTACTCTACCCAGAAATGATCTCATTCAGATTCGATGGAGAAATTAAAACATTAACAGACAAGCAAAAGTTAATAGGATTCAGCATCATGAAACCAGCTTTACAGCAAATGCTAAAGAAACTTCTCTAGGCAGGAAGCACAAGGGGAGGAAAAGACCTACAAAAACAAACCCAAAACAATTAAGAAAATGGTAATAGGAACATACATATGGATAATTACCTTAAATGTAAATGGATTAAATGCTCCCACCAAAAGACATAGACTGGCTGAATGGATAGAAAAACAAGACCCATATATATGCTGTCTACAAGAGACCCACTTCAGACCTAGGGAGATATACAGACTGAAAGTGAGGGGATTGAAAAAGATATTCCATGCAAATGGAAATCAAAAGAAAGCTGGAGGAGCAATTCTCATATCAGACAAAATAGACTTTTAAATAAAGACTATTACAAGAGACAAAGAAGGACAATACATAATGATCAAGGGATCAATCCAAAAAGAAGATATAACAATTGTAAATATTTATGCACCCAACATAGGAGCACCTCAATACATAAGGCAAATGCTAACAGCCATAAAAGGGGAAATCGACAGTAACACAGTCATAGCAGGGGACTTTAACACATCACTTTCACCAAAGGACAGATCATCCAAAATGAAAATAAATAAGGAAACAGAAGCTTTAAATGACACATTAAAAAAGATGGACTTAATTGATATTTATAGGACATTCCATCCAAAAACAACAAAATACATTTTCTTCTCAAGTGCTCATGGAACATTCTCCAGGATAGACTATATCTTGGGTCACAAATCAAGCCTTGGTAAATTTAAGAAAATTGAAATCATATCAAGTATCTTTTCCGACCACAACGCTATCAGACTAGATATCAAATTTAGGAAAAAACCTGTAAAAAATACAAACACATGGAAGTTAACAATATGCTACTAAATAACTGAGATATCCCTGAAGAAATCAAAGAGGAAATTTAAAAATACCTAGAAACAAATGTCAATGAAAACACAACAGCCCAAAACCTATGGGATGCAGCAAAAGTAGTTCTCAGAGGGAAGTTTATAGGAATACAATCCTACCTCAAGAAACAAGAAACATCTCAAGTAAAGAGCCTAACCTTATACCTAAAGCAATTAGAGAAAGAAGAACAAAAAAACCCCAAAGTTAGCAGAAGGAAAGAAATAAAGATCAGAATAGAAATAAATGAAAAAAAATGAAAGAAACAATAGCAAATATGAATAAAACTAAAAGCTTGCTCTTTGAGAAGATAAACAATATTGATAAACAACTCACCAGACTCATCAAGAAAAAAAGGGAGAAGACTCAAATCAACAGAATTAGAAATGAAAAAGGAGAAGTAACAACTGATACTGCAGAAATACAAAGAATCATGAGAGATTACTACAAGCAACTATATGCCAATAAAATGGACAACCTGGAAGAAATGGACAAATTCTTAAAAAGCACAACCTTCCAAGACTGAACCAGGAAGAAATAGAAAATATAAACAGACCAATCACAAGCACTGAAATTGAAACTGTGATGAAAAGTCTTCCAACAAACAAAACTCAGGACCAGATGGCTTCACAGGCGAATTCTATCAAACATTTAGAGAAGAGTTAACATCTATCCTTCTCAAAATCTTCCAAAATATAGCAGAGGGAGGAACACGCCCAAACTCATTCTATGAGATCACCATCACCCTGATACCAAAACCATCTTTGTGACAAAGATGTCACAAAAAAGAAAACTACAGACCAATATCACTGATGAACATAGATGCAAAAATCCTCAACAAAATACTAGCAAACAGAATCCAACAGCACATTAAAAGGATCATACACCATGATCTAGTGGGGTTTATCCCAAGAATGCAAGGATTCTTCAGTATACGCAAATCAAACAATGTGATACACCATATTAACAAACTGAAGGATAAAAACCATCTGATAATCTCAATAGATGCAGAAAAAACTTTTAACAAAATTCAACACCGATTTATGATAAAAACTCTTCAGAAAGTAGGCACAGAGGGAACCTGCCTCAACATAATAAAGGCCATATATGACAAACCCACAGTGAACATCATTTTCAATGGTGAAAAACTGAAACCATTTCCACTAAAATCAGGAACAAGACAAGGATGCCCACTCTCACTACTATTATTCAACATAGTTTTGGAAGTTTTAGCCACAGCAATCAGAGAAGAAAAAGAAATAAAAAGAATCAAAATCGGAAAAGAAGAAGTAAAGCTGTCACTGTTTACAGATGACATGATACTATACGTAGAGAATCCTAAAGATGCAACCAGAAAACTCCTAGAGCTAATAAATGATTTTGGTAAAGTAGCAGGATATAAAATTAATGTATAGAAATCTCTTGCATTCCTATACACTAATGATGAAAAATCTGAAAGAGAAATTAGGGAAACACTCCCATTTACCATTGCAACAAAAAGAATAAAATAGCTAGGAATAAACCTACTTAAGGAGACAAAAGACCTGTATGCAGAAAACTATAAGACACTGGTGAAAGAAATTAAAGATGATACAAACAGATGGAGAGATATACCATGTTCTTGGATTAGAAGAATCAACATTGAGAAAATGACTATACAACCCACAGCAATTTACAGATTCAATGCAATCCCTATCAAACTACCAATGGCATTTTTCACAGAACCAGAACAAAAAATTTCACAATTTGTGTGGAAACACAAAAAACCCCGAATAGCCAAAGTAATCTTGAGAAAGAAAAATGGAGCTGGAGGAATCAGGCTCCCTGACTTCAGACTATACTAAAATGCTACAGTAATGAAGACAGTATGGTATTGGCACAAAAACAGAAATATAGATCAATGGAACAGGATAGAAAGCCCAGAGATAAACCCACGCACATATGGTCACCTTATATTTGATAAAGAAGGCAAGAATATACAATGGAGAAAAGACAGCCTCTTCAATAAGTGGTGCTGGGAAAACTGGACAGCTACATGTAAAAGAATGAAATTAGAACACTTCCTAACAGCATACACAAAAATAAACCCCAAATGGATTAAAGACCTAAATGTAAGGTCAGACACTATAAAACTCTTAGAGGAAAACATGCGAAGAACACTCTTTGACATAAATCACAACAAGATCCTTTTTGATCCACCTCCTAGAGAAATGGAAATAAAAACAAAAATAAACAAATGGGACCTAATCAAACTTCAAAGCTTTTGCACAACAAAGGAAACCACAAACAAGACAAAAGGACAACTCTCAGAATGGGAGAAAATATTTGCAAATGAAGCAACTGACAAAGGCTTAATCTCCAAAATGTACAAGCAGCTCATACAGCCCAATATCAAAAAAATAAACAACCCAATCCAAAAATGGGCAGAAGACCTAAATAGACATTTCTCCAAAGAAGATATACAGATTGCCAACAAACACATGAAAGTACACTCAATATCACTAATCATTAGAGAAATGCAAATCAAAACTACAATGAGGTATCACCTCATGGTCAGAATGGCCATCACCAAAAAATCTACAAACAATAAATGCTGGAGAGGGTGTAGAGAAAAGGGAACCCTCTTGCACTGTTGGTGGAAATGTAAATTGATACAGCCACTATGGAGAAGAGTATGGAGGTTCCTTAAAACACTAAAAATAGAACTACCATATGACTCAGCAATCCCACTACTGGGCATATACCCTGAGAAAACCATAATTCAAAAAGAGTCATGTACCACAATGTTCACTGCAGCACTATTTACAATAGCCAGGACATGGACGCAACCTAAGTGTCTATCGACAGATGAATGGATAAAGAAGATGTGGCACATACATACAATGGAATATTACTCAGCCATAGAAAGAAACAAAATTGAGTTATTTGTAGTGAGGTGGATGGACCTAGAGTCTGTCATACAGAGTGAAGTAAGTCAGAAAGAGAAAAACAAATAGCATATTCTAACACATATATATGGAATTTTTAAAAAATGGTTCTGAAGAACCTAGAGGCAGGACAGGAATAAAGACGCAGTTGTAGAGAATGGACTTGAATACACAGGGAGGGGGAAGGGTAAGCTGGGACTAAGTGAGAGAGTAGCATTGGCATACATACACTACTAAATGTAAAATAGATAGGTAGTGAAAGCAGCTGCATTGCACAGGGAGATCAGCTCATTGCTTTGTGACTACCTAGAGTGGTGGGATAGGGACGGTGGGAGGGAGATGCAAGAGGGAGGGGATAGGGGGCTATTTGTATACATATAGCTGATTCACTTTGTTATACAGTAGAAACTAACACAACATTGTAAAGCAATTATACTCCAGTAAAGATGTTAAAAAAAAAATACTGTATTCTCCTCTCCTTGCATCACTGTGGGCTATGGTCACCCAAATAGGGTGAAATTAATTCATGTGAGGCGAAGGGTCAATAGCAAAGATTCTAGCCATTCCAGCAATTTATTTTAGATTGGTTCACTTTTTTGAGGCTTAAATATTATTATTTTTGCATAGTTAAATATGGTAACGTTCCAATGGCACCAAACATAAGTCCTTTTACTCCAACATTCCATCTCCCCTGCTCCCTAGTTCCCATCTTCAGAGGTAGCCACTCTAAACAATTTTGTTGATATTCTTCCAGAAATAGTCTATGCTTATAAACTTTGCATTATATAAATATTTTAAAAATTTGAATAATGATAGCATATTAGCAATTTTTCTTGGGACTACTCCACATTAGTCCAAATAGCAGCTCTAACAGTTTATGATGTTAGACGTTCCAGCATTTGGTGGCAGGATTGGATCTGGAACTCAGAATCCTTAATTTTACTTCTACTCCTTTGCAACAACTCTCAATTATTTTCCTTTGATCCTGAAATACTCTATGGCAAGAAAGACATACTAAGTGTACTTGTTTTATTAGTGTATTGTCCAGGCTGCTGTAACAAAGAAACCCCAAGGTACAATGGCTCAAACGAGATAGAAATTTGTCTCTCCCTCCTATGATAGCTCAGAGGGAAGTGGTCTAGGGCTTGTAGGGTAGCGAAGGTGTCTTTCATTTAGAGCTTCCACCTCTGAGTCCAGAGCGGATGATTAATTCTTATCATCTCCCTAACCCGGGGAGAGAAAAAAAGGAGTCAGGAAAGAAAGCACACATTTCTTTTTAGAAGCACGACCTGTAGGTGGCGCACATCACTTCTCACATGCTGTTGGCCAGAGCTTATTCACAGAGCACATAGGCTGCTCAGCTAAAACTCGGGAGCTCTGTTACTAAAGAAGGCAAAATGAATACTGTTGGCCAACCAGCAGTCTTTTTCACAATTGGAGGGTCCTAGTCCCAACTGTACCCAAGCTGACACCAGATCATGAGGCTATTTCCTTTTGCCCCTCTGCCCCCATCCTGGCTCATGACGACACACAGATACATCTTGGGTCTCTGTGGCTGAGATGATAGGTCTGAGAATTTCTGTGTTTTGACTAGAGGAGGAGAAGGAGGAGGAAAGAAGTTTGGCTCTGGGCACCCACTGCTCCACAGGAAGAGGATGTCTTCAGCTTTCCTAACAGAGGCAGAATGGTGTCCTGTGCTGCCTGATTCCGGGGCAAAGTCTGACCCCAAATGGAAAAAGAGCCCTGGAAGAAGCTGAAAGGGTCCTTTTTGACAAGGAACTTTGTGAGAGTTAGGGCTCGGGTGATATAGTTCACTGCAGAGAAAGGGAAAGAGGTAACCGTCCATCATTTCTGCGTGGAACACACTGGTGTCCTCCAATGGAAGAAAGGAACTTACATTTCAGCGGGGTGAGATGCACAATAAACAAAACACGTTAGTATATTGTAGAGCATTTTGATAAGTGCTGTGAAGATAAATAATGAGGAAGGACAACAGGGAACATTGGGTGGCGGTGGTAGAGATTTTTGCAATTTTGAAAGAGTGTATTGGAAAGGTCTTTCCAAGAAAGTGACATCTGTGTAAAGATCTGGAGGATATGAGGGTGTGAACTCTGTGGATATTTGCAGGAAGTGCTTCTGGGCAAAGGGGAGAGCACATGGAAATGCCTGGAGGTGAGAGCATGCCAGGTGTGTTTGAAGAAGAGGAAGAGGGCCAGTGTAGCTGGAGCAGAGCGAGTGAAGGGGAGAGTAGGAGGTGAGGTCCCAGAGGTAAGGGAGACAGATACTGTAGGGCCTTGTAGGACACTGTGTGAGGATGTTGGCTTTCATGTGGGGTGAGAGCAGAAGGGACTGTAGGGTTTTGAGAAGAGGAGTGATGGGATCTGAGTTCGTTTATAGCATCACTGGCTGTTAAGTTGAAAATTGACCTTAGAAAGGCAAGGCTATTGTAACTATTTAAATGAGTGACGGTGATGATTTGGTTTAGGAGAAGTAGCCAGAAGGTTGCATTCAGGCTGTATTTTCAAGGTGGAGTCACAGCATGATGAAGGATTGGAAGTGGGGGGTCAGAGAAAGAGGTGGACTCTAGGGTGTTTTGCCTTAGTGACTGAGGGATGGAGCTGCCATTTACTGAGATGCAGAATTTTGGGGGAGAGGAGGAGCAGATTTTGGAGGGAGAATGGGAGCTCACGTTTTGGCATGTTAGGTTTGAGATGGGCATTGGACAACGAAATGATATAATTTGAAGCCCTGGATTCAGCTATATCTTTAGTCAGATATACCTCTTAGATTTTCCAGGTCTATGAGCTCATATAATTTTTTTTTTTTTTTTGGTGCTGTGGTTCTTGACTCAATGACTGCAGCCAAAAGTCCTAGTTTACTCACCCTCTTATTGATTCTTGACTACCTCTTTTCCATGTTCATCCTATCAAAGTTCACTGTGCCCATATTTCTCTCTCTTGTCTGTCCTGGGTTATAACCCATGAAAAGGCAAGGGCTAAGACTGTGGCCTTCTCTTCGAAGTTCCACCTAAGTCTTTTCTGTGTGTGTATGTGTGTGTGGTGAGAGAGAGTATGTATTGAGGCAAACCGTTAATAAATTATTATTGATGCTTTAAAAGGATCATACACCATGATCAAGTGGGGTTTATCCCAGGAATGCAAGGATTCTTCAATATACGCAAATCAATCAATGTGATACACCATATTAACAAATTGAAGGAGAAAAACCATATGATCATCTCAATAGATGCAGAGAAAGCTTTCGACAAAATTCAACACCCATTTATGATAAAAGCCCTGCAGAAAGTAGGCATAGAGGGAACTTTCCTCAACATAATAAAGGCCATATATGACAAACCCACAGCCAACATTGTCCTCAATGGTGAAAAACTGAAACCATTTCCACTAAGATCAGGAACAAGACAAGGTTGCCCACTCTCACCACTATTATTCAACATAGTTTTGGAAGTGTTAGCCACAGCAATCAGAGAAGACAAAGAAATAAAAGGAATCCAAATCGGAAAAGAAGAAGTAAAGCTGTCACTATTTGCAGATGACATGATACTATACATAGAGAATCCTAAAGAGGCTACCAGAAAACTCCTAGAGCTAATCAATGAATTTGGTAAAGTAGCAGGATACAAAATTAATGCACAGAAATCGCTTGCATTTCTATACACTAATGACGAAAAATCTGAAAGTGAAATTAAGAAAACACTCCCGTTTACCATTGCAACAAAAAGAATAAGATATCTAGGAATAAACCTACCTAAGGAGACAAAAGACCTGTATGCAGAAAATTATAAGACACTGATGAAAGAAATTAAAGATGATACAAATAGATGGAGAGATATACCATGTTCCTGGATTGGAAGAATCAACATTGTGAAAATGACTCTACTACCCAAAGCAATCTACAGATTCAATGCAATCCCTATCAAACTACCACTGGCATTTTTCACAGAACTACAACAAAAAATTTCACAATTTGTATGGAAACACAAAAGACCCCGAATAGCCAAAGCAATCTTGAGAACGAAAAATGGAGCTGGGGGAATCAGGCTCCCTGACTTCAGACTATATTACAAAGCTTCAGTAATCAAGACAGTTTGGTACTGGCACAAAAACAGAAATATAGATCAATGGAACAGGATAGAAAGCCCAGAGATAAACCCACACACATATGGTCACCTTATCTTTGATAAAGGAGGCAAGCATATACAGTGGAGAAAAGACAGCCTCTTCAATAAGTGGTGCTGGGAAAATTGGACAGGTACATGTAAAAGTATGAAATTAGAACACTCCCTGACACCATGCACAAAAATAAACTCAAAATGGATTAAAGACCTAAGTGTAAGGCCAGACACTATCAAACTCTTAGAGGAAAACATAGGCAGAACACTCTATGACATACATCACAGCAAGATTCTTTTTGACCCAGCTCCCAGAGAAATGGAAATAAGAACACAAATAAACAAATGGGACCTAATGAAACTTAAAAGCTTTTGCACAGCAAAGGAAACCATAAACAAGACCAAAAGACAACCCTTAGAATGGGAGAAAATATTTGTAAATGAGGCAACTGACAAAGGATTAATCTCCAAGATTTACAAGCAGCTCATGCAGCTCAATAACAAAAAAACGAACAACCCAATCCAAAAATGGGCAGAAGACCTGAATGGACATTTCTCCAAAGAAGATATACAGATGGCCTACAGGCACATGAAAGAATGCTCAACATCATTAATCATTAGAGAAATGCAAATCAAAACTACAATGAGATATCATCTCACACCGGTCAGAATGGCCATCATCAAAAAATCTAGAAACAATAAATGCTGGAGAGGGTGTGGAGGAAAGGGAACACTCTTGCACTGTTGGTGGGAATGTAAATTGATACAGCCACTATGGAGAACAGTATGGAGGTTCCTTAAAAAACTACAAATAGAACTACCATACGACCCAGCAATCCCACTACTGGGCATATACCCTGAGAAAACCATAGGTCAAAAAGTGTCATGTACCACAATGTTCATTGCAGCTCTATTTACAATAGCCAGGACATGGAAGCAACCTAAATGTCCATCGACAGATGAATGGATAAAGAAGATGTGGCACATATATACAATGGAATATTACTCAGCCGTAAAAAGAAATGAAATGGAGGTATTTGTAATGAGGTGGATGGAGTTAGAGTCTGTCATACAGAGTGAAGTAAGTCAGAAAGAGAAAAACAAATACAGTATGCTAACACATATATACGGAATCTAAGGAAAAAAAAGGCCATGAAGAACCTAGTGGCAAGACGGGAATAAAGACACAGACCTACTAGAGAATGGACTTGAGGATATGGGGAGGGGGTGGGGTGAGATGTGACAGGGTAAGAGAGTGTCATGGACATATATACACTACCAAATGTAAAATAGATAGCTAGTGGGAAGCAGCCGCATAGCACAGGGAGATCAGCTCGGTGCTTTGTGACCACCTAGAGGGGTGGGATGGGGAGGGTGGGAGGGAGGGAGATGCAAGAGGGAAGAGAAATGGGAACATATTGTATATGTATAACTGATTCACTTTGTTATAAAGCAGAAGCTAACACACTATTGTAAGGCAATTATACTTCAATAAAGATGTTTTAAAAATAAAAAAAAAAAAAAAAAAAAAAAAAAAAAAAAAAAAAAAATTATTATTGATGCTAATTCAATTTAAAAGACATCTACTGAGTGGTGAATAAGACAGTGTCTGCCTTCACAAGCAAAGAAGACAGATACATCAGCAAATAGCTATAAGGCTCTGTGACATGAGCCATCATTGCAATATGAGAATATAGATCAGGGGAAAATTAATCCTGAGCAGGGAACTTTGGGCTTCTTTCTCTTTTCACCAGAAGAAACTGTAAGAAAGCATTAAGGTTTGGAGTTGGAGACTGCTGTTCTGGTCCTGGTCTTACTCATTATGAACTATGTGATCTTAGGCAAGACACTTAACTTCTCTGGATGGATGTTGGACATGCAAGCTATGTAATTGGGAATTCTGGATTCATTTGGGCGTTTAGTCAGAACTTGGATTTTCCAGTTCTGTGAGTCAATAAAATTCTCATGTGCCTCACCTGTTAAATGGGCACAATGACATCTGCACAGCCTATGCCATGGGGCTAATTGTGAGAGTTAAGTGTGATAATGGATGTGAAGGTGTTTTAGGTTTGGTACAAGGCCAAGACAGAGGTTTTTACAATAACCAAAGGATTTCTGTGAAGTTCCCCAATTTCTTTAATTATAGAATTCTTTTTCAAGACATTGGAAGAAATCCCACAGGAAATCAGAAATTCTATGCCTTCCCTTTCAGGGACCCACTATTTTAACCTGAGGGGTTATTTTTAACCTCAAATGATAGCACAGTGAAGACACAGTAGCCCAACCCAAGTATGATGACAAAGGGTGTTGTCTACAGAGTCTGATAAATCAGGGCACTGCTGTGTTTTTTCTAACTTTTCTAATTGCTAAAGTGCTGTGAAGGTACTTAGAGGCTGCCCAGAGGATGGGAGGTCGGGAAAGAATAAAAAGTGTGTAAAAGGTATATATATGGCCAGTGAGTTGTATTTACAGGACTGTAGTGGGAGTCTTGTATCCACAATATCACCAAGAGAGGAGATTAGAAGTCAATTGTCTTGCTAGAATTTTTTTTTCCTCTAAAACTGCGTGAAAGACTGGTCTGTCAATCCCACACCATCAAGAGCAGCCAGTCTGGGGTGTCCAAGGGAGCGTGGCTAAGCATGAATTACCTTGCAAGTTAGGCAAGGCTTTCCTGCTCTGGCTGGATAGCCCATTTTTTTCTGGCACTGTATTGAGTGCTATTGCAGACTGAGGTTTGGAATTCAAGGATATAAAAGCATCTTCAAGGAGGTGGGAGGTAGGGTGGGGATAGGATAAATGCAAAGGATGGGGTCCCAAGAGGCCCAATCAGGCAGGGATGAGTTTTTTAAAGAAATATATTATACATACAAAAATGTATAAAGAATATAAAATGAGCATTTATGTATGCACTAGAGTGTTTTTTCAAGGCAGATTTTCAAGATTTGAAATTAATGCTTGCATTTTTAACTAGGTGATGGTTATCCTTTTAGACAATGAACCATAAAGATGTAAAACTTATTGAAGGACTAACAGTCTGCAGAGCATAGGAGTTAACCTGAAGCTAAGATAATAGAGAAATTTGACAAGGACAGGATGTGATAAAACATGTAAGAAGCAAAATCAGACTATTTATTGACATTGGACCTTACTATCTCTTTTTATTTCCTGCTCTCCTTTTACAAAATTTGAAAGGTAATTGAAATGGCATGGGAGCATTTCTAGCATGTTTTAATCATGGGTCCAACTTAATGGTCCAACTTTGGGGTGTCATAGATGAATAAAATATAAGGGATGGAAGTTACCCCTCAACTTTTTTCACGCTCACTTGACCTCTGCTAGCACCTAGAGCCTACAAAAATGTTTCTGAGAGTGTATCCCATGGACACCTTCTATGGGATACTTATCATTACAGTAAGTCCCTTACATACGAACCTTCAAGTTGCGAACGTTCAAAGATGCGAATGTGTGTTCACACGTCCAATCACATAAGTTAGTTCACGTGTCTGACGTACATTGTCACGTGCATGTATCCTCTACAAGTGGGGGTGCTTTTGTGTACTTTTCTGTACAGTACTATATGCAGTACAGTAGTACAGTATCTTTATTTCAAGCCCAGGATGTCCAGAAGCAAGTGTAAAAGCAGCGGTGTTGCAGCTGGTCCTGCTAAGAAGCGCCAGCTGTTGTACTGTACTACTGTACTTATCAAGGTACTGTACTGTAAGATTAAAAATGTTTTCTGTATTTTTTGTGTTTGTTTGTTTTTTATGTATTATTTGTGTGAAAAGTATTATAAACTTATTACAGTACAGTACTATATAGCCGATTGTGTTAGTTGGGTACCTAGGCTAAATTTGTTGGACTTATGAACAAATTGGACTTACGAATGTGCTCTTGGAACAGAACTCATTCATATGTAGGGGACTTACTGTATTTGGTCAAAGGGGCTTGGGTCAATGTTAGGGAAGTTTCCTTCCTTCAGGACCTGTGGAGTCTCTTGTACCCTAATGTACATAGAGAATATCCAAGATGGGGGCAGAGGTAGATGGTGAAATGTAGTACGTACAATATCCAGAGTTTCTCAAAAAATGTATATTTGCTAACTAATGATATGCCAGCTTGGATATTCCCTGCTTTTTGCTTGTGTTTCAATGAAAGTTTACGTTCTATAACACTCAGTACTTAAATGGTGTGTGTGCATGTGCTTTAAATTTTAAAAGAGTTTAATTTTTTAAAGCATAATCAAAATTTTAACCTGCCTTATTTAAAAAAAAGCTTTATTGAGGTATAATTGACATAATTAAAATGTCCATCTTTACGTTTTATATATAATTTGATGTTTTGACGTATGTATACACTTGGGAAAGGATCACGGCCATCAAGATAATGAACATATCTATTACCCTCAGAAGTTTTCTGGTGTCCCTTTCCTTTTTCCTCCCCTGTCCTGCCTAACATCCCATCCCATCCCCAGGCAACTGTGGATGTGCTTCCTATCACTATAGATTAGTTTAGATTTTCTAGAATTTTGTGTAAATGGAATCATACAGTACCTGCTTTTTCTTTTTCAATGTGGCATCTTTCACATAGCATAATTATTTTGAAATCGACCCATGTTGTTGAGTTTCCAATAGTAAATTCTTTTTTACTGCTGAGTGGTATTCCATTGCATGGTTATACCACAATTTGTTTATCTATATACTTGATGATATTTGGCTTGCTTCCAATTTTTTATTATTACAAATTAAGCCGCTATGTACATTCAGTTACATGCCATTTTTTTTTTAACATCTTTATTGGAGTATAATTGCTTTACAATGGTGTGTTAGTTTCTGCTTTATAACAAAGTGAATCAGTTATACATATACATATGTTCCCATATCTCTTCCCTCTTGCATCTCCCTCCCTCCCACCCTCCCTATCCCACCCCTCTAGGTGGTCACAAAGCATTTTTTTCGTTTGGGTATAATTGACATATAGTACTATATTAGTTATTAGGTCAGGTGTGTAACATAATAAGTTGATATTTGTGTATATTACCACAATATAATTTGATATTGTATATGTTTGTAAATGATTACCACAGTAAGTCTGGTTAACATCTATCACCATACATAGTTATAAAAGTTTTATTCTTGTGATGAGAACCTCTAAGACCCACTCTCTTAGCATCTTTCAAATATGCAATACAGTATTATTAACTATAGTCAACGTGCTGTGCATTACATTCCCATGACATTTATTTAATAGATGGAAGTTTTGGGTACAAGTCTTTATATGGACATGTTTTCATTTCTTTTGGAAATACCTAGGACTGGAATGGCTTGATCATATGGTAGGTATATGTTTATCTATTAAAGAAACTGCCAAACTGTTCTTGAAAGAGGTTCATCCATTTTACATTTCCACCAGCAGTGTGTGAGAATTCCAGCTCCTCCACATATCTTACTTGATATGGTCAGTCTTTTTAATTTTAGTCATTCTTATAGGTATGTGTTGGTATCTCTCTGTGGTTTTAATTTGCATTTCCTTAATGACTAATGATGTTGAGCATCTTTTCATGTGCTTATTTGCCATCTTTATATTTTTCTTTAGTGACATGTCTGTTCATATCTTTTGTCCATTTAAAAATATTAGGTTGTCCTTTTCTTATTATTGAATTTTAAGAATTCTTTATATTCTAGTTCTTTGTCAGATGTATGACTTGTAATTTTTTCTTCCAGTTTTCTGCTTGTCTTTTAATCTCTTCACAGTGACTTTTGAGAGCAGAAGTTTTAAATTAAAGTTCAATTTATCAATTTTTAATTTATAGATCTTCCTTTCAGTGTTATATTTAAAATTTTTTGGCAAATCCAGGTCACAAAGATTTTTCTCTTATGTTTTTTTCTAGGAGTTGTATAGTTTTCAGTTTTACATTTAGATTTATGATTCCTTTTGAGTTAATTTTTATATTTTATGCAAGATATAGATCAAAGTTCACTTTTTTGTACTTCGATATCCAATTGTCCCAGCACCATTGTTGAGAAGATTATCATTTGTCCATTGAATTGCCTTGCACCTTTGTAAAAAATACCAGTTGTCCTTATGAGTATGGGCCTATTTTTGAGGCCTCTACTCGACTCCATTGATCTATTCGTCTGTCTACATGCCAGTACCACACTGTCTTGGTTACTGTAGTTCAGGGACAGCAAGCTTTTTCTGTAATGAGTCAGATAGTAAATATTTTAGGCTTCGTAGGGGCACACATGTCCTCTGTAGAATTTTTTTAAACAATCTGTTAAAAATATAAAAACCATTCATAGGGTTGTAAAAAACAGGCCATGGGCTGGATTTGCTTCAGGCTCTAGTTTGCTAACTCCTACTCTAGCTTTATAATACATTTTGAAAGTAGGTTATGCTGGTCCCCTACCTTTGTTCTTCATTTTCAAAGTTGTTTTGGCTATTCTAAGTCCTTTGCATTTCCATGTGAATTTCAGAATCAAGTTGTCAGTTTCTACAAAAAAGCCTCTAGGATTTTGATTAGTCTTTGTTTGGTTTTGGGGTTGCATTGATTCTCTAGGTCAATTTTGGGAGAAATGGTATCTTAACAGTATTGAAATATCTCCTAATCCCTAAATGTCCTATGTGTCTAGGTCTCTGTTACTTTACTTCAGTGATATCTTGTAGCTTTCAGTGTACAGGTCTTGTATTCCTTTTATCACATATATCCCTAAGTATTTAATATTTTTTGAAGTTACTGTAAAGAGTAGTGGTTTGAAATTTCAATTTCCATTTTTATTGCTAGTGTATGGAAATAAAGTAGAACTTTGTATGTTGATTTTATAAGTGGCAACTTTGCTAAACTCACTTTATAATTCCGTTATCTTTTTTGTAGTTTCCATAAAATTTTCTACATAGATGATCTTGTCATCTACAAATAAAGATAGTTTATTTTTTCCTTCCCATTCTGGATTTTTATGTCTTTTTCTTGAACTGGCTATACATCCAGAACAATATTGAACAGAAGTGATGAGGGAAGACACACTTGTCTTTTTTCTGATTGTAGGGAGTTTAATAGTTTGCTAAGGCTATTATAACAAAACACTACAAAATGGGTGGTTTAAACAACAGAAACTTATTTCTCATATTTCTGGAAGTTACAAGTCCAAGATCAAGGTGTTGGCAGGTTTGGTTTCTTTTGAGACCTCTCTCCCTGGTTTGTAGATGGCCACCTTTTCACAGTGTCCCTGCGTGGTCTTCCCTGTGTGTCTGGCACCAGTCATTGGATGAGGGTCCATTCAATGACCTCCAGAAAAGACCCTATCTCCAAATATAGTCACATTCTGAGGCACTAAGAGTTAGGACTTCAACATATGAATTTTGGGGCACACAGTTCAGCCAATAACAGGGCAAACGCATTCAGTCTTTTATTATTAAGTATGATGTTAGCTGTAGGTTTTTCGTAAATGCCTGTTATCAAGTTGTGGATGTTTCCTTCTATTCTTAGTTTGCTGAGAGTATTTATCAGAAATTAATGGAATTAATGTTGAAATTAGTCAAATGTTTTTCTATATCTACTGATATAATAATATGATTTTTCTTAGTTTGTTTACACTGTCCTTTTAGGGTGTTAACTCAGCCTCGATTTCCTGGGATAAGCTCCAATTGGTCATGATGTATTAATCTTTTTATATATTATTGGATTCAATTTTCAGAGATGTACTAGCTAATGGAACAATAAAACTGTCAAAATTTAAGTTGCATTTATACACAAAACATAAAGAAATAAGTTCAAAACTAAATGAAAACTTTGAAAGAAAATGTGTGGAATTCAAAAGATGGAAGAAATAGATGTTTACTATTTCATGTATAAGATGGAAGTTCGTGTTGCTAGCACTAAAAACTACATATAATTACCGAAGCCGTTTTAAAGCTGTTTGCTTGGAGATGGGTTAATCTGTAGCAAAGCAGATAGCTCAAGTGTCACCTTTCAATGACACAATAGCTTGACTTATTTTTTTTTTTTTTTTTTAAAATAAATTTATTTATTTATTTATATATATTTTATTTTTGGCTGTGTTGGGTCTTCGTTTCTGTGCGAGGGCTTTCTTTAGTTGCGGAGAGCGGGGGCCACTCTTCATCGCGATGTGCGGGCCTCTCACCGTCGCGGCCTCTCCCGTTGCGGAGCACAGGCTCCAGACGCGCAGGCTCAGCAATTGTGGCTCACGGGCTTAGTCGCTCCGCGGCATGTGGGATCTTCCCAGACCAGGGCTCGAACCCATGTCCCCTGCATTGGCAGGCAGATTCTTAACCACTGTGCCACCAGGGAAGCCCCAGCTTGACTTATTTTTGAACTGGCTAATGATATAGAAAACCAGCTCAAAGAACAAATAAACTAGAAACGTATTTTTCATTGCACCTTGACTTATGCACAAATATTGCTGAGCTTGCAATTTTTTCATATATGTGCAATTTGAACATGATGGCAGTTTGAAGAATTCATTTTTTCCAGCTTCATTGTCAACAGTTACAATTGGCTCTGAACTGTATAAAACTGTGATGGGTTATAAAGTTAACATGTATGTTTCAGAGTTAGTTCTGTGTGAAAATATACTCTGATGTCACAGTTGCAGTGAAAAGAAAACTTTCTGGAGTAGTTACCCCATGTCTAGGAGGTTGGACCAGAAAGAAATTAATGCGCTGCTTCCTTTACTGAGAAAGTCTTGCTATGAAAAAAATGTCAGCCAAAATAAAGTGCCAAGTGACATAACAAAAATTGTAAGTAAAGGGTAATGCATTAAATTCTAGATAATTCTCTTTCTTTACTATGTGATAATATGGAAGATGAATTATAAATGACTTTCATTGCATATTGAGGCACAATGATTACAGAGAAGAAAAGCTGAGAATGCTTGATCTATTTATAGAACAAACGCTTAATGTTTCTGCAAGATAAGAATCCTGTTGGGTCCCATCTTGTTAAAGAGGTGAATTGGAAAGCTGGATTTGCTTATTTGTCTGATATTCTTGGTATTATAATGATCCTAATACTTCCATGCAAGGAAGAAGTGCAGCATGATTTTGAATGGCAGATAAGATCAAAGGACAAGAACAAAAGGCAGACTCTTAGAAGAACAAAGTTCCTGTACATGGTTATGACATGTCCCATAATAGAAAAACAATGATCAAAAAGGTCACAATCTTGATATTTCAAAAATGCAAAACATTATCACCAAACACCTTCCAGATTTTGGCAGAATTTTCACATTGTATTTTCCATTAAAAGATCTTTATGTTGAAAATCCATGGGCTGAAATCCATTCCTTTCATTGAGAGATAATTTACATTTAATTATAACTTTGTAGGATAAGTTGTTGGAAGTGGTTACTGATGAAGGATTAAACATGAATTTTGAAAAAAAAATTGCTTTCTTCATTTTGTATAAAAATCAGACATGAATAGTCCAAGCTTGCTAAAATTACTTTAAAAATTATCTCTTATTCTCCTGTCAACATACGTCTGTTGAGACAGGTTTCTGTACTGTCGGTGTTACTGAAACAAAGCACAGAAACAATTTAGATGTACATTATCACCGGTGAGAACCATTGTGATCAATCCAAACTAGATCAGATACGTTAAGAAGCACAAAGCATGCTCATTTGCCATGTTAAGAACTTTAATACTGGTAAATATTATGCTCCTTCAAAACGTGCATTTAACCATTTCATACGGAGACTCACACTTGCACACATAATTCTTTGTTTAGTTGCAGAAGGAAAAATTGCAGAACAATTGCAGAAGGAAAAATTATTTATTCACTTATACACACGCTTTCAATAAATAAAGTGCACAAATTTTCCCATTCTTTTTCTAGATATTATTTGTTCTTACAGTTATAAAACTATAATTTTATGGCTGCTGAATATAGTAATTAAATTTGAGCTTGTATTTTGTTCAGCTTTTTTTCCCGTTTCATTTTTCTGGTACATACTTCATTTTTTTTTTTTAATTTGGACTTTAAATTTATTTATTTGTTTATTGATTTTTGGCTGTGTTGGGTCTTCGTTTCTATGCGAGGGCTTTCTCTAGTTGCGGCAAGCGGGGGCCACTCTTCATCGCGGTGCGCGGGCCTCTCACTGTCGCGGCCTCTCCCGTTGCGGAGCACGGGCTCCAGACGCGCAGGCTCAGTAGTTGTGGCTCACGGGCCCAGTTGCTCCGCGGCACGTGGGATCTTCCCAGACCAGGGCTCGAACCCGTGTCCCCTGCATTGGCAGGCAGATTCTCAACCACTGCGCCACCAGGGAAGCCCCCATACTTCATTTTTAAAAAAGATAAACTTTATTTTTTTAGAACAATTTTAGGTTTACAGAAAATATACCCTACACCCAGTTTCCCTTTTTTCTAACATCTTACACTGGCATGGTACATTTGTTACAATCAGTGAACCAATACTGATATGTTATTATTAACTAAAGTCCATAGTTATTCAGGTTTCCTTAGGTTTTACTTAATGTCCTGTTTCTGTTCCAGAATCCCATCTAGGACAATACATTACATTTAATTATTGTGCCTTTTTAGACTCCTCTTGGCTGTGATAGTTTCTGAAACATTTCCTATGTTTGATGACCTTGACAGTTTTGGTCTCTCTACTTGGGTGTTTTGTAGACCATCCCTCAACTGAGACTTGTCTGATGTTTTTCTTATGATTAGACTGGAGTTATAGTAATGCATTTTTATCATGTATTACAAAAGCACTGGTGAGTGGTGGTTTGGAAATTAAAAAAAAAACAGGTACTTCTCCACAGATGGTTGATGAAGCCCCTCTCTAGTAATACTGGGGTCACTCACAGAACTGAGTGTGTTCTGAAAGACCTAGGGAAAGGTGGATCCAGAATGCCTCTGGATTCTGCCCCCTCCCCTCTCTTAGGACTTTTACTCTAAAAACTTTCCTCCAGAATCTTTCAGTCCCTGCATCTCGCTCACGATCTTCGGGTTCTGGGAGAGAGACTCTGATCAACTCAGTTCGAGGAAAGGCAAATAATAAATATACAGCGATGCAGGGATAGTTTGGCGGGTGTAGGACCTAACCTGGACATCAGAACTGGGGAGCTGTTGTGTCTGAGCTCACTCACCCCCACTTCCGTCACACTCTCATCCTGGCCTCCATTTGTACCTACTACACACTCCTTGCTTCTTAATTCCAAAGCCCTAGCTTTTCATTCTTTCTGGGAAGAAATTCTTCTACTTTCTGAAGGGAATGAAGAGATATCTCTTACTGTCTCATCAAACAGGCCAGGCTGTTTGGGAAGTAATCTCCACTCTCTGGCTTTAATCTGTTGGACTCATTTCTGGATAGAAAATGTGTATAGCTCTTCTGTCTCAAATATGTTTTCGTTTAATGTTGTTCACTTTTGATGCCTTAATTAAATAAAAGAACCAATCATTGCAAACATAATGTATAGATTTGTCCATAATGAGGTTCTGTGGGGAATAAATATGGAATCTCTAACTAACAGAGTTATGGCTTGGTTTGTCTACCTCCTGCTCCTCCTGTGGTTCTGCCACAACTTCCTAACTGGCCTCCCTCCCCCCAGACCTTGCAGCCTCCATCCGGCCTGCACAGAGACTCTTCCCACCCCCGAAGGCTTGAAAGGGCAAAACTCACCTTATCACTCTCTGGCTTGAAATCCTGTGTGTTCCTTCGGTTGCCCACAGTGTTTGGTCTCAGCTTCAGCATCACATGGTAACTTGTTAAACATGCAAATTCTCAGGCTCCAGCCCAAATGTACCGAATCAGAAACTCTGAGGGAAGGGCCCAGAAACCAGTGTTTTTTTAAACACCCATCAGGGAATTCTGAAGCATGCTAAAGTTTGAGAACCATTAGCCAGTGGGGGAAAAATATAAGCTCCTTGCCCTGAGAAGTCTTGCAAAGCCTACTCTGCTCTGGTCCCCATCGGTCTCTCCAGTTTCTTCTCCACCTACCATGCCCTGCATTTTCCACCATGGGAATGAGGAGCTGTGTGCTGTTGCCTGCAGAGAATGTGTGAACGCTTCTCCAGCTCATTTTCAGTTATTACCCAAGTAAGCCTTCTGTGGGCAGGCTCCGTGCCCTTCTCTGGCCAACTCCTACTGACACTTGAAGACACAGCTTAGGTGTCATTTCTCCAGGAATCCTTCCTCTAGCTTCCCTGTGTACCCTTAGATGCTCCCATAGTACCTTGTGCCCATCTCTCTGATTAAACTCATCACATTATATTTAGCTGCTTATATGTGTTTCTGCCACTAGATTGTGAGCTACTCTTATTGGGAACTATGTTTCCTTCATTTTTATCTGCAGTACCTAGCCCAGTGTTTGAGCGCTTAAGATGCAGTCAGTTATTTAACAGTCACTGAATAATTTATGAATGAATGAGATAATGAATGCATAAATATTTGTCAATGTTTCTGTCACATCTCTGGTTCTATTCTTGCTTTCTTTTTAGCCAAGGAAAATTTCCCTCCAATTCATCAGACATGGAAAGCTCCAGGAAATATTACCTCTAACCCTTTGGCTTTTGCTTGTTATCAAATGCAAACTAGATTCTTCCTGCACTATTAGTTCCACATTAAGTGTTTCAGGGCTCCCACAACTTGGTGCAAGGGCCAATCTTAGGCTTTATCATCTTGTGAATTTGGCGGCCACAGCTTTTTTTTAACTTTTAATTTTATATCAGGGTATAGCTGATTAACAATGTTGTGATAATTTCCGTTGTACAGCAAAGTGATTCAGTTACACATATAATGTATCTATTCTTTTTCAAATTCTTTTCCTATTTAGGTTGTTACATAATATTGGGAACTCTGCTCAATATTATGTAATATAGAGTCTTTTGGATTTCTGTCACTTCACTGTGGACTCATGCATCTGAGTCTACTAGGTTTTCTTCATGAAGTGAGTGTTGATTGAATCAGTTCAAGTGCTTTTAAAAAATTCTACTCAGTGCTCCCTTAGGGTTTCTATACACTGCCAGGATAGAAGTACGTATTTCAAAGAAGAAAGAAATAAATCTCAATACTGTTTGTCTGTATTCTTATTTCTTCCTTTATTTAGGAGCCCTGTGTCTTGCTTGCATCATAGGAATGTATATTCAGAGAAATTTGAAAATGAGACATTAAGTAGTCCTGTGTAAAATAACACAAGCAGAAAACAAGATTGGTTCCCAAAGTCATTTCTTTCCTTCTGCATGCATGAAGCCCCCGGGAAATCCAAATCTGCACACCTACCATCCCATCTGCTGCAAGATGCATAGGTCAGAGTAGCTCATCTAGCGGAGGTTGTCAGGCTATGCTAATCCAGCCACAGACTTCTGTCCAGTCCCCCTTGTCATACCAGATCGTGGTTAGATAGGTACCTTCTGGCCATGGATTTGGATGGAAAAATAATAATAAAAATGATGATCATTAATTTCATCTTTTAGGTGTTTCATATTTTTCAGTAGGCTTTCCCTTTTATTCCCACATTTTAAAAATTCTGATAAGCCTGTAAGTTGTTAAGGTACATTTGTGAAAGTATCATTATTTCCAACTTATCCATAAGGAAGCTGTGGCAGCAAACACTGACATTTTCAAGATCACATAGCAAGTTAGTGGAGGCCCTGGAGTAAAATATCTTCTAATTCTCACTTAGTTGCTGCATAAGAAGGAGCCAAGATGGAAGTGGCCAGATGGCAGATTGTTTGATGGAGGTGCAGAGCGTCTGCGACGTGGCATTAGCAGGTGACTTACATGGATGCAGAGGGCAGAGAAGTTCAAAGCAGAGGCTCTGGAGTCAGACTGCCCAGTTTGAATTTTAGCTCTTCTACTTGCTTAATTGTATACACTGAGAAAGTTACTTAAACTCCATTAACCTTAGTTTCCTCCTCTGCAAATGGAAAAAGTGGTAATAACTATCTCATGTAGTTGTCACGAGCCTTCGATACATTAATATGTAAAGAGAGCTTAAAATTATGCCTGGCACATAAGAAATTCTCAATAAATATTAACCCCTGTTATTATCACACTCAAAATTCCTCTACGAAGTCTTATTTCATTATACCAATAAATCCACATTGACTCTTTTTCTTCTCTGAACACTGGTCAATTTTTGTTCGCAACCTTGGAGCTTCCCAGCTGAATCTGAAACTGGCCCCCATACAAGGAGGGCAGGGAGAGACCGAAGAAAGAGCCATCCCACTCCAGATTGGTAGGTGGCAGGTTTAATAAGCAAGGGAACTTCCTTATGAAGCTTGTCTTGGGCAGCTGCAAAATGATTTCCTCACCCACCTGCCAAATCTTAAAAATTTATATGGTGGCCTTAACTGGGTTGACTCACCTACACAGTTCAAATAGTGTTGACACTATTACATTACTTGGGGCAGCTTCTGGGAGGAGAGAAGGCAAGAAGATTGCACATTCCAAGGACAGGGTAGGGGGTGAGGAGCCGCTGATTGCCTGGGTCCAGCACATGGGTCTAACACTCTTCTTGATGACCGCCCCCATCAGTCATCAAGGACTTACTATTTTTTTAAAAAATTAATTAATTAATTTTTATTTTTGGCTGTGTTGGGTCTTCATTTCTGTGCGAAGGCTTTCTCTAGTTGTGGCAAGCGGGGGCCACTCTTCATCGCGGTGCGCGGGCCTGTCACTATCGCGGCCTCTCTTGTTGTGGAGCACAGGCTCCAGACGCGCAGGCTCAGTAGTTGTGGCACACGGGCTTAGTTGCTCCGTGGCATGTGGGATCTTCCCAGACCAGGGCTCGAACCCATGTCCCCTGCATTGGCAGGCAGATTCTCAGCCACTGCGCCACCAGGGAAGCCCTAGGAC
The DNA here is from genome assembly GCF_028023285.1 of Balaenoptera ricei. NCBI lineage: Eukaryota > Metazoa > Chordata > Mammalia > Artiodactyla > Balaenopteridae > Balaenoptera > Balaenoptera ricei. The sequence continues at coordinate 172,997,039 of NC_082639.1, forward strand.
TTACTATTTTTTTAATGCCACAATTTAGCACTCCAGAATATACTCGCTAATACTCTTTAGCAATTATTAAAGGTATATTCAGCTCACCTCACTGATGATGCCGCAAATTGCGGAGGCAGACCCTGTCGTATATATCTTCTGAATCGCTGCCAAGCCCTTAATTAATATTTGAATGAATGATCTTTGGATGAAATTGCTTAGGTTCCATTATTTTCTCAAAGATTATTTTTAAAACACACATTTGCCTGGCATATTTGAAAATGCTTAATTTTGTTAAGCATTTTTCCACTTCATTTTAAGTGTATGGTCAATTTAGACTGGACCAAAAAGCTGACAATCATTTGTTTTTTATATTTCTCCTTTTATTTCTTATTTGGAGATGTCTGTTTAGAGAGTTAAAGCAGGCACATTCAGAAGGGGATGGAAATCAGGATTTCAATCAGAAAGAGACACAAATAGAGTTGGACCAGGTAAGCCAAGTCATCTCAGGTCTCTGGGGCAAGGCCAAACTAACCAGTGGGACTGGTGGCATGTGTCCTTTTGGACACTCCTATAGAGGAGTTGCGATCTTAGTAGAATAGCCAAACAAAGGATGATTATTTTTTGATGACTTAAAAAAGTAAGAGCAAAGGATAAAAACCAAAGGAAAAAGAACCCCAAACACAATCTCCTAACAATTTTAAATGCTTGTTAGGAAGGAATGTTGTTTCTCAAATATTTCAGAAAAATGCTTCTGAAATGCAAACGTCTATTGCACTGAAATAAAATAGTCATTCAATCTTGGTATTCTATGTCTGATGAGACGGACATCAGTGTTTCTGATGTATTTTCTGATTTGGAATATCCTGGAGCGGCAATTCCAGGAGAGACATTTTCTTGCTGACATGACCTTGCACTTTGATTCACAGCATAACCCTGGTCTTCAGGTTACCACTGTTCTACTTTTCTGAGAGTTTAATTTTCTTTACCAGTAGGGTCAGAAATTCAACAGCAGAATGTGAGGGGATGGCAGATATTTGAAGAGAGTTTAATAAATAAGCTAGTTTTCAGAGGAGAAGGCAGGGTATAAACAGCCACAAGGGAGTGTATAGTCCCTCAGAGGAATGGAGAATGAAGGGTGTATCTGGGAGCCTGAGGAGAGGAAGGGAAGACTGGTTACTGGAACCCAGACAGAGAATTGTGTGGCAAAGCCTACCTGACCTGAGCATCAAGCTCCCATCTCAGGCATCAGCCAGGACTGTGCAGGGAGAAAGGCCAGGGCACACTGACCCTGTCTCACCTCTCCTCCCTCCCATTCATGCCCATGTTCCCATTGGCTGGACCCAACCAGGATCCTGAAATCTTATCGATGCTATCTGTACCAGTCACCACCCCAGACACAAGGTGGGGTGGAGAGGATGAAGATGAAGAATGAACGGGGAGGGGTGGTGGCGAGGGCAACTGAAAGATAGCCAGCATAATGTTAGTGAATCTTTGTCAGAGATGAGCATTTTTTTCCTGGATTACGCAGCACAAGACTCTGAACGGTCAGCAATTTCTAATCTATTTGGATGCCGTGGGATTCTCTACTTGCAATTTGTTCTGAGAGAATGGCTTTGCCTTAGAGTTAGGGGAAGGAAAGAGAATGCTAAATACTGAAATCTCTGCCTTAGGGTCTCTGTGGTTTCTAAGAAGTCTTTCCTTAGGGTCTCTGTGGTTTCTAAGAACCTGGAAGAATAAGAAATAAAAGTGATGTCTCTCTTGTAGTCAGATGAAGCGCTGGATTGCTTCCTTCCCTCTGGAAGTATGCTTTGTCTAAAGAACCTATCATGCCTCGGCTCTGTCTTACTCATCTCTTGTGTTTCTCTCTTTCCTCAGCCACTCACACACGCACACGCACACACACCACCCCCCCCCACACACAGTTTACCATATTAAGGTTCATCAGCCGTGTTTAATTCATTTCTTACTGACTCTCCCTTGTCACCCAGAACGTGCTGATTTATACTCCCCTGTACCTTGTTTGGGGAATGCAAACTCATTTTAGTGGGACCTGAGCACATATCAAATCACTGTATAAAACTCATATAACATTTCTAAGGCAAATATTCATGGTGTCTTAAGTTCTGCTTTGAATTAGCTGCTTCATATTTTTTTCATTAATGAAGATAATAGAGATTTGCTTATATATTTTAATCTGTGTAATTTGTATAAATATATAGTTATCAAAATGTCTCAAAATATCTTTCGATAAATGATCACTTTGAGGCTTCATGCTGGACGATGAAGTTTTATTAGGTCCCACTTGAATTTTGTTTAGAATTCTCCTTTGAATTATGCATCACTGGTGGGGTAGTGTGGCGAGCAAACAAGAATGAATAAGTGACAGTATCTCGTGCAGAGTCTCCGAGACTACGGAAGAAATGCATGCCTGCACACACCTGCACCATTAATTCCAATACTGGGTGGTAAATGAGATTCAGATAGAGGCACAGTGGGAGAGCTGGGGAGGAGAGATTGCTTCCCTCGTGTTTGTACTGTACCAGGTACTGTATCCTATGCAGGTGGGAGTTTAATTCCTTTGGGTGATGATCGTGACAGTGTTTATGAAGATACTGATGGTGATGAAGAATAATTATGTTTCTCCAGGTGGGTGGCTGAATCTCAAACTGGGAGAAGAGGCTGATCCAGGACGCGTGATGAGTGTTAGCCAACGAGGGACTTGAAATTCTGAGTTTCCTGAGCTGCTGGCTGATTTTTTTTTTTTTTTTTTTTTTTTGAGATTTAAGTAGTATTTATTTTTGTTATTCACATACAAATTTACTTTCTACTGTACATTTTTAGACAAAAAGTGTTTGGGGGGGAAAACGGTGTTATTAAAGACATTAACATTTTGCTCTCTCAGGGTTGACATCTGCATAAATTCCTGCTGTAGCCAGTTTTCTTTCACGTCACCTAGTTTACCTCTACAATTGTTCCCATAGTCTAATGTTGTTTTAACTTTTTATTTATATAATACATGCACTTAATTTTAAAAATAAAATGGTACTGTTTAAAGTTTATACCTAAATACAGCAAGCTCTGATTTTAAAAGTCCCACCTGCCTAAGGAATATCTTTGCTTCCCTGGTAGCCGTCCCAGGCAAGCTCTGACACAGCTAGAAAATTTGCTGACTGTAATCAGAGAGTCAACCAGCTGTTCTTAAAGTAAGCAAACTGTTTATATGCCCTTTTGGTCAAGTCAGACTCAACATTGAAGAATAAGTAGTTCATTCGGTAATAGCTGAGCTGCTGTTTTTTTTTTTTTTTTCAAACCCAAAGGCAAAATTAAATACAACATTTTTGCCTGTTACATTCTGTTTGAAAAGATGAATCATCCTCATGTTTGTACTCAAAGGCATCTAGTTAGGGGCAAGATTATTTGCAGGCTAATTTTGTGCAGGAATCACCTTTTGACAGCAGATCGGTATCAGTATATGTGTTTGCTCTGGGGAGGAGGAAAAAAAGCACACATCTTGCAGATCAGGAGAAAACTTGAGTTGCTACTTCTCAAATGTATCATTGTAATGTTTTTACATAGGTCAAAAGGTCATATACAATGACATTTAAAAAGCTAAGGGACAAAATCTCCATTTATGTTTTGAGTAAGACTCAGTAATAGCCTAAAAATAGTTGTTTACTCTCCCTTTAATTAATTTCAAATTGAGTGAGATAGCAGTTTTAAGCACATTTGAAACTCCTTACTTCCTGGATTTGTCCTCCCTCTATCTTTCTTGTCCTGGACAAAGGAGTCTAGAGGGAGAGAAGAACAGAAGAGTGATCTGAAGAAGCAGGGGCAGTATCAAGGGCACAAAATGAACTTGAGAAGTTTGGGTCGCTCTCTGATGTATTTAGCTTTGATGGTAGCAGGAGAATGCCTGATAGAGTTTTCTGTACACAAGAATCACTTTCAATAAGAGGATTTTCAGTGCAAGTTATGGATATGACTGATTAGTGGGAAATTTCATTTAACTTTAGATAAAAGTGGAAGTGAGTAAAATTATTTTTATCCATTTTTATTATGAGAGAGTGAATACTATTGGCCAATTAAAATATTGGATTTTTTTAAAGAGAGGAGCCGGATATAAATGATGACACAAGTTCATATAAAGAGATTATGCTCAAAAGGTTCTTAACTCTCTTACTCCTTTGTTCCCTTTGTTTCAGAGGGCTGGGGGCAATAAGAAAAGAACCAAGTTTTGTAATTTTTTTTCATGCTTCCTCCCATTTGTTAACCATTTTCATAAACCTGCAAGTTTCTTCACTAGTGTCTTGCATCTTTCCTAGTTACGTTCTAGAGTACCATTTTGTTATACATGGGAGCTTTCTGAAGCTACTAAACACTGTGACCTGACTACACCCCATGTCTAATTAGTTTCAAACCTATATTGTTAACTTCAGCCTAGGGGTGTGCTCTAAAGAGTATGAAAAACCACAGCATTTTCCCAGCTGTCATAAGATGTGACTCAGTCATCCTGAAGGCAGCCATGTTACAAATTGCTTAAGGGGGTTCAGAATGAACATCGACCCTCAGAAATCATTGGAAATAAAACCAGCAGCAAAATAAGTCTCCTGTTCCTAAGAGTCTTGTGACTTATTTCTCTCATGCCCTTATAGCTGTACCTACTTCCAGGGTCTAAAATTTGGAGGCTTATATTCATGCTGCCAAGTTGGCATCCCCCAGAGAAAACGGGGTCTGGGGCAGGTGGCTGGCACTTATTCCAAAGGTGAAACCTCACTCAGTGCAGCAGCCCTTTCATATTTTGTAATTCTACAGAGGTCTTTTCTATATCTAGAAGCATCTAGAAACTTCCTATTAGAATTGGTCGGTTGTCATTTGCCTGATGCTAAGGGGAAGTTGTTTATTCCCTTTGCTGTTCCCTTTTGTGAGATCAGTTGCCCCAAGTGGTTGGGTGGATGAGACTCTTAAGGTTATTTAGATTCCATGATGGTCCTCAGACTGGAATGGCCATAAGGCGGGGTGGGGGTGGGGGAGTCCACCATTTTACCCAATGTCATTCTGGAGGTTCCAGAGGGAGAATGTTTTGGAGTCCCCAAATCACCTCCTTCCTTCATTGACAGAGGTAACTGGGATTGACTGGAGAGCCACAAGTGATTGCCTTCCTGGCCTCTTGGCTACCCTGACTCTTCCCATCATCAAATTAATCACAGTTAATGAGGCAATTGTTTAAATGGCAGGGAACACTTAGAATTCGGAGCAGAATGCCTGGGAGAAAGGTTGACGCATGCAGAGAAAAATGAAAGAACTCATATAGCTGGGTCTATTCAGGTCAGAGTCATTACATGACTCTTTAGAGAGAAGGACCGCTGGAACTTGCCAAAGGAAGCTGAACAAATGCCAAGGAGAAGGGCAGGAGGAGACAGTGCCTTCAAGGACAGTCCCAGTACCAGACCAGCTCAGAACTGCAGCAGTCCCAGAGGTACAAAGGCAGATGTATGATGAGTGGTGGAAATCATTTAGAATTGTAAATTGATTTTTTTAAAACATCGTTTTGCTTTGGTGGCAGTGGTGGTTGGGAGGATGTATGTAACTGGGATTACAAAGACCTAGAGCCTTTCAAGGAACACTAATTCAGTGGCAAGTTAACAGGCATTAAGAGGGAAAAAAGGTAATTTGTTAGTCAAATAATTTTGGGAATTACGGCTTAAACAAAGTTAATACCCTAGTGTTTCTCAAAACCTTTAATATATGTTTATGCAACACGAATCCATGATGTTGGTGTATAAGATGCAGGATTTCCCCCAATTATCTGAGCATAAAACTATTTATAATGGACAATCTCACACAACTAGACTTTTGGGGAGCACATGCAATACTGCCTTGGAAGGCAGGCTGGAGGGAGTTGTACCTTCTCATAGCTTTAGCCAGTGAAGAAGGGGCTAAACAAGGGCACAAAAATGGATGTTTCCCAACTTCAGGATTTTTCCCAAACCTGAGTTCAGCCCTGGCACTTAAGGAAACACCCAGTTTACAAGGAGAACTTCAGTGATATGGTGTGTGAGGGCAGCGGTTAACTGTTCTCTCTGGACAAGAAAAGAGAGATTAAATTGTAAACCCAGCATTTAGGAATTCTGTGAGGGTTAGGATTTTGGTCCACTTATGAGAAGATTATTTACTAATTGGTTTCTGGGAGATAGTTTGTGGGAGTTATGAGGATTGGATGAATTTAGGGTGGAAGGAAGGAGATAGGAAGATTCAATGTAGGTGTCATATGTCTACATTTAGCTGAAAACACTATTGATCTGGGTGTTGCTGCAATAGAAGCTGGGGGCCCTGGAGCAGTGAGCTTGGTTAGAGCAGTTTCCTTATATCAGGAGAGTATAATTGGCTAGTGTGAAGGAAAAAATAGGAAGAATTATGGTCAACTATTTTCACATCTTGACTTTTGAAGGTTGCTGAAAAATGCTTACCTGTCTGTTTGTGATCTCTTCATATCTCCAGGAATTCGTACTTTAACTAATTGGAACTTTACCAATTAGCTCACCAGTCTCATTTTGGCCACTGCTTAGGACTTAGGGCTCCCACTCATTCTGTTTGTAACTCAGTTTCTCTGACTTGAATGCGAACAATAATTTAACCTGTTTTACTTCTCTCCTATAGTTAATTCACTGACTAATTCAATAAGTATTTACAGAGGCTCTACTGTGTTCAAGGCACTCTTCTAGACATGAGGAGGGGCATACCACTGAACAAAACAGAGTTTAATTTTTTGTAGAGGAGGCAAAACAGCAAATAAATAAACCTATAATATAATACCACATAGAGATTAATGTTATATAGAAAAATAAAGCAGCATAAAGGGCTAGAGAGATTGGAAGGTCAGGAATGGCATCTTTAAGGATGTGACATTTGCATATAGACTTAAATGAAGTGAGGGATTGAGCCAATGACTGTCTTGGAGAAAAAAAAACAGCAGGTGAAAAGCCTGAGATGTTAATGTGCTTGGCAGGATAACTGCTATAACAACAACAACAAAACAACAGCAACAAACTCCACCATATTTCAGTGGCTTTTTTGGTACAACAAAAGTTCATCTTTCATTTATATCAGCATCTAGTGGGCATCAGAGGCTATGGGAGTTCTGTTCCACTGAGTCATTCAGGGATCCAGGCTGAAGGCCTCTGATACTTTTAACAATGGCTCCCAAGGTTGCCATGGGGATCATCTGTCAGCCAGAATGAAGAGTGTTATGAAGGGTGCATAGAGTGAGTGCAAAGAGTATCACACGAGTGGATTAAGAGACCAGGTCTGCAGGTGGCATACATCACTCCCACAAATGTTCCAAAAGTCAGAGCTCGTACAGAAGGTCTCACCTAATTGCAAGTCTAACCGTGTACCCTGGAACAAGAGGAAAAACCAGGGTGTTAAGGAACACCAGTGTTCTCTGCCGCAGTGTGTTTGAGTCACTTTAGGAAGGTCAGTTAGGTTGGAACACAGAAGATGGGGTGGTAGTTGTAAGATATAGTTGTTGAAAGGATCAAGTGAAAATACAGAGGCTGGAAAAATGAGAAACACTGCTGTATTTCACTGAATCCAAAATGCTCTTGACTGTTAGCCACTGTATTTGTGTACTTCTAATAAAGAAAAAATTCTTCAAATTAAGTAGTTATATTGCCTTTTTTAAATCACTCTTTTATCATTAAGAAATTACTGAAATAATTCTTTTAGACTTATTGAGACTTTAAAAAAAATTATATATCATGATTGTGTTATCTAGCATAAAGGGAAATTTGAGCAAAATAAATTGGTTAATGGGTTCCTGAAGCTTCTTTACATTGAGAGCCTAATTTTTCTGAATTGCTTTTAGGTCTGTCATCAATGTCCATGTTTTTCCATTCACTGCTGTCCTCTGTGCTATCAAGAGCTTTCCTTAAATATGTTCTTCATGGAGTCTCTTGAATTTTCCTCTGGGCCACTTACACCATTTCTGTATGTTTTGATGCAGGCACTTTTTTGATCTTACAAGAAAATGGCAACCAGAAATTGTATTGCTTCTTCTTCTTCTTTTTTTTAATTGCTTCTTCTAATGGTCTTTAAATGCTGTGTTGACTGGAGTGCTTAGGGTTTGTGGTTGTCCAGACAAGCCCCAGGAACGACAACCATGTTCATATGCCTGCAGGCAATGCCAACTCTGTCATGATGACCACCTGGTCAAGAGTGGTTGTTAGAGAAGCAAGAAAAACTACAATCCTGCAGCCTGTGGACCAAAAACCACAGTTACAGAAAGATAGAGAAGATGAAAAGGCAGAGGGCTATGTACCAGATGAAGGAACAAGAAAAAACCCCAGAAAAACAACTAAATGAAGTGGAGATAGGCAACCTTCCAGAAAAAGAATTCAGAATAATGATAGTGAAGATGATCCAGGACCTCGGAATAAGAATGGAGGCAAAGATTGAGAAGATGCAAGAAATGATTAACAAAGACCTAGAAGAATTAAAGAACAAACAAACAGAGATGACCAATACAATAACTGAAATGAAAACTACACTAGAAGGAATCAATAGCAGAATAACTGAGGCAGAAGAACGGATAAGTGACCTGGAAGACAGAATGGTGGAATTCACTGCTGCGGAACAGACTAAAGAAAAAAGAATGAAAAGAAATGAAGACAGCCTAAGAGACCTCTGGGACAACATTAAACGCAACAACATTCGCATTATAGGGGTCCCAGAAGGAGAAGAGAGAGAGAAAGGACCAGAGAAAATATTTGAAGAGATTATAGTCGAAAACTTCCCTAACATGGGAAAGGAAATAGCCACCCAAGTCCAGGAAGCGCAGAGAGTCCCATACAGAATAAACCCAAGGAGAAACACGCCGAGACACATAGTAATCAAAGTGGCAAAAATTAAAGACAAAGAAAAATTATTGAAAGCAGCAAGGGAAAAACGACAAATAACATACAAGGGAACTCCCATAAGGTTAACAGCTGACTTCTCAGCAGAAACTCTGCAAGCCAGAAGGGAGTGGCATGATATACTTAAAGTGATGAAAGGGAAGAACCTACAACCAAGATTACTCTACCCGGCAAGGATCTCATTTAGATTTGATGGAGAAACCAAAAGCTTTACAGACAAGCAAAAGCTAAGAGAATTCAGCACCACCAAACCAGCTCTACAACAAATGCTAAAGGAACTTCTCTAAGTGGGAAACACAAGAGAAGAAAAGGACCTACAAAAACAAACCCAAAACAATTAAGAAAATGGTCATAGGAACATACATATCGATAATTACCTTAAACGTGAATGGATTAAATGCCCCAACCAAAAGACATAGACTGGCTGAATGGACACAAAAACAAGACCCATATATATGCTGTCTACAAGAGACCCACTTTAGACCTAGGGACACATACAGACTGAAAGTGAGGGGATGGAAAAAGATATTCCATGCAAATGGAAATCAAAAGAAAGCTGGAGTAGCTATACTCATATCAGATAAAATAGACTTTAAAATAAAGAATGTTAAAAGAGACATGGAAGGACACTACATAATGATCCAGGGATCAATCCATGAAGAAGATATAACAATTATAAATATATATGCAGCCAACATAGGAGCACCTCAATACATAAGGCAACTGCTAACAGCTATAAAAGAGGAAATCGACAGTAACACAATAATAGTGGGGGACTTTAACACTCCACTTACACCAATGGACAGATCATCCAAAATGAAAATAAATAAGGAAACAGAAGCTTTAAATGACACAATAGACCAGATAGATTTAATTGATATATATAGGACATTCCATCCAAAAACAGCAGAATACACGTTCTTCTCAAGTGCGCACGGAACATTCTCCAGGATAGATCACATCTTGGGTCACAAATCAAGCCTCAGTAAATTTAAGAAAATTGAAATCATATCAAGCATCTTTTCTGACCACAACGCTATGAGATTAGAAATGAATTACAGGGAAAAAAACGTAAAAAAGACAAACACATGGAGGCTAAACAATACGTTACTAAATAACCAAGAGATCACTGAAGAAATCAAAGAGGAAATCAAAAAATACCTAGAGACAAATGACAATGAAAACACAACGACCCAAAACCTATGGGATGCAGCAAAAGTGGTTCTAAGAGGGAAGTTTATAGCTATACAAGCCTACCTAAAGAAACAAGAAAAATCTCAAGTAAACAATCTAACCTTACACCTAAAGAAACTAGAGAAAGAAGAACAAACAAAACCCAAAGTTAGCAGAAGGAAAGAAATCATAAAGATCAGAGCAGAAATAAATGAAATAGAAACAAAGAAAACAATAGCAAAGATCAATAAAAAAAAAAAAAAAAAAAAAAAAAAAAAGAGTGGTTGTTAGACATCATTGATTATTAGATGAATCCTGATTTAAGAGATGTTAAAATGTAAAAAAAAAAATCTCATGTCTCTGAATAGACTAAATGTGTGTTTAGAATAGATTCCGTCAAGCTTTGAAAACATCAGGTACTGATGTAATAGTACATTTCTAAGGGAGTCGTAACATGGGGGTTGAGGGAGATGCATCTGTGAGTCAGTATTGAGATTGCTCCTAGGGCATGAGAAGTCTGACACTCATCTTTGTTATTTATTTCACAGGTTCAGTGAGGGGAAGGGAACTGTGTGTTTCAACCCCAGCTTTCTCCAGCCCACTCAAGGTGCAGATACTGATGTCTTTTTCCTGAAGCCTCCAGTCTGCTTAGGACTTTAGCCAGGCTAACCTAGGAGATATCATTCAGGTCTGATCCACCAGAATTTGGCTTGGAAATCATCTTGCTGCTATGACTTTCTGGTGGCCTGAGGTGGGGTGAACCATGGGTTGTACAGTTCATGATGGGGTAGCCTTCTTCTAAACTGGAATGTGAGGTCCCAGTCTGCAGCACTGGCCTTCTCCTTGTTTCTTCTTCTACTTTAAGTTTTTTTTTAACTTTTTATTTTATGTTGGAGTATAGTTGATTAACAATGTTGTGTTAGTTTCAGGTGTACAGCAAAGTGATTCAGTTATACATATGCATGTATCTATTCTTTTTCATATTCTTTTCCCATTTAGGTTGTTACATAATATTGAGCAGAGTTCCCTGTGCTATACAGTAGGTCCCAGTTGGTTATCCATTTAAAATATAGCAGTGTGTACATGTCAATCCCAAACTCCCTAACTATCCCTTCACCCATCATTCCCCCCAGTAACCATAAGTTCATTCCCTAAGTCTGTGAGTCTGTTTCTGTAAATAAGTTCATTTGTATCATTTTTTTTTAGATTCTGCATATAAACAATGTCATATGATATTTCTCTTTCTCTGCTGACTTACTTCACTCAGTATGACAATCTCTAGGTCTATCCATGTTGCTACAAATGACATTATTTCATTCTTTTTAGTGGCTGGGTAATATTCCATTGCATGTATGTACCACATCTTCTTTATCCGTTCTTCAAGTTTTATACTAGGACTGTGCATTGCCCTGGACCTCAGTCTTCTGGACTAGGATCGTACCATTCCACCTAACTCTCACCAGAATACTTTTTTTCCCACCTGAAGCATAAATCCTTCCCTATTTTCTCCTTTGCAGCTGGCATACTGGCCACTTCTGTACTTCTGTTCCATTAGATTGGATTTTGCATGGATGTGGATGCCAGTTAAATACATCTCTGAACTGCCCAGTCATTTGGAGGAATTTATATGGGAGTCCTTGCTTTCCTTGGCTCTTAATCAGTTTTCCTCTGACTCATCTTCCAAAGATTTAACATCCACCCCTCCCTGGTCACCTTGCCAACTGGAGGACTGGGAAGGCCAGAATGGGAACTCACTCAAGTCAAGAACCACTGCGGACGAACATGGATGGAGCACACAGGCTTTAGAAAATCTGATACCTTAAGGAGGCCCTATCACTGGAGAAGAGTCACCTGAGGTTTTCAGAGAGTTCCAGTCTTATTAAAATGAGGGGACGTTAAGATAGTAATGTTTTAAAGATTAGACAGGACTTCAGGGAGTCATTAATTTACATATTGAATGGTCGGTATCTTATTTGAGGAATTTATAGCCATTGTAAATGGATTATTAAACTGTGATCCCTAAAGTCCACAGTTGGGAACTGTTAAGGTTAAATTATTAATAAGAAGCCATATTTGTAGAAAGGATGAGGTTGTAAAATCAGGTTTTCTGGAGTGTTTAGTTAAAATGGACTATGTAATTTTTCCCCCTTTCTTGCTCTGTTCCTTAGATTATCACTTAAATTAAAAATCTTGGCTCTCATCATTTTATTATATTAAGCTTACATTTGTTTGACTTCAAATCATTCAGATGATTTGCAGGAATACTTACGACCATTTGATTATCAGTGCTGTAGTTTTATGGGACTTCTGCTATTTTTCAGAAGACACTTTTTTCCCGCATCTTTGCACGTCAGGATGGTATAAGTGACCATCCTTTGTCAGATGTTTTGTAAAGGTGTTTTAAGATTTTTTTTGAAGGGGACTCACCTTTAAGTGCTGCTGAATACCCAAGTATTTCATCAGGAATTGTATAGCATGATTCACAGCTGGGAGACTGATCACAGCCCATTATCTGAGCCAGGTGACAAGGCCCATAAGACTAGGTTTAGATGTCAGCACAGGTGACCACAAACCAGGCTCAATTTCTTTCAGAGCCAGAACGTATTAGAAGTAGGGAAACTCGAATAGCTTTTTAATGTCAATGTATATTTATTCTTTCTTCATATCAGTGGGCCCTGGTATAAAACTTGACTTATCATATGTCCAATCATGGAGACATGGTCTAGCCTTTGACAAATAAGGTAACCTCTTTTGAATCTTGTTTTTTCCATGAAGGAAAAATGATAGGACAGAGGAAGGAGAGAGGTATTTCAGTTCTTCTTTCAAGGAGTTTCCTTTTCTCTCTCCTTTGGAGAGTGAAATTACCTTTTTTGTATTTGATTTTGTTTTATTTCTCTTCTCATTCTGTGGGAACAATCTTGGAAGGCAGAACTTGTAGCATCATTCCCCAAACGTGAAGGGATGCACTCCTCACACAAGAAGACCCCTGGGCTCATGGCACTTTCTTCATTTTCAGACTAGAATCCTGGGATGCATTTCAATGACCTGAGTGAAACCAGAGTTGGCTAAGTCGGAGGGGAGACATGACCCTGAAAAGAACACAGAAGGACAAGCTGAAGATGAGACTGCCTAAAATCTGCCATGAGAATTTAAGTTGTGGATGATGAGAAATTGTAGAGGAAAGAAATGGATGTATGCAAGGTTACACAATAATTGTGTGGACACACACACTTCTGCTGGCTCTTAACTAGCATCCCATGGAGTAGAGCTGTCAGGATTAATTACTTAGACTCTGTATAGAGAGTGTGAAAATGAGAACATCGGTGAGTGCCAAGTGTTCTCAGTTTGCATCACAACTTAGATATTTGGCGGAACAGCAGAGAGATTAGATATTTTCAGAAAATCTATTTTGTTTGACCTCTCCCACTCTCAGGATTTTTTTTTTAGGGGGGGTTGGGGGGTAAGGCTACAATTCCATTCCACTGAGGTTCAATGACTCATAATTCTTTGTAGCTATTTTTGGTTATTTTTTTCAACTCGTTGTCTCGTGTGGATCTTGCTCATTATTTTGGCCTTTGCTCTTGTTCCATATGCTTCAGGTTAAAGTCAGTGCTCTATTTTATACACAACCAGAATCCTATGTCAGGCAAAATGGGAAGAGTAAATGAAGCTGGAGGGTAGGTCATAGAAATTATCTTAGCTGTAGCCTTTTGACAAACTCTTCCCTTCAGAATGGAGCTCTCTTCCCCACCCCAACCCCAGCTACAGTATCCTGTGGATGGGAGGGGCTGGTGTCATGCAAACACGTGCAAGAAAAATGGTCACCTACCTGCTAGTGTTGGAGGGTCTCCTGCAGAGGCAGAGGGTGGCTGTGGCTCACTGTGGGGACAAGGACACTGGCAGCAGAAGTTCTAGGAAGTACTCCTTGGCGTGATCCCTCCCAGAGTCTGTCATTAGCCCCATCAAAGAGCCCAGGTAGGCTCCAGTGTTGGGTTGCCTCAGGCCAAACAACCAACAGGGAGGGAACCCAGTCCCACCCATCAACAGTCAAGCAGATTAAAGTTTTACTGAGCTGTGCCCACCAGAGCAACAGTCAGCTCTACCCACCACCCGTCCCTCCCATCAGGAAACTTACACAAGCGTCTTAGATAGCCTCATCCACCAGAGGGCAGACAGCAGAAGCAAGAAGAACTACAATCCTGCAGCCTGTGGAACAAAAGCCACATTCACAGAAAGATAGACAAAATGAAAAGGCAGAGGGCTATGTACCAGATGAAGGAACAAGATAAAACCCCAGAAAAACAAATAACTGAAGTGGAGATAGGCAACCTTCCAGAAAAAGAACTCAGAATAATGATAGTGAAGATGATCCAGGACCTCAGAAAAAGAATGGAGGCAAAGATCAAGAAGATGCAAGAAATGTTTAACAAAGACCTAGAATAATTAAAGAACAAAGAAACAGAGATGAACAATACAATAACTGAAATGAAAACTACACTAGAAGGAATCAATAGCAGAATAACTGAGGCAGAAGAACGGATAAGTGACCTGGAAGACAGAATGGTGGAATTCACTGCTGTGGAACAGACTAAAGAAAAAAGAATGAAAAGAAATGAAGACAGCCTAAGAGACCTCTGGGACAACATTAAATGCAACAACATTCGCATTATAGGGGTCCCAGAAGGAGAAGAGAGAGAGAAAGGTACAGAGAAAATATTTGAAGAGATTATAGCAGAAAACTTCCCTAAAATGGGAAAGGAAATAGCCACCCAAGTCCAGGAAGCACAGAGAGTCCCATCCAGGATAAACCCAAGGAGAAACATGCCGAGACACATAGTAATCAAATTGGCAAAAATTGAAGACAAAGAAAAATTATTGAAAGCAGCACGGGAAAAATGACAAATAACATACAAGAGAACTTCTATAAGGTTAACAGCTGATTTCTCAGCAGAAACTCTACAAGCCAGAAGGGAGTGGCATGATATACTTAAAGTGTTGAAAGGGAAGAACCTACAACCAAGATTACTCAACCTGGCAAGGATCTCATTCAGATTCGATGGAGAAATCAAAAGCTTTACAGACAATCAAAAGCTAAGAGAATTCAGCACCACCAAACCAGCTTTACAACAAATGCTAAAGGAACTTCTCTAAGTGGGAAACACAAGACAAGAAAAGGACCTACAAACACAAACCCAAAACAATTAAGAAAATGGTCATAGGAACATACATATCGATAATTACCTTAAACGTGAATGGATTCAATGCTCCAACCAAAAGACACAGGCTGGCTGAATGGATACAAAAACAAGACCCATATATATGCTGTCTACAAGAGACCCACTTCAGACCTAGGGACACATACAGACTGAAAGTGAGGGGATGGAAAAAGATATTCCATGCAAATGGAAATCTAAAGAAAGCTGGAGTAGCAATACTCATATCAGATAAAATAGATTTTAAAATAAAGAATGTTACAAGAGACAAGGAAGGGCACTACATAATGATCAAGGGATCAATCCAAGAAGAAGATATAACAATTATAAATATACACCCAACATAGGAGCACCTCAATACATAAGGCAACTGCTAACAGCTATAAAAGAGGAAATCGACAGTAACACAATAATAGTGGGGGACTTTAACACCTCACTTACACCAATGGACACATCATCCAAAATGAAAATAAATAAGGAAACAGAAGCTTTAAATAACACAATAGACCAGGTAGATTTAATGGATATTTATAGGACATTCCATCCCCAAACAGCAGATTACACTTTCTTCTCAAGTGCGCAAGGAACATTCTCCAGGATAGATCACATCTTGGGTCACAAATCAAGCCTCAGTAAATTTAAGAGAATTGAAATCATATCAAGCATCTTTTCTCACCACAACGCTATGAGATTAGAAATGAATTACTGGGAAAAAAACACAAACACATGGAGGTTAAAGAATACGTTACTAAATAACCAAGCGATCACTGAAGAAATCAAAGAGGCAATCAAAAAATACCTAGAGACAAATGACAATGAAAACACGACAATCCAAAACCTATGGGACACAGCAAAAGCAGTTCTAAGAGGGAAGTTTATAGCTATACAAGCCTACCTCAAGAAACAAGAAAAATCTCAAATAAACAATTTAACCTTACACCTAAAGGAACTAGAGAAAGAAGAACAAACAAAACCCAAAGTTAGCAGAAGGAAAGAAATCATAAAGATCAGAGCAGAAATAAATGAAATAGAAACAAAGAAAACAATAGCAAAGATCAATAAAACTAAAAGCTGGTTCTTTGAGAAGATAAACAAAATTGATAAATCATTAGCCAGACTCATCAAGAAAAAGAGGGAGAGGACTCAAATCAATAAAATTAGAAATGAAAAAGGAGAAGTTACAACAGACAACGCAGAAATACAAAGCATCCTAAGAGACTACTACAAGCAACTCTATGCCAATAAAATGGACAACCTGGAAGAGATGGACAAAGTTTTAGAAAGGTATAACCTTCCAAGACTGAACCAGGAAGAAATAGAAAATATGAACAGACCAATCACAAGTAATGAAATTGAAATTGTGATTAAAAATCTTCCAACAAACCAAAGTCCAGGACCAGATGGCTTCACAGGTGAATTCTATCAAACATTTAGAGAAGAGCTAACACCCAACCTTCTCAAACTCTTCCAAAAAGTTGCAGAGGAAGGAAAATTCCCAAACTCATTCTATGAGGTCACCATCACCTGATACCAAAACCAGACAAAGTTACTACAAAAAAAGAAAATTACAGACCAATATCACTAATGAATATAGATGCAAAAATCCTCAACAAAATACTAGCAAACAGAATCCAACAACACATTAAAGGGATCATACACCATGATCAAGTGGGATTTATCCCAGAGATGCAAGGATTCTTCAATATATGCAAATCAATCAATGTGATACACCATATTAACAAACTGAAGAATAAAAACCATATGATCATCTCAATAGATGCAGAAAAAGCTTTTGACAAAATTCAACACCAATTTATGATAAAAACTCTCCAGAAAGTGGGCATAGAGGGAACCTACCTCAACATAATAAAGGCCATATACAACAAACGCACAGCAAACATCATTCTCAATGGTGAAAAACTGAAAGCATTTCCTCTAAGATCAGGAGCAAGACAAGGATGTCCACTTTCACCACTATTATTCAACATAGTTCTGGAAGTCCTAGCCACAGCAATCAAAGAAGAAAAAGAGATAAAAGGAATCCAAATTGGAAAAGAAGTAAAACTGTCACTGTTTGCAGATGACATGATACTATACATAGAGAATCCTAAAAATGCCCCCAGAAAACTACTAGAGCTAATCAATGAATTTGGTAAAGTTGCAGGATACAAAATTAATGCACAGAAAGCTCTTGCATTCCTATACAGTAATGATCAAAAATCTGAAAGAGAAATTAAGGAAACACTCCCATTTACCATTGCTACAAAAAGAATAAAATACCTAGGAATAAATCTACCTAAGGAGACAAATGACCTGTATGCAGGTCAACTATAAGACACTGATGAAAGAAATTAAAGATGATACCAACAGATGGAGAGATATACCATGTTCTTGGATTGGAAGAATCAATATTGTGAAAATGACTATACGACCCAAAGCAATCTACAGACTCAATGCAACACCTATCAAATTACCAATGGCATTTTTTACGGAACTAGAACAAAAATTTTTTAAATTTGTATGGAGACAAAAAAACCCCAAATAGCCAAAGCAGTCTTGAGTGAAAAAAATGGAACTGGAGGAATCAGACTCCCTGACTTCAGACTATACTACAAAGTTACAGTAATCAAGATAATATGGTACTGGCTCAAAAACAGAAACATAGATCAATGGAACAAGATAGAAAGCTCAGAGATAAACCCACGCACCTATGGTCAACTACTCTATGACAAAGGAGGCAAGGATCTACAATGGAGAAAAGACAGTCTCTTCAGTACGTGGTGCTGGGAAAACTGGACAGCTACATGTAAAAGAGTGAAATTAGAACATTCCCTACCACCATACACAAAAATAAACTCAAAATGGATTCAAGACCTAAATGTAAGACCGGACACTATAAAACTTTTAGAGGAAAACATAGGAAAAACAGTCTTTGACATAAATCACAACAAGATCTTTTTTGATCCACCTCCTAGAGTAATGGAAATAAAAACAAAAATAAACAAATGGGACCTAATGAAACTTCAAAGCTTTTGCACAGCAAAGGAAACCATAAACAAGACGAAAAGACAACCCTCAGAATGGGAGAAAATATTTGCAAATGAATCAATGGACGAAGGATTAATCTCCAACATATATAAACAGCTCATGCAGCTCAATATTAAAGAAACAAACAACCCAATCCAAAAATGGGCAGAAGACCTAAATAGAACTTTCTCCAAAGAAGACATACAGATGGCCAAGAAGCACATGAAAAGCTGCTCAATATCACTGATTATTATAGAAATGCAAATCAAAACTACCATGAGGTATCACCTCACACCAGTTAGAATGGGCATCATCAGAAAATCTGCAAACAACAAATGCTGGAGAGGGTGTGGAGGAAAGGGAACTCTCTTGTACTGTTAGTAGGAATGTAAATTGATACAGCCACTATGGAGAACAGTATGGAG
Organism: Balaenoptera ricei; assembly: GCF_028023285.1. Lineage (NCBI taxonomy): Eukaryota > Metazoa > Chordata > Mammalia > Artiodactyla > Balaenopteridae > Balaenoptera > Balaenoptera ricei. Next base: position 173,015,771 of record NC_082639.1, read on the forward strand.
GTTCCTTAAAAAGCTAAAAATAGAATTACCATATGAGCCAGCAATCCCGCTACTGGGCATATACCCAGAGAAAACCATAATTCAAAAAGACACATGCACTCCAATGTTCATTGCAGCACTATTTACAATAGCCAGGTCATGGAAGCAACCTAAATGCCCATCGACAGACGAATGGATAAAGAAGATGTGGTACGTATATACAATGGAATATTACTCAGCCATAAAAAGGAACAAAATTGAGTCATTTGTTGAGACATGGATGGATCTAGAGACTGTCATACAGAGTGAAGTAAGTCAGAAAGAGAAAAAGAAGTATCGTATATAAACGCATGTATGTGGAACCTAGAAAAATGGTACAGATGAACCAGTTTGCAGGGCAGAAGTTGAGACACAGATGTAGAGTACAAATGTATGGACACAAGGGGGGAAAGTTGCGGAGGGGTGGGGATGGTGTTGTGCTGAATTGGGCGATTGGGATTGACATGTATACACTGATGTGTATAAAATTGACGACTAATAAGAACCTGCTTTATAAAAAAAAAATAAAATAAAATTCAAAAATTCAAAAAAAAACTAATACTATACTTTCTTTGGGTTATTTGTATGGAAATATGTTAATATAAATGTTTCAGACATTACATGATATTCCTAAAAATCTTATATGTTCTGGTATAATGTTGTAAGTCATAATTCTAGTTATTACTTTAAAATATATATCTCAGAAATAACTAAATTTTCTCATCAATTGCGTTATTATGAACTTTCATCAAATCTTTAACCATGGTCGTTTTCAAGTCTTTTGTCATTTACAGACAGTTCTGGGTGTACTCCGATGCTTTTGCAAAAATGTTCCTATAAAAGGGTTTCATCTTCGAGTAATTCATGGAAAAGACTCTGACAAGTACAGGTTTCTGGTAACTGACTCTACTGCTGAACTGAATGAATAAGCATTTTCAGAACTCTAATGGAAAACTGATGAATTCATAAAAGTGCTAACAAAAGATCAAGATGAAAAAAAAATTAATTACATGGGACTGAGTGAACCGATGAGGATGATTATAATTTTTGTGACTTTCTGTTTGAATAAAAAAAAAAAAAAAAAGAAAAAAGACTACCTTGGCTTTTACAATGATTGAAGAAGTCCTGCCTCTGGCTTTTCAAAATTTTTTGAGACCCTTAATATCATTTCTTTGTAAAGTCTGCATGACATTGCGTTGTGTGAAAATACCATTATGCATTTAACCTGGTTCCCCATGATGGTTTTTTAAGGTTTTTTCAATATTTTTTGTGATTACAAATAATGCTGCGATGAAAAAAAAAAAAAAAGAAAAGAAAAATGGTCACAGTGCATGTCCCCATCATTCAACAAATGTGTAGTAAGTACTTTCTTAATAAACTCCTTTTATTTTCTATCCTCTGTAAAACAGCACATGTTTATCAAGCTCTGCAAAACTCTCCATGGGTGCTAGTGATGTAGAAATGAATATGATAAAATTTCTTGCTCTTAAGTGGTTTGTCTGAGTGGGGAGATAGACAAGAAAATTGATACTATATGGTGTCACAGGTGCCAGAATACAAGTAAGTGTGTATGGAGGCCAGCTCAGCTGGTATGCTTCGTCAATGACATCTTTTTTTTGCTTTGATGTCAGAAAATTCTCAGCTTTTTTTTTTTTAAATGAATTTCTCTTGTCTATAGCTGACATTCTCTCCTTCTGGAGAGTGTATTGCGTCTCCTTATTCCATCCTCTATGCTTATTAACCTGTCATTTACTCATTTATTTATGTGTCCATTTTGTGGATTTTCAGTGTACAATTTGTCTCTTCAAGTACGTCTAAGCTATTGCTTTATCTATCCACTTATTGTGTGAAGTTAATGGCTTTAAACTAAACCATAGAATCTTTCTTTCCAAACACCACACCAATTGAACAAAAAAGAAACTTGTAAAAATAAACTATTTTACCTCAGGCACAAGCCAGAATTTGGCATGAACGTGATTAGAGAATTTTCCTTGGGAGTGATCGAACAAAGAGGGGAAGAAGTAGAGTTGTTTTTGTCCCAGCAGCAAAGGTGTATAGAGCTGGGAAATTCTGCAAGAAAAGGGTTCTTATGACTTTGTTTTCAAGGAAAGCAGACTTAGTGAGGGTAAAATCGAGTCCCAACTTCAGTGACCACAACAGTGACTCCTCAAATAAAGTCCTGGATTGGTCAGAGAGTAGGGAAATGTTTTGACCCAGTTGAGAACAAATGAGTTACTCTAATAGGAAGATAGCAAAAAGTAGCAGCAGGAAAAGTCTGGAATGACTTGTTAAGAGCTTGTCCCCAAATGGCTTGATCAACCAACATTTTATTAACAGATAAACACAGCAACTTGTTTTGCCACTGAGACTCAGGAGCTGAACTGTCAACTACTTTGAAGTCACCTGTGGTCAAGAATAAGAACCTGCTTTACTCTCTGATTTTAAACTGAGGACCACATGTTTGGAAGATGAGTTTGATGACCTCACAGCTAGGCTAGGGAAAACTTCAGAACCTCACTTGCATTTCTTCTTTGATACCTTTTTCTTATATTGACTGTCCTTCTGGAATTATTTTCCTTTGTCTAAAGTACTCCATTATAAGTTCCTTTATGACAAGATTTTTGATGGTAAACTCTCAGTTACTGTTTATTTATAAATGACTTCATTTCACTCTTGTTCATGAACATAATTTTGCTAGTTAAAAAAATTTATATGGACAATTATTTTATCTTGACACCTTGAAGATGTTATTCCACTGTCTTTTGGATTCTATTATTGATCTGGAAAAGTCTACTGTCATTTTTGTTGTCATTTCTTGTTAGGTGATCCATCCTTTCTTGCTGGCTGCTTTATCAACTTTCTCTTTGTATTTGTTGTTTTTCAACTTTATTACCATATGTCTAGAATGAATTTTTTTTTTCCTACTTGGAATATCCTGGGCTTCCTGGATCTGTAGATTCATATTACCTATCAGCTATAATACATTCAAAACCATGGTATTTTAAAATAATGCTTTTCCTTATTGTTTTTATTCTATCTTTTTGGGAAACTGATATATGCATGATAAACCTTTAATTTAGTGTTCGTATCTTGTAATCTCTCTTTCATATTTCCTATCTTTCTATGTAATGTGGCATTTTGGGGTCTATATCTTATGTTTCACTGATTCTTTCTTTAGTTATACCTAATCTGCTTTTAACTCTATCCTTTGATTTAAAAAAAATCAAGTTCTATTTATGCTATGGTCTGAATGTTTGTGTCCCCCTAAAATTCATATATTGAAATTCTAACCCCCGAAGATGATGGTATTAGGAGGTGAGGCCTCTGGGAGATGCTTAGGTTATGGGTGCAGAGCCTTCATAAATGGGATTTTAACACTTTATCAAAGAGGCTCGAGAGAGGTCCCTAGATCCTTCCTCCATGTGAAGATGTGATGAGAAGTCTGTGATCTGGAAGCGAGTCCTCACCCCATCATGCTGACACCTTAACCTTGAATTTCCAGCCTCCAGAAGCACGAGCAACAAATTTCTGCACTCACTCTGTGATATTTTGTCATAGCAGCTTCAATAGACTAAGAAAATTTGTTTCTTTGCTTGTTTGTTTTTAATCTGAACAGATAATTCATTCACATGGATAAACATCCAAAAAGTACCAAACATTATCCAGTGAAATGTCTTCCATGAACCTCCACTCCCTACCTACCTAGTTCCCCTCCACTGCATTTTTGATATCAACCTCTATGTTGCTATTTCCAATGACCAATTCTTAGCTTTCCTATTGCTTGAACTTCAGTGACATTTGGCATGGCCAGTCACACCTCCTTCTCTCCAGGAACATCACACACCTCTGTTCTCCCCAGAGAACATTGAAACCTCCCCAGTCTCCTTTGCTGGGTTCTCCTTTGATCACTCATATTAACACTGAGTTACACTATGGCTTAGTCCTTGACCTTATTCGTTTTACTATCTACACTTGGCAATCTCTTACTGCTTGTTAATCTCACCAAGTCCACCAATTTAGATGTCATCTATATATTCATAATAGTCAAATTTATATTTCCTGCCTAAATTCCTCATCCAAACTTCAGATCTGTATAACCAATCACCTACTTGACACTTCCACTTGGATATCTAACAGACATCAAAATTAACATGTCAAAAACAAGACTCTAGATTTTCTCTCACAAATCTGCTCTAGTATCCTTCTCCATCTTTGATGAAGGTAATTTTATCCTTCCTGATGCCTGGGTCTTAAGACCCACATCCTGCCAAAATCCTGGAACTATTCACCTTTTAAAGTTTTTGGCAGCCTGTTTGGCCTAGAATAATATAATTTTGTTTTAATTTTATTTCTTTGATTACTAATGATTTGGAACCCATTTATGAGCTGTCTTTAGTTCTCATCTATGTATTGCCTAATCATAACCTTAGCCCATTTATTTTTCTATTGGGTTGTTACTATTTGTGTTCTATAACATTTTGTGTTATGATATAGAGCTCAGTGCCTGATCTCATGATGAACTGTTTTAAATTTCTAAAGGATAGGGTTGTGGACTTTACTATGAAAACAAATATATTAATTATTTGGGGAACAGAAAGGCATCCTAATTGTTTTCACTTATGTTAAATCCTTAGTGGTTAAACTTTTAGAAATTATTCAAGACTGTCAGAGCCATATGCCAAAGGAGGCGCCTACTTCCCGTTTCTGTGAATCTGAGTTCTTAACATTTTTCTTAGAATGTGAGTAAAGTGGACAGCTTTCAAACTTCCTGCTGACTGGGATTCTAGCTCATCCTCATTTCCCATTTCCTTCTCTTCTCCCGTTCTGATGTCTAAGCAGTTGTAAACCCCAAAGCAGAATAATTATATGGATCACAGAACTAACTTCCTCAATTCTGCTTCATTACACTTGAAAAGGAATGTTCTAGATTAATATTTTGATGAGAAAACATCTGTTCAGTTTTTATATTCCTACTGATATTGAGTGACTTGAAAATTTCCCCTGCAGCCTGTTCTCCAGATTCTTAGGGAATTGCCTTGGGAATAACCTTCTACCATAGATCCTAACTCTGCCGTATATTGGTTTATTAGGTGATTGAAGAAGAGATTGGAACCAAGTTTTGTACTACCATTAAATTTTTAAAAAGCATTCTCTCATATTGAGACCAAACAATTGGAGTGTTGCTCTGAAAAACAGAGGTTATGGTCTGAAGCATTCTGATCTAGGTGTTTCTAAAACTGTAGTTTGTGAATTTTGGGGAGTCCGAGAGATTCAGAGGCAGTGACTCGTGACTGTCATGTGCTTAGGGCAGTGCTGAGGTGGAGGCACTTCTGCTCCACCCTGCTTCTACAATTTTGTTCATTATTCAGCTAGTCAGGCTTTCCCTATGGTGGTTAAAGTGGACAGTTAATTTTAACCACTTTAGTAGCGATAAAAGTTAGTTTCAACTGGTTGATTGATTAAAATTTTATTTTCCTTTATGTCATCTGAAGATTGCCTCTGCCAGTCAGTGCTGAGCTATAATAGGCACCATGAAGGAGTGAGAATACCCTTGCCTTCAAGAAGCTTTATAATATAGTAAATAAAGTATATATCATGTGTGCATATGTGCACACACCATGTACTTGAAAATATCCATAATATAGAGGGCAGCATTCAAAAGAAAGAAAATGAATGTCATGTAGCTTGATTCGTTAATGGGTCGTATTGAGTAAAAGCTGGGATTTGCGAGTCTACTGACCTTGGTTTAAGTTCAAAATTTTCCTCATCTCTAAAATACTGCTGACCATGAAAGGTTGGTGTGAGGATTATGGGAGATAATGTGTGTGAAATCATAGTTACTGCACTGCATAGTTGCTCAATAAATGCTACTTCCTTTTCCTTCTCTCTGATATTTTCCTCCTTTCATAGACATTAGCTATCTATTTTAATACCCATCAATACAGTTCATGTTCTCAAGTTTTAACCTTTGATACTTTCCAATATGTTTATGTATATACACATGCACATTTGCATGTGCTATTTACTGTATTTCTTACTAGGCTATAAATACCTTAAAGGTAAGGGTATTCTTACTCCTTCATGATGCCTATTATAGCCTCATATTTGTTTCCTGACATCCACAAGATGGAATAACATCTATTCTTGTGTCAAAACCCGTACACACTCCCCAACATAAAAATACCCAGCAAGATAGCAATGCATCTGATTGTTAGATCTCTGGGCCCATAAATTTTTTTCCCTTGGTTAGATTCTAAGTAATGTAAAATTTCTGGCAAAATTAATGGGAATGAAGATATGACAAAATGCACTTTAGAGCATACTCCCCACTGCCCCAATATGCCTACTAAAAATTTTCACTAAAAGTCCCATTGGAGAAAGGTGGTCAATGGGTCACTTGAATGTTACAATCCTTAGTGTTGCGGTTCCCATCTGCAAACGATTTTTGCAAATTCCAATCCACGTAGTGAAGTTTGAGCTGAAGTTAACACTATGTCAACAGATTATAAAACTTTGAAGCAAAACCAAGGAAAGGCTTTCTTTAAGAAAAAAATCATGAAGGGTGAGACTTGTCAGTCTAAAAAAGAAAATTCATATTATCTGCTATGTTCAGTTTCAGAGATTTATGTTCTAAGCCTAAGGTAATTCACCTAGCTGAAATAGTAAGCTGCACCCAAATATGTGTTTAAATAAACCCTATGACTAATCAAATGATAATCAAAATATTTTGCACTTCATATGGAAGAAATCCTGGCAAAACCTTGGTAAATGCATTTACCATTTCTCACAACCTCTTGGAAACTTGAGCTCCATTTGGCATATGCTCAGAGGTAGTGTTGTTTGGGTTTTCACAACACCTAGTATCTAAATGCTGCCAAATACATGAATCTTGGGACTTAAGAAAACATCTGCAGGGCTTGATGAATTCTTAACCTGTCAATTGGATGAGTTAATGTGTTGCATCGAGAGGGGCACAGTGATTGGATTCTGACTTACTCTCAGGCACTGGGGTGGGGTCGCGTAGACAAAATAAAACTAAAAAGAAGCTTTTAGGAAATTTTATGTTTGGCAGTCCTGAGTTGAGGAAAAAAATTCACAGAACATTTTGGACTTGAAGAGTTATGTCAAATCTTTAAAAATTTAAAAATGCTGCCATTTTTAGCTCTCAATAAACGAGTGAGCCATATTATGAACCAGCTACAATTCCTGCCCTCTCACTCTAACTTGGGTTGGATCCTTTTTGTTTTAACTTCTTGAACATTCAAATCAAATATTTTTTCTTCCAATGACTCAACCATAGTAGAGAGTGATTGGGTCATACAGCCCTTTACCGACTTTGGAAACAAGCATTTCTTTTTTGTGAAAAGAAAGCTGTGACCTCAAGTGGCTACAATAATATTAATGATAATACATAATTAGAGTCCTGTGCTTATAAGGTGCCAGGCAGTGATTTAAGTATTCACTATATATGAGCTCCTTTAATCCTAACAACAACATTATGAAATAGATGCTATTATCACGTGCATTTTACAGGTGAGGAAACTGAAGCCCAATGTAATTAATGTACATAATTAACTTGCTCAGTGTCACTCAGCTAATAAGTGGTCAGGTTGGGATTTGAACCCGGTGACCAGATGATGGATAACAATCATTCATGGACTGTCAGAGCTGGAAATATCATTTGGGCATGAGAGGCTATTGAAGGGATACGCTCATCCTGCCAAATTGGAGTTGAGGGATTTAGGCAGAAGGGTTATTCTTTCCTAAAGCTTGACTCTCATTTGCTGTAGGGTTTACTCTCTTTCCTATTCAGGCTGCGATCTCTAAGACTGGAAAGATTTAAAGGAATGAACTGACTTTTTATGTCAGTCTAAAAGGTTCTTGGTTCTTAGGTTTCTCCTTAGGCTTCCAAAGTTTCCTGAGAACTTTGTTGTGATTTCATGTGCTTTCAGAGAAAGCCAGACTCTTGTTTGTAATACATGCATTATGCATTATATTAATGATGGGGCTGACTCCAGCCCAGTGGAGTATATCGTAGGTCGTCTGATCACATTTCCTAGAGTGTAGTCTTGGTTTTGTCAAGTGCTGTGAAGGTGGTCTTGCCCTGGAATTTGTAGCCCCAAATATCTTTTCCTCCATTTTCTAATAAAATCCAATTAAATAAGATTATTATGACAAGTGGAAACTTTTGCCTTGTAAGTTTCCTACCAAAGAACAAAGCATCTTTTTTTCAAAGCATCTTGTCTTAAAAAACAAGTGCCTTTGAAAGACCAGGCAGGGGTAACTATAAACAAGTGTTGTACGTGAGAATGAAAGAAGCAAAGAAGCAAATAGAATTTGGAATATTCTATATTAAAATCAAAGAACGAGACAAAGTTTGAAAGAAAACAGAGAGTACCCCAGAAAAAAAAGTTGCAGTAACACGCAATGGACTTAAAGTACTGCTGGACCACTGATGAGTGAAGCCAGGCAGTTATGTATTCAGCTTCTAGTTTTACAATTGACTTCTGGAAGTAGGCTCCAGATGAGAAAATAACACATGGCTAAAATCAGAAAATAAAGAGAATTACAGTGAGTCTCTACTGGAGAGAAATGAATATACACATTAGAGGACCCACTCTTTTATAATTTAAACAAGGGACAACTTCAATGTTAAAAACAAAGTAATTGATAATAATGTCTTCTAATTGCAAAATTTTGTGACTACAGTGCTGTGTCAGGATTCCCCAAGACCATGCCAGTTTCAGTGATTTGTTTGGAGGGTTTACAGAGCTCATCATATAATTGTACTCATGGCTGTGATTTATTTCAAAGGACCAACGACGAAATTGGCAAAGGGAAAAGATGCATGAGTGATGTCCAGAGGAAACCAGGTGCAAGCTTTCAAGGGTCCTCTGCCAGTGGAGTCACACAGGACTCACTTAATTCCCCCAGCAACAAACTGTGACAACACAGGTGAAATGCTGCCAATTGGAAAGCTTGTTAGAGACTCAATGCCCAGGGTTTTTACTGAGGGATCATCATACAGGCATATTTGCCAAGCAAATACCAAAATTCCAGACTTTCAGAAGGACAGCAGGTATTCATCACAAACCATATTATTGTTTAAACTGTGCAGGCACAGTGGGCCACTCATAAGTTAGGGTGGGAACCCTCCTGAAATCCAAGTTCCTAGAGGCCAGCCAAAGGCAAACCTTCTATGTGAGTCTTTCTAAGGTTAGCTTGCTATGGTTACTCTTTTCTGCAAAACTGGAAAGTAACCTGATTGACTGGGAAACACTGACATAAAGATAAGCTTAGTATAAATGATCAAGAATTGGGATTTCTAAAGTTTAGCTTGAGTCTCCTAGAGGAGACATACTCAAAATGGAAGTGGTCCTTGATGTAACATGACAAATCTCTGTTGGTGGGATAAAACTCTACCCCACTTCCACGAGAATTCCAGATCTACAATTACTTCCCCCACTCCTACTCCCCCAACCCCATCTTTCCTTTGAGCGTCACTAGGCAGGTCGTTTGAACATAAACTCTTGTGTTTTAAAAAAACATGAGAAATTCTCTTCCGGGATAAAATTTGCAAATTCTTTGGCCTATTGGTGTGAAAGCTACTATTTAAAGGTAAATTTCTTACTAGACTCTCAGAACACGTGAGAATTTCAAAGCTGTACTGCAAGTGTCCAGATAGGGGTTTTTCTTCATATGAGTGTTAGTTGTTAATGTTACACATTCAGACGCTGTGATGAAATTTGTTTCTATGGAGACTCTAAACATGGTATGTCAAATGTGTCATTAAACCTGAACTTCTCTAAACTTCATACTTCTGGCCTCATAAAGAACTGAATGAGACTTTTTCAGTCTTTAGAAAGTAACAAAGCTATTCTGGAATGGGAATAGAAATGACACGCCTATAATCAGAGATTCTACAGATGAAAAAGACCTTATTAGGTCATCTAGTTTGCAGCTGGGTTCTTCTCATTACAACTGCCAATGTTTAAACGGGGTCAGACTCAAAGTTCCAATATATCTCTGAGAAGGCTCTGCTACTCTCTAATTAAGCTAGAAATTTCACCTAGAAGGGCATTGTGTCACTCACCTGGGAGCTACTATGTATAACCAATAAGGAAGGGTATATTCTAATAGTGAGTAGGGGAGAAAGAGCTGGTTCAAGGGCCTCTCGAGGGAGGAATGAATTAAAATTCCAAAGTCTGGTTCATGAAGAAGAGCATTCAGAAAGGGAGAGGTGGGAGATGCAGAGGTAGTGAGTGAGGGCTTGCTGTGCTGAGTGCTTGGCACTGACGGAGGTTATAGAGAAGGGTGAAGGAATAGCTTATGCTTAAAAGGCTCATTGCCCAATAGGTTTAATAGGAAAATCCAAATGTGCACTTAAGAACAATACAGAAAATTCTTTCTCCTTTTATCCGCCAAATTGGTGCATTGTAAACTCCAATTATATGTCGTCTTTTATTTATAATGCCATTCATCCACTGTGAGAAACCATAGGCCTCCCCTTCCACCCAAGTAGTAGGAGGGCTGGACCTGGGCTGCCCCAGTGTATTCTTTTGCCCAGTATTTCTGGTGTCCCTTGGTGTATTTCTGAGATAGGGAACTAGACTGAGTTAGCATTCGGCTTGCTTTGAAATGAAAGACATGTGGCCATCCACACTATTACACTTTACATTATACCTTACATCAGGTAGACTAAAGTACCTATAAAAATATAGGAACATTCGTTTAATAAAAGGGAAAATTAACCATACATACCTTACAAAATTTCTGGTTTACTGTGATTAAGGACTTAGGAAGGTGGAAGAGAAGGATCCTGAGGGTGTCCTCTTTTTTTCCTTTCTCCCTTCCATCCTCCTTCCTTCTTTTCCTTAATCATTTCACCTAATTAACACTTATTAAAATGCTTCTATGGACCAAGTACAGTGATCAGTGCTAGGTCCCTGCACCCAGAGAACATTTTCTCTAATGGAAGATCAAATATATAAGCAATTATAATATAGTGTGGTAAAGTCTATGAAGATGAAAGAACAGGGTGCTGGAGGAAACACAAAATATGATCTAACTCAGTTTATCTAAGTCAAAGAAAATTCCTCATAGGAAGTGACATATGAGCTGATACCTAATGGATAGGTTGGAGTTAGTCATGTAAAAGGAGGGTGAAAACATTGGTCACTGGAAGAGGGTAGAGCAATTGAGAAGGTCTGTGGGTCTGGAAGAGCAAGGCCTGGGCAGGCAATTGAAACAAGCCCAGTTTACCTGGAGCACACAGTGGAGGTGGATGGAATTATAGTGGTGAAATGGGGAAGAAGAAAATGTGTAGAGAATGTAAGGGAGAAAAGATAATCAGAAAACAGATCAGGAGGTTATGCTCAGCAAGTTGAATTTTTCCCAAACAGAAATAGGACTTATTGAGGAGTGATATACAAGAGAAAGCCATAATAAAATATTTTTAGAAATATCACTAGACACTCCTGCATAAGATGGTAACTAACTCCCTGAAGAGGTTAAACCAGTGAGACTCTATATTTAGGAACACCAAGCACAGTAAAGTTTGGGGGTTCCAATGAAAATAGGGGAATTAACTGAAGGTTGATGTTCTGAACAATGATATCCATACCCTCAATCTCTTTCCCCCATTTGCCTTCCAAACTGGTCACAGTTGGGTTTATACTTATCTCCCACCCCCAACCTTCTGGCAGGAAATTTAAAAATTTAGTCCTGGAAAATATCTGCACAATAGAAAAGTAGTACAAATAATGTTAGTTATGAATCTGCAAGGAAACAGCTTGGCCCTGTTGTATCACACTACAGTGAGGTTTACTAGGTGATAAGCTACATACCTGTGTACAAACTTCCAGTCAGGTTTTTAGTGTATCCTTCTTAAAAATGACAGTATGACAAACCATAAACAGATATATTTGAGGTGAGCCTTGACATGAAAGCAAGAGTCAAAATAAACAGAAAAAAACCACAAAAGCTTTCAGAAGGAAGAGAAAGTGTCGAAAAATAGAATACTTTTTTTAAAAAAAAAGCATACTCTAAGAGAAATGAGATGACATTTCATGTATAAAACAAGGATAGACAAATCTACCAGAGAAAAGGACATTAAGATTATCAAAAAGAGCTCTTTGTAATGAAAGTTATTATAGAAGATGTAAAAAACTCAATAAAAGGTTTGGAAGACAAAATGAGGAAATGTTTCAGAAAGTAGAATAGGAAAAAAAAGACGGAGTATAGAATAAGAATGGTAAGAAAACTAGAGAGCAAGACTTGGAGGTCCAAATTTAAGACAAATAATTTTACAACAAGAAAATTAAAGGAAATCATCAAAGAAGTAATTCAAGAAAATTTCCTAGAATTGAGGAATATGAGTTTTCAGATTGCAAGTGCTCAGCACAATGGGTCAAACAAAACCCATTACAGTGCACATTAAATGTGAAATTTCAGAACACTGGGCCAAAGAGAGGATCCTAAGACCTTCCCTTAAGAGAAAAGTGGTCATATACATCAGTTCAGGAACCAGAATGGTTTTCAACTTCTTAAGGGCAAAAATGAAAGCTAGAAGACCAAGGAAGAATGTCTTCTAAGTTCCATTATGTCCAAACTTCTATACTCAGACAAAATATAAATCAAGCGTGAGTCTTGAATACAGCATTTCAGACAGGCAAGGTTTCAGAAGTTTTGTTTCCTCAGGGGATGAGTGGAGTAAGTGAGGGAGTAATATAAACTTAGGGAGAGAGAAATAAGATCCAGGAAGTAGGGAGTCCAAAACAGGAAGGGGGTGACCAGATCCACTTGGATGATGGTGCAGGGAGCCCTCAGGCCCCCAGGTCTGCAGCAGACCTGGAGAGGAGCAGTCTGGACTGAGCAGGCTGAGGGAGGGCTCAGGGAGTGAAGTCTCTAAGAAGATGAAATCAATACCCAAGTTGATGTGTTTGAATGATTTGAGACCAGACTTACACTGTTGGTGGAGAATTGGGGAGTAAATGAATGACAAGCACTTAATAACAAGCATTTAATAATAATCCATTTCCTTGCCTTTTCTAGTTTATAGGGCTGCATTCCTTCCATTCCTTGGCTCACAGACCCTTTCTCCTTCAAATCTCTCTTGGCTGAGTTTACATCACCTTTTCTTTTTGGTAGTAGAATCTCTTTCTAACACAGATACTTGTGATTACATCTAACACCCACTTGGTTAATCCAGAATAATCTCCACATCTCAAGATCCTTAATTATTTAAAATCACATCTGCAAATTTTCTTTTGCCATAAAGGGTTACATTTACTGGTTCCAAGGATTAGAACCTGGATGTCTTTGAGAGCCATTATTCATCCTGACATTGCTCTTAAAACTGAAACAATTATTAAGTCAAGAGAAAAGTATTATTTACATAAGAGAGGAAATTTAATTGTTGTATACTAGCTGGCTCCCTATGAACAATATTTACATGGTCCTAGTCGTGTTAACTTGATTATGAATTCAACCCCACCTTTCAGTATAATTATTTCAGAGGATGAGGGAGGGAAAGTTTGTGTGTGTGTATGTGTTTGTGTGGGTTTGGGAGATAGTTGTTGGGAAGATAGCTAAATCTTTATTCTCTATGATAGGAATTTAATAGATAATATCTAAATCTGAAATATCAAGAAATTGTAATGTAAGAATGCTGTTGGTATTTTGTAAACACCAAAATAGCTTAAAAGAATGAAGAGTGATTGCCATTGAGCATCAAGGGAGTAGGATGGTGGAAAAGTTTGGGGACTGGTTGTTTTTCCTAATGAGTCTTATAAAGTTTTACATAAAATTAAAAATATAATTAAGGTGAAAAAAGTTAGATTAAATTCTTAGGCAAGGGTACAGAAACTTTTCAGAAGTGAGATGATTACACTGGGCAGGAAAAAAAAGTCATCTTTCTAGTTGAAGTGTGAAAGAGACAAGGTAGAGTTGGGAGACTAAGTAGGAATTGGGGACGTGGAGACGAGGAGAGATCAGGTGACATGTAGATGGTAGATTTGTCAGAAACTGCTAATTTATTTGATGTGAGGATCGAGGAAAAAGGAGCTATCAAGTTTGACACTCAGTTTTCTGGTTTTGGCACCTGGGTTGATGATGGTGTTATCCAGTGAGAAAGGGAATTCAGGGGAGAGGAGAATCTTTGGAATCAGGTGGTTAGAGATACGTGAGCAGACTCTTAATACTGGGTGTGTGTATTTGGGAACTAGTAACACAATGGGAGGCGTGAGAAGGAATGAGTGTTGTCTGTGAGGAGAGCCTGCCTCTGAGAGGGTTCTGAGGAACTAGTGTAGTACGGGAGGAGGTGTGGGCGTTTCTATTCTTTTATTTCTCTGCTTGGTTCTGCTGTTTTACTTTTCAAATGCACAAGAGTGGTTGAGAAATCAGTTAATATTTCAGTGCTTAAAAGCTTATGAAGGATTTCTCTTTCTTTCCCAACAGAGTCTCATACACTCCAGGAGGGCATATGTAAATATTGTTCCAAGATTAATATTTAAATATAGAAAATGGTTCATAAGAACCTATGTATCTATATGGTCTATTTTATAGTAGATGGTTAAAAACTTTCCATTTGTCAACAGATTCTTTTAAAGATTTGGTAATTGGGATGTGCAGAGACCCTTATCCTATTATCCTAATGGAAAAATGCAACCCAGAATAAAATGTATGGAAAACATCTATAATACATGACCTAATCATGCGTGAAATGCAGTAGTAGTTAGCAGACACTGGGGGATGCTGAAGGTCAGTCCAGGTGCCACAAAGAAAGGCCCATTCATTGAGCTAGGTACCTGGGTGGTATATTTTGTTCCTCTGTATATACTTGTTTTTTTTTTTTCCCCTCTGGCTGCTTTTGAGATTTTTCTCTTTGATGTTGGTATTCAGCAATCTGATTATGATGTGCCTTGTTTTCTTTTCTTCTTTTTAAATGTTTCTACTGGTCAGGGTTTGCTGAGCTTCTTGGATTTGTGGGATTATAGTTTTCATCAAATTTGGAAAAATAGCCTCTATTCCTTCAAATAATTTTTCTGAATCTTCCTCCTCTTTCTGTGAGACTCCAATTACAGGTACATTAGGTCTATAGGTATTGTTATATATCATTGTGACTGATTATTTTATTTCAGTCTTTTATCTCCTGGTACTTCATTTTAGTTGTTTCTTTCTTTTTTAAATTGAAGTACAGTTGATTACAATATTATATTAATTTCAGGTGTACAACACAGTGATTCAATATTTTTATAGATTATACTCCATTTAAAGTTATTACAAAATAATAGGTATATTTACCTGTGTGGCATAATATATATTTGCTACTTACTTGTTTTATGCATAGTAGTTTGTATGTCTCAATTAGATACACCTATCTTGCCCCTCCTCCTTCCCTTTTCCCACTGGTAACCACCAGTTTTTTGTCTATATCTGTGAGTCTGTTTCTGTTTTGTTATATGTATTTGTTTTATTTTTTAGATTCTACATGTAAGTGATAACATAGAGCATTTACCTTTCCCTGTCTGGCTTATTTCACTCAGCATAATACATTCTAGGTCCATCCACATTGCTGCAAACGGCAGAATTTCATCCTTTTTTATTTTTGAGTAATATTCCATTGCATATACATATATGACATCCTTATCCATTCATCTGTTGATGGACATTTCGCTTACTTCCATATCTTGGCTATTGTAAATAATGCTGCTATGAACACTGGGGTAAATACATCTTTTCAAATTAGTGTTTTCGTTTTCTTTGGATATATACCTAACAGTGGGATTGCTTGATCATATGGTAGTTCCTTTTTTAGTTTTTCAAGGAACCACCATACTGTTTTCCATGTGGCTGCAAAAAGTTACATTCCCACGGAGAGTGTACTACGGTTCACTTTTCTCCACATTCTCACCAGCATTTGTTACTTGTAGACTTTTTCTGATAATAGCCAATCTGACAGGTGTGAGGTGATGTTTCATTGCGTTTTTTAAAAAAAATTTAATTTATTTTTGGCTGCGTTGGGTCTTAATTGCTGCATGGGGGCTTTCTCTAGTTGCAGTGAGTGGGGGCTACTTTTCGTTGTGGTTTGCAGTCTTCTCACTGCAGTTCCTTCTCTTGTTGTGGAGCACGGGCTCTAGGCATGTGGGCTTCAGTAGTTGTGGCATGCAGGCTCAGTATTTGTGGCTCACAGGCTCTAGAGCACAGGCTCTGTAGTTGTGGCACAGGGGTTAGTTGCTCCGTGGCATTTGGGATCTCCCCAGACCAGGGCTCAAATTCATGTCCCCTGCATTGGCAGGTGGATTCTTAACCACTGTGCCACCAAGAAAGTCCCTCATTGTGGTTTTGATTTGCATTTCTCTGATGATTAGCAATCTCAAGGATTTATTTATTTTCATGTGCCTGTTGGCCAATTGACTATCTTCTTTGGAGAAATGTCTTTTCAGGTCTTCTGCCCATTTTTAATCAGGTTGTTTGTCTTTTTGATATTAAGTCACGAGTTGTTTATATACTTTGGATATTAACCCCTTATTGGTCACATCATTTACACATACTTTCTCCCATTCAATAGTTTGTCTTTCTGTTTTGTCAATGGTTTTCATTGCTGTGCAAAAGTTTTAATTTAATTAGGTCACATTTGTTTATCTTTGTTTTGTTTCTTTTGCCTTAGGAGACAGATCCACAAAAATATTGCTGTGATTTATGTCAAAGAGTGTTCTGCCTATGTTTTCCTCTAGGAGTTTTACATTTAGGTCTTTAATCCATTTTGAGTTCATTTTTGTGTATGGTATGAGAAAATGTTCTAATTTCACTCTTTTACATGTAGCTACCCAGTTTTCCCGGCACCACTTATTGAAGAGACTAGCTTTTCCCCATTGTATATTCTTGCCTCCTTTGCTGTAGATAAATTGAGTATATAAACATGGGTTTATTTCTGGGCTCTCTATTCTGTTCTATTGAACTATGTGTCTAACTATGTGTCAAATTCAAATTGTTGATTTCTCCCTTTACGTCTGTTAATATTTGTTTCATATAGTTAGGTGCTCCTTTATGAGATGCATATTTTTAAATGAGTGTTATATACTCTTCTTATATTGATTCCTTTATCATTATATAATGCCCTTCTTTGTCTTTTGTTATAGACTTTGCTTTAAAGTCTATTTTGTCTGATATGAGTGCTTCCCCCACTTTTTATAGTGTTTCCATTTGCATGAAATACCTTTTTCCATCTTCTCATTTTCAGTCTGTGTGTGTCTTTAGCTCTGAATCGAGTCTCTCATAAGCAGCATATAAATGGGTCTTATTATTTTTTTTTAATCTAATCAGCTACCTATGTCTTTTGATTGGAGCATTTAGTACACTGATATTTAAAGTGATTATTGATATGTATGTATTGAATACTTACTGCCATTTTGTTACTTGTTTTCTGGTTGTTTTGGAGTTCTTCTCAGTTCTTTTTTTCTTTTAGTTTCTTCCCTTGTAGTTTAATGATTTTCTTTAGTGGTATGCATGTGTTCCTTTCTCTCTAGTTTTCATGTATCTATTGTAGGTTTTGGTTTTTAGTTGCCATGGAATTTATATATCTTGAACTATATCTACTTGTCTAAACAGGTAGCCATTTAAGTTCAAACACATTCTAAAATATCTACATTTTTTTACTCCCCTCCCTCAAATTGTGTTTTTGATGTGATATTTTATATCTTTATGTTCATCACTTTACTGATTAATGTAGTTATAGTTGATATTACAATTTTTTGCCTTTAATCTTCATATTAGCTTATTTAATTTGTTGAATCTCAGCCTTTATTATATATTTGCTTTTACTAGTGGCGTTTTTCCTTTCCTATAGATACCTACTTCTTGACATAGATTTTTCTTTTCCACTTAGAGAAGACCTGTTAACATTTCTTTTAGGGTAGGTTTAGTATTGATGAACTCTTTTAGTTTTTGCTTGTCTGAGAATTTCTTCATCTCTCCCTCAATTGTAAATGATAATCTTGCTGGATAGAGTATCCTAGTTTGCAGATTTTCCCCTTTCAGCACTTTGAATATATCCTGCCAGTCTCTTCTGGTCTTCAAACTTTCTGCAGAAAAATTAGCTTATAGCCTTATGGGGGTCTCCTTGTATATGACTCTTTGATTTTCTCTTGCTGCCTTTAGAATTTTCTCTTTATCTAAACTTTTGTCATTTTAATTTTGATATGTCTTGTCTTGGGTCTGTTTGATTTCATCTTGTTTGGAACCCTCTGTGCTTCCTGTACCTGGATATCTGTTTCCTTCTTCAGGCGTGGGGTGTTTTTAGCCATAATTTTATCAAATACATTTTTGATCCCTTTCTCTTTCTCTTCTCCCTCTAGGACCCCTATAATGAGAATGTTGGCATGCTGATGTTGTCTCAGAGGTCCTTTAAACTGCTCTCATTTTAAAATTTGTTTTTCTTTTGGCTGTTTTGATTGGCTGACTTCCATTATTCTATATTCCTGATCACTTATGCATTCTTCTGTATCTAGTCTGCTGTTAATTCCTTCTGGTGTGTTTTTCATTTCTGTTAATACATTCTTCAGTTCTGAATGGTTCCTGTTTATATTTTCTAGTTCCTAGTTAAAATTCTCACTGTGTTAATCTATTCTTTTCCCTTAATCAGTTAGCATTCTTATTAATAATGCTTTGAACACTTTATCTGGTAAATTGTTAATTTCTGTTTCATTCGTTTTTTTTTTTTCTCCTTCAATTGAAACCAATTCCTTTGTCTTTTCATTTTGCTTACCATTCTCTGTCTCCAAAAAATTCATTGAAACAGTTACTTACTGCGGTCTTGAGGGGTGTCCTTTTGTGGGAGCATTCCTATACAGTCTGCATGTGTCCATTGGCTTTGGTGGGAGAACTGGATCTGATGTGAACACAAGTCATGTCTTTCCCTAGGGTATGCTGGCAGCTATTACCTTGATAGGAGTTGGGGCTGCAGATGGAGGGGCTAGGGCCAGACCCAGGTATGACCCGGGGCTTCCTCTTTGCTCAGTGGCTGTCCCTGCCCTATTGGGGGCAAGGTCAGGTCCCAAGTTGCTGGAGAAGAAGTCCTGAGAGTTCTGTCCAAGCTGGCTCTTTTCCCTTTAAGTGTGTGCTCCCCCACTTCCAGCACTGGCACCCTCGCCCCAGACAAGAGCAGTGCTGGATCAAGAGGACTGGTGTGGGTGCTCACTTTGGTTCTGAGCATGGTCTTTGTCAGCCTTGGCCATAGTCAGTGACCCAGACCACTTCTGATGTGCTGCCTGAGTAAGGACAGGTAATGGCTGTCCTCAACCTGATCAGATGCTGCTCCGGATAGAGCTGCCTGTGTGTTTCACAGCCGAGCTCTCCCCTCAACTTCTGCTGCCCTTGCCATAGTGTAGAGCTGTGACGCAGAGCAGGCGGGGCCACTGTGTGTGCTTGATGCGGGTCTGGGTGCAGGCTGTGGTTGTCTGGCAGCAGTCAGAGACCTGGACCGCTTCTGATGTGCTGCCTTTTGTAAATGCCAGTAATGTCTGCTTCCGTCCAGCTCAGATAATGTGTTGGGTCTAAGCTACCTTTGTGCTTCACAGCCAAGCTCTCCCTTTGGCCACGGCAGCCCTTGATCCACTGTGGAGCTGTGTTGTGATGCAAGTGGGGCCAGAGAAGTCACTCAGGTTGAGCTGGGGCATGTGCTGGGGTGGTCATGGGAAACCATCCAGTGACCCATACAGTTTCAATCTTCCACTCTGCCCTGTGTCAGGAGTAAGCAAACGTGTGCATGCTCATCACGAGTGGAATCTAGGCTTCCCTCAGCCTTCCTGTTAATACCACAGGCCCTCCAACCAGCCTAGGGAACTCATCTTCCTGGTGTCAGACCCCAGGGCTTGTGCACCCAATATGTGGCTCAAAGTGCTCACTCCCTAGCTACTCTGTAATCCCCCTCTTCTTCTGAGTCCCCTCCCAAGAGCACAGGTCCTGACCTAATTGCTTCTCTTTCTTTTCTGCTCAGTTCTGTGTGGATCTTTCTTACAGTCTTGGTTGTACAGGAGTTTTTCTGCCAGTTTTTAGTTAGTTTTCAGTGAGAATCTTTCCACCTCTAGATGTATTTTTGATGTGTCTGTGGAGGGAGGTGAGTTCCACATCCTCCTAGTCTGCCATCTTAATCTCTTCTCACTTAAGCTGTGCCCTAGTCCCAGCACTGCCAAGTAGCATTGTCTTGAAGTCCAGATTATTATTATCCATATCAGGTTCAAGTACAGATGATGTTCCTCAGTGTAGTTACTTGAGTATGATTCTCCTCGATCTGATGACTTGTGAACCTCAATTTCTGTCCACACCTCCTCCTTAGGAGCCAGAAACAATTCACAAAGAGCCCATTTTACTTAGGTTCTATTGTAATTTCATCAAGTTCACTGCTACTGTCTTTCTCACACTGTCTAATGTGTTATTCATCCCATCTAGATAACTTTTCATTTCAGATGTTTTATTTTCTATCTCTAGACATTTCATTTAATTGTTTTATATCTTCTATTCATTTTCATTGTATACATATCTTCCTCTAAATTTTGAGTACATCTATAATATTTATAATAGCTGTTTTAAGGTCCTTATCCACTAATTCCATCATCTCTGTCACTTTTGAGTCTATTTCTATTGATTGCTTTTTCTCTTGGTTATTGCATGTCTAGTAATTATTGATTAGATGACATTGTAAGTCTACATTGCTTTGTGCTCTATTTTGTTCTATTTCTTATTGAGTGCTGAACTTACTTTTGGCATGCAAATAAGTTGCTTATAGACCACTTTGGTACTTTTGAGGCTTACCCTTAAATTTGTTATGATAGGATTAGATTATCTTGTACTTTAGGGTTAATTTAACCATGATATTAAGGCATGATCCTTCTGAAGACTACCCAATATCTTGTGTATCCCAAAGCTTTTCAACTCTAGTTGGTGGGAATGTGAATAATTCCCATGTGAGTTCTGGGAACTGTTCAGACAACAGTTTTCCAGCAGTTTTCCCCCTGACCTTATGTTGTTTTAACCCACGTATGTACAGACCGTTTCTCAGCTAAATACTCAAAGGGACCTCTCTGCAGCTCCCCAAAGCTCCCTATGTGATGCTCTTTTTCCTCTATTATTCTGTGTTGCTAATTTCTACTGCCTTGGTCCTCCTGAACTCCTGTCTTATCTCCACAGCTCAGTGATACCACCAGACTTTGAAGTTTGCTCCCTGCACTGCACACTGAAAATTGTCTCTAGGCAGTAAGTTGGGGTAGCAATTACAGGGCTCACTATATTCGTTTCCTTTCCCTCAAGGTTCACAGTCCCAGACTGCCTGTTTTCCAATGTCTGAAAACAGTTGTTTTAAATATTTTGTCTGGTTTATTTGTTGTGAATGGAGGATGACTATTCTTGCAGCAGTTGTTACATTTATAGATGGAAGTAGAAGCCAGATCCTTTTGGGGAACAAGGAAGTTTTTTAAAGTCTAGAGCACAAGCTTCAGTGTAGGGGTTTGGTAGGAGGATGAACCACTTGGCTATATATAAAAATGTAAGTAAATGTTTTATGTAGGTGAAAATAGGTGCAAATATCTGAAGCAGGATTTTGAATCTTAAAGCCTTGGAGGTAAAAAATGAAAAGGGAAATGAAAAGAAAATGGACTCAAGAACACTCAGGTTTTTCTCTGGGCTCTACTACCATTTAGTTGAATGACCTTAGAAAGTCACTTATCATCATATTTCTCACCTACAAAATGAAAAGTTCAACCAATTCTCTTTCAGCTCTAAAATGTAATGGACTTAAGATAGCTTTTGCTTTGTTCCCACAAATGTATTCTATGTTTTCATGTCTCTTTGGCTTTTTAAAAAAATATATTTTTATTTTTCATCCTTATGCTATTGCCTATATCCAGAATTCCCTTGTCAGGGAACAAGGACATATTTCATTTGTCCAAATTCTGCCAGCATTTCAAGGCCAACATCAAATATATCCTGCTTTTCCACAGAGTTCTCCAGGATCCTTCTATCTTGACATAATCTCTCCTATTTTGAATAGCAACCCAAAACAAAAATGTTCAGGAAAAATCTTAACAAGAATCATGTAACTTTATATGAATACAATTATAAAACTTTATGAGAGATGTTAAGAAATAAAATTTTGTATAAATGAAGAGAAATATCAAACCACTGTGCAGAATTTTTCTCAGATATATGAATATATTTAATAGAATCTTAGTTTAAATAATGTGGCAATTACTTTTGTGACTTAATGTAGTGATTTTAAATTTATTTAAAATTTTCAGGCAAGAGTATTAAAAAAAATCCCACCAAAACCAAAACCAAAATACACATTGAAAAGTAAGAGTCCTGGAAGGGGAACTTGCTGTGTCAGATGTTAATATATATTATTAAGCTATTATAATTATATCAGTGTAGAATTAGTGTAAGAATTGATAACTTGATTTTTTAACAGTCAGTATAGCTCTAAATCATACACTGGTATATCTAAAAACTTAATACAAGGAAAGAAGCATTCCAAATATCACTGCTGATGAGCTGCCTTCACTGACCTTCTGGAACAAATTAGATTCCTCTTGCCAATGTCCTCATAGTATTTCCAGTATAATTGCAATTGCTTGTTTGATATTTGCTAGCTCAATGAGACTAGTGGCCATGTCCACCTTGTTCAAACTTACATAATCAACTCCCAGCACAGTACTTGGTTTATAGTAGAAAATAAGTATTTGTTGAGTTTTGAAACAAATGGGGGGAAGAGAATAGCTTTTCAATCACTGTTGATGTTTGGGAAATGAGCATTTGGGAACATGTAAATTAGATGTTTACTTCATACCACACTTCATTTTGAATGCCAGATGAACTATAGAAATAATGAATCAAATGTCACCATAAATATCTAGAAGAAATAATAAGTTAATATGTATCCTCTTTTGGAACAACAACAAAAAATAACTTGCAGCATAAGCACTACGGAAAAATCACAAATGAAAAGTTTGATAGACTTGACATAGAAAATGGAATAGTTTGGCCAATCTTAAACAGTGTACAAAACTTAAAGGGGAGCAGTCCTGACAAATACAGCAAACTGTTGTGCTTAATTTATAAAGAACTTTTAACAACTCCATCAGAAACTATACAGTAGTAAAATGTACCAAGGCTATGAACGGGCAATTTACAAAAGAAATAGAAAAGGCTTATCGCAATGTTCAAATTGGCTGTTCATGATATAAATCCAAATTAAAAAAAATAGGGTATCATATTTTAATATATCAAAGTACAAAAACTTAAAAAAGAAAGCTATAATGAAATTAAATTTTTACCATTAGTACATTTCCTTAGGGCCCCTGGGCTCTGACCATCCAAGCAACTCCATCCCAGGGCAGGCATCAGGGTGCTGCTGAAACGTGGGGGCTGGAGGCGGAGATAACCCCGTGGAGGAAGTAACGAACTACAAGATGTGGTTGGAGGGCCTGCTCAGATTCATTCAGCCTCTGCTTTAATGCCTTGAGGGTCCCTGGAAACCACTTGGAATGGCTAGAATGATGGAAACTATTGCCTTTTGCACTGAGCTCCCATGAGAAGGAATAGAGATACTCCTAAAACTGGGAAGCAACACTGGTTTTGGAATCTGCTGAATGTGTGCTTTTCCTCATTTCCTGTCTCTTGGATTATTTTTTGGGTTGGGATTTTTGACCAGAGAAATTCCTCTTGACCAACTCTTAACTTTTCCCAGCTCCCTTTCCCTATTACACACAGAGGAGGGAGACTCAGAGCCCCGAGAATGTAACAGGAGGCTTGTGTGATCCCTCCTAAGCAACAACAAAGAGCAGGGAGGAGCTGGTGAGATTTGGCACAATGTTTCCAAGCTTTAGAAGGACAAAGCTTGACCCTGTGCAGTGCAATAAATGGAGGGTCTGTAGTGCCTAAAGAGTGAGGCCAGAGCCAAGTTCCTCCTTCAAGAGCCCCCCCTTAGTGAGCAAAGCAGTCAGAATTTAAGAGATGGGCGGGAAAGGTGAAGGCTGTGTGTGAGAAATGGAGAAGGGAGATGTCATGCCTGTTCTAAAGGGGTCAGCTGGGCTGAGTCCCAGCTGATGCTGGAGGAAATCCAGGCTCGGTGATGTATGCCTTCTGAATGTTCAAAAGAAGCTGGAGATTTGGATCTTATATACTGATAACTAATTAAAAAAACAAACCAAACCAAAACAAAACAAAACACTTGTTCCAGCAACATTCAGGAACATTTAACAAAGTCCACAGGCCTGGATTAGAGCAGGTTGTCTCAAAGGAAAATTCTTGCCTGTTTTGGGAGGTGTGCTTCTTCATAGACGAATCAGGGAGGCCGCCTGTGATAATCTGTAGCTCTTGCTAGTGGGGCCCCGCCTCCACTCCTGCTAGGAGGACCGTTAGCCTTGGGATGGGTCAGAGGTGAGCGTCCACCCTCTCACCAACACAAGAGGGAGCCAAGGGGCAAAATCTCTCCCAGTAGAAGGGTGCAGGTTTCCCAAGGAGGGAAAGCTCCAGTGGAGCGTTCATGAGACCACCTTCCTGGTGAAGGCTTGCAGGACTAAGTGCAGACTTGCCTTCTTTTGTGAGGTACAAGGTAAAGTCCAAGCTCTAGTGCATCCTGCTGTTGTACAGAGGTGGGTGTACCCTTCAGCAAAGTACTTTGTGGATGGACACTTTACAGTGGGTGGGGCTGGTGGAGACCAGAGGGGGCATGGTGCATTAGAAGGGACAGAATGGCTTGGCTTCTGTGTAAATTTCCTAGGGCTCTTGTAACAAATTATCACAAACATGGTGGCTTTAAAACAACAGACGTTTATTTTCTTACAGTTCTAGAAGCCGGAAGTTCCAAATGGTTTTCGGGGTCTAAAAATCAAGGTATGGACAAGGGTTGATTCCTTTTGGAGCCTCCAGTGGAGAATCTGTTCCTGCCTCTTTCAGCTTATGGTGGCCGTTGGCATGCCTTGGCTTGCGGTCTCCTCACTCTAATCTCTGCTTCCATCATCACATCGCCTTCTCCTCTTGTACTGGCAAATCTCCCTCTATCTCCCTCTTATCAGGGCATTTGTGATTATGTTTCTCAGATAATTCAGGATAATCTCCCCATTTCAGGATGCAAAGTCCCTAGTCATATTTGCAAAGTCCCTATTGCTCTGTTACATTCACAGGTTCAGGGATTAGAATCTGGATATCTTTGGGAAGCATTATATGGCCTACCACAGCATCAGTTAACCTTCTAGACCCTGATGGAAAAGGAAGGTGTCCTTCAGGTAGACATGGATGGGTACCAGCTGTGGCTAATGGCAAGCATAGAGGGACCCACAGCTCAAGGGCCAGAGGCGACCTTAGGAATGAGAATGAGCACACTAATCTCCCCAAGGGACAGGATCCGGTCATACCTGGTCACAGTATGGGTTCCTGTCTGCCCTAGAACAGCACGGTATTTTGAAATATTTTTTAATTAAAGTAGAGTTGATTTACAATATTGTGTCAGTTTCAGGTGTACAGCAAAGTGATTCAGATATATATGTATATTTCAGATTATTTCCCATGATAGGTTATTACAAGATATTGAATATAGTTTCCTGTGTTATGTAGTAGATCTTTGTTGCTTATCTATTTTATGTATAGTAGTTTGTATCTGTTAATCCCATACTCCTAATTTATTCTTCCCTCTTTCTCCTTTGGTAACCGTAAGTTTATTTTCTATGTCTGTGAGTCTGTTTCTTTTTGTATATAGATTCATTTGCAGAATTTTTTAGAGTCCACATAGAAGTGATATCGTATGATATTTGTCTTCCTCCGTCTGACTTACTTCACTTAGTATGACATTCTCTAGGTCCATCCATGTTGCTGCAAATGGAAATATTTCATTCTTTTTATGGCTGAGTAATATTCCACTGTGTACATATACACACCACATCTTAAACCAATTATCTGTTCATGGGCATTTGGGTTGTTTCCATTGGAAAGCATTTTTATTTTCCGCAAGCTGATGCCTAAAGACACACAAAACTGTGAACATTAGAAAAATAATGTCCTGGTTTCTTTTAGTAAGAGCTTCTCAGAGTCCCACTTCTTCCTTCCAGAGACATCTTACCTCCATCCCCAGCCTCTGGCAGGCTGGTTTCTGCTGTTCGAATTTTCACACACAATGGTTTCCTGACTGTCAGGAATGTTTTACTATTTGGGTCAGCTGGTTGTATAAAAATCCTCTTGTATGTCCACGTCAGCTGTGGAAAAATGTGTTCTTTTTCCTCTACCCCCATCCCTCTAATTCTTTTCTATATTTGTAATCTAATGTCCCCATATAGTGCATCTCTGAATTTTTTGGCCTGATGCCTGTGTACCCCCAGCTCACCCATCTCTCACCCATCTCTTCCTCTCCAAAGGAGCTCCTGACACTTGGTACATGAGGCTTCACATCGTGGAGCTTCACACAGCTTGCCTTGTGGAATTCTCCCTGCCTTGTCGGCGAGTGTGTCTGAGCATGAAAATACGTGCATGTGTTCATTCAGTGTTTACTCAACAGATGTTTATGAAACATTGCCAGAGGCTTGGCATTTTACTAGTCCTAAGGGAACAGAGATAGATGAAGCATGAAGGAGTTTATAAGCTAAATTTAATAGCTAACATTTATTGGGCATTTACTAGGTGCTGGTTAAAGTGTGCTTTCTAAATGTATTTCACTTAATCCTCACTATGACCCCATGAAGTAGGGGTTTTCATCCCCATTCACAGCTGAGAAAGAGAAGCCCTTGCCCAGTTCGACACCTTGGAGGTGGGGTTGCTAGGCTGTGACCTAAGCGGTCTGACTCCAGGTCCTTGCTGCAACAAGAGCTCAGCTTTGACCCCAGCATGTAGTGTGACTCAGGGCTTATTTTCCCAACCCTGCTGTGTATCCTATGTTCAGTAGCCTTCCTGGAAATGTAAAGGGGTTCTTGCAAAGTTTGGACAAAGAGGACTAGTTACTCTCACACACATCGCTTTGAAGAGTCAACATTGTCGCATTTCTTTTGGAAAGCAATCTGGCAGAATATATCAAGATACTTTAAAACTTTCAACCTAATTATAGCCCGTCTGGGAATTTACTCTGAAGAAAGAACAAAAATATGGTAAAAGCTTTATGCCTGGGGATGATCATTAAAATACGATAAAGAGAGGTAGAAAATTTACTTACACTGTATTCAGATGTGCAGAGGAAACATCTTTCCTTTTCTTTTTCCTGTAATTAACCTAATCTTTCCCAGGAGTGCTCATCCTAGCATTTCCCCCATCCCCCATCCCCTCCACCCAAGGGAAATCTAAATGTATTCTCATCTGATTAGTTTAGCTCAACTTCTTGGGGGTAACTTCTCACATTCTCGCCCCTCCTCCTGGTCTATACCAACATGGCATCTGGGTTTGTGTGTGGAGGGGTGTAAATGTGACCTCATGGCCATTGGAGGACTGGAGTCTTGGAAGTACACACGTACACACACACAGGTCTTTGGTCTGTCCTCTGCCTCCCCTGGCCTCTGGGGTGATGGCCACTTTTTCTGCATTTTCTTCTGTCATTTGACGTGGACGTTTGGGGGAGTTGAGTTTATGGTGGGCTCTTTGTGCATGGCTAGGGCCTGGTGGCTGACGCAGTCCCACCTCAGGTCAGGCTGGAGCTCAGCAGCATCTGAAGTCTGGTTGTGGTTCCCATTGAGTCCTCGGTCTGGGTGGCTCGGGCCGTACTGTTTGCTGCTTACTGGAGGGAGTGATGGAAGAACAGGAGAGCCCTACAGAACGTACCCACGAGAAGAAAACTAAAAGAGCAGCTCATACCAAGCAGGGTGAAAACACTAATGCTTCAGTAACAGATGAAGAAGAACAGGGCAAAATTTTACCAAAGCTAAGTATTGAACGTGGAGAAAAAGTGAACTTGCTCTTGAGGATGAAAATAAAGGGATCCTCAAACATGTTGGTAACTGATCAAACGAGTTGTATATCTGTGTATCTCTTAAGTGAATTGTAAATGCAATAAAAACATTTGAAAAACTGGAAAAAAGAAAGATTGCTCAGCCCTGTCTGAGAATCAGCCTCTGGAAGCTGCTGACTCCTAGTTTCAACAACCTCCTTGCCACCCTGGGGGCAGCAGGAACATCTGCCTTTGATCTTCACGCGAAAGTGCCAACCTAGGCCATCTCTGCCTTACCCCAGGCCGTCCCAGGTTATGATCTTGGTACCCGGTGAAGCACCATCCAGTGTCAATGGGAAGCCAGGCTGAAGTCCCTTGTGGGGTGAGATTATGGGTGATTTTTCTTTCCAATATTTGACCTTAATGCTTTTATAAATCATTCTTCTTTTAAAGAAGAAGGTGACTTTTAAATGATGGCCTATCAAAGAACGTGGTGTGCATCTCTAATTAGAGAGGGTTCTTTCTCAGGCAATGTTGTTTCTAAGTGCAAGAGGTCAAGTGCCTTAGAAGAACTGATTCTTAAAACGTGTCGTTGAGGCCACGCTGGGCAGGACAGTCATGGGTCATCAAGGAGACATGGTCTATTATCACACATCAATTATCTCAGCCACACCTTCTCCCTTCTTCCTCCCTTGGAGACAGACCCACTGTCCCTCCAGTAAAGTTAGCAAATGAAGTTCATGTACGAATATGAAGCACCGAAGACTCATCACCAATGGGCTCTGCTCTGCTGCCTTTGCCTGGAGCACTTGCTTTTTGAAGAGCTGTGATCGTCAGCATTTTGAGAAAGGGTGTAATAAGGTTGATTGAGCAAGGATGGTTGAGGATGCGGGGCACGGGGCCATTTGGCTAGGGAAAGGTTGATGTAGGGTCTGGTCAGCAGAGTGAGCTGTCCCATGTTCAACCTCATTCAGGTCCTGCTATATAACAGGGCCAGGCAAATATTCATAAATTTACCTTCTTATCTGTTATTTAATGGGTCCCTCATTTAAGGACTCCAATGCTAGTTCACAGGTTTAGTCATTTCTTGAATTTAATTCAGAGACAGTGTTGCAAAAGTGTTCAGCAGGAAATGGCTATGATATGTTTTGCAGACATCAGAAGTACCCCAAGGAGAAAGTTAATGGGTGAGAACAAAATAAGCCTTTTTGTGACGACTAAGATGTGGAATATATTTTATCTTAACAGTTTTCAAAAAAGCCCCTGGAGGCTGTTTTTATGTGGGTAGAAGTTTTTCATTAAAGTAGAAATATTTTCTTTTTTTAAATTTTGGAACATTTTTGCCTTAAATGTTTTCATACCCAAAGGAAACCTCAGGCCAAGCCCTCTCATCTCTTGTGGTTCCCCAGATATATTGGTTAATCTTGGTTGTAGACACTCCAGGACAAACATTACAAAAGTCTCCTTTTTATTTTCCATGAGGATTTTCCTTTAGGGAGAGGTTTTATTAATTACAAATGTCTTAAAAAGACACAGAGAGGGGACAAAAGTCCTGCTGAATGACCCCAGGGACTTCCTCCTATAGTCACAGATTAAGCAAATCAGAATCTGATTCATGGAGTGGTGTGTGTGTGTGTATGTAGTGTGTTGTGTGTATTGGACACATAAATGAACATAAATCAGACCAAGGTGGAGGCTCATTAAGGGTACACTTGGTGGGGGGGGGGGGAGTCACTCCATAATGTCCTTAAGCATCATTTCACAGACACATCAGCACTTATGAATTCCCTTACCATTTCCTTTGTAGTGACATCTCTAAGTTTTCCATTTTTGACTCAAATGACACACAGTTCAAGTTTATTAGTTAATTTTTGGTCATAAGAATTTTTCTCACTTAATATTATCAAGTAAAAATTCTTGCATTTAAGAACTTAAATGTATCTGACATGTAAAAGCCAACAGTGAAGGTGCCTGTTCCTTATTATTCCAATAAATAATTGAAATGAGTTTGGAGGGAGAGGGTTCTGGGGTCAACTCCCTGCTCAGTCTCTAGTTAACTGTGATTTTAGGAAATCCCTTTAGGTTTTGCTTCCTTTTACAGGCTGCTTCTGAGAATTTCTTAATGTAATGTTCAAACAAACAAACAAACAAGCAAAAAACAGTGAAAAAGCTTTGAGGAAAGAAGTGGTGAGTCAGTTTTAAATAGCAAGAATGATCTGTCACAATTAGTCACCAAGCTTGAATTTGCATTGCATTCAGTGCACTCTGACTGCTTGCATATATGGTGTCCTGTATTTGGAGGGACACTAGTGGCAAAATCAGAGCAAACCAAATTGGAGTTGACACCAGTATCTATGGCCTTAACGTATCTCTTTCTGAGGAAGAGGAGAGGTGCGTGGGGGATGATGTCTTTCCCTTGAACCCCTAGTGATGTGATTCATAGACTATAATGCACAAAAACTCTTCTAGAAAACTTGATAAAATTTATAGTCTCAGGACTCATACTCCAGAGGTTCAAAGCTACTGGTTCTGAGGCATGGCCTGAGAATCAGCCTTCAGATGTCCCTAAGTAATTTTAATGTGGGTGGTTTGGAGACCACACTTGGGCAAACACTGATGAAGGAGTTCATAAACCCTAGGGGTATGGCTGACGCCAGTCCTGAGCCCTCTGGGTGGAAGAAGTGGAGATCTTTCCCTTACTGATACTTGGGGTAGAATTGGTCTTCTCACAGACTCTGGGTTCTTCCCACTATCTGCATGTTCAAACCGGAGGAACCATATCTGATACTCCTAGAAAGTACTCACCCAACCTTTCCTGTCCCCCATCTCTTCCCAACCCAACTAGCACAGTGCTGGGCTCATAACTGATATAACCAAATTCTTTGTGATCTCAATTGAACAGCACGATTGAAATCAATTGTCTTATCACTGATCTCAGAACATGGAGACCACTGTCATAGCTCAGAAACCTAAAGAGAGGATGGATGACATAAATTGAAAAGACCGCAAAAGTTTAGGATTGGTTATATGCTGTAGCTTTAAGATCACAGAGAATGACAGCTGTCAGGAGGGTCTCTGTAGAGAATTTGAAAGAGGAATGCTTAAGGAAGTTTTAAGATATATATAGCTGAGTGTAGGGAAATTAGTTTAGGAGAATAATATCTTCAGGAGAATCATATTTCTATTTTGGGAGGATTCTATATCTATATTTATCTGCCTATCATCTACTTACCTATCTGTCTATCTATCTCTCTATCATCTATCTATCTATCTATCATCTATTTATCCATACACACATGACTATGTCACACATGAGTGTGTGTGCACACACACACACACACACATAGAGAAGTGTGGAAATGTGTTTGACTAGAGGATAAAAACCTGATCTCTGTTTCTGTTTCAAAGATTTGTGGCAGCAGAAACATTTAGGGCAGGCCATTTTTATATTCTTAGTATAAGTGACTAATGAATGTGCTTCTTCTCATTCTTAATATATACATCTCTGATTTTCTTAGAGTGCCAGCTGGCTCATTAGGAAGGCAGTGGTAATGGAAAAATTCAAGTTCTTTTTTTGCTCACTTAGCTTTTTGGTGGGGGCTGACACATTAATTCATCAAACATTTGCTGAATTCAGAGGTAGTTTTTATTTATCAGGGAGTAACAACAGGCAAAGTTCAGGTCTGTAGAGGCCTTTGACTAGGGGAGAGATACTTCCACACTTGTCTTTGGGGTCCTGATATAACAAGTCTTGGAAAAATGAAGAGATCTGTGGACTCTGTGTCTATGTGTGTATGCACACACATTTCTCTCTCTGAGCAACCCCAGATATAAGAGCTAGACTACATTTAAAGATTGGCATGAATAATAACTCAGACTCAGTTCAGAGTGGCTTTCATTTCACTTTAGTGCTATATCAGCAAATAAGCAGTACAAATGATGTATACACTATATAATGATATTAGTAACTAGATATGGATCATTTCAGTGTCTTTTTATTTCCTTCTGGAGGCATGCCTGAAGTGAGGTGGTCAATGCGTCTGTATGAGATAAGAATCTGCCAGATTAGAGGAGCCTAGAGCTATCGCCTAGATGCCTTTTGCACCACAGGGTTTGCAAAGATCTACCTACAACCATTGTCCTTCTCCCCCAGGTACGTTTCCCTTTTCTATTTCCTGCTGCCCCAGACAGGTCTGACTGTGGTCCTCCACACTGAATTCCTGAAAGATAGAAATCTCTCTCATTTGTTGCTTTCCCATTGGTCCCTGACTGATTCTCTTACTCAACAAAAGTTGGATCTTCTATGAATGAACATGAATAGTTATGTGATATTGATTGTTTGTTTCTAACGCTATTCTGGATCTTACTAGCTTGAAGGGCAATTAGAAATTTAACCAGTGAGCTTGCTGACGTTGGAATATATGTACAGAAGTTACAAATACTTTTAGAGAACTGAGGGTGGAGAAAAATGTGATAGTCTGCTCTTGACATCTATTCCAGGGGTATTAGACTCATTCATGCCTCCATTAACATATGTTTTTTAAAGTCAGGTTTTGTGTTAAGTTCTGAAGGTAAATAAGATAAAGAAAAAAAAAAATAAATAAAGAGACCAGTCGTGTGGAAGAAAAATATTAAAACGGGTAATAAATTACAAGCTGTGTGAATACAGAGAAGAAAGAACTCACTTTACTGGGGAGATCACAAAGAGATGAGTTTTGAATTGAGGTATATAGGAAGCAGAACAGTTTTTAAATTAGGAAATTAGAATAGGGCATTTCATACAGAGGGGTCAGCTTGCATTAGAGATGGTGGTGGTAGGTTTTAGTGGAGCAATAATGTAAGAAGGTTGAACCTCTCTCAGTGGAGAAAGTTGCTGTGGGGCTCATCTTTTTTATTCAGATGATATTTTGGGTTGCAATTCATCCTCAATGATTTCCCCTGTAAGAAGAATCCAAGCAACATAAAATTGAGGCTGACAGAGAAAGACATGGTATAGTGTAAGTAACTGGCATCACATAATTCACCAGTCATCTCCATCTCAAGAGTGAGTTGGGAAAGTATCTTACCTTTGGACCAGGTTAGAAACGTAGGGAGATGAGTATGTATGTTACTTTTTAATTTTCATTGCACCCAATTAAATAGATCTCTCCTATTGTTGCCAGCACCTGGCATTGAGCATTCAATATGGTGAAGCCATGCAAGTGGCCAAGGGATGATTTACACATGGTAGTTCTTAATGCAGCAAACTGGGACAGAAGCCATTTAATTACAAATAATAAAATTTGTATATTATCTGACTCCAGAAGTAAATGTGGATGATACGCTAGATAGAGGAGACTGATGGCAGGTAGATCAGTTCAAAAACCAGTGTAATAACTCAACCAGAGATTATGATAATCTGTATTTAAGCAGACATTTTGAAATAAAATCTGTGGGGCTTGATGATTAATTAGATATGGAGTGTGAGACGTGAAAGGGGAGCTGAGGATGATTCAATCTGAAAGTCTGGGTGGATGACAGTACTGGCCACAGAGTTATAGAAATTGGGTAAATTTTTATGGGATTGGAGTTAAATTTCAGACTCCCCACCCCCACTTTATTGAAGTACACTTGACAAATAAAAATTGAATATATTTTAGGTGTACAACATGATGTTTTGATATATGTATTCACTTACCTCTGTATGTAGATATCCAGTTTGCCTAACACCATTTATTGAAAAGAGTACCTTTTCCCTGTTGTGGTTCTTGGCACCCTTGTAGAAGATCTACTGATCATAGAGGTGCAGATTTTCTTCTGGGCTCTCTATTATGTTCCATTGGTCTACATGTCTGTTTTTAATGCCAGTACCATATTGTTTTGTTTACTGTAGCTATGTAATATATTTTGAAATCAGGAAGTGTGATGTCTACAACTTTGTACTTCTTTTTGCTCAGGATTGCTTTGGCTATTTGGGATCTTTTGTGATTCCATATGAATTTTAGGACTTTTTTTTCCTCTTTCTGTAAAGAATGCCATCAGGATTTTGATAGGGAGTTCATTGAATCTATAGATCATTTTGTATAGTATGGACATTTTAGGAATATTAATTCTTCTATTCATGAACATGGGATGACTTTCCACTTATCTCTGTTTTCTTTAATTTTCTTCATCAATGTTTTATAATTTTCATTGATCAAGTCTTTCATCTCTTTGGTTAAATTTATTCCCAAGTATTTTATTCTTTTTGTTGCTATTGTGAATGAGATTGTTTTCTTAATTTTCTTTTCAATAGCTCATTGTGGAAAAAAGTGCTGTTGAATTTGATTTGTAGTATTTTATTGAGGATTTCTACATCTGTGTTCATTAGAGATATTGGCCTGTAATTTTCTTTCCTTGTGGTATCTTGAGCTTTAGTATCAGAGTGATGCTAGCCTGATAAAATGAGTTTGGAAGAGTTCCCTCTTCTATCGTTTGGAAGAGTTTAAGAAGGAGTGGTACTAATTCTTTGAATGTTTGTTAGATTCATCCATGAAGCCATCTGATCCTGAACTTTTCTTTATTGGGCAGTTTTTGATTATTGATTCAATCTCATTTGTTGTTGTTATGTTCAGGCTTTCTATTTCTTCTTGATTTAGTTTTGTAAATTGTATGTTTCTAGGAATTTATTTATTGCTTCTAGATCACCCAATTTTATGTTATATAATTGTTCATAATAATTCCTTATGATCCTTATTTCTTTATTGGACGTTTATTGTAGTGTCTATTCTTTCATTTCTAACTATGTGAATCTAGAAGGTTGTACCTACAGGGTAACTGGATTTGGAGATTGATAAAAAGGTTTAGGGAACATTAGACTGTTGAAATCATGGAATATTATGACATTGCTTAAGGCTATTATGCAAAATAAAAATAAAAGGGACTAGTGTTTAAGAGTTAGGCAGAGGAGAATGCTCTAGTAAATGAGACTGAAAAATAGTGGCCAGAAAGTTGGTAGAGAATAAAAATTTCACAGCAGGGAAGCTGGGGCGAGGTGGGAGGGGCAAGGCAGTGAATCCAGTAGGGAATACATTAAATTTTATATTTGTGTTAGTTTGGTATCATACACATGTGGAATATCTAGTAGATATTTGGAAATGTAGATTTGGAGTTGCTAGACATTTGTGAAATAGTATTACCAGAAACCAGATTATAATGGATAAGGAGTTGATAAAGTGGAAGCTGTGAGTGTGAGCAATTCTTTCAAGAAATTTTGCTATAAAGTAGATGAGTTTGGGGGAATTTTTTAAAAAATGGGAATAGCTTTGGCATTTATAACGGCTGACAAAAATGATAATAAACGAGGGAGAATTTGAAATCAAAAGAGAGGGAAACTAATAAAGAGAATGAGGACCTTGGGAGACAGGAATGTATGAATCCAAAGAATAAGTAATTATCTTTAGATTGGATGAGAAATACATCAGATTTGTTAACAGGTGAAAGGAACAATGTTGGCATGGTTACAGGCATAAATGTGAAGCCAGAAAGTCTTGAGGATAATATTTTCTCTGAAGTGAGTAGGACTGTGAGGAGAAGATTTTAAAAAGCCACTGTGGAGAAAGAGAGTAAAATCTGCCTGTAGAAATATGGAATTGTTGCCAGACAGCTACCAAGGCCCATGTGACACTGGTTTGCATGATTTTAGAGTGATAAAAATCTTCATAGTTGTGCTCAACAGCACTAGTGTAGTTATAAAGACGGTGAACAGCTGGATTGATGTGCATTTGGGCCATGTGGCAAAAGAGTGATTAAATCTAAAGAGTGATTAAGATGGTAAAACATAGATCCCACATGGTCTAGGATAAACAGTGAATAGAAGAGGAGTTGATAGAGAGAAAGGGGACATGACCCTGGAGAGGGCTCTGTGGTGATATAGGACAGGTGAAGCAGGAGAAATTGAATGACAATTAGGATAGTAGGTGTGGTCATACACATTTGAGTACAGGTTTATAGATAAAAGAGTTCTGGGTGATGATGGTGTTCAGACTATAGCCTTTTTGACAGGGACTGATATGGACTGGAGGTAAAGATTGTTAGAAATGGGAAGGCCCCTAAGTAACTAAAAGACTAGAGTGTATGTCACCCTGTATAATGGCTATACTTGGAGCGGGGAAGAAGAAGCTAAAATATTTAGTGAATGAAGTGTCATGTCTAGGAAACCAGTAGGTAAAGGAAGACAGCAAGCACTGATGTTGGAGTACCTGAATTGTATGAGCCTCAGAGGAGTGCAAAAAGTGATCTGGGAACAGCACTGGAGAAAAGGAGGATATGGGCTCCACCTTTGGGTCCTGAGGTCTATGGGATGTGGGAGAATGGGCAGCTTCCACCTAGAGCGTTATAGAGGAAGTAGTATCCTCAGGAGATAACCAGGCTTCAGTTCAGTCAGGAATGTTAACTAAAACTTTTAAAGATATAGGGGGATTTGTTTACCATGGAGGGTTTGTGAGAGATGGATAGAAGCAGCAGGGGTTTGGGCCAGGGAAAAAGCACACAGTAAAGTTAGGATGAAAGCATTGGAGAATAGGTAGCCAGGAGGGATTTAAGTGTCAGGAGCTGACCAAGGACAATAGATAATAGAGAGGTAAGAATAGTGGGGTAAGTTTGCCACAAGTTGATCATGATTATTAGGATGGAGGTAGTTGTATGAGTGGAGAATTCTGGGCTCTCAGAAGTCAGGCTTTGTCAAAATTGATTGTATTTTAGAAGAAATCCTTGTCCTTATTAGATGGGTGGGCACTATGTTCTGTTTAAAAGTGGTAAATATGGTCTGAGTTAACCATTGTGTTCCAGGGAGAATCTCAGAGAAGAGTCATCTGGCACAGAAGCTCCCAGGGTGTGGTTAGAGACTGAGTCTTTTAATCTAAAGGCTGGGGGTGGAGGAGAGCAGAGACCTGGTAGATGGAAGCCTGCTTTCTAAGTTCTATTTAGAGTTACATAATGATGTTAATTGAAGTAGTAGATATTAGTCAAATAATTAATCTGCTCCAGAAACAAATGTAATGATGCTTAATAAATACTGTTAATTAAATTGTTTGATTCAGTGTCTGAATAGCAAAAATAATTGATTTTAAATCATTGGTATCCACCAGTATATGGAAGATATTTTATTACTTTGGTTAGATAAACTTTAGGAAGACAATATATTTGACCTTTTGTAGTTAGTAAAAAGCCCAAAGGCATGAGTTCCTCCAGCATCTTGCTATTTCCTGTGATGAAATGAATGGGTGTGGAAATAAATATTAGAGGAAGATGATGGGGAGAAAAGCAATGGTGATTACTATTGCATTAAAAAACACAGGCATAACATTTTGAAAATCTAGTGTAGTATATATCCTAATAATTTTTTTCTTCTACACCACGAGTCCACATGACAGTAGACAGGGCTTGAAGATGGGACAACAATCTGAGAAAATATAACTCATTGAGAGCCAATTAAGAGGTCTCAGTTTATGAACTAATCCCTAGCACCACCATCTTTAAGAAACATGAACTGAACACTATAGAGGGCGTTATTTTCAATGATAAAGATACGGAGTGTATGACAACTTGTGGTCTCGTGGGACTTGTATGGTAGCTGGGAGACTGGTTGTGGTCAGGGAAAGTTTCACATGGAATAGCAACTTTAAATAGTAGCAAAACAAGTCTGGTTGTGGAGGGGTTAAAAGGGAGGGCTGCTGATCAGTATGGATAAAGAAATCAGAATGTTCTAGCATGCATGAGGTGAGTGTTCATATGAGAAAGAGAAAATTGGTGAGATCCAGACTGAAGCGGGCAAGTAGTAGTTGCAGTGACAGATATCAAGTAGAGGTGTAGTATAGGGGTAAAAAACTGGGGTTAAGACAAACTGTAGATAAAAGGAAGAGTATGACTGACCCAGGGAGGAGTGGTAGGGACACTGATAAAACTTCATCCCTAAGCTATGGAGCACAAGACCTCATTAAGACTGAAGCTAGACCAGAAACCCAGAGAAATCTCCCCATTTCCACCATAAGCAACATAGTACCAAGCAACACTGGAGTACTACTGAGGGAAAATAAGATCACAGAGAGAGACTCTCTCTGTCATGCAGGTATTTAGAGACTCCTGAAAGTGGGGAGTAAAGCACTAACACTGAGAAGAAAAACTCCTGCACCCCAGTTCCCACCCTAAGAACCAGGCGATGGTTGCTCACCTCTGGAGGAACTTGAAGCCTGTGGTCTACTGAAGGTACCTATACTGATGACAAAACCCATAATCAGTTTAAATCCCAAGTAAAATCAACCTCCTACACAAACAGCCTGATACAACATGAGGTTTGACCATCCCAGGAGTAAATACTGTTTACTTCAGTTTTACTCTTCTAAACACAATGTCTAGCATTCAATTAAAAATTATGAAGCACATAAAATACCAGAATAATTATAACCCATTGTCAAGAGACACAGGAACCGACAGAACTAGATGCAGAGGTGACCCGAAGGTTGAAGCAAAGACAAAGACTGTTTTCGTCATATCCGGCTGCCATAACAAAACACCACAGACTGCAAGGGTTAAACAACAGAAATGTATTTCTCATAGTTCTGCTGGCTGGGAAGTCCAAGATCAAGGTGCTGGTCAACTTGTTCCTGGCGAGAATGCTCTTCCTGGCTTGTAAATCACTACCTTCTTTCTGTGCCCTCACGTGGCAGGGAGAGAGACAGAGACAGAGAGAGACAAAGAGAGAGACACACACACACAGAGAAAGCTCTGGTGATTCTGCCTCTTCTTTCAACTGTTTTAGATTAGGGCTGCATCCTATGACCTCATCTAATCATTACCAGGTCCTCATAGGCCCTATATCTCAATAGTCACATTGGAGGTTAGAACTTCAACATATGAATTTTTTTTTGTGGGGGAAGGGCAAAAACATTCAGTTTATAACAGAGACTTTAAAATAAGTACAATTAAAATATTTTCCAAAACAATCTAATGAAGAAGGTTGACAGCATGTTTGAACACATGAAGGGATTTCAGCAGAGAAGGAAACTAGAAGAAATTATCAAATGCAAATGCTAGATATACAAAGACTATATCAGAGATGAAGAATTATTTTGACTGGCTCATCAATAGAACTGACAGAGCTGAAGAAACAATCATTGAATTTGAAGATAAGTCAATAGACATATTTAAAGTTAAGCATAAAGAGAATAAAGAATGTATGTGTGTTTGTGGTGGGGAGCCTCCAGATCCCCAAAAGCTGTGGAACAATATCAGATGCTCTAAGACATAAGTACTTAGAATCCTAGAAGGAGACAGAAAGAATGTGGGTGAAGAAATAATGGATGAAAAATTTCCCCCAGTAATAAAATACATCAAACCAAAGATCCAAGAATCCCAGAGAACACTAAGCACAATAAATTAAAACATCAAACAAACAAACAAACACCTGTTACATCACAGTTAAACTTCTGAAAATCTTGAAGAAAGCCAGAGATACAGGCACAGTTTGTGCAGAGGAAACATGAAGAATTAGACCAGACTTCTTCTCAGAAACCATTCAAGCCAAAAGACAAAGGAGGAATATTTTTCAAGTACTAAAACAAAAACCAACTCAAAACTAAATCATCGAAAGTATCTTAAAAAAATGTGAAATAAATACTTTTTAAGACAAACTAAAGCTGAGAGAATTTACGGCCAGAAGTGTTATGCTCAAAGAACTGGTAAAGGAAGTTTTTCAGGAAAAAAAAAAATGTGATAGGGAAAAACTTGAATAAATACAAAGAAATAAGAAGTGGTAAAAATGATGGCCAGCAGCTACAGTTCAGTTCCCCATCCTGGTGTCTGCCCTTAGCTAAACACAGCCACCTGCTGTGATGTATCCCATTTCTGGGCCAGCCTGTATCCAATGATTGTGAGTGCAGGAGTATAAAAACCTAGACCCCTTCCCCAATTGAAAACAAGTTTTGCCGGACAATCCCAGCTCTGGGACTTTCTGTGGAATTGTTTGAGACCTTTGCTTTAAGTGAATTAAAGCTCAGCCTCTGTCTCTCTGCCAAGTCTTCCTTCCTTACCCCCTCCCCATCAGTTATTGATCCAGAAAGGACTCCCCAGTCAACTTCCTGCTGGTAATCTTCATCTCAGAGTCTGCGTCTCAGGGACCTGTGGACATATACTAAAGAACAGACGGTTATTTTGGTGAAAAGGGAGGCTCAATATACTTTCCCCTGTAGCTTGTTCATTTAACTCAATGACTTCAGTACCTACGTGCTTCTCTTTAAGAAATCCCGGTAAGTAAATCTAGACTTCTACACCAGATGAACAGGGATCTGGCAGTTCACATTTAAAAAGGGATCTTAATTTTATAGAAGGAGCTTTTAAAGAGCATTTGATATACAGTTTGATTTAGAATTCCATGAATATATAACTTTTCAAGAACACTTCGATTATGTGAAAAAAAGATTCACCTTACTAATTCAATAATAGTGATAGAACAATTCATTCAATTTTCATCTTTTGAATGAAGCAGTTGGATTTTCACAATCAGACAATACTTCTTCTCCTCTATGTGCACCTTATCTTGACATGGGGGAGATGAGTGTCTTTGGAAAGGAAACAACCCCATAGGCTTAGCAGGAGTAACATTTTTCTTGACAGGGATATTGCCCTTTTAGGATTCTAAGCAAGACAGTTTCAGACATTGGGGAAGGCTGTCCAGAAACTAACTCAGTCTCAGATGTATACCTGATGTGACATCACTGCTGTTTTAATTAGATATGATGGGCTCCAGATTGTCAGTAAGTCCTGCCATAAAAAAGACACATATTGAGACTTGATTCTAACTTACCTTTTGAGAATTCTGTTACTTTTTAGCTTTACTCAAAGCCACTAAATGACGCTGAGACATGTGTCTCTAATGAAAAAAGGAAGATAAGGTGACAAGTCATGTTGGAAAGAACTGTGAGAGTTTGGGAGGTCTCAGTGGGTGGCCACATTCACAGATCCTTGATCAAAGAATGGCTCTTCTCTTTTGGAGAAGGTCACCAAGAGGGTCCCTCAAATTTGTGTAAGGATAAAAGAGGACACCAGC
Source organism: Balaenoptera ricei (assembly GCF_028023285.1). Classification (NCBI taxonomy): domain Eukaryota; kingdom Metazoa; phylum Chordata; class Mammalia; order Artiodactyla; family Balaenopteridae; genus Balaenoptera; species Balaenoptera ricei. The sequence continues at coordinate 173,056,747 of NC_082639.1, forward strand.
TGGCCCACCGGCTGACCAGTTGAATTGGGACTGTGCTTGCATCCAGCTAGCAGGAATATGCTTCCTCTTCACCAAAGGATTAGGCACATTTCTTTGTAGTTAATACAAATGATGTTCTGAGGGCATTAGAAGGTAAGGAGGCAGAGCATATCTGATAACTATGAGGTGGGTTGATATGATGGTCAGCATGACATAATTCATATATCTAAGTAAGTACTGTTACCTAAGGAAGAATTTATTTATTCCAGCTGCTCAGTGCTGAGCATATAATAAGCACTCAATAAATACTTCTTGAATGAATGAGCAAATGAATATATTTCCTAAAACTTTTTTTGGAAATAACTTTTTAAGATTGCTTCTAAGAAGGTGGGAGCTTTCTCTTATCTGTTTATTTTCCTTTTGCTTTATTTTTATTCTAGAATGAAAACTAAATGAGAATTAAAACCTAATATAGTATGTGCTGTGTCTTCAAGGAAATTAACACAAGGATTATATTAAGTAACTATTGTCTGCCAGGTGCTGGGCTGGTAGAAAAGGGTATAAAGATGGAAATATGGATGTTTCCTTTCTTAAGATGCAAGACCAACACCCTTAGACCAACAATGGGTAATAGACATCAATGGGTAATTTCACCAAATCAAATTCTGAATCTAAATTCAGAGATATGAGCCAACATGAAGTACAAGTTTAGCATGTGTGTGCACATGTGCATACACACACACGTACACACACATACCAGTTAAAGATGCCTTCTACTTCTTCTCATGCTACCCCCTCTCATTCCTACCCCTAAGCTTTTTGCATAGTAAGTTTCCAATACACCTTTGTTGATTGGATCTCATGACTAAATGCTCTTTATGAAAAGTTATTCTGATTCTCAGATGCAGGGTGGATTAGAGAGGTAGTACTGGTGTCTAGAGACATCTCTCTACAGCCAGTGTCCTCACATGCAAAACAAATGTAGTAACAAAAACGGGGAATCTGCATTATTATTT